>NC_072377.2:48490000-53490000 GCF_028885625.2 Pongo pygmaeus
GCAAGTGGATGTTTGGAGAGCTAAGAGGCCAACACTGGAAAAGGAAATATCTTCACGTAAAAACTAGACGGAAGCATTCTCAGAAACTTCAATGGGCTTTACGCATTCAACTCACAGAGTGCCATGTTCCTTTTGAGAGCGCAGTTTTAAAACACTGTTTTTGTAGAATTTGCTAGAGGATGTTTGGAGCGATGTGAGGCCTTTGCTGGAAAAGGAAATATCTTCACATAAAACCTAGACAGAAGCATTCTCAGAAACTCCTTTGTGATGAGTGCATTCAAATCACAGACTTGAACCTTCCTTTGGAAAGAGCAGTTTTGAAACACTCTTTTTGTAGAATCTGCAAGGGGATATTTGGAGCGCTTTGAGGCCTATGCTGGAAAATGAAATATCTTCACCTAAAAACTAGACGGAAGCATTCTCAGAAACTTCTTTGTGATGAGTGCATTCAACTCACAGAGTTGAAGCTTCCTTTTGATAGAGCAGTTTTGAAACACTCTTTTAGCAGCATCTGCAAGTGGATATTTGGAGCGCTTTGAGGCCAAGGCTGGAAAACGAAATATCATCACATAAAAACTCGACAGAAGCATTCTCTGAAACTTCTTTGTGATGAGTGCATTCAACTCACAGACTCGAACGTTTCTTTTGATACAACAGTTTAGAAACACTCCTTTTGTAGAATCTGCAAGTGTTTATTTGGAGCGCTTTGAGGCCTATGTTGGAAAAGGACATATCTTCACATCAAATGAAGACAGACGCATTCTCAGAAACTTCTTTGTGATGAGTGCACTGAACTCACAGAGTTGAACCTACCTATTGATAGGGAAGTTTTGAAACACCCTTGTTGTAGAATCTGCAAGTGAATATTTGGCGCGATTTGAGGCCTATGCAGGAAACGGAAATATCTTCACATGAAAACTAGACAGATGAATTCTCAGAAACGTCTTTGTGATGAGTGCATTCAACTCACAGACTTGAAGCTTCCTTTTGAAAGAGCAGTTTCGAAACACTCTTTTTGTAGAATCTGCAAGTGGATATTTGGAGCGCTTTGAGGGCTATGCTGGAAAAGTGAATACCTTCACCTAAAAACTAGACAGAAGCATACTCAGAAACTTCTTTGTGATGTGTGCATTGAACTCACAGAGTTGAACCTTTCTTTTGATACAGAAGTTTTGAAACACTCTTTTCGTAGAATCTTCAAGTGGATGTATGGAGTGATTTGAGGCCTATGCTGGAAAAGGAAATACCTTCACGTGGAAACTAGACAAAAGCATTCTCAGAAAGTTCCCTGTGCTTTGTGCATTCAACTCACAGAGTTGAACATTCCCTTTGATAGAGCAGTTTTGAAACACTCTTTTTGTAGAATCTGCAAGTAGATATTTGGAGCGCTTTGAGGCCTCTGCTGCCAAAGGAATTATCATTGCATAAAAACTAGATGGAAGCGTTCTCAGAAACTTCCTTGTGATGAGTGTATTCAACTCGCAGAGTGGAACCTTCCTTTCGATAGACCAGTTTTGAAACACTGTTTTTGTAGAATCCGCAAGTGGCTATTTGGAGCTCTTTGAGGCTTATGCTGGAAAAGGAAATATCTTCATCTACAAACTAGACAGTAGCATTCTCAGAAACTTCTTTGTCATGTGGGGATTGAACTCACAGAGTTGAACATTCCTTTACATAGAGCAGTTTTGCAACACCCTTTCGGTGGAAAGTGAAAGTGCTTATTTGGTGCGATGGCGGCATCTAGTGGATAAGGAAATACATTCAGATGAAAACAAGATACATCCATTCTCAGAAACTTCTTTGTGATGACTGCATTCTACTCACAGAATTGAACCTTCCTTTTGATAGAACAGTTTGGAAACACTCTTTTTGTGGAATCTGCAAGTGGCTATTTGGAGCGCTTTGAGGCCTATGCTGGAAAAGGAAATATCTTCACATAAAACCTAGACAGAATTATTCCCAGAAAGTTTTTCTGATGTGCGCATTCAACTCACCGAGTTGAACCTTCCTTTAGATAGAGCAGTTTTGAAACACTCTTTCTGTAGTACCTGCGAGTGGATATTTGGAGTGCTTTCAGTGCTACACTGTAAAAGCAAATATCTTCACTTAGAATCTAGACAGAAGAATTCTCAGAGACTTCCCTGTGCTCTCTGCATTCCACTCACAGAGTTGAACCTTCCTTTTGATAGAACAGTTTTGAAACACTCTTGTGGTAGAATCTGCAAGTCGATATTTGGAAGGTTTGGGGGCCTATCCTGGGAAAGGAAATATCTTCCCATCAAAACTAGATAGAAGCATTCTCAGAAACTTCTTAGTGATGTGCACATTCAAGTCACAGAGTTGAAGCTTCCTTTTGATATAGCAGTTTTGAACCACTCTTTTAGTAGAATCTGCAAGTGGGTGTTTGGAGAGCTAAGAGGCCAACACTGGAAAAGGAAATATCTTCACGTAAAAACTAGACGGAAGCATTCTCAGAAACTTCAATGGGCTTTACGCATTCAACTCACAGAGTGCAATGTTCCTTTTGAGAGCGCAGTTTTAAAACACTGTTTTTGTAGAATTTGCTAGAGGATGTTTGGAGCGATGTGAGGCCTTTGCTGGAAAAGAAAATATCTTCACATAAAACCTAGACAGAAGCATTCTCAGAAACTCCTTTGTGATGAGTGCATTCAAATCACACACTTGAACCTTCCTTTGGAAAGAGCAGTTTTGAAACACTCTTTTTGAAGAATCTGCAAGTGGATATTTGGAGCGATTTGAGGCCTACGCTGGAAAATGAAGTATCTTCACCTAAAAACTAGACGGAAGCATTCTCAGAAACTTCTTTGTGATGAGTGCATTCAACTCACAGAGTTCAACCTACCTATCGATAGAGAAGTTTTGAAACACCCTTTTTGTAGAATCTGCAAGTGAATATTTGGCGCGATTTGAGGCCTATGCTGCAAATGGAAATATCTTCACATGAAAACTAGACAGATGAATTCTCAGAAACGTCTTTGTGATGAGTGCATTCAACTCACAGACTTGAAGCTTAATTTTGAAAGAGCAGTTTCGAAACACTCTTTTTGTAGAATCTGCAAGTTGATATTTGGAGCGCTTTGAGGGCTATGCTGGAAAAGTTTATATCTTCACCTAAAAACTAGACAGAAGCATACTCAGAAACTTCTTTGTGATATGTGCATTGAACTCACAGAGCTGAAACTTTCTTTGATACAGAATTTTGAAACACTCTTTTCGTAGAATCTTCAAGTGGATGTATGGAGTGCTTTGAGGCCTAGGCTGTAAAAGGAAATATCTTCACGTAGAAACTGGACAAAAGCATTCTCAGAAAATTCTTTGTGATAAGTGCATTCAACTCACAGAGTTGAAGCTTCCTTTTGATAGAGCAGTTTTGAAACACTCTTTTAGCAGCATCTGCAAGTGGATATTTGGAGCGCTTTGAGGCCAAGGCTGGAAAACGAAATATCATCACATAAAAACTCGACAGAAGCATTCTCTGAAACTTCTTTGTGATGAGTGCATTCAACTCACAGACTCGAACGTTTCTTTTGATTGAACAGTTTAGAAACACTCCTTTTGTAGAATCTGCAAGTGCTTATTTGGAGCGCTTTGAGGCCTATGTTGGAAAAGGACATATCTTCACATCAAAAGTAGACAGACGCATTATCAGAAACTTCTTTGTGATGAGTGCATTGAACTCACAGAGTTCAACCTACCTATTGATAGAGAAGTTTTGAAACACACTTTTTGTAGAATCTGCTAGTGAATATTTGGCGCGATTTGAGGCCTATGCTGGAAATGGAAATATCTTCACATGAAAACTAGACAGATGAATTCTCAGAAACGTCTTTGTGATGAGTGCATTCAACTCACAGACTTGAAGCTTAATTTTGAAAGAGCAGTTTCGAAACACTCTTTTTGTAGAATCTGCAAGTGGATATTTGGAGCGCTTTGAGGGCTATGCTGGAAAAGTTTATAACTTCACCTAAAAACTAGACAGAAGCATACTCAGAAACTTCTTTGTGATGTGTGCATTGAACTCACAGAGCTGAACCTTTCTTTTGATACAGAATTTTGCAACACTCTTTTCGTAGAATCTTCAAGTGGATGTATGGAGTGCTTTGAGGCCTATGCTGGAAAAGGAAATATCTTCACGTAGAAACTAGACAAAAGCATTCTCAGAAAGTTCCCTGTGCTTTGTGCATTCAACTCACAGAGTTGAACATTCCCTTTGATAGAGCAGTTTTGAAACACTCTTTTTGTAGGATCTGCAAGTGGATATTTGGAGCGCATTGAGACGTATGCTGCCAAAGGAAATAACATTGCATAAAAACTAGATGGAAGCGTTCTCAGAAACTACTTTGTGATGAGTGCATTCAACTCGCAGAGTTGAACCTTCCTTTCCATAGACCAGTTTTGAAACACTGTTTTTGTAGAATCCGCAAGTGGCTATTTGAAGCTCTCTGAGGCTTATGCTGGAAAAGGAAATATCTTCATCCACCAACTAGACAGAAGCATTCTCAGAAACTTCTTTGTCATGTGGGGATTGAACCCACAGAGTTGAACATTTCTTTTCATAGAACAGTTTGGCAACACTATTTTTGTGGAAAGTGCAAGTGGGAATTTGGTGCGATGGCGGCATGTAGTGGCGAAGGAAATACATTCAGATGAAAACAAGATACAACCATTCTCAGAAACTTCTTTGTGATGACTGCATTCTACTCACAGGGTTGAACCTTCCTTTTGATAGAACAGTTCGGAAACACTCTTTTTGTGGAATCTGCAAGTGGCTATTTGGAGCGGTTTGAGGCCTATGCTGGAAAAGGAAATATCTTCACATAAAACCTAGACAGAAGTATTCCCAGAAAGTTTTTCTGATGTGCGCATTCAACTCACCGAGTTGAACCTTCCTTTAGTTAGAGCAGTTTTGAAACACTCTTTTTGTAGTATCTGCGAGTGGATATTTGGAGTGCTTTGAGTGCTACACTGCAAAAGCATATATCTTCACTTAGAATCTAGACAGAAGAATTCTCAGAGACTTCCCTGGGCTCTCTACATTCCACTCACAGAGTTGAACCTTCCTTTTGATAGAACAGTTTTGAAACACTCTTGTGGTAGAATCTGCATGTTGATATTTGGAAGGTTTGGAGGCCTATCCTGGGAAAGGAAATATCTTCCCATGAAAACTAGATAGAAGCATTCTCAGAAACGTCTTTGTGATGTGCGCATTCAAGTCACAGAGTTGAAGCTTCCTTTGGATAGAGCAGTTTTGAACCACACTTTTAGTAGAATCTGCAAGTGGATGTTTGGAGAGCTAAGAGGCCAACACTGGAAAAGGAAATATCTTCACGTAAAAACTAGACGGAAGCATTCTCAGAAACTTCAATGGGCTTTACGCATTCAACTCACAGAGTGCCATGTTCCTTTTGAGAGCGCAGTTTTAAAACACTGTTTTTGTAGAATTTTCTAGAGGATGTTTGTAGCGATGTGAGGCCTTTGCTGGAAAAGGAAATATCTTCACATAAAACCTAGACAGAAGCATTCTCAGAAACTCCTTTGTGATGAGTGCATTCAAATCACACACTTGAACCTTCCTTTGGAAAGAGCAGTTTTGAAACACTCTTTTTGTAGAATCTGCAAGGGGATATTTGGAGCGCTTTGAGGCCTATGCTGGAAAATGAAATATCTTCACCTAAAAACTAGACGGAAGCATTCTCAGAAACTTCTTTGTGATGAGTGCATTCAACTCACAGAGTTGAAGCTTCCTTTTGATAGAGCAGTTTTGAAACACTCTTTTAGCAGCATCTGCAAGTGGATATTTGGAGCGCTTTGAGGCCAAGGCTGGAAAACGAAATATCATCACATAAAAACTCGACAGAAGCATTCTCTGAAACTTCTTTGTGATGAGTGCATTCAACTCACAGACTCGAACGTTTCTTTTGATACAACAGTTTAGAAACACTCCTTTTGTAGAATCTGCAAGTGTTTATTTGGAGCGCTTTGAGGCCTATGTTGGAAAAGGACATATCTTCACATCAAATGAAGACAGACGCATTCTCAGAAACTTCTTTGTGATGAGTGCACTGAACTCACAGAGTTGAACCTACCTATTGATAGGGAAGTTTTGAAACACCCTTGTTGTAGAATCTGCAAGTGAATATTTGGCGCGATTTGAGGCCTATGCAGGAAACGGAAATATCTTCACATGAAAACTAGACAGATGAATTCTCAGAAACGTCTTTGTGATGAGTGCATTCAACTCACAGACTTGAAGCTTCCTTTTGAAAGAGCAGTTTCGAAACACTCTTTTTGTAGAATCTGCAAGTGGATATTTGGAGCGCTTTGAGGGCTATGCTGGAAAAGTGAATACCTTCACCTAAAAACTAGACAGAAGCATACTCAGAAACTTCTTTGTGATGTGTGCATTGAACTCACAGTGTTGAACCTTTCTTTTGATACAGAAGTTTTGAAACACTCTTTTCGTAGAATCTTCAAGTGGATGTATGGAGTGATTTGAGGCCTATGCTGGAAAAGGAAATACCTTCACGTGGAAACTAGACAAAAGCATTCTCAGAAAGTTCCCTGTGCTTTGTGCATTCAACTCACAGAGTTGAACATTCCCTTTGATAGAGCAGTTTTGAAACACTCTTTTTGTAGAATCTGCAAGTAGATATTTGGAGCGCTTTGAGGCCTCTGCTGCCAAAGGAATTATCATTGCATAAAAACTAGATGGAAGCGTTCTCAGAAACTTCCTTGTGATGAGTGTATTCAACTCGCAGAGTGGAACCTTCCTTTCGATAGACCAGTTTTGAAACACTGTTTTTGTAGAATCCGCAAGTGGCTATTTGGAGCTCTTTGAGGCTTATGCTGGAAAAGGAAATATCTTCATCTACAAACTAGACAGTAGCATTCTCAGAAACTTCTTTGTCATGTGGGGATTGAACTCACAGAGTTGAACATTCCTTTACATAGAGCAGTTTTGCAACACCCTTTCGGTGGAAAGTGAAAGTGCTTATTTGGTGCGATGGCGGCATCTAGTGGATAAGGAAATACATTCAGATGAAAACAAGATACATCCATTCTCAGAAACTTCTTTGTGATGACTGCATTCTACTCACAGAATTGAACCTTCCTTTTGATAGAACAGTTTGGAAACACTCTTTTTGTGGAATCTGCAAGTGGCTATTTGGAGCGCTTTGAGGCCTATGCTGGAAAAGGAAATATCTTCACATAAAACCTAGACAGAATTATTCCCAGAAAGTTTTTCTGATGTGCGCATTCAACTCACCGAGTTGAACCTTCCTTTAGATAGAGCAGTTTTGAAACACTCTTTCTGTAGTACCTGCGAGTGGATATTTGGAGTGCTTTCAGTGCTACACTGTAAAAGCAAATATCTTCACTTAGAATCTAGACAGAAGAATTCTCAGAGACTTCCCTGTGCTCTCTGCATTCCACTCACAGAGTTGAACCTTCCTTTTGATAGAACAGTTTTGAAACACTCTTGTGGTAGAATCTGCAAGTCGATATTTGGAAGGTTTGGGGGCCTATCCTGGGAAAGGAAATATCTTCCCATCAAAACTAGATAGAAGCATTCTCAGAAACTTCTTAGTGATGTGCACATTCAAGTCACAGAGTTGAAGCTTCCTTTTGATATAGCAGTTTTGAACCACTCTTTTAGTAGAATCTGCAAGTGGGTGTTTGGAGAGCTAAGAGGCCAACACTGGAAAAGGAAATATCTTCACGTAAAAACTAGACGGAAGCATTCTCAGAAACTTCAATGGGCTTTACGCATTCAACTCACAGAGTGCAATGTTCCTTTTGAGAGCGCAGTTTTAAAACACTGTTTTTGTAGAATTTGCTAGAGGATGTTTGGAGCGATGTGAGGCCTTTGCTGGAAAAGAAAATATCTTCACATAAAACCTAGACAGAAGCATTCTCAGAAACTCCTTTGTGATGAGTGCATTCAAATCACACACTTGAACCTTCCTTTGGAAAGAGCAGTTTTGAAACACTCTTTTTGAAGAATCTGCAAGTGGATATTTGGAGCGATTTGAGGCCTACGCTGGAAAATGAAGTATCTTCACCTAAAAACTAGACGGAAGCATTCTCAGAAACTTCTTTGTGATGAGTGCATTCAACTCACAGAGTTGAAGCTTCCTTTTGATAGAGCAGTTTTGGAACACTCTTTTAGCAGCATCTGCAAGTGGATATTTGGAGCGCTTTGAGGCCAAGGCTGGAAAACGAAATATCATCACATAAAAACTCGACAGAAGCATTCTCTGAAACTTCTTTGTGATGAGTGCATTCAACTCACAGACTCGAACGTTTCTTTTGATACAACAGTTTAGAAACACTCCTTTTGTAGAATCTGCAAGTGTTTATTTGGAGCGCTTTGAGGCCTATGTTGGAAAAGGACATATCTTCACATCAAATGAAGACAGACGCATTCTCAGAAACTTCTTTGTGATGAGTGCACTGAACTCACAGAGTTGAACCTACCTATTGATAGGGAAGTTTTGAAACACCCTTGTTGTAGAATCTGCAAGTGAATATTTGGCGCGATTTGAGGCCTATGCAGGAAACGGAAATATCTTCACATGAAAACTAGACAGATGAATTCTCAGAAACGTCTTTGTGATGAGTGCATTCAACTCACAGACTTGAAGCTTCCTTTTGAAAGAGCAGTTTCGAAACACTCTTTTTGTAGAATCTGCAAGTGGATATTTGGAGCGCTTTGAGGGCTATGCTGGAAAAGTGAATACCTTCACCTAAAAACTAGACAGAAGCATACTCAGAAACTTCTTTGTGATGTGTGCATTGAACTCACAGAGTTGAACCTTTCTTTTGATACAGAAGTTTTGAAACACTCTTTTCGTAGAATCTTCAAGTGGATGTATGGAGTGATTTGAGGCCTATGCTGGAAAAGGAAATACCTTCACGTGGAAACTAGACAAAAGCATTCTCAGAAAGTTCCCTGTGCTTTGTGCATTCAACTCACAGAGTTGAACATTCCCTTTGATAGAGCAGTTTTGAAACACTCTTTTTGTAGAATCTGCAAGTAGATATTTGGAGCGCTTTGAGGCCTCTGCTGCCAAAGGAATTATCATTTCATAAAAACTAGATGGAAGCGTTCTCAGAAACTTCCTTGTGATGAGTGTATTCAACTCGCAGAGTGGAACCTTCCTTTCGATAGACCAGTTTTGAAACACTGTTTTTGTAGAATCCGCAAGTGGCTATTTGGAGCTCTTTGAGGCTTATGCTGGAAAAGGAAATATCTTCATCTACAAACTAGACAGTAGCATTCTCAGAAACTTCTTTGTCATGTGGGGATTGAACTCACAGAGTTGAACATTCCTTTACATAGAGCAGTTTTGCAACACCCTTTCGGTGGAAAGTGAAAGTGCTTATTTGGTGCGATGGCGGCATCTAGTGGATAAGGAAATACATTCAGATGAAAACAAGATACATCCATTCTCAGAAACTTCTTTGTGATGACTGCATTCTACTCACAGAATTGAACCTTCCTTTTGATAGAACAGTTTGGAAACACTCTTTTTGTGGAATCTGCAAGTGGCTATTTGGAGCGCTTTGAGGCCTATGCTGGAAAAGGAAATATCTTCACATAAAACCTAGACAGAATTATTCCCAGAAAGTTTTTCTGATGTGCGCATTCAACTCACCGAGTTGAACCTTCCTTTAGATAGAGCAGTTTTGAAACACTCTTTCTGTAGTACCTGCGAGTGGATATTTGGAGTGCTTTCAGTGCTACACTGTAAAAGCAAATATCTTCACTTAGAATCTAGACAGAAGAATTCTCAGAGACTTCCCTGTGCTCTCTGCATTCCACTCACAGAGTTGAACCTTCCTTTTGATAGAACAGTTTTGAAACACTCTTGTGGTAGAATCTGCAAGTCGATATTTGGAAGGTTTGGGGGCCTATCCTGGGAAAGGAAATATCTTCCCATCAAAACTAGATAGAAGCATTCTCAGAAACTTCTTAGTGATGTGCACATTCAAGTCACAGAGTTGAAGCTTCCTTTTGATATAGCAGTTTTGAACCACTCTTTTAGTAGAATCTGCAAGTGGGTGTTTGGAGAGCTAAGAGGCCAACACTGGAAAAGGAAATATCTTCACGTAAAAACTAGACGGAAGCATTCTCAGAAACTTCAATGGGCTTTACGCATTCAACTCACAGAGTGCAATGTTCCTTTTGAGAGCGCAGTTTTAAAACACTGTTTTTGTAGAATTTGCTAGAGGATGTTTGGAGCGATGTGAGGCCTTTGCTGGAAAAGGAAATATCTTCACATAAAACCTAGACAGAAGCATTCTCAGAAACTCCTTTGTGATGAGTGCATTCAAATCACACACTTGAACCTTCCTTTGGAAAGAGCAGTTTTGAAACACTCTTTTTGAAGAATCTGCAAGTGGATATTTGGAGCGATTTGAGGCCTATGCTGGAAAATGAAGTATCTTCACCTACAAACTAGACGGAAGCATTCTCAGAAACTTCTTTGTGATGAGTGCATTCAACTCACAGAGTTGAAGCTTCCTTTTGATAGAGCAGTTTTGAAACACTCTTTTAGCAGCATCTGCAAGTGGATATTTGGAGCGCTTTGAGGCCAAGGCTGGAAAACGAAATATCATCACATAAAAACTCGACAGAAGCATTCTCTGAAACTTCTTTGTGATGAGTGCATTCAACTCACAGACTCGAACGTTTCTTTTGATACAACAGTTTAGAAACACTCCTTTTGTAGAATCTGCAAGTGTTTATTTGGAGCGCTTTGAGGCCTATGTTGGAAAAGGACATATCTTCACATCAAATGAAGACAGACGCATTCTCAGAAACTTCTTTGTGATGAGTGCACTGAACTCACAGAGTTGAACCTACCTATTGATAGGGAAGTTTTGAAACACCCTTGTTGTAGAATCTGCAAGTGAATATTTGGCGCGATTTGAGGCCTATGCGGGAAATGGAAATATCTTCACATGAAAACTAGACAGATGAATTCTCAGAAACGTCTTGGTGATGAGTGCATTCAACTCACAGACTTGAAGCTTCCTTTTGAAAGAGCAGTTTCGAAACACTCTTTTTGTAGAATCTGCAAGTGGATATTTGGAGCGCTTTGAGGGCTGTGCTGGAAAAGTGAATACCTTCACCTAAAAACTAGACAGAAGCATACTCAGAAACTTCTTTGTGATGTGTGCATTGAACTCACAGAGTTGAACCTTTCTTTTGATACAGAAGTTTTGAAACACTCTTTTCGTAGAATCTTCAAGTGGATGTATGGAGTGATTTGAGGCCTATGCTGGAAAAGGAAATACCTTCACGTGGAAACTAGACAAAAGCATTCTCAGAAAGTTCCCTGTGCTTTGTGCATTCAACTCACAGAGTTGAACATTCCCTTTGATAGAGCAGTTTTGAAACACTCTTTTTGTAGAATCTGCAAGTGGATATTTGGAGCGCTTTGAGGCCTCTGCTGCCAAAGGAATTATCATTGCATAAAAACTAGATGGAAGCGTTCTCAGAAACTTCCTTGTGATGAGTGTATTCAACTCGCAGAGTGGAACCTTCCTTTCGATAGACCAGTTTTGAAACACTGTTTTTGTAGAATCCGCAAGTGGCTATTTGGAGCTCTTTGAGGCTTATGCTGGAAAAGGAAATATCTTCATCTACAAACTAGACAGAAGCATTGTCAGAAACTTCTTTGTCATGTGGGGATTGAACTCACAGAGTTGAACATTTCTTTTCACAGAGCAGTTTGGCAACACTATTTTTGTGGAAAGTGCAAGTGGGTATTTGGTGCGATGGCGGCATGTAGTGGAGAAGGAAATACATTCAGATGAAAACAAGATACAACCATTCTCAGAAACTTCTTTGTGATGACTGCATTCTACTCACAGGGTTGAACCTTCCTTTTGATAGAACAGTTTGGAAACACTCTTTTTGTGGAATCTGCAAGTGGCTATTTGGAGCGCTTTGAGGCCTATGCTGGAAAAGGAAATATCTTCACATAAAACCTAGACAGAAGTATTCCCAGAAAGTTTTTCTGATGTGCGCATTCAACTCACCGAGTTGAACCTTCCTTTAGATACAGCAGTTTTGAAACACTCTTTTTGTAGTATCTGCGAGTGGATATTTGGAGTGCTTTGAGTGCTGCACTGCAAAAGCAAATATCTTCACTTAGAATCTAGACAGAAGAATTCTCAGAGACTTCCCTGGGCTCTTTACATTCCACTCACAGAGTTGAACCTTCCTTTTGATAGAACAGTTTTGAAACACTCTTGTGGTAGAATCTGCAAGTCGATATTTGGAAGGTTTGGAGGCCTATCCTAGGAAAGGAAATATCTTCCCATGAAAACTAGATAGAAGCATTCTCAGAAACGTCTTTGTGATGTGCGCATTCAAGTCACAGAGTTGAAGCTTCCTTTGGATAGAGCCGTTTTGAACCACATTTTTAGTAGAATCTGCAAGTGGATGTTTGGAGAGCTAAGAGGCCAACACTGCAAAAGGAAATATCTTCACGTAAAAACTAGACGGAAGCATTCTCAGAAACTTCAATGGGCTTTACGCATTCAACTCACAGAGTGCCATGTTGCTTTTGAGAGCGCAGTTTTAAAACACTGTTTTTGTAGAATTTGCTAGAGGATGTTTGGAGCGATGTGAGGCCTTTGCTGGAAAAGGAAATATCTTCACATAAAACCTAGACAGAAGCATTCTCAGAAACTCCTTTGTGATGAGTGCATTCAAATCACAGACTTGAACCTTCCTTTGGAAAGAGCAGTTTTGAAACACTCTTTTTGTAGAATCTGCAAGGGGATATTTGGAGAGCTTTGAGGACTATGCTGGAAAATGAAATATCTTCACCTAAAAACTAGACGGAAGCATTCTCAGAAACTTCTTTGTGATGAGTGCATTCAACTCACAGAGTTGAAGCTTCCTTTTGATAGAGCAGTTTTGAAACACTCTTTTAGCAGCATCTGCAAGTGGATATTTGGAGCGGTTTGAGGCCAAGGCTGGAAAACGAAATATCATCACATAAAAACTCGACAGAAGCATTCTCTGAAACTTCTTTGTGATGAGTGCATTCAACTCACAGACTCGAACGTTTCTTTTGATAGAACAGTTTAGAAACACTCCTTTTGTAGAATCTGCAAGTGTTTATTTGGAGCGCTTTGAGGCCTATGTTGGAAAAGGACATATCTTCACATCAAAAGTAGACAGACGCATTCTCAGAAACTTCTTTGTGATGAGTGCATTGAACTCACAGAGTTCAACCTACCTATCGATAGAGAAGTTTTGAAACACCCTTTTTGTAGAATCTGCAAGTGAATATTTGGCGCGATTTGAGGCCTATGCGGCAAATGGAAATATCTTCACATGAAAACTAGACAGATGAATTCTCAGAAACGTCTTGGTGATGAGTGCATTCAACTCACAGACTTGAAGCTTAATTTTGAAAGAGCAGTTTCGAAACACTCTTTTTGTAGAATCTGCAAGTGGATATTTGGAGCGCTTTGAGGGCTATGCTGGAAAAGTTTATATCTTCACCTAAAAACTAGACAGAAGCATACTCAGAAACTTCTTTGTGATATGTGCATTGAACTCACAGAGCTGAAACTTTCTTTGATACAGAATTTTGAAACACTCTTTTCGTAGAATCTTCAAGTGGATGTATGGAGTGCTTTGAGGCCTAGGCTGTAAAAGGAAATATCTTCACGTAGAAACTGGACAAAAGCATTCTCAGAAAATTCTTTTTGATAAGTGCATTCAACTCACAGAGTTGAAGCTTCCTTTTGATAGAGCAGTTTTGAAACACTCTTTTAGCAGCATCTGCAAGTGGATATTTGGAGCGCTTTGAGGCCAAGGCTGGAAAACGAAATATCATCACATAAAAACTCGAGAGAAGCATTCTCTGAAACTTCTTTGTGATGAGTGCATTCAACTCACAGACTCGAACGTTTCTTTTGATTGAACAGTTTAGAAACACTCCTTTTGTAGAATCTGCAAGTGCTTATTTGGAGCGCTTTGAGGCCTATGTTGGAAAAGGACATATCTTCACATCAAAAGTAGACAGACGCATTATCAGAAACTTCTTTGTGATGAGTGCATTGAACTCACAGAGTTCAACCTACCTATTGATAGAGAAGTTTTGAAACACACTTTTTGTAGAATCTGCTAGTGAATATTTGGCGCGATTTGAGGCCTATGCTGGAAATGGAAATATCTTCACATGAAAACTAGACAGATGAATTCTCAGAAACGTCTTTGTGATGAGGGCATTCAACTCACAGACTTGAAGCTTCCTTTTGAAAGAGCAGTTTCGAAACACTCTTTTTGTAGAATCTGCAAGTGGATATTTGGAGCGCTTTGAGGGCTATGCTGGAAAAGTTTATAACTTCACCTAAAAACTAGACAGAAGCATACTCAGAAACTTCTTTGTGATGTGTGCATTGAACTCACAGAGCTGAACCTTTCTTTTGATACAGAATTTTGCAACACTCTTTTCGTAGAATCTTCAAGTGGATGTATGGAGTGCTTTGAGGCCTATGCTGGAAAAGGAAATATCTTCACGTAGAAACTAGACAAAAGCATTCTCAGAAAGTTCCCTGTGCTTTGTGCATTCAACTCACAGAGTTGAACATTCCCTTTGATAGAGCAGTTTTGAAACACTCTTTTTGTAGGATCTGCAAGTGGATATTTGGAGCGCTTTGAGACGTATGCTGCCAAAGGAAATAACATTGCATAAAAACTAGATGGAAGCGTTCTCAGAAACTACTTTGTGATGAGTGCATTCAACTCGCAGAGTTGAACCTTCCTTTCCATAGACCAGTTTTGAAACACTGTTTTTGTAGAATCCGCAAGTGGCTATTTGAAGCTCTCTGAGGCTTATGCTGGAAAAGGAAATATCTTCATCCACCAACTAGACAGAAGCATTCTCAGAAACTTCTTTGTCATGTGGGGATTGAACCCACAGAGTTGAACATTTCTTTTCATAGAACAGTTTGGCAACACTATTTTTGTGGAAAGTGCAAGTGGGAATTTGGTGCGATGGCGGCATGTAGTGGCGAAGGAAATACATTCAGATGAAAACAAGATACAACCATTCTCAGAAACTTCTTTGTGATGACTGCATTCTACTCACAGGGTTGAACCTTCCTTTTGATAGAACAGTTCGGAAACACTCTTTTTGTGGAATCTGCAAGTGGCTATTTGGAGCGGTTTGAGGCCTATGCTGGAAAAGGAAATATCTTCACATAAAACCTAGACAGAAGTATTCCCAGAAAGTTTTTCTGATGTGCGCATTCAACTCACCGAGTTGAACCTTCCTTTAGTTAGAGCAGTTTTGAAACACTCTTTTTGTAGTATCTGCGAGTGGATATTTGGAGTGCTTTGAGTGCTACACTGCAAAAGCATATATCTTCACTTAGAATCTAGACAGAAGAATTCTCAGAGACTTCCCTGGGCTCTCTACATTCCACTCACAGAGTTGAACCTTCCTTTTGATAGAACAGTTTTGAAACACTCTTGTGGTAGAATCTGCATGTTGATATTTGGAAGGTTTGGAGGCCTATCCTGGGAAAGGAAATATCTTCCCATGAAAACTAGATAGAAGCATTCTCAGAAACGTCTTTGTGATGTGCGCATTCAAGTCACAGAGTTGAAGCTTCCTTTGGATAGAGCAGTTTTGAACCACACTTTTAGTAGAATCTGCAAGTGGATGTTTGGAGAGCTAAGAGGCCAACACTGGAAAAGGAAATATCTTCACGTAAAAACTAGACGGAAGCATTCTCAGAAACTTCAATGGGCTTTACGCATTCAACTCACAGAGTGCCATGTTCCTTTTGAGAGCGCAGTTTTAAAACACTGTTTTTGTAGAATTTGCTAGAGGATGTTTGTAGCGATGTGAGGCCTTTGCTGGAAAAGGAAATATCTTCACATAAAACCTAGACAGAAGCATTCTCAGAAACTCCTTTGTGATGAGTGCATTCAAATCACACACTTGAACCTTCCTTTGGAAAGAGCAGTTTTGAAACACTCTTTTTGTAGAATCTGCAAGGGGATATTTGGAGCGCTTTGAGGCCTATGCTGGAAAATGAAATATCTTCACCTAAAAACTAGACGGAAGCATTCTCAGAAACTTCTTTGTGATGAGTGCATTCAACTCACAGAGTTGAAGCTTCCTTTTGATAGAGCAGTTTTGAAACACTCTTTTAGCAGCATCTGCAAGTGGATATTTGGAGCGCTTTGAGGCCAAGGCTGGAAAACGAAATATCATCACATAAAAACTCGACAGAAGCATTCTCTGAAACTTCTTTGTGATGAGTGCATTCAACTCACAGACTCGAACGTTTCTTTTGATACAACAGTTTAGAAACACTCCTTTTGTAGAATCTGCAAGTGTTTATTTGGAGCGCTTTGAGGCCTATGTTGGAAAAGGACATATCTTCACATCAAATGAAGACAGACGCATTCTCAGAAACTTCTTTGTGATGAGTGCACTGAACTCACAGAGTTGAACCTACCTATTGATAGGGAACTTTTGAAACACCCTTGTTGTAGAATCTGCAAGTGAATATTTGGCGCGATTTGAGGCCTATGCAGGAAACGGAAATATCTTCACATGAAAACTAGACAGATGAATTCTCAAAAACGTCTTTGTGATGAGTGCATTCAACTCACAGACTTGAAGCTTCCTTTTGAAAGAGCAGTTTCGAAACACTCTTTTTGTAGAATCTGCAAGTGGATATTTGGAGCGCTTTGAGGGCTATGCTGGAAAAGTTAATACCTTCACCTAAAAACTAGACAGAAGCATACTCAGAAACTTCTTTGTGATGTGTGCATTGAACTCACAGAGTTGAACCTTTCTTTTGATACAGAAGTTTTGAAACACTCTTTTCGTAGAATCTTCAAGTGGATGTATGGAGTGATTTGAGGCCTATGCTGGAAAAGGAAATACCTTCACGTGGAAACTAGACAAAAGCATTCTCAGAAAGTTCCCTGTGCTTTGTGCATTCAACTCACAGAGTTGAACATTCCCTTTGATAGAGCAGTTTTGAAACACTCTTTTTGTAGAATCTGCAAGTTGATATTTGGAGCGCTTTGAGGCCTCTGCTGCCAAAGGAATTATCATTGCATAAAAACTAGATGGAAGCGTTCTCAGAAACTTCCTTGTGATGAGTGTATTCAACTCGCAGAGTGGAACCTTCCTTTCGATAGACCAGTTTTGAAACACTGTTTTTGTAGAATCCGCAGGTGGCTATTTGGAGCTCTTTGGGGCTTATGCTGGAAAAGGAAATATCTTCATCTACAAACTAGACAGTAGCATTCTCAGAAACTTCTTTGTCATGTGGGGATTGAACTCACAGAGTTGAACATTCCTTTTCATAGAGCAGTTTGGCAACACTATTTTTGTGGAAAGTGCAAGTGGGTATTTGGTGCGATGGCGGCATCTAGTGGAGAAGGAAATACATTCAGTTGTAAACAAGATACAACCATTCTCAGAAACTTCTTTGTGATGACTGCATTCTACTCACAGAGTTGAACCTTCCTTTTGATAGAACAGTTTGGAAACACTCTTTTTGTGGAATCTGCAAGTGGCTATTTGGAGCGGTTTGAGGCCTATGCTGGAAAAGGAAATATCTTCACATAAAACCTAGACAGAAGTATTGCCAGAAAGTTTTTCTGATGTGCGCATTCAACTCACCGAGTTGAACCTTCCTTTAGATAGAGCAGTTTTGAAACACTCTTTCTGTAGTACCTGCGAGTGGATATTTGGAGTGCTTTGAGTGCTACACTGCAAAAGCAAATATCTTCACTTAGAATCTAGACAGAAGAATTCTCAGAGACTTCCCTGGGCTCTCTGCATTCAACTCACAGAGTTGAACCTTCCTTTTGATAGAACAGTTTTGAAACACTCTTGTGGTAGAATCTGGAAGTCGATATTTGGAAAGTTTGGAGGCCTATCCTGGGAAAGGAAGTATCTTCCCATCAAAACTAGATAGAAGCCTTCTCAGAAACGTCTTTGTGATGTGCGCATTCAAGTCACAGAGTTGAAGCTTCCTTTGGATATAGCAGTTTTGAACCACTCTTTTAGCAGAATCTGCAAGTGGATGTTTGGAGAGCTAAGAGGCCAACACTGGAAAAGGAAATATCTTCACGTAAAAACTAGACGGAAGCATTCTCAGAAACTTCAATGGGCTTTACGCATTCAACTCACAGAGTGCAATGTTCCTTTTGATAGCGCAGTTTTAAAACACTGTTTTTGTAGAATTTGCTAGAGGATGTTTGGAGCGATGTGAGGCCTTTGCTGGAAAAAGAAATATCTTCACATAAAACCTAGACAGAAGCATTCTCAGAAACTCCTTTGTGATGAGTGCATTCAAATCACACACTTGAACCTTCCTTTGGAAAGAGCAGTTTTGAAACACTCTTTTTGAAGAATCTGCAAGTGGATATTTGGAGCGATTTGAGGCCTATGCTGGAAAATGAAGTATCTTCACCTAAAAACTAGACGGAAGCATTCTCAGAAACTCCTTTGTGATGAGTTTATTCAACTCACAGAGTTGAAGCTTCCTTTTGATAGAGCAGTTTTGAAACACTCTTTTAGCAGCATCTGCAAGTGGATATTTGGAGCGCTTTGAGGCCAAGGCTGGAAAACGAAATATCATCACATAAAAACTCGACAGAAGCATTCTCTGAAACTTCTTTGTGATGAGTGCATTCAACTCACAGACTCGAACGTTTCTTTTGATTGAACAGTTTAGAAACACTCCTTTTGTAGAATCTGCAAGTGCTTATTTGGAGCGCTTTGAGGCCTATGTTGGAAAAGGACATATCTTCACATCAAAAGTAGACACACGCATTCTCAGAAACTTCTTTGTGATGAGTGCATTGAACTCACAGAGTTCAACCTACCTATTGATAGAGAAGTTTTGAAACACACTTTTTGTAGAATCTGCAAGTGAATATTTGGCGCGATTTGAGGCCTATGCTGGAAATGGAAATATCTTCACATGAAAACTAGACAGATGAATTCTCAGAAACGTCTTTGTGATGAGTGCATTCAACTCACAGACTTGAAGCTTAATTTTGAAAGAGCAGTTTCGAAACACTCTTTTTGTAGAATCTGCAAGTGGATATTTGGAGCGCTTTGAGGGCTATGCTGGAAAAGTTTATAACTTCACCTAAAAACTAGACAGAAGCATACTCAGAAACTTCTTTGTGATGTGTGCATTGAACTCACAGAGCTGAACCTTTCTTTTGATACAGAATTTTGCAACACTCTTTTCGTAGAATCTTCAAGTGGATGTATGGAGTGCTTTGAGGCCTATGCTGGAAAAGGAAATATCTTCACGTAGAAACTAGACAAAAGCATTCTCAGAAAGTTCCCTGTGCTTTGTGCATTCAACTCACAGAGTTGAACATTCCCTTTGATAGAGCAGTTTTGAAACACTCTTTTTGTAGGATCTGCAAGTGGATATTTGGAGCGCTTTGAGACGTATGCTGCCAAAGGAAATATCATTGCATAAAAACTAGATGGAAGCGTTCTCAGAAACTACTTTGTGATGAGTGCATTCAACTCGCAGAGTTGAACCTTCCTTTCCATAGACCAGTTTTGAAACACTGTTTTTGTAGAATCCGCAAGTGGCTATTTGAAGCTCTCTGAGGCTTATGCTGGAAAAGGAAATATCTTCATCCACCAACTAGACAGAAGCATTCTCAGAAACTTCTTTGTCATGTGGGGATTGAACCCACAGAGTTGAACATTTCTTTTCATAGAGCAGTTTGGCAACACTATTTTTGTGGAAAGTGCAAGTGGGTATTTGGTGCGATGGCGGCATCTAGTGGAGAAGGAAATACATTCAGTTGAAAAAAAGATACAACCATTCTCAGAAACTTCTTTGTGATGACTGCATTCTACTCACAGAGTTGAACCTTCCTTTTGATAGAACAGTTTGGAAACACTCTTTTTGTGGAATCTGCAAGTGGCTATTTGGAGCGGTTTGAGGCCTATGCTGGAAAAGGAAATATCTTCACATAAAACCTAGACAGAAGTATTGCCAGAAAGTTTTTCTGATGTGCGCATTCAACTCACCGAGTTGAACCTTCCTTTAGATAGAGCAGTTTTGAAACACTCTTTCTGTAGTACCTGCGAGTGGATATTTGGAGTGCTTTGAGTGCTACACTGCAAAAGCAAATATCTTCACTTAGAATCTAGACAGAAGAATTCTCAGAGACTTCCCTGGGCTCTCTGCATTCAACTCACAGAGTTGAACCTTCCTTTTGATAGAACAGTTTTGAAACACTCTTGTGGTAGAATCTGGAAGTCGATATTTGGAAAGTTTGGAGGCCTATCCTGGGAAAGGAAGTATCTTCCCATCAAAACTAGATAGAAGCCTTCTCAGAAACGTCTTTGTGATGTGCGCATTCAAGTCACAGAGTTGAAGCTTCCTTTGGATATAGCAGTTTTGAACCACTCTTTTAGCAGAATCTGCAAGTGGATGTTTGGAGAGCTAAGAGGCCAACACTGGAAAAGGAAATATCTTCACGTAAAAACTAGACGGAAGCATTCTCAGAAACTTCAATGGGCTTTACGCATTCAACTCACAGAGTGCAATGTTCCTTTTGATAGCGCAGTTTTAAAACACTGTTTTTGTAGAATTTGCTAGAGGATGTTTGGAGCGATGTGAGGCCTTTGCTGGAAAAGGAAATATCTTCACATAAAACCTAGACAGAAGCATTCTCAGAAACTCCTTTGTGATGAGTGCATTCAAATCACACACTTGAACCTTCCTTTGGAAAGAGCAGTTTTGAAACACTCTTTTTGAAGAATCTGCAAGTGGATATTTGGAGCGATTTGGGGCCTATGCTGGAAAATGAAGTATCTTCACCTAAAAACTAGACGGAAGCATTCTCAGAAACTCCTTTGTGATGAGTTTATTCAACTCACAGAGTTGAAGCTTCCTTTTGATAGAGCAGTTTTGAAACACTCTTTTAGCAGCATCTGCAAGTGGATATTTGGAGCGCTTTGAGGCCAAGGCTGGAAAACGAAATATCATCACATAAAATCTCGACAGAAGCATTCTCTGAAACTTCTTTGTGATGAGTGCATTCAACTCACAGACTCGAACGTTTCTTTTGATAGAACAGTTTAGAAACACTCCTTTTGTAGAATCTGCAAGTGCTTATTTGGAGCGCTTTGAGGCCTATGTTGGAAAAGGACATATCTTCACATCAAAAGTAGACACACGCATTCTCAGAAACTTCTTTGTGATGAGTGCACTGAACTCACAGAGTTCAAACTACCTATTGATAGAGAAGTTTTGAAACACCCCTTTTGTAGAATCTGCAAGTGAATATTTGGCGCGATTTGAGGCCTATGCTGGAAATGGAAGTATCTTCACATGAAAACTAGACAGATGAATTCTCAGAAACGTCTTGGTGATGAGTGCATTCAACTCACAGACTTGAAGCTTAATTTAGAAAGACCAGTTTCGAAACACTCTTTTTGTAGAATCTGCAAGTGGATATTTGGAGCGCTTTGAGGGCTATGCTGGAAAAGTTAATACCTTCACCTAAAAACTAGACGGAAGCATACTCAGAAACTTCTTTATGATGTGTGCACTGAACTCACAGAGTTGAACCTTTCTTTTCATACAGAAGTTTTGAAACACTCTTTTCGTAGAATCTTCAAGTGGATGTATGGAGTGATTTGAGGCCTATGCTGGAAAAGGAAATACCTTCACGTGGAAACTAGACAAAAGCATTCTCAGAAAGTTCCCTGTGCTTTGTGCATTCAACTCACAGAGTTGAACATTCCCTTTGATAGAGCAGTTTTGAAACACTCTTTTTGTAGAATCTGCAAGTGGATATTTGGAGCGCTTTGAGGCCTCTGCTGCCAAAGGAATTATCATTGCATAAAAACTAGATGGAAGCGTTCTCAGAAACTTCCTTGTGATGAGTGTATTCAACTCGCAGAGTGGAACCTTCCTTTCGATAGACCAGTTTTGAAACACTGTTTTTGTAGAATCCCCAAGTGGCTATTTGGAGCTCTTTGAGGCTTATGCTGGAAAAGGAAATATCTTCATCTACAAACTAGACAGAAGCATTCTCAGAAACTTCTTTGTCATGTGGGGATTGAACTCACAGAGTTGAACATTCCTTTACATAGAGCAGTTTTGCAACACCCTTTCGGTGGAAAGTGAAAGTGCTTATTTGGTGCGATGGCGGCATCTAGTGGATAAGGAAATACATTCAGATGAAAACAAGATACATCCATTCTCAGAAACTTCTTTGTGATGACTGCATTCTACTCACAGAATTGAACCTTCCTTTTGATAGAACAGTTTGGAAACACTCTTTTTGTGGAATCTGCAAGTGGCTATTTGGAGCGCTTTGAGGCCTATGCTGGAAAAGGAAATATCTTCACATAAAACCTAGACAGAATTATTCCCAGAAAGTTTTTCTGATGTGCGCATTCAACTCACCGAGTTGAACCTTCCTTTAGATAGAGCAGTTTTGAAACACTCTTTCTGTAGTACCTGCGAGTGGATATTTGGAGTGCTTTCAGTGCTACACTGTAAAAGCAAATATCTTCACTTAGAATCTAGACAGAAGAATTCTCAGAGACTTCCCTGTGCTCTCTGCATTCCACTCACAGAGTTGAACCTTCCTTTTGATAGAACAGTTTTGAAACACTCTTGTGGTAGAATCTGCAAGTCGATATTTGGAAGGTTTGGGGGCCTATCCTGGGAAAGGAAATATCTTCCCATCAAAACTAGATAGAAGCATTCTCAGAAACTTCTTAGTGATGTGCACATTCAAGTCACAGAGTTGAAGCTTCCTTTTGATATAGCAGTTTTGAACCACTCTTTTAGTAGAATCTGCAAGTGGGTGTTTGGAGAGCTAAAAGGCCAACACTGGAAAAGGAAATATCTTCACGTAAAAACTAGACGGAAGCATTCTCAGAAACTTCAATGGGCTTTACGCATTCAACTCACAGAGTGCAATGTTCCTTTTGAGAGCGCAGTTTTAAAACACTGTTTTTGTAGAATTTGCTAGAGGATGTTTGGAGCGATGTGAGGCCTTTGCTGGAAAAGGAAATATCTTCACATAAAACCTAGACAGAAGCATTCTCAGAAACTCCTTTGTGATGAGTGCATTCAAATCACACACTTGAACCTTCCTTTGGAAAGAGCAGTTTTGAAACACTCTTTTTGAAGAATCTGCAAGTGGATATTTGGAGCGATTTGAGGCCTATGCTGGAAAATGAAGTATCTTCACCTAAAAACTAGACGGAAGCATTCTCAGAAACTTCTTTGTGATGAGTGCATTCAACTCACAGAGTTGAAGCTTCCTTTTGATAGAGCGGTTTTGAAACACTCTTTTGGCAGCATCTGCAAGTGGATATTTGGAGCGCTTTGAGGCCAAGGCTGGAAAACGAAATATCATCACATAAAAACTCGACAGAAGCATTCTCTGAAACTTCTTTGTGATGAGTGCATTCAACTCACAGACTCGAACGTTTCTTTTGATAGAACAGTTTAGAAACACTCCTTTTGTAGAATCTGCAAGTGTTTATTTGGAGCGCTTTGAGGCCTATGTTGGAAAAGGACATATCTTCACATCAAAAGTAGACACACGCATTCTCAGAAACTTCTTTGTGATGAGTGCATTGAACTCACAGAGTTCAACCTACCTATTGATAGAGAAGTTTTGAAACACCCTTTTTGTAGAATCTGCAAGTGAATATTTGGCGCGATTTGAGGCCTATGCTGGAAATGGAAATATCTTCACATGAAAACTAGACAGATGAATTCTCAGAAACGTCTTTGTGATGAGTGCATTCAACTCACAGACTTGAAGCTTAATTTTGAAAGAGCAGTTTCGAAACACTCTTTTTGTAGAATCTGCAAGTGGATATTTGGAGCGCTTTGAGTGCTATGCTGGAAAAGTTTATATGTTCACCTAAAAACTGGACAGAAGCATACTCAGAAACTTCTTTGTGATGTGTGCATTGAACTCACAGAGGTAAACCTTTCTTTTGATACAGAATTTTGCAACACTCTTTTCGTAGAATCTTCAAGTGGATGTATGGAGTGCTTTGAGGCCTATGCTGGAAAAGGAAATATCTTCACGTAGAAACTAGACAAAAGCATTCTCAGAAAGTTCCCTGTGCTTTGTGCATTCAACTCACAGAGTTGAACATTCCCTTTGATAGAGCAGTTTTGAAACACTCTTTTTGTAGGATCTGCAAGTGGATATTTGGAGCGCTTTGAGACGTATGCTGCCAAAGGAAATATCATTGCATAAAAACTAGATGGAAGCGTTCTCAGAAACTTCTTTTTGATGAGTGCATTCAACTCGCAGAGTTGAACCTTCCTTTCGATAGACCAGTTTTGAAACACTGTTTTTGTAGTATCCGCAAGTGGCTATTTGAAGCTCTTTGAGGCTTATGCTGGAAAAGGAATTATCTTCATCTACCAAGTAGACAGAAGCATTCTCAGAAACTTCTTTGTCATGTGGGGATTGAACTCACAGAGTTGAACATTCCTTTTCATAGAGCAGTTTGGCAACACTATTTTTGTGGAAAGTGCAAGTGGGTATTTGGTGCGATGGCGGCATCTAGTGGAGAAGGAAATACATTCAGTTGAAAACAAGATACAACCATTCTCAGAAACTTCTTTGTGATGACTGCATTCTACTCACAGGGTTGAACCTTCCTTTTGATAGAACAGTTCGGAAACACTCTTTTTGTGGAATCTGCAAGTGGCTATTTGGAGCGGTTTGAGGCCTATGCTGGAAAAGGAAATATCTTCACATAAAACCTAGACAGAAGTATTCCCAGAAAGTTTTTCTGATGTGCGCATTCAACTCACCGAGTTGAACCTTCCTTTAGATAGAGCAGTTTTGAAACACTCTTTTTGTAGTATCTGCGAGTGGATATTTGGAGTGCTTTGAGTGCTACACTGCAAAAGCATATATCTTCACTTAGAATCTAGACAGAAGAATTCTCAGAGACTTCCCTGGGCTCTCTACATTCCACTCACAGAGTTGAACCTCCCTTTTGATAGAACAGTTTTGAAACACTCTTGTGGTAGAATCTGCATGTTGATATTTGGAAGGTTTGGAGGCCTATCCTGGGAAAGGAAATATCTTCCCATGAAAACTAGATAGAAGCATTCTCAGAAACGTCTTTGTGATGTGCGCATTCAAGTCACAGAGTTGAAGCTTCCTTTGGATAGAGCAGTTTTGAACCACACTTTTAGTAGAATCTGCAAGTGGATGTTTGGAGAGCTAAGAGGCCAACACTGGAAAAGGAAATATCTTCACGTAAAAACTAGACGGAAGCATTCTCAGAAACTTCAATGGGCTTTACGCATTCAACTCACAGAGTGCCATGTTCCTTTTGAGAGCGCAGTTTTAAAACACTGTTTTTGTAGAATTTGCTAGAGGATGTTTGGAGCGATGTGAGGCCTTTGCTGGAAAAGGAAATATCTTCACATAAAACCTAGACAGAAGCATTCTCAGAAACTCCTTTGTGATGAGTGCATTCAAATCACAGACTTGAACCTTCCTTTGGAAAGAGCAGTTTTGAAACACTCTTTTTGTAGAATCTGCAAGGGGATATTTGGAGCGCTTTGAGGCCTATGCTGGAAAATGAAATATCTTCACCTAAAAACTAGACGGAAGCATTCTCAGAAACTTCTTTGTGATGAGTGCATTCAACTCACAGAGTTGAAGCTTCCTTTTGATAGAGCAGTTTTGAAACACTCTTTTAGCAGCATCTGCAAGTGGATATTTGGAGCGCTTTGAGGCCAAGGCTGGAAAACGAAATATCATCACATAAAAACTCGACAGAAGCATTCTCTGAAACTTCTTTGTGATGAGTGCATTCAACTCACAAACTCGAACGTTTCTTTTGATACAAGAGTTTAGAAACACTCCTTTTGTAGAATCTGCAAGTGTTTATTTGGAGCGCTTTGAGGCCTATGTTGGAAAAGGACATATCTTCACATCAAATGAAGACAGACGCATTCTCAGAAACTTCTTTGTGATGAGTGCACTGAACTCACAGAGTTGAACCTACCTATTGATAGGGAAGTTTTGAAACACCCTTGTTGTAGAATCTGCAAGTGAATATTTGGCGCGATTTGAGGCCTATGCAGGAAACGGAAATATCTTCACATGAAAACTAGACAGATGAATTCTCAAAAACGTCTTTGTGATGAGTGCATTCAACTCACAGACTTGAAGTTTCCTTTTGAAAGAGCAGTTTCGAAACACTCTTTTTGTAGAATCTGCAAGTGGATATTTGGAGCGCTTTGAGGGCTATGCTGGAAAAGTTAATACCTTCACCTAAAAACTAGACAGAAGCATACTCAGAAACTTCTTTGTGATGTGTGCATTGAACTCACAGAGTTGAACCTTTCTTTTGATACAGAAGTTTTGAAACACTCTTTTCGTAGAATCTTCAAGTGGATGTATGGAGTGATTTGAGGCCTATGCTGGAAAAGGAAATACCTTCACGTGGAAACTAGACAAAAGCATTCTCAGAAAGTTCCCTGTGCTTTGTGCATTCAACTCACAGAGTTGAACATTCCCTTTGATAGAGCAGTTTTGAAACACTCTTTTTGTAGAATCTGCAAGTGGATATTTGGAGCGCTTTGAGGCCTCTGCTGCCAAAGGAATTATCATTGCATAAAAACTAGATGGAAGCGTTCTCAGAAACTTCCTTGTGATGAGTGTATTCAACTCGCAGAGTGGAACCTTCCTTTCGATAGACCAGTTTTGAAACACTGTTTTTGTAGAATCCGCAAGTGGCTATTTGGAGCTCTTTGAGGCTTATGCTGGAAAAGGAAATATCTTCATCTACAAACTAGACAGAAGCATTGTCAGAAACTTCTTTGTCATGTGGGGATTGAACTCACAGAGTTGAACATTTCTTTTCACAGAGCAGTTTGGCAACACTATTTTTGTGGAAAGTGCAAGTGGGTATTTGGTGCGATGGCGGCATGTAGTAGAGAAGGAAATACATTCAGATGAAAACAAGATACAACCATTCTCAGAAACTTCTTTGTGATGACTGCATTCTACTCACAGGGTTGAACCTTCCTTTTGATAGAACAGTTTGGAAACACTCTTTTTGTGGAATCTGCAAGTGGCTATTTGGAGCGCTTTGAGGCCTATGCTGGAAAAGGAAATATCTTCACATAAAACCTAGACAGAAGTATTCCCAGAAAGTTTTTCTGATGTGCGCATTCAACTCACCGAGTTGAACCTTCCTTTAGATACAGCAGTTTTGAAACACTCTTTTTGTAGTATCTGCGAGTGGATATTTGGAGTGCTTTGAGTGCTGCACTGCAAAAGCAAATATCTTCACTTAGAATCTAGACAGAAGAATTCTCAGAGACTTCCCTGGGCTCTTTACATTCCACTCACAGAGTTGAACCTTCCTTTTGATAGAACAGTTTTGAAACACTCTTGTGGTAGAATCTGCAAGTCGATATTTGGAAGGTTTGGAGGCCTATCCTAGGAAAGGAAATATCTTCCCATGAAAACTAGATAGAAGCATTCTCAGAAACGTCTTTGTGATGTGCGCATTCAAGTCACAGAGTTGAAGCTTCCTTTGGATAGAGCCGTTTTGAACCACATTTTTAGTAGAATCTGCAAGTGGATGTTTGGAGAGCTAAGAGGCCAACACTGGAAAAGGAAATATCTTCACGTAAAAACTAGACGGAAGCATTCTCAGAAACTTCAATGGGCTTTACGCATTCAACTCACAGAGTGCCATGTTGCTTTTGAGAGCGCAGTTTTAAAACACTGTTTTTGTAGAATTTGCTAGAGGATGTTTGGAGCGATGTGAGGCCTTTGCTGGAAAAGGAAATATCTTCACATAAAACCTAGACAGAAGCATTCTCAGAAACTCCTTTGTGATGAGTGCATTCAAATCACAGACTTGAACCTTCCTTTGGAAAGAGCAGTTTTGAAACACTCTTTTTGTAGAATCTGCAAGGGGATATTTGGAGAGCTTTGAGGACTATGCTGGAAAATGAAATATCTTCACCTAAAAACTAGACGGAAGCATTCTCAGAAACTTCTTTGTGATGAGTGCATTCAACTCACAGAGTTGAAGCTTCCTTTTGATAGAGCAGTTTTGAAACACTCTTTTAGCAGCATCTGCAAGTGGATATTTGGAGCGGTTTGAGGCCAAGGCTGGAAAACGAAATATCATCACATAAAAACTCGACAGAAGCATTCTCTGAAACTTCTTTGTGATGAGTGCATTCAACTCACAGACTCGAACGTTTCTTTTGATAGAACAGTTTAGAAACACTCCTTTTGTAGAATCTGCAAGTGTTTATTTGGAGCGCTTTGAGGCCTATGTTGGAAAAGGACATATCTTCACATCAAAAGTAGACAGACCCATTCTCAGAAACTTCTTTGTGATGAGTGCATTGAACTCACAGAGTTCAACCTACCTATCGATAGAGAAGTTTTGAAACACCCTTTTTGTAGAATCTGCAAGTGAATATTTGGCGCGATTTGAGGCCTATGCGGCAAATGGAAATATCTTCACATGAAAACTAGACAGATGAATTCTCAGAAACATCTTGGTGATGAGTGCATTCAACTCACAGACTTGAAGCTTAATTTTGAAAGAGCAGTTTCGAAACACTCTTTTTGTAGAATCTGCAAGTGGATATTTGGAGCGCTTTGAGGGCTATGCTGGAAAAGTTTATATCTTCACCTAAAAACTAGACAGAAGCATACTCAGAAACTTCTTTGTGATATGTGCATTGAACTCACAGAGCTGAAACTTTCTTTGATACAGAATTTTGAAACACTCTTTTCGTAGAATCTTCAAGTGGATGTATGGAGTGCTTTGAGGCCTAGGCTGTAAAAGGAAATATCTTCACGTAGAAACTGGACAAAAGCATTCTCAGAAAATTCTTTGTGATAAGTGCATTCAACTCACAGAGTTGAAGCTTCCTTTTGATAGAGCAGTTTTGAAACACTCTTTTAGCAGCATCTGCAAGTGGATATTTGGAGCGCTTTGAGGCCAAGGCTGGAAAACGAAATATCATCACATAAAAACTCGACAGAAGCATTCTCTGAAACTTCTTTGTGATGAGTGCATTCAACTCACAGACTCGAACGTTTCTTTTGATTGAACAGTTTAGAAACACTCCTTTTGTAGAATCTGCAAGTGCTTATTTGGAGCGCTTTGAGGCCTATGTTGGAAAAGGACATATCTTCACATCAAAAGTAGATACACGCATTCTCAGAAACTTCTTTGTGATGAGTGCATTGAACTCACAGAGTTCAACCTACCTATTGATAGAGAAGTTTTGAAACACACTTTTTGTAGAATCTGCAAGTGAATATTTGGCGCGATTTGAGGCCTATGCTGGAAATGGAAATATCTTCACATGAAAACTAGACAGATGAATTCTCAGAAACGTCTTTGTGATGAGTGCATTCAACTCACAGACTTGAAGCTTAATTTTGAAAGAGCAGTTTCGAAACACTCTTTTTGTAGAATCTGCAAGTGGATATTTGGAGCGCTTTGAGGGCTATGCTGGAAAAGTTTATAACTTCACCTAAAAACTAGACAGAAGCATACTCAGAAACTTCTTTGTGATGTGTGCATTGAACTCACAGAGCTGAACCTTTCTTTTGATACAGAATTTTGCAACACTCTTTTCGTAGAATCTTCAAGTGGATGTATGGAGTGCTTTGAGGCCTATGCTGGAAAAGGAAATATCTTCACGTAGAAACTAGACAAAAGCATTCTCAGAAAGTTCCCTGTGCTTTGTGCATTCAACTCACAGAGTTGAACATTCCCTTTGATAGAGCAGTTTTGAAACACTCTTTTTGTAGGATCTGCAAGTGGATATTTGGAGCGCTTTGAGACGTATGCTGCCAAAGGAAATATCATTGCATAAAAACTAGATGGAAGCGTTCTCAGAAACTACTTTGTGATGAGTGCATTCAACTCGCAGAGTTGAACCTTCCTTTCCATAGACCAGTTTTGAAACACTGTTTTTGTAGAATCCGCAAGTGGCTATTTGAAGCTCTCTGAGGCTTATGCTGGAAAAGGAAATATCTTCATCCACCAACTAGACAGAAGCATTCTCAGAAACTTCTTTGTCATGTGGGGATTGAACCCACAGAGTTGAACATTTCTTTTCATAGAGCAGTTTGGCAACACTATTTTTGTGGAAAGTGCAAGTGGGTATTTGGTGCGATGGCGGCATCTAGTGGAGAAGGAAATACATTCGGTTGAAAACAAGATACAACCATTCTCAGAAACTTCTTTGTGATGACTGCATTCTACTCACAGAGTTGAACCTTCCTTTTGATAGAACAGTTTGGAAACACTCTTTTTGTGGAATCTGCAAGTGGCTATTTGGAGCGGTTTGAGGCCTATGCTGGAAAAGGAAATATCTTCACATAAAACCTAGACAGAAGTATTGCCAGAAAGTTTTTCTGATGTGCGCATTCAACTCACCGAGTTGAACCTTCCTTTAGATAGAGCAGTTTTGAAACACTCTTTCTGTAGTACCTGCGAGTGGATATTTGGAGTGCTTTGAGTGCTACACTGCAAAAGCAAATATCTTCACTTAGAATCTAGACAGAAGAATTCTCAGAGACTTCCCTGGGCTCTCTGCATTCAACTCACAGAGTTGAACCTTCCTTTTGATAGAACAGTTTTGAAACACTCTTGTGGTAGAATCTGGAAGTCGATATTTGGAAAGTTTGGAGGCCTATCCTGGGAAAGGAAGTATCTTCCCATCAAAACTAGATAGAAGCCTTCTCAGAAACGTCTTTGTGATGTGCGCATTCAAGTCACAGAGTTGAAGCTTCCTTTGGATATAGCAGTTTTGAACCACTCTTTTAGCAGAATCTGCAAGTGGATGTTTGGAGAGCTACGAGGCCAACACTGGAAAAGGAAATATCTTCACGTAAAAACTAGACGGAAGCATTCTCAGAAACTTCAATGGGCTTTACGCATTCAACTCACAGAGTGCAATGTTCCTTTTGATAGCGCAGTTTTAAAACACTGTTTTTGTAGAATTTGCTAGAGGATGTTTGGAGCGATGTGAGGCCTTTGCTGGAAAAGGAAATATCTTCACATAAAACCTAGACAGAAGCATTCTCAGAAACTCCTTTGTGATGAGTGCATTCAAATCACACACATGAACCTTCCTTTGGAAAGAGCAGTTTTGAAACACTCTTTTTGAAGAATCTGCAAGTGGATATTTGGAGCGATTTGAGGCCTATGCTGGAAAATGAAGTATCTTCACCTAAAAAGTAGACGGAAGCATTCTCAGAAACTCCTTTGTGATGAGTTTATTCAACTCACAGAGTTGAAGCTTCCTTTTGATAGAGCAGTTTTGAAACACTCTTTTAGCAGCATCTGCAAGTGGATATTTGGAGCGCTTTGAGGCCAAGGCTGGAAAACGAAATATCATCACATAAAATCTCGACAGAAGCATTCTCTGAAACTTCTTTGTGATGAGTGCATTCAACTCACAGACTCGAACGTTTCTTTTGATAGAACAGTTTAGAAACACTCCTTTTGTAGAATCTGCAAGTGTTTATTTGGAGCGCTTTGAGGCCTATGTTGGAAAAGGACATATCTTCACATCAAAAGTAGACACACGCATTCTCAGAAACTTCTTTGTGATGAGTGCACTGAACTCACAGAGTTCAAACTACCTATTGATAGAGAAGTTTTGAAACACCCCTTTTGTAGAATCTGCAAGTGAATATTTGGCGCGATTTGAGGCCTATGCTGGAAATGGAAGTATCTTCACATGAAAACTAGACAGATGAATTCTCAGAAACGTCTTTGTGATGAGTGCATTCAACTCACAGACTTGAAGCTTAATTTAGAAAGACCAGTTTCGAAACACTCTTTTTGTAGAATCTGCAAGTGGATATTTGGAGCGCTTTGAGGGCTATGCTGGAAAAGTTAATACCTTCACCTAAAAACTAGACGGAAGCATACTCAGAAACTTCTTTATGATGTGTGCACTGAACTCACAGAGTTGAACCTTTCTTTTCATACAGAAGTTTTGAAACACTCTTTTCGTAGAATCTTCAAGTGGATGTATGGAGTGATTTGAGGCCTATGCTGGAAAAGGAAATACCTTCACGTGGAAACTAGACAAAAGCATTCTCAGAAAGTTCCCTGTGCTTTGTGCATTCAACTCACAGAGTTGAACATTCCCTTTGATAGAGCAGTTTTGAAACACTCTTTTTGTAGAATCTGCAAGTGGATATTTGGAGCGCTTTGAGGCCTCTGCTGCCAAAGGAATTATCATTGCATAAAAACTAGATGGAAGCGTTCTCAGAAACTTCCTTGTGATGAGTGTATTCAACTCGCAGAGTGGAACCTTCCTTTCGATAGACCAGTTTTGAAACACTGTTTTTGTAGAATCCGCAAGTGGCTATTTGGAGCTCTTTGAGGCTTATGCTGGAAAAGGAAATATCTTCATCTACAAACTAGACAGAAGCATTCTCAGAAACTTCTTTGTCATGTGGGGATTGAACTCACAGAGTTGAACATTCCTTTACATAGAGCAGTTTTGCAACACCCTTTCGGTGGAAAGTGAAAGTGCTTATTTGGTGCGATGGCGGCATCTAGTGGATAACGAAATACATTCAGATGACAACAAGATACATCCATTCTCAGAAACTTCTTTGTGATGACTGCATTCTACTCACAGAATTGAACCTTCCTTTTGATAGAACAGTTTGGAAACACTCTTTATGTGGAATCTGCAAGTGGCTATTTGGAGCGCTTTGAGGCCTATGCTGGAAAAGGAAATATCTTCACATAAAACCTAGACAGAATTATTCCCAGAAAGTTTTTCTGATATGCGCATTCAACTCACCGAGTTGAACCTTCCTTTAGATAGAGCAGTTTTGAAACACTCTTTCTGTAGTACCTGCGAGTGGATATTTGGAGTGCTTTCAGTGCTACACTGTAAAAGCAAATATCTTCACTTAGAATCTAGACAGAAGAATTCTCAGAGACTTCCCTGTGCTCTCTGCATTCCACTCACAGAGTTGAACCTTCCTTTTGATAGAACAGTTTTGAAACACTCTTGTGGTAGAATCTGCAAGTCGATATTTGGAAGGTTTGGGGGCCTATCCTGGGAAAGGAAATATCTTCCCATCAAAACTAGATAGAAGCATTCTCAGAAACTTCTTAGTGATGTGCACATTCAAGTCACAGAGTTGAAGCTTCCTTTTGATATAGCAGTTTTGAACCACTCTTTTAGTAGAATCTGCAAGTGGGTGTTTGGAGAGCTAAAAGGCCAACACTGGAAAAGGAAATATCTTCACGTAAAAACTAGACGGAAGCATTCTCAGAAACTTCAATGGGCTTTACGCATTCAACTCACAGAGTGCAATGTTCCTTTTGAGAGCGCAGTTTTAAAACACTGTTTTTGTAGAATTTGCTAGAGGATGTTTGGAGCGATGTGAGGCCTTTGCTGGAAAAGGAAATATCTTCACATAAAACCTAGACAGAAGCATTCTCAGAAACTCCTTTGTGATGAGTGCATTCAAATCACACACTTGAACCTTCCTTTGGAAAGAGCAGTTTTGAAACACTCTTTTTGAAGAATCTGCAAGTGGATATTTGGAGCGCTTTGAGGCCTATGCTGGAAAATGAAGTATCTTCACCTAAAAACTAGACGGAAGCATTCTCAGAAACTTCTTTGTGATGAGTGCATTCAACTCACAGAGTTGAAGCTTCCTTTTGATAGAGCGGTTTTGAAACACTCTTTTGGCAGCATCTGCAAGTGGATATTTGGAGCGCTTTGAGGCCAAGGCTGGAAAACGAAATATCATCACATAAAAACTCGACAGAAGCATTCTCTGAAACTTCTTTGTGATGAGTGCATTCAACTCACAGACTCGAACGTTTCTTTTGATAGAACAGTTTAGAAACACTCCTTTTGTAGAATCTGCAAGTGTTTATTTGGAGCGCTTTGAGGCCTATGTTGGAAAAGGACATATCTTCACATCAAAAGTAGACACACGCATTCTCAGAAACTTCTTTGTGATGAGTGCATTGAACTCACAGAGTTCAACCTACCTATTGATAGAGAAGTTTTGAAACACCCTTTTTGTAGAATCTGCAAGTGAATATTTGGCGCGATTTGAGGCCTATGCTGGAAATGGAAATATCTTCACATGAAAACTAGACAGATGAATTCTCAGAAACGTCTTTGTGATGAGTGCATTCAACTCACAGACTTGAAGCTTAATTTTGAAAGAGCAGTTTCGAAACACTCTTTTTGTAGAATCTGCAAGTGGATATTTGGAGCGCTTTGAGTGCTATGCTGGAAAAGTTTATATGTTCACCTAAAAACTGGACAGAAGCATACTCAGAAACTTCTTTGTGATGTGTGCATTGAACTCACAGAGTTAAACCTTTCTTTTGATACAGAATTTTGCAACACTCTTTTCGTAGAATCTTCAAGTGGATGTATGGAGTGCTTTGAGGCCTATGCTGGAAAAGGAAATACCTTCACGTAGAAACTAGACAAAAGCATTCTCAGAAAGTTCCCTGTGCTTTGTGCATTCAACTCACAGAGTTGAACATTCCCTTTGATAGAGCAGTTTTGAAACACTCTTTTTGTAGGATCTGCAAGTGGATATTTGGAGCGCTTTGAGACGTATGCTGCCAAAGGAAATATCATTGCATAAAAACTAGATGGAAGCGTTCTCAGAAACTTCTTTTTGATGAGTGCATTCAACTCGCAGAGTTGAACCTTCCTTTCGATAGACCAGTTTTGAAACACTGTTTTTGTAGAATCCGCAAGTGGCTATTTGAAGCTCTTTGAGGCTTATGCTGGAAAAGGAAATATCTTCATCTACCAACTAGACAGAAGCATTCTCAGAAACTTCTTTGTCATGTGGGGATTGAACTCACAGAGTTGAACATTCCTTTTCATAGAGCAGTTTGGCAACACTATTTTTGTGGAAAGTGCAAGTGGGTATTTGGTGCGATGGCGGCATCTAGTGGAGAAGGAAATACATTCAGTTGAAAACAAGATACAACCATTCTCAGAAACTTCTTTGTGATGACTGCATTCTACTCACAGGGTTGAACCTTCCTTTTGATAGAACAGTTCGGAAACACTCTTTTTGTGGAATCTGCAAGTGGCTATTTGGAGCGGTTTGAGGCCTATGCTGGAAAAGGAAATATCTTCACATAAAACCTAGACAGAAGTATTCCCAGAAAGTTTTTCTGATGTGCGCATTCAACTCACCGAGTTGAACCTTCCTTTAGATAGAGCAGTTTTGAAACACTCTTTTTGTAGTATCTGCGAGTGGATATTTGGAGTGCTTTGAGTGCTACACTGCAAAAGCATATATCTTCACTTAGAATCTAGACAGAAGAATTCTCAGAGACTTCCCTGGGCTCTCTACGTTCCACTCACAGAGTTGAACCTTCCTTTTGATAGAACAGTTTTGAAACACTCTTGTGGTAGAATCTGCATGTTGATATTTGGAACGTTTGGAGGCCTATCCTGGGAAAGGAAATATCTTCCCATGAAAACTAGATAGAAGCATTCTCAGAAACGTCTTTGTGATGTGCGCATTCAAGTCACAGAGTTGAAGCTTCCTTTGGATAGAGCAGTTTTGAACCACACTTTTAGTAGAATCTGCAAGTGGATGTTTGGAGAGCTAAGAGGCCAACACTGGAAAAGGAAATATCTTCACGTAAAAACTAGACGGAAGCATTCTCAGAAACTTCAATGGGCTTTACGCATTCAACTCACAGAGTGCCATGTTCCTTTTGAGAGCGCAGTTTTAAAACACTGTTTTTGTAGAATTTGCTAGAGGATGTTTGGAGCGATGTGAGGCCTTTGCTGGAAAAGGAAATATCTTCACATAAAACCTAGACAGAAGCATTCTCAGAAACTCCTTTGTGATGAGTGCATTCAAATCACAGACTTGAACCTTCCTTTGGAAAGAGCAGTTTTGAAACACTCTTTTTGTAGAATCTGCAAGGGGATATTTGGAGCGCTATGAGGCCTATGCTGGAAAATGAAATATCTTCACCTAAAAACTAGACGGAAGCATTCTCAGAAACTTCTTTGTGATGAGTGCATTCAACTCACAGAGTTGAAGCTTCCTTTTGATAGAGCAGTTTTGAAACACTCTTTTAGCAGCATCTGCAAGTGGATATTTGGAGCGCTTTGAGGCCAAGGCTGGAAAACGAAATATCATCACATAAAAACTCGACAGAAGCATTCTCTGAAACTTCTTTGTGATGAGTGCATTCAACTTACAGACTCGAACGTTTCTTTTGATACAACAGTTTAGAAACACTCCTTTTGTAGAATCTGCAAGTGTTTATTTGGAGCGCTTTGAGGCCTATGTTGGAAAAGGACATATCTACACATCAAATGAAGACAGACGCATTCTCAGAAACTTCTTTGTGATGAGTGCACTGAACTCACAGAGTTGAACCTACCTATTGATAGGGAACTTTTGAAACACCCTTGTTGTAGAATCTGCAAGTGAATATTTGGCGCGATTTGAGGCCTATGCAGGAAACGGAAATATCTTCACATGAAAACTAGACAGATGAATTCTCAAAAACGTCTTTGTGATGAGTGCATTCAACTCACAGACTTGAAGCTTCCTTTTGAAAGAGCAGTTTCGAAACACTCTTTTTGTAGAATCTGCAAGTGGATATTTGGAGCGCTTTGAGGGCTATGCTGGAAAAATTAATACCTTCACCTAAAAACTAGACAGAAGCATACTCAGAAACTTCTTTGTGATGTGTGCATTGAACTCACAGAGTTGAACCTTTCTTTTGATACAGAAGTTTTGAAACACTCTTTTCGTAGAATCTTCAAGTGGATGTATGGAGTGATTTGAGGCCTATGCTGGAAAAGGAAATACCTTCACGTGGAAACTAGACAAAAGCATTCTCAGAAAGTTCCCTGTGCTTTGTGCATTCAACTCACAGAGTTGAACATTCCCTTTGATAGAGCAGTTTTGAAACACTCTTTTTGTAGAATCTGCAAGTTGATATTTGGAGCGCTTTGAGGCCTCTGCTGCCAAAGGAATTATCATTGCATAAAAACTAGATGGAAGCGTTCTCAGAAACTTCCTTGTGATGAGTGTATTCAACTCGCAGAGTGGAACCTTCCTTTCGATAGACCAGTTTTGAAACACTGTTTTTGTAGAATCCGCAAGTGGCTATTTGGAGCTCTTTGAGGCTTATGCTGGAAAAGGAAATATCTTCATCTACAAACTAGACAGTAGCATTCTCAGAAACTTCTTTGTCATGTGGGGATTGAACTCACAGAGTTGAACATTCCTTTTCATAGAGCAGTTTGGCAACACTATTTTTGTGGAAAGTGCAAGTGGGTATTTGGTGCGATGGCGGCATCTAGGGGAGAAGGAAATACATTCAGTTGTAAACAAGATACAACCATTCTCAGAAACTTCTTTGTGATGACTGCATTCTACTCACAGAGTTGAACCTTCCTTTTGATAGAACAGTTTGGAAACACTCTTTTTGTGGAATCTGCAAGTGGCTATTTGGAGCGGTTTGAGGCCTATGCTGGAAAAGGAAATATCTTCACATAAAACCTAGACAGAAGTATTGCCAGAAAGTTTTTCTGATGTGCGCATTCAACTCACCGAGTTGAACCTTCCTTTAGATAGAGCAGTTTTGAAACACTCTTTCTGTAGTACCTGCGAGTGGATATTTGGAGTGCTTTGAGTGCTACACTGCAAAAGCAAATATCTTCACTTAGAATCTAGACAGAAGAATTCTCAGAGACTTCCCTGGGCTCTCTGCATTCAACTCACAGAGTTGAACCTTCCTTTTGATAGAACAGTTTTGAAACACTCTTGTGGTAGAATCTGGAAGTCGATATTTGGAAAGTTTGGAGGCCTATCCTGGGAAAGGAAGTATCTTCCCATCAAAACTAGATAGAAGCCTTCTCAGAAACGTCTTTGTGATGTGCGCATTCAAGTCACAGAGTTGAAGCTTCCTTTGGATATAGCAGTTTTGAACCACTCTTTTAGCAGAATCTGCAAGTGGATGTTTGGAGAGCTAAGAGGCCAACACTGGAAAAGGAAATATCTTCACGTAAAAACTAGACGGAAGCATTCTCAGAAACTTCAATGGGCTTTACGCATTCAACTCACAGAGTGCAATGTTCCTTTTGATAGCGCAGTTTTAAAACACTGTTTTTGTAGAATTTGCTAGAGGATGTTTGGAGCGATGTGAGGCCTTTGCTGGAAAAGGAAATATCTTCACATAAAACCTAGACAGAAGCATTCTCAGAAACTCCTTTGTGATGAGTGCATTCAAATCACACACTTGAACCTTCCTTTGGAAAGAGCAGTTTTGAAACACTCTTTTTGAAGAATCTGCAAGTGGATATTTGGAGCGATTTGAGGCCTATGCTGGAAAATGAAGTATCTTCACCTAAAAACTAGACGGAAGCATTCTCAGAAACTCCTTTGTGATGAGTTTATTCAACTCACAGAGTTGAAGCTTCCTTTTGACAGAGCAGTTTTGAAACACTCTTTTAGCAGCATCTGCAAGTGGATATTTGGAGCGCTTTGAGGCCAAGGCTGGAAAACGAAATATCATCACATAAAATCTCGACAGAAGCATTCTCTGAAACTTCTTTGTGATGAGTGCATTCAACTCACAGACTCGAACGTTTCTTTTGATAGAACAGTTTAGAAACACTCCTTTTGTAGAATCTGCAAGTGTTTATTTGGAGCGCTTTGAGGCCTATGTTGGAAAAGGACATATCTTCACATCAAAAGTAGACACACGCATTCTCAGAAACTTCTTTGTGATGAGTGCACTGAACTCACAGAGTTCAAACTACCTATTGATAGAGAAGTTTTGAAACACCCCTTTTGTAGAATCTGCAAGTGAATATTTGGCGCGATTTGAGGCCTATGCTGGAAATGGAAGTATCTTCACATGAAAACTAGACAGATGAATTCTCAGAAACGTCTTTGTGATGAGTGCATTCAACTCACAGACTTGAAGCTTAATTTAGAAAGACCAGTTTCGAAACACTCTTTTTGTAGAATCTGCAAGTGGATATTTGGAGCGCTTTGAGGGCTATGCTGGAAAAGTTAATACCTTCACCGAAAAACTAGACGGAAGCATACTCAGAAACTTCTTTATGATGTGTGCACTGAACTCACAGAGTTGAACCTTTCTTTTCATACAGAAGTTTTGAAACACTCTTTTCGTAGAATCTTCAAGTGGATGTATGGAGTGCTTTGAGGCCTATGCTGGAAAAGGAAATGCCTTCACGTAGAAACTAGACAAAAGCATTCTCAGAAAGTTCCCTGTGCTTTGTGCATTCAATTCACAGAGTTGAACATTCCCTTTGATAGAGCAGTTTTGAAACACTCCTTTTGTAGAATCTGCATGTTGATATTTGGAGCGCTTTGAGGCCTCTGCTGCCAAAGGAATTATCATTGCATAAAAACTAGATGGAAGCGTTCTCAGAAACTTCCTTGTGATGAGTGCATTCAACTCACAGAGTGGAACCTTCCTTTCGATAGACCAGTTTTGAAACACTGTATTTGTAGAATCCGCAAGTGGCTATTTGGAGCTCTTTGAGGCTTATGCTGGAAAACAAATATCTTCATCTACAAACTAGACAGAAGCATTCTCAGAAACTTCTTTGTCATGTGGGGATTGAACTCACAGAGTTGAACATTCCTTTACATAGAGCAGTTTTGCAACACCCTTTCGGTGGAAAGTGAAAGTGCTTATTTGGTGCGATGGCGGCATCTAGTGGATAAGGAAATACATTCAGATGAAAACAAGATACATCCATTCTCAGAAACTTCTTTGTGATGACTGCATTCTACTCACAGAGTTGAACCTTCCTTTTGATAGAACAGTTTTGAAACACTCTTTTTGTGGAATCTGCAAGTGGCTATTTGGAGCGCTTTGAGGCCTATCCTGGAAAAGGAAATATCTTCACATAAAACCTAGACAGAAGTATTCCCAGAAAGTTTTTCTGATGTGCGCATTCAACTCACCGAGTTGAACCTTCCTTTAGATAGAGCAGTTTTGAAACACTCTTTCTGTAGTACCTGCGAGTGGATATTTGGAGTGCGTTGAGTGCTACACTGTAAAAGCAAATATCTTCACTTAGAATCTAGACGAAAGAATTCTCAGAAATTTCCCTGTGCTCTCTTCATTCCACTCACAGAGTTGAACCTTCCTTTTGATAGAACAGTTTTGAAACACTCTTGTGGTAGAATCTGCAAGTCGATATTTGGAAGGTTTGGAGGCCTATCCCGGGAAAGGAAATATCTTCCCATCAAAACTAGATAGAAGCATTCTCAGAAACTTCTTAGTGATGTGCACATTCAAGTCACAGAGTTGAAGCTTCCTTTTGATATAGCAGTTTTGAACCACACTTTTAGTAGAATCTGCAAGTGGATGTTTGGAGAGCTAAGAGGCCAACACTGGAAAAGGAAATATCTTCACGTAAAAACTAGACGGAAGCATTCTCAGAAACTTCAATGGGCTTTACGCATTCAACTCACAGAGTGCCATGTTCCTTTTGAGAGCGCAGTTTTAAAACACTGTTTTTGTAGAATTTGCTAGAGGATGTTTGGAGCGATGTGAGGCCTTTGCTGGAAAAGAAAATATCTTCACATGAAACCTAGACAGAAGCATTCTCAGAAACTCCTTTGTGATGAGTGTATTCAAATCACACACTTGAACCTTCCTTTGGAAAGAGCAGTTTTGAAACACTCTTTTTGAAGAATCTGCAAGTGGATATTTGGAGCGATTTGAGGCCTATGCTGGAAAATGAAATATCTTCACCTAAAAACTAGACGGAAGCATTCCCAGAAACTTCTTTGTGATGAGTGCATTCAACTCACAGAGTTGAAGCTTCCTTTTGATAGAGCAGTTTTGAAACACTTTTTAGCAGCATCTGCAAGTGGATATTTGGAGCGCTTTGAGGCCAAGGCTGGAAAACGAAATATCATCACATAAAAACTCGACAGAAGCATTCTCTGAAACTTCTTTGTGATGAGTGCATTCATCTCAAAAACTCGAACGTTTCTTTTGATAGAACAGTTTAGAAACACTCCTTTTGTAGAATCTGCAAGTGTTTATTTGGAGGGCTTTGAGGCCTATGTTGGAAAAGGACATACCTTCACATCAAAAGTAGACAGACGCATTCTCAGAAACTTCTTTGTGATGAGTGCATTGAACTCACCGAGTTGAACCTACCTATTGATAGAGAAGTTTTGAAACACCCTTTTTGTGGAATGTGCAAGTGAATATTTGGCGCGATTTGAGGCCTATGCTGGAAATGGAAATATCTTCACATGAAAACTAGACAGATGAATTCTCAGAAACGTCTTTGTGATGAGTGCATTCAACTCACAGACTTGAAGCTTAATTTTGAAAGAGCAGTTTCGAAACACACTTTTTGTAGAATCTGCAAGTGGATATTTGGAGCGCTCGGAGGGCTATGCTGGAAAAGTTTATATCTTCACCTAAAAACTAGACAGAAGCATACTCAGAAACTTCTTTGTGATGTGTGCATTGAACTCACAGAGCTGAACCTTTCTTTTGATACAGAACTTTGAAACACTCTTTTCGTAGAATCTTCAAGTGGATGTATGGAGTGATTTGAGGCCTATGCTGGAAAAGGAAATATCTTCACGTAGAAACTAGACAAAAGCATTCTCAGAAAGTTCCCTGTGCTTTGTGCATTCAACTCACAGAGTTGAACATTCCCTTTGATAGAGCAGTTTTGAAACACTCTTTTTGTAGGATCTGCAAGTGGATATTTGGAGCGCTTTGAGACCTATGCTGCCAAAGGAAATATCGTTGCATAAAAACTAGATGGAAGCGTTCTCAGAAACTTCTTTGTGATGAGTGCATTCAACTCGCAGAGCTGAACCTTCCTTTCGATAGACCAGTTTTGAAACACTGTTTTTGTAGAATCCGCAATTGGCTATTTGAAGCTCTTTGAGGCTTATGCTGGAAAAGGAAATATCTTCATCTACCAACTAGACAGAAGCATTCTCAGAAACTTGTTTGTCATGTGGGGATTGAACTCACAGAGATGAACATTCTTTTTCATAGAGCAGTTTGGCAACACTATTTTTGTGGAAACTGCAAGTGTGTATTTGGAGTGATGGCGGCATCTAGTGGAGAAGGAAATACATTCAGATGAAAACAAGATACAACCATTCTCAGAAACTTCTTTGTGATGACTGCATTCTACCCACAGAGTTGAACCTTCCTTTTGATAGAACAGTTTTGAAACACTCTTTTTGTGGAATCTGCAAGTGGCTATTTGGAGCGCTTTGAGGCCTATGCTGGAAAAGGAAATCTCTTCACATAAAACCTAGACAGAAGTATTCCCAGAAAGTTTTTCTGATGTGCGCATTCAACTCACCGAGTTGAACCTTCCTTTAGATAGAGCAGTTTTGAAACACTCTGTCTGTAGTACCTGCGAGTGGATATTTGGAGTGCTTTGAGTGCTACACTGTAAAAGCATATATCTTCACTTGGAATCTAGACAGAAGAATTCTCAGAGACTTCCCTGTGCTCTCTGCATTCCACTCACAGAGTTGAACCTTCCTTTTGATAGAACAGTTTTGAAACACTCTTGTGGTAGAATCTGCAAGTCGATATTTGGAATGTTTGGAGGCCTATCCTGGGAAAGGAAATATCTTCCCATCAAAACTAGACAGAAGCATTCTCAGAAACTTCTTAGTGATGTGCGCATTCAAGTCACAGAGTTGAAGCTTCCTTTTGATATAGCAGTTTTGAACCACTCTTTTAGTAGAATCTGCAAGTGGATGTTTGGAGAGCTAAGAGGCCAACACTGGAAAAGGAAATCTCTTCACGTAAAAACTAGACGGAAGCATTCTCAGAAACTTCAATGGGCTTTACGCATTCAACTCACAGAGTGCAATGTTGCTTTTGAGAGCGCAGTTTTAAAACACTGTTTTTGTAGAATTTGCCAGAGGATGTTTGGAGCGATGTGAAGCCTTTGCTGGAAAAGGAAATATCTTCATATAAAACCTAGACAGAAGCATTCTCAGAAACTCCTTTGTGAGGAGTGCATTCAAATCACACACTTGAACTTTCCTTTGGAAAGAGCAGTTTTGAAACACTCTTTCTGAAGAATCTGCAAGTGGATATTTGGAGCGATTTGAGGCCTCTGCTGGAAATGAAATATCTTCACCTAAAAACTAGACGGAAGCATTCTCAGAAACTCCTTTGTGATGAGTGCATTCAACTCACAGAGTTGAAGCTTCCTTTTGATAGAGCAGTTTTGAAACACTCTTTTAGCAGCATCTGCAAGTGGATATTTGGAGCGCTTTGAGGCCAAGGCTGGAAAACGAAATATCATCACATAAAAACTCGACAGAAGCATTCTCTGAAACTTCTTTGTGATGAGTGCATTCAACTCACAGACTCGAACGTTTCTTTTGATAGAACAGTTTAGAAACACTCCTTTTGTAGAATCTGCAAGTGTTTATTTGGAGCGCTTGGAGGCCTATGTTGGAAAAGGACATATCTTCACATCAAAAGTAGACAGACGCATTCTCAGAAACTTCTTTGTGATGAGTGCATTGAACTCACAGAGTTGAACCTACCTATTGATAGAGAAGTTTTGAAACACCCTTTTTGTAGAATCTGCAAGTGAATATTTGGCGCGATTTGAGGCCTATGCAGGAAACGGAAATATCTTCACATGAAAACTAGACAGATGAATTCTCCGAAACGTCTTTGTGATGAGTGCATTCAACTCACAGACTTGAAGCTTCCTTTTGAAAGAGCAGTTTCGAAACACTCTTTTTGTAGAATCTGCAAGTGGATATTTGGAGCGCTTTGAGGGCTATGCTGGAAAAGTTAATACCTTCACCTAAAAACTAGACAGACGCAAACTCAGAAACTTCTTTGTGACGTGTGCATTGAACTCACAGAGTTGAACCTTTCTTTTGATACAGAAGTTTTGAAACACTCTTTTCGTAGAATCTTCAAGTGGATGGATGGAGTGATTTGAGGCCTATGCTGGAAAAGGAAATACCTTCACGTAGAAAGGAGACAAAAGCATTCTCAGAAAGTTCCCTGTGCTTTGTGCATTCAACTCACAGAGTTGAACATTCCCTTTGATAGAGCAGTTTTGAAACACTCTTCTTGTAGAATCTGCAAGTGGATATTTGGAGCGCTTTGAGGCCTCTGCCGCCAAAGGAATTATCATTGCATAAAAACTAGATGGAAGCGTTCTCAGAAACTTCCTTGTGATGAGTGCATTCAACTCGCAGAGTGGAACCTTCCTTTCCATAGACCAGTTTTGAAACACTGTTTTTGTAGAATCCGCAAGTGGCTATTTGGAGCTCTTTGAGGCTTATGCTGGAAAAGGAAATATCTTCGTCTACAAACTAGACAGAAGCATTCTCAGAAACTTCTTTGTCATGTGGGGATTGAACTCACAGAGTTGAACATTCCTTTACATAGAGCAGTTTTGCAACACCCTTTCGGTGGAAAGTGAAAGTGCTTATTTGGTGCGATGGCGGCATCTAGTGGATAAGGAAATACATTCAGGTGAAAACAAGATACATCCTTTCTCAGAAACTTCTTTGTGATGACTGCATTCTACTCACAGAGTTGAACCTTCCTTTTGATAGAACAGTTTGGAAACACTCTTTTTGTGGAATCTGCAAGTGGCTATTTGGAGCGCTTTGAGGCCTATGCTGGAAAAGGAAATCTCTTCACATAAAACCTAGACAGAAGTATTCCCAGAAAGTTTTTCTGATGTGTGCATTCAACTCACCGAGTTGAACCTTCCTTTAGATAGAGCAGTTTTGAAACACTCTGTCTGTAGTACCTGCGAGTGGATGTTTGGAATGCTTTGAGTGCTACACTGTAAAAGCAAATATCTTCACTTGGAATCTAGACAGAAGAATTCTCAGAGACTTCCCTGTGCTCTCTGCATTCCACTCACAGAGTTGAACCTTCCTTTTGATAGAACAGTTTTGAAACACTCTTGTGGTAGAATCTGCAAGTCGATATTTGGAAGGTTTGGAGGCCTATCCTGGGAAAGGAAATATCTTCCCATCAAAACTAGACAGAAGCATTCTCAGAAACTTCTTAGTGATGTGCGCATTCAAGTCACAGAGTTGAAGCTTCCTTTTGATATAGCAGTTTTGAACCACTCTTTTAGTAGAATCTGCAAGTGGATGTTTGGAGAGCTAAGAGGCCAACACTGGAAAAGGAAATCTCTTCACGTAAAAACTAGACGGAAGCATTCTCAGAAACTTCAATGGGCTTTTCGCATTCAACTCACAGAGTGCAATGTTGCTTTTGAGAGCGCAGTTTTAAAACACTGTTTTTGTAGAATTTGCCAGAGGATGTTTGGAGCGATGTGAAGCCTTTGCTGGAAAAGGAAATATCTTCACATAAAACCTAGACAGAAGCATTCTCAGAAACTCCTTTGTGAGGAGTGCATTCAAATCACACACTTGAACCTTCCTTTGGAAAGAGCAGTTTTGAAACACTCTTTCTGAAGAATCTGCAAGTGGATATTTGGAGCGATTTGAGGCCTCTGCTGGAAATGAAATATCTTCACCTAAAAACTAGACGGAAGCATTCTCAGATACTCCTTTGTGATGAGTGCATTCAACTCACAGAGTTGAAGCTTCCTTTTGATAGAGGAGTTTTGAAACACTCTTTTAGCGGCATCTGCAAGTGGATATTTGGAGCGCTTTGAGGCCAAGGCTGGAAAACGAAATATCATCACATAAAAACTCGACAGAAGCATTCTCTGAAACTTCTTTGTGATGAGTGCATTCAACTCACAGACTCGAACGTTTCTTTTGATAGAACAGTTTAGAAACACTCCCTTTGTAGAATCTGCAAGTGTTTATTTGGAGCGCTTTGAGGCCTATGTTGGAAAAGGACATATCTTCACATCAGAATTAGACAGACGCATTCTCAGAAACTTCTTTGTGATGAGTGCATTGACCTCACAGAGTTCAACCTACCTATTGATAGAGAAGTTTTGAAACACCCTTTTTGTAGAATCTGCAAGTGAATATTTGGCGCGATTTGAGGCCTATGCAGGAAACGGAAATATCTTCACATGAAAACTAGACAGATGAATTCTCAGAAACCTCTTTGTGATGAGTGCATTCAAGTCACAGACTTGAAGCTTCCTTTTGAAAGAGCAGTTTCGAAACACTCTTTTTGTAGAATCTGCAAGTGGATATTTGAAGCGCTTTGAGGGCTATGCTGGAAAAGTTAATACCTTCACCTAAAAACTAGACAGAAGCATACTCCGAAACTTCTTTGTGATGTGTGCATTGAACTCACAGAGTTGAACCTTTCTTTTGATACAGAAGTTTTGAAACACTCTTTTCGTAGAATCTTCAAGTGGATGTATGGAGTGATTTGAGGCCTATGCTGGAAAAGGAAATACCTTCACGTAGAAACTAGACAAAAGCATTCTCAGAAAGTTCCCTGTGCTTTGTGCATTCAACTCACAGAGTTGAACATTCCCTTTGATAGAGCAGTTTTGAAACACTCTTTTTGTAGAATCTGCAAGTGGATATTTGGAGCGCTTTGAGGCCTCTGCTGCCAAAGGAATTATCATTGCATAAAAACTAGATGGAAGCGTTCTCAGAAACTTCCTTGTGATGAGTGTATTCAACTCGCAGAGTGGAACCTTCCTTTCGATAGACCAGTTTTGAAACACTGTATTTGTAGAATCCGCAAGTGGCTATTTGGAGCTCTTTGAGGCTTATACTGGAAAAGGAAATATCTTCATCTACAAACTAGACAGAAGCATTCTCAGAAACTTCTTTGTCATGTGGGGATTGAACTCACAGAGTTGAACATTCCTTTACATAGAGCAGTTTTGCAACACCCTTTCGGTGGAAAGTGAAAGTGCTTATTTGGTGCGATGGCGGCATCTAGTGGATAAGGAAATACATTCAGATGAAAACAAGATACATCCATTCTCAGAAACTTCTTTGTGATGACTGCATTCTACTCACAGAGTTGAACCTTCCTTTTGATAGAACAGTTTGGAAACACTCTTTTTGTGGAATCTGCAAGTGGCTATTTGGAGCGCTTTGAGGCCTATGCTGGAAAAGGAAATCTCTTCACATAAAACCTAGACAGAAGTATTCCCAGAAAGTTTTTCTGATGTGCGCATTCAACTCACCGAGTTGAACCTTCCTTTAGATAGAGCAGTTTTGAAACACTCTGTCTGTAGTACCTGCGACTGGATGTTTGGAGTGCTTTGAGTGCTACATTGTAAAAGCAAATATCTTCACTTGGAATCTAGACAGAAGAATTCTCAGAGACTTCCCTGTGCTCTCTGCATTCCACTCACAGTGTTGAACCTTCCTTTTGATAGAACAGTTTTGAAACACTCTTGTGGTAGAATCTGCAAGTCGATATTCGGAAGGTTTGGAGGCCTATCCTGGGAAAGGAAATATCTTCCCATCAAAACTAGACAGAAGCATTCTCAGAAACTTCTTAGTGATGTGCGCATTCAAGTCACAGAGTTGAAGCTTCCTTTTGATATAGCAGTTTTGAACCACTCTTTTAGTGGAATCTGCAAGTGGATGATTGGAGAGCTAAGAGGCCAACACTGGAAAAGGAAATCTCTTCACGTAAAAACTAGACGGAAGCATTCTCAGAAACTTCAATGGGCTTTACGCATTCAACTCACAGAGTGCAATGTTGCTTTTGAGAGCGCAGTTTTAAAACACTGTTTTTGTAGAATTTGCTAGAGGATGTTTGGAGCGATGTGAAGCCTTTGCTGGAAAAGGAAATATCTTCACATAAAACCTAGACAGAAGCATTCTCAGAAACTCCTTTGTGATGAGTGCATTCAAATCACACACTTGAACCTTCCTTTGGAAAGAGCAGTTTTGAAACACTCTTTCTGAAGAATCTGCAAGTGGATATTTGGAGCGATTTGAGGCCTCTGCTGGAAATGAAATATCTTCACCTAAAAACTAGACGGAAGCATTCTCAGAAACTCCTTTGTGATGAGTGCATTCAACTCACAGAGTTGAAGCTTCCTTTTGATAGAGCAGTTTTGAAACACTCTTTTACCAGCATCTGCAAGTGGATATTTGGAGCGCTTTGAGGCCAAGGCTGGAAAACGAAATATCATCACATAAAAACTCGACAGAAGCATTCTCTGAAACTTCTTTGTGATGAGTGCATTCAACTCACAGACTCGAACGTTCCTTTTGATAGAACAGTTTAGAAACACTCCTTTTGTAGAATCTGCAAGTGTTTATTTGGAGCGCTTTGAGGCCTATGTTGGAAAAGGACATATCTTCACATCAAAAGTAGACAGACGCATTCTCAGAAACTTCTTTGTGATGAGTGCATTGAACTCACAGAGTTGAACCTACCTATTGTTAGAGAAGTTTTGAAACACCCTTTTTGTAGAATCTGCAAGTGAATATTTGGCGCGATTTGAGGCCTATGCAGGAAACGGAAATAACTTCACATGAAAACTAGACAGATGAATTCTCCGAAACGTCTTTGTGATGAGTGCATTCAACTCACAGACTTGAAGCTTCCTTTTGAAAGAGCAGTTTCGAAACACTCTTTTTGTAGAATCTGCAAGTGGATATTTGGAGCGCTTTGAGGGCTATGCTGGAAAAGTTAATACCTTCACCTAAAAACTAGACAGACGCAAACCCAGAAACTTCTTTGTGACGTGTGCATTGAACTCACAGAGTTGAACCTTTCTTTTGATACAGAAGTTTTGAAACACTCTTTTCGTAGAATCTTCAAGTGGATGGATGGAGTGATTTGAGGCCTATGCTGGAAAAGGAAATACCTTCACGTAGAAACGAGACAAAAGCATTCTCAGAAAGTTCCCTGTGCTTTGTGCATTCAACTCACAGAGTTGAACATTCCCTTTGATAGAGCAGTTTTGAAACACTCTTCTTGTAGAATCTGCAAGTGGATATTTGGAGCGCTTTGAGGCCTCTGCCGCCAAAGGAATTATCATTGCATAAAAACTAGATGGAAGCGTTCTCAGAAACTTCCTTGTGATGAGTGCATTCAACTCGCAGAGTGGAACCTTCCTTTCGATAGACCAGTTTTGAAACACTGTTTTTGTAGAATCCGCAAGTGGCTATTTGGAGCTCTTTGAGGCTTATGCTGGAAAAGGAAATATCTTCGTCTACAAACTAGACAGAAGCATTCTCAGAAACTTCTTTGTCATGTGGGGATTGAACTCACAGAGTTGAACATTCCTTTACATAGAGCAGTTTTGCAACACCCTTTCGGTGGAAAGTGAAAGTGCTTATTTGGTGCGATGGCGGCATCTAGTGGATAAGGAAATACATTCAGATGAAAACAAGATACATCCATTCTCAGAAACTTCTTTGTGATGACTGCATTCTACTCACAGAGTTGAACCTTCCTTTTGATAGAACAGTTTTGAAACACTCTTTTTGTGGAATCTGCAAGTGGCTATTTGGAGCGCTTTGAGGCCTATGCTGGAAAAGGAAATCTCTTCACATAAAACCTAGACAGAAGTATTCCCAGAAAGTTTTTCTGATGTGCGCATTCAACTCACCGAGTTGAACCTTCCTTTAGATAGAGCAGTTTTGAAACACTCTGTCTGTAGTACCTGCGAGTGGATATTTGGAGTGCTTTGAGTGCTACATTGTAAAAGCAAATATCTTCACTTGGAATCTAGACAGAAGAATTCTCAGAGACTTCCCTGTGCTCTCTGCATTCCACTCACAGAGTTGAACCTTCCTTTTGATAGAACAGTTTTGAAACACTCTTGTGGTAGAATCTGCAAGTCGATATTTGGAAGGTTTGGAGGCCTATCCTGGGAAAGGAAATATCTTCCCATCAAAACTAGACAGAAGCATTCTCAGAAGCTTCTCAGTGATGTGCGCATTCAAGTCACAGAGTTGAAGCTTCCTTTTGATATAGCAGTTTTGAACCACTCTTTTAGTGGAATCTGCAAGTGGATGTTCGGAGAGCTAAGAGGCCAACACTGGAAAAGGAAATCTCTTCACGTAAAAACTAGACGGAAGCATTCTCAGAAACTTCAATGGGCTTTACGCATTCAACTCACAGAGTGCAATGTAGCTTTTGAGAGCGCAGTTTTAAAACACTGTTTTTGTAGAATTTGCTAGAGGATGTTTGGAGCGATGTGAGGCCTTTGCTGGAAAAGGAAATATCTTCACATAAAACCTAGACAGAAGCATTCTCAGAAACTCCTTTGTGATGAGTGCATTCAAATCACACACTTGAACCTTCCTTTGGAAAGAGCAGTTTTGAAACACTCTTTCTGAAGAATCTGCAAGTGGATATTTGGAGCGATTTGAGGCCTCTGCTGGAAATGAAATATCTTCACCTAAAAACTAGACGGAAGCATTCTCAGAAACTCCTTTGTGATGAGTGCATTCAACCCACAGAGTTGAAGCTTCCTTTTGATAGAGCAGTTTTGAAACACTCTTTTAGCAGCATCTTCAAGTGGATATTTGGAGCGCTTTGAGGCCAAGGCTGGAAAACGAAATATCATCACATAAAAACTCGACAGAAGCATTCTCTGAAACTTCTTTGTGATGAGTGCATTCAACTCACAGACTCGAACGTTCCTTTTGATAGAACAGTTTAGAAACACTCCTTTTGTAGAATCTGCAAGTGTTTATTTGGAGCGCTTGGAGGCCTATGTTGGAAAATGACATATCTTCACATCAAGAGTAGACAGACGCATTCTCAGAAACTTCTTTGTGATGAGTGCATTGAACTCACAGAGTTGAACCTACCTATTGATAGAGAAGTTTTGAAACACCCTTTTTGTAGAATCTGCAAGTAAATATTTGGCGCGATTTGAGGCCTATGCAGGAAACGGAAATATCTTCACATGAAAACTAGACAGATGAATTCTCAGAAACGTCTTTGTGATGAGTGCATTCAACTCACAGACTTGAAGCTTCCTTTTGAAAGAGCAGTTTCGAAACACTCTTTTTGTAGAATCTGCAAGTGGATATTTGGAGCGCTTTGAGGGCTATGCTGGAAAAGTTAATACCTTCACCTAAAAACTAGACAGAAGCATACTCAGAAACTTCTTTGTGATGTGTGCATTGAACTCACAGAGTTGAACCTTTCTTTTGATACAGAAGTTTTGAAACACTCTTTTCGTAGAATCTTCAAGTGGATGTATGGAGTGATTTGAGGCCTATGCTGGAAAAGGAAACACCTTCACGTAGAAACTAGACAAAAGCATTCTCAGAAAGTTCCCTGTGCTTTGTGCATTCAACTCACAGAGTTGAACATTCCCTTTGATAGAGCAGTTTTGAAACACTCTTTTTGTAGAATCTGCAAGTGGATATTTGGAGCGCTTTGAGGCCTCTGCTGCCAAAGGAATTATCATTGCATAAAAACTAGATGGAAGCTTTCTCAGAAACTTCCTTGTGATCAGTGCATTCAACTCGCAGAGTGGAACCTTCCTTTCGATAGAACAGTTTTGAAACACTGTTTTTGTAGAATCCGCAAGTGGCTATTTGGAGCTCTTTGAGGCTTATGCTGGAAAAGGAAATATCTTCATCTACAAACTAGACAGAAGCATTCTCAGAAACTTCTTTGTCATGTGGGGATTGAACTCACAGAGTTGAACATTCCTTTACATAGAGCAGTTTTGCAACACCCTTTCGGTGGAAAGTGAAAGTGCTTATTTGGTGCGATGGCGGCATCTAGTGGATAAGGAAATACATTCAGATGAAAACAAGATACATCCAATCTCAGAAACTTCTTTGTGATGACTGCATTCTACTCACAGAGTTGAACCTTCCTTTTGATAGAACAGTTTGGAAACACTCTTTTTGTGGAATCTGCAAGTGGCTATTTGGAGCGCTTTGAGGCCTATGCTGGAAAAGGAAATCTCTTCACATAAAACCTAGACAGAAGTATTCCCAGAAAGTTTTTCTGATGTGCGCATTCAACTCACCGAGTTGAACCTTCCTTTAGATAGAGCAGTTTTGAAACACTCTTTCTGTAGTACCTGCGAGTGGATATTTGGAGTGCTTTGAGTGCTACACTGTAAAAGCAAATATCTTCACTTAGAATCTAGACAGAAGAATTCTCAGAGACTTCCCTGTGCTCTCTGCATTCCACTCACAGAGTTGAACCTTCCTTTTGATAGAACAGTTTTGAAACACTCTTGTGGTAGAATCTGCAAGTCGATATTTGGAAGGTTTGGAGGCCTATCCTGGGAAAGGAAATATCTTCCCATCAAAACTAGATAGAAGCATTCTCAGAAACTTCTTAGTGATGTGCGCATTCAAGTCACAAAGTTGAAGCTTCCTTTTGATATAGCAGTTTTGAACCACTCTTTTAATAGAATCTGCAAGTGGATGTTTGGAGAGCTAAGAGGCCAACACTGGAAAAGGAAATCTCTTCACGTAAAAACTAGACGGAAGCATTCTCAGAAACTTCAATGGGCTTTACGCATTCAACTCACAGAGTGCCATGTTCCTTTTGAGAGCGCAGTTTTAAAACACTGTTTTTGTAGAATTTGCTAGAGGATGTTTGGAGCGATGTGAGGCCTTTGCTGGAAAAGGAAATATCTTCACATAAAACCTAGACAGAAGCATTCTCAGAAACTCCTTTGTGATGAGTGCATTCAAATCACAGACTTGAACGTTCCTTTGGAAACAGCAGTTTTGAAACACTCTTTTTGTAGAATCTGCAAGGGGATATTTGTAGCGCTTTGAGGCCTATGCTGGAAAATGAAATATCTTCACATAAAAACTAGACGGAAGCATTCTCAGAAACTTCTTTGTGATGAGTGCATTCAACTCACAGAGTTGAAGCTTCCTTTTGATAGAGCAGTTTTGAAACACTCTTTTAGCAGCATCTGCAAGTGGATATTTGGAGCGCTTTGAGGCCAAGGCTGGAAAACGAAATATCATCACATAAAAACTCGACAGAAGTATTCTCTTAAACTTCTTTGTGATGAGTGCATTCAACTCACAGACTCGAACGTTTCTTTTGATAGAACAGTTTAGAAACACTCCTTTTGTAGAATCTGCAAGTGTTTATTTGGAGCGCTTTGAGGCCTATGTTGGAAAAGGACATATCTTCACATCAAAAGTAGACAGACGCATTCTCAGAAACTTCTTTGTGATTAGTGCATTGAACTCACAGAGTTCAACCTACCTATTGATAGAGAACTTTTGAAACACCCTTTTTGTAGAATCTGCAAGTGAATATTTGGCGCGATTTGAGGCCTATGCTGGAAATGGAAATATCTTCACATGAAAACTAGACAGATGAATTCTCAGAAACGTCTTTGTGATGAGTGCATTCAACTCACAGACTTGAAGCTTAATTTTGAAAGAGCAGTTTCGAAACACTCTTTTTGTAGAATCTGCAAGTGGATATTTGGAGCGCTTTGAGTGCTATGCTGGAAAAGTTTATATGTTCACCTAAAAACTAGACAGAAGCATACTCAGAAACTTTTTTGTGATGTGTGCATTGAACTCACAGAGCTGAACCTTTCTTTTGATACAGAATTTTGCAACACTCTTTTCGTAGAATCTTCAAGTGGATGTATGGAGTGCTTTGAGGCCTATGCTGGAAAAGGAAATATCTTCACGTAGAAACTAGACAAAAGCATTCTCAGAAAGTTCCCTGTGCTTTGTGCATTCAACTCACAGAGTTGAACATTCCCTTTGATAGAGCAGTTTTGAAACACTCTTTTTGTAGGATCTGCAAGTGGATATTTGGAGCGCTTTGAGACCTATGGTGCCAAAGGAAATATCATTGCATAAAAACTAGATGGAAGCGTTCTCAGAAACTTCTTTGTGATGAGTGCATTCAACTCGCAGAGTGGAAGCTTCCTTTCGATAGACCAGTTTTGAAACACTGTTTTTGTAGAATCCGCAAGTGGCTATTTGAAGCTCTTTGAGGCTTATGCTGGAAAAGGAAATATCTTCATCTACCAACTAGACAGAAGCATTCTCAGAAACTTCTTTGTCATGTGGGGATTGAACTCACAGAGTTGAACATTCCTTTTCATAGAGCAGTTTGGCAACACTATTTTTGTGGAAAGTGCAAGTGGGTATTTGGTGCGATGGCGGCATCTAGTGGAGAAGGAAATACATTCAGTTGAAAACAAGATACAACCATTCTCAGAAACTTCTTTGCGATGAGTGCATTCAACTCACAGAGTTGAAGCTTCCCTTTGATAGAGCAGTTTTGAAACACTCTTTTAGCAGCATCTGCAAGTGGATATTTGGAGCGCTTTGAGGCCAAGGCTGGAAAACGAAATATCATCACATAAAAACTCGACAGAAGCATTCTCTGAAACTTCTTTGTGATGAGTGCATTCAACTCACAGACTCGAACGTTGCTTTTGATAGAACAGTTTAGAAACACTCCTTTTGTAGAATCTGCAAGTGTTTATTTGGAGGGCTTGGAGGCCTATGTTGGAAAAGGACATATCTTCACATCAAAAGTAGACAGACGCATTCTCAGAAACTTCTTTGTGATGAGTGCATTGAACTCACAGAGTTGAACCTACCTATTGATAGAGAAGTTTTGAAACACCCTTTTTGTAGAATCTGCAAGTGAATATTTGGCGCGATTTGAGGCCTATGCAGGAAACGGAAATATCTTCACATGAAAGCTAGACAGATGAATTCTCCGAAACGTCTTTGTGATGAGTGCATTCAACTCACAGACTTGAAGCTTCCTTTTGAAAGAGCAGTTTCGAAACACTCTTTTTGTAGAATCTGCAAGTGGATATTTGGAGCGCTTTGAGGGCTATGCTGGAAAAGTTAATACCTTCACCTAAAAACTAGACAGACGCAAACTCAGAAACTTCTTTGTGACGTGTGCATTGAACTCACAGAGTTGAACCTTTCTTTTGATACAGAAGTTTTGAAACACTCTTTTCGTAGAATCTTCAAGTGGATGGATGGAGTGATTTGAGGCCTAAACTGGAAAAGGAAATACCTTCACGTAGAAACGAGACAAAAGCATTCTCAGAAAGTTCCCTGTGCTTTGTGCATTCAACTCACAGAGTTGAACATTCCCTTTGATAGAGCAGTTTTGAAACACTCTTTTTGTAGAATCTGCAAGTGGATATTTGGAGCGCTTTGAGGCCTCTGCCGCCAAAGGAATTATCATTGCATAAAAACTAGATGGAAGCGTTCTCAGAAACTTCCTTGTGATGAGTGCCTTCAACTCGCAGAGTGGAACCTTCCTTTCGATAGACCAGTTTTGAAACACTGTTTTTGTAGAATCCGCAAGTGGCTATTTGGAGCTCTTTGAGGCTTATGCTGGAAAAGGAAATATCTTCGTCTACAAACTAGACAGAAGCATTCTCAGAAACTTCTTTGTCATGTGGGGATTGAACTCACAGAGTTGAACATTCCTTTACATAGAGCAGTTTTGCAACACCCTTTCGGTGGAAAGTGAAAGTGCTTATTTGGTGCGATGGCGGCATCTAGTCGATAAGGAAATACATTCAGATGAAAACAAGATACATCCATTCTCAGAAACTTCTTTGTGATGACTGCATTCTACTCACAGAGTTGAACCTTCCTTTTGTTAGAGCAGTTTTGAAACACGGTTTTTGTGAAATCTGCAATGGCTATTTGGAGCGCTTTGAGGCCTATGCTGGAAAAGGAAATCTCTTCACATAAAACCTAGACAGAAGTATTCCCAGAAAGTTTTTCTGATGTGCGCATTCAACTCACCGAGTTGAACCTTCCTTTAGATAGAGCAGTTTTGAAACACTCTGTCTGTAGTACCTGCGAGTGGATATTTGGAGTGCTTTGAGTGCTACACTGTAAAAGCAAATATCTTCACTTGGAATCTAGACAGAAGAATTCTCAGAGACTTCCCTGTGCTCTCTGCATTCCACTCACAGAGTTGAACCTTCCTTTTGATAGAACAGTTTTGAAACACTCTTGTGGTAGAATCTGGAAGTCGATATTTGGAAGGTTTGGAGGCCTATCCTGGGAAAGGAAATATCTTCCCATCAAAACTAGATAGAAGCATTCTCAGAAACTTCTTAGTGATGTGCGCATTCAAGTCACAGAGTTGAAGCTTCCTTTTGATATAGCAGTTTTGAACCACTCTTTTAGTGGAATCTGCAAGTGGATGTTTGGAGAGCTAAGAGGCCAACACTGGAAAAGGAAATCTCTTCACGTAAAAACTAGACGGAAGCATTCTCAGAAACTTCAATGGGCTTTACGCATTCAACTCACAGAGTGCAATGTTGCTTTTGAGAGCGCAGTTTTAAAACACTGTTTTTGTAGAATTTGCTAGAGGATGTTTGGAGCGATGTGAGGCCTTTGCTGGAAAAGGAAATATCTTCACATAAAACCTAGACAGAAGCATTCTCAGAAACTCCTTTGTGATGAGTGCATTCAAATCACACACTTGAACCTTCCTTTGGAAAGAGCAGTTTTGAAACACTCTTTCTGAAGAATCTGCAAGTGGATATTTGGAGCGATTTGAGGCCTATGCTGGAAATTAAATATCTTCACCTAAAAACTAGACGGAAGCATTCTCAGAAACTCCTTTGTGATGAGTGCATTCAACTCACAGAGTTGAAGCTTCCTTTTGATAGAGCAGTTTTGAAACACTCTTTTAGCAGCATCTTCAGGTGGATATTTGGAGCGCTTTGAGGCCAAGGCTGGAAAACGAAATATCATCACATAAAAACTCGACAGAAGCATTCTCTGAAACTTCTTTGTGATGAGTGCGTTCAACTCACAGGCTCGAACGTTTCTTTTGATAGAACAGTTTAGAAACACTCCTTTTGTAGAATCTGCAAGTGTTTATTTGGAGCGCTTGGAGGCCTATGTTGGAAAATGACATATCTTCACATCAAAAGTAGACAGACGCATTCTCAGAAACTTCTTTGTGATGAGTGCATTGAACTAACAGAGTTGAACCTACCTATTGATAGAGAAGTTTTGAAACACCCTTTTTGTAGAATCTGCAAGTGAATATTTGGCGCGATTTGAGGCCTATGCAGGAAACGGAAATATCTTCACATGAAAGCTAGACAGATGAATTCTCCGAAACGTCTTTGTGATGAGTGCATTCAACTCACAGACTTGAAGCTTCCTTTTGAAAGAGCAGTTTCGAAACACTCTTTTTGTAGAATCTGCAAGTGGATATTTGGAGCGCTTTGAGGGCTATGCTGGAAAAGTTAATACCTTCACCTAAAAACTAGACAGACGCAAACTCAGAAACTTCTTTGTGACGTGTGCATTGAACTCACAGAGTTGAACCTTTCTTTTGATACAGAAGTTTTGAAACACTCTTTTCGTAGAATCTTCAAGTGGATGGATGGAGTGATTTGAGGCCTATGCTGGAAAAGGAAATACCTTCACGTAGAAACGAGACAAAAGCATTCTCAGAAAGTTCCCTGTGCTTTGTGCATTCAACTCACAGAGTTGAACATTCCCTTTGATAGAGCAGTTTTGAAACACTCTTTTTGTAGAATCTGCAAGTGGATATTTGGAGCGCTTTGAGGCCTCTGCCGCCAAAGGAATTATCATTGCATAAAAACTAGATGGAAGCGTTCTCAGAAACTTCCTTGTGATGAGTGCCTTCAACTCGCAGAGTGGAACCTTCCTTTCGATAGACCAGTTTTGAAACACTGTTTTTGTAGAATCCGCAAGTGGCTATTTGGAGCTCTTTGAGGCTTATGCTGGAAAAGGAAATATCTTCGTCTACAAACTAGACAGAAGCATTCTCAGAAACTTCTTTGTCATGTGGGGATTGAACTCACAGAGTTGAACATTCCTTTACATAGAGCAGTTTTGCAACACCCTTTCGGTGGAAAGTGAAAGTGCTTATTTGGTGCGATGGCGGCATCTAGTGGATAAGGAAATACATTCAGAAGAAAACAAGATACATCCATTCTCAGAAACTTCTTTGTGATGACTGCATTCTACTCACAGAGTTGAACCTTCCTTTTGTTAGAGCAGTTTTGAAACACGGTTTTTGTGAAATCTGCAAGTGGCTATTTGGAGCGCTTTGAGGCCTATGCTGGAAAAGGAAATCTCTTCACATAAAACCTAGACAGAAGTATTCCCAGAAAGTTTTTCTGATGTGCGCATTCAACTCACCGAGTTGAACCTTCCTTTAGATAGAGCAGTTTTGAAACACTCTGTCTGTAGTACCTGCGAGTGGATATTTGGAGTGCTTTGAGTGCTACACTGTAAAAGCAAATATCTTCACTTGGAATCTAGACAGAAGAATTCTCAGAGACTTCCCTGTGCTCTCTGCATTCCACTCACAGAGTTGAACCTTCCTTTTGATAGAACAGTTTTGAAACACTCTTGTGGTAGAATCTGCAAGTCGATATTTGGAAGGTTTGGAGGCCTATCCTGGGAAAGGAAATATCTTCCCATCAAAACTAGACAGAAGCATTCTCAGAAACTTCTTAGTGATGTGCGCATTCAAGTCACAGAGTTGAAGCTTCCTTTTGATATAGCAGTTTTGAACCACTCTTTTAGTGGAATCTGCAAGTGGATGTTTGGAGAGCTAAGAGGCCAACACTGGAAAAGGAAATCTCTTCACGTAAAAACTAGACGGAAGCATTCTCAGAAACTTCAATGGGCTTTACGCATTCAACTCACAGAGTGCAATGTTGCTTTTGAGAGCGCAGTTTTAAAACACTGTTTTTGTAGAATTTGCTAGAGGATGTTTGGAGCGATGTGAGGCCTTTGCTGGAAAAGGAAATATCTTCACATAAAACCTAGACAGAAGCATTCTCAGAAACTCCTTTGTGATGAGTGCATTCAAATCACACACTTGAACATTCCTTTGGAAAGAGCAGTTTTGAAACACTCTTTCTGAAGAATCTGCAAGTGGATATTTGGAGCGATTTGAGGCCTATGCTGGAAATGAAATATCTTCACCTAAAAACTAGACGGAAGCATTCTCAGAAACTCCTTTGAGATGAGTGCATTCAACTCACAGAGTTGAAGCTTCCTTTTGATAGAGCAGTTTTGAAACACTCTTTTAGCAGCATCTTCAGGTGGATATTTGGAGCGCTTTGAGGCCAAGGCTGGAAAACGAAATATCATCACATAAAAACTCGACAGAAGCATTCTCTGAAACTTCTTTGTGATGAGTGCGTTCAACTCACAGGCTCGAACGTTTCTTTTGATAGAACAGTTTAGAAACACTCCTTTTGTAGCATCTGCAAGTGTTTATTTGGAGCGCTTGGAGGCCTATGTTGGAAAAGGACATATCTTCACTTCAAAAGCAGACAGACGCATTCTCAGAAACTTCTTTGTGATGAGTGCATTGAACTCACAGAGTTGAACCTACCTATTGATAGAGAAGTTTTGAAACACCCTTTTTGTAGAATCTGCAAGTGAATATTTGGCGCGATTGGAGGCCTATGCAGGAAACGGAAATATCTTCACATGAAAACTAGACAGATGAATTCTCAGAAACGTCTTTGTGATGAGTGCATTCAACTCACAGACTTGAAGCTTCCTTTTGAAAGAGCAGTTTCGAAACACTCTTTTTGTAGAATCTGCAAGTGGATATTTGGAGCGCTTTGAGGGCTATGCTGGAAAAGTTAATACCTTCACCTAAAAACTAGACAGACGCAAACCCAGAAACTTCTTTGTGACGTGTGCATTGAACACACAGAGTTGAACCTTTCTTTTGATACAGAAGTTTTGAAACACTCTTTTCGTAGAATCTTCAAGTGGATGGATGGAGTGATTTGAGGCCTATGCTGGAAAAGGAAATACCTTCACGTAGAAACGAGACAAAAGCATTCTCAGAAAGTTCCCTGTGATTTGTGCATTCAACTCACAGAGTTGAACATTCCCTTTGATAGAGCAGTTTTGAAACACTCTTTTTGTAGAATCTGCAAGTGGATATTTGGAGCGCTTTGAGGCCTCTGCTGCCAAAGGAATTATCATTGCATAAAAACTAGATGGAAGCGTTCTCAGAAACGTCCTTGTGATGAGTGTATTCAACTCGCAGAGTGGAACCTTCCTTTCGATAGACCAGTTTTGAAACACTGTATTTGTAGAATCCCGAAGTGGCTATTTGAAGCTCTTTGAGGCTTATGCTGGAAAAGGAAATATCTTCATCTACCAACTAGACAGAAGCATTCTCAGAAACTTCTTTGTCATGTGGGGATTGAACTCACAGAGTTGAACATTCCTTTTCATAGAGCAGTTTGGCAACACTATTTTTGTGGAAAGTGCAAGTGGGTATTTGGTGCGATGGCGGCATCTAGGGGAGAACGAAATACATTCAGTTGAAAACAAGATACAACCATTCTCAGAAAATTCTTTGTGATGACTGCATTCTACTCACAGAGTTGAACCTCCCTTTTGATAGAACAGTTTGGAAACACTCTTTTTGTGGAATCTGCAAGTGGCTATTTGGAGCGGTTTGAGGCCTATGCTGGAAAAGGAAATATCTTCACATAAAACCTAGACAGAAGTATTCCCAGAAAGTTTTCTGATGTGCGCATTCAACTCACCGAGTTGAATCTTCCTTTAGATAGAGCAGTTTTGAAACACTCTTTTTGTAGTATCTGCGAGTGGATATTTGGAGTGCTTTGAGTGCTACACTGCAAAAGCAAATATCTTCACTTAGAATCTAGACAGAAGAATTCTCAGAGACTTCCCTGGGCTCTCTGCATTCAACTCACAGAGTTGAACCTTCATTTTGATAGAACAGTTTTGAAACTCTCTTGTAGTAGAATCTGCAAGTCGATATTTGGAAGGTTTTGAGGCCTATCCTGGGAAAGGAAATATCTTCCCATCAAAACTAGATAGAAGCATTCTCAGAAATGTCTTTGTGATGTGCGCATTCAAGTCAGAGATTTGAAGCTTCCTTTGCATACAGCAGTTTTGAACCACACTTTTAGTAGAATCTGCAAGTGGATATTTGGAGAGCTAAGAGGCCAACACTGGAAAAGGAAATATCTTCACGTAAAAACTAGACGGAAGCATTCTCAGAAACTTCAATGGGCTTTACGCATTCAACTCACAGAGTGCAATGTTCCTTTTGATAGCGCAGTTTTAAAACACTGTTTTTGTAGAATTTGCTAGAGGATGTTTGGAGCGATGTGAGGCCTTTGCTGGAAAAGGAAATATCTTCACATAAAACCTAGACAGAAGCATTCTCAGAAACTCCTTTGTGATGAGTGCATTCAAATCACAGACTTGAACCTTCCTTTGGAAAGAGCAGTTTTGAAACACTCTTTTTGTAGAATCTGCAAGGGGATATTTGGAGCGCTTTGAGGCCTATGCTGGAAAATGAAATATCTTCACCTAAAAACTAGACGGAAGCATTCTCAGAAACTTCTTTGTGATGAGTGCATTCAACTCACAGAGTTGAAGCTTCCTTTTGATAGAGCAGTTTTGAAACACTCTTTTAGCGGCATCTGCAAGTGGATATTTGGAGCGCTTTGAGGCCAAGGCTGCAAAACGAAATATCATCACATAAAAACTCGACAGAAGCATTCTCTGAAACTTCTTTGTGATGAGTGCATTCAACTCACAGACTCGAACGTTCCTTTTGATAGAACAGTTTAGAAACACTCCTTTTGTAGAATCTGCAAGTGTTTATTTGGAGCGCTTTGAGGCCTATGTTGGAAAAGGACATATCTTCACATCAAAAGTAGACAGACGCATTCTCAGAAACTTCTTTGTGATGAGTGCATTGAACTCACAGAGTTCAACCTACCTATTGATAGAGAAGTTTTGAAACACCCTTTTTGTAGAATCTGCAAGTGAATATTTGGCGCGATATGAGGCCTATGCTGGAAATGGAAATATCTTCACATGAAAACTAGACAGATGAATTCTCAGAAACGTCTTTGTGATGAGTGCATTCAACTCACAGACTTGAAGCTTAATTTTGAAAGAGCAGTTTCGAAACACTCTTTTTGTAGAATCTGCAAGTGGATATTTGGAGCGCTTTGAGGGCTATGCTGGAAAAGTTTATATCTTCACCTAAAAACTAGACAGAAGCATACTCAGAAACTTCTTTGTGATGTGTGCACTGAACTCACAGAGTTGAACCTTTCTTTTCATACAGAAGTTTTGAAACACTATTTTCGTAGAATCTTCAAGTAGATGTATGGAGTGTTTTAGGCCTATGCTTTAAAAGCAAATATCTTCACGTAGAAACTAGACAAACGCATTCTCAGAAAGTTCCCTGTGCTTTGTGCATTCAACTCACAGAGTTGAACATTCCCTTTGATAGAGCAGTTTTGAAACACTCTTTTTGTAGGATCTGCAAGTGGATATTTGGAGCGCTTTGAGACCTATGCTGCCAAAGGAAATATCATTGCATAAAAACTAGATGGAAGCGATCTCAGAAACTTCTTTGTGATGAGTGCATTCAACTCGCAGAGTTGAACCTTCCTTTCGATAGACCAGTTTTGAAACACTGTATTTGTAGAATCCGGAAGTGGCTATTTGAAGCTCTTTGAGGCTTATGCTGGAAAAGGAAATATCTTCATCTACCAACTAGACAGAAGCATTCTCAGAAACTTCTTTGTCATGTGGGGATTGAACTCACAGAGTTGAACATTCCTTTTCATAGAGCAGTTTGGCAACACTATTTTTGTGGAAAGTGCAAGTGGGTATTTGGTGCACTGGCGGTATCTAGGGGAGAACGAAATACATTCAGTTGAAAACAAGATACAACCATTCTCAGAAACTTCTTTGTGATGACTGCATTCTACTCACAGAGTTGAACCTTCCTTTTGATAGAACAGTTTGGAAACACTCTTTTTGTGGAATCTGCAAGTGGCTATTTGGAGCGCTTTGAGGCCTATGCTGGAAAAGGAAATATCTTCACATAAAACCTAGACAGAAGTATTCCCAGAAAGTTTTTCTGATGTGCGCATTCAACTCACCGAGTTGAACCTTCCTTTAGATAGAGCAGTTTTGAAACACTCTTTCTGTAGTACCTGCGAGTGGATATTTGGAGTGCTTTGAGTGCTACACTGTAAAAGCAAATATCTTCACTTACTATCTAGACAGAAGAATTCTCAGAGACTTCCCTGGGCTCTCTGCATTCCACTCACAGAGTTGAACCTTCCTTTTGATAGAACAGTTTTGAAACACTCTTGTGGTAGAATCTGCAAGTCGATATTTGGAACGTTAGGAGGTCTATCCTGGGAAAGAAAATATCTTCCCATCAAAACTAGATAGAAGCATTCTCAGAAACTTCTTAGTGATGTGCGCATTCAAGTCACAGAGTTGAAGCTTCCTTTTGATATAGCAGTTTTGAACCACTCTTTTAGTAGAATCTGCAAGTGGATGTTTGGAGAGCTAAGAGGCCAACACTGGAAAAGGAAATATCTTCACGTAAAAACTAGACGGAAGCATTCTCAGAAACTTCAATGGGCTTTACGCATTCAACTCAAAGAGTGCAATGTTGCTTTTGAGAGCGCAGTTTTAAAACACTGTTTTTGTAGAATTTGCTAGAGGATGTTTGGAGCGATGTGAGGCCTTTGCTGGAAAAGGAAATATCTTCACATAAAACCTAGACAGAAGCATTCTCAGAAACTCCTTTGTGATGAGTGCATTCAAATCACACACTTGAACCTTCCTTTGGAAAGAGCAGTTTTGAAACACTCTTTCTGAAGAATCTGCAAGTGGATATTTGGAGCGATTTGAGGCCTATGCTGGAAATGAAATATCTTCACCTAAAAACTAGACGGAAGCATTCTCAGAAACTCCTTTGTGATGAGTGCATTCAACTCACAGAGTTGAAGCTTCCTTTTGATAGAGCAGTTTTGAAACACTCTTTTAGCAGCATCTGCAGGTGGATATTTGGAGCGTTTTGAGGCCAAGGCTGCAAAACGAAATATCATCACATAAAAACTCGACAGAAGCATTCTCTGAAACTTCTTTGTGATGAGTGCATTCAACTCACAGGCTCGAACGTTTCTTTTGATAGAACAGTTTAGAAACACTCCTTTTGCAGAATCTGCAAGTGTTTATTTGGAGCGCTTGGAGGCCTATGTTGGAAAAGGACATATCTTCACATCAAAAGTAGACAAACGCATTCTCAGAAACTTCTTTGTGATGAGTGCATTGAACTCACAGAGTTGAACCTACCTATTGATAGAGAAGTTTTGAAACACCCTTTTTGTAGAATCTGCAAGTGAATATTTGGCGCGATTGGAGGCCTATGCAGGAAACGGAAATATCTTCACATGAAAACTAGACAGATGAATTCTCCGAAACGCCTTTGTGATGAGTGCATTCAACTCACAGACTTGAAGCTTCCTTTTGAAAGAGCAGTTTCGAAACACTCTTTTTGTAGAATCTGCAAGTGGATATTTGGAGCGCTTTGAGGGCTATGCTGGAAAAGTTAATACCTTCACCTAAAAACTAGACAGACGCAAACCCAGAAACTTCTTTGTGACGTGTGCATTGAACTCACAGAGTTGAACCTTTCTTTTGATACAGAAGTTTTGAAACACTCTTTTCGTAGAATCTTCAAGTGGATGGATGGAGTGATTTGAGGCCTATGCTGGAAAAGGAAATACCTTCACGTAGAAACGAGACAAAAGCATTCTCAGAAAGTTCCCTGTGCTTTGTGCATTCAACTCACAGAGTTGAACATTCCCTTTGATAGAGCAGTTTTGAAACACTCTTTTTGTAGAATCTGCAAGTGGATATTTGGAGCGCTTTGAGGCCTCTGCCGCCAAAGGAATTATCATTGCATAAAAACTAGATGGAAGCGTTCTCAGAAACTTCCTTGTGATGAGTGCATTCAACTCGCAGAGTGGAACCTTCCTTTCGATAGACCAGTTTTGAAACACTGTTTTTGTAGAATCCGCAAGTGGCTATTTGGAGCTCTTTGAGGCTTATGCTGGAAAAGGAAATATCTTCGTCTACAAACTAGACAGAAGCATTCTCAGAAACTTCTTTGTCATGTGGGGATTGAACTCACAGAGTTGAACATTCCTTTACATAGAGCAGTTTTGCAACACCCTTTCGGTGGAAAGTGAAAGTGCTTATTTGGTGCGATGGCGGCATCTAGTGGATAAGGAAATACATTCAGATGAAAACAAGATACATCCATTCTCAGAAACTTCTTTGTGATGACTGCATTCTACTCACAGAGTTGAACCTTCCTTTTGATAGAACAGTTTGGAAACACTCTTTTTGTGGAATCTGCAAGTGGCTATTTGGAGCGCTTTGAGGCCTATGCTGGAAAAGGAAATCTCTTCACATAAAACCTAGACAGAAGTATTCCCAGAAAGTTTTTCTGATGTGCGCATTCAACTCACCGAGTTGAACCTTCCTTTAGATAGAGCAGTTTTGAAACACTCTGTCTGTAGTACCTGCGAGTGGATGTTTGGAGTGCTTTGAGTGCTACATTGTAAAAGCAAATATCTTCACTTGGAATCTAGACAGAAGAATTCTCAGAGACTTCCCTGTGCTCTCTGCATTCCACTCACAGAGTTGAACCTTCCTTTTGATAGAACAGTTTTGAAACACTCTTGTGGTAGAATCTGCAAGTCGATATTTGGAATGTTTGGAGGCCTATCCTGGGAAAGGAAATATCTTCCCATCAAAACTAGACAGAAGCATTCTCAGAAACTTCTTAGTGATGTGCGCATTCAAGTCACAGAGTTGAAGCTTCCTTTTGATATAGCAGTTTTGAACCACTCTTTTAGTGGAATCTGCAAGTGGATGTTTGGAGAGCTAAGAGGCCAACACTGGAAAAGGAAATCTCTTCACGTAAAAACTAGACGGAAGCATTCTCAGAAACTTCAATGGGCTTTACGCATTCAACTCACAGAGTGCAATGTTGCTTTTGAGAGCGCAGTTTTAAAACACTGTTTTTGTAGAATTTGCTAGAGGATGTTTGGAGCGATGTGAAGCCTTTGCTGGAAAAGGAAATATCTTCACATAAAACCTAGACAGAAGCATTCTCAGAAACTCCTTTGTGATGAGTGCATTCAAATCACACACTTGAACCTTCCTTTGGAAAGAGCAGTTTTGAAACACTCTTTCTGAAGAATCTGCAAGTGGATATTTGGAGCGATTTGAGGCCTCTGCTGGAAATGAAATATCTTCACCTAAAAACTAGACGGAAGCATTCTCAGAAACTCCTTTGTGATGAGTGCATTCAACTCACAGAGTTGAAGCTTCCTTTTGATAGAGCAGTTTTGAAACACTCTTTTAGCAGCATCTGCAAGTGGATATTTGGAGCGCTTTGAGGCCAAGGCTGGAAAACGAAATATCATCACATAAAAACTCGACAGAAGCATTCTCTGAAACTTCTTTGTGATGAGTGCATTCAACTCACAGACTCGAACGTTCCTTTTGATAGAACAGTTTAGAAACACTCCTTTTGTAGAATCTGCAAGTGTTTATTTGGAGCGCTTTGAGGCCTATGTTGGAAAAGGACATATCTTCACATCAAAAGTAGACAGACGCATTCTCAGAAACTTCTTTGTGATGAGTGCATTGAACTCACAGAGTTGAACCTACCTATTGATAGAGAAGTTTTGAAACACCCTTTTTGTAGAATCTGCAAGTGAATATTTGGCGCGATTTGAGGCCTATGCAGGAAACGGAAATAACTTCACATGAAAACTAGACAGATGAATTCTCCGAAACGTCTTTGTGATGAGTGCATTCAACTCACAGACTTGAAGCTTCCTTTTGAAAGAGCAGTTTCGAAACACTCTTTTTGTAGAATCTGCAAGTGGATATTTGGAGCGCTTTGAGGGCTATGCTGGAAAAGTTAATACCTTCACCTAAAAACTAGACAGACGCAAACTCAGAAACTTCTTTGTGACGTGTGCATTGAACTCACAGAGTTGAACCTTTCTTTTGATACAGAAGTTTTGAAACACTCTTTTCGTAGAATCTTCAAGTGGATGTATGGAGTGATTTGAGGCCTATGCTGGAAAAGGAAATACCTTCACGTAGAAACGAGACAAAAGCATTCTCAGAAAGTTCCCTGTGCTTTGTGCATTCAACTCACAGAGTTGAACATTCCCTTTGATAGAGCAGTTTTGAAACACTTTTCTTGTAGAATCTGCAAGTGGATATTTGGAGCGCTTTGAGGCCTCTGCCGCCAAAGGAATTATCATTGCATAAAAACTAGATGGAAGCGTTCTCAGAAACTTCCTTGTGATGAGTGCATTCAACTCGCAGAGTGGAACCTTCCTTTCGATAGACCAGTTTTGAAACACTGTTTTTGTAGAATCCGCAAGTGGCTATTTGGAGCTCTTTGAGGCTTATGCTGGAAAAGGAAATATCTTCGTCTACAAACTAGACAGAAGCATTCTCAGAAACTTCTTTGTCATGTGGGGATTGAACTCACAGAGTTGAACATTCCTTTACATAGAGCAGTTTTGCAACACCCTTTCGGTGGAAAGTGAAAGTGCTTATTTGGTGCGATGGCGGCATCTAGTGGATAAGGAAATACATTCAGATGAAAACAAGATACATCCATTCTCAGAAACTTCTTTGTGATGACTGCATTCTACTCACAGAGTTGAACCTTCCTTTTGATAGAACAGTTTGGAAACACTCTTTTTGTGGAATCTGCAAGTGGCTATTTGGAGCGCTTTGAGTCCTATGCTGGAAAAGGAAATCTCTTCACATAAAACCTAGACAGAAGTATTCCCAGAAAGTTTTTCTGATGTGCGCATTCAACTCACCGAGTTGAAGCTTCCTTTAGATAGAGCAGTTTTGAAACACTCTGTCTGTAGTACCTGCGAGTGGATATTTGGAGTGCTTTGAGTGCTACATTGTAAAAGCAAATATCTTCACTTGGAATCTAGACAGAAGAATTCTCAGAGACTTCCCTGTGCTCTCTGCATTCCACTCACAGAGTTGAACCTTCCTTTTGATAGAACAGTTTTGAAACACTCTTGTGGTAGAATCTGCAAGTCGATATTTGGAAGGTTTGGAGGCCTATCCTGGGAAAGGAAATATCTTCCCATCAAAACTAGACAGAAGCATTCTCAGAAGCTTCTCAGTGATGTGCGCATTCAAGTCACAGAGTTGAAGCTTCCTTTTGATATAGCAGTTTTGAACCACTCTTTTAGTGGAATCTGCAAGTGGATGTTCGGAGAGCTAAGAGGCCAACACTGGAAAAGGAAATCTCTTCACGTAAAAACTAGACGGAAGCATTCTCAGAAACTTCAATGGGCTTTACGCATTCAACTCACAGAGTGCAATGTTCCTTTTGAGAGCGCAGTTTTAAAACACTGTTTTTGTAGAATTTGCTAGAGGATGTTTGGAGTGATGTGAGGCCTTTGCTGGAAAAGGAAATATCTTCACATAAAACCTAGACAGAAGCATTCTCAGAAACTCCTTTGGATGAGTGCATTCAAATCACACACTTGAACCTTCCTTTGGAAAGAGCAGTTTTGAAACACTCTTTGTGAAGAATCTGCAAGTGGATATTTGGAGCGATTTGAGGCCTCTGCTGGAAATGAAATATCTTCACCTAAAAACTAGACGGAAGCATTCTCAGAAACTCCTTTGTGATGAGTGCATTCAACCCACAGAGTTGAAGCTTCCTTTTGATAGAGCAGTTTTGAAACACTCTTTTAGCAGCATCTTCAAGTGGATATTTGGAGCGCTTTGAGGCCAAGGCTGGAAAACGAAATATCATCACATAAAAACTCGACAGAAGCATTCTCTGAAACTTCTTTGTGATGAGTGCATTCAACTCACAGACTCGAACGTTCCTTTTGATAGAACAGTTTAGAAACACTCCTTTTGTAGAATCTGCAAGTGTTTATTTGGAGCGCTTGGAGGCCTATGTTGGAAAAGGACATATCTTCACATCAAAAGTAGACAGACGCATTCTCAGAAACTTCTTTGTGATGAGTGCATTGAACTCACAGAGTTGAACCTACCTATTGATAGAGAAGTTTTGAAACACCCTTTTTGTAGAATCTGCAAGTGAATATTTGGCGCGATTTGAGGCCTATGCAGGAAACGGAAATAACTTCACATGAAAACTAGACAGATGAATTCTCCGAAACGTCTTTGTGATGAGTGCATTCAACTCACAGACTTGAAGCTTCCTTTTGAAAGAGCAGTTTCGAAACACTCTTTTTGTAGAATCTGCAAGTGGATATTTGGAGCGCTTTGAGGGCTATGCTGGAAAAGTTAATACCTTCACCTAAAAACTAGACAGACGCAAACTCAGAAACTTCTTTGTGACGTGTGCATTGAACTCACAGAGTTGAACCTTTCTTTTGATACAGAAGTTTTGAAACACTCTTTTCGTAGAATCTTCAAGTGGATGGATGGAGTGATTTGAGGCCTATGCTAGAAAAGGAAATACCTTCACGTAGAAACGAGACAAAAGCATTCTCAGAAAGTTCCCTGTGCTTTGTGCATTCAACTCACAGAGTTGAACATTCCCTTTGATAGAGCAGTTTTGAAACACTCTTCTTGTAGAATCTGCAAGTGGATATTTGGAGCGCTTTGAGGCCTCTGCCGCCAAATGAATTATCATTGCATAAAAACTAGATGGAAGCGTTCTCAGAAACTTCCTTGTGATGAGTGCATTCAACTCGCAGAGTGGAACCTTCCTTTCGATAGACCAGTTTTGAAACACTGTTTTTGTAGAATCCGCAAGTGGCTATTTGGAGCTCTTTGAGGCTTATGCTGGAAAAGGAAATATCTTCGTCTACAAACTAGACAGAAGCATTCTCAGAAACTTCTTTGTCATGTGGGGATTGAACTCACAGAGTTGAACATTCCTTTACATAGAGCAGTTTTGCAACACCCTTTCGGTGGAAAGTGAAAGTGCTTATTTGGTGCGATGGCGGCATCTAGTGGATAAGGAAATACATTCAGATGAAAACAAGATACATCCATTCTCAGAAACTTCTTTGTGATGACTGCATTCTACTCACAGAGTTGAACCTTCCTTTTGATAGAACAGTTTGGAAACACTCTTTTTGTGGAATCTGCAAGTGGCTATTTGGAGCGCTTTGAGGCCTATGCTGGAAAAGGAAATCTCTTCACATAAAACCTAGACAGAAGTATTCCCAGAAAGTTTTTCTGATGTGCGCATTCAACTCACCGAGTTGAAGCTTCCTTTAGATAGAGCAGTTTTGAAACACTCTGTCTGTAGTACCTGCGAGTGGATATTTGGAGTGCTTTGAGTGCTACACTGTAAAAGCAAATATCTTCACTTGGAATCTAGACAGAAGAATTCTCAGAGACTTCCCTGTGCTCTCTGCATTCCACTCACAGAGTTGAACCTTCCTTTTGATAGAACAGTTTTGAAACACTCTTGTGGTAGAATCTGCAAGTCGATATTTGGAAGGTTTGGAGGCCTATCCTGGGAAAGGAAATATCTTCCCATCAAAACTAGACAGAAGCATTCTCAGAAACTTCTTTGTGATGTGCGCATTCAAGTCACCGAGTTGAAGCTTCCTTTTGATATAGCAGTTTTGAACCACTCTTTTAGTAGAATCTGCAAGTGGATGTTGGGAGAGCTAAGAGGCCAACACTGGAAAAGGAAATCTCTTCACGTAAAAACTAGACGGAAGCATTCTCAGAAACTTCAATGGGCTTTACGCATTCAACTCACAGAGTGCAATGTTGCTTTTGAGAGCGCAGTTTTAAAACACTGTTTTTGTAGAATTTGCCAGAGGATGTTTGGAGCGATGTGAAGCCTTTGCTGGAAAAGGAAATATCTTCACATAAAACCTAGACAGAAGCATTCTCAGAAACTCCTTTGTGATGAGTGCATTCAAATCACACACTTGAACCTTCCTTTGGAAAGAGCAGTTTTGAAACACTCTTTCTGAAGAATCTGCAAGTGGATATTTGGAGCGATTTGAGGCCTCTGCTGGAAATGAAATATCTTCACCTAAAAACTAGACGGAAGCATTCTCAGAAACTCCTTTGTGATGAGTGCATTCAACTCACAGAGTTGAAGCTTCCTTTTGGTAGAGCAGTTTTGAAACACTCTTTTAGCAGCATCTGCAAGTGGATATTTGGAGCGCTTTGAGGCCAAGGCTGGAAAACGAAATATCATCACATAAAAACTCGACAGAAGCATTCTCTGAAACTTCTTTGTGATGAGTGCATTCAACTCACAGACTCGAACGTTTCTTTTGATAGAACAGTTTAGAAACACTCCTTTTGTAGAATCTGCAAGTGTTTATTTGGAGCGCTTTGAGGCCTATGTTGGAAAAGGACATATCTTCACATCAAAAGTAGACAGACGCATTCTCAGAAACTTCTTTGTGATGAGTGCATTGAACTCACAGAGTTGAACCTACCTATTGATAGAGAAGTTTTGAAACACCCTTTTTGTAGAATCTGCAAGTGAATATTTGGCGCGATTTGAGGCCTATGCAGGAAACGGAAATATCTTCACATGAAAACTAGACAGATGAATTCTCCGAAACGTCTTTGTGATGAGTGCATTCAACTCACAGACTTGAAGCTTCCTTTTGAAAGAGCAGTTTCGAAACACTCTTTTTGTAGAATCTGCAAGTGGATATTTGGAGCGCTTTGAGGGCTATGCTGGAAAAGTTAATACCTTCACCTAAAAACTAGACAGACGCAAACTCAGAAACTTCTTTGTGACGTGTGCATTGAACTCACAGAGTTGAACCTTTCTTTTGATACAGAAGTTTTGAAACACTCTTTTCGTAGAATCTTCAAGTGGATGGATGGAGTGATTTGAGGCCTATGCTGGAAAAGGAAATACCTTCACGTAGAAACGAGACAAAAGCATTCTCAGAAAGTTCCCTGTGCTTTGTGCATTCAACTCACAGAGTTGAACATTCCCTTTGATAGAGCAGTTTTGAAACACTCTTTTTGTAGAATCTGCAAGTGGATATTTGGAGCGCTTTGAGGCCTCTGCCGCCAAAGGAATTATCATTGCATAAAAACTAGATGGAAGCGTTCTCAGAAACTTCCTTGCGATGAGTGCATTCAACTCGCAGAGTGGAACCTTCCTTTCGATAGACCAGTTTTGAAACACTGTTTTTGTAGAATCCGCAAGTGGCTATTTGGAGCTCTTTGAGGCTTATGCTGGAAAAGGAAATATGTTCGTCTACAAACTAGACAGAAGCATTCTCAGAAACTTCTTTGTCATGTGGGGATTGAACTCACAGAGTTGAACATTCCTTTACATAGAGCAGTTTTGCAACACCCTTTCGGTGGAAAGTGAAAGTGCTTATTTGGTGCGATGGCGGCATCTAGTGGATAAGGAAATACATTCAGATGAAAACAAGATACATCCATTCTCAGAAACTTCTTTGTGATGACTGCATTCTACTCACAGAGTTGAACCTTCCTTTTGATAGAACAGTTTGGAAACACTCTTTTTGTGGAATCTGCAAGTGGCTATTTGGAGCGCTTTGAGGCCTATGCTGGAAAAGGAAATCTCTTCACATAAAACCTAGACAGAAGTATTCCCAGAAAGTTTTTCTGATGTGCGCATTCAACTCACCGAGTTGAAGCTTCCTTTAGATAGAGCAGTTTTGAAACACTCTGTCTGTAGTACCTGCGAGTGGATATTTGGAGTGCTTTGAGTGCTACACTGTAAAAGCAAATATCTTCACTTGGAATCTAGACAGAAGAATTCTCAGAGACTTCCCTGTGCTCTCTGCATTCCACTCACAGAGTTGAACCTTCCTTTTGATAGAACAGTTTTGAAACACTCTTGTGGTAGAATCTGCAAGTCGATATTTGGAAGGTTTGGAGGCCTATCCTGGGAAAGGAAATATCTTCCCATCAAAACTAGACAGAAGCATTCTCAGAAACTTCTTAGTGATGTGCGCATTCAAGTCACAGAGTTGAAGCTTCCTTTTGATATAGCAGTTTTGAACCACTCTTTTAGTAGAATCTGCAAGTGGATGTTTGGAGAGCTAAGAGGCCAACACTGGAAAAGGAAATATCTTCACGTAAAAACTAGACGGAAGCATTCTCAGAAACTTCAATGGGCATTACGCATTCAACTCACAGAGTGCAATGTTGCTTTTGAGAGCGCAGTTTTAAAACACTGTTTTTGTAGAATTTGCTAGAGGATGTTTGGAGCGATGTGAAGCCTTTGCTGGAAAAGGAAATATCTTCACATAAAACCTAGACAGAAGCATTCTCAGAAACTCCTTTGTGATGAGTGCATTCAAATCACACACTTGAACCTTCCTTTGGAAAGAGCAGTTTTGAAACACTCTTTCTGAAGGATCTGCAAGTGGATATTTGGAGCGATTTGAGGCCTCTGCTGGAAATGAAATATCTTCACCTAAAAACTAGACGGAAGCATTCTCAGAAACTCCTTTGTGATGAGTGCATTCAACTCACAGAGTTGAAGCTTCCTTTTGATAGAGCAGTTTTGAAACACTCTTTTAGCAGCATCTGCAAGTGGATATTTGGAGCGCTTTGAGGCCAATGCTGGAAAACGAAATATCATCACATAAAAACTCGACAGAAGCATTCTCTGAAACTTCTTTGTGATGAGTGCATTCAACTCACAGACTCGAACGTTTCTTTTGATAGAACAGTTTAGAAACACTCCTTTTGTAGAATCTGCAAGTGTTTATTTGGAGCGCTTGGAGGCCTATGTTGGAAAAGGACATATCTTCACATCAAAAGTAGACAGACGCATTCTCAGAAACTTCTTTGTGATGAGTGCATTGAACTCACAGAGTTGAACCTACCTATTGATAGAGAAGTTTTGAAACACCCTTTTTGTAGAATCTGCAAGTGAATATTTGGCGCGATTTGAGGCCTATGCAGGAAACGGAAATAACTTCACATGAAAACTAGACAGATGAATTCTCCGAAACGTCATTGTGATGAGTGCATTCAACTCACAGACTTGAAGCTTCCTTTTGAAAGAGCAGTTTCGAAACACTATTTTTGTAGAATCTGCAAGTGGATATTTGGAGCGCTTTGAGGGCTATGCTGGAAAAGTTAATACCTTCACCTAAAAACTAGACAGACGCAAACTCAGAAACTTCTTTGTGACGTGTGCATTGAACTCACAGAGTTGAACCTTTCTTTTGATACAGAAGTTTTGAAACACTCTTTTCGTAGAATCTTCAAGTGGATGGATGGAGTGATTTGAGGCCTATGCTGGAAAAGGAAATACCTTCACGTAGAAACGAGACAAAAGCATTCTCAGAAAGTTCCCTGTGCTTTGTGCATTCAACTCACAGAGTTGAACATTCCCTTTGATAGAGCAGTTTTGAAACACTCTTTTTGTAGAATCTGCAAGTGGATATTTGGAGCGCTTTGAGGCCTCTGCCGCCAAAGGAATTATCATTGCATAAAAACTAGATGGAAGCGTTCTCAGAAACTTCCTTGCGATGAGTGCATTCAACTCGCAGAGTGGAACCTTCCTTTCGATAGACCAGTTTTGAAACACTGTTTTTGTAGAATCCGCAAGTGGCTATTTGGAGCTCTTTGAGGCTTATGCTGGAAAAGGAAATATGTTCGTCTACAAACTAGACAGAAGCATTCTCAGAAACTTCTTTGTCATGTGGGGATTGAACTCACAGAGTTGAACATTCCTTTACATAGAGCAGTTTTGCAACACCCTTTCGGTGGAAAGTGAAAGTGCTTATTTGGTGCGATGGCGGCATCTAGTGGATAAGGAAATACATTCAGATGAAAACAAGATACATCCATTCTCAGAAACTTCTTTGTGATGACTGCATTCTACTCACAGAGTTGAACCTTCCTTTTGATAGAACAGTTTGGAAACACTCTTTTTGTGGAATCTGCAAGTGGCTATTTGGAGCGCTTTGAGGCCTATGCTGGAAAAGGAAATCTCTTCACATAAAACCTAGACAGAAGTATTCCCAGAAAGTTTTTCTGATGTGCGCATTCAACTCACCGAGTTGAAGCTTCCTTTAGATAGAGCAGTTTTGAAACACTCTGTCTGTAGTACCTGCGAGTGGATATTTGGAGTGCTTTGAGTGCTACACTGTAAAAGCAAATATCTTCACTTGGAATCTAGACAGAAGAATTCTCAGAGACTTCCCTGTGCTCTCTGCATTCCACTCACAGAGTTGAACCTTCCTTTTGATAGAACAGTTTTGAAACACTCTTGTGGTAGAATCTGCAAGTCGATATTTGGAAGGTTTGGAGGCCTATCCTGGGAAAGGAAATATCTTCCCATCAAAACTAGACAGAAGCATTCTCAGAAACTTCTTAGTGATGTGCGCATTCAAGTCACAGAGTTGAAGCTTCCTTTTGATATAGCAGTTTTGAACCACTCTTTTAGTAGAATCTGCAAGTGGATGTTTGGAGAGCTAAGAGGCCAACACTGGAAAAGGAAATATCTTCACGTAAAAACTAGACGGAAGCATTCTCAGAAACTTCAATGGGCATTACGCATTCAACTCACAGAGTGCAATGTTGCTTTTGAGAGCGCAGTTTTAAAACACTGTTTTTGTAGAATTTGCTAGAGGATGTTTGGAGCGATGTGAAGCCTTTGCTGGAAAAGGAAATATCTTCACATAAAACCTAGACAGAAGCATTCTCAGAAACTCCTTTGTGATGAGTGCATTCAAATCACACACTTGAACCTTCCTTTGGAAAGAGCAGTTTTGAAACACTCTTTCTGAAGGATCTGCAAGTGGATATTTGGAGCGATTTGAGGCCTCTGCTGGAAATGAAATATCTTCACCTAAAAACTAGACGGAAGCATTCTCAGAAACTCCTTTGTGATGAGTGCATTCAACTCACAGAGTTGAAGCTTCCTTTTGATAGAGCAGTTTTGAAACACTCTTTTAGCAGCATCTGCAAGTGGATATTTGGAGCGCTTTGAGGCCAATGCTGGAAAACGAAATATCATCACATAAAAACTCGACAGAAGCATTCTCTGAAACTTCTTTGTGATGAGTGCATTCAACTCACAGACTCGAACGTTTCTTTTGATAGAACAGTTTAGAAACACTCCTTTTGTAGAATCTGCAAGTGTTTATTTGGAGCGCTTGGAGGCCTATGTTGGAAAAGGACATATCTTCACATCAAAAGTAGACAGACGCATTCTCAGAAACTTCTTTGTGATGAGTGCATTGAACTCACAGAGTTGAACCTACCTATTGATAGAGAAGTTTTGAAACACCCTTTTTGTAGAATCTGCAAGTGAATATTTGGCGCGATTTGAGGCCTATGCAGGAAACGGAAATAACTTCACATGAAAACTAGACAGATGAATTCTCCGAAACGTCACTGTGATGAGTGCATTCAACTCACAGACTTGAAGCTTCCTTTTGAAAGAGCAGTTTCGAAACACTATTTTTGTAGAATCTGCAAGTGGATATTTGGAGCGCTTTGAGGGCTATGCTGGAAAAGTTAATACCTTCACCTAAAAACTAGACAGACGCAAACTCAGAAACTTCTTTGTGACGTGTGCATTGAACTCACAGAGTTGAACCTTTCTTTTGATACAGAAGTTTTGAAACACTCTTTTCGTAGAATCTTCAAGTGGATGGATGGAGTGATTTGAGGCCTATGCTGGAAAAGGAAATACCTTCACGTAGAAACGAGACAAAAGCATTCTCAGAAAGTTCCCTGTGCTTTGTGCATTCAACTCACAGAGTTGAACATTCCCTTTGATAGAGCAGTTTTGAAACACTCTTCTTGTAGAATCTGCAAGTGGATATTTGGAGCGCTTTGAGGCCTCTGCCGCCAAAGGAATTATCATTGCATAAAAACTAGATGGAAGCGTTCTCAGAAACTTCCTTGTGATCAGTGCATTCAACTCGCAGAGTGGAACCTTCCTTTCGATAGACCAGTTTTGAAACACTGTTTTTGTAGAATCCGCAAGTGGCTATTTGGAGCTCTTGGAGGCTTATGCTGGAAAAGGAAATATCTTCGTCTACAAACTAGACAGAAGCATTCTCAGAAACTTCTTTGTCATGTGGGGATTGAACTCACAGAGTTGAACATTCCTTTTCATAGAGCAGTTTGGCAACACTATTTTTGTGGAAAGTGCAAGTGGGTATTTGGTGCGATGGCGGCATCTAGGGGTGAACGAAATACATTCAGTTGAAAACAAGATACAACCATTCTAAGAAACTTCTTTGTGATGACTGCATTCTACTCACAGAGTTGAACCTTCCTTTTGATAGAACAGTTTGGAAACACTCTTTTTGTGGAATCTGCAAGTGGCTATTTGGAGCGGTTTGAGGCCTATGCTGGAAAAGGAAATATCTTCACATAAAACCAAGACAGAAGTATTCCCAGAAAGTTTTTCTGATGTGCGCATTCAACTCACCGAGTTGAACCTTCCTTTAGATAGAGCAGTTTTGAAACACTCTTTTTGTAGTATCTGCGAGTGGATATTTGGAGTGCTTTGAGTGCTACACTGCAAAAGCAAATATCTTCACTTAGAATCTAGACAGAAGAATTCTCAGAGACTTCCCTGTGCTCTCTGCATTCCACTCACAGAGTTGAACCTTCCTTTTGATAGAACAGTTTTGAAACACTCTTGTGGTAGAATCTGCAAGTCGATATTTGGAACGTTTGGAGGTCTATCCTGGGAAAGGAAATATCTTCCCATCAAAACTAGATAGAAGCATTCTCAGAAACTTCTTAGTTATGTGCGCATTCAAGTCACAGAGTTGAAGCTTCCTTTTGATATAGCAGTTTTGAACCACTCTTTTAGTAGAATCTGCAAGTGGATGTTTGGAGAGCTAAGAGGCCAACACTGGAAAAGGAAATATCTTCACGTAAAAACTAGACGGAAGCATTCTCAGAAACTTCAATGGGCTTTACGCATTCAACTCACAGAGTGCCATGTTCCTTTTGAGAGCGCAGTTTTAAAACACTGTTTTTGTAGAATTTGCTACAGGATGTTTGGAGCGATGTGAGGCCTTTGCTGGAAAAGGAAATATCTTCACATAAAACCTAGACAGAAGCATTCTCAGAAACTCCTTTGTGATGAGTGCATTCAAATCACACACTTGAACCTTCCTTTGGAAAGAGCAGTTTTGAAACACTCTTTTTGTAGAATCTGCAAGGGGATATTTGGAGCGCTTTGAGGCCTATGCTGGAAAATGAAATATCTTCACCTAAAAACTAGACAGAAGCATTCTCAGAAACTTCTTTGTGATGAGTGCATTCAACTCACATAGTTGAAGCTTCCTTTTGATAGAGCAGTTTTGAAACACTCTTTTAGCGGCATCTGCAAGTGGATATTTGGAGCGCTTTGAGGCCAAGGCTGGAAAACGAAATATCATCACATAAAAACTCGACAGAAGCATTCTCTGAAACTTCTTTGTGATGAGTGCATTCAACTCACAGACTCGAACGTTTCTTTTGATAGAACAGTTTAGAAACACTCCTTTTGTAGAATCTGCAAGTGTTTATTTGGAGCGCTTTGAGGCCTATGTTGGAAAAGGACATATCTTCACATCAAAAGTAGACACACGCATTCTCAGAAACTTCTTTGTGATGAGTGCACTGAACTCACCGAGTTGAACCTACCTATTGATAGAGAAGTTTTGAAACACCCTTTTTGTAGAATCTGCAAGTGAATATTTGGCGCGATTTGAGGCCTATGCAGGAAACGGAAATATCTTCACATGAAAACTAGACAGATGAATTCTCAGAAACGTCTTTGTGATGAGTGCATTCAACTCACAGACATGAAGCTTCCTTTTGAAAGAGCAGTTTCGAAACACTCTTTTTGTAGAATCTGCAAGTGGATATTTGGAGCGCTTTGAGGGCTATGCTGGAAAAGTTAATACCTTCACCTAAAAACTAGACAGAAGCATACTCAGAAACTTCTTTGTGATGTGTGCATTGAACTCACAGAGTTGAACCTTTCTTTTGATACAGAAGTTTTGAAACACTCTTTTCGTAGAATCTTCAAGTGGATGGATGGAGTGATTTGAGGCCTATGCTGGAAAAGGAAATACCTTCACGTAGAAACTAGACAAAAGCAATCTCAGAAAGTTCCCTGTGCTTTGTGCATTCAACTCACAGAGTTGAACATTCCCTTTGATAGAGCAGTTTTGAAACACTCTTTTTGTAGAATCTGCAAGTGGATATTTGGAGCGCTTTGAGGCCTCTGCCGCCAAAGGAATTATCATTGCATAAAAACTAGATGGAAGCGTTCTCAGAAACTTCCTTGTGATGAGTGCATTCAACTCGCAGAGTGGAACCTTCCTTTCGATAGACCAGTTTTGAAACACTGTTTTTGTAGAATCCGCAAGTGGCTATTTGGAGCTCTTTGAGGCTTATGCTGGAAAAGGAAATATCTTCGTCTACAAACTAGACAGAAGCATTCTCAGAAACTTCTTTGTCACGTGGGGATTGTACTCACAGAGTTGAACATTCCTTTACATAGAGCAGTTTTGCAACACCCTTTCGGTGGAAAGTGAAAGTGCTTATTTGGTGCGATGGCGGCATCTAGTGGATAAGGAAATACATTCAGATGAAAACAAGATACATCCATTCTCAGAAACTTCTTTGTGATGACTGCATTCTACTCACAGAGTTGAACCTTCCTTTTGATAGAACAGTTTGGAAACACTCTTTTTTTGGAATCTGCAAGTGGCTATTTGGAGCGCTTTGAGGCCTATGCTGGAAAAGGAAATCTCTTCACATAAAACCTAGACAGAAGTATTCCCAGAAAGTTTTTCTGATCTGCGCATTCAACTCACCGAGTTGAACCTTCCTTTAGATAGAGCAGTTTTGAAACACTCTTTCTGTAGTACCTGCGAGTGGATATTTGGAGTGCTTTGAGTGCTACACTGTAAAAGCAAATATGTTCACTTACTATCTAGACAGAAGAATTCTCAGAGACTTCCCTGTGCTCTCTGCATTCCACTCACAGAGTTGAACCTTCCTTTTGATAGAACAGTTTTGAAACACTCTTGTGGTAGAATCTGCAAGTCGATATTTGGAAGGTTTGGAGGCCTATCCTGGGAAAGGAAATATCTTCCCATCAAAACTAGATAGAAGCATTCTCAGAAACTTCTTAGTGATGTGCGCATTCAAGTCACAGAGTTGAAGCTTCCTTTTGATATAGCAGTTTTGAACCACTCTTTTAGTAGAATCTGCAAGTGGATGTTTGGAGAGCTAAGAGGCCAACACTGGAAAAGGAAATATCTTCACGTAAAAACTAGACGGAAGCATTCTCAGAAACTTCAATGGGCTTTACGCATTCACCTCACAGAGTGCCATGTTCCTTTTGAGAGCGCAGTTTTAAAACAATGTTTTTGTAGAATTTGCTAGAGGATGTTTGGAGCGATGTGAGGAGTTTGCTGGAAAAGGAAATATCTTCATATAACCTAGACAGAAGCATTCTCAGAAACTCCTTTGTGATGAGTGCATTCAAATCACAGACTTGAAACTTCCTTTGGAAAGAGCAGTTTTGAAACACTCTTTTTGTAGAATTTGCAAGGGGATATTTGGAGCGATTTGAGGCCTATGCTGGAAAATGAAATACCTTCACCTAAGAACTAGACGGAAGCATTCTCAGAAACATCTTTGTGATGAGTGCATTCAACTCACAGAGTTGAAGCTTCCTTTTGATAGAGGAGTTTTGAAACACTCTTTTAGCGGCATCTGCAAGTGGATATTTGGAGCGCTTTGAGGCCAAGGCTGGAAAACGAAATATCATCACATATAAACTCGACAGAAGCATTCTCTGAAACTTCTTTGTGATGAGTGCATTCAAGTCACAGACTCGAACGTTTCTTTTGATAGAAGAGTTTAGAAACACTCCCTTTGTAGAATCTGCAAGTGTTTATTTGGAGCGCTTTCAGGCCTATGTTGGAAAAGGACATATCTTCACATCAGAATTAGACAGACGCATTCTCAGAAACTTCTTTGTGATGAGTGCATTGACCTCACAGAGTTCAACCTACCTATTTATAGAGAAGTTTTGAAACACCCTTTTTGTAGAATCTGCAAGTGAATATTTGGCGCGATTTGAGGCCTATGCAGGAAACGGAAATATCTTCACATGAAAACTGGACAGATGAATTCTCAGAAACCTCTTTGTGATGAGTGCATTCAACTCACAGACTTGAAGCTTCCTTTTGAAAGAGCAGTTTCGAAACACTCTTTTTGTAGAATCTGCAAGTGGATATTTGGAGCGCTTTGAGGGCTATGCTGGAAAAGTTAATACCTTCACCTAAAAACTAGACAGAAGCATAATCAGAAACTTCTTTGTGATGTGTGCATTGAACTCACAGAGTTGAACCTTTCTTTTGATACAGAAGTTTTGAAACACTCTTTTCGTAGAATCTTCAAGTGGATGTATGGAGTGATTTGAGGCCTATGCTGGAAAAGGAAATACCTTCACGTAGAAACTAGACAAAAGCATTCTCAGAAAGTTCCCTGTGCTTTGTGCATTCAACTCACAGAGTTGAACATTCCCTTTGATAGAGCAGTTTTGAAACACTCTTTTTGTAGAATCTGCAAGTGGATATTTGGAGCGCTTTGAGGCCTCTGCTGCCAAAGGAATTATCATTGCATAAAAACTAGATGGAAGCGTTCTCAGAAACTTCCTTGTGATGAGTGTATTCAACTCGCAGAGTGGAACCTTCCTTTCGATAGACCAGTTTTGAAACACTGTATTTGTAGAATCCGCAAGTGGCTATTTGGAGCTCTTTGAGGCTTATGCTGGAAAAGGAAATATCTTCATCTACAAACTAGACAGAAGCATTCTCAGAAACTTCTTTGTCATGTGGGGATTGAACTCACAGAGTTGAACATTCCTTTACATAGAGCAGTTTTGCAACACCCTTTCGGTGGAAAGTGAAAGTGCTTATTTGGTGCGATGGCGGCATCTAGTGGATAAGGAAATACATTCAGGTGAAAACAAGAAACATCCATTCTCAGAAACTTCTTTGTGATGACTGCATTCTACTCACAGAGTTGAACCTTCCTTTTGATAGAACAGTTTGGAAACACTCTTTTTGTGGAATCTGCAAGTGGCTATTTGGAGCGCTTTGAGGCCTATGCTGGAAAAGGAAATCTCTTCACATAAAACCTAGACAGAAGTATTCCCAGAAAGTTTTTCTGATGTGTGCATTCAACTCACCGAGTTGAACCTTCCTTTAGATAGAGCAGTTTTGAAACACTCTGTCTGTAGTACCTGCGAGTGGATGTTTGGAGTGCTTTGAGTGCTACACTGTAAAAGCAAATATCTTCACTTGGAATCTAGACAGAAGAATTCTCAGAGACTTCCCTGTGCTCTCTGCATTCCACTCACAGAGTTGAACCTTCCTTTTGATAGAACAGTTTTGAAACACTCTTGTGGTAGAATCTGCAAGTCGATATTTGGAAGGTTTGGAGGCCTATCCTGGGAAAGGAAATATCTTCCCATCAAAACTAGACAGAAGCATTCTCAGAAACTTCTTAGTGATGTGCGCATTCAAGTCACAGAGTTGAAGCTTCCTTTTGATATAGCAGTTTTGAACCACTCTTTTAGTAGAATCTGCAAGTGGATGTTGGGAGAGCTAAGAGGCCAACACTGGAAAAGGAAATCTCTTCACGTAAAAACTAGACGGAAGCATTCTCAGAAACTTCAATGGGCTTTACGCATTCAACTCACAGAGTGCAATGTTGCTTTTGAGAGCGCAGTTTTAAAACACTGTTTTTGTAGAATTTGCCAGAGGATGTTTGGAGCGATGTGAAGCCTTTGCTGGAAAAGGAAATATCTTCACATAAAACCTAGACAGAAGCATTCTCAGAAACTCCTTTGTGATGAGTGCATTCAAATCACACGCTTGAACCTTCCTTTGGAAAGAGCAGTTTTGAAACACTCTTTCTGAAGAATCTGCAAGTGGATATTTGGAGCGATTTGAGGCCTCTGCTGGAAATGAAATATCTTCACCTAAAAACTAGACGGAAGCATTCTCAGAAACTCATTTGTGATGAGTGCATTCAACTCACAGAGTTGAAGCTTCCTTTTGGTAGAGCAGTTTTGAAACACTCTTTTAGCAGCATCTGCAAGTGGATATTTGGAGCGCTTTGAGGCCAAGGCTGGAAAACGAAATATCATCCCATAAAAACTCGACAGAAGCATTCTCTGAAACTTCTTTGTGATGAGTGCATTCAACTCACAGACTCGAACGTTTCTTTTGATAGAACAGTTTAGAAACACTCCTTTTGTAGAATCTGCAAGTGTTTATTTGGAGCGCTTTGAGGCCTATGTTGGAAAAGGACATATCTTCACATCAAAAGTAGACAGACGCATTCTCAGAAACTTCTTTGTGATGAGTGCATTGAACTCACAGAGTTGAACCTACCTATTGATAGAGAAGTTTTGAAACACCCTTTTTGTAGAATCTGCAAGTGAATATTTGGCGCGATTTGAGGCCTATGCAGGAAACGGAAATAACTTCACATGAAAACTAGACAGATGAATTCTCCGAAACGTCTTTGTGATGAGTGCATTCAACTCACAGACTTGAAGCTTCCTTTTGAAAGAGCAGTTTCGAAACACTCTTTTTGTAGAATCTGCAAGTGGATATTTGGAGCGCTTTGAGGGCTATGCTGGAAATGTTAATACCTTCACCTAAAAACTAGACAGACGCAAACTCAGAAACTTCTTTGTGACGTGTGCATTGAACTCACAGAGTTGAACCTTTCTTTTGATACAGAAGTTTTGAAACACTCTTTTCGTAGAATCTTCAAGTGGATGGATGGAGTGATTTGAGGCCTATGCTGGAAAAGGAAATACCTTCACGTAGAAACGAGACAAAAGCATTCTCAGAAAGTTCCCTGTGCTTTGTGCATTCAACTCACAGAGTTGAACATTCCCTTTGATAGAGCAGTTTTGAAACACTCTTCTTGTAGAATCTGCAAGTGGATATTTGGAGCGCTTTGAGGCCTCTGCCGCCAAAGGAATTATCATTGCATAAAAACTAGATGGAAGCGTTCTCAGAAACTTCCTTGTGATGAGTGCATTCAACTCGCAGAGTGGAACCTTCCTTTCCATAGACCAGTTTTGAAACACTGTTTTTGTAGAATCCGCAAGTGGCTATTTGGAGCTCTTTGAGGCTTATGCTGGAAAAGGAAATATCTTCGTCTACAAACTAGACAGAAGCATTCTCAGAAACTTCTTTGTCATGTGGGGATTGAACTCACAGAGTTGAACATTCCTTTACATAGAGCAGTTTTGCAACACCCTTTCGGTGGAAAGTGAAAGTGCTTATTTGGTGCGATGGCGGCATCTAGTGGATAAGGAAATACATTCAGATGAAAACAAGATACATCCATTCTCAGAAACATCTTTGTGATGACTGCATTCTACTCACAGAGTTGAACCTTCCTTTTGATAGAACAGTTTGGAAACACTCTTTTTGTGGAATCTGCAAGTGGCTATTTGGAGCGCTTTGAGGCCTATGCTGGAAAAGGAAATCTCTTCACATAAAACCTAGACAGAAGTATTCCCAGAAAGTTTTTCTGATGTGCGCATTCAACTCACCGAGTTGAACCTTCCTTTAGATAGAGCAGTTTTGAAACACTCTTTCTGTAGTACCTGCGAGTGGATATTTGGAGTGATTTGAGTGCTACACTGTAAAAGCAAATATGTTCACTTACTATCTAGACAGAAGAATTCTCAGAGACCTCCCTGTGCTCTCTGCATTCCACTCACAGAGTTGAACCTTCCTTTTGATAGAACAGTTTTGAAACACTCTTGTGGTAGAATCTGCAAGTCGATATTTGGAAGGTTTGGAGGCCTATCCTGGGAAAGGAAATATCTTCCCATCAAAACTAGATAGAAGCATTCTCAGAAACTTCTTAGTGATGTGCGCATTCAAGTCACAGAGTTGAAGCTTCCTTTTGATATAGCAGTTTTGAACCACTCTTTTAGTAGAATCTGCAAGTGGATGTTTGGAGAGCTAAGAGGCCAACACTGGAAAAGGAAATATCTTCACGTAAAAACTAGACGGAAGCATTCTCAGAAACTTCAATGGGCTTTACGCATTCACCTCACAGAGTGCCATGTTCCTTTTGAGAGCGCAGTTTTAAAACACTGTTTTTGTAGAATTTGCTAGAGGATGTTTGGAGCGATGTGAGGCCTTTGCTGGAAAAGGAAATACCTTCACATAAAACCTAGACAGAAGCATTCTCAGAAACTCCTTTGTGATGAGTGCATTCAAATCACAGACTTGAAACTTCCTTTGGAAAGAGCAGTTTTGAAACACTCTTTTTGTAGAATTTGCAAGGGGATATTTGGAGCGCTTTGAGGCCTATGCTGGAAAATGAAATATCTTCACCTAAAAACTAGACGGAAGCATTCTCAGAAACATCTTTGTGATGAGTGCATTCAACTCACAGAGTTGAAGCTTCCTTTTGATAGAGGAGTTTTGAAACACTCTTTTAGCGGCATCTGCAAGTGGATATTTGGAGCGCTTTGAGGCCAAGGCTGGAAAACGAAATATCATCACATAAAAACTCGACAGAAGCATTCTCTGAAACTTCTTTGTGATGAGTGCATTCAACTCACAGACTCGAACGTTTCTTTTGATAGAACAGTTTAGAAACACTCCCTTTGTAGAATCTGCAAGTGTTTATTTGGAGCGCTTTGAGGCCTATGTTGGAAAAGGACATATCTTCACATCAGAATTAGACAGACGCATTCTCAGAAACTTCTTTGTGATGAGTGCATTGACCTCACAGAGTTCAACCTACCTATTGATAGAGAAGTTTTGAAACACCCTTTTTGTAGAATCTGCAAGTGAATATTTGGCGCGATTTGGGGCCTATGCAGGAAACGGAAATATCTTCACATGAAAACTAGACAAATGAATTCTCAGAAACCTCTTTGTGATGAGTGCATTCAAGTCACAGACTTGAAGCTTCCTTTTGAAAGAGCAGTTTCGAAACACTCTTTTTGTAGAATCTGCAAGTGGATATTTGAAGCGCTTTGAGGGCTATGCTGGAAAAGTTAATAGCTTCACCTAAAAACTAGACAGAAGCATACTCCGAAACTCCTTTGTGATGTGTGCATTGAACTCACAGAGTTGAACCTTTCTTTTGATACAGAAGTTTTGAAACACTCTTTTCGTAGAATCTTCAAGTGGATGTATGGAGTGATTTGAGGCCTATGCTGGAAAAGGAAATACCTTCACGTAGAAACTAGACAAAAGCATTCTCAGAAAGTTCCCTGTGCTTTGTGCATTCAACTCACAGAGTTGAACATTCCCTTTGATAGAGCAGTTTTGAAACACTCTTTTTGTAGAATCTGCAAGTGGATATTTGGAGCGCTTTGAGGCCTCTGCTGCCAAAGGAATTATCATTGCATAAAAACTAGATGGAAGCGTTCTCAGAAACTTCCTTGTGATGAGTGTATTCAACTCGCAGAGTGGAACTTTCCTTTCGATAGACCAGTTTTGAAACACTGTATTTGTAGAATCCGCAAGTGGCTATTTGGAGCTCTTTGAGGCTTATGCTGGAAAAGGAAATATCTTCGTCTACAAACTAGACAGAAGCATTCTCAGAAACTTCTTTGTCATGTGGGGATTGAACTCACAGAGTTGAACATTCCTTTACATAGAGCAGTTTTGCAACACCCTTTCGGTGGAAAGTGAAAGTGCTTATTTGGTGCGATGGCGGCATCTAGTGGATAAGGAAATACATTCAGATGAAAACAAGATACATCCATTCTCAGAAACTTCTTTGTGATGACTGCATTCTACTCACAGAGTTGAACCTTCCTTTTGATAGAACAGTTTTGAAACACTCTTTTTGTGGAATCTGCAAGTGGCTATTTGGAGCGCTTTGAGGCCTATGCTGGAAAAGGAAATCTCTTCACATAAAACCTAGACAGAAGTATTCCCAGAAAGTTTTTCTGATGTGCGCATTCAACTCACCGAGTTGAACCTTCCTTTAGATAGAGCAGTTTTGAAACACTCTGTCTGTAGTACCTGCGAGTGGATATTTGGAGTGCTTTGAGTGCTACACTGTAAAAGCATATATCTTCATTTGGAATCTAGACAGAAGAATTCTCAGAGACTTCCCTGTGCTCTCTGCATTCCACTCACAGAGTTGAACCTTCCTTTTGATAGAACAGTTTTGAAACACTCTTGTGGTAGAATCTGCAAGTCGATATTCGGAAGGTTTGGAGGCCTATCCTGGGAAAGGAAATATCTTCCCATCAAAACTAGACAGAAGCATTCTCAGAAACTTCATAGTGATGTGCGTATTCAAGTCACAGAGTTGAAGCTTCCTTTTGATATAGCAGTTTTGAACCACTCTTTTAGTAGAATCTGCAATGGATGTTTGGAGAGCTAAGAGGCCAACACTGGAAAAGGAAATCTCTTCACGTAAAAACTAGACGGAAGCATTCTCAGAAACTTCAATGGGCTTTACGCATTCAACTCACAGAGTGCCATGTTGCTTTTGAGAGCACAGTTTTAAAACACTGTTTTTGTAGAATTTGCCAGAGGATGTTTGGAGCGATGTGAAGCCTTTGCTGGAAAAGGAAATATCTTAACATAAAACCTAGACAGAAGCATTCTCAGAAACTCCTTTGTGAGGAGTGCATTCAAATCACACACTTGAACCTTCCTTTGGAAAGAGCAGTTTTGAAACACTCTTTCTGAAGAATCTGCAAGTGGATATTTGGAGCGATTTGAGGCCTCTGCTGGAAATGAAATATCTTCACCTAAAAACTAGACGGAAGCATTCTCAGAAACTCCTTTGTGATGAGTGCATTCAACTCACAGAGTTGAAGCTTCCTTTTGATAGAGCAGTTTTGAAACACTCTTTTAGCAGCATCTGCAAGTGGATATTTGGAGCGCTTTGAGGCCAAGGCTGGAAAACGAAATATCATCACATAAAAACTCGACAGAAGCATTCTCTGAAACTTCTTTGTGATGAGTGCATTCAACTCACAGACTCGAACGTTTCTTTTGATAGAACAGTTTAGAAACACTCCTTTTGTAGAATCTGCAAGTGTTTATTTGGAGCGCTTTGAGGCCTATGTTGGAAAAGGACATATCTTCACATCAAAAGTAGACAGACGCATTCTCAGAAACTTCTTTGTGATGAGTGCATTGAACTCACAGAGTTGAACCTACCTATTGATAGAGAAGTTTTGAAACACCCTTTTTGTAGAATCTGCAAGTGAATATTTGGCGCGATTTGAGGCCTATGCAGGAAACGGAAATAACTTCACATGAAAACTAGACAGATGAATTCTCCGAAACGTCTTTGTGATGAGTGCATTCAACTCACAGACTTGAAGCTTCCTTTTGAAAGAGCAGTTTCGAAACATTCTTTTTGTAGAATCTGCAAGTGGATATTTGGAGCGCTTTGAGGGCTATGCTGGAAAAGTTAATACCTTCACCTAAAAACTAGACAGACGCAAACTCAGAAACTTCTTTGTGACGTGTGCATTGAACTCACAGAGTTGAACCTTTCTTTTGATACAGAAGTTTTGAAACACTCTTTTCGTAGAATCTTCAAGTGGATGGATGGAGTGATTTGAGGCCTATGCTGGAAAAGGAAATACCTTCACGTAGAAAGGAGACAAAAGCATTCTCAGAAAGTTCCCTGTGCTTTGTGCATTCAACTCACAGAGTTGAACATTCCCTTTGATAGAGCAGTTTTGAAACACTCTTCTTGTAGAATCTGCAAGTGGATATTTGGAGCGCTTTGAGGCCTCTGCCGCCAAAGGAATTATCATTGCATAAAAACTAGATGGAAGCGTTCTCAGAAACTTCCTTGTGATGAGTGCATTCAACTCGCAGAGTGGAACCTTCCTTTCGATAGACCAGTTTTGAAACACTGTTTTTGTAGAATCCGCAAGTGGCTATTTGGAGCTCTTTGAGGCTTATGCTGGAAAACGAAATATCTTCGTCTACAAACTAGACAGAAGCATTCTCAGAAACTTCTTTGTCATGTGGGGATTGAACTCACAGAGTTGAACATTCCTTTACATAGAGCAGTTTTGCAACACCCTTTCGGTGGAAAGTGAAAGTGCTTATTTGGTGCGATGGCGGCATCTAGTGGATAAGGAAATACATTCAGATGAAAACAAGATACATCCATTCTCAGAAACTTCTTTGTGATGACTGCATTCTACTCACAGAGTTGAACCTTCCTTTTGATAGAACAGTTTGGAAACACTCTTTTTGTGGAATCTGCAAGTGGCTATTTGGAGCGCTTTGAGGCCTATGCTGGAAAAGGAAATCTCTTCACATAAAACCTAGACAGAAGTATTCCCAGAAAGTTTTTCTGATGTGCGCATTCAACTCACCGAGTTGAACCTTCCTTTAGATAGAGCAGTTTTGAAACACTCTGTCTGTAGTACCTGCGAGTGGATGTTTGGAGTGCTTTGAGTGCTACACTGTAAAAGCAAATATCTTCACTTGGAATCTAGACAGAAGAATTCTCAGAGACTTCCCTGTGCTCTCTGCATTCCACTCACAGAGTTGAACCTTCCTTTTGATAGAACAGTTTTGAAACACTCTTGTGGTAGAATCTGCAAGTCGATATTTGGAAGGTTTGGAGGCCTATCCTGGGAAAGGAAATATCTTCCCATCAAAACTAGACAGAAGCATTCTCAGAAACTTCTTAGTGATGTGCGCATTCAAGTCACAGAGTTGAAGCTTCCTTTTGATATAGCAGTTTTGAACCACTCTTTTAGTAGAATCTGCAAGTGGATGTTTGGAGAGCTAAGAGGCCAACACTGGAAAAGGAAATCTCTTCACGTAAAAACTAGACGGAAGCATTCTCAGAAACTTCAATGGGCTTTACGCATTCACCTCACAGAGTGCCATGTTGCTTTTGAGAGCGCAGTTTCAAAACACTGTTTTTGTAGAATTTGCCAGAGGATGTTTGGAGCGATGTGAAGCCTTTGCTGGAAAAGGAAATATCTTCACATAAAACCTAGACAGAAGCATTCTCAGAAACTCCTTTGTGAGGAGTGCATTCAAATCACACACTTGAACCTTCCTTTGGAAAGAGCAGTTTTGAAACACTCTTTCTGAAGAATCTGCAAGTGGATATTTGGAGCGATTTGAGGCCTCTGCTGGAAATGAAATATCTTCACCTAAAAACTAGACGGAAGCATTCTCAGAAACTCCTCTGTGATGAGTGCATTCAACTCACAGAGTTGAAGCTTCCTTTTGATAGAGCAGTTTTGAAACACTCTTTTAGCGGCATCTGCAAGTGGATATTTGGAGCGCTTTGAGGCCAAGGCTGGAAAACGAAATATCATCACATAAAAACTCGACAGAAGCATTCTCTGAAACTTCTTTGTGATGAGTGCATTCAACTCACAGACTCGAACGTTCCTTTTGATAGAACAGTTTAGAAACACTCCTTTTGTAGAATCTGCAAGTGTTTATTTGGAGCGCTTTGAGGCCTATGTTGGAAAAGGACATATCTTCACATCAAAAGTAGACAGACGCATTCTCAGAAACTTCTTTGTGATGAGTGCATTGAACTCACAGAGTTGAACCTACCTATTGATAGAGAAGTTTTGAAACACCCTTTTTGTAGAATCTGCAAGTGAATATTTGGCGCGATTTGAGGCCTATGCAGGAAACGGAAATAACTTCACATGAAAACTAGACAGATGAATTCTCCGAAACGTCTTTGTGATGAGTGCATTCAACTCACAGACTTGAAGCTTCCTTTTGAAAGAGCAGTTTCGAAACACTCTTTTTGTAGAATCTGCAAGTGGATATTTGGAGCGCTTTGAGGGCTATGCTGGAAAAGTTAATACCTTCACCTAAAAACTAGACAGACGCAAACTCAGAAACTTCTTTGTGACGTGTGCATTGAACTCACAGAGTTGAACCTTTCTTTTGATACAGAAGTTTTGAAACACTCTTTTCGTAGAATCTTCAAGTGGATGGATGGAGTGATTTGAGGCCTATGCTGGAAAAGGAAATACCTTCACGTAGAAAGGAGACAAAAGCATTCTCAGAAAGTTCCCCGTGCTTTGTGCATTCAACTCACAGAGTTGAACATTCCCTTTGATAGAGCAGTTTTGAAACACTCTTCTTGTAGAATCTGCAAGTGGATATTTGGAGCGCTTTGAGGCCTCTGCCACCAAAGGAATTATCATTGCATAAAAACTAGATGGAAGCGTTCTCAGAAACTTCCTTGTGATGAGTGCATTCAACTCGCAGAGTGGAACCTTCCTTTCGATAGACCAGTTTTGAAACACTGTTTTTGTAGAATCCGCAAGTGGCTATTTGGAGCTCTTTGAGGCTTATGCTGGAAAAGGAAATATCTTCGTCTACAAACTAGACAGAAGCATTCTCAGAAACTTCTTTGTCATGTGGGGATTGAACTCACAGAGTTGAACATTCCTTTACATAGAGCAGTTTTGCAACACCCTTTCGGTGGAAAGTGAAAGTGCTTATTTGGTGCGATGGCGGCATCTAGTGGATAAGGAAATACATTCAGGTGAAAACAAGATACATGCATTCTCAGAAACTTCTTTGTGATGACTGCATTCTACTCACAGAGTTGAACCTTCCTTTTGATAGAACAGTTTGGAAACACTCTTTTTGTGGAATCTGCAAGTGGCTATTTGGAGCGCTTTGAGGCCTATGCTGGAAAAGGAAATCTCTTCACATAAAACCTAGACAGAAGTATTCCCAGAAAGTTTTTCTGATGTGCGCATTCAACTCACCGAGTTGAACCTTCCTTTAGATAGAGCAGTTTTGAAACACTCTGTCTGTAGTACCTGCGAGTGGATGTTTGGAGTGCTTTGAGTGCTACACTGTAAAAGCAAATATCTTCACTTGGAATCTAGACAGAAGAATTCTCAGAGACTTCCCTGTGCTCTCTGCATTCCACTCACAGAGTTGAACCTTCCTTTTGATAGAACAGTTTTGAAACACTCTTGTGGTAGAATCTGCAAGTCGATATTTGGAAGGTTTGGAGGCCTATCCTGGGAAAGGAAATATCTTCCCATCAAAACTAGACAGAAGCATTCTCAGAAACTTCTTAGTGATGTGCGCATTCAAGTCACAGAGTTGAAGCTTCCTTTTGATATAGCAGTTTTGAACCACTCTTTTAGTAGAATCTGCAAGTGGATGTTTGGAGAGCTAAGAGGCCAACACTGGAAAAGGAAATCTCTTCACGTAAAAACTAGACGGAAGCATTCTCAGAAACTTCAATGGGCTTTACGCATTCACCTCACAGAGTGCCATGTTGCTTTTGAGAGCGCAGTTTCAAAACACTGTTTTTGTAGAATTTGCCAGAGGATGTTTGGAGCGATGTGACGCCTTTGCTGGAAAAGGAAATATCTTCACATAAAACCTAGACAGAAGCATTCTCAGAAACTCCTTTGTGAGGAGTGCATTCAAATCACACACTTGAACCTTCCTTTGGAAAGAGCAGTTTTGAAACACTCTTTCTGAAGAATCTGCAAGTGGATATTTGGAGCGATTTGAGGCCTCTGCTGGAAATGAAATATCTTCACCTAAAAACTAGACGGAAGCATTCTCAGAAACTCCTTTGTGATGAGTGCATTCAACTCACAGAGTTGAAGCTTCCTTTTGATAGAGCAGTTTTGAAACACTCTTTTAGCGGCATCTGCAAGTGGATATTTGGAGCGCTTTGAGGCCAAGGCTGGAAAACGAAATATCATCACATAAAAACTCGACAGAAGCATTCTCTGAAACTTCTTTGTGATGAGTGCATTCAACTCACAGACTCGAACGTTCCTTTTGATAGAACAGTTTAGAAACACTCCTTTTGTAGAATCTGCAAGTGTTTATTTGGAGCGCTTTGAGGCCTATGTTGGAAAAGGACATATCTTCACATCAAAAGTAGACAGACGCATTCTCAGAAACTTCTTTGTGATGAGTGCATTGAACTCACAGAGTTGAACCTACCTATTGATAGAGAAGTTTTGAAACACCCTTTTTGTAGAATCTGCAAGTGAATATTTGGCGCGATTTGAGGCCTATGCAGGAAACGGAAATAACTTCACATGAAAACTAGACAGATGAATTCTCCGAAACGTCTTTGTGATGAGTGCATTCAACTCACAGACTTGAAGCTTCCTTTTGAAAGAGCAGTTTCGAAACACTCTTTTTGTAGAATCTGCAAGTGGATATTTGGAGCGCTTTGAGGGCTATGCTGGAAAAGTTAATACCTTCACCTAAAAACTAGACAGACGCAAACTCAGAAACTTCTTTGTGACGTGTGCATTGAACTCACAGAGTTGAACCTTTCTTTTGATACAGAAGTTTTGAAACACTCTTTTCGTAGAATCTTCAAGTGGATGGATGGAGTGATTTGAGGCCTATGCTGGAAAAGGAAATACCTTCACGTAGAAAGGAGACAAAAGCATTCTCAGAAAGTTCCCCGTGCTTTGTGCATTCAACTCACAGAGTTGAACATTCCCTTTGATAGAGCAGTTTTGAAACACTCTTCTTGTAGAATCTGCAAGTGGATATTTGGAGCGCTTTGAGGCCTCTGCCGCCAAAGGAATTATCATTGCATAAAAACTAGATGGAAGCGTTCTCAGAAACTTCCTTGTGATGAGTGCATTCAACTCGCAGAGTGGAACCTTCCTTTCGATAGACCAGTTTTGAAACACTGTTTTTGTAGAATCCGCAAGTGGCTATTTGGAGCTCTTTGAGGCTTATGCTGGAAAAGGAAATATCTTCGTCTACAAACTAGACAGAAGCATTCTCAGAAACTTCTTTGTCATGTGGGGATTGAACTCACAGAGTTGAACATTCCTTTACATAGAGCAGTTTTGCAACACCCTTTCGGTGGAAAGTGAAAGTGCTTATTTGGTGCGATGGCGGCATCTAGTGGATAAGGAAATACATTCAGGTGAAAACAAGATACATCCATTCTCAGAAACTTCTTTGTGATGACTGCATTCTACTCACAGAGTTGAACCTTCCTTTTGATAGAACAGTTTGGAAACACTCTTTTTGTGGAATCTGCAAGTGGCTATTTGGAGCGCTTTGAGGCCTATGCTGGAAAAGGAAATCTCTTCACATAAAACCTAGACAGAAGTATTCCCAGAAAGTTTTTCTGATGTGCGCATTCAACTCACCGAGTTGAACCTTCCTTTAGATAGAGCAGTTTTGAAACACTCTGTCTGTAGTACCTGCGAGTGGATGTTTGGAGTGCTTTGAGTGCTACATTGTAAAAGCAAATATCTTCACTTGGAATCTAGACAGAAGAATTCTCAGAGACTTCCCTGTGCTCTCTGCATTCCACTCACAGAGTTGAACCTTCCTTTTGATAGAACAGTTTTGAAACACTCTTGTGGTAGAATCTGCAAGTCGATATTCGGAAGGTTTGGAGGCCTATCCTGGGAAAGGAAATATCTTCCCATCAAAACTAGACAGAAGCATTCTCAGAAACTTCTTAGTGATGTGCGCATTCAAGTCACAGAGTTGAAGCTTCCTTTTGATATAGCAGTTTTGAACCACTCTTTTAGTGGAATCTGCAAGTGGATGTTTGGAGAGCTAAGAGGCCAACACTGGAAAAGGAAATCTCTTCACGTAAAAACTAGACGGAAGCATTCTCAGAAACTTCAATGGGCTTTACGCATTCAACTCACAGAGTGCAATGTTGCTTTTGAGAGCGCAGTTTTAAAACACTGTTTTTGTAGAATTTGCTAGAGGATGTTTGGAGCGATGTGAAGCCTTTGCTGGAAAAGGAAATATCTTCACATAAAACCTAGACAGAAGCATTCTCAGAAACTCCTTTGTGATGAGTGCATTCAAATCACACACTTGAACCTTCCTTTGGAAAGAGCAGTTTTGAAACACTCTTTCTGAAGAATCTGCAAGTGGATATTTGGAGCGATTTGAGGCCTCTGCTGGAAATGAAATATCTTCACCTAAAAACTAGACGGAAGCATTCTCAGAAACTCCTTTGTGATGAGTGCATTCAACTCACAGAGTTGAAGCTTCCTTTTGATAGAGCAGTTTTGAAACACTCTTTTAGCAGCATCTGCAAGTGGATATTTGGAGCGCTTTGTGGCCAAGGCTGGAAAACGAAATATCATCACATAAAAACTCGACAGAAGCATTCTCTGAAACTTCTTTGTGATGAGTGCATTCAACTCACAGACTCGAACGTTCCTTTTGATAGAACAGTTTAGAAACACTCCTTTTGTAGAATCTGCAAGTGTTTATTTGGAGCGCTTTTAGGCCTATATTGGAAAAGGACATATCTTCACATCAAAAGTAGACAGACGCATTCTCAGAAACTTCTTTGTGATGAGTGCATTGAACTCACAGAGTTGAACCTACCTATTGATAGAGAAGTTTTGAAACACCCTTTTTGTAGAATCTGCAAGTGAATATTTGGCGCGATTTGAGGCCTATGCAGGAAACGGAAATAACTTCACATGAAAACTAGACAGATGAATTCTCCGAAACGTCTTTGTGATGAGTGCATTCAACTCACAGACTTGAAGCTTCCTTTTGAAAGAGCAGTTTCGAAACACTCTTTTTGTAGAATCTGCATGTGGATATTTGGAGTGCTTTGAGGGCTATGCTGGAAAAGTTAATACCTTCACCTAAAAACTAGACAGACGCAAACTCAGAAACTTCTTTGTGACGTGTGCATTGAACTCACAGAGTTGAACCTTTCTTTTGATACAGAAGTTTTGAAACACTCTTTTCGTAGAATCTTCAAGTGGATGGATGGAGTGATTTGAGGCCTATGCTGGAAAAGGAAATACCTTCACGTAGAAACGAGACAAAAGCATTCTCAGAAAGTTCCCTGTGCTTTGTGCATTCAACTCACAGAGTTGAACATTCCCTTTGATAGAGCAGTTTTGAAACACTCTTCTTGTAGAATCTGCAAGTGGATATTTGGAGCGCTTTGAGGCCTCTGCCGCCAAAGGAATTATCATTGCATAAAAACTAGATGGAAGCGTTCTCAGAAACTTCCTTGTGATGAGTGCATTCAACTCGCAGAGTGGAACCTTCCTTTCGATAGACCAGTTTTGAAACACTGTTTTTGTAGAATCCGCAAGTGGCTATTTGGAGCTCTTTGAGGCTTATGCTGGAAAAGGAAATATCTTCGTCTACAAACTAGACAGAAGCATTCTCAGAAACTTCTTTGTCATGTGGGGATTGAACTCACAGAGTTGAACATTCCTTTACATAGAGCAGTTTTGCAACACCCTTTCGGTGGAAAGTGAAAGTGCTTATTTGGTGCGATGGCGGCATCTAGTGGATAAGGAAATACATTCAGATGAAAACAAGATACATCCATTCTCAGAAACTTCTTTGTGATGACTGCATTCTACTCACAGAGTTGAACCTTCCTTTTGATAGAACAGTTTGGAAACACTCTTTTTGTGGAATCTGCAAGTGGCTATTTGGAGCGCTTTGAGGCCTATGCTGGAAAAGGAAATCTCTTCACATAAAACCTAGACAGAAGTATTCCCAGAAAGTTTTTCTGATGTGCGCATTCAACTCACCGAGTTGAACCTTCCTTTAGATAGAGCAGTTTTGAAACACTCTGTCTGTAGTACCTGCGAGTGGATATTTGGAGTGCTTTGAGTGCTACACTGTAAAAGCAAATATCTTCACTTGGAATCTAGACAGAAGAATTCTCAGAGACTTCCCTGTGCTCTCTGCATTCCACTCACAGAGTTGAACCTTCCTTTTGATAGAACAGTTTTGAAACACTCTTGTGGTAGAATCTGCAAGTCGATATTTGGAAGGTTTGGAGGCCTATCCTGGGAAAGGAAATATCTTCCCATCAAAACTAGACAGAAGCATTCTCAGAAACTTCTTAGTGATGTGCGCATTCAAGTCACAGAGTTGAAGCTTCCTTTTGATATAGCAGTTTTGAACCACTCTTTTAGTAGAATCTGCAAGTGGATGTTTGGAGAGCTAAGAGGCCAACACTGGAAAAGGAAATCTCTTCACGTAAAAACTAGACGGAAGCATTCTCAGAAACTTCAATGGGCTTTACGCATTCAACTCACAGAGTGCAATGTTGCTTTTGAGAGCGCAGTTTTAAAACACTGTTTTTATAGAATTTGCTAGAGGATGTTTGGAGCGATGTGAAGCCTTTGCTGGAAAAGGAAATATCTTCACATAAAACCTAGACAGAAGCATTCTCAGAAACTCCTTTGTGAGGAGTGCATTCAAATCACACACTTGAACCTTCCTTTGGAAAGAGCAGTTTTGAAACACTCTTTCTGAAGAATCTGCAAGTGGATATTTGGAGCGATTTGAGGCCTCTGCTGGAAATGAAATATCTTCACCTAAAAACTAGACGGAAGCATTCTCAGAAACTCCTTTGAGATGAGTGCATTCAACTCACAGAGTTGAAGCTTCCTTTTGATAGAGCAGTTTTGAAACACTCTTTTAGCAGCATCTGCAAGTGGATATTTGGAGCGCTTTGAGGCCAAGGCTGGAAAACGAAATATCATCACATAAAAACTCGACAGAAGCATTCTCTGAAACTTCTTTGTGATGAGTGCATTCAACTCACAGACTCGAACGTTTCTTTCGATATAACAGTTTAGAAACACTCCTTTTGTAGAATCTGCAAGTGTTTATTTGGAGCGCTTTGAGGCCTATGTTGGAAAAGGACATATCTTCACATCAAAAGTAGACAGACGCATTCTCAGAAACTTCTTTGTGATGAGTGCATTGAACTCACAGAGTTGAACCTACCTATTGATAGAGAAGTTTTGAAACACCCTTTTTGTAGAATCTGCAAGTGAATATTTGGCGCGATTTGAGGCCTATGCAGGAAACGGAAATAACTTCACATGAAAACTAGACAGATGAATTCTCCGAAACGTCTTTGTGATGAGTGCATTCAACTCACAGACTTGAAGCTTCCTTTTGAAAGAGCAGTTTCGAAACACTCTTTTTGTAGAATCTGCAAGTGGATATTTGGAGCGCTTTGAGGGCTATGCTGGAAAAGTTAATACCTTCACCTAAAAACTAGACAGACGCAAACTCAGAAACTTCTTTGTGACGTGTGCATTGAACTCACAGAGTTGAACCTTTCTTTTGATACAGAAGTTTTGAAACACTCTTTTCGTAGAATCTTCAAGTGGATGGATGGAGTGATTTGAGGCCTATGCTGGAAAAGGAAATACCTTCACGTAGAAAGGAGACAAAAGCATTCTCAGAAAGTTCCCTGTGCTTTGTGCATTCAACTCACAGAGTTGAACATTCCCTTTGATAGAGCAGTTTTGAAACACTCTTCTTGTAGAATCTGCAAGTGGATATTTGGAGCGCTTTGAGGCCTCTGCCGCCAAAGGAATTATCATTGCATAAAAAATAGATGGAAGCGTTCTCAGAAACTTCCTTGTGATGAGTGCATTCAACTCGCAGAGTGGAACCTTCCTTTCCATAGACCAGTTTTGAAACACTGTTTTTGTAGAATCCGCAAGTGGCTATTTGGAGCTCTTTGAGGCTTATGCTGGAAAAGGAAATATCTTCGTCTACAAACTAGACAGAAGCATTCTCAGAAAATTCTTTGTCATGTGGGGATTGAACTCACAGAGTTGAACATTCCTTTACATAGAGCAGTTTTGCAACACCCTTTCGGTGGAAAGTGAAAGTGCTTATTTGGTGCGATGGCGGCATCTAGTGGATAAGGAAATACATTCAGATGAAAACAAGATACATCCATTCTCAGAAACTTCTTTGTGATGACTGCATTCTACTCACAGAGTTGAACCTTCCTTTTGATAGAACAGTTTGGAAACACTCTTTTTGTGGAATCTGCAAGTGGCTATTTGGAGCGCTTTGAGGCCTATGCTGGAAAAGGAAATCTCTTCACATAAAACCTAGACAGAAGTATTCCCAGAAAGTTTTTCTGATGTGCGCATTCAACTCACCGAGTTGAACCTTCCTTTAGATAGAGCAGTTTTGAAACACTCTGTCTGTAGTACCTGCGAGTGGATATTTGGAGTGCTTTGAGTGCTACACTGTAAAAGCAAATATCTTCACTTGGAATCTAGACAGAAGAATTCTCAGAGACTTCCCTGTGCTCTCTGCATTCCACTCACAGAGTTGAACCTTCCTTTTGATAGAACAGTTTTGAAACACTCTTGTGGTAGAATCTGCAAGTCGATATTTGGAAGGTTTGGAGGCCTATCCTGGGAAAGGAAATATCTTCCCATCAAAACTAGACAGAAGCATTCTCAGAAACATCATAGTGATGTGCGCATTCAAGTCACAGAGTTGAAGCTTCCTTTTGATATAGCAGTTTTGAACCACTCTTTTAGTAGAATCTGCAAGTGGATGTTTGGAGAGCTAAGAGGCCAACACTGGAAAAGGAAATATCTTCACGTAAAAACTAGACGGAAGCATTCTCAGAAACTTCAATGGGCTTTAGGCATTCACCTCACAGAGTGCCATGTTCCTTTTGAGAGCGCAGTTTTAAAACACTGTTTTTGTAGAATTTGCTAGAGGATGTTTGGAGCGATGTGAGGCCTTTGCTGGAAAAGGAAATATCTTCACAGAAAACCTAGATAGAAGCATTCTCAGAAACTCCTTTGTGATGAGTGCATTCAAATCACAGACTTGAAACTTCCTTTGGAAAGAGCAGTTTTGAAACACTCTTTTTGTAGAATTTGCAAGGGGATATTTGGAGCGCTTTGAGGCCTATGCTGGAAAATGAAATATCTTCACCTAAAAACTAGACGGAAGCATTCTCAGAAACATCTTTGTGATGAGTGCATTCAACTCACAGAGTTGAAGCTTCCTTTTGATAGAGCAGTTTTGAAACACTCTTTTAGCGGCATCTGCAAGTGGATATTTGGAGCGCTTTGAGGCCAAGGCTGGAAAACGAAATATCATCACATAAAAACTCGACAGAAGCATTCTCTGAAACTTCTTTGTGATGAGTGCATTCAACTCACAGACTCGAACGTTTCTTTTGATAGAACAGTTTAGAAACACTCCCTTTGTAGAATCTGCAAGTGTTTATTTGGAGCGGTTTGGGGCCTATGTTGGAAAAGGACATATCTTCACATCAGAATTAGACAGACGCATTCTCAGAAACTTCTTTGTGATGAGTGCATTGACCTCACAGAGTTCAACCTACCTATTGATAGAGAAGTTTTGAAACACCCTTTTTGTAGAATCTGCAAGTGAATATTTGGCGCGATTTGAGGCCTATGCAGGAAACGGAAATATCTTCACATGAAAACTAGACAGATGAATTCTCAGAAACCTCTTTGTGATGAGTGCATTCAAGTCACAGACTTGAAGCTTCCTTTTGAAAGAGCAGTTTCGAAACACTCTTTTTGTAGAATCTGCAAGTGGATATTTGGAGCGCTTTGAGGGCTATGCTGGAAAAGTTAATACCTTCACCTAAAAACTAGACAGACGCAAACTCAGAAACTTCTTTGTGACGTGTGCATTGAACTCACAGAGTTGAACCTTTCTTTTGATACAGAAGTTTTGAAACACTCTTTTCGTAGAATCTTCAAGTGGATGTATGGAGTGATTTGAGGCCTATGCTGGAAAAGGAAATACCTTCACGTAGAAACTAGACAAAAGCATTCTCAGAAAGTTCCCTGTGCTTTGTGCGTTCAACTCACAGAGTTGAACATTCCCTTTGATAGAGCAGTTTTGAAACACTCTTTTTGTAGAATCTGCAAGTGGATATTTGGAGCGCTTTGAGGCCTCTGCCGCCAAAGGAATTATCATTGCATAAAAACTAGATGGAAGCGTTCTCAGAAACTTCCTTGTGATGAGTGCATTCAACTCGCAGAGTGGAACCTTCCTTTCGATAGATCAGTTTTGAAACACTGTTTTTGTAGAATCCGCAAGTGGCTATTTGGAGCTCTTTGAGGCTTATGCTGGAAAAGGAAATATCTTCGTCTACAAACTAGACAGAAGCATTCTCAGAAACTTCTTTGTCATGTGGGGATTGAACTCACAGAGTTGAACATTCCTTTACATAGAGCAGTTTTGCAACACCCTTTCGGTGGAAAGTGAAAGTGCTTATTTGGTGCGATGGCGGCATCTAGTGGATAAGGAAATACATTCACATGAAAACAAGATACATCCATTCTCAGAAACTTCTTTGTGATGACTGCATTCTACTCACAGAGTTGAACATTCCTTTTGATAGAACAGTTTGGAAACACTCTTTTTGTGGAATCTGCAAGTGGCTATTTGGAGCGCTTTGAGGCCTATGCTGGAAAAGGAAATCTCTTCACATAAAACCTAGACAGAAGTATTCCCAGAAAGTTTTTCTGATGTGCGCATTCAACTCACCGAGTTGAAGCTTCCTTTAGATAGAGCAGTTTTGAAACACTCTGTCTGTAGTACCTGCGAGTGGATATTTGGAGTGCTTTGAGTGCTACACTGTAAAAGCAAATATCTTCACTTGGAATCTAGACAGAAGAATTCTCAGAGACTTCCCTGTGCTCTCTGCATTCCACTCACAGAGTTGAACCTTCCTTTTGATAGAACAGTTTTGAAACACTCTTGTGGTAGAATCTGCAAGTCGATATTTGGAAGGTTTGGAGGCCTATCCTGGGAAAGGAAATATCTTCCCATCAAAACTAGACAGAAGCATTCTCAGAAACTTCTTAGTGATGTGCGCATTCAAGTCACAGAGTTGAAGCTTCCTTTTGATATAGCAGTTTTGAACCACTCTTTTAGTAGAATCTGCAAGTGGATGTTTGGAGAGCTAAGAGGCCAACACTGGAAAAGGAAATCTCTTCACGTAAAAACTAGACGGAAGCATTCTCAGAAACTTCAATGGGCTTTACGCATTCAACTCACAGAGTGCAATGTTCCTTTTGAGAGCGCAGTTTTAAAACACTGTTTTTATAGAATTTGCTAGAGGATGTTTGGAGCGATGTGAGGCCTTTGCTGGAAAAGGAAATATCTTCACATAAAACCTAGACAGAAGCATTCTCAGAAACTCCTTTGTGATGAGTGCATTCAAATCACACACTTGAACCTTCCTTTGGAAAGAGCAGTTTTGAAACACTCTTTCTGAAGAATCTGCAAGTGGATATTTGGAGCGATTTGAGGCCTCTGCTGGAAATGAAATATCTTCACCTAAAAACTAGACGGAAGCATTCTCAGAAACTCCTTTGTGATGAGTGCATTCAACTCACAGAGTTGAAGCTTCCTTTTGATAGAGCAGTTTTGAATCACTCTTTTAGCAGCATCTGCAAGTGGATATTTGGAGCGCTTTGAGGCCAAGGCTGGAAAACGAAATATCATCACATAAAAACTCGACAGAAGCATTCTCTGAAACTTCTTTGTGATGAGTGCATTCAACTCACAGACTCGAACGTTCCTTTTGATAGAACAGTTTAGAAACACTCCTTTTGTAGAATCTGCAAGTGTTTATTTGGAGCGCTTTGAGGCCTATGTTGGAAAAGGACATATCTTCACATCAAAAGTAGACAGACGCATTCTCAGAAACTTCTTTGTGATGAGTGCATTGAACTCACGGAGTTGAAACTACCTATTGATAGAGAAGTTTTGAAACACCCTTTTTGTAGAATCTGCAAGTGAATATTTGGCGCGATTTGAGGCCTATGCAGGAAACGGAAATAACTTCACATGAAAACTAGACAGATGAATTCTCCGAAACGTCTTTGTGATGAGTGCATTCAACTCACAGACTTGAAGCTTCCTTTTGAAAGAGCAGTTTCGAAACACTCTTTTTGTAGAATCTGCATGTGGATATTTGGAGCGCTTTGAGGGCTATGCTGGAAAAGTTAATACCTTCACCTAAAAACTAGACAGACGCAAACTCAGAAACTTCTTTGTGACGTGTGCATTGAACTCACAGAGTTGAACCTTTCTTTTGATACAGAAGTTTTGAAACACTCTTTTCGTAGAATCTTCAAGTGGATGGATGGAGTGATTTGAGGCCTATGCTGGAAAAGGAAATACCTTCACGTAGAAACGAGACAAAAGCATTCTCAGAAAGTTCCCTGTGCTTTGTGCATTCAACTCACAGAGTTGAACATTCCCTTTGATAGAGCAGTTTTGAAACACTCTTCTTGTAGAATCTGCAAGTGGATATTTGGAGCGCTTTGAGGCCTCTGCCGCCAAAGGAATTATCATTGCATAAAAACTAGATGGAAGCGTTCTCAGAAACTTCCTTGTGATGAGTGCATTCAACTCGCAGAGTGGAACCTTCCTTTCGATAGACCAGTTTTGAAACACTGTTTTTGTAGAATCCGCAAGTGGCTATTTGGAGCTCTTTGAGGCTTATGCTGGAAAAGGAAATATCTTCGTCTACAAACTAGACAGAAGCATTCTCAGAAACTTCTTTGTCATGTGGGGATTGAACTCACAGAGTTGAACATTCCTTTACATAGAGCAGTTTTGCAACACCCTTTCGGTGGAAAGTGAAAGTGCTTATTTGGTGCGATGGCGGCATCTAGTGGATAAGGAAATACATTCAGATGAAAACAAGATACATCCATTCTCAGAAACTTCTTTGTGATGACTGCATTCTACTCACAGAGTTGAACCTTCCTTTTGATAGAACAGTTTGGAAACACTCTTTTTGTGGAATCTGCAAGTGGCTATTTGGAGCGCTTTGAGGCCTATGCTGGAAAAGGAAATCTCTTCACATAAAACCTAGACAGAAGTATTCCCAGAAAGTTTTTCTGATGTGCGCATTCAACTCACCGAGTTGAACCTTCCTTTAGATAGAGCAGTTTTGAAACACTCTGTCTGTAGTACCTGCGAGTGGATATTTGGAGTGCTTTGAGTGCTACACTGTAAAAGCAAATATCTTCACTTGGAATCTAGACAGAAGAATTCTCAGAGACTTCCCTGTGCTCTCTGCATTCCACTCACAGAGTTGAACCTTCCTTTTGATAGAACAGTTTTGAAACACTCTTGTGGTAGAATCTGCAAGTCGATATTTGGAAGGTTTTGAGGCCTATCCTGGGAAAGGAAATATCTTAGCATCAAAACTAGACAGAAGCATTCTCAGAAACTTCTTTGTGATGTGCGCATTCAAGTCACCGAGTTGAAGCTTCCTTTTGATATAGCAGTTTTGAACCACTCTTTTAGTAGAATCTGCAAGTGGATGTTCGGAGAGCTAAGAGGCCAACACTGGAAAAGGAAATCTCTTCACGTAAAAACTAGACGGAAGCATTCTCAGAAACTTCAATGTTCTTTACGCATTCAACTCACAGAGTGCAATGTTGCTTTTGAGAGCGCAGTTTTAAAACACTGTTTTTGTAGAATTTGCTAGAGGATATTTGGAGCGATGTGAGGCCACTGCTGGAAAAGGAAATATCTTCACATAAAACCTAGACAGAAGCATTCTCAGAAACCCCTTTGTGATGAGTGCATTCAAATCACACCCTTGAACCTTCCTTTGGAAAGAGCAGTTTTGAAACACTCTTTCTGAAGAATCTGCAAGTGGATATTTGGAGCGATTTGAGGCCTCTGCTGGAAATGAAATATCTTCACCTAAAAACTAGACGGAAGCATTCTCAAAAACTCCTTTGTGGTGAGTGCATTCAACTCACAGAGTTGAAGCTTCCTTTTGATAGAGCAGTTTTGAAACACTCTTTTAGCAGCATCTGCAAGTGGATATTTGGAGCGCTTTGTGGCCAAGGCTGGAAAACGAAATATCATCACATAAAAACTCGACAGAAGCATTCTCTGAAACTTCTTTGTGATGAGTGCATTCAACTCACAGACTCGAACGTTGCTTTTGATAGAACAGTTTAGAAACACTCCTTTTGTAGAATCTGCAAGTGTTTATTTGGAGCGCTTTGAGGCCTATGTTGGAAAAGGACATATCTTCACATCAAAAGTAGACAGACGCATTCTCAGAAACTTCTTTGTGATGAGTGCATTGAACTCACAGAGTTGAACCTACCTATTGATAGAGAAGTTTTGAAACACCCTTTTTGTAGAATCTGCAAGTGAATATTTGGCGCGATTTGAGGCCTATGCAGGAAACGGAAATATCTTCACATGAAAACTAGACAGATGAATTCTCAGAAACGTCTTTGTGATGAGTGCGTTCAACTCACAGACTTGAAGCTTCCTTTTGAAAGAGCAGTTTCGAAACACTCTTTTTGTAGAATCTGCAAGTGGATATTTGGAGCGCTTTGAGGGCTATGCTGGAAAAGTTAATACCTTCACCTAAAAACTAGACAGACGCAAACTCAGAAACTTCTTTGTGACGTGTGCATTGAACTCACAGAGTTGAACCTTTCTTTTGATACAGAAGTTTTGAAACACTCTTTTCGTAGAATCTTCAAGTGGATGTATGGAGTGATTTGAGGCCTATGCTGGAAAAGGAAATACCTTCACGTAGAAACTAGACAAAAGCATTCTCAGAAAGTTCCCTGTGCTTTGTGCATTCAACTCACAGAGTTGAACATTCCCTTTGATAGAGCAGTTTTGAAACACTCTTCTTGTAGAATCTGCAAGTGGATATTTGGAGCGCTTTGAGGCCTCTGCCGCCAAAGGAATTATCATTGCATAAAAACTAGATGGAAGCGTTCTCAGAAACTTCCTTGTGATGAGTGCATTCAACTCGCAGAGTGGAACCTTCCTTTCGATAGACCAGTTTTGAAACACAGTTTTTGTAGAATCCGCAAGTGGCTATTTGGAGCTCTTTGAGGCTTATGCTGGAAAAGGAAATATCTTCGTCTACAAACTAGACAGAAGCATTCTCAGAAACTTCTTTGTCATGTGGGGATTGAACTCACAGAGTTGAACATTCCTTTACATAGAGCAGTTTTGGAACACCCTTTCGGTGGAAAGTGAAAGTGCTTATTTGGTGCGATGGCGGCATCTAGTGGATAAGGAAATACATTCAGATGAAAACAAGATACATCCATTCTCAGAAACTTCTTTGTGATGACTGCATTCTACTCACAGTGTTGAACCTTCCTTTTGATAGAACAGTTTGGAAACACTCTTTTTGTGGAATCTGCAAGTGGCTATTTGGAGCGCTTTGAGGCCTATGCTGGAAAAGGAAATCTCTTCACATAAAACCTAGACAGAAGTATTCCCAGAAAGTTTTTCTGATGTGCGCATTCAACTCACCGAGTTGAACCTTCCTTTAGATAGAGCAGTTTTGAAACACTCTGTCTGTAGTACCTGCGAGTGGATATTTGGAGTGCTTTGACTGCTACACTGTAAAAGAAAATATCTTCACTTGGAATCTAGACAGAAGAATTCTCAGAGACTTCCCTGTGCTCTCTGCATTCCACTCACAGAGTTGAACCTTCCTTTTGATAGAACAGTTTTGAAACACTCTTGTGGTAGAATCTGCAAGTCGATATTTGGAAGGTTTTGAGGCCTATCCTGGGAAAGGAAATATCTTAGCATCAAAACTAGACAGAAGCATTCTCAGAAACTTCTTTGTGATGTGCGCATTCAAGTCACCGAGTTGAAGCTTCCTTTTGATATAGCAGTTTTGAACCACTCTTTTAGTAGAATCTGCAAGTGGATGTTCGGAGAGCTAAGAGGCCAACACTGGAAAAGGAAATCTCTTCACGTAAAAACTAGACGGAAGCATTCTCAGAAACTTCAATGGGCTTTACGCATTCAACTCACAGAGTGCAATGTTGCTTTTGAGAGCGCAGTTTTAAAACAGTGTTTTTGTAGTATTTGCTAGAGGATGTTTGGAGCGATGTGAGGCCTTTGCTAGAAAAGGAAATATCTTCACATAAAACCTAGACAGAAGCATTCTCAGAAACTCCTTTGTGATGAGTGCATTCAAATCACACCCTTGAACCTTAAAGAGCAGTTTTGAAACACTCTTTCTGAAGAATCTGCAAGTGGATATTTGGAGCGATTTGAGGCCTCTGCTGGAAATGAAATATCTTCACCTAAAAACTAGACGGAAGCATTCTCAGAAACTCCTTTGTGATGAGTGCATTCAACTCACAGAGTTGAAGCTTCTTTTTGATAGAGCAGTTTTGAAACACTCTTTTAGCAGCATCTGCAAGTGGATATTTGGAGCGCTTTGAGGCCGAGGCTGGAAAACGAAATATCATCACATAAAAACTCGACAGAAGCATTCTCTGAAACTTTTTTGTGATGAGTGCATTCAACTCACAGACTCGAACGTTTCTTTTGATAGAACAGTTTAGAAACACTCCTTTTGTAGAATCTGCAAGTGTTTATTTGGAGCGCTTGGAGGCCTATGTTGGAAAAGGACATATCTTCACATCAAAAGTAGACAGACGCATTCTCAGAAACTTCTTTGTGATGAGTGCATTGAACTCACAGAGTTGAACCTACCTATTGATAGAGAAGTTTTGAAACACCCTTTTTGTAGAATCTGCAAGTGAATATTTGGCGCGATTTGAGGCCTATGCAGGAAACGGAAATATCTTCACATGAAAACTAGACAGATGAATTCTCAGAAACGTCTTTGTGATGAGTGCGTTCAACTCACAGACTTGAAGCTTCCTTTTGAAAGAGCAGTTTCGAAACACTCTTTTTGTAGAATCTGCAAGTGGATATTTGGAGCGCTTTGAGGGCTATGCTGGAAAAGTTAATACCTTCACCTAAAAACTAGACAGACGCAAACTCAGAAACTTCTTTGTGACGTGTGCATTGAACTCACAGAGTTGAACCTTTCTTTTGATACAGAAGTTTTGAAACACTCTTTTCGTAGAATCTTCAAGTGGATGGATGGAGTGATTTGAGGCCTATGCTGGAAAAGGAAATACCTTCACGTAGAAACTAGACAAAAGCATTCTCAGAAAGTTCCCTGTGCTTTGTGCATTCAACTCACAGAGTTGAACATTCCCTTTGATAGAGCAGTTTTGAAACACTCTTTTTGTAGAATCTGCAAGTGGATATTTGGAGCGCTTTGAGGCCTCTGCCGCCAAAGGAATTATCATTGCATAAAAACTAGATGGAAGCGTTCTCAGAAACTTCCTTGTGATGAGTGCATTCAACTCGCAGAGTGGAACCTTCCTTTCGATAGACCAGTTTTGAAACACTGTTTTTGTAGAATCCGCAAGTGGCTATTTGGAGCTCTTTGAGGCTTATGCTGGAAAAGGAAATATCTTCGTCTACAAACTAGACAGAAGCATTCTCAGAAACTTCTTTGTCATGTGGGGATTGAACTCACAGAGTTGAACATTCCTTTACATAGAGCAGTTTTGCAACACCCTTTCGGTGGAAAGTGAAAGTGCTTATTTGGTGCGATGGCGGCATCTAGTGGATAAGGAAATACATTCAGATGAAAACAAGATACATCCATTCTCAGAAACTTCTTTGTGATGACTGCATTCTACTCACAGAGTTGAACCTTCCTTTTGATAGAACAGTTTGGAAACACTCTTTTTGTGGAATCTGCAAGTGGCTATTTGGAGCGCTTTGAGGCCTATGCTGGAAAAGGAAATCTCTTCACATAAAACCTAGACAGAAGTATTCCCAGAAAGTTTTTCTGATGTGCGCATTCAACTCACCGAGTTGAAGCTTCCTTTAGATAGAGCAGTTTTGAAACACTCTGTCTGTAGTACCTGCGAGTGGATATTTGGAGTGCTTTGAGTGCTACACTGTAAAAGCAAATATCTTCACTTGGAATCTAGACAGAAGAATTCTCAGAGACTTCCCTGTGCTCTCTGCATTCCACTCACAGAGTTGAACCTTCCTTTTGATAGAACAGTTTTGAAACACTCTTGTGGTAGAATCTGCAAGTCGATATTTGGAAGGTTTGGAGGCCTATCCTGGGAAAGGAAATATCTTCCCATCAAAACTAGACAGAAGCATTCTCAGAAACTTCTTAGTGATGTGCGCATTCAAGTCACAGAGTTGAAGCTTCCTTTTGATATAGCAGTTTTGAACCACTCTTTTAGTAGAATCTGCAAGTGGATGTTTGGAGAGCTAAGAGGCCAACACTGGAAAAGGAAATCTCTTCACGTAAAAACTAGACGGAAGCATTCTCAGAAACTTCAATGGGCTTTACGCATTCAACTCACAGAGTGCAAAGTTGCTTTTGAGAGCGCAGTTTTAAAACACTGTTTTTATAGAATTTGCTAGAGGATGTTTGGAGCGATGTGAAGCCTTTGCTGGAAAAGGAAATATCTTCACATAAAACCTAGACAGAAGCATTCTCAGAAACTCCTTTGTGATGAGTGCATTCAAATCACACACTTGAACCTTCCTTTGGAAAGAGCAGTTTTGAAACACTCTTTCTGAAGAATCTGCAAGTGGATATTTGGAGCGATTTGAGGCCTCTGCTGGAAATGAAATATCTTCACCTAAAAACTAGACGGAAGCATTCTCAGAAACTCCTTTGTGATGAGTGCATTCAACTCACAGAGTTGAAGCTTCCTTTTGATAGAGCAGTTTTGAATCACTCTTTTAGCAGCATCTGCAAGTGGATATTTGGAGCGCTTTGAGGCCAAGCCTGGAAAACGAAATATCATCACATAAAAACTCGACAGAAGCATTCTCTGAAACTTCTTTGTGATGAGTGCATTCAACTCACAGACTCGAACGTTTCTTTTGATAGAACAGTTTAGAAACACTCCTTTTGTAGAATCTGCAAGTGTTTATTTGGAGCGCTTTGAGGCCTATGTTGGAAAAGGACATATCTTCACATCAAAAGTAGACAGACGCATTCTCAGAAACTTCTTTGTGATGAGTGCATTGAACTCACAGAGTTGAACCTACCTATTGATAGAGAAGTTTTGAAACACCCTTTTTGTAGAATCTGCAAGTGAATATTTGGCGCGATTTGAGGCCTATGCAGGAAACGGAAATAACTTCACATGAAAACTAGACAGATGAATTCTCCGAAACGTCTTTCTGATGAGTGCATTCAACTCACAGACTTGAAGCTTCCTTTTGAAAGAGCAGTTTCGAAACACTCTTTTTGTAGAATCTGCAAGTGGATATTTGGAGCGCTTTGAGGGCTATGCTGGAAAAGTTAATACCTTCACCTAAAAACTAGACAGACGCAAACTCAGAAACTTCTTTGTGACGTGTGCATTGAACTCACAGAGTTGAACCTTTCTTTTGATACAGAAGTTTTGAAACACTCTTTTCGTAGAATCTTCAAGTGGATGGATGGAGTGATTTGAGGCCTATGCTGGAAAAGGAAATACCTTCACGTAGAAACGAGACAAAAGCATTCTCAGAAAGTTCCCTGTGCTTTGTGCATTCAACTCACAGAGTTGAACATTCCCTTTGATAGAGCAGTTTTGAAACACTCTTCTTGTAGAATCTGCAAGTGGATATTTGGAGCGCTTTGAGGCCTCTGCCGCCAAAGGAATTATCATTGCATAAAAACTAGATGGAAGCGTTCTCAGAAACTTCCTTGTGATGAGTGCATTCAACTCGCAGAGTGGAACCTTCCTTTCGATAGACCAGTTTTGAAACACTGTTTTTGTAGAATCCGCAAGTGGCTATTTGGAGCTCTTTGAGGCTTATGCTGGAAAAGGAAATATCTTCGTCTACAAACTAGACAGAAGCATTCTCAGAAACTTCTTTGTCATGTGGGGATTGAACTCACAGAGTTGAACATTCCTTTACATAGAGCAGTTTTGCAACACCCTTTCGGTGGAAAGTGAAAGTGCTTATTTGGTGCGATGGCGGCATCTAGTGGATAAGGAAATACATTCAGATGAAAACAAGATACATCCATTCTCAGAAACTTCTTTGTGATGACTGCATTCTACTCACAGAGTTGAACCTTCCTTTTGATAGAACAGTTTGGAAACACTCTTTTTGTGGAATCTGCAAGTGGCTATTTGGAGCGCTTTGAGGCCTATGCTGGAAAAGGAAATCTCTTCACATAAAACCTAGACAGAAGTATTCCCAGAAAGTTTTTCTGATGTGCGCATTCAACTCACCGAGTTGAACCTTCCTTTAGATAGAGCAGTTTTGAAACACTCTGTCTGTAGTACCTGCGAGTGGATATTTGGAGTGCTTTGAGTGCTACACTGTAAAAGCATATATCTTCACTTGGAATCTAGACAGAAGAATTCTCAGAGACTTCCCTGTGCTCTCTGCATTCCACTCACAGAGTTGAACCTTCCTTTTGATAGAACAGTTTTGAAACACTCTTGTGGTAGAATCTGCAAGTCGATATTTGGAAAGTTTGGAGGCCTATCCTGGGAAAGGAAATATCTTCCCATCAAAACTAGACAGAAGCATTCTCAGAAACTTCTGAGTGATGTGCGCATTCAAGTCACAGAGTTGAAGCTTCCTTTTGATATAGCAGTTTTGAACCACTATTTTAGTAGAATCTGCAAGTGGATGTTTGGAGAGCTAAGAGGCCAACACTGGAAAAGGAAATCTCTTCACGTAAAAACTAGACGGAAGCATTCTCAGAAACTTCAATGGGCTTTACGCATTCAACTCACAGAGTGCAATGTTGCTTTTGAGAGCGCAGTTTTAAAACACTGTTTTTGTAGAATTTGCCAGAGGATGTTTGGAGCGATGTGAAGCCTTTCCTGGAAAAGGAAATATCTTCACATAAAACCTAGACAGAAGCATTCTCAGAAACTCCTTTGTGAGGAGTGCATTCAAATCACACACTTGAACCTTCCTTTGGAAAGAGCAGTTTTGAAACACTCTTTCTGAAGAATCTGCAAGTGGATATTTGGAGCGATTTGAGGCCTCTGCTGGAAATGAAATATCTTCACCTAAAAACTAGACGGAAGCATTCTCAGAAACTCCTTTGTGATGAGTGCATTCAACTCACAGAGTTGAAGCTTCCTTTTGATAGAGCAGTTTTGAAACACTCTTTTAGCAGCATCTGCAAGTGGATATTTGGAGCGCTTTGTGGCCAAGGCTGGAAAACGAAATATCATCACATAAAAACTCGACAGAAGCATTCTCTGAAACTTCTTTGTGATGAGTGCATTCAACTCACAGACTCGAACGTTTCTTTTGATAGAACAGTTTAGAAACACTCCTTTTGTAGAATCTGCAAGTGTTTATTTGGAGCGCTTTGAGGCCTATGTTGGAAAAGGACATATCTTCACATCAAAAGTAGACAGACGCATTCTCAGAAACTTCTTTGTGATGAGTGCATTGAACTCACAGAGTTGAACCTACCTATTGATAGAGAAGTTTTGAAACACCCTTTTTGTAGAATCTGCAAGTGAATATTTGGCGCGATTTGAGGCCTATGCAGGAAACGGAAATAACTTCACATGAAAACTAGACAGATGAATTCTCCGAAACGTCTTTGTGATGAGTGCATTCAACTCACAGACTTGAAGCTTCCTTTTGAAAGAGCAGTTTCGAAACACTCTTTTTGTAGAATCTGCAAGTGGATATTTGGAGCGCTTTGAGGGCTATGCTGGAAAAGTTAATACCTTCACCTAAAAACTAGACAGACGCAAACTCAGAAACTTCTTTGTGACGTGTGCATTGAACTCACAGAGTTGAACCTTTCTTTTGATACAGAAGTTTTGAAACACTCTTTTCGTAGAATCTTCAAGTGGATGGATGGAGTGATTTGAGGCCTATGCTGGAAAAGGAAATACCTTCACGTAGAAACGAGACAAAAGCATTCTCAGAAAGTTCCCTGTGCTTTGTGCATTCAACTCACAGAGTTGAACATTCCCTTTGATAGAGCAGTTTTGAAACACTCTTCTTGTAGAATCTGCAAGTGGATATTTGGAGCGCTTTGAGGCCTCTGCCGCCAAAGGAATTATCATTGCATAAAAACTAGATGGAAGCGTTCTCAGAAACTTCCTTGTGATGAGTGCATTCAACTTGCAGAGTGGAACCTTCCTTTCCATAGACCAGTTTTGAAACACTGTTTTTGTAGAATCCGCAAGTGGCTATTTGGAGCTCTTTGAGGCTTATGCTGGAAAAGGAAATATCTTCGTCTACAAACTAGACAGAAGCATTCTCAGAAACTTCTTTGTCATGTGGGGATTGAACTCACAGAGTTGAACATTCCTTTACATAGAGCAGTTTTGCAACACCCTTTCGGTGGAAAGTGAAAGTGCTTATTTGGTGCGATGGCGGCATCTAGTGGATAAGGAAATACATTCAGATGAAAACAAGATACATCCATTCTCAGAAACTTCTTTGTGATGACTGCATTCTACTCACAGAGTTGAACCTTCCTTTTGATAGAACAGTTTGGAAACACTCTTTTTGTGGAATCTGCAAGTGGCTATTTGGAGCGCTTTGAGGCCTATGCTGGAAAAGGAAATATCTTCACATAAAACCTAGACAGAAGTATTCCCAGAAAGTTTTTCTGATGTGCGCATTCAACTCACCGAGTTGAACCTTCCTTTAGATAGAGCAGTTTTGAAACACTCTGTCTGTAGTACCTGCGAGTGGATATTTGGAGTGCTTTGAGTGCTACACTGTAAAAGCAAATATCTTCACTTGGAATCTAGACAGAAGAATTCTCAGAGACTTCCCTGTGCTCTCTGCATTCCACTCACAGAGTTGAACCTTCCTTTTGATAGAACAGTTTTGAAACACTCTTGTGGTAGAATCTGCAAGTCGATATTTCGAAGGTTTGGAGGCCTATCCTGGGAAAGGAAATATCTTCCCATCAAAACTAGACAGAAGCATTCTCAGAAACATCATAGTGATGTGCGCATTCAAGTCACAGAGTTGAAGCTTCCTTTTGATATAGCAGTTTTGAACCACTCTTTTAGTAGAATCTGCAAGTGGATGTTTGGAGAGCTAAGAGGCCAACAGTGGAAAAGGAAATATCTTCACGTAAAAACTAGACGGAAGCATTCTCAGAAACTTCAATGGGCTTTACGCATTCACCTCACAGAGTGCCATGTTCCTTTTGAGAGCGCAGTTTTAAAACACTGTTTTTGTAGAATTTGCTAGAGGATGTTTGGAGCGATGTGAGGCCTTTGCTGGAAAAGGAAATATCTTCACATAAAACCTAGATAGAAGCATTCTCAGAAACTCCTTTGTGATGAGTGCATTCAAATCACAGACTTGAAACTTCCTTTGGAAAGAGCAGTTTTGAAACACTCTTTTTGTAGAATTTGCAAGGGGATATTTGGAGCGCTTTGAGGCCTATGCTGGAAAATGAAATATCTTCACCTAAAAACTAGACGGAAGCATTCTCAGAAACATCTTTGTGATGAGTGCATTCAACTCACAGAGTTGAAGCTTCCTTTTGATAGAGGAGTTTTGAAACACTCTTTTAGCGGCATCTGCAAGTGGATATTTGGAGCGCTTTGAGGCCAAGGCTGGAAAACGAAATATCATCACATAAAAACTCGACAGAAGCATTCTCTGAAACTTCTTTGTGATGAGTGCATTCAACTCACAGACTCGAACGTTTCTTTTGATAGAACAGTTTAGAAACACTCCCTTTGTAGAATCTGCAAGTGTTTATTTGGAGCGGTTTGGGGCCTATGTTGGAAAAGGACATATCTTCACATCAGAATTAGACAGACGCATTCTCAGAAACTTCTTTGTGATGAGTGCATTGACCTCACAGAGTTCAACCTACCTATTGATAGAGAAGTTTTGAAACACCCTTTTTGTAGAATCTGCAAGTGAATATTTGGCGCGATTTGAGGCCTATGCAGGAAACGGAAATATCTTCACATGAAAACTAGACAGATGAATTCTCAGAAACCTCTTTGTGATGAGTGCATTCAAGTCACAGACTTGAAGCTTCCTTTTGAAAGAGCAGTTTCGAAACACTCTTTTTGTAGAATCTGCAAGTGGATATTTGGAGCGCTTTGAGGGCTATGCTGGAAAAGTTAATACCTTCACCTAAAAACTAGACAGAAGCATACTCAGAAACTTCTTTGTGATGTGTGCATTGAACTCACAGAGTTGAACCTTTCTTTTGATACAGAAGTTTTGAAACACTCTTTTCGTAGAATCTTCAAGTGGATGTATGGAGTGATTTGAGGCCTATGCTGGAAAAGGAAATACCTTCACGTGGAAACTAGACAAAAGCATTCTCAGAAAGTTCCCTGTGCTTTGTGCATTCAACTCACAGAGTTGAACATTCCCTTTGATAGAGCAGTTTTGAAACACTCTTTTTGTAGAATCTGCAAGTGGATATTTGGAGCGCTTTGAGGCCTCTGCTGCCAAAGGAATTATCATTGCATAAAAACTAGATGGAAGCGTTCTCAGAAACTTCCTTGTGATGAGTGTATTCAACTCGCAGAGTGGAACCTTCCTTTCGATAGACCAGTTTTGAAACACTGTATTTGTAGAATCCGCAAGTGGCTATTTGGAGCTCTTTGAGGCTTATGCTGGAAAAGGAAATATCTTCATCTACAAACTAGACAGAAGCATTCTCAGAAACTTCTTTGTCATGTGGGGATTGAACTCACAGAGTTGAACATTCCTTTACATAGAGCAGTTTTGCAACACCCTTTCGGTGGAAAGTGAAAGTGCTTATTTGGTGCGACGGCGGCATCTAGTGGATAAGGAAATACATTCAGATGAAAACAAGATACATCCATTCTCAGAAACTTCTTTGTGATGACTGCATTCTACTCACAGAGTTGAACCTTCCTTTTGATAGAACAGTTTTGAAACACTCTTTTTGTGGAATCTGCAAGTGGCTATTTGGAGCGCTTTGAGGCCTATGCTGGAAAAGGAAATCTCTTCACATAAAACCTAGACAGAAGTATTCCCAGAAAGTTTTTCTGATGTGCGCATTCAACTCACCGAGTTGAACCTTCCTTTAGATAGAGCAGTTTTGTAACACTCTGTCTGTAGTACCTGCGAGTGGATATTTGGAGTGCTTTGAGTGCTACATTGTAAAAGCAAATATCTTCACTTGGAATCTAGACAGAAGAATTCTCAGAGACTTCCCTGTGCTCTCTGCATTCCACTCACAGAGTTGAACCTTCCTTTTGATAGAACAGTTTTGAAACACTCTTGTGGTAGAATCTGCAAGTCGATATTCGGAAGGTTTGGAGGCCTATCCTGGGAAAGGAAATATCTTCCCATCAAAACTAGACAGAAGCATTCTCAGAAACTTCTTAGTGATGTGCGCATTCAAGTCACAGAGTTGAAGCTTCCTTTTGATATAGCAGTTTTGAACCACTCTTTTAGTGGAATCTGCAAGTGGATGTTTGGAGAGCTAAGAGGCCAACACTGGAAAAGGAAATCTCTTCACGTAAAAACTAGACGGAAGCATTCTCAGAAACTTCAATGGGCTTTACGCATTCAACTCACAGAGTGCAATGTTCCTTTTGAGAGCGCAGTTTTAAAACACTGTTTTTGTAGAATTTGCTAGAGGATGTTTGGAGCGATGTGAGGCCATTGCTGGAAAAGGAAATATCTTCACATAAAACCTAGACAGAAGCATTCTCAGAAACTCCTTTGTGATGAGTGCATTCAAATCACACACTTGAACCTTCCTTTGGAAAGAGCAGTTTTGAAACACTCTTTCTGAAGAATCTGCAAGTGGATATTTGGAGCGATTTGAGGCCTCTGCTGGAAATGAAATATCTTCACCTAAAAACTAGACGGAAGCATTCTCAGAAACTCCTTTGTGATGAGTGCATTCAACTCACAGATTTGAAGCTTCCTTTTGATAGAGCAGTTTTGAAACACTCTTTTAGCAGCATCTGCAAGTGGATATTTGGAGCGCTTTGAGGCCAAGGCTGGAAAACGAAATATCATCACATAAAAACTCGACAGAAGCATTCTCTGAAACTTCTTTGTGATGAGTGCATTCAACTCACAGACTCGAACGTTCCTTTTGATAGAACAGTTTAGAAACACTCCTTTTGTAGAATCTGCAAGTGTTTATTTGGAGCGCTTTGAGGCCTATGTTGGAAAAGGACATATCTTCACATCAAAAGTAGACAGACGCATTCTCAGAAACTTCTTTGTGATGAGTGCATTGAACTCACAGAGTTGAACCTACCTATTGATAGAGAAGTTTTGAAACACCCTTTTTGTAGAATCTGCAAGTGAATATTTGGCGCGATTTGAGGCCTATGCAGGAAACGGAAATAACTTCACATGAAAACTAGACAGATGAATTCTCCGAAACGTCTTTGTGATGAGTGCATTCAACTCACAGACTTGAAGCTTCCTTTTGAAAGAGCAGTTTCGAAACACTCTTTTTGTAGAATCTGCATGTGGATATTTGGAGCGCTTTGAGGGCTATGCTGGAAAAGTTAATACCTTCACCTAAAAACTAGACAGACGCAAACTCAGAAACTTCTTTGTGACGTGTGCATTGAACTCACAGAGTTGAACCTTTCTTTTGATACAGAAGTTTTGAAACACTCTTTTCGTAGAATCTTCAAGTGGATGTATGGAGTGATTTGAGGCCTATGCTGGAAAAGGAAATACCTTCACGTAGAAACTAGACAAAAGCATTCTCAGAAAGTTCCCTGTGCTTTGTGCATTCAACTCACAGAGTTGAACATTCCCTTTGATAGAGCAGTTTTGAAACACTCTTCTTGTAGAATCTGCAAGTGGATATTTGGAGCGCTTTGAGGCCTCTGCCGCCAAAGGAATTATCATTGCATAAAAACTAGATGGAAGCGTTCTCAGAAACTTCCTTGTGATGAGTGCATTCACCTCGCAGAGTGGAACCTTCCTTTCGATAGACCAGTTTTGAAACACTGTTTTTGTAGAATCCGCAAGTGGCTATTTGGAGCTCTTTGAGGCTTATGCTGGAAAAGGAAATATCTTCGTCTACAAACTAGACAGAAGCATTCTCAGAAACTTCTTTGTCATGTGGGGATTGAACTCACAGAGTTGAACATTCCTTTACATAGAGCAGTTTTGCAACACCCTTTCGGTGGAAAGTGAAAGTGCTTATTTGGTGCGATGGCGGCATCTAGTGGATAAGGAAATACATTCAGATGAAAACAAGATACATCCATTCTCAGAAACTTCTTTGTGATGACTGCATTCTACTCACAGAGTTGAACCTTCCTTTTGATAGAACAGTTTGGAAACACTCTTTTTGTGGAATCTGCAAGTGGCTATTTGGAGCGCTTTGAGGCCTATGCTGGAAAAGGAAATCTCTTCACATAAAACCTAGACAGAAGTATTCCCAGAAAGTTTTTCTGATGTGCGCATTCAACTCACCGAGTTGAACCTTCCTTTAGATAGAGCAGTTTTGAAACACTCTGTCTGTAGTACCTGCGAGTGGATATTTGGAGTGCTTTGAGTGCTACACTGTAAAAGCAAATATCTTCACTTGGAATCTAGACAGAAGAATTCTCAGAGACTTCCCTGTGCTCTCTGCATTCCACTCACAGAGTTGAACCTTCCTTTTGATAGAACAGTTTTGAAACACTCTTGTGGTAGAATCTGCAAGTCGATATTTGGAAGGTTTTGAGGCCTATCCTGGGAAAGGAAATATCTTAGCATCAAAACTAGACAGAAGCATTCTCAGAAACTTCTTTGTGATGTGCGCATTCAAGTCACCGAGTTGAAGCTTCCTTTTGATATAGCAGTTTTGAACCACTCTTTTAGTAGAATCTGCAAGTGGATGTTCGGAGAGCTAAGAGGCCAACACTGGAAAAGGAAATCTCTTCACGTAAAAACTAGACGGAAGCATTCTCAGAAACTTCAATGGGCTTTACGCATTCAACTCACAGAGTGCAATGTTGCTTTTGAGAGCGCAGTTTTAAAACACTGTTTTTGTAGAATTTGCTAGAGGATGTTTGGAGCGATGTGAGGCCTTTGCTGGAAAAGGAAATATCTTCACATAAAACCTAGACAGAAGCATTCTCAGAAACTCCTTTGTGATGAGTGCATTCAAATCACACCCTTGAACCTTCCTTTGGAAAGAGCAGTTTTGAAACACTCTTTCTGAAGAATCTGCAAGTGGATATTTGGAGCGATTTGAGGCCTCTGCTGGAAATGAAATATCTTCACCTAAAAACTAGACGGAAGCATTCTCAGAAACTCCTTTGTGATGAGTGCATTCAACTCACAGAGTTGAAGCTTCTTTTTGATAGAGCAGTTTTGAAACACTCTTTTAGCAGCATCTGCAAGTGGATATTTGGAGCGCTTTGAGGCCAAGGCTGGAAAACGAAATATCATCACATAAAAACTCGACAGAAGCATTCTCTGAAACTTTTTTGTGATGAGTGCATTCAACTCACAGACTCGAACGTTTCTTTTGATAGAACAGTTTAGAAACACTCCTTTTGTAGAATCTGCAAATGTTTATTTGGAGCGCTTGGAGGCCTATGTTGGAAAAGGACATATCTTCACATCAAAAGTAGACAGACGCATTCTCAGAAACTTCTTTGTGATGAGTGCATTGAACTCACAGAGTTGAACCTACCTATTGATAGAGAAGTTTTGAAACACCCTTTTTGTAGAATCTGCAAGTGAATATTTGGCGCGATTTGAGGCCTATGCAGGAAACGGAAATATCTTCACATGAAAACTAGACAGATGAATTCTCAGAAACGTCTTTGTGATGAGTGCGTTCAACTCACAGACTTGAAGCTTCCTTTTGAAAGAGCAGTTTCGAAACACTCTTTTTGTAGAATCTGCAAGTGGATATTTGGAGCGCTTTGAGGGCTATGCTGGAAAAGTTAATACCTTCACCTAAAAACTAGACAGACGCAAACTCAGAAACTTCTTTGTGACGTGTGCATTGAACTCACAGAGTTGAACCTTTCTTTTGATACAGAAGTTTTGAAACACTCTTTTCGTAGAATCTTCAACTGGATGTATGGAGTGATTTGAGGCCTATGCTGGAAAAGGAAATACCTTCACGTAGAAACTAGACAAAAGCATTCTCAGAAAGTTCCCTGTGCTTTGTGCATTCAACTCACAGAGTTGAACATTCCCTTTGATAGAGCAGTTTTGAAACACTCTTTTTGTAGAATCTGCAAGTGGATATTTGGAGCGCTTTGAGGCCTCTGCCGCCAAAGGAATTATCATTGCATAAAAACTAGATGGAAGCGTTCTCAGAAACTTCCTTGTGATGAGTGCATTCAACTCGCAGAGTGGAACCTTCCTTTCGATAGACCAGTTTTGAAACACTGTTTTTGTAGAATCCGCAAGTGGCTATTTGGAGCTCTTTGAGGCTTATGCTGGAAAAGGAAATATCTTCGTCTACAAACTAGACAGAAGCATTCTCAGAAACTTCTTTGTCATGTGGGGATTGAACTCACAGAGTTGAACATTCCTTTACATAGAGCAGTTTTGCAACACCCTTTCGGTGGAAAGTGAAAGTGCTTATTTGGTGCGATGGCGGCATCTAGTGGATAAGGAAATACATTCAGATGAAAACAAGATACATCCATTCTCAGAAACTTCTTTGTGATGACTGCATTCTACTCACAGAGTTGAACCTTCCTTTTGATAGAACAGTTTGGAAACACTCTTTTTGTGGAATCTGCAAGTGGCTATTTGGAGCGCTTTGAGGCCTATGCTGGAAAAGGAAATCTCTTCACATAAAACCTAGACAGAAGTATTCCCAGAAAGTTTTTCTGATGTGCGCATTCAACTCACCGAGTTGAAGCTTCCTTTAGATAGAGCAGTTTTGAAACACTCTGTCTGTAGTACCTGCGAGTGGATATTTGGAGTGCTTTGAGTGCTACACTGTAAAAGCAAATATCTTCACTTGGAATCTAGACAGAAGAATTCTCAGAGACTTCCCTGTGCTCTCTGCATTCCACTCACAGAGTTGAACCTTCCTTTTGATAGAACAGTTTTGAAACACTCTTGTGGTAGAATCTGCAAGTCGATATTTGGAAGGTTTGGAGGCCTATCCTGGGAAAGGAAATATCTTCCCATCAAAACTAGACAGAAGCATTCTCAGAAACTTCTTAGTGATGTGCGCATTCAAGTCACAGAGTTGAAGCTTCCTTTTGATATAGCAGTTTTGAACCACTCTTTTAGTAGAATCTGCAAGTGGATGTTTGGAGAGCTAAGAGGCCAACACTGGAAAAGGAAATCTCTTCACGTAAAAACTAGACGGAAGCATTCTCAGAAACTTCAATGGGCTTTACGCATTCAACTCACAGAGTGCAATGTTGCTTTTGAGAGCGCAGTTTTAAAACACTGTTTTTATAGAATTTGCTAGAGGATGTTTGGAGCGATGTGAAGCCTTTGCTGGAAAAGGAAATATCTTCACATAAAACCTAGACAGAAGCATTCTCAGAAACTCCTTTGTGATGAGTGCATTCAAATCACACACTTGAACCTTCCTTTGGAAAGAGCAGTTTTGAAACACTCTTTCTGAAGAATCTGCAAGTGGATATTTGGAGCGATTTGAGGCCTCTGCTGGAAATGAAATATCTTCACCTAAAAACTAGACGGAAGCATTCTCAGAAACTCCTTTGTGATGAGTGCATTCAACTCACAGAGTTGAAGCTTCCTTTTGATAGAGCAGTTTTGAATCACTCTTTTAGCAGCATCTGCAAGTGGATATTTGGAGCGCTTTGAGGCCAAGCCTGGAAAACGAAATATCATCACATAAAAACTCGACAGAAGCATTCTCTGAAACTTCTTTGTGATGAGTGCATTCAACTCACAGACTCGAACGTTTCTTTTGATAGAACAGTTTAGAAACACTCCTTTTGTAGAATCTGCAAGTGTTTATTTGGAGCGCTTTGAGGCCTATGTTGGAAAAGGACATATCTTCACATCAAAAGTAGACAGACGCATTCTCAGAAACTTCTTTGTGAAGAGTGCATTGAACTCACAGAGTTGAACCTACCTATTGATAGAGAAGTTTTGAAACACCCTTTTTGTAGAATCTGCAAGTGAATATTTGGCGCGATTTGAGGCCTATGCAGGAAACGGAAATAACTTCACATGAAAACTAGACAGATGAATTCTCCGAAACGTCTTTATGATGAGTGCATTCAACTCACAGACTTGAAGCTTCCTTTTGAAAGAGCAGTTTCGAAACACTCTTTTTGTAGAATCTGCAAGTGGATATTTGGAGCGCTTTGAGGGCTATGCTGGAAAAGTTAATACCTTCACCTAAAAACTAGACAGACGCAAACTCAGAAACTTCTTTGTGACGTGTGCATTGAACTCACAGAGTTGAACCTTTCTTTTGATACAGAAGTTTTGAAACACTCTTTTCGTAGAATCTTCAAGTGGATGGATGGAGTGATTTGAGGCCTATGCTGGAAAAGGAAATACCTTCACGTAGAAACGAGACAAAAGCATTCTCAGAAAGTTCCCTGTGCTTTGTGCATTCAACTCACAGAGTTGAACATTCCCTTTGATAGAGCAGTTTTGAAACACTCTTCTTGTAGAATCTGCAAGTGGATATTTGGAGCGCTTTGAGGCCTCTGCCGCCAAAGGAATTATCATTGCATAAAAACTAGATGGAAGCGTTCTCAGAAACTTCCTTGTGATGAGTGCATTCAACTCGCAGAGTGGAACCTTCCTTTCGATAGACCAGTTTTGAAACACTGTTTTTGTAGAATCCGCAAGTGGCTATTTGGAGCTCTTTGAGGCTTATGCTGGAAAAGGAAATATCTTCGTCTACAAACTAGACAGAAGCATTCTCAGAAACTTCTTTGTCATGTGGGGATTGAACTCACAGAGTTGAACATTCCTTTACATAGAGCAGTTTTGCAACACCCTTTCGGTGGAAAGTGAAAGTGCTTATTTGGTGCGATGGCGGCATCTAGTGGATAAGGAAATACATTCAGATGAAAACAAGATACATCCATTCTCAGAAACTTCTTTGTGATGACTGCATTCTACTCACAGAGTTGAACCTTCCTTTTGATAGAACAGTTTGGAAACACTCTTTTTGTGGAATCTGCAAGTGGCTATTTGGAGCGCTTTGAGGCCTATGCTGGAAAAGGAAATCTCTTCACATAAAACCTAGACAGAAGTATTCCCAGAAAGTTTTTCTGATGTGCGCATTCAACTCACCGAGTTGAACCTTCCTTTAGATAGAGCAGTTTTGAAACACTCTGTCTGTAGTACCTGCGAGTGGATATTTGGAGTGCTTTGAGTGCTACACTGTAAAAGCATATATCTTCACTTGGAATCTAGACAGAAGAATTCTCAGAGACTTCCCTGTGCTCTCTGCATTCCACTCACAGAGTTGAACCTTCCTTTTGATAGAACAGTTTTGAAACACTCTTGTGGTAGAATCTGCAAGTCGATATTTGGAAAGTTTGGAGGCCTATCCTGGGAAAGGAAATATCTTCCCATCAAAACTAGACAGAAGCATTCTCAGAAACTTCTGAGTGATGTGCGCATTCAAGTCACAGAGTTGAAGCTTCCTTTTGATATAGCAGTTTTGAACCACTCTTTTAGTAGAATCTGCAAGTGGATGTTTGGAGAGCTAAGAGGCCAACACTGGAAAAGGAAATCTCTTCACGTAAAAACTAGACGGAAGCATTCTCAGAAACTTCAATGGGCTTTACGCATTCAACTCACAGAGTGCAATGTTGCTTTTGAGAGCGCAGTTTTAAAACACTGTTTTTGTAGAATTTGCCAGAGGATGTTTGGAGCGATGTGAAGCCTTTCCTGGAAAAGGAAATATCTTCACATAAAACCTAGACAGAAGCATTCTCAGAAACTCCTTTGTGAGGAGTGCATTCAAATCACACACTTGAACCTTCCTTTGGAAAGAGCAGTTTTGAAACACTCTTTCTGAAGAATCTGCAAGTGGATATTTGGAGCGATTTGAGGCCTCTGCTGGAAATGAAATATCTTCACCTAAAAACTAGACGGAAGCATTCTCAGAAACTCCTTTGTGATGAGTGCATTCAACTCACAGAGTTGAAGCTTCCTTTTGATAGAGCAGTTTTGAAACACTCTTTTAGCAGCATCTGCAAGTGAATATTTGGAGCGCTTTGTGGCCAAGGCTGGAAAACGAAATATCATCACATAAAAACTCGACAGAAGCATTCTCTGAAACTTCTTTGTGATGAGTGCATTCAACTCACAGACTCGAACGTTTCTTTTGATAGAACAGTTTAGAAACACTCCTTTTGTAGAATCTGCAAGTGTTTATTTGGAGCGCTTTGAGGCCTATGTTGGAAAAGGACATATCTTCACATCAAAAGTAGACAGACGCATTCTCAGAAACTTCTTTGTGATGAGTGCATTGAACTCACAGAGTTGAACCTACCTATTGATAGAGAAGTTTTGAAACACCCTTTTTGTAGAATCTGCAAGTGAATATTTGGCGCGATTTGAGGCCTATGCAGGAAACGGAAATAACTTCACATGAAAACTAGACAGATGAATTCTCCGAAACGTCTTTGTGATGAGTGCATTCAACTCACAGACTTGAAGCTTCCTTTTGAAAGAGCAGTTTCGAAACACTCTTTTTGTAGAATCTGCAAGTGGATATTTGGAGCGCTTTGAGGGCTATGCTGGAAAAGTTAATACCTTCACCTAAAAACTAGACAGACGCAAACTCAGAAACTTCTTTGTGACGTGTGCATTGAACTCGCAGAGTTGAACCTTTCTTTTGATACAGAAGTTTTGAAACACTCTTTTCGTAGAATCTTCAAGTGGATGGATGGAGTGATTTGAGGCCTATGCTGGAAAAGGAAATACCTTCACGTAGAAACGAGACAAAAGCATTCTCAGAAAGTTCCCTGTGCTTTGTGCATTCAACTCACAGAGTTGAACATTCCCTTTGATAGAGCAGTTTTGAAACACTCTTCTTGTAGAATCTGCAAGTGGATATTTGGAGCGCTTTGAGGCCTCTGCCGCCAAAGGAATTATCATTGCATAAAAACTAGATGGAAGCGTTCTCAGAAACTTCCTTGTGATGAGTGCATTCAACTCGCAGAGTGGAACCTTCCTTTCCATAGACCAGTTTTGAAACACTGTTTTTGTAGAATCCGCAAGTGGCTATTTGGAGCTCTTTGAGGCTTATGCTGGAAAAGGAAATATCTTCGTCTACAAACTAGACAGAAGCATTCTCAGAAACTTCTTTGTCATGTGGGGATTGAACTCACGGAGTTGAACATTCCTTTACATAGAGCAGTTTTGCAACACCCTTTCGGTGGAAAGTGAAAGTGCTTATTTGGTGCGATGGCGGCATCTAGTGGATAAGGAAATACATTCAGATGAAAACAAGATACATCCATTCTCAGAAACTTCTTTGTGATGACTGCATTCTACTCACAGAGTTGAACCTTCCTTTTGATAGAACAGTTTGGAAATACTCTTTTTGTGGAATCTGCAAGTGGCTATTTGGAGCGCTTTGAGGCCTATGCTGGAAAAGGAAATCTCTTCACATAAAACCTAGACAGAAGTATTCCCAGAAAGTTTTTCTGATGTGCGCATTCAACTCACCGAGTTGAACCTTCCTTTAGATAGAGCAGTTTTGAAACACTCTGTCTGTAGTACCTGCGAGTGGATATTTGGAGTGCTTTGAGTGCTACACTGTAAAAGCAAATATCTTCACTTGGAATCTAGACAGAAGAATTCTCAGAGACTTCCCTGTGCTCTCTGCATTCCACTCACAGAGTTGAACCTTCCTTTTGATAGAACAGTTTTGAAACACTCTTGTGGTAGAATCTGCAAGTCGATATTTGGAAGGTTTGGAGGCCTATCCTGGGAAAGGAAATATCTTCCCATCAAAACTAGACAGAAGCATTCTCAGAAACATCATAGTGATGTGCGCATTCAAGTCACAGAGTTGAAGCTTCCTTTTGATATAGCAGTTTTGAACCACTCTTTTAGTAGAATCTGCAAGTGGATGTTTGGAGAGCTAAGAGGCCAACAGTGGAAAAGGAAATATCTTCACGTAAAAACTAGACGGAAGCATTCTCAGAAACTTCAATGGGCTTTACGCATTCACCTCACAGAGTGCCATGTTCCTTTTGAGAGCGCAGTTTTAAAACACTGTTTTTGTAGAATTTCCTAGAGGATGTTTGGAGCGATGTGAGGCCTTTGCTGGAAAAGGAAATATCTTCACATAAAACCTAGATAGAAGCATTCTCAGAAACTCCTTTGTGATGAGTGCATTCAAATCACAGACTTGAAACTTCCTTTGGAAAGAGCAGTTTTGAAACACTCTTTTTGTAGAATTTGCAAGGGGATATTTGGAGCGCTTTGAGGCCTATGCTGGAAAATGAAATATCTTCACCTTAAAACTAGACGGAAGCATTCTCAGAAACATCTTTGTGATGAGTGCATTCAACTCACAGAGTTGAAGCTTCCTTTTGATAGAGGAGTTTTGAAACACTCTTTTAGCGGCATCTGCAAGTGGATATTTGGAGCGCTTTGAGGCCAAGGCTGGAAAACGAAATATCATCACATAAAAACTCGACAGAAGCATTCTCTGAAACTTCTTTGTGATGAGTGCATTCAACTCACAGACTCGAACGTTTCTTTTGATAGAACAGTTTAGAAACACTCCCTTTGTAGAATCTGCAAGTGTTTATTTGGAGCACTTTGGGGCCTATGTTGGAAAAGGACATATCTTCACATCAGAATTAGACAGACGCATTCTCAGAAACTTCTTTGTGATGAGTGCATTGACCTCACAGAGTTCAACCTACCTATTGATAGAGAAGTTTTGAAACACCCTTTTTGTAGAATCTGCAAGTGAATATTTGGCGCGATTTGAGGCCTATGCAGGAAACGGAAATATCTTCACATGAAAACTAGACAGATGAATTCTCAGAAACCTCTTTGTGATGAGTGCATTCAAGTCACAGACTTGAAGCTTCCTTTTGAAAGAGCAGTTTCGAAACACTCTTTTTGTAGGATCTGCAAGTGGATATTTGGAGCGCTTTGAGGGCTATGCTGGAAAAGTTAATACCTTCACCTAAAAACTAGACAGAAGCATACTCAGAAACTTCTTTGTGATGTGTGCATTGAACTCACAGAGTTGAACCTTTCTTTTGATACAGAAGTTTTGAAACACTCTTTTCGTAGAATCTTCAAGTGGATGTATGGAGTGATTTGAGGCCTATGCTGGAAAAGGAAATACCTTCACGTAGAAACTAGACAAAAGCATTCTCAGAAAGTTCCCTGTGCTTTGTGCATTCAACTCACAGAGTTGAACATTCCCTTTGATAGAGCAGTTTTGAAACACTCTTTTTGTAGAATCTGCAAGTGGATATTTGGAGCGCTTTGAGGCCTCTGCTGCCAAAGGAATTATCATTGCATAAAAACTAGATGGAAGCGTTCTCAGAAACTTCCTTGTGATGAGTGTATTCAACTCGCAGAGTGGAACCTTCCTTTCGATAGACCAGTTTTGAAACACTGTATTTGTAGAATCCGCAAGTGGCTATTTGGAGCTCTTTGAGGCTTATGCTGGAAAAGGAAATATCTTCATCTACAAACTAGACAGAAGCATTCTCAGAAACTTCTTTGTCATGTGGGGATTGAACTCACAGAGTTGAACATTCCTTTACATAGAGCAGTTTTGCAACACCCTTTCGGTGGAAAGTGAAAGTGCTTATTTGGTGCGACGGCGGCATCTAGTGGATAAGGAAATACATTCAGATGAAAACAAGATACATCCATTCTCAGAAACTTCTTTGTGATGACTGCATTCTACTCACAGAGTTGAACCTTCCTTTTGATAGAACAGTTTTGAAACACTCTTTTTGTGGAATCTGCAAGTGGCTATTTGGAGCGCTTTGAGGCCTATGCTGGAAAAGGAAATCTCTTCACATAAAACCTAGACAGAAGTATTCCCAGAAAGTTTTTCTGATGTGCGCATTCAACTCACCGAGTTGAACCTTCCTTTAGATAGAGCAGTTTTGAAACACTCTGTCTGTAGTACCTGCGAGTGGATATTTGGAGTGCTTTGAGTGCTACATTGTAAAAGCAAATATCTTCACTTGGAATCTAGACAGAAGAATTCTCAGAGACTTCCCTGTGCTCTCTGCATTCCACTCACAGAGTTGAACCTTCCTTTTGATAGAACAGTTTTGAAACACTCTTGTGGTAGAATCTGCAAGTCGATATTCGGAAGGTTTGGAGGCCTATCCTGGGAAAGGAAATATCTTCCCATCAAAACTAGACAGAAGCATTCTCAGAAACTTCTTAGTGATGTGCGCATTCAAGTCACAGAGTTGAAGCTTCCTTTTGATATAGCAGTTTTGAACCACTCTTTTAGTGGAATCTGCAAGTGGATGTTTGGAGAGCTAAGAGGCCAACACTGGAAAAGGAAATCTCTTCACGTAAAAACTAGACGGAAGCATTCTCAGAAACTTCAATGGGCTTTACGCATTCAACTCACAGAGTGCAATGTTCCTTTTGAGAGCGCAGTTTTAAAACACTGTTTTTGTAGAATTTGCTAGAGGATGTTTGGAGCGATGTGAGGCCATTGCTGGAAAAGGAAATATCTTCACATAAAACCTAGACAGAAGCATTCTCAGAAACTCCTTTGTGATGAGTGCATTCAAATCACACACTTGAACCTTCCTTTGGAAAGAGCAGTTTTGAAACACTCTTTCTGAAGAATCTGCAAGTGGATATTTGGAGCGATTTGAGGCCTCTGCTGGAAATGAAATATCTTCACCTAAAAACTAGACGGAAGCATTCTCAGAAACTCCTTTGTGGTGAGTGCATTCAACTCACAGAGTTGAAGCTTCCTTTTGATAGAGCAGTTTTGAAACACTCTTTTAGCAGCATCTGCAAGTGGATATTTGGAGCGCTTTGTGGCCAAGGCTGGAAAACGAAATATCATCAAATAAAAACTCGACAGAAGCATTCTCTGAAACTTCTTTGTGATGAGTGCATTCAACTCACAGACTCGAACGTTGCTTTTGATAGAACAGTTTAGAAACACTCCTTTTGTAGAATCTGCAAGTGTTTATTTGGAGCGCTTTGAGGCCTATGTTGGAAAAGGACATATCTTCACATCAAAAGTAGACAGACGCATTCTCAGAAACTTCTTTGTGATGAGTGCATTGAACTCACAGAGTTGAACCTACCTATTGATAGAGAAGTTTTGAAACACCCTTTTTGTAGAATCTGCAAGTGAATATTTGGCGCGATTTGAGGCCTATGCAGGAAACGGAAATATCTTCACATGAAAACAAGACAGATGAATTCTCAGAAACGTCTTTGTGATGAGTGCGTTCAACTCACAGACTTGAAGCTTCCTTTTGAAAGAGCAGTTTCGAAACACTCTTTTTGTAGAATCTGCAAGTGGATATTTGGAGCGCTTTGAGGGCTATGCTGGAAAAGTTAACACCTTCACCTAAAAACTAGACAGACGCAAACTCAGAAACTTCTTTGTGACGTGTGCATTGAACTCACAGAGTTGAACCTTTCTTTTGATACAGAAGTTTTGAAACACTCTTTTCGTAGAATCTTCAAGTGGATGTATGGAGTGATTTGAGGCCTATGCTGGAAAAGGAAATACCTTCACGTAGAAACTAGACAAAAGCATTCTCAGAAAGTTCCCTGTGCTTTGTGCATTCAACTCACAGAGTTGAACATTCCCTTTGATAGAGCAGTTTTGAAACACTCTTTTTGTAGAATCTGCAAGTGGATATTTGGAGCGCTTTGAGGCCTCTGCCGCCAAAGGAATTATCATTGCATAAAAACTAGATGGAAGCGTTCTCAGAAACTTCCTTGTGATGAGTGCATTCAACTCGCAGAGTGGAACCTTCCTTTCGATAGACCAGTTTTGAAACACTGTTTTTGTAGAATCCGCAAGTGGCTATTTGGAGCTCTTTGAGGCTTATGCTGGAAAAGGAAATATCTTCGTCTACAAACTAGACAGAAGCATTCTCAGAAACTTCTTTGTCATGTGGGGATTGAACTCACAGAGTTGAACATTCCTTTACATAGAGCAGTTTTGCAACACCCTTTCGGTGGAAAGTGAAAGTGCTTATTTGGTGCGATGGCGGCATCTAGTGGATAAGGAAATACATTCAGATGAAAACAAGATACATCCATTCTCAGAAACTTCTTTGTGATGACTGCATTCTACTCACAGAGTTGAACCTTCCTTTTGATAGAACAGTTTGGAAACACTCTTTTTGTGGAATCTGCAAGTGGCTATTTGGAGCGCTTTGAGGCCTATGCTGGAAAAGGAAATCTCTTCACATAAAACCTAGACAGAAGTATTCCCAGAAAGTTTTTCTGATGTGCGCATTCAACTCACCGAGTTGAAGCTTCCTTTAGATAGAGCAGTTTTGAAACACTCTGTCTGTAGTACCTGCGAGTGGATATTTGGAGTGCTTTGAGTGCTACACTGTAAAAGCAAATATCTTCACTTGGAATCTAGACAGAAGAATTCTCAGAGACTTCCCTGTGCTCTCTGCATTCCACTCACAGAGTTGAACCTTCCTTTTGATAGAACAGTTTTGAAACACTCTTGTGGTAGAATCTGCAAGTCGATATTTGGAAGGTTTGGAGGCCTATCCTGGGAAAGGAAATATCTTCCCATCAAAACTAGACAGAAGCATTCTCAGAAACTTCTTAGTGATGTGCGCATTCAAGTCACAGAGTTGAAGCTTCCTTTTGATATAGCAGTTTTGAACCACTCTTTTAGTGGAATCTGCAAGTGGATGTTCGGAGAGCTAAGAGGCCAACACTGGAAAAGGAAATCTCTTCACGTAAAAACTAGACGGAAGCATTCTCAGAAACTTCAATGGGCTTTACGCATTCAACTCACAGAGTGCAATGTTGCTTTTGAGAGCGCAGTTTTAAAACACTGTTTTTGTAGAATTTGCTAGAGGATGTTTGGAGCGATGTGAAGCCTTTGCTGGAAAAGGAAATATCTTCACATAAAACCTAGACAGAAGCATTCTCAGAAACTCCTTTGTGATGAGTGCATTCAAATCACACACTTGAACCTTCCTTTGGAAAGAGCAGTTTTGAAACACTCTTTCTGAAGAATCTGCAAGTGGATATTTGGAGCGATTTGAGGCCTCTGCTGGAAATGAAATATCTTCACCTAAAAACTAGACGGAAGCATTCTCAGAAACTCCTTTGTGATGAGTGCATTCAACTCACAGAGTTGAAGCTTCCTTTTGATAGAGCAGTTTTGAAACACTCTTTTAGCAGCATCTGCAAGTGGATATTTGGAGCGCTTTGAGGCCAAGGCTGGAAAACGAAATATCATCACATAAAAACTCGACAGAAGCATTCTCTGAAACTTCTTTGTGATGAGTGCATTCAACTCACAGACTCGAACGTTTGTTTTGATAGAACAGTTTAGAAACACTCCTTTTGTAGAATCTGCAAGTGTTTATTTGGAGCGCTTGGAGGCCTATGTTGGAAAAGGACATATCTTCACATCAAAAGTAGACAGACGCATTCTCAGAAACTTCTTTGTGATGAGTGCATTGAACTCACAGAGTTGAACCTGCCTATTGATAGAGAAGTTTTGAAACACCCTTTTTGTAGAATCTGCAAGTGAATATTTGGCGCGATTTGAGGCCTATGCAGGAAACGGAAATATCTTCACATGAAAACTAGACAGATAAATTCTCCGAAACCTCTTTGTCATGAGTGCATTCAACTCACAGACTTGAAGCTTCCTTTTGAAAGAGCAGTTTCAAAACACTCTTTTTGTAGAATCTGCAAGTGGATATTTGGAGCGCTTTGAGGGCTATGCTGGAAAAATTAATACCTTCACCTAAAAACTAGACAGACGCAAACTCAGAAACTTCTTTGTGACGTGTGCATTGAACTCACAGAGTTGAACCTTTCTTTTGATACAGAAGTTTTGAAACACTCTTTTCGTAGAATCTTCAAGTGGATGGATGGAGTGATTTGAGGCCTATGCTGGAAAAGGAAATACCTTCACGTAGAAACGAGACAAAAGCATTCTCAGAAAGTTCCCTGTGCTTTGTGCATTCAACTCACAGAGTTGAACATTCCCTTTGATAGAGCAGTTTTGAAACACTCTTCTTGTAGAATCTGCAAGTGGATATTTGGAGCGCTTTGAGGCCTCTGCCGCCAAAGGAATTATCATTGCATAAAAACTAGATGGAAGCGTTCTCAGAAACTTCCTTGTGATGAGTGCATTCAACTCGCAGAGTGGAACCTTCCTTTCAATAGACCAGTTTTGAAACACTGTTTTTGTAGAATCCGCAAGTGGCTATTTGGAGCTCTTTGAGGCTTATGCTGGAAAAGGAAATATCTTCGTTTACAAACTAGACAGAAGCATTCTCAGAAACTTCTTTGTCATGTGCGGATTGAACTCACAGAGTTGAACATTCCTTTACATAGAGCAGTTTTGCAACACCCTTTCGGTGGAAAGTGAAAGTGCTTATTTGGTGCGATGGCGGCATCTAGTGGATAAGCAAATACATTCAGATGAAAACAAGATACATCCATTCTCAGAAACTTCTTTGTGATGACTGCATTCTACTCACAGAGTTGAACCTTCCTTTTGATAGAACAGTTTGGAAACACTCTTTTTGTGGAATCTGCAAGTGGCTATTTGGAGCGCTTTGAGGCCTATGCTGGAAAAGGAAATCTCTTCACATAAAACCTAGACAGAAGTATTCCCAGAAAGTTTTACTGATGTGCGCATTCAACTCACCGAGTTGAACCTTCCTTTAGATAGAGCAGTTTTGAAACACTCTGTCTGTAGTACCTGCGAGTGGATATTTGGAGTGCTTTGAGTGCTACACTGTAAAAGCAAATATCTTCACTTGGAATCTAGACAGAAGAATTCTCAGAGACTTCCCTGTGCTCTCTGCATTCCACTCACAGAGTTGAACCTTCCTTTTGATAGAACAGTTTTGAAACACTCTTGTGGTAGAATCTGCAAGTCGATATTTGGAAGGTTTGGAGGCCTATCCTGGGAAAGGAAATATCTTCCCATCAAAACTAGACAGAAGCATTCTCAGAAGCTTCTTAGTGATGTGCGCATTCAAGTCACAGAGTTGAAGCTTCCTTTTGATATAGCAGTTTTGAACCACTCTTTTAGTGGAATCTGCAAGTGGATGTTCGGAGAGCTAAGAGGCCAACACTGGAAAAGGAAATCTCTTCACGTAAAAACTAGACGGAAGCATTCTCAGAAACTTCAATGGGCTTTACGCATTCAACTCACAGAGTGCAATGTTGCTTTTGCGAGCGCAGTTTTAAAACACTGTTTTTGTAGAATTTGCTAGAGGATGTTTGGAGCGATGTGAGGCCTTTGCTGGAAAAGGAAATATCTTCACATAAAACCTAGACAGAAGCATTCTCAGAAACTCCTTTGTGATGAGTGCATTCAAATCACACCCTTGAACCTTCCTTTGGAAAGAGCAGTTTTGAAACACTCTTTCTGAAGAATCTGCAAGTGGATATTTGGAGCGATTTGAGGCCTCTGCTGGAAATGAAATATCTTCACCTAAAAACTAGACGGAAGCATTCTCAGAAACTCCTTTGTGATGAGTGCATTCAACTCACAGAGTTGAAGCTTCTTTTTGATAGAGCAGTTTTGAAACACTCTTTTAGCAGCATCTGCAAGTGGACATTTGGAGCGCTTTGAGGCCAAGGCTGGAAAACGAAATATCATCACATAAAAACTCGACAGAAGCATTCTCTGAAACTTCTTTCTGATGAGTGCATTCAACTCACAGACTCGAACGTTTCTTTTGATAGAACAGTTTAGAAACACTCCTTTTGTAGAATCTGCAAGTGTTTATTTGGAGCGCTTGGAGGCCTATGTTGGAAAAGGACATATCTTCACATCAAAAGTAGACAGACGCATTCTCAGAAACTTCTTTGTGATGAGTGCATTGAACTCACAGAGTTGAACCTACCTATTGATAGAGAAGTTTTGAAACACCCTTTTTGTAGAATCTGCAAGTGAATATTTGGCGCGATTTGAGGCCTATGCAGGAAACGGAAATATCTTCACATGAAAACTAGACAGATGAATTCTCAGAAACCTCTTTGTGATGAGTGCATTCAACTCACAGACTTGAAGCTTCCTTTTGAAAGAGGAGTTTCGAAACACTCTTTTTGTAGAATCTGCAAGTGGATATTTGGAGCGCTTTGAGGGCTATGCTGGAAAAGTTAATACCTTCACCTAAAAACTAGACAGAAGCATACTCAGAAACTTCTTTGTGATGTGTGCATTGAACTCACAGAGTTGAACCTTTCTTTTGATACAGAAGTTTTGAAACACTCTTTTCGTAGAATCTTCAAGTGGATGTATGGAGTGATTTGAGGCCTATGCTGGAAAAGGAAATACCTTCACGTAGAAACTAGACAAAAGCATTCTCAGAAAGTTCCCTGTGCTTTGTGCATTCAACTCACAGAGTTGAACATTCCCTTTGATAGAGCAGTTTTGAAACACTCTTTTTGTAGAATCTGCAAGTGGATATTTGGAGCGCTTTGAGGCCTCTGCTGCCAAAGGAATTATCATTGCATAAAAACTAGATGGAAGCGTTCTCAGAAACTTCCTTGTGATGAGTGCATTCAACTCGCAGAGTGGAACCTTCCTTTCGATAGACCAGTTTTGAAACACTGTTTTTGTAGAATCCGCAAGTGGCTATTTGGAGCTCTTTGAGGTTTATGCTGGAAAAGGAAATATCTTCGTCTACAAACTAGACAGAAGCATTCTCAGAAACTTCTTTGTCATGTGGGGATTGAACTCACAGAGTTGAACATTCCTTTACATAGAGCAGTTTTGCAACACCCTTTCGGTGGAAAGTGAAAGTGCTTATTTGGTGCGATGGCGGCATCTAGTGGATAAGGAAATACATTCAGATGAAAACAAGATACATCCATTCTCAGAAACTTCTTTGTGATGACTGCATTCTACTCACAGAGTTGAACCTTCCTTTTGATAGAACAGTTTGGAAACACTCTTTTTGTGGAATCTGCAAGTGGCTATTTGGAGCGCTTTGAGGCCTATGCTGGAAAAGGAAATCTCTTCACATAAAACCTAGACAGAAGTATTCCCAGAAAGTTTTTCTGATGTGCGCATTCAACTCACCGAGTTGAAGCTTCCTTTAGATAGAGCAGTTTTGAAACACTCTGTCTGTAGTACCTGCGAGTGGATATTTGGAGTGCTTTGAGTGCTACACTGTAAAAGCAAATATCTTCACTTGGAATCTAGACAGAAGAATTCTCAGAGACTTCCCTGTGCTCTCTGCATTCCACTCACAGAGTTGAACCTTCCTTTTGATAGAACAGTTTTGAAACACTCTTGTGGTAGAATCTGCAAGTCGATATTTGGAAGGTTTGGAGGCCTATCCTGGGAAAGGAAATATCTTCCCATCAAAACTAGACAGAAGCATTCTCAGAAACATCATAGTGATGTGCGCATTCAAGTCACAGAGTTGAAGCTTCCTTTTGATATAGCAGTTTTGAACCACTCTTTTAGTAGAATCTGCAAGTGGATGTTTGGAGAGCTAAGAGGCCAACACTGGAAAAGGAAATATCTTCACGTAAAAACTAGACGGAAGCATTCTCAGAAACTTCAATGGGCTTTACGCATTCACCTCACAGAGTGCCATGTTCCTTTTGAGAGCGCAGTTTTAAAACACTGTTTTTGTAGAATTTGCTAGAGGATGTTTGGAGCGATGTGAGGCCTTTGCTGGAAAAGGAAATATCTTCACAGAAAACCTAGATAGAAGCATTCTCAGAAACTCCTTTGTGATGAGTGCATTCAAATCACAGACTTGAAACTTCCTTTGGAAAGAGCAGTTTTGAAACACTCTTTTTGTAGAATTTGCAAGGGGATATTTGGAGCGCTTTGAGGCCTATGCTGGAAAATGAAATATCTTCACCTAAAAACTAGACGGAAGCATTCTCAGAAACATCTTTGTGATGAGTGCATTCAACTCACAGAGTTGAAGCTTCCTTTTGATAGAGGAGTTTTGAAACACTCTTTTAGCGGCATCTGCAAGTGGATATTTGGAGCGCTTTGAGGCCAAGGCTGGAAAACGAAATATCATCACATAAAAACTCGACAGAAGCATTCTCTGAAACTTCTTTGTGATGAGTGCATTCAACTCACAGACTCGAACGTTTCTTTTGATAGAACAGTTTAGAAACACTCCCTTTGTAGAATCTGCAAGTGTTTATTTGGAGCGGTTTGGGGCCTATGTTGGAAAAGGACATATCTTCACATCAGAATTAGACAGACGCATTCTCAGAAACTTCTTTGTGATGAGTGCATTGACCTCACAGAGTTCAACCTACCTATTGATAGAGAAGTTTTGAAACACCCTTTTTGTAGAATCTGCAAGTGAATATTTGGCGCGATTTGAGGCCTATGCAGGAAACGGAAATATCTTCACATGAAAACTAGACAGATGAATTCTCAGAAACCTCTTTGTGATGAGTGCATTCAAGTCACAGACTTGAAGCTTCCTTTTGAAAGAGCAGTTTCGAAACACTCTTTTTGTAGAATCTGCAAGTGGATATTTGGAGCGGTTTGAGGGCTATGCTGGAAAAGTTAATACCTTCACCTAAAAACTAGACAGAAGCATACTCAGAAACTTCTTTGTGATGTGTGCATTGAACTCACAGAGTTGAACCTTTCTTTTGATACAGAAGTTTTGAAACACTCTTTTCGTAGAATCTTCAAGTGGATGTATGGAGTGATTTGAGGCCTATGCTGGAAAAGGAAATACCTTCACGTAGAAACTAGAGAAAAGCATTCTCAGAAAGTTCCCTGTGCTTTGTGCATTCAACTCACAGAGTTGAACATTCCCTTTGATAGAGCAGTTTTGAAACACTCTTTTTGTAGAATCTGCAAGTGGATATTTGGAGCGCTTTGAGGCCTCTGCTGCCAAAGGAATTATCATTGCATAAAAACTAGATGGAAGCGTTCTCAGAAACTTCCTTGTGATGAGTGTATTCAACTCGCAGAGTGGAACCTTCCTTTCGATAGACCAGTTTTGAAACACTGTATTTGTAGAATCCGCAAGTGCCTATTTGGAGCTCTTTGAGGCTTATGCTGGAAAAGGAAATATCTTCATCTACAAACTAGACAGAAGCATTCTCAGAAACTTCTTTGCCATGTGGGGATTGAACTCACAGAGTTGAACATTCCTTTACATAGAGCAGTTTTGCAACACCCTTTCGGTGGAAAGTGAAAGTGCTTATTTGGTGCGACGGCGGCATCTAGTGGATAAGGAAATACATTCAGATGAAAACAAGATACATCCATTCTCAGAAACTTCTTTGTGATGACTGCATTCTACTCACAGAGTTGAACCTTCCTTTTGATAGAACAGTTTGGAAACACTCTTTTTGTGGAATCTGCAAGTGGCTATTTGGAGCGCTTTGAGGCCTATGCTGGAAAAGGAAATCTCTTCACATAAAACCTAGACAGAAGTATTCCCAGAAAGTTTTTCTGATGTGCGCATTCAACTCACCGAGTTGAACCTTCCTTTAGATAGAGCAGTTTTGAAACACTCTGTCTGTAGTACCTGCGAGTGGATATTTGGAGTGCTTTGAGTGCTACATTGTAAAAGCAAATATCTTCACTTGGAATCTAGACAGAAGAATTCTCAGAGACTTCCCTGTGCTCTCTGCATTCCACTCACAGAGTTGAACCTTCCTTTTGATAGAACAGTTTTGAAACACTCTTGTGGTAGAATCTGCAAGTCGATATTCGGAAGGTTTGGAGGCCTATCCTGGGAAAGGAAATATCTTCCCATCAAAACTAGACAGAAGCATTCTCAGAAACTTCTTAGTGATGTGCGCATTCAAGTCACAGAGTTGAAGCTTCCTTTTGATATAGCAGTTTTGAACCACTCTCTTAGTGGAATCTGCAAGTGGATGTTTGGAGAGCTAAGAGGCCAACACTGGAAAAGGAAATCTCTTCACGTAAAAACTAGACGGAAGCATTCTCAGAAACTTCAATGGGCTTTACGCATTCAACTCACAGAGTGCAATGTTGCTTTTTAGAGCGCAGTTTTAAAACACTGTTTTTGTAGAATTTGCTAGAGGATGTTTGGAGCGATGTGAAGCCTTTGCTGGAAAAGGAAATATCTTCACATAAAACCTAGACAGAAGCATTCTCAGAAACTCCTTTGTGATGAGTGCATTCAAATCACACACTTGAACCTTCCTTTGGAAAGAGCAGTTTTGAAACACTCTTTCTGAAGAATCTGCAAGTGGATATTTGGAGCGATTTGAGGCCTCTGCTGGAAATGAAATATCTTCACCTAAAAACTAGACGGAAGCATTCTCAGAAACTCCTTTGTGATGAGTGCATTCAACTCACAGATTTGAAGCTTCCTTTTGATAGAGCAGTTTTGAAACACTCTTTTAGCAGCATCTGCAAGTGGATATTTGGAGCGCTTTGAGGCCAAGGCTGGAAAACGAAATATCATCACATAAAAACTCGACAGAAGCATTCTCTGAAACTTCTTTGTGATGAGTGCATTCAACTCACAGACTCGAACGTTCCTTTTGATAGAACAGTTTAGAAACACTCCTTTTGTAGAATCTGCAAGTGTTTATTTGGAGCGCTTTGAGGCCTATGTTGGAAAAGGACATATCTTCACATCAAAAGTAGACAGACGCATTCTCAGAAACTTCTTTGTGATGAGTGCATTGAACTCACAGAGTTGAACCTACCTATTGATAGAGAAGTTTTGAAACACCCTTTTTGTAGAATCTGCAAGTGAATATTTGGCGCGATTTGAGGCCTATGCAGGAAACGGAAATAACTTCACATGAAAACTAGACAGATGAATTCTCCGAAACGTCTTTGTGATGAGTGCATTCAACTCACAGACTTGAAGCTTCCTTTTGAAAGAGCAGTTTCGAAACACTCTTTTTGTAGAATCTGCATGTGGATATTTGGAGCGCTTTGAGGGCTATGCTGGAAAAGTTAATACCTTCACCTAAAAACTAGACAGACGCAAACTCAGAAACTTCTTTGTGACGTGTGCATTGAACTCACAGAGTTGAACCTTTCTTTTGATACAGAAGTTTTGAAACACTCTTTTCGTAGAATCTTCAAGTGGATGGATGGAGTGATTTGAGGCCTATGCTGGAAAAGGAAATACCTTCACGTAGAAACGAGACAAAAGCATTCTCAGAAAGTTCCCTGTGCTTTGTGCATTCAACTCACAGAGTTGAACATTCCCTTTGATAGAGCAGTTTTGAAACACTCTTCTTGTAGAATCTGCAAGTGGATATTTGGAGCGCTTTGAGGCCTCTGCCGCCAAAGGAATTATCATTGCATAAAAACTAGATGGAAGCGTTCTCAGAAACTTCCTTGTGATGAGTGCATTCACCTCGCAGAGTGGAACCTTCCTTTCGATAGACCAGTTTTGAAACACTGTTTTTGTAGAATCCGCAAGTGGCTATTTGGAGCTCTTTGAGGCTTATGCTGGAAAAGGAAATATCTTCGTCTACAAACTAGACAGAAGCATTCTCAGAAACTTCTTTGTCATGTGGGGATTGAACTCACAGAGTTGAACATTCCTTTACATAGAGCAGTTTTGCAACACCCTTTCGGTGGAAAGTGAAAGTGCTTATTTGGTGCGATGGCGGCATCTAGTGGATAAGGAAATACATTCAGATGAAAACAAGATACATCCATTCTCAGAAACTTCTTTGTGATGACTGCATTCTACTCACAGAGTTGAACCTTCCTTTTGATAGAACAGTTTGGAAACACTCTTTTTGTGGAATCTGCAAGTGGCTATTTGGAGCGCTTTGAGGCCTATGCTGGAAAAGGAAATCTCTTCACATAAAACCTAGACAGAAGTATTCCCAGAAAGTTTTTCTGATGTGCGCATTCAACTCACCGAGTTGAACCTTCCTTTAGATAGAGCAGTTTTGAAACACTCTGTCTGTAGTACCTGCGAGTGGATATTTGGAGTGCTTTGAGTGCTACACTGTAAAAGCAAATATCTTCACTTGGAATCTAGACAGAAGAATTCTCAGAGACTTCCCTGTGCTCTCTGCATTCCACTCACAGAGTTGAACCTTCCTTTTGATAGAACAGTTTTGAAACACTCTTGTGGTAGAATCTGCAAGTCGATATTTGGAAGGTTTTGAGGCCTATCCTGGGAAAGGAAATATCTTAGCATCAAAACTAGACAGAAGCATTCTCAGAAACTTCTTTGTGATGTGCGCATTCAAGTCACCGAGTTGAAGCTTCCTTTTGATATAGCAGTTTTGAACCACTCTTTTAGTAGAATCTGCAAGTGGATGTTCGGAGAGCTAAGAGGCCAACACTGGAAAAGGAAATCTCTTCACGTAAAAACTAGACGGAAGCATTCTCAGAAACTTCAATGGGCTTTACGCATTCAACTCACAGAGTGCAATGTTGCTTTTGAGAGCGCAGTTTTAAAACACTGTTTTTGTAGAATTTGCTAGAGGATGTTTGGAGCGATGTGAGGCCTTTGCTGGAAAAGGAAATATCTTCACATAAAACCTAGACAGAAGCATTCTCAGAAACTCCTTTGTGATGAGTGCATTCAAATCACACCCTTGAACCTTCCTTTGGAAAGAGCAGTTTTGAAACACTCTTTCTGAAGAATCTGCAAGTGGATATTTGGAGCGATTTGAGGCCTCTGCTGGAAATGAAATATCTTCACCTAAAAACTAGACGGAAGCATTCTCAGAAACTCCTTTGTGATGAGTGCATTCAACTCACAGAGTTGAAGCTTCTTTTTGATAGAGCAGTTTTGAAACACTCTTTTAGCAGCATCTGCAAGTGGATATTTGGAGCGCTTTGAGGCCAAGGCTGGAAAACGAAATATCATCACATAAAAACTCGACAGAAGCATTCTCTGAAACTTTTTTGTGATGAGTGCATTCAACTCACAGACTCGAACGTTTCTTTTGATAGAACAGTTTAGAAACACTCCTTTTGTAGAATCTGCAAATGTTTATTTGGAGCGCTTGGAGGCCTATGTTGGAAAAGGACATATCTTCACATCAGAATTAGACAGACGCATTCTCAGAAACTTCTTTGTGATGAGTGCATTGAACTCACAGAGTTGAACCTACCTATTGATAGAGAAGTTTTGAAACACCCTTTTTGTAGAATCTGCAAGTGAATATTTGGCGCGATTTGAGGCCTATGCAGGAAACGGAAATATCTTCACATGAAAACTAGACAGATGAATTCTCAGAAACGTCTTTGTGATGAGTGCGTTCAACTCACAGACTTGAAGCTTCCTTTTGAAAGAGCAGTTTCGAAACACTCTTTTTGTAGAATCTGCAAGTGGATATTTGGAGCGCTTTGAGGGCTATGCTGGAAAAGTTAATACCTTCACCTAAAAACTAGACAGACGCAAACTCAGAAACTTCTTTGTGACGTGTGCATTGAACTCACAGAGTTGAACCTTTCTTTTGATACAGAAGTTTTGAAACACTCTTTTCGTAGAATCTTCAACTGGATGTATGGAGTGATTTGAGGCCTATGCTGGAAAAGGAAATACCTTCACGTAGAAACTAGACAAAAGCATTCTCAGAAAGTTCCCTGTGCTTTGTGCGTTCAACTCACAGAGTTGAACATTCCCTTTGATAGAGCAGTTTTGAAACACTCTTTTTGTAGAATCTGCAAGTGGATATTTGGAGCGCTTTGAGGCCTCTGCCGCCAAAGGAATTATCATTGCATAAAAACTAGATGGAAGCGTTCTCAGAAACTTCCTTGTGATGAGTGCATTCAACTCGCAGAGTGGAACCTTCCTTTCGATAGACCAGTTTTGAAACACTGTTTTTGTAGAATCCGCAAGTGGCTATTTGGAGCTCTTTGAGGCTTATGCTGGAAAAGGAAATATCTTCGTCTACAAACTAGACAGAAGCATTCTCAGAAACTTCTTTGTCATGTGGGGATTGAACTCACAGAGTTGAACATTCCTTTACATAGAGCAGTTTTGCAACACCCTTTCGGTGGAAAGTGAAAGTGCTTATTTGGTGCGATGGCGGCATCTAGTGGATAAGGAAATACATTCAGATGAAAACAAGATACATCCATTCTCAGAAACTTCTTTGTGATGACTGTATTCTACTCACAGAGTTGAACCTTCCTTTTGATAGAACAGTTTGGAAACACTCTTTTTGTGGAATCTGCAAGTGGCTATTTGGAGCGCTTTGAGGCCTATGCTGGAAAAGGAAATCTCTTCACATAAAACCTAGACAGAAGTATTCCCAGAAAGTTTTTCTGATGTGCGCATTCAACTCACCGAGTTGAAGCTTCCTTTAGATAGAGCAGTTTTGAAACACTCTGTCTGTAGTACCTGCGAGTGGATATTTGGAGTGCTTTGAGTGCTACACTGTAAAAGCAAATATCTTCACTTGGAATCTAGACAGAAGAATTCTCAGAGACTTCCCTGTGCTCTCTGCATTCCACTCACAGAGTTGAACCTTCCTTTTGATAGAACAGTTTTGAAACACTCTTGTGGTAGAATCTGCAAGTCGATATTTGGAAGGTTTGGAGGCCTATCCTGGGAAAGGAAATATCTTCCCATCAAAACTAGACAGAAGCATTCTCAGAAACTTCTTAGTGATGTGCGCATTCAAGTCACAGAGTTGAAGCTTCCTTTTGATATAGCAGTTTTGAACCACTCTTTTAGTAGAATCTGCAAGTGGATGTTTGGAGAGCTAAGAGGCCAACACTGGAAAAGGAAATCTCTTCACGTAAAAACTAGACGGAAGCATTCTCAGAAACTTCAATGGGCTTTACGCATTCAACTCACAGAGTGCAATGTTGCTTTTGAGAGCGCAGTTTTAAAACACTGTTTTTATAGAATTTGCTAGAGGATGTTTGGAGCGATGTGAAGCCTTTGCTGGAAAAGGAAATATCTTCACATAAAACCTAGACAGAAGCATTCTCAGAAACTCCTTTGTGATGAGTGCATTCAAATCACACACTTGAACCTTCCTTTGGAAAGAGCAGTTTTGAAACACTCTTTCTGAAGAATCTGCAAGTGGATATTTGGAGCGATTTGAGGCCTCTGCTGGAAATGAAATATCTTCACCTAAAAACTAGACGGAAGCATTCTCAGAAACTCCTTTGTGATGAGTGCATTCAACTCACAGAGTTGAAGCTTCCTTTTGATAGAGCAGTTTTGAATCACTCTTTTAGCAGCATCTGCAAGTGGATATTTGGAGCGCTTTGAGGCCAAGGCTGGAAAACGAAATATCATCACATAAAAACTCGACAGAAGCATTCTCTGAAACTTCTTTGTGATGAGTGCATTCAACTCACAGACTCGAACGTTCCTTTTGATAGAACAGTTTAGAAACACTCCTTTTGTAGAATCTGCAAGTGTTTATTTGGAGCGCTTTGAGGCCTATGTTGGAAAAGGACATATCTTCACATCAAAAGTAGACAGACGCATTCTCAGAAACTTCTTTGTGATGAGTGCATTGAACTCACGGAGTTGAAACTACCTATTGATAGAGAAGTTTTGAAACACCCTTTTTGTAGAATCTGCAAGTGAATATTTGGCGCGATTTGAGGCCTATGCAGGAAACGGAAATAACTTCACATGAAAACTAGACAGATGAATTCTCCGAAACGTCTTTGTGATGAGTGCATTCAACTCACAGACTTGAAGCTTCCTTTTGAAAGAGCAGTTTCGAAACACTCTTTTTGTAGAATCTGCATGTGGATATTTGGAGCGCTTTGAGGGCTATGCTGGAAAAGTTAATACCTTCACCTAAAAACTAGACAGACGCAAACTCAGAAACTTCTTTGTGACGTGTGCATTGAACTCACAGAGTTGAACCTTTCTTTTGATACAGAAGTTTTGAAACACTCTTTTCGTAGAATCTTCAAGTGGATGGATGGAGTGATTTGAGGCCTATGCTGGAAAAGGAAATACCTTCACGTAGAAACGAGACAAAAGCATTCTCAGAAAGTTCCCTGTGCTTTGTGCATTCAACTCACAGAGTTGAACATTCCCTTTGATAGAGCAGTTTTGAAACACTCTTCTTGTAGAATCTGCAAGTGGATATTTGGAGCGCTTTGAGGCCTCTGCCGCCAAAGGAATTATCATTGCATAAAAACTAGATGGAAGCGTTCTCAGAAACTTCCTTGTGATGAGTGCATTCAACTCGCAGAGTGGAACCTTCCTTTCCATAGACCAGTTTTGAAACACTGTTTTTGTAGAATCCGCAAGTGGCTATTTGGAGCTCTTTGAGGCTTATGCTGGAAAAGGAAATATCTTCGTCTACAAACTAGACAGAAGCATTCTCAGAAACTTCTTTGTCATGTGGGGATTGAACTCACAGAGTTGAACATTCCTTTACATAGAGCAGTTTTGCAACACCCTTTCGGTGGAAAGTGAAAGTGCTTATTTGGTGCGATGGCGGCATCTAGTGGATAAGGAAATACATTCAGATGAAAACAAGATACATCCATTCTCAGAAACTTCTTTGTGATGACTGCATTCTACTCACAGAGTTGAACCTTCCTTTTGATAGAACAGTTTGGAAACACTCTTTTTGTGGAATCTGCAAGTGGCTATTTGGAGCGCTTTGAGGCCTATGCTGGAAAAGGAAATCTCTTCACATAAAACCTAGACAGAAGTATTCCCAGAAAGTTTTTCTGATGTGCGCATTCAACTCACCGAGTTGAACCTTCCTTTAGATAGAGCAGTTTTGAAACACTCTGTCTGTAGTACCTGCGAGTGGATATTTGGAGTGCTTTGAGTGCTACACTGTAAAAGCAAATATCTTCACTTGGAATCTAGACAGAAGAATTCTCAGAGACTTCCCTGTGCTCTCTGCATTCCACTCACAGAGTTGAACCTTCCTTTTGATAGAACAGTTTTGAAACACTCTTGTGGTAGAATCTGCAAGTCGATATTTGGAAGGTTTTGAGGCCTATCCTGGGAAAGGAAATATCTTAGCATCAAAACTAGACAGAAGCATTCTCAGAAACTTCTTTGTGATGTGCGCATTCAAGTCACCGAGTTGAAGCTTCCTTTTGATATAGCAGTTTTGAACCACTCTTTTAGTAGAATCTGCAAGTGGATGTTCGGAGAGCTAAGAGGCCAACACTGGAAAAGGAAATCTCTTCACGTAAAAACTAGACGGAAGCATTCTCAGAAACTTCAATGTTCTTTACGCATTCAACTCACAGAGTGCAATGTTGCTTTTGCGAGCGCAGTTTTAAAACACTGTTTTTGTAGAATTTGCTAGAGGATGTTTGGAGCGATGTGAGGCCACTGCTGGAAAAGGAAATATCTTCACATAAAACCTAGACAGAAGCATTCTCAGAAACTCCTTTGTGATGAGTGCATTCAAATCACACCCTTGAACCTTCCTTTGGAAAGAGCAGTTTTGAAACACTCTTTCTGAAGAATCTGCAAGTGGATATTTGGAGCGATTTGAGGCCTCTGCTGGAAATGAAATATCTTCACCTAAAAACTAGACGGAAGCATTCTCAGAAACTCCTTTGTGGTGAGTGCATTCAACTCACAGAGTTGAAGCTTCCTTTTGATAGAGCAGTTTTGAAACACTCTTTTAGCAGCATCTGCAAGTGGATATTTGGAGCGCTTTGTGGCCAAGGCTGGAAAACGAAATATCATCACATAAAAACTCGACAGAAGCATTCTCTGAAACTTCTTTGTGATGAGTGCATTCAACTCACAGACTCGAACGTTGCTTTTGATAGAACAGTTTAGAAACACTCCTTTTGTAGAATCTGCAAGTGTTTATTTGGAGCGCTTTGAGGCCTATGTTGGAAAAGGACATATCTTCACATCAAAAGTAGACAGACGCATTCTCAGAAACTTCTTTGTGATGAGTGCATTGAACTCACAGAGTTGAACCTACCTATTGATAGAGAAGTTTTGAAACACCCTTTTTGTAGAATCTGCAAGTGAATATTTGGCGCGATTTGAGGCCTATGCAGGAAACGGAAATATCTTCACATGAAAACTAGACAGATGAATTCTCAGAAACGTCTTTGTGATGAGTGCGTTCAACTCACAGACTTGAAGCTTCCTTTTGAAAGAGCAGTTTCGAAACACTCTTTTTGTAGAATCTGCAAGTGGATATTTGGAGCGCTTTGAGGGCTATGCTGGAAAAGTTAATACCTTCACCTAAAAACTAGACAGACGCAAACTCAGAAACTTCTTTGTGACGTGTGCATTGAACTCACAGAGTTGAACCTTTCTTTTGATACAGAAGTTTTGAAACACTCTTTTCGTAGAATCTTCAAGTGGATGTATGGAGTGATTTGAGGCCTATGCTGGAAAAGGAAATACCTTCACGTAGAAACTAGACAAAAGCATTCTCAGAAAGTTCCCTGTGCTTTGTGCATTCAACTCACAGAGTTGAACATTCCCTTTGATAGAGCAGTTTTGAAACACTCTTCTTGTAGAATCTGCAAGTGGATATTTGGAGCGCTTTGAGGCCTCTGCCGCCAAAGGAATTATCATTGCATAAAAACTAGATGGAAGCGTTCTCAGAAACTTCCTTGTGATGAGTGCATTCAACTCGCAGAGTGGAACCTTCCTTTCGATAGACCAGTTTTGAAACACTGTTTTTGTAGAATCCGCAAGTGGCTATTTGGAGCTCTTTGAGGCTTATGCTGGAAAAGGAAATATCTTCGTCTACAAACTAGACAGAAGCATTCTCAGAAACTTCTTTGTCATGTGGGGATTGAACTCACAGAGTTGAACATTCCTTTACATAGAGCAGTTTTGGAACACCCTTTCGGTGGAAAGTGAAAGTGCTTATTTGGTGCGATGGCGGCATCTAGTGGATAAGGAAATACATTCAGATGAAAACAAGATACATCCATTCTCAGAAACTTCTTTGTGATGACTGCATTCTACTCACAGTGTTGAACCTTCCTTTTGATAGAACAGTTTGGAAACACTCTTTTTGTGGAATCTGCAAGTGGCTATTTGGAGCGCTTTGAGGCCTATGCTGGAAAAGGAAATCTCTTCACATAAAACCTAGACAGAAGTATTCCCAGAAAGTTTTTCTGATGTGCGCATTCAACTCACCGAGTTGAACCTTCCTTTAGATAGAGCAGTTTTGAAACACTCTGTCTGTAGTACCTGCGAGTGGATATTTGGAGTGCTTTGACTGCTACACTGTAAAAGCAAATATCTTCACTTGGAATCTAGACAGAAGAATTCTCAGAGACTTCCCTGTGCTCTCTGCATTCCACTCACAGAGTTGAACCTTCCTTTTGATAGAACAGTTTTGAAACACTCTTGTGGTAGAATCTGCAAGTCGATATTTGGAAGGTTTTGGGGCCTATCCTGGGAAAGGAAATATCTTAGCATCAAAACTAGACAGAAGCATTCTCAGAAACTTCTTTGTGATGTGCGCATTCAAGTCACCGAGTTGAAGCTTCCTTTTGATATAGCAGTTTTCAACCACTCTTTTAGTAGAATCTGCAAGTGGATGTTCGGAGAGCTAAGAGGCCAACACTGGAAAAGGAAATCTCTTCACGTAAAAACTAGACGGAAGCATTCTCAGAAACTTCAATGGGCTTTACGCATTCAACTCACAGAGTGCAATGTTGCTTTTGAGAGCGCAGTTTTAAAACAGTGTTTTTGTAGTATTTGCTAGAGGATGTTTGGAGCGATGTGAGGCCTTTGCTAGAAAAGGAAATATCTTCACATAAAACCTAGACAGAAGCATTCTCAGAAACTCCTTTGTGATGAGTGCATTCAAATCACACCCTTGAACCTTAAAGAGCAGTTTTGAAACACTCTTTCTGAAGAATCTGCAAGTGGATATTTGGAGCGATTTGAGGCCTCTGCTGGAAATGAAATATCTTCACCTAAAAACTAGACGGAAGCATTCTCAGAAACTCCTTTGTGATGAGTGCATTCAACTCACAGAGTTGAAGCTTCTTTTTGATAGAGCAGTTTTGAAACACTCTTTTAGCAGCATCTGCAAGTGGATATTTGGAGCGCTTTGAGGCCGAGGCTGGAAAACGAAATATCATCACATAAAAACTCGACAGAAGCATTCTCTGAAACTTTTTTGTGATGAGTGCATTCAACTCACAGACTCGAACGTTTCTTTTGATAGAACAGTTTAGAAACACTCCTTTTGTAGAATCTGCAAGTGTTTATTTGGAGCGCTTGGAGGCCTATGTTGGAAAAGGACATATCTTCACATCAAAAGTAGACAGACGCATTCTCAGAAACTTCTTTGTGATGAGTGCATTGAACTCACAGAGTTGAACCTACCTATTGATAGAGAAGTTTTGAAACACCCTTTTTGTAGAATCTGCAAGTGAATATTTGGCGCGATTTGAGGCCTATGCAGGAAACGGAAATATCTTCACATGAAAACTAGACAGATGAATTCTCAGAAACGTCTTTGTGATGAGTGCGTTCAACTCACAGACTTGAAGCTTCCTTTTGAAAGAGCAGTTTCGAAACACTCTTTTTGTAGAATCTGCAAGTGGATATTTGGAGCGCTTTGAGGGCTATGCTGGAAAAGTTAATACCTTCACCTAAAAACTAGACAGACGCAAACTCAGAAACTTCTTTGTGACGTGTGCATTGAACTCACAGAGTTGAACCTTTCTTTTGATACAGAAGTTTTGAAACACTCTTTTCGTAGAATCTTCAAGTGGATGTATGGAGTGATTTGAGGCCTATGCTGGAAAAGGAAATACCTTCACGTAGAAACTAGACAAAAGCATTCTCAGAAAGTTCCCTGTGCTTTGTGCATTCAACTCACAGAGTTGAACATTCCCTTTGATAGAGCAGTTTTGAAACACTCTTTTTGTAGAATCTGCAAGTGGATATTTGGAGCGCTTTGAGGCCTCTGCCGCCAAAGGAATTATCATTGCATAAAAACTAGATGGAAGCGTTCTCAGAAACTTCCTTGTGATGAGTGCATTCAACTCGCAGAGTGGAACCTTCCTTTCGATAGACCAGTTTTGAAACACTGTTTTTGTAGAATCCGCAAGTGGCTATTTGGAGCTCTTTGAGGCTTATGCTGGAAAAGGAAATATCTTCGTCTACAAACTAGACAGAAGCATTCTCAGAAACTTCTTTGTCATGTGGGGATTGAACTCACAGAGTTGAACATTCCTTTACATAGAGCAGTTTTGCAACACCCTTTCGGTGGAAAGTGAAAGTGCTTATTTGGTGCGATGGCGGCATCTAGTGGATAAGGAAATACATTCAGATGAAAACAAGATACATCCATTCTCAGAAACTTCTTTGTGATGACTGCATTCTACTCACAGAGTTGAACCTTCCTTTTGATAGAACAGTTTGGAAACACTCTTTTTGTGGAATCTGCAAGTGGCTATTTGGAGCGCTTTGAGGCCTATGCTGGAAAAGGAAATCTCTTCACATAAAACCTAGACAGAAGTATTCCCAGAAAGTTTTTCTGATGTGCGCATTCAACTCACCGAGTTGAACCTTCCTTTAGATAGAGCAGTTTTGAAACACTCTGTCTGTAGTACCTGCGAGTGGATATTTGGAGTGCTTTGAGTGCTACACTGTAAAAGCAAATATCTTCACTTGGAATCTAGACAGAAGAATTCTCAGAGACTTCCCTGTGCTCTCTGCATTCCACTCACAGAGTTGAACCTTCCTTTTGATAGAACAGTTTTGAAACACTCTTGTGGTAGAATCTGCAAGTCGATATTTGGAAGGTTTGGAGGCCTATCCTGGGAAAGGAAATATCTTCCCATCAAAACTAGACAGAAGCATTCTCAGAAACTTCTTAGTGATGTGCGCATTCAAGTCACAGAGTTGAAGCTTCCTTTTGATATAGCAGTTTTGAACCACTCTTTTAGTAGAATCTGCAAGTGGATGTTTGGAGAGCTAAGAGGCCAACACTGGAAAAGGAAATCTCTTCACGTAAAAACTAGACGGAAGCATTCTCAGAAACTTCAATGGGCTTTACGCATTCAATTCACAGAGCGCAAAGTTGCTTTTGAGAGCGCAGTTTTAAAACACTGTTTTTATAGAATTTGCTAGAGGATGTTTGGAGCGATGTGAAGCCTTTGCTGGAAAAGGAAATATCTTCACATAAAACCTAGACAGAAGCATTCTCAGAAACTCCTTTGTGATGAGTGCATTCAAATCACACACTTGAACCTTCCTTTGGAAAGAGCAGTTTTGAAACACTCTTTCTGAAGAATCTGCAAGTGGATATTTGGAGCGATTTGAGGCCTCTGCTGGAAATGAAATATCTTCACCTAAAAACTAGACGGAAGCATTCTCAGAAACTCCTTTGTGATGAGTGCATTCAACTCACAGAGTTGAAGCTTCCTTTTGATAGAGCAGTTTTGAATCACTCTTTTAGCAGCATCTGCAAGTGGATATTTGGAGCGCTTTGAGGCCAAGCCTGGAAAACGAAATATCATCACATAAAAACTCGACAGAAGCATTCTCTGAAACTTCTTTGTGATGAGTGCATTCAACTCACAGACTCGAACGTTTCTTTTGATAGAACAGTTTAGAAACACTCCTTTTGTAGAATCTGCAAGTGTTTATTTGGAGCGCTTTGAGGCCTATGTTGGAAAAGGACATATCTTCACATCAAAAGTAGACAGACGCATTCTCAGAAACTTCTTTGTGATGAGTGCATTGAACTCACAGAGTTGAACCTACCTATTGATAGAGAAGTTTTGAAACACCCTTTTTGTAGAATCTGCAAGTGAATATTTGGCGCGATTTGAGGCCTATGCAGGAAACGGAAATAACTTCACATGAAAACTAGACAGATGAATTCTCCGAAACGTCTTTATGATGAGTGCATTCAACTCACAGACTTGAAGCTTCCTTTTGAAAGAGCAGTTTCGAAACACTCTTTTTGTAGAATCTGCAAGTGGATATTTGGAGCGCTTTGAGGGCTATGCTGGAAAAGTTAATACCTTCACCTAAAAACTAGACAGACGCAAACTCAGAAACTTCTTTGTGACGTGTGCATTGAACTCACAGAGTTGAACCTTTCTTTTGATACAGAAGTTTTGAAACACTCTTTTCGTAGAATCTTCAAGTGGATGGATGGAGTGATTTGAGGCCTATGCTGGAAAAGGAAATACCTTCACGTAGAAACGAGACAAAAGCATTCTCAGAAAGTTCCCTGTGCTTTGTGCATTCAACTCACAGAGTTGAACATTCCCTTTGATAGAGCAGTTTTGAAACACTCTTCTTGTAGAATCTGCAAGTGGATATTTGGAGCGCTTTGAGGCCTCTGCCGCCAAAGGAATTATCATTGCATAAAAACTAGATGGAAGCGTTCTCAGAAACTTCCTTGTGATGAGTGCATTCAACTCGCAGAGTGGAACCTTCCTTTCGATAGACCAGTTTTGAAACACTGTTTTTGTAGAATCCGCAAGTGGCTATTTGGAGCTCTTTGAGGCTTATGCTGGAAAAGGAAATATCTTCGTCTACAAACTAGACAGAAGCATTCTCAGAAACTTCTTTGTCATGTGGGGATTGAACTCACAGAGTTGAACATTCCTTTACATAGAGCAGTTTTGCAACACCCTTTCGGTGGAAAGTGAAAGTGCTTATTTGGTGCGATGGCGGCATCTAGTGGATAAGGAAATACATTCAGATGAAAACAAGATACATCCATTCTCAGAAACTTCTTTGTGATGACTGCATTCTACTCACAGAGTTGAACCTTCCTTTTGATAGAACAGTTTGGAAACACTCTTTTTGTGGAATCTGCAAGTGGCTATTTGGAGCGCTTTGAGGCCTATGCTGGAAAAGGAAATCTCTTCACATAAAACCTAGACAGAAGTATTCCCAGAAAGTTTTTCTGATGTGCGCATTCAACTCACCGAGTTGAACCTTCCTTTAGATAGAGCAGTTTTGAAACACTCTGTCTGTAGTACCTGCGAGTGGATATTTGGAGTGCTTTGAGTGCTACACTGTAAAAGCATATATCTTCACTTGGAATCTAGACAGAAGAATTCTCAGAGACTTCCCTGTGCTCTCTGCATTCCACTCACAGAGTTGAACCTTCCTTTTGATAGAACAGTTTTGAAACACTCTTGTGGTAGAATCTGCAAGTCGATATTTGGAAAGTTTGGAGGCCTATCCTGGGAAAGGAAATATCTTCCCATCAAAACTAGACAGAAGCATTCTCAGAAACTTCTGAGTGATGTGCGCATTCAAGTCACAGAGTTGAAGCTTCCTTTTGATATAGCAGTTTTGAACCACTCTTTTAGTAGAATCTGCAAGTGGATGTTTGGAGAGCTAAGAGGCCAACACTGGAAAAGGAAATCTCTTCACGTAAAAACTAGACGGAAGCATTCTCAGAAACTTCAATGGGCTTTACGCATTCAACTCACAGAGTGCAATGTTGCTTTTGAGAGCGCAGTTTTAAAACACTGTTTTTGTAGAATTTGCCAGAGGATGTTTGGAGCGATGTGAAGCCTTTCCTGGAAAAGGAAATATCTTCACATAAAACCTAGACAGAAGCATTCTCAGAAACTCCTTTGTGAGGAGTGCATTCAAATCACACACTTGAACCTTCCTTTGGAAAGAGCAGTTTTGAAACACTCTTTCTGAAGAATCTGCAAGTGGATATTTGGAGCGATTTGAGGCCTCTGCTGGAAATGAAATATCTTCACCTAAAAACTAGACGGAAGCATTCTCAGAAACTCCTTTGTGATGAGTGCATTCAACTCACAGAGTTGAAGCTTCCTTTGGATAGAGCAGTTTTGAAACACTCTTTTAGCAGCATCTGCAAGTGGATATTTGGAGCGCTTTGTGGCCAAGGCTGGAAAACGAAATATCATCACATAAAAACTCGACAGAAGCATTCTCTGAAACTTCTTTGTGATGAGTGCATTCAACTCACAGACTCGAACGTTTCTTTTGATAGAACAGTTTAGAAACACTCCTTTTGTAGAATCTGCAAGTGTTTATTTGGAGCGCTTTGAGGCCTATGTTGGAAAAGGACATATCTTCACATCAAAAGTAGACAGACGCATTCTCAGAAACTTCTTTGTGATGAGTGCATTGAACTCACAGAGTTGAACCTACCTATTGATAGAGAAGTTTTGAAACACCCTTTTTGTAGAATCTGCAAGTGAATATTTGGCGCGATTTGAGGCCTATGCAGGAAACGGAAATAACTTCACATGAAAACTAGACAGATGAATTCTCCGAAACGTCTTTGTGATGAGTGCATTCAACTCACAGACTTGAAGCTTCCTTTTGAAAGAGCAGTTTCGAAACACTCTTTTTGTAGAATCTGCAAGTGGATATTTGGAGCGCTTTGAGGGCTATGCTGGAAAAGTTAATACCTTCACCTAAAAACTAGACAGACGCAAACTCAGAAACTTCTTTGTGACGTGTGCATTGAACTCACAGAGTTGAACCTTTCTTTTGATACAGAAGTTTTGAAACACTCTTTTCGTAGAATCTTCAAGTGGATGGATGGAGTGATTTGAGGCCTATGCTGGAAAAGGAAATACCTTCACGTAGAAACGAGACAAAAGCATTCTCAGAAAGTTCCCTGTGCTTTGTGCATTCAACTCACAGAGTTGAACATTCCCTTTGATAGAGCAGTTTTGAAACACTCTTCTTGTAGAATCTGCAAGTGGATATTTGGAGCGCTTTGAGGCCTCTGCCGCCAAAGGAATTATCATTGCATAAAAACTAGATGGAAGCGTTCTCAGAAACTTCCTTGTGATGAGTGCATTCAACTCGCAGAGTGGAACCTTCCTTTCCATAGACCAGTTTTGAAACACTGTTTTTGTAGAATCCGCAAGTGGCTATTTGGAGCTCTTTGAGGCTTATGCTGGAAAAGGAAATATCTTCGTCTACAAACTAGACAGAAGCATTCTCAGAAACTTCTTTGTCATGTGGGGATTGAACTCACAGAGTTGAACATTCCTTTACATAGAGCAGTTTTGCAACACCCTTTCGGTGGAAAGTGAAAGTGCTTATTTGGTGCGATGGCGGCATCTAGTGGATAAGGAAATACATTCAGATGAAAACAAGATACATCCATTCTCAGAAACTTCTTTGTGATGACTGCATTCTACTCACAGAGTTGAACCTTCCTTTTGATAGAACAGTTTGGAAACACTCTTTTTGTGGAATCTGCAAGTGGCTATTTGGAGCGCTTTGAGGCCTATGCTGGAAAAGGAAATCTCTTCACATAAAACCTAGACAGAAGTATTCCCAGAAAGTTTTTCTGATGTGCGCATTCAACTCACCGAGTTGAAGCTTCCTTTAGATAGAGCAGTTTTGAAACACTCTGTCTGTAGTACCTGCGAGTGGATATTTGGAGTGCTTTGAGTGCTACACTGTAAAAGCAAATATCTTCACTTGGAATCTAGACAGAAGAATTCTCAGAGACTTCCCTGTGCTCTCTGCATTCCACTCACAGAGTTGAACCTTCCTTTTGATAGAACAGTTTTGAAACACTCTTGTGGTAGAATCTGCAAGTCGATATTTGGAAGGTTTGGAGGCCTATCCTGGGAAAGGAAATATCTTCCCATCAAAACTAGACAGAAGCATTCTCAGAAACATCATAGTGATGTGCGCATTCAAGTCACAGAGTTGAAGCTTCCTTTTGATATAGCAGTTTTGAACCACTCTTTTAGTAGAATCTGCAAGTGGATGTTTGGAGAGCTAAGAGGCCAACACTGGAAAAGGAAATATCTTCACGTAAAAACTAGACGGAAGCATTCTCAGAAACTTCAATGGGCTTTACGCATTCACCTCACAGAGTGCCATGTTCCTTTTGAGAGCGCAGTTTTAAAACACTGTTTTTGTAGAATTTGCTAGAGGATGTTTGGAGCGATGTGAGGCCTTTGCTGGAAAAGGAAATATCTTCACAGAAAACCTAGATAGAAGCATTCTCAGAAACTCCTTTGTGATGAGTGCATTCAAATCACAGACTTGAAACTTCCTTTGGAAAGAGCAGTTTTGAAACACTCTTTTTGTAGAATTTGCAAGGGGATATTTGGAGCGCTTTGAGGCCTATGCTGGAAAATGAAATATCTTCACCTAAAAACTAGACGGAAGCATTCTCAGAAACATCTTTGTGATGAGTGCATTCAACTCACAGAGTTGAAGCTTCCTTTTGATAGAGGAGTTTTGAAACACTCTTTTAGCGGCATCTGCAAGTGGATATTTGGAGCGCTTTGAGGCCAAGGCTGGAAAACGAAATATCATCACATAAAAACTCGACAGAAGCATTCTCTGAAACTTCTTTGTGATGAGTGCATTCAACTCACAGACTCGAACGTTTCTTTTGATAGAACAGTTTAGAAACACTCCCTTTGTAGAATCTGCAAGTGTTTATTTGGAGCGGTTTGGGGCCTATGTTGGAAAAGGACATATCTTCACATCAGAATTAGACAGACGCATTCTCAGAAACTTCTTTGTGATGAGTGCATTGACCTCACAGAGTTCAACCTACCTATTGATAGAGAAGTTTTGAAACACCCTTTTTGTAGAATCTGCAAGTGAATATTTGGCGCGATTTGAGGCCTATGCAGGAAACGGAAATATCTTCACATGAAAACTAGACAGATGAATTCTCAGAAACCTCTTTGTGATGAGTGCATTCAAGTCACAGACTTGAAGCTTCCTTTTGAAAGAGCAGTTTCGAAACACTCTTTTTGTAGAATCTGCAAGTGGATATTTGGAGCGGTTTGAGGGCTATGCTGGAAAAGTTAATACCTTCACCTAAAAACTAGACAGAAGCATACTCAGAAACTTCTTTGTGATGTGTGCATTGAACTCACAGAGTTGAACCTTTCTTTTGATACAGAAGTTTTGAAACACTCTTTTCGTAGAATCTTCAAGTGGATGTATGGAGTGATTTGAGGCCTATGCTGGAAAAGGAAATACCTTCACGTAGAAACTAGAGAAAAGCATTCTCAGAAAGTTCCCTGTGCTTTGTGCATTCAACTCACAGAGTTGAACATTCCCTTTGATAGAGCAGTTTTGAAACACTCTTTTTGTAGAATCTGCAAGTGGATATTTGGAGCGCTTTGAGGCCTCTGCTGCCAAAGGAATTATCATTGCATAAAAACTAGATGGAAGCGTTCTCAGAAACTTCCTTGTGATGAGTGTATTCAACTCGCAGAGTGGAACCTTCCTTTCGATAGACCAGTTTTGAAACACTGTATTTGTAGAATCCGCAAGTGGCTATTTGGAGCTCTTTGAGGCTTATGCTGGAAAAGGAAATATCTTCATCTACAAACTAGACAGAAGCATTCTCAGAAACTTCTTTGTCATGTGGGGATTGAACTCACAGAGTTGAACATTCCTTTACATAGAGCAGTTTTGCAACACCCTTTCGGTGGAAAGTGAAAGTGCTTATTTGGTGCGATGGCGGCATCTAGTGGATAAGGAAATACATTCAGATGAAAACAAGATACATCCATTCTCAGAAACTTCTTTGTGATGACTGCATTCTACTCACAGAGTTGAACCTTCCTTTTGATAGAACAGTTTGGAAACACTCTTTTTGTGGAATCTGCAAGTGGCTATTTGGAGCGCTTTGAGGCCTATGCTGGAAAAGGAAATCTCTTCACATAAAACCTAGACAGAAGTATTCCCAGAAAGTTTTTCTGATGTGCGCATTCAACTCACCGAGTTGAACCTTCCTTTAGATAGAGCAGTTTTGAAACACTCTGTCTGTAGTACCTGCGAGTGGATATTTGGAGTGCTTTGAGTGCTACACTGTAAAAGCAAATATCTTCACTTGGAATCTAGACAGAAGAATTCTCAGAGACTTCCCTGTGCTCTCTGCATTCCACTCACAGAGTTGAACCTTCCTTTTGATAGAACAGTTTTGAAACACTCTTGTGGTAGAATCTGCAAGTCGATATTTGGAAGGTTTTGAGGCCTATCCTGGGAAAGGAAATATCTTAGCATCAAAACTAGACAGAAGCATTCTCAGAAACTTCTTTGTGATGTGCGCATTCAAGTCACCGAGTTGAAGCTTCCTTTTGATATAGCAGTTTTGAACCACTCTTTTAGTAGAATCTGCAAGTGGATGTTCGGAGAGCTAAGAGGCCAACACTGGAAAAGGAAATCTCTTCACGTAAAAACTAGACGGAAGCATTCTCAGAAACTTCAATGGGCTTTACGCATTCAACTCACAGAGTGCAATGTTGCTTTTGAGAGCGCAGTTTTAAAACACTGTTTTTGTAGAATTTGCTAGAGGATGTTTGGAGCGATGTGAGGCCTTTGCTGGAAAAGGAAATATCTTCACATAAAACCTAGACAGAAGCATTCTCAGAAACTCCTTTGTGATGAGTGCATTCAAATCACACCCTTGAACCTTCCTTTGGAAAGAGCAGTTTTGAAACACTCTTTCTGAAGAATCTGCAAGTGGATATTTGGAGCGATTTGAGGCCTCTGCTGGAAATGAAATATCTTCACCTAAAAACTAGACGGAAGCATTCTCAGAAACTCCTTTGTGATGAGTGCATTCAACTCACAGAGTTGAAGCTTCTTTTTGATAGAGCAGTTTTGAAACACTCTTTTAGCAGCATCTGCAAGTGGATATTTGGAGCGCTTTGAGGCCAAGGCTGGAAAACGAAATATCATCACATAAAAACTCGACAGAAGCATTCTCTGAAACTTTTTTGTGATGAGTGCATTCAACTCACAGACTCGAACGTTTCTTTTGATAGAACAGTTTAGAAACACTCCTTTTGTAGAATCTGCAAATGTTTATTTGGAGCGCTTGGAGGCCTATGTTGGAAAAGGACATATCTTCACATCAAAAGTAGACAGACGCATTCTCAGAAACTTCTTTGTGATGAGTGCATTGAACTCACAGAGTTGAACCTACCTATTGATAGAGAAGTTTTGAAACACCCTTTTTGTAGAATCTGCAAGTGAATATTTGGCGCGATTTGAGGCCTATGCAGGAAACGGAAATATCTTCACATGAAAACTAGACAGATGAATTCTCAGAAACGTCTTTGTGATGAGTGCGTTCAACTCACAGACTTGAAGCTTCCTTTTGAAAGAGCAGTTTCGAAACACTCTTTTTGTAGAATCTGCAAGTGGATATTTGGAGCGCTTTGAGGGCTATGCTGGAAAAGTTAATACCTTCACCTAAAAACTAGACAGACGCAAACTCAGAAACTTCTTTGTGACGTGTGCATTGAACTCACAGAGTTGAACCTTTCTTTTGATACAGAAGTTTTGAAACACTCTTTTCGTAGAATCTTCAACTGGATGTATGGAGTGATTTGAGGCCTATGCTGGAAAAGGAAATACCTTCACGTAGAAACTAGACAAAAGCATTCTCAGAAAGTTCCCTGTGCTTTGTGCGTTCAACTCACAGAGTTGAACATTCCCTTTGATAGAGCAGTTTTGAAACACTCTTTTTGTAGAATCTGCAAGTGGATATTTGGAGCGCTTTGAGGCCTCTGCCGCCAAAGGAATTATCATTGCATAAAAACTAGATGGAAGCGTTCTCAGAAACTTCCTTGTGATGAGTGCATTCAACTCGCAGAGTGGAACCTTCCTTTCGATAGACCAGTTTTGAAACACTGTTTTTGTAGAATCCGCAAGTGGCTATTTGGAGCTCTTTGAGGCTTATGCTGGAAAAGGAAATATCTTCGTCTACAAACTAGACAGAAGCATTCTCAGAAACTTCTTTGTCATGTGGGGATTGAACTCACAGAGTTGAACATTCCTTTACATAGAGCAGTTTTGCAACACCCTTTCGGTGGAAAGTGAAAGTGCTTATTTGGTGCGATGGCGGCATCTAGTGGATAAGGAAATACATTCAGATGAAAACAAGATACATCCATTCTCAGAAACTTCTTTGTGATGACTGTATTCTACTCACAGAGTTGAACCTTCCTTTTGATAGAACAGTTTGGAAACACTCTTTTTGTGGAATCTGCAAGTGGCTATTTGGAGCGCTTTGAGGCCTATGCTGGAAAAGGAAATCTCTTCACATAAAACCTAGACAGAAGTATTCCCAGAAAGTTTTTCTGATGTGCGCATTCAACTCACCGAGTTGAAGCTTCCTTTAGATAGAGCAGTTTTGAAACACTCTGTCTGTAGTACCTGCGAGTGGATATTTGGAGTGCTTTGAGTGCTACACTGTAAAAGCAAATATCTTCACTTGGAATCTAGACAGAAGAATTCTCAGAGACTTCCCTGTGCTCTCTGCATTCCACTCACAGAGTTGAACCTTCCTTTTGATAGAACAGTTTTGAAACACTCTTGTGGTAGAATCTGCAAGTCGATATTTGGAAGGTTTGGAGGCCTATCCTGGGAAAGGAAATATCTTCCCATCAAAACTAGACAGAAGCATTCTCAGAAACTTCTTAGTGATGTGCGCATTCAAGTCACAGAGTTGAAGCTTCCTTTTGATATAGCAGTTTTGAACCACTCTTTTAGTAGAATCTGCAAGTGGATGTTTGGAGAGCTAAGAGGCCAACACTGGAAAAGGAAATCTCTTCACGTAAAAACTAGACGGAAGCATTCTCAGAAACTTCAATGGGCTTTACGCATTCAACTCACAGAGTGCAATGTTGCTTTTGAGAGCGCAGTTTTAAAACACTGTTTTTATAGAATTTGCTAGAGGATGTTTGGAGCGATGTGAAGCCTTTGCTGGAAAAGGAAATATCTTCACATAAAACCTAGACAGAAGCATTCTCAGAAACTCCTTTGTGATGAGTGCATTCAAATCACACACTTGAACCTTCCTTTGGAAAGAGCAGTTTTGAAACACTCTTTCTGAAGAATCTGCAAGTGGATATTTGGAGCGATTTGAGGCCTCTGCTGGAAATGAAATATCTTCACCTAAAAACTAGACGGAAGCATTCTCAGAAACTCCTTTGTGATGAGTGCATTCAACTCACAGAGTTGAAGCTTCCTTTTGATAGAGCAGTTTTGAATCACTCTTTTAGCAGCATCTGCAAGTGGATATTTGGAGCGCTTTGAGGCCAAGGCTGGAAAACGAAATATCATCACATAAAAACTCGACAGAAGCATTCTCTGAAACTTCTTTGTGATGAGTGCATTCAACTCACAGACTCGAACGTTCCTTTTGATAGAACAGTTTAGAAACACTCCTTTTGTAGAATCTGCAAGTGTTTATTTGGAGCGCTTTGAGGCCTATGTTGGAAAAGGACATATCTTCACATCAAAAGTAGACAGACGCATTCTCAGAAACTTCTTTGTGATGAGTGCATTGAACTCACGGAGTTGAAACTACCTATTGATAGAGAAGTTTTGAAACACCCTTTTTGTAGAATCTGCAAGTGAATATTTGGCGCGATTTGAGGCCTATGCAGGAAACGGAAATAACTTCACATGAAAACTAGACAGATGAATTCTCCGAAACGTCTTTGTGATGAGTGCATTCAACTCACAGACTTGAAGCTTCCTTTTGAAAGAGCAGTTTCGAAACACTCTTTTTGTAGAATCTGCATGTGGATATTTGGAGCGCTTTGAGGGCTATGCTGGAAAAGTTAATACCTTCACCTAAAAACTAGACAGACGCAAACTCAGAAACTTCTTTGTGACGTGTGCATTGAACTCACAGAGTTGAACCTTTCTTTTGATACAGAAGTTTTGAAACACTCTTTTCGTAGAATATTCAAGTGGATGGATGGAGTGATTTGAGGCCTATGCTGGAAAAGGAAATACCTTCACGTAGAAACGAGACAAAAGCATTCTCAGAAAGTTCCCTGTGCTTTGTGCATTCAACTCACAGAGTTGAACATTCCCTTTGATAGAGCAGTTTTGAAACACTCTTCTTGTAGAATCTGCAAGTGGATATTTGGAGCGCTTTGAGGCCTCTGCCGCCAAAGGAATTATCATTGCATAAAAACTAGATGGAAGCGTTCTCAGAAACTTCCTTGTGATGAGTGCATTCAACTCGCAGAGTGGAACCTTCCTTTCGATAGACCAGTTTTGAAACACTGTTTTTGTAGAATCCGCAAGTGGCTATTTGGAGCTCTTTGAGGCTTATGCTGGAAAAGGAAATATCTTCGTCTACAAACTAGACAGAAGCATTCTCAGAAACTTCTTTGTCATGTGGGGATTGAACTCACAGAGTTGAACATTCCTTTACATAGAGCAGTTTTGCAACACCCTTTCGGTGGAAAGTGAAAGTGCTTATTTGGTGCGATGGCGGCATCTAGTGGATAAGGAAATACATTCAGATGAAAACAAGATACATCCATTCTCAGAAACTTCTTTGTGATGACTGCATTCTACTCACAGAGTTGAACCTTCCTTTTGATAGAACAGTTTGGAAACACTCTTTTTGTGGAATCTGCAAGTGGCTATTTGGAGCGCTTTGAGGCCTATGCTGGAAAAGGAAATCTCTTCACATAAAACCTAGACAGAAGTATTCCCAGAAAGTTTTTCTGATGTGCGCATTCAACTCACCGAGTTGAACCTTCCTTTAGATAGAGCAGTTTTGAAACACTCTGTCTGTAGTACCTGCGAGTGGATATTTGGAGTGCTTTGAGTGCTACACTGTAAAAGCAAATATCTTCACTTGGAATCTAGACAGAAGAATTCTCAGAGACTTCCCTGTGCTCTCTGCATTCCACTCACAGAGTTGAACCTTCCTTTTGATAGAACAGTTTTGAAACACTCTTGTGGTAGAATCTGCAAGTCGATATTTGGAAGGTTTTGAGGCCTATCCTGGGAAAGGAAATATCTTAGCATCAAAACTAGACAGAAGCATTCTCAGAAACTTCTTTGTGATGTGCGCATTCAAGTCACCGAGTTGAAGCTTCCTTTTGATATAGCAGTTTTGAACCACTCTTTTAGTAGAATCTGCAAGTGGATGTTCGGAGAGCTAAGAGGCCAACACTGGAAAAGGAAATCTCTTCACGTAAAAACTAGACGGAAGCATTCTCAGAAACTTCAATGTTCTTTACGCATTCAACTCACAGAGTGCAATGTTGCTTTTGCGAGCGCAGTTTTAAAACACTGTTTTTGTAGAATTTGCTAGAGGATGTTTGGAGCGATGTGAGGCCACTGCTGGAAAAGGAAATATCTTCACATAAAACCTAGACAGAAGCATTCTCAGAAACTCCTTTGTGATGAGTGCATTCAAATCACACCCTTGAACCTTCCTTTGGAAAGAGCAGTTTTGAAACACTCTTTCTGAAGAATCTGCAAGTGGATATTTGGAGCGATTTGAGGCCTCTGCTGGAAATGAAATATCTTCACCTAAAAACTAGACGGAAGCATTCTCAGAAACTCCTTTGTGGTGAGTGCATTCAACTCACAGAGTTGAAGCTTCCTTTTGATAGAGCAGTTTTGAAACACTCTTTTAGCAGCATCTGCAAGTGGATATTTGGAGCGCTTTGTGGCCAAGGCTGGAAAACGAAATATCATCACATAAAAACTCGACAGAAGCATTCTCTGAAACTTCTTTGTGATGAGTGCATTCAACTCACAGACTCGAACGTTGCTTTTGATAGAACAGTTTAGAAACACTCCTTTTGTAGAATCTGCAAGTGTTTATTTGGAGCGCTTTGAGGCCTATGTTGGAAAAGGACATATCTTCACATCAAAAGTAGACAGACGCATTCTCAGAAACTTCTTTGTGATGAGTGCATTGAACTCACAGAGTTGAACCTACCTATTGATAGAGAAGTTTTGAAACACCCTTTTTGTAGAATCTGCAAGTGAATATTTGGCGCGATTTGAGGCCTATGCAGGAAACGGAAATATCTTCACATGAAAACTAGACAGATGAATTCTCAGAAACGTCTTTGTGATGAGTGCGTTCAACTCACAGACTTGAAGCTTCCTTTTGAAAGAGCAGTTTCGAAACACTCTTTTTGTAGAATCTGCAAGTGGATATTTGGAGCGCTTTGAGGGCTATGCTGGAAAAGTTAATACCTTCACCTAAAAACTAGACAGACGCAAACTCAGAAACTTCTTTGTGACGTGTGCATTGAACTCACAGAGTTGAACCTTTCTTTTGATACAGAAGTTTTGAAACACTCTTTTCGTAGAATCTTCAAGTGGATGTATGGAGTGATTTGAGGCCTATGCTGGAAAAGGAAATACCTTCACGTAGAAACTAGACAAAAGCATTCTCAGAAAGTTCCCTGTGCTTTGTGCATTCAACTCACAGAGTTGAACATTCCCTTTGATAGAGCAGTTTTGAAACACTCTTCTTGTAGAATCTGCAAGTGGATATTTGGAGCGCTTTGAGGCCTCTGCCGCCAAAGGAATTATCATTGCATAAAAACTAGATGGAAGCGTTCTCAGAAACTTCCTTGTGATGAGTGCATTCAACTCGCAGAGTGGAACCTTCCTTTCGATAGACCAGTTTTGAAACACTGTTTTTGTAGAATCCGCAAGTGGCTATTTGGAGCTCTTTGAGGCTTATGCTGGAAAAGGAAATATCTTCGTCTACAAACTAGACAGAAGCATTCTCAGAAACTTCTTTGTCATGTGGGGATTGAACTCACAGAGTTGAACATTCCTTTACATAGAGCAGTTTTGGAACACCCTTTCGGTGGAAAGTGAAAGTGCTTATTTGGTGCGATGGCGGCATCTAGTGGATAAGGAAATACATTCAGATGAAAACAAGATACATCCATTCTCAGAAACTTCTTTGTGATGACTGCATTCTACTCACAGTGTTGAACCTTCCTTTTGATAGAACAGTTTGGAAACACTCTTTTTGTGGAATCTGCAAGTGGCTATTTGGAGCGCTTTGAGGCCTATGCTGGAAAAGGAAATCTCTTCACATAAAACCTAGACAGAAGTATTCCCAGAAAGTTTTTCTGATGTGCGCATTCAACTCACCGAGTTGAACCTTCCTTTAGATAGAGCAGTTTTGAAACACTCTGTCTGTAGTACCTGCGAGTGGATATTTGGAGTGCTTTGACTGCTACACTGTAAAAGCAAATATCTTCACTTGGAATCTAGACAGAAGAATTCTCAGAGACTTCCCTGTGCTCTCTGCATTCCACTCACAGAGTTGAACCTTCCTTTTGATAGAACAGTTTTGAAACACTCTTGTGGTAGAATCTGCAAGTCGATATTTGGAAGGTTTTGAGGCCTATCCTGGGAAAGGAAATATCTTAGCATCAAAACTAGACAGAAGCATTCTCAGAAACTTCTTTGTGATGTGCGCATTCAAGTCACCGAGTTGAAGCTTCCTTTTGATATAGCAGTTTTCAACCACTCTTTTAGTAGAATCTGCAAGTGGATGTTCGGAGAGCTAAGAGGCCAACACTGGAAAAGGAAATCTCTTCACGTAAAAACTAGACGGAAGCATTCTCAGAAACTTCAATGGGCTTTACGCATTCAACTCACAGAGTGCAATGTTGCTTTTGAGAGCGCAGTTTTAAAACAGTGTTTTTGTAGTATTTGCTAGAGGATGTTTGGAGCGATGTGAGGCCTTTGCTAGAAAAGGAAATGTCTTCACATAAAACCTAGACAGAAGCATTCTCAGAAACTCCTTTGTGATGAGTGCATTCAAATCACACCCTTGAACCTTAAAGAGCAGTTTTGAAACACTCTTTCTGAAGAATCTGCAAGTGGATATTTGGAGCGATTTGAGGCCTCTGCTGGAAATGAAATATCTTCACCTAAAAACTAGACGGAAGCATTCTCAGAAACTCCTTTGTGATGAGTGCATTCAACTCACAGAGTTGAAGCTTCTTTTTGATAGAGCAGTTTTGAAACACTCTTTTAGCAGCATCTGCAAGTGGATATTTGGAGCGCTTTGAGGCCGAGGCTGGAAAACGAAATATCATCACATAAAAACTCGACAGAAGCATTCTCTGAAACTTTTTTGTGATGAGTGCATTCAACTCACAGACTCGAACGTTTCTTTTGATAGAACAGTTTAGAAACACTCCTTTTGTAGAATCTGCAAGTGTTTATTTGGAGCGCTTGGAGGCCTATGTTGGAAAAGGACATATCTTCACATCAAAAGTAGACAGACGCATTCTCAGAAACTTCTTTGTGATGAGTGCATTGAACTCACAGAGTTGAACCTACCTATTGATAGAGAAGTTTTGAAACACCCTTTTTGTAGAATCTGCAAGTGAATATTTGGCGCGATTTGAGGCCTATGCAGGAAACGGAAATATCTTCACATGAAAACTAGACAGATGAATTCTCAGAAACGTCTTTGTGATGAGTGCGTTCAACTCACAGACTTGAAGCTTCCTTTTGAAAGAGCAGTTTCGAAACACTCTTTTTGTAGAATCTGCAAGTGGATATTTGGAGCGCTTTGAGGGCTATGCTGGAAAAGTTAATACCTTCACCTAAAAACTAGACAGACGCAAACTCAGAAACTTCTTTGTGACGTGTGCATTGAACTCACAGAGTTGAACCTTTCTTTTGATACAGAAGTTTTGAAACACTCTTTTCGTAGAATCTTCAAGTGGATGTATGGAGTGATTTGAGGCCTATGCTGGAAAAGGAAATACCTTCACGTAGAAACTAGACAAAAGCATTCTCAGAAAGTTCCCTGTGCTTTGTGCATTCAACTCACAGAGTTGAACATTCCCTTTGATAGAGCAGTTTTGAAACACTCTTTTTGTAGAATCTGCAAGTGGATATTTGGAGCGCTTTGAGGCCTCTGCCGCCAAAGGAATTATCATTGCATAAAAACTAGATGGAAGCGTTCTCAGAAACTTCCTTGTGATGAGTGCATTCAACTCGCAGAGTGGAACCTTCCTTTCGATAGACCAGTTTTGAAACACTGTTTTTGTAGAATCCGCAAGTGGCTATTTGGAGCTCTTTGAGGCTTATGCTGGAAAAGGAAATATCTTCGTCTACAAACTAGACAGAAGCATTCTCAGAAACTTCTTTGTCATGTGGGGATTGAACTCACAGAGTTGAACATTCCTTTACATAGAGCAGTTTTGCAACACCCTTTCGGTGGAAAGTGAAAGTGCTTATTTGGTGCGATGGCGGCATCTAGTGGATAAGGAAATACATTCAGATGAAAACAAGATACATCCATTCTCAGAAACTTCTTTGTGATGACTGCATTCTACTCACAGAGTTGAACCTTCCTTTTGATAGAACAGTTTGGAAACACTCTTTTTGTGGAATCTGCAAGTGGCTATTTGGAGCGCTTTGAGGCCTATGCTGGAAAAGGAAATCTCTTCACATAAAACCTAGACAGAAGTATTCCCAGAAAGTTTTTCTGATGTGCGCATTCAACTCACCGAGTTGAACCTTCCTTTAGATAGAGCAGTTTTGAAACACTCTGTCTGTAGTACCTGCGAGTGGATATTTGGAGTGCTTTGAGTGCTACACTGTAAAAGCAAATATCTTCACTTGGAATCTAGACAGAAGAATTCTCAGAGACTTCCCTGTGCTCTCTGCATTCCACTCACAGAGTTGAACCTTCCTTTTGATAGAACAGTTTTGAAACACTCTTGTGGTAGAATCTGCAAGTCGATATTTGGAAGGTTTGGAGGCCTATCCTGGGAAAGGAAATATCTTCCCATCAAAACTAGACAGAAGCATTCTCAGAAACTTCTTAGTGATGTGCGCATTCAAGTCACAGAGTTGAAGCTTCCTTTTGATATAGCAGTTTTGAACCACTCTTTTAGTAGAATCTGCAAGTGGATGTTTGGAGAGCTAAGAGGCCAACACTGGAAAAGGAAATCTCTTCACGTAAAAACTAGACGGAAGCATTCTCAGAAACTTCAATGGGCTTTACGCATTCAACTCACAGAGCGCAAAGTTGCTTTTGAGAGCGCAGTTTTAAAACACTGTTTTTATAGAATTTGCTAGAGGATGTTTGGAGCGATGTGAAGCCTTTGCTGGAAAAGGAAATATCTTCACATAAAACCTAGACAGAAGCATTCTCAGAAACTCCTTTGTGATGAGTGCATTCAAATCACACACTTGAACCTTCCTTTGGAAAGAGCAGTTTTGAAACACTCTTTCTGAAGAATCTGCAAGTGGATATTTGGAGCGATTTGAGGCCTCTGCTGGAAATGAAATATCTTCACCTAAAAACTAGACGGAAGCATTCTCAGAAACTCCTTTGTGATGAGTGCATTCAACTCACAGAGTTGAAGCTTCCTTTTGATAGAGCAGTTTTGAATCACTCTTTTAGCAGCATCTGCAAGTGGATATTTGGAGCGCTTTGAGGCCAAGCCTGGAAAACGAAATATCATCACATAAAAACTCGACAGAAGCATTCTCTGAAACTTCTTTGTGATGAGTGCATTCAACTCACAGACTCGAACGTTTCTTTTGATAGAACAGTTTAGAAACACTCCTTTTGTAGAATCTGCAAGTGTTTATTTGGAGCGCTTTGAGGCCTATGTTGGAAAAGGACATATCTTCACATCAAAAGTAGACAGACGCATTCTCAGAAACTTCTTTGTGATGAGTGCATTGAACTCACAGAGTTGAACCTACCTATTGATAGAGAAGTTTTGAAACACCCTTTTTGTAGAATCTGCAAGTGAATATTTGGCGCGATTTGAGGCCTATGCAGGAAACGGAAATAACTTCACATGAAAACTAGACAGATGAATTCTCCGAAACGTCTTTATGATGAGTGCATTCAACTCACAGACTTGAAGCTTCCTTTTGAAAGAGCAGTTTCGAAACACTCTTTTTGTAGAATCTGCAAGTGGATATTTGGAGCGCTTTGAGGGCTATGCTGGAAAAGTTAATACCTTCACCTAAAAACTAGACAGAAGCATACTCAGAAACTTCTTTGTGATGTGTGCATTGAACTCACAGAGTTGAACCTTTCTTTTGATACAGAAGTTTTGAAACACTCTTTTCGTAGAATCTTCAAGTGGATGTATGGAGTGATTTGAGGCCTATGCTGGAAAAGGAAATACCTTCACGTAGAAACTAGACAAAAGCATTCTCAGAAAGTTCCCTGTGCTTTGTGCATTCAACTCACAGAGTTGAACATTCCCTTTGATAGAGCAGTTTTGAAACACTCTTTTTGTAGAATCTGCAAGTGGATATTTGGAGCGCTTTGAGGCCTCTGCTGCCAAAGGAATTATCATTGCATAAAAACTAGATGGAAGCGTTCTCAGAAACTTCCTTGTGATGAGTGTATTCAACTCGCAGAGTGGAACCTTCCTTTCGATAGACCAGTTTTGAAACACTGTATTTGTAGAATCCGCAAGTGGCTATTTGGAGCTCTTTGAGGCTTATGCTGGAAAAGGAAATATCTTCATCTACAAACTAGACAGAAGCATTCTCAGAAACTTCTTTGTCATGTGGGGATTGAACTCACAGAGTTGAACATTCCTTTACATAGAGCAGTTTTGCAACACCCTTTCGGTGGAAAGTGAAAGTGCTTATTTGGTGCGACGGCGGCATCTAGTGGATAAGGAAATACATTCAGATGAAAACAAGATACATCCATTCTCAGAAACTTCTTTGTGATGACTGCATTCTACTCACAGAGTTGAACCTTCCTTTTGATAGAACAGTTTTGAAACACTCTTTTTGTGGAATCTGCAAGTGGCTATTTGGAGCGCTTTGAGGCCTATGCTGGAAAAGGAAATCTCTTCACATAAAACCTAGACAGAAGTATTCCCAGAAAGTTTTTCTGATGTGCGCATTCAACTCACCGAGTTGAACCTTCCTTTAGATAGAGCAGTTTTGAAACACTCTGTCTGTAGTACCTGCGAGTGGATATTTGGAGTGCTTTGAGTGCTACATTGTAAAAGCAAATATCTTCACTTGGAATCTAGACAGAAGAATTCTCAGAGACTTCCCTGTGCTCTCTGCATTCCACTCACAGAGTTGAACCTTCCTTTTGATAGAACAGTTTTGAAACACTCTTGTGGTAGAATCTGCAAGTCGATATTCGGAAGGTTTGGAGGCCTATCCTGGGAAAGGAAATATCTTCCCATCAAAACTAGACAGAAGCATTCTCAGAAACTTCTTAGTGATGTGCGCATTCAAGTCACAGAGTTGAAGCTTCCTTTTGATATAGCAGTTTTGAACCACTCTTTTAGTGGAATCTGCAAGTGGATGTTTGGAGAGCTAAGAGGCCAACACTGGAAAAGGAAATCTCTTCACGTAAAAACTAGACGGAAGCATTCTCAGAAACTTCAATGGGCTTTACGCATTCAACTCACAGAGTGCAATGTTCCTTTTGAGAGCGCAGTTTTAAAACACTGTTTTTGTAGAATTTGCTAGAGGATGTTTGGAGCGATGTGAGGCCATTGCTGGAAAAGGAAATATCTTCACATAAAACCTAGACAGAAGCATTCTCAGAAACTCCTTTGTGATGAGTGCATTCAAATCACACACTTGAACCTTCCTTTGGAAAGAGCAGTTTTGAAACACTCTTTCTGAAGAATCTGCAAGTGGATATTTGGAGCGATTTGAGGCCTCTGCTGGAAATGAAATATCTTCACCTAAAAACTAGACGGAAGCATTCTCAGAAACTCCTTTGTGGTGAGTGCATTCAACTCACAGAGTTGAAGCTTCCTTTTGATAGAGCAGTTTTGAAACACTCTTTTAGCAGCATCTGCAAGTGGATATTTGGAGCGCTTTGTGGCCAAGGCTGGAAAACGAAATATCATCAAATAAAAACTCGACAGAAGCATTCTCTGAAACTTCTTTGTGATGAGTGCATTCAACTCACAGACTCGAACGTTGCTTTTGATAGAACAGTTTAGAAACACTCCTTTTGTAGAATCTGCAAGTGTTTATTTGGAGCGCTTTGAGGCCTATGTTGGAAAAGGACATATCTTCACATCAAAAGTAGACAGACGCATTCTCAGAAACTTCTTTGTGATGAGTGCATTGAACTCACAGAGTTGAACCTACCTATTGATAGAGAAGTTTTGAAACACCCTTTTTGTAGAATCTGCAAGTGAATATTTGGCGCGATTTGAGGCCTATGCAGGAAACGGAAATATCTTCACATGAAAACAAGACAGATGAATTCTCAGAAACGTCTTTGTGATGAGTGCGTTCAACTCACAGACTTGAAGCTTCCTTTTGAAAGAGCAGTTTCGAAACACTCTTTTTGTAGAATCTGCAAGTGGATATTTGGAGCGCTTTGAGGGCTATGCTGGAAAAGTTAACACCTTCACCTAAAAACTAGACAGACGCAAACTCAGAAACTTCTTTGTGACGTGTGCATTGAACTCACAGAGTTGAACCTTTCTTTTGATACAGAAGTTTTGAAACACTCTTTTCGTAGAATCTTCAAGTGGATGTATGGAGTGATTTGAGGCCTATGCTGGAAAAGGAAATACCTTCACGTAGAAACTAGACAAAAGCATTCTCAGAAAGTTCCCTGTGCTTTGTGCATTCAACTCACAGAGTTGAACATTCCCTTTGATAGAGCAGTTTTGAAACACTCTTTTTGTAGAATCTGCAAGTGGATATTTGGAGCGCTTTGAGGCCTCTGCCGCCAAAGGAATTATCATTGCATAAAAACTAGATGGAAGCGTTCTCAGAAACTTCCTTGTGATGAGTGCATTCAACTCGCAGAGTGGAACCTTCCTTTCGATAGACCAGTTTTGAAACACTGTTTTTGTAGAATCCGCAAGTGGCTATTTGGAGCTCTTTGAGGCTTATGCTGGAAAAGGAAATATCTTCGTCTACAAACTAGACAGAAGCATTCTCAGAAACTTCTTTGTCATGTGGGGATTGAACTCACAGAGTTGAACATTCCTTTACATAGAGCAGTTTTGCAACACCCTTTCGGTGGAAAGTGAAAGTGCTTATTTGGTGCGATGGCGGCATCTAGTGGATAAGGAAATACATTCAGATGAAAACAAGATACATCCATTCTCAGAAACTTCTTTGTGATGACTGCATTCTACTCACAGAGTTGAACCTTCCTTTTGATAGAACAGTTTGGAAACACTCTTTTTGTGGAATCTGCAAGTGGCTATTTGGAGCGCTTTGAGGCCTATGCTGGAAAAGGAAATCTCTTCACATAAAACCTAGACAGAAGTATTCCCAGAAAGTTTTTCTGATGTGCGCATTCAACTCACCGAGTTGAAGCTTCCTTTAGATAGAGCAGTTTTGAAACACTCTGTCTGTAGTACCTGCGAGTGGATATTTGGAGTGCTTTGAGTGCTACACTGTAAAAGCAAATATCTTCACTTGGAATCTAGACAGAAGAATTCTCAGAGACTTCCCTGTGCTCTCTGCATTCCACTCACAGAGTTGAACCTTCCTTTTGATAGAACAGTTTTGAAACACTCTTGTGGTAGAATCTGCAAGTCGATATTTGGAAGGTTTGGAGGCCTATCCTGGGAAAGGAAATATCTTCCCATCAAAACTAGACAGAATCATTCTCAGAAACTTCTTAGTGATGTGCGCATTCAAGTCACAGAGTTGAAGCTTCCTTTTGATATAGCAGTTTTGAACCACTCTTTTAGTGGAATCTGCAAGTGGATGTTCGGAGAGCTAAGAGGCCAACACTGGAAAAGGAAATCTCTTCACGTAAAAACTAGACGGAAGCATTCTCAGAAACTTCAATGGGCTTTACGCATTCAACTCACAGAGTGCAATGTTGCTTTTGAGAGCGCAGTTTTAAAACACTGTTTTTGTAGAATTTGCTAGAGGATGTTTGGAGCGATGTGAAGCCTTTGCTGGAAAAGGAAATATCTTCACATAAAACCTAGACAGAAGCATTCTCAGAAACTCCTTTGTGATGAGTGCATTCAAATCACACACTTGAACCTTCCTTTGGAAAGAGCAGTTTTGAAACACTCTTTCTGAAGAATCTGCAAGTGGATATTTGGAGCGATTTGAGGCCTCTGCTGGAAATGAAATATCTTCACCTAAAAACTAGACGGAAGCATTCTCAGAAACTCCTTTGTGATGAGTGCATTCAACTCACAGAGTTGAAGCTTCCTTTTGATAGAGCAGTTTTGAAACACTCTTTTAGCAGCATCTGCAAGTGGATATTTGGAGCGCTTTGAGGCCAAGGCTGGAAAACGAAATATCATCACATAAAAACTCGACAGAAGCATTCTCTGAAACTTCTTTGTGATGAGTGCATTCAACTCACAGACTCGAACGTTTGTTTTGATAGAACAGTTTAGAAACACTCCTTTTGTAGAATCTGCAAGTGTTTATTTGGAGCGCTTGGAGGCCTATGTTGGAAAAGGACATATCTTCACATCAAAAGTAGACAGACGCATTCTCAGAAACTTCTTTGTGATGAGTGCATTGAACTCACAGAGTTGAACCTACCTATTGATAGAGAAGTTTTGAAACACCCTTTTTGTAGAATCTGCAAGTGAATATTTGGCGCGATTTGAGGCCTATGCAGGAAACGGAAATATCTTCACATGAAAACTAGACAGATAAATTCTCCGAAACCTCTTTGTCATGAGTGCATTCAACTCACAGACTTGAAGCTTCCTTTTGAAAGAGCAGTTTCAAAACACTCTTTTTGTAGAATCTGCAAGTGGATATTTGGAGCGCTTTGAGGGCTATGCTGGAAAAATTAATACCTTCACCTAAAAACTAGACAGACGCAAACTCAGAAACTTCTTTGTGACGTGTGCATTGAACTCACAGAGTTGAACCTTTCTTTTGATACAGAAGTTTTGAAACACTCTTTTCGTAGAATCTTCAAGTGGATGGATGGAGTGATTTGAGGCCTATGCTGGAAAAGGAAATACCTTCACGTAGAAACGAGACAAAAGCATTCTCAGAAAGTTCCCTGTGCTTTGTGCATTCAACTCACAGAGTTGAACATTCCCTTTGATAGAGCAGTTTTGAAACACTCTTCTTGTAGAATCTGCAAGTGGATATTTGGAGCGCTTTGAGGCCTCTGCCGCCAAAGGAATTATCATTGCATAAAAACTAGATGGAAGCGTTCTCAGAAACTTCCTTGTGATGAGTGCATTCAACTCGCAGAGTGGAACCTTCCTTTCGATAGACCAGTTTTGAAACACTGTTTTTGTAGAATCCGCAAGTGGCTATTTGGAGCTCTTTGAGGCTTATGCTGGAAAAGGAAATATCTTCGTTTACAAACTAGACAGAAGCATTCTCAGAAACTTCTTTGTCATGTGCGGATTGAACTCACAGAGTTGAACATTCCTTTACATAGAGCAGTTTTGCAACACCCTTTCGGTGGAAAGTGAAAGTGCTTATTTGGTGCGATGGCGGCATCTAGTGGATAAGCAAATACATTCAGATGAAAACAAGATACATCCATTCTCAGAAACTTCTTTGTGATGACTGCATTCTACTCACAGAGTTGAACCTTCCTTTTGATAGAACAGTTTGGAAACACTCTTTTTGTGGAATCTGCAAGTGGCTATTTGGAGCGCTTTGAGGCCTATGCTGGAAAAGGAAATCTCTTCACATAAAACCTAGACAGAAGTATTCCCAGAAAGTTTTACTGATGTGCGCATTCAACTCACCGAGTTGAACCTTCCTTTAGATAGAGCAGTTTTGAAACACTCTGTCTGTAGTACCTGCGAGTGGATATTTGGAGTGCTTTGAGTGCTACACTGTAAAAGCAAATATCTTCACTTGGAATCTAGACAGAAGAATTCTCAGAGACTTCCCTGTGCTCTCTGCATTCCACTCACAGAGTTGAACCTTCCTTTTGATAGAACAGTTTTGAAACACTCTTGTGGTAGAATCTGCAAGTCGATATTTGGAAGGTTTGGAGGCCTATCCTGGGAAAGGAAATATCTTCCCATCAAAACTAGACAGAAGCATTCTCAGAAGCTTCTTAGTGATGTGCGCATTCAAGTCACAGAGTTGAAGCTTCCTTTTGATATAGCAGTTTTGAACCACTCTTTTAGTGGAATCTGCAAGTGGATGTTCGGAGAGCTAAGAGGCCAACACTGGAAAAGGAAATCTCTTCACGTAAAAACTAGACGGAAGCATTCTCAGAAACTTCAATGGGCTTTACGCATTCAACTCACAGAGTGCAATGTTGCTTTTGCGAGCGCAGTTTTAAAACACTGTTTTTGTAGAATTTGCTAGAGGATGTTTGGAGCGATGTGAGGCCTTTGCTGGAAAAGGAAATATCTTCACATAAAACCTAGACAGAAGCATTCTCAGAAACTCCTTTGTGATGAGTGCATTCAAATCACACCCTTGAACCTTCCTTTGGAAAGAGCAGTTTTGAAACACTCTTTCTGAAGAATCTGCAAGTGGATATTTGGAGCGATTTGAGGCCTCTGCTGGAAATGAAATATCTTCACCTAAAAACTAGACGGAAGCATTCTCAGAAACTCCTTTGTGATGAGTGCATTCAACTCACAGAGTTGAAGCTTCTTTTTGATAGAGCAGTTTTGAAACACTCTTTTAGCAGCATCTGCAAGTGGATATTTGGAGCGCTTTGAGGCCAAGGCTGGAAAACGAAATATCATCACATAAAAACTCGACAGAAGCATTCTCTGAAACTTCTTTCTGATGAGTGCATTCAACTCACAGACTCGAACGTTTCTTTTGATAGAACAGTTTAGAAACACTCCTTTTGTAGAATCTGCAAGTGTTTATTTGGAGCGCTTGGAGGCCTATGTTGGAAAAGGACATATCTTCACATCAAAAGTAGACAGACGCATTCTCAGAAACTTCTTTGTGATGAGTGCATTGAACTCACAGAGTTGAACCTACCTATTGATAGAGAAGTTTTGAAACACCCTTTTTGTAGAATCTGCAAGTGAATATTTGGCGCGATTTGAGGCCTATGCAGGAAACGGAAATATCTTCACATGAAAACTAGACAGATGAATTCTCAGAAACCTCTTTGTGATGAGTGCATTCAACTCACAGACTTGAAGCTTCCTTTTGAAAGAGGAGTTTCGAAACACTCTTTTTGTAGAATCTGCAAGTGGATATTTGGAGCGCTTTGAGGGCTATGCTGGAAAAGTTAATACCTTCACCTAAAAACTAGACAGAAGCATACTCAGAAACTTCTTTGTGATGTGTGCATTGAACTCACAGAGTTGAACCTTTCTTTTGATACAGAAGTTTTGAAACACTCTTTTCGTAGAATCTTCAAGTGGATGTATGGAGTGATTTGAGGCCTATGCTGGAAAAGGAAATACCTTCACGTAGAAACTAGACAAAAGCATTCTCAGAAAGTTCCCTGTGCTTTGTGCATTCAACTCACAGAGTTGAACATTCCCTTTGATAGAGCAGTTTTGAAACACTCTTTTTGTAGAATCTGCAAGTGGATATTTGGAGCGCTTTGAGGCCTCTGCTGCCAAAGGAATTATCATTGCATAAAAACTAGATGGAAGCGTTCTCAGAAACTTCCTTGTGATGAGTGTATTCAACTCGCAGAGTGGAACCTTCCTTTCGATAGACCAGTTTTGAAACACTGTATTTGTAGAATCCGCAAGTGGCTATTTGGAGCTCTTTGAGGCTTATGCTGGAAAAGGAAATATCTTCATCTACAAACTAGACAGAAGCATTCTCAGAAACTTCTTTGTCATGTGGGGATTGAACTCACAGAGTTGAACATTCCTTTACATAGAGCAGTTTTGCAACACCCTTTCGGTGGAAAGTGAAAGTGCTTATTTGGTGCGACGGCGGCATCTAGTGGATAAGGAAATACATTCAGATGAAAACAAGATACATCCATTCTCAGAAACTTCTTTGTGATGACTGCATTCTACTCACAGAGTTGAACCTTCCTTTTGATAGAACAGTTTTGAAACACTCTTTTTGTGGAATCTGCAAGTGGCTATTTGGAGCGCTTTGAGGCCTATGCTGGAAAAGGAAATCTCTTCACATAAAACCTAGACAGAAGTATTCCCAGAAAGTTTTTCTGATGTGCGCATTCAACTCACCGAGTTGAACCTTCCTTTAGATAGAGCAGTTTTGAAACACTCTGTCTGTAGTACCTGCGAGTGGATATTTGGAGTGCTTTGAGTGCTACATTGTAAAAGCAAATATCTTCACTTGGAATCTAGACAGAAGAATTCTCAGAGACTTCCCTGTGCTCTCTGCATTCCACTCACAGAGTTGGACCTTCCTTTTGATAGAACAGTTTTGAAACACTCTTGTGGTAGAATCTGCAAGTCGATATTCGGAAGGTTTGGAGGCCTATCCTGGGAAAGGAAATATCTTCCCATCAAAACTAGACAGAAGCATTCTCAGAAACTTCTTAGTGATGTGCGCATTCAAGTCACAGAGTTGAAGCTTCCTTTTGATATAGCAGTTTTGAACCACTCTTTTAGTGGAATCTGCAAGTGGATGTTTGGAGAGCTAAGAGGCCAACACTGGAAAAGGAAATCTCTTCACGTAAAAACTAGACGGAAGCATTCTCAGAAACTTCAATGGGCTTTACGCATTCAACTCACAGAGTGCAATGTTCCTTTTGAGAGCGCAGTTTTAAAACACTGTTTTTGTAGAATTTGCTAGAGGATGTTTGGAGCGATGTGAGGCCATTGCTGGAAAAGGAAATATCTTCACATAAAACCTAGACAGAAGCATTCTCAGAAACTCCTTTGTGATGAGTGCATTCAAATCACACACTTGAACCTTCCTTTGGAAAGAGCAGTTTTGAAACACTCTTTCTGAAGAATCTGCAAGTGGATATTTGGAGCGATTTGAGGCCTCTGCTGGAAATGAAATATCTTCACCTAAAAACTAGACGGAAGCATTCTCAGAAACTCCTTTGTGGTGAGTGCATTCAACTCACAGAGTTGAAGCTTCCTTTTGATAGAGCAGTTTTGAAACACTCTTTTAGCAGCATCTGCAAGTGGATATTTGGAGCGCTTTGTGGCCAAGGCTGGAAAACGAAATATCATCAAATAAAAACTCGACAGAAGCATTCTCTGAAACTTCTTTGTGATGAGTGCATTCAACTCACAGACTCGAACGTTGCTTTTGATAGAACAGTTTAGAAACACTCCTTTTGTAGAATCTGCAAGTGTTTATTTGGAGCGCTTTGAGGCCTATGTTGGAAAAGGACATATCTTCACATCAAAAGTAGACAGACGCATTCTCAGAAACTTCTTTGTGATGAGTGCATTGAACTCACAGAGTTGAACCTACCTATTGATAGAGAAGTTTTGAAACACCCTTTTTGTAGAATCTGCAAGTGAATATTTGGCGCGATTTGAGGCCTATGCAGGAAACGGAAATATCTTCACATGAAAACAAGACAGATGAATTCTCAGAAACGTCTTTGTGATGAGTGCGTTCAACTCACAGACTTGAAGCTTCCTTTTGAAAGAGCAGTTTCGAAACACTCTTTTTGTAGAATCTGCAAGTGGATATTTGGAGCGCTTTGAGGGCTATGCTGGAAAAGTTAACACCTTCACCTAAAAACTAGACAGACGCAAACTCAGAAACTTCTTTGTGACGTGTGCATTGAACTCACAGAGTTGAACCTTTCTTTTGATACAGAAGTTTTGAAACACTCTTTTCGTAGAATCTTCAAGTGGATGTATGGAGTGATTTGAGGCCTATGCTGGAAAAGGAAATACCTTCACGTAGAAACTAGACAAAAGCATTCTCAGAAAGTTCCCTGTGCTTTGTGCATTCAACTCACAGAGTTGAACATTCCCTTTGATAGAGCAGTTTTGAAACACTCTTTTTGTAGAATCTGCAAGTGGATATTTGGAGCGCTTTGAGGCCTCTGCCGCCAAAGGAATTATCATTGCATAAAAACTAGATGGAAGCGTTCTCAGAAACTTCCTTGTGATGAGTGCATTCAACTCGCAGAGTGGAACCTTCCTTTCGATAGACCAGTTTTGAAACACTGTTTTTGTAGAATCCGCAAGTGGCTATTTGGAGCTCTTTGAGGCTTATGCTGGAAAAGGAAATATCTTCGTCTACAAACTAGACAGAAGCATTCTCAGAAACTTCTTTGTCATGTGGGGATTGAACTCACAGAGTTGAACATTCCTTTACATAGAGCAGTTTTGCAACACCCTTTCGGTGGAAAGTGAAAGTGCTTATTTGGTGCGATGGCGGCATCTAGTGGATAAGGAAATACATTCAGATGAAAACAAGATACATCCATTCTCAGAAACTTCTTTGTGATGACTGCATTCTACTCACAGAGTTGAACCTTCCTTTTGATAGAACAGTTTGGAAACACTCTTTTTGTGGAATCTGCAAGTGGCTATTTGGAGCGCTTTGAGGCCTATGCTGGAAAAGGAAATCTCTTCACATAAAACCTAGACAGAAGTATTCCCAGAAAGTTTTTCTGATGTGCGCATTCAACTCACCGAGTTGAAGCTTCCTTTAGATAGAGCAGTTTTGAAACACTCTGTCTGTAGTACCTGCGAGTGGATATTTGGAGTGCTTTGAGTGCTACACTGTAAAAGCAAATATCTTCACTTGGAATCTAGACAGAAGAATTCTCAGAGACTTCCCTGTGCTCTCTGCATTCCACTCACAGAGTTGAACCTTCCTTTTGATAGAACAGTTTTGAAACACTCTTGTGGTAGAATCTGCAAGTCGATATTTGGAAGGTTTGGAGGCCTATCCTGGGAAAGGAAATATCTTCCCATCAAAACTAGACAGAAGCATTCTCAGAAACTTCTTAGTGATGTGCGCATTCAAGTCACAGAGTTGAAGCTTCCTTTTGATATAGCAGTTTTGAACCACTCTTTTAGTGGAATCTGCAAGTGGATGTTCGGAGATCTAAGAGGCCAACACTGGAAAAGGAAATCTCTTCACGTAAAAACTAGACGGAAGCATTCTCAGAAACTTCAATGGGCTTTACGCATTCAACTCACAGAGTGCAATGTTGCTTTTGAGAGCGCAGTTTTAAAACACTGTTTTTGTAGAATTTGCTAGAGGATGTTTGGAGCGATGTGAAGCCTTTGCTGGAAAAGGAAATATCTTCACATAAAACCTAGACAGAAGCATTCTCAGAAACTCCTTTGTGATGAGTGCATTCAAATCACACACTTGAACCTTCCTTTGGAAAGAGCAGTTTTGAAACACTCTTTCTGAAGAATCTGCAAGTGGATATTTGGAGCGATTTGAGGCCTCTGCTGGAAATGAAATATCTTCACCTAAAAACTAGACGGAAGCATTCTCAGAAACTCCTTTGTGATGAGTGCATTCAACTCACAGAGTTGAAGCTTCCTTTTGATAGAGCAGTTTTGAAACACTCTTTTAGCAGCATCTGCAAGTGGATATTTGGAGCGCTTTGAGGCCAAGGCTGGAAAACGAAATATCATCACATAAAAACTCGACAGAAGCATTCTCTGAAACTTCTTTGTGATGAGTGCATTCAACTCACAGACTCGAACGTTTGTTTTGATAGAACAGTTTAGAAACACTCCTTTTGTAGAATCTGCAAGTGTTTATTTGGAGCGCTTGGAGGCCTATGTTGGAAAAGGACATATCTTCACATCAAAAGTAGACAGACGCATTCTCAGAAACTTCTTTGTGATGAGTGCATTGAACTCACAGAGTTGAACCTACCTATTGATAGAGAAGTTTTGAAACACCCTTTTTGTAGAATCTGCAAGTGAATATTTGGCGCGATTTGAGGCCTATGCAGGAAACGGAAATATCTTCACATGAAAACTAGACAGATAAATTCTCCGAAACCTCTTTGTCATGAGTGCATTCAACTCACAGACTTGAAGCTTCCTTTTGAAAGAGCAGTTTCAAAACACTCTTTTTGTAGAATCTGCAAGTGGATATTTGGAGCGCTTTGAGGGCTATGCTGGAAAAATTAATACCTTCACCTAAAAACTAGACAGACGCAAACTCAGAAACTTCTTTGTGACGTGTGCATTGAACTCACAGAGTTGAACCTTTCTTTTGATACAGAAGTTTTGAAACACTCTTTTCGTAGAATCTTCAAGTGGATGGATGGAGTGATTTGAGGCCTATGCTGGAAAAGGAAATACCTTCACGTAGAAACGAGACAAAAGCATTCTCAGAAAGTTCCCTGTGCTTTGTGCATTCAACTCACAGAGTTGAACATTCCCTTTGATAGAGCAGTTTTGAAACACTCTTCTTGTAGAATCTGCAAGTGGATATTTGGAGCGCTTTGAGGCCTCTGCCGCCAAAGGAATTATCATTGCATAAAAACTAGATGGAAGCGTTCTCAGAAACTTCCTTGTGATGAGTGCCTTCAACTCGCAGAGTGGAACCTTCCTTTCGATAGACCAGTTTTGAAACACTGTTTTTGTAGAATCCGCAAGTGGCTATTTGGAGCTCTTTGAGGCTTATGCTGGAAAAGGAAATATCTTCGTCTACAAACTAGACAGAAGCATTCTCAGAAACTTCTTTGTCATGTGGGGATTGAACTCACAGAGTTGAACATTCCTTTACATAGAGCCGTTTTGCAACACCCTTTCGGTGGAAAGTGAAAGTGCTTATTTGGTGCGATGGCGGCATCTAGTGGATAAGGAAATACATTCAGATGAAAACAAGATACATCCATTCTCAGAAACTTCTTTGTGATGACTGCATTCTACTCACAGAGTTGAACCTTCCGTTTGATAGAACAGTTTTGAAACACTCTTTCTGTGGAATCTGCAAGTGGCTATTTGGAGCGCTTTGAGGCCTATGATGGAAAAGGAAATCTCTTCACATAAAACCTAGACAGAAGTATTCCCAGAAAGTTTTTCTGATGTGCGCATTCAACTCACCGAGTTGAACCTTCCTTTAGATAGAGCAGTTTTGAAACACTCTGTCTGTAGTACCTGCGAGTGGATATTTGGAGTGCTTTGAGTGCTACACTGTAAAAGCAAATATCTTCACTTGGAATCTAGACAGAAGAATTCTCAGAGACTTCCCTGTGCTCTCTGCATTCCACTCACAGAGTTGAACCTTCCTTTTGATAGAACAGTTTTGAAACACTCTTGTGGTAGAATCTGCAAGTCGATATTTGGAAGGTTTGGAGGCCTATCCTGGGAAAGGAAATATCTTCCCATCAAAACTAGACAGAAGCATTCTCAGAAACTTCTTAGTGATGTGCGCATTCAAGTCACAGAGTTGAAGCTTCCTTTTGATATAGCAGTTTTGAACCACTCTTTTAGTGGAATCTGCAAGTGGATGTTCGGAGAGCTAAGAGGCCAACACTGGAAAAGGAAATCTCTTCACGTAAAAACTAGACGGAAGCATTCTCAGAAACTTCAATGGTCTTTACGCATTCAACTCACAGAGTGCAATGTTGCTTTTGAGAGCGCAGTTTTAAAACACTGTTTTTGTAGAATTTGCTAGAGGATGTTTGGAGCGATGTGAAGCCTTTGCTGGAAAAGGAAATATCTTCACATAAAACCTAGACAGAAGCATTCTCAGAAACTCCTTTGTGATGAGTGCATTCAAATCACACCCTTGAACCTTCCTTTGGAAAGAGCAGTTTTGAAACACTCTTTCTGAAGAATCTGCAAGTGGATATTTGGAGCGATTTGAGGCCTCTGCTGGAAATGAAATATCTTCACCTAAAAACTAGACGGAAGCATTCTCAGAAACTCCTTTGTGATGAGTGCATTCAACTCACAGAGTTGAAGCTTCCTTTTGATAGAGCAGTTTTGAAACACTCTTTTAGCAGCATCTGCAAGTGGATATTTGGAGCGCTTTGAGGCCAAGGCTGGAAAACGAAATATCATCACATAAAAACTCGACAGAAGCATTCTCTGAAACTTCTTTGTGATGAGTGCATTCAACTCACAGACTCGAACGTTTGTTTTGATAGAACAGTTTAGAAACACTCCTTTTGTAGAATCTGCAAGTGTTTATTTGGAGCGCTTGGAGGCCTATGTTGGAAAAGGACATATCTTCACATCAAAAGTAGACAGACGCATTCTCAGAAACTTCTTTGTGATGAGTGCATTGAACTCACAGAGTTGAACCTACCTATTGATAGAGAAGTTTTGAAACACCCTTTTTGTAGAATCTGCAAGTGAATATTTGGCGCGATTTGAGGCCTATGCAGGAAACGGAAATATCTTCACATGAAAACTAGACAGATAAATTCTCCGAAACCTCTTTGTCATGAGTGCATTCAACTCACAGACTTGAAGCTTCCTTTTGAAAGAGCAGTTTCAAAACACTCTTTTTGTAGAATCTGCAAGTGGATATTTGGAGCGCTTTGAGGGCTATGCTGGAAAAATTAATACCTTCACCTAAAAACTAGACAGACGCAAACTCAGAAACTTCTTTGTGACGTGTGCATTGAACTCACAGAGTTGAACCTTTCTTTTGATACAGAAGTTTTGAAACACTCTTTTCGTAGAATCTTCAAGTGGATGGATGGAGTGATTTGAGGCCTATGCTGGAAAAGGAAATACCTTCACGTAGAAACGAGACAAAAGCATTCTCAGAAAGTTCCCTGTGCTTTGTGCATTCAACTCACAGAGTTGAACATTCCCTTTGATAGAGCAGTTTTGAAACACTCTTCTTGTAGAATCTGCAAGTGGATATTTGGAGCGCTTTGAGGCCTCTGCCGCCAAAGGAATTATCATTGCATAAAAACTAGATGGAAGCGTTCTCAGAAACTTCCTTGTGATGAGTGCATTCAACTCGCAGAGTGGAACCTTCCTTTCAATAGACCAGTTTTGAAACACTGTTTTTGTAGAATCCGCAAGTGGCTATTTGGAGCTCTTTGAGGCTTATGCTGGAAAAGGAAATATCTTCGTTTACAAACTAGACAGAAGCATTCTCAGAAACTTCTTTGTCATGTGCGGATTGAACTCACAGAGTTGAACATTCCTTTACATAGAGCAGTTTTGCAACACCCTTTCGGTGGAAAGTGAAAGTGCTTATTTGGTGCGATGGCGGCATCTAGTGGATAAGCAAATACATTCAGATGAAAACAAGATACATCCATTCTCAGAAACTTCTTTGTGATGACTGCATTCTACTCACAGAGTTGAACCTTCCTTTTGATAGAACAGTTTTGAAACACTCTTTTTGTGGAATCTGCAAGTGGCTATTTGGAGCGCTTTGAGGCCTATGCTGGAAAAGGAAATCTCTTCACATAAAACCTAGACAGAAGTATTCCCAGAAAGTTTTTCTGATGTGCGCATTCAACTCACCGAGTTGAACCTTCCTTTAGATAGAGCAGTTTTGAAACACTCTGTCTGTAGTACCTGCGAGTGGATATTTGGAGTGCTTTGAGTGCTACACTGTAAAAGCAAATATCTTCACTTGGAATCTAGACAGAAGAATTCTCAGAGACTTCCCTGTGCTCTCTGCATTCCACTCACAGAGTTGAACCTTCCTTTTGATAGAACAGTTTTGAAACACTCTTGTGGTAGAATCTGCAAGTCGATATTTGGAAGGTTTGGAGGCCTATCCTGGGAAAGGAAATATCTTCCCATCAAAACTAGACAGAAGCATTCTCAGAAACATCATAGTGATGTGCGCATTCAAGTCACAGAGTTGAAGCTTCCTTTTGATATAGCAGTTTTGAACCACTCTTTTAGTAGAATCTGCAAGTGGATGTTTGGAGAGCTAAGAGGCCAACACTGGAAAAGGAAATATCTTCACGTAAAAACTAGACGGAAGCATTCTCAGAAACTTCAATGGGCTTTACGCATTCACCTCACAGAGTGCCATGTTCCTTTTGAGAGCGCAGTTTTAAAACACTGTTTTTGTAGAATTTGCTAGAGGATGTTTGGAGCGATGTGAGGCCTTTGCTGGAAAAGGAAATATCTTCACATAAAACCTAGACAGAAGCATTCTCAGAAACTCCTTTGTGATGAGTGCATTCAAATCACAGACTTGAAACTTCCTTTGGAAAGAGCAGTTTTGAAACACTCTTTTTGTAGAATTTGCAAGGGGATATTTGGAGCGCTTTGAGGCCTATGCTGGAAAATGAAATATCTTCACCTAAAAACTAGACGGAAGCATTCTCAGAAACATCTTTGTGATGAGTGCATTCAACTCACAGAGTTGAAGCTTCCTTTTGATAGAGGAGTTTTGAAACACTCTTTTAGCGGCATCTGCAAGTGGATATTTGGAGCGCTTTGAGGCCAAGGCTGGAAAACGAAATATCATCACATAAAAACTCGACAGAAGCATTCTCTGAAACTTCTTTGTGATGAGTGCATTCAACTCACAGACTCGAACGTTTCTTTTGATAGAACAGTTTAGAAACACTCCCTTTGTAGAATCTGCAAGTGTTTATTTGGAGCGCTTTGAGGCCTATGTTGGAAAAGGACATATCTTCACATCAGAATTAGACAGACGCATTCTCAGAAACTTCTTTGTGATGAGTGCATTGACCTCACAGAGTTCAACCTACCTATTGATAGAGAAGTTTTGAAACACCCTTTTTGTAGAATCTGCAAGTGAATATTAGGCGCGATTTGAGGCCTATGCAGGAAACGGAAATATCTTCACATGAAAACTAGACAGATGAATTCTCAGAAACCTCTTTGTGATGAGTGCATTCAAGTCACAGACTTGAAGCTTCCTTTTGAAAGAGCAGTTTCGAAACACTCTTTTTGTAGAATCTGCAAGTGGATATTTGGAGCGCTTTGAGGGCTATGCTGGAAAAGTTAATACCTTCACCTAAAAACTAGACAGAAGCATACTCAGAAACTTCTTTGTGATGTGTGCATTGAACTCACAGAGTTGAACCTTTCTTTTGATACAGAAGTTTTGAAACACTCTTTTCGTAGAATCTTCAAGTGGATGTATGGAGTGATTTGAGGCCTATGCTGGAAAAGGAAATACCTTCACGTAGAAACGAGACAAAAGCATTCTCAGAAAGTTCCCTGTGCTTTGTGCATTCAACTCACAGAGTTGAACATTCCCTTTGATAGAGCAGTTTTGAAACACTCTTTTTGTAGAATCTGCAAGTGGATATTTGGAGCGCTTTGAGGCCTCTGCTGCCAAAGGAATTATCATTGCATAAAAACTAGATGGAAGCGTTCTCAGAAACTTCCTTGTGATGAGTGTATTCAACTCGCAGAGTGGAACCTTCCTTTCGATAGACCAGTTTTGAAACACTGTATTTGTAGTATCCGCAAGTGGCTATTTGGAGCTCTTTGAGGCTTATGCTGGAAAAGGAAATATCTTCATCTACAAACTAGACAGAAGCATTCTCAGAAACTTCTTTGTCATGTGGGGATTGAACTCACAGAGTTGAACATTCCTTTACATAGAGCAGTTTTGCAACACCCTTTCGGTGGAAAGTGAAAGTGCTTATTTGGTGCGATGGCGGCATCTAGTGGATAAGGAAACACATTCAGATGAAAACAAGATACATCCATTCTCAGAAACTTCTTTGTGATGACTGCATTCTACTCACAGAGTTGAACCTTCCTTTTGATAGAACAGTTTTGAAACACTCTTTTTGTGGAATCTGCAAGTGGCTATTTGGAGCGCTTTGAGGCCTATGCTGGAAAAGGAAATCTCTTCACATAAAACCTAGACAGAAGTATTCCCAGAAAGTTTTTCTGATGTGCGCATTCAACTCACGGAGTTGAAGCTTCCTTTAGATAGAGCAGTTTTGAAACACTCTGTCTGTAGTACCTGCGATTGGATATTTGGAGTGCTTTGAGTGCTACATTGTAAAAGCAAATATCTTCACTTGGAATCTAGACAGAAGAATTCTCAGAGACTTCCCTGTGCTCTCCGCATTCCACTCACAGAGTTGAACCTTCCTTTTGATAGAACAGTTTTGAAACACTCTTGTGGTAGAATCTGCAAGTCGATATTCGGAAGGTTTGGAGGCCTATCCTGGGAAAGGAAATATCTTCCCATCAAAACTAGACAGAAGCATTCTCAGAAACTTCTTAGTGATGTGCGCATTCAAGTCACAGAGTTGAAGCTTCCTTTTGATATAGCAGTTTTGAACCACTCTTTTAGTGGAATCTGCAAGTGGATGTTTGGAGAGCTAAGAGGCCAACACTGGAAAAGGAAATCTCTTCACGTAAAAACTAGACGGAAGCATTCTCAGAAACTTCAATGGGCTTTACGCATTCAACTCACAGAGTGCAATGTTGCTTTTGAGAGCGCCGTTTTAAAACACTGTTTTTGTAGAATTTGCTAGAGGATGTTTGGAGCGATGTGAGGCCATTGCTGGAAAAGGAAATATCTTCACATAAAACCTAGACAGAAGCATTCTCAGAAACTCCTTTGTGATGAGTGCATTCAAATCACACACTTGAACCTTCCTTTGGAAAGAGCAGTTTTGAAACACTCTTTCTGAAGAATCTGCAAGTGGATATTTGGAGCAATTTGAGGCCTCTGCTGGAAATGAAATATCTTCACCTAAAAACTAGACGGAAGCATTCTCAGAAACTCCTTTGTGGTGAGTGCATTCAACTCACAGAGTTGAAGCTTCCTTTTGATAGAGCAGTTTTGAAACACTCTTTTAGCAGCATCTGCAAGTGGATATTTGGAGCGCTTTGTGGCCAAGGCTGGAAAACGAAATATCATCACATAAAAACTCGACAGAAGCATTCTCTGAAACTTCTTTGTGATGAGTGCTTTCAACTCACAGACTCGAACGTTGCTTTTGATAGAACAGTTTAGAAACACTCCTTTTGTAGAATCTGCAAGTGTTTATTTGGAGCGCTTTGAGGCCTATGTTGGAAAAGGACATATCTTCACATCAAAAGTAGACAGACGCATTCTCAGAAACTTCTTTGTGATGAGTGCATTGAACTCACAGAGTTGAACCTACCTATTGATAGAGAAGTTTTGAAACACCCTTTTTGTAGAATCTGCAAGTGAATATTTGGCGCGATTTGAGGCCTATGCAGGAAACGGAAATATCTTCACATGAAAACTAGACAGATGAATTCTCAGAAACGTCTTTGTGATGAGTGCGTTCAACTCACAGACTTGAAGCTTCCTTTTGAAAGAGCAGTTTCGAAACACTCTTTTTGTAGAATCTGCAAGTGGATATTTGGAGCGCTTTGAGGGCTATGCTGGAAAAGTTAATACCTTCACCTAAAAACTAGACAGACGCAAACTCAGAAACTTCTTTGTGACGTGTGCATTGAACTCACAGAGTTGAACCTTTCTTTTGATACAGAAGTTTTGAAACACTCTTTTCGTAGAATCTTCAAGTGGATGGATGGAGTGATTTGAGGCCTATGCTGGAAAAGGAAATACCTTCACGTAGAAGCGAGACAAAAGCATTCTCAGAAAGTTCCCTGTGCTTTGTGCATTCAACTCACAGAGTTGAACATTCCCTTTGATAGAGCAGTTTTGAAACACTCTTCTTGTAGAATCTGCAAGTGGATATTTGGAGCGCTTTGAGGCCTCTGCCGCCAAAGGAATTATCATTGCATAAAAACTAGATGGAAGCGTTCTCAGAAACTTCCTTGTGATGAGTGCATTCAACTCGCAGAGTGGAACCTTCCTTTCAATAGACCAGTTTTGAAACACTGTTTTTGTAGAATCCGCAAGTGGCTATTTGGAGCTCTTTGAGGCTTATGCTGGAAAAGGAAATATCTTCGTTTACAAACTAGACAGAAGCATTCTCAGAAACTTCTTTGTCATGTGGGGATTGAACTCACAGAGTTGAACATTCCTTTACATAGAGCAGTTTTGCAACACCCTTTCGGTGGAAAGTGAAAGTGCTTATTTGGTGCGATGGCGGCATCTAGTGGATAAGCAAATACATTCAGATGAAAACAAGATACATCCATTCTCAGAAACTTCTTTGTGATGACTGCATTCTACTCACAGAGTTGAACCTTCCTTTTGATAGAACAGTTTGGAAACACTCTTTTTGTGGAATCTGCAAGTGGCTATTTGGAGCGCTTTGAGGCCTATGCTGGAAAAGGAAATCTCTTCACATAAAACCTAGACAGAAGTATTCCCAGAAAGTTTTTCTGATGTGCGCATTCAACTCACCGAGTTGAACCTTCCTTTAGATAGAGCAGTTTTGAAACACTCTGTCTGTAGTACCTGCGAGTGGATATTTGGAGTGCTTTGAGTGCTACACTGTAAAAGCAAATATCTTCACTTGGAATCTAGACAGAAGAATTCTCAGAGACTTCCCTGTGCTCTCTGCATTCCACTCACAGAGTTGAACCTTCCTTTTGATAGAACAGTTTTGAAACACTCTTGTGGTAGAATCTGCAAGTCGATATTTGGAAGGTTTGGAGGCCTATCCTGGGAAAGGAAATATCTTCCCATCAAAACTAGACAGAAGCATTCTCAGAAACATCATAGTGATGTGCGCATTCAAGTCACAGAGTTGAAGCTTCCTTTTGATATAGCAGTTTTGAACCACTCTTTTAGTAGAATCTGCAAGTGGATGTTTGGAGAGCTAAGAGGCCAACACTGGAAAAGGAAATATCTTCACGTAAAAACTAGACGGAAGCATTCTCAGAAACTTCAATGGGCTTTACGCATTCACCTCACAGAGTGCCATGTTCCTTTTGAGAGCGCAGTTTTAAAACACTGTTTTTGTAGAATTTGCTAGAGGATGTTTGGAGCGATGTGAGGCCTTTGCTGGAAAAGGAAATATCTTCACATAAAACCTAGATAGAAGCATTCTCAGAAACTCCTTTGTGATGAGTGCATTCAAATCACAGACTTGAAACTTCCTTTGGAAAGAGCAGTTTTGAAACACTCTTTTTGTAGAATTTGCAAGGGGATATTTGGAGCGCTTTGAGGCCTATGCTGGAAAATGAAATATCTTCACCTAAAAACTAGACGGAAGCATTCTCAGAAACATCTTTGTGATGAGTGCATTCAACTCACAGAGTTGAAGCTTCCTTTTGATAGAGGAGTTTTGAAACACTCTTTTAGCGGCATCTGCAAGTGGATATTTGGAGCGCTTTGAGGCCAAGGCTGGAAAACGAAATATCATCACATAAAAACTCGACAGAAGCATTCTCTGAAACTTCTTTGTGATGAGTGCATTCAACTCACAGACTCGAACGTTTCTTTTGATAGAACAGTTTAGAAACACTCCCTTTGTAGAATCTGCAAGTGTTTATTTGGAGCACTTTGGGGCCTATGTTGGAAAAGGACATATCTTCACATCAGAATTAGACAGACGCATTCTCAGAAACTTCTTTGTGATGAGTGCATTGACCTCACAGAGTTCAACCTACCTATTGATAGAGAAGTTTTGAAACACCCTTTTTGTAGAATCTGCAAGTGAATATTTGGCGCGATTTGAGGCCTATGCAGGAAACGGAAATATCTTCACATGAAAACTAGACAGATGAATTCTCAGAAACCTCTTTGTGATGAGTGCATTCAAGTCACAGACTTGAAGCTTCCTTTTGAAAGAGCAGTTTCGAAACACTCTTTTTGTAGAATCTGCAAGTGGATATTTGGAGCGCTTTGAGGGCTATGCTGGAAAAGTTAATACCTTCACCTAAAAACTAGACAGAAGCATACTCAGAAACTTCTTTGTAATGTGTGCATTGAACTCACAGAGTTGAACCTTTCTTTTGATACAGAAGTTTTGAAACACTCTTTTCGTAGAATCTTCAAGTGGATGTATGGAGTGATTTGAGGCCTATGCTGGAAAAGGAAATACCTTCACGTAGAAACTAGACAAAAGCATTCTCAGAAAGTTCCCTGTGCTTTGTGCATTCAACTCACAGAGTTGAACATTCCCTTTGATAGAGCAGTTTTGAAACACTCTTTTTGTAGAATCTGCAAGTGGATATTTGGAGCGCTTTGAGGCCTCTGCTGCCAAAGGAATTATCATTGCATAAAAACTAGATGGAAGCGTTCTCAGAAACTTCCTTGTGATGAGTGTATTCAACTCGCAGAGTGGAACCTTCCTTTCGATAGACCAGTTTTGAAACACTGTATTTGTAGAATCCGCAAGTGGCTATTTGGAGCTCTTTGAGGCTTATGCTGGAAAAGGAAATATCTTCATCTACAAACTAGACAGAAGCATTCTCAGAAACTTCTTTGTCATGTGGGGATTGAACTCACAGAGTTGAACATTCCTTTACATAGAGCAGTTTTGCAACACCCTTTCGGTGGAAAGTGAAAGTGCTTATTTGGTGCGACGGCGGCATCTAGTGGATAAGGAAATACATTCAGATGAAAACAAGATACATCCATTCTCAGAAACTTCTTTGTGATGACTGCATTCTACTCACAGAGTTGAACCTTCCTTTTGATAGAACAGTTTTGAAACACTCTTTTTGTGGAATCTGCAAGTGGCTATTTGGAGCGCTTTGAGGCCTATGCTGGAAAAGGAAATCTCTTCACATAAAACCTAGACAGAAGTATTCCCAGAAAGTTTTTCTGATGTGCGCATTCAACTCACCGAGTTGAACCTTCCTTTAGATAGAGCAGTTTTGAAACACTCTGTCTGTAGTACCTGCGAGTGGATATTTGGAGTGCTTTGAGTGCTACATTGTAAAAGCAAATATCTTCACTTGGAATCTAGACAGAAGAATTCTCAGAGACTTCCCTGTGCTCTCTGCATTCCACTCACAGAGTTGAACCTTCCTTTTGATAGAACAGTTTTGAAACACTCTTGTGGTAGAATCTGCAAGTCGATATTCGGAAGGTTTGGAGGCCTATCCTGGGAAAGGAAATATCTTCCCATCAAAACTAGACAGAAGCATTCTCAGAAACTTCTTAGTGATGTGCGCATTCAAGTCACAGAGTTGAAGCTTCCTTTTGATATAGCAGTTTTGAACCACTCTTTTAGTGGAATCTGCAAGTGGATGTTTGGAGAGCTAAGAGGCCAACACTGGAAAAGGAAATCTCTTCACGTAAAAACTAGACGGAAGCATTCTCAGAAACTTCAATGGGCTTTACGCATTCAACTCACAGAGTGCAATGTTCCTTTTGAGAGCGCAGTTTTAAAACACTGTTTTTGTAGAATTTGCTAGAGGATGTTTGGAGCGATGTGAGGCCATTGCTGGAAAAGGAAATATCTTCACATAAAACCTAGACAGAAGCATTCTCAGAAACTCCTTTGTGATGAGTGCATTCAAATCACACACTTGAACCTTCCTTTGGAAAGAGCAGTTTTGAAACACTCTTTCTGAAGAATCTGCAAGTGGATATTTGGAGCGATTTGAGGCCTCTGCTGGAAATGAAATATCTTCACCTAAAAACTAGACGGAAGCATTCTCAGAAACTCCTTTGTGGTGAGTGCATTCAACTCACAGAGTTGAAGCTTCCTTTTGATAGAGCAGTTTGAAACACTCTTTTAGCAGCATCTGCAAGTGGATATTTGGAGCGCTTTGTGGCCAAGGCTGGAAAACGAAATATCATCAAATAAAAACTCGACAGAAGCATTCTCTGAAACTTCTTTCTGATGAGTGCATTCAACTCACAGACTCGAACGTTGCTTTTGATAGAACAGTTTAGAAACACTCCTTTTGTAGAATCTGCAAGTGTTTATTTGGAGCGCTTTGAGGCCTATGTTGGAAAAGGACATATCTTCACATCAAAAGTAGACAGACGCATTCTCAGAAACTTCTTTGTGATGAGTGCATTGAACTCACAGAGTTGAACCTACCTATTGATAGAGAAGTTTTGAAACACCCTTTTTGTAGAATCTGCAAGTGAATATTTGGCGCGATTTGAGGCCTATGCAGGAAACGGAAATATCTTCACATGAAAACAAGACAGATGAATTCTCAGAAACGTCTTTGTGATGAGTGCGTTCAACTCACAGACTTGAAGCTTCCTTTTGAAAGAGCAGTTTCGAAACACTCTTTTTGTAGAATCTGCAAGTGGATATTTGGAGCGCTTTGAGGGCTATGCTGGAAAAGTTAACACCTTCACCTAAAAACTAGACAGACGCAAACTCAGAAACTTCTTTGTGACGTGTGCATTGAACTCACAGAGTTGAACCTTTCTTTTGATACAGAAGTTTTGAAACACTCTTTTCGTAGAATCTTCAAGTGGATGTATGGAGTGATTTGAGGCCTATGCTGGAAAAGGAAATACCTTCACGTAGAAACTAGACAAAAGCATTCTCAGAAAGTTCCCTGTGCTTTGTGCATTCAACTCACAGAGTTGAACATTCCCTTTGATAGAGCAGTTTTGAAACACTCTTTTTGTAGAATCTGCAAGTGGATATTTGGAGCGCTTTGAGGCCTCTGCCGCCAAAGGAATTATCATTGCATAAAAACTAGATGGAAGCGTTCTCAGAAACTTCCTTGTGATGAGTGCATTCAACTCGCAGAGTGGAACCTTCCTTTCGATAGACCAGTTTTGAAACACTGTTTTTGTAGAATCCGCAAGTGGCTATTTGGAGCTCTTTGAGGCTTATGCTGGAAAAGGAAATATCTTCGTCTACAAACTAGACAGAAGCATTCTCAGAAACTTCTTTGTCATGTGGGGATTGAACTCACAGAGTTGAACATTCCTTTACATAGAGCAGTTTTGCAACACCCTTTCGGTGGAAAGTGAAAGTGCTTATTTGGTGCGATGGCGGCATCTAGTGGATAAGGAAATACATTCAGATGAAAACAAGATACATCCATTCTCAGAAACTTCTTTGTGATGACTGCATTCTACTCACAGAGTTGAACCTTCCTTTTGATAGAACAGTTTGGAAACACTCTTTTTGTGGAATCTGCAAGTGGCTATTTGGAGCGCTTTGAGGCCTATGCTGGAAAAGGAAATCTCTTCACATAAAACCTAGACAGAAGTATTCCCAGAAAGTTTTTCTGATGTGCGCATTCAACTCACCGAGTTGAACCTTCCTTTAGATAGAGCAGTTTTGAAACACTCTGTCTGTAGTACCTGCGAGTGGATATTTGGAGTGCTTTGAGTGCTACACTGTAAAAGCAAATATCTTCACTTGGAATCTAGACAGAAGAATTCTCAGAGACTTCCCTGTGCTCTCTGCATTCCACTCACAGAGTTGAACCTTCCTTTTGATAGAACAGTTTTGAAACACTCTTGTGGTAGAATCTGCAAGTCGATATTTGGAAGGTTTGGAGGCCTATCCTGGGAAAGGAAATATCTTCCCATCAAAACTAGACAGAAGCATTCTCAGAAACATCATAGTGATGTGCGCATTCAAGTCACAGAGTTGAAGCTTCCTTTTGATATAGCAGTTTTGAACCACTCTTTTAGTAGAATCTGCAAGTGGATGTTTGGAGAGCTAAGAGGCCAACACTGGAAAAGGAAATATCTTCACGTAAAAACTAGACGGAAGCATTCTCAGAAACTTCAATGGGCTTTACGCATTCACCTCACAGAGTGCCATGTTCCTTTTGAGAGCGCAGTTTTAAAACACTGTTTTTGTAGAATTTGCTAGAGGATGTTTGGAGCGATGTGAGGCCTTTGCTGGAAAAGGAAATATCTTCACATAAAACCTAGACAGAAGCATTCTCAGAAACTCCTTTGTGATGAGTGCATTCAAATCACAGACTTGAAACTTCCTTTGGAAAGAGCAGTTTTGAAACACTCTTTTTGTAGAATTTGCAAGGGGATATTTGGAGCGCTTTGAGGCCTATGCTGGAAAATGAAATATCTTCACCTAAAAACTAGACGGAAGCATTCTCAGAAACATCTTTGTGATGAGTGCATTCAACTCACAGAGTTGAAGCTTCCTTTTGATAGAGGAGTTTTGAAACACTCTTTTAGCGGCATCTGCAAGTGGATATTTGGAGCGCTTTGAGGCCAAGGCTGGAAAACGAAATATCATCACATAAAAACTCGACAGAAGCATTCTCTGAAACTTCTTTGTGATGAGTGCATTCAACTCACAGACTCGAACGTTTCTTTTGATAGAACAGTTTAGAAACACTCCCTTTGTAGAATCTGCAAGTGTTTATTTGGAGCGCTTTGAGGCCTATGTTGGAAAAGGACATATCTTCACATCAGAATTAGACAGACGCATTCTCAGAAACTTCTTTGTGATGAGTGCATTGACCTCACAGAGTTCAACCTACCTATTGATAGAGAAGTTTTGAAACACCCTTTTTGTAGAATCTGCAAGTGAATATTAGGCGCGATTTGAGGCCTATGCAGGAAACGGAAATATCTTCACATGAAAACTAGACAGATGAATTCTCAGAAACCTCTTTGTGATGAGTGCATTCAAGTCACAGACTTGAAGCTTCCTTTTGAAAGAGCAGTTTCGAAACACTCTTTTTGTAGAATCTGCAAGTGGATATTTGGAGCGCTTTGAGGGCTATGCTGGAAAAGTTAATACCTTCACCTAAAAACTAGACAGAAGCATACTCAGAAACTTCTTTGTGATGTGTGCATTGAACTCACAGAGTTGAACCTTTCTTTTGATACAGAAGTTTTGAAACACTCTTTTCGTAGAATCTTCAAGTGGATGTATGGAGTGATTTGAGGCCTATGCTGGAAAAGGAAATACCTTCACGTAGAAACGAGACAAAAGCATTCTCAGAAAGTTCCCTGTGCTTTGTGCATTCAACTCACAGAGTTGAACATTCCCTTTGATAGAGCAGTTTTGAAACACTCTTTTTGTAGAATCTGCAAGTGGATATTTGGAGCGCTTTGAGGCCTCTGCTGCCAAAGGAATTATCATTGCATAAAAACTAGATGGAAGCGTTCTCAGAAACTTCCTTGTGATGAGTGTATTCAACTCGCAGAGTGGAACCTTCCTTTCGATAGACCAGTTTTGAAACACTGTATTTGTAGTATCTGCAAGTGGCTATTTGGAGCTCTTTGAGGCTTATGCTGGAAAAGGAAATATCTTCATCTACAAACTAGACAGAAGCATTCTCAGAAACTTCTTTGTCATGTGGGGATTGAACTCACAGAGTTGAACATTCCTTTACATAGAGCAGTTTTGCAACACCCTTTCGGTGGAAAGTGAAAGTGCTTATTTGGTGCGATGGCGGCATCTAGTGGATAAGGAAACACATTCAGATGAAAACAAGATACATCCATTCTCAGAAACTTCTTTGTGATGACTGCATTCTACTCACAGAGTTGAACCTTCCTTTCGATAGAACAGTTTGGAAACACTCTTTTTGTGGAATCTGCAAGTGGCTATTTGGAGCGCTTTGAGGCCTATGCTGGAAAAGGAAATCTCTTCACATAAAACCTAGACAGAAGTATTCCCAGAAAGTTTTCTGATGTGCGCATTCAACTCACCGAGTTGAAGCTTCCTTTAGATAGAGCAGTTTTGAAACACTCTGTCTGTAGTACCTGCGATTGGATATTTGGAGTGCTTTGAGTGCTACATTGTAAAAGCAAATATCTTCACTTGCAATCTAGACAGAAGAATTCTCAGAGACTTCCCTGTGCTCTCTGCATTCCACTCACAGAGTTGAACCTTCCTTTTGATAGAACAGTTTTGAAACACTCTTGTGGTAGAATCTGCAAGTCGATATTCGGAAGGTTTGGAGGCCTATCCTGGGAAAGGAAATATCTTCCCATCAAAACTAGACAGAAGCATTCTCAGAAACTTCTTAGTGATGTGCGCATTCAAGTCACAGAGTTGAAGCTTCCTTTTGATATAGCAGTTTTGAACCACTCTTTTAGTGGAATCTGCAAGTGGATGTTTGGAGAGCTAAGAGGCCAACACTGGAAAAGGAAATCTCTTCACGTAAAAACTAGACGGAAGCATTCTCAGAAACTTCAATGGGCTTTACGCATTCAACTCACAGAGTGCAATGTTCCTTTTGAGAGCGCCGTTTTAAAACACTGTTTTTGTAGAATTTGCTAGAGGATGTTTGGAGCGATGTGAGGCCATTGCTGGAAAAGGAAATATCTTCACATAAAACCTAGACAGAAGCATTCTCAGAAACTCCTTTGTGATGAGTGCATTCAAATCACACACTTGAACCTTCCTTTGGAAAGAGCAGTTTTGAAACACTCTTTCTGAAGAATCTGCAAGTGGATATTTGGAGCGATTTGAGGCCTCTGCTGGAAATGAAATATCTTCACCTAAAAACTAGACGGAAGCATTCTCAGAAACTCCTTTGTGGTGAGTGCATTCAACTCACAGAGTTGAAGCTTCCTTTTGATAGAGCAGTTTTGAAACACTCTTTTAGCAGCATCTGCAAGTGGATATTTGGAGCGCTTTGTGGCCAAGGCTGGAAAACGAAATATCATCACATAAAAACTCGACAGAAGCATTCTCTGAAACTTCTTTGTGATGAGTGCATTCAACTCACAGACTCGAACGTTGCTTTTGATAGAACAGTTTAGAAACACTCCTTTTGTAGAATCTGCAAGTGTTTATTTGGAGCGCTTTGAGGCCTATGTTGGAAAAGGACATATCTTCACATCAAAAGTAGACAGACGCATTCTCAGAATCTTCTTTGTGATGAGTGCATTGAACTCACAGAGTTGAACCTACCTATTGATAGAGAAGTTTTGAAACACCCTTTTTGTAGAATCTGCAAGTGAATATTTGGCGCGATTTGAGGCCTATGCAGGAAACGGAAATATCTTCACATGAAAACTAGACAGATGAATTCTCAGAAACGTCTTTGTGATGAGTGCGTTCAACTCACAGACTTGAAGCTTCCTTTTGAAAGAGCAGTTTCGAAACACTCTTTTTGTAGAATCTGCAAGTGGATATTTGGAGCGCTTTGAGGGCTATGCTGGAAAAGTTAATACCTTCACCTAAAAACTAGACAGACGCAAACTCAGAAACTTCTTTGTGACGTGTGCATTGAACTCACAGAGTTGAACCTTTCTTTTGATACAGAAGTTTTGAAACACTCTTTTCGTAGAATCTTCAAGTGGATGGATGGAGTGATTTGAGGCCTATGCTGGAAAAGGAAATACCTTCACGTAGAAACGAGACAAAAGCATTCTCAGAAAGTTCCCTGTGCTTTGTGCATTCAACTCACAGAGTTGAACATTCCCTTTGATAGAGCAGTTTTGAAACACTCTTCTTGTAGAATCTGCAAGTGGATATTTGGAGCGCTTTGAGGCCTCTGCCGCCAAAGGAATTATCATTGCATAAAAACTAGATGGAAGCGTTCTCAGAAACTTCCTTGTGATGAGTGCATTCAACTCGCAGAGTGGAACCTTCCTTTCAATAGACCAGTTTTGAAACACTGTTTTTGTAGAATCCGGAAGTGGCTATTTGGAGCTCTTTGAGGCTTATGCTGGAAAAGGAAATATCTTCGTTTACAAACTAGACAGAAGCATTCTCAGAAACTTCTTTGTCATGTGGGGATTGAACTCACAGAGTTGAACATTCCTTTACATAGAGCAGTTTTGCAACACCCTTTCGGTGGAAAGTGAAAGTGCTTATTTGGTGCGATGGCGGCATCTAGTGGATAAGCAAATACATTCAGATGAAAACAAGATACATCCATTCTCAGAAACTTCTTTGTGATGACTGCATTCTACTCACAGAGTTGAACCTTCCTTTTGATAGAACAGTTTGGAAACACTCTTTTTGTGGAATCTGCAAGTGGCTATTTGGAGCGCTTTGAGGCCTATGCTGGAAAAGGAAATCTCTTCACATAAAACCTAGACAGAAGTATTCCCAGAAAGTTTTTCTGATGTGCGCATTCAACTCACCGAGTTGAACCTTCCTTTAGATAGAGCAGTTTTGAAACACTCTGTCTGTAGTACCTGCGAGTGGATATTTGGAGTGCTTTGAGTGCTACACTGTAAAAGCAAATATCTTCACTTGGAATCTAGACAGAAGAATTCTCAGAGACTTCCCTGTGCTCTCTGCATTCCACTCACAGAGTTGAACCTTCCTTTTGATAGAACAGTTTTGAAACACTCTTGTGGTAGAATCTGCAAGTCGATATTTGGAAGGTTTGGAGGCCTATCCTGGGAAAGGAAATATCTTCCCATCAAAACTAGACAGAAGCATTCTCAGAAGCTTCTTAGTGATGTGCGCATTCAAGTCACAGAGTTGAAGCTTCCTTTTGATATAGCAGTTTTGAACCACTCTTTTAGTGGAATCTGCAAGTGGATGTTCGGAGAGCTAAGAGGCCAACACTGGAAAAGGAAATCTCTTCACGTAAAAACTAGACGGAAGCATTCTCAGAAACTTCAATGGGCTTTACGCATTCAACTCACAGAGTGCAATGTTGCTTTTGAGAGCGCAGTTTTAAAACACTGTTTTTGTAGAATTTGCTAGAGGATGTTTGGAGCGATGTGAGGCCTTTGCTGGAAAAGGAAATATCTTCACATAAAACCTAGACAGAAGCATTCTCAGAAACTCCTTTGTGATGAGTGCATTCAAATCACACCCTTGAACCTTCCTTTGGAAAGAGCAGTTTTGAAACACTCTTTCTGAAGAATCTGCAAGTGGATATTTGGAGCGATTTGAGGCCTCTGCTGGAAATGAAATATCTTCACCTAAAAACTAGACGGAAGCATTCTCAGAAACTCCTTTGTGATGAGTGCATTCAACTCACAGAGTTGAAGCTTCTTTTTGATAGAGCAGTTTTGAAACACTCTTTTAGCAGCATCTGCAAGTGGATATTTGGAGCGCTTTGAGGCCAAGGCTGGAAAACGAAATATCATCACATAAAAACTCGACAGAAGCATTCTCTGAAACTTCTTTCTGATGAGTGCATTCAACTCACAGACTCGAACGTTTCTTTTGATAGAACAGTTTAGAAACACTCCTTTTGTAGAATCTGCAAGTGTTTATTTGGAGCGCTTGGAGGCCTATGTTGGAAAAGGACATATCTTCACATCAAAAGTAGACAGACGCATTCTCAGAAACTTCTTTGTGATGAGTGCATTGAACTCACAGAGTTGAACCTACCTATTGATAGAGAAGTTTTGAAACACCCTTTTTGTAGAATCTGCAAGTGAATATTTGGCACGATTTGAGGCCTATGCAGGAAACGGAAATATCTTCACATGAAAACTAGACAGATGAATTCTCAGAAACCTCTTTGTGATGAGTGCATTCAACTCACAGACTTGAAGCTTCCTTTTGAAAGAGGAGTTTCGAAACACTCTTTTTGTAGAATCTGCAAGTGGATATTTGGAGCGCTTTGAGGGCTATGCTGGAAAAGTTAATACCTTCAACTAAAAACTAGACAGAAGCATACTCAGAAACTTCTTTGTGATGTGTGCATTGAACTCACAGAGTTGAACCTTTCTTTTGATACAGAAGTTTTGAAACACTCTTTTCGTAGAATCTTCAAGTGGATGTATGGAGTGATTTGAGGCCTATGCTGGAAAAGGAAATACCTTCACGTAGAAACGAGACAAAAGCATTCTCAGAAAGTTCCCTGTGCTTTGTGCATTCAACTCACAGAGTTGAACATTCCCTTTGATAGAGCAGTTTTGAAACACTCTTCTTGTAGAATCTGCAAGTGGATATTTGGAGCGCTTTGAGGCCTCTGCCGCCAAAGGAATTATCATTGCATAAAAACTAGATGGAAGCGTTCTCAGAAACTTCCTTGTGATGAGTGCATTCAACTCGCAGAGTGGAACCTTCCTTTCAATAGACCAGTTTTGAAACACTGTTTTTCTAGAATCCGGAAGTGGCTATTTGGAGCTCTTTGAGGCTTATGCTGGAAAAGGAAATATCTTCGTTTACAAACTAGACAGAAGCATTCTCAGAAACTTCTTTGTCATGTGGGGAGTGAACTCACAGAGTTGAACATTCCTTTACATAGAGCAGTTTTGCAACACCCTTTCGGTGGAAAGTGAAAGTGCTTATTTGGTGCGATGGCGGCATCTAGTGGATAAGCAAATACATTCAGATGAAAACAAGATACATCCATTCTCAGAAACTTCTTTGTGATGACTGCATTCTACTCACAGAGTTGAACCTTCCTTTTGATAGAACAGTTTGGAAACACTCTTTTTGTGGAATCTGCAAGTGGCTATTTGGAGCGCTTTGAGGCCTATGCTGGAAAAGGAAATCTCTTCACATAAAACCTAGACAGAAGTATTCCCAGAAAGTTTTTCTGATGTGCGCATTCAACTCACCGAGTTGAACCTTCCTTTAGATAGAGCAGTTTTGAAACACTCTGTCTGTAGTACCTGCGAGTGGATATTTGGAGTGCTTTGAGTGCTACACTGTAAAAGCAAATATCTTCACTTGGAATCTAGACAGAAGAATTCTCAGAGACTTCCCTGTGCTCTCTGCATTCCACTCACAGAGTTGAACCTTCCTTTTGATAGAACAGTTTTGAAACACTCTTGTGGTAGAATCTGCAAGTCGATATTTGGAAGGTTTGGAGGCCTATCCTGGGAAAGGAAATATCTTCCCATCAAAACTAGACAGAAGCATTCTCAGAAGCTTCTTAGTGATGTGCGCATTCAAGTCACAGAGTTGAAGCTTCCTTTTGATATAGCAGTTTTGAACCACTCTTTTAGTGGAATCTGCAAGTGGATGTTCGGAGAGCTAAGAGGCCAACACTGGAAAAGGAAATCTCTTCACGTAAAAACTAGACGGAAGCATTCTCAGAAACTTCAATGGGCTTTACGCATTCAACTCACAGAGTGCAATGTTGCTTTTGAGAGCGCAGTTTTAAAACACTGTTTTTGTAGAATTTGCTAGAGGATGTTTGGAGCGATGTGAGGCCTTTGCTGGAAAAGGAAATATCTTCACATAAAACCTAGACAGAAGCATTCTCAGAAACTCCTTTGTGATGAGTGCATTCAAATCACACCCTTGAACCTTCCTTTGGAAAGAGCAGTTTTGAAACACTCTTTCTGAAGAATCTGCAAGTGGATATTTGGAGCGATTTGAGGCCTCTGCTGGAAATGAAATATCTTCACCTAAAAACTAGACGGAAGCATTCTCAGAAACTCCTTTGTGATGAGTGCATTCAACTCACAGAGTTGAAGCTTCTTTTTGATAGAGCAGTTTTGAAACACTCTTTTAGCAGCATCTGCAAGTGGATATTTGGAGCGCTTTGAGGCCAAGGCTGGAAAACGAAATATCATCACATAAAAACTCGACAGAAGCATTCTCTGAAACTTCTTTCTGATGAGTGCATTCAACTCACAGACTCGAACGTTTCTTTTGATAGAACAGTTTAGAAACACTCCTTTTGTAGAATCTGCAAGTGTTTATTTGGAGCGCTTGGAGGCCTATGTTGGAAAAGGACATATCTTCACATCAAAAGTAGACAGACGCATTCTCAGAAACTTCTTTGTGATGAGTGCATTGAACTCACAGAGTTGAACCTACCTATTGATAGAGAAGTTTTGAAACACCCTTTTTGTAGAATCTGCAAGTGAATATTTGGCGCGATTTGAGGCCTATGCAGGAAACGGAAATATCTTCACATGAAAACTAGACAGATGAATTCTCAGAAACCTCTTTGTGATGAGTGCATTCAACTCACAGACTTGAAGCTTCCTTTTGAAAGAGGAGTTTCGAAACACTCTTTTTGTAGAATCTGCAAGTGGATATTTGGAGCGCTTTGAGGGCTATGCTGGAAAAGTTAATACCTTCAACTAAAAACTAGACAGAAGCATACTCAGAAACTTCTTTGTGATGTGTGCATTGAACTCACAGAGTTGAACCTTTCTTTTGATACAGAAGTTTTGAAACACTCTTTTCGTAGAATCTTCAAGTGGATGTATGGAGTGATTTGAGGCCTATGCTGGAAAAGGAAATACCTTCACGTAGAAACTAGACAAAAGCATTCTCAGAAAGTTCCCTGTGCTTTGTGCATTCAACTCACAGAGTTGAACATTCCCTTTGATAGAGCAGTTTTGAAACACTCTTTTTGTAGAATCTGCAAGTGGATATTTGGAGCGCTTTGAGGCCTCTGCTGCCAAAGGAATTATCATTGCATAAAAACTAGATGGAAGCGTTCTCAGAAACTTCCTTGTGATGAGTGTATTCAACTCGCAGAGTGGAACCTTCCTTTCGATAGACCAGTTTTGAAACACTGTATTTGTAGAATCCGCAAGTGGCTATTTGGAGCTCTTTGAGGCTTATGCTGGAAAAGGAAATATCTTCATCTACAAACTAGACAGAAGCATTCTCAGAAACTTCTTTGTCATGTGGGGATTGAACTCACAGAGTTGAACATTCCTTTACATAGAGCAGTTTTGCAACACCCTTTCGGTGGAAAGTGAAAGTGCTTATTTGGTGCGATGGCGGCATCTAGTGGATAAGGAAATACATTCAGATGAAAACAAGATACATCCATTCTCAGAAACTTCTTTGTGATGACTGCATTCTACTCACAGAGTTGAACCTTCCTTTTGATAGAACAGTTTGGAAACACTCTTTTTGTGGAATCTGCAAGTGGCTATTTGGAGCGCTTTGAGGCCTATGCTGGAAAAGGAAATCTCTTCACATAAAACCTAGACAGAAGTATTCCCAGAAAGTTTTTCTGATGTGCGCATTCAACTCACCGAGTTGAACCTTCCTTTAGATAGAGCAGTTTTGAAACACTCTGTCTGTAGTACCTGCGAGTGGATATTTGGAGTGCTTTGAGTGCTACATTGTAAAAGCAAATATCTTCACTTGGAATCTAGACAGAAGAATTCTCAGAGACTTCCCTGTGCTCTCTGCATTCCACTCACAGAATTGAACCTTCCTTTTGATAGAACAGTTTTGAAACACTCTTGTGGTAGAATCTGCAAGTCGATATTCGGAAGGTTTGGAGGCCTATCCTGGGAAAGGAAATATCTTCCCATCAAAACTAGACAGAAGCATTCTCAGAAACTTCTTAGTGATGTGCGCATTCAAGTCACAGAGTTGAAGCTTCCTTTTGATATAGCAGTTTTGAACCACTCTTTTAGTGGAATCTGCAAGTGGATGTTTGGAGAGCTAAGAGGCCAACACTGGAAAAGGAAATCTCTTCACGTAAAAACTAGACGGAAGCATTCTCAGAAACTTCAATGGGCTTTACGCATTCAACTCACAGAGTGCAATGTTCCTTTTGAGAGCGCCGTTTTAAAACACTGTTTTTGTAGAATTTGCTAGAGGATGTTTGGAGCGATGTGAGGCCATTGCTGGAAAAGGAAATATCTTCACATAAAACCTAGACAGAAGCATTCTCAGAAACTCCTTTGTGATGAGTGCATTCAAATCACACACTTGAACCTTCCTTTGGAAAGAGCAGTTTTGAAACACTCTTTCTGAAGAATCTGCAAGTGGATATTTGGAGCGATTTGAGGCCTCTGCTGGAAATGAAATATCTTCACCTAAAAACTAGACGGAAGCATTCTCAGAAACTCCTTTGTGGTGAGTGCATTCAACTCACAGAGTTGAAGCTTCCTTTTGATAGAGCAGTTTTGAAACACTCTTTTAGCAGCATCTGCAAGTGGATATTTGGAGCGCTTTGAGGCCAAGGCTGGAAAACGAAATATCATCACATAAAAACTCGACAGAAGCATTCTCTGAAACTTCTTTGTGATGAGTGCATTCAACTCACAGACTCGAACGTTGCTTTTGATAGAACAGTTTAGAAACACTCCTTTTGTAGAATCTTCAAGTGTTTATTTGGAGCGCTTTGAGGCCTATGTTGGAAAAGGACATATCTTCACATCAAAAGTAGACAGACGCATTCTCAGAAACTTCTTTGTGATGAGTGCATTGAACTCACAGAGTTGAACCTACCTATTGATAGAGAAGTTTTGAAACACCCTTTTTGTAGAATCTGCAAGTGAATATTTGGCGCGATTTGAGGCCTATGCAGGAAACGGAAATATCTTCACATGAAAACTAGACAGATGAATTCTCAGAAACGTCTTTGTGATGAGTGCGTTCAACTCACAGACTTGAAGCTTCCTTTTGAAAGAGCAGTTTCGAAACACTCTTTTTGTAGAATCTGCAAGTGGATATTTGGAGCGCTTTGAGGGCTATGCTGGAAAAGTTAATACCTTCACCTAAAAACTAGACAGACGCAAACTCAGAAACTTCTTTGTGACGTGTGCATTGAACTCACAGAGTTGAACCTTTCTTTTGATACAGAAGTTTTGAAACACTCTTTTCGTAGAATCTTCAAGTGGATGGATGGAGTGATTTGAGGCCTATGCTGGAAAAGGAAATACCTTCACGTAGAAACTAGACAAAAGCATTCTCAGAAAGTTCCCTGTGCTTTGTGCATTCAACTCACAGAGTTGAACATTCCCTTTGATAGAGCAGTTTTGAAACACTCTTTTTGTAGAATCTGCAAGTGGATATTTGGAGCGCTTTGAGGCCTCTGCCGCCAAAGGAATTATCATTGCATAAAAACTAGATGGAAGCGTTCTCAGAAACTTCCTTGTGATGAGTGCATTCAACTCGCAGAGTGGAACCTTCCTTTCGATAGACCAGTTTTGAAACACTGTTTTTGTAGAATCCGCAAGTGGCTATTTGGAGCTCTTTGAGGCTTATGCTGGAAAAGGAAATATCTTCGTCTACAAACTAGACAGAAGCATTCTCAGAAACTTCTTTGTCATGTGGGGATTGAACTCACAGAGTTGAACATTCCTTTACATAGAGCAGTTTTGCAACACCCTTTCGGTGGAAAGTGAAAGTGCTTATTTGGTGCGATGGCGGCATCTAGTGGATAAGGAAATACATTCAGATGAAAACAAGATACATCCATTCTCAGAAACTTCTTTGTGATGACTGCATTCTACTCACAGAGTTGAACCTTCCTTTTGATAGAACAGTTTGGAAACACTCTTTTTGTGGAATCTGCAAGTGGCTATTTGGAGCGCTTTGAGGCCTATGCTGGAAAAGGAAATCTCTTCACATAAAACCTAGACAGAAGTATTCCCAGAAAGTTTTTCTGATGTGCGCATTCAACTCACCGAGTTGAACCTTCCTTTAGATAGAGCAGTTTTGAAACACTCTGTCTGTAGTACCTGCGAGTGGATATTTGGAGTGCTTTGAGTGCTACACTGTAAAAGCAAATATCTTCACTTGGAATCTAGACAGAAGAATTCTCAGAGACTTCCCTGTGCTCTCTGCATTCCACTCACAGAGTTGAACCTTCCTTTTGATAGAACAGTTTTGAAACACTCTTGTGGTAGAATCTGCAAGTCGATATTCGGAAGGTTTGGAGGCCTATCCTGGGAAAGGAAATATCTTCCCATCAAAACTAGACAGAAGCATTCTCAGAAACTTCTTAGTGATGTGCGCATTCAAGTCACAGAGTTGAAGCTTCCTTTTGATATAGCAGTTTTGAACCACTCTTTTAGTGGAATCTGCAAGTGGATGTTTGGAGAGCTAAGAGGCCAACACTGGAAAAGGAAATCTCTTCACGTAAAAACTAGACGGAAGCATTCTCAGAAACTTCAATGGGCTTTACGCATTCAACTCACAGAGTGCAATGTTCCTTTTGAGAGCGCCGTTTTAAAACACTGTTTTTGTAGAATTTGCTAGAGGATGTTTGGAGCGATGTGAGGCCATTGCTGGAAAAGGAAATATCTTCACATAAAACCTAGACAGAAGCATTCTCAGAAACTCCTTTGTGATGAGTGCATTCAAATCACACACTTGAACCTTCCTTTGGAAAGAGCAGTTTTGAAACACTCTTTCTGAAGAATCTGCAAGTGGATATTTGGAGCGATTTGAGGCCTCTGCTGGAAATGAAATATCTTCACCTAAAAACTAGACGGAAGCATTCTCAGAAACTCCTTTGTGGTGAGTGCATTCAACTCACAGAGTTGAAGCTTCCTTTTGATAGAGCAGTTTTGAAACACTCTTTTAGCAGCATCTGCAAGTGGATATTTGGAGCGCTTTGTGGCCAAGGCTGGAAAACGAAATATCATCACATAAAAACTCGACAGAAGCATTCTCTGAAACTTCTTTGTGATGAGTGCATTCAACTCACAGACTCGAACGTTGCTTTTGATAGAACAGTTTAGAAACACTCCTTTTGTAGAATCTGCAAGTGTTTATTTGGAGCGCTTTGAGGCCTATGTTGGAAAAGGACATATCTTCACATCAAAAGTAGACAGACGCATTCTCAGAAACTTCTTTGTGATGAGTGCATTGAACTCACAGAGTTGAACCTACCTATTGATAGAGAAGTTTTGAAACACCCTTTTTGTAGAATCTGCAAGTGAATATTTGGCGCGATTTGAGGCCTATGCAGGAAACGGAAATATCTTCACATGAAAACTAGACAGATGAATTCTCAGAAACGTCTTTGTGATGAGTGCGTTCAACTCACAGACTTGAAGCTTCCTTTTGAAAGAGCAGTTTTGAAACACTCTTTTTGTAGAATCTGCAAGTGGATATTTGGAGCGCTTTGAGGGCTATGCTGGAAAAGTTAATACCTTCACCTAAAAACTAGACAGACGCAAACTCAGAAACTTCTTTGTGACGTGTGCATTGAACTCACAGAGTTGAACCTTTCTTTTGATACAGAAGTTTTGAAACACTCTTTTCGTAGAATCTTCAAGTGGATGGATGGAGTGATTTGAGGCCTATGCTGGAAAAGGAAATAACTTCACGTAGAAACGAGACAAAAGCATTCTCAGAAAGTTCCCTGTGCTTTGTGCATTCAACTCACAGAGTTGAACATTCCCTTTGATAGAGCAGTTTTGAAACACTCTTTTTGTAGAATCTGCAAGTGGATATTTGGAGCGCTTTGAGGCCTCTGCCGCCAAAGGAATTATCATTGCATAAAAACTAGATGGAAGCGTTCTCAGAAACTTCCTTGTGATGAGTGCATTCAACTCGCAGAGTGGAACCTTCCTTTCGATAGACCAGTTTTGAAACACTGTTTTTGTAGAATCCGCAAGTGGCTATTTGGAGCTCTTTGAGGCTTATGCTGGAAAAGGAAATATCTTCGTCTACAAACTAGACAGAAGCATTCTCAGAAACTTCTTTGTCATGTGGGGATTGAACTCACAGAGTTGAACATTCCTTTACATAGAGCAGTTTTGCAACACCCTTTCGGTGGAAAGTGAAAGTGCTTATTTGGTGCGATGGCGGCATCTAGTGGATAAGGAAATACATTCAGATGAAAACAAGATACATCCATTCTCAGAAACTTCTTTGTGATGACTGCATTCTACTCACAGAGTTGAACCTTCCTTTTGATAGAACAGTTTGGAAACACTCTTTTTGTGGAATCTGCAAGTGGCTATTTGGAGCGCTTTGAGGCCTATGCTGGAAAAGGAAATCTCTTCACATAAAACCTAGACAGAAGTATTCCCAGAAAGTTTTTCTGATGTGCGCATTCAACTCACCGAGTTGAACCTTCCTTTAGATAGAGCAGTTTTGAAACACTCTGTCTGTAGTACCTGCGAGTGGATATTTGGAGTGCTTTGAGTGCTACACTGTAAAAGCAAATATCTTCACTTGGAATCTAGACAGAAGAATTCTCAGAGACTTCCCTGTGCTCTCTGCATTCCACTCACAGAGTTGAACCTTCCTTTTGATAGAACAGTTTTGAAACACTCTTGTGGTAGAATCTGCAAGTCGATATTTGGAAGGTTTGGAGGCCTATCCTGGGAAAGGAAATATCTTCCCATCAAAACTAGACAGAAGCATTCTCAGAAACATCATAGTGATGTGCGCATTCAAGTCACAGAGTTGAAGCTTCCTTTTGATATAGCAGTTTTGAACCACTCTTTTAGTAGAATCTGCAAGTGGATGTTTGGAGAGCTAAGAGGCCAACACTGGAAAAGGAAATATCTTCACGTAAAAACTAGACGGAAGCATTCTCAGAAACTTCAATGGGCTTTACGCATTCACCTCACAGAGTGCCATGTTCCTTTTGAGAGCGCAGTTTTAAAACACTGTTTTTGTAGAATTTGCTAGAGGATGTTTGGAGCGATGTGAGGCCTTTGCTGGAAAAGGAAATATCTTCACATAAAACCTAGACAGAAGCATTCTCAGAAACTCCTTTGTGATGAGTGCATTCAAATCACAGACTTGAAACTTCCTTTGGAAAGAGCAGTTTTGAAACACTCTTTTTGTAGAATTTGCAAGGGGATATTTGGAGCGCTTTGAGGCCTATGCTGGAAAATGAAATATCTTCACCTAAAAACTAGACGGAAGCATTCTCAGAAACATCTTTGTGATGAGTGCATTCAACTCACAGAGTTGAAGCTTCCTTTTGATAGAGGAGTTTTGAAACACTCTTTTAGCGGCATCTGCAAGTGGATATTTGGAGCGCTTTGAGGCCAAGGCTGGAAAACGAAATATCATCACATAAAAACTCGACAGAAGCATTCTCTGAAACTTCTTTGTGATGAGTGCATTCAACTCACAGACTCGAACGTTTCTTTTGATAGAACAGTTTAGAAACACTCCCTTTGTAGAATCTGCAAGTGTTTATTTGGAGCGCTTTGAGGCCTATGTTGGAAAAGGACATATCTTCACATCAGAATTAGACAGACGCATTCTCAGAAACTTCTTTGTGATGAGTGCATTGACCTCACAGAGTTCAACCTACCTATTGATAGAGAAGTTTTGAAACACCCTTTTTGTAGAATCTGCAAGTGAATATTAGGCGCGATTTGAGGCCTATGCAGGAAACGGAAATATCTTCACATGAAAACTAGACAGATGAATTCTCAGAAACCTCTTTGTGATGAGTGCATTCAAGTCACAGACTTGAAGCTTCCTTTTGAAAGAGCAGTTTCGAAACACTCTTTTTGTAGAATCTGCAAGTGGATATTTGGAGCGCTTTGAGGGCTATGCTGGAAAAGTTAATACCTTCACCTAAAAACTAGACAGAAGCATACTCAGAAACTTCTTTGTGATGTGTGCATTGAACTCACAGAGTTGAACCTTTCTTTTGATACAGAAGTTTTGAAACACTCTTTTCGTAGAATCTTCAAGTGGATGTATGGAGTGATTTGAGGCCTATGCTGGAAAAGGAAATACCTTCACGTAGAAACGAGACAAAAGCATTCTCAGAAAGTTCCCTGTGCTTTGTGCATTCAACTCACAGAGTTGAACATTCCCTTTGATAGAGCAGTTTTGAAACACTCTTTTTGTAGAATCTGCAAGTGGATATTTGGAGCGCTTTGAGGCCTCTGCTGCCAAAGGAATTATCATTGCATAAAAACTAGATGGAAGCGTTCTCAGAAACTTCCTTGTGATGAGTGTATTCAACTCGCAGAGTGGAACCTTCCTTTCGATAGACCAGTTTTGAAACACTGTATTTGTAGTATCTGCAAGTGGCTATTTGGAGCTCTTTGAGGCTTATGCTGGAAAAGGAAATATCTTCATCTACAAACTAGACAGAAGCATTCTCAGAAACTTCTTTGTCATGTGGGGATTGAACTCACAGAGTTGAACATTCCTTTACATAGAGCAGTTTTGCAACACCCTTTCGGTGGAAAGTGAAAGTGCTTATTTGGTGCGATGGCGGCATCTAGTGGATAAGGAAACACATTCAGATGAAAACAAGATACATCCATTCTCAGAAACTTCTTTGTGATGACTGCATTCTACTCACAGAGTTGAACCTTCCTTTCGATAGAACAGTTTGGAAACACTCTTTTTGTGGAATCTGCAAGTGGCTATTTGGAGCGCTTTGAGGCCTATGCTGGAAAAGGAAATCTCTTCACATAAAACCTAGACAGAAGTATTCCCAGAAAGTTTTCTGATGTGCGCATTCAACTCACCGAGTTGAAGCTTCCTTTAGATAGAGCAGTTTTGAAACACTCTGTCTGTAGTACCTGCGATTGGATATTTGGAGTGCTTTGAGTGCTACATTGTAAAAGCAAATATCTTCACTTGCAATCTAGACAGAAGAATTCTCAGAGACTTCCCTGTGCTCTCTGCATTCCACTCACAGAGTTGAACCTTCCTTTTGATAGAACAGTTTTGAAACACTCTTGTGGTAGAATCTGCAAGTCGATATTCGGAAGGTTTGGAGGCCTATCCTGGGAAAGGAAATATCTTCCCATCAAAACTAGACAGAAGCATTCTCAGAAACTTCTTAGTGATGTGCGCATTCAAGTCACAGAGTTGAAGCTTCCTTTTGATATAGCAGTTTTGAACCACTCTTTTAGTGGAATCTGCAAGTGGATGTTTGGAGAGCTAAGAGGCCAACACTGGAAAAGGAAATCTCTTCACGTAAAAACTAGACGGAAGCATTCTCAGAAACTTCAATGGGCTTTACGCATTCAACTCACAGAGTGCAATGTTCCTTTTGAGAGCGCCGTTTTAAAACACTGTTTTTGTAGAATTTGCTAGAGGATGTTTGGAGCGATGTGAGGCCATTGCTGGAAAAGGAAATATCTTCACATAAAACCTAGACAGAAGCATTCTCAGAAACTCCTTTGTGATGAGTGCATTCAAATCACACACTTGAACCTTCCTTTGGAAAGAGCAGTTTTGAAACACTCTTTCTGAAGAATCTGCAAGTGGATATTTGGAGCGATTTGAGGCCTCTGCTGGAAATGAAATATCTTCACCTAAAAACTAGACGGAAGCATTCTCAGAAACTCCTTTGTGGTGAGTGCATTCAACTCACAGAGTTGAAGCTTCCTTTTGATAGAGCAGTTTTGAAACACTCTTTTAGCAGCATCTGCAAGTGGATATTTGGAGCGCTTTGTGGCCAAGGCTGGAAAACGAAATATCATCACATAAAAACTCGACAGAAGCATTCTCTGAAACTTCTTTGTGATGAGTGCATTCAACTCACAGACTCGAACGTTGCTTTTGATAGAACAGTTTAGAAACACTCCTTTTGTAGAATCTGCAAGTGTTTATTTGGAGCGCTTTGAGGCCTATGTTGGAAAAGGACATATCTTCACATCAAAAGTAGACAGACGCATTCTCAGAATCTTCTTTGTGATGAGTGCATTGAACTCACAGAGTTGAACCTACCTATTGATAGAGAAGTTTTGAAACACCCTTTTTGTAGAATCTGCAAGTGAATATTTGGCGCGATTTGAGGCCTATGCAGGAAACGGAAATATCTTCACATGAAAACTAGACAGATGAATTCTCAGAAACGTCTTTGTGATGAGTGCGTTCAACTCACAGACTTGAAGCTTCCTTTTGAAAGAGCAGTTTCGAAACACTCTTTTTGTAGAATCTGCAAGTGGATATTTGGAGCGCTTTGAGGGCTATGCTGGAAAAGTTAATACCTTCACCTAAAAACTAGACAGACGCAAACTCAGAAACTTCTTTGTGACGTGTGCATTGAACTCACAGAGTTGAACCTTTCTTTTGATACAGAAGTTTTGAAACACTCTTTTCGTAGAATCTTCAAGTGGATGGATGGAGTGATTTGAGGCCTATGCTGGAAAAGGAAATACCTTCACGTAGAAACGAGACAAAAGCATTCTCAGAAAGTTCCCTGTGCTTTGTGCATTCAACTCACAGAGTTGAACATTCCCTTTGATAGAGCAGTTTTGAAACACTCTTCTTGTAGAATCTGCAAGTGGATATTTGGAGCGCTTTGAGGCCTCTGCCGCCAAAGGAATTATCATTGCATAAAAACTAGATGGAAGCGTTCTCAGAAACTTCCTTGTGATGAGTGCATTCAACTCGCAGAGTGGAACCTTCCTTTCAATAGACCAGTTTTGAAACACTGTTTTTGTAGAATCCGGAAGTGGCTATTTGGAGCTCTTTGAGGCTTATGCTGGAAAAGGAAATATCTTCGTTTACAAACTAGACAGAAGCATTCTCAGAAACTTCTTTGTCATGTGGGGATTGAACTCACAGAGTTGAACATTCCTTTACATAGAGCAGTTTTGCAACACCCTTTCGGTGGAAAGTGAAAGTGCTTATTTGGTGCGATGGCGGCATCTAGTGGATAAGCAAATACATTCAGATGAAAACAAGATACATCCATTCTCAGAAACTTCTTTGTGATGACTGCATTCTACTCACAGAGTTGAACCTTCCTTTTGATAGAACAGTTTGGAAACACTCTTTTTGTGGAATCTGCAAGTGGCTATTTGGAGCGCTTTGAGGCCTATGCTGGAAAAGGAAATCTCTTCACATAAAACCTAGACAGAAGTATTCCCAGAAAGTTTTTCTGATGTGCGCATTCAACTCACCGAGTTGAACCTTCCTTTAGATAGAGCAGTTTTGAAACACTCTGTCTGTAGTACCTGCGAGTGGATATTTGGAGTGCTTTGAGTGCTACACTGTAAAAGCAAATATCTTCACTTGGAATCTAGACAGAAGAATTCTCAGAGACTTCCCTGTGCTCTCTGCATTCCACTCACAGAGTTGAACCTTCCTTTTGATAGAACAGTTTTGAAACACTCTTGTGGTAGAATCTGCAAGTCGATATTTGGAAGGTTTGGAGGCCTATCCTGGGAAAGGAAATATCTTCCCATCAAAACTAGACAGAAGCATTCTCAGAAGCTTCTTAGTGATGTGCGCATTCAAGTCACAGAGTTGAAGCTTCCTTTTGATATAGCAGTTTTGAACCACTCTTTTAGTGGAATCTGCAAGTGGATGTTCGGAGAGCTAAGAGGCCAACACTGGAAAAGGAAATCTCTTCACGTAAAAACTAGACGGAAGCATTCTCAGAAACTTCAATGGGCTTTACGCATTCAACTCACAGAGTGCAATGTTGCTTTTGAGAGCGCAGTTTTAAAACACTGTTTTTGTAGAATTTGCTAGAGGATGTTTGGAGCGATGTGAGGCCTTTGCTGGAAAAGGAAATATCTTCACATAAAACCTAGACAGAAGCATTCTCAGAAACTCCTTTGTGATGAGTGCATTCAAATCACACCCTTGAACCTTCCTTTGGAAAGAGCAGTTTTGAAACACTCTTTCTGAAGAATCTGCAAGTGGATATTTGGAGCGATTTGAGGCCTCTGCTGGAAATGAAATATCTTCACCTAAAAACTAGACGGAAGCATTCTCAGAAACTCCTTTGTGATGAGTGCATTCAACTCACAGAGTTGAAGCTTCTTTTTGATAGAGCAGTTTTGAAACACTCTTTTAGCAGCATCTGCAAGTGGATATTTGGAGCGCTTTGAGGCCAAGGCTGGAAAACGAAATATCATCACATAAAAACTCGACAGAAGCATTCTCTGAAACTTCTTTCTGATGAGTGCATTCAACTCACAGACTCGAACGTTTCTTTTGATAGAACAGTTTAGAAACACTCCTTTTGTAGAATCTGCAAGTGTTTATTTGGAGCGCTTGGAGGCCTATGTTGGAAAAGGACATATCTTCACATCAAAAGTAGACAGACGCATTCTCAGAAACTTCTTTGTGATGAGTGCATTGAACTCACAGAGTTGAACCTACCTATTGATAGAGAAGTTTTGAAACACCCTTTTTGTAGAATCTGCAAGTGAATATTTGGCGCGATTTGAGGCCTATGCAGGAAACGGAAATATCTTCACATGAAAACTAGACAGATGAATTCTCAGAAACCTCTTTGTGATGAGTGCATTCAACTCACAGACTTGAAGCTTCCTTTTGAAAGAGGAGTTTCGAAACACTCTTTTTGTAGAATCTGCAAGTGGATATTTGGAGCGCTTTGAGGGCTATGCTGGAAAAGTTAATACCTTCAACTAAAAACTAGACAGAAGCATACTCAGAAACTTCTTTGTGATGTGTGCATTGAACTCACAGAGTTGAACCTTTCTTTTGATACAGAAGTTTTGAAACACTCTTTTCGTAGAATCTTCAAGTGGATGTATGGAGTGATTTGAGGCCTATGCTGGAAAAGGAAATACCTTCACGTAGAAACGAGACAAAAGCATTCTCAGAAAGTTCCCTGTGCTTTGTGCATTCAACTCACAGAGTTGAACATTCCCTTTGATAGAGCAGTTTTGAAACACTCTTCTTGTAGAATCTGCAAGTGGATATTTGGAGCGCTTTGAGGCCTCTGCCGCCAAAGGAATTATCATTGCATAAAAACTAGATGGAAGCGTTCTCAGAAACTTCCTTGTGATGAGTGCATTCAACTCGCAGAGTGGAACCTTCCTTTCAATAGACCAGTTTTGAAACACTGTTTTTCTAGAATCCGGAAGTGGCTATTTGGAGCTCTTTGAGGCTTATGCTGGAAAAGGAAATATCTTCGTTTACAAACTAGACAGAAGCATTCTCAGAAACTTCTTTGTCATGTGGGGATTGAACTCACAGAGTTGAACATTCCTTTACATAGAGCAGTTTTGCAACACCCTTTCGGTGGAAAGTGAAAGTGCTTATTTGGTGCGATGGCGGCATCTAGTGGATAAGCAAATACATTCAGATGAAAACAAGATACATCCATTCTCAGAAACTTCTTTGTGATGACTGCATTCTACTCACAGAGTTGAACCTTCCTTTTGATAGAACAGTTTGGAAACACTCTTTTTGTGGAATCTGCAAGTGGCTATTTGGAGCGCTTTGAGGCCTATGCTGGAAAAGGAAATCTCTTCACATAAAACCTAGACAGAAGTATTCCCAGAAAGTTTTTCTGATGTGCGCATTCAACTCACCGAGTTGAACCTTCCTTTAGATAGAGCAGTTTTGAAACACTCTGTCTGTAGTACCTGCGAGTGGATATTTGGAGTGCTTTGAGTGCTACACTGTAAAAGCAAATATCTTCACTTGGAATCTAGACAGAAGAATTCTCAGAGACTTCCCTGTGCTCTCTGCATTCCACTCACAGAGTTGAACCTTCCTTTTGATAGAACAGTTTTGAAACACTCTTGTGGTAGAATCTGCAAGTCGATATTTGGAAGGTTTGGAGGCCTATCCTGGGAAAGGAAATATCTTCCCATCAAAACTAGACAGAAGCATTCTCAGAAGCTTCTTAGTGATGTGCGCATTCAAGTCACAGAGTTGAAGCTTCCTTTTGATATAGCAGTTTTGAACCACTCTTTTAGTGGAATCTGCAAGTGGATGTTCGGAGAGCTAAGAGGCCAACACTGGAAAAGGAAATCTCTTCACGTAAAAACTAGACGGAAGCATTCTCAGAAACTTCAATGGGCTTTACGCATTCAACTCACAGAGTGCAATGTTGCTTTTGAGAGCGCAGTTTTAAAACACTGTTTTTGTAGAATTTGCTAGAGGATGTTTGGAGCGATGTGAGGCCTTTGCTGGAAAAGGAAATATCTTCACATAAAACCTAGACAGAAGCATTCTCAGAAACTCCTTTGTGATGAGTGCATTCAAATCACACCCTTGAACCTTCCTTTGGAAAGAGCAGTTTTGAAACACTCTTTCTGAAGAATCTGCAAGTGGATATTTGGAGCGATTTGAGGCCTCTGCTGGAAATGAAATATCTTCACCTAAAAACTAGACGGAAGCATTCTCAGAAACTCCTTTGTGATGAGTGCATTCAACTCACAGAGTTGAAGCTTCTTTTTGATAGAGCAGTTTTGAAACACTCTTTTAGCAGCATCTGCAAGTGGATATTTGGAGCGCTTTGAGGCCAAGGCTGGAAAACGAAATATCATCACATAAAAACTCGACAGAAGCATTCTCTGAAACTTCTTTCTGATGAGTGCATTCAACTCACAGACTCGAACGTTTCTTTTGATAGAACAGTTTAGAAACACTCCTTTTGTAGAATCTGCAAGTGTTTATTTGGAGCGCTTGGAGGCCTATGTTGGAAAAGGACATATCTTCACATCAAAAGTAGACAGACGCATTCTCAGAAACTTCTTTGTGATGAGTGCATTGAACTCACAGAGTTGAACCTACCTATTGATAGAGAAGTTTTGAAACACCCTTTTTGTAGAATCTGCAAGTGAATATTTGGCGCGATTTGAGGCCTAAGCAGGAAACGGAAATATCTTCACATGAAAACTAGACAGATGAATTCTCAGAAACCTCTTTGTGATGAGTGCATTCAACTCACAGACTTGAAGCTTCCTTTTGAAAGAGGAGTTTCGAAACACTCTTTTTGTAGAATCTGCAAGTGGATATTTGGAGCGCTTTGAGGGCTATGCTGGAAAAGTTAATACCTTCAACTAAAAACTAGACAGAAGCATACTCAGAAACTTCTTTGTGATGTGTGCATTGAACTCACAGAGTTGAACCTTTCTTTTGATACAGAAGTTTTGAAACACTCTTTTCGTAGAATCTTCAAGTGGATGTATGGAGTGATTTGAGGCCTATGCTGGAAAAGGAAATACCTTCACGTAGAAACTAGACAAAAGCATTCTCAGAAAGTTCCCTGTGCTTTGTGCATTCAACTCACAGAGTTGAACATTCCCTTTGATAGAGCAGTTTTGAAACACTCTTTTTGTAGAATCTGCAAGTGGATATTTGGAGCGCTTTGAGGCCTCTGCTGCCAAAGGAATTATCATTGCATAAAAACTAGATGGAAGCGTTCTCAGAAACTTCCTTGTGATGAGTGTATTCAACTCGCAGAGTGGAACCTTCCTTTCGATAGACCAGTTTTGAAACACTGTATTTGTAGAATCCGCAAGTGGCTATTTGGAGCTCTTTGAGGCTTATGCTGGAAAAGGAAATATCTTCATCTACAAACTAGACAGAAGCATTCTCAGAAACTTCTTTGTCATGTGGGGATTGAACTCACAGAGTTGAACATTCCTTTACATAGAGCAGTTTTGCAACACCCTTTCGGTGGAAAGTGAAAGTGCTTATTTGGTGCGATGGCGGCATCTAGTGGATAAGCAAATACATTCAGATGAAAACAAGATACATCCATTCTCAGAAACTTCTTTGTGATGACTGCATTCTACTCACAGAGTTGAACCTTCCTTTTGATAGAACAGTTTGGAAACACTCTTTTTGTGGAATCTGCAAGTGGCTATTTGGAGCGCTTTGAGGCCTATGCTGGAAAAGGAAATCTCTTCACATAAAACCTAGACAGAAGTATTCCCAGAAAGTTTTTCTGATGTGCGCATTCAACTCACCGAGTTGAACCTTCCTTTAGATAGAGCAGTTTTGAAACACTCTGTCTGTAGTACCTGCGAGTGGATATTTGGAGTGCTTTGAGTGCTACACTGTAAAAGCAAATATCTTCACTTGGAATCTAGACAGAAGAATTCTCAGAGACTTCCCTGTGCTCTCTGCATTCCACTCACAGAGTTGAACCTTCCTTTTGATAGAACAGTTTTGAAACACTCTTGTGGTAGAATCTGCAAGTCGATATTTGGAAGGTTTGGAGGCCTATCCTGGGAAAGGAAATATCTTCCCATCAAAACTAGACAGAAGCATTCTCAGAAGCTTCTTAGTGATGTGCGCATTCAAGTCACAGAGTTGAAGCTTCCTTTTGATATAGCAGTTTTGAACCACTCTTTTAGTGGAATCTGCAAGTGGATGTTCGGAGAGCTAAGAGGCCAACACTGGAAAAGGAAATCTCTTCACGTAAAAACTAGACGGAAGCATTCTCAGAAACTTCAATGGGCTTTACGCATTCAACTCACAGAGTGCAATGTTGCTTTTGAGAGCGCAGTTTTAAAACACTGTTTTTGTAGAATTTGCTAGAGGATGTTTGGAGCGATGTGAGGCCTTTGCTGGAAAAGGAAATATCTTCACATAAAACCTAGACAGAAGCATTCTCAGAAACTCCTTTGTGATGAGTGCATTCAAATCACACCCTTGAACCTTCCTTTGGAAAGAGCAGTTTTGAAACACTCTTTCTGAAGAATCTGCAAGTGGATATTTGGAGCGATTTGAGGCCTCTGCTGGAAATGAAATATCTTCACCTAAAAACTAGACGGAAGCATTCTCAGAAACTCCTTTGTGATGAGTGCATTCAACTCACAGAGTTGAAGCTTCTTTTTGATAGAGCAGTTTTGAAACACTCTTTTAGCAGCATCTGCAAGTGGATATTTGGAGCGCTTTGAGGCCAAGGCTGGAAAACGAAATATCATCACATAAAAACTCGACAGAAGCATTCTCTGAAACTTCTTTCTGATGAGTGCATTCAACTCACAGACTCGAACGTTTCTTTTGATAGAACAGTTTAGAAACACTCCTTTTGTAGAATCTGCAAGTGTTTATTTGGAGCGCTTGGAGGCCTATGTTGGAAAAGGACATATCTTCACATCAAAAGTAGACAGACGCATTCTCAGAAACTTCTTTGTGATGAGTGCATTGAACTCACAGAGTTGAACCTACCTATTGATAGAGAAGTTTTGAAACACCCTTTTTGTAGAATCTGCAAGTGAATATTTGGCGCGATTTGAGGCCTAAGCAGGAAACGGAAATATCTTCACATGAAAACTAGACAGATGAATTCTCAGAAACCTCTTTGTGATGAGTGCATTCAACTCACAGACTTGAAGCTTCCTTTTGAAAGAGGAGTTTCGAAACACTCTTTTTGTAGAATCTGCAAGTGGATATTTGGAGCGCTTTGAGGGCTATGCTGGAAAAGTTAATACCTTCAACTAAAAACTAGACAGAAGCATACTCAGAAACTTCTTTGTGATGTGTGCATTGAACTCACAGAGTTGAACCTTTCTTTTGATACAGAAGTTTTGAAACACTCTTTTCGTAGAATCTTCAAGTGGATGTATGGAGTGATTTGAGGCCTATGCTGGAAAAGGAAATACCTTCACGTAGAAACTAGACAAAAGCATTCTCAGAAAGTTCCCTGTGCTTTGTGCATTCAACTCACAGAGTTGAACATTCCCTTTGATAGAGCAGTTTTGAAACACTCTTTTTGTAGAATCTGCAAGTGGATATTTGGAGCGCTTTGAGGCCTCTGCTGCCAAAGGAATTATCATTGCATAAAAACTAGATGGAAGCGTTCTCAGAAACTTCCTTGTGATGAGTGTATTCAACTCGCAGAGTGGAACCTTCCTTTCGATAGACCAGTTTTGAAACACTGTATTTGTAGAATCCGCAAGTGGCTATTTGGAGCTCTTTGAGGCTTATGCTGGAAAAGGAAATATCTTCATCTACAAACTAGACAGAAGCATTCTCAGAAACTTCTTTGTCATGTGGGGATTGAACTCACAGAGTTGAACATTCCTTTACATAGAGCAGTTTTGCAACACCCTTTCGGTGGAAAGTGAAAGTGCTTATTTGGTGCGATGGCGGCATCTAGTGGATAAGCAAATACATTCAGATGAAAACAAGATACATCCATTCTCAGAAACTTCTTTGTGATGACTGCATTCTACTCACAGAGTTGAACCTTCCTTTTGATAGAACAGTTTGGAAACACTCTTTTTGTGGAATCTGCAAGTGGCTATTTGGAGCGCTTTGAGGCCTATGCTGGAAAAGGAAATCTCTTCACATAAAACCTAGACAGAAGTATTCCCAGAAAGTTTTTCTGATGTGCGCATTCAACTCACCGAGTTGAACCTTCCTTTAGATAGAGCAGTTTTGAAACACTCTGTCTGTAGTACCTGCGAGTGGATATTTGGAGTGCTTTGAGTGCTACACTGTAAAAGCAAATATCTTCACTTGGAATCTAGACAGAAGAATTCTCAGAGACTTCCCTGTGCTCTCTGCATTCCACTCACAGAGTTGAACCTTCCTTTTGATAGAACAGTTTTGAAACACTCTTGTGGTAGAATCTGCAAGTCGATATTTGGAAGGTTTGGAGGCCTATCCTGGGAAAGGAAATATCTTCCCATCAAAACTAGACAGAAGCATTCTCAGAAGCTTCTTAGTGATGTGCGCATTCAAGTCACAGAGTTGAAGCTTCCTTTTGATATAGCAGTTTTGAACCACTCTTTTAGTGGAATCTGCAAGTGGATGTTCGGAGAGCTAAGAGGCCAACACTGGAAAAGGAAATCTCTTCACGTAAAAACTAGACGGAAGCATTCTCAGAAACTTCAATGGGCTTTACGCATTCAACTCACAGAGTGCAATGTTGCTTTTGAGAGCGCAGTTTTAAAACACTGTTTTTGTAGAATTTGCTAGAGGATGTTTGGAGCGATGTGAGGCCTTTGCTGGAAAAGGAAATATCTTCACATAAAACCTAGACAGAAGCATTCTCAGAAACTCCTTTGTGATGAGTGCATTCAAATCACACCCTTGAACCTTCCTTTGGAAAGAGCAGTTTTGAAACACTCTTTCTGAAGAATCTGCAAGTGGATATTTGGAGCGATTTGAGGCCTCTGCTGGAAATGAAATATCTTCACCTAAAAACTAGACGGAAGCATTCTCAGAAACTCCTTTGTGATGAGTGCATTCAACTCACAGAGTTGAAGCTTCTTTTTGATAGAGCAGTTTTGAAACACTCTTTTAGCAGCATCTGCAAGTGGATATTTGGAGCGCTTTGAGGCCAAGGCTGGAAAACGAAATATCATCACATAAAAACTCGACAGAAGCATTCTCTGAAACTTCTTTCTGATGAGTGCATTCAACTCACAGACTCGAACGTTTCTTTTGATAGAACAGTTTAGAAACACTCCTTTTGTAGAATCTGCAAGTGTTTATTTGGAGCGCTTGGAGGCCTATGTTGGAAAAGGACATATCTTCACATCAAAAGTAGACAGACGCATTCTCAGAAACTTCTTTGTGATGAGTGCATTGAACTCACAGAGTTGAACCTACCTATTGATAGAGAAGTTTTGAAACACCCTTTTTGTAGAATCTGCAAGTGAATATTTGGCGCGATTTGAGGCCTATGCAGGAAACGGAAATATCTTCACATGAAAACTAGACAGATGAATTCTCAGAAACCTCTTTGTGATGAGTGCATTCAACTCACAGACTTGAAGCTTCCTTTTGAAAGAGGAGTTTCGAAACACTCTTTTTGTAGAATCTGCAAGTGGATATTTGGAGCGCTTTGAGGGCTATGCTGGAAAAGTTAATACCTTCAACTAAAAACTAGACAGAAGCATACTCAGAAACTTCTTTGTGATGTGTGCATTGAACTCACAGAGTTGAACCTTTCTTTTGATACAGAAGTTTTGAAACACTCTTTTCGTAGAATCTTCAAGTGGATGTATGGAGTGATTTGAGGCCTATGCTGGAAAAGGAAATACCTTCACGTAGAAACTAGACAAAAGCATTCTCAGAAAGTTCCCTGTGCTTTGTGCATTCAACTCACAGAGTTGAACATTCCCTTTGATAGAGCAGTTTTGAAACACTCTTTTTGTAGAATCTGCAAGTGGATATTTGGAGCGCTTTGAGGCCTCTGCTGCCAAAGGAATTATCATTGCATAAAAACTAGATGGAAGCGTTCTCAGAAACTTCCTTGTGATGAGTGTATTCAACTCGCAGAGTGGAACCTTCCTTTCGATAGACCAGTTTTGAAACACTGTATTTGTAGAATCCGCAAGTGGCTATTTGGAGCTCTTTGAGGCTTATGCTGGAAAAGGAAATATCTTCATCTACAAACTAGACAGAAGCATTCTCAGAAACTTCTTTGTCATGTGGGGATTGAACTCACAGAGTTGAACATTCCTTTACATAGAGCAGTTTTGCAACACCCTTTCGGTGGAAAGTGAAAGTGCTTATTTGGTGCGATGGCGGCATCTAGTGGATAAGGAAATACATTCAGATGAAAACAAGATACATCCATTCTCAGAAACTTCTTTGTGATGACTGCATTCTACTCACAGAGTTGAACCTTCCTTTTGATAGAACAGTTTGGAAACACTCTTTTTGTGGAATCTGCAAGTGGCTATTTGGAGCGCTTTGAGGCCTATGCTGGAAAAGGAAATCTCTTCACATAAAACCTAGACAGAAGTATTCCCAGAAAGTTTTTCTGATGTGCGCATTCAACTCACCGAGTTGAACCTTCCTTTAGATAGAGCAGTTTTGAAACACTCTGTCTGTAGTACCTGCGAGTGGATATTTGGAGTGCTTTGAGTGCTACATTGTAAAAGCAAATATCTTCACTTGGAATCTAGACAGAAGAATTCTCAGAGACTTCCCTGTGCTCTCTGCATTCCACTCACAGAATTGAACCTTCCTTTTGATAGAACAGTTTTGAAACACTCTTGTGGTAGAATCTGCAAGTCGATATTCGGAAGGTTTGGAGGCCTATCCTGGGAAAGGAAATATCTTCCCATCAAAACTAGACAGAAGCATTCTCAGAAACTTCTTAGTGATGTGCGCATTCAAGTCACAGAGTTGAAGCTTCCTTTTGATATAGCAGTTTTGAACCACTCTTTTAGTGGAATCTGCAAGTGGATGTTTGGAGAGCTAAGAGGCCAACACTGGAAAAGGAAATCTCTTCACGTAAAAACTAGACGGAAGCATTCTCAGAAACTTCAATGGGCTTTACGCATTCAACTCACAGAGTGCAATGTTCCTTTTGAGAGCGCCGTTTTAAAACACTGTTTTTGTAGAATTTGCTAGAGGATGTTTGGAGCGATGTGAGGCCATTGCTGGAAAAGGAAATATCTTCACATAAAACCTAGACAGAAGCATTCTCAGAAACTCCTTTGTGATGAGTGCATTCAAATCACACACTTGAACCTTCCTTTGGAAAGAGCAGTTTTGAAACACTCTTTCTGAAGAATCTGCAAGTGGATATTTGGAGCGATTTGAGGCCTCTGCTGGAAATGAAATATCTTCACCTAAAAACTAGACGGAAGCATTCTCAGAAACTCCTTTGTGGTGAGTGCATTCAACTCACAGAGTTGAAGCTTCCTTTTGATAGAGCAGTTTTGAAACACTCTTTTAGCAGCATCTGCAAGTGGATATTTGGAGCGCTTTGAGGCCAAGGCTGGAAAACGAAATATCATCACATAAAAACTCGACAGAAGCATTCTCTGAAACTTCTTTGTGATGAGTGCATTCAACTCACAGACTCGAACGTTGCTTTTGATAGAACAGTTTAGAAACACTCCTTTTGTAGAATCTTCAAGTGTTTATTTGGAGCGCTTTGAGGCCTATGTTGGAAAAGGACATATCTTCACATCAAAAGTAGACAGACGCATTCTCAGAAACTTCTTTGTGATGAGTGCATTGAACTCACAGAGTTGAACCTACCTATTGATAGAGAAGTTTTGAAACACCCTTTTTGTAGAATCTGCAAGTGAATATTTGGCGCGATTTGAGGCCTATGCAGGAAACGGAAATATCTTCACATGAAAACTAGACAGATGAATTCTCAGAAACGTCTTTGTGATGAGTGCGTTCAACTCACAGACTTGAAGCTTCCTTTTGAAAGAGCAGTTTCGAAACACTCTTTTTGTAGAATCTGCAAGTGGATATTTGGAGCGCTTTGAGGGCTATGCTGGAAAAGTTAATACCTTCACCTAAAAACTAGACAGACGCAAACTCAGAAACTTCTTTGTGACGTGTGCATTGAACTCACAGAGTTGAACCTTTCTTTTGATACAGAAGTTTTGAAACACTCTTTTCGTAGAATCTTCAAGTGGATGGATGGAGTGATTTGAGGCCTATGCTGGAAAAGGAAATACCTTCACGTAGAAACGAGACAAAAGCATTCTCAGAAAGTTCCCTGTGCTTTGTGCATTCAACTCACAGAGTTGAACATTCCCTTTGATAGAGCAGTTTTGAAACACTCTTTTTGTAGAATCTGCAAGTGGATATTTGGAGCGCTTTGAGGCCTCTGCCGCCAAAGGAATTATCATTGCATAAAAACTAGATGGAAGCGTTCTCAGAAACTTCCTTGTGATGAGTGCCTTCAACTCGCAGAGTGGAACCTTCCTTTCGATAGACCAGTTTTGAAACACTGTTTTTGTAGAATCCGCAAGTGGCTATTTGGAGCTCTTTGAGGCTTATGCTGGAGAAGGAAATCTCTTCGTCTACAAACTAGACAGAAGCATTCTCAGAAACTTCTTTGTCATGTGGGGATTGAACTCACAGAGTTGAACATTCCTTTACATAGAGCCGTTTTGCAACACCCTTTCGGTGGAAAGTGAAAGTGCTTATTTGGTGCGATGGCGGCATCTAGTGGATAAGGAAATACATTCAGATGAAAACAAGATACATCCATTCTCAGAAACTTCTTTGTGATGACTGCATTCTACTCACAGAGTTGAACCTTCCTTTTGATAGAGCAGTTTTGAAACACTCTTTTTGTGGAATCTGCAAGTGGCTATTTGGAGCGCTTTGAGGCCTATGCTGGAAAAGGAAATCTCTTCACATAAAACCTAGACAGAAGTATTCCCAGAAAGTTTTTCTGATGTGCGCATTCAACTCACCGAGTTGAACCTTCCTTTAGATAGAGCAGTTTTGAAACACTCTGTCTGTAGTACCTGCGAGTGGATATTTGGAGTGCTTTGAGTGCTACACTGTAAAAGCAAATATCTTCACTTGGAATCTAGACAGAAGAATTCTCAGAGACTTCCCTGTGCTCTCTGCATTCCACTCACAGAGTTGAACCTTCCTTTTGATAGAACAGTTTTGAAACACTCTTGTGGTAGAATCTGCAAGTCGATATTTGGAAGGTTTGGAGGCCTATCCTGGGAAAGGAAATATCTTCCCATCAAAACTAGACAGAAGCATTCTCAGAAACATCATAGTGAGGTGCGCATTCAAGTCACAGAGTTGAAGCTTCCTTTTGATATAGCAGTTTTGAACCACTCTTTTAGTAGAATCTGCAAGTGGATGTTTGGAGAGCTAAGAGGCCAACACTGGAAAAGGAAATATCTTCACGTAAAAACTAGACGGAAGCATTCTCAGAAACTTCAATGGGCTTTACGCATTCACCTCACAGAGTGCCATGTTCCTTTTGAGAGCGCAGTTTTAAAACACTGTTTTTGTAGAATTTGCTAGAGGATGTTTGGAGCGATGTGAGGCCTTTGCTGGAAAAGGAAATATCTTCACATAAAACCTAGACAGAAGCATTCTCAGAAACTCCTTTGTGATGAGTGCATTCAAATCACAGACTTGAAACTTCCTTTGGAAAGAGCAGTTTTGAAACACTCTTTTTGTAGAATTTGCAAGGGGATATTTGGAGCGCTTTGAGGCCTATGCTGGAAAATGAAATATCTTCACCTAAAAACTAGACGGAAGCATTCTCAGAAACATCTTTGTGATGAGTGCATTCAACTCACAGAGTTGAAGCTTCCTTTTGATAGAGGAGTTTTGAAACACTCTTTTAGCGGCATCTGCAAGTGGATATTTGGAGCGCTTTGAGGCCAAGGCTGGAAAACGAAATATCATCACATAAAAACTCGACAGAAGCATTCTCTGAAACTTCTTTGTGATGAGTGCATTCAACTCACAGACTCGAACGTTTCTTTTGATAGAACAGTTTAGAAACACTCCCTTTGTAGAATCTGCAAGTGTTTATTTGGAGCGCTTTGAGGCCTATGTTGGAAAAGGACATATCTTCACATCAGAATTAGACAGACGCATTCTCAGAAACTTCTTTGTGATGAGTGCATTGACCTCACAGAGTTCAACCTACCTATTGATAGAGAAGTTTTGAAACACCCTTTTTGTAGAATCTGCAAGTGAATATTTGGCGCGATTTGAGGCCTATGCAGGAAACGGAAATATCTTCACATGAAAACTAGACAGATGAATTCTCCGAAACGTCTTTGTGATGAGTGCATTCAAGTCACAGACTTGAAGCTTCCTTTTGAAAGAGCAGTTTCGAAACACTCTTTTTGTAGAATCTGCAAGTGGATATTTGGAGCGCTTTGAGGGCTATGCTGGAAAAGTTAATACCTTCACCTAAAAACTAGACAGAAGCATACTCAGAAACTTCTTTGTGATGTGTGCATTGAACTCACAGAGTTGAACCTTTCTTTTGATACAGAAGTTTTGAAACACTCTTTTCGTAGAATCTTCAAGTGGATGTATGGAGTGATTTGAGGCCTATGCTGGAAAAGGAAATACCTTCACGTAGAAACGAGACAAAAGCATTCTCAGAAAGTTCCCTGTGCTTTGTGCATTCAACTCACAGAGTTGAACATTCCCTTTGATAGAGCAGTTTTGAAACACTCTTTTTGTAGAATCTGCAAGTGGATATTTGGAGCGCTTTGAGGCCTCTGCTGCCAAAGGAATTATCATTGCATAAAAACTAGATGGAAGCGTTCTCAGAAACTTCCTTGTGATGAGTGTATTCAACTCGCAGAGTGGAACCTTCCTTTCGATAGACCAGTTTTGAAACACTGTATTTGTAGTATCCGCAAGTGGCTATTTGGAGCTCTTTGAGGCTTATGCTGGAAAAGGAAATATCTTCATCTACAAACTAGACAGAAGCATTCTCAGAAACTTCTTTGTCATGTGGGGATTGAACTCACAGAGTTGAACATTCCTTTACATAGAGCAGTTTTGCAACACCCTTTCGGTGGAAAGTGAAAGTGCTTATTTGGTGCGATGGCGGCATCTAGTGGATAAGGAAACACATTCAGATGAAAACAAGATACATCCATTCTCAGAAACTTCTTTGTGATGACTGCATTCTACTCACAGAGTTGAACCTTCCTTTTGATAGAACAGTTTTGAAACACTCTTTTTGTGGAATCCGCAAGTGGCTATTTGGAGCGCTTTGAGGCCTATGCTGGAAAAGGAAATCTCTTCACATAAAACCTAGACAGAAGTATTCCCAGAAAGTTTTTCTGATGTGCGCATTCAACTCACCGAGTTGAAGCTTCCTTTAGATAGAGCAGTTTTGAAACACTCTGTCTGTAGTACCTGCGATTGGATATTTGGAGTGCTTTGAGTGCTACATTGTAAAAGCAAATATCTTCACTTGGAATCTAGACAGAAGAATTCTCAGAGACTTCCCTGTGCTCTCTGCATTCCACTCACAGAGTTGAACCTTCCTTTTGATAGAACAGTTTTGAAACACTCTTGTGGTAGAATCTGCAAGTCGATATTCGGAAGGTTTGGAGGCCTATCCTGGGAAAGGAAATATCTTCCCATCAAAACTAGACAGAAGCATTCTCAGAAACTTCTTAGTGATGTGCGCATTCAAGTCACAGAGTTGAAGCTTCCTTTTGATATAGCAGTTTTGAACCACTCTTTTAGTGGAATCTGCAAGTGGATGTTTGGAGAGCTAAGAGGCCAACACTGGAAAAGGAAATCTCTTCACGTAAAAACTAGACGGAAGCATTCTCAGAAACTTCAATGGGCTTTACGCATTCAACTCACAGAGTGCAATGGTCCTTTTGAGAGCGCCGTTTTAAAACACTGTTTTTGTAGAATTTGCTAGAGGATGTTTGGAGCGATGTGAGGCCATTGCTGGAAAACGAAATATCTTCACATAAAACCTAGACAGAAGCATTCTCAGAAACTCCTTTGTGATGAGTGCATTCAAATCACACACTTGAACCTTCCTTTGGAAAGAGCAGTTTTGAAACACTCTTTCTGAAGAATCTGCAAGTGGATATTTGGAGCGATTTGAGGCCTCTGCTGGAAATGAAATATCTTCACCTAAAAACTAGACGGAAGCATTCTCAGAAACTCCTTTGTGGTGAGTGCATTCAACTCACAGAGTTGAAGCTTCCTTTTGATAGAGCAGTTTTGAAACACTCTTTTAGCAGCATCTGCAAGTGGATATTTGGAGCGCTTTGTGGCCAAGGCTGGAAAACGAAATATCATCACATAAAAACTCGACAGAAGCATTCTCTGAAACTTCTTTGTGATGAGTGCATTCAACTCACAGACTCGAACGTTGCTTTTGATAGAACAGTTTAGAAACACTCCTTTTGTAGAATCTGCAAGTGTTTATTTGGAGCGCTTGGAGGCCTATGTTGGAAAAGGACATATCTTCACATCAAGAGTAGACAGACGCATTCTCAGAAACTTCTTTGTGATGAGTGCATTGAACTCACAGAGTTGAACCTACCTATTGATAGAGAAGTTTTGAAACACCCTTTTTGTAGAATCTGCAAGTGAATATTTGGCGCGATTTGAGGCCTATGCAGGAAACGGAAATATCTTCACATGAAAACTAGACAGATGAATTCTCAGAAACGTCTTTGTGATGAGTGCGTTCAACTCACAGACTTGAAGCTTCCTTTTGAAAGAGCAGTTTCGAAACACTCTTTTTGTAGAATCTGCAAGTGGATATTTGGAGCGCTTTGAGGGCTATGCTGGAAAAGTTAATACCTTCACCTAAAAACTAGACAGACGCAAACTCAGAAACTTCTTTGTGACGTGTGCATTGAACTCACAGAGTTGAACCTTTCTTTTGATACAGAAGTTTTGAAACACTCTTTTCGTAGAATCTTCAAGTGGATGTATGGAGTGATTTGAGGCCTATGCTGGAAAAGGAAATACCTTCACGTAGAAACTAGACGAAAGCATTCTCAGAAAGTTCCCTGTGCTTTGTGCATTCAACTCACAGAGTTGAACATTCCCTTTGATAGAGCAGTTTTGAAACACTCTTTTTGTAGAATCTGCAAGTGGATATTTGGAGCGCTTTGAGGCCTCTGCCGCCAAAGGAATTATCATTGCATAAAAACTAGATGGAAGCGTTCTCAGAAACTTCCTTGTGATGAGTGCATTCAACTCGCAGAGTGGAACCTTCCTTTCAATAGACCAGTTTTGAAACACTGTTTTTGTAGAATCCGCAAGTGGCTATTTGGAGCTCTTTGAAGCCTATGCTGGAAAAGGAAATATCTTCGTCTACAAACTAGACAGAAGCATTCTCAGAAACTTCTTTGTCATGTGGGGATTGAACTCACAGAGTTGAACATTCCTTTACATAGAGCAGTTTTGCAACACCCTTTCGGTGGAAAGTGAAAGTGCTTATTTGGTGCGATGGCGGCATCTAGTGGATAAGGAAATACATTCAGATGAAAACAAGATACATCCATTCTCAGAAACTTCTTTGTGATGACTGCATTCTACTCACAGAGTTGAACCTTCCTTTTGATAGAGCAGTTTTGAAACACTCTTTTTGTGGAATCTGCAAGTGGCTATTTGGAGCGCTTTGAGGCCTATGCTGGAAAAGGAAATCTCTTCACATAAAACCTAGACAGAAGTATTCCCAGAAAGTTTTTCTGATGTGCGCATTCAACTCACCGAGTTGAACCTTCCTTTAGATAGAGCAGTTTTGAAACACTCTGTCTGTAGTACCTGCGAGTGGATATTTGGAGTGCTTTGAGTGCTACACTGTAAAAGCAAATATCTTCACTTGGAATCTAGACAGAAGAATTCTCAGAGACTTCCCTGTGCTCTCTGCATTCCACTCACAGAGTTGAACCTTCCTTTTGATAGAACAGTTTTGAAACACTCTTGTGGTAGAATCTGCAAGTCGATATTTGGAAGGTTTGGAGGCCTATCCTGGGAAAGGAAATATCTTCCCATCAAAACTAGACAGAAGCATTCTCAGAAGCTTCTTAGTGATGTGCGCATTCAAGTCACAGAGTTGAAGCTTCCTTTTGATATAGCAGTTTTGAACCACTCTTTTAGTGGAATCTGCAAGTGGATGTTCGGAGAGCTAAGAGGCCAACACTGGAAAAGGAAATCTCTTCACGTAAAAACTAGACGGAAGCATTCTCAGAAACTTCAATGGGCTTTACGCATTCAACTCACAGAGTGCAATGTTGCTTTTGAGAGCGCAGTTTTAAAACACTGTTTTTGTAGAATTTGCTAGAGGATGTTTGGAGCGATGTGAGGCCATTGCTGGAAAAGGAAATATCTTCACATAAAACCTAGACAGAAGCATTCTCAGAAACTCCTTTGTGATGAGTGCATTCAAATCACACACTTGAACCTTCCTTTGGAAAGAGCAGTTTTGAAACACTCTTTCTGAAGAATCTGCAAGTGGATATTTGGAGCGATTTGAGGCCTATGCTGGAAATGAAATATCTTCACCTAAAAACCAGACGGAAGCATTCTCAGAAACTCCTTTGTGATGAGTGCATTCAACTCACAGAGTTGAAGCTTCCTTTTGATAGAGCAGTTTTGAAACACTCTTTTAGCAGCATCTGCAGGTGGATATTTGCAGCGCTTTGAGGCCAAGGCTGGAAAACGAAATATCATCACATAAAAACTCGACAGAAGCATTCTCTGAAACTTCTTTGTGATGAGTGCATTCAACTCACAGACTCGAACGTTGCTTTTGATAGAACAGTTTAGAAACACTCCTTTTGTAGAATCTGCAAGTGTTTATTTGGAGCGCTTGGAGGCCTATGTTGGAAAAGGACATATCTTCACATCAAGAGTAGACAGACGCATTCTCAGAAACGTCTTTGTGATGAGTGCATTGAACTCACAGAGTTGAACCTACCTATTGATAGAGAAGTTTTGAAACACCCTTTTTGTAGAATCTGCAAGTGAATATTTGGCGCGATTTGAGGCCTATGCAGGAAACGGAAATATCTTCACATGAAAGCTAGACAGATGAATTCTCCGAAACATCTTTGTGATGAGTGCATTCAACTCACAGACTTGAAGCTTCCTTTTGAAAGAGCAGTTTCGAAACACTCTTTTTGTAGAATCTGCAAGTGGATATTTGGAGCGCTTTGAGGGCTATGCTGGAAAAGTTAATACCTTCACCTAAAAACTAGACAGACGCAAACTCAGAAACTTCTTTGTGACGTGTGCATTGAACTCACAGAGTTGAACCTTTCTTTTGATACAGAAGTTTTGAAACACTCTTTTCGTAGAATCTTCAAGTGGATGGACGGAGTGATTTGAGGCCTATGCTGGAAAAGGAAATACCTTCACGTAGAAACGAGACAAAAGCATTCTCAGAAAGTTCCCTGTGCTTTGTGCATTCAACTCACAGAGTTGAACATTCCCTTTGATAGAGCAGTTTTGAAACACTCTTCTTGTAGAATCTGCAAGTGGATATTTGGAGCGCTTTGAGGCCTCTGCCGCCAAAGGAATTATCACTGCATAAAAACTAGATGGAAGCGTTCTCAGAAACTTCCTTGTGATGAGTGCCTTCAACTCGCAGAGTGGAACCTTCCTTTCGATAGACCAGTTTTGAAACACTGTTTTTGTAGAATCCGCAAGTGGCTATTTGGAGCTCTTTGAGGCTTATGCTGGAAAAGGAAATATCTTCGTCTACAAACTAGACAGAAGCATTCTCAGAAACTTCTTTGTCATGTGGGGATTGAACTCACAGAGTTGAACATTCCTTTACATAGAGCAGTTTTGCAACACCCTTTCGGTGGAAAGTGAAAGTGCTTATTTGGTGCGATGGCGGCATCTAGTGGATAAGGAAATACATTCAGATGAAAACAAGATACATCCATTCTCAGAAACTTCTTTGTGATGACTGCATTCTACTCACAGAGTTGAACCTTCCTTTTGATAGAGCAGTTTTGAAACACTCTTTTTGTGGAATCTGCAAGTGGCTATTTGGAGCGCTTTGAGGCCTATGCTGGAAAAGGAAATCTCTTCACATAAAACCTAGACAGAATTATTCCCAGAAAGTTTTTCTGATGTGCGCATTCAACTCACCGAGTTGAACCTTCCTTTAGATAGAGCAGTTTTGAAACACTCTGTCTGTAGTACCTGCGAGTGGATATTTGGAGTGCTTTGAGTGCTACACTGTAAAAGCAAATATCTTCACTTGGAATCTAGACAGAAGAATTCTCAGAGACTTCCCTGTGCTCTCTGCATTCCACTCACAGAGTTGAACCTTCCTTTTGATAGAACAGTTTTGAAACACTCTTGTGGTAGAATCTGCAAGTCGATATTTGGAAGGTTTGGAGGCCTATCCTGGGAAAGGAAATATCTTCCCATCAAAACTAGACAGAAGCATTCTCAGAAGCTTCTTAGTGATGTGCGCATTCAAGTCACAGAGTTGAAGCTTCCTTTTGATATAGCAGTTTTGAACCACTCTTTTAGTGGAATCTGCAAGTGGATGTTCGGAGAGCTAAGAGGCCAACACTGGAAAAGGAAATCTCTTCACGTAAAAACTAGACGGAAGCATTCTCAGAAACTTCAATGGGCTTTACGCATTCAACTCACAGAGTGCAATGTTGCTTTTGCGAGCGCAGTTTTAAAAGACTGTTTTTGTAGAATTTGCTAGAGGATGTTTGGAGCGATGTGAGGCCTTTGCTGGAAAAGGAAATACCTTCACATAAAACATAGACAGAAGCATTCTCAGAAACTCCTTTGTGATGAATGCATTCAAATCACACACTTGAACCTTCCTTTGGAAAGAGCAGTTTTGAAACACTCTTTCTGAAGAATCTGCAAGGGGATATTTGGAGCGATTTGAGGCCTCTGCTGGAAATGAAATATCTTCACCTAAAAACTAGACGGAAGCATTCTCAGAAACTCCTTTGTGATGAGTGCATTCAACTCACAGAGTTGAAGCTTCCTTTTGATAGAGCAGTTTTGAAACACTCTTTTAGCAGCATCTGCAGGTGGATATTTGGAGCGCTTTGAGGCCAAGGCTGGAAAACGAAATATCATCACATAAAAACTCGACAGAAGCATTCTCTGAAACTTCTTTGTGATGAGTGCATTCAACTCACAGACTCGAACGTTGCTTTTGATAGAACAGTTTAGAAACACTCCTTTTGTAGAATCTGCAAGTGTTTATTTGGAGCGCTTGGAGGCCTATGTTGGAAAAGGACATATCTTCACATCAAGAGTAGACAGACGCATTCTCAGAAACTTCTTTGTGATGAGTGCATTGAACTCACAGAGTTGAACCTACCTATTGATAGAGAAGTTTTGAAACACCCTTTTTGTAGAATCTGCAAGTGAATATTTGGCGCGATTTGAGGCCGATGCAGGAAACGGAAATATCTTCACATGAAAGCTAGACAGATGAATTCTCCGAAACGTCTTTGTGATGAGTGCATTCAACTCACAGACTTGAAGCTTCCTTTTGAAAGAGCAGTTTCGAAACACTCTTTTTGTAGAATCTGCAAGTGGATATTTGGAGCGCTTTGAGGGCTATGCTGGAAAAGTTAATACCTTCACCTAAAAACTAGACAGACGCAAACTCAGAAACTTCTTTGTGACGTGTGCATTGAACTCACAGAGTTGAACCTTTCTTTTGATACAGAAGTTTTGAAACACTCTTTTCGTAGAATCTTCAAGTGGATGGATGGAGTGATTTGAGGCCTATGCTGGAAAAGGAAATACCTTCACGTAGAAACGAGACAAAAGCATTCTCAGAAAGTTCCCTGTGCTTTGTGCATTCAACTCACAGAGTTGAACATTCCCTTTGATAGAGCAGTTTTGAAACACTCTTTTTGTAGAATCTGCAAGTGGATATTTGGAGCGCTTTGAGGCCTCTGCCGCCAAAGGAATTATCATTGCATAAAAACTAGATGGAAGCGTTCTCAGAAACTTCCTTGTGATGAGTGCCTTCAACTCGCAGAGTGGAACCTTCCTTTCGATAGACCAGTTTTGAAACACTGTTTTTGTAGAATCCGCAAGTGGCTATTTGGAGCTCTTTGAGGCTTATGCTGGAGAAGGAAATCTCTTCGTCTACAAACTAGACAGAAGCATTCTCAGAAACTTCTTTGTCATGTGGGGATTGAACTCACAGAGTTGAACATTCCTTTACATAGAGCCGTTTTGCAACACCCTTTCGGTGGAAAGTGAAAGTGCTTATTTGGTGCGATGGCGGCATCTAGTGGATAAGGAAATACATTCAGATGAAAACAAGATACATCCATTCTCAGAAACTTCTTTGTGATGACTGCATTCTACTCACAGAGTTGAACCTTCCTTTTGATAGAGCAGTTTTGAAACACTCTTTTTGTGGAATCTGCAAGTGGCTATTTGGAGCGCTTTGAGGCCTATGCTGGAAAAGGAAATCTCTTCACATAAAACCTAGACAGAAGTATTCCCAGAAAGTTTTTCTGATGTGCGCATTCAACTCACCGAGTTGAACCTTCCTTTAGATAGAGCAGTTTTGAAACACTCTGTCTGTAGTACCTGCGAGTGGATATTTGGAGTGCTTTGAGTGCTACACTGTAAAAGCAAATATCTTCACTTGGAATCTAGACAGAAGAATTCTCAGAGACTTCCCTGTGCTCTCTGCATTCCACTCACAGAGTTGAACCTTCCTTTTGATAGAACAGTTTTGAAACACTCTTGTGGTAGAATCTGCAAGTCGATATTTGGAAGGTTTGGAGGCCTATCCTGGGAAAGGAAATATCTTCCCATCAAAACTAGACAGAAGCATTCTCAGAAGCTTCTTAGTGATGTGCGCATTCAAGTCACAGAGTTGAAGCTTCCTTTTGATATAGCAGTTTTGAACCACTCTTTTAGTGGAATCTGCAAGTGGATGTTCGGAGAGCTAAGAGGCCAACACTGGAAAAGGAAATCTCTTCACGTAAAAACTAGACGGAAGCATTCTCAGAAACTTCAATGGGCTTTACGCATTCAACTCACAGAGTGCAATGTTGCTTTTGCGAGCGCAGTTTTAAAACACTGTTTTTGTAGAATTTGCTAGAGGATGTTTGGAGCGATGTGAGGCCTTTGCTGGAAAAGGAAATATCTTCACATAAAACCTAGACAGAAGCATTCTCAGAAACTCCTTTGTGATGAGTGCATTCAAATCACACACTTGAACCTTCCTTTGGAAAGAGCAGTTTTGAAACACTCTTTCTGAAGAATCTGCAAGGGGATATTTGGAGCGATTTGAGGCCTATGCTGGAAATGAAATATCTTCACCTAAAAACTAGACGGAAGCATTCTCAGAAACTCCTTTGTGATGAGTGCATTCAACTCACAGAGTTGAAGCTTCCTTTTGATAGAGCAGTTTTGAAACACTCTTTTAGCAGCATCTGCAGGTGGATATTTGGAGCGCTTTGAGGCCAAGGCTGGAAAACGAAATATCATCACATAAAAACTCGACAGAAGCATTCTCTGAAACTTCTTTGTGATGAGTGCATTCAACTCACAGACTCGAACGTTGCTTTTGATAGAACAGTTTAGAAACACTCCTTTTCTAGAATCTGCAAGTGTTTATTTGGAGCGCTTGGAGGCCTATGTTGGAAAAGGACATATCTTCACATCAAGAGTAGACAGACGCATTCTCAGAAACTTCTTTGTGATGAGTGCATTGAACTCACAGAGTTGAACCTACCTATTGATAGAGAAGTTTTGAAACACCCTTTTTGTAGAATCTGCAAGTGAATATTTGGCGCGATTTGAGGCCTATGCAGGAAACGGAAATATCTTCACATGAAAGCTAGACAGATGAATTCTCCGAAACGTCTTTGTGATGAGTGCATTCAACTCACAGACTTGAAGCTTCCTTTTGAAAGAGCAGTTTCGAAACACTCTTTTTGTAGAATCTGCAAGTGGATATTTGGAGCGCTTTGAGGGCTATGCTGGAAAAGTTAATACCTTCACCTAAAAACTAGACAGACGCAAACTCAGAAACTTCTTTGTGACGTGCGCATTGAACTCACAGAGTTGAACCTTTCTTTTGATACAGAAGTTTTGAAACACTCTTTTCGTAGAATCTTCAAGTGGATGGATGGAGTGATTTGAGGCCTATGCTGGAAAAGGAAATACCTTCACGTAGAAACGAGACAAAAGCATTCTCAGAAAGTTCCCTGTGCTTTGTGCATTCAACTCACAGAGTTGAACATTCCCTTTGATAGAGCAGTTTTGAAACACTCTTCTTGTAGAATCTGCAAGTGGATATTTGGAGCGCTTTGAGGCCTCTGCCGCCAAAGGAATTATCATTGCATAAAAACTAGATGGAAGCGTTATCAGAAACTTCCTTGTGATGAGTGCCTTCAACTCGCAGAGTGGAACCTTCCTTTCGATAGACCAGTTTTGAAACACTGTTTTTGTAGAATCCGCAAGTGGCTATTTGGAGCTCTTTGAGGCTTATACTGGAAAAGGAAATATCTTCGTCTACAAACTAGACAGAAGCATTCTCAGAAACTTCTTTGTCATGTGGGGATTGAACTCACAGAGTTGAACATTCCTTTACATAGAGCCGTTTTGCAACACCCTTTCGGTGGAAAGTGAAAGTGCTTATTTGGTGCGATGGCGGCATCTAGTGGATAAGGAAATACATTCAGATGAAAACAAGATACATCCATTCTCAGAAACTTCTTTGTGATGACTGCATTCTACTTACAGAGTTGAACCTTCCTTTTGATAGAGCAGTTTTGAAACACTCTTTTTGTGGAATCTGCAAGTGGCTATTTGGAGCGCTTTGAGGCCTATGCTGGAAAAGGAAATCTCTTCACATAAAACCTAGACAGAAGTATTCCCAGAAAGTTTTTCTGATGTGCGCATTCAACTCACCGAGTTGAACCTTCCTTTAGATAGAGCAGTTTTGAAACACACTTTCTGTAGTACCTGCGAGTGGATATTTGGAGTGCTTTGAGTGCTACACTGTAAAAGCAAATATCTTCACTTAGAATCTAGACAGAAGAATTCTCAAAGACTTCTCTGTGCTCTCTACATTCCACTCACACAGTTGAACCTTCCTTTTGATAGAACAGTCTTGAAACACTCTTGTGGTAGAATCTGCAAGTCGATATTTGGAAGGTTTGGAGGCCTATCCTGGGAAAGGAAATATCTTCCCATCAAAACTAGATAGAAGCATTCTCAGAAACTTCTTAGTGATGTGCGCATTCAAGTCACAGAGTTGAAGCTTCCTTTTGATATAGCAGTTTTGAACCACTCTTTTAGTAGAATCTGCAAGTGGATGTTTGGAGAGCTAAGAGGCCAACACTGGAAAAGGAAATATCTTCACCTAAAAACTAGACGGAAGCATTCTCAGAAACTTCAATGGGCTTTACGCATTCAACTCACAGAGTGCAATGTTCCTTTTGAGAGCGCAGTTTTAAAACACTGTTTTTGTAGAATTTGCTAGAGGATGTTTGGAGCGATGTGAGGCCTTTGCTGGAAAAGGAAATATCTTCACATAAAACCTAGACAGAAGCATTCTCAGAAACTCCTTTGTGATGAGTGCATTCAAATCACACACTTGAACCTTTCTTTGGAAAGAGCAGTTTTGAAACACTCTTTTTGAAGAATCTGCAAGTGGATATTTGGAGCGATTTGAGGCCTATGCTGGAAAATGAAATATCTTCACCTACAAACTAGACGGAAGCATTCTCAGAAACTTCTTTGTGATGAGTGCATTCAACTCACAGAGTTGAAGCTTCCTTTTGACAGAGCAGTTTTGAAACACTCTTTTAGCAGCATCTGCAAGTGGATATTTGGAGCGCTTTGAGGCCAGGGCTGGAAAACGAAATATCATCACATAAAAACTCGACAGAAACATTCTCTGAAACTTCTTTCTGATGAGTGCATTCAACTCACAGACTCGAACGTTTCTTTTGATAGAACAGTTTAGAAACACTCCTTTTGTAGAATCTGCAAGTGTTTATTTGGAGCGCTTTGAGGCCTATGTTGGAAAAGGACATATCTTCACATCAAAAGTAGACACACGCATTCTCAGAAACTTCTTTGTGATGAGTGCATTGAACTCACAGAGTTGAACCTACCTATTGATAGAGAAGTTTTGAAACACCCTTTTTGTAGAATCTGCAAGTGAATATTTGGCGCGATATGAGGCCTATGCTGGAAATGGAAATATCTTCACATGAAAACTAGACAGATGAATTCTCAGAAACGTCTTTGTGATGAGTGCATTCAACTCACAGACTTGAAGCTTAATTTTGAAAGAGCAGTTTCGAAACACTCTTTTTGTAGAATCTGCAAGTGGATATTTGGAGCGCTTTGAGGGCTACGCTGGAAAAGTTTATATCTTCACCTAAAAACTAGACAGAAGCATACTCAGAAACTTCTTTGTGATGCGTGCATTGAACTCACAGAGCTGAACCCTTCTTTTGATACAGAATTTTGAAACACTCTTTTCGTAGAATCTTCAAGTGGATGTATGGAGTGCTTTGAGGCCTATGCTGGAAAAGGAAATAAATTCACGTAGAAACTGGACAAAAGCATTCTCAGAAAATTCTTTGTAATGAGTGCATTCAACTCACAGAGTTGAAGCTTCCTTTTGATAGAGCAGTTTTGAAACACTCTTTTAGCAGCATCTGCAAGTGGATATTTGGAGCGCTTTGAGGCCAAGGCTTGAAAACGAAATATCATCACATAAAAACTCGACAGAAGCATTCTCTGAAACTTCTTTGTGATAAGTGCATTCAACTCACAGACTCGAACGTTTCTTTTGATAGAACAGTTTAGAAACACTCCTTTTGTAGAATCTGCAAGTGTTTATTTGGAGCGCTTGGAGGCCTATGTTGGAAAAGGACATATCTTCACATCAAGAGTAGACAGACGCATTCTCAGAAACTTCTTTGTGATGAGTGCATTGAACTCACAGAGTTGAACCTACCTATTGATAGAGAAGTTTTGAAACACCCTTTTTGTAGAATCTGCAAGTGAATATTTGGCGCGATTTGAGGCCTATGCAGGAAACGGAAATATCTTCACATGAAAGCTAGACAGATGAATTCTCCGAAACGTCTTTGTGATGAGTGCATTCAACTCACAGACTTGAAGCTTCCTTTTGAAAGAGCAGTTTCGAAACACTCTTTTTGTAGAATCTGCAAGTGGATATTTGGAGCGCTTTGAGGGCTATGCTGGAAAAGTTAATACCTTCACCTAAAAACTAGACAGACGCAAACTCAGAAACTTCTTTGTGACGTGCGCATTGAACTCACAGAGTTGAACCTTTCTTTTGATACAGAAGTTTTGAAACACTCTTTTCGTAGAATCTTCAAGTGGATGGATGGAGTGATTTGAGGCCTATGCTGGAAAAGGAAATACCTTCACGTAGAAACGAGACAAAAGCATTCTCAGAAAGTTCCCTGTGCTTTGTGCATTCAACTCACAGAGTTGAACATTCCCTTTGATAGAGCAGTTTTGAAACACTCTTTTTGTAGAATCTGCAAGTGGATATTTGGAGCGCTTTGAGGCCTCTGCCGCCAAAAGAATTATCATTGCATAAAAACTAGATGGAAGCGTTCTCAGAAACTTCCTTGTGATGAGTGCCTTCAACTCGCAGAGTGGAACCTTCCTTTCGATAGACCAGTTTTGAAACACTGTTTTTGTAGAATCCGCAAGTGGCTATTTGGAGCTCTTTGAGGCTTATGCTGGAAAAGGAAATATCTTCGTCTACAAACTAGACAGAAGCATTCTCAGAAACTTCTTTGTCATGTGGGGATTGAACTCACAGAGTTGAACATTCCTTTACATAGAGCCGTTTTGCAACACCCTTTCGGTGGAAAGTGAAAGTGCTTATTTGGTGCGATGGCGGCATCTAGTGGATAAGGAAATACATTCAGATGAAAACAAGATACATCCATTCTCAGAAACTTCTTTGTGATGACTGCATTCTACTCACAGAGTTGAACCTTCCTTTTGATAGAGCAGTTTTGAAACACTCTTTTTGTGGAATCTGCAAGTGGCTATTTGGAGCGCTTTGAGGCCTATGCTGGAAAAGGAAATCTCTTCACATAAAACCTAGACAGAATTATTCCCAGAAAGTTTTTCTGATGTGCGCATTCAACTCACCGAGTTGAACCTTCCTTTAGATAGAGCAGTTTTGAAACACTCTGTCTGTAGTACCTGCGAGTGGATATTTGGAGTGCTTTGAGTGCTACACTGTAAAAGCAAATATCTTCACTTGGAATCTAGACAGAAGAATTCTCAGAGACTTCCCTGTGCTCTCTGCATTCCACTCACAGAGTTGAACCTTCCTTTTGATAGAACAGTTTTGAAACACTCTTGTGGTAGAATCTGCAAGTCGATATTTGGAAGGTTTGGAGGCCTATCCTGGGAAAGGAAATATCTTCCCATCAAAACTAGACAGAAGCATTCTCAGAAGCTTCTTAGTGATGTGCGCATTCAAGTCACAGAGTTGAAGCTTCCTTTTGATATAGCAGTTTTGAACCACTCTTTTAGTGGAATCTGCAAGTGGATGTTCGGAGAGCTAAGAGGCCAACACTGGAAAAGGAAATCTCTTCACGTAAAAACTAGACGGAAGCATTCTCAGAAACTTCAATGGGCTTTACGCATTCAACTCACAGAGTGCAATGTTGCTTTTGCGAGCGCAGTTTTAAAAGACTGTTTTTGTAGAATTTGCTAGAGGATGTTTGGAGCGATGTGAGGCCTTTGCTGGAAAAGGAAATACCTTCACATAAAACATAGACAGAAGCATTCTCAGAAACTCCTTTGTGATGAATGCATTCAAATCACACACTTGAACCTTCCTTTGGAAAGAGCAGTTTTGAAACACTCTTTCTGAAGAATCTGCAAGGGGATATTTGGAGCGATTTGAGGCCTCTGCTGGAAATGAAATATCTTCACCTAAAAACTAGACGGAAGCATTCTCAGAAACTCCTTTGTGATGAGTGCATTCAACTCACAGAGTTGAAGCTTCCTTTTGATAGAGCAGTTTTGAAACACTCTTTTAGCAGCATCTGCAGGTGGATATTTGGAGCGCTTTGAGGCCAAGGCTGGAAAACGAAATATCATCACATAAAAACTCGACAGAAGCATTCTCTGAAACTTCTTTGTGATGAGTGCATTCAACTCACAGACTCGAACGTTGCTTTTGATAGAACAGTTTAGAAACACTCCTTTTGTAGAATCTGCAAGTGTTTATTTGGAGCGCTTGGAGGCCTATGTTGGAAAAGGACATATCTTCACATCAAGAGTAGACAGACGCATTCTCAGAAACTTCTTTGTGATGAGTGCATTGAACTCACAGAGTTGAACCTACCTATTGATAGAGAAGTTTTGAAACACCCTTTTTGTAGAATCTGCAAGTGAATATTTGGCGCGATTTGAGGCCGATGCAGGAAACGGAAATATCTTCACATGAAAGCTAGACAGATGAATTCTCCGAAACGTCTTTGTGATGAGTGCATTCAACTCACAGACTTGAAGCTTCCTTTTGAAAGAGCAGTTTCGAAACACTCTTTTTGTAGAATCTGCAAGTGGATATTTGGAGCGCTTTGAGGGCTATGCTGGAAAAGTTAATACCTTCACCTAAAAACTAGACAGACGCAAACTCAGAAACTTCTTTGTGACGTGTGCATTGAACTCACAGAGTTGAACCTTTCTTTTGATACAGAAGTTTTGAAACACTCTTTTCGTAGAATCTTCAAGTGGATGGATGGAGTGATTTGAGGCCTATGCTGGAAAAGGAAATACCTTCACGTAGAAACGAGACAAAAGCATTCTCAGAAAGTTCCCTGTGCTTTGTGCATTCAACTCACAGAGTTGAACATTCCCTTTGATAGAGCAGTTTTGAAACACTCTTTTTGTAGAATCTGCAAGTGGATATTTGGAGCGCTTTGAGGCCTCTGCCGCCAAAGGAATTATCATTGCATAAAAACTAGATGGAAGCGTTCTCAGAAACTTCCTTGTGATGAGTGCCTTCAACTCGCAGAGTGGAACCTTCCTTTCGATAGACCAGTTTTGAAACACTGTTTTTGTAGAATCCGCAAGTGGCTATTTGGAGCTCTTTGAGGCTTATGCTGGAGAAGGAAATCTCTTCGTCTACAAACTAGACAGAAGCATTCTCAGAAACTTCTTTGTCATGTGGGGATTGAACTCACAGAGTTGAACATTCCTTTACATAGAGCCGTTTTGCAACACCCTTTCGGTGGAAAGTGAAAGTGCTTATTTGGTGCGATGGCGGCATCTAGTGGATAAGGAAATACATTCAGATGAAAACAAGATACATCCATTCTCAGAAACTTCTTTGTGATGACTGCATTCTACTCACAGAGTTGAACCTTCCTTTTGATAGAGCAGTTTTGAAACACTCTTTTTGTGGAATCTGCAAGTGGCTATTTGGAGCGCTTTGAGGCCTATGCTGGAAAAGGAAATCTCTTCACATAAAACCTAGACAGAAGTATTCCCAGAAAGTTTTTCTGATGTGCGCATTCAACTCACCGAGTTGAACCTTCCTTTAGATAGAGCAGTTTTGAAACACTCTGTCTGTAGTACCTGCGAGTGGATATTTGGAGTGCTTTGAGTGCTACACTGTAAAAGCAAATATCTTCACTTGGAATCTAGACAGAAGAATTCTCAGAGACTTCCCTGTGCTCTCTGCATTCCACTCACAGAGTTGAACCTTCCTTTTGATAGAACAGTTTTGAAACACTCTTGTGGTAGAATCTGCAAGTCGATATTTGGAAGGTTTGGAGGCCTATCCTGGGAAAGGAAATATCTTCCCATCAAAACTAGACAGAAGCATTCTCAGAAGCTTCTTAGTGATGTGCGCATTCAAGTCACAGAGTTGAAGCTTCCTTTTGATATAGCAGTTTTGAACCACTCTTTTAGTGGAATCTGCAAGTGGATGTTCGGAGAGCTAAGAGGCCAACACTGGAAAAGGAAATCTCTTCACGTAAAAACTAGACGGAAGCATTCTCAGAAACTTCAATGGGCTTTACGCATTCAACTCACAGAGTGCAATGTTGCTTTTGCGAGCGCAGTTTTAAAACACTGTTTTTGTAGAATTTGCTAGAGGATGTTTGGAGCGATGTGAGGCCTTTGCTGGAAAAGGAAATATCTTCACATAAAACCTAGACAGAAGCATTCTCAGAAACTCCTTTGTGATGAGTGCATTCAAATCACACACTTGAACCTTCCTTTGGAAAGAGCAGTTTTGAAACACTCTTTCTGAAGAATCTGCAAGGGGATATTTGGAGCGATTTGAGGCCTATGCTGGAAATGAAATATCTTCACCTAAAAACTAGACGGAAGCATTCTCAGAAACTCCTTTGTGATGAGTGCATTCAACTCACAGAGTTGAAGCTTCCTTTTGATAGAGCAGTTTTGAAACACTCTTTTAGCAGCATCTGCAGGTGGATATTTGGAGCGCTTTGAGGCCAAGGCTGGAAAACGAAATATCATCACATAAAAACTCGACAGAAGCATTCTCTGAAACTTCTTTGTGATGAGTGCATTCAACTCACAGACTCGAACGTTGCTTTTGATAGAACAGTTTAGAAACACTCCTTTTCTAGAATCTGCAAGTGTTTATTTGGAGCGCTTGGAGGCCTATGTTGGAAAAGGACATATCTTCACATCAAGAGTAGACAGACGCATTCTCAGAAACTTCTTTGTGATGAGTGCATTGAACTCACAGAGTTGAACCTACCTATTGATAGAGAAGTTTTGAAACACCCTTTTTGTAGAATCTGCAAGTGAATATTTGGCGCGATTTGAGGCCTATGCAGGAAACGGAAATATCTTCACATGAAAGCTAGACAGATGAATTCTCCGAAACGTCTTTGTGATGAGTGCATTCAACTCACAGACTTGAAGCTTCCTTTTGAAAGAGCAGTTTCGAAACACTCTTTTTGTAGAATCTGCAAGTGGATATTTGGAGCGCTTTGAGGGCTATGCTGGAAAAGTTAATACCTTCACCTAAAAACTAGACAGACGCAAACTCAGAAACTTCTTTGTGACGTGCGCATTGAACTCACAGAGTTGAACCTTTCTTTTGATACAGAAGTTTTGAAACACTCTTTTCGTAGAATCTTCAAGTGGATGGATGGAGTGATTTGAGGCCTATGCTGGAAAAGGAAATACCTTCACGTAGAAACGAGACAAAAGCATTCTCAGAAAGTTCCCTGTGCTTTGTGCATTCAACTCACAGAGTTGAACATTCCCTTTGATAGAGCAGTTTTGAAACACTCTTCTTGTAGAATCTGCAAGTGGATATTTGGAGCGCTTTGAGGCCTCTGCCGCCAAAGGAATTATCATTGCATAAAAACTAGATGGAAGCGTTATCAGAAACTTCCTTGTGATGAGTGCCTTCAACTCGCAGAGTGGAACCTTCCTTTCGATAGACCAGTTTTGAAACACTGTTTTTGTAGAATCCGCAAGTGGCTATTTGGAGCTCTTTGAGGCTTATACTGGAAAAGGAAATATCTTCGTCTACAAACTAGACAGAAGCATTCTCAGAAACTTCTTTGTCATGTGGGGATTGAACTCACAGAGTTGAACATTCCTTTACATAGAGCCGTTTTGCAACACCCTTTCGGTGGAAAGTGAAAGTGCTTATTTGGTGCGATGGCGGCATCTAGTGGATAAGGAAATACATTCAGATGAAAACAAGATACATCCATTCTCAGAAACTTCTTTGTGATGACTGCATTCTACTTACAGAGTTGAACCTTCCTTTTGATAGAGCAGTTTTGAAACACTCTTTTTGTGGAATCTGCAAGTGGCTATTTGGAGCGCTTTGAGGCCTATGCTGGAAAAGGAAATCTCTTCACATAAAACCTAGACAGAAGTATTCCCAGAAAGTTTTTCTGATGTGCGCATTCAACTCACCGAGTTGAACCTTCCTTTAGATAGAGCAGTTTTGAAACACACTTTCTGTAGTACCTGCGAGTGGATATTTGGAGTGCTTTGAGTGCTACACTGTAAAAGCAAATATCTTCACTTAGAATCTAGACAGAAGAATTCTCAAAGACTTCTCTGTGCTCTCTACATTCCACTCACACAGTTGAACCTTCCTTTTGATAGAACAGTCTTGAAACACTCTTGTGGTAGAATCTGCAAGTCGATATTTGGAAGGTTTGGAGGCCTATCCTGGGAAAGGAAATATCTTCCCATCAAAACTAGATAGAAGCATTCTCAGAAACTTCTTAGTGATGTGCGCATTCAAGTCACAGAGTTGAAGCTTCCTTTTGATATAGCAGTTTTGAACCACTCTTTTAGTAGAATCTGCAAGTGGATGTTTGGAGAGCTAAGAGGCCAACACTGGAAAAGGAAATATCTTCACCTAAAAACTAGACGGAAGCATTCTCAGAAACTTCAATGGGCTTTACGCATTCAACTCACAGAGTGCAATGTTCCTTTTGAGAGCGCAGTTTTAAAACACTGTTTTTGTAGAATTTGCTAGAGGATGTTTGGAGCGATGTGAGGCCTTTGCTGGAAAAGGAAATATCTTCACATAAAACCTAGACAGAAGCATTCTCAGAAACTCCTTTGTGATGAGTGCATTCAAATCACACACTTGAACCTTTCTTTGGAAAGAGCAGTTTTGAAACACTCTTTTTGAAGAATCTGCAAGTGGATATTTGGAGCGATTTGAGGCCTATGCTGGAAAATGAAATATCTTCACCTACAAACTAGACGGAAGCATTCTCAGAAACTTCTTTGTGATGAGTGCATTCAACTCACAGAGTTGAAGCTTCCTTTTGACAGAGCAGTTTTGAAACACTCTTTTAGCAGCATCTGCAAGTGGATATTTGGAGCGCTTTGAGGCCAGGGCTGGAAAACGAAATATCATCACATAAAAACTCGACAGAAACATTCTCTGAAACTTCTTTCTGATGAGTGCATTCAACTCACAGACTCGAACGTTTCTTTTGATAGAACAGTTTAGAAACACTCCTTTTGTAGAATCTGCAAGTGTTTATTTGGAGCGCTTTGAGGCCTATGTTGGAAAAGGACATATCTTCACATCAAAAGTAGACACACGCATTCTCAGAAACTTCTTTGTGATGAGTGCATTGAACTCACAGAGTTGAACCTACCTATTGATAGAGAAGTTTTGAAACACCCTTTTTGTAGAATCTGCAAGTGAATATTTGGCGCGATATGAGGCCTATGCTGGAAATGGAAATATCTTCACATGAAAACTAGACAGATGAATTCTCAGAAACGTCTTTGTGATGAGTGCATTCAACTCACAGACTTGAAGCTTAATTTTGAAAGAGCAGTTTCGAAACACTCTTTTTGTAGAATCTGCAAGTGGATATTTGGAGCGCTTTGAGGGCTACGCTGGAAAAGTTTATATCTTCACCTAAAAACTAGACAGAAGCATACTCAGAAACTTCTTTGTGATGCGTGCATTGAACTCACAGAGCTGAACCCTTCTTTTGATACAGAATTTTGAAACACTCTTTTCGTAGAATCTTCAAGTGGATGTATGGAGTGCTTTGAGGCCTATGCTGGAAAAGGAAATAAATTCACGTAGAAACTGGACAAAAGCATTCTCAGAAAATTCTTTGTAATGAGTGCATTCAACTCACAGAGTTGAAGCTTCCTTTTGATAGAGCAGTTTTGAAACACTCTTTTAGCAGCATCTGCAAGTGGATATTTGGAGCGCTTTGAGGCCAAGGCTTGAAAACGAAATATCATCACATAAAAACTCGACAGAAGCATTCTCTGAAACTTCTTTGTGATAAGTGCATTCAACTCACAGACTCGAACGTTTCTTTTGATAGAACAGTTTAGAAACACTCCTTTTGTAGAATCTGCAAGTGTTTATTTGGAGCGCTTGGAGGCCTATGTTGGAAAAGGACATATCTTCACATCAAGAGTAGACAGACGCATTCTCAGAAACTTCTTTGTGATGAGTGCATTGAACTCACAGAGTTGAACCTACCTATTGATAGAGAAGTTTTGAAACACCCTTTTTGTAGAATCTGCAAGTGAATATTTGGCGCGATTTGAGGCCTATGCAGGAAACGGAAATATCTTCACATGAAAGCTAGACAGATGAATTCTCCGAAACGTCTTTGTGATGAGTGCATTCAACTCACAGACTTGAAGCTTCCTTTTGAAAGAGCAGTTTCGAAACACTCTTTTTGTAGAATCTGCAAGTGGATATTTGGAGCGCTTTGAGGGCTATGCTGGAAAAGTTAATACCTTCACCTAAAAACTAGACAGACGCAAACTCAGAAACTTCTTTGTGACGTGCGCATTGAACTCACAGAGTTGAACCTTTCTTTTGATACAGAAGTTTTGAAACACTCTTTTCGTAGAATCTTCAAGTGGATGGATGGAGTGATTTGAGGCCTATGCTGGAAAAGGAAATACCTTCACGTAGAAACGAGACAAAAGCATTCTCAGAAAGTTCCCTGTGCTTTGTGCATTCAACTCACAGAGTTGAACATTCCCTTTGATAGAGCAGTTTTGAAACACTCTTTTTGTAGAATCTGCAAGTGGATATTTGGAGCGCTTTGAGGCCTCTGCCGCCAAAAGAATTATCATTGCATAAAAACTAGATGGAAGCGTTCTCAGAAACTTCCTTGTGATGAGTGCCTTCAACTCGCAGAGTGGAACCTTCCTTTCGATAGACCAGTTTTGAAACACTGTTTTTGTAGGATCCGCAAGTGGCTATTTGGAGCTCTTTGAGGCTTATGCTGGAAAAGGAAATATCTTCGTCTACAAACTAGACAGAAGCATTCTCAGAAACTTCTTTGTCATGTGGGGATTGAACTCACAGAGTTGAACATTCCTTTACATAGAGCCGTTTTGCAACACCCTTTCGGTGGAAAGTGAAAGTGCTTATTTGGTGCGATGGCGGCATCTAGTGGATAAGGAAATACATTCAGATGAAAACAAGATACATCCATTCTCAGAAACTTCTTTGTGATGACTGCATTCTACTCACAGAGTTGAACCTTCCGTTTGATAGAACAGTTTTGAAACACTCTTTCTGTGGAATCTGCAAGTGGCTATTTGGAGCGCTTTGAGGCCTATGCTGGAAAAGGAAATCTCTTCACATAAAACCTAGACAGAAGTATTCCCAGAAAGTTTTTCTGATGTGCGCATTCAACTCACCGAGTTGAACCTTCCTTTAGATAGAGCAGTTTTGAAACCCTCTGTCTGTAGTACCTGCGAGTGGATATTTGGAGTGCTTTGAGTGCTACACTGTAAAAGCAAATATCTTCACTTGGAATCTAGACAGAAGAATTCTCAGAGACTTCCCTGTGCTCTCTGCATTCCACTCACAGAGTTGAACCTTCCTTTTGATAGAACAGTTTTGAAACACTCTTGTGGTAGAATCTGCAAGTCGATATTTGGAAGGTTTGGAGGCCTATCCTGGGAAAGGAAATATCTTCCCATCAAAACTAGACAGAAGCATTCTCAGAAACTTCTTAGTGACGTGCGCATTCAAGTCACAGAGTTGAAGCTTCCTTTTGATATAGCAGTTTTGAACCACTCTTTTAGTAGAATCTGCAAGTGGTTGTTTGGAGAGCTAAGAGGCCAACACTGGAAAAGGAAATCTCTTCACGTAAAAACTAGACGGAAGCATTCTCAGAAACTTCAATGGGCTTTACGCATTCAACTCACAGAGTGCAATGTTGCTTTTGAGAGCGCAGTTTTAAAACACTGTTTTTATAGAATTTGCTAGACGATGTTTGGAGCGATGTGAAGCCTTTGCTGGAAAAGGAAATATCTTCACATAAAACCTAGACAGAAGCATTCTCAGAAACTCCTTTGTGATGAGTGCATTCAAATCACACACTTGAACCTTCCTTTGGAAAGAGCAGTTTTGAAACACTCTTTCTGAAGAATCTGCAAGTGGATATTTGGAGCGATTTGAGGCCTCTGCTGGAAATGAAATATCTTCACCTAAAAACTAGACGGAAGCATTCTCAGAAACTCCTTTGTGATGAGTGCATTCAACTCACAGAGTTGAAGCTTCCTTTTGATAGAGCAGTTTTGAAACACTCTTTTAGCAGCATCTGCAAGTGGATATTTGGAGCGCTTTGTGGTCAAGGCTGGAAAACGAAATATCATCATATAAAAACTCGACAGAAGCATTCTCTGAAACTTCTTTGTGATGAGTGCATTCAACTCACAGACTCGAACGTTGCTTTTGATAGAACAGTTTAGAAACACTCCCTTTGTAGAATCTGCAAGTGTTTATTTGGAGCGCTTGGAGGCCTATGTTGGAAAAGGACATATCTGCACATCAAAAGTAGACAGACGCATTCTCAGAAACTTCTTTGTGATGAGTGCATTGAACTCACAGAGTTGAACCTACCTATTGATAGAGAAGTTTTGAAACACCCTTTTTGTAGAATCTGCAAGTGAATATTTGGCGCGATTTGAGGCCTATGCAGGAAACGGAAATATCTTCACATGAAAACTAGACAGATGAATTCTCAGAAACGTCTTTGTGATGAGTGCATTCAACTCACAGACTTGAAGCTTCCTTTTGAAAGAGCAGTTTCGAAACACTCTTTTTGTAGAATCTGCAAGTGGATATTTGGAGCGCTTTGAGGGCTATGCTGGAAAAGTTAATACCTTCACCTAAAAACTAGACAGACGCAAACTCAGAAACTTCTTTGTGACGTGTGCATTGAACTCACAGAGTTGAACCTTTCTTTTGATACAGAAGTTTTGAAACACTCTTTTCGTAGAATCTTCAAGTGGATGGATGGAGTGATTTGAGGCCTATGCTGGAAAAGGAAATACCTTCACGTAGAAACGAGACAAAAGCATTCTCAGAAAGTTCCCTGTGCTTTGTGCATTCAACTCACAGAGTTGAACATTCCCTTTGATAGAGCAGTTTTGAAACACTCTTCTTGTAGAATCTGCAAGTGGATATTTGGAGCGCTTTGAGGCCTCTGCCGCCAAAGGAATTATCATTGCATAAAAACTAGATGGAAGCGTTCTCAGAAACTTCCTTGTGATGAGTGCCTTCAACTCGCAGAGTGGAACCTTCCTTTCGATAGACCAGTTTTGAAACACTGTTTTTGTAGAATCCGCAAGTGGCTATTTGGAGCTCTTTGAGGCTTATGCTGGAAAAGGAAATATCTTCGTCTACAAACTAGACAGAAGCATTCTCAGAAACTTCTTTGTCATGTGGGGATTGAACTCACAGAGTTGAACATTCCTTTACATAGAGCAGTTTTGCAACACCCTTTCGGTGGAAAGTGAAAGTGCTTATTTGGTGCGATGGCGGCATCTAGTGGATAAGGAAATACATTCAGATGAAAACAAGATACATCCATTCTCAGAAACTTCTTTGTGATGACTGCATTCTACTCACAGAGTTGAACCTTCCTTTTGATAGAGCAGTTTTGAAACACTCTTTTTGTGGAATCTGCAAGTGGCTATTTGGAGCGCTTTGAGGCCTATGCTGGAAAAGGAAATCTCTTCACATAAAACCTAGACAGAAGTATTCCCAGAAAGTTTTTCTGATGTGCGCATTCAACTCACCGAGTTGAACCTTCCTTTAGATAGAGCAGTTTTGAAACCCTCTGTCTGTAGTACCTGCGAGTGGATATTTGGAGTGCTTTGAGTGCTACACTGTAAAAGCAAATATCTTCACTTGGAATCTAGACAGAAGAATTCTCAGAGACTTCCCTGTGCTCTCTGCATTCCACTCACAGAGTTGAACCTTCCTTTTGATAGAACAGTTTTGAAACACTCTTGTGGTAGAATCTGCAAGTCGATATTTGGAAGGTTTGGAGGCCTATCCTGGGAAAGGAAATATCTTCCCATCAAAACTAGACAGAAGCATTCTCAGAAGCTTCTTAGTGATGTGCGCATTCAAGTCACAGAGTTGAAGCTTCCTTTTGATATAGCAGTTTTGAACCACTCTTTTAGTGGAATCTGCAAGTGGATGTTCGGAGAGCTAAGAGGCCAACACTGGAAAAGGAAATCTCTTCACGTAAAAACTAGACGGAAGCATTCTCAGAAACTTCAATGGGCTTTACGCATTCAACTCACAGAGTGCAATGTTGCTTTTGCGAGCGCAGTTTTAAAAGACTGTTTTTGTAGAATTTGCTAGAGGATGTTTGGAGCGATGTGAGGCCTTTGCTGGAAAAGGAAATACCTTCACATAAAACCTAGACAGAAGCATTCTCAGAAACTCCTTTGTGATGAGTGCATTCAAATCACACACTTGAACCTTCCTTTGGAAAGAGCAGTTTTGAAACACTCTTTCTGAAGAATCTGCAAGTGGATATTTGGAGCGATTTGAGGCCTATGCTGGAAATGAAATATCTTCACCTAAAAACTAGACGGAAGCATTCTCAGAAACTCCTTTGTGATGAGTGCATTCAACTCACAGAGTTGAAGCTTCCTTTTGATAGAGCAGTTTTGAAACACTCTTTTAGCAGCATCTGCAGGTGGATATTTGCAGCGCTTTGAGGCCAAGGCTGGAAAACGAAATATCATCACATAAAAACTCGACAGAAGTATTCTCTGAAACTTCTTTGTGATGAGTGCATTCAACTCACAGACTCGAACGTTGCTTTTGATAGAACAGTTTAGAAACACTCCTTTTGTAGAATCTGCAAGTGTTTATTTGGAGCGCTTGGAGGCCTATGTTGGAAAAGGACATATCTTCACATCAAGAGTAGACAGACGCATTCTCAGAAACTTCTTTGTGATGAGTGCATTGAACTCACAGAGTTGAACCTACCTATTGATAGAGAAGTTTTGAAACACCCTTTTTGTAGAATCTGCAAGTGAATATTTGGCGCGATTTGAGGCCGATGCAGGAAACGGAAATATCTTCACATGAAAGCTAGACAGATGAATTCTCCGAAACGTCTTTGTGATGAGTGCATTCAACTCACAGACTTGAAGCTTCCTTTTGAAAGAGCAGTTTCGAAACACTCTTTTTGTAGAATCTGCAAGTGGATATTTGGAGCGCTTTGAGGGCTATGCTGGAAAAGTTAATACCTTCACCTAAAAACTAGACAGACGCAAACTCAGAAACTTCTTTGTGACGTGTGCATTGAACTCACAGAGTTGAACCTTTCTTTTGATACAGAAGTTTTGAAACACTCTTTTCGTAGAATCTTCAAGTGGATGGATGGAGTGATTTGAGGCCTATGCTGGAAAAGGAAATACCTTCACGTAGAAACGAGACAAAAGCATTCTCAGAAAGTTCCCTGTGCTTTGTGCATTCAACTCACAGAGTTGAACATTCCCTTTGATAGAGCAGTTTTGAAACACTCTTTTTGTAGAATCTGCAAGTGGATATTTGGAGCGCTTTGAGGCCTCTGCCGCCAAAGGAATTATCATTGCATAAAAACTAGATGGAAGCGTTCTCAGAAACTTCCTTGTGATGAGTGCCTTCAACTCGCAGAGTGGAACCTTCCTTTCGATAGACCAGTTTTGAAACACTGTTTTTGTAGAATCCGCAAGTGGCTATTTGGAGCTCTTTGAGGCTTATGCTGGAGAAGGAAATATCTTCGTCTACAAACTAGACAGAAGCATTCTCAGAAACTTCTTTGTCATGTGGGGATTGAACTCACAGAGTTGAACATTCCTTTACATAGAGCCGTTTTGCAACACCCTTTCGGTGGAAAGTGAAAGTGCTTATTTGGTGCGATGGCGGCATCTAGTGGATAAGGAAATACATTCAGATGAAAACAAGATACATCCATTCTCAGAAACTTCTTTGTGATGACTGCATTCTACTCACAGAGTTGAACCTTCCTTTTGATAGAGCAGTTTTGAAACACTCTTTTTGTGGAATCTGCAAGTGGCTATTTGGAGCGCTTTGAGGCCTATGCTGGAAAAGGAAATCTCTTCACATAAAACCTAGACAGAAGTATTCCCAGAAAGTTTTTCTGATGTGCGCATTCAACTCACCGAGTTGAACCTTCCTTTAGATAGAGCAGTTTTGAAACACTCTGTCTGTAGTACCTGCGAGTGGATATTTGGAGTGCTTTGAGTGCTACACTGTAAAAGCAAATATCTTCACTTGGAATCTAGACAGAAGAATTCTCAGAGACTTCCCTGTGCTCTCTGCATTCCACTCACAGAGTTGAACCTTCCTTTTGATAGAACAGTTTTGAAACACTCTTGTGGTAGAATCTGCAAGTCGATATTTGGAAGGTTTGGAGGCCTATCCTGGGAAAGGAAATATCTTCCCATCAAAACTAGACAGAAGCATTCTCAGAAACTTCTCAGTGATGTGCGCATTCAAGTCACAGAGTTGAAGCTTCCTTTTGATATAGCAGTTTTGAACCACTCTTTTAGTGGAATCTGCAAGTGGATGTTCGGAGAGCTAAGAGGCCAACACTGGAAAAGGAAATCTCTTCACGTAAAAACTAGACGGAAGCATTCTCAGAAACTTCAATGGGCTTTACGCATTCAACTCACAGAGTGCAATGTTGCTTTTGAGAGCGCAGTTTTAAAACACTGTTTTTGTAGAATTTGCTAGAGGATGTTTGGAGCGATGTGAGGCCTTTGCTGGAAAAGGAAATATCTTCACATAAAACCTAGACAGAAGCATTCTCAGAAACTCCTTTGTGATGAGTGCATTCAAATCACACACTTGAACCTTCCTTTGGAAAGAGCAGTTTTGAAACACTCTTTCTGAAGAATCTGCAAGGGGATATTTGGAGCGATTTGAGGCCTCTGCTGGAAATGAAATATCTTCACCTAAAAACTAGACGGAAGCATTCTCAGAAACTCCTTTGTGATGAGTGCATTCAACTCACAGAGTTGAAGCTTCCTTTTGATAGAGCAGTTTTGAAACACTCTTTTAGCAGCATCTGCAGGTGGATATTTGGAGTGCTTTGAGGCCAAGGCTGGAAAACGAAATATCATCACATAAAAACTCGACAGAAGCATTCTCTGAAACTTCTTTGTGATGAGTGCATTCAACTCACAGACTCGAACGTTGCTTTTGATAGAACAGTTTAGAAACACTCCTTTTGTAGAATCTGCAAGTGTTTATTTGGAGCGCTTGGAGGCCTATGTTGGAAAAGGACATATCTTCACATCAAGAGTAGACAGACGCATTCTCAGAAACTTCTTTGTGATGAGTGCATTGAACTCACAGAGTTGAACCTACCTATTGATAGAGAAGTTTTGAAACACCCTTTTTGTAGAATCTGCAAGTGAATATTTGGCGCGATTTGAGGCCTATGCAGGAAACGGAAATATCTTCACATGAAAGCTAGACAGATGAATTCTCCGAAACGTCTTTGTGATGAGTGCATTCAACTCACAGACTTGAAGCTTCCTTTTGAAAGAGCAGTTTCGAAACACTCTTTTTGTAGAATCTGCAAGTGGATATTTGGAGCGCTTTGAGGGCTATGCTGGAAAAGTTAATACCTTCACCTAAAAACTAGACAGACGCAAACTCAGAAACTTCTTTGTGACGTGCGCATTGAACTCACAGAGTTGAACCTTTCTTTTGATACAGAAGTTTTGAAACACTCTTTTCGTAGAATCTTCAAGTGGATGGATGGAGTGATTTGAGGCCTATGCTGGAAAAGGAAATACCTTCACGTAGAAACGAGACAAAAGCATTCTCAGAAAGTTCCCTGTGCTTTGTGCATTCAACTCACAGAGTTGAACATTCCCTTTGATAGAGCAGTTTTGAAACACTCTTTTTGTAGAATCTGCAAGTGGATATTTGGAGCGCTTTGAGGCCTCTGCCGCCAAAGGAATTATCATTGCATAAAAACTAGATGGAAGCGTTCTCAGAAACTTCCTTGTGATGAGTGCCTTCAACTCGCAGAGTGGAACCTTCCTTTCGATAGACCAGTTTTGAAACACTGTTTTTGTAGAATCCGCAAGTGGCTATTTGGAGCTCTTTGAGGCTTATGCTGGAGAAGGAAATCTCTTCGTCTACAAACTAGACAGAAGCATTCTCAGAAACTTCTTTGTCATGTGGGGATTGAACTCACAGAGTTGAACATTCCTTTACATAGAGCCGTTTTGCAACACCCTTTCGGTGGAAAGTGAAAGTGCTTATTTGGTGCGATGGCGGCATCTAGTGGATAAGGAAATACATTCAGATGAAAACAAGATACATCCATTCTCAGAAACTTCTTTGTGATGACTGCATTCTACTCACAGAGTTGAACCTTCCTTTTGATAGAGCAGTTTTGAAACACTCTTTTTGTGGAATCTGCAAGTGGCTATTTGGAGCGCTTTGAGGCCTATGCTGGAAAAGGAAATCTCTTCACATAAAACCTAGACAGAAGTATTCCCAGAAAGTTTTTCTGATGTGCGCATTCAACTCACCGAGTTGAACCTTCCTTTAGATAGAGCAGTTTTGAAACACTGTCTGTAGTACCTGCGAGTGGATATTTGGAGTGCTTTGAGTGCTACACTGTAAAAGCAAATATCTTCACTTGGAATCTAGACAGAAGAATTCTCAGAGACTTCCCTGTGCTCTCTGCATTCCACTCACAGAGTTGAACCTTCCTTTTGATAGAACAGTTTTGAAACACTCTTGTGGTAGAATCTGCAAGTCGATATTTGGAAGGTTTGGAGGCCTATCCTGGGAAAGGAAATATCTTCCCATCAAAACTAGACAGAAGCATTCTCAGAAGCTTCTCAGTGATGTGCGCATTCAAGTCACAGAGTTGAAGCTTCCTTTTGATATAGCAGTTTTGAACCACTCTTTTAGTGGAATCTGCAAGTGGATGTTCGGAGAGCTAAGAGGCCAACACTGGAAAAGGAAATCTCTTCACGTAAAAACTAGACGGAAGCATTCTCAGAAACTTCAATGGGCTTTACGCATTCAACTCACAGAGTGCAATGTTGCTTTTGCGAGCGCAGTTTTAAAACACTGTTTTTGTAGAATTTGCTAGAGGATGTTTGGAGCGATGTGAGGCCTTTGCTGGAAAAGGAAATATCTTCACATAAAACCTAGACAGAAGCATTCTCAGAAACTCCTTTGTGATGAGTGCATTCAAATCACACACTTGAACCTTCCTTTGGAAAGAGCAGTTTTGAAACACTCTTTCTGAAGAATCTGCAAGGGGATATTTGGAGCGATTTGAGGCCTATGCTGGAAATGAAATATCTTCACCTAAAAACTAGACGGAAGCATTCTCAGAAACTCCTTTGTGATGAGTGCATTCAACTCACAGAGTTGAAGCTTCCTTTTGATAGAGCAGTTTTGAAACACTCTTTTAGCAGCATCTGCAGGTGGATATTTGGAGCGCTTTGAGGCCAAGGCTGGAAAACGAAATATCATCACATAAAAACTCGCAGAAGCATTCTCTGAAACTTCTTTGTGATGAGTGCATTCAACTCACAGACTCGAACGTTGCTTTTGATAGAACAGTTTAGAAACACTCCTTTTGTAGAATCTGCAAGTGTTTATTTGGAGCGCTTGGAGGCCTATGTTGGAAAAGGACATATCTTCACATCAAGAGTAGACAGACGCATTCTCAGAAACTTCTTTGTGATGAGTGCATTGAACTCACAGAGTTGAACCTACCTATTGATAGAGAAGTTTTGAAACACCCTTTTTGTAGAATCTGCAAGTGAATATTTGGCGCGATTTGAGGCCTATGCAGGAAACGGAAATATCTTCACATGAAAGCTAGACAGATGAATTCTCCGAAACGTCTTTGTGATGAGTGCATTCAACTCACAGACTTGAAGCTTCCTTTTGAAAGAGCAGTTTCGAAACACTCTTTTTGTAGAATCTGCAAGTGGATATTTGGAGCGCTTTGAGGGCTATGCTGGAAAAGTTAATACCTTCACCTAAAAACTAGACAGACGCAAACTCAGAAACTTCTTTGTGACGTGCGCATTGAACTCACAGAGTTGAACCTTTCTTTTGATACAGAAGTTTTGAAACACTCTTTTCGTAGAATCTTCAAGTGGATGGATGGAGTGATTTGAGGCCTATGCTGGAAAAGGAAATACCTTCACGTAGAAACGAGACAAAAGCATTCTCAGAAAGTTCCCTGTGCTTTGTGCATTCAACTCACAGAGTTGAACATTCCCTTTGATAGAGCAGTTTTGAAACACTCTTTTTGTAGAATCTGCAAGTGGATATTTGGAGCGCTTTGAGGCCTCTGCCGCCAAAAGAATTATCATTGCATAAAAACTAGATGGAAGCGTTCTCAGAAACTTCCTTGTGATGAGTGCCTTCAACTCGCAGAGTGGAACCTTCCTTTCGATAGACCAGTTTTGAAACACTGTTTTTGTAGAATCCGCAAGTGGCTATTTGGAGCTCTTTGAGGCTTATGCTGGAAAAGGAAATATCTTCGTCTACAAACTAGACAGAAGCATTCTCAGAAACTTCTTTGTCATGTGGGGATTGAACTCACAGAGTTGAACATTCCTTTACATAGAGCCGTTTTGCAACACCCTTTCGGTGGAAAGTGAAAGTGCTTATTTGGTGCGATGGCGGCATCTAGTGGATAAGGAAATACATTCAGATGAAAACAAGATACATCCATTCTCAGAAACTTCTTTGTGATGACTGCATTCTACTCACAGAGTTGAACCTTCCGTTTGATAGAACAGTTTTGAAACACTCTTTCTGTGGAATCTGCAAGTGGCTATTTGGAGCGCTTTGAGGCCTATGCTGGAAAAGGAAATCTCTTCACATAAAACCTAGACAGAAGTATTCCCAGAAAGTTTTTCTGATGTGCGCATTCAACTCACCGAGTTGAACCTTCCTTTAGATAGAGCAGTTTTGAAACCCTCTGTCTGTAGTACCTGCGAGTGGATATTTGGAGTGCTTTGAGTGCTACACTGTAAAAGCAAATATCTTCACTTGGAATCTAGACAGAAGAATTCTCAGAGACTTCCCTGTGCTCTCTGCATTCCACTCACAGAGTTGAACCTTCCTTTTGATAGAACAGTTTTGAAACACTCTTGTGGTAGAATCTGCAAGTCGATATTTGGAAGGTTTGGAGGCCTATCCTGGGAAAGGAAATATCTTCCCATCAAAACTAGACAGAAGCATTCTCAGAAACTTCTTAGTGATGTGCGCATTCAAGTCACAGAGTTGAAGCTTCCTTTTGATATAGCAGTTTTGAACCACTCTTTTAGTGGAATCTGCAAGTGGATGTTCGGAGAGCTAAGAGGCCAACACTGGAAAAGGAAATCTCTTCACGTAAAAACTAGACGGAAGCATTCTCAGAAACTTCAATGGGCTTTACGCATTCAACTCACAGAGTGCAATGTTGCTTTTGAGAGCGCAGTTTTAAAACACTGTTTTTGTAGAATTTGCTAGAGGATGTTTGGAGCGATGTGAGGCCTTTGCTGGAAAAGGAAATATCTTCACATAAAACCTAGACAGAAGCATTCTCAGAAACTCCTTTGTGATGAGTGCATTCAAATCACACACTTGAACCTTCCTTTGGAAAGAGCAGTTTTGAAACACTCTTTCTGAAGAATCTGCAAGTGGATATTTGGAGCGATTTGAGGCCTCTGCTGGAAATGAAATATATTCACCTAAAAACTAGACGGAAGCATTCTCAGAAACTCCTTTGTGATGAGTGCATTCAACTCACAGAGTTGAAGCTTCCTTTTGATAGAGCAGTTTTGAAACACTCTTTTAGCACCATCTGCAAGTGGATATTTGGAGCGCTTTGAGGCCAAGGCTGGAAAACGAAATATCATCACATAAAAACTCGACAGAAGCATTCTCTGAAACTTCTTTGTGATGAGTGCATTCAACTCACAGACTCGAACGTTGCTTTTGATAGAACAGTTTAGAAACACTCCTTTTGTAAAATCTGCAAGTGTTTATTTGGAGCGCTTGGAGGCCTATGTTGGAAAAGGACATATCTTCCCATCAAGAGTAGACAGACGCATTCTCAGAAACTTCTTTGTGATGAGTGCATTGAACTCACAGAGTTGAACCTACCTATTGATAGAGAAGTTTTGAAACACCCTTTTTGTAGAATCTGCAAGTGAATATTTGGCGCGATTTGAGGCCTATGCAGGAAACGGAAATATCTTCACATGAAAGCTAGACAGATGAATTCTCCGAAACGTCTTTGTGATGAGTGCATTCAACTCACAGACTTGAAGCTTCCTTTTGAAAGAGCAGTTTCGAAACACTCTTTTTGTAGAATCTGCAAGTGGATATTTGGAGCGCTTTGAGGGCTATGCTGGAAAAGTTAATACCTTCACCTAAAAACTAGACAGACGCAAACTCAGAAACTTCTTTGTGACGTGCGCATTGAACTCACAGAGTTGAACCTTTCTTTTGATACAGAAGTTTTGAAACACTCTTTTCGTAGAATCTTCAAGTGGATGGATGGAGTGATTTGAGGCCTATGCTGGAAAAGGAAATACCTTCACGTAGAAACGAGACAAAAGCATTCTCAGAAAGTTCCCTGTGCTTTGTGCATTCAACTCACAGAGTTGAACATTCCCTTTGATAGAGCAGTTTTGAAACACTCTTTTTGTAGAATCTGCAAGTGGCTATTTGGAGCGCTTTGAGGCCTCTGCCGCCAAAGGAATTATCATTGCATAAAAACTAGATGGAAGCGTTCTCAGAAACTTCCTTGTGATGAGTGCCTTCAACTCGCAGAGTGGAACCTTCCTTTCGATAGACCAGTTTTGAAACACTGTTTTTGTAGAATCCGCAAGTGGCTATTTGGAGCTCTTTGAGGCTTATGCTGGAAAAGGAAATATCTTCGTCTACAAACTAGACAGAAGCATTCTCAGAAACTTCTTTGTCATGTGGGGATTGAACTCACAGAGTTGAACATTCCTTTACATAGAGCCGTTTTGCAACACCCTTTCGGTGGAAAGTGAAAGTGCTTATTTGGTGCGATGGCGGCATCTAGTGGATAAGGAAATACATTCAGATGAAAACAAGATACATCCATTCTCAGAAACTTCTTTGTGATGACTGCATTCTACTCACAGAGTTGAACCTTCCGTTTGATAGAACAGTTTTGAAACACTCTTTCTGTGGAATCTGCAAGTGGCTATTTGGAGCGCTTTGAGGCCTATGCTGGAAAAGGAAATCTCTTCACATAAAACCTAGACAGAAGTATTCCCAGAAAGTTTTTCTGATGTGCGCATTCAACTCACCGAGTTGAACCTTCCTTTAGATAGAGCAGTTTTGAAACACTCTGTCTGTAGTACCTGCGAGTGGATATTTGGAGTGCTTTGAGTGCTACATTGTAAAAGCAAATATCTTCACTTGGAATCTAGACAGAAGAATTCTCAGAGACTTCCCTGTGCTCTCTGCATTCCACTCACAGAGTTGAACCTTCCTTTTGATAGAACAGTTTTGAAACACTCTTGTGGTAGAATCTGCAAGTCGATATTTGGAAGGTTTGGAGGCCTATCCTGGGAAAGGAAATATCTTCCCATCAAAACTAGACAGAAGCATTCTCAGAAACTTCTCAGTGATGTGCGCATTCAAGTCACAGAGTTGAAGCTTCCTTTTGATATAGCAGTTTTGAACCACTCTTTTAGTGGAATCTGCAAGTGGATGTTCGGAGAGCTAAGAGGCCAACACTGGAAAAGGAAATCTCTTCACGTAAAAACTAGACGGAAGCATTCTCAGAAACTTCAATGGGCTTTACGCATTCAACTCACAGAGTGCAATGTTGCTTTTGAGAGCGCAGTTTTAAAACACTGTTTTTGTAGAATTTGCTAGAGGATGTTTGGAGCGATGTGAGGCCTTTGCTGGAAAAGGAAATATCTTCACATAAAACCTAGACAGAAGCATTCTCAGAAACTCCTTTGTGATGAGTGCATTCAAATCACACACTTGAACCTTCCTTTGGAAAGAGCAGTTTTGAAACACTCTTTCTGAAGAATCTGCAAGTGGATATTTGGAGCGATTTGAGGCCTCTGCTGGAAATGAAATATCTTCACCTAAAAACTAGACGGAAGCATTCTCAGAAACTCCTTTGTGATGAGTGCATTCAACTCACAGAGTTGAAGCTTCCTTTTGATAGAGCAGTTTTGAAACACTCTTTTAGCAGCATCTGCAGGTGGATATTTGGAGCGCTTTGAGGCCAAGGCTGGAAAACGAAATATCATCACATAAAAACTCGACAGAAGCATTCTCTGAAACTTCTTTGTGATGAGTGCATTCAACTCACAGACTCGAACGTTGCTTTTGATAGAACAGTTTAGAAACACTCCTTTTGTAGAATCTGCAAGTGTTTATTTGGAGCGCTTGGAGGCCTATGTTGGAAAAGGACATATCTTCACATCAAGAGTAGACAGACGCATTCTCAGAAACGTCTTTGTGATGAGTGCATTGAACTCACAGAGTTGAACCTACCTATTGATAGAGAAGTTTTGAAACACCCTTTTTGTAGAATCTGCAAGTGAATATTTGGCGCGATTTGAGGCCTATGCAGGAAACGGAAATATCTTCACATGAAAGCTAGACAGATGAATTCTCCGAAACGTCTTTGTGATGAGTGCATTCAACTCACAGACTTGAAGCTTCCTTTTGAAAGAGCAGTTTCGAAACACTCTTTTTGTAGAATCTGCAAGTGGATATTTGGAGCGCTTTGAGGGCTATGCTGGAAAAGTTAATACCTTCACCTAAAAACTAGACAGACGCAAACTCAGAAACTTCTTTGTGACGTGCGCATTGAACTCACAGAGTTGAACCTTTCTTTTGATACAGAAGTTTTGAAACACTCTTTTCGTAGAATCTTCAAGTGGATGGATGGAGTGATTTGAGGCCTATGCTGGAAAAGGAAATACCTTCACGTAGAAACGAGACAAAAGCATTCTCAGAAAGTTCCCTGTGCTTTGTGCATTCAACTCACAGAGTTGAACATTCCCTTTGATAGAGCAGTTTTGAAACACTCTTTTTGTAGAATCTGCAAGTGGCTATTTGGAGCGCTTTGAGGCCTCTGCCGCCAAAGGAATTATCATTGCATAAAAACTAGATGGAAGCGTTCTCAGAAACTTCCTTGTGATGAGTGCCTTCAACTCGCAGAGTGGAACCTTCCTTTCGATAGACCAGTTTTGAAACACTGTTTTTGTAGAATCCGCAAGTGGCTATTTGGAGCTCTTTGAGGCTTATGCTGGAAAAGGAAATATCTTCGTCTACAAACTAGACAGAAGCATTCTCAGAAACTTCTTTGTCATGTGGGGATTGAACTCACAGAGTTGAACATTCCTTTACATAGAGCCGTTTTGCAACACCCTTTCGGTGGAAAGTGAAAGTGCTTATTTGGTGCGATGGCGGCATCTAGTGGATAAGGAAATACATTCAGATGAAAACAAGATACATCCATTCTCAGAAACTTCTTTGTGATGACTGCATTCTACTCACAGAGTTGAACCTTCCTTTTGATAGAGCAGTTTTGAAACACTCTTTGTGTGGAATCTGCAAGTGGCTATTTGGAGCGCTTTGAGGCCTATGCTGGAAAAGGAAATCTCTTCACATAAAACCTAGACAGAAGTATTCCCAGAAAGTTTTTCTGATGTGCGCATTCAACTCACCGAGTTGAACCTTCCTTTAGATGGAGCAGTTTTGAAACACTCTGTCTGTAGTACCTGCGAGTGGATATTTGGAGTGCTTTGAGTGCTACACTGTAAAAGCAAATATCTTCACTTGGAATCTAGACAGAAGAATTCTCAGAGACTTCCCTGTGCTCTCTGCATTCCGCTCACAGAGTTGAACCTTCCTTTTGATAGAACAGTTTTGAAACACTCTTGTGATAGAATCTGCAAGTCGATATTTGGAAGGTTTGGAGGCCTATCCTGGGAAAGGAAATATCTTCCCATCAAAACTAGACAGAAGCATTCTCAGAAGCTTCTCAGTGATGTGCGCATTCAAGTCACAGAGTTGAAGCTTCCTTTTGATATAGCAGTTTTGAACCACTCTTTTAGTGGAATCTGCAAGTGGATGTTCGGAGAGCTAAGAGGCCAACACTGGAAAAGGAAATCTCTTCACGTAAAAACTAGACGGAAGCATTCTCAGAAACTTCAATGGGCTTTACGCATTCAACTCACAGAGTGCAATGTTGCTTTTGAGAGCGCAGTTTTAAAACACTGTTTTTGTAGAATTTGCTAGAGGATGTTTGGAGCGATGTGAGGCCTTTGCTGGAAAAGGAAATATCTTCACATAAAACCTAGACAGAAGCATTCTCAGAAACTCCTTTGTGATGAGTGCATTCAAATCACACACTTGAACCTTCCTTTGGAAAGAGCAGTTTTGAAACACTCTTTCTGAAGAATCTGCAAGGGGATATTTGGAGCGATTTGAGGCCTCTGCTGGAAATGAAATATCTTCACCTAAAAACTAGACGGAAGCATTCTCAGAAACTCCTTTGTGATGAGTGCATTCAACTCACAGAGTTGAAGCTTCCTTTTGATAGAGCAGTTTTGAAACACTCTTTTAGCAGCATCTGCAGGTGGATATTTGGAGCGCTTTGAGGCCAAGGCTGGAAAACGAAATATCATCACATAAAAACTCGACAGAAGCATTCTCTGAAACTTCTTTGTGATGAGTGCATTCAACTCACAGACTCGAACGTTGCTTTTGATAGAACAGTTTAGAAACACTCCTTTTGTAGAATCTGCAAGTGTTTATTTGGAGCGCTTGGAGGCCTATGTTGGAAAAGGACATATCTTCACATCAAGAGTAGACAGACGCATTCTCAGAAACGTCTTTGTGATGAGTGCATTGAACTCACAGAGTTGAACCTACCTATTGATAGAGAAGTTTTGAAACACCCTTTTTGTAGAATCTGCAAGTGAATATTTGGCGCGATTTGAGGCCTATGCAGGAAACGGAAATATCTTCACATGAAAGCTAGACAGATGAATTCTCCGAAACGTCTTTGTGATGAGTGCATTCAACTCACAGACTTGAAGCTTCCTTTTGAAAGAGCAGTTTCGAAACACTCTTTTTGTAGAATCTGCAAGTGGATATTTGGAGCGCTTTGAGGGCTATGCTGGAAAAGTTAATACCTTCACCTAAAAACTAGACAGACGCAAACTCAGAAACTTCTTTGTGACGTGCGCATTGAACTCACAGAGTTGAACCTTTCTTTTGATACAGAAGTTTTGAAACACTCTTTTCGTAGAATCTTCAAGTGGATGGATGGAGTGATTTGAGGCCTATGCTGGAAAAGGAAATACCTTCACGTAGAAACGAGACAAAAGCATTCTCAGAAAGTTCCCTGTGCTTTGTGCATTCAACTCACAGAGTTGAACATTCCCTTTGATAGAGCAGTTTTGAAACACTCTTCTTGTAGAATCTGCAAGTGGATATTTGGAGCGCTTTGAGGCCTCTGCCGCCAAAGGAATTATCATTGCATAAAAACTAGATGGAAGCGTTCTCAGAAACTTCCTTGTGATGAGTGCCTTCAACTCGCAGAGTGGAACCTTCCTTTCGATAGACCAGTTTTGAAACACTGTTTTTGTAGAATCCGCAAGTGGCTATTTGGAGCTCTTTGAGGCTTATGCTGGAAAAGGAAATATCTTCGTCTACAAACTAGACAGAAGCATTCTCAGAAACTTCTTTGTCATGTGGGGATTGAACTCACAGAGTTGAACATTCCTTTACATAGAGCCGTTTTGCAACACCCTTTCGGTGGAAAGTGAAAGTGCTTATTTGGTGCGATGGCGGCATCTAGTGGATAAGGAAATACATTCAGATGAAAACAAGATACATCCATTCTCAGAAACTTCTTTGTGATGACTGCATTCTACTCACAGAGTTGAACCTTCCTTTTGATAGAGCAGTTTTGAAACACTCTTTGTGTGGAATCTGCAAGTGGCTATTTGGAGCGCTTTGAGGCCTATGCTGGAAAAGGAAATCTCTTCACATAAAACCTAGACAGAAGTATTCCCAGAAAGTTTTTCTGATGTGCGCATTCAACTCACCGAGTTGAACCTTCCTTTAGATGGAGCAGTTTTGAAACACTCTGTCTGTAGTACCTGCGAGTGGATATTTGGAGTGCTTTGAGTGCTACACTGTAAAAGCAAATATCTTCACTTGGAATCTAGACAGAAGAATTCTCAGAGACTTCCCTGTGCTCTCTGCATTCCGCTCACAGAGTTGAACCTTCCTTTTGATAGAACAGTTTTGAAACACTCTTGTGGTAGAATCTGCAAGTCGATATTTGGAAGGTTTGGAGGCCTATCCTGGGAAAGGAAATATCTTCCCATCAAAACTAGACAGAAGCATTCTCAGAAGCTTCTCAGTGATGTGCGCATTCAAGTCACAGAGTTGAAGCTTCCTTTTGATATAGCAGTTTTGAACCACTCTTTTAGTGGAATCTGCAAGTGGATGTTCGGAGAGCTAAGAGGCCAACACTGGAAAAGGAAATCCCTTCACGTAAAAACTAGACGGAAGCATTCTCAGAAACTTCAATGGGCTTTACGCATTCAACTCACAGAGTGCAATGTTGCTTTTGAGAGCGCAGTTTTAAAACACTGTTTTTGTAGAATTTGCTAGAGGATGTTTGGAGCGATGTGAGGCCTTTGCTGGAAAAGGAAATATCTTCACATAAAACCTAGACAGAAGCATTCTCAGAAACTCCTTTGTGATGAGTGCATTCAAATCACACACTTGAACCTTCCTTTGGAAAGAGCAGTTTTGAAACACTCTTTCTGAAGAATCTGCAAGTGGATATTTGGAGCGATTTGAGGCCTATGCTGGAAATGAAATATCTTCACCTAAAAACTAGACGGAAGCATTCTCAGAAACTCCTTTGTGATGAGTGCATTCAACTCACAGAGTTGAAGCTTCCTTTTGATAGAGCAGTTTTGAAACACTCTTTTAGCAGCATCTGCAGGTGGATATTTGGAGCGCTTTGAGGCCAAGGCTGGAAAACGAAATATCATCACATAAAAACTCGCAGAAGCATTCTCTGAAACTTCTTTGTGATGAGTGCATTCAACTCACAGACTCGAACGTTGCTTTTGATAGAACAGTTTAGAAACACTCCTTTTGTAGAATCTGCAAGTGTTTATTTGGAGCGCTTGGAGGCCTATGTTGGAAAAGGACATATCTTCACATCAAGAGTAGACAGACGCATTCTCAGAAACGTCTTTGTGATGAGTGCATTGAACTCACAGAGTTGAACCTACCTATTGATAGAGAAGTTTTGAAACACCCTTTTTGTAGAATCTGCAAGTGAATATTTGGCGGGATTTGAGGCCTATGCAGGAAACGGAAATATCTTCACATGAAAGCTAGACAGATGAATTCTCCGAAACGTCTTTGTGATGAGTGCATTCAACTCACAGACTTGAAGCTTCCTTTTGAAAGAGCAGTTTCGAAACACTCTTTTTGTAGAATCTGCAAGTGGATATTTGGAGCGCTTTGAGGGCTATGCTGGAAAAGTTAATACCTTCACCTAAAAACTAGACAGACGCAAACTCAGAAACTTCTTTGTGACGTGCGCATTGAACTCACAGAGTTGAACCTTTCTTTTGATACAGAAGTTTTGAAACACTCTTTTCGTAGAATCTTCAAGTGGATGGATGGAGTGATTTGAGGCCTATGCTGGAAAAGGAAATACCTTCACGTAGAAACGAGACAAAAGCATTCTCAGAAAGTTCCCTGTGCTTTGTGCATTCAACTCACAGAGTTGAACATTCCCTTTGATAGAGCAGTTTTGAAACACTCTTTTTGTAGAATCTGCAAGTGGATATTTGGAGCGCTTTGAGGCCTCTGCCGCCAAAGGAATTATCATTGCATAAAAACTAGATGGAAGCGTTCTCAGAAACTTCCTTGTGATGAGTGCCTTCAACTCGCAGAGTGGAACCTTCCTTTCGATAGACCAGTTTTGAAACACTGTTTTTGTAGAATCCGCAAGTGGCTATTTGGAGCTCTTTGAGGCTTATGCTGGAAAAGGAAATATCTTCGTCTACAAACTAGACAGAAGCATTCTCAGAAACTTCTTTGTCATGTGGGGATTGAACTCACAGAGTTGAACATTCCTTTACATAGAGCCGTTTTGCAACACCCTTTCGGTGGAAAGTGAAAGTGCTTATTTGGTGCGATGGCGGCATCTAGTGGATAAGGAAATACATTCAGATGAAAACAAGATACATCCATTCTCAGAAACTTCTTTGTGATGACTGCATTCTACTCACAGAGTTGAACCTTCCTTTTGATAGAGCAGTTTTGAAACACTCTTTGTGTGGAATCTGCAAGTGGCTATTTGGAGCGCTTTGAGGCCTATGCTGGAAAAGGAAATCTCTTCACATAAAACCTAGACAGAAGTATTCCCAGAAAGTTTTTCTGATGTGCGCATTCAACTCACCGAGTTGAACCTTCCTTTAGATAGAGCAGTTTTGAAACACTCTGTCTGTAGTACCTGCGAGTGGATATTTGGAGTGCTTTGAGTGCTACACTGTAAAAGCAAATATCTTCACTTGGAATCTAGACAGAAGAATTCTCAGAGACTTCCCTGTGCTCTCTGCATTCCGCTCACAGAGTTGAACCTTCCTTTTGATAGAACAGTTTTGAAACACTCTTGTGGTAGAATCTGCAAGTCGATATTTGGAAGGTTTGGAGGCCTATCCTGGGAAAGGAAATATCTTCCCATCAAAACTAGACAGAAGCATTCTCAGAAGCTTCTCAGTGATGTGCGCATTCAAGTCACAGAGTTGAAGCTTCCTTTTGATATAGCAGTTTTGAACCACTCTTTTAGTGGAATCTGCAAGTGGATGTTCGGAGAGCTAAGAGGCCAACACTGGAAAAGGAAATCTCTTCACGTAAAAACTAGACGGAAGCATTCTCAGAAACTTCAATGGGCTTTACGCATTCAACTCACAGAGTGCAATGTTGCTTTTGAGAGCGCAGTTTTAAAACACTGTTTTTGTAGAATTTGCTAGAGGATGTTTGGAGCGATGTGAGGCCTTTGCTGGAAAAGGAAATATCTTCACATAAAACCTAGACAGAAGCATTCTCAGAAACTCCTTTGTGATGAGTGCATTCAAATCACACACTTGAACCTTCCTTTGGAAAGAGCAGTTTTGAAACACTCTTTCTGAAGAATCTGCAAGTGGATATTTGGAGCGATTTGAGGCCTCTGCTGGAAATGAAATATCTTCACCTAAAAACTAGACGGAAGCATTCTCAGAAACTCCTTTGTGATGAGTGCATTCAACTCACAGAGTTGAAGCTTCCTTTTGATAGAGCAGTTTTGAAACACTCTTTTAGCAGCATCTGCAGGTGGATATTTGGAGCGCTTTGAGGCCAAGGCTGGAAAACGAAATATCATCACATAAAAACTCGACAGAAGCATTCTCTGAAACTTCTTTGTGATGAGTGCATTCAACTCACAGACTCGAACGTTGCTTTTGATAGAACAGTTTAGAAACACTCCTTTTGTAGAATCTGCAAGTGTTTATTTGGAGCGCTTGGAGGCCTATGTTGGAAAAGGACATATCTTCACATCAAGAGTAGACAGACGCATTCTCAGAAACGTCTTTGTGATGAGTGCATTGAACTCACAGAGTTGAACCTACCTATTGATAGAGAAGTTTTGAAACACCCTTTTTGTAGAATCTGCAAGTGAATATTTGGCGCGATTTGAGGCCTATGCAGGAAACGGAAATATCTTCACATGAAAGCTAGACAGATGAATTCTCCGAAACGTCTTTGTGATGAGTGCATTCAACTCACAGACTTGAAGCTTCCTTTTGAAAGAGCAGTTTCGAAACACTCTTTTTGTAGAATCTGCAAGTGGATATTTGGAGCGCTTTGAGGGCTATGCTGGAAAAGTTAATACCTTCACCTAAAAACTAGACAGACGCAAACTCAGAAACTTCTTTGTGACGTGCGCATTGAACTCACAGAGTTGAACCTTTCTTTTGATACAGAAGTTTTGAAACACTCTTTTCGTAGAATCTTCAAGTGGATGGATGGAGTGATTTGAGGCCTATGCTGGAAAAGGAAATACCTTCACGTAGAAACGAGACAAAAGCATTCTCAGAAAGTTCCCTGTGCTTTGTGCATTCAACTCACAGAGTTGAACATTCCCTTTGATAGAGCAGTTTTGAAACACTCTTCTTGTAGAATCTGCAAGTGGATATTTGGAGCGCTTTGAGGCCTCTGCCGCCAAAGGAATTATCATTGCATAAAAACTAGATGGAAGCGTTCTCAGAAACTTCCTTGTGATGAGTGCCTTCAACTCGCAGAGTGGAACCTTCCTTTCGATAGACCAGTTTTGAAACACTGTTTTTGTAGAATCCGCAAGTGGCTATTTGGAGCTCTTTGAGGCTTATGCTGGAAAAGGAAATATCTTCGTCTACAAACTAGACAGAAGCATTCTCAGAAACTTCTTTGTCATGTGGGGATTGAACTCACAGAGTTGAACATTCCTTTACATAGAGCCGTTTTGCAACACCCTTTCGGTGGAAAGTGAAAGTGCTTATTTGGTGCGATGGCGGCATCTAGTGGATAAGGAAATACATTCAGATGAAAACAAGATACATCCATTCTCAGAAACTTCTTTGTGATGACTGCATTCTACTCACAGAGTTGAACCTTCCTTTTGATAGAGCAGTTTTGAAACACTCTTTGTGTGGAATCTGCAAGTGGCTATTTGGAGCGCTTTGAGGCCTATGCTGGAAAAGGAAATCTCTTCACATAAAACCTAGACAGAAGTATTCCCAGAAAGTTTTTCTGATGTGCGCATTCAACTCACCGAGTTGAACCTTCCTTTAGATGGAGCAGTTTTGAAACACTCTGTCTGTAGTACCTGCGAGTGGATATTTGGAGTGCTTTGAGTGCTACACTGTAAAAGCAAATATCTTCACTTGGAATCTAGACAGAAGAATTCTCAGAGACTTCCCTGTGCTCTCTGCATTCCGCTCACAGAGTTGAACCTTCCTTTTGATAGAACAGTTTTGAAACACTCTTGTGGTAGAATCTGCAAGTCGATATTTGGAAGGTTTGGAGGCCTATCCTGGGAAAGGAAATATCTTCCCATCAAAACTAGACAGAAGCATTCTCAGAAGCTTCTCAGTGATGTGCGCATTCAAGTCACAGAGTTGAAGCTTCCTTTTGATATAGCAGTTTTGAACCACTCTTTTAGTGGAATCTGCAAGTGGATGTTCGGAGAGCTAAGAGGCCAACACTGGAAAAGGAAATCCCTTCACGTAAAAACTAGACGGAAGCATTCTCAGAAACTTCAATGGGCTTTACGCATTCAACTCACAGAGTGCAATGTTGCTTTTGAGAGCGCAGTTTTAAAACACTGTTTTTGTAGAATTTGCTAGAGGATGTTTGGAGCGATGTGAGGCCTTTGCTGGAAAAGGAAATATCTTCACATAAAACCTAGACAGAAGCATTCTCAGAAACTCCTTTGTGATGAGTGCATTCAAATCACACACTTGAACCTTCCTTTGGAAAGAGCAGTTTTGAAACACTCTTTCTGAAGAATCTGCAAGTGGATATTTGGAGCGATTTGAGGCCTATGCTGGAAATGAAATATCTTCACCTAAAAACTAGACGGAAGCATTCTCAGAAACTCCTTTGTGATGAGTGCATTCAACTCACAGAGTTGAAGCTTCCTTTTGATAGAGCAGTTTTGAAACACTCTTTTAGCAGCATCTGCAGGTGGATATTTGGAGCGCTTTGAGGCCAAGGCTGGAAAACGAAATATCATCACATAAAAACTCGCAGAAGCATTCTCTGAAACTTCTTTGTGATGAGTGCATTCAACTCACAGACTCGAACGTTGCTTTTGATAGAACAGTTTAGAAACACTCCTTTTGTAGAATCTGCAAGTGTTTATTTGGAGCGCTTGGAGGCCTATGTTGGAAAAGGACATATCTTCACATCAAGAGTAGACAGACGCATTCTCAGAAACGTCTTTGTGATGAGTGCATTGAACTCACAGAGTTGAACCTACCTATTGATAGAGAAGTTTTGAAACACCCTTTTTGTAGAATCTGCAAGTGAATATTTGGCGGGATTTGAGGCCTATGCAGGAAACGGAAATATCTTCACATGAAAGCTAGACAGATGAATTCTCCGAAACGTCTTTGTGATGAGTGCATTCAACTCACAGACTTGAAGCTTCCTTTTGAAAGAGCAGTTTCGAAACACTCTTTTTGTAGAATCTGCAAGTGGATATTTGGAGCGCTTTGAGGGCTATGCTGGAAAAGTTAATACCTTCACCTAAAAACTAGACAGACGCAAACTCAGAAACTTCTTTGTGACGTGCGCATTGAACTCACAGAGTTGAACCTTTCTTTTGATACAGAAGTTTTGAAACACTCTTTTCGTAGAATCTTCAAGTGGATGGATGGAGTGATTTGAGGCCTATGCTGGAAAAGGAAATACCTTCACGTAGAAACGAGACAAAAGCATTCTCAGAAAGTTCCCTGTGCTTTGTGCATTCAACTCACAGAGTTGAACATTCCCTTTGATAGAGCAGTTTTGAAACACTCTTTTTGTAGAATCTGCAAGTGGATATTTGGAGCGCTTTGAGGCCTCTGCCGCCAAAGGAATTATCATTGCATAAAAACTAGATGGAAGCGTTCTCAGAAACTTCCTTGTGATGAGTGCCTTCAACTCGCAGAGTGGAACCTTCCTTTCGATAGACCAGTTTTGAAACACTGTTTTTGTAGAATCCGCAAGTGGCTATTTGGAGCTCTTTGAGGCTTATGCTGGAAAAGGAAATATCTTCGTCTACAAACTAGACAGAAGCATTCTCAGAAACTTCTTTGTCATGTGGGGATTGAACTCACAGAGTTGAACATTCCTTTACATAGAGCCGTTTTGCAACACCCTTTCGGTGGAAAGTGAAAGTGCTTATTTGGTGCGATGGCGGCATCTAGTGGATAAGGAAATACATTCAGATGAAAACAAGATACATCCATTCTCAGAAACTTCTTTGTGATGACTGCATTCTACTCACAGAGTTGAACCTTCCTTTTGATAGAGCAGTTTTGAAACACTCTTTGTGTGGAATCTGCAAGTGGCTATTTGGAGCGCTTTGAGGCCTATGCTGGAAAAGGAAATCTCTTCACATAAAACCTAGACAGAAGTATTCCCAGAAAGTTTTTCTGATGTGCGCATTCAACTCACCGAGTTGAACCTTCCTTTAGATAGAGCAGTTTTGAAACACTCTGTCTGTAGTACCTGCGAGTGGATATTTGGAGTGCTTTGAGTGCTACACTGTAAAAGCAAATATCTTCACTTGGAATCTAGACAGAAGAATTCTCAGAGACTTCCCTGTGCTCTCTGCATTCCGCTCACAGAGTTGAACCTTCCTTTTGATAGAACAGTTTTGAAACACTCTTGTGGTAGAATCTGCAAGTCGATATTTGGAAGGTTTGGAGGCCTATCCTGGGAAAGGAAATATCTTCCCATCAAAACTAGACAGAAGCATTCTCAGAAGCTTCTCAGTGATGTGCGCATTCAAGTCACAGAGTTGAAGCTTCCTTTTGATATAGCAGTTTTGAACCACTCTTTTAGTGGAATCTGCAAGTGGATGTTCGGAGAGCTAAGAGGCCAACACTGGAAAAGGAAATCTCTTCACGTAAAAACTAGACGGAAGCATTCTCAGAAACTTCAATGGGCTTTACGCATTCAACTCACAGAGTGCAATGTTGCTTTTGAGAGCGCAGTTTTAAAACACTGTTTTTGTAGAATTTGCTAGAGGATGTTTGGAGCGATGTGAGGCCTTTGCTGGAAAAGGAAATATCTTCACATAAAACCTAGACAGAAGCATTCTCAGAAACTCCTTTGTGATGAGTGCATTCAAATCACACACTTGAACCTTCCTTTGGAAAGAGCAGTTTTGAAACACTCTTTCTCAAGAATCTGCAAGGGGATATTTGGAGCGATTTGAGGCCTATGCTGGAAATGAAATATCTTCACCTAAAAACAAGACGGAAGCATTCTCAGAAACTCCTTTGTGATGAGTGCATTCAACTCACAGAGTTGAAGCTTCCTTTTGATAGAGCAGTTTTGAAACACTCTTTTAGCAGCATCTGCAGGTGGATATTTGGAGCGCTTTGAGGCCAAGGCTGGAAAACGAAATATCATCACATAAAAACTCGCAGAAGCATTCTCTGAAACTTCTTTGTGATGAGTGCATTCAACTCACAGACTCGAACGTTGCTTTTGATAGAACAGTTTAGAAACACTCCTTTTGTAGAATCTGCAAGTGTTTATTTGGAGCGCTTGGAGGCCTATGTTGGAAAAGGACATATCTTCACATCAAGAGTAGACAGACGCATTCTCAGAAACTTCTTTGTGATGAGTGCATTGAACTCACAGAGTTGAACCTACCTATTGATAGAGAAGTTTTGAAACACCCTTTTTGTAGAATCTGCAAGTGAATATTTGGCGCGATTTGAGGCCTATGCAGGAAACGGAAATATCTTCACATGAAAGCTAGACAGATGAATTCTCCGAAACGTCTTTGTGATGAGTGCATTCAACTCACAGACTTGAAGCTTCCTTTTGAAAGAGCAGTTTCGAAACACTCTTTTTGTAGAATCTGCAAGTGGATATTTGGAGCGCTTTGAGGGCTATGCTGGAAAAGTTAATACCTTCACCTAAAAACTAGACAGACGCAAACTCAGAAACTTCTTTGTGACGTGTGCATTGAACTCACAGAGTTGAACCTTTCTTTTGATACAGAAGTTTTGAAACACTCTTTTCGTAGAATCTTCAAGTGGATGGATGGAGTGATTTGAGGCCTATGCTGGAAAAGGAAATACCTTCACGTAGAAACGAGACAAAAGCATTCTCAGAAAGTTCCCTGTGCTTTGTGCATTCAACTCACAGAGTTGAACATTCCCTTTGATAGAGCAGTTTTGAAACACTCTTCTTGTAGAATCTGCAAGTGGATATTTGGAGCGCTTTGAGGCCTCTGCCGCCAAAGGAATTATCATTGCATAAAAACTAGATGGAAGCGTTCTCAGAAACTTCCTTGTGATGAGTGCCTTCAACTCGCAGAGTGGAACCTTCCTTTCGATAGACCAGTTTTGAAACACTGTTTTTGTAGAATCCGCAAGTGGCTATTTGGAGCTCTTTGAGGCTTATGCTGGAAAAGGAAATATCTTCGTCTACAAACTAGACAGAAGCATTCTCAGAAACTTCTTTGTCATGTGGGGATTGAACTCACAGAGTTGAACATTCCTTTACATAGAGCAGTTTTGCAACACCCTTTCGGTGGAAAGTGAAAGTGCTTATTTGGTGCGATGGCGGCATCTAGTGTATAAGGAAATACATTCAGATGAAAACAAGATACATCCATTCTCAGAAACTTCTTTGTGATGACTGCATTCTACTCACAGAGTTGAACCTTCCGTTTGATAGAACAGTTTTGAAACCCTCTTTCTGTGGAATCTGCAAGTGGCTATTTGGAGCGCTTTGAGGCCTATGCTGGAAAAGGAAATCTCTTCACATAAAACCTAGACAGAAGTATTCCCAGAAAGTTTTTCTGATGTGCGCATTCAACTCACCGAGTTGAACCTTCCTTTAGATAGAGCAGTTTTGAAACACTCTGTCTGTAGTACCTGCGAGTGGATATTTGGAGTGCTTTGAGTGCTACACTGTAAAAGCAAATATCTTCACTTGGAATCTAGACAGAAGAATTCTCAGAGACTTCCCTGTGCTCTCTGCATTCCACTCACAGAGTTGAACCTTCCTTTTGATAGAACAGTTTTGAAACACTCTTGTGGTAGAATCTGCAAGTCGATATTTGGAAGGTTTGGAGGCCTATCCTGGGAAAGGAAATATCTTCCCATCAAAACTAGACAGAAGCATTCTCAGAAACTTCTTAGTGATGTGCGCATTCAAGTCACAGAGTTGAAGCTTCCTTTTGATATAGCAGTTTTGAACCACTCTTTTAGTGGAATCTGCAAGTGGATGTTCGGAGAGCTAAGAGGCCAACACTGGAAAAGGAAATCTCTTCACGTAAAAACTAGACGGAAGCATTCTCAGAAACTTCAATGGGCTTTACGCATTCAACTCACAGAGTGCAATGTTGCTTTTGAGAGCGCAGTTTTAAAACACTGTTTTTGTAGAATTTGCTAGAGGATGTTTGGAGCGATGTGAGGCCTTTGCTGGAAAAGGAAATATCTTCACATAAAACCTAGACAGAAGCATTCTCAGAAACTCCTTTGTGATGAGTGCATTCAAATCACACACTTGAACCTTCCTTTGGAAAGAGCAGTTTTGAAACACTCTTTCTGAAGAATCTGCAAGTGGATATTTGGAGCGATTTGAGGCCTCTGCTGGAAATGAAATATCTTCACCTAAAAACTAGACGGAAGCATTCTCAGAAACTCCTTTGTGATGAGTGCATTCAACTCACAGAGTTGAAGCTTCCTTTTGATAGAGCAGTTTTGAAACACTCTTTTAGCAGCATCTGCAAGTGGATATTTGGAGCGCTTTGAGGCCAAGGCTGGAAAACGAAATATCATCACATAAAAACTCGACAGAAGCATTCTCTGAAACTTCTTTGTGATGAGTGCATTCAACTCACAGACTCGAACGTTGCTTTTGATAGAACAGTTTAGAAACACTCCTTTTGTAGAATCTGCAAGTGTTTATTTGGAGCGCTTGGAGGCCTATGTTGGAAAAGGACATATCTTCACATCAAGAGTAGACAGACGCATTCTCAGAAACTTCTTTGTGATGAGTGCATTGAACTCACAGAGTTGAACCTACCTATTGATAGAGAAGTTTTGAAACACCCTTTTTGTAGAATCTGCAAGTGAATATTTGGCGCGATTTGAGGCCTATGCAGGAAACGGAAATATCTTCACATGAAAGCTAGACAGATGAATTCTCCGAAACGTCTTTGTGATGAGTGCATTCAACTCACAGACTTGAAGCTTCCTTTTGAAAGAGTAGTTTCGAAACACTCTTTTTGTAGAATCTGCAAGTGGATATTTGGAGCGCTTTGAGGGCTATGCTGGAAAAGTTAATACCTTCACCTAAAAACTAGACAGACGCAAACTCAGAAACTTCTTTGTGACGTGCGCATTGAACTCACAGAGTTGAACCTTTCTTTTGATACAGAAGTTTTGAAACACTCTTTTCGTAGAATCTTCAAGTGGATGGATGGAGTGATTTGAGGCCTATGCTGGAAAAGGAAATACCTTCACGTAGAAACGAGACAAAAGCATTCTCAGAAAGTTCCCTGTGCTTTGTGCATTCAACTCACAGAGTTGAACATTCCCTTTGATAGAGCAGTTTTGAAACACTCTTTTTGTAGAATCTGCAAGTGGCTATTTGGAGCGCTTTGAGGCCTCTGCCGCCAAAGGAATTATCATTGCATAAAAACTAGATGGAAGCGTTCTCAGAAACTTCCTTGTGATGAGTGCCTTCAACTCGCAGAGTGGAACCTTCCTTTCGATAGACCAGTTTTGAAACACTGTTTTTGTAGAATCCGCAAGTGGCTATTTGGAGCTCTTTGAGGCTTATGCTGGAAAAGGAAATATCTTCGTCTACAAACTAGACAGAAGCATTCTCAGAAACTTCTTTGTCATGTGGGGATTGAACTCACAGAGTTGAACATTCCTTTACATAGAGCCGTTTTGCAACACCCTTTCGGTGGAAAGTGAAAGTGCTTATTTGGTGCGATGGCGGCATCTAGTGGATAAGGAAATACATTCAGATGAAAACAAGATACATCCATTCTCAGAAACTTCTTTGTGATGACTGCATTCTACTCACAGAGTTGAACCTTCCGTTTGATAGAACAGTTTTGAAACACTCTTTCTGTGGAATCTGCAAGTGGCTATTTGGAGCGCTTTGAGGCCTATGCTGGAAAAGGAAATCTCTTCACATAAAACCTAGACAGAAGTATTCCCAGAAAGTTTTTCTGATGTGCGCATTCAACTCACCGAGTTGAACCTTCCTTTAGATAGAGCAGTTTTGAAACACTCTGTCTGTAGTACCTGCGAGTGGATATTTGGAGTGCTTTGAGTGCTACACTGTAAAAGCAAATATCTTCACTTGGAATCTAGACAGAAGAATTCTCAGAGACTTCCCTGTGCTCTCTGCATTCCGCTCACAGAGTTGAACCTTCCTTTTGATAGAACAGTTTTGAAACACTCTTGTGGTAGAATCTGCAAGTCGATATTTGGAAGGTTTGGAGGCCTATCCTGGGAAAGGAAATATCTTCCCATCAAAACTAGACAGAAGCATTCTCAGAAACTTCTTAGTGATGTGCGCATTCAAGTCACAGAGTTGAAGCTTCCTTTTGATATAGCAGTTTTGAACCACTCTTTTAGTGGAATCTGCAAGTGGATGTTCGGAGAGCTAAGAGGCCAACACTGGAAAAGGAAATCTCTTCACGTAAAAACTAGACGGAAGCATTCTCAGAAACTTCAATGGGCTTTACGCATTCAACTCACAGAGTGCTATGTTGCTTTTGAGAGCGCAGTTTTAAAACACTGTTTTTGTAGAATTTGCTAGAGGATGTTTGGAGCGATGTGAGGCCTTTGCTGGAAAAGGAAATATCTTCACATAAAACCTAGACAGAAGCATTCTCAGAAACTCCTTTGTGATGAGTGCATTCAAATCACACACTTGAACCTTCCTTTGGAAAGAGCAGTTTTGAAACACTCTTTCTGAAGAATCTGCAAGGGGATATTTGGAGCGATTTGAGGCCTCTGCTGGAAATGAAATATCTTCACCTAAAAACTAGACGGAAGCATTCTCAGAAACTCCTTTGTGATGAGTGCATTCAACTCACAGAGTTGAAGCTTCCTTTTGATAGAGCAGTTTTGAAACACTCTTTTAGCACCATCTGCAGGTGGATATTTGGAGCGCTTTGAGGCCAAGGCTGGAAAACGAAATATCATCACATAAAAACTCGACAGAAGCATTCTCTGAAACTTCTTTGTGATGAGTGCATTCAACTCACAGACTCGAACGTTGCTTTTGATAGAACAGTTTAGAAACACTCCTTTTGTAGAATCTGCAAGTGTTTATTTGGAGCGCTTGGAGGCCTATGTTGGAAAAGGACATATCTTCACATCAAGAGTAGACAGACGCATTCTCAGAAACGTCTTTGTGATGAGTGCATTGAACTCACAGAGTTGAACCTACCTATTGATAGAGAAGTTTTGAAACACCCTTTTTGTAGAATCTGCAAGTGAATATTTGGCGCGATTTGAGGCCTATGCAGGAAACGGAAATATCTTCACATGAAAGCTAGACAGATGAATTCTCCGAAACGTCTTTGTGATGAGTGCATTCAACTCACAGACTTGAAGCTTCCTTTTGAAAGAGCAGTTTCGAAACACTCTTTTTGTAGAATCTGCAAGTGGATATTTGGAGCGCTTTGAGGGCTATGCTGGAAAAGTTAATACCTTCACCTAAAAACTAGACAGACGCAAACTCAGAAACTTCTTTGTGACGTGTGCATTGAACTCACAGAGTTGAACCTTTCTTTTGATACAGAAGTTTTGAAACACTCTTTTCGTAGAATCTTCAAGTGGATGGATGGAGTGATTTGAGGCCTATGCTGGAAAAGGAAATACCTTCACGTAGAAACGAGACAAAAGCATTCTCAGAAAGTTCCCTGTGCTTTGTGCATTCAACTCACAGAGTTGAACATTCCCTTTGATAGAGCAGTTTTGAAACACTCTTCTTGTAGAATCTGCAAGTGGATATTTGGAGCGCTTTGAGGCCTCTGCCGCCAAAGGAATTATCATTGCATAAAAACTAGATGGAAGCGTTCTCAGAAACTTCCTTGTGATGAGTGCCTTCAACTCGCAGAGTGGAACCTTCCTTTCGATAGACCAGTTTTGAAACACTGTTTTTGTAGAATCCGCAAGTGGCTATTTGGAGCTCTTTGAGGCTTATGCTGGAAAAGGAAATATCTTCGTCTACAAACTAGACAGAAGCATTCTCAGAAACTTCTTTGTCATGTGGGGATTGAACTCACAGAGTTGAACATTCCTTTACATAGAGCAGTTTTGCAACACCCTTTCGGTGGAAAGTGAAAGTGCTTATTTGGTGCGATGGCGGCATCTAGTGGATAAGGAAATACATTCAGATGAAAACAAGATACATCCATTCTCAGAAACTTCTTTGTGATGACTGCATTCTACTCACAGAGTTGAACCTTCCGTTTGATAGAACAGTTTTGAAACACTCTTTCTGTGGAATCTGCAAGTGGCTATTTGGAGCGCTTTGAGGCCTATGCTGGAAAAGGAAATCTCTTCACATAAAACCTAGACAGAAGTATTCCCAGAAAGTTTTTCTGATGTGCGCATTCAACTCACCGAGTTGAACCTTCCTTTAGATAGAGCAGTTTTGAAACACTCTGTCTGTAGTACCTGCGAGTGGATATTTGGAGTGCTTTGAGTGCTACACTGTAAAAGCAAATATCTTCACTTGGAATCTAGACAGAAGAATTCTCAGAGACTTCCCTGTGCTCTCTGCATTCCACTCACAGAGTTGAACCTTCCTTTTGATAGAACAGTTTTGAAACACTCTTGTGGTAGAATCTGCAAGTCGATATTTGGAAGGTTTGGAGGCCTATCCTGGGAAAGGAAATATCTTCCCATCAAAACTAGACAGAAGCATTCTCAGAAACTTCTTAGTGATGTGCGCATTCAAGTCACAGAGTTGAAGCTTCCTTTTGATATAGCAGTTTTGAACCACTCTTTTAGTGGAATCTGCAAGTGGATGTTCGGAGAGCTAAGAGGCCAACACTGGAAAAGGAAATCTCTTCACGTAAAAACTAGACGGAAGCATTCTCAGAAACTTCAATGGGCTTTACGCATTCAACTCACAGAGTGCAATGTTGCTTTTGAGAGCGCAGTTTTAAAACACTGTTTTTGTAGAATTTGCTAGAGGATGTTTGGAGCGATGTGAGGCCTTTGCTGGAAAAGGAAATATCTTCACATAAAACCTAGACAGAAGCATTCTCAGAAACTCCTTTGTGATGAGTGCATTCAAATCACACACTTGAACCTTCCTTTGGAAAGAGCAGTTTTGAAACACTCTTTCTGAAGAATCTGCAAGTGGATATTTGGAGCGATTTGAGGCCTCTGCTGGAAATGAAATATCTTCACCTAAAAACTAGACGGAAGCATTCTCAGAAACTCCTTTGTGATGAGTGCATTCAACTCACAGAGTTGAAGCTTCCTTTTGATAGAGCAGTTTTGAAACACTCTTTTAGCAGCATCTGCAAGTGGATATTTGGAGCGCTTTGAGGCCAAGGCTGGAAAACGAAATATCATCACATAAAAACTCGACAGAAGCATTCTCTGAAACTTCTTTGTGATGAGTGCATTCAACTCACAGACTCGAACGTTGCTTTTGATAGAACAGTTTAGAAACACTCCTTTTGTAGAATCTGCAAGTGTTTATTTGGAGCGCTTGGAGGCCTATGTTGGAAAAGGACATATCTTCACATCAAGAGTAGACAGACGCATTCTCAGAAACTTCTTTGTGATGAGTGCATTGAACTCACAGAGTTGAACCTACCTATTGATAGAGAAGTTTTGAAACACCCTTTTTGTAGAATCTGCAAGTGAATATTTGGCGCGATTTGAGGCCTATGCAGGAAACGGAAATATCTTCACATGAAAGCTAGACAGATGAATTCTCCGAAACGTCTTTGTGATGAGTGCATTCAACTCACAGACTTGAAGCTTCCTTTTGAAAGAGCAGTTTCGAAACACTCTTTTTGTAGAATCTGCAAGTGGATATTTGGAGCGCTTTGAGGGCTATGCTGGAAAAGTTAATACCTTCACCTAAAAACTAGACAGACGCAAACTCAGAAACTTCTTTGTGACGTGCGCATTGAACTCACAGAGTTGAACCTTTCTTTTGATACAGAAGTTTTGAAACACTCTTTTCGTAGAATCTTCAAGTGGATGGATGGAGTGATTTGAGGCCTATGCTGGAAAAGGAAATACCTTCACGTAGAAACGAGACAAAAGCATTCTCAGAAAGTTCCCTGTGCTTTGTGCATTCAACTCACAGAGTTGAACATTCCCTTTGATAGAGCAGTTTTGAAACACTCTTTTTGTAGAATCTGCAAGTGGCTATTTGGAGCGCTTTGAGGCCTCTGCCGCCAAAGGAATTATCATTGCATAAAAACTAGATGGAAGCGTTCTCAGAAACTTCCTTGTGATGAGTGCCTTCAACTCGCAGAGTGGAACCTTCCTTTCGATAGACCAGTTTTGAAACACTGTTTTTGTAGAATCCGCAAGTGGCTATTTGGAGCTCTTTGAGGCTTATGCTGGAAAAGGAAATATCTTCGTCTACAAACTAGACAGAAGCATTCTCAGAAACTTCTTTGTCATGTGGGGATTGAACTCACAGAGTTGAACATTCCTTTACATAGAGCCGTTTTGCAACACCCTTTCGGTGGAAAGTGAAAGTGCTTATTTGGTGCGATGGCGGCATCTAGTGGATAAGGAAATACATTCAGATGAAAACAAGATACATCCATTCTCAGAAACTTCTTTGTGATGACTGCATTCTACTCACAGAGTTGAACCTTCCGTTTGATAGAACAGTTTTGAAACACTCTTTCTGTGGAATCTGCAAGTGGCTATTTGGAGCGCTTTGAGGCCTATGCTGGAAAAGGAAATCTCTTCACATAAAACCTAGACAGAAGTATTCCCAGAAAGTTTTTCTGATGTGCGCATTCAACTCACCGAGTTGAACCTTCCTTTAGATAGAGCAGTTTTGAAACACTCTGTCTGTAGTACCTGCGAGTGGATATTTGGAGTGCTTTGAGTGCTACACTGTAAAAGCAAATATCTTCACTTGGAATCTAGACAGAAGAATTCTCAGAGACTTCCCTGTGCTCTCTGCATTCCGCTCACAGAGTTGAACCTTCCTTTTGATAGAACAGTTTTGAAACACTCTTGTGGTAGGATCTGCAAGTCGATATTTGGAAGGTTTGGAGGCCTATCCTGGGAAAGGAAATATCTTCCCATCAAAACTAGACAGAAGCATTCTCAGAAACTTCTTAGTGATGTGCGCATTCAAGTCACAGAGTTGAAGCTTCCTTTTGATATAGCAGTTTTGAACCACTCTTTTAGTGGAATCTGCAAGTGGATGTTCGGAGAGCTAAGAGGCCAACACTGGAAAAGGAAATCTCTTCACGTAAAAACTAGACGGAAGCATTCTCAGAAACTTCAATGGGCTTTACGCATTCAACTCACAGAGTGCAATGTTGCTTTTGAGAGCGCAGTTTTAAAACACTGTTTTTGTAGAATTTGCTAGAGGATGTTTGGAGCGATGTGAGGCCTTTGCTGGAAAAGGAAATATCTTCACATAAAACCTAGACAGAAGCATTCTCAGAAACTCCTTTGTGATGAGTGCATTCAAATCACACACTTGAACCTTCCTTTGGAAAGAGCAGTTTTGAAACACTCTTTCTGAAGAATCTGCAAGGGGATATTTGGAGCGATTTGAGGCCTATGCTGGAAATGAAATATCTTCACCTAAAAACTAGACGGAAGCATTCTCAGAAACTCCTTTGTGATGAGTGCATTCAACTCACAGAGTTGAAGCTTCCTTTTGATAGAGCAGTTTTGAAACACTCTTTTAGCAGCATCTGCAGGTGGATATTTGGAGCGCTTTGAGACCAAGGCTGGAAAACGAAATATCATCACATAAAAACTCGACAGAAGCATTCTCTGAAACTTCTTTGTGATGAGTGCATTCAACTCACAGACTCGAACGTTGCTTTTGATAGAACAGTTTAGAAACACTCCTTTTGTAGAATCTGCAAGTGTTTATTTGGAGCGCTTGGAGGCCTATGTTGGAAAAGGACATATCTTCACATCAAGAGTAGACAGACGCATTCTCAGAAACTTCTTTGTGATGAGTGCATTGAACTCACAGAGTTGAACCTACCTATTGATAGAGAAGTTTTGAAACACCCTTTTTGTAGAATCTGCAAGTGAATATTTGGCGCGATTTGAGGCCTATGCAGGAAACGGAAATATCTTCACATGAAAGCTAGACAGATGAATTCTCCGAAACGTCTTTGTGATGAGTGCATTCAACTCACAGACTTGAAGCTTCCTTTTGAAAGAGCAGTTTCGAAACACTCTTTTTGTAGAATCTGCAAGTGGATATTTGGAGCGCTTTGAGGGCTATGCTGGAAAAGTTAATACCTTCACCTAAAAACTAGACAGACGCAAACTCAGAAACTTCTTTGTGACGTGTGCATTGAACTCACAGAGTTGAACCTTTCTTTTGATACAGAAGTTTTGAAACACTCTTTTCGTAGAATCTTCAAGTGGATGGATGGAGTGATTTGAGGCCTATGCTGGAAAAGGAAATACCTTCACGTAGAAACGAGACAAAAGCATTCTCAGAAAGTTCCCTGTGCTTTGTGCATTCAACTCACAGAGTTGAACATTCCCTTTGATAGAGCAGTTTTGAAACACTCTTCTTGTAGAATCTGCAAGTGGATATTTGGAGCGCTTTGAGGCCTCTGCCGCCAAAGGAATTATCATTGCATAAAAACTAGATGGAAGCGTTCTCAGAAACTTCCTTGTGATGAGTGCCTTCAACTCGCAGAGTGGAACCTTCCTTTCGATAGACCAGTTTTGAAACACTGTTTTTGTAGAATCCGCAAGTGGCTATTTGGAGCTCTTTGAGGCTTATGCTGGAAAAGGAAATATCTTCGTCTACAAACTAGACAGAAGCATTCTCAGAAACTTCTTTGTCATGTGGGGATTGAACTCACAGAGTTGAACATTCCTTTACATAGAGCAGTTTTGCAACACCCTTTCGGTGGAAAGTGAAAGTGCTTATTTGGTGCGATGGCGGCATCTAGTGGATAAGGAAATACATTCAGATGAAAACAAGATACATCCATTCTCAGAAACTTCTTTGTGATGACTGCATTCTACTCACAGAGTTGAACCTTCCTTTTGATAGAGCAGTTTTGAAACACTCTTTTTGTGGAATCTGCAAGTGGCTATTTGGAGCGCTTTGAGGCCTATGCTGGAAAAGGAAATCTCTTCACATAAAACCTAGACAGAAGTATTCCCAGAAAGTTTTTCTGATGTGCGCATTCAACTCTCCGAGTTGAACCTTCCTTTAGATAGAGCAGTTTTGAAACACTCTGTCTGTAGTACCTGCGAGTGGATATTTGGAGTGCTTTGAGTGCTACACTGTAAAAGCAAATATCTTCACTTGGAATCTAGACAGAAGAATTCTCAGAGACTTCCCTGTGCTCTCTGCATTCCGCTCACAGAGTTGAACCTTCCTTTTGATAGAACAGTTTTGAAACACTCTTGTGGTAGAATCTGCAAGTCGATATTTGGAAGGTTTGGAGGCCTATCCTGGGAAAGGAAATATCTTCCCATCAAAACTAGACAGAAGCATTCTCAGAAGCTTCTTAGTGATGTGCGCATTCAAGTCACAGAGTTGAAGCTTCCTTTTGATATAGCAGTTTTGAACCACTCTTTTAGTGGAATCTGCAAGTGGATGTTCGGAGAGCTAAGAGGCCAACACTGGAAAAGGAAATCTCTTCATGTAAAAACTAGACGGAAGCATTCTCAGAAACTTCAATGGGCTTTACGCATTCAACTCACAGAGTGCAATGTTGCTTTTGCGAGCGCAGTTTTAAAACACTGTTTTTGTAGAATTTGCTAGAGGATGTTTGGAGCGATGTGAGGCCTTTGCTGGAAAAGGAAATATCTTCACATAAAACCTAGACAGAAGCATTCTCAGAAACTCCTTTGTGATGAGTGCATTCAAATCACACACTTGAACCTTCCTTTGGAAAGAGCAGTTTTGAAACACTCTTTCTGAAGAATCTGCAAGGGGATATTTGGAGCGATTTGAGGCCTATGCTGGAAATGAAATATCTTCACCTAAAAACTAGACGGAAGCATTCTCAGAAACTCCTTTGTGATGAGTGCATTCAACTCACAGAGTTGAAGCTTCCTTTTGATAGAGCAGTTTTGAAACACTCTTTTAGCAGCATCTGCAGGTGGATATTTGGAGCGCTTTGAGGCCAAGGCTGGAAAACGAAATATCATCACATAAAAACTCGACAGAAGCATTCTCTGAAACTTCTTTGTGATGAGTGCATTCAACTCACAGACTCGAACGTTGCTTTTGATAGAACAGTTTAGAAACACTCCTTTTGTAGAATCTGCAAGCGTTTATTTGGAGCGCTTGGAGGCCTATGTTGGAAAAGGACATATCTTCACATCAAGAGTAGACAGACGCATTCTCAGAAACTTCTTTGTGATGAGTGCATTGAACTCACAGAGTTGAACCTACCTATTGATAGAGAAGTTTTGAAACACCCTTTTTGTAGAATCTGCAAGTGAATATTTGGCGCGATTTGAGGCCTATGCAGGAAACGGAAATATCTTCACATGAAAGCTAGACAGATGAATTCTCCGAAACGTCTTTGTGATGAGTGCATTCAACTCACAGACTTGAAGCTTCCTTTTGAAAGAGCAGTTTCGAAACACTCTTTTTGTAGAATCTGCAAGTGGATATTTGGAGCGCTTTGAGGGCTATGCTGGAAAAGTTAATACCTTCACCTAAAAACTAGACAGACGCAAACTCAGAAACTTCTTTGTGACGTGCGCATTGAACTCACAGAGTTGAACCTTTCTTTTGATACAGAAGTTTTGAAACACTCTTTTCGTAGAATCTTCAAGTGGATGGATGGAGTGATTTGAGGCCTATGCTGGAAAAGGAAATACCTTCACGTAGAAACGAGACAAAAGCATTCTCAGAAAGTTCCCTGTGCTTTGTGCATTCAACTCACAGAGTTGAACATTCCCTTTGATAGAGCAGTTTTGAAACACTCTTCTTGTAGAATCTGCAAGTGGATATTTGGAGCGCTTTGAGGCCTCTGCCGCCAAAGGAATTATCATTGCATAAAAACTAGATGGAAGCGTTCTCAGAAACTTCCTTGTGATGAGTGCCTTCAACTCGCAGAGTGGAACCTTCCTTTCGATAGACCAGTTTTGAAACACTGTTTTTGTAGAATCCGCAAGTGGCTATTTGGAGCTCTTTGAGGCTTATGCTGGAAAAGGAAATATCTTCGTCTACAAACTAGACAGAAGCATTCTCAGAAACTTCTTTGTCATGTGGGGATTGAACTCACAGAGTTGAACATTCCTTTACATAGAGCAGTTTTGCAACACCCTTTCGGTGGAAAGTGAAAGTGCTTATTTGGTGCGATGGCGGCATCTAGTGGATAAGGAAATACATTCAGATGAAAACAAGATACATCCATTCTCAGAAACTTCTTTGTGATGACTGCATTCTACTCACAGAGTTGAACCTTCCTTTTGATAGAGCAGTTTTGAAACACTCTTTTTGTGGAATCTGCAAGTGGCTATTTGGAGCGCTTTGAGGCCTATGCTGGAAAAGGAAATCTCTTCACATAAAACCTAGACAGAAGTATTCCCAGAAAGTTTTTCTGATGTGCGCATTCAACTCACCGAGTTGAACCTTCCTTTAGATAGAGCAGTTTTGAAACACTCTGTCTGTAGTACCTGCGAGTGGATATTTGGAGTGCTTTGAGTGCTACACTGTAAAAGCAAATATCTTCACTTGGAATCTAGACAGAAGAATTCTCAGAGACTTCCCTGTGCTCTCTGCATTCCGCTCACAGAGTTGAACCTTCCTTTTGATAGAACAGTCTTGAAACACTCTTGTGGTAGAATCTGCAAGTCGATATTTGGAAGGTTTGGAGGCCTATCCTGGGAAAGGAAATATCTTCCCATCAAAACTAGACAGAAGCATTCTCAGAAGCTTCTTAGTGATGTGCGCATTCAAGTCACAGAGTTGAAGCTTCCTTTTGATATAGCAGTTTTGAACCACTCTTTTAGTGGAATCTGCAAGTGGATGTTCGGAGAGCTAAGAGGCCAACACTGGAAAAGGAAATCTCTTCATGTAAAAACTAGACGGAAGCATTCTCAGAAACTTCAATGGGCTTTACGCATTCAACTCACAGAGTGCAATGTTGCTTTTGCGAGCGCAGTTTTAAAACACTGTTTTTGTAGAATTTGCTAGAGGATGTTTGGAGCGATGTGAGGCCTTTGCTGGAAAAGGAAATATCTTCACATAAAACCTAGACAGAAGCATTCTCAGAAACTCCTTTGTGATGAGTGCATTCAAATCACACACTTGAACCTTCCTTTGGAAAGAGCAGTTTTGAAACACTCTTTCTGAAGAATCTGCAAGTGGATATTTGGAGCGATTTGAGGCCTCTGCTGGAAATGAAATATCTTCACCTAAAATCTAGACGGAAGCATTCTCAGAAACTCCTTTGTGATGAGTGCATTCAACTCACAGAGTTGAAGCTTCCTTTTGATAGAGCAGTTTTGAAACACTCTTTTAGCAGCATCTGCAGGTGGATATTTGGAGCGCTTTGAGGCCAAGGCTGGAAAACGAAATATCATCACATAAAAACTCGACAGAAGCATTCTCTGAAACTTCTTTGTGATGAGTGCATTCAACTCACAGACTCGAACGTTGCTTTTGATAGAACAGTTTAGAAACACTCCTTTTGTAGAATCTGCAAGTGTTTATTTGGAGCGCTTGGAGGCCTATGTTGGAAAAGGACATATCTTCACATCAAGAGTAGACAGACGCATTCTCAGAAACGTCTTTGTGATGAGTGCATTGAACTCACAGAGTTGAACCTACCTATTGATAGAGAAGTTTTGAAACACCCTTTTTGTAGAATCTGCAAGTGAATATTTGGCGCGATTTGAGGCCTATGCAGGAAACGGAAATATCTTCACATGAAAGCTAGACAGATGAATTCTCCGAAACGTCTTTGTGATGAGTGCATTCAACTCACAGACTTGAAGCTTCCTTTTGAAAGAGCAGTTTCGAAACACTCTTTTTGTAGAATCTGCAAGTGGATATTTGGAGCGCTTTGAGGGCTATGCTGGAAAAGTTAATACCTTCACCTAAAAACTAGACAGACGCAAACTCAGAAACTTCTTTGTGACGTGCGCATTGAACTCACAGAGTTGAACCTTTCTTTTGATACAGAAGTTTTGAAACACTCTTTTCGTAGAATCTTCAAGTGGATGGATGGAGTGATTTGAGGCCTATGCTGGAAAAGGAAATACCTTCACGTAGAAACGAGACAAAAGCATTCTCAGAAAGTTCCCTGTGCTTTGTGCATTCAACTCACAGAGTTGAACATTCCCTTTGATAGAGCAGTTTTGAAACACTCTTCTTGTAGAATCTGCAAGTGGATATTTGGAGCGCTTTGAGGCCTCTGCCGCCAAAGGAATTATCATTGCATAAAAACTAGATGGAAGCGTTCTCAGAAACTTCCTTGTGATGAGTGCCTTCAACTCGCAGAGTGGAACCTTCCTTTCGATAGACCAGTTTTGAAACACTGTTTTTGTAGAATCCGCAAGTGGCTATTTGGAGCTCTTTGAGGCTTATGCTGGAAAAGGAAATATCTTCGTCTACAAACTAGACAGAAGCATTCTCAGAAACTTCTTTGTCATGTGGGGATTGAACTCACAGAGTTGAACATTCCTTTACATAGAGCAGTTTTGCAACACCCTTTCGGTGGAAAGTGAAAGTGCTTATTTGGTGCGATGGCGGCATCTAGTGGATAAGGAAATACATTCAGATGAAAACAAGATACATCCATTCTCAGAAACTTCTTTGTGATGACTGCATTCTACTCACAGAGTTGAACCTTCCTTTTGATAGAGCAGTTTTGAAACACTCTTTTTGTGGAATCTGCAAGTGGCTATTTGGAGCGCTTTGAGGCCTATGCTGGAAAAGGAAATCTCTTCACATAAAACCTAGACAGAAGTATTCCCAGAAAGTTTTTCTGATGTGCGCATTCAACTCACCGAGTTGAACCTTCCTTTAGATAGAGCAGTTTTGAAACACTCTGTCTGTAGTACCTGCGAGTGGATATTTGGAGTGCTTTGAGTGCTACACTGTAAAAGCAAATATCTTCACTTGGAATCTAGACAGAAGAATTCTCAGAGACTTCCCTGTGCTCTCTGCATTCCGCTCACAGAGTTGAACCTTCCTTTTGATAGAACAGTTTTGAAACACTCTTGTGGTAGAATCTGCAAGTCGATATTTGGAAGGTTTGGAGGCCTATCCTGGGAAAGGAAATATCTTCCCATCAAAACTAGACAGAAGCATTCTCAGAAGCTTCTTAGTGATGTGCGCATTCAAGTCACAGAGTTGAAGCTTCCTTTTGATATAGCAGTTTTGAACCACTCTTTTAGTGGAATCTGCAAGTGGATGTTCGGAGAGCTAAGAGGCCAACACTGGAAAAGGAAATCTCTTCACGTAAAAACTAGACGGAAGCATTCTCAGAAACTTCAATGGGCTTTACGCATTCAACTCACAGAGTGCAATGTTGCTTTTGCGAGCGCAGTTTTAAAACACTGTTTTTGTAGAATTTGCTAGAGGATGTTTGGAGCGATGTGAGGCCTTTGCTGGAAAAGGAAATATCTTCACATAAAACCTAGACAGAAGCATTCTCAGAAACTCCTTTGTGATGAGTGCATTCAAATCACACACTTGAACCTTCCTTTGGAAAGAGCAGTTTTGAAACACTCTTTCTGAAGAATCTGCAAGGGGATATTTGGAGCGATTTGAGGCCTATGCTGGAAATGAAATATCTTCACCTAAAAACTAGACGGAAGCATTCTCAGAAACTCCTTTGTGATGAGTGCATTCAACTCACAGAGTTGAAGCTTCCTTTTGATAGAGCAGTTTTGAAACACTCTTTTAGCAGCATCTGCAGGTGGATATTTGGAGCGCTTTGAGGCCAAGGCTGGAAAACGAAATATCATCACATAAAAACTCGACAGAAGCATTCTCTGAAACTTCTTTGTGATGAGTGCATTCAACTCACAGACTCGAACGTTGCTTTTGATAGAACAGTTTAGAAACACTCCTTTTGTAGAATCTGCAAGCGTTTATTTGGAGCGCTTGGAGGCCTATGTTGGAAAAGGACATATCTTCACATCAAGAGTAGACAGACGCATTCTCAGAAACTTCTTTGTGATGAGTGCATTGAACTCACAGAGTTGAACCTACCTATTGATAGAGAAGTTTTGAAACACCCTTTTTGTAGAATCTGCAAGTGAATATTTGGCGCGATTTGAGGCCTATGCAGGAAACGGAAATATCTTCACATGAAAGCTAGACAGATGAATTCTCCGAAACGTCTTTGTGATGAGTGCATTCAACTCACAGACTTGAAGCTTCCTTTTGAAAGAGCAGTTTCGAAACACTCTTTTTGTAGAATCTGCAAGTGGATATTTGGAGCGCTTTGAGGGCTATGCTGGAAAAGTTAATACCTTCACCTAAAAACTAGACAGACGCAAACTCAGAAACTTCTTTGTGACGTGTGCATTGAACTCACAGAGTTGAACCTTTCTTTTGATACAGAAGTTTTGAAACACTCTTTTCGTAGAATCTTCAAGTGGATGGATGGAGTGATTTGAGGCCTATGCTGGAAAAGGAAATACCTTCACGTAGAAACGAGACAAAAGCATTCTCAGAAAGTTCCCTGTGCTTTGTGCATTCAACTCACAGAGTTGAACATTCCCTTTGATAGAGCAGTTTTGAAACACTCTTCTTGTAGAATCTGCAAGTGGATATTTGGAGCGCTTTGAGGCCTCTGCCGCCAAAGGAATTATCATTGCATAAAAACTAGATGGAAGCGTTCTCAGAAACTTCCTTGTGATGAGTGCCTTCAACTCGCAGAGTGGAACCTTCCTTTCGATAGACCAGTTTTGAAACACTGTTTTTGTAGATTCCGCAAGTGGCTATTTGGAGCTCTTTGAGGCTTATGCTGGAAAAGGAAATATCTTCGTCTACAAACTAGACAGAAGCATTCTCAGAAACTTCTTTGTCATGTGGGGATTGAACTCACAGAGTTGAACATTCCTTTACATAGAGCAGTTTTGCAACACCCTTTCGGTGGAAAGTGAAAGTGCTTATTTGGTGCGATGGCGGCATCTAGTGGATAAGGAAATACATTCAGATGAAAACAAGATACATCCATTCTCAGAAACTTCTTTGTGATGACTGCATTCTACTCACAGAGTTGAACCTTCCTTTTGATAGATCAGTTTTGAAACACTCTTTTTGTGGAATCTGCAAGTGGCTATTTGGAGCGCTTTGAGGCCTATGCTGGAAAAGGAAATCTCTTCACATAAAACCTAGACAGAAGTATTCCCAGAAAGTTTTTCTGATGTGCGCATTCAACTCACCGAGTTGAAGCTTCCTTTAGATAGAGCAGTTTTGAAACACTCTGTCTGTAGTACCTGCGAGTGGATATTTGGAGTGCTTTGAGTGCTACACTGTAAAAGCAAATATCTTCACTTGGAATCTAGACAGAAGAATTCTCAGAGACTTCCCTGTGCTCTCTGCATTCCACTCACAGAGTTGAACCTTCCTTTTGATAGAACAGTTTTGAAACACTCTTGTGGTAGAATCTGCAAGTCGATATTTGGAAGGTTTGGAGGCCTATCCTGGGAAAGGAAATATCTTCCCATCAAAACTAGACAGAAGCATTCTCAGAAGCTTCTTAGTGATGTGCGCATTCAAGTCACAGAGTTGAAGCTTCCTTTTGATATAGCAGTTTTGAACCACTCTTTTAGTGGAATCTGCAAGTGGATGTTCGGAGAGCTAAGAGGCCAACACTGGAAAAGGAAATCTCTTCACGTAAAAACTAGACGGAAGCATTCTCAGAAACTTCAATGGGCTTTACGCATTCAACTCACAGAGTGCAATGTTGCTTTTGAGAGCGCAGTTTTAAAACACTGTTTTTGTAGAATTTGCTAGAGGATGTTTGGAGCGATGTGAGGCCTTTGCTGGAAAAGGAAATATCTTCACATAAAACCTAGACAGAAGCATTCTCAGAAACTCCTTTGTGATGAGTGCATTCAAATCACACACTTGAACCTTCCTTTGGAAAGAGCAGTTTTGAAACACTCTTTCTGAAGAATCTGCAAGGGGATATTTGGAGCGATTTGAGGCCTCTGCTGGAAATGAAATATCTTCACCTAAAAACTAGACGGAAGCATTCTCAGAAACTCCTTTGTGATGAGTGCATTCAACTCACAGAGTTGAAGCTTCCTTTTGATAGAGCAGTTTTGAAACACTCTTTTAGCAGCATCTGCAGGTGGATATTTGGAGCGCTTTGAGGCCAAGGCTGGAAAACGAAATATCATCACATAAAAACTCGCAGAAGCATTCTCTGAAACTTCTTTGTGATGAGTGCATTCAACTCACAGACTCGAACGTTGCTTTTGATAGAACAGTTTAGAAACACTCCTTTTGTAGAATCTGCAAGTGTTTATTTGGAGCGCTTGGAGGCCTATGTTGGAAAAGGACATATCTTCACATCAAGAGTAGACAGACGCATTCTCAGAAACTTCTTTGTGATGAGTGCATTGAACTCACAGAGTTGAACCTACCTATTGATAGAGAAGTTTTGAAACACCCTTTTTGTAGAATCTGCAAGTGAATATTTGGCGCGATTTGAGGCCTATGCAGGAAACGGAAATATCTTCACATGAAAGCTAGACAGATGAATTCTCCGAAACGTCTTTGTGATGAGTGCATTCAACTCACAGACTTGAAGCTTCCTTTTGAAAGAGCAGTTTCGAAACACTCTTTTTGTAGAATCTGCAAGTGGATATTTGGAGCGCTTTGAGGGCTATGCTGGAAAAGTTAATACCTTCACCTAAAAACTAGACAGACGCAAACTCAGAAACTTCTTTGTGACGTGCGCATTGAACTCACAGAGTTGAACCTTTCTTTTGATACAGAAGTTTTGAAACACTCTTTTCGTAGAATCTTCAAGTGGATGGATGGAGTGATTTGAGGCCTATGCTGGAAAAGGAAATACCTTCACGTAGAAACGAGACAAAAGCATTCTCAGAAAGTTCCCTGTGCTTTGTGCATTCAACTCACAGAGTTGAACATTCCCTTTGATAGAGCAGTTTTGAAACACTCTTTTTGTAGAATCTGCAAGTGGCTATTTGGAGCGCTTTGAGGCCTCTGCCGCCAAAGGAATTATCATTGCATAAAAACTAGATGGAAGCGTTCTCAGAAACTTCCTTGTGATGAGTGCCTTCAACTCGCAGAGTGGAACCTTCCTTTCGATAGACCAGTTTTGAAACACTGTTTTTGTAGAATCCGCAAGTGGCTATTTGGAGCTCTTTGAGGCTTATGCTGGAAAAGGAAATATCTTCGTCTACAAACTAGACAGAAGCATTCTCAGAAACTTCTTTGTCATGTGGGGATTGAACTCACAGAGTTGAACATTCCTTTACATAGAGCCGTTTTGCAACACCCTTTCGGTGGAAAGTGAAAGTGCTTATTTGGTGCGATGGCGGCATCTAGTGGATAAGGAAATACATTCAGATGAAAACAAGATACATCCATTCTCAGAAACTTCTTTGTGATGACTGCATTCTACTCACAGAGTTGAACCTTCCGTTTGATAGAACAGTTTTGAAACACTCTTTCTGTGGAATCTGCAAGTGGCTATTTGGAGCGCTTTGAGGCCTATGCTGGAAAAGGAAATCTCTTCACATAAAACCTAGACAGAAGTATTCCCAGAAAGTTTTTCTGATGTGCGCATTCAACTCACCGAGTTGAACCTTCCTTTAGATAGAGCAGTTTTGAAACACTCTGTCTGTAGTACCTGCGAGTGGATATTTGGAGTGCTTTGAGTGCTACACTGTAAAAGCAAATATCTTCACTTGGAATCTAGACAGAAGAATTCTCAGAGACTTCCCTGTGCTCTCTGCATTCCGCTCACAGAGTTGAACCTTCCTTTTGATAGAACAGTTTTGAAACACTCTTGTGGTAGAATCTGCAAGTCGATATTTGGAAGGTTTGGAGGCCTATCCTGGGAAAGGAAATATCTTCCCATCAAAACTAGACAGAAGCATTCTCAGAAGCTTCTCAGTGATGTGCGCATTCAAGTCACAGAGTTGAAGCTTCCTTTTGATATAGCAGTTTTGAACCACTCTTTTAGTGGAATCTGCAAGTGGATGTTCGGAGAGCTAAGAGGCCAACACTGGAAAAGGAAATCTCTTCACGTAAAAACTAGACGGAAGCATTCTCAGAAACTTCAATGGGCTTTACGCATTCAACTCACAGAGTGCAATGTTGCTTTTGAGAGCGCAGTTTTAAAACACTGTTTTTGTAGAATTTGCTAGAGGATGTTTGGAGCGATGTGAGGCCTTTGCTGGAAAAGGAAATATCTTCACATAAAACCTAGACAGAAGCATTCTCAGAAACTCCTTTGTGATGAGTGCATTCAAATCACACACTTGAACCTTCCTTTGGAAAGAGCAGTTTTGAAACACTCTTTCTGAAGAATCTGCAAGTGGATATTTGGAGCGATTTGAGGCCTATGCTGGAAATGAAATATCTTCACCTAAAAACTAGACGGAAGCATTCTCAGAAACTCCTTTGTGATGAGTGCATTCAACTCACAGAGTTGAAGCTTCCTTTTGATAGAGCAGTTTTGAAACACTCTTTTAGCAGCATCTGCAGGTGGATATTTGGAGCGCTTTGAGGCCAAGGCTGGAAAACGAAATATCATCACATAAAAACTCGCAGAAGCATTCTCTGAAACTTCTTTGTGATGAGTGCATTCAACTCACAGACTCGAACGTTGCTTTTGATAGAACAGTTTAGAAACACTCCTTTTGTAGAATCTGCAAGTGTTTATTTGGAGCGCTTGGAGGCCTATGTTGGAAAAGGACATATCTTCACATCAAGAGTAGACAGACGCATTCTCAGAAACTTCTTTGTGATGAGTGCATCGAACTCACAGAGTTGAACCTACCTATTGATAGAGAAGTTTTGAAACACCCTTTTTGTAGAATCTGCAAGTGAATATTTGGCGCGATTTGAGGCCTATGCAGGAAACGGAAATATCTTCACATGAAAGCTAGACAGATGAATTCTCCGAAACGTCTTTGTGATGAGTGCATTCAACTCACAGACTTGAAGCTTCCTTTTGAAAGAGCAGTTTCGAAACACTCTTTTTGTAGAATCTGCAAGTGGATATTTGGAGCGCTTTGAGGGCTATGCTGGAAAAGTTAATACCTTCACCTAAAAACTAGACAGACGCAAACTCAGAAACTTCTTTGTGACGTGCGCATTGAACTCACAGAGTTGAACCTTTCTTTTGATACAGAAGTTTTGAAACACTCTTTTCGTAGAATCTTCAAGTGGATGGATGGAGTGATTTGAGGCCTATGCTGGAAAAGGAAATACCTTCACGTAGAAACGAGACAAAAGCATTCTCAGAAAGTTCCCTGTGCTTTGTGCATTCAACTCACAGAGTTGAACATTCCCTTTGATAGAGCAGTTTTGAAACACTCTTTTTGTAGAATCTGCAAGTGGATATTTGGAGCGCTTTGAGGCCTCTGCCGCCAAAGGAATTATCATTGCATAAAAACTAGATGGAAGCGTTCTCAGAAACTTCCTTGTGATGAGTGCCTTCAACTCGCAGAGTGGAACCTTCCTTTCGATAGACCAGTTTTGAAACACTGTTTTTGTAGAATCCGCAAGTGGCTATTTGGAGCTCTTTGAGGCTTATGCTGGAAAAGGAAATATCTTCGTCTACAAACTAGACAGAAGCATTCTCAGAAACTTCTTTGTCATGTGGGGATTGAACTCACAGAGTTGAACATTCCTTTACATAGAGCCGTTTTGCAACACCCTTTCGGTGGAAAGTGAAAGTGCTTATTTGGTGCGATGGCGGCATCTAGTGGATAAGGAAATACATTCAGATGAAAACAAGATACATCCATTCTCAGAAACTTCTTTGTGATGACTGCATTCTACTCACAGAGTTGAACCTTCCGTTTGATAGAACAGTTTTGAAACACTCTTTCTGTGGAATCTGCAAGTGGCTATTTGGAGCGCTTTGAGGCCTATGATGGAAAAGGAAATCTCTTCACATAAAACCTAGACAGAAGTATTCCCAGAAAGTTTTTCTGATGTGCGCATTCAACTCACCGAGTTGAACCTTCCTTTAGATAGAGCAGTTTTGAAACACTCTGTCTGTAGTACCTGCGAGTGGATATTTGGAGTGCTTTGAGTGCTACACTGTAAAAGCAAATATCTTCACTTGGAATCTAGACAGAAGAATTCTCAGAGACTTCCCTGTGCTCTCTGCATTCCACTCACAGAGTTGAACCTTCCTTTTGATAGAACAGTTTTGAAACACTCTTGTGGTAGAATCTGCAAGTCGATATTTGGAAGGTTTGGAGGCCTATCCTGGGAAAGGAAATATCTTCCCATCAAAACTAGACAGAAGCATTCTCAGAAACTTCTTAGTGATGTGCGCATTCAAGTCACAGAGTTGAAGCTTCCTTTTGATATAGCAGTTTTGAACCACTCTTTTAGTGGAATCTGCAAGTGGATGTTCGGAGAGCTAAGAGGCCAACACTGGAAAAGGAAATCTCTTCACGTAAAAACTAGACGGAAGCATTCTCAGAAACTTCAATGGGCTTTACGCATTCAACTCACAGAGTGCAATGTTGCTTTTGAGAGCGCAGTTTTAAAACACTGTTTTTGTAGAATTTGCTAGAGGATGTTTGGAGCGATGTGAGGCCTTTGCTGGAAAAGGAAATATCTTCACATAAAACCTAGACAGAAGCATTCTCAGAAACTCCTTTGTGATGAGTGCATTCAAATCACACACTTGAACCTTCCTTTGGAAAGAGCAGTTTTGAAACACTCTTTCTGAAGAATCTGCAAGTGGATATTTGGAGCGATTTGAGGCCTCTGCTGGAAATGAAATATCTTCACCTAAAAACTAGACGGAAGCATTCTCAGAAACTCCTTTGTGATGAGTGCATTCAACTCACAGAGTTGAAGCTTCCTTTTGATAGAGCAGTTTTGAAACACTCTTTTAGCACCATCTGCAAGTGGATATTTGGAGCGCTTTGAGGCCAAGGCTGGAAAACGAAATATCATCACATAAAAACTCGACAGAAGCATTCTCTGAAACTTCTTTGTGATGAGTGCATTCAACTCACAGACTCGAACGTTGCTTTTGATAGAACAGTTTAGAAACACTCCTTTTGTAGAATCTGCAAGTGTTTATTTGGAGCGCTTGGAGGCCTATGTTGGAAAAGGACATATCTTCACATCAAGAGTAGACAGACGCATTCTCAGAAACTTCTTTGTGATGAGTGCATTGAACTCACAGAGTTGAACCTACCTATTGATAGAGAAGTTTTGAAACACCCTTTTTGTAGAATCTGGAAGTGAATATTTGGCGCGATTTGAGGCCTATGCAGGAAACGGAAATATCTTCACATGAAAGCTAGACAGATGAATTCTCCGAAACGTCTTTGTGATGAGTGCATTCAACTCACAGACTTGAAGCTTCCTTTTGAAAGAGCAGTTTCGAAACACTCTTTTTGTAGAATCTGCAAGTGGATATTTGGAGCGCTTTGAGGGCTATGCTGGAAAAGTTAATACCTTCACCTAAAAACTAGACAGACGCAAACTCAGAAACTTCTTTGTGACGTGCGCATTGAACTCACAGAGTTGAACCTTTCTTTTGATACAGAAGTTTTGAAACACTCTTTTCGTAGAATCTTCAAGTGGATGGATGGAGTGATTTGAGGCCTATGCTGGAAAAGGAAATACCTTCACGTAGAAACGAGACAAAAGCATTCTCAGAAAGTTCCCTGTGCTTTGTGCATTCAACTCACAGAGTTGAACATTCCCTTTGATAGAGCAGTTTTGAAACACTCTTCTTGTAGAATCTGCAAGTGGCTATTTGGAGCGCTTTGAGGCCTCTGCCGCCAAAGGAATTATCATTGCATAAAAACTAGATGGAAGCGTTCTCAGAAACTTCCTTGTGATGAGTGCCTTCAACTCGCAGAGTGGAACCTTCCTTTCGATAGACCAGTTTTGAAACACTGTTTTTGTAGAATCCGCAAGTGGCTATTTGGAGCTCTTTGAGGCTTATGCTGGAAAAGGAAATATCTTCGTCTACAAACTAGACAGAAGCATTCTCAGAAACTTCTTTGTCATGTGGGGATTGAACTCACAGTGTTGAACATTCCTTTACATAGAGCAGTTTTGCAACACCCTTTCGGTGGAAAGTGAAAGTGCTTATTTGGTGCGATGGCGGCATCTAGTGGATAAGGAAATACATTCAGATGAAAACAAGATACATCCATTCTCAGAAACTTCTTTGTGATGACTGCATTCTACTCACAGAGTTGAACCTTCCTTTTGATAGAGCAGTTTTGAAACACTCTTTTTGTGGAATCTGCAAGTGGCTATTTGGAGCGCTTTGAGGCCTATGCTGGAAAAGGAAATCTCTTCACATAAAACCTAGACAGAAGTATTCCCAGAAAGTTTTTCTGATGTGCGCATTCAACTCACCGAGTTGAACCTTCCTTTAGATAGAGCAGTTTTGAAACACTCTGTCTGTAGTACCTGCGAGTGGATATTTGGAGTGCTTTGAGTGCTACACTGTAAAAGCAAATATCTTCACTTGGAATCTAGACAGAAGAATTCTCAGAGACTTCCCTGTGCTCTCTGCATTCCGCTCACAGAGTTGAACCTTCCTTTTGATAGAACAGTTTTGAAACACTCTTGTGGTAGAATCTGCAAGTCGATATTTGGAAGGTTTGGAGGCCTATCCTGGGAAAGGAAATATCTTCCCATCAAAACTAGACAGAAGCATTCTCAGAAGCTTCTCAGTGATGTGCGCATTCAAGTCACAGAGTTGAAGCTTCCTTTTGATATAGCAGTTTTGAACCACTCTTTTAGTGGAATCTGCAAGTGGATGTTCGGAGAGCTAAGAGGCCAACACTGGAAAAGGAAATCTCTTCACGTAAAAACTAGACGGAAGCATTCTCAGAAACTTCAATGGGCTTTACGCATTCAACTCACAGAGTGCAATGTTGCTTTTGAGAGCGCAGTTTTAAAACACTGTTTTTGTAGAATTTGCTAGAGGATGTTTGGAGCGATGTGAGGCCTTTGCTGGAAAAGGAAATATCTTCACATAAAACCTAGACAGAAGCATTCTCAGAAACTCCTTTGTGATGAGTGCATTCAAATCACACACTTGAACCTTCCTTTGGAAAGAGCAGTTTTGAAACACTCTTTCTGAAGAATCTGCAAGTGGATATTTGGAGCGATTTGAGGCCTATGCTGGAAATGAAATATCTTCACCTAAAAACTAGACGGAAGCATTCTCAGAAACTCCTTTGTGATGAGTGCATTCAACTCACAGAGTTGAAGCTTCCTTTTGATAGAGCAGTTTTGAAACACTCTTTTAGCAGCATCTGCAGGTGGATATTTGGAGCGCTTTGAGGCCAAGGCTGGAAAACGAAATATCATCACATAAAAACTCGCAGAAGCATTCTCTGAAACTTCTTTGTGATGAGTGCATTCAACTCACAGACTCGAACGTTGCTTTTGATAGAACAGTTTAGAAACACTCCTTTTGTAGAATCTGCAAGTGTTTATTTGGAGCGCTTGGAGGCCTATGTTGGAAAAGGACATATCTTCACATCAAGAGTAGACAGACGCATTCTCAGAAACTTCTTTGTGATGAGTGCATTGAACTCACAGAGTTGAACCTACCTATTGATAGAGAAGTTTTGAAACACCCTTTTTGTAGAATCTGCAAGTGAATATTTGGCGCGATTTGAGGCCTATGCAGGAAACGGAAATATCTTCACATGAAAGCTAGACAGATGAATTCTCCGAAACGTCTTTGTGATGAGTGCATTCAACTCACAGACTTGAAGCTTCCTTTTGAAAGAGCAGTTTCGAAACACTCTTTTTGTAGAATCTGCAAGTGGATATTTGGAGCGCTTTGAGGGCTATGCTGGAAAAGTTAATACCTTCACCTAAAAACTAGACAGACGCAAACTCAGAAACTTCTTTGTGACGTGCGCATTGAACTCACAGAGTTGAACCTTTCTTTTGATACAGAAGTTTTGAAACACTCTTTTCGTAGAATCTTCAAGTGGATGGATGGAGTGATTTGAGGCCTATGCTGGAAAAGGAAATACCTTCACGTAGAAACGAGACAAAAGCATTCTCAGAAAGTTCCCTGTGCTTTGTGCATTCAACTCACAGAGTTGAACATTCCCTTTGATAGAGCAGTTTTGAAACACTCTTTTTGTAGAATCTGCAAGTGGATATTTGGAGCGCTTTGAGGCCTCTGCCGCCAAAGGAATTATCATTGCATAAAAACTAGATGGAAGCGTTCTCAGAAACTTCCTTGTGATGAGTGCCTTCAACTCGCAGAGTGGAACCTTCCTTTCGATAGACCAGTTTTGAAACACTGTTTTTGTAGAATCCGCAAGTGGCTATTTGGAGCTCTTTGAGGCTTATGCTGGAAAAGGAAATATCTTCGTCTACAAACTAGACAGAAGCATTCTCAGAAACTTCTTTGTCATGTGGGGATTGAACTCACAGAGTTGAACATTCCTTTACATAGAGCCGTTTTGCAACACCCTTTCGGTGGAAAGTGAAAGTGCTTATTTGGTGCGATGGCGGCATCTAGTGGATAAGGAAATACATTCAGATGAAAACAAGATACATCCATTCTCAGAAACTTCTTTGTGATGACTGCATTCTACTCACAGAGTTGAACCTTCCGTTTGATAGAACAGTTTTGAAACACTCTTTCTGTGGAATCTGCAAGTGGCTATTTGGAGCGCTTTGAGGCCTATGCTGGAAAAGGAAATCTCTTCACATAAAACCTAGACAGAAGTATTCCCAGAAAGTTTTTCTGATGTGCGCATTCAACTCACCGAGTTGAACCTTCCTTTAGATAGAGCAGTTTTGAAACACTCTGTCTGTACTACCTGCGAGTGGATATTTGGAGTGCTTTGAGTGCTACACTGTAAAAGCAAATATCTTCACTTGGAATCTAGACAGAAGAATTCTCAGAGACTTCCCTGTGCTCTCTGCATTCCGCTCACAGAGTTGAACCTTCCTTTTGATAGAACAGTTTTGAAACACTCTTGTGGTAGAATCTGCAAGTCGATATTTGGAAGGTTTGGAGGCCTATCCTGGGAAAGGAAATATCTTCCCATCAAAACTAGACAGAAGCATTCTCAGAAGCTTCTTAGTGATGTGCGCATTCAAGTCACAGAGTTGAAGCTTCCTTTTGATATAGCAGTTTTGAACCACTCTTTTAGTGGAATCTGCAAGTGGATGTTCGGAGAGCTAAGAGGCCAACACTGGAAAAGGAAATCTCTTCACGTAAAAACTAGACGGAAGCATTCTCAGAAACTTCAATGGGCTTTACGCATTCAACTCACAGAGTGCAATGTTGCTTTTGCGAGCGCAGTTTTAAAACACTGTTTTTGTAGAATTTGCTAGAGGATGTTTGGAGCGATGTGAGGCCTTTGCTGGAAAAGGAAATATCTTCACATAAAACCTAGACAGAAGCATTCTCAGAAACTCCTTTGTGATGAGTGCATTCAAATCACACACTTGAACCTTCCTTTGGAAAGAGCAGTTTTGAAACACTCTTTCTGAAGAATCTGCAAGGGGATATTTGGAGCGATTTGAGGCCTATGCTGGAAATGAAATATCTTCACCTAAAAACTAGACGGAAGCATTCTCAGAAACTCCTTTGTGATGAGTGCATTCAACTCACAGAGTTGAAGCTTCCTTTTGATAGAGCAGTTTTGAAACACTCTTTTAGCAGCATCTGCAGGTGGATATTTGGAGCGCTTTGAGGCCAAGGCTGGAAAACGAAATATCATCACATAAAAACTCGACAGAAGCATTCTCTGAAACTTCTTTGTGATGAGTGCATTCAACTCACAGACTCGAACGTTGCTTTTGATAGAACAGTTTAGAAACACTCCTTTTGTAGAATCTGCAAGCGTTTATTTGGAGCGCTTGGAGGCCTATGTTGGAAAAGGACATATCTTCACATCAAGAGTAGACAGACGCATTCTCAGAAACTTCTTTGTGATGAGTGCATTGAACTCACAGAGTTGAACCTACCTATTGATAGAGAAGTTTTGAAACACCCTTTTTGTAGAATCTGCAAGTGAATATTTGGCGCGATTTGAGGCCTATGCAGGAAACGGAAATATCTTCACATGAAAGCTAGACAGATGAATTCTCCGAAACGTCTTTGTGATGAGTGCATTCAACTCACAGACTTGAAGCTTCCTTTTGAAAGAGCAGTTTCGAAACACTCTTTTTGTAGAATCTGCAAGTGGATATTTGGAGCGCTTTGAGGGCTATGCTGGAAAAGTTAATACCTTCACCTAAAAACTAGACAGACGCAAACTCAGAAACTTCTTTGTGACGTGCGCATTGAACTCACAGAGTTGAACCTTTCTTTTGATACAGAAGTTTTGAAACACTCTTTTCGTAGAATCTTCAAGTGGATGGATGGAGTGATTTGAGGCCTATGCTGGAAAAGGAAATACCTTCACGTAGAAACGAGACAAAAGCATTCTCAGAAAGTTCCCTGTGCTTTGTGCATTCAACTCACAGAGTTGAACATTCCCTTTGATAGAGCAGTTTTGAAACACTCTTCTTGTAGAATCTGCAAGTGGATATTTGGAGCGCTTTGAGGCCTCTGCCGCCAAAGGAATTATCATTGCATAAAAACTAGATGGAAGCGTTCTCAGAAACTTCCTTGTGATGAGTGCCTTCAACTCGCAGAGTGGAACCTTCCTTTCGATAGACCAGTTTTGAAACACTGTTTTTGTAGAATCCGCAAGTGGCTATTTGGAGCTCTTTGAGGCTTATGCTGGAAAAGGAAATATCTTCGTCTACAAACTAGACAGAAGCATTCTCAGAAACTTCTTTGTCATGTGGGGATTGAACTCACAGAGTTGAACATTCCTTTACATAGAGCAGTTTTGCAACACCCTTTCGGTGGAAAGTGAAAGTGCTTATTTGGTGCGATGGCGGCATCTAGTGGATAAGGAAATACATTCAGATGAAAACAAGATACATCCATTCTCAGAAACTTCTTTGTGATGACTGCATTCTACTCACAGAGTTGAACCTTCCTTTTGATAGAGCAGTTTTGAAACACTCTTTTTGTGGAATCTGCAAGTGGCTATTTGGAGCGCTTTGAGGCCTATGCTGGAAAAGGAAATCTCTTCACATAAAACCTAGACAGAAGTATTCCCAGAAAGTTTTTCTGATGTGCGCATTCAACTCACCGAGTTGAACCTTCCTTTAGATAGAGCAGTTTTGAAACACTCTGTCTGTAGTACCTGCGAGTGGATATTTGGAGTGCTTTGAGTGCTACACTGTAAAAGCAAATATCTTCACTTGGAATCTAGACAGAAGAATTCTCAGAGACTTCCCTGTGCTCTCTGCATTCCGCTCACAGAGTTGAACCTCCCTTTTGATAGAACAGTTTTGAAACACTCTTGTGGTAGAATCTGCAAGTCGATATTTGGAAGGTTTGGAGGCCTATCCTGGGAAAGGAAATATCTTCCCATCAAAACTAGACAGAAGCATTCTCAGAAGCTTCTTAGTGATGTGCGCATTCAAGTCACAGAGTTGAAGCTTCCTTTTGATATAGCAGTTTTGAACCACTCTTTTAGTGGAATCTGCAAGTGGATGTTAGGAGAGCTAAGAGGCCATCACTGGAAAAGGAAATCTCTTCACGTAAAAACTAGACGGAAGCATTCTCAGAAACTTCAATGGGCTTTACGCATTCAACTCACAGAGTGCAATGTTGCTTTTGAGAGTGCAGTTTTAAAACACTGTTTTTGTAGAATTTGCTAGAGGATGTTTGGAGCGATGTGAGGCCTTTGCTGGAAAAGGAAATATCTTCACATAAAACCTAGACAGAAGCATTCTCAGAAACTCCTTTGTGATGAGTGCATTCAAATCACACACTTGAACCTTCCTTTGGAAAGAGCAGTTTTGAAACACTCTTTCTGAAGAATCTGCAAGGGGATATTTGGAGCGATTTGAGGCCTATGCTGGAAATGAAATATCTTCACCTAAAAACTAGACGGAAGCATTCTCAGAAACTCCTTTGTGATGAGTGCATTCAACTCACAGAGTTGAAGCTTCCTTTTGATAGAGCAGTTTTGAAACACTCTTTTAGCAGCATCTGCAGGTGGATATTTGGAGCGCTTTGAGGCCAAGGCTGGAAAACGAAATATCATCACATAAAAACTCGACAGAAGCATTCTCTGAAACTTCTTTGTGATGAGTGCATTCAACTCACAGACTCGAACGTTGCTTTTGATAGAACAGTTTAGAAACACTCCTTTTGTAGAATCTGCAAGCGTTTATTTGGAGCGCTTGGAGGCCTATGTTGGAAAAGGACATATCTTCACATCAAGAGTAGACAGACGCATTCTCAGAAACTTCTTTGTGATGAGTGCATTGAACTCACAGAGTTGAACCTACCTATTGATAGAGAAGTTTTGAAACACCCTTTTTGTAGAATCTGCAAGTGAATATTTGGCGCGATTTGAGGCCTATGCAGGAAACGGAAATATCTTCACATGAAAGCTAGACAGATGAATTCTCCGAAACGTCTTTGTGATGAGTGCATTCAACTCACAGACTTGAAGCTTCCTTTTGAAAGAGCAGTTTCGAAACACTCTTTTTGTAGAATCTGCAAGTGGATATTTGGAGCGCTTTGAGGGCTATGCTGGAAAAGTTAATACCTTCACCTAAAAACTAGACAGACGCAAACTCAGAAACTTCTTTGTGACGTGTGCATTGAACTCACAGAGTTGAACCTTTCTTTTGATACAGAAGTTTTGAAACACTCTTTTCGTAGAATCTTCAAGTGGATGGATGGAGTGATTTGAGGCCTATGCTGGAAAAGGAAATACCTTCACGTAGAAACGAGACAAAAGCATTCTCAGAAAGTTCCCTGTGCTTTGTGCATTCAACTCACAGAGTTGAACATTCCCTTTGATAGAGCAGTTTTGAAACACTCTTCTTGTAGAATCTGCAAGTGGATATTTGGAGCGCTTTGAGGCCTCTGCCGCCAAAGGAATTATGATTGCATAAAAACTAGATGGAAGCGTTCTCAGAAACTTCCTTGTGATGAGTGCCTTCAACTCGCAGAGTGGAACCTTCCTTTCGATAGACCAGTTTTGAAACACTGTTTTTGTAGATTCCGCAAGTGGCTATTTGGAGCTCTTTGAGGCTTATGCTGGAAAAGGAAATATCTTCGTCTACAAACTAGACAGAAGCATTCTCAGAAACTTCTTTGTCATGTGGGGATTGAACTCACAGAGTTGAACATTCCTTTACATAGAGCCGTTTTGCAACACCCTTTCGGTGGAAAGTGAAAGTGCTTATTTGGTGCGATGGCGGCATCTAGTGGATAAGGAAATACATTCAGATGAAAACAAGATACATCCATTCTCAGAAACTTCTTTGTGATGACTGCATTCTACTCACAGAGTTGAACCTTCCTTTTGATAGAGCAGTTTTGAAACACTCTTTTTGTGGAATCTGCAAGTGGCTATTTGGAGCGCTTTGAGGCCTATGCTGGAAAAGGAAATCTCTTCACATAAAACCTAGACAGAAGTATTCCCAGAAAGTTTTTCTGATGTGCGCATTCAACTCACCGAGTTGAACCTTCCTTTAGATAGAGCAGTTTTGAAACACTCTGTCTGTAGTACCTGCGAGTGGATATTTGGAGTGCTTTGAGTGCTACACTGTAAAAGCAAATATCTTCACTTGGAATCTAGACAGAAGAATTCTCAGAGACTTCCCTGTGCTCTCTGCATTCCACTCACAGAGTTGAACCTTCCTTTTGATAGAACAGTTTTGAAACACTCTTGTGGTAGAATCTGCAAGTCGATATTTGGAAGGTTTGGAGGCCTATCCTGGGAAAGGAAATATCTTCCCATCAAAACTAGACAGAAGCATTCTCAGAAGCTTCTTAGTGATGTGCGCATTCAAGTCACAGAGTTGAAGCTTCCTTTTGATATAGCAGTTTTGAACCACTCTTTTAGTGGAATCTGCAAGTGGATGTTCGGAGAGCTAAGAGGCCAACACTGGAAAAGGAAATCTCTTCACGTAAAAACTAGACGGAAGCATTCTCAGAAACTTCAATGGGCTTTACGCATTCAACTCACAGAGTGCAATGTTGCTTTTGAGAGCGCAGTTTTAAAACACTGTTTTTGTAGAATTTGCTAGAGGATGTTTGGAGCGATGTGAGGCCTTTGCTGGAAAAGGAAATATCTTCACATAAAACCTAGACAGATGCATTCTCAGAAACTCCTTTGTGATGAGTGCATTCAAATCACACACTTGAAACTTCCTTTGGAAAGAGCAGTTTTGAAACACTCTTTCTGAAGAATCTGCAAGTGGATATTTGGAGCGATTTGAGGCCTCTGCTGGAAATGAAATATCTTCACCTAAAAACTAGACGGAAGCATTCTCAGAAACTCCTTTGTGATGAGTGCATTCAACTCACAGAGTTGAAGCTTCCTTTTGATAGAGCAGTTTTGAAACACTCTTTTAGCACCATCTGCAAGTGGATATTTGGAGCGCTTTGAGGCCAAGGCTGGAAAACGAAATATCATCACATAAAAACTCGACAGAAGCATTCTCTGAAACTTCTTTGTGATGAGTGCATTCAACTCACAGACTCGAACGTTGCTTTTGATAGAACAGTTTAGAAACACTCCTTTTGTAGAATCTGCAAGCGTTTATTTGGAGCGCTTGGAGGCCTATGTTGGAAAAGGACATATCTTCACATCGAAAGTAGACAGACGCATTCTCAGAAACTTCTTTGTGATGAGTGCATTGAACTCACAGAGTTGAACCTACCTATTGATAGAGAAGTTTTGAAACACCCTTTTTGTAGAATCTGCAAGTGAATATTTGGCGCGATTTGAGGCCTATGCACGAAACGGAAATATCTTCACATGAAAGCTAGACAGATGAATTCTCCGAAACATCTTTGTGATGAGTGCATTCAACTCGCAGACTTGAAGCTTCCTTTTGAAAGAGCAGTTTCGAAACACTCTTTTTGTAGAATCTGCAAGTGGATATTTGGACCGCTTTGAGGGCTATGCTGGAAAAGTTAATACCTTCACCTAAAAACTAGACAGACGCAAACTCAGAAACTTCTTTGTGACGTGTGCATTGAACTCACAGAGTTGAACCTTTCTTTTGATACAGAAGTTTTGAAACACTCTTTTCGTAGAATCTTCAAGTGGATGGATGGAGTGATTTGAGGCCTATGCTGGAAAAGGAAATACCTTCACTTAGAAACGAGACAAAAGCATTCTCAGAAAGTTCCCTGTGCTTTGTGCATTCAACTCACAGAGGTGAACATTCCCTTTGATAGAGCAGTTTTGAAACACTCTTTTTGTAGAATCTGCAAGTGGATATTTGGAGCGCTTTGAGGCCTCTGCCGCCAAAGGAATTATCATTGCATAAAAACTAGATGGAAGCGTTCTCAGAAACTTCCTTGTGATGAGTGCATTCAACTCGCAGTGTGGAACCTTCCTTTCGATAGACCAGTTTTGAAACACTGTTTTTGTAGAATCCGCAAGTGGCTATTTGGAGCTCTTTGAGGCTTATGCTGGAAAAGGAAATATCTTCGTCTACAAACTAGACAGAAGCATTCTCAGAAACTTCTTTGTCATGTGGGGATTGAACTCACAGAGTTGAACATTCCTTTACATAGAGCAGTTTTGCAACACCCTTTCGGTGGAAAGTGAAAGTGCTTATTTGGTGCGATGGCGGCATCTAGTGGATAAGGAAATACATTCAGATGAAAACAAGATACATCCATTCTCAGAAACTTCTTTGTGATGACTGCATTCTACGCACAGAGTTGAACCTTCCTTTTGATAGAACAGTTTTGAAACACTCTTTTTGTGGAATCTGCAAGTGGCTATTTGGAGCGCTTTGAGGCCTATGCTGGAAAAGGAAATCTCTTCACATAAAACCTAGACAGAAGTATTCCCAGAAAGTTTTTCTGATGTGCGCATTCAACTCACCGAGTTGAACCTTCCTTTAGTTAGAGCAGTTTTGAAACACTCTGTCTGTAGTACCTGCGAGTGGATATTTGGAGTGCTTTGAGTGCTACACTGTAAAAGCAAATATCTTCACTTGGAATCTAGACAGAAGAATTCTCAGAGACTTCCCTGTGCTCTCTGCATTCCACTCACAGAGTTGAACCTTCCTTTTGATAGAACAGTTTTGAAACACTCTTGTGGTAGAATCTGCAAGTCGATATTTGGAAGGTTTGGAGGCCTATCCTGGGAAAGGAAATATCTTCCCATCAAAACTAGACAGAAGCATTCTCAGAAACTTCTTAGTGATGTGCGCATTCAAGTCACAGAGTTGAAGCTTCCTTTTGATATAGCAGTTTTGAACCACTCTTTTAGTGGAATCTGCAAGTGGATGTTCGGAGAGCTAAGAGGCCAACACTGGAAAAGGAAATCTCTTCACGTAAAAACTAGACGGAAGCATTCTCAGAAACTTCAATGGGCTTTACGCATTCAACTCACAGAGTGCAATGTTGCTTTTGAGAGCGCAGTTTTAAAACACTGTTTTTGTAGAATTTGCTAGAGGATGTTTGGAGCGATGTGAGGCCTTTGCTGGAAAAGGAAATATCTTCACATAAAACCTAGACAGAAGCATTCTCAGAAACTCCTTTGTGATGAGTGCATTCAAATCACACACTTGAACCTTCCTTTGGAAAGAGCAGTTTTGAAACACTCTTTCTGAAGAATCTGCAAGTGGATATTTGGAGCGATTTGAGGCCTATGCTGGAAATGAAATATCTTCACCTAAAAACTAGACGGAAGCATTCTCAGAAACTCCTTTGTGATGAGTGCATTCAACTCACAGAGTTGAAGCTTCCTTTTGATAGAGCAGTTTTGAAACACTCTTTTAGCAGCATCTGCAGGTGGATATTTGGAGCGCTTTGAGGCCAAGGCTGGAAAACGAAATATCATCACATAAAAACTCGACAGAAGCATTCTCTGAAACTTCTTTGTGATGAGTGCATTCAACTCACAGACTCGAACGTTGCTTTTGATAGAACAGTTTAGAAACACTCCTTTTGTAGAATCTGCAAGTGTTTATTTGGAGCGCTTGGAGGCCTATGTTGGAAAAGGACATATCTTCACATCAAGAGTAGACAGACGCATTCTCAGAAACGTCTTTGTGATGAGTGCATTGAACTCACAGAGTTGAACCTACCTATTGATAGAGAAGTTTTGAAACACCCTTTTTGTAGAATCTGCAAGTGAATATTTGGCGCGATTTGAGGCCTATGCAGGAAACGGAAATATCTTCACATGAAAGCTAGACAGATGAATTCTCCGAAACATCTTTGTGATGAGTGCATTCAACTCACAGACTTGAAGCTTCCTTTTGAAAGAGCAGTTTCGAAACACTCTTTTTGTAGAATCTGCAAGTGGATATTTGGAGCGCTTTGAGGGCTATGCTGGAAAAGTTAATACCTTCACCTAAAAACTAGACAGACGCAAACTCAGAAACTTCTTTGTGACGTGCGCATTGAACTCACAGAGTTGAACCTTTCTTTTGATACAGAAGTTTTGAAACACTCTTTTCGTAGAATCTTCAAGTGGATGGATGGAGTGATTTGAGGCCTATGCTGGAAAAGGAAATACCTTCACGTAGAAACGAGACAAAAGCATTCTCAGAAAGTTCCCTGTGCTTTGTGCATTCAACTCACAGAGTTGAACATTCCCTTTGATAGAGCAGTTTTGAAACACTCTTCTTGTAGAATCTGCAAGTGGCTATTTGGAGCGCTTTGAGGCCTCTGCCGCCAAAGGAATTATCATTGCATAAAAACTAGATGGAAGCGTTCTCAGAAACTTCCTTGTGATGAGTGCCTTCAACTCGCAGAGTGGAACCTTCCTTTCGATAGACCAGTTTTGAAACACTGTTTTTGTAGAATCCGCAAGTGGCTATTTGGAGCTCTTTGAGGCTTATGCTGGAAAAGGAAATATCTTCGTCTACAAACTAGACAGAAGCATTCTCAGAAACTTCTTTGTCATGTGGGGATTGAACTCACAGAGTTGAACATTCCTTTACATAGAGCAGTTTTGCAACACCCTTTCGGTGGAAAGTGAAAGTGCTTATTTGGTGCGATGGCGGCATCTAGTGGATAAGGAAATACATTCAGATGAAAACAAGATACATCCATTCTCAGAAACTTCTTTGTGATGACTGCATTCTACTCACAGAGTTGAACCTTCCTTTTGATAGAGCAGTTTTGAAACACTCTTTTTGTGGAATCTGCAAGTGGCTATTTGGAGCGCTTTGAGGCCTATGCTGGAAAAGGAAATCTCTTCACATAAAACCTAGACAGAAGTATTCCCAGAAAGTTTTTCTGATGTGCGCATTCAACTCACCGAGTTGAACCTTCCTTTAGATAGAGCAGTTTTGAAACACTCTGTCTGTAGTACCTGCGAGTGGATATTTGGAGTGCTTTGAGTGCTACACTGTAAAAGCAAATATCTTCACTTGGAATCTAGACAGAAGAATTCTCAGAGACTTCCCTGTGCTCTCTGCATTCCGCTCACAGAGTTGAACCTTCCTTTTGATAGAACAGTTTTGAAACACTCTTGTGGTAGAATCTGCAAGTCGATATTTGGAAGGTTTGGAGGCCTATCCTGGGAAAGGAAATATCTTCCCATCAAAACTAGACAGAAGCATTCTCAGAAGCTTCTCAGTGATGTGCGCATTCAAGTCACAGAGTTGAAGCTTCCTTTTGATATAGCAGTTTTGAACCACTCTTTTAGTGGAATCTGCAAGTGGATGTTCGGAGAGCTAAGAGGCCAACACTGGAAAAGGAAATCTCTTCACGTAAAAACTAGACGGAAGCATTCTCAGAAACTTCAATGGGCTTTACGCATTCAACTCACAGAGTGCAATGTTGCTTTTGAGAGCGCAGTTTTAAAACACTGTTTTTGTAGAATTTGCTAGAGGATGTTTGGAGCGATGTGAGGCCTTTGCTGGAAAAGGAAATATCTTCACATAAAACCTAGACAGAAGCATTCTCAGAAACTCCTTTGTGATGAGTGCATTCAAATCACACACTTGAACCTTCCTTTGGAAAGAGCAGTTTTGAAACACTCTTTCTGAAGAATCTGCAAGGGGATATTTGGAGCGATTTGAGGCCTATGCTGGAAATGAAATATCTTCACCTAAAAACTAGACGGAAGCATTCTCAGAAACTCCTTTGTGATGAGTGCATTCAACTCACAGAGTTGAAGCTTCCTTTTGATAGAGCAGTTTTGAAACACTCTTTTAGCAGCATCTGCAGGTGGATATTTGGAGCGCTTTGAGGCCAAGGCTGGAAAACGAAATATCATCACATAAAAACTCGCAGAAGCATTCTCTGAAACTTCTTTGTGATGAGTGCATTCAACTCACAGACTCGAACGTTGCTTTTGATAGAACAGTTTAGAAACACTCCTTTTGTAGAATCTGCAAGTGTTTATTTGGAGCGCTTGGAGGCCTATGTTGGAAAAGGACATATCTTCACATCAAGAGTAGACAGACGCATTCTCAGAAACTTCTTTGTGATGAGTGCATTGAACTCACAGAGTTGAACCTACCTATTGATAGAGAAGTTTTGAAACACCCTTTTTGTAGAATCTGCAAGTGAATATTTGGCGCGATTGGAGGCCTATGCAGGAAACGGAAATATCTTCACATGAAAGCTAGACAGATGAATTCTCCGAAACGTCTTTGTGATGAGTGCATTCAACTCACAGACTTGAAGCTTCCTTTTGAAAGAGCAGTTTCGAAACACTCTTTTTGTAGAATCTGCAAGTGGATATTTGGAGCGCTTTGAGGGCTATGCTGGAAAAGTTAATACCTTCACCTAAAAACTAGACAGACGCAAAATCAGAAACTTCTTTGTGACGTGTGCATTGAACTCACAGAGTTGAACCTTTCTTTTGATACAGAAGTTTTGAAACACTCTTTTCGTAGAATCTTCAAGTGGATGGATGGAGTGATTTGAGGCCTATGCTGGAAAAGGAAATACCTTCACGTAGAAACGAGACAAAAGCATTCTCAGAAAGTTCCCTGTGCTTTGTGCATTCAACTCACAGAGTTGAACATTCCCTTTGATAGAGCAGTTTTGAAACACTCTTCTTGTAGAATCTGCAAGTGGATATTTGGAGCGCTTTGAGGCCTCTGCCGCCAAAGGAATTATGATTGCATAAAAACTAGATGGAAGCGTTCTCAGAAACTTCCTTGTGATGAGTGCCTTCAACTCGCAGAGTGGAACCTTCCTTTCGATAGACCAGTTTTGAAACACTGTTTTTGTAGATTCCGCAAGTGGCTATTTGGAGCTCTTTGAGGCTTATGCTGGAAAAGGAAATATCTTCGTCTACAAACTAGACAGAAGCATTCTCAGAAACTTCTTTGTCATGTGGGGATTGAACTCACAGAGTTGAACATTCCTTTACATAGAGCAGTTTTGCAACACCCTTTCGGTGGAAAGTGAAAGTGCTTATTTGGTGCGATGGCGGCATCTAGTGGATAAGGAAATACATTCAGATGAAAACAAGATACATCCATTCTCAGAAACTTCTTTGTGATGACTGCATTCTACTCACAGAGTTGAACCTTCCGTTTGATAGAACAGTTTTGAAACACTCTTTCTGTGGAATCTGCAAGTGGCTATTTGGAGCGCTTTGAGGCCTATGCTGGAAAAGGAAATCTCTTCACATAAAACCTAGACAGAAGTATTCCCAGAAAGTTTTTCTGATGTGCGCATTCAACTCACCGAGTTGAACCTTCCTTTAGATAGAGCAGTTTTGAAACACTCTGTCTGTAGTACCTGCGAGTGGATATTTGGAGTGCTTTGAGTGCTACACTGTAAAAGCAAATATCTTCACTTGGAATCTAGACAGAAGAATTCTCAGAGACTTCCCTGTGCTCTCTGCATTCCACTCACAGAGTTGAACCTTCCTTTTGATAGAACAGTTTTGAAACACTCTTGTGGTAGAATCTGCAAGTCGATATTTGGAAGGTTTGGAGGCCTATCCTGGGAAAGGAAATATCTTCCCATCAAAACTAGACAGAAGCATTCTCAGAAACTTCTTAGTGATGTGCGCATTCAAGTCACAGAGTTGAAGCTTCCTTTTGATATAGCAGTTTTGAACCACTCTTTTAGTGGAATCTGCAAGTGGATGTTCGGAGAGCTAAGAGGCCAACACTGGAAAAGGAAATCTCTTCACGTAAAAACTAGACGGAAGCATTCTCAGAAACTTCAATGGGCTTTACGCATTCAACTCACAGAGTGCAATGTTGCTTTTGAGAGCGCAGTTTTAAAACACTGTTTTTGTAGAATTTGCTAGAGGATGTTTGGAGCGATGTGAGGCCTTTGCTGGAAAAGGAAATATCTTCACATAAAACCTAGACAGAAGCATTCTCAGAAACTCCTTTGTGATGAGTGCATTCAAATCACACCCTTGAACCTTCCTTTGGAAAGAGCAGTTTTGAAACACTCTTTCTGAAGAATCTGCAAGTGGATATTTGGAGCGATTTGAGGCCTCTGCTGGAAATGAAATATCTTCACCTAAAAACTAGACGGAAGCATTCTCAGAAACTCCTTTGTGATGAGTGCATTCAACTCACAGAGTTGAAGCTTCCTTTTGATAGAGCAGTTTTGAAACACTCTTTTAGCACCATCTGCAAGTGGATATTTGGAGCGCTTTGAGGCCAAGGCTGGAAAACGAAATATCATCACATAAAAACTCGACAGAAGCATTCTCTGAAACTTCTTTCTGATGAGTGCATTCAACTCACAGACTCGAACGTTGCTTTTGATAGAACAGTTTAGAAACACTCCTATTGTAGAATCTGCAAGTGTTTATTTGGAGCGCTTGGAGGCCTATGTTGGAAAAGGACATATCTTCACATCAAGAGTAGACAGACGCATTCTCAGAAACTTCTTTGTGATGAGTGCATTGAACTCACAGAGTTGAACCTACCTATTGATAGAGAAGTTTTGAAACACCCTTTTTGTAGAATCTGCAAGTGAATATTTGGCGCGATTGGAGGCCTATGCAGGAAACGGAAATATCTTCACATGAAAGCTAGACAGATGAATTCTCCGAAACGTCTTTGTGATGAGTGCATTCAACTCACAGACTTGAAGCTTCCTTTTGAAAGAGCAGTTTCGAAACACTCTTTTTGTAGAATCTGCAAGTGGATATTTGGAGCGCTTTGAGGGCTATGCTGGAAAAGTTAATACCTTCACCTAAAAACTAGACAGACGCAAACTCAGAAACTTCTTTGTGACGTGTGCATTGAACTCACAGAGTTGAACCTTTCTTTTGATACAGAAGTTTTGAAACACTCTTTTCGTAGAATCTTCAAGTGGATGGATGGAGTGATTTGAGGCCTATGCTGGAAAAGGAAATACCTTCACTTAGAAACGAGACAAAAGCATTCTCAGAAAGTTCCCTGTGCTTTGTGCATTCAACTCACAGAGGTGAACATTCCCTTTGATAGAGCAGTTTTGAAACACTCTTTTTGTAGAATCTGCAAGTGGATATTTGGAGCGCTTTGAGGCCTCTGCCGCCAAAGGAATTATCATTGCATAAAAACTAGATGGAAGCGTTCTCAGAAACTTCCTTGTGATGAGTGCATTCAACTCGCAGTGTGGAACCTTCCTTTCGATAGACCAGTTTTGAAACACTGTTTTTGTAGAATCCGCAAGTGGCTATTTGGAGCTCTTTGAGGCTTATGCTGGAAAAGGAAATATCTTCGTCTACAAACTAGACAGAAGCATTCTCAGAAACTTCTTTGTCATGTGGGGATTGAACTCACAGAGTTGAACATTCCTTTACATAGAGCAGTTTTGCAACACCCTTTCGGTGGAAAGTGAAAGTGCTTATTTGGTGCGATGGCGGCATCTAGTGGATAAGGAAATACATTCAGATGAAAACAAGATACATCCATTCTCAGAAACTTCTTTGTGATGACTGCATTCTACGCACAGAGTTGAACCTTCCTTTTGATAGAACAGTTTTGAAACACTCTTTTTGTGGAATCTGCAAGTGGCTATTTGGAGCGCTTTGAGGCCTATGCTGGAAAAGGAAATCTCTTCACATAAAACCTAGACAGAAGTATTCCCAGAAAGTTTTTCTGATGTGCGCATTCAACTCACCGAGTTGAACCTTCCTTTAGTTAGAGCAGTTTTGAAACACTCTGTCTGTAGTACCTGCGAGTGGATATTTGGAGTGCTTTGAGTGCTACACTGTAAAAGCAAATATCTTCACTTGGAATCTAGACAGAAGAATTCTCAGAGACTTCCCTGTGCTCTCTGCATTCCACTCACAGAGTTGAACCTTCCTTTTGATAGAACAGTTTTGAAACACTCTTGTGGTAGAATCTGCAAGTCGATATTTGGAAGGTTTGGAGGCCTATCCTGGGAAAGGAAATATCTTCCCATCAAAACTAGACAGAAGCATTCTCAGAAACTTCTTAGTGATGTGCGCATTCAAGTCACAGAGTTGAAGCTTCCTTTTGATATAGCAGTTTTGAACCACTCTTTTAGTGGAATCTGCAAGTGGATGTTCGGAGAGCTAAGAGGCCAACACTGGAAAAGGAAATCTCTTCACGTAAAAACTAGACGGAAGCATTCTCAGAAACTTCAATGGGCTTTACGCATTCAACTCACAGAGTGCAATGTTGCTTTTGAGAGCGCAGTTTTAAAACACTGTTTTTGTAGAATTTGCTAGAGGATGTTTGGAGCGATGTGAGGCCTTTGCTGGAAAAGGAAATATCTTCACATAAAACCTAGACAGAAGCATTCTCAGAAACTCCTTTGTGATGAGTGCATTCAAATCACACACTTGAACCTTCCTTTGGAAAGAGCAGTTTTGAAACACTCTTTCTGAAGAATCTGCAAGTGGATATTTGGAGCGATTTGAGGCCTATGCTGGAAATGAAATATCTTCACCTAAAAACTAGACGGAAGCATTCTCAGAAACTCCTTTGTGATGAGTGCATTCAACTCACAGAGTTGAAGCTTCCTTTTGATAGAGCAGTTTTGAAACACTCTTTTAGCAGCATCTGCAGGTGGATATTTGGAGCGCTTTGAGGCCAAGGCTGGAAAACGAAATATCATCACATAAAAACTCGACAGAAGCATTCTCTGAAACTTCTTTGTGATGAGTGCATTCAACTCACAGACTCGAACGTTGCTTTTGATAGAACAGTTTAGAAACACTCCTTTTGTAGAATCTGCAAGTGTTTATTTGGAGCGCTTGGAGGCCTATGTTGGAAAAGGACATATCTTCACATCAAGAGTAGACAGACGCATTCTCAGAAACGTCTTTGTGATGAGTGCATTGAACTCACAGAGTTGAACCTACCTATTGATAGAGAAGTTTTGAAACACCCTTTTTGTAGAATCTGCAAGTGAATATTTGGCGCGATTTGAGGCCTATGCAGGAAACGGAAATATCTTCACATGAAAGCTAGACAGATGAATTCTCCGAAACATCTTTGTGATGAGTGCATTCAACTCACAGACTTGAAGCTTCCTTTTGAAAGAGCAGTTTCGAAACACTCTTTTTGTAGAATCTGCAAGTGGATATTTGGAGCGCTTTGAGGGCTATGCTGGAAAAGTTAATACCTTCACCTAAAAACTAGACAGACGCAAACTCAGAAACTTCTTTGTGACGTGCGCATTGAACTCACAGAGTTGAACCTTTCTTTTGATACAGAAGTTTTGAAACACTCTTTTCGTAGAATCTTCAAGTGGATGGATGGAGTGATTTGAGGCCTATGCTGGAAAAGGAAATACCTTCACGTAGAAACGAGACAAAAGCATTCTCAGAAAGTTCCCTGTGCTTTGTGCATTCAACTCACAGAGTTGAACATTCCCTTTGATAGAGCAGTTTTGAAACACTCTTTTTGTAGAATCTGCAAGTGGCTATTTGGAGCGCTTTGAGGCCTCTGCCGCCAAAGGAATTATCATTGCATAAAAACTAGATGGAAGCGTTCTCAGAAACTTCCTTGTGATGAGTGCCTTCAACTCGCAGAGTGGAACCTTCCTTTCGATAGACCAGTTTTGAAACACTGTTTTTGTAGAATCCGCAAGTGGCTATTTGGAGCTCTTTGAGGCTTATGCTGGAAAAGGAAATATCTTCGTCTACAAACTAGACAGAAGCATTCTCAGAAACTTCTTTGTCATGTGGGGATTGAACTCACAGAGTTGAACATTCCTTTACATAGAGCAGTTTTGCAACACCCTTTCGGTGGAAAGTGAAAGTGCTTATTTGGTGCGATGGCGGCATCTAGTGGATAAGGAAATACATTCAGATGAAAACAAGATACATCCATTCTCAGAAACTTCTTTGTGATGACTGCATTCTACTCACAGAGTTGAACCTTCCTTTTGATAGAGCAGTTTTGAAACACTCTTTTTGTGGAATCTGCAAGTGGCTATTTGGAGCGCTTTGAGGCCTATGCTGGAAAAGGAAATCTCTTCACATAAAACCTAGACAGAAGTATTCCCAGAAAGTTTTTCTGATGTGCGCATTCAACTCACCGAGTTGAACCTTCCTTTAGATAGAGCAGTTTTGAAACACTCTGTCTGTAGTACCTGCGAGTGGATATTTGGAGTGCTTTGAGTGCTACACTGTAAAAGCAAATATCTTCACTTGGAATCTAGACAGAAGAATTCTCAGAGACTTCCCTGTGCTCTCTGCATTCCGCTCACAGAGTTGAACCTTCCTTTTGATAGAACAGTTTTGAAACACTCTTGTGGTAGAATCTGCAAGTCGATATTTGGAAGGTTTGGAGGCCTATCCTGGGAAAGGAAATATCTTCCCATCAAAACTAGACAGAAGCATTCTCAGAAGCTTCTCAGTGATGTGCGCATTCAAGTCACAGAGTTGAAGCTTCCTTTTGATATAGCAGTTTTGAACCACTCTTTTAGTGGAATCTGCAAGTGGATGTTCGGAGAGCTAAGAGGCCAACACTGGAAAAGGAAATCTCTTCACGTAAAAACTAGACGGAAGCATTCTCAGAAACTTCAATGGGCTTTACGCATTCAACTCACAGAGTGCAATGTTGCTTTTGAGAGCGCAGTTTTAAAACACTGTTTTTGTAGAATTTGCTAGAGGATGTTTGGAGCGATGTGAGGCCTTTGCTGGAAAAGGAAATATCTTCACATAAAACCTAGACAGAAGCATTCTCAGAAACTCCTTTGTGATGAGTGCATTCAAATCACACACTTGAACCTTCCTTTGGAAAGAGCAGTTTTGAAACACTCTTTCTGAAGAATCTGCAAGTGGATATTTGGAGCGATTTGAGGCCTATGCTGGAAATGAAATATCTTCACCTAAAAACTAGACGGAAGCATTCTCAGAAACTCCTTTGTGATGAGTGCATTCAACTCACAGAGTTGAAGCTTCCTTTTGATAGAGCAGTTTTGAAACACTCTTTTAGCAGCATCTGCAGGTGGATATTTGGAGCGCTTTGAGGCCAAGGCTGGAAAACGAAATATCATCACATAAAAACTCGCAGAAGCATTCTCTGAAACTTCTTTGTGATGAGTGCATTCAACTCACAGACTCGAACGTTGCTTTTGATAGAACAGTTTAGAAACACTCCTTTTGTAGAATCTGCAAGTGTTTATTTGGAGCGCTTGGAGGCCTATGTTGGAAAAGGACATATCTTCACATCAAGAGTAGACAGACGCATTCTCAGAAACTTCTTTGTGATGAGTGCATTGAACTCACAGAGTTGAACCTACCTATTGATAGAGAAGTTTTGAAACACCCTTTTTGTAGAATCTGCAAGTGAATATTTGGCGCGATTTGAGGCCTATGCAGGAAACGGAAATATCTTCACATGAAAGCTAGACAGATGAATTCTCCGAAACGTCTTTGTGATGAGTGCATTCAACTCACAGACTTGAAGCTTCCTTTTGAAAGAGCAGTTTCGAAACACTCTTTTTGTAGAATCTGCAAGTGGATATTTGGAGCGCTTTGAGGGCTATGCTGGAAAAGTTAATACCTTCACCTAAAAACTAGACAGACGCAAACTCAGAAACTTCTTTGTGACGTGCGCATTGAACTCACAGAGTTGAACCTTTCTTTTGATACAGAAGTTTTGAAACACTCTTTTCGTAGAATCTTCAAGTGGATGGATGGAGTGATTTGAGGCCTATGCTGGAAAAGGAAATACCTTCACGTAGAAACGAGACAAAGCATTCTCAGAAAGTTCCCTGTGCTTTGTGCATTCAACTCACAGAGTTGAACATTCCCTTTGATAGAGCAGTTTTGAAACACTCTTTTTGTAGAATCTGCAAGTGGATATTTGGAGCGCTTTGAGGCCTCTGCCGCCAAAGGAATTATCATTGCATAAAAACTAGATGGAAGCGTTCTCAGAAACTTCCTTGTGATGAGTGCCTTCAACTCGCAGAGTGGAACCTTCCTTTCGATAGACCAGTTTTGAAACACTGTTTTTGTAGAATCCGCAAGTGGCTATTTGGAGCTCTTTGAGGCTTATGCTGGAAAAGGAAATATCTTCGTCTACAAACTAGACAGAAGCATTCTCAGAAACTTCTTTGTCATGTGGGGATTGAACTCACAGAGTTGAACATTCCTTTACATAGAGCCGTTTTGCAACACCCTTTCGGTGGAAAGTGAAAGTGCTTATTTGGTGCGATGGCGGCATCTAGTGGATAAGGAAATACATTCAGATGAAAACAAGATACATCCATTCTCAGAAACTTCTTTGTGATGACTGCATTCTACTCACAGAGTTGAACCTTCCGTTTGATAGAACAGTTTTGAAACACTCTTTCTGTGGAATCTGCAAGTGGCTATTTGGAGCGCTTTGAGGCCTATGCTGGAAAAGGAAATCTCTTCACATAAAACCTAGACAGAAGTATTCCCAGAAAGTTTTTCTGATGTGCGCATTCAACTCACCGAGTTGAACCTTCCTTTAGATAGAGCAGTTTTGAAACACTCTGTCTGTAGTACCTGCGAGTGGATATTTGGAGTGCTTTGAGTGCTACACTGTAAAAGCAAATATCTTCACTTGGAATCTAGACAGAAGAATTCTCAGAGACTTCCCTGTGCTCTCTGCATTCCACTCACAGAGTTGAACCTTCCTTTTGATAGAACAGTTTTGAAACACTCTTGTGGTAGAATCTGCAAGTCGATATTTGGAAGGTTTGGAGGCCTATCCTGGGAAAGGAAATATCTTCCCATCAAAACTAGACAGAAGCATTCTCAGAAACTTCTTAGTGATGTGCGCATTCAAGTCACAGAGTTGAAGCTTCCTTTTGATATAGCAGTTTTGAACCACTCTTTTAGTGGAATCTGCAAGTGGATGTTCGGAGAGCTAAGAGGCCAACACTGGAAAAGGAAATCTCTTCACGTAAAAACTAGACGGAAGCATTCTCAGAAACTTCAATGGGCTTTACGCATTCAACTCACAGAGTGCAATGTTGCTTTTGAGAGCGCAGTTTTAAAACACTGTTTTTGTAGAATTTGCTAGAGGATGTTTGGAGCGATGTGAGGCCTTTGCTGGAAAAGGAAATATCTTCACATAAAACCTAGACAGAAGCATTCTCAGAAACTCCTTTGTGATGAGTGCATTCAAATCACACACTTGAACCTTCCTTTGGAAAGAGCAGTTTTGAAACACTCTTTCTGAAGAATCTGCAAGGGGATATTTGGAGCGATTTGAGGCCTCTGCTGGAAATGAAATATCTTCACCTAAAAACTAGACGGAAGCATTCTCAGAAACTCCTTTGTGATGAGTGCATTCAACTCACAGAGTTGAAGCTTCCTTTTGATAGAGCAGTTTTGAAACACTCTTTTAGCAGCATCTGCAAGTGGATATTTGGAGCGCTTTGAGGCCAAGGCTGGAAAACGAAATATCATCACATAAAAATTCGCAGAAGCATTCTCTGAAACTTCTTTGTGATGAGTGCATTCAACTCACAGACTCGAACGTTGCTTTTGATAGAACAGTTTAGAAACACTCCTTTTGTAGAATCTGCAAGTGTTTATTTGGAGCGCTTGGAGGCCTATGTTGGAAAAGGACATATCTTCACATCAAGAGTAGACAGACGCATTCTCAGAAACTTCTTTGTGATGAGTGCATTGAACTCACAGAGTTGAACCTACCTATTGATAGAGAAGTTTTGAAACACCCTTTTTGTAGAATCTGCAAGTGAATATTTGGCGCGATTGGAGGCCTATGCAGGAAACGGAAATATCTTCACATGAAAGCTAGACAGATGAATTCTCCGAAACGTCTTTGTGATGAGTGCATTCAACTCACAGACTTGAAGCTTCCTTTTGAAAGAGCAGTTTCGAAACACTCTTTTTGTAGAATCTGCAAGTGGATATTTGGAGCGCTTTGAGGGCTATGCTGGAAAAGTTAATACCTTCACCTAAAAACTAGACAGACGCAAACTCAGAAACTTCTTTGTGACGTGCGCATTGAACTCACAGAGTTGAACCTTTCTTTTGATACAGAAGTTTTGAAACACTCTTTTCGTAGAATCTTCAAGTGGATGGATGGAGTGATTTGAGGCCTATGCTGGAAAAGGAAATACCTTCACGTAGAAACGAGACAAAAGCATTCTCAGAAAGTTCCCTGTGCTTTGTGCATTCAACTCACAGAGTTGAACATTCCCTTTGATAGAGCAGTTTTGAAACACTCTTTTTGTAGAATCTGCAAGTGGCTATTTGGAGCGCTTTGAGGCCTCTGCCGCCAAAGGAATTATCATTGCATAAAAACTAGATGGAAGCGTTCTCAGAAACTTCCTTGTGATGAGTGCCTTCAACTCGCAGAGTGGAACCTTCCTTTCGATAGACCAGTTTTGAAACACTGTTTTTGTAGAATCCGCAAGTGGCTATTTGGAGCTCTTTGAGGCTTATGCTGGAAAAGGAAATATCTTCGTCTACAAACTAGACAGAAGCATTCTCAGAAACTTCTTTGTCATGTGGGGATTGAACTCACAGAGTTGAACATTCCTTTACATAGAGCCGTTTTGCAACACCCTTTCGGTGGAAAGTGAAAGTGCTTATTTGGTGCGATGGCGGCATCTAGTGGATAAGGAAATACATTCAGATGAAAACAAGATACATCCATTCTCAGAAACTTCTTTGTGATGACTGCATTGTACTCACAGAGTTGAACCTTCCGTTTGATAGAACAGTTTTGAAACACTCTTTCTGTGGAATCTGCAAGTGGCTATTTGGAGCGCTTTGAGGCCTATGCTGGAAAAGGAAATCTCTTCACATAAAACCTAGACAGAAGTATTCCCAGAAAGTTTTTCTGATGTGCGCATTCAACTCACCGAGTTGAACCTTCCTTTAGATAGAGCAGTTTTGAAACACTCTGTCTGTAGTACCTGCGAGTGGATATTTGGAGTGCTTTGAGTGCTACACTGTAAAAGCAAATATCTTCACTTGGAATCTAGACAGAAGAATTCTCAGAGACTTCCCTGTGCTCTCTGCATTCCACTCACAGAGTTGAACCTTCCTTTTGATAGAACAGTTTTGAAACACTCTTGTGGTAGAATCTGCAAGTCGATATTTGGAAGGTTTGGAGGCCTATCCTGGGAAAGGAAATATCTTCCCATCAAAACTAGACAGAAGCATTCTCAGAAACTTCTTGGTGATGTGCGCATTCAAGTCACAGAGTTGAAGCTTCCTTTTGATATAGCAGTTTTGAACCACTCTTTTAGTGGAATCTGCAAGTGGATGTTCGGAGAGCTAAGAGGCCAACACTGGAAAAGGAAATCTCTTCACGTAAAAACTAGACGGAAGCATTCTCAGAAACTTCAATGGGCTTTACGCATTCAACTCACAGAGTGCAATGTTGCTTTTGAGAGCGCAGTTTTAAAACACTGTTTTTGTAGAATTTGCTAGAGGATGTTTGGAGCGATGTGAGGCCTTTGCTGGAAAAGGAAATATCTTCACATAAAACCTAGACAGAAGCATTCTCAGAAACTCCTTTGTGATGAGTGCATTCAAATCACACACTTGAACCTTCCTTTGGAAAGAGCAGTTTTGAAACACTCTTTCTGAAGAATCTGCAAGGGGATATTTGGAGCGATTTGAGGCCTCTGCTGGAAATGAAATATCTTCACCTAAAAACTAGACGGAAGCATTCTCAGAAACTCCTTTGTGATGAGTGCATTCAACTCACAGAGTTGAAGCTTCCTTTTGATAGAGCAGTTTTGAAACACTCTTTTAGCAGCATCTGCAAGTGGATATTTGGAGCGCTTTGAGGCCAAGGCTGGAAAACGAAATATCATCACATAAAAACTCGACAGAAGCATTCTCTGAAACTTCTTTGTGATGAGTGCATTCAACTCACAGACTCGAACGTTGCTTTTGATAGAACAGTTTAGAAACACTCCTTTTGTAGAATCTGCAAGTGTTTATTTGGAGCGCTTGGAGGCCTATGTTGGAAAAGGACATATCTTCACATCAAGAGTAGACAGACGCATTCTCAGAAACTTCTTTGTGATGAGTGCATTGAACTCACAGAGTTGAACCTACCTATTGATAGAGAAGTTTTGAAACACCCTTTTTGTAGAATCTGGAAGTGAATATTTGGCGCGATTTGAGGCCTATGCAGGAAACGGAAATATCTTCACATGAAAGCTAGACAGATGAATTCTCCGAAACGTCTTTGTGATGAGTGCATTCAACTCACAGACTTGAAGCTTCCTTTTGAAAGAGCAGTTTCGAAACACTCTTTTTGTAGAATCTGCAAGTGGATATTTGGAGCGCTTTGAGGGCTATGCTGGAAAAGTTAATACCTTCACCTAAAAACTAGACAGACGCAAACTCAGAAACTTCTTTGTGACGTGCGCATTGAACTCACAGAGTTGAACCTTTCTTTTGATACAGAAGTTTTGAAACACTCTTTTCGTAGAATCTTCAAGTGGATGGATGGAGTGATTTGAGGCCTATGCTGGAAAAGGAAATACCTTCACGTAGAAACGAGACAAAAGCATTCTCAGAAAGTTCCCTGTGCTTTGTGCATTCAACTCACAGAGTTGAACATTCCCTTTGATAGAGCAGTTTTGAAACACTCTTCTTGTAGAATCTGCAAGTGGCTATTTGGAGCGCTTTGAGGCCTCTGCCGCCAAAGGAATTATCATTGCATAAAAACTAGATGGAAGCGTTCTCAGAAACTTCCTTGTGATGAGTGCCTTCAACTCGCAGAGTGGAACCTTCCTTTCGATAGACCAGTTTTGAAACACTGTTTTTGTAGAATCCGCAAGTGGCTATTTGGAGCTCTTTGAGGCTTATGCTGGAAAAGGAAATATCTTCGTCTACAAACTAGACAGAAGCATTCTCAGAAACTTCTTTGTCATGTGGGGATTGAACTCACAGAGTTGAACATTCCTTTACATAGAGCAGTTTTGCAACACCCTTTCGGTGGAAAGTGAAAGTGCTTATTTGGTGCGATGGCGGCATCTAGTGGATAAGGAAATACATTCAGATGAAAACAAGATACATCCATTCTCAGAAACTTCTTTGTGATGACTGCATTCTACTCACAGAGTTGAACCTTCCTTTTGATAGAGCAGTTTTGAAACACTCTTTTTGTGGAATCTGCAAGTGGCTATTTGGAGCGCTTTGAGGCCTATGCTGGAAAAGGAAATCTCTTCACATAAAACCTAGACAGAAGTATTCCCAGAAAGTTTTTCTGATGTGCGCATTCAACTCACCGAGTTGAACCTTCCTTTAGATAGAGCAGTTTTGAAACACTCTGTCTGTATTACCTGCGAGTGGATATTTGGAGTGCTTTGAGTGCTACACTGTAAAAGCAAATATCTTCACTTGGAATCTAGACAGAAGAATTCTCAGAGACTTCCCTGTGCTCTCTGCATTCCGCTCACAGAGTTGAACCTTCCTTTTGATAGAACAGTTTTGAAACACTCTTGTGGTAGAATCTGCAAGTCGATATTTGGAAGGTTTGGAGGCCTATCCTGGGAAAGGAAATATCTTCCCATCAAAACTAGACAGAAGCATTCTCAGAAGCTTCTCAGTGATGTGCGCATTCAAGTCACAGAGTTGAAGCTTCCTTTTGATATAGCAGTTTTGAACCACTCTTTTAGTGGAATCTGCAAGTGGATGTTCGGAGAGCTAAGAGGCCAACACTGGAAAAGGAAATCTCTTCACGTAAAAACTAGACGGAAGCATTCTCAGAAACTTCAATGGGCTTTACGCATTCAACTCACAGAGTGCAATGTTGCTTTTGAGAGCGCAGTTTTAAAACACTGTTTTTGTAGAATTTGCTAGAGGATGTTTGGAGCGATGTGAGGCCTTTGCTGGAAAAGGAAATATCTTCACATAAAACCTAGACAGAAGCATTCTCAGAAACTCCTTTGTGATGAGTGCATTCAAATCACACACTTGAACCTTCCTTTGGAAAGAGCAGTTTTGAAACACTCTTTCTGAAGAATCTGCAAGGGGATATTTGGAGCGATTTGAGGCCTCTGCTGGAAATGAAATATCTTCACCTAAAAACTAGACGGAAGCATTCTCAGAAACTCCTTTGTGATGAGTGCATTCAACTCACAGAGTTGAAGCTTCCTTTTGATAGAGCAGTTTTGAAACACTCTTTTAGCACCATCTGCAGGTGGATATTTGGAGCGCTTTGAGGCCAAGGCTGGAAAACGAAATATCATCACATAAAAATTCGCAGAAGCATTCTCTGAAACTTCTTTGTGATGAGTGCATTCAACTCACAGACTCGAACGTTGCTTTTGATAGAACAGTTTAGAAACACTCCTTTTGTAGAATCTGCAAGTGTTTATTTGGAGCGCTTGGAGGCCTATGTTGGAAAAGGACATATCTTCACATCAAGAGTAGACAGACGCATTCTCAGAAACTTCTTTGTGATGAGTGCATTGAACTCACAGAGTTGAACCTACCTATTGATATAGAAGTTTTGAAACACCCTTTTTGTAGAATCTGCAAGTGAATATTTGGCGCGATTGGAGGCCTATGCAGGAAACGGAAATATCTTCACATGAAAGCTAGACAGATGAATTCTCCGAAACGTCTTTGTGATGAGTGCATTCAACTCACAGACTTGAAGCTTCCTTTTGAAAGAGCAGTTTCGAAACACTCTTTTTGTAGAATCTGCAAGTGGATATTTGGAGCGCTTTGAGGGCTATGCTGGAAAAGTTAATACCTTCACCTAAAAACTAGACAGACGCAAACTCAGAAACTTCTTTGTGACGTGCGCATTGAACTCACAGAGTTGAACCTTTCTTTTGATACAGAAGTTTTGAAACACTCTTTTCGTAGAATCTTCAAGTGGATGGATGGAGTGATTTGAGGCCTATGCTGGAAAAGGAAATACCTTCACGTAGAAACGAGACAAAAGCATTCTCAGAAAGTTCCCTGTGCTTTGTGCATTCAACTCACAGAGTTGAACATTCCCTTTGATAGAGCAGTTTTGAAACACTCTTTTTGTAGAATCTGCAAGTGGCTATTTGGAGCGCTTTGAGGCCTCTGCCGCCAAAGGAATTATCATTGCATAAAAACTAGATGGAAGCGTTCTCAGAAACTTCCTTGTGATGAGTGCCTTCAACTCGCAGAGTGGAACCTTCCTTTCGATAGACCAGTTTTGAAACACTGTTTTTGTAGAATCCGCAAGTGGCTATTTGGAGCTCTTTGAGGCTTATGCTGGAAAAGGAAATATCTTCGTCTACAAACTAGACAGAAGCATTCTCAGAAACTTCTTTGTCATGTGGGGATTGAACTCACAGAGTTGAACATTCCTTTACATAGAGCCGTTTTGCAACACCCTTTCGGTGGAAAGTGAAAGTGCTTATTTGGTGCGATGGCGGCATCTAGTGGATAAGGAAATACATTCAGATGAAAACAAGATACATCCATTCTCAGAAACTTCTTTGTGATGACTGCATTCTACTCACAGAGTTGAACCTTCCGTTTGATAGAACAGTTTTGAAACACTCTTTCTGTGGAATCTGCAAGTGGCTATTTGGAGCGCTTTGAGGCCTATGCTGGAAAAGGAAATCTCTTCACATAAAACCTAGACAGAAGTATTCCCAGAAAGTTTTTCTGATGTGCGCATTCAACTCACCGAGTTGAACCTTCCTTTAGATAGAGCAGTTTTGAAACACTCTGTCTGTAGTACCTGCGAGTGGATATTTGGAGTGCTTTGAGTGCTACACTGTAAAAGCAAATATCTTCACTTGGAATCTAGACAGAAGAATTCTCAGAGACTTCCCTGTGCTCTCTGCATTCCACTCACAGAGTTGAACCTTCCTTTTGATAGAACAGTTTTGAAACACTCTTGTGGTAGAATCTGCAAGTCGATATTTGGAAGGTTTGGAGGCCTATCCTGGGAAAGGAAATATCTTCCCATCAAAACTAGACAGAAGCATTCTCAGAAACTTCTTAGTGATGTGCGCATTCAAGTCACAGAGTTGAAGCTTCCTTTTGATATAGCAGTTTTGAACCACTCTTTTAGTGGAATCTGCAAGTGGATGTTCGGAGAGCTAAGAGGCCAACACTGGAAAAGGAAATCTCTTCACGTAAAAACTAGACGGAAGCATTCTCAGAAACTTCAATGGGCTTTACGCATTCAACTCACAGAGTGCAATGTTGCTTTTGAGAGCGCAGTTTTAAAACACTGTTTTTGTAGAATTTGCTAGAGGATGTTTGGAGCGATGTGAGGCCTTTGCTGGAAAAGGAAATATCTTCACATAAAACCTAGACAGAAGCATTCTCAGAAACTCCTTTGTGATGAGTGCATTCAAATCACACACTTGAACCTTCCTTTGGAAAGAGCAGTTTTGAAACACTCTTTCTGAAGAATCTGCAAGGGGATATTTGGAGCGATTTGAGGCCTCTGCTGGAAATGAAATATCTTCACCTAAAAACTAGACGGAAGCATTCTCAGAAACTCCTTTGTGATGAGTGCATTCAACTCACAGAGTTGAAGCTTCCTTTTGATAGAGCAGTTTTGAAACACTCTTTTAGCACCATCTGCAGGTGGATATTTGGAGCGCTTTGAGGCCAAGGCTGGAAAACGAAATATCATCACATAAAAATTCGCAGAAGCATTCTCTGAAACTTCTTTGTGATGAGTGCATTCAACTCACAGACTCGAACGTTGCTTTTGATAGAACAGTTTAGAAACACTCCTTTTGTAGAATCTGCAAGTGTTTATTTGGAGCGCTTGGAGGCCTATGTTGGAAAAGGACATATCTTCACATCAAGAGTAGACAGACGCATTCTCAGAAACTTCTTTGTGATGAGTGCATTGAACTCACAGAGTTGAACCTACCTATTGATAGAGAAGTTTTGAAACACCCTTTTTGTAGAATCTGCAAGTGAATATTTGGCGCGATTTGAGGCCTATGCAGGAAACGGAAATATCTTCACATGAAAGCTAGACAGATGAATTCTCCGAAACGTCTTTGTGATGAGTGCATTCAACTCACAGACTTGAAGCTTCCTTTTGAAAGAGCAGTTTCGAAACACTCTTTTTGTAGAATCTGCAAGTGGATATTTGGAGCGCTTTGAGGGCTATGCTGGAAAAGTTAATACCTTCACCTAAAAACTAGACAGACGCAAACTCAGAAACTTCTTTGTGACGTGCGCATTGAACTCACAGAGTTGAACCTTTCTTTTGATACAGAAGTTTTGAAACACTCTTTTCGTAGAATCTTCAAGTGGATGGATGGAGTGATTTGAGGCCTATGCTGGAAAAGGAAATACCTTCACGTAGAAACGAGACAAAAGCATTCTCAGAAAGTTCCCTGTGCTTTGTGCATTCAACTCACAGAGTTGAACATTCCCTTTGATAGAGCAGTTTTGAAACACTCTTTTTGTAGAATCTGCAAGTGGCTATTTGGAGCGCTTTGAGGCCTCTGCCGCCAAAGGAATTATCATTGCATAAAAACTAGATGGAAGCGTTCTCAGAAACTTCCTTGTGATGAGTGCCTTCAACTCGCAGAGTGGAACCTTCCTTTCGATAGACCAGTTTTGAAACACTGTTTTTGTAGAATCCGCAAGTGGCTATTTGGAGCTCTTTGAGGCTTATGCTGGAAAAGGAAATATCTTCGTCTACAAACTAGACAGAAGCATTCTCAGAAACTTCTTTGTCATGTGGGGATTGAACTCACAGAGTTGAACATTCCTTTACATAGAGCCGTTTTGCAACACCCTTTCGGTGGAAAGTGAAAGTGCTTATTTGGTGCGATGGCGGCATCTAGTGGATAAGGAAATACATTCAGATGAAAACAAGATACATCCATTCTCAGAAACTTCTTTGTGATGACTGCATTCTACTCACAGAGTTGAACCTTCCGTTTGATAGAACAGTTTTGAAACACTCTTTCTGTGGAATCTGCAAGTGGCTATTTGGAGCGCTTTGAGGCCTATGCTGGAAAAGGAAATCTCTTCACATAAAACCTAGACAGAAGTATTCCCAGAAAGTTTTTCTGATGTGCGCATTCAACTCACCGAGTTGAACCTTCCTTTAGATAGAGCAGTTTTGAAACACTCTGTCTGTAGTACCTGCGAGTGGATATTTGGAGTGCTTTGAGTGCTACACTGTAAAAGCAAATATCTTCACTTGGAATCTAGACAGAAGAATTCTCAGAGACTTCCCTGTGCTCTCTGCATTCCGCTCACAGAGTTGAACCTTCCTTTTGATAGAACAGTTTTGAAACACTCTTGTGGTAGAATCTGCAAGTCGATATTTGGAAGGTTTGGAGGCCTATCCTGGGAAAGGAAATATCTTCCCATCAAAACTAGACAGAAGCATTCTCAGAAACTTCTTAGTGATGTGCGCATTCAAGTCACAGAGTTGAAGCTTCCTTTTGATATAGCAGTTTTGAACCACTCTTTTAGTGGAATCTGCAAGTGGATGTTCGGAGAGCTAAGAGGCCAACACTGGAAAAGGAAATCTCTTCACGTAAAAACTAGACGGAAGCATTCTCAGAAACTTCAATGGGCTTTACGCATTCAACTCACAGAGTGCAATGTTGCTTTTGAGAGCGCAGTTTTAAAACACTGTTTTTGTAGAATTTGCTAGAGGATGTTTGGAGCGATGTGAGGCCTTTGCTGGAAAAGGAAATATCTTCACATAAAACCTAGACAGAAGCATTCTCAGAAACTCCTTTGTGATGAGTGCATTCAAATCACACACTTGAACCTTCCTTTGGAAAGAGCAGTTTTGAAACACTCTTTCTGAAGAATCTGCAAGGGGATATTTGGAGCGATTTGAGGCCTCTGCTGGAAATGAAATATCTTCACCTAAAAACTAGACGGAAGCATTCTCAGAAACTCCTTTGTGATGAGTGCATTCAACTCACAGAGTTGAAGCTTCCTTTTGATAGAGCAGTTTTGAAACACTCTTTTAGCAGCATCTGCAGGTGGATATTTGGAGCGCTTTGAGGCCAAGGCTGGAAAACGAAATATCATCACATAAAAACTCGACAGAAGCATTCTCTGAAACTTCTTTGTGATGAGTGCATTCAACTCACAGACTCGAACGTTGCTTTTGATAGAACAGTTTAGAAACACTCCTTTTGTAGAATCTGCAAGTGTTTATTTGGAGCGCTTGGAGGCCTATGTTGGAAAAGGACATATCTTCACATCAAGAGTAGACAGACGCATTCTCAGAAACTTCTTTGTGATGAGTGCATTGAACTCACAGAGTTGAACCTACCTATTGATAGAGAAGTTTTGAAACACCCTTTTTGTAGAATCTGGAAGTGAATATTTGGCGCGATTTGAGGCCTATGCAGGAAACGGAAATATCTTCACATGAAAGCTAGACAGATGAATTCTCCGAAACGTCTTTGTGATGAGTGCATTCAACTCACAGACTTGAAGCTTCCTTTTGAAAGAGCAGTTTCGAAACACTCTTTTTGTAGAATCTGCAAGTGGATATTTGGAGCGCTTTGAGGGCTATGCTGGAAAAGTTAATACCTTCACCTAAAAACTAGACAGACGCAAACTCAGAAACTTCTTTGTGACGTGCGCATTGAACTCACAGAGTTGAACCTTTCTTTTGATACAGAAGTTTTGAAACACTCTTTTCGTAGAATCTTCAAGTGGATGGATGGAGTGATTTGAGGCCTATGCTGGAAAAGGAAATACCTTCACGTAGAAACGAGACAAAAGCATTCTCAGAAAGTTCCCTGTGCTTTGTGCATTCAACTCACAGAGTTGAACATTCCCTTTGATAGAGCAGTTTTGAAACACTCTTCTTGTAGAATCTGCAAGTGGCTATTTGGAGCGCTTTGAGGCCTCTGCCGCCAAAGGAATTATCATTGCATAAAAACTAGATGGAAGCGTTCTCAGAAACTTCCTTGTGATGAGTGCCTTCAACTCGCAGAGTGGAACCTTCCTTTCGATAGACCAGTTTTGAAACACTGTTTTTGTAGAATCCGCAAGTGGCTATTTGGAGCTCTTTGAGGCTTATGCTGGAAAAGGAAATATCTTCGTCTACAAACTAGACAGAAGCATTCTCAGAAACTTCTTTGTCATGTGGGGATTGAACTCACAGAGTTGAACATTCCTTTACATAGAGCAGTTTTGCAACACCCTTTCGGTGGAAAGTGAAAGTGCTTATTTGGTGCGATGGCGGCATCTAGTGGATAAGGAAATACATTCAGATGAAAACAAGATACATCCATTCTCAGAAACTTCTTTGTGATGACTGCATTCTACTCACAGAGTTGAACCTTCCTTTTGATAGAGCAGTTTTGAAACACTCTTTTTGTGGAATCTGCAAGTGGCTATTTGGAGCGCTTTGAGGCCTATGCTGGAAAAGGAAATCTCTTCACATAAAACCTAGACAGAAGTATTCCCAGAAAGTTTTTCTGATGTGCGCATTCAACTCACCGAGTTGAACCTTCCTTTAGATAGAGCAGTTTTGAAACACTCTGTCTGTATTACCTGCGAGTGGATATTTGGAGTGCTTTGAGTGCTACACTGTAAAAGCAAATATCTTCACTTGGAATCTAGACAGAAGAATTCTCAGAGACTTCCCTGTGCTCTCTGCATTCCGCTCACAGAGTTGAACCTTCCTTTTGATAGAACAGTTTTGAAACACTCTTGTGGTAGAATCTGCAAGTCGATATTTGGAAGGTTTGGAGGCCTATCCTGGGAAAGGAAATATCTTCCCATCAAAACTAGACAGAAGCATTCTCAGAAGCTTCTCAGTGATGTGCGCATTCAAGTCACAGAGTTGAAGCTTCCTTTTGATATAGCAGTTTTGAACCACTCTTTTAGTGGAATCTGCAAGTGGATGTTCGGAGAGCTAAGAGGCCAACACTGGAAAAGGAAATCTCTTCACGTAAAAACTAGACGGAAGCATTCTCAGAAACTTCAATGGGCTTTACGCATTCAACTCACAGAGTGCAATGTTGCTTTTGAGAGCGCAGTTTTAAAACACTGTTTTTGTAGAATTTGCTAGAGGATGTTTGGAGCGATGTGAGGCCTTTGCTGGAAAAGGAAATATCTTCACATAAAACCTAGACAGAAGCATTCTCAGAAACTCCTTTGTGATGAGTGCATTCAAATCACACACTTGAACCTTCCTTTGGAAAGAGCAGTTTTGAAACACTCTTTCTGAAGAATCTGCAAGGGGATATTTGGAGCGATTTGAGGCCTCTGCTGGAAATGAAATATCTTCACCTAAAAACTAGACGGAAGCATTCTCAGAAACTCCTTTGTGATGAGTGCATTCAACTCACAGAGTTGAAGCTTCCTTTTGATAGAGCAGTTTTGAAACACTCTTTTAGCACCATCTGCAGGTGGATATTTGGAGCGCTTTGAGGCCAAGGCTGGAAAACGAAATATCATCACATAAAAATTCGCAGAAGCATTCTCTGAAACTTCTTTGTGATGAGTGCATTCAACTCACAGACTCGAACGTTGCTTTTGATAGAACAGTTTAGAAACACTCCTTTTGTAGAATCTGCAAGTGTTTATTTGGAGCGCTTGGAGGCCTATGTTGGAAAAGGACATATCTTCACATCAAGAGTAGACAGACGCATTCTCAGAAACTTCTTTGTGATGAGTGCATTGAACTCACAGAGTTGAACCTACCTATTGATAGAGAAGTTTTGAAACACCCTTTTTGTAGAATCTGCAAGTGAATATTTGGCGCGATTGGAGGCCTATGCAGGAAACGGAAATATCTTCACATGAAAGCTAGACAGATGAATTCTCCGAAACGTCTTTGTGATGAGTGCATTCAACTCACAGACTTGAAGCTTCCTTTTGAAAGAGCAGTTTCGAAACACTCTTTTTGTAGAATCTGCAAGTGGATATTTGGAGCGCTTTGAGGGCTATGCTGGAAAAGTTAATACCTTCACCTAAAAACTAGACAGACGCAAACTCAGAAACTTCTTTGTGACGTGCGCATTGAACTCACAGAGTTGAACCTTTCTTTTGATACAGAAGTTTTGAAACACTCTTTTCGTAGAATCTTCAAGTGGATGGATGGAGTGATTTGAGGCCTATGCTGGAAAAGGAAATACCTTCACGTAGAAACGAGACAAAAGCATTCTCAGAAAGTTCCCTGTGCTTTGTGCATTCAACTCACAGAGTTGAACATTCCCTTTGATAGAGCAGTTTTGAAACACTCTTTTTGTAGAATCTGCAAGTGGCTATTTGGAGCGCTTTGAGGCCTCTGCCGCCAAAGGAATTATCATTGCATAAAAACTAGATGGAAGCGTTCTCAGAAACTTCCTTGTGATGAGTGCCTTCAACTCGCAGAGTGGAACCTTCCTTTCGATAGACCAGTTTTGAAACACTGTTTTTGTAGAATCCGCAAGTGGCTATTTGGAGCTCTTTGAGGCTTATGCTGGAAAAGGAAATATCTTCGTCTACAAACTAGACAGAAGCATTCTCAGAAACTTCTTTGTCATGTGGGGATTGAACTCACAGAGTTGAACATTCCTTTACATAGAGCCGTTTTGCAACACCCTTTCGGTGGAAAGTGAAAGTGCTTATTTGGTGCGATGGCGGCATCTAGTGGATAAGGAAATACATTCAGATGAAAACAAGATACATCCATTCTCAGAAACTTCTTTGTGATGACTGCATTCTACTCACAGAGTTGAACCTTCCGTTTGATAGAACAGTTTTGAAACACTCTTTCTGTGGAATCTGCAAGTGGCTATTTGGAGCGCTTTGAGGCCTATGCTGGAAAAGGAAATCTCTTCACATAAAACCTAGACAGAAGTATTCCCAGAAAGTTTTTCTGATGTGCGCATTCAACTCACCGAGTTGAACCTTCCTTTAGATAGAGCAGTTTTGAAACACTCTGTCTGTAGTACCTGCGAGTGGATATTTGGAGTGCTTTGAGTGCTACACTGTAAAAGCAAATATCTTCACTTGGAATCTAGACAGAAGAATTCTCAGAGACTTCCCTGTGCTCTCTGCATTCCACTCACAGAGTTGAACCTTCCTTTTGATAGAACAGTTTTGAAACACTCTTGTGGTAGAATCTGCAAGTCGATATTTGGAAGGTTTGGAGGCCTATCCTGGGAAAGGAAATATCTTCCCATCAAAACTAGACAGAAGCATTCTCAGAAACTTCTTAGTGATGTGCGCATTCAAGTCACAGAGTTGAAGCTTCCTTTTGATATAGCAGTTTTGAACCACTCTTTTAGTGGAATCTGCAAGTGGATGTTCGGAGAGCTAAGAGGCCAACACTGGAAAAGGAAATCTCTTCACGTAAAAACTAGACGGAAGCATTCTCAGAAACTTCAATGGGCTTTACGCATTCAACTCACAGAGTGCAATGTTGCTTTTGAGAGCGCAGTTTTAAAACACTGTTTTTGTAGAATTTGCTAGAGGATGTTTGGAGCGATGTGAGGCCTTTGCTGGAAAAGGAAATATCTTCACATAAAACCTAGACAGAAGCATTCTCAGAAACTCCTTTGTGATGAGTGCATTCAAATCACACACTTGAACCTTCCTTTGGAAAGAGCAGTTTTGAAACACTCTTTCTGAAGAATCTGCAAGGGGATATTTGGAGCGATTTGAGGCCTCTGCTGGAAATGAAATATCTTCACCTAAAAACTAGACGGAAGCATTCTCAGAAACTCCTTTGTGATGAGTGCATTCAACTCACAGAGTTGAAGCTTCCTTTTGATAGAGCAGTTTTGAAACACTCTTTTAGCACCATCTGCAGGTGGATATTTGGAGCGCTTTGAGGCCAAGGCTGGAAAACGAAATATCATCACATAAAAATTCGCAGAAGCATTCTCTGAAACTTCTTTGTGATGAGTGCATTCAACTCACAGACTCGAACGTTGCTTTTGATAGAACAGTTTAGAAACACTCCTTTTGTAGAATCTGCAAGTGTTTATTTGGAGCGCTTGGAGGCCTATGTTGGAAAAGGACATATCTTCACATCAAGAGTAGACAGACGCATTCTCAGAAACTTCTTTGTGATGAGTGCATTGAACTCACAGAGTTGAACCTACCTATTGATAGAGAAGTTTTGAAACACCCTTTTTGTAGAATCTGCAAGTGAATATTTGGCGCGATTTGAGGCCTATGCAGGAAACGGAAATATCTTCACATGAAAGCTAGACAGATGAATTCTCCGAAACGTCTTTGTGATGAGTGCATTCAACTCACAGACTTGAAGCTTCCTTTTGAAAGAGCAGTTTCGAAACACTCTTTTTGTAGAATCTGCAAGTGGATATTTGGAGCGCTTTGAGGGCTATGCTGGAAAAGTTAATACCTTCACCTAAAAACTAGACAGACGCAAACTCAGAAACTTCTTTGTGACGTGCGCATTGAACTCACAGAGTTGAACCTTTCTTTTGATACAGAAGTTTTGAAACACTCTTTTCGTAGAATCTTCAAGTGGATGGATGGAGTGATTTGAGGCCTATGCTGGAAAAGGAAATACCTTCACGTAGAAACGAGACAAAAGCATTCTCAGAAAGTTCCCTGTGCTTTGTGCATTCAACTCACAGAGTTGAACATTCCCTTTGATAGAGCAGTTTTGAAACACTCTTTTTGTAGAATCTGCAAGTGGCTATTTGGAGCGCTTTGAGGCCTCTGCCGCCAAAGGAATTATCATTGCATAAAAACTAGATGGAAGCGTTCTCAGAAACTTCCTTGTGATGAGTGCCTTCAACTCGCAGAGTGGAACCTTCCTTTCGATAGACCAGTTTTGAAACACTGTTTTTGTAGAATCCGCAAGTGGCTATTTGGAGCTCTTTGAGGCTTATGCTGGAAAAGGAAATATCTTCGTCTACAAACTAGACAGAAGCATTCTCAGAAACTTCTTTGTCATGTGGGGATTGAACTCACAGAGTTGAACATTCCTTTACATAGAGCCGTTTTGCAACACCCTTTCGGTGGAAAGTGAAAGTGCTTATTTGGTGCGATGGCGGCATCTAGTGGATAAGGAAATACATTCAGATGAAAACAAGATACATCCATTCTCAGAAACTTCTTTGTGATGACTGCATTCTACTCACAGAGTTGAACCTTCCGTTTGATAGAACAGTTTTGAAACACTCTTTCTGTGGAATCTGCAAGTGGCTATTTGGAGCGCTTTGAGGCCTATGCTGGAAAAGGAAATCTCTTCACATAAAACCTAGACAGAAGTATTCCCAGAAAGTTTTTCTGATGTGCGCATTCAACTCACCGAGTTGAACCTTCCTTTAGATAGAGCAGTTTTGAAACACTCTGTCTGTAGTACCTGCGAGTGGATATTTGGAGTGCTTTGAGTGCTACACTGTAAAAGCAAATATCTTCACTTGGAATCTAGACAGAAGAATTCTCAGAGACTTCCCTGTGCTCTCTGCATTCCGCTCACAGAGTTGAACCTTCCTTTTGATAGAACAGTTTTGAAACACTCTTGTGGTAGAATCTGCAAGTCGATATTTGGAAGGTTTGGAGGCCTATCCTGGGAAAGGAAATATCTTCCCATCAAAACTAGACAGAAGCATTCTCAGAAACTTCTTAGTGATGTGCGCATTCAAGTCACAGAGTTGAAGCTTCCTTTTGATATAGCAGTTTTGAACCACTCTTTTAGTGGAATCTGCAAGTGGATGTTCGGAGAGCTAAGAGGCCAACACTGGAAAAGGAAATCTCTTCACGTAAAAACTAGACGGAAGCATTCTCAGAAACTTCAATGGGCTTTACGCATTCAACTCACAGAGTGCAATGTTGCTTTTGAGAGCGCAGTTTTAAAACACTGTTTTTGTAGAATTTGCTAGAGGATGTTTGGAGCGATGTGAGGCCTTTGCTGGAAAAGGAAATATCTTCACATAAAACCTAGACAGAAGCATTCTCAGAAACTCCTTTGTGATGAGTGCATTCAAATCACACACTTGAACCTTCCTTTGGAAAGAGCAGTTTTGAAACACTCTTTCTGAAGAATCTGCAAGGGGATATTTGGAGCGATTTGAGGCCTCTGCTGGAAATGAAATATCTTCACCTAAAAACTAGACGGAAGCATTCTCAGAAACTCCTTTGTGATGAGTGCATTCAACTCACAGAGTTGAAGCTTCCTTTTGATAGAGCAGTTTTGAAACACTCTTTTAGCACCATCTGCAGGTGGATATTTGGAGCGCTTTGAGGCCAAGGCTGGAAAACGAAATATCATCACATAAAAACTCGACAGAAGCATTCTCTGAAACTTCTTTGTGATGAGTGCATTCAACTCACAGACTCGAACGTTGCTTTTGATAGAACAGTTTAGAAACACTCCTTTTGTAGAATCTGCAAGTGTTTATTTGGAGCGCTTGGAGGCCTATGTTGGAAAAGGACATATCTTCACATCAAGAGTAGACAGACGCATTCTCAGAAACTTCTTTGTGATGAGTGCATTGAACTCACAGAGTTGAACCTACCTATTGATAGAGAAGTTTTGAAACACCCTTTTTGTAGAATCTGGAAGTGAATATTTGGCGCGATTTGAGGCCTATGCAGGAAACGGAAATATCTTCACATGAAAGCTAGACAGATGAATTCTCCGAAACGTCTTTGTGATGAGTGCATTCAACTCACAGACTTGAAGCTTCCTTTTGAAAGAGCAGTTTCGAAACACTCTTTTTGTAGAATCTGCAAGTGGATATTTGGAGCGCTTTGAGGGCTATGCTGGAAAAGTTAATACCTTCACCTAAAAACTAGACAGACGCAAACTCAGAAACTTCTTTGTGACGTGCGCATTGAACTCACAGAGTTGAACCTTTCTTTTGATACAGAAGTTTTGAAACACTCTTTTCGTAGAATCTTCAAGTGGATGGATGGAGTGATTTGAGGCCTATGCTGGAAAAGGAAATACCTTCACGTAGAAACGAGACAAAAGCATTCTCAGAAAGTTCCCTGTGCTTTGTGCATTCAACTCACAGAGTTGAACATTCCCTTTGATAGAGCAGTTTTGAAACACTCTTCTTGTAGAATCTGCAAGTGGCTATTTGGAGCGCTTTGAGGCCTCTGCCGCCAAAGGAATTATCATTGCATAAAAACTAGATGGAAGCGTTCTCAGAAACTTCCTTGTGATGAGTGCCTTCAACTCGCAGAGTGGAACCTTCCTTTCGATAGACCAGTTTTGAAACACTGTTTTTGTAGAATCCGCAAGTGGCTATTTGGAGCTCTTTGAGGCTTATGCTGGAAAAGGAAATATCTTCGTCTACAAACTAGACAGAAGCATTCTCAGAAACTTCTTTGTCATGTGGGGATTGAACTCACAGAGTTGAACATTCCTTTACATAGAGCAGTTTTGCAACACCCTTTCGGTGGAAAGTGAAAGTGCTTATTTGGTGCGATGGCGGCATCTAGTGGATAAGGAAATACATTCAGATGAAAACAAGATACATCCATTCTCAGAAACTTCTTTGTGATGACTGCATTCTACTCACAGAGTTGAACCTTCCTTTTGATAGAGCAGTTTTGAAACACTCTTTTTGTGGAATCTGCAAGTGGCTATTTGGAGCGCTTTGAGGCCTATGCTGGAAAAGGAAATCTCTTCACATAAAACCTAGACAGAAGTATTCCCAGAAAGTTTTTCTGATGTGCGCATTCAACTCACCGAGTTGAACCTTCCTTTAGATAGAGCAGTTTTGAAACACTCTGTCTGTAGTACCTGCGAGTGGATATTTGGAGTGCTTTGAGTGCTACACTGTAAAAGCAAATATCTTCACTTGGAATCTAGACAGAAGAATTCTCAGAGACTTCCCTGTGCTCTCTGCATTCCACTCACAGAGTTGAACCTTCCTTTTGATAGAACAGTTTTGAAACACTCTTGTGGTAGAATCTGCAAGTCGATATTTGGAAGGTTTGGAGGCCTATCCTGGGAAAGGAAATATCTTCCCATCAAAACTAGACAGAAGCATTCTCAGAAACTTCTCAGTGATGTGCGCATTCAAGTCACAGAGTTGAAGCTTCCTTTTGATATAGCAGTTTTGAACCACTCTTTTAGTGGAATCTGCAAGTGGATGTTCGGAGAGCTAAGAGGCCAACACTGGAAAAGGAAATCTCTTCACGTAAAAACTAGACGGAAGCATTCTCAGAAACTTCAATGGGCTTTACGCATTCAACTCACAGAGTGCAATGTTGCTTTTGAGAGCGCAGTTTTAAAACACTGTTTTTGTAGAATTTGCTAGAGGATGTTTGGAGCGATGTGAGGCCTTTGCTGGAAAAGGAAATATCTTCACATAAAACCTAGACAGAAGCATTCTCAGAAACTCCTTTGTGATGAGTGCATTCAAATCACACACTTGAACCTTCCTTTGGAAAGAGCAGTTTTGAAACACTCTTTCTGAAGAATCTGCAAGGGGATATTTGGAGCGATTTGAGGCCTCTGCTGGAAATGAAATATCTTCACCTAAAAACTAGACGGAAGCATTCTCAGAAACTCCTTTGTGATGAGTGCATTCAACTCACAGAGTTGAAGCTTCCTTTTGATAGAGCAGTTTTGAAACACTCTTTTAGCACCATCTGCAGGTGGATATTTGGAGCGCTTTGAGGCCAAGGCTGGAAAACGAAATATCATCACATAAAAATTCGCAGAAGCATTCTCTGAAACTTCTTTGTGATGAGTGCATTCAACTCACAGACTCGAACGTTGCTTTTGATAGAACAGTTTAGAAACACTCCTTTTGTAGAATCTGCAAGTGTTTATTTGGAGCGCTTGGAGGCCTATGTTGGAAAAGGACATATCTTCACATCAAGAGTAGACAGACGCATTCTCAGAAACTTCTTTGTGATGAGTGCATTGAACTCACAGAGTTGAACCTACCTATTGATAGAGAAGTTTTGAAACACCCTTTTTGTAGAATCTGCAAGTGAATATTTGGCGCGATTTGAGGCCTATGCAGGAAACGGAAATATCTTCACATGAAAGCTAGACAGATGAATTCTCCGAAACGTCTTTGTGATGAGTGCATTCAACTCACAGACTTGAAGCTTCCTTTTGAAAGAGCAGTTTCGAAACACTCTTTTTGTAGAATCTGCAAGTGGATATTTGGAGCGCTTTGAGGGCTATGCTGGAAAAGTTAATACCTTCACCTAAAAACTAGACAGACGCAAACTCAGAAACTTCTTTGTGACGTGCGCATTGAACTCACAGAGTTGAACCTTTCTTTTGATACAGAAGTTTTGAAACACTCTTTTCGTAGAATCTTCAAGTGGATGGATGGAGTGATTTGAGGCCTATGCTGGAAAAGGAAATACCTTCACGTAGAAACGAGACAAAAGCATTCTCAGAAAGTTCCCTGTGCTTTGTGCATTCAACTCACAGAGTTGAACATTCCCTTTGATAGAGCAGTTTTGAAACACTCTTTTTGTAGAATCTGCAAGTGGCTATTTGGAGCGCTTTGAGGCCTCTGCCGCCAAAGGAATTATCATTGCATAAAAACTAGATGGAAGCGTTCTCAGAAACTTCCTTGTGATGAGTGCCTTCAACTCGCAGAGTGGAACCTTCCTTTCGATAGACCAGTTTTGAAACACTGTTTTTGTAGAATCCGCAAGTGGCTATTTGGAGCTCTTTGAGGCTTATGCTGGAAAAGGAAATATCTTCGTCTACAAACTAGACAGAAGCATTCTCAGAAACTTCTTTGTCATGTGGGGATTGAACTCACAGAGTTGAACATTCCTTTACATAGAGCCGTTTTGCAACACCCTTTCGGTGGAAAGTGAAAGTGCTTATTTGGTGCGATGGCGGCATCTAGTGGATAAGGAAATACATTCAGATGAAAACAAGATACATCCATTCTCAGAAACTTCTTTGTGATGACTGCATTCTACTCACAGAGTTGAACCTTCCGTTTGATAGAACAGTTTTGAAACACTCTTTCTGTGGAATCTGCAAGTGGCTATTTGGAGCGCTTTGAGGCCTATGCTGGAAAAGGAAATCTCTTCACATAAAACCTAGACAGAAGTATTCCCAGAAAGTTTTTCTGATGTGCGCATTCAACTCACCGAGTTGAACCTTCCTTTAGATAGAGCAGTTTTGAAACACTCTGTCTGTAGTACCTGCGAGTGGATATTTGGAGTGCTTTGAGTGCTACACTGTAAAAGCAAATATCTTCACTTGGAATCTAGACAGAAGAATTCTCAGAGACTTCCCTGTGCTCTCTGCATTCCGCTCACAGAGTTGAACCTTCCTTTTGATAGAACAGTTTTGAAACACTCTTGTGGTAGAATCTGCAAGTCGATATTTGGAAGGTTTGGAGGCCTATCCTGGGAAAGGAAATATCTTCCCATCAAAACTAGACAGAAGCATTCTCAGAAACTTCTTAGTGATGTGCGCATTCAAGTCACAGAGTTGAAGCTTCCTTTTGATATAGCAGTTTTGAACCACTCTTTTAGTGGAATCTGCAAGTGGATGTTCGGAGAGCTAAGAGGCCAACACTGGAAAAGGAAATCTCTTCACGTAAAAACTAGACGGAAGCATTCTCAGAAACTTCAATGGGCTTTACGCATTCAACTCACAGAGTGCAATGTTGCTTTTGAGAGCGCAGTTTTAAAACACTGTTTTTGTAGAATTTGCTAGAGGATGTTTGGAGCGATGTGAGGCCTTTGCTGGAAAAGGAAATATCTTCACATAAAACCTAGACAGAAGCATTCTCAGAAACTCCTTTGTGATGAGTGCATTCAAATCACACACTTGAACCTTCCTTTGGAAAGAGCAGTTTTGAAACACTCTTTCTGAAGAATCTGCAAGGGGATATTTGGAGCGATTTGAGGCCTCTGCTGGAAATGAAATATCTTCACCTAAAAACTAGACGGAAGCATTCTCAGAAACTCCTTTGTGATGAGTGCATTCAACTCACAGAGTTGAAGCTTCCTTTTGATAGAGCAGTTTTGAAACACTCTTTTAGCACCATCTGCAGGTGGATATTTGGAGCGCTTTGAGGCCAAGGCTGGAAAACGAAATATCATCACATAAAAACTCGACAGAAGCATTCTCTGAAACTTCTTTGTGATGAGTGCATTCAACTCACAGACTCGAACGTTGCTTTTGATAGAACAGTTTAGAAACACTCCTTTTGTAGAATCTGCAAGTGTTTATTTGGAGCGCTTGGAGGCCTATGTTGGAAAAGGACATATCTTCACATCAAGAGTAGACAGACGCATTCTCAGAAACTTCTTTGTGATGAGTGCATTGAACTCACAGAGTTGAACCTACCTATTGATAGAGAAGTTTTGAAACACCCTTTTTGTAGAATCTGCAAGTGAATATTTGGCGCGATTTGAGGCCTATGCAGGAAACGGAAATATCTTCACATGAAAGCTAGACAGATGAATTCTCCGAAACGTCTTTGTGATGAGTGCATTCAACTCACAGACTTGAAGCTTCCTTTTGAAAGAGCAGTTTCGAAACACTCTTTTTGTAGAATCTGCAAGTGGATATTTGGAGCGCTTTGAGGGCTATGCTGGAAAAGTTAATACCTTCACCTAAAAACTAGACAGACGCAAACTCAGAAACTTCTTTGTGACGTGCGCATTGAACTCACAGAGTTGAACCTTTCTTTTGATACAGAAGTTTTGAAACACTCTTTTCGTAGAATCTTCAAGTGGATGGATGGAGTGATTTGAGGCCTATGCTGGAAAAGGAAATACCTTCACGTAGAAACGAGACAAAAGCATTCTCAGAAAGTTCCCTGTGCTTTGTGCATTCAACTCACAGAGTTGAACATTCCCTTTGATAGAGCAGTTTTGAAACACTCTTTTTGTAGAATCTGCAAGTGGCTATTTGGAGCGCTTTGAGGCCTCTGCTGCCAAAGGAATTATCATTGCATAAAAACTAGATGGAAGCGTTCTCAGAAACTTCCTTGTGATGAGTGCCTTCAACTCGCAGAGTGGAACCTTCCTTTCGATAGACCAGTTTTGAAACACTGTTTTTGTAGAATCCGCAAGTGGCTATTTGGAGCTCTTTGAGGCTTATGCTGGAAAAGGAAATATCTTCGTCTACAAACTAGACAGAAGCATTCTCAGAAACTTCTTTGTCATGTGGGGATTGAACTCACAGAGTTGAACATTCCTTTACATAGAGCCGTTTTGCAACACCCTTTCGGTGGAAAGTGAAAGTGCTTATTTGGTGCGATGGCGGCATCTAGTGGATAAGGAAATACATTCAGATGAAAACAAGATACATCCATTCTCAGAAACTTCTTTGTGATGACTGCATTCTACTCACAGAGTTGAACCTTCCGTTTGATAGAACAGTTTTGAAACACTCTTTCTGTGGAATCTGCAAGTGGCTATTTGGAGCGCTTTGAGGCCTATGCTGGAAAAGGAAATCTCTTCACATAAAACCTAGACAGAAGTATTCCCAGAAAGTTTTTCTGATGTGCGCATTCAACTCACCGAGTTGAACCTTCCTTTAGATAGAGCAGTTTTGAAACACTCTGTCTGTAGTACCTGCGAGTGGATATTTGGAGTGCTTTGAGTGCTACACTGTAAAAGCAAATATCTTCACTTGGAATCTAGACAGAAGAATTCTCAGAGACTTCCCTGTGCTCTCTGCATTCCACTCACAGAGTTGAACCTTCCTTTTGATAGAACAGTTTTGAAACACTCTTGTGGTAGAATCTGCAAGTCGATATTTGGAAGGTTTGGAGGCCTATCCTGGGAAAGGAAATATCTTCCCATCAAAACTAGACAGAAGCATTCTCAGAAACTTCTTAGTGATGTGCGCATTCAAGTCACAGAGTTGAAGCTTCCTTTTGATATAGCAGTTTTGAACCACTCTTTTAGTGGAATCTGCAAGTGGATGTTCGGAGAGCTAAGAGGCCAACACTGGAAAAGGAAATCTCTTCACGTAAAAACTAGACGGAAGCATTCTCAGAAACTTCAATGGGCTTTACGCATTCAACTCACAGAGTGCAATGTTGCTTTTGAGAGCGCAGTTTTAAAACACTGTTTTTGTAGAATTTGCTAGAGGATGTTTGGAGCGATGTGAGGCCTTTGCTGGAAAAGGAAATATCTTCACATAAAACCTAGACAGAAGCATTCTCAGAAACTCCTTTGTGATGAGTGCATTCAAATCACACACTTGAACCTTCCTTTGGAAAGAGCAGTTTTGAAACACTCTTTCTGAAGAATCTGCAAGTGGATATTTGGAGCGATTTGAGGCCTCTGCTGGAAATGAAATATCTTCACCTAAAAACTAGACGGAAGCATTCTCAGAAACTCCTTTGTGATGAGTGCATTCAACTCACAGAGTTGAAGCTTCCTTTTGATAGAGCAGTTTTGAAACACTCTTTTAGCACCATCTGCAAGTGGATATTTGGAGCGCTTTGAGGCCAAGGCTGGAAAACGAAATATCATCACATAAAAACTCGACAGAAGCATTCTCTGAAACTTCTTTGTGATGAGTGCATTCAACTCACAGACTCGAACGTTGCTTTTGATAGAACAGTTTAGAAACACTCCTTTTGTAGAATCTGCAAGTGTTTATTTGGAGCGCTTGGAGGCCTATGTTGGAAAAGGACATATCTTCACATCAAGAGTAGACAGACGCATTCTCAGAAACTTCTTTGTGATGAGTGCATTGAACTCACAGAGTTGAACCTACCTATTGATAGAGAAGTTTTGAAACACCCTTTTTGTAGAATCTGCAAGTGAATATTTGGCGCGATTTGAGGCCTATGCAGGAAACGGAAATATCTTCACATGAAAGCTAGACAGATGAATTCTCCGAAACGTCTTTGTGATGAGTGCATTCAACTCACAGACTTGAAGCTTCCTTTTGAAAGAGCAGTTTCGAAACACTCTTTTTGTAGAATCTGCAAGTGGATATTTGGAGCGCTTTGAGGGCTATGCTGGAAAAGTTAATACCTTCACCTAAAAACTAGACAGACGCAAACTCAGAAACTTCTTTGTGACGTGCGCATTGAACTCACAGAGTTGAACCTTTCTTTTGATACAGAAGTTTTGAAACACTCTTTTCGTAGAATCTTCAAGTGGATGGATGGAGTGATTTGAGGCCTATGCTGGAAAAGGAAATACCTTCACGTAGAAACGAGACAAAAGCATTCTCAGAAAGTTCCCTGTGCTTTGTGCATTCAACTCACAGAGTTGAACATTCCCTTTGATAGAGCAGTTTTGAAACACTCTTCTTGTAGAATCTGCAAGTGGATATTTGGAGCGCTTTGAGGCCTCTGCCGCCAAAGGAATTATCATTGCATAAAAACTAGATGGAAGCGTTCTCAGAAACTTCCTTGTGATGAGTGCCTTCAACTCGCAGAGTGGAACCTTCCTTTCGATAGACCAGTTTTGAAACACTGTTTTTGTAGAATCCGCAAGTGGCTATTTGGAGCTCTTTGAGGCTTATGCTGGAAAAGGAAATATCTTCGTCTACAAACTAGACAGAAGCATTCTCAGAAACTTCTTTGTCATGTGGGGATTGAACTCACAGAGTTGAACATTCCTTTACATAGAGCCGTTTTGCAACACCCTTTCGGTGGAAAGTGAAAGTGCTTATTTGGTGCGATGGCGGCATCTAGTGGATAAGGAAATACATTCAGATGAAAACAAGATACATCCATTCTCAGAAACTTCTTTGTGATGACTGCATTCTACTCAGAGTTGAACCTTCCTTTTGATAGAACAGTTTTGAAACACTCTTTCTGTGGAATCTGCAAGTGGCTATTTGGAGCGCTTTGAGGCCTATGCTGGAAAAGGAAATCTCTTCACATAAAACCTAGACAGAAGTATTCCCAGAAAGTTTTTCTGATGTGCGCATTCAACTCACCGAGTTGAACCTTCCTTTAGTTAGAGCAGTTTTGAAACACTCTGTCTGTAGTACCTGCGAGTGGATATTTGGAGTGCTTTGAGTGCTACACTGTAAAAGCAAATATCTTCACTTGGAATCTAGACAGAAGAATTCTCAGAGACTTCCCTGTGCTCTCTGCATTCCGCTCACAGAGTTGAACCTTCCTTTTGATAGAACATTTTTGAAACACTCTTGTGGTAGAATCTGCAAGTCGATATTTGGAAGGTTTGGAGGCCTATCCTGGGAAAGGAAATATCTTCCCATCAAAACTAGACAGAAGCATTCTCAGAAACTTCTTAGTGATGTGCGCATTCAAGTCACAGAGTTGAAGCTTCCTTTTGATATAGCAGTTTTGAACCACTCTTTTAGTGGAATCTGCAAGTGGATGTTCGGAGAGCTAAGAGGCCAACACTGGAAAAGGAAATCTCTTCACGTAAAAACTAGACGGAAGCATTCTCAGAAACTTCAATGGGCTTTACGCATTCAACTCACAGAGTGCAATGTTGCTTTTGAGAGCGCAGTTTTAAAACACTGTTTTTGTAGAATTTGCTAGAGGATGTTTGGAGCGATGTGAGGCCTTTGCTGGAAAAGGAAATATCTTCACATAAAACCTAGACAGAAGCATTCTCAGAAACTCCTTTGTGATGAGTGCATTCAAATCACACACTTGAACCTTCCTTTGGAAAGAGCAGTTTTGAAACACTCTTTCTGAAGAATCTGCAAGGGGATATTTGGAGCGATTTGAGGCCTATGCTGGAAATGAAATATCTTCACCTAAAAACTAGACGGAAGCATTCTCAGAAACTCCTTTGTGATGAGTGCATTCAACTCACAGAGTTGAAGCTTCCTTTTGATAGAGCAGTTTTGAAACACTCTTTTAGCAGCATCTGCAGGTGGATATTTGGAGCGCTTTGAGGCCAAGGCTGGAAAACGAAATATCATCACATAAAAACTCGACAGAAGCATTCTCTGAAACTTCTTTGTGATGAGTGCATTCAACTCACAGACTCGAACGTTGCTTTTGATAGAACAGTTTAGAAACACTCCTTTTGTAGAATCTGCAAGCGTTTATTTGGAGCGCTTGGAGGCCTATGTTGGAAAAGGACATATCTTCACATCAAGAGTAGACAGACGCATTCTCAGAAACTTCTTTGTGATGAGTGCATTGAACTCACAGAGTTGAACCTACCTATTGATAGAGAAGTTTTGAAACACCCTTTTTGTAGAATCTGCAAGTGAATATTTGGCGCGATTTGAGGCCTATGCAGGAAACGGAAATATCTTCACATGAAAGCTAGACAGATGAATTCTCCGAAACGTCTTTGTGATGAGTGCATTCAACTCACAGACTTGAAGCTTCCTTTTGAAAGAGCAGTTTCGAAACACTCTTTTTGTAGAATCTGCAAGTGGATATTTGGAGCGCTTTGAGGGCTATGCTGGAAAAGTTAATACCTTCACCTAAAAACTAGACAGACGCAAACTCAGAAACTTCTTTGTGACGTGTGCATTGAACTCACAGAGTTGAACCTTTCTTTTGATACAGAAGTTTTGAAACACTCTTTTCGTAGAATCTTCAAGTGGATGGATGGAGTGATTTGAGGCCTATGCTGGAAAAGGAAATACCTTCACGTAGAAACGAGACAAAAGCATTCTCAGAAAGTTCCCTGTGCTTTGTGCATTCAACTCACAGAGTTGAACATTCCCTTTGATAGAGCAGTTTTGAAACACTCTTCTTGTAGAATCTGCAAGTGGATATTTGGAGCGCTTTGAGGCCTCTGCCGCCAAAGGAATTATCATTGCATAAAAACTAGATGGAAGCGTTCTCAGAAACTTCCTTGTGATGAGTGCCTTCAACTCGCAGAGTGGAACCTTCCTTTCGATAGACCAGTTTTGAAACACTGTTTTTGTAGAATCCGCAAGTGGCTATTTGGAGCTCTTTGAGGCTTATGCTGGAAAAGGAAATATCTTCGTCTACAAACTAGACAGAAGCATTCTCAGAAACTTCTTTGTCATGTGGGGATTGAACTCACAGAGTTGAACATTCCTTTACATAGAGCAGTTTTGCAACACCCTTTCGGTGGAAAGTGAAAGTGCTTATTTGGTGCGATGGCGGCATCTAGTGGATAAGGAAATACATTCAGATGAAAACAAGATACATCCATTCTCAGAAACTTCTTTGTGATGACTGCATTCTACTCACAGAGTTGAACCTTCCTTTTGATAGAGCAGTTTTGAAACACTCTTTTTGTGGAATCTGCAAGTGGCTATTTGGAGCGCTTTGAGGCCTATGCTGGAAAAGGAAATCTCTTCACATAAAACCTAGACAGAAGTATTCCCAGAAAGTTTTTCTGATGTGCGCATTCAACTCACCGAGTTGAACCTTCCTTTAGATAGAGCAGTTTTGAAACACTCTGTCTGTAGTACCTGCGAGTGGATATTTGGAGTGCTTTGAGTGCTACACTGTAAAAGCAAATATCTTCACTTGGAATCTAGACAGAAGAATTCTCAGAGACTTCCCTGTGCTCTCTGCATTCCGCTCACAGAGTTGAACCTTCCTTTTGATAGAACAGTTTTGAAACACTCTTGTGGTAGAATCTGCAAGTCGATATTTGGAAGGTTTGGAGGCCTATCCTGGGAAAGGAAATATCTTCCCATCAAAACTAGACAGAAGCATTCTCAGAAGCTTCTTAGTGATGTGCGCATTCAAGTCACAGAGTTGAAGCTTCCTTTTGATATAGCAGTTTTGAACCACTCTTTTAGTGGAATCTGCAAGTGGATGTTCGGAGAGCTAAGAGGCCAACACTGGAAAAGGAAATCTCTTCACGTAAAAACTAGACGGAAGCATTCTCAGAAACTTCAATGGGCTTTACGCATTCAACTCACAGAGTGCAATGTTGCTTTTGCGAGCGCAGTTTTAAAACACTGTTTTTGTAGAATTTGCTAGAGGATGTTTGGAGCGATGTGAGGCCTTTGCTGGAAAAGGAAATATCTTCACATAAAACCTAGACAGAAGCATTCTCAGAAACTCCTTTGTGATGAGTGCATTCAAATCACACACTTGAACCTTCCTTTGGAAAGAGCAGTTTTGAAACACTCTTTCTGAAGAATCTGCAAGGGGATATTTGGAGCGATTTGAGGCCTATGCTGGAAATGAAATATCTTCACCTAAAAACTAGACGGAAGCATTCTCAGAAACTCCTTTGTGATGAGTGCATTCAACTCACAGAGTTGAAGCTTCCTTTTGATAGAGCAGTTTTGAAACACTCTTTTAGCACCATCTGCAAGTGGATATTTGGAGCGCTTTGAGGCCAAGGCTGGAAAACGAAATATCATCACATAAAAACTCGACAGAAGCATTCTCTGAAACTTCTTTGTGATGAGTGCATTCAACTCACAGACTCGAACGGTGCTTTTGATAGAACAGTTTAGAAACACTCCTTTTGTAGAATCTGCAAGTGTTTATTTGGAGCGCTTGGAGGCCTATGTTGGAAAAGGACATATCTTCACATCAAGAGTAGACAGACGCATTCTCAGAAACTTCTTTGTGATGAGTGCATTGAACTCACAGAGTTGAACCTACCTATTGATAGAGAAGTTTTGAAACACCCTTTTTGTAGAATCTGCAAGTGAATATTTGGCGCGATTTGAGGCCTATGCAGGAAACGGAAATATCTTCACATGAAAGCTAGACAGATGAATTCTCCGAAACGTCTTTGTGATGAGTGCATTCAACTCACAGACTTGAAGCTTCCTTTTGAAAGAGCAGTTTCGAAACACTCTTTTTGTAGAATCTGCAAGTGGATATTTGGAGCGCTTTGAGGGCTATGCTGGAAAAGTTAATACCTTCACCTAAAAACTAGACAGACGCAAACTCAGAAACTTCTTTGTGACGTGCGCATTGAACTCACAGAGTTGAACCTTTCTTTTGATACAGAAGTTTTGAAACACTCTTTTCGTAGAATCTTCAAGTGGATGGATGGAGTGATTTGAGGCCTATGCTGGAAAAGGAAATACCTTCACGTAGAAACGAGACAAAAGCATTCTCAGAAAGTTCCCTGTGCTTTGTGCATTCAACTCACAGAGTTGAACATTCCCTTTGATAGAGCAGTTTTGAAACACTCTTCTTGTAGAATCTGCAAGTGGATATTTGGAGCGCTTTGAGGCCTCTGCCGCCAAAGGAATTATCATTGCATAAAAACTAGATGGAAGCGTTCTCAGAAACTTCCTTGTGATGAGTGCCTTCAACTCGCAGAGTGGAACCTTCCTTTCGATAGACCAGTTTTGAAACACTGTTTTTGTAGAATCCGCAAGTGGCTATTTGGAGCTCTTTGAGGCTTATGCTGGAAAAGGAAATATCTTCGTCTACAAACTAGACAGAAGCATTCTCAGAAACTTCTTTGTCATGTGGGGATTGAACTCACAGAGTTGAACATTCCTTTACATAGAGCCGTTTTGCAACACCCTTTCGGTGGAAAGTGAAAGTGCTTATTTGGTGCGATGGCGGCATCTAGTGGATAAGGAAATACATTCAGATGAAAACAAGATACATCCATTCTCAGAAACTTCTTTGTGATGACTGCATTCTACTCAGAGTTGAACCTTCCTTTTGATAGAACAGTTTTGAAACACTCTTTCTGTGGAATCTGCAAGTGGCTATTTGGAGCGCTTTGAGGCCTATGCTGGAAAAGGAAATCTCTTCACATAAAACCTAGACAGAAGTATTCCCAGAAAGTTTTTCTGATGTGCGCATTCAACTCACCGAGTTGAACCTTCCTTTAGTTAGAGCAGTTTTGAAACACTCTGTCTGTAGTACCTGCGAGTGGATATTTGGAGTGCTTTGAGTGCTACACTGTAAAAGCAAATATCTTCACTTGGAATCTAGACAGAAGAATTCTCAGAGACTTCCCTGTGCTCTCTGCATTCCGCTCACAGAGTTGAACCTTCCTTTTGATAGAACATTTTTGAAACACTCTTGTGGTAGAATCTGCAAGTCGATATTTGGAAGGTTTGGAGGCCTATCCTGGGAAAGGAAATATCTTCCCATCAAAACTAGACAGAAGCATTCTCAGAAACTTCTTAGTGATGTGCGCATTCAAGTCACAGAGTTGAAGCTTCCTTTTGATATAGCAGTTTTGAACCACTCTTTTAGTGGAATCTGCAAGTGGATGTTCGGAGAGCTAAGAGGCCAACACTGGAAAAGGAAATCTCTTCACGTAAAAACTAGACGGAAGCATTCTCAGAAACTTCAATGGGCTTTACGCATTCAACTCACAGAGTGCAATGTTGCTTTTGAGAGCGCAGTTTTAAAACACTGTTTTTGTAGAATTTGCTAGAGGATGTTTGGAGCGATGTGAGGCCTTTGCTGGAAAAGGAAATATCTTCACATAAAACCTAGACAGAAGCATTCTCAGAAACTCCTTTGTGATGAGTGCATTCAAATCACACACTTGAACCTTCCTTTGGAAAGAGCAGTTTTGAAACACTCTTTCTGAAGAATCTGCAAGGGGATATTTGGAGCGATTTGAGGCCTATGCTGGAAATGAAATATCTTCACCTAAAAACTAGACGGAAGCATTCTCAGAAACTCCTTTGTGATGAGTGCATTCAACTCACAGAGTTGAAGCTTCCTTTTGATAGAGCAGTTTTGAAACACTCTTTTAGCAGCATCTGCAGGTGGATATTTGGAGCGCTTTGAGGCCAAGGCTGGAAAACGAAATATCATCACATAAAAACTCGACAGAAGCATTCTCTGAAACTTCTTTGTGATGAGTGCATTCAACTCACAGACTCGAACGTTGCTTTTGATAGAACAGTTTAGAAACACTCCTTTTGTAGAATCTGCAAGCGTTTATTTGGAGCGCTTGGAGGCCTATGTTGGAAAAGGACATATCTTCACATCAAGAGTAGACAGACGCATTCTCAGAAACTTCTTTGTGATGAGTGCATTGAACTCACAGAGTTGAACCTACCTATTGATAGAGAAGTTTTGAAACACCCTTTTTGTAGAATCTGCAAGTGAATATTTGGCGCGATTTGAGGCCTATGCAGGAAACGGAAATATCTTCACATGAAAGCTAGACAGATGAATTCTCCGAAACGTCTTTGTGATGAGTGCATTCAACTCACAGACTTGAAGCTTCCTTTTGAAAGAGCAGTTTCGAAACACTCTTTTTGTAGAATCTGCAAGTGGATATTTGGAGCGCTTTGAGGGCTATGCTGGAAAAGTTAATACCTTCACCTAAAAACTAGACAGACGCAAACTCAGAAACTTCTTTGTGACGTGTGCATTGAACTCACAGAGTTGAACCTTTCTTTTGATACAGAAGTTTTGAAACACTCTTTTCGTAGAATCTTCAAGTGGATGGATGGAGTGATTTGAGGCCTATGCTGGAAAAGGAAATACCTTCACGTAGAAACGAGACAAAAGCATTCTCAGAAAGTTCCCTGTGCTTTGTGCATTCAACTCACAGAGTTGAACATTCCCTTTGATAGAGCAGTTTTGAAACACTCTTCTTGTAGAATCTGCAAGTGGATATTTGGAGCGCTTTGAGGCCTCTGCCGCCAAAGGAATTATCATTGCATAAAAACTAGATGGAAGCGTTCTCAGAAACTTCCTTGTGATGAGTGCCTTCAACTCGCAGAGTGGAACCTTCCTTTCGATAGACCAGTTTTGAAACACTGTTTTTGTAGAATCCGCAAGTGGCTATTTGGAGCTCTTTGAGGCTTATGCTGGAAAAGGAAATATCTTCGTCTACAAACTAGACAGAAGCATTCTCAGAAACTTCTTTGTCATGTGGGGATTGAACTCACAGAGTTGAACATTCCTTTACATAGAGCAGTTTTGCAACACCCTTTCGGTGGAAAGTGAAAGTGCTTATTTGGTGCGATGGCGGCATCTAGTGGATAAGGAAATACATTCAGATGAAAACAAGATACATCCATTCTCAGAAACTTCTTTGTGATGACTGCATTCTACTCACAGAGTTGAACCTTCCTTTTGATAGAGCAGTTTTGAAACACTCTTTTTGTGGAATCTGCAAGTGGCTATTTGGAGCGCTTTGAGGCCTATGCTGGAAAAGGAAATCTCTTCACATAAAACCTAGACAGAAGTATTCCCAGAAAGTTTTTCTGATGTGCGCATTCAACTCACCGAGTTGAACCTTCCTTTAGATAGAGCAGTTTTGAAACACTCTGTCTGTAGTACCTGCGAGTGGATATTTGGAGTGCTTTGAGTGCTACACTGTAAAAGCAAATATCTTCACTTGGAATCTAGACAGAAGAATTCTCAGAGACTTCCCTGTGCTCTCTGCATTCCGCTCACAGAGTTGAACCTTCCTTTTGATAGAACAGTTTTGAAACACTCTTGTGGTAGAATCTGCAAGTCGATATTTGGAAGGTTTGGAGGCCTATCCTGGGAAAGGAAATATCTTCCCATCAAAACTAGACAGAAGCATTCTCAGAAGCTTCTTAGTGATGTGCGCATTCAAGTCACAGAGTTGAAGCTTCCTTTTGATATAGCAGTTTTGAACCACTCTTTTAGTGGAATCTGCAAGTGGATGTTCGGAGAGCTAAGAGGCCAACACTGGAAAAGGAAATCTCTTCACGTAAAAACTAGACGGAAGCATTCTCAGAAACTTCAATGGGCTTTACGCATTCAACTCACAGAGTGCAATGTTGCTTTTGCGAGCGCAGTTTTAAAACACTGTTTTTGTAGAATTTGCTAGAGGATGTTTGGAGCGATGTGAGGCCTTTGCTGGAAAAGGAAATATCTTCACATAAAACCTAGACAGAAGCATTCTCAGAAACTCCTTTGTGATGAGTGCATTCAAATCACACACTTGAACCTTCCTTTGGAAAGAGCAGTTTTGAAACACTCTTTCTGAAGAATCTGCAAGGGGATATTTGGAGCGATTTGAGGCCTATGCTGGAAATGAAATATCTTCACCTAAAAACTAGACGGAAGCATTCTCAGAAACTCCTTTGTGATGAGTGCATTCAACTCACAGAGTTGAAGCTTCCTTTTGATAGAGCAGTTTTGAAACACTCTTTTAGCAGCATCTGCAGGTGGATATTTGGAGCGCTTTGAGGCCAAGGCTGGAAAACGAAATATCATCACATAAAAACTCGACAGAAGCATTCTCTGAAACTTCTTTGTGATGAGTGCATTCAACTCACAGACTCGAACGTTGCTTTTGATAGAACAGTTTAGAAACACTCCTTTTGTAGAATCTGCAAGCGTTTATTTGGAGCGCTTGGAGGCCTATGTTGGAAAAGGACATATCTTCACATCAAGAGTAGACAGACGCATTCTCAGAAACTTCTTTGTGATGAGTGCATTGAACTCACAGAGTTGAACCTACCTATTGATAGAGAAGTTTTGAAACACCCTTTTTGTAGAATCTGCAAGTGAATATTTGGCGCGATTTGAGGCCTATGCAGGAAACGGAAATATCTTCACATGAAAGCTAGACAGATGAATTCTCCGAAACGTCTTTGTGATGAGTGCATTCAACTCACAGACTTGAAGCTTCCTTTTGAAAGAGCAGTTTCGAAACACTCTTTTTGTAGAATCTGCAAGTGGATATTTGGAGCGCTTTGAGGGCTATGCTGGAAAAGTTAATACCTTCACCTAAAAACTAGACAGACGCAAACTCAGAAACTTCTTTGTGACGTGTGCATTGAACTCACAGAGTTGAACCTTTCTTTTGATACAGAAGTTTTGAAACACTCTTTTCGTAGAATCTTCAAGTGGATGGATGGAGTGATTTGAGGCCTATGCTGGAAAAGGAAATACCTTCACGTAGAAACGAGACAAAAGCATTCTCAGAAAGTTCCCTGTGCTTTGTGCATTCAACTCACAGAGTTGAACATTCCCTTTGATAGAGCAGTTTTGAAACACTCTTCTTGTAGAATCTGCAAGTGGATATTTGGAGCGCTTTGAGGCCTCTGCCGCCAAAGGAATTATCATTGCATAAAAACTAGATGGAAGCGTTCTCAGAAACTTCCTTGTGATGAGTGCCTTCAACTCGCAGAGTGGAACCTTCCTTTCGATAGACCAGTTTTGAAACACTGTTTTTGTAGAATCCGCAAGTGGCTATTTGGAGCTCTTTGAGGCTTATGCTGGAAAAGGAAATATCTTCGTCTACAAACTAGACAGAAGCATTCTCAGAAACTTCTTTGTCATGTGGGGATTGAACTCACAGAGTTGAACATTCCTTTACATAGAGCAGTTTTGCAACACCCTTTCGGTGGAAAGTGAAAGTGCTTATTTGGTGCGATGGCGGCATCTAGTGGATAAGGAAATACATTCAGATGAAAACAAGATACATCCATTCTCAGAAACTTCTTTGTGATGACTGCATTCTACTCACAGAGTTGAACCTTCCTTTTGATAGAGCAGTTTTGAAACACTCTTTTTGTGGAATCTGCAAGTGGCTATTTGGAGCGCTTTGAGGCCTATGCTGGAAAAGGAAATCTCTTCACATAAAACCTAGACAGAAGTATTCCCAGAAAGTTTTTCTGATGTGCGCATTCAACTCACCGAGTTGAACCTTCCTTTAGATAGAGCAGTTTTGAAACACTCTGTCTGTAGTACCTGCGAGTGGATATTTGGAGTGCTTTGAGTGCTACACTGTAAAAGCAAATATCTTCACTTGGAATCTAGACAGAAGAATTCTCAGAGACTTCCCTGTGCTCTCTGCATTCCACTCACAGAGTTGAACCTTCCTTTTGATAGAACAGTTTTGAAACACTCTTGTGGTAGAATCTGCAAGTCGATATTTGGAAGGTTTGGAGGCCTATCCTGGGAAAGGAAATATCTTCCCATCAAAACTAGACAGAAGCATTCTCAGAAGCTTCTTAGTGATGTGCGCATTCAAGTCACAGAGTTGAAGCTTCCTTTTGATATAGCAGTTTTGAACCACTCTTTTAGTGGAATCTGCAAGTGGATGTTCGGAGAGCTAAGAGGCCAACACTGGAAAAGGAAATCTCTTCACGTAAAAACTAGACGGAAGCATTCTCAGAAACTTCAATGGGCTTTACGCATTCAACTCACAGAGTGCAATGTTGCTTTTGCGAGCGCAGTTTTAAAACACTGTTTTTGTAGAATTTGCTAGAGGATGTTTGGAGCGATGTGAGGCCTTTGCTGGAAAAGGAAATATCTTCACATAAAACCTAGACAGAAGCATTCTCAGAAACTCCTTTGTGATGAGTGCATTCAAATCACACACTTGAACCTTCCTTTGGAAAGAGCAGTTTTGAAACACTCTTTCTGAAGAATCTGCAAGGGGATATTTGGAGCGATTTGAGGCCTATGCTGGAAATGAAATATCTTCACCTAAAAACTAGACGGAAGCATTCTCAGAAACTCCTTTGTGATGAGTGCATTCAACTCACAGAGTTGAAGCTTCCTTTTGATAGAGCAGTTTTGAAACACTCTTTTAGCAGCATCTGCAGGTGGATATTTGGAGCGCTTTGAGGCCAAGGCTGGAAAACGAAATATCATCACATAAAAACTCGACAGAAGCATTCTCTGAAACTTCTTTGTGATGAGTGCATTCAACTCACAGGCTCGAACGTTTCTTTTGATAGAACAGTTTAGAAACACTCCTTTTGTAGAATCTGCAAGTGTTTATTTGGAGCGCTTGGAGGCCTATGTTGGAAAAGGACATATCTTCACTTCAAAAGTAGACAGACGCATTCTCAGAAACTTCTTTGTGATGAGTGCATTGAACTCACAGAGTTGAACCTACCTATTGATAGAGAAGTTTTGAAACACCCTTTTTGTAGAATCTGCAAGTGAATATTTGGCGCGATTGGAGGCCTATGCAGGAAACGGAAATATCTTCACATGAAAACTAGACAGATGAATTCTCAGAAACGTCTTTGTGATGAGTGCATTCAACTCACAGACTTGAAGCTTCCTTTTGAAAGAGCAGTTTCGAAACACTCTTTTTGTAGAATCTGCAAGTGGATATTTGGAGCGCTTTGAGGGCTATGCTGGAAAAGTTAATACCTTCACCTAAAAACTAGACAGACGCAAACCCGGAAACTTCTTTGTGACGTGTGCATTGAACACACAGAGTTGAACCTTTCTTTTGATACAGAAGTTTTGAAACACTCTTTTCGTAGAATCTTCAAGTGGATGGATGGAGTGATTTGAGGCCTATGCTGGAAAAGGAAATACCTTCACGTAGAAACGAGACAAAAGCATTCTCAGAAAGTTCCCTGTGATTTGTGCATTCAACTCACAGAGTTGAACATTCCCTTTGATAGAGCAGTTTTGAAACACTCTTTTTGTAGAATCTGCAAGTGGATATTTGGAGCGCTTTGAGGCCTCTGCCGCCAAAGGAATTATCATTGCATAAAAACTAGATGGAAGCGTTCTCAGAAACGTCCTTGTGATGAGTGTATTCAACTCGCAGAGTGGAACCTTCCTTTCGATAGACCAGTTTTGAAACACTGTATTTGTAGAATCCCGAAGTGGCTATTTGAAGCTCTTTGAGGCTTATGCTGGAAAAGGAAATATCTTCATCTACCAACTAGACAGAAGCATTGTCAGAAACTTCTTTGTCATGTGGGGATTGAACTCACAGAGTTGAACATTCCTTTTCATAGAGCTGTTTGGCAACACTATTTTTGTGGAAAGTGCAAGTGGGTATTCGGTGCGATGGCGGCATCTAGGGGAGAACGAAATACATTCAGTTGAAAACAAGATACAACCATTCTAAGAAACTTCTTTGTTATGACTGCATTCTACTCACAGAATTGAACCTTCCTTTTGATAGAACAGTTTGGAAACACTCTTTTTGTGGAATCTGCAAGTGGCTATTTGGAGCGGTTTGAGGCCTATGCTGGAAAAGGAAATCTCTTCACATAAAACCAAGACAGAAGTATTCCCAGAAAGTTTTTCTGATGTGCGCATTCAACTCACCGAGTTGAACCTTCCTTTAGATAGAGCAGTTTTGAAACACTCTTTTTGTAGTATCTGCGAGTGGATATTTGGAGTGCTTTGAGTGCTACACTGCAAAAGCAAATATCTTCACTTAGAATCTAGACAGAAGAATTCTCAGAGACTTCCCTGTGCTCTCTGCATTCCACTCACAGAGTTGAACCTTCCTTTTGATAGAACAGTTTTGAAACACTCTTGTGGTAGAATCTGCAAGTCGATATTTGGAACGTTTGGAGGTCTATCCTGGGAAAGGAAATATCTTCCCATCAAAACTAGATAGAAGCATTCTCAGAAACTTCTTAGTGATGTGCGCATTCAAGTCACAGAGTTGAAGCTTCCTTTTGATATAGCAGTTTTGAACCACTCTTTTAGTAGAATCTGCAAGTGGATGTTTGGAGAGCTAAGAGGCCAACACTGGAAAAGGAAATATCTTCACGTAAAAACTAGACGGAAGCATTCTCAGAAACTTCAATGGGCTTTACGCATTCAACTCACAGAGTGCAATGTTCCTTTTGAGAGCGCAGTTTTAAAACACTGTTTTTGTAGAATTTGCTAGAGGATGTTTGGAGCGATGTGAGGCCTTTGCTGGAAAAGGAAATATCTTCACATAAAACCTAGACAGAAGCATTCTCAGAAACTCCTTTGTGATGAGTGCATTCAAATCACACACTTGAACCTTCCTTTGGAAAGAGCAGTTTTGAAACACTCTTTCTGAAGAATCTGCAAGTGGATATTTGGAGCGATTTGAGGCCTCTGCTGGAAATGAAATATCTTCACCTAAAAACTAGACGGAAGCATTCTCAGAAACTCCTTTGTGATGAGTGCATTCAACTCACAAAGTTGAAGCTTCTTTTTGATAGAGCAGTTTTGAAACACTCTTTTAGCGGCATCTGCAAGTGGATATTTGGAGCGCTTTGAGGCCAAGGCTGGAAAACGAAATATCATCACATAAAAACTCGACAGAAGCATTCTCTGAAACTTCTTTGTGATGAGTGCATTCAACTCACAGACTCGAACGTTTCTTTTGATAGAACAGTTTAGAAACACTCCTTTTGTAGAATCTGCAAGTGTTTATTTGGAGCGCTTTGAGGCCTATGTTGGAAAAGGACATATCTTCACATCAAAAGTAGACAGACGCATTCTCAGAAACTTCTTTGTGATGAGTGCACTGAACTCACCGAGTTGAACCTACCTATTGATAGAGAAGTTTTGAAACACCCTTTTTGTAGAATCTGCAAGTGAATATTTGGCGCGATTTGAGGCCTATGCAGGAAACGGAAATAACTTCACATGAAAACTAGAGAGATGAATTCTCCGAAACGTCTTTGTGATGAGTGCATTCAACTCACAGACTTGAAGCTTCCTTTTGAAAGAGCAGTTTCGAAACACTCTTTTTGTAGAATCTGCAAGTGGATATTTGGAGCGCTTTGAGGGCTATGCTGGAAAAGTTAATACCTTCACCTAAAAACTAGACAGACGCAAACTCAGAAACTTCTTTGTGACGTGTGCATTGAACTCACAGAGTTGAACCTTTCTTTTGATACAGAAGTTTTGAAACACTCTTTTCGTAGAATCTTCAAGTGGATGGATGGAGTGATTTGAGGCCTATGCTGGAAAAGGAAATACCTTCACGTAGAAAGGAGACAAAAGCATTCTCAGAAAGTTCCCTGTGCTTTGTGCATTCAACTCACAGAGTTGAACATTCCCTTTGATAGAGCAGTTTTGAAACACTCTTCTTGTAGAATCTGCAAGTGGATATTTGGAGCGCTTTGAGGCCTCTGCCGCCAAAGGAATTATCATTGCATAAAAACTAGATGGAAGCGTTCTCAGAAACTTCCTTGTGATGAGTGCATTCAACTCGCAGAGTGGAACCTTCCTTTCGATAGACCAGTTTTGAAACACTGTTTTTGTAGAATCCGCAAGTGGCTATTTGGAGCTCTTTGAGGCTTATGCTGGAAAAGGAAATATCTTCGTCTACAAACTAGACAGAAGCATTCTCAGAAACTTCTTTGTCATGTGGGGATTGAACTCACAGAGTTGAACATTCCTTTACATAGAGCAGTTTTGCAACACCCTTTCGGTGGAAAGTGAAAGTGCTTATTTGGTGCGATGGCGGCATCTAGTGGATAAGGAAATACATTCAGATGAAAACAAGATACATCCATTCTCAGAAACTTCTTTGTGATGACTGCATTCTACTCACAGAGTTGAACCTTCCTTTTGATAGAACAGTTTTGAAACACTCTTTTTGTGGAATCTGCAAGTGGCTATTTGGAGCGCTTTGAGGCCTATGCTGGAAAAGGAAATCTCTTCACATAAAACCTAGACAGAAGTATTCCCAGAAAGTTTTTCTGATGTGCGCATTCAACTCACCGAGTTGAACCTTCCTTTAGATAGAGCAGTTTTGAAACACTCTGTCTGTAGTACCTGCGAGTGGATATTTGGAGTGCTTTGAGTGCTACACTGTAAAAGCAAATATCTTCACTTGGAATCTAGACAGAAGAATTCTCAGAGACTTCCCTGTGCTCTCTGCATTCCACTCACAGAGTTGAACCTTCCTTTTGATAGAACAGTTTTGAAACACTCTTGTGGTAGAATCTGCAAGTCGATATTTGGAACGTTTGGAGGCCTATCCTGGGAAAGGAAATATCTTCCCATCAAAACTAGATAGAAGCATTCTCAGAAACGTCTTTGTGATGTGCGCATTCAAGTCACAGAGTTGAAGCTTCCTTTGGATATAGCAGTTTTGAACCACACTTTTAGTAGAATCTGCAAGTGGATATTTGGAGAGCTAAGAGGCCAACACTGGAAAAGGAAATATCTTCACGTAAAAACTAGACGGAAGCATTCTCAGAAACTTCAATGGGCTTTACGCATTCAACTCACAGAGTGCAATGTTCCTTTTGATAGCGCAGTTTTAAAACACTATTTTTGTAGAATTTGCTAGAGGATGTTTGGAGCGATTTGAGACCTTTGCTGGAAAAGGAAATATCTTCACATAAAACCTAGACAGAAGCATTCTCAGAAACTCCTTTGTGATGAGTGCATTCAAATCACAGACTTGAACCTTCCTTTGGAAAGAGCAGTTTTGAAACACTCTTTTTGTAGAATCTGCAAGGGGATATTTGGAGAGCTTTGAGGCCTATGCTGGAAAATGAAATATCTTCACCTAAAAACTAGACGGAAGCATTCTCAGAAACTCCTTTGTGATGAGTGCATTCAACTCACAGAGTTGAAGCTTCCTTTTGATAGAGCAGTTTTGAAACACTCTTTTAGCAGCATCTTCAGGTGGATATTTGGAGCGCTTTGAGGCCAAGGCTGGAAAACGAAATATCATCACATAAAAACTCGACAGAAGCATTCTCTGAAACTTCTTTGTGATGAGTGCGTTCAACTCACAGGCTCGAACGTTTCTTTTGATAGAACAGTTTAGAAACACTCCTTTTGTAGAATCTGCAAGTGTTTATTTGGAGCGCTTGGAGGCCTATGTTGGAAAAGGACATATCTTCACTTCAAATGTAGACAGACGCATTCTCAGAAACTTCTTTGTGATGAGTGCATTGAACTCACAGAGTTGAACCTACCTATTGATAGAGAAGTTTTGAAACACCCTTTTTGTAGAATCTGCAAGTGAATATTTGGCGCGATTGGAGGCCTATGCAGGAAACGGAAATATCTTCACATGAAAACTAGACAGATGAATTCTCAGAAACGTCTTTGTGATGAGTGCATTCAACTCACAGACTTGAAGCTTCCTTTTGAAAGAGCAGTTTCGAAACACTCTTTTTGTAGAATCTGCAAGTGGATATTTGGAGCGCTTTGAGGGCTATGCTGGAAAAGTTAATACCTTCACCTAAAAACTAGACAGACGCAAACCCGGAAACTTCTTTGTGACGTGTGCATTGAACACACAGAGTTGAACCTTTCTTTTGATACAGAAGTTTTGAAACACTCTTTTCGTAGAATCTTCAAGTGGATGGATGGAGTGATTTGAGGCCTATGCTGGAAAAGGAAATACCTTCACGTAGAAACGAGACAAAAGCATTCTCAGAAAGTTCCCTGTGATTTGTGCATTCAACTCACAGAGTTGAACATTCCCTTTGATAGAGCAGTTTTGAAACACTCTTTTTGTAGAATCTGCAAGTGGATATTTGGAGCGCTTTGAGGCCTCTGCTGCCAAAGGAATTATCATTGCATAAAAACTAGATGGAAGCGTTCTCAGAAACGTCCTTGTGATGAGTGTATTCAACTCGCAGAGTGGAACCTTCCTTTCGATAGACCAGTTTTGAAACACTGTATTTGTAGAATCCCGAAGTGGCTATTTGAAGCTCTTTGAGGCTTATGCTGGAAAAGGAAATATCTTCATCTACCAACTAGACAGAAGCATTCTCAGAAACTTCTTTGTCATGTGGGGATTGAACTCACAGAGTTGAACATTCCTTTTCATAGAGCAGTTTGGCAACACTATTTTTGTGGAAAGTGCAAGTGGGTATTTGGTGCGATGGCGGCATCTAGGGGAGAACGAAATACATTCAGTTGAAAACAAGATACAACCATTCTCAGAAACTTCTTTGTGATGACTGCATTCTACTCACAGAGTTGAACCTTCCTTTTGATAGAACAGTTTGGAAACACTCTTTTTCTGGAATCTGCAAGTGGCTATTTGGAGCGGTTTGAGGCCTATGCTGGAAAAGGAAATATCTTCACATAAAACCTAGACAGAGGTATTCCCAAAAAGTTTTTCTGATGTGCGCATTCAACTCACCGAGTTGAATCTTTCTTTAGATAGAGCAGTTTTGAAACACTCTTTTTGTAGTATCTGCGAGTGGATATTTGGAGTGCTTTGAGTGCTACACTGCAAAAGCAAATATCTTCACTTAGAATCTAGACAGAAGAATTCTCAGAGACTTCCCTGGGCTCTCTGCATTCCACTCACAGAGTTGAACCTTCATTTTGATAGAACAGTTTTGAAACTCTCTTGTAGTAGAATCTGCAAGTAGATATTTGGAACGTTTTGAGGCCTATCCTGGGAAAGGAAATATCTTCCCATCAAAACTAGATAGAAGCATTCTCAGAAATGTCTTTGTGATGTGCGCATTCAAGTCAGAGATTTGAAGCTTCCTTTGCATACAGCAGTTTTGAACCACACTTTTAGTAGAATCTGCAAGTGGATATTTGGAGAGCTAAGAGGCCAACACTGGAAAAGGAAATATCTTCACGTAAAAACTAGACGGAAGCATTCTCAGAAACTTCAATGGGCTTTACGCATTCAACTCACAGAGTGCAATGTTCCTTTTGATAGCGCAGTTTTAAAACACTGTTTTTGTAGAATTTGCTAGAGGATGTTTGGAGCGATGTGAGGCCTTTGCTGGAAAAGGAAATATCTTCACATAAAACCTAGACAGAAGCATTCTCAGAAACTCCTTTGTGATGAGTGCATTCAAATCACAGACTTGAACCTTCCTTTGGAAAGAGCAGTTTTGAAACACTCTTTTTGTAGAATCTGCAAGAGGATATTTGGAGCGCTTTGAGGCCTATGCTGGAAAATGAAATATCTTCACCTAAAAACTAGACGGAAGCATTCTCAGAAACTTCTTTGTGATGAGTGCATTCAACTCACAGAGTTGAAGCTTCCTTTTGATAGAGCAGTTTTGAAACACTCTTTTAGCGGCATCTGCAAGTGGATATTTGGAGCGCTTTGAGGCCAAGGCTGGAAAACGAAATATCATCACATAAAAACTCGACAGAAGCATTCTCTGAAACTTCTTTGTGATGAGTGCATTCAACTCACAGACTCGAACGTTTCTTTTGATAGAACAGTTTAGAAACACTCCTTTTGTAGAATCTGCAAGTGTTTATTTGGAGCGCTTTGAGGCCTATGTTGGAAAAGGACATATCTTCACATCAAAAGTAGACAGACGCATTCTCAGAAACTTCTTTGTGATGAGTGCATTGAACTCACAGAGTTCAACCTACCTATTGATAGAGAAGTTTTGAAACACCCTTTTTGTAGAATCTGCAAGTGAATATTTGGCGCGATATGAGGCCTATGCTGGAAATGGAAATATCTTCACATGAAAACTAGACAGATGAATTCTCAGAAACGTCTTTGTGATGAGTGCATTCAACTCACAGACTTGAAGCTTAATTTTGAAAGAGCAGTTTCGAAACACTCTTTTTGTAGAATCTGCAAGTGGATATTTGGAGCGCTTTGAGGGCTATGCTGGAAAAGTTTATATCTTCACCTAAAAACTAGACAGAAGCATACTCAGAAACTTCTTTGTGATGTGTGCACTGAACTCACAGAGCTGAACCTTTCTTTTCATACAGAAGTTTTGAAACACTATTTTCGTAGAATCTTCAAGTAGATGTATGGAGTGCTTTTAGGCCTATGCTTTAAAAGCAAATATCTTCACGTAGAAACTAGACAAACGCATTCTCAGAAAGTTCCCTGTGCTTTGTGCATTCAACTCACAGAGTTGAACATTCCCTTTGATAGAGCAGTTTTGAAACACTCTTTTTGTAGGATCTGCAAGTGGATATTTGGAGCGCTTTGAGACCTATGCTGCCAAAGGAAATATCATTGCATAAAAACTAGATGGAAGCGATCTCAGAAACTTCTTTGTGATGAGTGCATTCAACTCGCAGAGTTGAACCTTCCTTTCGATAGACCAGTTTTGAAACACTGTATTTGTAGAATCCGGAAGTGGCTATTTGAAGCTCTTTGAGGCTTATGCTGGAAAAGGAAATATCTTCATCTACCAACTAGACAGAAGCATTCTCAGAAACTTCTTTGTCATGTGGGGATTGAACTCACAGAGTTGAACATTCCTTTTCATAGAGCAGTTTGGCAACACTATTTTTGTGGAAAGTGCAAGTGGGTATTTGGTGCGCTGGCGGTATCTAGGGGAGAACGAAATACATTCAGTTGAAAACAAGATACAACCATTCTCAGAAACTTCTTTGTGATGACTGCATTCTACTCACAGAGTTGAACCTTCCTTTTGATAGAACAGTTTGGAAACACTCTTTTTGTGGAATCTGCAAGTGGCTATTTGGAGCGCTTTGAGGCCTATGCTGGAAAAGGAAATATCTTCACATAAAACCTAGACAGAAGTATTCCCAGAAAGTTTTTCTGATGTGCACATTCAACTCACCGAGTTGAACCTTCCTTTAGATAGAGCAGTTTTGAAACACTCTTTCTGTAGTACCTGCGAGTGGATATTTGGAGTGCTTTGAGTGCTACACTGTAAAAGCAAATATCTTCACTTACTATCTAGACAGAAGAATTCTCAGAGACTTCCCTGGGCTCTCTGCATTCCACTCACAGAGTTGAACCTTCCTTTTGATAGAACAGTTTTGAAACACTCTTGTGGTAGAATCTGCAAGTCGATATTTGGAACGTTTGGAGGTCTATCCTGGGAAAGAAAATATCTTCCCATCAAAACTAGATAGAAGCATTCTCAGAAACTTCTTAGTGATGTGCGCATTCAAGTCACAGAGTTGAAGCTTCCTTTTGATATAGCAGTTTTGAACCACTCTTTTAGTAGAATCTGCAAGTGGATGTTTGGAGAGCTAAGAGGCCAACACTGGAAAAGGAAATATCTTCACGTAAAAACTAGACGGAAGCATTCTCAGAAACTTCAATGGGCTTTACGCATTCAACTCACAGAGTGCAATGTTGCTTTTGAGAGCGCAGTTTTAAAACACTGTTTTTGTAGAATTTGCTAGAGGATGTTTGGAGCGATGTGAGGCCTTTGCTGGAAAAGGAAATATCTTCACATAAAACCTAGACAGAAGCATTCTCAGAAACTCCTTTGTGATGAGTGCATTCAAATCACACACTTGAACCTTCCTTTGGAAAGAGCAGTTTTGAAACACTCTTTCTGAAGAATCTGCAAGTGGATATTTGGAGCGATTTGAGGCCTATGCTGGAAATGAAATATCTTCACCTAAAAACTAGACGGAAGCATTCTCAGAAACTCCTTTGTGATGAGTGCATTCAACTCACAGAGTTGAAGCTTCCTTTTGATAGAGCAGTTTTGAAACACTCTTTTAGCAGCATCTGCAGGTGGATATTTGGAGCGCTTTGAGGCCAAGGCTGGAAAACGAAATATCATCACATAAAAACTCGACAGAAGCATTCTCTGAAACTTCTTTGTGATGAGTGCATTCAACTCACAGGCTCGAACGTTTCTTTTGATAGAACAGTTTAGAAACACTCCTTTTGCAGAATCTGCAAGTGTTTATTTGGAGCGCTTGGAGGCCTATGTTGGAAAAGGACATATCTTCACATCAAAAGTAGACAGACGCATTCTCAGAAACTTCTTTGTGATGAGTGCATTGAACTCACAGAGTTGAACCTACCCATTGATAGAGAAGTTTTGAAACACCCTTTTTGTAGAATCTGCAAGTGAATATTTGGCGCGATTGGAGGCCTATGCAGGAAACGGAAATATCTTCACATGAAAACTAGACAGATGAATTCTCTGAAACGCCTTTGTGATGAGTGCATTCAACTCACAGACTTGAAGCTTCCTTTTGAAAGAGCAGTTTCGAAACACTCTTTTTGTAGAATCTGCAAGTGGATATTTGGAGCGCTTTGAGGGCTATGCTGGAAAAGTTAATACCTTCACCTAAAAACTAGACAGACGCAAACCCAGAAACTTCTTTGTGACGTGTGCATTGAACTCACAGAGTTGAACCTTTCTTTTGATACAGAAGTTTTGAAACACTCTTTTCGTAGAATCTTCAAGTGGATGGATGGAGTGATTTGAGGCCTATGCTGGAAAAGGAAATACCTTCACGTAGAAACGAGACAAAAGCATTCTCAGAAAGTTCCCTGTGCTTTGTGCATTCAACTCACAGAGTTGAACATTCCCTTTGATAGAGCAGTTTTGAAACACTCTTTTTGTAGAATCTGCAAGTGGATATTTGGAGCGCTTTGAGGCCTCTGCCGCCAAAGGAATTATCATTGCATAAAAACTAGATGGAAGCGTTCTCAGAAACTTCCTTGTGATGAGTGCATTCAACTCGCAGAGTGGAACCTTCCTTTCGATAGACCAGTTTTGAAACACTGTTTTTGTAGAATCCGCAAGTGGCTATTTGGAGCTCTTTGAGGCTTATGCTGGAAAAGGAAATATCTTCGTCTACAAACTAGACAGAAGCATTCTCAGAAACTTCTTTGTCATGCGGGGATTGAACTCACAGAGTTGAACATTCCTTTACATAGAGCAGTTTTGCAACACCCTTTCGGTGGAAAGTGAAAGTGCTTATTTGGTGCGATGGCGGCATCTAGTGGATAAGGAAATACATTCAGATGAAAACAAGATACATCCATTCTCAGAAACTTCTTTTTGATGACTGCATTCTACTCACAGAGTTGAACCTTCCTTTTGATAGAGCAGTTTTGAAACACTCTTTTTGTGGAATCTGCAAGTGGCTATTTGGAGCGCTTTGAGGCCTATGCTGGAAAAGGAAATCTCTTCACATAAAACCTAGACAGAAGTATTCCCAGAAAGTTTTTCTGATGTGCGCATTCAACTCACCGAGTTGAACCTTCCTTTAGATAGAGCAGTTTTGAAACACTCTGTCTGTAGTACCTGCGAGTGGATATTTGGAGTGCTTTGAGTGCTACACTGTAAAAGCAAATATCTTCACTTGGAATCTAGACAGAAGAATTCTCAGAGACTTCCCTGTGCTCTCTGCATTCCACTCACAGAGTTGAACCTTCCTTTTGATAGAACAGTTTTGAAACACTCTTGTGGTAGAATCTGCAAGTCGATATTTGGAACGTTTGGAGGCCTATCCTGGGAAAGGAAATATCTTCCCATCAAAACTAGATAGAAGCATTCTCAGAAACGTCTTTGTGATGTGCGCATTCAAGTCACAGAGTTGAAGCTTCCTTTGGATATAGCAGTTTTGAACCACACTTTTAGTAGAATCTGCAAGTGGATATTTGGAGAGCTAAGAGGCCAACACTGGAAAAGGAAATATCTTCACGTAAAAACTAGACGGAAGCATTCTCAGAAACTTCAATGGGCTTTACGCATTCAACTCACAGAGTGCAATGTTCCTTTTGATAGCGCAGTTTTAAAACACTATTTTTGTAGAATTTGCTAGAGGATGTTTGGAGCGATTTGAGACCTTTGCTGGAAAAGGAAATATCTTCACATAAAACCTAGACAGAAGCATTCTCAGAAACTCCTTTGTGATGAGTGCATTCAAATCACAGACTTGAACCTTCCTTTGGAAAGAGCAGTTTTGAAACACTCTTTTTGTAGAATCTGCAAGGGGATATTTGGAGAGCTTTGAGGCCTATGCTGGAAAATGAAATATCTTCACCTAAAAACTAGACGGAAGCATTCTCAGAAACTCCTTTGTGATGAGTACATTCAACTCACAGAGTTGAAGCTTCCTTTTGATAGAGCAGTTTTGAAACACTCTTTTAGCAGCATCTTCAGGTGGATATTTGGAGCGCTTTGAGGCCAAGGCTGGAAAACGAAATATCATCACATAAAAACTCGACAGAAGCATTCTCTGAAACTTCTTTGTGATGAGTGCGTTCAACTCACAGGCTCGAACGTTTCTTTTGATAGAACAGTTTAGAAACACTCCTTTTGTAGAATCTGCAAGTGTTTATTTGGAGCGCTTGGAGGCCTATGTTGGAAAAGGACATACCTTCACTTCAAATGTAGACAGACGCATTCTCAGAAACTTCTTTGTGATGAGTGCATTGAACTCACAGAGTTGAACCTACCTATTGATAGAGAAGTTTTGAAACACCCTTTTTGTAGAATCTGCAAGTGAATATTTGGCGCGATTGGAGGCCTATGCAGGAAACGGAAATATTTTCACATGAAAACTAGACAGATGAATTCTCAGAAACGTCTTTGTGATGAGTGCATTCAACTCACAGACTTGAAGCTTCCTTTTGAAAGAGCAGTTTTGAAACACTCTTTTTGTAGAATCTGCAAGTGGATATTTGGAGCGCTTTGAGGGCTATGCTGGAAAAGTTAATACCTTCACCTAAAAACTAGACAGACGCAAACCCAGAAACTTCTTTGTGACGTGTGCATTGAACACACAGAGTTGAACCTTTCTTTTGATACAGAAGTTTTGAAACACTCTTTTCGTAGAATCTTCAAGTGGATGGATGGAGTGATTTGAGGCCTATGCTGGAAAAGGAAATACCTTCACGTAGAAACGAGACAAAAGCATTCTCAGAAAGTTCCCTGTGATTTGTGCATTCAACTCACAGAGTTGAACATTCCCTTTGATAGAGCAGTTTTGAAACACTCTTTTTGTAGAATCTGCAGGTGGATATTTGGAGCGCTTTGAGGCCTCTGCTGCCAAAGGAATTATCATTGCATAAAAACTAGATGGAAGCGTTCTCAGAAACGTCCTTGTGATGAGTGTATTCAACTCGCAGAGTGGAACCTTCCTTTCGATAGACCAGTTTTGAAACACTGTATTTGTAGAATCCCGAAGTGGCTATTTGAAGCTCTTTGAGGCTTATGCTGGAAAAGGAAATATCTTCATCTACCAACTAGACAGAAGCATTCTCAGAAACTTCTTTGACATGTGGGGATTGAACTCACAGAGTTGAACATTCCTTTTCATAGAGCAGTTTGGCAACACTATTTTTGTGGAAAGTGCAAGTGGGTATTTGGTGCGATGGCGGCAACTAGGGGAGAACGAAATACATTCAGTTGAAAACAAGATACAACCATTCTCAGAAACTTCTTTGTGATGACTGCATTCTACTCACAGGGTTGAACCTTCCTTTTGATAGAACAGTTTGGAAACACTCTTTTTCTGGAATCTGCAAGTGGCTATTTGGAGCGGTTTGAGGCCTATGCTGGAAAAGGAAATATCTTCACATAAAACCTAGACAGAGGTATTCCCAAAAAGTTTTTCTGATGTGCGCATTCAACTCACCGAGTTGAATCTTTCTTTAGATAGAGCAGTTTTGAAACACTCTTTTTGTAGTATCTGCGAGTGGATATTTGGAGTGCTTTGAGTGCTACACTGCAAAAGCAAATATCTTCACTTAGAATCTAGACAGAAGAATTCTCAGAGACTTCCCTGGGCTCTCTGCATTCCACTCACAGAGTTGAACCTTCATTTTGATAGAACAGTTTTGAAACTCTCTTGTAGTAGAATCTGCAAGTCGATATTTGGAACGTTTTGAGGCCTATCCTGGGAAAGGAAATATCTTCCCATCAAAACTAGATAGAAGCATTCTCAGAAATGTCTTTGTGATGTGCGCATTCAAGTCAGAGATTTGAAGCTTCCTTTGCATACAGCAGTTTTGAACCACACTTTTAGTAGAATCTGCAAGTGGATATTTGGAGAGCTAAGAGGCCAACACTGGAAAAGGAAATATCTTCACGTAAAAACTAGACGGAAGCATTCTCAGAAACTTCAATGGGCTTTACGCATTCAACTCACAGAGTGCAATGTTCCTTTTGATAGCGCAGTTTTAAAACACTGTTTTTGTAGAATTTGCTAGAGGATGTTTGGAGCGATGTGAGGCCTTTGCTGGAAAAGGAAATATCTTCACATAAAACCTAGACAGAAGCATTCTCAGAAACTCCTTTGTGATGAGTGCATTCAAATCACAGACTTGAACCTTCCTTTGGAAAGAGCAGTTTTGAAACACTCTTTTTGTAGAATCTGCAAGGGGATATTTGGAGCGCTTTGAGGCCTATGCTGGAAAATGAAATATCTTCACCTAAAAACTAGACGGAAGCATTCTCAGAAACTTCTTTGTGATGAGTGCATTCAACTCACAGAGTTGAAGCTTCCTTTTGATAGAGCAGTTTTGAAACACTCTTTTAGCGGCATCTGCAAGTGGATATTTGGAGCGCTTTGAGGCCAAGGCTGGAAAACGAAATATCATCACATAAAAACTCGACAGAAGCATTCTCTGAAACTTCTTTGTGATGAGTGCATTCAACTCACAGACTCGAACGTTTCTTTTGATAGAACAGTTTAGAAACACTCCTTTTGTAGAATCTGCAAGTGTTTATTTGGAGCGCTTTGAGGCCTATGTTGGAAAAGGACATATCTTCACATCAAAAGTAGACAGACGCATTCTCAGAAACTTCTTTGTGATGAGTGCATTGAACTCACAGAGTTCAACCTACCTATTGATAGAGAAGTTTTGAAACACCCTTTTTGTAGAATCTGCAAGTGAATATTTGGCGCGATATGAGGCCTATGCTGGAAATGGAAATATCTTCACATGAAAACTAGACAGATGAATTCTCAGAAACGTCTTTGTGATGAGTGCATTCAACTCACAGACTTGAAGCTTAATTTTGAAAGAGCAGTTTCGAAACACTCTTTTTGTAGAATCTGCAAGTGGATATTTGGAGCGCTTTGAGGGCTATGCTGGAAAAGTTTATATCTTCACCTAAAAACTAGACAGAAGCATACTCAGAAACTTCTTTGTGATGTGTGCACTGAACTCACAGAGCTGAACCTTTCTTTTCATACAGAAGTTTTGAAACACTATTTTCGTAGAATCTTCAAGTAGATGTATGGAGTGCTTTTAGGCCTATGCTTTAAAAGCAAATATCTTCACGTAGAAACTAGACAAACGCATTCTCAGAAAGTTCCCTGTGCTTTGTGCATTCAACTCACAGAGTTGAACATTCCCTTTGATAGAGCAGTTTTGAAACACTCTTTTTGTAGGATCTGCAAGTGGATATTTGGAGCGCTTTGAGACCTATGCTGCCAAAGGAAATATCATTGCATAAAAACTAGATGGAAGCGATCTCAGAAACTTCTTTGTGATGAGTGCATTCAACTCGCAGAGTTGAACCTTCCTTTCGATAGACCAGTTTTGAAACACTGTATTTGTAGAATCCGGAAGTGGCTATTTGAAGCTCTTTGAGGCTTATGCTGGAAAAGGAAATATCTTCATCTACCAACTAGACAGAAGCATTCTCAGAAACTTCTTTGTCATGTGGGGATTGAACTCACAGAGTTGAACATTCCTTTTCATAGAGCAGTTTGGCAACACTATTTTTGTGGAAAGTGCAAGTGGGTATTTGGTGCGCTGGCGGTATCTAGGGGAGAACGAAATACATTCAGTTGAAAACAAGATACAACCATTCTCAGAAACTTCTTTGTGATGACTGCATTCTACTCACAGAGTTGAACCTTCCTTTTGATAGAACAGTTTGGAAACACTCTTTTTGTGGAATCTGCAAGTGGCTATTTGGAGCGCTTTGAGGCCTATGCTGGAAAAGGAAATATCTTCACATAAAACCTAGACAGAAGTATTCCCAGAAAGTTTTTCTGATGTGCACATTCAACTCACCGAGTTGAACCTTCCTTTAGATAGAGCAGTTTTGAAACACTCTTTCTGTAGTACCTGCGAGTGGATATTTGGAGTGCTTTGAGTGCTACACTGTAAAAGCAAATATCTTCACTTACTATCTAGACAGAAGAATTCTCAGAGACTTCCCTGGGCTCTCTGCATTCCACTCACAGAGTTGAACCTTCCTTTTGATAGAACAGTTTTGAAACACTCTTGTGGTAGAATCTGCAAGTCGATATTTGGAACGTTTGGAGGTCTATCCTGGGAAAGAAAATATCTTCCCATCAAAACTAGATAGAAGCATTCTCAGAAACTTCTTAGTGATGTGCGCATTCAAGTCACAGAGTTGAAGCTTCCTTTTGATATAGCAGTTTTGAACCACTCTTTTAGTAGAATCTGCAAGTGGATGTTTGGAGAGCTAAGAGGCCAACACTGGAAAAGGAAATATCTTCACGTAAAAACTAGACGGAAGCATTCTCAGAAACTTCAATGGGCTTTACGCATTCAACTCACAGAGTGCAATGTTGCTTTTGAGAGCGCAGTTTTAAAACACTGTTTTTGTAGAATTTGCTAGAGGATGTTTGGAGCGATGTGAGGCCTTTGCTGGAAAAGGAAATATCTTCACATAAAACCTAGACAGAAGCATTCTCAGAAACTCCTTTGTGATGAGTGCATTCAAATCACACACTTGAACCTTCCTTTGGAAAGAGCAGTTTTGAAACACTCTTTCTGAAGAATCTGCAAGTGGATATTTGGAGCGATTTGAGGCCTATGCTGGAAATGAAATATCTTCACCTAAAAACTAGACGGAAGCATTCTCAGAAACTCCTTTGTGATGAGTGCATTCAACTCACAGAGTTGAAGCTTCCTTTTGATAGAGCAGTTTTGAAACACTCTTTTAGCAGCATCTGCAGGTGGATATTTGGAGCGCTTTGAGGCCAAGGCTGGAAAACGAAATATCATCACATAAAAACTCGACAGAAGCATTCTCTGAAACTTCTTTGTGATGAGTGCATTCAACTCACAGGCTCGAACGTTTCTTTTGATAGAACAGTTTAGAAACACTCCTTTTGCAGAATCTGCAAGTGTTTATTTGGAGCGCTTGGAGGCCTATGTTGGAAAAGGACATATCTTCACATCAAAAGTAGACAGACGCATTCTCAGAAACTTCTTTGTGATGAGTGCATTGAACTCACAGAGTTGAACCTACCCATTGATAGAGAAGTTTTGAAACACCCTTTTTGTAGAATCTGCAAGTGAATATTTGGCGCGATTGGAGGCCTATGCAGGAAACGGAAATATCTTCACATGAAAACTAGACAGATGAATTCTCTGAAACGCCTTTGTGATGAGTGCATTCAACTCACAGACTTGAAGCTTCCTTTTGAAAGAGCAGTTTCGAAACACTCTTTTTGTAGAATCTGCAAGTGGATATTTGGAGCGCTTTGAGGGCTATGCTGGAAAAGTTAATACCTTCACCTAAAAACTAGACAGACGCAAACCCAGAAACTTCTTTGTGACGTGTGCATTGAACTCACAGAGTTGAACCTTTCTTTTGATACAGAAGTTTTGAAACACTCTTTTCGTAGAATCTTCAAGTGGATGGATGGAGTGATTTGAGGCCTATGCTGGAAAAGGAAATACCTTCACGTAGAAACGAGACAAAAGCATTCTCAGAAAGTTCCCTGTGCTTTGTGCATTCAACTCACAGAGTTGAACATTCCCTTTGATAGAGCAGTTTTGAAACACTCTTTTTGTAGAATCTGCAAGTGGATATTTGGAGCGCTTTGAGGCCTCTGCCGCCAAAGGAATTATCATTGCATAAAAACTAGATGGAAGCGTTCTCAGAAACTTCCTTGTGATGAGTGCATTCAACTCGCAGAGTGGAACCTTCCTTTCGATAGACCAGTTTTGAAACACTGTTTTTGTAGAATCCGCAAGTGGCTATTTGGAGCTCTTTGAGGCTTATGCTGGAAAAGGAAATATCTTCGTCTACAAACTAGACAGAAGCATTCTCAGAAACTTCTTTGTCATGCGGGGATTGAACTCACAGAGTTGAACATTCCTTTACATAGAGCAGTTTTGCAACACCCTTTCGGTGGAAAGTGAAAGTGCTTATTTGGTGCGATGGCGGCATCTAGTGGATAAGGAAATACATTCAGATGAAAACAAGATACATCCATTCTCAGAAACTTCTTTTTGATGACTGCATTCTACTCACAGAGTTGAACCTTCCTTTTGATAGAGCAGTTTTGAAACACTCTTTTTGTGGAATCTGCAAGTGGCTATTTGGAGCGCTTTGAGGCCTATGCTGGAAAAGGAAATCTCTTCACATAAAACCTAGACAGAAGTATTCCCAGAAAGTTTTTCTGATGTGCGCATTCAACTCACCGAGTTGAACCTTCCTTTAGATAGAGCAGTTTTGAAACACTCTGTCTGTAGTACCTGCGAGTGGATATTTGGAGTGCTTTGAGTGCTACACTGTAAAAGCAAATATCTTCACTTGGAATCTAGACAGAAGAATTCTCAGAGACTTCCCTGTGCTCTCTGCATTCCACTCACAGAGTTGAACCTTCCTTTTGATAGAACAGTTTTGAAACACTCTTGTGGTAGAATCTGCAAGTCGATATTTGGAACGTTTGGAGGCCTATCCTGGGAAAGGAAATATCTTCCCATCAAAACTAGATAGAAGCATTCTCAGAAACGTCTTTGTGATGTGCGCATTCAAGTCACAGAGTTGAAGCTTCCTTTGGATATAGCAGTTTTGAACCACACTTTTAGTAGAATCTGCAAGTGGATATTTGGAGAGCTAAGAGGCCAACACTGGAAAAGGAAATATCTTCACGTAAAAACTAGACGGAAGCATTCTCAGAAACTTCAATGGGCTTTACGCATTCAACTCACAGAGTGCAATGTTCCTTTTGATAGCGCAGTTTTAAAACACTATTTTTGTAGAATTTGCTAGAGGATGTTTGGAGCGATTTGAGACCTTTGCTGGAAAAGGAAATATCTTCACATAAAACCTAGACAGAAGCATTCTCAGAAACTCCTTTGTGATGAGTGCATTCAAATCACAGACTTGAACCTTCCTTTGGAAAGAGCAGTTTTGAAACACTCTTTTTGTAGAATCTGCAAGGGGATATTTGGAGAGCTTTGAGGCCTATGCTGGAAAATGAAATATCTTCACCTAAAAACTAGACGGAAGCATTCTCAGAAACTCCTTTGTGATGAGTGCATTCAACTCACAGAGTTGAAGCTTCCTTTTGATAGAGCAGTTTTGAAACACTCTTTTAGCAGCATCTTCAGGTGGATATTTGGAGCGCTTTGAGGCCAAGGCTGGAAAACGAAATATCATCACATAAAAACTCGACAGAAGCATTCTCTGAAACTTCTTTGTGATGAGTGCGTTCAACTCACAGGCTCGAACGTTTCTTTTGATAGAACAGTTTAGAAACACTCCTTTTGTAGAATCTGCAAGTGTTTATTTGGAGCGCTTGGAGGCCTATGTTGGAAAAGGACATATCTTCACTTCAAATGTAGACAGACGCATTCTCAGAAACTTCTTTGTGATGAGTGCATTGAACTCACAGAGTTGAACCTACCTATTGATAGAGAAGTTTTGAAACACCCTTTTTGTAGAATCTGCAAGTGAATATTTGGCGCGATTGGAGGCCTATGCAGGAAACGGAAATATTTTCACATGAAAACTAGACAGATGAATTCTCAGAAACGTCTTTGTGATGAGTGCATTCAACTCACAGACTTGAAGCTTCCTTTTGAAAGAGCAGTTTTGAAACACTCTTTTTGTAGAATCTGCAAGTGGATATTTGGAGCGCTTTGAGGGCTATGCTGGAAAAGTTAATACCTTCACCTAAAAACTAGACAGACGCAAACCCAGAAACTTCTTTGTGACGTGTGCATTGAACACACAGAGTTGAACCTTTCTTTTGATACAGAAGTTTTGAAACACTCTTTTCGTAGAATCTTCAAGTGGATGGATGGAGTGATTTGAGGCCTATGCTGGAAAAGGAAATACCTTCACGTAGAAACGAGACAAAAGCATTCTCAGAAAGTTCCCTGTGATTTGTGCATTCAACTCACAGAGTTGAACATTCCCTTTGATAGAGCAGTTTTGAAACACTCTTTTTGTAGAATCTGCAAGTGGATATTTGGAGCGCTTTGAGGCCTCTGCTGCCAAAGGAATTATCATTGCATAAAAACTAGATGGAAGCGTTCTCAGAAACGTCCTTGTGATGAGTGTATTCAACTCGCAGAGTGGAACCTTCCTTTCGATAGACCAGTTTTGAAACACTGTATTTGTAGAATCCCGAAGTGGCTATTTGAAGCTCTTTGAGGCTTATGCTGGAAAAGGAAATATCTTCATCTACCAACTAGACAGAAGCATTCTCAGAAACTTCTTTGTCATGTGGGGATTGAACTCACAGAGTTGAACATTCCTTTTCATAGAGCAGTTTGGCAACACTATTTTTGTGGAAAGTGCAAGTGGGTATTTGGTGCGATGGCGGCATCTAGGGGAGAACGAAATACATTCAGTTGAAAACAAGATACAACCATTCTCAGAAACTTCTTTGTGATGACTGCATTCTACTCACAGGGTTGAACCTTCCTTTTGATAGAACAGTTTGGAAACACTCTTTTTCTGGAATCTGCAAGTGGCTATTTGGAGCGGTTTGAGGCCTATGCTGGAAAAGGAAATATCTTCACATAAAACCTAGACAGAGGTATTCCCAAAAAGTTTTTCTGATGTGCGCATTCAACTCACCGAGTTGAATCTTTCTTTAGATAGAGCAGTTTTGAAACACTCTTTTTGTAGTATCTGCGAGTGGATATTTGGAGTGCTTTGAGTGCTACACTGCAAAAGCAAATATCTTCACTTAGAATCTAGACAGAAGAATTCTCAGAGACTTCCCTGGGCTCTCTGCATTCAACTCACAGAGTTGAACCTTCATTTTGATAGAACAGTTTTGAAACTCTCTTGTAGTAGAATCTGCAAGTCGATATTTGGAACGTTTTGAGGCCTATCCTGGGAAAGGAAATATCTTCCCATCAAAACTAGATAGAAGCATTCTCAGAAATGTCTTTGTGATGTGCGCATTCAAGTCAGAGATTTGAAGCTTCCTTTGCATACAGCAGTTTTGAACCACACTTTTAGTAGAATCTGCAAGTGGATATTTGGAGAGCTAAGAGGCCAACACTGGAAAAGGAAATATCTTCACGTAAAAACTAGACGGAAGCATTCTCAGAAACTTCAATGGGCTTTACGCATTCAACTCACAGAGTGCAATGTTCCTTTTGATAGCGCAGTTTTAAAACACTGTTTTTGTAGAATTTGCTAGAGGATGTTTGGAGCGATGTGAGGCCTTTGCTGGAAAAGGAAATATCTTCACATAAAACCTAGACAGAAGCATTCTCAGAAACTCCTTTGTGATGAGTGCATTCAAATCACAGACTTGAACCTTCCTTTGGAAAGAGCAGTTTTGAAACACTCTTTTTGTAGAATCTGCAAGGGGATATTTGGAGCGCTTTGAGGCCTATGCTGGAAAATGAAATATCTTCACCTAAAAACTAGACGGAAGCATTCTCAGAAACTTCTTTGTGATGAGTGCATTCAACTCACAGAGTTGAAGCTTCCTTTTGATAGAGCAGTTTTGAAACACTCTTTTAGCGGCATCTGCAAGTGGATATTTGGAGCGCTTTGAGGCCAAGGCTGGAAAACGAAATATCATCACATAAAAACTCGACAGAAGCATTCTCTGAAACTTCTTTGTGATGAGTGCATTCAACTCACAGACTCGAACGTTTCTTTTGATAGAACAGTTTAGAAACACTCCTTTTGTAGAATCTGCAAGTGTTTATTTGGAGCGCTTTGAGGCCTATGTTGGAAAAGGACATATCTTCACATCAAAAGTAGACAGACGCATTCTCAGAAACTTCTTTGTGATGAGTGCATTGAACTCACAGAGTTCAACCTACCTATTGATAGAGAAGTTTTGAAACACCCTTTTTGTAGAATCTGCAAGTGAATATTTGGCGCGATATGAGGCCTATGCTGGAAATGGAAATATCTTCACATGAAAACTAGACAGATGAATTCTCAGAAACGTCTTTGTGATGAGTGCATTCAACTCACAGACTTGAAGCTTAATTTTGAAAGAGCAGTTTCGAAACACTCTTTTTGTAGAATCTGCAAGTGGATATTTGGAGCGCTTTGAGGGCTATGCTGGAAAAGTTTATATCTTCACCTAAAAACTAGACAGAAGCATACTCAGAAACTTCTTTGTGATGTGTGCACTGAACTCACAGAGCTGAACCTTTCTTTTCATACAGAAGTTTTGAAACACTATTTTCGTAGAATCTTCAAGTAGATGTATGGAGTGCTTTTAGGCCTATGCTTTAAAAGCAAATATCTTCACGTAGAAACTAGACAAACGCATTCTCAGAAAGTTCCCTGTGCTTTGTGCATTCAACTCACAGAGTTGAACATTCCCTTTGATAGAGCAGTTTTGAAACACTCTTTTTGTAGGATCTGCAAGTGGATATTTGGAGCGCTTTGAGACCTATGCTGCCAAAGGAAATATCATTGCATAAAAACTAGATGGAAGCGATCTCAGAAACTTCTTTGTGATGAGTGCATTCAACTCGCAGAGTTGAACCTTCCTTTCGATAGACCAGTTTTGAAACACTGTATTTGTAGAATCCGGAAGTGGCTATTTGAAGCTCTTTGAGGCTTATGCTGGAAAAGGAAATATCTTCATCTACCAACTAGACAGAAGCATTCTCAGAAACTTCTTTGTCATGTGGGGATTGAACTCACAGAGTTGAACATTCCTTTTCATAGAGCAGTTTGGCAACACTATTTTTGTGGAAAGTGCAAGTGGGTATTTGGTGCGCTGGCGGTATCTAGGGGAGAACGAAATACATTCAGTTGAAAACAAGATACAACCATTCTCAGAAACTTCTTTGTGATGACTGCATTCTACTCACAGAGTTGAACCTTCCTTTTGATAGAACAGTTTGGAAACACTCTTTTTGTGGAATCTGCAAGTGGCTATTTGGAGCGCTTTGAGGCCTATGCTGGAAAAGGAAATATCTTCACATAAAACCTAGACAGAAGTATTCCCAGAAAGTTTTTCTGATGTGCACATTCAACTCACCGAGTTGAACCTTCCTTTAGATAGAGCAGTTTTGAAACACTCTTTCTGTAGTACCTGCGAGTGGATATTAGGAGTGCTTTGAGTGCTACACTGTAAAAGCAAATATCTTCACTTACTATCTAGACAGAAGAATTCTCAGAGACTTCCCTTGGCTCTCTGCATTCCACTCACAGAGTTGAACCTTCCTTTTGATAGAACAGTTTTGAAACACTCTTGTGGTAGAATCTGCAAGTCGATATTTGGAACGTTTGGAGGTCTATCCTGGGAAAGAAAATATCTTCCCATCAAAACTAGATAGAAGCATTCTCAGAAACTTCTTAGTGATGTGCGCATTCAAGTCACAGAGTTGAAGCTTCCTTTTGATATAGCAGTTTTGAACCACTCTTTTAGTAGAATCTGCAAGTGGATGTTTGGAGAGCTAAGAGGCCAACACTGGAAAAGGAAATATCTTCACGTAAAAACTAGACGGAAGCATTCTCAGAAACTTCAATGGGCTTTACGCATTCAACTCACAGAGTGCAATGTTGCTTTTGAGAGCGCAGTTTTAAAACACTGTTTTTGTAGAATTTGCTAGAGGATGTTTGGAGCGATGTGAGGCCTTTGCTGGAAAAGGAAATATCTTCACATAAAACCTAGACAGAAGCATTCTCAGAAACTCCTTTGTGATGAGTGCATTCAAATCACACACTTGAACCTTCCTTTGGAAAGAGCAGTTTTGAAACACTCTTTCTGAAGAATCTGCAAGTGGATATTTGGAGCGATTTGAGGCCTATGCTGGAAATGAAATATCTTCACCTAAAAACTAGACGGAAGCATTCTCAGAAACTCCTTTGTGATGAGTGCATTCAACTCACAGAGTTGAAGCTTCCTTTTGATAGAACAGTTTTGAAACACTCTTTTAGCAGCATCTGCAGGTGGATATTTGGAGCGCTTTGAGGCCAAGGCTGGAAAACGAAATATCATCACATAAAAACTCGACAGAAGCATTCTCTGAAACTTCTTTGTGATGAGTGCATTCAACTCACAGGCTCGAACGTTTCTTTTGATAGAACAGTTTAGAAACACTCCTTTTGCAGAATCTGCAAGTGTTTATTTGGAGCGCTTGGAGGCCTATGTTGGAAAAGGACATATCTTCACATCAAAAGTAGACAGACGCATTCTCAGAAACTTCTTTGTGATGAGTGCATTGAACTCACAGAGTTGAACCTACCTATTGATAGAGAAGTTTTGAAACACCCTTTTTGTAGAATCTGCAAGTGAATATTTGGCGCGATTGGAGGCCTATGCAGGAAACGGAAATATCTTCACATGAAAACTAGACAGATGAATTCTCCGAAACGCCTTTGTGATGAGTGCATTCAACTCACAGACTTGAAGCTTCCTTTTGAAAGAGCAGTTTCGAAACACTCTTTTTGTAGAATCTGCAAGTGGATATTTGGAGCGCTTTGAGGGCTATGCTGGAAAAGTTAATACCTTCACCTAAAAACTAGACAGACGCAAACCCAGAAACTTCTTTGTGACGTGTGCATTGAACTCACAGAGTTGAACCTTTCTTTTGATACAGAAGTTTTGAAACACTCTTTTCGTAGAATCTTCAAGTGGATGGATGGAGTGATTTGAGGCCTATGCTGGAAAAGGAAATACCTTCACGTAGAAACGAGACAAAAGCATTCTCAGAAAGTTCCCTGTGCTTTGTGCATTCAACTCACAGAGTTGAACATTCCCTTTGATAGAGCAGTTTTGAAACACTCTTTTTGTAGAATCTGCAAGTGGATATTTGGAGCGCTTTGAGGCCTCTGCCGCCAAAGGAATTATCATTGCATAAAAACTAGATGGAAGCGTTCTCAGAAACTTCCTTGTGATGAGTGCCTTCAACTCGCAGAGTGGAACCTTCCTTTCGATAGACCAGTTTTGAAACACTGTTTTTGTTGAATCCGCAAGTGGCTATTTGGAGCTCTTTGAGGCTTATGCTGGAAAAGGAAATATCTTCGTCTACAAACTAGACAGAAGCATTCTCAGAAACTTCTTTGTCATGTGGGGATTGAACTCACAGAGTTGAACATTCCTTTACATAGAGCAGTTTTGCAACACCCTTTCGGTGGAAAGTGAAAGTGCTTATTTGGTGCGATGGCGGCATCTAGTGGATAAGGAAATACATTCAGATGAAAACAAGATACATCCATTCTCAGAAACTTCTTTGTGATGACTGCATTCTACTCACAGAGTTGAACCTTCCTTTTGATAGAGCAGTTTTGAAACACTCTTTTTGTGGAATCTGCAAGTGGCTATTTGGAGCGCTTTGAGGCCTATGCTGGAAAAGGAAATCTCTTCACATAAAACCTAGACAGAAGTATTCCCAGAAAGTTTTTCTGATGTGCGCATTCAACTCACCGAGTTGAACCTTCCTTTAGATAGAGCAGTTTTGAAACACTCTGTCTGTAGTACCTGCGAGTGGATATTTGGAGTGCTTTGAGTGCTACACTGTAAAAGCAAATATCTTCACTTGGAATCTAGACAGAAGAATTCTCAGAGACTTCCCTGTGCTCTCTGCATTCCACTCACAGAGTTGAACCTTCCTTTTGATAGAACAGTTTTGAAACACTCTTGTGGTAGAATCTGCAAGTCGATATTTGGAAGGTTTGGAGGCCTATCCTGGGAAAGGAAATATCTTCCCATCAAAACTAGACAGAAGCATTCTCAGAAACTTTTTAGTGATGTGCGCATTCAATCACAGAGTTGAAGCTTCCTTTTGATATAGCAGTTTTGAACCACTCTTTTAGTGGAATCTGCAAGTGGATGTTTGGAGAGCTAAGAGGCCAACACTGGAAAAGGAAATCTCTTCACGTAAAAACTAGACGGAAGCATTCTCAGAAACTTCAATGGGCTTTACGCATTCAACTCACAGAGTGCAATGTTGCTTTTGAGAGCGCAGTTTTAAAACACTGTTTTTGTAGAATTTGCTAGAGGATGTTTGGAGCGATGTGAGGCCTTTGCTGGAAAAGGAAATATCTTCACATAAAACCTAGACAGAAGCATTCTCAGAAACTCCTTTGTGATGAGTGCATTCAAATCACACACTTGAACCTTCCTTTGGAAAGAGCAGTTTTGAAACACTCTTTCTGAAGAATCTGCAAGTGGATATTTGGAGCGATTTGAGGCCTATGCTGGAAATGAAATATCTTCACCTAAAAACTAGACGGAAGCATTCTCAGAAACTCCTTTGTGATGAGTGCATTCAACTCACAGAGTTGAAGCTTCCTTTTGATAGAGCAGTTTTGAAACACTCTTTTAGCAGCATCTTCAGGTGGATATTTGGAGCGCTTTGAGGCCAAGGCTGGAAAACGAAATATCATCACATAAAAACTCGACAGAAGCATTCTCTGAAACTTCTTTGTGATGAGTGCGTTCAACTCACAGGCTCGAACGTTTCTTTTGATAGAACAGTTTAGAAACACTCCTTTTGTAGAATCTGCAAGTGTTTATTTGGAGCGCTTGGAGGCCTATGTTGGAAAAGGACATATCTTCACTTCAAAAGTAGACAGACGCATTCTCAGAAACTTCTTTGTGATGAGTGCATTGAACTCACAGAGTTGAACCTACCTATTGATAGAGAAGTTTTGAAACACCCTTTTTGTAGAATCTGCAAGTGAATATTTGGCGCGATTGGAGGCCTATGCAGGAAACGGAAATATCTTCACATGAAAACTAGACAGATGAATTCTCAGAAACGTCTTTGTGATGAGTGCATTCAACTCACAGACTTGAAGCTTCCTTTTGAAAGAGCAGTTTCGAAACACTCTTTTTGTAGAATCTGCAAGTGGATATTTGGAGCGCTTTGAGGGCTATGCTGGAAAAGTTAATACCTTCACCTAAAAACTAGACAGACGCAAACCCGGAAACTTCTTTGTGACGTGTGCATTGAACACACAGAGTTGAACCTTTCTTTTGATACAGAAGTTTTGAAACACTCTTTTCGTAGAATCTTCAAGTGGATGGATGGAGTGATTTGAGGCCTATGCTGGAAAAGGAAATACCTTCACGTAGAAACGAGACAAAAGCATTCTCAGAAAGTTCCCTGTGATTTGTGCATTCAACTCACAGAGTTGAACATTCCCTTTGATAGAGCAGTTTTGAAACACTCTTTTTGTAGAATCTGCAAGTGGATATTTGGAGCGCTTTGAGGCCTCTGCTGCCAAAGGAATTATCATTGCATAAAAACTAGATGGAAGCGTTCTCAGAAACGTCCTTGTGATGAGTGTATTCAACTCGCAGAGTGGAACCTTCCTTTCGATAGACCAGTTTTGAAACACTGTATTTGTAGAATCCCGAAGTGGCTATTTGAAGCTCTTTGAGGCTTATGCTGGAAAAGGAAATATCTTCATCTACCAACTAGACAGAAGCATTGTCAGAAACTTCTTTGTCATGTGGGGATTGAACTCACAGAGTTGAACATTCCTTTTCATAGAGCTGTTTGGCAACACTATTTTTGTGGAAAGTGCAAGTGGGTATTTGGTGCGATGGCGGCATCTAGGGGAGAACGAAATACATTCAGTTGAAAACAAGATACAACCATTCTAAGAAACTTCTTTGTTATGACTGCATTCTACTCACAGAGTTGAACCTTCCTTTTGATAGAACAGTTTGGAAACACTCTTTTTGTGGAATCTGCAAGTGGCTATTTGGAGCGGTTTGAGGCCAATGCTGGAAAAGGAAATCTCTTCACATAAAACCAAGACAGAAGTATTCCCAGAAAGTTTTTCTGATGTGCGCATTCAACTCACCGAGTTGAACCTTCCTTTAGATAGAGCAGTTTTGAAACACTCTTTTTGTAGTATCTGCGAGTGGATATTTGGAGTGCTTTGAGTGCTACACTGCAAAAGCAAATATCTTCACTTAGAATCTAGACAGAAGAATTCTCAGAGACTTCCCTGTGCTCTCTGCATTCCACTCACAGAGTTGAACCTTCCTTTTGATAGAACAGTTTTGAAACACTCTTGTGGTAGAATCTGCAAGTCGATATTTGGAACGTTTGGAGGTCTATCCTGGGAAAGGAAATATCTTCCCATCAAAACTAGATAGAAGCATTCTCAGAAACTTCTTAGTGATGTGCGCATTCAAGTCACAGAGTTGAAGCTTCCTTTTGATATAGCAGTTTTGAACCACTCTTTTAGTAGAATCTGCAAGTGGATGTTTGGAGAGCTAAGAGGCCAAAACTGGAAAAGGAAATATCTTCACGTAAAAACTAGACGGAAGCATTCTCAGAAACTTCAATGGGCTTTACGCATTCAACTCACAGAGTGCAATGTTCCTTTTGAGAGCGCAGTTTTAAAACACTGTTTTTGTAGAATTTGCTAGAGGATGTTTGGAGCGATGTGAGGCCTTTGCTGGAAAAGGAAATATCTTCACATAAAACCTAGACAGAAGCATTCTCAGAAACTCCTTTGTGATGAGTGCATTCAAATCACACCCTTGAACCTTCCTTTGGAAAGAGCAGTTTTGAAACACTCTTTCTGAAGAATCTGCAAGTGGATATTTGGAGCGATTTGAGGCCTCTGCTGGAAATGAAATATCTTCACCTAAAAACTAGACGGAAGCATTCTCAGAAACTCCTTTGTGATGAGTGCATTCAACTCACAAAGTTGAAGCTTCTTTTTGATAGAGCAGTTTTGAAACACTCTTTTAGCGGCATCTGCAAGTGGATATTTGGAGCGCTTTGAGGCCAAGGCTGGAAAACGAAATATCATCACATAAAAACTCGACAGAAGCATTCTCTGAAACTTCTTTCTGATGAGTGCATTCAACTCACAGACTCGAACGTTTCTTTTGATAGAACAGTTTAGAAACACTCCTTTTGTAGAATCTGCAAGTGTTTATTTGGAGCGCTTTGAGGCCTATGTTGGAAAAGGACATATCTTCACATCAAAAGTAGACAGACGCATTCTCAGAAACTTCTTTGTGATGAGTGCACTGAACTCACCGAGTTGAACCTACCTATTGATAGAGAAGTTTTGAAACACCCTTTTTGTAGAATCTGCAAGTGAATATTTGGCGCGATTTGAGGCCTATGCAGGAAACGGAAATAACTTCACATGAAAACTAGACAGATGAATTCTCCGAAACGTCTTTGTGATGAGTGCATTCAACTCACAGACTTGAAGCTTCCTTTTGAAAGAGCAGTTTCGAAACACTCTTTTTGTAGAATCTGCAAGTGGATATTTGGAGCGCTTTGAGGGCTATGCTGGAAAAGTTAATACCTTCACCTAAAAACTAGACAGACGCAAACTCAGAAACTTCTTTGTGACGTGTGCATTGAACTCACAGAGTTGAACCTTTCTTTTGATACAGAAGTTTTGAAACACTCTTTTCGTAGAATCTTCAAGTGGATGGATGGAGTGATTTGAGGCCTATGCTGGAAAAGGAAATACCTTCACGTAGAAAGGAGACAAAAGCATTCTCAGAAAGTTCCCTGTGCTTTGTGCATTCAACTCACAGAGTTGAACATTCCCTTTGATAGAGCAGTTTTGAAACACTCTTCTTGTAGAATCTGCAAGTGGATATTTGGAGCGCTTTGAGGCCTCTGCCGCCAAAGGAATTATCATTGCATAAAAACTAGATGGAAGCGTTCTCAGAAACTTCCTTGTGATGAGTGCATTCAACTCGCAGAGTGGAACCTTCCTTTCGATAGACCAGTTTTGAAACACTGTTTTTGTAGAATCCGCAAGTGGCTATTTGGAGCTCTTTGAGGCTTATGCTGGAAAAGGAAATATCTTCGTCTACAAACTAGACAGAAGCATTCTCAGAAACTTCTTTGTCATGTGGGGATTGAACTCACAGAGTTGAACATTCCTTTACATAGAGCAGTTTTGCAACACCCTTTCGGTGGAAAGTGAAAGTGCTTATTTGGTGCGATGGCGGCATCTAGTGGATAAGGAAATACATTCAGATGAAAACAAGATACATCCATTCTCAGAAACTTCTTTGTGATGACTGCATTCTACTCACAGAGTTGAACCTTCCTTTTGATAGAACAGTTTGGAAACACTCTTTTTGTGGAATCTGCAAGTGGCTATTTGGAGCGCTTTGAGGCCTATGCTGGAACAGGAAATCTCTTCACATAAAACCTAGACAGAAGTATTCCCAGAAAGTTTTTCTGATGTGCGCATTCAACTCACCGAGTTGAACCTTCCTTTAGATAGAGCAGTTTTGAAACACTCTGTCTGTAGTACCTGCGAGTGGATATTTGGAGTGCTTTGAGTGCTACACTGTAAAAGCAAATATCTTCACTTGGAATCTAGACAGAAGAATTCTCAGAGACTTCCCTGTGCTCTCTGCATTCCACTCACAGAGTTGAACCTTCCTTTTGATAGAACAGTTTTGAAACACTCTTGTGGTAGAATCTGCAAGTCGATATTTGGAAGGTTTGGAGGCCTATCCTGGGAAAGGAAATATCTTCCCATCAAAACTAGACAGAAGCATTCTCAGAAGCTTCTCAGTGATGTGTGCATTCAAGTCACAGAGTTGAAGCTTCCTTTTGATATAGCAGTTTTGAACCACTCTTTTAGTGGAATCTGCAAGTGGATGTTCGGAGAGCTAAGAGGCCAACACTGGAAAAGGAAATCTCTTCACGTAAAAACTAGACGGAAGCATTCTCAGAAACTTCAATGGGCTTTACGCATTCAACTCACAGAGTGCAATGTTGCTTTTGAGAGCGCAGTTTTAAAACACTGTTTTTGTAGAATTTGCTAGAGGATGTTTGGAGCGATGTGAGGCCTTTGCTGGAAAAGGAAATATCTTCACATAAAACCTAGACAGAAGCATTCTCAGAAACTCCTTTGTGATGAGTGCATTCAAATCACACACTTGAACCTTCCTTTGGAAAGAGCAGTTTTGAAACACTCTGAAGAATCTGCAAGTGGATATTTGGAGCGATTTGAGGCCTCTGCTGGAAATGAAATATCTTCACCTAAAAACTAGACGGAAGCATTCTCAGAAACTCCTTTGTGATGAGTGCATTCAACTCACAGAGTTGAAGCTTCCTTTTGATAGAGCAGTTTTGAAACACTCTTTTAGCAGCATCTGCAAGTGGATATTTGGAGCGCTTTGAGGCCAAGGCTGGAAAACGAAATATCATCACATAAAAACTCGACAGAAGCATTCTCTGAAACTTCTTTGTGATGAGTGCATTCAACTCACAGACTCGAACGTTCCTTTTGATAGAACAGTTTAGAAACACTCCTTTTGTAGAATCTGCAAGTGTTTATTTGGAGCGCTTTGAGGCCTATGTTGGAAAAGGACATATCTTCACATCAAAAGTAGACAGACGCATTCTCAGAAACTTCATTGTGATGAGTGCATTGAACTCACAGAGTTGAACCTACCTATTGATAGAGAAGTTTTGAAACACCCTTTTTGTAGAATCTGCAAGTGAATATTTGGCGCGATTTGAGGCCTATGCAGGAAACGGAAATAACTTCACATGAAAACTAGACAGATGAATTCTCCGAAACGTCTTTGTGATGAGTGCATTCAACTCACAGACTTGAAGCTTCCTTTTGAAAGAGCAGTTTCGAAACACTCTTTTTGTAGAATCTGCAAGTGGATATTTGGAGCGCTTTGAGGGCTATGCTGGAAAAGTTAATACCTTCACCTAAAAACTAGACAGACGCAAACTCAGAAACTTCTTTGTGACGTGTGCATTGAACTCACAGAGTTGAACCTTTCTTTTGATACAGAAGTTTTGAAACACTCTTTTCGTAGAATCTTCAAGTGGATGGATGGAGTGATTTGAGGCCTATGCTGGAAAAGGAAATACCTTCACGTAGAAACGAGACAAAAGCATTCTCAGAAAGTTCCCTGTGCTTTGTGCATTCAACTCACAGAGTTGAACATTCCCTTTGATAGAGCAGTTTTGAAACACTCTTCTTGTAGAATCTGCAAGTGGATATTTGGAGCGCTTTGAGGCCTCTGCCGCCAAAGGAATTATCATTGCATAAAAACTAGATGGAAGCGTTCTCAGAAACTTCCTTGTGATGAGTGCATTCAACTCGCAGAGTGGAACCTTCCTTTCGATAGACCAGTTTTGAAACACTGTTTTTGTAGAATCCGCAAGTGGCTATTTGGAGCTCTTTGAGGCTTATGCTGGAAAAGGAAATATCTTCGTCTACAAACTAGACAGAAGCATTCTCAGAAACTTCTTTGTCATGTGGGGATTGAACTCACAGAGTTGAACATTCCTTTACATAGAGCAGTTTTGCAACACCCTTTCGGTGGAAAGTGAAAGTGCTTATTTGGTGCGATGGCGGCATCTAGTGGATAAGGAAATACATTCAGATGAAAACAAGATACATCCATTCTCAGAAACTTCTTTGTGATGACTGCATTCTACTCACAGAGTTGAACCTTCCTTTTGATAGAACAGTTTTGAAACACTCTTTTTGTGGAATCTGCAAGTGGCTATTTGGAGCGCTTTGAGGCCTATGCTGGAAAAGGAAATCTCTTCACATAAAACCTAGACAGAAGTATTCCCAGAAAGTTTTTCTGATGTGCGCATTCAACTCACCGAGTTGAACCTTCCTTTAGATAGAGCAGTTTTGAAACACTCTGTCTGTAGTACCTGCGAGTGGATATTTGGAGTGCTTTGAGTGCTACACTGTAAAAGCAAATATCTTCACTTGGAATCTAGACAGAAGAATTCTCAGAGACTTCCCTGTGCTCTCTGCATTCCACTCACAGAGTTGAACCTTCCTTTTGATAGAACAGTTTTGAAACACTCTTGTGGTAGAATCTGCAAGTCGATATTTGGAACGTTTGGAGGCCTATCCTGGGAAAGGAAATATCTTCCCATCAAAACTAGATAGAAGCATTCTCAGAAACGTCTTTGTGATGTGCGCATTCAAGTCACAGAGTTGAAGCTTCCTTTGGATATAGCAGTTTTGAACCACACTTTTAGTAGAATCTGCAAGTGGATATTTGGAGAGCTAAGAGGCCAACACTGGAAAAGGAAATATCTTCACGTAAAAACTAGACGGAAGCATTCTCAGAAACTTCAATGGGCTTTACGCATTCAACTCACAGAGTGCAATGTTCCTTTTGATAGCGCAGTTTTAAAACACTATTTTTGTAGAATTTGCTAGAGGATGTTTGGAGCGATTTGAGACCTTTGCTGGAAAAGGAAATATCTTCACATAAAACCTAGACAGAAGCATTCTCAGAAACTCCTTTGTGATGAGTGCATTCAAATCACAGACTTGAACCTTCCTTTGGAAAGAGCAGTTTTGAAACACTCTTTTTGTAGAATCTGCAAGGGGATATTTGGAGAGCTTTGAGGCCTATGCTGGAAAATGAAATATCTTCACCTAAAAACTAGACGGAAGCATTCTCAGAAACTCCTTTGTGATGAGTGCATTCAACTCACAGAGTTGAAGCTTCCTTTTGATAGAGCAGTTTTGAAACACTCTTTTAGCAGCATCTTCAGGTGGATATTTGGAGCGCTTTGAGGCCAAGGCTGGAAAACGAAATATCATCACATAAAAACTCGACAGAAGCATTCTCTGAAACTTCTTTGTGATGAGTGCGTTCAACTCACAGGCTCGAACGTTTCTTTTGATAGAACAGTTTAGAAACACTCCTTTTGTAGAATCTGCAAGTGTTTATTTGGAGCGCTTGGAGGCCTATGTTGGAAAAGGACATATCTTCACTTCAAATGTAGACAGACGCATTCTCAGAAACTTCTTTGTGATGAGTGCATTGAACTCACAGAGTTGAACCTACCTATTGATAGAGAAGTTTTGAAACACCCTTTTTGTAGAATCTGCAAGTGAATATTTGGCGCGATTGGAGGCCTATGCAGGAAACGGAAATATTTTCACATGAAAACTAGACAGATGAATTCTCAGAAACGTCTTTGTGATGAGTGCATTCAACTCACAGACTTGAAGCTTCCTTTTGAAAGAGCAGTTTTGAAACACTCTTTTTGTAGAATCTGCAAGTGGATATTTGGAGCGCTTTGAGGGCTATGCTGGAAAAGTTAATACCTTCACCTAAAAACTAGACAGACGCAAACCCAGAAACTTCTTTGTGACGTGTGCATTGAACACACAGAGTTGAACCTTTCTTTTGATACAGAAGTTTTGAAACACTCTTTTCGTAGAATCTTCAAGTGGATGGATGGAGTGATTTGAGGCCTATGCTGGAAAAGGAAATACCTTCACGTAGAAACGAGACAAAAGCATTCTCAGAAAGTTCCCTGTGATTTGTGCATTCAACTCACAGAGTTGAACATTCCCTTTGATAGAGCAGTTTTGAAACACTCTTTTTGTAGAATCTGCAAGTGGATATTTGGAGCGCTTTGAGGCCTCTGCTGCCAAAGGAATTATCATTGCATAAAAACTAGATGGAAGCGTTCTCAGAAACGTCCTTGTGATGAGTGTATTCAACTCGCAGAGTGGAACCTTCCTTTCGATAGACCAGTTTTGAAACACTGTATTTGTAGAATCCCGAAGTGGCTATTTGAAGCTCTTTGAGGCTTATGCTGGAAAAGGAAATATCTTCATCTACCAACTAGACAGAAGCATTCTCAGAAACTTCTTTGTCATGTGGGGATTGAACTCACAGAGTTGAACATTCCTTTTCATAGAGCAGTTTGGCAACACTATTTTTGTGGAAAGTGCAAGTGGGTATTTGGTGCGATGGCGGCATCTAGGGGAGAACGAAATACATTCAGTTGAAAACAAGATACAACCATTCTCAGAAACTTCTTTGTGATGACTGCATTCTACTCACAGGGTTGAACCTTCCTTTTGATAGAACAGTTTGGAAACACTCTTTTTCTGGAATCTGCAAGTGGCTATTTGGAGCGGTTTGAGGCCTATGCTGGAAAAGGAAATATCTTCACATAAAACCTAGACAGAGGTATTCCCAAAAAGTTTTTCTGATGTGCGCATTCAACTCACCGAGTTGAATCTTTCTTTAGATAGAGCAGTTTTGAAACACTCTTTTTGTAGTATCTGCGAGTGGATATTTGGAGTGCTTTGAGTGCTACACTGCAAAAGCAAATATCTTCACTTAGAATCTAGACAGAAGAATTCTCAGAGACTTCCCTGGGCTCTCTGCATTCAACTCACAGAGTTGAACCTTCATTTTGATAGAACAGTTTTGAAACTCTCTTGTAGTAGAATCTGCAAGTCGATATTTGGAACGTTTTGAGGCCTATCCTGGGAAAGGAAATATCTTCCCATCAAAACTAGATAGAAGCATTCTCAGAAATGTCTTTGTGATGTGCGCATTCAAGTCAGAGATTTGAAGCTTCCTTTGCATACAGCAGTTTTGAACCACACTTTTAGTAGAATCTGCAAGTGGATATTTGGAGAGCTAAGAGGCCAACACTGGAAAAGGAAATATCTTCACGTAAAAACTAGACGGAAGCATTCTCAGAAACTTCAATGGGCTTTACGCATTCAACTCACAGAGTGCAATGTTCCTTTTGATAGCGCAGTTTTAAAACACTGTTTTTGTAGAATTTGCTAGAGGATGTTTGGAGCGATGTGAGGCCTTTGCTGGAAAAGGAAATATCTTCACATAAAACCTAGACAGAAGCATTCTCAGAAACTCCTTTGTGATGAGTGCATTCAAATCACAGACTTGAACCTTCCTTTGGAAAGAGCAGTTTTGAAACACTCTTTTTGTAGAATCTGCAAGGGGATATTTGGAGCGCTTTGAGGCCTATGCTGGAAAATGAAATATCTTCACCTAAAAACTAGACGGAAGCATTCTCAGAAACTTCTTTGTGATGAGTGCATTCAACTCACAGAGTTGAAGCTTCCTTTTGATAGAGCAGTTTTGAAACACTCTTTTAGCGGCATCTGCAAGTGGATATTTGGAGCGCTTTGAGGCCAAGGCTGGAAAACGAAATATCATCACATAAAAACTCGACAGAAGCATTCTCTGAAACTTCTTTGTGATGAGTGCATTCAACTCACAGACTCGAACGTTTCTTTTGATAGAACAGTTTAGAAACACTCCTTTTGTAGAATCTGCAAGTGTTTATTTGGAGCGCTTTGAGGCCTATGTTGGAAAAGGACATATCTTCACATCAAAAGTAGACAGACGCATTCTCAGAAACTTCTTTGTGATGAGTGCATTGAACTCACAGAGTTCAACCTACCTATTGATAGAGAAGTTTTGAAACACCCTTTTTGTAGAATCTGCAAGTGAATATTTGGCGCGATATGAGGCCTATGCTGGAAATGGAAATATCTTCACATGAAAACTAGACAGATGAATTCTCAGAAACGTCTTTGTGATGAGTGCATTCAACTCACAGACTTGAAGCTTAATTTTGAAAGAGCAGTTTCGAAACACTCTTTTTGTAGAATCTGCAAGTGGATATTTGGAGCGCTTTGAGGGCTATGCTGGAAAAGTTTATATCTTCACCTAAAAACTAGACAGAAGCATACTCAGAAACTTCTTTGTGATGTGTGCACTGAACTCACAGAGCTGAACCTTTCTTTTCATACAGAAGTTTTGAAACACTATTTTCGTAGAATCTTCAAGTAGATGTATGGAGTGCTTTTAGGCCTATGCTTTAAAAGCAAATATCTTCACGTAGAAACTAGACAAACGCATTCTCAGAAAGTTCCCTGTGCTTTGTGCATTCAACTCACAGAGTTGAACATTCCCTTTGATAGAGCAGTTTTGAAACACTCTTTTTGTAGGATCTGCAAGTGGATATTTGGAGCGCTTTGAGACCTATGCTGCCAAAGGAAATATCATTGCATAAAAACTAGATGGAAGCGATCTCAGAAACTTCTTTGTGATGAGTGCATTCAACTCGCAGAGTTGAACCTTCCTTTCGATAGACCAGTTTTGAAACACTGTATTTGTAGAATCCGGAAGTGGCTATTTGAAGCTCTTTGAGGCTTATGCTGGAAAAGGAAATATCTTCATCTACCAACTAGACAGAAGCATTCTCAGAAACTTCTTTGTCATGTGGGGATTGAACTCACAGAGTTGAACATTCCTTTTCATAGAGCAGTTTGGCAACACTATTTTTGTGGAAAGTGCAAGTGGGTATTTGGTGCGCTGGCGGTATCTAGGGGAGAACGAAATACATTCAGTTGAAAACAAGATACAACCATTCTCAGAAACTTCTTTGTGATGACTGCATTCTACTCACAGAGTTGAACCTTCCTTTTGATAGAACAGTTTGGAAACACTCTTTTTGTGGAATCTGCAAGTGGCTATTTGGAGCGCTTTGAGGCCTATGCTGGAAAAGGAAATATCTTCACATAAAACCTAGACAGAAGTATTCCCAGAAAGTTTTTCTGATGTGCACATTCAACTCACCGAGTTGAACCTTCCTTTAGATAGAGCAGTTTTGAAACACTCTTTCTGTAGTACCTGCGAGTGGATATTAGGAGTGCTTTGAGTGCTACACTGTAAAAGCAAATATCTTCACTTACTATCTAGACAGAAGAATTCTCAGAGACTTCCCTTGGCTCTCTGCATTCCACTCACAGAGTTGAACCTTCCTTTTGATAGAACAGTTTTGAAACACTCTTGTGGTAGAATCTGCAAGTCGATATTTGGAACGTTTGGAGGTCTATCCTGGGAAAGAAAATATCTTCCCATCAAAACTAGATAGAAGCATTCTCAGAAACTTCTTAGTGATGTGCGCATTCAAGTCACAGAGTTGAAGCTTCCTTTTGATATAGCAGTTTTGAACCACTCTTTTAGTAGAATCTGCAAGTGGATGTTTGGAGAGCTAAGAGGCCAACACTGGAAAAGGAAATATCTTCACGTAAAAACTAGACGGAAGCATTCTCAGAAACTTCAATGGGCTTTACGCATTCAACTCACAGAGTGCAATGTTGCTTTTGAGAGCGCAGTTTTAAAACACTGTTTTTGTAGAATTTGCTAGAGGATGTTTGGAGCGATGTGAGGCCTTTGCTGGAAAAGGAAATATCTTCACATAAAACCTAGACAGAAGCATTCTCAGAAACTCCTTTGTGATGAGTGCATTCAAATCACACCCTTGAACCTTCCTTTGGAAAGAGCAGTTTTGAAACACTCTTTCTGAAGAATCTGCAAGTGGATATTTGGAGCGATTTGAGGCCTATGCTGGAAATGAAATATCTTCACCTAAAAACTAGACGGAAGCATTCTCAGAAACTCCTTTGTGATGAGTGCATTCAACTCACAGAGTTGAAGCTTCCTTTTGATAGAACAGTTTTGAAACACTCTTTTAGCAGCATCTGCAGGTGGATATTTGGAGCGCTTTGAGGCCAAGGCTGGAAAACGAAATATCATCACATAAAAACTCGACAGAAGCATTCTCTGAAACTTCTTTGTGATGAGTGCATTCAACTCACAGGCTCGAACGTTTCTTTTGATAGAACAGTTTAGAAACACTCCTTTTGCAGAATCTGCAAGTGTTTATTTGGAGCGCTTGGAGGCCTATGTTGGAAAAGGACATATCTTCACATCAAAAGTAGACAGACGCATTCTCAGAAACTTCTTTGTGATGAGTGCATTGAACTCACAGAGTTGAACCTACCTATTGATAGAGAAGTTTTGAAACACCCTTTTTGTAGAATCTGCAAGTGAATATTTGGCGCGATTGGAGGCCTATGCAGGAAACGGAAATATCTTCACATGAAAACTAGACAGATGAATTCTCCGAAACGCCTTTGTGATGAGTGCATTCAACTCACAGACTTGAAGCTTCCTTTTGAAAGAGCAGTTTCGAAACACTCTTTTTGTAGAATCTGCAAGTGGATATTTGGAGCGCTTTGAGGGCTATGCTGGAAAAGTTAATACCTTCACCTAAAAACTAGACAGACGCAAACCCAGAAACTTCTTTGTGACGTGTGCATTGAACTCACAGAGTTGAACCTTTCTTTTGATACAGAAGTTTTGAAACACTCTTTTCGTAGAATCTTCAAGTGGATGGATGGAGTGATTTGAGGCCTATGCTGGAAAAGGAAATACCTTCACGTAGAAACGAGACAAAAGCATTCTCAGAAAGTTCCCTGTGCTTTGTGCATTCAACTCACAGAGTTGAACATTCCCTTTGATAGAGCAGTTTTGAAACACTCTTTTTGTAGAATCTGCAAGTGGATATTTGGAGCGCTTTGAGGCCTCTGCCGCCAAAGGAATTATCATTGCATAAAAACTAGATGGAAGCGTTCTCAGAAACTTCCTTGTGATGAGTGCCTTCAACTCGCAGAGTGGAACCTTCCTTTCGATAGACCAGTTTTGAAACACTGTTTTTGTTGAATCCGCAAGTGGCTATTTGGAGCTCTTTGAGGCTTATGCTGGAAAAGGAAATATCTTCGTCTACAAACTAGACAGAAGCATTCTCAGAAACTTCTTTGTCATGTGGGGATTGAACTCACAGAGTTGAACATTCCTTTACATAGAGCAGTTTTGCAACACCCTTTCGGTGGAAAGTGAAAGTGCTTATTTGGTGCGATGGCGGCATCTAGTGGATAAGGAAATACATTCAGATGAAAACAAGATACATCCATTCTCAGAAACTTCTTTGTGATGACTGCATTCTACTCACAGAGTTGAACCTTCCTTTTGATAGAGCAGTTTTGAAACACTCTTTTTGTGGAATCTGCAAGTGGCTATTTGGAGCGCTTTGAGGCCTATGCTGGAAAAGGAAATCTCTTCACATAAAACCTAGACAGAAGTATTCCCAGAAAGTTTTTCTGATGTGCGCATTCAACTCACCGAGTTGAACCTTCCTTTAGATAGAGCAGTTTTGAAACACTCTGTCTGTAGTACCTGCGAGTGGATATTTGGAGTGCTTTGAGTGCTACACTGTAAAAGCAAATATCTTCACTTGGAATCTAGACAGAAGAATTCTCAGAGACTTCCCTGTGCTCTCTGCATTCCACTCACAGAGTTGAACCTTCCTTTTGATAGAACAGTTTTGAAACACTCTTGTGGTAGAATCTGCAAGTCGATATTTGGAAGGTTTGGAGGCCTATCCTGGGAAAGGAAATATCTTCCCATCAAAACTAGACAGAAGCATTCTCAGAAACTTTTTAGTGATGTGCGCATTCAATCACAGAGTTGAAGCTTCCTTTTGATATAGCAGTTTTGAACCACTCTTTTAGTGGAATCTGCAAGTGGATGTTTGGAGAGCTAAGAGGCCAACACTGGAAAAGGAAATCTCTTCACGTAAAAACTAGACGGAAGCATTCTCAGAAACTTCAATGGGCTTTACGCATTCAACTCACAGAGTGCAATGTTGCTTTTGAGAGCGCAGTTTTAAAACACTGTTTTTGTAGAATTTGCTAGAGGATGTTTGGAGCGATGTGAGGCCTTTGCTGGAAAAGGAAATATCTTCACATAAAACCTAGACAGAAGCATTCTCAGAAACTCCTTTGTGATGAGTGCATTCAAATCACACACTTGAACCTTCCTTTGGAAAGAGCAGTTTTGAAACACTCTTTCTGAAGAATCTGCAAGTGGATATTTGGAGCGATTTGAGGCCTATGCTGGAAATGAAATATCTTCACCTAAAAACTAGACGGAAGCATTCTCAGAAACTCCTTTGTGATGAGTGCATTCAACTCACAGAGTTGAAGCTTCCTTTTGATAGAGCAGTTTTGAAACACTCTTTTAGCAGCATCTTCAGGTGGATATTTGGAGCGCTTTGAGGCCAAGGCTGGAAAACGAAATATCATCACATAAAAACTCGACAGAAGCATTCTCTGAAACTTCTTTGTGATGAGTGCGTTCAACTCACAGGCTCGAACGTTTCTTTTGATAGAACAGTTTAGAAACACTCCTTTTGTAGAATCTGCAAGTGTTTATTTGGAGCGCTTGGAGGCCTATGTTGGAAAAGGACATATCTTCACTTCAAAAGTAGACAGACGCATTCTCAGAAACTTCTTTGTGATGAGTGCATTGAACTCACAGAGTTGAACCTACCTATTGATAGAGAATTTTTGAAACACCCTTTTTGTAGAATCTGCAAGTGAATATTTGGCGCGATTGGAGGCCTATGCAGGAAACGGAAATATCTTCACATGAAAACTAGACAGATGAATTCTCAGAAACGTCTTTGTGATGAGTGCATTCAACTCACAGACTTGAAGCTTCCTTTTGAAAGAGCAGTTTCGAAACACTCTTTTTGTAGAATCTGCAAGTGGATATTTGGAGCGCTTTGAGGGCTATGCTGGAAAAGTTAATACCTTCACCTAAAAACTAGACAGACGCAAACCCGGAAACTTCTTTGTGACGTGTGCATTGAACACACAGAGTTGAACCTTTCTTTTGATACAGAAGTTTTGAAACACTCTTTTCGTAGAATCTTCAAGTGGATGGATGGAGTGATTTGAGGCCTATGCTGGAAAAGGAAATACCTTCACGTAGAAACGAGACAAAAGCATTCTCAGAAAGTTCCCTGTGATTTGTGCATTCAACTCACAGAGTTGAACATTCCCTTTGATAGAGCAGTTTTGAAACACTCTTTTTGTAGAATCTGCAAGTGGATATTTGGAGCGCTTTGAGGCCTCTGCTACCAAAGGAATTATCATTGCATAAAAACTAGATGGAAGCGTTCTCAGAAACGTCCTTGTGATGAGTGTATTCAACTCGCAGAGTGGAACCTTCCTTTCGATAGACCAGTTTTGAAACACTGTATTTGTAGAATCCCGAAGTGGCTATTTGAAGCTCTTTGAGGCTTATGCTGGAAAAGGAAATATCTTCATCTACCAACTAGACAGAAGCATTGTCAGAAACTTCTTTGTCATGTGGGGATTGAACTCACAGAGTTGAACATTCCTTTTCATAGAGCTGTTTGGCAACACTATTTTTGTGGAAAGTGCAAGTGGGTATTTGGTGCGATGGCGGCATCTAGGGGAGAACGAAATACATTCAGTTGAAAACAAGATACAACCATTCTAAGAAACTTCTTTGTTATGACTGCATTCTACTCACAGAGTTGAACCTTCCTTTTGATAGAACAGTTTGGAAACACTCTTTTTGTGGAATCTGCAAGTGGCTATTTGGAGCGGTTTGAGGCCAATGCTGGAAAAGGAAATCTCTTCACATAAAACCAAGACAGAAGTATTCCCAGAAAGTTTTTCTGATGTGCGCATTCAACTCACCGAGTTGAACCTTCCTTTAGATAGAGCAGTTTTGAAACACTCTTTTTGTAGTATCTGCGAGTGGATATTTGGAGTGCTTTGAGTGCTACACTGCAAAAGCAAATATCTTCACTTAGAATCTAGACAGAAGAATTCTCAGAGACTTCCCTGTGCTCTCTGCATTCCACTCACAGAGTTGAACCTTCCTTTTGATAGAACAGTTTTGAAACACTCTTGTGGTAGAATCTGCAAGTCGATATTTGGAACGTTTGGAGGTCTATCCTGGGAAAGGAAATATCTTCCCATCAAAACTAGATAGAAGCATTCTCAGAAACTTCTTAGTGATGTGCGCATTCAAGTCACAGAGTTGAAGCTTCCTTTTGATATAGCAGTTTTGAACCACTCTTTTAGTAGAATCTGCAAGTGGATGTTTGGAGAGCTAAGAGGCCAAAACTGGAAAAGGAAATATCTTCACGTAAAAACTAGACGGAAGCATTCTCAGAAACTTCAATGGGCTTTACGCATTCAACTCACAGAGTGCAATGTTCCTTTTGAGAGCGCAGTTTTAAAACACTGTTTTTGTAGAATTTGCTAGAGGATGTTTGGAGCGATGTGAGGCCTTTGCTGGAAAAGGAAATATCTTCACATAAAACCTAGACAGAAGCATTCTCAGAAACTCCTTTGTGATGAGTGCATTCAAATCACACCCTTGAACCTTCCTTTGGAAAGAGCAGTTTTGAAACACTCTTTCTGAAGAATCTGCAAGTGGATATTTGGAGCGATTTGAGGCCTCTGCTGGAAATGAAATATCTTCACCTAAAAACTAGACGGAAGCATTCTCAGAAACTCCTTTGTGATGAGTGCATTCAACTCACAAAGTTGAAGCTTCTTTTTGATAGAGCAGTTTTGAAACACTCTTTTAGCGGCATCTGCAAGTGGATATTTGGAGCGCTTTGAGGCCAAGGCTGGAAAACGAAATATCATCACATAAAAACTCGACAGAAGCATTCTCTGAAACTTCTTTCTGATGAGTGCATTCAACTCACAGACTCGAACGTTTCTTTTGATAGAACAGTTTAGAAACACTCCTTTTGTAGAATCTGCAAGTGTTTATTTGGAGCGCTTTGAGGCCTATGTTGGAAAAGGACATATCTTCACATCAAAAGTAGACAGACGCATTCTCAGAAACTTCTTTGTGATGAGTGCACTGAACTCACCGAGTTGAACCTACCTATTGATAGAGAAGTTTTGAAACACCCTTTTTGTAGAATCTGCAAGTGAATATTTGGCGCGATTTGAGGCCTATGCAGGAAACGGAAATAACTTCACATGAAAACTAGACAGATGAATTCTCCGAAACGTCTTTGTGATGAGTGCATTCAACTCACAGACTTGAAGCTTCCTTTTGAAAGAGCAGTTTCGAAACACTCTTTTTGTAGAATCTGCAAGTGGATATTTGGAGCGCTTTGAGGGCTATGCTGGAAAAGTTAATACCTTCACCTAAAAACTAGACAGACGCAAACTCAGAAACTTCTTTGTGACGTGTGCATTGAACTCACAGAGTTGAACCTTTCTTTTGATACAGAAGTTTTGAAACACTCTTTTCGTAGAATCTTCAAGTGGATGGATGGAGTGATTTGAGGCCTATGCTGGAAAAGGAAATACCTTCACGTAGAAAGGAGACAAAAGCATTCTCAGAAAGTTCCCTGTGCTTTGTGCATTCAACTCACAGAGTTGAACATTCCCTTTGATAGAGCAGTTTTGAAACACTCTTCTTGTAGAATCTGCAAGTGGATATTTGGAGCGCTTTGAGGCCTCTGCCGCCAAAGGAATTATCATTGCATAAAAACTAGATGGAAGCGTTCTCAGAAACTTCCTTGTGATGAGTGCATTCAACTCGCAGAGTGGAACCTTCCTTTCGATAGACCAGTTTTGAAACACTGTTTTTGTAGAATCCGCAAGTGGCTATTTGGAGCTCTTTGAGGCTTATGCTGGAAAAGGAAATATCTTCGTCTACAAACTAGACAGAAGCATTCTCAGAAACTTCTTTGTCATGTGGGGATTGAACTCACAGAGTTGAACATTCCTTTACATAGAGCAGTTTTGCAACACCCTTTCGGTGGAAAGTGAAAGTGCTTATTTGGTGCGATGGCGGCATCTAGTGGATAAGGAAATACATTCAGATGAAAACAAGATACATCCATTCTCAGAAACTTCTTTGTGATGACTGCATTCTACTCACAGAGTTGAACCTTCCTTTTGATAGAACAGTTTGGAAACACTCTTTTTGTGGAATCTGCAAGTGGCTATTTGGAGCGCTTTGAGGCCTATGCTGGAACAGGAAATCTCTTCACATAAAACCTAGACAGAAGTATTCCCAGAAAGTTTTTCTGATGTGCGCATTCAACTCACCGAGTTGAACCTTCCTTTAGATAGAGCAGTTTTGAAACACTCTGTCTGTAGTACCTGCGAGTGGATATTTGGAGTGCTTTGAGTGCTACACTGTAAAAGCAAATATCTTCACTTGGAATCTAGACAGAAGAATTCTCAGAGACTTCCCTGTGCTCTCTGCATTCCACTCACAGAGTTGAACCTTCCTTTTGATAGAACAGTTTTGAAACACTCTTGTGGTAGAATCTGCAAGTCGATATTTGGAAGGTTTGGAGGCCTATCCTGGGAAAGGAAATATCTTCCCATCAAAACTAGACAGAAGCATTCTCAGAAGCTTCTCAGTGATGTGTGCATTCAAGTCACAGAGTTGAAGCTTCCTTTTGATATAGCAGTTTTGAACCACTCTTTTAGTGGAATCTGCAAGTGGATGTTCGGAGAGCTAAGAGGCCAACACTGGAAAAGGAAATCTCTTCACGTAAAAACTAGACGGAAGCATTCTCAGAAACTTCAATGGGCTTTACGCATTCAACTCACAGAGTGCAATGTTGCTTTTGAGAGCGCAGTTTTAAAACACTGTTTTTGTAGAATTTGCTAGAGGATGTTTGGAGCGATGTGAGGCCTTTGCTGGAAAAGGAAATATCTTCACATAAAACCTAGACAGAAGCATTCTCAGAAACTCCTTTGTGATGAGTGCATTCAAATCACACACTTGAACCTTCCTTTGGAAAGAGCAGTTTTGAAACACTCTGAAGAATCTGCAAGTGGATATTTGGAGCGATTTGAGGCCTCTGCTGGAAATGAAATATCTTCACCTAAAAACTAGACGGAAGCATTCTCAGAAACTCCTTTGTGATGAGTGCATTCAACTCACAGAGTTGAAGCTTCCTTTTGATAGAGCAGTTTTGAAACACTCTTTTAGCAGCATCTGCAAGTGGATATTTGGAGCGCTTTGAGGCCAAGGCTGGAAAACGAAATATCATCACATAAAAACTCGACAGAAGCATTCTCTGAAACTTCTTTGTGATGAGTGCATTCAACTCACAGACTCGAACGTTCCTTTTGATAGAACAGTTTAGAAACACTCCTTTTGTAGAATCTGCAAGTGTTTATTTGGAGCGCTTTGAGGCCTATGTTGGAAAAGGACATATCTTCACATCAAAAGTAGACAGACGCATTCTCAGAAACTTCATTGTGATGAGTGCATTGAACTCACAGAGTTGAACCTACCTATTGATAGAGAAGTTTTGAAACACCCTTTTTGTAGAATCTGCAAGTGAATATTTGGCGCGATTTGAGGCCTATGCAGGAAACGGAAATAACTTCACATGAAAACTAGACAGATGAATTCTCCGAAACGTCTTTGTGATGAGTGCATTCAACTCACAGACTTGAAGCTTCCTTTTGAAAGAGCAGTTTCGAAACACTCTTTTTGTAGAATCTGCAAGTGGATATTTGGAGCGCTTTGAGGGCTATGCTGGAAAAGTTAATACCTTCACCTAAAAACTAGACAGACGCAAACTCAGAAACTTCTTTGTGACGTGTGCATTGAACTCACAGAGTTGAACCTTTCTTTTGATACAGAAGTTTTGAAACACTCTTTTCGTAGAATCTTCAAGTGGATGGATGGAGTGATTTGAGGCCTATGCTGGAAAAGGAAATACCTTCACGTAGAAACGAGACAAAAGCATTCTCAGAAAGTTCCCTGTGCTTTGTGCATTCAACTCACAGAGTTGAACATTCCCTTTGATAGAGCAGTTTTGAAACACTCTTCTTGTAGAATCTGCAAGTGGATATTTGGAGCGCTTTGAGGCCTCTGCCGCCAAAGGAATTATCATTGCATAAAAACTAGATGGAAGCGTTCTCAGAAACTTCCTTGTGATGAGTGCATTCAACTCGCAGAGTGGAACCTTCCTTTCGATAGACCAGTTTTGAAACACTGTTTTTGTAGAATCCGCAAGTGGCTATTTGGAGCTCTTTGAGGCTTATGCTGGAAAAGGAAATATCTTCGTCTACAAACTAGACAGAAGCATTCTCAGAAACTTCTTTGTCATGTGGGGATTGAACTCACAGAGTTGAACATTCCTTTACATAGAGCAGTTTTGCAACACCCTTTCGGTGGAAAGTGAAAGTGCTTATTTGGTGCGATGGCGGCATCTAGTGGATAAGGAAATACATTCAGATGAAAACAAGATACATCCATTCTCAGAAACTTCTTTGTGATGACTGCATTCTACTCACAGAGTTGAACCTTCCTTTTGATAGAACAGTTTTGAAACACTCTTTTTGTGGAATCTGCAAGTGGCTATTTGGAGCGCTTTGAGGCCTATGCTGGAAAAGGAAATCTCTTCACATAAAACCTAGACAGAAGTATTCCCAGAAAGTTTTTCTGATGTGCGCATTCAACTCACCGAGTTGAACCTTCCTTTAGATAGAGCAGTTTTGAAACACTCTGTCTGTAGTACCTGCGAGTGGATATTTGGAGTGCTTTGAGTGCTACACTGTAAAAGCAAATATCTTCACTTGGAATCTAGACAGAAGAATTCTCAGAGACTTCCCTGTGCTCTCTGCATTCCACTCACAGAGTTGAACCTTCCTTTTGATAGAACAGTTTTGAAACACTCTTGTGGTAGAATCTGCAAGTCGATATTTGGAAGGTTTGGAGGCCTATCCTGGGAAAGGAAATATCTTCCCATCAAAACTAGACAGAAGCATTCTCAGAAACTTCTTAGTGATGTGCGCATTCAAGTCACAGAGTTGAAGCTTCCTTTTGATATAGCAGTTTTGAACCACTCTTTTAGTGGAATCTGCAAGTGGATGTTTGGAGAGCTAAGAGGCCAACACTGGAAAAGGAAATCTCTTCACGTAAAAACTAGACGGAAGCATTCTCAGAAACTTCAATGGGCTTTACGCATTCAACTCACAGAGTGCAATGTTGCTTTTGAGAGCGCAGTTTTAAAACACTGTTTTTGTAGAATTTGCTAGAGGATGTTTGGAGCGATGTGAGGCCTTTGCTGGAAAAGGAAATATCTTCACATAAAACCTAGACAGAAGCATTCTCAGAAACTCCTTTGTGATGAGTGCATTCAAATCACACACTTGAACCTTCCTTTGGAAAGAGCAGTTTTGAAACACTCTTTCTGAAGAATCTGCAAGTGGATATTTGGAGCGATTTGAGGCCTATGCTGGAAATGAAATATCTTCACCTAAAAACTAGACGGAAGCATTCTCAGAAACTCCTTTGTGATGAGTGCATTCAACTCACAGAGTTGAAGCTTCCTTTTGATAGAGCAGTTTTGAAACACTCTTTTAGCAGCATCTTCAGGTGGATATTTGGAGCGCTTTGAGGCCAAGGCTGGAAAACGAAATATCATCACATAAAAACTCGACAGAAGCATTCTCTGAAACTTCTTTGTGATGAGTGCGTTCAACTCACAGGCTCGAACGTTTCTTTTGATAGAACAGTTTAGAAACACTCCTTTTGTAGAATCTGCAAGTGTTTATTTGGAGCGCTTGGAGGCCTATGTTGGAAAAGGACATATCTTCACTTCAAAAGTAGACAGACGCATTCTCAGAAACTTCTTTGTGATGAGTGCATTGAACTCACAGAGTTGAACCTACCTATTGATAGAGAAGTTTTGAAACACCCTTTTTGTAGAATCTGCAAGTGAATATTTGGCGCGATTGGAGGCCTATGCAGGAAACGGAAATATCTTCACATGAAAACTAGACAGATGAATTCTCAGAAACGTCTTTGTGATGAGTGCATTCAACTCACAGACTTGAAGCTTCCTTTTGAAAGAGCAGTTTCGAAACACTCTTTTTGTAGAATCTGCAAGTGGATATTTGGAGCGCTTTGAGGGCTATGCTGGAAAAGTTAATACCTTCACCTAAAAACTAGACAGACGCAAACCCGGAAACTTCTTTGTGACGTGTGCATTGAACACACAGAGTTGAACCTTTCTTTTGATACAGAAGTTTTGAAACACTCTTTTCGTAGAATCTTCAAGTGGATGGATGGAGTGATTTGAGGCCTATGCTGGAAAAGGAAATACCTTCACGTAGAAACGAGACAAAAGCATTCTCAGAAAGTTCCCTGTGATTTGTGCATTCAACTCACAGAGTTGAACATTCCCTTTGATAGAGCAGTTTTGAAACACTCTTTTTGTAGAATCTGCAAGTGGATATTTGGAGCGCTTTGAGGCCTCTGCTGCCAAAGGAATTATCATTGCATAAAAACTAGATGGAAGCGTTCTCAGAAACGTCCTTGTGATGAGTGTATTCAACTCGCAGAGTGGAAACTTCCTTTCGATAGACCAGTTTTGAAACACTGTATTTGTAGAATCCCGAAGTGGCTATTTGAAGCTCTTTGAGGCTTATGCTGGAAAAGGAAATATCTTCATCTACCAACTAGACAGAAGCATTCTCAGAAACTTCTTTGTCATGTGGGGATTGAACTCACAGAGTTGAACATTCCTTTTCATAGAGCAGTTTGGCAACACTATTTTTGTGGAAAGTGCAAGTGGGTATTTGGTGCGATGGCGGCATCTAGGGGAGAACGAAATACATTCAGTTGAAAACAAGATACAACCATTCTCAGAAACTTCTTTGTGATGACTGCATTCTACTCACAGAGTTGAACCTTCCTTTTGATAGAACAGTTTGGAAACACTCTTTTTGTGGAATCTGCAAGTGGCTATTTGGAGCGGTTTGAGGCCTATGCTGGAAAAGGAAATATCTTCACATAAAACCTAGACAGAGGTATTCCCAAAAAGTTTTTCTGATGTGCGCATTCAACTCACCGAGTTGAATCTTTCTTTAGATAGAGCAGTTTTGAAACACTCTTTTTGTAGTATCTGCGAGTGGATATTTGGAGTGCTTTGAGTGCTACACTGCAAAAGCAAATATCTTCACTTAGAATCTAGACAGAAGAATTCTCAGAGACTTCCCTGGGCTCTCTGCATTCAACTCACAGAGTTGAACCTTCATTTTGATAGAACAGTTTTGAAACTCTCTTGTAGTAGAATCTGCAAGTAGATATTTGGAACGTTTTGAGGCCTATCCTGGGAAAGGAAATATCTTCCCATCAAAACTAGATAGAAGCATTCTCAGAAATGTCTTTGTGATGTGCGCATTCAAGTCAGAGATTTGAAGCTTCCTTTGCATACAGCAGTTTTGAACCACACTTTTAGTAGAATCTGCAAGTGGATATTTGGAGAGCTAAGAGGCCAACACTGGAAAAGGAAATCTCTTCACGTAAAAACTAGACGGAAGCATTCTCAGAAACTTCAATGGGCTTTACGCATTCAACTCACAGAGTGCAATGTTCCTTTTGATAGCGCAGTTTTAAAACACTGTTTTTGTAGAATTTGCTAGAGGATGTTTGGAGCGATGTGAGGCCTTTGCTGGAAAAGGAAATATCTTCACATAAAACCTAGACAGAAGCATTCTCAGAAACTCCTTTGTGATGAGTGCATTCAAATCACAGACTTGAACCTTCCTTTGGAAAGAGCAGTTTTGAAACACTCTTTTTGTAGAATCTGCAAGGGGATATTTGGAGCGCTTTGAGGCCTATGCTGGAAAATGAAATATCTTCACCTAAAAACTAGACGGAAGCATTCTCAGAAACTTCTTTGTGATGAGTGCATTCAACTCACATAGTTGAAGCTTCCTTTTGATAGAGCAGTTTTGAAACACTCTTTTAGCGGCATCTGCAAGTGGATATTTGGAGCGCTTTGAGGCCAAGGCTGGAAAACGAAATATCATCACATAAAAACTCGACAGAAGCATTCTCTGAAACTTCTTTGTGATGAGTGCATTCAACTCACAGACTCGAACGTTTCTTTTGATAGAACAGTTTAGAAACACTCCTTTTGTAGAATCTGCAAGTGTTTATTTGGAGCGCTTTGAGGCCTATGTTGGAAAAGGACATATCTTCACATCAAAAGTAGACAGACGCATTCTCAGAAACTTCTTTGTGATGAGTGCATTGAACTCACAGAGTTCAACCTACCTATTGATAGAGAAGTTTTGAAACACCCTTTTTGTAGAATCTGCAAGTGAATATTTGGCGCGATATGAGGCCTATGCTGGAAATGGAAATATCTTCACATGAAAACTAGACAGATGAATTCTCAGAAACGTCTTTGTGATGAGTGCATTCAACTCACAGACTTGAAGCTTAATTTTGAAAGAGCAGTTTCGAAACACTCTTTTTGTAGAATCTGCAAGTGGATATTTGGAGCGCTTTGAGGGCTATGCTGGAAAAGTTTATATCTTCACCTAAAAACTAGACAGAAGCATACTCAGAAACTTCTTTGTGATGTGTGCACTGAACTCACAGAGTTGAACCTTTCTTTTCATACAGAAGTTTTGAAACACTATTTTCGTAGAATCTTCAAGTAGATGTATGGAGTGCTTTTAGGCCTATGCTTTAAAAGCAAATATCTTCACGTAGAAACTAGACAAACGCATTCTCAGAAAGTTCCCTGTGCTTTGTGCATTCAACTCACAGAGTTGAACATTCCCTTTGATAGAGCAGTTTTGAAACACTCTTTTTGTAGGATCTGCAAGTGGATATTTGGAGCGCTTTGAGACCTATGCTGCCAAAGGAAATATCATTGCATAAAAACTAGATGGAAGCGATCTCAGAAACTTCTTTGTGATGAGTGCATTCAACTCGCAGAGTTGAACCTTCCTTTCGATAGACCAGTTTTGAAACACTGTATTTGTAGAATCCGGAAGTGGCTATTTGAAGCTCTTTGAGGCTTATGCTGGAAAAGGAAATATCTTCATCTACCAACTAGACAGAAGCATTCTCAGAAACTTCTTTGTCATGTGGGGATTGAACTCACAGAGTTGAACATTCCTTTTCATAGAGCAGTTTGGCAACACTATTTTTGTGGAAAGTGCAAGTGGGTATTTGGTGCGCTGGCGGTATCTAGGGGAGAACGAAATACATTCAGTTGAAAACAAGATACAACCATTCTCAGAAACTTCTTTGTGATGACTGCATTCTACTCACAGAGTTGAACCTTCCTTTTGATAGAACAGTTTGGAAACACTCTTTTTGTGGAATCTGCAAGTGGCTATTTGGAGCGCTTTGAGGCCTATGCTGGAAAAGGAAATATCTTCACATAAAACCTAGACAGAAGTATTCCCAGAAAGTTTTTCTGATGTGCACATTCAACTCACCGAGTTGAACCTTCCTTTAGATAGAGCAGTTTTGAAACACTCTTTCTGTAGTACCTGCGAGTGGATATTTGGAGTGCTTTGAGTGCTACACTGTAAAAGCAAATATCTTCACTTACTATCTAGACAGAAGAATTCTCAGAGACTTCCCTGGGCTCTCTGCATTCCACTCACAGAGTTGAACCTTCCTTTTGATAGAACAGTCTTGAAACACTCTTGTGGTAGAATCTGCAAGTCGATATTTGGAACGTTTGGAGGTCTATCCTGGGAAAGAAAATATCTTCCCATCAAAACTAGATAGAAGCATTCTCAGAAACTTCTTAGTGATGTGCGCATTCAAGTCACAGAGTTGAAGCTTCCTTTTGATATAGCAGTTTTGAACCACTCTTTTAGTAGAATCTGCAAGTGGATGTTTGGAGAGCTAAGAGGCCAACACTGGAAAAGGAAATATCTTCACGTAAAAACTAGACGGAAGCATTCTCAGAAACTTCAATGGGCTTTACGCATTCAACTCACAGAGTGCAATGTTGCTTTTGAGAGCGCAGTTTTAAAACACTGTTTTTGTAGAATTTGCTAGAGGATGTTTGGAGCGATGTGAGGCCTTTGCTGGAAAAGGAAATATCTTCACATAAAACCTAGACAGAAGCATTCTCAGAAACTCCTTTGTGATGAGTGCATTCAAATCACACACTTGAACCTTCCTTTGGAAAGAGCAGTTTTGAAACACTCTTTCTGAAGAATCTGCAAGTGGATATTTGGAGCGATTTGAGGCCTATGCTGGAAATGAAATATCTTCACCTAAAAACTAGACGGAAGCATTCTCAGAAACTCCTTTGTGATGAGTGCATTCAACTCACAGAGTTGAAGCTTCCTTTTGATAGAGCAGTTTTGAAACACTCTTTTAGCAGCATCTGCAGGTGGATATTTGGAGCGCTTTGAGGCCAAGGCTGGAAAACGAAATATCATCACATAAAAACTCGACAGAAGCATTCTCTGAAACTTCTTTGTGATGAGTGCATTCAACTCACAGACTCGAACGTTTCTTTTGATAGAACAGTTTAGAAACACTCCTTTTGCAGAATCTGCAAGTGTTTATTTGGAGCGCTTGGAGGCCTATGTTGGAAAAGGACATATCTTCACATCAAAAGTAGACAGACGCATTCTCAGAAACTTCTTTGTGATGAGTGCATTGAACTCACAGAGTTGAACCTACCCATTGATAGAGAAGTTTTGAAACACCCTTTTTGTAGAATCTGCAAGTGAATATTTGGCGCGATTGGAGGCCTATGCAGGAAACGGAAATATCTTCACATGAAAACTAGACAGATGAATTCTCCGAAACGCCTTTGTGATGAGTGCATTCAACTCACAGACTTGAAGCTTCCTTTTGAAAGAGCAGTTTCGAAACACTCTTTTTGTAGAATCTGCAAGTGGATATTTGGAGCGCTTTGAGGGCTATGCTGGAAAAGTTAATACCTTCACCTAAAAACTAGACAGACGCAAACCCAGAAACTTCTTTGTGACGTGTGCATTGAACTCACAGAGTTGAACCTTTCTTTTGATACAGAAGTTTTGAAACACTCTTTTCGTAGAATCTTCAAGTGGATGGATGGAGTGATTTGAGGCCTATGCTGGAAAAGGAAATACCTTCACGTAGAAACGAGACAAAAGCATTCTCAGAAAGTTCCCTGTGCTTTGTGCATTCAACTCACAGAGTTGAACATTCCCTTTGATAGAGCAGTTTTGAAACACTCTTTTTGTAGAATCTGCAAGTGGATATTTGGAGCGCTTTGAGGCCTCTGCCGCCAAAGGAATTATCATTGCATAAAAACTAGATGGAAGCGTTCTCAGAAACTTCCTTGTGATGAGTGCATTCAACTCGCAGAGTGGAACCTTCCTTTCGATAGACCAGTTTTGAAACACTGTTTTTGTAGAATCCGCAAGTGGCTATTTGGAGCTCTTTGAGGCTTATGCTGGAAAAGGAAATATCTTCGTCTACAAACTAGACAGAAGCATTCTCAGAAACTTCTTTGTCATGCGGGGATTGAACTCACAGAGTTGAACATTCCTTTACATAGAGCAGTTTTGCAACACCCTTTCGGTGGAAAGTGAAAGTGCTTATTTGGTGCGATGGCGGCATCTAGTGGATAAGGAAATACATTCAGATGAAAACAAGATACATCCATTCTCAGAAACTTCTTTGTGATGACTGCATTCTACTCACAGAGTTGAACCTTCCTTTTGATAGAGCAGTTTTGAAACACTCTTTTTGTGGAATCTGCAAGTGGCTATTTGGAGCGCTTTGAGGCCTATGCTGGAAAAGGAAATCTCTTCACATAAAACCTAGACAGAAGTATTCCCAGAAAGTTTTTCTGATGTGCGCATTCAACTCACCGAGTTGAACCTTCCTTTAGATAGAGCAGTTTTGAAACACTCTGTCTGTAGTACCTGCGAGTGGATATTTGGAGTGCTTTGAGTGCTACACTGTAAAAGCAAATATCTTCACTTGGAATCTAGACAGAAGAATTCTCAGAGACTTCCCTGTGCTCTCTGCATTCCACTCACAGAGTTGAACCTTCCTTTTGATAGAACAGTTTTGAAACACTCTTGTGGTAGAATCTGCAAGTCGATATTTGGAAGGTTTGGAGGCCTATCCTGGGAAAGGAAATATCTTCCCATCAAAACTAGATAGAAGCATTCTCAGAAACGTCTTTGTGATGTGCGCATTCAAGTCACAGAGTTGAAGCTTCCTTTGGATATAGCAGTTTTGAACCACACTTTTAGTAGAATCTGCAAGTGGATATTTGGAGAGCTAAGAGGCCAACACTGGAAAAGGAAATATCTTCACGTAAAAACTAGACGGAAGCATTCTCAGAAACTTCAATGGGCTTTACGCATTCAACTCACAGAGTGCAATGTTCCTTTTGATAGCGCAGTTTTAAAACACTATTTTTGTAGAATTTGCTAGAGGATGTTTGGAGCGATTTGAGACCTTTGCTGGAAAAGGAAATATCTTCACATAAAACCTAGACAGAAGCATTCTCAGAAACTCCTTTGTGATGAGTGCATTCAAATCACAGACTTGAACCTTCCTTTGGAAAGAGCAGTTTTGAAACACTCTTTTTGTAGAATCTGCAAGGGGATATTTGGAGAGCTTTGAGGCCTATGCTGGAAAATGAAATATCTTCACCTAAAAACTAGACGGAAGCATTCTCAGAAACTCCTTTGTGATGAGTGCATTCAACTCACAGAGTTGAAGCTTCCTTTTGATAGAGCAGTTTTGAAACACTCTTTTAGCAGCATCTTCAGGTGGATATTTGGAGCGCTTTGAGGCCAAGGCTGGAAAACGAAATATCATCACATAAAAACTCGACAGAAGCATTCTCTGAAACTTCTTTGTGATGAGTGCGTTCAACTCACAGGCTCGAACGTTTCTTTTGATAGAACAGTTTAGAAACACTCCTTTTGTAGAATCTGCAAGTGTTTATTTGGAGCGCTTGGAGGCCTATGTTGGAAAAGGACATATCTTCACTTCAAATGTAGACAGACGCATTCTCAGAAACTTCTTTGTGATGAGTGCATTGAACTCACAGAGTTGAACCTACCTATTGATAGAGAAGTTTTGAAACACCCTTTTTGTAGAATCTGCAAGTGAATATTTGGCGCGATTGGAGGCCTATGCAGGAAACGGAAATATCTTCACATGAAAACTAGACAGATGAATTCTCAGAAACGTCTTTGTGATGAGTGCATTCAACTCACAGACTTGAAGCTTCCTTTTGAAAGAGCAGTTTTGAAACACTCTTTTTGTAGAATCTGCAAGTGGATATTTGGAGCGCTTTGAGGGCTATGCTGGAAAAGTTAATACCATCACCTAAAAACTAGACAGACGCAAACCCAGAAACTTCTTTGTGACGTGTGCATTGAACACACAGAGTTGAACCTTTCTTTTGATACAGAAGTTTTGAAACACTCTTTTCGTAGAATCTTCAAGTGGATGGATGGAGTGATTTGAGGCCTATGCTGGAAAAGGAAATACCTTCACGTAGAAACGAGACAAAAGCATTCTCAGAAAGTTCCCTGTGCTTTGTGCATTCAACTCACAGAGTTGAACATTCCCTTTGATAGAGCAGTTTTGAAACACTCTTTTTGTAGAATCTGCAAGTGGATATTTGGAGCGCTTTGAGGCCTCTGCTGCCAAAGGAATTATCATTGCATAAAAACTAGATGGAAGCGTTCTCAGAAACGTCCTTGTGATGAGTGTATTCAACTCGCAGAGTGGAACCTTCCTTTCGATAGACCAGTTTTGAAACACTGTATTTGTAGAATCCCGAAGTGGCTATTTGAAGCTCTTTGAGGCTTATGCTGGAAAAGGAAATATCTTCATCTACCAACTAGACAGAAGCATTCTCAGAAACTTCTTTGTCATGTGGGGATTGAACTCACAGAGTTGAACATTCCTTTTCATAGAGCAGTTTGGCAACACTATTTTTGTGGAAAGTGCAAGTGGGTATTTGGTGCGATGGCGGCATCTAGGGGAGAACGAAATACATTCAGTTGAAAACAAGATACAACCAATCTCAGAAACTTCTTTGTGATGACTGCATTCTACTCACAGGGTTGAACCTTCCTTTTGATAGAACAGTTTGGAAACACTCTTTTTCTGGAATCTGCAAGTGGCTATTTGGAGCGGTTTGAGGCCTATGCTGGAAAAGGAAATATCTTCACATAAAACCTAGACAGAGGTATTCCCAAAAAGTTTTTCTGATGTGCGCATTCAACTCACCGAGTTGAATCTTTCTTTAGATAGAGCAGTTTTGAAACACTCTTTTTGTAGTATCTGCGAGTGGATATTTGGAGTGCTTTGAGTGCTACACTGCAAAAGCAAATATCTTCACTTAGAATCTAGACAGAAGAATTCTCAGAGACTTCCCTGGGCTCTCTGCATTCAACTCACAGAGTTGAACCTTCATTTTGATAGAACAGTTTTGAAACTCTCTTGTAGTAGAATCTGCAAGTCGATATTTGGAACGTTTTGAGGCCTATCCTGGGAAAGGAAATATCTTCCCATCAAAACTAGATAGAAGCATTCTCAGAAATGTCTTTGTGATGTGCGCATTCAAGTCAGAGATTTGAAGCTTCCTTTGCATACAGCAGTTTTGAACCACACTTTTAGTAGAATCTGCAAGTGGATATTTGGAGAGCTAAGAGGCCAACACTGGAAAAGGAAATATCTTCACGTAAAAACTAGACGGAAGCATTCTCAGAAACTTCAATGGGCTTTACGCATTCAACTCACAGAGTGCAATGTTCCTTTTGATAGCGCAGTTTTAAAACACTGTTTTTGTAGAATTTGCTAGAGGATGTTTGGAGCGATGTGAGGCCTTTGCTGGAAAAGGAAATATCTTCACATAAAACCTAGACAGAAGCATTCTCAGAAACTCCTTTGTGATGAGTGCATTCAAATCACAGACTTGAACCTTCCTTTGGAAAGAGCAGTTTTGAAACACTCTTTTTGTAGAATCTGCAAGGGGATATTTGGAGCGCTTTGAGGCCTATGCTGGAAAATGAAATATCTTCACCTAAAAACTAGACGGAAGCATTCTCAGAAACTCCTTTGTGATGAGTGCATTCAACTCACAGAGTTGAAGCTTCCTTTTGATAGAGCAGTTTTGAAACACTCTTTTAGCGGCATCTGCAAGTGGATATTTGGAGCGCTTTGAGGCCAAGGCTGGAAAACGAAATCTCATCACATAAAAACTCGACTGAAGCATTCTCTGAAACTTCTTTGTGTTGAGTGCATTCAACTCACAGACTCGAACGTTTCTTTTGATAGAACAGTTTAGAAACACTCCTTTTGTAGAATCTGCAAGTGTTTATTTGGAGCGCTTTGAGGCCTATGTTGGAAAAGGACATATCTTCACAGCAGAAGTAGACAGACGCATTCTCAGAAACTTCTTTCTGATGAGTGCATTGAACTCACAGAGTTGAACCTGCCTGTTGATAGAGAAGTTTTGAAACGCCCTTTTTGTAGAATCTGCAAGTGAATATTTGGCGCGATTTGAGGCCTATGCAGGAAACGGAAATATCTTCACATGAAAACTAGACAGATGAATTCTCAGAAACGTCTTTGTGATGAGTGCATTCAACTCACAGACTTGAAGCTTCCTTTTGAAAGAGCAGTTTCGAAACACTCTTTTTGTAGAATCTGCAAGTGGATATTTGGAGCACTTTCAGGGCTATGCTGGAATAGTTAATACCTTCACCTAAAAACTAGACAGAAGCATACTCAGAAACTTCTTTATGATGTGTGCATTGAACTCACAGAGTTGAACCTTTCTTTTCATACAGAAGTTTTGAAACACTCTTTTCGTAGAATCTTCAAGTGGATGGATGGAGTGATTTGAGGCCTATGCTGGAAAAGGAAATACCTTCACGTAGAAACGAGACAAAAGCATTCTCAGAAAGTTCCCTGTGATTTGTGCATTCAACTCACAGAGTTGAACATTCCCTTTGATAGAGCAGTTTTGAAACACTCTTTTTGTAGAATCTGCAAGTGGATATTTGGAGCGCTTTGAGGCCTCTGCTGCCAAAGGAATTATCATTGCATAAAAACTAGATGGAAGCGTTCTCAGAAACGTCCTTGTGATGAGTGTATTCAACTCGCAGAGTGGAACCTTCCTTTCGATAGACCAGTTTTGAAACACTGTATTTGTAGAATCCCGAAGTGGCTATTTGAAGCTCTTTGAGGCTTATGCTGGAAAAGGAAATATCTTCATCTACCAACTAGACAGAAGCATTCTCAGAAACTTCTTTGTCATGTGGGGATTGAACTCACAGAGTTGAACATTCCTTTTCATAGAGCTGTTTGGCAACACTATTTTTGTGGAAAGTGCAAGTGGGTATTTGGTGCGATGGCGGCATCTAGGGGAGAACGAAATACATTCAGTTGAAAACAAGATACAACCATTCTAAGAAACTTCTTTGTGATGACTGCATTCTACTCACAGAGTTGAACCTTCCTTTTGATAGAACAGTTTGGAAACACTCTTTTTGTGGAATCTGCAAGTGGCTATTTGGAGCGGTTTGAGGCCTGTGCTGGAAAAGGAAATCTCTTCACATAAAACCAAGACAGAAGTATTCCCAGAAAGTTTTTCTGATGTGCGCATTCAACTCACCGAGTTGAACCTTCCTTCAGATAGAGCAGTTTTGAAACACTCTTTTTGTAGTATCTGCGAGTGGGTATTTGGAGTGCTTTGAGTGCTACACTGCAAAAGCAAATATCTTCACTTAGAATCTAGACAGAAGAATTCTCAGAGACTTCCCTGTGCTCTCTGCATTCCACTCACAGAGTTGAACCTTCCTTTTGATAGAACAGTTTTGAAACACTCTTGTGGTAGAATCTGCAAGTCGATATTTGGAACGTTTGGAGGTCTATCCTGGGAAAGGAAATATCTTCCCATCAAAACTAGATAGAAGCATTCTCAGAAACTTCTTAGTGATGTGCGCATTCAAGTCACAGAGTTGAAGCTTCCTTTTGATATAGCAGTTTTGAACCACTCTTTTAGTAGAATCTGCAAGTGGATGTTTGGAGAGCTAAGAGGCCAACACTGGAAAAGGAAATATCTTCACGTAAAAACTAGACGGAAGCATTCTCAGAAACTTCAATGGGCTTTACGCATTCAACTCACAGAGTGCAATGTTCCTTTTGAGAGCGCAGTTTTAAAACACTGTTTTTGTAGAATTTGCTAGAGGATGTTTGGAGCGATGTGAGGCCTTTGCTGGAAAAGGAAATATCTTCACATAAAACCTAGACAGAAGCATTCTCAGAAACTCCTTTGTGATGAGTGCATTCAAATCACACACTTGAACCTTCCTTTGGAAAGAGCAGTTTTGAAACACTCTTTTTGTAGAATCTGCAAGGGGATATTTGGAGCGCTTTGAGGCCTATGCTGGAAAATGAAATATCTTCACCTAAAAACTAGACAGAAGCATTCTCAGAAACTTCTTTGTGATGAGTGCATTCAACTCACATAGTTGAAGCTTCCTTTTGATAGAGCAGTTTTGAAACACTCTTTTAGCGGCATCTGCAAGCGGATATTTGGAGCGCTTTGAGGCCAAGGCTGGAAAACGAAATATCATCACATAAAAACTCGACAGAAGCATTCTCTGAAACTTCTTTGTGATGAGTGCATTCAACTCACAGACTCGAACGTTTCTTTTGATAGAACAGTTTAGAAACACTCCTTTTGTAGAATCTGCAAGTGTTTATTTGGAGCGCTTGGAGGCCTATGTTGGAAAAGGACATATCTTCACATCAAGAGTAGACAGACGCATTCTCAGAAACTTCTTTGTGATGAGTGCATTGAACTCACAGAGTTGAACCTACCTATTGATAGAGAAGTTTTGAAACACCCTTTTTGTAGAATCTGCAAGTGAATATTTGGCGCGATTTGAGGCCTATGCAGGAAACGGAAATATCTTCACATGAAAACTAGACAGATGAATTCTCCGAAACGTCTTTGTGATGAGTGCATTCAACTCACAGACTTGAAGCTTCCTTTTGAAAGAGCAGTTTCGAAACACTCTTTTTGTAGAATCTGCAAGTGGATATTTGGAGCGCTTTGAGGGCTATGCTGGAAAAGTTAATACCTTCACCTAAAAACTAGACAGACGCAAACCCAGAAACTTCTTTGTGACGTGTGCATTGAACTCACAGAGTTGAACCTTTCTTTTGATACAGAAGTTTTGAAACACTCTTTTCGTAGAATCTTCAAGTGGATGGATGGAGTGATTTGAGGCCTATGCTGGAAAAGGAAATACCTTCACGTAGAAACGAGACAAAAGCATTCTCAGAAAGTTCCCTGTGCTTTGTGCATTCAACTCACAGAGTTGAACATTCCCTTTGATAGAGCAGTTTTGAAACACTCTTCTTGTAGAATCTGCAAGTGGATATTTGGAGCGCTTTGAGGCCTCTGCCGCCAAAGGAATTATCATTGCATAAAAACTAGATGGAAGCGTTCTCAGAAACTTCCTTGTGATGAGTGCATTCAACTCGCAGAGTGGAACCTTCCTTTCGATAGACCAGTTTTGAAACACTGTTTTTGTAGAATCCGCAAGTGGCTATTTGGAGCTCTTTGAGGCTTATGCTGGAAAAGGAAATATCTTCGTCTACAAACTAGACAGAAGCATTCTCAGAAACTTCTTTGTCATGTGGGGATTGAACTCACAGAGTTGAACATTCCTTTACATAGAGCAGTTTTGCAACACCCTTTCGGTGGAAAGTGAAAGTGCTTATTTGGTGCGATGGCGGCATCTAGTGGATAAGGAAATACATTCAGATGAAAACAAGATACATCCATTCTCAGAAACTTCTTTGTGATGACTGCATTCTACTCACAGAGTTGAACCTTCCTTTTGATAGAACAGTTTTGAAACACTCTTTTTGTGGAATCTGCAAGTGGCTATTTGGAGCGCTTTGAGGCCTATGCTGGAAAAGGAAATCTCTTCACATAAAACCTAGACAGAAGTATTCCCAGAAAGTTTTTCTGATGTGCGCATTCAACTCACCGAGTTGAACCTTCCTTTAGATAGAGCAGTTTTGAAACACTCTGTCTGTAGTACCTGCGAGTGGATATTTGGAGTGCTTTGAGTGCTACACTGTAAAAGCAAATATCTTCACTTGGAATCTAGACAGAAGAATTCTCAGAGACTTCCCTGTGCTCTCTGCATTCCACTCACAGAGTTGAACCTTCCTTTTGATAGAACAGTTTTGAAACACTCTTGTGGTAGAATCTGCAAGTCGATATTTGGAAGGTTTGGAGGCCTATCCTGGGAAAGGAAATATCTTCCCATCAAAACTAGACAGAAGCATTCTCAGAAGCTTCTTAGTGATGTGCGCATTCAAGTCACAGAGTTGAAGCTTCCTTTTGATATAGCAGTTTTGAACCACTCTTTTAGTGGAATCTGCAAGTGGATGTTCGGAGAGCTAAGAGGCCAACACTGGAAAAGGAAATCTCTTCACGTAAAAACTAGACGGAAGCATTCTCAGAAACTTCAATGGGCTTTACGCATTCAACTCACAGAGTGCAATGTTGCTTTTGAGAGCGCAGTTTTAAAACACTGTTTTTGTAGAATTTGCTAGAGGATGTTTGGAGCGATGTGAGGCCTTTGCTGGAAAAGGAAATATCTTCACATAAAACCTAGACAGAAGCATTCTCAGAAACTCCTTTGTGATGAGTGCATTCAAATCACACCCTTGAACCTTCCTTTGGAAAGAGCAGTTTTGAAACACTCTTTCTGAAGAATCTGCAAGTGGATATTTGGAGCGATTTGAGGCCTCTGCTGGAAATGAAATATCTTCACCTAAAAACTAGACGGAAGCATTCTCAGAAACTCCTTTGTGATGAGTGCATTCAACTCACAAAGTTGAAGCTTCTTTTTGATAGAGCAGTTTTGAAACACTCTTTTAGCGGCATCTGCAAGTGGATATTTGGAGCGCTTTGAGGCCAAGGCTGGAAAACGAAATATCATCACATAAAAACTCGACAGAAGCATTCTCTGAAACTTCTTTGTGATGAGTGCATTCAACTCACAGACTCGAACGTTTCTTTTGATAGAACAGTTTAGAAACACTCCTTTTGTAGAATCTGCAAGTGTTTATTTGGAGCGCTTTGAGGCCTATGTTGGAAAAGGACATATCTTCACATCAAAAGTAGACAGACGCATTCTCAGAAACTTCTTTGTGATGAGTGCACTGAACTCACCGAGTTGAACCTACCTATTGATAGAGAAGTTTTGAAACACCCTTTTTGTAGAATCTGCAAGTGAATATTTGGCGCGATTTGAGGCCTATGCAGGAAACGGAAATAACTTCACATGAAAACTAGACAGATGAATTCTCCGAAACGTCTTTGTGATGAGTGCATTCAACTCACAGACTTGAAGCTTCCTTTTGAAAGAGCAGTTTCGAAACACTCTTTTTGTAGAATCTGCAAGTGGATATTTGGAGCGCTTTGAGGGCTATGCTGGAAAAGTTAATACCTTCACCTAAAAACTAGACAGACGCAAACTCAGAAACTTCTTTGTGACGTGTGCATTGAACTCACAGAGTTGAACCTTTCTTTTGATACAGAAGTTTTGAAACACTCTTTTCGTAGAATCTTCAAGTGGATGGATGGAGTGATTTGAGGCCTATGCTGGAAAAGGAAATACCTTCACGTAGAAACGAGACAAAAGCATTCTCAGAAAGTTCCCTGTGCTTTGTGCATTCAACTCACAGAGTTGAACATTCCCTTTGATAGAGCAGTTTTGAAACACTCTTCTTGTAGAATCTGCAAGTGGATATTTGGAGCGCTTTGAGGCCTCTGCCGCCAAAGGAATTATCATTGCATAAAAACTAGATGGAAGCGTTCTCAGAAACTTCCTTGTGATGAGTGCATTCAACTCGCAGAGTGGAACCTTCCTTTCGATAGACCAGTTTTGAAACACTGTTTTTGTAGAATCCGCAAGTGGCTATTTGGAGCTCTTTGAGGCTTATGCTGGAAAAGGAAATATCTTCGTCTACAAACTAGACAGAAGCATTCTCAGAAACTTCTTTGTCATGTGGGGATTGAACTCACAGAGTTGAACATTCCTTTTCATAGAGCAGTTTGGCAACACTATTTTTGTGGAAAGTGCAAGTGGGTATTTGGTGCGATGGCGGCATCTAGGGGAGAACGAAATACATTCAGTTGAAAACAAGATACAACCATTCTAAGAAACTTCTTTGTGATGACTGCATTCTACTCACGGAGTTGAACCTTCCTTTTGATAGAACAGTTTGGAAACACTCTTTTTGTGGAATCTGCAAGTGGCTATTTGGAGCGCTTTGAGGCCTATGCTGGAAAAGGAAATCTCTTCACATAAAACCTAGACAGAAGTATTCCCAGAAAGTTTTTCTGATGTGCGCATTCAACTCACCGAGTTGAACCTTCCTTTAGATAGAGCAGTTTTGAAACACTCTGTCTGTAGTACCTGCGAGTGGATATTTGGAGTGCTTTGAGTGCTACACTGTAAAAGCAAATATCTTCACTTGGAATCTAGACAGAAGAATTCTCAGAGACTTCCCTGTGCTCTCTGCATTCCACTCACAGAGTTGAACCTTCCTTTTGATAGAACAGTTTTGAAACACTCTTGTGGTAGAATCTGCAAGTGGATATTTGGAAGGTTTGGAGGCCTATCCTGGGAAAGGAAATTTCTTCCCATCAAAACTAGATAGAAGCATTCTCAGAAACTTCTTAGTGATGTGCGCATTCAAGTCACAGAGTTGAAGCTTCCTTTTGATATATCAGTTTTGAACCACTCTTTTAGTAGAATCTGCAAGTGGATGTTTGGAGAGCTAAGAGGCCAACACTGGAAAAGGAAATCTCTTCACGTAAAAACTAGACGGAAGCATTCTCAGAAACTTCAATGGGCTTTACGCATTCAACTCACAGAGTGCCATGTTCCTTTTGAGAGCGCAGTTTTAAAACACTGTTTTTGTAGAATTTGCTAGAGGATGTTTGGAGCGATGTGAGGCCTTTGCTGGAAAAGAAAATATCTTCACATAAAACCTGGACAGAAGCATTCTCAGAAACTCCTTTGTGATGAGTGTATTCAAATCACACACTTGAACCTTCCTTTGGAAAGAGCAGTTTTGAAACACTCTTTTTGAAGAATCTGCAAGTGGATATTTGGAGCGATTTGAGGCCTATGCTGGAAAATGAAATATCTTCACATAAAAACTAGACGGAAGCATTCCCAGAAACTTCTTTGTGATGAGTGCATTCAACTCACAGAGTTGAAGCTTCCTTTTGATAGAGCAGTTTTGAAACACTTTTTAGCAGCATCTGCAAGTGGATATTTGGAGAGCTTTGAGGCCAAGGCTGGAAAACGAAATATCATCACATAAAAACTCGACAGAAGCATTCTCTGAAACTTCTTTGGATGAGTGCATTCAACTCACAGACTCGAACGTTTCTTTTGATAGAACAGTTTAGAAACACTCCTTTTGTAGAATCTGCAAGTGTTTATTTGGAGGGCTTTGAGGCCTATGTTGGAAAAGGACATACCTTCACATCAAAAGTAGACAGACGCATTCTCAGAAACTTCTTTGCGATGAGTGCATTGAACTCACAGAGTTCAACCTACCTATTGATAGAGAAGTTTTGAAACACCCTCTTTGTGGAATCTGCAAGTGAATATTTGGCGCGATTTGAGGCCTATGCTGGAAATGGAAATATCTTCACATGAAAACTAGACAGATGAATTCTCAGAAACGTCTTTGTGATGAGTGCATTCAACTCACAGACTTGAAGCTTAATTTTGAAAGAGCAGTTTCGAAACACACTTTTTGTAAAATCTGCAAGTGGATATTTGGAGCGCTTTGAGGGCTATGCTGGAAAAGTTTATATCTTCACCTAAAAATTAGACAGAAGCATACTCAGAAACTTCTTTGTGATGTGTGCATTGAACTCACAGAGCTGAACCTTTCTTTTGATACAGAATTTTGCAACACTCTTTTCGTAGAATCTTCAAGTGGATGTATGGAGTGCTTTGAGGCCTATGCTGGAAAAGGAAATATCTTCACGTAGAAACTAGACAAAAGCATTCTCAGAAAGTTCCCTGTGCTTTGTGCATTCAACTCACAGAGTTGAACATTCCCTTTGATAGAGCAGTTTTGAAACACTCTTTTTGTAGGATCTGAAAGTGGATATTTGGAGCGCTTTGAGACCTATGCTGCCAAAGGAAATATCGTTGAATAAAAACTAGATGGAAGCGTTCTCAGAAACCTCTTTGTGATGAGTGCATTCAACTCGCAGAGTTGAACCTTCCTTTCGATAGACCAGTTTTGAAACACTGTTTTTGTAGAATCCGCTATTGGCTATTTGAAGCTCTTTGAGGCTTATGCTGGAAAAGGAAATATCTTCATCTACAAACTAGACAGTAGCATTCTCAGAAACTTCTTTGTCATGTGGGGATTGAACTCACAGAGTTGAACATTCCTTTTCATAGAGCAGTTTTGCAACACCCTTTCGGTGGAAAGTGAAAGTGCTTATTTGGTGCGATGGCGGCATCTAGTGGATAAGGAAATACATTCAGATGAAAACAAGATACATCCATTCTCAGAAACTTCTTTGTGATGACTGCATTCTACTCACAGAGTTGAACCTTCCTTTTGATAGAACAGTTTTGAAACACTCTTTTTGTGGAATCTGCAAGTGGCTATTTGGAGCGCTTTGAGGACTATGCTGGAAAAGGAAATCTCTTCACATAAAACCTAGACAGAAGTATTCCCAGAAAGTTTTTTTGATGTGCGCATTCAACTCACCGAGTTGAACCTTCCTTTAGATAGAGCACTTTTGAAACACTCTTTCTGTAGTACCTGCGAGTGCATATTTGGAGTGCTTTGAGTGCCACACTGTAAAAGCAAATATCTTCACTTAGAATCTAGACAGAAGAATTCTCAGAGACTTCCCTGTGCTCTCTGCATTCCACTCACAGAGTTGAACCTTCCTTTTGATAGAACAGTTTTGAAACACTCTTGTGGTAGAATCTGCAAGTGGATATTTGGAAGGTTTGGAGGCCTATCCTGGGAAAGGAAATTTCTTCCCATCAAAACTAGATAGAAGCATTCTCAGAAACTTCTTAGTGATGTGCGCATTCAAGTCACAGAGTTGAAGCTTCCTTTTGATATAGCAGTTTTGAACCACTCTTTTAATAGGATCTGCAAGTGGATGTTTGGAGAGCTTAGAGGCCAACACTGGAAAAGGAAATCTCTTCACGTAAAAACTAGACGGAAGCATTCTCAGAAACTTCAATGGGCTTTACGCATTAAACTCACAGAGTGCCATGTTCCTTTTGAGAGCGCAGTTTTAAAACACTGTTTTTGTAGAATTTGCTAGAGGATGTTTGGAGCGATGTGAGGCCTTTGCTGGAAAAGGAAATATCTTCACATAAAACCTAGACAGAAGCATTTTCAGAAACTCCTTTGTGATGAGTGCATTCAAATCACACACTTGAACCTTCCTTTGGAAAGAGCAGTTTGAAACACTCTTTTTGAAGAATCTGCAAGTGAATATTTGGAGCGATTTGAGGCCTATGCTGGAAAATGAAATATCTTCACCTACGAACTAGACGGAAGCATTCTCAGAAACTCCTTTGTGATGAGTGCATTCAACTCACAGAGTTGAAGCTTCCTTTTGATAGAGCAGTTTTGAAACACTCTTTTAGCAGCATCTGCAAGTGGATATTTGGAGCGCTTTGAGGCCAAGGCTGGAAAACGAAATATCATCACATAAAAACTCGACAGAAGCATTCTCTGAAACTTCTTTGTGATGAGTGCATTCAACTCACAGACTCGAACGTTGCTTTTGATAGAACAGTTTAGAAACACTCCTTTTGTAGAATCTGCAAGTGTTTATTTGGAGCGCTTGGAGGCCTATGTTGGAAAAGGACATATCTTCACATCAAAAGTAGACAGACGCATTCTCAGAAACTTCTTTGTGATGAGTGCATTGAACTCACAGAGTTGAACCTACCTATTGATAGAGAAGTTTTGAAACACCCTTTTTGTAGAATCTGCAAGTGAATATTTGGCGCGATTTGAGGCCTATGCAGGAAACGGAAATATCTTCACATGAAAGCTAGACAGATGAATTCTCCGAAACGTCTTTGTGATGAGTGCATTCAACTCACAGACTTGAAGCTTCCTTTTGAAAGAGCAGTTTCGAAACACTCTTTTTGTAGAATCTGCAAGTGGATATTTGGAGCGCTTTGAGGGCTATGCTGGAAAAGTTAATACCTTCACCTAAAAACTAGACAGACGCAAACTCAGAAACTTCTTTGTGACGTGTGCATTGAACTCACAGAGTTGAACCTTTCTTTTGATACAGAAGTTTTGAAACACTCTTTTCGTAGAATCTTCAAGTGGATGGATGGAGTGATTTGAGGCCTATGCTGGAAAAGGAAATACCTTCACGTAGAAACGAGACAAAAGCATTCTCAGAAAGTACCCTGTGCTTTGTGCATTCAACTCACAGAGTTGAACATTCCCTTTGATAGAGCAGTTTTGAAACACTCTTTTTGTAGAATCTGCAAGTGGATATTTGGAGCGCTTTGAGGCCTCTGCCGCCAAAGGAATTATCATTGCATAAAAACTAGATGGAAGCGTTCTCAGAAACTTCCTTGTGATGAGTGCCTTCAACTCGCAGAGTGGAACCTTCCTTTCGATAGACCAGTTTTGAAACACTGTTTTTGTAGAATCCGCAAGTGGCTATTTGGAGCTCTTTGAGGCTTATGCTGGAAAAGGAAATATCTTCGTCTACAAACTAGACAGAAGCATTCTCAGAAACTTCTTTGTCATGTGGGGATTGAACTCACAGAGTTGAACATTCCTTTACATAGAGCAGTTTTGCAACACCCTTTCGGTGGAAAGTGAAAGTGCTTATTTGGTGCGATGGCGGCATCTAGTGGATAAGGAAATACATTCAGATGAAAACAAGATACATCCATTCTCAGAAACTTCTTTGTGATGACTGCATTCTACTCACAGAGTTGAACCTTCCTTTTGTTAGAGCAGTTTTGAAACACGGTTTTTGTGAAATCTGCAAGTGGCTATTTGGAGCGCTTTGAGGCCTATGCTGGAAAAGGAAATCTCTTCACATAAAACCTAGACAGAAGTATTCCCAGAAAGTTTTTCTGATGTGCGCATTCAACTCACCGAGTTGAACCTTCCTTTAGATAGAGCAGTTTTGAAACACTCTGTCTGTAGTACCTGCGAGTGGATATTTGGAGTGCTTTGAGTGCTACACTGTAAAAGCAAATATCTTCACTTGGAATCTAGACAGAAGAATTCTCAGAGACTTCCCTGTGCTCTCTGCATTCCACTCACAGAGTTGAACCTTCCTTTTGATAGAACAGTTTTGAAACACTCTTGTGGTAGAATCTGCAACTCGATATTTGGAAGGTTTGGAGGCCTATCCTGGGAAAGGAAATATCTTCCCATCAAAACTAGACAGAAGCATTCTCAGAAACTTCTTAGTGATGTGCGCATTCAAGTCACAGAGTTGAAGCTTCCTTTTGATATAGCAGTTTTGAACCACTCTTTTAGTGGAATCTGCAAGTGGATGTTTGGAGAGCTAAGAGGCCAACACTGGAAAAGGAAATCTCTTCACGTAAAAACTAGACGGAAGCATTCTCAGAAACTTCAATGGGCTTTACGCATTCAACTCACAGAGTGCAATGTTGCTTTTGAGAGCGCAGTTTTAAAACACTGTTTTTGTAGAATTTGCTAGAGGATGTTTGGAGCGATGTGAGGCCTTTGCTGGAAAAGGAAATATCTTCACATAAAACCTAGACAGAAGCATTCTCAGAAACTCCTTTGTGATGAGTGCATTCAAATCACACACTTGAACCTTCCTTTGGAAAGAGCAGTTTTGAAACACTCTTTCTGAAGAATCTGCAAGTGGATATTTGGAGCGATTTGAGGCCTATGCTGGAAATGAAATATCTTCACCTAAAAACTAGACGGAAGCATTCTCAGAAACTCCTTTGTGATGAGTGCATTCAACTCACAGAGTTGAAGCTTCCTTTTGATAGAGCAGTTTTGAAACACTCTTTTAGCAGCATCTTCAGGTGGATATTTGGAGCGCTTTGAGGCCAAGGCTGGAAAACGAAATATCATCACATAAAAACTCGACAGAAGCATTCTCTGAAACTTCTTTGTGATGAGTGCGTTCAACTCACAGGCTCGAACGTTTCTTTTGATAGAACAGTTTAGAAACACTCCTTTTGTAGAATCTGCAAGTGTTTATTTGGAGCGCTTGGAGGCCTATGTTGGAAAAGGACATATCTTCACTTCAAATGTAGACAGACGCATTCTCAGAAACTTCTTTGTGATGAGTGCATTGAACTCACAGAGTTGAACCTACCTATTGATAGAGAAGTTTTGAAACACCCTTTTTGTAGAATCTGCAAGTGAATATTTGGCGCGATTGGAGGCCTATGCAGGAAACGGAAATATCTTCACATGAAAACTAGACAGATGAATTCTCAGAAACGTCTTTGTGATGAGTGCATTCAACTCACAGACTTGAAGCTTCCTTTTGAAAGAGCAGTTTCGAAACACTCTTTTTGTAGAATCTGCAAGTGGATATTTGGAGCGCTTTGAGGGCTATGCTGGAAAAGTTAATACCTTCACCTAAAAACTAGACAGACGCAAACCCAGAAACTTCTTTGTGACGTGTGCATTGAACACACAGAGTTGAACCTTTCTTTTGATACAGAAGTTTTGAAACACTCTTTTCGTAGAATCTTCAAGTGGATGGATGGAGTGATTTGAGGCCTATGCTGGAAAAGGAAATACCTTCACGTAGAAACGAGACAAAAGCATTCTCAGAAAGTTCCCTGTGATTTGTGCATTCAACTCACAGAGTTGAACATTCCCTTTGATAGAGCAGTTTTGAAACACTCTTTTTGTAGAATCTGCAAGTGGATATTTGGAGCGCTTTGAGGCCTCTGCTGCCAAAGGAATTATCATTGCATAAAAACTAGATGGAAGCGTTCTCAGAAACGTCCTTGTGATGAGTGTATTCAACTCGCAGAGTGGAACCTTCCTTTCGATAGACCAGTTTTGAAACACTGTATTTGTAGAATCCCGAAGTGGCTATTTGAAGCTCTTTGAGGCTTATGCTGGAAAAGGAAATATCTTCATCTACCAACTAGACAGAAGCATTCTCAGAAACTTCTTTGTCATGTGGGGATTGAACTCACAGAGTTGAACATTCCTTTACATAGAGCAGTTTGGCAACACTATTTTTGTGGAAAGTGCAAGTGGGTATTTGGTGCGATGGCGGCATCTAGGGGAGAACGAAATACATTCAGTTGAAAACAAGATACAACCATTCTCAGAAACTTCTTTGTGATGACTGCATTCTACTCACAGGGTTGAACCTTCCTTTTGATAGAACAGTTTGGAAACACTCTTTTTCTGGAATCTGCAAGTGGCTATTTGGAGCGGTTTGAGGCCTATGCTGGAAAAGGAAATATCTTCACATAAAACCTAGACAGAGGTATTCCCAAAAAGTTTTTCTGATGTGCGCATTCAACTCACCGAGTTGAATCTTTCTTTAGATAGAGCAGTTTTGAAACACTCTTTTTGTAGTATCTGCGAGTGGATATTTGGAGTGCTTTGAGTGCTACACTGCAAAAGCAAATATCTTCACTTAGAATCTAGACAGAAGAATTCTCAGAGACTTCCCTGGGCTCTCTGCATTCAACTCACAGAGTTGAACCTTCATTTTGATAGAACAGTTTTGAAACTCTCTTGTAGTAGAATCTGCAAGTCGATATTTGGAACGTTTTGAGGCCTATCCTGGGAAAGGAAATATCTTCCCATCAAAACTAGATAGAAGCATTCTCAGAAATGTCTTTGTGATGTGCGCATTCAAGTCAGAGATTTGAAGCTTCCTTTGCATACAGCAGTTTTGAACCACACTTTTAGTAGAATCTGCAAGTGGATATTTGGAGAGCTAAGAGGCCAACACTGGAAAAGGAAATATCTTCACGTAAAAACTAGACGGAAGCATTCTCAGAAACTTCAATGGGCTTTACGCATTCAACTCACAGAGTGCAATGTTCCTTTTGATAGCGCAGTTTTAAAACACTGTTTTTGTAGAATTTGCTAGAGGATGTTTGGAGCGATGTGAGGCCTTTGCTGGAAAAGGAAATATCTTCACATAAAACCTAGACAGAAGCATTCTCAGAAACTCCTTTGTGATGAGTGCATTCAAATCACAGACTTGAACCTTCCTTTGGAAAGAGCAGTTTTGAAACACTCTTTTTGTAGAATCTGCAAGGGGATATTTGGAGCGCTTTGAGGCCTATGCTGGAAAATGAAATATCTTCACCTAAAAACTAGACGGAAGCATTCTCAGAAACTTCTTTGTGATGAGTGCATTCAACTCACAGAGTTGAAGCTTCCTTTTGATAGAGCAGTTTTGAAACACTCTTTTAGCGGCATCTGCAAGTGGATATTTGGAGCGCTTTGAGGCCAAGGCTGGAAAACGAAATATCATCACATAAAAACTCGACAGAAGCATTCTCTGAAACTTCTTTGTGATGAGTGCATTCAACTCACAGACTCGAACGTTTCTTTTGATAGAACAGTTTAGAAACACTCCTTTTGTAGAATCTGCAAGTGTTTATTTGGAGCGCTTTGAGGCCTATGTTGGAAAAGGACATATCTTCACATCAAAAGTAGACAGACGCATTCTCAGAAACTTCTTTGTGATGAGTGCATTGAACTCACAGAGTTCAACCTACCTATTGATAGAGAAGTTTTGAAACACCCTTTTTGTAGAATCTGCAAGTGAATATTTGGCGCGATATGAGGCCTATGCTGGAAATGGAAATATCTTCACATGAAAACTAGACAGATGAATTCTCAGAAACGTCTTTGTGATGAGTGCATTCAACTCACAGACTTGAAGCTTAATTTTGAAAGAGCAGTTTCGAAACACTCTTTTTGTAGAATCTGCAAGTGGATATTTGGAGCGCTTTGAGGGCTATGCTGGAAAAGTTTATATCTTCACCTAAAAACTAGACAGAAGCATACTCAGAAACTTCTTTGTGATGTGTGCACTGAACTCACAGAGCTGAACCTTTCTTTTCATACAGAAGTTTTGAAACACTATTTTCGTAGAATCTTCAAGTAGATGTATGGAGTGCTTTTAGGCCTATGCTTTAAAAGCAAATATCTTCACGTAGAAACTAGACAAACGCATTCTCAGAAAGTTCCCTGTGCTTTGTGCATTCAACTCACAGAGTTGAACATTCCCTTTGATAGAGCAGTTTTGAAACACTCTTTTTGTAGGATCTGCAAGTGGATATTTGGAGCGCTTTGAGACCTATGCTGCCAAAGGAAATATCATTGCATAAAAACTAGATGGAAGCGATCTCAGAAACTTCTTTGTGATGAGTGCATTCAACTCGCAGAGTTGAACCTTCCTTTCGATAGACCAGTTTTGAAACACTGTATTTGTAGAATCCGGAAGTGGCTATTTGAAGCTCTTTGAGGCTTATGCTGGAAAAGGAAATATCTTCATCTACCAACTAGACAGAAGCATTCTCAGAAACTTCTTTGTCATGTGGGGATTGAACTCACAGAGTTGAACATTCCTTTTCATAGAGCAGTTTGGCAACACTATTTTTGTGGAAAGTGCAAGTGGGTATTTGGTGCGCTGGCGGTATCTAGGGGAGAACGAAATACATTCAGTTGAAAACAAGATACAACCATTCTCAGAAACTTCTTTGTGATGACTGCATTCTACTCACAGAGTTGAACCTTCCTTTTGATAGAACAGTTTGGAAACACTCTTTTTGTGGAATCTGCAAGTGGCTATTTGGAGCGCTTTGAGGCCTATGCTGGAAAAGGAAATATCTTCACATAAAACCTAGACAGAAGTATTCCCAGAAAGTTTTTCTGATGTGCACATTCAACTCACCGAGTTGAACCTTCCTTTAGATAGAGCAGTTTTGAAACACTCTTTCTGTAGTACCTGCGAGTGGATATTAGGAGTGCTTTGAGTGCTACACTGTAAAAGCAAATATCTTCACTTACTATCTAGACAGAAGAATTCTCAGAGACTTCCCTTGGCTCTCTGCATTCCACTCACAGAGTTGAACCTTCCTTTTGATAGAACAGTTTTGAAACACTCTTGTGGTAGAATCTGCAAGTCGATATTTGGAACGTTTGGAGGTCTATCCTGGGAAAGAAAATATCTTCCCATCAAAACTAGATAGAAGCATTCTCAGAAACTTCTTAGTGATGTGCGCATTCAAGTCACAGAGTTGAAGCTTCCTTTTGATATAGCAGTTTTGAACCACTCTTTTAGTAGAATCTGCAAGTGGATGTTTGGAGAGCTAAGAGGCCAACACTGGAAAAGGAAATATCTTCACGTAAAAACTAGACGGAAGCATTCTCAGAAACTTCAATGGGCTTTACGCATTCAACTCACAGAGTGCAATGTTGCTTTTGAGAGCGCAGTTTTAAAACACTGTTTTTGTAGAATTTGCTAGAGGATGTTTGGAGCGATGTGAGGCCTTTGCTGGAAAAGGAAATATCTTCACATAAAACCTAGACAGAAGCATTCTCAGAAACTCCTTTGTGATGAGTGCATTCAAATCACACACTTGAACCTTCCTTTGGAAAGAGCAGTTTTGAAACACTCTTTCTGAAGAATCTGCAAGTGGATATTTGGAGCGATTTGAGGCCTATGCTGGAAATGAAATATCTTCACCTAAAAACTAGACGGAAGCATTCTCAGAAACTCCTTTGTGATGAGTGCATTCAACTCACAGAGTTGAAGCTTCCTTTTGATAGAACAGTTTTGAAACACTCTTTTAGCAGCATCTGCAGGTGGATATTTGGAGCGCTTTGAGGCCAAGGCTGGAAAACGAAATATCATCACATAAAAACTCGACAGAAGCATTCTCTGAAACTTCTTTGTGATGAGTGCATTCAACTCACAGGCTCGAACGTTTCTTTTGATAGAACAGTTTAGAAACACTCCTTTTGCAGAATCTGCAAGTGTTTATTTGGAGCGCTTGGAGGCCTATGTTGGAAAAGGACATATCTTCACATCAAAAGTAGACAGACGCATTCTCAGAAACTTCTTTGTGATGAGTGCATTGAACTCACAGAGTTGAACCTACCTATTGATAGAGAAGTTTTGAAACACCCTTTTTGTAGAATCTGCAAGTGAATATTTGGCGCGATTGGAGGCCTATGCAGGAAACGGAAATATCTTCACATGAAAACTAGACAGATGAATTCTCCGAAACGCCTTTGTGATGAGTGCATTCAACTCACAGACTTGAAGCTTCCTTTTGAAAGAGCAGTTTCGAAACACTCTTTTTGTAGAATCTGCAAGTGGATATTTGGAGCGCTTTGAGGGCTATGCTGGAAAAGTTAATACCTTCACCTAAAAACTAGACAGACGCAAACCCAGAAACTTCTTTGTGACGTGTGCATTGAACTCACAGAGTTGAACCTTTCTTTTGATACAGAAGTTTTGAAACACTCTTTTCGTAGAATCTTCAAGTGGATGGATGGAGTGATTTGAGGCCTATGCTGGAAAAGGAAATACCTTCACGTAGAAACGAGACAAAAGCATTCTCAGAAAGTTCCCTGTGCTTTGTGCATTCAACTCACAGAGTTGAACATTCCCTTTGATAGAGCAGTTTTGAAACACTCTTTTTGTAGAATCTGCAAGTGGATATTTGGAGCGCTTTGAGGCCTCTGCCACCAAAGGAATTATCATTGCATAAAAACTAGATGGAAGCGTTCTCAGAAACTTCCTTGTGATGAGTGCATTCAACTCGCAGAGTGGAACCTTCCTTTCGATAGACCAGTTTTGAAACACTGTTTTTGTAGAATCCGCAAGTGGCTATTTGGAGCTCTTTGAGGCTTATGCTGGAAAAGGAAATATCTTCGTCTACAAACTAGACAGAAGCATTCTCAGAAACTTCTTTGTCATGCGGGGATTGAACTCACAGAGTTGAACATTCCTTTACATAGAGCAGTTTTGCAACACCCTTTCGGTGGAAAGTGAAAGTGCTTATTTGGTGCGATGGCGGCATCTAGTGGATAAGGAAATACATTCAGATGAAAACAAGATACATCCATTCTCAGAAACTTCTTTGTGATGACTGCATTCTACTCACAGAGTTGAACCTTCCTTTTGATAGAGCAGTTTTGAAACACTCTTTTTGTGGAATCTGCAAGTGGCTATTTGGAGCGCTTTGAGGCCTATGCTGGAAAAGGAAATCTCTTCACATAAAACCTAGACAGAAGTATTCCCAGAAAGTTTTTCTGATGTGTGCATTCAACTCACCGAGTTGAACCTTCCTTTAGATAGAGCAGTTTTGAAACACTCTGTCTGTAGTACCTGCGAGTGGATATTTGGAGTGCTTTGAGTGCTACACTGTAAAAGCAAATATCTTCACTTGGAATCTAGACAGAAGAATTCTCAGAGACTTCCCTGTGCTCTCTGCATTCCACTCACAGAGTTGAACCTTCCTTTTGATAGAACAGTTTTGAAACACTCTTGTGGTAGAATCTGCAAGTCGATATTTGGAAGGTTTGGAGGCCTATCCTGGGAAAGGAAATATCTTCCCATCAAAACTAGACAGAAGCATTCTCAGAAACTTTTTAGTGATGTGCGCATTCAAGTCACAGAGTTGAAGCTTCCTTTTGATATAGCAGTTTTGAACCACTCTTTTAGTGGAATCTGCAAGTGGATGTTTGGAGAGCTAAGAGGCCAACACTGGAAAAGGAAATCTCTTCACGTAAAAACTAGACGGAAGCATTCTCAGAAACTTCAATGGGCTTTACGCATTCAACTCACAGAGTGCAATGTTGCTTTTGAGAGCGCAGTTTGAAAACACTGTTTTTGTAGAATTTGCTAGAGGATGTTTGGAGCGATGTGAGGCCTTTGCTGGAAAAGGAAATATCTTCACATAAAACCTAGACAGAAGCATTCTCAGAAACTCCTTTGTGATGAGTGCATTCAAATCACACACTTGAACCTTCCTTTGGAAAGAGCAGTTTTGAAACACTCTTTCTGAAGAATCTGCAAGTGGATATTTGGAGCGATTTGAGGCCTATGCTGGAAATGAAATATCTTCACCTAAAAACTAGACGGAAGCATTCTCAGAAACTCCTTTGTGATGAGTGCATTCAACTCACAGAGTTGAAGCTTCCTTTTGATAGAGCAGTTTTGAAACACTCTTTTAGCAGCATCTTCAGGTGGATATTTGGAGCGCTTTGAGGCCAAGGCTGGAAAACGAAATATCATCACATAAAAACTCGACAGAAGCATTCTCTGAAACTTCTTTGTGATGAGTGCGTTCAACTCACAGGCTCGAACGTTTCTTTTGATAGAACAGTTTAGAAACACTCCTTTTGTAGAATCTGCAAGTGTTTATTTGGAGCGCTTGGAGGCCTATGTTGGAAAAGGACATATCTTCACTTCAAAAGTAGACAGACGCATTCTCAGAAACTTCTTTGTGATGAGTGCATTGAACTCACAGAGTTGAACCTACCTATTGATAGAGAAGTTTTGAAACACCCTTTTTGTAGAATCTGCAAGTGAATATTTGGCGCGATTGGAGGCCTATGCAGGAAACGGAAATATCTTCACATGAAAACTAGACAGATGAATTCTCAGAAACATCTTTGTGATGAGTGCATTCAACTCACAGACTTGAAGCTTCCTTTTGAAAGAGCAGTTTCGAAACACTCTTTTTGTAGAATCTGCAAGTGGATATTTGGAGCGCTTTGAGGGCTATGCTGGAAAAGTTAATACCTTCACCTAAAAACTAGACAGACGCAAACCCGGAAACTTCTTTGTGACGTGTGCATTGAACACACAGAGTTGAACCTTTCTTTTGATACAGAAGTTTTGAAACACTCTTTTCGTAGAATCTTCAAGTGGATGGATGGAGTGATTTGAGGCCTATGCTGGAAAAGGAAATACCTTCACGTAGAAACGAGACAAAAGCATTCTCAGAAAGTTCCCTGTGATTTGGGCATTCAACTCACAGAGTTGAACATTCCCTTTGATAGAGCAGTTTTGAAACACTCTTTTTGTAGAATCTGCAAGTGGATATTTGGAGCGCTTTGAGGCCTCTGCTGCCAAAGGAATTATCATTGCATAAAAACTAGATGGAAGCGTTCTCAGAAACGTCCTTGTGATGAGTGTATTCAACTCGCAGAGTGGAACCTTCCTTTCGATAGACCAGTTTTGAAACACTGTATTTGTAGAATCCCGAAGTGGCTATTTGAAGCTCTTTGAGGCTTATGCTGGAAAAGGAAATATCTTCATCTACCAACTAGACAGAAGCATTGTCAGAAACTTCTTTGTCATGTGGGGATTGAACTCACAGAGTTGAACATTCCTTTTCATAGAGCTGTTTGGCAACACTATTTTTGTGGAAAGTGCAAGTGGGTATTTGGTGCGATGGCGGCATCTAGGGGAGAACGAAATACATTCAGTTGAAAACAAGATACAACCATTCTAAGAAACTTCTTTGTTATGACTGCATTCTACTCACAGAGTTGAACCTTCCTTTTGATAGAACAGTTTGGAAACACTCTTTTTGTGGAATCTGCAAGTGGCTATTTGGAGCGGTTTGAGGCCAATGCTGGAAAAGGAAATCTCTTCACATAAAACCAAGACAGAAGTATTCCCAGAAAGTTTTTCTGATGTGCGCATTCAACTCACCGAGTTGAACCTTCCTTTAGATAGAGCAGTTTTGAAACACTCTTTTTGTAGTATCTGCGAGTGGATATTTGGAGTGCTTTGAGTGCTACACTGCAAAAGCAAATATCTTCACTTAGAATCTAGACAGAAGAATTCTCAGAGACTTCCCTGTGCTCTCTGCATTCCACTCACAGAGTTGAACCTTCCTTTTGATAGAACAGTTTTGAAACACTCTTGTGGTAGAATCTGCAAGTCGATATTTGGAACGTTTGGAGGTCTATCCTGGGAAAGGAAATATCTTCCCATCAAAACTAGATAGAAGCATTCTCAGAAACTTCTTAGTGATGTGCGCATTCAAGTCACAGAGTTGAAGCTTCCTTTTGATATAGCAGTTTTGAACCACTCTTTTAGTAGAATCTGCAAGTGGATGTTTGGAGAGCTAAGAGGCCAAAACTGGAAAAGGAAATATCTTCACGTAAAAACTAGACGGAAGCATTCTCAGAAACTTCAATGGGCTTTACGCATTCAACTCACAGAGTGCAATGTTCCTTTTGAGAGCGCAGTTTTAAAACACTGTTTTTGTAGAATTTGCTAGAGGATGTTTGGAGCGATGTGAGGCCTTTGCTGGAAAAGGAAATATCTTCACATAAAACCTAGACAGAAGCATTCTCAGAAACTCCTTTGTGATGAGTGCATTCAAATCACACACTTGAACCTTCCTTTGGAAAGAGCAGTTTTGAAACACTCTTTCTGAAGAATCTGCAAGTGGATATTTGGAGCGATTTGAGGCCTATGCTGGAAATGAAATATCTTCACCTAAAAACTAGACGGAAGCATTCTCAGAAACTCCTTTGTGATGAGTGCATTCAACTCACAGAGTTGAAGCTTCCTTTTGATAGAGCAGTTTTGAAACACTCTTTTAGCAGCATCTTCAGGTGGATATTAGGAGCGCTTTGAGGCCAAGGCTGGAAAACGAAATATCATCACATAAAAACTCGACAGAAGCATTCTCTGAAACTTCTTTGTGATGAGTGCGTTCAACTCACAGGCTCGAACGTTTCTTTTGATAGAACAGTTTAGAAACACTCCTTTTGTAGAATCTGCAAGTGTTTATTTGGAGCGCTTGGAGGCCTATGTTGGAAAAGGACATATCTTCACTTCAAATGTAGACAGACGCATTCTCAGAAACTTCTTTGTGATGAGTGCATTGAACTCACAGAGTTGAACCTACCTATTGATAGAGAAGTTTTGAAACACCCTTTTTGTAGAATCTGCAAGTGAATATTTGGCGCGATTGGAGGCCTATGCAGGAAACGGAAATATCTTCACATGAAAACTAGACAGATGAATTCTCAGAAACGTCTTTGTGATGAGTGCATTCAACTCACAGACTTGAAGCTTCCTTTTGAAAGAGCAGTTTCGAAACACTCTTTTTGTAGAATCTGCAAGTGGATATTTGGAGCGCTTTGAGGGCTATGCTGGAAAAGTTAATACCTTCACCTAAAAACTAGACAGACGCAAACCCAGAAACTTCTTTGTGACGTGTGCATTGAACACACAGAGTTGAACCTTTCTTTTGATACAGAAGTTTTGAAACACTCTTTTCGTAGAATCTTCAAGTGGATGGATGGAGTGATTTGAGGCCTATGCTGGAAAAGGAAATACCTTCACGTAGAAACGAGACAAAAGCATTCTCAGAAAGTTCCCTGTGATTTGTGCATTCAACTCACAGAGTTGAACATTCCCTTTGATAGAGCAGTTTTGAAACACTCTTTTTGTAGAATCTGCAAGTGGATATTTGGAGCGCTTTGAGGCCTCTGCTGCCAAAGGAATTATCATTGCATAAAAACTAGATGGAAGCGTTCTCAGAAACGTCCTTGTGATGAGTGTATTCAACTCGCAGAGTGGAACCTTCCTTTCGATAGACCAGTTTTGAAACACTGTATTTGTAGAATCCCGAAGTGGCTATTTGAAGCTCTTTGAGGCTTATGCTGGAAAAGGAAATATCTTCATCTACCAACTAGACAGAAGCATTCTCAGAAACTTCTTTGTCATGTGGGGATTGAACTCACAGAGTTGAACATTCCTTTACATAGAGCAGTTTGGCAACACTATTTTTGTGGAAAGTGCAAGTGGGTATTTGGTGCGATGGCGGCATCTAGGGGAGAACGAAATACATTCAGTTGAAAACAAGATACAACCATTCTCAGAAACTTCTTTGTGATGACTGCATTCTACTCACAGGGTTGAACCTTCCTTTTGATAGAACAGTTTGGAAACACTCTTTTTCTGGAATCTGCAAGTGGCTATTTGGAGCGGTTTGAGGCCTATGCTGGAAAAGGAAATATCTTCACATAAAACCTAGACAGAGGTATTCCCAAAAAGTTTTTCTGATGTGCGCATTCAACTCACCGAGTTGAATCTTTCTTTAGATAGAGCAGTTTTGAAACACTCTTTTTGTAGTATCTGCGAGTGGATATTTGGAGTGCTTTGAGTGCTACACTGCAAAAGCAAATATCTTCACTTAGAATCTAGACAGAAGAATTCTCAGAGACTTCCCTGGGCTCTCTGCATTCAACTCACAGAGTTGAACCTTCATTTTGATAGAACAGTTTTGAAACTCTCTTGTAGTAGAATCTGCAAGTCGATATTTGGAACGTTTTGAGGCCTATCCTGGGAAAGGAAATATCTTCCCATCAAAACTAGATAGAAGCATTCTCAGAAATGTCTTTGTGATGTGCGCATTCAAGTCAGAGATTTGAAGCTTCCTTTGCATACAGCAGTTTTGAACCACACTTTTAGTAGAATCTGCAAGTGGATATTTGGAGAGCTAAGAGGCCAACACTGGAAAAGGAAATATCTTCACGTAAAAACTAGACGGAAGCATTCTCAGAAACTTCAATGGGCTTTACGCATTCAACTCACAGAGTGCAATGTTCCTTTTGATAGCGCAGTTTTAAAACACTGTTTTTGTAGAATTTGCTAGAGGATGTTTGGTGCGATGTGAGGCCTTTGCTGGAAAAGGAAATATCTTCACATAAAACCTAGACAGAAGCATTCTCAGAAACTCCTTTGTGATGAGTGCATTCAAATCACAGACTTGAACCTTCCTTTGGAAAGAGCAGTTTTGAAACACTCTTTTTGTAGAATCTGCAAGGGGATATTTGGAGCGCTTTGAGGCCTATGCTGGAAAATGAAATATCTTCACCTAAAAACTAGACGGAAGCATTCTCAGAAACTTCTTTGTGATGAGTGCATTCAACTCACAGAGTTGAAGCTTCCTTTTGATAGAGCAGTTTTGAAACACTCTTTTAGCGGCATCTGCAAGTGGATATTTGGAGCGCTTTGAGGCCAAGGCTGGAAAACGAAATATCATCACATAAAAACTCGACAGAAGCATTCTCTGAAACTTCTTTGTGATGAGTGCATTCAACTCACAGACTCGAACGTTTCTTTTGATAGAACAGTTTAGAAACACTCCTTTTGTAGAATCTGCAAGTGTTTATTTGGAGCGCTTTGAGGCCTATGTTGGAAAAGGACATATCTTCACATCAAAAGTAGACAGACGCATTCTCAGAAACTTCTTTGTGATGAGTGCATTGAACTCACAGAGTTCAACCTACCTATTGATAGAGAAGTTTTGAAACACCCTTTTTGTAGAATCTGCAAGTGAATATTTGGCGCGATATGAGGCCTATGCTGGAAATGGAAATATCTTCACATGAAAACTAGACAGATGAATTCTCAGAAACGTCTTTGTGATGAGTGCATTCAACTCACAGACTTGAAGCTTAATTTTGAAAGAGCAGTTTCGAAACACTCTTTTTGTAGAATCTGCAAGTGGATATTTGGAGCGCTTTGAGGGCTATGCTGGAAAAGTTTATATCTTCACCTAAAAACTAGACAGAAGCATACTCAGAAACTTCTTTGTGATGTGTGCACTGAACTCACAGAGTTGAACCTTTCTTTTCATACAGAAGTTTTGAAACACTATTTTCGTAGAATCTTCAAGTAGATGTATGGAGTGCTTTTAGGCCTATGCTTTAAAAGCAAATATCTTCACGTAGAAACTAGACAAACGCATTCTCAGAAAGTTCCCTGTGCTTTGTGCATTCAACTCACAGAGTTGAACATTCCCTTTGATAGAGCAGTTTTGAAACACTCTTTTTGTAGGATCTGCAAGTGGATATTTGGAGCGCTTTGAGACCTATGCTGCCAAAGGAAATATCATTGCATAAAAACTAGATGGAAGCGATCTCAGAAACTTCTTTGTGATGAGTGCATTCAACTCGCAGAGTTGAACCTTCGTTTCGATAGACCAGTTTTGAAACACTGTATTTGTAGAATCCGGAAGTGGCTATTTGAAGCTCTTTGAGGCTTATGCTGGAAAAGGAAATATCTTCATCTACCAACTAGACAGAAGCATTCTCAGAAACTTCTTTGTCATGTGGGGATTGAACTCACAGAGTTGAACATTCCTTTTCATAGAGCAGTTTGGCAACACTATTTTTGTGGAAAGTGCAAGTGGGTATTTGGTGCGCTGGCGGTATCTAGGGGAGAACGAAATACATTCAGTTGAAAACAAGATACAACCATTCTCAGAAACTTCTTTGTGATGACTGCATTCTACTCACAGAGTTGAACCTTCCTTTTGATAGAACAGTTTGGAAACACTCTTTTTGTGGAATCTGCAAGTGGCTATTTGGAGCGCTTTGAGGCCTATGCTGGAAAAGGAAATATCTTCACATAAAACCTAGACAGAAGTATTCCCAGAAAGTTTTTCTGATGTGCACATTCAACTCACCGAGTTGAACCTTCCTTTAGATAGAGCAGTTTTGAAACACTCTTTCTGTAGTACCTGCGAGTGGATATTAGAAGTGCTTTGAGTGCTACACTGTAAAAGCAAATATCTTCACTTACTATCTAGACAGAAGAATTCTCAGAGACTTCCCTTGGCTCTCTGCATTCCACTCACAGAGTTGAACCTTCCTTTTGATAGAACAGTTTTGAAACACTCTTGTGGTAGAATCTGCAAGTCGATATTTGGAACGTTTGGAGGTCTATCCTGGGAAAGAAAATATCTTCCCATCAAAACTAGATAGAAGCATTCTCAGAAACTTCTTAGTGATGTGCGCATTCAAGTCACAGAGTTGAAGCTTCCTTTTGATATAGCAGTTTTGAACCACTCTTTTAGTAGAATCTGCAAGTGGATGTTTGGAGAGCTAAGAGGCCAACACTGGAAAAGGAAATATCTTCACGTAAAAACTAGACGGAAGCATTCTCAGAAACTTCAATGGGCTTTACGCATTCAACTCACAGAGTGCAATGTTGCTTTTGAGAGCGCAGTTTTAAAACACTGTTTTTGTAGAATTTGCTAGAGGATGTTTGGAGCGATGTGAGGCCTTTGCTGGAAAAGGAAATATCTTCACATAAAACCTAGACAGAAGCATTCTCAGAAACTCCTTTGTGATGAGTGCATTCAAATCACACACTTGAACCTTCCTTTGGAAAGAGCAGTTTTGAAACACTCTTTCTGAAGAATCTGCAAGTGGATATTTGGAGCGATTTGAGGCCTATGCTGGAAATGAAATATCTTCACCTAAAAACTAGACGGAAGCATTCTCAGAAACTCCTTTGTGATGAGTGCATTCAACTCACAGAGTTGAAGCTTCCTTTTGATAGAACAGTTTTGAAACACTCTTTTAGCAGCATCTGCAGGTGGATATTTGGAGCGCTTTGAGGCCAAGGCTGGAAAACGAAATATCATCACATAAAAACTCGACAGAAGCATTCTCTGAAACTTCTTTGTGATGAGTGCATTCAACTCACAGGCTCGAACGTTTCTTTTGATAGAACAGTTTAGAAACACTCCTTTTGCAGAATCTGCAAGTGTTTATTTGGAGCGCTTGGAGGCCTATGTTGGAAAAGGACATATCTTCACATCAAAAGTAGACAGACGCATTCTCAGAAACTTCTTTGTGATGAGTGCATTGAACTCACAGAGTTGAACCTACCTATTGATAGAGAAGTTTTGAAACACCCTTTTTGTAGAATCTGCAAGTGAATATTTGGCGCGATTGGAGGCCTATGCAGGAAACGGAAATATCTTCACATGAAAACTAGACAGATGAATTCTCCGAAACGCCTTTGTGATGAGTGCATTCAACTCACAGACTTGAAGCTTCCTTTTGAAAGAGCAGTTTCGAAACACTCTTTTTGTAGAATCTGCAAGTGGATATTTGGAGCGCTTTGAGGGCTATGCTGGAAAAGTTAATACCTTCACCTAAAAACTAGACAGACGCAAACCCAGAAACTTCTTTGTGACGTGTGCATTGAACTCACAGAGTTGAACCTTTCTTTTGATACAGAAGTTTTGAAACACTCTTTTCGTAGAATCTTCAAGTGGATGGATGGAGTGATTTGAGGCCTATGCTGGAAAAGGAAATACCTTCACGTAGAAACGAGACAAAAGCATTCTCAGAAAGTTCCCTGTGCTTTGTGCATTCAACTCACAGAGTTGAACATTCCCTTTGATAGAGCAGTTTTGAAACACTCTTTTTGTAGAATCTGCAAGTGGATATTTGGAGCGCTTTGAGGCCTCTGCCACCAAAGGAATTATCATTGCATAAAAACTAGATGGAAGCGTTCTCAGAAACTTCCTTGTGATGAGTGCATTCAACTCGCAGAGTGGAACCTTCCTTTCGATAGACCAGTTTTGAAACACTGTTTTTGTAGAATCCGCAAGTGGCTATTTGGAGCTCTTTGAGGCTTATGCTGGAAAAGGAAATATCTTCGTCTACAAACTAGACAGAAGCATTCTCAGAAACTTCTTTGTCATGCGGGGATTGAACTCACAGAGTTGAACATTCCTTTACATAGAGCAGTTTTGCAACACCCTTTCGGTGGAAAGTGAAAGTGCTTATTTGGTGCGATGGCGGCATCTAGTGGATAAGGAAATACATTCAGATGAAAACAAGATACATCCATTCTCAGAAACTTCTTTGTGATGACTGCATTCTACTCACAGAGTTGAACCTTCCTTTTGATAGAGCAGTTTTGAAACACTCTTTTTGTGGAATCTGCAAGTGGCTATTTGGAGCGCTTTGAGGCCTATGCTGGAAAAGGAAATCTCTTCACATAAAACCTAGACAGAAGTATTCCCAGAAAGTTTTTCTGATGTGTGCATTCAACTCACCGAGTTGAACCTTCCTTTAGATAGAGCAGTTTTGAAACACTCTGTCTGTAGTACCTGCGAGTGGATATTTGGAGTGCTTTGAGTGCTACACTGTAAAAGCAAATATCTTCACTTGGAATCTAGACAGAAGAATTCTCAGAGACTTCCCTGTGCTCTCTGCATTCCACTCACAGAGTTGAACCTTCCTTTTGATAGAACAGTTTTGAAACACTCTTGTGGTAGAATCTGCAAGTCGATATTTGGAAGGTTTGGAGGCCTATCCTGGGAAAGGAAATATCTTCCCATCAAAACTAGACAGAAGCATTCTCAGAAACTTTTTAGTGATGTGCGCATTCAAGTCACAGAGTTGAAGCTTCCTTTTGATATAGCAGTTTTGAACCACTCTTTTAGTGGAATCTGCAAGTGGATGTTTGGAGAGCTAAGAGGCCAACACTGGAAAAGGAAATCTCTTCACGTAAAAACTAGACGGAAGCATTCTCAGAAACTTCAATGGGCTTTACGCATTCAACTCACAGAGTGCAATGTTGCTTTTGAGAGCGCAGTTTGAAAACACTGTTTTTGTAGAATTTGCTAGAGGATGTTTGGAGCGATGTGAGGCCTTTGCTGGAAAAGGAAATATCTTCACATAAAACCTAGACAGAAGCATTCTCAGAAACTCCTTTGTGATGAGTGCATTCAAATCACACACTTGAACCTTCCTTTGGAAAGAGCAGTTTTGAAACACTCTTTCTGAAGAATCTGCAAGTGGATATTTGGAGCGATTTGAGGCCTATGCTGGAAATGAAATATCTTCACCTAAAAACTAGACGGAAGCATTCTCAGAAACTCCTTTGTGATGAGTGCATTCAACTCACAGAGTTGAAGCTTCCTTTTGATAGAGCAGTTTTGAAACACTCTTTTAGCAGCATCTTCAGGTGGATATTTGGAGCGCTTTGAGGCCAAGGCTGGAAAACGAAATATCATCACATAAAAACTCGACAGAAGCATTCTCTGAAACTTCTTTGTGATGAGTGCGTTCAACTCACAGGCTCGAACGTTTCTTTTGATAGAACAGTTTAGAAACACTCCTTTTGTAGAATCTGCAAGTGTTTATTTGGAGCGCTTGGAGGCCTATGTTGGAAAAGGACATATCTTCACTTCAAAAGTAGACAGACGCATTCTCAGAAACTTCTTTGTGATGAGTGCATTGAACTCACAGAGTTGAACCTACCTATTGATAGAGAAGTTTTGAAACACCCTTTTTGTAGAATCTGCAAGTGAATATTTGGCGCGATTGGAGGCCTATGCAGGAAACGGAAATATCTTCACATGAAAACTAGACAGATGAATTCTCAGAAACATCTTTGTGATGAGTGCATTCAACTCACAGACTTGAAGCTTCCTTTTGAAAGAGCAGTTTCGAAACACTCTTTTTGTAGAATCTGCAAGTGGATATTTGGAGCGCTTTGAGGGCTATGCTGGAAAAGTTAATACCTTCACCTAAAAACTAGACAGACGCAAACCCGGAAACTTCTTTGTGACGTGTGCATTGAACACACAGAGTTGAACCTTTCTTTTGATACAGAAGTTTTGAAACACTCTTTTCGTAGAATCTTCAAGTGGATGGATGGAGTGATTTGAGGCCTATGCTGGAAAAGGAAATACCTTCACGTAGAAACGAGACAAAAGCATTCTCAGAAAGTTCCCTGTGATTTGTGCATTCAACTCACAGAGTTGAACATTCCCTTTGATAGAGCAGTTTTGAAACACTCTTTTTGTAGAATCTGCAAGTGGATATTTGGAGCGCTTTGAGGCCTCTGCTGCCAAAGGAATTATCATTGCATAAAAACTAGATGGAAGCGTTCTCAGAAACGTCCTTGTGATGAGTGTATTCAACTCGCAGAGTGGAACCTTCCTTTCGATAGACCAGTTTTGAAACACTGTATTTGTAGAATCCCGAAGTGGCTATTTGAAGCTCTTTGAGGCTTATGCTGGAAAAGGAAATATCTTCATCTACCAACTAGACAGAAGCATTGTCAGAAACTTCTTTGTCATGTGGGGATTGAACTCACAGAGTTGAACATTCCTTTTCATAGAGCTGTTTGGCAACACTATTTTTGTGGAAAGTGCAAGTGTGTATTTGGTGCGATGGCGGCATCTAGGGGAGAACGAAATACATTCAGTTGAAAACAAGATACAACCATTCTAAGAAACTTCTTTGTTATGACTGCATTCTACTCACAGAGTTGAACCTTCCTTTTGATAGAACAGTTTGGAAACACTCTTTTTGTGGAATCTGCAAGTGGCTATTTGGAGCGGTTTGAGGCCAATGCTGGAAAAGGAAATCTCTTCACATAAAACCAAGACAGAAGTATTCCCAGAAAGTTTTTCTGATGTGCGCATTCAACTCACCGAGTTGAACCTTCCTTTAGATAGAGCAGTTTTGAAACACTCTTTTTGTAGTATCTGCGAGTGGATATTTGGAGTGCTTTGAGTGCTACACTGCAAAAGCAAATATCTTCACTTAGAATCTAGACAGAAGAATTCTCAGAGACTTCCCTGTGCTCTCTGCATTCCACTCACAGAGTTGAACCTTCCTTTTGATAGAACAGTTTTGAAACACTCTTGTGGTAGAATCTGCAAGTCGATATTTGGAACGTTTGGAGGTCTATCCTGGGAAAGGAAATATCTTCCCATCAAAACTAGATAGAAGCATTCTCAGAAACTTCTTAGTGATGTGCGCATTCAAGTCACAGAGTTGAAGCTTCCTTTTGATATAGCAGTTTTGAACCACTCTTTTAGTAGAATCTGCAAGTGGATGTTTGGAGAGCTAAGAGGCCAAAACTGGAAAAGGAAATATCTTCACGTAAAAACTAGACGGAAGCATTCTCAGAAACTTCAATGGGCTTTACGCATTCAACTCACAGAGTGCAATGTTCCTTTTGAGAGCGCAGTTTTAAAACACTGTTTTTGTAGAATTTGCTAGAGGATGTTTGGAGCGATGTGAGGCCTTTGCTGGAAAAGGAAATATCTTCACATAAAACCTAGACAGAAGCATTCTCAGAAACTCCTTTGTGATGAGTGCATTCAAATCACACCCTTGAACCTTCCTTTGGAAAGAGCAGTTTTGAAACACTCTTTCTGAAGAATCTGCAAGTGGATATTTGGAGCGATTTGAGGCCTCTGCTGGAAATGAAATATCTTCACCTAAAAACTAGACGGAAGCATTCTCAGAAACTCCTTTGTGATGAGTGCATTCAACTCACAAAGTTGAAGCTTCTTTTTGATAGAGCAGTTTTGAAACACTCTTTTAGCGGCATCTGCAAGTGGATATTTGGAGCGCTTTGAGGCCAAGGCTGGAAAACGAAATATCATCACATAAAAACTCGACAGAAGCATTCTCTGAAACTTCTTTGTGATGAGTGCATTCAACTCACAGACTCGAACGTTTCTTTTGATAGAACAGTTTAGAAACACTCCTTTTGTAGAATCTGCAAGTGTTTATTTGGAGCGCTTTGAGGCCTATGTTGGAAAAGGACATATCTTCACATCAAAAGTAGACAGACGCATTCTCAGAAACTTCTTTGTGATGAGTGCACTGAACTCACCGAGTTGAACCTACCTATTGATAGAGAAGTTTTGAAACACCCTTTTTGTAGAATCTGCAAGTGAATATTTGGCGCGATTTGAGGCCTATGCAGGAAACGGAAATAACTTCACATGAAAACTAGACAGATGAATTCTCCGAAACGTCTTTGTGATGAGTGCATTCAACTCACAGACTTGAAGCTTCCTTTTGAAAGAGCAGTTTCGAAACACTCTTTTTGTAGAATCTGCAAGTGGATATTTGGAGCGCTTTGAGGGCTATGCTGGAAAAGTTAATACCTTCACCTAAAAACTAGACAGACGCAAACTCAGAAACTTCTTTGTGACGTGTGCATTGAACTCACAGAGTTGAACCTTTCTTTTGATACAGAAGTTTTGAAACACTCTTTTCGTAGAATCTTCAAGTGGATGGATGGAGTGATTTGAGGCCTATGCTGGAAAAGGAAATACCTTCACGTAGAAAGGAGACAAAAGCATTCTCAGAAAGTTCCCTGTGCTTTGTGCATTCAACTCACAGAGTTGAACATTCCCTTTGATAGAGCAGTTTTGAAACACTCTTCTTGTAGAATCTGCAAGTGGATATTTGGAGCGCTTTGAGGCCTCTGCCGCCAAAGGAATTATCATTGCATAAAAACTAGATGGAAGCGTTCTCAGAAACTTCCTTGTGATGAGTGCATTCAACTCGCAGAGTGGAACCTTCCTTTCGATAGACCAGTTTTGAAACACTGTTTTTGTAGAATCCGCAAGTGGCTATTTGGAGCTCTTTGAGGCTTATGCTGGAAAAGGAAATATCTTCGTCTACAAACTAGACAGAAGCATTCTCAGAAACTTCTTTGTCATGTGGGGATTGAACTCACAGAGTTGAACATTCCTTTACATAGAGCAGTTTTGCAACACCCTTTCGGTGGAAAGTGAAAGTGCTTATTTGGTGCGATGGCGGCATCTAGTGGATAAGGAAATACATTCAGATGAAAACAAGATACATCCATTCTCAGAAACTTCTTTGTGATGACTGCATTCTACTCACAGAGTTGAACCTTCCTTTTGATAGAACAGTTTGGAAACACTCTTTTTGTGGAATCTGCAAGTGGCTATTTGGAGCTCTTTGAGGCCTATGCTGGAACAGGAAATCTCTTCACATAAAACCTAGACAGAAGTATTCCCAGAAAGTTTTTCTGATGTGCGCATTCAACTCACCGAGTTGAACCTTCCTTTAGATAGAGCAGTTTTGAAACACTCTGTCTGTAGTACCTGCGAGTGGATATTTGGAGTGCTTTGAGTGCTACACTGTAAAAGCAAATATCTTCACTTGGAATCTAGACAGAAGAATTCTCAGAGACTTCCCTGTGCTCTCTGCATTCCACTCACAGAGTTGAACCTTCCTTTTGATAGAACAGTTTTGAAACACTCTTGTGGTAGAATCTGCAAGTCGATATTTGGAAGGTTTGGAGGCCTATCCTGGGAAAGGAAATATCTTCCCATCAAAACTAGACAGAAGCATTCTCAGAAGCTTCTCAGTGATGTGTGCATTCAAGTCACAGAGTTGAAGCTTCCTTTTGATATAGCAGTTTTGAACCACTCTTTTAGTGGAATCTGCAAGTGGATGTTCGGAGAGCTAAGAGGCCAACACTGGAAAAGGAAATCTCTTCACGTAAAAACTAGACGGAAGCATTCTCAGAAACTTCAATGGGCTTTACGCATTCAACTCACAGAGTGCAATGTTGCTTTTGAGAGCGCAGTTTTAAAACACTGTTTTTGTAGAATTTGCTAGAGGATGTTTGGAGCGATGTGAGGCCTTTGCTGGAAAAGGAAATATCTTCACATAAAACCTAGACAGAAGCATTCTCAGAAACTCCTTTGTGATGAGTGCATTCAAATCACACACTTGAACCTTCCTTTGGAAAGAGCAGTTTTGAAACACTCTTTTTGTAGAATCTGCAAGGGGATATTTGGAGCGATTTGAGGCCTCTGCTGGAAATGAAATATCTTCACCTAAAAACTAGACGGAAGCATTCTCAGAAACTCCTTTGTGATGAGTGCATTCAACTCACAGAGTTGAAGCTTCCTTTTGATAGAGCAGTTTTGAAACACTCTTTTAGCAGCATCTGCAAGTGGATATTTGGAGCGCTTTGAGGCCAAGGCTGGAAAACGAAATATCATCACATAAAAACTCGACAGAAGCATTCTCTGAAACTTCTTTGTGATGAGTGCATTCAACTCACAGACTCGAACGTTCCTTTTGATAGAACAGTTTAGAAACACTCCTTTTGTAGAATCTGCAAGTGTTTATTTGGAGCGCTTTGAGGCCTATGTTGGAAAAGGACATATCTTCACATCAAAAGTAGACAGACGCATTCTCAGAAACTTCATTGTGATGAGTGCATTGAACTCACAGAGTTGAACCTACCTATTGATAGAGAAGTTTTGAAACACCCTTTTTGTAGAATCTGCAAGTGAATATTTGGCGCGATTTGAGGCCTATGCAGGAAACGGAAATAACTTCACATGAAAACTAGACAGATGAATTCTCCGAAACGTCTTTGTGATGAGTGCATTCAACTCACAGACTTGAAGCTTCCTTTTGAAAGAGCAGTTTCGAAACACTCTTTTTGTAGAATCTGCAAGTGGATATTTGGAGCGCTTTGAGGGCTATGCTGGAAAAGTTAATACCTTCACCTAAAAACTAGACAGACGCAAACTCAGAAACTTCTTTGTGACGTGTGCATTGAACTCACAGAGTTGAACCTTTCTTTTGATACAGAAGTTTTGAAACACTCTTTTCGTAGAATCTTCAAGTGGATGGATGGAGTGATTTGAGGCCTATGCTGGAAAAGGAAATACCTTCACGTAGAAACGAGACAAAAGCATTCTCAGAAAGTTCCCTGTGCTTTGTGCATTCAACTCACAGAGTTGAACATTCCCTTTGATAGAGCAGTTTTGAAACACTCTTCTTGTAGAATCTGCAAGTGGATATTTGGAGCGCTTTGAGGCCTCTGCCGCCAAAGGAATTATCATTGCATAAAAACTAGATGGAAGCGTTCTCAGAAACTTCCTTGTGATGAGTGCATTCAACTCGCAGAGTGGAACCTTCCTTTCGATAGACCAGTTTTGAAACACTGTTTTTGTAGAATCCGCAAGTGGCTATTTGGAGCTCTTTGAGGCTTATGCTGGAAAAGGAAATATCTTCGTCTACAAACTAGACAGAAGCATTCTCAGAAACTTCTTTGTCATGTGGGGATTGAACTCACAGAGTTGAACATTCCTTTACATAGAGCAGTTTTGCAACACCCTTTCGGTGGAAAGTGAAAGTGCTTATTTGGTGCGATGGCGGCATCTAGTGGATAAGGAAATACATTCAGATGAAAACAAGATACATCCATTCTCAGAAACTTCTTTGTGATGACTGCATTCTACTCACAGAGTTGAACCTTCCTTTTGATAGAACAGTTTTGAAACACTCTTTTTGTGGAATCTGCAAGTGGCTATTTGGAGCGCTTTGAGGCCTATGCTGGAAAAGGAAATCTCTTCACATAAAACCTAGACAGAAGTATTCCCAGAAAGTTTTTCTGATGTGCGCATTCAACTCACCGAGTTGAACCTTCCTTTAGATAGAGCAGTTTTGAAACACTCTGTCTGTAGTACCTGCGAGTGGATATTTGGAGTGCTTTGAGTGCTACACTGTAAAAGCAAATATCTTCACTTGGAATCTAGACAGAAGAATTCTCAGAGACTTCCCTGTGCTCTCTGCATTCCACTCACAGAGTTGAACCTTCCTTTTGATAGAACAGTTTTGAAACACTCTTGTGGTAGAATCTGCAAGTCGATATTTGGAAGGTTTGGAGGCCTATCCTGGGAAAGGAAATATCTTCCCATCAAAACTAGACAGAAGCATTCTCAGAAACTTCTTAGTGATGTGCGCATTCAAGTCACAGAGTTGAAGCTTCCTTTTGATATAGCAGTTTTGAACCACTCTTTTAGTGGAATCTGCAAGTGGATGTTTGGAGAGCTAAGAGGCCAACACTGGAAAAGGAAATCTCTTCACGTAAAAACTAGACGGAAGCATTCTCAGAAACTTCAATGGGCTTTACGCATTCAACTCACAGAGTGCAATGTTGCTTTTGAGAGCGCAGTTTTAAAACACTGTTTTTGTAGAATTTGCTAGAGGATGTTTGGAGCGATGTGAGGCCTTTGCTGGAAAAGGAAATATCTTCACATAAAACCTAGACAGAAGCATTCTCAGAAACTCCTTTGTGATGAGTGCATTCAAATCACACACTTGAACCTTCCTTTGGAAAGAGCAGTTTTGAAACACTCTTTCTGAAGAATCTGCAAGTGGATATTTGGAGCGATTTGAGGCCTATGCTGGAAATGAAATATCTTCACCTAAAAACTAGACGGAAGCATTCTCAGAAACTCCTTTGTGATGAGTGCATTCAACTCACAGAGTTGAAGCTTCCTTTTGATAGAGCAGTTTTGAAACACTCTTTTAGCAGCATCTTCAGGTGGATATTTGGAGCGCTTTGAGGCCAAGGCTGGAAAACGAAATATCATCACATAAAAACTCGACAGAAGCATTCTCTGAAACTTCTTTGTGATGAGTGCGTTCAACTCACAGGCTCGAACGTTTCTTTTGATAGAACAGTTTAGAAACACTCCTTTTGTAGAATCTGCAAGTGTTTATTTGGAGCGCTTGGAGGCCTATGTTGGAAAAGGACATATCTTCACTTCAAAAGTAGACAGACGCATTCTCAGAAACTTCTTTGTGATGAGTGCATTGAACTCACAGAGTTGAACCTACCTATTGATAGAGAAGTTTTGAAACACCCTTTTTGTAGAATCTGCAAGTGAATATTTGGCCCGATTGGAGGCCTATGCAGGAAACGGAAATATCTTCACATGAAAACTAGACAGATGAATTCTCAGAAACGTCTTTGTGATGAGTGCATTCAACTCACAGACTTGAAGCTTCCTTTTGAAAGAGCAGTTTCGAAACACTCTTTTTGTAGAATCTGCAAGTGGATATTTGGAGCGCTTTGAGGGCTATGCTGGAAAAGTTAATACCTTCACCTAAAAACTAGACAGACGCAAACCCGGAAACTTCTTTGTGACGTGTGCATTGAACACACAGAGTTGAACCTTTCTTTTGATACAGAAGTTTTGAAACACTCTTTTCGTAGAATCTTCAAGTGGATGGATGGAGTGATTTGAGGCCTATGCTGGAAAAGGAAATACCTTCACGTAGAAACGAGACAAAAGCATTCTCAGAAAGTTCCCTGTGATTTGTGCATTCAACTCACAGAGTTGAACATTCCCTTTGATAGAGCAGTTTTGAAACACTCTTTTTGTAGAATCTGCAAGTGGATATTTGGAGCGCTTTGAGGCCTCTGCCGCCAAAGGAATTATCATTGCATAAAAACTAGATGGAAGCGTTCTCAGAAACGTCCTTGTGATGAGTGTATTCAACTCGCAGAGTGGAACCTTCCTTTCGATAGACCAGTTTTGAAACACTGTATTTGTAGAATCCCGAAGTGGCTATTTGAAGCTCTTTGAGGCTTATGCTGGAAAAGGAAATATCTTCATCTACCAACTAGACAGAAGCATTCTCAGAAACTTCTTTGTCATGTGGGGATTGAACTCACAGAGTTGAACATTCCTTTTCATAGAGCAGTTTGGCAACACTATTTTTGTGGAAAGTGCAAGTGGGTATTTGGTGCGATGGCGGCATCTAGGGGAGAACGAAATACATTCAGTTGAAAACAAGATACAACCATTCTCAGAAACTTCTTTGTGATGACTGCATTCTACTCACAGAGTTGAACCTTCCTTTTGATAGAACAGTTTGGAAACACTCTTTTTGTGGAATCTGCAAGTGGCTATTTGGAGCGGTTTGAGGCCTATGCTGGAAAAGGAAATATCTTCACATAAAACCTAGACAGAGGTATTCCCAAAAAGTTTTTCTGATGTGCGCATTCAACTCACCGAGTTGAATCTTTCTTTAGATAGAGCAGTTTTGAAACACTCTTTTTGTAGTATCTGCGAGTGGATATTTGGAGTGCTTTGAGTGCTACACTGCAAAAGCAAATATCTTCACTTAGAATCTAGACAGAAGAATTCTCAGAGACTTCCCTGGGCTCTCTGCATTCAACTCACAGAGTTGAACCTTCATTTTGATAGAACAGTTTTGAAACTCTCTTGTAGTAGAATCTGCAAGTAGATATTTGGAACGTTTTGAGGCCTATCCTGGGAAAGGAAATATCTTCCCATCAAAACTAGATAGAAGCATTCTCAGAAATGTCTTTGTGATGTGCGCATTCAAGTCAGAGATTTGAAGCTTCCTTTGCATACAGCAGTTTTGAACCACACTTTTAGTAGAATCTGCAAGTGGATATTTGGAGAGCTAAGAGGCCAACACTGGAAAAGGAAATATCTTCACGTAAAAACTAGACGGAAGCATTCTCAGAAACTTCAATGGGCTTTACGCATTCAACTCACAGAGTGCAATGTTCCTTTTGATAGCGCAGTTTTAAAACACTGTTTTTGTAGAATTTGCTAGAGGATGTTTGGAGCGATGTGAGGCCTTTGCTGGAAAAGGAAATATCTTCACATAAAACCTAGACAGAAGCATTCTCAGAAACTCCTTTGTGATGAGTGCATTCAAATCACAGACTTGAACCTTCCTTTGGAAAGAGCAGTTTTGAAACACTCTTTTTGTAGAATCTGCAAGGGGATATTTGGAGCGCTTTGAGGCCTATGCTGGAAAATGAAATATCTTCACCTAAAAACTAGACGGAAGCATTCTCAGAAACTTCTTTGTGATGAGTGCATTCAACTCACATAGTTGAAGCTTCCTTTTGATAGAGCAGTTTTGAAACACTCTTTTCGCGGCATCTGCAAGTGGATATTTGGAGCGCTTTGAGGCCAAGGCTGGAAAACGAAATATCATCACATAAAAACTCGACAGAAGCATTCTCTGAAACTTCTTTGTGATGAGTGCATTCAACTCACAGACTCGAACGTTTCTTTTGATAGAACAGTTTAGAAACACTCCTTTTGTAGAATCTGCAAGTGTTTATTTGGAGCGCTTTGAGGCCTATGTTGGAAAAGGACATATCTTCACATCAAAAGTAGACAGACGCATTCTCAGAAACTTCTTTGTGATGAGTGCATTGAACTCACAGAGTTCAACCTACCTATTGATAGAGAAGTTTTGAAACACCCTTTTTGTAGAATCTGCAAGTGAATATTTGGCGCGATATGAGGCCTATGCTGGAAATGGAAATATCTTCACATGAAAACTAGACAGATGAATTCTCAGAAACGTCTTTGTGATGAGTGCATTCAACTCACAGACTTGAAGCTTAATTTTGAAAGAGCAGTTTCGAAACACTCTTTTTGTAGAATCTGCAAGTGGATATTTGGAGCGCTTTGAGGGCTATGCTGGAAAAGTTTATATCTTCACCTAAAAACTAGACAGAAGCATACTCAGAAACTTCTTTGTGATGTGTGCACTGAACTCACAGAGTTGAACCTTTCTTTTCATACAGAAGTTTTGAAACACTATTTTCGTAGAATCTTCAAGTAGATGTATGGAGTGCTTTTAGGCCTATGCTTTAAAAGCAAATATCTTCACGTAGAAACTAGACAAACGCATTCTCAGAAAGTTCCCTGTGCTTTGTGCATTCAACTCACAGAGTTGAACATTCCCTTTGATAGAGCAGTTTTGAAACACTCTTTTTGTAGGATCTGCAAGTGGATATTTGGAGCGCTTTGAGACCTATGCTGCCAAAGGAAATATCATTGCATAAAAACTAGATGGAAGCGATCCCAGAAACTTCTTTGTGATGAGTGCATTCAACTCGCAGAGTTGAACCTTCCTTTCGATAGACCAGTTTTGAAACACTGTATTTGTAGAATCCGGAAGTGGCTATTTGAAGCTCTTTGAGGCTTATGCTGGAAAAGGAAATATCTTCATCTACCAACTAGACAGAAGCATTCTCAGAAACTTCTTTGTCATGTGGGGATTGAACTCACAGAGTTGAACATTCCTTTTCATAGAGCAGTTTGGCAACACTATTTTTGTGGAAAGTGCAAGTGGGTATTTGGTGCGCTGGCGGTATCTAGGGGAGAACGAAATACATTCAGTTGAAAACAAGATACAACCATTCTCAGAAACTTCTTTGTGATGACTGCATTCTACTCACAGAGTTGAACCTTCCTTTTGATAGAACAGTTTGGAAACACTCTTTTTGTGGAATCTGCAAGTGGCTATTTGGAGCGCTTTGAGGCCTATGCTGGAAAAGGAAATATCTTCACATAAAACCTAGACAGAAGTATTCCCAGAAAGTTTTTCTGATGTGCACATTCAACTCACCGAGTTGAACCTTCCTTTAGATAGAGCAGTTTTGAAACACTCTTTCTGTAGTACCTGCGAGTGGATATTTGGAGTGCTTTGAGTGCTACACTGTAAAAGCAAATATCTTCACTTACTATCTAGACAGAAGAATTCTCAGAGACTTCCCTGGGCTCTCTGCATTCCACTCACAGAGTTGAACCTTCCTTTTGATAGAACAGTTTTGAAACACTCTTGTGGTAGAATCTGCAAGTCGATATTTGGAACGTTTGGAGGTCTATCCTGGGAAAGAAAATATCTTCCCATCAAAACTAGATAGAAGCATTCTCAGAAACTTCTTAGTGATGTGCGCATTCAAGTCACAGAGTTGAAGCTTCCTTTTGATATAGCAGTTTTGAACCACTCTTTTAGTAGAATCTGCAAGTGGATGTTTGGAGAGCTAAGAGGCCAACACTGGAAAAGGAAATATCTTCACGTAAAAACTAGACGGAAGCATTCTCAGAAACTTCAATGGGCTTTACGCATTCAACTCACAGAGTGCAATGTTGCTTTTGAGAGCGCAGTTTTAAAACACTGTTTTTGTAGAATTTGCTAGAGGATGTTTGGAGCGATGTGAGGCCTTTGCTGGAAAAGGAAATATCTTCACATAAAACCTAGACAGAAGCATTCTCAGAAACTCCTTTGTGATGAGTGCATTCAAATCACACACTTGAACCTTCCTTTGGAAAGAGCAGTTTTGAAACACTCTTTCTGAAGAATCTGCAAGTGGATATTTGGAGCGATTTGAGGCCTATGCTGGAAATGAAATATCTTCACCTAAAAACTAGACGGAAGCATTCTCAGAAACTCCTTTGTGATGAGTGCATTCAACTCACAGAGTTGAAGCTTCCTTTTGATAGAGCAGTTTTGAAACACTCTTTTAGCAGCATCTGCAGGTGGATATTTGGAGCGCTTTGAGGCCAAGGCTGGAAAACGAAATATCATCACATAAAAACTCGACAGAAGCATTCTCTGAAACTTCTTTGTGATGAGTGCATTCAACTCACAGGCTCGAACGTTTCTTTTGATAGAACAGTTTAGAAACACTCCTTTTGCAGAATCTGCAAGTGTTTATTTGGAGCGCTTGGAGGCCTATGTTGGAAAAGGACATATCTTCACATCAAAAGTAGACAGACGCATTCTCAGAAACTTCATTGTGATGAGTGCATTGAACTCACAGAGTTGAACCTACCTATTGATAGAGAAGTTTTGAAACACCCTTTTTGTAGAATCTGCAAGTGAATATTTGGCGCGATTGGAGGCCTATGCAGGAAACGGAAATATGTTCACATGAAAACTAGACAGATGAATTCTCCGAAACGCCTTTGTGATGAGTGCATTCAACTCACAGACTTGAAGCTTCCTTTTGAAAGAGCAGTTTCGAAACACTCTTTTTGTAGAATCTGCAAGTGGATATTTGGAGCGCTTTGAGGGCTATGCTGGAAAAGTTAATACCTTCACCTAAAAACTAGACAGACGCAAACCCAGAAACTTCCTTGTGACGTGTGCATTGAACTCACAGAGTTGAACCTTTCTTTTGATACAGAAGTTTTGAAACACTCTTTTCGTAGAATCTTCAAGTGGATGGATGGAGTGATTTGAGGCCTATGCTGGAAAAGGAAATACCTTCACGTAGAAACGAGACAAAAGCATTCTCAGAAAGTTCCCTGTGCTTTGTGCATTCAACTCACAGAGTTGAACATTCCCTTTGATAGAGCAGTTTTGAAACACTCTTTTTGTAGAATCTGCAAGTGGATATTTGGAGCGCTTTGAGGCCTCTGCCACCAAAGGAATTATCATTGCATAAAAACTAGATGGAAGCGTTCTCAGAAACTTCCTTGTGATGAGTGCATTCAACTCGCAGAGTGGAACCTTCCTTTCGATAGACCAGTTTTGAAACACTGTTTTTGTAGAATCCGCAAGTGGCTATTTGGAGCTCTTTGAGGCTTATGCTGGAAAAGGAAATATCTTCGTCTACAAACTAGACAGAAGCATTCTCAGAAACTTCTTTGTCATGCGGGGATTGAACTCACAGAGTTGAACATTCCTTTACATAGAGCAGTTTTGCAACACCCTTTCGGTGGAAAGTGAAAGTGCTTATTTGGTGCGATGGCGGCATCTAGTGGATAAGGAAATACATTCAGATGAAAACAAGATACATCCATTCTCAGAAACTTCTTTGTGATGACTGCATTCTACTCACAGAGTTGAACCTTCCTTTTGATAGAGCAGTTTTGAAACACTCTTTTTGTGGAATCTGCAAGTGGCTATTTGGAGCGCTTTGAGGCCTATGCTGGAAAAGGAAATCTCTTCACATAAAACCTAGACAGAAGTATTCCCAGAAAGTTTTTCTGATGTGCGCATTCAACTCACCGAGTTGAACCTTCCTTTAGATAGAGCAGTTTTGAAACACTCTGTCTGTAGTACCTGCGAGTGGATATTTGGAGTGCTTTGAGTGCTACACTGTAAAAGCAAATATCTTCACTTGGAATCTAGACAGAAGAATTCTCAGAGACTTCCCTGTGCTCTCTGCATTCCACTCACAGAGTTGAACCTTCCTTTTGATAGAACAGTTTTGAAACACTCTTGTGGTAGAATCTGCAAGTCGATATTTGGAACGTTTGGAGGCCTATCCTGGGAAAGGAAATATCTTCCCATCAAAACTAGATAGAAGCATTCTCAGAAACGTCTTTGTGATGTGCGCATTCAAGTCACAGAGTTGAAGCTTCCTTTGGATATAGCAGTTTTGAACCACACTTTTAGTAGAATCTGCAAGTGGATATTTGGAGAGCTAAGAGACCAACACTGGAAAAGGAAATATCTTCACGTAAAAACTAGACGGAAGCATTCTCAGAAACTTCAATGGGCTTTACGCATTCAACTCACAGAGTGCAATGTTCCTTTTGATAGCGCAGTTTTAAAACACTATTTTTGTAGAATTTGCTAGAGGATGTTTGGAGCGATTTGAGACCTTTGCTGGAAAAGGAAATATCTTCACATAAAACCTAGACAGAAGCATTCTCAGAAACTCCTTTGTGATGAGTGCATTCAAATCACAGACTTGAACCTTCCTTTGGAAAGAGCAGTTTTGAAACACTCTTTTTGTAGAATCTGCAAGGGGATATTTGGAGAGCTTTGAGGCCTATGCTGGAAAATGAAATATCTTCACCTAAAAACTAGACGGAAGCATTCTCAGAAACTTCTTTGTGATGAGTGCATTCAACTCACAGAGTTGAAGCTTCCTTTTGATAGAGCAGTTTTGAAACACTCTTTTAGCGGCATCTGCAAGTGGATATTTGGAGCGCTTTGAGGCCAAGGCTGGAAAACGAAATCTCATCACATAAAAACTCGACTGAAGCATTCTCTGAAACTTCTTTGTGTTGAGTGCATTCAACTCACAGACTCGAACGTTTCTTTTGATAGAACAGTTTAGAAACACTCCTTTTGTAGAATCTGCAAGTGTTTATTTGGAGCGCTTTGAGGCCTATGTTGGAAAAGGACATATCTTCACAGCAGAAGTAGACAGACGCATTCTCAGAAACTTCTTTCTGATGAGTGCATTGAACTCACAGAGTTGAACCTGCCTGTTGATAGAGAAGTTTTGAAACGCCCTTTTTGTAGAATCTGCAAGTGAATATTTGGCGCGATTTGAGGCCTATGCAGGAAACGGAAATATCTTCACATGAAAACTAGACAGATGAATTCTCAGAAACGTCTTTGTGATGAGTGCATTCAACTCACAGACTTGAAGCTTCCTTTTGAAAGAGCAGGTTCGAAACACTCTTTTTGTAGAATCTGCAAGTGGATATTTGGAGCACTTTCAGGGCTATGCTGGAAAAGTTAATACCTTCACCTAAAAACTAGACAGAAGCATACTCAGAAACTTCTTTATGATGTGTGCATTGAACTCACAGAGTTGAACCTTTCTTTTCATACAGAAGTTTTGAAACACTCTTTTCGTAGAATCTTCAAGTGGATGGATGGAGTGATTTGAGGCCTATGCTGGAAAAGGAAATACCTTCACGTAGAAACGAGACAAAAGCATTCTCAGAAAGTTCCCTGTGATTTGTGCATTCAACTCACAGAGTTGAACATTCCCTTTGATAGAGCAGTTTTGAAACACTCTTCTTGTAGAATCTGCAAGTGGATATTTGGAGCGCTTTGAGGCCTCTGCTGCCAAAGGAATTATCATTGCATAAAAACTAGATGGAAGCGTTCTCAGAAACGTCCTTGTGATGAGTGTATTCAACTCGCAGAGTGGAACCTTCCTTTCGATAGACCAGTTTTGAAACACTGTATTTGTAGAATCCCGAAGTGGCTATTTGAAGCTCTTTGAGGCTTATGCTGGAAAAGGAAATATCTTCATCTACCAACTAGACAGAAGCATTCTCAGAAACTTCTTTGTCATGTGGGGATTGAACTCACAGAGTTGAACATTCCTTTTCATAGAGCTGTTTCGCAACACTATTTTTGTGGAAAGTGCAAGTGGGTATTTGGTGCGATGGCGGCATCTAGGGGAGAACGAAATACATTCAGTTGAAAACAAGATACAACCATTCTAAGAAACTTCTTTGTGATGACTGCATTCTACTCACAGAGTTGAACCTTCCTTTTGATAGAACAGTTTGGAAACACTCTTTTTGTGGAATCTGCAAGTGGCTATTTGGAGCGGTTTGAGGCCTATGCTGGAAAAGGAAATCTCTTCACATAAAACCAAGACAGAAGTATTCCCAGAAAGTTTTTCTGATGTGCGCATTCAACTCACCGAGTTGAACCTTCCTTCAGATAGAGCAGTTTTGAAACACTCTTTTTGTAGTATCTGCGAGTGGATATTTGGAGTGCTTTGAGTGCTACACTGCAAAAGCAAATATCTTCACTTAGAATCTAGACAGAAGAATTCTCAGAGACTTCCCTGTGCTCTCTGCATTCCACTCACAGAGTTGAACCTTCCTTTTGATAGAACAGTTTTGAAACACTCTTGTGGTAGAATCTGCAAGTCGATATTTGGAACGTTTGGAGGTCTATCTTGGGAAAGGAAATATCTTCCCATCAAAACTAGATAGAAGCATTCTCAGAAACTTCTTAGTGATGTGCGCATTCAAGTCACAGAGTTGAAGCTTCCTTTTGATATAGCAGTTTTGAACCACTCTTTTAGTGGAATCTGCAAGTGGATGTTTGGAGAGCTAAGAGGCCAACACTGGAAAAGGAAATATCTTCACGTAAAAACTAGACGGAAGCATTCTCAGAAACTTCAATGGGCTTTACGCATTCAACTCACAGAGTGCAATGTTCCTTTTGAGAGCGCAGTTTTAAAACACTGTTTTTGTAGAATTTGCTAGAGGATGTTTGGAGCGATGTGAGGCCTTTGCTGGAAAAGGAAATATCTTCACATAAAACCTAGACAGAAGCATTCTCAGAAACTCCTTTGTGATGAGTGCATTCAAATCACACACTTGAACCTTCCTTTGGAAAGAGCAGTTTTGAAACACTCTTTTTGTAGAATCTGCAAGGGGATATTTGGAGCGCTTTGAGGCCTATGCTGGAAAATGAAATATCTTCACCTAAAAACTAGACGGAAGCATTCTCAGAAACTTCTTTGTGATGAGTGCATTCAACTCACATAGTTGAAGCTTCCTTTTGATAGAGCAGTTTTGAAACACTCTTTTAGCGGCATCTGCAAGTGGATATTTGGAGCGCTTTGAGGCCAAGGCTGGAAAACGAAATATCATCACATAAAAACTCGACAGAAGCATTCTCTGAAACTTCTTTGTGATGAGTGCATTCAACTCACAGACTCGAACGTTTCTTTTGATAGAACAGTTTAGAAACACTCCTTTTGTAGAATCTGCAAGTGTTTATTTGGAGCGCTTTGAGGCCTATGTTGGAAAAGGACATATCTTCACATCAAAAGTAGACAGACGCATTCTCAGAAACTTCTTTGTGATGAGTGCACTGAACTCACCGAGTTGAACCTACCTATTGATAGAGAAGTTTTGAAACACCCTTTTTGTAGAATCTGCAAGTGAATATTTGGCGCGATTTGAGGCCTATGCAGGAAACGGAAATATCTTCACATGAAAACTAGACAGATGAATTCTCCGAAACGTCTTTGTGATGAGTGCATTCAACTCACAGACTTGAAGCTTCCTTTTGAAAGAGCAGTTTCGAAACACTCTTTTTGTAGAATCTGCAAGTGGATATTTGGAGCGCTTTGAGGGCTATGCTGGAAAAGTTAATACCTTCACCTAAAAACTAGACAGACGCAAACCCAGAAACTTCTCTGTGACGTGTGCATTGAACTCACAGAGTTGAACCTTTCTTTTGATACAGAAGTTTTGAAACACTCTTTTCGTAGAATCTTCAAGTGGATGGATGGAGTGATTTGAGGCCTATGCTGGAAAAGGAAATACCTTCACGTAGAAAGGAGACAAAAGCATTCTCAGAAAGTTCCCTGTGCTTTGTGCATTCAACTCACAGAGTTGAACATTCCCTTTGATAGAGCAGTTTTGAAACACTCTTCTTGTAGAATCTGCAAGTGGATATTTGGAGCGCTTTGAGGCCTCTGCCGCCAAAGGAATTATCATTGCATAAAAACTAGATGGAAGCGTTCTCAGAAACTTCCTTGTGATGAGTGCATTCAACTCGCAGAGTGGAACCTTCCTTTCGATAGACCAGTTTTGAAACACTGTTTTTGTAGAATCCGCAAGTGGCTATTTGGAGCTCTTTGAGGCTTATGCTGGAAAAGGAAATATCTTCGTCTACAAACTAGACAGAAGCATTCTCAGAAACTTCTTTGTCATGTGGGGATTGAACTCACAGAGTTGAACATTCCTTTACATAGAGCAGTTTTGCAACACCCTTTCGGTGGAAAGTGAAAGTGCTTATTTGGTGCGATGGCGGCATCTAGTGGATAAGGAAATACATTCAGATGAAAACAAGATACATCCATTCTCAGAAACTTCTTTGTGATGACTGCATTCTACTCACAGAGTTGAACCTTCCTTTTGATAGAACAGTTTGGAAACACTCTTTTTGTGGAATCTGCAAGTGGCTATTTGGAGCGCTTTGAGGCCTATACTGGAAAAGGAAATCTCTTCACATAAAACCTAGACAGAAGTATTCCCAGAAAGTTTTTCTGATGTGCGCATTCAACTCACCGAGTTGAACCTTCCTTTAGATAGAGCAGTTTTGAAACACTCTGTCTGTAGTACCTGCGAGTGGATATTTGGAGTGCTTTGAGTGCTACACTGTAAAAGCAAATATCTTCACTTGGAATCTAGACAGAAGAATTCTCAGAGACTTCCCTGTGCTCTCTGCATTCCACTCACAGAGTTGAACCTTCCTTTTGATAGAACAGTTTTGAAACACTCTTGTGGTAGAATCTGCAAGTCGATATTTGGAAGGTTTGGAGGCCTATCCTGGGAAAGGAAATATCTTCCCATCAAAACTAGACAGAAGCATTCTCAGAAGCTTCTCAGTGATGTGCGCATTCAAGTCACAGAGTTGAAGCTTCCTTTTGATATAGCAGTTTTGAACCACTCTTTTAGTGGAATCTGCAAGTGGATGTTCGGAGAGCTAAGAGGCCAACACTGGAAAAGGAAATCTCTTCACGTAAAAACTAGACGGAAGCATTCTCAGAAACTTCAATGGGCTTTACGCATTCAACTCACAGAGTGCAATGTTGCTTTTGCGAGTGCAGTTTTAAAAGACTGTTTTTGTAGAATTTGCTAGAGGATGTTTGGAGCGATGTGAGGCCTTTGCTGGAAAAGGAAATATCTTCACATAAAACCTAGACAGAAGCATTCTCAGAAACTCCTTTGTGATGAGTGCATTCAAATCACACACTTGAACCTTCCTTTGGAAAGAGCAGTTTTGAAACACTCTGAAGAATCTGCAAGTGGATATTTGGAGCGATTTGAGGCCTCTGCTGGAAATGAAATATCTTCACCTAAAAACTAGACGGAAGCATTCTCAGAAACTCCTTTGTGATGAGTGCATTCAACTCACAGAGTTGAAGCTTCCTTTTGATAGAGCAGTTTTGAAACACTCTTTTAGCAGCATCTGCAAGTGGATATTTGGAGCGCTTTGAGGCCAAGGCTGGAAAACGAAATATCATCACATAAAAACTCGACAGAAGCATTCTCTGAAACTTCTTTGTGATGAGTGCATTCAACTCACAGACTCGAACGTTCCTTTTGATAGAACAGTTTAGAAACACTCCTTTTGTAGAATCTGCAAGTGTTTATTTGGAGCGCTTGGAGGCCTATGTTGGAAAAGGACATATCTTCACATCAAAAGTAGACAGACGCATTCTCAGAAACTTCATTGTGATGAGTGCATTGAACTCACAGAGTTGAACCTACCTATTGATAGAGAAGTTTTGAAACACCCTTTTTGTAGAATCTGCAAGTGAATATTTGGCGCGATTTGAGGCCTATGCAGGAAACGGAAATAACTTCACATGAAAACTAGACAGATGAATTCTCCGAAACGTCTTTGTGATGAGTGCATTCAACTCACAGACTTGAAGCTTCCTTTTGAAAGAGCAGTTTCGAAACACTCTTTTTGTAGAATCTGCAAGTGGATATTTGGAGCGCTTTGAGGGCTATGCTGGAAAAGTTAATAACTTCACCTAAAAACTAGACAGACGCAAACTCAGAAACTTCTTTGTGACGTGTGCATTGAACTCACAGAGTTGAACCTTTCTTTTGATACAGAAGTTTTGAAACACTCTTTTCGTAGAATCTTCAAGTGGATGGATGGAGTGATTTGAGGCCTATGCTGGAAAAGGAAATACCTTCACGTAGAAACGAGACAAAAGCATTCTCAGAAAGTTCCCTGTGCTTTGTGCATTCAACTCACAGAGTTGAACATTCCCTTTGATAGAGCAGTTTTGAAACACTCTTCTTGTAGAATCTGCAAGTGGATATTTGGAGCGCTTTGAGGCCTCTGCCGCCAAAGGAATTATCATTGCATAGAAACTAGATGGAAGCGTTCTCAGAAACTTCCTTGTGATGAGTGCATTCAACTCGCAGAGTGGAACCTTCCTTTCGATAGACCAGTTTTGAAACACTGTTTTTGTAGAATCCGCAAGTGGCTATTTGGAGCTCTTTGAGGCTTATGCTGGAAAAGGAAATATCTTCGTCTACAAACTAGACAGAAGCATTCTCAGAAACTTCTTTGTCATGTGGGGATTGAACTCACAGAGTTGAACATTCCTTTACATAGAGCAGTTTTGCAACACCCTTTCGGTGGAAAGTGAAAGTGCTTATTTGGTGCGATGGCGGCATCTAGTGGATAAGGAAATACATTCAGATGAAAACAAGATACATCCATTCTCAGAAACTTCTTTGTGATGACTGCATTCTACTCACAGAGTTGAACCTTCCTTTTGATAGAACAGTTTGGAAACACTCTTTTTGTGGAATCTGCAAGTGGCTATTTGGAGCGCTTTGAGGCCTATGCTGGAAAAGGAAATCTCTTCACATAAAACCTAGACAGAAGTATTCCCAGAAAGTTTTTCTGATGTGCGCATTCAACTCACCGAGTTGAACCTTCCTTTAGATAGAGCAGTTTTGAAACACTCTGTCTGTAGTACCTGCGAGTGGATATTTGGAGTGCTTTGAGTGCTACACTGTAAAAGCAAATATCTTCACTTGGAATCTAGACAGAAGAATTCTCAGAGACTTCCCTGTGCTCTCTGCATTCCACTCACAGAGTTGAACCTTCCTTTTGATAGAACAGTTTTGAAACACTCTTGTGGTAGAATCTGCAAGTCGATATTTGGAAGGTTTGGAGGCCTATCCTGGGAAAGGAAATATCTTCCCATCAAAACTAGACAGAAGCATTCTCAGAAGCTTCTCAGTGATGTGCGCATTCAAGTCACAGAGTTGAAGCTTCCTTTTGATATAGCAGTTTTGAACCACTCTTTTAGTGGAATCTGCAAGTGGATGTTCGGAGAGCTAAGAGGCCAACACTGGAAAAGGAAATCTCTTCACGTAAAAACTAGACGGAAGCATTCTCAGAAACTTCAATGGGCTTTACGCATTCAACTCACAGAGTGCAATGTTGCTTTTGAGAGCGCAGTTTTAAAACACTGTTTTTGTAGAATTTGCTAGAGGATGTTTGGAGCGATGTGAGGCCTTTGCTGGAAAAGGAAATATCTTCACATAAAACCTAGACAGAAGCATTCTCAGAAACTCCTTTGTGATGAGTGCATTCAAATCACACACTTGAACCTTCCTTTGGAAAGAGCAGTTTTGAAACACTCTTTCTGAAGAATCTGCAAGGGGATATTTGGAGCGATTTGAGGCCTCTGCTGGAAATGAAATATCTTCACCTAAAAACTAGACGGAAGCATTCTCAGAAACTCCTTTGTGATGAGTGCATTCAACTCACAGAGTTGAAGCTTCCTTTTGATAGAGCAGTTTTGAAACACTCTTTTAGCAGCATCTGCAGGTGGATATTTGGAGCGCTTTGAGGCCAAGGCTGGAAAACGAAATATCATCACATAAAAACTCGACAGAAGCATTCTCTGAAACTTCTTTGTGATGAGTGCATTCAACTCACAGACTCGAACGTTGCTTTTGATAGAACAGTTTAGAAACACTCCTTTTGTAGAATCTGCAAGTGTTTATTTGGAGCGCTTTGAGGCCTATGTTGGAAAAGGACATATCTTCACATCAAGAGTAGACAGACGCATTCTCAGAAACTTCTTTGTGATGAGTGCATTGAACTCACAGAGTTGAACCTACCTATTGATAGAGAAGTTTTGAAACACCCTTTTTGTAGAATCTGCAAGTGAATATTTGGCGCGATTTGAGGCCTATGCAGGAAACGGAAATATCTTCACATGAAAGCTAGACAGATGAATTCTCCGAAACGTCTTTGTGATGAGTGCATTCAACTCACAGACTTGAAGCTTCCTTTTGAAAGAGCAGTTTCGAAACACTCTTTTTGTAGAATCTGCAAGTGGATATTTGGAGCGCTTTGAGGGCTATGCTGGAAAAGTTAATACCTTCACCTAAAAACTAGACAGACGCAAACTCAGAAACTTCTTTGTGATGTGTGCATTGAACTCACAGAGTTGAACCTTTCTTTTGATACAGAAGTTTTGAAACACTCTTTTCGTAGAATCTTCAAGAGGATGGATGGAGAGATTTGAGGCCTATGCTGGAAAAGGAAATACCTCCACGTAGAAACGAGACAAAAGCATTCTCAGAAAGTTCCCTGTGCTTTGTGCATTCAACTCACAGAGTTGAACATTCCCTTTGATAGAGCAGTTTTGAAACACTCTTCTTGTAGAATCTGCAAGTGGATATTTGGAGCGCTTTGAGGCCTCTGCCGCCAAAGGAATTATCATTGCATAAAAACTAGATGGAAGCGTTCTCAGAAACTTCCTTGTGATGAGTGCCTTCAACTCGCAGAGTGGAACCTTCCTTTCGATAGACCAGTTTTGAAACACTGTTTTTGTAGAATCCGCAAGTGGCTATTTGGAGCTCTTTGAGGCTTATGCTGGAAAAGGAAATATCTTCGTCTACAAACTAGACAGAAGCATTCTCAGAAACTTCTTTGTCATGTGGGGATTGAACTCACAGAGTTGAACATTCCTTTACATAGAGCAGTTTTGCAACACCCTTTCGGTGGAAAGTGAAAGTGCTTATTTGGTGCGATGGCGGCATCTAGTGGATAAGGAAATACATTCAGATGAAAACAAGATACATCCATTCTCAGAAACTTCTTTGTGATGACTGCATTCTACTCACAGAGTTGAACCTTCCTTTTGATAGAGCAGTTTTGAAACACTCTTTTTGTGGAATCTGCAAGTGGCTATTTGGAGCGCTTTGAGGCCTATGCTGGAAAAGGAAATCTCTTCACATAAAACCTAGACAGAAGTATTCCCAGAAAGTTTTTCTGATGTGCGCATTCAACTCACCGAGTTGAACCTTCCTTTAGATAGAGCAGTTTTGAAACACTCTGTCTGTAGTACCTGCGAGTGGATATTTGGAGTGCTTTGAGTGCTACACTGTAAAAGCAAATATCTTCACTTGGAATCTAGACAGAAGAATTCTCAGAGACTTCCCTGTGCTCTCTGCATTCCACTCACAGAGTTGAACCTTCCTTTTGATAGAACAGTTTTGAAACACTCTTGTGGTAGAAACTGCAAGTCGATATTTGGAAGGTTTGGAGGCCTATCCTGGGAAAGGAAATATCTTCCCATCAAAACTAGACAGAAGCATTCTCAGAAGCTTCTTAGTGATGTGCGCATTCAAGTCACAGAGTTGAAGCTTCCTTTTGATATAGCAGTTTTGAACCACTCTTTTAGTGGAATCTGCATGTGGATGTTCGGAGAGCTAAGAGGCCAACACTGGAAAAGGAAATCTCTTCACGTAAAAACTAGACGGAAGCATTCTCAGAAACTTCAATGGGCTTTACGCATTCAACTCACAGAGTGCAATGTTGCTTTTGAGAGCGCAGTTTTAAAACACTGTTTTTGTAGAATTTGCTAGAGGATGTTTGGAGCGATGTGAGGCCTTTGCTGGAAAAGGAAATATCTTCACATAAAACCTAGACAGAAGCATTCTCAGAAACTCCTTTGTGATGAGTGCATTCAAATCACACACTTAAACCTTCCTTTGGAAAGAGCAGTTTTGAAACACTCTTTCTGAAGAATCTGCAAGTGGATATTTGGAGCGATTTGAGGCCTATGCTGGAAATGAAATATCTTCACCTAAAAACTAGACGGAAGCATTCTCAGAAACTCCTTTGTGATGAGTGCATTCAACTCACAGAGTTGAAGCTTCCTTTTGATAGAGCAGTTTTGAAACACTCTTTTAGCAGCATCTGCAGGTGGATATTTGGAGCGCTTTGAGGCCAAGGCTGGAAAACGAAATATCATCACATAAAAACTCGACAGAAGCATTCTCTGAAACTTCTTTGTGATGAGTGCATTCAACTCACAGACTCGAACGTTGCTTTTGATAGAACAGTTTAGAAACACTCCTTTTGTAGAATCTGCAAGTGTTTATTTGGAGCGCTTGGAGGCCTATGTTGGAAAAGGACATATCTTCACATCAAGAGTAGACAGACGCATTCTCAGAAACTTCTTTGTGATGAGTGCATTGAACTCACAGAGTTGAACCTACCTATTGATAGAGAAGTTTTGAAACACCCTTTTTGTAGAATCTGCAAGTGAATATTTGGCGCGATTTGAGGCCTATGCAGGAAACGGAAATATCTTCACATGAAAGCTAGACAGATGAATTCTCCGAAACGTCTTTGTGATGAGTGCATTCAACTCACAGACTTGAAGCTTCCTTTTGAAAGAGCAGTTTCGAAACACTCTTTTTGTAGAATCTGCAAGTGGATATTTGGAGCGCTTTGAGGGCTATGCTGGAAAAGTTAATACCTTCACCTAAAAACTAGACAGACGCAAACTCAGAAACTTCTTTGTGATGTGTGCATTGAACTCACAGAGTTGAACCTTTCTTTTGATACAGAAGTTTTGAAACACTCTTTTCGTAGAATCTTCAATTGGATGGATGGAGTGATTTGAGGCCTATGCTGGAAAAGGAAATACCTCCACGTAGAAACGAGACAAAAGCATTCTCAGAAAGTTCCCTGTGCTTTGTGCATTCAACTCACAGAGTTGAACATTCCCTTTGATAGAGCAGTTTTGAAACACTCTTCTTGTAGAATCTGCAAGTGGATATTTGGAGCGCTTTGAGGCCTCTGCCGCCAAAGGAATTATCATTGCATAAAAACTAGATGGAAGCGTTCTCAGAAACTTCCTTGTGATGAGTGCCTTCAACTCGCAGAGTGGAACCTTCCTTTCGATAGACCAGTTTTGAAACACTGTTTTTGTAGAATCCGCAAGTGGCTATTTGGAGCTCTTTGAGGCTTATGCTGGAAAAGGAAATATCTTCGTCTACAAACTAGACAGAAGCATTCTCAGAAACTTCTTTGTCATGTGGGGATTGAACTCACAGAGTTGAACATTCCTTTACATAGAGCAGTTTTGCAACACCCTTTCGGTGGAAAGTGAAAGTGCTTATTTGGTGCGATGGCGGCATCTAGTGGATAAGGAAATACATTCAGATGAAAACAAGATACATCCATTCTCAGAAACTTCTTTGTGATGACTGCATTCTACTCACAGAGTTGAACCTTCCTTTTGATAGAACAGTTTGGAAACACTCTTTTTGTGGAATCTGCAAGTGGCTATTTGGAGCGCTTTGAGGCCTATGCTGGAAAAGGAAATCTCTTCACATAAAACCTAGACAGAAGTATTCCCAGAAAGTTTTTCTGATGTGCGCATTCAACTCACCGAGTTGAACCTTCCTTTAGATAGAGCAGTTTTGAAACACTCTGTCTGTAGTACCTGCGAGTGGATATTTGGAGTGCTTTGAGTGCTACACTGTAAAAGCAAATATCTTCACTTGGAATCTAGACAGAAGAATTCTCAGAGACTTCCCTGTGCTCTCTGCATTCCACTCACAGAGTTGAACCTTCCTTTTGATAGAACAGTTTTGAAACACTCTTGTGGTAGAATCTGCAAGTCGATATTTGGAAGGTTTGGAGGCCTATCCTGGGAAAGGAAATATCTTCCCATCAAAACTAGACAGAAGCATTCTCAGAAACTTCTTAGTGATGTGCGCATTCAAGTCACAGAGTTGAAGCTTCCTTTTGATATAGCAGTTTTGAACCACTCTTTTAGTGGAATCTGCAAGTGGATGTTCGGAGAGCTAAGAGGCCAACACTGGAAAAGGAAATCTCTTCACGTAAAAACTAGACGGAAGCATTCTCAGAAACTTCAATGGGCTTTACGCATTCAACTCACAGAGTGCAATGTTGCTTTTGAGAGCGCAGTTTTAAAACACTGTTTTTGTAGAATTTGCTAGAGGATGTTTGGAGCGATGTGAGGCCTTTGCTGGAAAAGGAAATATCTTCACATAAAACCTAGACAGAAGCATTCTCAGAAACTCCTTTGTGATGAGTGCATTCAAATCACACCCTTGAACCTTCCTTTGGAAAGAGCAGTTTTGAAACACTCTTTCTGAAGAATCTGCAAGTGGATATTTGGAGCGATTTGAGGCCTCTGCTGGAAATGAAATATCTTCACCTAAAAACTAGACGGAAGCATTCTCAGAAACTCCTTTGTGATGAGTGCATTCAACTCACAGAGTTGAAGCTTCCTTTTGATAGAGCAGTTTTGAAACACTCTTTTAGCAGCATCTGCAAGTGGATATTTGGAGCGCTTTGAGGCCAAGGCTGGAAAACGAAATATCATCACATAAAAACTCGACAGAAGCATTCTCTGAAACTTCTTTGTGATGAGTGCATTCAACTCACAGACTCGAACGTTCCTTTTGATAGAACAGTTTAGAAACACTCCTTTTGTAGAATCTGCAAGTGTTTATTTGGAGCGCTTGGAGGCCTATGTTGGAAAAGGACATATCTTCACATCAAAAGTAGACAGACGCATTCTCAGAAACTTCATTGTGATGAGTGCATTGAACTCACAGAGTTGAACCTACCTATTGATAGAGAAGTTTTGAAACACCCTTTTTGTAGAATCTGCAAGTGAATATTTGGCGCGATTTGAGGCCTATGCAGGAAACGGAAATAACTTCACATGAAAACTAGACAGATGAATTCTCCGAAACGTCTTTGTGATGAGTGCATTCAACTCACAGACTTGAAGCTTCCTTTTGAAAGAGCAGTTTCGAAACACTCTTTTTGTAGAATCTGCAAGTGGATATTTGGAGCGCTTTGAGGGCTATGCTGGAAAAGTTAATAACTTCACCTAAAAACTAGACAGACGCAAACTCAGAAACTTCTTTGTGACGTGTGCATTGAACTCACAGAGTTGAACCTTTCTTTTGATACAGAAGTTTTGAAACACTCTTTTCGTAGAATCTTCAAGTGGATGGATGGAGTGATTTGAGGCCTATGCTGGAAAAGGAAATACCTTCACGTAGAAACGAGACAAAAGCATTCTCAGAAAGTTCCCTGTGCTTTGTGCATTCAACTCACAGAGTTGAACATTCCCTTTGATAGAGCAGTTTTGAAACACTCTTCTTGTAGAATCTGCAAGTGGATATTTGGAGCGCTTTGAGGCCTCTGCCGCCAAAGGAATTATCATTGCATAAAAACTAGATGGAAGCATTCTCAGAAACTTCCTTGTGATGAGTGCATTCAACTCGCAGAGTGGAACCTTCCTTTCGATAGACCAGTTTTGAAACACTGTTTTTGTAGAATCCGCAAGTGGCTATTTGGAGCTCTTTGAGGCTTATGCTGGAAAAGGAAATATCTTCGTCTACAAACTAGACAGAAGCATTCTCAGAAACTTCTTTGTCATGTGGGGATTGAACTCACAGAGTTGAACATTCCTTTACATAGAGCAGTTTTGCAACACCCTTTCGGTGGAAAGTGAAAGTGCTTATTTGGTGCGATGGCGGCATCTAGTGGATAAGGAAATACATTCAGATGAAAACAAGATACATCCATTCTCAGAAACTTCTTTGTGATGACTGCATTCTACTCACAGAGTTGAACCTTCCTTTTGATAGAACAGTTTGGAAACACTCTTTTTGTGGAATCTGCAAGTGGCTATTTGGAGCGCTTTGAGGCCTATGCTGGAAAAGGAATTCTCTTCACATAAAACCTAGACAGAAGTATTCCCAGAAAGTTTTTCTGATGTGCGCATTCAACTCACCGAGTTGAACCTTCCTTTAGATAGAGCAGTTTTGAAACACTCTGTCTGTAGTACCTGCGAGTGGATATTTGGAGTGCTTTGAGTGCTACACTGTAAAAGCAAATATCTTCACTTGGAATCTAGACAGAAGAATTCTCAGAGACTTCCCTGTGCTCTCTGCATTCCACTCACAGAGTTGAACCTTCCTTTTGATAGAACAGTTTTGAAACACTCTTGTGATAGAATCTGCAAGTCGATATTTGGAAGGTTTGGAGGCCTATCCTGGGAAAGGAAATATCTTCCCATCAAAACTAGACAGAAGCATTCTCAGAAGCTTCTCACTGATGTGCGCATTCAAGTCACAGAGTTGAAGCTTCCTTTTGATATAGCAGTTTTGAACCACTCTTTTAGTGGAATCTGCAAGTGGATGTTCGGAGAGCTAAGAGGCCAACACTGGAAAAGGAAATCTCTTCACGTTAAAACTAGACGGAAGCATTCTCAGAAACTTCAATGGGCTTTACGCATTCAACTCACAGAGTGCAATGTTGCTTTTGAGAGCGCAGTTTTAAAACACTGTTTTTGTAGAATTTGCTAGAGGATGTTTGGAGCGATGTGAGGCCTTTGCTGGAAAAGGAAATATCTTCACATAAAACCTAGACAGAAGCATTCTCAGAAACTCCTTTGTGATGAGTGCATTCAAATCACACACTTGAACCTTCCTTTGGAAAGAGCAGTTTTGAAACACTCTTTCTGAAGAATCTGCAAGTGGATATTTGGAGCGATTTGAGGCCTCTGCTGGAAATGAAATATCTTCACCTAAAAACTAGACGGAAGCATTCTCAGAAACTCCTTTGTGATGAGTGCATTCAACTCACAATGTTGAAGCTTCTTTTTGATAGAGCAGTTTTGAAACACTCTTTTAGCGGCATCTGCAAGTGGATATTTGGAGCGCTTTGAGGCCAAGGCTGGAAAACGAAATATCATCACATAAAAACTCGACAGAAGCATTCTCTGAAACTTCTTTGTGATGAGTGCATTCAACTCACAGACTCGAACGTTTCTTTTGATAGAACAGTTTAGAAACACTCCTTTTGTAGAATCTGCAAGTGTTTATTTGGAGCGCTATGAGGCCTATGTTGGAAAAGGACATATCTTCACATCAAGAGTAGACAGACGCATTCTCAGAAACTTCTTTGTGATGAGTGCATTGAACTCACAGAGTTGAACCTACCTATTGATAGAGAAGTTTTGAAACACCCTTTTTGTAGAATCTGCAAGTGAATATTTGGCGCGATTTGAGGCCTATGCAGGAAACGGAAATATCTTCACATGAAAGCTAGACAGATGAATTCTCCGAAACGTCTTTGTGATGAGTGCATTCAACTCACAGACTTGAAGCTTCCTTTTGAAAGAGCAGTTTCGAAACACTCTTTTTGTAGAATCTGCAAGTGGATATTTGGAGCGCTTTGAGGGCTATGCTGGAAAAGTTAATACCTTCACCTAAAAACTAGACAGACGCAAACTCAGAAACTTCTTTGTGATGTGTGCATTGAACTCACAGAGTTGAACCTTTCTTTTGATACAGAAGTTTTGAAACACTCTTTTCGTAGAATCTTCAAGTGGATGGATGGAGTGATTTGAGGCCTATGCTGGAAAAGGAAATACCTCCACGTAGAAACGAGACAAAAGCATTCTCAGAAAGTTCCCTGTGCTTTGTGCATTCAACTCACAGAGTTGAACATTCCCTTTGATAGAGCAGTTTTGAAACACTCTTCTTGTAGAATCTGCAAGTGGATATTTGGAGCGCTTTGAGGCCTCTGCCACCAAAGGAATTATCATTGCATAAAAACTAGATGGAAGCGTTCTCAGAAACTTCCTTGTGATGAGTGCCTTCAACTCGCAGAGTGGAACCTTCCTTTCGATAGACCAGTTTTGAAACACTGTTTTTGTAGAATCCGCAAGTGGCTATTTGGAGCTCTTTGAGGCTTATGCTGGAAAAGGAAATATCTTCGTCTACAAACTAGACAGAAGCATTCTCAGAAACTTCTTTGTCATGTGGCGATTGAACTCACAGAGTTGAACATTCCTTTACATAGAGCAGTTTTGCAACACCCTTTCGGTGGAAAGTGAAAGTGCTTATTTGGTGCGATGGCGGCATCTAGTGGATAAGGAAATACATTCAGATGAAAACAAGATACATCCATTCTCAGAAACTTCTTTGTGATGACTGCATTCTACTCACAGAGTTGAACCTTCCTTTTGATAGAGCAGTTTTGAAACACTCTTTTTGTGGAATCTGCAAGTGGCTATTTGGAGCGCTTTGAGGCCTATGCTGGAAAAGGAAATCTCTTCACATAAAACCTAGACAGAAGTATTCCCAGAAAGTTTTTCTGATGTGCGCATTCAACTCACCGAGTTGAACCTTCCTTTAGATAGAGCAGTTTTGAAACACTCTGTCTGTAGTACCTGCGAGTGGATATTTGGAGTGCTTTGAGTGCTACACTGTAAAAGCAAATATCTTCAGTTGGAATCTAGACAGAAGAATTCTCAGAGACTTCCCTGTGCTCTCTGCATTCCGCTCACAGAGTTGAACCTTCCTTTTGATAGAACAGTTTTGAAACACTCTTGTGGTAGAATCTGCAAGTCGATATTTGGAAGGTTTGGAGGCCTATCCTGGGAAAGGAAATATCTTCCCATCAAAACTAGACAGAAGCATTCTCAGAAGCTTCTTAGTGATGTGCGCATTCAAGTCACAGAGTTGAAGCTTCCTTTTGATATAGCAGTTTTGACCCACTCTTTTAGTGGAATCTGCAAGTGGATGTTCGGAGAGCTAAGAGGCCAACACTGGAAAAGGAAATCTCTTCACGTAAAAACTAGACGGAAGCATTCTCAGAAACTTCAGTGGGCTTTACGCATTCAACTCACAGAGTGCAATGTTGCTTTTGAGAGCGCAGTTTTAAAACACTGTTTTTGTAGAATTTGCTAGAGGATGTTTGGAGCGATGTGAGGCCTTTGCTGGAAAAGGAAATATCTTCACATAAAACCTAGACAGAAGCATTCTCAGAAACTCCTTTGTGATGAGTGCATTCAAATCACACACTTGAACCTTCCTTTGGAAAGAGCAGTTTTGAAACACTCTTTCTGAAGAATCTGCAAGTGGATATTTGGAGCGATTTGAGGCCTCTGCTGGAAATGAAATATCTTCACCTAAAAACTAGACGGAAGCATTCTCAGAAACTCCTTTGTGATGAGTGCATTCAACTCACAGAGTTGAAGCTTCCTTTTGATAGAGCAGTTTTGAAACACTCTTTTAGCAGCATCTGCAGGTGGATATTTGGAGCGCTTTAAGGCCAAGGCTGGAAAACGAAATATCATCACATAAAAACTCGACAGAAGCATTCTCTGAAACTGCTTTGTGATGAGTGCATTCAACTCACAGACTCGAACGTTGCTTTTGATAGAACAGTTTAGAAAGACTCCTTTTGTAGAATCTGCAAGTGTTTATTTGGAGCGCTTGGAGGCCTATGTTGGAAAAGGACATATCTTCACATCAAGAGTAGACAGACGCATTCTCAGAAACTTCTTTGTGATGAGTGCATTGAACTCACAGAGTTGAACCTACCTATTGATAGAGAAGTTTTGAACCACCCTTTTTGTAGAATCTGCAAGTGAATATTTGGCGCGATTTGAGGCCTATGCAGGAAACGGAAATATCTTCACATGAAAGCTAGACAGATGAATTCTCCGAAACGTCTTTGTGATGAGTGCATTCAACTCACAGACTTGAAGCTTCCTTTTGAAAGAGCAGTTTCGAAACACTCTTTTTGTAGAATCTGCAAGTGGATATTTGGAGCGCTTTGAGGGCTATGCTGGAAAAGTTAATACCTTCACCTAAAAACTAGACAGACGCAAACTCAGAAACTTCTTTGTGATGTGTGCATTGAACTCACAGAGTTGAACCTTTCTTTTGATACCGAAGTTTTGAAACACTCTTTTCGTAGAATCTTCAAGTGGATGGATGGAGAGATTTGAGGCCTATGCTGGAAAAGGAAATACCTCCACGTAGAAACGAGACAAAAGCATTCTCAGAAAGTTCCCTGTGCTTTGTGCATTCAACTCACAGAGTTGAACATTCCCTTTGATAGAGCAGTTTTGAAACACTCTTCTTGTAGAATCTGCAAGTGGATATTTGGAGCGCTTTGAGGCCTCTGCCGCCAAAGGAATTATCATTGCATAAAAACTAGATGGAAGCGTTCTCAGAAACTTCCTTGTGATGAGTGCCTTCAACTCGCAGAGTGGAACCTTCCTTTCGATAGACCAGTTTTGAAACACTGTTTTTGTAGAATCCGCAAGTGGCTATTTGGAGCTCTTTGAGGCTTATGCTGGAAAAGGAAATATCTTCGTCTACAAACTAGACAGAAGCATTCTCAGAAACTTCTTTGTCATGTGGGGATTGAACTCACAGAGTTGAACATTCCTTTACATAGAGCAGTTTTGCAACACCCTTTCGGTGGAAAGTGAAAGTGCTTATTTGGTGCGATGGCGGCATCTAGTGGATAAGGAAATACATTCAGATGAAAACAAGATACATCCATTCTCAGAAACTTCTTTGTGATGACTGCATTCTACTCACAGAGTTGAACCTTCCTTTTGATAGAGCAGTTTTGAAACACTCTTTTTGTGGAATCTGCAAGTGGCTATTTGGAGCGCTTTGAGGCCTATGCTGGAAAAGGAAATCTCTTCACATAAAACCTAGACAGAAGTATTCCCAGAAAGTTTTTCTGATGTGCGCATTCAACTCACCGAGTTGAACCTTCCTTTAGATAGAGCAGTTTTGAAACACTCTGTCTGTAGTACCTGCGAGTGGATATTTGGAGTGCTTTGAGTGCTACACTGTAAAAGCAAATATCTTCACTTGGAATCTAGACAGAAGAATTCTCAGAGACTTCCCTGTGCTCTCTGCATTCCACTCACAGAGTTGAACCTTCCTTTTGATAGAACAGTTTTGAAACACTCTTGTGGTAGAAACTGCAAGTCGATATTTGGAAGGTTTGGAGGCCTATCCTGGGAAAGGAAATATCTTCCCATCAAAGCTAGACAGAAGCATTCTCAGAAGCTTCTTAGTGATGTGCGCATTCAAGTCACAGAGTTGAAGCTTCCTTTTGATATAGCAGTTTTGAACCACTCTTTTAGTGGAATCTGCAAGTGGATGTTCGGAGAGCTAAGAGGCCAACACTGGAAAAGGAAATCTCTTCACATAAAAACTAGACGGAAGCATTCTCAGAAACTTCAATGGGCTTTACGCATTCAACTCACAGAGTGCAATGTTGCTTTTGAGAGCGCAGTTTTAAAACACTGTTTTTGTAGAATTTGCTAGAGGATGTTTGGAGCGATGTGAGGCCTTTGCTGGAAAAGGAAATATCTTCACATAAAACCTAGACAGAAGCATTCTCAGAAACTCCTTTGTGATGAGTGCATTCAAATCACACACTTGAACCTTCCTTTGGAAAGAGCAGTTTTGAAACACTCTTTCTGAAGAATCTGCAAGTGGATATTTGGAGCGATTTGAGGCCTCTGCTGGAAATGAAATATCTTCACCTAAAAACTAGACGGAAGCATTCTCAGAAACTCCTTTGTGATGAGTGCATTCAACTCACAGAGTTGAAGCTTCCTTTTGATAGAGCAGTTTTGAAACACTCTTTTAGCAGCATCTGCAGGTGGATATTTGGAGCGCTTTGAGGCCAAGGCTGGAAAACGAAATATCATCACATAAAAACTCGACAGAAGCATTCTCTGAAACTTCTTTGTGATGAGTGCATTCAACTCACAGACTCGAACGTTGCTTTTGATAGAACAGTTTAGAAACACTCCTTTTGTAGAATCTGCAAGTGTTTATTTGGAGCGCTTGGAGGCTTTTGTTGGAAAAGGACATATCTTCACATCAAGAGTAGACAGACGCATTCTCAGAAACTTCTTTGTGATGAGTGCATTGAACTCACAGAGTTGAACCTACCTATTGATAGAGAAGTTTTGAAACACCCTTTTTGTAGAATCTGCAAGTGAATATTTGGCGCGATTTGAGGCCTATGCAGGAAACGGAAATATCTTCACATGAAAGCTAGACAGATGAATTCTCCGAAACGTCTTTGTGATGAGTGCATTCAACTCACAGACTTGAAGCTTCCTTTTGAAAGAGCAGTTTCGAAACACTCTTTTTGTAGAATCTGCAAGTGGATATTTGGAGCGCTTTGAGGGCTATGCTGGAAAAGTTAATACCTTCACCTAAAAACTAGACAGACGCAAACTCAGAAACTTCTTTGTGATGTGTGCATTGAACTCACAGGGTTGAACCTTTCTTTTGATACAGAAGTTTTGAAACACTCTTTTCGTAGAATCTTCAAGTGGATGGATGGAGTGATTTGAGGCCTATGCTGGAAAAGGAAATACCTCCACGTAGAAACGAGACAAAAGCATTCTCAGAAAGTTCCCTGTGCTTTGTGCATTCAACTCACAGAGTTGAACATTCCCTTTGATAGAGCAGTTTTGAAACACTCTTCTTGTAGAATCTGCAAGTGGATATTTGGAGCGCTTTGAGGCCTCTGCCGCCAAAGGAATTATCATTGCATAAAAACTAGATGGAAGCGTTCTCAGAAACTTCCTTGTGATGAGTGCCTTCAACTCGCAGAGTGGAACCTTCCTTTCGATAGACCAGTTTTGAAACACTGTTTTTGTAGAATCCGCAAGTGGCTATTTGGAGCTCTTTGAGGCTTATGCTGGAAAAGGAAATATCTTCGTCTACAAACTAGACAGAAGCATTCTCAGAAACTTCTTTGTCATGTGGCGATTGAACTCACAGAGTTGAACATTCCTTTACATAGAGCAGTTTTGCAACACCCTTTCGGTGGAAAGTGAAAGTGCTTATTTGGTGCGATGGCGGCATCTAGTGGATAAGGAAATACATTCAGATGAAAACAAGATACATCCATTCTCAGAAACTTCTTTGTGATGACTGCATTCTACTCACAGAGTTGAACCTTCCTTTTGATAGAGCAGTTTTGAAACACTCTTTTTGTGGAATCTGCAAGTGGCTATTTGGAGCGCTTTGAGGCCTATGCTGGAAAAGGAAATCTCTTCACATAAAACCTAGACAGAAGTATTCCCAGAAAGTTTTTCTGATGTGTGCATTCAACTCACCGAGTTGAACCTTCCTTTAGATAGAGCAGTTTTGAAACACTCTGTCTGTAGTACCTGCGAGTGGATATTTGGAGTGCTTTGAGTGCTACACTGTAAAAGCAAATATCTTCACTTGGAATCTAGACAGAAGAATTCTCAGAGACTTCCCTGTGCTCTCTGCATTCCACTCACAGAGTTGAACCTTCCTTTTGATAGAACAGTTTTGAAACACTCTTGTGGTAGAATCTGCAAGTCGATATTTGGAAGGTTTGGAGGCCTATCCTGGGAAAGGAAATATCTTCCCATCAAAACTAGACAGAAGCATTCTCAGAAGCTTCTTAGTGATGTGCGCATTCAAGTCACAGAGTTGAAGCTTCCTTTTGATATAGCAGTTTTGAACCACTCTTTTAGTGGAATCTGCAAGTGGATGTTCGGAGAGCTAAGAGGCCAACACTGGAAAAGGAAATCTCTTCACGTAAAAACTAGACGGAAGCATTCTCAGAAACTTCAATGGGCTTTACGCATTCAACTCACAGAGTGCAATGTTGCTTTTGAGAGCGCAGTTTTAAAACACTGTTTTTGTAGAATTTGCTAGAGGATGTTTGGAGCGATGTGAGGCCTTTGCTGGAAAAGGAAATATCTTCACATAAAACCTAGACAGAAGCATTCTCAGAAACTCCTTTGTGATGAGTGCATTCAAATCACACACTTGAACCTTCCTTTGGAAAGAGCAGTTTTGAAACACTCTTTCTGAAGAATCTGCAAGTGGATATTTGGAGCGATTTGAGGCCTATGCTGGAAATGAAATATCTTCACCTAAAAACTAGACGGAAGCATTCTCAGAAACTCCTTTGTGATGAGTGCATTCAACTCACAGAGTTGAAGCTTCCTTTTGATAGAGCAGTTTTGAAACACTCTTTTAGCAGCATCTGCAGGTGGATATTTGGAGCGCTTTGAGGCCAAGGCTGGAAAACGAAATATCATCACATAAAAACTCGACAGAAGCATTCTCTGAAACTTCTTTGTGATGAGTGCATTCAACTCACAGACTCGAACGTTGCTTTTGATAGAACAGTTTAGAAAGACTCCTTTTGTAGAATCTGCAAGTGTTTATTTGGAGCGCTTGGAGGCCTATGTTGGAAAAGGACATATCTTCACATCAAGAGTAGACAGACGCATTCTCAGAAACTTCTTTGTGATGAGTGCATTGAACTCACAGAGTTGAACCTACCTATTGATAGAGAAGTTTTGAAACACCCTTTTTGTAGAATCTGCAAGTGAATATTTGGCGCGATTTGAGGCCTATGCAGGAAACGGAAATATCTTCACATGAAAGCTAGACAGATGAATTCTCCGAAACGTCTTTGTGATGAGTGCATTCAACTCACAGACTTGAAGCTTCCTTTTGAAAGAGCAGTTTCGAAACACTCTTTTTGTAGAATCTGCAAGTGGATATTTGGAGCGCGTTGAGGGCTATGCTGGAAAAGTTAATACCTTCACCTAAAAACTAGACAGACGCAAACTCAGAAACTTCTTTGTGATGTGTGCATTGAACTCACAGGGTTGAACCTTTCTTTTGATACAGAAGTTTTGAAACACTCTTTTCGTAGAATCTTCAAGTGGATGGATGGAGTGATTTGAGGCCTATGCTGGAAAAGGAAATACCTCCACGTAGAAACGAGACAAAAGCATTCTCAGAAAGTTCCCTGTGCTTTGTGCATTCAACTCACAGAGTTGAACATTCCCTTTGATAGAGCAGTTTTGAAACACTCTTCTTGTAGAATCTGCAAGTGGATATTTGGAGCGCTTTGAGGCCTCTGCCGCCAAAGGAATTATCATTGCATAAAAACTAGATGGAAGCGTTCTCAGAAACTTCCTTGTGATGAGTGCCTTCAACTCGCAGAGTGGAACCTTCCTTTCGATAGACCAGTTTTGAAACACTGTTTTTGTAGAATCCGCAAGTGGCTATTTGGAGCTCTTTGAGGCTTATGCTGGAAAAGGAAATATCTTCGTCTACAAACTAGACAGAAGCATTCTCAGAAACTTCTTTGTCATGTGGCGATTGAACTCACAGAGTTGAACATTCCTTTACATAGAGCAGTTTTGCAACACCCTTTCGGTGGAAAGTGAAAGTGCTTATTTGGTGCGATGGCGGCATCTAGTGGATAAGGAAATACATTCAGATGAAAACAAGATACATCCATTCTCAGAAACTTCTTTGTGATGACTGCATTCTACTCACAGAGTTGAACCTTCCTTTTGATAGAGCAGTTTTGAAACACTCTTTTTGTGGAATCTGCAAGTGGCTATTTGGAGCGCTTTGAGGCCTATGCTGGAAAAGGAAATCTCTTCACATAAAACCTAGACAGAAGTATTCCCAGAAAGTTTTTCTGATGTGTGCATTCAACTCACCGAGTTGAACCTTCCTTTAGATAGAGCAGTTTTGAAACACTCTGTCTGTAGTACCTGCTAGTGGATATTTGGAGTGCTTTGAGTGCTACACTGTAAAAGCAAATATCTTCACTTGGAATCTAGACAGAAGAATTCTCAGAGACTTCCCTGTGCTCTCTGCATTCCACTCACAGAGTTGAACCTTCCTTTTGATAGAACAGTTTTGAAACACTCTTGTGGTAGAATCTGCAAGTCGATATTTGGAAGGTTTGGAGGCCTATCCTGGGAAAGGAAATATCTTCCCATCAAAACTAGACAGAAGCATTCTCAGAAGCTTCTTAGTGATGTGCGCATTCAAGTCACAGAGTTGAAGCTTCCTTTTGATATAGCAGTTTTGAACCACTCTTTTAGTGGAATCTGCATGTGGATGTTCGGAGAGCTAAGAGGCCAACACTGGAAAAGGAAATCTCTTCACGTAAAAACTAGACGGAAGCATTCTCAGAAACTTCAATGGGCTTTACGCATTCAACTCACAGAGTGCAATGTTGCTTTTGAGAGCGCAGTTTTAAAACACTGTTTTTGTAGAATTTGCTAGAGGATGTTTGGAGCGATGTGAGGCCTTTGCTGGAAAAGGAAATATCTTCACATAAAACCTAGACAGAAGCATTCTCAGAAACTCCTTTGTGATGAGTGCATTCAAATCACACACTTGAACCTTCCTTTGGAAAGAGCAGTTTTGAAACACTCTTTCTGAAGAATCTGCAAGTGGATATTAGGAGCGATTTGAGGCCTATGCTGGAAATGAAATATCTTCACCTAAAAACTAGACGGAAGCATTCTCAGAAACTCCTTTGTGATGAGTGCATTCAACTCACAGAGTTGAAGCTTCCTTTTGATACAGCAGTTTTGAAACACTCTTTTAGCAGCATCTGCAGGTGGATATTTGGAGCGCTTTGAGGCCAAGGCTGGAAAACGAAATATCATCACATAAAAACTCGACAGAAGCATTCTCTGAAACTTCTTTGTGATGAGTGCATTCAACTCACAGACTCGAACGTTGCTTTTGATAGAACAGTTTAGAAACACTCCTTTTGTAGAATCTGCAAGTGTTTATTTGGAGCGCTTGGAGGCCTATGTTGGAAAAGGACATATCTTCACATCAAGAGTAGACAGACGCATTCTCAGAAACTTCTTTGTGATGAGTGCATTGAACTCACAGAGTTGAACCTACCTATTGATAGAGAAGTTTTGAAACACCCTTTTTGTAGAATCTGCAAGTGAATATTTGGCGCGATTTGAGGCCTATGCAGGAAACGGAAATATCTTCACATGAAAGCTAGACAGATGAATTCTCCGAAACGTCTTTGTGATGAGTGCATTCAACTCACAGACTTGAAGCTTCCTTTTGAAAGAGCAGTTTCGAAACACTCTTTTTGTAGAATCTGCAAGTGGATATTTGGAGCGCTTTGAGGGCTATGCTGGAAAAGTTAATACTTTCACCTAAAAACTAGACAGACGCAAACTCAGAAACTTCTTTGTGATGTGTGCATTGAACTCACAGAGTTGAACCTTTCTTTTGATACAGAAGTTTTGAAACACTCTTTTCGTAGAATCTTCAAGTGGATGGATGGAGTGATTTGAGGCCTATGCTGGAAAAGGAAATACCTCCACGTAGAAACGAGACAAAAGCATTCTCAGAAAGTTCCCTGTGCTTTGTGCATTCAACTCACAGAGTTGAACATTCCCTTTGATAGAGCAGTTTTGAAACACTCTTCTTGTAGAATCTGCAAGTGGATATTTGGAGCGCTTTGAGGCCTCTGCCGCCAAAGGAATTATCATTGCATAAAAACTAGATGGAAGCCTTCTCAGAAACTTCCTTGTGATGAGTGCCTTCAACTCACAGAGTGGAACCTTCCTTTCGATAGACCAGTTTTGAAACACTGTTTTTGTAGAATCCGCAAGTGGCTATTTGGAGCTCTTTGAGGCTTATGCTGGAAAAGGAAATATCTTCGTCTACAAACTAGACAGAAGCATTCTCAGAAACTTCTTTGTCATGTGGCGATTGAACTCACAGAGTTGAACATTCCTTTACATAGAGCAGTTTTGCAACACCCTTTCGGTGGAAAGTGAAAGTGCTTATTTGGTGCGATGGCGGCATCTGGTGGATAAGGAAATACATTCAGATGAAAACAAGATACATCCATTCTCAGAAACTTCTTTGTGATGACTGCATTCTACTCACAGAGTTGAACCTTCCTTTTGATAGAGCAGTTTTGAAACACTCTTTTTGTGGAATCTGCAAGTGGCTATTTGGAGCGCTTTGAGGCCTATGCTGGAAAAGGAAATCTCTTCACATAAAACCTAGACAGAAGTATTCCCAGAAAGTTTTTCTGATGTGCGCATTCAACTCACCGAGTTGAACCTTCCTTTAGATAGAGCAGTTTTGAAACACTCTGTCTGTAGTACCTGCGAGTGGATATTTGGAGTGCTTTGAGTGCTACACTGTAAAAGCAAATATCTTCACTTGGAATCTAGACAGAAGAATTCTCAGAGACTTCCCTGTGCTCTCTGCATTCCGCTCACAGAGTTGAACCTTCCTTTTGATAGAACAGTTTTGAAACACTCTTGTGGTAGAATCTGCAAGTCGATATTTGGAAGGTTTGGAGGCCTATCTTGGGAAAGGAAATATCTTCCCATCAAAACTAGACAGAAGCATTCTCAGAAGCTTCTTAGTGATGTGCGCATTCAAGTCACAGAGTTGAAGCTTCCTTTTGATATAGCAGTTTTGAACCACTCTTTTAGTGGAATCTGCAAGTGGATGTTCGGAGAGCTAAGAGGCCAACACTGGAAAAGGAAATCTCTTCACGTAAAAACTAGACGGAAGCATTCTCAGAAACTTCAATGGGCTTTACGCATTCAACTCACAGAGTGCAATGTTGCTTTTGAGAGCGCAGTTTTAAAACACTGTTTTTGTAGAATTTGCTAGAGGATGTTTGGAGCGATGTGAGGCCTTTGCTGGAAAAGGAAATATCTTCACATAAAACCTAGACAGAAGCATTCTCAGAAACTCCTTTGTGATGAGTGCATTCAAATCACACACTTGAACCTTCCTTTGGAAAGAGCAGTTTTGAAACACTCTTTCTGAAGAATCTGCAAGTGGATATTTGGAGCGATTTGAGGCCTATGCTGGAAATGAAATATCTTCACCTAAAAACTAGACGGAAGCATTCTCAGAAACTCCTTTGTGATGAGTGCATTCAACTCACAGAGTTGAAGCTTCCTTTTGATAGAGCAGTTTTGAAACACTCTTTTAGCAGCATCTGCAGGTGGATATTTGGAGCGCTTTGAGGCCAAGGCTGGAAAACGAAATATCATCACATAAAAACTCGACAGAAGCATTCTCTGAAACTTCTTTGTGATGAGTGCATTCAACTCACAGACTCGAACGTTGCTTTTGATAGAACAGTTTAGAAACACTCCTTTTGTAGAATCTGCAAGTGTTTATTTGGAGCGCTTGGAGGCCTATGTTGGAAAAGGACATATCTTCACATCAAGAGTAGACAGACGCATTCTCAGAAACTTCTTTGTGATGAGTGCATTGAACTCACAGAGTTGAACCTACCTATTGATAGAGAAGTTTTGAAACACCCTTTTTGTAGAATCTGCAAGTGAATATTTGGCGCGATTTGAGGCCTATGCAGGAAACGGAAATATCTTCACATGAAAGCTAGACAGATGAATTCTCCGAAACGTCTTTGTGATGAGTGCATTCAACTCACAGACTTGAAGCTTCCTTTTGAAAGAGCAGTTTCGAAACACTCTTTTTGTAGAATCTGCAAGTGGATATTTGGAGCGCTTTGAGGGCTATGCTGGAAAAGTTAATACCTTCACCTAAAAACTAGACAGACGCAAACTCAGAAACTTCTTTGTGATGTGTGCATTGAACTCACAGAGTTGAACCTTTCTTTTGATACAGAAGTTTTGAAACACTCTTTTCGTAGAATCTTCAAGTGGATGGATGGAGTGATTTGAGGCCTATGCTGGAAAAGGAAATACCTCCACGTAGAAACGAGACAAAAGCATTCTCAGAAAGTTCCCTGTGCTTTGTGCATTCAACTCACAGAGTTGAACATTCCCTTTGATAGAGCAGTTTTGAAACACTCTTCTTGTAGAATCTGCAAGTGGATATTTGGAGCGCTTTGAGGCCTCTGCCGCCAAAGGAATTATCATTGCATAAAAACTAGATGGAAGCGTTCTCAGAAACTTCCTTGTGATGAGTGCCTTCAACTCGCAGAGTGGAACCTTCCTTTCGATAGACCAGTTTTGAAACACTGTTTTTGTAGAATCCGCAAGTGGCTATTTGGAGCTCTTTGAGGCTTATGCTGGAAAAGGAAATATCTTCGTCTACAAACTAGACAGAAGCATTCTCAGAAACTTCTTTGTCATGTGGGGATTGAACTCACAGAGTTGAACATTCCTTTACATAGAGCAGTTTTGCAACACCCTTTCGGTGGAAAGTGAAAGTGCTTATTTGGTGCGATGGCAGCATCTAGTGGATAAGGAAATACATTCAGATGAAAACAAGATACATCCATTCTCAGAAACTTCTTTGTGATGACTGCATTCTACTCACAGAGTTGAACCTTCCTTTTGATAGAGCAGTTTTGAAACACTCTTTTTGTGGAATCTGCAAGTGGCTATTTGGAGCGCTTTGAGGCCTATGCTGGAAAAGGAAATCTCTTCACATAAAACCTAGACAGAAGTATTCCCAGAAAGTTTTTCTGATGTGCGCATTCAACTCACCGAGTTGAACCTTCCTTTAGATAGAGCAGTTTTGAAACACTCTGTCTGTAGTACCTGCGAGTGGATATTTGGAGTGCTTTGAGTGCTACACTGTAAAAGCAAATATCTTCACTTGGAATCTAGACAGAAGAATTCTCAGAGACTTCCCTGTGCTCTCTGCATTCCACTCACAGAGTTGAACCTTCCTTTTGATAGAACAGTTTTGAAACACTCTTGTGGTAGAATCTGCAAGTCGATATTTGGAAGGTTTGGAGGCCTATCCTGGGAAAGGAAATATCTTCCCATCAAAACTAGACAGAAGCATTCTCAGAAGCTTCTTAGTGATTTGCGCATTCAAGTCACAGAGTTGAAGCTTCCTTTTGATATAGCAGTTTTGAACCACTCTTTTAGTGGAATCTGCAAGTGGATGTTCGGAGAGCTAAGAGGCCAACACTGGAAAAGGAAATCTCTTCACGTAAAAACTAGACGGAAGCATTCTCAGAAACTTCAATGGGCTTTACGCATTCAACTCACAGAGTGCAATGTTGCTTTTGCGAGCGCAGTTTTAAAACACTGTTTTTGTAGAATTTGCTAGAGGATGTTTGGAGCGATGTGAGGCCTTTGCTGGAAAAGGAAATATCTTCACATAAAACCTAGACAGAAGCATTCTCAGAAACTCCTTTGTGATGAGTGCATTCAAATCACACACTTGAACCTTCCTTTGGAAAGAGCAGTTTTGAAACACTCTTTCTGAAGAATCTGCAAGTGGATATTTGCAGGGATTTGAGGCCTATGCTGGAAATGAAATATCTTCACCTAAAAACTAGACGGAAGCATTCTCAGAAACTCCTTTGTGATGAGTGCATTCAACTCACAGAGTTGAAGCTTCCTTTTGATAGAGCAGTTTTGAAACACTCTTTTAGCAGCATCTGCAGGTGGATATTTGGAGCGCTTTGAGGCCAAGGCTGGAAAACGAAATATCATCACATAAAAACTCGACAGAAGCATTCTCCGAAACTTCTTTGTGATGAGTGCATTCAACTCACAGACTCGAACGTTGCTTTTGATAGAACAGTTTAGAAACACTCCTTTTGTAGAATCTGCAAGTGTTTATTTGGAGCGCTTGGAGGCCTATGTTGGAAAAGGACATATCTTCACATCAAGAGTAGACAGACGCATTCTCAGAAACTTCTTTGTGATGAGTGCATTGAACTCACAGAGTTGAACCTACCTATTGATAGAGAAGTTTTGAAACACCCTTTTTGTAGAATCTGCAAGTGAATATTTGGCGCGATTTGAGGCCTATGCAGGAAACGGAAATATCTTCACATGAAAGCTAGACAGATGAATTCTCCGAAACGTCTTTGTGATGAGTGCATTCAACTCACAGACTTGAAGCTTCCTTTTGAAAGAGCAGTTTCGAAACACTCTTTTTGTAGAATCTGCAAGTGGATATTTGGAGCGCTTTGAGGGCTATGCTGGAAAAGTTAATACCTTCACCTAAAAACTAGACAGACGCAAACTCAGAAACTTCTTTGTGATGTGTGCATTGAACTCACAGAGTTGAACCTTTCTTTTGATACAGAAGTTTTGAAACACTCTTTTCGTAGAATCTTCAAGTGGATGGATGGAGTGATTTGAGGCCTATGCTGGAAAAGGAAATACCTCCACGTAGAAACGAGACAAAAGCATTCTCAGAAAGTTCCCTGTGCTTTGTGCATTCAACTCACAGAGTTGAACATTCCCTTTGATAGAGCAGTTTTGAAACACTCTTCTTGTAGAATCTGCAAGTGGATATTTGGAGCGCTTTGAGGCCTCTGCCGCCAAAGGAATTATCATTGCATAAAAACTAGATGGAAGCGTTCTCAGAAACTTCCTTGTGATGAGTGCCTTCAACTCGCAGAGTGGAACCTTCCTTTCGATAGACCAGTTTTGAAACACTGTTTTTGTAGAATCCGCAAGTGGCTATTTGGAGCTCTTTGAGGCTTATGCTGGAAAAGGAAATATCTTCGTCTACAAACTAGACAGAAGCATTCTCAGAAACTTCTTTGTCATGTGGGGATTGAACTCACAGAGTTGAACATTCCTTTACATAGAGCAGTTTTGCAACACCCTTTCGGTGGAAAGTGAAAGTGCTTATTTGGTGCGATGGCGGCATCTAGTGGATAAGGAAATACATTCAGATGAAAACAAGATACATCCATTCTCAGAAACTTCTTTGTGATGACTGCATTCTACTCACAGAGTTGAACCTTCCTTTTGATAGAGCAGTTTTGAAACACTCTTTTTGTGGAATCTGCAAGTGGCTATTTGGAGCGCTTTGAGGCCTATGCTGGAAAAGGAAATCTCTTCACATAAAACCTAGACAGAAGTATTCCCAGAAAGTTTTTCTGATGTGAGCATTCAACTCACCGAGTTGAACCTTCCTTTAGATAGAGCAGTTTTGAAACACTCTGTCTGTAGTACCTGCGAGTGGATATTTGGAGTGCCTTGAGTGCTACACTGTAAAAGCAAATATCTTCACTTGGAATCTAGACAGAAGAATTCTCAGAGACTTCCCTGTGCTCTCTGCATTCCACTCACAGAGTTGAACCTTCCTTTTGATAGAACAGTTTTGAAACACTCTTGTGGTAGAATCTGCAAGTCGATATTTGGAAGGTTTGGAGGCCTATCCTGGGAAAGGAAATATCTTCCCATCAAAACTAGACAGAAGCATTCTCAGAAGCTTCTTAGTGATTTGCGCATTCAAGTCACAGAGTTGAAGCTTCCTTTTGATATAGCAGTTTTGAACCACTCTTTTAGTGGAATCTGCAAGTGGATGTTCGGAGAGCTAAGAGGCCAACACTGGAAAAGGAAATCTCTTCACGTAAAAACTAGACGGAAGCATTCTCAGAAACTTCAATGGGCTTTACGCATTCAACTCACAGAGTGCAATGTTGCTTTTGCGAGCGCAGTTTTAAAACACTGTTTTTGTAGAATTTGCTAGAGGATGTTTGGAGCGATGTGAGGCCTTTGCTGGAAAAGGAAATATCTTCACATAAAACCTAGACAGAAGCATTCTCAGAAACTCCTTTGTGATGAGTGCATTCAAATCACACACTTGAACCTTCCTTTGGAAAGAGCAGTTTTGAAACACTCTTTCTGAAGAATCTGCAAGTGGATATTTGCAGGGATTTGAGGCCTATGCTGGAAATGAAATATCTTCACCTAAAAACTAGACGGAAGCATTCTCAGAAACTCCTTTGTGATGAGTGCATTCAACTCACAGAGTTGAAGCTTCCTTTTGATAGAGCAGTTTTGAAACACTCTTTTAGCAGCATCTGCAGGTGGATATTTGGAGCGCTTTGAGGCCAAGGCTGGAAAACGAAATATCATCACATAAAAACTCGACAGAAGCATTCTCCGAAACTTCTTTGTGATGAGTGCATTCAACTCACAGACTCGAACGTTGCTTTTGATAGAACAGTTTAGAAACACTCCTTTTGTAGAATCTGCAAGTGTTTATTTGGAGCGCCTGGAGGCCTATGTTGGAAAAGGACATATCTTCACATCAAGAGTAGACAGACGCATTCTCAGAAACTTCTTTGTGATGAGTGCATTGAACTCACAGAGTTGAACCTACCTATTGATAGAGAAGTTTTGAAACACCCTTTTTGTAGAATCTGCAAGTGAATATTTGGCGCGATTTGAGGCCTATGCAGGAAACGGAAATATCTTCACATGAAAGCTAGACAGATGAATTCTCCGAAACGTCTTTGTGATGAGTGCATTCAACTCACAGACTTGAAGCTTCCTTTTGAAAGAGCAGTTTCGAAACACTCTTTTTGTAGAATCTGCAAGTGGATATTTGGAGCGCTTTGAGGGCTATGCTGGAAAAGTTAATACCTTCACCTAAAAACTAGACAGACGCAAACTCAGAAACTTCTTTGTGATGTGTGCATTGAACTCACAGAGTTGAACCTTTCTTTTGATACAGAAGTTTTGAAACACTCTTTTCGTAGAATCTTCAAGTGGATGGATGGAGTGATTTGAGGCCTATGCTGGAAAAGGAAATACCTCCACGTAGAAACGAGACAAAAGCATTCTCAGAAAGTTCCCTGTGCTTTGTGCATTCAACTCACAGAGTTGAACATTCCCTTTGATAGAGCAGTTTTGAAACACTCTTCTTGTAGAATCTGCAAGTGGATATTTGGAGCGCTTTGAGGCCTCTGCCGCCAAAGGAATTATCATTGCATAAAAACTAGATGGAAGCCTTCTCAGAAACTTCCTTGTGATGAGTGCCTTCAACTCGCAGAGTGGAACCTTCCTTTCGATAGACCAGTTTTGAAACACTGTTTTTGTAGAATCCGCAAGTGGCTATTTGGAGCTCTTTGAGGCTTATGCTGGAAAAGGAAATATCTTCGTCTACAAACTAGACAGAAGCATTCTCAGAAACTTCTTTGTCATGTGGCGATTGAACTCACAGAGTTGAACATTCCTTTACATAGAGCAGTTTTGCAACACCCTTTCGGTGGAAAGTGAAAGTGCTTATTTGGTGCGATGGCGGCATCTAGTGGATAAGGAAATACATTCAGATGAAAACAAGATACATCCATTCTCAGAAACTTCTTTGTGATGACTGCATTCTACTCACAGAGTTGAACCTTCCTTTTGATAGAGCAGTTTTGAAACACTCTTTTTGTGGAATCTGCAAGTGGCTATTTGGAGCGCTTTGAGGCCTATGCTGGAAAAGGAAATCTCTTCACATAAAACCTAGACAGAAGTATTCCCAGAAAGTTTTTCTGATGTGCGCATTCAACTCACCGAGTTGAACCTTCCTTTAGATAGAGCAGTTTTGAAACACTCTGTCTGTAGTACCTGCGAGTGGATATTTGGAGTGCTTTGAGTGCTACACTGTAAAAGCAAATATCTTCACTTGGAATCTAGACAGAAGAATTCTCAGAGACTTCCCTGTGCTCTCTGCATTCCGCTCACAGAGTTGAACCTTCCTTTTGATAGAACAGTTTTGAAACACTCTTGTGGTAGAATCTGCAAGTCGATATTTGGAAGGTTTGGAGGCCTATCCTGGGAAAGGAAATATCTTCCCATCAAAACTAGACAGAAGCATTCTCAGAAGCTTCTTAGTGATGTGCGCATTCAAGTCACAGAGTTGAAGCTTCCTTTTGATATAGCAGTTTTGAACCACTCTTTTAGTGGAATCTGCAAGTGGATGTTCGGAGAGCTAAGAGGCCAACACTGGAAAAGGAAATCTCTTCACGTAAAAACTAGACGGAAGCATTCTCAGAAACTTCAATGGGCTTTACGCATTCAACTCACAGAGTGCAATGTTGCTTTTGAGAGCGCAGTTTTAAAACACTGTTTTTGTAGAATTTGCTAGTGGATGTTTGGAGCGATGTGAGGCCTTTGCTGGAAAAGGAAATATCTTCACATAAAACCTAGACAGAAGCATTCTCAGAAACTCCTTTGTGATGAGTGCATTCAAATCACACACTTGAACCTTCCTTTGGAAAGAGCAGTTTTGAAACACTCTTTCTGAAGAATCTGCAAGTGGATATTTGGAGCGATTTGAGGCCTATGCTGGAAATGAAATATCTTCACCTAAAAACTAGACGGAAGCATTCTCAGAAACTCCTTTGTGATGAGTGCATTCAACTCACAGAGTTGAAGCTTCCTTTTGATAGAGCAGTTTTGAAACACTCTTTTAGCAGCATCTGCAGGTGGATATTTGGAGCGCTTTGAGGCCAAGGCTGGAAAACGAAATATCATCACATAAAAACTCGACAGAAGCATTCTCTGAAACTTCTTTGTGATGAGTGCATTCAACTCACAGACTCGAACGTTGCTTTTGATAGAACAGTTTAGAAACACTCCTTTTGTAGAATCTGCAAGTGTTTATTTGGAGCGCTTGGAGGCCTATGTTGGAAAAGGACATATCTTCACATCAAGAGTAGACAGACGCATTCTCAGAAACTTCTTTGTGATGAGTGCATTGAACTCACAGAGTTGAACCTACCTATTGATAGAGAAGTTTTGAAACACCCTTTTTGTAGAATCTGCAAGTGAATATTTGGCGCGATTTGAGGCCTATGCAGGAAACGGAAATATCTTCACATGAAAGCTAGACAGATGAATTCTCCGAAACGTCTTTGTGATGAGTGCATTCAACTCACAGACTTGAAGCTTCCTTTTGAAAGAGCAGTTTCGAAACACTCTTTTTGTAGAATCTGCAAGTGGATATTTGGAGCGCTTTGAGGGCTATGCTGGAAAAGTTAATACCTTCACCTAAAAACTAGACAGACGCAAACTCAGAAACTTCTTTGTGACGTGTGCATTGAACTCACAGAGTTGAACCTTTCTTTTGATACAGAAGTTTTGAAACACTCTTTTCGTAGAATCTTCAAGTGGATGGATGGAGTGATTTGAGGCCTATGCTGGAAAAGGAAATACCTCCACGTAGAAACGAGACAAAAGCATTCTCAGAAAGTTCCCTGTGCTTTGTGCATTCAACTCACAGAGTTGAACATTCCCTTTGATAGAGCAGTTTTGAAACACTCTTCTTGTAGAATCTGCAAGTGGATATTTGGAGCGCTTTGAGGCCTCTGCCGCCAAAGGAATTATCATTGCATAAAAACTAGATGGAAGCGTTCTCAGAAACTTCCTTGTGATGAGTGCCTTCAACTCGCAGAGTGGAACCTTCCTTTCGATAGACCAGTTTTGAAACACTGTTTTTGTAGAATCCGCAAGTGGCTATTTGGAGCTCTTTGAGGCTTATGCTGGAAAAGGAAATATCTTCGTCTACAAACTAGACAGAAGCATTCTCAGAAACTTCTTTGTCATGTGGCGATTGAACTCACAGAGTTGAACATTCCTTTACATAGAGCAGTTTTGCAACACCCTTTCGGTGGAAAGTGAAAGTGCTTATTTGGTGCGATGGCGGCATCTAGTGGATAAGGAAATACATTCAGATGAAAACAAGATACATCCATTCTCAGAAACTTCTTTGTGATGACTGCATTCTACTCACAGAGTTGAGCCTTCCTTTTGATAGAGCAGTTTTGAAACACTCTTTTTGTGGAATCTGCAAGTGGCTATTTGGAGCGCTTTGAGGCCTATGCTGGAAAAGGAAATCTCTTCACATAAAACCTAGACAGAAGTATTCCCAGAAAGTTTTTCTGATGTGCGCATTCAACTCACCGAGTTGAACCTTCCTTTAGATAGAGCAGTTTTGAAACACTCTGTCTGTAGTACCTGCGAGTGGATATTTGGAGTGCTTTGAGTGCTACACTGTAAAAGCAAATATCTTCACTTGGAATCTAGACAGAAGAATTCTCAGAGACTTCCCTGTGCTCTCTGCATTCCGCTCACAGAGTTGAACCTTCCTTTTGATAGAACAGTTTTGAAACACTCTTGTGGTAGAATCTGCAAGTCGATATTTGGAAGGTTTGGAGGCCTATCCTGGGAAAGGAAATATCTTCCCATCAAAACTAGACAGAAGCATTCTCAGAAGCTTCTTAGTGATGTGCGCATTCAAGTCACAGAGTTGAAGCTTCCTTTTGATATAGCAGTTTTGAACCACTCTTTTAGTGGAATCTGCAAGTGGATGTTCGGAGAGCTAAGAGGCCAACACTGGAAAAGGAAATCTCTTCACGTAAAAACTAGACGGAAGCATTCTCAGAAACTTCAATGGGCTTTACGCATTCAACTCACAGAGTGCAATGTTGCTTTTGAGAGCGCAGTTTTAAAACACTGTTTTTGTAGAATTTGCTAGAGGATGTTTGGAGCGATGTGAGGCCTTTGCTGGAAAAGGAAATATCTTCACATAAAACCTAGACAGAAGCATTCTCAGAAACTCCTTTGTGATGAGTGCATTCAAATCACACACTTGAACCTTCCTTTGGAAAGAGCAGTTTTGAAACACTCTTTCTGAAGAATCTGCAAGGGGATATTTGGAGCGATTTGAGGCCTCTGCTGGAAATGAAATATCTTCACCTAAAAACTAGACGGAAGCATTCTCAGAAACTCCTTTGTGATGAGTGCATTCAACTCACAGAGTTGAAGCTTCCTTTTGATAGAGCAGTTTTGAAACACTCTTTTAGCAGCATCTGCAGGTGGATATTTGGAGCGCTTTGAGGCCAAGGCTGGAAAACGAAATATCATCACATAAAAACTCGACAGAAGCATTCTCTGAAACTTCTTTGTGATGAGTGCATTCAACTCACAGACTCGAACGTTGCTTTTGATAGAACAGTTTAGAAACACTCCTTTTGTAGAATCTGCAAGTGTTTATTTGGAGCGCTTGGAGGCCTATGTTGGAAAAGGACATATCTTCACATCAAGAGTAGACAGACGCATTCTCAGAAACTTCTTTGTGATGAGTGCATTGAACTCACAGAGTTGAACCTACCTATTGATAGAGAAGTTTTGAAACACCCTTTTTGTAGAATCTGCAAGTGAATATTTGGCGCGATTTGAGGCCTATGCAGGAAACGGAAATATCTTCACATGAAAGCTAGACAGATGAATTCTCCGAAACGTCTTTGTGATGAGTGCATTCAACTCACAGACTTGAAGCTTCCTTTTGAAAGAGCAGTTTCGAAACACTCTTTTTGTAGAATCTGCAAGTGGATATTTGGAGCGCTTTGAGGGCTATGCTGGAAAAGTTAATACCTTCACCTAAAAACTAGACAGACGCAAACTCAGAAACTTCTTTGTGACGTGTGCATTGAACTCACAGAGTTGAACCTTTCTTTTGATACAGAAGTTTTGAAACACTCTTTTCGTAGAATCTTCAAGTGGATGGATGGAGTGATTTGAGGCCTATGCTGGAAAAGGAAATACCTCCACGTAGAAACGAGACAAAAGCATTCTCAGAAAGTTCCCTGTGCTTTGTGCATTCAACTCACAGAGTTGAACATTCCCTTTGATAGAGCAGTTTTGAAACACTCTTCTTGTAGAATCTGCAAGTGGATATTTGGAGCGCTTTGAGGCCTCTGCCGCCAAAGGAATTATCATTGCATAAAAACTAGATGGAAGCCTTCTCAGAAACTTCCTTGTGATGAGTGCCTTCAACTCGCAGAGTGGAACCTTCCTTTCGATAGACCAGTTTTGAAACACTGTTTTTGTAGAATCCGCAAGTGGCTATTTGGAGCTCTTTGAGGCTTATGCTGGAAAAGGAAATATCTTCGTCTACAAACTAGACAGAAGCATTCTCAGAAACTTCTTTGTCATGTGGCGATTGAACTCACAGAGTTGAACATTCCTTTACATAGAGCAGTTTTGCAACACCCTTTCGGTGGAAAGTGAAAGTGCTTATTTGGTGCGATGGCGGCATCTAGTGGATAAGGAAATACATTCAGATGAAAACAAGATACATCCATTCTCAGAAACTTCTTTGTGATGACTGCATTCTACTCACAGAGTTGAGCCTTCCTTTTGATAGAGCAGTTTTGAAACACTCTTTTTGTGGAATCTGCAAGTGGCTATTTGGAGCGCTTTGAGGCCTATGCTGGAAAAGGAAATCTCTTCACATAAAACCTAGACAGAAGTATTCCCAGAAAGTTTTTCTGATGTGCGCATTCAACTCACCGAGTTGAACCTTCCTTTAGATAGAGCAGTTTTGAAACACTCTGTCTGTAGTACCTGCGAGTGGATATTTGGAGTGCTTTGAGTGCTACACTGTAAAAGCAAATATCTTCACTTGGAATCTAGACAGAAGAATTCTCAGAGACTTCCCTGTGCTCTCTGCATTCCGCTCACAGAGTTGAACCTTCCTTTTGATAGAACAGTTTTGAAACACTCTTGTGGTAGAATCTGCAAGTCGATATTTGGAAGGTTTGGAGGCCTATCCTGGGAAAGGAAATATCTTCCCATCAAAACTAGACAGAAGCATTCTCAGAAGCTTCTTAGTGATGTGCGCATTCAAGTCACAGAGTTGAAGCTTCCTTTTGATATAGCAGTTTTGAACCACTCTTTTAGTGGAATCTGCAAGTGGATGTTCGGAGAGCTAAGAGGCCAACACTGGAAAAGGAAATCTCTTCACGTAAAAACTAGACGGAAGCATTCTCAGAAACTTCCATGGGCTTTACGCATTCAACTCACAGAGTGCAATGTTGCTTTTGAGAGCGCAGTTTTAAAACACTGTTTTTGTAGAATTTGCTAGAGGATGTTTGGAGCGATGTGAGGCCTTTGCTGGAAAAGGAAATATCTTCACATAAAACCTAGACAGAAGCATTCTCAGAAACTCCTTTGTGATGAGTGCATTCAAATCACACACTTGAACCTTCCTTTGGAAAGAGCAGTTTTGAAACACTCTTTCTGAAGAATCTGCAAGGGGATATTTGGAGCGATTTGAGGCCTCTGCTGGAAATGAAATATCTTCACCTAAAAACTAGACGGAAGCATTCTCAGAAACTCCTTTGTGATGAGTGCATTCAACTCACAGAGTTGAAGCTTCCTTTTGATAGAGCAGTTTTGAAACACTCTTTTAGCAGCATCTGCAGGTGGATATTTGGAGCGCTTTGAGGCCAAGGCTGGAAAACGAAATATCATCACATAAAAACTCGACAGAAGCATTCTCTGAAACTTCTTTGTGATGAGTGCATTCAACTCACAGACTCGAACGTTGCTTTTGATAGAACAGTTTAGAAACACTCCTTTTGTAGAATCTGCAAGTGTTTATTTGGAGCGCTTGGAGGCCTATGTTGGAAAAGGACATATCTTCACATCAAGAGTAGACAGACGCATTCTCAGAAACTTCTTTGTGATGAGTGCATTGAACTCACAGAGTTGAACCTACCTGTTGATAGAGAAGTTTTGAAACACCCTTTTTGTAGAATCTGCAAGTGAATATTTGGCGCGATTTGAGGCCTATGCAGGAAACGGAAATATCTTCACATGAAAGCTAGACAGATGAATTCTCCGAAACGTCTTTGTGATGAGTGCATTCAACTCACAGACTTGAAGCTTCCTTTTGAAAGAGCAGTTTCGAAACACTCTTTTTGTAGAATCTGCAAGTGGATATTTGGAGCGCTTTGAGGGCTATGCTGGAAAAGTTAATACCTTCACCTAAAAACTAGACAGACGCAAACTCAGAAACTTCTTTGTGACGTGTGCATTGAACTCACAGAGTTGAACCTTTCTTTTGATACAGAAGTTTTGAAACACTCTTTTCGTAGAATCTTCAAGTGGATGGATGGAGTGATTTGAGGCCTATGCTGGAAAAGGAAATACCTTCACGTAGAAACGAGACAAAAGCATTCTCAGAAAGTTCCCTGTGCTTTGTGCATTCAACTCACAGAGTTGAACATTCCCTTTGATAGAGCAGTTTTGAAACACTCTTCTTGTAGAATCTGCAAGTGGCTATTTGGAGCGCTTTGAGGCCTCTGCCGCCAAAGGAATTATCATTGCATAAAAACTAGATGGAAGCGTTCTCAGAAACTTCCTTGTGATGAGTGCCTTCAACTCGCAGAGTGGAACCTTCCTTTCGATAGACCAGTTTTGAAACACTGTTTTTGTAGAATCCGCAAGTGGCTATTTGGAGCTCTTTGAGGCTTATGCTGGAAAAGGAAATATCTTCGTCTACAAACTAGACAGAAGCATTCTCAGAAACTTCTTTGTCATGTGGGGATTGAACTCACAGAGTTGAACATTCCTTTACATAGAGCAGTTTTGCAACACCCTTTCGGTGGAAAGTGAAAGTGCTTATTTGGTGCGATGGCGGCATCTAGTGGATAAGGAAATACATTCAGATGAAAACAAGATACATCCATTCTCAGAAACTTCTTTGTGATGACTGCATTCTACTCACAGAGTTGAACCTTCCTTTTGATAGAGCAGTTTTGAAACACTCTTTTTGTGGAATCTGCAAGTGGCTATTTGGAGCGCTTTGAGGCCTATGCTGGAAAAGGAAATCTCTTCACATAAAACCTAGACAGAAGTATTCCCAGAAAGTTTTTCTGATGTGCGCATTCAACTCACCGAGTTGAACCTTCCTTTAGATAGAGCAGTTTTGAAACACTCTGTCTGTAGTACCTGCGAGTGGATATTTGGAGTGCTTTGAGTGCTACACTGTAAAAGCAAATATCTTCACTTGGAATCTAGACAGAAGAATTCTCAGAGACTTCCCTGTGCTCTCTGCATTCCACTCACAGAGTTGAACCTTCCTTTTGATAGAACAGTTTTGAAACACTCTTGTGGTAGAAACTGCAAGTCGATATTTGGAAGGTTTGGAGGCCTATCCTGGGAAAGGAAATATCTTCCCATCAAAACTAGACAGAAGCATTCTCAGAAGCTTCTTAGTGATGTGCGCATTCAAGTCACAGAGTTGAAGCTTCCTTTTGATATAGCAGTTTTGAACCACTCTTTTAGTGGAATCTGCAAGTGGATGTTCGGAGAGCTAAGAGGCCAACACTGGAAAAGGAAATCTCTTCACGTAAAAACTAGACGGAAGCATTCTCAGAAACTTCAATGGGCTTTACGCATTCAACTCACAGAGTGCAATGTTGCTTTTGAGAGCGCAGTTTTAAAACACTGTTTTTGTAGAATTTGCTAGAGGATGTTTGGAGCGATGTGAGGCCTTTGCTGGAAAAGGAAATATCTTCACATAAAACCTAGACAGAAGCATTCTCAGAAACTCCTTTGTGATGAGTGCATTCAAATCACACACTAGAACCTTCCTTTGGAAAGAGCAGTTTTGAAACACTCTTTCTGAAGAATCTGCAAGTGGATATTTGGAGGGATTTGAGGCCTATGCTGGAAATGAAATATCTTCACCTAAAAACTAGACGGAAGCATTCTCAGAAACTCCTTTGTGATGAGTGCATTCAACTCACAGAGTTGAAGCTTCCTTTTGATAGAGCAGTTTTGAAACACTCTTTTAGCAGCATCTGCAGGTGGATATTTGGAGCGCTTTGAGGCCAAGGCTGGAAAACGAAATATCATCACATAAAAACTCGACAGAAGCATTCTCCGAAACTTCTTTGTGATGAGTGCATTCAACTCACAGACTCGAACGTTGCTTTTGATAGAACAGTTTAGAAACACTCCTTTTGTAGAATCTGCAAGTGTTTATTTGGAGCGCTTGGAGGCCTATGTTGGAAAAGGACATATCTTCACATCAAGAGTAGACAGACGCATTCTCAGAAACTTCTTTGTGATGAGTGCATTGAACTCACAGAGTTGAACCTACCTATTGATAGAGAAGTTTTGAAACACCCTTTTTGTAGAATCTGCAAGTGAATATTTGGCGCGATTTGAGGCCTATGCAGGAAACGGAAATATCTTCACATGAAAGCTAGACAGATGAATTCTCCGAAACGTCTTTGTGATGAGTGCATTCAACTCACAGACTTGAAGCTTCCTTTTGAAAGAGCAGTTTCGAAACACTCTTTTTGTAGAATCTGCAAGTGGATATTTGGAGCGCTTTGAGGGCTATGCTGGAAAAGTTAATACCTTCACCTAAAAACTAGACAGACGCAAACTCAGAAACTTCTTTGTAACGTGCGCATTGAACTCACAGAGTTGAACCTTTCTTTTGATACAGAAGTTTTGAAACACTCTTTTCGTAGAATCTTCAAGTGGATGGATGGAGTGATTTGAGGCCTATGCTGGAAAAGGAAATACCTTCACGTAGAAACGAGACAAAAGCATTCTCAGAAAGTTCCCTGTGCTTTGTGCATTCAACTCACAGAGTTGAACATTCCCTTTGATAGAGCAGTTTTGAAACACTCTTCTTGTAGAATCTGCAAGTGGATATTTGGAGCGCTTTGAGGCCTCTGCCGCCAAAGGAATTATCATTGCATAAAAACTAGATGGAAGCGTTCTCAGAAACTTCCTTGTGATGAGTGCCTTCAACTCGCAGAGTGGAACCTTCCTTTCGATAGACCAGTTTTGAAACACTGTTTTTGTAGAATCCGCAAGTGGCTATTTGGAGCTCTTTGAGGCTTATGCTGGAAAAGGAAATATCTTCGTCTACAAACTAGACAGAAGCATTCTCAGAAACTTCTTTGTCATGTGGGGATTGAACTCACAGAGTTGAACATTCCTTTACATAGAGCAGTTTTGCAACACCCTTTCGGTGGAAAGTGAAAGTGCTTATTTGGTGCGATGGCGGCATCTAGTGGATAAGGAAATACATTCAGATGAAAACAAGATACATCCATTCTCAGAAACTTCTTTGTGATGACTGCATTCTACTCACAGAGTTGAACCTTCCTTTTGATAGAGCAGTTTTGAAACACTCTTTTTGTGGAATCTGCAAGTGGCTATTTGGAGCGCTTTGAGGCCTATGCTGGAAAAGGAAATCTCTTCACATAAAACCTAGACAGAAGTATTCCCAGAAAGTTTTTCTGATGTGCGCATTCAACTCACCGAGTTGAACCTTCCTTTAGATAGAGCAGTTTTGAAACACTCTGTCTGTAGTACCTGCGAGTGGATATTTGGAGTGCTTTGAGTGCTACACTGTAAAAGCAAATATCTTCACTTGGAATCTAGACAGAAGAATTCTCAGAGACTTCCCTGTGCTCTCTGCATTCCGCTCACAGAGTTGAACCTTCCTTTTGATAGAACAGTTTTGAAACACTCTTGTGGTAGAATCTGCAAGTCGATATTTGGAAGGTTTGGAGGCCTATCCTGGGAAAGGAAATATCTTCCCATCAAAACTAGACAGAAGCATTCTCAGAAGCTTCTTAGTGATGTGCGCATTCAAGTCACAGAGTTGAAGCTTCCTTTTGATATAGCAGTTTTGAACCACTCTTTTAGTGGAATCTGCAAGTGGATGTTCGGAGAGCTAAGAGGCCAACACTGGAAAAGGAAATCTCTTCACGTAAAAACTAGATGGAAGCATTCTCAGAAACTTCAATGGGCTTTACGCATTCAACTCACAGAGTGCAATGTTGCTTTTGAGAGCGCAGTTTTAAAACACTGTTTTTGTAGAATTTGCTAGAGGATGTTTGGAGCGATGTGAGGCCTTTGCTGGAAAAGGAAATATCTTCACATAAAACCTAGACAGAAGCATTCTCAGAAACTCCTTTGTGATGAGTGCATTCAAATCACACTCTTGAACCTTCCTTTGGAAAGAGCAGTTTTGAAACACTCTTTCTGAAGAATCTGCAAGTGGATATTTGGAGCGATTTGAGGCCTATGCTGGAAATGAAATATCTTCACCTAAAAACTAGACGGAAGCATTCTCAGAAACTCCTTTGTGATGAGTGCATTCAACTCACAGAGTTGAAGCTTCCTTTTGATAGAGCAGTTTTGAAACACTCTTTTAGCAGCATCTGCAGGTGGATATTTGGAGCGCTTTGAGGCCAAGGCTGGAAAACGAAATATCATCACATAAAAACTCGACAGAAGCATTCTCTGAAACTTCTTTGTGATGAGTGCATTCAACTCACAGACTCGAACGTTGCTTTTGATAGAACAGTTTAGAAACACTCCTTTTGTAGAATCTGCAAGTGTTTATTTGGAGCGCTTGGAGGCCTATGTTGGAAAAGGACATATCTTCACATCAAGAGTAGACAGACGCATTCTCAGAAACTTCTTTGTGATGAGTGCATTGAACTCACAGAGTTGAACCTACCTGTTGATAGAGAAGTTTTGAAACACCCTTTTTGTAGAATCTGCAAGTGAATATTTGGCGCGATTTGAGGCCTATGCAGGAAACGGAAATATCTTCACATGAAAGCTAGACAGATGAATTCTCCGAAACGTCTTTGTGATGAGTGCATTCAACTCACAGACTTGAAGCTTCCTTTTGAAAGAGCAGTTTCGAAACACTCTTTTTGTAGAATCTGCAAGTGGCTATTTGGAGCGCTTTGAGGGCTATGCTGGAAAAGTTAATACCTTCACCTAAAAACTAGACAGACGCAAACTCAGAAACTTCTTTGTGACGTGTGCATTGAACTCACAGAGTTGAACCTTTCTTTTGATACAGAAGTTTTGAAACACTCTTTTCGTAGAATCTTCAAGTGGATGGATGGAGTGATTTGAGGCCTATGCTGGAAAAGGAAATACCTCCACGTAGAAACGAGACAAAAGCATTCTCAGAAAGTTCCCTGTGCTTTGTGCATTCAACTCACAGAGTTGAACATTCCCTTTGATAGAGCAGTTTTGAAACACTCTTCTTGTAGAATCTGCAAGTGGATATTTGGAGCGCTTTGAGGCCTCTGCCGCCAAAGGAATTATCATTGCATAAAAACTAGATGGAAGCGTTCTCAGAAACTTCCTTGTGATGAGTGCCTTCAACTCGCAGAGTGGAACCTTCCTTTCGATAGACCAGTTTTGAAACACTGTTTTTGTAGAATCCGCAAGTGGCTATTTGGAGCTCTTTGAGGCTTATGCTGGAAAAGGAAATATCTTCGTCTACAAACTAGACAGAAGCATTCTCAGAAACTTCTTTGTCATGTGGGGATTGAACTCACAGAGTTGAACATTCCTTTACATAGAGCAGTTTTGCAACACCCTTTCGGTGGAAAGTGAAAGTGCTTATTTGGTGCGATGGCGGCATCTAGTGGATAAGGAAATACATTCAGATGAAAACAAGATACATCCATTCTCAGAAACTTCTTTGTGATGACTGCATTCTACTCACAGAGTTGAACCTTCCTTTTGATAGAGCAGTTTTGAAACACTCTTTTTGTGGAATCTGCAAGTGGCTATTTGGAGCGCTTTGAGGCCTATGCTGGAAAAGGAAATCTCTTCACATAAAACCTAGACAGAAGTATTCCCAGAAAGTTTTTCTGATGTGCGCATTCAACTCACCGAGTTGAACCTTCCTTTAGATAGAGCAGTTTTGAAACACTCTGTCTGTAGTACCTGCGAGTGGATATTTGGAGTGCTTTGAGTGCTACACTGTAAAAGCAAATATCTTCACTTGGAATCTAGACAGAAGAATTCTCAGAGACTTCCCTGTGCTCTCTGCATTCCGCTCACAGAGTTGAACCTTCCTTTTGATAGAACAGTTTTGAAACACTCTTGTGGTAGAATCTGCAAGTCGATATTTGGAAGGTTTGGAGGCCTATCCTGGGAAAGGAAATATCTTCCCATCAAAACTAGACAGAAGCATTCTCAGAAGCTTCTTAGTGATGTGCGCATTCAAGTCACAGAGTTGAAGCTTCCTTTTGATATAGCAGTTTTGAACCACTCTTTTAGTGGAATCTGCAAGTGGATGTTCGGAGAGCTAAGAGGCCAACACTGGAAAAGGAAATCTCTTCACGTAAAAACTAGACGGAAGCATTCTCAGAAACTTCAATGGGCTTTACGCATTCAACTCACAGAGTGCAATGTTGCTTTTGAGAGCGCAGTTTTAAAACACTGTTTTTGTGGAATTTGCTAGAGGATGTTTGGAGCGATGTGAGGCCTTTGCTGGAAAAGGAAATATCTTCACATAAAACCTAGACAGAAGCATTCTCAGAAACTCCTTTGTGATGAGTGCATTCAAATCACACACTAGAACCTTCCTTTGGAAAGAGCAGTTTTGAAACACTCTTTCTGAAGAATCTGCAAGTGGATATTTGGAGGGATTTGAGGCCTATGCTGGAAATGAAATATCTTCACCTAAAAACTAGACGGAAGCATTCTCAGAAACTCCTTTGTGATGAGTGCATTCAACTCACAGAGTTGAAGCTTCCTTTTGATAGAGCAGTTTTGAAACACTCTTTTAGCAGCATCTGCAGGTGGATATTTGGAGCGTTTTGAGGCCAAGGCTGGAAAACGAAATATCATCACATAAAAACTCGACAGAAGCATTCTCCGAAACTTCTTTGTGATGAGTGCATTCAACTCACAGACTCGAACGTTGCTTTTGATAGAACAGTTTAGAAACACTCCTTTTGTAGAATCTGCAAGTGTTTATTTGGAGCGCTTGGAGGCCTATGTTGGAAAAGGACATATCTTCACATCAAGAGTAGACAGACGCATTCTCAGAAACTTCTTTGTGATGAGTGCATTGAACTCACAGAGTTGAACCTACCTATTGATAGAGAAGTTTTGAAACACCCTTTTTGTAGAATCTGCAAGTGAATATTTGGCGCGATTTGAGGCCTATGCAGGAAACGGAAATATCTTCACATGAAAGCTAGACAGATGAATTCTCCGAAACGTCTTTGTGATGAGTGCATTCAACTCACAGACTTGAAGCTTCCTTTTGAAAGAGCAGTTTCGAAACACTCTTTTTGTAGAATCTGCAAGTGGATATTTGGAGCGCTTTGAGGGCTATGCTGGAAAAGTTAATACCTTCACCTAAAAACTAGACAGACGCAAACTCAGAAACTTCTTTGTGACGTGTGCATTGAACTCACAGAGTTGAACCTTTCTTTTGATACAGAAGTTTTGAAACACTCTTTTCGTAGAATCTTCAAGTGGATGGATGGAGTGATTTGAGGCCTATGCTGGAAAAGGAAATACCTTCACGTAGAAACGAGACAAAAGCATTCTCAGAAAGTTCCCTGTGCTTTGTGCATTCAACTCACAGAGTTGAACATTCCCTTTGATAGAGCAGTTTTGAAACACTCTTCTTGTAGAATCTGCAAGTGGATATTTGGAGCGCTTTGAGGCCTCTGCCGCCAAAGGAATTATCATTGCATAAAAACTAGATGGAAGCGTTCTCAGAAACTTCCTTGTGATGAGTGCCTTCAACTCGCAGAGTGGAACCTTCCTTTCGATAGACCAGTTTTGAAACACTGTTTTTGTAGAATCCGCAAGTGGCTATTTGGAGCTCTTTGAGGCTTATGCTGGAAAAGGAAATATCTTCGTCTACAAACTAGACAGAAGCATTCTCAGAAACTTCTTTGTCATGTGGGGATTGAACTCACAGAGTTGAACATTCCTTTACATAGAGCAGTTTTGCAACACCCTTTCGGTGGAAAGTGAAAGTGCTTATTTGGTGCGATGGCGGCATCTAGTGGATAAGGAAATACATTCAGATGAAAACAAGATACATCCATTCTCAGAAACTTCTTTGTGATGACTGCATTCTACTCACAGAGTTGAACCTTCCTTTTGATAGAGCAGTTTTGAAACACTCTTTTTGTGGAATCTGCAAGTGGCTATTTGGAGCGCTTTGAGGCCTATGCTGGAAAAGGAAATCTCTTCACATAAAACCTAGACAGAAGTATTCCCAGAAAGTTTTTCTGATGTGCGCATTCAACTCACCGAGTTGAACCTTCCTTTAGATAGAGCAGTTTTGAAACACTCTGTCTGTAGTACCTGCGAGTGGATATTTGGAGTGCTTTGAGTGCTACACTGTAAAAGCAAATATCTTCACTTGGAATCTAGACAGAAGAATTCTCAGAGACTTCCCTGTGCTCTCTGCATTCCACTCACAGAGTTGAACCTTCCTTTTGATAGAACAGTTTTGAAACACTCTTGTGGTAGAATCTGCAAGTCGATATTTGGAACGTTTGGAGGCCTATCCTGGGAAAGGAAATATCTTCCCATCAAAACTAGACAGAAGCATTCTCAGAAGCTTCTTAGTGATGTGCGCATTCAAGTCACAGAGTTGAAGCTTCCTTTTGATATAGCAGTTTTGAACCACTCTTTTAGTGGAATCTGCAAGTGGATGTTCGGAGAGCTAAGAGGCCAACACTGGAAAAGGAAATCTCTTCACGTAAAAACTAGACGGAAGCATTCTCAGAAACTTCAATGGGCTTTACGCATTCAACTCACAGAGTGCAATGTTGCTTTTGAGAGCGCAGTTTTAAAACACTGTTTTTGTAGAATTTGCTAGAGGATGTTTGGAGCGATGTGAGGCCTTTGCTGGAAAAGGAAATATCTTCACATAAAACCTAGACAGAAGCATTCTCAGAAACTCCTTTGTGATGAGTGCATTCAAATCACACACTTGAACCTTCCTTTGGAAAGAGCAGTTTTGAAACACTCTTTCTGAAGAATCTGCAAGGGGATATTTGGAGCGATTTGAGGCCTATGCTGGAAATGAAATATCTTCACCTAAAAACTAGACGGAAGCATTCTCAGAAACTCCTTTGTGATGAGTGCATTCAACTCACAGAGTTGAAGCTTCCTTTTGATAGAGCAGTTTTGAAACACTCTTTTAGCAGCATCTGCAGGTGGATATTTGGAGCGCTTTGAGGCCAAGGCTGGAAAACGAAATATCATCACATAAAAACTCGACAGAAGCATTCTCTGAAACTTCTTTGTGATGAGTGCATTCAACTCACAGACTCGAACGTTGCTTTTGATAGAACAGTTTAGAAACACTCCTTTTGTAGAATCTGCAAGTGTTTATTTGGAGCGCTTGGAGGCCTATGTTGGAAAAGGACATATCTTCACATCAAGAGTAGACAGACGCATTCTCAGAAACTTCTTTGTGATGAGTGCATTGAACTCACAGAGTTGAACCTACCTGTTGATAGAGAAGTTTTGAAACACCCTTTTTGTAGAATCTGCAAGTGAATATTTGGCGCGATTTGAGGCCTATGCAGGAAACGGAAATATCTTCACATGAAAACTAGACAGATGAATTCTCCGAAACGTCTTTGTGATGAGTGCATTCACCTCACAGTCTTGAAGCTTCCTTTTGAAAGAGCAGATTCGAAACACTCTTTTTGTAGAATCTGCAAGTGGCTATTTGGAGCGCTTTGAGGGCTATGCTGGAAAAGTTAATACCTTCACCTAAAAACTAGACAGACGCAAACTCAGAAACTTCTTTGTGACGTGTGCATTGAACTCACAGAGTTGAACCTTTCTTTTGATACAGAAGTTTTGAAACACTCTTTTCGTAGAATCTTCAAGTGGATGGATGGAGTGATTTGAGGCCTATGCTGGAAAAGGAAATACCTTCACGTAGAAACGAGACAAAAGCATTCTCAGAAAGTTCCCTGTGCTTTGTGCATTCAACTCACAGAGTTGAACATTCCCTTTGATAGAGCAGTTTTGAAACACTCTTCTTGTAGAATCTGCAAGTGGATATTTGGAGCGCTTTGAGGCCTCTGCCGCCAAAGGAATTATCATTGCATAAAAACTAGATGGAAGCGTTCTCAGAAACTTCCTTGTGATGAGTGCCTTCAACTCGCAGAGTGGAACCTTCCTTTCGATAGACCAGTTTTGAAACACTGTTTTTGTAGAATCCGCAAGTGGCTATTTGGAGCTCTTTGAGGCTTATGCTGGAAAAGGAAATATCTTCGTCTACAAACTAGACAGAAGCATTCTCAGAAACTTCTTTGTCATGTGGGGATTGAACTCACAGAGTTGAACATTCCTTTACATAGAGCAGTTTTGCAACACCCTTTCGGTGGAAAGTGAAAGTGCTTATTTGGTGCGATGGCGGCATCTAGTGGATAAGGAAATACATTCAGATGAAAACAAGATACATCCATTCTCAGAAACTTCTTTGTGATGACTGCATTCTACTCACAGAGTTGAACCTTCCTTTTGATAGAGCAGTTTTGAAACACTCTTTTTGTGGAATCTGCAAGTGGCTATTTGGAGCGCTTTGAGGCCTATGCTGGAAAAGGAAATCTCTTCACATAAAACCTAGACAGAAGTATTCCCAGAAAGTTTTTCTGATGTGCGCATTCAACTCACCGAGTTGAACCTTCCTTTAGATAGAGCAGTTTTGAAACACTCTGTCTGTAGTACCTGCGAGTGGATATTTGGAGTGCTTTGAGTGCTACACTGTAAAAGCAAATATCTTCACTTGGAATCTAGACAGAAGAATTCTCAGAGACTTCCCTGTGCTCTCTGCATTCCGCTCACAGAGTTGAACCTTCCTTTTGATAGAACAGTTTTGAAACACTCTTGTGGTAGAATCTGCAAGTCGATATTTGGAAGGTTTGGAGGCCTATCCTGGGAAAGGAAATATCTTCCCATCAAAACTAGACAGAAGCATTCTCAGAAGCTTCTTAGTGATGTGCGCATTCAAGTCACAGAGTTGAAGCTTCCTTTTGATATAGCAGTTTTGAACCACTCTTTTAGTGGAATCTGCATGTGGATGTTCGGAGAGCTAAGAGGCCAACACTGGAAAAGGAAATCTCTTCACGTAAAAACTAGACGGAAGCATTCTCAGAAACTTCAATGGGCTTTACGCATTCAACTCACAGAGTGCAATGTTGCTTTTGAGAGCGCAGTTTTAAAACACTGTTTTTGTGGAATTTGCTAGAGGATGTTTGGAGCGATGTGAGGCCTTTGCTGGAAAAGGAAATATCTTCACATAAAACCTAGACAGAAGCATTCTCAGAAACTCCTTTGTGATGAGTGCATTCAAATCACACACTTGAACCTTCCTTTGGAAAGAGCAGTTTTGAAACACTCTTTCTGAAGAATCTGCAAGTGGATATTTGGAGCGATTTGAGGCCTATGCTGGAAATGAAATATCTTCACCTAAAAACTAGACGGAAGCATTCTCAGAAACTCCTTTGTGATGAGTGCATTCAACTCACAGAGTTGAAGCTTCCTTTTGATAGAGCAGTTTTGAAACACTCTTTTAGCAGCATCTGCAGGTGGATATTTGGAGCGCTTTGAGGCCAAGGCTGGAAAACGAAATATCATCACATAAAAACTCGACAGAAGCATTCTCTGAAACTTCTTTGTGATGAGTGCATTCAACTCACAGACTCGAACGTTGCTTTTGATAGAACAGTTTAGAAACACTCCTTTTGTAGAATCTGCAAGTGTTTATTTGGAGCGCTTGGAGGCCTATGTTGGAAAAGGACATATCTTCACATCAAGAGTAGACAGACGCATTCTCAGAAACTTCTTTGTGATGAGTGCATTGAACTCACAGAGTTGAACCTACCTATTGATAGAGAAGTTTTGAAACACCCTTTTTGTAGAATCTGCAAGTGAATATTTAGCGCGATTTGAGGCCTATGCAGGAAACGGAAATATCTTCACATGAAAGCTAGACAGATGAATTCTCCGAAACGTCTTTGTGATGAGTGCATTCAACTCACAGACTTGAAGCTTCCTTTTGAAAGAGCAGTTTCGAAACACTCTTTTTGTAGAATCTGCAAGTGGATATTTGGAGCGCTTTGAGGGCTATGCTGGAAAAGTTAATACCTTCACCTAAAAACTAGACAGACGCAAACTCAGAAACTTCTTTGTGACGTGTGCATTGAACTCACAGAGTTGAACCTTTCTTTTGATACAGAAGTTTTGAAACACTCTTTTCGTAGAATCTTCAAGTGGATGGATGGAGTGATTTGAGGCCTATGCTGGAAAAGGAAATACCTTCACGTAGAAACGAGACAAAAGCATTCTCAGAAAGTTCCCTGTGCTTTGTGCATTCAACTCACAGAGTTGAACATTCCCTTTGATAGAGCAGTTTTGAAACACTCTTCTTGTAGAATCTGCAAGTGGATATTTGGAGCGCTTTGAGGCCTCTGCCGCCAAAGGAATTATCATTGCATAAAAACTAGATGGAAGCGTTCTCAGAAACTACCTTGTGATGAGTGCCTTCAACTCGCAGAGTGGAACCTTCCTTTCGATAGACCAGTTTTGAAACACTGTTTTTGTAGAATCCGCAAGTGGCTATTTGGAGCTCTTTGAGGCTTATGCTGGAAAAGGAAATATCTTCGTCTACAAACTAGACAGAAGCATTCTCAGAAACTTCTTTGTCATGTGGGGATTGAACTCACAGAGTTGAACATTCCTTTACATAGAGCAGTTTTGCAACACCCTTTCGGTGGAAAGTGAAAGTGCTTATTTGGTGCGATGGCGGCATCTAGTGGATAAGGAAATACATTCAGATGAAAACAAGATACATCCATTCTCAGAAACTTCTTTGTGATGACTGCATTCTACTCACAGAGTTGAACCTTCCTTTTGATAGAGCAGTTTTGAAACACTCTTTTTGTGGAATCTGCAAGTGGCTATTTGGAGCGCTTTGAGGCCTATGCTGGAAAAGGAAATCTCTTCACATAAAACCTAGACAGAAGTATTCCCAGAAAGTTTTTCTGATGTGTGCATTCAACTCACCGAGTTGAACCTTCCTTTAGATAGAGCAGTTTTGAAACACTCTGTCTGTAGTACCTGCGAGTGGATATTTGGAGTGCTTTGAGTGCTACACTGTAAAAGCAAATATCTTCACTTGGAATCTAGACAGAAGAATTCTCAGAGACTTCCCTGTGCTCTCTGCATTCCACTCACAGAGTTGAACCTTCCTTTTGATAGAACAGTTTTGAAACACTCTTGTGGTAGAATCTGCAAGTCGATATTTGGAAGATTTGGAGGCCTATCCTGGGAAAGGAAATATCTTCCCATCAAAACTAGACAGAAGCATTCTCAGAAGCTTCTTAGTGATGTGCGCATTCAAGTCACAGAGTTGAAGCTTCCTTTTGATATAGCAGTTTTGAACCACTCTTTTAGTGGAATCTGCAAGTGGATGTTCGGAGAGCTAAGAGGCCAACACTGGAAAAGGAAATCTCTTCACGTAAAAACTAGACGGAAGCATTCTCAGAAACTTCAATGGGCTTTACGCATTCAACTCACAGAGTGCAATGTTGCTTTTGAGAGCGCAGTTTTAAAACACTGTTTTTGTAGAATTTGCTAGAGGATGTTTGGAGCGATGTGAGGCCTTTGCTGGAAAAGGAAATATCTTCACATAAAACCTAGACAGAAGCATTCTCAGAAACTCCTTTGTGATGAGTGCATTCAAATCACACACTTGAACCTTCCTTTGGAAAGAGCAGTTTTGAAACACTCTTTCTGAAGAATCTGCAAGGGGATATTTGGAGCGATTTGAGGCCTATGCTGGAAATGAAATATCTTCACCTAAAAACTAGACGGAAGCATTCTCAGAAACTCCTTTGTGATGAGTGCATTCAACTCACAGAGTTGAAGCTTCCTTTTGATAGAGCAGTTTTGAAACACTCTTTTAGCAGCATCTGCAGGTGGATATTTGGAGCGCTTTGAGGCCAAGGCTGGAAAACGAAATATCATCACATAAAAACTCGACAGAAGCATTCTCTGAAACTTCTTTGTGATGAGTGCATTCAACTCACAGACTCGAACGTTGCTTTTGATAGAACAGTTTAGAAACACTCCTTTTGTAGAATCTGCAAGTGTTTATTTGGAGCGCTTGGAGGCCTATGTTGGAAAAGGACATATCTTCACATCAAGAGTAGACAGACGCATTCTCAGAAACTTCTTTGTGATGAGTGCATTGAACTCACAGAGTTGAACCTACCTGTTGATAGAGAAGTTTTGAAACACCCTTTTTGTAGAATCTGCAAGTGAATATTTGGCGCGATTTGAGGCCTATGCAGGAAACGGAAATATCTTCACATGAAAACTAGACAGATGAATTCTCCGAAACGTCTTTGTGATGAGTGCATTCACCTCACAGTCTTGAAGCTTCCTTTTGAAAGAGCAGATTCGAAACACTCTTTTTGTAGAATCTGCAAGTGGCTATTTGGAGCGCTTTGAGGGCTATGCTGGAAAAGTTAATACCTTCACCTAAAAACTAGACAGACGCAAACTCAGAAACTTCTTTGTGACGTGTGCATTGAACTCACAGAGTTGAACCTTTCTTTTGATACAGAAGTTTTGAAACACTCTTTTCGTAGAATCTTCAAGTGGATGGATGGAGTGATTTGAGGCCTATGCTGGAAAAGGAAATACCTTCACGTAGAAACGAGACAAAAGCATTCTCAGAAAGTTCCCTGTGCTTTGTGCATTCAACTCACAGAGTTGAACATTCCCTTTGATAGAGCAGTTTTGAAACACTCTTCTTGTAGAATCTGCAAGTGGATATTTGGAGCGCTTCGAGGCCTCTGCCGCCAAAGGAATTATCATTGCATAAAAACTAGATGGAAGCGTTCTCAGAAACTTCCTTGTGATAAGTGCCTTCAACTCGCAGAGTGGAACCTTCCTTTCGATAGACCAGTTTTGAAACACTGTTTTTGTAGGATCCGCAAGTGGCTATTTGGAGCTCTTTGAGGCTTATGCTGGAAAAGGAAATATCTTCGTCTACAAACTAGACAGAAGCATTCTCAGAAACTTCTTTGTCATGTGGGGATTGAACTCACAGAGTTGAACATTCCTTTACATAGAGCAGTTTTGCAACACCCTTTCGGTGGAAAGTGAAAGTGCTTATTTGGTGCGATGGCGGCATCTAGTGGATAAGGAAATACATTCAGATGAAAACAAGATACATCCATTCTCAGAAACTTCTTTGTGATGACTGCATTCTACTCACAGAGTTGAACCTTCCTTTTGATAGAGCAGTTTTGAAACACTCTTTTTGTGGAATCTGCAAGTGGCTATTTGGAGCGCTTTGAGGCCTATGCTGGAAAAGGAAATCTCTTCACATAAAACCTAGACAGAAGTATTCCCAGAAAGTTTTTCTGATGTGCGCATTCAACTCACCGAGTTGAACCTTCCTTTAGATAGAGCAGTTTTGAAACACTCTGTCTGTAGTACCTGCGAGTGGATATTTGGAGTGCTTTGAGTGCTACACTGTAAAAGCAAATATCTTCACTTGGAATCTAGACAGAAGAATTCTCAGAGACTTCCCTGTGCTCTCTGCATTCCACTCACAGAGTTGAACCTTCCTTTTGATAGAACAGTTTTGAAACACTCTTGTGGTAGAATCTGCAAGTCGATATTTGGAAGGTTTGGAGGCCTATCCTGGGAAAGGAAATATCTTCCCATCAAAACTAGACAGAAGCATTCACAGAAGCTTCTTAGTGATGTGCGCATTCAAGTCACAGAGTTGAAGCTTCCTTTTGATATAGCAGTTTTGAACCACTCTTTTAGTGGAATCTGCAAGTGGATGTTCGGAGAGCTAAGAGGCCAACACTGGAAAAGGAAATCTCTTCACGTAAAAACTAGACGGAAGCATTCTCAGAAACTTCAATGGGCTTTACGCATTCAACTCACAGAGTGCAATGTTGCTTTTGAGAGCGCAGTTTTAAAACACTGTTTTTGTAGAATTTGCTAGAGGATGTTTGGAGCGATGTGAGGCCTTTGCTGGAAAAGGAAATATCTTCACATAAAACCTAGACAGAAGCATTCTCAGAAACTCCTTTGTGATGAGTGCATTCAAATCACACACTTGAACCTTCCTTTGGAAAGAGCAGTTTTGAAACACTCTTTCTGAAGAATCTGCAAGGGGATATTTGGAGCGATTTGAGGCCTATGCTGGAAATGAAATATCTTCACCTAAAAACTAGACGGAAGCATTCTCAGAAACTCCTTTGTGATGAGTGCATTCAACTCACAGAGTTGAAGCTTCCTTTTGATAGAGCAGTTTTGAAACACTCTTTTAGCAGCATCTGCAGGTGGATATTTGGAGCGCTTTGAGGCCAAGGCTGGAAAACGAAATATCATCACATAAAAACTCGACAGAAGCATTCTCTGAAACTTCTTTGTGATGAGTGCATTCAACTCACAGACTCGAACGTTGCTTTTGATAGAACAGTTTAGAAACACTCCTTTTGTAGAATCTGCAAGTGTTTATTTGGAGCGCTTGGAGGCCTATGTTGGAAAAGGACATATCTTCACATCAAGAGTAGACAGACGCATTCTCAGAAACTTCTTTGTGATGAGTGCATTGAACTCACAGAGTTGAACCTACCTGTTGATAGAGAAGTTTTGAAACACCCTTTTTGTAGAATCTGCAAGTGAATATTTGGCGCGATTTGAGGCCTATGCAGGAAACGGAAATATCTTCACATGAAAGCTAGACAGATGAATTCTCCGAAACGTCTTTGTGATGAGTGCATTCACCTCACAGTCTTGAAGCTTCCTTTTGAAAGAGCAGATTCGAAACACTCTTTTTGTAGAATCTGCAAGTGGCTATTTGGAGCGCTTTGAGGGCTATGCTGGAAAAGTTAATACCTTCACCTAAAAACTAGACAGACGCAAACTCAGAAACTTCTTTGTGACGTGTGCATTGAACTCACAGAGTTGAACCTTTCTTTTGATACAGAAGTTTTGAAACACTCTTTTCGTAGAATCTTCAAGTGGATGGATGGAGTGATTTGAGGCCTATGCTGGAAAAGGAAATACCTTCACGTAGAAACGAGACAAAAGCATTCTCAGAAAGTTCCCTGTGCTTTGTGCATTCAACTCACAGAGTTGAACATTCCCTTTGATAGAGCAGTTTTGAAACACTCTTCTTGTAGAATCTGCAAGTGGATATTTGGAGCGCTTCGAGGCCTCTGCCGCCAAAGGAATTATCATTGCATAAAAACTAGATGGAAGCGTTCTCAGAAACTTCCTTGTGATGAGTGCCTTCAACTCGCAGAGTGGAACCTTCCTTTCGATAGACCAGTTTTGAAACACTGTTTTTGTAGGATCCGCAAGTGGCTATTTGGAGCTCTTTGAGGCTTATGCTGGAAAAGGAAATATCTTCGTCTACAAACTAGACAGAAGCATTCTCAGAAACTTCTTTGTCATGTGGGGATTGAACTCACAGAGTTGAACATTCCTTTACATAGAGCAGTTTTGCAACACCCTTTCGGTGGAAAGTGAAAGTGCTTATTTGGTGCGATGGCGGCATCTAGTGGATAAGGAAATACATTCAGATGAAAACAAGATACATCCATTCTCAGAAACTTCTTTGTGATGACTGCATTCTACTCACAGAGTTGAACCTTCCTTTTGATAGAGCAGTTTTGAAACACTCTTTTTGTGGAATCTGCAAGTGGCTATTTGGAGCGCTTTGAGGCCTATGCTGGAAAAGGAAATCTCTTCACATAAAACCTAGACAGAAGTATTCCCAGAAAGTTTTTCTGATGTGCGCATTCAACTCACCGAGTTGAACCTTCCTTTAGATAGAGCAGTTTTGAAACACTCTGTCTGTAGTACCTGCGAGTGGATATTTGGAGTGCTTTGAGTGCTACACTGTAAAAGCAAATATCTTCACTTGGAATCTAGACAGAAGAATTCTCAGAGACTTCCCTGTGCTCTCTGCATTCCACTCACAGAGTTGAACCTTCCTTTTGATAGAACAGTTTTGAAACACTCTTGTGGTAGAATCTGCAAGTCGATATTTGGAAGGTTTGGAGGCCTATCCTGGGAAAGGAAATATCTTCCCATCAAAACTAGACAGAAGCATTCTCAGAAGCTTCTTAGTGATGTGCGCATTCAAGTCACAGAGTTGAAGCTTCCTTTTGATATAGCAGTTTTGAACCACTCTTTTAGTGGAATCTGCAAGTGGATGTTCGGAGAGCTAAGAGGCCAACACTGGAAAAGGAAATCTCTTCACGTAAAAACTAGACGGAAGCATTCTCAGAAACTTCAATGGGCTTTACGCATTCAACTCACAGAGTGCAATGTTGCTTTTGAGAGCGCAGTTTTAAAACACTGTTTTTGTAGAATTTGCTAGAGGATGTTTGGAGCGATGTGAGGCCTTTGCTGGAAAAGGAAATATCTTCACATAAAACCTAGACAGAAGCATTCTCAGAAACTCCTTTGTGATGAGTGCATTCAAATCACACACTTGAACCTTCCTTTGGAAAGAGCAGTTTTGAAACACTCTTTCTGAAGAATCTGCAAGGGGATATTTGGAGCGATTTGAGGCCTATGCTGGAAATGAAATATCTTCACCTAAAAACTAGACGGAAGCATTCTCAGAAACTCCTTTGTGATGAGTGCATTCAACTCACAGAGTTGAAGCTTCCTTTTGATAGAGCAGTTTTGAAACACTCTTTTAGCAGCATCTGCAGGTGGATATTTGGAGCGCTTTGAGGCCAAGGCTGGAAAACGAAATATCATCACATAAAAACTCGACAGAAGCATTCTCTGAAACTTCTTTGTGATGAGTGCATTCAACTCACAGACTCGAACGTTGCTTTTGATAGAACAGTTTAGAAACACTCCTTTTGTAGAATCTGCAAGTGTTTATTTGGAGCGCTTGGAGGCCTATGTTGGAAAAGGACATATCTTCACATCAAGAGTAGACAGACGCATTCTCAGAAACTTCTTTGTGATGAGTGCATTGAACTCACAGAGTTGAACCTACCTGTTGATAGAGAAGTTTTGAAACACCCTTTTTGTAGAATCTGCAAGTGAATATTTGGCGCGATTTGAGGCCTATGCAGGAAACGGAAATATCTTCACATGAAAGCTAGACAGATGAATTCTCCGAAACGTCTTTGTGATGAGTGCATTCACCTCACAGTCTTGAAGCTTCCTTTTGAAAGAGCAGATTCGAAACACTCTTTTTGTAGAATCTGCAAGTGGCTATTTGGAGCGCTTTGAGGGCTATGCTGGAAAAGTTAATACCTTCACCTAAAAACTAGACAGACGCAAACTCAGAAACTTCTTTGTGACGTGTGCATTGAACTCACAGAGTTGAACCTTTCTTTTGATACAGAAGTTTTGAAACACTCTTTTCGTAGAATCTTCAAGTGGATGGATGGAGTGATTTGAGGCCTATGCTGGAAAAGGAAATACCTTCACGTAGAAACGAGACAAAAGCATTCTCAGAAAGTCCCCTGTGCTTTGTGCATTCAACTCACAGAGTTGAACATTCCCTTTGATAGAGCAGTTTTGAAACACTCTTCTTGTAGAATCTGCAAGTGGATATTTGGAGCGCTTCGAGGCCTCTGCCGCCAAAGGAATTATCATTGCATAAAAACTAGATGGAAGCGTTCTCAGAAACTTCCTTGTGATGAGTGCCTTCAACTCGCAGAGTGGAACCTTCCTTTCGATAGACCAGTTTTGAAACACTGTTTTTGTAGGATCCGCAAGTGGCTATTTGGAGCTCTTTGAGGCTTATGCTGGAAAAGGAAATATCTTCGTCTACAAACTAGACAGAAGCATTCTCAGAAACTTCTTTGTCATGTGGGGATTGAACTCACAGAGTTGAACATTCCTTTACATAGAGCAGTTTTGCAACACCCTTTCTGTGGAAAGTGAAAGTGCTTATTTGGTGCGATGGCGGCATCTAGTGGATAAGGAAATACATTCAGATGAAAACAAGATACATCCATTCTCAGAAACTTCTTTGTGATGACTGCATTCTACTCACAGAGTTGAACCTTCCTTTTGATAGAGCAGTTTTGAAACACTCTTTTTGTGGAATCTGCAAGTGGCTATTTGGAGCGCTTTGAGGCCTATGCTGGAAAAGGAAATCTCTTCACATAAAACCTAGACAGAAGTATTCCCAGAAAGTTTTTCTGATGTGCGCATTCAACTCACCGAGTTGAACCTTCCTTTAGATAGAGCAGTTTTGAAACACTCTGTCTGTAGTACCTGCGAGTGGATATTTGGAGTGCTTTGAGTGCTACACTGTAAAAGCAAATATCTTCACTTGGAATCTAGACAGAAGAATTCTCAGAGACTTCCCTGTGCTCTCTGCATTCCACTCACAGAGTTGAACCTTCCTTTTGATAGAACAGTTTTGAAACACTCTTGTGGTAGAATCTGCAAGTCGATATTTGGAAGGTTTGGAGGCCTATCCTGGGAAAGGAAATATCTTCCCATCAAAACTAGACAGAAGCATTCTCAGAAGCTTCTTAGTGATGTGCGCATTCAAGTCACAGAGTTGAAGCTTCCTTTTGATATAGCAGTTTTGAACCACTCTTTTAGTGGAATCTGCAAGTGGATGTTCGGAGAGCTAAGAGGCCAACACTGGAAAAGGAAATCTCTTCACGTAAAAACTAGACGGAAGCATTCTCAGAAACTTCAATGGGCTTTACGCATTCAACTCACAGAGTGCAATGTTGCTTTTGAGAGCGCAGTTTTAAAACACTGTTTTTGTAGAATTTGCTAGAGGATGTTTGGAGCGATGTGAGGCCTTTGCTGGAAAAGGAAATATCTTCACATAAAACCTAGACAGAAGCATTCTCAGAAACTCCTTTGTGATGAGTGCATTCAAATCACACACTTGAACCTTCCTTTGGAAAGAGCAGTTTTGAAACACTCTTTCTGAAGAATCTGCAAGGGGATATTTGGAGCGATTTGAGGCCTATGCTGGAAATGAAATATCTTCACCTAAAAACTAGACGGAAGCATTCTCAGAAACTCCTTTGTGATGAGTGCATTCAACTCACAGAGTTGAAGCTTCCTTTTGATAGAGCAGTTTTGAAACACTCTTTTAGCAGCATCTGCAGGTGGATATTTGGAGCGCTTTGAGGCCAAGGCTGGAAAACGAAATATCATCACATAAAAACTCGACAGAAGCATTCTCTGAAACTTCTTTGTGATGAGTGCATTCAACTCACAGACTCGAACGTTGCTTTTGATAGAACAGTTTAGAAACACTCCTTTTGTAGAATCTGCAAGTGTTTATTTGGAGCGCTTGGAGGCCTATGTTGGAAAAGGACATATCTTCACATCAAGAGTAGACAGACGCATTCTCAGAAACTTCTTTGTGATGAGTGCATTGAACTCACAGAGTTGAACCTACCTGTTGATAGAGAAGTTTTGAAACACCCTTTTTGTAGAATCTGCAAGTGAATATTTGGCGCGATTTGAGGCCTATGCAGGAAACGGAAATATCTTCACATGAAAGCTAGACAGATGAATTCTCCGAAACGTCTTTGTGATGAGTGCATTCACCTCACAGTCTTGAAGCTTCCTTTTGAAAGAGCAGATTCGAAACACTCTTTTTGTAGAATCTGCAAGTGGCTATTTGGAGCGCTTTGAGGGCTATGCTGGAAAAGTTAATACCTTCACCTAAAAACTAGACAGACGCAAACTCAGAAACTTCTTTGTGACGTGTGCATTGAACTCACAGAGTTGAACCTTTCTTTTGATACAGAAGTTTTGAAACACTCTTTTCGTAGAATCTTCAAGTGGATGGATGGAGTGATTTGAGGCCTATGCTGGAAAAGGAAATACCTTCACGTAGAAACGAGACAAAAGCATTCTCAGAAAGTTCCCTGTGCTTTGTGCATTCAACTCACAGAGTTGAACATTCCCTTTGATAGAGCAGTTTTGAAACACTCTTCTTGTAGAATCTGCAAGTGGATATTTGGAGCGCTTCGAGGCCTCTGCCGCCAAAGGAATTATCATTGCATAAAAACTAGATGGAAGCGTTCTCAGAAACTTCCTTGTGATGAGTGCCTTCAACTCGCAGAGTGGAACCTTCCTTTCGATAGACCAGTTTTGAAACACTGTTTTTGTAGGATCCGCAAGTGGCTATTTGGAGCTCTTTGAGGCTTATGCTGGAAAAGGAAATATCTTCGTCTACAAACTAGACAGAAGCATTCTCAGAAACTTCTTTGTCATGTGGGGATTGAACTCACAGAGTTGAACATTCCTTTACATAGAGCAGTTTTGCAACACCCTTTCGGTGGAAAGTGAAAGTGCTTATTTGGTGCGATGGCGGCATCTAGTGGATAAGGAAATACATTCAGATGAAAACAAGATACATCCATTCTCAGAAACTTCTTTGTGATGACTGCATTCTACTCACAGAGTTGAACCTTCCTTTTGATAGAGCAGTTTTGAAACACTCTTTTTGTGGAATCTGCAAGTGGCTATTTGGAGCGCTTTGAGGCCTATGCTGGAAAAGGAAATCTCTTCACATAAAACCTAGACAGAAGTATTCCCAGAAAGTTTTTCTGATGTGCGCATTCAACTCACCGAGTTGAACCTTCCTTTAGATAGAGCAGTTTTGAAACACTCTGTCTGTAGTACCTGCGAGTGGATATTTGGAGTGCTTTGAGTGCTACACTGTAAAAGCAAATATCTTCACTTGGAATCTAGACAGAAGAATTCTCAGAGACTTCCCTGTGCTCTCTGCATTCCACTCACAGAGTTGAACCTTCCTTTTGATAGAACAGTTTTGAAACACTCTTGTGGTAGAATCTGCAAGTCGATATTTGGAAGGTTTGGAGGCCTATCCTGGGAAAGGAAATATCTTCCCATCAAAACTAGACAGAAGCATTCTCAGAAGCTTCTTAGTGATGTGCGCATTCAAGTCACAGAGTTGAAGCTTCCTTTTGATATAGCAGTTTTGAACCACTCTTTTAGTGGAATCTGCAAGTGGATGTTCGGAGAGCTAAGAGGCCAACACTGGAAAAGGAAATCTCTTCACGTAAAAACTAGACGGAAGCATTCTCAGAAACTTCAATGGGCTTTACGCATTCAACTCACAGAGTGCAATGTTGCTTTTGAGAGCGCAGTTTTAAAACACTGTTTTTGTAGAATTTGCTAGAGGATGTTTGGAGCGATGTGAGGCCTTTGCTGGAAAAGGAAATATCTTCACATAAAACCTAGACAGAAGCATTCTCAGAAACTCCTTTGTGATGAGTGCATTCAAATCACACACTTGAACCTTCCTTTGGAAAGAGCAGTTTTGAAACACTCTTTCTGAAGAATCTGCAAGGGGATATTTGGAGCGATTTGAGGCCTATGCTGGAAATGAAATATCTTCACCTAAAAACTAGACGGAAGCATTCTCAGAAACTCCTTTGTGATGAGTGCATTCAACTCACAGAGTTGAAGCTTCCTTTTGATAGAGCAGTTTTGAAACACTCTTTTAGCAGCATCTGCAGGTGGATATTTGGAGCGCTTTGAGGCCAAGGCTGGAAAACGAAATATCATCACATAAAAACTCGACAGAAGCATTCTCTGAAACTTCTTTGTGATGAGTGCATTCAACTCACAGACTCGAACGTTGCTTTTGATAGAACAGTTTAGAAACACTCCTTTTGTAGAATCTGCAAGTGTTTATTTGGAGCGCTTGGAGGCCTATGTTGGAAAAGGACATATCTTCACATCAAGAGTAGACAGACGCATTCTCAGAAACTTCTTTGTGATGAGTGCATTGAACTCACAGAGTTGAACCTACCTGTTGATAGAGAAGTTTTGAAACACCCTTTTTGTAGAATCTGCAAGTGAATATTTGGCGCGATTTGAGGCCTATGCAGGAAACGGAAATATCTTCACATGAAAGCTAGACAGATGAATTCTCCGAAACGTCTTTGTGATGAGTGCATTCACCTCACAGTCTTGAAGCTTCCTTTTGAAAGAGCAGATTCGAAACACTCTTTTTGTAGAATCTGCAAGTGGCTATTTGGAGCGCTTTGAGGGCTATGCTGGAAAAGTTAATACCTTCACCTAAAAACTAGACAGACGCAAACTCAGAAACTTCTTTGTGACGTGTGCATTGAACTCACAGAGTTGAACCTTTCTTTTGATACAGAAGTTTTGAAACACTCTTTTCGTAGAATCTTCAAGTGGATGGATGGAGTGATTTGAGGCCTATGCTGGAAAAGGAAATACCTTCACGTAGAAACGAGACAAAAGCATTCTCAGAAAGTTCCCTGTGCTTTGTGCATTCAACTCACAGAGTTGAACATTCCCTTTGATAGAGCAGTTTTGAAACACTCTTCTTGTAGAATCTGCAAGTGGATATTTGGAGCGCTTCGAGGCCTCTGCCGCCAAAGGAATTATCATTGCATAAAAACTAGATGGAAGCGTTCTCAGAAACTTTCTTGTGATGAGTGCCTTCAACTCGCAGAGTGGAACCTTCCTTTCGATAGACCAGTTTTGAAACACTGTTTTTGTAGGATCCGCAAGTGGCTATTTGGAGCTCTTTGAGGCTTATGCTGGAAAAGGAAATATCTTCGTCTACAAACTAGACAGAAGCATTCTCAGAAACTTCTTTGTCATGTGGGGATTGAACTCACAGAGTTGAACATTCCTTTACATAGAGCAGTTTTGCAACACCCTTTCGGTAGAAAGTGAAAGTGCTTATTTGGTGCGATGGCGGCATCTAGTGGATAAGGAAATACATTCAGATGAAAACAAGATACATCCATTCTCAGAAACTTCTTTGTGATGACTGCATTCTACTCACAGAGTTGAACCTTCCTTTTGATAGAGCAGTTTTGAAACACTCTTTTTGTGGAATCTGCAAGTGGCTATTTGGAGCGCTTTGAGGCCTATGCTGGAAAAGGAAATCTCTTCACATAAAACCTAGACAGAAGTATTCCCAGAAAGTTTTTCTGATGTGCGCATTCAACTCACCGAGTTGAACCTTCCTTTAGATAGAGCAGTTTTGAAACACTCTGTCTGTAGTACCTGCGAGTGGATATTTGGAGTGCTTTGAGTGCTACACTGTAAAAGCAACTATCTTCACTTGGAATCTAGACAGAAGAATTCTCAGAGACTTCCCTGTGCTCTCTGCATTCCACTCACAGAGTTGAACCTTCCTTTTGATAGAACAGTTTTGAAACACTCTTGTGGTAGAATCTGCAAGTCGATATTTGGAAGGTTTGGAGGCCTATCCTGGGAAAGGAAATATCTTCCCATCAAAACTAGACAGAAGCATTCTCAGAAGCTTCTTAGTGATGTGCGCATTCAAGTCACAGAGTTGAAGCTTCCTTTTGATATAGCAGTTTTGAACCACTCTTTTAGTGGAATCTGCAAGTGGATGTTCGGAGAGCTAAGAGGCCAACACTGGAAAAGGAAATCTCTTCACGTAAAAACTAGACGGAAGCATTCTCAGAAACTTCAATGGGCTTTACGCATTCAACTCACAGAGTGCAATGTTGCTTTTGAGAGCGCAGTTTTAAAACACTGTTTTTGTAGAATTTGCTAGAGGATGTTTGGAGCGATGTGAGGCCTTTGCTGGAAAAGGAAATATCTTCACATAAAACCTAGACAGAAGCATTCTCAGAAACTCCTTTGTGATGAGTGCATTCAAATCACACACTTGAACCTTCCTTTGGAAAGAGCAGTTTTGAAACACTCTTTCTGAAGAATCTGCAAGGGGATATTTGGAGCGATTTGAGGCCTATGCTGGAAATGAAATATCTTCACCTAAAAACTAGACGGAAGCATTCTCAGAAACTCCTTTGTGATGAGTGCATTCAACTCACAGAGTTGAAGCTTCCTTTTGATAGAGCAGTTTTGAAACACTCTTTTAGCAGCATCTGCAGGTGGATATTTGGAGCGCTTTGAGGCCAAGGCTGGAAAACGAAATATCATCACATAAAAACTCGACAGAAGCATTCTCTGAAACTTCTTTGTGATGAGTGCATTCAACTCACAGACTCGAACGTTGCTTTTGATAGAACAGTTTAGAAACACTCCTTTTGTAGAATCTGCAAGTGTTTATTTGGAGCGCTTGGAGGCCTATGTTGGAAAAGGACATATCTTCACATCAAGAGTAGACAGACGCATTCTCAGAAACTTCTTTGTGATGAGTGCATTGAACTCACAGAGTTGAACCTACCTGTTGATAGAGAAGTTTTGAAACACCCTTTTTGTAGAATCTGCAAGTGAATATTTGGCGCGATTTGAGGCCTATGCAGGAAACGGAAATATCTTCACATGAAAACTAGACAGATGAACTCTCCGAAACGTCTTTGTGATGAGTGCATTCACCTCACAGTCTTGAAGCTTCCTTTTGAAAGAGCAGTTTCGAAACACTCTTTTTGTAGAATCTGCAAGTGGCTATTTGGAGCGCTTTGAGGGCTATGCTGGAAAAGTTAATACCTTCACCTAAAAACTAGACAGACGCAAACTCAGAAACTTCTTTGTGACGTGTGCATTGAACTCACAGAGTTGAACCTTTCTTTTGATACAGAAGTTTTGAAACACTCTTTTCGTAGAATCTTCAAGTGGATGGATGGAGTGATTTGAGGCCTATGCTGGAAAAGGAAATACCTTCACGTAGAAACGAGACAAAAGCATTCTCAGAAAGTCCCCTGTGCTTTGTGCATTCAACTCACAGAGTTGAACATTCCCTTTGATAGAGCAGTTTTGAAACACTCTTCTTGTAGAATCTGCAAGTGGATATTTGGAGCGCTTCGAGGCCTCTGCCGCCAAAGGAATTATCATTGCATAAAAACTAGATGGAAGCGTTCTCAGAAACTTCCTTGTGATGAGTGCCTTCAACTCGCAGAGTGGAACCTTCCTTTCGATAGACCAGTTTTGAAACACTGTTTTTGTAGAATCCGCAAGTGGCTATTTGGAGCTCTTTGAGGCTTATGCTGGAAAAGGAAATATCTTCGTCTACAAACTAGACAGAAGCATTCTCAGAAACTTCTTTGTCATGTGGGGATTGAACTCACAGAGTTGAACATTCCTTTACATAGAGCAGTTTTGCAACACCCTTTCGGTGGAAAGTGAAAGTGCTTATTTGGTGCGATGGCGGCATCTAGTGGATAAGGAAATACATTCAGATGAAAACAAGATACATCCATTCTCAGAAACTTCTTTGTGATGACTGCATTCTACTCACAGAGTTGAACCTTCCTTTTGATAGAGCAGTTTTGAAACACTCTTTTTGTGGAATCTGCAAGTGGCTATTTGGAGCGCTTTGAGGCCTATGCTGGAAAAGGAAATCTCTTCACATAAAACCTAGACAGAAGTATTCCCAGAAAGTTTTTCTGATGTGCGCATTCAACTCACCGAGTTGAACCTTCCTTTAGATAGAGCAGTTTTGAAACACTCTGTCTGTAGTACCTGCGAGTGGATATTTGGAGTGCTTTGAGTGCTACACTGTAAAAGCAAATATCTTCACTTGGAATCTAGACAGAAGAATTCTCAGAGACTTCCCTGTGCTCTCTGCATTCCACTCACAGAGTTGAACCTTCCTTTTGATAGGACAGTTTTGAAACACTCTTGTGGTAGAATCTGCAAGTCGATATTTGGAAGGTTTGGAGGCCTATCCTGGGAAAGGAAATATCTTCCCATCAAAACTAGACAGAAGCATTCTCAGAAGCTTCTTAGTGATGTGCGCATTCAAGTCACAGAGTTGAAGCTTCCTTTTGATATAGCAGTTTGGAACCACTCTTTTAGTGGAATCTGCAAGTGGATGTTCGGAGAGCTAAGAGGCCAACACTGGAAAAGGAAATCTCTTCACGTAAAAACTAGACGGAAGCATTCTCAGAAACTTCAATGGGCTTTACGCATTCAACTCACAGAGTGCAATGTTGCTTTTGAGAGCGCAGTTTTAAAACACTGTTTTTGTAGAATTTGCTAGAGGATGTTTGGAGCGATGTGAGGCCTTTGCTGGAAAAGGAAATATCTTCACATAAAACCTAGACAGAAGCATTCTCAGAAACTCCTTTGTGATGAGTGCATTCAAATCACACACTTGAACCTTCCTTTGGAAAGAGCAGTTTTGAAACACTCTTTCTGAAGAATCTGCAAGGGGATATTTGGAGCGATTTGAGGCCTATGCTGGAAATGAAATATCTTCACCTAAAAACTAGACGGAAGCATTCTCAGAAACTCCTTTGTGATGAGTGCATTCAACTCACAGAGTTGAAGCTTCCTTTTGATAGAGCAGTTTTGAAACACTCTTTTAGCAGCATCTGCAGGTGGATATTTGGAGCGCTTTGAGGCCAAGGCTGGAAAACGAAATATCATCACATAAAAACTCGACAGAAGCATTCTCTGAAACTTCTTTGTGATGAGTGCATTCAACTCACAGACTCGAACGTTGCTTTTGATAGAACAGTTTAGAAACACTCCTTTTGTAGAATCTGCAAGTGTTTATTTGGAGCGCTTGGAGGCCTATGTTGGAAAAGGACATATCTTCACATCAAGAGTAGACAGACGCATTCTCAGAAACTTCTTTGTGATGAGTGCATTGAACTCACAGAGTTGAACCTACCTGTTGATAGAGAAGTTTTGAAACACCCTTTTTGTAGAATCTGCAAGTGAATATTTGGCGCGATTTGAGGCCTATGCAGGAAACGGAAATATCTTCACATGAAAGCTAGACAGATGAATTCTCCGAAACGTCTTTGTGATGAGTGCATTCACCTCACAGTCTTGAAGCTTCCTTTTGAAAGAGCAGATTCGAAACACTCTTTTTGTAGAATCTGCAAGTGGCTATTTGGAGCGCTTTGAGGGCTATGCTGGAAAAGTTAATACCTTCACCTAAAAACTAGACAGACGCAAACTCAGAAACTTCTTTGTGACGTGTGCATTGAACTCACAGAGTTGAACCTTTCTTTTGATACAGAAGTTTTGAAACACTCTTTTCGTAGAATCTTCAAGTGGATGGATGGAGTGATTTGAGGCCTATGCTGGAAAAGGAAATACCTTCACGTAGAAACGAGACAAAAGCATTCTCAGAAAGTTCCCTGTGCTTTGTGCATTCAACTCACAGAGTTGAACATTCCCTTTGATAGAGCAGTTTTGAAACACTCTTCTTGTAGAATCTGCAAGTGGATATTTGGAGCGCTTCGAGGCCTCTGCCGCCAAAGGAATTATCATTGCATAAAAACTAGATGGAAGCGTTCTCAGAAACTTCCTTGTGATGAGTGCCTTCAACTCGCAGAGTGGAACCTTCCTTTCGATAGACCAGTTTTGAAACACTGTTTTTGTAGGATCCGCAAGTGGCTATTTGGAGCTCTTTGAGGCTTATGCTGGAAAAGGAAATATCTTCGTCTACAAACTAGACAGAAGCATTCTCAGAAACTTCTTTGTCATGTGGGGATTGAACTCACAGAGTTGAACATTCCTTTACATAGAGCAGTTTTGCAACACCCTTTCGGTGGAAAGTGAAAGTGCTTATTTGGTGCGATGGCGGCATCTAGTGGATAAGGAAATACATTCAGATGAAAACAAGATACATCCATTCTCAGAAACTTCTTTGTGATGACTGCATTCTACTCACAGAGTTGAACCTTCCTTTTGATAGAACAGTTTGGAAACACTCTTTTTGTGGAATCTGCAAGTGGCTATTTGGAGGGCTTTGAGGCCTATGCTGGAAAAGGAAATCTCTTCACGTAAAACCTAGACAGAAGTATTCCCAGAAAGTTTTTCTGATGTGCGCATTCAACTCACCGAGTTGAAGCTTCCTTTAGATAGAGCAGTTTTGAAACACTCTGTCTGTAGTACCTGCGAGTGGATATTTGGAGTGCTTTGAGTGCTACACTGTAAAAGCAAATATCTTCACTTGGAATCTAGACAGAAGAATTCTCAGAGACTTCCCTGTGCTCTCTGCATTCCACTCACAGAGTTGAACCTTCCTTTTGATAGAACAGTTTTGAAACACTCTTGTGGTAGAATCTGCAAGTCGATATTTGGAAGGTTTGGAGGCCTATCCTGGGAAAGGAAATATCTTCCCATCAAAACTAGACAGAAGCATTCTCAGAAACTTCTTAGTGACGTGCGCATTCAAGTCACAGAGTTGAAGCTTCCTTTTGATATAGCAGTTTTGAACCACTCTTTTAGTGGAATCTGCAAGTGGATGTTCGGAGAGCTAAGAGGCCAACACTGGAAAAGGAAATCTCTTCACGTAAAAACTAGACGGAAGCATTCTCAGAAACTTCAATGGGCTTTACGCATTCAACTCACAGAGTGCAATGTTGCTTTTGAGAGCGCAGTTTTAAAACACTGTTTTTGTAGAATTTGCTAGAGGATGTTTGGAGCGATGTGAGGCCTTTGCTGGAAAAGGAAATATCTTCACATAAAACCTAGACAGAAGCATTCTCAGAAACTCCTTTGTGATGAGTGCATTCAAATCACACACTTGAACCTTCCTTTGGAAAGAGCAGTTTTGAAACACTCTTTCTGAAGAATCTGCAAGTGGATATTTGGAGCGATTTGAGGCCTCTGCTGGAAATGAAATATCTTCACCTAAAAACTAGACGGAAGCATTCTCAGAAACTCCTTTGTGATGAGTGCATTCAACTCACAGAGTTGAAGCTTCCTTTTGATAGAGCAGTTTTGAAACACTCTTTTAGCAGCATCTGCAAGTGGATATTTGGAGCGCTTTGAGGCCAAGGCTGGAAAACGAAATATCATCACATAAAAACTCGACAGAAGCATTCTCTGAAACTTCTTTGTGATGAGTGCATTCAACTCACAGACTCGAACGTTTCTTTTGATAGAACAGTTTAGAAACACTCCTTTTGTAGAATCTGCAAGTGTTTATTTGGAGCGCTTGGAGGCCTATGTTGGAAAAGGACATATCTTCACATCAAAAGTAGACAGACGCATTCTCAGAAACTTCTTTGTGATGAGTGCATTGAACTCACAGAGTTGAACCTACCTATTGATAGAGAAGTTTTGAAACACCCTTTTTGTAGAATCTGCAAGTGAATATTTGGCGCGATTTGAGGCCTATGCAGGAAACGGAAATATCTTCACATGAAAACTAGACAGATGAATTCTCCGAAACGTCTTTGTGATGAGTGCATTCAACTCACTGACTTGAAGCTTCCTTTTGAAAGAGCAGTTTCGAAACACTCTTTTTGTAGAATCTGCAAGTGGATATTTGGAGCGCTTTGAGGGCTATGCTGGAAAAGTTAATACCTTCACCTAAAAACTAGACAGACGCAAACCCAGAAACTTCTTTGTGACGTGTGCATTGAACTCACAGAGTTGAACCTTTCTTTTGATACAGAAGTTTTGAAACACTCTTTTCGTAGAATCTTCAAGTGGATGGATGGAGTGATTTGAGGCCTATGCTGGAAAAGGAAATACCTTCACGTAGAAACGAGACAAAAGCATTCTCAGAAAGTTCCCTGTGCTTTGTGCATTCAACTCACAGAGTTGAACATTCCCTTTGATAGAGCAGTTTTGAAACACTCTTCTTGTAGAATCTGCAAGTGGATATTTGGAGCGCTTTGAGGCCTCTGCCGCCAAAGGAATTATCATTGCATAAAAACTAGATGGAAGCGTTCTCAGAAACTTCCTTGTGATGAGTGCATTCAACTCGCAGAGTGGAACCTTCCTTTCGATAGACCAGTTTTGAAACACTGTTTTTGTAGAATCCGCAAGTGGCTATTTGGAGCTCTTTGAGGCTTATGCTGGAAAAGGAAATATCTTCGTCTACAAACTAGACAGAAGCATTCTCAGAAACTTCTTTGTCATGTGGGGATTGAACTCACAGAGTTGAACATTCCTTTACATAGAGCAGTTTTGCAACACCCTTTCGGTGGAAAGTGAAAGTGCTTATTTGGTGCGATGGCGGCATCTAGTGGATAAGGAAATACATTCAGATGAAAACAAGATACATCCATTCTCAGAAACTTCTTTGTGATGACTGCATTCTACTCACAGAGTTGAACCTTCCTTTTGATAGAACAGTTTTGAAACACTCTTTTTGTGGAATCTGCAAGTGGCTATTTGGAGCGCTTTGAGGCCTATGCTGGAAAAGGAAATCTCTTCACATAAAACCTAGACAGAAGTATTCCCAGAAAGTTTTTCTGATGTGCGCATTCAACTCACCGAGTTGAACCTTCCTTTAGATAGAGCAGTTTTGAAACACTCTGTCTGTAGTACCTGCGAGTGGATATTTGGAGTGCTTTGAGTGCTACACTGTAAAAGCAAATATCTTCACTTGGAATCTAGACAGAAGAATTCTCAGAGACTTCCCTGTGCTCTCTGCATTCCACTCACAGAGTTGAACCTTCCTTTTGATAGAACAGTTTTGAAACACTCTTGTGGTAGAATCTGCAAGTCGATATTTGGAAGGTTTGGAGGCCTATCCTGGGAAAGGAAATATCTTCCCATCAAAACTAGACAGAAGCATTCTCAGAAGCTTCTTAGTGATGTGCGCATTCAAGTCACAGAGTTGAAGCTTCCTTTTGATATAGCAGTTTGGAACCACTCTTTTAGTGGAATCTGCAAGTGGATGTTCGGAGAGCTAAGAGGCCAACACTGGAAAAGGAAATCTCTTCACGTAAAAACTAGACGGAAGCATTCTCAGAAACTTCAATGGGCTTTACGCATTCAACTCACAGAGTGCAATGTTGCTTTCGAGAGCGCAGTTTTAAAACACTGTTTTTGTAGAATTTGCTAGAGGATGTTTGGAGCGATGTGAGGCCTTTGCTGGAAAAGGAAATATCTTCACATAAAACCTAGACAGAAGCATTCTCAGAAACTCCTTTGTGATGAGTGCATTCAAATCACACACTTGAACCTTCCTTTGGAAAGAGCAGTTTTGAAACACTCTTTCTGAAGAATCTGCAAGGGGATATTTGGAGCGATTTGAGGCCTCTGCTGGAAATGAAATATCTTCACCTAAAAACTAGACGGAAGCATTCTCAGAAACTCCTTTGTGATGAGTGCATTCAACTCACAGAGTTGAAGCTTCCTTTTGATAGAGCAGTTTTGAAACACTCTTTTAGCAGCATCTGCAGGTGGATATTTGGAGCGCTTTGAGGCCAAGGCTGGAAAACGAAATATCATCACATAAAAACTCGACAGAAGCATTCTCTGAAACTTCTTTGTGATGAGTGCATTCAACTCACAGACTCGAACGTTTCTTTTGATAGAACAGTTTAGAAACACTCCTTTTGTAGAATCTGCAAGTGTTTATTTGGAGCGCTTGGAGGCCTATGTTGGAAAAGGACATATCTTCACATCAAGAGTAGACAGACGCATTCTCAGAAACTTCTTTGTGATGAGTGCATTGAACTCACAGAGTTGAACCTACCTGTTGATAGAGAAGTTTTGAAACACCCTTTTTGTAGAATCTGCAAGTGAATATTTGGCGCGATTTGAGGCCTATGCAGGAAACGGAAATATCTTCACATGAAAGCTAGACAGATGAATTCTCCGAAACGTCTTTGTGATGAGTGCATTCAACTCACAGACTTGAAGCTTCCTTTTGAAAGAGCAGTTTCGAAACACTCTTTTTGTAGAATCTGCAAGTGGATATTTGGAGCGCTTTGAGGGCTATGCTGGAAAAGTTAATACCTTCACCTAAAAACTAGACAGACGCAAACTCAGAAACTTCTTTGTGACGTGTGCATTGAACTCACAGAGTTGAACCTTTCTTTTGATACAGAAGTTTTGAAACACTCTTTTCGTAGAATCTTCAAGTGGATGGATGGAGTGATTTGAGGCCTATGCTGGAAAAGGAAATACCTTCACGTAGAAACGAGACAAAAGCATTCTCAGAAAGTTCCCTGTGCTTTGTGCATTCAACTCACAGAGTTGAACATTCCCTTTGATAGAGCAGTTTTGAAACACTCTTTTTGTAGAATCTGCAAGTGGATATTTGGAGCGCTTTGAGGCCTCTGCCGCCAAAGGAATTATCATTGCATAAAAACTAGATGGAAGCGTTCTCAGAAACTTCCTTGTGATGAGTGCCTTCAACTCGCAGAGTGGAACCTTCCTTTCGATAGACCAGTTTTGAAACACTGTTTTTGTAGAATCCGCAAGTGGCTATTTGGAGCTCTTTGAGGCTTATGCTGGAAAAGGAAATATCTTCGTCTACAAACTAGACAGAAGCATTCTCAGAAACTTCTTTGTCATGTGGGGATTGAACTCACAGAGTTGAACATTCCTTTACATAGAGCAGTTTTGCAACACCCTTTCGGTGGAAAGTGAAAGTGCTTATTTGGTGCGATGGCGGCATCTAGTGGATAAGGAAATACATTCAGATGAAAACAAGATACATCCATTCTCAGAAACTTCTTTGTGATGACTGCATTCTACTCACAGAGTTGAACCTTCCTTTTGATAGAGCAGTTTTGAAACACTCTTTGTGTGGAATCTGCAAGTGGCTATTTGGAGCGCTTTGAGGCCTATGCTGGAAAAGGAAATCTCTTCACATAAAACCTAGACAGAAGTATTCCCAGAAAGTTTTTCTGATGTGCGCATTCAACTCACCGAGTTGAACCTTCCTTTAGATGGAGCAGTTTTGAAACACTCTGTCTGTAGTACCTGCGAGTGGATATTTGGAGTGCTTTGAGTGCTACACTGTAAAAGCAAATATCTTCACTTGGAATCTAGACAGAAGAATTCTCAGAGACTTCCCTGTGCTCTCTGCATTCCGCTCACAGAGTTGAACCTTCCTTTTGATAGAACAGTTTTGAAACACTCTTGTGGTAGAATCTGCAAGTCGATATTTGGAAGGTTTGGAGGCCTATCCTGGGAAAGGAAATATCTTCCCATCAAAACTAGACAGAAGCATTCTCAGAAGCTTCTCAGTGATGTGCGCATTCAAGTCACAGAGTTGAAGCTTCCTTTTGATATAGCAGTTTTGAACCACTCTTTTAGTGGAATCTGCAAGTGGATGTTCGGAGAGCTAAGAGGCCAACACTGGAAAAGGAAATCTCTTCACGTAAAAACTAGACGGAAGCATTCTCAGAAACTTCAATGGGCTTTACGCATTCAACTCACAGAGTGCAATGTTGCTTTTGAGAGCGCAGTTTTAAAACACTGTTTTTGTAGAATTTGCTAGAGGATGTTTGGAGCGATGTGAGGCCTTTGCTGGAAAAGGAAATATCTTCACATAAAACCTAGACAGAAGCATTCTCAGAAACTCCTTTGTGATGAGTGCATTCAAATCACACACTTGAACCTTCCTTTGGAAAGAGCAGTTTTGAAACACTCTTTCTGAAGAATCTGCAAGTGGATATTTGGAGCGATTTGAGGCCTATGCTGGAAATGAAATATCTTCACCTAAAAACTAGACGGAAGCATTCTCAGAAACTCCTTTGTGATGAGTGCATTCAACTCACAGAGTTGAAGCTTCCTTTTGATAGAGCAGTTTTGAAACACTCTTTTAGCAGCATCTGCAGGTGGATATTTGGAGCGCTTTGAGGCCAAGGCTGGAAAACGAAATATCATCACATAAAAACTCGCAGAAGCATTCTCTGAAACTTCTTTGTGATGAGTGCATTCAACTCACAGACTCGAACGTTGCTTTTGATAGAACAGTTTAGAAACACTCCTTTTGTAGAATCTGCAAGTGTTTATTTGGAGCGCTTGGAGGCCTATGTTGGAAAAGGACATATCTTCACATCAAGAGTAGACAGACGCATTCTCAGAAACTTCTTTGTGATGAGTGCATTGAACTCACAGAGTTGAACCTACCTATTGATAGAGAAGTTTTGAAACACCCTTTTTGTAGAATCTGCAAGTGAATATTTGGCGCGATTTGAGGCCTATGCAGGAAACGGAAATATCTTCACATGAAAGCTAGACAGATGAATTCTCCGAAACGTCTTTGTGATGAGTGCATTCAACTCACAGACTTGAAGCTTCCTTTTGAAAGAGCAGTTTCGAAACACTCTTTTTGTAGAATCTGCAAGTGGATATTTGGAGCGCTTTGAGGGCTATGCTGGAAAAGTTAATACCTTCACCTAAAAACTAGACAGACGCAAACTCAGAAACTTCTTTGTGACGTGCGCATTGAACTCACAGAGTTGAACCTTTCTTTTGATACAGAAGTTTTGAAACACTCTTTTCGTAGAATCTTCAAGTGGATGGATGGAGTGATTTGAGGCCTATGCTGGAAAAGGAAATACCTTCACGTAGAAACGAGACAAAAGCATTCTCAGAAAGTTCCCTGTGCTTTGTGCATTCAACTCACAGAGTTGAACATTCCCTTTGATAGAGCAGTTTTGAAACACTCTTCTTGTAGAATCTGCAAGTGGATATTTGGAGCGCTTTGAGGCCTCTGCCGCCAAAGGAATTATCATTGCATAAAAACTAGATGGAAGCGTTCTCAGAAACTTCCTTGTGATGAGTGCCTTCAACTCGCAGAGTGGAACCTTCCTTTCGATAGACCAGTTTTGAAACACTGTTTTTGTAGAATCCGCAAGTGGCTATTTGGAGCTCTTTGAGGCTTATGCTGGAAAAGGAAATATCTTCGTCTACAAACTAGACAGAAGCATTCTCAGAAACTTCTTTGTCATGTGGGGATTGAACTCACAGAGTTGAACATTCCTTTACATAGAGCCGTTTTGCAACACCCTTTCGGTGGAAAGTGAAAGTGGTTATTTGGTGCGATGGCGGCATCTAGTGGATAAGGAAATACATTCAGATGAAAACAAGATACATCCATTCTCAGAAACTTCTTTGTGATGACTGCATTCTACTCACAGAGTTGAACCTTCCTTTTGATAGAGCAGTTTTGAAACACTCTTTGTGTGGAATCTGCAAGTGGTTATTTGGAGCGCTTTGAGGCCTATGCTGGAAAAGGAAATCTCTTCACATAAAACCTAGACAGAAGTATTCCCAGAAAGTTTTTCTGATGTGCGCATTCAACTCACCGAGTTGAACCTTCCTTTAGATAGAGCAGTTTTGAAACACTCTGTCTGCAGTACCTGCGAGTGGATATTTGGAGTGCTTTGAGTGCTACACTGTAAAAGCAAATATCTTCACTTGGAATCTAGACAGAAGAATTCTCAGAGACTTCCCTGTGCTCTCTGCATTCCGCTCACAGAGTTGAACCTTCCTTTTGATAGAACAGTTTTGAAACACTCTTGTGGTAGAATCTGCAAGTCGATATTTGGAAGGTTTGGAGGCCTATCCTGGGAAAGGAAATATCTTCCCATCAAAACTAGACAGAAGCATTCTCAGAAGCTTCTCAGTGATGTGCGCATTCAAGTCACAGAGTTGAAGCTTCCTTTTGATATAGCAGATTTGAACCACTCTTTTAGTGGAATCTGCAAGTGGATGTTCGGAGAGCTAAGAGGCCAACACTGGAAAAGGAAATCTCTTCACGTAAAAACTAGACGGAAGCATTCTCAGAAACTTCAATGGGCTTTACGCATTCAACTCACAGAGTGCAATGTTGCTTTTGAGAGCGCAGTTTTAAAACACTGTTTTTGTAGAATTTGCTAGAGGATGTTTGGAGCGATGTGAGGCCTTTGCTGGAAAAGGAAATATCTTCACATAAAACCTAGACAGAAGCATTCTCAGAAACTCCTTTGTGATGAGTGCATTCAAATCACACACTTGAACCTTCCTTTGGAAAGAGCAGTTTTGAAACACTCTTTCTGAAGAATCTGCAAGTGGATATTTGGAGCGATTTGAGGCCTATGCTGGAAATGAAATATCTTCACCTAAAAACTAGACGGAAGCATTCTCAGAAACTCCTTTGTGATGAGTGCATTCAACTCACAGAGTTGAAGCTTCCTTTTGATAGAGCAGTTTTGAAACACTCTTTTAGCAGCATCTGCAGGTGGATATTTGGAGCGCTTTGAGGCCAAGGCTGGAAAACGAAATATCATCACATAAAAACTCGCGGAAGCATTCTCTGAAACTTCTTTGTGATGAGTGCATTCAACTCACAGACTCGAACGTTGCTTTTGATAGAACAGTTTAGAAACACTCCTGTTGTAGAATCTGCAAGTGTTTATTTGGAGCGCTTGGAGGCCTATGTTGGAAAAGGACATATCTTCACATCAAGAGTAGACAGACGCATTCTCAGAAACTTCTTTCTGATGAGTGCATTGAACTCACAGAGTTGAACCTACCTGTTGATAGAGAAGTTTTGAAACACCCTTTTTGTAGAATCTGCAAGTGAATATTTGGCGCGATTTGAGGCCGATGCAGGAAACGGAAATATCTTCACATGAAAGCTAGACAGATGAATTCTCCGAAACGTCTTTGTGATGAGTGCATTCAACTCACAGACTTGAAGCTTCCTTTTGAAAGAGCAGTTTCGAAACACTCTTTTTGTAGAATCTGCAAGTGGATATTTGGAGCGCTTTGAGGGCTATGCTGGAAAAGTTAATACCTTCACCTAAAAACTAGACAGACGCAAACTCAGAAACTTCTTTGTGACGTGTGCATTGAACTCACAGAGTTGAACCTTTCTTTTGATACAGAAGTTTTGAAACACTCTTTTCGTAGAATCTTCAAGTGGATGGATGGAGTGATTTGAGGCCTATGCTGGAAAAGGAAATACCTTCACGTAGAAACGAGACAAAAGCATTCTCAGAAAGTTCCCTGTGCTTTGTGCATTCAACTCACAGAGTTGAACATTCCCTTTGATAGAGCAGTTTTGAAACACTCTTCTTGTAGAATCTGCAAGTGGATATTTGGAGCGCTTTGAGGCCTCTGCCGCCAAAGGAATTATCATTGCATAAAAACTAGATGGAAGCGTTCTCAGAAACTTCCTTGTGATGAGTGCCTTCAACTCGCAGAGTGGAACCTTCCTTTCGATAGACCAGTTTTGAAACACTGTTTTTGTAGAATCCGCAAGTGGCTATTTGGAGCTCTTGGAGGCTTATGCTGGAAAAGGAAATATCTTCGTCTACAAACTAGACAGAAGCATTCTCAGAAACTTCTTTGTCATGTGGGGATTGAACTCACAGAGTTGAACATTCCTTTACATAGAGCAGTTTTGCAACACCCTTTCGGTGGAAAGTGAAAGTGCTTATTTGGTGCGATGGCGGCATCTAGTGGATAAGGAAATACATTCAGATGAAAACAAGATACATCCATTCTCAGAAACTTCTTTGTGATGACTGCATTCTACTCACAGAGTTGAACCTTCCTTTTGATAGAGCAGTTTTGAAACACTCTTTTTGTGGAATCTGCAAGTGGCTATTTGGAGCGCTTTGAGGCCTATGCTGGAAAAGGAAATCTCTTCACATAAAACCTAGACAGAAGTATTCCCAGAAAGTTTTTCTGATGTGCGCATTCAGCTCACCGAGTTGAACCTTCCTTTAGATAGAGCAGTTTTGAAACACTCTGTCTGTAGTACCTGCGAGTGGATATTTGGAGTGCTTTGAGTGCTACACTGTAAAAGCAAATATCTTCACTTGGAATCTAGACAGAAGAATTCTCAGAGACTTCCCTGTGCTCTCTGCATTCCACTCACAGAGTTGAACCTTCCTTTTGATAGAACAGTTTTGAAACACTCTTGTGGTAGAATCTGCAAGTCGATATTTGGAAGGTTTGGAGGCCTATCCTGGGAAAGGAAATATCTTCCCATCAAAACTAGACAGAAGCATTCTCAGAAGCTTCTTAGTGATGTGCGCATTCAAGTCACAGAGTTGAAGCTTCCTTTTGATATAGCAGTTTTGAACCACTCTTTTAGTGGAATCTGCAAGTGGATGTTCGGAGAGCTAAGAGGCCAACACTGGAAAAGGAAATCTCTTCACGTAAAAACTAGACGGAAGCATTCTCAGAAACTTCAATGGGCTTTACGCATTCAACTCACAGAGTGCAATGTTGCTTTTGAGAGCGCAGTTTTAAAACACTGTTTTTGTAGAATTTGCTAGAGGATGTTTGGAGCGATGTGAGGCCTTTGCTGGAAAAGGAAATATCTTCACATAAAACCTAGACAGAAGCATTCTCAGAAACTCCTTTGTGATGAGTGCATTCAAATCACACACTTGAACCTTCCTTTGGAAAGAGCAGTTTTGAAACACTCTTTCTGAGGAATCTGCAAGTGGATATTTGGAGCGATTTGAGGCCTCTGCTGGAAATGAAATATCTTCACCTAAAAACTAGACGGAAGCATTCTCAGAAACTCCTTTGTGATGAGTGCATTCAACTCACAGAGTTGAAGCTTCCTTTTGATAGAGCAGTTTTGAAACACTCTTTTAGCAGCATCTGCAGGTGGATATTTGGAGCGCTTTGAGGCCAAGGCTGGAAAACGAAATATCATCACATAAAAACTCGACAGAAGCATTCTCTGAAACTTCTTTGTGATGAGTGCATTCAACTCACAGACTCGAACGTTGCTTTTGATAGAACAGTTTAGAAACACTCCTTTTGTAGAATCTGCAAGTGTTTATTTGGAGCGCTTGGAGGCCTATGTTGGAAAAGGACATATCTTCACATCAAGAGTAGACAGACGCATTCTCAGAAACTTCTTTGTGATGAGTGCATTGAACTCACAGAGTTGAACCTACCTGTTGATAGAGAAGTTTTGAAACACCCTTTTTGTAGAATCTGCAAGTGAATATTTGGCGCGATTTGAGGCCTATGCAGGAAACGGAAATATCTTCACATGAAAGCTAGACAGATGAATTCTCCGAAACGTCTTTGTGATGAGTGCATTCACCTCAGAGTCTTGAAGCTTCCTTTTGAAAGAGCAGATTCGAAACACTCTTTTTGTAGAATCTGCAAGTGGCTATTTGGAGCGCTTTGAGGGCTATGCTGGAAAAGTTAATACCTTCACCTAAAAACTAGACAGACGCAAACTCAGAAACTTCTTTGTGACGTGTGCATTGAACTCACAGAGTTGAACCTTTCTTTTGATACAGAAGTTTTGAAACACTCTTTTCGTAGAATCTTCAAGTGGATGGATGGAGTGATTTGAGGCCTATGCTGGAAAAGGAAATACCTTCACGTAGAAACGAGACAAAAGCATTCTCAGAAAGTTCCCTGTGCTTTGTGCATTCAACTCACAGAGTTGAACATTCCCTTTGATAGAGCAGTTTTGAAACACTCTTCTTGTAGAATCTGCAAGTGGATATTTGGAGCGCTTCGAGGCCTCTGCCGCCAAAGGAATTATCATTGCATAAAAACTAGATGGAAGCGTTCTCAGAAACTTCCTTGTGATGAGTGCCTTCAACTCGCAGAGTGGAACCTTCCTTTCGATAGACCAGTTTTGAAACACTGTTTTTGTAGGATCCGCAAGTGGCTATTTGGAGCTCTTTGAGGCTTATGCTGGAAAAGGAAATATCTTCGTCTACAAACTAGACAGAAGCATTCTCAGAAACTTCTTTGTCATGTGGGGATTGAACTCACAGAGTTGAACATTCCTTTACATAGAGCAGTTTTGCAACACCCTTTCGGTAGAAAGTGAAAGTGCTTATTTGGTGCGATGGCGGCATCTAGTGGATAAGGAAATACATTCAGATGAAAACAAGATACATCCATTCTCAGAAACTTCTTTGTGATGACTGCATTCTACTCACAGAGTTGAACCTTCCTTTTGATAGAGCAGTTTTGAAACACTCTTTTTGTGGAATCTGCAAGTGGCTATTTGGAGCGCTTTGAGGCCTATGCTGGAAAAGGAAATCTCTTCACATAAAACCTAGACAGAAGTATTCCCAGAAAGTTTTTCTGATGTGCGCATTCAACTCACCGAGTTGAACCTTCCTTTAGATAGAGCAGTTTTGAAACACTCTGTCTGTAGTACCTGCGAGTGGATATTTGGAGTGCTTTGAGTGCTACACTGTAAAAGCAACTATCTTCACTTGGAATCTAGACAGAAGAATTCTCAGAGACTTCCCTGTGCTCTCTGCATTCCACTCACAGAGTTGAACCTTCCTTTTGATAGAACAGTTTTGAAACACTCTTGTGCTAGAATCTGCAAGTCGATATTTGGAAGGTTTGGAGGCCTATCCTGGGAAAGGAAATATCTTCCCATCAAAACTAGACAGAAGCATTCTCAGAAGCTTCTTAGTGATGTGCGCATTCAAGTCACAGAGTTGAAGCTTCCTTTTGATATAGCAGTTTGGAACCACTCTTTTAGTGGAATCTGCAAGTGGATGTTCGGAGAGCTAAGAGGCCAACACTGGAAAAGGAAATCTCTTCACGTAAAAACTAGACGGAAGCATTCTCAGAAACTTCAATGGGCTTTACGCATTCAACTCACAGAGTGCAATGTTGCTTTTGAGAGCGCAGTTTTAAAACACTGTTTTTGTAGAATTTGCTAGAGGATGTTTGGAGCGATGTGAGGCCTTTGCTGGAAAAGGAAATATCTTCACATAAAACCTAGACAGAAGCATTCTCAGAAACTCCTTTGTGATGAGTGCATTCAAATCACACACTTGAACCTTCCTTTGGAAAGAGCAGTTTTGAAACACTCTTTCTGAGGAATCTGCAAGTGGATATTTGGAGCGATTTGAGGCCTCTGCTGGAAATGAAATATCTTCACCTAAAAACTAGACGGAAGCATTCTCAGAAACTCCTTTGTGATGAGTGCATTCAACTCACAGAGTTGAAGCTTCCTTTTGATAGAGCAGTTTTGAAACACTCTTTTAGCAGCATCTGCAGGTGGATATTTGGAGCGCTTTGAGGCCAAGGCTGGAAAACGAAATATCATCACATAAAAACTCGACAGAAGCATTCTCTGAAACTTCTTTGTGATGAGTGCATTCAACTCACAGACTCGAACGTTGCTTTTGATAGAACAGTTTAGAAACACTCCTTTTGTAGAATCTGCAAGTGTTTATTTGGAGCGCTTGGAGGCCTATGTTGGAAAAGGACATATCTTCACATCAAGAGTAGACAGACGCATTCTCAGAAACTTCTTTGTGATGAGTGCATTGAACTCACAGAGTTGAACCTACCTGTTGATAGAGAAGTTTTGAAACACCCTTTTTGTAGAATCTGCAAGTGAATATTTGGCGCGATTTGAGGCCTATGCAGGAAACGGAAATATCTTCACATGAAAGCTAGACAGATGAATTCTCCGAAACGTCTTTGTGATGAGTGCATTCACCTCAGAGTCTTGAAGCTTCCTTTTGAAAGAGCAGATTCGAAACACTCTTTTTGTAGAATCTGCAAGTGGCTATTTGGAGCGCTTTGAGGGCTATGCTGGAAAAGTTAATACCTTCACCTAAAAACTAGACAGACGCAAACTCAGAAACTTCTTTGTGACGTGTGCATTGAACTCACAGAGTTGAACCTTTCTTTTGATACAGAAGTTTTGAAACACTCTTTTCGTAGAATCTTCAAGTGGATGGATGGAGTGATTTGAGGCCTATGCTGGAAAAGGAAATACCTTCACGTAGAAACGAGACAAAAGCATTCTCAGAAAGTTCCCTGTGCTTTGTGCATTCAACTCACAGAGTTGAACATTCCCTTTGATAGAGCAGTTTTGAAACACTCTTCTTGTAGAATCTGCAAGTGGATATTTGGAGCGCTTCGAGGCCTCTGCCGCCAAAGGAATTATCATTGCATAAAAACTAGATGGAAGCGTTCTCAGAAACTTCCTTGTGATGAGTGCCTTCAACTCGCAGAGTGGAACCTTCCTTTCGATAGACCAGTTTTGAAACACTGTTTTTGTAGGATCCGCAAGTGGCTATTTGGAGCTCTTTGAGGCTTATGCTGGAAAAGGAAATATCTTCGTCTACAAACTAGACAGAAGCATTCTCAGAAACTTCTTTGTCATGTGGGGATTGAACTCACAGAGTTGAACATTCCTTTACATAGAGCAGTTTTGCAACACCCTTTCGGTAGAAAGTGAAAGTGCTTATTTGGTGCGATGGCGGCATCTAGTGGATAAGGAAATACATTCAGATGAAAACAAGATACATCCATTCTCAGAAACTTCTTTGTGATGACTGCATTCTACTCACAGAGTTGAACCTTCCTTTTGATAGAGCAGTTTTGAAACACTCTTTTTGTGGAATCTGCAAGTGGCTATTTGGAGCGCTTTGAGGCCTATGCTGGAAAAGGAAATCTCTTCACATAAAACCTAGACAGAAGTATTCCCAGAAAGTTTTTCTGATGTGCGCATTCAACTCACCGAGTTGAACCTTCCTTTAGATAGAGCAGTTTTGAAACACTCTGTCTGTAGTACCTGCGAGTGGATATTTGGAGTGCTTTGAGTGCTACACTGTAAAAGCAACTATCTTCACTTGGAATCTAGACAGAAGAATTCTCAGAGACTTCCCTGTGCTCTCTGCATTCCACTCACAGAGTTGAACCTTCCTTTTGATAGAACAGTTTTGAAACACTCTTGTGGTAGAATCTGCAAGTCGATATTTGGAAGGTTTGGAGGTCTATCCTGGGAAAGGAAATATCTTCCCATCAAAACTAGACAGAAGCATTCTCAGAAGCTTCTTAGTGATGTGCGCATTCAAGTCACAGAGTTGAAGCTTCCTTTTGATATAGCAGTTTTGAACCACTCTTTTAGTGGAATCTGCAAGTGGATGTTCGGAGAGCTAAGAGGCCAACACTGGAAAAGGAAATCTCTTCACGTAAAAACTAGACGGAAGCATTCTCAGAAACTTCAATGGGCTTTACGCATTCAACTCACAGAGTGCAATGTTGCTTTTGAGAGCGCAGTTTTAAAACACTGTTTTTGTAGAATTTGCTAGAGGATGTTTGGAGCGATGTGAGGCCTTTGCTGGAAAAGGAAATATCTTCACATAAAACCTAGACAGAAGCATTCTCAGAAACTCCTTTGTGATGAGTGCATTCAAATCACACACTTGAACCTTCCTTTGGAAAGAGCAGTTTTGAAACACTCTTTCTGAAGAATCTGCAAGGGGATATTTGGAGCGATTTGAGGCCTCTGCTGGAAATGAAATATCTTCACCTAAAAACTAGACGGAAGCATTCTCAGAAACTCCTTTGTGATGAGTGCATTCAACTCACAGAGTTGAAGCTTCCTTTTGATAGAGCAGTTTTGAAACACTCTTTTAGCAGCATCTGCAGGTGGATATTTGGAGCGCTTTGAGGCCAAGGCTGGAAAACGAAATATCATCACATAAAAACTCGACAGAAGCATTCTCTGAAACTTCTTTGTGATGAGTGCATTCAACTCACAGACTCGAACGTTGCTTTTGATAGAACAGTTTAGAAACACTCCTTTTGTAGAATCTGCAAGTGTTTATTTGGAGCGCTTGGAGGCCTATGTTGGAAAAGGACATATCTTCACATCAAGAGTAGACAGACGCATTCTCAGAAACTTCTTTGTGATGAGTGCATTGAACTCACAGAGTTGAACCTACCTGTTGATAGAGAAGTTTTGAAACACCCTTTTTGTAGAATCTGCAAGTGAATATTTGGCGCGATTTGAGGCCTATGCAGGAAACGGAAATATCTTCACATGAAAGCTAGACAGATGAATTCTCCGAAACGTCTTTGTGATGAGTGCATTCACCTCACAGTCTTGAAGCTTCCTTTTGAAAGAGCAGATTCGAAACACTCTTTTTGTAGAATCTGCAAGTGGATATTTGGAGCGCTTTGAGGGCTATGCTGGAAAAGTTAATACCTTCACCTAAAAACTAGACAGACGCAAACTCAGAAACTTCTTTGTGACGTGTGCATTGAACTCACAGAGTTGAACCTTTCTTTTGATACAGAAGTTTTGAAACACTCTTTTCGTAGAATCTTCAAGTGGATGGATGGAGTGATTTGAGGCCTATGCTGGAAAAGGAAATACCTTCACGTAGAAACGAGACAAAAGCATTCTCAGAAAGTCCCCTGTGCTTTGTGCATTCAACTCACAGAGTTGAACATTCCCTTTGATAGAGCAGTTTTGAAACACTCTTCTTGTAGAATCTGCAAGTGGATATTTGGAGCGCTTCGAGGCCTCTGCCGCCAAAGGAATTATCATTGCATAAAAACTAGATGGAAGCGTTCTCAGAAACTTCCTTGTGATGAGTGCCTTCAACTCGCAGAGTGGAACCTTCCTTTCGATAGACCAGTTTTGAAACACTGTTTTTGTAGAATCCGCAAGTGGCTATTTGGAGCTCTTTGAGGCTTATGCTGGAAAAGGAAATATCTTCGTCTACAAACTAGACAGAAGCATTCTCAGAAACTTCTTTGTCATGTGGGGATTGAACTCACAGAGTTGAACATTCCTTTACATAGAGCAGTTTTGCAACACCCTTTCGGTGGAAAGTGAAAGTGCTTATTTGGTGCGATGGCGGCATCTTGTGGATAAGGAAATACATTCAGATGAAAACAAGATACATCCATTCTCAGAAACTTCTTTGTGATGACTGCATTCTACTCACAGAGTTGAACCTTCCTTTTGATAGAGCAGTTTTGAAACACTCTTTTTGTGGAATCTGCAAGTGGCTATTTGGAGCGCTTTGAGGCCTATGCTGGAAAAGGAAATCTCTTCACATAAAACCTAGACAGAAGTATTCCCAGAAAGTTTTTCTGATGTGCGCATTCAACTCACCGAGTTGAACCTTCCTTTAGATAGAGCAGTTTTGAAACACTCTGTCTGTAGTACCTGCGAGTGGATATTTGGAGTGCTTTGAGTGCTACACTGTAAAAGCAAATATCTTCACTTGGAATCTAGACAGAAGAATTCTCAGAGACTTCCCTGTGCTCTCTGCATTCCACTCACAGAGTTGAACCTTCCTTTTGATAGAACAGTTTTGAAACACTCTTGTGGTAGAATCTGCAAGTCGATATTTGGAAGGTTTGGAGGCCTATCCTGGGAAAGGAAATATCTTCCCATCAAAACTAGACAGAAGCATTCTCAGAAGCTTCTTAGTGATGTGCGCATTCAAGTCACAGAGTTGAAGCTTCCTTTTGATATAGCAGTTTTGAACCACTCTTTTAGTGGAATCTGCAAGTGGATGTTCGGAGAGCTAAGAGGCCAACACTGGAAAAGGAAATCTCTTCACGTAAAAACTAGACGGAAGCATTCTCAGAAACTTCAATGGGCTTTACGCATTCAACTCACAGAGTGCAATGTTGCTTTTGAGAGCGCAGTTTTAAAACACTGTTTTTGTAGAATTTGCTAGAGGATGTTTGGAGCGATGTGAGGCCTTTGCTGGAAAAGGAAATATCTTCACATAAAACCTAGACAGAAGCATTCTCAGAAACTCCTTTGTGATGAGTGCATTCAAATCACACACTTGAACCTTCCTTTGGAAAGAGCAGTTTTGAAACACTCTTTCTGAAGAATCTGCAAGGGGATATTTGGAGCGATTTGAGGCCTCTGCTGGAAATGAAATATCTTCACCTAAAAACTAGACGGAAGCATTCTCAGAAACTCCTTTGTGATGAGTGCATTCAACTCACAGAGTTGAAGCTTCCTTTTGATAGAGCAGTTTTGAAACACTCTTTTAGCAGCATCTGCAGGTGGATATTTGGAGCGCTTTGAGGCCAAGGCTGGAAAACGAAATATCATCACATAAAAACTCGACAGAAGCATTCTCTGAAACTTCTTTGTGATGAGTGCATTCAACTCACAGACTCGAACGTTGCTTTTGATAGAACAGTTTAGAAACATTCCTTTTGTAGAATCTGCAAGTGTTTATTTGGAGCGCTTGGAGGCCTATGTTGGAAAAGGACATATCTTCACATCAAGAGTAGACAGACGCATTCTCAGAAACTTCTTTGTGATGAGTGCATTGAACTCACAGAGTTGAACCTACCTGTTGATAGAGAAGTTTTGAAACACCCTTTTTGTAGAATCTGCAAGTGAATATTTGGCGCGATTTGAGGCCTATGCAGGAAACGGAAATATCTTCACATGAAAGCTAGACAGATGAATTCTCCGAAACGTCTTTGTGATGAGTGCATTCACCTCACAGTCTTGAAGCTTCCTTTTGAAAGAGCAGATTCGAAACACTCTTTTTGTAGAATCTGCAAGTGGATATTTGGAGCGCTTTGAGGGCTATGCTGGAAAAGTTAATACCTTCACCTAAAAACTAGACAGACGCAAACTCAGAAACTTCTTTGTGACGTGTGCATTGAACTCACAGAGTTGAACCTTTCTTTTGATACAGAAGTTTTGAAACACTCTTTTCGTAGAATCTTCAAGTGGATGGATGGAGTGATTTGAGGCCTATGCTGGAAAAGGAAATACCTTCACGTAGAAACGAGACAAAAGCATTCTCAGAAAGTTCCCTGTGCTTTGTGCATTCAACTCACAGAGTTGAACATTCCCTTTGATAGAGCAGTTTTGAAACACTCTTCTTGTAGAATCTGCAAGTGGATATTTGGAGCGCTTCGAGGCCTCTGCCGCCAAAGGAATTATCATTGCATAAAAACTAGATGGAAGCGTTCTCAGAAACTTCCTTGTGATGAGTGCCTTCAACTCGCAGAGTGGAACCTTCCTTTCGATAGACCAGTTTTGAAACACTGTTTTTGTAGGATCCGCAAGTGGCTATTTGGAGCTCTTTGAGGCTTATGCTGGAAAAGGAAATATCTTCGTCTACAAACTAGACAGAAGCATTCTCAGAAACTTCTTTGTCATGTGGGGATTGAACTCACAGAGTTGAACATTCCTTTACATAGAGCAGTTTTGCAACACCCTTTCGGTGGAAAGTGAAAGTGCTTATTTGGTGCTATGGCGGCATCTAGTGGATAAGGAAATACATTCAGATGAAAACAAGATACATCCATTCTCAGAAACTTCTTTGTGATGACTGCATTCTACTCACAGAGTTGAACCTTCCTTTTGATAGAACAGTTTGGAAACACTCTTTTTGTGGAATCTGCAAGTGGCTATTTGGAGGGCTTTGAGGCCTATGCTGGAAAAGGAAATCTCTTCACGTAAAACCTAGACAGAAGTATTCCCAGAAAGTTTTTCTGATGTGCGCATTCAACTCACCGAGTTGAAGCTTCCTTTAGATAGAGCAGTTTTGAAACACTCTGTCTGTAGTACCTGCGAGTGGATATTTGGAGTGCTTTGAGTGCTACACTGTAAAAGCAAATATCTTCACTTGGAATCTAGACAGAAGAATTCTCAGAGACTTCCCTGTGCTCTCTGCATTCCACTCACAGAGTTGAACCTTCCTTTTGATAGAACAGTTTTGAAACACTCTTGTGGTAGAATCTGCAAGTCGATATTTGGAAGGTTTGGAGGCCTATCCTGGGAAAGGAAATATCTTCCCATCAAAACTAGACAGAAGCATTCTCAGAAACTTCTTAGTGACGTGCGCATTCAAGTCACAGAGTTGAAGCTTCCTTTTGATATAGCAGTTTTGAACCACTCTTTTAGTGGAATCTGCAAGTGGATGTTCGGAGAGCTAAGAGGCCAACACTGGAAAAGGAAATCTCTTCACGTAAAAACTAGACGGAAGCATTCTCAGAAACTTAAATGGGCTTTACGCATTCAACTCACAGAGTGCAATGTTGCTTTTGAGAGCGCAGTTTTAAAACACTGTTTTTGTAGAATTTGCTAGAGGATGTTTGGAGCGATGTGAGGCCTTTGCTGGAAAAGGAAATATCTTCACATAAAACCTAGACAGAAGCATTCTCAGAAACTCCTTTGTGATGAGTGCATTCAAATCACACACTTGAACCTTCCTTTGGAAAGAGCAGTTTTGAAACACTCTTTCTGAAGAATCTGCAAGTGGATATTTGGAGCGATTTGAGGCCTCTGCTGGAAATGAAATATCTTCACCTAAAAACTAGACGGAAGCATTCTCAGAAACTCCTTTGTGATGAGTGCATTCAACTCACAGAGTTGAAGCTTCCTTTTGATAGAGCAGTTTTGAAACACTGTTTTAGCAGCATCTGCAAGTGGATATTTGGAGCGCTTTGAGGCCAAGGCTGGAAAACGAAATATCATCACATAAAAACTCGACAGAAGCATTCTCTGAAACTTCTTTGTGATGAGTGCATTCAACTCACAGACTCGAACGTTTCTTTTGATAGAACAGTTTAGAAACACTCCTTTTGTAGAATCTGCAAGTGTTTATTTGGAGCGCTTGGAGGCCTATGTTGGAAAAGGACATATCTTCACATCAAGAGTAGACAGACGCATTCTCAGAAACTTCTTTGTGATGAGTGCATTGAACTCACAGAGTTGAACCTACCTGTTGATAGAGAAGTTTTGAAACACCCTTTTTGTAGAATCTGCAAGTGAATATTTGGCGCGATTTGAGGCCTATGCAGGAAACGGAAATATCTTCACATGAAAGCTAGACAGATGAATTCTCCGAAACGTCTTTGTGATGAGTGCATTCAACTCACAGACTTGAAGCTTCCTTTTGAAAGAGCAGTTTCGAAACACTCTTTTTGTAGAATCTGCAAGTGGATATTTGGAGCGCTTTGAGGGCTATGCTGGAAAAGTTAATACCTTCACCTAAAAACTAGACAGACGCAAACTCAGAAACTTCTTTGTGACGTGTGCATTGAACTCACAGAGTTGAACCTTTCTTTTGATACAGAAGTTTTGAAACACTCTTTTCGTAGAATCTTCAAGTGGATGGATGGAGTGATTTGAGGCCTATGCTGGAAAAGGAAATACCTTCACGTAGAAACGAGACAAAAGCATTCTCAGAAAGTTCCCTGTGCTTTGTGCATTCAACTCACAGAGTTGAACATTCCCTTTGATAGAGCAGTTTTGAAACACTCTTTTTGTAGAATCTGCAAGTGGATATTTGGAGCGCTTTGAGGCCTCTGCCGCCAAAGGAATTATCATTGCATAAAAACTAGATGGAAGCGTTCTCAGAAACTTCCTTGTGATGAGTGCCTTCAACTCGCAGAGTGGAACCTTCCTTTCGATAGACCAGTTTTGAAACACTGTTTTTGTAGAATCCGCAAGTGGCTATTTGGAGCTCTTTGAGGCTTATGCTGGAAAAGGAAATATCTTCGTCTACAAACTAGACAGAAGCATTCTCAGAAACTTCTTTGTCATGTGGGGATTGAACTCACAGAGTTGAACATTCCTTTACATAGAGCAGTTTTGCAACACCCTTTCGGTGGAAAGTGAAAGTGGTTATTTGGTGCGATGGCGGCATCTAGTGGATAAGGAAATACATTCAGATGAAAACAAGATACATCCATTCTCAGAAACTTCTTTGTGATGACTGCATTCTACTCACAGAGTTGAACCTTCCTTTTGATAGAGCAGTTTTGAAACACTCTTTGTGTGGAATCTGCAAGTGGCTATTTGGAGCGCTTTGAGGCCTATGCTGGAAAAGGAAATCTCTTCACATAAAACCTAGACAGAAGTATTCCCAGAAAGTTTTTCTGATGTGCGCATTCAACTCACCGAGTTGAACCTTCCTTTAGATGGAGCAGTTTTGAAACACTCTGTCTGTAGTACCTGCGAGTGGATATTTGGAGTGCTTTGAGTGCTACACTGTAAAAGCAAATATCTTCACTTGGAATCTAGACAGAAGAATTCTCAGAGACTTCCCTGTGCTCTCTGCATTCCGCTCACAGAGTTGAACCTTCCTTTTGATAGAACAGTTTTGAAACACTCTTGTGGTAGAATCTGCAAGTCGATATTTGGAAGGTTTGGAGGCCTATCCTGGGAAAGGAAATATCTTCCCATCAAAACTAGACAGAAGCATTCTCAGAAGCTTCTCAGTGATGTGCGCATTCAAGTCACAGAGTTGAAGCTTCCTTTTGATATAGCAGTTTTGAACCACTCTTTTAGTGGAATCTGCAAGTGGATGTTCGGAGAGCTAAGAGGCCAACACTGGAAAAGGAAATCTCTTCACGTAAAAACTAGACGGAAGCATTCTCAGAAACTTCAATGGGCTTTACGCATTCAACTCACAGAGTGCAATGTTGCTTTTGAGAGCGCAGTTTTAAAACACTGTTTTTGTAGAATTTGCTAGAGGATGTTTGGAGCGATGTGAGGCCTTTGCTGGAAAAGGAAATATCTTCACATAAAACCTAGACAGAAGCATTCTCAGAAACTCCTTTGTGATGAGTGCATTCAAATCACACACTTGAACCTTCCTTTGGAAAGAGCAGTTTTGAAACACTCTTTCTGAAGAATCTGCAAGTGGATATTTGGAGCGATTTGAGGCCTATGCTGGAAATGAAATATCTTCACCTAAAAACTAGACGGAAGCATTCTCAGAAACTCCTTTGTGATGAGTGCATTCAACTCACAGAGTTGAAGCTTCCTTTTGATAGAGCAGTTTTGAAACACTCTTTTAGCAGCATCTGCAGGTGGATATTTGGAGCGCTTTGAGGCCAAGGCTGGAAAACGAAATATCATCACATAAAAACTCGCAGAAGCATTCTCTGAAACTTCTTTGTGATGAGTGCATTCAACTCACAGACTCGAACGTTGCTTTTGATAGAACAGTTTAGAAACACTCCTTTTGTAGAATCTGCAAGTGTTTATTTGGAGCGCTTGGAGGCCTATGTTGGAAAAGGACATATCTTCACATCAAGAGTAGACAGACGCATTCTCAGAAACTTCTTTGTGATGAGTGCATTGAACTCACAGAGTTGAACCTACCTATTGATAGAGAAGTTTTGAAACACCCTTTTTGTAGAATCTGCAAGTGAATATTTGGCGCGATTTGAGGCCTATGCAGGAAACGGAAATATCTTCACATGAAAGCTAGACAGATGAATTCTCCGAAACGTCTTTGTGATGAGTGCATTCAACTCACAGACTTGAAGCTTCCTTTTGAAAGAGCAGTTTCGAAACACTCTTTTTGTAGAATCTGCAAGTGGATATTTGGAGCGCTTTGAGGGCTATGCTGGAAAAGTTAATACCTTCACCTAAAAACTAGACAGACGCAAACTCAGAAACTTCTTTGTGACGTGCGCATTGAACTCACAGAGTTGAACCTTTCTTTTGATACAGAAGTTTTGAAACACTCTTTTCGTAGAATCTTCAAGTGGATGGATGGAGTGATTTGAGGCCTATGCTGGAAAAGGAAATACCTTCACGTAGAAACGAGACAAAAGCATTCTCAGAAAGTTCCCTGTGCTTTGTGCATTCAACTCACAGAGTTGAACATTCCCTTTGATAGAGCAGTTTTGAAACACTCTTCTTGTAGAATCTGCAAGTGGATATTTGGAGCGCTTTGAGGCCTCTGCCGCCAAAGGAATTATCATTGCATAAAAACTAGATGGAAGCGTTCTCAGAAACTTCCTTGTGATGAGTGCCTTCAACTCGCAGAGTGGAACCTTCCTTTCGATAGACCAGTTTTGAAACACTGTTTTTGTAGAATCCGCAAGTGGCTATTTGGAGCTCTTTGAGGCTTATGCTGGAAAAGGAAATATCTTCGTCTACAAACTAGACAGAAGCATTCTCAGAAACTTCTTTGTCATGTGGGGATTGAACTCACAGAGTTGAACATTCCTTTACATAGAGCCGTTTTGCAACACCCTTTCGGTGGAAAGTGAAAGTGGTTATTTGGTGCGATGGCGGCATCTAGTGGATAAGGAAATACATTCAGATGAAAACAAGATACATCCATTCTCAGAAACTTCTTTGTGATGACTGCATTCTACTCACAGAGTTGAACCTTCCTTTTGATAGAGCAGTTTTGAAACACTCTTTGTGTGGAATCTGCAAGTGGCTATTTGGAGCGCTTTGAGGCCTATGCTGGAAAAGGAAGTCTCTTCACATAAAACCTAGACAGAAGTATTCCCAGAAAGTTTTTCTGATGTGCGCATTCAACTCACCGAGTTGAACCTTCCTTTAGATAGAGCAGTTTTGAAACACTCTGTCTGTAGTACCTGCGAGTGGATATTTGGAGTGCTTTGAGTGCTACACTGTAAAAGCAAATATCTTCACTTGGAATCTAGACAGAAGAATTCTCAGAGACTTCCCTGTGCTCTCTGCATTCCGCTCACAGAGTTGAACCTTCCTTTTGATAGAACAGTTTTGAAACACTCTTGTGGTAGAATCTGCAAGTCGATATTTGGAAGGTTTGGAGGCCTATCCTGGGAAAGGAAATATCTTCCCATCAAAACTAGACAGAAGCATTCTCAGAAGCTTCTCAGTGATGTGCGCATTCAAGTCACAGAGTTGAAGCTTCCTTTTGATATAGCAGATTTGAACCACTCTTTTAGTGGAATCTGCAAGTGGATGTTCGGAGAGCTAAGAGGCCAACACTGGAAAAGGAAATCTCTTCACGTAAAAACTAGACGGAAGCATTCTCAGAAACTTCAATGGGCTTTACGCATTCAACTCACAGAGTGCAATGTTGCTTTTGAGAGCGCAGTTTTAAAACACTGTTTTTGTAGAATTTGCTAGAGGATGTTTGGAGCGATGTGAGGCCTTTGCTGGAAAAGGAAATATCTTCACATAAAACCTAGACAGAAGCATTCTCAGAAACTCCTTTGTGATGAGTGCATTCAAATCACACACTTGAACCTTCCTTTGGAAAGAGCAGTTTTGAAACACTCTTTCTGAAGAATCTGCAAGTGGATATTTGGAGCGATTTGAGGCCTCTGCTGGAAATGAAATATCTTCACCTAAAAACTAGACGGAAGCATTCTCAGAAACTCCTTTGTGATGAGTGCATTCAACTCACAGAGTTGAAGCTTCCTTTTGATAGAGCAGTTTTGAAACACTCTTTTAGCAGCATCTGCAAGTGGATATTTGGAGCGCTTTGAGGCCAAGGCTGGAAAACGAAATATCATCACATAAAAACTCGACAGAAGCATTCTCTGAAACTTCTTTGTGATGAGTGCATTCAACTCACAGACTCGAACGTTTCTTTTGATAGAACAGTTTAGAAACACTCCTTTTGTAGAATCTGCAAGTGTTTATTTGGAGCGCTTGGAGGCCTATGTTGGAAAAGGACATATCTTCACATCAAAAGTAGACAGACGCATTCTCAGAAACTTCTTTGTGATGAGTGCATTGAACTCACAGAGTTGAACCTACCTATTGATAGAGAAGTTTTGAAACACCCTTTTTGTAGAATCTGCAAGTGAATATTTGGCGCGATTTGAGGCCTATGCAGGAAACGGAAATATCTTCACATGAAAACTAGACAGATGAATTCTCCGAAACGTCTTTGTGATGAGTGCATTCAACTCACTGACTTGAAGCTTCCTTTTGAAAGAGCAGTTTCGAAACACTCTTTTTGTAGAATCTGCAAGTGGATATTTGGAGCGCTTTGAGGGCTATGCTGGAAAAGTTAATACCTTCACCTAAAAACTAGACAGACGCAAACCCAGAAACTTCTTTGTGACGTGTGCATTGAACTCACAGAGTTGAACCTTTCTTTTGATACAGAAGTTTTGAAACACTCTTTTCGTAGAATCTTCAAGTGGATGGATGGAGTGATTTGAGGCCTATGCTGGAAAAGGAAATACCTTCACGTAGAAACGAGACAAAAGCATTCTCAGAAAGTTCCCTGTGCTTTGTGCATTCAACTCACAGAGTTGAACATTCCCTTTGATAGAGCAGTTTTGAAACACTCTTCTTGTAGAATCTGCAAGTGGATATTTGGAGCGCTTTGAGGCCTCTGCCGCCAAAGGAATTATCATTGCATAAAAACTAGATGGAAGCGTTCTCAGAAACTTCCTTGTGATGAGTGCATTCAACTCGCAGAGTGGAACCTTCCTTTCGATAGACCAGTTTTGAAACACTGTTTTTGTAGAATCCGCAAGTGGCTATTTGGAGCTCTTTGAGGCTTATGCTGGAAAAGGAAATATCTTCGTCTACAAACTAGACAGAAGCATTCTCAGAAACTTCTTTGTCATGTGGGGATTGAACTCACAGAGTTGAACATTCCTTTACATAGAGCAGTTTTGCAACACCCTTTCGGTGGAAAGTGAAAGTGCTTATTTGGTGCGATGGCGGCATCTAGTGGATAAGGAAATACATTCAGATGAAAACAAGATACATCCATTCTCAGAAACTTCTTTGTGATGACTGCATTCTACTCACAGAGTTGAACCTTCCTTTTGATAGAACAGTTTTGAAACACTCTTTTTGTGGAATCTGCAAGTGGCTATTTGGAGCGCTTTGAGGCCTATGCTGGAAAAGGAAATCTCTTCACATAAAACCTAGACAGAAGTATTCCCAGAAAGTTTTTCTGATGTGCGCATTCAACTCACCGAGTTGAACCTTCCTTTAGATAGAGCAGTTTTGAAACACTCTGTCTGTAGTACCTGCGAGTGGATATTTGGAGTGCTTTGAGTGCTACACTGTAAAAGCAAATATCTTCACTTGGAATCTAGACAGAAGAATTCTCAGAGACTTCCCTGTGCTCTCTGCATTCCACTCACAGAGTTGAACCTTCCTTTTGATAGAACAGTTTTGAAACACTCTTGTGGTAGAATCTGCAAGTCGATATTTGGAAGGTTTGGAGGCCTATCCTGGGAAAGGAAATATCTTCCCATCAAAACTAGACAGAAGCATTCTCAGAAGCTTCTTAGTGATGTGCGCATTCAAGTCACAGAGTTGAAGCTTCCTTTTGATATAGCAGTTTGGAACCACTCTTTTAGTGGAATCTGCAAGTGGATGTTCGGAGAGCTAAGAGGCCAACACTGGAAAAGGAAATCTCTTCACGTAAAAACTAGACGGAAGCATTCTCAGAAACTTAAATGGGCTTTACGCATTCAACTCACAGAGTGCAATGTTGCTTTTGAGAGCGCAGTTTTAAAACACTGTTTTTGTAGAATTTGCTAGAGGATGTTTGGAGCGATGTGAGGCCTTTGCTGGAAAAGGAAATATCTTCACATAAAACCTAGACAGAAGCATTCTCAGAAACTCCTTTGTGATGAGTGCATTCAAATCACACACTTGAACCTTCCTTTGGAAAGAGCAGTTTTGAAACACTCTTTCTGAAGAATCTGCAAGGGGATATTTGGAGCGATTTGAGGCCTCTGCTGGAAATGAAATATCTTCACCTAAAAACTAGACGGAAGCATTCTCAGAAACTCCTTTGTGATGAGTGCATTCAACTCACAGAGTTGAAGCTTCCTTTTGATAGAGCAGTTTTGAAACACTCTTTTAGCAGCATCTGCAGGTGGATATTTGGAGCGCTTTGAGGCCAAGGCTGGAAAACGAAATATCATCACATAAAAACTCGACAGAAGCATTCTCTGAAACTTCTTTGTGATGAGTGCATTCAACTCACAGACTCGAACGTTTCTTTTGATAGAACAGTTTAGAAACACTCCTTTTGTAGAATCTGCAAGTGTTTATTTGGAGCGCTTGGAGGCCTATGTTGGAAAAGGACATATCTTCACATCAAGAGTAGACAGACGCATTCTCAGAAACTTCTTTGTGATGAGTGCATTGAACTCACAGAGTTGAACCTACCTGTTGATAGAGAAGTTTTGAAACACCCTTTTTGTAGAATCTGCAAGTGAATATTTGGCGCGATTTGAGGCCTATGCAGGAAACGGAAATATCTTCACATGAAAGCTAGACAGATGAATTCTCCGAAACGTCTTTGTGATGAGTGCATTCAACTCACAGACTTGAAGCTTCCTTTTGAAAGAGCAGTTTCGAAACACTCTTTTTGTAGAATCTGCAAGTGGATATTTGGAGCGCTTTGAGGGCTATGCTGGAAAAGTTAATACCTTCACCTAAAAACTAGACAGACGCAAACTCAGAAACTTCTTTGTGACGTGTGCATTGAACTCACAGAGTTGAACCTTTCTTTTGATACAGAAGTTTTGAAACACTCTTTTCGTAGAATCTTCAAGTGGATGGATGGAGTGATTTGAGGCCTATGCTGGAAAAGGAAATACCTTCACGTAGAAACGAGACAAAAGCATTCTCAGAAAGTTCCCTGTGCTTTGTGCATTCAACTCACAGAGTTGAACATTCCCTTTGATAGAGCAGTTTTGAAACACTCTTCTTGTAGAATCTGCAAGTGGATATTTGGAGCGCTTTGAGGCCTCTGCCGCCAAAGGAATTATCATTGCATAAAAACTAGATGGAAGCGTTCTCAGAAACTTCCTTGTGATGAGTGCCTTCAACTCGCAGAGTGGAACCTTCCTTTCGATAGACCAGTTTTGAAACACTGTTTTTGTAGAATCCGCAAGTGGCTATTTGGAGCTCTTTGAGGCTTATGCTGGAAAAGGAAATATCTTCGTCTACAAACTAGACAGAAGCATTCTCAGAAACTTCTTTGTCATGTGGGGATTGAACTCACAGAGTTGAACATTCCTTTACATAGAGCCGTTTTGCAACACCCTTTCGGTGGAAAGTGAAAGTGGTTATTTGGTGCGATGGCGGCATCTAGTGGATAAGGAAATACATTCAGATGAAAACAAGATACATCCATTCTCAGAAACTTCTTTGTGATGACTGCATTCTACTCACAGAGTTGAACCTTCCTTTTGATAGAGCAGTTTTGAAACACTCTTTGTGTGGAATCTGCAAGTGGCTATTTGGAGCGCTTTGAGGCCTATGCTGGAAAAGGAAATCTCTTCACATAAAACCTAGACAGAAGTATTCCCAGAAAGTTTTTCTGATGTGCGCATTCAACTCACCGAGTTGAACCTTCCTTTAGATAGAGCAGTTTTGAAACACTCTGTCTGTAGTACCTGCGAGTGGATATTTGGAGTGCTTTGAGTGCTACACTGTAAAAGCAAATATCTTCACTTGGAATCTAGACAGAAGAATTCTCAGAGACTTCCCTGTGCTCTCTGCATTCCGCTCACAGAGTTGAACCTTCCTTTTGATAGAACAGTTTTGAAACACTCTTGTGGTAGAATCTGCAAGTCGATATTTGGAAGGTTTGGAGGCCTATCCTGGGAAAGGAAATATCTTCCCATCAAAACTAGACAGAAGCATTCTCAGAAGCTTCTCAGTGATGTGCGCATTCAAGTCACAGAGTTGAAGCTTCCTTTTGATATAGCAGATTTGAACCACTCTTTTAGTGGAATCTGCAAGTGGATGTTCGGAGAGCTAAGAGGCCAACACTGGAAAAGGAAATCTCTTCACGTAAAAACTAGACGGAAGCATTCTCAGAAACTTCAATGGGCTTTACGCATTCAACTCACAGAGTGCAATGTTGCTTTTGAGAGCGCAGTTTTAAAACACTGTTTTTGTAGAATTTGCTAGAGGATGTTTGGAGCGATGTGAGGCCTTTGCTGGAAAAGGAAATATCTTCACATAAAACCTAGACAGAAGCATTCTCAGAAACTCCTTTGTGATGAGTGCATTCAAATCACACACTTGAACCTTCCTTTGGAAAGAGCAGTTTTGAAACACTCTTTCTGAAGAATCTGCAAGTGGATATTTGGAGCGATTTGAGGCCTATGCTGGAAATGAAATATCTTCACCTAAAAACTAGACGGAAGCATTCTCAGAAACTCCTTTGTGATGAGTGCATTCAACTCACAGAGTTGAAGCTTCCTTTTGATAGAGCAGTTTTGAAACACTCTTTTAGCAGCATCTGCAGGTGGATATTTGGAGCGCTTTGAGGCCAAGGCTGGAAAACGAAATATCATCACATAAAAACTCGCGGAAGCATTCTCTGAAACTTCTTTGTGATGAGTGCATTCAACTCACAGACTCGAACGTTGCTTTTGATAGAACAGTTTAGAAACACTCCTGTTGTAGAATCTGCAAGTGTTTATTTGGAGCGCTTGGAGGCCTATGTTGGAAAAGGACATATCTTCACATCAAGAGTAGACAGACGCATTCTCAGAAACTTCTTTGTGATGAGTGCATTGAACTCACAGAGTTGAACCTACCTATTGATAGAGAAGTTTTGAAACACCCTTTTTGTAGAATCTGCAAGTGAATATTTGGCGCGATTTGAGGCCTATGCAGGAAACGGAAATATCTTCACATGAAAACTAGACAGATGAATTCTCCGAAACGTCTTTGTGATGAGTGCATTCAACTCACAGACTTGAAGCTTCCTTTTGAAAGAGCAGTTTCGAAACACTCTTTTTGTAGAATCTGCAAGTGGATATTTGGAGCGCTTTGAGGGCTATGCTGGAAAAGTTAATACCTTCACCTAAAAACTAGACAGACGCAAACCCAGAAACTTCTTTGTGACGTGTGCATTGAACTCACAGAGTTGAACCTTTCTTTTGATACAGAAGTTTTGAAACACTCTTTTCGTAGAATCTTCAAGTGGATGGATGGAGTGATTTGAGGCCTATGCTGGAAAAGGAAATACCTTCACGTAGAAACGAGACAAAAGCATTCTCAGAAAGTTCCCTGTGCTTTGTGCATTCAAGTCACAGAGTTGAACATTCCCTTTGATAGAGCAGTTTTGAAACACTCTTCTTGTAGAATCTGCAAGTGGATATTTGGAGCGCTTTGAGGCCTCTGCCGCCAAAGGAATTATCATTGCATAAAAACTAGATGGAAGCGTTCTCAGAAACTTCCTTGTGATGAGTGCATTCAACTCGCAGAGTGGAACCTTCCTTTCGATAGACCAGTTTTGAAACACTGTTTTTGTAGAATCCGCAAGTGGCTATTTGGAGCTCTTTGAGGCTTATGCTGGAAAAGGAAATATCTTCGTCTACAAACTAGACAGAAGCATTCTCAGAAACTTCTTTGTCATGTGGGGATTGAACTCACAGAGTTGAACATTCCTTTACATAGAGCAGTTTTGCAACACCCTTTCGGTGGAAAGTGAAAGTGCTTATTTGGTGCGATGGCGGCATCTAGTGGATAAGGAAATACATTCAGATGAAAACAAGATACATCCATTCTCAGAAACTTCTTTGTGATGACTGCATTCTACTCACAGAGTTGAACCTTCCTTTTGATAGAACAGTTTTGAAACACTCTTTTTGTGGAATCTGCAAGTGGCTATTTGGAGCACTTTGAGGCCTATGCTGGAAAAGGAAATCTCTTCACATAAAACCTAGACAGAAGTATTCCCAGAAAGTTTTTCTGATGTGCGCATTCAGCTCACCGAGTTGAACCTTCCTTTAGATAGAGCAGTTTTGAAACACTCTGTCTGTAGTACCTGCGAGTGGATATTTGGAGTGCTTTGAGTGCTACAGTGTAAAAGCAAATATCTTCACTTGGAATCTAGACAGAAGAATTCTCAGAGACTTCCCTGTGCTCTCTGCATTCCACTCACAGAGTTGAACCTTCCTTTTGATAGAACAGTTTTGAAACACTCTTGTGCTAGAATCTGCAAGTCGATATTTGGAAGGTTTGGAGGCCTATCCTGGGAAAGGAAATATCTTCCCATCAAAACTAGACAGAAGCATTCTCAGAAGCTTCTTAGTGATGTGCGCATTCAAGTCACAGAGTTGAAGCTTCCTTTAGATATAGCAGTTTTGAACCACTCTTTTAGTGGAATCTGCAAGTGGATGTTCGGAGAGCTAAGAGGCCAACACTGGAAAAGGAAATCTCTTCACGTAAAAACTAGACGGAAGCATTCTCAGAAACTTCAATGGGCTTTACGCATTCAACTCACAGAGTGCAATGTTGCTTTTGAGAGCGCAGTTTTAAAACACTGTTTTTGTAGAATTTGCTAGAGGATGTTTGGAGCGATGTGAGGCCTTTGCTGGAAAAGGAAATATCTTCACATAAAACCTAGACAGAAGCATTCTCAGAAACTCCTTTGTGATGAGTGCATTCAAATCACACACTTGAACCTTCCTTTGGAAAGAGCAGTTTTGAAACACTCTTTCTGAAGAATCTGCAAGGGGATATTTGGAGCGATTTGAGGCCTATGCTGGAAATTAAATATCTTCACCTAAAAACTAGACGGAAGCATTCTCAGAAACTCCTTTGTGATGAGTGCATTCAACTCACAGAGTTGAAGCTTCCTTTTGATAGAGCAGTTTTGAAACACTCTTTTAGCAGCATCTGCAGGTGGATATTTGGAGCGCTTTGAGGCCAAGGCTGGAAAACGAAATATCATCACATAAAAACTCGACAGAAGCATTCTCTGAAACTTCTTTGTGATGAGTGCATTCAACTCACAGACTCGAACGTTTCTTTTGATAGAACAGTTTAGAAACACTCCTTTTGTAGAATCTGCAAGTGTTTATTTGGAGCGCTTGGAGGCCTATGTTGGAAAAGGACATATCTTCACATCAAGAGTAGACAGACGCATTCTCAGAAACTTCTTTGTGATGAGTGCATTGAACTCACAGAGTTGAACCTACCTGTTGATAGAGAAGTTTTGAAACACCCTTTTTGTAGAATCTGCAAGTGAATATTTGGCGCGATTTGAGGCCTATGCAGGAAACGGAAATATCTTCACATGAAAACTAGACAGATGAATTCTCCGAAACGTCTTTGTGATGAGTGCATTCACCTCACAGACTTGAAGCTTCCTTTTGAAAGAGCAGTTTCGAAACACTCTTTTTGTAGAATCTGCAAGTGGATATTTGGAGCGCTTTGAGGGCTATGCTGGAAAAGTTAATACCTTCACCTAAAAACTAGACAGACGCAAACTCAGAAACTTCTTTGTGACGTGTGCATTGAACTCACAGAGTTGAACCTTTCTTTTGATACAGAAGTTTTGAAACACTCTTTTCGTAGAATCTTCAAGTGGATGGATGGAGTGATTTGAGGCCTATGCTGGAAAAGGAAATACCTTCACGTAGAAACGAGACAAAAGCATTCTCAGAAAGTTCCCTGTGCTTTGTGCATTCAACTCACAGAGTTGAACATTCCCTTTGATAGAGCAGTTTTGAAACACTCTTCTTGTAGAATCTGCAAGTGGATATTTGGAGCGCTTCGAGGCCTCTGCCGCCAAAGGAATTATCATTGCATAAAAACTAGATGGAAGCGTTCTCAGAAACTTCCTTGTGATGAGTGCCTTCAACTCGCAGAGTGGAACCTTCCTTTCAATAGACCAGTTTTGAAACACTGTTTCTGTAGAATCCGCAAGTGGCTATTTGGAGCTCTTTGAGGCTTATGCTGGAAAAGGAAATATCTTCGTCTACAAACTAGACAGAAGCATTCTCAGAAACTTCTTTGTCATGTGGGGATTGAACTCACAGAGTTGAACATTCCTTTACATAGAGCAGTTTTGCAACACCCTTTCGGTGGAAAGTGAAAGTGCTTATTTGGTGCGATGGCGGCATCTAGTGGATAAGGAAATACATTCAGATGAAAACAAGATACATCCATTCTCAGAAACTTCTTTGTGATGACTGCATTCTACTCACAGAGTTGAACCTTCCTTTTGATAGAGCAGTTTTGAAACACTCTTTGTGTGGAATCTGCAAGTGGCTATTTGGAGCGCTTTGAGGCCTATGCTGGAAAAGGAAATCTCTTCACATAAAACCTAGACAGAAGTATTCCCAGAAAGTTTTTCTGATGTGCGCATTCAACTCACCGAGTTGAACCTTCCTTTAGATAGAGCAGTTTTGAAACACTCTGTCTGTAGTACCTGCGAGTGGATATTTGGAGTGCTTTGAGTGCTACACTGTAAAAGCAAATATCTTCACTTGGAATCTAGACAGAAGAATTCTCAGAGACTTCCCTGTGCTCTCTGCATTCCGCTCACAGAGTTGAACCTTCCTTTTGATAGAACAGTTTTGAAACACTCTTGTGGTAGAATCTGCAAGTCGATATTTGGAAGGTTTGGAGGCCTATCCTGGGAAAGGAAATATCTTCCCATCAAAACTAGACAGAAGCATTCTCAGAAGCTTCTCAGTGATGTGCGCATTCAAGTCACAGAGTTGAAGCTTCCTTTTGATATAGCAGATTTGAACCACTCTTTTAGTGGAATCTGCAAGTGGATGTTCGGAGAGCTAAGAGGCCAACACTGGAAAAGGAAATCTCTTCACGTAAAAACTAGACGGAAGCATTCTCAGAAACTTCAATGGGCTTTACGCATTCAACTCACAGAGTGCAATGTTGCTTTTGAGAGCGCAGTTTTAAAACACTGTTTTTGTAGAATTTGCTAGAGGATGTTTGGAGCGATGTGAGGCCTTTGCTGGAAAAGGAAATATCTTCACATAAAACCTAGACAGAAGCATTCTCAGAAACTCCTTTGTGATGAGTGCATTCAAATCACACACTTGAACCTTCCTTTGGAAAGAGCAGTTTTGAAACACTCTTTCTGAAGAATCTGCAAGTGGATATTTGGAGCGATTTGAGGCCTATGCTGGAAATGAAATATCTTCACCTAAAAACTAGACGGAAGCATTCTCAGAAACTCCTTTGTGATGAGTGCATTCAACTCACAGAGTTGAAGCTTCCTTTTGATAGAGCAGTTTTGAAACACTCTTTTAGCAGCATCTGCAGGTGGATATTTGGAGCGCTTTGAGGCCAAGGCTGGAAAACGAAATATCATCACATAAAAACTCGCGGAAGCATTCTCTGAAACTTCTTTGTGATGAGTGCATTCAACTCACAGACTCGAACGTTGCTTTTGATAGAACAGTTTAGAAACACTCCTGTTGTAGAATCTGCAAGTGTTTATTTGGAGCGCTTGGAGGCCTATGTTGGAAAAGGACATATCTTCACATCAAGAGTAGACAGACGCATTCTCAGAAACTTCTTTGTGATGAGTGCATTGAACTCACAGAGTTGAACCTACCTATTGATAGAGAAGTTTTGAAACACCCTTTTTGTAGAATCTGCAAGTGAATATTTGGCGCGATTTGAGGCCTATGCAGGAAACGGAAATATCTTCACATGAAAACTAGACAGATGAATTCTCCGAAACGTCTTTGTGATGAGTGCATTCAACTCACAGACTTGAAGCTTCCTTTTGAAAGAGCAGTTTCGAAACACTCTTTTTGTAGAATCTGCAAGTGGATATTTGGAGCGCTTTGAGGGCTATGCTGGAAAAGTTAATACCTTCACCTAAAAACTAGACAGACGCAAACCCAGAAACTTCTTTGTGACGTGTGCATTGAACTCACAGAGTTGAACCTTTCTTTTGATACAGAAGTTTTGAAACACTCTTTTCGTAGAATCTTCAAGTGGATGGATGGAGTGATTTGAGGCCTATGCTGGAAAAGGAAATACCTTCACGTAGAAACGAGACAAAAGCATTCTCAGAAAGTTCCCTGTGCTTTGTGCATTCAAGTCACAGAGTTGAACATTCCCTTTGATAGAGCAGTTTTGAAACACTCTTCTTGTAGAATCTGCAAGTGGATATTTGGAGCGCTTTGAGGCCTCTGCCGCCAAAGGAATTATCATTGCATAAAAACTAGATGGAAGCGTTCTCAGAAACTTCCTTGTGATGAGTGCATTCAACTCGCAGAGTGGAACCTTCCTTTCGATAGACCAGTTTTGAAACACTGTTTTTGTAGAATCCGCAAGTGGCTATTTGGAGCTCTTTGAGGCTTATGCTGGAAAAGGAAATATCTTCGTCTACAAACTAGACAGAAGCATTCTCAGAAACTTCTTTGTCATGTGGGGATTGAACTCACAGAGTTGAACATTCCTTTACATAGAGCAGTTTTGCAACACCCTTTCGGTGGAAAGTGAAAGTGCTTATTTGGTGCGATGGCGGCATCTAGTGGATAAGGAAATACATTCAGATGAAAACAAGATACATCCATTCTCAGAAACTTCTTTGTGATGACTGCATTCTACTCACAGAGTTGAACCTTCCTTTTGATAGAACAGTTTTGAAACACTCTTTTTGTGGAATCTGCAAGTGGCTATTTGGAGCACTTTGAGGCCTATGCTGGAAAAGGAAATCTCTTCACATAAAACCTAGACAGAAGTATTCCCAGAAAGTTTTTCTGATGTGCGCATTCAGCTCACCGAGTTGAACCTTCCTTTAGATAGAGCAGTTTTGAAACACTCTGTCTGTAGTACCTGCGAGTGGATATTTGGAGTGCTTTGAGTGCTACAGTGTAAAAGCAAATATCTTCACTTGGAATCTAGACAGAAGAATTCTCAGAGACTTCCCTGTGCTCTCTGCATTCCACTCACAGAGTTGAACCTTCCTTTTGATAGAACAGTTTTGAAACACTCTTGTGCTAGAATCTGCAAGTCGATATTTGGAAGGTTTGGAGGCCTATCCTGGGAAAGGAAATATCTTCCCATCAAAACTAGACAGAAGCATTCTCAGAAGCTTCTTAGTGATGTGCGCATTCAAGTCACAGAGTTGAAGCTTCCTTTAGATATAGCAGTTTTGAACCACTCTTTTAGTGGAATCTGCAAGTGGATGTTCGGAGAGCTAAGAGGCCAACACTGGAAAAGGAAATCTCTTCACGTAAAAACTAGACGGAAGCATTCTCAGAAACTTCAATGGGCTTTACGCATTCAACTCACAGAGTGCAATGTTGCTTTTGAGAGCGCAGTTTTAAAACACTGTTTTTGTAGAATTTGCTAGAGGATGTTTGGAGCGATGTGAGGCCTTTGCTGGAAAAGGAAATATCTTCACATAAAACCTAGACAGAAGCATTCTCAGAAACTCCTTTGTGATGAGTGCATTCAAATCACACACTTGAACCTTCCTTTGGAAAGAGCAGTTTTGAAACACTCTTTCTGAAGAATCTGCAAGGGGATATTTGGAGCGATTTGAGGCCTATGCTGGAAATTAAATATCTTCACCTAAAAACTAGACGGAAGCATTCTCAGAAACTCCTTTGTGATGAGTGCATTCAACTCACAGAGTTGAAGCTTCCTTTTGATAGAGCAGTTTTGAAACACTCTTTTAGCAGCATCTGCAGGTGGATATTTGGAGCGCTTTGAGGCCAAGGCTGGAAAACGAAATATCATCACATAAAAACTCGACAGAAGCATTCTCTGAAACTTCTTTGTGATGAGTGCATTCAACTCACAGACTCGAACGTTTCTTTTGATAGAACAGTTTAGAAACACTCCTTTTGTAGAATCTGCAAGTGTTTATTTGGAGCGCTTGGAGGCCTATGTTGGAAAAGGACATATCTTCACATCAAGAGTAGACAGACGCATTCTCAGAAACTTCTTTGTGATGAGTGCATTGAACTCACAGAGTTGAACCTACCTGTTGATAGAGAAGTTTTGAAACACCCTTTTTGTAGAATCTGCAAGTGAATATTTGGCGCGATTTGAGGCCTATGCAGGAAACGGAAATATCTTCACATGAAAACTAGACAGATGAATTCTCCGAAACGTCTTTGTGATGAGTGCATTCACCTCACAGACTTGAAGCTTCCTTTTGAAAGAGCAGTTTCGAAACACTCTTTTTGTAGAATCTGCAAGTGGATATTTGGAGCGCTTTGAGGGCTATGCTGGAAAAGTTAATACCTTCACCTAAAAACTAGACAGACGCAAACTCAGAAACTTCTTTGTGACGTGTGCATTGAACTCACAGAGTTGAACCTTTCTTTTGATACAGAAGTTTTGAAACACTCTTTTCGTAGAATCTTCAAGTGGATGGATGGAGTGATTTGAGGCCTATGCTGGAAAAGGAAATACCTTCACGTAGAAACGAGACAAAAGCATTCTCAGAAAGTTCCCTGTGCTTTGTGCATTCAACTCACAGAGTTGAACATTCCCTTTGATAGAGCAGTTTTGAAACACTCTTCTTGTAGAATCTGCAAGTGGATATTTGGAGCGCTTCGAGGCCTCTGCCGCCAAAGGAATTATCATTGCATAAAAACTAGATGGAAGCGTTCTCAGAAACTTCCTTGTGATGAGTGCCTTCAACTCGCAGAGTGGAACCTTCCTTTCAATAGACCAGTTTTGAAACACTGTTTCTGTAGAATCCGCAAGTGGCTATTTGGAGCTCTTTGAGGCTTATGCTGGAAAAGGAAATATCTTCGTCTACAAACTAGACAGAAGCATTCTCAGAAACTTCTTTGTCATGTGGGGATTGAACTCACAGAGTTGAACATTCCTTTACATAGAGCCGTTTTGCAACACCCTTTCGGTGGAAAGTGAAAGTGCTTATTTGGTGCGATGGCGGCATCTAGTGGATAAGGAAATACATTCAGATGAAAACAAGATACATCCATTCTCAGAAACTTCTTTGTGATGACTGCATTCTACTCACAGAGTTGAACCTTCCTTTTGATAGAGCAGTTTTGAAACACTCTTTTTGTGGAATCTGCAAGTGGCTATTTGGAGCGCTTTGAGGCCTATGCTGGAAAAGGAAATCTCTTCACATAAAACCTAGACAGAAGTATTCCCAGAAAGTTTTTCTGATGTGCGCATTCAACTCACCGAGTTGAACCTTCCTTTAGATAGAGCAGTTTTGAAACACTCTGTCTGTAGTACCTGCGGGTGGATATTTGGAGTGCTTTGAGTGCTACACTGTAAAAGCAAATATCTTCACTTGGAATCTAGACAGAAGAATTCTCAGAGACTTCCCTGTGCTCTCTGCATTCCACTCACAGAGTTGAACCTTCCTTTTGATAGAACAGTTTTGAAACACTCTTGTGGTAGAATCTGCAAGTCGATATTTGGAAGGTTTGGAGGCCTATCCTGGGAAAGGAAATATCTTCCCATCAAAACTAGACAGAAGCATTCTCAGAAGCTTCTTAGTGATGTGCGCATTCAAGTCACAGAGTTGAAGCTTCCTTTAGATATAGCAGTTTTGAACCACTCTTTTAGTGGAATCTGCAAGTGGATGTTCGGAGAGCTAAGAGGCCAACACTGGAAAAGGAAATCTCTTCACGTAAAAACTAGACGGAAGCATTCTCAGAAACTTCAATGGGCTTTACGCATTCAACTCACAGAGTGCAATGTTGCTTTTGAGAGCGCAGTTTTAAAACACTGTTTTTGTAGAATTTGCTAGAGGATGTTTGGAGCGATGTGAGGCCTTTGCTGGAAAAGGAAATATCTTCACATAAAACCTAGACAGAAGCATTCTCAGAAACTCCTTTGTGATGAGTGCATTCAAATCACACACTTGAACCTTCCTTTGGAAAGAGCAGTTTTGAAACACTCTTTCTGAAGAATCTGCAAGGGGATATTTGGAGCGATTTGAGGCCTATGCTGGAAATGAAATATCTTCACCTAAAAACTAGACGGAAGCATTCTCAGAAACTCCTTTGTGATGAGTGCATTCAACTCACAGAGTTGAAGCTTCCTTTTGATAGAGCAGTTTTGAAACACTCTTTTAGCAGCATCTGCAGGTGGATATTTGGAGCGCTTTGAGGCCAAGGCTGGAAAACGAAATATCATCACATAAAAACTCGACAGAAGCATTCTCTGAAACTTCTTTGTGATGAGTGCATTCAACTCACAGACTCGAACGTTTCTTTTGATAGAACAGTTTAGAAACACTCCTTTTGTAGAATCTGCAAGTGTTTATTTGGAGCGCTTGGAGGCCTATGTTGGAAAAGGACATATCTTCACATCAAGAGTAGACAGACGCATTCTCAGAAACTTCTTTGTGATGAGTGCATTGAACTCACAGAGTTGAACCTACCTGTTGATAGAGAAGTTTTGAAACACCCTTTTTGTAGAATCTGCAAGTGAATATTTGGCGCGATTTGAGGCCTATGCAGGAAACGGAAATATCTTCACATGAAAGCTAGACAGATGAATTCTCCGAAACGTCTTTGTGATGAGTGCATTCAACTCACAGACTTGAAGCTTCCTTTTGAAAGAGCAGTTTCGAAACACTCTTTTTGTAGAATCCGCAAGTGGATATTTGGAGCGCTTTGAGGGCTATGCTGGAAAAGTTAATACCTTCACCTAAAAACTAGACAGACGCAAACTCAAAACTTCTTTGTGACGTGTGCATTGAACTCACAGAGTTGAACCTTTCTTTTGATACAGAAGTTTTGAAACACTCTTTTCGTAGAATCTTCAAGTGGATGGATGGAGTGATTTGAGGCCTATGCTGGAAAAGGAAATACCTTCACGTAGAAACGAGACAAAAGCATTCTCAGAAAGTTCCCTGTGCTTTGTGCATTCAACTCACAGAGTTGAACATTCCCTTTGATAGAGCAGTTTTGAAACACTCTTCTTGTAGAATCTGCAAGTGGATATTTGGAGCGCTTTGAGGCCTCTGCCGCCAAAGGAATTATCATTGCATAAAAACTAGATGGAAGCGTTCTCAGAAACTTCCTTGTGATGAGTGCCTTCAACTCGCAGAGTGGAACCTTCCTTTCGATAGACCAGTTTTGAAACACTGTTTTTGTAGAATCCGCAAGTGGCTATTTGGAGCTCTTTGAGGCTTATGCTGGAAAAGGAAATATCTTCGTCTACAAACTAGACAGAAGCATTCTCAGAAACTTCTTTGTCATGTGGGGATTGAACTCACAGAGTTGAACATTCCTTTACATAGAGCCGTTTTGCAACACCCTTTCGGTGGAAAGTGAAAGTGCTTATTTGGTGCGATGGCGGCATCTAGTGGATAAGGAAATACATTCAGATGAAAACAAGATACATCCATTCTCAGAAACTTCTTTGTGATGACTGCATTCTACTCACAGAGTTGAACCTTCCTTTTGATAGAGCAGTTTTGAAACACTCTTTTTGTGGAATCTGCAAGTGGCTATTTGGAGCGCTTTGAGGCCTATGCTGGAAAAGGAAATCTCTTCACATAAAACCTAGACAGAAGTATTCCCAGAAAGTTTTTCTGATGTGCGCATTCAACTCACCGAGTTGAACCTTCCTTTAGATAGAGCAGTTTTGAAACACTCTGTCTGTAGTACCTGCGAGTGGATATTTGGAGTGCTTTGAGTGCTACACTGTAAAAGCAAATATCTTCACTTGGAATCTAGACAGAAGAATTCTCAGAGACTTCCCTGTGCTCTCTGCATTCCACTCACAGAGTTGAACCTTCCTTTTGATAGAACAGTTTTGAAACACTCTTGTGGTAGAATCTGCAAGTCGATATTTAGAAGGTTTGGAGGCCTATCCTGGGAAAGGAAATATCTTCCCATCAAAACTAGACAGAAGCATTCTCAGAAGCTTCTTAGTGATGTGCGCATTCAAGTCACAGAGTTGAAGCTTCCTTTTGATATAGCAGTTTTGAACCACTCTTTTAGTGGAATCTGCAAGTGGATGTTCGGAGAGCTAAGAGGCCAACACTGGAAAAGGAAATCTCTTCACGTAAAAACTAGACGGAAGCATTCTCAGAAACTTCAGTGGGCTTTACGCATTCAACTCACAGAGTGCAATGTTGCTTTTGCGAGCGCAGTTTTAAAACACTGTTTTTGTAGAATTTGCTAGAGGATGTTTGGAGCGATGTGAGGCCTTTGCTGGAAAAGGAAATATCTTCACATAAAACCTAGACAGAAGCATTCTCAGAAACTCCTTTGTGATGAGTGCATTCAAATCACACACTTGAACCTTCCTTTGGAAAGAGCAGTTTTGAAACACTCTTTCTGAAGAATCTGCAAGTGGATATTTGGAGCGATTTGAGGCCTCTGCTGGAAATGAAATATCTTCACCTAAAAACTAGACGGAAGCATTCTCAGAAACTCCTTTGTGATGAGTGCATTCAACTCACAGAGTTGAAGCTTCCTTTTGATAGAGCAGTTTTGAAACACTCTTTTAGCAGCATCTGCAGGTGGATATTTGGAGCGCTTTGAGGCCAAGGCTGGAAAACGAAATATCATCACATAAAAACTCGACAGAAGCATTCTCTGAAACTTCTTTGTGATGAGTGCATTCAACTCACAGACTCGAACGTTGCTTTTGATAGAACAGTTTAGAAACACTCCTTTTGTAGAATCTGCAAGTGTTTATTTGGAGCGCTTGGAGGCCTATGTTGGAAAAGGACATATCTTCACATCAAGAGTAGACAGACGCATTCTCAGAAACTTCTTTGTGATGAGTGCATTGAACTCACAGAGTTGAACCTACCTATTGATAGAGAAGTTTTGAAACACCCTTTTTGTAGAATCTGCAAGTGAATATTTGGCGCGATTTGAGGCCTATGCAGGAAACGGAAATATCTTCACATGAAAGCTAGACAGATGAATTCTCCGAAACGTCTTTGTGATGAGTGCATTCAACTCACAGACTTGAAGCTTCCTTTTGAAAGAGCAGTTTCGAAACACTCTTTTTGTAGAATCTGCAAGTGGATATTTGGAGCGCTTTGAGGGCTATGCTGGAAAAGTTAATACCTTCACCTAAAAACTAGACAGACGCAAACTCAGAAACTTCTTTGTGACGTGTGCATTGAACTCACAGAGTTGAACCTTTCTTTTGATACAGAAGTTTTGAAACACTCTTTTCGTAGAATCTTCAAGTGGATGGATGGAGTGATTTGAGGCCTATGCTGGAAAAGGAAATACCTTCACGTAGAAACGAGACAAAAGCATTCTCAGAAAGTTCCCTGTGCTTTGTGCATTCAACTCACAGAGTTGAACATTCCCTTTGATAGAGCAGTTTTGAAACACTCTTTTTGTAGAATCTGCAAGTGGATATTTGGAGCGCTTTGAGGCCTCTGCCGCCAAAGGAATTATCATTGCATAAAAACTAGATGGAAGCGTTCTCAGAAACTTACTTGTGATGAGTGCCTTCAACTCGCAGAGTGGAACCTTCCTTTCGATAGACCAGTTTTGAAACACTGTTTTTGTAGAATCCGCAAGTGGCTATTTGGAGCTCTTTGAGGCTTATGATGGAAAAGGAAATATCTTCGTCTACAAACTAGACAGAAGCATTCTCAGAAACTTCTTTGTCATGTGGGGATTGAACTCACAGAGTTGAACATTCCTTTACATAGAGCCGTTTTGCAACACCCTTTCGGTGGAAAGTGAAAGTGCTTATTTGGTGCGATGGCGGCATCTAGTGGATAAGGAAATACATTCAGATGAAAACAAGATACATCCATTCTCAGAAACTTCTTTGTGATGACTGCATTCTACTCACAGAGTTGAACCTTCCTTTTGATAGAGCAGTTTTGAAACACTCTTTTTGTGGAATCTGCAAGTGGCTATTTGGAGCGCTTTGAGGCCTATGCTGGAAAAGGAAATCTCTTCACATAAAACCTAGACAGAAGTATTCCCAGAAAGTTTTTCTGATGTGCGCATTCAACTCACCGAGTTGAACCTTCCTTTAGATAGAGCAGTTTTGAAACACTCTGTCTGTAGTACCTGCGAGTGGATATTTGGAGTGCTTTGAGTGCTACACTGTAAAAGCAAATATCTTCACTTGGAATCTAGACAGAAGAATTCTCAGAGACTTCCCTGTGCTCTCTGCATTCCACTCACAGAGTTGAACCTTCCTTTTGATAGAACAGTTTTGAAACACTCTTGTGGTAGAATCTGCAAGTCGATATTTGGAAGGTTTGGAGGCCTATCCTGGGAAAGGAAATATCTTCCCATCAAAACTAGACAGAAGCATTCTCAGAAGCTTCTTAGTGATGTGCGCATTCAAGTCACAGAGTTGAAGCTTCCTTTTGATATAGCAGTTTTGAACCACTCTTTTAGTGGAATCTGCAAGTGGATGTTCGGAGAGCTAAGAGGCCAACACTGGAAAAGGAAATCTCTTCACGTAAAAACTAGACGGAAGCATTCTCAGAAACTTCAATGGGCTTTATGCATTCAACTCACAGAGTGCAATGTTGCTTTTGAGAGCGCAGTTTTAAAACACTGTTTTTGTAGAATTTGCTAGAGGATGTTTGGAGCGATGTGAGGCCTTTGCTGGAAAAGGAAATATCTTCACATAAAACCTAGACAGAAGCATTCTCAGAAACTCCTTTGTGATGAGTGCATTCAAATCACACACTTGAACCTTCCTTTGGAAAGAGCAGTTTTGAAACACTCTTTCTGAAGAATCTGCAAGTGGATATTTGGAGCGATTTGAGGCCTATGCTGGAAATGAAATATCTTCACCTAAAAACTAGACGGAAGCATTCTCAGAAACTCCTTTGTGATGAGTGCATTCAACTCACAGAGTTGAAGCTTCCTTTTGATACAGCAGTTTTGAAACACTCTTTTAGCAGCATCTGCAGGTGGATATTTGGAGCGCTTTGAGGCCAAGGCTGGAAAACGAAATATCATCACATAAAAACTCGACAGAAGCATTCTCTGAAACTTCTTTGTGATGAGTGCATTCAACTCACAGACTCGAACGTTGCTTTTGATAGAACAGTTTAGAAACACTCCTTTTGTAGAATCTGCAAGTGTTTATTTGGAGCGCTTGGAGGCCTATGTTGGAAAAGGACATATCTTCACATCAAGAGTAGACAGACGCATTCTCAGAAACTTCTTTGTGATGAGTGCATTGAACTCACAGAGTTGAACCTACCTATTGATAGAGAAGTTTTGAAACACCCTTTTTGTAGAATCTGCAAGTGAATATTTGGCGCGATTTGAGGCCTATGCAGGAAACGGAAATATCTTCACATGAAAGCTAGACAGATGAATTCTCCGAAACGTCTTTGTGATGAGTGCATTCAACTCACAGACTTGAAGCTTCCTTTTGAAAGAGCAGTTTCGAAACACTCTTTTTGTAGAATCTGCAAGTGGATATTTGGAGCGCTTTGAGGGCTATGCTGGAAAAGTTAATACCTTCACCTAAAAACTAGACAGACGCAAACTCAGAAACTTCTTTGTGACGTGCGCATTGAACTCACAGAGTTGAACCTTTCTTTTGATACAGAAGTTTTGAAACACTCTTTTCGTAGAATCTTCAAGTGGATGGATGGAGTGATTTGAGGCCTATGCTGGAAAAGGAAATACCTTCACGTAGAAACGAGACAAAAGCATTCTCAGAAAGTTCCCTGTGCTTTGTGCATTCAACTCACAGAGTTGAACATTCCCTTTGATAGAGCAGTTTTGAAACACTCTTCTTGTAGAATCTGCAAGTGGATATTTGGAGCGCTTTGAGGCCTCTGCCGCCAAAGGAATTATCATTGCATAAAAACTAGATGGAAGCGTTCTCAGAAACTTCCTTGTGATGAGTGCCTTCAACTCGCAGAGTGGAACCTTCCTTTCGATAGACCAGTTTTGAAACACTGTTTTTGTAGAATCCGCAAGTGGCTATTTGGAGCTCTTTGAGGCTTATGCTGGAAAAGGAAATATCTTCGTCTACAAACTAGACAGAAGCATTCTCAGAAACTTCTTTGTCATGTGGGGATTGAACTCACAGAGTTGAACATTCCTTTACATAGAGCCGTTTTGCAACACCCTTTCGGTGGAAAGTGAAAGTGCTTATTTGGTGCGATGGCGGCATCTAGTGGATAAGGAAATACATTCAGATGAAAACAAGATACATCCATTCTCAGAAACTTCTTTGTGATGACTGCATTCTACTCACAGAGTTGAACCTTCCTTTTGATAGAGCAGTTTTGAAACACTCTTTTTGTGGAATCTGCAAGTGGCTATTTGGAGCGCTTTGAGGCCTATGCTGGAAAAGGAAATCTCTTCACATAAAACCTAGACAGAAGTATTCCCAGAAAGTTTTTCTGATGTGCGCATTCAACTCACCGAGTTGAACCTTCCTTTAGATAGAGCAGTTTTGAAACACTCTGTCTGTAGTACCTGCGAGTGGATATTTGGAGTGCTTTGAGTGCTACACTGTAAAAGCAAATATCTTCACTTGGAATCTAGACAGAAGAATTCTCAGAGACTTCCCTGTGCTCTCTGCATTCCGCTCACAGAGTTGAACCTTCCTTTTGATAGAACAGTTTTGAAACACTCTTGTGGTAGAATCTGCAAGTCGATATTTGGAAGGTTTGGAGGCCTATCCTGGGAAAGGAAATATCTTCCCATCAAAACTAGACAGAAGCATTCTCAGAAGCTTCTTAGTGATGTGCGCATTCAAGTCACAGAGTTGAAGCTTCCTTTTGATATAGCAGTTTGGAACCACTCTTTTAGTGGAATCTGCAAGTGGATGTTCGGAGAGCTAAGAGGCCAACACTGGAAAAGGAAATCTCTTCACGTAAAAACTAGACGGAAGCATTCTCAGAAACTTCAGTGGGCTTTACGCATTCAACTCACAGAGTGCAATGTTGCTTTTGAGAGCGCAGTTTTAAAACACTGTTTTTGTAGAATTTGCTAGAGGATGTTTGGAGCGATGTGAGGCCTTTGCTGGAAAAGGAAATATCTTCACATAAAACCTAGACAGAAGCATTCTCAGAAACTCCTTTGTGATGAGTGCATTCAAATCACACACTTGAACCTTCCTTTGGAAAGAGCAGTTTTGAAACACTCTTTCTGAAGAATCTGCAAGTGGATATTTGGAGGGATTTGAGGCCTCTGCTGGAAATGAAATATCTTCACCTAAAAACTAGACGGAAGCATTCTCAGAAACTCCTTTGTGATGAGTGCATTCAACTCACAGAGTTGAAGCTTCCTTTTGATAGAGCAGTTTTGAAACACTCTTTTAGCAGCATCTGCAGGTGGATATTTGGAGCGCTTTGAGGCCAAGGCTGGAAAACGAAATATCATCACATAAAAACTCGACAGAAGCATTCTCTGAAACTTCTTTGTGATGAGTGCATTCAACTCACAGACTCGAACGTTGCTTTTGATAGAACAGTTTAGAAACACTCCTTTTGTAGAATCTGCAAGTGTTTATTTGGAGCGCTTGGAGGCCTATGTTGGAAAAGGACATATCTTCACATCAAGAGTAGACAGACGCATTCTCAGAAACTTCTTTGTGATGAGTGCATTGAACTCACAGAGTTGAACCTACCTATTGATAGAGAAGTTTTGAAACACCCTTTTTGTAGAATCTGCAAGTGAATATTTGGCGCGATTTGAGGCCTATGCAGGAAACGGAAATATCTTCACATGAAAGCTAGACAGATGAATTCTCCGAAACGTCTTTGTGATGAGTGCATTCAACTCACAGACTTGAAGCTTCCTTTTGAAAGAGCAGTTTCGAAACACTCTTTTTGTACAATCTGCAAGTGGGTATTTGGAGCGCTTTGAGGGCTATGCTGGAAAAGTTAATACCTTCACCTAAAAACTAGACAGACGCAAACTCAGAAACTTCTTTGTGACGTGCGCATTGAACTCACAGAGTTGAACCTTTCTTTTGATACAGAAGTTTTGAAACACTCTTTTCGTAGAATCTTCAAGTGGATGGATGGAGTGATTTGAGGCCTATGCTGGAAAAGGAAATACCTTCACGTAGAAACGAGACAAAAGCATTCCCAGAAAGTTCCCTGTGCTTTGTGCATTCAACTCACAGAGTTGAACATTCCCTTTGATAGAGCAGTTTTGAAACACTCTTCTTGTAGAATCTGCAAGTGGATATTTGGAGCGCTTTGAGGCCTCTGCCGCCAAAGGAATTATCATTGCATAAAAACTAGATGGAAGCGTTCTCAGAAACTTCCTTGTGATGAGTGCCTTCAACTCGCAGAGTGGAACCTTCCTTTCGATAGACCAGTTTTGAAACACTGTTTTTGTAGAATCCGCAAGTGGCTATTTGGAGCTCTTTGAGGCTTATGCTGGAAAAGGAAATATCTTCGTCTACAAACTAGACAGAAGCATTCTCAGAAACTTCTTTGTCATGTGGGGATTGAACTCACACAGTTGAACATTCCTTTACATAGAGCAGTTTTGCAACACCCTTTCGGTGGAAAGTGAAAGTGCTTATTTGGTGCGATGGCGGCATCTAGTGGATAAGGAAATACATTCAGATGAAAACAAGATACATCCATTCTCAGAAACTTCTTTGTGATGACTGCATTCTACTCACAGAGTTGAACCTTCCTTTTGATAGAGCAGTTTTGAAACACTCTTTTTGTGGAATCTGCAAGTGGCTATTTGGAGCGCTTTGAGGCCTATGCTGGAAAAGGAAATCTCTTCACATAAAACCTAGACAGAAGTATTCCCAGAAAGTTTTTCTGATGTGCGCATTCAACTCACCGAGTTGAACCTTCCTTTAGATAGAGCAGTTTTGAAACCCTCTGTCTGTAGTACCTGCGAGTGGATATTTGGAGTGCTTTGAGTGCTACACTGTAAAAGCAAATATCTTCACTTGGAATCTAGACAGAAGAATTCTCAGAGACTTCCCTGTGCTCTCTGCATTCCACTCACAGAGTTGAACCTTCCTTTTGATAGAAGAGTTTTGAAACACTCTTGTGGTAGAATCTGCAAGTCGATATTTGGAAGGTTTGGAGGCCTATCCTGGGAAAGGAAATATCTTCCCATCAAAACTAGACAGAAGCATTCTCAGAAACTTCTTAGTGATGTGCGCATTCAAGTCACAGAGTTGAAGCTTCCTTTTGATATAGCAGTTTTGAACCACTCTTTTAGTGGAATCTGCAAGTGGATGTTCGGAGAGCTAAGAGGCCAACACTGGAAAAGGAAATCTCTTCACGTAAAAACTAGACGGAAGCATTCTCAGAAACTTCAATGGGCTTTACGCATTCAACTCACAGAGTGCAATGTTGCTTTTGAGAGCGCAGTTTTAAAACACTGTTTTTGTAGAATTTGCTAGAGGATGTTTGGAGCGATGTGAGGCCTTTGCTGGAAAAGGAAATATCTTCACATAAAACCTAGACAGAAGCATTCTCAGAAACTCCTTTGTGATGAGTGCATTCAAATCACACACTTGAACCTTCCTTTGGAAAGAGCAGTTTTGAAACACTCTTTCTGAAGAATCTGCAAGTGGATATTTGGAGCGATTTGAGGCCTCTGCTGGAAATGAAATATCTTCACCTAAAAACTAGACGGAAGCATTCTCAGAAACTCCTTTGTGATGAGTGCATTCAACTCACAGAGTTGAAGCTTCCTTTTGATAGAGCAGTTTTGAAACACTCTTTTAGCACCATCTGCAAGTGGATATTTGGAGCGCTTTGAGGCCAAGGCTGGAAAACGAAATATCATCACATAAAAACTCGACAGAAGCATTCTCTGAAACTTCTTTGTGATGAGTGCATTCAACTCACAGACTCGAACGTTGCTTTTGATAGAACAGTTTAGAAACACTCCTTTTGTAGAATCTGCAAGTGTTTATTTGGAGCGCTTGGAGGCCTATGTTGGAAAAGGACATATCTTCACATCAAAAGTAGACAGACGCATTCTCAGAAACTTCTTTGTGATGAGTGCATTGAACTCACAGAGTTGAACCTACCTATTGATAGAGAAGTTTTGAAACACCCTTTTTGTAGAATCTGCAAGTGAATATTTGGCGCGATTTGAGGCCTATGCACGAAACGGAAATATCTTCACATGAAAGCTAGACCGATGAATTCTCCGAAACATCTTTGTGATGAGTGCATTCAACTCACAGACTTGAAGCTTCCTTTTGAAAGAGCAGTTTCGAAACACTCTTTTTGTAGAATCTGCAAGTGGATATTTGGAGCGCTTTGAGGGCTATGCTGGAAAAGTTAATACCTTCACCTAAAAACTAGACAGACGCAAACTCAGAAACTTCTTTGTGACGTGTGCATTGAACTCACAGAGTTGAACCTTTCTTTTGATACAGAAGTTTTGAAACACTCTTTTCGTAGAATCTTCAAGTGGATGGATGGAGTGATTTGAGGCCTATGCTGGAAAAGGAAATACCTTCACTTAGAAACGAGACAAAAGCATTCTCAGAAAGTTCCCTGTGCTTTGTGCATTCAACTCACAGAGGTGAACATTCCCTTTGATAGAGCAGTTTTGAAACACTCTTTTTGTAGAATCTGCAAGTGGATATTTGGAGCGCTTGGAGGCCTCTGCCGCCAAAGGAATTATCATTGCATAAAAACTAGATGGAAGCGTTCTCAGAAACTTCCTTGTGATGAGTGCATTCAACTCGCAGTGTGGAACCTTCCTTTCGATAGACCAGTTTTGAAACACTGTTTTTGTAGAATCCGCAAGTGGCTATTTGGAGCTCTTTGAGGCTTATGCTGGAAAAGGAAATATCTTCGTCTACAAACTAGACAGAAGCATTCTCAGAAACTTCTTTGTCATGTGGGGATTGAACTCACAGAGTTGAACATTCCTTTACATAGAGCAGTTTTGCAACACCCTTTCGGTGGAAAGTGAAAGTGCTTATTTGGTGCGATGGCGGCATCTAGTGGATAAGGAAATACATTCAGATGAAAACAAGATACATCCATTCTCAGAAACTTCTTTGTGATGACTGCATTCTACGCACAGAGTTGAACCTTCCTTTTGATAGAACAGTTTTGAAACACTCTTTTTGTGGAATCTGCAAGTGGCTATTTGGAGCGCTTTGAGGCCTATGCTGGAAAAGGAAATCTCTTCACATAAAACCTAGACAGAAGTATTCCCAGAAAGTTTTTCTGATGTGCGCATTCAACTCACCGAGTTGAACCTTCCTTTAGATAGAGCAGTTTTGAAACACTCTGTCTGTAGTACCTGCGAGTGGATATTTGGAGTGCTTTGAGTGCTACACTGTAAAAGCAAATATCTTCACTTGGAATCTAGACAGAAGAATTCTCAGAGACTTCCCTGTGCTCTCTGCATTCCACTCACAGAGTTGAACCTTCCTTTTGATAGAAGAGTTTTGAAACACTCTTGTGGTAGAATCTGCAAGTCGATATTTGGAAGGTTTGGAGGCCTATCCTGGGAAAGGAAATATCTTCCCATCAAAACTAGACAGAAGCATTCTCAGAAACTTCTTAGTGATGTGCGCATTCAAGTCACAGAGTTGAAGCTTCCTTTTGATATAGCAGTTTTGAACCACTCTTTTAGTGGAATCTGCAAGTGGATGTTCGGAGAGCTAAGAGGCCAACACTGGAAAAGGAAATCTCTTCACGTAAAAACTAGACGGAAGCATTCTCAGAAACTTCAATGGGCTTTACGCATTCAACTCACAGAGTGCAATGTTGCTTTTGAGAGCGCAGTTTTAAAACACTGTTTTTGTAGAATTTGCTAGAGGATGTTTGGAGCGATGTGAGGCCTTTGCTGGAAAAGGAAATATCTTCACATAAAACCTAGACAGAAGCATTCTCAGAAACTCCTTTGTGATGAGTGCATTCAATTCACACACTTGAACCTTCCTTTGGAAAGAGCAGTTTTGAAACACTCTTTGTGAAGAATCTGCAAGTGGATATTTGGAGCGATTTGAGGCCTATGCTGGAAATGAAATATCTTCACCTAAAAACTAGACGGAAGCATTCTCAGAAACTCCTTTGTGATGAGTGCATTCAACTCACAGAGTTGAAGCTTCCTTTTGATAGAGCAGTTTTGAAACACTCTTTTAGCAGCATCTGCAGGTGGATATTTGGAGCGCTTTGAGGCCAAGGCTGGAAAACGAAATGTCATCACATAAAAACTCGACAGAAGCATTCTCTGAAACTTCTTTGTGATGAGTGCATTCAACTCACAGACTCGAACGTTGCTTTTGATAGAACAGTTTAGAAACACTCCTTTTGTAGAATCTGCAAGTGTTTATTTGGAGCGCTTGGAGGCCTATGTTGGAAAAGGACATATCTTCACATCAAGAGTAGACAGACGCATTCTCAGAAACTTCTTTGTGATGAGTGCATTGAACTCACAGAGTTGAACCTACCTATTGATAGAGAAGTTTTGAAACACCCTTTTTGTAGAATCTGCAAGTGAATATTTGGCGCGATTTGAGGCCTATGCAGGAAACGGAAATATCTTCACATGAAAGCTAGACAGATGAATTCTCCGAAACGTCTTTGTGATGAGTGCATTCAACTCACAGACTTGAAGCTTCCTTTTGAAAGAGCAGTTTCGAAACACTCTTTTTGTAGAATCTGCAAGTGGATATTTGGAGCGCTTTGAGGGCTATGCTGGAAAAGTTAATACCTTCACCTAAAAACTAGACAGACGCAAACTCAGAAACTTCTTTGTGACGTGCGCATTGAACTCACAGAGTTGAACCTTTCTTTTGATACAGAAGTTTTGAAACACTCTTTTCGTAGAATCTTCAAGTGGATGGATGGAGTGATTTGAGGCCTATGCTGGAAAAGGAAATACCTTCACGTAGAAACGAGACAAAAGCATTCTCAGAAAGTTCCCTGTGCTTTGTGCATTCAACTCACAGAGTTGAACATTCCCTTTGATAGAGCAGTTTTGAAACACTCTTTTTGTAGTATCTGCAAGTGGATATTTGGAGCGCTTTGAGGCCTCTGCCGCCAAAGGAATTATCATTGCATAAAAACTAGATGGAAGCGTTCTCAGAAACTTCCTTGTGATGAGTGCCTTCAACTCACAGAGTGGAACCTTCCTTTCGATAGACCAGTTTTGAAACACTGTTTTTGTAGAATCCGCAAGTGGCTATTTGGAGCTCTTTGAGGCTTATGCTGGAAAAGGAAATATCTTCGTCTACAAACTAGACAGAAGCATTCTCAGAAACTTCTTTGTCATGTGGGGATTGAACTCACAGAGTTGAACATTCCTTTACATAGAGCCGTTTTGCAACACCCTTTCGGTGGAAAGTGAAAGTGCTTATTTGGTGCGATGGCGGCATCTAGTGGATAAGGAAATACATTCAGATGAAAACAAGATACATCCATTCTCAGAAACTTCTTTGTGATGACTGCATTCTACTCACAGAGTTGAACCTTCCGTTTGATAGAACAGATTTGAAACACTCTTTCTGTGGAATCTGCAAGTGGCTATTTGGAGCGCTTTGAGGCCTATGCTGGAAAAGGAAATCTCTTCACATAAAACCTAGACAGAAGTATTCCCAGAAAGTTTTTCTGATGTGCGCATTCAACTCACCGAGTTGAACCTTCCTTTAGATAGAGCAGTTTTGAAACACTCTGTCTGTAGTACCTGCGAGTGGATATTTGGAGTGCTTTGAGTGCTACACTGTAAAAGCAAATATCTTCACTTGGAATCTAGACAGAAGAATTCTCAGAGACTTCCCTGTGCTCTCTGCATTCCACTCACAGAGTTGAACCTTCCTTTTGATAGAACAGTTTTGAAACACTCTTGTGGTAGAATCTGCAAGTCGATATTTGGAAGGTTTGGAGGCCTATCCTGGGAAAGGAAATATCTTCCCATCAAAACTAGACAGAAGCATTCTCAGAAACTTCTTAGTGATGTGCGCATTCAAGTCACAGAGTTGAAGCTTCCTTTTGATATAGCAGTTTTGAACCACTCTTTTAGTGGAATCTGCAAGTGGATGTTCGGAGAGCTAAGAGGCCAACACTGGAAAAGGAAATCTCTTCACGTAAAAACTAGACGGAAGCATTCTCAGAAACTTCAATGGGCTTTACGCATTCAACTCACAGAGTGCAATGTTGCTTTTGAGAGCGCAGTTTTAAAACACTGTTTTTGTAGAATTTGCTAGAGGATGTTTGGAGCGATGTGAGGCCTTTGCTGGAAAAGGAAATATCTTCACATAAAACCTAGACAGAAGCATTCTCAGAAACTCCTTTGTGATGAGTGCATTCAAATCACACACTTGAACCTTCCTTTGGAAAGAGCAGTTTTGAAACACTCTTTCTGAAGAATCTGCAAGTGGATATTTGGAGCGATTTGAGGCCTCTGCTGGAAATGAAATATCTTCACCTAAAAACTAGACGGAAGCATTCTCAGAAACTCCTTTGTGATGAGTGCATTCAACTCACACAGTTGAAGCCTCCTTTTGATAGAGCAGTTTTGAAACACTCTTTTAGCACCATCTGCAAGTGGATATTTGGAGCGCTTTGAGGCCAAGGCTGGAAAACGAAATATCATCACATAAAAACTCGACAGAAGCATTCTCTGAAACTTCTTTGTGATGAGTGCATTCAACTCACAGACTCGAACGTTGCTTTTGATAGAACAGTTTAGAAACACTCCTTTTGTAGAATCTGCAAGTGTTTATTTGGAGCGCTTGGAGGCCTATGTTGGAATAGGACATATCTTCACATCAAAAGTAGACAGACGCATTCTCAGAAACTTCTTTGTGATGAGTGCATTGAACTCACAGAGTTGAACCTACCTATTGATAGAGAAGTTTTGAAACACCCTTTTTGTAGAATCTGCAAGTGAATATTTGGCGCGATTTGAGGCCTATGCAGGAAACGGAAATATCTTCACATGAAAGCTAGACAGATGAATTCTCCGAAACGTCTTTGTGATGAGTGCATTCAACTCACAGACTTGAAGCTTCCTTTTGAAAGAGCAGTTTCGAAACACTCTTTTTGTAGAATCTGCAAGTGGATATTTGGAGCGCTTTGAGGGCTATGCTGGAAAAGTTAATACCTTCACCTAAAAACTAGACAGACGCAAACTCAGAAACTTCTTTGTGACGTGTGCATTGAACACACAGAGTTGAACCTTTCTTTTGATACAGAAGTTTTGAAACACTCTTTTCGTAGAATCTTCAAGTGGATGGATGGAGTGATTTGAGGCCTATGCTGGAAAAGGAAATACCTTCACGTAGAAACGAGACAAAAGCATTCTCAGAAAGTTCCCTGTGCTTTGTGCATTCAACTCACAGAGTTGAACATTCCCTTTGATAGAGCAGTTTTGAAACACTCTTCTTGTAGAATCTGCAAGTGGATATTTGGAGCGCTTTGAGGCCTCTGCCGCCAAAGGAATTATCATTGCATAAAAACTAGATGGAAGCGTTCTCAGAAACTTCCTTGTGATGAGTGCCTTCAACTCACAGAGTGGAACCTTCCTTTCGATAGACCAGTTTTGAAACACTGTTTTTGTAGAATCCGCAAGTGGCTATTTGGAGCTCTTTGAGGCTTATGCTGGAAAAGGAAATATCTTCGTCTACAAACTAGACAGAAGCATTCTCAGAAACTTCTTTGTCATGTGGGGATTGAACTCACACAGTTGAACATTCCTTTACATAGAGCCGTTTTGCAACACCCTTTCGGTGGAAAGTGAAAGTGCTTATTTGGTGCGATGGTGGCATCTAGTGGATAAGGATATACATTCAGATGAAAACAAGATACATCCATTCTCAGAAACTTCTTTGTGATGACTGCATTCTACTCACAGAGTTGAACCTTCCTTTTGATAGAACAGTTTTGAAACACTCTTTTTGTGGAATCTGCAAGTGGCTATTTGGAGCGCTTTGAGGCCTATGCTGGAAAAGGAAATCTCTTCACATAAAACCTAGACAGAAGTATTCCCAGAAAGTTTTTCTGATGTGCGCATTCAACTCACCGAGTTGAACCTTCCTTTAGATAGAGCAGTTTTGAAACACTCTGTCTGTAGTACCTGCGAGTGGATATTTGGAGTGCTTTGAGTGCTACACTGTAAAAGCAAATATCTTCACTTGGAATCTAGACAGAAGAATTCTCAGAGACTTCCCTGTGCTCTCTGCATTCCACTCACAGAGTTGAACCTTCCTTTTGATAGAACAGTTTTGAAACACTCTTGTGGTAGAATCTGCAAGTCGATATTTGGAAGGTTTGGAGGCCTATCCTGGGAAAGGAAATAACTTCCCATCAAAACTAGACAGAAGCATTCTCAGAAGCTTCTTAGTGATGTGCGCATTCAAGTCACAGAGTTGAAGCTTCCTTTTGATATAGCAGTTTTGAACCACTCTTTTAGTAGAATCTGCAAGTGGATGTTCGGAGAGCTAAGAGGCCAACACTGGAAAAGGAAATCTCTTCACGTAAAAACTAGACGGAAGCATTCTCATAAAATTCAATGGGCTTTACGCATTCAACTCACAGAGTGCAATGTTGCTTTTGAGAGCGCAGTTTTAAAACACTGTTTTTGTAGAATTTGCTAGAGGATGTTTGGAGCGATGTGAGGCCTTTGCTGGAAAAGGAAATATCTTCACATAAAACCTAGACAGAAGCATTCTCAGAAACTCCTTTGTGATGAGTGCATTCAAATCACACACTTGAACCTTCCTTTGGAAAGAGCAGTTTTGAAACACTCTTTCTGAAGAATCTGCAAGTGGATATTTGGAGCGATTTGAGGCCTATGCTGGAAATGAAATATCTTCACCTAAAAACTAGACGGAAGCATTCTCAGAAACTCCTTTGTGATGAGTGCATTCAACTCACAGAGTTGAAGCTTCCTTTTGATAGAGCAGTTTTGAAACACTCTTTTAGCAGCATCTGCAGGTGGATATTTGGAGCGCTTTGAGGCCAAGGCTGGAAAACGAAATATCATCACATAAAAACTCGACAGAAGCATTCTCTGAAACTTCTTTGTGATGAGTGCATTCAACTCACAGACTCGAACGTTGCTTTTGATAGAACAGTTTAGAAACACTCCTTTTGTAGAATCTGCAAGTGTTTATTTGGAGCGCTTGGAGGCCTATGTTGGAAAAGGACATATCTTCACATCAAGAGTAGACAGACGCATTCTCAGAAACTTCTTTGTGATGAGTGCATTGAACTCACAGAGTTGAACCAACCTATTAATAGAGAAGTTTTGAAACACCCTTTTTGTAGAATCTGCAAGTGAATATTTGGCGCGATTTGAGGCCTATGCAGGAAACGGAAATATCTTCACATGAAAGCTAGACAGATGAATTCTCCGAAACGTCTTTGTGATGAGTGCATTCAACTCACAGACTTGAAGCTTCCTTTTGAAAGAGCAGTTTCGAAACACTCTTTTTGTAGAATCTGCAAGTGGATATTTGGAGCGCTTTGAGGGCTATGCTGGAAAAGTTAATACCTTCACCTAAAAACTAGACAGACGCAAACTCAGAAACTTCTTTGTGACGTGTGCATTGAACTCACAGAGTTGAACCTTTCTTTTGATACAGAAGTTTTGAAACACTCTTTTCGTAGAATCTTCAAGTGGATGGATGGAGTGATTTGAGGCCTATGCTGGAAAAGGAAATACCTTCACGTAGAAACGAGACAAAAGCATTCTCAGAAAGTTCCCTGTGCTTTGTGCATTCAACTCACAGAGTTGAACATTCCCTTTGATAGAGCAGTTTTGAAACACTCTTCTTGTAGAATCTGCAAGTGGATATTTGGAGCGCTTTGAGGCCTCTGCCGCCAAAGGAATTATCATTGCATAAAAACTAGATGGAAGCGTTCTCAGAAACTTCCTTGTGATGAGTGCCTTCAACTCGCAGAGTGGAACCTTCCTTTCGATAGACCAGTTTTGAAACACTGTTTTTGTAGAATCCGCAAGTGGCTATTTGGAGCTCTTTGAGGCTTATGCTGGAAAAGGAAATATCTTCGTCTACAAACTAGACAGAAGCATTCTCAGAAACTTCTTTGTCATGTGGGGATTGAACTCACAGAGTTGAACATTCCTTTACATAGAGCAGTTTTGCAACACCCTTTCGGTGGAAAGTGAAAGTGCTTATTTGGTGCGATGGCGGCATCTAGTGGATAAGGAAATACATTCAGATGAAAACAAGATACATCCATTCTCAGAAACTTCTTTGTGATGACTGCATTCTACTCACAGAGTTGAACCTTCCTTTTGATAGAGCAGTTTTGAAACACTCTTTTTGTGGAATCTGCAAGTGGCTATTTGGAGCGCTTTGAGGCCTATGCTGGAAAAGGAAATCTCTTCACATAAAACCTAGACAGAAGTATTCCCAGAAAGTTTTTCTGATGTGCGCATTCAACTCACCGAGTTGAACCTTCCTTTAGATAGAGCAGTTTTGAAACACTCTGTCTGTAGTACCTGCGAGTGGATATTTGGAGTGCTTTGAGTGCTACACTGTAAAAGCAAATATCTTCACTTGGAATCTAGACAGAAGAATTCTCAGAGACTTCCCTGTGCTCTCTGCATTCCACTCACAGAGTTGAACCTTCCTTTTGATAGAACAGTTTTGAAACACTCTTGTGGTAGAATCTGCAAGTCGATATTTGGAAGGTTTGGAGGCCTATCCTGGGAAAGGAAATATCTTCCCATCAAAACTAGACAGAAGCATTCTCAGAAACTTCTTAGTGATGTGCGCATTCAAGTCACAGAGTTGAAGCTTCCTTTTGATATAGCAGTTTTGAACCACTCTTTTAGTGGAATCTGCAAGTGGATGTTCGGAGAGCTAAGAGGCCAACACTGGAAAAGGAAATCTCTTCACGTAAAAACTAGACGGAAGCATTCTCAGAAACTTCAATGGGCTTTACGCATTCAACTCACAGAGTGCAATGTTGCTTTTGAGAGCGCAGTTTTAAAACACTGTTTTTGTAGAATTTGCTAGAGGATGTTTGGAGCGATGTGAGGCCTTTGCTGGAAAAGGAAATATCTTCACATAAAACCTAGACAGAAGCATTCTCAGAAACTCCTTTGTGATGAGTGCATTCAAATCACACACTTGAACCTTCCTTTGGAAAGAGCAGTTTTGAAACACTCTTTCTGAAGAATCTGCAAGTGGATATTTGGAGCGATTTGAGGCCTCTGCTGGAAATGAAATATCTTCACCTAAAAACTAGACGGAAGCATTCTCAGAAACTCCTTTGTGATGAGTGCATTCAACTCACAGAGTTGAAGCTTCCTTTTGATAGAGCAGTTTTGAAACACTCTTTTAGCACCATCTGCAAGTGGATATTTGGAGCGCTTTGAGGCCAAGGCTGGAAAACGAAATATCATCACATAAAAACTCGACAGAAGCATTCTCTGAAACTTCTTTGTGATGAGTGCATTCAACTCACAGACTCGAACGTTGCTTTTGATAGAACAGTTTAGAAACACTCCTTTTGTAGAATCTGCAAGTGTTTATTTGGAGCGCTTGGAGGCCTATGTTGGAAAAGGACATAACTTCACATCAAAAGTAGACAGACGCATTCTCAGAAACTTCTTTGTGATGAGTGCATTGAACTCACAGAGTTGAACCTACCTATTGATAGAGAAGTTTTGAAACACCCTTTTTGTAGAATCTGCAAGTGAATATTTGGCGCGATTTGAGGCCTATGCACGAAACGGAAATATCTTCACATGAAAGCTAGACAGATGAATTCTCCGAAACATCTTTGTGATGAGTGCATTCAACTCACAGACTTGAAGCTTCCTTTTGAAAGAGCAGTTTCGAAACACTCTTTTTGTAGAATCTGCAAGTGGATATTTTGACCGCTTTGAGGGCTATGCTGGAAAAGTTAATACCTTCACCTAAAAACTAGACAGACGCAAACTCAGAAACTTCTTTGTGACGTGTGCATTGAACTCACAGAGTTGAACCTTTCTTTTGATACAGAAGTTTTGAAACACTCTTTTCGTAGAATCTTCAAGTGGATGGATGGAGTGATTTGAGGCCTATGCTGGAAAAGGAAATACCTTCACTTAGAAACGAGACAAAAGCATTCTCAGAAAGTTCCCTGTGCTTTGTGCATTCAACTCACAGAGGTGAACATTCCCTTTGATAGAGCAGTTTTGAAACACTCTTTTTGTAGAATCTGCAAGTGGATATTTGGAGCGCTTGGAGGCCTCTGCCGCCAAAGGAATTATCATTGCATAAAAACTAGATGGAAGCGTTCTCAGAAACTTCCTTGTGATGAGTGCATTCAACTCGCAGTGTGGAACCTTCCTTTCGATAGACCAGTTTTGAAACACTGTTTTTGTAGAATCCGCAAGTGGCTATTTGGAGCTCTTTGAGGCTTATGCTGGAAAAGGAAATATCTTCGTCTACAAACTAGACAGAAGCATTCTCAGAAACTTCTTTGTCATGTGGGGATTGAACTCACAGAGTTGAACATTCCTTTACATAGAGCAGTTTTGCAACACCCTTTCGGTGGAAAGTGAAAGTGCTTATTTGGTGCGATGGCGGCATCTAGTGGATAAGGAAATACATTCAGATGAAAACAAGATACATCCATTCTCAGAAACTTCTTTGTGATGACTGCATTCTACGCACAGAGTTGAACCTTCCTTTTGATAGAACAGTTTTGAAACACTCTTTTTGTGGAATCTGCAAGTGGCTATTTGGAGCGCTTTGAGGCCTATGCTGGAAAAGGAAATCTCTTCACATAAAACCTAGACAGAAGTATTCCCAGAAAGTTTTTCTGATGTGTGCATTCAACTCACCGAGTTGAACCTTCCTTTAGATAGAGCAGTTTTGAAACCCTCTGTCTGTAGTACCTGCGAGTGGATATTTGGAGTGCTTTGAGTGCTACACTGTAAAAGCAAATATCTTCACTTGGAATCTAGACAGAAGAATTCTCAGAGACTTCCCTGTGCTCTCTGCATTCCACTCACAGAGTTGAACCTTCCTTTTGATAGAAGAGTTTTGAAACACTCTTGTGGTAGAATCTGCAAGTCGATATTTGGAAGGTTTGGAGGCCTATCCTGGGAAAGGAAATATCTTCCCATCAAAACTAGACAGAAGCATTCTCAGAAACTTCTTAGTGATGTGCGCATTCAAGTCACAGAGTTGAAGCTTCCTTTTGATATAGCAGTTTTGAACCACTCTTTTAGTGGAATCTGCAAGTGGATGTTCGGAGAGCTAAGAGGCCAACACTGGAAAAGGAAATCTCTTCACGTAAAAACTAGACGGAAGCATTCTCAGAAACTTCAATGGGCTTTACGCATTCAACTCACAGAGTGCAATGTTGCTTTTGAGAGCGCAGTTTTAAAACACTGTTTTTGTAGAATTTGCTAGAGGATGTTTGGAGCGATGTGAGGCCTTTGCTGGAAAAGGAAATATCTTCACATAAAACCTAGACAGAAGCATTCTCAGAAACTCCTTTGTGATGAGTGCATTCAATTCACACACTTGAACCTTCCTTTGGAAAGAGCAGTTTTGAAACACTCTTTGTGAAGAATCTGCAAGTGGATATTTGGAGCGATTTGAGGCCTATGCTGGAAATGAAATATCTTCACCTAAAAACTAGACGGAAGCATTCTCAGAAACTCCTTTGTGATGAGTGCATTCAACTCACAGAGTTGAAGCTTCCTTTTGATAGAGCAGTTTTGAAACACTCTTTTAGCAGCATCTGCAGGTGGATATTTGGAGCGCTTTGAGGCCAAGGCTGGAAAACGAAATATCATCACATAAAAACTCGACAGAAGCATTCTCTGAAACTTCTTTGTGATGAGTGCATTCAACTCACAGACTCGAACGTTGCTTTTGATAGAACAGTTTAGAAACACTCCTTTTGTAGAATCTGCAAGTGTTTATTTGGAGCGCTTGGAGGCCTATGTTGGAAAAGGACATATCTTCACATCAAGAGTAGACAGACGCATTCTCAGAAACTTCTTTGTGATGAGTGCATTGAACTCACAGAGTTGAACCTACCTATTGATAGAGAAGTTTTGAAACACCCTTTTTGTAGAATCTGCAAGTGAATATTTGGCGCGATTTGAGGCCTATGCAGGAAACGGAAATATCTTCACATGAAAGCTAGACAGATGAATTCTCCGAAACGTCTTTGTGATGAGTGCATTCAACTCACAGACTTGAAGCTTCCTTTTGAAAGAGCAGTTTCGAAACACTCTTTTTGTAGAATCTGCAAGTGGATATTTGGAGCGCTTTGAGGGCTATGCTGGAAAAGTTAATACCTTCACCTAAAAACTAGACAGACGCAAACTCAGAAACTTCTTTGTGACGTGCGCATTGAACTCACAGAGTTGAACCTTTCTTTTGATACAGAAGTTTTGAAACACTCTTTTCGTAGAATCTTCAAGTGGATGGATGGAGTGATTTGAGGCCTATGCTGGAAAAGGAAATACCTTCACGTAGAAACGAGACAAAAGCATTCTCAGAAAGTTCCCTGTGCTTTGTGCATTCAACTCACAGAGTTGAACATTCCCTTTGATAGAGCAGTTTTGAAACACTCTTTTTGTAGTATCTGCAAGTGGATATTTGGAGCGCTTTGAGGCCTCTGCCGCCAAAGGAATTATCATTGCATAAAAACTAGATGGAAGCGTTCTCAGAAACTTCCTTGTGATGAGTGCCTTCAACTCGCAGAGTGGAACCTTCCTTTCGATAGACCAGTTTTGAAACACTGTTTTTGTAGAATCCGCAAGTGGCTATTTGGAGCTCTTTGAGGCTTATGCTGGAAAAGGAAATATCTTCGTCTACAAACTAGACAGAAGCATTCTCAGAATCTTCTTTGTCATGTGGGGATTGAACTCACAGAGTTGAACATTCCTTTACATAGAGCCGTTTTGCAACACCCTTTCGGTGGAAAGTGAAAGTGCTTATTTGGTGCGATGGCGGCATCTAGTGGATAAGGAAATACATTCAGATGAAAACAAGATACATCCATTCTCAGAAACTTCTTTGTGATGACTGCATTCTACTCACAGAGTTGAACCTTCCGTTTGATAGAACAGTTTTGAAACACTCTTTCTGTGGAATCTGTAAGTGGCTATTTGGAGCGCTTTGAGGCCTATGCTGGAAAAGGAAATCTCTTCACATAAAACCTAGACAGAAGTATTCCCAGAAAGTTTTTCTGATGTGCGCATTCAACTCACCGAGTTGAACCTTCCTTTAGATAGAGCAGTTTTGAAACACTCTGTCTGTAGTACCTGCGAGTGGATATTTGGAGTGCTTTGAGTGCTACACTGTAAAAGCAAATATCTTCACTTGGAATCTAGACAGAAGAATTCTCAGAGACTTCCCTGTGCTCTCTGCATTCCACTCACAGGGTTGAACCTTCCTTTTGATAGAACAGTTTTGAAACACTCTTGTGGTAGAATCTGCAAGTCGATATTTGGAAGGTTTGGAGGCCTATCCTGGGAAAGGAAATATCTTCCCATCAAAACTAGACAGAAGCATTCTCAGAAACTTCTTAGTGATGTGCGCATTCAAGTCACAGAGTTGAAGCTTCCTTTTGATATAGCAGTTTTGAACCACTCTTTTAGTGGAATCTGCAAGTGGATGTTCGGAGAGCTAAGAGGCCAACACTGGAAAAGGAAATCTCTTCACGTAAGAACTAGACGGAAGCATTCTCAGAAACTTCAATGGGCTTTACGCATTCAACTCACAGAGTGCAATGTTGCTTTTGAGAGCGCAGTTTTAAAACACTGTTTTTGTAGAATTTGCTAGAGGATGTTTGGAGCGATGTGAGGCCTTTGCTGGAAAAGGAAATATCTTCACATAAAACCTAGACAGAAGCATTCTCAGAAACTCCTTTGTGATGAGTGCATTCAAATCACACACTTGAACCTTCCTTTGGAAAGAGCAGTTTTGAAACACTCTTTCTGAAGAATCTGCAAGTGGATATTTGGAGCGATTTGAGGCCTCTGCTGGAAATGAAATATCTTCACCTAAAAACTAGACGGAAGCATTCTCAGAAACTCCTTTGTGATGAGTGCATTCAACTCACAGAGTTGAAGCTTCCTTTTGATAGAGCAGTTTTGAAACACTCTTTTAGCACCATCTGCAAGTGGATATTTGGAGCGCTTTGAGGCCAAGGCTGGAAAACGAAATATCATCACATAAAAACTCGACAGAAGCATTCTCTGAAACTTCTTTGTGATGAGTGCATTCAACTCACAGACTCGAACGTTGCTTTTGATAGAACAGTTTAGAAACACTCCTTTTGTAGAATCTGCAAGTGTTTATTTGGAGCGCTTGGAGGCCTATGTTGGAAAAGGACATATCTTCACATCAAAAGTAGACAGACGCATTCTCAGAAACTTCTTTGTGATGAGTGCATTGAACTCACAGAGTTGAACCTACCTATTGATAGAGAAGTTTTGAAACACCCTTTTTGTAGAATCTGCAAGTGAATATTTGGCGCGATTTGAGGCCTATGCACGAAACGGAAATATCTTCACATGAAAGCTAGACAGATGAATTCTCCGAAACATCTTTGTGATGAATGCATTCAACTCACAGACTTGAAGCTTCCTTTTGAAAGAGCAGTTTCGAAACACTCTTTTTGTAGAATCTGCAAGTGGATATTTGGACCGCTTTGAGGGCTATGCTGGAAAAGTTAATACCTTCACCTAAAAACTAGACAGACACAAACTCAGAAACTTCTTTGTGACGTGTGCATTGAACTCACAGAGTTGAACCTTTCTTTTGATACAGAAGTTTTGAAACACTCTTTTCGTAGAATCTTCAAGTGGATGGATGGAGTGATTTGAGGCCTATGCTGGAAAAGGAAATACCTTCACTTAGAAACGAGACATAACCATTCTCAGAAAGTTCCCTGTGCTTTGTGCATTCAACTCACAGAGGTGAACATTCCCTTTGATAGAGCAGTTTTGAAACACTCTTTTTGTAGAATCTGCAAGTGGATATTTGGAGCGCTTTGAGGCCTCTGCCGCCAAAGGAATTATCATTGCATAAAAACTAGATGGAAGCGTTCTCAGAAACTTCCTTGTGATGAGTGCATTCAACTCGCAGTGTGGAACCTTCCTTTCGATAGACCAGTTTTGAAACACTGTTTTTGTAGAATCCGCAAGTGGCTATTTGGAGCTCTTTGAGGCTTATGCTGGAAAAGGAAATATCTTCGTCTACAAACTAGACAGAAGCATTCTCAGAAACTTCTTTGTCATGTGGGGATTGAACTCACAGAGTTGAACATTCCTTTACATAGAGCAGTTTTGCAACACCCTTTCGGTGGAAAGTGAAAGTGCTTATTTGGTGCGATGGCGGCATCTAGTGGATAAGGAAATACATTCAGATGAAAACAAGATACATCCATTCTCAGAAACTTCTTTGTGATGACTGCATTCTACGCACAGAGTTGAACCTTCCTTTTGATAGAACAGTTTTGAAACACTCTTTTTGTGGAATCTGCAAGTGGCTATTTGGAGCGCTTTGAGGCCTATGCTGGAAAAGGAAATCTCTTCACATAAAACCTAGACAGAAGTATTCCCAGAAAGTTTTTCTGATGTGCGCATTCAACTCACCGAGTTGAACCTTCCTTTAGATAGAGCAGTTTTGAAACCCTCTGTCTGTAGTACCTGCGAGTGGATATTTGGAGTGCTTTGAGTGCTACACTGTAAAAGCAAATATCTTCACTTGGAATCTAGACAGAAGAATTCTCAGAGACTTCCCTGTGCTCTCTGCATTCCACTCACAGAGTTGAACCTTCCTTTTGATAGAAGAGTTTTGAAACACTCTTGTGGTAGAATCTGCAAGTCGATATTTGGAAGGTTTGGAGGCCTATCCTGGGAAAGGAAATATCTTCCCATCAAAACTAGACAGAAGCATTCTCAGAAACTTCTTAGTGATGTGCGCATTCAAGTCACAGAGTTGAAGCTTCCTTTTGATATAGCAGTTTTGAACCACTCTTTTAGTGGAATCTGCAAGTGGATGTTCGGAGAGCTAAGAGGCCAACACTGGAAAAGGAAATCTCTTCACGTAAAAACTAGACGGAAGCATTCTCAGAAACTTCAATGGGCTTTACGCATTCAACTCACAGAGTGCAATGTTGCTTTTGAGAGCGCAGTTTTAAAACACTGTTTTTGTAGAATTTGCTAGAGGATGTTTGGAGCGATGTGAGGCCTTTGCTGGAAAAGGAAATATCTTCACATAAAACCTAGACAGAAGCATTCTCAGAAACTCCTTTGTGATGAGTGCATTCAATTCACACACTTGAACCTTCCTTTGGAAAGAGCAGTTTTGAAACACTCTTTGTGAAGAATCTGCAAGTGGATATTTGGAGCGATTTGAGGCCTATGCTGGAAATGAAATATCTTCACCTAAAAACTAGACGGAAGCATTCTCAGAAACTCCTTTGTGATGAGTGCATTCAACTCACAGAGTTGAAGCTTCCTTTTGATAGAGCAGTTTTGAAACACTCTTTTAGCAGCATCTGCAGGTGGATATTTGGAGCGCTTTGAGGCCAAGGCTGGAAAACGAAATATCATCACATAAAAACTCGACAGAAGCATTCTCTGAAACTTCTTTGTGATGAGTGCATTCAACTCACAGACTCGAACGTTGCTTTTGATAGAACAGTTTAGAAACACTCCTTTTGTAGAATCTGCAAGTGTTTATTTGGAGCGCTTGGAGGCCTATGTTGGAAAAGGACATATCTTCACATCAAGAGTAGACAGACGCATTCTCAGAAACTTCTTTGTGATGAGTGCATTGAACTCACAGAGTTGAACCTACCTATTGATAGAGAAGTTTTGAAACACCCTTTTTGTAGAATCTGCAAGTGAATATTTGGCGCGATTTGAGGCCTATGCAGGAAACGGAAATATCTTCACATGAAAGCTAGACAGATGAATTCTCCGAAACGTCTTTGTGATGAGTGCATTCAACTCACAGACTTGAAGCTTCCTTTTGAAAGAGCAGTTTCGAAACACTCTTTTTGTAGAATCTGCAAGTGGATATTTGGAGCGCTTTGAGGGCTATGCTGGAAAAGTTAATACCTTCACCTAAAAACTAGACAGACGCAAACTCAGAAACTTCTTTGTGACGTGCGCATTGAACTCACAGAGTTGAACCTTTCTTTTGATACAGAAGTTTTGAAACACTCTTTTCGTAGAATCTTCAAGTGGATGGATGGAGTGATTTGAGGCCTATGCTGGAAAAGGAAATACCTTCACGTAGAAACGAGACAAAAGCATTCTCAGAAAGTTCCCTGTGCTTTGTGCATTCAACTCACAGAGTTGAACATTCCCTTTGATAGAGCAGTTTTGAAACACTCTTTTTGTAGAATCTGCAAGTGGATATTTGGAGCGCTTTGAGGCCTCTGCCGCCAAAGGAATTATCATTGCATAAAAACTAGATGGAAGCGTTCTCAGAAACTTCCTTGTGATGAGTGCCTTCAACTCGCAGAGTGGAACCTTCCTTTCGATAGACCAGTTTTGAAACACTGTTTTTGTAGAATCCGCAAGTGGCTATTTGGAGCTCTTTGAGGCTTATGCTGGAAAAGGAAATATCTTCGTCTACAAACTAGACAGAAGCATTCTCAGAAACTTCTTTGTCATGTGGGGATTGAACTCACAGAGTTGAACATTCCTTTACATAGAGCAGTTTTGCAACACCCTTTCGGTGGAAAGTGAAAGTGCTTATTTGGTGCGATGGCAGCATCTAGTGGATAAGGAAATACATTCAGATGAAAACAAGATACATCCATTCTCAGAAACTTCTTTGTGATGACTGCATTCTACTCACAGAGTTGAACCTTCCTTTTGATAGAACAGTTTTGAAGCACTCTTTCTGTGGAATCTGCAAGTGGCTATTTGGAGCGCTTTGAGGCCTATGCTGGAAAAGGAAATCTCTTCACATAAAACCTAGACAGAAGTATTCCCAGAAAGTTTTTCTGATGTGCGCATTCAACTCACCGAGTTGAACCTTCCTTTAGATAGAGCAGTTTTGAAACACTCTGTCTGTAGTACCTGCGAGTGGATATTTGGAGTGCTTTGAGTGCTACACTGTAAAAGCAAATATCTTCACTTGGAATCTAGACAGAAGAATTCTCAGAGACTTCCCTGTGCTCTCTGCATTCCACTCACAGAGTTGAACCTTCCTTTTGATAGAACAGTTTTGAAACACTCTTGTGGTAGAATCTGCAAGTCGATATTTGGAAGGTTTGGAGGCCTATCCTGGGAAAGGAAATATCTTCCCATCAAAACTAGACAGAAGCATTCTCAGAAACTTCTTAGTGATGTGCGCATTCAAGTCACAGAGTTGAAGCTTCCTTTTGATATAGCAGTTTTGAACCACTCTTTTAGTGGAATCTGCAAGTGGATGTTCGGAGAGCTAAGAGGCCAACACTGGAAAAGGAAATCTCTTCACGTAAGAACTAGACGGAAGCATTCTCAGAAACTTCAATGGGCTTTACGCATTCAACTCACAGAGTGCAATGTTGCTTTTGAGAGCGCAGTTTTAAAACACTGTTTTTGTAGAATTTGCTAGAGGATGTTTGGAGCGATGTGAGGCCTTTGCTGGAAAAGGAAATATCTTCACATAAAACCTAGACAGAAGCATTCTCAGAAACTCCTTTGTGATGAGTGCATTCAAATCACACACTTGAACCTTCCTTTGGAAAGAGCAGTTTTGAAACACTCTTTCTGAAGAATCTGCAAGTGGATATTTGGAGCGATTTGAGGCCTCTGCTGGAAATGAAATATCTTCACCTAAAAACTAGACGGAAGCATTCTCAGAAACTCCTTTGTGATGAGTGCATTCAACTCACAGAGTTGAAGCTTCCTTTTGATAGAGCAGTTTTGAAACACTCTTTTAGCACCATCTGCAAGTGGATATTTGGAGCGCTTTGAGGCCAAGGCTGGAAAACGAAATATCATCACATAAAAACTCGACAGAAGCATTCTCTGAAACTTCTTTCTGATGAGTGCATTCAACTCACAGACTCGAACGTTGCTTTTGATAGAACAGTTTAGAAACACTCCTTTTGTAGAATCTGCAAGTGTTTATTTGGAGCGCTTGGAGGCCTATGTTGGAAAAGGACATATCTTCACATCAAAAGTAGACAGACGCATTCTCAGAAACTTCTTTGTGATGAGTGCATTGAACTCACAGAGTTGAACCTACCTATTGATAGAGAAGTTTTGAAACACCCTTTTTGTAGAATCTGCAAGTGAATATTTGGCGCGATTTGAGGCCTATGCACGAAACGGAAATATCTTCACATGAAAGCTAGACAGATGAATTCTCCGAAACATCTTTGTGATGAGTGCATTCAACTCACAGACTTGAAGCTTCCTTTTGAAAGAGCAGTTTCGAAACACTCTTTTTGTAGAATCTGCAAGTGGATATTTGGAGCGCTTTGAGGGCTATGCTGGAAAAGTTAATACCTTCACCTAAAAACTAGACAGACGCAAACTCAGAAACTTCTTTGTGACGTGCGCATTGAACTCACAGAGTTGAACCTTTCTTTTGATACAGAAGTTTTGAAACACTCTTTTCGTAGAATCTTCAAGTGGATGGATGGAGTGATTTGAGGCCTATGCTGGAAAAGGAAATACCTTCACGTAGAAACGAGACAAAAGCATTCTCAGAAAGTTCCCTGTGCTTTGTGCATTCAACTCACAGAGTTGAACATTCCCTTTGATAGAGCAGTTTTGAAACACTCTTTTTGTAGAATCTGCAAGTGGATATTTGGAGCGCTTTGAGGCCTCTGCCGCCAAAGGAATTATCATTGCATAAAAACTAGATGGAAGCGTTCTCAGAAACTTCCTTGTGATGAGTGCCTTCAACTCGCAGAGTGGAACCTTCCTTTCGATAGACCAGTTTTGAAACACTGTTTTTGTAGAATCCGCAAGTGGCTATTTGGAGCTCTTTGAGGCTTATGCTGGAAAAGGAAATATCTTCGTCTACAAACTAGACAGAAGCATTCTCAGAAACTTCTTTGTCATGTGGGGATTGAACTCACAGAGTTGAACATTCCTTTACATAGAGCCGTTTTGCAACACCCTTTCGGTGGAAAGTGAAAGTGCTTATTTGGTGCGATGGCGGCATCTAGTGGATAAGGAAATACATTCAGATGAAAACAAGATACATCCATTCTCAGAAACTTCTTTGTGATGACTGCATTCTACTCACAGAGTTGAACCTTCCTTTTGATAGAACAGTTTTGAAACACTCTTTCTGTGGAATCTGCAAGTGGCTATTTGGAGCGCTTTGAGGCCTATGCTGGAAAAGGAAATCTCTTCACATAAAACCTAGACAGAAGTATTCCCAGAAAGTTTTTCTGATGTGCGCATTCAACTCACCGAGTTGAACCTTCCTTTAGATAGAGCAGTTTTGAAACACTCTGTCTGTAGTACCTGCGAGTGGATATTTGGAGTGCTTTGAGTGCTACACTGTAAAAGCAAATATCTTCACTTGGAATCTAGACAGAAGAATTCTCAGAGACTTCCCTGTGCTCTCTGCATTCCACTCACAGAGTTGAACCTTCCTTTTGATAGAACAGTTTTGAAACACTCTTGTGGTAGAATCTGCAAGTCGATATTTGGAAGGTTTGGAGGCCTATCCTGGGAAAGGAAATATCTTCCCATCAAAACTAGACAGAAGCATTCTCAGAAGCTTCTTAGTGATGTGCGCATTCAAGTCACAGAGTTGAAGCTTCCTTTTGATATAGCAGTTTTGAACCACTCTTTTAGTAGAATCTGCAAGTGGATGTTCGGAGAGCTAAGAGGCCAACACTGGAAAAGGAAATCTCTTCACGTAAAAACTAGACGGAAGCATTCTCATAAAATTCAATGGGCTTTACGCATTCAACTCACAGAGTGCAATGTTGCTTTTGAGAGCGCAGTTTTAAAACACTGTTTTTGTAGAATTTGCTAGAGGATGTTTGGAGCGATGTGAGGCCTTTGCTGGAAAAGGAAATATCTTCACATAAAACCTAGACAGAAGCATTCTCAGAAACTCCTTTGTGATGAGTGCATTCAAATCACACACTTGAACCTTCCTTTGGAAAGAGCAGTTTTGAAACACTCTTTCTGAAGAATCTGCAAGTGGATATTTGGAGCGATTTGAGGCCTATGCTGGAAATGAAATATCTTCACCTAAAAACTAGACGGAAGCATTCTCAGAAACTCCTTTGTGATGAGTGCATTCAACTCACAGAGTTGAAGCTTCCTTTTGATAGAGCAGTTTTGAAACACTCTTTTAGCAGCATCTGCAGGTGGATATTTGGAGCGCTTTGAGGCCAAGGCTGGAAAACGAAATATCATCACATAAAAACTCGACAGAAGCATTCTCTGAAACTTCTTTGTGATGAGTGCATTCAACTCACAGACTCGAACGTTGCTTTTGATAGAACAGTTTAGAAACACTCCTTTTGTAGAATCTGCAAGTGTTTATTTGGAGCGCTTGGAGGCCTATGTTGGAAAAGGACATATCTTCACATCAAAAGTAGACAGACGCATTCTCAGAAACTTCTTTGTGATGAGTGCATTGAACTCACAGAGTTGAACCTACCTATTGATAGAGAAGTTTTGAAACACCCTTTTTGTAGAATCTGCAAGTGAATATTTGGCGCGATTTGAGGCCTATGCAGGAAACGGAAATATCTTCACATGAAAGCTAGACAGATGAATTCTCCGAAACGTCTTTGTGATGAGTGCATTCAACTCACAGACTTGAAGCTTCCTTTTGAAAGAGCAGTTTCGAAACACTCTTTTTGTAGAATCTGCAAGTGGATATTTGGAGCGCTTTGAGGGCTATGCTGGAAAAGTTAATACCTTCACCTAAAAACTAGACAGACGCAAACTCAGAAACTTCTTTGTGACGTGTGCATTGAACTCACAGAGTTGAACCTTTCTTTTGATACAGAAGTTTTGAAACACTCTTTTCGTAGAATCTTCAAGTGGATGGATGGAGTGATTTGAGGCCTATGCTGGAAAAGGAAATACCTTCACGTAGAAACGAGACAAAAGCATTCTCAGAAAGTTCCCTGTGCTTTGTGCATTCAACTCACAGAGTTGAACCTTCCCTTTGATAGAGCAGTTTTGAAACACTCTTCTTGTAGAATCTGCAAGTGGATATTTGGAGCGCTTTGAGGCCTCTGCCGCCAAAGGAATTATCATTGCATAAAAACTAGATGGAAGCGTTCTCAGAAACTTCCTTGTGATGAGTGCCTTCAACTCGCAGAGTGGAACCTTCCTTTCGATAGGCCAGTTTTGAAACACTGTTTTTGTAGAATCCGCAAGTGGCTATTTGGAGCTCTTTGAGGCTTATGCTGGAAAAGGAAATATCTTCGTCTACAAACTAGACAGAAGCATTCTCAGAAACTTCTTTGTCATGTGGGGATTGAACTCACAGAGTTGAACATTCCTTTACATAGAGCAGTTTTGCAACACCCTTTCGGTGGAAAGTGAAAGTGCTTATTTGGTGCGATGGCGGCATCTAGTGGATAAGGAAATACATTCAGATGAAAACAAGATACATCCATTCTCAGAAACTTCTTTGTGATGACTGCATTCTACTCACAGAGTTGAACCTTCCTTTTGATAGATCAGTTTTGAAACACTCTTTTTGTGGAATCTGCAAGTGGCTATTTGGAGCGCTTTGAGGCCTATGCTGGAAAAGGAAATCTCTTCACATAAAACCTAGACAGAAGTATTCCCAGAAAGTTTTTCTGATGTGCGCATTCAACTCACCGAGTTGAACCTTCCTTTAGATAGAGCAGTTTTGAAACACTCTGTCTGTAGTACCTGCGAGTGGATATTTGGAGTGCTTTGAGTGCTACACTGTAAAAGCAAATATCTTCACTTGGAATCTAGACAGAAGAATTCTCAGAGACTTCCCTGTGCTCTCTGCATTCCGCTCACAGAGTTGAACCTTCCTTTTGATAGAACAGTTTTGAAACACTCTTGTGGTAGAATCTGCAAGTCGATATTTGGAAGGTTTGGAGGCCTATCCTGGGAAAGGAAATATCTTCCCATCAAAACTAGACAGAAGCATTCTCAGAAGCTTCTTAGTGATGTGCGCATTCAAGTCACAGAGTTGAAGCTTCCTTTTGATATAGCAGTTTTGAACCACTCTTTTAGTGGAATCTGCAAGTGGATGTTCGGAGAGCTAAGAGGCCAACACTGGAAAAGGAAATCTCTTCACGTAAAAACTAGACGGAAGCATTCTCAGAAACTTCAATAGGCTTTACGCATTCAACTCACAGAGTGCAATGTTGCTTTTGAGAGCGCAGTTTTAAAACACTGTTTTTGTAGAATTTGCTAGAGGATGTTTGGAGCGATGTGAGGCCTTTGCTGGAAAAGGAAATATCTTCACATAAAACCTAGACAGAAGCATTCTCAGAAACTCCTTTGTGATGAGTGCATTCAAATCACACACTTGAACCTTCCTTTGGAAAGAGCAGTTTTGAAACACTCTTTCTGAAGAATCTGCAAGTGGATATTTGGAGCGATTTGAGGCCTATGCTGGAAATGAAATATCTTCACCTAAAAACTAGACGGAAGCATTCTCAGAAACTCCTTTGTGATGAGTGCATTCAACTCACAGAGTTGAAGCTTCCTTTTGATAGAGCAGTTTTGAAACACTCTTTTAGCAGCATCTGCAGGTGGATATTTGGAGCGCTTTGAGGCCAAGGCTGGAAAACGAAATATCATCACATAAAAACTCGCAGAAGCATTCTCTGAAACTTCTTTGTGATGAGTGCATTCAACCCACAGACTCAAACGTTGCTTTTGATAGAACAGTTTAGAAACACTCCTTTTGTAGAATCTGCAAGTGTTTATTTGGAGCGCTTTGAGGCCTATGTTGGAAAAGGACATATCTTCACATCAAGAGTAGACAGACGCATTCTCAGAAACTTCTTTGTGATGAGTGCATTGAACTCACAGAGTTGAACCTACCTATTGATAGAGAAGTTTTGAAACACCCTTTTTGTAGAATCTGCAAGTGAATATTTGGCGCGATTTGAGGCCTATGCAGGAAACGGAAATATCTTCACATGAAAGCTAGACAGATGAATTCTCCGAAACGTCTTTGTGATGAGTGCATTCAACTCACAGACTTGAAGCTTCCTTTTGAAAGAGCAGTTTTGAAACACTCTTTTTGTAGAATCTGCAAGTGGATATTTGGAGCGCTTTGAGGGCTATGCTGGAAAAGTTAATACCTTCACCTAAAAACTAGACAGACGCAAACTCAGAAACTTCTTTGTGACGTGCGCATTGAACTCACAGAGTTGAACCTTTCTTTTGATACAGAAGTTTTGAAACACTCTTTTCGTAGAATCTTCAAGTGGATGGATGGAGTGATTTGAGGCCTATGCTGGAAAAGGAAATACCTTCACGTAGAAACGAGACAAAAGCATTCTCAGAAAGTTCCCTGTGCTTTGTGCATTCAACTCACAGAGTTGAACATTCCCTTTGATAGAGCAGTTTTGAAACACTCTTTTTGTAGTATCTGCAAGTGGATATTTGGAGCGCTTTGAGGCCTCTGCCGCCAAAGGAATTATCATTGCATAAAAACTAGATGGAAGCGTTCTCAGAAACTTCCTTGTGATGAGTGCCTTCAACTCACAGAGTGGAACCTTCCTTTCGATAGACCAGTTTTGAAACACTGTTTTTGTAGAATCCGCAAGTGGCTATTTGGAGCTCTTTGAGGCTTATGCTGGAAAAGGAAATATCTTCGTCTACAAACTAGACAGAAGCATTCTCAGAAACTTCTTTGTCATGTGGGGATTGAACTCACAGAGTTGAACATTCCTTTACATAGAGCCGTTTTGCAACACCCTTTCGGTGGAAAGTGAAAGTGCTTATTTGGTGCGATGGCGGCATCTAGTGGATAAGGAAATACATTCAGATGAAAACAAGATACATCCATTCTCAGAAACTTCTTTGTGATGACTGCATTCTACTCACAGAGTTGAACCTTCCGTTTGATAGAACAGTTTTGAAACACTCTTTCTGTGGAATCTGCAAGTGGCTATTTGGAGCGCTTTGAGGCCTATGATGGAAAAGGAAATCTCTTCACATAAAACCTAGACAGAAGTATTCCCAGAAAGTTTTTCTGATGTGCGCATTCAACTCACCGAGTTGAACCTTCCTTTAGATAGAGCAGTTTTGAAACCCTCTGTCTGTAGTACCTGCGAGTGGATATTTGGAGTGCTTTGAGTGCTACACTGTAAAAGCAAATATCTTCACTTGGAATCTAGACAGAAGAATTCTCAGAGACTTCCCTGTGCTCTCTGCATTCCACTCACAGAGTTGAACCTTCCTTTTGATAGAACAGTTTTGAAACACTCTTGTGGTAGAATCTGCAAGTCGATATTTGGAAGGTTTGGAGGCCTATCCTGGGAAAGGAAATATCTTCCCATCAAAACTAGACAGAAGCATTCTCAGAAACTTCTTAGTGATGTGCGCATTCAAGTCACAGAGTTGAAGCTTCCTTTTGATATAGCAGTTTTGAACCACTCTTTTAGTGGAATCTGCAAGTGGATGTTCGGAGAGCTAAGAGGCCAACACTGGAAAAGGAAATCTCTTCACGTAAAAACTAGACGGAAGCATTCTCAGAAACTTCAATGGGCTTTACGCATTCAACTCACAGAGTGCAATGTTGCTTTTGAGAGCGCAGTTTTAAAACACTGTTTTTGTAGAATTTGCTAGAGGATGTTTGGAGCGATGTGAGGCCTTTGCTGGAAAAGGAAATATCTTCACATAAAACCTAGACAGAAGCATTCTCAGAAACTCCTTTGTGATGAGTGCATTCAAATCACACACTTGAACCTTCCTTTGGAAAGAGCAGTTTTGAAACACTCTTTCTGAAGAATCTGCAAGTGGATATTTGGAGCGATTTGAGGCCTCTGCTGGAAATGAAATATCTTCACCTAAAAACTAGACGGAAGCATTCTCAGAAACTCCTTTGTGATGAGTGCATTCAACTCACAGAGTTGAAGCTTCCTTTTGATAGAGCAGTTTTGAAACACTCTTTTAGCAGCATCTGCAGGTGGATATTTGGAGCGCTTTGAGGCCAAGGCTGGAAAACGAAATATCATCACATAAAAACTCGACAGAAGCATTCTCTGAAACTTCTTTGTGATGAGTGCATTCAACTCACAGACTCGAACGTTGCTTTTGATAGAACAGTTTAGAAACACTCCTTTTGTAGAATCTGCAAGTGTTTATTTGGAGCGCTTGGAGGCCTATGTTGGAAAAGGACATATCTTCACATCAAGAGTAGACAGACGCATTCTCAGAAACTTCTTTGTGATGAGTGCATTGAACTCACAGAGTTGAACCTACCTATTGATAGAGAAGTTTTGAAACACCCTTTTTGTAGAATCTGCAAGTGAATATTTGGCGCGATTTGAGGCCTATGCAGGAAACGGAAATATCTTCACATGAAAGCTAGACAGATGAATTCTCCGAAACGTCTTTGTGATGAGTGCATTCAACTCACAGACTTGAAGCTTCCTTTTGAAAGAGCAGTTTCGAAACACTCTTTTTGTAGAATCTGCAAGTGGATATTTGGAGCGCTTTGAGGGCTATGCTGGAAAAGTTAATACCTTCACCTAAAAACTAGACAGACGCAAACTCAGAAACTTCTTTGTGACGTGCGCATTGAACTCACAGAGTTGAACCTTTCTTTTGATACAGAAGTTTTGAAACACTCTTTTCGTAGAATCTTCAAGTGGATGGATGGAGTGATTTGAGGCCTATGCTGGAAAAGGAAATACCTTCACGTAGAAACGAGACAAAAGCATTCTCAGAAAGTTCCCTGTGCTTTGTGCATTCAACTCACAGAGTTGAACATTCCCTTTGATAGAGCAGTTTTGAAACACTCTTTTTGTAGAATCTGCAAGTGGATATTTGGAGCGCTTTGAGGCCTCTGCCGCCAAAGGAATTATCATTGCATAAAAACTAGATGGAAGCGTTCTCAGAAACTTCCTTGTGATGAGTGCCTTCAACTCGCAGAGTGGAACCTTCCTTTCGATAGACCAGTTTTGAAACACTGTTTTTGTAGAATCCGCAAGTGGCTATTTGGAGCTCTTTGTGGCTTATGCTGGAAAAGGAAATATCTTCGTCTACAAACTAGACAGAAGCATTCTCAGAAACTTCTTTGTCATGTGGGGATTGAACTCACAGAGTTGAACATTCCTTTACATAGAGCCGTTTTGCAACACCCTTTCGGTGGAAAGTGAAAGTGCTTATTTGGTGCGATGGCGGCATCTAGTGGATAAGGAAATACATTCAGATGAAAACAAGATACATCCATTCTCAGAAACTTCTTTGTGATGACTGCATTCTACTCACAGAGTTGAACCTTCCTTTTGATAGAACAGTTTTGAAACACTCTTTCTGTGGAATCTGCAAGTGGCTATTTGGAGCGCTTTGAGGCCTATGCTGGAAAAGGAAATCTCTTCACATAAAACCTAGACAGAAGTATTCCCAGAAAGTTTTTCTGATGTGCGCATTCAACTCACCGAGTTGAACCTTCCTTTAGATAGAGCAGTTTTGAAACACTCTGTCTGTAGTACCTGCGAGTGGATATTTGGAGTGCTTTGAGTGCTACACTGTAAAAGCAAATATCTTCACTTGGAATCTAGACAGAAGAATTCTCAGAGACTTCCCTGTGCTCTCTGCATTCCACTCACAGAGTTGAACCTTCCTTTTGATAGAACAGTTTTGAAACACTCTTGTGGTAGAATCTGCAAGTCGATATTTGGAAGGTTTGGAGGCCTATCCTGGGAAAGGAAATATCTTCCCATCAAAACTAGACAGAAGCATTCTCAGAAACTTCTTAGTGATGTGCGCATTCAAGTCACAGAGTTGAAGCTTCCTTTTGATATAGCAGTTTTGAACCACTCTTTTAGTGGAATCTGCAAGTGGATGTTCGGAGAGCTAAGAGGCCAACACTGGAAAAGGAAATCTCTTCACGTAAAAACTAGACGGAAGCATTCTCAGAAACTTCAATGGGCTTTACGCATTCAACTCACAGAGTGCAATGTTGCTTTTGAGAGTGCAGTTTTAAAACACTGTTTTTGTAGAATTTGCTAGAGGATGTTTGGAGCGATGTGAGGCCTTTGCTGGAAAAGGAAATATCTTCACATAAAACCTAGACAGAAGCATTCTCAGAAACTCCTTTGTGATGAGTGCATTCAAATCACACACTTGAACCTTCCTTTGGAAAGAGCAGTTTTGAAACACTCTTTCTGAAGAATCTGCAAGTGGATATTTGGAGCGATTTGAGGCCTCTGCTGGAAATGAAATATCTTCACCTAAAAACTAGACGGAAGCATTCTCAGAAACTCCTTTGTGATGAGTGCATTCAACTCACAGAGTTGAAGCCTCCTTTTGATAGAGCAGTTTTGAAACACTCTTTTAGCAGCATCTGCAAGTGGATATTTGGAGCGCTTTGAGGCCAAGGCTGGAAAACGAAATATCATCACATAAAAACTCGACAGAAGCATTCTCTGAAACTTCTTTGTGATGAGTGCATTCAACTCACAGACTCGAACGTTGCTTTTGATAGAACAGTTTAGAAACACTCCTTTTGTAGAATCTGCAAGTGTTTATTTGGAGCGCTTGGAGGCCTATGTTGGAAAAGGACATATCTTCACATCAAAAGTAGACAGACGCATTCTCAGAAACTTCTTTGTGATGAGTGCATTGAACTCACAGAGTTGAACCTACCTATTGATAGAGAAGTTTTGAAACACCCTTTTTGTAGAATCTGCAAGTGAATATTTGGCGCGATTTGAGGCCTATGCAGGAAACGGAAATATCTTCACATGAAAGCTAGACAGATGAATTCTCCGAAACGTCTTTGTGATGAGTGCATTCAACTCACAGACTTGAAGCTTCCTTTTGAAAGAGCAGTTTCGAAACACTCTTTTTGTAGAATCTGCAAGTGGATATTTGGAGCGCTTTGAGGGCTATGCTGGAAAAGTTAATACCTTCACCTAAAAACTAGACAGACGCAAACTCAGAAACTTCTTTGTGACGTGTGCATTGAACTCACAGAGTTGAACCTTTCTTTTGATACAGAAGTTTTGAAACACTCTTTTCGTAGAATCTTCAAGTGGATGGATGGAGTGATTTGAGGCCTATGCTGGAAAAGGAAATACCTTCACGTAGAAACGAGACAAAAGCATTCTCAGAAAGTTCCCTGTGCTTTGTGCATTCAACTCACAGAGTTGAACATTCCCTTTGATAGAGCAGTTTTGAAACACTCTTCTTGTAGAATCTGCAAGTGGATATTTGGAGCGCTTTGAGGCCTCTGCCGCCAAAGGAATTATCATTGCATAAAAACTAGATGGAAGCGTTCTCAGAAACTTCCTTGTGATGAGTGCCTTCAACTCGCAGAGTGGAACCTTCCTTTCGATAGACCAGTTTTGAAACACTGTTTTTGTAGAATCCGCAAGTGGCTATTTGGAGCTCTTTGAGGCTTATGCTGGAAAAGGAAAAGTCTTCGTCTACAAACTAGACAGAAGCATTCTCAGAAACTTCTTTGTCATGTGGGGATTGAACTCACACAGTTGAACATTCCTTTACATAGAGCAGTTTTGCAACACCCTTTCGGTGGAAAGTGAAAGTGCTTATTTGGTGCGATGGTGGCATCTAGTGGATAAGGAAATACATTCAGATGAAAACAAGATACATCCATTCTCAGAAACTTCTTTGTGATGACTGCATTCTACTCACAGAGTTGAACCTTCCTTTTGATAGAACAGTTTTGAAACACTCTTTTTGTGGAATCTGCAAGTGGCTATTTGGAGCGCTTTGAGGCCTATGCTGGAAAAGGAAATCCCTTCACATAAAACCTAGACAGAAGTATTCCCAGAAAGTTTTTCTGATGTGCGCATTCAACTCACCGAGTTGAACCTTCCTTTAGATAGAGCAGTTTTGAAACACTCTGTCTGTAGTACCTGCGAGTGGATATTTGGAGTGCTTTGAGTGCTACACTGTAAAAGCAAATATCTTCACTTGGAATCTAGACAGAAGAATTCTCAGAGACTTCCCTGTGCTCTCTGCATTCCACTCACAGAGTTGAACCTTCCTTTTGATAGAAGAGTTTTGAAACACTCTTGTGGTAGAATCTGCAAGTCGATATTTGGAAGGTTTGGAGGCCTATCCTGGGAAAGGAAATATCTTCCCATCAAAACTAGACAGAAGCATTCTCAGAAGCTTCTTAGTGATGTGCGCATTCAAGTCACAGAGTTGAAGCTTCCTTTTGATATAGCAGTTTTGAACCACTCTTTTAGTAGAATCTGCAAGTGGATGTTCGGAGAGCTAAGAGGCCAACACTGGAAAAGGAAATCTCTTCACGTAAAAACTAGACGGAAGCATTCTCATAAAATTCAATGGGCTTTACGCATTCAACTCACAGAGTGCAATGTTGCTTTTGAGAGCGCAGTTTTAAAACACTGTTTTTGTAGAATTTGCTAGAGGATGTTTGGAGCGATGTGAGGCCTTTGCTGGAAAAGGAAATATCTTCACATAAAACCTAGACAGAAGCATTCTCAGAAACTCCTTTGTGATGAGTGCATTCAAATCACACACTTGAACCTTCCTTTGGAAAGAGCAGTTTTGAAACACTCTTTCTGAAGAATCTGCAAGTGGATATTTGGAGCGATTTGAGGCCTATGCTGTAAATGAAATATCTTCACCTAAAAACTAGACGGAAGCATTCTCAGAAACTCCTTTGTGATGAGTGCATTCAACTCACAGAGTTGAAGCTTCCTTTTGATAGAGCAGTTTTGAAACACTCTTTTAGCAGCATCTGCAGGTGGATATTTGGAGCGCTTTGAGGCCAAGGCTGGAAAACGAAATATCATCACATAAAAACTCGACAGAAGCATTCTCTGAAACTTCTTTGTGATGAGTGCATTCAACTCACAGACTCGAACGTTGCTTTTGATAGAACAGTTTAGAAACACTCCTTTTGTAGAATCTGCAAGTGTTTATTTGGAGCGCTTGGAGGCCTATGTTGGAAAAGGACATATCTTCACATCAAGAGTAGACAGACGCATTCTCAGAAACTTCTTTGTGATGAGTGCATTGAACTCACAGAGTTGAACCAACCTATTAATAGAGAAGTTTTGAAACACTCTTTTTGTAGAATCTGAAAGTGAATATTTGGCGCGATTTGAGGCCTATGCAGGAAACGGAAATATCTTCACATGAAAGCTAGACAGATGAATTCTCCGAAACGTCTTTGTGATGAGTGCATTCAACTCACAGACTTGAAGCTTCCTTTTGAAAGAGCAGTTTCGAAACACTCTTTTTGTAGAATCTGCAAGTGGTTATTTGGAGCGCTTTGAGGGCTATGCTGGAAAAGTTAATACCTTCACCTAAAAACTAGACAGACGCAAACTCAGAAACTTCTTTGTGACGTGCGCATTGAACTCACAGAGTTGAACCTTTCTTTTGATACAGAAGTTTTGAAACACTCTTTTCGTAGAATCTTCAAGTGGATGGATGGAGTGATTTGAGGCCTATGCTGGAAAAGGAAATACCTTCACGTAGAAACGAGACAAAAGCATTCTCAGAAAGTTCCCTGTGCTTTGTGCATTCAACTCACAGAGTTGAACATTCCCTTTGATAGAGCAGTTTTGAAACACTCTTCTTGTAGAATCTGCAAGTGGATATTTGGAGCGCTTTGAGGCCTCTGCCGCCAAAGGAATTATCATTGCATAAAAACTAGATGGAAGCGTTCTCAGAAACTTCCTTGTGATGAGTGCCTTCAACTCGCAGAGTGGAACCTTCCTTTCGATAGACCAGTTTTGAAACACTGTTTTTGTAGAATCCGCAAGTGGCTATTTGGAGCTCTTTGAGGCTTATGCTGGAAAAGGAAATATCTTCGTCTACAAACTAGACAGAAGCATTCTCAGAAACTTCTTTGTCATGTGGGGATTGAACTCACAGAGTTGAACATTCCTTTACATAGAGCAGTTTTGCAACACCCTTTCGGTGGAAAGTGAAAGTGCTTATTTGGTGCGATGGCGGCATCTAGTGGATAAGGAAATACATTCAGATGAAAACAAGATACATCCATTCTCAGAAACTTCTTTGTGATGACTGCATTCTACGCACAGAGTTGAACCTTCCTTTTGATAGAACAGTTTTGAAACACTCTTTTTGTGGAATCTGCAAGTGGCTATTTGGAGCGCTTTGAGGCCTATGCTGGAAAAGGAAATCTCTTCACATAAAACCTAGACAGAAGTATTCCCAGAAAGTTTTTCTGATGTGCGCATTCAACTCACCGAGTTGAACCTTCCTTTAGATAGAGCAGTTTTGAAACCCTCTGTCTGTAGTACCTGCGAGTGGATATTTGGAGTGCTTTGAGTGCTACACTGTAAAAGCAAATATCTTCACTTGGAATCTAGACAGAAGAATTCTCAGAGACTTCCCTGTGCTCTCTGCATTCCACTCACAGAGTTGAACCTTCCTTTTGATAGAAGAGTTTTGAAACACTCTTGTGGTAGAATCTGCAAGTCGATATTTGGAAGGTTTGGAGGCCTATCCTGGGAAAGGAAATATCTTCCCATCAAAACTAGACAGAAGCATTCTCAGAAACTTCTTAGTGATGTGCGCATTCAAGTCACAGAGTTGAAGCTTCCTTTTGATATAGCAGTTTTGAACCACTCTTTTAGTGGAATCTGCAAGTGGATGTTCGGAGAGCTAAGAGGCCAACACTGGAAAAGGAAATCTCTTCACGTAAAAACTAGACGGAAGCATTCTCAGAAACTTCAATGGGCTTTACGCATTCAACTCACAGAGTGCAATGTTGCTTTTGAGAGCGCAGTTTTAAAACACTGTTTTTGTAGAATTTGCTAGAGGATGTTTGGAGCGATGTGAGGCCTTTGCTGGAAAAGGAAATATCTTCACATAAAACCTAGACAGAAGCATTCTCAGAAACTCCTTTGTGATGAGTGCATTCAATTCACACACTTGAACCTTCCTTTGGAAAGAGCAGTTTTGAAACACTCTTTGTGAAGAATCTGCAAGTGGATATTTGGAGCGATTTGAGGCCTATGCTGGAAATGAAATATCTTCACCTAAAAACTAGACGGAAGCATTCTCAGAAACTCCTTTGTGATGAGTGCATTCAACTCACAGAGTTGAAGCTTCCTTTTGATAGAGCAGTTTTGAAACACTCTTTTAGCAGCATCTGCAGGTGGATATTTGGAGCGCTTTGAGGCCAAGGCTGGAAAACGAAATATCATCACATAAAAACTCGACAGAAGCATTCTCTGAAACTTCTTTGTGATGAGTGCATTCAACTCACAGACTCGAACGTTGCTTTTGATAGAACAGTTTAGAAACACTCCTTTTGTAGAATCTGCAAGTGTTTATTTGGAGCGCTTGGAGGCCTATGTTGGAAAAGGACATATCTTCACATCAAAAGTAGACAGACGCATTCTCAGAAACTTCTTTGTGATGAGTGCATTGAACTCACAGAGTTGAACCTACCTATTGATAGAGAAGTTTTGAAACACCCTTTTTGTAGAATCTGCAAGTGAATATTTGGCGCGATTTGAGGCCTATGCAGGAAACGGAAATATCTTCACATGAAAGCTAGACAGATGAATTCTCCGAAACGTCTTTGTGATGAGTGCATTCAACTCACAGACTTGAAGCTTCCTTTTGAAAGAGCAGTTTCGAAACACTCTTTTTGTAGAATCTGCAAGTGGATATTTGGAGCGCTTTGAGGGCTATGCTGGAAAAGTTAATACCTTCACCTAAAAACTAGACAGACGCAAACTCAGAAACTTCTTTGTGACGTGTGCATTGAACTCACAGAGTTGAACCTTTCTTTTGATACAGAAGTTTTGAAACACTCTTTTCGTAGAATCTTCAAGTGGATGGATGGAGTGATTTGAGGCCTATGCTGGAAAAGGAAATACCTTCACGTAGAAACGAGACAAAAGCATTCTCAGAAAGTTCCCTGTGCTTTGTGCATTCAACTCACAGAGTTGAACATTCCCTTTGATAGAGCAGTTTTGAAACACTCTTCTTGTAGAATCTGCAAGTGGATATTTGGAGCGCTTTGAGGCCTCTGCCGCCAAAGGAATTATCATTGCATAAAAACTAGATGGAAGCGTTCTCAGAAACTTCCTTGTGATGAGTGCCTTCAACTCGCAGAGTGGAACCTTCCTTTCGATAGACCAGTTTTGAAACACTGTTTTTGTAGAATCCGCAAGTGGCTATTTGGAGCTCTTTGAGGCTTATGCTGGAAAAGGAAATATCTTCGTCTACAAACTAGACAGAAGCATTCTCAGAAACTTCTTTGTCATGTGGGGATTGAACTCACACAGTTGAACATTCCTTTACATAGAGCAGTTTTGCAACACCCTTTCGGTGGAAAGTGAAAGTGCTTATTTGGTGCGATGGTGGCATCTAGTGGATAAGGAAATACATTCAGATGAAAACAAGATACATCCATTCTCAGAAACTTCTTTGTGATGACTGCATTCTACTCACAGAGTTGAACCTTCCTTTTGATAGAACAGTTTTGAAACACTCTTTTTGTGGAATCTGCAAGTGGCTATTTGGAGCGCTTTGAGGCCTATGCTGGAAAAGGAAATCTCTTCACATAAAACCTAGACAGAAGTATTCCCAGAAAGTTTTTCTGATGTGCGCATTCAACTCACCGAGTTGAACCTTCCTTTAGATAGAGCAGTTTTGAAACACTCTGTCTGTAGTACCTGCGAGTGGATATTTGGAGTGCTTTGAGTGCTACACTGTAAAAGCAAATATCTTCACTTGGAATCTAGACAGAAGAATTCTCAGAGACTTCCCTGTGCTCTCTGCATTCCACTCACAGAGTTGAACCTTCCTTTTGATAGAACAGTTTTGAAACACTCTTGTGGTAGAATCTGCAAGTCGATATTTGGAAGGTTTGGAGGCCTATCCTGGGAAAGGAAATATCTTCCCATCAAAACTAGACAGAAGCATTCTCAGAAGCTTCTTAGTGATGTGCGCATTCAAGTCACAGAGTTGAAGCTTCCTTTTGATATAGCAGTTTTGAACCACTCTTTTAGTAGAATCTGCAAGTGGATGTTCGGAGAGCTAAGATGCCAACACTGGAAAAGGAAATCTCTTCACGTAAAAACTAGACGGAAGCATTCTCAGAAACTTCAATGGGCTTCAATGGGCTTTACGCATTCAACTCACAGAGTGCAATGTTGCTTTTGAGAGCGCAGTTTTAAAACACTGTTTTTGTAGAATTTGCTAGAGGATGTTTGGAGCGATGTGAGGCCTTTGCTGGAAAAGGAAATATCTTCACATAAAACCTAGACAGAAGCATTCTCAGAAACTCCTTTGTGATGAGTGCATTCAAATCACACACTTGAACCTTCCTTTGGAAAGAGCAGTTTTGAAACACTCTTTCTGAAGAATCTGCAAGTGGATATTTGGAGCGATTTGAGGCCTCTGCTGGAAATGAAATATCTTCACCTAAAAACTAGACGGAAGCATTCTCAGAAACTCCTTTGTGATGAGTGCATTCAACTCACAGAGTTGAAGCTTCCTTTTGATAGAGCAGTTTTGAAACACTCTTTTAGCAGCATCTGCAGGTGGATATTTGGAGCGCTTTGAGGCCAAGGCTGGAAAACGAAATATCATCACATAAAAACTCGACAGAAGCATTCTCTGAAACTTCTTTGTGATGAGTGCATTCAACTCACAGACTCGAACGTTGCTTTTGATAGAACAGTTTAGAAACACTCCTTTTGTAGAATCTGCAAGTGTTTATTTGGAGCGCTTGGAGGCCTATGTTGGAAAAGGACATATCTTCACATCAAGAGTAGACAGACGCATTCTCAGAAACTTCTTTGTGATGAGTGCATTGAACTCACAGAGTTGAACCTACCTATTGATAGAGAAGTTTTGAAACACCCTTTTTGTAGAATCTGCAAGTGAATATTTGGCGCGATTTGAGGCCTATGCAGGAAACGGAAATATCTTCACATGAAAGCTAGACAGATGAATTCTCCGAAACGTCTTTGTGATGAGTGCATTCAACTCACAGACTTGAAGCTTCCTTTTGAAAGAGCAGTTTCGAAACACTCTTTTTGTAGAATCTGCAAGTGGATATTTGGAGCGCTTTGAGGGCTATGCTGGAAAAGTTAATACCTTCACCTAAAAACTAGACAGACGCAAACTCAGAAACTTCTTTGTGACGTGCGCATTGAACTCACAGAGTTGAACCTTTCTTTTGATACAGAAGTTTTGAAACACTCTTTTCGTAGAATCTTCAAGTGGATGGATGGAGTGATTTGAGGCCTATGCTGGAAAAGGAAATACCTTCACGTAGAAACGAGACAAAAGCATTCTCAGAAAGTTCCCTGTGCTTTGTGCATTCAACTCACAGAGTTGAACATTCCCTTTGATAGAGCAGTTTTGAAACACTCTTTTTGTAGAATCTGCAAGTGGATATTTGGAGCGCTTTGAGGCCTCTGCCGCCAAAGGAATTATCATTGCATAAAAACTAGATGGAAGCGTTCTCAGAAACTTCCTTGTGATGAGTGCCTTCAACTCGCAGTGTGGAACCTTCCTTTCGATAGACCAGTTTTGAAACACTGTTTTTGTAGAATCCGCAAGTGGCTATTTGGAGCTCTTTGAGGCTTATGCTGGAAAAGGAAATATCTTCGTCTACAAACTAGACAGAAGCATTCTCAGAAACTTCTTTGTCATGTGGGGATTGAACTCACAGAGTTGAACATTCCTTTACATAGAGCAGTTTTGCAACACCCTTTCGGTGGAAAGTGAAAGTGCTTATTTGGTGCGATGGCGGCATCTAGTGGATAAGGAAATACATTCAGATGAAAACAAGATACATCCATTCTCAGAAACTTCTTTGTGATGACTGCATTCTACGCACAGAGTTGAACCTTCCTTTTGATAGAACAGTTTTGAAACACTCTTTTTGTGGAATCTGCAAGTGGCTATTTGGAGCGCTTTGAGGCCTATGCTGGAAAAGGAAATCTCTTCACATAAAACCTAGACAGAAGTATTCCCAGAAAGTTTTTCTGATGTGCGCATTCAACTCACCGAGTTGAACCTTCCTTTAGATAGAGCAGTTTTGAAACCCTCTGTCTGTAGTACCTGCGAGTGGATATTTGGAGTGCTTTGAGTGCTACACTGTAAAAGCAAATATCTTCACTTGGAATCTAGACAGAAGAATTCTCAGAGACTTCCCTGTGCTCTCTGCATTCCACTCACAGAGTTGAACCTTCCTTTTGATAGAACAGTTTTGAAACACTCTTGTGGTAGAATCTGCAAGTCGATATTTGGAAGGTTTGGAGGCCTATCCTGGGAAAGGAAATATCTTCCCATCAAAACTAGACAGAAGCATTCTCAGAAACTTCTTAGTGATGTGCGCATTCAAGTCACAGAGTTGAAGCTTCCTTTTGATATAGCAGTTTTGAACCACTCTTTTAGTGGAATCTGCAAGTGGATGTTCGGAGAGCTAAGAGGCCAACACTGGAAAAGGAAATCTCTTCACGTAAAAACTAGACGGAAGCATTCTCAGAAACTTCAATGGGCTTTACGCATTCAACTCACAGAGTGCAATGTTGCTTTTGAGAGCGCAGTTTTAAAACACTGTTTTTGTAGAATTTGCTAGAGGATGTTTGGAGCGATGTGAGGCCTTTGCTGGAAAAGGAAATATCTTCACATAAAACCTAGACAGAAGCATTCTCAGAAACTCCTTTGTGATGAGTGCATTCAATTCACACACTTGAACCTTCCTTTGGAAAGAGCAGTTTTGAAACACTCTTTGTGAAGAATCTGCAAGTGGATATTTGGAGCGATTTGAGGCCTATGCTGGAAATGAAATATCTTCACCTAAAAACTAGACGGAAGCATTCTCAGAAACTCCTTTGTGATGAGTGCATTCAACTCACAGAGTTGAAGCTTCCTTTTGATAGAGCAGTTTTGAAACACTCTTTTAGCAGCATCTGCAGGTGGATATTTGGAGCGCTTTGAGGCCAAGGCTGGAAAACGAAATATCATCACATAAAAACTCGACAGAAGCATTCTCTGAAACTTCTTTGTGATGAGTGCATTCAACTCACAGACTCGAACGTTGCTTTTGATAGAACAGTTTAGAAACACTCCTTTTGTAGAATCTGCAAGTGTTTATTTGGAGCGCTTGGAGGCCTATGTTGGAAAAGGTCATATCTTCACATCAAGAGTAGACAGACGCATTCTCAGAAACTTCTTTGTGATGAGTGCATTGAACTCACAGAGTTGAACCTACCTATTGATAGAGAAGTTTTGAAACACCCTTTTTGTAGAATCTGCAAGTGAATATTTGGCGCGATTTGAGGCCTATGCAGGAAACGGAAATATCTTCACATGAAAGCTAGACAGATGAATTCTCCGAAACGTCTTTGTGATGAGTGCATTCAACTCACAGACTTGAAGCTTCCTTTTGAAAGAGCAGTTTCGAAACACTCTTTTTGTAGAATCTGCAAGTGGATATTTGGAGCGCTTTGAGGGCTATGCTGGAAAAGTTAATACCTTCACCTAAAAACTAGACAGACGCAAACTCAGAAACTTCTTTGTGACGTGCGCATTGAACTCACAGAGTTGAACCTTTCTTTTGATACAGAAGTTTTGAAACACTCTTTTCGTAGAATCTTCAAGTGGATGGATGGAGTGATTTGAGGCCTATGCTGGAAAAGGAAATACCTTCACGTAGAAACGAGACAAAAGCAATCTCAGAAAGTTCCCTGTGCTTTGTGCATTCAACTCACAGAGTTGAACATTCCCTTTGATAGAGCAGTTTTGAAACACTCTTTTTGTAGAATCTGCAAGTGGATATTTGGAGCGCTTTGAGGCCTCTGCCGCCAAAGGAATTATCATTGCATAAAAACTAGATGGAAGCGTTCTCAGAAACTTCCTTGTGATGAGTGCCTTCAACTCGCAGAGTGGAACCTTCCTTTCGATAGACCAGTTTTGAAACACTGTTTTTGTAGAATCCGCAAGTGGCTATTTGGAGCTCTTTGAGGCTTATGCTGGAAAAGGAAATATCTTCGTCTACAAACTAGACAGAAGCATTCTCAGAAACTTCTTTGTCATGTGGGGATTGAACTCACAGAGTTGAACATTCCTTTACATAGAGCCGTTTTGCAACACCCTTTCGGTGGAAAGTGAAAGTGCTTATTTGGTGCGATGGCGGCATCTAGTGGATAAGGAAATACATTCAGATGAAAACAAGATACATCCATTCTCAGAAACTTCTTTGTGATGACTGCATTCTACTCACAGAGTTGAACCTTCCTTTTGATAGAACAGTTTTGAAACACTCTTTCTGTGGAATCTGCAAGTGGCTATTTGGAGCGCTTTGAGGCCTATGCTGGAAAAGGAAATCTCTTCACATAAAACCTAGACAGAAGTATTCCCAGAAAGTTTTTCTGATGTGCGCATTCAACTCACCGAGTTGAACCTTCCTTTAGATAGAGCAGTTTTGAAACCCTCTGTCTGTAGTACCTGCGAGTGGATATTTGGAGTGCTTTGAGTGCTACACTGTAAAAGCAAATATCTTCACTTGGAATCTAGACAGAAGAATTCTCAGAGACTTCCCTGTGCTCTCTGCATTCCGCTCACAGAGTTGAACCTTCCTTTTGATAGAACAGTTTTGAAACACTCTTGTGGTAGAATCTGCAAGTCGATATTTGGAAGGTTTGGAGGCCTATCCTGGGAAAGGAAATATCTTCCCATCAAAACTAGACAGAAGGATTCTCAGAAGCTTCTTAGTGATGTGCGCATTCAAGTCACAGAGTTGAAGCTTCCTTTTGATATAGCAGTTTTGAACCACTCTTTTAGTGGAATCTGCAAGTGGATGTTCGGAGAGCTAAGAGGCCAACACTGGAAAAGGAAATCTCTTCACGTAAAAACTAGACGGAAGCATTCTCAGAAACTTCAATGGGCTTTACGCATTCAACTCACAGAGTGCAATGTTGCTTTTGAGAGCGCAGTTTTAAAACACTGTTTTTGTAGAATTTGCTAGAGGATGTTTGGAGCGATGTGAGGCCTTTGCTGGAAAAGGAAATATCTTCACATAAAACCTAGACAGAAGCATTCTCAGAAACTCCTTTGTGATGAGTGCATTCAAATCACACACTTGAACCTTCCTTTGGAAAGAGCAGTTTTGAAACACTCTTTCTGAAGAATCTGCAAGTGGATATTTGGAGCGATTTGAGGCCTCTGCTGGAAATGAAATATCTTCACCTAAAAACTAGACGGAAGCATTCTCAGAAACTCCTTTGTGATGAGTGCATTCAACTCACAGAGTTGAAGCTTCCTTTTGATAGAGCAGTTTTGAAACACTCTTTTAGCAGCATCTGCAGGTGGATATTTGGAGCGCTTTGAGGCCAAGGCTGGAAAACGAAATATCATCACATAAAAACTCGACAGAAGCATTCTCTGAAACTTCTTTGTGATGAGTGCATTCAACTCACAGACTCGAACGTTGCTTTTGATAGAACAGTTTAGAAACACTCCTTTTGTAGAATCTGCAAGTGTTTATTTGGAGCGCTTGGAGGCCTATGTTGGAAAAGGACATATCTTCACATCAAGAGTAGACAGACGCATTCTCAGAAACTTCTTTGTGATGAGTGCATTGAACTCACAGAGTTGAACCTACCTATTGATAGAGAAGTTTTGAAACACCCTTTTTGTAGAATCTGCAAGTGAATATTTGGCGCGATTTGAGGCCTATGCAGGAAACGGAAATATCTTCACATGAAAGCTAGACAGATGAATTCTCCGAAACGTCTTTGTGATGAGTGCATTCAACTCACAGACTTGAAGCTTCCTTTTGAAAGAGCAGTTTCGAAACACTCTTTTTGTAGAATCTGCAAGTGGATATTTGGAGCGCTTTGAGGGCTATGCTGGAAAAGTTAATACCTTCACCTAAAAACTAGACAGACGCAAACTCAGAAACTTCTTTGTGACGTGTGCATTGAACTCACAGAGTTGAACCTTTCTTTTGATACAGAAGTTTTGAAACACTCTTTTCGTAGAATCTTCAAGTGGATGGATGGAGTGATTTGAGGCCTATGCTGGAAAAGGAAATACCTTCACGTAGAAACGAGACAAAAGCAATCTCAGAAAGTTCCCTGTGCTTTGTGCATTCAACTCACAGAGTTGAACATTCCCTTTGATAGAGCAGTTTTGAAACACTCTTTTTGTAGAATCTGCAAGTGGATATTTGGAGCGCTTTGAGGCCTCTGCCGCCAAAGGAATTATCATTGCATAAAAACTAGATGGAAGCGTTCTCAGAAACTTCCTTGTGATGAGTGCCTTCAACTCGCAGAGTGGAACCTTCCTTTCGATAGACCAGTTTTGAAACACTGTTTTTGTAGAATCCGCAAGTGGCTATTTGGAGCTCTTTGAGGCTTATGCTGGAAAAGGAAATATCTTCGTCTACAAACTAGACAGAAGCATTCTCAGAAACTTCTTTGTCATGTGGGGATTGAACTCACAGAGTTGAACATTCCTTTACATAGAGCCGTTTTGCAACACCCTTTCGGTGGAAAGTGAAAGTGCTTATTTGGTGCGATGGCGGCATCTAGTGGATAAGGAAATACATTCAGATGAAAACAAGATACATCCATTCTCAGAAACTTCTTTGTGATGACTGCATTCTACTCACAGAGTTGAACCTTCCTTTTGATAGAACAGTTTTGAAACACTCTTTCTGTGGAATCTGCAAGTGGCTATTTGGAGCGCTTTGAGGCCTATGCTGGAAAAGGAAATCTCTTCACATAAAACCTAGACAGAAGTATTCCCAGAAAGTTTTTCTGATGTGCGCATTCAACTCACCGAGTTGAACCTTCCTTTAGATAGAGCAGTTTTGAAACACTCTGTCTGTAGTACCTGCGAGTGGATATTTGGAGTGCTTTGAGTGCTACACTGTAAAAGCAAATATCTTCACTTGGAATCTAGACAGAAGAATTCTCAGAGACTTCCCTGTGCTCTCTGCATTCCGCTCACAGAGTTGAACCTTCCTTTTGATAGAACAGTTTTGAAACACTCTTGTGGTAGAATCTGCAAGTCGATATTTGGAAGGTTTGGAGGCCTATCCTGGGAAAGGAAATATCTTCCCATCAAAACTAGACAGAAGCATTCTCAGAAGCTTCTTAGTGATGTGCGCATTCAAGTCACAGAGTTGAAGCTTCCTTTTGATATAGCAGTTTTGAACCACTCTTTTAGTGGAATCTGCAAGTGGATGTTCGGAGAGCTAAGAGGCCAACACTGGAAAAGGAAATCTCTTCACGTAAAAACTAGACGGAAGCATTCTCAGAAACTTCAATGGGCTTTACGCATTCAACTCACAGAGTGCAATGTTGCTTTTGAGAGCGCAGTTTTAAAACACTGTTTTTGTAGAATTTGCTAGAGGATGTTTGGAGCGATGTGAGGCCTTTGCTGGAAAAGGAAATATCTTCACATAAAACCTAGACAGAAGCATTCTCAGAAACTCCTTTGTGATGAGTGCATTCAAATCACACACTTGAACCTTCCTTTGGAAAGAGCAGTTTTGAAACACTCTTTCTGAAGAATCTGCAAGTGGATATTTGGAGCGATTTGAGGCCTCTGCTGGAAATGAAATATCTTCACCTAAAAACTAGACGGAAGCATTCTCAGAAACTCCTTTGTGATGAGTGCATTCAACTCACAGAGTTGAAGCTTCCTTTTGATAGAGCAGTTTTGAAACACTCTTTTAGCACCATCTGCAAGTGGATATTTGGAGCGCTTTGAGGCCAAGGCTGGAAAACGAAATATCATCACATAAAAACTCGACAGAAGCATTCTCTGAAACTTCTTTGTGATGAGTGCATTCAACTCACAGAATCGAACGTTGCTTTTGATAGAACAGTTTAGAAACACTCCTTTTGTAGAATCTGCAAGTGTTTATTTGGAGCGCTTGGAGGCCTATGTTGGAAAAGGGCATATCTTCACATCAAAAGTAGACAGACGCATTCTCAGAAACTTCTTTGTGATGAGTGCATTGAACTCACAGAGTTGAACCTACCTATTGATATAGAAGTTTTGAAACACCCTTTTTGTAGAATCTGCAAGTGAATATTTGGCGCGATTTGAGGCCTATGCACGAAACGGAAATATCTTCACATGAAAGCTAGACAGATGAATTCTCCGAAACATCTTTGTGATGAGTGCATTCAACTCGCAGACTTGAAGCTTCCTTTTGAAAGAGCAGTTTCGAAACACTCTTTTTGTAGAATCTGCAAGTGGATATTTGGACCGCTTTGAGGGCTATGCTGGAAAAGTTAATACCTTCACCTAAAAACTAGACAGACGCAAACTCAGAAACTTCTTTGTGACGTGTGCATTGAACTCACAGAGTTGAACCTTTCTTTTGATACAGAAGTTTTGAAACACTCTTTTCGTAGAATCTTCAAGTGGATGGATGGAGTGATTTGAGGCCTATGCTGGAAAAGGAAATACCTTCACTTAGAAACGAGACAAAAGCATTCTCAGAAAGTTCCCTGTGCTTTGTGCATTCAACTCACAGAGGTGAACATTCCCTTTGATAGAGCAGTTTTGAAACACTCTTTTTGTAGAATCTGCAAGTGGATATTTGGAGCGCTTTGAGGCCTCTGCCGCCAAAGGAATTATCATTGCATAAAAACTAGATGGAAGCGTTCTCAGAAACTTCCTTGTGATGAGTGCATTCAACTCGCAGTGTGGAACCTTCCTTTCGATAGACCAGTTTTGAAACACTGTTTTTGTAGAATCCGCAAGTGGCTATTTGGAGCTCTTTGAGGCTTATGCTGGAAAAGGAAATATCTTCGTCTACAAACTAGACAGAAGCATTCTCAGAAACTTCTTTGTCATGTGGGGATTGAACTCACAGAGTTGAACATTCCTTTACATAGAGCAGTTTTGCAACACCCTTTCGGTGGAAAGTGAAAGTGCTTATTTGGTGCGATGGCGGCATCTAGTGGATAAGGAAATACATTCAGATGAAAACAAGATACATCCATTCTCAGAAACTTCTTTGTGATGACTGCATTCTACTCACAGAGTTGAACCTTCCTTTTGATAGAACAGTTTTGAAACACTCTTTTTGTGGAATCTGCAAGTGGCTATTTGGAGCGCTTTGAGGCCTATGCTGGAAAAGGAAATCTCTTCACATAAAACCTAGACAGAAGTATTCCCAGAAAGTTTTTCTGATGTGCGCATTCAACTCACCGAGTTGAACCTTCCTTTAGTTAGAGCAGTTTTGAAACACTCTGTCTGTAGTACCTGCGAGTGGATATTTGGAGTGCTTTGAGTGCTACACTGTAAAAGCAAATATCTTCACTTACTATCTAGACAGAAGAATTCTCAGAGACTTCCCTGGGCTCTCTGCATTCCACTCACAGAGTTGAACCTTCCTTTTGATAGAACAGTTTTGAAACACTCTTGTGGTAGAATCTGCAAGTCGATATTTGGAAGGTTTGGAGGCCTATCCTGGGAAAGGAAATATCTTCCCATCAAAACTAGACAGAAGCATTCTCAGAAACTTCTTAGTGATGTGCGCATTCAAGTCACAGAGTTGAAGCTTCCTTTTGATATAGCAGTTTTGAACCACTCTTTTAGTGGAATCTGCAAGTGGATGTTCGGAGAGCTAAGAGGCCAACACTGGAAAAGGAAATCTCTTCACGTAAAAACTAGACGGAAGCATTCTCAGAAACTTCAATGGGCTTTACGCATTCAACTCACAGAGTGCAATGTTGCTTTTGAGAGTGCAGTTTTAAAACACTGTTTTTGTAGAATTTGCTAGAGGATGTTTGGAGCGATGTGAGGCCTTTGCTGGAAAAGGAAATATCTTCACATAAAACCTAGACAGAAGCATTCTCAGAAACTCCTTTGTGATGAGTGCATTCAAATCACACACTTGAACCTTCCTTTGGAAAGAGCAGTTTTGAAACACTCTTTCTGAAGAATCTGCAAGTGGATATTTGGAGCGATTTGAGGCCTCTGCTGGAAATGAAATATCTTCACCTAAAAACTAGACGGAAGCATTCTCAGAAACTCCTTTGTGATGAGTGCATTCAACTCACAGAGTTGAAGCCTCCTTTTGATAGAGCAGTTTTGAAACACTCTTTTAGCAGCATCTGCAAGTGGATATTTGGAGCGCTTTGAGGCCAAGGCTGGAAAACGAAATATCATCACATAAAAACTCGACAGAAGCATTCTCTGAAACTTCTTTGTGATGAGTGCATTCAACTCACAGACTCGAACGTTGCTTTTGATAGAACAGTTTAGAAACACTCCTTTTGTAGAATCTGCAAGTGTTTATTTGGAGCGCTTGGAGGCCTATGTTGGAAAAGGACATATCTTCACATCAAAAGTAGACAGACGCATTCTCAGAAACTTCTTTGTGATGAGTGCATTGAACTCACAGAGTTGAACCTACCTATTGATAGAGAAGTTTTGAAACACCCTTTTTGTAGAATCTGCAAGTGAATATTTGGCGCGATTTGAGGCCTATGCAGGAAACGGAAATATCTTCACATGAAAGCTAGACAGATGAATTCTCCGAAACGTCTTTGTGATGAGTGCATTCAACTCACAGACTTGAAGCTTCCTTTTGAAAGAGCAGTTTCGAAACACTCTTTTTGTAGAATCTGCAAGTGGATATTTGGAGCGCTTTGAGGGCTATGCTGGAAAAGTTAATACCTTCACCTAAAAACTAGACAGACGCAAACTCAGAAACTTCTTTGTGACGTGTGCATTGAACTCACAGAGTTGAACCTTTCTTTTGATACAGAAGTTTTGAAACACTCTTTTCGTAGAATCTTCAAGTGGATGGATGGAGTGATTTGAGGCCTATGCTGGAAAAGGAAATACCTTCACGTAGAAACGAGACAAAAGCATTCTCAGAAAGTTCCCTGTGCTTTGTGCATTCAACTCACAGAGTTGAACATTCCCTTTGATAGAGCAGTTTTGAAACACTCTTCTTGTAGAATCTGCAAGTGGATATTTGGAGCGCTTTGAGGCCTCTGCCGCCAAAGGAATTATCATTGCATAAAAACTAGATGGAAGCGTTCTCAGAAACTTCCTTGTGATGAGTGCCTTCAACTCGCAGAGTGGAACCTTCCTTTCGATAGACCAGTTTTGAAACACTGTTTTTGTAGAATCCGCAAGTGGCTATTTGGAGCTCTTTGAGGCTTATGCTGGAAAAGGAAAAGTCTTCGTCTACAAACTAGACAGAAGCATTCTCAGAAACTTCTTTGTCATGTGGGGATTGAACTCACACAGTTGAACATTCCTTTACATAGAGCAGTTTTGCAACACCCTTTCGGTGGAAAGTGAAAGTGCTTATTTGGTGCGATGGTGGCATCTAGTGGATAAGGAAATACATTCAGATGAAAACAAGATACATCCATTCTCAGAAACTTCTTTGTGATGACTGCATTCTACTCACAGAGTTGAACCTTCCTTTTGATAGAACAGTTTTGAAACACTCTTTTTGTGGAATCTGCAAGTGGCTATTTGGAGCGCTTTGAGGCCTATGCTGGAAAAGGAAATCCCTTCACATAAAACCTAGACAGAAGTATTCCCAGAAAGTTTTTCTGATGTGCGCATTCAACTCACCGAGTTGAACCTTCCTTTAGATAGAGCAGTTTTGAAACCCTCTGTCTGTAGTACCTGCGAGTGGATATTTGGAGTGCTTTGAGTGCTACACTGTAAAAGCAAATATCTTCACTTGGAATCTAGACAGAAGAATTCTCAGAGACTTCCCTGTGCTCTCTGCATTCCACTCACAGAGTTGAACCTTCCTTTTGATAGAAGAGTTTTGAAACACTCTTGTGGTAGAATCTGCAAGTCGATATTTGGAAGGTTTGGAGGCCTATCCTGGGAAAGGAAATATCTTCCCATCAAAACTAGACAGAAGCATTCTCAGAAACTTCTTAGTGATGTGCGCATTCAAGTCACAGAGTTGAAGCTTCCTTTTGATATAGCAGTTTTGAACCACTCTTTTAGTGGAATCTGCAAGTGGATGTTCGGAGAGCTAAGAGGCCAACACTGGAAAAGGAAATCTCTTCACGTAAAAACTAGACGGAAGCATTCTCAGAAACTTCAATGGGCTTTACGCATTCAACTCACAGAGTGCAATGTTGCTTTTGAGAGCGCAGTTTTAAAACACTGTTTTTGTAGAATTTGCTAGAGGATGTTTGGAGCGATGTGAGGCCTTTGCTGGAAAAGGAAATATCTTCACATAAAACCTAGACAGAAGCATTCTCAGAAACTCCTTTGTGATGAGTGCATTCAATTCACACACTTGAACCTTCCTTTGGAAAGAGCAGTTTTGAAACACTCTTTGTGAAGAATCTGCAAGTGGATATTTGGAGCGATTTGAGGCCTATGCTGGAAATGAAATATCTTCACCTAAAAACTAGACGGAAGCATTCTCAGAAACTCCTTTGTGATGAGTGCATTCAACTCACAGAGTTGAAGCTTCCTTTTGATAGAGCAGTTTTGAAACACTCTTTTAGCAGCATCTGCAGGTGGATATTTGGAGCGCTTTGAGGCCAAGGCTGGAAAACGAAATATCATCACATAAAAACTCGACAGAAGCATTCTCTGAAACTTCTTTGTGATGAGTGCATTCAACTCACAGACTCGAACGTTGCTTTTGATAGAACAGTTTAGAAACACTCCTTTTGTAGAATCTGCAAGTGTTTATTTGGAGCGCTTGGAGGCCTATGTTGGAAAAGGACATATCTTCACATCAAAAGTAGACAGACGCATTCTCAGAAACTTCTTTGTGATGAGTGCATTGAACTCACAGAGTTGAACCTACCTATTGATAGAGAAGTTTTGAAACACCCTTTTTGTAGAATCTGCAAGTGAATATTTGGCGCGATTTGAGGCCTATGCAGGAAACGGAAATATCTTCACATGAAAGCTAGACAGATGAATTCTCCGAAACGTCTTTGTGATGAGTGCATTCAACTCACAGACTTGAAGCTTCCTTTTGAAAGAGCAGTTTCGAAACACTCTTTTTGTAGAATCTGCAAGTGGATATTTGGAGCGCTTTGAGGGCTATGCTGGAAAAGTTAATACCTTCACCTAAAAACTAGACAGACGCAAACTCAGAAACTTCTTTGTGACGTGTGCATTGAACTCACAGAGTTGAACCTTTCTTTTGATACAGAAGTTTTGAAACACTCTTTTCGTAGAATCTTCAAGTGGATGGATGGAGTGATTTGAGGCCTATGCTGGAAAAGGAAATACCTTCACGTAGAAACGAGACAAAAGCATTCTCAGAAAGTTCCCTGTGCTTTGTGCATTCAACTCACAGAGTTGAACATTCCCTTTGATAGAGCAGTTTTGAAACACTCTTCTTGTAGAATCTGCAAGTGGATATTTGGAGCGCTTTGAGGCCTCTGCCGCCAAAGGAATTATCATTGCATAAAAACTAGATGGAAGCGTTCTCAGAAACTTCCTTGTGATGAGTGCCTTCAACTCGCAGAGTGGAACCTTCCTTTCGATAGACCAGTTTTGAAACACTGTTTTTGTAGAATCCGCAAGTGGCTATTTGGAGCTCTTTGAGGCTTATGCTGGAAAAGGAAATATCTTCGTCTACAAACTAGACAGAAGCATTCTCAGAAACTTCTTTGTCATGTGGGGATTGAACTCACACAGTTGAACATTCCTTTACATAGAGCAGTTTTGCAACACCCTTTCGGTGGAAAGTGAAAGTGCTTATTTGGTGCGATGGTGGCATCTAGTGGATAAGGAAATACATTCAGATGAAAACAAGATACATCCATTCTCAGAAACTTCTTTGTGATGACTGCATTCTACTCACAGAGTTGAACCTTCCTTTTGATAGAACAGTTTTGAAACACTCTTTTTGTGGAATCTGCAAGTGGCTATTTGGAGCGCTTTGAGGCCTATGCTGGAAAAGGAAATCTCTTCACATAAAACCTAGACAGAAGTATTCCCAGAAAGTTTTTCTGATGTGCGCATTCAACTCACCGAGTTGAACCTTCCTTTAGATAGAGCAGTTTTGAAACACTCTGTCTGTAGTACCTGCGAGTGGATATTTGGAGTGCTTTGAGTGCTACACTGTAAAAGCAAATATCTTCACTTGGAATCTAGACAGAAGAATTCTCAGAGACTTCCCTGTGCTCTCTGCATTCCACTCACAGAGTTGAACCTTCCTTTTGATAGAACAGTTTTGAAACACTCTTGTGGTAGAATCTGCAAGTCGATATTTGGAAGGTTTGGAGGCCTATCCTGGGAAAGGAAATATCTTCCCATCAAAACTAGACAGAAGCATTCTCAGAAGCTTCTTAGTGATGTGCGCATTCAAGTCACAGAGTTGAAGCTTCCTTTTGATATAGCAGTTTTGAACCACTCTTTTAGTAGAATCTGCAAGTGGATGTTCGGAGAGCTAAGATGCCAACACTGGAAAAGGAAATCTCTTCACGTAAAAACTAGACGGAAGCATTCTCAGAAACTTCAATGGGCTTCAATGGGCTTTACGCATTCAACTCACAGAGTGCAATGTTGCTTTTGAGAGCGCAGTTTTAAAACACTGTTTTTGTAGAATTTGCTAGAGGATGTTTGGAGCGATGTGAGGCCTTTGCTGGAAAAGGAAATATCTTCACATAAAACCTAGACAGAAGCATTCTCAGAAACTCCTTTGTGATGAGTGCATTCAAATCACACACTTGAACCTTCCTTTGGAAAGAGCAGTTTTGAAACACTCTTTCTGAAGAATCTGCAAGTGGATATTTGGAGCGATTTGAGGCCTCTGCTGGAAATGAAATATCTTCACCTAAAAACTAGACGGAAGCATTCTCAGAAACTCCTTTGTGATGAGTGCATTCAACTCACAGAGTTGAAGCTTCCTTTTGATAGAGCAGTTTTGAAACACTCTTTTAGCAGCATCTGCAGGTGGATATTTGGAGCGCTTTGAGGCCAAGGCTGGAAAACGAAATATCATCACATAAAAACTCGACAGAAGCATTCTCTGAAACTTCTTTGTGATGAGTGCATTCAACTCACAGACTCGAACGTTGCTTTTGATAGAACAGTTTAGAAACACTCCTTTTGTAGAATCTGCAAGTGTTTATTTGGAGCGCTTGGAGGCCTATGTTGGAAAAGGACATATCTTCACATCAAGAGTAGACAGACGCATTCTCAGAAACTTCTTTGTGATGAGTGCATTGAACTCACAGAGTTGAACCTACCTATTGATAGAGAAGTTTTGAAACACCCTTTTTGTAGAATCTGCAAGTGAATATTTGGCGCGATTTGAGGCCTATGCAGGAAACGGAAATATCTTCACATGAAAGCTAGACAGATGAATTCTCCGAAACGTCTTTGTGATGAGTGCATTCAACTCACAGACTTGAAGCTTCCTTTTGAAAGAGCAGTTTCGAAACACTCTTTTTGTAGAATCTGCAAGTGGATATTTGGAGCGCTTTGAGGGCTATGCTGGAAAAGTTAATACCTTCACCTAAAAACTAGACAGACGCAAACTCAGAAACTTCTTTGTGACGTGCGCATTGAACTCACAGAGTTGAACCTTTCTTTTGATACAGAAGTTTTGAAACACTCTTTTCGTAGAATCTTCAAGTGGATGGATGGAGTGATTTGAGGCCTATGCTGGAAAAGGAAATACCTTCACGTAGAAACGAGACAAAAGCATTCTCAGAAAGTTCCCTGTGCTTTGTGCATTCAACTCACAGAGTTGAACATTCCCTTTGATAGAGCAGTTTTGAAACACTCTTTTTGTAGAATCTGCAAGTGGATATTTGGAGCGCTTTGAGGCCTCTGCCGCCAAAGGAATTATCATTGCATAAAAACTAGATGGAAGCGTTCTCAGAAACTTCCTTGTGATGAGTGCCTTCAACTCGCAGTGTGGAACCTTCCTTTCGATAGACCAGTTTTGAAACACTGTTTTTGTAGAATCCGCAAGTGGCTATTTGGAGCTCTTTGAGGCTTATGCTGGAAAAGGAAATATCTTCGTCTACAAACTAGACAGAAGCATTCTCAGAAACTTCTTTGTCATGTGGGGATTGAACTCACAGAGTTGAACATTCCTTTACATAGAGCAGTTTTGCAACACCCTTTCGGTGGAAAGTGAAAGTGCTTATTTGGTGCGATGGCGGCATCTAGTGGATAAGGAAATACATTCAGATGAAAACAAGATACATCCATTCTCAGAAACTTCTTTGTGATGACTGCATTCTACGCACAGAGTTGAACCTTCCTTTTGATAGAACAGTTTTGAAACACTCTTTTTGTGGAATCTGCAAGTGGCTATTTGGAGCGCTTTGAGGCCTATGCTGGAAAAGGAAATCTCTTCACATAAAACCTAGACAGAAGTATTCCCAGAAAGTTTTTCTGATGTGCGCATTCAACTCACCGAGTTGAACCTTCCTTTAGATAGAGCAGTTTTGAAACCCTCTGTCTGTAGTACCTGCGAGTGGATATTTGGAGTGCTTTGAGTGCTACACTGTAAAAGCAAATATCTTCACTTGGAATCTAGACAGAAGAATTCTCAGAGACTTCCCTGTGCTCTCTGCATTCCACTCACAGAGTTGAACCTTCCTTTTGATAGAACAGTTTTGAAACACTCTTGTGGTAGAATCTGCAAGTCGATATTTGGAAGGTTTGGAGGCCTATCCTGGGAAAGGAAATATCTTCCCATCAAAACTAGACAGAAGCATTCTCAGAAACTTCTTAGTGATGTGCGCATTCAAGTCACAGAGTTGAAGCTTCCTTTTGATATAGCAGTTTTGAACCACTCTTTTAGTGGAATCTGCAAGTGGATGTTCGGAGAGCTAAGAGGCCAACACTGGAAAAGGAAATCTCTTCACGTAAAAACTAGACGGAAGCATTCTCAGAAACTTCAATGGGCTTTACGCATTCAACTCACAGAGTGCAATGTTGCTTTTGAGAGCGCAGTTTTAAAACACTGTTTTTGTAGAATTTGCTAGAGGATGTTTGGAGCGATGTGAGGCCTTTGCTGGAAAAGGAAATATCTTCACATAAAACCTAGACAGAAGCATTCTCAGAAACTCCTTTGTGATGAGTGCATTCAATTCACACACTTGAACCTTCCTTTGGAAAGAGCAGTTTTGAAACACTCTTTGTGAAGAATCTGCAAGTGGATATTTGGAGCGATTTGAGGCCTATGCTGGAAATGAAATATCTTCACCTAAAAACTAGACGGAAGCATTCTCAGAAACTCCTTTGTGATGAGTGCATTCAACTCACAGAGTTGAAGCTTCCTTTTGATAGAGCAGTTTTGAAACACTCTTTTAGCAGCATCTGCAGGTGGATATTTGGAGCGCTTTGAGGCCAAGGCTGGAAAACGAAATATCATCACATAAAAACTCGACAGAAGCATTCTCTGAAACTTCTTTGTGATGAGTGCATTCAACTCACAGACTCGAACGTTGCTTTTGATAGAACAGTTTAGAAACACTCCTTTTGTAGAATCTGCAAGTGTTTATTTGGAGCGCTTGGAGGCCTATGTTGGAAAAGGTCATATCTTCACATCAAGAGTAGACAGACGCATTCTCAGAAACTTCTTTGTGATGAGTGCATTGAACTCACAGAGTTGAACCTACCTATTGATAGAGAAGTTTTGAAACACCCTTTTTGTAGAATCTGCAAGTGAATATTTGGCGCGATTTGAGGCCTATGCAGGAAACGGAAATATCTTCACATGAAAGCTAGACAGATGAATTCTCCGAAACGTCTTTGTGATGAGTGCATTCAACTCACAGACTTGAAGCTTCCTTTTGAAAGAGCAGTTTCGAAACACTCTTTTTGTAGAATCTGCAAGTGGATATTTGGAGCGCTTTGAGGGCTATGCTGGAAAAGTTAATACCTTCACCTAAAAACTAGACAGACGCAAACTCAGAAACTTCTTTGTGACGTGCGCATTGAACTCACAGAGTTGAACCTTTCTTTTGATACAGAAGTTTTGAAACACTCTTTTCGTAGAATCTTCAAGTGGATGGATGGAGTGATTTGAGGCCTATGCTGGAAAAGGAAATACCTTCACGTAGAAACGAGACAAAAGCAATCTCAGAAAGTTCCCTGTGCTTTGTGCATTCAACTCACAGAGTTGAACATTCCCTTTGATAGAGCAGTTTTGAAACACTCTTTTTGTAGAATCTGCAAGTGGATATTTGGAGCGCTTTGAGGCCTCTGCCGCCAAAGGAATTATCATTGCATAAAAACTAGATGGAAGCGTTCTCAGAAACTTCCTTGTGATGAGTGCCTTCAACTCGCAGAGTGGAACCTTCCTTTCGATAGACCAGTTTTGAAACACTGTTTTTGTAGAATCCGCAAGTGGCTATTTGGAGCTCTTTGAGGCTTATGCTGGAAAAGGAAATATCTTCGTCTACAAACTAGACAGAAGCATTCTCAGAAACTTCTTTGTCATGTGGGGATTGAACTCACAGAGTTGAACATTCCTTTACATAGAGCCGTTTTGCAACACCCTTTCGGTGGAAAGTGAAAGTGCTTATTTGGTGCGATGGCGGCATCTAGTGGATAAGGAAATACATTCAGATGAAAACAAGATACATCCATTCTCAGAAACTTCTTTGTGATGACTGCATTCTACTCACAGAGTTGAACCTTCCTTTTGATAGAACAGTTTTGAAACACTCTTTCTGTGGAATCTGCAAGTGGCTATTTGGAGCGCTTTGAGGCCTATGCTGGAAAAGGAAATCTCTTCACATAAAACCTAGACAGAAGTATTCCCAGAAAGTTTTTCTGATGTGCGCATTCAACTCACCGAGTTGAACCTTCCTTTAGATAGAGCAGTTTTGAAACCCTCTGTCTGTAGTACCTGCGAGTGGATATTTGGAGTGCTTTGAGTGCTACACTGTAAAAGCAAATATCTTCACTTGGAATCTAGACAGAAGAATTCTCAGAGACTTCCCTGTGCTCTCTGCATTCCGCTCACAGAGTTGAACCTTCCTTTTGATAGAACAGTTTTGAAACACTCTTGTGGTAGAATCTGCAAGTCGATATTTGGAAGGTTTGGAGGCCTATCCTGGGAAAGGAAATATCTTCCCATCAAAACTAGACAGAAGGATTCTCAGAAGCTTCTTAGTGATGTGCGCATTCAAGTCACAGAGTTGAAGCTTCCTTTTGATATAGCAGTTTTGAACCACTCTTTTAGTGGAATCTGCAAGTGGATGTTCGGAGAGCTAAGAGGCCAACACTGGAAAAGGAAATCTCTTCACGTAAAAACTAGACGGAAGCATTCTCAGAAACTTCAATGGGCTTTACGCATTCAACTCACAGAGTGCAATGTTGCTTTTGAGAGCGCAGTTTTAAAACACTGTTTTTGTAGAATTTGCTAGAGGATGTTTGGAGCGATGTGAGGCCTTTGCTGGAAAAGGAAATATCTTCACATAAAACCTAGACAGAAGCATTCTCAGAAACTCCTTTGTGATGAGTGCATTCAAATCACACACTTGAACCTTCCTTTGGAAAGAGCAGTTTTGAAACACTCTTTCTGAAGAATCTGCAAGTGGATATTTGGAGCGATTTGAGGCCTCTGCTGGAAATGAAATATCTTCACCTAAAAACTAGACGGAAGCATTCTCAGAAACTCCTTTGTGATGAGTGCATTCAACTCACAGAGTTGAAGCTTCCTTTTGATAGAGCAGTTTTGAAACACTCTTTTAGCAGCATCTGCAGGTGGATATTTGGAGCGCTTTGAGGCCAAGGCTGGAAAACGAAATATCATCACATAAAAACTCGACAGAAGCATTCTCTGAAACTTCTTTGTGATGAGTGCATTCAACTCACAGACTCGAACGTTGCTTTTGATAGAACAGTTTAGAAACACTCCTTTTGTAGAATCTGCAAGTGTTTATTTGGAGCGCTTGGAGGCCTATGTTGGAAAAGGACATATCTTCACATCAAGAGTAGACAGACGCATTCTCAGAAACTTCTTTGTGATGAGTGCATTGAACTCACAGAGTTGAACCTACCTATTGATAGAGAAGTTTTGAAACACCCTTTTTGTAGAATCTGCAAGTGAATATTTGGCGCGATTTGAGGCCTATGCAGGAAACGGAAATATCTTCACATGAAAGCTAGACAGATGAATTCTCCGAAACGTCTTTGTGATGAGTGCATTCAACTCACAGACTTGAAGCTTCCTTTTGAAAGAGCAGTTTCGAAACACTCTTTTTGTAGAATCTGCAAGTGGATATTTGGAGCGCTTTGAGGGCTATGCTGGAAAAGTTAATACCTTCACCTAAAAACTAGACAGACGCAAACTCAGAAACTTCTTTGTGACGTGCGCATTGAACTCACAGAGTTGAACCTTTCTTTTGATACAGAAGTTTTGAAACACTCTTTTCGTAGAATCTTCAAGTGGATGGATGGAGTGATTTGAGGCCTATGCTGGAAAAGGAAATACCTTCACGTAGAAACGAGACAAAAGCAATCTCAGAAAGTTCCCTGTGCTTTGTGCATTCAACTCACAGAGTTGAACATTCCCTTTGATAGAGCAGTTTTGAAACACTCTTTTTGTAGAATCTGCAAGTGGATATTTGGAGCGCTTTGAGGCCTCTGCCGCCAAAGGAATTATCATTGCATAAAAACTAGATGGAAGCGTTCTCAGAAACTTCCTTGTGATGAGTGCCTTCAACTCGCAGAGTGGAACCTTCCTTTCGATAGACCAGTTTTGAAACACTGTTTTTGTAGAATCCGCAAGTGGCTATTTGGAGCTCTTTGAGGCTTATGCTGGAAAAGGAAATATCTTCGTCTACAAACTAGACAGAAGCATTCTCAGAAACTTCTTTGTCATGTGGGGATTGAACTCACAGAGTTGAACATTCCTTTACATAGAGCCGTTTTGCAACACCCTTTCGGTGGAAAGTGAAAGTGCTTATTTGGTGCGATGGCGGCATCTAGTGGATAAGGAAATACATTCAGATGAAAACAAGATACATCCATTCTCAGAAACTTCTTTGTGATGACTGCATTCTACTCACAGAGTTGAACCTTCCTTTTGATAGAACAGTTTTGAAACACTCTTTCTGTGGAATCTGCAAGTGGCTATTTGGAGCGCTTTGAGGCCTATGCTGGAAAAGGAAATCTCTTCACATAAAACCTAGACAGAAGTATTCCCAGAAAGTTTTTCTGATGTGCGCATTCAACTCACCGAGTTGAACCTTCCTTTAGATAGAGCAGTTTTGAAACACTCTGTCTGTAGTACCTGCGAGTGGATATTTGGAGTGCTTTGAGTGCTACACTGTAAAAGCAAATATCTTCACTTGGAATCTAGACAGAAGAATTCTCAGAGACTTCCCTGTGCTCTCTGCATTCCGCTCACAGAGTTGAACCTTCCTTTTGATAGAACAGTTTTGAAACACTCTTGTGGTAGAATCTGCAAGTCGATATTTGGAAGGTTTGGAGGCCTATCCTGGGAAAGGAAATATCTTCCCATCAAAACTAGACAGAAGCATTCTCAGAAGCTTCTTAGTGATGTGCGCATTCAAGTCACAGAGTTGAAGCTTCCTTTTGATATAGCAGTTTTGAACCACTCTTTTAGTGGAATCTGCAAGTGGATGTTCGGAGAGCTAAGAGGCCAACACTGGAAAAGGAAATCTCTTCACGTAAAAACTAGACGGAAGCATTCTCAGAAACTTCAATGGGCTTTACGCATTCAACTCACAGAGTGCAATGTTGCTTTTGAGAGCGCAGTTTTAAAACACTGTTTTTGTAGAATTTGCTAGAGGATGTTTGGAGCGATGTGAGGCCTTTGCTGGAAAAGGAAATATCTTCACATAAAACCTAGACAGAAGCATTCTCAGAAACTCCTTTGTGATGAGTGCATTCAAATCACACACTTGAACCTTCCTTTGGAAAGAGCAGTTTTGAAACACTCTTTCTGAAGAATCTGCAAGTGGATATTTGGAGCGATTTGAGGCCTCTGCTGGAAATGAAATATCTTCACCTAAAAACTAGACGGAAGCATTCTCAGAAACTCCTTTGTGATGAGTGCATTCAACTCACAGAGTTGAAGCTTCCTTTTGATAGAGCAGTTTTGAAACACTCTTTTAGCACCATCTGCAAGTGGATATTTGGAGCGCTTTGAGGCCAAGGCTGGAAAACGAAATATCATCACATAAAAACTCGACAGAAGCATTCTCTGAAACTTCTTTGTGATGAGTGCATTCAACTCACAGAATCGAACGTTGCTTTTGATAGAACAGTTTAGAAACACTCCTTTTGTAGAATCTGCAAGTGTTTATTTGGAGCGCTTGGAGGCCTATGTTGGAAAAGGGCATATCTTCACATCAAAAGTAGACAGACGCATTCTCAGAAACTTCTTTGTGATGAGTGCATTGAACTCACAGAGTTGAACCTACCTATTGATATAGAAGTTTTGAAACACCCTTTTTGTAGAATCTGCAAGTGAATATTTGGCGCGATTTGAGGCCTATGCACGAAACGGAAATATCTTCACATGAAAGCTAGACAGATGAATTCTCCGAAACATCTTTGTGATGAGTGCATTCAACTCGCAGACTTGAAGCTTCCTTTTGAAAGAGCAGTTTCGAAACACTCTTTTTGTAGAATCTGCAAGTGGATATTTGGACCGCTTTGAGGGCTATGCTGGAAAAGTTAATACCTTCACCTAAAAACTAGACAGACGCAAACTCAGAAACTTCTTTGTGACGTGTGCATTGAACTCACAGAGTTGAACCTTTCTTTTGATACAGAAGTTTTGAAACACTCTTTTCGTAGAATCTTCAAGTGGATGGATGGAGTGATTTGAGGCCTATGCTGGAAAAGGAAATACCTTCACTTAGAAACGAGACAAAAGCATTCTCAGAAAGTTCCCTGTGCTTTGTGCATTCAACTCACAGAGGTGAACATTCCCTTTGATAGAGCAGTTTTGAAACACTCTTTTTGTAGAATCTGCAAGTGGATATTTGGAGCGCTTTGAGGCCTCTGCCGCCAAAGGAATTATCATTGCATAAAAACTAGATGGAAGCGTTCTCAGAAACTTCCTTGTGATGAGTGCATTCAACTCGCAGTGTGGAACCTTCCTTTCGATAGACCAGTTTTGAAACACTGTTTTTGTAGAATCCGCAAGTGGCTATTTGGAGCTCTTTGAGGCTTATGCTGGAAAAGGAAATATCTTCGTCTACAAACTAGACAGAAGCATTCTCAGAAACTTCTTTGTCATGTGGGGATTGAACTCACAGAGTTGAACATTCCTTTACATAGAGCAGTTTTGCAACACCCTTTCGGTGGAAAGTGAAAGTGCTTATTTGGTGCGATGGCGGCATCTAGTGGATAAGGAAATACATTCAGATGAAAACAAGATACATCCATTCTCAGAAACTTCTTTGTGATGACTGCATTCTACTCACAGAGTTGAACCTTCCTTTTGATAGAACAGTTTTGAAACACTCTTTTTGTGGAATCTGCAAGTGGCTATTTGGAGCGCTTTGAGGCCTATGCTGGAAAAGGAAATCTCTTCACATAAAACCTAGACAGAAGTATTCCCAGAAAGTTTTTCTGATGTGCGCATTCAACTCACCGAGTTGAACCTTCCTTTAGTTAGAGCAGTTTTGAAACACTCTGTCTGTAGTACCTGCGAGTGGATATTTGGAGTGCTTTGAGTGCTACACTGTAAAAGCAAATATCTTCACTTGGAATCTAGACAGAAGAATTCTCAGAGACTTCCCTGTGCTCTCTGCATTCCACTCACAGAGTTGAACCTTCCTTTTGATAGAACAGTTTTGAAACACTCTTGTGGTAGAATCTGCAAGTCGATATTTGGAAGGTTTGGAGGCCTATCCTGGGAAAGGAAATATCTTCCCATCAAAACTAGACAGAAGCATTCTCAGAAACTTCTTAGTGATGTGCGCATTCAAGTCACAGAGTTGAAGCTTCCTTTTGATATAGCAGTTTTGAACCACTCTTTTAGTGGAATCTGCAAGTGGATGTTCGGAGAGCTAAGAGGCCAACACTGGAAAAGGAAATCTCTTCACGTAAAAACTAGACGGAAGCATTCTCAGAAACTTCAATGGGCTTTACGCATTCAACTCACAGAGTGCAATGTTGCTTTTGAGAGCGCAGTTTTAAAACACTGTTTTTGTAGAATTTGCTAGAGGATGTTTGGAGCGATGTGAGGCCTTTGCTGGAAAAGGAAATATCTTCACATAAAACCTAGACAGAAGCATTCTCAGAAACTCCTTTGTGATGAGTGCATTCAAATCACACACTTGAACCTTCCTTTGGAAAGAGCAGTTTTGAAACACTCTTTCTGAAGAATCTGCAAGTGGATATTTGGAGCGATTTGAGGCCTCTGCTGGAAATGAAATATCTTCACCTAAAAACTAGACGGAAGCATTCTCAGAAACTCCTCTGTGATGAGTGCATTCAACTCACAGAGTTGAAGCCTCCTTTTGATAGAGCAGTTTTGAAACACTCTTTTAGCAGCATCTGCAAGTGGATATTTGGAGCGCTTTGAGGCCAAGGCTGGAAAACGAAATATCATCACATAAAAACTCGACAGAAGCATTCTCTGAAACTTCTTTGTGATGAGTGCATTCAACTCACAGACTCGAACGTTGCTTTTGATAGAACAGTTTAGAAACACTCCTTTTGTAGAATCTGCAAGTGTTTATTTGGAGCGCTTGGAGGCCTATGTTGGAAAAGGACATATCTTCACATCAAAAGTAGACAGACGCATTCTCAGAAACTTCTTTGTGATGAGTGCATTGAACTCACAGAGTTGAACCTACCTATTGATAGAGAAGTTTTGAAACACCCTTTTTGTAGAATCTGCAAGTGAATATTTGGCGCGATTTGAGGCCTATGCAGGAAACGGAAATATCTTCACATGAAAGCTAGACAGATGAATTCTCCGAAACGTCTTTGTGATGAGTGCATTCAACTCACAGACTTGAAGCTTCCTTTTGAAAGAGCAGTTTCGAAACACTCTTTTTGTAGAATCTGCAAGTGGATATTTGGAGCGCTTTGAGGGCTATGCTGGAAAAGTTAATACCTTCACCTAAAAACTAGACAGACGCAAACTCAGAAACTTCTTTGTGACGTGTGCATTGAACTCACAGAGTTGAACCTTTCTTTTGATACAGAAGTTTTGAAACACTCTTTTCGTAGAATCTTCAAGTGGATGGATGGAGTGATTTGAGGCCTATGCTGGAAAAGGAAATACCTTCACGTAGAAACGAGACAAAAGCATTCTCAGAAAGTTCCCTGTGCTTTGTGCATTCAACTCACAGAGTTGAACATTCCCTTTGATAGAGCAGTTTTGAAACACTCTTCTTGTAGAATCTGCAAGTGGATATTTGGAGCGCTTTGAGGCCTCTGCCGCCAAAGGAATTATCATTGCATAAAAACTAGATGGAAGCGTTCTCAGAAACTTCCTTGTGATGAGTGCCTTCAACTCGCAGAGTGGAACCTTCCTTTCGATAGACCAGTTTTGAAACACTGTTTTTGTAGAATCCGCAAGTGGCTATTTGGAGCTCTTTGAGGCTTATGCTGGAAAAGGAAATATCTTCGTCTACAAACTAGACAGAAGCATTCTCAGAAACTTCTTTGTCATGTGGGGATTGAACTCACAGAGTTGAACATTCCTTTACATAGAGCAGTTTTGCAACACCCTTTCGGTGGAAAGTGAAAGTGCTTATTTGGTGCGATGGCGGCATCTAGTGGATAAGGAAATACATTCAGATGAAAACAAGATACATCCATTCTCAGAAACTTCTTTGTGATGACTGCATTCTACGCACAGAGTTGAACCTTCCTTTTGATAGAACAGTTTTGAAACACTCTTTTTGTGGAATCTGCAAGTGGCTATTTGGAGCGCTTTGAGGCCTATGCTGGAAAAGGAAATCTCTTCACATAAAACCTAGACAGAAGTATTCCCAGAAAGTTTTTCTGATGTGCGCATTCAACTCACCGAGTTGAACCTTCCTTTAGATAGAGCAGTTTTGAAACCCTCTGTCTGTAGTACCTGCGAGTGGATATTTGGAGTGCTTTGAGTGCTACACTGTAAAAGCAAATATCTTCACTTGGAATCTAGACAGAAGAATTCTCAGAGACTTCCCTGTGCTCTCTGCATTCCACTCACAGAGTTGAACCTTCCTTTTGATAGAACAGTTTTGAAACACTCTTGTGGTAGAATCTGCAAGTCGATATTTGGAAGGTTTGGAGGCCTATCCTGGGAAAGGAAATATCTTCCCATCAAAACTAGACAGAAGCATTCTCAGAAACTTCTTAGTGATGTGCGCATTCAAGTCACAGAGTTGAAGCTTCCTTTTGATATAGCAGTTTTGAACCACTCTTTTAGTGGAATCTGCAAGTGGATGTTCGGAGAGCTAAGAGGCCAACACTGGAAAAGGAAATCTCTTCACGTAAAAACTAGACGGAAGCATTCTCAGAAACTTCAAAGGGCTTTACGCATTCAACTCACAGAGTGCAATGTTGCTTTTGAGAGCGCAGTTTTAAAACACTGTTTTTGTAGAATTTGCTAGAGGATGTTTGGAGCGATGTGAGGCCTTTGCTGGAAAAGGAAATATCTTCACATAAAACCTAGACAGAAGCATTCTCAGAAACTCCTTTGTGATGAGTGCATTCAATTCACACACTTGAACCTTCCTTTGGAAAGAGCAGTTTTGAAACACTCTTTGTGAAGAATCTGCAAGTGGATATTTGGAGCGATTTGAGGCCTATGCTGGAAATGAAATATCTTCACCTAAAAACTAGACGGAAGCATTCTCAGAAACTCCTTTGTGATGAGTGCATTCAACTCACAGAGTTGAAGCTTCCTTTTGATAGAGCAGTTTTGAAACACTCTTTTAGCAGCATCTGCAGGTGGATATTTGGAGCGCTTTGAGGCCAAGGCTGGAAAACGAAATATCATCACATAAAAACTCGACAGAAGCATTCTCTGAAACTTCTTTGTGATGAGTGCATTCAACTCACAGACTCGAACGTTGCTTTTGATAGAACAGTTTAGAAACACTCCTTTTGTAGAATCTGCAAGTGTTTATTTGGAGCGCTTGGAGGCCTATGTTGGAAAAGGACATATCTTCACATCAAGAGTAGACAGACGCATTCTCAGAAACTTCTTTGTGATGAGTGCATTGAACTCACAGAGTTGAACCTACCTATTGATAGAGAAGTTTTGAAACACCCTTTTTGTAGAATCTGCAAGTGAATATTTGGCGCGATTTGAGGCCTATGCAGGAAACGGAAATATCTTCACATGAAAGCTAGACAGATGAATTCTCCGAAACATCTTTGTGATGAGTGCATTCAACTCGCAGACTTGAAGCTTCCTTTTGAAAGAGCAGTTTCGAAACACTCTTTTTGTAGAATCTGCAAGTGGATATTTGGAGCGCTTTGAGGGCTATGCTGGAAAAGTTAATACCTTCACCTAAAAACTAGACAGACGCAAACTCAGAAACTTCTTTGTGACGTGTGCATTGAACTCACAGAGTTGAACCTTTCTTTTGATACAGAAGTTTTGAAACACTCTTTTCGTAGAATCTTCAAGTGGATGGATGGAGTGATTTGAGGCCTATGCTGGAAAAGGAAATACCTTCACTTAGAAACGAGACAAAAGCATTCTCAGAAAGTTCCCTGTGCTTTGTGCATTCAACTCACAGAGGTGAACATTCCCTTTGATAGAGCAGTTTTGAAACACTCTTTTTGTAGAATCTGCAAGTGGATATTTGGAGCGCTTTGAGGCCTCTGCCGCCAAAGGAATTATCATTGCATAAAAACTAGATGGAAGCGTTCTCAGAAACTTCCTTGTGATGAGTGCATTCAACTCGCAGTGTGGAACCTTCCTTTCGATAGACCAGTTTTGAAACACTGTTTTTGTAGAATCCGCAAGTGGCTATTTGGAGCTCTTTGAGGCTTATGCTGGAAAAGGAAATATCTTCGTCTACAAACTAGACAGAAGCATTCTCAGAAACTTCTTTGTCATGTGGGGATTGAACTCACAGAGTTGAACATTCCTTTACATAGAGCAGTTTTGCAACACCCTTTCGGTGGAAAGTGAAAGTGCTTATTTGGTGCGATGGCGGCATCTAGTGGATAAGGAAATACATTCAGATGAAAACAAGATACATCCATTCTCAGAAACTTCTTTGTGATGACTGCATTCTACTCACAGAGTTGAACCTTCCTTTTGATAGAACAGTTTTGAAACACTCTTTTTGTGGAATCTGCAAGTGGCTATTTGGAGCGCTTTGAGGCCTATGCTGGAAAAGGAAATCTCTTCACATAAAACCTAGACAGAAGTATTCCCAGAAAGTTTTTCTGATGTGCGCATTCAACTCACCGAGTTGAACCTTCCTTTAGTTAGAGCAGTTTTGAAACACTCTGTCTGTAGTACCTGCGAGTGGATATTTGGAGTGCTTTGAGTGCTACACTGTAAAAGCAAATATCTTCACTTGGAATCTAGACAGAAGAATTCTCAGAGACTTCCCTGTGCTCTCTGCATTCCACTCACAGAGTTGAACCTTCCTTTTGATAGAACAGTTTTGAAACACTCTTGTGGTAGAATCTGCAAGTCGATATTTGGAAGGTTTGGAGGCCTATCCTGGGAAAGGAAATATCTTCCCATCAAAACTAGACAGAAGCATTCTCAGAAACTTCTTAGTGATGTGCGCATTCAAGTCACAGAGTTGAAGCTTCCTTTTGATATAGCAGTTTTGAACCACTCTTTTAGTGGAATCTGCAAGTGGATGTTCGGAGAGCTAAGAGGCCAACACTGGAAAAGGAAATCTCTTCACGTAAAAACTAGACGGAAGCATTCTCAGAAACTTCAATGGGCTTTACGCATTCAACTCACAGAGTGCAATGTTGCTTTTGAGAGCGCAGTTTTAAAACACTGTTTTTGTAGAATTTGCTAGAGGATGTTTGGAGCGATGTGAGGCCTTTGCTGGAAAAGGAAATATCTTCACATAAAACCTAGACAGAAGCATTCTCAGAAACTCCTTTGTGATGAGTGCATTCAAATCACACACTTGAACCTTCCTTTGGAAAGAGCAGTTTTGAAACACTCTTTCTGAAGAATCTGCAAGTGGATATTTGGAGCGATTTGAGGCCTATGCTGGAAATGAAATATCTTCACCTAAAAACTAGACGGAAGCATTCTCAGAAACTCCTTTGTGATGAGTGCATTCAACTCACAGAGTTGAAGCCTCCTTTTGATAGAGCAGTTTTGAAACACTCTTTTAGCAGCATCTGCAAGTGGATATTTGGAGCGCTTTGAGGCCAAGGCTGGAAAACGAAATATCATCACATAAAAACTCGACAGAAGCATTCTCTGAAACTTCTTTGTGATGAGTGCATTCAACTCACAGACTCGAACGTTGCTTTTGATAGAACAGTTTAGAAACACTCCTTTTGTAGAATCTGCAAGTGTTTATTTGGAGCGCTTGGAGGCCTATGTTGGAAAAGGACATATCTTCACATCAAAAGTAGACAGACGCATTCTCAGAAACTTCTTTGTGATGAGTGCATTGAACTCACAGAGTTGAACCTACCTATTGATAGAGAAGTTTTGAAACACCCTTTTTGTAGAATCTGCAAGTGAATATTTGGCGCGATTTGAGGCCTATGCAGGAAACGGAAATATCTTCACATGAAAGCTAGACAGATGAATTCTCCGAAACGTCTTTGTGATGAGTGCATTCAACTCACAGACTTGAAGCTTCCTTTTGAAAGAGCAGTTTCGAAACACTCTTTTTGTAGAATCTGCAAGTGGATATTTGGAGCGCTTTGAGGGCTATGCTGGAAAAGTTAATACCTTCACCTAAAAACTAGACAGACGCAAACTCAGAAACTTCTTTGTGACGTGTGCATTGAACTCACAGAGTTGAACCTTTCTTTTGATACAGAAGTTTTGAAACACTCTTTTCGTAGAATCTTCAAGTGGATGGATGGAGTGATTTGAGGCCTATGCTGGAAAAGGAAATACCTTCACGTAGAAACGAGACAAAAGCATTCTCAGAAAGTTCCCTGTGCTTTGTGCATTCAACTCACAGAGTTGAACATTCCCTTTGATAGAGCAGTTTTGAAACACTCTTCTTGTAGAATCTGCAAGTGGATATTTGGAGCGCTTTGAGGCCTCTGCCGCCAAAGGAATTATCATTGCATAAAAACTAGATGGAAGCGTTCTCAGAAACTTCCTTGTGATGAGTGCCTTCAACTCGCAGAGTGGAACCTTCCTTTCGATAGACCAGTTTTGAAACACTGTTTTTGTAGAATCCGCAAGTGGCTATTTGGAGCTCTTTGAGGCTTATGCTGGAAAAGGAAATATCTTCGTCTACAAACTAGACAGAAGCATTCTCAGAAACTTCTTTGTCATGTGGGGATTGAACTCACAGAGTTGAACATTCCTTTACATAGAGCAGTTTTGCAACACCCTTTCGGTGGAAAGTGAAAGTGCTTATTTGGTGCGATGGCGGCATCTAGTGGATAAGGAAATACATTCAGATGAAAACAAGATACATCCATTCTCAGAAACTTCTTTGTGATGACTGCATTCTACGCACAGAGTTGAACCTTCCTTTTGATAGAACAGTTTTGAAACACTCTTTTTGTGGAATCTCCAAGTGGCTATTTGGAGCGCTTTGAGGCCTATGCTGGAAAAGGAAATCTCTTCACATAAAACCTAGACAGAAGTATTCCCAGAAAGTTTTTCTGATGTGCGCATTCAACTCACCGAGTTGAACCTTCCTTTAGATAGAGCAGTTTTGAAACCCTCTGTCTGTAGTACCTGCGAGTGGATATTTGGAGTGCTTTGAGTGCTACACTGTAAAAGCAAATATCTTCACTTGGAATCTAGACAGAAGAATTCTCAGAGACTTCCCTGTGCTCTCTGCATTCCACTCACAGAGTTGAACCTTCCTTTTGATAGAACAGTTTTGAAACACTCTTGTGGTAGAATCTGCAAGTCGATATTTGGAAGGTTTGGAGGCCTATCCTGGGAAAGGAAATATCTTCCCATCAAAACTAGACAGAAGCATTCTCAGAAACTTCTTAGTGATGTGCGCATTCAAGTCACAGAGTTGAAGCTTCCTTTTGATATAGCAGTTTTGAACCACTCTTTTAGTGGAATCTGCAAGTGGATGTTCGGAGAGCTAAGAGGCCAACACTGGAAAAGGAAATCTCTTCACGTAAAAACTAGACGGAAGCATTCTCAGAAACTTCAAAGGGCTTTACGCATTCAACTCACAGAGTGCAATGTTGCTTTTGAGAGCGCAGTTTTAAAACACTGTTTTTGTAGAATTTGCTAGAGGATGTTTGGAGCGATGTGAGGCCTTTGCTGGAAAAGGAAATATCTTCACATAAAACCTAGACAGAAGCATTCTCAGAAACTCCTTTGTGATGAGTGCATTCAATTCACACACTTGAACCTTCCTTTGGAAAGAGCAGTTTTGAAACACTCTTTGTGAAGAATCTGCAAGTGGATATTTGGAGCGATTTGAGGCCTATGCTGGAAATGAAATATCTTCACCTAAAAACTAGACGGAAGCATTCTCAGAAACTCCTTTGTGATGAGTGCATTCAACTCACAGAGTTGAAGCTTCCTTTTGATAGAGCAGTTTTGAAACACTCTTTTAGCAGCATCTGCAGGTGGATATTTGGAGCGCTTTGAGGCCAAGGCTGGAAAACGAAATATCATCACATAAAAACTCGACAGAAGCATTCTCTGAAACTTCTTTGTGATGAGTGCATTCAACTCACAGACTCGAACGTTGCTTTTGATAGAACAGTTTAGAAACACTCCTTTTGTAGAATCTGCAAGTGTTTATTTGGAGCGCTTGGAGGCCTATGTTGGAAAAGGACATATCTTCACATCAAGAGTAGACAGACGCATTCTCAGAAACTTCTTTGTGATGAGTGCATTGAACTCACAGAGTTGAACCTACCTATTGATAGAGAAGTTTTGAAACACCCTTTTTGTAGAATCTGCAAGTGAATATTTGGCGCGATTTGAGGCCTATGCACGAAACGGAAATATCTTCACATGAAAGCTAGACAGATGAATTCTCCGAAACGTCTTTGTGATGAGTGCATTCAACTCACAGACTTGAAGCTTCCTTTTGAAAGAGCAGTTTCGAAACACTCTTTTTGTAGAATCTGCAAGTGGATATTTGGAGCGCTTTGAGGGCTATGCTGGAAAAGTTAATACCTTCACCTAAAAACTAGACAGACGCAAACTCAGAAACTTCTTTGTGACGTGCGCATTGAACTCACAGAGTTGAACCTTTCTTTTGATACAGAAGTTTTGAAACACTCTTTTCGTAGAATCTTCAAGTGGATGGATGGAGTGATTTGAGGCCTATGCTGGAAAAGGAAATACCTTCACGTAGAAACGAGACAAAAGCAATCTCAGAAAGTTCCCTGTGCTTTGTGCATTCAACTCACAGAGTTGAACATTCCCTTTGATAGAGCAGTTTTGAAACACTCTTTTTGTAGAATCTGCAAGTGGATATTTGGAGCGCTTTGAGGCCTCTGCCGCCAAAGGAATTATCATTGCATAAAAACTAGATGGAAGCGTTCTCAGAAACTTCCTTGTGATGAGTGCCTTCAACTCGCAGAGTGGAACCTTCCTTTCGATAGACCAGTTTTGAAACACTGTTTTTGTAGAATCCGCAAGTGGCTATTTGGAGCTCTTTGAGGCTTATGCTGGAAAAGGAAATATCTTCGTCTACAAACTAGACAGAAGCATTCTCAGAAACTTCTTTGTCATGTGGGGATTGAACTCACAGAGTTGAACATTCCTTTACATAGAGCCGTTTTGCAACACCCTTTCGGTGGAAAGTGAAAGTGCTTATTTGGTGCGATGGCGGCATCTAGTGGATAAGGAAATACATTCAGATGAAAACAAGATACATCCATTCTCAGAAACTTCTTTGTGATGACTGCATTCTACTCACAGAGTTGAACCTTCCTTTTGATAGAACAGTTTTGAAACACTCTTTCTGTGGAATCTGCAAGTGGCTATTTGGAGCGCTTTGAGGCCTATGCTGGAAAAGGAAATCTCTTCACATAAAACCTAGACAGAAGTATTCCCAGAAAGTTTTTCTGATGTGCGCATTCAACTCACCGAGTTGAACCTTCCTTTAGATAGAGCAGTTTTGAAACACTCTGTCTGTAGTACCTGCGAGTGGATATTTGGAGTGCTTTGAGTGCTACACTGTAAAAGCAAATATCTTCACTTGGAATCTAGACAGAAGAATTCTCAGAGACTTCCCTGTGCTCTCTGCATTCCGCTCACAGAGTTGAACCTTCCTTTTGATAGAACAGTTTTGAAACACTCTTGTGGTAGAATCTGCAAGTCGATATTTGGAAGGTTTGGAGGCCTATCCTGGGAAAGGAAATATCTTCCCATCAAAACTAGACAGAAGCATTCTCAGAAGCTTCTTAGTGATGTGCGCATTCAAGTCACAGAGTTGAAGCTTCCTTTTGATATAGCAGTTTTGAACCACTCTTTTAGTGGAATCTGCAAGTGGATGTTCGGAGAGCTAAGAGGCCAACACTGGAAAAGGAAATCTCTTCACGTAAAAACTAGACGGAAGCATTCTCAGAAACTTCAATGGGCTTTACGCATTCAACTCACAGAGTGCAATGTTGCTTTTGAGAGCGCAGTTTTAAAACACTGTTTTTGTAGAATTTGCTAGAGGATGTTTGGAGCGATGTGAGGCCTTTGCTGGAAAAGGAAATATCTTCACATAAAACCTAGACAGAAGCATTCTCAGAAACTCCTTTGTGATGAGTGCATTCAAATCACACACTTGAACCTTCCTTTGGAAAGAGCAGTTTTGAAACACTCTTTCTGAAGAATCTGCAAGTGGATATTTGGAGCGATTTGAGGCCTATGCTGGAAATGAAATATCTTCACCTAAAAACTAGACGGAAGCATTCTCAGAAACTCCTTTGTGATGAGTGCATTCAACTCACAGAGTTGAAGCTTCCTTTTGATAGAGCAGTTTTGAAACACTCTTTTAGCAGCATCTGCAGGTGGATATTTGGAGCGCTTTGAGGCCAAGGCTGGAAAACGAAATATCATCACATAAAAACTCGACAGAAGCATTCTCTGAAACTTCTTTGTGATGAGTGCATTCAACTCACAGACTCGAACGTTGCTTTTGATAGAACAGTTTAGAAACACTCCTTTTGTAGAATCTGCAAGTGTTTATTTGGAGCGCTTGGAGGCCTATGTTGGAAAAGGACATATCTTCACATCAAGAGTAGACAGACGCATTCTCAGAAACTTCTTTGTGATGAGTGCATTGAACTCACAGAGTTGAACCTACCTGTTGATAGAGAAGTTTTGAAACACCCTTTTTGTAGAATCTGCAAGTGAATATTTGGCGCGATTTGAGGCCTATGCAGGAAACGGAAATATCTTCACATGAAAGCTAGACAGATGAATTCTCCGAAACGTCTTTGTGATGAGTGCATTCAACTCACAGACTTGAAGCTTCCTTTTGAAAGAGCAGTTTCGAAACACTCTTTTTGTAGAATCTGCAAGTGGCTATTTGGAGCGCTTTGAGGGCTATGCTGGAAAAGTTAATACCTTCACCTAAAAACTAGACAGACGCAAACTCAGAAACTTCTTTGTGACGTGTGCATTGAACTCACAGAGTTGAACCTTTCTTTTGATACAGAAGTTTTGAAACACTCTTTTCGTAGAATCTTCAAGTGGATGGATGGAGTGATTTGAGGCCTATGCTGGAAAAGGAAATACCTCCACGTAGAAACGAGACAAAAGCATTCTCAGAAAGTTCCCTGTGCTTTGTGCATTCAACTCACAGAGTTGAACATTCCCTTTGATAGAGCAGTTTTGAAACACTCTTCTTGTAGAATCTGCAAGTGGATATTTGGAGCGCTTTGAGGCCTCTGCCGCCAGAGGAATTATCATTGCATAAAAACTAGATGGAAGCGTTCTCAGAAACTTCCTTGTGATGAGTGCCTTCAACTCGCAGAGTGGAACCTTCCTTTCGATAGACCAGTTTTGAAACACTGTTTTTGTAGAATCCGCAAGTGGCTATTTGGAGCTCTTTGAGGCTTATGCTGGAAAAGGAAATATCTTCGTCTACAAACTAGACAGAAGCATTCTCAGAAACTTCTTTGTCATGTGGGGATTGAACTCACAGAGTTGAACATTCCTTTACATAGAGCAGTTTTGCAACACCCTTTCGGTGGAAAGTGAAAGTGCTTATTTGGTGCGATGGCGGCATCTAGTGGATAAGGAAATACATTCAGATGAAAACAAGATACATCCATTCTCAGAAACTTCTTTGTGATGACTGCATTCTACTCACAGAGTTGAACCTTCCTTTTGATAGAGCAGTTTTGAAACACTCTTTTTGTGGAATCTGCAAGTGGCTATTTGGAGCGCTTTGAGGCCTATGCTGGAAAAGGAAATCTCTTCACATAAAACCTAGACAGAAGTATTCCCAGAAAGTTTTTCTGATGTGCGCATTCAACTCACCGAGTTGAACCTTCCTTTAGATAGAGCAGTTTTGAAACACTCTGTCTGTAGTACCTGCGAGTGGATATTTGGAGTGCTTTGAGTGCTACACTGTAAAAGCAAATATCTTCACTTGGAATCTAGACAGAAGAATTCTCAGAGACTTCCCTGTGCTCTCTGCATTCCGCTCACAGAGTTGAACCTTCCTTTTGATAGAACAGTTTTGAAACACTCTTGTGGTAGAATCTGCAAGTCGATATTTGGAAGGTTTGGAGGCCTATCCTGGGAAAGGAAATATCTTCCCATCAAAACTAGACAGAAGCATTCTCAGAAGCTTCTTAGTGATGTGCGCATTCAAGTCACAGAGTTGAAGCTTCCTTTTGATATAGCAGTTTTGAACCACTCTTTTAGTGGAATCTGCAAGTGGATGTTCGGAGAGCTAAGAGGCCAACACTGGAAAAGGAAATCTCTTCACGTAAAAACTAGACGGAAGCATTCTCAGAAACTTCAATGGGCTTTACGCATTCAACTCACAGAGTGCAATGTTGCTTTTGAGAGCGCAGTTTTAAAACACTGTTTTTGTGGAATTTGCTAGAGGATGTTTGGAGCGATGTGAGGCCTTTGCTGGAAAAGGAAATATCTTCACATAAAACCTAGACAGAAGCATTCTCAGAAACTCCTTTGTGATGAGTGCATTCAAATCACACACTAGAACCTTCCTTTGGAAAGAGCAGTTTTGAAACACTCTTTCTGAAGAATCTGCAAGTGGATATTTGGAGGGATTTGAGGCCTATGCTGGAAATGAAATATCTTCACCTAAAAACTAGACGGAAGCATTCTCAGAAACTCCTTTGTGATGAGTGCATTCAACTCACAGAGTTGAAGCTTCCTTTTGATAGAGCAGTTTTGAAACACTCTTTTAGCAGCATCTGCAGGTGGATATTTGGAGCGTTTTGAGGCCAAGGCTGGAAAACGAAATATCATCACATAAAAACTCGACAGAAGCATTCTCCGAAACTTCTTTGTGATGAGTGCATTCAACTCACAGACTCGAACGTTGCTTTTGATAGAACAGTTTAGAAACACTCCATTTGTAGAATCTGCAAGTGTTTATTTGGAGCGCTTGGAGGCCTATGTTGGAAAAGGACATATCTTCACATCAAGAGTAGACAGACGCATTCTCAGAAACTTCTTTGTGATGAGTGCATTGAACTCACAGAGTTGAACCTACCTATTGATAGAGAAGTTTTGAAACACCCTTTTTGTAGAATCTGCAAGTGAATATTTGGCGCGATTTGAGGCCTATGCAGGAAACGGAAATATCTTCACATGAAAGCTAGACAGATGAATTCTCCGAAACGTCTTTGTGATGAGTGCATTCAACTCACAGACTTGAAGCTTCCTTTTGAAAGAGCAGTTTCGAAACACTCTTTTTGTAGAATCTGCAAGTGGATATTTGGAGCGCTTTGAGGGCTATGCTGGAAAAGTTAATACCTTCACCTAAAAACTAGACAGACGCAAACTCAGAAACTTCTTTGTGACGTGTGCATTGAACTCACAGAGTTGAACCTTTCTTTTGATACAGAAGTTTTGAAACACTCTTTTCGTAGAATCTTCAAGTGGATGGATGGAGTGATTTGAGGCCTATGCTGGAAAAGGAAATACCTTCACGTAGAAACGAGACAAAAGCATTCTCAGAAAGTTCCCTGTGCTTTGTGCATTCAACTCACAGAGTTGAACATTCCCTTTGATAGAGCAGTTTTGAAACACTCTTCTTGTAGAATCTGCAAGTGGATATTTGGAGCGCTTTGAGGCCTCTGCCGCCAAAGGAATTATCATTGCATAAAAACTAGATGGAAGCGTTCTCAGAAACTTCCTTGTGATGAGTGCCTTCAACTCGCAGAGTGGAACCTTCCTTTCGATAGACCAGTTTTGAAACACTGTTTTTGTAGAATCCGCAAGTGGCTATTTGGAGCTCTTTGAGGCTTATGCTGGAAAAGGAAATATCTTCGTCTACAAACTAGACAGAAGCATTCTCAGAAACTTCTTTGTCATGTGGGGATTGAACTCACAGAGTTGAACATTCCTTTACATAGAGCAGTTTTGCAACACCCTTTCGGTGGAAAGTGAAAGTGCTTATTTGGTGCGATGGCGGCATCTAGTGGATAAGGAAATACATTCAGATGAAAACAAGATACATCCATTCTCAGAAACTTCTTTGTGATGACTGCATTCTACTCACAGAGTTGAACCTTCCTTTTGATAGAGCAGTTTTGAAACACTCTTTGTGTGGAATCTGCAAGTGGCTATTTGGAGCGCTTTGAGGCCTATGCTGGAAAAGGAAATCTCTTCACATAAAACCTAGACAGAAGTATTCCCAGAAAGTTTTTCTGATGTGCGCATTCAACTCACCGAGTTGAACCTTCCTTTAGATAGAGCAGTTTTGAAACACTCTGTCTGTAGTACCTGCGAGTGGATATTTGGAGTGCTTTGAGTGCTACACTGTAAAAGCAAATATCTTCACTTGGAATCTAGACAGAAGAATTCTCAGAGACTTCCCTGTGCTCTCTGCATTCCACTCACAGAGTTGAACCTTCCTTTTGATAGAACAGTTTTGAAACACTCTTGTGGTAGAATCTGCAAGTCGATATTTGGAAGGTTTGGAGGCCTATCCTGGGAAAGGAAATATCTTCCCATCAAAACTAGACAGAAGCATTCTCAGAAGCTTCTTAGTGATGTGCGCATTCAAGTCACAGAGTTGAAGCTTCCTTTTGATATAGCAGTTTTGAACCACTCTTTTAGTGGAATCTGCAAGTGGATGTTCGGAGAGCTAAGAGGCCAACACTGGAAAAGGAAATCTCTTCACGTAAAAACTAGACGGAAGCATTCTCAGAAACTTCAATGGGCTTTACGCATTCAACTCACAGAGTGCAATGTTGCTTTTGAGAGTGCAGTTTTAAAACACTGTTTTTGTAGAATTTGCTAGAGGATGTTTGGAGCGATGTGAGGCCTTTGCTGGAAAAGGAAATATCTTCACATAAAACCTAGACAGAAGCATTCTCAGAAACTCCTTTGTGATGAGTGCATTCAAATCACACACTTGAACCTTCCTTTGGAAAGAGCAGTTTTGAAACACTCTTTCTGAAGAATCTGCAAGGGGATATTTGGAGCGATTTGAGGCCTATGCTGGAAATGAAATATCTTCACCTAAAAACTAGACGGAAGCATTCTCAGAAACTCCTTTGTGATGAGTGCATTCAACTCACAGAGTTGAAGCTTCCTTTTGATAGAGCAGTTTTGAAACACTCTTTTAGCAGCATCTGCAGGTGGATATTTGGAGCGCTTTGAGGCCAAGGCTGGAAAACGAAATATCATCACATAAAAACTCGACAGAAGCATTCTCTGAAACTTCTTTGTGATGAGTGCATTCAACTCACAGACTCGAACGTTTCTTTTGATAGAACAGTTTAGAAACACTCCTTTTGTAGAATCTGCAAGTGTTTATTTGGAGCGCTTGGAGGCCTATGTTGGAAAAGGACATATCTTCACATCAAGAGTAGACAGACGCATTCTCAGAAACTTCTTTGTGATGAGTGCATTGAACTCACAGAGTTGAACCTACCTGTTGATAGAGAAGTTTTGAAACACCCTTTTTGTAGAATCTGCAAGTGAATATTTGGCGCGATTTGAGGCCTATGCAGGAAACGGAAATATCTTCACATGAAAACTAGACAGATGAATTCTCCGAAACGTCTTTGTGATGAGTGCATTCACCTCACAGTCTTGAAGCTTCCTTTTGAAAGAGCAGATTCGAAACACTCTTTTTGTAGAATCTGCAAGTGGCTATTTGGAGCGCTTTGAGGGCTATGCTGGAAAAGTTAATACCTTCACCTAAAAACTAGACAGACGCAAACTCAGAAACTTCTTTGTGACGTGTGCATTGAACTCACAGAGTTGAACCTTTCTTTTGATACAGAAGTTTTGAAACACTCTTTTCGTAGAATCTTCAAGTGGATGGATGGAGTGATTTGAGGCCTATGCTGGAAAAGGAAATACCTTCACGTAGAAACGAGACAAAAGCATTCTCAGAAAGTTCCCTGTGCTTTGTGCATTCAACTCACAGAGTTGAACATTCCCTTTGATAGAGCAGTTTTGAAACACTCTTCTTGTAGAATCTGCAAGTGGATATTTGGAGCGCTTCGAGGCCTCTGCCGCCAAAGGAATTATCATTGCATAAAAACTAGATGGAAGCGTTCTCAGAAACTTCCTTGTGATGAGTGCCTTCAACTCGCAGAGTGGAACCTTCCTTTCGATAGACCAGTTTTGAAACACTGTTTTTGTAGGATCCGCAAGTGGCTATTTGGAGCTCTTTGAGGCTTATGCTGGAAAAGGAAATATCTTCGTCTACAAACTAGACAGAAGCATTCTCAGAAACTTCTTTGTCATGTGGGGATTGAACTCACAGAGTTGAACATTCCTTTACATAGAGCAGTTTTGCAACACCCTTTCGGTGGAAAGTGAAAGTGCTTATTTGGTGCGATGGCGGCATCTAGTGGATAAGGAAATACATTCAGATGAAAACAAGATACATCCATTCTCAGAAACTTCTTTGTGATGACTGCATTCTACTCACAGAGTTGAACCTTCCTTTTGATAGAGCAGTTTTGAAACACTCTTTTTGTGGAATCTGCAAGTGGCTATTTGGAGCGCTTTGAGGCCTATGCTGGAAAAGGAAATCTCTTCACATAAAACCTAGACAGAAGTATTCCCAGAAAGTTTTTCTGATGTGTGCATTCAACTCACCGAGTTGAACCTTCCTTTAGATAGAGCAGTTTTGAAACACTCTGTCTGTAGTACCTGCGAGTGGATATTTGGAGTGCTTTGAGTGCTACACTGTAAAAGCAAATATCTTCACTTGGAATCTAGACAGAAGAATTCTCAGAGACTTCCCTGTGCTCTCTGCATTCCACTCACAGAGTTGAACCTTCCTTTTGATAGAACAGTTTTGAAACACTCTTGTGGTAGAATCTGCAAGTCGATATTTGGAAGATTTGGAGGCCTATCCTGGGAAAGGAAATATCTTCCCATCAAAACTAGACAGAAGCATTCTCAGAAGCTTCTTAGTGATGTGCGCATTCAAGTCACAGAGTTGAAGCTTCCTTTTGATATAGCAGTTTTGAACCACTCTTTTAGTGGAATCTGCAAGTGGATGTTCGGAGAGCTAAGAGGCCAACACTGGAAAAGGAAATCTCTTCACGTAAAAACTAGACGGAAGCATTCTCAGAAACTTCAATGGGCTTTACGCATTCAACTCACAGAGTGCAATGTTGCTTTTGAGAGCGCAGTTTTAAAACACTGTTTTTGTAGAATTTGCTAGAGGATGTTTGGAGCGATGTGAGGCCTTTGCTGGAAAAGGAAATATCTTCACATAAAACCTAGACAGAAGCATTCTCAGAAACTCCTTTGTGATGAGTGCATTCAAATCACACACTTGAACCTTCCTTTGGAAAGAGCAGTTTTGAAACACTCTTTCTGAAGAATCTGCAAGGGGATATTTGGAGCGATTTGAGGCCTATGCTGGAAATGAAATATCTTCACCTAAAAACTAGACGGAAGCATTCTCAGAAACTCCTTTGTGATGAGTGCATTCAACTCACAGAGTTGAAGCTTCCTTTTGATAGAGCAGTTTTGAAACACTCTTTTAGCAGCATCTGCAGGTGGATATTTGGAGCGCTTTGAGGCCAAGGCTGGAAAACGAAATATCATCACATAAAAACTCGACAGAAGCATTCTCTGAAACTTCTTTGTGATGAGTGCATTCAACTCACAGACTCGAACGTTGCTTTTGATAGAACAGTTTAGAAACACTCCTTTTGTAGAATCTGCAAGTGTTTATTTGGAGCGCTTGGAGGCCTATGTTGGAAAAGGACATATCTTCACATCAAGAGTAGACAGACGCATTCTCAGAAACTTCTTTGTGATGAGTGCATTGAACTCACAGAGTTGAACCTACCTGTTGATAGAGAAGTTTTGAAACACCCTTTTTGTAGAATCTGCAAGTGAATATTTGGCGCGATTTGAGGCCTATGCAGGAAACGGAAATATCTTCACATGAAAACTAGACAGATGAATTCTCCGAAACGTCTTTGTGATGAGTGCATTCACCTCACAGTCTTGAAGCTTCCTTTTGAAAGAGCAGATTCGAAACACTCTTTTTGTAGAATCTGCAAGTGGCTATTTGGAGCGCTTTGAGGGCTATGCTGGAAAAGTTAATACCTTCACCTAAAAACTAGACAGACGCAAACTCAGAAACTTCTTTGTGACGTGTGCATTGAACTCACAGAGTTGAACCTTTCTTTTGATACAGAAGTTTTGAAACACTCTTTTCGTAGAATCTTCAAGTGGATGGATGGAGTGATTTGAGGCCTATGCTGGAAAAGGAAATACCTTCACGTAGAAACGAGACAAAAGCATTCTCAGAAAGTTCCCTGTGCTTTGTGCATTCAACTCACAGAGTTGAACATTCCCTTTGATAGAGCAGTTTTGAAACACTCTTCTTGTAGAATCTGCAAGTGGATATTTGGAGCGCTTCGAGGCCTCTGCCGCCAAAGGAATTATCATTGCATAAAAACTAGATGGAAGCGTTCTCAGAAACTTCCTTGTGATAAGTGCCTTCAACTCGCAGAGTGGAACCTTCCTTTCGATAGACCAGTTTTGAAACACTGTTTTTGTAGGATCCGCAAGTGGCTATTTGGAGCTCTTTGAGGCTTATGCTGGAAAAGGAAATATCTTCGTCTACAAACTAGACAGAAGCATTCTCAGAAACTTCTTTGTCATGTGGGGATTGAACTCACAGAGTTGAACATTCCTTTACATAGAGCAGTTTTGCAACACCCTTTCGGTGGAAAGTGAAAGTGCTTATTTGGTGCGATGGCGGCATCTAGTGGATAAGGAAATACATTCAGATGAAAACAAGATACATCCATTCTCAGAAACTTCTTTGTGATGACTGCATTCTACTCACAGAGTTGAACCTTCCTTTTGATAGAGCAGTTTTGAAACACTCTTTTTGTGGAATCTGCAAGTGGCTATTTGGAGCGCTTTGAGGCCTATGCTGGAAAAGGAAATCTCTTCACATAAAACCTAGACAGAAGTATTCCCAGAAAGTTTTTCTGATGTGCGCATTCAACTCACCGAGTTGAACCTTCCTTTAGATAGAGCAGTTTTGAAACACTCTGTCTGTAGTACCTGCGAGTGGATATTTGGAGTGCTTTGAGTGCTACACTGTAAAAGCAAATATCTTCACTTGGAATCTAGACAGAAGAATTCTCAGAGACTTCCCTGTGCTCTCTGCATTCCACTCACAGAGTTGAACCTTCCTTTTGATAGAACAGTTTTGAAACACTCTTGTGGTAGAATCTGCAAGTCGATATTTGGAAGGTTTGGAGGCCTATCCTGGGAAAGGAAATATCTTCCCATCAAAACTAGACAGAAGCATTCTCAGAAGCTTCTTAGTGATGTGCGCATTCAAGTCACAGAGTTGAAGCTTCCTTTTGATATAGCAGTTTTGAACCACTCTTTTAGTGGAATCTGCAAGTGGATGTTCGGAGAGCTAAGAGGCCAACACTGGAAAAGGAAATCTCTTCACGTAAAAACTAGACGGAAGCATTCTCAGAAACTTCAATGGGCTTTACGCATTCAACTCACAGAGTGCAATGTTGCTTTTGAGAGCGCAGTTTTAAAACACTGTTTTTGTAGAATTTGCTAGAGGATGTTTGGAGCGATGTGAGGCCTTTGCTGGAAAAGGAAATATCTTCACATAAAACCTAGACAGAAGCATTCTCAGAAACTCCTTTGTGATGAGTGCATTCAAATCACACACTTGAACCTTCCTTTGGAAAGAGCAGTTTTGAAACACTCTTTCTGAAGAATCTGCAAGGGGATATTTGGAGCGATTTGAGGCCTATGCTGGAAATGAAATATCTTCACCTAAAAACTAGACGGAAGCATTCTCAGAAACTCCTTTGTGATGAGTGCATTCAACTCACAGAGTTGAAGCTTCCTTTTGATAGAGCAGTTTTGAAACACTCTTTTAGCAGCATCTGCAGGTGGATATTTGGAGCGCTTTGAGGCCAAGGCTGGAAAACGAAATATCATCACATAAAAACTCGACAGAAGCATTCTCTGAAACTTCTTTGTGATGAGTGCATTCAACTCACAGACTCGAACGTTGCTTTTGATAGAACAGTTTAGAAACACTCCTTTTGTAGAATCTGCAAGTGTTTATTTGGAGCGCTTGGAGGCCTATGTTGGAAAAGGACATATCTTCACATCAAGAGTAGACAGACGCATTCTCAGAAACTTCTTTGTGATGAGTGCATTGAACTCACAGAGTTGAACCTACCTGTTGATAGAGAAGTTTTGAAACACCCTTTTTGTAGAATCTGCAAGTGAATATTTGGCGCGATTTGAGGCCTATGCAGGAAACGGAAATATCTTCACATGAAAGCTAGACAGATGAATTCTCCGAAACGTCTTTGTGATGAGTGCATTCACCTCACAGTCTTGAAGCTTCCTTTTGAAAGAGCAGATTCGAAACACTCTTTTTGTAGAATCTGCAAGTGGCTATTTGGAGCGCTTTGAGGGCTATGCTGGAAAAGTTAATACCTTCACCTAAAAACTAGACAGACGCAAACTCAGAAACTTCTTTGTGACGTGTGCATTGAACTCACAGAGTTGAACCTTTCTTTTGATACAGAAGTTTTGAAACACTCTTTTCGTAGAATCTTCAAGTGGATGGATGGAGTGATTTGAGGCCTATGCTGGAAAAGGAAATACCTTCACGTAGAAACGAGACAAAAGCATTCTCAGAAAGTTCCCTGTGCTTTGTGCATTCAACTCACAGAGTTGAACATTCCCTTTGATAGAGCAGTTTTGAAACACTCTTCTTGTAGAATCTGCAAGTGGATATTTGGAGCGCTTCGAGGCCTCTGCCGCCAAAGGAATTATCATTGCATAAAAACTAGATGGAAGCGTTCTCAGAAACTTCCTTGTGATGAGTGCCTTCAACTCGCAGAGTGGAACCTTCCTTTCGATAGACCAGTTTTGAAACACTGTTTTTGTAGGATCCGCAAGTGGCTATTTGGAGCTCTTTGAGGCTTATGCTGGAAAAGGAAATATCTTCGTCTACAAACTAGACAGAAGCATTCTCAGAAACTTCTTTGTCATGTGGGGATTGAACTCACAGAGTTGAACATTCCTTTACATAGAGCAGTTTTGCAACACCCTTTCGGTGGAAAGTGAAAGTGCTTATTTGGTGCGATGGCGGCATCTAGTGGATAAGGAAATACATTCAGATGAAAACAAGATACATCCATTCTCAGAAACTTCTTTGTGATGACTGCATTCTACTCACAGAGTTGAACCTTCCTTTTGATAGAGCAGTTTTGAAACACTCTTTTTGTGGAATCTGCAAGTGGCTATTTGGAGCGCTTTGAGGCCTATGCTGGAAAAGGAAATCTCTTCACATAAAACCTAGACAGAAGTATTCCCAGAAAGTTTTTCTGATGTGCGCATTCAACTCACCGAGTTGAACCTTCCTTTAGATAGAGCAGTTTTGAAACACTCTGTCTGTAGTACCTGCGAGTGGATATTTGGAGTGCTTTGAGTGCTACACTGTAAAAGCAAATATCTTCACTTGGAATCTAGACAGAAGAATTCTCAGAGACTTCCCTGTGCTCTCTGCATTCCACTCACAGAGTTGAACCTTCCTTTTGATAGAACAGTTTTGAAACACTCTTGTGGTAGAATCTGCAAGTCGATATTTGGAAGGTTTGGAGGCCTATCCTGGGAAAGGAAATATCTTCCCATCAAAACTAGACAGAAGCATTCTCAGAAGCTTCTTAGTGATGTGCGCATTCAAGTCACAGAGTTGAAGCTTCCTTTTGATATAGCAGTTTTGAACCACTCTTTTAGTGGAATCTGCAAGTGGATGTTCGGAGAGCTAAGAGGCCAACACTGGAAAAGGAAATCTCTTCACGTAAAAACTAGACGGAAGCATTCTCAGAAACTTCAATGGGCTTTACGCATTCAACTCACAGAGTGCAATGTTGCTTTTGAGAGCGCAGTTTTAAAACACTGTTTTTGTAGAATTTGCTAGAGGATGTTTGGAGCGATGTGAGGCCTTTGCTGGAAAAGGAAATATCTTCACATAAAACCTAGACAGAAGCATTCTCAGAAACTCCTTTGTGATGAGTGCATTCAAATCACACACTTGAACCTTCCTTTGGAAAGAGCAGTTTTGAAACACTCTTTCTGAAGAATCTGCAAGGGGATATTTGGAGCGATTTGAGGCCTATGCTGGAAATGAAATATCTTCACCTAAAAACTAGACGGAAGCATTCTCAGAAACTCCTTTGTGATGAGTGCATTCAACTCACAGAGTTGAAGCTTCCTTTTGATAGAGCAGTTTTGAAACACTCTTTTAGCAGCATCTGCAGGTGGATATTTGGAGCGCTTTGAGGCCAAGGCTGGAAAACGAAATATCATCACATAAAAACTCGACAGAAGCATTCTCTGAAACTTCTTTGTGATGAGTGCATTCAACTCACAGACTCGAACGTTGCTTTTGATAGAACAGTTTAGAAACACTCCTTTTGTAGAATCTGCAAGTGTTTATTTGGAGCGCTTGGAGGCCTATGTTGGAAAAGGACATATCTTCACATCAAGAGTAGACAGACGCATTCTCAGAAACTTCTTTGTGATGAGTGCATTGAACTCACAGAGTTGAACCTACCTGTTGATAGAGAAGTTTTGAAACACCCTTTTTGTAGAATCTGCAAGTGAATATTTGGCGCGATTTGAGGCCTATGCAGGAAACGGAAATATCTTCACATGAAAGCTAGACAGATGAATTCTCCGAAACGTCTTTGTGATGAGTGCATTCACCTCACAGTCTTGAAGCTTCCTTTTGAAAGAGCAGATTCGAAACACTCTTTTTGTAGAATCTGCAAGTGGCTATTTGGAGCGCTTTGAGGGCTATGCTGGAAAAGTTAATACCTTCACCTAAAAACTAGACAGACGCAAACTCAGAAACTTCTTTGTGACGTGTGCATTGAACTCACAGAGTTGAACCTTTCTTTTGATACAGAAGTTTTGAAACACTCTTTTCGTAGAATCTTCAAGTGGATGGATGGAGTGATTTGAGGCCTATGCTGGAAAAGGAAATACCTTCACGTAGAAACGAGACAAAAGCATTCTCAGAAAGTCCCCTGTGCTTTGTGCATTCAACTCACAGAGTTGAACATTCCCTTTGATAGAGCAGTTTTGAAACACTCTTCTTGTAGAATCTGCAAGTGGATATTTGGAGCGCTTCGAGGCCTCTGCCGCCAAAGGAATTATCATTGCATAAAAACTAGATGGAAGCGTTCTCAGAAACTTCCTTGTGATGAGTGCCTTCAACTCGCAGAGTGGAACCTTCCTTTCGATAGACCAGTTTTGAAACACTGTTTTTGTAGGATCCGCAAGTGGCTATTTGGAGCTCTTTGAGGCTTATGCTGGAAAAGGAAATATCTTCGTCTACAAACTAGACAGAAGCATTCTCAGAAACTTCTTTGTCATGTGGGGATTGAACTCACAGAGTTGAACATTCCTTTACATAGAGCAGTTTTGCAACACCCTTTCGGTGGAAAGTGAAAGTGCTTATTTGGTGCGATGGCGGCATCTAGTGGATAAGGAAATACATTCAGATGAAAACAAGATACATCCATTCTCAGAAACTTCTTTGTGATGACTGCATTCTACTCACAGAGTTGAACCTTCCTTTTGATAGAGCAGTTTTGAAACACTCTTTTTGTGGAATCTGCAAGTGGCTATTTGGAGCGCTTTGAGGCCTATGCTGGAAAAGGAAATCTCTTCACATAAAACCTAGACAGAAGTATTCCCAGAAAGTTTTTCTGATGTGCGCATTCAACTCACCGAGTTGAACCTTCCTTTAGATAGAGCAGTTTTGAAACACTCTGTCTGTAGTACCTGCGAGTGGATATTTGGAGTGCTTTGAGTGCTACACTGTAAAAGCAAATATCTTCACTTGGAATCTAGACAGAAGAATTCTCAGAGACTTCCCTGTGCTCTCTGCATTCCACTCACAGAGTTGAACCTTCCTTTTGATAGAACAGTTTTGAAACACTCTTGTGGTAGAATCTGCAAGTCGATATTTGGAAGGTTTGGAGGCCTATCCTGGGAAAGGAAATATCTTCCCATCAAAACTAGACAGAAGCATTCTCAGAAGCTTCTTAGTGATGTGCGCATTCAAGTCACAGAGTTGAAGCTTCCTTTTGATATAGCAGTTTTGAACCACTCTTTTAGTGGAATCTGCAAGTGGATGTTCGGAGAGCTAAGAGGCCAACACTGGAAAAGGAAATCTCTTCACGTAAAAACTAGACGGAAGCATTCTCAGAAACTTCAATGGGCTTTACGCATTCAACTCACAGAGTGCAATGTTGCTTTTGAGAGCGCAGTTTTAAAACACTGTTTTTGTAGAATTTGCTAGAGGATGTTTGGAGCGATGTGAGGCCTTTGCTGGAAAAGGAAATATCTTCACATAAAACCTAGACAGAAGCATTCTCAGAAACTCCTTTGTGATGAGTGCATTCAAATCACACACTTGAACCTTCCTTTGGAAAGAGCAGTTTTGAAACACTCTTTCTGAAGAATCTGCAAGGGGATATTTGGAGCGATTTGAGGCCTATGCTGGAAATGAAATATCTTCACCTAAAAACTAGACGGAAGCATTCTCAGAAACTCCTTTGTGATGAGTGCATTCAACTCACAGAGTTGAAGCTTCCTTTTGATAGAGCAGTTTTGAAACACTCTTTTAGCAGCATCTGCAGGTGGATATTTGGAGCGCTTTGAGGCCAAGGCTGGAAAACGAAATATCATCACATAAAAACTCGACAGAAGCATTCTCTGAAACTTCTTTGTGATGAGTGCATTCAACTCACAGACTCGAACGTTGCTTTTGATAGAACAGTTTAGAAACACTCCTTTTGTAGAATCTGCAAGTGTTTATTTGGAGCGCTTGGAGGCCTATGTTGGAAAAGGACATATCTTCACATCAAGAGTAGACAGACGCATTCTCAGAAACTTCTTTGTGATGAGTGCATTGAACTCACAGAGTTGAACCTACCTGTTGATAGAGAAGTTTTGAAACACCCTTTTTGTAGAATCTGCAAGTGAATATTTGGCGCGATTTGAGGCCTATGCAGGAAACGGAAATATCTTCACATGAAAGCTAGACAGATGAATTCTCCGAAACGTCTTTGTGATGAGTGCATTCACCTCACAGTCTTGAAGCTTCCTTTTGAAAGAGCAGATTCGAAACACTCTTTTTGTAGAATCTGCAAGTGGCTATTTGGAGCGCTTTGAGGGCTATGCTGGAAAAGTTAATACCTTCACCTAAAAACTAGACAGACGCAAACTCAGAAACTTCTTTGTGACGTGTGCATTGAACTCACAGAGTTGAACCTTTCTTTTGATACAGAAGTTTTGAAACACTCTTTTCGTAGAATCTTCAAGTGGATGGATGGAGTGATTTGAGGCCTATGCTGGAAAAGGAAATACCTTCACGTAGAAACGAGACAAAAGCATTCTCAGAAAGTTCCCTGTGCTTTGTGCATTCAACTCACAGAGTTGAACATTCCCTTTGATAGAGCAGTTTTGAAACACTCTTCTTGTAGAATCTGCAAGTGGATATTTGGAGCGCTTCGAGGCCTCTGCCGCCAAAGGAATTATCATTGCATAAAAACTAGATGGAAGCGTTCTCAGAAACTTCCTTGTGATGAGTGCCTTCAACTCGCAGAGTGGAACCTTCCTTTCGATAGACCAGTTTTGAAACACTGTTTTTGTAGGATCCGCAAGTGGCTATTTGGAGCTCTTTGAGGCTTATGCTGGAAAAGGAAATATCTTCGTCTACAAACTAGACAGAAGCATTCTCAGAAACTTCTTTGTCATGTGGGGATTGAACTCACAGAGTTGAACATTCCTTTACATAGAGCAGTTTTGCAACACCCTTTCGGTGGAAAGTGAAAGTGCTTATTTGGTGCGATGGCGGCATCTAGTGGATAAGGAAATACATTCAGATGAAAACAAGATACATCCATTCTCAGAAACTTCTTTGTGATGACTGCATTCTACTCACAGAGTTGAACCTTCCTTTTGATAGAGCAGTTTTGAAACACTCTTTTTGTGGAATCTGCAAGTGGCTATTTGGAGCGCTTTGAGGCCTATGCTGGAAAAGGAAATCTCTTCACATAAAACCTAGACAGAAGTATTCCCAGAAAGTTTTTCTGATGTGTGCATTCAACTCACCGAGTTGAACCTTCCTTTAGATAGAGCAGTTTTGAAACACTCTGTCTGTAGTACCTGCGAGTGGATATTTGGAGTGCTTTGAGTGCTACACTGTAAAAGCAAATATCTTCACTTGGAATCTAGACAGAAGAATTCTCAGAGACTTCCCTGTGCTCTCTGCATTCCACTCACAGAGTTGAACCTTCCTTTTGATAGAACAGTTTTGAAACACTCTTGTGGTAGAATCTGCAAGTCGATATTTGGAAGATTTGGAGGCCTATCCTGGGAAAGGAAATATCTTCCCATCAAAACTAGACAGAAGCATTCTCAGAAGCTTCTTAGTGATGTGCGCATTCAAGTCACAGAGTTGAAGCTTCCTTTTGATATAGCAGTTTTGAACCACTCTTTTAGTGGAATCTGCAAGTGGATGTTCGGAGAGCTAAGAGGCCAACACTGGAAAAGGAAATCTCTTCACGTAAAAACTAGACGGAAGCATTCTCAGAAACTTCAATGGGCTTTACGCATTCAACTCACAGAGTGCAATGTTGCTTTTGAGAGCGCAGTTTTAAAACACTGTTTTTGTAGAATTTGCTAGAGGATGTTTGGAGCGATGTGAGGCCTTTGCTGGAAAAGGAAATATCTTCACATAAAACCTAGACAGAAGCATTCTCAGAAACTCCTTTGTGATGAGTGCATTCAAATCACACACTTGAACCTTCCTTTGGAAAGAGCAGTTTTGAAACACTCTTTCTGAAGAATCTGCAAGGGGATATTTGGAGCGATTTGAGGCCTATGCTGGAAATGAAATATCTTCACCTAAAAACTAGACGGAAGCATTCTCAGAAACTCCTTTGTGATGAGTGCATTCAACTCACAGAGTTGAAGCTTCCTTTTGATAGAGCAGTTTTGAAACACTCTTTTAGCAGCATCTGCAGGTGGATATTTGGAGCGCTTTGAGGCCAAGGCTGGAAAACGAAATATCATCACATAAAAACTCGACAGAAGCATTCTCTGAAACTTCTTTGTGATGAGTGCATTCAACTCACAGACTCGAACGTTGCTTTTGATAGAACAGTTTAGAAACACTCCTTTTGTAGAATCTGCAAGTGTTTATTTGGAGCGCTTGGAGGCCTATGTTGGAAAAGGACATATCTTCACATCAAGAGTAGACAGACGCATTCTCAGAAACTTCTTTGTGATGAGTGCATTGAACTCACAGAGTTGAACCTACCTGTTGATAGAGAAGTTTTGAAACACCCTTTTTGTAGAATCTGCAAGTGAATATTTGGCGCGATTTGAGGCCTATGCAGGAAACGGAAATATCTTCACATGAAAACTAGACAGATGAATTCTCCGAAACGTCTTTGTGATGAGTGCATTCACCTCACAGTCTTGAAGCTTCCTTTTGAAAGAGCAGATTCGAAACACTCTTTTTGTAGAATCTGCAAGTGGCTATTTGGAGCGCTTTGAGGGCTATGCTGGAAAAGTTAATACCTTCACCTAAAAACTAGACAGACGCAAACTCAGAAACTTCTTTGTGACGTGTGCATTGAACTCACAGAGTTGAACCTTTCTTTTGATACAGAAGTTTTGAAACACTCTTTTCGTAGAATCTTCAAGTGGATGGATGGAGTGATTTGAGGCCTATGCTGGAAAAGGAAATACCTTCACGTAGAAACGAGACAAAAGCATTCTCAGAAAGTTCCCTGTGCTTTGTGCATTCAACTCACAGAGTTGAACATTCCCTTTGATAGAGCAGTTTTGAAACACTCTTCTTGTAGAATCTGCAAGTGGATATTTGGAGCGCTTCGAGGCCTCTGCCGCCAAAGGAATTATCATTGCATAAAAACTAGATGGAAGCGTTCTCAGAAACTTCCTTGTGATAAGTGCCTTCAACTCGCAGAGTGGAACCTTCCTTTCGATAGACCAGTTTTGAAACACTGTTTTTGTAGGATCCGCAAGTGGCTATTTGGAGCTCTTTGAGGCTTATGCTGGAAAAGGAAATATCTTCGTCTACAAACTAGACAGAAGCATTCTCAGAAACTTCTTTGTCATGTGGGGATTGAACTCACAGAGTTGAACATTCCTTTACATAGAGCAGTTTTGCAACACCCTTTCGGTGGAAAGTGAAAGTGCTTATTTGGTGCGATGGCGGCATCTAGTGGATAAGGAAATACATTCAGATGAAAACAAGATACATCCATTCTCAGAAACTTCTTTGTGATGACTGCATTCTACTCACAGAGTTGAACCTTCCTTTTGATAGAGCAGTTTTGAAACACTCTTTTTGTGGAATCTGCAAGTGGCTATTTGGAGCGCTTTGAGGCCTATGCTGGAAAAGGAAATCTCTTCACATAAAACCTAGACAGAAGTATTCCCAGAAAGTTTTTCTGATGTGCGCATTCAACTCACCGAGTTGAACCTTCCTTTAGATAGAGCAGTTTTGAAACACTCTGTCTGTAGTACCTGCGAGTGGATATTTGGAGTGCTTTGAGTGCTACACTGTAAAAGCAAATATCTTCACTTGGAATCTAGACAGAAGAATTCTCAGAGACTTCCCTGTGCTCTCTGCATTCCACTCACAGAGTTGAACCTTCCTTTTGATAGAACAGTTTTGAAACACTCTTGTGGTAGAATCTGCAAGTCGATATTTGGAAGGTTTGGAGGCCTATCCTGGGAAAGGAAATATCTTCCCATCAAAACTAGACAGAAGCATTCTCAGAAGCTTCTTAGTGATGTGCGCATTCAAGTCACAGAGTTGAAGCTTCCTTTTGATATAGCAGTTTTGAACCACTCTTTTAGTGGAATCTGCAAGTGGATGTTCGGAGAGCTAAGAGGCCAACACTGGAAAAGGAAATCTCTTCACGTAAAAACTAGACGGAAGCATTCTCAGAAACTTCAATGGGCTTTACGCATTCAACTCACAGAGTGCAATGTTGCTTTTGAGAGCGCAGTTTTAAAACACTGTTTTTGTAGAATTTGCTAGAGGATGTTTGGAGCGATGTGAGGCCTTTGCTGGAAAAGGAAATATCTTCACATAAAACCTAGACAGAAGCATTCTCAGAAACTCCTTTGTGATGAGTGCATTCAAATCACACACTTGAACCTTCCTTTGGAAAGAGCAGTTTTGAAACACTCTTTCTGAAGAATCTGCAAGGGGATATTTGGAGCGATTTGAGGCCTATGCTGGAAATGAAATATCTTCACCTAAAAACTAGACGGAAGCATTCTCAGAAACTCCTTTGTGATGAGTGCATTCAACTCACAGAGTTGAAGCTTCCTTTTGATAGAGCAGTTTTGAAACACTCTTTTAGCAGCATCTGCAGGTGGATATTTGGAGCGCTTTGAGGCCAAGGCTGGAAAACGAAATATCATCACATAAAAACTCGACAGAAGCATTCTCTGAAACTTCTTTGTGATGAGTGCATTCAACTCACAGACTCGAACGTTGCTTTTGATAGAACAGTTTAGAAACACTCCTTTTGTAGAATCTGCAAGTGTTTATTTGGAGCGCTTGGAGGCCTATGTTGGAAAAGGACATATCTTCACATCAAGAGTAGACAGACGCATTCTCAGAAACTTCTTTGTGATGAGTGCATTGAACTCACAGAGTTGAACCTACCTGTTGATAGAGAAGTTTTGAAACACCCTTTTTGTAGAATCTGCAAGTGAATATTTGGCGCGATTTGAGGCCTATGCAGGAAACGGAAATATCTTCACATGAAAGCTAGACAGATGAATTCTCCGAAACGTCTTTGTGATGAGTGCATTCACCTCACAGTCTTGAAGCTTCCTTTTGAAAGAGCAGATTCGAAACACTCTTTTTGTAGAATCTGCAAGTGGCTATTTGGAGCGCTTTGAGGGCTATGCTGGAAAAGTTAATACCTTCACCTAAAAACTAGACAGACGCAAACTCAGAAACTTCTTTGTGACGTGTGCATTGAACTCACAGAGTTGAACCTTTCTTTTGATACAGAAGTTTTGAAACACTCTTTTCGTAGAATCTTCAAGTGGATGGATGGAGTGATTTGAGGCCTATGCTGGAAAAGGAAATACCTTCACGTAGAAACGAGACAAAAGCATTCTCAGAAAGTTCCCTGTGCTTTGTGCATTCAACTCACAGAGTTGAACATTCCCTTTGATAGAGCAGTTTTGAAACACTCTTCTTGTAGAATCTGCAAGTGGATATTTGGAGCGCTTCGAGGCCTCTGCCGCCAAAGGAATTATCATTGCATAAAAACTAGATGGAAGCGTTCTCAGAAACTTCCTTGTGATGAGTGCCTTCAACTCGCAGAGTGGAACCTTCCTTTCGATAGACCAGTTTTGAAACACTGTTTTTGTAGGATCCGCAAGTGGCTATTTGGAGCTCTTTGAGGCTTATGCTGGAAAAGGAAATATCTTCGTCTACAAACTAGACAGAAGCATTCTCAGAAACTTCTTTGTCATGTGGGGATTGAACTCACAGAGTTGAACATTCCTTTACATAGAGCAGTTTTGCAACACCCTTTCGGTGGAAAGTGAAAGTGCTTATTTGGTGCGATGGCGGCATCTAGTGGATAAGGAAATACATTCAGATGAAAACAAGATACATCCATTCTCAGAAACTTCTTTGTGATGACTGCATTCTACTCACAGAGTTGAACCTTCCTTTTGATAGAGCAGTTTTGAAACACTCTTTTTGTGGAATCTGCAAGTGGCTATTTGGAGCGCTTTGAGGCCTATGCTGGAAAAGGAAATCTCTTCACATAAAACCTAGACAGAAGTATTCCCAGAAAGTTTTTCTGATGTGCGCATTCAACTCACCGAGTTGAACCTTCCTTTAGATAGAGCAGTTTTGAAACACTCTGTCTGTAGTACCTGCGAGTGGATATTTGGAGTGCTTTGAGTGCTACACTGTAAAAGCAAATATCTTCACTTGGAATCTAGACAGAAGAATTCTCAGAGACTTCCCTGTGCTCTCTGCATTCCACTCACAGAGTTGAACCTTCCTTTTGATAGAACAGTTTTGAAACACTCTTGTGGTAGAATCTGCAAGTCGATATTTGGAAGGTTTGGAGGCCTATCCTGGGAAAGGAAATATCTTCCCATCAAAACTAGACAGAAGCATTCTCAGAAGCTTCTTAGTGATGTGCGCATTCAAGTCACAGAGTTGAAGCTTCCTTTTGATATAGCAGTTTTGAACCACTCTTTTAGTGGAATCTGCAAGTGGATGTTCGGAGAGCTAAGAGGCCAACACTGGAAAAGGAAATCTCTTCACGTAAAAACTAGACGGAAGCATTCTCAGAAACTTCAATGGGCTTTACGCATTCAACTCACAGAGTGCAATGTTGCTTTTGAGAGCGCAGTTTTAAAACACTGTTTTTGTAGAATTTGCTAGAGGATGTTTGGAGCGATGTGAGGCCTTTGCTGGAAAAGGAAATATCTTCACATAAAACCTAGACAGAAGCATTCTCAGAAACTCCTTTGTGATGAGTGCATTCAAATCACACACTTGAACCTTCCTTTGGAAAGAGCAGTTTTGAAACACTCTTTCTGAAGAATCTGCAAGGGGATATTTGGAGCGATTTGAGGCCTATGCTGGAAATGAAATATCTTCACCTAAAAACTAGACGGAAGCATTCTCAGAAACTCCTTTGTGATGAGTGCATTCAACTCACAGAGTTGAAGCTTCCTTTTGATAGAGCAGTTTTGAAACACTCTTTTAGCAGCATCTGCAGGTGGATATTTGGAGCGCTTTGAGGCCAAGGCTGGAAAACGAAATATCATCACATAAAAACTCGACAGAAGCATTCTCTGAAACTTCTTTGTGATGAGTGCATTCAACTCACAGACTCGAACGTTGCTTTTGATAGAACAGTTTAGAAACACTCCTTTTGTAGAATCTGCAAGTGTTTATTTGGAGCGCTTGGAGGCCTATGTTGGAAAAGGACATATCTTCACATCAAGAGTAGACAGACGCATTCTCAGAAACTTCTTTGTGATGAGTGCATTGAACTCACAGAGTTGAACCTACCTGTTGATAGAGAAGTTTTGAAACACCCTTTTTGTAGAATCTGCAAGTGAATATTTGGCGCGATTTGAGGCCTATGCAGGAAACGGAAATATCTTCACATGAAAGCTAGACAGATGAATTCTCCGAAACGTCTTTGTGATGAGTGCATTCACCTCACAGTCTTGAAGCTTCCTTTTGAAAGAGCAGATTCGAAACACTCTTTTTGTAGAATCTGCAAGTGGCTATTTGGAGCGCTTTGAGGGCTATGCTGGAAAAGTTAATACCTTCACCTAAAAACTAGACAGACGCAAACTCAGAAACTTCTTTGTGACGTGTGCATTGAACTCACAGAGTTGAACCTTTCTTTTGATACAGAAGTTTTGAAACACTCTTTTCGTAGAATCTTCAAGTGGATGGATGGAGTGATTTGAGGCCTATGCTGGAAAAGGAAATACCTTCACGTAGAAACGAGACAAAAGCATTCTCAGAAAGTCCCCTGTGCTTTGTGCATTCAACTCACAGAGTTGAACATTCCCTTTGATAGAGCAGTTTTGAAACACTCTTCTTGTAGAATCTGCAAGTGGATATTTGGAGCGCTTCGAGGCCTCTGCCGCCAAAGGAATTATCATTGCATAAAAACTAGATGGAAGCGTTCTCAGAAACTTCCTTGTGATGAGTGCCTTCAACTCGCAGAGTGGAACCTTCCTTTCGATAGACCAGTTTTGAAACACTGTTTTTGTAGGATCCGCAAGTGGCTATTTGGAGCTCTTTGAGGCTTATGCTGGAAAAGGAAATATCTTCGTCTACAAACTAGACAGAAGCATTCTCAGAAACTTCTTTGTCATGTGGGGATTGAACTCACAGAGTTGAACATTCCTTTACATAGAGCAGTTTTGCAACACCCTTTCGGTGGAAAGTGAAAGTGCTTATTTGGTGCGATGGCGGCATCTAGTGGATAAGGAAATACATTCAGATGAAAACAAGATACATCCATTCTCAGAAACTTCTTTGTGATGACTGCATTCTACTCACAGAGTTGAACCTTCCTTTTGATAGAGCAGTTTTGAAACACTCTTTTTGTGGAATCTGCAAGTGGCTATTTGGAGCGCTTTGAGGCCTATGCTGGAAAAGGAAATCTCTTCACATAAAACCTAGACAGAAGTATTCCCAGAAAGTTTTTCTGATGTGCGCATTCAACTCACCGAGTTGAACCTTCCTTTAGATAGAGCAGTTTTGAAACACTCTGTCTGTAGTACCTGCGAGTGGATATTTGGAGTGCTTTGAGTGCTACACTGTAAAAGCAAATATCTTCACTTGGAATCTAGACAGAAGAATTCTCAGAGACTTCCCTGTGCTCTCTGCATTCCACTCACAGAGTTGAACCTTCCTTTTGATAGAACAGTTTTGAAACACTCTTGTGGTAGAATCTGCAAGTCGATATTTGGAAGGTTTGGAGGCCTATCCTGGGAAAGGAAATATCTTCCCATCAAAACTAGACAGAAGCATTCTCAGAAGCTTCTTAGTGATGTGCGCATTCAAGTCACAGAGTTGAAGCTTCCTTTTGATATAGCAGTTTTGAACCACTCTTTTAGTGGAATCTGCAAGTGGATGTTCGGAGAGCTAAGAGGCCAACACTGGAAAAGGAAATCTCTTCACGTAAAAACTAGACGGAAGCATTCTCAGAAACTTCAATGGGCTTTACGCATTCAACTCACAGAGTGCAATGTTGCTTTTGAGAGCGCAGTTTTAAAACACTGTTTTTGTAGAATTTGCTAGAGGATGTTTGGAGCGATGTGAGGCCTTTGCTGGAAAAGGAAATATCTTCACATAAAACCTAGACAGAAGCATTCTCAGAAACTCCTTTGTGATGAGTGCATTCAAATCACACACTTGAACCTTCCTTTGGAAAGAGCAGTTTTGAAACACTCTTTCTGAAGAATCTGCAAGGGGATATTTGGAGCGATTTGAGGCCTATGCTGGAAATGAAATATCTTCACCTAAAAACTAGACGGAAGCATTCTCAGAAACTCCTTTGTGATGAGTGCATTCAACTCACAGAGTTGAAGCTTCCTTTTGATAGAGCAGTTTTGAAACACTCTTTTAGCAGCATCTGCAGGTGGATATTTGGAGCGCTTTGAGGCCAAGGCTGGAAAACGAAATATCATCACATAAAAACTCGACAGAAGCATTCTCTGAAACTTCTTTGTGATGAGTGCATTCAACTCACAGACTCGAACGTTGCTTTTGATAGAACAGTTTAGAAACACTCCTTTTGTAGAATCTGCAAGTGTTTATTTGGAGCGCTTGGAGGCCTATGTTGGAAAAGGACATATCTTCACATCAAGAGTAGACAGACGCATTCTCAGAAACTTCTTTGTGATGAGTGCATTGAACTCACAGAGTTGAACCTACCTGTTGATAGAGAAGTTTTGAAACACCCTTTTTGTAGAATCTGCAAGTGAATATTTGGCGCGATTTGAGGCCTATGCAGGAAACGGAAATATCTTCACATGAAAGCTAGACAGATGAATTCTCCGAAACGTCTTTGTGATGAGTGCATTCACCTCACAGTCTTGAAGCTTCCTTTTGAAAGAGCAGATTCGAAACACTCTTTTTGTAGAATCTGCAAGTGGCTATTTGGAGCGCTTTGAGGGCTATGCTGGAAAAGTTAATACCTTCACCTAAAAACTAGACAGACGCAAACTCAGAAACTTCTTTGTGACGTGTGCATTGAACTCACAGAGTTGAACCTTTCTTTTGATACAGAAGTTTTGAAACACTCTTTTCGTAGAATCTTCAAGTGGATGGATGGAGTGATTTGAGGCCTATGCTGGAAAAGGAAATACCTTCACGTAGAAACGAGACAAAAGCATTCTCAGAAAGTTCCCTGTGCTTTGTGCATTCAACTCACAGAGTTGAACATTCCCTTTGATAGAGCAGTTTTGAAACACTCTTCTTGTAGAATCTGCAAGTGGATATTTGGAGCGCTTCGAGGCCTCTGCCGCCAAAGGAATTATCATTGCATAAAAACTAGATGGAAGCGTTCTCAGAAACTTCCTTGTGATGAGTGCCTTCAACTCGCAGAGTGGAACCTTCCTTTCGATAGACCAGTTTTGAAACACTGTTTTTGTAGGATCCGCAAGTGGCTATTTGGAGCTCTTTGAGGCTTATGCTGGAAAAGGAAATATCTTCGTCTACAAACTAGACAGAAGCATTCTCAGAAACTTCTTTGTCATGTGGGGATTGAACTCACAGAGTTGAACATTCCTTTACATAGAGCAGTTTTGCAACACCCTTTCGGTGGAAAGTGAAAGTGCTTATTTGGTGCGATGGCGGCATCTAGTGGATAAGGAAATACATTCAGATGAAAACAAGATACATCCATTCTCAGAAACTTCTTTGTGATGACTGCATTCTACTCACAGAGTTGAACCTTCCTTTTGATAGAGCAGTTTTGAAACACTCTTTTTGTGGAATCTGCAAGTGGCTATTTGGAGCGCTTTGAGGCCTATGCTGGAAAAGGAAATCTCTTCACATAAAACCTAGACAGAAGTATTCCCAGAAAGTTTTTCTGATGTGCGCATTCAACTCACCGAGTTGAACCTTCCTTTAGATAGAGCAGTTTTGAAACACTCTGTCTGTAGTACCTGCGAGTGGATATTTGGAGTGCTTTGAGTGCTACACTGTAAAAGCAAATATCTTCACTTGGAATCTAGACAGAAGAATTCTCAGAGACTTCCCTGTGCTCTCTGCATTCCACTCACAGAGTTGAACCTTCCTTTTGATAGAACAGTTTTGAAACACTCTTGTGGTAGAATCTGCAAGTCGATATTTGGAAGGTTTGGAGGCCTATCCTGGGAAAGGAAATATCTTCCCATCAAAACTAGACAGAAGCATTCTCAGAAGCTTCTTAGTGATGTGCGCATTCAAGTCACAGAGTTGAAGCTTCCTTTTGATATAGCAGTTTTGAACCACTCTTTTAGTGGAATCTGCAAGTGGATGTTCGGAGAGCTAAGAGGCCAACACTGGAAAAGGAAATCTCTTCACGTAAAAACTAGACGGAAGCATTCTCAGAAACTTCAATGGGCTTTACGCATTCAACTCACAGAGTGCAATGTTGCTTTTGAGAGCGCAGTTTTAAAACACTGTTTTTGTAGAATTTGCTAGAGGATGTTTGGAGCGATGTGAGGCCTTTGCTGGAAAAGGAAATATCTTCACATAAAACCTAGACAGAAGCATTCTCAGAAACTCCTTTGTGATGAGTGCATTCAAATCACACACTTGAACCTTCCTTTGGAAAGAGCAGTTTTGAAACACTCTTTCTGAAGAATCTGCAAGGGGATATTTGGAGCGATTTGAGGCCTATGCTGGAAATGAAATATCTTCACCTAAAAACTAGACGGAAGCATTCTCAGAAACTCCTTTGTGATGAGTGCATTCAACTCACAGAGTTGAAGCTTCCTTTTGATAGAGCAGTTTTGAAACACTCTTTTAGCAGCATCTGCAGGTGGATATTTGGAGCGCTTTGAGGCCAAGGCTGGAAAACGAAATATCATCACATAAAAACTCGACAGAAGCATTCTCTGAAACTTCTTTGTGATGAGTGCATTCAACTCACAGACTCGAACGTTGCTTTTGATAGAACAGTTTAGAAACACTCCTTTTGTAGAATCTGCAAGTGTTTATTTGGAGCGCTTGGAGGCCTATGTTGGAAAAGGACATATCTTCACATCAAGAGTAGACAGACGCATTCTCAGAAACTTCTTTGTGATGAGTGCATTGAACTCACAGAGTTGAACCTACCTGTTGATAGAGAAGTTTTGAAACACCCTTTTTGTAGAATCTGCAAGTGAATATTTGGCGCGATTTGAGGCCTATGCAGGAAACGGAAATATCTTCACATGAAAGCTAGACAGATGAATTCTCCGAAACGTCTTTGTGATGAGTGCATTCACCTCACAGTCTTGAAGCTTCCTTTTGAAAGAGCAGATTCGAAACACTCTTTTTGTAGAATCTGCAAGTGGCTATTTGGAGCGCTTTGAGGGCTATGCTGGAAAAGTTAATACCTTCACCTAAAAACTAGACAGACGCAAACTCAGAAACTTCTTTGTGACGTGTGCATTGAACTCACAGAGTTGAACCTTTCTTTTGATACAGAAGTTTTGAAACACTCTTTTCGTAGAATCTTCAAGTGGATGGATGGAGTGATTTGAGGCCTATGCTGGAAAAGGAAATACCTTCACGTAGAAACGAGACAAAAGCATTCTCAGAAAGTTCCCTGTGCTTTGTGCATTCAACTCACAGAGTTGAACATTCCCTTTGATAGAGCAGTTTTGAAACACTCTTCTTGTAGAATCTGCAAGTGGATATTTGGAGCGCTTCGAGGCCTCTGCCGCCAAAGGAATTATCATTGCATAAAAACTAGATGGAAGCGTTCTCAGAAACTTCCTTGTGATGAGTGCCTTCAACTCGCAGAGTGGAACCTTCCTTTCGATAGACCAGTTTTGAAACACTGTTTTTGTAGGATCCGCAAGTGGCTATTTGGAGCTCTTTGAGGCTTATGCTGGAAAAGGAAATATCTTCGTCTACAAACTAGACAGAAGCATTCTCAGAAACTTCTTTGTCATGTGGGGATTGAACTCACAGAGTTGAACATTCCTTTACATAGAGCAGTTTTGCAACACCCTTTCGGTAGAAAGTGAAAGTGCTTATTTGGTGCGATGGCGGCATCTAGTGGGTAAGGAAATACATTCAGATGAAAACAAGATACATCCATTCTCAGAAACTTCTTTGTGATGACTGCATTCTACTCACAGAGTTGAACCTTCCTTTTGATAGAGCAGTTTTGAAACACTCTTTTTGTGGAATCTGCAAGTGGCTATTTGGAGCGCTTTGAGGCCTATGCTGGAAAAGGAAATCTCTTCACATAAAACCTAGACAGAAGTATTCCCAGAAAGTTTTTCTGATGTGCGCATTCAACTCACCGAGTTGAACCTTCCTTTAGATAGAGCAGTTTTGAAACACTCTGTCTGTAGTACCTGCGAGTGGATATTTGGAGTGCTTTGAGTGCTACACTGTAAAAGCAACTATCTTCACTTGGAATCTAGACAGAAGAATTCTCAGAGACTTCCCTGTGCTCTCTGCATTCCACTCACAGAGTTGAACCTTCCTTTTGATAGAACAGTTTTGAAACACTCTTGTGGTAGAATCTGCAAGTCGATATTTGGAAGGTTTGGAGGCCTATCCTGGGAAAGGAAATATCTTCCCATCAAAACTAGACAGAAGCATTCTCAGAAGCTTCTTAGTGATGTGCGCATTCAAGTCACAGAGTTGAAGCTTCCTTTTGATATAGCAGTTTTGAACCACTCTTTTAGTGGAATCTGCAAGTGGATGTTCGGAGAGCTAAGAGGCCAACACTGGAAAAGGAAATCTCTTCACGTAAAAACTAGACGGAAGCATTCTCAGAAACTTCAATGGGCTTTACGCATTCAACTCACAGAGTGCAATGTTGCTTTTGAGAGCGCAGTTTTAAAACACTGTTTTTGTAGAATTTGCTAGAGGATGTTTGGAGCGATGTGAGGCCTTTGCTGGAAAAGGAAATATCTTCACATAAAACCTAGACAGAAGCATTCTCAGAAACTCCTTTGTGATGAGTGCATTCAAATCACACACTTGAACCTTCCTTTGGAAAGAGCAGTTTTGAAACACTCTTTCTGAAGAATCTGCAAGGGGATATTTGGAGAGATTTGAGGCCTATGCTGGAAATGAAATATCTTCACCTAAAAACTAGACGGAAGCATTCTCAGAAACTCCTTTGTGATGAGTGCATTCAACTCACAGAGTTGAAGCTTCCTTTTGATAGAGCAGTTTTGAAACACTCTTTTAGCAGCATCTGCAGGTGGATATTTGGAGCGCTTTGAGGCCAAGGCTGGAAAACGAAATATCATCACATAAAAACTCGACAGAAGCATTCTCTGAAACTTCTTTGTGATGAGTGCATTCAACTCACAGACTCGAACGTTGCTTTTGATAGAACAGTTTAGAAACACTCCTTTTGTAGAATCTGCAAGTGTTTATTTGGAGCGCTTGGAGGCCTATGTTGGAAAAGGACATATCTTCACATCAAGAGTAGACAGACGCATTCTCAGAAACTTCTTTGTGATGAGTGCATTGAACTCACAGAGTTGAACCTACCTGTTGATAGAGAAGTTTTGAAACACCCTTTTTGTAGAATCTGCAAGTGAATATTTGGCGCGATTTGAGGCCTATGCAGGAAACGGAAATATCTTCACATGAAAACTAGACAGATGAACTCTCCGAAACGTCTTTGTGATGAGTGCATTCACCTCACAGTCTTGAAGCTTCCTTTTGAAAGAGCAGTTTCGAAACACTCTTTTTCTAGAATCTGCAAGTGGCTATTTGGAGCGCTTTGAGGGCTATGCTGGAAAAGTTAATACCTTCACCTAAAAACTAGACAGACGCAAACTCAGAAACTTCTTTGTGACGTGTGCATTGAACTCACAGAGTTGAACCTTTCTTTTGATACAGAAGTTTTGAAACACTCTTTTCGTAGAATCTTCAAGTGGATGGATGGAGTGATTTGAGGCCTATGCTGGAAAAGGAAATACCTTCACGTAGAAACGAGACAAAAGCATTCTCAGAAAGTCCCCTGTGCTTTGTGCATTCAACTCACAGAGTTGAACATTCCCTTTGATAGAGCAGTTTTGAAACACTCTTCTTGTAGAATCTGCAAGTGGATATTTGGAGCGCTTCGAGGCCTCTGCCGCCAAAGGAATTATCATTGCATAAAAACTAGATGGAAGCGTTCTCAGAAACTTCCTTGTGATGAGTGCCTTCAACTCGCAGAGTGGAACCTTCCTTTCGATAGACCAGTTTTGAAACACTGTTTTTGTAGGATCCGCAAGTGGCTATTTGGAGCTCTTTGAGGCTTATGCTGGAAAAGGAAATATCTTCGTCTACAAACTAGACAGAAGCATTCTCAGAAACTTCTTTGTCATGTGGGGATTGAACTCACAGAGTTGAACATTCCTTTACATAGAGCAGTTTTGCAACACCCTTTCGGTGGAAAGTGAAAGTGCTTATTTGGTGCGATGGCGGCATCTAGTGGATAAGGAAATACATTCAGATGAAAACAAGATACATCCATTCTCAGAAACTTCTTTGTGATGACTGCATTCTACTCACAGAGTTGAACCTTCCTTTTGATAGAGCAGTTTTGAAACACTCTTTTTGTGGAATCTGCAAGTGGCTATTTGGAGCGCTTTGAGGCCTATGCTGGAAAAGGAAATCTCTTCACATAAAACCTAGACAGAAGTATTCCCAGAAAGTTTTTCTGATGTGCGCATTCAACTCACCGAGTTGAACCTTCCTTTAGATAGAGCAGTTTTGAAACACTCTGTCTGTAGTACCTGCGAGTGGATATTTGGAGTGCTTTGAGTGCTACACTGTAAAAGCAAATATCTTCACTTGGAATCTAGACAGAAGAATTCTCAGAGACTTCCCTGTGCTCTCTGCATTCCACTCACAGAGTTGAACCTTCCTTTTGATAGAACAGTTTTGAAACACTCTTGTGGTAGAATCTGCAAGTCGATATTTGGAAGGTTTGGAGGCCTATCCTGGGAAAGGAAATATCTTCCCATCAAAACTAGACAGAAGCATTCTCAGAAGCTTCTTAGTGATGTGCGCATTCAAGTCACAGAGTTGAAGCTTCCTTTTGATATAGCAGTTTTGAACCACTCTTTTAGTGGAATCTGCAAGTGGATGTTCGGAGAGCTAAGAGGCCAACACTGGAAAAGGAAATCTCTTCACGTAAAAACTAGACGGAAGCATTCTCAGAAACTTCAATGGGCTTTACGCATTCAACTCACAGAGTGCAATGTTGCTTTTGAGAGCGCAGTTTTAAAACACTGTTTTTGTAGAATTTGCTAGAGGATGTTTGGAGCGATGTGAGGCCTTTGCTGGAAAAGGAAATATCTTCACATAAAACCTAGACAGAAGCATTCTCAGAAACTCCTTTGTGATGAGTGCATTCAAATCACACACTTGAACCTTCCTTTGGAAAGAGCAGTTTTGAAACACTCTTTCTGAAGAATCTGCAAGGGGATATTTGGAGCGATTTGAGGCCTATGCTGGAAATGAAATATCTTCACCTAAAAACTAGACGGAAGCATTCTCAGAAACTCCTTTGTGATGAGTGCATTCAACTCACAGAGTTGAAGCTTCCTTTTGATAGAGCAGTTTTGAAACACTCTTTTAGCAGCATCTGCAGGTGGATATTTGGAGCGCTTTGAGGCCAAGGCTGGAAAACGAAATATCATCACATAAAAACTCGACAGAAGCATTCTCTGAAACTTCTTTGTGATGAGTGCATTCAACTCACAGACTCGAACGTTGCTTTTGATAGAACAGTTTAGAAACACTCCTTTTGTAGAATCTGCAAGTGTTTATTTGGAGCGCTTGGAGGCCTATGTTGGAAAAGGACATATCTTCACATCAAGAGTAGACAGACGCATTCTCAGAAACTTCTTTGTGATGAGTGCATTGAACTCACAGAGTTGAACCTACCTGTTGATAGAGAAGTTTTGAAACACCCTTTTTGTAGAATCTGCAAGTGAATATTTGGCGCGATTTGAGGCCTATGCAGGAAACGGAAATATCTTCACATGAAAGCTAGACAGATGAATTCTCCGAAACGTCTTTGTGATGAGTGCATTCACCTCACAGTCTTGAAGCTTCCTTTTGAAAGAGCAGATTCGAAACACTCTTTTTGTAGAATCTGCAAGTGGCTATTTGGAGCGCTTTGAGGGCTATGCTGGAAAAGTTAATACCTTCACCTAAAAACTAGACAGACGCAAACTCAGAAACTTCTTTGTGACGTGTGCATTGAACTCACAGAGTTGAACCTTTCTTTTGATACAGAAGTTTTGAAACACTCTTTTCGTAGAATCTTCAAGTGGATGGATGGAGTGATTTGAGGCCTATGCTGGAAAAGGAAATACCTTCACGTAGAAACGAGACAAAAGCATTCTCAGAAAGTTCCCTGTGCTTTGTGCATTCAACTCACAGAGTTGAACATTCCCTTTGATAGAGCAGTTTTGAAACACTCTTCTTGTAGAATCTGCAAGTGGATATTTGGAGCGCTTCGAGGCCTCTGCCGCCAAAGGAATTATCATTGCATAAAAACTAGATGGAAGCGTTCTCAGAAACTTCCTTGTGATGAGTGCCTTCAACTCGCAGAGTGGAACCTTCCTTTCGATAGACCAGTTTTGAAACACTGTTTTTGTAGGATCCGCAAGTGGCTATTTGGAGCTCTTTGAGGCTTATGCTGGAAAAGGAAATATCTTCGTCTACAAACTAGACAGAAGCATTCTCAGAAACTTCTTTGTCATGTGGGGATTGAACTCACAGAGTTGAACATTCCTTTACATAGAGCAGTTTTGCAACACCCTTTCGGTGGAAAGTGAAAGTGCTTATTTGGTGCGATGGCGGCATCTAGTGGATAAGGAAATACATTCAGATGAAAACAAGATACATCCATTCTCAGAAACTTCTTTGTGATGACTGCATTCTACTCACAGAGTTGAACCTTCCTTTTGATAGAACAGTTTGGAAACACTCTTTTTGTGGAATCTGCAAGTGGCTATTTGGAGGGCTTTGAGGCCTATGCTGGAAAAGGAAATCTCTTCACGTAAAACCTAGACAGAAGTATTCCCAGAAAGTTTTTCTGATGTGCGCATTCAACTCACCGAGTTGAAGCTTCCTTTAGATAGAGCAGTTTTGAAACACTCTGTCTGTAGTACCTGCGAGTGGATATTTGGAGTGCTTTGAGTGCTACACTGTAAAAGCAAATATCTTCACTTGGAATCTAGACAGAAGAATTCTCAGAGACTTCCCTGTGCTCTCTGCATTCCACTCACAGAGTTGAACCTTCCTTTTGATAGAACAGTTTTGAAACACTCTTGTGGTAGAATCTGCAAGTCGATATTTGGAAGGTTTGGAGGCCTATCCTGGGAAAGGAAATATCTTCCCATCAAAACTAGACAGAAGCATTCTCAGAAACTTCTTAGTGACGTGCGCATTCAAGTCACAGAGTTGAAGCTTCCTTTTGATATAGCAGTTTTGAACCACTCTTTTAGTGGAATCTGCAAGTGGATGTTCGGAGAGCTAAGAGGCCAACACTGGAAAAGGAAATCTCTTCACGTAAAAACTAGACGGAAGCATTCTCAGAAACTTCAATGGGCTTTACGCATTCAACTCACAGAGTGCAATGTTGCTTTTGAGAGCGCAGTTTTAAAACACTGTTTTTGTAGAATTTGCTAGAGGATGTTTGGAGCGATGTGAGGCCTTTGCTGGAAAAGGAAATATCTTCACATAAAACCTAGACAGAAGCATTCTCAGAAACTCCTTTGTGATGAGTGCATTCAAATCACACACTTGAACCTTCCTTTGGAAAGAGCAGTTTTGAAACACTCTTTCTGAAGAATCTGCAAGTGGATATTTGGAGCGATTTGAGGCCTCTGCTGGAAATGAAATATCTTCACCTAAAAACTAGACGGAAGCATTCTCAGAAACTCCTTTGTGATGAGTGCATTCAACTCACAGAGTTGAAGCTTCCTTTTGATAGAGCAGTTTTGAAACACTCTTTTAGCAGCATCTGCAAGTGGATATTTGGAGCGCTTTGAGGCCAAGGCTGGAAAACGAAATATCATCACATAAAAACTCGACAGAAGCATTCTCTGAAACTTCTTTGTGATGAGTGCATTCAACTCACAGACTCGAACGTTTCTTTTGATAGAACAGTTTAGAAACACTCCTTTTGTAGAATCTGCAAGTGTTTATTTGGAGCGCTTGGAGGCCTATGTTGGAAAAGGACATATCTTCACATCAAAAGTAGACAGACGCATTCTCAGAAACTTCTTTGTGATGAGTGCATTGAACTCACAGAGTTGAACCTACCTATTGATAGAGAAGTTTTGAAACACCCTTTTTGTAGAATCTGCAAGTGAATATTTGGCGCGATTTGAGGCCTATGCAGGAAACGGAAATATCTTCACATGAAAACTAGACAGATGAATTCTCCGAAACGTCTTTGTGATGAGTGCATTCAACTCACTGACTTGAAGCTTCCTTTTGAAAGAGCAGTTTCGAAACACTCTTTTTGTAGAATCTGCAAGTGGATATTTGGAGCGCTTTGAGGGCTATGCTGGAAAAGTTAATACCTTCACCTAAAAACTAGACAGACGCAAACCCAGAAACTTCTTTGTGACGTGTGCATTGAACTCACAGAGTTGAACCTTTCTTTTGATACAGAAGTTTTGAAACACTCTTTTCGTAGAATCTTCAAGTGGATGGATGGAGTGATTTGAGGCCTATGCTGGAAAAGGAAATACCTTCACGTAGAAACGAGACAAAAGCATTCTCAGAAAGTTCCCTGTGCTTTGTGCATTCAACTCACAGAGTTGAACATTCCCTTTGATAGAGCAGTTTTGAAACACTCTTCTTGTAGAATCTGCAAGTGGATATTTGGAGCGCTTTGAGGCCTCTGCCGCCAAAGGAATTATCATTGCATAAAAACTAGATGGAAGCGTTCTCAGAAACTTCCTTGTGATGAGTGCATTCAACTCGCAGAGTGGAACCTTCCTTTCGATAGACCAGTTTTGAAACACTGTTTTTGTAGAATCCGCAAGTGGCTATTTGGAGCTCTTTGAGGCTTATGCTGGAAAAGGAAATATCTTCGTCTACAAACTAGACAGAAGCATTCTCAGAAACTTCTTTGTCATGTGGGGATTGAACTCACAGAGTTGAACATTCCTTTACATAGAGCAGTTTTGCAACACCCTTTCGGTGGAAAGTGAAAGTGCTTATTTGGTGCGATGGCGGCATCTAGTGGATAAGGAAATACATTCAGATGAAAACAAGATACATCCATTCTCAGAAACTTCTTTGTGATGACTGCATTCTACTCACAGAGTTGAACCTTCCTTTTGATAGAACAGTTTTGAAACACTCTTTTTGTGGAATCTGCAAGTGGCTATTTGGAGCGCTTTGAGGCCTATGCTGGAAAAGGAAATCTCTTCACATAAAACCTAGACAGAAGTATTCCCAGAAAGTTTTTCTGATGTGCGCATTCAACTCACCGAGTTGAACCTTCCTTTAGATAGAGCAGTTTTGAAACACTCTGTCTGTAGTACCTGCGAGTGGATATTTGGAGTGCTTTGAGTGCTACACTGTAAAAGCAAATATCTTCACTTGGAATCTAGACAGAAGAATTCTCAGAGACTTCCCTGTGCTCTCTGCATTCCACTCACAGAGTTGAACCTTCCTTTTGATAGAACAGTTTTGAAACACTCTTGTGGTAGAATCTGCAAGTCGATATTTGGAAGGTTTGGAGGCCTATCCTGGGAAAGGAAATATCTTCCCATCAAAACTAGACAGAAGCATTCTCAGAAGCTTCTTAGTGATGTGCGCATTCAAGTCACAGAGTTGAAGCTTCCTTTTGATATAGCAGTTTGGAACCACTCTTTTAGTGGAATCTGCAAGTGGATGTTCGGAGAGCTAAGAGGCCAACACTGGAAAAGGAAATCTCTTCACGTAAAAACTAGACGGAAGCATTCTCAGAAACTTCAATGGGCTTTACGCATTCAACTCACAGAGTGCAATGTTGCTTTTGAGAGCGCAGTTTTAAAACACTGTTTTTGTAGAATTTGCTAGAGGATGTTTGGAGCGATGTGAGGCCTTTGCTGGAAAAGGAAATATCTTCACATAAAACCTAGACAGAAGCATTCTCAGAAACTCCTTTGTGATGAGTGCATTCAAATCACACACTTGAACCTTCCTTTGGAAAGAGCAGTTTTGAAACACTCTTTCTGAAGAATCTGCAAGGGGATATTTGGAGCGATTTGAGGCCTATGCTGGAAATGAAATATCTTCACCTAAAAACTAGACGGAAGCATTCTCAGAAACTCCTTTGTGATGAGTGCATTCAACTCACAGAGTTGAAGCTTCCTTTTGATAGAGCAGTTTTGAAACACTCTTTTAGCAGCATCTGCAGGTGGATATTTGGAGCGCTTTGAGGCCAAGGCTGGAAAACGAAATATCATCACATAAAAACTCGACAGAAGCATTCTCTGAAACTTCTTTGTGATGAGTGCATTCAACTCACAGACTCGAACGTTTCTTTTGATAGAACAGTTTAGAAACACTCCTTTTGTAGAATCTGCAAGTGTTTATTTGGAGCGCTTGGAGGCCTATGTTGGAAAAGGACATATCTTCACATCAAGAGTAGACAGACGCATTCTCAGAAACTTCTTTGTGATGAGTGCATTGAACTCACAGAGTTGAACCTACCTGTTGATAGAGAAGTTTTGAAACACCCTTTTTGTAGAATCTGCAAGTGAATATTTGGCGCGATTTGAGGCCTATGCAGGAAACGGAAATATCTTCACATGAAAGCTAGACAGATGAATTCTCCGAAACGTCTTTGTGATGAGTGCATTCAACTCACAGACTTGAAGCTTCCTTTTGAAAGAGCAGTTTCGAAACACTCTTTTTGTAGAATCTGCAAGTGGATATTTGGAGCGCTTTGAGGGCTATGCTGGAAAAGTTAATACCTTCACCTAAAAACTAGACAGACGCAAACTCAGAAACTTCTTTGTGACGTGTGCATTGAACTCACAGAGTTGAACCTTTCTTTTGATACAGAAGTTTTGAAACACTCTTTTCGTAGAATCTTCAAGTGGATGGATGGAGTGATTTGAGGCCTATGCTGGAAAAGGAAATACCTTCACGTAGAAACGAGACAAAAGCATTCTCAGAAAGTTCCCTGTGCTTTGTGCATTCAACTCACAGAGTTGAACATTCCCTTTGATAGAGCAGTTTTGAAACACTCTTTTTGTAGAATCTGCAAGTGGATATTTGGAGCGCTTTGAGGCCTCTGCCGCCAAAGGAATTATCATTGCATAAAAACTAGATGGAAGCGTTCTCAGAAACTTCCTTGTGATGAGTGCCTTCAACTCGCAGAGTGGAACCTTCCTTTCGATAGACCAGTTTTGAAACACTGTTTTTGTAGAATCCGCAAGTGGCTATTTGGAGCTCTTTGAGGCTTATGCTGGAAAAGGAAATATCTTCGTCTACAAACTAGACAGAAGCATTCTCAGAAACTTCTTTGTCATGTGGGGATTGAACTCACAGAGTTGAACATTCCTTTACATAGAGCAGTTTTGCAACACCCTTTCGGTGGAAAGTGAAAGTGCTTATTTGGTGCGATGGCGGCATCTAGTGGATAAGGAAATACATTCAGATGAAAACAAGATACATCCATTCTCAGAAACTTCTTTGTGATGACTGCATTCTACTCACAGAGTTGAACCTTCCTTTTGATAGAGCAGTTTTGAAACACTCTTTGTGTGGAATCTGCAAGTGGCTATTTGGAGCGCTTTGAGGCCTATGCTGGAAAAGGAAATCTCTTCACATAAAACCTAGACAGAAGTATTCCCAGAAAGTTTTTCTGATGTGCGCATTCAACTCACCGAGTTGAACCTTCCTTTAGATGGAGCAGTTTTGAAACACTCTGTCTGTAGTACCTGCGAGTGGATATTTGGAGTGCTTTGAGTGCTACACTGTAAAAGCAAATATCTTCACTTGGAATCTAGACAGAAGAATTCTCAGAGACTTCCCTGTGCTCTCTGCATTCCGCTCACAGAGTTGAACCTTCCTTTTGATAGAACAGTTTTGAAACACTCTTGTGGTAGAATCTGCAAGTCGATATTTGGAAGGTTTGGAGGCCTATCCTGGGAAAGGAAATATCTTCCCATCAAAACTAGACAGAAGCATTCTCAGAAGCTTCTCAGTGATGTGCGCATTCAAGTCACAGAGTTGAAGCTTCCTTTTGATATAGCAGTTTTGAACCACTCTTTTAGTGGAATCTGCAAGTGGATGTTCGGAGAGCTAAGAGGCCAACACTGGAAAAGGAAATCTCTTCACGTAAAAACTAGACGGAAGCATTCTCAGAAACTTCAATGGGCTTTACGCATTCAACTCACAGAGTGCAATGTTGCTTTTGAGAGCGCAGTTTTAAAACACTGTTTTTGTAGAATTTGCTAGAGGATGTTTGGAGCGATGTGAGGCCTTTGCTGGAAAAGGAAATATCTTCACATAAAACCTAGACAGAAGCATTCTCAGAAACTCCTTTGTGATGAGTGCATTCAAATCACACACTTGAACCTTCCTTTGGAAAGAGCAGTTTTGAAACACTCTTTCTGAAGAATCTGCAAGTGGATATTTGGAGCGATTTGAGGCCTATGCTGGAAATGAAATATCTTCACCTAAAAACTAGACGGAAGCATTCTCAGAAACTCCTTTGTGATGAGTGCATTCAACTCACAGAGTTGAAGCTTCCTTTTGATAGAGCAGTTTTGAAACACTCTTTTAGCAGCATCTGCAGGTGGATATTTGGAGCGCTTTGAGGCCAAGGCTGGAAAACGAAATATCATCACATAAAAACTCGCAGAAGCATTCTCTGAAACTTCTTTGTGATGAGTGCATTCAACTCACAGACTCGAACGTTGCTTTTGATAGAACAGTTTAGAAACACTCCTTTTGTAGAATCTGCAAGTGTTTATTTGGAGCGCTTGGAGGCCTATGTTGGAAAAGGACATATCTTCACATCAAGAGTAGACAGACGCATTCTCAGAAACTTCTTTGTGATGAGTGCATTGAACTCACAGAGTTGAACCTACCTATTGATAGAGAAGTTTTGAAACACCCTTTTTGTAGAATCTGCAAGTGAATATTTGGCGCGATTTGAGGCCTATGCAGGAAACGGAAATATCTTCACATGAAAGCTAGACAGATGAATTCTCCGAAACGTCTTTGTGATGAGTGCATTCAACTCACAGACTTGAAGCTTCCTTTTGAAAGAGCAGTTTCGAAACACTCTTTTTGTAGAATCTGCAAGTGGATATTTGGAGCGCTTTGAGGGCTATGCTGGAAAAGTTAATACCTTCACCTAAAAACTAGACAGACGCAAACTCAGAAACTTCTTTGTGACGTGCGCATTGAACTCACAGAGTTGAACCTTTCTTTTGATACAGAAGTTTTGAAACACTCTTTTCGTAGAATCTTCAAGTGGATGGATGGAGTGATTTGAGGCCTATGCTGGAAAAGGAAATACCTTCACGTAGAAACGAGACAAAAGCATTCTCAGAAAGTTCCCTGTGCTTTGTGCATTCAACTCACAGAGTTGAACATTCCCTTTGATAGAGCAGTTTTGAAACACTCTTCTTGTAGAATCTGCAAGTGGATATTTGGAGCGCTTTGAGGCCTCTGCCGCCAAAGGAATTATCATTGCATAAAAACTAGATGGAAGCGTTCTCAGAAACTTCCTTGTGATGAGTGCCTTCAACTCGCAGAGTGGAACCTTCCTTTCGATAGACCAGTTTTGAAACACTGTTTTTGTAGAATCCGCAAGTGGCTATTTGGAGCTCTTTGAGGCTTATGCTGGAAAAGGAAATATCTTCGTCTACAAACTAGACAGAAGCATTCTCAGAAACTTCTTTGTCATGTGGGGATTGAACTCACAGAGTTGAACATTCCTTTACATAGAGCCGTTTTGCAACACCCTTTCGGTGGAAAGTGAAAGTGGTTATTTGGTGCGATGGCGGCATCTAGTGGATAAGGAAATACATTCAGATGAAAACAAGATACATCCATTCTCAGAAACTTCTTTGTGATGACTGCATTCTACTCACAGAGTTGAACCTTCCTTTTGATAGAGCAGTTTTGAAACACTCTTTGTGTGGAATCTGCAAGTGGCTATTTGGAGCGCTTTGAGGCCTATGCTGGAAAAGGAAATCTCTTCACATAAAACCTAGACAGAAGTATTCCCAGAAAGTTTTTCTGATGTGCGCATTCAACTCACCGAGTTGAACCTTCCTTTAGATAGAGCAGTTTTGAAACACTCTGTCTGCAGTACCTGCGAGTGGATATTTGGAGTGCTTTGAGTGCTACACTGTAAAAGCAAATATCTTCACTTGGAATCTAGACAGAAGAATTCTCAGAGACTTCCCTGTGCTCTCTGCATTCCACTCACAGAGTTGAACCTTCCTTTTGATAGAACAGTTTTGAAACACTCTTGTGGTAGAATCTGCAAGTCGATATTTGGAAGGTTTGGAGGCCTATCCTGGGAAAGGAAATATCTTCCCATCAAAACTAGACAGAAGCATTCTCAGAAGCTTCTTAGTGATGTGCGCATTCAAGTCACAGAGTTGAAGCTTCCTTTTGATATAGCAGTTTTGAACCACTCTTTTAGTGGAATCTGCAAGTGGATGTTCGGAGAGCTAAGAGGCCAACACTGGAAAAGGAAATCTCTTCACGTAAAAACTAGACGGAAGCATTCTCAGAAACTTCAATGGGCTTTACGCATTCAACTCACAGAGTGCAATGTTGCTTTTGAGAGCGCAGTTTTAAAACACTGTTTTTGTAGAATTTGCTAGAGGATGTTTGGAGCGATGTGAGGCCTTTGCTGGAAAAGGAAATATCTTCACATAAAACCTAGACAGAAGCATTCTCAGAAACTCCTTTGTGATGAGTGCATTCAAATCACACACTTGAACCTTCCTTTGGAAAGAGCAGTTTTGAAACACTCTTTCTGAAGAATCTGCAAGGGGATATTTGGAGCGATTTGAGGCCTATGCTGGAAATGAAATATCTTCACCTAAAAACTAGACGGAAGCATTCTCAGAAACTCCTTTGTGATGAGTGCATTCAACTCACAGAGTTGAAGCTTCCTTTTGATAGAGCAGTTTTGAAACACTCTTTTAGCAGCATCTGCAGGTGGATATTTGGAGCGCTTTGAGGCCAAGGCTGGAAAACGAAATATCATCACATAAAAACTCGACAGAAGCATTCTCTGAAACTTCTTTGTGATGAGTGCATTCAACTCACAGACTCGAACGTTGCTTTTGATAGAACAGTTTAGAAACACTCCTTTTGTAGAATCTGCAAGTGTTTATTTGGAGCGCTTGGAGGCCTATGTTGGAAAAGGACATATCTTCACATCAAGAGTAGACAGACGCATTCTCAGAAACTTCTTTGTGATGAGTGCATTGAACTCACAGAGTTGAACCTACCTGTTGATAGAGAAGTTTTGAAACACCCTTTTTGTAGAATCTGCAAGTGAATATTTGGCGCGATTTGAGGCCTATGCAGGAAACGGAAATATCTTCACATGAAAGCTAGACAGATGAATTCTCCGAAACGTCTTTGTGATGAGTGCATTCACCTCACAGTCTTGAAGCTTCCTTTTGAAAGAGCAGATTCGAAACACTCTTTTTGTAGAATCTGCAAGTGGCTATTTGGAGCGCTTTGAGGGCTATGCTGGAAAAGTTAATACCTTCACCTAAAAACTAGACAGACGCAAACTCAGAAACTTCTTTGTGACGTGTGCATTGAACTCACAGAGTTGAACCTTTCTTTTGATACAGAAGTTTTGAAACACTCTTTTCGTAGAATCTTCAAGTGGATGGATGGAGTGATTTGAGGCCTATGCTGGAAAAGGAAATACCTTCACGTAGAAACGAGACAAAAGCATTCTCAGAAAGTCCCCTGTGCTTTGTGCATTCAACTCACAGAGTTGAACATTCCCTTTGATAGAGCAGTTTTGAAACACTCTTCTTGTAGAATCTGCAAGTGGATATTTGGAGCGCTTCGAGGCCTCTGCCGCCAAAGGAATTATCATTGCATAAAAACTAGATGGAAGCGTTCTCAGAAACTTCCTTGTGATGAGTGCCTTCAACTCGCAGAGTGGAACCTTCCTTTCGATAGACCAGTTTTGAAACACTGTTTTTGTAGGATCCGCAAGTGGCTATTTGGAGCTCTTTGAGGCTTATGCTGGAAAAGGAAATATCTTCGTCTACAAACTAGACAGAAGCATTCTCAGAAACTTCTTTGTCATGTGGGGATTGAACTCACAGAGTTGAACATTCCTTTACATAGAGCAGTTTTGCAACACCCTTTCGGTGGAAAGTGAAAGTGCTTATTTGGTGCGATGGCGGCATCTAGTGGATAAGGAAATACATTCAGATGAAAACAAGATACATCCATTCTCAGAAACTTCTTTGTGATGACTGCATTCTACTCACAGAGTTGAACCTTCCTTTTGATAGAGCAGTTTTGAAACACTCTTTTTGTGGAATCTGCAAGTGGCTATTTGGAGCGCTTTGAGGCCTATGCTGGAAAAGGAAATCTCTTCACATAAAACCTAGACAGAAGTATTCCCAGAAAGTTTTTCTGATGTGCGCATTCAACTCACCGAGTTGAACCTTCCTTTAGATAGAGCAGTTTTGAAACACTCTGTCTGTAGTACCTGCGAGTGGATATTTGGAGTGCTTTGAGTGCTACACTGTAAAAGCAAATATCTTCACTTGGAATCTAGACAGAAGAATTCTCAGAGACTTCCCTGTGCTCTCTGCATTCCACTCACAGAGTTGAACCTTCCTTTTGATAGAACAGTTTTGAAACACTCTTGTGGTAGAATCTGCAAGTCGATATTTGGAAGGTTTGGAGGCCTATCCTGGGAAAGGAAATATCTTCCCATCAAAACTAGACAGAAGCATTCTCAGAAGCTTCTTAGTGATGTGCGCATTCAAGTCACAGAGTTGAAGCTTCCTTTTGATATAGCAGTTTTGAACCACTCTTTTAGTGGAATCTGCAAGTGGATGTTCGGAGAGCTAAGAGGCCAACACTGGAAAAGGAAATCTCTTCACGTAAAAACTAGACGGAAGCATTCTCAGAAACTTCAATGGGCTTTACGCATTCAACTCACAGAGTGCAATGTTGCTTTTGAGAGCGCAGTTTTAAAACACTGTTTTTGTAGAATTTGCTAGAGGATGTTTGGAGCGATGTGAGGCCTTTGCTGGAAAAGGAAATATCTTCACATAAAACCTAGACAGAAGCATTCTCAGAAACTCCTTTGTGATGAGTGCATTCAAATCACACACTTGAACCTTCCTTTGGAAAGAGCAGTTTTGAAACACTCTTTCTGAAGAATCTGCAAGGGGATATTTGGAGCGATTTGAGGCCTATGCTGGAAATGAAATATCTTCACCTAAAAACTAGACGGAAGCATTCTCAGAAACTCCTTTGTGATGAGTGCATTCAACTCACAGAGTTGAAGCTTCCTTTTGATAGAGCAGTTTTGAAACACTCTTTTAGCAGCATCTGCAGGTGGATATTTGGAGCGCTTTGAGGCCAAGGCTGGAAAACGAAATATCATCACATAAAAACTCGACAGAAGCATTCTCTGAAACTTCTTTGTGATGAGTGCATTCAACTCACAGACTCGAACGTTGCTTTTGATAGAACAGTTTAGAAACACTCCTTTTGTAGAATCTGCAAGTGTTTATTTGGAGCGCTTGGAGGCCTATGTTGGAAAAGGACATATCTTCACATCAAGAGTAGACAGACGCATTCTCAGAAACTTCTTTGTGATGAGTGCATTGAACTCACAGAGTTGAACCTACCTGTTGATAGAGAAGTTTTGAAACACCCTTTTTGTAGAATCTGCAAGTGAATATTTGGCGCGATTTGAGGCCTATGCAGGAAACGGAAATATCTTCACATGAAAGCTAGACAGATGAATTCTCCGAAACGTCTTTGTGATGAGTGCATTCACCTCACAGTCTTGAAGCTTCCTTTTGAAAGAGCAGATTCGAAACACTCTTTTTGTAGAATCTGCAAGTGGCTATTTGGAGCGCTTTGAGGGCTATGCTGGAAAAGTTAATACCTTCACCTAAAAACTAGACAGACGCAAACTCAGAAACTTCTTTGTGACGTGTGCATTGAACTCACAGAGTTGAACCTTTCTTTTGATACAGAAGTTTTGAAACACTCTTTTCGTAGAATCTTCAAGTGGATGGATGGAGTGATTTGAGGCCTATGCTGGAAAAGGAAATACCTTCACGTAGAAACGAGACAAAAGCATTCTCAGAAAGTTCCCTGTGCTTTGTGCATTCAACTCACAGAGTTGAACATTCCCTTTGATAGAGCAGTTTTGAAACACTCTTCTTGTAGAATCTGCAAGTGGATATTTGGAGCGCTTCGAGGCCTCTGCCGCCAAAGGAATTATCATTGCATAAAAACTAGATGGAAGCGTTCTCAGAAACTTCCTTGTGATGAGTGCCTTCAACTCGCAGAGTGGAACCTTCCTTTCGATAGACCAGTTTTGAAACACTGTTTTTGTAGGATCCGCAAGTGGCTATTTGGAGCTCTTTGAGGCTTATGCTGGAAAAGGAAATATCTTCGTCTACAAACTAGACAGAAGCATTCTCAGAAACTTCTTTGTCATGTGGGGATTGAACTCACAGAGTTGAACATTCCTTTACATAGAGCAGTTTTGCAACACCCTTTCGGTGGAAAGTGAAAGTGCTTATTTGGTGCGATGGCGGCATCTAGTGGATAAGGAAATACATTCAGATGAAAACAAGATACATCCATTCTCAGAAACTTCTTTGTGATGACTGCATTCTACTCACAGAGTTGAACCTTCCTTTTGATAGAGCAGTTTTGAAACACTCTTTTTGTGGAATCTGCAAGTGGCTATTTGGAGCGCTTTGAGGCCTATGCTGGAAAAGGAAATCTCTTCACATAAAACCTAGACAGAAGTATTCCCAGAAAGTTTTTCTGATGTGCGCATTCAACTCACCGAGTTGAACCTTCCTTTAGATAGAGCAGTTTTGAAACACTCTGTCTGTAGTACCTGCGAGTGGATATTTGGAGTGCTTTGAGTGCTACACTGTAAAAGCAAATATCTTCACTTGGAATCTAGACAGAAGAATTCTCAGAGACTTCCCTGTGCTCTCTGCATTCCACTCACAGAGTTGAACCTTCCTTTTGATAGAACAGTTTTGAAACACTCTTGTGGTAGAATCTGCAAGTCGATATTTGGAAGGTTTGGAGGCCTATCCTGGGAAAGGAAATATCTTCCCATCAAAACTAGACAGAAGCATTCTCAGAAGCTTCTTAGTGATGTGCGCATTCAAGTCACAGAGTTGAAGCTTCCTTTTGATATAGCAGTTTTGAACCACTCTTTTAGTGGAATCTGCAAGTGGATGTTCGGAGAGCTAAGAGGCCAACACTGGAAAAGGAAATCTCTTCACGTAAAAACTAGACGGAAGCATTCTCAGAAACTTCAATGGGCTTTACGCATTCAACTCACAGAGTGCAATGTTGCTTTTGAGAGCGCAGTTTTAAAACACTGTTTTTGTAGAATTTGCTAGAGGATGTTTGGAGCGATGTGAGGCCTTTGCTGGAAAAGGAAATATCTTCACATAAAACCTAGACAGAAGCATTCTCAGAAACTCCTTTGTGATGAGTGCATTCAAATCACACACTTGAACCTTCCTTTGGAAAGAGCAGTTTTGAAACACTCTTTCTGAAGAATCTGCAAGGGGATATTTGGAGCGATTTGAGGCCTATGCTGGAAATGAAATATCTTCACCTAAAAACTAGACGGAAGCATTCTCAGAAACTCCTTTGTGATGAGTGCATTCAACTCACAGAGTTGAAGCTTCCTTTTGATAGAGCAGTTTTGAAACACTCTTTTAGCAGCATCTGCAGGTGGATATTTGGAGCGCTTTGAGGCCAAGGCTGGAAAACGAAATATCATCACATAAAAACTCGACAGAAGCATTCTCTGAAACTTCTTTGTGATGAGTGCATTCAACTCACAGACTCGAACGTTGCTTTTGATAGAACAGTTTAGAAACACTCCTTTTGTAGAATCTGCAAGTGTTTATTTGGAGCGCTTGGAGGCCTATGTTGGAAAAGGACATATCTTCACATCAAGAGTAGACAGACGCATTCTCAGAAACTTCTTTGTGATGAGTGCATTGAACTCACAGAGTTGAACCTACCTGTTGATAGAGAAGTTTTGAAACACCCTTTTTGTAGAATCTGCAAGTGAATATTTGGCGCGATTTGAGGCCTATGCAGGAAACGGAAATATCTTCACATGAAAGCTAGACAGATGAATTCTCCGAAACGTCTTTGTGATGAGTGCATTCACCTCACAGTCTTGAAGCTTCCTTTTGAAAGAGCAGATTCGAAACACTCTTTTTGTAGAATCTGCAAGTGGCTATTTGGAGCGCTTTGAGGGCTATGCTGGAAAAGTTAATACCTTCACCTAAAAACTAGACAGACGCAAACTCAGAAACTTCTTTGTGACGTGTGCATTGAACTCACAGAGTTGAACCTTTCTTTTGATACAGAAGTTTTGAAACACTCTTTTCGTAGAATCTTCAAGTGGATGGATGGAGTGATTTGAGGCCTATGCTGGAAAAGGAAATACCTTCACGTAGAAACGAGACAAAAGCATTCTCAGAAAGTTCCCTGTGCTTTGTGCATTCAACTCACAGAGTTGAACATTCCCTTTGATAGAGCAGTTTTGAAACACTCTTCTTGTAGAATCTGCAAGTGGATATTTGGAGCGCTTCGAGGCCTCTGCCGCCAAAGGAATTATCATTGCATAAAAACTAGATGGAAGCGTTCTCAGAAACTTCCTTGTGATGAGTGCCTTCAACTCGCAGAGTGGAACCTTCCTTTCGATAGACCAGTTTTGAAACACTGTTTTTGTAGGATCCGCAAGTGGCTATTTGGAGCTCTTTGAGGCTTATGCTGGAAAAGGAAATATCTTCGTCTACAAACTAGACAGAAGCATTCTCAGAAACTTCTTTGTCATGTGGGGATTGAACTCACAGAGTTGAACATTCCTTTACATAGAGCAGTTTTGCAACACCCTTTCGGTAGAAAGTGAAAGTGCTTATTTGGTGCGATGGCGGCATCTAGTGGATAAGGAAATACATTCAGATGAAAACAAGATACATCCATTCTCAGAAACTTCTTTGTGATGACTGCATTCTACTCACAGAGTTGAACCTTCCTTTTGATAGAGCAGTTTTGAAACACTCTTTTTGTGGAATCTGCAAGTGGCTATTTGGAGCGCTTTGAGGCCTATGCTGGAAAAGGAAATCTCTTCACATAAAACCTAGACAGAAGTATTCCCAGAAAGTTTTTCTGATGTGCGCATTCAACTCACCGAGTTGAACCTTCCTTTAGATAGAGCAGTTTTGAAACACTCTGTCTGTAGTACCTGCGAGTGGATATTTGGAGTGCTTTGAGTGCTACACTGTAAAAGCAACTATCTTCACTTGGAATCTAGACAGAAGAATTCTCAGAGACTTCCCTGTGCTCTCTGCATTCCACTCACAGAGTTGAACCTTCCTTTTGATAGAACAGTTTTGAAACACTCTTGTGGTAGAATCTGCAAGTCGATATTTGGAAGGTTTGGAGGCCTATCCTGGGAAAGGAAATATCTTCCCATCAAAACTAGACAGAAGCATTCTCAGAAGCTTCTTAGTGATGTGCGCATTCAAGTCACAGAGTTGAAGCTTCCTTTTGATATAGCAGTTTTGAACCACTCTTTTAGTGGAATCTGCAAGTGGATGTTCGGAGAGCTAAGAGGCCAACACTGGAAAAGGAAATCTCTTCACGTAAAAACTAGACGGAAGCATTCTCAGAAACTTCAATGGGCTTTACGCATTCAACTCACAGAGTGCAATGTTGCTTTTGAGAGCGCAGTTTTAAAACACTGTTTTTGTAGAATTTGCTAGAGGATGTTTGGAGCGATGTGAGGCCTTTGCTGGAAAAGGAAATATCTTCACATAAAACCTAGACAGAAGCATTCTCAGAAACTCCTTTGTGATGAGTGCATTCAAATCACACACTTGAACCTTCCTTTGGAAAGAGCAGTTTTGAAACACTCTTTCTGAAGAATCTGCAAGGGGATATTTGGAGAGATTTGAGGCCTATGCTGGAAATGAAATATCTTCACCTAAAAACTAGACGGAAGCATTCTCAGAAACTCCTTTGTGATGAGTGCATTCAACTCACAGAGTTGAAGCTTCCTTTTGATAGAGCAGTTTTGAAACACTCTTTTAGCAGCATCTGCAGGTGGATATTTGGAGCGCTTTGAGGCCAAGGCTGGAAAACGAAATATCATCACATAAAAACTCGACAGAAGCATTCTCTGAAACTTCTTTGTGATGAGTGCATTCAACTCACAGACTCGAACGTTGCTTTTGATAGAACAGTTTAGAAACACTCCTTTTGTAGAATCTGCAAGTGTTTATTTGGAGCGCTTGGAGGCCTATGTTGGAAAAGGACATATCTTCACATCAAGAGTAGACAGACGCATTCTCAGAAACTTCTTTGTGATGAGTGCATTGAACTCACAGAGTTGAACCTACCTGTTGATAGAGAAGTTTTGAAACACCCTTTTTGTAGAATCTGCAAGTGAATATTTGGCGCGATTTGAGGCCTATGCAGGAAACGGAAATATCTTCACATGAAAACTAGACAGATGAACTCTCCGAAACGTCTTTGTGATGAGTGCATTCACCTCACAGTCTTGAAGCTTCCTTTTGAAAGAGCAGTTTCGAAACACTCTTTTTCTAGAATCTGCAAGTGGCTATTTGGAGCGCTTTGAGGGCTATGCTGGAAAAGTTAATACCTTCACCTAAAAACTAGACAGACGCAAACTCAGAAACTTCTTTGTGACGTGTGCATTGAACTCACAGAGTTGAACCTTTCTTTTGATACAGAAGTTTTGAAACACTCTTTTCGTAGAATCTTCAAGTGGATGGATGGAGTGATTTGAGGCCTATGCTGGAAAAGGAAATACCTTCACGTAGAAACGAGACAAAAGCATTCTCAGAAAGTCCCCTGTGCTTTGTGCATTCAACTCACAGAGTTGAACATTCCCTTTGATAGAGCAGTTTTGAAACACTCTTCTTGTAGAATCTGCAAGTGGATATTTGGAGCGCTTCGAGGCCTCTGCCGCCAAAGGAATTATCATTGCATAAAAACTAGATGGAAGCGTTCTCAGAAACTTCCTTGTGATGAGTGCCTTCAACTCGCAGAGTGGAACCTTCCTTTCGATAGACCAGTTTTGAAACACTGTTTTTGTAGGATCCGCAAGTGGCTATTTGGAGCTCTTTGAGGCTTATGCTGGAAAAGGAAATATCTTCGTCTACAAACTAGACAGAAGCATTCTCAGAAACTTCTTTGTCATGTGGGGATTGAACTCACAGAGTTGAACATTCCTTTACATAGAGCAGTTTTGCAACACCCTTTCGGTGGAAAGTGAAAGTGCTTATTTGGTGCGATGGCGGCATCTAGTGGATAAGGAAATACATTCAGATGAAAACAAGATACATCCATTCTCAGAAACTTCTTTGTGATGACTGCATTCTACTCACAGAGTTGAACCTTCCTTTTGATAGAGCAGTTTTGAAACACTCTTTTTGTGGAATCTGCAAGTGGCTATTTGGAGCGCTTTGAGGCCTATGCTGGAAAAGGAAATCTCTTCACATAAAACCTAGACAGAAGTATTCCCAGAAAGTTTTTCTGATGTGCGCATTCAACTCACCGAGTTGAACCTTCCTTTAGATAGAGCAGTTTTGAAACACTCTGTCTGTAGTACCTGCGAGTGGATATTTGGAGTGCTTTGAGTGCTACACTGTAAAAGCAAATATCTTCACTTGGAATCTAGACAGAAGAATTCTCAGAGACTTCCCTGTGCTCTCTGCATTCCACTCACAGAGTTGAACCTTCCTTTTGATAGAACAGTTTTGAAACACTCTTGTGGTAGAATCTGCAAGTCGATATTTGGAAGGTTTGGAGGCCTATCCTGGGAAAGGAAATATCTTCCCATCAAAACTAGACAGAAGCATTCTCAGAAGCTTCTTAGTGATGTGCGCATTCAAGTCACAGAGTTGAAGCTTCCTTTTGATATAGCAGTTTTGAACCACTCTTTTAGTGGAATCTGCAAGTGGATGTTCGGAGAGCTAAGAGGCCAACACTGGAAAAGGAAATCTCTTCACGTAAAAACTAGACGGAAGCATTCTCAGAAACTTCAATGGGCTTTACGCATTCAACTCACAGAGTGCAATGTTGCTTTTGAGAGCGCAGTTTTAAAACACTGTTTTTGTAGAATTTGCTAGAGGATGTTTGGAGCGATGTGAGGCCTTTGCTGGAAAAGGAAATATCTTCACATAAAACCTAGACAGAAGCATTCTCAGAAACTCCTTTGTGATGAGTGCATTCAAATCACACACTTGAACCTTCCTTTGGAAAGAGCAGTTTTGAAACACTCTTTCTGAAGAATCTGCAAGGGGATATTTGGAGCGATTTGAGGCCTATGCTGGAAATGAAATATCTTCACCTAAAAACTAGACGGAAGCATTCTCAGAAACTCCTTTGTGATGAGTGCATTCAACTCACAGAGTTGAAGCTTCCTTTTGATAGAGCAGTTTTGAAACACTCTTTTAGCAGCATCTGCAGGTGGATATTTGGAGCGCTTTGAGGCCAAGGCTGGAAAACGAAATATCATCACATAAAAACTCGACAGAAGCATTCTCTGAAACTTCTTTGTGATGAGTGCATTCAACTCACAGACTCGAACGTTGCTTTTGATAGAACAGTTTAGAAACACTCCTTTTGTAGAATCTGCAAGTGTTTATTTGGAGCGCTTGGAGGCCTATGTTGGAAAAGGACATATCTTCACATCAAGAGTAGACAGACGCATTCTCAGAAACTTCTTTGTGATGAGTGCATTGAACTCACAGAGTTGAACCTACCTGTTGATAGAGAAGTTTTGAAACACCCTTTTTGTAGAATCTGCAAGTGAATATTTGGCGCGATTTGAGGCCTATGCAGGAAACGGAAATATCTTCACATGAAAGCTAGACAGATGAATTCTCCGAAACGTCTTTGTGATGAGTGCATTCACCTCACAGTCTTGAAGCTTCCTTTTGAAAGAGCAGATTCGAAACACTCTTTTTGTAGAATCTGCAAGTGGCTATTTGGAGCGCTTTGAGGGCTATGCTGGAAAAGTTAATACCTTCACCTAAAAACTAGACAGACGCAAACTCAGAAACTTCTTTGTGACGTGTGCATTGAACTCACAGAGTTGAACCTTTCTTTTGATACAGAAGTTTTGAAACACTCTTTTCGTAGAATCTTCAAGTGGATGGATGGAGTGATTTGAGGCCTATGCTGGAAAAGGAAATACCTTCACGTAGAAACGAGACAAAAGCATTCTCAGAAAGTTCCCTGTGCTTTGTGCATTCAACTCACAGAGTTGAACATTCCCTTTGATAGAGCAGTTTTGAAACACTCTTCTTGTAGAATCTGCAAGTGGATATTTGGAGCGCTTCGAGGCCTCTGCCGCCAAAGGAATTATCATTGCATAAAAACTAGATGGAAGCGTTCTCAGAAACTTCCTTGTGATGAGTGCCTTCAACTCGCAGAGTGGAACCTTCCTTTCGATAGACCAGTTTTGAAACACTGTTTTTGTAGGATCCGCAAGTGGCTATTTGGAGCTCTTTGAGGCTTATGCTGGAAAAGGAAATATCTTCGTCTACAAACTAGACAGAAGCATTCTCAGAAACTTCTTTGTCATGTGGGGATTGAACTCACAGAGTTGAACATTCCTTTACATAGAGCAGTTTTGCAACACCCTTTCGGTGGAAAGTGAAAGTGCTTATTTGGTGCGATGGCGGCATCTAGTGGATAAGGAAATACATTCAGATGAAAACAAGATACATCCATTCTCAGAAACTTCTTTGTGATGACTGCATTCTACTCACAGAGTTGAACCTTCCTTTTGATAGAACAGTTTGGAAACACTCTTTTTGTGGAATCTGCAAGTGGCTATTTGGAGGGCTTTGAGGCCTATGCTGGAAAAGGAAATCTCTTCACGTAAAACCTAGACAGAAGTATTCCCAGAAAGTTTTTCTGATGTGCGCATTCAACTCACCGAGTTGAAGCTTCCTTTAGATAGAGCAGTTTTGAAACACTCTGTCTGTAGTACCTGCGAGTGGATATTTGGAGTGCTTTGAGTGCTACACTGTAAAAGCAAATATCTTCACTTGGAATCTAGACAGAAGAATTCTCAGAGACTTCCCTGTGCTCTATGCATTCCACTCACAGAGTTGAACCTTCCTTTTGATAGAACAGTTTTGAAACACTCTTGTGGTAGAATCTGCAAGTCGATATTTGGAAGGTTTGGAGGCCTATCCTGGGAAAGGAAATATCTTCCCATCAAAACTAGACAGAAGCATTCTCAGAAACTTCTTAGTGACGTGCGCATTCAAGTCACAGAGTTGAAGCTTCCTTTTGATATAGCAGTTTTGAACCACTCTTTTAGTGGAATCTGCAAGTGGATGTTCGGAGAGCTAAGAGGCCAACACTGGAAAAGGAAATCTCTTCACGTAAAAACTAGACGGAAGCATTCTCAGAAACTTCAATGGGCTTTACGCATTCAACTCACAGAGTGCAATGTTGCTTTTGAGAGCGCAGTTTTAAAACACTGTTTTTGTAGAATTTGCTAGAGGATGTTTGGAGCGATGTGAGGCCTTTGCTGGAAAAGGAAATATCTTCACATAAAACCTAGACAGAAGCATTCTCAGAAACTCCTTTGTGATGAGTGCATTCAAATCACACACTTGAACCTTCCTTTGGAAAGAGCAGTTTTGAAACACTCTTTCTGAAGAATCTGCAAGTGGATATTTGGAGCGATTTGAGGCCTCTGCTGGAAATGAAATATCTTCACCTAAAAACTAGACGGAAGCATTCTCAGAAACTCCTTTGTGATGAGTGCATTCAACTCACAGAGTTGAAGCTTCCTTTTGATAGAGCAGTTTTGAAACACTCTTTTAGCAGCATCTGCAAGTGGATATTTGGAGCGCTTTGAGGCCAAGGCTGGAAAACGAAATATCATCACATAAAAACTCGACAGAAGCATTCTCTGAAACTTCTTTGTGATGAGTGCATTCAACTCACAGACTCGAACGTTTCTTTTGATAGAACAGTTTAGAAACACTCCTTTTGTAGAATCTGCAAGTGTTTATTTGGAGCGCTTGGAGGCCTATGTTGGAAAAGGACATATCTTCACATCAAAAGTAGACAGACGCATTCTCAGAAACTTCTTTGTGATGAGTGCATTGAACTCACAGAGTTGAACCTACCTATTGATAGAGAAGTTTTGAAACACCCTTTTTGTAGAATCTGCAAGTGAATATTTGGCGCGATTTGAGGCCTATGCAGGAAACGGAAATATCTTCACATGAAAACTAGACAGATGAATTCTCCGAAACGTCTTTGTGATGAGTGCATTCAACTCACTGACTTGAAGCTTCCTTTTGAAAGAGCAGTTTCGAAACACTGTTTTTGTAGAATCTGCAAGTGGATATTTGGAGCGCTTTGAGGGCTATGCTGGAAAAGTTAATACCTTCACCTAAAAACTAGACAGACGCAAACCCAGAAACTTCTTTGTGACGTGTGCATTGAACTCACAGAGTTGAACCTTTCTTTTGATACAGAAGTTTTGAAACACTCTTTTCGTAGAATCTTCAAGTGGATGGATGGAGTGATTTGAGGCCTATGCTGGAAAAGGAAATACCTTCACGTAGAAACGAGACAAAAGCATTCTCAGAAAGTTCCCTGTGCTTTGTGCATTCAACTCACAGAGTTGAACATTCCCTTTGATAGAGCAGTTTTGAAACACTCTTCTTGTAGAATCTGCAAGTGGATATTTGGAGCGCTTTGAGGCCTCTGCCGCCAAAGGAATTATCATTGCATAAAAACTAGATGGAAGCGTTCTCAGAAACTTCCTTGTGATGAGTGCATTCAACTCGCAGAGTGGAACCTTCCTTTCGATAGACCAGTTTTGAAACACTGTTTTTGTAGAATCCGCAAGTGGCTATTTGGAGCTCTTTGAGGCTTATGCTGGAAAAGGAAATATCTTCGTCTACAAACTAGACAGAAGCATTCTCAGAAACTTCTTTGTCATGTGGGGATTGAACTCACAGAGTTGAACATTCCTTTACATAGAGCAGTTTTGCAACACCCTTTCGGTGGAAAGTGAAAGTGCTTATTTGGTGCGATGGCGGCATCTAGTGGATAAGGAAATACATTCAGATGAAAACAAGATACATCCATTCTCAGAAACTTCTTTGTGATGACTGCATTCTACTCACAGAGTTGAACCTTCCTTTTGATAGAACAGTTTTGAAACACTCTTTTTGTGGAATCTGCAAGTGGCTATTTGGAGCGCTTTGAGGCCTATGCTGGAAAAGGAAATCTCTTCACATAAAACCTAGACAGAAGTATTCCCAGAAAGTTTTTCTGATGTGCGCATTCAACTCACCGAGTTGAACCTTCCTTTAGATAGAGCAGTTTTGAAACACTCTGTCTGTAGTACCTGCGAGTGGATATTTGGAGTGCTTTGAGTGCTACACTGTAAAAGCAAATATCTTCACTTGGAATCTAGACAGAAGAATTCTCAGAGACTTCCCTGTGCTCTCTGCATTCCACTCACAGAGTTGAACCTTCCTTTTGATAGAACAGTTTTGAAACACTCTTGTGGTAGAATCTGCAAGTCGATATTTGGAAGGTTTGGAGGCCTATCCTGGGAAAGGAAATATCTTCCCATCAAAACTAGACAGAAGCATTCTCAGAAGCTTCTTAGTGATGTGCGCATTCAAGTCACAGAGTTGAAGCTTCCTTTTGATATAGCAGTTTGGAACCACTCTTTTAGTGGAATCTGCAAGTGGATGTTCGGAGAGCTAAGAGGCCAACACTGGAAAAGGAAATCTCTTCACGTAAAAACTAGACGGAAGCATTCTCAGAAACTTCAATGGGCTTTACGCATTCAACTCACAGAGTGCAATGTTGCTTTTGAGAGCGCAGTTTTAAAACACTGTTTTTGTAGAATTTGCTAGAGGATGTTTGGAGCGATGTGAGGCCTTTGCTGGAAAAGGAAATATCTTCACATAAAACCTAGACAGAAGCATTCTCAGAAACTCCTTTGTGATGAGTGCATTCAAATCACACACTTGAACCTTCCTTTGGAAAGAGCAGTTTTGAAACACTCTTTCTGAAGAATCTGCAAGGGGATATTTGGAGCGATTTGAGGCCTCTGCTGGAAATGAAATATCTTCACCTAAAAACTAGACGGAAGCATTCTCAGAAACTCCTTTGTGATGAGTGCATTCAACTCACAGAGTTGAAGCTTCCTTTTGATAGAGCAGTTTTGAAACACTCTTTTAGCAGCATCTGCAGGTGGATATTTGGAGCGCTTTGAGGCCAAGGCTGGAAAACGAAATATCATCACATAAAAACTCGACAGAAGCATTCTCTGAAACTTCTTTGTGATGAGTGCATTCAACTCACAGACTCGAACGTTTCTTTTGATAGAACAGTTTAGAAACACTCCTTTTGTAGAATCTGCAAGTGTTTATTTGGAGCGCTTGGAGGCCTATGTTGGAAAAGGACATATCTTCACATCAAGAGTAGACAGACGCATTCTCAGAAACTTCTTTGTGATGAGTGCATTGAACTCACAGAGTTGAACCTACCTGTTGATAGAGAAGTTTTGAAACACCCTTTTTGTAGAATCTGCAAGTGAATATTTGGCGCGATTTGAGGCCTATGCAGGAAACGGAAATATCTTCACATGAAAGCTAGACAGATGAATTCTCCGAAACGTCTTTGTGATGAGTGCATTCAACTCACAGACTTGAAGCTTCCTTTTGAAAGAGCAGTTTCGAAACACTCTTTTTGTAGAATCTGCAAGTGGATATTTGGAGCGCTTTGAGGGCTATGCTGGAAAAGTTAATACCTTCACCTAAAAACTAGACAGACGCAAACTCAGAAACTTCTTTGTGACGTGTGCATTGAACTCACAGAGTTGAACCTTTCTTTTGATACAGAAGTTTTGAAACACTCTTTTCGTAGAATCTTCAAGTGGATGGATGGAGTGATTTGAGGCCTATGCTGGAAAAGGAAATACCTTCACGTAGAAACGAGACAAAAGCATTCTCAGAAAGTTCCCTGTGCTTTGTGCATTCAACTCACAGAGTTGAACATTCCCTTTGATAGAGCAGTTTTGAAACACTCTTTTTGTAGAATCTGCAAGTGGATATTTGGAGCGCTTTGAGGCCTCTGCCGCCAAAGGAATTATCATTGCATAAAAACTAGATGGAAGCGTTCTCAGAAACTTCCTTGTGATGAGTGCCTTCAACTCGCAGAGTGGAACCTTCCTTTCGATAGACCAGTTTTGAAACACTGTTTTTGTAGAATCCGCAAGTGGCTATTTGGAGCTCTTTGAGGCTTATGCTGGAAAAGGAAATATCTTCGTCTACAAACTAGACAGAAGCATTCTCAGAAACTTCTTTGTCATGTGGGGATTGAACTCACAGAGTTGAACATTCCTTTACATAGAGCAGTTTTGCAACACCCTTTCGGTGGAAAGTGAAAGTGCTTATTTGGTGCGATGGCGGCATCTAGTGGATAAGGAAATACATTCAGATGAAAACAAGATACATCCATTCTCAGAAACTTCTTTGTGATGACTGCATTCTACTCACAGAGTTGAACCTTCCTTTTGATAGAGCAGTTTTGAAACACTCTTTGTGTGGAATCTGCAAGTGGCTATTTGGAGCGCTTTGAGGCCTATGCTGGAAAAGGAAATCTCTTCACATAAAACCTAGACAGAAGTATTCCCAGAAAGTTTTTCTGATGTGCGCATTCAACTCACCGAGTTGAACCTTCCTTTAGATGGAGCAGTTTTGAAACACTCTGTCTGTAGTACCTGCGAGTGGATATTTGGAGTGCTTTGAGTGCTACACTGTAAAAGCAAATATCTTCACTTGGAATCTAGACAGAAGAATTCTCAGAGACTTCCCTGTGCTCTCTGCATTCCGCTCACAGAGTTGAACCTTCCTTTTGATAGAACAGTTTTGAAACACTCTTGTGGTAGAATCTGCAAGTCGATATTTGGAAGGTTTGTAGGCCTATCCTGGGAAAGGAAATATCTTCCCATCAAAACTAGACAGAAGCATTCTCAGAAGCTTCTCAGTGATGTGCGCATTCAAGTCACAGAGTTGAAGCTTCCTTTTGATATAGCAGTTTTGAACCACTCTTTTAGTGGAATCTGCAAGTGGATGTTCGGAGAGCTAAGAGGCCAACACTGGAAAAGGAAATCTCTTCACGTAAAAACTAGACGGAAGCATTCTCAGAAACTTCAATGGGCTTTACGCATTCAACTCACAGAGTGCAATGTTGCTTTTGAGAGCGCAGTTTTAAAACACTGTTTTTGTAGAATTTGCTAGAGGATGTTTGGAGCGATGTGAGGCCTTTGCTGGAAAAGGAAATATCTTCACATAAAACCTAGACAGAAGCATTCTCAGAAACTCCTTTGTGATGAGTGCATTCAAATCACACACTTGAACCTTCCTTTGGAAAGAGCAGTTTTGAAACACTCTTTCTGAAGAATCTGCAAGTGGATATTTGGAGCGATTTGAGGCCTATGCTGGAAATGAAATATCTTCACCTAAAAACTAGACGGAAGCATTCTCAGAAACTCCTTTGTGATGAGTGCATTCAACTCACAGAGTTGAAGCTTCCTTTTGATAGAGCAGTTTTGAAACACTCTTTTAGCAGCATCTGCAGGTGGATATTTGGAGCGCTTTGAGGCCAAGGCTGGAAAACGAAATATCATCACATAAAAACTCGCAGAAGCATTCTCTGAAACTTCTTTGTGATGAGTGCATTCAACTCACAGACTCGAACGTTGCTTTTGATAGAACAGTTTAGAAACACTCCTTTTGTAGAATCTGCAAGTGTTTATTTGGAGCGCTTGGAGGCCTATGTTGGAAAAGGACATATCTTCACATCAAGAGTAGACAGACGCATTCTCAGAAACTTCTTTGTGATGAGTGCATTGAACTCACAGAGTTGAACCTACCTATTGATAGAGAAGTTTTGAAACACCCTTTTTGTAGAATCTGCAAGTGAATATTTGGCGCGATTTGAGGCCTATGCAGGAAACGGAAATATCTTCACATGAAAGCTAGACAGATGAATTCTCCGAAACGTCTTTGTGATGAGTGCATTCAACTCACAGACTTGAAGCTTCCTTTTGAAAGAGCAGTTTCGAAACACTCTTTTTGTAGAATCTGCAAGTGGATATTTGGAGCGCTTTGAGGGCTATGCTGGAAAAGTTAATACCTTCACCTAAAAACTAGACAGACGCAAACTCAGAAACTTCTTTGTGACGTGCGCATTGAACTCACAGAGTTGAACCTTTCTTTTGATACAGAAGTTTTGAAACACTCTTTTCGTAGAATCTTCAAGTGGATGGATGGAGTGATTTGAGGCCTATGCTGGAAAAGGAAATACCTTCACGTAGAAACGAGACAAAAGCATTCTCAGAAAGTTCCCTGTGCTTTGTGCATTCAACTCACAGAGTTGAACATTCCCTTTGATAGAGCAGTTTTGAAACACTCTTCTTGTAGAATCTGCAAGTGGATATTTGGAGCGCTTTGAGGCCTCTGCCGCCAAAGGAATTATCATTGCATAAAAACTAGATGGAAGCGTTCTCAGAAACTTCCTTGTGATGAGTGCCTTCAACTCGCAGAGTGGAACCTTCCTTTCGATAGACCAGTTTTGAAACACTGTTTTTGTAGAATCCGCAAGTGGCTATTTGGAGCTCTTTGAGGCTTATGCTGGAAAAGGAAATATCTTCGTCTACAAACTAGACAGAAGCATTCTCAGAAACTTCTTTGTCATGTGGGGATTGAACTCACAGAGTTGAACATTCCTTTACATAGAGCCGTTTTGCAACACCCTTTCGGTGGAAAGTGAAAGTGGTTATTTGGTGCGATGGCGGCATCTAGTGGATAAGGAAATACATTCAGATGAAAACAAGATACATCCATTCTCAGAAACTTCTTTGTGATGACTGCATTCTACTCACAGAGTTGAACCTTCCTTTTGATAGAGCAGTTTTGAAACACTCTTTGTGTGGAATCTGCAAGTGGCTATTTGGAGCGCTTTGAGGCCTATGCTGGAAAAGGAAATCTCTTCACATAAAACCTAGACAGAAGTATTCCCAGAAAGTTTTTCTGATGTGCGCATTCAACTCACCGAGTTGAACCTTCCTTTAGATAGAGCAGTTTTGAAACACTCTGTCTGCAGTACCTGCGAGTGGATATTTGGAGTGCTTTGAGTGCTACACTGTAAAAGCAAATATCTTCACTTGGAATCTAGACAGAAGAATTCTCAGAGACTTCCCTGTGCTCTCTGCATTCCGCTCACAGAGTTGAACCTTCCTTTTGATAGAACAGTTTTGAAACACTCTTGTGGTAGAATCTGCAAGTCGATATTTGGAAGGTTTGGAGGCCTATCCTGGGAAAGGAAATATCTTCCCATCAAAACTAGACAGAAGCATTCTCAGAAGCTTCTCAGTGATGTGCGCATTCAAGTCACAGAGTTGAAGCTTCCTTTTGATATAGCAGATTTGAACCACTCTTTTAGTGGAATCTGCAAGTGGATGTTCGGAGAGCTAAGAGGCCAACACTGGAAAAGGAAATCTCTTCACGTAAAAACTAGACGGAAGCATTCTCAGAAACTTCAATGGGCTTTACGCATTCAACTCACAGAGTGCAATGTTGCTTTTGAGAGCGCAGTTTTAAAACACTGTTTTTGTAGAATTTGCTAGAGGATGTTTGGAGCGATGTGAGGCCTTTGCTGGAAAAGGAAATATCTTCACATAAAACCTAGACAGAAGCATTCTCAGAAACTCCTTTGTGATGAGTGCATTCAAATCACACACTTGAACCTTCCTTTGGAAAGAGCAGTTTTGAAACACTCTTTCTGAAGAATCTGCAAGTGGATATTTGGAGCGATTTGAGGCCTATGCTGGAAATGAAATATCTTCACCTAAAAACTAGACGGAAGCATTCTCAGAAACTCCTTTGTGATGAGTGCATTCAACTCACAGAGTTGAAGCTTCCTTTTGATAGAGCAGTTTTGAAACACTCTTTTAGCAGCATCTGCAGGTGGATATTTGGAGCGCTTTGAGGCCAAGGCTGGAAAACGAAATATCATCACATAAAAACTCGCGGAAGCATTCTCTGAAACTTCTTTGTGATGAGTGCATTCAACTCACAGACTCGAACGTTGCTTTTGATAGAACAGTTTAGAAACACTCCTGTTGTAGAATCTGCAAGTGTTTATTTGGAGCGCTTGGAGGCCTATGTTGGAAAAGGACATATCTTCACATCAAGAGTAGACAGACGCATTCTCAGAAACTTCTTTCTGATGAGTGCATTGAACTCACAGAGTTGAACCTACCTGTTGATAGAGAAGTTTTGAAACACCCTTTTTGTAGAATCTGCAAGTGAATATTTGGCGCGATTTGAGGCCGATGCAGGAAACGGAAATATCTTCACATGAAAGCTAGACAGATGAATTCTCCGAAACGTCTTTGTGATGAGTGCATTCAACTCACAGACTTGAAGCTTCCTTTTGAAAGAGCAGTTTCGAAACACTCTTTTTGTAGAATCTGCAAGTGGATATTTGGAGCGCTTTGAGGGCTATGCTGGAAAAGTTAATACCTTCACCTAAAAACTAGACAGACGCAAACTCAGAAACTTCTTTTTGACGTGTGCATTGAACTCACAGAGTTGAACCTTTCTTTTGATACAGAAGTTTTGAAACACTCTTTTCGTAGAATCTTCAAGTGGATGGATGGAGTGATTTGAGGCCTATGCTGGAAAAGGAAATACCTTCACGTAGAAACGAGACAAAAGCATTCTCAGAAAGTTCCCTGTGCTTTGTGCATTCAACTCACAGAGTTGAACATTCCCTTTGATAGAGCAGTTTTGAAACACTCTTCTTGTAGAATCTGCAAGTGGATATTTGGAGCGCTTTGAGGCCTCTGCCGCCAAAGGAATTATCATTGCATAAAAACTAGATGGAAGCGTTCTCAGAAACTTCCTTGTGATGAGTGCCTTCAACTCGCAGAGTGGAACCTTCCTTTCGATAGACCAGTTTTGAAACACTGTTTTTGTAGAATCCGCAAGTGGCTATTTGGAGCTCTTGGAGGCTTATGCTGGAAAAGGAAATATCTTCGTCTACAAACTAGACAGAAGCATTCTCAGAAACTTCTTTGTCATGTGGGGATTGAACTCACAGAGTTGAACATTCCTTTACATAGAGCAGTTTTGCAACACCCTTTCGGTGGAAAGTGAAAGTGCTTATTTGGTGCGATGGCGGCATCTAGTGGATAAGGAAATACATTCAGATGAAAACAAGATACATCCATTCTCAGAAACTTCTTTGTGATGACTGCATTCTACTCACAGAGTTGAACCTTCCTTTTGATAGAGCAGTTTTGAAACACTCTTTTTGTGGAATCTGCAAGTGGCTATTTGGAGCGCTTTGAGGCCTATGCTGGAAAAGGAAATCTCTTCACATAAAACCTAGACAGAAGTATTCCCAGAAAGTTTTTCTGATGTGCGCATTCAGCTCACCGAGTTGAACCTTCCTTTAGATAGAGCAGTTTTGAAACACTCTGTCTGTAGTACCTGCGAGTGGATATTTGGAGTGCTTTGAGTGCTACACTGTAAAAGCAAATATCTTCACTTGGAATCTAGACAGAAGAATTCTCAGAGACTTCCCTGTGCTCTCTGCATTCCACTCACAGAGTTGAACCTTCCTTTTGATAGAACAGTTTTGAAACACTCTTGTGCTAGAATCTGCAAGTCGATATTTGGAAGGTTTGGAGGCCTATCCTGGGAAAGGAAATATCTTCCCATCAAAACTAGACAGAAGCATTCTCAGAAGCTTCTTAGTGATGTGCGCATTCAAGTCACAGAGTTGAAGCTTCCTTTTGATATAGCAGTTTGGAACCACTCTTTTAGTGGAATCTGCAAGTGGATGTTCGGAGAGCTAAGAGGCCAACACTGGAAAAGGAAATCTCTTCACGTAAAAACTAGACGGAAGCATTCTCAGAAACTTCAATGGGCTTTACGCATTCAACTCACAGAGTGCAATGTTGCTTTTGAGAGCGCAGTTTTAAAACACTGTTTTTGTAGAATTTGCTAGAGGATGTTTGGAGCGATGTGAGGCCTTTGCTGGAAAAGGAAATATCTTCACATAAAACCTAGACAGAAGCATTCTCAGAAACTCCTTTGTGATGAGTGCATTCAAATCACACACTTGAACCTTCCTTTGGAAAGAGCAGTTTTGAAACACTCTTTCTGAAGAATCTGCAAGTGGATATTTGGAGCGATTTGAGGCCTCTGCTGGAAATGAAATATCTTCACCTAAAAACTAGACGGAAGCATTCTCAGAAACTCCTTTGTGATGAGTGCATTCAACTCACAGAGTTGAAGCTTCCTTTTGATAGAGCAGTTTTGAAACACTCTTTTAGCAGCATCTGCAGGTGGATATTTGGAGCGCTTTGAGGCCAAGGCTGGAAAACGAAATATCATCACATAAAAACTCGACAGAAGCATTCTCTGAAACTTCTTTGTGATGAGTGCATTCAACTCACAGACTCGAACGTTGCTTTTGATAGAACAGTTTAGAAACACTCCTTTTGTAGAATCTGCAAGTGTTTATTTGGAGCGCTTGGAGGCCTATGTTGGAAAAGGACATATCTTCACATCAAGAGTAGACAGACGCATTCTCAGAAACTTCTTTGTGATGAGTGCATTGAACTCACAGAGTTGAACCTACCTGTTGATAGAGAAGTTTTGAAACACCCTTTTTGTAGAATCTGCAAGTGAATATTTGGCGCGATTTGAGGCCTATGCAGGAAACGGAAATATCTTCACATGAAAGCTAGACAGATGAATTCTCCGAAACGTCTTTGTGATGAGTGCATTCACCTCAGAGTCTTGAAGCTTCCTTTTGAAAGAGCAGATTCGAAACACTCTTTTTGTAGAATCTGCAAGTGGCTATTTGGAGCGCTTTGAGGGCTATGCTGGAAAAGTTAATACCTTCACCTAAAAACTAGACAGACGCAAACTCAGAAACTTCTTTGTGACGTGTGCATTGAACTCACAGAGTTGAACCTTTCTTTTGATACAGAAGTTTTGAAACACTCTTTTCGTAGAATCTTCAAGTGGATGGATGGAGTGATTTGAGGCCTATGCTGGAAAAGGAAATACCTTCACGTAGAAACGAGACAAAAGCATTCTCAGAAAGTTCCCTGTGCTTTGTGCATTCAACTCACAGAGTTGAACATTCCCTTTGATAGAGCAGTTTTGAAACACTCTTCTTGTAGAATCTGCAAGTGGATATTTGGAGCGCTTCGAGGCCTCTGCCGCCAAAGGAATTATCATTGCATAAAAACTAGATGGAAGCGTTCTCAGAAACTTCCTTGTGATGAGTGCCTTCAACTCGCAGAGTGGAACCTTCCTTTCGATAGACCAGTTTTGAAACACTGTTTTTGTAGGATCCGCAAGTGGCTATTTGGAGCTCTTTGAGGCTTATGCTGGAAAAGGAAATATCTTCGTCTACAAACTAGACAGAAGCATTCTCAGAAACTTCTTTGTCATGTGGGGATTGAACTCACAGAGTTGAACATTCCTTTACATAGAGCAGTTTTGCAACACCCTTTCGGTAGAAAGTGAAAGTGCTTATTTGGTGCGATGGCGGCATCTAGTGGATAAGGAAATACATTCAGATGAAAACAAGATACATCCATTCTCAGAAACTTCTTTGTGATGACTGCATTCTACTCACAGAGTTGAACCTTCCTTTTGATAGAGCAGTTTTGAAACACTCTTTTTGTGGAATCTGCAAGTGGCTATTTGGAGCGCTTTGAGGCCTATGCTGGAAAAGGAAATCTCTTCACATAAAACCTAGACAGAAGTATTCCCAGAAAGTTTTTCTGATGTGCGCATTCAACTCACCGAGTTGAAGCTTCCTTTAGATAGAGCAGTTTTGAAACACTCTGTCTGTAGTACCTGCGAGTGGATATTTGGAGTGCTTTGAGTGCTACACTGTAAAAGCAAATATCTTCACTTGGAATCTAGACAGAAGAATTCTCAGAGACTTCCCTGTGCTCTCTGCATTCCACTCACAGAGTTGAACCTTCCTTTTGATAGAACAGTTTTGAAACACTCTTGTGGTAGAATCTGCAAGTCGATATTTGGAAGGTTTGGAGGCCTATCCTGGGAAAGGAAATATCTTCCCATCAAAACTAGACAGAAGCATTCTCAGAAACTTCTTAGTGACGTGCGCATTCAAGTCACAGAGTTGAAGCTTCCTTTTGATATAGCAGTTTTGAACCACTCTTTTAGTGGAATCTGCAAGTGGATGTTCGGAGAGCTAAGAGGCCAACACTGGAAAAGGAAATCTCTTCACGTAAAAACTAGACGGAAGCATTCTCAGAAACTTCAATGGGCTTTACGCATTCAACTCACAGAGTGCAATGTTGCTTTTGAGAGCGCAGTTTTAAAACACTGTTTTTGTAGAATTTGCTAGAGGATGTTTGGAGCGATGTGAGGCCTTTGCTGGAAAAGGAAATATCTTCACATAAAACCTAGACAGAAGCATTCTCAGAAACTCCTTTGTGATGAGTGCATTCAAATCACACACTTGAACCTTCCTTTGGAAAGAGCAGTTTTGAAACACTCTTTCTGAAGAATCTGCAAGTGGATATTTGGAGCGATTTGAGGCCTCTGCTGGAAATGAAATATCTTCACCTAAAAACTAGACGGAAGCATTCTCAGAAACTCCTTTGTGATGAGTGCATTCAACTCACAGAGTTGAAGCTTCCTTTTGATAGAGCAGTTTTGAAACACTCTTTTAGCAGCATCTGCAAGTGGATATTTGGAGCGCTTTGAGGCCAAGGCTGGAAAACGAAATATCATCACATAAAAACTCGACAGAAGCATTCTCTGAAACTTCTTTGTGATGAGTGCATTCAACTCACAGACTCGAACGTTTCTTTTGATAGAACAGTTTAGAAACACTCCTTTTGTAGAATCTGCAAGTGTTTATTTGGAGCGCTTGGAGGCCTATGTTGGAAAAGGACATATCTTCACATCAAAAGTAGACAGACGCATTCTCAGAAACTTCTTTGTGATGAGTGCATTGAACTCACAGAGTTGAACCTACCTATTGATAGAGAAGTTTTGAAACACCCTTTTTGTAGAATCTGCAAGTGAATATTTGGCGCGATTTGAGGCCTATGCAGGAAACGGAAATATCTTCACATGAAAACTAGACAGATGAATTCTCCGAAACGTCTTTGTGATGAGTGCATTCAACTCACTGACTTGAAGCTTCCTTTTGAAAGAGCAGTTTCGAAACACTCTTTTTGTAGAATCTGCAAGTGGATATTTGGAGCGCTTTGAGGGCTATGCTGGAAAAGTTAATACCTTCACCTAAAAACTAGACAGACGCAAACCCAGAAACTTCTTTGTGACGTGTGCATTGAACTCACAGAGTTGAACCTTTCTTTTGATACAGAAGTTTTGAAACACTCTTTTCGTAGAATCTTCAAGTGGATGGATGGAGTGATTTGAGGCCTATGCTGGAAAAGGAAATACCTTCACGTAGAAACGAGACAAAAGCATTCTCAGAAAGTTCCCTGTGCTTTGTGCATTCAACTCACAGAGTTGAACATTCCCTTTGATAGAGCAGTTTTGAAACACTCTTCTTGTAGAATCTGCAAGTGGATATTTGGAGCGCTTTGAGGCCTCTGCCGCCAAAGGAATTATCATTGCATAAAAACTAGATGGAAGCGTTCTCAGAAACTTCCTTGTGATGAGTGCATTCAACTCGCAGAGTGGAACCTTCCTTTCGATAGACCAGTTTTGAAACACTGTTTTTGTAGAATCCGCAAGTGGCTATTTGGAGCTCTTTGAGGCTTATGCTGGAAAAGGAAATATCTTCGTCTACAAACTAGACAGAAGCATTCTCAGAAACTTCTTTGTCATGTGGGGATTGAACTCACAGAGTTGAACATTCCTTTACATAGAGCAGTTTTGCAACACCCTTTCGGTGGAAAGTGAAAGTGCTTATTTGGTGCGATGGCGGCATCTAGTGGATAAGGAAATACATTCAGATGAAAACAAGATACATCCATTCTCAGAAACTTCTTTGTGATGACTGCATTCTACTCACAGAGTTGAACCTTCCTTTTGATAGAACAGTTTGGAAACACTCTTTTTGTGGAATCTGCAAGTGGCTATTTGGAGCGCTTTGAGGCCTATGCTGGAAAAGGAAATCTCTTCACATAAAACCTAGACAGAAGTATTCCCAGAAAGTTTTTCTGATGTGCGCATTCAACTCACCGAGTTGAACCTTCCTTTAGATAGAGCAGTTTTGAAACACTCTGTCTGTAGTACCTGCGAGTGGATATTTGGAGTGCTTTGAGTGCTACACTGTAAAAGCAAATATCTTCACTTGGAATCTAGACAGAAGAATTCTCAGAGACTTCCCTGTGCTCTCTGCATTCCACTCACAGAGTTGAACCTTCCTTTTGATAGAACAGTTTTGAAACACTCTTGTGGTAGAATCTGCAAGTCGATATTTGGAAGGTTTGGAGGCCTATCCTGGGAAAGGAAATATCTTCCCATCAAAACTAGACAGAAGCATTCTCAGAAGCTTCTTAGTGATGTGCGCATTCAAGTCACAGAGTTGAAGCTTCCTTTTGATATAGCAGTTTTGAACCACTCTTTTAGTGGAATCTGCAAGTGGATGTTCGGAGAGCTAAGAGGCCAACACTGGAAAAGGAAATCTCTTCACGTAAAAACTAGACGGAAGCATTCTCAGAAACTTCAATGGGCTTTACGCATTCAACTCACAGAGTGCAATGTTGCTTTTGAGAGCGCAGTTTTAAAACACTGTTTTTGTAGAATTTGCTAGAGGATGTTTGGAGCGATGTGAGGCCTTTGCTGGAAAAGGAAATATCTTCACATAAAACCTAGACAGAAGCATTCTCAGAAACTCCTTTGTGATGAGTGCATTCAAATCACACACTTGAACCTTCCTTTGGAAAGAGCAGTTTTGAAACACTCTTTCTGAAGAATCTGCAAGGGGATATTTGGAGCGATTTGAGGCCTCTGCTGGAAATGAAATATCTTCACCTAAAAACTAGACGGAAGCATTCTCAGAAACTCCTTTGTGATGAGTGCATTCAACTCACAGAGTTGAAGCTTCCTTTTGATAGAGCAGTTTTGAAACACTCTTTTAGCAGCATCTGCAGGTGGATATTTGGAGCGCTTTGAGGCCAAGGCTGGAAAACGAAATATCATCACATAAAAACTCGACAGAAGCATTCTCTGAAACTTCTTTGTGATGAGTGCATTCAACTCACAGACTCGAACGTTTCTTTTGATAGAACAGTTTAGAAACACTCCTTTTGTAGAATCTGCAAGTGTTTATTTGGAGCGCTTGGAGGCCTATGTTGGAAAAGGACATATCTTCACATCAAGAGTAGACAGACGCATTCTCAGAAACTTCTTTGTGATGAGTGCATTGAACTCACAGAGTTGAACCTACCTGTTGATAGAGAAGTTTTGAAACACCCTTTTTGTAGAATCTGCAAGTGAATATTTGGCGCGATTTGAGGCCTATGCAGGAAACGGAAATATCTTCACATGAAAGCTAGACAGATGAATTCTCCGAAACGTCTTTGTGATGAGTGCATTCAACTCACAGACTTGAAGCTTCCTTTTGAAAGAGCAGTTTCGAAACACTCTTTTTGTAGAATCTGCAAGTGGATATTTGGAGCGCTTTGAGGGCTATGCTGGAAAAGTTAATACCTTCACCTAAAAACTAGACAGACGCAAACTCAGAAACTTCTTTGTGACGTGTGCATTGAACTCACAGAGTTGAACCTTTCTTTTGATACAGAAGTTTTGAAACACTCTTTTCGTAGAATCTTCAAGTGGATGGATGGAGTGATTTGAGGCCTATGCTGGAAAAGGAAATACCTTCACGTAGAAACGAGACAAAAGCATTCTCAGAAAGTTCCCTGTGCTTTGTGCATTCAACTCACAGAGTTGAACATTCCCTTTGATAGAGCAGTTTTGAAACACTCTTTTTGTAGAATCTGCAAGTGGATATTTGGAGCGCTTTGAGGCCTCTGCCGCCAAAGGAATTATCATTGCATAAAAACTAGATGGAAGCGTTCTCAGAAACTTCCTTGTGATGAGTGCCTTCAACTCGCAGAGTGGAACCTTCCTTTCGATAGACCAGTTTTGAAACACTGTTTTTGTAGAATCCGCAAGTGGCTATTTGGAGCTCTTTGAGGCTTATGCTGGAAAAGGAAATATCTTCGTCTACAAACTAGACAGAAGCATTCTCAGAAACTTCTTTGTCATGTGGGGATTGAACTCACAGAGTTGAACATTCCTTTACATAGAGCAGTTTTGCAACACCCTTTCGGTGGAAAGTGAAAGTGCTTATTTGGTGCGATGGCGGCATCTAGTGGATAAGGAAATACATTCAGATGAAAACAAGATACATCCATTCTCAGAAACTTCTTTGTGATGACTGCATTCTACTCACAGAGTTGAACCTTCCTTTTGATAGAGCAGTTTTGAAACACTCTTTGTGTGGAATCTGCAAGTGGCTATTTGGAGCGCTTTGAGGCCTATGCTGGAAAAGGAAATCTCTTCACATAAAACCTAGACAGAAGTATTCCCAGAAAGTTTTTCTGATGTGCGCATTCAACTCACCGAGTTGAACCTTCCTTTAGATGGAGCAGTTTTGAAACACTCTGTCTGTAGTACCTGCGAGTGGATATTTGGAGTGCTTTGAGTGCTACACTGTAAAAGCAAATATCTTCACTTGGAATCTAGACAGAAGAATTCTCAGAGACTTCCCTGTGCTCTCTGCATTCCGCTCACAGAGTTGAACCTTCCTTTTGATAGAACAGTTTTGAAACACTCTTGTGGTAGAATCTGCAAGTCGATATTTGGAAGGTTTGGAGGCCTATCCTGGGAAAGGAAATATCTTCCCATCAAAACTAGACAGAAGCATTCTCAGAAGCTTCTCAGTGATGTGCGCATTCAAGTCACAGAGTTGAAGCTTCCTTTTGATATAGCAGTTTTGAACCACTCTTTTAGTGGAATCTGCAAGTGGATGTTCGGAGAGCTAAGAGGCCAACACTGGAAAAGGAAATCTCTTCACGTAAAAACTAGACGGAAGCATTCTCAGAAACTTCAATGGGCTTTACGCATTCAACTCACAGAGTGCAATGTTGCTTTTGAGAGCGCAGTTTTAAAACACTGTTTTTGTAGAATTTGCTAGAGGATGTTTGGAGCGATGTGAGGCCTTTGCTGGAAAAGGAAATATCTTCACATAAAACCTAGACAGAAGCATTCTCAGAAACTCCTTTGTGATGAGTGCATTCAAATCACACACTTGAACCTTCCTTTGGAAAGAGCAGTTTTGAAACACTCTTTCTGAAGAATCTGCAAGTGGATATTTGGAGCGATTTGAGGCCTATGCTGGAAATGAAATATCTTCACCTAAAAACTAGACGGAAGCATTCTCAGAAACTCCTTTGTGATGAGTGCATTCAACTCACAGAGTTGAAGCTTCCTTTTGATAGAGCAGTTTTGAAACACTCTTTTAGCAGCATCTGCAGGTGGATATTTGGAGCGCTTTGAGGCCAAGGCTGGAAAACGAAATATCATCACATAAAAACTCGCAGAAGCATTCTCTGAAACTTCTTTGTGATGAGTGCATTCAACTCACAGACTCGAACGTTGCTTTTGATAGAACAGTTTAGAAACACTCCTTTTGTAGAATCTGCAAGTGTTTATTTGGAGCGCTTGGAGGCCTATGTTGGAAAAGGACATATCTTCACATCAAGAGTAGACAGACGCATTCTCAGAAACTTCTTTGTGATGAGTGCATTGAACTCACAGAGTTGAACCTACCTATTGATAGAGAAGTTTTGAAACACCCTTTTTGTAGAATCTGCAAGTGAATATTTGGCGCGATTTGAGGCCTATGCAGGAAACGGAAATATCTTCACATGAAAGCTAGACAGATGAATTCTCCGAAACGTCTTTGTGATGAGTGCATTCAACTCACAGACTTGAAGCTTCCTTTTGAAAGAGCAGTTTCGAAACACTCTTTTTGTAGAATCTGCAAGTGGATATTTGGAGCGCTTTGAGGGCTATGCTGGAAAAGTTAATACCTTCACCTAAAAACTAGACAGACGCAAACTCAGAAACTTCTTTGTGACGTGCGCATTGAACTCACAGAGTTGAACCTTTCTTTTGATACAGAAGTTTTGAAACACTCTTTTCGTAGAATCTTCAAGTGGATGGATGGAGTGATTTGAGGCCTATGCTGGAAAAGGAAATACCTTCACGTAGAAACGAGACAAAAGCATTCTCAGAAAGTTCCCTGTGCTTTGTGCATTCAACTCACAGAGTTGAACATTCCCTTTGATAGAGCAGTTTTGAAACACTCTTCTTGTAGAATCTGCAAGTGGATATTTGGAGCGCTTTGAGGCCTCTGCCGCCAAAGGAATTATCATTGCATAAAAACTAGATGGAAGCGTTCTCAGAAACTTCCTTGTGATGAGTGCCTTCAACTCGCAGAGTGGAACCTTCCTTTCGATAGACCAGTTTTGAAACACTGTTTTTGTAGAATCCGCAAGTGGCTATTTGGAGCTCTTTGAGGCTTATGCTGGAAAAGGAAATATCTTCGTCTACAAACTAGACAGAAGCATTCTCAGAAACTTCTTTGTCATGTGGGGATTGAACTCACAGAGTTGAACATTCCTTTACATAGAGCCGTTTTGCAACACCCTTTCGGTGGAAAGTGAAAGTGGTTATTTGGTGCGATGGCGGCATCTAGTGGATAAGGAAATACATTCAGATGAAAACAAGATACATCCATTCTCAGAAACTTCTTTGTGATGACTGCATTCTACTCACAGAGTTGAACCTTCCTTTTGATAGAGCAGTTTTGAAACACTCTTTGTGTGGAATCTGCAAGTGGCTATTTGGAGCGCTTTGAGGCCTATGCTGGAAAAGGAAATCTCTTCACATAAAACCTAGACAGAAGTATTCCCAGAAAGTTTTTCTGATGTGCGCATTCAACTCACCGAGTTGAACCTTCCTTTAGATAGAGCAGTTTTGAAACACTCTGTCTGTAGTACCTGCGAGTGGATATTTGGAGTGCTTTGAGTGCTACACTGTAAAAGCAAATATCTTCACTTGGAATCTAGACAGAAGAATTCTCAGAGACTTCCCTGTGCTCTCTGCATTCCGCTCACAGAGTTGAACCTTCCTTTTGATAGAACAGTTTTGAAACACTCTTGTGGTAGAATCTGCAAGTCGATATTTGGAAGGTTTGGAGGCCTATCCTGGGAAAGGAAATATCTTCCCATCAAAACTAGACAGAAGCATTCTCAGAAGCTTCTCAGTGATGTGCGCATTCAAGTCACAGAGTTGAAGCTTCCTTTTGATATAGCAGATTTGAACCACTCTTTTAGTGGAATCTGCAAGTGGATGTTCGGAGAGCTAAGAGGCCAACACTGGAAAAGGAAATCTCTTCACGTAAAAACTAGACGGAAGCATTCTCAGAAACTTCAATGGGCTTTACGCATTCAACTCACAGAGTGCAATGTTGCTTTTGAGAGCGCAGTTTTAAAACACTGTTTTTGTAGAATTTGCTAGAGGATGTTTGGAGCGATGTGAGGCCTTTGCTGGAAAAGGAAATATCTTCACATAAAACCTAGACAGAAGCATTCTCAGAAACTCCTTTGTGATGAGTGCATTCAAATCACACACTTGAACCTTCCTTTGGAAAGAGCAGTTTTGAAACACTCTTTCTGAAGAATCTGCAAGTGGATATTTGGAGCGATTTGAGGCCTCTGCTGGAAATGAAATATCTTCACCTAAAAACTAGACGGAAGCATTCTCAGAAACTCCTTTGTGATGAGTGCATTCAACTCACAGAGTTGAAGCTTCCTTTTGATAGAGCAGTTTTGAAACACTCTTTTAGCAGCATCTGCAAGTGGATATTTGGAGCGCTTTGAGGCCAAGGCTGGAAAACGAAATATCATCACATAAAAACTCGACAGAAGCATTCTCTGAAACTTCTTTGTGATGAGTGCATTCAACTCACAGACTCGAACGTTTCTTTTGATAGAACAGTTTAGAAACACTCCTTTTGTAGAATCTGCAAGTGTTTATTTGGAGCGCTTGGAGGCCTATGTTGGAAAAGGACATATCTTCACATCAAAAGTAGACAGACGCATTCTCAGAAACTTCTTTGTGATGAGTGCATTGAACTCACAGAGTTGAACCTACCTATTGATAGAGAAGTTTTGAAACACCCTTTTTGTAGAATCTGCAAGTGAATATTTGGCGCGATTTGAGGCCTATGCAGGAAACGGAAATATCTTCACATGAAAACTAGACAGATGAATTCTCCGAAACGTCTTTGTGATGAGTGCATTCAACTCACTGACTTGAAGCTTCCTTTTGAAAGAGCAGTTTCGAAACACTCTTTTTGTAGAATCTGCAAGTGGATATTTGGAGCGCTTTGAGGGCTATGCTGGAAAAGTTAATACCTTCACCTAAAAACTAGACAGACGCAAACCCAGAAACTTCTTTGTGACGTGTGCATTGAACTCACAGAGTTGAACCTTTCTTTTGATACAGAAGTTTTGAAACACTCTTTTCGTAGAATCTTCAAGTGGATGGATGGAGTGATTTGAGGCCTATGCTGGAAAAGGAAATACCTTCACGTAGAAACGAGACAAAAGCATTCTCAGAAAGTTCCCTGTGCTTTGTGCATTCAACTCACAGAGTTGAACATTCCCTTTGATAGAGCAGTTTTGAAACACTCTTCTTGTAGAATCTGCAAGTGGATATTTGGAGCGCTTTGAGGCCTCTGCCGCCAAAGGAATTATCATTGCATAAAAACTAGATGGAAGCGTTCTCAGAAACTTCCTTGTGATGAGTGCATTCAACTCACAGAGTGGAACCTTCCTTTCGATAGACCAGTTTTGAAACACTGTTTTTGTAGAATCCGCAAGTGGCTATTTGGAGCTCTTTGAGGCTTATGCTGGAAAAGGAAATATCTTCGTCTACAAACTAGACAGAAGCATTCTCAGAAACTTCTTTGTCATGTGGGGATTGAACTCACAGAGTTGAACATTCCTTTACATAGAGCAGTTTTGCAACACCCTTTCGGTGGAAAGTGAAAGTGCTTATTTGGTGCGATGGCGGCATCTAGTGGATAAGGAAATACATTCAGATGAAAACAAGATACATCCATTCTCAGAAACTTCTTTGTGATGACTGCATTCTACTCACAGAGTTGAACCTTCCTTTTGATAGAACAGTTTTGAAACACTCTTTTTGTGGAATCTGCAAGTGGCTATTTGGAGCGCTTTGAGGCCTATGCTGGAAAAGGAAATCTCTTCACATAAAACCTAGACAGAAGTATTCCCAGAAAGTTTTTCTGATGTGCGCATTCAACTCACCGAGTTGAACCTTCCTTTAGATAGAGCAGTTTTGAAACACTCTGTCTGTAGTACCTGCGAGTGGATATTTGGAGTGCTTTGAGTGCTACACTGTAAAAGCAAATATCTTCACTTGGAATCTAGACAGAAGAATTCTCAGAGACTTCCCTGTGCTCTCTGCATTCCACTCACAGAGTTGAACCTTCCTTTTGATAGAACAGTTTTGAAACACTCTTGTGGTAGAATCTGCAAGTCGATATTTGGAAGGTTTGGAGGCCTATCCTGGGAAAGGAAATATCTTCCCATCAAAACTAGACAGAAGCATTCTCAGAAGCTTCTTAGTGATGTGCGCATTCAAGTCACAGAGTTGAAGCTTCCTTTTGATATAGCAGTTTGGAACCACTCTTTTAGTGGAATCTGCAAGTGGATGTTCGGAGAGCTAAGAGGCCAACACTGGAAAAGGAAATCTCTTCACGTAAAAACTAGACGGAAGCATTCTCAGAAACTTAAATGGGCTTTACGCATTCAACTCACAGAGTGCAATGTTGCTTTTGAGAGCGCAGTTTTAAAACACTGTTTTTGTAGAATTTGCTAGAGGATGTTTGGAGCGATGTGAGGCCTTTGCTGGAAAAGGAAATATCTTCACATAAAACCTAGACAGAAGCATTCTCAGAAACTCCTTTGTGATGAGTGCATTCAAATCACACACTTGAACCTTCCTTTGGAAAGAGCAGTTTTGAAACACTCTTTCTGAAGAATCTGCAAGGGGATATTTGGAGCGATTTGAGGCCTCTGCTGGAAATGAAATATCTTCACCTAAAAACTAGACGGAAGCATTCTCAGAAACTCCTTTGTGATGAGTGCATTCAACTCACAGAGTTGAAGCTTCCTTTTGATAGAGCAGTTTTGAAACACTCTTTTAGCAGCATCTGCAGGTGGATATTTGGAGCGCTTTGAGGCCAAGGCTGGAAAACGAAATATCATCACATAAAAACTCGACAGAAGCATTCTCTGAAACTTCTTTGTGATGAGTGCATTCAACTCACAGACTCGAACGTTTCTTTTGATAGAACAGTTTAGAAACACTCCTTTTGTAGAATCTGCAAGTGTTTATTTGGAGCGCTTGGAGGCCTATGTTGGAAAAGGACATATCTTCACATCAAGAGTAGACAGACGCATTCTCAGAAACTTCTTTGTGATGAGTGCATTGAACTCACAGAGTTGAACCTACCTGTTGATAGAGAAGTTTTGAAACACCCTTTTTGTAGAATCTGCAAGTGAATATTTGGCGCGATTTGAGGCCTATGCAGGAAACGGAAATATCTTCACATGAAAGCTAGACAGATGAATTCTCCGAAACGTCTTTGTGATGAGTGCATTCAACTCACAGACTTGAAGCTTCCTTTTGAAAGAGCAGTTTCGAAACACTCTTTTTGTAGAATCTGCAAGTGGATATTTGGAGCGCTTTGAGGGCTATGCTGGAAAAGTTAATACCTTCACCTAAAAACTAGACAGACGCAAACTCAGAAACTTCTTTGTGACGTGTGCATTGAACTCACAGAGTTGAACCTTTCTTTTGATACAGAAGTTTTGAAACACTCTTTTCGTAGAATCTTCAAGTGGATGGATGGAGTGATTTGAGGCCTATGCTGGAAAAGGAAATACCTTCACGTAGAAACGAGACAAAAGCATTCTCAGAAAGTTCCCTGTGCTTTGTGCATTCAACTCACAGAGTTGAACATTCCCTTTGATAGAGCAGTTTTGAAACACTCTTTTTGTAGAATCTGCAAGTGGATATTTGGAGCGCTTTGAGGCCTCTGCCGCCAAAGGAATTATCATTGCATAAAAACTAGATGGAAGCGTTCTCAGAAACTTCCTTGTGATGAGTGCCTTCAACTCGCAGAGTGGAACCTTCCTTTCGATAGACCAGTTTTGAAACACTGTTTTTGTAGAATCCGCAAGTGGCTATTTGGAGCTCTTTGAGGCTTATGCTGGAAAAGGAAATATCTTCGTCTACAAACTAGACAGAAGCATTCTCAGAAACTTCTTTGTCATGTGGGGATTGAACTCACAGAGTTGAACATTCCTTTACATAGAGCAGTTTTGCAACACCCTTTCGGTGGAAAGTGAAAGTGCTTATTTGGTGCGATGGCGGCATCTAGTGGATAAGGAAATACATTCAGATGAAAACAAGATACATCCATTCTCAGAAACTTCTTTGTGATGACTGCATTCTACTCACAGAGTTGAACCTTCCTTTTGATAGAGCAGTTTTGAAACACTCTTTGTGTGGAATCTGCAAGTGGCTATTTGGAGCGCTTTGAGGCCTATGCTGGAAAAGGAAATCTCTTCACATAAAACCTAGACAGAAGTATTCCCAGAAAGTTTTTCTGATGTGCGCATTCAACTCACCGAGTTGAACCTTCCTTTAGATGGAGCAGTTTTGAAACACTCTGTCTGTAGTACCTGCGAGTGGATATTTGGAGTGCTTTGAGTGCTACACTGTAAAAGCAAATATCTTCACTTGGAATCTAGACAGAAGAATTCTCAGAGACTTCCCTGTGCTCTCTGCATTCCGCTCACAGAGTTGAACCTTCCTTTTGATAGAACAGTTTTGAAACACTCTTGTGGTAGAATCTGCAAGTCGATATTTGGAAGGTTTGGAGGCCTATCCTGGGAAAGGAAATATCTTCCCATCAAAACTAGACAGAAGCATTCTCAGAAGCTTCTCAGTGATGTGCGCATTCAAGTCACAGAGTTGAAGCTTCCTTTTGATATAGCAGTTTTGAACCACTCTTTTAGTGGAATCTGCAAGTGGATGTTCGGAGAGCTAAGAGGCCAACACTGGAAAAGGAAATCTCTTCACGTAAAAACTAGACGGAAGCATTCTCAGAAACTTCAATGGGCTTTACGCATTCAACTCACAGAGTGCAATGTTGCTTTTGAGAGCGCAGTTTTAAAACACTGTTTTTGTAGAATTTGCTAGAGGATGTTTGGAGCGATGTGAGGCCTTTGCTGGAAAAGGAAATATCTTCACATAAAACCTAGACAGAAGCATTCTCAGAAACTCCTTTGTGATGAGTGCATTCAAATCACACACTTGAACCTTCCTTTGGAAAGAGCAGTTTTGAAACACTCTTTCTGAAGAATCTGCAAGTGGATATTTGGAGCGATTTGAGGCCTATGCTGGAAATGAAATATCTTCACCTAAAAACTAGACGGAAGCATTCTCAGAAACTCCTTTGTGATGAGTGCATTCAACTCACAGAGTTGAAGCTTCCTTTTGATAGAGCAGTTTTGAAACACTCTTTTAGCAGCATCTGCAGGTGGATATTTGGAGCGCTTTGAGGCCAAGGCTGGAAAACGAAATATCATCACATAAAAACTCGCAGAAGCATTCTCTGAAACTTCTTTGTGATGAGTGCATTCAACTCACAGACTCGAACGTTGCTTTTGATAGAACAGTTTAGAAACACTCCTTTTGTAGAATCTGCAAGTGTTTATTTGGAGCGCTTGGAGGCCTATGTTGGAAAAGGACATATCTTCACATCAAGAGTAGACAGACGCATTCTCAGAAACTTCTTTGTGATGAGTGCATTGAACTCACAGAGTTGAACCTACCTATTGATAGAGAAGTTTTGAAACACCCTTTTTGTAGAATCTGCAAGTGAATATTTGGCGCGATTTGAGGCCTATGCAGGAAACGGAAATATCTTCACATGAAAGCTAGACAGATGAATTCTCCGAAACGTCTTTGTGATGAGTGCATTCAACTCACAGACTTGAAGCTTCCTTTTGAAAGAGCAGTTTCGAAACACTCTTTTTGTAGAATCTGCAAGTGGATATTTGGAGCGCTTTGAGGGCTATGCTGGAAAAGTTAATACCTTCACCTAAAAACTAGACAGACGCAAACTCAGAAACTTCTTTGTGACGTGCGCATTGAACTCACAGAGTTGAACCTTTCTTTTGATACAGAAGTTTTGAAACACTCTTTTCGTAGAATCTTCAAGTGGATGGATGGAGTGATTTGAGGCCTATGCTGGAAAAGGAAATACCTTCACGTAGAAACGAGACAAAAGCATTCTCAGAAAGTTCCCTGTGCTTTGTGCATTCAACTCACAGAGTTGAACATTCCCTTTGATAGAGCAGTTTTGAAACACTCTTCTTGTAGAATCTGCAAGTGGATATTTGGAGCGCTTTGAGGCCTCTGCCGCCAAAGGAATTATCATTGCATAAAAACTAGATGGAAGCGTTCTCAGAAACTTCCTTGTGATGAGTGCTTTCAACTCGCAGAGTGGAACCTTCCTTTCGATAGACCAGTTTTGAAACACTGTTTTTGTAGAATCCGCAAGTGGCTATTTGGAGCTCTTTGAGGCTTATGCTGGAAAAGGAAATATCTTCGTCTACAAACTAGACAGAAGCATTCTCAGAAACTTCTTTGTCATGTGGGGATTGAACTCACAGAGTTGAACATTCCTTTACATAGAGCCGTTTTGCAACACCCTTTCGGTGGAAAGTGAAAGTGGTTATTTGGTGCGATGGCGGCATCTAGTGGATAAGGAAATACATTCAGATGAAAACAAGATACATCCATTCTCAGAAACTTCTTTGTGATGACTGCATTCTACTCACAGAGTTGAACCTTCCTTTTGATAGAGCAGTTTTGAAACACTCTTTGTGTGGAATCTGCAAGTGGCTATTTGGAGCGCTTTGAGGCCTATGCTGGAAAAGGAAATCTCTTCACATAAAACCTAGACAGAAGTATTCCCAGAAAGTTTTTCTGATGTGCGCATTCAACTCACCGAGTTGAACCTTCCTTTAGATAGAGCAGTTTTGAAACACTCTGTCTGTAGTACCTGCGAGTGGATATTTGGAGTGCTTTGAGTGCTACACTGTAAAAGCAAATATCTTCACTTGGAATCTAGACAGAAGAATTCTCAGAGACTTCCCTGTGCTCTCTGCATTCCGCTCACAGAGTTGAACCTTCCTTTTGATAGAACAGTTTTGAAACACTCTTGTGGTAGAATCTGCAAGTCGATATTTGGAAGGTTTGGAGGCCTATCCTGGGAAAGGAAATATCTTCCCATCAAAACTAGACAGAAGCATTCTCAGAAGCTTCTCAGTGATGTGCGCATTCAAGTCACAGAGTTGAAGCTTCCTTTTGATATAGCAGATTTGAACCACTCTTTTAGTGGAATCTGCAAGTGGATGTTCGGAGAGCTAAGAGGCCAACACTGGAAAAGGAAATCTCTTCACGTAAAAACTAGACGGAAGCATTCTCAGAAACTTCAATGGGCTTTACGCATTCAACTCACAGAGTGCAATGTTGCTTTTGAGAGCGCAGTTTTAAAACACTGTTTTTGTAGAATTTGCTAGAGGATGTTTGGAGCGATGTGAGGCCTTTGCTGGAAAAGGAAATATCTTCACATAAAACCTAGACAGAAGCATTCTCAGAAACTCCTTTGTGATGAGTGCATTCAAATCACACACTTGAACCTTCCTTTGGAAAGAGCAGTTTTGAAACACTCTTTCTGAAGAATCTGCAAGTGGATATTTGGAGCGATTTGAGGCCTATGCTGGAAATGAAATATCTTCACCTAAAAACTAGACGGAAGCATTCTCAGAAACTCCTTTGTGATGAGTGCATTCAACTCACAGAGTTGAAGCTTCCTTTTGATAGAGCAGTTTTGAAACACTCTTTTAGCAGCATCTGCAGGTGGATATTTGGAGCGCTTTGAGGCCAAGGCTGGAAAACGAAATATCATCACATAAAAACTCGCGGAAGCATTCTCTGAAACTTCTTTGTGATGAGTGCATTCAACTCACAGACTCGAACGTTGCTTTTGATAGAACAGTTTAGAAACACTCCTGTTGTAGAATCTGCAAGTGTTTATTTGGAGCGCTTGGAGGCCTATGTTGGAAAAGGACATATCTTCACATCAAGAGTAGACAGACGCATTCTCAGAAACTTCTTTGTGATGAGTGCATTGAACTCACAGAGTTGAACCTACCTATTGATAGAGAAGTTTTGAAACACCCTTTTTGTAGAATCTGCAAGTGAATATTTGGCGCGATTTGAGGCCTATGCAGGAAACGGAAATATCTTCACATGAAAACTAGACAGATGAATTCTCCGAAACGTCTTTGTGATGAGTGCATTCAACTCACAGACTTGAAGCTTCCTTTTGAAAGAGCAGTTTCGAAACACTCTTTTTGTAGAATCTGCAAGTGGATATTTGGAGCGCTTTGAGGGCTATGCTGGAAAAGTTAATACCTTCACCTAAAAACTAGACAGACGCAAACCCAGAAACTTCTTTGTGACGTGTGCATTGAACTCACAGAGTTGAACCTTTCTTTTGATACAGAAGTTTTGAAACACTCTTTTCGTAGAATCTTCAAGTGGATGGATGGAGTGATTTGAGGCCTATGCTGGAAAAGGAAATACCTTCACGTAGAAACGAGACAAAAGCATTCTCAGAAAGTTCCCTGTGCTTTGTGCATTCAAGTCACAGAGTTGAACATTCCCTTTGATAGAGCAGTTTTGAAACACTCTTCTTGTAGAATCTGCAAGTGGATATTTGGAGCGCTTTGAGGCCTCTGCCGCCAAAGGAATTATCATTGCATAAAAACTAGATGGAAGCGTTCTCAGAAACTTCCTTGTGATGAGTGCATTCAACTCGCAGAGTGGAACCTTCCTTTCGATAGACCAGTTTTGAAACACTGTTTTTGTAGAATCCGCAAGTGGCTATTTGGAGCTCTTTGAGGCTTATGCTGGAAAAGGAAATATCTTCGTCTACAAACTAGACAGAAGCATTCTCAGAAACTTCTTTGTCATGTGGGGATTGAACTCACAGAGTTGAACATTCCTTTACATAGAGCAGTTTTGCAACACCCTTTCGGTGGAAAGTGAAAGTGCTTATTTGGTGCGATGGCGGCATCTAGTGGATAAGGAAATACATTCAGATGAAAACAAGATACATCCATTCTCAGAAACTTCTTTGTGATGACTGCATTCTACTCACAGAGTTGAACCTTCCTTTTGATAGAACAGTTTTGAAACACTCTTTTTGTGGAATCTGCAAGTGGCTATTTGGAGCGCTTTGAGGCCTATGCTGGAAAAGGAAATCTCTTCACATAAAACCTAGACAGAAGTATTCCCAGAAAGTTTTTCTGATGTGCGCATTCAACTCACCGAGTTGAACCTTCCTTTAGATAGAGCAGTTTTGAAACACTCTGTCTGTAGTACCTGCGAGTGGATATTTGGAGTGCTTTGAGTGCTACACTGTAAAAGCAAATATCTTCACTTGGAATCTAGACAGAAGAATTCTCAGAGACTTCCCTGTGCTCTCTGCATTCCACTCACAGAGTTGAACCTTCCTTTTGATAGAACAGTATTGAAACACTCTTGTGGTAGAATCTGCAAGTCGATATTTGGAAGGTTTGGAGGCCTATCCTGGGAAAGGAAATATCTTCCCATCAAAACTAGACAGAAGCATTCTCAGAAGCTTCTTAGTGATGTGCGCATTCAAGTCACAGAGTTGAAGCTTCCTTTTGATATAGCAGTTTGGAACCACTCTTTTAGTGGAATCTGCAAGTGGATGTTCGGAGAGCTAAGAGGCCAACACTGGAAAAGGAAATCTCTTCACGTAAAAACTAGACGGAAGCATTCTCAGAAACTTCAATGGGCTTTACGCATTCAACTCACAGAGTGCAATGTTGCTTTTGAGAGCGCAGTTTTAAAACACTGTTTTTGTAGAATTTGCTAGAGGATGTTTGGAGCGATGTGAGGCCTTTGCTGGAAAAGGAAATATCTTCACATAAAACCTAGACAGAAGCATTCTCAGAAACTCCTTTGTGATGAGTGCATTCAAATCACACACTTGAACCTTCCTTTGGAAAGAGCAGTTTTGAAACACTCTTTCTGAAGAATCTGCAAGGGGATATTTGGAGCGATTTGAGGCCTCTGCTGGAAATGAAATATCTTCACCTAAAAACTAGACGGAAGCATTCTCAGAAACTCCTTTGTGATGAGTGCATTCAACTCACAGAGTTGAAGCTTCCTTTTGATAGAGCAGTTTTGAAACACTCTTTTAGCAGCATCTGCAGGTGGATATTTGGAGCGCTTTGAGGCCAAGGCTGGAAAACGAAATATCATCACATAAAAACTCGACAGAAGCATTCTCTGAAACTTCTTTGTGATGAGTGCATTCAACTCACAGACTCGAACGTTGCTTTTGATAGAACAGTTTAGAAACACTCCTTTTGTAGAATCTGCAAGTGTTTATTTGGAGCGCTTGGAGGCCTATGTTGGAAAAGGACATATCTTCACATCAAGAGTAGACAGACGCATTCTCAGAAACTTCTTTCTGATGAGTGCATTGAACTCACAGAGTTGAACCTACCTGTTGATAGAGAAGTTTTGAAACACCCTTTTTGTAGAATCTGCAAGTGAATATTTGGCGCGATTTGAGGCCTATGCAGGAAACGGAAATATCTTCACATGAAAGCTAGACAGATGAATTCTCCGAAACGTCTTTGTGATGAGTGCATTCAACTCACAGACTTGAAGCTTCCTTTTGAAAGAGCAGTTTCGAAACACTCTTTTTGTAGAATCTGCAAGTGGATATTTGGAGCGCTTTGAGGGCTATGCTGGAAAAGTTAATACCTTCACCTAAAAACTAGACAGACGCAAACTCAGAAACTTCTTTTTGACGTGTGCATTGAACTCACAGAGTTGAACCTTTCTTTTGATACAGAAGTTTTGAAACACTCTTTTCGTAGAATCTTCAAGTGGATGGATGGAGTGATTTGAGGCCTATGCTGGAAAAGGAAATACCTTCACGTAGAAACGAGACAAAAGCATTCTCAGAAAGTTCCCTGTGCTTTGTGCATTCAACTCACAGAGTTGAACATTCCCTTTGATAGAGCAGTTTTGAAACACTCTTCTTGTAGAATCTGCAAGTGGATATTTGGAGCGCTTTGAGGCCTCTGCCGCCAAAGGAATTATCATTGCATAAAAACTAGATGGAAGCGTTCTCAGAAACTTCCTTGTGATGAGTGCCTTCAACTCGCAGAGTGGAACCTTCCTTTCGATAGACCAGTTTTGAAACACTGTTTTTGTAGAATCCGCAAGTGGCTATTTGGAGCTCTTGGAGGCTTATGCTGGAAAAGGAAATATCTTCGTCTACAAACTAGACAGAAGCATTCTCAGAAACTTCTTTGTCATGTGGGGATTGAACTCACAGAGTTGAACATTCCTTTACATAGAGCAGTTTTGCAACACCCTTTCGGTGGAAAGTGAAAGTGCTTATTTGGTGCGATGGCGGCATCTAGTGGATAAGGAAATACATTCAGATGAAAACAAGATACATCCATTCTCAGAAACTTCTTTGTGATGACTGCATTCTACTCACAGAGTTGAACCTTCCTTTTGATAGAGCAGTTTTGAAACACTCTTTTTGTGGAATCTGCAAGTGGCTATTTGGAGCGCTTTGAGGCCTATGCTGGAAAAGGAAATCTCTTCACATAAAACCTAGACAGAAGTATTCCCAGAAAGTTTTTCTGATGTGCGCATTCAGCTCACCGAGTTGAACCTTCCTTTAGATAGAGCAGTTTTGAAACACTCTGTCTGTAGTACCTGCGAGTGGATATTTGGAGTGCTTTGAGTGCTACAGTGTAAAAGCAAATATCTTCACTTGGAATCTAGACAGAAGAATTCTCAGAGACTTCCCTGTGCTCTCTGCATTCCACTCACAGAGTTGAACCTTCCTTTTGATAGAACAGTTTTGAAACACTCTTGTGCTAGAATCTGCAAGTCGATATTTGGAAGGTTTGGAGGCCTATCCTGGGAAAGGAAATATCTTCCCATCAAAACTAGACAGAAGCATTCTCAGAAGCTTCTTAGTGATGTGCGCATTCAAGTCACAGAGTTGAAGCTTCCTTTTGATATAGCAGTTTGGAACCACTCTTTTAGTGGAATCTGCAAGTGGATGTTCGGAGAGCTAAGAGGCCAACACTGGAAAAGGAAATCTCTTCACGTAAAAACTAGACGGAAGCATTCTCAGAAACTTCAATGGGCTTTACGCATTCAACTCACAGAGTGCAATGTTGCTTTTGAGAGCGCAGTTTTAAAACACTGTTTTTGTAGAATTTGCTAGAGGATGTTTGGAGCGATGTGAGGCCTTTGCTGGAAAAGGAAATATCTTCACATAAAACCTAGACAGAAGCATTCTCAGAAACTCCTTTGTGATGAGTGCATTCAAATCACACACTTGAACCTTCCTTTGGAAAGAGCAGTTTTGAAACACTCTTTCTGAAGAATCTGCAAGGGGATATTTGGAGCGATTTGAGGCCTATGCTGGAAATTAAATATCTTCACCTAAAAACTAGACGGAAGCATTCTCAGAAACTCCTTTGTGATGAGTGCATTCAACTCACAGAGTTGAAGCTTCCTTTTGATAGAGCAGTTTTGAAACACTCTTTTAGCAGCATCTGCAGGTGGATATTTGGAGCGCTTAGAGGCCAAGGCTGGAAAACGAAATATCATCACATAAAAACTCGACAGAAGCATTCTCTGAAACTTCTTTGTGATGAGTGCATTCAACTCACAGACTCGAACGTTGCTTTTGATAGAACAGTTTAGAAACACTCCTTTTGTAGAATCTGCAAGTGTTTATTTGGAGCGCTTGGAGGCCTATGTTGGAAAAGGACATATCTTCACATCAAGAGTAGACAGACGCATTCTCAGAAACTTCTTTGTGATGAGTGCATTGAACTCACAGAGTTGAACCTACCTGTTGATAGAGAAGTTTTGAAACACCCTTTTTGTAGAATCTGCAAGTGAATATTTGGCGCGATTTGAGGCCTATGCAGGAAACGGAAATATCTTCACATGAAAGCTAGACAGATGAATTCTCCGAAACGTCTTTGTGATGAGTGCATTCAACTCACAGACTTGAAGCTTCCTTTTGAAAGAGCAGTTTCGAAACACTCTTTTTGTAGAATCTGCAAGTGGATATTTGGAGCGCTTTGAGGGCTATGCTGGAAAAGTTAATACCTTCACCTAAAAACTAGACAGACGCAAACTCAGAAACTTCTTTGTGACGTGTGCATTGAACTCACAGAGTTGAACCTTTCTTTTGATACAGAAGTTTTGAAACACTCTTTTCGTAGAATCTTCAAGTGGATGGATGGAGTGATTTGAGGCCTATGCTGGAAAAGGAAATACCTTCACGTAGAAACGAGACAAAAGCATTCTCAGAAAGTTCCCTGTGCTTTGTGCATTCAACTCACAGAGTTGAACATTCCCTTTGATAGAGCAGTTTTGAAACACTCTTCTTGTAGAATCTGCAAGTGGATATTTGGAGCGCTTCGAGGCCTCTGCCGCCAAAGGAATTATCATTGCATAAAAACTGGATGGAAGCGTTCTCAGAAACTTCCTTGTGATGAGTGCCTTCAACTCGCAGAGTGGAACCTTCCTTTCGATAGACCAGTTTTGAAACACTGTTTCTGTAGAATCCGCAAGTGGCTATTTGGAGCTCTTTGAGGCTTATGCTGGAAAAGGAAATATCTTCGTCTACAAACTAGACAGAAGCATTCTCAGAAACTTCTTTGTCATGTGGGGATTGAACTCACAGAGTTGAACATTCCTTTACATAGAGCAGTTTTGCAACACCCTTTCGGTGGAAAGTGAAAGTGCTTATTTGGTGCGATGGCGGCATCTAGTGGATAAGGAAATACATTCAGATGAAAACAAGATACATCCATTCTCAGAAACTTCTTTGTGATGACTGCATTCTACTCACAGAGTTGAACCTTCCTTTTGATAGAGCAGTTTTGAAACACTCTTTTTGTGGAATCTGCAAGTGGCTATTTGGAGCGCTTTGAGGCCTATGCTGGAAAAGGAAATCTCTTCACATAAAACCTAGACAGAAGTATTCCCAGAAAGTTTTTCTGATGTGCGCATTCAACTCACCGAGTTGAACCTTCCTTTAGATAGAGCAGTTTTGAAACACTCTGTCTGTAGTACCTGCGGGTGGATATTTGGAGTGCTTTGAGTGCTACACTGTAAAAGCAAATATCTTCACTTGGAATCTAGACAGAAGAATTCTCAGAGACTTCCCTGTGCTCTCTGCATTCCACTCACAGAGTTGAACCTTCCTTTTGATAGAACAGTTTTGAAACACTCTTGTGGTAGAATCTGCAAGTCGATATTTGGAAGGTTTGGAGGCCTATCCTGGGAAAGGAAATATCTTCCCATCAAAACTAGACAGAAGCATTCTCAGAAGCTTCTTAGTGATGTGCGCATTCAAGTCACAGAGTTGAAGCTTCCTTTAGATATAGCAGTTTTGAACCACTCTTTTAGTGGAATCTGCAAGTGGATGTTCGGAGAGCTAAGAGGCCAACACTGGAAAAGGAAATCTCTTCACGTAAAAACTAGACGGAAGCATTCTCAGAAACTTCAATGGGCTTTACGCATTCAACTCACAGAGTGCAATGTTGCTTTTGAGAGCGCAGTTTTAAAACACTGTTTTTGTAGAATTTGCTAGAGGATGTTTGGAGCGATGTGAGGCCTTTGCTGGAAAAGGAAATATCTTCACATAAAACCTAGACAGAAGCATTCTCAGAAACTCCTTTGTGATGAGTGCATTCAAATCACACACTTGAACCTTCCTTTGGAAAGAGCAGTTTTGAAACACTCTTTCTGAAGAATCTGCAAGGGGATATTTGGAGCGATTTGAGGCCTATGCTGGAAATGAAATATCTTCACCTAAAAACTAGACGGAAGCATTCTCAGAAACTCCTTTGTGATGAGTGCATTCAACTCACAGAGTTGAAGCTTCCTTTTGATAGAGCAGTTTTGAAACACTCTTTTAGCAGCATCTGCAGGTGGATATTTGGAGCGCTTTGAGGCCAAGGCTGGAAAACGAAATATCATCACATAAAAACTCGACAGAAGCATTCTCTGAAACTTCTTTGTGATGAGTGCATTCAACTCACAGACTCGAACGTTTCTTTTGATAGAACAGTTTAGAAACACTCCTTTTGTAGAATCTGCAAGTGTTTATTTGGAGCGCTTGGAGGCCTATGTTGGAAAAGGACATATCTTCACATCAAGAGTAGACAGACGCATTCTCAGAAACTTCTTTGTGATGAGTGCATTGAACTCACAGAGTTGAACCTACCTGTTGATAGAGAAGTTTTGAAACACCCTTTTTGTAGAATCTGCAAGTGAATATTTGGCGCGATTTGAGGCCTATGCAGGAAACGGAAATATCTTCACATGAAAACTAGACAGATGAATTCTCCGAAACGTCTTTGTGATGAGTGCATTCACCTCACAGACTTGAAGCTTCCTTTTGAAAGAGCAGTTTCGAAACACTCTTTTTGTAGAATCTGCAAGTGGATATTTGGAGCGCTTTGAGGGCTATGCTGGAAAAGTTAATACCTTCACCTAAAAACTAGACAGACGCAAACTCAGAAACTTCTTTGTGACGTGTGCATTGAACTCACAGAGTTGAACCTTTCTTTTGATACAGAAGTTTTGAAACACTCTTTTCGTAGAATCTTCAAGTGGATGGATGGAGTGATTTGAGGCCTATGCTGGAAAAGGAAATACCTTCACGTAGAAACGAGACAAAAGCATTCTCAGAAAGTTCCCTGTGCTTTGTGCATTCAACTCACAGAGTTGAACATTCCCTTTGATAGAGCAGTTTTGAAACACTCTTCTTGTAGAATCTGCAAGTGGATATTTGGAGCGCTTCGAGGCCTCTGCCGCCAAAGGAATTATCATTGCATAAAAACTAGATGGAAGCGTTCTCAGAAACTTCCTTGTGATGAGTGCCTTCAACTCGCAGAGTGGAACCTTCCTTTCGATAGACCAGTTTTGAAACACTGTTTCTGTAGAATCCGCAAGTGGCTATTTGGAGCTCTTTGAGGCTTATGCTGGAAAAGGAAATATCTTCGTCTACAAACTAGACAGAAGCATTCTCAGAAACTTCTTTGTCATGTGGGGATTGAACTCACAGAGTTGAACATTCCTTTACATAGAGCCGTTTTGCAACACCCTTTCGGTGGAAAGTGAAAGTGCTTATTTGGTGCGATGGCGGCATCTAGTGGATAAGGAAATACATTCAGATGAAAACAAGATACATCCATTCTCAGAAACTTCTTTGTGATGACTGCATTCTACTCACAGAGTTGAACCTTCCTTTTGATAGAGCAGTTTTGAAACACTCTTTTTGTGGAATCTGCAAGTGGCTATTTGGAGCGCTTTGAGGCCTATGCTGGAAAAGGAAATCTCTTCACATAAAACCTAGACAGAAGTATTCCCAGAAAGTTTTTCTGATGTGCGCATTCAACTCACCGAGTTGAACCTTCCTTTAGATAGAGCAGTTTTGAAACACTCTGTCTGTAGTACCTGCGGGTGGATATTTGGAGTGCTTTGAGTGCTACACTGTAAAAGCAAATATCTTCACTTGGAATCTAGACAGAAGAATTCTCAGAGACTTCCCTGTGCTCTCTGCATTCCACTCACAGAGTTGAACCTTCCTTTTGATAGAACAGTTTTGAAACACTCTTGTGGTAGAATCTGCAAGTCGATATTTGGAAGGTTTGGAGGCCTATCCTGGGAAAGGAAATATCTTCCCATCAAAACTAGACAGAAGCATTCTCAGAAGCTTCTTAGTGATGTGCGCATTCAAGTCACAGAGTTGAAGCTTCCTTTAGATATAGCAGTTTTGAACCACTCTTTTAGTGGAATCTGCAAGTGGATGTTCGGAGAGCTAAGAGGCCAACACTGGAAAAGGAAATCTCTTCACGTAAAAACTAGACGGAAGCATTCTCAGAAACTTCAATGGGCTTTACGCATTCAACTCACAGAGTGCAATGTTGCTTTTGAGAGCGCAGTTTTAAAACACTGTTTTTGTAGAATTTGCTAGAGGATGTTTGGAGCGATGTGAGGCCTTTGCTGGAAAAGGAAATATCTTCACATAAAACCTAGACAGAAGCATTCTCAGAAACTCCTTTGTGATGAGTGCATTCAAATCACACACTTGAACCTTCCTTTGGAAAGAGCAGTTTTGAAACACTCTTTCTGAAGAATCTGCAAGGGGATATTTGGAGCGATTTGAGGCCTATGCTGGAAATGAAATATCTTCACCTAAAAACTAGACGGAAGCATTCTCAGAAACTCCTTTGTGATGAGTGCATTCAACTCACAGAGTTGAAGCTTCCTTTTGATAGAGCAGTTTTGAAACACTCTTTTAGCAGCATCTGCAGGTGGATATTTGGAGCGCTTTGAGGCCAAGGCTGGAAAACGAAATATCATCACATAAAAACTCGACAGAAGCATTCTCTGAAACTTCTTTGTGATGAGTGCATTCAACTCACAGACTCGAACGTTTCTTTTGATAGAACAGTTTAGAAACACTCCTTTTGTAGAATCTGCAAGTGTTTATTTGGAGCGCTTGGAGGCCTATGTTGGAAAAGGACATATCTTCACATCAAGAGTAGACAGACGCATTCTCAGAAACTTCTTTGTGATGAGGGCATTGAACTCACAGAGTTGAACCTACCTGTTGATAGAGAAGTTTTGAAACACCCTTTTTGTAGAATCTGCAAGTGAATATTTGGCGCGATTTGAGGCCTATGCAGGAAACGGAAATATCTTCACATGAAAACTAGACAGATGAATTCTCCGAAACGTCTTTGTGATGAGTGCATTCACCTCACAGACTTGAAGCTTCCTTTTGAAAGAGCAGTTTCGAAACACTCTTTTTGTAGAATCTGCAAGTGGATATTTGGAGCGCTTTGAGGGCTATGCTGGAAAAGTTAATACCTTCACCTAAAAACTAGACAGACGCAAACTCAGAAACTTCTTTGTGACGTGTGCATTGAACTCACAGAGTTGAACCTTTCTTTTGATACAGAAGTTTTGAAACACTCTTTTCGTAGAATCTTCAAGTGGATGGATGGAGTGATTTGAGGCCTATGCTGGAAAAGGAAATACCTTCACGTAGAAACGAGACAAAAGCATTCTCAGAAAGTTCCCTGTGCTTTGTGCATTCAACTCACAGAGTTGAACATTCCCTTTGATAGAGCAGTTTTGAAACACTCTTCTTGTAGAATCTGCAAGTGGATATTTGGAGCGCTTTGAGGCCTCTGCCGCCAAAGGAATTATCATTGCATAAAAACTAGATGGAAGCGTTCTCAGAAACTTCCTTGTGATGAGTGCCTTCAACTCGCAGAGTGGAACCTTCCTTTCGATAGACCAGTTTTGAAACACTGTTTTTGTAGAATCCGCAAGTGGCTATTTGGAGCTCTTTGAGGCTTATGCTGGAAAAGGAAATATCTTCGTCTACAAACTAGACAGAAGCATTCTCAGAAACTTCTTTGTCATGTGGGGATTGAACTCACAGAGTTGAACATTCCTTTACATAGAGCCGTTTTGCAACACCCTTTCGGTGGAAAGTGAAAGTGCTTATTTGGTGCGATGGCGGCATCTAGTGGATAAGGAAATACATTCAGATGAAAACAAGATACATCCATTCTCAGAAACTTCTTTGTGATGACTGCATTCTACTCACAGAGTTGAACCTTCCTTTTGATAGAACAGTTTTGAAACACTCTTTTTGTGGAATCTGCAAGTGGCTATTTGGAGCGCTTTGAGGCCTATGCTGGAAAAGGAAATCTCTTCACATAAAACCTAGACAGAAGTATTCCCAGAAAGTTTTTCTGATGTGCGCATTCAACTCACCGAGTTGAACCTTCCTTTAGATAGAGCAGTTTTGAAACACTCTGTCTGTAGTACCTGCGAGTGGATATTTGGAGTGCTTTGAGTGCTACACTGTAAAAGCAAATATCTTCACTTGGAATCTAGACAGAAGAATTCTCAGAGACTTCCCTGTGCTCTCTGCATTCCACTCACAGAGTTGAACCTTCCTTTTGATAGAACAGTTTTGAAACACTCTTGTGGTAGAATCTGCAAGTCGATATTTGGAAGGTTTGGAGGCCTATCCTGGGAAAGGAAATATCTTCCCATCAAAACTAGACAGAAGCATTCTCAGAAGCTTCTTAGTGACGTGCGCATTCAAGTCACAGAGTTGAAGCTTCCTTTTGATATAGCAGTTTTGAACCACTCTTTTAGTGGAATCTGCAAGTGGATGTTCGGAGAGCTAAGAGGCCAACACTGGAAAAGGAAATCTCTTCACGTAAAAACTAGACGGAAGCATTCTCAGAAACTTCAATGGGCTTTACGCATTCAACTCACAGAGTGCAATGTTGCTTTTGAGAGCGCAGTTTTAAAACACTGTTTTTGTAGAATTTGCTAGAGGATGTTTGGAGCGATGTGAGGCCTTTGCTGGAAAAGGAAATATCTTCACATAAAACCTAGACAGAAGCATTCTCAGAAACTCCTTTGTGATGAGTGCATTCAAATCACACACTTGAACCTTCCTTTGGAAAGAGCAGTTTTGAAACACTCTTTCTGAAGAATCTGCAAGTGGATATTTGGAGCGATTTGAGGCCTATGCTGGAAATGAAATATCTTCACCTAAAAACTAGACGGAAGCATTCTCAGAAACTCCTTTGTGATGAGTGCATTCAACTCACAGAGTTGAAGCTTCCTTTTGATAGAGCAGTTTTGAAACACTCTTTTAGCAGCATCTGCAGGTGGATATTTGGAGCGCTTTGAGGCCAAGGCTGGAAAACGAAATATCATCACATAAAAACTCGACAGAAGCATTCTCTGAAACTTCTTTGTGATGAGTGCATTCAACTCACAGACTCGAACGTTGCTTTTGATAGAACAGTTTAGAAACACTCCTTTTGTAGAATCTGCAAGTGTTTATTTGGAGCGCTTGGAGGCCTATGTTGGAAAAGGACATATCTTCACATCAAGAGTAGACAGACGCATTCTCAGAAACTTCTTTGTGATGAGTGCATTGAACTCACAGAGTTGAACCTACCTGTTGATAGAGAAGTTTTGAAACACCCTTTTTGTAGAATCTGCAAGTGAATATTTGGCGCGATTTGAGGCCTATGCAGGAAACGGAAATATCTTCACATGAAAGCTAGACAGATGAATTCTCCGAAACGTCTTTGTGATGAGTGCATTCAACTCACAGACTTGAAGCTTCCTTTTGAAAGAGCAGTTTCGAAACACTCTTTTTGTAGAATCCGCAAGTGGATATTTGGAGCGCTTTGAGGGCTATGCTGGAAAAGTTAATACCTTCACCTAAAAACTAGACAGACGCAAACTCAAAACTTCTTTGTGACGTGTGCATTGAACTCACAGAGTTGAACCTTTCTTTTGATACAGAAGTTTTGAAACACTCTTTTCGTAGAATCTTCAAGTGGATGGATGGAGTGATTTGAGGCCTATGCTGGAAAAGGAAATACCTTCACGTAGAAACGAGACAAAAGCATTCTCAGAAAGTTCCCTGTGCTTTGTGCATTCAACTCACAGAGTTGAACATTCCCTTTGATAGAGCAGTTTTGAAACACTCTTCTTGTAGAATCTGCAAGTGGATATTTGGAGCGCTTTGAGGCCTCTGCCGCCAAAGGAATTATCATTGCATAAAAACTAGATGGAAGCGTTCTCAGAAACTTCCTTGTGATGAGTGCCTTCAACTCGCAGAGTGGAACCTTCCTTTCGATAGACCAGTTTTGAAACACTGTTTTTGTAGAATCCGCAAGTGGCTATTTGGAGCTCTTTGAGGCTTATGCTGGAAAAGGAAATATCTTCGTCTACAAACTAGACAGAAGCATTCTCAGAAACTTCTTTGTCATGTGGGGATTGAACTCACAGAGTTGAACATTCCTTTACATAGAGCCGTTTTGCAACACCCTTTCGGTGGAAAGTGAAAGTGCTTATTTGGTGCGATGGCGGCATCTAGTGGATAAGGAAATACATTCAGATGAAAACAAGATACATCCATTCTCAGAAACTTCTTTGTGATGACTGCATTCTACTCACAGAGTTGAACCTTCCTTTTGATAGAGCAGTTTTGAAACACTCTTTTTGTGGAATCTGCAAGTGGCTATTTGGAGCGCTTTGAGGCCTATGCTGGAAAAGGAAATCTCTTCACATAAAACCTAGACAGAAGTATTCCCAGAAAGTTTTTCTGATGTGCGCATTCAACTCACCGAGTTGAACCTTCCTTTAGATAGAGCAGTTTTGAAACACTCTGTCTGTAGTACCTGCGAGTGGATATTTGGAGTGCTTTGAGTGCTACACTGTAAAAGCAAATATCTTCACTTGGAATCTAGACAGAAGAATTCTCAGAGACTTCCCTGTGCTCTCTGCATTCCACTCACAGAGTTGAACCTTCCTTTTGATAGAACAGTTTTGAAACACTCTTGTGGTAGAATCTGCAAGTCGATATTTAGAAGGTTTGGAGGCCTATCCTGGGAAAGGAAATATCTTCCCATCAAAACTAGACAGAAGCATTCTCAGAAGCTTCTTAGTGATGTGCGCATTCAAGTCACAGAGTTGAAGCTTCCTTTTGATATAGCAGTTTTGAACCACTCTTTTAGTGGAATCTGCAAGTGGATGTTCGGAGAGCTAAGAGGCCAACACTGGAAAAGGAAATCTCTTCACGTAAAAACTAGACGGAAGCATTCTCAGAAACTTCAGTGGGCTTTACGCATTCAACTCACAGAGTGCAATGTTGCTTTTGCGAGCGCAGTTTTAAAACACTGTTTTTGTAGAATTTGCTAGAGGATGTTTGGAGCGATGTGAGGCCTTTGCTGGAAAAGGAAATATCTTCACATAAAACCTAGACAGAAGCATTCTCAGAAACTCCTTTGTGATGAGTGCATTCAAATCACACACTTGAACCTTCCTTTGGAAAGAGCAGTTTTGAAACACTCTTTCTGAAGAATCTGCAAGTGGATATTTGGAGCGATTTGAGGCCTCTGCTGGAAATGAAATATCTTCACCTAAAAACTAGACGGAAGCATTCTCAGAAACTCCTTTGTGATGAGTGCATTCAACTCACAGAGTTGAAGCTTCCTTTTGATAGAGCAGTTTTGAAACACTCTTTTAGCAGCATCTGCAGGTGGATATTTGGAGCGCTTTGAGGCCAAGGCTGGAAAACGAAATATCATCACATAAAAACTCGACAGAAGCATTCTCTGAAACTTCTTTGTGATGAGTGCATTCAACTCACAGACTCGAACGTTGCTTTTGATAGAACAGTTTAGAAACACTCCTTTTGTAGAATCTGCAAGTGTTTATTTGGAGCGCTTGGAGGCCTATGTTGGAAAAGGACATATCTTCACATCAAGAGTAGACAGACGCATTCTCAGAAACTTCTTTGTGATGAGTGCATTGAACTCACAGAGTTGAACCTACCTATTGATAGAGAAGTTTTGAAACACCCTTTTTGTAGAATCTGCAAGTGAATATTTGGCGCGATTTGAGGCCTATGCAGGAAACGGAAATATCTTCACATGAAAGCTAGACAGATGAATTCTCCGAAACGTCTTTGTGATGAGTGCATTCAACTCACAGACTTGAAGCTTCCTTTTGAAAGAGCAGTTTCGAAACACTCTTTTTGTAGAATCTGCAAGTGGATATTTGGAGCGCTTTGAGGGCTATGCTGGAAAAGTTAATACCTTCACCTAAAAACTAGACAGACGCAAACTCAGAAACTTCTTTGTGACGTGTGCATTGAACTCACAGAGTTGAACCTTTCTTTTGATACAGAAGTTTTGAAACACTCTTTTCGTAGAATCTTCAAGTGGATGGATGGAGTGATTTGAGGCCTATGCTGGAAAAGGAAATACCTTCACGTAGAAACGAGACAAAAGCATTCTCAGAAAGTTCCCTGTGCTTTGTGCATTCAACTCACAGAGTTGAACATTCCCTTTGATAGAGCAGTTTTGAAACACTCTTTTTGTAGAATCTGCAAGTGGATATTTGGAGCGCTTTGAGGCCTCTGCCGCCAAAGGAATTATCATTGCATAAAAACTAGATGGAAGCGTTCTCAGAAACTTACTTGTGATGAGTGCCTTCAACTCGCAGAGTGGAACCTTCCTTTCGATAGACCAGTTTTGAAACACTGTTTTTGTAGAATCCGCAAGTGGCTATTTGGAGCTCTTTGAGGCTTATGATGGAAAAGGAAATATCTTCGTCTACAAACTAGACAGAAGCATTCTCAGAAACTTCTTTGTCATGTGGGGATTGAACTCACAGAGTTGAACATTCCTTTACATAGAGCCGTTTTGCAACACCCTTTCGGTGGAAAGTGAAAGTGCTTATTTGGTGCGATGGCGGCATCTAGTGGATAAGGAAATACATTCAGATGAAAACAAGATACATCCATTCTCAGAAACTTCTTTGTGATGACTGCATTCTACTCACAGAGTTGAACCTTCCTTTTGATAGAGCAGTTTTGAAACACTCTTTTTGTGGAATCTGCAAGTGGCTATTTGGAGCGCTTTGAGGCCTATGCTGGAAAAGGAAATCTCTTCACATAAAACCTAGACAGAAGTATTCCCAGAAAGTTTTTCTGATGTGCGCATTCAACTCACCGAGTTGAACCTTCCTTTAGATAGAGCAGTTTTGAAACACTCTGTCTGTAGTACCTGCGAGTGGATATTTGGAGTGCTTTGAGTGCTACACTGTAAAAGCAAATATCTTCACTTGGAATCTAGACAGAAGAATTCTCAGAGACTTCCCTGTGCTCTCTGCATTCCACTCACAGAGTTGAACCTTCCTTTTGATAGAACAGTTTTGAAACACTCTTGTGGTAGAATCTGCAAGTCGATATTTGGAAGGTTTGGAGGCCTATCCTGGGAAAGGAAATATCTTCCCATCAAAACTAGACAGAAGCATTCTCAGAAGCTTCTTAGTGATGTGCGCATTCAAGTCACAGAGTTGAAGCTTCCTTTTGATATAGCAGTTTTGAACCACTCTTTTAGTGGAATCTGCAAGTGGATGTTCGGAGAGCTAAGAGGCCAACACTGGAAAAGGAAATCTCTTCACGTAAAAACTAGACGGAAGCATTCTCAGAAACTTCAATGGGCTTTATGCATTCAACTCACAGAGTGCAATGTTGCTTTTGAGAGCGCAGTTTTAAAACACTGTTTTTGTAGAATTTGCTAGAGGATGTTTGGAGCGATGTGAGGCCTTTGCTGGAAAAGGAAATATCTTCACATAAAACCTAGACAGAAGCATTCTCAGAAACTCCTTTGTGATGAGTGCATTCAAATCACACACTTGAACCTTCCTTTGGAAAGAGCAGTTTTGAAACACTCTTTCTGAAGAATCTGCAAGTGGATATTTGGAGCGATTTGAGGCCTATGCTGGAAATGAAATATCTTCACCTAAAAACTAGACGGAAGCATTCTCAGAAACTCCTTTGTGATGAGTGCATTCAACTCACAGAGTTGAAGCTTCCTTTTGATACAGCAGTTTTGAAACACTCTTTTAGCAGCATCTGCAGGTGGATATTTGGAGCGCTTTGAGGCCAAGGCTGGAAAACGAAATATCATCACATAAAAACTCGACAGAAGCATTCTCTGAAACTTCTTTGTGATGAGTGCATTCAACTCACAGACTCGAACGTTGCTTTTGATAGAACAGTTTAGAAACACTCCTTTTGTAGAATCTGCAAGTGTTTATTTGGAGCGCTTGGAGGCCTATGTTGGAAAAGGACATATCTTCACATCAAGAGTAGACAGACGCATTCTCAGAAACTTCTTTGTGATGAGTGCATTGAACTCACAGAGTTGAACCTACCTATTGATAGAGAAGTTTTGAAACACCCTTTTTGTAGAATCTGCAAGTGAATATTTGGCGCGATTTGAGGCCTATGCAGGAAACGGAAATATCTTCACATGAAAGCTAGACAGATGAATTCTCCGAAACGTCTTTGTGATGAGTGCATTCAACTCACAGACTTGAAGCTTCCTTTTGAAAGAGCAGTTTCGAAACACTCTTTTTGTAGAATCTGCAAGTGGATATTTGGAGCGCTTTGAGGGCTATGCTGGAAAAGTTAATACCTTCACCTAAAAACTAGACAGACGCAAACTCAGAAACTTCTTTGTGACGTGCGCATTGAACTCACAGAGTTGAACCTTTCTTTTGATACAGAAGTTTTGAAACACTCTTTTCGTAGAATCTTCAAGTGGATGGATGGAGTGATTTGAGGCCTATGCTGGAAAAGGAAATACCTTCACGTAGAAACGAGACAAAAGCATTCTCAGAAAGTTCCCTGTGCTTTGTGCATTCAACTCACAGAGTTGAACATTCCCTTTGATAGAGCAGTTTTGAAACACTCTTCTTGTAGAATCTGCAAGTGGATATTTGGAGCGCTTTGAGGCCTCTGCCGCCAAAGGAATTATCATTGCATAAAAACTAGATGGAAGCGTTCTCAGAAACTTCCTTGTGATCAGTGCCTTCAACTCGCAGAGTGGAACCTTCCTTTCGATAGACCAGTTTTGAAACACTGTTTTTGTAGAATCCGCAAGTGGCTATTTGGAGCTCTTTGAGGCTTATGCTGGAAAAGGAAATATCTTCGTCTACAAACTAGACAGAAGCATTCTCAGAAACTTCTTTGTCATGTGGGGATTGAACTCACAGAGTTGAACATTCCTTTACATAGAGCCGTTTTGCAACACCCTTTCGGTGGAAAGTGAAAGTGCTTATTTGGTGCGATGGCGGCATCTAGTGGATAAGGAAATACATTCAGATGAAAACAAGATACATCCATTCTCAGAAACTTCTTTGTGATGACTGCATTCTACTCACAGAGTTGAACCTTCCTTTTGATAGAGCAGTTTTGAAACACTCTTTTTGTGGAATCTGCAAGTGGCTATTTGGAGCGCTTTGAGGCCTATGCTGGAAAAGGAAATCTCTTCACATAAAACCTAGACAGAAGTATTCCCAGAAAGTTTTTCTGATGTGCGCATTCAACTCACCGAGTTGAACCTTCCTTTAGATAGAGCAGTTTTGAAACACTCTGTCTGTAGTACCTGCGAGTGGATATTTGGAGTGCTTTGAGTGCTACACTGTAAAAGCAAATATCTTCACTTGGAATCTAGACAGAAGAATTCTCAGAGACTTCCCTGTGCTCTCTGCATTCCGCTCACAGAGTTGAACCTTCCTTTTGATAGAACAGTTTTGAAACACTCTTGTGGTAGAATCTGCAAGTCGATATTTGGAAGGTTTGGAGGCCTATCCTGGGAAAGGAAATATCTTCCCATCAAAACTAGACAGAAGCATTCTCAGAAGCTTCTTAGTGATGTGCGCATTCAAGTCACAGAGTTGAAGCTTCCTTTTGATATAGCAGTTTTGAACCACTCTTTTAGTGGAATCTGCAAGTGGATGTTCGGAGAGCTAAGAGGCCAACACTGGAAAAGGAAATCTCTTCACGTAAAAACTAGACGGAAGCATTCTCAGAAACTTCAATGGGCTTTACGCATTCAACTCACAGAGTGCAATGTTGCTTTTGAGAGCGCAGTTTTAAAACACTGTTTTTGCAGAATTTGCTAGAGGATGTTTGGAGCGATGTGAGGCCTTTGCTGGAAAAGGAAATATCTTCACATAAAACCTAGACAGAAGCATTCTCAGAAACTCCTTTGTGATGAGTGCATTCAAATCACACACTTGAACCTTCCTTTGGAAAGAGCAGTTTGGAAACACTCTTTCTGAAGAATCTGCAAGGGGATATTTGGAGCGATTTGAGGCCTATGCTGGAAATGAAATATCTTCACCTAAAAACTAGACGGAAGCATTCTCAGAAACTCCTTTGTGATGAGTGCATTCAACTCACAGAGTTGAAGCTTCCTTTTGATAGAGCAGTTTTGAAACACTCTTTTAGCAGCATCTGCAGGTGGATATTTGGAGCGCTTTGAGGCCAAGGCTGGAAAACGAAATATCATCACATAAAAACTCGACAGAAGCATTCTCTGAAACTTCTTTGTGATGAGTGCATTCAACTCACAGACTCGAACGTTGCTTTTGATAGAACAGTTTAGAAACACTCCTTTTGTAGAATCTGCAAGTGTTTATTTGGAGCGCTTGGAGGCCTATGTTGGAAAAGGACATATCTTCACATCAAGAGTAGACAGACGCATTCTCAGAAACTTCTTTGTGATGAGTGCATTGAACTCACAGAGTTGAACCTACCTATTGATAGAGAAGTTTTGAAACACCCTTTTTGTAGAATCTGCAAGTGAATATTTGGCGCGATTTGAGGCCTATGCTGGAAACGGAAATATCTTCACATGAAAGCTAGACAGATGAATTCTCCGAAACGTCTTTGTGATGAGTGCATTCAACTCACAGACTTGAAGCTTCCTTTTGAAAGAGCAGTTTCGAAACACTCTTTTTGTAGAATCTGCAAGTGGATATTTGGAGCGCTTTGAGGGCTATGCTGGAAAAGTTAATACCTTCACCTAAAAACTAGACAGACGCAAACTCAGAAACTTCTTTGTGACGTGTGCATTGAACTCACAGAGTTGAACCTTTCTTTTGATACAGAAGTTTTGAAACACTCTTTTCGCAGAATCTTCAAGTGGATGGATGGAGTGATTTGAGGCCTACGCTGGAAAAGGAAATACCTTCACGTAGAAACGAGACAAAAGCATTCTCAGAAAGTTCCCTGTGCTTTGTGCATTCAACTCACAGAGTTGAACATTCCCTTTGATAGAGCAGTTTTGAAACACTCTTCTTGTAGAATCTGCAAGTGGATATTTGGAGCGCTTTGAGGCCTCTGCCGCCAAAGGAATTATCATTGCATAAAAACTAGATGGAAGCGTTCTCAGAAACTTCCTTGTGATGAGTGCCTTCAACTCGCAGAGTGGAACCTTCCTTTCGATAGACCAGTTTTGAAACACTGTTTTTGTAGAATCCGCAAGTGGCTATTTGGAGCTCTTTGAGGCTTATGATGGAAAAGGAAATATCTTCGTCTACAAACTAGACAGAAGCATTCTCAGAAACTTCTTTGTCATGTGGGGATTGAACTCACAGAGTTGAACATTCCTTTACATAGAGCAGTTTTGCAACACCCTTTCGGTGGAAAGTGAAAGTGCTTATTTGGTGCGATGGCGGCATCTAGTGGATAAGGAAATACATTCAGATGAAAACAAGATACATCCATTCTCAGAAACTTCTTTGTGATGACTGCATTCTACTCACAGAGTTGAACCTTCCTTTTGATAGAGCAGTTTTGAAACACTCTTTTTGTGGAATCTGCAAGTGGCTATTTGGAGCGCTTTGAGGCCTATGCTGGAAAAGGAAATCTCTTCACATAAAACCTAGACAGAAGTATTCCCAGAAAGTTTTTCTGATGTGCGCATTCAACTCACCGAGTTGAACCTTCCTTTAGATAGAGCAGTTTTGAAACACTCTGTCTGTAGTACCTGCGAGTGGATATTTGGAGTGCTTTGAGTGCTACACTGTAAAAGCAAATATCTTCACTTGGAATCTAGACAGAAGAATTCTCAGAGACTTCCCTGTGCTCTCTGCATTCCGCTCACAGAGTTGAACCTTCCTTTTGATAGAACAGTTTTGAAACACTCTTGTGGTAGAATCTGCAAGTCGATATTTGGAAGGTTTGGAGGCCTATCCTGGGAAAGGAAATATCTTCCCATCAAAACTAGACAGAAGCATTCTCAGAAGCTTCTTAGTGATGTGCGCATTCAAGTCACAGAGTTGAAGCTTCCTTTTGATATAGCAGTTTTGAACCACTCTTTTAGTGGAATCTGCAAGTGGATGTTCGGAGAGCTAAGAGGCCAACACTGGAAAAGGAAATCTCTTCACGTAAAAACTAGACGGAAGCATTCTCAGAAACTTCAGTGGGCTTTACGCATTCAACTCACAGAGTGCAATGTTGCTTTTGAGAGCGCAGTTTTAAAACACTGTTTTTGTAGAATTTGCTAGAGGATGTTTGGAGCGATGTGAGGCCTTTGCTGGAAAAGGAAATATCTTCACATAAAACCTAGACAGAAGCATTCTCAGAAACTCCTTTGTGATGAGTGCATTCAAATCACACACTTGAACCTTCCTTTGGAAAGAGCAGTTTTGAAACACTCTTTCTGAAGAATCTGCAAGTGGATATTTGGAGGGATTTGAGGCCTCTGCTGGAAATGAAATATCTTCACCTAAAAACTAGACGGAAGCATTCTCAGAAACTCCTTTGTGATGAGTGCATTCAACTCACAGAGTTGAAGCTTCCTTTTGATAGAGCAGTTTTGAAACACTCTTTTAGCAGCATCTGCAGGTGGATATTTGGAGCGCTTTGAGGCCAAGGCTGGAAAACGAAATATCATCACATAAAAACTCGACAGAAGCATTCTCTGAAACTTCTTTGTGATGAGTGCATTCAACTCACAGACTCGAACGTTGCTTTTGATAGAACAGTTTAGAAACACTCCTTTTGTAGAATCTGCAAGTGTTTATTTGGAGCGCTTGGAGGCCTATGTTGGAAAAGGACATATCTTCACATCAAGAGTAGACAGACGCATTCTCAGAAACTTCTTTGTGATGAGTGCATTGAACTCACAGAGTTGAACCTACCTATTGATAGAGAAGTTTTGAAACACCCTTTTTGTAGAATCTGCAAGTGAATATTTGGCGCGATTTGAGGCCTATGCAGGAAACGGAAATATCTTCACATGAAAGCTAGACAGATGAATTCTCCGAAACGTCTTTGTGATGAGTGCATTCAACTCACAGACTTGAAGCTTCCTTTTGAAAGAGCAGTTTCGAAACACTCTTTTTGTACAATCTGCAAGTGGGTATTTGGAGCGCTTTGAGGGCTATGCTGGAAAAGTTAATACCTTCACCTAAAAACTAGACAGACGCAAACTCAGAAACTTCTTTGTGACGTGCGCATTGAACTCACAGAGTTGAACCTTTCTTTTGATACAGAAGTTTTGAAACACTCTTTTCGTAGAATCTTCAAGTGGATGGATGGAGTGATTTGAGGCCTATGCTGGAAAAGGAAATACCTTCACGTAGAAACGAGACAAAAGCATTCCCAGAAAGTTCCCTGTGCTTTGTGCATTCAACTCACAGAGTTGAACATTCCCTTTGATAGAGCAGTTTTGAAACACTCTTCTTGTAGAATCTGCAAGTGGATATTTGGAGCGCTTTGAGGCCTCTGCCGCCAAAGGAATTATCATTGCATAAAAACTAGATGGAAGCGTTCTCAGAAACTTCCTTGTGATGAGTGCCTTCAACTCGCAGAGTGGAACCTTCCTTTCGATAGACCAGTTTTGAAACACTGTTTTTGTAGAATCCGCAAGTGGCTATTTGGAGCTCTTTGAGGCTTATGCTGGAAAAGGAAATATCTTCGTCTACAAACTAGACAGAAGCATTCTCAGAAACTTCTTTGTCATGTGGGGATTGAACTCACACAGTTGAACATTCCTTTACATAGAGCAGTTTTGCAACACCCTTTCGGTGGAAAGTGAAAGTGCTTATTTGGTGCGATGGCGGCATCTAGTGGATAAGGAAATACATTCAGATGAAAACAAGATACATCCATTCTCAGAAACTTCTTTGTGATGACTGCATTCTACTCACAGAGTTGAACCTTCCTTTTGATAGAGCAGTTTTGAAACACTCTTTTTGTGGAATCTGCAAGTGGCTATTTGGAGCGCTTTGAGGCCTATGCTGGAAAAGGAAATCTCTTCACATAAAACCTAGACAGAAGTATTCCCAGAAAGTTTTTCTGATGTGCGCATTCAACTCACCGAGTTGAACCTTCCTTTAGATAGAGCAGTTTTGAAACACTCTGTCTGTAGTACCTGCGAGTGGATATTTGGAGTGCTTTGAGTGCTACACTGTAAAAGCAAATATCTTCACTTGGAATCTAGACAGAAGAATTCTCAGAGACTTCCCTGTGCTCTCTGCATTCCACTCACAGAGTTGAACCTTCCTTTTGATAGAAGAGTTTTGAAACACTCTTGTGGTAGAATCTGCAAGTCGATATTTGGAAGGTTTGGAGGCCTATCCTGGGAAAGGAAATATCTTCCCATCAAAACTAGACAGAAGCATTCTCAGAAACTTCTTAGTGATGTGCGCATTCAAGTCACAGAGTTGAAGCTTCCTTTTGATATAGCAGTTTTGAACCACTCTTTTAGTGGAATCTGCAAGTGGATGTTCGGAGAGCTAAGAGGCCAACACTGGAAAAGGAAATCTCTTCACCTAAAAACTAGACGGAAGCATTCTCAGAAACTTCAATGGGCTTTACGCATTCAACTCACAGAGTGCAATGTTGCTTTTGAGAGCGCAGTTTTAAAACACTGTTTTTGTAGAATTTGCTAGAGGATGTTTGGAGCGATGTGAGGCCTTTGCTGGAAAAGGAAATATCTTCACATAAAACCTAGACAGAAGCATTCTCAGAAACTCCTTTGTGATGAGTGCATTCAAATCACACACTTGAACCTTCCTTTGGAAAGAGCAGTTTTGAAACACTCTTTCTGAAGAATCTGCAAGTGGATATTTGGAGCGATTTGAGGCCTCTGCTGGAAATGAAATATCTTCACCTAAAAACTAGACGGAAGCATTCTCAGAAACTCCTTTGTGATGAGTGCATTCAACTCACAGAGTTGAAGCTTCCTTTTGATAGAGCAGTTTTGAAACACTCTTTTAGCACCATCTGCAAGTGGATATTTGGAGCGCTTTGAGGCCAAGGCTGGAAAACGAAATATCATCACATAAAAACTCGACAGAAGCATTCTCTGAAACTTCTTTGTGATGAGTGCATTCAACTCACAGACTCGAACGTTGCTTTTGATAGAACAGTTTAGAAACACTCCTTTTGTAGAATCTGCAAGTGTTTATTTGGAGCGCTTGGAGGCCTATGTTGGAAAAGGACATATCTTCACATCAAAAGTAGACAGACGCATTCTCAGAAACTTCTTTGTGATGAGTGCATTGAACTCACAGAGTTGAACCTACCTATTGATAGAGAAGTTTTGAAACACCCTTTTTGTAGAATCTGCAAGTGAATATTTGGCGCGATTTGAGGCCTATGCACGAAACGGAAATATCTTCACATGAAAGCTAGACAGATGAATTCTCCGAAACATCTTTGTGATGAGTGCATTCAACTCACAGACTTGAAGCTTCCTTTTGAAAGAGCAGTTTCGAAACACTCTTTTTGTAGAATCTGCAAGTGGATATTTGGAGCGCTTTGAGGGCTATGCTGGAAAAGTTAATACCTTCACCTAAAAACTAGACAGACGCAAACTCAGAAACTTCTTTGTGACGTGTGCATTGAACTCACAGAGTTGAACCTTTCTTTTGATACAGAAGTTTTGAAACACTCTTTTCGTAGAATCTTCAAGTGGATGGATGGAGTGATTTGAGGCCTATGCTGGAAAAGGAAATACCTTCACTTAGAAACGAGACAAAAGCATTCTCAGAAAGTTCCCTGTGCTTTGTGCATTCAACTCACAGAGGTGAACATTCCCTTTGATAGAGCAGTTTTGAAACACTCTTTTTGTAGAATCTGCAAGTGGATATTTGGAGCGCTTGGAGGCCTCTGCCGCCAAAGGAATTATCATTGCATAAAAACTAGATGGAAGCGTTCTCAGAAACTTCCTTGTGATGAGTGCATTCAACTCGCAGTGTGGAACCTTCCTTTCGATAGACCAGTTTTGAAACACTGTTTTTGTAGAATCCGCAAGTGGCTATTTGGAGCTCTTTGAGGCTTATGCTGGAAAAGGAAATATCTTCGTCTACAAACTAGACAGAAGCATTCTCAGAAACTTCTTTGTCATGTGGGGATTGAACTCACAGAGTTGAACATTCCTTTACATAGAGCAGTTTTGCAACACCCTTTCGGTGGAAAGTGAAAGTGCTTATTTGGTGCGATGGCGGCATCTAGTGGATAAGGAAATACATTCAGATGAAAACAAGATACATCCATTCTCAGAAACTTCTTTGTGATGACTGCATTCTACGCACAGAGTTGAACCTTCCTTTTGATAGAACAGTTTTGAAACACTCTTTTTGTGGAATCTGCAAGTGGCTATTTGGAGCGCTTTGAGGCCTATGCTGGAAAAGGAAATCTCTTCACATAAAACCTAGACAGAAGTATTCCCAGAAAGTTTTTCTGATGTGCGCATTCAACTCACCGAGTTGAACCTTCCTTTAGATAGAGCAGTTTTGAAACACTCTGTCTGTAGTACCTGCGAGTGGATATTTGGAGTGCTTTGAGTGCTACACTGTAAAAGCAAATATCTTCACTTGGAATCTAGACAGAAGAATTCTCAGAGACTTCCCTGTGCTCTCTGCATTCCACTCACAGAGTTGAACCTTCCTTTTGATAGAAGAGTTTTGAAACACTCTTGTGGTAGAATCTGCAAGTCGATATTTGGAAGGTTTGGAGGCCTATCCTGGGAAAGGAAATATCTTCCCATCAAAACTAGACAGAAGCATTCTCAGAAACTTCTTAGTGATGTGCGCATTCAAGTCACAGAGTTGAAGCTTCCTTTTGATATAGCAGTTTTGAACCACTCTTTTAGTGGAATCTGCAAGTGGATGTTCGGAGAGCTAAGAGGCCAACACTGGAAAAGGAAATCTCTTCACGTAAAAACTAGACGGAAGCATTCTCAGAAACTTCAATGGGCTTTACGCATTCAACTCACAGAGTGCAATGTTGCTTTTGAGAGCGCAGTTTTAAAACACTGTTTTTGTAGAATTTGCTAGAGGATGTTTGGAGAGATGTGAGGCCTTTGCTGGAAAAGGAAATATCTTCACATAAAACCTAGACAGAAGCATTCTCAGAAACTCCTTTGTGATGAGTGCATTCAATTCACACACTTGAACCTTCCTTTGGAAAGAGCAGTTTTGAAACACTCTTTGTGAAGAATCTGCAAGTGGATATTTGGAGCGATTTGAGGCCTATGCTGGAAATGAAATATCTTCACCTAAAAACTAGACGGAAGCATTCTCAGAAACTCCTTTGTGATGAGTGCATTCAACTCACAGAGTTGAAGCTTCCTTTTGATAGAGCAGTTTTGAAACACTCTTTTAGCAGCATCTGCAGGTGGATATTTGGAGCGCTTTGAGGCCAAGGCTGGAAAACGAAATGTCATCACATAAAAACTCGACAGAAGCATTCTCTGAAACTTCTTTGTGATGAGTGCATTCAACTCACAGACTCGAACGTTGCTTTTGATAGAACAGTTTAGAAACACTCCTTTTGTAGAATCTGCAAGTGTTTATTTGGAGCGCTTGGAGGCCTATGTTGGAAAAGGACATATCTTCACATCAAGAGTAGACAGACGCATTCTCAGAAACTTCTTTGTGATGAGTGCATTGAACTCACAGAGTTGAACCTACCTATTGATAGAGAAGTTTTGAAACACCCTTTTTGTAGAATCTGCAAGTGAATATTTGGCGCGATTTGAGGCCTATGCAGGAAACGGAAATATCTTCACATGAAAGCTAGACAGATGAATTCTCCGAAACGTCTTTGTGATGAGTGCATTCAACTCACAGACTTGAAGCTTCCTTTTGAAAGAGCAGTTTCGAAACACTCTTTTTGTAGAATCTGCAAGTGGATATTTGGAGCGCTTTGAGGGCTATGCTGGAAAAGTTAATACCTTCACCTAAAAACTAGACAGACGCAAACTCAGAAACTTCTTTGTGACGTGCGCATTGAACTCACAGAGTTGAACCTTTCTTTTGATACAGAAGTTTTGAAACACTCTTTTCGTAGAATCTTCAAGTGGATGGATGGAGTGATTTGAGGCCTATGCTGGAAAAGGAAATACCTTCACGTAGAAACGAGACAAAAGCATTCTCAGAAAGTTCCCTGTGCTTTGTGCATTCAACTCACAGAGTTGAACATTCCCTTTGATAGAGCAGTTTTGAAACACTCTTTTTGTAGTATCTGCAAGTGGATATTTGGAGCGCTTTGAGGCCTCTGCCGCCAAAGGAATTATCATTGCATAAAAACTAGATGGAAGCGTTCTCAGAAACTTCCTTGTGATGAGTGCCTTCAACTCACAGAGTGGAACCTTCCTTTCGATAGACCAGTTTTGAAACACTGTTTTTGTAGAATCCGCAAGTGGCTATTTGGAGCTCTTTGAGGCTTATGCTGGAAAAGGAAATATCTTCGTCTACAAACTAGACAGAAGCATTCTCAGAAACTTCTTTGTCATGTGGGGATTGAACTCACAGAGTTGAACATTCCTTTACATAGAGCCGTTTTGCAACACCCTTTCGGTGGAAAGTGAAAGTGCTTATTTGGTGCGATGGCGGCATCTAGTGGATAAGGAAATACATTCAGATGAAAACAAGATACATCCATTCTCAGAAACTTCTTTGTGATGACTGCATTCTACTCACAGAGTTGAACCTTCCGTTTGATAGAACAGTTTTGAAACACTCTTTCTGTGGAATCTGCAAGTGGCTATTTGGAGCGCTTTGAGGCCTATGCTGGAAAAGGAAATCTCTTCACATAAAACCTAGACAGAAGTATTCCCAGAAAGTTTTTCTGATGTGCGCATTCAACTCACCGAGTTGAACCTTCCTTTAGATAGAGCAGTTTTGAAACACTCTGTCTGTAGTACCTGCGAGTGGATATTTGGAGTGCTTTGAGTGCTACACTGTAAAAGCAAATATCTTCACTTGGAATCTAGACAGAAGAATTCTCAGAGACTTCCCTGTGCTCTCTGCATTCCACTCACAGAGTTGAACCTTCCTTTTGATAGAACAGTTTTGAAACACTCTTGTGGTAGAATCTGCAAGTCTATATTTGGAAGGTTTGGAGGCCTATCCTGGGAAAGGAAATATCTTCCCATCAAAACTAGACAGAAGCATTCTCAGAAACTTCTTAGTGATGTGCGCATTCAAGTCACAGAGTTGAAGCTTCCTTTTGATATAGCAGTTTTGAACCACTCTTTTAGTGGAATCTGCAAGTGGATGTTCGGAGAGCTAAGAGGCCAACACTGGAAAAGGAAATCTCTTCACGTAAAAACTAGACGGAAGCATTCTCAGAAACTTCAATGGGCTTTACGCATTCAACTCACAGAGTGCAATGTTGCTTTTGAGAGCGCAGTTTTAAAACACTGTTTTTGTAGAATTTGCTAGAGGATGTTTGGAGCGATGTGAGGCCTTTGCTGGAAAAGGAAATATCTTCACATAAAACCTAGACAGAAGCATTCTCAGAAACTCCTTTGTGATGAGTGCATTCAAATCACACACTTGAACCTTCCTTTGGAAAGAGCAGTTTTGAAACACTCTTTCTGAAGAATCTGCAAGTGGATATTTGGAGCGATTTGAGGCCTCTGCTGGAAATGAAATATCTTCACCTAAAAACTAGACGGAAGCATTCTCAGAAACTCCTTTGTGATGAGTGCATTCAACTCACACAGTTGAAGCCTCCTTTTGATAGAGCAGTTTTGAAACACTCTTTTAGCACCATCTGCAAGTGGATATTTGGAGCGCTTTGAGGCCAAGGCTGGAAAACGAAATATCATCACATAAAAACTCGACAGAAGCATTCTCTGAAACTTCTTTGTGATGAGTGCATTCAACTCACAGACTCGAACGTTGCTTTTGATAGAACAGTTTAGAAACACTCCTTTTGTAGAATCTGCAAGTGTTTATTTGGAGCGCTTGGAGGCCTATGTTGGAATAGGACATATCTTCACATCAAAAGTAGACAGACGCATTCTCAGAAACTTCTTTGTGATGAGTGCATTGAACTCACAGAGTTGAACCTACCTATTGATAGAGAAGTTTTGAAACACCCTTTTTGTAGAATCTGCAAGTGAATATTTGGCGCGATTTGAGGCCTATGCAGGAAACGGAAATATCTTCACATGAAAGCTAGACAGATGAATTCTCCGAAACGTCTTTGTGATGAGTGCATTCAACTCACAGACTTGAAGCTTCCTTTTGAAAGAGCAGTTTCGAAACACTCTTTTTGTAGAATCTGCAAGTGGATATTTGGAGCGCTTTGAGGGCTATGCTGGAAAAGTTAATACCTTCACCTAAAAACTAGACAGACGCAAACTCAGAAACTTCTTTGTGACGTGTGCATTGAACACACAGAGTTGAACCTTTCTTTTGATACAGAAGTTTTGAAACACTCTTTTCGTAGAATCTTCAAGTGGATGGATGGAGTGATTTGAGGCCTATGCTGGAAAAGGAAATACCTTCACGTAGAAACGAGACAAAAGCATTCTCAGAAAGTTCCCTGTGCTTTGTGCATTCAACTCACAGAGTTGAACATTCCCTTTGATAGAGCAGTTTTGAAACACTCTTCTTGTAGAATCTGCAAGTGGATATTTGGAGCGCTTTGAGGCCTCTGCCGCCAAAGGAATTATCATTGCATAAAAACTAGATGGAAGCGTTCTCAGAAACTTCCTTGTGATGAGTGCCTTCAACTCACAGAGTGGAACCTTCCTTTCGATAGACCAGTTTTGAAACACTGTTTTTGTAGAATCCGCAAGTGGCTATTTGGAGCTCTTTGAGGCTTATGCTGGAAAAGGAAATATCTTCGTCTACAAACTAGACAGAAGCATTCTCAGAAACTTCTTTGTCATGTGGGGATTGAACTCACACAGTTGAACATTCCTTTACATAGAGCCGTTTTGCAACACCCTTTCGGTGGAAAGTGAAAGTGCTTATTTGGTGCGATGGTGGCATCTAGTGGATAAGGATATACATTCAGATGAAAACAAGATACATCCATTCTCAGAAACTTCTTTGTGATGACTGCATTCTACTCACAGAGTTGAACCTTCCTTTTGATAGAACAGTTTTGAAACACTCTTTTTGTGGAATCTGCAAGTGGCTATTTGGAGCGCTTTGAGGCCTATGCTGGAAAAGGAAATCTCTTCACATAAAACCTAGACAGAAGTATTCCCAGAAAGTTTTTCTGATGTGCGCATTCAACTCACCGAGTTGAACCTTCCTTTAGATAGAGCAGTTTTGAAACACTCTGTCTGTAGTACCTGCGAGTGGATATTTGGAGTGCTTTGAGTGCTACACTGTAAAAGCAAATATCTTCACTTGGAATCTAGACAGAAGAATTCTCAGAGACTTCCCTGTGCTCTCTGCATTCCACTCACAGAGTTGAACCTTCCTTTTGATAGAACAGTTTTGAAACACTCTTGTGGTAGAATCTGCAAGTCGATATTTGGAAGGTTTGGAGGCCTATCCTGGGAAAGGAAATAACTTCCCATCAAAACTAGACAGAAGCATTCTCAGAAGCTTCTTAGTGATGTGCGCATTCAAGTCACAGAGTTGAAGCTTCCTTTTGATATAGCAGTTTTGAACCACTCTTTTAGTAGAATCTGCAAGTGGATGTTCGGAGAGCTAAGAGGCCAACACTGGAAAAGGAAATCTCTTCACGTAAAAACTAGACGGAAGCATTCTCATAAAATTCAATGGGCTTTACGCATTCAACTCACAGAGTGCAATGTTGCTTTTGAGAGCGCAGTTTTAAAACACTGTTTTTGTAGAATTTGCTAGAGGATGTTTGGAGCGATGTGAGGCCTTTGCTGGAAAAGGAAATATCTTCACATAAAACCTAGACAGAAGCATTCTCAGAAACTCCTTTGTGATGAGTGCATTCAAATCACACACTTGAACCTTCCTTTGGAAAGAGCAGTTTTGAAACACTCTTTCTGAAGAATCTGCAAGTGGATATTTGGAGCGATTTGAGGCCTATGCTGGAAATGAAATATCTTCACCTAAAAACTAGACGGAAGCATTCTCAGAAACTCCTTTGTGATGAGTGCATTCAACTCACAGAGTTGAAGCTTCCTTTTGATAGAGCAGTTTTGAAACACTCTTTTAGCAGCATCTGCAGGTGGATATTTGGAGCGCTTTGAGGCCAAGGCTGGAAAACGAAATATCATCACATAAAAACTCGACAGAAGCATTCTCTGAAACTTCTTTGTGATGAGTGCATTCAACTCACAGACTCGAACGTTGCTTTTGATAGAACAGTTTAGAAACACTCCTTTTGTAGAATCTGCAAGTGTTTATTTGGAGCGCTTGGAGGCCTATGTTGGAAAAGGACATATCTTCACATCAAGAGTAGACAGACGCATTCTCAGAAACTTCTTTGTGATGAGTGCATTGAACTCACAGAGTTGAACCAACCTATTAATAGAGAAGTTTTGAAACACCCTTTTTGTAGAATCTGCAAGTGAATATTTGGCGCGATTTGAGGCCTATGCAGGAAACGGAAATATCTTCACATGAAAGCTAGACAGATGAATTCTCCGAAACGTCTTTGTGATGAGTGCATTCAACTCACAGACTTGAAGCTTCCTTTTGAAAGAGCAGTTTCGAAACACTCTTTTTGTAGAATCTGCAAGTGGATATTTGGAGCGCTTTGAGGGCTATGCTGGAAAAGTTAATACCTTCACCTAAAAACTAGACAGACGCAAACTCAGAAACTTCTTTGTGACGTGTGCATTGAACTCACAGAGTTGAACCTTTCTTTTGATACAGAAGTTTTGAAACACTCTTTTCGTAGAATCTTCAAGTGGATGGATGGAGTGATTTGAGGCCTATGCTGGAAAAGGAAATACCTTCACGTAGAAACGAGACAAAAGCATTCTCAGAAAGTTCCCTGTGCTTTGTGCATTCAACTCACAGAGTTGAACATTCCCTTTGATAGAGCAGTTTTGAAACACTCTTCTTGTAGAATCTGCAAGTGGATATTTGGAGCGCTTTGAGGCCTCTGCCGCCAAAGGAATTATCATTGCATAAAAACTAGATGGAAGCGTTCTCAGAAACTTCCTTGTGATGAGTGCCTTCAACTCGCAGAGTGGAACCTTCCTTTCGATAGACCAGTTTTGAAACACTGTTTTTGTAGAATCCGCAAGTGGCTATTTGGAGCTCTTTGAGGCTTATGCTGGAAAAGGAAATATCTTCGTCTACAAACTAGACAGAAGCATTCTCAGAAACTTCTTTGTCATGTGGGGATTGAACTCACAGAGTTGAACATTCCTTTACATAGAGCAGTTTTGCAACACCCTTTCGGTGGAAAGTGAAAGTGCTTATTTGGTGCGATGGCGGCATCTAGTGGATAAGGAAATACATTCAGATGAAAACAAGATACATCCATTCTCAGAAACTTCTTTGTGATGACTGCATTCTACTCACAGAGTTGAACCTTCCTTTTGATAGAACAGTTTTGAAACACTCTTTTTGTGGAATCTGCAAGTGGCTATTTGGAGCGCTTTGAGGCCTATGCTGGAAAAGGAAATCTCTTCACATACAACCTAGACAGAAGTATTCCCAGAAAGTTTTTCTGATGTGCGCATTCAACTCACCGAGTTGAACCTTCCTTTAGATAGAGCAGTTTTGAAACACTCTGTCTGTAGTACCTGCGAGTGGATATTTGGAGTGCTTTGAGTGCTACACTGTAAAAGCAAATATCTTCACTTGGAATCTAGACAGAAGAATTCTCAGAGACTTCCCTGTGCTCTCTGCATTCCACTCACAGAGTTGAACCTTCCTTTTGATAGAACAGTTTTGAAACACTCTTGTGGTAGAATCTGCAAGTCGATATTTGGAAGGTTTGGAGGCCTATCCTGGGAAAGGAAATATCTTCCCATCAAAACTAGACAGAAGCATTCTCAGAAACTTCTTAGTGATGTGCGCATTCAAGTCACAGAGTTGAAGCTTCCTTTTGATATAGCAGTTTTGAACCACTCTTTTAGTGGAATCTGCAAGTGGATGTTCGGAGAGCTAAGAGGCCAACACTGGAAAAGGAAATCTCTTCACGTAAAAACTAGACGGAAGCATTCTCAGAAACTTCAATGGGCTTTACGCATTCAACTCACAGAGTGCAATGTTGCTTTTGAGAGCGCAGTTTTAAAGCACTGTTTTTGTAGAATTTGCTAGAGGATGTTTGGAGCGATGTGAGGCCTTTGCTGGAAAAGGAAATATCTTCACATAAAACCTAGACAGAAGCATTCTCAGAAACTCCTTTGTGATGAGTGCATTCAAATCACACACTTGAACCTTCCTTTGGAAAGAGCAGTTTTGAAACACTCTTTCTGAAGAATCTGCAAGTGGATATTTGGAGCGATTTGAGGCCTCTGCTGGAAATGAAATATCTTCACCTAAAAACTAGACGGAAGCATTCTCAGAAACTCCTTTGTGATGAGTGCATTCAACTCACAGAGTTGAAGCTTCCTTTTGATAGAGCAGTTTTGAAACACTCTTTTAGCACCATCTGCAAGTGGATATTTGGAGCGCTTTGAGGCCAAGGCTGGAAAACGAAATATCATCACATAAAAACTCGACAGAAGCATTCTCTGAAACTTCTTTGTGATGAGTGCATTCAACTCACAGACTCGAACGTTGCTTTTGATAGAACAGTTTAGAAACACTCCTTTTGTAGAATCTGCAAGTGTTTATTTGGAGCGCTTGGAGGCCTATGTTGGAAAAGGACATATCTTCACATCAAGAGTAGACAGACGCATTCTCAGAAACTTCTTTGTGATGAGTGCATTGAACTCACAGAGTTGAACCTACCTATTGATAGAGAAGTTTTGAAACACCCTTTTTGTAGAATCTGCAAGTGAATATTTGGCGCGATTTGAGGCCTATGCACGAAACGGAAATATCTTCACATGAAAGCTAGACAGATGAATTCTCCGAAACGTCTTTGTGATGAGTGCATTCAACTCACAGACTTGAAGCTTCCTTTTGAAAGAGCAGTTTCGAAACACTCTTTTTGTAGAATCTGCAAGTGGATATTTGGAGCGCTTTGAGGGCTATGCTGGAAAAGTTAATACCTTCACCTAAAAACTAGACAGACGCAAACTCAGAAACTTCTTTGTGACGTGCGCATTGAACTCACAGAGTTGAACCTTTCTTTTGATACAGAAGTTTTGAAACACTCTTTTCGTAGAATCTTCAAGTGGATGGATGGAGTGATTTGAGGCCTATGCTGGAAAAGGAAATACCTTCACGTAGAAACGAGACAAAAGCATTCTCAGAAAGTTCCCTGTGCTTTGTGCATTCAACTCACAGAGTTGAACATTCCCTTTGATAGAGCAGTTTTGAAACACTCTTTTTGTAGTATCTGCAAGTGGATATTTGGAGCGCTTTGAGGCCTCTGCCGCCAAAGGAATTATCATTGCATAAAAACTAGATGGAAGCGTTCTCAGAAACTTCCTTGTGATGAGTGCCTTCAACTCGCAGAGTGGAACCTTCCTTTCGATAGACCAGTTTTGAAACACTGTTTTTGTAGAATCCGCAAGTGGCTATTTGGAGCTCTTTGAGGCTTATGCTGGAAAAGGAAATATCTTCGTCTACAAACTAGACAGAAGCATTCTCAGAATCTTCTTTGTCATGTGGGGATTGAACTCACAGAGTTGAACATTCCTTTACATAGAGCCGTTTTGCAACACCCTTTCGGTGGAAAGTGAAAGTGCTTATTTGGTGCGATGGCGGCATCTAGTGGATAAGGAAATACATTCAGATGAAAACAAGATACATCCATTCTCAGAAACTTCTTTGTGATGACTGCATTCTACTCACAGAGTTGAACCTTCCGTTTGATAGAACAGTTTTGAAACACTCTTTCTGTGGAATCTGTAAGTGGCTATTTGGAGCGCTTTGAGGCCTATGCTGGAAAAGGAAATCTCTTCACATAAAACCTAGACAGAAGTATTCCCAGAAAGTTTTTCTGATGTGCGCATTCAACTCACCGAGTTGAACCTTCCTTTAGATAGAGCAGTTTTGAAACACTCTGTCTGTAGTACCTGCGAGTGGATATTTGGAGTGCTTTGAGTGCTACACTGTAAAAGCAAATATCTTCACTTGGAATCTAGACAGAAGAATTCTCAGAGACTTCCCTGTGCTCTCTGCATTCCACTCACAGGGTTGAACCTTCCTTTTGATAGAACAGTTTTGAAACACTCTTGTGGTAGAATCTGCAAGTCGATATTTGGAAGGTTTGGAGGCCTATCCTGGGAAAGGAAATATCTTCCCATCAAAACTAGACAGAAGCATTCTCAGAAACTTCTTAGTGATGTGCGCATTCAAGTCACAGAGTTGAAGCTTCCTTTTGATATAGCAGTTTTGAACCACTCTTTTAGTGGAATCTGCAAGTGGATGTTCGGAGAGCTAAGAGGCCAACACTGGAAAAGGAAATCTCTTCACGTAAGAACTAGACGGAAGCATTCTCAGAAACTTCAATGGGCTTTACGCATTCAACTCACAGAGTGCAATGTTGCTTTTGAGAGCGCAGTTTTAAAACACTGTTTTTGTAGAATTTGCTAGAGGATGTTTGGAGCGATGTGAGGCCTTTGCTGGAAAAGGAAATATCTTCACATAAAACCTAGACAGAAGCATTCTCAGAAACTCCTTTGTGATGAGTGCATTCAAATCACACACTTGAACCTTCCTTTGGAAAGAGCAGTTTTGAAACACTCTTTCTGAAGAATCTGCAAGTGGATATTTGGAGCGATTTGAGGCCTCTGCTGGAAATGAAATATCTTCACCTAAAAACTAGACGGAAGCATTCTCAGAAACTCCTTTGTGATGAGTGCATTCAACTCACAGAGTTGAAGCTTCCTTTTGATAGAGCAGTTTTGAAACACTCTTTTAGCACCATCTGCAAGTGGATATTTGGAGCGCTTTGAGGCCAAGGCTGGAAAACGAAATATCATCACATAAAAACTCGACAGAAGCATTCTCTGAAACTTCTTTGTGATGAGTGCATTCAACTCACAGACTCGAACGTTGCTTTTGATAGAACAGTTTAGAAACACTCCTTTTGTAGAATCTGCAAGTGTTTATTTGGAGCGCTTGGAGGCCTATGTTGGAAAAGGACATATCTTCACATCAAAAGTAGACAGACGCATTCTCAGAAACTTCTTTGTGATGAGTGCATTGAACTCACAGAGTTGAACCTACCTATTGATAGAGAAGTTTTGAAACACCCTTTTTGTAGAATCTGCAAGTGAATATTTAGCGCGATTTGAGGCCTATGCACGAAACGGAAATATCTTCACATGAAAGCTAGACAGATGAATTCTCCGAAACATCTTTGTGATGAATGCATTCAACTCACAGACTTGAAGCTTCCTTTTGAAAGAGCAGTTTCGAAACACTCTTTTTGTAGAATCTGCAAGTGGATATTTGGACCGCTTTGAGGGCTATGCTGGAAAAGTTAATACCTTCACCTAAAAACTAGACAGACACAAACTCAGAAACTTCTTTGTGACGTGTGCATTGAACTCACAGAGTTGAACCTTTCTTTTGATACAGAAGTTTTGAAACACTCTTTTCGTAGAATCTTCAAGTGGATGGATGGAGTGATTTGAGGCCTATGCTGGAAAAGGAAATACCTTCACTTAGAAACGAGACATAAGCATTCTCAGAAAGTTCCCTGTGCTTTGTGCATTCAACTCACAGAGGTGAACATTCCCTTTGATAGAGCAGTTTTGAAACACTCTTTTTGTAGAATCTGCAAGTGGATATTTGGAGCGCTTTGAGGCCTCTGCCGCCAAAGGAATTATCATTGCATAAAAACTAGATGGAAGCGTTCTCAGAAACTTCCTTGTGATGAGTGCATTCAACTCGCAGTGTGGAACCTTCCTTTCGATAGACCAGTTTTGAAACACTGTTTTTGTAGAATCCGCAAGTGGCTATTTGGAGCTCTTTGAGGCTTATGCTGGAAAAGGAAATATCTTCGTCTACAAACTAGACAGAAGCATTCTCAGAAACTTCTTTGTCATGTGGGGATTGAACTCACAGAGTTGAACATTCCTTTACATAGAGCAGTTTTGCAACACCCTTTCGGTGGAAAGTGAAAGTGCTTATTTGGTGCGATGGCGGCATCTAGTGGATAAGGAAATACATTCAGATGAAAACAAGATACATCCATTCTCAGAAACTTCTTTGTGATGACTGCATTCTACGCACAGAGTTGAACCTTCCTTTTGATAGAACAGTTTTGAAACACTCTTTTTGTGGAATCTGCAAGTGGCTATTTGGAGCGCTTTGAGGCCTATGCTGGAAAAGGAAATCTCTTCACATAAAACCTAGACAGAAGTATTCCCAGAAAGTTTTTCTGATGTGCGCATTCAACTCACCGAGTTGAACCTTCCTTTAGTTAGAGCAGTTTTGAAACACTCTGTCTGTAGTACCTGCGAGTGGATATTTGGAGTGCTTTGAGTGCTACACTGTAAAAGCAAATATCTTCACTTGGAATCTAGACAGAAGAATTCTCAGAGACTTCCCTGTGCTCTCTGCATTCCACTCACAGAGTTGAACCTTCCTTTTGATAGAACAGTTTTGAAACACTCTTGTGGTAGAATCTGCAAGTCGATATTTGGAAGGTTTGGAGGCCTATCCTGGGAAAGGAAATATCTTCCCATCAAAACTAGACAGAAGCATTCTCAGAAACTTCTTAGTGATGTGCGCATTCAAGTCACAGAGTTGAAGCTTCCTTTTGATATAGCAGTTTTGAACCACTCTTTTAGTGGAATCTGCAAGTGGATGTTCGGAGAGCTAAGAGGCCAACACTGGAAAAGGAAATCTCTTCACGTAAAAACTAGACGGAAGCATTCTCAGAAACTTCAATGGGCTTTACGCATTCAACTCACAGAGTGCAATGTTGCTTTTGAGAGCGCAGTTTTAAAACCCTGTTTTTGTAGAATTTGCTAGAGGATGTTTGGAGCGATGTGAGGCCTTTGCTGGAAAAGGAAATATCTTCACATAAAACCTAGACAGAAGCATTCTCAGAAACTCCTTTGTGATGAGTGCATTCAAATCACACACTTGAACCTTCCTTTGGAAAGAGCAGTTTTGAAACACTCTTTCTGAAGAATCTGCAAGTGGATATTTGGAGCGATTTGAGGCCTATGCTGGAAATGAAATATCTTCACCTAAAAACTAGACGGAAGCATTCTCAGAAACTCCTTTGTGATGAGTGCATTCAACTCACAGAGTTGAAGCTTCCTTTTGATAGAGCAGTTTTGAAACACTCTTTTAGCAGCATCTGCAGGTGGATATTTGGAGCGCTTTGAGGCCAAGGCTGGAAAACGAAATATCATCACATAAAAACTCGACAGAAGCATTCTCTGAAACTTCTTTGTGATGAGTGCATTCAACTCACAGACTCGAACGTTGCTTTTGATAGAACAGTTTAGAAACACTCCTTTTGTAGAATCTGCAAGTGTTTATTTGGAGCGCTTGGAGGCCTATGTTGGAAAAGGACATATCTTCACATCAAAAGTAGACAGACGCATTCTCAGAAACTTCTTTGTGATGAGTGCATTGAACTCACAGAGTTGAACCTACCTATTGATAGAGAAGTTTTGAAACACCCTTTTTGTAGAATCTGCAAGTGAATATTTGGCGCGATTTGAGGCCTATGCAGGAAACGGAAATATCTTCACATGAAAGCTAGACAGATGAATTCTCCGAAACGTCTTTGTGATGAGTGCATTCAACTCACAGACTTGAAGCTTCCTTTTGAAAGAGCAGTTTCGAAACACTCTTTTTGTAGAATCTGCAAGTGGATATTTGGAGCGCTTTGAGGGCTATGCTGGAAAAGTTAATACCTTCACCTAAAAACTAGACAGACGCAAACTCAGAAACTTCTTTGTGACGTGCGCATTGAACTCACAGAGTTGAACCTTTCTTTTGATACAGAAGTTTTGAAACACTCTTTTCGTAGAATCTTCAAGTGGATGGATGGAGTGATTTGAGGCCTATGCTGGAAAAGGAAATACCTTCACGTAGAAACGAGACAAAAGCATTCTCAGAAAGTTCCCTGTGCTTTGTGCATTCAACTCACAGAGTTGAACATTCCCTTTGATAGAGCAGTTTTGAAACACTCTTTTTGTAGTATCTGCAAGTGGATATTTGGAGCGCTTTGAGGCCTCTGCCGCCAAAGGAATTATCATTGCATAAAAACTAGATGGAAGCGTTCTCAGAAACTTCCTTGTGATGAGTGCCTTCAACTCGCAGAGTGGAACCTTCCTTTCGATAGACCAGTTTTGAAACACTGTTTTTGTAGAATCCGCAAGTGGCTATTTGGAGCTCTTTGAGGCTTATGCTGGAAAAGGAAATATCTTCGTCTACAAACTAGACAGAAGCATTCTCAGAATCTTCTTTGTCATGTGGGGATTGAACTCACAGAGTTGAACATTCCTTTACATAGAGCCGTTTTGCAACACCCTTTCGGTGGAAAGTGAAAGTGCTTATTTGGTGCGATGGCGGCATCTAGTGGATAAGGAAATACATTCAGATGAAAACAAGATACATCCATTCTCAGAAACTTCTTTGTGATGACTGCATTCTACTCACAGAGTTGAACCTTCCGTTTGATAGAACAGTTTTGAAACACTCTTTCTGTGGAATCTGTAAGTGGCTATTTGGAGCGCTTTGAGGCCTATGCTGGAAAAGGAAATCTCTTCACATAAAACCTAGACAGAAGTATTCCCAGAAAGTTTTTCTGATGTGCGCATTCAACTCACCGAGTTGAACCTTCCTTTAGATAGAGCAGTTTTGAAACACTCTGTCTGTAGTACCTGCGAGTGGATATTTGGAGTGCTTTGAGTGCTACACTGTAAAAGCAAATATCTTCACTTGGAATCTAGACAGAAGAATTCTCAGAGACTTCCCTGTGCTCTCTGCATTCCACTCACAGGGTTGAACCTTCCTTTTGATAGAACAGTTTTGAAACACTCTTGTGGTAGAATCTGCAAGTCGATATTTGGAAGGTTTGGAGGCCTATCCTGGGAAAGGAAATATCTTCCCATCAAAACTAGACAGAAGCATTCTCAGAAACTTCTTAGTGATGTGCGCATTCAAGTCACAGAGTTGAAGCTTCCTTTTGATATAGCAGTTTTGAACCACTCTTTTAGTGGAATCTGCAAGTGGATGTTCGGAGAGCTAAGAGGCCAACACTGGAAAAGGAAATCTCTTCACGTAAGAACTAGACGGAAGCATTCTCAGAAACTTCAATGGGCTTTACGCATTCAACTCACAGAGTGCAATGTTGCTTTTGAGAGCGCAGTTTTAAAACACTGTTTTTGTAGAATTTGCTAGAGGATGTTTGGAGCGATGTGAGGCCTTTGCTGGAAAAGGAAATATCTTCACATAAAACCTAGACAGAAGCATTCTCAGAAACTCCTTTGTGATGAGTGCATTCAAATCACACACTTGAACCTTCCTTTGGAAAGAGCAGTTTTGAAACACTCTTTCTGAAGAATCTGCAAGTGGATATTTGGAGCGATTTGAGGCCTCTGCTGGAAATGAAATATCTTCACCTAAAAACTAGACGGAAGCATTCTCAGAAACTCCTTTGTGATGAGTGCATTCAACTCACAGAGTTGAAGCTTCCTTTTGATAGAGCAGTTTTGAAACACTCTTTTAGCACCATCTGCAAGTGGATATTTGGAGCGCTTTGAGGCCAAGGCTGGAAAACGAAATATCATCACATAAAAACTCGACAGAAGCATTCTCTGAAACTTCTTTGTGATGAGTGCATTCAACTCACAGACTCGAACGTTGCTTTTGATAGAACAGTTTAGAAACACTCCTTTTGTAGAATCTGCAAGTGTTTATTTGGAGCGCTTGGAGGCCTATGTTGGAAAAGGACATATCTTCACATCAAAAGTAGACAGACGCATTCTCAGAAACTTCTTTGTGATGAGTGCATTGAACTCACAGAGTTGAACCTACCTATTGATAGAGAAGTTTTGAAACACCCTTTTTGTAGAATCTGCAAGTGAATATTTAGCGCGATTTGAGGCCTATGCACGAAACGGAAATATCTTCACATGAAAGCTAGACAGATGAATTCTCCGAAACATCTTTGTGATGAATGCATTCAACTCACAGACTTGAAGCTTCCTTTTGAAAGAGCAGTTTCGAAACACTCTTTTTGTAGAATCTGCAAGTGGATATTTGGACCGCTTTGAGGGCTATGCTGGAAAAGTTAATACCTTCACCTAAAAACTAGACAGACACAAACTCAGAAACTTCTTTGTGACGTGTGCATTGAACTCACAGAGTTGAACCTTTCTTTTGATACAGAAGTTTTGAAACACTCTTTTCGTAGAATCTTCAAGTGGATGGATGGAGTGATTTGAGGCCTATGCTGGAAAAGGAAATACCTTCACTTAGAAACGAGACATAAGCATTCTCAGAAAGTTCCCTGTGCTTTGTGCATTCAACTCACAGAGGTGAACATTCCCTTTGATAGAGCAGTTTTGAAACACTCTTTTTGTAGAATCTGCAAGTGGATATTTGGAGCGCTTTGAGGCCTCTGCCGCCAAAGGAATTATCATTGCATAAAAACTAGATGGAAGCGTTCTCAGAAACTTCCTTGTGATGAGTGCATTCAACTCGCAGTGTGGAACCTTCCTTTCGATAGACCAGTTTTGAAACACTGTTTTTGTAGAATCCGCAAGTGGCTATTTGGAGCTCTTTGAGGCTTATGCTGGAAAAGGAAATATCTTCGTCTACAAACTAGACAGAAGCATTCTCAGAAACTTCTTTGTCATGTGGGGATTGAACTCACAGAGTTGAACATTCCTTTACATAGAGCAGTTTTGCAACACCCTTTCGGTGGAAAGTGAAAGTGCTTATTTGGTGCGATGGCGGCATCTAGTGGATAAGGAAATACATTCAGATGAAAACAAGATACATCCATTCTCAGAAACTTCTTTGTGATGACTGCATTCTACGCACAGAGTTGAACCTTCCTTTTGATAGAACAGTTTTGAAACACTCTTTTTGTGGAATCTGCAAGTGGCTATTTGGAGCGCTTTGAGGCCTATGCTGGAAAAGGAAATCTCTTCACATAAAACCTAGACAGAAGTATTCCCAGAAAGTTTTTCTGATGTGCGCATTCAACTCACCGAGTTGAACCTTCCTTTAGTTAGAGCAGTTTTGAAACACTCTGTCTGTAGTACCTGCGAGTGGATATTTGGAGTGCTTTGAGTGCTACACTGTAAAAGCAAATATCTTCACTTGGAATCTAGACAGAAGAATTCTCAGAGACTTCCCTGTGCTCTCTGCATTCCACTCACAGAGTTGAACCTTCCTTTTGATAGAACAGTTTTGAAACACTCTTGTGGTAGAATCTGCAAGTCGATATTTGGAAGGTTTGGAGGCCTATCCTGGGAAAGGAAATATCTTCCCATCAAAACTAGACAGAAGCATTCTCAGAAACTTCTTAGTGATGTGCGCATTCAAGTCACAGAGTTGAAGCTTCCTTTTGATATAGCAGTTTTGAACCACTCTTTTAGTGGAATCTGCAAGTGGATGTTCGGAGAGCTAAGAGGCCAACACTGGAAAAGGAAATCTCTTCACGTAAAAACTAGACGGAAGCATTCTCAGAAACTTCAATGGGCTTTACGCATTCAACTCACAGAGTGCAATGTTGCTTTTGAGAGCGCAGTTTTAAAACCCTGTTTTTGTAGAATTTGCTAGAGGATGTTTGGAGCGATGTGAGGCCTTTGCTGGAAAAGGAAATATCTTCACATAAAACCTAGACAGAAGCATTCTCAGAAACTCCTTTGTGATGAGTGCATTCAAATCACACACTTGAACCTTCCTTTGGAAAGAGCAGTTTTGAAACACTCTTTCTGAAGAATCTGCAAGTGGATATTTGGAGCGATTTGAGGCCTATGCTGGAAATGAAATATCTTCACCTAAAAACTAGACGGAAGCATTCTCAGAAACTCCTTTGTGATGAGTGCATTCAACTCACAGAGTTGAAGCTTCCTTTTGATAGAGCAGTTTTGAAACACTCTTTTAGCAGCATCTGCAGGTGGATATTTGGAGCGCTTTGAGGCCAAGGCTGGAAAACGAAATATCATCACATAAAAACTCGACAGAAGCATTCTCTGAAACTTCTTTGTGATGAGTGCATTCAACTCACAGACTCGAACGTTGCTTTTGATAGAACAGTTTAGAAACACTCCTTTTGTAGAATCTGCAAGTGTTTATTTGGAGCGCTTGGAGGCCTATGTTGGAAAAGGACATATCTTCACATCAAAAGTAGACAGACGCATTCTCAGAAACTTCTTTGTGATGAGTGCATTGAACTCACAGAGTTGAACCTACCTATTGATAGAGAAGTTTTGAAACACCCTTTTTGTAGAATCTGCAAGTGAATATTTGGCGCGATTTGAGGCCTATGCAGGAAACGGAAATATCTTCACATGAAAGCTAGACAGATGAATTCTCCGAAACGTCTTTGTGATGAGTGCATTCAACTCACAGACTTGAAGCTTCCTTTTGAAAGAGCAGTTTCGAAACACTCTTTTTGTAGAATCTGCAAGTGGATATTTGGAGCGCTTTGAGGGCTATGCTGGAAAAGTTAATACCTTCACCTAAAAACTAGACAGACGCAAACTCAGAAACTTCTTTGTGACGTGTGCATTGAACTCACAGAGTTGAACCTTTCTTTTGATACAGAAGTTTTGAAACACTCTTTTCGTAGAATCTTCAAGTGGATGGATGGAGTGATTTGAGGCCTATGCTGGAAAAGGAAATACCTTCACGTAGAAACGAGACAAAAGCATTCTCAGAAAGTTCCCTGTGCTTTGTGCATTCAACTCACAGAGTTGAACATTCCCTTTGATAGAGCAGTTTTGAAACACTCTTCTTGTAGAATCTGCAAGTGGATATTTGGAGCGCTTTGAGGCCTCTGCCGCCAAAGGAATTATCATTGCATAAAAACTAGATGGAAGCGTTCTCAGAAACTTCCTTGTGATGAGTGCCTTCAACTCGCAGAGTGGAAACTTCCTTTCGATAGACCAGTTTTGAAACACTGTTTTTGTAGAATCCGCAAGTGGCTATTTGGAGCTCTTTGAGGCTTATGCTGGAAAAGGAAATATCTTCGTCTACAAACTAGACAGAAGCATTCTCAGAAACTTCTTTGTCATGTGGGGATTGAACTCACAGAGTTGAACATTCCTTTACATAGAGCAGTTTTGCAACACCCTTTCGTTGGAAAGTGAAAGTGCTTATTTGGTGCGATGGCGGCATCTAGTGGATAAGGAAATACATTCAGATGAAAACAAGATACATCCATTCTCAGAAACTTCTTTGTGATGACTGCATTCTACTCACAGAGTTGAACCTTCCTTTTGATAGAGCAGTTTTGAAACACTCTTTTTGTGGAATCTGCAAGTGGCTATTTGGAGCGCTTTGAGGCCTATGCTGGAAAAGGAAATCTCTTCACATAAAACCTAGACAGAAGTATTCCCAGAAAGTTTTTCTGATATGCGCATTCAACTCACCGAGTTGAACCTTCCTTTAGATAGAGCAGTTTTGAAACACTCTGTCTGTAGTACCTGCGAGTGGATATTTGGAGTGCTTTGAGTGCTACACTGTAAAAGCAAATATCTTCACTTGGAATCTAGACAGAAGAATTCTCAGAGACTTCCCTGTGCTCTCTGCATTCCGCTCACAGAGTTGAACCTTCCTTTTGATAGAACAGTTTTGAAACACTCTTGTGGTAGAATCTGCAAGTCGATATTTGGAAGGTTTGGAGGCCTATCCTGGGAAAGGAAATATCTTCCCATCAAAACTAGACAGAAGCATTCTCAGAAGCTTCTTAGTGATGTGCGCATTCAAGTCACAGAGTTGAAGCTTCCTTTTGATATAGCAGTTTTGAACCACTCTTTTAGTGGAATCTGCAAGTGGATGTTCGGAGAGCTAAGAGGCCAACACTGGAAAAGGAAATCTCTTCACGTAAAAACTAGACGGAAGCATTCTCAGAAACTTCAATAGGCTTTACGCATTCAACTCACAGAGTGCAATGTTGCTTTTGAGAGCGCAGTTTTAAAACACTGTTTTTGTAGAATTTGCTAGAGGATGTTTGGAGCGATGTGAGGCCTTTGCTGGAAAAGGAAATATCTTCACATAAAACCTAGACAGAAGCATTCTCAGAAACTCCTTTGTGATGAGTGCATTCAAATCACACACTTGAACCTTCCTTTGGAAAGAGCAGTTTTGAAACACTCTTTCTGAAGAATCTGCAAGTGGATATTTGGAGCGATTTGAGGCCTATGCTGGAAATGAAATATCTTCACCTAAAAACTAGACGGAAGCATTCTCAGAAACTCCTTTGTGATGAGTGCATTCAACTCACAGAGTTGAAGCTTCCTTTTGATAGAGCAGTTTTGAAACACTCTTTTAGCAGCATCTGCAGGTGGATATTTGGAGCGCTTTGAGGCCAAGGCTGGAAAACGAAATATCATCACATAAAAACTCGCAGAAGCATTCTCTGAAACTTCTTTGTGATGAGTGCATTCAACCCACAGACTCAAACGTTGCTTTTGATAGAACAGTTTAGAAACACTCCTTTTGTAGAATCTGCAAGTGTTTATTTGGAGCGCTTTGAGGCCTATGTTGGAAAAGGACATATCTTCACATCAAGAGTAGACAGACGCATTCTCAGAAACTTCTTTGTGATGAGTGCATTGAACTCACAGAGTTGAACCTACCTATTGATAGAGAAGTTTTGAAACACCCTTTTTGTAGAATCTGCAAGTGAATATTTGGCGCGATTTGAGGCCTATGCAGGAAACGGAAATATCTTCACATGAAAGCTAGACAGATGAATTCTCCGAAACGTCTTTGTGATGAGTGCATTCAACTCACAGACTTGAAGCTTCCTTTTGAAAGAGCAGTTTCGAAACACTCTTTTTGTAGAATCTGCAAGTGGATATTTGGAGCGCTTTGAGGGCTATGCTGGAAAAGTTAATACCTTCACCTAAAAACTAGACAGACGCAAACTCAGAAACTTCTTTGTGACGTGCGCATTGAACTCACAGAGTTGAACCTTTCTTTTGATACAGAAGTTTTGAAACACTCTTTTCGTAGAATCTTCAAGTGGATGGATGGAGTGATTTGAGGCCTATGCTGGAAAAGGAAATACCTTCACGTAGAAACGAGACAAAAGCATTCTCAGAAAGTTCCCTGTGCTTTGTGCATTCAACTCACAGAGTTGAACATTCCCTTTGATAGAGCAGTTTTGAAACACTCTTTTTGTAGTATCTGCAAGTGGATATTTGGAGCGCTTTGAGGCCTCTGCCGCCAAAGGAATTATCATTGCATAAAAACTAGATGGAAGCGTTCTCAGAAACTTCCTTGTGATGAGTGCCTTCAACTCACAGAGTGGAACCTTCCTTTCGATAGACCAGTTTTGAAACACTGTTTTTGTAGAATCCGCAAGTGGCTATTTGGAGCTCTTTGAGGCTTATGCTGGAAAAGGAAATATCTTCGTCTACAAACTAGACAGAAGCATTCTCAGAAACTTCTTTGTCATGTGGGGATTGAACTCACAGAGTTGAACATTCCTTTACATAGAGCCGTTTTGCAACACCCTTTCGGTGGAAAGTGAAAGTGCTTATTTGGTGCGATGGCGGCATCTAGTGGATAAGGAAATACATTCAGATGAAAACAAGATACATCCATTCTCAGAAACTTCTTTGTGATGACTGCATTCTACTCACAGAGTTGAACCTTCCGTTTGATAGAACAGTTTTGAAACACTCTTTTTGTGGAATCTGCAAGTGGCTATTTGGAGCGCTTTGAGGCCTATGATGGAAAAGGAAATCTCTTCACATAAAACCTAGACAGAAGTATTCCCAGAAAGTTTTTCTGATGTGCGCATTCAACTCACCGAGTTGAACCTTCCTTTAGATAGAGCAGTTTTGAAACCCTCTGTCTGTAGTACCTGCGAGTGGATATTTGGAGTGCTTTGAGTGCTACACTGTAAAAGCAAATATCTTCACTTGGAATCTAGACAGAAGAATTCTCAGAGACTTCCCTGTGCTCTCTGCATTCCACTCACAGAGTTGAACCTTCCTTTTGATAGAACAGTTTTGAAACACTCTTGTGGTAGAATCTGCAAGTCGATATTTGGAAGGTTTGGAGGCCTATCCTGGGAAAGGAAATATCTTCCCATCAAAACTAGACAGAAGCATTCTCAGAAACTTCTTAGTGATGTGCGCATTCAAGTCACAGAGTTGAAGCTTCCTTTTGATATAGCAGTTTTGAACCACTCTTTTAGTGGAATCTGCAAGTGGATGTTCGGAGAGCTAAGAGGCCAACACTGGAAAAGGAAATCTCTTCACGTAAAAACTAGACGGAAGCATTCTCAGAAACTTCAATGGGCTTTACGCATTCAACTCACAGAGTGCAATGTTGCTTTTGAGAGCGCAGTTTTAAAACACTGTTTTTGTAGAATTTGCTAGAGGATGTTTGGAGCGATGTGAGGCCTTTGCTGGAAAAGGAAATATCTTCACATAAAACCTAGACAGAAGCATTCTCAGAAACTCCTTTGTGATGAGTGCATTCAAATCACACACTTGAACCTTCCTTTGGAAAGAGCAGTTTTGAAACACTCTTTCTGAAGAATCTGCAAGTGGATATTTGGAGCGATTTGAGGCCTCTGCTGGAAATGAAATATCTTCACCTAAAAACTAGACGGAAGCATTCTCAGAAACTCCTTTGTGATGAGTGCATTCAACTCACAGAGTTGAAGCTTCCTTTTGATAGAGCAGTTTTGAAACACTCTTTTAGCAGCATCTGCAGGTGGATATTTGGAGCGCTTTGAGGCCAAGGCTGGAAAACGAAATATCATCACATAAAAACTCGACAGAAGCATTCTCTGAAACTTCTTTGTGATGAGTGCATTCAACTCACAGACTCGAACGTTGCTTTTGATAGAACAGTTTAGAAACACTCCTTTTGTAGAATCTGCAAGTGTTTATTTGGAGCGCTTGGAGGCCTATGTTGGAAAAGGACATATCTTCACATCAAGAGTAGACAGACGCATTCTCAGAAACTTCTTTGTGATGAGTGCATTGAACTCACAGAGTTGAACCTACCTATTGATAGAGAAGTTTTGAAACACCCTTTTTGTAGAATCTGCAAGTGAATATTTGGCGCGATTTGAGGCCTATGCAGGAAACGGAAATATCTTCACATGAAAGCTAGACAGATGAATTCTCCGAAACGTCTTTGTGATGAGTGCATTCAACTCACAGACTTGAAGCTTCCTTTTGAAAGAGCAGTTTCGAAACACTCTTTTTGTAGAATCTGCAAGTGGATATTTGGAGCGCTTTGAGGGCTATGCTGGAAAAGTTAATACCTTCACCTAAAAACTAGACAGACGCAAACTCAGAAACTTCTTTGTGACGTGCGCATTGAACTCACAGAGTTGAACCTTTCTTTTGATACAGAAGTTTTGAAACACTCTTTTCGTAGAATCTTCAAGTGGATGGATGGAGTGATTTGAGGCCTATGCTGGAAAAGGAAATACCTTCACGTAGAAACGAGACAAAAGCATTCTCAGAAAGTTCCCTGTGCTTTGTGCATTCAACTCACAGAGTTGAACATTCCCTTTGATAGAGCAGTTTTGAAACACTCTTTTTGTAGAATCTGCAAGTGGATATTTGGAGCGCTTTGAGGCCTCTGCCGCCAAAGGAATTATCATTGCATAAAAACTAGATGGAAGCGTTCTCAGAAACTTCCTTGTGATGAGTGCCTTCAACTCGCAGAGTGGAACCTTCCTTTCGATAGACCAGTTTTGAAACACTGTTTTTGTAGAATCCGCAAGTGGCTATTTGGAGCTCTTTGTGGCTTATGCTGGAAAAGGAAATATCTTCGTCTACAAACTAGACAGAAGCATTCTCAGAAACTTCTTTGTCATGTGGGGATTGAACTCACAGAGTTGAACATTCCTTTACATAGAGCCGTTTTGCAACACCCTTTCGGTGGAAAGTGAAAGTGCTTATTTGGTGCGATGGCGGCATCTAGTGGATAAGGAAATACATTCAGATGAAAACAAGATACATCCATTCTCAGAAACTTCTTTGTGATGACTGCATTCTACTCACAGAGTTGAACCTTCCTTTTGATAGAACAGTTTTGAAACACTCTTTCTGTGGAATCTGCAAGTGGCTATTTGGAGCGCTTTGAGGCCTATGCTGGAAAAGGAAATCTCTTCACATAAAACCTAGACAGAAGTATTCCCAGAAAGTTTTTCTGATGTGCGCATTCAACTCACCGAGTTGAACCTTCCTTTAGATAGAGCAGTTTTGAAACACTCTGTCTGTAGTACCTGCGAGTGGATATTTGGAGTGCTTTGAGTGCTACACTGTAAAAGCAAATATCTTCACTTGGAATCTAGACAGAAGAATTCTCAGAGACTTCCCTGTGCTCTCTGCATTCCACTCACAGAGTTGAACCTTCCTTTTGATAGAACAGTTTTGAAACACTCTTGTGGTAGAATCTGCAAGTCGATATTTGGAAGGTTTGGAGGCCTATCCTGGGAAAGGAAATATCTTCCCATCAAAACTAGACAGAAGCATTCTCAGAAACTTCTTAGTGATGTGCGCATTCAAGTCACAGAGTTGAAGCTTCCTTTTGATATAGCAGTTTTGAACCACTCTTTTAGTGGAATCTGCAAGTGGATGTTCGGAGAGCTAAGAGGCCAACACTGGAAAAGGAAATCTCTTCACGTAAAAACTAGACGGAAGCATTCTCAGAAACTTCAATGGGCTTTACGCATTCAACTCACAGAGTGCAATGTTGCTTTTGAGAGTGCAGTTTTAAAACACTGTTTTTGTAGAATTTGCTAGAGGATGTTTGGAGCGATGTGAGGCCTTTGCTGGAAAAGGAAATATCTTCACATAAAACCTAGACAGAAGCATTCTCAGAAACTCCTTTGTGATGAGTGCATTCAAATCACACACTTGAACCTTCCTTTGGAAAGAGCAGTTTTGAAACACTCTTTCTGAAGAATCTGCAAGTGGATATTTGGAGCGATTTGAGGCCTCTGCTGGAAATGAAATATCTTCACCTAAAAACTAGACGGAAGCATTCTCAGAAACTCCTTTGTGATGAGTGCATTCAACTCACAGAGTTGAAGCCTCCTTTTGATAGAGCAGTTTTGAAACACTCTTTTAGCAGCATCTGCAAGTGGATATTTGGAGCGCTTTGAGGCCAAGGCTGGAAAACGAAATATCATCACATAAAAACTCGACAGAAGCATTCTCTGAAACTTCTTTGTGATGAGTGCATTCAACTCACAGACTCGAACGTTGCTTTTGATAGAACAGTTTAGAAACACTCCTTTTGTAGAATCTGCAAGTGTTTATTTGGAGCGCTTGGAGGCCTATGTTGGAAAAGGACATATCTTCACATCAAAAGTAGACAGACGCATTCTCAGAAACTTCTTTGTGATGAGTGCATTGAACTCACAGAGTTGAACCTACCTATTGATAGAGAAGTTTTGAAACACCCTTTTTGTAGAATCTGCAAGTGAATATTTGGCGCGATTTGAGGCCTATGCAGGAAACGGAAATATCTTCACATGAAAGCTAGACAGATGAATTCTCCGAAACGTCTTTGTGATGAGTGCATTCAACTCACAGACTTGAAGCTTCCTTTTGAAAGAGCAGTTTCGAAACACTCTTTTTGTAGAATCTGCAAGTGGATATTTGGAGCGCTTTGAGGGCTATGCTGGAAAAGTTAATACCTTCACCTAAAAACTAGACAGACGCAAACTCAGAAACTTCTTTGTGACGTGTGCATTGAACTCACAGAGTTGAACCTTTCTTTTGATACAGAAGTTTTGAAACACTCTTTTCGTAGAATCTTCAAGTGGATGGATGGAGTGATTTGAGGCCTATGCTGGAAAAGGAAATACCTTCACGTAGAAACGAGACAAAAGCATTCTCAGAAAGTTCCCTGTGCTTTGTGCATTCAACTCACAGAGTTGAACATTCCCTTTGATAGAGCAGTTTTGAAACACTCTTCTTGTAGAATCTGCAAGTGGATATTTGGAGCGCTTTGAGGCCTCTGCCGCCAAAGGAATTATCATTGCATAAAAACTAGATGGAAGCGTTCTCAGAAACTTCCTTGTGATGAGTGCCTTCAACTCGCAGAGTGGAACCTTCCTTTCGATAGACCAGTTTTGAAACACTGTTTTTGTAGAATCCGCAAGTGGCTATTTGGAGCTCTTTGAGGCTTATGCTGGAAAAGGAAAAGTCTTCGTCTACAAACTAGACAGAAGCATTCTCAGAAACTTCTTTGTCATGTGGGGATTGAACTCACACAGTTGAACATTCCTTTACATAGAGCAGTTTTGCAACACCCTTTCGGTGGAAAGTGAAAGTGCTTATTTGGTGCGATGGTGGCATCTAGTGGATAAGGAAATACATTCAGATGAAAACAAGATACATCCATTCTCAGAAACTTCTTTGTGATGACTGCATTCTACTCACAGAGTTGAACCTTCCTTTTGATAGAACAGTTTTGAAACACTCTTTTTGTGGAATCTGCAAGTGGCTATTTGGAGCGCTTTGAGGCCTATGCTGGAAAAGGAAATCTCTTCACATAAAACCTAGACAGAAGTATTCCCAGAAAGTTTTTCTGATGTGCGCATTCAACTCACCGAGTTGAACCTTCCTTTAGATAGAGCAGTTTTGAAACACTCTGTCTGTAGTACCTGCGAGTGGATATTTGGAGTGCTTTGAGTGCTACACTGTAAAAGCAAATATCTTCACTTGGAATCTAGACAGAAGAATTCTCAGAGACTTCCCTGTGCTCTCTGCATTCCACTCACAGAGTTGAACCTTCCTTTTGATAGAACAGTTTTGAAACACTCTTGTGGTAGAATCTGCAAGTCGATATTTGGAAGGTTTGGAGGCCTATCCTGGGAAAGGAAATATCTTCCCATCAAAACTAGACAGAAGCATTCTCAGAAGCTTCTTAGTGATGTGCGCATTCAAGTCACAGAGTTGAAGCTTCCTTTTGATATAGCAGTTTTGAACCACTCTTTTAGTAGAATCTGCAAGTGGATGTTCGGAGAGCTAAGAGGCCAACACTGGAAAAGGAAATCTCTTCACGTAAAAACTAGACGGAAGCATTCTCATAAAATTCAATGGGCTTTACGCATTCAACTCACAGAGTGCAATGTTGCTTTTGAGAGCGCAGTTTTAAAACACTGTTTTTGTAGAATTTGCTAGAGGATGTTTGGAGCGATGTGAGGCCTTTGCTGGAAAAGGAAATATCTTCACATAAAACCTAGACAGAAGCATTCTCAGAAACTCCTTTGTGATGAGTGCATTCAAATCACACACTTGAACCTTCCTTTGGAAAGAGCAGTTTTGAAACACTCTTTCTGAAGAATCTGCAAGTGGATATTTGGAGCGATTTGAGGCCTATGCTGTAAATGAAATATCTTCACCTAAAAACTAGACGGAAGCATTCTCAGAAACTCCTTTGTGATGAGTGCATTCAACTCACAGAGTTGAAGCTTCCTTTTGATAGAGCAGTTTTGAAACACTCTTTTAGCAGCATCTGCAGGTGGATATTTGGAGCGCTTTGAGGCCAAGGCTGGAAAACGAAATATCATCACATAAAAACTCGACAGAAGCATTCTCTGAAACTTCTTTGTGATGAGTGCATTCAACTCACAGACTCGAACGTTGCTTTTGATAGAACAGTTTAGAAACACTCCTTTTGTAGAATCTGCAAGTGTTTATTTGGAGCGCTTGGAGGCCTATGTTGGAAAAGGACATATCTTCACATCAAGAGTAGACAGACGCATTCTCAGAAACTTCTTTGTGATGAGTGCATTGAACTCACAGAGTTGAACCAACCTATTAATAGAGAAGTTTTGAAACACTCTTTTTGTAGAATCTGAAAGTGAATATTTGGCGCGATTTGAGGCCTATGCAGGAAACGGAAATATCTTCACATGAAAGCTAGACAGATGAATTCTCCGAAACGTCTTTGTGATGAGTGCATTCAACTCACAGACTTGAAGCTTCCTTTTGAAAGAGCAGTTTCGAAACACTCTTTTTGTAGAATCTGCAAGTGGGTATTTGGAGCGCTTTGAGGGCTATGCTGCAAAAGTTAATACCTTCACCTAAAAACTAGACAGACGCAAACTCAGAAACTTCTTTGTGACGTGCGCATTGAACTCACAGAGTTGAACCTTTCTTTTGATACAGAAGTTTTGAAACACTCTTTTCGTAGAATCTTCAAGTGGATGGATGGAGTGATTTGAGGCCTATGCTGGAAAAGGAAATACCTTCACGTAGAAACGAGACAAAAGCATTCTCAGAAAGTTCCCTGTGCTTTGTGCATTCAACTCACAGAGTTGAACATTCCCTTTGATAGAGCAGTTTTGAAACACTCTTCTTGTAGAATCTGCAAGTGGATATTTGGAGCGCTTTGAGGCCTCTGCCGCCAAAGGAATTATCATTGCATAAAAACTAGATGGAAGCGTTCTCAGAAACTTCCTTGTGATGAGTGCCTTCAACTCGCAGAGTGGAACCTTCCTTTCGATAGACCAGTTTTGAAACACTGTTTTTGTAGAATCCGCAAGTGGCTATTTGGAGCTCTTTGAGGCTTATGCTGGAAAAGGAAATATCTTCGTCTACAAACTAGACAGAAGCATTCTCAGAAACTTCTTTGTCATGTGGGGATTGAACTCACAGAGTTGAACATTCCTTTACATAGAGCAGTTTTGCAACACCCTTTCGGTGGAAAGTGAAAGTGCTTATTTGGTGCGATGGCGGCATCTAGTGGATAAGGAAATACATTCAGATGAAAACAAGATACATCCATTCTCAGAAACTTCTTTGTGATGACTGCATTCTACGCACAGAGTTGAACCTTCCTTTTGATAGAACAGTTTTGAAACACTCTTTTTGTGGAATCTGCAAGTGGCTATTTGGAGCGCTTTGAGGCCTATGCTGGAAAAGGAAATCTCTTCACATAAAACCTAGACAGAAGTATTCCCAGAAAGTTTTTCTGATGTGCGCATTCAACTCACCGAGTTGAACCTTCCTTTAGATAGAGCAGTTTTGAAACCCTCTGTCTGTAGTACCTGCGAGTGGATATTTGGAGTGCTTTGAGTGCTACACTGTAAAAGCAAATATCTTCACTTGGAATCTAGACAGAAGAATTCTCAGAGACTTCCCTGTGCTCTCTGCATTCCACTCACAGAGTTGAACCTTCCTTTTGATAGAACAGTTTTGAAACACTCTTGTGGTAGAATCTGCAAGTCGATATTTGGAAGGTTTGGAGGCCTATCCTGGGAAAGGAAATATCTTCCCATCAAAACTAGACAGAAGCATTCTCAGAAACTTCTTAGTGATGTGCGCATTCAAGTCACAGAGTTGAAGCTTCCTTTTGATATAGCAGTTTTGAACCACTCTTTTAGTGGAATCTGCAAGTGGATGTTCGGAGAGCTAAGAGGCCAACACTGGAAAAGGAAATCTCTTCACGTAAAAACTAGACGGAAGCATTCTCAGAAACTTCAATGGGCTTTACGCATTCAACTCACAGAGTGCAATGTTGCTTTTGAGAGCGCAGTTTTAAAACACTGTTTTTGTAGAATTTGCTAGAGGATGTTTGGAGCGATGTGAGGCCTTTGCTGGAAAAGGAAATATCTTCACATAAAACCTAGACAGAAGCATTCTCAGAAACTCCTTTGTGATGAGTGCATTCAATTCACACACTTGAACCTTCCTTTGGAAAGAGCAGTTTTGAAACACTCTTTGTGAAGAATCTGCAAGTGGATATTTGGAGCGATTTGAGGCCTATGCTGGAAATGAAATATCTTCACCTAAAAACTAGACGGAAGCATTCTCAGAAACTCCTTTGTGATGAGTGCATTCAACTCACAGAGTTGAAGCTTCCTTTTGATAGAGCAGTTTTGAAACACTCTTTTAGCAGCATCTGCAGGTGGATATTTGGAGCGCTTTGAGGCCAAGGCTGGAAAACGAAATATCATCACATAAAAACTCGACAGAAGCATTCACGGAAACTTCTTTGTGATGAGTGCATTCAACTCACAGACTCGAACGTTGCTTTTGATAGAACAGTTTAGAAACACTCCTTTTGTAGAATCTGCAAGTGTTTATTTGGAGCGCTTGGAGGCCTATGTTGGAAAAGGACATATCTTCACATCAAAAGTAGACAGACGCATTCTCAGAAACTTCTTTGTGATGAGTGCATTGAACTCACAGAGTTGAACCTACCTATTGATAGAGAAGTTTTGAAACACCCTTTTTGTAGAATCTGCAAGTGAATATTTGGCGCGATTTGAGGCCTATGCAGGAAACGGAAATATCTTCACATGAAAGCTAGACAGATGAATTCTCCGAAACGTCTTTGTGATGAGTGCATTCAACTCACAGACTTGAAGCTTCCTTTTGAAAGAGCAGTTTCGAAACACTCTTTTTGTAGAATCTGCAAGTGGATATTTGGAGCGCTTTGAGGGCTATGCTGGAAAAGTTAATACCTTCACCTAAAAACTAGACAGACGCAAACTCAGAAACTTCTTTGTGACGTGTGCATTGAACTCACAGAGTTGAACCTTTCTTTTGATACAGAAGTTTTGAAACACTCTTTTCGTAGAATCTTCAAGTGGATGGATGGAGTGATTTGAGGCCTATGCTGGAAAAGGAAATACCTTCACGTAGAAACGAGACAAAAGCATTCTCAGAAAGTTCCCTGTGCTTTGTGCATTCAACTCACAGAGTTGAACATTCCCTTTGATAGAGCAGTTTTGAAACACTCTTCTTGTAGAATCTGCAAGTGGATATTTGGAGCGCTTTGAGGCCTCTGCCGCCAAAGGAATTATCATTGCATAAAAACTAGATGGAAGCGTTCTCAGAAACTTCCTTGTGATGAGTGCCTTCAACTCGCAGAGTGGAACCTTCCTTTCGATAGACCAGTTTTGAAACACTGTTTTTGTAGAATCCGCAAGTGGCTATTTGGAGCTCTTGGAGGCTTATGCTGGAAAAGGAAATATCTTCGTCTACAAACTAGACAGAAGCATTCTCAGAAACTTCTTTGTCATGTGGGGATTGAACTCACACAGTTGAACATTCCTTTACATAGAGCAGTTTTGCAACACCCTTTCGGTGGAAAGTGAAAGTGCTTATTTGGTGCGATGGTGGCATCTAGTGGATAAGGAAATACATTCAGATGAAAACAAGATACATCCATTCTCAGAAACTTCTTTGTGATGACTGCATTCTACTCACAGAGTTGAACCTTCCTTTTGATAGAACAGTTTTGAAACACTCTTTTTGTGGAATCTGCAAGTGGCTATTTGGAGCGCTTTGAGGCCTATGCTGGAAAAGGAAATCTCTTCACATAAAACCTAGACAGAAGTATTCCCAGAAAGTTTTTCTGATGTGCGCATTCAACTCACCGAGTTGAACCTTCCTTTAGATAGAGCAGTTTTGAAACACTCTGTCTGTAGTACCTGCGAGTGGATATTTGGAGTGCTTTGAGTGCTACACTGTAAAAGCAAATATCTTCACTTGGAATCTAGACAGAAGAATTCTCAGAGACTTCCCTGTGCTCTCTGCATTCCACTCACAGAGTTGAACCTTCCTTTTGATAGAACAGTTTTGAAACACTCTTGTGGTAGAATCTGCAAGTCGATATTTGGAAGGTTTGGAGGCCTATCCTGGGAAAGGAAATATCTTCCCATCAAAACTAGACAGAAGCATTCTCAGAAGCTTCTTAGTGATGTGCGCATTCAAGTCACAGAGTTGAAGCTTCCTTTTGATATAGCAGTTTTGAACCACTCTTTTAGTAGAATCTGCAAGTGGATGTTCGGAGAGCTAAGATGCCAACACTGGAAAAGGAAATCTCTTCACGTAAAAACTAGACGGAAGCATTCTCAGAAACTTCAATGGGCTTCAATGGGCTTTACGCATTCAACTCACAGAGTGCAATGTTGCTTTTGAGAGCGCAGTTTTAAAACACTGTTTTTGTAGAATTTGCTAGAGGATGTTTGGAGCGATGTGAGGCCTTTGCTGGAAAAGGAAATATCTTCACATAAAACCTAGACAGAAGCATTCTCAGAAACTCCTTTGTGATGAGTGCATTCAAATCACACACTTGAACCTTCCTTTGGAAAGAGCAGTTTTGAAACACTCTTTCTGAAGAATCTGCAAGTGGATATTTGGAGCGATTTGAGGCCTATGCTGGAAATGAAATATCTTCACCTAAAAACTAGACGGAAGCATTCTCAGAAACTCCTTTGTGATGAGTGCATTCAACTCACAGAGTTGAAGCTTCCTTTTGATAGAGCAGTTTTGAAACACTCTTTTAGCAGCATCTGCAGGTGGATATTTGGAGCGCTTTGAGGCCAAGGCTGGAAAACGAAATATCATCACATAAAAACTCGACAGAAGCATTCTCTGAAACTTCTTTGTGATGAGTGCATTCAACTCACAGACTCGAACGTTGCTTTTGATAGAACAGTTTAGAAACACTCCTTTTGTAGAATCTGCAAGTGTTTATTTGGAGCGCTTGGAGGCCTATGTTGGAAAAGGACATATCTTCACATCAAGAGTAGACAGACGCATTCTCAGAAACTTCTTTGTGATGAGTGCATTGAACTCACAGAGTTGAACCTACCTATTGATAGAGAAGTTTTGAAACACCCTTTTTGTAGAATCTGCAAGTGAATATTTGGCGCGATTTGAGGCCTATGCAGGAAACGGAAATATCTTCACATGAAAGCTAGACAGATGAATTCTCCGAAACGTCTTTGTGATGAGTGCATTCAACTCACAGACTTGAAGCTTCCTTTTGAAAGAGCAGTTTCGAAACACTCTTTTTGTAGAATCTGCAAGTGGATATTTGGAGCGCTTTGAGGGCTATGCTGGAAAAGTTAATACCTTCACCTAAAAACTAGACAGACGCAAACTCAGAAACTTCTTTGTGACGTGTGCATTGAACTCACAGAGTTGAACCTTTCTTTTGATACAGAAGTTTTGAAACACTCTTTTCGTAGAATCTTCAAGTGGATGGATGGAGTGATTTGAGGCCTATGCTGGAAAAGGAAATACCTTCACGTAGAAACGAGACAAAAGCATTCTCAGAAAGTTCCCTGTGCTTTGTGCATTCAACTCACAGAGTTGAACATTCCCTTTGATAGAGCAGTTTTGAAACACTCTTCTTGTAGAATCTGCAAGTGGATATTTGGAGCGCTTTGAGGCCTCTGCCGCCAAAGGAATTATCATTGCATAAAAACTAGATGGAAGCGTTCTCAGAAACTTCCTTGTGATGAGTGCCTTCAACTCGCAGAGTGGAACCTTCCTTTCGATAGACCAGTTTTGAAACACTGTTTTTGTAGAATCCGCAAGTGGCTATTTGGAGCTCTTTGAGGCTTATGCTGGAAAAGGAAATATCTTCGTCTACAAACTAGACAGAAGCATTCTCAGAAACTTCTTTGTCATGTGGGGATTGAACTCACACAGTTGAACATTCCTTTACATAGAGCAGTTTTGCAACACCCTTTCGGTGGAAAGTGAAAGTGCTTATTTGGTGCGATGGTGGCATCTAGTGGATAAGGAAGTACATTCAGATGAAAACAAGATACATCCATTCTCAGAAACTTCTTTGTGATGACTGCATTCTACTCACAGAGTTGAACCTTCCTTTTGATAGAACAGTTTTGAAACACTCTTTTTGTGGAATCTGCAAGTGGCTATTTGGAGCGCTTTGAGGCCTATGCTGGAAAAGGAAATCTCTTCACATAAAACCTAGACAGAAGTATTCCCAGAAAGTTTTTCTGATGTGCGCATTCAACTCACCGAGTTGAACCTTCCTTTAGATAGAGCAGTTTTGAAACACTCTGTCTGTAGTACCTGCGAGTGGATATTTGGAGTGCTTTGAGTGCTACACTGTAAAAGCAAATATCTTCACTTGGAATCTAGACAGAAGAATTCTCAGAGACTTCCCTGTGCTCTCTGCATTCCACTCACAGAGTTGAACCTTCCTTTTGATAGAACAGTTTTGAAACACTCTTGTGGTAGAATCTGCAAGTCGATATTTGGAAGGTTTGGAGGCCTATCCTGGGAAAGGAAATATCTTCCCATCAAAACTAGACAGAAGCATTCTCAGAAGCTTCTTAGTGATGTGCGCATTCAAGTCACAGAGTTGAAGCTTCCTTTTGATATAGCAGTTTTGAACCACTCTTTTAGTAGAATCTGCAAGTGGATGTTCGGAGAGCTAAGATGCCAACACTGGAAAAGGAAATCTCTTCACGTAAAAACTAGACGGAAGCATTCTCAGAAACTTCAATGGGCTTCAATGGGCTTTACGCATTCAACTCACAGAGTGCAATGTTGCTTTTGAGAGCGCAGTTTTAAAACACTGTTTTTGTAGAATTTGCTAGAGGATGTTTGGAGCGATGTGAGGCCTTTGCTGGAAAAGGAAATATCTTCACATAAAACCTAGACAGAAGCATTCTCAGAAACTCCTTTGTGATGAGTGCATTCAATTCACACACTTGAACCTTCCTTTGGAAAGAGCAGTTTTGAAACACTCTTTCTGAAGAATCTGCAAGTGGATATTTGGAGCGATTTGAGGCCTATGCTGGAAATGAAATATCTTCACCTAAAAACTAGACGGAAGCATTCTCAGAAACTCCTTTGTGATGAGTGCATTCAACTCACAGAGTTGAAGCTTCCTTTTGATAGAGCAGTTTTGAAACACTCTTTTAGCAGCATCTGCAGGTGGATATTTGGAGCGCTTTGAGGCCAAGGCTGGAAAACGAAATATCATCACATAAAAACTCGACAGAAGCATTCTCTGAAACTTCTTTGTGATGAGTGCATTCAACTCACAGACTCGAACGTTGCTTTTGATAGAACAGTTTAGAAACACTCCTTTTGTAGAATCTGCAAGTGTTTATTTGGAGCGCTTGGAGGCCTATGTTGGAAAAGGACATATCTTCACATCAAGAGTAGACAGACGCATTCTCAGAAACTTCTTTGTGATGAGTGCATTGAACTCACAGAGTTGAACCTACCTATTGATAGAGAAGTTTTGAAACACCCTTTTTGTAGAATCTGCAAGTGAATATTTGGCGCGATTTGAGGCCTATGCAGGAAACGGAAATATCTTCACATGAAAGCTAGACAGATGAATTCTCCGAAACGTCTTTGTGATGAGTGCATTCAACTCACAGACTTGAAGCTTCCTTTTGAAAGAGCAGTTTCGAAACACTCTTTTTGTAGAATCTGCAAGTGGATATTTGGAGCGCTTTGAGGGCTATGCTGGAAAAGTTAATACCTTCACCTAAAAACTAGACAGACGCAAACTCAGAAACTTCTTTGTGACGTGCGCATTGAACTCACAGAGTTGAACCTTTCTTTTGATACAGAAGTTTTGAAACACTCTTTTCGTAGAATCTTCAAGTGGATGGATGGAGTGATTTGAGGCCTATGCTGGAAAAGGAAATACCTTCACGTAGAAACGAGACAAAAGCAATCTCAGAAAGTTCCCTGTGCTTTGTGCATTCAACTCACAGAGTTGAACATTCCCTTTGATAGAGCAGTTTTGAAACACTCTTTTTGTAGAATCTGCAAGTGGATATTTGGAGCGCTTTGAGGCCTCTGCCGCCAAAGGAATTATCATTGCATAAAAACTAGATGGAAGCGTTCTCAGAAACTTCCTTGTGATGAGTGCCTTCAACTCGCAGAGTGGAACCTTCCTTTCGATAGACCAGTTTTGAAACACTGTTTTTGTAGAATCCGCAAGTGGCTATTTGGAGCTCTTTGAGGCTTATGCTGGAAAAGGAAATATCTTCGTCTACAAACTAGACAGAAGCATTCTCAGAAACTTCTTTGTCATGTGGGGATTGAACTCACAGAGTTGAACATTCCTTTACATAGAGCCGTTTTGCAACACCCTTTCGGTGGAAAGTGAAAGTGCTTATTTGGTGCGATGGCGGCATCTAGTGGATAAGGAAATACATTCAGATGAAAACAAGATACATCCATTCTCAGAAACTTCTTTGTGATGACTGCATTCTACTCACAGAGTTGAACCTTCCTTTTGATAGAACAGTTTTGAAACACTCTTTCTGTGGAATCTGCAAGTGGCTATTTGGAGCGCTTTGAGGCCTATGCTGGAAAAGGAAATCTCTTCACATAAAACCTAGACAGAAGTATTCCCAGAAAGTTTTTCTGATGTGCGCATTCAACTCACCGAGTTGAACCTTCCTTTAGATAGAGCAGTTTTGAAACCCTCTGTCTGTAGTACCTGCGAGTGGATATTTGGAGTGCTTTGAGTGCTACACTGTAAAAGCAAATATCTTCACTTGGAATCTAGACAGAAGAATTCTCAGAGACTTCCCTGTGCTCTCTGCATTCCGCTCACAGAGTTGAACCTTCCTTTTGATAGAACAGTTTTGAAACACTCTTGTGGTAGAATCTGCAAGTCGATATTTGGAAGGTTTGGAGGCCTATCCTGGGAAAGGAAATATCTTCCCATCAAAACTAGACAGAAGCATTCTCAGAAGCTTCTTAGTGATGTGCGCATTCAAGTCACAGAGTTGAAGCTTCCTTTTGATATAGCAGTTTTGAACCACTCTTTTAGTGGAATCTGCAAGTGGATGTTCGGAGAGCTAAGAGGCCAACACTGGAAAAGGAAATCTCTTCACGTAAAAACTAGACGGAAGCATTCTCAGAAACTTCAATGGGCTTTACGCATTCAACTCACAGAGTGCAATGTTGCTTTTGAGAGCGCAGTTTTAAAACACTGTTTTTGTAGAATTTGCTAGAGGATGTTTGGAGCGATGTGAGGCCTTTGCTGGAAAAGGAAATATCTTCACATAAAACCTAGACAGAAGCATTCTCAGAAACTCCTTTGTGATGAGTGCATTCAAATCACACACTTGAACCTTCCTTTGGAAAGAGCAGTTTTGAAACACTCTTTCTGAAGAATCTGCAAGTGGATATTTGGAGCGATTTGAGGCCTCTGCTGGAAATGAAATATCTTCACCTAAAAACTAGACGGAAGCATTCTCAGAAACTCCTTTGTGATGAGTGCATTCAACTCACAGAGTTGAAGCTTCCTTTTGATAGAGCAGTTTTGAAACACTCTTTTAGCACCATCTGCAAGTGGATATTTGGAGCGCTTTGAGGCCAAGGCTGGAAAACGAAATATCATCACATAAAAACTCGACAGAAGCATTCTCTGAAACTTCTTTGTGATGAGTGCATTCAACTCACAGAATCGAACGTTGCTTTTGATAGAACAGTTTAGAAACACTCCTTTTGTAGAATCTGCAAGTGTTTATTTGGAGCGCTTGGAGGCCTATGTTGGAAAAGGGCATATCTTCACATCAAAAGTAGACAGACGCATTCTCAGAAACTTCTTTGTGATGAGTGCATTGAACTCACAGAGTTGAACCTACCTATTGATATAGAAGTTTTGAAACACCCTTTTTGTAGAATCTGCAAGTGAATATTTGGCGCGATTTGAGGCCTATGCACGAAACGGAAATATCTTCACATGAAAGCTAGACAGATGAATTCTCCGAAACATCTTTGTGATGAGTGCATTCAACTCGCAGACTTGAAGCTTCCTTTTGAAAGAGCAGTTTCGAAACACTCTTTTTGTAGAATCTGCAAGTGGATATTTGGACCGCTTTGAGGGCTATGCTGGAAAAGTTAATACCTTCACCTAAAAACTAGACAGACGCAAACTCAGAAACTTCTTTGTGACGTGTGCATTGAACTCACAGAGTTGAACCTTTCTTTTGATACAGAAGTTTTGAAACACTCTTTTCGTAGAATCTTCAAGTGGATGGATGGAGTGATTTGAGGCCTATGCTGGAAAAGGAAATACCTTCACTTAGAAACGAGACAAAAGCATTCTCAGAAAGTTCCCTGTGCTTTGTGCATTCAACTCACAGAGGTGAACATTCCCTTTGATAGAGCAGTTTTGAAACACTCTTTTTGTAGAATCTGCAAGTGGATATTTGGAGCGCTTTGAGGCCTCTGCCGCCAAAGGAATTATCATTGCATAAAAACTAGATGGAAGCGTTCTCAGAAACTTCCTTGTGATGAGTGCATTCAACTCGCAGTGTGGAACCTTCCTTTCGATAGACCAGTTTTGAAACACTGTTTTTGTAGAATCCGCAAGTGGCTATTTGGAGCTCTTTGAGGCTTATGCTGGAAAAGGAAATATCTTCGTCTACAAACTAGACAGAAGCATTCTCAGAAACTTCTTTGTCATGTGGGGATTGAACTCACAGAGTTGAACATTCCTTTACATAGAGCAGTTTTGCAACACCCTTTCGGTGGAAAGTGAAAGTGCTTATTTGGTGCGATGGCGGCATCTAGTGGATAAGGAAATACATTCAGATGAAAACAAGATACATCCATTCTCAGAAACTTCTTTGTGATGACTGCATTCTACTCACAGAGTTGAACCTTCCTTTTGATAGAACAGTTTTGAAACACTCTTTTTGTGGAATCTGCAAGTGGCTATTTGGAGCGCTTTGAGGCCTATGCTGGAAAAGGAAATCTCTTCACATAAAACCTAGACAGAAGTATTCCCAGAAAGTTTTTCTGATGTGCGCATTCAACTCACCGAGTTGAACCTTCCTTTAGTTAGAGCAGTTTTGAAACACTCTGTCTGTAGTACCTGCGAGTGGATATTTGGAGTGCTTTGAGTGCTACACTGTAAAAGCAAATATCTTCACTTGGAATCTAGACAGAAGAATTCTCAGAGACTTCCCTGTGCTCTCTGCATTCCACTCACAGAGTTGAACCTTCCTTTTGATAGAACAGTTTTGAAACACTCTTGTGGTAGAATCTGCAAGTCGATATTTGGAAGGTTTGGAGGCCTATCCTGGGAAAGGAAATATCTTCCCATCAAAACTAGACAGAAGCATTCTCAGAAACTTCTTAGTGATGTGCGCATTCAAGTCACAGAGTTGAAGCTTCCTTTTGATATAGCAGTTTTGAACCACTCTTTTAGTGGAATCTGCAAGTGGATGTTCGGAGAGCTAAGAGGCCAACACTGGAAAAGGAAATCTCTTCACGTAAAAACTAGACGGAAGCATTCTCAGAAACTTCAATGGGCTTTACGCATTCAACTCACAGAGTGCAATGTTGCTTTTGAGAGCGCAGTTTTAAAACACTGTTTTTGTAGAATTTGCTAGAGGATGTTTGGAGCGATGTGAGGCCTTTGCTGGAAAAGGAAATATCTTCACATAAAACCTAGACAGAAGCATTCTCAGAAACTCCTTTGTGATGAGTGCATTCAAATCACACACTTGAACCTTCCTTTGGAAAGAGCAGTTTTGAAACACTCTTTCTGAAGAATCTGCAAGTGGATATTTGGAGCGATTTGAGGCCTCTGCTGGAAATGAAATATCTTCACCTAAAAACTAGACGGAAGCATTCTCAGAAACTCCTTTGTGATGAGTGCATTCAACTCACAGAGTTGAAGCCTCCTTTTGATAGAGCAGTTTTGAAACACTCTTTTAGCAGCATCTGCAAGTGGATATTTGGAGCGCTTTGAGGCCAAGGCTGGAAAACGAAATATCATCACATAAAAACTCGACAGAAGCATTCTCTGAAACTTCTTTGTGATGAGTGCATTCAACTCACAGACTCGAACGTTGCTTTTGATAGAACAGTTTAGAAACACTCCTTTTGTAGAATCTGCAAGTGTTTATTTGGAGCGCTTGGAGGCCTATGTTGGAAAAGGACATATCTTCACATCAAAAGTAGACAGACGCATTCTCAGAAACTTCTTTGTGATGAGTGCATTGAACTCACAGAGTTGAACCTACCTATTGATAGAGAAGTTTTGAAACACCCTTTTTGTAGAATCTGCAAGTGAATATTTGGCGCGATTTGAGGCCTATGCAGGAAACGGAAATATCTTCACATGAAAGCTAGACAGATGAATTCTCCGAAACGTCTTTGTGATGAGTGCATTCAACTCACAGACTTGAAGCTTCCTTTTGAAAGAGCAGTTTCGAAACACTCTTTTTGTAGAATCTGCAAGTGGATATTTGGAGCGCTTTGAGGGCTATGCTGGAAAAGTTAATACCTTCACCTAAAAACTAGACAGACGCAAACTCAGAAACTTCTTTGTGACGTGTGCATTGAACTCACAGAGTTGAACCTTTCTTTTGATACAGAAGTTTTGAAACACTCTTTTCGTAGAATCTTCAAGTGGATGGATGGAGTGATTTGAGGCCTATGCTGGAAAAGGAAATACCTTCACGTAGAAACGAGACAAAAGCATTCTCAGAAAGTTCCCTGTGCTTTGTGCATTCAACTCACAGAGTTGAACATTCCCTTTGATAGAGCAGTTTTGAAACACTCTTCTTGTAGAATCTGCAAGTGGATATTTGGAGCGCTTTGAGGCCTCTGCCGCCAAAGGAATTATCATTGCATAAAAACTAGATGGAAGCGTTCTCAGAAACTTCCTTGTGATGAGTGCCTTCAACTCGCAGAGTGGAACCTTCCTTTCGATAGACCAGTTTTGAAACACTGTTTTTGTAGAATCCGCAAGTGGCTATTTGGAGCTCTTTGAGGCTTATGCTGGAAAAGGAAATATCTTCGTCTACAAACTAGACAGAAGCATTCTCAGAAACTTCTTTGTCATGTGGGGATTGAACTCACAGAGTTGAACATTCCTTTACATAGAGCAGTTTTGCAACACCCTTTCGGTGGAAAGTGAAAGTGCTTATTTGGTGCGATGGCGGCATCTAGTGGATAAGGAAATACATTCAGATGAAAACAAGATACATCCATTCTCAGAAACTTCTTTGTGATGACTGCATTCTACGCACAGAGTTGAACCTTCCTTTTGATAGAACAGTTTTGAAACACTCTTTTTGTGGAATCTCCAAGTGGCTATTTGGAGCGCTTTGAGGCCTATGCTGGAAAAGGAAATCTCTTCACATAAAACCTAGACAGAAGTATTCCCAGAAAGTTTTTCTGATGTGCGCATTCAACTCACCGAGTTGAACCTTCCTTTAGATAGAGCAGTTTTGAAACCCTCTGTCTGTAGTACCTGCGAGTGGATATTTGGAGTGCTTTGAGTGCTACACTGTAAAAGCAAATATCTTCACTTGGAATCTAGACAGAAGAATTCTCAGAGACTTCCCTGTGCTCTCTGCATTCCACTCACAGAGTTGAACCTTCCTTTTGATAGAACAGTTTTGAAACACTCTTGTGGTAGAATCTGCAAGTCGATATTTGGAAGGTTTGGAGGCCTATCCTGGGAAAGGAAATATCTTCCCATCAAAACTAGACAGAAGCATTCTCAGAAACTTCTTAGTGATGTGCGCATTCAAGTCACAGAGTTGAAGCTTCCTTTTGATATAGCAGTTTTGAACCACTCTTTTAGTGGAATCTGCAAGTGGATGTTCGGAGAGCTAAGAGGCCAACACTGGAAAAGGAAATCTCTTCACGTAAAAACTAGACGGAAGCATTCTCAGAAACTTCAAAGGGCTTTACGCATTCAACTCACAGAGTGCAATGTTGCTTTTGAGAGCGCAGTTTTAAAACACTGTTTTTGTAGAATTTGCTAGAGGATGTTTGGAGCGATGTGAGGCCTTTGCCGGAAAAGGAAATATCTTCACATAAAACCTAGACAGAAGCATTCTCAGAAACTCCTTTGTGATGAGTGCATTCAATTCACACACTTGAACCTTCCTTTGGAAAGAGCAGTTTTGAAACACTCTTTCTGAAGAATCTGCAAGTGGATATTTGGAGCGATTTGAGGCCTATGCTGGAAATGAAATATCTTCACCTAAAAACTAGACGGAAGCATTCTCAGAAACTCCTTTGTGATGAGTGCATTCAACTCACAGAGTTGAAGCTTCCTTTTGATAGAGCAGTTTTGAAACACTCTTTTAGCAGCATCTGCAGGTGGATATTTGGAGCGCTTTGAGGCCAAGGCTGGAAAACGAAATATCATCACATAAAAACTCGACAGAAGCATTCTCTGAAACTTCTTTGTGATGAGTGCATTCAACTCACAGACTCGAACGTTGCTTTTGATAGAACAGTTTAGAAACACTCCTTTTGTAGAATCTGCAAGTGTTTATTTGGAGCGCTTGGAGGCCTATGTTGGAAAAGGACATATCTTCACATCAAGAGTAGACAGACGCATTCTCAGAAACTTCTTTGTGATGAGTGCATTGAACTCACAGAGTTGAACCTACCTATTGATAGAGAAGTTTTGAAACACCCTTTTTGTAGAATCTGCAAGTGAATATTTGGCGCGATTTGAGGCCTATGCAGGAAACGGAAATATCTTCACATGAAAGCTAGACAGATGAATTCTCCGAAACGTCTTTGTGATGAGTGCATTCAACTCACAGACTTGAAGCTTCCTTTTGAAAGAGCAGTTTCGAAACACTCTTTTTGTAGAATCTGCAAGTGGATATTTGGAGCGCTTTGAGGGCTATGCTGGAAAAGTTAATACCTTCACCTAAAAACTAGACAGACGCAAACTCAGAAACTTCTTTGTGACGTGCGCATTGAACTCACAGAGTTGAACCTTTCTTTTGATACAGAAGTTTTGAAACACTCTTTTTGTAGAATCTTCAAGTGGATGGATGGAGTGATTTGAGGCCTATGCTGGAAAAGGAAATACCTTCACGTAGAAACGAGACAAAAGCAATCTCAGAAAGTTCCCTGTGCTTTGTGCATTCAACTCACAGAGTTGAACATTCCCTTTGATAGAGCAGTTTTGAAACACTCTTTTTGTAGAATCTGCAAGTGGATATTTGGAGCGCTTTGAGGCCTCTGCCGCCAAAGGAATTATCATTGCATAAAAACTAGATGGAAGCGTTCTCAGAAACTTCCTTGTGATGAGTGCCTTCAACTCGCAGAGTGGAACCTTCCTTTCGATAGACCAGTTTTGAAACACTGTTTTTGTAGAATCCGCAAGTGGCTATTTGGAGCTCTTTGAGGCTTATGCTGGAAAAGGAAATATCTTCGTCTACAAACTAGACAGAAGCATTCTCAGAAACTTCTTTGTCATGTGGGGATTGAACTCACAGAGTTGAACATTCCTTTACATAGAGCCGTTTTGCAACACCCTTTCGGTGGAAAGTGAAAGTGCTTATTTGGTGCGATGGCGGCATCTAGTGGATAAGGAAATACATTCAGATGAAAACAAGATACATCCATTCTCAGAAACTTCTTTGTGATGACTGCATTCTACTCACAGAGTTGAACCTTCCTTTTGATAGAACAGTTTTGAAACACTCTTTCTGTGGAATCTGCAAGTGGCTATTTGGAGCGCTTTGAGGCCTATGCTGGAAAAGGAAATCTCTTCACATAAAACCTAGACAGAAGTATTCCCAGAAAGTTTTTCTGATGTGCGCATTCAACTCACCGAGTTGAACCTTCCTTTAGATAGAGCAGTTTTGAAACCCTCTGTCTGTAGTACCTGCGAGTGGATATTTGGAGTGCTTTGAGTGCTACACTGTAAAAGCAAATATCTTCACTTGGAATCTAGACAGAAGAATTCTCAGAGACTTCCCTGTGCTCTCTGCATTCCGCTCACAGAGTTGAACCTTCCTTTTGATAGAACAGTTTTGAAACACTCTTGTGGTAGAATCTGCAAGTCGATATTTGGAAGGTTTGGAGGCCTATCCTGGGAAAGGAAATATCTTCCCATCAAAACTAGACAGAAGCATTCTCAGAAGCTTCTTAGTGATGTGCGCATTCAAGTCACAGAGTTGAAGCTTCCTTTTGATATAGCAGTTTTGAACCACTCTTTTAGTGGAATCTGCAAGTGGATGTTCGGAGAGCTAAGAGGCCAACACTGGAAAAGGAAATCTCTTCACGTAAAAACTAGACGGAAGCATTCTCAGAAACTTCAATGGGCTTTACGCATTCAACTCACAGAGTGCAATGTTGCTTTTGAGAGCGCAGTTTTAAAACACTGTTTTTGTAGAATTTGCTAGAGGATGTTTGGAGCGATGTGAGGCCTTTGCTGGAAAAGGAAATATCTTCACATAAAACCTAGACAGAAGCATTCTCAGAAACTCCTTTGTGATGAGTGCATTCAAATCACACACTTGAACCTTCCTTTGGAAAGAGCAGTTTTGAAACACTCTTTCTGAAGAATCTGCAAGTGGATATTTGGAGCGATTTGAGGCCTCTGCTGGAAATGAAATATCTTCACCTAAAAACTAGACGGAAGCATTCTCAGAAACTCCTTTGTGATGAGTGCATTCAACTCACAGAGTTGAAGCTTCCTTTTGATAGAGCAGTTTTGAAACACTCTTTTAGCACCATCTGCAAGTGGATATTTGGAGCGCTTTGAGGCCAAGGCTGGAAAACGAAATATCATCACATAAAAACTCGACAGAAGCATTCTCTGAAACTTCTTTGTGATGAGTGCATTCAACTCACAGAATCGAACGTTGCTTTTGATAGAACAGTTTAGAAACACTCCTTTTGTAGAATCTGCAAGTGTTTATTTGGAGCGCTTGGAGGCCTATGTTGGAAAAGGGCATATCTTCACATCAAAAGTAGACAGACGCATTCTCAGAAACTTCTTTGTGATGAGTGCATTGAACTCACAGAGTTGAACCTACCTATTGATATAGAAGTTTTGAAACACCCTTTTTGTAGAATCTGCAAGTGAATATTTGGCGCGATTTGAGGCCTATGCACGAAACGGAAATATCTTCACATGAAAGCTAGACAGATGAATTCTCCGAAACATCTTTGTGATGAGTGCATTCAACTCGCAGACTTGAAGCTTCCTTTTGAAAGAGCAGTTTCGAAACACTCTTTTTGTAGAATCTGCAAGTGGATATTTGGACCGCTTTGAGGGCTATGCTGGAAAAGTTAATACCTTCACCTAAAAACTAGACAGACGCAAACTCAGAAACTTCTTTGTGACGTGTGCATTGAACTCACAGAGTTGAACCTTTCTTTTGATACAGAAGTTTTGAAACACTCTTTTCGTAGAATCTTCAAGTGGATGGATGGAGTGATTTGAGGCCTATGCTGGAAAAGGAAATACCTTCACTTAGAAACGAGACAAAAGCATTCTCAGAAAGTTCCCTGTGCTTTGTGCATTCAACTCACAGAGGTGAACATTCCCTTTGATAGAGCAGTTTTGAAACACTCTTTTTGTAGAATCTGCAAGTGGATATTTGGAGCGCTTTGAGGCCTCTGCCGCCAAAGGAATTATCATTGCATAAAAACTAGATGGAAGCGTTCTCAGAAACTTCCTTGTGATGAGTGCATTCAACTCGCAGTGTGGAACCTTCCTTTCGATAGACCAGTTTTGAAACACTGTTTTTGTAGAATCCGCAAGTGGCTATTTGGAGCTCTTTGAGGCTTATGCTGGAAAAGGAAATATCTTCGTCTACAAACTAGACAGAAGCATTCTCAGAAACTTCTTTGTCATGTGGGGATTGAACTCACAGAGTTGAACATTCCTTTACATAGAGCAGTTTTGCAACACCCTTTCGGTGGAAAGTGAAAGTGCTTATTTGGTGCGATGGCGGCATCTAGTGGATAAGGAAATACATTCAGATGAAAACAAGATACATCCATTCTCAGAAACTTCTTTGTGATGACTGCATTCTACTCACAGAGTTGAACCTTCCTTTTGATAGAACAGTTTTGAAACACTCTTTTTGTGGAATCTGCAAGTGGCTATTTGGAGCGCTTTGAGGCCTATGCTGGAAAAGGAAATCTCTTCACATAAAACCTAGACAGAAGTATTCCCAGAAAGTTTTTCTGATGTGCGCATTCAACTCACCGAGTTGAACCTTCCTTTAGTTAGAGCAGTTTTGAAACACTCTGTCTGTAGTACCTGCGAGTGGATATTTGGAGTGCTTTGAGTGCTACACTGTAAAAGCAAATATCTTCACTTGGAATCTAGACAGAAGAATTCTCAGAGACTTCCCTGTGCTCTCTGCATTCCACTCACAGAGTTGAACCTTCCTTTTGATAGAACAGTTTTGAAACACTCTTGTGGTAGAATCTGCAAGTCGATATTTGGAAGGTTTGGAGGCCTATCCTGGGAAAGGAAATATCTTCCCATCAAAACTAGACAGAAGCATTCTCAGAAACTTCTTAGTGATGTGCGCATTCAAGTCACAGAGTTGAAGCTTCCTTTTGATATAGCAGTTTTGAACCACTCTTTTAGTGGAATCTGCAAGTGGATGTTCGGAGAGCTAAGAGGCCAACACTGGAAAAGGAAATCTCTTCACGTAAAAACTAGACGGAAGCATTCTCAGAAACTTCAATGGGCTTTACGCATTCAACTCACAGAGTGCAATGTTGCTTTTGAGAGCGCAGTTTTAAAACACTGTTTTTGTAGAATTTGCTAGAGGATGTTTGGAGCGATGTGAGGCCTTTGCTGGAAAAGGAAATATCTTCACATAAAACCTAGACAGAAGCATTCTCAGAAACTCCTTTGTGATGAGTGCATTCAAATCACACACTTGAACCTTCCTTTGGAAAGAGCAGTTTTGAAACACTCTTTCTGAAGAATCTGCAAGTGGATATTTGGAGCGATTTGAGGCCTCTGCTGGAAATGAAATATCTTCACCTAAAAACTAGACGGAAGCATTCTCAGAAACTCCTTTGTGATGAGTGCATTCAACTCACAGAGTTGAAGCCTCCTTTTGATAGAGCAGTTTTGAAACACTCTTTTAGCAGCATCTGCAAGTGGATATTTGGAGCGCTTTGAGGCCAAGGCTGGAAAACGAAATATCATCACATAAAAACTCGACAGAAGCATTCTCTGAAACTTCTTTGTGATGAGTGCATTCAACTCACAGACTCGAACGTTGCTTTTGATAGAACAGTTTAGAAACACTCCTTTTGTAGAATCTGCAAGTGTTTATTTGGAGCGCTTGGAGGCCTATGTTGGAAAAGGACATATCTTCACATCAAAAGTAGACAGACGCATTCTCAGAAACTTCTTTGTGATGAGTGCATTGAACTCACAGAGTTGAACCTACCTATTGATAGAGAAGTTTTGAAACACCCTTTTTGTAGAATCTGCAAGTGAATATTTGGCGCGATTTGAGGCCTATGCAGGAAACGGAAATATCTTCACATGAAAGCTAGACAGATGAATTCTCCGAAACGTCTTTGTGATGAGTGCATTCAACTCACAGACTTGAAGCTTCCTTTTGAAAGAGCAGTTTCGAAACACTCTTTTTGTAGAATCTGCAAGTGGATATTTGGAGCGCTTTGAGGGCTATGCTGGAAAAGTTAATACCTTCACCTAAAAACTAGACAGACGCAAACTCAGAAACTTCTTTGTGACGTGTGCATTGAACTCACAGAGTTGAACCTTTCTTTTGATACAGAAGTTTTGAAACACTCTTTTCGTAGAATCTTCAAGTGGATGGATGGAGTGATTTGAGGCCTATGCTGGAAAAGGAAATACCTTCACGTAGAAACGAGACAAAAGCATTCTCAGAAAGTTCCCTGTGCTTTGTGCATTCAACTCACAGAGTTGAACATTCCCTTTGATAGAGCAGTTTTGAAACACTCTTCTTGTAGAATCTGCAAGTGGATATTTGGAGCGCTTTGAGGCCTCTGCCGCCAAAGGAATTATCATTGCATAAAAACTAGATGGAAGCGTTCTCAGAAACTTCCTTGTGATGAGTGCCTTCAACTCGCAGAGTGGAACCTTCCTTTCGATAGACCAGTTTTGAAACACTGTTTTTGTAGAATCCGCAAGTGGCTATTTGGAGCTCTTTGAGGCTTATGCTGGAAAAGGAAATATCTTCGTCTACAAACTAGACAGAAGCATTCTCAGAAACTTCTTTGTCATGTGGGGATTGAACTCACAGAGTTGAACATTCCTTTACATAGAGCAGTTTTGCAACACCCTTTCGGTGGAAAGTGAAAGTGCTTATTTGGTGCGATGGCGGCATCTAGTGGATAAGGAAATACATTCAGATGAAAACAAGATACATCCATTCTCAGAAACTTCTTTGTGATGACTGCATTCTACGCACAGAGTTGAACCTTCCTTTTGATAGAACAGTTTTGAAACACTCTTTTTGTGGAATCTCCAAGTGGCTATTTGGAGCGCTTTGAGGCCTATGCTGGAAAAGGAAATCTCTTCACATAAAACCTAGACAGAAGTATTCCCAGAAAGTTTTTCTGATGTGCGCATTCAACTCACCGAGTTGAACCTTCCTTTAGATAGAGCAGTTTTGAAACCCTCTGTCTGTAGTACCTGCGAGTGGATATTTGGAGTGCTTTGAGTGCTACACTGTAAAAGCAAATATCTTCACTTGGAATCTAGACAGAAGAATTCTCAGAGACTTCCCTGTGCTCTCTGCATTCCACTCACAGAGTTGAACCTTCCTTTTGATAGAACAGTTTTGAAACACTCTTGTGGTAGAATCTGCAAGTCGATATTTGGAAGGTTTGGAGGCCTATCCTGGGAAAGGAAATATCTTCCCATCAAAACTAGACAGAAGCATTCTCAGAAACTTCTTAGTGATGTGCGCATTCAAGTCACAGAGTTGAAGCTTCCTTTTGATATAGCAGTTTTGAACCACTCTTTTAGTGGAATCTGCAAGTGGATGTTCGGAGAGCTAAGAGGCCAACACTGGAAAAGGAAATCTCTTCACGTAAAAACTAGACGGAAGCATTCTCAGAAACTTCAAAGGGCTTTACGCATTCAACTCACAGAGTGCAATGTTGCTTTTGAGAGCGCAGTTTTAAAACACTGTTTTTGTAGAATTTGCTAGAGGATGTTTGGAGCGATGTGAGGCCTTTGCTGGAAAAGGAAATATCTTCACATAAAACCTAGACAGAAGCATTCTCAGAAACTCCTTTGTGATGAGTGCATTCAATTCACACACTTGAACCTTCCTTTGGAAAGAGCAGTTTTGAAACACTCTTTGTGAAGAATCTGCAAGTGGATATTTGGAGCGATTTGAGGCCTATGCTGGAAATGAAATATCTTCACCTAAAAACTAGACGGAAGCATTCTCAGAAACTCCTTTGTGATGAGTGCATTCAACTCACAGAGTTGAAGCTTCCTTTTGATAGAGCAGTTTTGAAACACTCTTTTAGCAGCATCTGCAGGTGGATATTTGGAGCGCTTTGAGGCCAAGGCTGGAAAACGAAATATCATCACATAAAAACTCGACAGAAGCATTCTCTGAAACTTCTTTGTGATGAGTGCATTCAACTCACAGACTCGAACGTTGCTTTTGATAGAACAGTTTAGAAACACTCCTTTTGTAGAATCTGCAAGTGTTTATTTGGAGCGCTTGGAGGCCTATGTTGGAAAAGGACATATCTTCACATCAAGAGTAGACAGACGCATTCTCAGAAACTTCTTTGTGATGAGTGCATTGAACTCACAGAGTTGAACCTACCTATTGATAGAGAAGTTTTGAAACACCCTTTTTGTAGAATCTGCAAGTGAATATTTGGCGCGATTTGAGGCCTATGCAGGAAACGGAAATATCTTCACATGAAAGCTAGACAGATGAATTCTCCGAAACGTCTTTGTGATGAGTGCATTCAACTCACAGACTTGAAGCTTCCTTTTGAAAGAGCAGTTTCGAAACACTCTTTTTGTAGAATCTGCAAGTGGATATTTGGAGCGCTTTGAGGGCTATGCTGGAAAAGTTAATACCTTCACCTAAAAACTAGACAGACGCAAACTCAGAAACTTCTTTGTGACGTGCGCATTGAACTCACAGAGTTGAACCTTTCTTTTGATACAGAAGTTTTGAAACACTCTTTTTGTAGAATCTTCAAGTGGATGGATGGAGTGATTTGAGGCCTATGCTGGAAAAGGAAATACCTTCACGTAGAAACGAGACAAAAGCAATCTCAGAAAGTTCCCTGTGCTTTGTGCATTCAACTCACAGAGTTGAACATTCCCTTTGATAGAGCAGTTTTGAAACACTCTTTTTGTAGAATCTGCAAGTGGATATTTGGAGCGCTTTGAGGCCTCTGCCGCCAAAGGAATTATCATTGCATAAAAACTAGATGGAAGCGTTCTCAGAAACTTCCTTGTGATGAGTGCCTTCAACTCGCAGAGTGGAACCTTCCTTTCGATAGACCAGTTTTGAAACACTGTTTTTGTAGAATCCGCAAGTGGCTATTTGGAGCTCTTTGAGGCTTATGCTGGAAAAGGAAATATCTTCGTCTACAAACTAGACAGAAGCATTCTCAGAAACTTCTTTGTCATGTGGGGATTGAACTCACAGAGTTGAACATTCCTTTACATAGAGCCGTTTTGCAACACCCTTTCGGTGGAAAGTGAAAGTGCTTATTTGGTGCGATGGCGGCATCTAGTGGATAAGGAAATACATTCAGATGAAAACAAGATACATCCATTCTCAGAAACTTCTTTGTGATGACTGCATTCTACTCACAGAGTTGAACCTTCCTTTTGATAGAACAGTTTTGAAACACTCTTTCTGTGGAATCTGCAAGTGGCTATTTGGAGCGCTTTGAGGCCTATGCTGGAAAAGGAAATCTCTTCACATAAAACCTAGACAGAAGTATTCCCAGAAAGTTTTTCTGATGTGCGCATTCAACTCACCGAGTTGAACCTTCCTTTAGATAGAGCAGTTTTTAAACACTCTGTCTGTAGTACCTGCGAGTGGATATTTGGAGTGCTTTGAGTGCTACACTGTAAAAGCAAATATCTTCACTTGGAATCTAGACAGAAGAATTCTCAGAGACTTCCCTGTGCTCTCTGCATTCCGCTCACAGAGTTGAACCTTCCTTTTGATAGAACAGTTTTGAAACACTCTTGTGGTAGAATCTGCAAGTCGATATTTGGAAGGTTTGGAGGCCTATCCTGGGAAAGGAAATATCTTCCCATCAAAACTAGACAGAAGCATTCTCAGAAGCTTCTTAGTGATGTGCGCATTCAAGTCACAGAGTTGAAGCTTCCTTTTGATATAGCAGTTTTGAACCACTCTTTTAGTGGAATCTGCAAGTGGATGTTCGGAGAGCTAAGAGGCCAACACTGGAAAAGGAAATCTCTTCACGTAAAAACTAGACGGAAGCATTCTCAGAAACTTCAATGGGCTTTACGCATTCAACTCACAGAGTGCAATGTTGCTTTTGAGAGCGCAGTTTTAAAACACTGTTTTTGTAGAATTTGCTAGAGGATGTTTGGAGCGATGTGAGGCCTTTGCTGGAAAAGGAAATATCTTCACATAAAACCTAGACAGAAGCATTCTCAGAAACTCCTTTGTGATGAGTGCATTCAAATCACACACTTGAACCTTCCTTTGGAAAGAGCAGTTTTGAAACACTCTTTGTGAAGAATCTGCAAGTGGATATTTGGAGCGATTTGAGGCCTCTGCTGGAAATGAAATATCTTCACCTAAAAACTAGACGGAAGCATTCTCAGAAACTCCTTTGTGATGAGTGCATTCAACTCACAGAGTTGAAGCTTCCTTTTGATAGAGCAGTTTTGAAACACTCTTTTAGCACCATCTGCAAGTGGATATTTGGAGCGCTTTGAGGCCAAGGCTGGAAAACGAAATATCATCACATAAAAACTCGACAGAAGCATTCTCTGAAACTTCTTTGTGATGAGTGCATTCAACTCACAGACTCGAACGTTGCTTTTGATAGAACAGTTTAGAAACACTCCTTTTGTAGAATCTGCAAATGTTTATTTGGAGCGCTTGGAGGCCTATGTTGGAAAAGGGCATATCTTCACATCAAAAGTAGACAGACGCATTCTCAGAAACTTCTTTGTGATGAGTGCATTGAACTCACAGAGTTGAACCTACCTATTGATATAGAAGTTTTGAAACACCCTTTTTGTAGAATCTGCAAGTGAATATTTGGCGCGATTTGAGGCCTATGCACGAAACGGAAATATCTTCACATGAAAGCTAGACAGATGAATTCTCCGAAACATCTTTGTGATGAGTGCATTCAACTCGCAGACTTGAAGCTTCCTTTTGAAAGAGCAGTTTCGAAACACTCTTTTTGTAGAATCTGCAAGTGGATATTTGGACCGCTTTGAGGGCTATGCTGGAAAAGTTAATACCTTCACCTAAAAACTAGACAGACGCAAACTCAGAAACTTCTTTGTGACGTGTGCATTGAACTCACAGAGTTGAACCTTTCTTTTGATACAGAAGTTTTGAAACACTCTTTTCGTAGAATCTTCAAGTGGATGGATGGAGTGATTTGAGGCCTATGCTGGAAAAGGAAATACCTTCACTTAGAAACGAGACAAAAGCATTCTCAGAAAGTTCCCTGTGCTTTGTGCATTCAACTCACAGAGGTGAACATTCCCTTTGATAGAGCAGTTTTGAAACACTCTTTTTGTAGAATCTGCAAGTGGATATTTGGAGCGCTTTGAGGCCTCTGCCGCCAAAGGAATTATCATTGCATAAAAACTAGATGGAAGCGTTCTCAGAAACTTCCTTGTGATGAGTGCATTCAACTCGCAGTGTGGAACCTTCCTTTCGATAGACCAGTTTTGAAACACTGTTTTTGTAGAATCCGCAAGTGGCTATTTGGAGCTCTTTGAGGCTTATGCTGGAAAAGGAAATATCTTCGTCTACAAACTAGACAGAAGCATTCTCAGAAACTTCTTTGTCATGTGGGGATTGAACTCACAGAGTTGAACATTCCTTTACATAGAGCAGTTTTGCAACACCCTTTCGGTGGAAAGTGAAAGTGCTTATTTGGTGCGATGGCGGCATCTAGTGGATAAGGAAATACATTCAGATGAAAACAAGATACATCCATTCTCAGAAACTTCTTTGTGATGACTGCATTCTACTCACAGAGTTGAACCTTCCTTTTGATAGAACAGTTTTGAAACACTCTTTTTGTGGAATCTGCAAGTGGCTATTTGGAGCGCTTTGAGGCCTATGCTGGAAAAGGAAATCTCTTCACATAAAACCTAGACAGAAGTATTCCCAGAAAGTTTTTCTGATGTGCGCATTCAACTCACCGAGTTGAACCTTCCTTTAGTTAGAGCAGTTTTGAAACACTCTGTCTGTAGTACCTGCGAGTGGATATTTGGAGTGCTTTGAGTGCTACACTGTAAAAGCAAATATCTTCACTTGGAATCTAGACAGAAGAATTCTCAGAGACTTCCCTGTGCTCTCTGCATTCCACTCACAGAGTTGAACCTTCCTTTTGATAGAACAGTTTTGAAACACTCTTGTGGTAGAATCTGCAAGTCGATATTTGGAAGGTTTGGAGGCCTATCCTGGGAAAGGAAATATCTTCCCATCAAAACTAGACAGAAGCATTCTCAGAAACTTCTTAGTGATGTGCGCATTCAAGTCACAGAGTTGAAGCTTCCTTTTGATATAGCAGTTTTGAACCACTCTTTTAGTGGAATCTGCAAGTGGATGTTCGGAGAGCTAAGAGGCCAACACTGGAAAAGGAAATCTCTTCACGTAAAAACTAGACGGAAGCATTCTCAGAAACTTCAATGGGCTTTACGCATTCAACTCACAGAGTGCAATGTTGCTTTTGAGAGCGCAGTTTTAAAACACTGTTTTTGTAGAATTTGCTAGAGGATGTTTGGAGCGATGTGAGGCCTTTGCTGGAAAAGGAAATATCTTCACATAAAACCTAGACAGAAGCATTCTCAGAAACTCCTTTGTGATGAGTGCATTCAAATCACACACTTGAACCTTCCTTTGGAAAGAGCAGTTTTGAAACACTCTTTCTGAAGAATCTGCAAGTGGATATTTGGAGCGATTTGAGGCCTCTGCTGGAAATGAAATATCTTCACCTAAAAACTAGACGGAAGCATTCTCAGAAACTCCTTTGTGATGAGTGCATTCAACTCACAGAGTTGAAGCCTCCTTTTGATAGAGCAGTTTTGAAACACTCTTTTAGCAGCATCTGCAAGTGGATATTTGGAGCGCTTTGAGGCCAAGGCTGGAAAACGAAATATCATCACATAAAAACTCGACAGAAGCATTCTCTGAAACTTCTTTGTGATGAGTGCATTCAACTCACAGACTCGAACGTTGCTTTTGATAGAACAGTTTAGAAACACTCCTTTTGTAGAATCTGCAAGTGTTTATTTGGAGCGCTTGGAGGCCTATGTTGGAAAAGGACATATCTTCACATCAAAAGTAGACAGACGCATTCTCAGAAACTTCTTTGTGATGAGTGCATTGAACTCACAGAGTTGAACCTACCTATTGATAGAGAAGTTTTGAAACACCCTTTTTGTAGAATCTGCAAGTGAATATTTGGCGCGATTTGAGGCCTATGCAGGAAACGGAAATATCTTCACATGAAAGCTAGACAGATGAATTCTCCGAAACGTCTTTGTGATGAGTGCATTCAACTCACAGACTTGAAGCTTCCTTTTGAAAGAGCAGTTTCGAAACACTCTTTTTGTAGAATCTGCAAGTGGATATTTGGAGCGCTTTGAGGGCTATGCTGGAAAAGTTAATACCTTCACCTAAAAACTAGACAGACGCAAACTCAGAAACTTCTTTGTGACGTGTGCATTGAACTCACAGAGTTGAACCTTTCTTTTGATACAGAAGTTTTGAAACACTCTTTTCGTAGAATCTTCAAGTGGATGGATGGAGTGATTTGAGGCCTATGCTGGAAAAGGAAATACCTTCACGTAGAAACGAGACAAAAGCATTCTCAGAAAGTTCCCTGTGCTTTGTGCATTCAACTCACAGAGTTGAACATTCCCTTTGATAGAGCAGTTTTGAAACACTCTTCTTGTAGAATCTGCAAGTGGATATTTGGAGCGCTTTGAGGCCTCTGCCGCCAAAGGAATTATCATTGCATAAAAACTAGATGGAAGCGTTCTCAGAAACTTCCTTGTGATGAGTGCCTTCAACTCGCAGAGTGGAACCTTCCTTTCGATAGACCAGTTTTGAAACACTGTTTTTGTAGAATCCGCAAGTGGCTATTTGGAGCTCTTTGAGGCTTATGCTGGAAAAGGAAATATCTTCGTCTACAAACTAGACAGAAGCATTCTCAGAAACTTCTTTGTCATGTGGGGATTGAACTCACAGAGTTGAACATTCCTTTACATAGAGCAGTTTTGCAACACCCTTTCGGTGGAAAGTGAAAGTGCTTATTTGGTGCGATGGCGGCATCTAGTGGATAAGGAAATACATTCAGATGAAAACAAGATACATCCATTCTCAGAAACTTCTTTGTGATGACTGCATTCTACGCACAGAGTTGAACCTTCCTTTTGATAGAACAGTTTTGAAACACTCTTTTTGTGGAATCTCCAAGTGGCTATTTGGAGCGCTTTGAGGCCTATGCTGGAAAAGGAAATCTCTTCACATAAAACCTAGACAGAAGTATTCCCAGAAAGTTTTTCTGATGTGCGCATTCAACTCACCGAGTTGAACCTTCCTTTAGATAGAGCAGTTTTGAAACCCTCTGTCTGTAGTACCTGCGAGTGGATATTTGGAGTGCTTTGAGTGCTACACTGTAAAAGCAAATATCTTCACTTGGAATCTAGACAGAAGAATTCTCAGAGACTTCCCTGTGCTCTCTGCATTCCACTCACAGAGTTGAACCTTCCTTTTGATAGAACAGTTTTGAAACACTCTTGTGGTAGAATCTGCAAGTCGATATTTGGAAGGTTTGGAGGCCTATCCTGGGAAAGGAAATATCTTCCCATCAAAACTAGACAGAAGCATTCTCAGAAACTTCTTAGTGATGTGCGCATTCAAGTCACAGAGTTGAAGCTTCCTTTTGATATAGCAGTTTTGAACCACTCTTTTAGTGGAATCTGCAAGTGGATGTTCGGAGAGCTAAGAGGCCAACACTGGAAAAGGAAATCTCTTCACGTAAAAACTAGACGGAAGCATTCTCAGAAACTTCAAAGGGCTTTACGCATTCAACTCACAGAGTGCAATGTTGCTTTTGAGAGCGCAGTTTTAAAACACTGTTTTTGTAGAATTTGCTAGAGGATGTTTGGAGCGATGTGAGGCCTTTGCTGGAAAAGGAAATATCTTCACATAAAACCTAGACAGAAGCATTCTCAGAAACTCCTTTGTGATGAGTGCATTCAATTCACACACTTGAACCTTCCTTTGGAAAGAGCAGTTTTGAAACACTCTTTGTGAAGAATCTGCAAGTGGATATTTGGAGCGATTTGAGGCCTATGCTGGAAATGAAATATCTTCACCTAAAAACTAGACGGAAGCATTCTCAGAAACTCCTTTGTGATGAGTGCATTCAACTCACAGAGTTGAAGCTTCCTTTTGATAGAGCAGTTTTGAAACACTCTTTTAGCAGCATCTGCAGGTGGATATTTGGAGCGCTTTGAGGCCAAGGCTGGAAAACGAAATATCATCACATAAAAACTCGACAGAAGCATTCTCTGAAACTTCTTTGTGATGAGTGCATTCAACTCACAGACTCGAACGTTGCTTTTGATAGAACAGTTTAGAAACACTCCTTTTGTAGAATCTGCAAGTGTTTATTTGGAGCGCTTGGAGGCCTATGTTGGAAAAGGACATATCTTCACATCAAGAGTAGACAGACGCATTCTCAGAAACTTCTTTGTGATGAGTGCATTGAACTCACAGAGTTGAACCTACCTATTGATAGAGAAGTTTTGAAACACCCTTTTTGTAGAATCTGCAAGTGAATATTTGGCGCGATTTGAGGCCTATGCAGGAAACGGAAATATCTTCACATGAAAGCTAGACAGATGAATTCTCCGAAACGTCTTTGTGATGAGTGCATTCAACTCACAGACTTGAAGCTTCCTTTTGAAAGAGCAGTTTCGAAACACTCTTTTTGTAGAATCTGCAAGTGGATATTTGGAGCGCTTTGAGGGCTATGCTGGAAAAGTTAATACCTTCACCTAAAAACTAGACAGACGCAAACTCAGAAACTTCTTTGTGACGTGCGCATTGAACTCACAGAGTTGAACCTTTCTTTTGATACAGAAGTTTTGAAACACTCTTTTCGTAGAATCTTCAAGTGGATGGATGGAGTGATTTGAGGCCTATGCTGGAAAAGGAAATACCTTCACGTAGAAACGAGACAAAAGCAATCTCAGAAAGTTCCCTGTGCTTTGTGCATTCAACTCACAGAGTTGAACATTCCCTTTGATAGAGCAGTTTTGAAACACTCTTTTTGTAGAATCTGCAAGTGGATATTTGGAGCGCTTTGAGGCCTCTGCCGCCAAAGGAATTATCATTGCATAAAAACTAGATGGAAGCGTTCTCAGAAACTTCCTTGTGATGAGTGCCTTCAACTCGCAGAGTGGAACCTTCCTTTCGATAGACCAGTTTTGAAACACTGTTTTTGTAGAATCCGCAAGTGGCTATTTGGAGCTCTTTGAGGCTTATGCTGGAAAAGGAAATATCTTCGTCTACAAACTAGACAGAAGCATTCTCAGAAACTTCTTTGTCATGTGGGGATTGAACTCACAGAGTTGAACATTCCTTTACATAGAGCCGTTTTGCAACACCCTTTCGGTGGAAAGTGAAAGTGCTTATTTGGTGCGATGGCGGCATCTAGTGGATAAGGAAATACATTCAGATGAAAACAAGATACATCCATTCTCAGAAACTTCTTTGTGATGACTGCATTCTACTCACAGAGTTGAACCTTCCTTTTGATAGAACAGTTTTGAAACACTCTTTCTGTGGAATCTGCAAGTGGCTATTTGGAGCGCTTTGAGGCCTATGCTGGAAAAGGAAATCTCTTCACATAAAACCTAGACAGAAGTATTCCCAGAAAGTTTTTCTGATGTGCGCATTCAACTCACCGAGTTGAACCTTCCTTTAGATAGAGCAGTTTTTAAACACTCTGTCTGTAGTACCTGCGAGTGGATATTTGGAGTGCTTTGAGTGCTACACTGTAAAAGCAAATATCTTCACTTGGAATCTAGACAGAAGAATTCTCAGAGACTTCCCTGTGCTCTCTGCATTCCGCTCACAGAGTTGAACCTTCCTTTTGATAGAACAGTTTTGAAACACTCTTGTGGTAGAATCTGCAAGTCGATATTTGGAAGGTTTGGAGGCCTATCCTGGGAAAGGAAATATCTTCCCATCAAAACTAGACAGAAGCATTCTCAGAAGCTTCTTAGTGATGTGCGCATTCAAGTCACAGAGTTGAAGCTTCCTTTTGATATAGCAGTTTTGAACCACTCTTTTAGTGGAATCTGCAAGTGGATGTTCGGAGAGCTAAGAGGCCAACACTGGAAAAGGAAATCTCTTCACGTAAAAACTAGACGGAAGCATTCTCAGAAACTTCAATGGGCTTTACGCATTCAACTCACAGAGTGCAATGTTGCTTTTGAGAGCGCAGTTTTAAAACACTGTTTTTGTAGAATTTGCTAGAGGATGTTTGGAGCGATGTGAGGCCTTTGCTGGAAAAGGAAATATCTTCACATAAAACCTAGACAGAAGCATTCTCAGAAACTCCTTTGTGATGAGTGCATTCAAATCACACACTTGAACCTTCCTTTGGAAAGAGCAGTTTTGAAACACTCTTTGTGAAGAATCTGCAAGTGGATATTTGGAGCGATTTGAGGCCTCTGCTGGAAATGAAATATCTTCACCTAAAAACTAGACGGAAGCATTCTCAGAAACTCCTTTGTGATGAGTGCATTCAACTCACAGAGTTGAAGCTTCCTTTTGATAGAGCAGTTTTGAAACACTCTTTTAGCACCATCTGCAAGTGGATATTTGGAGCGCTTTGAGGCCAAGGCTGGAAAACGAAATATCATCACATAAAAACTCGACAGAAGCATTCTCTGAAACTTCTTTGTGATGAGTGCATTCAACTCACAGACTCGAACGTTGCTTTTGATAGAACAGTTTAGAAACACTCCTTTTGTAGAATCTGCAAGTGTTTATTTGGAGCGCTTGGAGGCCTATGTTGGAAAAGGGCATATCTTCACATCAAAAGTAGACAGACGCATTCTCAGAAACTTCTTTGTGATGAGTGCATTGAACTCACAGAGTTGAACCTACCTATTGATATAGAAGTTTTGAAACACCCTTTTTGTAGAATCTGCAAGTGAATATTTGGCGCGATTTGAGGCCTATGCACGAAACGGAAATATCTTCACATGAAAGCTAGACAGATGAATTCTCCGAAACATCTTTGTGATGAGTGCATTCAACTCGCAGACTTGAAGCTTCCTTTTGAAAGAGCAGTTTCGAAACACTCTTTTTGTAGAATCTGCAAGTGGATATTTGGACCGCTTTGAGGGCTATGCTGGAAAAGTTAATACCTTCACCTAAAAACTAGACAGACGCAAACTCAGAAACTTCTTTGTGACGTGTGCATTGAACTCACAGAGTTGAACCTTTCTTTTGATACAGAAGTTTTGAAACACTCTTTTCGTAGAATCTTCAAGTGGATGGATGGAGTGATTTGAGGCCTATGCTGGAAAAGGAAATACCTTCACTTAGAAACGAGACAAAAGCATTCTCAGAAAGTTCCCTGTGCTTTGTGCATTCAACTCACAGAGGTGAACATTCCCTTTGATAGAGCAGTTTTGAAACACTCTTTTTGTAGAATCTGCAAGTGGATATTTGGAGCGCTTTGAGGCCTCTGCCGCCAAAGGAATTATCATTGCATAAAAACTAGATGGAAGCGTTCTCAGAAACTTCCTTGTGATGAGTGCATTCAACTCGCAGTGTGGAACCTTCCTTTCGATAGACCAGTTTTGAAACACTGTTTTTGTAGAATCCGCAAGTGGCTATTTGGAGCTCTTTGAGGCTTATGCTGGAAAAGGAAATATCTTCGTCTACAAACTAGACAGAAGCATTCTCAGAAACTTCTTTGTCATGTGGGGATTGAACTCACAGAGTTGAACATTCCTTTACATAGAGCAGTTTTGCAACACCCTTTCGGTGGAAAGTGAAAGTGCTTATTTGGTGCGATGGCGGCATCTAGTGGATAAGGAAATACATTCAGATGAAAACAAGATACATCCATTCTCAGAAACTTCTTTGTGATGACTGCATTCTACTCACAGAGTTGAACCTTCCTTTTGATAGAACAGTTTTGAAACACTCTTTTTGTGGAATCTGCAAGTGGCTATTTGGAGCGCTTTGAGGCCTATGCTGGAAAAGGAAATCTCTTCACATAAAACCTAGACAGAAGTATTCCCAGAAAGTTTTTCTGATGTGCGCATTCAACTCACCGAGTTGAACCTTCCTTTAGTTAGAGCAGTTTTGAAACACTCTGTCTGTAGTACCTGCGAGTGGATATTTGGAGTGCTTTGAGTGCTACACTGTAAAAGCAAATATCTTCACTTGGAATCTAGACAGAAGAATTCTCAGAGACTTCCCTGTGCTCTCTGCATTCCACTCACAGAGTTGAACCTTCCTTTTGATAGAACAGTTTTGAAACACTCTTGTGGTAGAATCTGCAAGTCGATATTTGGAAGGTTTGGAGGCCTATCCTGGGAAAGGAAATATCTTCCCATCAAAACTAGACAGAAGCATTCTCAGAAACTTCTTAGTGATGTGCGCATTCAAGTCACAGAGTTGAAGCTTCCTTTTGATATAGCAGTTTTGAACCACTCTTTTAGTGGAATCTGCAAGTGGATGTTCGGAGAGCTAAGAGGCCAACACTGGAAAAGGAAATCTCTTCACGTAAAAACTAGACGGAAGCATTCTCAGAAACTTCAATGGGCTTTACGCATTCAACTCACAGAGTGCAATGTTGCTTTTGAGAGCGCAGTTTTAAAACACTGTTTTTGTAGAATTTGCTAGAGGATGTTTGGAGCGATGTGAGGCCTTTGCTGGAAAAGGAAATATCTTCACATAAAACCTAGACAGAAGCATTCTCAGAAACTCCTTTGTGATGAGTGCATTCAAATCACACACTTGAACCTTACTTTGGAAAGAGCAGTTTTGAAACACTCTTTCTGAAGAATCTGCAAGTGGATATTTGGAGCGATTTGAGGCCTCTGCTGGAAATGAAATATCTTCACCTAAAAACTAGACGGAAGCATTCTCAGAAACTCCTTTGTGATGAGTGCATTCAACTCACAGAGTTGAAGCCTCCTTTTGATAGAGCAGTTTTGAAACACTCTTTTAGCAGCATCTGCAAGTGGATATTTGGAGCGCTTTGAGGCCAAGGCTGGAAAACGAAATATCATCACATAAAAACTCGACAGAAGCATTCTCTGAAACTTCTTTGTGATGAGTGCATTCAACTCACAGACTCGAACGTTGCTTTTGATAGAACAGTTTAGAAACACTCCTTTTGTAGAATCTGCAAGTGTTTATTTGGAGCGCTTGGAGGCCTATGTTGGAAAAGGACATATCTTCACATCAAAAGTAGACAGACGCATTCTCAGAAACTTCTTTGTGATGAGTGCATTGAACTCACAGAGTTGAACCTACCTATTGATAGAGAAGTTTTGAAACACCCTTTTTGTAGAATCTGCAAGTGAATATTTGGCGCGATTTGAGGCCTATGCAGGAAACGGAAATATCTTCACATGAAAGCTAGACAGATGAATTCTCCGAAACGTCTTTGTGATGAGTGCATTCAACTCACAGACTTGAAGCTTCCTTTTGAAAGAGCAGTTTCGAAACACTCTTTTTGTAGAATCTGCAAGTGGATATTTGGAGCGCTTTGAGGGCTATGCTGGAAAAGTTAATACCTTCACCTAAAAACTAGACAGACGCAAACTCAGAAACTTCTTTGTGACGTGTGCATTGAACTCACAGAGTTGAACCTTTCTTTTGATACAGAAGTTTTGAAACACTCTTTTCGTAGAATCTTCAAGTGGATGGATGGAGTGATTTGAGGCCTATGCTGGAAAAGGAAATACCTTCACGTAGAAACGAGACAAAAGCATTCTCAGAAAGTTCCCTGTGCTTTGTGCATTCAACTCACAGAGTTGAACATTCCCTTTGATAGAGCAGTTTTGAAACACTCTTCTTGTAGAATCTGCAAGTGGATATTTGGAGCGCTTTGAGGCCTCTGCCGCCAAAGGAATTATCATTGCATAAAAACTAGATGGAAGCGTTCTCAGAAACTTCCTTGTGATGAGTGCCTTCAACTCGCAGAGTGGAACCTTCCTTTCGATAGACCAGTTTTGAAACACTGTTTTTGTAGAATCCGCAAGTGGCTATTTGGAGCTCTTTGAGGCTTATGCTGGAAAAGGAAATATCTTCGTCTACAAACTAGACAGAAGCATTCTCAGAAACTTCTTTGTCATGTGGGGATTGAACTCACAGAGTTGAACATTCCGTTACATAGAGCAGTTTTGCAACACCCTTTCGGTGGAAAGTGAAAGTGCTTATTTGGTGCGATGGCGGCATCTAGTGGATAAGGAAATACATTCAGATGAAAACAAGATACATCCATTCTCAGAAACTTCTTTGTGATGACTGCATTCTACGCACAGAGTTGAACCTTCCTTTTGATAGAACAGTTTTGAAACACTCTTTTTGTGGAATCTCCAAGTGGCTATTTGGAGCGCTTTGAGGCCTATGCTGGAAAAGGAAATCTCTTCACATAAAACCTAGACAGAAGTATTCCCAGAAAGTTTTTCTGATGTGCGCATTCAACTCACCGAGTTGAACCTTCCTTTAGATAGAGCAGTTTTGAAACCCTCTGTCTGTAGTACCTGCGAGTGGATATTTGGAGTGCTTTGAGTGCTACACTGTAAAAGCAAATATCTTCACTTGGAATCTAGACAGAAGAATTCTCAGAGACTTCCCTGTGCTCTCTGCATTCCACTCACAGAGTTGAACCTTCCTTTTGATAGAACAGTTTTGAAACACTCTTGTGGTAGAATCTGCAAGTCGATATTTGGAAGGTTTGGAGGCCTATCCTGGGAAAGGAAATATCTTCCCATCAAAACTAGACAGAAGCATTCTCAGAAACTTCTTAGTGATGTGCGCATTCAAGTCACAGAGTTGAAGCTTCCTTTTGATATAGCAGTTTTGAACCACTCTTTTAGTGGAATCTGCAAGTGGATGTTCGGAGAGCTAAGAGGCCAACACTGGAAAAGGAAATCTCTTCACGTAAAAACTAGACGGAAGCATTCTCAGAAACTTCAAAGGGCTTTACGCATTCAACTCACAGAGTGCAATGTTGCTTTTGAGAGCGCAGTTTTAAAACACTGTTTTTGTAGAATTTGCTAGAGGATGTTTGGAGCGATGTGAGGCCTTTGCTGGAAAAGGAAATATCTTCACATAAAACCTAGACAGAAGCATTCTCAGAAACTCCTTTGTGATGAGTGCATTCAATTCACACACTTGAACCTTCCTTTGGAAAGAGCAGTTTTGAAACACTCTTTGTGAAGAATCTGCAAGTGGATATTTGGAGCGATTTGAGGCCTATGCTGGAAATGAAATATCTTCACCTAAAAACTAGACGGAAGCATTCTCAGAAACTCCTTTGTGATGAGTGCATTCAACTCACAGAGTTGAAGCTTCCTTTTGATAGAGCAGTTTTGAAACACTCTTTTAGCAGCATCTGCAGGTGGATATTTGGAGCGCTTTGAGGCCAAGGCTGGAAAACGAAATATCATCACATAAAAACTCGACAGAAGCATTCTCTGAAACTTCTTTGTGATGAGTGCATTCAACTCACAGACTCGAACGTTGCTTTTGATAGAACAGTTTAGAAACACTCCTTTTGTAGAATCTGCAAGTGTTTATTTGGAGCGCTTGGAGGCCTATGTTGGAAAAGGACATATCTTCACATCAAGAGTAGACAGACGCATTCTCAGAAACTTCTTTGTGATGAGTGCATTGAACTCACAGAGTTGAACCTACCTATTGATAGAGAAGTTTTGAAACACCCTTTTTGTAGAATCTGCAAGTGAATATTTGGCGCGATTTGAGGCCTATGCAGGAAACGGAAATATCTTCACATGAAAGCTAGACAGATGAATTCTCCGAAACGTCTTTGTGAGGAGTGCATTCAACTCACAGACTTGAAGCTTCCTTTTGAAAGAGCAGTTTCGAAACACTCTTTTTGTAGAATCTGCAAGTGGATATTTGGAGCGCTTTGAGGGCTATGCTGGAAAAGTTAATACCTTCACCTAAAAACTAGACAGACGCAAACTCAGAAACTTCTTTGTGACGTGCGCATTGAACTCACAGAGTTGAACCTTTCTTTTGATACAGAAGTTTTGAAACACTCTTTTCGTAGAATCTTCAAGTGGATGGATGGAGTGATTTGAGGCCTATGCTGGAAAAGGAAATACCTTCACGTAGAAACGAGACAAAAGCATTCTCAGAAAGTTCCCTGTGCTTTGTGCATTCAACTCACAGAGTTGAACATTCCCTTTGATAGAGCAGTTTTGAAACACTCTTTTTGTAGAATCTGCAAGTGGATATTTGGAGCGCTTTGAGGCCTCTGCCGCCAAAGGAATTATCATTGCATAAAAACTAGATGGAAGCGTTCTCAGAAACTTCCTTGTGATGAGTGCCTTCAACTCGCAGAGTGGAACCTTCCTTTCGATAGACCAGTTTTGAAACACTGTTTTTGTAGAATCCGCAAGTGGCTATTTGGAGCTCTTTGAGGCTTATGCTGGAAAAGGAAATATCTTCGTCTACAAACTAGACAGAAGCATTCTCAGAAACTTCTTTGTCATGTGGGGATTGAACTCACAGAGTTGAACATTCCTTTACATAGAGCCGTTTTGCAACACCCTTTCGGTGGAAAGTGAAAGTGCTTATTTGGTGCGATGGCGGCATCTAGTGGATAAGGAAATACATTCAGATGAAAACAAGATACATCCATTCTCAGAAACTTCTTTGTGATGACTGCATTCTACTCACAGAGTTGAACCTTCCTTTTGATAGAACAGTTTTGAAACACTCTTTCTGTGGAATCTGCAAGTGGCTATTTGGAGCGCTTTGAGGCCTATGCTGGAAAAGGAAATCTCTTCACATAAAACCTAGACAGAAGTATTCCCAGAAAGTTTTTCTGATGTGCACATTCAACTCACCGAGTTGAACCTTCCTTTAGATAGAGCAGTTTTGAAACACTCTGTCTGTAGTACCTGCGAGTGGATATTTGGAGTGCTTTGAGTGCTACACTGTAAAAGCAAATATCTTCACTTGGAATCTAGACAGAAGAATTCTCAGAGACTTCCCTGTGCTCTCTGCATTCCGCTCACAGAGTTGAACCTTCCTTTTGATAGAACAGTTTTGAAACACTCTTGTGGTAGAATCTGCAAGTCGATATTTGGAAGGTTTGGAGGCCTATCCTGGGAAAGGAAATATCTTCCCATCAAAACTAGACAGAAGCATTCTCAGAAGCTTCTTAGTGATGTGCGCATTCAAGTCACAGAGTTGAAGCTTCCTTTTGATATAGCAGTTTTGAACCACTCTTTTAGTGGAATCTGCAAGTGGATGTTCGGAGAGCTAAGAGGCCAACACTGGAAAAGGAAATCTCTTCACGTAAAAACTAGACGGAAGCATTCTCAGAAACTTCAATGGGCTTTACGCATTCAACTCACAGAGTGCAATGTTGCTTTTGAGAGCGCAGTTTTAAAACACTGTTTTTGTAGAATTTGCTAGAGGATGTTTGGAGCGATGTGAGGCCTTTGCTGGAAAAGGAAATATCTTCACATAAAACCTAGACAGAAGCATTCTCAGAAACTCCTTTGTGATGAGTGCATTCAAATCACACACTTGAACCTTCCTTTGGAAAGAGCAGTTTTGAAACACTCTTTCTGAAGAATCTGCAAGTGGATATTTGGAGCGATTTGAGGCCTCTGCTGGAAATGAAATATCTTCACCTAAAAACTAGACGGAAGCATTCTCAGAAACTCCTTTGTGATGAGTGCATTCAACTCACAGAGTTGAAGCTTCCTTTTGATAGAGCAGTTTTGAAACACTCTTTTAGCACCATCTGCAAGTGGATATTTGGAGCGCTTTGAGGCCAAGGCTGGAAAACGAAATATCATCACATAAAAACTCGACAGAAGCATTCTCTGAAACTTCTTTGTGATGAGTGCATTCAACTCACAGACTCGAACGTTGCTTTTGATAGAACAGTTTAGAAACACTCCTTTTGTAGAATCTGCAAGTGTTTATTTGGAGCGCTTGGAGGCCTATGTTGGAAAAGGACATATCTTCACATCAAAAGTAGACAGACGCATTCTCAGAAACTTCTTTGTGATGAGTGCATTGAACTCACAGAGTTGAACCTACCTATTGATAGAGAAGTTTTGAAACACCCTTTTTGTAGAATCTGCAAGTGAATATTTGGCGCGATTTGAGGCCTATGCACGAAACGGAAATATCTTCACATGAAAGCTAGACAGATGAATTCTCCGAAACATCTTTGTGATGAGTGCATTCAACTCACAGACTTGAAGCTTCCTTTTGAAAGAGCAGTTTCGAAACACTCTTTTTGTAGAATCTGCAAGTGGATATTTGGACCGCTTTGAGGGCTATGCTGGAAAAGTTAATACCTTCACCTAAAAACTAGACAGACGCAAACTCAGAAACTTCTTTGTGACGTGTGCATTGAACTCACAGAGTTGAACCTTTCTTTTGATACAGAAGTTTTGAAACACTCTTTTCGTAGAATCTTCAAGTGGATGGATGGAGTGATTTGAGGCCTATGCTGGAAAAGGAAATACCTTCACTTAGAAACGAGACAAAAGCATTCTCAGAAAGTTCCCTGTGCTTTGTGCATTCAACTCACAGAGGTGAACATTCCCTTTGATAGAGCAGTTTTGAAACACTCTTTTTGTAGAATCTGCAAGTGGATATTTGGAGCGCTTTGAGGCCTCTGCCGCCAAAGGAATTATCATTGCATAAAAACTAGATGGAAGCGTTCTCAGAAACTTCCTTGTGATGAGTGCATTCAACTCGCAGTGTGGAACCTTCCTTTCGATAGACCAGTTTTGAAACACTGTTTTTGTAGAATCCGCAAGTGGCTATTTGGAGCTCTTTGAGGCTTATGCTGGAAAAGGAAATATCTTCGTCTACAAACTAGACAGAAGCATTCTCAGAAACTTCTTTGTCATGTGGGGATTGAACTCACAGAGTTGAACATTCCTTTACATAGAGCAGTTTTGCAACACCCTTTCGGTGGAAAGTGAAAGTGCTTATTTGGTGCGATGGCGGCATCTAGTGGATAAGGAAATACATTCAGATGAAAACAAGATACATCCATTCTCAGAAACTTCTTTGTGATGACTGCATTCTACGCACAGAGTTGAACCTTCCTTTTGATAGAACAGTTTTGAAACACTCTTTTTGTGGAATCTGCAAGTGGCTATTTGGAGCGCTTTGAGGCCTATGCTGGAAAAGGAAATCTCTTCACATAAAACCTAGACAGAAGTATTCCCAGAAAGTTTTTCTGATGTGCGCATTCAACTCACCGAGTTGAACCTTCCTTTAGTTAGAGCAGTTTTGAAACACTCTGTCTGTAGTACCTGCGAGTGGATATTTGGAGTGCTTTGAGTGCTACACTGTAAAAGCAAATATCTTCACTTGGAATCTAGACAGAAGAATTCTCAGAGACTTCCCTGTGCTCTCTGCATTCCACTCACAGAGTTGAACCTTCCTTTTGATAGAACAGTTTTGAAACACTCTTGTGGTAGAATCTGCAAGTCGATATTTGGAAGGTTTGGAGGCCTATCCTGGGAAAGGAAATATCTTCCCATCAAAACTAGACAGAAGCATTCTCAGAAACTTCTTAGTGATGTGCGCATTCAAGTCACAGAGTTGAAGCTTCCTTTTGATATAGCAGTTTTGAACCACTCTTTTAGTGGAATCTGCAAGTGGATGTTCGGAGAGCTAAGAGGCCAACACTGGAAAAGGAAATCTCTTCACGTAAAAACTAGACGGAAGCATTCTCAGAAACTTCAATGGGCTTTACGCATTCAACTCACAGAGTGCAATGTTGCTTTTGAGAGCGCAGTTTTAAAACACTGTTTTTGTAGAATTTGCTAGAGGATGTTTGGAGCGATGTGAGGCCTTTGCTGGAAAAGGAAATATCTTCACATAAAACCTAGACAGAAGCATTCTCAGAAACTCCTTTGTGATGAGTGCATTCAAATCACACACTTGAACCTTCCTTTGGAAAGAGCAGTTTTGAAACACTCTTTCTGAAGAATCTGCAAGTGGATATTTGGAGCGATTTGAGGCCTATGCTGGAAATGAAATATCTTCACCTAAAAACTAGACGGAAGCATTCTCAGAAACTCCTTTGTGATGAGTGCATTCAACTCACAGAGTTGAAGCTTCCTTTTGATAGAGCAGTTTTGAAACACTCTTTTAGCAGCATCTGCAGGTGGATATTTGGAGCGCTTTGAGGCCAAGGCTGGAAAACGAAATATCATCACATAAAAACTCGACAGAAGCATTCTCTGAAACTTCTTTGTGATGAGTGCATTCAACTCACAGACTCGAACGTTGCTTTTGATAGAACAGTTTAGAAACACTCCTTTTGTAGAATCTGCAAGTGTTTATTTGGAGCGCTTGGAGGCCTATGTTGGAAAAGGACATATCTTCACATCAAGAGTAGACAGACGCATTCTCAGAAACGTCTTTGTGATGAGTGCATTGAACTCACAGAGTTGAACCTACCTATTGATAGAGAAGTTTTGAAACACCCTTTTTGTAGAATCTGCAAGTGAATATTTGGCGCGATTTGAGGCCTATGCAGGAAACGGAAATATCTTCACATGAAAGCTAGACAGATGAATTCTCCGAAACATCTTTGTGATGAGTGCATTCAACTCACAGACTTGAAGCTTCCTTTTGAAAGAGCAGTTTCGAAACACTCTTTTTGTAGAATCTGCAAGTGGATATTTGGAGCGCTTTGAGGGCTATGCTGGAAAAGTTAATACCTTCACCTAAAAACTAGACAGACGCAAACTCAGAAACTTCTTTGTGACGTGTGCATTGAACTCACAGAGTTGAACCTTTCTTTTGATACAGAAGTTTTGAAACACTCTTTTCGTAGAATCTTCAAGTGGATGGATGGAGTGATTTGAGGCCTATGCTGGAAAAGGAAATACCTTCACGTAGAAACGAGACAAAAGCATTCTCAGAAAGTTCCCTGTGCTTTGTGCATTCAACTCACAGAGTTGAACATTCCCTTTGATAGAGCAGTTTTGAAACACTCTTCTTGTAGAATCTGCAAGTGGATATTTGGAGCGCTTTGAGGCCTCTGCCGCCAAAGGAATTATCATTGCATAAAAACTAGATGGAAGCGTTCTCAGAAACTTCCTTGTGATGAGTGCCTTCAACTCGCAGAGTGGAACCTTCCTTTCGATAGACCAGTTTTGAAACACTGTTTTTGTAGAATCCGCAAGTGGCTATTTGGAGCTCTTTGAGGCTTATGCTGGAAAAGGAAATATCTTCGTCTACAAACTAGACAGAAGCATTCTCAGAAACTTCTTTGTCATGTGGGGATTGAACTCACAGAGTTGAACATTCCTTTACATAGAGCAGTTTTGCAACACCCTTTCGGTGGAAAGTGAAAGTGCTTATTTGGTGCGATGGCGGCATCTAGTGGATAAGGAAATACATTCAGATGAAAACAAGATACATCCATTCTCAGAAACTTCTTTGTGATGACTGCATTCTACTCACAGAGTTGAACCTTCCTTTTGATAGAGCAGTTTTGAAACACTCTTTGTGTGGAATCTGCAAGTGGCTATTTGGAGCGCTTTGAGGCCTATGCTGGAAAAGGAAATCTCTTCACATAAAACCTAGACAGAAGTATTCCCAGAAAGTTTTTCTGATGTGCGCATTCAACTCACCGAGTTGAACCTTCCTTTAGATAGAGCAGTTTTGAAACACTCTGTCTGTAGTACCTGCGAGTGGATATTTGGAGTGCTTTGAGTGCTACACTGTAAAAGCAAATATCTTCACTTGGAATCTAGACAGAAGAATTCTCAGAGACTTCCCTGTGCTCTCTGCATTCCGCTCACAGAGTTGAACCTTCCTTTTGATAGAACAGTTTTGAAACACTCTTGTGGTAGAATCTGCAAGTCGATATTTGGAAGGTTTGGAGGCCTATCCTGGGAAAGGAAATATCTTCCCATCAAAACTAGACAGAAGCATTCTCAGAAGCTTCTTAGTGATGTGCGCATTCAAGTCACAGAGTTGAAGCTTCCTTTTGATATAGCAGTTTTGAACCACTCTTTTAGTGGAATCTGCAAGTGGATGTTCGGAGAGCTAAGAGGCCAACACTGGAAAAGGAAATCTCTTCACGTAAAAACTAGACGGAAGCATTCTCAGAAACTTCAATGGGCTTTACGCATTCAACTCACAGAGTGCAATGTTGCTTTTGAGAGCGCAGTTTTAAAACACTGTTTTTGTAGAATTTGCTAGAGGATGTTTGGAGCGATGTGAGGCCTTTGCTGGAAAAGGAAATATCTTCACATAAAACCTAGACAGAAGCATTCTCAGAAACTCCTTTGTGATGAGTGCATTCAAATCACACACTTGAACCTTCCTTTGGAAAGAGCAGTTTTGAAACACTCTTTCTGAAGAATCTGCAAGTGGATATTTGGAGCGATTTGAGGCCTCTGCTGGAAATGAAATATCTTCACCTAAAAACTAGACGGAAGCATTCTCAGAAACTCCTTTGTGATGAGTGCATTCAACTCACAGAGTTGAAGCTTCCTTTTGATAGAGCAGTTTTGAAACACTCTTTTAGCACCATCTGCAAGTGGATATTTGGAGCGCTTTGAGGCCAAGGCTGGAAAACGAAATATCATCACATAAAAACTCGACAGAAGCATTCTCTGAAACTTCTTTGTGATGAGTGCATTCAACTCACAGACTCGAACGTTGCTTTTGATAGAACAGTTTAGAAACACTCCTTTTGTAGAATCTGCAAGTGTTTATTTGGAGCGCTTGGAGGCCTATGTTGGAAAAGGACATATCTTCACATCAAAAGTAGACAGACGCATTCTCAGAAACTTCTTTGTGATGAGTGCATTGAACTCACAGAGTTGAACCTACCTATTGATAGAGAAGTTTTGAAACACCCTTTTTGTAGAATCTGCAAGTGAATATTTGGCGCGATTTGAGGCCTATGCACGAAACGGAAATATCTTCACATGAAAGCTAGACAGATGAATTCTCCGAAACATCTTTGTGATGAGTGCATTCAACTCGCAGACTTGAAGCTTCCTTTTGAAAGAGCAGTTTCGAAACACTCTTTTTGTAGAATCTGCAAGTGGATATTTGGACCGCTTTGAGGGCTATGCTGGAAAAGTTAATACCTTCACCTAAAAACTAGACAGACGCAAACTCAGAAACTTCTTTGTGACGTGTGCATTGAACTCACAGAGTTGAACCTTTCTTTTGATACAGAAGTTTTGAAACACTCTTTTCGTAGAATCTTCAAGTGGATGGATGGAGTGATTTGAGGCCTATGCTGGAAAAGGAAATACCTTCACTTAGAAACGAGACAAAAGCATTCTCAGAAAGTTCCCTGTGCTTTGTGCATTCAACTCACAGAGGTGAACATTCCCTTTGATAGAGCAGTTTTGAAACACTCTTTTTGTAGAATCTGCAAGTGGATATTTGGAGCGCTTTGAGGCCTCTGCCGCCAAAGGAATTATCATTGCATAAAAACTAGATGGAAGCGTTCTCAGAAACTTCCTTGTGATGAGTGCATTCAACTCGCAGTGTGGAACCTTCCTTTCGATAGACCAGTTTTGAAACACTGTTTTTGTAGAATCCGCAAGTGGCTATTTGGAGCTCTTTGAGGCTTATGCTGGAAAAGGAAATATCTTCGTCTACAAACTAGACAGAAGCATTCTCAGAAACTTCTTTGTCATGTGGGGATTGAACTCACAGAGTTGAACATTCCTTTACATAGAGCAGTTTTGCAACACCCTTTCGGTGGAAAGTGAAAGTGCTTATTTGGTGCGATGGCGGCATCTAGTGGATAAGGAAATACATTCAGATGAAAACAAGATACATCCATTCTCAGAAACTTCTTTGTGATGACTGCATTCTACGCACAGAGTTGAACCTTCCTTTTGATAGAACAGTTTTGAAACACTCTTTTTGTGGAATCTGCAAGTGGCTATTTGGAGCGCTTTGAGGCCTATGCTGGAAAAGGAAATCTCTTCACATAAAACCTAGACAGAAGTATTCCCAGAAAGTTTTTCTGATGTGCGCATTCAACTCACCGAGTTGAACCTTCCTTTAGTTAGAGCAGTTTTGAAACACTCTGTCTGTAGTACCTGCGAGTGGATATTTGGAGTGCTTTGAGTGCTACACTGTAAAAGCAAATATCTTCACTTGGAATCTAGACAGAAGAATTCTCAGAGACTTCCCTGTGCTCTCTGCATTCCACTCACAGAGTTGAACCTTCCTTTTGATAGAACAGTTTTGAAACACTCTTGTGGTAGAATCTGCAAGTCGATATTTGGAAGGTTTGGAGGCCTATCCTGGGAAAGGAAATATCTTCCCATCAAAACTAGACAGAAGCATTCTCAGAAACTTCTTAGTGATGTGCGCATTCAAGTCACAGAGTTGAAGCTTCCTTTTGATATAGCAGTTTTGAACCACTCTTTTAGTGGAATCTGCAAGTGGATGTTCGGAGAGCTAAGAGGCCAACACTGGAAAAGGAAATCTCTTCACGTAAAAACTAGACGGAAGCATTCTCAGAAACTTCAATGGGCTTTACGCATTCAACTCACAGAGTGCAATGTTGCTTTTGAGAGCGCAGTTTTAAAACACTGTTTTTGTAGAATTTGCTAGAGGATGTTTGGAGCGATGTGAGGCCTTTGCTGGAAAAGGAAATATCTTCACATAAAACCTAGACAGAAGCATTCTCAGAAACTCCTTTGTGATGAGTGCATTCAAATCACACACTTGAACCTTCCTTTGGAAAGAGCAGTTTTGAAACACTCTTTCTGAAGAATCTGCAAGTGGATATTTGGAGCGATTTGAGGCCTATGCTGGAAATGAAATATCTTCACCTAAAAACTAGACGGAAGCATTCTCAGAAACTCCTTTGTGATGAGTGCATTCAACTCACAGAGTTGAAGCTTCCTTTTGATAGAGCAGTTTTGAAACACTCTTTTAGCAGCATCTGCAGGTGGATATTTGGAGCGCTTTGAGGCCAAGGCTGGAAAACGAAATATCATCACATAAAAACTCGACAGAAGCATTCTCTGAAACTTCTTTGTGATGAGTGCATTCAACTCACAGACTCGAACGTTGCTTTTGATAGAACAGTTTAGAAACACTCCTTTTGTAGAATCTGCAAGTGTTTATTTGGAGCGCTTGGAGGCCTATGTTGGAAAAGGACATATCTTCACATCAAGAGTAGACAGACGCATTCTCAGAAACGTCTTTGTGATGAGTGCATTGAACTCACAGAGTTGAACCTACCTATTGATAGAGAAGTTTTGAAACACCCTTTTTGTAGAATCTGCAAGTGAATATTTGGCGCGATTTGAGGCCTATGCAGGAAACGGAAATATCTTCACATGAAAGCTAGACAGATGAATTCTCCGAAACATCTTTGTGATGAGTGCATTCAACTCACAGACTTGAAGCTTCCTTTTGAAAGAGCAGTTTCGAAACACTCTTTTTGTAGAATCTGCAAGTGGATATTTGGAGCGCTTTGAGGGCTATGCTGGAAAAGTTAATACCTTCACCTAAAAACTAGACAGACGCAAACTCAGAAACTTCTTTGTGACGTGTGCATTGAACTCACAGAGTTGAACCTTTCTTTTGATACAGAAGTTTTGAAACACTCTTTTCGTAGAATCTTCAAGTGGATGGATGGAGTGATTTGAGGCCTATGCTGGAAAAGGAAATACCTTCACGTAGAAACGAGACTAAAGCATTCTCAGAAAGTTCCCTGTGCTTTGTGCATTCAACTCACAGAGTTGAACATTCCCTTTGATAGAGCAGTTTTGAAACACTCTTGTGGTAGAATCTGCAAGTCGATATTTGGAAGGTTTGGAGGCCTATCCTGGGAAAGGAAATATCTTCCCATCAAAACTAGACAGAAGCATTCTCAGAAGCTTCTTAGTGATGTGCGCATTCAAGTCACAGAGTTGAAGCTTCCTTTTGATATAGCAGTTTTGAACCACTCTTTTAGTAGAATCTGCAAGTGGATGTTCGGAGTGCTAAGATGCCAACACTGGAAAAGGAAATCTCTTCACGTAAAAACTAGACGGAAGCATTCTCAGAAACTTCAATGGGCTTCAATGGGCTTTACGCATTCAACTCACAGAGTGCAATGTTGCTTTTGAGAGCGCAGTTTTAAAACACTGTTTTTGTAGAATTTGCTAGAGGATGTTTGGAGCGATGTGAGGCCTTTGCTGGAAAAGGAAATATCTTCACATAAAACCTAGACAGAAGCATTCTCAGAAACTCCTTTGTGATGAGTGCATTCAAATCACACACTTGAACCTTCCTTTGGAAAGAGCAGTTTTGAAACACTCTTTCTGAAGAATCTGCAAGTGGATATTTGGAGCGATTTGAGGCCTATGCTGGAAATGAAATATCTTCACCTAAAAACTAGACGGAAGCATTCTCAGAAACTCCTTTGTGATGAGTGCATTCAACTCACAGAGTTGAAGCTTCCTTTTGATAGAGCAGTTTTGAAACACTCTTTTAGCAGCATCTGCAGGTGGATATTTGGAGCGCTTTGAGGCCAAGGCTGGAAAACGAAATATCATCACATAAAAACTCGACAGAAGCATTCTCTGAAACTTCTTTGTGATGAGTGCATTCAACTCACAGACTCGAACGTTGCTTTTGATAGAACAGTTTAGAAACACTCCTTTTGTAGAATCTGCAAGTGTTTATTTGGAGCGCTTGGAGGCCTATGTTGGAAAAGGACATATCTTCACATCAAGAGTAGACAGACGCATTCTCAGAAACTTCTTTGTGATGAGTGCATTGAACTCACAGAGTTGAACCTACCTATTGATAGAGAAGTTTTGAAACACCCTTTTTGTAGAATCTGCAAGTGAATATTTGGCGCGATTTGAGGCCTATGCAGGAAACGGAAATATCTTCACATGAAAGCTAGACAGATGAATTCTCCGAAACGTCTTTGTGATGAGTGCATTCAACTCACAGACTTGAAGCTTCCTTTTGAAAGAGCAGTTTCGAAACACTCTTTTTGTAGAATCTGCAAGTGGATATTTGGAGCGCTTTGAGGGCTATGCTGGAAAAGTTAATACCTTCACCTAAAAACTAGACAGACGCAAACTCAGAAACTTCTTTGTGACGTGCGCATTGAACTCACAGAGTTGAACCTTTCTTTTGATACAGAAGTTTTGAAACACTCTTTTCGTAGAATCTTCAAGTGGATGGATGGAGTGATTTGAGGCCTATGCTGGAAAAGGAAATACCTTCACGTAGAAACGAGACAAAAGCATTCTCAGAAAGTTCCCTGTGCTTTGTGCATTCAACTCACAGAGTTGAACATTCCCTTTGATAGAGCAGTTTTGAAACACTCTTTTTGTAGAATCTGCAAGTGGATATTTGGAGCGCTTTGAGGCCTCTGCCGCCAAAGGAATTATCATTGCATAAAAACTAGATGGAAGCGTTCTCAGAAACTTCCTTGTGATGAGTGCATTCAACTCGCAGTGTGGAACCTTCCTTTCGATAGACCAGTTTTGAAACACTGTTTTTGTAGAATCCGCAAGTGGCTATTTGGAGCTCTTTGAGGCTTATGCTGGAAAAGGAAATATCTTCGTCTACAAACTAGACAGAAGCATTCTCAGAAACTTCTTTGTCATGTGGGGATTGAACTCACAGAGTTGAACATTCCTTTACATAGAGCAGTTTTGCAACACCCTTTCGGTGGAAAGTGAAAGTGCTTATTTGGTGCGATGGCGGCATCTAGTGGATAAGGAAATACATTCAGATGAAAACAAGATACATCCATTCTCAGAAACTTCTTTGTGATGACTGCATTCTACGCACAGAGTTGAACCTTCCTTTTGATAGAACAGTTTTGAAACACTCTTTTTGTGGAATCTGCAAGTGGCTATTTGGAGCGCTTTGAGGCCTATGCTGGAAAAGGAAATCTCTTCACATAAAACCTAGACAGAAGTATTCCCAGAAAGTTTTTCTGATGTGCGCATTCAACTCACCGAGTTGAACCTTCCTTTAGATAGAGCAGTTTTGAAACCCTCTGTCTGTAGTACCTGCGAGTGGATATTTGGAGTGCTTTGAGTGCTACACTGTAAAAGCAAATATCTTCACTTGGAATCTAGACAGAAGAATTCTCAGAGACTTCCCTGTGCTCTCTGCATTCCACTCACAGAGTTGAACCTTCCTTTTGATAGAACAGTTTTGAAACACTCTTGTGGTAGAATCTGCAAGTCGATATTTGGAAGGTTTGGAGGCCTATCCTGGGAAAGGAAATATCTTCCCATCAAAACTAGACAGAAGCATTCTCAGAAACTTCTTAGTGATGTGCGCATTCAAGTCACAGAGTTGAAGCTTCCTTTTGATATAGCAGTTTTGAACCACTCTTTTAGTGGAATCTGCAAGTGGATGTTCGGAGAGCTAAGAGGCCAACACTGGAAAAGGAAATCTCTTCACGTAAAAACTAGACGGAAGCATTCTCAGAAACTTCAATGGGCTTTACGCATTCAACTCACAGAGTGCAATGTTGCTTTTGAGAGCGCAGTTTTAAAACACTGTTTTTGTAGAATTTGCTAGAGGATGTTTGGAGCGATGTGAGGCCTTTGCTGGAAAAGGAAATATCTTCACATAAAACCTAGACAGAAGCATTCTCAGAAACTCCTTTGTGATGAGTGCATTCAATTCACACACTTGAACCTTCCTTTGGAAAGAGCAGTTTTGAAACACTCTTTGTGAAGAATCTGCAAGTGGATATTTGGAGCGATTTGAGGCCTATGCTGGAAATGAAATATCTTCACCTAAAAACTAGACGGAAGCATTCTCAGAAACTCCTTTGTGATGAGTGCATTCAACTCACAGAGTTGAAGCTTCCTTTTGATAGAGCAGTTTTGAAACACTCTTTTAGCAGCATCTGCAGGTGGATATTTGGAGCGCTTTGAGGCCAAGGCTGGAAAACGAAATATCATCACATAAAAACTCGACAGAAGCATTCTCTGAAACTTCTTTGTGATGAGTGCATTCAACTCACAGACTCGAACGTTGCTTTTGATAGAACAGTTTAGAAACACTCCTTTTGTAGAATCTGCAAGTGTTTATTTGGAGCGCTTGGAGGCCTATGTTGGAAAAGGACATATCTTCACATCAAGAGTAGACAGACGCATTCTCAGAAACTTCTTTGTGATGAGTGCATTGAACTCACAGAGTTGAACCTACCTATTGATAGAGAAGTTTTGAAACACCCTTTTTGTAGAATCTGCAAGTGAATATTTGGCGCGATTTGAGGCCTATGCAGGAAACGGAAATATCTTCACATGAAAGCTAGACAGATGAATTCTCCGAAACGTCTTTGTGATGAGTGCATTCAACTCACAGACTTGAAGCTTCCTTTTGAAAGAGCAGTTTCGAAACACTCTTTTTGTAGAATCTGCAAGTGGATATTTGGAGCGCTTTGAGGGCTATGCTGGAAAAGTTAATACCTTCACCTAAAAACTAGACAGACGCAAACTCAGAAACTTCTTTGTGACGTGTGCATTGAACTCACAGAGTTGAACCTTTCTTTTGATACAGAAGTTTTGAAACACTCTTTTCGTAGAATCTTCAAGTGGATGGATGGAGTGATTTGAGGCCTATGCTGGAAAAGGAAATACCTTCACGTAGAAACGAGACTAAAGCATTCTCAGAAAGTTCCCTGTGCTTTGTGCATTCAACTCACAGAGTTGAACATTCCCTTTGATAGAGCAGTTTTGAAACACTCTTGTGGTAGAATCTGCAAGTCGATATTTGGAAGGTTTGGAGGCCTATCCTGGGAAAGGAAATATCTTCCCATCAAAACTAGACAGAAGCATTCTCAGAAGCTTCTTAGTGATGTGCGCATTCAAGTCACAGAGTTGAAGCTTCCTTTTGATATAGCAGTTTTGAACCACTCTTTTAGTAGAATCTGCAAGTGGATGTTCGGAGTGCTAAGATGCCAACACTGGAAAAGGAAATCTCTTCACGTAAAAACTAGACGGAAGCATTCTCAGAAACTTCAATGGGCTTCAATGGGCTTTACGCATTCAACTCACAGAGTGCAATGTTGCTTTTGAGAGCGCAGTTTTAAAACACTGTTTTTGTAGAATTTGCTAGAGGATGTTTGGAGCGATGTGAGGCCTTTGCTGGAAAAGGAAATATCTTCACATAAAACCTAGACAGAAGCATTCTCAGAAACTCCTTTGTGATGAGTGCATTCAAATCACACACTTGAACCTTCCTTTGGAAAGAGCAGTTTTGAAACACTCTTTCTGAAGAATCTGCAAGTGGATATTTGGAGCGATTTGAGGCCTATGCTGGAAATGAAATATCTTCACCTAAAAACTAGACGGAAGCATTCTCAGAAACTCCTTTGTGATGAGTGCATTCAACTCACAGAGTTGAAGCTTCCTTTTGATAGAGCAGTTTTGAAACACTCTTTTAGCAGCATCTGCAGGTGGATATTTGGAGCGCTTTGAGGCCAAGGCTGGAAAACGAAATATCATCACATAAAAACTCGACAGAAGCATTCTCTGAAACTTCTTTGTGATGAGTGCATTCAACTCACAGACTCGAACGTTGCTTTTGATAGAACAGTTTAGAAACACTCCTTTTGTAGAATCTGCAAGTGTTTATTTGGAGCGCTTGGAGGCCTATGTTGGAAAAGGACATATCTTCACATCAAGAGTAGACAGACGCATTCTCAGAAACTTCTTTGTGATGAGTGCATTGAACTCACAGAGTTGAACCTACCTATTGATAGAGAAGTTTTGAAACACCCTTTTTGTAGAATCTGCAAGTGAATATTTGGCGCGATTTGAGGCCTATGCAGGAAACGGAAATATCTTCACATGAAAGCTAGACAGATGAATTCTCCGAAACGTCTTTGTGATGAGTGCATTCAACTCACAGACTTGAAGCTTCCTTTTGAAAGAGCAGTTTCGAAACACTCTTTTTGTAGAATCTGCAAGTGGATATTTGGAGCGCTTTGAGGGCTATGCTGGAAAAGTTAATACCTTCACCTAAAAACTAGACAGACGCAAACTCAGAAACTTCTTTGTGACGTGCGCATTGAACTCACAGAGTTGAACCTTTCTTTTGATACAGAAGTTTTGAAACACTCTTTTCGTAGAATCTTCAAGTGGATGGATGGAGTGATTTGAGGCCTATGCTGGAAAAGGAAATACCTTCACGTAGAAACGAGACAAAAGCATTCTCAGAAAGTTCCCTGTGCTTTGTGCATTCAACTCACAGAGTTGAACATTCCCTTTGATAGAGCAGTTTTGAAACACTCTTTTTGTAGAATCTGCAAGTGGATATTTGGAGCGCTTTGAGGCCTCTGCCGCCAAAGGAATTATCATTGCATAAAAACTAGATGGAAGCGTTCTCAGAAACTTCCTTGTGATGAGTGCATTCAACTCGCAGTGTGGAACCTTCCTTTCGATAGACCAGTTTTGAAACACTGTTTTTGTAGAATCCGCAAGTGCCTATTTGGAGCTCTTTGAGGCTTATGCTGGAAAAGGAAATATCTTCGTCTACAAACTAGACAGAAGCATTCTCAGAAACTTCTTTGTCATGTGGGGATTGAACTCACAGAGTTGAACATTCCTTTACATAGAGCAGTTTTGCAACACCCTTTCGGTGGAAAGTGAAAGTGCTTATTTGGTGCGATGGCGGCATCTAGTGGATAAGGAAATACATTCAGATGAAAACAAGATACATCCATTCTCAGAAACTTCTTTGTGATGACTGCATTCTACGCACAGAGTTGAACCTTCCTTTTGATAGAACAGTTTTGAAACACTCTTTTTGTGGAATCTGCAAGTGGCTATTTGGAGCGCTTTGAGGCCTATGCTGGAAAAGGAAATCTCTTCACATAAAACCTAGACAGAAGTATTCCCAGAAAGTTTTTCTGATGTGCGCATTCAACTCACCGAGTTGAACCTTCCTTTAGATAGAGCAGTTTTGAAACCCTCTGTCTGTAGTACCTGCGAGTGGATATTTGGAGTGCTTTGAGTGCTACACTGTAAAAGCAAATATCTTCACTTGGAATCTAGACAGAAGAATTCTCAGAGACTTCCCTGTGCTCTCTGCATTCCACTCACAGAGTTGAACCTTCCTTTTGATAGAACAGTTTTGAAACACTCTTGTGGTAGAATCTGCAAGTCGATATTTGGAAGGTTTGGAGGCCTATCCTGGGAAAGGAAATATCTTCCCATCAAAACTAGACAGAAGCATTCTCAGAAACTTCTTAGTGATGTGCGCATTCAAGTCACAGAGTTGAAGCTTCCTTTTGATATAGCAGTTTTGAACCACTCTTTTAGTGGAATCTGCAAGTGGATGTTCGGAGAGCTAAGAGGCCAACACTGGAAAAGGAAATCTCTTCACGTAAAAACTAGACGGAAGCATTCTCAGAAACTTCAATGGGCTTTACGCATTCAACTCACAGAGTGCAATGTTGCTTTTGAGAGCGCAGTTTTAAAACACTGTTTTTGTAGAATTTGCTAGAGGATGTTTGGAGCGATGTGAGGCCTTTGCTGGAAAAGGAAATATCTTCACATAAAACCTAGACAGAAGCATTCTCAGAAACTCCTTTGTGATGAGTGCATTCAATTCACACACTTGAACCTTCCTTTGGAAAGAGCAGTTTTGAAACACTCTTTGTGAAGAATCTGCAAGTGGATATTTGGAGCGATTTGAGGCCTATGCTGGAAATGAAATATCTTCACCTAAAAACTAGACGGAAGCATTCTCAGAAACTCCTTTGTGATGAGTGCATTCAACTCACAGAGTTGAAGCTTCCTTTTGATAGAGCAGTTTTGAAACACTCTTTTAGCAGCATCTGCAGGTGGATATTTGGAGCGCTTTGAGGCCAAGGCTGGAAAACGAAATATCATCACATAAAAACTCGACAGAAGCATTCTCTGAAACTTCTTTGTGATGAGTGCATTCAACTCACAGACTCGAACGTTGCTTTTGATAGAACAGTTTAGAAACACTCCTTTTGTAGAATCTGCAAGTGTTTATTTGGAGCGCTTGGAGGCCTATGTTGGAAAAGGACATATCTTCACATCAAGAGTAGACAGACGCATTCTCAGAAACTTCTTTGTGATGAGTGCATTGAACTCACAGAGTTGAACCTACCTATTGATAGAGAAGTTTTGAAACACCCTTTTTGTAGAATCTGCAAGTGAATATTTGGCGCGATTTGAGGCCTATGCAGGAAACGGAAATATCTTCACATGAAAGCTAGACAGATGAATTCTCCGAAACGTCTTTGTGATGAGTGCATTCAACTCACAGACTTGAAGCTTCCTTTTGAAAGAGCAGTTTCGAAACACTCTTTTTGTAGAATCTGCAAGTGGATATTTGGAGCGCTTTGAGGGCTATGCTGGAAAAGTTAATACCTTCACCTAAAAACTAGACAGACGCAAACTCAGAAACTTCTTTGTGACGTGCGCATTGAACTCACAGAGTTGAACCTTTCTTTTGATACAGAAGTTTTGAAACACTCTTTTCGTAGAATCTTCAAGTGGATGGATGGAGTGATTTGAGGCCTATGCTGGAAAAGGAAATACCTTCACGTAGAAACGAGACAAAAGCAATCTCAGAAAGTTCCCTGTGCTTTGTGCATTCAACTCACAGAGTTGAACATTCCCTTTGATAGAGCAGTTTTGAAACACTCTTTTTGTAGAATCTGCAAGTGGATATTTGGAGCGCTTTGAGGCCTCTGCCGCCAAAGGAATTATCATTGCATAAAAACTAGATGGAAGCGTTCTCAGAAACTTCCTTGTGATGAGTGCCTTCAACTCGCAGAGTGGAACCTTCCTTTCGATAGACCAGTTTTGAAACACTGTTTTTGTAGAATCCGCAAGTGGCTATTTGGAGCTCTTTGAGGCTTATGCTGGAAAAGGAAATATCTTCGTCTACAAACTAGACAGAAGCATTCTCAGAAACTTCTTTGTCATGTGGGGATTGAACTCACAGAGTTGAACATTCCTTTACATAGAGCCGTTTTGCAACACCCTTTCGGTGGAAAGTGAAAGTGCTTATTTGGTGCGATGGCGGCATCTAGTGGATAAGGAAATACATTCAGATGAAAACAAGATACATCCATTCTCAGAAACTTCTTTGTGATGACTGCATTCTACTCACAGAGTTGAACCTTCCTTTTGATAGAACAGTTTTGAAACAATCTTTCTGTGGAATCTGCAAGTGGCTATTTGGAGCGCTTTGAGGCCTATGCTGGAAAAGGAAATCTCTTCACATAAAACCTAGACAGAAGTATTCCCAGAAAGTTTTTCTGATGTGCGCATTCAACTCACCGAGTTGAACCTTCCTTTAGATAGAGCAGTTTTGAAACACTCTGTCTGTAGTACCTGCGAGTGGATATTTGGAGTGCTTTGAGTGCTACACTGTAAAAGCAAATATCTTCACTTGGAATCTAGACAGAAGAATTCTCAGAGACTTCCCTGTGCTCTCTGCATTCCGCTCACAGAGTTGAACCTTCCTTTTGATAGAACAGTTTTGAAACACTCTTGTGGTAGAATCTGCAAGTCGATATTTGGAAGGTTTGGAGGCCTATCCTGGGAAAGGAAATATCTTCCCATCAAAACTAGACAGAAGCATTCTCAGAAGCTTCTTAGTGATGTGCGCATTCAAGTCACAGAGTTGAAGCTTCCTTTTGATATAGCAGTTTTGAACCACTCTTTTAGTGGAATCTGCAAGTGGATGTTCGGAGAGCTAAGAGGCCAACACTGGAAAAGGAAATCTCTTCACGTAAAAACTAGACGGAAGCATTCTCAGAAACTTCAATGGGCTTTACGCATTCAACTCACAGAGTGCAATGTTGCTTTTGAGAGCGCAGTTTTAAAACACTGTTTTTGTAGAATTTGCTAGAGGATGTTTGGAGCGATGTGAGGCCTTTGCTGGAAAAGGAAATATCTTCACATAAAACCTAGACAGAAGCATTCTCAGAAACTCCTTTGTGATGAGTGCATTCAAATCACACACTTGAACCTTCCTTTGGAAAGAGGAGTTTTGAAACACTCTTTCTGAAGAATCTGCAAGTGGATATTTGGAGCGATTTGAGGCCTCTGCTGGAAATGAAATATCTTCACCTAAAAACTAGACGGAAGCATTCTCAGAAACTCCTTTGTGATGAGTGCATTCAACTCACAGAGTTGAAGCTTCCTTTTGATAGAGCAGTTTTGAAACACTCTTTTAGCACCATCTGCAAGTGGATATTTGGAGCGCTTTGAGGCCAAGGCTGGAAAACGAAATATCATCACATAAAAACTCGACAGAAGCATTCTCTGAAACTTCTTTGTGATGAGTGCATTCAACTCACAGACTCGAACGTTGCTTTTGATAGAACAGTTTAGAAACACTCCTTTTGTAGAATCTGCAAGTGTTTATTTGGAGCGCTTGGAGGCCTATGTTGGAAAAGGACATATCTTCACATCAAAAGTAGACAGACGCATTCTCAGAAACTTCTTTGTGATGAGTGCATTGAACTCACAGAGTTGAACCTACCTATTGATAGAGAAGTTTTGAAACACCCTTTTTGTAGAATCTGCAAGTGAATATTTGGCGCGATTTGAGGCCTATGCACGAAACGGAAATATCTTCACATGAAAGCTAGACAGATGAATTCTCCGAAACATCTTTGTGATGAGTGCATTCAACTCGCAGACTTGAAGCTTCCTTTTGAAAGAGCAGTTTCGAAACACTCTTTTTGTAGAATCTGCAAGTGGATATTTGGACCGCTTTGAGGGCTATGCTGGAAAAGTTAATACCTTCACCTAAAAACTAGACAGACGCAAACTCAGAAACTTCTTTGTGACGTGTGCATTGAACTCACAGAGTTGAACCTTTCTTTTGATACAGAAGTTTTGAAACACTCTTTTCGTAGAATCTTCAAGTGGATGGATGGAGTGATTTGAGGCCTATGCTGGAAAAGGAAATACCTTCACTTAGAAACGAGACAAAAGCATTCTCAGAAAGTTCCCTGTGCTTTGTGCATTCAACTCACAGAGGTGAACATTCCCTTTGATAGAGCAGTTTTGAAACACTCTTTTTGTAGAATCTGCAAGTGGATATTTGGAGCGCTTTGAGGCCTCTGCCGCCAAAGGAATTATCATTGCATAAAAACTAGATGGAAGCGTTCTCAGAAACTTCCTTGTGATGAGTGCATTCAACTCGCAGTGTGGAACCTTCCTTTCGATAGACCAGTTTTGAAACACTGTTTTTGTAGAATCCGCAAGTGGCTATTTGGAGCTCTTTGAGGCTTATGCTGGAAAAGGAAATATCTTCGTCTACAAACTAGACAGAAGCATTCTCAGAAACTTCTTTGTCATGTGGGGATTGAACTCACAGAGTTGAACATTCCTTTACATAGAGCAGTTTTGCAACACCCTTTCGGTGGAAAGTGAAAGTGCTTATTTGGTGCGATGGCGGCATCTAGTGGATAAGGAAATACATTCAGATGAAAACAAGATACATCCATTCTCAGAAACTTCTTTGTGATGACTGCATTCTACGCACAGAGTTGAACCTTCCTTTTGATAGAACAGTTTTGAAACACTCTTTTTGTGGAATCTGCAAGTGGCTATTTGGAGCGCTTTGAGGCCTATGCTGGAAAAGGAAATCTCTTCACATAAAACCTAGACAGAAGTATTCCCAGAAAGTTTTTCTGATGTGCGCATTCAACTCACCGAGTTGAACCTTCCTTTAGTTAGAGCAGTTTTGAAACACTCTGTCTGTAGTACCTGCGAGTGGATATTTGGAGTGCTTTGAGTGCTACACTGTAAAAGCAAATATCTTCACTTGGAATCTAGACAGAAGAATTCTCAGAGACTTCCCTGTGCTCTCTGCATTCCACTCACAGAGTTGAACCTTCCTTTTGATAGAACAGTTTTGAAACACTCTTGTGGTAGAATCTGCAAGTCGATATTTGGAAGGTTTGGAGGCCTATCCTGGGAAAGGAAATATCTTCCCATCAAAACTAGACAGAAGCATTCTCAGAAACTTCTTAGTGATGTGCGCATTCAAGTCACAGAGTTGAAGCTTCCTTTTGATATAGCAGTTTTGAACCACTCTTTTAGTGGAATCTGCAAGTGGATGTTCGGAGAGCTAAGAGGCCAACACTGGAAAAGGAAATCTCTTCACGTAAAAACTAGACGGAAGCATTCTCAGAAACTTCAATGGGCTTTACGCATTCAACTCACAGAGTGCAATGTTGCTTTTGAGAGCGCAGTTTTAAAACACTGTTTTTGTAGAATTTGCTAGAGGATGTTTGGAGCGATGTGAGGCCTTTGCTGGAAAAGGAAATATCTTCACATAAAACCTAGACAGAAGCATTCTCAGAAACTCCTTTGTGATGAGTGCATTCAATTCACACACTTGAACCTTCCTTTGGAAAGAGCAGTTTTGAAACACTCTTTGTGAAGAATCTGCAAGTGGATATTTGGAGCGATTTGAGGCCTATGCTGGAAATGAAATATCTTCACCTAAAAACTAGACGGAAGCATTCTCAGAAACTCCTTTGTGATGAGTGCATTCAACTCACAGAGTTGAAGCTTCCTTTTGATAGAGCAGTTTTGAAACACTCTTTTAGCAGCATCTGCAGGTGGATATTTGGAGCGCTTTGAGGCCAAGGCTGGAAAACGAAATATCATCACATAAAAACTCGACAGAAGCATTCTCTGAAACTTCTTTGTGATGAGTGCATTCAACTCACAGACTCGAACGTTGCTTTTGATAGAACAGTTTAGAAACACTCCTTTTGTAGAATCTGCAAGTGTTTATTTGGAGCGCTTGGAGGCCTATGTTGGAAAAGGACATATCTTCACATCAAGAGTAGACAGACGCATTCTCAGAAACGTCTTTGTGATGAGTGCATTGAACTCACAGAGTTGAACCTACCTATTGATAGAGAAGTTTTGAAACACCCTTTTTGTAGAATCTGCAAGTGAATATTTGGCGCGATTTGAGGCCTATGCAGGAAACGGAAATATCTTCACATGAAAGCTAGACAGATGAATTCTCCGAAACATCTTTGTGATGAGTGCATTCAACTCACAGACTTGAAGCTTCCTTTTGAAAGAGCAGTTTCGAAACACTCTTTTTGTAGAATCTGCAAGTGGATATTTGGAGCGCTTTGAGGGCTATGCTGGAAAAGTTAATACCTTCACCTAAAAACTAGACAGACGCAAACTCAGAAACTTCTTTGTGACGTGTGCATTGAACTCACAGAGTTGAACCTTTCTTTTGATACAGAAGTTTTGAAACACTCTTTTCGTAGAATCTTCAAGTGGATGGATGGAGTGATTTGAGGCCTATGCTGGAAAAGGAAATACCTTCACGTAGAAACGAGACAAAAGCATTCTCAGAAAGTTCCCTGTGCTTTGTGCATTCAACTCACAGAGTTGAACATTCCCTTTGATAGAGCAGTTTTGAAACACTCTTTTTGTAGAATCTGCAAGTGGATATTTGGAGCGCTTTGAGGCCTCTGCCGCCAAAGGAATTATCATTGCATAAAAACTAGATGGAAGCGTTCTCAGAAACTTCCTTGTGATGAGTGCCTTCAACTCGCAGAGTGGAACCTTCCTTTCGATAGACCAGTTTTGAAACACTGTTTTTGTAGAATCCGCAAGTGGCTATTTGGAGCTCTTTGAGGCTTATGCTGGAAAAGGAAATATCTTCGTCTACAAACTAGACAGAAGCATTCTCAGAAACTTCTTTGTCATGTGGGGATTGAACTCACAGAGTTGAACATTCCTTTACATAGAGCAGTTTTGCAACACCCTTTCGGTGGAAAGTGAAAGTGCTTATTTGGTGCGATGGCGGCATCTAGTGGATAAGGAAATACATTCAGATGAAAACAAGATACATCCATTCTCAGAAACTTCTTTGTGATGACTGCATTCTACTCACAGAGTTGAACCTTCCTTTTGATAGAGCAGTTTTGAAACACTCTTTGTGTGGAATCTGCAAGTGGCTATTTGGAGCGCTTTGAGGCCTATGCTGGAAAAGGAAATCTCTTCACATAAAACCTAGACAGAAGTATTCCCAGAAAGTTTTTCTGATGTGCGCATTCAACTCACCGAGTTGAACCTTCCTTTAGATAGAGCAGTTTTGAAACACTCTGTCTGTAGTACCTGCGAGTGGATATTTGGAGTGCTTTGAGTGCTACACTGTAAAAGCAAATATCTTCACTTGGAATCTAGACAGAAGAATTCTCAGAGACTTCCCTGTGCTCTCTGCATTCCGCTCACAGAGTTGAACCTTCCTTTTGATAGAAGAGTTTTGAAACACTCTTGTGGTAGAATCTGCAAGTCGATATTTGGAAGGTTTGGAGGCCTATCCTGGGAAAGGAAATATCTTCCCATCAAAACTAGACAGAAGCATTCTCAGAAGCTTCTTAGTGATGTGCGCATTCATGTCACAGAGTTGAAGCTTCCTTTTGATATAGCAGTTTTGAACCACTCTTTTAGTGGAATCTGCAAGTGGATGTTCGGAGAGCTAAGAGGCCAACACTGGAAAAGGAAATCTCTTCACGTAAAAACTAGACGGAAGCATTCTCAGAAACTTCAATGGGCTTTACGCATTCAACTCACAGAGTGCAATGTTGCTTTTGAGAGCGCAGTTTTAAAACACTGTTTTTGTAGAATTTGCTAGAGGATGTTTGGAGCGATGTGAGGCCTTTGCTGGAAAAGGAAATATCTTCACATAAAACCTAGACAGAAGCATTCTCAGAAACTCCTTTGTGATGAGTGCATTCAAATCACACACTTGAACCTTCCTTTGGAAAGAGCAGTTTTGAAACACTCTTTCTGAAGAATCTGCAAGTGGATATTTGGAGCGATTTGAGGCCTCTGCTGGAAATGAAATATCTTCACCTAAAAACTAGACGGAAGCATTCTCAGAAACTCCTTTGTGATGAGTGCATTCAACTCACAGAGTTGAAGCTTCCTTTTGATAGAGCAGTTTTGAAACACTCTTTTAGCACCATCTGCAAGTGGATATTTGGAGCGCTTTGAGGCCAAGGCTGGAAAACGAAATATCATCACATAAAAACTCGACAGAAGCATTCTCTGAAACTTCTTTGTGATGAGTGCATTCAACTCACAGACTCGAACGTTGCTTTTGATAGAACAGTTTAGAAACACTCCTTTTGTAGAATCTGCAAGTGTTTATTTGGAGCGCTTGGAGGCCTATGTTGGAAAAGGACATATCTTCACATCAAAAGTAGACAGACGCATTCTCAGAAACTTCTTTGTGATGAGTGCATTGAACTCACAGAGTTGAACCTACCTATTGATAGAGAAGTTTTGAAACACCCTTTTTGTAGAATCTGCAAGTGAATATTTTGCGCGATTTGAGGCCTATGCACGAAACGGAAATATCTTCACATGAAAGCTAGACAGATGAATTCTCCGAAACATCTTTGTGATGAGTGCATTCAACTCGCAGACTTGAAGCTTCCTTTTGAAAGAGCAGTTTCGAAACACTCTTTTTGTAGAATCTGCAAGTGGATATTTGGACCGCTTTGAGGGCTATGCTGGAAAAGTTAATACCTTCACCTAAAAACTAGACAGACGCAAACTCAGAAACTTCTTTGTGACGTGTGCATTGAACTCACAGAGTTGAACCTTTCTTTTGATACAGAAGTTTTGAAACACTCTTTTCGTAGAATCTTCAAGTGGATGGATGGAGTGATTTGAGGCCTATGCTGGAAAAGGAAATACCTTCACTTAGAAACGAGACAAAAGCATTCTCAGAAAGTTCCCTGTGCTTTGTGCATTCAACTCACAGAGGTGAACATTCCCTTTGATAGAGCAGTTTTGAAACACTCTTTTTGTAGAATCTGCAAGTGGATATTTGGAGCGCTTTGAGGCCTCTGCCGCCAAAGGAATTATCATTGCATAAAAACTAGATGGAAGCGTTCTCAGAAACTTCCTTGTGATGAGTGCATTCAACTCGCAGTGTGGAACCTTCCTTTCGATAGACCAGTTTTGAAACACTGTTTTTGTAGAATCCGCAAGTGGCTATTTGGAGCTCTTTGAGGCTTATGCTGGAAAAGGAAATATCTTCGTCTACAAACTAGACAGAAGCATTCTCAGAAACTTCTTTGTCATGTGGGGATTGAACTCACAGAGTTGAACATTCCTTTACATAGAGCAGTTTTGCAACACCCTTTCGGTGGAAAGTGAAAGTGCTTATTTGGTGCGATGGCGGCATCTAGTGGATAAGGAAATACATTCAGATGAAAACAAGATACATCCATTCTCAGAAACTTCTTTGTGATGACTGCATTCTACGCACAGAGTTGAACCTTCCTTTTGATAGAACAGTTTTGAAACACTCTTTTTGTGGAATCTGCAAGTGGCTATTTGGAGCGCTTTGAGGCCTATGCTGGAAAAGGAAATCTCTTCACATAAAACCTAGACAGAAGTATTCCCAGAAAGTTTTTCTGATGTGCGCATTCAACTCACCGAGTTGAACCTTCCTTTAGTTAGAGCAGTTTTGAAACACTCTGTCTGTAGTACCTGCGAGTGGATATTTGGAGTGCTTTGAGTGCTACACTGTAAAAGCAAATATCTTCACTTGGAATCTAGACAGAAGAATTCTCAGAGACTTCCCTGTGCTCTCTGCATTCCACTCACAGAGTTGAACCTTCCTTTTGATAGAAGAGTTTTGAAACACTCTTGTGGTAGAATCTGCAAGTCGATATTTGGAAGGTTTGGAGGCCTATCCTGGGAAAGGAAATATCTTCCCATCAAAACTAGACAGAACCATTCTCAGAAACTTCTTAGTGATGTGCGCATTCAAGTCACAGAGTTGAAGCTTCCTTTTGATATAGCAGTTTTGAACCACTCTTTTAGTGGAATCTGCAAGTGGATGTTCGGAGAGCTAAGAGGCCAACACTGGAAAAGGAAATCTCTTCACGTAAAAACTAGACGGAAGCATTCTCAGAAACTTCAATGGGCTTTACGCATTCAACTCACAGAGTGCAATGTTGCTTTTGAGAGCGCAGTTTTAAAACACTGTTTTTGTAGAATTTGCTAGAGGATGTTTGGAGCGATGTGAGGCCTTTGCTGGAAAAGGAAATATCTTCACATAAAACCTAGACAGAAGCATTCTCAGAAACTCCTTTGTGATGAGTGCATTCAAATCACACACTTGAACCTTCCTTTGGAAAGAGCAGTTTTGAAACACTCTTTCTGAAGAATCTGCAAGTGGATATTTGGAGCGATTTGAGGCCTCTGCTGGAAATGAAATATCTTCACCTAAAAACTAGACGGAAGCATTCTCAGAAACTCCTTTGTGATGAGTGCATTCAACTCACAGAGTTGAAGCTTCCTTTTGATAGAGCAGTTTTGAAACACTCTTTTAGCAGCATCTGCAGGTGGATATTTGGAGCGCTTTGAGGCCAAGGCTGGAAAACGAAATATCATCACATAAAAACTCGACAGAAGCATTCTCTGAAACTTCTTTGTGATGAGTGCATTCAACTCACAGACTCGAACGTTGCTTTTGATAGAACAGTTTAGAAACACTCCTTTTGTAGAATCTGCAAGTGTTTATTTGGAGCGCTTGGAGGCCTATGTTGGAAAAGGACATATCTTCACATCAAGAGTAGACAGACGCATTCTCAGAAACGTCTTTGTGATGAGTGCATTGAACTCACAGAGTTGAACCTACCTATTGATAGAGAAGTTTTGAAACACCCTTTTTGTAGAATCTGCAAGTGAATATTTGGCGCGATTTGAGGCCTATGCAGGAAACGGAAATATCTTCACATGAAAGCTAGACAGATGAATTCTCCGAAACATCTTTGTGATGAGTGCATTCAACTCACAGACTTGAAGCTTCCTTTTGAAAGAGCAGTTTCGAAACACTCTTTTTGTAGAATCTGCAAGTGGATATTTGGAGCGCTTTGAGGGCTATGCTGGAAAAGTTAATACCTTCACCTAAAAACTAGACAGACGCAAACTCAGAAACTTCTTTGTGACGTGTGCATTGAACTCACAGAGTTGAACCTTTCTTTTGATACAGAAGTTTTGAAACACTCTTTTCGTAGAATCTTCAAGTGGATGGATGGAGTGATTTGAGGCCTATGCTGGAAAAGGAAATACCTTCACGTAGAAACGAGACAAAAGCATTCTCAGAAAGTTCCCTGTGCTTTGTGCATTCAACTCACAGAGTTGAACATTCCCTTTGATAGAGCAGTTTTGAAACACTCTTGTGGTAGAATCTGCAAGTCGATATTTGGAAGGTTTGGAGGCCTATCCTGGGAAAGGAAATATCTTCCCATCAAAACTAGACAGAAGCATTCTCAGAAGCTTCTTAGTGATGTGCGCATTCAAGTCACAGAGTTGAAGCTTCCTTTTGATATAGCAGTTTTGAACCACTCTTTTAGTAGAATCTGCAAGTGGATGTTCGGAGAGCTAAGATGCCAACACTGGAAAAGGAAATCTCTTCACGTAAAAACTAGACGGAAGCATTCTCAGAAACTTCAATGGGCTTCAATGGGCTTTACGCATTCAACTCACAGAGTGCAATGTTGCTTTTGAGAGCGCAGTTTTAAAACACTGTTTTTGTAGAATTTGCTAGAGGATGTTTGGAGCGATGTGAGGCCTTTGCTGGAAAAGGAAATATCTTCACATAAAACCTAGACAGAAGCATTCTCAGAAACTCCTTTGTGATGAGTGCATTCAAATCACACACTTGAACCTTCCTTTGGAAAGAGCAGTTTTGAAACACTCTTTCTGAAGAATCTGCAAGTGGATATTTGGAGCGATTTGAGGCCTATGCTGGAAATGAAATATCTTCACCTAAAAACTAGACGGAAGCATTCTCAGAAACTCCTTTGTGATGAGTGCATTCAACTCACAGAGTTGAAGCTTCCTTTTGATAGAGCAGTTTTGAAACACTCTTTTAGCAGCATCTGCAGGTGGATATTTGGAGCGCTTTGAGGCCAAGGCTGGAAAACGAAATATCATCACATAAAAACTCGACAGAAGCATTCTCTGAAACTTCTTTGTGATGAGTGCATTCAACTCACAGACTCGAACGTTGCTTTTGATAGAACAGTTTAGAAACACTCCTTTTGTAGAATCTGCAAGTGTTTATTTGGAGCGCTTGGAGGCCTATGTTGGAAAAGGACATATCTTCACATCAAGAGTAGACAGACGCATTCTCAGAAACGTCTTTGTGATGAGTGCATTGAACTCACAGAGTTGAACCTACCTATTGATAGAGAAGTTTTGAAACACCCTTTTTGTAGAATCTGCAAGTGAATATTTGGCGCGATTTGAGGCCTATGCAGGAAACGGAAATATCTTCACATGAAAGCTAGACAGATGAATTCTCCGAAACATCTTTGTGATGAGTGCATTCAACTCACAGACTTGAAGCTTCCTTTTGAAAGAGCAGTTTCGAAACACTCTTTTTGTAGAATCTGCAAGTGGATATTTGGAGCGCTTTGAGGGCTATGCTGGAAAAGTTAATACCTTCACCTAAAAACTAGACAGACGCAAACTCAGAAACTTCTTTGTGACGTGTGCATTGAACTCACAGAGTTGAACCTTTCTTTTGATACAGAAGTTTTGAAACACTCTTTTCGTAGAATCTTCAAGTGGATGGATGGAGTGATTTGAGGCCTATGCTGGAAAAGGAAATACCTTCACGTAGAAACGAGACAAAAGCATTCTCAGAAAGTTCCCTGTGCTTTGTGCATTCAACTCACAGAGTTGAACATTCCCTTTGATAGAGCAGTTTTGAAACACTCTTCTTGTAGAATCTGCAAGTGGATATTTGGAGCGCTTTGAGGCCTCTGCCGCCAAAGGAATTATCATTGCATGAAAACTAGATGGAAGCGTTCTCAGAAACTTCCTTGTGATGAGTGCCTTCAACTCGCAGAGTGGAACCTTCCTTTCGATAGACCAGTTTTGAAACACTGTTTTTGTAGAATCCGCAAGTGGCTATTTGGAGCTCTTTGAGGCTTATGCTGGAAAAGGAAATATCTTCGTCTACAAACTAGACAGAAGCATTCTCAGAAACTTCTTTGTCATGTGGGGATTGAACTCACAGAGTTGAACATTCCTTTACATAGAGCCGTTTTGCAACACCCTTTCGGTGGAAAGTGAAAGTGCTTATTTGGTGCGATGGCGGCATCTAGTGGATAAGGAAATACATTCAGATGAAAACAAGATACATCCATTCTCAGAAACTTCTTTGTGATGTCTGCATTCTACTCACAGAGTTGAACCTTCCTTTTGATAGAACAGTTTTGAAACACTCTTTCTGTGGAATCTGCAAGTGGCTATTTGGAGCGCTTTGAGGCCTATGCTGGAAAAGGAAATCTCTTCACATAAAACCTAGACAGAAGTATTCCCAGAAAGTTTTTCTGATGTGCGCATTCAACTCACCGAGTTGAACCTTCCTTTAGATAGAGCAGTTTTGAAACCCTCTGTCTGTAGTACCTGCGAGTGGATATTTGGAGTGCTTTGAGTGCTACACTGTAAAAGCAAATATCTTCACTTGGAATCTAGACAGAAGAATTCTCAGAGACTTCCCTGTGCTCTCTGCATTCCACTCACAGAGTTGAACCTTCCTTTTGATAGAACAGTTTTGAAACACTCTTGTGGTAGAATCTGCAAGTCGATATTTGGAAGGTTTGGAGGCCTATCCTGGGAAAGGAAATATCTTCCCATCAAAACTAGACAGAAGCATTCTCAGAAACTTCTTAGTGATGTGCGCATTCAAGTCACAGAGTTGAAGCTTCCTTTTGATATAGCAGTTTTGAACCACTCTTTTAGTGGAATCTGCAAGTGGATGTTCGGAGAGCTAAGAGGCCAACACTGGAAAAGGAAATCTCTTCACGTAAAAACTAGACGGAAGCATTCTCAGAAACTTCAATGGGCTTTACGCATTCAACTCACAGAGTGCAATGTTGCTTTTGAGAGCGCAGTTTTAAAACACTGTTTTTGTAGAATTTGCTAGAGGATGTTTGGAGCGATGTGAGGCCTTTGCTGGAAAAGGAAATATCTTCACATAAAACCTAGACAGAAGCATTCTCAGAAACTCCTTTGTGATGAGTGCATTCAAATCACACACTTGAACCTTCCTTTGGAAAGAGCAGTTTTGAAACACTCTTTCTGAAGAATCTGCAAGTGGATATTTGGAGCGATTTGAGGCCTCTGCTGGAAATGAAATATCTTCACCTAAAAACTAGACGGAAGCATTCTCAGAAACTCCTTTGTGATGAGTGCATTCAACTCACAGAGTTGAAGCTTCCTTTTGATAGAGCAGTTTTGAAACACTCTTTTAGCACCATCTGCAAGTGGATATTTGGAGCGCTTTGAGGCCAAGGCTGGAAAACGAAATATCATCACATAAAAACTCGACAGAAGCATTCTCTGAAACTTCTTTGTGATGAGTGCATTCAACTCACAGACTCGAACGTTGCTTTTGATAGAACAGTTTAGAAACACTCCTTTTGTAGAATCTGCAAGTGTTTATTTGGAGCGCTTGGAGGCCTATGTTGGAAAAGGACATATCTTCACATCAAGAGTAGACAGACGCATTCTCAGAAACTTCTTTGTGATGAGTGCATTGAACTCACAGAGTTGAACCTACCTATTGATAGAGAAGTTTTGAAACACCCTTTTTGTAGAATCTGCAAGTGAATATTTGGCGCGATTTGAGGCCTATGCAGGAAACGGAAATATCTTCACATGAAAGCTAGACAGATGAATTCTCCGAAACGTCTTTGTGATGAGTGCATTCAACTCACAGACTTGAAGCTTCCTTTTGAAAGAGCAGTTTCGAAACACTCTTTTTGTAGAATCTGCAAGTGGATATTTGGAGCGCTTTGAGGGCTATGCTGGAAAAGTTAATACCTTCACCTAAAAACTAGACAGACGCAAACTCAGAAACTTCTTTGTGACGTGCGCATTGAACTCACAGAGTTGAACCTTTCTTTTGATACAGAAGTTTTGAAACACTCTTTTCGTAGAATCTTCAAGTGCATGGATGGAGTGATTTGAGGCCTATGCTGGAAAAGGAAATACCTTCACGTAGAAACGAGACAAAAGCATTCTCAGAAAGTTCCCTGTGCTTTGTGCATTCAACTCACAGAGTTGAACATTCCCTTTGATAGAGCAGTTTTGAAACACTCTTTTTGTAGAATCTGCAAGTGGATATTTGGAGCGCTTTGAGGCCTCTGCCGCCAAAGGAATTATCATTGCATAAAAACTAGATGGAAGCGTTCTCAGAAACTTCCTTGTGATGAGTGCCTTCAACTCGCAGAGTGGAACCTTCCTTTCGATAGACCAGTTTTGAAACACTGTTTTTGTAGAATCCGCAAGTGGCTATTTGGAGCTCTTTGAGGCTTATGCTGGAAAAGGAAATATCTTCGTCTACAAACTAGACAGAAGCATTCTCAGAAACTTCTTTGTCATGTGGGGATTGAACTCACAGAGTTGAACATTCCTTTACATAGAGCCGTTTTGCAACACCCTTTCGGTGGAAAGTGAAAGTGCTTATTTGGTGCGATGGCGGCATCTAGTGGATAAGGAAATACATTCAGATGAAAACAAGATACATCCATTCTCAGAAACTTCTTTGTGATGTCTGCATTCTACTCACAGAGTTGAACCTTCCTTTTGATAGAACAGTTTTGAAACACTCTTTCTGTGGAATCTGCAAGTGGCTATTTGGAGCGCTTTGAGGCCTATGCTGGAAAAGGAAATCTCTTCACATAAAACCTAGACAGAAGTATTCCCAGAAAGTTTTTCTGATGTGCGCATTCAACTCACCGAGTTGAACCTTCCTTTAGATAGAGCAGTTTTGAAACCCTCTGTCTGTAGTACCTGCGAGTGGATATTTGGAGTGCTTTGAGTGCTACACTGTAAAAGCAAATATCTTCACTTGGAATCTAGACAGAAGAATTCTCAGAGACTTCCCTGTGCTCTCTGCATTCCACTCACAGAGTTGAACCTTCCTTTTGATAGAACAGTTTTGAAACACTCTTGTGGTAGAATCTGCAAGTCGATATTTGGAAGGTTTGGAGGCCTATCCTGGGAAAGGAAATATCTTCCCATCAAAACTAGACAGAAGCATTCTCAGAAACTTCTTAGTGATGTGCGCATTCAAGTCACAGAGTTGAAGCTTCCTTTTGATATAGCAGTTTTGAACCACTCTTTTAGTGGAATCTGCAAGTGGATGTTCGGAGAGCTAAGAGGCCAACACTGGAAAAGGAAATCTCTTCACGTAAAAACTAGACGGAAGCATTCTCAGAAACTTCAATGGGCTTTACGCATTCAACTCACAGAGTGCAATGTTGCTTTTGAGAGCGCAGTTTTAAAACACTGTTTTTGTAGAATTTGCTAGAGGATGTTTGGAGCGATGTGAGGCCTTTGCTGGAAAAGGAAATATCTTCACATAAAACCTAGACAGAAGCATTCTCAGAAACTCCTTTGTGATGAGTGCATTCAAATCACACACTTGAACCTTCCTTTGGAAAGAGCAGTTTTGAAACACTCTTTCTGAAGAATCTGCAAGTGGATATTTGGAGCGATTTGAGGCCTATGCTGGAAATGAAATATCTTCACCTAAAAACTAGACGGAAGCATTCTCAGAAACTCCTTTGTGATGAGTGCATTCAACTCACAGAGTTGAAGCTTCCTTTTGATAGAGCAGTTTTGAAACACTCTTTTAGCAGCATCTGCAGGTGGATATTTGGAGCGCTTTGAGGCCAAGGCTGGAAAACGAAATATCATCACATAAAAACTCGACAGAAGCATTCTCTGAAACTTCTTTGTGATGAGTGCATTCAACTCACAGACTCGAACGTTGCTTTTGATAGAACAGTTTAGAAACACTCCTTTTGTAGAATCTGCAAGTGTTTATTTGGAGCGCTTGGAGGCCTATGTTGGAAAAGGACATATCTTCACATCAAGAGTAGACAGACGCATTCTCAGAAACGTCTTTGTGATGAGTGCATTGAACTCACAGAGTTGAACCTACCTATTGATAGAGAAGTTTTGAAACACCCTTTTTGTAGAATCTGCAAGTGAATATTTGGCGCGATTTGAGGCCTATGCAGGAAACGGAAATATCTTCACATGAAAGCTAGACAGATGAATTCTCCGAAACGTCTTTGTGATGAGTGCATTCAACTCACAGACTTGAAGCTTCCTTTTGAAAGAGCAGTTTCGAAACACTCTTTTTGTAGAATCTGCAAGTGGATATTTGGAGCGCTTTGAGGGCTATGCTGGAAAAGTTAATACCTTCACCTAAAAACTAGACAGACGCAAACTCAGAAACTTCTTTGTGACGTGCGCATTGAACTCACAGAGTTGAACCTTTCTTTTGATACAGAAGTTTTGAAACACTCTTTTCCTAGAATCTTCAAGTGGATGGATGGAGTGATTTGAGGCCTATGCTGGAAAAGGAAATACCTTCACGTAGAAACGAGACAAAAGCATTCTCAGAAAGTTCCCTGTGCTTTGTGCATTCAACTCACAGAGTTGAACATTCCCTTTGATAGAGCAGTTTTGAAACACTCTTCTTGTAGAATCTGCAAGTGGATATTTGGAGCGCTTTGAGGCCTCTGCCGCCAAAGGAATTATCATTGCATAAAAACTAGATGGAAGCGTTCTCAGAAACTTCCTTGTGATGAGTGCCTTCAACTCGCAGAGTGGAACCTTCCTTTCGATAGACCAGTTTTGAAACACTGTTTTTGTAGAATCCGCAAGTGGCTATTTGGAGCTCTTTGAGGCTTATGCTGGAAAAGGAAATATCTTCGTCTACAAACTAGACAGAAGCATTCTCAGAATCTTCTTTGTCATGTGGGGATTGAACTCACAGAGTTGAACATTCCTTTACATAGAGCCGTTTTGCAACACCCTTTCGGTGGAAAGTGAAAGTGCTTATTTGGTGCGATGGCGGCATCTAGTGGATAAGGAAATACATTCAGATGAAAACAAGATACATCCATTCTCAGAAACTTCTTTGTGATGACTGCATTCTACTCACAGAGTTGAACCTTCCGTTTGATAGAACAGTTTTGAAACACTCTTTCTGTGGAATCTGTAAGTGGCTATTTGGAGCGCTTTGAGGCCTATGCTGGAAAAGGAAATCTCTTCACATAAAACCTAGACAGAAGTATTCCCAGAAAGTTTTTCTGATGTGCGCATTCAACTCACCGAGTTGAACCTTCCTTTAGATAGAGCAGTTTTGAAACCCTCTGTCTGTAGTACCTGCGAGTGGATATTTGGAGTGCTTTGAGTGCTACACTGTAAAAGCAAATATCTTCACTTGGAATCTAGACAGAAGAATTCTCAGAGACTTCCCTGTGCTCTCTGCATTCCACTCACAGGGTTGAACCTTCCTTTTGATAGAACAGTTTTGAAACACTCTTGTGGTAGAATCTGCAAGTCGATATTTGGAAGGTTTGGAGGCCTATCCTGGGAAAGGAAATATCTTCCCATCAAAACTAGACAGAAGCATTCTCAGAAACTTCTTAGTGATGTGCGCATTCAAGTCACAGAGTTGAAGCTTCCTTTTGATATAGCAGTTTTGAACCACTCTTTTAGTGGAATCTGCAAGTGGATGTTCGGAGAGCTAAGAGGCCAACACTGGAAAAGGAAATCTCTTCACGTAAAAACTAGACGGAAGCATTCTCAGAAACTTCAATGGGCTTTACGCATTCAACTCACAGAGTGCAATGTTGCTTTCGAGAGCGCAGTTTTAAAACACTGTTTTTGTAGAATTTGCTAGAGGATGTTTGGAGCGATGTGAGGCCTTTGCTGGAAAAGGAAATATCTTCACATAAAACCTAGACAGAAGCATTCTCAGAAACTCCTTTGTGATGAGTGCATTCAAATCACACACTTGAACCTTCCTTTGGAAAGAGCAGTTTTGAAACACTCTTTCTGAAGAATCTGCAAGTGGATATTTGGAGCGATTTGAGGCCTCTGCTGGAAATGAAATATCTTCACCTAAAAACTAGACGGAAGCATTCTCAGAAACTCCTTTGTGATGAGTGCATTCAACTCACAGAGTTGAAGCTTCCTTTTGATAGAGCAGTTTTGAAACACTCTTTTAGCACCATCTGCAAGTGGATATTTGGAGCGCTTTGAGGCCAAGGCTGGAAAACGAAATATCATCACATAAAAACTCGACAGAAGCATTCTCTGAAACTTCTTTGTGATGAGTGCATTCAACTCACAGACTCGAACGTTGCTTTTGATAGAACAGTTTAGAAACACTCCTTTTGTAGAATCTGCAAGTGTTTATTTGGAGCGCTTGGAGGCCTATGTTGGAAAAGGACATATCTTCACATCAAGAGTAGACAGACGCATTCTCAGAAACGTCTTTGTGATGAGTGCATTGAACTCACAGAGTTGAACCTACCTATTGATAGAGAAGTTTTGAAACACCCTTTTTGTAGAATCTGCAAGTGAATATTTGGCGCGATTTGAGGCCTATGCAGGAAACGGAAATATCTTCACATGAAAGCTAGACAGATGAATTCTCCGAAACGTCTTTGTGATGAGTGCATTCAACTCACAGACTTGAAGCTTCCTTTTGAAAGAGCAGTTTCGAAACACTCTTTTTGTAGAATCTGCAAGTGGATATTTGGAGCGCTTTGAGGGCTATGCTGGAAAAGTTAATACCTTCACCTAAAAACTAGACAGACGCAAACTCAGAAACTTCTTTGTGACGTGCGCATTGAACTCACAGAGTTGAACCTTTCTTTTGATACAGAAGTTTTGAAACACTCTTTTCCTAGAATCTTCAAGTGGATGGATGGAGTGATTTGAGGCCTATGCTGGAAAAGGAAATACCTTCACGTAGAAACGAGACAAAAGCATTCTCAGAAAGTTCCCTGTGCTTTGTGCATTCAACTCACAGAGTTGAACATTCCCTTTGATAGAGCAGTTTTGAAACACTCTTCTTGTAGAATCTGCAAGTGGATATTTGGAGCGCTTTGAGGCCTCTGCCGCCAAAGGAATTATCATTGCATAAAAACTAGATGGAAGCGTTCTCAGAAACTTCCTTGTGATGAGTGCCTTCAACTCGCAGAGTGGAACCTTCCTTTCGATAGACCAGTTTTGAAACACTGTTTTTGTAGAATCCGCAAGTGGCTATTTGGAGCTCTTTGAGGCTTATGCTGGAAAAGGAAATATCTTCGTCTACAAACTAGACAGAAGCATTCTCAGAATCTTCTTTGTCATGTGGGGATTGAACTCACAGAGTTGAACATTCCTTTACATAGAGCCGTTTTGCAACACCCTTTCGGTGGAAAGTGAAAGTGCTTATTTGGTGCGATGGCGGCATCTAGTGGATAAGGAAATACATTCAGATGAAAACAAGATACATCCATTCTCAGAAACTTCTTTGTGATGACTGCATTCTACTCACAGAGTTGAACCTTCCGTTTGATAGAACAGTTTTGAAACACTCTTTCTGTGGAATCTGTAAGTGGCTATTTGGAGCGCTTTGAGGCCTATGCTGGAAAAGGAAATCTCTTCACATAAAACCTAGACAGAAGTATTCCCAGAAAGTTTTTCTGATGTGCGCATTCAACTCACCGAGTTGAACCTTCCTTTAGATAGAGCAGTTTTGAAACACTCTGTCTGTAGTACCTGCGAGTGGATATTTGGAGTGCTTTGAGTGCTACACTGTAAAAGCAAATATCTTCACTTGGAATCTAGACAGAAGAATTCTCAGAGACTTCCCTGTGCTCTCTGCATTCCACTCACAGAGTTGAACCTTCCTTTTGATAGAACAGTTTTGAAACACTCTTGTGGTAGAATCTGCAAGTCGATATTTGGAAGGTTTGGAGGCCTATCCTGGGAAAGGAAATATCTTCCCATCAAAACTAGACAGAAGCATTCTCAGAAACTTCTTAGTGATGTGCGCATTCAAGTCACAGAGTTGAAGCTTCCTTTTGATATAGCAGTTTTGAACCACTCTTTTAGTGGAATCTGCAAGTGGATGTTCGGAGAGCTAAGAGGCCAACACTGGAAAAGGAAATCTCTTCACGTAAAAACTAGACGGAAGCATTCTCAGAAACTTCAATGGGCTTTACGCATTCAACTCACAGAGTGCAATGTTGCTTTTGAGAGCGCAGTTTTAAAACACTGTTTTTGTAGAATTTGCTAGAGGATGTTTGGAGCGATGTGAGGCCTTTGCTGGAAAAGGAAATATCTTCACATAAAACCTAGACAGAAGCATTCTCAGAAACTCCTTTGTGATGAGTGCATTCAAATCACACACTTGAACCTTCCTTTGGAAAGAGCAGTTTTGAAACACTCTTTCTGAAGAATCTGCAAGTGGATATTTGGAGCGATTTGAGGCCTCTGCTGGAAATGAAATATCTTCACCTAAAAACTAGACGGAAGCATTCTCAGAAACTCCTTTGTGATGAGTGCATTCAACTCACAGATTGAAGCTTCCTTTTGATAGAGCAGTTTTGAAACACTCTTTTAGCACCATCTGCAAGTGGATATTTGGAGCGCTTTGAGGCCAAGGCTGGAAAACGAAATATCATCACATAAAAACTCGACAGAAGCATTCTCTGAAACTTCTTTGTGATGAGTGCATTCAACTCACAGACTCGAACGTTGCTTTTGATAGAACAGTTTAGAAACACTCCTTTTGTAGAATCTGCAAGTGTTTATTTGGAGCGCTTGGAGGCCTATGTTGGAAAAGGACATATCTTCACATCAAAAGTAGACAGACGCATTCTCAGAAACTTCTTTGTGATGAGTGCATTGAACTCACAGAGTTGAACCTACCTATTGATAGAGAAGTTTTGAAACACCCTTTTTGTAGAATCTGCAAGTGAATATTTGGCGCGATTTGAGGCCTATGCACGAAACGGAAATATCTTCACATGAAAGCTAGACAGATGAATTCTCCGAAACATCTTTGTGATGAGTGCATTCAACTCACAGACTTGAAGCTTCCTTTTGAAAGAGCAGTTTCGAAACACTCTTTTTGTAGAATCTGCAAGTGGATATTTTGACCGCTTTGAGGGCTATGCTGGAAAAGTTAATACCTTCACCTAAAAACTAGACAGACGCAAACTCAGAAACTTCTTTGTGACGTGTGCATTGAACTCACAGAGTTGAACCTTTCTTTTGATACAGAAGTTTTGAAACACTCTTTTCGTAGAATCTTCAAGTGGATGGATGGAGTGATTTGAGGCCTATGCTGGAAAAGGAAATACCTTCACTTAGAAACGAGACAAAAGCATTCTCAGAAAGTTCCCTGTGCTTTGTGCATTCAACTCACAGAGGTGAACATTCCCTTTGATAGAGCAGTTTTGAAACACTCTTTTTGTAGAATCTGCAAGTGGATATTTGGAGCGCTTGGAGGCCTCTGCCGCCAAAGGAATTATCATTGCATAAAAACTAGATGGAAGCGTTCTCAGAAACTTCCTTGTGATGAGTGCATTCAACTCGCAGTGTGGAACCTTCCTTTCGATAGACCAGTTTTGAAACACTGTTTTTGTAGAATCCGCAAGTGGCTATTTGGAGCTCTTTGAGGCTTATGCTGGAAAAGGAAATATCTTCGTCTACAAACTAGACAGAAGCATTCTCAGAAACTTCTTTGTCATGTGGGGATTGAACTCACAGAGTTGAACATTCCTTTACATAGAGCAGTTTTGCAACACCCTTTCGGTGGAAAGTGAAAGTGCTTATTTGGTGCGATGGCGGCATCTAGTGGATAAGGAAATACATTCAGATGAAAACAAGATACATCCATTCTCAGAAACTTCTTTGTGATGACTGCATTCTACGCACAGAGTTGAACCTTCCTTTTGATAGAACAGTTTTGAAACACTCTTTTTGTGGAATCTGCAAGTGGCTATTTGGAGCGCTTTGAGGCCTATGCTGGAAAAGGAAATCTCTTCACATAAAACCTAGACAGAAGTATTCCCAGAAAGTTTTTCTGATGTGCGCATTCAACTCACCGAGTTGAACCTTCCTTTAGATAGAGCAGTTTTGAAACCCTCTGTCTGTAGTACCTGCGAGTGGATATTTGGAGTGCTTTGAGTGCTACACTGTAAAAGCAAATATCTTCACTTGGAATCTAGACAGAAGAATTCTCAGAGACTTCCCTGTGCTCTCTGCATTCCACTCACAGAGTTGAACCTTCCTTTTGATAGAAGAGTTTTGAAACACTCTTGTGGTAGAATCTGCAAGTCGATATTTGGAAGGTTTGGAGGCCTATCCTGGGAAAGGAAATATCTTCCCATCAAAACTAGACAGAAGCATTCTCAGAAACTTCTTAGTGATGTGCGCATTCAAGTCACAGAGTTGAAGCTTCCTTTTGATATAGCAGTTTTGAACCACTCTTTTAGTGGAATCTGCAAGTGGATGTTCGGAGAGCTAAGAGGCCAACACTGGAAAAGGAAATCTCTTCACGTAAAAACTAGACGGAAGCATTCTCAGAAACTTCAATGGGCTTTACGCATTCAACTCACAGAGTGCAATGTTGCTTTTGAGAGCGCAGTTTTAAAACACTGTTTTTGTAGAATTTGCTAGAGGATGTTTGGAGCGATGTGAGGCCTTTGCTGGAAAAGGAAATATCTTCACATAAAACCTAGACAGAAGCATTCTCAGAAACTCCTTTGTGATGAGTGCATTCAATTCACACACTTGAACCTTCCTTTGGAAAGAGCAGTTTTGAAACACTCTTTCTGAAGAATCTGCAAGTGGATATTTGGAGCGATTTGAGGCCTATGCTGGAAATGAAATATCTTCACCTAAAAACTAGACGGAAGCATTCTCAGAAACTCCTTTGTGATGAGTGCATTCAACTCACAGAGTTGAAGCTTCCTTTTGATAGAGCAGTTTTGAAACACTCTTTTAGCAGCATCTGCAGGTGGATATTTGGAGCGCTTTGAGGCCAAGGCTGGAAAACGAAATATCATCACATAAAAACTCGACAGAAGCATTCTCTGAAACTTCTTTGTGATGAGTGCATTCAACTCACAGACTCGAACGTTGCTTTTGATAGAACAGTTTAGAAACACTCCTTTTGTAGAATCTGCAAGTGTTTATTTGGAGCGCTTGGAGGCCTATGTTGGAAAAGGACATATCTTCACATCAAGAGTAGACAGACGCATTCTCAGAAACTTCTTTGTGATGAGTGCATTGAACTCACAGAGTTGAACCTACCTATTGATAGAGAAGTTTTGAAACACCCTTTTTGTAGAATCTGCAAGTGAATATTTGGCGCGATTTGAGGCCTATGCAGGAAACGGAAATATCTTCACATGAAAGCTAGACAGATGAATTCTCCGAAACGTCTTTGTGATGAGTGCATTCAACTCACAGACTTGAAGCTTCCTTTTGAAAGAGCAGTTTCGAAACACTCTTTTTGTAGAATCTGCAAGTGGATATTTGGAGCGCTTTGAGGGCTATGCTGGAAAAGTTAATACCTTCACCTAAAAACTAGACAGACGCAAACTCAGAAACTTCTTTGTGACGTGCGCATTGAACTCACAGAGTTGAACCTTTCTTTTGATACAGAAGTTTTGAAACACTCTTTTCGTAGAATCTTCAAGTGGATGGATGGAGTGATTTGAGGCCTATGCTGGAAAAGGAAATACCTTCACGTAGAAACGAGACAAAAGCATTCTCAGAAAGTTCCCTGTGCTTTGTGCATTCAACTCACAGAGTTGAACATTCCCTTTGATAGAGCAGTTTTGAAACACTCTTTTTGTAGAATCTGCAAGTGGATATTTGGAGCGCTTTGAGGCCTCTGCCGCCAAAGGAATTATCATTGCATAAAAACTAGATGGAAGCGTTCTCAGAAACTTCCTTGTGATGAGTGCCTTCAACTCGCAGAGTGGAACCTTCCTTTCGATAGACCAGTTTTGAAACACTGTTTTTGTAGAATCCGCAAGTGGCTATTTGGAGCTCTTTGAGGCTTATGCTGGAAAAGGAAATATCTTCGTCTACAAACTAGACAGAAGCATTCTCAGAAACTTCTTTGTCATGTGGGGATTGAACTCACAGAGTTGAACATTCCTTTACATAGAGCAGTTTTGCAACACCCTTTCGGTGGAAAGTGAAAGTGCTTATTTGGTGCGATGGCAGCATCTAGTGGATAAGGAAATACATTCAGATGAAAACAAGATACATCCATTCTCAGAAACTTCTTTGTGATGACTGCATTCTACTCACAGAGTTGAACCTTCCTTTTGATAGAACAGTTTTGAAGCACTCTTTCTGTGGAATCTGCAAGTGGCTATTTGGAGCGCTTTGAGGCCTATGCTGGAAAAGGAAATCTCTTCACATAAAACCTAGACAGAAGTATTCCCAGAAAGTTTTTCTGATGTGCGCATTCAACTCACCGAGTTGAACCTTCCTTTAGATAGAGCAGTTTTGAAACACTCTGTCTGTAGTACCTGCGAGTGGATATTTGGAGTGCTTTGAGTGCTACACTGTAAAAGCAAATATCTTCACTTGGAATCTAGACAGAAGAATTCTCAGAGACTTCCCTGTGCTCTCTGCATTCCACTCACAGAGTTGAACCTTCCTTTTGATAGAACAGTTTTGAAACACTCTTGTGGTAGAATCTGCAAGTCGATATTTGGAAGGTTTGGAGGCCTATCCTGGGAAAGGAAATATCTTCCCATCAAAACTAGACAGAAGCATTCTCAGAAACTTCTTAGTGATGTGCGCATTCAAGTCACAGAGTTGAAGCTTCCTTTTGATATAGCAGTTTTGAACCACTCTTTTAGTGGAATCTGCAAGTGGATGTTCGTAGAGCTAAGAGGCCAACACTGGAAAAGGAAATCTCTTCACGTAAGAACTAGACGGAAGCATTCTCAGAAACTTCAATGGGCTTTACGCATTCAACTCACAGAGTGCAATGTTGCTTTTGAGAGCGCAGTTTTAAAACACTGTTTTTGTAGAATTTGCTAGAGGATGTTTGGAGCGATGTGAGGCCTTTGCTGGAAAAGGAAATATCTTCACATAAAACCTAGACAGAAGCATTCTCAGAAACTCCTTTGTGATGAGTGCATTCAAATCACACACTTGAACCTTCCTTTGGAAAGAGCAGTTTTGAAACACTCTTTCTGAAGAATCTGCAAGTGGATATTTGGAGCGATTTGAGGCCTCTGCTGGAAATGAAATATCTTCACCTAAAAACTAGACGGAAGCATTCTCAGAAACTCCTTTGTGATGAGTGCATTCAACTCACAGAGTTGAAGCTTCCTTTTGATAGAGCAGTTTTGAAACACTCTTTTAGCAGCATCTGCAAGTGGATATTTGGAGCGCTTTGAGGCCAAGGCTGGAAAACGAAATATCATCACATAAAAACTCGACAGAAGCATTCTCTGAAACTTCTTTGTGATGAGTGCATTCAACTCACAGACTCGAACGTTGCTTTTGATAGAACAGTTTAGAAACACTCCTTTTGTAGAATCTGCAAGTGTTTATTTGGAGCGCTTGGAGGCCTATGTTGGAAAAGGACATATCTTCACATCAAAAGTAGACAGACGCATTCTCAGAAACTTCTTTGTGATGAGTGCATTGAACTCACAGAGTTGAACCTACCTATTGATAGAGAAGTTTTGAAACACCCTTTTTGTAGAATCTGCAAGTGAATATTTGGCGCGATTTGAGGCCTATGCAGGAAACGGAAATATCTTCACATGAAAGCTAGACAGATGAATTCTCCGAAACGTCTTTGTGATGAGTGCATTCAACTCACAGACTTGAAGCTTCCTTTTGAAAGAGCAGTTTCGAAACACTCTTTTTGTAGAATCTGCAAGTGGATATTTGGAGCGCTTTGAGGGCTATGCTGGAAAAGTTAATACCTTCACCTAAAAACTAGACAGACGCAAACTCAGAAACTTCTTTGTGACGTGCGCATTGAACTCACAGAGTTGAACCTTTCTTTTGATACAGAAGTTTTGAAACACTCTTTTCGTAGAATCTTCAAGTGGATGGATGGAGTGATTTGAGGCCTATGCTGGAAAAGGAAATACCTTCACGTAGAAACGAGACAAAAGCATTCTCAGAAAGTTCCCTGTGCTTTGTGCATTCAACTCACAGAGTTGAACATTCCCTTTGATAGAGCAGTTTTGAAACACTCTTTTTGTAGAATCTGCAAGTGGATATTTGGAGCGCTTTGAGGCCTCTGCCGCCAAAGGAATTATCATTGCATAAAAACTAGATGGAAGCGTTCTCAGAAACTTCCTTGTGATGAGTGCCTTCAACTCGCAGAGTGGAACCTTCCTTTCGATAGACCAGTTTTGAAACACTGTTTTTGTAGAATCCGCAAGTGGCTATTTGGAGCTCTTTGAGGCTTATGCTGGAAAAGGAAATATCTTCGTCTACAAACTAGACAGAAGCATTCTCAGAAACTTCTTTGTCATGTGGGGATTGAACTCACAGAGTTGAACATTCCTTTACATAGAGCAGTTTTGCAACACCCTTTCGGTGGAAAGTGAAAGTGCTTATTTGGTGCGATGGCAGCATCTAGTGGATAAGGAAATACATTCAGATGAAAACAAGATACATCCATTCTCAGAAACTTCTTTGTGATGACTGCATTCTACTCACAGAGTTGAACCTTCCTTTTGATAGAACAGTTTTGAAGCACTCTTTCTGTGGAATCTGCAAGTGGCTATTTGGAGCGCTTTGAGGCCTATGCTGGAAAAGGAAATCTCTTCACATAAAACCTAGACAGAAGTATTCCCAGAAAGTTTTTCTGATGTGCGCATTCAACTCACCGAGTTGAACCTTCCTTTAGATAGAGCAGTTTTGAAACACTCTGTCTGTAGTACCTGCGAGTGGATATTTGGAGTGCTTTGAGTGCTACACTGTAAAAGCAAATATCTTCACTTGGAATCTAGACAGAAGAATTCTCAGAGACTTCCCTGTGCTCTCTGCATTCCACTCACAGAGTTGAACCTTCCTTTTGATAGAACAGTTTTGAAACACTCTTGTGGTAGGATCTGCAAGTCGATATTTGGAAGGTTTGGAGGCCTATCCTGGGAAAGGAAATATCTTCCCATCAAAACTAGACAGAAGCATTCTCAGAAACTTCTTAGTGATGTGCGCATTCAAGTCACAGAGTTGAAGCTTCCTTTTGATATAGCAGTTTTGAACCACTCTTTTAGTGGAATCTGCAAGTGGATGTTCGGAGAGCTAAGAGGCCAACAGTGGAAAAGGAAATCTCTTCACGTAAGAACTAGACGGAAGCATTCTCAGAAACTTCAATGGGCTTTACGCATTCAACTCACAGAGTGCAATGTTGCTTTTGAGAGCGCAGTTTTAAAACACTGTTTTTGTAGAATTTGCTAGAGGATGTTTGGAGCGATGTGAGGCCTTTGCTGGAAAAGGAAATATCTTCACATAAAACCTAGACAGAAGCATTCTCAGAAACTCCTTTGTGATGAGTGCATTCAAATCACACACTTGAACCTTCCTTTGGAAAGAGCAGTTTTGAAACACTCTTTCTGAAGAATCTGCAAGTGGATATTTGGAGCGATTTGAGGCCTCTGCTGGAAATGAAATATCTTCACCTAAAAACTAGACGGAAGCATTCTCAGAAACTCCTTTGTGATGAGTGCATTCAACTCACAGAGTTGAAGCTTCCTTTTGATAGAGCAGTTTTGAAACACTCTTTTAGCACCATCTGCAAGTGGATATTTGGAGCGCTTTGAGGCCAAGGCTGGAAAACGAAATATCATCACATAAAAACTCGACAGAAGCATTCTCTGAAACTTCTTTCTGATGAGTGCATTCAACTCACAGACTCGAACGTTGCTTTTGATAGAACAGTTTAGAAACACTCCTTTTGTAGAATCTGCAAGTGTTTATTTGGAGCGCTTGGAGGCCTATGTTGGAAAAGGACATATCTTCACATCAACAGTAGACAGACGCATTCTAAGAAACTTCTTTGTGATGAGTGCATTGAACTCACAGAGTTGAACCTACCTATTGATAGAGAAGTTTTGAAACACCCTTTTTGTAGAATCTGCAAGTGAATATTTGGCGCGATTTGAGGCCTATGCACGAAACGGAAATATCTTCACATGAAAGCTAGACAGATGAATTCTCCGAAACATCTTTGTGATGAGTGCATTCAACTCACAGACTTGAAGCTTCCTTTTGAAAGAGCAGTTTCGAAACACTCTTTTTGTAGAATCTGCAAGTGGATATTTGGAGCGCTTTGAGGGCTATGCTGGAAAAGTTAATACCTTCACCTAAAAACTAGACAGACGCAAACTCAGAAACTTCTTTGTGACGTGCGCATTGAACTCACAGAGTTGAACCTTTCTTTTGATACAGAAGTTTTGAAACACTCTTTTCGTAGAATCTTCAAGTGGATGGATGGAGTGATTTGAGGCCTATGCTGGAAAAGGAAATACCTTCACGTAGAAACGAGACAAAAGCATTCTCAGAAAGTTCCCTGTGCTTTGTGCATTCAACTCACAGAGTTGAACATTCCCTTTGATAGAGCAGTTTTGAAACACTCTTTTTGTAGAATCTGCAAGTGGATATTTGGAGCGCTTTGAGGCCTCTGCCGCCAAAGGAATTATCATTGCATAAAAACTAGATGGAAGCGTTCTCAGAAACTTCCTTGTGATGAGTGCCTTCAACTCGCAGAGTGGAACCTTCCTTTCGATAGACCAGTTTTGAAACACTGTTTTTGTAGAATCCGCAAGTGGCTATTTGGAGCTCTTTGAGGCTTATGCTGGAAAAGGAAATATCTTCGTCTACAAACTAGACAGAAGCATTCTCAGAAACTTCTTTGTCATGTGGGGATTGAACTCACAGAGTTGAACATTCCTTTACATAGAGCCGTTTTGCAACACCCTTTCGGTGGAAAGTGAAAGTGCTTATTTGGTGCGATGGCGGCATCTAGTGGATAAGGAAATACATTCAGATGAAAACAAGATACATCCATTCTCAGAAACTTCTTTGTGATGACTGCATTCTACTCACAGAGTTGAACCTTCCTTTTGATAGAACAGTTTTGAAACACTCTTTCTGTGGAATCTGCAAGTGGCTATTTGGAGCGCTTTGAGGCCTATGATGGAAAAGGAAATCTCTTCACATAAAACCTAGACAGAAGTATTCCCAGAAAGTTTTTCTGATGTGCGCATTCAACTCACCGAGTTGAACCTTCCTTTAGATAGAGCAGTTTTGAAACACTCTGTCTGTAGTACCTGCGAGTGGATATTTGGAGTGCTGTGAGTGCTACACTGTAAAAGCAAATATCTTCACTTGGAATCTAGACAGAAGAATTCTCAGAGACTTCCCTGTGCTCTCTGCATTCCACTCACAGAGTTGAACCTTCCTTTTGATAGAACAGTTTTGAAACACTCTTGTGGTAGAATCTGCAAGTCGATATTTGGAAGGTTTGGAGGCCTATCCTGGGAAAGGAAATATCTTCCCATCAAAACTAGACAGAAGCATTCTCAGAAACTTCTTAGTGATGTGCGCATTCAAGTCACAGAGTTGAAGCTTCCTTTTGATATAGCAGTTTTGAACCACTCTTTTAGTGGAATCTGCAAGTGGATGTTCGGAGAGCTAAGAGGCCAACAGTGGAAAAGGAAATCTCTTCACGTAAAAACTAGACGGAAGCATTCTCAGAAACTTCAATGGGCTTTACGCATTCAACTCACAGAGTGCAATGTTGCTTTTGAGAGCGCAGTTTTAAAACACTGTTTTTGTAGAATTTGCTAGAGGATGTTTGGAGCGATGTGAGGCCTTTGCTGGAAAAGGAAATATCTTCACATAAAACCTAGACAGAAGCATTCTCAGAAACTCCTTTGTGATGAGTGCATTCAAATCACACACTTGAACCTTCCTTTGGAAAGAGCAGTTTTGAAACACTCTTTCTGAAGAATCTGCAAGTGGATATTTGGAGCGATTTGAGGCCTCTGCTGGAAATGAAATATCTTCACCTAAAAACTAGACGGAAGCATTCTCAGAAACTCCTTTGTGATGAGTGCATTCAACTCACAGAGTTGAAGCTTCCTTTTGATAGAGCAGTTTTGAAACACTCTTTTAGCAGCATCTGCAGGTGGATATTTGGAGCGCTTTGAGGCCAAGGCTGGAAAACGAAATATCATCACATAAAAACTCGACAGAAGCATTCTCTGAAACTTCTTTGTGATGAGTGCATTCAACTCACAGACTCGAACGTTGCTTTTGATAGAACAGTTTAGAAACACTCCTTTTGTAGAATCTGCAAGTGTTTATTTGGAGCGCTTGGAGGCCTATGTTGGAAAAGGACATATCTTCACATCAAGAGTAGACAGACGCATTCTCAGAAACTTCTTTGTGATGAGTGCATTGAACTCACAGAGTTGAACCTACCTATTGATAGAGAAGTTTTGAAACACCCTTTTTGTAGAATCTGCAAGTGAATATTTGGCGCGATTTGAGGCCTATGCAGGAAACGGAAATATCTTCACATGAAAGCTAGACAGATGAATTCTCCGAAACGTCTTTGTGATGAGTGCATTCAACTCACAGACTTGAAGCTTCCTTTTGAAAGAGCAGTTTCGAAACACTCTTTTTGTAGAATCTGCAAGTGGATATTTGGAGCGCTTTGAGGGCTATGCTGGAAAAGTTAATACCTTCACCTAAAAACTAGACAGACGCAAACTCAGAAACTTCTTTGTGACGTGCGCATTGAACTCACAGAGTTGAACCTTTCTTTTGATACAGAAGTTTTGAAACACTCTTTTCGTAGAATCTTCAAGTGGATGGATGGAGTGATTTGAGGCCTATGCTGGAAAAGGAAATACCTTCACGTAGAAACGAGACAAAAGCATTCTCAGAAAGTTCCCTGTGCTTTGTGCATTCAACTCACAGAGTTGAACATTCCCTTTGATAGAGCAGTTTTGAAACACTCTTTTTGTAGAATCTGCAAGTGGATATTTGGAGCGCTTTGAGGCCTCTGCCGCCAAAGGAATTATCATTGCATAAAAACTAGATGGAAGCGTTCTCAGAAACTTCCTTGTGATGAGTGCCTTCAACTCGCAGAGTGGAACCTTCCTTTCGATAGACCAGTTTTGAAACACTGTTTTTGTAGAATCCGCAAGTGGCTATTTGGAGCTCTTTGAGGCTTATGCTGGAAAAGGAAAAGTCTTCGTCTACAAACTAGACAGAAGCATTCTCAGAAACTTCTTTGTCATGTGGGGATTGAACTCACACAGTTGAACATTCCTTTACATAGAGCAGTTTTGCAACACCCTTTCGGTGGAAAGTGAAAGTGCTTATTTGGTGCGATGGTGGCATCTAGTGGATAAGGAAATACATTCAGATGAAAACAAGATACATCCATTCTCAGAAACTTCTTTGTGATGACTGCATTCTACTCACAGAGTTGAACCTTCCTTTTGATAGAACAGTTTTGAAACACTCTTTTTGTGGAATCTGCAAGTGGCTATTTGGAGCGCTTTGAGGCCTATGCTGGAAAAGGAAATCTCTTCACATAAAACCTAGACAGAAGTATTCCCAGAAAGTTTTTCTGATGTGCGCATTCAACTCACCGAGTTGAACCTTCCTTTAGATAGAGCAGTTTTGAAACACTCTGTCTGTAGTACCTGCGAGTGGATATTTGGAGTGCTTTGAGTGCTACACTGTAAAAGCAAATATCTTCACTTGGAATCTAGACAGAAGAATTCTCAGAGACTTCCCTGTGCTCTCTGCATTCCACTCACAGAGTTGAACCTTCCTTTTGATAGAACAGTTTTGAAACACTCTTGTGGTAGAATCTGCAAGTCGATATTTGGAAGGTTTGGAGGCCTATCCTGGGAAAGGAAATATCTTCCCATCAAAACTAGACAGAAGCATTCTCAGAAGCTTCTTAGTGATGTGCGCATTCAAGTCACAGAGTTGAAGCTTCCTTTTGATATAGCAGTTTTGAACCACTCTTTTAGTAGAATCTGCAAGTGGATGTTCGGAGAGCTAAGAGGCCAACACTGGAAAAGGAAATCTCTTCACGTAAAAACTAGACGGAAGCATTCTCATAAAATTCAATGGGCTTTACGCATTCAACTCACAGAGTGCAATGTTGCTTTTGAGAGCGCAGTTTTAAAACACTGTTTTTGTAGAATTTGCTAGAGGATGTTTGGAGCGATGTGAGGCCTTTGCTGGAAAAGGAAATATCTTCACATAAAACCTAGACAGAAGCATTCTCAGAAACTCCTTTGTGATGAGTGCATTCAAATCACACACTTGAACCTTCCTTTGGAAAGAGCAGTTTTGAAACACTCTTTCTGAAGAATCTGCAAGTGGATATTTGGAGCGATTTGAGGCCTATGCTGGAAATGAAATATCTTCACCTAAAAACTAGACGGAAGCATTCTCAGAAACTCCTTTGTGATGAGTGCATTCAACTCACAGAGTTGAAGCTTCCTTTTGATAGAGCAGTTTTGAAACACTCTTTTAGCAGCATCTGCAGGTGGATATTTGGAGCGCTTTGAGGCCAAGGCTGGAAAACGAAATATCATCACATAAAAACTCGACAGAAGCATTCTCTGAAACTTCTTTGTGATGAGTGCATTCAACTCACAGACTCGAACGTTGCTTTTGATAGAACAGTTTAGAAACACTCCTTTTGTAGAATCTGCAAGTGTTTATTTGGAGCGCTTGGAGGCCTATGTTGGAAAAGGACATATCTTCACATCAAGAGTAGACAGACGCATTCTCAGAAACTTCTTTGTGATGAGTGCATTGAACTCACAGAGTTGAACCAACCTATTAATAGAGAAGTTTTGAAACACCCTTTTTGTAGAATCTGAAAGTGAATATTTGGCGCGATTTGAGGCCTATGCAGGAAACGGAAATATCTTCACATGAAAGCTAGACAGATGAATTCTCCGAAACGTCTTTGTGATGAGTGCATTCAACTCACAGACTTGAAGCTTCCTTTTGAAAGAGCAGTTTCGAAACACTCTTTTTGTAGAATCTGCAAGTGGGTATTTGGAGCGCTTTGAGGGCTATGCTGGAAAAGTTAATACCTTCACCTAAAAACTAGACAGACGCAAACTCAGAAACTTCTTTGTGACGTGCGCATTGAACTCACAGAGTTGAACCTTTCTTTTGATACAGAAGTTTTGAAACACTCTTTTCGTAGAATCTTCAAGTGGATGGATGGAGTGATTTGAGGCCTATGCTGGAAAAGGAAATACCTTCACGTAGAAACGAGACAAAAGCATTCTCAGAAAGTTCCCTGTGCTTTGTGCATTCAACTCACAGAGTTGAACATTCCCTTTGATAGAGCAGTTTTGAAACACTCTTCTTGTAGAATCTGCAAGTGGATATTTGGAGCGCTTTGAGGCCTCTGCCGCCAAAGGAATTATCATTGCATAAAAACTAGATGGAAGCGTTCTCAGAAACTTCCTTGTGATGAGTGCCTTCAACTCGCAGAGTGGAACCTTCCTTTCGATAGACCAGTTTTGAAACACTGTTTTTGTAGAATCCGCAAGTGGCTATTTGGAGCTCTTTGAGGCTTATGCTGGAAAAGGAAATATCTTCGTCTACAAACTAGACAGAAGCATTCTCAGAAACTTCTTTGTCATGTGGGGATTGAACTCACAGAGTTGAACATTCCTTTACATAGAGCAGTTTTGCAACACCCTTTCGGTGGAAAGTGAAAGTGCTTATTTGGTGCGATGGCGGCATCTAGTGGATAAGGAAATACATTCAGATGAAAACAAGATACATCCATTCTCAGAAACTTCTTTGTGATGACTGCATTCTACGCACAGAGTTGAACCTTCCTTTTGATAGAACAGTTTTGAAACACTCTTTTTGTGGAATCTGCAAGTGGCTATTTGGAGCGCTTTGAGGCCTATGCTGGAAAAGGAAATCTCTTCACATAAAACCTAGACAGAAGTATTCCCAGAAAGTTTTTCTGATGTGCGCATTCAACTCACCGAGTTGAACCTTCCTTTAGATAGAGCAGTTTTGAAACCCTCTGTCTGTAGTACCTGCGAGTGGATATTTGGAGTGCTTTGAGTGCTACACTGTAAAAGCAAATATCTTCACTTGGAATCTAGACAGAAGAATTCTCAGAGACTTCCCTGTGCTCTCTGCATTCCACTCACTGAGTTGAACCTTCCTTTTGATAGAACAGTTTTGAAACACTCTTGTGGTAGAATCTGCAAGTCGATATTTGGAAAGTTTGGAGGCCTATCCTGGGAAAGGAAATATCTTCCCATCAAAACTAGACAGAAGCATTCTCAGAAACTTCTTAGTGATGTGCGCATTCAAGTCACAGAGTTGAAGCTTCCTTTTGATATAGCAGTTTTGAACCACTCTTTTAGTGGAATCTGCAAGTGGATGTTCGGAGAGCTAAGAGGCCAACACTGGAAAAGGAAATCTCTTCACGTAAAAACTAGACGGAAGCATTCTCAGAAACTTCAATGGGCTTTACGCATTCAACTCACAGAGTGCAATGTTGCTTTTGAGAGCGCAGTTTTAAAACACTGTTTTTGTAGAATTTGCTAGAGGATGTTTGGAGCGATGTGAGGCCTTTGCTGGAAAAGGAAATATCTTCACATAAAACCTAGACAGAAGCATTCTCAGAAACTCCTTTGTGATGAGTGCATTCAATTCACACACTTGAACCTTCCTTTGGAAAGAGCAGTTTTGAAACACTCTTTGTGAAGAATCTGCAAGTGGATATTTGGAGCGATTTGAGGCCTATGCTGGAAATGAAATATCTTCACCTAAAAACTAGACGGAAGCATTCTCAGAAACTCCTTTGTGATGAGTGCATTCAACTCACAGAGTTGAAGCTTCCTTTTGATAGAGCAGTTTTGAAACACTCTTTTAGCAGCATCTGCAGGTGGATATTTGGAGCGCTTTGAGGCCAAGGCTGGAAAACGAAATATCATCACATAAAAACTCGACAGAAGCATTCTCTGAAACTTCTTTGTGATGAGTGCATTCAACTCACAGACTCGAACGTTGCTTTTGATAGAACAGTTTAGAAACACTCCTTTTGTAGAATCTGCAAGTGTTTATTTGGAGCGCTTGGAGGCCTATGTTGGAAAAGGACATATCTTCACATCAAAAGTAGACAGACGCATTCTCAGAAACTTCTTTGTGATGAGTGCATTGAACTCACAGAGTTGAACCTACCTATTGATAGAGAAGTTTTGAAACACCCTTTTTGTAGAATCTGCAAGTGAATATTTGGCGCGATTTGAGGCCTATGCAGGAAACGGAAATATCTTCACATGAAAGCTAGACAGATGAATTCTCCGAAACGTCTTTGTGATGAGTGCATTCAACTCACAGACTTGAAGCTTCCTTTTGAAAGAGCAGTTTCGAAACACTCTTTTTGTAGAATCTGCAAGTGGATATTTGGAGCGCTTTGAGGGCTATGCTGGAAAAGTTAATACCTTCACCTAAAAACTAGACAGACGCAAACTCAGAAACTTCTTTGTGACGTGTGCATTGAACTCACAGAGTTGAACCTTTCTTTTGATACAGAAGTTTTGAAACACTCTTTTCGTAGAATCTTCAAGTGGATGGATGGAGTGATTTGAGGCCTATGCTGGAAAAGGAAATACCTTCACGTAGAAACGAGACAAAAGCATTCTCAGAAAGTTCCCTGTGCTTTGTGCATTCAACTCACAGAGTTGAACATTCCCTTTGATAGAGCAGTTTTGAAACACTCTTTTTGTAGAATCTGCAAGTGGATATTTGGAGCGCTTTGAGGCCTCTGCCGCCAAAGGAATTATCATTGCATAAAAACTAGATGGAAGCGTTCTCAGAAACTTCCTTGTGATGAGTGCCTTCAACTCGCAGAGTGGAACCTTCCTTTCGATAGACCAGTTTTGAAACACTGTTTTTGTAGAATCCGCAAGTGGCTATTTGGAGCTCTTTGAGGCTTATGCTGGAAAAGGAAATATCTTCGTCTACAAACTAGACAGAAGCATTCTCAGAAACTTCTTTGTCATGTGGGGATTGAACTCACAGAGTTGAACATTCCTTTACATAGAGCAGTTTTGCAACACCCTTTCGGTGGAAAGTGAAAGTGCTTATTTGGTGCGATGGCGGCATCTAGTGGATAAGGAAATACATTCAGATGAAAACAAGATACATCCATTCTCAGAAACTTCTTTGTGATGACTGCATTCTACTCACAGAGTTGAACCTTCCTTTTGATAGAGCAGTTTTGAAACACTCTTTTTGTGGAATCTGCAAGTGGCTATTTGGAGCGCTTTGAGGCCTATGCTGGAAAAGGAAATCTCTTCACATAAAACCTAGAACAGAAGTATTCCCAGAAAGTTTTTCTGATGTGCGCATTCAACTCACCGAGTTGAACCTTCCTTTAGATAGAGCAGTTTTGAAACACTCTGTCTGTAGTACCTGCGAGTGGATATTTGGAGTGCTTTGAGTGCTACACTGTAAAAGCAAATATCTTCACTTGGAATCTAGACAGAAGAATTCTCAGAGACTTCCCTGTGCTCTCTGCATTCCACTCACAGAGTTGAACCTTCCTTTTGATAGAACAGTTTTGAAACACTCTTGTGGTAGAATCTGCAAGTCGATATTTGGAAGGTTTGGAGGCCTATCCTGGGAAAGGAAATATCTTCCCATCAAAACTAGACAGAAGCATTCTCAGAAGCTTCTTAGTGATGTGCGCATTCAAGTCACAGAGTTGAAGCTTCCTTTTGATATAGCAGTTTGGAACCACTCTTTTAGTGGAATCTGCAAGTGGATGTTCGGAGAGCTAAGAGGCCAACACTGGAAAAGGAAATCTCTTCACGTAAAAACTAGACGGAAGCATTCTCAGAAACTTCAATGGGCTTTACGCATTCAACTCACAGAGTGCAATGTTGCTTTTGAGAGCGCAGTTTTAAAACACTGTTTTTGTAGAATTTGCTAGAGGATGTTTGGAGCGATGTGAGGCCTTTGCTGGAAAAGGAAATATCTTCACATAAAACCTAGACAGAAGCATTCTCAGAAACTCCTTTGTGATGAGTGCATTCAAATCACACACTTGAACCTTCCTTTGGAAAGAGCAGTTTTGAAACACTCTTTCTGAAGAATCTGCAAGGGGATATTTGGAGCGATTTGAGGCCTCTGCTGGAAATGAAATATCTTCACCTAAAAACTAGACGGAAGTATTCTCAGAAACTCCTTTGTGATGAGTGCATTCAACTCACAGAGTTGAAGCTTCCTTTTGATAGAGCAGTTTTGAAACACTCTTTTAGCAGCATCTGCAAGTGGATATTTGGAGCGCTTTGAGGCCAAGGCTGGAAAACGAAATATCATCACAGAAAAACTCGACAGAAGCATTCTCTGAAACTTCTTTGTGATGAGTGCATTCAGCTCACAGACTCGAACGTTTCTTTTCATAGAACAGTTTAGAAACACTCCTTTTGTAGAATCTGCAAGTGTTTTTTTGGAGCGCTTGGAGGCCTATGTTGGAAAAGGACATATCTGCACATCAAAAGTAGACAGACGCATTCTCAGAAACTTCTTTGTGATGAGTGCATTGAACTCACAGAGTTGAACCTACCTATTGATAGAGAAGTTTTGAAACACCCTTTTTGTAGAATCTGCAAGTGAATATTTGGCGCGATTTGAGGCCTATGCAGGAAACGGAAATATCTTCACATGAAAACTAGACAGATGAATTCTCCGAAACGTCTTTGTGATGAGTGCATTCAACTCACAGACTTGAAGCTTCCTTTTGAAAGAGCAGTTTCGAAACACTCTTTTTGTAGAATCTGCAAGTGGATATTTGGAGCGCTTTGAGGGCTATGCTGGAAAAGTTAATACCTTCACCTAAAAACTAGACAGACGCAAACCCAGAAACTTCTTTGTGACGTGTGCATTGAACTCACAGAGTTGAACCTTTCTTTTGATACAGAAGTTTTGAAACACTCTTTTCGTAGAATCTTCAAGTGGATGGATGGAGTGATTTGAGGCCTATGCTGGAAAAGGAAATACCTTCACGTAGAAACGAGACAAAAGCATTCTCAGAAAGTTCCCTGTGCTTTGTGCATTCAACTCACAGAGTTGAACATTCCCTTTGATAGAGCAGTTTTGAAACACTCTTCTTGTAGAATCTGCAAGTGGATATTTGGAGCGCTTTGAGGCCTCTGCCGCCAAAGGAATTATCATTGCATAAAAACTAGATGGAAGCGTTCTCAGAAACTTCCTTGTGATGAGTGCATTCAACTCGCAGAGTGGAACCTTCCTTTCGATAGACCAGTTTTGAAACACTGTTTTTGTAGAATCCGCAAGTGGCTATTTGGAGCTCTTGGAGGCTTATGCTGGAAAAGGAAATATCTTCGTCTACAAACTAGACAGAAGCATTCTCAGAAACTTCTTTGTCATGTGGGGATTGAACTCACAGAGTTGAACATTCCTTTACATAGAGCAGTTTTGCAACACCCTTTCGGTGGAAAGTGAAAGTGCTTATTTGGTGCGATGGCGGCATCTAGTGGATAAGGAAATACATTCAGATGAAAACAAGATACATCCATTCTCAGAAACTTCTTTGTGATGACTGCATTCTACTCACAGAGTTGAACCTTCCTTTTGATAGAACAGTTTGGAAACACTCTTTTTGTGGAATCTGCAAGTGGCTATTTGGAGCGCTTTGAGGCCTATGCTGGAAAAGGAAATCTCTTCACATAAAACCTAGACAGAAGTATTCCCAGAAAGTTTTTCTGATGTGCGCATTCAACTCACCGAGCTGAACCTTCCTTTAGATAGAGCAGTTTTGAAACACTCTGTCTGTAGTACCTGCGAGTGGATATTTGGAGTGCTTTGAGTGCTACACTGTAAAAGCAAATATCTTCACTTGGAATCTAGACAGAAGAATTCTCAGAGACTTCCCTGTGCTCTCTGCATTCCACTCACAGAGTTGAACCATCCTTTTGATAGAACAGTTTTGAAACACTCTTGTGGTAGAATCTGCAAGTCGATATTTGGAAAGTTTGGAGGCCTATCCTGGGAAAGGAAATATCTTCCCATCAAAACTAGACAGAAGCATTCTCAGAAGCTTCTTAGTGATGTGCGCATTCAAGTCACAGAGTTGAAGCTTCCTTTTGATATAGCAGTTTGGAACCACTCTTTTAGTGGAATCTGCAAGTGGATGTTCGGAGAGCTAAGAGGCCAACACTGGAAAAGGAAATCTCTTCACGTAAAAACTAGACGGAAGCATTCTCAGAAACTTCAATGGGCTTTACGCATTCAACTCACAGAGTGCAATGTTGCTTTTGAGAGCGCAGTTTTAAAACACTGTTTTTGTAGAATTTGCTAGAGGATGTTTGGAGCGATGTGAGGCCTTTGCTGGAAAAGGAAATATCTTCACATAAAACCTAGACAGAAGCATTCTCAGAAACTCCTTTGTGATGAGTGCATTCAAATCACACACTTGAACCTTCCTTTGGAAAGAGCAGTTTTGAAACACTCTTTCTGAAGAATCTGCAAGGGGATATTTGGAGCGATTTGAGGCCTCTGCTGGAAATGAAATATCTTCACCTAAAAACTAGACGGAAGTATTCTCAGAAACTCCTTTGTGATGAGTGCATTCAACTCACAGAGTTGAAGCTTCCTTTTGATAGAGCAGTTTTGAAACACTCTTTTAGCAGCATCTGCAAGTGGATATTTGGAGCGCTTTGAGGCCAAGGCTGGAAAACGAAATATCATCACAGAAAAACTCGACAGAAGCATTCTCTGAAACTTCTTTGTGATGAGTGCATTCAGCTCACAGACTCGAACGTTTCTTTTCATAGAACAGTTTAGAAACACTCCTTTTGTAGAATCTGCAAGTGTTTTTTTGGAGCGCTTGGAGGCCTATGTTGGAAAAGGACATATCTGCACATCAAAAGTAGACAGACGCATTCTCAGAAACTTCTTTGTGATGAGTGCATTGAACTCACAGAGTTGAACCTACCTATTGATAGAGAAGTTTTGAAACACCCTTTTTGTAGAATCTGCAAGTGAATATTTGGCGCGATTTGAGGCCTATGCAGGAAACGGAAATATCTTCACATGAAAACTAGACAGATGAATTCTCCGAAACGTCTTTGTGATGAGTGCATTCAACTCACAGACTTGAAGCTTCCTTTTGAAAGAGCAGTTTCGAAACACTCTTTTTGTAGAATCTGCAAGTGGATATTTGGAGCGCTTTGAGGGCTATGCTGGAAAAGTTAATACCTTCACCTAAAAACTAGACAGACGCAAACCCAGAAACTTCTTTGTGACGTGTGCATTGAACTCACAGAGTTGAACCTTTCTTTTGATACAGAAGTTTTGAAACACTCTTTTCGTAGAATCTTCAAGTGGATGGATGGAGTGATTTGAGGCCTATGCTGGAAAAGGAAATACCTTCACGTAGAAACGAGACAAAAGCATTCTCAGAAAGTTCCCTGTGCTTTGTGCATTCAACTCACAGAGTTGAACATTCCCTTTGATAGAGCAGTTTTGAAACACTCTTCTTGTAGAATCTGCAAGTGGATATTTGGAGCGCTTTGAGGCCTCTGCCGCCAAAGGAATTATCATTGCATAAAAACTAGATGGAAGCGTTCTCAGAAACTTCCTTGTGATGAGTGCATTCAACTCGCAGAGTGGAACCTTCCTTTCGATAGACCAGTTTTGAAACACTGTTTTTGTAGAATCCGCAAGTGGCTATTTGGAGCTCTTGGAGGCTTATGCTGGAAAAGGAAATATCTTCGTCTACAAACTAGACAGAAGCATTCTCAGAAACTTCTTTGTCATGTGGGGATTGAACTCACAGAGTTGAACATTCCTTTACATAGAGCAGTTTTGCAACACCCTTTCGGTGGAAAGTGAAAGTGCTTATTTGGTGCGATGGCGGCATCTAGTGGATAAGGAAATACATTCAGATGAAAACAAGATACATCCATTCTCAGAAACTTCTTTGTGATGACTGCATTCTACTCACAGAGTTGAACCTTCCTTTTGATAGAACAGTTTGGAAACACTCTTTTTGTGGAATCTGCAAGTGGCTATTTGGAGCGCTTTGAGGCCTATGCTGGAAAAGGAAATCTCTTCACATAAAACCTAGAACAGAAGTATTCCCAGAAAGTTTTTCTGATGTGCGCATTCAACTCACCGAGCTGAACCTTCCTTTAGATAGAGCAGTTTTGAAACACTCTGTCTGTAGTACCTGCGAGTGGATATTTGGAGTGCTTTGAGTGCTACACTGTAAAAGCAAATATCTTCACTTGGAATCTAGACAGAAGAATTCTCAGAGACTTCCCTGTGCTCTCTGCATTCCACTCACAGAGTTGAACCATCCTTTTGATAGAACAGTTTTGAAACACTCTTGTGGTAGAATCTGCAAGTCGATATTTGGAAAGTTTGGAGGCCTATCCTGGGAAAGGAAATATCTTCCCATCAAAACTAGACAGAAGCATTCTCAGAAGCTTCTTAGTGATGTGCGCATTCAAGTCACAGAGTTGAAGCTTCCTTTTGATATAGCAGTTTGGAACCACTCTTTTAGTGGAATCTGCAAGTGGATGTTCGGAGAGCTAAGAGGCCAACACTGGAAAAGGAAATCTCTTCACGTAAAAACTAGACGGAAGCATTCTCAGAAACTTCAATGGGCTTTACGCATTCAACTCACAGAGTGCAATGTTGCTTTTGAGAGCGCAGTTTTAAAACACTGTTTTTGTAGAATTTGCTAGAGGATGTTTGGAGCGATGTGAGGCCTTTGCTGGAAAAGGAAATATCTTCACATAAAACCTAGACAGAAGCATTCTCAGAAACTCCTTTGTGATGAGTGCATTCAAATCACACACTTGAACCTTCCTTTGGAAAGAGCAGTTTTGAAACACTCTTTCTGAAGTATCTGCAAGGGGATATTTGGAGCGATTTGAGGCCTCTGCTGGAAATGAAATATCTTCACCTAAAAAGTAGACGGAAGCATTCTCAGAAACTCCTTTGTGATGAGTGCATTCAACTCACAGAGTTGAAGCTTCCTTTTGATAGAGCAGTTTTGAAACACTCTTTTAGCAGCATCTGCAGGTGGATATTTGGAGCGCTTTGAGGCCAAGGCTGGAAAACGAAATATCATCACATAAAAACTCGACAGAAGCATTCTCTGAAACTTCTTTGTGATGAGTGCATTCAACTCACAGACTCGAACGTTGCTTTTGATAGAACAGTTTAGAAACACTCCTTTTGTAGAATCTGCAAGTGTTTATTTGGAGCGCTTGGAGGCCTATGTTGGAAAAGGACATATCTTCACATCAAGAGTAGACAGACGCATTCTCAGAAACTTCTTTGTGATGAGTGCATTGAACTCACAGAGTTGAACCTACCTATTGATAGAGAAGTTTTGAAACACCCTTTTTGTAGAATCTGCAAGTGAATATTTGGCGCGATTTGAGGCCTATGCAGGAAACGGAAATATCTTCACATGAAAGCTAGACAGATGAATTCTCCGAAACGTCTTTGTGATGAGTGCATTCAACTCACAGACTTGAAGCTTCCTTTTGAAAGAGCAGTTTCGAAACACTCTTTTTGTAGAATCTGCAAGTGGATATTTGGAGCGCTTTGAGGGCTATGCTGGAAAAGTTAATACCTTCACCTAAAAACTAGACAGACGCAAACTCAGAAACTTCTTTGTGACGTGCGCATTGAACTCACAGAGTTGAACCTTTCTTTTGATACAGAAGTTTTGAAACACTCTTTTCGTAGAATCTTCAAGTGGATGGATGGAGTGATTTGAGGCCTATGCTGGAAAAGGAAATACCTTCACGTAGAAACGAGACAAAAGCATTCTCAGAAAGTTCCCTGTGCTTTGTGCATTCAACTCACAGAGTTGAACATTCCCTTTGATAGAGCAGTTTTGAAACACTCTTTTTGTAGAATCTGCAAGTGGATATTTGGAGCGCTTTGAGGCCTCTGCCGCCAAAGGAATTATCATTGCATAAAAACTAGATGGAAGCGTTCTCAGAAACTTCCTTGTGATGAGTGCCTTCAACTCGCAGAGTGGAACCTTCCTTTCGATAGACCAGTTTTGAAACACTGTTTTTGTAGAATCCGCAAGTGGCTATTTGGAGCTCTTTGAGGCTTATGCTGGAAAAGGAAAAGTCTTCGTCTACAAACTAGACAGAAGCATTCTCAGAAACTTCTTTGTCATGTGGGGATTGAACTCACACAGTTGAACATTCCTTTACATAGAGCAGTTTTGCAACACCCTTTCGGTGGAAAGTGAAAGTGCTTATTTGGTGCGATGGTGGCATCTAGTGGATAAGGAAATACATTCAGATGAAAACAAGATACATCCATTCTCAGAAACTTCTTTGTGATGACTGCATTCTACTCACAGAGTTGAACCTTCCTTTTGATAGAACAGTTTTGAAACACTCTTTTTGTGGAATCTGCAAGTGGCTATTTGGAGCGCTTTGAGGCCTATGCTGGAAAAGGAAATCTCTTCACATAAAACCTAGACAGAAGTATTCCCAGAAAGTTTTTCTGATGTGCGCATTCAACTCACCGAGTTGAACCTTCCTTTAGATAGAGCAGTTTTGAAACACTCTGTCTGTAGTACCTGCGAGTGGATATTTGGAGTGCTTTGAGTGCTACACTGTAAAAGCAAATATCTTCACTTGGAATCTAGACAGAAGAATTCTCAGAGACTTCCCTGTGCTCTCTGCATTCCACTCACAGAGTTGAACCTTCCTTTTGATAGAACAGTTTTGAAACACTCTTGTGGTAGAATCTGCAAGTCGATATTTGGAAGGTTTGGAGGCCTATCCTGGGAAAGGAAATATCTTCCCATCAAAACTAGACAGAAGCATTCTCAGAAGCTTCTTAGTGATGTGCGCATTCAAGTCACAGAGTTGAAGCTTCCTTTTGATATAGCAGTTTTGAACCACTCTTTTAGTAGAATCTGCAAGTGGATGTTCGGAGAGCTAAGAGGCCAACACTGGAAAAGGAAATCTCTTCACGTAAAAACTAGACGGAAGCATTCTCATAAAATTCAATGGGCTTTACGCATTCAACTCACAGAGTGCAATGTTGCTTTTGAGAGCGCAGTTTTAAAACACTGTTTTTGTAGAATTTGCTAGAGGATGTTTGGAGCGATGTGAGGCCTTTGCTGGAAAAGGAAATATCTTCACATAAAACCTAGACAGAAGCATTCTCAGAAACTCCTTTGTGATGAGTGCATTCAATTCACACACTTGAACCTTCCTTTGGAAAGAGCAGTTTTGAAACACTCTTTGTGAAGAATCTGCAAGTGGATATTTGGAGCGATTTGAGGCCTATGCTGGAAATGAAATATCTTCACCTAAAAACTAGACGGAAGCATTCTCAGAAACTCCTTTGTGATGAGTGCATTCAACTCACAGAGTTGAAGCTTCCTTTTGATAGAGCAGTTTTGAAACACTCTTTTAGCAGCATCTGCAGGTGGATATTTGGAGCGCTTTGAGGCCAAGGCTGGAAAACGAAATATCATCACATAAAAACTCGACAGAAGCATTCTCTGAAACTTCTTTGTGATGAGTGCATTCAACTCACAGACTCGAACGTTGCTTTTGATAGAACAGTTTAGAAACACTCCTTTTGTAGAATCTGCAAGTGTTTATTTGGAGCGCTTGGAGGCCTATGTTGGAAAAGGACATATCTTCACATCAAAAGTAGACAGACGCATTCTCAGAAACTTCTTTGTGATGAGTGCATTGAACTCACAGAGTTGAACCTACCTATTGATAGAGAAGTTTTGAAACACCCTTTTTGTAGAATCTGCAAGTGAATATTTGGCGCGATTTGAGGCCTATGCAGGAAACGGAAATATCTTCACATGAAAGCTAGACAGATGAATTCTCCGAAACGTCTTTGTGATGAGTGCATTCAACTCACAGACTTGAAGCTTCCTTTTGAAAGAGCAGTTTCGAAACACTCTTTTTGTAGAATCTGCAAGTGGATATTTGGAGCGCTTTGAGGGCTATGCTGGAAAAGTTAATACCTTCACCTAAAAACTAGACAGACGCAAACTCAGAAACTTCTTTGTGACGTGTGCATTGAACTCACAGAGTTGAACCTTTCTTTTGATACAGAAGTTTTGAAACACTCTTTTCGTAGAATCTTCAAGTGGATGGATGGAGTGATTTGAGGCCTATGCTGGAAAAGGAAATACCTTCACGTAGAAACGAGACAAAAGCATTCTCAGAAAGTTCCCTGTGCTTTGTGCATTCAACTCACAGAGTTGAACATTCCCTTTGATAGAGCAGTTTTGAAACACTCTTTTTGTAGAATCTGCAAGTGGATATTTGGAGCGCTTTGAGGCCTCTGCCGCCAAAGGAATTATCATTGCATAAAAACTAGATGGAAGCGTTCTCAGAAACTTCCTTGTGATGAGTGCCTTCAACTCGCAGAGTGGAACCTTCCTTTCGATAGACCAGTTTTGAAACACTGTTTTTGTAGAATCCGCAAGTGGCTATTTGGAGCTCTTTGAGGCTTATGCTGGAAAAGGAAATATCTTCGTCTACAAACTAGACAGAAGCATTCTCAGAAACTTCTTTGTCATGTGGGGATTGAACTCACAGAGTTGAACATTCCTTTACATAGAGCAGTTTTGCAACACCCTTTCGGTGGAAAGTGAAAGTGCTTATTTGGTGCGATGGCGGCATCTAGTGGATAAGGAAATACATTCAGATGAAAACAAGATACATCCATTCTCAGAAACTTCTTTGTGATGACTGCATTCTACTCACAGAGTTGAACCTTCCTTTTGATAGAGCAGTTTTGAAACACTCTTTTTGTGGAATCTGCAAGTGGCTATTTGGAGCGCTTTGAGGCCTATGCTGGAAAAGGAAATCTCTTCACATAAAACCTAGAACAGAAGTATTCCCAGAAAGTTTTTCTGATGTGCGCATTCAACTCACCGAGTTGAACCTTCCTTTAGATAGAGCAGTTTTGAAACACTCTGTCTGTAGTACCTGCGAGTGGATATTTGGAGTGCTTTGAGTGCTACACTGTAAAAGCAAATATCTTCACTTGGAATCTAGACAGAAGAATTCTCAGAGACTTCCCTGTGCTCTCTGCATTCCACTCACAGAGTTGAACCTTCCTTTTGATAGAACAGTTTTGAAACACTCTTGTGGTAGAATCTGCAAGTCGATATTTGGAAGGTTTGGAGGCCTATCCTGGGAAAGGAAATATCTTCCCATCAAAACTAGACAGAAGCATTCTCAGAAGCTTCTTAGTGATGTGCGCATTCAAGTCACAGAGTTGAAGCTTCCTTTTGATATAGCAGTTTGGAACCACTCTTTTAGTGGAATCTGCAAGTGGATGTTCGGAGAGCTAAGAGGCCAACACTGGAAAAGGAAATCTCTTCACGTAAAAACTAGACGGAAGCATTCTCAGAAACTTCAATGGGCTTTACGCATTCAACTCACAGAGTGCAATGTTGCTTTTGAGAGCGCAGTTTTAAAACACTGTTTTTGTAGAATTTGCTAGAGGATGTTTGGAGCGATGTGAGGCCTTTGCTGGAAAAGGAAATATCTTCACATAAAACCTAGACAGAAGCATTCTCAGAAACTCCTTTGTGATGAGTGCATTCAAATCACACACTTGAACCTTCCTTTGGAAAGAGCAGTTTTGAAACACTCTTTCTGAAGAATCTGCAAGGGGATATTTGGAGCGATTTGAGGCCTCTGCTGGAAATGAAATATCTTCACCTAAAAACTAGACGGAAGTATTCTCAGAAACTCCTTTGTGATGAGTGCATTCAACTCACAGAGTTGAAGCTTCCTTTTGATAGAGCAGTTTTGAAACACTCTTTTAGCAGCATCTGCAAGTGGATATTTGGAGCGCTTTGAGGCCAAGGCTGGAAAACGAAATATCATCACAGAAAAACTCGACAGAAGCATTCTCTGAAACTTCTTTGTGATGAGTGCATTCAGCTCACAGACTCGAACGTTTCTTTTCATAGAACAGTTTAGAAACACTCCTTTTGTAGAATCTGCAAGTGTTTTTTTGGAGCGCTTGGAGGCCTATGTTGGAAAAGGACATATCTGCACATCAAAAGTAGACAGACGCATTCTCAGAAACTTCTTTGTGATGAGTGCATTGAACTCACAGAGTTGAACCTACCTATTGATAGAGAAGTTTTGAAACACCCTTTTTGTAGAATCTGCAAGTGAATATTTGGCGCGATTTGAGGCCTATGCAGGAAACGGAAATATCTTCACATGAAAACTAGACAGATGAATTCTCCGAAACGTCTTTGTGATGAGTGCATTCAACTCACAGACTTGAAGCTTCCTTTTGAAAGAGCAGTTTCGAAACACTCTTTTTGTAGAATCTGCAAGTGGATATTTGGAGCGCTTTGAGGGCTATGCTGGAAAAGTTAATACCTTCACCTAAAAACTAGACAGACGCAAACCCAGAAACTTCTTTGTGACGTGTGCATTGAACTCACGGAGTTGAACCTTTCTTTTGATACAGAAGTTTTGAAACACTCTTTTCGTAGAATCTTCAAGTGGATGGATGGAGTGATTTGAGGCCTATGCTGGAAAAGGAAATACCTTCACGTAGAAACGAGACAAAAGCATTCTCAGAAAGTTCCCTGTGCTTTGTGCATTCAACTCACAGAGTTGAACATTCCCTTTGATAGAGCAGTTTTGAAACACTCTTCTTGTAGAATCTGCAAGTGGATATTTGGAGCGCTTTGAGGCCTCTGCCGCCAAAGGAATTATCATTGCATAAAAACTAGATGGAAGCGTTCTCAGAAACTTCCTTGTGATGAGTGCATTCAACTCGCAGAGTGGAACCTTCCTTTCGATAGACCAGTTTTGAAACACTGTTTTTGTAGAATCCGCAAGTGGCTATTTGGAGCTCTTGGAGGCTTATGCTGGAAAAGGAAATATCTTCGTCTACAAACTAGACAGAAGCATTCTCAGAAACTTCTTTGTCATGTGGGGATTGAACTCACAGAGTTGAACATTCCTTTACATAGAGCAGTTTTGCAACACCCTTTCGGTGGAAAGTGAAAGTGCTTATTTGGTGCGATGGCGGCATCTAGTGGATAAGGAAATACATTCAGATGAAAACAAGATACATCCATTCTCAGAAACTTCTTTGTGATGACTGCATTCTACTCACAGAGTTGAACCTTCCTTTTGATAGAACAGTTTGGAAACACTCTTTTTGTGGAATCTGCAAGTGGCTATTTGGAGCGCTTTGAGGCCTATGCTGGAAAAGGAAATCTCTTCACATAAAACCTAGACAGAAGTATTCCCAGAAAGTTTTTCTGATGTGCGCATTCAACTCACCGAGCTGAACCTTCCTTTAGATAGAGCAGTTTTGAAACACTCTGTCTGTAGTACCTGCGAGTGGATATTTGGAGTGCTTTGAGTGCTACACTGTAAAAGCAAATATCTTCACTTGGAATCTAGACAGAAGAATTCTCAGAGACTTCCCTGTGCTCTCTGCATTCCACTCACAGAGTTGAACCATCCTTTTGATAGAACAGTTTTGAAACACTCTTGTGGTAGAATCTGCAAGTCGATATTTGGAAAGTTTGGAGGCCTATCCTGGGAAAGGAAATATCTTCCCATCAAAACTAGACAGAAGCATTCTCAGAAGCTTCTTAGTGATGTGCGCATTCAAGTCACAGAGTTGAAGCTTCCTTTTGATATAGCAGTTTGGAACCACTCTTTTAGTGGAATCTGCAAGTGGATGTTCGGAGAGCTAAGAGGCCAACACTGGAAAAGGAAATCTCTTCACGTAAAAACTAGACGGAAGCATTCTCAGAAACTTCAATGGGCTTTACGCATTCAACTCACAGAGTGCAATGTTGCTTTTGAGAGCGCAGTTTTAAAACACTGTTTTTGTAGAATTTGCTAGAGGATGTTTGGAGCGATGTGAGGCCTTTGCTGGAAAAGGAAATATCTTCACATAAAACCTAGACAGAAGCATTCTCAGAAACTCCTTTGTGATGAGTGCATTCAAATCACACACTTGAACCTTCCTTTGGAAAGAGCAGTTTTGAAACACTCTTTCTGAAGAATCTGCAAGGGGATATTTGGAGCGATTTGAGGCCTCTGCTGGAAATGAAATATCTTCACCTAAAAACTAGACGGAAGTATTCTCAGAAACTCCTTTGTGATGAGTGCATTCAACTCACAGAGTTGAAGCTTCCTTTTGATAGAGCAGTTTTGAAACACTCTTTTAGCAGCATCTGCAAGTGGATATTTGGAGCGCTTTGAGGCCAAGGCTGGAAAACGAAATATCATCACAGAAAAACTCGACAGAAGCATTCTCTGAAACTTCTTTGTGATGAGTGCATTCAGCTCACAGACTCGAACGTTTCTTTTCATAGAACAGTTTAGAAACACTCCTTTTGTAGAATCTGCAAGTGTTTTTTTGGAGCGCTTGGAGGCCTATGTTGGAAAAGGACATATCTGCACATCAAAAGTAGACAGACGCATTCTCAGAAACTTCTTTGTGATGAGTGCATTGAACTCACAGAGTTGAACCTACCTATTGATAGAGAAGTTTTGAAACACCCTTTTTGTAGAATCTGCAAGTGAATATTTGGCGCGATTTGAGGCCTATGCAGGAAACGGAAATATCTTCACATGAAAACTAGACAGATGAATTCTCCGAAACGTCTTTGTGATGAGTGCATTCAACTCACAGACTTGAAGCTTCCTTTTGAAAGAGCAGTTTCGAAACACTCTTTTTGTAGAATCTGCAAGTGGATATTTGGAGCGCTTTGAGGGCTATGCTGGAAAAGTTAATACCTTCACCTAAAAACTAGACAGACGCAAACCCAGAAACTTCTTTGTGACGTGTGCATTGAACTCACAGAGTTGAACCTTTCTTTTGATACAGAAGTTTTGAAACACTCTTTTCGTAGAATCTTCAAGTGGATGGATGGAGTGATTTGAGGCCTATGCTGGAAAAGGAAATACCTTCACGTAGAAACGAGACAAAAGCATTCTCAGAAAGTTCCCTGTGCTTTGTGCATTCAACTCACAGAGTTGAACATTCCCTTTGATAGAGCAGTTTTGAAACACTCTTCTTGTAGAATCTGCAAGTGGATATTTGGAGCGCTTTGAGGCCTCTGCCGCCAAAGGAATTATCATTGCATAAAAACTAGATGGAAGCGTTCTCAGAAACTTCCTTGTGATGAGTGCATTCAACTCGCAGAGTGGAACCTTCCTTTCGATAGACCAGTTTTGAAACACTGTTTTTGTAGAATCCGCAAGTGGCTATTTGGAGCTCTTGGAGGCTTATGCTGGAAAAGGAAATATCTTCGTCTACAAACTAGACAGAAGCATTCTCAGAAACTTCTTTGTCATGTGGGGATTGAACTCACAGAGTTGAACATTCCTTTACATAGAGCAGTTTTGCAACACCCTTTCGGTGGAAAGTGAAAGTGCTTATTTGGTGCGATGGCGGCATCTAGTGGATAAGGAAATACATTCAGATGAAAACAAGATACATCCATTCTCAGAAACTTCTTTGTGATGACTGCATTCTACTCACAGAGTTGAACCTTCCTTTTGATAGAACAGTTTGGAAACACTCTTTTTGTGGAATCTGCAAGTGGCTATTTGGAGCGCTTTGAGGCCTATGCTGGAAAAGGAAATCTCTTCACATAAAACCTAGAACAGAAGTATTCCCAGAAAGTTTTTCTGATGTGCGCATTCAACTCACCGAGCTGAACCTTCCTTTAGATAGAGCAGTTTTGAAACACTCTGTCTGTAGTACCTGCGAGTGGATATTTGGAGTGCTTTGAGTGCTACACTGTAAAAGCAAATATCTTCACTTGGAATCTAGACAGAAGAATTCTCAGAGACTTCCCTGTGCTCTCTGCATTCCACTCACAGAGTTGAACCATCCTTTTGATAGAACAGTTTTGAAACACTCTTGTGGTAGAATCTGCAAGTCGATATTTGGAAAGTTTGGAGGCCTATCCTGGGAAAGGAAATATCTTCCCATCAAAACTAGACAGAAGCATTCTCAGAAGCTTCTTAGTGATGTGCGCATTCAAGTCACAGAGTTGAAGCTTCCTTTTGATATAGCAGTTTGGAACCACTCTTTTAGTGGAATCTGCAAGTGGATGTTCGGAGAGCTAAGAGGCCAACACTGGAAAAGGAAATCTCTTCACGTAAAAACTAGACGGAAGCATTCTCAGAAACTTCAATGGGCTTTACGCATTCAACTCACAGAGTGCAATGTTGCTTTTGAGAGCGCAGTTTTAAAACACTGTTTTTGTAGAATTTGCTAGAGGATGTTTGGAGCGATGTGAGGCCTTTGCTGGAAAAGGAAATATCTTCACATAAAACCTAGACAGAAGCATTCTCAGAAACTCCTTTGTGATGAGTGCATTCAAATCACACACTTGAACCTTCCTTTGGAAAGAGCAGTTTTGAAACACTCTTTCTGAAGTATCTGCAAGGGGATATTTGGAGCGATTTGAGGCCTCTGCTGGAAATGAAATATCTTCACCTAAAAAGTAGACGGAAGCATTCTCAGAAACTCCTTTGTGATGAGTGCATTCAACTCACAGAGTTGAAGCTTCCTTTTGATAGAGCAGTTTTGAAACACTCTTTTAGCAGCATCTGCAGGTGGATATTTGGAGCGCTTTGAGGCCAAGGCTGGAAAACGAAATATCATCACATAAAAACTCGACAGAAGCATTCTCTGAAACTTCTTTGTGATGAGTGCATTCAACTCACAGACTCGAACGTTTCTTTTGATAGAACAGTTTAGAAACACTCCTTTTGTAGAATCTGCAAGTGTTTATTTGGAGCGCTTGGAGGCCTATGTTGGAAAAGGACATATCTTCACATCAAGTGTAGACAGACGCATTCTCAGAAACTTCTTTGTGATGAGTGCATTGAACTCACAGAGTTGAACCTACCTGTTGATAGAGAAGTTTTGAAACACCTTTTTTGTAGAATCTGCAAGTGAATATTTGGCGCGGTTTGAGGCCTATGCAGGAAACGGAAATATCTTCACATGAAAGCTAGACAGATGAATTCTCCGAAACGTCTTTGTGATGAGTGCATTCAACTCACAGACTTGAAGCTTCCTTTTGAAAGAGCAGTTTCGAAACACTCTTTTTGTAGAATCTGCAAGTGGATATTTGGAGCGCTTTGAGGGCTATGCTGGAAAAGTTAATACCTTCACCTAAAAACTAGACAGACGCAAACTCAGAAACTTCTTTGTGACGTGTGCATTGAACTCACAGAGTTGAACCTTTCTTTTGATACAGAAGTTTTGAAACACTCTTTTCGTAGAATCTTCAAGTGGATGGATGGAGTGATTTGAGGCCTATGCTGGAAAAGGAAATACCTTCACGTAGAAACGAGACAAAAGCATTCTCAGAAAGTTCCCTGTGCTTTGTGCATTCAACTCACAGAGTTGAACATTCCCTTTGATAGAGCAGTTTTGAAACACTCTTTTTGTAGAATCTGCAAGTGGATATTTTGAGCACTTTGAGGCCTCTGCCGCCAAAGGAATTATCATTGCATAAAAACTAGATGGAAGCGTTCTCAGAAACTTCCTTGTGATGAGTGCCTTCAACTCGCAGAGTGGAACCTTCCTTTCGATAGACCAGTTTTGAAAGACTGTTTTTGTAGAATCCGCAAGTGGCTATTTGGAGCTCTTTGAGGCTTATGCTGGAAAAGGAAATATCTTCGTCTACAAACTAGACAGAAGCATTCTCAGAAACTTCTTTGTCATGTGGGGATTGAACTCACAGAGTTGAACATTCCTTTACATAGAGCAGTTTTGCAACACCCTTTCGGTGGAAAGTGAAAGTGCTTATTTGGTGCGATGGCGGCATCTAGTGGATAAGGAAATACATTCAGATGAAAACAAGATACATCCATTCTCAGAAACTTCTTTGTGATGACTGCATTCTACTCACAGAGTTGAACCTTCCTTTTGATAGAACAGTTTTGAAATACTCTTTTTGTGGAATCTGCAAGTGGCTATTTGGAGCGCTTTGAGGCCTATCCTGGAAAAGGAAATCTCTTCACATAAAACCTAGACAGAAGTATTCCCAGAAAGTTTTTCTGATGTGCGCATTCAACTCACCGAGTTGAACCTTCCTTTAGATAGAGCAGTTTTGAAACACTCTTTCTGTAGTACCTGCGAGTGGATATTTGGAGTGCGTTGAGTGCTACACTGTAAAAGCAAATATCTTCACTTAGAATCTAGACGAAAGAATTCTCAGAGACTTCCCTGTGCTCTCTGCATTCCACTCACAGAGTTGAACCTTCCTTTTGATAGAACAGTTTTGAAACACTCTTGTGGTAGAATCTGCAAGTGGATATTTGGAAGGTTTGGAGGCCTATCCCGGGAAAGGAAATATCTTCCCATCAAAACTAGATAGAAGCATTCTCAGAAACTTCTTAGTGATGTGCACATTCAAGTCACAGAGTGGAAGCTTCCTTTTGATATAGCAGTTTTGAACCACTCTTTTAGTAGAATCTGCAAGTGGATGTTTGGAGAGCTAAGAGGCCAACACTGGAAAAGGAAATCTCTTCACGTAAAAACTAGACGGAAGCATTCTCAGAAACTTCAATGGGCTTTACGCATTCAACTCACAGAGTGCAATGTTGCTTTTGAGAGCGCAGTTTTAAAACACTGTTTTTGTAGAATTTGCCAGAGGATGTTTGGAGCGATGTGAAGCCTTTGCTGGAAAAGGAAATATCTTCACATAAAACCTAGACAGAAGCATTCTCAGAAACTCCTTTGTGAGGAGTGCATTCAAATCACACACTTGAACCTTCCTTTGGAAAGAGCAGTTTTGAAACACTCTTTCTGAAGAATCTGCAAGTGGATATTTGGAGCGATTTGAGGCCTCTGCTGGAAATGAAATATCTTCACCTAAAAACTAGACGGAAGCATTCTCAGAAACTCCTTTGTGATGAGTGCATTCAACTCACAGAGTTGAAGCTTCCTTTTGGTAGAGCAGTTTTAAAACACTCTTTTAGCAGCATCTGCAAGTGGATATTTGGAGCGCTTTGAGGCCAAGGCTGGAAAACGAAATATCATCACATAAAAACTCGACAGAAGCATTCTCTGAAACTTCTTTGTGATGAGTGCATTCAACTCACAGACTCGAACGTTTCTTTTGGTAGAACAGTTTAGAAACACTCCTTTTGTAGAATCTGCAAGTGTTTATTTGGAGCGCTTTGAGGCCTATGTTGGAAAAGGACATATCTTCACATCAAAAGTAGACAGACGCATTCTCAGAAACTTCTTTGTGATGAGTGCATTGAACTCACAGAGTTGAACCTACCTATTGATAGAGAAGTTTTGAAACACCCTTTTTGTAGAATCTGCAAGTGAATATTTGGCGTGATTTGAGGCCTATGCAGGAAGCGGAAATAACTTCACATGAAAACTAGACAGATGAATTCTCCGAAACGTCTTTGTGATGAGTGCATTCAACTCACAGACTTGAAGCTTCCTTTTGAAAGAGCAGTTTCGAAACACTCTTTTTGTAGAATCTGCAAGTGGATATTTGGAGCGCTTTGAGGGCTATGCTGGAAATGTTAATACCTTCACCTAAAAACTAGACAGACGCAAACTCAGAAACTTCTTTGTGACGTGTGCATTGAACTCACAGAGTTGAACCTTTCTTTTGATACAGAAGTTTTGAAACACTCTTTTCGTAGAATCTTCAAGTGGATGGATGGAGTGATTTGAGGCCTATGCTGGAAAAGGAAATACCTTCACGTAGAAAGGAGACAAAAGCATTCTCAGAAAGTTCCCTGTGCTTTGTGCATTCAACTCACAGAGTTGAACATTCCCTTTGATAGAGCAGTTTTGAAACACTCTTCTTGTAGAATCGGCAAGTGGATATTTGGAGCGCTTTGAGGCCTCTGCCGCCAAAGGAATTATCATTGCATAAAAACTAGATGGAAGCGTTCTCAGAAACTTCCTTGTGATGAGTGCATTCAACTCGCAGAGTGGAACCTTCCTTTCCATAGACCAGTTTTGAAACACTGTTTTTGTAGAATCTGCAAGTGGCTATTTGGAGCTCTTTGAGGCTTATGCTGGAAAAGGAAATATCTTCGTCTACAAACTAGACAGAAGCATTCTCAGAAACTTCTTTGTCATGTGGGGATTGAACTCACAGAGTTGAACATTCCTTTACATAGAGCAGTTTTGCAACACCCTTTCGGTGGAAAGTGAAAGTGCTTATTTGGTGCGATGGCGGCATCTAGTGGATAAGGAAATACATTCAGGTGAAAACAAGATACATCCATTCTCAGAAACTTCTTTGTGATGACTGCATTCTACTCACAGAGTTGAACCTTCCTTTTGATAGAACAGTTTGGAAACACTCTTTTTGTGGAATCTGCAAGTGGCTATTTGGAGCGCTTTGAGGCCTATGCTGGAAAAGGAAATCTCTTCACATAAAACCTAGACAGAAGTATTCCCAGAAAGTTTTTCTGATGTGCGCATTCAACTCACCGAGTTGAACCTTCCTTTAGATAGAGCAGTTTTGAAACACTCTTTCTGTAGTACCTGCGAGTGGATATTTGGAGTGCTTTGAGTGCTACACTGTAAAAGCAAATATGTTCACTTACTATCTAGACAGAAGAATTCTCAGAGACTTCCCTGTGCTCTCTGCATTCCACTCACAGAGTTGAACCTTCCTTTTGATAGAACAGTTTTGAAACACTCTTGTGGTAGAATCTGCAAGTCGATATTTGGAAGGTTTGGAGGCCTATCCTGGGAAAGGAAATATCTTCCCATCAAAACTAGACAGAAGCATTCTCAGAAACTTCTTAGTGATGTGCGCATTCAAGTCACAGAGTTGAAGCTTCCTTTTGATATAGCAGTTTTGAACCACTCTTTTAGTAGAATCTGCAAGTGGATGTTTGGAGAGCTAAGAGGCCAACACTGGAAAAGGAAATCTCTTCACGTAAAAACTAGACGGAAGCATTCTCAGAAACTTCAATGGGCTTTACGCATTCAACTCACAGAGTGCAATGTTGCTTTTGAGAGCGCAGTTTTAAAACACTGTTTTTGTAGAATTTGCCAGAGGATGTTTGTAGCGATGTGAAGCCTTTGCTGGAAAAGGAAATATCTTCACATAAAACCTAGACAGAAGCATTCTCAGAAACTCCTTTGTGAGGAGTGCATTCAAATCACACACTTGAACCTTCCTTTGGAAAGAGCAGTTTTGAAACACTCTTTCTGAAGAATCTGCAAGTGGATATTTGGAGCGATTTGAGGCCTCTGCTGGAAATGAAATATCTTCACCTAAAAACTAGACGGAAGCATTCTCAGAAACTCCTTTGTGATGAGTGCATTCAACTCACAGAGTTGAAGCTTCCTTTTGGTAGAGCAGTTTTAAAACACTCTTTTAGCAGCATCTGCAAGTGGATATTTGGAGCGCTTTGAGGCCAAGGCTGGAAAACGAAATATCATCACATAAAAACTCGACAGAAGCATTCTCTGAAACTTCTTTGTGATGAGTGCATTCAACTCACAGACTCGAACGTTTCTTTTGATAGAACAGTTTAGAAACACTCCTTTTGTAGAATCTGCAAGTGTTTATTTGGAGCGCTTTGAGGCCTATGTTGGAAAAGGACATATCTTCACATCAAAAGTAGACAGACGCATTCTCAGAAACTTCTTTGTGATGAGTGCATTGAACTCACAGAGTTGAACCTACCTATTGATAGAGAAGTTTTGAAACACCCTTTTTGTAGAATCTGCAAGTGAATATTTGGCGCGATTTGAGGCCTATGCAGGAAGCAGAAATAACTTCACATGAAAACTAGACATATGAATTCTCCGAAACGTCTTTGTGATGAGTGCATTCAACTCACAGACTTGAAGCTTCCTTTTGAAAGAGCAGTTTTGAAACACTCTTTCTGAAGAATCTGCAAGGGGATATTTGGAGCGACTTGAGGCCTCTGCTGGAAATGAAATATCTTCACCTAAAATCTAGACGGAAGCATTCTCAGAAACTCCTTTGTGATGAGTGCATTCAACTCACAGAGTTGAAGCTTCCTTTTGATAGAGCAGTTTTGAAACACTCTTTTAGCAGCATCTGCAGGTGGATATTTGGAGCGCTTTGAGGCCAAGGCTGGAAAACGAAATATCATCACATAAAAACTCGACAGAAGCATTCTCTGAAACTTCTTTGTGATGAGTGCATTCAACTCACAGACTCGAACGTTTCTTTTCATAGAACAGTTTAGAAACACTCCTTTTGTAGAATCTGCAAGTGTTTATTTGGAGCGCTTGGAGGCCTATGTTGGAAAAGGACATATCTGCACATCAAAAGTAGACAGACGCATTCTCAGAAACTTCTTTGTGATGAGTGCATTGAACTCACAGAGTTGAACCTACCTATTGATAGAGAAGTTTTGAAACACCCTTTTTGTAGAATCTGCAAGTGAATATTTGGCGCGATTTGAGGCCTATGCAGGAAACGGAAATATCTTCACATGAAAACTAGACAGATGAATTCTCCGAAACGTCTTTGTGATGAGTGCATTCAACTCACAGACTTGAAGCTTCCTTTGAAAGAGCAGTTTCGAAACACTCTTTTTGTAGAATCTGCAAGTGGATATTTGGAGCGCTTTGAGGGCTATGCTGGAAAAGTTAATACCTTCACCTAAAAACTAGACAGACGCAAACCCAGAAACTTCTTTGTGACGTGTGCATTGAACTCACAGAGTTGAACCTTTCTTTTGATACAGAAGTTTTGAAACACTCTTTTCGTAGAATCTTCAAGTGGATGGATGGAGTGATTTGAGGCCTATGCTGGAAAAGGAAATACCTTCACGTAGAAACGAGACAAAAGCATTCTCAGAAAGTTCCCTGTGCTTTGTGCATTCAACTCACAGAGTTGAACATTCCCTTTGATAGAGCAGTTTTGAAACACTCTTTTTGTAGAATCTGCAAGTGGATATTTGGAGCGCTTTGAGGCCTCTGCCGCCAAAGGAATTATCATTGCATAAAAACTAGATGGAAGCGTTCTCAGAAACTTCCTTGTGATGAGTGCCTTCAACTCGCAGAGTGGAACCTTCCTTTCGATAGACCAGTTTTGAAACACTGTTTTTGTAGAATCCGCAAGTGGCTATTTGGAGCTCTTTGAGGCTTATGCTGGAAAAGGAAATATCTTCGTCTACAAACTAGACAGAAGCATTCTCAGAAACTTCTTTGTCATGTGGGGATTGAACTCACAGAGTTGAACATTCCTTTACATAGAGCAGTTTTGCAACACCCTTTCGGTGGAAAGTGAAAGTGCTTATTTGGTGCGATGGCGGCATCTAGTGGATAAGGAAATACATTCAGATGAAAACAAGATACATCCATTCTCAGAAACTTCTTTGTGATGACTGCATTCTACTCACAGAGTTGAACCTTCCTTTTGATAGAGCAGTTTTGAAACACTCTTTTTGTGGAATCTGCAAGTGGCTATTTGGAGCGCTTTGAGGCCTATGCTGGAAAAGGAAATCTCTTCACATAAAACCTAGACAGAAGTATTCCCAGAAAGTTTTTCTGATGTGCGCATTCAACTCACCGAGTTGAACCTTCCTTTAGATAGAGCAGTTTTGAAACACTCTGTCTGTAGTACCTGCGAGTGGATATTTGGAGTGCTTTGAGTGCTACACTGTAAAAGCAAATATCTTCACTTGGAATCTAGACAGAAGAATTCTCAGAGACTTCCCTGTGCTCTCTGCATTCCACTCACAGAGTTGAACCTTCCTTTTGATAGAACAGTTTTGAAACACTCTTGTGGTAGAATCTGCAAGTCGATATTTGGAAGGTTTGGAGGCCTATCCTGGGAAAGGAAATATCTTCCCATCAAAACTAGACAGAAGCATTCTCAGAAGCTTCTTAGTGATGTGCGCATTCAAGTCACAGAGTTGAAGCTTCCTTTTGATATAGCAGTTTGGAACCACTCTTTTAGTGGAATCTGCAAGTGGATGTTCGGAGAGCTAAGAGGCCAACACTGGAAAAGGAAATCTCTTCACGTAAAAACTAGACGGAAGCATTCTCAGAAACTTCAATGGGCTTTACGCATTCAACTCACAGAGTGCAATGTTGCTTTTGAGAGCGCAGTTTTAAAACACTGTTTTTGTAGAATTTGCTAGAGGATGTTTGGAGCGATGTGAGGCCTTTGCTGGAAAAGGAAATATCTTCACATAAAACCTAGACAGAAGCATTCTCAGAAACTCCTTTGTGATGAGTGCATTCAAATCACACACTTGAACCTTCCTTTGGAAAGAGCAGTTTTGAAACACTCTTTCTGAAGAATCTGCAAGTGGATATTTGGAGCGATTTGAGGCCTCTGCTGGAAATGAAATATCTTCACCTAAAAACTAGACGGAAGCATTCTCAGAAACTCCTTTGTGATGAGTGCATTCAACTCACAGAGTTGAAGCTTCCTTTTGATAGAGCAGTTTTGAAACACTCTTTTAGCAGCATCTGCAGGTGGATATTTGGATCGCTTTGAGGCCAAGGCTGGAAAACGAAATATCATCACATAAAAACTCGACAGAAGCATTCTGTGAAACTTCTTTGTGATGAGTGCATTCAACTCACAGACTCGAACGTTTCTTTTGATAGAACAGTTTAGAAACACTCCTTTTGTAGAATCTGCAAGTGTTTATTTGGAGCGCTTGGAGGCCTATCTTGGAAAAGGACATATCTTCACATCAAGAGTAGACAGACGCATTCTCAGAAACTTCTTTGTGATGAGTGCATTGAACTCACAGAGTTGAACCTACGTGTTGATAGAGAAGTTTTGAACCACCCTTTTTGTAGAATCTGCAAGTGAATATTTGGCGCGATTTGAGGCCTATGCAGGAAACGGAAATATCTTCACATGAAAGCTAGACAGATGAATTCTCCGAAACGTCTTTGTGATGAGTGCATTCAACTCACAGACTTGAAGCTTCCTTTTGAAAGAGCAGTTTCGAAACACTCTTTTTGTAGAATCTGCAAGTGGATATTTGGAGCGCTTTGAGGGCTATGCTGGAAAAGTTAATACCTTCACCTAAAAACTAGACAGACGCAAACTCAGAAACTTCTTTGTGACGTGTGCATTGAACTCACAGAGTTGAACCTTTCTTTTGATACAGAAGTTTTGAAACACTCTTTTCGTAGAATCTTCAAGTGGATGTATGGAGTGATTTGAGGCCTATGCTGGAAAAGGAAATACCTTCACGTAGAAACTAGACAAAAGCATTCTCAGAAAGTTCCCTGTGCTTTGTGCATTCAACTCACAGAGTTGAACATTCCCTTTGATAGAGCAGTTTTGAAACACTCTTCTTGTAGAATCTGCAAGTGGATATTTGGAGCGCTTTGAGGCCTCTGCCGCCAAAGGAATTATCATTGCATAAAAACTAGATGGAAGCGTTCTCAGAAACTTCCTTGTGATGAGTGCATTCAACTCGCAGAGTGGAACCTTCCTTTCGATAGACCAGTTTTGAAACACTGTTTTTGTAGAATCCGCAAGTGGCTATTTGGAGCTCTTTGAGGCTTATGCTGGAAAAGGAAATATCTTCGTCTACAAACTAGACAGAAGCATTCTCAGAAACTTCTTTGTCATGTGGGGATTGAACTCACAGAGTTGAACATTCCTTTACATAGAGCAGTTTTGCAACACCCTTTCGGTGGAAAGTGAAAGTGCTTATTTGGTGCGATGGCGGCATCTAGTGGATAAGGAAATACATTCAGATGAAAACAAGATACATCCATTCTCAGAAACTTCTTTGTGATGACTGCATTCTACTCACAGAGTTGAACCTTCCTTTGGATAGAGCAGTTTTGAAACGCTCTTTTTGTGGAATCTGCAAGTGGCTATTTGGAGCGCTTTGAGGCCTATGCTGGAAAAGGAAATCTCTTCACATAAAACCTAGACAGAAGTATTCCCAGAAAGTTTTTCTGATGTGCGCATTCAACTCACCGAGTTGAACCTTCCTTTAGATAGAGCAGTTTTGAAACACTCTGTCTGTAGTACCTGCGAGTGGATATTTGGAGTGCTTTGAGTGCTACACTGTAAAAGCAAATATCTTCACTTGGAATCTAGACAGAAGAATTCTCAGAGACTTCCCTGTGCTCTCTGCATTCCACTCACAGAGTTGAACCTTCCTTTTGATAGAACAGTTTTGAAACACTCTTGTGGTAGAATCTGCAAGTCGATATTTGGAAGGTTTGGAGGCCTATCCTGGGAAAGGAAATATCTTCCCATCAAAACTAGACAGAAGCATTCTCAGAAGCTTCTTAGTGATGTGCGCATTCAAGTCACAGAGTTGAAGCTTCCTTTTGATATAGCAGTTTTGAACCACTCTTTTAGTGGAATCTGCAAGTGGATGTTCGGAGAGCTAAGAGGCCAACACTGGAAAAGGAAATCTCTTCACGTAAAAACTAGACGGAAGCATTCTCAGAAACTTCAATGGGCTTTACGCATTCAACTCACAGAGTGCCATGTTGCTTTTGAGAGCGCAGTTTTAAAACACTGTTTTTGTAGAATTTGCTAGAGGATGTTTGGAGCGATGTGAGGCCTTTGCTGGAAAAGGAAATATCTTCACATAAAACCTAGACAGAAGCATTCTCAGAAACTCCTTTGTGATGAGTGCATTCAAATCACACCCTTGAACCTTCCTTTGGAAAGAGCAGTTTTGAAACACTCTTTCTGAAGAATCTGCAAGTGGATATTTGGAGCGATTTGAGGCCTCTGCTGGAAATGAAATATCTTCACCTAAAAACTAGACGGAAGCATTCTCAGAAACTCCTTTGTGATGAGTGCATTCAACTCACAGAGTTGAAGCTTCTTTTTGATAGAGCAGTTTTGAAACACTCTTTTAGCAGCATCTGCAAGTGGATATTTGGAGCGCTTTGAGGCCAAGGCTGGAAAACGAAATATCATCACATAAAAACTCGACAGAAGCATTCTCTGAAACTTCTTTGTGATGAGTGCATTCAACTCACAGACTCGAACGTTTCTTTTGATAGAACAGTTTAGAAACACTCCTTTTGTAGAATCTGCAAGTGTTTATTTGGAGCGCTTGGAGGCCTATGTTGGAAAAGGACATATCTTCACATCAAAAGTAGACAGACGCATTCTCAGAAACTTCTTTGTGATGAGTGCATTGAACTCACAGAGTTGAACCTACCTATTGATAGAGAAGTTTTGAAACACCCTTTTTGTAGAATCTGCAAGTGAATATTTGGCGCGATTTGAGGCCTATGCAGGAAACGGAAATATCTTCACATGAAAACTAGACAGATGAATTCTCCGAAACGTCTTTGTGATGAGTGCATTCAACTCACAGACTTGAAGCTTCCTTTTGAAAGAGCAGTTTCGAAACACTCTTTTTGTAGAATCTGCAAGTGGATATTTGGAGCGCTTTGAGGGCTATGCTGGAAAAGTTAATACCTTCACCTAAAAACTAGACAGACGCAAACTCAGAAACTTCTTTTTGACGTGTGCATTGAACTCACAGAGTTGAACCTTTCTTTTGATACAGAAGTTTTGAAACACTCTTTTCGTAGAATCTTCAAGTGGATGGATGGAGTGATTTGAGGCCTATGCTGGAAAAGGAAATACCTTCACGTAGAAACGAGACAAAAGCATTCTCAGAAAGTTCCCTGTGCTTTGTGCATTCAACTCACAGAGTTGAACATTCCCTTTGATAGAGCAGTTTTGAAACACTCTTTTTGTAGAATCTGCAAGTGGATATTTGGAGCGCTTTGAGGCCTCTGCCGCCAAAGGAATTATCATTGCATAAAAACTAGATGGAAGCGTTCTCAGAAACTTCCTTGTGATGAGTGCCTTCAACTCGCAGAGTGGAACCTTCCTTTCGATAGACCAGTTTTGAAACACTGTTTTTGTAGAATCCGCAAGTGGCTATTTGGAGCTCTTTGAGGCTTATGCTGGAAAAGGAAATATCTTCGTCTACAAACTAGACAGAAGCATTCTCAGAAACTTCTTTGTCATGTGGGGATTGAACTCACAGAGTTGAACATTCCTTTACATAGAGCAGTTTTGCAACACCCTTTCGGTGGAAAGTGAAAGTGCTTATTTGGTGCGATGGCGGCATCTAGTGGATAAGGAAATACATTCAGATGAAAACAAGATACATCCATTCTCAGAAACTTCTTTGTGATGACTGCATTCTACTCACAGAGTTGAACCTTCCTTTTGATAGAGCAGTTTTGAAACACTCTTTTTGTGGAATCTGCAAGTGGCTATTTGGAGCGCTTTGAGGCCTATGCTGGAAAAGGAAATCTCTTCACATAAAACCTAGACAGAAGTATTCCCAGAAAGTTTTTCTGATGTGCGCATTCAACTCACCGAGTTGAACCTTCCTTTAGATAGAGCAGTTTTGAAACACTCTGTCTGTAGTACCTGCGAGTGGATATTTGGAGTGCTTTGAGTGCTACACTGTAAAAGCAAATATCTTCACTTGGAATCTAGACAGAAGAATTCTCAGAGACTTCCCTGTGCTCTCTGCATTCCACTCACAGAGTTGAACCTTCCTTTTGATAGAACAGTTTTGAAACACTCTTGTGGTAGAATCTGCAAGTCGATATTTGGAAGGTTTGGAGGCCTATCCTGGGAAAGGAAATATCTTCCCATCAAAACTAGACAGAAGCATTCTCAGAAGCTTCTTAGTGATGTGCGCATTCAAGTCACAGAGTTGAAGCTTCCTTTTGATATAGCAGTTTGGAACCACTCTTTTAGTGGAATCTGCAAGTGGATGTTCGGAGAGCTAAGAGGCCAACACTGGAAAAGGAAATCTCTTCACGTAAAAACTAGACGGAAGCATTCTCAGAAACTTCAATGGGCTTTACGCATTCAACTCACAGAGTGCAATGTTGCTTTTGAGAGCGCAGTTTTAAAACACTGTTTTTGTAGAATTTGCTAGAGGATGTTTGGAGCGATGTGAGGCCTTTGCTGGAAAAGGAAATATCTTCACATAAAACCTAGACAGAAGCATTCTCAGAAACTCCTTTGTGATGAGTGCATTCAAATCACACCCTTGAACCTTCCTTTGGAAAGAGCAGTTTTGAAACACTCTTTCTGAAGAATCTGCAAGTGGATATTTGGAGCGATTTGAGGCCTCTGCTGGAAATGAAATATCTTCACCTAAAAACTAGACGGAAGCATTCTCAGAAACTCCTTTGTGATGAGTGCATTCAACTCACAGAGTTGAAGCTTCTTTTTGATAGAGCAGTTTTGAAACACTCTTTTAGCAGCATCTGCAAGTGGATATTTGGAGCGCTTTGAGGCCAAGGCTGGAAAACGAAATATCATCACATAAAAACTCGACAGAAGCATTCTCTGAAACTTCTTTGTGATGAGTGCATTCAACTCACAGACTCGAACGTTTCTTTTGATAGAACAGTTTAGAAACACTCCTTTTGTAGAATCTGCAAGTGTTTATTTGGAGCGCTTGGAGGCCTATGTTGGAAAAGGACATATCTGCACATCAAAAGTAGACAGACGCATTCTCAGAAACTTCTTTGTGATTAGTGCATTGAACTCACAGAGTTGAACCTACCTATTGATAGAGAAGTTTTGAAACACCCTTTTTGTAGAATCTGCAAGTGAATATTTGGCGCGATTTGAGGCCTATGCAGGAAACGGAAATATCTTCACATGAAAACTAGACAGATGAATTCTCCGAAACGTCTTTGTGATGAGTGCATTCAACTCACAGACTTGAAGCTTCCTTTTGAAAGAGCAGTTTCGAAACACTCTTTTTGTAGAATCTGCAAGTGGATATTTGGAGCGCTTTGAGGGCTATGCTGGAAAAGTTAATACCTTCACCTAAAAACTAGACAGACGCAAACTCAGAAACTTCTTTTTGACGTGTGCATTGAACTCACAGAGTTGAACCTTTCTTTTGATACAGAAGTTTTGAAACACTCTTTTCGTAGAATCTTCAAGTGGATGGATGGAGTGATTTGAGGCCTATGCTGGAAAAGGAAATACCTTCACGTAGAAACGAGACAAAAGCATTCTCAGAAAGTTCCCTGTGCTTTGTGCATTCAACTCACAGAGTTGAACATTCCCTTTGATAGAGCAGTTTTGAAACACTCTTCTTGTAGAATCTGCAAGTGGATATTTGGAGTGCTTTGAGGCCTCTGCCGCCAAAGGAATTATCATTGCATAAAAACTAGACGGAAGCGTTCTCAGAAACTTCCTTGTGATGAGTGCATTCAACTCGCAGAGTGGAACCTTCCTTTCGATAGACCAGTTTTGAAACACTGTTTTTGTAGAATCCGCAAGTGGCTATTTGGAGCTCTTGGAGGCTTATGCTGGAAAAGGAAATATCTTCGTCTACAAACTAGACAGAAGCATTCTCAGAAACTTCTTTGTCATGTGGGGATTGAACTCACAGAGTTGAACATTCCTTTACATAGAGCAGTTTTGCAACACCCTTTCGGTGGAAAGTGAAAGTGCTTATTTGGTGCGATGGCGGCATCTAGTGGATAAGGAAATACATTCAGATGAAAACAAGATACATCCATTCTCAGAAACTTCTTTGTGATGACTGCATTCTACTCACAGAGTTAAACCTTCCTTTTGATAGAACAGTTTTGAAACACTCTTTTTGTGGAATCTGCAAGTGGCTATTTGGAGCGCTTTGAGGCCTATGCTGGAAAAGGAAATCTCTTCACATAAAACCTAGACAGAAGTATTCCCAGAAAGTTTTTCTGATGTGCGCATTCAACTCACTGAGTTGAACCTTCCTTTAGATAGAGCAGTTTTGAAACACTCTGTCTGTAGTACCTGCGAGTGGATATTTGGAGTGCTTTGAGTGCTACACTGTAAAAGCAAATATCTTCACTTGGAATCTAGACAGAAGAATTCTCAGAGACTTCCCTGTGATCTCTGCATTCCACTCACAGAGTTGAACCTTCCTTTTGATAGAACAGTTTTGAAACACTCTTGTGGTAGAATCTGCAAGTCGATATTTGGAAGGTTTGGGGGCCTATCCTGGGAAAGGAAATATCTTCCCATCAAAACTAGATAGAAGCATTCTCAGAAGCTTCTTAGTGATGTGCGCATTCAAGTCACAGAGTTGAAGCTTCCTTTTGATATAGCAGTTTGGAACCACTCTTTTAGTGGAATCTGCAAGTGGATGTTCGGAGAGCTAAGAGGCCAACACTGGAAAAGGAAATCTCTTCACGTAAAAACTAGACGGAAGCATTCTCAGAAACTTCAATGGGCTTTACGCATTCAACTCACAGAGTGCAATGTTGCTTTTGAGAGCGCAGTTTTAAAACACTGTTTTTGTAGAATTTGCTAGAGGATGTTTGGAGCGATGTGAGGCCTTTGCTGGAAAAGGAAATATCTTCACATAAAACCTAGACAGAAGCATTCTCAGAAACTCCTTTGTGATGAGTGCATTCAAATCACACACTTGAACCTTCCTTTGGAAAGAGCAGTTTTGAAACACTCTTTCTGAAGAATCTGCAAGGGGATATTTGGAGCGATTTGAGGCCTCTGCTGGAAATGAAATATCTTCACCTAAAAACTAGACGGAAGCATTCTCAGAAACTCCTTTGTGATGAGTGCATTCAACTCACAGAGTTGAAGCTTCCTTTTGATAGAGCAGTTTTGAAACACTCTTTTAGCAGCATCTGCAGGTAGATATTTGGAGCGCTTTGAGGCCAAGGCTGGAAAACGAAATATCATCACATAAAAACTCGACAGAAGCATTCTCTGAAACTTCTTTGTGATGAGTGCATTCAACTCACAGACTCGAACGTTTCTTTTGATAGAACAGTTTAGAAACACTCCTTTTGTAGAATCTGCAAGTGTTTATTTGGAGCGCTTGGAGGCCTATGTTGGAAAAGGACATATCTTCACATCAAGAGTAGACAGACGCATTCTCAGAAACTTCTTTGTGATGAGTGCATTGAACTCACAGAGTTGAACCTACCTGTTGATAGAGAAGTTTTGAAACACCCTTTTTGTAGAATCTGCAAGTGAATATTTGGCGCGATTTGAGGCCTATGCAGGAAACGGAAATATCTTCACATGAAAGCTAGACAGATGAATTCTCCGAAACGTCTTTGTGATGAGTGCATTCAACTCACAGACTTGAAGCTTCCTTTTGAAAGAGCAGTTTTGAAACACTCTTTCTGAAGAATCTGCAAGGGGATATTTGGAGCGACTTGAGGCCTCTGCTGGAAATGAAATATCTTCACCTAAAATCTAGACGGAAGCATTCTCAGAAACTCCTTTGTGATGAGTGCATTCAACTCACAGAGTTGAAGCTTCCTTTTGATAGAGCAGTTTTGAAACACTCTTTTAGCAGCATCTGCAGGTGGATATTTGGAGCGCTTTGAGGCCAAGGCTGGAAAACGAAATATCATCACATAAAAACTCGACAGAAGCATTCTCTGAAACTTCTTTGTGATGAGTGCATTCAACTCACAGACTCGAACGTTTCTTTTCATAGAACAGTTTAGAAACACTCCTTTTGTAGAATCTGCAAGTGTTTATTTGGAGCGCTTGGAGGCCTATGTTGGAAAAGGACATATCTGCACATCAAAAGTAGACAGACGCATTCTCAGAAACTTCTTTGTGATGAGTGCATTGAACTCACAGAGTTGAACCTACCTATTGATAGAGAAGTTTTGAAACACCCTTTTTGTAGAATCTGCAAGTGAATATTTGGCGCGATTTGAGGCCTATGCAGGAAACGGAAATATCTTCACATGAAAACTAGACAGATGAATTCTCCGAAACGTCTTTGTGATGAGTGCATTCAACTCACAGACTTGAAGCTTCCTTTGAAAGAGCAGTTTCGAAACACTCTTTTTGTAGAATCTGCAAGTGGATATTTGGAGCGCTTTGAGGGCTATGCTGGAAAAGTTAATACCTTCACCTAAAAACTAGACAGACGCAAACCCAGAAACTTCTTTGTGACGTGTGCATTGAACTCACAGAGTTGAACCTTTCTTTTGATACAGAAGTTTTGAAACACTCTTTTCGTAGAATCTTCAAGTGGATGGATGGAGTGATTTGAGGCCTATGCTGGAAAAGGAAATACCTTCACGTAGAAACGAGACAAAAGCATTCTCAGAAAGTTCCCTGTGCTTTGTGCATTCAACTCACAGAGTTGAACATTCCCTTTGATAGAGCAGTTTTGAAACACTCTTCTTGTAGAATCTGCAAGTGGATATTTGGAGCGCTTTGAGGCCTCTGCCGCCAAAGGAATTATCATTGCATAAAAACTAGATGGAAGCGTTCTCAGAAACTTCCTTGTGATGAGTGCATTCAACTCGCAGAGTGGAACCTTCCTTTCGATAGACCAGTTTTGAAACACTGTTTTTGTAGAATCCGCAAGTGGCTATTTGGAGCTCTTGGAGGCTTATGCTGGAAAAGGAAATATCTTCGTCTACAAACTAGACAGAAGCATTCTCAGAAACTTCTTTGTCATGTGGGGATTGAACTCACAGAGTTGAACATTCCTTTACATAGAGCAGTTTTGCAACACCCTTTCGGTGGAAAGTGAAAGTGCTTATTTGGTGCGATGGCGGCATCTAGTGGATAAGGAAATACATTCAGATGAAAACAAGATACATCCATTCTCAGAAACTTCTTTGTGATGACTGCATTCTACTCACAGAGTTGAACCTTCCTTTTGATAGAACAGTTTGGAAACACTCTTTTTGTGGAATCTGCAAGTGGCTATTTGGAGCGCTTTGAGGCCTATGCTGGAAAAGGAAATCTCTTCACATAAAACCTAGACAGAAGTATTCCCAGAAAGTTTTTCTGATGTGCGCATTCAACTCACCGAGCTGAACCTTCCTTTAGATAGAGCAGTTTTGAAACACTCTGTCTGTAGTACCTGCGAGTGGATATTTGGAGTGCTTTGAGTGCTACACTGTAAAAGCAAATATCTTCACTTGGAATCTAGACAGAAGAATTCTCAGAGACTTCCCTGTGCTCTCTGCATTCCACTCACAGAGTTGAACCATCCTTTTGATAGAACAGTTTTGAAACACTCTTGTGGTAGAATCTGCAAGTCGATATTTGGAAAGTTTGGAGGCCTATCCTGGGAAAGGAAATATCTTCCCATCAAAACTAGACAGAAGCATTCTCAGAAGCTTCTTAGTGATGTGCGCATTCAAGTCACAGAGTTGAAGCTTCCTTTTGATATAGCAGTTTGGAACCACTCTTTTAGTGGAATCTGCAAGTGGATGTTCGGAGAGCTAAGAGGCCAACACTGGAAAAGGAAATCTCTTCACGTAAAAACTAGACGGAAGCATTCTCAGAAACTTCAATGGGCTTTACGCATTCAACTCACAGAGTGCAATGTTGCTTTTGAGAGCGCAGTTTTAAAACACTGTTTTTGTAGAATTTGCTAGAGGATGTTTGGAGCGATGTGAGGCCTTTGCTGGAAAAGGAAATATCTTCACATAAAACCTAGACAGAAGCATTCTCAGAAACTCCTTTGTGATGAGTGCATTCAAATCACACACTTGAACCTTCCTTTGGAAAGAGCAGTTTTGAAACACTCTTTCTGAAGAATCTGCAAGGGGATATTTGGAGCGATTTGAGGCCTCTGCTGGAAATGAAATATCTTCACCTAAAAAGTAGACGGAAGCATTCTCAGAAACTCCTTTGTGATGAGTGCATTCAACTCACAGAGTTGAAGCTTCCTTTTGATAGAGCAGTTTTGAAACACTCTTTTAGCAGCATCTGCAGGTGGATATTTGGAGCGCTTTGAGGCCAAGGCTGGAAAACGAAATATCATCACATAAAAACTCGACAGAAGCATTCTCTGAAACTTCTTTGTGATGAGTGCATTCAACTCACAGACTCGAACGTTTCTTTTGATAGAACAGTTTAGAAACACTCCTTTTGTAGAATCTGCAAGTGTTTATTTGGAGCGCTTGGAGGCCTATGTTGGAAAAGGACATATCTTCACATCAAGTGTAGACAGACGCATTCTCAGAAACTTCTTTGTGATGAGTGCATTGAACTCACAGAGTTGAACCTACCTGTTGATAGAGAAGTTTTGAAACACCTTTTTTGTAGAATCTGCAAGTGAATATTTGGCGCGGTTTGAGGCCTATGCAGGAAACGGAAATATCTTCACATGAAAGCTAGACAGATGAATTCTCCGAAACGTCTTTGTGATGAGTGCATTCAACTCACAGACTTGAAGCTTCCTTTTGAAAGAGCAGTTTCGAAACACTCTTTTTGTAGAATCTGCAAGTGGATATTTGGAGCGCTTTGAGGGCTATGCTGGAAAAGTTAATACCTTCACCTAAAAACTAGACAGACGCAAACTCAGAAACTTCTTTGTGACGTGTGCATTGAACTCACAGAGTTGAACCTTTCTTTTGATACAGAAGTTTTGAAACACTCTTTTCGTAGAATCTTCAAGTGGATGGATGGAGTGATTTGAGGCCTATGCTGGAAAAGGAAATACCTTCACGTAGAAACGAGACAAAAGCATTCTCAGAAAGTTCCCTGTGCTTTGTGCATTCAACTCACAGAGTTGAACATTCCCTTTGATAGAGCAGTTTTGAAACACTCTTCTTGTAGAATCTGCAAGTGGATATTTTGAGCGCTTTGAGGCCTCTGCCGCCAAAGGAATTATCATTGCATAAAAACTAGATGGAAGCGTTCTCAGAAACTTCCTTGTGATGAGTGCCTTCAACTCGCAGAGTGGAACCTTCCTTTCGATAGACCAGTTTTGAAAGACTGTTTTTGTAGAATCCGCAAGTGGCTATTTGGAGCTCTTTGAGGCTTATGCTGGAAAAGGAAATATCTTCGTCTACAAACTAGACAGAAGCATTCTCAGAAACTTCTTTGTCATGTGGGGATTGAACTCACAGAGTTGAACATTCCTTTACATAGAGCAGTTTTGCAACACCCTTTCGGTGGAAAGTGAAAGTGCTTATTTGGTGCGATGGCGGCATCTAGTGGATAAGGAAATACATTCAGATGAAAACAAGATACATCCATTCTCAGAAACTTCTTTGTGATGACTGCATTCTACTCACAGAGTTGAACCTTCCTTTTGATAGAACAGTTTTGAAATACTCTTTTTGTGGAATCTGCAAGTGGCTATTTGGAGCGCTTTGAGGCCTATCCTGGAAAAGGAAATCTCTTCACATAAAACCTAGACAGAAGTATTCCCAGAAAGTTTTTCTGATGTGCGCATTCAACTCACCGAGTTGAACCTTCCTTTAGATAGAGCAGTTTTGAAACACTCTTTCTGTAGTACCTGCGAGTGGATATTTGGAGTGCGTTGAGTGCTACACTGTAAAAGCAAATATCTTCACTTAGAATCTAGACGAAAGAATTCTCAGAGACTTCCCTGTGCTCTCTGCATTCCACTCACAGAGTTGAACCTTCCTTTTGATAGAACAGTTTTGAAACACTCTTGTGGTAGAATCTGCAAGTGGATATTTGGAAGGTTTGGAGGCCTATCCCGGGAAAGGAAATATCTTCCCATCAAAACTAGATAGAAGCATTCTCAGAAACTTCTTAGTGATGTGCGCATTCAAGTCACAGAGTGGAAGCTTCCTTTTGATATAGCAGTTTTGAACCACTCTTTTAGTAGAATCTGCAAGTGGATGTTTGGAGAGCTAAGAGGCCAACACTGGAAAAGGAAATCTCTTCACGTAAAAACTAGACGGAAGCATTCTCAGAAACTTCAATGGGCTTTACGCATTCAACTCACAGAGTGCAATGTTGCTTTTGAGAGCGCAGTTTTAAAACACTGTTTTTGTAGAATTTGCCAGAGGATGTTTGGAGCGATGTGAAGCCTTTGCTGGAAAAGGAAATATCTTCACATAAAACCTAGACAGAAGCATTCTCAGAAACTCCTTTGTGAGGAGTGCATTCAAATCACACACTTGAACCTTCCTTTGGAAAGAGCAGTTTTGAAACACTCTTTCTGAAGAATCTGCAAGTGGATATTTGGAGCGATTTGAGGCCTCTGCTGGAAATGAAATATCTTCACCTAAAAACTAGACGGAAGCATTCTCAGAAACTCCTTTGTGATGAGTGCATTCAACTCACAGAGTTGAAGCTTCCTTTTGGTAGAGCAGTTTTAAAACACTCTTTTAGCAGCATCTGCAAGTGGATATTTGGAGCGCTTTGAGGCCAAGGCTGGAAAACGAAATATCATCACATAAAAACTCGACAGAAGCATTCTCTGAAACTTCTTTGTGATGAGTGCATTCAACTCACAGACTCGAACGTTTCTTTTGATAGAACAGTTTAGAAACACTCCTTTTGTAGAATCTGCAAGTGTTTATTTGGAGCGCTTTGAGGCCTATGTTGGAAAAGGACATATCTTCACATCAAAAGTAGACAGACGCATTCTCAGAAACTTCTTTGTGATGAGTGCATTGAACTCACAGAGTTGAACCTACCTATTGATAGAGAAGTTTTGAAACACCCTTTTTGTAGAATCTGCAAGTGAATATTTGGCGCGATTTGAGGCCTATGCAGGAAGCGGAAATAACTTCACATGAAAACTAGACAGATGAATTCTCCGAAACGTCTTTGTGATGAGTGCATTCAACTCACAGACTTGAAGCTTCCTTTTGAAAGAGCAGTTTCGAAACACTCTTTTTGTAGAATCTGCAAGTGGATATTTGGAGCGCTTTGAGGGCTATGCTGGAAATGTTAATACCTTCACCTAAAAACTAGACAGACGCAAACTCAGAAACTTCTTTGTGACGTGTGCATTGAACTCACAGAGTTGAACCTTTCTTTTGATACAGAAGTTTTGAAACACTCTTTTCGTAGAATCTTCAAGTGGATGGATGGAGTGATTTGAGGCCTATGCTGGAAAAGGAAATACCTTCACGTAGAAAGGAGACAAAAGCATTCTCAGAAAGTTCCCTGTGCTTTGTGCATTCAACTCACAGAGTTGAACATTCCCTTTGATAGAGCAGTTTTGAAACACTCTTCTTGTAGAATCGGCAAGTGGATATTTGGAGCGCTTTGAGGCCTCTGCCGCCAAAGGAATTATCATTGCATAAAAACTAGATGGAAGCGTTCTCAGAAACTTCCTTGTGATGAGTGCATTCAACTCGCAGAGTGGAACCTTCCTTTCCATAGACCAGTTTTGAAACACTGTTTTTGTAGAATCCGCAAGTGGCTATTTGGAGCTCTTTGAGGCTTATGCTGGAAAAGGAAATATCTTCGTCTACAAACTAGACAGAAGCATTCTCAGAAACTTCTTTGTCATGTGGGGATTGAACTCACAGAGTTGAACATTCCTTTACATAGAGCAGTTTTGCAACACCCTTTCGGTGGAAAGTGAAAGTGCTTATTTGGTGCGATGGCGGCATCTAGTGGATAAGGAAATACATTCAGGTGAAAACAAGATACATCCATTCTCAGAAACTTCTTTGTGATGACTGCATTCTACTCACAGAGTTGAACCTTCCTTTTGATAGAACAGTTTGGAAACACTCTTTTTGTGGAATCTGCAAGTGGCTATTTGGAGCGCTTTGAGGCCTATGCTGGAAAAGGAAATCTCTTCACATAAAACCTAGACAGAAGTATTCCCAGAAAGTATTTCTGATGTGCGCATTCAACTCACCGAGTTGAACCTTCCTTTAGATAGAGCAGTTTTGAAACACTCTTTCTGTAGTACCTGCGAGTGGATATTTGGAGTGCTTTGAGTGCTACACTGTAAAAGCAAATATGTTCACTTACTATCTAGACAGAAGAATTCTCAGAGACTTCCCTGTGCTCTCTGCATTCCACTCACAGAGTTGAACCTTCCTTTTGATAGAACAGTTTTGAAACACTCTTGTGGTAGAATCTGCAAGTCGATATTTGGAAGGTTTGGAGGCCTATCCTGGGAAAGGAAATATCTTCCCATCAAAACTAGACAGAAGCATTCTCAGAAACTTCTTAGTGATGTGCGCATTCAAGTCACAGAGTTGAAGCTTCCTTTTGATATAGCAGTTTTGAACCACTCTTTTAGTAGAATCTGCAAGTGGATATTTGGAGAGCTAAGAGGCCAACACTGGAAAAGGAAATCTCTTCACGTAAAAACTAGACGGAAGCATTCTCAGAAACTTCAATGGGCTTTACGCATTCAACTCACAGAGTGCAATGTTGCTTTTGAGAGCGCAGTTTTAAAACACTGTTTTTGTAGAATTTGCCAGAGGATGTTTGTAGCGATGTGAAGCCTTTGCTGGAAAAGGAAATATCTTCACATAAAACCTAGACAGAAGCATTCTCAGAAACTCCTTTGTGAGGAGTGCATTCAAATCACACACTTGAACCTTCCTTTGGAAAGAGCAGTTTTGAAACACTCTTTCTGAAGAATCTGCAAGTGGATATTTGGAGCGATTTGAGGCCTCTGCTGGAAATGAAATATCTTCACCTAAAAACTAGACGGAAGCATTCTCAGAAACTCCTTTGTGATGAGTGCATTCAACTCACAGAGTTGAAGCTTCCTTTTGGTAGAGCAGTTTTAAAACACTCTTTTAGCAGCATCTGCAAGTGGATATTTGGAGCGCTTTGAGGCCAAGGCTGGAAAACGAAATATCATCACATAAAAACTCGACAGAAGCATTCTCTGAAACTTCTTTGTGATGAGTGCATTCAACTCACAGACTCGAACGTTTCTTTTGATAGAACAGTTTAGAAACACTCCTTTTGTAGAATCTGCAAGTGTTTATTTGGAGCGCTTTGAGGCCTATGTTGGAAAAGGACATATCTTCACATCAAAAGTAGACAGACGCATTCTCAGAAACTTCTTTGTGATGAGTGCATTGAACTCACAGAGTTGAACCTACCTATTGATAGAGAAGTTTTGAAACACCCTTTTTGTAGAATCTGCAAGTGAATATTTGGCGCGATTTGAGGCCTATGCAGGAAGCAGAAATAACTTCACATGAAAACTAGACATATGAATTCTCCGAAACGTCTTTGTGATGAGTGCATTCAACTCACAGACTTGAAGCTTCCTTTTGAAAGAGCAGTTTCGAAACACTCTTTTTGTAGAATCTGCAAGTGGATATTTGGAGCGCTTTGAGGGCTATGCTGGAAATGTTAATACCTTCACCTAAAAACTAGACAGACGCAAACTCAGAAACTTCTTTGTGACGTGTGCATTGAACTCACAGAGTTGAACCTTTCTTTTGATACAGAAGTTTTGAAACACTCTTTTCGTAGAATCTTCAAGTGGATGGATGGAGTGATTTGAGGCCTATGCTGGAAAAGGAAATACCTTCACGTAGAAAGGAGACAAAAGCATTCTCAGAAAGTTCCCTGTGCTTTGTGCATTCAACTCACAGAGTTGAACATTCCCTTTGATAGAGCAGTTTTGAAACACTCTTCTTGTAGAATCGGCAAGTGGATATTTGGAGCGCTTTGAGGCCTCTGCCGCCAAAGGAATTATCATTGCATAAAAACTAGATGGAAGCGTTCTCAGAAACTTCCTTGTGATGAGTGCATTCAACTCGCAGAGTGGAACCTTCCTTTCGATAGACCAGTTTTGAAACACTGTTTTTGTAGAATCCGCAAGTGGCTATTTGGAGCTCTTTGAGGCTTATGCTGGAAAAGGAAATATCTTCGTCTACAAACTAGACAGAAGCATTCTCAGAAACTTCTTTGTCATGTGGGGATTGAACTCACAGAGTTGAACATTCCTTTACATAGAGCAGTTTTGCAACACCCTTTCGGTGGAAAGTGAAAGTGCTTATTTGGTGCGATGGCGGCATCTAGTGGATAAGGAAATACATTCAGGTGAAAACAAGATACATCCATTCTCAGAAACTTCTTTGTGATGACTGCATTCTACTCACAGAGTTGAACCTTCCTTTTGATAGAACAGTTTGGAAACACTCTTTTTGTGGAATCTGCAAGTGGCTATTTGGAGCGCTTTGAGGCCTATGCTGGAAAAGGAAATCTCTTCACATAAAACCTAGACAGAAGTATTCCCAGAAAGTTTTTCTGATGTGCGCATTCAACTCACCGAGTTGAACCTTCCTTTAGATAGAGCAGTTTTGAAACACTCTTTCTGTAGTACCTGCGAGTGGATATTTGGAGTGCTTTGAGTGCTACACTGTAAAAGCAAATATGTTCACTTACTATCTAGACAGAAGAATTCTCAGAGACTTCCCTGTGCTCTCTGCATTCCACTCACAGAGTTGAACCTTCCTTTTGATAGAACAGTTTTGAAACACTCTTGTGGTAGAATCTGCAAGTCGATATTTGGAAGGTTTGGAGGCCTATCCTGGGAAAGGAAATATCTTCCCATCAAAACTAGACAGAAGCATTCTCAGAAACTTCTTAGTGATGTGCGCATTCAAGTCACAGAGTTGAAGCTTCCTTTTGATATAGCAGTTTTGAACCACTCTTTTAGTAGAATCTGCAAGTGGATGTTTGGAGAGCTAAGAGGCCAACACTGGAAAAGGAAATCTCTTCACGTAAAAACTAGACGGAAGCATTCTCAGAAACTTCAATGGGCTTTACGCATTCAACTCACAGAGTGCAATGTTGCTTTTGAGAGCGCAGTTTTAAAACACTGTTTTTGTAGAATTTGCCAGAGGATGTTTGTAGCGATGTGAAGCCTTTGCTGGAAAAGGAAATATCTTCACATAAAACCTAGACAGAAGCATTCTCAGAAACTCCTTTGTGAGGAGTGCATTCAAATCACACACTTGAACCTTCCTTTGGAAAGAGCAGTTTTGAAACACTCTTTCTGAAGAATCTGCAAGTGGATATTTGGAGCGATTTGAGGCCTCTGCTGGAAATGAAATATCTTCACCTAAAAACTAGACGGAAGCATTCTCAGAAACTCCTTTGTGATGAGTGCATTCAACTCACAGAGTTGAAGCTTCCTTTTGGTAGAGCAGTTTTGAAACACTCTTTTAGCAGCATCTGCAAGTGGATATTTGGAGCGCTTTGAGGCCAAGGCTGGAAAACGAAATATCATCACATAAAAACTCGACAGAAGCATTCTGTGAAACTTCTTTGTGATGAGTGCATTCAACTCACAGACTCGAACGTTTCTTTTGATAGAACAGTTTAGAAACACTCCTTTTGTAGAATCTGCAAGTGTTTATTTGGAGCGCTTGGAGGCCTATGTTGGAAAAGGACATATCTTCACATCAAAAGTAGACAGACGCATTCTCAGAAACTTCTTTGTGATGAGTGCATTGAACTCACAGAGTTGAACCTACCTATTGATAGAGAAGTTTTGAAACACCCTTTTTGTAGAATCTGCAAGTGAATATTTGGCGCGATTTGAGGCCTATGCAGGAAACGGAAATAACTTCACATGAAAACTAGACAGATGAATTCTCCGAAACGTCTTTGTGATGAGTGCATTCAACTCACAGACTTGAAGCTTCCTTTTGAAAGAGCAGTTTCGAAACACTCTTTTTGTAGAATCTGCAAGTGGATATTTGGAGCGCTTTGAGGGCTATGCTGGAAAAGTTATTACCTTCACCTAAAAACTAGACAGACGCAAACTCAGAAACTTCTTTGTGACGTGTGCATTGAACTCACAGAGTTGAACCTTTCTTTTGATACAGAAGTTTTGAAACACTCTTTTCGTAGAATCTTCAAGTGGATGGATGGAGTGATTTGAGGCCTATGCTGGAAAAGGAAATACCTTCACGTAGAAACGAGACAAAAGCATTCTCAGAAAGTTCCCTGTGCTTTGTGCATTCAACTCACAGAGTTGAACATTCCCTTTGATAGAGCAGTTTTGAAACACTCTTCTTGTAGAATCTGCAAGTGGATATTTGGAGCGCTTTGAGGCCTCTGCCGCCAAAGGAATTATCATTGCATAAAAACTAGATGGAAGCGTTCTCAGAAACTTCCTTGTGATGAGTGCATTCAACTCGCAGAGTGGAACCTTCCTTTCGATAGACCAGTTTTGAAACACTGTTTTTGTAGAATCCCCAAGTGGCTATTTGGAGCTCTTTGAGGCTTATGCTGGAAAAGGAAATATCTTCGTCTACAAACTAGACAGAAGCATTCTCAGAAACTTCTTTGTCATGTGGGGATTGAGCTCACAGAGTTGAACATTCCTTTACATAGAGCAGTTTTGCAACACCCTTTCGGTGGAAAGTGAAAGTGCTTATTTGGTGCGATGGCGGCATCTAGTGGATAAGGAAATACATTCAGATGAAAACAAGATACATCCATTCTCAGAAACTTCTTTGTGATGACTGCATTCTACTCACAGAGTTGAACCTTCCTTTTGATAGAACAGTTTTGAAACACTCTTTTTGTGGAATCTGCAAGTGGCTATTTGGAGCGCTTTGAGGCCTATGCTGGAAAAGGAAATCTCTTCACATAAAACCTAGACAGAAGTATTCCCAGAAAGTTTTTCTGATGTGCGCATTCAACTCACCGAGTTGAAGCTTCCTTTAGATAGAGCAGTTTTGAAACACTCTGTCTGTAGTACCTGCGAGTGGATATTTGGAGTGCTTTGAGTGCTACACTGTAAAAGCAAATATCTTCACTTGGAATCTAGACAGAAGAATTCTCAGAGACTTCCCTGTGCTCTCTGCATTCCACTCACAGAGTTGAACCTTCCTTTTGATAGAACAGTTTTGAAACACTCTTGTGGTAGAATCTGCAAGTCGATATTTGGAAGGTTTGGAGGCCTATCCTGGGAAAGGAAATATCTTCCCATCAAAACTAGACAGAAGCATTCTGAGAAACATCATAGTGATGTGCGCATTCAAGTCACAGAGTTGAAGCTTCCTTTTGATATAGCAGTTTTGAACCACTCTTTTAGTAGAATCTGCAAGTGGATGTTTGGAGAGCTAAGAGGCCAACAGTGGAAAAGGAAATATCTTCACGTAAAAACTAGACGGAAGCATTCTCAGAAACTTCAATGGGCTTTACGCATTCACCTCACAGAGTGCCATGTTCCTTTTGAGAGCGCAGTTTTAAAACACTGTTTTTGTAGAATTTGCTAGAGGATGTTTGGAGCGATGTGAGGCCTTTGCTGGAAAAGGAAATATCTTCACATAAAACCTAGATAGAAGCATTCTCAGAAACTCCTTTGTGATGAGTGCATTCAAATCACAAACTTGAAACTTCCTTTGGAAAGAGCAGTTTTGAAACACTCTTTTTGTAGAATTTGCAAGGGGATATTTGGAGCGCTTTGAGGCCTATGCTGGAAAATGAAATATCTTCACCTAAAAACTAGACGGAAGCATTCTCAGAAACATCTTTGTGATGAGTGCATTCAACTCACAGAGTTGAAGCTTCCTTTTGATAGAGGAGTTTTGAAACACTCTTTTAGCGGCATCTGCAAGTGGATATTTGGAGCGCTTTGAGGCCAAGGCTGGAAAACGAAATATCATCACATAAAAACTCGACAGAAGCATTCTCTGAAACTTCTTTGTGATGAGTGCATTCAACTCACAGACTCGAACGTTTCTTTTGATAGAACAGTTTAGAAACACTCCTTTTGTAGAATCTGCAAGTGTTTATTTGGAGCGCTTTGAGGCCTATGTTGGAAAAGGACATATCTTCACATCAAAAGTAGACAGACGCATTCTCAGAAACTTCTTTGTGATGAGTGCATTGAACTCACAGAGTTGAACCTACCTATTGATAGAGAAGTTTTGAAACACCCTTTTTGTAGAATCTGCAAGTGAATATTTGGCGCGATTTGAGGCCTATGCAGGAAGCAGAAATAACTTCACATGAAAACTAGACATATGAATTCTCCGAAACGTCTTTGTGATGAGTGCATTCAACTCACAGACTTGAAGCTTCCTTTTGAAAGAGCAGTTTCGAAACACTCTTTTTGTAGAATCTGCAAGTGGATATTTGGAGCGCTTTGAGGGCTATGCTGGAAATGTTAATACCTTCACCTAAAAACTAGACAGACGCAAACTCAGAAACTTCTTTGTGACGTGTGCATTGAACTCACAGAGTTGAACCTTTCTTTTGATACAGAAGTTTTGAAACACTCTTTTCGTAGAATCTTCAAGTGGATGGATGGAGTGATTTGAGGCCTATGCTGGAAAAGGAAATACCTTCACGTAGAAACGAGACAAAAGCATTCTCAGAAAGTTCCCTGTGCTTTGTGCATTCAACTCACAGAGTTGAACATTCCCTTTGATAGAGCAGTTTTGAAACACTCTTCTTGTAGAATCGGCAAGTGGATATTTGGAGCGCTTTGAGGCCTCTGCCGCCAAAGGAATTATCATTGCATAAAAACTAGATGGAAGCGTTCTCAGAAACTTCCTTGTGATGAGTGCATTCAACTCGCAGAGTGGAACCTTCCTTTCGATAGACCAGTTTTGAAACACTGTTTTTGTAGAATCCGCAAGTGGCTATTTGGAGCTCTTTGAGGCTTATGCTGGAAAAGGAAATATCTTCGTCTACAAACTAGACAGAAGCATTCTCAGAAACTTCTTTGTCATGTGGGGATTGAACTCACAGAGTTGAACATTCCTTTACATAGAGCAGTTTTGCAACACCCTTTCGGTGGAAAGTGAAAGTGCTTATTTGGTGCGATGGCGGCATCTAGTGGATAAGGAAATACATTCAGGTGAAAACAAGATACATCCATTCTCAGAAACTTCTTTGTGATGACTGCATTCTACTCACAGAGTTGAACCTTCCTTTTGATAGAACAGTTTGGAAACACTCTTTTTGTGGAATCTGCAAGTGGCTATTTGGAGCGCTTTGAGGCCTATGCTGGAAAAGGAAATCTCTTCACATAAAACCTAGACAGAAGTATTCCCAGAAAGTTTTTCTGATGTGCGCATTCAACTCACCGAGTTGAACCTTCCTTTAGATAGAGCAGTTTTGAAACACTCTTTCTGTAGTACCTGCGAGTGGATATTTGGAGTGCTTTGAGTGCTACACTGTAAAAGCAAATATGTTCACTTACTATCTAGACAGAAGAATTCTCAGAGACTTCCCTGTGCTCTCTGCATTCCACTCACAGAGTTGAACCTTCCTTTTGATAGAACAGTTTTGAAACACTCTTGTGGTAGAATCTGCAAGTCGATATTTGGAAGGTTTGGAGGCCTATCCTGGGAAAGGAAATATCTTCCCATCAAAACTAGACAGAAGCATTCTCAGAAACTTCTTAGTGATGTGCGCATTCAAGTCACAGAGTTGAAGCTTCCTTTTGATATAGCAGTTTTGAACCACTCTTTTAGTAGAATCTGCAAGTGGATGTTTGGAGAGCTAAGAGGCCAACACTGGAAAAGGAAATCTCTTCACGTAAAAACTAGACGGAAGCATTCTCAGAAACTTCAATGGGCTTTACGCATTCAACTCACAGAGTGCAATGTTGCTTTTGAGAGCGCAGTTTTAAAACACTGTTTTTGTAGAATTTGCCAGAGGATGTTTGTAGCGATGTGAAGCCTTTGCTGGAAAAGGAAATATCTTCACATAAAACCTAGACAGAAGCATTCTCAGAAACTCCTTTGTGAGGAGTGCATTCAAATCACACACTTGAACCTTCCTTTGGAAAGAGCAGTTTTGAAACACTCTTTCTGAAGAATCTGCAAGTGGATATTTGGAGCGATTTGAGGCCTCTGCTGGAAATGAAATATCTTCACCTAAAAACTAGACGGAAGCATTCTCAGAAACTCCTTTGTGATGAGTGCATTCAACTCACAGAGTTGAAGCTTCCTTTTGGTAGAGCAGTTTTGAAACACTCTTTTAGCAGCATCTGCAAGTGGATATTTGGAGCGCTTTGAGGCCAAGGCTGGAAAACGAAATATCATCACATAAAAACTCGACAGAAGCATTCTGTGAAACTTCTTTGTGATGAGTGCATTCAACTCACAGACTCGAACGTTTCTTTTGATAGAACAGTTTAGAAACACTCCTTTTGTAGAATCTGCAAGTGTTTATTTGGAGCGCTTGGAGGCCTATGTTGGAAAAGGACATATCTTCACATCAAAAGTAGACAGACGCATTCTCAGAAACTTCTTTGTGATGAGTGCATTGAACTCACAGAGTTGAACCTACCTATTGATAGAGAAGTTTTGAAACACCCTTTTTGTAGAATCTGCAAGTGAATATTTGGCGCGATTTGAGGCCTATGCAGGAAACGGAAATAACTTCACATGAAAACTAGACAGATGAATTCTCCGAAACGTCTTTGTGATGAGTGCATTCAACTCACAGACTTGAAGCTTCCTTTTGAAAGAGCAGTTTCGAAACACTCTTTTTGTAGAATCTGCAAGTGGATATTTGGAGCGCTTTGAGGGCTATGCTGGAAAAGTTATTACCTTCACCTAAAAACTAGACAGACGCAAACTCAGAAACTTCTTTGTGACGTGTGCATTGAACTCACAGAGTTGAACCTTTCTTTTGATACAGAAGTTTTGAAACACTCTTTTCGTAGAATCTTCAAGTGGATGGATGGAGTGATTTGAGGCCTATGCTGGAAAAGGAAATACCTTCACGTAGAAACGAGACAAAAGCATTCTCAGAAAGTTCCCTGTGCTTTGTGCATTCAACTCACAGAGTTGAACATTCCCTTTGATAGAGCAGTTTTGAAACACTCTTCTTGTAGAATCTGCAAGTGGATATTTGGAGCGCTTTGAGGCCTCTGCCGCCAAAGGAATTATCATTGCATAAAAACTAGATGGAAGCGTTCTCAGAAACTTCCTTGTGATGAGTGCATTCAACTCGCAGAGTGGAACCTTCCTTTCGATAGACCAGTTTTGAAACACTGTTTTTGTAGAATCCCCAAGTGGCTATTTGGAGCTCTTTGAGGCTTATGCTGGAAAAGGAAATATCTTCGTCTACAAACTAGACAGAAGCATTCTCAGAAACTTCTTTGTCATGTGGGGATTGAGCTCACAGAGTTGAACATTCCTTTACATAGAGCAGTTTTGCAACACCCTTTCGGTGGAAAGTGAAAGTGCTTATTTGGTGCGATGGCGGCATCTAGTGGATAAGGAAATACATTCAGATGAAAACAAGATACATCCATTCTCAGAAACTTCTTTGTGATGACTGCATTCTACTCACAGAGTTGAACCTTCCTTTTGATAGAACAGTTTTGAAACACTCTTTTTGTGGAATCTGCAAGTGGCTATTTGGAGCGCTTTGAGGCCTATGCTGGAAAAGGAAATCTCTTCACATAAAACCTAGACAGAAGTATTCCCAGAAAGTTTTTCTGATGTGCGCATTCAACTCACCGAGTTGAAGCTTCCTTTAGATAGAGCAGTTTTGAAACACTCTGTCTGTAGTACCTGCGAGTGGATATTTGGAGTGCTTTGAGTGCTACACTGTAAAAGCAAATATCTTCACTTGGAATCTAGACAGAAGAATTCTCAGAGACTTCCCTGTGCTCTCTGCATTCCACTCACAGAGTTGAACCTTCCTTTTGATAGAACAGTTTTGAAACACTCTTGTGGTAGAATCTGCAAGTCGATATTTGGAAGGTTTGGAGGCCTATCCTGGGAAAGGAAATATCTTCCCATCAAAACTAGACAGAAGCATTCTGAGAAACATCATAGTGATGTGCGCATTCAAGTCACAGAGTTGAAGCTTCCTTTTGATATAGCAGTTTTGAACCACTCTTTTAGTAGAATCTGCAAGTGGATGTTTGGAGAGCTAAGAGGCCAACAGTGGAAAAGGAAATATCTTCACGTAAAAACTAGACGGAAGCATTCTCAGAAACTTCAATGGGCTTTACGCATTCACCTCACAGAGTGCCATGTTCCTTTTGAGAGCGCAGTTTTAAAACACTGTTTTTGTAGAATTTGCTAGAGGATGTTTGGAGCGATGTGAGGCCTTTGCTGGAAAAGGAAATATCTTCACATAAAACCTAGATAGAAGCATTCTCAGAAACTCCTTTGTGATGAGTGCATTCAAATCACAGACTTGAAACTTCCTTTGGAAAGAGCAGTTTTGAAACACTCTTTTTGTAGAATTTGCAAGGGGATATTTGGAGCGCTTTGAGGCCTATGCTGGAAAATGAAATATCTTCACCTAAAAACTAGACGGAAGCATTCTCAGAAACATCTTTGTGATGAGTGCATTCAACTCACAGAGTTGAAGCTTCCTTTTGATAGAGGAGTTTTGAAACACTCTTTTAGCGGCATCTGCAAGTGGATATTTGGAGCGCTTTGAGGCCAAGGCTGGAAAACGAAATATCATCACATAAAAACTCGACAGAAGCATTCTCTGAAACTTCTTTGTGATGAGTGCATTCAACTCACAGACTCGAACGTTTCTTTTGATAGAACAGTTTAGAAACACTCCCTTTGTAGAATCTGCAAGTGTTTATTTGGAGCGCTTTGAGGCCTATGTTGGAAAAGGACATATCTTCACATCAGAATTAGACAGACGCATTCTCAGAAACTTCTTTGTGATGAGTGCATTGACCTCACAGAGTTCAACCTACCTATTGATAGAGAAGTTTTGAAACACCCTTTTTGTAGAATCTGCAAGTGAATATTTGGCGCGATTTGAGGCCTATGCAGGAAACGGAAATATCTTCACATGAAAACTAGACAGATGAATTCTCAGAAACCTCTTTGTGATGAGTGCATTCAAGTCACAGACTTGAAGCTTCCTTTTGAAAGAGCAGTTTCGAAACACTCTTTTTGTAGAATCTGCAAGTGGATATTTGGAGCGCTTTGAGGGCTATGCTGGAAAAGTTAATACCTTCACCTAAAAACTAGACAGAAGCATACTCAGAAACTTCTTTGTGATGTGTGCATTGAACTCACAGAGTTGAACCTTTCTTTTGATACAGAAGTTTTGAAACACTCTTTTCGTAGAATCTTCAAGTGGATGTATGGAGTGATTTGAGGCCTATGCTGGAAAAGGAAATACCTTCACGTAGAAACTAGACAAAAGCATTCTCAGAAAGTTCCCTGTGCTTTGTGCATTCAACTCACAGAGTTGAACATTCCCTTTGATAGAGCAGTTTTGAAACACTCTTTTTGTAGAATCTGCAAGTGGATATTTGGAGCGCTTTGAGGCCTCTGCTGCCAAAGGAATTATCATTGCATAAAAACTAGATGGAAGCGTTCTCAGAAACTTCCTTGTGATGAGTGTATTCAACTCGCAGAGTGGAACCTTCCTTTCGATAGACCAGTTTTGAAACACTGTATTTGTAGAATCCGCAAGTGGCTATTTGGAGCTCTTTGGGGATTATGCTGGAAAAGGAAATATCTTCATCTACAAACTAGACAGAAGCATTCTCAGAAACTTCTTTGTCATGTGGGGATTGAACTCACAGAGTTGAACATTCCTTTACATAGAGCAGTTTTGCAACACCCTTTCGGTGGAAAGTGAAAGTGCTTATTTGGTGCGACGGCGGCATCTAGTGGATAAGGAAATACATTCAGATGAAAACAAGATACATCCATTCTCAGAAACTTCTTTGTGATGACTGCATTCTACTCACAGAGTTGAACCTTCCTTTTGATAGAACAGTTTTGAAACAATCTTTTTGTGGAATCTGCAAGTGGCTATTTGGAGCGCTTTGAGGCCTATGCTGGAAAAGGAAATCTCTTCATATAAAACCTAGACAGAAGTATTCCCAGAAAGTTTTTCTGATGTGCGCATTCAACTCACCGAGTTGAACCTTCCTTTAGATAGAGCAGTTTTGAAACACTCTGTCTGTAGTACCTGCGAGTGGATATTTGGAGTGCTTTGAGTGCTACATTGTAAAAGCAAATATCTTCACTTGGAATCTAGACAGAAGAATTCTCAGAGACTTCCCTGTGCTCTCTGCATTCCACTCACAGAGTTGAACCTTCCTTTTGATAGAACAGTTTTGAAACACTCTTGTGGTAGAATCTGCAAGTCGATATTCGGAAGGTTTGGAGGCCTATCCTGGGAAAGGAAATATCTTCCCATCAAAACTAGACAGAAGCATTCTCAGAAACTTCTTAGTGATGTGCGCATTCAAGTCACAGAGTTGAAGCTTCCTTTTGATATAGCAGTTTTGAACCACTCTTTTAGTGGAATCTGCAGGTGGATGTTTGGAGAGCTAAGAGGCCAACACTGGAAAAGGAAATCTCTTCACGTAAAAACTAGACGGAAGCATTCTCAGAAACTTCAATGGGCTTTACGCATTCAACTCACAGAGTGCAATGTTCCTTTTGAGAGCGCAGTTTTAAAACACTGTTTTTGTAGAATTTGCTAGAGGATGTTTGGAGCGATGTGAGGCCGTTGCTGGAAAAGGAAATATCTTCACATAAAACCTAGACAGAAGCATTCTCAGAAACTCCTTTGTGATGAGTGCATTCAAATCACACACTTGAACCTTCCTTTGGAAAGAGCAGTTTTGAAACACTCTTTCTGAAGAATCTGCAAGTGGATATTTGGAGCGATTTGAGGCCTCTGCTGGAAATGAAATATCTTCACCTAAAAATTAGACGGAAGCATTATCAGAAACTCCTTTGTGGTGAGTGCATTCAACTCACAGAGTTGAAGCTTCCTTTTGATAGAGCAGTTTTGAAACACTCTTTTAGCAGCATCTGCAAGTGGATATTTGGAGCGCTTTGTGGCCAAGGCTGGAAAACGAAATATCATCACATAAAAACTCGACAGAAGCATTCTCTGAAACTTCTTTGTGATGAGTGCATTCAACTCACAGACTCGAACGTTGCTTTTGATAGAACAGTTTAGAAACACTCCTTTTGTAGAATCTGCAAGTGTTTATTTGGAGCGCTTTGAGGCCTATGTTGGAAAAGGACATATCTTCACATCAAAAGTAGACAGACGCATTCTCAGAAACTTCTTTGTGATGAGTGCATTGAACTCACAGAGTTGAACCTACCTATTGATAGAGAAGTTTTGAAACACCCTTTTTGTAGAATCTGCAAGTGAATATTTGGCGCGATTTGAGGCCTATGCAGGAAACGGAAATATCTTCACGTGAAAACTAGACAGATGAATTCTCAGAAACGTCTTTGTGATGAGTGCGTTCAACTCACAGACTTGAAGCTTCCTTTTGAAAGAGCAGTTTCGAAACACTCTTTTTGTAGAATCTGCAAGTGGATATTTGGAGCGCTTTGAGGGCTATGCTGGAAAAGTTAATACCTTCACCTAAAAACTAGACAGACGCAAACTCAGAAACTTCTTTGTGACGTGTGCATTGAACTCACAGAGTTGAACCTTTCTTTTGATACAGAAGTTTTGAAACACTCTTTTCGTAGAATCTTCAAGTGGATGTATGGAGTGATTTGAGGCCTATGCTGGAAAAGGAAATACCTTCACGTAGAAACTAGACAAAAGCATTCTCAGAAAGTTCCCTGTGCTTTGTGCATTCAACTCACAGAGTTGAACATTCCCTTTGATAGAGCAGTTTTGAAACACTCTTTTTGTAGAATCTGCAAGTGGATATTTGGAGCGCTTTGAGGCCTCTGCCGCCAAAGGAATTATCATTGCATAAAAACTAGATGGAAGCGTTCTCAGAAACTTCCTTGTGATGAGTGCATTCAACTCGCAGAGTGGAACCTTCCTTTCGATAGACCAGTTTTGAAACACTGTTTTTGTAGAATCCGCAAGTGGCTATTTGGAGCTCTTTGAGGCTTATGCTGGAAAAGGAAATATCTTCGTCTACAAACTAGACAGAAGCATTCTCAGAAACTTCTTTGTCATGTGGGGATTGAACTCACAGAGTTGAACATTCCTTTACATAGAGCAGTTTTGCAACACCCTTTCGGTGGAAAGTGAAAGTGCTTATTTGGTGCGATGGTGGCATCTAGTGGATAAGGAAATACATTCAGGTGAAAACAAGATACATCCATTCTCAGAAACTTCTTTGTGATGACTGCATTCTACTCACAGAGTTGAACCTTCCTTTTGATAGAACAGTTTGGAAACACTCTTTTTGTGGAATCTGCAAGTGGCTATTTGGAGCGCTTTGAGGCCTATGCTGGAAAAGGAAATCTCTTCACATAAAACCTAGACAGAAGTATTCCCAGAAAGTTTTTCTGATGTGCGCATTCAACTCACCGAGTTGAAGCTTCCTTTAGATAGAGCAGTTTTGAAACACTCTGTCTGTAGTACCTGCGAGTGGATATTTGGAGTGCTTTGAGTGCTACACTGTAAAAGCAAATATCTTCACTTGGAATCTAGACAGAAGAATTCTCAGAGACTTCCCTGTGCTCTCTGCATTCCACTCACAGAGTTGAACCTTCCTTTTGATAGAACAGTTTTGAAACACTCTTGTGGTAGAATCTGCAAGTCGATATTTGGAAGGTTTGGAGGCCTATCCTGGGAAAGGAAATATCTTCCCATCAAAACTAGACAGAAGCATTCTCAGAAACTTCTTAGTGATGTGCGCATTCAAGTCACAGAGTTGAAGCTTCCTTTTGATATAGCAGTTTTGAACCACTCTTTTAGTGGAATCTGCAAGTGGATGTTTGGAGAGCTAAGAGGCCAACACTGGAAAAGGAAATCTCTTCAGGTAAAAACTAGACGGAAGCATTCTCAGAAACTTCAATGGGCTTTACGCATTCAACTCACAGAGTGCAATGTTACTTTTGAGAGGGCAGTTTTAAAACACTGTTTTTGTAGAATTTGCTAGAGGATGTTTGGAGCGATGTGAGGCCTTTGCTGGAAAAGGAAATATCTTCACATAAAACCTAGACAGAAGCATTCTCAGAAACTCCTTTGTGATGAGTGCATTCAAATCACACACTTGAACCTTCCTTTGGAAAGAGCAGTTTTGAAACACTCTTTCTGAAGAATCTGCAAGGGGATATTTGGAGCGATTTGAGGCCTCTGCTGGAAATGAAATATCTTCACCTAAAAACTAGACGGAAGCATTCTCAGAAACTCCTTTGTGATGAGTGCATTCAACTCACAGAGTTGAAGCTTCCTTTTGATAGAGCAGTTTTGAAACACTCTTTTAGCAGCATCTGCAGGTGGATATTTGGAGCGCTTTGAGGCCAAGGCTGGAAAACGAAATATCATCACATAAAAACTCGACAGAAGCATTCTCTGAAACTTCTTTGTGATGAGTGCATTCAACTCACAGACTCGAACGTTTCTTTTCATAGAACAGTTTAGAAACACTCCTTTTGTAGAATCTGCAAGTGTTTATTTGGAGCGCTTGGAGGCCTATGTTGGAAAAGGACATATCTGCACATCAAAAGTAGACAGACGCATTCTCAGAAACTTCTTTGTGATGAGTGCATTGAACTCACAGAGTTGAACCTACCTATTGATAGAGAAGTTTTGAAACACCCTTTTTGTAGAATCTGCAAGTGAATATTTGGCGCGATTTGAGGCCTATGCAGGAAACGGAAATATCTTCACATGAAAACTAGACAGATGAATTCTCCGAAACGTCTTTGTGATGAGTGCATTCACCTCACAGACTTGAAGCTTCCTTTTGAAAGAGCAGTTTCGAAACACTCTTTTTGTAGAATCTGCAAGTGGATATTTGGAGCGCTTTGAGGGCTATGCTGGAAAAGTTAATACCTTCACCTAAAAACTAGACAGACGCAAACCCAGAAACTTCTTTGTGACGTGTGCATTGAACTCACAGAGTTGAACCTTTCTTTTGATACAGAAGTTTTGAAACACTCTTTTCGTAGAATCTTCAAGTGGATGGATGGAGTGATTTGAGGCCTATGCTGGAAAAGGAAATACCTTCACGTAGAAACGAGACAAAAGCATTCTCAGAAAGTTCCCTGTGCTTTGTGCATTCAACTCACAGAGTTGAACATTCCCTTTGATAGAGCAGTTTTGAAACACTCTTCTTGTAGAATCTGCAAGTGGATATTTGGAGCGCTTTGAGGCCTCTGCCGCCAAAGGAATTATCATTGCATAAAAACTAGATGGAAGCGTTCTCAGAAACTTCCTTGTGATGAGTGCATTCAACTCGCAGAGTGGAACCTTCCTTTCGATAGACCAGTTTTGAAACACTGTTTTTGTAGAATCCGCAAGTGGCTATTTGGAGCTCTTGGAGGCTTATGCTGGAAAAGGAAATATCTTCGTCTACAAACTAGACAGAAGCATTCTCAGAAACTTCTTTGTCATGTGGGGATTGAACTCACAGAGTTGAACATTCCTTTACATAGAGCAGTTTTGCAACACCCTTTCGGTGGAAAGTGAAAGTGCTTATTTGGTGCGATGGCGGCATCTAGTGGATAAGGAAATACATTCAGATGAAAACAAGATACATCCATTCTCAGAAACTTCTTTGTGATGACTGCATTCTACTCACAGAGTTGAACCTTCCTTTTGATAGAACAGTTTTGAAACACTCTTTTTGTGGAATCTGCAAGTGGCTATTTGGAGCGCTTTGAGGCCTATGCTGGAAAAGGAAATCTCTTCACATAAAACCTAGACAGAAGTATTCCCAGAAAGTTTTTCTGATGTGCGCATTCAACTCACCGAGTTGAAGCTTCCTTTAGATAGAGCAGTTTTGAAACACTCTGTCTGTAGTACCTGCGAGTGGATATTTGGAGTGCTTTGAGTGCTACACTGTAAAAGCAAATATCTTCACTTGGAATCTAGACAGAAGAATTCTCAGAGACTTCCCTGTGCTCTCTGCATTCCACTCACAGAGTTGAACCTTCCTTTTGATAGAACAGTTTTGAAACACTCTTGTGGTAGAATCTGCAAGTCGATATTTGGAAGGTTTGGAGGCCTATCCTGGGAAAGGAAATATCTTCCCATCAAAACTAGACAGAAGCATTCTCAGAAGCTTCTTAGTGATGTGCGCATTCAAGTCACAGAGTTGAAGCTTCCTTTTGATATAGCAGTTTTGAACCACTCTTTTAGTGGAATCTGCAAGTGGATGTTCGGAGAGCTAAGAGGCCAACACTGGAAAAGGAAATCTCTTCACGTAAAAACTAGACGGAAGCATTCTCAGAAACTTCAATGGGCTTTACGCATTCAACTCACAGAGTGCAATGTTGCTTTCGAGAGCGCAGTTTTAAAACACTGTTTTTGTAGAATTTGCTAGAGGATGTTTGGAGCGATGTGAGGCCTTTGCTGGAAAAGGAAATATCTTCACATAAAACCTAGACAGAAGCATTCTCAGAAACTCCTTTGTGATGAGTGCATTCAAATCACACCCTTGAACCTTCCTTTGGAAAGAGCAGTTTTGAAACACTCTTTCTGAAGAATCTGCAAGTGGATATTTGGAGCGATTTGAGGCCTCTGCTGGAAATGAAATATCTTCACCTAAAAACTAGACGGAAGCATTCTCAGAAACTCCTTTGTGATGAGTGCATTCAACTCACAGAGTTGAAGCTTCTTTTTGATAGAGCAGTTTTGAAACACTCTTTTAGCAGCATCTGCAAGTGGATATTTGGAGCGCTTTGAGGCCAAGGCTGGAAAACGAAATATCATCACATAAAAACTCGACAGAAGCATTCTCTGAAACTTCTTTGTGATGAGTGCATTCAACTCACAGACTCGAACGTTTCTTTTCATAGAACAGTTTAGAAACACTCCTTTTGTAGAATCTGCAAGTGTTTATTTGGAGCGCTTGGAGGCCTATGTTGGAAAAGGACATATCTTCACATCAAGAGTAGACAGACGCATTCTCAGAAACTTCTTTGTGATGAGTGCATTGAACTCACAGAGTTGAACCTACCTGTTGATAGAGAAGTTTTGAAACACCCTTTTTGTAGAATCTGCAAGTGAATATTTGGCGCGATTTGAGGCCTATGCAGGAAACGGAAATATCTTCACATGAAAGCTAGACAGATGAATTCTCCGAAACGTCTTTGTGATGAGTGCATTCAACTCACAGACTTGAAGCTTCCTTTTGAAAGAGCAGTTTCGAAACACTCTTTTTGTAGAATCTGCAAGTGGATATTTGGAGCGCTTTGAGGGCTATGCTGGAAAAGTTAATACCTTCACCTAAAAACTAGACAGACGCAAACTCAGAAACTTCTTTGTGACGTGTGCATTGAACTCACAGAGTTGAACCTTTCTTTTGATACAGAAGTTTTGAAACACTCTTTTCGTAGAATCTTCAAGTGGATGGATGGAGTGATTTGAGGCCTATGCTGGAAAAGGAAATACCTTCACGTAGAAACGAGACAAAAGCATTCTCAGAAAGTTCCCTGTGCTTTGTGCATTCAACTCACAGAGTTGAACATTCCCTTTGATAGAGCAGTTTTGAAACACTCTTTTTGTAGAATCTGCAAGTGGATATTTGGAGCGCTTTGAGGCCTCTGCCGCCAAAGGAATTATCATTGCATAAAAACTAGATGGAAGCGTTCTCAGAAACTTCCTTGTGATGAGTGCCTTCAACTCGCAGAGTGGAACCTTCCTTTCGATAGACCAGTTTTGAAAGACTGTTTTTGTAGAATCCGCAAGTGGCTATTTGGAGCTCTTGGAGGCTTATGCTGGAAAAGGAAATATCTTCGTCTACAAACTAGACAGAAGCATTCTCAGAAACTTCTTTGTCATGTGGGGATTGAACTCACAGAGTTGAACATTCCTTTACATAGAGCAGTTTTGCAACACCCTTTCGGTGGAAAGTGAAAGTGCTTATTTGGTGCGATGGCGGCATCTAGTGGATAAGGAAATACATTCAGATGAAAACAAGATACATCCATTCTCAGAAACTTCTTTGTGATGACTGCATTCTACTCACAGAGTTGAACCTTCCTTTTGATAGAGCAGTTTTGAAACACTCTTTTTGTGGAATCTGCAAGTGGCTATTTGGAGCGCTTTGAGGCCTATGCTGGAAAAGGAAATCTCTTCACATAAAACCTAGACAGAAGTATTCCCAGAAAGTTTTTCTGATGTGCGCATTCAACTCACCGAGTTGAACCTTCCTTTAGATAGAGCAGTTTTGAAACACTCTGTCTGTAGTACCTGCGAGTGGATATTTGGAGTGCTTTGAGTGCTACACTGTAAAAGCAAATATCTTCACTTGGAATCTAGACAGAAGAATTCTCAGAGATTTCCCTGTGCTCTCTGCATTCCACTCACAGAGTTGAACCTTCCTTTTGATAGAACAGTTTTGAAACACTCTTGTGGTAGAATCTGCAAGTCGATATTTGGAAGGTTTGGAGGCCTATCCTGGGAAAGGAAATATCGTCCCATCAAAACTAGACAGAAGCATTCTCAGAAACTTCTTAGTGATGTGCGCATTCAAGTAACAGAGTTGAAGCTTCCTTTTGATATAGCAGTTTTGAACCACTCTTTTAGTGGAATCTGCAAGTGGATGTTTGGAGAGCTAAGAGGCCAACACTGGAAAAGGAAATCTCTTCAGGTAAAAACTAGACGGAAGCATTCTCAGAAACTTCAATGGGCTTTACGCATTCAACTCACAGAGTGCAATGTTACTTTTGAGAGGGCAGTTTTAAAACACTGTTTTTGTAGAATTTGCTAGAGGATGTTTGGAGCGATGTGAGGCCTTTGCTGGAAAAGGAAATATCTTCACATAAAACCTAGACAGAAGCATTCTCAGAAACTCCTTTGTGATGAGTGCATTCAAATCACACACTTGAACCTTCCTTTGGAAAGAGCAGTTTTGAAACACTCTTTCTGAAGAATCTGCAAGGGGATATTTGGAGCGATTTGAGGCCTCTGCTGGAAATGAAATATCTTCACCTAAAAACTAGACGGAAGCATTCTCAGAAACTCCTTTGTGATGAGTGCATTCAACTCACAGAGTTGAAGCTTCCTTTTGATAGAGCAGTTTTGAAACACTCTTTTAGCAGCATCTGCAGGTGGATATTTGGAGCGCTTTGAGGCCAAGGCTGGAAAACGAAATATCATCACATAAAAACTCGACAGAAGCATTCTCTGAAACTTCTTTGTGATGAGTGCATTCAACTCACAGACTCGAACGTTTCTTTTCATAGAACAGTTTAGAAACACTCCTTTTGTAGAATCTGCAAGTGTTTATTTGGAGCGCTTGGAGGCCTATGTTGGAAAAGGACATATCTGCACATCAAAAGTAGACAGACGCATTCTCAGAAACTTCTTTGTGATGAGTGCATTGAACTCACAGAGTTGAACCTACCTATTGATAGAGAAGTTTTGAAACACCCTTTTTGTAGAATCTGCAAGTGAATATTTGGCGCGATTTGAGGCCTATGCAGGAAACGGAAATATCTTCACATGAAAACTAGACAGATGAATTCTCCGAAACGTCTTTGTGATGAGTGCATTCAACTCACAGACTTGAAGCTTCCTTTTGAAAGAGCAGTTTCGAAACACTCTTTTTGTAGAATCTGCAAGTGGATATTTGGAGCGCTTTGAGGGCTATGCTGGAAAAGTTAATACCTTCACCTAAAAACTAGACAGACGCAAACCCAGAAACTTCTTTGTGACGTGTGCATTGAACTCACAGAGTTGAACCTTTCTTTTGATACAGAAGTTTTGAAACACTCTTTTCGTAGAATCTTCAAGTGGATGGATGGAGTGATTTGAGGCCTATGCTGGAAAAGGAAATACCTTCACGTAGAAACGAGACAAAAGCATTCTCAGAAAGTTCCCTGTGCTTTGTGCATTCAACTCACAGAGTTGAACATTCCCTTTGATAGAGCAGTTTTGAAACACTCTTCTTGTAGAATCTGCAAGTGCATATTTGGAGCGCTTTGAGGCCTCTGCCGCCAAAGGAATTATCATTGCATAAAAACTAGATGGAAGCGTTCTCAGAAACTTCCTTGTGATGAGTGCATTCAACTCGCAGAGTGGAACCTTCCTTTCGATAGACCAGTTTTGAAACACTGTTTTTATAGAATCCGCAAGTGGCTATTTGGAGCTCTTTGAGGCTTATGCTGGAAAAGGAAATATCTTCGTCTACAAACTAGACAGAAGCATTCTCAGAAACTTCTTTGTCATGTGGGGATTGAACTCACAGAGTTGAACATTCCTTTACATAGAGCAGTTTTGCAACACCCTTTCGGTGGAAAGTGAAAGTGCTTATTTGGTGCGATGGCGGCATCTAGTGGATAAGGAAATACATTCAGATGAAAACAAGATACATCCATTCTCAGAAACTTCTTTGTGATGACTGCATTCTACTCACAGAGTTGAACCTTCCTTTTGATAGAACAGTTTTGAAACACTCTTTTTGTGGAATCTGCAAGTGGCTATTTGGAGCGCTTTGAGGCCTATGCTGGAAAAGGAAATCTCTTCACATAAAACCTAGACAGAAGTATTCCCAGAAAGTTTTTCTGATGTGCGCATTCAACTCACCGAGTTGAACCTTCCTTTAGATAGAGCAGTTTTGAAACACTCTGTCTGTAGTACCTGCGAGTGGATATTTGGAGTGGTTTGAGTGCTACACTGTAAAAGCAAATATCTTCACTTGGAATCTAGACAGAAGAATTCTCAGAGACTTCCCTGTGCTCTCTGCATTCCACTCACAGAGTTGAACCTTCCTTTTGATAGAACAGTTTTGAAACACTCTTGTGGTAGAATCTGCAAGTCGATATTTGGAAGGTTTGGAGGCCTATCCTGGGAAAGGAAATATCTTCCCATCAAAACTAGACAGAAGCATACTCAGAAGCTTCTTAGTGATGTGCGCATTCAAGTCACAGAGTTGAAGCTTCCTTTTGATATAGCAGTTTGGAACCACTCTTTTAGTGGAATCTGCAAGTGGATGTTCGGAGAGCTAAGAGGCCAACACTGGAAAAGGAAATCTCTTCACGTAAAAACTAGACGGAAGCATTCTCAGAAACTTCAATGGGCTTTACGCATTCAACTCACAGAGTGCAATGTTGCTTTCGAGAGCGCAGTTTTAAAACACTGTTTTTGTAGAATTTGCTAGAGGATGTTTGGAGCGATGTGAGGCCTTTGCTGGAAAAGGAAATATCTTCACATAAAACCTAGACAGAAGCATTCTCAGAAACTCCTTTGTGATGAGTGCATTCAAATCACACCCTTGAACCTTCCTTTGGAAAGAGCAGTTTTGAAACACTCTTTCTGAAGAATCTGCAAGTGGATATTTGGAGCGATTTGAGGCCTCTGCTGGAAATGAAATATCTTCACCTAAAAACTAGACGGAAGTATTCTCAGAAACTCCTTTGTGATGAGTGCATTCAACTCACAGAGTTGAAGCTTCTTTTTGATAGAGCAGTTTTGAAACACTCTTTTAGCAGCATCTGCAAGTGGATATTTGGAGCGCTTTGAGGCCAAGGCTGGAAAACGAAATATCATCACATAAAAACTCGACAGAAGCATTCTCTGAAACTTCTTTCTGATGAGTGCATTCAACTCACAGACTCGAACGTTTCTTTTGATAGAACAGTTTAGAAACACTCCTTTTGTAGAATCTGCAAGTGTTTATTTGGAGTGCTTGGAGGCCTATGTTGGAAAAGGACATATCTTCACATCAAAAGTAGACAGACGCATTCTCAGAAACTTCTTTGTGATGAGTGCATTGAACTCACAGAGTTGAACCTACCTATTGATAGAGAAGTTTTGAAACACCCTTTTTGTAGAATCTGCAAGTGAATATTTGGCGCGATTTGAGGCCTATGCAGGAAACGGAAATATCTTCACATGAAAACTAGACAGATGAATTCTCCGAAACGTCTTTGTGATGAGTGCATTCAAGTCACAGACTTGAAGCTTCCTTTTGAAAGAGCAGTTTCGAAACACTCTTTTTGTAGAATCTGCAAGTGGATATTTGGAGCGCTTTGAGGGCTATGCTGGAAAAGTTAATACCTTCACCTAAAAACTAGACAGACGCAAACTCAGAAACTTCTTTGTGACGTGTGCATTGAACTCACAGAGTTGAACCTTTCTTTTGATACAGAAGTTTTGAAACACTCTTTTCGTAGAATCTTCAAGTGGATGGATGGAGTGATTTGAGGCCTATGCTGGAAAAGGAAATACCTTCACGTAGAAACGAGACAAAAGCATTCTCAGAAAGTACCCTGTGCTTTGTGCATTCAACTCACAGAGTTGAACATTCCCTTTGATAGAGCAGTTTTGAAACACTCTTCTTGTAGAATCTGCAAGTGGATATTTGGAGCGCTTTGAGGCCTCTGCCGCCAAAGGAATTATCATTGCATAAAAACTAGACGGAAGCGTTCTCAGAAACTTCCTTGTGATGAGTGCATTCAACTCGCAGAGTGGAACCTTCCTTTCGATAGACCAGTTTTGAAACACTGTTTTTGTAGAATCCGCAAGTGGCTATTTGGAGCTCTTGGAGGCTTATGCTGGAAAAGGAAATATCTTCGTCTACAAACTAGACAGAAGCATTCTCAGAAACTTCTTTGTCATGTGGGGATTGAACTCACAGAGTTGAACATTCCTTTACATAGAGCAGTTTTGCAACACCCTTTCGGTGGAAAGTGAAAGTGCTTATTTGGTGCGATGGCGGCATCTAGTGGATAAGGAAATACATTCAGATGAAAACAAGATACATCCATTCTCAGAAACTTCTTTGTGATGACTGCATTCTACTCACAGAGTTGAACCTTCCTTTTGATAGAACAGTTTGGAAACACTCTTTTTGTGGAATCTGCAAGTGGCTATTTGGAGCGCTTTGAGGCCTATGCTGGAAAAGGAAATCTCTTCACATAAAACCTAGACAGAAGTATTCCCAGAAAGTTTTTCTGATGTGCGCATTCAACTCACCGAGTTGAACCTTCCTTTAGATAGAGCAGTTTTGAAACACTCTGTCTGTAGTACCTGCGAGTGGATATTTGGAGTGCTTTGAGTGCTACACTGTAAAAGCAAATATCTTCACTTGGAATCTAGACAGAAGAATTCTCAGAGACTTCCCTGTGCTCTCTGCATTCCACTCACAGAGTTGAACCTTCCTTTTGATAGAACAGTTTTGAAACACTCTTGTGGTAGAATCTGCAAGTCGATATTTGGAAGGTTTGGAGGCCTATCCTGGGAAAGGAAATATCTTCCCATCAAAACTAGACAGAAGCATTCTCAGAAACTTCTTAGTGATGTGCGCATTCAAGTCACAGAGTTGAAGCTTCCTTTTGATATAGCAGTTTTGAACCACTCTTTTAGTAGAATCTGCAAGTGGATGTTCGGAGAGCTAAGAGGCCAACACTGGAAAAGGAAATCTCTTCACGTAAAAACTAGACGGAAGCATTCTCAGAAACTTCAATGGGCTTTACGCATTCAACTCACAGAGTGCAATGTTGCTTTTGAGAGCGCAGTTTTAAAACACTGTTTTTGTAGAATTTGCTATAGGATGTTTGGAGCGATGTGAAGCCTTTGCTGGAAAAGGAAATATCTTCACATAAAACCTAGACAGAAGCATTCTCAGAAACCCCTTTGTGATGAGTGCATTCAAATCACACACTTGAACCTGCCTTTGAAAAGAGCAGTTTTGAAACACTCTTTCTGAAGAATCTGCAAGTGGATATTTGGAGCGATTTGAGGCCTCTGCTGGAAATGAAATATCTTCACCTAAAAACTAGACGGAAGCATTCTCAGAAACTCCTTTGTGATGAGTGCATTCAACTCACAGAGTTGAAGCTTCCTTTTGATAGAGCAGTTTTGAAACACTCTTTTAGCAGCATCTGCAGGTGGATATTTGGAGCGCTTTGAGGCCAAGGCTGGAAAACGAAATATCATCACATAAAAACTCGACAGAAGCATTCTCTGAAACTTCTTTGTGATGAGTGCATTCAACTCACAGACTCGAACGTTTCTTTTGATAGAACAGTTTAGAAACACTCCTTTTGTAGAATCTGCAAGTGTTTATTTGGAGCGCTTTGAGGCCTATGTTGGAAAAGGACATATCTTCACATCAAAAGTAGACAGACGCATTCTCAGAAACTTCTTTGTGATGAGTGCATTGAACTCACAGAGTTGAACCTACCTATTGATAGAGAAGTTTTGAAACACCCTTTTTGTAGAATCTGCAAGTGAATATTTGGCGCGATTTGAGGCCTATGCAGGAAACGGAAATAACTTCACATGAAAACTAGACAGATGAATTCTCCGAAACGTCTTTGTGATGAGTGCATTCACCTCACAGACTTGAAGCTTCCTTTTGAAAGAGCAGTTTCGAAACACTCTTTTTGTAGAATCTGCAAGTGGATATTTGGAGCGCTTTGAGGGCTATGCTGGAAAAGTTAATACCTTCACCTAAAAACTAGACAGACGCAAACTCAGAAACTTCTTTGTGACGTGTGCATTGAACTCACAGAGTTGAACCTTTCTTTTGATACAGAAGTTTTGAAACACTCTTTTCGTAGAATCTTCAAGTGGATGGATGGAGTGATTTGAGGCCTATGCTGGAAAAGGAAATACCTTCACGTAGAAACGAGACAAAAGCATTCTCAGAAAGTTCCCTGTGCTTTGTGCATTCAACTCACAGAGTTGAACATTCCCTTTGATAGAGCAGTTTTGAAACACTCTTCTTGTAGAATCTGCAAGTGGATATTTGGAGCGCTTTGAGGCCTCTGCCGCCAAAGGAATTATCATTGCATAAAAACTAGATGGAAGCGTTCTCAGAAACTTCCTTGTGATGAGTGCATTCAACTCGCAGAGTGGAACCTTCCTTTCGATAGACCAGTTTTGAAACACTGTTTTTGTAGAATCCGCAAGTGGCTATTTGGAGCTCTTGGAGGCTTATGCTGGAAAAGGAAATATCTTCGTCTACAAACTAGACAGAAGCATTCTCAGAAACTTCTTTGTCATGTGGGGATTGAACTCACAGAGTTGAACATTCCTTTACATAGAGCAGTTTTGCAACACCCTTTCGGTGGAAAGTGAAAGTGCTTATTTGGTGCGATGGCGGCATCTAGTGGATAAGGAAATACATTCAGATGAAAACAAGATACATCCATTCTCAGAAACTTCTTTGTGATGACTGCATTCTACTCACAGAGTTGAACCTTCCTTTTGATAGAACAGTTTTGAAACACTCTTTTTGTGGAATCTGCAAGTGGCTATTTGGAGCGCTTTGAGGCCTATGCTGGAAAAGGAAATCTCTTCACATAAAACCTAGACAGAAGTATTCCCAGAAAGTTTTTCTGATGTGCGCATTCAACTCACCGAGTTGAACCTTCCTTTAGATAGAGCAGTTTTGAAACACTCTGTCTGTAGTACCTGCGAGTGGATATTTGGAGTGCTTTGAGTGCTACACTGTAAAAGCAAATATCTTCACTTGGAATCTAGACAGAAGAATTCTCAGAGACTTCCCTGTGCTCTCTGCATTCCACTCACAGAGTTGAACCTTCCTTTTGATAGAACAGTTTTGAAACACTCTTGTGGTAGAATCTGCAAGTCGATATTTGGAAGGTTTGGAGGCCTATCCTGGGAAAGGAAATATCTTCCCATCAAAACTAGACAGAAGCATTCTCAGAAGCTTCTTAGTGATGTGCGCATTCAAGTCACAGAGTTGAAGCTTCCTTTTGATATAGCAGTTTGGAACCACTCTTTTAGTGGAATCTGCAAGTGGATGTTCGGAGAGCTAAGAGGCCAACACTGGAAAAGGAAATCTCTTCACGTAAAAACTAGACGGAAGCATTCTCAGAAACTTCAATGGGCTTTACGCATTCAACTCACAGAGTGCAATGTTGCTTTCGAGAGCGCAGTTTTAAAACACTGTTTTTGTAGAATTTGCTAGAGGATGTTTGGAGCGATGTGAGGCCTTTGCTGGAAAAGGAAATATCTTCACATAAAACCTAGACAGAAGCATTCTCAGAAACTCCTTTGTGATGAGTGCATTCAAATCACACCCTTGAACCTTCCTTTGGAAAGAGCAGTTTTGAAACACTCTTTCTGAAGAATCTGCAAGTGGATATTTGGAGCGATTTGAGGCCTCTGCTGGAAATGAAATATCTTCACCTAAAAACTAGACGGAAGCATTCTCAGAAACTCCTTTGTGATGAGTGCATTCAACTCACAGAGTTGAAGCTTCTTTTTGATAGAGCAGTTTTGAAACACTCTTTTAGCAGCATCTGCAAGTGGATATTTGGAGCGCTTTGAGGCCAAGGCTGGAAAACGAAATATCATCACATAAAAACTCGACAGAAGCATTCTCTGAAACTTCTTTGTGATGAGTGCATTCAACTCACAGACTCGAACGTTTCTTTTCATAGAACAGTTTAGAAACACTCCTTTTGTAGAATCTGCAAGTGTTTATTTGGAGCGCTTGGAGGCCTATGTTGGAAAAGGACATATCTTCACATCAAGAGTAGACAGACGCATTCTCAGAAACTTCTTTGTGATGAGTGCATTGAACTCACAGAGTTGAACCTACCTGTTGATAGAGAAGTTTTGAAACACCCTTTTTGTAGAATCTGCAAGTGAATATTTGGCGCGATTTGAGGCCTATGCAGGAAACGGAAATATCTTCACATGAAAGCTAGACAGATGAATTCTCCGAAACGTCTTTGTGATGAGTGCATTCAACTCACAGACTTGAAGCTTCCTTTTGAAAGAGCAGTTTCGAAACACTCTTTTTGTAGAATCTGCAAGTGGATATTTGGAGCGCTTTGAGGGCTATGATGGAAAAGTTAATACCTTCACCTAAAAACTAGACAGACGCAAACTCAGAAACTTCTTTGTGACGTGTGCATTGAACTCACAGAGTTGAACCTTTCTTTTGATACAGAAGTTTTGAAACACTCTTTTCGTAGAATCTTCAAGTGGATGGATGGAGTGATTTGAGGCCTATGCTGGAAAAGGAAATACCTTCACGTAGAAACGAGACAAAAGCATTCTCAGAAAGTTCCCTGTGCTTTGTGCATTCAACTCACAGAGTTGAACATTCCCTTTGATAGAGCAGTTTTGAAACACTCTTTTTGTAGAATCTGCAAGTGGATATTTGGAGCGCTTTGAGGCCTCTGCCGCCAAAGGAATTATCATTGCATAAAAACTAGATGGAAGCGTTCTCAGAAACTTCCTTGTGATGAGTGCCTTCAACTCGCAGAGTGGAACCTTCCTTTCGATAGACCAGTTTTGAAACACTGTTTTTGTAGAATCCGCAAGTGGCTATTTGGAGCTCTTGGAGGCTTATGCTGGAAAAGGAAATATCTTCGTCTACAAACTAGACAGAAGCATTCTCAGAAACTTCTTTGTCATGTGGGGATTGAACTCACAGAGTTGAACATTCCTTTACATAGAGCAGTTTTGCAACACCCTTTCGGTGGAAAGTGAAAGTGCTTATTTGGTGCGATGGCGGCATCTAGTGGATAAGGAAATACATTCAGATGAAAACAAGATACATCCATTCTCAGAAACTTCTTTGTGATGACTGCATTCTACTCACAGAGTTGAACCTTCCTTTTGATAGAGCAGTTTTGAAACACTCTTTTTGTGGAATCTGCAAGTGGCTATTTGGAGCGCTTTGAGGCCTATGCTGGAAAAGGAAATCTCTTCACATAAAACCTAGACAGAAGTATTCCCAGAAAGTTTTTCTGATGTGCGCATTCAACTCACCGAGTTGAACCTTCCTTTAGATAGAGCAGTTTTGAAACACTCTGTCTGTAGTACCTGCGAGTGGATATTTGGAGTGCTTTGAGTGCTACACTGTAAAAGCAAATATCTTCACTTGGAATCTAGACAGAAGAATTCTCAGAGACTTCCCTGTGCTCTCTGCATTCCACTCACAGAGTTGAACCTTCCTTTTGATAGAACAGTTTTGAAACACTCTTGTGGTAGAATCTGCAAGTCGATATTTGGAAGGTTTGGAGGCCTATCCTGGGAAAGGAAATATCTTCCCATCAAAACTAGACAGAAGCATTCTCAGAAACTTCTTAGTGATGTGCGCATTCAAGTAACAGAGTTGAAGCTTCCTTTTGATATAGCAGTTTTGAACCACTCTTTTAGTGGAATCTGCAAGTGGATGTTTGGAGAGCTAAGAGGCCAACACTGGAAAAGGAAATCTCTTCAGGTAAAAACTAGACGGAAGCATTCTCAGAAACTTCAATGGGCTTTACGCATTCAACTCACAGAGTGCAATGTTACTTTTGAGAGGGCAGTTTTAAAACACTGTTTTTGTAGAATTTGCTAGAGGATGTTTGGAGCGATGTGAGGCCTTTGCTGGAAAAGGAAATATCTTCACATAAAACCTAGACAGAAGCATTCTCAGAAACTCCTTTGTGATGAGTGCATTCAAATCACACACTTGAACCTTCCTTTGGAAAGAGCAGTTTTGAAACACTCTTTCTGAAGAATCTGCAAGGGGATATTTGGAGCGATTTGAGGCCTCTGCTGGAAATGAAATATCTTCACCTAAAAACTAGACGGAAGCATTCTCAGAAACTCCTTTGTGATGAGTGCATTCAACTCACAGAGTTGAAGCTTCCTTTTGATAGAGCAGTTTTGAAACACTCTTTTAGCAGCATCTGCAGGTGGATATTTGGAGCGCTTTGAGGCCAAGGCTGGAAAACGAAATATCATCACATAAAAACTCGACAGAAGCATTCTCTGAAACTTCTTTGTGATGAGTGCATTCAACTCACAGACTCGAACGTTTCTTTTGATAGAACAGTTTAGAAACACTCCTTTTGTAGAATCTGCAAGTGTTTATTTGGAGCGCTTGGAGGCCTATGTTGGAAAAGGACATATCTGCACATCAAAAGTAGACAGACGCATTCTCAGAAACTTCTTTGTGATGAGTGCATTGAACTCACAGAGTTGAACCTACCTATTGATAGAGAAGTTTTGAAACACCCTTTTTGTAGAATCTGCAAGTGAATATTTGGCGCGATTTGAGGCCTATGCAGGAAACGGAAATATCTTCACATGAAAGCTAGACAGATGAATTCTCCGAAACGTCTTTGTGATGAGTGCATTCAACTCACAGACTTGAAGCTTCCTTTTGAAAGAGCAGTTTCGAAACACTCTTTTTGTAGAATCTGCAAGTGGATATTTGGAGCGCTTTGAGGGCTATGCTGGAAAAGTTAATACCTTCACCTAAAAACTAGACAGACGCAAACCCAGAAACTTCTTTGTGACGTGTGCATTGAACTCACAGAGTTGAACCTTTCTTTTGATACAGAAGTTTTGAAACACTCTTTTCGTAGAATCTTCAAGTGGATGGATGGAGTGATTTGAGGCCTATGCTGGAAAAGGAAATACCTTCACGTAGAAACGAGACAAAAGCATTCTCAGAAAGTTCCCTGTGCTTTGTGCATTCAACTCACAGAGTTGAACATTCCCTTTGATAGAGCAGTTTTGAAACACTCTTCTTGTAGAATCTGCAAGTGGATATTTGGAGCGCTTTGAGGCCTCTGCCGCCAAAGGAATTATCATTGCATAAAAACTAGATGGAAGCGTTCTCAGAAACTTCCTTGTGATGAGTGCATTCAACTCGCAGAGTGGAACCTTCCTTTCGATAGACCAGTTTTGAAACACTGTTTTTGTAGAATCCGCAAGTGGCTATTTGGAGCTCTTGGAGGCTTATGCTGGAAAAGGAAATATCTTCGTCTACAAACTAGACAGAAGCATTCTCAGAAACTTCTTTGTCATGTGGGGATTGAACTCACAGAGTTGAACATTCCTTTACATAGAGCAGTTTTGCAACACCCTTTCGGTGGAAAGTGAAAGTGCTTATTTGGTGCGATGGCGGCATCTAGTGGATAAGGAAATACATTCAGATGAAAACAAGATACATCCATTCTCAGAAACTTCTTTGTGATGACTGCATTCTACTCACAGAGTTGAACCTTCCTTTTGATAGAACAGTTTTGAAACACTCTTTTTGTGGAATCTGCAAGTGGCTATTTGGAGCGCTTTGAGGCCTATGCTGGAAAAGGAAATCTCTTCACATAAAACCTAGACAGAAGTATTCCCAGAAAGTTTTTCTGATGTGCGCATTCAACTCACCGAGTTGAACCTTCCTTTAGATAGAGCAGTTTTGAAACACTCTGTCTGTAGTACCTGCGAGTGGATATTTGGAGTGCTTTGAGTGCTACACTGTAAAAGCAAATATCTTCACTTGGAATCTAGACAGAAGAATTCTCAGAGACTTCCCTGTGCTCTCTGCATTCCACTCACAGAGTTGAACCTTCCTTTTGATAGAACAGTTTTGAAACACTCTTGTGGTAGAATCTGCAAGTCGATATTTGGAAGGTTTGGAGGCCTATCCTGGGAAAGGAAATATCTTCCCATCAAAACTAGACAGAAGCATTCTCAGAAGCTTCTTAGTGATGTGCGCATTCAAGTCACAGAGTTGAAGCTTCCTTTTGATATAGCAGTTTGGAACCACTCTTTTAGTGGAATCTGCAAGTGGATGTTCGGAGAGCTAAGAGGCCAACACTGGAAAAGGAAATCTCTTCACGTAAAAACTAGACGGAAGCATTCTCAGAAACTTCAATGGGCTTTACGCATTCAACTCACAGAGTGCAATGTTGCTTTCGAGAGCGCAGTTTTAAAACACTGTTTTTGTAGAATTTGCTAGAGGATGTTTGGAGCGATGTGAGGCCTTTGCTGGAAAAGGAAATATCTTCACATAAAACCTAGACAGAAGCATTCTCAGAAACTCCTTTGTGATGAGTGCATTCAAATCACACCCTTGAACCTTCCTTTGGAAAGAGCAGTTTTGAAACACTCTTTCTGAAGAATCTGCAAGTGGATATTTGGAGCGATTTGAGGCCTCTGCTGGAAATGAAATATCTTCACCTAAAAACTAGACGGAAGCATTCTCAGAAACTCCTTTGTGATGAGTGCATTCAACTCACAGAGTTGAAGCTTCTTTTTGATAGAGCAGTTTTGAAACACTCTTTTAGCAGCATCTGCAAGTGGATATTTGGAGCGCTTTGAGGCCAAGGCTGGAAAACGAAATATCATCACATAAAAACTCGACAGAAGCATTCTCTGAAACTTCTTTGTGATGAGTGCATTCAACTCACAGACTCGAACGTTTCTTTTCATAGAACAGTTTAGAAACACTCCTTTTGTAGAATCTGCAAGTGTTTATTTGGAGCGCTTGGAGGCCTATGTTGGAAAAGGACATATCTTCACATCAAGAGTAGACAGACGCATTCTCAGAAACTTCTTTGTGATGAGTGCATTGAACTCACAGAGTTGAACCTACCTGTTGATAGAGAAGTTTTGAAACACCCTTTTTGTAGAATCTGCAAGTGAATATTTGGCGCGATTTGAGGCCTATGCAGGAAACGGAAATATCTTCACATGAAAGCTAGACAGATGAATTCTCCGAAACGTCTTTGTGATGAGTGCATTCAACTCACAGACTTGAAGCTTCCTTTTGAAAGAGCAGTTTCGAAACACTCTTTTTGTAGAATCTGCAAGTGGATATTTGGAGCGCTTTGAGGGCTATGCTGGAAAAGTTAATACCTTCACCTAAAAACTAGACAGACGCAAACTCAGAAACTTCTTTGTGACGTGTGCATTGAACTCACAGAGTTGAACCTTTCTTTTGATACAGAAGTTTTGAAACACTCTTTTCGTAGAATCTTCAAGTGGATGGATGGAGTGATTTGAGGCCTATGCTGGAAAAGGAAATACCTTCACGTAGAAACGAGACAAAAGCATTCTCAGAAAGTTCCCTGTGCTTTGTGCATTCAACTCACAGAGTTGAACATTCCCTTTGATAGAGCAGTTTTGAAACACTCTTTTTGTAGAATCTGCAAGTGGATATTTGGAGCGCTTTGAGGCCTCTGCCGCCAAAGGAATTATCATTGCATAAAAACTAGATGGAAGCGTTCTCAGAAACTTCCTTGTGATGAGTGCCTTCAACTCGCAGAGTGGAACCTTCCTTTCGATAGACCAGTTTTGAAACACTGTTTTTGTAGAATCCGCAAGTGGCTATTTGGAGCTCTTGGAGGCTTATGCTGGAAAAGGAAATATCTTCGTCTACAAACTAGACAGAAGCATTCTCAGAAACTTCTTTGTCATGTGGGGATTGAACTCACAGAGTTGAACATTCCTTTACATAGAGCAGTTTTGCAACACCCTTTCGGTGGAAAGTGAAAGTGCTTATTTGGTGCGATGGCGGCATCTAGTGGATAAGGAAATACATTCAGATGAAAACAAGATACATCCATTCTCAGAAACTTCTTTGTGATGACTGCATTCTACTCACAGAGTTGAACCTTCCTTTTGATAGAACAGTTTGGAAACACTCTTTTTGTGGAATCTGCAAGTGGCTATTTGGAGCGCTTTGAGGCCTATGCTGGAAAAGGAAATCTCTTCACATAAAACCTAGACAGAAGTATTCCCAGAAAGTTTTTCTGATGTGCGCATTCAACTCACCGAGTTGAAGCTTCCTTTAGATAGAGCAGTTTTGAAACACTCTGTCTGTAGTACCTGCGAGTGGATATTTGGAGTGCTTTGAGTGCTACACTGTAAAAGCAAATATCTTCACTTGGAATCTAGACAGAAGAATTCTCAGAGACTTCCCTGTGCTCTCTGCATTCCACTCACAGAGTTGAACCTTCCTTTTGATAGAACAGTTTTGAAACACTCTTGTGGTAGAATCTGCAAGTCGATATTTGGAAGGTTTGGAGGCCTATCCTGGGAAAGGAAATATCTTCCCATCAAAACTAGACAGAAGCATTCTCAGAAGCTTCTTAGTGATGTGCGCATTCAAGTCACAGAGTTGAAGCTTCCTTTTGATATAGCAGTTTGGAACCACTCTTTTAGTGGAATCTGCAAGTGGATGTTCGGAGAGCTAAGAGGCCAACACTGGAAAAGGAAATCTCTTCAGGTAAAAACTAGACGGAAGCATTCTCAGAAACTTCAATGGGCTTTACGCATTCAACTCACAGAGTGCAATGTTGCTTTCGAGAGCGCAGTTTTAAAACACTGTTTTTGTAGAATTTGCTAGAGGATGTTTGGAGCGATGTGAGGCCTTTGCTGGAAAAGGAAATATCTTCACATAAAACCTAGACAGAAGCATTCTCAGAAACTCCTTTGTGATGAGTGCATTCAAATCACACCCTTGAACCTTCCTTTGGAAAGAGCAGTTTTGAAACACTCTTTCTGAAGAATCTGCAAGGGGATATTTGGAGCGATTTGAGGCCTCTGCTGGAAATGAAATATCTTCACCTAAAAACTAGACGGAAGCATTCTCAGAAACTCCTTTGTGATGAGTGCATTCAACTCACAGAGTTGAAGCTTCTTTTTGATAGAGCAGTTTTGAAACACTCTTTTAGCAGCATCTGCAAGTGGATATTTGGAGCGCTTTGAGGCCAAGGCTGGAAAACGAAATATCATCACATAAAAACTCGACAGAAGCATTCTCTGAAACTCCTTTGTGATGAGTGCATTCAACTCACAGACTCGAACGTTTCTTTTGATAGAACAGTTTAGAAACACTCCTTTTGTAGAATCTGCAAGTGTTTATTTGGAGCGCTTGGAGGCCTATGTTGGAAAAGGACATATCTTCACATCAAGAGTAGACAGACGCATTCTCAGAAACTTCTTTGTGATGAGTGCATTGAACTCACAGATTTGAACCTACCTGTTGATAGAGAAGTTTTGAAACACCCTTTTTGTAGAATCTGCAAGTGAATATTTGGCGCGATTTGAGGCCTATGCAGGAAACGGAAATATCTTCACATGAAAGCTAGACAGATGAATTCTCCGAAACGTCTTTGTGATGAGTGCATTCAAGTCACAGACTTGAAGCTTCCTTTTGAAAGAGCAGTTTCGAAACACTCTTTTTGTAGAATCTGCAAGTGGATATTTGGAGGGCTTTGAGGGCTATGCTGGAAAAGTTAATACCTTCACCTAAAAACTAGACAGACGCAAACTCAGAAACTTCTTTGTGACGTGTGCATTGAACTCACAGAGTTGAACCTTTCTTTTGATACAGAAGTTTTGAAACACTCTTTTCGTAGAATCTTCAAGTGGATGGATGGAGTGATTTGAGGCCTATGCTGGAAAAGGAAATACCTTCACGTAGAAACGAGACAAAAGCATTCTCAGAAAGTTCCCTGTGCTTTGTGCATTCAACTCACAGAGTTGAACATTCCCTTTGATAGAGCAGTTTTGAAACACTCTTCCTGTAGAATCTGCAAGTGGATATTTGGAGCGCTTTGAGGCCTCTGCCGCCAAAGGAATTATCATTGCATAAAAACTAGATGGAAGCGTTCTCAGAAACTTCCTTGTGATGAGTGCATTCAACTCGCAGAGTGGAACCTTCCTTTCGATAGACCAGTTTTGAAACACTGTTTTTGTAGAATCCGCAAGTGGCTATTTGGAGCTCTTTGAGGCTTATGCTGGAAAAGGAAATATCTTCGTCTACAAACTAGACAGAAGCATTCTCAGAAACTTCTTTGTCATGTGGGGATTGAACTCACAGAGTTGAACATTCCTTTACATAGAGCAGTTTTGCAACACCCTTTCGGTGGAAAGTTAAAGTGCTTATTTGGTGCGATGGCGGCATCTAGTGGATAAGGAAATACATTCAGATGAAAACAATATACATCCATTCTCAGAAACTTCTTTGTGATGACTGCATTCTACTCACAGAGTTGAACCTTCCTTTTGATAGAACAGTTTTGAAACACTCTTTTTGTGGAATCTGCAAGTGGCTATTTGGAGCGCTTTGAGGCCTATGCTGGAAAAGGAAATCTCTTCACATAAAACCTAGACAGAAGTATTCCCAGAAAGATTTTCTGATGTGCGCATTCAACTCACCGAGTTGAAGCTTCCTTTAGATAGAGCAGTTTTGAAACACTCTGTCTGTAGTACCTGCGAGTGGATATTTGGAGTGCTTTGAGTGCTACACTGTAAAAGCAAATATCTTCACTTGGAATCTAGACAGAAGAATTCTCAGAGACTTCCCTGTGCTCTCTGCATTCCACTCACAGAGTTGAACCTTCCTTTTGATAGAACAGTTTTGAAACACTCTTGTGGTAGAATCTGCAAGTCGATATTTGGAAGGTTTGGAGGCCTATCCTGGGAAAGGAAATATCTTCCCATCAAAACTAGACAGAAGCATTCTCAGAAGCTTCTTAGTGATGTGCGCATTCAAGTCACAGAGTTGAAGCTTCCTTTTGATATAGCAGTTTGGAACCACTCTTTTAGTGGAATCTGCAAATGGATGTTCGGAGAGCTAAGAGGCCAACACTGGAAAAGGAAATCTCTTCACGTAAAAACTAGACGGAAGCATTCTCAGAAACTTCAATGGGCTTTACGCATTCAACTCACAGAGTGCAATGTTGCTTTTGAGAGCGCAGTTTTAAAACACTGTTTTTGTAGAATTTGCTAGAGGATGTTTGGAGCGATGTGAGGCCTTTGCTGGAAAAGGAAATATCTTCACATAAAACCTAGACAGAAGCATTCTCAGAAACTCCTTTGTGATGAGTGCATTCAAATCACACACTTGAACCTTCCTTTGGAAAGAGCAGTTTTGAAACACTCTTTCTGAAGAATCTGCAAGGGGATATTTGGAGCGATTTGAGGCCTCTGCTGGAAATGAAATATCTTCACCTAAAAACTAGACGGAAGCATTCTCAGAAACTCCTTTGTGATGAGTGCATTCAACTCACAGAGTTGAAGCTTCCTTTTGATAGAGCAGTTTTGAAACACTCTTTTAGCAGCATCTGCAGGTGGATATTTGGAGCGCTTTGAGGCCAAGGCTGGAAAACGAAATATCATCACATAAAAACTCGACAGAAGCATTCTCTGAAACTCCTTTGTGATGAGTGCATTCAACTCACAGACTCGAACGTTTCTTTTGATAGAACAGTTTAGAAACACTCCTTTTGTAGAATCTGCAAGTGTTTATTTGGAGCGCTTGGAGGCCTATGTTGGAAAAGGACATATCTTCACATCAAGAGTAGACAGACGCATTCTCAGAAACTTCTTTGTGATGAGTGCATTGAACTCACAGAGTTGAACCTACCTGTTGATAGAGAAGTTTTGAAACACCCTTTTTGTAGAATCTGCAAGTGAATATTTGGCACGATTTGAGGCCTATGCAGGAAACGGAAATATCTTCACATGAAAGCTAGACAGATGAATTCTCCGAAACGTCTTTGTGATGAGTGCATTCAACTCACAGACTTGAAGCTTCCTTTTGAAAGAGCAGTTTCGAAACACTCTTTTTGTAGAATCTGCAAGTGGATATTTGGAGGGCTTTGAGGGCTATGCTGGAAAAGTTAATACCTTCACCTAAAAACTAGACAGACGCAAACTCAGAAACTTCTTTGTGACGTGTGCATTGAACTCACAGAGTTGAACCTTTCTTTTGATGCAGAAGTTTTGAAACACTGTTTTCGTAGAATCTTCAAGTGGATGGATGGAGTGATTTGAGGCCTATGCTGGAAAAGGAAATACCTTCACGTAGAAACGAGACAAAAGCATTCTCAGAAAGTTCCCTGTGCTTTGTGCATTCAACTCACAGAGTTGAACATTCCCTTTGATAGAGCAGTTTTGAAACACTCTTCTTGTAGAATCTGCAAGTGGATATTTGGAGCGCTTTGAGGCCTCTGCCGCCAAAGGAATTATCATTGCATAAAAACTAGATGGAAGCGTTCTCAGAAACTTCCTTGTGATGAGTGCATTCAACTCGCAGAGTGGAACCTTCCTTTCGATAGACCAGTTTTGAAACACTGTTTTTGTAGAATCCGCAAGTGGCTATTTGGAGCTCTTTGAGGCTTATGCTGGAAAAGGAAATATCTTCGTCTACAAACTAGACAGAAGCATTCTCAGAAACTTCTTTGTCATGTGGGGATTGAACTCACAGAGTTGAACATTCCTTTACATAGAGCAGTTTTGCAACACCCTTTCGGTGGAAAGTGAAAGTGCTTATTTGGTGCGATGGCGGCATCTAGTGGATAAGGAAATACATTCAGATGAAAACAAGATACATCCATTCTCAGAAACTTCTTTGTGATGACTGCATTCTACTCACAGAGTTGAACCTTCCTTTTGATAGAACAGTTTTGAAACACTCTTTTTGTGGAATCTGCAAGTGGCTATTTGGAGCGCTTTGAGGCCTATGCTGGAAAAGGAAATCTCTTCACATAAAACCTAGACAGAAGTATTCCCAGAAAGTTTTTCTGATGTGCGCATTCAACTCACCGAGTTGAAGCTTCCTTTAGATAGAGCAGTTTTGAAACACTCTGTCTGTAGTACCTGCGAGTGGATATTTGGAGTGCTTTGAGTGCTACACTGTAAAAGCAAATATCTTCACTTGGAATCTAGACAGAAGAATTCTCAGAGACTTCCCTGTGCTCTCTGCATTCCACTCACAGAGTTGAACCTTCCTTTTGATAGAACAGTTTTGAAACACTCTTGTGGTAGAATCTGCAAGTCGATATTTGGAAGGTTTGGAGGCCTATCCTGGGAAAGGAAATATCTTCCCATCAAAACTAGACAGAAGCATTCTCAGAAGCTTCTTAGTGATGTGCGCATTCAAGTCATAGAGTTGAAGCTTCCTTTTGATATAGCAGTTTTGAACCACTCTTTTAGTGGAATCTGCAAGTGGATGTTCGGAGAGCTAAGAGGCCAACACTGGAAAAGGAAATCTCTTCACGTAAAAACTAGACGGAAGCATTCTCAGAAACTTCAATGGGCTTTACGCATTCAACTCACAGAGTGCAATGTTGCTTTCGAGAGCGCAGTTTTAAAACACTGTTTTTGTAGAATTTGCTAGAGGATGTTTGGAGCGATGTGAGGCCTTTGCTGGAAAAGGAAATATCTTCACATAAAACCTAGACAGAAGCATTCTCAGAAACTCCTTTGTGATGAGTGCATTCAAATCACACCCTTGAACCTTCCTTTGGAAAGAGCAGTTTTGAAACACTCTTTCTGAAGAATCTGCAAGGGGATATTTGGAGCGATTTGAGGCCTCTGCTGGAAATGAAATATCTTCACCTAAAAACTAGACGGAAGCATTCTCAGAAACTCCTTTGTGATGAGTGCATTCAACTCACAGAGTTGAAGCTTCTTTTTGATAGAGCAGTTTTGAAACACTCTTTTAGCAGCATCTGCAAGTGGATATTTGGAGCGCTTTGAGGCCAAGGCTGGAAAACGAAATATCATCACATAAAAACTCGACAGAAGCATTCTCTGAAACTCCTTTGTGATGAGTGCATTCAACTCACAGACTCGAACGTTTCTTTTGATAGAACAGTTTAGAAACACTCCTTTTGTAGAATCTGCAAGTGTTTATTTGGAGCGCTTGGAGGCCTATGTTGGAAAAGGACATATCTTCACATCAAGAGTAGACAGACGCATTCTCAGAAACTTCTTTGTGATGAGTGCATTGAACTCACAGAGTTGAACCTACCTGTTGATAGAGAAGTTTTGAAACACCCTTTTTGTAGAATCTGCAAGTGAATATTTGGCGCGATTTGAGGCCTATGCAGGAAACGGAAATATCTTCACATGAAAGCTAGACAGATGAATTCTCCGAAACGTCTTTGTGATGAGTGCATTCAAGTCACAGACTTGAAGCTTCCTTTTGAAAGAGCAGTTTCGAAACACTCTTTTTGTAGAATCTGCAAGTGGATATTTGGAGGGCTTTGAGGGCTATGCTGGAAAAGTTAATACCTTCACCTAAAAACTAGACAGACGCAAACTCAGAAACTTCTTTGTGACGTGTGCATTGAACTCACAGAGTTGAACCTTTCTTTTGATACAGAAGTTTTGAAACACTCTTTTCGTAGAATCTTCAAGTGGATGGATGGAGTGATTTGAGGCCTATGCTGGAAAAGGAAATACCTTCACGTAGAAACGAGACAAAAGCATTCTCAGAAAGTTCCCTGTGCTTTGTGCATTCAACTCACAGAGTTGAACATTCCCTTTGATAGAGCAGTTTTGAAACACTCTTCCTGTAGAATCTGCAAGTGGATATTTGGAGCGCTTTGAGGCCTCTGCCGCCAAAGGAATTATCATTGCATAAAAACTAGATGGAAGCGTTCTCAGAAACTTCCTTGTGATGAGTGCCTTCAACTCGCAGAGTGGAACCTTCCTTTCGATAGACCAGTTTTGAAACACTGTTTTTGTAGAATCCGCAAGTGGCTATTTGGAGCTCTTTGAGGCTTATGCTGGAAAAGGAAATATCTTCGTCTACAAACTAGACAGAAGCATTCTCAGAAACTTCTTTGTCATGTGGGGATTGAACTCACAGAGTTGAACATTCCTTTACATAGAGCAGTTTTGCAACACCCTTTCGGTGGAAAGTGAAAGTGCTTATTTGGTGCGATGGCGGCATCTAGTGGATAAGGAAATACATTCAGATGAAAACAAGATACATCCATTCTCAGAAACTTCTTTGTGATGACTGCATTCTACTCACAGAGTTGAACCTTCCTTTTGATAGAACAGTTTTGAAACACTCTTTTTGTGGAATCTGCAAGTGGCTATTTGGAGCGCTTTGAGGCCTATGCTGGAAAAGGAAATCTCTTCACATAAAACCTAGACAGAAGTATTCCCAGAACGTTTTTCTGATGTGCGCATTCAACTCACCGAGTTGAAGCTTCCTTTAGATAGAGCAGTTTTGAAACACTCTGTCTGTAGTACCTGCGAGTGGATATTTGGAGTGCTTTGAGTGCTACACTGTAAAAGCAAATATCTTCACTTGGAATCTAGACAGAAGAATTCTCAGAGACTTCCCTGTGCTCTCTGCATTCCACTCACAGAGTTGAACCTTCCTTTTGATAGAACAGTTTTGAAACACTCTTGTGGTAGAATCTGCAAGTCGATATTTGGAAGGTTTGGAGGCCTATCCTGGGAAAGGAAATATCTTCCCATCAAAACTAGACAGAAGCATTCTCAGAAGCTTCTTAGTGATGTGCGCATTCAAGTCACAGAGTTGAAGCTTCCTTTTGATATAGCAGTTTGGAACCACTCTTTTAGTGGAATCTGCAAATGGATGTTCGGAGAGCTAAGAGGCCAACACTGGAAAAGGAAATCTCTTCACGTAAAAACTAGACGGAAGCATTCTCAGAAACTTCAATGGGCTTTACGCATTCAACTCACAGAGTGCAATGTTGCTTTTGAGAGCGCAGTTTTAAAACACTGTTTTTGTAGAATTTGCTAGAGGATGTTTGGAGCGATGTGAGGCCTTTGCTGGAAAAGGAAATATCTTCACATAAAACCTAGACAGAAGCATTCTCAGAAACTCCTTTGTGATGAGTGCATTCAAATCACACACTTGAACCTTCCTTTGGAAAGAGCAGTTTTGAAACACTCTTTCTGAAGAATCTGCAAGGGGATATTTGGAGCGATTTGAGGCCTCTGCTGGAAATGAAATATCTTCACCTAAAAACTAGACGGAAGCATTCTCAGAAACTCCTTTGTGATGAGTGCATTCAACTCACAGAGTTGAAGCTTCCTTTTGATAGAGCAGTTTTGAAACACTCTTTTAGCAGCATCTGCAGGTGGATATTTGGAGCGCTTTGAGGCCAAGGCTGGAAAACGAAATATCATCACATAAAAACTCGACAGAAGCATTCTCTGAAACTCCTTTGTGATGAGTGCATTCAACTCACAGACTCGAACGTTTCTTTTGATAGAACAGTTTAGAAACACTCCTTTTGTAGAATCTGCAAGTGTTTATTTGGAGCGCTTGGAGGCCTATGTTGGAAAAGGACATATCTTCACATCAAGAGTAGACAGACGCATTCTCAGAAACTTCTTTGTGATGAGTGCATTGAACTCACAGAGTTGAACCTACCTGTTGATAGAGAAGTTTTGAAACACCCTTTTTGTAGAATCTGCAAGTGAATATTTGGCGCGATTTGAGGCCTATGCAGGAAACGGAAATATCTTCACATGAAAGCTAGACAGATGAATTCTCCGAAACGTCTTTGTGATGAGTGCATTCAACTCACAGACTTGAAGCTTCCTTTTGAAAGAGCAGTTTCGAAACACTCTTTTTGTAGAATCTGCAAGTGGATATTTGGAGGGCTTTGAGGGCTATGCTGGAAAAGTTAATACCTTCACCTAAAAACTAGACAGACGCAAACTCAGAAACTTCTTTGTGACGTGTGCATTGAACTCACAGAGTTGAACCTTTCTTTTGATACAGAAGTTTTGAAACACTCTTTTCGTAGAATCTTCAAGTGGATGGATGGAGTGATTTGAGGCCTATGCTGGAAAAGGAAATACCTTCACGTAGAAACGAGACAAAAGCATTCTCAGAAAGTTCCCTGTGCTTTGTGCATTCAACTCACAGAGTTGAACATTCCCTTTGATAGAGCAGTTTTGAAACACTCTTCTTGTAGAATCTGCAAGTGGATATTTGGAGCGCTTTGAGGCCTCTGCCGCCAAAGGAATTATCATTGCATAAAAACTAGATGGAAGCGTTCTCAGAAACTTCCTTGTGATGAGTGCCTTCAACTCGCAGAGTGGAACCTTCCTTTCGATAGACCAGTTTTGAAACACTGTTTTTGTAGAATCCGCAAGTGGCTATTTGGAGCTCTTTGAGGCTTATGCTGGAAAAGGAAATATCTTCGTCTACAAACTAGACAGAAGCATTCTCAGAAACTTCTTTGTCATGTGGGGATTGAACTCACAGAGTTGAACATTCCTTTACATAGAGCAGTTTTGCAACACCCTTTCGGTGGAAAGTGAAAGTGCTTATTTGGTGCGATGGCGGCATCTAGTGGATAAGGAAATACATTCAGATGAAAACAAGATACATCCATTCTCAGAAACTTCTTTGTGATGACTGCATTCTACTCACAGAGTTGAACCTTCCTTTTGATAGAACAGTTTTGAAACACTCTTTTTGTGGAATCTGCAAGTGGCTATTTGGAGCGCTTTGAGGCCTATGCTGGAAAAGGAAATCTCTTCACATAAAACCTAGACAGAAGTATTCCCAGAAAGTTTTTCTGATGTGCGCATTCAACTCACCGAGTTGAAGCTTCCTTTAGATAGAGCAGTTTTGAAACACTCTGTCTGTAGTACCTGCGAGTGGATATTTGGAGTGCTTTGAGTGCTACACTGTAAAAGCAAATATCTTCACTTGGAATCTAGACAGAAGAATTCTCAGAGACTTCCCTGTGCTCTCTGCATTCCACTCACAGAGTTGAACCTTCCTTTTGATAGAACAGTTTTGAAACACTCTTGTGGTAGAATCTGCAAGTCGATATTTGGAAGGTTTGGAGGCCTATCCTGGGAAAGGAAATATCTTCCCATCAAAACTAGACAGAAGCATTCTCAGAAGCTTCTTAGTGATGTGCGCATTCAAGTCACAGAGTTGAAGCTTCCTTTTGATATAGCAGTTTGGAACCACTCTTTTAGTGGAATCTGCAAGTGGATGTTCGGAGAGCTAAGAGGCCAACACTGGAAAAGGAAATCTCTTCACGTAAAAACTAGACGGAAGCATTCTCAGAAACTTCAATGGGCTTTACGCATTCAACTCACAGAGTGCAATGTTGCTTTTGAGAGCGCAGTTTTAAAACACTGTTTTTGTAGAATTTGCTAGAGGATGTTTGGAGCGATGTGAGGCCTTTGCTGGAAAAGGAAATATCTTCACATAAAACCTAGACAGAAGCATTCTCAGAAACTCCTTTGTGATGAGTGCATTCAAATCACACACTTGAACCTTCCTTTGGAAAGAGCAGTTTTGAAACACTCTTTCTGAAGAATCTGCAAGGGGATATTTGGAGCGATTTGAGGCCTCTGCTGGAAATGAAATATCTTCACCTAAAAACTAGACGGAAGCATTCTCAGAAACTCCTTTGTGATGAGTGCATTCAACTCACAGAGTTGAAGCTTCCTTTTGATAGAGCAGTTTTGAAACACTCTTTTAGCAGCATCTGCAGGTGGATATTTGGAGCGCTTTGAGGCCAAGGCTGGAAAACGAAATATCATCACATAAAAACTCGACAGAAGCATTCTCTGAAACTTCTTTGTGATGAGTGCATTCAACTCACAGACTCGAACGTTTCTTTTGATAGAACAGTTTAGAAACACTCCTTTTGTAGAATCTGCAAGTGTTTATTTGGAGCGCTTGGAGGCCTATGTTGGAAAAGGACATATCTTCACATCAAGTGTAGACAGACGCATTCTCAGAAACTTCTTTGTGATGAGTGCATTGAACTCACAGAGTTGAACCTACCTGTTGATAGAGAAGTTTTGAAACACCCTTTTTGTAGAATCTGCAAGTGAATATTTGGCGCGATTTGAGGCCTATGCAGGAAACGGAAATATCTTCACATGAAAGCTAGACAGATGAATTCTCCGAAACCTCTTTGTGATGAGTGCATTCAACTCACAGACTTGAAGCTTCCTTTTGAAAGAGCAGTTTCGAAACACTCTTTTTGTAGAATCTGCAAGTGGATATTTGGAGCGCTTTGAGGGCTATGCTGGAAAAGTTAATACCTTCACCTAAAAACTAGACAGACGCAAACTCAGAAACTTCTTTGTGACGTGTGCATTGAACTCACAGAGTTGAACCTTTCTTTTGATACAGAAGTTTTGAAACACTCTTTTCGTAGAATCTTCAAGTGGATGGATGGAGTGATTTGAGGCCTATGCTGGAAAAGGAAATACCTTCACGTAGAAACGAGACAAAAGCATTCTCAGAAAGTTCCCTGTGCTTTGTGCATTCAACTCACAGAGTTGAACATTCCCTTTGATAGAGCAGTTTTGAAACACTCTTCTTGTAGAATCTGCAAGTGGATATTTGGAGCGCTTTGAGGCCTCTGCCGCCAAAGGAATTATCATTGCATAAAAACTAGATGGAAGCGTTCTCAGAAACTTCCTTGTGATGAGTGCATTCAACTCGCAGAGTGGAACCTTCCTTTCGATAGACCAGTTTTGAAACACTGTTTTTGTAGAATCCGCAAGTGGCTATTTGGAGCTCTTTGAGGCTTATGCTGGAAAAGGAAATATCTTCGTCTACAAACTAGACAGAAGCATTCTCAGAAACTTCTTTGTCATGTGGGGATTGAACTCACAGAGTTGAACATTCCTTTACATAGAGCAGTTTTGCAACACCCTTTCGGTGGAAAGTGAAAGTGCTTATTTGGTGCGATGGCGGCATCTAGTGGATAAGGAAATACATTCAGATGAAAACAAGATACATCCATTCTCAGAAACTTCTTTGTGATGACTGCATTCTACTCACAGAGTTGAACCTTCCTTTTGATAGAACAGTTTTGAAACACTCTTTTTGTGGAATCTGCAAGTGGCTATTTGGAGCGCTTTGAGGCCTATGCTGGAAAAGGAAATCTCTTCACATAAAACCTAGACAGAAGTATTCCCAGAAAGTTTTTCTGATGTGCGCATTCAACTCACCGAGTTGAACCTTCCTTTAGATAGAGCAGTTTTGAAACACTCTGTCTGTAGTACCTGCGAGTGGATATTTGGAGTGCTTTGAGTGCTACACTGTAAAAGCAAATATCTTCACTTGGAATCTAGACAGAAGAATTCTCAGAGACTTCCCTGTGCTCTCTGCATTCCACTCACAGAGTTGAACCTTCCTTTTGATAGAACAGTTTTGAAACACTCTTGTGGTAGAATCTGCAAGTCGATATTTGGAAGGTTTGGAGGCCTATCCTGGGAAAGGAAATATCTTCCCATCAAAACTAGACAGAAGCATTCTCAGAAGCTTCTTAGTGATGTGCGCATTCAAGTAACAGAGTTGAAGCTTCCTTTTGATATAGCAGTTTTGAACCACTCTTTTAGTGGAATCTGCAAGTGGATGTTCGGAGAGCTAAGAGGCCAACACTGGAAAAGGAAATCTCTTCACGTAAAAACTAGACGGAAGCATTCTCAGAAACTTCAATGGGCTTTACGCATTCAACTCACAGAGTGCAATGTTGCTTTCGAGAGCGCAGTTTTAAAACACTGTTTTTGTAGAATTTGCTAGAGGATGTTTGGAGCGATGTGAGGCCTTTGCTGGAAAAGGAAATATCTTCACATAAAACCTAGACAGAAGCATTCTCAGAAACTCCTTTGTGATGAGTGCATTCAAATCACACCCTTGAACCTTCCTTTGGAAAGAGCAGTTTTGAAACACTCTTTCTGAAGAATCTGCAAGTGGATATTTGGAGCGATTTGAGGCCTCTGCTGGAAATGAAATATCTTCACCTAAAAACTAGACGGAAGCATTCTCAGAAACTCCTTTGTGATGAGTGCATTCAACTCACAGAGTTGAAGCTTCCTTTTGATAGAGCAGTTTTGAAACACTCTTTTAGCAGCATCTGCAGGTGGATATTTGGAGCGCTTTGAGGCCAAGGCTGGAAAACGAAATATCATCACATAAAAACTCGACAGAAGCATTCTCTGAAACTTCTTTGTGATGAGTGCATTCAACTCACAGACTCGAACGTTTCTTTTCATAGAACAGTTTAGAAACACTCCTTTTGTAGAATCTGCAAGTGTTTATTTGGAGCGCTTGGAGGCCTATGTTGGAAAAGGACATATCTGCACATCAAAAGTAGACAGACGCATTCTCAGAAACTTCTTTGTGATGAGTGCATTGAACTCACAGAGTTGAACCTACCTGTTGATAGAGAAGTTTTGAAACACCCTTTTTGTAGAATCTGCAAGTGAATATTTGGCGCGATTTGAGGCCTATGCAGGAAACGGAAATATCTTCACATGAAAACTAGACAGATGAATTCTCCGAAACGTCTTTGTGATGAGTGCATTCAACTCACAGACTTGAAGCTTCCTTTTGAAAGAGCAGTTTCTAAACACTCTTTTTGTAGAATCTGCAAGTGGATATTTGGAGCGCTTTGAGGGCTATGCTGGAAAAGTTAATACCTTCACCTAAAAACTAGACAGACGCAAACCCAGAAACTTCTTTGTGACGTGTGCATTGAACTCACAGATTTGAACCTTTCTTTTGATACAGAAGTTTTGAAACACTCTTTTCGTAGAATCTTCAAGTGGATGGATGGAGTGATTTGAGGCCTATGCTGGAAAAGGAAATACCTTCACGTAGAAACGAGACAAAAGCATTCTCAGAAAGTTCCCTGTGCTTTGTGCATTCAACTCACAGAGTTGAACATTCCCTTTGATAGAGCAGTTTTGAAACACTCTTCTTGTAGAATCTGCAAGTGGATATTTGGAGCGCTTTGAGGCCTCTGCCGCCAAAGGAATTATCATTGCATAAAAACTAGATGGAAGCGTTCTCAGAAACTTCCTTGTGATGAGTGCATTCAACTCGCAGAGTGGAACCTTCCTTTCGATAGACCAGTTTTGAAACACTGTTTTTGTAGAATCCGCAAGTGGCTATTTGGAGCTCTTTGAGGCTTATGCTGGAAAAGGAAATATCTTCGTCTACAAACTAGACAGAAGCATTCTCAGAAACTTCTTTGTCATGTGGGGATTGAACTCACAGAGTTGAACATTCCTTTACATAGAGCAGTTTTGCAACACCCTTTCGGTGGAAAGTGAAAGTGCTTATTTGGTGCGATGGCGGCATCTAGTGGATAAGGAAATACATTCAGATGAAAACAAGATACATCCATTCTCAGAAACTTCTTTGTGATGACTGCATTCTACTCACAGAGTTGAACCTTCCTTTTGATAGAACAGTTTTGAAACACTCTTTTTGTGGAATCTGCAAGTGGCTATTTGGAGCGCTTTGAGGCCTATGCTGGAAAAGGAAATCTCTTCACATAAAACCTAGACAGAAGTATTCCCAGAAAGTTTTTCTGATGTGCGCATTCAACTCACCGAGTTGAAGCTTCCTTTAGATAGAGCAGTTTTGAAACACTCTGTCTGTAGTACCTGCGAGTGGATATTTGGAGTGCTTTGAGTGCTACACTGTAAAAGCAAATATCTTCACTTGGAATCTAGACAGAAGAATTCTCAGAGACTTCCCTGTGCTCTCTGCATTCCACTCACAGAGTTGAACCTTCCTTTTGATAGAACAGTTTTGAAACACTCTTGTGGTAGAATCTGCAAGTCGATATTTGGAAGGTTTGGAGGCCTATCCTGGGAAAGGAAATATCTTCCCATCAAAACTAGACAGAAGCATTCTCAGAAACATCTTTGTGATGTGCGCATTCAAGTCACCGAGTTGAAGCTTCCTTTTGATATAGCAGTTTTGAACCACTCTTTTAGTAGAATCTGCAAGTGTATGTTCGGAGAGCTAAGAGGCCAACACTGGAAAAGGAAATCTCTTCACGTAAAAACTAGACGGAAGCATTCTCAGAAACTTCAATGGGCTTTACGCATTCAACTCACAGAGTGCAATGTTGCTTTTGAGAGCGCAGTTTTAAAACACTGTTTTTGTAGAATTTGCTAGAGGATGTTTGGAGCGATGTGAGGCCTTTGCTGGAAAAGGAAATATCTTCACATAAAACCTAGACAGAAGCATTCTCAGAAACTCCTTTGTGATGAGTGCATTCAAATCACACACTTGAACCTTCCTTTGGAAAGAGCAGTTTTGAAACACTCTTTCTGAAGAATCTGCAAGTGGATATTTGGAGCGATTTGAGGCCTCTGCTGGAAATGAAATATCTTCACCTAAAAATTAGACGGAAGCATTCTCAGAAACTCCTTTGTGATGAGTGCATTCAACTCACAGAGTTGAAGCTTCCTTTTGATAGAGCAGTTTTGAAACACTCTTTTAGCAGCATCTGCAAGTGGATATTTGGAGCGCTTTGGGGCCAAGGCTGGAAAACGAAATATCATCACATAAAAACTCGACAGAAGCATTCTCTGAAACTTCTTTGTGATGAGTGCATTCAACTCACAGACTCGAACGTTTCTTTTGATAGAACAGTTTAGAAACACTCCTTTTGTAGAATCTGCAAGTGTTTATTTGGAGCGCTTGGAGGCCTATGTTGGAAAAGGACATATCTGCACATCAAAAGTAGACAGACGCATTCTCAGAAACTTCTTTGTGATGAGTGCATTGAACTCACAGAGTTGAACCTACCTATTGATAGAGAAGTTTTGAAACACCCTTTTTGTAGAATCTGCAAGTGAATATTTGGCGCGATTTGAGGCCTATGCAGGAAACGGAAATATCTTCACATGAAAACTAGACAGATGAATTCTCCGAAACGTCTTTGTGATGAGTGCATTCAACTCACAGACTTGAAGCTTCCTTTTGAAAGAGCAGTTTCGAAACACTCTTTTTGTAGAATCTGCAAGTGGATATTTGGAGCGCTTTGAGGGCTATGCTGGAAAAGTTAATACCTTCACCTAAAAACTAGACAGACGCAAACCCAGAAACTTCTTTGTGACGTGTGCATTGAACTCACAGAGTTGAACCTTTCTTTTGATACAGAAGTTTTGAAACACTCTTTTCGTAGAATCTTCAAGTGGATGGATGGAGTGATTTGAGGCCTATGCTGGAAAAGGAAATACCTTCACGTAGAAACGAGACAAAAGCATTCTCAGAAAGTTCCCTGTGCTTTGTGCATTCAACTCACAGAGTTGAACATTCCCTTTGATAGAGCAGTTTTGAAACACTCTTTTTGTAGAATCTGCAAGTGGATATTTGGAGCGCTTTGAGGCCTCTGCCGCCAAAGGAATTATCATTGCATAAAAACTAGATGGAAGCGTTCTCAGAAACTTCCTTGTGATGAGTGCCTTCAACACGCAGAGTGGAACCTTCCTTTCGATAGACCAGTTTTGAAACACTGTTTTTGTAGAATCCGCAAGTGGCTATTTGGAGCTCTTTGAGGCTTATGCTGGAAAAGGAAATATCTTCGTCTACAAACTAGACAGAAGCATTCTCAGAAACTTCTTTGTCATGTGGGGATTGAACTCACAGAGTTGAACATTCCTTTACATAGAGCAGTTTTGCAACACCCTTTCGGTGGAAAGTGAAAGTGCTTATTTGGTGCGATGGCGGCATCTAGTGGATAAGGAAATACATTCAGATGAAAACAAGATACATCCATTCTCAGAAACTTCTTTGTGATGACTGCATTCTACTCACAGAGTTGAACCTTCCTTTTGATAGAGCAGTTTTGAAACACTCTTTTTGTGGAATCTGCAAGTGGCTATTTGGAGCGCTTTGAGGCCTATGCTGGAAAAGGAAATCTCTTCACATAAAACCTAGACAGAAGTATTCCCAGAAAGTTTTTCTGATGTGCGCATTCAACTCACCGAGTTGAAGCTTCCTTTAGATAGAGCAGTTTTGAAACACTCTGTCTGTAGTACCTGCGAGTGGATATTTGGAGTGCTTTGAGTGCTACACTGTAAAAGCAAATATCTTCACTTGGAATCTAGACAGAAGAATTCTCAGAGACTTCCCTGTGCTCTCTGCATTCCACTCACAGAGTTGAACCTTCCTTTTGATAGAACAGTTTTGAAACACTCTTGTGGTAGAATCTGCAAGTCGATATTTGGAAGGTTTGGAGGCCTATCCTGGGAAAGGAAATATCTTCCCATCAAAACTAGACAGAAGCATTCTCAGAAACATCTTAGTGATGTGCGCATTCAAGTAACAGAGTTGAAGCTTCCTTTTGATATAGCAGTTTTGAACCACTCTTTTAGTGGAATCTGCATGTGGATGTTTGGAGAGCTAAGAGGCCAACACTGGAAAAGGAAATCTCTTCAGGTAAAAACTAGACGGAAGCATTCTCAGAAACTTCAATGGGCTTTACGCATTCAACTCACAGAGTGCAATGTTACTTTTGGGAGCGCAGTTTTAAAACACTGTTTTTGTAGAATTTGCTAGAGGATGTTTGGAGCGATGTGAGGCCTTTGCTGGAAAAGGAAATATCTTCATATAAAACCTAGACAGAAGCATTCTCAGAAACTCCTTTGTGATGAGTGCATTCAAATCACACACTTGAACCTTCCTTTGGAAAGAGCAGTTTTGAAACACTCTTTCTGAAGAATCTGCAAGGGGATATTTGGAGCGATTTGAGGCCTCTGCTGGAAATGAAATATCTTCACCTAAAAACTAGACGGAAGCATTCTCAGAAACTCCTTTGTGATGAGTGCATTCAACTCACAGAGTTGAAGCTTCCTTTTCATAGAGCAGTTTTGAAACACTCTTTTAGCAGCATCTGCAGGTGGATATTTGGAGCGCTTTGAGGCCAAGGCTGGAAAACGAAATATCATCACATAAAAACTCGACAGAAGCATTCTCTGAAACTTCTTTGTGATGAGTGCATTCAACTCACAGACTCGAACGTTTCTTTTCATAGAACAGTTTAGAAACACTCCTTTTGTAGAATCTGCAAGTGTTTATTTGGAGCGCTTGGAGGCCTATGTTGGAAAAGGACATATCTGCACATCAAAAGTAGACAGACGCATTCTCAGAAACTTCTTTGTGATGAGTGCATTGAACTCACAGAGTTGAACCTACCTATTGATAGAGAAGTTTTGAAACACCCTTTTTGTAGAATCTGCAAGTGAATATTTGGCGCGATTTGAGGCCTATGCAGGAAACGGAAATATCTTCACATGAAAACTAGACAGATGAATTCTCCGAAACGTCTTTGTGATGAGTGCATTCAACTCACAGACTTGAAGCTTCCTTTTGAAAGAGCAGTTTCGAAACACTCTTTTTGTAGAATCTGCAAGTGGATATTTGGAGCGCTTTGAGGGCTATGCTGGAAAAGTTAATACCTTCACCTAAAAACTAGACAGACGCAAACTCAGAAACTTCTTTGTGACGTGTGCATTGAACTCACAGAGTTGAACCTTTCTTTTGATACAGAAGTTTTGAAACACTCTTTTCGTAGAATCTTCAAGTGGATGGATGGAGTGATTTGAGGCCTATGCTGGAAAAGGAAATACCTTCACGTAGAAACGAGACAAAAGCATTCTCAGAAAGTTCCCTGTGCTTTGTGCATTCAACTCACAGAGTTGAACATTCCCTTTGATAGAGCAGTTTTGAAACACTCTTTTTGTAGAATCTGCAAGTGGATATTTGGAGCGCTTTGAGGCCTCTGCCGCCAAAGGAATTATCATTGCATAAAAACTAGATGGAAGCGTTCTCAGAAACTTCCTTGTGATGAGTGCCTTCAACTCGCAGAGTGGAACCTTCCTTTCGATAGACCAGTTTTGAAACACTGTTTTTGTAGAATCCGCAAGTGGCTATTTGGAGCTCTTTGAGGCTTATGCTGGAAAAGGAAATATCTTCGTCTACAAACTAGACAGAAGCATTCTCAGAAACTTCTTTGTCATGTGGGGATTGAACTCACAGAGTTGAACATTCCTTTACATAGAGCAGTTTTGCAACACCCTTTCGGTGGAAAGTGAAAGTGCTTATTTGGTGCGATGGCGGCATCTAGTGGATAAGGAAATACATTCAGATGCAAACAAGATACATCCATTCTCAGAAACTTCTTTGTGATGACTGCATTCTACTCACAGAGTTGAACCTTCCTTTTGATAGAGCAGTTTTGAAACACTCTTTTTGTGGAATCTGCAAGTGGCTATTTGGAGCGCTTTGAGGCCTATGCTGGAAAAGGAAATCTCTTCACATAAAACCTAGACAGAAGTATTCCCAGAAAGTTTTTCTGATGTGCGCATTCAACTCACCGAGTTGAAGCTTCCTTTAGATAGAGCAGTTTTGAAACACTCTGTCTGTAGTACCTGCGAGTGGATATTTGGAGTGCTTTGAGTGCTACACTGTAAAAGCAAATATCTTCACTTGGAATCTAGACAGAAGAATTCTCAGAGACTTCCCTGTGCTCTCTGCATTCCACTCACAGAGTTGAACCTTCCTTTTGATAGAACAGTTTTGAAACACTCTTGTGGTAGAATCTGCAAGTCGATATTTGGAAGGTTTGGAGGCCTATCCTGGGAAAGGAAATATCTTCCCATCAAAACTAGACAGAAGCATTCTCAGAAACTTTTTAGTGATGTGCGCATTCAAGTAACAGAGTTGAAGCTTCCTTTTGATATAGCAGTTTTGAACCACTCTTTTAGTGGAATCTGCAAGTGGATGTTTGGAGAGCTAAGAGGCCAACACTGGAAAAGGAAATCTCTTCAGGTAAAAACTAGACGGAAGCATTCTCAGAAACTTCAATGGGCTTTACGCATTCAACTCACAGAGTGCAATGTTACTTTTGGGAGCGCAGTTTTAAAACACTGTTTTTGTAGAATTTGCTAGAGGATGTTTGGAGCGATGTGAGGCCTTTGCTGGAAAAGGAAATATCTTCATATAAAACCTAGACAGAAGCATTCTCAGAAACTCCTTTGTGATGAGTGCATTCAAATCACACACTTGAACCTTCCTTTGGAAAGAGCAGTTTTGAAACACTCTTTCTGAAGAATCTGCAAGGGGATATTTGGAGCGATTTGAGGCCTCTGCTGGAAATGAAATATCTTCACCTAAAAACTAGACGGAAGCATTCTCAGAAACTCCTTTGTGATGAGTGCATTCAACTCACAGAGTTGAAGCTTCCTTTTGATAGAGCAGTTTTGAAACACTCTTTTAGCAGCATCTGCAGGTGGATATTTGGAGCGCTTTGAGGCCAAGGCTGGAAAACGAAATATCATCACATAAAAACTCGACAGAAGCATTCTCTGAAACTTCTTTGTGATGAGTGCATTCAACTCACAGACTCGAACGTTTCTTTTCATAGAACAGTTTAGAAACACTCCTTTTGTAGAATCTGCAAGTGTTTATTTGGAGCGCTTGGAGGCCTATGTTGGAAAAGGACATATCTGCACATCAAAAGTAGACAGACGCATTCTCAGAAACTTCTTTGTGATGAGTGCATTGAACTCACAGAGTTGAACCTACCTATTGATAGAGAAGTTTTGAAACACCCTTTTTGTAGAATCTGCAAGTGAATATTTGGCGCGATTTGAGGCCTATGCAGGAAACGGAAATATCTTCACATGAAAACTAGACAGATGAATTCTCCGAAACGTCTTTGTGATGAGTGCATTCAACTCACAGACTTGAAGCTTCCTTTTGAAAGAGCAGTTTCGAAACACTCTTTTTGTAGAATCTGCAAGTGGATATTTGGAGCGCTTTGAGGGCTATGCTGGAAAAGTTAATACCTTCACCTAAAAACTAGACAGACGCAAACCCAGAAACTTCTTTGTGACGTGTGCATTGAACTCACAGAGTTGAACCTTTCTTTTGATACAGAAGTTTTGAAACACTCTTTTCGTAGAATCTTCAAGTGGATGGATGGAGTGATTTGAGGCCTATGCTGGAAAAGGAAATACCTTCACGTAGAAACGAGACAAAAGCATTCTCAGAAAGTTCCCTGTGCTTTGTGCATTCAACTCACAGAGTTGAACATTCCCTTTGATAGAGCAGTTTTGAAACACTCTTCTTGTAGAATCTGCAAGTGGATATTTGGAGCGCTTTGAGGCCTCTGCCGCCAAAGGAATTATCATTGCATAAAAACTAGATGGAAGCGTTCTCAGAAACTTCCTTGTGATGAGTGCCTTCAACTCGCAGAGTGGAACCTTCCTTTCGATAGACCAGTTTTGAAACACTGTTTTTGTAGAATCCGCAAGTGGCTATTTGGAGCTCTTTGAGGCTTATGCTGGAAAAGGAAATATCTTCGTCTACAAACTAGAAAGAAGCATTCTCAGAAACTTCTTTGTCATGTGGGGATTGAACTCACAGAGTTGAACATTCCTTTACGTAGAGCAGTTTTGCAACACCCTTTCGGTGGAAAGTGAAAGTGCTTATTTGGTGCGATGGCGGCATCTAGTGGATAAGGAAATACATTCAGATGAAAACAAGATACATCCATTCTCAGAAACTTCTTTGTGATGACTGCATTCTATTCACAGAGTTGAACCTTCCTTTTGATAGAACAGTTTGGAAACACTCTTTTTGTGGAATCTGCAAGTGGCTATTTGGAGGGCTTTGAGGCCTATGCTGGAAAAGGAAATCTCTTCACATAAAACCTAGAACAGAAGTATTCCCAGAAAGTTTTTCTGATGTGCGCATTCAACTCACCGAGTTGAACCTTTCTTTAGATAGAGCAGTTTTGAAACACTCTGTCTGTAGTACCTGCGAGTGGATATTTGGAGTGCTTTGAGTGCTACACTGTAAAAGCAAATATCTTCACTTGGAATCTAGACAGAAGAATTCTCAGAGACTTCCCTGTGCTCTCTGCATTCCACTCACAGAGTTGAACCTTCCTTTTGATAGAACAGTTTTGAAACACTCTTGTGGTAGAATCTGCAAGTCGATATTTGGAAGGTTTGGAGGCCTATCCTGGGAAAGGAAATATCTTCCCATCAAAACTAGACAGAAGCATTCTCAGAAGCTTCTTAGTGATGTGCGCATTCAAGTCACAGAGTTGAAGCTTCCTTTTGATATAGCAGTTTTGAACCACTCTTTTAGTGGAATCTGCTAGTGGATGTTCGGAGAGCTAAGAGGCCAACACTGGAAAAGGAAATCTCTTCACGTAAAAACTAGACGGAAGCATTCTCGGAAACTTCAATGGGCTTTACGCATTCAACTCACAGAGTGCAATGTTGCTTTTGAGAGCGCAGTTTTAAAACACTGTTTTTGTAGAATTTGCTAGAGGATGTTTGGAGCGATGTGAGGCCTTTGCTGGAAAAGGAAATATCTTCACATAAAACCTAGACAGAAGCATTCTCAGAAACTCCTTTGTGATGAGTGCATTCAAATCACACACTTGAACCTTCCTTTGGAAAGAGCAGTTTTGAAACACTCTTTCTGAAGAATCTGCAAGGGGATATTTGGAGCGATTTGAGGCCTCTGCTGGAAATGAAATATCTTCACCTAAAAACTAGACGGAAGCATTCTCAGAAACTCCTTTGTGATGAGTGCATTCAACTCACAGAGTTGAAGCTTCCTTTTGATAGAGCAGTTTTGAAACACTCTTTTAGCAGCATCTGCAGGTGGATATTTGGAGCGCTTTGAGGCCAAGGCTGGAAAACGAAATATCATCACATAAAAACTCGACAGAAGCATTCTCTGAAACTTCTTTGTGATGAGTGCATTCAACTCACAGACTCGAACGTTGCTTTTGATAGAACAGTTTAGAAACACTCCTTTTGTAGAATCTGCAAGTGTTTATTTGGAGCGCTTGGAGGCCTATGTTGGAAAAGGACATATCTTCACATCAAGAGTAGACAGACGCATTCTCAGAAACTTCTTTGTGATGAGTGCATTGAACTCACAGAGTTGAACCTACCTGTTGATAGAGAAGTTTTGAAACACCCTTTTTGTAGAATCTGCAAGTGAATATTTGGCGCGATTTGAGGCCTATGCAGGAAACGGAAATATCTTCACATGAAAGCTAGACAGATGAATTCTCCGAAACGTCTTTGTGATGAGTGCATTCAACTCACAGACTTGAAGCTTCCTTTTGAAAGAGCAGTTTCGAAACACTCTTTTTGTAGAATCTGCAAGTGGATATTTGGAGCGCTTTGAGGGCTATGCTGGAAAAGTTAATACCTTCACCTAAAAACTAGACAGACGCAAACTCAGAAACTTCTTTGTGACGTGTGCATTGAACTCACAGAGTTGAACCTTTCTTTTGATACAGAAGTTTTGAAACACTCTTTTCGTAGAATCTTCAAGTGGATGGATGGAGTGATTTGAGGCCTATGCTGGAAAAGGAAATACCTTCACGTAGAAACGAGACAAAAGCATTCTCAGAAAGTTCCCTGTGCTTTGTGCATTCAACTCACAGAGTTGAACATTCCCTTTGATAGAGCAGTTTTGAAACACTCTTTTTGTAGAATCTGCAAGTGGATATTTGGAGCGCTTTGAGGCCTCTGCCGCCAAAGGAATTATCATTGCATAAAAACTAGATGGAAGCGTTCTCAGAAACTTCCTTGTGATGAGTGCCTTCAACTCGCAGAGTGGAACCTTCCTTTCGATAGACCAGTTTTGAAACACTGTTTTTGTAGTATCCGTAAGTGGCTATTTGGAGCTCTTTGAGGCTTATGCTGGAAAAGGAAATATCTTCGTCTACAAACTAGACAGAAGCATTCTCAGAAACTTCTTTGTCATGTGGGGATTGAACTCACAGAGTTGAACATTCCTTTACATAGAGCAGTTTTGCAACACCCTTTCGGTGGAAAGTGAAAGTGCTTATTTGGTGCGATGGCGGCATCTAGTGGATAAGGAAATACATTCAGATGAAAACAAGATACATCCATTCTCAGAAACTTCTTTGTGATGACTGCATTCTACTCACAGAGTTGAACCTTCCTTTTGATAGAGCAGTTTTGAAACACTCTTTTTGTGGAATCTGCAAGTGGCTGTTTGGAGCGCTTTGAGGCCTATGCTGGAAAAGGAAATCTCTTCACATAAAACCTAGTCAGAAGTATTCCCAGAAAGTTTTTCTGAGGTGCGCATTCAACTCACCGAGTTGAAGCTTCCTTTAGATAGAGCTGTTTTGAAACACTCTGTCTGTAGTACCTGCGAGTGGATATTTGGAGTGCTTTGAGTGCTACACTGTAAAAGCAAATATCTTCACTTGGAATCTAGACAGAAGAATTCTCAGAGACTTCCCTGTGCTCTCTGCATTCCACTCACAGAGTTGAACCTTCCTTTTGATAGAACAGTTTTGAAACACTCTTGTGGTAGAATCTGCAAGTCGATATTTGGAAGGTTTGGAGGCCTATCCTGGGAAAGGAAATATCTTCCCATCAAAACTAGACAGAAGCATTCTCAGAAACTTCTTAGTGATGTGCGCATTCAAGTAACAGAGTTGAAGCTTCCTTTTGATATAGCAGTTTTGAACCACTCTTTTAGTGGAATCTGCAAGTGGATGTTTGGAGAGCTAAGAGGCCAACACTGGAAAAGGAAATCTCTTCAGGTAAAAACTAGACGGAAGCATTCTCAGAAACTTCAATGGGCTTTACGCATTCAACTCACAGAGTGCAATGTTGCTTTTGAGAGCGCAGTTTTAAAACACTGTTTTTGTAGTATTTGCTAGAGGATGTTTGGAGCGATGTGAGGCCTTTGCTGGAAAAGGAAATATCTTCACATAAAACCTAGACAGAAGCATTCTCAGAAACTCCTTTGTGATGAGTGCATTCAAATCACACCCTTTAACCTTCCTTTGGAAAGAGCAGTTTTGAAACACTCTTTCTGAAGAATCTGCAAGGGGATATTTGGAGCGATTTGAGGCCTCTGCTGGAAATGAAATATCTTCACCTAAAAACTAGACGGAAGCATTCTCAGAAACTCCTTTGTGATGAGTGCATTCAACTCACAGAGTTGAAGCTTCCTTTTGATAGAGCAGTTTTGAAACACTCTTTTAGCAGCATCTGCAGGTGGATATTTGGAGCGCTTTGAGGCCAAGGCTGGAAAACGAAATATCATCACATAAAAACTCGACAGAAGCATTCTCTGAAACTTCTTTGTGATGAGTGCATTCAACTCACAGACTCGAACGTTGCTTTTATAGAACAGTTTAGAAACACTCCTTTTGTAGAATCTGCAAGTGTTTATTTGGAGCGCTTGGAGGCCTATGTTGGAAAAGGACATATCTTCACATCAAGAGTAGACAGACGCATTCTCAGAAACTTCTTTGTGATGAGTGCATTGAACTCACAGAGTTGAACCTACCTGTTGATAGAGAAGTTTTGAACCACCCTTTTTGTAGAATCTGCAAGTGAATATTTGGCGCGATTTGAGGCCTATGCAGGAAACGGAAATATCTTCACATGAAAGCTAGACAGATGAATTCTCCGAAACGTCTTTGTGATGAGTGCATTTAACTCACAGACTTGAAGCTTCCTTTTGAAAGAGCAGTTTCGAAACACTCTTTTTGTAGAATCTGCAAGTGGATATTTGGAGCGCTTTGAGGGCTATGCTGGAAAAGTTAATACCTTCACCTAAAAACTAGACAGACGCAAACTCAGAAACTTCTTTGTGACGTGTGCATTGAACTCACAGAGTTGAACCTTTCTTTTGATACAGAAGTTTTGAAACACTCTTTTCGTAGAATCTTCAAGTGGATGGATGGAGTGATTTGAGGCCTATGCTGGAAAAGGAAATACCTTCACGTAGAAACGAGACAAAAGCTTTCTCAGAAAGTTCCCTGTGCTTTGTGCATTCAACTCACAGAGTTGAACATTCCCTTTGATAGAGCAGTTTTGAAACACTCTTCTTGTAGAATCTGCAAGTGGATATTTGGAGCGCTTTGAGGCCTCTGACGCCAAAGGAATTATCATTGCATAAAAACTAGATGGAAGCGTTCTCAGAAACTTCCTTGTGATGAGTGCATTCAACTCGCAGAGTGGAACCTTCCTTTCGATAGACCAGTTTTGAAACACTGTTTTTGTAGAATCCGCAAGTGGCTATTTGGAGCTCTTTGAGGCTTATGCTGGAAAAGGAAATATCTTCGTCTACAAACTAGAAAGAAGCATTCTCAGAAACTTCTTTGTCATGTGGGGATTGAACTCACAGAGTTGAACATTCCTTTACGTAGAGCAGTTTTGCAACACCCTTTCGGTGGAAAGTGAAAGTGCTTATTTGGTGCGATGGCGGCATCTAGTGGATAAGGAAATACATTCAGATGAAAACAAGATACATCCATTCTCAGAAACTTCTTTGTGATGACTGCATTCTACTCACAGAGTTGAACCTTCCTTTTGATAGAACAGTTTTGAAACACTCTTTTTGTGGAATCTGCAAGTGGCTATTTGGAGGGCTTTGAGGCCTATGCTGGAAAAGGAAATCTCTTCACATAAAACCTAGAACAGAAGTATTCCCAGAAAGTTTTTCTGATGTGCGCATTCAACTCACCGAGTTGAACCTTCCTTTAGATAGAGCAGTTTTGAAACACTCTGTCTGTAGTACCTGCGAGTGGATATTTGGAGTGCTTTGAGTGCTACACTGTAAAAGCAAATATCTTCACTTGGAATCTAGACAGAAGAATTCTCAGAGACTTCCCTGTGCTCTCTGCATTCCACTCACAGAGTTGAACCTTCCTTTTGATAGAACAGTTTTGAAACACTCTTGTGGTAGAATCTGCAAGTCGATATTTGGAAGGTTTGGAGGCCTATCCTGGGAAAGGAAATATCTTCCCATCAAAACTAGACAGAAGCATTCTCAGAAACTTCTTAGTGATGTGCGCATTCAAGTCACAGAGTTGAAGCTTCCTTTTGATATAGCAGTTTTGAACCACTCTTTTAGTGGAATCTGCAAGTGGATGTTCGGAGAGCTAAGAGGCCAACACTGGAAAAGGAAATCTCTTCAGGTAAAAACTAGACGGAAGCATTCTCAGAAACTTCAATGGGCTTTACGCATTCAACTCACAGAGTGCAATGTTGCTTTTGAGAGCGCAGTTTTAAAACACTGTTTTTGTAGAATTTGCTAGAGGATGTTTGGAGCGATGTGAGGCCTTTGCTGGAAAAGGAAATATCTTCACATAAAACCTAGACAGAAGCATTCTCAGAAACTCCTTTGTGATGAGTGCATTCAAATCACACACTTGAACCTTCCTTTGGAAAGAGCAGTTTTGAAACACTCTTTCTGAAGAATCTGCAAGTGGATATTTGGAGCGATTTGAGGCCTATGCTGGAAATGAAATATCTTCACCTAAAAACTAGACGGAAGCATTCTCAGAAACTCCTTTGTGATGAGTGCATTCAACTCACAGAGTTGAAGCTTCCTTTTGATAGAGCAGTTTTGAAACACTCTTTTAGCAGCATCTGCAGGTGGATATTTGGAGCGCTTTGAGGCCAAGGCTGGAAAACGAAATATCATCACATAAAAACTCGACAGAAGCATTCTCTGAAACTTCTTTGTGATGAGTGCATTCAACTCACAGACTCGAACGTTGCTTTTGATAGAACAGTTTAGAAACACTCCTTTTGTAGAATCTGCAAGTGTTTATTTGGAGCGCTTGGAGGCCTATGTTGGAAAAGGACATATCTTCACATCAAGAGTAGACAGACGCATTCTCAGAAACTTCTTTGTGATGAGTGCATTGAACTCACAGAGTTGAACCTACCTGTTGATAGAGAAGTTTTGAACCACCCTTTTTGTAGAATCTGCAAGTGAATATTTGGCGCGATTTGAGGCCTATGCAGGAAACGGAAATATCTTCACATGAAAACTAGACAGATGAATTCTCCGAAACGTCTTTGTGATGAGTGCATTCAACTCACAGACTTGAAGCTTCCTTTTGAAAGAGCAGTTTCGAAACACTCTTTTTGTAGAATCTGCAAGTGGATATTTGGAGCGCTTTGAGGGCTATGCTGGAAAAGTTAATACCTTCACCTAAAAACTAGACAGACGCAAACTCAGAAACTTCTTTGTGACGTGTGCATTGAACTCACAGAGTTGAACCTTTCTTTTGATACAGAAGTTTTGAAACACTCTTTTCGTAGAATCTTCAAGTGGATGGATGGAGTGATTTGAGGCCTATGCTGGAAAAGGAAATACCTTCACGTAGAAACGAGACAAAAGCATTCTCAGAAAGTTCCCTGTGCTTTGTGCATTCAACTCACAGAGTTGAACATTCCCTTTGATAGAGCAGTTTTGAAACACTCTTCTTGTAGAATCTGCAAGTGGATATTTGGAGCGCTTTGAGGCCTCTGCCGCCAAAGGAATTATCATTGCATAAAAACTAGATGGAAGCGTTCTCAGAAACTTCCTTGTGATGAGTGCCTTCAACTCGCAGAGTGGAACCTTCCTTTCGATAGACCAGTTTTGAAACACTGTTTTTGTAGAATCCGCAAGTGGCTATTTGGAGCTCTTTGAGGCTTATGCTGGAAAAGGAAATATCTTCGTCTACAAACTAGACAGAAGCATTCTCAGAAACTTCTTTGTCATGTGGGGATTGAACTCACAGAGTTGAACATTCCTTTACGTAGAGCAGTTTTGCAACACCCTTTCGGTGGAAAGTGAAAGTGCTTATTTGGTGCGATGGCGGCATCTAGTGGATAAGGAAATACATTCAGATGAAAACAAGATACATCCATTCTCAGAAACTTCTTTGTGATGACTGCATTCTACTCACAGAGTTGAACCTTCCTTTTGATAGAGCAGTTTTGAAACACTCTTTTTGTGGAATCTGCAAGTGGCTATTTGGAGCGCGTTGAGGCCTATGCTGGAAAAGGAAATCTCTTCACATAAAACCTAGTCAGAAGTATTCCCAGAAAGTTTTTCTGAGGTGCGCATTCAACTCACCGAGTTGAAGCTTCCTTTAGATAGAGCTGTTTTGAAACACTCTGTCTGTAGTACCTGCGAGTGGATATTTGGAGTGCTTTGAGTGCTACACTGTAAAAGCAAATATCTTCACTTGGAATCTAGACAGAAGAATTCTCAGAGACTTCCCTGTGCTCTCTGCATTCCACTCACAGAGTTGAACCTTCCTTTTGATAGAACAGTTTTGAAACACTCTTGTGGTAGAATCTGCAAGTCGATATTTGGAAGGTTTGGAGGCCTATCCTGGGAAAGGAAATATCTTCCCATCAAAACTAGACAGAAGCATTCTCAGAAACTTCTTAGTGATGTGCGCATTCAAGTAACAGAGTTGAAGCTTCCTTTTGATATAGCAGTTTTGAACCACTCTTTTAGTGGAATCTGCAAGTGGATGTTTGGAGAGCTAAGAGGCCAACACTGGAAAAGGAAATCTCTTCAGGTAAAAACTAGACGGAAGCATTCTCAGAAACTTCAATGGGCTTTACGCATTCAACTCACAGAGTGCAATGTTACTTTTGAGAGCGCAGTTTTAAAACACTGTTTTTGTAGAATTTGTTAGAGGATGTTTGGAGCGATGTGAGGCCTTTGCTGGAAAAGGAAATATCTTCACATAAAACCTAGACAGAAGCATTCTCAGAAACTCCTTTGTGATGAGTGCATTCAAATCACACACTTGAACCTTCCTTTGGAAAGAGCAGTTTTGAAACACTCTTTCTGAAGAATCTGCAAGTGGATATTTGGAGCGATTTGAGGCCTCTGCTGGAAATGAAATATCTTCACCTAAAAACTAGACGGAAGCATTCTCAGAAACTCCTTTGTGATGAGTGCATTCAACTCACAGAGTTGAAGCTTCCTTTTGATAGAGCAGTTTTGAAACACTCTTTTAGCAGCATCTGCAGGTGGATATTTGGAGCGCTTTGAGGCCAAGGCTGGAAAACGAAATATCATCACATAAAAACTCGACAGAAGCATTCTCTGAAACTTCTTTGTGATGAGTGCATTCAACTCACAGACTCGAACGTTGCTTTTGATAGAACAGTTTAGAAACACTCCTTTTGTAGAATCTGCAAGTGTTTATTTGGAGCGCTTGGAGGCCTATGTTGGAAAAGGACATATCTTCACATCAAGAGTAGACAGACGCATTCTCAGAAACTTCTTTGTGATGAGTGCATTGAACTCACAGAGTTGAACCTACCTGTTGATAGAGAAGTTTTGAACCACCCTTTTTGTAGAATCTGCAAGTGAATATTTGGCGCGATTTGAGGCCTATGCAGGAAACGGAAATATCTTCACATGAAAACTAGACAGATGAATTCTCCGAAACGTCTTTGTGATGAGTGCATTCAACTCACAGACTTGAAGCTTCCTTTTGAAAGAGCAGTTTCGAAACACTCTTTTTGTAGAATCTGCAAGTGGATATTTGGAGCGCTTTGAGGGCTATGCTGGAAAAGTTAATACCTTCACCTAAAAACTAGACAGACGCAAACTCAGAAACTTCTTTGTGACGTGTGCATTGAACTCACAGAGTTGAACCTTTCTTTTGATACAGAAGTTTTGAAACACTCTTTTCGTAGAATCTTCAAGTGGATGGATGGAGTGATTTGAGGCCTATGCTGGAAAAGGAAATACCTTCACGTAGAAACGAGACAAAAGCATTCTCAGAAAGTTCCCTGTGCTTTGTGCATTCAACTCACAGAGTTGAACATTCCCTTTGATAGAGCAGTTTTGAAACACTCTTCTTGTAGAATCTGCAAGTGGATATTTGGAGCGCTTTGAGGCCTCTGCCGCCAAAGGAATTATCATTGCATAAAAACTAGATGGAAGCGTTCTCAGAAACTTCCTTGTGATGAGTGCCTTCAACTCGCAGAGTGGAACCTTCCTTTCGATAGACCAGTTTTGAAACACTGTTTTTGTAGAATCCGCAAGTGGCTATTTGGAGCTCTTTGAGGCTTATGCTGGAAAAGGAAATATCTTCGTCTACAAACTAGACAGAAGCATTCTCAGAAACTTCTTTGTCATGTGGGGATTGAACTCACAGAGTTGAACATTCCTTTACGTAGAGCAGTTTTGCAACACCCTTTCGGTGGAAAGTGAAAGTGCTTATTTGGTGCGATGGCGGCATCTAGTGGATAAGGAAATACATTCAGATGAAAACAAGATACATCCATTCTCAGAAACTTCTTTGTGATGACTGCATTCTACTCACAGAGTTGAACCTTCCTTTTGATAGAGCAGTTTTGAAACACTCTTTTTGTGGAATCTGCAAGTGGCTATTTGGAGCGCTTTGAGGCCTATGCTGGAAAAGGAAATCTCTTCACATAAAACCTAGTCAGAAGTATTCCCAGAAAGTTTTTCTGAGGTGCGCATTCAACTCACCGAGTTGAAGCTTCCTTTAGATAGAGCTGTTTTGAAACACTCTGTCTGTAGTACCTGCGAGTGGATATTTGGAGTGCTTTGAGTGCTACACTGTAAAAGCAAATATCTTCACTTGGAATCTAGACAGAAGAATTCTCAGAGACTTCCCTGTGCTCTCTGCATTCCACTCACAGAGTTGAACCTTCCTTTTGATAGAACAGTTTTGAAACACTCTTGTGGTAGAATCTGCAAGTCGATATTTGGAAGGTTTGGAGGCCTATCCTGGGAAAGGAAATATCTTCCCATCAAAACTAGACAGAAGCATTCTCAGAAACTTCTTAGTGATGTGCGCATTCAAGTCACAGAGTTGAAGCTTCCTTTTGATATAGCAGTTTTGAACCACTCTTTTAGTGGAATCTGCAAGTGGATGTTTGGAGAGCTAAGAGGCCAACACTGGAAAAGGAAATCTCTTCAGGTAAAAACTAGACGGAAGCATTCTCAGAAACTTCAATGGGCTTTACGCATTCAACTCACAGAGTGCAATGTTACTTTTGAGAGCGCAGTTTTAAAACACTGTTTTTGTAGAATTTGCTAGAGGATGTTTGGAGCGATGTGAGGCCTTTGCTGGAAAAGGAAATATCTTCACATAAAACCTAGACAGAAGCATTCTCAGAAACTCCTTTGTGATGAGTGCATTCAAATCACACACTTGAACCTTCCTTTGGAAAGAGCAGTTTTGAAACACTCTTTCTGAAGAATCTGCAAGGGGATATTTGGAGCGATTTGAGGCCTCTGCTGGAAATGAAATATCTTCACCTAAAAACTAGACGGAAGCATTCTCAGAAACTCCTTTGTGATGAGTGCATTCAACTCACAGAGTTGAAGCTTCCTTTTGATAGAGCAGTTTTGAAACACTCTTTTAGCAGCATCTGCAGGTGGATATTTGGAGCGCTTTGAGGCCAAGGCTGGAAAACGAAATATCATCACATAAAAACTCGACAGAAGCATTCTCTGAAACTTCTTTGTGATGAGTGCATTCAACTCACAGACTCGAACGTTGCTTTTATAGAACAGTTTAGAAACACTCCTTTTGTAGAATCTGCAAGTGTTTATTTGGAGCGCTTGGAGGCCTATGTTGGAAAAGGACATATCTTCACATCAAGAGTAGACAGACGCATTCTCAGAAACTTCTTTGTGATGAGTGCATTGAACTCACAGAGTTGAACCTACCTGTTGATAGAGAAGTTTTGAACCACCCTTTTTGTAGAATCTGCAAGTGAATATTTGGCGCGATTTGAGGCCTATGCAGGAAACGGAAATATCTTCACATGAAAGCTAGACAGATGAATTCTCCGAAACGTCTTTGTGATGAGTGCATTCAACTCACAGACTTGAAGCTTCCTTTTGAAAGAGCAGTTTCGAAACACTCTTTTTGTAGAATCTGCAAGTGGATATTTGGAGCCCTTTGAGGGCTATGCTGGAAAAGTTAATACCTTCACCTAAAAACTAGACAGACGCAAACTCAGAAACTTCTTTGTGACGTGTGCATTGAACTCACAGAGTTGAACCTTTCTTTTGATACAGAAGTTTTGAAACACTCTTTTCGTAGAATCTTCAAGTGGATGGATGGAGTGATTTGAGGCCTATGCTGGAAAAGGAAATACCTTCACGTAGAAACGAGACAAAAGCATTCTCAGAAAGTTCCCTGTGCTTTGTGCATTCAACTCACAGAGTTGAACATTCCCTTTGATAGAGCAGTTTTGAAACACTCTTCTTGTAGAATCTGCAAGTGGATATTTGGAGCGCTTTGAGGCCTCTGCCGCCAAAGGAATTATCATTGCATAAAAACTAGATGGAAGCGTTATCAGAAACTTCCTTGTGATGAGTGCCTTCAACTCGCAGAGTGGAACCTTCCTTTCGATAGACCAGTTTTGAAACACTGTTTTTGTAGAATCCGCAAGTGGCTATTTGGAGCTCTTTGAGGCTTATGCTGGAAAAGGAAATATCTTCGTCTACAAACTAGAAAGAAGCATTCTCAGAAACTTCTTTGTCATGTGGGGATTGAACTCACAGAGTTGAACATTCCTTTACGTAGAGCAGTTTTGCAACACCCTTTCGGTGGAAAGTGAAAGTGCTTATTTGGTGCGATGGCGGCATCTAGTGGATAAGGAAATACATTCAGATGAAAACAAGATACATCCATTCTCAGAAACTTCTTTGTGATGACTGCATTCTACTCACAGAGTTGAACCTTCCTTTTGATAGAACAGTTTTGAAACACTCTTTTTGTGGAATCTGCAAGTGGCTATTTGGAGGGCTTTGAGGCCTATGCTGGAAAAGGAACTCTCTTCACATAAAACCTAGAACAGAAGTATTCCCAGAAAGTTTTTCTGATGTGCGCATTCAACTCACCGAGTTGAACCTTCCTTTAGATAGAGCAGTTTTGAAACACTCTGTCTGTAGTACCTGCGAGTGGATATTTGGAGTGCTTTGAGTGCTACACTGTAAAAGCAAATATCTTCACTTGGAATCTAGACAGAAGAATTCTCAGAGACTTCCCTGTGCTCTCTGCATTCCACTCACAGAGTTGAACCTTCCTTTTGATAGAACAGTTTTGAAACACTCTTGTGGTAGAATCTGCAAGTCGATATTTGGAAGGTTTGGAGGCCTATCCTGGGAAAGGAAATATCTTCCCATCAAAACTAGACAGAAGCATTCTCAGAAACTTCTTAGTGATGTGCGCATTCAAGTCACAGAGTTGAAGCTTCCTTTTGATATAGCAGTTTTGAACCACTCTTTTAGTGGAATCTGCAAGTGGATGTTCGGAGAGCTAAGAGGCCAACACTGGAAAAGGAAATCTCTTCACGTAAAAACTAGACGGAAGCATTCTCAGAAACTTCAATGGGCTTTACGCATTCAACTCACAGAGTGCAATGTTGCTTTTGAGAGCGCAGTTTTAAAACATTGTTTTTGTAGAATTTGCTAGAGGATGTTTGGAGCGATGTGAGGCCTTTGCTGGAAAAGGAAATATCTTCACATAAAACCTAGACAGAAGCATTCTCAGAAACTCCTTTGTGATGAGTGCATTCAAATCACACCCTTGAACCTTCCTTTGGAAAGAGCAGTTTTGAAACACTCTTTCTGAAGAATCTGCAAGTGGATATTTGGAGCGATTTGAGGCCTCTGCTGGAAATGAAATATCTTCACCTAAAAACTAGACGGAAGCATTCTCAGAAACTCCTTTGTGATGAGTGCATTCAACTCACAGAGTTGAAGCTTCTTTTTGATAGAGCAGTTTTGAAACACTCTTTTAGCAGCATCTGCAAGTGGATATTTGGAGCGCTTTGAGGCCAAGGCTGGAAAACGAAATATCATCACATAAAAACTCGACAGAAGCATTCTCTGAAACTTCTTTCTGATGAGTGCATTCAACTCACAGACTCGAACGTTTCTTTTGATAGAACAGTTTAGAAACACTCCTTTTGTAGAATCTGCAAGTGTTTATTTGGAGCGCTTGGAGGCCTATGTTGGAAAAGGACATATCTTCACATCAAAAGTTGACAGACGCATTCTCAGAAACTTCTTTGTGATGAGTGCATTGAACTCACAGAGTTGAACCTACCTATTGATAGAGAAGTTTTGAAACACCCTTTTTGTAGAATCTGCAAGTGAATATTTGGCGCGATTTGAGGCCTATGCAGGAAACGGAAATATCTTCACATGAAAACTAGACAGATGAATTCTCCGAAACGTCTTTGTGATGAGTGCATTCAACTCACAGACTTGAAGCTTCCTTTTGAAAGAGCAGTTTCGAAACACTCTTTTTGTAGAATCTGCAAGTGGATATTTGGAGCGCTTTGAGGGCTATGCTGGAAAAGTTAATACCTTCACCTAAAAACTAGACAGACGCAAACTCAGAAACTTCTTTGTGACGTGTGCATTGAACTCACAGAGTTGAACCTTTCTTTTGATACAGAAGTTTTGAAACACTCTTTTCGTAGAATCTTCAAGTGGATGGATGGCGTGATTTGAGGCCTATGCTGGAAAAGGAAATACCTTCACGTAGAAACGAGACAAAAGCATTCTCAGAAAGTTCCCTGTGCTTTGTGCATTCAACTCACAGAGTTGAACATTCCCTTTGATAGAGCAGTTTTGAAACACTCTTCTTGTAGAATCTGCAAGTGGATATTTGGAGCGCTTTGAGGCCTATGCTGGAAATGAAATATCTTCACCTAAAAACTAGACGGAAGCATTCTCAGAAACTCCTTTGTGATGAGTGCATTCAACTCACAGAGTTGAAGCTTCCTTTTGATAGAGCAGTTTTGAAACACTCTTTTAGCAGCATCTGCAGGTGGATATTTGGAGCGCTTTGAGGCCAAGGCTGGAAAACGAAATATCATCACATAAAAACTCGACAGAAGCATTCTCTGAAACTTCTTTGTGATGAGTGCATTCAACTCACAGACTCGAACGTTGCTTTTGATAGAACAGTTTAGAAACACTCCTTTTGTAGAATCTGCAAGTGTTTATTTGGAGCGCTTGGAGGCCTATGTTGGAAAAGGACATATCTTCACATCAAGAGTAGACAGACGCATTCTCAGAAACTTCTTTGTGATGAGTGCATTGAACTCACAGAGTTGAACCTACCTGTTGATAGAGAAGTTTTGAACCACCCTTTTTGTAGAATCTGCAAGTGAATATTTGGCGCGATTTGAGGCCTATGCAGGAAACGGAAATATCTTCACATGAAAACTAGACAGATGAATTCTCCGAAACGTCTTTGTGATGAGTGCATTCAACTCACAGACTTGAAGCTTCCTTTTGAAAGAGCAGTTTCGAAACACTCTTTTTGTAGAATCTGCAAGTGGATATTTGGAGCGCTTTGAGGGCTATGCTGGAAAAGTTAATACCTTCACCTAAAAACTAGACAGACGCAAACTCAGAAACTTCTTTGTGACGTGTGCATTGAACTCACAGAGTTGAACCTTTCTTTTGATACAGAAGTTTTGAAACACTCTTTTCGTAGAATCTTCAAGTGGATGGATGGAGTGATTTGAGGCCTATGCTGGAAAAGGAAATACCTTCACGTAGAAACGAGACAAAAGCATTCTCAGAAAGTTCCCTGTGCTTTGTGCATTCAACTCACAGAGTTGAACATTCCCTTTGATAGAGCAGTTTTGAAACACTCTTCTTGTAGAATCTGCAAGTGGATATTTGGAGCGCTTTGAGGCCTCTGCCGCCAAAGGAATTATCATTGCATAAAAACTAGATGGAAGCGTTCTCAGAAACTTCCTTGTGATGAGTGCCTTCAACTCGCAGAGTGGAACCTTCCTTTCGATAGACCAGTTTTGAAACACTGTTTTTGTAGAATCCGCAAGTGGCTATTTGGAGCTCTTTGAGGCTTATGCTGGAAAAGGAAATATCTTCGTCTACAAACTAGACAGAAGCATTCTCAGAAACTTCTTTGTCATGTGGGGATTGAACTCACAGAGTTGAACATTCCTTTACGTAGAGCAGTTTTGCAACACCCTTTCGGTGGAAAGTGAAAGTGCTTATTTGGTGCGATGGCGGCATCTAGTGGATAAGGAAATACATTCAGATGAAAACAAGATACATCCATTCTCAGAAACTTCTTTGTGATGACTGCATTCTACTCACAGAGTTGAACCTTCCTTTTGATAGAGCAGTTTTGAAACACTCTTTTTGTGGAATCTGCAAGTGGCTATTTGGAGCGCGTTGAGGCCTATGCTGGAAAAGGAAATCTCTTCACATAAAACCTAGTCAGAAGTATTCCCAGAAAGTTTTTCTGAGGTGCGCATTCAACTCACCGAGTTGAAGCTTCCTTTAGATAGAGCTGTTTTGAAACACTCTGTCTGTAGTACCTGCGAGTGGATATTTGGAGTGCTTTGAGTGCTACACTGTAAAAGCAAATATCTTCACTTGGAATCTAGACAGAAGAATTCTCAGAGACTTCCCTGTGCTCTCTGCATTCCACTCACCGAGTTGAACCTTCCTTTTGATAGAACAGTTTTGAAACACTCTTGTGGTAGAATCTGCAAGTCGATATTTGGAAGGTTTGGAGGCCTATCCTGGGAAAGGAAATATCTTCCCATCAAAACTAGACAGAAGCATTCTCAGAAACTTCTTAGTGATGTGCGCATTCAAGTAACAGAGTTGAAGCTTCCTTTTGATATAGCAGTTTTGAACCACTCTTTTAGTGGAATCTGCAAGTGGATGTTTGGAGAGCTAAGAGGCCAACACTGGAAAAGGAAATCTCTTCAGGTAAAAACTAGACGGAAGCATTCTCAGAAACTTCAATGGGCTTTACGCATTCAACTCACAGAGTGCAATGTTACTTTTGAGAGCGCAGTTTTAAAACACTGTTTTTGTAGAATTTGTTAGAGGATGTTTGGAGCGATGTGAGGCCTTTGCTGGAAAAGGAAATATCTTCACATAAAACCTAGACAGAAGCATTCTCAGAAACTCCTTTGTGATGAGTGCATTCAAATCACACACTTGAACCTTCCTTTGGAAAGAGCAGTTTTGAAACACTCTTTCTGAAGAATCTGCAAGTGGATATTTGGAGCGATTTGAGGCCTCTGCTGGAAATGAAATATCTTCACCTAAAAACTAGACGGAAGCATTCTCAGAAACTCCTTTGTGATGAGTGCATTCAACTCACAGAGTTGAAGCTTCCTTTTGATAGAGCAGTTTTGAAACACTCTTTTAGCAGCATCTGCAGGTGGATATTTGGAGCGCTTTGAGGCCAAGGCTGGAAAACGAAATATCATCACATAAAAACTCGACAGAAGCATTCTCTGAAACTTCTTTGTGATGAGTGCATTCAACTCACAGACTCGAACGTTGCTTTTGATAGAACAGTTTAGAAACACTCCTTTTGTAGAATCTGCAAGTGTTTATTTGGAGCGCTTGGAGGCCTATGTTGGAAAAGGACATATCTTCACATCAAGAGTAGACAGACGCATTCTCAGAAACTTCTTTGTGATGAGTGCATTGAACTCACAGAGTTGAACCTACCTGTTGATAGAGAAGTTTTGAACCACCCTTTTTGTAGAATCTGCAAGTGAATATTTGGCGCGATTTGAGGCCTATGCAGGAAACGGAAATATCTTCACATGAAAACTAGACAGATGAATTCTCCGAAACGTCTTTGTGATGAGTGCATTCAACTCACAGACTTGAAGCTTCCTTTTGAAAGAGCAGTTTCGAAACACTCTTTTTGTAGAATCTGCAAGTGGATATTTGGAGCGCTTTGAGGGCTATGCTGGAAAAGTTAATACCTTCACCTAAAAACTAGACAGACGCAAACTCAGAAACTTCTTTGTGACGTGTGCATTGAACTCACAGAGTTGAACCTTTCTTTTGATACAGAAGTTTTGAAACACTCTTTTCGTAGAATCTTCAAGTGGATGGATGGAGTGATTTGAGGCCTATGCTGGAAAAGGAAATACCTTCACGTAGAAACGAGACAAAAGCATTCTCAGAAAGTTCCCTGTGCTTTGTGCATTCAACTCACAGAGTTGAACATTCCCTTTGATAGAGCAGTTTTGAAACACTCTTCTTGTAGAATCTGCAAGTGGATATTTGGAGCGCTTTGAGGCCTCTGCCGCCAAAGGAATTATCATTGCATAAAAACTAGATGGAAGCGTTCTCAGAAACTTCCTTGTGATGAGTGCCTTCAACTCGCAGAGTGGAACCTTCCTTTCGATAGACCAGTTTTGAAACACTGTTTTTGTAGAATCCGCAAGTGGCTATTTGGAGCTCTTTGAGGCTTATGCTGGAAAAGGAAATATCTTCGTCTACAAACTAGACAGAAGCATTCTCAGAAACTTCTTTGTCATGTGGGGATTGAACTCACAGAGTTGAACATTCCTTTACGTAGAGCAGTTTTGCAACACCCTTTCGGTGGAAAGTGAAAGTGCTTATTTGGTGCGATGGCGGCATCTAGTGGATAAGGAAATACATTCAGATGAAAACAAGATACATCCATTCTCAGAAACTTCTTTGTGATGACTGCATTCTACTCACAGAGTTGAACCTTCCTTTTGATAGAGCAGTTTTGAAACACTCTTTTTGTGGAATCTGCAAGTGGCTATTTGGAGCGCTTTGAGGCCTATGCTGGAAAAGGAAATCTCTTCACATAAAACCTAGTCAGAAGTATTCCCAGAAAGTTTTTCTGAGGTGCGCATTCAACTCACCGAGTTGAAGCTTCCTTTAGATAGAGCTGTTTTGAAACACTCTGTCTGTAGTACCTGCGAGTGGATATTTGGAGTGCTTTGAGTGCTACACTGTAAAAGCAAATATCTTCACTTGGAATCTAGACAGAAGAATTCTCAGAGACTTCCCTGTGCTCTCTGCATTCCACTCACAGAGTTGAACCTTCCTTTTGATAGAACAGTTTTGAAACACTCTTGTGGTAGAATCTGCAAGTCGATATTTGGAAGGTTTGGAGGCCTATCCTGGGAAAGGAAATATCTTCCCATCAAAACTAGACAGAAGCATTCTCAGAAACTTCTTAGTGATGTGCGCATTCAAGTCACAGAGTTGAAGCTTCCTTTTGATATAGCAGTTTTGAACCACTCTTTTAGTGGAATCTGCAAGTGGATGTTTGGAGAGCTAAGAGGCCAACACTGGAAAAGGAAATCTCTTCAGGTAAAAACTAGACGGAAGCATTCTCAGAAACTTCAATGGGCTTTACGCATTCAACTCACAGAGTGCAATGTTACTTTTGAGAGCGCAGTTTTAAAACACTGTTTTTGTAGAATTTGCTAGAGGATGTTTGGAGCGATGTGAGGCCTTTGCTGGAAAAGGAAATATCTTCACATAAAACCTAGACAGAAGCATTCTCAGAAACTCCTTTGTGATGAGTGCATTCAAATCACACACTTGAACCTTCCTTTGGAAAGAGCAGTTTTGAAACACTCTTTCTGAAGAATCTGCAAGGGGATATTTGGAGCGATTTGAGGCCTCTGCTGGAAATGAAATATCTTCACCTAAAAACTAGACGGAAGCATTCTCAGAAACTCCTTTGTGATGAGTGCATTCAACTCACAGAGTTGAAGCTTCCTTTTGATAGAGCAGTTTTGAAACACTCTTTTAGCAGCATCTGCAGGTGGATATTTGGAGCGCTTTGAGGCCAAGGCTGGAAAACGAAATATCATCACATAAAAACTCGACAGAAGCATTCTCTGAAACTTCTTTGTGATGAGTGCATTCAACTCACAGACTCGAACGTTGCTTTTATAGAACAGTTTAGAAACACTCCTTTTGTAGAATCTGCAAGTGTTTATTTGGAGCGCTTGGAGGCCTATGTTGGAAAAGGACATATCTTCACATCAAGAGTAGACAGACGCATTCTCAGAAACTTCTTTGTGATGAGTGCATTGAACTCACAGAGTTGAACCTACCTGTTGATAGAGAAGTTTTGAACCACCCTTTTTGTAGAATCTGCAAGTGAATATTTGGCGCGATTTGAGGCCTATGCAGGAAACGGAAATATCTTCACATGAAAGCTAGACAGATGAATTCTCCGAAACGTCTTTGTGATGAGTGCATTCAACTCACAGACTTGAAGCTTCCTTTTGAAAGAGCAGTTTCGAAACACTCTTTTTGTAGAATCTGCAAGTGGATATTTGGAGCCCTTTGAGGGCTATGCTGGAAAAGTTAATACCTTCACCTAAAAACTAGACAGACGCAAACTCAGAAACTTCTTTGTGACGTGTGCATTGAACTCACAGAGTTGAACCTTTCTTTTGATACAGAAGTTTTGAAACACTCTTTTCGTAGAATCTTCAAGTGGATGGATGGAGTGATTTGAGGCCTATGCTGGAAAAGGAAATACCTTCACGTAGAAACGAGACAAAAGCATTCTCAGAAAGTTCCCTGTGCTTTGTGCATTCAACTCACAGAGTTGAACATTCCCTTTGATAGAGCAGTTTTGAAACACTCTTCTTGTAGAATCTGCAAGTGGATATTTGGAGCGCTTTGAGGCCTCTGCCGCCAAAGGAATTATCATTGCATAAAAACTAGATGGAAGCGTTATCAGAAACTTCCTTGTGATGAGTGCCTTCAACTCGCAGAGTGGAACCTTCCTTTCGATAGACCAGTTTTGAAACACTGTTTTTGTAGAATCCGCAAGTGGCTATTTGGAGCTCTTTGAGGCTTATGCTGGAAAAGGAAATATCTTCGTCTACAAACTAGAAAGAAGCATTCTCAGAAACTTCTTTGTCATGTGGGGATTGAACTCACAGAGTTGAACATTCCTTTACGTAGAGCAGTTTTGCAACACCCTTTCGGTGGAAAGTGAAAGTGCTTATTTGGTGCGATGGCGGCATCTAGTGGATAAGGAAATACATTCAGATGAAAACAAGATACATCCATTCTCAGAAACTTCTTTGTGATGACTGCATTCTACTCACAGAGTTGAACCTTCCTTTTGATAGAACAGTTTTGAAACACTCTTTTTGTGGAATCTGCAAGTGGCTATTTGGAGGGCTTTGAGGCCTATGCTGGAAAAGGAACTCTCTTCACATAAAACCTAGAACAGAAGTATTCCCAGAAAGTTTTTCTGATGTGCGCATTCAACTCACCGAGTTGAACCTTCCTTTAGATAGAGCAGTTTTGAAACACTCTGTCTGTAGTACCTGCGAGTGGATATTTGGAGTGCTTTGAGTGCTACACTGTAAAAGCAAATATCTTCACTTGGAATCTAGACAGAAGAATTCTCAGAGACTTCCCTGTGCTCTCTGCATTCCACTCACAGAGTTGAACCTTCCTTTTGATAGAACAGTTTTGAAACACTCTTGTGGTAGAATCTGCAAGTCGATATTTGGAAGGTTTGGAGGCCTATCCTGGGAAAGGAAATATCTTCCCATCAAAACTAGACAGAAGCATTCTCAGAAACTTCTTAGTGATGTGCGCATTCAAGTCACAGAGTTGAAGCTTCCTTTTGATATAGCAGTTTTGAACCACTCTTTTAGTGGAATCTGCAAGTGGATGTTCGGAGAGCTAAGAGGCCAACACTGGAAAAGGAAATCTCTTCACGTAAAAACTAGACGGAAGCATTCTCAGAAACTTCAATGGGCTTTACGCATTCAACTCACAGAGTGCAATGTTGCTTTTGAGAGCGCAGTTTTAAAACATTGTTTTTGTAGAATTTGCTAGAGGATGTTTGGAGCGATGTGAGGCCTTTGCTGGAAAAGGAAATATCTTCACATAAAACCTAGACAGAAGCATTCTCAGAAACTCCTTTGTGATGAGTGCATTCAAATCACACCCTTGAACCTTCCTTTGGAAAGAGCAGTTTTGAAACACTCTTTCTGAAGAATCTGCAAGTGGATATTTGGAGCGATTTGAGGCCTCTGCTGGAAATGAAATATCTTCACCTAAAAACTAGACGGAAGCATTCTCAGAAACTCCTTTGTGATGAGTGCATTCAACTCACAGAGTTGAAGCTTCTTTTTGATAGAGCAGTTTTGAAACACTCTTTTAGCAGCATCTGCAAGTGGATATTTGGAGCGCTTTGAGGCCAAGGCTGGAAAACGAAATATCATCACATAAAAACTCGACAGAAGCATTCTCTGAAACTTCTTTCTGATGAGTGCATTCAACTCACAGACTCGAACGTTTCTTTTGATAGAACAGTTTAGAAACACTCCTTTTGTAGAATCTGCAAGTGTTTATTTGGAGCGCTTGGAGGCCTATGTTGGAAAAGGACATATCTTCACATCAAGAGTAGACAGACGCATTCTCAGAAACTTCTTTGTGATGAGTGCATTGAACTCACAGAGTTGAACCTACCTGTTGATAGAGAAGTTTTGAAACACCCTTTTTGTAGAATCTGCAAGTGAATATTTGGCGCGATTTGAGGCCTATGCAGGAAATGGAAATATCTTCACATGAAAGCTAGACAGATGAATTCTCCGAAACGTCTTTGTGATGAGTGCATTCAACTCACAGACTTGAAGCTTCCTTTTGAAAGAGCAGTTTCGAAACACTCTTTTTGTAGAATCTGCAAGTGGATATTTGGAGCCCTTTGAGGGCTATGCTGGAAAAGTTAATACCTTCACCTAAAAACTAGACAGACGCAAACTCAGAAACTTCTTTGTGACGTGTGCATTGAACTCACAGAGTTGAACCTTTCTTTTGATACAGAAGTTTTGAAACACTCTTTTCGTAGAATCTTCAAGTGGATGGATGGAGTGATTTGAGGCCTATGCTTTAAAAGGAAATACCTTCACGTAGAAACGAGACAAAAGCATTCTCAGAAAGTTCCCTGTGCTTTGTGCATTCAACTCACAGAGTTGAACATTCCCTTTGATAGAGCAGTTTTGAAACACTCCTCTTGTAGAATCTGCAAGTGGATATTTGGAGCGCTTTGAGGCCTCTGCCGCCAAAGGAATTATCATTGCATAAAAACTAGATGGAAGCGTTCTCAGAAACTTCCTTGTGATGAGTGCCTTCAACTCGCAGAGTGGAACCTTCCTTTCGATAGACCAGTTTTGAAACACTGTTTTTGTAGAATCCGCAAGTGGCTATTTGGAGCTCTTTGAGGCTTTTGCTGGAAAAGGAAATATCTTCGTCTACAAACTAGAAAGAAGCATTCTCAGAAACTTCTTTGTCATGTGGGGATTGACCTCACAGAGTTGAACATTCCTTTACGTAGAGCAGTTTTGCAACACCCTTTCGGTGGAAAGTGAAAGTGCTTATTTGGTGCGATGGCGGCATCTAGTGGATAAGGAAATACATTCAGATGAAAACAAGATACATCCATTCTCAGAAACTTCTTTGTGATGACTGCATTCTACTCACAGAGTTGAACCTTCCTTTTGATAGAACAGTTTTGAAACACTCTTTTTGTGGAATCTGCAAGTGGCTATTTGGAGGTCTTTGAGGCCTATGCTGGAAAAGGAAATCTCTTCACATAAAACCTAGAACAGAAGTATTCCCAGAAAGTTTTTCTGATGTGCGCATTCAACTCACCGAGTTGAACCTTCCTTTAGATAGAGCAGTTTTGAAACACTCTGTCTGTAGTACCTGCGAGTGGATATTTGGAGTGCTTTGAGTGCTACACTGTAAAAGCAAATATCTTCACTTGGAATCTAGACAGAAGAATTCTCAGAGACTTCCCTGTGCTCTCTGCATTCCACTCACAGAGTTGAACCTTCCTTTTGATAGAACAGTTTTGAAACACTCTTGTGGTAGAATCTGCAAGTCGATATTTGGAAGGTTTGGAGGCCTATCCTGGGAAAGGAAATATCTTCCCATCAAAACTAGACAGAAGCATTCTCAGAAACTTCTTAGTGATGTGCGCATTCAAGTCACAGAGTTGAAGCTTCCTTTTGATATAGCAGTTTTGAACCACTCTTTTAGTGGAATCTGCAAGTGGATGTTCGGAGAGCTAAGAGGCCAACACTGGAAAAGGAAATCTCTTCACGTAAAAACTAGACGGAAGCATTCTCAGAAACTTCAATGGGCTTTACGCATTCAACTCACAGAGTGCAATGTTGCTTTTGCGAGCGCAGTTTTAAAACACTGTTTTTGTAGAATTTGCTAGAGGATGTTTGGAGCGATGTGAGGCCTTTGCTGGAAAAGGAAATATCTTCACATAAAACCTAGACAGAAGCATTCTCAGAAACTCCTTTGTGATGAGTGCATTCAAATCACACACTTGAACCTTCCTTTGGAAAGAGCAGTTTTGAAACACTCTTTCTGAAGAGTCTGCAAGGGGATATTTGGAGCGATTTGAGGCCTCTGCTGGAAATGAAATATCTTCACCTAAAAACTAGACGGAAGCATTCTCAGAAACTCCTTTGTGATGAGTGCATTCAACTCACAGAGTTGAAGCTTCCTTTTGATAGAGCAGTTTTGAAACACTCTTTTAGCAGCATCTGCAGGTGGATATTTGGAGCGCTTTGAGGCCAAGGCTGGAAAACGAAATATCATCACATAAAAACTCGACAGAAGCATTCTCTGAAACTTCTTTGTGATGAGTGCATTCAACTCACAGACTCGAACGTTTCTTTTGATAGAACAGTTTAGAAACACTCCTTTTGTAGAATCTGCAAGTGTTTATTTGGAGCGCTTGGAGGCCTATGTTGGAAAAGGACATATCTTCACATCAAGAGTAGACAGACGCATTCTCAGAAACTTCTTTGTGATGAGTGCATTGAACTCACAGAGTTGAACCTACCTGTTGATAGAGAAGTTTTGAAACACCCTTTTTGTAGAATCTGCAAGTGAATATTTGGCGCGATTTGAGGCCTATGCAGGAAACGGAAATACCTTCACATGAAAGCTAGACAGATGAATTCTCCGAAACGTCTTTGTGATGAGTGCATTCAACTCACAGACTTGAAGCTTCCTTTTGAAAGAGCAGTTTCGAAACACTCTTTTTGTAGAATCTGCAAGTGGATATTTGGAGCGCTTTGAGGGCTATGCTGGAAAAGTTAATACCTTCACCTAAAAACTAGACAGACGCAAACTCAGAAACTTCTTTGTGACGTGTGCATTGAACTCACAGAGTTGAACCTTTCTTTTGATACAGAAGTTTTGAAACACTCTTTTCGTAGAATCTTCAAGTGGATGGATGGAGTGATTTGAGGCCTATGCTGGAAAAGGAAATACCTTCACGTAGAAACGAGACAAAAGCATTCTCAGAAAGTTCCCTGTGCTTTGTGCATTCAACTCACAGAGTTGAACATTCCCTTTGATAGAGCAGTTTTGAAACACTCTTTTTGTAGAATCTGCAAGTGGATATTTGGAGCGCTTTGAGGCCTCTGCCGCCAAAGGAATTATCATTGCATAAAAACTAGATGGAAGCGTTCTCAGAAACTTCCTTGTGATGAGTGCCTTCAACTCGCAGAGTGGAACCTTCCTTTCGATAGACCAGTTTTGAAACACTGTTTTTGTAGAATCCGTAAGTGGCTATTTGGAGCTCTTTGAGGCTTATGCTGGAAAAGGAAATATCTTCGTCTACAAACTAGACAGAAGCATTCTCAGAAACTTCTTTGTCATGTGGGGATTGAACTCACAGAGTTGAACATTCCTTTACATAGAGCAGTTTTGCAACACCCTTTCGGTGGAAAGTGAAAGTGCTTATTTGGTGCGATGGCGGCATCTAGTGGATAAGGAAATACATTCAGATGAAAACAAGATACATCCATTCTCAGAAACTTCTTTGTGATGACTGCATTCTACTCACAGAGTTGAACCTTCCTTTTGATAGAGCAGTTTTGAAACACTCTTTTTGTGGAATCTGCAAGTGGCTATTTGGAGCGCTTTGAGGCCTATGCTGGAAAAGGAAATCTCTTCACATAAAACCTAGACAGAAGTATTCCCAGAAAGTTTTTCTGAGGTGCGCATTCAACTCACCGAGTTGAACCTTCCTTTAGATAGAGCAGTTTTGAAACACTCTGTCTGTAGTACCTGCGAGTGGATATTTGGAGTGCTTTGAGTGCTACACTGTAAAAGCAAATATCTTCACTTGGAATCTAGACAGAAGAATTCTCAGAGACTTCCCTGTGCTCTCTGCATTCCACTCACAGAGTTGAACCTTCCTTTTGATAGAACAGTTTTGAAACACTCTTGTGGTAGAATCTGCAAGTCGATATTTGGAAGGTTTGGAGGCCTATCTTGGGAAAGGAAATATCTTCCCATCAAAACTAGACAGAAGCATTCTCAGAAACTTCTTAGTGATGTGCGCATTCAAGTAACAGAGTTGAAGCTTCCTTTTGATATAGCAGTTTTGAACCACTCTTTTAGTGGAATCTGCAAGTGGATGTTTGGAGAGCTAAGAGGCCAACACTGGAAAAGGAAATCTCTTCAGGTAAAAACTAGACGGAAGCATTCTCAGAAACTTCAATGGGCTTTACGCATTCAACTCACAGAGTGCAATGTTACTTTTGAGAGCGCAGTTTTAAAACACTGTTTTTGTAGAATTTGCTAGAGGATGTTTGGAGCGATGTGAGGCCTTTGCTGGAAAAGGAAATATCTTCACATAAAACCTAGACAGAAGCATTCTCAGAAACTCCTTTGTGATGAGTGCATTCAAATCACACCCTTGAACCTTCCTTTGGAAAGAGCAGTTTTGAAACACTCTTTCTGAAGAATCTGCAAGGGGATATTTGGAGCGATTTGAGGCCTCTGCTGGAAATGAAATATCTTCACCTAAAAACTAGACGGAAGCATTCTCAGAAACTCCTTTGTGATGAGTGCATTCAACTCACAGAGTTGAAGCTTCCTTTTGATAGAGCAGTTTTGAAACACTCTTTTAGCAGCATCTGCAGGTGGATATTTGGAGCGCTTTGAGGCCAAGGCTGGAAAACGAAATATCATCACATAAAAACTCGACAGAAGCATTCTCTGAAACTTCTTTGTGATGAGTGCATTCAACTCACAGACTCGAACGTTGCTTTTATAGAACAGTTTAGAAACACTCCTTTTGTAGAATCTGCAAGTGTTTATTTGGAGCGCTTGGAGGCCAATGTTGGAAAAGGACATATCTTCACATCAAGAGTAGACAGACGCATTCTCAGAAACTTCTTTGTGATGAGTGCATTGAACTCACAGAGTTGAACCTACCTGTTGATAGAGAAGTTTTGAACCACCCTTTTTGTAGAATCTGCAAGTGAATATTTGGCGCGATTTGAGGCCTATGCAGGAAACGGAAATATCTTCACATGAAAGCTAGACAGATGAATTCTCCGAAACGTCTTTGTGATGAGTGCATTCAACTCACAGACTTGAAGCTTCCTTTTGAAAGAGCAGTTTCGAAACACTCTTTTTGTAGAATCTGCAAGTGGATATTTGGAGCCCTTTGAGGGCTATGCTGGAAAAGTTAATACCTTCACCTAAAAACTAGACAGACGCAAACTCAGAAACTTCTTTGTGACGTGTGCATTGAACTCACAGAGTTGAACCTTTCTTTTGATACAGAAGTTTTGAAACACTCTTTTCGTAGAATCTTCAAGTGGATGGATGGAGTGATTTGAGGCCTATGCTTTAAAAGGAAATACCTTCACGTAGAAACGAGACAAAAGCATTCTCAGAAAGTTCCCTGTGCTTTGTGCATTCAACTCACAGAGTTGAACATTCCCTTTGATAGAGCAGTTTTGAAACACTCCTCTTGTAGAATCTGCAAGTGGATATTTGGAGCGCTTTGAGGCCTCTGCCGCCAAAGGAATTATCATTGCATAAAAACTAGATGGAAGCGTTCTCAGAAACTTCCTTGTGATGAGTGCCTTCAACTCGCAGAGTGGAACCTTCCTTTCGATAGACCAGTTTTGAAACACTGTTTTTGTAGAATCCGCAAGTGGCTATTTGGAGCTCTTTGAGGCTTTTGCTGGAAAAGGAAATATCTTCGTCTACAAACTAGAAAGAAGCATTCTCAGAAACTTCTTTGTCATGTGGGGATTGACCTCACAGAGTTGAACATTCCTTTACGTAGAGCAGTTTTGCAACACCCTTTCGGTGGAAAGTGAAAGTGCTTATTTGGTGCGATGGCGGCATCTAGTGGATAAGGAAATACATTCAGACGAAAACAAGATACATCCATTCTCAGAAACTTCTTTGTGATGACTGCATTCTACTCACAGAGTTGAACCTTCCTTTTGATAGAACAGTTTTGAAACACTCTTTTTGTGGAATCTGCAAGTGGCTATTTGGAGGGCTTTGAGGCCTATGCTGGAAAAGGAAATCTCTTCACATAAAACCTAGAACAGAAGTATTCCCAGAAAGTTTTTCTGATGTGCGCATTCAACTCACCGAGTTGAACCTTCCTTTAGATAGAGCAGTTTTGAAACACTCTGTCTGTAGTACCTGCGAGTGGATATTTGGAGTGCTTTGAGTGCTACACTGTAAAAGCAAATATCTTCACTTGGAATCTAGACAGAAGAATTCTCAGAGACTTCCCTGTGCTCTCTGCATTCCACTCACAGAGTTGAACCTTCCTTTTGATAGAACAGTTTTGAAACACTCTTGTGGTAGAATCTGCAAGTCGATATTTGGAAGGTTTGGAGGCCTATCCTGGGAAAGGAAATATCTTCCCATCAAAACTAGACAGAAGCATTCTCAGAAACTTCTTAGTGATGTGCGCATTCAAGTCACAGAGTTGAAGCTTCCTTTTGATATAGCAGTTTTGAACCACTCTTTTAGTGGAATCTGCAAGTGGATGTTCGGAGAGCTAAGAGGCCAACACTGGAAAAGGAAATCTCTTCAGGTAAAAACTAGACGGAAGCATTCTCAGAAACTTCAATGGGCTTTACGCATTCAACTCACAGAGTGCAATGTTGCTTTTGCGAGCGCAGTTTTAAAACACTGTTTTTGTAGAATTTGCTAGAGGATGTTTGGAGCGATGTGAGGCCTTTGCTGGAAAAGGAAATATCTTCACATAAAACCTAGACAGAAGCATTCTCAGAAACTCCTTTGTGATGAGTGCATTCAAATCACACACTTGAACCTTCCTTTGGAAAGAGCAGTTTTGAAACACTCTTTCTGAAGAATCTGCAAGGGGATATTTGGAGCGATTTGAGGCCTCTGCTGGAAATGAAATATCTTCACCTAAAAACTAGACGGAAGCATTCTCAGAAACTCCTTTGTGATGAGTGCATTCAACTCACAGAGTTGAAGCTTCCTTTTGATAGAGCAGTTTTGAAACACTCTTTTAGCAGCATCTGCAGGTGGATATTTGGAGCGCTTTGAGGCCAAGGCTGGAAAACGAAATATCATCACATAAAAACTCGACAGAAGCATTCTCTGAAACTTCTTTGTGATGAGTGCATTCAACTCACAGACTCGAACGTTTCTTTTCATAGAACAGTTTAGAAACACTCCTTTTGTAGAATCTGCAAGTGTTTATTTGGAGCGCTTGGAGGCCTATGTTGGAAAAGGACATATCTGCACATCAAAAGTAGACAGACGCATTCTCAGAAACTTCTTTGTGATGAGTGCATTGAACTCACAGAGTTGAACCTACCTGTTGATAGAGAAGTTTTGAAACACCCTTTTTGTAGAATCTGCAAGTGAATATTTGGCGCGATTTGAGGCCTATGCAGGAAACGGAAATATCTTCACATGAAAGCTAGACAGATGAATTCTCCGAAACGTCTTTGTGATGAGTGCATTCAACTCACAGACTTGAAGCTTCCTTTTGAAAGAGCAGTTTCGAAACACTCTTTTTGTAGAATCTGCAAGTGGATATTTGGAGCGCTTTGAGGGCTATGCTGGAAAAGTTAATACCTTCACCTAAAAACTAGACAGACGCAAACTCAGAAACTTCTTTGTGACGTGTGCATTGAACTCACAGAGTTGAACCTTTCTTTTGATACAGAAGTTTTGAAACACTCTTTTCGTAGAATCTTCAAGTGGATGGATGGAGTGATTTGAGGCCTATGCTGGAAAAGGAAATACCTTCACGTAGAAACGAGACAAAAGCATTCTCAGAAAGTTCCCTGTGCTTTGTGCATTCAACTCACAGAGTTGAACATTCCCTTTGATAGAGCAGTTTTGAAACACTCTTTTTGTAGAATCTGCAAGTGGATATTTGGAGCGCTTTGAGGCCTCTGCCGCCAAAGGAATTATCATTGCATAAAAACTAGATGGAAGCGTTCTCAGAAACTTCCTTGTGATGAGTGCCTTCAACTCGCAGAGTGGAACCTTCCTTTCGATAGACCAGTTTTGAAACACTGTTTTTGTAGAATCCGTAAGTGGCTATTTGGAGCTCTTTGAGGCTTATGCTGGAAAAGGAAATATCTTCGTCTACAAACTAGACAGAAGCATTCTCAGAAACTTCTTTGTCATGTGGGGATTGAACTCACAGAGTTGAACATTCCTTTACATAGAGCAGTTTTGCAACACCCTTTCGGTGGAAAGTGAAAGTGCTTATTTGGTGCGATGGCGGCATCTAGTGGATAAGGAAATACATTCAGATGAAAACAAGATACATCCATTCTCAGAAACTTCTTTGTGATGACTGCATTCTACTCACAGAGTTGAACCTTCCTTTTGATAGAGCAGTTTTGAAACACTCTTTTTGTGGAATCTGCAAGTGGCTATTTGGAGCGCTTTGAGGCCTATGCTGGAAAAGGAAATCTCTTCACATAAAACCTAGACAGAAGTATTCCCAGAAAGTTTTTCTGAGGTGCGCATTCAACTCACCGAGTTGAACCTTCCTTTAGATAGAGCAGTTTTGAAACACTCTGTCTGTAGTACCTGCGAGTGGATATTTGGAGTGCTTTGAGTGCTACACTGTAAAAGCAAATATCTTCACTTGGAATCTAGACAGAAGAATTCTCAGAGACTTCCCTGTGCTCTCTGCATTCCACTCACAGAGTTGAACCTTCCTTTTGATAGAACAGTTTTGAAACACTCTTGTGGTAGAATCTGCAAGTCGATATTTGGAAGGTTTGGAGGCCTATCTTGGGAAAGGAAATATCTTCCCATCAAAACTAGACAGAAGCATTCTCAGAAACTTCTTAGTGATGTGCGCATTCAAGTAACAGAGTTGAAGCTTCCTTTTGATATAGCAGTTTTGAACCACTCTTTTAGTGGAATCTGCAAGTGGATGTTTGGAGAGCTAAGAGGCCAACACTGGAAAAGGAAATCTCTTCAGGTAAAAACTAGACGGAAGCATTCTCAGAAACTTCAATGGGCTTTACGCATTCAATTCACAGAGTGCAATGTTACTTTTGAGAGCGCAGTTTTAAAACACTGTTTTTGTAGAATTTGCTAGAGGATGTTTGGAGCGATGTGAGGCCTTTGCTGGAAAAGGAAATATCTTCACATAAAACCTAGACAGAAGCATTCTCAGAAACTCCTTTGTGATGAGTGCATTCAAATCACACCCTTGAACCTTCCTTTGGAAAGAGCAGTTTTGAAACACTCTTTCTGAAGAATCTGCAAGGGGATATTTGGAGCGATTTGAGGCCTCTGCTGGAAATGAAATATCTTCACCTAAAAACTAGACGGAAGCATTCTCAGAAACTCCTTTGTGATGAGTGCATTCAACTCACAGAGTTGAAGCTTCCTTTTGATAGAGCAGTTTTGAAACACTCTTTTAGCAGCATCTGCAGGTGGATATTTGGAGCGCTTTGAGGCCAAGGCTGGAAAACGAAATATCATCACATAAAAACTCGACAGAAGCATTCTCTGAAACTTCTTTGTGATGAGTGCATTCAACTCACAGACTCGAACGTTGCTTTTATAGAACAGTTTAGAAACACTCCTTTTGTAGAATCTGCAAGTGTTTATTTGGAGCGCTTGGAGGCCTATGTTGGAAAAGGACATATCTTCACATCAAGAGTAGACAGACGCATTCTCAGAAACTTCTTTGTGATGAGTGCATTGAACTCACAGAGTTGAACCTACCTGTTGATAGAGAAGTTTTGAACCACCCTTTTTGTAGAATCTGCAAGTGAATATTTGGCGCGATTTGAGGCCTATGCAGGAAACGGAAATATCTTCACATGAAAGCTAGACAGATGAATTCTCCGAAACGTCTTTGTGATGAGTGCATTCAACTCACAGACTTGAAGCTTCCTTTTGAAAGAGCAGTTTCGAAACACTCTTTTTGTAGAATCTGCAAGTGGATATTTGGAGCCCTTTGAGGGCTATGCTGGAAAAGTTAATACCTTCACCTAAAAACTAGACAGACGCAAACTCAGAAACTTCTTTGTGACGTGTGCATTGAACTCACAGAGTTGAACCTTTCTTTTGATACAGAAGTTTTGAAACACTCTTTTCGTAGAATCTTCAAGTGGATGGATGGAGTGATTTGAGGCCTATGCTTTAAAAGGAAATACCTTCACGTAGAAACGAGACAAAAGCATTCTCAGAAAGTTCCCTGTGCTTTGTGCATTCAACTCACAGAGTTGAACATTCCCTTTGATAGAGCAGTTTTGAAACACTCCTCTTGTAGAATCTGCAAGTGGATATTTGGAGCGCTTTGAGGCCTCTGCCGCCAAAGGAATTATCATTGCATAAAAACTAGATGGAAGCGTTCTCAGAAACTTCCTTGTGATGAGTGCCTTCAACTCGCAGAGTGGAACCTTCCTTTCGATAGACCAGTTTTGAAACACTGTTTTTGTAGAATCCGCAAGTGGCTATTTGGAGCTCTTTGAGGCTTTTGCTGGAAAAGGAAATATCTTCGTCTACAAACTAGAAAGAAGCATTCTCAGAAACTTCTTTGTCATGTGGGGATTGACCTCACAGAGTTGAACATTCCTTTACGTAGAGCAGTTTTGCAACACCCTTTCGGTGGAAAGTGAAAGTGCTTATTTGGTGCGATGGCGGCATCTAGTGGATAAGGAAATACATTCAGACGAAAACAAGATACATCCATTCTCAGAAACTTCTTTGTGATGACTGCATTCTACTCACAGAGTTGAACCTTCCTTTTGATAGAACAGTTTTGAAACACTCTTTTTGTGGAATCTGCAAGTGGCTATTTGGAGGGCTTTGAGGCCTATGCTGGAAAAGGAAATCTCTTCACATAAAACCTAGAACAGAAGTATTCCCAGAAAGTTTTTCTGATGTGCGCATTCAACTCACCGAGTTGAACCTTCCTTTAGATAGAGCAGTTTTGAAACACTCTGTCTGTAGTACCTGCGAGTGGATATTTGGAGTGCTTTGAGTGCTACACTGTAAAAGCAAATATCTTCACTTGGAATCTAGACAGAAGAATTCTCAGAGACTTCCCTGTGCTCTCTGCATTCCACTCACAGAGTTGAACCTTCCTTTTGATAGAACAGTTTTGAAACACTCTTGTGGTAGAATCTGCAAGTCGATATTTGGAAGGTTTGGAGGCCTATCCTGGGAAAGGAAATATCTTCCCATCAAAACTAGACAGAAGCATTCTCAGAAACTTCTTAGTGATGTGCGCATTCAAGTCACAGAGTTGAAGCTTCCTTTTGATATAGCAGTTTTGAACCACTCTTTTAGTGGAATCTGCAAGTGGATGTTCGGAGAGCTAAGAGGCCAACACTGGAAAAGGAAATCTCTTCAGGTAAAAACTAGACGGAAGCATTCTCAGAAACTTCAATGGGCTTTACGCATTCAACTCACAGAGTGCAATGTTGCTTTTGAGAGCGCAGTTTTAAAACACTGTTTTTGTAGAATTTGCTAGAGGATGTTTGGAGCGATGTGAGGCCTTTGCTGGAAAAGGAAATATCTTCACATAAAACCTAGACAGAAGCATTCTCAGAAACTCCTTTGTGATGAGTGCATTCAAATCACACACTTGAACCTTCCTTTGGAAAGAGCAGTTTTGAAACACTCTTTCTGAAGAATCTGCAAGTGGATATTTGGAGCGATTTGAGGCCTCTGCTGGAAATGAAATATCTTCACCTAAAAACTAGACGGAAGCATTCTCAGAAACTCCTTTGTGATGAGTGCATTCAACTCACAGAGTTGAAGCTTCCTTTTGATAGAGCAGTTTTGAAACACTCTTTTAGCAGCATCTGCAGGTGGATATTTGGAGCGCTTTGAGGCCAAGGCTGGAAAACGAAATATCATCACATAAAAACTCGACAGAAGCATTCTCTGAAACTTCTTTGTGATGAGTGCATTCAACTCACAGACTCGAACGTTGCTTTTGATAGAACAGTTTAGAAACACTCCTTTTGTAGAATCTGCAAGTGTTTATTTGGAGCGCTTGGAGGCCTATGTTGGAAAAGGACATATCTTCACATCAAGAGTAGACAGACGCAACTCAGAAACTTCTTTGTGATGAGTGCATTGAACTCACAGAGTTGAACCTATCTGTTGATAGAGAAGTTTTGAAACACCCTTTTTGTAGAATCTGCAAGTGAATATTTGGCGCGATTTGAGGCCTATGCAGGAAACGGAAATATCTTCACATGAAAGCTAGACAGATGAATTCTCCGAAACGTCTTTGTGATGAGTGCATTCAACTCACAGACTTGAAGCTTCCTTTTGAAAGAGCAGTTTCGAAACACTCTTTTTGTAGAATCTGCAAGTGGATATTTGGAGCGCTTTGAGGGCTATGCTGGAAAAGTTAATACCTTCACCTAAAAACTAGACAGACGCAAACTCAGAAACTTCTTTGTGACGTGTGCATTGAACTCACAGAGTTGAACCTTTCTTTTGATACAGAAGTTTTGAAACACTCTTTTCGTAGAATCTTCAAGTGGATGGATGGAGTGATTTGAGGCCTATGCTGGAAAAGGAAATACCTTCAGGTAGAAACGAGACAAAAGCATTCTCAGAAAGTTCCCTGTGCTTTGTGCATTCAACTCACAGAGTTGAACATTCCCTTTGATAGAGCAGTTTTGAAACACTCTTCTTGTAGAATCTGCAAGTGGATATTTGGAGCGCTTTGAGGCCTCTGCCGCCAAAGGAATTATCATTGCATAAAAACTAGATGGAAGCGTTCTCAGAAACTTCCTTGTGATGAGTGCCTTCAACTCGCAGAGTGGAACCTTCCTTTCGATAGACCAGTTTTGAAACACTGTTTTTGTAGAATCCGCAAGTGGCTATTTGGAGCTCTTTGAGGCTTTTGCTGGAAAAGGAAATATCTTCGTCTACAAACTAGAAAGAAGCATTCTCAGAAACTTCTTTGTCATGTGGGGATTGAACTCACAGAGTTGAACATTCCTTTACGTAGAGCAGTTTTGCAACACCCTTTCGGTGGAAAGTGAAAGTGCTTATTTGGTGCGATGGCGGCATCTAGTGGATAAGGAAATACATTCAGATGAAAACAAGATACATCCATTCTCAGAAACTTCTTTGTGATGACTGCATTCTACTCACAGAGTTGAACCTTCCTTTTGATAGAACAGTTTTGAAACACTCTTTTTGTGGAATCTGCAAGTGGCTATTTGGAGGGCTTTGAGGCCTATGCTGGAAAAGGAAATCTCTTCACATAAAACCTAGAACAGAAGTATTCCCAGAAAGTTTTTCTGATGTGCGCATTCAACTCACCGAGTTGAACCTTCCTTTAGATAGAGCAGTTTTGAAACACTCTGTCTGTAGTACCTGCGAGTGGATATTTGGAGTGCTTTGAGTGCTACACTGTAAAAGCAAATATCTTCACTTGGAATCTAGACAGAAGAATTCTCAGAGACTTCCCTGTGCTCTCTGCATTCCACTCACAGAGTTGAACCTTCCTTTTGATAGAACAGTTTTGAAACACTCTTGTGGTAGAATCTGCAAGTCGATATTTGGAAGGTTTGGAGGCCTATCCTGGGAAAGGAAATATCTTCCCATCAAAACTAGACAGAAGCATTCTCAGAAACTTCTTAGTGATGTGCCCATTCAAGTCACAGAGTTGAAGCTTCCTTTTGATATAGCAGTTTTGAACCACTCTTTTAGTGGAATCTGCAAGTGGATGTTCGGAGAGCTAAGAGGCCAACACTGGAAAAGGAAATCTCTTCAGGTAAAAACTAGACGGAAGCATTCTCAGAAACTTCAATGGGCTTTACGCATTCAACTCACAGAGTGCAATGTTGCTTTTGAGAGCGCAGTTTTAAAACACTGTTTTTGTAGAATTTGCTAGAGGATGTTTGGAGCGATGTGAGGCCTTTGCTGGAAAAGGAAATATCTTCACATAAAACCTAGACAGAAGCATTCTCAGAAACTCCTTTGTGATGAGTGCATTCAAATCACACACTTGAACCTTCCTTTGGAAAGAGCAGTTTTGAAACACTCTTTCTGAAGAATCTGCAAGTGGATATTTGGAGCGATTTGAGGCCTCTGCTGGAAATGAAATATCTTCACCTAAAAACTAGACGGAAGCATTCTCAGAAACTCCTTTGTGATGAGTGCATTCAACTCACAGAGTTGAAGCTTCCTTTTGATAGAGCAGTTTTGAAACACTCTTTTAGCAGCATCTGCAGGTGGATATTTGGAGCGCTTTGAGGCCAAGGCTGGAAAACGAAATATCATCACATAAAAACTCGACAGAAGCATTCTCTGAAACTTCTTTGTGATGAGTGCATTCAACTCACAGACTCGAACGTTGCTTTTGATAGAACAGTTTAGAAACACTCCTTTTGTAGAATCTGCAAGTGTTTATTTGGAGCGCTTGGAGGCCTATGTTGGAAAAGGACATATCTTCACATCAAGAGTAGACAGACGCATTCTCAGAAACTTCTTTGTGATGAGTGCATTGAACTCACAGAGTTGAACCTACCTGTTGATAGAGAAGTTTTGAAACACCCTTTTTGTAGAATCTGCAAGTGAATATTTGGCGCGATTTGAGGCCTATGCAGGAAACGGAAATATCTTCACATGAAAGCTAGACAGATGAATTCTCCGAAACGTCTTTGTGATGAGTGCATTCAACTCACAGACTTGAAGCTTCCTTTTGAAAGAGCAGTTTCGAAACACTCTTTTTGTAGAATCTGCAAGTGGATATTTGGAGCGCTTTGAGGGCTATGCTGGAAAAGTTAATACCTTCACCTAAAAACTAGACAGACGCAAACTCAGAAACTTCTTTGTGACGTGTGCATTGAACTCACAGAGTTGAACCTTTCTTTTGATACAGAAGTTTTGAAACACTCTTTTCGTAGAATCTTCAAGTGGATGGATGGAGTGATTTGAGGCCTATGCTGGAAAAGGAAATACCTTCAGGTAGAAACGAGACAAAAGCATTCTCAGAAAGTTCCCTGTGCTTTGTGCATTCAACTCACAGAGTTGAACATTCCCTTTGATAGAGCAGTTTTGAAACACTCTTCTTGTAGAATCTGCAAGTGGATATTTGGAGCGCTTTGAGGCCTCTGCCGCCAAAGGAATTATCATTGCATAAAAACTAGATGGAAGCGTTCTCAGAAACTTCCTTGTGATGAGTGCCTTCAACTCGCAGAGTGGAACCTTCCTTTCGATAGACAAGTTTTGAAACACTGTTTTTGTAGAATCCGCAAGTGGCTATTTGGAGCTCTTTGAGGCTTATGCTGGAAAAGGAAATATCTTCGTCTACAAACTAGAAAGAAGCATTCTCAGAAACTTCTTTGTCATGTGGGGATTGAACTCACAGAGTTGAACATTCCTTTACGTAGAGCAGTTTTGCAACACCCTTTCGGTGGAAAGTGAAAGTGCTTATTTGGTGCGATGGCGGCATCTAGTGGATAAGGAAATACATTCAGATGAAAACAAGATACATCCATTCTCAGAAACTTCTTTGTGATGACTGCATTCTACTCACAGAGTTGAACCTTCCTTTTGATAGAACAGTTTTGAAACACTCTTTTTGTGGAATCTGCAAGTGGCTATTTGGAGGGCTTTGAGGCCTATGCTGGAAAAGGAAATCTCTTCACATAAAACCTAGAACAGAAGTATTCCCAGAAAGTTTTTCTGATGTGCGCATTCAACTCACCGAGTTGAACCTTCCTTTAGATAGAGCAGTTTTGAAACACTCTGTCTGTAGTACCTGCGAGTGGATATTTGGAGTGCTTTGAGTGCTACACTGTAAAAGCAAATATCTTCACTTGGAATCTAGACAGAAGAATTCTCAGAGACTTCCCTGTGCTCTCTGCATTCCACTCACAGAGTTGAACCTTCCTTTTGATAGAACAGTTTTGAAACACTCTTGTGGTAGAATCTGCAAGTCGATATTTGGAAGGTTTGGAGGCCTATCCTGGGAAAGGAAATATCTTCCCATCAAAACTAGACAGAAGCATTCTCAGAAACTTCTTAGTGATGTGCGCATTCAAGTCACAGAGTTGAAGCTTCCTTTTGATATAGCACTTTTGAACCACTCTTTTAGTGGAATCTGCAAGTGGATGTTCGGAGAGCTAAGAGGCCAACACTGGAAAAGGAAATCTCTTCACGTAAAAACTAGACGGAAGCATTCTCAGAAACTTCAATGGGCTTTACGCATTCAACTCACAGAGTGCAATGTTGCTTTTGAGAGCGCAGTTTTAAAACATTGTTTTTGTAGAATTTGCTAGAGGATGTTTGGAGCGATGTGAGGCCTTTGCTGGAAAAGGAAATATCTTCACATAAAACCTACACAGAAGCATTCTCAGAAACTCCTTTGTGATGAGTGCATTCAAATCACACCCTTGAACCTTCCTTTGGAAAGAGCAGTTTTGAAACACTCTTTCTGAAGAATCTGCAAGTGGATATTTGGAGCGATTTGAGGCCTCTGCTGGAAATGAAATATCTTCACCTAAAAACTAGACGGAAGCATTCTCAGAAACTCCTTTGTGATGAGTGCATTCAACTCACAGAGTTGAAGCTTCTTTTTGATAGAGCAGTTTTGAAACACTCTTTTAGCAGCATCTGCAAGTGGATATTTGGAGCGCTTTGAGGCCAAGGCTGGAAAACGAAATATCATCACATAAAAACTCGACAGAAGCATTCTCTGAAACTTCTTTCTGATGGGTGCATTCAACTCACAGACTCGAACGTTTCTTTTGATAGAACAGTTTAGAAACACTCCTTTTGTAGAATCTGCAAGTGTTTATTTGGAGCGCTTGGAGGCCTATGTTGGAAAAGGACATATCCTCACATCAAGAGTAGACAGACGCATTCTCAGAAACTTCTTTGTGATGAGTGCATTGAACTCACAGAGTTGAACCTACCTGTTGATAGAGAAGTTTTGAAACACCCTTTTTGTAGAATCTGCAAGTGAATATTTGGCGCGATTTGAGGCCTATGCAGGAAACGGAAATATCTTCACATGAAAGCTAGACAGATGAATTCTCCGAAACGTCTTTGTGATGAGTGCATTCAACTCACAGACTTGAAGCTTCCTTTTGAAAGAGCAGTTTCGAAACACTCTTTTTGTAGAATCTGCAAGTGGATATTTGGAGCGCTTTGAGGGCTATGCTGGAAAAGTTAATACCTTCACCTAAAAACTAGACAGACGCAAACTCAGAAACTTCTTTGTGACGTGTGCATTGAACTCACAGAGTTGAACCTTTCTTTTGATACAGAAGTTTTGAAACACTCTTTTCGTAGAATCTTCAAGTGGATGGATGGAGTGATTTGAGGCCTATGCTGGAAAAGGAAATACCTTCAGGTAGAAACGAGACAAAAGCATTCTCAGAAAGTTCCCTGTGCTTTGTGCATTCAACTCACAGAGTTGAACATTCCCTTTGATAGAGCAGTTTTGAAACACTCTTCTTGTAGAATCTGCAAGTGGATATTTGGAGCGCTTTGAGGCCTCTGCCGCCAAAGGAATTATCATTGCATAAAAACTAGATGGAAGCGTTCTCAGAAACTTCCTTGTGATGAGTGCCTTCAACTCGCAGAGTGGAACCTTCCTTTCGATAGACCAGTTTTGAAACACTGTTTTTGTAGAATCCGCAAGTGGCTATTTGGAGCTCTTTGAGGCTTTTGCTGGAAAAGGAAATATCTTCGTCTACAAACTAGAAAGAAGCATTCTCAGAAACTTCTTTGTCATGTGGGGATTGAACTCACAGAGTTGAACATTCCTTTACGTAGAGCAGTTTTGCAACACCCTTTCGGTGGAAAGTGAAAGTGCTTATTTGGTGCGATGGCGGCATCTAGTGGATAAGGAAATACATTCAGATGAAAACAAGATACATCCATTCTCAGAAACTTCTTTGTGATGACTGCATTCTACTCACAGAGTTGAACCTTCCTTTTGATAGAACAGTTTTGAAACACTCTTTTTGTGGAATCTGCAAGTGGCTATTTGGAGGGCTTTGAGGCCTATGCTGGAAAAGGAAATCTCTTCACATAAAACCTAGAACAGAAGTATTCCCAGAAAGTTTTTCTGATGTGCGCATTCAACTCACCGAGTTGAACCTTCCTTTAGATAGAGCAGTTTTGAAACACTCTGTCTGTAGTACCTGCGAGTGGATATTTGGAGTGCTTTGAGTGCTACACTGTAAAAGCAAATATCTTCACTTGGAATCTAGACAGAAGAATTCTCAGAGACTTCCCTGTGCTCTCTGCATTCCACTCACAGAGTTGAACCTTCCTTTTGATAGAACAGTTTTGAAACACTCTTGTGGTAGAATCTGCAAGTCGATATTTGGAAGGTTTGGAGGCCTATCCTGGGAAAGGAAATATCTTCCCATCAAAACTAGACAGAAGCATTCTCAGAAACTTCTTAGTGATGTGCGCATTCAAGTCACAGAGTTGAAGCTTCCTTTTGATATAGCACTTTTGAACCACTCTTTTAGTGGAATCTGCAAGTGGATGTTCGGAGAGCTAAGAGGCCAACACTGGAAAAGGAAATCTCTTCACGTAAAAACTAGACGGAAGCATTCTCAGAAACTTCAATGGGCTTTACGCATTCAACTCAGAGAGTGCAATGTTGCTTTTGAGAGCGCAGTTTTAAAACATTGTTTTTGTAGAATTTGCTAGAGGATGTTTGGAGCGATGTGAGGCCTTTGCTGGAAAAGGAAATATCTTCACATAAAACCTAGACAGAAGCATTCTCAGAAACTCCTTTGTGATGAGTGCATTCAAATCACACCCTTGAACCTTCCTTTGGAAAGAGCAGTTTTGAAACACTCTTTCTGAAGAATCTGCAAGTGGATATTTGGAGCGATTTGAGGCCTCTGCTGGAAATGAAATATCTTCACCTAAAAACTAGACGGAAGCATTCTCAGAAACTCCTTTGTGATGAGTGCATTCAACTCACAGAGTTGAAGCTTCTTTTTGATAGAGCAGTTTTGAAACACTCTTTTAGCAGCATCTGCAAGTGGATATTTGGAGCGCTTTGAGGCCAAGGCTGGAAAACGAAATATCATCACATAAAAACTCGACAGAAGCATTCTCTGAAACTTCTTTCTGATGAGTGCATTCAACTCACAGACTCGAACGTTTCTTTTGATAGAACAGTTTAGAAACACTCCTTTTGTAGAATCTGCAAGTGTTTATTTGGAGCGCTTGGAGGCCTATGTTGGAAAAGGACATATCTTCACATCAAGAGTAGACAGACGCATTCTCAGAAACTTCTTTGTGATGAGTGCATTGAACTCACAGAGTTGAACCTACCTGTTGATAGAGAAGTTTTGAAACACCCTTTTTGTAGAATCTGCAAGTGAATATTTGGCGCGATTTGAGGCCTATGCAGGAAACGGAAATATCTTCACATGAAAGCTAGACAGATGAATTCTCCGAAACGTCTTTGTGATGAGTGCATTCAACTCACAGACTTGAAGCTTCCTTTTGAAAGAGCAGTTTCGAAACACTCTTTTTGTAGAATCTGCAAGTGGATATTTGGAGCGCTTTGAGGGCTATGCTAGAAAAGTTAATACCTTCACCTAAAAACTAGACAGACGCAAACTCAGAAACTTCTTTGTGACATGTGCATTGAACTCACAGAGTTGAACCTTTCTTTTGATACAGAAGTTTTGAAACACTCTTTTCGTAGAATCTTCAAGTGGATGGATGGAGTGATTTGAGGCCTATGCTGGAAAAGGAAATACCTTCAGGTAGAAACGAGACAAAAGCATTCTCAGAAAGTTCCCTGTGCTTTGTGCATTCAACTCACAGAGTTGAACATTCCCTTTGATAGAGCAGTTTTGAAACACTCCTCTTGTAGAATCTGCAAGTGGATATTTGGAGCGCTTTGAGGCCTCTGCCGCCAAAGGAATTATCATCGCATAAAAACTAGATGGAAGCGTTCTCAGAAACTTCCTTGTGATGAGTGCCTTCAACTCGCAGAGTGGAACCTTCCTTTCGATAGACCAGTTTTGAAACACTGTTTTTGTAGAATCCGCAAGTGGCTATTTGGAGCTCTTTGAGGCTTTTGCTGGAAAAGGAAATATCTTCGTCTACAAACTAGAAAGAAGCATTCTCAGAAACTTCTTTGTCATGTGGGGATTGACCTCACAGAGTTGAACATTCCTTTACGTAGAGCAGTTTTGCAACACCCTTTCGGTGGAAAGTGAAAGTGCTTATTTGGTGCGATGGCGGCATCTAGTGGATAAGGAAATACATTCAGATGAAAACAAGATACATCCATTCTCAGAAACTTCTTTGTGATGACTGCATTCTACTCACAGAGTTGAACCTTCCTTTTGATAGAACAGTTTTGAAACACTCTTTTTGTGGAATCTGCAAGTGGCTATTTGGAGGGCTTTGAGGCCTATGCTGGAAAAGGAAATCTCTTCACATAAAACCTAGAACAGAAGTATTCCCAGAAAGTTTTTCTGATGTGCGCATTCAACTCACCGAGTTGAACCTTCCTTTAGATAGAGCAGTTTTGAAACACTCTGTCTGTAGTACCTGCGAGTGGATATTTGGAGTGCTTTGAGTGCTACACTGTAAAAGCAAATATCTTCACTTGGAATCTAGACAGAAGAATTCTCAGAGACTTCCCTGTGCTCTCTGCATTCCACTCACAGAGTTGAACCTTCCTTTTGATAGAACAGTTTTGAAACACTCTTGTGGTAGAATCTGCAAGTCGATATTTGGAAGGTATGGAGGCCTATCCTGGGAAAGGAAATATCTTCCCATCAAAACTAGACAGAAGCATTCTCAGAAACTTCTTAGTGATGTGCGCATTCAAGTCACAGAGTTGAAGCTTCCTTTTGATATAGCAGTTTTGAACCACTCTTTTAGTGGAATCTGCAAGTGGATGTTCGGAGAGCTAAGAGGCCAACACTGGAAAAAGAAATCTCTTCAGGTAAAAACTAGACGGAAGCATTCTCAGAAACTTCAATGGGCTTTACGCATTCAACTCACAGAGTGCAATGTTGCTTTTGAGAGCGCAGTTTTAAAACACTGTTTTTGTAGAATTTGCTAGAGGATGTTTGGAGCGATGTGAGGCCTTTGCTGGAAAAGGAAATATCTTCACATAAAACCTAGACAGAAGCATTCTCAGAAACTCCTTTGTGATGAGTGCATTCAAATCACACACTTGAACCTTCCTTTGGAAAGAGCAGTTTTGAAACACTCTTTCTGAAGAATCTGCAAGTGGATATTTGGAGCGATTTGAGGCCTATGCTGGAAATGAAATATCTTCACCTAAAAACTAGACGGAAGCATTCTCAGAAACTCCTTTGTGATGAGTGCATTCAACTCACAGAGTTGAAGCTTCCTTTTGATAGAGCAGTTTTGAAACACTCTTTTAGCAGCATCTGCAGGTGGATATTTGGAGCGCTTTGAGGCCAAGGCTGGAAAACGAAATATCATCACATAAAAACTCGACAGAAGCATTCTCTGAAACTTCTTTGTGATGAGTGCATTCAACTCACAGACTCGAACGTTGCTTTTGATAGAACAGTTTAGAAACACTCCTTTTGTAGAATCTGCAAGTGTTTATTTGGAGCGCTTGGAGGCCTATGTTGGAAAAGGACATATCTTCACATCAAGAGTAGACAGACGCATTCTCAGAAACTTCTTTGTGATGAGTGCATTGAACTCACAGAGTTGAACCTACCTGTTGATAGAGAAGTTTTGAAACACCCTTTTTGTAGAATCTGCAAGTGAATATTCGGCGCGATTTGAGGCCTATGCAGGAAACGGAAATATCTTCACATGAAAGCTAGACAGATGAATTCTCCGAAACGTCTTTGTGATGAGTGCATTCAACTCACAGACTTGAAGCTTCCTTTTGAAAGAGCAGTTTCGAAACACTCTTTTTGTAGAATCTGCAAGTGGATATTTGGAGCGCTTTGAGGGCTATGCTGGAAAAGTTAATACCTTCACCTAAAAACTAGACAGACGCAAACTCAGAAACTTCTTTGTGACGTGTGCATTGAACTCACAGAGTTGAACCTTTCTTTTGATACAGAAGTTTTGAAACACTCTTTTCGTAGAATCTTCAAGTGGATGGATGGAGTGATTTGAGGCCTATGCTGGAAAAGGAAATACCTTCAGGTAGAAACGAGACAAAAGCATTCTCAGAAAGTTCCCTGTGCTTTGTGCATTCAACTCACAGAGTTGAACATTCCCTTTGATAGAGCAGTTTTGAAACACTCTTCTTGTAGAATCTGCAAGTGGATATTTGGAGCGCTTTGAGGCCTCTGCCGCCAAAGGAATTATCATTGCATAAAAACTAGATGGAAGCGTTCTCAGAAACTTCCTTGTGATGAGTGCCTTCAACTCGCAGAGTGGAACCTTCCTTTCGATAGACCAGTTTTGAAACACTGTTTTTGTAGAATCCGCAAGTGGCTATTTGGAGCTCTTTGAGGCTTTTGCTGGAAAAGGAAATATCTTCGTCTACAAACTAGAAAGAAGCATTCTCAGAAACTTCTTTGTCATGTGGGGATTGAACTCACAGAGTTGAACATTCCTTTACGTAGAGCAGTTTTGCAACACCCTTTCGGTGGAAAGTGAAAGTGCTTATTTGGTGCGATGGCGGCATCTAGTGGATAAGGAAATACATTCAGATGAAAACAAGATACATCCATTCTCAGAAACTTCTTTGTGATGACTGCATTCTACTCACAGAGTTGAACCTTCCTTTTGATAGAACAGTTTTGAAACACTCTTTTTGTGGAATCTGCAAGTGGCTATTTGGAGGGCTTTGAGGCCTATGCTGGAAAAGGAAATCTCTTCACATAAAACCTAGAACAGAAGTATTCCCAGAAAGTTTTTCTGATGTGCGCATTCAACTCACCGAGTTGAACCTTCCTTTAGATAGAGCAGTTTTGAAACACTCTGTCTGTAGTACCTGCGAGTGGATATTTGGAGTGCTTTGAGTGCTACACTGTAAAAGCAAATATCTTCACTTGGAATCTAGACAGAAGAATTCTCAGAGACTTCCCTGTGCTCTCTGCATTCCACTCACAGAGTTGAACCTTCCTTTTGATAGAACAGTTTTGAAACACTCTTGTGGTAGAATCTGCAAGTCGATATTTGGAAGGTTTGGAGGCCTATCCTGGGAAAGGAAATATCTTCCCATCAAAACTAGACAGAAGCATTCTCAGAAACTTCTTAGTGATGTGCGCATTCAAGTCACAGAGTTGAAGCTTCCTTTTGATATAGCAGTTTTGAACCACTCTTTTAGTGGAATCTGCAAGTGGATGTTCGGAGAGCTAAGAGGCCAACACTGGAAAAGGAAATCTCTTCACGTAAAAACTAGACGGAAGCATTCTCAGAAACTTCAATGGGCTTTACGCATTCAACTCACAGAGTGCAATGTTGCTTTTGAGAGCGCAGTTTTAAAACATTGTTTTTGTAGAATTTGCTAGAGGATGTTTGGAGCGATGTGAGGCCTTTGCTGGAAAAGGAAATATCTTCACATAAAACCTAGACAGAAGCATTCTCAGAAACTCCTTTGTGATGAGTGCATTCAAATCACACCCTTGAACCTTCCTTTGGAAAGAGCAGTTTTGAAACACTCTTTCTGAAGAATCTGCAAGTGGATATTTGGAGCGATTTGAGGCCTCTGCTGGAAATGAAATATCTTCACCTAAAAACTAGACGGAAGCATTCTCAGAAACTCCTTTGTGATGAGTACATTCAACTCACAGAGTTGAAGCTTCTTTTTGATAGAGCAGTTTTGAAACACTCTTTTAGCAGCATCTGCAAGTGGATATTTGGAGCGCTTTGAGGCCAAGGCTGGAAAACGAAATATCATCACATAAAAACTCGAAAGAAGCATTCTCTGAAACTTCTTTCTGATGAGTGCATTCAACTCACAGACTCGAACGTTTCTTTTGATAGAACAGTTTAGAAACACTCCTTTTGTAGAATCTGCAAGTGTTTATTTGGAGCGCTTGGAGGCCTATGTTGGAAAAGGACATATCTTCACATCAAGAGTAGACAGACGCATTCTCAGAAACTTCTTTGTGATGAGTGCATTGAACTCACAGAGTTGAACCTACCTGTTGATAGAGAAGTTTTGAAACACCCTTTTTGTAGAATCTGCAAATGAATATTTGGCGCGATTTGAGGCCTATGCAGGAAACGGAAATATCTTCACATGAAAGCTAGACAGATGAATTCTCCGAAACGTCTTTGTGATGAGTGCATTCAACTCACAGACTTGAAGCTTCCTTTTGAAAGAGCAGTTTCGAAACACTCTTTTTGTAGAATCTGCAAGTGGATATTTGGAGCGCTTTGAGGGCTATGCTAGAAAAGTTAATACCTTCACCTAAAAACTAGACAGACGCAAACTCAGAAACTTCTTTGTGACATGTGCATTGAACTCACAGAGTTGAACCTTTCTTTTGATACAGAAGTTTTGAAACACTCTTTTCGTAGAATCTTCAAGTGGATGGATGGAGTGATTTGAGGCCTATGCTGGAAAAGGAAATACCTTCAGGTAGAAACGAGACAAAAGCATTCTCAGAAAGTTCCCTGTGCTTTGTGCATTCAACTCACAGAGTTGAACATTCCCTTTGATAGAGCAGTTTTGAAACACTCCTCTTGTAGAATCTGCAAGTGGATATTTGGAGCGCTTTGAGGCCTCTGCCGCCAAAGGAATTATCATTGCATAAAAACTAGATGGAAGCGTTCTCAGAAACTTCCTTGTGATGAGTGCCTTCAACTCGCAGAGTGGAACCTTCCTTTCGATAGACCAGTTTTGAAACACTGTTTTTGTAGAATCCGCAAGTGGCTATTTGGAGCTCTTGGAGGCTTATGCTGGAAAAGGAAATATCTTCGTCTACAAACTAGACAGAAGCATTCTCAGAAACTTCTTTGTCATGTGGGGATTGAACTCACAGAGTTGAACATTCCTTTACGTAGAGCAGTTTTGCAACACCCTTTCGGTGGAAAGTGAAAGTGCTTATTTGGTGCGATGGCGGCATCTAGTGGATAAGGAAATACATTCAGATGAAAGCAAGATACATCCATTCTCAGAAACTTCTTTGTGATGACTGCATTCTACTCACAGAGTTGAACCTTCCTTTTGATAGAACAGTTTGGAAACACTCTTTTTGTGGAATCTGCAAGTGGCTATTTGGAGCGCTTTGAGGCCTATGCTGGAAAAGGAAATCTCTTCACATAAAACCTAGACAGAAGTATTCCCAGAAAGTTTTTCTGATGTGCGCATTCAACTCACCGAGTTGAACCTTCCTTTAGATAGAGCAGTTTTGAAACACTCTGTCTGTAGTACCTGCGAGTGGATATTTGGAGTGCTTTGAGTGCTACACTGTAAAAGCAAATATCTTCACTTGGAATCTAGACAGAAGAATTCTCAGAGACTTCCCTGTGCTCTCTGCATTCCACTCACAGAGTTGAACCTTCCTTTTGATAGAACAGTTTTGAAACACTCTTGTGGTAGAATCTGCAAGTCGATATTTGGAAGGTTTGGAGGCCTATCCTGGGAAAGGAAATATCTTCCCATCAAAACTAGACAGAAGCATTCTCAGAAGCTTCTTAGTGATGTGCGCATTCAAGTCACAGAGTTGAAGCTTCCTTTTGATATAGCAGTTTTGAACCACTCTTTTAGTGGAATCTGCAAGTGGATGTTCGGAGAGCTAAGAGGCCAACACTGGAAAAGGAAATCTCTTCAGGTAAAAACTAGACGGAAGCATTCTCAGAAACTTCAATGGGCTTTACGCATTCAACTCACAGAGTGCAATGTTGCTTTTGAGAGCGCAGTTTTAAAACACTGTTTTTGTAGAATTTGCTAGAGGATGTTTGGAGCGATGTGAGGCCTTTGCTGGAAAAGGAAATATCTTCACATAAAACCTAGACAGAAGCATTCTCAGAAACTCCTTTGTGATGAGTGCATTCAAATCACACACTTGAACCTTCCTTTGGAAAGAGCAGTTTTGAAACACTCTTTCTGAAGAATCTGCAAGGGGATATTTGGAGCGATTTGAGGCCTCTGCTGGAAATGAAATATCTTCACCTAAAAACTAGACGGAAGCATTCTCAGAAACTCCTTTGTGATGAGTGCATTCAACTCACAGAGTTGAAGCTTCCTTTTGATAGAGCAGTTTTGAAACACTCTTTTAGCAGCATCTGCAGGTGGATATTTGGAGCGCTTTGAGGCCAAGGCTGGAAAACGAAATATCATCACATAAAAACTCGACAGAAGCATTCTCTGAAACTTCTTTGTGATGAGTGCATTCAACTCACAGACTCGAACGTTGCTTTTGATAGAACAGTTTAGAAACACTCCTTTTGTAGAATCTGCAAGTGTTTATTTGGAGCGCTTGGAGGCCTATGTTGGAAAAGGACATATCTTCACATCAAGAGTAGACAGACGCATTCTCAGAAACTTCTTTGTGATGAGTGCATTGAACTCACAGAGTTGAACCTACCTGTTGATAGAGAAGTTTTGAAACACCCTTTTTGTAGAATCTGCAAGTGAATATTTGGCGCGATTTGAGGCCTATGCAGGAAACGGAAATATCTTCACATGAAAGCTAGACAGATGAATTCTCCGAAACGTCTTTGTGATGAGTGCATTCAACTCACAGACTTGAAGCTTCCTTTTGAAAGAGCAGTTTCGAAACACTCTTTTTGTAGAATCTGCAAGTGGATATTTGGAGCGCTTTGAGGGCTATGCTGGAAAAGTTAATACCTTCACCTAAAAACTAGACAGACGCAAACTCAGAAACTTCTTTGTGACGTGTGCATTGAACTCACAGAGTTGAACCTTTCTTTTGATACAGAAGTTTTGAAACACTCTTTTCGTAGAATCTTCAAGTGGATGGATGGAGTGATTTGAGGCCTATGCTGGAAAAGGAAATACCTTCAGGTAGAAACGAGACAAAAGCATTCTCAGAAAGTTCCCTGTGCTTTGTGCATTCAACTCACAGAGTTGAACATTCCCTTTGATAGAGCAGTTTTGAAACACTCTTCTTGTAGAATCTGCAAGTGGATATTTGGAGCGCTTTGAGGCCTCTGCCGCCAAAGGAATTATCATTGCATAAAAACTAGATGGAAGCGTTCTCAGAAACTTCCTTGTGATGAGTGCCTTCAACTCGCAGAGTGGAACCTTCCTTTCGATAGACCAGTTTTGAAACACTGTTTTTGTAGAATCCGCAAGTGGCTATTTGGAGCTCTTTGAGGCTTTTGCTGGAAAAGGAAATATCTTCGTCTACAAACTAGAAAGAAGCATTCTCAGAAACTTCTTTGTCATGTGGGGATTGAACTCACAGAGTTGAACATTCCTTTACGTAGAGCAGTTTTGCAACACCCTTTCGGTGGAAAGTGAAAGTGCTTATTTGGTGCGATGGCGGCATCTAGTGGATAAGGAAATACATTCAGATGAAAACAAGATACATCCATTCTCAGAAACTTCTTTGTGATGACTGCATTCTACTCACAGAGTTGAACCTTCCTTTTGATAGAACAGTTTTGAAACACTCTTTTTGTGGAATCTGCAAGTGGCTATTTGGAGGGCTTTGAGGCCTATGCTGGAAAAGGAAATCTCTTCACATAAAACCTAGAACAGAAGTATTCCCAGAAAGTTTTTCTGATGTGCGCATTCAACTCACCGAGTTGAACCTTCCTTTAGATAGAGCAGTTTTGAAACACTCTGTCTGTAGTACCTGCGAGTGGATATTTGGAGTGCTTTGAGTGCTACACTGTAAAAGCAAATATCTTCACTTGGAATCTAGACAGAAGAATTCTCAGAGACTTCCCTGTGCTCTCTGCATTCCACTCACAGAGTTGAACCTTCCTTTTGATAGAACAGTTTTGAAACACTCTTGTGGTAGAATCTGCAAGTCGATATTTGGAAGGTTTGGAGGCCTATCCTGGGAAAGGAAATATCTTCCCATCAAAACTAGACAGAAGCATTCTCAGAAGCTTCTTAGTGATGTGCGCATTCAAGTCACAGAGTTGAAGCTTCCTTTTGATATAGCAGTTTTGAACCACTCTTTTAGTGGAATCTGCAAGTGGATGTTCGGAGAGCTAAGAGGCCAACACTGGAAAAGGAAATCTCTTCACGTAAAAACTAGACGGAAGCATTCTCAGAAACTTCAATGGGCTTTACGCATTCAACTCACAGAGTGCAATGTTGCTTTTGAGAGCGCAGTTTTAAAACACTGTTTTTGTAGAATTTGCTAGAGGATGTTTGGAGCGATGTGAGGCCTTTGCTGGAAAAGGAAATATCTTCACATAAAACCTAGACAGAAGCATTCTCAGAAACTCCTTTGTGATGAGTGCATTCAAATCACACACTTGAACCTTCCTTTGGAAAGAGCAGTTTTGAAACACTCTTTCTGAAGAATCTGCAAGGGGATATTTGGAGCGATTTGAGGCCTCTGCTGGAAATGAAATGTCTTCACCTAAAAACTAGACGGAAGCATTCTCAGAAACTCCTTTGTGATGAGTGCATTCAACTCACAGAGTTGAAGCTTCCTTTTGATAGAGCAGTTTTGAAACACTCTTTTAGCAGCATCTGCAGGTGGATATTTGGATCGCTTTGAGGCCAAGGCTGGAAAACGAAATATCATCACATAAAAACTCGACAGAAGCATTCTCTGAAACTTCTTTGTGATGAGTGCATTCAACTCACAGACTCGAACGTTTCTTTTGATAGAACAGTTTAGAAACACTCCTTTTGTAGAATCTGCAAGTGTTTATTTGGAGCGCTTGGAGGCCTATGTTGGAAAAGGACATATCTTCACATCAAGAGTAGACAGACGCATTCTCAGAAACTTCTTTGTGATGAGTGCATTGAACTCACAGAGTTGAACCTACCTGTTGATAGAGAAGTTTTGAAACACCCTTTTTGTAGAATCTGCAAGTGAATATTTGGCGCGATTTGAGGCCTATGCAGGAAACGGAAATATCTTCACATGAAAGCTAGACAGATGAATTCTCCGAAACGTCTTTGTGATGAGTGCATTCAACTCACAGACTTGAAGCTTCCTTTTGAAAGAGCAGTTTCGAAACACTCTTTTTGTAGAATCTGCAAGTGGATATTTGGAGCGCTTTGAGGGCTATGCTGGAAAAGTTAATACCTTCACCTAAAAACTAGACAGACGCAAACTCAGAAACTACTTTGTGACGTGTGCATTGAACTCACAGAGTTGAACCTTTCTTTTGATACAGAAGTTTTGAAACACTCTTTTCGTAGAATCTTCAAGTGGATGGATGGAGTGATTTGAGGCCTATGCTGGAAAAGGAAATACCTTCACGTAGAAACGAGACAAAAGCATTCTCAGAAAGTTCCCTGTGCTTTGTGCATTCAACTCACAGAGTTGAACATTCCCTTTGATAGAGCAGTTTTGAAACACTCTTTTTGTAGAATCTGCAAGTGGATATTTGGAGCGCTTTGAGGCCTCTGCCGCCAAAGGAATTATCATTGCATAAAAACTAGATGGAAGCGTTCTCAGAAACTTCCTTGTGATGAGTGCCTTCAACTCGCAGAGTGGAACCTTCCTTTCGATAGACCAGTTTTGAAACACTGTTTTTGTAGAATCCGTAAGTGGCTATTTGGAGCTCTTTGAGGCTTATGCTGGAAAAGGAAATATCTTCGTCTACAAACTAGACAGAAGCATTCTCAGAAACTTCTTTGTCATGTGGGGATTGAACTCACAGAGTTGAACATTCCTTTACATAGAGCAGTTTTGCAACACCCTTTCGGTGGAAAGTGAAAGTGCTTATTTGGTGCGATGGCGGCATCTAGTGGATAAGGAAATACATTCAGATGAAAACAAGATACATCCATTCTCAGAAACTTCTTTGTGATGACTGCATTCTACTCACAGAGTTGAACCTTCCTTTTGATAGAGCAGTTTTGAAACACTCTTTTTGTGGAATCTGCAAGTGGCTATTTGGAGCGCTTTGAGGCCTATGCTGGAAAAGGAAATCTCTTCACATAAAACCTAGACAGAAGTATTCCCAGAAAGTTTTTCTGAGGTGCGCATTCAACTCACCGAGTTGAACCTTCCTTTAGATAGAGCAGTTTTGAAACACTCTGTCTGTAGTACCTGCGAGTGGATATTTGGAGTGCTTTGAGTGCTACACTGTAAAAGCAAATATCTTCACTTGGAATCTAGACAGAAGAATTCTCAGAGACTTCCCTGTGCTCTCTGCATTCCACTCACAGAGTTGAACCTTCCTTTTGATAGAACAGTTTTGAAACACTCTTGTGGTAGAATCTGCAAGTCGATATTTGGAAGGTTTGGAGGCCTATCTTGGGAAAGGAAATATCTTCCCATCAAAACTAGACAGAAGCATTCTCAGAAACTTCTTAGTGATGTGCGCATTCAAGTAACAGAGTTGAAGCTTCCTTTTGATATAGCAGTTTTGAACCAATCTTTTAGTGGAATCTGCAAGTGGATGTTTGGAGAGCTAAGAGGCCAACACTGGAAAAGGAAATCTCTTCAGGTAAAAACTAGACGGAAGCATTCTCAGAAACTTCAATGGGCTTTACGCATTCAACTCACAGAATGCAATGTTACTTTTGAGAGCGCAGTTTTAAAACACTGTTTTTGTAGAATTTGCTAGAGGATGTTTGGAGCGATGTGAGGCCTTTGCTGGAAAAGGAAATATCTTCACATAAAACCTAGACAGAAGCATTCTCAGAAACTCCTTTGTGATGAGTGCATTCAAATCACACACTTGAACCTTCCTTTGGAAAGAGCAGTTTTGAAACACTCTTTCTGAAGAATCTGCAAGGGGATATTTGGAGCGATTTGAGGCCTCTGCTGGAAATGAAATATCTTCACCTAAAAACTAGACGGAAGCATTCTCAGAAACTCCTTTGTGATGAGTGCATTCAACTCACAGAGTTGAAGCTTCCTTTTGATAGAGCAGTTTTGAAACACTCTTTTAGCAGCATCTGCAGGTGGATATTTGGAGCGCTTTGAGGCCAAGGCTGGAAAACGAAATATCATCACATAAAAACTCGACAGAAGCATTCTCTGAAACTTCTTTGTGATGAGTGCATTCAACTCACAGACTCGAACGTTGCTTTTATAGAACAGTTTAGAAACACTCCTTTTGTAGAATCTGCAAGTGTTTATTTGGAGCGCTTGGAGGCCTATGTTGGAAAAGGACATATCTTCACATCAAGAGTAGACAGACGCATTCTCAGAAACTTCTTTGTGATGAGTGCATTGAACTCACAGAGTTGAACCTACCTGTTGATAGAGAAGTTTTGACCCACCCTTTTTGTAGAATCTGCAAGTGAATATTTGGCGCGATTTGAGGCCTATGCAGGAAACGGAAATATCTTCACATGAAAGCTAGACAGATGAATTCTCCGAAACGTCTTTGTGATGAGTGCATTCAACTCACAGACTTGAAGCTTCCTTTTGAAAGAGCAGTTTCGAAACACTCTTTTTGTAGAATCTGCAAGTGGATATTTGGAGCCCTTTGAGGGCTATGCTGGAAAAGTTAATACCTTCACCTAAAAACTAGACAGACGCAAACTCAGAAACTTCTTTGTGACGTGTGCATTGAACTCACAGAGTTGAACCTTTCTTTTGATACAGAAGTTTTGAAACACTCTTTTCGTAGAATCTTCAAGTGGATGGATGGAGTGATTTGAGGCCTATGCTTTAAAAGGAAATACCTTCACGTAGAAACGAGACAAAAGCATTCTCAGAAAGTTCCCTGTGCTTTGTGCATTCAACTCACAGAGTTGAACATTCCCTTTGATAGAGCAGTTTTGAAACACTCTTCTTGTAGAATCTGCAAGTGGATATTTGGAGCGCTTTGAGGCCTCTGCCGCCAAAGGAATTATCATTGCATAAAAACTAGATGGAAGCGTTCTCAGAAACTTCCTTGTGATGAGTGCATTCAACTCGCAGAGTGGAACCTTCCTTTCGATAGACCAGTTTTGAAACACTGTTTTTGTAGAATCCGCAAGTGGCTATTTGGAGCTCTTTGAGGCTTATGCTGGAAAAGGAAATATCTTCGTCTACAAACTAGACAGAAGCATTCTCAGAAACTTCTTTGTCATGTGGGGATTGAACTCACAGAGTTGAACATTCCTTTACGTAGAGCAGTTTTGCAACACCCTTTCGGTGGAAAGTGAAAGTGCTTATTTGGTGCGATGGCGGCATCTAGTGGATAAGGAAATACATTCAGATGAAAACAAGATACATCCATTCTCAGAAACTTCTTTGTGATGACTGCATTCTACTCACAGAGTTGAACCTTCCTTTTGATAGAACAGTTTTGAAACACTCTTTTTGTGGAATCTGCAAGTGGCTATTTGGAGCGCTTTGAGGCCTATGCTGGAAAAGGAAATCTCTTCACATAAAACCTAGACAGAAGTATTCCCAGAAAGTTTTTCTGATGTGCGCATTCAACTCACCGAGTTGAACCTTCCTTTAGATAGAGCAGTTTTGAAACACTCTGTCTGTAGTACCTGCGAGTGGATATTTGGAGTGCTTTGAGTGCTACACTGTAAAAGCAAATATCTTCACTTGGAATCTAGACAGAAGAATTCTCAGAGACTTCCCTGTGCTCTCTGCATTCCACTCACAGAGTTGAACCTTCCTTTTGATAGAACAGTTTTGAAACACTCTTGTGGTAGAATCTGCAAGTCGATATTTGGAAGGTTTGGAGGCCTATCCTGGGAAAGGAAATATCTTCCCATCAAAACTAGACAGAAGCATTCTCAGAAGCTTCTTAGTGATGTGCGCATTCAAGTCACAGAGTTGAAGCTTCCTTTTGATATAGCAGTTTTGAACCACTCTTTTAGTGGAATCTGCAAGTGGATGTTCGGAGAGCTAAGAGGCCAACACTGGAAAAGGAAATCTCTTCACGTAAAAACTAGACGGAAGCATTCTCAGAAACTTCAATGGGCTTTACGCATTCAACTCACAGAGTGCAATGTTGCTTTTGAGAGCGCAGTTTTAAAACACTGTTTTTGTAGAATTTGCTAGAGGATGTTTGGAGCGATGTGAGGCCTTTGCTGGAAAAGGAAATATCTTCACATAAAACCTAGACAGAAGCATTCTCAGAAACTCCTTTGTGATGAGTGCATTCAAATCACACACTTGAACCTTCCTTTGGAAAGAGCAGTTTTGAAACACTCTTTCTGAAGAATCTGCAAGGGGATATTTGGAGCGATTTGAGGCCTCTGCTGGAAATGAAATATCTTCACCTAAAAACTAGACGGAAGCATTCTCAGAAACTCCTTTGTGATGAGTGCATTCAACTCACAGAGTTGAAGCTTCCTTTTGATAGAGCAGTTTTGAAACACTCTTTTAGCAGCATCTGCAGGTGGATATTTGGAGCGCTTTGAGGCCAAGGCTGGAAAACGAAATATCATCACATAAAAACTCGACAGAAGCATTCTCTGAAACTTCTTTGTGATGAGTGCATTCAACTCACAGACTCGAACGTTGCTTTTGATAGAACAGTTTAGAAACACTCCTTTTGTAGAATCTGCAAGTGTTTATTTGGAGCGCTTGGAGGCCTATGTTGGAAAAGGACATATCTTCACATCAAGAGTAGACAGACGCATTCTCAGAAACTTCTTTGTGATGAGTGCATTGAACTCACAGAGTTGAACCTACCTGTTGATAGAGAAGTTTTGAAACACCCTTTTTGTAGAATCTGCAAGTGAATATTTGGCGCGATTTGAGGCCTATGCAGGAAACGGAAATATCTTCACATGAAAGCTAGACAGATGAATTCTCCGAAACGTCTTTGTGATGAGTGCATTCAACTCACAGACTTGAAGCTTCCTTTTGAAAGAGCAGTTTCGAAACACTCTTTTTGTAGAATCTGCAAGTGGATATTTGGAGCGCTTTGAGGGCTATGCTGGAAAAGTTAATACCTTCACCTAAAAACTAGACAGACGCAAACTCAGAAACTTCTTTGTGACGTGTGCATTGAACTCACAGAGTTGAACCTTTCTTTTGATACAGAAGTTTTGAAACACTCTTTTCGTAGAATCTTCAAGTGGATGGATGGAGTGATTTGAGGCCTATGCTGGAAAAGGAAATACCTTCAGGTAGAAACGAGACAAAAGCATTCTCAGAAAGTTCCCTGTGCTTTGTGCATTCAACTCACAGAGTTGAACATTCCCTTTGATAGAGCAGTTTTGAAACACTCTTCTTGTAGAATCTGCAAGTGGATATTTGGAGCGCTTTGAGGCCTCTGCCGCCAAAGGAATTATCATTGCATAAAAACTAGATGGAAGCGTTCTCAGAAACTTCCTTGTGATGAGTGCCTTCAACTCGCAGAGTGGAACCTTCCTTTCGATAGACCAGTTTTGAAACACTGTTTTTGTAGAATCCGCAAGTGGCTATTTGGAGCTCTTTGAGGCTTTTGCTGGAAAAGGAAATATCTTCGTCTACAAACTAGAAAGAAGCATTCTCAGAAACTTCTTTGTCATGTGGGGATTGAACTCACAGAGTTGAACATTCCTTTACGTAGAGCAGTTTTGCAACACCCTTTCGGTGGAAAGTGAAAGTGCTTATTTGGTGCGATGGCGGCATCTAGTGGATAAGGAAATACATTCAGATGAAAACAAGATACATCCATTCTCAGAAACTTCTTTGTGATGACTGCATTCTACTCACAGAGTTGAACCTTCCTTTTGATAGAACAGTTTTGAAACACTCTTTTTGTGGAATCTGCAAGTGGCTATTTGGAGGGCTTTGAGGCCTATGCTGGAAAAGGAAATCTCTTCACATAAAACCTAGAACAGAAGTATTCCCAGAAAGTTTTTCTGATGTGCGCATTCAACTCACCGAGTTGAACCTTCCTTTAGATAGAGCAGTTTTGAAACACTCTGTCTGTAGTACCTGCGAGTGGATATTTGGAGTGCTTTGAGTGCTACACTGTAAAAGCAAATATCTTCACTTGGAATCTAGACAGAAGAATTCTCAGAGACTTCCCTGTGCTCTCTGCATTCCACTCACAGAGTTGAACCTTCCTTTTGATAGAACAGTTTTGAAACACTCTTGTGGTAGAATCTGCAAGTCGATATTTGGAAGGTTTGGAGGCCTATCCTGGGAAAGAAAATATCTTCCCATCAAAACTAGACAGAAGCATTCTCAGAAGCTTCTTAGTGATGTGCGCATTCAAGTCACAGAGTTGAAGCTTCCTTTTGATATAGCAGTTTTGAACCACTCTTTTAGTGGAATCTGCAAGTGGATGTTCGGAGAGCTAAGAGGCCAACACTGGAAAAGGAAATCTCTTCACGTAAAAACTAGACGGAAGCATTCTCAGAAACTTCAATGGGCTTTACGCATTCAACTCACAGAGTGCAATGTTGCTTTTGAGAGCGCAGTTTTAAAACACTGTTTTTGTAGAATTTGCTAGAGGATGTTTGGAGCGATGTGAGGCCTTTGCTGGAAAAGGAAATATCTTCACATAAAACCTAGACAGAAGCATTCTCAGAAACTCCTTTGTGATGAGTGCATTCAAATCACACACTTGAACCTTCCTTTGGAAAGAGCAGTTTTGAAACACTCTTTCTGAAGAATCTGCAAGGGGATATTTGGAGCGATTTGAGGCCTCTGCTGGAAATGAAATGTCTTCACCTAAAAACTAGACGGAAGCATTCTCAGAAACTCCTTTGTGATGAGTGCATTCAACTCACAGAGTTGAAGCTTCCTTTTGATAGAGCAGTTTTGAAACACTCTTTTAGCAGCATCTGCAGGTGGATATTTGGATCGCTTTGAGGCCAAGGCTGGAAAACGAAATATCATCACATAAAAACTCGACAGAAGCATTCTCTGAAACTTCTTTGTGATGAGTGCATTCAACTCACAGACTCGAACGTTTCTTTTGATAGAACAGTTTAGAAACACTCCTTTTGTAGAATCTGCAAGTGTTTATTTGGAGCGCTTGGAGGCCTATGTTGGAAAAGGACATATCTTCACATCAAGAGTAGACAGACGCATTCTCAGAAACTTCTTTGTGATGAGTGCATTGAACTCACAGAGTTGAACCTACCTGTTGATAGAGAAGTTTTGAAACACCCTTTTTGTAGAATCTGCAAGTGAATATTTGGCGCGATTTGAGGCCTATGCAGGAAACGGAAATATCTTCACATGAAAGCTAGACAGATGAATTCTCCGAAACGTCTTTGTGATGAGTGCATTCAACTCACAGACTTGAAGCTTCCTTTTGAAAGAGCAGTTTCGAAACACTCTTTTTGTAGAATCTGCAAGTGGATATTTGGAGCGCTTTGAGGGCTATGCTGGAAAAGTTAATACCTTCACCTAAAAACTAGACAGACGCAAACTCAGAAACTACTTTGTGACGTGTGCATTGAACTCACAGAGTTGAACCTTTCTTTTGATACAGAAGTTTTGAAACACTCTTTTCGTAGAATCTTCAAGTGGATGGATGGAGTGATTTGAGGCCTATGCTGGAAAAGGAAATACCTTCACGTAGAAACGAGACAAAAGCATTCTCAGAAAGTTCCCTGTGCTTTGTGCATTCAACTCACAGAGTTGAACATTCCCTTTGATAGAGCAGTTTTGAAACACTCTTTTTGTAGAATCTGCAAGTGGATATTTGGAGCGCTTTGAGGCCTCTGCCGCCAAAGGAATTATCATTGCATAAAAACTAGATGGAAGCGTTCTCAGAAACTTCCTTGTGATGAGTGCCTTCAACTCGCAGAGTGGAACCTTCCTTTCGATAGACCAGTTTTGAAACACTGTTTTTGTAGAATCCGTAAGTGGCTATTTGGAGCTCTTTGAGGCTTATGCTGGAAAAGGAAATATCTTCGTCTACAAACTAGACAGAAGCATTCTCAGAAACTTCTTTGTCATGTGGGGATTGAACTCACAGAGTTGAACATTCCTTTACATAGAGCAGTTTTGCAACACCCTTTCGGTGGAAAGTGAAAGTGCTTATTTGGTGCGATGGCGGCATCTAGTGGATAAGGAAATACATTCAGATGAAAACAAGATACATCCATTCTCAGAAACTTCTTTGTGATGACTGCATTCTACTCACAGAGTTGAACCTTCCTTTTGATAGAGCAGTTTTGAAACACTCTTTTTGTGGAATCTGCAAGTGGCTATTTGGAGCGCTTTGAGGCCTATGCTGGAAAAGGAAATCTCTTCACATAAAACCTAGACAGAAGTATTCCCAGAAAGTTTTTCTGAGGTGCGCATTCAACTCACCGAGTTGAACCTTCCTTTAGATAGAGCAGTTTTGAAACACTCTGTCTGTAGTACCTGCGAGTGGATATTTGGAGTGCTTTGAGTGCTACACTGTAAAAGCAAATATCTTCACTTGGAATCTAGACAGAAGAATTCTCAGAGACTTCCCTGTGCTCTCTGCATTCCACTCACAGAGTTGAACCTTCCTTTTGATAGAACAGTTTTGAAACACTCTTGTGGTAGAATCTGCAAGTCGATATTTGGAAGGTTTGGAGGCCTATCTTGGGAAAGGAAATATCTTCCCATCAAAACTAGACAGAAGCATTCTCAGAAACTTCTTAGTGATGTGCGCATTCAAGTAACAGAGTTGAAGCTTCCTTTTGATATAGCAGTTTTGAACCAATCTTTTAGTGGAATCTGCAAGTGGATGTTTGGAGAGCTAAGAGGCCAACACTGGAAAAGGAAATCTCTTCAGGTAAAAACTAGACGGAAGCATTCTCAGAAACTTCAATGGGCTTTACGCATTCAACTCACAGAATGCAATGTTACTTTTGAGAGCGCAGTTTTAAAACACTGTTTTTGTAGAATTTGCTAGAGGATGTTTGGAGCGATGTGAGGCCTTTGCTGGAAAAGGAAATATCTTCACATAAAACCTAGACAGAAGCATTCTCAGAAACTCCTTTGTGATGAGTGCATTCAAATCACACACTTGAACCTTCCTTTGGAAAGAGCAGTTTTGAAACACTCTTTCTGAAGAATCTGCAAGGGGATATTTGGAGCGATTTGAGGCCTCTGCTGGAAATGAAATATCTTCACCTAAAAACTAGACGGAAGCATTCTCAGAAACTCCTTTGTGATGAGTGCATTCAACTCACAGAGTTGAAGCTTCCTTTTGATAGAGCAGTTTTGAAACACTCTTTTAGCAGCATCTGCAGGTGGATATTTGGAGCGCTTTGAGGCCAAGGCTGGAAAACGAAATATCATCACATAAAAACTCGACAGAAGCATTCTCTGAAACTTCTTTGTGATGAGTGCATTCAACTCACAGACTCGAACGTTGCTTTTATAGAACAGTTTAGAAACACTCCTTTTGTAGAATCTGCAAGTGTTTATTTGGAGCGCTTGGAGGCCTATGTTGGAAAAGGACATATCTTCACATCAAGAGTAGACAGACGCATTCTCAGAAACTTCTTTGTGATGAGTGCATTGAACTCACAGAGTTGAACCTACCTGTTGATAGAGAAGTTTTGACCCACCCTTTTTGTAGAATCTGCAAGTGAATATTTGGCGCGATTTGAGGCCTATGCAGGAAACGGAAATATCTTCACATGAAAGCTAGACAGATGAATTCTCCGAAACGTCTTTGTGATGAGTGCATTCAACTCACAGACTTGAAGCTTCCTTTTGAAAGAGCAGTTTCGAAACACTCTTTTTGTAGAATCTGCAAGTGGATATTTGGAGCCCTTTGAGGGCTATGCTGGAAAAGTTATTACCTTCACCTAAAAACTAGACAGACGCAAACTCAGAAACTTCTTTGTGACGTGTGCATTGAACTCACAGAGTTGAACCTTTCTTTTGATACAGAAGTTTTGAAACACTCTTTTCGTAGAATCTTCAAGTGGATGGATGGAGTGATTTGAGGCCTATGCTTTAAAAGGAAATACCTTCACGTAGAAACGAGACAAAAGCATTCTCAGAAAGTTCCCTGTGCTTTGTGCATTCAACTCACAGAGTTGAACATTCCCTTTGATAGAGCAGTTTTGAAACACTCTTCTTGTAGAATCTGCAAGTGGATATTTGGAGCGCTTTGAGGCCTCTGCCGCCAAAGGAATTATCATTGCATAAAAACTAGATGGAAGCGTTCTCAGAAACTTCCTTGTGATGAGTGCATTCAACTCGCAGAGTGGAACCTTCCTTTCGATAGACCAGTTTTGAAACACTGTTTTTGTAGAATCCGCAAGTGGCTATTTGGAGCTCTTTGAGGCTTATGCTGGAAAAGGAAATATCTTCGTCTACAAACTAGACAGAAGCATTCTCAGAAACTTCTTTGTCATGTGGGGATTGAACTCACAGAGTTGAACATTCCTTTACGTAGAGCAGTTTTGCAACACCCTTTCGGTGGAAAGTGAAAGTGCTTATTTGGTGCGATGGCGGCATCTAGTGGATAAGGAAATACATTCAGATGAAAACAAGATACATCCATTCTCAGAAACTTCTTTGTGATGACTGCATTCTACTCACAGAGTTGAACCTTCCTTTTGATAGAACAGTTTTGAAACACTCTTTTTGTGGAATCTGCAAGTGGCTATTTGGAGCGCTTTGAGGCCTATGCTGGAAAAGGAAATCTCTTCACATAAAACCTAGACAGAAGTATTCCCAGAAAGTTTTTCTGATGTGCGCATTCAACTCACCGAGTTGAACCTTCCTTTAGATAGAGCAGTTTTGAAACACTCTGTCTGTAGTACCTGCGAGTGGATATTTGGAGTGCTTTGAGTGCTACACTGTAAAAGCAAATATCTTCACTTGGAATCTAGACAGAAGAATTCTCAGAGACTTCCCTGTGCTCTCTGCATTCCACTCACAGAGTTGAACCTTCCTTTTGATAGAACAGTTTTGAAACACTCTTGTGGTAGAATCTGCAAGTCGATATTTGGAAGGTTTGGAGGCCTATCCTGGGAAAGGAAATATCTTCCCATCAAAACTAGACAGAAGCATTCTCAGAAGCTTCTTAGTGATGTGCGCATTCAAGTCACAGAGTTGAAGCTTCCTTTTGATATAGCAGTTTTGAACCACTCTTTTAGTGGAATCTGCAAGTGGATGTTCGGAGAGCTAAGAGGCCAACACTGGAAAAGGAAATCTCTTCACGTAAAAACTAGACGGAAGCATTCTCAGAAACTTCAATGGGCTTTACGCATTCAACTCACAGAGTGCAATGTTGCTTTTGAGAGCGCAGTTTTAAAACACTGTTTTTGTAGAATTTGCTAGAGGATGTTTGGAGCGATGTGAGGCCTTTGCTGGAAAAGGAAATATCTTCACATAAAACCTAGACAGAAGCATTCTCAGAAACTCCTTTGTGATGAGTGCATTCAAATCACACCCTTGAACCTTCCTTTGGAAAGAGCAGTTTTGAAACACTCTTTCTGAAGAATCTGCAAGGGGATATTTGGAGCGATTTGAGGCCTCTGCTGGAAATGAAATATCTTCACCTAAAAACTAGACGGAAGCATTCTCAGAAACTCCTTTGTGATGAGTGCATTCAACTCACAGAGTTGAAGCTTCCTTTTGATAGAGCAGTTTTGAAACACTCTTTTAGCAGCATCTGCAGGTGGATATTTGGAGCGCTTTGAGGCCAAGGCTGGAAAACGAAATATCATCACATAAAAACTCGACAGAAGCATTCTCTGAAACTTCTTTGTGATGAGTGCATTCAACTCACAGACTCGAACGTTGCTTTTGATAGAACAGTTTAGAAACACTCCTTTTGTAGAATCTGCAAGTGTTTATTTGGAGCGCTTGGAGGCCTATGTTGGAAAAGGACATATCTTCACATCAAGAGTAGACAGACGCATTCTCAGAAACTTCTTTGTGATGAGTGCATTGAACTCACAGAGTTGAACCTACCTGTTGATAGAGAAGTTTTGAAACACCCTTTTTGTAGAATCTGCAAGTGAATATTTGGCGCGATTTGAGGCCTATGCAGGAAACGGAAATATCTTCACATGAAAGCTAGACAGATGAATTCTCCGAAACGTCTTTGTGATGAGTGCATTCAACTCACAGACTTGAAGCTTCCTTTTGAAAGAGCAGTTTCGAAACACTCTTTTTGTAGAATCTGCAAGTGGATATTTGGAGCGCTTTGAGGGCTATGCTGGAAAAGTTAATACCTTCACCTAAAAACTAGACAGACGCAAACTCAGAAACTTCTTTGTGACGTGTGCATTGAACTCACAGAGTTGAACCTTTCTTTTGATACAGAAGTTTTGAAACACTCTTTTCGTAGAATCTTCAAGTGGATGGATGGAGTGATTTGAGGCCTATGCTGGAAAAGGAAATACCTTCAGGTAGAAACGAGACAAAAGCATTCTCAGAAAGTTCCCTGTGCTTTGTGCATTCAACTCACAGAGTTGAACATTCCCTTTGATAGAGCAGTTTTGAAACACTCTTCTTGTAGAATCTGCAAGTGGATATTTGGAGCGCTTTGAGGCCTCTGCCGCCAAAGGAATTATCATTGCATAAAAACTAGATGGAAGCGTTCTCAGAAACTTCCTTGTGATGAGTGCCTTCAACTCGCAGAGTGGAACCTTCCTTTCGATAGACCAGTTTTGAAACACTGTTTTTGTAGAATCCGCAAGTGGCTATTTGGAGCTCTTTGAGGCTTTTGCTGGAAAAGGAAATATCTTCGTCTACAAACTAGAAAGAAGCATTCTCAGAAACTTCTTTGTCATGTGGGGATTGAACTCACAGAGTTGAACATTCCTTTACGTAGAGCAGTTTTGCAACACCCTTTCGGTGGAAAGTGAAAGTGCTTATTTGGTGCGATGGCGGCATCTAGTGGATAAGGAAATACATTCAGATGAAAACAAGATACATCCATTCTCAGAAACTTCTTTGTGATGACTGCATTCTACTCACAGAGTTGAACCTTCCTTTTGATAGAACAGTTTTGAAACACTCTTTTTGTGGAATCTGCAAGTGGCTATTTGGAGGGCTTTGAGGCCTATGCTGGAAAAGGAAATCTCTTCACATAAAACCTAGAACAGAAGTATTCCCAGAAAGTTTTTCTGATGTGCGCATTCAACTCACCGAGTTGAACCTTCCTTTAGATAGAGCAGTTTTGAAACACTCTGTCTGTAGTACCTGCGAGTGGATATTTGGAGTGCTTTGAGTGCTACACTGTAAAAGCAAATATCTTCACTTGGAATCTAGACAGAAGAATTCTCAGAGACTTCCCTGTGCTCTCTGCATTCCACTCACAGAGTTGAACCTTCCTTTTGATAGAACAGTTTTGAAACACTCTTGTGGTAGAATCTGCAAGTCGATATTTGGAAGGTTTGGAGGCCTATCCTGGGAAAGGAAATATCTTCCCATCAAAACTAGACAGAAGCATTCTCAGAAACTTCTTAGTGATGTGCGCATTCAAGTCACAGAGTTGAAGCTTCCTTTTGATATAGCAGTTTTGAACCACTCTTTTAGTGGAATCTGCAAGTGGATGTTCGGAGAGCTAAGAGGCCAACACTGGAAAAGGAAATCTCTTCACGTAAAAACTAGACGGAAGCATTCTCAGAAACTTCAATGGGCTTTACGCATTCAACTCACAGAGTGCAATGTTGCTTTTGAGAGCGCAGTTTTAAAACATTGTTTTTGTAGAATTTGCTAGAGGATGTTTGGAGCGATGTGAGGCCTTTGCTGGAAAAGGAAATATCTTCACATAAAACCTAGACAGAAGCATTCTCAGAAACTCGTTTGTGATGAGTGCATTCAAATCACACCCTTGAACCTTCCTTTGGAAAGAGCAGTTTTGAAACACTCTTTCTGAAGAATCTGCAAGTGGATATTTGGAGCGATTTGAGGCCTCTGCTGGAAATGAAATATCTTCACCTAAAAACTAGACGGAAGCATTCTCAGAAACTCCTTTGTGATGAGTGCATTCAACTCACAGAGTTGAAGCTTCCTTTTGATAGAGCAGTTTTGAAACACTCTTTTAGCAGCATCTGCAGGTGGATATTTGGAGCGCTTTGAGGCCAAGGCTGGAAAACGAAATATCATCACATAAAAACTCGACAGAAGCATTCTCTGAAACTTCTTTGTGATGAGTGCATTCAACTCACAGACTCGAACGTTGCTTTTGATAGAACAGTTTAGAAACACTCCTTTTGTAGAATCTGCAAGTGTTTATTTGGAGCGCTTGGAGGCCTATGTTGGAAAAGGACATATCTTCACATCAAGAGTAGACAGACGCATTCTCAGAAACTTCTTTGTGATGAGTGCATTGAACTCACAGAGTTGAACCTACCTGTTGATAGAGAAGTTTTGAAACACCCTTTTTGTAGAATCTGCAAGTGAATATTTGGCGCGATTTGAGGCCTATGCAGGAAACGGAAATATCTTCACATGAAAGCTAGACAGATGAATTCTCCGAAACGTCTTTGTGATGAGTGCATTCAACTCACAGACTTGAAGCTTCCTTTTGAAAGAGCAGTTTCGAAACACTCTTTTTGTAGAATCTGCAAGTGGATATTTGGAGCGCTTTGAGGGCTATGCTGGAAAAGTTAATACCTTCACCTAAAAACTAGACAGACGCAAACTCAGAAACTTCTTTGTGACGTGTGCATTGAACTCACAGAGTTGAACCTTTCTTTTGATACAGAAGTTTTGAAACACTCTTTTCGTAGAATCTTCAAGTGGATGGATGGAGTGATTTGAGGCCTATGCTGGAAAAGGAAATACCTTCAGGTAGAAACGAGACAAAAGCATTCTCAGAAAGTTCCCTGTGCTTTGTGCATTCAACTCACAGAGTTGAACATTCCCTTTGATAGAGCAGTTTTGAAACACTCTTCTTGTAGAATCTGCAAGTGGATATTTGGAGCGCTTTGAGGCCTCTGCCGCCAAAGGAATTATCATTGCATAAAAACTAGATGGAAGCGTTCTCAGAAACTTCCTTGTGATGAGTGCCTTCAACTCGCAGAGTGGAACCTTCCTTTCGATAGACCAGTTTTGAAACACTGTTTTTGTAGAATCCGCAAGTGGCTATTTGGAGCTCTTTGAGGCTTTTGCTGGAAAAGGAAATATCTTCGTCTACAAACTAGAAAGAAGCATTCTCAGAAACTTCTTTGTCATGTGGGGATTGAACTCACAGAGTTGAACATTCCTTTACGTAGAGCAGTTTTGCAACACCCTTTCGGTGGAAAGTGAAAGTGCTTATTTGGTGCGATGGCGGCATCTAGTGGATAAGGAAATACATTCAGATGAAAACAAGATACATCCATTCTCAGAAACTTCTTTGTGATGACTGCATTCTACTCACAGAGTTGAACCTTCCTTTTGATAGAACAGTTTTGAAACACTCTTTTTGTGGAATCTGCAAGTGGCTATTTGGAGGGCTTTGAGGCCTATGCTGGAAAAGGAAATCTCTTCACATAAAACCTAGAACAGAAGTATTCCCAGAAAGTTTTTCTGATGTGCGCATTCAACTCACCGAGTTGAACCTTCCTTTAGATAGAGCAGTTTTGAAACACTCTGTCTGTAGTACCTGCGAGTGGATATTTGGAGTGCTTTGAGTGCTACACTGTAAAAGCAAATATCTTCACTTGGAATCTAGACAGAAGAATTCTCAGAGACTTCCCTGTGCTCTCTGCATTCCACTCACAGAGTTGAACCTTCCTTTTGATAGAACAGTTTTGAAACACTCTTGTGGTAGAATCTGCAAGTCGATATTTGGAAGGTTTGGAGGCCTATCCTGGGAAAGGAAATATCTTCCCATCAAAACTAGACAGAAGCATTCTCAGAAACTTCTTAGTGATGTGCGCATTCAAGTCACAGAGTTGAAGCTTCCTTTTGATATAGCAGTTTTGAACCACTCTTTTAGTGGAATCTGCAAGTGGATGTTCGGAGAGCTAAGAGGCCAACACTGGAAAAGGAAATCTCTTCACGTAAAAACTAGACGGAAGCATTCTCAGAAACTTCAATGGGCTTTACGCATTCAACTCACAGAGTGCAATGTTGCTTTTGAGAGCGCAGTTTTAAAACATTGTTTTTGTAGAATTTGCTAGAGGATGTTTGGAGCGATGTGAGGCCTTTGCTGGAAAAGGAAATATCTTCACATAAAACCTAGACAGAAGCATTCTCAGAAACTCGTTTGTGATGAGTGCATTCAAATCACACCCTTGAACCTTCCTTTGGAAAGAGCAGTTTTGAAACACTCTTTCTGAAGAATCTGCAAGTGGATATTTGGAGCGATTTGAGGCCTCTGCTGGAAATGAAATATCTTCACCTAAAAACTAGACGGAAGCATTCTCAGAAACTCCTTTGTGATGAGTGCATTCAACTCACAGAGTTGAAGCTTCCTTTTGATAGAGCAGTTTTGAAACACTCTTTTAGCAGCATCTGCAGGTGGATATTTGGAGCGCTTTGAGGCCAAGGCTGGAAAACGAAATATCATCACATAAAAACTCGACAGAAGCATTCTCTGAAACTTCTTTGTGATGAGTGCATTCAACTCACAGACTCGAACGTTGCTTTTGATAGAACAGTTTAGAAACACTCCTTTTGTAGAATCTGCAAGTGTTTATTTGGAGCGCTTGGAGGCCTATGTTGGAAAAGGACATATCTTCACATCAAGAGTAGACAGACGCATTCTCAGAAACTTCTTTGTGATGAGTGCATTGAACTCACAGAGTTGAACCTACCTGTTGATAGAGAAGTTTTGAAACACCCTTTTTGTAGAATCTGCAAGTGAATATTTGGCGCGATTTGAGGCCTATGCAGGAAACGGAAATATCTTCACATGAAAGCTAGACAGATGAATTCTCCGAAACGTCTTTGTGATGAGTGCATTCAACTCACAGACTTGAAGCTTCCTTTTGAAAGAGCAGTTTCGAAACACTCTTTTTGTAGAATCTGCAAGTGGATATTTGGAGCGCTTTGAGGGCTATGCTGGAAAAGTTAATACCTTCACCTAAAAACTAGACAGACGCAAACTCAGAAACTTCTTTGTGACGTGTGCATTGAACTCACAGAGTTGAACCTTTCTTTTGATACAGAAGTTTTGAAACACTCTTTTCGTAGAATCTTCAAGTGGATGGATGGAGTGATTTGAGGCCTATGCTGGAAAAGGAAATACCTTCAGGTAGAAACGAGACAAAAGCATTCTCAGAAAGTTCCCTGTGCTTTGTGCATTCAACTCACAGAGTTGAACATTCCCTTTGATAGAGCAGTTTTGAAACACTCTTCTTGTAGAATCTGCAAGTGGATATTTGGAGCGCTTTGAGGCCTCTGCCGCCAAAGGAATTATCATTGCATAAAAACTAGATGGAAGCGTTCTCAGAAACTTCCTTGTGATGAGTGCCTTCAACTCGCAGAGTGGAACCTTCCTTTCGATAGACCAGTTTTGAAACACTGTTTTTGTAGAATCCGCAAGTGGCTATTTGGAGCTCTTTGAGGCTTTTGCTGGAAAAGGAAATATCTTCGTCTACAAACTAGAAAGAAGCATTCTCAGAAACTTCTTTGTCATGTGGGGATTGAACTCACAGAGTTGAACATTCCTTTACGTAGAGCAGTTTTGCAACACCCTTTCGGTGGAAAGTGAAAGTGCTTATTTGGTGCGATGGCGGCATCTAGTGGATAAGGAAATACATTCAGATGAAAACAAGATACATCCATTCTCAGAAACTTCTTTGTGATGACTGCATTCTACTCACAGAGTTGAACCTTCCTTTTGATAGAACAGTTTTGAAACACTCTTTTTGTGGAATCTGCAAGTGGCTATTTGGAGGGCTTTGAGGCCTATGCTGGAAAAGGAAATCTCTTCACATAAAACCTAGAACAGAAGTATTCCCAGAAAGTTTTTCTGATGTGCGCATTCAACTCACCGAGTTGAACCTTCCTTTAGATAGAGCAGTTTTGAAACACTCTGTCTGTAGTACCTGCGAGTGGATATTTGGAGTGCTTTGAGTGCTACACTGTAAAAGCAAATATCTTCACTTGGAATCTAGACAGAAGAATTCTCAGAGACTTCCCTGTGCTCTCTGCATTCCACTCACAGAGTTGAACCTTCCTTTTGATAGAACAGTTTTGAAACACTCTTGTGGTAGAATCTGCAAGTCGATATTTGGAAGGTTTGGAGGCCTATCCTGGGAAAGGAAATATCTTCCCATCAAAACTAGACAGAAGCATTCTCAGAAACTTCTTAGTGATGTGCGCATTCAAGTCACAGAGTTGAAGCTTCCTTTTGATATAGCAGTTTTGAACCACTCTTTTAGTGGAATCTGCAAGTGGATGTTCGGAGAGCTAAGAGGCCAACACTGGAAAAGGAAATCTCTTCACGTAAAAACTAGACGGAAGCATTCTCAGAAACTTCAATGGGCTTTACGCATTCAACTCACAGAGTGCAATGTTGCTTTTGAGAGCGCAGTTTTAAAACACTGTTTTTGTAGAATTTGCTAGAGGATGTTTGGAGCGATGTGAGGCCTTTGCTGGAAAAGGAAATATCTTCACATAAAACCTAGACAGAAGCATTCTCAGAAACTCCTTTGTGATGAGTGCATTCAAATCACACCCTTGAACCTTCCTTTGGAAAGAGCAGTTTTGAAACACTCTTTCTGAAGAATCTGCAAGTGGATATTTGGAGCGATTTGAGGCCTCTGCTGGAAATGAAATATCTTCACCTAAAAACTAGACGGAAGCATTCTCAGAAACTCCTTTGTGATGAGTGCATTCAACTCACAGAGTTGAAGCTTCCTTTTGATAGAGCAGTTTTGAAACACTCTTTTAGCAGCATCTGCAGGTGGATATTTGGAGCGCTTTGAGGCCAAGGCTGGAAAACGAAATATCATCACATAAAAACTCGACAGAAGCATTCTCTGAAACTTCTTTGTGATGAGTGCATTCAACTCACAGACTCGAACGTTGCTTTTGATAGAACAGTTTAGAAACACTCCTTTTGTAGAATCTGCAAGTGTTTATTTGGAGCGCTTGGAGGCCTATGTTGGAAAAGGACATATCTTCACATCAAGAGTAGACAGACGCATTCTCAGAAACTTCTTTGTGATGAGTGCATTGAACTCACAGAGTTGAACCTACCTGTTGATAGAGAAGTTTTGAAACACCCTTTTTGTAGAATCTGCAAGTGAATATTTGGCGCGATTTGAGGCCTATGCAGGAAACGGAAATATCTTCACATGAAAGCTAGACAGATGAATTCTCCGAAACGTCTTTGTGATGAGTGCATTCAACTCACAGACTTGAAGCTTCCTTTTGAAAGAGCAGTTTCGAAACACTCTTTTTGTAGAATCTGCAAGTGGATATTTGGAGCGCTTTGAGGGCTATGCTGGAAAAGTTAATACCTTCACCTAAAAACTAGACAGACGCAAACTCAGAAACTTCTTTGTGACGTGTGCATTGAACTCACAGAGTTGAACCTTTCTTTTGATACAGAAGTTTTGAAACACTCTTTTCGTAGAATCTTCAAGTGGATGGATGGAGTGATTTGAGGCCTATGCTGGAAAAGGAAATACCTTCAGGTAGAAACGAGACAAAAGCATTCTCAGAAAGTTCCCTGTGCTTTGTGCATTCAACTCACAGAGTTGAACATTCCCTTTGATAGAGCAGTTTTGAAACACTCTTCTTGTAGAATCTGCAAGTGGATATTTGGAGCGCTTTGAGGCCTCTGCCGCCAAAGGAATTATCATTGCATAAAAACTAGATGGAAGCGTTCTCAGAAACTTCCTTGTGATGAGTGCCTTCAACTCGCAGAGTGGAACCTTCCTTTCGATAGACCAGTTTTGAAACACTGTTTTTGTAGAATCCGCAAGTGGCTATTTGGAGCTCTTTGAGGCTTTTGCTGGAAAAGGAAATATCTTCGTCTACAAACTAGAAAGAAGCATTCTCAGAAACTTCTTTGTCATGTGGGGATTGAACTCACAGAGTTGAACATTCCTTTACGTAGAGCAGTTTTGCAACACCCTTTCGGTGGAAAGTGAAAGTGCTTATTTGGTGCGATGGCGGCATCTAGTGGATAAGGAAATACATTCAGATGAAAACAAGATACATCCATTCTCAGAAACTTCTTTGTGATGACTGCATTCTACTCACAGAGTTGAACCTTCCTTTTGATAGAACAGTTTTGAAACACTCTTTTTGTGGAATCTGCAAGTGGCTATTTGGAGGGCTTTGAGGCCTATGCTGGAAAAGGAAATCTCTTCACATAAAACCTAGAACAGAAGTATTCCCAGAAAGTTTTTCTGATGTGCGCATTCAACTCACCGAGTTGAACCTTCCTTTAGATAGAGCAGTTTTGAAACACTCTGTCTGTAGTACCTGCGAGTGGATATTTGGAGTGCTTTGAGTGCTACACTGTAAAAGCAAATATCTTCACTTGGAATCTAGACAGAAGAATTCTCAGAGACTTCCCTGTGCTCTCTGCATTCCACTCACAGAGTTGAACCTTCCTTTTGATAGAACAGTTTTGAAACACTCTTGTGGTAGAATCTGCAAGTCGATATTTGGAAGGTTTGGAGGCCTATCCTGGGAAAGGAAATATCTTCCCATCAAAACTAGACAGAAGCATTCTCAGAAACTTCTTAGTGATGTGCGCATTCAAGTCACAGAGTTGAAGCTTCCTTTTGATATAGCAGTTTTGAACCACTCTTTTAGTGGAATCTGCAAGTGGATGTTCGGAGAGCTAAGAGGCCAACACTGGAAAAGGAAATCTCTTCACGTAAAAACTAGACGGAAGCATTCTCAGAAACTTCAATGGGCTTTACGCATTCAACTCACAGAGTGCAATGTTGCTTTTGAGAGCGCAGTTTTAAAACACTGTTTTTGTAGAATTTGCTAGAGGATGTTTGGAGCGATGTGAGGCCTTTGCTGGAAAAGGAAATATCTTCACATAAAACCTAGACAGAAGCATTCTCAGAAACTCCTTTGTGATGAGTGCATTCAAATCACACACTTGAACCTTCCTTTGGAAAGAGCAGTTTTGAAACACTCTTTCTGAAGAATCTGCAAGTGGATATTTGGAGCGATTTGAGGCCTCTGCTGGAAATGAAATATCTTCACCTAAAAACTAGACGGAAGCATTCTCAGAAACTCCTTTGTGATGAGTGCATTCAACTCACAGAGTTGAAGCTTCCTTTTGATAGAGCAGTTTTGAAACACTCTTTTAGCAGCATCTGCAGGTGGATATTTGGAGCGCTTTGAGGCCAAGGCTGGAAAACGAAATATCATCACATAAAAACTCGACAGAAGCATTCTCTGAAACTTCTTTGTGATGAGTGCATTCAACTCACAGACTCGAACGTTGCTTTTATAGAACAGTTTAGAAACACTCCTTTTGTAGAATCTGCAAGTGTTTATTTGGAGCGCTTGGAGGCCTATGTTGGAAAAGGACATATCTTCACATCAAGAGTAGACAGACGCATTCTCAGAAACTTCTTTGTGATGAGTGCATTGAACTCACAGAGTTGAACCTACCTGTTGATAGAGAAGTTTTGACCCACCCTTTTTGTAGAATCTGCAAGTGAATATTTGGCGCGATTTGAGGCCTATGCAGGAAACGGAAATATCTTCACATGAAAGCTAGACAGATGAATTCTCCGAAACGTCTTTGTGATGAGTGCATTCAACTCACAGACTTGAAGCTTCCTTTTGAAAGAGCAGTTTCGAAACACTCTTTTTGTAGAATCTGCAAGTGGATATTTGGAGCCCTTTGAGGGCTATGCTGGAAAAGTTAATACCTTCACCTAAAAACTAGACAGACGCAAACTCAGAAACTTCTTTGTGACGTGTGCATTGAACTCACAGAGTTGAACCTTTCTTTTGATACAGAAGTTTTGAAACACTCTTTTCGTAGAATCTTCAAGTGGATGGATGGAGTGATTTGAGGCCTATGCTTTAAAAGGAAATACCTTCACGTAGAAACGAGACAAAAGCATTCTCAGAAAGTTCCCTGTGCTTTGTGCATTCAACTCACAGAGTTGAACATTCCCTTTGATAGAGCAGTTTTGAAACATTCTTCTTGTAGAATCTGCAAGTGGATATTTGGAGCGCTTTGAGGCCTCTGCCGCCAAAGGAATTATCATTGCATAAAAACTAGATGGAAGCGTTCTCAGAAACTTCCTTGTGATGAGTGCATTCAACTCGCAGAGTGGAACCTTCCTTTCGATAGACCAGTTTTGAAACACTGTTTTTGTAGAATCCGCAAGTGGCTATTTGGAGCTCTTTGAGGCTTATGCTGGAAAAGGAAATATCTTCGTCTACAAACTAGACAGAAGCATTCTCAGAAACTTCTTTGTCATGTGGGGATTGAACTCACAGAGTTGAACATTCCTTTACGTAGAGCAGTTTTGCAACACCCTTTCGGTGGAAAGTGAAAGTGCTTATTTGGTGCGATGGCGGCATCTAGTGGATAAGGAAATACATTCAGATGAAAACAAGATACATCCATTCTCAGAAACTTCTTTGTGATGACTGCATTCTACTCACAGAGTTGAACCTTCCTTTTGATAGAACAGTTTTGAAACACTCTTTTTGTGGAATCTGCAAGTGGCTATTTGGAGCGCTTTGAGGCCTATGCTGGAAAAGGAAATCTCTTCACATAAAACCTAGACAGAAGTATTCCCAGAAAGTTTTTCTGATGTGCGCATTCAACTCACCGAGTTGAACCTTCCTTTAGATAGAGCAGTTTTGAAACACTCTGTCTGTAGTACCTGCGAGTGGATATTTGGAGTGCTTTGAGTGCTACACTGTAAAAGCAAATATCTTCACTTGGAATCTAGACAGAAGAATTCTCAGAGACTTCCCTGTGCTCTCTGCATTCCACTCACAGAGTTGAACCTTCCTTTTGATAGAACAGTTTTGAAACACTCTTGTGGTAGAATCTGCAAGTCGATATTTGGAAGGTTTGGAGGCCTATCCTGGGAAAGGAAATATCTTCCCATCAAAACTAGACAGAAGCATTCTCAGAAGCTTCTTAGTGATGTGCGCATTCAAGTCACAGAGTTGAAGCTTCCTTTTGATATAGCAGTTTTGAACCACTCTTTTAGTGGAATCTGCAAGTGGATGTTCGGAGAGCTAAGAGGCCAACACTGGAAAAGGAAATCTCTTCACGTAAAAACTAGACGGAAGCATTCTCAGAAACTTCAATGGGCTTTACGCATTCAACTCACAGAGTGCAATGTTGCTTTTGAGAGCGCAGTTTTAAAACACTGTTTTTGTAGAATTTGCTAGAGGATGTTTGGAGCGATGTGAGGCCTTTGCTGGAAAAGGAAATATCTTCACATAAAACCTAGACAGAAGCATTCTCAGAAACTCCTTTGTGATGAGTGCATTCAAATCACACACTTGAACCTTCCTTTGGAAAGAGCAGTTTTGAAACACTCTTTCTGAAGAATCTGCAAGGGGATATTTGGAGCGATTTGAGGCCTCTGCTGGAAATGAAATATCTTCACCTAAAAACTAGACGGAAGCATTCTCAGAAACTCCTTTGTGATGAGTGCATTCAACTCACAGAGTTGAAGCTTCCTTTTGATAGAGCAGTTTTGAAACACTCTTTTAGCAGCATCTGCAGGTGGATATTTGGAGCGCTTTGAGGCCAAGGCTGGAAAACGAAATATCATCACATAAAAACTCGACAGAAGCATTCTCTGAAACTTCTTTGTGATGAGTGCATTCAACTCACAGACTCGAACGTTGCTTTTGATAGAACAGTTTAGAAACACTCCTTTTGTAGAATCTGCAAGTGTTTATTTGGAGCGCTTGGAGGCCTATGTTGGAAAAGGACATATCTTCACATCAAGAGTAGACAGACGCATTCTCAGAAACTTCTTTGTGATGAGTGCATTGAACTCACAGAGTTGAACCTACCTGTTGATAGAGAAGTTTTGAAACACCCTTTTTGTAGAATCTGCAAGTGAATATTTGGCGCGATTTGAGGCCTATGCAGGAAACGGAAATATCTTCACATGAAAGCTAGACAGATGAATTCTCCGAAACGTCTTTGTGATGAGTGCATTCAACTCACAGACTTGAAGCTTCCTTTTGAAAGAGCAGTTTCGAAACACTCTTTTTGTAGAATCTGCAAGTGGATATTTGGAGCGCTTTGAGGGCTATGCTAGAAAAGTTAATACCTTCACCTAAAAACTAGACAGACGCAAACTCAGAAACTTCTTTGTGACATGTGCATTGAACTCACAGAGTTGAACCTTTCTTTTGATACAGAAGTTTTGAAACACTCTTTTCGTAGAATCTTCAAGTGGATGGATGGAGTGATTTGAGGCCTATGCTGGAAAAGGAAATACCTTCAGGTAGAAACGAGACAAAAGCATTCTCAGAAAGTTCCCTGTGCTTTGTGCATTCAACTCACAGAGTTGAACATTCCCTTTGATAGAGCAGTTTTGAAACACTCCTCTTGTAGAATCTGCAAGTGGATATTTGGAGCGCTTTGAGGCCTCTGCCGCCAAAGGAATTATCATTGCATAAAAACTAGATGGAAGCGTTCTCAGAAACTTCCTTGTGATGAGTGCCTTCAACTCGCAGAGTGGAACCTTCCTTTCGATAGACCAGTTTTGAAACACTGTTTTTGTAGAATCCGCAAGTGGCTATTTGGAGCTCTTTGAGGCTTTTGCTGGAAAAGGAAATATCTTCGTCTACAAACTAGAAAGAAGCATTCTCAGAAACTTCTTTGTCATGTGGGGATTGACCTCACAGAGTTGAACATTCCTTTACGTAGAGCAGTTTTTCAACACCCTTTCGGTGGAAAGTGAAAGTGCTTATTTGGTGCGATGGCGGCATCTAGTGGATAAGGAAATACATTCAGATGAAAACAAGATACATCCATTCTCAGAAACTTCTTTGTGATGACTGCATTCTACTCACAGAGTTGAACCTTCCTTTTGATAGAACAGTTTTGAAACACTCTTTTTGTGGAATCTGCAAGTGGCTATTTGGAGGGCTTTGAGGCCTATGCTGGAAAAGGAAATCTCTTCACATAAAACCTAGAACAGAAGTATTCCCAGAAAGTTTTTCTGATGTGCGCATTCAACTCACCGAGTTGAACCTTCCTTTAGATAGAGCAGTTTTGAAACACTCTGTCTGTAGTACCTGCGAGTGGATATTTGGAGTGCTTTGAGTGCTACACTGTAAAAGCAAATATCTTCACTTGGAATCTAGACAGAAGAATTCTCAGAGACTTCCCTGTGCTCTCTGCATTCCACTCACAGAGTTGAACCTTCCTTTTGATAGAACAGTTTTGAAACACTCTTGTGGTAGAATCTGCAAGTCGATATTTGGAAGGTTTGGAGGCCTATCCTGGGAAAGGAAATATCTTCCCATCAAAACTAGACAGAAGCATTCTCAGAAACTTCTTAGTGATGTGCGCATTCAAGTCACAGAGTTGAAGCTTCCTTTTGATATAGCAGTTTTGAACCACTCTTTTAGTGGAATCTGCAAGTGGATGTTCGGAGAGCTAAGAGGCCAACACTGGAAAAGGAAATCTCTTCAGGTAAAAACTAGACGGAAGCATTCTCAGAAACTTCAACGGGCTTTACGCATTCAACTCACAGAGTGCAATGTTGCTTTTGAGAGCGCAGTTTTAAAACACTGTTTTTGTAGAATTTGCTAGAGGATGTTTGGAGCGATGTGAGGCCTTTGCTGGAAAAGGAAATATCTTCACATAAAACCTAGACAGAAGCATTCTCAGAAACTCCTTTGTGATGAGTGCATTCAAATCACACACTTGAACCTTCCTTTGGAAAGAGCAGTTTTGAAACACTCTTTCTGAAGAATCTGCAAGTGGATATTTGGAGCGATTTGAGGCCTATGCTGGAAATGAAATATCTTCACCTAAAAACTAGACGGAAGCATTCTCAGAAACTCCTTTGTGATGAGTGCATTCAACTCACAGAGTTGAAGCTTCCTTTTGATAGAGCAGTTTTGAAACACTCTTTTAGCAGCATCTGCAGGTGGATATTTGGAGCGCTTTGAGGCCAAGGCTGGAAAACGAAATATCATCACATAAAAACTCGACAGAAGCATTCTCTGAAACTTCTTTGTGATGAGTGCATTCAACTCACAGACTCGAACGTTGCTTTTGATAGAACAGTTTAGAAACACTCCTTTTGTAGAATCTGCAAGTGTTTATTTGGAGCGCTTGGAGGCCTATGTTGGAAAAGGACATATCTTCACATCAAGAGTAGACAGACGCATTCTCAGAAACTTCTTTGTGATGAGTGCATTGAACTCACAGAGTTGAACCTACCTGTTGATAGAGAAGTTTTGAAACACCCTTTTTGTAGAATCTGCAAGTGAATATTTGGCGCGATTTGAGGCCTATGCAGGAAACGGAAATATCTTCACATGAAAGCTAGACAGATGAATTCTCCGAAACGTCTTTGTGATGAGTGCATTCAACTCACAGACTTGAAGCTTCCTTTTGAAAGAGCAGTTTCGAAACACTCTTTTTGTAGAATCTGCAAGTGGATATTTGGAGCGCTTTGAGGGCTATGCTGGAAAAGTTAATACCTTCACCTAAAAACTAGACAGACGCAAACTCAGAAACTTCTTTGTGACGTGTGCATTGAACTCACAGAGTTGAACCTTTCTTTTGATACAGAAGTTTTGAAACACTCTTTTCGTAGAATCTTCAAGTGGATGGATGGAGTGATTTGAGGCCTATGCTGGAAAAGGAAATACCTTCAGGTAGAAACGAGACAAAAGCATTCTCAGAAAGTTCCCTGTGCTTTGTGCATTCAACTCACAGAGTTGAACATTCCCTTTGATAGAGCAGTTTTGAAACACTCTTCTTGTAGAATCTGCAAGTGGATATTTGGAGCGCTTTGAGGCCTCTGCCGCCAAAGGAATTATCATTGCATAAAAACTAGATGGAAGCGTTCTCAGAAACTTCCTTGTGATGAGTGCCTTCAACTCGCAGAGTGGAACCTTCCTTTCGATAGACCAGTTTTGAAACACTGTTTTTGTAGAATCCGCAAGTGGCTATTTGGAGCTCTTTGAGGCTTTTGCTGGAAAAGGAAATATCTTCGTCTACAAACTAGAAAGAAGCATTCTCAGAAACTTCTTTGTCATGTGGGGATTGAACTCACAGAGTTGAACATTCCTTTACGTAGAGCAGTTTTGCAACACCCTTTCGGTGGAAAGTGAAAGTGCTTATTTGGTGCGATGGCGGCATCTAGTGGATAAGGAAATACATTCAGATGAAAACAAGATACATCCATTCTCAGAAACTTCTTTGTGATGACTGCATTCTACTCACAGAGTTGAACCTTCCTTTTGATAGAACAGTTTTGAAACACTCTTTTTGTGGAATCTGCAAGTGGCTATTTGGAGGGCTTTGAGGCCTATGCTGGAAAAGGAAATCTCTTCACATAAAACCTAGAACAGAAGTATTCCCAGAAAGTTTTTCTGATGTGCGCATTCAACTCACCGAGTTGAACCTTCCTTTAGATAGAGCAGTTTTGAAACACTCTGTCTGTAGTACCTGCGAGTGGATATTTGGAGTGCTTTGAGTGCTACACTGTAAAAGCAAATATCTTCACTTGGAATCTAGACAGAAGAATTCTCAGAGACTTCCCTGTGCTCTCTGCATTCCACTCACAGAGTTGAACCTTCCTTTTGATAGAACAGTTTTGAAACACTCTTGTGGTAGAATCTGCAAGTCGATATTTGGAAGGTTTGGAGGCCTATCCTGGGAAAGGAAATATCTTCCCATCAAAACTAGACAGAAGCATTCTCAGAAACTTCTTAGTGATGTGCCCATTCAAGTCACAGAGTTGAAGCTTCCTTTTGATATAGCAGTTTTGAACCACTCTTTTAGTGGAATCTGCAAGTGGATGTTCGGAGAGCTAAGAGGCCAACACTGGAAAAGGAAATCTCTTCAGGTAAAAACTAGACGGAAGCATTCTCAGAAACTTCAATGGGCTTTACGCATTCAACTCACAGAGTGCAATGTTGCTTTTGAGAGCGCAGTTTTAAAACACTGTTTTTGTAGAATTTGCTAGAGGATGTTTGGAGCGATGTGAGGCCTTTGCTGGAAAAGGAAATATCTTCACATAAAACCTAGACAGAAGCATTCTCAGAAACTCCTTTGTGATGAGTGCATTCAAATCACACACTTGAACCTTCCTTTGGAAAGAGCAGTTTTGAAACACTCTTTCTGAAGAATCTGCAAGTGGATATTTGGAGCGATTTGAGGCCTCTGCTGGAAATGAAATATCTTCACCTAAAAACTAGACGGAAGCATTCTCAGAAACTCCTTTGTGATGAGTGCATTCAACTCACAGAGTTGAAGCTTCCTTTTGATAGAGCAGTTTTGAAACACTCTTTTAGCAGCATCTGCAGGTGGATATTTGGAGCGCTTTGAGGCCAAGGCTGGAAAACGAAATATCATCACATAAAAACTCGACAGAAGCATTCTCTGAAACTTCTTTGTGATGACTGCATTCAACTCACAGACTCGAACGTTGCTTTTGATAGAACAGTTTAGAAACACTCCTTTTGTAGAATCTGCAAGTGTTTATTTGGAGCGCTTGGAGGCCTATGTTGGAAAAGGACATATCTTCACATCAAGAGTAGACAGACGCATTCTCAGAAACTTCTTTGTGATGAGTGCATTGAACTCACAGAGTTGAACCTACCTGTTGATAGAGAAGTTTTGAAACACCCTTTTTGTAGAATCTGCAAGTGAATATTTGGCGCGATTTGAGGCCTATGCAGGAAACGGAAATATCTTCACATGAAAGCTAGACAGATGAATTCTCCGAAACGTCTTTGTGATGAGTGCATTCAACTCACAGACTTGAAGCTTCCTTTTGAAAGAGCAGTTTCGAAACACTCTTTTTGTAGAATCTGCAAGTGGATATTTGGAGCGCTTTGAGGGCTATGCTGGAAAAGTTAATACCTTCACCTAAAAACTAGACAGACGCAAACTCAGAAACTTCTTTGTGACGTGTGCATTGAACTCACAGAGTTGAACCTTTCTTTTGATACAGAAGTTTTGAAACACTCTTTTCGTAGAATCTTCAAGTGGATGGATGGAGTGATTTGAGGCCTATGCTGGAAAAGGAAATACCTTCAGGTAGAAACGAGACAAAAGCATTCTCAGAAAGTTCCCTGTGCTTTGTGCATTCAACTCACAGAGTTGAACATTCCCTTTGATAGAGCAGTTTTGAAACACTCTTCTTGTAGAATCTGCAAGTGGATATTTGGAGCGCTTTGAGGCCTCTGCCGCCAAAGGAATTATCATTGCATAAAAACTAGATGGAAGCGTTCTCAGAAACTTCCTTGTGATGAGTGCCTTCAACTCGCAGAGTGGAACCTTCCTTTCGATAGACCAGTTTTGAAACACTGTTTTTGTAGAATCCGCAAGTGGCTATTTGGAGCTCTTTGAGGCTTTTGCTGGAAAAGGAAATATCTTCGTCTACAAACTAGAAAGAAGCATTCTCAGAAACTTCTTTGTCATGTGGGGATTGAACTCACAGAGTTGAACATTCCTTTACGTAGAGCAGTTTTGCAACACCCTTTCGGTGGAAAGTGAAAGTGCTTATTTGGTGCGATGGCGGCATCTAGTGGATAAGGAAATACATTCAGATGAAAACAAGATACATCCATTCTCAGAAACTTCTTTGTGATGACTGCATTCTACTCACAGAGTTGAACCTTCCTTTTGATAGAACAGTTTTGAAACACTCTTTTTGTGGAATCTGCAAGTGGCTATTTGGAGGGCTTTGAGGCCTATGCTGGAAAAGGAAATCTCTTCACATAAAACCTAGAACAGAAGTATTCCCAGAAAGTTTTTCTGATGTGCGCATTCAACTCACCGAGTTGAACCTTCCTTTAGATAGAGCAGTTTTGAAACACTCTGTCTGTAGTACCTGCGAGTGGATATTTGGAGTGCTTTGAGTGCTACACTGTAAAAGCAAATATCTTCACTTGGAATCTAGACAGAAGAATTCTCAGAGACTTCCCTGTGCTCTCTGCATTCCACTCACAGAGTTGAACCTTCCTTTTGATAGAACAGTTTTGAAACACTCTTGTGGTAGAATCTGCAAGTCGATATTTGGAAGGTTTGGAGGCCTATCCTGGGAAAGGAAATATCTTCCCATCAAAACTAGACAGAAGCATTCTCAGAAACTTCTTAGTGATGTGCGCATTCAAGTCACAGAGTTGAAGCTTCCTTTTGATATAGCAGTTTTGAACCACTCTTTTAGTGGAATCTGCAAGTGGATGTTCGGAGAGCTAAGAGGCCAACACTGGAAAAGGAAATCTCTTCACGTAAAAACTAGACGGAAGCATTCTCAGAAACTTCAATGGGCTTTACGCATTCAACTCACAGAGTGCAATGTTGCTTTTGAGAGCGCAGTTTTAAAACATTGTTTTTGTAGAATTTGCTAGAGGATGTTTGGAGCGATGTGAGGCCTTTGCTGGAAAAGGAAATATCTTCACATAAAACCTAGACAGAAGCATTCTCAGAAACTCGTTTGTGATGAGTGCATTCAAATCACACCCTTGAACCTTCCTTTGGAAAGAGCAGTTTTGAAACACTCTTTCTGAAGAATCTGCAAGTGGATATTTGGAGCGATTTGAGGCCTCTGCTGGAAATGAAATATCTTCACCTAAAAACTAGACGGAAGCATTCTCAGAAACTCCTTTGTGATGAGTGCATTCAACTCACAGAGTTGAAGCTTCCTTTTGATAGAGCAGTTTTGAAACACTCTTTTAGCAGCATCTGCAGGTGGATATTTGGAGCGCTTTGAGGCCAAGGCTGGAAAACGAAATATCATCACATAAAAACTCGACAGAAGCATTCTCTGAAACTTCTTTGTGATGAGTGCATTCAACTCACAGACTCGAACGTTGCTTTTGATAGAACAGTTTAGAAACACTCCTTTTGTAGAATCTGCAAGTGTTTATTTGGAGCGCTTGGAGGCCTATGTTGGAAAAGGACATATCTTCACATCAAGAGTAGACAGACGCATTCTCAGAAACTTCTTTGTGATGAGTGCATTGAACTCACAGAGTTGAACCTACCTGTTGATAGAGAAGTTTTGAAACACCCTTTTTGTAGAATCTGCAAGTGAATATTTGGCGCGATTTGAGGCCTATGCAGGAAACGGAAATATCTTCACATGAAAGCTAGACAGATGAATTCTCCGAAACGTCTTTGTGATGAGTGCATTCAACTCACAGACTTGAAGCTTCCTTTTGAAAGAGCAGTTTCGAAACACTCTTTTTGTAGAATCTGCAAGTGGATATTTGGAGCGCTTTGAGGGCTATGCTGGAAAAGTTAATACCTTCACCTAAAAACTAGACAGACGCAAACTCAGAAACTTCTTTGTGACGTGTGCATTGAACTCACAGAGTTGAACCTTTCTTTTGATACAGAAGTTTTGAAACACTCTTTTCGTAGAATCTTCAAGTGGATGGATGGAGTGATTTGAGGCCTATGCTGGAAAAGGAAATACCTTCAGGTAGAAACGAGACAAAAGCATTCTCAGAAAGTTCCCTGTGCTTTGTGCATTCAACTCACAGAGTTGAACATTCCCTTTGATAGAGCAGTTTTGAAACACTCTTCTTGTAGAATCTGCAAGTGGATATTTGGAGCGCTTTGAGGCCTCTGCCGCCAAAGGAATTATCATTGCATAAAAACTAGATGGAAGCGTTCTCAGAAACTTCCTTGTGATGAGTGCCTTCAACTCGCAGAGTGGAACCTTCCTTTCGATAGACCAGTTTTGAAACACTGTTTTTGTAGAATCCGCAAGTGGCTATTTGGAGCTCTTTGAGGCTTTTGCTGGAAAAGGAAATATCTTCGTCTACAAACTAGAAAGAAGCATTCTCAGAAACTTCTTTGTCATGTGGGGATTGAACTCACAGAGTTGAACATTCCTTTACGTAGAGCAGTTTTGCAACACCCTTTCGGTGGAAAGTGAAAGTGCTTATTTGGTGCGATGGCGGCATCTAGTGGATAAGGAAATACATTCAGATGAAAACAAGATACATCCATTCTCAGAAACTTCTTTGTGATGACTGCATTCTACTCACAGAGTTGAACCTTCCTTTTGATAGAACAGTTTTGAAACACTCTTTTTGTGGAATCTGCAAGTGGCTATTTGGAGGGCTTTGAGGCCTATGCTGGAAAAGGAAATCTCTTCACATAAAACCTAGAACAGAAGTATTCCCAGAAAGTTTTTCTGATGTGCGCATTCAACTCACCGAGTTGAACCTTCCTTTAGATAGAGCAGTTTTGAAACACTCTGTCTGTAGTACCTGCGAGTGGATATTTGGAGTGCTTTGAGTGCTACACTGTAAAAGCAAATATCTTCACTTGGAATCTAGACAGAAGAATTCTCAGAGACTTCCCTGTGCTCTCTGCATTCCACTCACAGAGTTGAACCTTCCTTTTGATAGAACAGTTTTGAAACACTCTTGTGGTAGAATCTGCAAGTCGATATTTGGAAGGTTTGGAGGCCTATCCTGGGAAAGGAAATATCTTCCCATCAAAACTAGACAGAAGCATTCTCAGAAACTTCTTAGTGATGTGCGCATTCAAGTCACAGAGTTGAAGCTTCCTTTTGATATAGCAGTTTTGAACCACTCTTTTAGTGGAATCTGCAAGTGGATGTTCGGAGAGCTAAGAGGCCAACACTGGAAAAGGAAATCTCTTCACGTAAAAACTAGACGGAAGCATTCTCAGAAACTTCAATGGGCTTTACGCATTCAACTCACAGAGTGCAATGTTGCTTTTGAGAGCGCAGTTTTAAAACACTGTTTTTGTAGAATTTGCTAGAGGATGTTTGGAGCGATGTGAGGCCTTTGCTGGAAAAGGAAATATCTTCACATAAAACCTAGACAGAAGCATTCTCAGAAACTCGTTTGTGATGAGTGCATTCAAATCACACCCTTGAACCTTCCTTTGGAAAGAGCAGTTTTGAAACACTCTTTCTGAAGAATCTGCAAGTGGATATTTGGAGCGATTTGAGGCCTCTGCTGGAAATGAAATATCTTCACCTAAAAACTAGACGGAAGCATTCTCAGAAACTCCTTTGTGATGAGTGCATTCAACTCACAGAGTTGAAGCTTCCTTTTGATAGAGCAGTTTTGAAACACTCTTTTAGCAGCATCTGCAGGTGGATATTTGGAGCGCTTTGAGGCCAAGGCTGGAAAACGAAATATCATCACATAAAAACTCGACAGAAGCATTCTCTGAAACTTCTTTGTGATGAGTGCATTCAACTCACAGACTCGAACGTTGCTTTTGATAGAACAGTTTAGAAACACTCCTTTTGTAGAATCTGCAAGTGTTTATTTGGAGCGCTTGGAGGCCTATGTTGGAAAAGGACATATCTTCACATCAAGAGTAGACAGACGCATTCTCAGAAACTTCTTTGTGATGAGTGCATTGAACTCACAGAGTTGAACCTACCTGTTGATAGAGAAGTTTTGAAACACCCTTTTTGTAGAATCTGCAAGTGAATATTTGGCGCGATTTGAGGCCTATGCAGGAAACGGAAATATCTTCACATGAAAGCTAGACAGATGAATTCTCCGAAACGTCTTTGTGATGAGTGCATTCAACTCACAGACTTGAAGCTTCCTTTTGAAAGAGCAGTTTCGAAACACTCTTTTTGTAGAATCTGCAAGTGGATATTTGGAGCGCTTTGAGGGCTATGCTGGAAAAGTTAATACCTTCACCTAAAAACTAGACAGACGCAAACTCAGAAACTTCTTTGTGACGTGTGCATTGAACTCACAGAGTTGAACCTTTCTTTTGATACAGAAGTTTTGAAACACTCTTTTCGTAGAATCTTCAAGTGGATGGATGGAGTGATTTGAGGCCTATGCTGGAAAAGGAAATACCTTCAGGTAGAAACGAGACAAAAGCATTCTCAGAAAGTTCCCTGTGCTTTGTGCATTCAACTCACAGAGTTGAACATTCCCTTTGATAGAGCAGTTTTGAAACACTCTTCTTGTAGAATCTGCAAGTGGATATTTGGAGCGCTTTGAGGCCTCTGCCGCCAAAGGAATTATCATTGCATAAAAACTAGATGGAAGCGTTCTCAGAAACTTCCTTGTGATGAGTGCCTTCAACTCGCAGAGTGGAACCTTCCTTTCGATAGACCAGTTTTGAAACACTGTTTTTGTAGAATCCGCAAGTGGCTATTTGGAGCTCTTTGAGGCTTTTGCTGGAAAAGGAAATATCTTCGTCTACAAACTAGAAAGAAGCATTCTCAGAAACTTCTTTGTCATGTGGGGATTGAACTCACAGAGTTGAACATTCCTTTACGTAGAGCAGTTTTGCAACACCCTTTCGGTGGAAAGTGAAAGTGCTTATTTGGTGCGATGGCGGCATCTAGTGGATAAGGAAATACATTCAGATGAAAACAAGATACATCCATTCTCAGAAACTTCTTTGTGATGACTGCATTCTACTCACAGAGTTGAACCTTCCTTTTGATAGAACAGTTTTGAAACACTCTTTTTGTGGAATCTGCAAGTGGCTATTTGGAGGGCTTTGAGGCCTATGCTGGAAAAGGAAATCTCTTCACATAAAACCTAGAACAGAAGTATTCCCAGAAAGTTTTTCTGATGTGCGCATTCAACTCACCGAGTTGAACCTTCCTTTAGATAGAGCAGTTTTGAAACACTCTGTCTGTAGTACCTGCGAGTGGATATTTGGAGTGCTTTGAGTGCTACACTGTAAAAGCAAATATCTTCACTTGGAATCTAGACAGAAGAATTCTCAGAGACTTCCCTGTGCTCTCTGCATTCCACTCACAGAGTTGAACCTTCCTTTTGATAGAACAGTTTTGAAACACTCTTGTGGTAGAATCTGCAAGTCGATATTTGGAAGGTTTGGAGGCCTATCCTGGGAAAGGAAATATCTTCCCATCAAAACTAGACAGAAGCATTCTCAGAAACTTCTTAGTGATGTGCGCATTCAAGTCACAGAGTTGAAGCTTCCTTTTGATATAGCAGTTTTGAACCACTCTTTTAGTGGAATCTGCAAGTGGATGTTCGGAGAGCTAAGAGGCCAACACTGGAAAAGGAAATCTCTTCACGTAAAAACTAGACGGAAGCATTCTCAGAAACTTCAATGGGCTTTACGCATTCAACTCACAGAGTGCAATGTTGCTTTTGAGAGCGCAGTTTTAAAACACTGTTTTTGTAGAATTTGCTAGAGGATGTTTGGAGCGATGTGAGGCCTTTGCTGGAAAAGGAAATATCTTCACATAAAACCTAGACAGAAGCATTCTCAGAAACTCCTTTGTGATGAGTGCATTCAAATCACACACTTGAACCTTCCTTTGGAAAGAGCAGTTTTGAAACACTCTTTCTGAAGAATCTGCAAGTGGATATTTGGAGCGATTTGAGGCCTATGCTGGAAATGAAATATCTTCACCTAAAAACTAGACGGAAGCATTCTCAGAAACTCCTTTGTGATGAGTGCATTCAACTCACAGAGTTGAAGCTTCCTTTTGATAGAGCAGTTTTGAAACACTCTTTTAGCAGCATCTGCAGGTGGATATTTGGAGCGCTTTGAGGCCAAGGCTGGAAAACGAAATATCATCACATAAAAACTCGACAGAAGCATTCTCTGAAACTTCTTTGTGATGAGTGCATTCAACTCACAGACTCGAACGTTGCTTTTGATAGAACAGTTTAGAAACACTCCTTTTGTAGAATCTGCAAGTGTTTATTTGGAGCGCTTGGAGGCCTATGTTGGAAAAGGACATATCTTCACATCAAGAGTAGACAGACGCATTCTCAGAAACTTCTTTGTGATGAGTGCATTGAACTCACAGAGTTGAACCTACCTGTTGATAGAGAAGTTTTGAAACACCCTTTTTGTAGAATCTGCAAGTGAATATTTGGCGCGATTTGAGGCCTATGCAGGAAACGGAAATATCTTCACATGAAAGCTAGACAGATGAATTCTCCGAAACGTCTTTGTGATGAGTGCATTCAACTCACAGACTTGAAGCTTCCTTTTGAAAGAGCAGTTTCGAAACACTCTTTTTGTAGAATCTGCAAGTGGATATTTGGAGCGCTTTGAGGGCTATGCTGGAAAAGTTAATACCTTCACCTAAAAACTAGACAGACGCAAACTCAGAAACTTCTTTGTGACGTGTGCATTGAACTCACAGAGTTGAACCTTTCTTTTGATACAGAAGTTTTGAAACACTCTTTTCGTAGAATCTTCAAGTGGATGGATGGAGTGATTTGAGGCCTATGCTGGAAAAGGAAATACCTTCAGGTAGAAACGAGACAAAAGCATTCTCAGAAAGTTCCCTGTGCTTTGTGCATTCAACTCACAGAGTTGAACATTCCCTTTGATAGAGCAGTTTTGAAACACTCTTCTTGTAGAATCTGCAAGTAGATATTTGGAGCGCTTTGAGGCCTCTGCCGCCAAAGGAATTATCATTGCATAAAAACTAGATGGAAGCGTTCTCAGAAACTTCCTTGTGATGAGTGCCTTCAACTCGCAGAGTGGAACCTTCCTTTCGATAGACCAGTTTTGAAACACTGTTTTTGTAGAATCCGCAAGTGGCTATTTGGAGCTCTTTGAGGCTTTTGCTGGAAAAGGAAATATCTTCGTCTACAAACTAGAAAGAAGCATTCTCAGAAACTTCTTTGTCATGTGGGGATTGAACTCACAGAGTTGAACATTCCTTTACATAGAGCAGTTTTGCAACACCCTTTCGGTGGAAAGTGAAAGTGCTTATTTGGTGCGATGGCGGCATCTAGTGGATAAGGAAATACATTCAGATGAAAACAAGATACATCCATTCTCAGAAACTTCTTTGTGATGACTGCATTCTACTCACAGAGTTGAACCTTCCTTTTGATAGAACAGTTTTGAAACACTCTTTTTGTGGAATCTGCAAGTGGCTATTTGGAGGGCTTTGAGGCCTATGCTGGAAAAGGAAATCTCTTCACATAAAACCTAGAACAGAAGTATTCCCAGAAAGTTTTTCTGATGTGCGCATTCAACTCACCGAGTTGAACCTTCCTTTAGATAGAGCAGTTTTGAAACACTCTGTCTGTAGTACCTGCGAGTGGATATTTGGAGTGCTTTGAGTGCTACACTGTAAAAGCAAATATCTTCACTTGGAATCTAGACAGAAGAATTCTCAGAGACTTCCCTGTGCTCTCTGCATTCCACTCACAGAGTTGAACCTTCCTTTTGATAGAACAGTTTTGAAACACTCTTGTGGTAGAATCTGCAAGTCGATATTTGGAAGGTTTGGAGGCCTATCCTGGGAAAGGAAATATCTTCCCATCAAAACTAGACAGAAGCATTCTCAGAAACTTCTTAGTGATGTGCGCATTCAAGTCACAGAGTTGAAGCTTCCTTTTGATATAGCAGTTTTGAACCACTCTTTTAGTGGAATCTGCAAGTGGATGTTCGGAGAGCTAAGAGGCCAACACTGGAAAAGGAAATCTCTTCACGTAAAAACTAGACGGAAGCATTCTCAGAAACTTCAATGGGCTTTACGCATTCAACTCACAGAGTGCAATGTTGCTTTTGAGAGCGCAGTTTTAAAACACTGTTTTTGTAGAATTTGCTAGAGGATGTTTGGAGCGATGTGAGGCCTTTGCTGGAAAAGGAAATATCTTCACATAAAACCTAGACAGAAGCATTCTCAGAAACTCCTTTGTGATGAGTGCATTCAAATCACACACTTGAACCTTCCTTTGGAAAGAGCAGTTTTGAAACACTCTTTCTGAAGAATCTGCAAGTGGATATTTGGAGCGATTTGAGGCCTATGCTGGAAATGAAATATCTTCACCTAAAAACTAGACGGAAGCATTCTCAGAAACTCCTTTGTGATGAGTGCATTCAACTCACAGAGTTGAAGCTTCCTTTTGATAGAGCAGTTTTGAAACACTCTTTTAGCAGCATCTGCAGGTGGATATTTGGAGCGCTTTGAGGCCAAGGCTGGAAAACGAAATATCATCACATAAAAACTCGACAGAAGCATTCTCTGAAACTTCTTTGTGATGAGTGCATTCAACTCACAGACTCGAACGTTGCTTTTGATAGAACAGTTTAGAAACACTCCTTTTGTAGAATCTGCAAGTGTTTATTTGGAGCGCTTGGAGGCCTATGTTGGAAAAGGACATATCTTCACATCAAGAGTAGACAGACGCATTCTCAGAAACTTCTTTGTGATGAGTGCATTGAACTCACAGAGTTGAACCTACCTGTTGATAGAGAAGTTTTGAAACACCCTTTTTGTAGAATCTGCAAGTGAATATTTGGCGCGATTTGAGGCCTATGCAGGAAACGGAAATATCTTCACATGAAAGCTAGACAGATGAATTCTCCGAAACGTCTTTGTGATGAGTGCATTCAACTCACAGACTTGAAGCTTCCTTTTGAAAGAGCAGTTTCGAAACACTCTTTTTGTAGAATCTGCAAGTGGATATTTGGAGCGCTTTGAGGGCTATGCTGGAAAAGTTAATACCTTCACCTAAAAACTAGACAGACGCAAACTCAGAAACTTCTTTGTGACGTGTGCATTGAACTCACAGAGTTGAACCTTTCTTTTGATACAGAAGTTTTGAAACACTCTTTTCGTAGAATCTTCAAGTGGATGGATGGAGTGATTTGAGGCCTATGCTGGAAAAGGAAATACCTTCAGGTAGAAACGAGACAAAAGCATTCTCAGAAAGTTCCCTGTGCTTTGTGCATTCAACTCACAGAGTTGAACATTCCCTTTGATAGAGCAGTTTTGAAACACTCTTCTTGTAGAATCTGCAAGTGGATATTTGGAGCGCTTTGAGGCCTCTGCCGCCAAAGGAATTATCATTGCATAAAAACTAGATGGAAGCGTTCTCAGAAACTTCCTTGTGATGAGTGCCTTCAACTCGCAGAGTGGAACCTTCCTTTCGATAGACCAGTTTTGAAACACTGTTTTTGTAGAATCCGCAAGTGGCTATTTGGAGCTCTTTGAGGCTTTTGCTGGAAAAGGAAATATCTTCGTCTACAAACTAGAAAGAAGCATTCTCAGAAACTTCTTTGTCATGTGGGGATTGAACTCACAGAGTTGAACATTCCTTTACGTAGAGCAGTTTTGCAACACCCTTTCGGTGGAAAGTGAAAGTGCTTATTTGGTGCGATGGCGGCATCTAGTGGATAAGGAAATACATTCAGATGAAAACAAGATACATCCATTCTCAGAAACTTCTTTGTGATGACTGCATTCTACTCACAGAGTTGAACCTTCCTTTTGATAGAACAGTTTTGAAACACTCTTTTTGTGGAATCTGCAAGTGGCTATTTGGAGTGCTTTGAGGCCTATGCTGGAAAAGGAAATCTCTTCACATAAAACCTAGACAGAAGTATTCCCAGAAAGTTTTTCTGATGTGCGCATTCAACTCACCGAGTTGAACCTTCCTTTAGATAGAGCAGTTTTGAAACACTCTGTCTGTAGTACCTGCGAGTGGATATTTGGAGTGCTTTGAGTGCTACACTGTAAAAGCAAATATCTTCACTTGGAATCTAGACAGAAGAATTCTCAGAGACTTCCCTGTGCTCTCTGCATTCCACTCACAGAGTTGAACCTTCCTTTTGATAGAACAGTTTTGAAACACTCTTGTGGTAGAATCTGCAAGTCGATATTTGGAAGGTTTGGAGGCCTATCCTGGGAAAGGAAATATCTTCCCATCAAAACTAGACAGAAGCATTCTCAGAAACTTCTTAGTGATGTGCGCATTCAAGTCACAGAGTTGAAGCTTCCTTTTGATATAGCAGTTTTGAACCACTCTTTTAGTGGAATCTGCAAGTGGATGTTCGGAGAGCTAAGAGGCCAACACTGGAAAAGGAAATCTCTTCACGTAAAAACTAGACGGAAGCATTCTCAGAAACTTCAATGGGCTTTACGCATTCAACACACAGAGTGCAATGTTGCTTTTGAGAGCGCAGTTTTAAAACACTGTTTTTGTAGAATTTGCTAGAGGATGTTTGGAGCGATGTGAGGCCTTTGCTGGAAAAGGAAATATCTTCACATAAAACCTAGACAGAAGCATTCTCAGAAACTCCTTTGTGATGAGTGCATTCAAATCACACCCTTGAACCTTCCTTTGGAAAGAGCAGTTTTGAAACACTCTTTCTGAAGAATCTGCAAGTGGATATTTGGAGCGATTTGAGGCCTCTGCTGGAAATGAAATATCTTCACCTAAAAACTAGACGGAAGCATTCTCAGAAACTCCTTTGTGATGAGTGCATTCAACTCACAGAGTTGAAGCTTCCTTTTGATAGAGCAGTTTTGAAACACTCTTTTAGCAGCATCTGCAGGTGGATATTTGGAGCGCTTTGAGGCCAAGGCTGGAAAACGAAATATCATCACATAAAAACTCGACAGAAGCATTCTCTGAAACTTCTTTGTGATGAGTGCATTCAACTCACAGACTCGAACGTTGCTTTTGATAGAACAGTTTAGAAACACTCCTTTTGTAGAATCTGCAAGTGTTTATTTGGAGCGCTTGGAGGCCTATGTTGGAAAAGGACATATCTTCACATCAAGAGTAGACAGACGCATTCTCAGAAACTTCTTTGTGATGAGTGCATTGAACTCACAGAGTTGAACCTACCTGTTGATAGAGAAGTTTTGAAACACCCTTTTTGTAGAATCTGCAAGTGAATATTTGGCGCGATTTGAGGCCTATGCAGGAAACGGAAATATCTTCACATGAAAGCTAGACAGATGAATTCTCCGAAACGTCTTTGTGATGAGTGCATTCAACTCACAGACTTGAAGCTTCCTTTTGAAAGAGCAGTTTCGAAACACTCTTTTTGTAGAATCTGCAAGTGGATATTTGGAGCGCTTTGAGGGCTATGCTGGAAAAGTTAATACCTTCACCTAAAAACTAGACAGACGCAAACTCAGAAACTTCTTTGTGACGTGTGCATTGAACTCACAGAGTTGAACCTTTCTTTTGATACAGAAGTTTTGAAACACTCTTTTCGTAGAATCTTCAAGTGGATGGATGGAGTGATTTGAGGCCTATGCTGGAAAAGGAAATACCTTCAGGTAGAAACGAGACAAAAGCATTCTCAGAAAGTTCCCTGTGCTTTGTGCATTCAACTCACAGAGTTGAACATTCCCTTTGATAGAGCAGTTTTGAAACACTCTTCTTGTAGAATCTGCAAGTGGATATTTGGAGCGCTTTGAGGCCTCTGCCGCCAAAGGAATTATCATTGCATAAAAACTAGATGGAAGCGTTCTCAGAAACTTCCTTGTGATGAGTGCCTTCAACTCGCAGAGTGGAACCTTCCTTTCGATAGACCAGTTTTGAAACACTGTTTTTGTAGAATCCGCAAGTGGCTATTTGGAGCTCTTTGAGGCTTTTGCTGGAAAAGGAAATATCTTCGTCTACAAACTAGAAAGAAGCATTCTCAGAAACTTCTTTGTCATGTGGGGATTGAACTCACAGAGTTGAACATTCCTTTACGTAGAGCAGTTTTGCAACACCCTTTCGGTGGAAAGTGAAAGTGCTTATTTGGTGCGATGGCGGCATCTAGTGGATAAGGAAATACATTCAGATGAAAACAAGATACATCCATTCTCAGAAACTTCTTTGTGATGACTGCATTCTACTCACAGAGTTGAACCTTCCTTTTGATAGAACAGTTTTGAAACACTCTTTTTGTGGAATCTGCAAGTGGCTATTTGGAGGGCTTTGAGGCCTATGCTGGAAAAGGAAATCTCTTCACATAAAACCTAGAACAGAAGTATTCCCAGAAAGTTTTTCTGATGTGCGCATTCAACTCACCGAGTTGAACCTTCCTTTAGATAGAGCAGTTTTGAAACACTCTGTCTGTAGTACCTGCGAGTGGATATTTGGAGTGCTTTGAGTGCTACACTGTAAAAGCAAATATCTTCACTTGGAATCTAGACAGAAGAATTCTCAGAGACTTCCCTGTGCTCTCTGCATTCCACTCACAGAGTTGAACCTTCCTTTTGATAGAACAGTTTTGAAACACTCTTGTGGTAGAATCTGCAAGTCGATATTTGGAAGGTTTGGAGGCCTATCCTGGGAAAGGAAATATCTTCCCATCAAAACTAGACAGAAGCATTCTCAGAAACTTCTTAGTGATGTGCGCATTCAAGTCACAGAGTTGAAGCTTCCTTTTGATATAGCAGTTTTGAACCACTCTTTTAGTGGAATCTGCAAGTGGATGTTCGGAGAGCTAAGAGGCCAACACTGGAAAAGGAAATCTCTTCACGTAAAAACTAGACGGAAGCATTCTCAGAAACTTCAATGGGCTTTACGCATTCAACTCACAGAGTGCAATGTTGCTTTTGAGAGCGCAGTTTTAAAACATTGTTTTTGTAGAATTTGCTAGAGGATGTTTGGAGCGATGTGAGGCCTTTGCTGGAAAAGGAAATATCTTCACATAAAACCTAGACAGAAGCATTCTCAGAAACTCGTTTGTGATGAGTGCATTCAAATCACACCCTTGAACCTTCCTTTGGAAAGAGCAGTTTTGAAACACTCTTTCTGAAGAATCTGCAAGTGGATATTTGGAGCGATTTGAGGCCTCTGCTGGAAATGAAATATCTTCACCTAAAAACTAGACGGAAGCATTCTCAGAAACTCCTTTGTGATGAGTGCATTCAACTCACAGAGTTGAAGCTTCCTTTTGATAGAGCAGTTTTGAAACACTCTTTTAGCAGCATCTGCAGGTGGATATTTGGAGCGCTTTGAGGCCAAGGCTGGAAAACGAAATATCATCACATAAAAACTCGACAGAAGCATTCTCTGAAACTTCTTTGTGATGAGTGCATTCAACTCACAGACTCGAACGTTGCTTTTGATAGAACAGTTTAGAAACACTCCTTTTGTAGAATCTGCAAGTGTTTATTTGGAGCGCTTGGAGGCCTATGTTGGAAAAGGACATATCTTCACATCAAGAGTAGACAGACGCATTCTCAGAAACTTCTTTGTGATGAGTGCATTGAACTCACAGAGTTGAACCTACCTGTTGATAGAGAAGTTTTGAAACACCCTTTTTGTAGAATCTGCAAGTGAATATTTGGCGCGATTTGAGGCCTATGCAGGAAACGGAAATATCTTCACATGAAAGCTAGACAGATGAATTCTCCGAAACGTCTTTGTGATGAGTGCATTCAACTCACAGACTTGAAGCTTCCTTTTGAAAGAGCAGTTTCGAAACACTCTTTTTGTAGAATCTGCAAGTGGATATTTGGAGCGCTTTGAGGGCTATGCTGGAAAAGTTAATACCTTCACCTAAAAACTAGACAGACGCAAACTCAGAAACTTCTTTGTGACGTGTGCATTGAACTCACAGAGTTGAACCTTTCTTTTGATACAGAAGTTTTGAAACACTCTTTTCGTAGAATCTTCAAGTGGATGGATGGAGTGATTTGAGGCCTATGCTGGAAAAGGAAATACCTTCAGGTAGAAACGAGACAAAAGCATTCTCAGAAAGTTCCCTGTGCTTTGTGCATTCAACTCACAGAGTTGAACATTCCCTTTGATAGAGCAGTTTTGAAACACTCTTCTTGTAGAATCTGCAAGTGGATATTTGGAGCGCGTTGAGGCCTCTGCCGCCAAAGGAATTATCATTGCATAAAAACTAGATGGAAGCGTTCTCAGAAACTTCCTTGTGATGAGTGCCTTCAACTCGCAGAGTGGAACCTTCCTTTCGATAGACCAGTTTTGAAACACTGTTTTTGTAGAATCCGCAAGTGGCTATTTGGAGCTCTTTGAGGCTTTTGCTGGAAAAGGAAATATCTTCGTCTACAAACTAGAAAGAAGCATTCTCAGAAACTTCTTTGTCATGTGGGGATTGAACTCACAGAGTTGAACATTCCTTTACGTAGAGCAGTTTTGCAACACCCTTTCGGTGGAAAGTGAAAGTGCTTATTTGGTGCGATGGCGGCATCTAGAGGATAAGGAAATACATTCAGATGAAAACAAGATACATCCATTCTCAGAAACTTCTTTGTGATGACTGCATTCTACTCACAGAGTTGAACCTTCCTTTTGATAGAACAGTTTTGAAACACTCTTTTTGTGGAATCTGCAAGTGGCTATTTGGAGGGCTTTGAGGCCTATGCTGGAAAAGGAAATCTCTTCACATAAAACCTAGAACAGAAGTATTCCCAGAAAGTTTTTCTGATGTGCGCATTCAACTCACCGAGTTGAACCTTCCTTTAGATAGAGCAGTTTTGAAACACTCTGTCTGTAGTACCTGCGAGTGGATATTTGGAGTGCTTTGAGTGCTACACTGTAAAAGCAAATATCTTCACTTGGAATCTAGACAGAAGAATTCTCAGAGACTTCCCTGTGCTCTCTGCATTCCACTCACAGAGTTGAACCTTCCTTTTGATAGAACAGTTTTGAAACACTCTTGTGGTAGAATCTGCAAGTCGATATTTGGAAGGTTTGGAGGCCTATCCTGGGAAAGGAAATATCTTCCCATCAAAACTAGACAGAAGCATTCTCAGAAACTTCTTAGTGATGTGCGCATTCAAGTCACAGAGTTGAAGCTTCCTTTTGATATAGCAGTTTTGAACCACTCTTTTAGTGGAATCTGCAAGTGGATGTTCGGAGAGCTAAGAGGCCAACACTGGAAAAGGAAATCTCTTCACGTAAAAACTAGACGGAAGCATTCTCAGAAACTTCAATGGGCTTTACGCATTCAACTCACAGAGTGCAATGTTGCTTTTGAGAGCGCAGTTTTAAAACACTGTTTTTGTAGAATTTGCTAGAGGATGTTTGGAGCGATGTGAGGCCTTTGCTGGAAAAGGAAATATCTTCACATAAAACCTAGACAGAAGCATTCTCAGAAACTCCTTTGTGATGAGTGCATTCAAATCACACACTTGAACCTTCCTTTGGAAAGAGCAGTTTTGAAACACTCTTTCTGAAGAATCTGCAAGTGGATATTTGGAGCGATTTGAGGCCTATGCTGGAAATGAAATATCTTCACCTAAAAACTAGACGGAAGCATTCTCAGAAACTCCTTTGTGATGAGTGCATTCAACTCACAGAGTTGAAGCTTCCTTTTGATAGAGCAGTTTTGAAACACTCTTTTAGCAGCATCTGCAGGTGGATATTTGGAGCGCTTTGAGGCCAAGGCTGGAAAACGAAATATCATCACATAAAAACTCGACAGAAGCATTCTCTGAAACTTCTTTGTGATGAGTGCATTCAACTCACAGACTCGAACGTTGCTTTTGATAGAACAGTTTAGAAACACTCCTTTTGTAGAATCTGCAAGTGTTTATTTGGAGCGCTTGGAGGCCTATGTTGGAAAAGGACATATCTTCACATCAAGAGTAGACAGACGCATTCTCAGAAACTTCTTTGTGATGAGTGCATTGAACTCACAGAGTTGAACCTACCTGTTGATAGAGAAGTTTTGAAACACCCTTTTTGTAGAATCTGCAAGTGAATATTTGGCGCGATTTGAGGCCTATGCAGGAAACGGAAATATCTTCACATGAAAGCTAGACAGATGAATTCTCCGAAACGTCTTTGTGATGAGTGCATTCAACTCACAGACTTGAAGCTTCCTTTTGAAAGAGCAGTTTCGAAACACTCTTTTTGTAGAATCTGCAAGTGGATATTTGGAGCGCTTTGAGGGCTATGCTGGAAAAGTTAATACCTTCACCTAAAAACTAGACAGACGCAAACTCAGAAACTTCTTTGTGACGTGTGCATTGAACTCACAGAGTTGAACCTTTCTTTTGATACAGAAGTTTTGAAACACTCTTTTCGTAGAATCTTCAAGTGGATGGATGGAGTGATTTGAGGCCTATGCTGGAAAAGGAAATACCTTCAGGTAGAAACGAGACAAAAGCATTCTCAGAAAGTTCCCTGTGCTTTGTGCATTCAACTCACAGAGTTGAACATTCCCTTTGATAGAGCAGTTTTGAAACACTCTTCTTGTAGAATCTGCAAGTAGATATTTGGAGCGCTTTGAGGCCTCTGCCGCCAAAGGAATTATCATTGCATAAAAACTAGATGGAAGCGTTCTCAGAAACTTCCTTGTGATGAGTGCCTTCAACTCGCAGAGTGGAACCTTCCTTTCGATAGACCAGTTTTGAAACACTGTTTTTGTAGAATCCGCAAGTGGCTATTTGGAGCTCTTTGAGGCTTTTGCTGGAAAAGGAAATATCTTCGTCTACAAACTAGAAAGAAGCATTCTCAGAAACTTCTTTGTCATGTGGGGATTGAACTCACAGAGTTGAACATTCCTTTACATAGAGCAGTTTTGCAACACCCTTTCGGTGGAAAGTGAAAGTGCTTATTTGGTGCGATGGCGGCATCTAGTGGATAAGGAAATACATTCAGATGAAAACAAGATACATCCATTCTCAGAAACTTCTTTGTGATGACTGCATTCTACTCACAGAGTTGAACCTTCCTTTTGATAGAACAGTTTTGAAACACTCTTTTTGTGGAATCTGCAAGTGGCTATTTGGAGGGCTTTGAGGCCTATGCTGGAAAAGGAAATCTCTTCACATAAAACCTAGAACAGAAGTATTCCCAGAAAGTTTTTCTGATGTGCGCATTCAACTCACCGAGTTGAACCTTCCTTTAGATAGAGCAGTTTTGAAACACTCTGTCTGTAGTACCTGCGAGTGGATATTTGGAGTGCTTTGAGTGCTACACTGTAAAAGCAAATATCTTCACTTGGAATCTAGACAGAAGAATTCTCAGAGACTTCCCTGTGCTCTCTGCATTCCACTCACAGAGTTGAACCTTCCTTTTGATAGAACAGTTTTGAAACACTCTTGTGGTAGAATCTGCAAGTCGATATTTGGAAGGTTTGGAGGCCTATCCTGGGAAAGGAAATATCTTCCCATCAAAACTAGACAGAAGCATTCTCAGAAACTTCTTAGTGATGTGCGCATTCAAGTCACAGAGTTGAAGCTTCCTTTTGATATAGCAGTTTTGAACCACTCTTTTAGTGGAATCTGCAAGTGGATGTTCGGAGAGCTAAGAGGCCAACACTGGAAAAGGAAATCTCTTCACGTAAAAACTAGACGGAAGCATTCTCAGAAACTTCAATGGGCTTTACGCATTCAACTCACAGAGTGCAATGTTGCTTTTGAGAGCGCAGTTTTAAAACACTGTTTTTGTAGAATTTGCTAGAGGATGTTTGGAGCGATGTGAGGCCTTTGCTGGAAAAGGAAATATCTTCACATAAAACCTAGACAGAAGCATTCTCAGAAACTCCTTTGTGATGAGTGCATTCAAATCACACACTTGAACCTTCCTTTGGAAAGAGCAGTTTTGAAACACTCTTTCTGAAGAATCTGCAAGTGGATATTTGGAGCGATTTGAGGCCTATGCTGGAAATGAAATATCTTCACCTAAAAACTAGACGGAAGCATTCTCAGAAACTCCTTTGTGATGAGTGCATTCAACTCACAGAGTTGAAGCTTCCTTTTGATAGAGCAGTTTTGAAACACTCTTTTAGCAGCATCTGCAGGTGGATATTTGGAGCGCTTTGAGGCCAAGGCTGGAAAACGAAATATCATCACATAAAAACTCGACAGAAGCATTCTCTGAAACTTCTTTGTGATGAGTGCATTCAACTCACAGACTCGAACGTTGCTTTTGATAGAACAGTTTAGAAACACTCCTTTTGTAGAATCTGCAAGTGTTTATTTGGAGCGCTTGGAGGCCTATGTTGGAAAAGGACATATCTTCACATCAAGAGTAGACAGACGCATTCTCAGAAACTTCTTTGTGATGAGTGCATTGAACTCACAGAGTTGAACCTACCTGTTGATAGAGAAGTTTTGAACCACCCTTTTTGTAGAATCTGCAAGTGAATATTTGGCGCGATTTGAGGCCTATGCAGGAAACGGAAATATCTTCACATGAAAACTACACAGATGAATTCTCCGAAACGTCTTTGTGATGAGTGCATTCAACTCACAGACTTGAAGCTTCCTTTTGAAAGAGCAGTTTCGAAACACTCTTTTTGTAGAATCTGCAAGTGGATATTTGGAGCGCTTTGAGGGCTATGCTGGAAAAGTTAATACCTTCACCTAAAAACTAGACAGACGCAAACTCAGAAACTTCTTTGTGACGTGTGCATTGAACTCACAGAGTTGAACCTTTCTTTTGATACAGAAGTTTTGAAACACTCTTTTCGTAGAATCTTCAAGTGGATGGATGGAGTGATTTGAGGCCTATGCTGGAAAAGGAAATACCTTCAGGTAGAAACGAGACAAAAGCATTCTCAGAAAGTTCCCTGTGCTTTGTGCATTCAACTCACAGAGTTGAACATTCCCTTTGATAGAGCAGTTTTGAAACACTCTTCTTGTAGAATCTGCAAGTGGATAGTTGGAGCGCTTTGAGGCCTCTGCCGCCAAAGGAATTATCATTGCATAAAAACTAGATGGAAGCGTTCTCAGAAACTTCCTTGTGATGAGTGCATTCAACTCGCAGAGTGGAACCTTCCTTTCGATAGACCAGTTTTGAAACACTGTATTTGTAGAATCCGCAAGTGGCTATTTGGAGCTCTTTGAGGCTTATGCTGGAAAAGGAAATATCTTCGTCTACAAACTAGACAGAAGCATTCTCAGAAACTTCTTTGTCATGTGGGGATTGAACTCACAGAGTTGAACATTCCTTTACATAGAGCAGTTTTGCAACACCCTTTCGGTGGAAAGTGAAAGTGCTTATTTGGTGCGATGGCGGCATCTAGTGGATAAGGAAATACATTCAGATGAAAACAAGATACATCCATTCTCAGAAACTTCTTTGTGATGACTGCATTCTACTCACAGAGTTGAACCTTCCTTTTGATAGAACAGTTTTGAAACACTCTTTTTGTGGAATCTGCAAGTGGCTATTTGGAGTGCTTTGAGGCCTATGCTGGAAAAGGAAATCTCTTCACATAAAACCTAGACAGAAGTATTCCCAGAAAGTTTTTCTGATGTGCGCATTCAACTCACCGAGTTGAACCTTCCTTTAGATAGAGCAGTTTTGAAACACTCTGTCTGTAGTACCTGCGAGTGGATATTTGGAGTGCTTTGAGTGCTACACTGTAAAAGCAAATATCTTCACTTGGAATCTAGACAGAAGAATTCTCAGAGACTTCCCTGTGCTCTCTGCATTCCACTCACAGAGTTGAACCTTCCTTTTGATAGAACAGTTTTGAAACACTCTTGTGGTAGAATCTGCAAGTCGATATTTGGAAGGTTTGGAGGCCTATCCTGGGAAAGGAAATATCTTCCCATCAAAACTAGACAGAAGCATTCTCAGAAACTTCTTAGTGATGTGCGCATTCAAGTCACAGAGTTGAAGCTTCCTTTTGATATAGCAGTTTTGAACCACTCTTTTAGTGGAATCTGCAAGTGGATGTTCGGAGAGCTAAGAGGCCAACACTGGAAAAGGAAATCTCTTCACGTAAAAACTAGACGGAAGCATTCTCAGAAACTTCAATGGGCTTTACGCATTCAACTCACAGTGCAATGTTGCTTTTGCGAGCGCAGTTTTAAAAGACTGTTTTTGTAGAATTTGCTAGAGGATGTTTGGAGCGATGTGAGGCCTTTGCTGGAAAAGGAAATATCTTCACATAAAACCTAGACAGAAGCATTCTCAGAAACTCCTTTGTGATGAGTGCATTCAAATCACACACTTGAACCTTCCTTTGGAAAGAGCAGTTTTGAAACACTCTTTCTGAAGAATCTGCAAGTGGATATTTGGAGCGATTTGAGGCCTCTGCTGGAAATGAAATATCTTCACCTAAAAACTAGACGGAAGCATTCTCAGAAACTCCTTTGTGATGAGTGCATTCAACTCACAGAGTTGAAGCTTCCTTTTGATAGAGCAGTTTTGAAACACTCTTTTAGCAGCATCTGCAGGTGGATATTTGGAGCGCTTTGAGGCCAAGGCTGGAAAACGAAATATCATCACATAAAAACTCGACAGAAGCATTCTCTGAAACTTCTTTGTGATGAGTGCATTCAACTCACAGACTCGAACGTTGCTTTTGATAGAACAGTTTAGAAACACTCCTTTTGTAGAATCTGCAAGTGTTTATTTGGAGCGCTTGGAGGCCTATGTTGGAAAAGGACATATCTTCACATCAAGAGTAGACAGACGCATTCTCAGAAACTTCTTTGTGATGAGTGCATTGAACTCACAGAGTTGAACCTACCTGTTGATAGAGAAGTTTTGAAACACCCTTTTTGTAGAATCTGCAAGTGAATATTTGGCGCGATTTGAGGCCTATGCAGGAAACGGAAATATCTTCACATGAAAGCTAGACAGATGAATTCTCCGAAACGTCTTTGTGATGAGTGCATTCAACTCACAGACTTGAAGCTTCCTTTTGAAAGAGCAGTTTCGAAACACTCTTTTTGTAGAATCTGCAAGTGGATATTTGGAGCGCTTTGAGGGCTATGCTGGAAAAGTTAATACCTTCACCTAAAAACTAGACAGACGCAAACTCAGAAACTTCTTTGTGACGTGTGCATTGAACTCACAGAGTTGAACCTTTCTTTTGATACAGAAGTTTTGAAACACTCTTTTCGTAGAATCTTCAAGTGGATGGATGGAGTGATTTGAGGCCTATGCTGGAAAAGGAAATACCTTCAGGTAGAAACGAGACAAAAGCATTCTCAGAAAGTTCCCTGTGCTTTGTGCATTCAACTCACAGAGTTGAACATTCCCTTTGATAGAGCAGTTTTGAAACACTCTTCTTGTAGAATCTGCAAGTGGATATTTGGAGCGCTTTGAGGCCTCTGCCGCCAAAGGAATTATCATTGCATGAAAACTAGATGGAAGCGTTCTCAGAAACTTCCTTGTGATGAGTGCCTTCAACTCGCAGAGTGGAACCTTCCTTTCGATAGACCAGTTTTGAAACACTGTTTTTGTAGAATCCGCAAGTGGCTATTTGGAGCTCTTTGAGGCTTTTGCTGGAAAAGGAAATATCTTCGTCTACAAACTAGAAAGAAGCATTCTCAGAAACTTCTTTGTCATGTGGGGATTGAACTCACAGAGTTGAACATTCCTTTACGTAGAGCAGTTTTGCAACACCCTTTCGGTGGAAAGTGAAAGTGCTTATTTGGTGCGATGGCGGCATCTAGTGGATAAGGAAATACATTCAGATGAAAACAAGATACATCCATTCTCAGAAACTTCTTTGTGATGACTGCATTCTACTCACAGAGTTGAACCTTCCTTTTGATAGAACAGTTTTGAAACACTCTTTTTGTGGAATCTGCAAGTGGCTATTTGGAGGGCTTTGAGGCCTATGCTGGAAAAGGAAATCTCTTCACATAAAACCTAGAACAGAAGTATTCCCAGAAAGTTTTTCTGATGTGCGCATTCAACTCACCGAGTTGAACCTTCCTTTAGATAGAGCAGTTTTGAAACACTCTGTCTGTAGTACCTGCGAGTGGATATTTGGAGTGCTTTGAGTGCTACACTGTAAAAGCAAATATCTTCACTTGGAATCTAGACAGAAGAATTCTCAGAGACTTCCCTGTGCTCTCTGCATTCCACTCACAGAGTTGAACCTTCCTTTTGATAGAACAGTTTTGAAACACTCTTGTGGTAGAATCTGCAAGTCGATATTTGGAAGGTTTGGAGGCCTATCCTGGGAAAGGAAATATCTTCCCATCAAAACTAGACAGAAGCATTCTCAGAAACTTCTTAGTGATGTGCGCATTCAAGTCACAGAGTTGAAGCTTCCTTTTGATATAGCAGTTTTGAACCACTCTTTTAGTGGAATCTGCAAGTGGATGTTCGGAGAGCTAAGAGGCCAACACTGGAAAAGGAAATCTCTTCACGTAAAAACTAGACGGAAGCATTCTCAGAAACTTCAATGGGCTTTACGCATTCAACTCACAGAGTGCAATGTTGCTTTTGAGAGCGCAGTTTTAAAACACTGTTTTTGTAGAATTTGCTAGAGGATGTTTGGAGCGATGTGAGGCCTTTGCTGGAAAAGGAAATATCTTCACATAAAACCTAGACAGAAGCATTCTCAGAAACTCCTTTGTGATGAGTGCATTCAAATCACACACTTGAACCTTCCTTTGGAAAGAGCAGTTTTGAAACACTCTTTCTGAAGAATCTGCAAGTGGATATTTGGAGCGATTTGAGGCCTATGCTGGAAATGAAATATCTTCACCTAAAAACTAGACGGAAGCATTCTCAGAAACTCCTTTGTGATGAGTGCATTCAACTCACAGAGTTGAAGCTTCCTTTTGATAGAGCAGTTTTGAAACACTCTTTTAGCAGCATCTGCAGGTGGATATTTGGAGCGCTTTGAGGCCAAGGCTGGAAAACGAAATATCATCACATAAAAACTCGACAGAAGCATTCTCTGAAACTTCTTTGTGATGAGTGCATTCAACTCACAGACTCGAACGTTGCTTTTGATAGAACAGTTTAGAAACACTCCTTTTGTAGAATCTGCAAGTGTTTATTTGGAGCGCTTGGAGGCCTATGTTGGAAAAGGACATATCTTCACATCAAGAGTAGACAGACGCATTCTCAGAAACTTCTTTGTGATGAGTGCATTGAACTCACAGAGTTGAACCTACCTGTTGATAGAGAAGTTTTGAACCACCCTTTTTGTAGAATCTGCAAGTGAATATTTGGCGCGATTTGAGGCCTATGCAGGAAACGGAAATATCTTCACATGAAAACTACACAGATGAATTCTCCGAAACGTCTTTGTGATGAGTGCATTCAACTCACAGACTTGAAGCTTCCTTTTGAAAGAGCAGTTTCGAAACACTCTTTTTGTAGAATCTGCAAGTGGATATTTGGAGCGCTTTGAGGGCTATGCTGGAAAAGTTAATACCTTCACCTAAAAACTAGACAGACGCAAACTCAGAAACTTCTTTGTGACGTGTGCATTGAACTCACAGAGTTGAACCTTTCTTTTGATACAGAAGTTTTGAAACACTCTTTTCGTAGAATCTTCAAGTGGATGGATGGAGTGATTTGAGGCCTATGCTGGAAAAGGAAATACCTTCACGTAGAAACGAGACAAAAGCATTCTCAGAAAGTTCCCTGTGCTTTGTGCATTCAACTCACAGAGTTGAACATTCCCTTTGATAGAGCAGTTTTGAAACACTCTTCTTGTAGAATCTGCAAGTGGATAGTTGGAGCGCTTTGAGGCCTCTGCCGCCAAAGGAATTATCATTGCATAAAAACTAGATGGAAGCGTTCTCAGAAACTTCCTTGTGATGAGTGCCTTCAACTCGCAGAGTGGAACCTTCCTTTCGATAGACCAGTTTTGAAACACTGTTTTTGTAGAATCCGCAAGTGGCTATTTGGAGCTCTTTGAGGCTTATGCTGGAAAAGGAAATATCTTCGTCTACAAACTAGACAGAAGCATTCTCAGAAACTTCTTTGTCATGTGGGGATTGAACTCACAGAGTTGAACATTCCTTTACATAGAGCAGTTTTGCAACACCCTTTCGGTGGAAAGTGAAAGTGCTTATTTGGTGCGATGGCGGCATCTAGTGGATAAGGAAATACATTCAGATGAAAACAAGATACATCCATTCTCAGAAACTTCTTTGTGATGACTGCATTCTACTCACAGAGTTGAACCTTCCTTTTGATAGAACAGTTTTGAAACACTCTTTTTGTGGAATCTGCAAGTGGCTATTTGGAGCGCTTTGAGGCCTATGCTGGAAAAGGAAATCTCTTCACATAAAACCTAGACAGAAGTATTCCCAGAAAGTTTTTCTGATGTGCGCATTCAACTCACCGAGTTGAACCTTCCTTTAGATAGAGCAGTTTTGAAACACTCTGTCTGTAGTACCTGCGAGTGGATATTTGGAGTGCTTTGAGTGCTACACTGTAAAAGCAAATATCTTCACTTGGAATCTAGACAGAAGAATTCTCAGAGACTTCCCTGTGCTCTCTGCATTCCACTCACAGAGTTGAACCTTCCTTTTGATAGAACAGTTTTGAAACACTCTTGTGGTAGAATCTGCAAGTCGATATTTGGAAGGTTTGGAGGCCTATCCTGGGAAAGGAAATATCTTCCCATCAGAACTAGACAGAAGCATTCTCAGAAACTTCTTAGTGATGTGCGCATTCAAGTCACAGAGTTGAAGCTTCCTTTTGATATAGCAGTTTTGAACCACTCTTTTAGTGGAATCTGCAAGTGGATGTTCGGAGAGCTAAGAGGCCAACACTGGAAAAGGAAATCTCTTCACGTAAAAACTAGACGGAAGCATTCTCAGAAACTTCAATGGGCTTTACGCATTCAACACACAGAGTGCAATGTTGCTTTTGATAGCGCAGTTTTAAAACACTGTTTTTGTAGAATTTGCTAGAGGATGTTTGGAGCGATGTGAGGCCTTTGCTGGAAAAGGAAATATCTTCACATAAAACCTAGACAGAAGCATTCTCAGAAACTCCTTTGTGATGAGTGCATTCAAATCACACACTTGAACCTTCCTTTGGAAAGAGCAGTTTTGAAACACTCTTTCTGAAGAATCTGCAAGGGGATATTTGGAGCGATTTGAGGCCTCTGCTGGAAATGAAATATCTTCACCTAAAAACTAGACGGAAGCATTCTCAGAAACTCCTTTGTGATGAGTGCATTCAACTCACAGAGTTGAAGCTTCCTTTTGATAGAGCAGTTTTGAAACACTCTTTTAGCAGCATCTGCAGGTGGATATTTGGAGCGCTTTGAGGCCAAGGCTGGAAAACGAAATATCATCACATAAAAACTCGACAGAAGCATTCTCTGAAACTTCTTTGTGATGAGTGCATTCAACTCACAGACTCGAACGTTGCTTTTGATAGAACAGTTTAGAAACACTCCTTTTGTAGAATCTGCAAGTGTTTATTTGGAGCGCTTGGAGGCCTATGTTGGAAAAGGACATATCTTCACATCAAGAGTAGACAGACGCATTCTCAGAAACTTCTTTGTGATGAGTGCATTGAACTCACAGAGTTGAACCTACCTATTGATAGAGAAGTTTTGAAACACCCTTTTTGTAGAATCTGCAAGTGAATATTTGGCGCGATTTGAGGCCTATGCAGGAAACGGAAATATCTTCACATGAAATCTAGACAGATGAATTCTCCGAAACGTCTTTGTGATGAGTGCATTCAAGTCACAGACTTGAAGCTTCCTTTTGAAAGAGCAGTTTCGAAACACTCTTTTTGTAGAATCTGCAAGTGGATATTTGGAGCACTTTGAGGGCTGTGCTGGAAAAGTTAATACCTTCACCTAAAAACTAGACAGACGCAAACTCAGAAACTTCTTTGTGATGTGTGCATTGAACTCACAGAGTTGAACCTTTCTTTTGATACAGAAGTTTTGAAACACTCTTTCCGTAGAATCTTCAAGTGGATGGATGGAGTGATTTGAGGCCTATGCTGGAAAAGGAAATACCTTCACGTAGAAACGAGACAAAAGCATTCTCAGAAAGTTCCCTGTGCTTTGTGCATTCAACTCACAGAGTTGAACATTCCCTTTGATAGAGCAGTTTTGAAACACTCTTCTTGTAGAATCTGCAAGTGGATATTTGGAGCGCTTTGAGGCCTCTGCCGCCAAAGGAATTATCATTGCATAAAAACTAGATGGAAGCGTTCTCAGAAACTTCCTTGTGATGAGTGCCTTCAACTCGCAGAGTGGAACCTTCCTTTCGATAGACCAGTTTTGAAACACTGTTTTTGTAGAATCCGCAAGTGGCTATTTGGAGCTCTTTGAGGCTTATGCTGGAAAAGGAAATATCTTCGTCTACAAACTAGACAGAAGCATTCTCAGAAACTTCTTTGTCATGTGGGGATTGAACTCACAGAGTTGAACATTCCTTTACATAGAGCAGTTTTGCAACACCCTTTCGGTGGAAAGTGAAAGTGCTTATTTGGTGCTATGGCGGCATCTAGTGGATAAGGAAATACATTCAGATAAAAACAAGATACATCCATTCTCAGAAACTTCTTTGTGATGACTGCATTCTACTCACAGAGTTGAACCTTCCTTTTGATAGAGCAGTTTTGAAACACTCTTTTTGTGGAATCTGCAAGTGGCTATTTGGAGCGCTTTGAGGCCTATGCTGGAAAAGGAAATCTCTTCACATAAAACCTAGACAGAAGTATTCCCAGAAAGTTTTTCTGATGTGCGCATTCAACTCACCGAGTTGAACCTTACTTTAGATAGAGCAGTTTTGAAACACTCTGTCTGTAGTACCTGCGAGTGGATATTTGGAGTGCTTTGAGTGCTACACTGTAAAAGCAAATATCTTCACTTGGAATCTAGACAGAAGAATTCTCAGAGACTTCCCTGTGCTCTCTGCATTCCACTCACAGAGTTGAACCTTCCTTTTGATAGAACAGTTTTGAAACACTCTTGTGGTAGAATCTGCAAGTCGATATTTGGAAGGTTTGGAGGCCTATCCTGGGAAAGGAAATATCTTCCCATCAAAACTAGACAGAAGCATTCTCTGAAGCTTCTTAGTGATGTGCTCATTCAAGTCAGAGAGTTGAAGCTTCCTTTTGATATAGCAGTTTTGAACCACTCTTTTAGTGGAATCTGCAAGTGGATGTTCGGAGAGCAAAGAGGCCAACACTGGAAAAGGAAATCTCTTCACGTAAAAACTAGACGGAAGCATTCTCAGAAACTTCAATGGGCTTTACGCATTCAACTCACAGAGTGCAATGTTGCTTTTGAGAGCGCAGTTTTAAAACACTGTTTTTGTAGAATTTGCTGGAGGATGTTTGGAGCGATGTGAGGCCTTTGCTGGAAAAGGAAATATCTTCACATAAAACCTAGACAGAAGCATTCTCAGAAACTCCTTTGTGATGAGTGCATTCAAATCACACACTTGAACCTTCCTTTGGAAAGAGCAGTTTTGAAACACTCTTTCTGAAGAATCTGCAAGGGGATATTTGGAGCGATTTGAGGCCTCTGCTGGAAATGAAATATCTTCACCTAAAAACTAGACGGAAGCATTCTCAGAAACTCCTTTGTGATGAGTGCATTCAACTCACAGAGTTGAAGCTTCCTTTTGATAGAGCAGTTTTGAAACACTCTTTTAGCAGCATCTGCAGGTGGATATTTGGAGCGCTTTGAGGCCAAGGCTGGAAAACGAAATATCATCACATAAAAACTCGACAGAAGCATTCTCTGAAACTTCTTTGTGATGTGTGCATTCAACTCACAGACTCGAACGTTGCTTTTGATAGAACAGTTTAGAAACACTCCTTTTGTAGAATCTGCAAGTGTTTATTTGGAGCGCTTGGAGGCCTATGTTGGAAAAGGACATATCTTCACATCAAGAGTAGACAGACGCATTCTCAGAAACTTCTTTGTGATGAGTGCATTGAACTCACAGAGTTGAACCTACCTGTTGATAGAGAAGTTTTGAAACACCCTTTTTGTAGAATCTGCAAGTGAATATTTGGCGCGATTTGAAGCCTATGCAGGAAACGGAAATATCTTCACATGAAAGCTAGACAGATGAATTCTCCGAAACGTCTTTGTGATGAGTGCATTCAACTCACAGACTTGAAGCTTCCTTTTGAAAGAGCAGTTTCGAAACACTCTTTTTGTAGAATCTGCAAGTGGATATTTGGAGCGCTTTGAGGGCTATGCTGGAAAAGTTAATACCTTCACCTAAAAACTAGACAGACGCAAACTCAGAAACTTCTTTGTGACGTGTGCATTGAACTCACAGAGTTGAACCTTTCTTTTGATACAGAAGTTTTGAAACACTCTTTTCGTAGAATCTTCAAGTGGATGGATGGAGTGATTTGAGGCCTATGCTGGAAAAGGAAATACCTTCACGTAGAAACGAGACAAAAGCATTCTCAGAAAGTTCCCTGTGCTTTGTGCATTCAACTCACAGAGTTGAACATTCCCTTTGATAGAGCAGTTTTGAAACACTCTTCTTGTAGAATCTGCAAGTGGATATTTGGAGCGCTTTGAGGCCTCTGCCGCCAAAGGAATTATCATTGCATAAAAACTAGATGGAAGCGTTCTCAGAAACTTCCTTGTGATGAGTGCCTTCAACTCGCAGAGTGGAACCTTCCTTTCGATAGACCAGTTTTGAAACACTGTTTTTGTAGAATCCGCAAGTGGCTATTTGGAGCTCTTTGAGGCTTATGCTGGAAAAGGAAATATCTTCGTCTACAAACTAGACAGAAGCATTCTCAGAAACTTCTTTGTCATGTGGGGATTGAACTCACAGAGTTGAACATTCCTTTACATAGAGCAGTTTTGCAACACCCTTTCGGTGGAAAGTGAAAGTGCTTATTTGGTGCGATGGCGGCATCTAGTGGATAAGGAAATACATTCAGATAAAAACAAGATACATCCATTCTCAGAAACTTCTTTGTGATGACTGCATTCTACTCACAGAGTTGAACCTTCCTTTTGATAGAGCAGTTTTGAAACACTCTTTTTGTGGAATCTGCAAGTGGCTATTTGGAGCGCTTTGAGGCCTATGCTGGAAAAGGAAATCTCTTCACATAAAACCTAGACAGAAGTATTCCCAGAAAGTTTTTCTGATGTGCGCATTCAACTCACCGAGTTGAACCTTACTTTAGATAGAGCAGTTTTGAAACACTCTGTCTGTAGTACCTGCGAGTGGATATTTGGAGTGCTTTGAGTGCTACACTGTAAAAGCAAATATCTTCACTTGGAATCTAGACAGAAGAATTCTCAGAGACTTCCCTGTGCTCTCTGCATTCCACTCACAGAGTTGAACCTTCCTTTTGATAGAACAGTTTTGAAACACTCTTGTGGTAGAATCTGCAAGTCGATATTTGGAAGGTTTGGAGGCCTATCCTGGGAAAGGAAATATCTTCCCATCAAAACTAGACAGAAGCATTCTCAGAAGCTTCTTAGTGATGTGCGCATTCAAGTCACAGAGTTGAAGCTTCCTTTTGATATAGCAGTTTTGAACCACTCTTTTAGTGGAATCTGCAAGTGGATGTTCGGAGAGCTAAGAGGCCAACACTGGAAAAGGAAATCTCTTCACGTAAAAACTAGACGGAAGCATTCTCAGAAACTTCAATGGGCTTTACGCATTCAACTCACAGAGTGCAATGTTGCTTTTGCGAGCGCAGTTTTAAAAGACTGTTTTTGTAGAATTTGCTAGAGGATGTTTGGAGCGATGTGAGGCCTTTGCTGGAAAAGGAAATATCTTCACATAAAACCTAGACAGAAGCATTCTCAGAAACTCCTTTGTGATGAGTGCATTCAAATCACACACTTGAACCTTCCTTTGGAAAGAGCAGTTTTGAAACACTCTTTCTGAAGAATCTGCAAGGGGATATTTGGAGCGATTTGAGGCCTCTGCTGGAAATGAAATATCTTCACCTAAAAACTAGACGGAAGCATTCTCAGAAACTCCTTTGTGATGAGTGCATTCAACTCACAGAGTTGAAGCTTCCTTTTGATAGAGCAGTTTTGAAACACTCTTTTAGCAGCATCTGCAGGTGGATATTTGGAGCGCTTTGAGGCCAAGGCTGGAAAACGAAATATCATCACATAAAAACTCGACAGAAGCATTCTCTGAAACTTCTTTGTGATGAGTGCATTCAACTCACAGACTCGAACGTTGCTTTTGATAGAACAGTTTAGAAACACTCCTTTTGTAGAATCTGCAAGTGTTTATTTGGAGCGCTTGGAGGCCTATGTTGGAAAAGGACATATCTTCACATCAAGAGTAGACAGACGCATTCTCAGAAACTTCTTTGTGATGAGTGCATTGAACTCACAGAGTTGAACCTACCTATTGATAGAGAAGTTTTGAAACACCCTTTTTGTAGAATCTGCAAGTGAATATTTGGCGCGATTTGAGGCCGATGCAGGAAACGGAAATATCTTCACATGAAAGCTAGACAGATGAATTCTCCGAAACGTCTTTGTGATGAGTGCATTCAACTCACAGACTTGAAGCTTCCTTTTGAAAGAGCAGTTTCGAAACACTCTTTTTGTAGAATCTGCAAGTGGATATTTGGAGCGCTTTGAGGGCTATGCTGGAAAAGTTAATACCTTCACCTAAAAACTAGACAGACGCAAACTCAGAAACTTCTTTGTGACGTGCGCATTGAACTCACAGAGTTGAACCTTTCTTTTGATACAGAAGTTTTGAAACACTCTTTTCGTAGAATCTTCAAGTGGATGGATGGAGTGATTTGAGGCCTATGCTGGAAAAGGAAATACCTTCACGTAGAAACGAGACAAAAGCATTCTCAGAAAGTTCCCTGTGCTTTGTGCATTCAACTCACAGAGTTGAACATTCCCTTTGATAGAGCAGTTTTGAAACACTCTTTTTTTAGAATCTGCAAGTGGATATTTGGAGCGCTTTGAGGCCTCTGCCGCCAAAGGAATTATCATTGCATAAAAACTAGATGGAAGCGTTCTCAGAAACTTCCTTGTGATGAGTGCCTTCAACTCGCAGAGTGGAACCTTCCTTTCGATAGACCAGTTTTGAAACACTGTTTTTGTAGAATCCGCAAGTGGCTATTTGGAGCTCTTTGAGGCTTATGCTGGAGAAGGAAATCTCTTCGTCTACAAACTAGACAGAAGCATTCTCAGAAACTTCTTTGTCATGTGGGGATTGAACTCACAGAGTTGAACATTCCTTTACATAGAGCCGTTTTGCAACACCCTTTCGGTGGAAAGTGAAAGTGCTTATTTGGTGCGATGGCGGCATCTAGTGGATAAGGAAATACATTCAGATGAAAACAAGATACATCCATTCTCAGAAACTTCTTTGTGATGACTGCATTCTACTCACAGAGTTGAACCTTCCTTTGGATAGAGCAGTTTTGAAACACTCTTTTTGTGGAATCTGCAAGTGGCTATTTGGAGCGCTTTGAGGCCTATGCTGGAAAAGGAAATCTCTTCACATAAAACCTAGACAGAAGTATTCCCAGAAAGTTTTTCTGATGTGCGCATTCAACTCACCGAGTTGAACCTTCCTTTAGATAGAGCAGTTTTGAAACACTCTGTCTGTAGTACCTGCGAGTGGATATTTGGAGTGCTTTGAGTGCTACACTGTAAAAGCAAATATCTTCACTTGGAATCTAGACAGAAGAATTCTCAGAGACTTCCCTGTGCTCTCTGCATTCCACTCACAGAGTTGAACCTTCCTTTTGATAGAACAGTTTTGAAACACTCTTGTGGTAGAATCTGCAAGTCGATATTTGGAAGGTTTGGAGGCCTATCCTGGGAAAGGAAATATCTTCCCATCAAAACTAGACAGAAGCATTCTCAGAAGCTTCTTAGTGATGTGCGCATTCAAGTCACAGAGTTGAAGCTTCCTTTTGATATAGCAGTTTTGAACCACTCTTTTAGTGGAATCTGCAAGTGGATGTTCGGAGAGCTAAGAGGCCAACACTGGAAAAGGAAATCTCTTCACGTAAAAACTAGACGGAAGCATTCTCAGAAACTTCAATGGGCTTTACGCATTCAACTCACAGAGTGCAATGTTGCTTTTGCGAGCGCAGTTTTAAAAGACTGTTTTTGTAGAATTTGCTAGAGGATGTTTGGAGCGATGTGAGGCCTTTGCTGGAAAAGGAAATATCTTCACATAAAACCTAGACAGAAGCATTCTCAGAAACTCCTTTGTGATGAGTGCATTCAAATCACACACTTGAACCTTCCTTTGGAAAGAGCAGTTTTGAAACACTCTTTCTGAAGAATCTGCAAGGGGATATTTGGAGCGATTTGAGGCCTCTGCTGGAAATGAAATATCTTCACCTAAAAACTAGACGGAAGCATTCTCAGAAACTCCTTTGTGATGAGTGCATTCAACTCACAGAGTTGAAGCTTCCTTTTGATAGAGCAGTTTTGAAACACTCTTTTAGCAGCATCTGCAGGTGGATATTTGGAGCGCTTTGAGGCCAAGGCTGGAAAACGAAATATCATCACATAAAAACTCGACAGAAGCATTCTCTGAAACTTCTTTGTGATGAGTGCATTCAACTCACAGACTCGAACGTTGCTTTTGATAGAACAGTTTAGAAACACTCCTTTTGTAGAATCTGCAAGTGTTTATTTGGAGCGCTTGGAGGCCTATGTTGGAAAAGGACATATCTTCACATCAAGAGTAGACAGACGCATTCTCAGAAACTTCTTTGTGATGAGTGCATTGAACTCACAGAGTTGAACCTACCTATTGATAGAGAAGTTTTGAAACACCCTTTTTGTAGAATCTGCAAGTGAATATTTGGCGCGATTTGAGGCCGATGCAGGAAACGGAAATATCTTCACATGAAAGCTAGACAGATGAATTCTCCGAAACGTCTTTGTGATGAGTGCATTCAACTCACAGACTTGAAGCTTCCTTTTGAAAGAGCAGTTTCGAAACACTCTTTTTGTAGAATCTGCAAGTGGATATTTGGAGCGCTTTGAGGGCTATGCTGGAAAAGTTAATACCTTCACCTAAAAACTAGACAGACGCAAACTCAGAAACTTCTTTGTGACGTGCGCATTGAACTCACAGAGTTGAACCTTTCTTTTGATACAGAAGTTTTGAAACACTCTTTTCGTAGAATCTTCAAGTGGATGGATGGAGTGATTTGAGGCCTATGCTGGAAAAGGAAATACCTTCACGTAGAAACGAGACAAAAGCATTCTCAGAAAGTTCCCTGTGCTTTGTGCATTCAACTCACAGAGTTGAACATTCCCTTTGATAGAGCAGTTTTGAAACACTCTTTTTGTAGAATCTGCAAGTGGATATTTGGAGCGCTTTGAGGCCTCTGCCGCCAAAGGAATTATCATTGCATAAAAACTAGATGGAAGCGTTCTCAGAAACTTCCTTGTGATGAGTGCCTTCAACTCGCAGAGTGGAACCTTCCTTTCGATAGACCAGTTTTGAAACACTGTTTTTGTAGAATCCGCAAGTGGCTATTTGGAGCTCTTTGAGGCTTATGCTGGAGAAGGAAATCTCTTCGTCTACAAACTAGACAGAAGGATTCTCAGAAACTTCTTTGTCATGTGGGGATTGAACTCACAGAGTTGAACATTCCTTTACATAGAGCCGTTTTGCAACACCCTTTCGGTGGAAAGTGAAAGTGCTTATTTGGTGCGATGGCGGCATCTAGTGGATAAGGAAATACATTCAGATGAAAACAAGATACATCCATTCTCAGAAACTTCTTTGTGATGACTGCATTCTACTCACAGAGTTGAACCTTCCTTTGGATAGAGCAGTTTTGAAACACTCTTTTTGTGGAATCTGCAAGTGGCTATTTGGAGCGCTTTGAGGCCTATGCTGGAAAAGGAAATCTCTTCACATAAAACCTAGACAGAAGTATTCCCAGAAAGTTTTTCTGATGTGCGCATTCAACTCACCGAGTTGAACCTTCCTTTAGATAGAGCAGTTTTGAAACACTCTGTCTGTAGTACCTGCGAGTGGATATTTGGAGTGCTTTGAGTGCTACACTGTAAAAGCAAATATCTTCACTTGGAATCTAGACAGAAGAATTCTCAGAGACTTCCCTGTGCTCTCTGCATTCCACTCACAGAGTTGAACCTTCCTTTTGATAGAACAGTTTTGAAACACTCTTGTGGTAGAATCTGCAAGTCGATATTTGGAAGGTTTGGAGGCCTATCCTGGGAAAGGAAATATCTTCCCATCAAAACTAGACAGAAGCATTCTCAGAAGCTTCTTAGTGATGTGCGCATTCAAGTCACAGAGTTGAAGCTTCCTTTTGATATAGCAGTTTTGAACCACTCTTTTAGTGGAATCTGCAAGTGGATGTTCGGAGAGCTAAGAGGCCAACACTGGAAAAGGAAATCTCTTCACGTAAAAACTAGACGGAAGCATTCTCAGAAACTTCAATGGGCTTTACGCATTCAACTCACAGAGTGCAATGTTGCTTTTGCGAGCGCAGTTTTAAAAGACTGTTTTTGTAGAATTTGCTAGAGGATGTTTGGAGCGATGTGAGGCCTTTGCTGGAAAAGGAAATATCTTCACATAAAACCTAGACAGAAGCATTCTCAGAAACTCCTTTGTGATGAGTGCATTCAAATCACACACTTGAACCTTCCTTTGGAAAGAGCAGTTTTGAAACACTCTTTCTGAAGAATCTGCAAGGGGATATTTGGAGCGATTTGAGGCCTCTGCTGGAAATGAAATATCTTCACCTAAAAACTAGACGGAAGCATTCTCAGAAACTCCTTTGTGATGAGTGCATTCAACTCACAGAGTTGAAGCTTCCTTTTGATAGAGCAGTTTTGAAACACTCTTTTAGCAGCATCTGCAGGTGGATATTTGGAGCGCTTTGAGGCCAAGGCTGGAAAACGAAATATCATCACATAAAAACTCGACAGAAGCATTCTCTGAAACTTCTTTGTGATGAGTGCATTCAACTCACAGACTCGAACGTTGCTTTTGATAGAACAGTTTAGAAACACTCCTTTTGTAGAATCTGCAAGTGTTTATTTGGAGCGCTTGGAGGCCTATGTTGGAAAAGGACATATCTTCACATCAAGAGTAGACAGACGCATTCTCAGAAACTTCTTTGTGATGAGTGCATTGAACTCACAGAGTTGAACCTACCTATTGATAGAGAAGTTTTGAAACACCCTTTTTGTAGAATCTGCAAGTGAATATTTGGCGCGATTTGAGGCCGATGCAGGAAACGGAAATATCTTCACATGAAAGCTAGACAGATGAATTCTCCGAAACGTCTTTGTGATGAGTGCATTCAACTCACAGACTTGAAGCTTCCTTTTGAAAGAGCAGTTTCGAAACACTCTTTTTGTAGAATCTGCAAGTGGATATTTGGAGCGCTTTGAGGGCTATGCTGGAAAAGTTAATACCTTCACCTAAAAACTAGACAGACGCAAACTCAGAAACTTCTTTGTGACGTGCGCATTGAACTCACAGAGTTGAACCTTTCTTTTGATACAGAAGTTTTGAAACACTCTTTTCGTAGAATCTTCAAGTGGATGGATGGAGTGATTTGAGGCCTATGCTGGAAAAGGAAATACCTTCACGTAGAAACGAGACAAAAGCATTCTCAGAAAGTTCCCTGTGCTTTGTGCATTCAACTCACAGAGTTGAACATTCCCTTTGATAGAGCAGTTTTGAAACACTCTTTTTGTAGAATCTGCAAGTGGATATTTGGAGCGCTTTGAGGCCTCTGCCACCAAAGGAATTATCATTGCATAAAAACTAGATGGAAGCGTTCTCAGAAACTTCCTTGTGATGAGTGCCTTCAACTCGCAGAGTGGAACCTTCCTTTCGATAGACCAGTTTTGAAACACTGTTTTTGTAGAATCCGCAAGTGGCTATTTGGAGCTCTTTGAGGCTTATGCTGGAGAAGGAAATCTCTTCGTCTACAAACTAGACAGAAGGATTCTCAGAAACTTCTTTGTCATGTGGGGATTGAACTCACAGAGTTGAACATTCCTTTACATAGAGCCGTTTTGCAACACCCTTTCGGTGGAAAGTGAAAGTGCTTATTTGGTGCGATGGCGGCATCTAGTGGATAAGGAAATACATTCAGATGAAAACAAGATACATCCATTCTCAGAAACTTCTTTGTGATGACTGCATTCTACTCACAGAGTTGAACCTTCCTTTTGATAGAGCAGTTTTGAAACACTCTTTTTGTGGAATCTGCAAGTGGCTATTTGGAGCGCTTTGAGGCCTATGCTGGAAAAGGAAATCTCTTCACATAAAACCTAGACAGAAGTATTCCCAGAAAGTTTTTCTGATGTGCGCATTCAACTCACCGAGTTGAACCTTCCTTTAGATAGAGCAGTTTTGAAACACTCTGTCTGTAGTACCTGCGAGTGGATATTTGGAGTGCTTTGAGTGCTACACTGTAAAAGCAAATATCTTCACTTGGAATCTAGACAGAAGAATTCTCAGAGACTTCCCTGTGCTCTCTGCATTCCACTCACAGAGTTGAACCTTCCTTTTGATAGAACAGTTTTGAAACACTCTTGTGGTAGAATCTGCAAGTCGATATTTGGAAGGTTTGGAGGCCTATCCTGGGAAAGGAAATATCTTCCCATCAAAACTAGACAGAAGCATTCTCAGAAGCTTCTTAGTGATGTGCGCATTCAAGTCACAGAGTTGAAGCTTCCTTTTGATATAGCAGTTTTGAACCACTCTTTTAGTGGAATCTGCAAGTGGATGTTCGGAGAGCTAAGAGGCCAACACTGGAAAAGGAAATCTCTTCACGTAAAAACTAGACGGAAGCATTCTCAGAAACTTCAATGGGCTTTACGCATTCAACTCACAGAGTGCAATGTTGCTTTTGCGAGCGCAGTTTTAAAAGACTGTTTTTGTAGAATTTGCTAGAGGATGTTTGGAGCGATGTGAGGCCTTTGCTGGAAAAGGAAATATCTTCACATAAAACCTAGACAGAAGCATTCTCAGAAACTCCTTTGTGATGAGTGCATTCAAATCACACACTTGAACCTTCCTTTGGAAAGAGCAGTTTTGAAACACTCTTTCTGAAGAATCTGCAAGGGGATATTTGGAGCGATTTGAGGCCTCTGCTGGAAATGAAATATCTTCACCTAAAAACTAGACGGAAGCATTCTCAGAAACTCCTTTGTGATGAGTGCATTCAACTCACAGAGTTGAAGCTTCCTTTTGATAGAGCAGTTTTGAAACACTCTTTTAGCAGCATCTGCAGGTGGATATTTGGAGCGCTTTGAGGCCAAGGCTGGAAAACGAAATATCATCACATAAAAACTCGACAGAAGCATTCTCTGAAACTTCTTTGTGATGAGTGCATTCAACTCACAGACTCGAACGTTGCTTTTGATAGAACAGTTTAGAAACACTCCTTTTGTAGAATCTGCAAGTGTTTATTTGGAGCGCTTGGAGGCCTATGTTGGAAAAGGACATATCTTCACATCAAGAGTAGACAGACGCATTCTCAGAAACTTCTTTGTGATGAGTGCATTGAACTCACAGAGTTGAACCTACCTATTGATAGAGAAGTTTTGAAACACCCTTTTTGTAGAATCTGCAAGTGAATATTTGGCGCGATTTGAGGCCGATGCAGGAAACGGAAATATCTTCACATGAAAGCTAGACAGATGAATTCTCCGAAACGTCTTTGTGATGAGTGCATTCAACTCACAGACTTGAAGCTTCCTTTTGAAAGAGCAGTTTCGAAACACTCTTTTTGTAGAATCTGCAAGTGGATATTTGGAGCGCTTTGAGGGCTATGCTGGAAAAGTTAATACCTTCACCTAAAAACTAGACAGACGCAAACTCAGAAACTTCTTTGTGACGTGCGCATTGAACTCACAGAGTTGAACCTTTCTTTTGATATAGAAGTTTTGAAACACTCTTTTCGTAGAATCTTCAAGTGGATGGATGGAGTGATTTGAGGCCTATGCTGGAAAAGGAAATACCTTCACGTAGAAACGAGACAAAAGCATTCTCAGAAAGTTCCCTGTGCTTTGTGCATTCAACTCACAGAGTTGAACATTCCCTTTGATAGAGCAGTTTTGAAACACTCTTTTTGTAGAATCTGCAAGTGGATATTTGGAGCGCTTTGAGGCCTCTGCCGCCAAAGGAATTATCATTGCATAAAAACTAGATGGAAGCGTTCTCAGAAACTTCCTTGTGATGAGTGCCTTCAACTCGCAGAGTGGAACCTTCCTTTCGATAGACCAGTTTTGAAACACTGTTTTTGTAGAATCCGCAAGTGGCTATTTGGAGCTCTTTGAGGCTTATGCTGGAGAAGGAAATCTCTTCGTCTACAAACTAGACAGAAGGATTCTCAGAAACTTCTTTGTCATGTGGGGATTGAACTCACAGAGTTGAACATTCCTTTACATAGAGCCGTTTTGCAACACCCTTTCGGTGGAAAGTGAAAGTGCTTATTTGGTGCGATGGCGGCATCTAGTGGATAAGGAAATACATTCAGATGAAAACAAGATACATCCATTCTCAGAAACTTCTTTGTGATGACTGCATTCTACTCACAGAGTTGAACCTTCCTTTTGATAGAGCAGTTTTGAAACACTCTTTTTGTGGAATCTGCAAGTGGCTATTTGGAGCGCTTTGAGGCCTATGCTGGAAAAGGAAATCTCTTCACATAAAACCTAGACAGAAGTATTCCCAGAAAGTTTTTCTGATGTGCGCATTCAACTCACCGAGTTGAACCTTCCTTTAGATAGAGCAGTTTTGAAACACTCTGTCTGTAGTACCTGCGAGTGGATATTTGGAGTGCTTTGAGTGCTACACTGTAAAAGCAAATATCTTCACTTGGAATCTAGACAGAAGAATTCTCAGAGACTTCCCTGTGCTCTCTGCATTCCACTCACAGAGTTGAACCTTCCTTTTGATAGAACAGTTTTGAAACACTCTTGTGGTAGAATCTGCAAGTCGATATTTGGAAGGTTTGGAGGCCTATCCTGGGAAAGGAAATATCTTCCCATCAAAACTAGACAGAAGCATTCTCAGAAGCTTCTTAGTGATGTGCGCATTCAAGTCACAGAGTTGAAGCTTCCTTTTGATATAGCAGTTTTGAACCACTCTTTTAGTGGAATCTGCAAGTGGATGTTCGGAGAGCTAAGAGGCCAACACTGGAAAAGGAAATCTCTTCACGTAAAAACTAGACGGAAGCATTCTCAGAAACTTCAATGGGCTTTACGCATTCAACTCACAGAGTGCAATGTTGCTTTTGCGAGCGCAGTTTTAAAAGACTGTTTTTGTAGAATTTGCTAGAGGATGTTTGGAGCGATGTGAGGCCTTTGCTGGAAAAGGAAATATCTTCACATAAAACCTAGACAGAAGCATTCTCAGAAACTCCTTTGTGATGAGTGCATTCAAATCACACACTTGAACCTTCCTTTGGAAAGAGCAGTTTTGAAACACTCTTTCTGAAGAATCTGCAAGGGGATATTTGGAGCGATTTGAGGCCTCTGCTGGAAATGAAATATCTTCACCTAAAAACTAGACGGAAGCATTCTCAGAAACTCCTTTGTGATGAGTGCATTCAACTCACAGAGTTGAAGCTTCCTTTTGATAGAGCAGTTTTGAAACACTCTTTTAGCAGCATCTGCAGGTGGATATTTGGAGCGCTTTGAGGCCAAGGCTGGAAAACGAAATATCATCACATAAAAACTCGACAGAAGCATTCTCTGAAACTTCTTTGTGATGAGTGCATTCAACTCACAGACTCGAACGTTGCTTTTGATAGAACAGTTTAGAAACACTCCTTTTGTAGAATCTGCAAGTGTTTATTTGGAGCGCTTGGAGGCCTATGTTGGAAAAGGACATATCTTCACATCAAGAGTAGACAGACGCATTCTCAGAAACTTCTTTGTGATGAGTGCATTGAACTCACAGAGTTGAACCTACCTATTGATAGAGAAGTTTTGAAACACCCTTTTTGTAGAATCTGCAAGTGAATATTTGGCGCGATTTGAGGCCGATGCAGGAAACGGAAATATCTTCACATGAAAGCTAGACAGATGAATTCTCCGAAACGTCTTTGTGATGAGTGCATTCAACTCACAGACTTGAAGCTTCCTTTTGAAAGAGCAGTTTCGAAACACTCTTTTTGTAGAATCTGCAAGTGGATATTTGGAGCGCTTTGAGGGCTATGCTGGAAAAGTTAATACCTTCACCTAAAAACTAGACAGACGCAAACTCAGAAACTTCTTTGTGACGTGCGCATTGAACTCACAGAGTTGAACCTTTCTTTTGATACAGAAGTTTTGAAACACTCTTTTCGTAGAATCTTCAAGTGGATGGATGGAGTGATTTGAGGCCTATGCTGGAAAAGGAAATACCTTCACGTAGAAACGAGACAAAAGCATTCTCAGAAAGTTCCCTGTGCTTTGTGCATTCAACTCACAGAGTTGAACATTCCCTTTGATAGAGCAGTTTTGAAACACTCTTTTTGTAGAATCTGCAAGTGGATATTTGGAGCGCTTTGAGGCCTCTGCCGCCAAAGGAATTATCATTGCATAAAAACTAGATGGAAGCGTTCTCAGAAACTTCCTTGTGATGAGTGCCTTCAACTCGCAGAGTGGAACCTTCCTTTCGATAGACCAGTTTTGAAACACTGTTTTTGTAGAATCCGCAAGTGGCTATTTGGAGCTCTTTGAGGCTTATGCTGGAGAAGGAAATCTCTTCGTCTACAAACTAGACAGAAGGATTCTCAGAAACTTCTTTGTCATGTGGGGATTGAACTCACAGAGTTGAACATTCCTTTACATAGAGCCGTTTTGCAACACCCTTTCGGTGGAAAGTGAAAGTGCTTATTTGGTGCGATGGCGGCATCTAGTGGATAAGGAAATACATTCAGATGAAAACAAGATACATCCATTCTCAGAAACTTCTTTGTGATGACTGCATTCTACTCACAGAGTTGAACCTTCCTTTTGATAGAGCAGTTTTGAAACACTCTTTTTGTGGAATCTGCAAGTGGCTATTTGGAGCGCTTTGAGGCCTATGCTGGAAAAGGAAATCTCTTCACATAAAACCTAGACAGAAGTATTCCCAGAAAGTTTTTCTGATGTGCGCATTCAACTCACCGAGTTGAACCTTCCTTTAGATAGAGCAGTTTTGAAACACTCTGTCTGTAGTACCTGCGAGTGGATATTTGGAGTGCTTTGAGTGCTACACTGTAAAAGCAAATATCTTCACTTGGAATCTAGACAGAAGAATTCTCAGAGACTTCCCTGTGCTCTCTGCATTCCACTCACAGAGTTGAACCTTCCTTTTGATAGAACAGTTTTGAAACACTCTTGTGGTAGAATCTGCAAGTCGATATTTGGAAGGTTTGGAGGCCTATCCTGGGAAAGGAAATATCTTCCCATCAAAACTAGACAGAAGCATTCTCAGAAGCTTCTTAGTGATGTGCGCATTCAAGTCACAGAGTTGAAGCTTCCTTTTGATATAGCAGTTTTGAACCACTCTTTTAGTGGAATCTGCAAGTGGATGTTCGGAGAGCTAAGAGGCCAACACTGGAAAAGGAAATCTCTTCACGTAAAAACTAGACGGAAGCATTCTCAGAAACTTCAATGGGCTTTACGCATTCAACTCACAGAGTGCAATGTTGCTTTTGCGAGCGCAGTTTTAAAAGACTGTTTTTGTAGAATTTGCTAGAGGATGTTTGGAGCGATGTGAGGCCTTTGCTGGAAAAGGAAATATCTTCACATAAAACCTAGACAGAAGCATTCTCAGAAACTCCTTTGTGATGAGTGCATTCAAATCACACACTTGAACCTTCCTTTGGAAAGAGCAGTTTTGAAACACTCTTTCTGAAGAATCTGCAAGGGGATATTTGGAGCGATTTGAGGCCTCTGCTGGAAATGAAATATCTTCACCTAAAAACTAGACGGAAGCATTCTCAGAAACTCCTTTGTGATGAGTGCATTCAACTCACAGAGTTGAAGCTTCCTTTTGATAGAGCAGTTTTGAAACACTCTTTTAGCAGCATCTGCAGGTGGATATTTGGAGCGCTTTGAGGCCAAGGCTGGAAAACGAAATATCATCACATAAAAACTCGACAGAAGCATTCTCTGAAACTTCTTTGTGATGAGTGCATTCAACTCACAGACTCGAACGTTGCTTTTGATAGAACAGTTTAGAAACACTCCTTTTGTAGAATCTGCAAGTGTTTATTTGGAGCGCTTGGAGGCCTATGTTGGAAAAGGACATATCTTCACATCAAGAGTAGACAGACGCATTCTCAGAAACTTCTTTGTGATGAGTGCATTGAACTCACAGAGTTGAACCTACCTATTGATAGAGAAGTTTTGAAACACCCTTTTTGTAGAATCTGCAAGTGAATATTTGGCACGATTTGAGGCCGATGCAGGAAACGGAAATATCTTCACATGAAAGCTAGACAGATGAATTCTCCGAAACGTCTTTGTGATGAGTGCATTCAACTCACAGACTTGAAGCTTCCTTCTGAAAGAGCAGTTTCGAAACACTCTTTTTGTAGAATCTGCAAGTGGATATTTGGAGCGCTTTGAGGGCTATGCTGGAAAAGTTAATACCTTCACCTAAAAACTAGACAGACGCAAACTCAGAAACTTCTTTGTGACGTGCGCATTGAACTCACAGAGTTGAACCTTTCTTTTGATACAGAAGTTTTGAAACACTCTTTTCGTAGAATCTTCAAGTGGATGGATGGAGTGATTTGAGGCCTATGCTGGAAAAGGAAATACCTTCACGTAGAAACGAGACAAAAGCATTCTCAGAAAGTTCCCTGTGCTTTGTGCATTCAACTCACAGAGTTGAACATTCCCTTTGATAGAGCAGTTTTGAAACACTCTTCTTGTAGAATCTGCAAGTGGATATTTGGAGCGCTTTGAGGCCTCTGCCGCCAAAGGAATTATCATTGCATAAAAACTAGATGGAAGCGTTCTCAGAAACTTCCTTGTGATGAGTGCCTTCAACTCGCAGAGTGGAACCTTCCTTTCGATAGACCAGTTTTGAAACACTGTTTTTGTAGAATCCGCAAGTGGCTATTTGGAGCTCTTTGAGGCTTATACTGGAAAAGGAAATATCTTCGTCTACAAACTAGACAGAAGCATTCTCAGAAACTTCTTTGTCATGTGGGGATTGAACTCACAGAGTTGAACATTCCTTTACATAGAGCAGTTTTTCAACACCCTTTCGGTGGAAAGTGAAAGTGCTTATTTGGTGCGATGGCGGCATCTAGTGGATAAGGAAATACATTCAGATGAAAACAAGATACATCCATTCTCAGAAACTTCTTTGTGATGACTGCATTCTACTCACAGAGTTGAACCTTCCTTTTGATAGAGCAGTTTTGAAACACTCTTTTTGTGGAATCTGCAATTGGCTATTTGGAGCGCTTTGAGGCCTATGCTGGAAAAGGAAATCTCTTCACATAAAACCTAGACAGAAGTATTCCCAGAAAGTTTTTCTGATGTGCGCATTCAACTCACCGAGTTGAACCTTCCTTTAGATAGAGCAGTTTTGAAACACTCTGTCTGTAGTACCTGCGAGTGGATATTTGGAGTGTTTGAGTGCTACACTGTAAAAGCAAATATCTTCACTTGGAATCTAGACAGAAGAATTCTCAGAGACTTCCCTGTGCTCTCTGCATTCCACTCACAGAGTTGAACCTTCCTTTTGATAGAACAGTTTTGAAACACTCTTGTGGTAGAATCTGCAAGTCGTTATTTGGAAGGTTTGGAGGCCTATCCTGGGAAAGGAAATATCTTCCCATCAAAACTAGACAGAAGCATTCTCAGAAGCTTCTTAGTGATGTGCGCATTCAAGTCACAGAGTTGAAGCTTCCTTTTGATATAGCAGTTTTGAACCACTCTTTTAGTGGAATCTGCAAGTGGATGTTCGGAGAGCTAAGAGGCCAACACTGGAAAAGGAAATCTCTTCACGTAAAAACTAGACGGAAGCATTCTCAGAAACTTCAATGGGCTTTACGCATTCAACTCACAGAGTGCAATGTTGCTTTTGCGAGCGCAGTTTTAAAAGACTGTTTTTGTAGAATTTGCTAGAGGATGTTTGGAGCGATGTGAGGCCTTTGCTGGAAAAGGAAATATCTTCACATAAAACCTAGACAGAAGCATTCTCAGAAACTCCTTTGTGATGAGTGCATTCAAATCACACACTTGAACCTTCCTTTGGAAAGAGCAGTTTTGAAACACTCTTTCTGAAGAATCTGCAAGGGGATATTTGGAGCGATTTGAGGCCTCTGCTGGAAATGAAATATCTTCACCTAAAAACTAGACGGAAGCATTCTCAGAAACTCCTTTGTGATGAGTGCATTCAACTCACAGAGTTGAAGCTTCCTTTTGATAGAGCAGTTTTGAAACACTCTTTTAGCAGCATCTGCAGGTGGATATTTGGAGCGCTTTGAGGCCAAGGCTGGAAAACGAAATATCATCACATAAAAACTCGACAGAAGCATTCTCTGAAACTTCTTTGTGATGAGTGCATTCAACTCACAGACTCGAACGTTGCTTTTGATAGAACAGTTTAGAAACACTCCTTTTGTAGAATCTGCAAGTGTTTATTTGGAGCGCTTGGAGGCCTATGTTGGAAAAGGACATATCTTCACATCAAGAGTAGACAGACGCATTCTCAGAAACTTCTTTGTGATGAGCGCATTGAACTCACAGAGTTGAACCTACCTATTGATAGAGAAGTTTTGAAACACCCTTTTTGTAGAATCTGCAAGTGAATATTTGGCGCGATTTGAGGCCGATGCAGGAAACGGAAATATCTTCACATGAAAGCTAGACAGATGAATTCTCCGAAACGTCTTTGTGATGAGTGCATTCAACTCACAGACTTGAAGCTTCCTTTTGAAAGAGCAGTTTCGAAACACTCTTTTTGTAGAATCTGCAAGTGGATATTTGGAGCGCTTTGAGGGCTATGCTGGAAAAGTTAATACCTTCACCTAAAAACTAGACAGACGCAAACTCAGAAACTTCTTTGTGACGTGCGCATTGAACTCACAGAGTTGAACCTTTCTTTTGATACAGAAGTTTTGAAACACTCTTTTCGTAGAATCTTCAAGTGGATGGATGGAGTGATTTGAGGCCTATGCTGGAAAAGGAAATACCTTCACGTAGAAACGAGACAAAAGCATTCTCAGAAAGTTCCCTGTGCTTTGTGCATTCAACTCACAGAGTTGAACATTCCCTTTGATAGAGCAGTTTTGAAACACTCTTTTTGTAGAATCTGCAAGTGGATATTTGGAGCGCTTTGAGGCCTCTGCCGCCAAAGGAATTATCATTGCATAAAAACTAGATGGAAGCGTTCTCAGAAACTTCCTTGTGATGAGTGCCTTCAACTCGCAGAGTGGAACCTTCCTTTCGATAGACCAGTTTTGATACACTGTTTTTGTAGAATCCGCAAGTGGCTATTTGGAGCTCTTTGAGGCTTATGCTGGAGAAGGAAATCTCTTCGTCTACAAACTAGACAGAAGCATTCTCAGAAACTTCTTTGTCATGTGGGGATTGAACTCACAGAGTTGAACATTCCTTTACATAGAGCCGTTTTGCAACACCCTTTCGGTGGAAAGTGAAAGTGCTTATTTGGTGCGATGGCGGCATCTAGTGGATAAGGAAATACATTCAGATGAAAACAAGATACATCCATTCTCAGAAACTTCTTTGTGATGACTGCATTCTACTCACAGAGTTGAACCTTCCTTTTGATAGTACAGTTTTGAAACACTCTTTTTGTGGAATCTGCAAGTGGCTATTTGGAGCGCTTTGAGGCCTATGCTGGAAAAGGAAATCTCTTCACATAAAACCTAGACAGAAGTATTCCCAGAAAGTTTTTCTGATGTGCGCATTCAACTCACCGAGTTGAACCTTCCTTTAGATAGAGCAGTTTTGAAACACTCTGTCTGTAGTACCTGCGAGTGGATATTTGGAGTGCTTTGAGTGCTACACTGTAAAAGCAAATATCTTCACTTGGAATCTAGACAGAAGAATTCTCAGAGACTTCCCTGTGCTCTCTGCATTCCACTCACAGAGTTGAACCTTCCTTTTGATAGAACAGTTTTGAAACACTCTTGTGGTAGAATCTGCAAGTCGATATTTGGAAGGTTTGGAGGCCTATCCTGGGAAAGGAAATATCTTCCCATCAAAACTAGACAGAAGCATTCTCAGAAGCTTCTTAGTGATGTGCGCATTCAAGTCACAGAGTTGAAGCTTCCTTTTGATATAGCAGTTTTGAACCACTCTTTTAGTGGAATCTGCAAGTGGATGTTCGGAGAGCTAAGAGGCCAACACTGGAAAAGGAAATCTCTTCACGTAAAAACTAGACGGAAGCATTCTCAGAAACTTCAATGGGCTTTACGCATTCAACTCACAGAGTGCAATGTTGCTTTTGCGAGCGCAGTTTTAAAAGACTGTTTTTGTAGAATTTGCTAGAGGATGTTTGGAGCGATGTGAGGCCTTTGCTGGAAAAGGAAATATCTTCACATAAAACCTAGACAGAAGCATTCTCAGAAACTCCTTTGTGATGAGTGCATTCAAATCACACACTTGAACCTTCCTTTGGAAAGAGCAGTTTTGAAACACTCTTTGTGAAGAATCTGCAAGTGGATATTTGGAGCGATTTGAGGCCTCTGCTGGAAATGAAATATCTTCACCTAAAAACTAGACGGAAGCATTCTCAGAAACTCCTTTGTGATGAGTGCATTCAACTCACAGAGTTGAAGCTTCCTTTTGATAGAGCAGTTTTGAAACACTCTTTTAGCAGCATCTGCAGGTGGATATTTGGAGCGCTTTGAGGCCAAGGCTGGAAAACGAAATATCATCACATAAAAACTCGACAGAAGCATTCTCTGAAACTTCTTTGTGATGAGTGCATTCAACTCACAGACTCGAACGTTGCTTTTGATAGAACAGTTTAGAAACACTCCTTTTGTAGAATCTGCAAGTGTTTATTTGGAGCGCTTGGAGGCCTATGTTGGAAAAGGACATATCTTCACATCAAGAGTAGACAGACGCATTCTCAGAAACTTCTTTGTGATGAGTGCATTGAATTCACAGAGTTGAACCTACCTATTGATAGAGAAGTTTTGAAACACCCTTTTTGTAGAATCTGCAAGTGAATATTTGGCGCGATTTGAGGCCGATGCAGGAAACGGAAATATCTTCACATGAAAGCTAGACAGATGAATTCTCCGAAACGTCTTTGTGATGAGTGCATTCAACTCACAGACTTGAAGCTTCCTTTTGAAAGAGCAGTTTCGAAACACTCTTTTTGTAGAATCTGCAAGTGGATATTTGGAGCGCTTTGAGGGCTATGCTGGAAAAGTTAATACCTTCACCTAAAAACTAGACAGACGCAAACTCAGAAACTTCTTTGTGACGTGCGCATTGAACTCACAGAGTTGAACCTTTCTTTTGATACAGAAGTTTTGAGACACTCTTTTCGTAGAATCTTCAAGTGGATGGATGGAGTGATTTGAGGCCTATGCTGGAAAAGGAAATACCTTCACGTAGAAACGAGACAAAAGCATTCTCAGAAAGTTCCCTGTGCTTTGTGCATTCAACTCACAGAGTTGAACATTCCCTTTGATAGAGCAGTTTTGAAACACTCTTTTTGTAGAATCTGCAAGTGGATATTTGGAGCGCTTTGAGGCCTCTGCCGCCAAAGGAATTATCATTGCATAAAAACTAGATGGAAGCGTTCTCAGAAACTTCCTTGTGATGAGTGCCTTCAACTCGCAGAGTGGAACCTTCCTTTCGATAGACCAGTTTTGAAACACTGTTTTTGTAGAATCCGCAAGTGGCTATTTGGAGCTCTTTGAGGCTTATGCTGGAGAAGGAAATCTCTTCGTCTACAAACTAGACAGAAGCATTCTCAGAAACTTCTTTGTCATGTGGGGATTGAACTCACAGAGTTGAACATTCCTTTACATAGAGCCGTTTTGCAACACCCTTTCGGTGGAAAGTGAAAGTGCTTATTTGGTGCGATGGCGGCATCTAGTGGATAAGGAAATACATTCAGATGAAAACAAGATACATCCATTCTCAGAAACTTCTTTGTGATGACTGCATTCTACTCACAGAGTTGAACCTTCCTTTTGATAGTACAGTTTTGAAACACTCTTTTTGTGGAATCTGCAAGTGGCTATTTGGAGCGCTTTGAGGCCTATGCTGGAAAAGGAAATCTCTTCACATAAAACCTAGACAGAAGTATTCCCAGAAAGTTTTTCTGATGTGCGCATTCAACTCACCGAGTTGAACCTTCCTTTAGATAGAGCAGTTTTGAAACACTCTGTCTGTAGTACCTGCGAGTGGATATTTGGAGTGCTTTGAGTGCTACACTGTAAAAGCAAATATCTTCACTTGGAATCTAGACAGAAGAATTCTCAGAGACTTCCCTGTGCTCTCTGCATTCCACTCACAGAGTTGAACCTTCCTTTTGATAGAACAGTTTTGAAACACTCTTGTGGTAGAATCTGCAAGTCGATATTTGGAAGGTTTGGAGGCCTATCCTGGGAAAGGAAATATCTTCCCATCAAAACTAGACAGAAGCATTCTCAGAAGCTTCTTAGTGATGTGCGCATTCAAGTCACAGAGTTGAAGCTTCCTTTTGATATAGCAGTTTTGAACCACTCTTTTAGTGGAATCTGCAAGTGGATGTTCGGAGAGCTAAGAGGCCAACACTGGAAAAGGAAATCTCTTCACGTAAAAACTAGACGGAAGCATTCTCAGAAACTTCAATGGGCTTTACGCATTCAACTCACAGAGTGCAATGTTGCTTTTGCGAGCGCAGTTTTAAAAGACTGTTTTTGTAGAATTTGCTAGAGGATGTTTGGAGCGATGTGAGGCCTTTGCTGGAAAAGGAAATATCTTCACATAAAACCTAGACAGAAGCATTCTCAGAAACTCCTTTGTGATGAGTGCATTCAAATCACACACTTGAACCTTCCTTTGGAAAGAGCAGTTTTGAAACACTCTTTGTGAAGAATCTGCAAGTGGATATTTGGAGCGATTTGAGGCCTCTGCTGGAAATGAAATATCTTCACCTAAAAACTAGACGGAAGCATTCTCAGAAACTCCTTTGTGATGAGTGCATTCAACTCACAGAGTTGAAGCTTCCTTTTGATAGAGCAGTTTTGAAACACTCTTTTAGCAGCATCTGCAGGTGGATATTTGGAGCGCTTTGAGGCCAAGGCTGGAAAACGAAATATCATCACATAAAAACTCGACAGAAGCATTCTCTGAAACTTCTTTGTGATGAGTGCATTCAACTCACAGACTCGAACGTTGCTTTTGATAGAACAGTTTAGAAACACTCCTTTTGTAGAATCTGCAAGTGTTTATTTGGAGCGCTTGGAGGCCTATGTTGGAAAAGGACATATCTTCACATCAAGAGTAGACAGACGCATTCTCAGAAACTTCTTTGTGATGAGTGCATTGAACTCACAGAGTTGAACCTACCTATTGATAGAGAAGTTTTGAAACACCCTTTTTGTAGAATCTGCAAGTGAATATTTGGCGCGATTTGAGGCCGATGCAGGAAACGGAAATATCTTCACATGAAAGCTAGACAGATGAATTCTCCGAAACGTCTTTGTGATGAGTGCATTCAACTCACAGACTTGAAGCTTCCTTTTGAAAGAGCAGTTTCGAAACACTCTTTTTGTAGAATCTGCAAGTGGATATTTGGAGCGCTTTGAGGGCTATGCTGGAAAAGTTAATACCTTCACCTAAAAACTAGACAGACGCAAACTCAGAAACTTCTTTGTGACGTGCGCATTGAACTCACAGAGTTGAACCTTTCTTTTGATACAGAAGTTTTGAAACACTCTTTTCGTAGAATCTTCAAGTGGATGGATGGAGTGATTTGAGGCCTATGCTGGAAAAGGAAATACCTTCACGTAGAAACGAGACAAAAGCATTCTCAGAAAGTTCCCTGTGCTTTGTGCATTCAACTCACAGAGTTGAACATTCCCTTTGATAGAGCAGTTTTGAAACACTCTTTTTGTAGAATCTGCAAGTGGATATTTGGAGCGCTTTGAGGCCTCTGCCGCCAAAGGAATTATCATTGCATAAAAACTAGATGGAAGCGTTCTCAGAAACTTCCTTGTGATGAGTGCCTTCAACTCGCAGAGTGGAACCTTCCTTTCGATAGACCAGTTTTGAAACACTGTTTTTGTAGAATCCGCAAGTGGCTATTTGGAGCTCTTTGAGGCTTATGCTGGAGAAGGAAATCTCTTCGTCTACAAACTAGACAGAAGCATTCTCAGAAACTTCTTTGTCATGTGGGGATTGAACTCACAGAGTTGAACATTCCTTTACATAGAGCCGTTTTGCAACACCCTTTCGGTGGAAAGTGAAAGTGCTTATTTGGTGCGATGGCGGCATCTAGTGGATAAGGAAATACATTCAGATGAAAACAAGATACATCCATTCTCAGAAACTTCTTTGTGATGACTGCATTCTACTCACAGAGTTGAACCTTCCTTTTGATAGTACAGTTTTGAAACACTCTTTTTGTGGAATCTGCAAGTGGCTATTTGGAGCGCTTTGAGGCCTATGCTGGAAAAGGAAATCTCTTCACATAAAACCTAGACAGAAGTATTCCCAGAAAGTTTTTCTGATGTGCGCATTCAACTCACCGAGTTGAACCTTCCTTTAGATAGAGCAGTTTTGAAACACTCTGTCTGTAGTACCTGCGAGTGGATATTTGGAGTGCTTTGAGTGCTACACTGTAAAAGCAAATATCTTCACTTGGAATCTAGACAGAAGAATTCTCAGAGACTTCCCTGTGCTCTCTGCATTCCACTCACAGAGTTGAACCTTCCTTTTGATAGAACAGTTTTGAAACACTCTTGTGGTAGAATCTGCAAGTCGATATTTGGAAGGTTTGGAGGCCTATCCTGGGAAAGGAAATATCTTCCCATCAAAACTAGACAGAAGCATTCTCAGAAACTTCTTAGTGATGTGCGCATTCAAGTCACAGAGTTGAAGCTTCCTTTTGATATAGCAGTTTGGAACCACTCTTTTAGTGGAATCTGCAAGTGGATGTTCGGAGAGCTAAGAGGCCAACACTGGAAAAGGAAATCTCTTCACGTAAAAACTAGACGGAAGCATTCTCAGAAACTTCAATGGGCTTTACGCATTCAACTCACAGTGCAATGTTGCTTTTGAGAGCGCAGTTTTAAAAGACTGTTTTTGTAGAATTTGCTAGAGGATGTTTGGAGCGATGTGAGGCCTTTGCTGGAAAAGGAAATATCTTCACATAAAACCTAGACAGAAGCATTCTCAGAAACTCCTTTGTGATGAGTGCATTCAAATCACACACTTGAACCTTCCTTTGGAAAGAGCAGTTTTGAAACACTCTTTGTGAAGAATCTGCAAGTGGATATTTGGAGCGATTTGAGGCCTATGCTGGAAATGAAATATCTTCACCTAAAAACTAGACGGAAGCATTCTCAGAAACTCCTTTGTGATGAGTGCATTCAACTCACAGAGTTGAAGCTTCCTTTTGATAGAGCAGTTTTGAAACACTCTTTTAGCAACATCTGCAGGTGGATATTTGGAGCGCTTTGAGGCCAAGGCTGGAAAACGAAATATCATCACATAAAAACTCGACAGAAGCATTCTCTGAAACTTCTTTGTGATGAGTGCATTCAACTCACAGACTCGAACGTTGCTTTTGATAGAACAGTTTAGAAACACTCCTTTTGTAGAATCTGCAAGTGTTTATTTGGAGCGCTTGGAGGCCTATGTTGGAAAAGGACATATCTTCACATCAAGAGTAGACAGACGCATTCTCAGAAACTTCTTTGTGATGAGTGCATTGAACTCACAGAGTTGAACCTACCTATTGATAGAGAAGTTTTGAAACACCCTTTTTGTAGAATCTGCAAGTGAATATTTGGCGCGATTTGAGGCCTATGCAGGAAACGGAAATATCTTCACATGAAAGCTAGACAGATGAATTCTCCGAAACGTCTTTGTGATGAGTGCATTCAACTCACAGACTTGAAGCTTCCTTTTGAAAGAGCAGTTTCGAAACACTCTTTTTGTAGAATCTGCAAGTGGATATTTGGAGCGCTTTGAGGGCTATGCTGGAAAAGTTAATACCTTCACCTAAAAACTAGACAGACGCAAACTCAGAAACTTCTTTGTGACGTGCGCATTGAACTCACAGAGTTGAACCTTTCTTTTGATACAGAAGTTTTGAAACACTCTTTTCGTAGAATCTTCAAGTGGATGGATGGAGTGATTTGAGGCCTATGCTGGAAAAGGAAATACCTTCACGTAGAAACGAGACAAAAGCATTCTCACAAAGTTCCCTGTGCTTTGTGCATTCAACTCACAGAGTTGAACATTCCCTTTGATAGAGCAGTTTTGAAACACTCTTTTTGTAGAATCTGCAAGTGGAAATTTGGAGCGCATTGAGGCCTCTGCCGCCAAAGGAATTATCATTGCATAAAAACTAGATGGAAGCGTTCTCAGAAACTTCCTTGTGATGAGTGCCTTCAACTCGCAGAGTGGAACCTTCCTTTCGATAGACCAGTTTTGAAACACTGTTTTTGTAGAATCCGCAAGTGGCTATTTGGAGCTCTTTGAGGCTTATGCTGGAAAAGGAAATATCTTCGTCTACAAACTAGACAGAAGCATTCTCAGAAACTTCTTTGTCATGTGGGGATTGAACTCACAGAGTTGAACATTCCTTTACATAGAGCCGTTTTGCAACACCCTTTCGGTGGAAAGTGAAAGTGCTTATTTGGTGCGATGGCGGCATCTAGTGGATAAGGAAATACATTCAGATGAAAACAAGATACATCCATTCTCAGAAACTTCTTTGTGATGACTGCATTCTACTCACAGAGTTGAACCTTCCTTTTGATAGAACAGTTTTGAAACACACTTTCTGTGGAATCTGCAAGTGGCTATTTGGAGCGCTTTGAGGCCTATGCTGGAAAAGGAAATCTCTTCACATAAAACCTAGACAGAAGTATTCCCAGAAAGTTTTTCTGATGTGCGCATTCAACTCACCGAGTTGAACCTTCCTTTAGATAGAGCAGTTTTGAAACACTCTGTCTGTAGTACCTGCGAGTGGATATTTGGAGTGCTTTGAGTGCTACACTGTAAAAGCAAATATCTTCACTTGGAATCTAGACAGAAGAATTCTCAGAGACTTCCCTGTGCTCTCTGCATTCCACTCACAGAGTTGAACCTTCCTTTTGATAGAACAGTTTTGAAACACTCTTGTGGTAGAATCTGCAAGTCGATATTTGGAAGGTTTGGAGGCCTATCCTGGGAAAGGAAATATCTTCCCATCAAAACTAGACAGAAGCATTCTCAGAAACTTCTTAGTGATGTGCGCATTCAAGTCACAGAGTTGAAGCTTCCTTTTGATATAGCAGTTTTGAACCACTCTTTTAGTGGAATCTGCAAGTGGATGTTCGGAGAGCTAAGAGGCCAACACTGGAAAAGGAAATCTCTTCACGTAAAAACTAGACGGAAGCATTCTCAGAAACTTCAATGGGCTTTACGCATTCAACTCACAGAGTGCAATGTTGCTTTTGAGAGCGCAGTTTTAAAACACTGTTTTTGTAGAATTTGCTAGAGGATGTTTGGAGCGATGTGAGGCCTTTGCTGGAAAAGGAAATATCTTCACATAAAACCTAGACAGAAGCATTCTCAGAAACTCCTTTGTGATGAGTGCATTCAAATCACACACTTGAACCTTCCTTTGGAAAGAGCAGTTTTGAAACACTCTTTCTGAAGAATCTGCAAGTGGATATTTGGAGCGATTTGAGGCCTCTGCTGGAAATGAAATATCTTCACCTAAAAACTAGACGGAAGCATTCTCAGAAACTCCTTTGTGATGAGTGCATTCAACTCACAGAGTTGAAGCTTCCTTTTGATAGAGCAGTTTTGAAACACTCTTTTAGCAACATCTGCAGGTGGATATTTGGAGCGCTTTGAGGCCAAGGCTGGAAAACGAAATATCATCACATAAAAACTCGACAGAAGCATTCTCTGAAACTTCTTTGTGATGAGTGCATTCAACTCACAGACTCGAACGTTGCTTTTGATAGAACAGCTTAGAAACACTCCTTTTGTAGAATCTGCAAGTGTTTATTTGGAGCGCTTGGAGGCCTATGTTGGAAAAGGACATATCTTCACATCAAGAGTAGACAGACGCATTCTCAGAAACTTCTTTGTGATGAGTGCATTGAACTCACAGAGTTGAACCTACCTATTGATAGAGAAGTTTTGAAACACCCTTTTTGTAGAATCTGCAAGTGAATATTTGGCGCGATTTGAGGCCTATGCAGGAAACGGAAATATCTTCACATGAAAGCTAGACAGATGAATTCTCCGAAACGTCTTTGTGATGAGTGCATTCAACTCACAGACTTGAAGCTTCCTTTTGAAAGAGCAGTTTCGAAACACTCTTTTTGTAGAATCTGCAAGTGGATATTTGGAGCGCTTTGAGGGCTATGCTGGAAAAGTTAATACCTTCACCTAAAAACTAGACAGACGCAAACTCAGAAACTTCTTTGTGACGTGCGCATTGAACTCACAGAGTTGAACCTTTCTTTTGATACAGAAGTTTTGAAACACTCTTTTCGTAGAATCTTCAAGTGGATGGATGGAGTGATTTGAGGCCTATGCTGGAAAAGGAAATACCTTCACGTAGAAACGAGACAAAAGCATTCTCAGAAAGTTCCCTGTGCTTTGTGCATTCAACTCACAGAGTTGAACATTCCCTTTGATAGAGCAGTTTTGAAACACTCTTTTTGTAGAATCTGCAAGTGGAAATTTGGAGCGCATTGAGGCCTCTGCCGCCAAAGGAATTATCATTGCATAAAAACTAGATGGAAGCGTTCTCAGAAACTTCCTTGTGATGAGTGCCTTCAACTCGCAGAGTGGAACCTTCCTTTCGATAGACCAGTTTTGAAACACTGTTTTTGTAGAATCCGCAAGTGGCTATTTGGAGCTCTTTGAGGCTTACGCTGGAAAAGGAAATATCTTCGTCTACAAACTAGACAGAAGCATTCTCAGAAACTTCTTTGTCATGTGGGGATTGAACTCACAGAGTTGAACATTCCTTTACATAGAGCCGTTTTGCAACACCCTTTCGGTGGAAAGTGAAAGTGCTTATTTGGTGCGATGGCGGCATCTAGTGGATAAGGAAATACATTCAGATGAAAACAAGATACATCCATTCTCAGAAACTTCTTTGTGATGACTGCATTCTACTCACAGAGTTGAACCTTCCTTTTGATAGAACAGTTTTGAAACACACTTTCTGTGGAATCTGCAAGTGGCTATTTGGAGCGCTTTGAGGCCTATGCTGGAAAAGGAAATCTCTTCACATAAAACCTAGACAGAAGTATTCCCAGAAAGTTTTTCTGATGTGCGCATTCAACTCACCGAGTTGAACCTTCCTTTAGATAGAGCAGTTTTGAAACACTCTGTCTGTAGTACCTGCGAGTGGATATTTGGAGTGCTTTGAGTGCTACACTGTAAAAGCAAATATCTTCACTTGGAATCTAGACAGAAGAATTCTCAGAGACTTCCCTGTGCTCTCTGCATTCCACTCACAGAGTTGAACCTTCCTTTTGATAGAACAGTTTTGAAACACTCTTGTGGTAGAATCTGCAAGTCGATATTTGGAAGGTTTGGAGGCCTATCCTGGGAAAGGAAATATCTTCCCATCAAAACTAGACAGAAGCATTCTCAGAAACTTCTTAGTGATGTGCGCATTCAAGTCACAGAGTTGAAGCTTCCTTTTGATATAGCAGTTTTGAACCACTCTTTTAGTGGAATCTGCAAGTGGATGTTCGGAGAGCTAAGAGGCCAACACTGGAAAAGGAAATCTCTTCACGTAAAAACTAGACGGAAGCATTCTCAGAAACTTCAATGGGCTTTACGCATTCAACTCACAGAGTGCAATGTTGCTTTTGAGAGCGCAGTTTTAAAACACTGTTTTTGTAGAATTTGCTAGAGGATGTTTGGAGCGATGTGAGGCCTTTGCTGGAAAAGGAAATATCTTCACATAAAACCTAGACAGAAGCATTCTCAGAAACTCCTTTGTGATGAGTGCATTCAAATCACACACTTGAACCTTCCTTTGGAAAGAGCAGTTTTGAAACACTCTTTCTGAAGAATCTGCAAGTGGATATTTGGAGCGATTTGAGGCCTATGCTGGAAATGAAATATCTTCACCTAAAAACTAGACGGAAGCATTCTCAGAAACTCCTTTGTGATGAGTGCATTCAACTCACAGAGTTGAAGCTTCCTTTTGATAGAGCAGTTTTGAAACACTCTTTTAGCAGCATCTGCAGGTGGATATTTGGAGCGCTTTGAGGCCAAGGCTGGAAAACGAAATATCATCACATAAAAACTCGACAGAAGCATTCTCTGAAACTTCTTTGTGATGAGTGCATTCAACTCACAGACTCGAACGTTGCTTTTGATAGAACAGTTTAGAAACACTCCTTTTGTAGAATCTGCAAGTGTTTATTTGGAGCGCTTGGAGGCCTATGCTGGAAAAGGACATATCTTCACATCAAGAGTAGACAGACGCATTCTCAGAAACGTCTTTGTGATGAGTGCATTGAACTCACAGAGTTGAACCTACCTATTGATAGAGAAGTTTTGAAACACCCTTTTTGTAGAATCTGCAAGTGAATATTTGGCGCGATTTGAGGCCTATGCAGGAAACGGAAATATCTTCACATGAAAGCTAGACAGATGAATTCTCCGAAACATCTTTGTGATGAGTGCATTTAACTCACAGACTTGAAGCTTCCTTTTGAAAGAGCAGTTTCGAAACACTCTTTTTGTAGAATCTGCAAGTGGATATTTGGACCGCTTTGAGGGCTATGCTGGAAAAGTTAATACCTTCACCTAAAAACTAGACAGACGCAAACTCAGAAACTTCTTTGTGACGTGTGCATTGAACTCACAGAGTTGAACCTTTCTTTTGATACAGAAGTTTTGAAACACTCTTTTCGTAGAATCTTCAAGTGGATGGATGGAGTGATTTGAGGCCTATGCTGGAAAAGGAAATACCTTCACGTAGAAACGAGACAAAAGCATTCTCAGAAAGTTCCCTGTGCTTTGTGCATTCAACTCACAGAGGTGAACATTCCCTTTGATAGAGCAGTTTTGAAACACTCTTTTTGTAGAATCTGCAAGTGGATATTTGGAGCGCTTTGAGGCCTCTGCCGCCAAAGGAATTATCATTGCATAAAAACTAGATGGAAGCGTTCTCAGAAACTTCCTTGTGATGAGTGCATTCAACTCGCAGTGTGGAACCTTCCTTTCGATAGACCAGTTTTGAAACACTGTTTTTGTAGAATCCGCAAGTGGCTATTTGGAGCTCTTTGAGGCTTATGCTGGAAAAGGAAATATCTTCGTCTACAAACTAGACAGAAGCATTCTCAGAAACTTCTTTGTCATGTGGGGATTGAACTCACAGAGTTGAACATTCCTTTACATAGAGCAGTTTTGCAACACCCTTTCGGTGGAAAGTGAAAGTGCTTATTTGGTGCGATGGCGGCATCTAGTGGATAAGGAAATACATTCAGATGAAAACAAGATACATCCATTCTCAGAAACTTCTTTGTGATGACTGCATTCTACTCACAGAGTTGAACCTTCCTTTTGATAGAACAGTTTTGAAACACTCTTTTTGTGGAATCTGCAAGTGGCTATTTGGAGCGCTTTGAGGCCTATGCTGGAAAAGGAAATCTCTTCACATAAAACCTAGACAGAAGTATTCCCAGAAAGTTTTTCTGATGTGCGCATTCAACTCACCGAGTTGAACCTTCCTTTAGTTAGAGCAGTTTTGAAACACTCTGTCTGTAGTACCTGCGAGTGGATATTTGGAGTGCTTTGAGTGCTACACTGTAAAAGCAAATATCTTCACTTGGAATCTAGACAGAAGAATTCTCAGAGACTTCCCTGTGCTCTCTGCATTCCACTCACAGAGTTGAACCTTCCTTTTGATAGAACAGTTTTGAAACACTCTTGTGGTAGAATCTGCAAGTCGATATTTGGAAGGTTTGGAGGCCTATCCTGGGAAAGGAAATATCTTCCCATCAAAACTAGACAGAAGCATTCTCAGAAACTTCTTAGTGATGTGCGCATTCAAGTCACAGAGTTGAAGCTTCCTTTTGATATAGCAGTTTTGAACCACTCTTTTAGTGGAATCTGCAAGTGGATGTTCGGAGAGCTAAGAGGCCAACACTGGAAAAGGAAATCTCTTCACGTAAAAACTAGACGGAAGCATTCTCAGAAACTTCAATGGGCTTTACGCATTCAACTCACAGAGTGCAATGTTGCTTTTGAGAGCGCAGTTTTAAAACACTGTTTTTGTAGAATTTGCTAGAGGATGTTTGGAGCGATGTGAGGCCTTTGCTGGAAAAGGAAATATCTTCACATAAAACCTAGACAGAAGCATTCTCAGAAACTCCTTTGTGATGAGTGCATTCAAATCACACACTTGAACCTTCCTTTGGAAAGAGCAGTTTTGAAACACTCTTTCTGAAGAATCTGCAAGTGAATATTTGGAGCGATTTGAGGCCTATGCTGGAAATGAAATATCTTCACCTAAAAACTAGACGGAAGCATTCTCAGAAACTCCTTTGTGATGAGTGCATTCAACTCACAGAGTTGAAGCTTCCTTTTGATAGAGCAGTTTTGAAACACTCTTTTAGCAGCATCTGCAGGTGGATATTTGGAGCGCTTTGAGGCCAAGGCTGGAAAACGAAATATCATCACATAAAAACTCGACAGAAGCATTCTCTGAAACTTCTTTGTGATGAGTGCATTCAACTCACAGACTCGAACGTTGCTTTTGATAGAACAGTTTAGAAACACTCCTTTTGTAGAATCTGCAAGTGTTTATTTGGAGCGCTTGGAGGCCTATGTTGGAAAAGGACATATCTTCACATCAAGAGTAGACAGACGCATTCTCAGAAACGTCTTTGTGATGAGTGCATTGAACTCACAGAGTTGAACCTACCTATTGATAGAGAAGTTTTGAAACACCCTTTTTGTAGAATCTGCAAGTGAATATTTGGCGCGATTTGAGGCCTATGCAGGAAACGGAAATATCTTCACATGAAAGCTAGACAGATGAATTCTCCGAAACATCTTTGTGATGAGTGCATTCAACTCACAGACTTGAAGCTTCCTTTTGAAAGAGCAGTTTCGAAACACTCTTTTTGTAGAATCTGCAAGTGGATATTTGGACCGCTTTGAGGGCTATGCTGGAAAAGTTAATACCTTCACCTAAAAACTAGACAGACGCAAACTCAGAAACTTCTTTGTGACGTGTGCATTGAACTCACAGAGTTGAACCTTTCTTTTGATACAGAAGTTTTGAAACACTCTTTTCGTAGAATCTTCAAGTGGATGGATGGAGTGATTTGAGGCCTATGCTGGAAAAGGAAATACCTTCACGTAGAAACGAGACAAAAGCATTCTCAGAAAGTTCCCTGTGCTTTGTGCATTCAACTCACAGAGGTGAACATTCCCTTTGATAGAGCAGTTTTGAAACACTCTTTTTGTAGAATCTGCAAGTGGATATTTGGAGCGCTTTGAGGCCTCTGCCGCCAAAGGAATTATCATTGCATAAAAACTAGATGGAAGCGTTCTCAGAAACTTCCTTGTGATGAGTGCCTTCAACTCGCAGAGTGGAACCTTCCTTTCGATAGACCAGTTTTGAAACACTGTTTTTGTAGAATCCGCAAGTGGCTATTTGGAGCTCTTTGAGGCTTATGCTGGAAAAGGAAATATCTTCGTCTACAAACTAGACAGAAGCATTCTCAGAAACTTCTTTGTCATGTGGGGATTGAACTCACAGAGTTGAACATTCCTTTACATAGAGCAGTTTTGCAACAACCTTTCGGTGGAAAGTGAAAGTGCTTATTTGGTGCGATGGCGGCATCTAGTGGATAAGGAAATACATTCAGATGAAAACAAGATACATCCATTCTCAGAAACTTCTTTGTGATGACTGCATTCTACTCACAGAGTTGAACCTTCCTTTTGATAGAACAGTTTTGAAACACTCTTTTTGTGGAATCTGCAAGTGGCTATTTGGAGCGCTTTGAGGCCTATGCTGGAAAAGGAAATCTCTTCACATAAAACCTAGACAGAAGTATTCCCAGAAAGTTTTTCTGATGTGCGCATTCAACTCACCGAGTTGAACCTTCCTTTAGTAAGAGCAGTTTTGAAACACTCTGTCTGTAGTACCTGCGAGTGGATATTTGGAGTGCTTTGAGTGCTACACTGTAAAAGCAAATATCTTCACTTGGAATCGAGACAGAAGAATTCTCAGAGACTTCCCTGTGCTCTCTGCATTCCACTCACAGAGTTGAACCTTCCTTTTGATAGAACAGTTTTGAAACACTCTTGTGGTAGAATCTGCAAGTCGATATTTGGAAGGTTTGGAGGCCTATCCTGGGAAAGGAAATATCTTCCCATCAAAACTAGACAGAAGCATTCTCAGAAGCTTCTTAGTGATGTGCGCATTCAAGTCACAGAGTTGAAGCTTCCTTTTGATATAGAAGTTTTGAACCACTCTTTTAGTGGAATGTGCAAGTGGATGTTCGGAGAGCTAAGAGGCCAACACTGGAAAAGGAAATCTCTTCACGTAAAAACTAGACGGAAGCATTCTCAGAAACTTCAATGGGCTTTACGCATTCAACTCACAGAGTGCAAGTTTGCTTTTGAGAGCGCAGTTTTAAAACACTGTTTTTGTAGAATTTGCTAGAGGATGTTTGGAGCGATGTGAGGCCTTTGCTGGAAAAGGAAATATCTTCACATAAAACCTAGACAGAAGCATTCTCAGAAACTCCTTTGTGATGAGTGCATTCAAATCACACACTTGAACCTTCCTTTGGAAAGAGCAGTTTTGAAACACTCTTTCTGAAGAATCTGCAAGTGGATATTTGGAGCGATTTGAGGCCTCTGCTGGAAATGAAATATCTTCACCTAAAAACTAGACGGAAGCATTCTCAGAAACTCCTTTGTGATGAGTGCATTCAACTCACAGAGTTGAAGCTTCCTTTTGATAGAGCAGTTTTGAAACACTCTTTTAGCAGCATCTGCAGGTGGATATTTCCAGCGCTTTGAGGCCAAGGCTGGAAAACGAAATATCATCACATAAAAACTCGACAGAAGCATTCTCTGAAACTTCTTTGTGATGAGTGCATTCAACTCACAGACTCGAACGTTGCTTTTGATAGAACAGTTTAGAAACACTCCTTTTGTAGAATCTGCAAGTGTTTATTTGGAGCGCTTGGAGGCCTATGTTGGAAAAGGACATATCTTCACATCAAGAGTAGACAGACGCATTCTCAGAAACTTCTTTGTGATGAGTGCATTGAACTCACAGAGTTGAACCTACCTATTGATAGAGAAGTTTTGAAACACCCTTTTTGTAGAATCTGCAAGTGAATATTTGGCGCGATTTGAGGCCTATGCAGGAAACGGAAATATCTTCACATGAAAGCTAGACAGATGAATTCTCCGAAACGTCGTTGTGATGAGTGCATTCAACTCACAGACTTGAAGCTTCCTTTTGAAAGAGCAGTTTCGAAACACTCTTTTTGTAGAATCTGCAAGTGGATATTTGGAGCGCTTTGAGGGCTATGCTGGAAAAGTTAATACCTTCACCTAAAAACTAGACAGACGCAAACTCAGAAACTTCTTTGTGACGTGCGCATTGAACTCACAGAGTTGAACCTTTCTTTTGATACAGAAGTTTCGAAACACTCTTTTCGTAGAATCTTCAAGTGGATGGATGGAGTGATTTGAGGCCTATGCTGGAAAAGGAAATACCTTCACGTAGAAACGAGACAAAAGCATTCTCAGAAAGTTCCCTGTGCTTTGTGCATTCAACTCACAGAGTTGAACATTCCCTTTGATAGAGCAGTTTTGAAACACTCTTTTTGTAGAATCTGCAAGTGGATATTTGGAGCGCTTTGAGGCCTCTGCCCCCAAAGGAATTATCATTGCATAGAAACTAGATGGAAGCGTTCTCAGAAACTTCCTTGTGATGAGTGCCTTCAACTCGCAGAGTGGAACCTTCCTTTCGATAGACCAGTTTTGAAACACTGTTTTTGTAGAATCCGCAAGTGGCTATTTGGAGCTCTTTGAGGCTTATGCTGGAAAAGGAAATATCTTCGTCTACAAACTAGACAGAAGCATTCTCAGAAACTTCTTTGTCATGTGGGGATTGAACTCACAGAGTTGAACATTCCTTTACATAGAGCCGTTTTGCAACACCCTTTCGGTGGAAAGTGAAAGTGCTTATTTGGTGCGATGGCGGCATCTAGTGGATAAGGAAATACATTCAGATGAAAACAAGATACATCCATTCTCAGAAACTTCTTTGTGATGACTGCATTCTACTCACAGAGTTGAACCTTCCTTTAGATAGAACAGTTTTGAAACACTCTTTCTGTGGAATCTGCAAGTGGCTATTTGGAGCGATTTGAGGCCTATGCTGGAAAAGGAAATCTCTTCACATAAAACCTAGACAGAAGTATTCCCAGAAAGTTTTTCTGATGTGCGCATTCAACTCACCGAGTTGAACCTTCCTTTAGATAGAGCAGTTTTGAAACACTCTGTCTGTAGTACCTGCGAGTGGATATTTGGAGTGCTTTGAGTGCTACACTGTAAAAGCAAATATCTTCACTTGGAATCTAGACAGAAGAATTCTCAGAGACTTCCCTGTGCTCTCTGCATTCCACTCACAGAGTTGAACCTTCCTTTTGATAGAAAAGTTTTGAAACACTCTTGTGGTAGAATCTGCAAGTCGATATTTGGAAGGTTTGGAGGCCTATCCTGGGAAAGGAAATATCTTCCCATCAAAACTAGACAGAAGCATTCTCAGAAACTTCTTAGTGATGTGCGCATTCAAGTCACAGAGTTGAAGCTTCCTTTTGATATAGCAGTTTTGAACCACTCTTTTAGTGGAATCTGCAAGTGGATGTTCGGAGAGCTAAGAGGCCAACACTGGAAAAGGAAATCTCTTCACGTAAAAACTAGACGGAAGCATTCTCAGAAACTTCAATGGGCTTTACGCATTCAACTCACAGAGTGCAATGTTGCTTTTGAGAGCGCAGTTTTAAAACACTGTTTTTGTAGAATTTGCTAGAGGATGTTTGGAGCGATGTGAGGCCTTTGCTGGAAAAGGAAATATCTTCACATAAAACCTAGACAGAAGCATTCTCAGAAACTCCTTTGTGATGAGTGCATTCAAATCACACACTTGAACCTTCCTTTGGAAAGAACAGTTTTGAAACACTCTTTCTGAAGAATCTGCAAGTGGATATTTGGAGCGATTTGAGGCCTCTGCTGGAAATGAAATATCTTCACCTAAAAACTAGACGGAAGCATTCTCAGAAACTCCTTTGTGATGAGTGCATTCAACTCACAGAGTTGAAGCTTCCTTTTGATAGAGCAGTTTTGAAACACTCTTTTAGCAGCATCTGCAAGTGGATATTTGGAGCGCTTTGAGGCCAAGGCTGGAAAACGAAATCTCATCACATAAAAACTCGACAGAAGCATTCTCTGAAACTTCTTTGTGATGAGTGCATTCAACTCACAGACTCGAACGTTTCTTTTGATAGAACAGTTTAGAAACACTCCTTTTGTAGAATCTGCAAGTGTTTATTTGGAGCGCTTTGAGGCCTATGTTGGAAAAGGACATATCTTCACATCAAAAGTAGACAGACGAATTCTCAGAAACTTCTTTGTGATGAGTGCATTGAACTCACAGAGTTCAACCTACCTATTGATAGAGAAGTTTTGAAACACCCTTTTTGTAGAATCTGCAAGTGAATATTTGGCGCGATTTGAGGCCTATGCAGGAAACGGAAATATCTTCACATGAAAACTAGACAGATGAATTCTCCGAAACGTCTTTGTGATGAGTGCATTCAACTCACAGACTTGAAGCTTCCTTTTGAAAGAGCAGTTTCGAAACACTCTTTTTGTAGAATCTGCAAGTGGATATTTGGAGCGCTTTGAGGGCTATGCTGGAAAAGTTAATACCCTCACCTAAAAACTAGACAGAAGCATACTCAGAAACTTCTTTGTGACGTGTGCATTGAACTCACAGAGTTGAACCTTTCTTTTGATACAGAAGTTTTGAAACACTCTTTTCGTAGAATCTTCAAGTGGATGGATGGAGTGATTTGAGGCCTATGCTGGAAAAGGAAATACCTTCACGTAGAAACGAGACAAAAGCATTCTCAGAAAGTTCCCTGTGCTTTGTGCATTCAACTCACAGAGTTGAACATTCCCTTTGATAGAGCAGTTTTGAAACACTCTTTTTGTAGAATCTGCAAGTGGATATTTGGAGCGCTTTGAGGCCTCTGCCGCCAAAGGAATTATCATTGCATAAAAACTAGATGGAAGCGTTCTCAGAAACTTCCTTGTGATGAGTGCATTCAATTCGCAAAGTGGAACCTTCCTTTCGATAGCCCAGTTTTGAAACACTGTTTTTGTAGAATCCGCAAGTGGCTATTTGGAGCTCTTTGAGGCTTATGCTGGAGAAGGAAATATCTTCGTCTACAAACTAGACAGAAGCATTCTCAGAAACTTCTTTGTCATGTGGGGATTGAACTCACACAGTTGAGCATTCCTTTACATAGAGCAGTTTTGCAACACCCTTTCGGTGGAAAGTGAAAGTGCTTATTTGGTGCGATGGCGGCATCTAGTGGATAAGGAAATACATTAAGATGAAAACAAGATACATCCATTCTCAGAAACTTCTTTGTGATGACTGCATTCTACTCACAGAGTTGAACCTTCCTTTTGATAGAACAGTTTTGAAACACTCTTTTTGTGGAATCTGCAAGTGGCTACTTGGAGCGCTTTGGGGCCTATGCTGGAAAAGGAAATCTCTTCACATAAAACCTAGACAGAAGTATTCCCAGAAAGTTTTTCTGATGTGCGCATTCAACTCACCGAGTTGAACCTTCCTTTAGATAGAGCAGTTTTGAAACACTCTGTCTGTAGTACCTGCGAGTGGATATTTGGAGTGCTTTGAGTGCTACACTGTAAAAGCAAATATCTTCACTTGGACTCTAGACAGAAGAATTCTCAGAGACTTCCCTGTGCTCTCTGCATTCCACTCACAGAGTTGAACCTTCCTTTTGATAGAACAGTTTTGAAACACTCTTGTGGTAGAATCTGCAAGTCGATATTTGGAAGGTTTGGAGGCCTATCCTGGGAAAGGAAATATCTTCCCATCAAAACTAGACAGAAGCATTCTCAGAAACTTCTTAGTGATGTGCGCATTCAAGTCACAGAGTTGAAGCTTCCTTTTGATATAGCAGTTTTGAACCACTCTTTTAGTAGAATCTGCAAGTGGATGTTCGGAGAGCTAAGAGGCCAACACTGGAAAAGGAAATCTCTTCACGTAAAAACTAGACGGAAGCATTCTCAGAAACTTCAATGGGCTTTACGCATTCAACACACAGAGTGCAATGTTGCTTTTGAGAGCGCAGTTTTAAAACACTGTTTTTGTAGAATTTGCTAGAGGATGTTTGGAGCGATGTGAGGCCTTTGCTGGAAAAGGAAATATCTTCACATAAAACCTAGACAGAAGCATTCTCAGAAACTCCTTTGTGATGAGTGCATTCAAATCACACACTTGAACCTTCCTTTGGAAAGAGCAGTTTTGAAACACTCTTTCTGAAGAATCTGCAAGGGGATATTTGGAGCGATTTGAGGCCTCTGCTGGAAATGAAATATCTTCACCTAAAAACTAGACGGAAGCATTCTCAGAAACTCCTTTGTGATGAGTGCATTCAACTCACAGAGTTGAAGCTTCCTTTTGATAGAGCAGTTTTGAAACACTCTTTTAGCAGCATCTGCAGGTGGATATTTGGAGCGCTTTGAGGCCAAGGCTGGAAAACGAAATATCATCACATAAAAACTCGACAGAAGCATTCTCTGAAACTTCTTTGTGATGAGTGCATTCAACTCACAGACTCGAACGTTGCTTTTGATAGAACAGTTTAGAAACACTCCTTTTGTAGAATCTGCAAGTGTTTATTTGGAGCGCTTGGAGGCCTATGTTGGAAAAGGACATATCTTCACATCAAGAGTAGACAGACGCATTCTCAGAAACTTCTTTGTGATGAGTGCATTGAACTCACAGAGTTGAACCTACCTATTGATAGAGAAGTTTTGAAACACCCTTTTTGTAGAATCTGCAAGTGAATATTTGGCGCGATTTGAGGCCTATGCAGGAAACGGAAATATCTTCACATGAAATCTAGACAGATGAATTCTCCGAAACGTCTTTGTGATGAGTGCATTCAAGTCACAGACTTGAAGCTTCCTTTTGAAAGAGCAGTTTCGAAACACTCTTTTTGTAGAATCTGCAAGTGGATATTTGGAGCACTTTGAGGGCTATGCTGGAAAAGTTAATACCTTCACCTAAAAACTAGACAGACGCAAACTCAGAAACTTCTTTGTGATGTGTGCATTGAACTCACAGAGTTGAACCTTTCTTTTGATACAGAAGTTTTGAAACACTCTTTTCGTAGAATCTTCAAGTGGATGGATGGAGTGATTTGAGGCCTATGCTGGAAAAGGAAATACCTTCACGTAGAAACGAGACAAAAGCATTCTCAGAAAGTTCCCTGTGCTTTGTGCATTCAACTCACAGAGTTGAACATTCCCTTTGATAGAGCAGTTTTGAAACACTCTTCTTGTAGAATCTGCAAGTGGATATTTAGAGCGCTTTGAGGCCTCTGCCGCCAAAGGAATTATCATTGCATAAAAACTAGATGGAAGCGTTCTCAGAAACTTCCTTGTGATGAGTGCCTTCAACTCGCAGAGTGGAACCTTCGTTTCGATAGATCAGTTTTGAAACACTGTTTTTGTAGAATCCGCAAGTGGCTATTTGGAGCTCTTTGAGGCTTATGCTGGAAAAGGAAATATCTTCGTCTACAAACTAGACAGAAGCATTCTCAGAAACTTCTTTGTCATGTGGGGATTGAACTCACAGAGTTGAACATTCCTTTACATAGAGCAGTTTTGCAACACCCTTTCGGTGGAAAATGAAAGTGCTTATTTGGTGCGATGGCGGCATCTAGTGGATAAGGAAATACATTCAGATGAAAACAAGATAAATCCATTCTCAGAAACTTCTTTGTGATGACTGCATTCTACTCACAGAGTTGAACCTTCCTTTTGATAGAACAGTTTTGAAACACCCTTTTTGTGGAATCTGCAAGTGGCTATTTGGAGCGCTTTGAGGCCTATGCTGGAAAAGGAAATCTCTTCACATAAAACCTAGACAGAAGTATTCCCAGAAAGTTTTTCTGATGTGCGCATTCAACTCACCGAGTTGAACCTTCCTTTAGATGGAGCAGTTTTGAAACACTCTGTCTGTAGTACCTGCGAGTGGATATTTGGAGTGCTTTGAGTGCTACACTGTAAAAGCAAATGTCTTCACTTGGAATCTAGACAGAAGAATTCTCAGAGACTTTCCTGTGCTCTCTGCATTCCACTCACAGAGTTGAACCTTCCTTTTGATAGAACAGTTTTGAAACACTCTTGTGGTAGAATCTGCAAGTCGATATTTGGAAGGTTTGGAGGCCTATCCTGGGAAAGGAAATATCTTCCCATCAAAACTAGACAGAAGCATTCTCAGAAACTTCTTAGTGATGTGCGCATTCAAGTCACAGAGTTGAAGCTTCCTTTTGATATAGCAGTTTTGAACCACTCTTTTAGTAGAATCTGCAAGTGGATGTTCGGAGAGCTAAGAGGCCAACACTGGAAAAGGAAATCTCTTCACGTAAAAACTAGACGGAAGCATTCTCAGAAACTTCAATGGGCTTTACGCATTCAACACACAGAGTGCAATGTTGCTTTTGAGAGCGCAGTTTTAAAACACTGTTTTTGTAGAATTTGCTAGAGGATGTTTGGAGCGATGTGAGGCCTTTGCTGGAAAAGGAAATATCTTCACATAAAACCTAGACAGAAGCATTCTCAGAAACTCCTTTGTGATGAGTGCATTCAAATCACACACTTGAACCTTCCTTTGGAAAGAGCAGTTTTGAAACACTCTTTCTGAAGAATCTGCAAGGGGATATTTGGAGCGATTTGAGGCCTCTGCTGGAAATGAAATATCTTCACCTAAAAACTAGACGGAAGCATTCTCAGAAACTCCTTTGTGATGAGTGCATTCAACTCACAGAGTTGAAGCTTCCTTTTGATAGAGCAGTTTTGAAACACTCTTTTAGCAGCATCTGCAGGTGGATATTTGGAGCGCTTTGAGGCCAAGGCTGGAAAACGAAATATCATCACATAAAAACTCGACAGAAGCATTCTCTGAAACTTCTTTGTGATGAGTGCATTCAACTCACAGACTCGAACGTTGCTTTTGATAGAACAGTTTAGAAACACTCCTTTTGTAGAATCTGCAAGTGTTTATTTGGAGCGCTTGGAGGCCTATGTTGGAAAAGGACATATCTTCACATCAAGAGTAGACAGACGCATTCTCAGAAACTTCTTTGTGATGAGTGCATTGAACTCACAGAGTTGAACCTACCTATTGATAGAGAAGTTTTGAAACACCCTTTTTGTAGAATCTGCAAGTGAATATTTGGCGCGATTTGAGGCCTATGCAGGAAACGGAAATATCTTCACATGAAATCTAGACAGATGAATTCTCCGAAACGTCTTTGTGATGAGTGCATTCAACTCACAGACTTGAAGCTTCCTTTTGAAAGAGCAGTTTCGAAACACTCTTTTTGTAGAATCTGCAAGTGGATATTTGGAGCACTTTGAGGGCTATGCTGGAAAAGTTAATACCTTCACCTAAAAACTAGACAGACGCAAACTCAGAAACTTCTTTGTGATGTGTGCATTGAACTCACAGAGTTGAACCTTTCTTTTGATACAGAAGTTTTGAAACACTCTTTCCGTAGAATCTTCAAGTGGATGGATGGAGTGATTTGAGGCCTATGCTGGAAAAGGAAATACCTTCACGTAGAAACGAGACAAAAGCATTCTCAGAAAGTTCCCTGTGCTTTGTGCATTCAACTCACAGAGTTGAACATTCCCTTTGATAGAGCAGTTTTGAAACACTCTTCTTGTAGAATCTGCAAGTGGATATTTGGAGCGCTTTGAGGCCTCTGCCGCCAAAGGAATTATCATTGCATAAAAGCTAGATGGAAGCGTTCTCAGAAACTTCCTTGTGATGAGTGCCTTCAACTCGCAGAGTGGAACCTTCCTTTCGATAGACCAGTTTTGAAACACTGTTTTTGTAGAATCCGCAAGTGGCTATTTGGAGCTCTTTGAGGCTTATGCTGGAAAAGGAAATATCTTCGTCTACAAACTAGACAGAAGCATTCTCAGAAACTTCTTTGTCATGTGGGGATTGAACTCACAGAGTTGAACATTCCTTTACATAGAGCAGTTTTGCAACACCCTTTCGGTGGAAAGTGAAAGTGCTTATTTGGTGCGATGGCGGCATCTAGTGGATAAGGAAATACATTCAGATGAAAACAAGATACATCCATTCTCAGAAACTTCTTTGTGATGACTGCATTCTACTCACAGAGTTGAACCTTCCTTTTGATAGAGCAGTTTTGAAACACTCTTTTTGTGGAATCTGCAAGTGGCTATTTGGAGCGCTTTGAGGCCTAAGCTGGAAAAGGAAATCTCTTCACATAAAACCTAGACAGAAGTATTCCCAGAAAGTTTTTCTGATGTGCGCATTCAACTCACCGAGTTGAACCTTCCTTTAGATAGAGCAGTTTTGAAACACTCTGTCTGTAGTACCTGCGAGTGGATATTTGGAGTGCTTTGAGTGCTACACTGTAAAAGCAAATATCTTCACTTGGAATCTAGACAGAAGAATTCTCAGAGACTTCCCTGTGCTCTCTGCATTCCACTCACAGAGTTGAACCTTCCTTTTGATAGAACAGTTCTGAAACACTCTTGTGGTAGAATCTGCAAGTCGATATTTGGAAGGTTTGGAGGCCTATCCTGGGAAAGGAAATATCTTCCCATCAAAACTAGACAGAAGCATTCTCAGAAGCTTCTTAGTGATGTGCGCATTCAAGTCACAGAGTTGAAGCTTCCTTTTGATATAGCAGTTTTGAACCACTCTTTTAGTGGAATCTGCAAGTGGATGTTCGGAGAGCTAAGAGGCCAACACTGGAAAAGGAAATCTCTTCACGTAAAAACTAGACGGAAGCATTCTCAGAAACTTCAATGGGCTTTACGCATTCAACTCACAGAGTGCAATGTTGCTTTCGAGAGCGCAGTTTTAAAACACTGTTTTTGTAGAATTTGCTGGAGGATGTTTGGAGCGATGTGAGGCCTTTGCTGGAAAAGGAAATATCTTCACATAAAACCTAGACAGAAGCATTCTCAGAAACTCCTTTGTGATGAGTGCATTCAAATCACACACTTGAACCTTCCTTTGGAAAGAGCAGTTTTGAAACACTCTTTCTGAAGAATCTGCAAGGGGATATTTGGAGCGATTTGAGGCCTCTGCTGGAAATGAAATATCTTCACCTAAAAACTAGACGGAAGCATTCTCAGAAACTCCTTTGTGATGAGTGCATTCAACTCACAGAGTTGAAGCTTCCTTTTGATAGAGCAGTTTTGAAACACTCTTTTAGCAGCATCTGCAGGTGGATATTTGGAGCGCTTTGAGGCCAAGGCTGGAAAACGAAATATCATCACATAAAAACTCGACAGAAGCATTCTCTGAAACTTCTTTGTGATGAGTGCATTCAACTCACAGACTCGAACGTTGCTTTTGATAGAACAGTTTAGAAACACTCCTTTTGTAGAATCTGCAAGTGTTTATTTGGAGCGCTTGGAGGCCTATGTTGGAAAAGGACATATCTTCACATCAAGAGTAGACAGACGCATTCTCAGAAACTTCTTTGTGATGAGTGCATTGAACTCACAGAGTTGAACCTACCTATTGATAGAGAAGTTTTGAAACACCCTTTTTGTAGAATCTGCAAGTGAATATTTGGCGCGATTTGAGGCCTATGCAGGAAACGGAAATATCTTCACATGAAATCTAGACAGATGAATTCTCCGAAACGTCTTTGTGATGAGTGCATTCAAGTCACAGACTTGAAGCTTCCTTTTGAAAGAGCAGTTTCGAAACACTCTTTTTGTAGAATCTGCAAGTGGATATTTGGAGCACTTTGAGGGCTATGCTGGAAAAGTTAATACCTTCACCTAAAAACTAGACAGACGCAAACTCAGAAACTTCTTTGTGATGTGTGCATTGAACTCACAGAGTTGAACCTTTCTTTTGATACAGAAGTTTTGAAACACTCTTTCCGTAGAATCTTCAAGTGGATGGATGGAGTGATTTGAGGCCTATGCTGGAAAAGGAAATACCTTCACGTAGAAACGAGACAAAAGCATTCTCAGAAAGTTCCCTGTGCTTTGTGCATTCAACTCACAGAGTTGAACATTCCCTTTGATAGAGCAGTTTTGAAACACTCTTCTTGTAGAATCTGCAAGTGGATATTTGGAGCGCTTTGAGGCCTCTGCCGCCAAAGGAATTATCATTGCATAAAAACTAGATGGAAGCGTTCTCAGAAACTTCCTTGTGATGAGTGCCTTCAACTCGCAGAGTGGAACCTTCCTTTCGATAGACCAGTTTTGAAACACTGTTTTTGTAGAATCCGCAAGTGGCTATTTGGAGCTCTTTGAGGCTTATGCTGGAAAAGGAAATATCTTCGTCTACAAACTAGACAGAAGCATTCTCAGAAACTTCTTTGTCATGTGGGGATTGAACTCACAGAGTTGAACATTCCTTTACATAGAGCAGTTTTGCAACACCCTTTCGGTGGAAAGTGAAAGTGCTTATTTGGTGCGATGGCGGCATCTAGTGGATAAGGAAATACATTCAGATAAAAACAAGATACATCCATTCTCAGAAACTTCTTTGTGATGACTGCATTCTACTCACAGAGTTGAACCTTCCTTTTGATAGAGCAGTTTTGAAACACTGTTTTTGTGGAATCTGCAAGTGGCTATTTGGAGCGCTTTGAGGCCTATGCTGGAAAAGGAAATCTCTTCACATAAAACCTAGACAGAAGTATTCCCAGAAAGTTTTTCTGATGTGCGCATTCAACTCACCGAGTTGAACCTTACTTTAGATAGAGCAGTTTTGAAACACTCTGTCTGTAGTACCTGCGAGTGGATATTTGGAGTGCTTTGAGTGCTACACTGTAAAAGCAAATATCTTCACTTGGAATCTAGACAGAAGAATTCTCAGAGACTTCCCTGTGCTCTCTGCATTCCACTCACAGAGTTGAACCTTCCTTTTGATAGAACAGTTTTGAAACACTCTTGTGGTAGAATCTGCAAGTCGATATTTGGAAGGTTTGGAGGCCTATCCTGGGAAAGGAAATATCTTCCCATCAAAACTAGACAGAAGCATTCTCAGAAGCTTCTTATTGATGTGCGCATTCAAGTCACAGAGTTGAAGCTTCCTTTTGATATAGCAGTTTTGAACCACTCTTTTAGTGGAATCTGCAAGTGGATGTTCGGAGAGCTAAGAGGCCAACACTGGAAAAGGAAATCCCTTCACGTAAAAACTAGACGGAAGCATTCTCAGAAACTTCAATGGGCTTTACGCATTCAACTCACAGAGTGCAATGTTGCTTTCGAGAGCGCAGTTTTAAAACACTGTTTTTGTAGAATTTGCTGGAGGATGTTTGGAGCGATGTGAGGCCTTTGCTGGAAAAGGAAATATCTTCACATAAAACCTAGACAGAAGCATTCTCAGAAACTCCTTTGTGATGAGTGCATTCAAATCACACACTTGAACCTTCCTTTGGAAAGAGCAGTTTTGAAACACTCTTTCTGAAGAATCTGCAAGGGGATATTTGGAGCGATTTGAGGCCTCTGCTGGAAATGAAATATCTTCACCTAAAAACTAGACGGAAGCATTCTCAGAAACTCCTTTGTGATGAGTGCATTCAACTCACAGAGTTGAAGCTTCCTTTTGATAGAGCAGTTTTGAAACACTCTTTTAGCAGCATCTGCAGGTGGATATTTGGAGCGCTTTGAGGCCAAGGCTGGAAAACGAAATATCATCACATAAAAACTCGACAGAAGCATTCTCTGAAACTTCTTTGTGATGAGTGCATTCAACTCACAGACTCGAACGTTGCTTTTGATAGAACAGTTTAGAAACACTCCTTTTGTAGAATCTGCAAGTGTTTATTTGGAGCGCTTGGAGGCCTATGTTGGAAAAGGACATATCTTCACATCAAGAGTAGACAGACGCATTCTCAGAAACTTCTTTGTGATGAGTGCATTGAACTCACAGAGTTGAACCTACCTGTTGATAGAGAAGTTTTGAAACACCCTTTTTGTAGAATCTGCAAGTGAATATTTGGCGCGATTTGAAGCCTATGCAGGAAACGGAAATATCTTCACATGAAAGCTAGACAGATGAATTCTCCGAAACGTCTTTGTGATGAGTGCATTCAACTCACAGACTTGAAGCTTCCTTTTGAAAGAGCAGTTTCGAAACACTCTTTTTGTAGAATCTGCAAGTGGATATTTGGAGCGCTTTGAGGGCTATGCTGGAAAAGTTAATACCTTCACCTAAAAACTAGACAGACGCAAACTCAGAAACTTCTTTGTGACGTGTGCATTGAACTCACAGAGTTGAACCTTTCTTTTGATACAGAAGTTTTGAAACACTCTTTTCGTAGAATCTTCAAGTGGATGGATGGAGTGATTTGAGGCCTATGCTGGAAAAGGAAATACCTTCACGTAGAAACGAGACAAAAGCATTCTCAGAAAGTTCCCTGTGCTTTGTGCATTCAACTCACAGAGTTGAACATTCCCTTTGATAGAGCAGTTTTGAAACACTCTTCTTGTAGAATCTGCAAGTGGATATTTGGAGCGCTTTGAGGCCTCTGCCGCCAAAGGAATTATCATTGCATAAAAACTAGATGGAAGCGTTCTCAGAAACTTCCTTGTGATGAGTGCCTTCAACTCGCAGAGTGGAACCTTCCTTTCGATAGACCAGTTTTGAAACACTGTTTTTGTAGAATCCGCAAGTGGCTATTTGGAGCTCTTTGAGGCTTATGCTGGAAAAGGAAATATCTTCGTCTACAAACTAGACAGAAGCATTCTCAGAAACTTCTTTATCATGTGGGGATTGAACTCACAGAGTTGAACATTCCTTTACATAGAGCAGTTTTGCAACACCCTTTCGGTGGAAAGTGAAAGTGCTTATTTGGTGCGATGGCGGCATCTAGTGGATAAGGAAATACATTCAGATGAAAACAAGATACATCCATTCTCAGAAACTTCTTTGTGATGACTGCATTCTACTCACAGAGTTGAACCTTCCTTTTGATAGAGCAGTTTTGAAACACTCTTTTTGTGGAATCTGCAAGTGGCTATTTGGAGCGCTTTGAGGCCTAAGCTGGAAAAGGAAATCTCTTCACATAAAACCTAGACAGAAGTATTCCCAGAAAGTTTTTCTGATGTGCGCATTCAACTCACCGAGTTGAACCTTCCTTTAGATAGAGCAGTTTTGAAACACTCTGTCTGTAGTACCTGCGAGTGGATATTTGGAGTGCTTTGAGTGCTACACTGTAAAAGCAAATATCTTCACTTGGAATCTAGACAGAAGAATTCTCAGAGACTTCCCTGTGCTCTCTGCATTCCACTCACAGAGTTGAACCTTCCTTTTGATAGAACAGTTTTGAAACACTCTTGTGGTAGAATCTGCAAGTCGATATTTGGAAGGTTTGGAGGCCTATCCTGGGAAAGGAAATATCTTCCCATCAAAACTAGACAGAAGCATTCTCAGAAGCTTCTTAGTGATGTGCGCATTCAAGTCACAGAGTTGAAGCTTCCTTTTGATATAGCAGTTTTGAACCACTCTTTTAGTGGAATCTGCAAGTGGATGTTCGGAGAGCTAAGAGGCCAACACTGGAAAAGGAAATCTCTTCACGTAAAAACTAGACGGAAGCATTCTCAGAAACTTCAATGGGCTTTACGCATTCAACTCACAGAGTGCAATGTTGCTTTTGAGAGCGCAGTTTTAAAACACTGTTTTTGTAGAATTTGCTAGAGGATGTTTGGAGCGATGTGAGGCCTTTGCTGGAAAAGGAAATATCTTCACATAAAACCTAGACAGAAGCATTCTCAGAAACTCCTTTGTGATGAGTGCATTCAAATCACACACTTGAACCTTCCTTTGGAAAGAGCAGTTTTGAAACACTCTTTCTGAAGAATCTGCAAGTGGATATTTGGAGCGATTTGAGGCCTATGCTGGAAATGAAATATCTTCACCTAAAAACTAGACGGAAGCATTCTCAGAAACTCCTTTGTGATGAGTGCATTCAACTCACAGAGTTGAAGCTTCCTTTTGATAGAGCAGTTTTGAAACACTCTTTTAGCAGCATCTGCAGGTGGATATTTGCAGCGCTTTGAGGCCAAGGCTGGAAAACGAAATATCATCACATAAAAACTCGACAGAAGCATTCTCTGAAACTTCTTTGTGATGAGTGCATTCAACTCACAGACTCGAACGTTGCTTTTGATAGAACAGTTTAGAAACACTCCTTTTGTAGAATCTGCAAGTGTTTATTTGGAGCGCTTGGAGGCCTATGTTGGAAAAGGACATATCTTCACATCAAGAGTAGACAGACGCATTCTCAGAAACTTCTTTGTGATGAGTGCATTGAACTCACAGAGTTGAACCTACCTATTGATAGAGAAGTTTTGAAACACCCTTTTTGTAGAATCTGCAAGTGAATATTTGGCGCGATTTGAGGCCTATGCAGGAAACGGAAATATCTTCACATGAAATCTAGACAGATGAATTCTCCGAAACGTCTTTGTGATGAGTGCATTCAAGTCACAGACTTGAAGCTTCCTTTTGAAAGAGCAGTTTCGAAACACTCTTTTTGTAGAATCTGCAAGTGGATATTTGGAGCACTTTGAGGGCTATGCTGGAAAAGTTAATACCTTCACCTAAAAACTAGACAGACGCAAACTCAGAAACTTCTTTGTGATGTGTGCATTGAACTCACAGAGTTGAACCTTTCTTTTGATACAGAAGTTTTGAAACACTCTTTCCGTAGAATCTTCAAGTGGATGGATGGAGTGATTTGAGGCCTATGCTGGAAAAGGAAATACCTTCACGTAGAAACGAGACAAAAGCATTCTCAGAAAGTTCCCTGTGCTTTGTGCATTCAACTCACAGAGTTGAACATTCCCTTTGATAGAGCAGTTTTGAAACACTCTTCTTGTAGAATCTGCAAGTGGATATTTGGAGCGCTTTGAGGCCTCTGCCGCCAAAGGAATTATCATTGCATAAAAACTAGATGGAAGCGTTCTCAGAAACTTCCTTGTGATGAGTGCCTTCAACTCGCAGAGTGGAACCTTCCTTTCGATAGACCAGTTTTGAAACACTGTTTTTGTAGAATCCGCAAGTGGCTATTTGGAGCTCTTTGAGGCTTATGCTGGAAAAGGAAATATCTTCGTCTACAAACTAGACAGAAGCATTCTCAGAAACTTCTTTGTCATGTGGGGATTGAACTCACAGAGTTGAACATTCCTTTACATAGAGCAGTTTTGCAACACCCTTTCGGTGGAAAGTGAAAGTGCTTATTTGGTGCTATGGCGGCATCTAGTGGATAAGGAAATACATTCAGATAAAAACAAGATACATCCATTCTCAGAAACTTCTTTGTGATGACTGCATTCTACTCACAGAGTTGAACCTTCCTTTTGATAGAGCAGTTTTGAAACACTCTTTTTGTGGAATCTGCAAGTGGCTATTTGGAGCGCTTTGAGGCCTATGCTGGAAAAGGAAATCTCTTCACATAAAACCTAGACAGAAGTATTCCCAGAAAGTTTTTCTGATGTGCGCATTCAACTCACCGAGTTGAACCTTACTTTAGATAGAGCAGTTTTGAAACACTCTGTCTGTAGTACCTGCGAGTGGATATTTGGAGTGCTTTGAGTGCTACACTGTAAAAGCAAATATCTTCACTTGGAATCTAGACAGAAGAATTCTCAGAGACTTCCCTGTGCTCTCTGCATTCCACTCACAGAGTTGAACCTTCCTTTTGATAGAACAGTTTTGAAACACTCTTGTGGTAGAATCTGCAAGTCGATATTTGGAAGGTTTGGAGGCCTATCCTGGGAAAGGAAATATCTTCCCATCAAAACTAGACAGAAGCATTCTCAGAAGCTTCTTAGTGATGTGCGCATTCAAGTCAGAGAGTTGAAGCTTCCTTTTGATATAGCAGTTTTGAACCACTCTTTTAGTGGAATCTGCAAGTGGATGTTCGGAGAGCTAAGAGGCCAACACTGGAAAAGGAAATCTCTTCACGTAAAAACTAGACGGAAGCATTCTCAGAAACTTCAATGGGCTTTACGCATTCAACTCACAGAGTGCAATGTTGCTTTTGAGAGCGCAGTTTTAAAACACTGTTTTTGTAGAATTTGCTGGAGGATGTTTGGAGCGATGTGAGGCCTTTGCTGGAAAAGGAAATATCTTCACATAAAACCTAGACAGAAGCATTCTCAGAAACTCCTTTGTGATGAGTGCATTCAAATCACACACTTGAACCTTCCTTTGGAAAGAGCAGTTTTGAAACACTCTTTCTGAAGAATCTGCAAGGGGATATTTGGAGCGATTTGAGGCCTCTGCTGGAAATGAAATATCTTCACCTAAAAACTAGACGGAAGCATTCTCAGAAACTCCTTTGTGATGAGTGCATTCAACTCACAGAGTTGAAGCTTCCTTTTGATAGAGCAGTTTTGAAACACTCTTTTAGCAGCATCTGCAGGTGGATATTTGGAGCGCTTTGAGGCCAAGGCTGGAAAACGAAATATCATCACATAAAAACTCGACAGAAGCATTCTCTGAAACTTCTTTGTGATGTGTGCATTCAACTCACAGACTCGAACGTTGCTTTTGATAGAACAGTTTAGAAACACTCCTTTTGTAGAATCTGCAAGTGTTTATTTGGAGCGCTTGGAGGCCTATGTTGGAAAAGGACATATCTTCACATCAAGAGTAGACAGACGCATTCTCAGAAACTTCTTTGTGATGAGTGCATTGAACTCACAGAGTTGAACCTACCTGTTGATAGAGAAGTTTTGAAACACCCTTTTTGTAGAATCTGCAAGTGAATATTTGGCGCGATTTGAAGCCTATGCAGGAAACGGAAATATCTTCACATGAAAGCTAGACAGATGAATTCTCCGAAACGTCTTTGTGATGAGTGCATTCAACTCACAGACTTGAAGCTTCCTTTTGAAAGAGCAGTTTCGAAACACTCTTTTTGTAGAATCTGCAAGTGGATATTTGGAGCGCTTTGAGGGCTATGCTGGAAAAGTTAATACCTTCACCTAAAAACTAGACAGACGCAAACTCAGAAACTTCTTTGTGACGTGTGCATTGAACTCACAGAGTTGAACCTTTCTTTTGATACAGAAGTTTTGAAACACTCTTTTCGTAGAATCTTCAAGTGGATGGATGGAGTGATTTGAGGCCTATGCTGGAAAAGGAAATACCTTCACGTAGAAACGAGACAAAAGCATTCTCAGAAAGTTCCCTGTGCTTTGTGCATTCAACTCACAGAGTTGAACATTCCCTTTGATAGAGCAGTTTTGAAACACTCTTCTTGTAGAATCTGCAAGTGGATATTTGGAGCGCTTTGAGGCCTCTGCCGCCAAAGGAATTATCATTGCATAAAAACTAGATGGAAGCGTTCTCAGAAACTTCCTTGTGATGAGTGCCTTCAACTCGCAGAGTGGAACCTTCCTTTCGATAGACCAGTTTTGAAACACTGTTTTTGTAGAATCCGAAAGTGGCTATTTGGAGCTCTTTGAGGCTTATCCTGGAAAAGGAAATATCTTCGTCTACAAACTAGACAGAAGCATTCTCAGAAACTTCTTTGTCATGTGGGGATTGAACTCACAGAGTTGAACATTCCTTTACATAGAGCAGTTTTGCAACACCCTTTCGGTGGAAAGTGAAAGTGCTTATTTGGTGCGATGGCGGCATCTAGTGGATAAGGAAATACATTCAGATGAAAACAAGATACATCCATTCTCAGAAACTTCTTTGTGATGACTGCATTCTACTCACAGAGTTGAACCTTCCTTTTGATAGAGCAGTTTTGAAACACTCTTTTTGTGGAATCTGCAAGTGGCTATTTGGAGCGCTTTGAGGCCTATGCTGGAAAAGGAAATCTCTTCACATAAAACCTAGACAGAAGTATTCCCAGAAAGTTTTTCTGATGTGCGCATTCAACTCACCGAGTTGAACCTTCCTTTAGATAGAGCAGTTTTGAAACACTCTGTCTGTAGTACCTGCGAGTGGATATTTGGAGTGCTTTGAGTGCTACACTGTAAAAGCAAATATCTTCACTTGGAATCTAGACAGAAGAATTCTCAGAGACTTCCCTGTGCTCTCTGCATTCCACTCACAGAGTTGAACCTTCCTTTTGATAGAACAGTTTTGAAACACTCTTGTGGTAGAATCTGCAAGTCGATATTTGGAAGGTTTGGAGGCCTATCCTGTGAAAGGAAATATCTTCCCATCAAAACTAGACAGAAGCATTCTCAGAAGCTTCTTAGTGATGTGCGCATTCAAGTCACAGAGTTGAAGCTTCCTTTTGATATAGCAGTTTTGAACCACTCTTTTAGTGGAATCTGCAAGTGGATGTTCGGAAAGCTAAGAGGCCAACACTGGAAAAGGAAATCTCTTCACGTAAAAACTAGACGGAAGCATTCTCAGAAACTTCAATGGGCTTTACGCATTCAACTCACAGAGTGCAATGTTGCTTTTGAGAGCGCAGTTTTAAAACACTGTTTTTGTAGAATTTGCTAGAGGATGTTTGGAGCGATGTGAGGCCTTTGTTGGAAAAGGAAATATCTTCACATAAAACCTAGACAGAAGCATTCTCAGAAACTCATTTGTGATGAGTGCATTCAAATCACACACTTGAACCTTCCTTTGGAAAGAGCAGTTTTGAAACACTCTTTCTGAAGAATCTGCAAGGGGATATTTGGAGGGATTTGAGGCCTCTGCTGGAAATGAAATATCTTCACCTAAAAACTAGACGGAAGCATTCTCAGAAACTCCTTTGTGATGAGTGCATTCAACTCACAGAGTTGAAGCTTCCTTTTGATAGAGCAGTTTTGAAACACTCTTTTAGCAGCATCTGCAAGTGGATATTTGGAGCGCTTTGTGGTCAAGGCTGGAAAACGAAATATCATCACATAAAAACTCGACAGAAGCATTCTCTGAAACTTCTTTGTGATGAGTGCATTCAACTCACAGACTCGAACGTTGCTTTTGATAGAACAGTTTAGAAACACTCCCTTTGTAGAATCTGCAAGTGTTTATTTGGAGCGCTTGTAGGCCTATGTTGGAAAAGGACATATCTGCACATCAAAAGTAGACAGACGCATTCTCAGAAACTTCTTTGTGATGAGTGCATTGAACTCACAGAGTTGAACCTACCTATTGATAGAGAAGTTTTGAAACACCCTTTTTGTAGAATCTGCAAGTGAATATTTGGCGCGATTTGAGGCCTATGCAGGAAACGGAAATATCTTCACATGAAAACTAGACAGATGAATTCTCAGAAACGTCTTTGTGATGAGTGCATTCAACTCACAGACTTGAAGCTTCCTTTTGAAAGAGCAGTTTCGAAACACTCTTTTTGTAGAATCTGCAAGTGGATATTTGGAGCGCTTTGAGGGCTATGCTGGAAAAGTTAATACCTTCACCTAAAAACTAGACAGACGCAAACTCAGAAACTTCTTTGTGACGTGTGCATTGAACTCACAGATTTGAACCTTTCTTTTGATACAGAAGTTTTGAAACACTCTTTTCGTAGAATCTTCAAGTGGATGGATGGAGTGATTTGAGGCCTATGCTGGAAAAGGAAATACCTTCACGTAGAAACGAGACAAAAGCATTCTCAGAAAGTTCCCTGTGCTTTGTGCATTCAACTCACAGAGTTGAACATTCCCTTTGATAGAGCAGTTTTGAAACACTCTTCTTGTAGAATCTGCAAGTGGATATTTGGAGCGCTTTGAGGCCTCTGCCGCCAAAGGAATTATCATTGCATAAAAACTAGATGGAAGCGTTCTCAGAAACTTCCTTGTGATGAGTGCCTTCAACTCGCAGAGTGGAACCTTCCTTTCGATAGACCAGTTTTGAAACACTGTTTTTGTAGAATCCGCAAGTGGCTATTTGGAGCTCTTTGAGGCTTATGCTGGAAAAGGAAATATCTTCGTCTACAAACTAGACAGAAGCATTCTCAGAAACTTCTTTGTCATGTGGGGATTGAACTCACAGAGTTGAACATTCCTTTACATAGAGCAGTTTTGCAACACCCTTTCGGTGGAAAGTGAAAGTGCTTATTTGGTGCGATGGCGGCATCTAGTGGATAAGGAAATACATTCAGATGAAAACAAGATACATCCATTCTCAGAAACTTCTATGTGATGACTGCATTCTACTCACAGAGTTGAACCTTCCTTTTGATAGAGCAGTTTTGAAACACTCTTTTTGTGGAATCTGCAAGTGGCTATTTGGAGCGCTTTGAGGCCTATGCTGGAAAAGGAAATCTCTTCACATAAAACCTAGACAGAAGTATTCCCAGAAAGTTTTTCTGATGTGCGCATTCAACTCACCGAGTTGAACCTTCCTTTAGATAGAGCAGTTTTGAAACACTCTGTCTGTAGTACCTGCGAGTGGATATTTGGAGTGCTTTGAGTGCTACACTGTAAAAGCAAATATCTTCACTTGGAATCTAGACAGAAGAATTCTCAGAGACTTCCCTGTGCTCTCTGCATTCCACTCACAGAGTTGAACCTTCCTTTTGATAGAACAGTTTTGAAACACTCTTGTGGTAGAATCTGCAAGTCGATATTTGGAAGGTTTGGAGGCCTATCCTGGGAAAGGAAATATCTTCCCATCAAAACTAGACAGAAGCATTCTCAGAAGCTTCTTAGTGATGTGCGCATTCAAGTCACAGAGTTGAAGCTTCCTTTTGATATAGCAGTTTTGAACCACTCTTTTAGTGGAATCTGCAAGTGGATGTTCGGAGAGCTAAGAGGCCAACACTGGAAAAGGAAATCTCTTCACGTAAAAACTAGACAGAAGCATTCTCAGAAACTTCAATGGGCTTTACGCATTCAACTCACAGAGTGCAATGTTGCTTTTGCGAGCGCAGTTTTAAAACACTGTTTTTGTAGAATTTGCTAGAGGATGTTTGGAGCGATGTGAGGCCTTTGCTGGAAAAGGAAATATCTTCACATAAAACCTAGACAGAAGCATTCTCAGAAACTCCTTTGTGATGAGTGCATTCAAATCACACACTTGAACCTTCCTTTGGAAAGAGCAGTTTTGAAACACTCTTTCTGAAGAATCTGCAAGTGGATATTTGGAGCGATTTGAGGCCTATGCTGGAAATGAAATTTCTTCACCTAAAAACTAGACGGAAGCATTCTCAGAAACTCCTTTGTGATGAGTGCATTCAACTCACAGAGTTGAAGCTTCCTTTTGATAGAGCAGTTTTGAAACACTCTTTTAGCAGCATCTGCAGGTGGATATTTGGAGCGCTTTGAGGCCAAGGCTGGAAAACGAAATATCATCACATAAAAACTCGACAGAAGCATTCTCTGAAACTTCTTTGTGATGAGTGCATTCAACTCACAGACTCGAACGTTGCTTTTGATAGAACAGTTTAGAAACACTCCTTTTGTAGAATCTGCAAGTGTTTATTTGGAGCGCTTGGAGGCCTATGTTGGAAAAGGACATATCTTCACATCAAGAGTAGACAGACGCATTCTCAGAAACGTCTTTGTGATGAGTGCATTGAACTCACAGAGTTGAACCTACCTATTGATAGAGAAGTTTTGAAACACCCTTTTTGTAGAATCTGCAAGTGAATATTTGGCGCGATTTGAGGCCGATGCAGGAAACGGAAATATCTTCACATGAAAGCTAGACAGATGAATTCTCCGAAACGTCTTTGTGATGAGTGCATTCAACTCACAGACTTGAAGCTTCCTTTTGAAAGAGCAGTTTCGAAACACTCTTTTTGTAGAATCTGCAAGTGGATATTTGGAGCGCTTTGAGGGCTATGCTGGAAAAGTTAATACCTTCACCTAAAAACTAGACAGACGCAAACTCAGAAACTTCTTTGTGACGTGTGCATTGAACTCACAGAGTTGAACCTTTCTTTTGATACAGAAGTTTTGAAACACTCTTTTCGTAGAATCTTCAAGTGGATGGATGGAGTGATTTGAGGCCTATGCTGGAAAAGGAAATACCTTCACGTAGAAACGAGACAAAAGCATTCTCAGAAAGTTCCCTGTGCTTTGTGCATTCAACTCACAGAGTTGAACATTCCCTTTGATAGAGCAGTTTTGAAACACTCTTTTTGTAGAATCTGCAAGTGGATATTTGGAGCGCTTTGAGGCCTCTGCCGCCAAAGGAATTATCATTGCATAAAAACTAGATGGAAGCGTTCTCAGAAACTTCCTTGTGATGAGTGCCTTCAACTCGCAGAGTGGAACCTTCCTTTCGATAGACCAGTTTTGAAACACTGTTTTTGTAGAATCCGCAAGTGGCTATTTGGAGCTCTTTGAGGCTTATGCTGGAGAAGGAAATCTCTTCGTCTACAAACTAGACAGAAGCATTCTCAGAAACTTCTTTGTCATGTGGGGATTGAACTCACAGAGTTGAACATTCCTTTACATAGAGCAGTTTTGCAACACCCTTTCGGTGGAAAGTGAAAGTGCTTATTTGGTGCGATGGCGGCATCTAGTGGATAAGGAAATACATTCAGATGAAAACAAGATACATCCATTCTCAGAAACTTCTTTGTGATGACTGCATTCTACTCACAGAGTTGAACCTTCCTTTTGATAGAGCAGTTTTGAAACACTCTTTTTGTGGAATCTGCAAGTGGCTATTTGGAGCGCTTTGAGGCCTATGCTGGAAAAGGAAATCTCTTCACATAAAACCTAGACAGAAGTATTCCCAGAAAGTTTTTCTGATGTGCGCATTCAACTCACCGAGTTGAACCTTCCTTTAGATAGAGCAGTTTTGAAACACTCTGTCTGTAGTACCTGCGAGTGGATATTTGGAGTGCTTTGAGTGCTACACTGTAAAAGCAAATATCTTCACTTGGAATCTAGACAGAAGAATTCTCAGAGACTTCCCTGTGCTCTCTGCATTCCACTCACAGAGTTGAACCTTCCTTTTGATAGAACAGTTTTGAAACACTCTTGTGGTAGAATCTGCAAGTCGATATTTGGAAGGTTTGGAGGCCTATCCTGGGAAAGGAAATATCTTCCCATCAAAACTAGACAGAAGCATTCTCAGAAGCTTCTTAGTGATGTGCGCATTCAAGTCACAGAGTTGAAGCTTCCTTTTGATATAGCAGTTTTGAACCACTCTTTTAGTGGAATCTGCAAGTGGATGTTCGGAGAGCTAAGAGGCCAACACTGGAAAAGGAAATCTCTTCACGTAAAAACTAGACGGAAGCATTCTCAGAAACTTCAATGGGCTTTACGCATTCAACTCACAGAGTGCAATGTTGCTTTTGCGAGCGCAGTTTTAAAAGACTGTTTTTGTAGAATTTGCTAGAGGATGTTTGGAGCGATGTGAGGCCTTTGCTGGAAAAGGAAATATCTTCACATAAAACCTAGACAGAAGCATTCTCAGAAACTCCTTTGTGATGAGTGCATTCAAATCACACACTTGAACCTTCCTTTGGAAAGAGCAGTTTTGAAACACTCTTTCTGAAGAATCTGCAAGGGGATATTTGGAGCGATTTGAGGCCTCTGCTGGAAATGAAATATCTTCACCTAAAAACTAGACGGAAGCATTCTCAGAAACTCCTTTGTGATGAGTGCATTCAACTCACAGAGTTGAAGCTTCCTTTTGATAGAGCAGTTTTGAAACACTCTTTTAGCAGCATCTGCAGGTGGATATTTGGAGCGCTTTGAGGCCAAGGCTGGAAAACGAAATATCATCACATAAAAACTCGACAGAAGCATTCTCTGAAACTTCTTTGTGATGAGTGCATTCAACTCACAGACTCGAACGTTGCTTTTGATAGAACAGTTTAGAAACACTCCTTTTGTAGAATCTGCAAGTGTTTATTTGGAGCGCTTGGAGGCCTATGTTGGAAAAGGACATATCTTCACATCAAGAGTAGACAGACGCATTCTCAGAAACTTCTTTGTGATGAGTGCATTGAACTCACAGAGTTGAACCTACCTATTGATAGAGAAGTTTTGAAACACCCTTTTTGTAGAATCTGCAAGTGAATATTTGGCGCGATTTGAGGCCGATGCAGGAAACGGAAATATCTTCACATGAAAGCTAGACAGATGAATTCTCCGAAACGTCTTTGTGATGAGTGCATTCAACTCACAGACTTGAAGCTTCCTTTTGAAAGAGCAGTTTCGAAACACTCTTTTTGTAGAATCTGCAAGTGGATATTTGGAGCGCTTTGAGGGCTATGCTGGAAAAGTTAATACCTTCACCTAAAAACTAGACAGACGCAAACTCAGAAACTTCTTTGTGACGTGCGCATTGAACTCACAGAGTTGAACCTTTCTTTTGATACAGAAGTTTTGAAACACTCTTTTCGTAGAATCTTCAAGTGGATGGATGGAGTGATTTGAGGCCTATGCTGGAAAAGGAAATACCTTCACGTAGAAACGAGACAAAAGCATTCTCAGAAAGTTCCCTGTGCTTTGTGCATTCAACTCACAGAGTTGAACATTCCCTTTGATAGAGCAGTTTTGAAACACTCTTTTTGTAGAATCTGCAAGTGGATATTTGGAGCGCTTTGAGGCCTCTGCCGCCAAAGGAATTATCATTGCATAAAAACTAGATGGAAGCGTTCTCAGAAACTTCCTTGTGATGAGTGCCTTCAACTCGCAGAGTGGAACCTTCCTTTCGATAGACCAGTTTTGAAACACTGTTTTTGTAGAATCCGCAAGTGGCTATTTGGAGCTCTTTGAGGCTTATGCTGGAGAAGGAAATCTCTTCGTCTACAAACTAGACAGAAGCATTCTCAGAAACTTCTTTGTCATGTGGGGATTGAACTCACAGAGTTGAACATTCCTTTACATAGAGCCGTTTTGCAACACCCTTTCGGTGGAAAGTGAAAGTGCTTATTTGGTGCGATGGCGGCATCTAGTGGATAAGGAAATACATTCAGATGAAAACAAGATACATCCATTCTCAGAAACTTCTTTGTGATGACTGCATTCTACTCACAGAGTTGAACCTTCCTTTTGATAGAGCAGTTTTGAAACACTCTTTTTGTGGAATCTGCAAGTGGCTATTTGGAGCGCTTTGAGGCCTATGCTGGAAAAGGAAATCTCTTCACATAAAACCTAGACAGAAGTATTCCCAGAAAGTTTTTCTGATGTGCGCATTCAACTCACCGAGTTGAACCTTCCTTTAGATAGAGCAGTTTTGAAACACTCTGTCTGTAGTACCTGCGAGTGGATATTTGGAGTGCTTTGAGTGCTACACTGTAAAAGCAAATATCTTCACTTGGAATCTAGACAGAAGAATTCTCAGAGACTTCCCTGTGCTCTCTGCATTCCACTCACAGAGTTGAACCTTCCTTTTGATAGAACAGTTTTGAAACACTCTTGTGGTAGAATCTGCAAGTCGATATTTGGAAGGTTTGGAGGCCTATCCTGGGAAAGGAAATATCTTCCCATCAAAACTAGACAGAAGCATTCTCAGAAGCTTCTTAGTGATGTGCGCATTCAAGTCACAGAGTTGAAGCTTCCTTTTGATATAGCAGTTTTGAACCACTCTTTTAGTGGAATCTGCAAGTGGATGTTCGGAGAGCTAAGAGGCCAACACTGGAAAAGGAAATCTCTTCACGTAAAAACTAGACGGAAGCATTCTCAGAAACTTCAATGGGCTTTACGCATTCAACTCACAGAGTGCAATGTTGCTTTTGCGAGCGCAGTTTTAAAAGACTGTTTTTGTAGAATTTGCTAGAGGATGTTTGGAGCGATGTGAGGCCTTTGCTGGAAAAGGAAATATCTTCACATAAAACCTAGACAGAAGCATTCTCAGAAACTCCTTTGTGATGAGTGCATTCAAATCACACACTTGAACCTTCCTTTGGAAAGAGCAGTTTTGAAACACTCTTTCTGAAGAATCTGCAAGGGGATATTTGGAGCGATTTGAGGCCTCTGCTGGAAATGAAATATCTTCACCTAAAAACTAGACGGAAGCATTCTCAGAAACTCCTTTGTGATGAGTGCATTCAACTCACAGAGTTGAAGCTTCCTTTTGATAGAGCAGTTTTGAAACACTCTTTTAGCAGCATCTGCAGGTGGATATTTGGAGCGCTTTGAGGCCAAGGCTGGAAAACGAAATATCATCACATAAAAACTCGACAGAAGCATTCTCTGAAACTTCTTTGTGATGAGTGCATTCAACTCACAGACTCGAACGTTGCTTTTGATAGAACAGTTTAGAAACACTCCTTTTGTAGAATCTGCAAGTGTTTATTTGGAGCGCTTGGAGGCCTATGTTGGAAAAGGACATATCTTCACATCAAGAGTAGACAGACGCATTCTCAGAAACTTCTTTGTGATGAGTGCATTGAACTCACAGAGTTGAACCTACCTATTGATAGAGAAGTTTTGAAACACCCTTTTTGTAGAATCTGCAAGTGAATATTTGGCGCGATTTGAGGCCGATGCAGGAAACGGAAATATCTTCACATGAAAGCTAGACAGATGAATTCTCCGAAACGTCTTTGTGATGAGTGCATTCAACTCACAGACTTGAAGCTTCCTTTTGAAAGAGCAGTTTCGAAACACTCTTTTTGTAGAATCTGCAAGTGGATATTTGGAGCGCTTTGAGGGCTATGCTGGAAAAGTTAATACCTTCACCTAAAAACTAGACAGACGCAAACTCAGAAACTTCTTTGTGACGTGCGCATTGAACTCACAGAGTTGAACCTTTCTTTTGATACAGAAGTTTTGAAACACTCTTTTCGTAGAATCTTCAAGTGGATGGATGGAGTGATTTGAGGCCTATGCTGGAAAAGGAAATACCTTCACGTAGAAACGAGACAAAAGCATTCTCAGAAAGTTCCCTGTGCTTTGTGCATTCAACTCACAGAGTTGAACATTCCCTTTGATAGAGCAGTTTTGAAACACTCTTTTTGTAGAATCTGCAAGTGGATATTTGGAGCGCTTTGAGGCCTCTGCCGCCAAAGGAATTATCATTGCATAAAAACTAGATGGAAGCGTTCTCAGAAACTTCCTTGTGATGAGTGCCTTCAACTCGCAGAGTGGAACCTTCCTTTCGATAGACCAGTTTTGAAACACTGTTTTTGTAGAATCCGCAAGTGGCTATTTGGAGCTCTTTGAGGCTTATGCTGGAGAAGGAAATCTCTTCGTCTACAAACTAGACAGAAGGATTCTCAGAAACTTCTTTGTCATGTGGGGATTGAACTCACAGAGTTGAACATTCCTTTACATAGAGCCGTTTTGCAACACCCTTTCGGTGGAAAGTGAAAGTGCTTATTTGGTGCGATGGCGGCATCTAGTGGATAAGGAAATACATTCAGATGAAAACAAGATACATCCATTCTCAGAAACTTCTTTGTGATGACTGCATTCTACTCACAGAGTTGAACCTTCCTTTTGATAGAGCAGTTTTGAAACACTCTTTTTGTGGAATCTGCAAGTGGCTATTTGGAGCGCTTTGAGGCCTATGCTGGAAAAGGAAATCTCTTCACATAAAACCTAGACAGAAGTATTCCCAGAAAGTTTTTCTGATGTGCGCATTCAACTCACCGAGTTGAACCTTCCTTTAGATAGAGCAGTTTTGAAACACTCTGTCTGTAGTACCTGCGAGTGGATATTTGGAGTGCTTTGAGTGCTACACTGTAAAAGCAAATATCTTCACTTGGAATCTAGACAGAAGAATTCTCAGAGACTTCCCTGTGCTCTCTGCATTCCACTCACAGAGTTGAACCTTCCTTTTGATAGAACAGTTTTGAAACACTCTTGTGGTAGAATCTGCAAGTCGATATTTGGAAGGTTTGGAGGCCTATCCTGGGAAAGGAAATATCTTCCCATCAAAACTAGACAGAAGCATTCTCAGAAGCTTCTTAGTGATGTGCGCATTCAAGTCACAGAGTTGAAGCTTCCTTTTGATATAGCAGTTTTGAACCACTCTTTTAGTGGAATCTGCAAGTGGATGTTCGGAGAGCTAAGAGGCCAACACTGGAAAAGGAAATCTCTTCACGTAAAAACTAGACGGAAGCATTCTCAGAAACTTCAATGGGCTTTACGCATTCAACTCACAGAGTGCAATGTTGCTTTTGCGAGCGCAGTTTTAAAACACTGTTTTTGTAGAATTTGCTAGAGGATGTTTGGAGCGATGTGAGGCCTTTGCTGGAAAAGGAAATATCTTCACATAAAACCTAGACAGAAGCATTCTCAGAAACTCCTTTGTGATGAGTGCATTCAAATCACACACTTGAACCTTCCTTTGGAAAGAGCAGTTTTGAAACACTCTTTCTGAAGAATCTGCAAGGGGATATTTGGAGCGATTTGAGGCCTCTGCTGGAAATGAAATATCTTCACCTAAAAACTAGACGGAAGCATTCTCAGAAACTCCTTTGTGATGAGTGCATTCAACTCACAGAGTTGAAGCTTCCTTTTGATAGAGCAGTTTTGAAACACTCTTTTAGCAGCATCTGCAGGTGGATATTTGGAGCGCTTTGAGGCCAAGGCTGGAAAACGAAATATCATCACATAAAAACTCGACAGAAGCATTCTCTGAAACTTCTTTGTGATGAGTGCATTCAACTCACAGACTCGAACGTTGCTTTTGATAGAACAGTTTAGAAACACTCCTTTTGTAGAATCTGCAAGTGTTTATTTGGAGCGCTTGGAGGCCTATGTTGGAAAAGGACATATCTTCACATCAAGAGTAGACAGACGCATTCTCAGAAACTTCTTTGTGATGAGTGCATTGAACTCACAGAGTTGAACCTACCTATTGATAGAGAAGTTTTGAAACACCCTTTTTGTAGAATCTGCAAGTGAATATTTGGCGCGATTTGAGGCCGATGCAGGAAACGGAAATATCTTCACATGAAAGCTAGACAGATGAATTCTCCGAAACGTCTTTGTGATGAGTGCATTCAACTCACAGACTTGAAGCTTCCTTTTGAAAGAGCAGTTTCGAAACACTCTTTTTGTAGAATCTGCAAGTGGATATTTGGAGCGCTTTGAGGGCTATGCTGGAAAAGTTAATACCTTCACCTAAAAACTAGACAGACGCAAACTCAGAAACTTCTTTGTGACGTGCGCATTGAACTCACAGAGTTGAACCTTTCTTTTGATACAGAAGTTTTGAAACACTCTTTTCGTAGAATCTTCAAGTGGATGGATGGAGTGATTTGAGGCCTATGCTGGAAAAGGAAATACCTTCACGTAGAAACGAGACAAAAGCATTCTCAGAAAGTTCCCTGTGCTTTGTGCATTCAACTCACAGAGTTGAACATTCCCTTTGATAGAGCAGTTTTGAAACACTCTTTTTGTAGAATCTGCAAGTGGATATTTGGAGCGCTTTGAGGCCTCTGCCGCCAAAGGAATTATCATTGCATAAAAACTAGATGGAAGCGTTCTCAGAAACTTCCTTGTGATGAGTGCCTTCAACTCGCAGAGTGGAACCTTCCTTTCGATAGACCAGTTTTGAAACACTGTTTTTGTAGAATCCGCAAGTGGCTATTTGGAGCTCTTTGAGGCTTATGCTGGAGAAGGAAATCTCTTCGTCTACAAACTAGACAGAAGCATTCTCAGAAACTTCTTTGTCATGTGGGGATTGAACTCACAGAGTTGAACATTCCTTTACATAGAGCCGTTTTGCAACACCCTTTCGGTGGAAAGTGAAAGTGCTTATTTGGTGCGATGGCGGCATCTAGTGGATAAGGAAATACATTCAGATGAAAACAAGATACATCCATTCTCAGAAACTTCTTTGTGATGACTGCATTCTACTCACAGAGTTGAACCTTCCTTTTGATAGAGCAGTTTTGAAACACTCTTTTTGTGGAATCTGCAAGTGGCTATTTGGAGCGCTTTGAGGCCTATGCTGGAAAAGGAAATCTCTTCACATAAAACCTAGACAGAAGTATTCCCAGAAAGTTTTTCTGATGTGCGCATTCAACTCACCGAGTTGAACCTTCCTTTAGATAGAGCAGTTTTGAAACACTCTGTCTGTAGTACCTGCGAGTGGATATTTGGAGTGCTTTGAGTGCTACACTGTAAAAGCAAATATCTTCACTTGGAATCTAGACAGAAGAATTCTCAGAGACTTCCCTGTGCTCTCTGCATTCCACTCACAGAGTTGAACCTTCCTTTTGATAGAACAGTTTTGAAACACTCTTGTGGTAGAATCTGCAAGTCGATATTTGGAAGGTTTGGAGGCCTATCCTGGGAAAGGAAATATCTTCCCATCAAAACTAGACAGAAGCATTCTCAGAAGCTTCTTAGTGATGTGCGCATTCAAGTCACAGAGTTGAAGCTTCCTTTTGATATAGCAGTTTTGAACCACTCTTTTAGTGGAATCTGCAAGTGGATGTTCGGAGAGCTAAGAGGCCAACACTGGAAAAGGAAATCTCTTCACGTAAAAACTAGACGGAAGCATTCTCAGAAACTTCAATGGGCTTTACGCATTCAACTCACAGAGTGCAATGTTGCTTTTGCGAGCGCAGTTTTAAAAGACTGTTTTTGTAGAATTTGCTAGAGGATGTTTGGAGCGATGTGAGGCCTTTGCTGGAAAAGGAAATATCTTCACATAAAACCTAGACAGAAGCATTCTCAGAAACTCCTTTGTGATGAGTGCATTCAAATCACACACTTGAACCTTCCTTTGGAAAGAGCAGTTTTGAAACACTCTTTCTGAAGAATCTGCAAGGGGATATTTGGAGCGATTTGAGGCCTATGCTGGAAATGAAATATCTTCACCTAAAAACTAGACGGAAGCATTCTCAGAAACTCCTTTGTGATGAGTGCATTCAACTCACAGAGTTGAAGCTTCCTTTTGATAGAGCAGTTTTGAAACACTCTTTTAGCAGCATCTGCAGGTGGATATTTGGAGCGCTTTGAGGCCAAGGCTGGAAAACGAAATATCATCACATAAAAACTCGACAGAAGCATTCTCTGAAACTTCTTTGTGATGAGTGCATTCAACTCACAGACTCGAACGTTGCTTTTGATAGAACAGTTTAGAAACACTCCTTTTGTAGAATCTGCAAGTGTTTATTTGGAGCGCTTGGAGGCCTATGTTGGAAAAGGACATATCTTCACATCAAGAGTAGACAGACGCATTCTCAGAAACTTCTTTGTGATGAGTGCATTGAACTCACAGAGTTGAACCTACCTATTGATAGAGAAGTTTTGAAACACCCTTTTTGTAGAATCTGCAAGTGAATATTTGGCGCGATTTGAGGCCGATGCAGGAAACGGAAATATCTTCACATGAAAGCTAGACAGATGAATTCTCCGAAACGTCTTTGTGATGAGTGCATTCAACTCACAGACTTGAAGCTTCCTTTTGAAAGAGCAGTTTCGAAACACTCTTTTTGTAGAATCTGCAAGTGGATATTTGGAGCGCTTTGAGGGCTATGCTGGAAAAGTTAATACCTTCACCTAAAAACTAGACAGACGCAAACTCAGAAACTTCTTTGTGACGTGCGCATTGAACTCACAGAGTTGAACCTTTCTTTTGATACAGAAGTTTTGAAACACTCTTTTCGTAGAATCTTCAAGTGGATGGATGGAGTGATTTGAGGCCTATGCTGGAAAAGGAAATACCTTCACGTAGAAACGAGACAAAAGCATTCTCAGAAAGTTCCCTGTGCTTTGTGCATTCAACTCACAGAGTTGAACATTCCCTTTGATAGAGCAGTTTTGAAACACTCTTTTTGTAGAATCTGCAAGTGGATATTTGGAGCGCTTTGAGGCCTCTGCCGCCAAAGGAATTATCATTGCATAAAAACTAGATGGAAGCGTTCTCAGAAACTTCCTTGTGATGAGTGCCTTCAACTCGCAGAGTGGAACCTTCCTTTCGATAGACCAGTTTTGAAACACTGTTTTTGTAGAATCCGCAAGTGGCTATTTGGAGCTCTTTGAGGCTTATGCTGGAGAAGGAAATCTCTTCGTCTACAAACTAGACAGAAGCATTCTCAGAAACTTCTTTGTCATGTGGGGATTGAACTCACAGAGTTGAACATTCCTTTACATAGAGCCGTTTTGCAACACCCTTTCGGTGGAAAGTGAAAGTGCTTATTTGGTGCGATGGCGGCATCTAGTGGATAAGGAAATACATTCAGATGAAAACAAGATACATCCATTCTCAGAAACTTCTTTGTGATGACTGCATTCTACTCACAGAGTTGAACCTTCCTTTTGATAGAGCAGTTTTGAAACACTCTTTTTGTGGAATCTGCAAGTGGCTATTTGGAGCGCTTTGAGGCCTATGCTGGAAAAGGAAATCTCTTCACATAAAACCTAGACAGAAGTATTCCCAGAAAGTTTTTCTGATGTGCGCATTCAACTCACCGAGTTGAACCTTCCTTTAGATAGAGCAGTTTTGAAACACTCTGTCTGTAGTACCTGCGAGTGGATATTTGGAGTGCTTTGAGTGCTACACTGTAAAAGCAAATATCTTCACTTGGAATCTAGACAGAAGAATTCTCAGAGACTTCCCTGTGCTCTCTGCATTCCACTCACAGAGTTGAACCTTCCTTTTGATAGAACAGTTTTGAAACACTCTTGTGGTAGAATCTGCAAGTCGATATTTGGAAGGTTTGGAGGCCTATCCTGGGAAAGGAAATATCTTCCCATCAAAACTAGACAGAAGCATTCTCAGAAGCTTCTTAGTGATGTGCGCATTCAAGTCACAGAGTTGAAGCTTCCTTTTGATATAGCAGTTTTGAACCACTCTTTTAGTGGAATCTGCAAGTGGATGTTCGGAGAGCTAAGAGGCCAACACTGGAAAAGGAAATCTCTTCACGTAAAAACTAGACGGAAGCATTCTCAGAAACTTCAATGGGCTTTACGCATTCAACTCACAGAGTGCAATGTTGCTTTTGCGAGCGCAGTTTTAAAAGACTGTTTTTGTAGAATTTGCTAGAGGATGTTTGGAGCGATGTGAGGCCTTTGCTGGAAAAGGAAATATCTTCACATAAAACCTAGACAGAAGCATTCTCAGAAACTCCTTTGTGATGAGTGCATTCAAATCACACACTTGAACCTTCCTTTGGAAAGAGCAGTTTTGAAACACTCTTTCTGAAGAATCTGCAAGGGGATATTTGGAGCGATTTGAGGCCTATGCTGGAAATGAAATATCTTCACCTAAAAACTAGACGGAAGCATTCTCAGAAACTCCTTTGTGATGAGTGCATTCAACTCACAGAGTTGAAGCTTCCTTTTGATAGAGCAGTTTTGAAACACTCTTTTAGCAGCATCTGCAGGTGGATATTTGGAGCGCTTTGAGGCCAAGGCTGGAAAACGAAATATCATCACATAAAAACTCGACAGAAGCATTCTCTGAAACTTCTTTGTGATGAGTGCATTCAACTCACAGACTCGAACGTTGCTTTTGATAGAACAGTTTAGAAACACTCCTTTTGTAGAATCTGCAAGTGTTTATTTGGAGCGCTTGGAGGCCTATGTTGGAAAAGGACATATCTTCACATCAAGAGTAGACAGACGCATTCTCAGAAACTTCTTTGTGATGAGTGCATTGAACTCACAGAGTTGAACCTACCTATTGATAGAGAAGTTTTGAAACACCCTTTTTGTAGAATCTGCAAGTGAATATTTGGCGCGATTTGAGGCCGATGCAGGAAACGGAAATATCTTCACATGAAAGCTAGACAGATGAATTCTCCGAAACGTCTTTGTGATGAGTGCATTCAACTCACAGACTTGAAGCTTCCTTTTGAAAGAGCAGTTTCGAAACACTCTTTTTGTAGAATCTGCAAGTGGATATTTGGAGCGCTTTGAGGGCTATGCTGGAAAAGTTAATACCTTCACCTAAAAACTAGACAGACGCAAACTCAGAAACTTCTTTGTGACGTGCGCATTGAACTCACAGAGTTGAACCTTTCTTTTGATACAGAAGTTTTGAAACACTCTTTTCGTAGAATCTTCAAGTGGATGGATGGAGTGATTTGAGGCCTATGCTGGAAAAGGAAATACCTTCACGTAGAAACGAGACAAAAGCATTCTCAGAAAGTTCCCTGTGCTTTGTGCATTCAACTCACAGAGTTGAACATTCCCTTTGATAGAGCAGTTTTGAAACACTCTTTTTGTAGAATCTGCAAGTGGATATTTGGAGCGCTTTGAGGCCTCTGCCGCCAAAGGAATTATCATTGCATAAAAACTAGATGGAAGCGTTCTCAGAAACTTCCTTGTGATGAGTGCCTTCAACTCGCAGAGTGGAACCTTCCTTTCGATAGACCAGTTTTGAAACACTGTTTTTGTAGAATCCGCAAGTGGCTATTTGGAGCTCTTTGAGGCTTATGCTGGAGAAGGAAATCTCTTCGTCTACAAACTAGACAGAAGCATTCTCAGAAACTTCTTTGTCATGTGGGGATTGAACTCACAGAGTTGAACATTCCTTTACATAGAGCCGTTTTGCAACACCCTTTCGGTGGAAAGTGAAAGTGCTTATTTGGTGCGATGGCGGCATCTAGTGGATAAGGAAATACATTCAGATGAAAACAAGATACATCCATTCTCAGAAACTTCTTTGTGATGACTGCATTCTACTCACAGAGTTGAACCTTCCTTTTGATAGAGCAGTTTTGAAACACTCTTTTTGTGGAATCTGCAAGTGGCTATTTGGAGCGCTTTGAGGCCTATGCTGGAAAAGGAAATCTCTTCACATAAAACCTAGACAGAAGTATTCCCAGAAAGTTTTTCTGATGTGCGCATTCAACTCACCGAGTTGAACCTTCCTTTAGATAGAGCAGTTTTGAAACACTCTGTCTGTAGTACCTGCGAGTGGATATTTGGAGTGCTTTGAGTGCTACACTGTAAAAGCAAATATCTTCACTTGGAATCTAGACAGAAGAATTCTCAGAGACTTCCCTGTGCTCTCTGCATTCCACTCACAGAGTTGAACCTTCCTTTTGATAGAACAGTTTTGAAACACTCTTGTGGTAGAATCTGCAAGTCGATATTTGGAAGGTTTGGAGGCCTATCCTGGGAAAGGAAATATCTTCCCATCAAAACTAGACAGAAGCATTCTCAGAAGCTTCTTAGTGATGTGCGCATTCAAGTCACAGAGTTGAAGCTTCCTTTTGATATAGCAGTTTTGAACCACTCTTTTAGTGGAATCTGCAAGTGGATGTTCGGAGAGCTAAGAGGCCAACACTGGAAAAGGAAATCTCTTCACGTAAAAACTAGACGGAAGCATTCTCAGAAACTTCAATGGGCTTTACGCATTCAACTCACAGAGTGCAATGTTGCTTTTGCGAGCGCAGTTTTAAAAGACTGTTTTTGTAGAATTTGCTAGAGGATGTTTGGAGCGATGTGAGGCCTTTGCTGGAAAAGGAAATATCTTCACATAAAACCTAGACAGAAGCATTCTCAGAAACTCCTTTGTGATGAGTGCATTCAAATCACACACTTGAACCTTCCTTTGGAAAGAGCAGTTTTGAAACACTCTTTCTGAAGAATCTGCAAGGGGATATTTGGAGCGATTTGAGGCCTATGCTGGAAATGAAATATCTTCACCTAAAAACTAGACGGAAGCATTCTCAGAAACTCCTTTGTGATGAGTGCATTCAACTCACAGAGTTGAAGCTTCCTTTTGATAGAGCAGTTTTGAAACACTCTTTTAGCAGCATCTGCAGGTGGATATTTGGAGCGCTTTGAGGCCAAGGCTGGAAAACGAAATATCATCACATAAAAACTCGACAGAAGCATTCTCTGAAACTTCTTTGTGATGAGTGCATTCAACTCACAGACTCGAACGTTGCTTTTGATAGAACAGTTTAGAAACACTCCTTTTGTAGAATCTGCAAGTGTTTATTTGGAGCGCTTGGAGGCCTATGTTGGAAAAGGACATATCTTCACATCAAGAGTAGACAGACGCATTCTCAGAAACTTCTTTGTGATGAGTGCATTGAACTCACAGAGTTGAACCTACCTATTGATAGAGAAGTTTTGAAACACCCTTTTTGTAGAATCTGCAAGTGAATATTTGGCGCGATTTGAGGCCGATGCAGGAAACGGAAATATCTTCACATGAAAGCTAGACAGATGAATTCTCCGAAACGTCTTTGTGATGAGTGCATTCAACTCACAGACTTGAAGCTTCCTTTTGAAAGAGCAGTTTCGAAACACTCTTTTTGTAGAATCTGCAAGTGGATATTTGGAGCGCTTTGAGGGCTATGCTGGAAAAGTTAATACCTTCACCTAAAAACTAGACAGACGCAAACTCAGAAACTTCTTTGTGACGTGCGCATTGAACTCACAGAGTTGAACCTTTCTTTTGATACAGAAGTTTTGAAACACTCTTTTCGTAGAATCTTCAAGTGGATGGATGGAGTGATTTGAGGCCTATGCTGGAAAAGGAAATACCTTCACGTAGAAACGAGACAAAAGCATTCTCAGAAAGTTCCCTGTGCTTTGTGCATTCAACTCACAGAGTTGAACATTCCCTTTGATAGAGCAGTTTTGAAACACTCTTTTTGTAGAATCTGCAAGTGGATATTTGGAGCGCTTTGAGGCCTCTGCCGCCAAAGGAATTATCATTGCATAAAAACTAGATGGAAGCGTTCTCAGAAACTTCCTTGTGATGAGTGCCTTCAACTCGCAGAGTGGAACCTTCCTTTCGATAGACCAGTTTTGAAACACTGTTTTTGTAGAATCCGCAAGTGGCTATTTGGAGCTCTTTGAGGCTTATGCTGGAGAAGGAAATCTCTTCGTCTACAAACTAGACAGAAGCATTCTCAGAAACTTCTTTGTCATGTGGGGATTGAACTCACAGAGTTGAACATTCCTTTACATAGAGCCGTTTTGCAACACCCTTTCGGTGGAAAGTGAAAGTGCTTATTTGGTGCGATGGCGGCATCTAGTGGATAAGGAAATACATTCAGATGAAAACAAGATACATCCATTCTCAGAAACTTCTTTGTGATGACTGCATTCTACTCACAGAGTTGAACCTTCCTTTTGATAGAGCAGTTTTGAAACACTCTTTTTGTGGAATCTGCAAGTGGCTATTTGGAGCGCTTTGAGGCCTATGCTGGAAAAGGAAATCTCTTCACATAAAACCTAGACAGAAGTATTCCCAGAAAGTTTTTCTGATGTGCGCATTCAACTCACCGAGTTGAACCTTCCTTTAGATAGAGCAGTTTTGAAACACTCTGTCTGTAGTACCTGCGAGTGGATATTTGGAGTGCTTTGAGTGCTACACTGTAAAAGCAAATATCTTCACTTGGAATCTAGACAGAAGAATTCTCAGAGACTTCCCTGTGCTCTCTGCATTCCACTCACAGAGTTGAACCTTCCTTTTGATAGAACAGTTTTGAAACACTCTTGTGGTAGAATCTGCAAGTCGATATTTGGAAGGTTTGGAGGCCTATCCTGGGAAAGGAAATATCTTCCCATCAAAACTAGACAGAAGCATTCTCAGAAGCTTCTTAGTGATGTGCGCATTCAAGTCACAGAGTTGAAGCTTCCTTTTGATATAGCAGTTTTGAACCACTCTTTTAGTGGAATCTGCAAGTGGATGTTCGGAGAGCTAAGAGGCCAACACTGGAAAAGGAAATCTCTTCACGTAAAAACTAGACGGAAGCATTCTCAGAAACTTCAATGGGCTTTACGCATTCAACTCACAGAGTGCAATGTTGCTTTTGCGAGCGCAGTTTTAAAAGACTGTTTTTGTAGAATTTGCTAGAGGATGTTTGGAGCGATGTGAGGCCTTTGCTGGAAAAGGAAATATCTTCACATAAAACCTAGACAGAAGCATTCTCAGAAACTCCTTTGTGATGAGTGCATTCAAATCACACACTTGAACCTTCCTTTGGAAAGAGCAGTTTTGAAACACTCTTTCTGAAGAATCTGCAAGGGGATATTTGGAGCGATTTGAGGCCTATGCTGGAAATGAAATATCTTCACCTAAAAACTAGACGGAAGCATTCTCAGAAACTCCTTTGTGATGAGTGCATTCAACTCACAGAGTTGAAGCTTCCTTTTGATAGAGCAGTTTTGAAACACTCTTTTAGCAGCATCTGCAGGTGGATATTTGGAGCGCTTTGAGGCCAAGGCTGGAAAACGAAATATCATCACATAAAAACTCGACAGAAGCATTCTCTGAAACTTCTTTGTGATGAGTGCATTCAACTCACAGACTCGAACGTTGCTTTTGATAGAACAGTTTAGAAACACTCCTTTTGTAGAATCTGCAAGTGTTTATTTGGAGCGCTTGGAGGCCTATGTTGGAAAAGGACATATCTTCACATCAAGAGTAGACAGACGCATTCTCAGAAACTTCTTTGTGATGAGTGCATTGAACTCACAGAGTTGAACCTACCTATTGATAGAGAAGTTTTGAAACACCCTTTTTGTAGAATCTGCAAGTGAATATTTGGCGCGATTTGAGGCCGATGCAGGAAACGGAAATATCTTCACATGAAAGCTAGACAGATGAATTCTCCGAAACGTCTTTGTGATGAGTGCATTCAACTCACAGACTTGAAGCTTCCTTTTGAAAGAGCAGTTTCGAAACACTCTTTTTGTAGAATCTGCAAGTGGATATTTGGAGCGCTTTGAGGGCTATGCTGGAAAAGTTAATACCTTCACCTAAAAACTAGACAGACGCAAACTCAGAAACTTCTTTGTGACGTGCGCATTGAACTCACAGAGTTGAACCTTTCTTTTGATACAGAAGTTTTGAAACACTCTTTTCGTAGAATCTTCAAGTGGATGGATGGAGTGATTTGAGGCCTATGCTGGAAAAGGAAATACCTTCACGTAGAAACGAGACAAAAGCATTCTCAGAAAGTTCCCTGTGCTTTGTGCATTCAACTCACAGAGTTGAACATTCCCTTTGATAGAGCAGTTTTGAAACACTCTTTTTGTAGAATCTGCAAGTGGATATTTGGAGCGCTTTGAGGCCTCTGCCGCCAAAGGAATTATCATTGCATAAAAACTAGATGGAAGCGTTCTCAGAAACTTCCTTGTGATGAGTGCCTTCAACTCGCAGAGTGGAACCTTCCTTTCGATAGACCAGTTTTGAAACACTGTTTTTGTAGAATCCGCAAGTGGCTATTTGGAGCTCTTTGAGGCTTATGCTGGAGAAGGAAATCTCTTCGTCTACAAACTAGACAGAAGCATTCTCAGAAACTTCTTTGTCATGTGGGGATTGAACTCACAGAGTTGAACATTCCTTTACATAGAGCCGTTTTGCAACACCCTTTCGGTGGAAAGTGAAAGTGCTTATTTGGTGCGATGGCGGCATCTAGTGGATAAGGAAATACATTCAGATGAAAACAAGATACATCCATTCTCAGAAACTTCTTTGTGATGACTGCATTCTACTCACAGAGTTGAACCTTCCTTTTGATAGAGCAGTTTTGAAACACTCTTTTTGTGGAATCTGCAAGTGGCTATTTGGAGCGCTTTGAGGCCTATGCTGGAAAAGGAAATCTCTTCACATAAAACCTAGACAGAAGTATTCCCAGAAAGTTTTTCTGATGTGCGCATTCAACTCACCGAGTTGAACCTTCCTTTAGATAGAGCAGTTTTGAAACACTCTGTCTGTAGTACCTGCGAGTGGATATTTGGAGTGCTTTGAGTGCTACACTGTAAAAGCAAATATCTTCACTTGGAATCTAGACAGAAGAATTCTCAGAGACTTCCCTGTGCTCTCTGCATTCCACTCACAGAGTTGAACCTTCCTTTTGATAGAACAGTTTTGAAACACTCTTGTGGTAGAATCTGCAAGTCGATATTTGGAAGGTTTGGAGGCCTATCCTGGGAAAGGAAATATCTTCCCATCAAAACTAGACAGAAGCATTCTCAGAAGCTTCTTAGTGATGTGCGCATTCAAGTCACAGAGTTGAAGCTTCCTTTTGATATAGCAGTTTTGAACCACTCTTTTAGTGGAATCTGCAAGTGGATGTTCGGAGAGCTAAGAGGCCAACACTGGAAAAGGAAATCTCTTCACGTAAAAACTAGACGGAAGCATTCTCAGAAACTTCAATGGGCTTTACGCATTCAACTCACAGAGTGCAATGTTGCTTTTGCGAGCGCAGTTTTAAAAGACTGTTTTTGTAGAATTTGCTAGAGGATGTTTGGAGCGATGTGAGGCCTTTGCTGGAAAAGGAAATATCTTCACATAAAACCTAGACAGAAGCATTCTCAGAAACTCCTTTGTGATGAGTGCATTCAAATCACACACTTGAACCTTCCTTTGGAAAGAGCAGTTTTGAAACACTCTTTCTGAAGAATCTGCAAGGGGATATTTGGAGCGATTTGAGGCCTCTGCTGGAAATGAAATATCTTCACCTAAAAACTAGACGGAAGCATTCTCAGAAACTCCTTTGTGATGAGTGCATTCAACTCACAGAGTTGAAGCTTCCTTTTGATAGAGCAGTTTTGAAACACTCTTTTAGCAGCATCTGCAGGTGGATATTTGGAGCGCTTTGAGGCCAAGGCTGGAAAACGAAATATCATCACATAAAAACTCGACAGAAGCATTCTCTGAAACTTCTTTGTGATGAGTGCATTCAACTCACAGACTCGAACGTTGCTTTTGATAGAACAGTTTAGAAACACTCCTTTTGTAGAATCTGCAAGTGTTTATTTGGAGCGCTTGGAGGCCTATGTTGGAAAAGGACATATCTTCACATCAAGAGTAGACAGACGCATTCTCAGAAACTTCTTTGTGATGAGTGCATTGAACTCACAGAGTTGAACCTACCTATTGATAGAGAAGTTTTGAAACACCCTTTTTGTAGAATCTGCAAGTGAATATTTGGCGCGATTTGAGGCCGATGCAGGAAACGGAAATATCTTCACATGAAAGCTAGACAGATGAATTCTCCGAAACGTCTTTGTGATGAGTGCATTCAACTCACAGACTTGAAGCTTCCTTTTGAAAGAGCAGTTTCGAAACACTCTTTTTGTAGAATCTGCAAGTGGATATTTGGAGCGCTTTGAGGGCTATGCTGGAAAAGTTAATACCTTCACCTAAAAACTAGACAGACGCAAACTCAGAAACTTCTTTGTGACGTGCGCATTGAACTCACAGAGTTGAACCTTTCTTTTGATACAGAAGTTTTGAAACACTCTTTTCGTAGAATCTTCAAGTGGATGGATGGAGTGATTTGAGGCCTATGCTGGAAAAGGAAATACCTTCACGTAGAAACGAGACAAAAGCATTCTCAGAAAGTTCCCTGTGCTTTGTGCATTCAACTCACAGAGTTGAACATTCCCTTTGATAGAGCAGTTTTGAAACACTCTTTTTGTAGAATCTGCAAGTGGATATTTGGAGCGCTTTGAGGCCTCTGCCGCCAAAGGAATTATCATTGCATAAAAACTAGATGGAAGCGTTCTCAGAAACTTCCTTGTGATGAGTGCCTTCAACTCGCAGAGTGGAACCTTCCTTTCGATAGACCAGTTTTGAAACACTGTTTTTGTAGAATCCGCAAGTGGCTATTTGGAGCTCTTTGAGGCTTATGCTGGAGAAGGAAATCTCTTCGTCTACAAACTAGACAGAAGCATTCTCAGAAACTTCTTTGTCATGTGGGGATTGAACTCACAGAGTTGAACATTCCTTTACATAGAGCCGTTTTGCAACACCCTTTCGGTGGAAAGTGAAAGTGCTTATTTGGTGCGATGGCGGCATCTAGTGGATAAGGAAATACATTCAGATGAAAACAAGATACATCCATTCTCAGAAACTTCTTTGTGATGACTGCATTCTACTCACAGAGTTGAACCTTCCTTTTGATAGAGCAGTTTTGAAACACTCTTTTTGTGGAATCTGCAAGTGGCTATTTGGAGCGCTTTGAGGCCTATGCTGGAAAAGGAAATCTCTTCACATAAAACCTAGACAGAAGTATTCCCAGAAAGTTTTTCTGATGTGCGCATTCAACTCACCGAGTTGAACCTTCCTTTAGATAGAGCAGTTTTGAAACACTCTGTCTGTAGTACCTGCGAGTGGATATTTGGAGTGCTTTGAGTGCTACACTGTAAAAGCAAATATCTTCACTTGGAATCTAGACAGAAGAATTCTCAGAGACTTCCCTGTGCTCTCTGCATTCCACTCACAGAGTTGAACCTTCCTTTTGATAGAACAGTTTTGAAACACTCTTGTGGTAGAATCTGCAAGTCGATATTTGGAAGGTTTGGAGGCCTATCCTGGGAAAGGAAATATCTTCCCATCAAAACTAGACAGAAGCATTCTCAGAAGCTTCTTAGTGATGTGCGCATTCAAGTCACAGAGTTGAAGCTTCCTTTTGATATAGCAGTTTTGAACCACTCTTTTAGTGGAATCTGCAAGTGGATGTTCGGAGAGCTAAGAGGCCAACACTGGAAAAGGAAATCTCTTCACGTAAAAACTAGACGGAAGCATTCTCAGAAACTTCAATGGGCTTTACGCATTCAACTCACAGAGTGCAATGTTGCTTTTGCGAGCGCAGTTTTAAAAGACTGTTTTTGTAGAATTTGCTAGAGGATGTTTGGAGCGATGTGAGGCCTTTGCTGGAAAAGGAAATATCTTCACATAAAACCTAGACAGAAGCATTCTCAGAAACTCCTTTGTGATGAGTGCATTCAAATCACACACTTGAACCTTCCTTTGGAAAGAGCAGTTTTGAAACACTCTTTCTGAAGAATCTGCAAGGGGATATTTGGAGCGATTTGAGGCCTATGCTGGAAATGAAATATCTTCACCTAAAAACTAGACGGAAGCATTCTCAGAAACTCCTTTGTGATGAGTGCATTCAACTCACAGAGTTGAAGCTTCCTTTTGATAGAGCAGTTTTGAAACACTCTTTTAGCAGCATCTGCAGGTGGATATTTGGAGCGCTTTGAGGCCAAGGCTGGAAAACGAAATATCATCACATAAAAACTCGACAGAAGCATTCTCTGAAACTTCTTTGTGATGAGTGCATTCAACTCACAGACTCGAACGTTGCTTTTGATAGAACAGTTTAGAAACACTCCTTTTGTAGAATCTGCAAGTGTTTATTTGGAGCGCTTGGAGGCCTATGTTGGAAAAGGACATATCTTCACATCAAGAGTAGACAGACGCATTCTCAGAAACTTCTTTGTGATGAGTGCATTGAACTCACAGAGTTGAACCTACCTATTGATAGAGAAGTTTTGAAACACCCTTTTTGTAGAATCTGCAAGTGAATATTTGGCGCGATTTGAGGCCGATGCAGGAAACGGAAATATCTTCACATGAAAGCTAGACAGATGAATTCTCCGAAACGTCTTTGTGATGAGTGCATTCAACTCACAGACTTGAAGCTTCCTTTTGAAAGAGCAGTTTCGAAACACTCTTTTTGTAGAATCTGCAAGTGGATATTTGGAGCGCTTTGAGGGCTATGCTGGAAAAGTTAATACCTTCACCTAAAAACTAGACAGACGCAAACTCAGAAACTTCTTTGTGACGTGCGCATTGAACTCACAGAGTTGAACCTTTCTTTTGATACAGAAGTTTTGAAACACTCTTTTCGTAGAATCTTCAAGTGGATGGATGGAGTGATTTGAGGCCTATGCTGGAAAAGGAAATACCTTCACGTAGAAACGAGACAAAAGCATTCTCAGAAAGTTCCCTGTGCTTTGTGCATTCAACTCACAGAGTTGAACATTCCCTTTGATAGAGCAGTTTTGAAACACTCTTTTTGTAGAATCTGCAAGTGGATATTTGGAGCGCTTTGAGGCCTCTGCCGCCAAAGGAATTATCATTGCATAAAAACTAGATGGAAGCGTTCTCAGAAACTTCCTTGTGATGAGTGCCTTCAACTCGCAGAGTGGAACCTTCCTTTCGATAGACCAGTTTTGAAACACTGTTTTTGTAGAATCCGCAAGTGGCTATTTGGAGCTCTTTGAGGCTTATGCTGGAGAAGGAAATCTCTTCGTCTACAAACTAGACAGAAGCATTCTCAGAAACTTCTTTGTCATGTGGGGATTGAACTCACAGAGTTGAACATTCCTTTACATAGAGCCGTTTTGCAACACCCTTTCGGTGGAAAGTGAAAGTGCTTATTTGGTGCGATGGCGGCATCTAGTGGATAAGGAAATACATTCAGATGAAAACAAGATACATCCATTCTCAGAAACTTCTTTGTGATGACTGCATTCTACTCACAGAGTTGAACCTTCCTTTTGATAGAGCAGTTTTGAAACACTCTTTTTGTGGAATCTGCAAGTGGCTATTTGGAGCGCTTTGAGGCCTATGCTGGAAAAGGAAATCTCTTCACATAAAACCTAGACAGAAGTATTCCCAGAAAGTTTTTCTGATGTGCGCATTCAACTCACCGAGTTGAACCTTCCTTTAGATAGAGCAGTTTTGAAACACTCTGTCTGTAGTACCTGCGAGTGGATATTTGGAGTGCTTTGAGTGCTACACTGTAAAAGCAAATATCTTCACTTGGAATCTAGACAGAAGAATTCTCAGAGACTTCCCTGTGCTCTCTGCATTCCACTCACAGAGTTGAACCTTCCTTTTGATAGAACAGTTTTGAAACACTCTTGTGGTAGAATCTGCAAGTCGATATTTGGAAGGTTTGGAGGCCTATCCTGGGAAAGGAAATATCTTCCCATCAAAACTAGACAGAAGCATTCTCAGAAGCTTCTTAGTGATGTGCGCATTCAAGTCACAGAGTTGAAGCTTCCTTTTGATATAGCAGTTTTGAACCACTCTTTTAGTGGAATCTGCAAGTGGATGTTCGGAGAGCTAAGAGGCCAACACTGGAAAAGGAAATCTCTTCACGTAAAAACTAGACGGAAGCATTCTCAGAAACTTCAATGGGCTTTACGCATTCAACTCACAGAGTGCAATGTTGCTTTTGCGAGCGCAGTTTTAAAAGACTGTTTTTGTAGAATTTGCTAGAGGATGTTTGGAGCGATGTGAGGCCTTTGCTGGAAAAGGAAATATCTTCACATAAAACCTAGACAGAAGCATTCTCAGAAACTCCTTTGTGATGAGTGCATTCAAATCACACACTTGAACCTTCCTTTGGAAAGAGCAGTTTTGAAACACTCTTTCTGAAGAATCTGCAAGGGGATATTTGGAGCGATTTGAGGCCTATGCTGGAAATGAAATATCTTCACCTAAAAACTAGACGGAAGCATTCTCAGAAACTCCTTTGTGATGAGTGCATTCAACTCACAGAGTTGAAGCTTCCTTTTGATAGAGCAGTTTTGAAACACTCTTTTAGCAGCATCTGCAGGTGGATATTTGGAGCGCTTTGAGGCCAAGGCTGGAAAACGAAATATCATCACATAAAAACTCGACAGAAGCATTCTCTGAAACTTCTTTGTGATGAGTGCATTCAACTCACAGACTCGAACGTTGCTTTTGATAGAACAGTTTAGAAACACTCCTTTTGTAGAATCTGCAAGTGTTTATTTGGAGCGCTTGGAGGCCTATGTTGGAAAAGGACATATCTTCACATCAAGAGTAGACAGACGCATTCTCAGAAACTTCTTTGTGATGAGTGCATTGAACTCACAGAGTTGAACCTACCTATTGATAGAGAAGTTTTGAAACACCCTTTTTGTAGAATCTGCAAGTGAATATTTGGCGCGATTTGAGGCCGATGCAGGAAACGGAAATATCTTCACATGAAAGCTAGACAGATGAATTCTCCGAAACGTCTTTGTGATGAGTGCATTCAACTCACAGACTTGAAGCTTCCTTTTGAAAGAGCAGTTTCGAAACACTCTTTTTGTAGAATCTGCAAGTGGATATTTGGAGCGCTTTGAGGGCTATGCTGGAAAAGTTAATACCTTCACCTAAAAACTAGACAGACGCAAACTCAGAAACTTCTTTGTGACGTGCGCATTGAACTCACAGAGTTGAACCTTTCTTTTGATACAGAAGTTTTGAAACACTCTTTTCGTAGAATCTTCAAGTGGATGGATGGAGTGATTTGAGGCCTATGCTGGAAAAGGAAATACCTTCACGTAGAAACGAGACAAAAGCATTCTCAGAAAGTTCCCTGTGCTTTGTGCATTCAACTCACAGAGTTGAACATTCCCTTTGATAGAGCAGTTTTGAAACACTCTTTTTGTAGAATCTGCAAGTGGATATTTGGAGCGCTTTGAGGCCTCTGCCGCCAAAGGAATTATCATTGCATAAAAACTAGATGGAAGCGTTCTCAGAAACTTCCTTGTGATGAGTGCCTTCAACTCGCAGAGTGGAACCTTCCTTTCGATAGACCAGTTTTGAAACACTGTTTTTGTAGAATCCGCAAGTGGCTATTTGGAGCTCTTTGAGGCTTATGCTGGAGAAGGAAATCTCTTCGTCTACAAACTAGACAGAAGCATTCTCAGAAACTTCTTTGTCATGTGGGGATTGAACTCACAGAGTTGAACATTCCTTTACATAGAGCCGTTTTGCAACACCCTTTCGGTGGAAAGTGAAAGTGCTTATTTGGTGCGATGGCGGCATCTAGTGGATAAGGAAATACATTCAGATGAAAACAAGATACATCCATTCTCAGAAACTTCTTTGTGATGACTGCATTCTACTCACAGAGTTGAACCTTCCTTTTGATAGAGCAGTTTTGAAACACTCTTTTTGTGGAATCTGCAAGTGGCTATTTGGAGCGCTTTGAGGCCTATGCTGGAAAAGGAAATCTCTTCACATAAAACCTAGACAGAAGTATTCCCAGAAAGTTTTTCTGATGTGCGCATTCAACTCACCGAGTTGAACCTTCCTTTAGATAGAGCAGTTTTGAAACACTCTGTCTGTAGTACCTGCGAGTGGATATTTGGAGTGCTTTGAGTGCTACACTGTAAAAGCAAATATCTTCACTTGGAATCTAGACAGAAGAATTCTCAGAGACTTCCCTGTGCTCTCTGCATTCCACTCACAGAGTTGAACCTTCCTTTTGATAGAACAGTTTTGAAACACTCTTGTGGTAGAATCTGCAAGTCGATATTTGGAAGGTTTGGAGGCCTATCCTGGGAAAGGAAATATCTTCCCATCAAAACTAGACAGAAGCATTCTCAGAAGCTTCTTAGTGATGTGCGCATTCAAGTCACAGAGTTGAAGCTTCCTTTTGATATAGCAGTTTTGAACCACTCTTTTAGTGGAATCTGCAAGTGGATGTTCGGAGAGCTAAGAGGCCAACACTGGAAAAGGAAATCTCTTCACGTAAAAACTAGACGGAAGCATTCTCAGAAACTTCAATGGGCTTTACGCATTCAACTCACAGAGTGCAATGTTGCTTTTGCGAGCGCAGTTTTAAAAGACTGTTTTTGTAGAATTTGCTAGAGGATGTTTGGAGCGATGTGAGGCCTTTGCTGGAAAAGGAAATATCTTCACATAAAACCTAGACAGAAGCATTCTCAGAAACTCCTTTGTGATGAGTGCATTCAAATCACACACTTGAACCTTCCTTTGGAAAGAGCAGTTTTGAAACACTCTTTCTGAAGAATCTGCAAGGGGATATTTGGAGCGATTTGAGGCCTATGCTGGAAATGAAATATCTTCACCTAAAAACTAGACGGAAGCATTCTCAGAAACTCCTTTGTGATGAGTGCATTCAACTCACAGAGTTGAAGCTTCCTTTTGATAGAGCAGTTTTGAAACACTCTTTTAGCAGCATCTGCAGGTGGATATTTGGAGCGCTTTGAGGCCAAGGCTGGAAAACGAAATATCATCACATAAAAACTCGACAGAAGCATTCTCTGAAACTTCTTTGTGATGAGTGCATTCAACTCACAGACTCGAACGTTGCTTTTGATAGAACAGTTTAGAAACACTCCTTTTGTAGAATCTGCAAGTGTTTATTTGGAGCGCTTGGAGGCCTATGTTGGAAAAGGACATATCTTCACATCAAGAGTAGACAGACGCATTCTCAGAAACTTCTTTGTGATGAGTGCATTGAACTCACAGAGTTGAACCTACCTATTGATAGAGAAGTTTTGAAACACCCTTTTTGTAGAATCTGCAAGTGAATATTTGGCGCGATTTGAGGCCGATGCAGGAAACGGAAATATCTTCACATGAAAGCTAGACAGATGAATTCTCCGAAACGTCTTTGTGATGAGTGCATTCAACTCACAGACTTGAAGCTTCCTTCTGAAAGAGCAGTTTCGAAACACTCTTTTTGTAGAATCTGCAAGTGGATATTTGGAGCGCTTTGAGGGCTATGCTGGAAAAGTTAATACCTTCACCTAAAAACTAGACAGACGCAAACTCAGAAACTTCTTTGTGACGTGCGCATTGAACTCACAGAGTTGAACCTTTCTTTTGATACAGAAGTTTTGAAACACTCTTTTCGTAGAATCTTCAAGTGGATGGATGGAGTGATTTGAGGCCTATGCTGGAAAAGGAAATACCTTCACGTTGAAACGAGACAAAAGCATTCTCAGAAAGTTCCCTGTGCTTTGTGCATTCAACTCACAGAGTTGAACATTCCCTTTGATAGAGCAGTTTTGAAACACTCTTCTTGTAGAATCTGCAAGTGGATATTTGGAGCGCTTTGAGGCCTCTGCCGCCAAAGGAATTATCATTGCATAAAAACTAGATGGAAGCGTTCTCAGAAACTTCCTTGTGATGAGTGCCTTCAACTCGCAGAGTGGAACCTTCCTTTCGATAGACCAGTTTTGAAACACTGTTTTTGTAGAATCCGCAAGTGGCTATTTGGAGCTCTTTGAGGCTTATACTGGAAAAGGAAATATCTTCGTCTACAAACTAGACAGAAGCATTCTCAGAAACTTCTTTGTCATGTGGGGATTGAACTCACAGAGTTGAACATTCCTTTACATAGAGCAGTTTTTCAACACCCTTTCGGTGGAAAGTGAAAGTGCTTATTTGGTGCGATGGCGGCATCTAGTGGATAAGGAAATACATTCAGATGAAAACAAGATACATCCATTCTCAGAAACTTCTTTGTGATGACTGCATTCTACTCACAGAGTTGAACCTTCCTTTTGATAGAGCAGTTTTGAAACACTCTTTTTGTGGAATCTGCAATTGGCTATTTGGAGCGCTTTGAGGCCTATGCTGGAAAAGGAAATCTCTTCACATAAAACCTAGACAGAAGTATTCCCAGAAAGTTTTTCTGATGTGCGCATTCAACTCACCGAGTTGAACCTTCCTTTAGATAGAGCAGTTTTGAAACACTCTGTCTGTAGTACCTGCGAGTGGATATTTGGAGTGTTTGAGTGCTACACTGTAAAAGCAAATATCTTCACTTGGAATCTAGACAGAAGAATTCTCAGAGACTTCCCTGTGCTCTCTGCATTCCACTCACAGAGTTGAACCTTCCTTTTGATAGAACAGTTTTGAAACACTCTTGTGGTAGAATCTGCAAGTCGATATTTGGAAGGTTTGGAGGCCTATCCTGGGAAAGGAAATATCTTCCCATCAAAACTAGACAGAAGCATTCTCAGAAGCTTCTTAGTGATGTGCGCATTCAAGTCACAGAGTTGAAGCTTCCTTTTGATATAGCAGTTTTGAACCACTCTTTTAGTGGAATCTGCAAGTGGATGTTCGGAGAGCTAAGAGGCCAACACTGGAAAAGGAAATCTCTTCACGTAAAAACTAGACGGAAGCATTCTCAGAAACTTCAATGGGCTTTACGCATTCAACTCACAGAGTGCAATGTTGCTTTTGCGAGCGCAGTTTTAAAAGACTGTTTTTGTAGAATTTGCTAGAGGATGTTTGGAGCGATGTGAGGCCTTTGCTGGAAAAGGAAATATCTTCACATAAAACCTAGACAGAAGCATTCTCAGAAACTCCTTTGTGATGAGTGCATTCAAATCACACACTTGAACCTTCCTTTGGAAAGAGCAGTTTTGAAACACTCTTTCTGAAGAATCTGCAAGGGGATATTTGGAGCGATTTGAGGCCTCTGCTGGAAATGAAATATCTTCACCTAAAAACTAGACGGAAGCATTCTCAGAAACTCCTTTGTGATGAGTGCATTCAACTCACAGAGTTGAAGCTTCCTTTTGATAGAGCAGTTTTGAAACACTCTTTTAGCAGCATCTGCAGGTGGATATTTGGAGCGCTTTGAGGCCAAGGCTGGAAAACGAAATATCATCACATAAAAACTCGACAGAAGCATTCTCTGAAACTTCTTTGTGATGAGTGCATTCAACTCACAGACTCGAACGTTGCTTTTGATAGAACAGTTTAGAAACACTCCTTTTGTAGAATCTGCAAGTGTTTATTTGGAGCGCTTGGAGGCCTATGTTGGAAAAGGACATATCTTCACATCAAGAGTAGACAGACGCATTCTCAGAAACTTCTTTGTGATGAGTGCATTGAACTCACAGAGTTGAACCTACCTATTGATAGAGAAGTTTTGAAACACCCTTTTTGTAGAATCTGCAAGTGAATATTTGGCACGATTTGAGGTCGATGCAGGAAACGGAAATATCTTCACATGAAAGCTAGACAGATGAATTCTCCGAAACGTCTTTGTGATGAGTGCATTCAACTCACAGACTTGAAGCTTCCTTTTGAAAGAGCAGTTTCGAAACACTCTTTTTGTAGAATCTGCAAGTGGATATTTGGAGCGCTTTGAGGGCTATGCTGGAAAAGTTAATACCTTCACCTAAAAACTAGACAGACGCAAACTCAGAAACTTCTTTGTGACGTGCGCATTGAACTCACAGAGTTGAACCTTTCTTTTGATACAGAAGTTTTGAAACACTCTTTTCGTAGAATCTTCAAGTGGATGGATGGAGTGATTTGAGGCCTATGCTGGAAAAGGAAATACCTTCACGTAGAAACGAGACAAAAGCATTCTCAGAAAGTTCCCTGTGCTTTGTGCATTCAACTCACAGAGTTGAACATTCCCTTTGATAGAGCAGTTTTGAAACACTCTTCTTGTAGAATCTGCAAGTGGATATTTGGAGCGCTTTGAGGCCTCTGCCGCCAAAGGAATTATCATTGCATAAAAACTAGATGGAAGCGTTCTCAGAAACTTCCTTGTGATGAGTGCCTTCAACTCGCAGAGTGGAACCTTCCTTTCGATAGACCAGTTTTGAAACACTGTTTTTGTAGAATCCGCAAGTGGCTATTTGGAGCTCTTTGAGGCTTATGCTGGAGAAGGAAATCTCTTCGTCTACAAACTAGACAGAAGCATTCTCAGAAACTTCTTTGTCATGTGGGGATTGAACTCACAGAGTTGAACATTCCTTTACATAGAGCCGTTTTGCAACACCCTTTCGGTGGAAAGTGAAAGTGCTTATTTGGTGCGATGGCGGCATCTAGTGGATAAGGAAATACATTCAGATGAAAACAAGATACATCCATTCTCAGAAACTTCTTTGTGATGACTGCATTCTACTCACAGAGTTGAACCTTCCTTTTGATAGAGCAGTTTTGAAACACTCTTTTTGTGGAATCTGCAAGTGGCTATTTGGAGCGCTTTGAGGCCTATGCTGGAAAAGGAAATCTCTTCACATAAAACCTAGACAGAAGTATTCCCAGAAAGTTTTTCTGATGTGCGCATTCAACTCACCGAGTTGAACCTTCCTTTAGATAGAGCAGTTTTGAAACACTCTGTCTGTAGTACCTGCGAGTGGATATTTGGAGTGCTTTGAGTGCTACACTGTAAAAGCAAATATCTTCACTTGGAATCTAGACAGAAGAATTCTCAGAGACTTCCCTGTGCTCTCTGCATTCCACTCACAGAGTTGAACCTTCCTTTTGATAGAACAGTTTTGAAACACTCTTGTGGTAGAATCTGCAAGTCGATATTTGGAAGGTTTGGAGGCCTATCCTGGGAAAGGAAATATCTTCCCATCAAAACTAGACAGAAGCATTCTCAGAAGCTTCTTAGTGATGTGCGCATTCAAGTCACAGAGTTGAAGCTTCCTTTTGATATAGCAGTTTTGAACCACTCTTTTAGTGGAATCTGCAAGTGGATGTTCGGAGAGCTAAGAGGCCAACACTGGAAAAGGAAATCTCTTCACGTAAAAACTAGACGGAAGCATTCTCAGAAACTTCAATGGGCTTTACGCATTCAACTCACAGAGTGCAATGTTGCTTTTGCGAGCGCAGTTTTAAAAGACTGTTTTTGTAGAATTTGCTAGAGGATGTTTGGAGCGATGTGAGGCCTTTGCTGGAAAAGGAAATATCTTCACATAAAACCTAGACAGAAGCATTCTCAGAAACTCCTTTGTGATGAGTGCATTCAAATCACACACTTGAACCTTCCTTTGGAAAGAGCAGTTTTGAAACACTCTTTCTGAAGAATCTGCAAGGGGATATTTGGAGCGATTTGAGGCCTATGCTGGAAATGAAATATCTTCACCTAAAAACTAGACGGAAGCATTCTCAGAAACTCCTTTGTGATGAGTGCATTCAACTCACAGAGTTGAAGCTTCCTTTTGATAGAGCAGTTTTGAAACACTCTTTTAGCAGCATCTGCAGGTGGATATTTGGAGCGCTTTGAGGCCAAGGCTGGAAAACGAAATATCATCACATAAAAACTCGACAGAAGCATTCTCTGAAACTTCTTTGTGATGAGTGCATTCAACTCACAGACTCGAACGTTGCTTTTGATAGAACAGTTTAGAAACACTCCTTTTGTAGAATCTGCAAGTGTTTATTTGGAGCGCTTGGAGGCCTATGTTGGAAAAGGACATATCTTCACATCAAGAGTAGACAGACGCATTCTCAGAAACTTCTTTGTGATGAGTGCATTGAACTCACAGAGTTGAACCTACCTATTGATAGAGAAGTTTTGAAACACCCTTTTTGTAGAATCTGCAAGTGAATATTTGGCGCGATTTGAGGCCGATGCAGGAAACGGAAATATCTTCACATGAAAGCTAGACAGATGAATTCTCCGAAACGTCTTTGTGATGAGTGCATTCAACTCACAGACTTGAAGCTTCCTTCTGAAAGAGCAGTTTCGAAACACTCTTTTTGTAGAATCTGCAAGTGGATATTTGGAGCGCTTTGAGGGCTATGCTGGAAAAGTTAATACCTTCACCTAAAAACTAGACAGACGCAAACTCAGAAACTTCTTTGTGACGTGCGCATTGAACTCACAGAGTTGAACCTTTCTTTTGATACAGAAGTTTTGAAACACTCTTTTCGTAGAATCTTCAAGTGGATGGATGGAGTGATTTGAGGCCTATGCTGGAAAAGGAAATACCTTCACGTTGAAACGAGACAAAAGCATTCTCAGAAAGTTCCCTGTGCTTTGTGCATTCAACTCACAGAGTTGAACATTCCCTTTGATAGAGCAGTTTTGAAACACTCTTCTTGTAGAATCTGCAAGTGGATATTTGGAGCGCTTTGAGGCCTCTGCCGCCAAAGGAATTATCATTGCATAAAAACTAGATGGAAGCGTTCTCAGAAACTTCCTTGTGATGAGTGCCTTCAACTCGCAGAGTGGAACCTTCCTTTCGATAGACCAGTTTTGAAACACTGTTTTTGTAGAATCCGCAAGTGGCTATTTGGAGCTCTTTGAGGCTTATGCTGGAGAAGGAAATCTCTTCGTCTACAAACTAGACAGAAGCATTCTCAGAAACTTCTTTGTCATGTGGGGATTGAACTCACAGAGTTGAACATTCCTTTACATAGAGCCGTTTTGCAACACCCTTTCGGTGGAAAGTGAAAGTGCTTATTTGGTGCGATGGCGGCATCTAGTGGATAAGGAAATACATTCAGATGAAAACAAGATACATCCATTCTCAGAAACTTCTTTGTGATGACTGCATTCTACTCACAGAGTTGAACCTTCCTTTTGATAGAGCAGTTTTGAAACACTCTTTTTGTGGAATCTGCAAGTGGCTATTTGGAGCGCTTTGAGGCCTATGCTGGAAAAGGAAATCTCTTCACATAAAACCTAGACAGAAGTATTCCCAGAAAGTTTTTCTGATGTGCGCATTCAACTCACCGAGTTGAACCTTCCTTTAGATAGAGCAGTTTTGAAACACTCTGTCTGTAGTACCTGCGAGTGGATATTTGGAGTGCTTTGAGTGCTACACTGTAAAAGCAAATATCTTCACTTGGAATCTAGACAGAAGAATTCTCAGAGACTTCCCTGTGCTCTCTGCATTCCACTCACAGAGTTGAACCTTCCTTTTGATAGAACAGTTTTGAAACACTCTTGTGGTAGAATCTGCAAGTCGATATTTGGAAGGTTTGGAGGCCTATCCCGGGAAAGGAAATATCTTCCCATCAAAACTAGACAGAAGCATTCTCAGAAGCTTCTTAGTGATGTGCGCATTCAAGTCACAGAGTTGAAGCTTCCTTTTGATATAGCAGTTTTGAACCACTCTTTTAGTGGAATCTGCAAGTGGATGTTCGGAGAGCTAAGAGGCCAACACTGGAAAAGGAAATCTCTTCACGTAAAAACTAGACGGAAGCATTCTCAGAAACTTCAATGGGCTTTACGCATTCAACTCACAGAGTGCAATGTTGCTTTTGCGAGCGCAGTTTTAAAAGACTGTTTTTGTAGAATTTGCTAGAGGATGTTTGGAGCGATGTGAGGCCTTTGCTGGAAAAGGAAATATCTTCACATAAAACCTAGACAGAAGCATTCTCAGAAACTCCTTTGTGATGAGTGCATTCAAATCACACACTTGAACCTTCCTTTGGAAAGAGCAGTTTTGAAACACTCTTTCTGAAGAATCTGCAAGGGGATATTTGGAGCGATTTGAGGCCTATGCTGGAAATGAAATATCTTCACCTAAAAACTAGACGGAAGCATTCTCAGAAACTCCTTTGTGATGAGTGCATTCAACTCACAGAGTTGAAGCTTCCTTTTGATAGAGCAGTTTTGAAACACTCTTTTAGCAGCATCTGCAGGTGGATATTTGGAGCGCTTTGAGGCCAAGGCTGGAAAACGAAATATCATCACATAAAAACTCGACAGAAGCATTCTCTGAAACTTCTTTGTGATGAGTGCATTCAACTCACAGACTCGAACGTTGCTTTTGATAGAACAGTTTAGAAACACTCCTTTTGTAGAATCTGCAAGTGTTTATTTGGAGCGCTTGGAGGCCTATGTTGGAAAAGGACATATCTTCACATCAAGAGTAGACAGACGCATTCTCAGAAACTTCTTTGTGATGAGTGCATTGAACTCACAGAGTTGAACCTACCTATTGATAGAGAAGTTTTGAAACACCCTTTTTGTAGAATCTGCAAGTGAATATTTGGCGCGATTTGAGGCCGATGCAGGAAACGGAAATATCTTCACATGAAAGCTAGACAGATGAATTCTCCGAAACGTCTTTGTGATGAGTGCATTCAACTCACAGACTTGAAGCTTCCTTTTGAAAGAGCAGTTTCGAAACACTCTTTTTGTAGAATCTGCAAGTGGATATTTGGAGCGCTTTGAGGGCTATGCTGGAAAAGTTAATACCTTCACCTAAAAACTAGACAGACGCAAACTCAGAAACTTCTTTGTGACGTGCGCATTGAACTCACAGAGTTGAACCTTTCTTTTGATACAGAAGTTTTGAAACACTCTTTTCGTAGAATCTTCAAGTGGATGGATGGAGTGATTTGAGGCCTATGCTGGAAAAGGAAATACCTTCACGTAGAAACGAGACAAAAGCATTCTCAGAAAGTTCCCTGTGCTTTGTGCATTCAACTCACAGAGTTGAACATTCCCTTTGATAGAGCAGTTTTGAAACACTCTTTTTGTAGAATCTGCAAGTGGATATTTGGAGCGCTTTGAGGCCTCTGCCGCCAAAGGAATTATCATTGCATAAAAACTAGATGGAAGCGTTCTCAGAAACTTCCTTGTGATGAGTGCCTTCAACTCGCAGAGTGGAACCTTCCTTTCGATAGACCAGTTTTGAAACACTGTTTTTGTAGAATCCGCAAGTGGCTATTTGGAGCTCTTTGAGGCTTATGCTGGAGAAGGAAATCTCTTCGTCTACAAACTAGACAGAAGCATTCTCAGAAACTTCTTTGTCATGTGGGGATTGAACTCACAGAGTTGAACATTCCTTTACATAGAGCCGTTTTGCAACACCCTTTCGGTGGAAAGTGAAAGTGCTTATTTGGTGCGATGGCGGCATCTAGTGGATAAGGAAATACATTCAGATGAAAACAAGATACATCCATTCTCAGAAACTTCTTTGTGATGACTGCATTCTACTCACAGAGTTGAACCTTCCTTTTGATAGAGCAGTTTTGAAACACTCTTTTTGTGGAATCTGCAAGTGGCTATTTGGAGCGCTTTGAGGCCTATGCTGGAAAAGGAAATCTCTTCACATAAAACCTAGACAGAAGTATTCCCAGAAAGTTTTTCTGATGTGCGCATTCAACTCACCGAGTTGAACCTTCCTTTAGATAGAGCAGTTTTGAAACACTCTGTCTGTAGTACCTGCGAGTGGATATTTGGAGTGCTTTGAGTGCTACACTGTAAAAGCAAATATCTTCACTTGGAATCTAGACAGAAGAATTCTCAGAGACTTCCCTGTGCTCTCTGCATTCCACTCACAGAGTTGAACCTTCCTTTTGATAGAACAGTTTTGAAACACTCTTGTGGTAGAATCTGCAAGTCGATATTTGGAAGGTTTGGAGGCCTATCCTGGGAAAGGAAATATCTTCCCATCAAAACTAGACAGAAGCATTCTCAGAAGCTTCTTAGTGATGTGCGCATTCAAGTCACAGAGTTGAAGCTTCCTTTTGATATAGCAGTTTTGAACCACTCTTTTAGTGGAATCTGCAAGTGGATGTTCGGAGAGCTAAGAGGCCAACACTGGAAAAGGAAATCTCTTCACGTAAAAACTAGACGGAAGCATTCTCAGAAACTTCAATGGGCTTTACGCATTCAACTCACAGAGTGCAATGTTGCTTTTGCGAGCGCAGTTTTAAAAGACTGTTTTTGTAGAATTTGCTAGAGGATGTTTGGAGCGATGTGAGGCCTTTGCTGGAAAAGGAAATATCTTCACATAAAACCTAGACAGAAGCATTCTCAGAAACTCCTTTGTGATGAGTGCATTCAAATCACACACTTGAACCTTCCTTTGGAAAGAGCAGTTTTGAAACACTCTTTCTGAAGAATCTGCAAGGGGATATTTGGAGCGATTTGAGGCCTATGCTGGAAATGAAATATCTTCACCTAAAAACTAGACGGAAGCATTCTCAGAAACTCCTTTGTGATGAGTGCATTCAACTCACAGAGTTGAAGCTTCCTTTTGATAGAGCAGTTTTGAAACACTCTTTTAGCAGCATCTGCAGGTGGATATTTGGAGCGCTTTGAGGCCAAGGCTGGAAAACGAAATATCATCACATAAAAACTCGACAGAAGCATTCTCTGAAACTTCTTTGTGATGAGTGCATTCAACTCACAGACTCGAACGTTGCTTTTGATAGAACAGTTTAGAAACACTCCTTTTGTAGAATCTGCAAGTGTTTATTTGGAGCGCTTGGAGGCCTATGTTGGAAAAGGACATATCTTCACATCAAGAGTAGACAGACGCATTCTCAGAAACTTCTTTGTGATGAGTGCATTGAACTCACAGAGTTGAACCTACCTATTGATAGAGAAGTTTTGAAACACCCTTTTTGTAGAATCTGCAAGTGAATATTTGGCGCGATTTGAGGCCGATGCAGGAAACGGAAATATCTTCACATGAAAGCTAGACAGATGAATTCTCCGAAACGTCTTTGTGATGAGTGCATTCAACTCACAGACTTGAAGCTTCCTTCTGAAAGAGCAGTTTCGAAACACTCTTTTTGTAGAATCTGCAAGTGGATATTTGGAGCGCTTTGAGGGCTATGCTGGAAAAGTTAATACCTTCACCTAAAAACTAGACAGACGCAAACTCAGAAACTTCTTTGTGACGTGCGCATTGAACTCACAGAGTTGAACCTTTCTTTTGATACAGAAGTTTTGAAACACTCTTTTCGTAGAATCTTCAAGTGGATGGATGGAGTGATTTGAGGCCTATGCTGGAAAAGGAAATACCTTCACGTTGAAACGAGACAAAAGCATTCTCAGAAAGTTCCCTGTGCTTTGTGCATTCAACTCACAGAGTTGAACATTCCCTTTGATAGAGCAGTTTTGAAACACTCTTCTTGTAGAATCTGCAAGTGGATATTTGGAGCGCTTTGAGGCCTCTGCCGCCAAAGGAATTATCATTGCATAAAAACTAGATGGAAGCGTTCTCAGAAACTTCCTTGTGATGAGTGCCTTCAACTCGCAGAGTGGAACCTTCCTTTCGATAGACCAGTTTTGAAACACTGTTTTTGTAGAATCCGCAAGTGGCTATTTGGAGCTCTTTGAGGCTTATACTGGAAAAGGAAATATCTTCGTCTACAAACTAGACAGAAGCATTCTCAGAAACTTCTTTGTCATGTGGGGATTGAACTCACAGAGTTGAACATTCCTTTACATAGAGCAGTTTTTCAACACCCTTTCGGTGGAAAGTGAAAGTGCTTATTTGGTGCGATGGCGGCATCTAGTGGATAAGGAAATACATTCAGATGAAAACAAGATACATCCATTCTCAGAAACTTCTTTGTGATGACTGCATTCTACTCACAGAGTTGAACCTTCCTTTTGATAGAGCAGTTTTGAAACACTCTTTTTGTGGAATCTGCAATTGGCTATTTGGAGCGCTTTGAGGCCTATGCTGGAAAAGGAAATCTCTTCACATAAAACCTAGACAGAAGTATTCCCAGAAAGTTTTTCTGATGTGCGCATTCAACTCACCGAGTTGAACCTTCCTTTAGATAGAGCAGTTTTGAAACACTCTGTCTGTAGTACCTGCGAGTGGATATTTGGAGTGTTTGAGTGCTACACTGTAAAAGCAAATATCTTCACTTGGAATCTAGACAGAAGAATTCTCAGAGACTTCCCTGTGCTCTCTGCATTCCACTCACAGAGTTGAACCTTCCTTTTGATAGAACAGTTTTGAAACACTCTTGTGGTAGAATCTGCAAGTCGATATTTGGAAGGTTTGGAGGCCTATCCTGGGAAAGGAAATATCTTCCCATCAAAACTAGACAGAAGCATTCTCAGAAGCTTCTTAGTGATGTGCGCATTCAAGTCACAGAGTTGAAGCTTCCTTTTGATATAGCAGTTTTGAACCACTCTTTTAGTGGAATCTGCAAGTGGATGTTCGGAGAGCTAAGAGGCCAACACTGGAAAAGGAAATCTCTTCACGTAAAAACTAGACGGAAGCATTCTCAGAAACTTCAATGGGCTTTACGCATTCAACTCACAGAGTGCAATGTTGCTTTTGCGAGCGCAGTTTTAAAAGACTGTTTTTGTAGAATTTGCTAGAGGATGTTTGGAGCGATGTGAGGCCTTTGCTGGAAAAGGAAATATCTTCACATAAAACCTAGACAGAAGCATTCTCAGAAACTCCTTTGTGATGAGTGCATTCAAATCACACACTTGAACCTTCCTTTGGAAAGAGCAGTTTTGAAACACTCTTTCTGAAGAATCTGCAAGGGGATATTTGGAGCGATTTGAGGCCTCTGCTGGAAATGAAATATCTTCACCTAAAAACTAGACGGAAGCATTCTCAGAAACTCCTTTGTGATGAGTGCATTCAACTCACAGAGTTGAAGCTTCCTTTTGATAGAGCAGTTTTGAAACACTCTTTTAGCAGCATCTGCAGGTGGATATTTGGAGCGCTTTGAGGCCAAGGCTGGAAAACGAAATATCATCACATAAAAACTCGACAGAAGCATTCTCTGAAACTTCTTTGTGATGAGTGCATTCAACTCACAGACTCGAACGTTGCTTTTGATAGAACAGTTTAGAAACACTCCTTTTGTAGAATCTGCAAGTGTTTATTTGGAGCGCTTGGAGGCCTATGTTGGAAAAGGACATATCTTCACATCAAGAGTAGACAGACGCATTCTCAGAAACTTCTTTGTGATGAGTGCATTGAACTCACAGAGTTGAACCTACCTATTGATAGAGAAGTTTTGAAACACCCTTTTTGTAGAATCTGCAAGTGAATATTTGGCACGATTTGAGGTCGATGCAGGAAACGGAAATATCTTCACATGAAAGCTAGACAGATGAATTCTCCGAAACGTCTTTGTGATGAGTGCATTCAACTCACAGACTTGAAGCTTCCTTTTGAAAGAGCAGTTTCGAAACACTCTTTTTGTAGAATCTGCAAGTGGATATTTGGAGCGCTTTGAGGGCTATGCTGGAAAAGTTAATACCTTCACCTAAAAACTAGACAGACGCAAACTCAGAAACTTCTTTGTGACGTGCGCATTGAACTCACAGAGTTGAACCTTTCTTTTGATACAGAAGTTTTGAAACACTCTTTTCGTAGAATCTTCAAGTGGATGGATGGAGTGATTTGAGGCCTATGCTGGAAAAGGAAATACCTTCACGTAGAAACGAGACAAAAGCATTCTCAGAAAGTTCCCTGTGCTTTGTGCATTCAACTCACAGAGTTGAACATTCCCTTTGATAGAGCAGTTTTGAAACACTCTTCTTGTAGAATCTGCAAGTGGATATTTGGAGCGCTTTGAGGCCTCTGCCGCCAAAGGAATTATCATTGCATAAAAACTAGATGGAAGCGTTCTCAGAAACTTCCTTGTGATGAGTGCCTTCAACTCGCAGAGTGGAACCTTCCTTTCGATAGACCAGTTTTGAAACACTGTTTTTGTAGAATCCGCAAGTGGCTATTTGGAGCTCTTTGAGGCTTATGCTGGAGAAGGAAATCTCTTCGTCTACAAACTAGACAGAAGCATTCTCAGAAACTTCTTTGTCATGTGGGGATTGAACTCACAGAGTTGAACATTCCTTTACATAGAGCCGTTTTGCAACACCCTTTCGGTGGAAAGTGAAAGTGCTTATTTGGTGCGATGGCGGCATCTAGTGGATAAGGAAATACATTCAGATGAAAACAAGATACATCCATTCTCAGAAACTTCTTTGTGATGACTGCATTCTACTCACAGAGTTGAACCTTCCTTTTGATAGAGCAGTTTTGAAACACTCTTTTTGTGGAATCTGCAAGTGGCTATTTGGAGCGCTTTGAGGCCTATGCTGGAAAAGGAAATCTCTTCACATAAAACCTAGACAGAAGTATTCCCAGAAAGTTTTTCTGATGTGCGCATTCAACTCACCGAGTTGAACCTTCCTTTAGATAGAGCAGTTTTGAAACACTCTGTCTGTAGTACCTGCGAGTGGATATTTGGAGTGCTTTGAGTGCTACACTGTAAAAGCAAATATCTTCACTTGGAATCTAGACAGAAGAATTCTCAGAGACTTCCCTGTGCTCTCTGCATTCCACTCACAGAGTTGAACCTTCCTTTTGATAGAACAGTTTTGAAACACTCTTGTGGTAGAATCTGCAAGTCGATATTTGGAAGGTTTGGAGGCCTATCCTGGGAAAGGAAATATCTTCCCATCAAAACTAGACAGAAGCATTCTCAGAAACTTCTTAGTGATGTGCGCATTCAAGTCACAGAGTTGAAGCTTCCTTTTGATATAGCAGTTTTGAACCACTCTTTTAGTGGAATCTGCAAGTGGATGTTCGGAGAGCTAAGAGGCCAACACTGGAAAAGGAAATCTCTTCACGTAAAAACTAGACGGAAGCATTCTCAGAAACTTCAATGGGCTTTACGCATTCAACTCACAGTGCAATGTTGCTTTTGAGAGCGCAGTTTTAAAAGACTGTTTTTGTAGAATTTGCTAGAGGATGTTTGGAGCGATGTGAGGCCTTTGCTGGAAAAGGAAATATCTTCACATAAAACCTAGACAGAAGCATTCTCAGAAACTCCTTTGTGATGAGTGCATTCAAATCACACACTTGAACCTTCCTTTGGAAAGAGCAGTTTTGAAACACTCTTTGTGAAGAATCTGCAAGTGGATATTTGGAGCGATTTGAGGCCTATGCTGGAAATGAAATATCTTCACCTAAAAACTAGACGGAAGCATTCTCAGAAACTCCTTTGTGATGAGTGCATTCAACTCACAGAGTTGAAGCTTCCTTTTGATAGAGCAGTTTTGAAACACTCTTTTAGCAACATCTGCAGGTGGATATTTGGAGCGCTTTGAGGCCAAGGCTGGAAAACGAAATATCATCACATAAAAACTCGACAGAAGCATTCTCTGAAACTTCTTTGTGATGAGTGCATTCAACTCACAGACTCGAACGTTGCTTTTGATAGAACAGTTTAGAAACACTCCTTTTGTAGAATCTGCAAGTGTTTATTTGGAGCGCTTGGAGGCCTATGTTGGAAAAGGACATATCTTCACATCAAGAGTAGACAGACGCATTCTCAGAAACTTCTTTGTGATGAGTGCATTGAACTCACAGAGTTGAACCTACCTATTGATAGAGAAGTTTTGAAACACCCTTTTTGTAGAATCTGCAAGTGAATATTTGGCGCGATTTGAGGCCTATGCAGGAAACGGAAATATCTTCACATGAAAGCTAGACAGATGAATTCTCCGAAACGTCTTTGTGATGAGTGCATTCAACTCACAGACTTGAAGCTTCCTTTTGAAAGAGCAGTTTCGAAACACTCTTTTTGTAGAATCTGCAAGTGGATATTTGGAGCGCTTTGAGGGCTATGCTGGAAAAGTTAATACCTTCACCTAAAAACTAGACAGACGCAAACTCAGAAACTTCTTTGTGACGTGCGCATTGAACTCACAGAGTTGAACCTTTCTTTTGATACAGAAGTTTTGAAACACTCTTTTCGTAGAATCTTCAAGTGGATGGATGGAGTGATTTGAGGCCTATGCTGGAAAAGGAAATACCTTCACGTAGAAACGAGACAAAAGCATTCTCAGAAAGTTCCCTGTGCTTTGTGCATTCAACTCACAGAGTTGAACATTCCCTTTGATAGAGCAGTTTTGAAACACTCTTTTTGTAGAATCTGCAAGTGGATATTTGGAGCGCTTTGAGGCCTCTGCCGCCAAAGGAATTATCATTGCATAAAAACTAGATGGAAGCGTTCTCAGAAACTTCCTTGTGATGAGTGCCCTCAACTCGCAGAGTGGAACCTTCCTTTCGATAGACCAGTTTTGAAACACTGTTTTTGTAGAATCCGCAAGTGGCTATTTGGAGCTCTTTGAGGCTTATGCTGGAGAAGGAAATCTCTTCGTCTACAAACTAGACAGAAGCATTCTCAGAAACTTCTTTGTCATGTGGGGATTGAACTCACAGAGTTGAACATTCCTTTACATAGAGCCGTTTTGCAACACCCTTTCGGTGGAAAGTGAAAGTGCTTATTTGGTGCGATGGCGGCATCTAGTGGATAAGGAAATACATTCAGATGAAAACAAGATACATCCATTCTCAGAAACTTCTTTGTGATGACTGCATTCTACTCACAGAGTTGAACCTTCCTTTTGATAGAGCAGTTTTGAAACACTCTTTTTGTGGAATCTGCAAGTGGCTATTTGGAGCGCTTTGAGGCCTATGCTGGAAAAGGAAATCTCTTCACATAAAACCTAGACAGAAGTATTCCCAGAAAGTTTTTCTGATGTGCGCATTCAACTCACCGAGTTGAACCTTCCTTTAGATAGAGCAGTTTTGAAACACTCTGTCTGTAGTACCTGCGAGTGGATATTTGGAGTGCTTTGAGTGCTACACTGTAAAAGCAAATATCTTCACTTGGAATCTAGACAGAAGAATTCTCAGAGACTTCCCTGTGCTCTCTGCATTCCACTCACAGAGTTGAACCTTCCTTTTGATAGAACAGTTTTGAAACACTCTTGTGGTAGAATCTGCAAGTCGATATTTGGAAGGTTTGGAGGCCTATCCTGGGAAAGGAAATATCTTCCCATCAAAACTAGACAGAAGCATTCTCAGAAACTTCTTAGTGATGTGCGCATTCAAGTCACAGAGTTGAAGCTTCCTTTTGATATAGCAGTTTTGAACCACTCTTTTAGTGGAATCTGCAAGTGGATGTTCGGAGAGCTAAGAGGCCAACACTGGAAAAGGAAATCTCTTCACGTAAAAACTAGACGGAAGCATTCTCAGAAACTTCAATGGGCTTTACGCATTCAACTCACAGTGCAATGTTGCTTTTGCGAGCGCAGTTTTAAAAGACTGTTTTTGTAGAATTTGCTAGAGGATGTTTGGAGCGATGTGAGGCCTTTGCTGGAAAAGGAAATATCTTCACATAAAACCTAGACAGAAGCATTCTCAGAAACTCCTTTGTGATGAGTGCATTCAAATCACACACTTGAACCTTCCTTTGGAAAGAGCAGTTTTGAAACACTCTTTGTGAAGAATCTGCAAGTGGATATTTGGAGCGATTTGAGGCCTATGCTGGAAATGAAATATCTTCACCTAAAAACTAGACGGAAGCATTCTCAGAAACTCCTTTGTGATGAGTGCATTCAACTCACAGAGTTGAAGCTTCCTTTTGATAGAGCAGTTTTGAAACACTCTTTTAGCAACATCTGCAGGTGGATATTTGGAGCGCTTTGAGGCCAAGGCTGGAAAACGAAATATCATCACATAAAAACTCGACAGAAGCATTCTCTGAAACTTCTTTGTGATGAGTGCATTCAACTCACAGACTCGAACGTTGCTTTTGATAGAACAGTTTAGAAACACTCCTTTTGTAGAATCTGCAAGTGTTTATTTGGAGCGCTTGGAGGCCTATGTTGGAAAAGGACATATCTTCACATCAAGAGTAGACAGACGCATTCTCAGAAACTTCTTTGTGATGAGTGCATTGAACTCACAGAGTTGAACCTACCTATTGATAGAGAAGTTTTGAAACACCCTTTTTGTAGAATCTGCAAGTGAATATTTGGCGCGATTTGAGGCCTATGCAGGAAACGGAAATATCTTCACATGAAAGCTAGACAGATGAATTCTCCGAAACGTCTTTGTGATGAGTGCATTCAACTCACAGACTTGAAGCTTCCTTTTGAAAGAGCAGTTTCGAAACACTCTTTTTGTAGAATCTGCAAGTGGATATTTGGAGCGCTTTGAGGGCTATGCTGGAAAAGTTAATACCTTCACCTAAAAACTAGACAGACGCAAACTCAGAAACTTCTTTGTGACGTGCGCATTGAACTCACAGAGTTGAACCTTTCTTTTGATACAGAAGTTTTGAAACACTCTTTTCGTAGAATCTTCAAGTGGATGGATGGAGTGATTTGAGGCCTATGCTGGAAAAGGAAATACCTTCACGTAGAAACGAGACAAAAGCATTCTCAGAAAGTTCCCTGTGCTTTGTGCATTCAACTCACAGAGTTGAACATTCCCTTTGATAGAGCAGTTTTGAAACACTCTTTTTGTAGAATCTGCAAGTGGAAATTTGGAGCGCATTGAGGCCTCTGCCGCCAAAGGAATTATCATTGCATAAAAACTAGATGGAAGCGTTCTCAGAAACTTCCTTGTGATGAGTGCCTTCAACTCGCAGAGTGGAACCTTCCTTTCGATAGACCAGTTTTGAAACACTGTTTTTGTAGAATCCGCAAGTGGCTATTTGGAGCTCTTTGAGGCTTATGCTGGAAAAGGAAATATCTTCGTCTACAAACTAGACAGAAGCATTCTCAGAAACTTCTTTGTCATGTGGGGATTGAACTCACAGAGTTGAACATTCCTTTACATAGAGCCGTTTTGCAACACCCTTTCGGTGGAAAGTGAAAGTGCTTATTTGGTGCGATGGCGGCATCTAGTGGATAAGGAAATACATTCAGATGAAAACAAGATACATCCATTCTCAGAAACTTCTTTGTGATGACTGCATTCTACTCACAGAGTTGAACCTTCCTTTTGATAGAACAGTTTTGAAACACACTTTCTGTGGAATCTGCAAGTGGCTATTTGGAGCGCTTTGAGGCCTATGCTGGAAAAGGAAATCTCTTCACATAAAACCTAGACAGAAGTATTCCCAGAAAGTTTTTCTGATGTGCGCATTCAACTCACCGAGTTGAACCTTCCTTTAGATAGAGCAGTTTTGAAACACTCTGTCTGTAGTACCTGCGAGTGGATATTTGGAGTGCTTTGAGTGCTACACTGTAAAAGCAAATATCTTCACTTGGAATCTAGACAGAAGAATTCTCAGAGACTTCCCTGTGCTCTCTGCATTCCACTCACAGAGTTGAACCTTCCTTTTGATAGAACAGTTTTGAAACACTCTTGTGGTAGAATCTGCAAGTCGATATTTGGAAGGTTTGGAGGCCTATCCTGGGAAAGGAAATATCTTCCCATCAAAACTAGACAGAAGCATTCTCAGAAACTTCTTAGTGATGTGCGCATTCAAGTCACAGAGTTGAAGCTTCCTTTTGATATAGCAGTTTTGAACCACTCTTTTAGTGGAATCTGCAAGTGGATGTTCGGAGAGCTAAGAGGCCAACACTGGAAAAGGAAATCTCTTCACGTAAAAACTAGACGGAAGCATTCTCAGAAACTTCAATGGGCTTTACGCATTCAACTCACAGAGTGCAATGTTGCTTTTGAGAGCGCAGTTTTAAAACACTGTTTTTGTAGAATTTGCTAGAGGATGTTTGGAGCGATGTGAGGCCTTTGCTGGAAAAGGAAATATCTTCACATAAAACCTAGACAGAAGCATTCTCAGAAACTCCTTTGTGATGAGTGCATTCAAATCACACACTTGAACCTTCCTTTGGAAAGAGCAGTTTTGAAACACTCTTTCTGAAGAATCTGCAAGTGGATATTTGGAGCGATTTGAGGCCTCTGCTGGAAATGAAATATCTTCACCTAAAAACTAGACGGAAGCATTCTCAGAAACTCCTTTGTGATGAGTGCATTCAACTCACAGAGTTGAAGCTTCCTTTTGATAGAGCAGTTTTGAAACACTCTTTTAGCAACATCTGCAGGTGGATATTTGGAGCGCTTTGAGGCCAAGGCTGGAAAACGAAATATCATCACATAAAAACTCGACAGAAGCATTCTCTGAAACTTCTTTGTGATGAGTGCATTCAACTCACAGACTCGAACGTTGCTTTTGATAGAACAGTTTAGAAACACTCCTTTTGTAGAATCTGCAAGTGTTTATTTGGAGCGCTTGGAGGCCTATGTTGGAAAAGGACATATCTTCACATCAAGAGTAGACAGACGCATTCTCAGAAACTTCTTTGTGATGAGTGCATTGAACTCACAGAGTTGAACCTACCTATTGATAGAGAAGTTTTGAAACACCCTTTTTGTAGAATCTGCAAGTGAATATTTGGCGCGATTTGAGGCCTATGCAGGAAACGGAAATATCTTCACATGAAAGCTAGACAGATGAATTCTCCGAAACGTCTTTGTGATGAGTGCATTCAACTCACAGACTTGAAGCTTCCTTTTGAAAGAGCAGTTTCGAAACACTCTTTTTGTAGAATCTGCAAGTGGATATTTGGAGCGCTTTGAGGGCTATGCTGGAAAAGTTAATACCTTCACCTAAAAACTAGACAGACGCAAACTCAGAAACTTCTTTGTGACGTGCGCATTGAACTCACAGAGTTGAACCTTTCTTTTGATACAGAAGTTTTGAAACACTCTTTTCGTAGAATCTTCAAGTGGATGGATGGAGTGATTTGAGGCCTATGCTGGAAAAGGAAATACCTTCACGTAGAAACGAGACAAAAGCATTCTCAGAAAGTTCCCTGTGCTTTGTGCATTCAACTCACAGAGTTGAACATTCCCTTTGATAGAGCAGTTTTGAAACACTCTTTTTGTAGAATCTGCAAGTGGAAATTTGGAGCGCATTGAGGCCTCTGCCGCCAAAGGAATTATCATTGCATAAAAACTAGATGGAAGCGTTCTCAGAAACTTCCTTGTGATGAGTGCCTTCAACTCGCAGAGTGGAACCTTCCTTTCGATAGACCAGTTTTGAAACACTGTTTTTGTAGAATCCGCAAGTGGCTATTTGGAGCTCTTTGAGGCTTACGCTGGAAAAGGAAATATCTTCGTCTACAAACTAGACAGAAGCATTCTCAGAAACTTCTTTGTCATGTGGGGATTGAACTCACAGAGTTGAACATTCCTTTACATAGAGCCGTTTTGCAACACCCTTTCGGTGGAAAGTGAAAGTGCTTATTTGGTGCGATGGCGGCATCTAGTGGATAAGGAAATACATTCAGATGAAAACAAGATACATCCATTCTCAGAAACTTCTTTGTGATGACTGCATTCTACTCACAGAGTTGAACCTTCCTTTTGATAGAACAGTTTTGAAACACACTTTCTGTGGAATCTGCAAGTGGCTATTTGGAGCGCTTTGAGGCCTATGCTGGAAAAGGAAATCTCTTCACATAAAACCTAGACAGAAGTATTCCCAGAAAGTTTTTCTGATGTGCGCATTCAACTCACCGAGTTGAACCTTCCTTTAGATAGAGCAGTTTTGAAACACTCTGTCTGTAGTACCTGCGAGTGGATATTTGGAGTGCTTTGAGTGCTACACTGTAAAAGCAAATATCTTCACTTGGAATCTAGACAGAAGAATTCTCAGAGACTTCCCTGTGCTCTCTGCATTCCACTCACAGAGTTGAACCTTCCTTTTGATAGAACAGTTTTGAAACACTCTTGTGGTAGAATCTGCAAGTCGATATTTGGAAGGTTTGGAGGCCTATCCTGGGAAAGGAAATATCTTCCCATCAAAACTAGACAGAAGCATTCTCAGAAACTTCTTAGTGATGTGCGCATTCAAGTCACAGAGTTGAAGCTTCCTTTTGATATAGCAGTTTTGAACCACTCTTTTAGTGGAATCTGCAAGTGGATGTTCGGAGAGCTAAGAGGCCAACACTGGAAAAGGAAATCTCTTCACGTAAAAACTAGACGGAAGCATTCTCAGAAACTTCAATGGGCTTTACGCATTCAACTCACAGAGTGCAATGTTGCTTTTGAGAGCGCAGTTTTAAAAGACTGTTTTTGTAGAATTTGCTAGAGGATGTTTGGAGCGATGTGAGGCCTTTGCTGGAAAAGGAAATATCTTCACATAAAACCTAGACAGAAGCATTCTCAGAAACTCCTTTGTGATGAGTGCATTCAAATCACACACTTGAACCTTCCTTTGGAAAGAGCAGTTTTGAAACACTCTTTCTGAAGAATCTGCAAGTGGATATTTGGAGCGATTTGAGGCCTATGCTGGAAATGAAATATCTTCACCTAAAAACTAGACGGAAGCATTCTCAGAAACTCCTTTGTGATGAGTGCATTCAACTCACAGAGTTGAAGCTTCCTTTTGATAGAGCAGTTTTGAAACACCCTTTTAGCAGCATCTGCAGGTGGATATTTGGAGCGCTTTGAGGCCAAGGCTGGAAAACGAAATATCATCACATAAAAACTCGACAGAAGCATTCTCTGAAACTTCTTTGTGATGAGTGCATTCAACTCACAGACTCGAACGTTGCTTTTGATAGAACAGTTTAGAAACACTCCTTTTGTAGAATCTGCAAGTGTTTATTTGGAGCGCTTGGAGGCCTATGCTGGAAAAGGACATATCTTCACATCAAGAGTAGACAGACGCATTCTCAGAAACGTCTTTGTGATGAGTGCATTGAACTCACAGAGTTGAACCTACCTATTGATAGAGAAGTTTTGAAACACCCTTTTTGTAGAATCTGCAAGTGAATATTTGGCGCGATTTGAGGCCTATGCAGGAAACGGAAATATCTTCACATGAAAGCTAGACAGATGAATTCTCCGAAACATCTTTGTGATGAGTGCATTTAACTCACAGACTTGAAGCTTCCTTTTGAAAGAGCAGTTTCGAAACACTCTTTTTGTAGAATCTGCAAGTGGATATTTGGACCGCTTTGAGGGCTATGCTGGAAAAGTTAATACCTTCACCTAAAAACTAGACAGACGCAAACTCAGAAATTTCTTTGTGACGTGTGCATTGAACTCACAGAGTTGAACCTTTCTTTTGATACAGAAGTTTTGAAACACTCTTTTCGTAGAATCTTCAAGTGGATGGATGGAGTGATTTGAGGCCTATGCTGGAAAAGGAAATACCTTCACGTAGAAACGAGACAAAAGCATTCTCAGAAAGTTCCCTGTGCTTTGTGCATTCAACTCACAGAGGTGAACATTCCCTTTGATAGAGCAGTTTTGAAACACTCTTCTTGTAGAATCTGCAAGTGGATATTTGGAGCGCTTTGAGGCCTCTGCCGCCAAAGGAATTATCATTGCATAAAAACTAGATGGAAGCGTTCTCAGAAACTTCCTTGTGATGAGTGCATTCAACTCGCAGTGTGGAACCTTCCTTTCGATAGACCAGTTTTGAAACACTGTTTTTGTAGAATCCGCAAGTGGCTATTTGGAGCTCTTTGAGGCTTATGCTGGAAAAGGAAATATCTTCGTCTACAAACTAGACAGAAGCATTCTCAGAAACTTCTTTGTCATGTGGGGATTGAACTCACAGAGTTGAACATTCCTTTACATAGAGCAGTTTTGCAACACCCTTTCGGTGGAAAGTGAAAGTGCTTATTTGGTGCGATGGCGGCATCTAGTGGATAAGGAAATACATTCAGATGAAAACAAGATACATCCATTCTCAGAAACTTCTTTGTGATGACTGCATTCTACTCACAGAGTTGAACCTTCCTTTTGATAGAACAGTTTTGAAACACTCTTTTTGTGGAATCTGCAAGTGGCTATTTGGAGCGCTTTGAGGCCTATGCTGGAAAAGGAAATCTCTTCACATAAAACCTAGACAGAAGTATTCCCAGAAAGTTTTTCTGATGTGCGCATTCAACTCACCGAGTTGAACCTTCCTTTAGTTAGAGCAGTTTTGAAACACTCTGTCTGTAGTACCTGCGAGTGGATATTTGGAGTGCTTTGAGTGCTACACTGTAAAAGCAAATATCTTCACTTGGAATCTAGACAGAAGAATTCTCAGAGACTTCCCTGTGCTCTCTGCATTCCACTCACAGAGTTGAACCTTCCTTTTGATAGAACAGTTTTGAAACACTCTTGTGGTAGAATCTGCAAGTCGATATTTGGAAGGTTTGGAGGCCTATCCTGGGAAAGGAAATATCTTCCCATCAAAACTAGACAGAAGCATTCTCAGAAACTTCTTAGTGATGTGCGCATTCAAGTCACAGAGTTGAAGCTTCCTTTTGATATAGCAGTTTTGAACCACTCTTTTAGTGGAATCTGCAAGTGGATGTTCGGAGAGCTAAGAGGCCAACACTGGAAAAGGAAATCTCTTCACGTAAAAACTAGACGGAAGCATTCTCAGAAACTTCAATGGGCTTTACGCATTCAACTCACAGAGTGCAATGTTGCTTTTGAGAGCGCAGTTTTAAAACACTGTTTTTGTAGAATTTGCTAGAGGATGTTTGGAGCGATGTGAGGCCTTTGCTGGAAAAGGAAATATCTTCACATAAAACCTAGACAGAAGCATTCTCAGAAACTCCTTTGTGATGAGTGCATTCAAATCACACACTTGAACCTTCCTTTGGAAAGAGCAGTTTTGAAACACTCTTTCTGAAGAATCTGCAAGTGAATATTTGGAGCGATTTGAGGCCTATGCTGGAAATGAAATATCTTCACCTAAAAACTAGACGGAAGCATTCTCAGAAACTCCTTTGTGATGAGTGCATTCAACTCACAGAGTTGAAGCTTCCTTTTGATAGAGCAGTTTTGAAACACTCTTTTAGCAGCATCTGCAGGTGGATATTTGGAGCGCTTTGAGGCCAAGGCTGGAAAACGAAATATCATCACATAAAAACTCGACAGAAGCATTCTCTGAAACTTCTTTGTGATGAGTGCATTCAACTCACAGACTCGAACGTTGCTTTTGATAGAACAGTTTAGAAACACTCCTTTTGTAGAATCTGCAAGTGTTTATTTGGAGCGCTTGGAGGCCTATGTTGGAAAAGGACATATCTTCACATCAAGAGTAGACAGACGCATTCTCAGAAACGTCTTTGTGATGAGTGCATTGAACTCACAGAGTTGAACCTACCTATTGATAGAGAAGTTTTGAAACACCCTTTTTGTAGAATCTGCAAGTGAATATTTGGCGCGATTTGAGGCCTATGCAGGAAACGGAAATATCTTCACATGAAAGCTAGACAGATGAATTCTCCGAAACATCTTTGTGATGAGTGCATTCAACTCACAGACTTGAAGCTTCCTTTTGAAAGAGCAGTTTCGAAACACTCTTTTTGTAGAATCTGCAAGTGGATATTTGGACCGCTTTGAGGGCTATGCTGGAAAAGTTAATACCTTCACCTAAAAACTAGACAGACGCAAACTCAGAAACTTCTTTGTGACGTGTGCATTGAACTCACAGAGTTGAACCTTTCTTTTGATACAGAAGTTTTGAAACACTCTTTTCGTAGAATCTTCAAGTGGATGGATGGAGTGATTTGAGGCCTATGCTGGAAAAGGAAATACCTTCACGTAGAAACGAGACAAAAGCATTCTCAGAAAGTTCCCTGTGCTTTGTGCATTCAACTCACAGAGGTGAACATTCCCTTTGATAGAGCAGTTTTGAAACACTCTTTTTGTAGAATCTGCAAGTGGATATTTGGAGCGCTTTGAGGCCTCTGCCGCCAAAGGAATTATCATTGCATAAAAACTAGATGGAAGCGTTCTCAGAAACTTCCTTGTGATGAGTGCCTTCAACTCGCAGAGTGGAACCTTCCTTTCGATAGACCAGTTTTGAAACACTGTTTTTGTAGAATCCGCAAGTGGCTATTTGGAGCTCTTTGAGGCTTATGCTGGAAAAGGAAATATCTTCGTCTACAAACTAGACAGAAGCATTCTCAGAAACTTCTTTGTCATGTGGGGATTGAACTCACAGAGTTGAACATTCCTTTACATAGAGCAGTTTTGCAACAACCTTTCGGTGGAAAGTGAAAGTGCTTATTTGGTGCGATGGCGGCATCTAGTGGATAAGGAAATACATTCAGATGAAAACAAGATACATCCATTCTCAGAAACTTCTTTGTGATGACTGCATTCTACTCACAGAGTTGAACCTTCCTTTTGATAGAACAGTTTTGAAACACTCTTTTTGTGGAATCTGCAAGTGGCTATTTGGAGCGCTTTGAGGCCTATGCTGGAAAAGGAAATCTCTTCACATAAAACCTAGACAGAAGTATTCCCAGAAAGTTTTTCTGATGTGCGCATTCAACTCACCGAGTTGAACCTTCCTTTAGTAAGAGCAGTTTTGAAACACTCTGTCTGTAGTACCTGCGAGTGGATATTTGGAGTGCTTTGAGTGCTACACTGTAAAAGCAAATATCTTCACTTGGAATCGAGACAGAAGAATTCTCAGAGACTTCCCTGTGCTCTCTGCATTCCACTCACAGAGTTGAACCTTCCTTTTGATAGAACAGTTTTGAAACACTCTTGTGGTAGAATCTGCAAGTCGATATTTGGAAGGTTTGGAGGCCTATCCTGGGAAAGGAAATATCTTCCCATCAAAACTAGACAGAAGCATTCTCAGAAGCTTCTTAGTGATGTGCGCATTCAAGTCACAGAGTTGAAGCTTCCTTTTGATATAGAAGTTTTGAACCACTCTTTTAGTGGAATGTGCAAGTGGATGTTCGGAGAGCTAAGAGGCCAACACTGGAAAAGGAAATCTCTTCACGTAAAAACTAGACGGAAGCATTCTCAGAAACTTCAATGGGCTTTACGCATTCAACTCACAGAGTGCAAGTTTGCTTTTGAGAGCGCAGTTTTAAAACACTGTTTTTGTAGAATTTGCTAGAGGATGTTTGGAGCGATGTGAGGCCTTTGCTGGAAAAGGAAATATCTTCACATAAAACCTAGACAGAAGCATTCTCAGAAACTCCTTTGTGATGAGTGCATTCAAATCACACACTTGAACCTTCCTTTGGAAAGAGCAGTTTTGAAACACTCTTTCTGAAGAATCTGCAAGTGGATATTTGGAGCGATTTGAGGCCTCTGCTGGAAATGAAATATCTTCACCTAAAAACTAGACGGAAGCATTCTCAGAAACTCCTTTGTGATGAGTGCATTCAACTCACAGAGTTGAAGCTTCCTTTTGATAGAGCAGTTTTGAAACACTCTTTTAGCAGCATCTGCAGGTGGATATTTCCAGCGCTTTGAGGCCAAGGCTGGAAAACGAAATATCATCACATAAAAACTCGACAGAAGCATTCTCTGAAACTTCTTTGTGATGAGTGCATTCAACTCACAGACTCGAACGTTGCTTTTGATAGAACAGTTTAGAAACACTCCTTTTGTAGAATCTGCAAGTGTTTATTTGGAGCGCTTGGAGGCCTATGTTGGAAAAGGACATATCTTCACATCAAGAGTAGACAGACGCATTCTCAGAAACTTCTTTGTGATGAGTGCATTGAACTCACAGAGTTGAACCTACCTATTGATAGAGAAGTTTTGAAACACCCTTTTTGTAGAATCTGCAAGTGAATATTTGGCGCGATTTGAGGCCTATGCAGGAAACGGAAATATCTTCACATGAAAGCTAGACAGATGAATTCTCCGAAACGTCGTTGTGATGAGTGCATTCAACTCACAGACTTGAAGCTTCCTTTTGAAAGAGCAGTTTCGAAACACTCTTTTTGTAGAATCTGCAAGTGGATATTTGGAGCGCTTTGAGGGCTATGCTGGAAAAGTTAATACCTTCACCTAAAAACTAGACAGACGCAAACTCAGAAACTTCTTTGTGATGTGTGCATTGAACTCACAGAGTTGAACCTTTCTTTTGATACAGAAGTTTTGAAACACTCTTTTCGTAGAATCTTCAAGTGGATGGATGGAGTGATTTGAGGCCTATGCTGGAAAAGGAAATACCTTCACGTAGAAACGAGACAAAAGCATTCTCAGAAAGTTCCCTGTGCTTTGTGCATTCAACTCACAGAGTTGAACATTCCCTTTGATAGAGCAGTTTTGAAACACTCTTCTTGTAGAATCTGCAAGTGGATATTTAGAGCGCTTTGAGGCCTCTGCCGCCAAAGGAATTATCATTGCATAAAAACTAGATGGAAGCGTTCTCAGAAACTTCCTTGTGATGAGTGCCTTCAACTCGCAGAGTGGAACCTTCGTTTCGATAGATCAGTTTTGAAACACTGTTTTTGTAGAATCCGCAAGTGGCTATTTGGAGCTCTTTGAGGCTTATGCTGGAAAAGGAAATATCTTCGTCTACAAACTAGACAGAAGCATTCTCAGAAACTTCTTTGTCATGTGGGGATTGAACTCACAGAGTTGAACATTCCTTTACATAGAGCAGTTTTGCAACACCCTTTCGGTGGAAAATGAAAGTGCTTATTTGGTGCGATGGCGGCATCTAGTGGATAAGGAAATACATTCAGATGAAAACAAGATAAATCCATTCTCAGAAACTTCTTTGTGATGACTGCATTCTACTCACAGAGTTGAACCTTCCTTTTGATAGAACAGTTTTGAAACACCCTTTTTGTGGAATCTGCAAGTGGCTATTTGGAGCGCTTTGAGGCCTATGCTGGAAAAGGAAATCTCTTCACATAAAACCTAGACAGAAGTATTCCCAGAAAGTTTTTCTGATGTGCGCATTCAACTCACCGAGTTGAACCTTCCTTTAGATGGAGCAGTTTTGAAACACTCTGTCTGTAGTACCTGCGAGTGGATATTTGGAGTGCTTTGAGTGCTACACTGTAAAAGCAAATGTCTTCACTTGGAATCTAGACAGAAGAATTCTCAGAGACTTTCCTGTGCTCTCTGCATTCCACTCACAGAGTTGAACCTTCCTTTTGATAGAACAGTTTTGAAACACTCTTGTGGTAGAATCTGCAAGTCGATATTTGGAAGGTTTGGAGGCCTATCCTGGGAAAGGAAATATCTTCCCATCAAAACTAGACAGAAGCATTCTCAGAAACTTCTTAGTGATGTGCGCATTCAAGTCACAGAGTTGAAGCTTCCTTTTGATATAGCAGTTTTGAACCACTCTTTTAGTAGAATCTGCAAGTGGATGTTCGGAGAGCTAAGAGGCCAACACTGGAAAAGGAAATCTCTTCACGTAAAAACTAGACGGAAGCATTCTCAGAAACTTCAATGGGCTTTACGCATTCAACACACAGAGTGCAATGTTGCTTTTGAGAGCGCAGTTTTAAAACACTGTTTTTGTAGAATTTGCTAGAGGATGTTTGGAGCGATGTGAGGCCTTTGCTGGAAAAGGAAATATCTTCACATAAAACCTAGACAGAAGCATTCTCAGAAACTCCTTTGTGATGAGTGCATTCAAATCACACACTTGAACCTTCCTTTGGAAAGAGCAGTTTTGAAACACTCTTTCTGAAGAATCTGCAAGGGGATATTTGGAGCGATTTGAGGCCTCTGCTGGAAATGAAATATCTTCACCTAAAAACTAGACGGAAGCATTCTCAGAAACTCCTTTGTGATGAGTGCATTCAACTCACAGAGTTGAAGCTTCCTTTTGATAGAGCAGTTTTGAAACACTCTTTTAGCAGCATCTGCAGGTGGATATTTGGAGCGCTTTGAGGCCAAGGCTGGAAAACGAAATATCATCACATAAAAACTCGACAGAAGCATTCTCTGAAACTTCTTTGTGATGAGTGCATTCAACTCACAGACTCGAACGTTGCTTTTGATAGAACAGTTTAGAAACACTCCTTTTGTAGAATCTGCAAGTGTTTATTTGGAGCGCTTGGAGGCCTATGTTGGAAAAGGACATATCTTCACATCAAGAGTAGACAGACGCATTCTCAGAAACTTCTTTGTGATGAGTGCATTGAACTCACAGAGTTGAACCTACCTGTTGATAGAGAAGTTTTGAAACACCCTTTTTGTAGAATCTGCAAGTGAATATTTGGCGCGATTTGAGGCCTATGCAGGAAACGGAAATATCTTCACATGAAATCTAGACAGATGAATTCTCCGAAACGTCTTTGTGATGAGTGCATTCAACTCACAGACTTGAAGCTTCCTTTTGAAAGAGCAGTTTCGAAACACTCTTTTTGTAGAATCTGCAAGTGGATATTTGGAGCGCTTTGAGGGCTATGCTGGAAAAGTTAATACCTTCACCTAAAAACTAGACAGACGCAAACTCAGAAACTTCTTTGTGATGTGTGCATTGAACTCACAGAGTTGAACCTTTCTTTTGATACAGAAGTTTTGAAACACTCTTTCCGTAGAATCTTCAAGTGGATGGATGGAGTGATTTGAGGCCTATGCTGGAAAAGGAAATACCTTCACGTAGAAACGAGACAAAAGCATTCTCAGAAAGTTCCCTGTGCTTTGTGCATTCAACTCACAGAGTTGAACATTCCCTTTGATAGAGCAGTTTTGAAACACTCTTCTTGTAGAATCTGCAAGTGGATATTTGGAGCGCTTTGAGGCCTCTGCCGCCAAAGGAATTATCATTGCATAAAAGCTAGATGGAAGCGTTCTCAGAAACTTCCTTGTGATGAGTGCCTTCAACTCGCAGAGTGGAACCTTCCTTTCGATAGACCAGTTTTGAAACACTGTTTTTGTAGAATCCGCAAGTGGCTATTTGGAGCTCTTTGAGGCTTATGCTGGAAAAGGAAATATCTTCGTCTACAAACTAGACAGAAGCATTCTCAGAAACTTCTTTGTCATGTGGGGATTGAACTCACAGAGTTGAACATTCCTTTACATAGAGCAGTTTTGCAACACCCTTTCGGTGGAAAGTGAAAGTGCTTATTTGGTGCGATGGCGGCATCTAGTGGATAAGGAAATACATTCAGATGAAAACAAGATACATCCATTCTCAGAAACTTCTTTGTGATGACTGCATTCTACTCACAGAGTTGAACCTTCCTTTTGATAGAGCAGTTTTGAAACACTCTTTTTGTGGAATCTGCAAGTGGCTATTTGGAGCGCTTTGAGGCCTAAGCTGGAAAAGGAAATCTCTTCACATAAAACCTAGACAGAAGTATTCCCAGAAAGTTTTTCTGATGTGCGCATTCAACTCACCGAGTTGAACCTTCCTTTAGATAGAGCAGTTTTGAAACACTCTGTCTGTAGTACCTGCGAGTGGATATTTGGAGTGCTTTGAGTGCTACACTGTAAAAGCAAATATCTTCACTTGGAATCTAGACAGAAGAATTCTCAGAGACTTCCCTGTGCTCTCTGCATTCCACTCACAGAGTTGAACCTTCCTTTTGATAGAACAGTTTTGAAACACTCTTGTGGTAGAATCTGCAAGTCGATATTTGGAAGGTTTGGAGGCCTATCCTGGGAAAGGAAATATCTTCCCATCAAAACTAGACAGAAGCATTCTCAGAAGCTTCTTAGTGATGTGCGCATTCAAGTCACAGAGTTGAAGCTTCCTTTTGATATAGCAGTTTTGAACCACTCTTTTAGTGGAATCTGCAAGTGGATGTTCGGAGAGCTAAGAGGCCAACACTGGAAAAGGAAATCTCTTCACGTAAAAACTAGACGGAAGCATTCTCAGAAACTTCAATGGGCTTTACGCATTCAACTCACAGAGTGCAATGTTGCTTTCGAGAGCGCAGTTTTAAAACACTGTTTTTGTAGAATTTGCTGGAGGATGTTTGGAGCGATGTGAGGCCTTTGCTGGAAAAGGAAATATCTTCACATAAAACCTAGACAGAAGCATTCTCAGAAACTCCTTTGTGATGAGTGCATTCAAATCACACACTTGAACCTTCCTTTGGAAAGAGCAGTTTTGAAACACTCTTTCTGAAGAATCTGCAAGGGGATATTTGGAGCGATTTGAGGCCTCTGCTGGAAATGAAATATCTTCACCTAAAAACTAGACGGAAGCATTCTCAGAAACTCCTTTGTGATGAGTGCATTCAACTCACAGAGTTGAAGCTTCCTTTTGATAGAGCAGTTTTGAAACACTCTTTTAGCAGCATCTGCAGGTGGATATTTGGAGCGCTTTGAGGCCAAGGCTGGAAAACGAAATATCATCACATAAAAACTCGACAGAAGCATTCTCTGAAACTTCTTTGTGATGAGTGCATTCAACTCACAGACTCGAACGTTGCTTTTGATAGAACAGTTTAGAAACACTCCTTTTGTAGAATCTGCAAGTGTTTATTTGGAGCGCTTGGAGGCCTATGTTGGAAAAGGACATATCTTCACATCAAGAGTAGACAGACGCATTCTCAGAAACTTCTTTGTGATGAGTGCATTGAACTCACAGAGTTGAACCTACCTATTGATAGAGAAGTTTTGAAACACCCTTTTTGTAGAATCTGCAAGTGAATATTTGGCGCGATTTGAGGCCTATGCAGGAAACGGAAATATCTTCACATGAAATCTAGACAGATGAATTCTCCGAAACGTCTTTGTGATGAGTGCATTCAAGTCACAGACTTGAAGCTTCCTTTTGAAAGAGCAGTTTCGAAACACTCTTTTTGTAGAATCTGCAAGTGGATATTTGGAGCACTTTGAGGGCTATGCTGGAAAAGTTAATACCTTCACCTAAAAACTAGACAGACGCAAACTCAGAAACTTCTTTGTGATGTGTGCATTGAACTCACAGAGTTGAACCTTTCTTTTGATACAGAAGTTTTGAAACACTCTTTTCGTAGAATCTTCAAGTGGATGGATGGAGTGATTTGAGGCCTATGCTGGAAAAGGAAATACCTTCACGTAGAAACGAGACAAAAGCATTCTCAGAAAGTTCCCTGTGCTTTGTGCATTCAACTCACAGAGTTGAACATTCCCTTTGATAGAGCAGTTTTGAAACACTCTTCTTGTAGAATCTGCAAGTGGATATTTAGAGCGCTTTGAGGCCTCTGCCGCCAAAGGAATTATCATTGCATAAAAACTAGATGGAAGCGTTCTCAGAAACTTCCTTGTGATGAGTGCCTTCAACTCGCAGAGTGGAACCTTCGTTTCGATAGATCAGTTTTGAAACACTGTTTTTGTAGAATCCGCAAGTGGCTATTTGGAGCTCTTTGAGGCTTATGCTGGAAAAGGAAATATCTTCGTCTACAAACTAGACAGAAGCATTCTCAGAAACTTCTTTGTCATGTGGGGATTGAACTCACAGAGTTGAACATTCCTTTACATAGAGCAGTTTTGCAACACCCTTTCGGTGGAAAATGAAAGTGCTTATTTGGTGCGATGGCGGCATCTAGTGGATAAGGAAATACATTCAGATGAAAACAAGATAAATCCATTCTCAGAAACTTCTTTGTGATGACTGCATTCTACTCACAGAGTTGAACCTTCCTTTTGATAGAACAGTTTTGAAACACCCTTTTTGTGGAATCTGCAAGTGGCTATTTGGAGCGCTTTGAGGCCTATGCTGGAAAAGGAAATCTCTTCACATAAAACCTAGACAGAAGTATTCCCAGAAAGTTTTTCTGATGTGCGCATTCAACTCACCGAGTTGAACCTTCCTTTAGATGGAGCAGTTTTGAAACACTCTGTCTGTAGTACCTGCGAGTGGATATTTGGAGTGCTTTGAGTGCTACACTGTAAAAGCAAATGTCTTCACTTGGAATCTAGACAGAAGAATTCTCAGAGACTTTCCTGTGCTCTCTGCATTCCACTCACAGAGTTGAACCTTCCTTTTGATAGAACAGTTTTGAAACACTCTTGTGGTAGAATCTGCAAGTCGATATTTGGAAGGTTTGGAGGCCTATCCTGGGAAAGGAAATATCTTCCCATCAAAACTAGACAGAAGCATTCTCAGAAACTTCTTAGTGATGTGCGCATTCAAGTCACAGAGTTGAAGCTTCCTTTTGATATAGCAGTTTTGAACCACTCTTTTAGTAGAATCTGCAAGTGGATGTTCGGAGAGCTAAGAGGCCAACACTGGAAAAGGAAATCTCTTCACGTAAAAACTAGACGGAAGCATTCTCAGAAACTTCAATGGGCTTTACGCATTCAACACACAGAGTGCAATGTTGCTTTTGAGAGCGCAGTTTTAAAACACTGTTTTTGTAGAATTTGCTAGAGGATGTTTGGAGCGATGTGAGGCCTTTGCTGGAAAAGGAAATATCTTCACATAAAACCTAGACAGAAGCATTCTCAGAAACTCCTTTGTGATGAGTGCATTCAAATCACACACTTGAACCTTCCTTTGGAAAGAGCAGTTTTGAAACACTCTTTCTGAAGAATCTGCAAGGGGATATTTGGAGCGATTTGAGGCCTCTGCTGGAAATGAAATATCTTCACCTAAAAACTAGACGGAAGCATTCTCAGAAACTCCTTTGTGATGAGTGCATTCAACTCACAGAGTTGAAGCTTCCTTTTGATAGAGCAGTTTTGAAACACTCTTTTAGCAGCATCTGCAGGTGGATATTTGGAGCGCTTTGAGGCCAAGGCTGGAAAACGAAATATCATCACATAAAAACTCGACAGAAGCATTCTCTGAAACTTCTTTGTGATGAGTGCATTCAACTCACAGACTCGAACGTTGCTTTTGATAGAACAGTTTAGAAACACTCCTTTTGTAGAATCTGCAAGTGTTTATTTGGAGCGCTTGGAGGCCTATGTTGGAAAAGGACATATCTTCACATCAAGAGTAGACAGACGCATTCTCAGAAACTTCTTTGTGATGAGTGCATTGAACTCACAGAGTTGAACCTACCTATTGATAGAGAAGTTTTGAAACACCCTTTTTGTAGAATCTGCAAGTGAATATTTGGCGCGATTTGAGGCCTATGCAGGAAACGGAAATATCTTCACATGAAATCTAGACAGATGAATTCTCCGAAACGTCTTTGTGATGAGTGCATTCAACTCACAGACTTGAAGCTTCCTTTTGAAAGAGCAGTTTCGAAACACTCTTTTTGTAGAATCTGCAAGTGGATATTTGGAGCGCTTTGAGGGCTATGCTGGAAAAGTTAATACCTTCACCTAAAAACTAGACAGACGCAAACTCAGAAACTTCTTTGTGATGTGTGCATTGAACTCACAGAGTTGAACCTTTCTTTTGATACAGAAGTTTTGAAACACTCTTTCCGTAGAATCTTCAAGTGGATGGATGGAGTGATTTGAGGCCTATGCTGGAAAAGGAAATACCTTCACGTAGAAACGAGACAAAAGCATTCTCAGAAAGTTCCCTGTGCTTTGTGCATTCAACTCACAGAGTTGAACATTCCCTTTGATAGAGCAGTTTTGAAACACTGTTCTTGTAGAATCTGCAAGTGGATATTTGGAGCGCTTTGAGGCCTCTGCCGCCAAAGGAATTATCATTGCATAAAAGCTAGATGGAAGCGTTCTCAGAAACTTCCTTGTGATGAGTGCCTTCAACTCGCAGAGTGGAACCTTCCTTTCGATAGACCAGTTTTGAAACACTGTTTTTGTAGAATCCGCAAGTGGCTATTTGGAGCTCTTTGAGGCTTATGCTGGAAAAGGAAATATCTTCGTCTACAAACTAGACAGAAGCATTCTCAGAAACTTCTTTGTCATGTGGGGATTGAACTCACAGAGTTGAACATTCCTTTACATAGAGCAGTTTTGCAACACCCTTTCGGTGGAAAGTGAAAGTGCTTATTTGGTGCGATGGCGGCATCTAGTGGATAAGGAAATACATTCAGATGAAAACAAGATACATCCATTCTCAGAAACTTCTTTGTGATGACTGCATTCTACTCACAGAGTTGAACCTTCCTTTTGATAGAGCAGTTTTGAAACACTCTTTTTGTGGAATCTGCAAGTGGCTATTTGGAGCGCTTTGAGGCCTAAGCTGGAAAAGGAAATCTCTTCACATAAAACCTAGACAGAAGTATTCCCAGAAAGTTTTTCTGATGTGCGCATTCAACTCACCGAGTTGAACCTTCCTTTAGATAGAGCAGTTTTGAAACACTCTGTCTGTAGTACCTGCGAGTGGATATTTGGAGTGCTTTGAGTGCTACACTGTAAAAGCAAATATCTTCACTTGGAATCTAGACAGAAGAATTCTCAGAGACTTCCCTGTGCTCTCTGCATTCCACTCACAGAGTTGAACCTTCCTTTTGATAGAACAGTTTTGAAACACTCTTGTGGTAGAATCTGCAAGTCGATATTTGGAAGGTTTGGAGGCCTATCCTGGGAAAGGAAATATCTTCCCATCAAAACTAGACAGAAGCATTCTCAGAAGCTTCTTAGTGATGTGCGCATTCAAGTCACAGAGTTGAAGCTTCCTTTTGATATAGCAGTTTTGAACCACTCTTTTAGTGGAATCTGCAAGTGGATGTTCGGAGAGCTAAGAGGCCAACACTGGAAAAGGAAATCTCTTCACGTAAAAACTAGACGGAAGCATTCTCAGAAACTTCAATGGGCTTTACGCATTCAACTCACAGAGTGCAATGTTGCTTTCGAGAGCGCAGTTTTAAAACACTGTTTTTGTAGAATTTGCTGGAGGATGTTTGGAGCGATGTGAGGCCTTTGCTGGAAAAGGAAATATCTTCACATAAAACCTAGACAGAAGCATTCTCAGAAACTCCTTTGTGATGAGTGCATTCAAATCACACACTTGAACCTTCCTTTGGAAAGAGCAGTTTTGAAACACTCTTTCTGAAGAATCTGCAAGGGGATATTTGGAGCGATTTGAGGCCTCTGCTGGAAATGAAATATCTTCACCTAAAAACTAGACGGAAGCATTCTCAGAAACTCCTTTGTGATGAGTGCATTCAACTCACAGAGTTGAAGCTTCCTTTTGATAGAGCAGTTTTGAAACACTCTTTTAGCAGCATCTGCAGGTGGATATTTGGAGCGCTTTGAGGCCAAGGCTGGAAAACGAAATATCATCACATAAAAACTCGACAGAAGCATTCTCTGAAACTTCTTTGTGATGAGTGCATTCAACTCACAGACTCGAACGTTGCTTTTGATAGAACAGTTTAGAAACACTCCTTTTGTAGAATCTGCAAGTGTTTATTTGGAGCGCTTGGAGGCCTATGTTGGAAAAGGACATATCTTCACATCAAGAGTAGACAGACGCATTCTCAGAAACTTCTTTGTGATGAGTGCATTGAACTCACAGAGTTGAACCTACCTATTGATAGAGAAGTTTTGAAACACCCTTTTTGTAGAATCTGCAAGTGAATATTTGGCGCGATTTGAGGCCTATGCAGGAAACGGAAATATCTTCACATGAAATCTAGACAGATGAATTCTCCGAAACGTCTTTGTGATGAGTGCATTCAAGTCACAGACTTGAAGCTTCCTTTTGAAAGAGCAGTTTCGAAACACTCTTTTTGTAGAATCTGCAAGTGGATATTTGGAGCACTTTGAGGGCTATGCTGGAAAAGTTAATACCTTCACCTAAAAACTAGACAGACGCAAACTCAGAAACTTCTTTGTGATGTGTGCATTGAACTCACAGAGTTGAACCTTTCTTTTGATACAGAAGTTTTGAAACACTCTTTCCGTAGAATCTTCAAGTGGATGGATGGAGTGATTTGAGGCCTATGCTGGAAAAGGAAATACCTTCACGTAGAAACGAGACAAAAGCATTCTCAGAAAGTTCCCTGTGCTTTGTGCATTCAACTCACAGAGTTGAACATTCCCTTTGATAGAGCAGTTTTGAAACACTCTTCTTGTAGAATCTGCAAGTGGATATTTGGAGCGCTTTGAGGCCTCTGCCGCCAAAGGAATTATCATTGCATAAAAACTAGATGGAAGCGTTCTCAGAAACTTCCTTGTGATGAGTGCCTTCAACTCGCAGAGTGGAACCTTCCTTTCGATAGACCAGTTTTGAAACACTGTTTTTGTAGAATCCGCAAGTGGCTATTTGGAGCTCTTTGAGGCTTATGCTGGAAAAGGAAATATCTTCGTCTACAAACTAGACAGAAGCATTCTCAGAAACTTCTTTGTCATGTGGGGATTGAACTCACAGAGTTGAACATTCCTTTACATAGAGCAGTTTTGCAACACCCTTTCGGTGGAAAGTGAAAGTGCTTATTTGGTGCGATGGCGGCATCTAGTGGATAAGGAAATACATTCAGATAAAAACAAGATACATCCATTCTCAGAAACTTCTTTGTGATGACTGCATTCTACTCACAGAGTTGAACCTTCCTTTTGATAGAGCAGTTTTGAAACACTGTTTTTGTGGAATCTGCAAGTGGCTATTTGGAGCGCTTTGAGGCCTATGCTGGAAAAGGAAATCTCTTCACATAAAACCTAGACAGAAGTATTCCCAGAAAGTTTTTCTGATGTGCGCATTCAACTCACCGAGTTGAACCTTACTTTAGATAGAGCAGTTTTGAAACACTCTGTCTGTAGTACCTGCGAGTGGATATTTGGAGTGCTTTGAGTGCTACACTGTAAAAGCAAATATCTTCACTTGGAATCTAGACAGAAGAATTCTCAGAGACTTCCCTGTGCTCTCTGCATTCCACTCACAGAGTTGAACCTTCCTTTTGATAGAACAGTTTTGAAACACTCTTGTGGTAGAATCTGCAAGTCGATATTTGGAAGGTTTGGAGGCCTATCCTGGGAAAGGAAATATCTTCCCATCAAAACTAGACAGAAGCATTCTCAGAAGCTTCTTATTGATGTGCGCATTCAAGTCACAGAGTTGAAGCTTCCTTTTGATATAGCAGTTTTGAACCACTCTTTTAGTGGAATCTGCAAGTGGATGTTCGGAGAGCTAAGAGGCCAACACTGGAAAAGGAAATCTCTTCACGTAAAAACTAGACGGAAGCATTCTCAGAAACTTCAATGGGCTTTACGCATTCAACTCACAGAGTGCAATGTTGCTTTCGAGAGCGCAGTTTTAAAACACTGTTTTTGTAGAATTTGCTGGAGGATGTTTGGAGCGATGTGAGGCCTTTGCTGGAAAAGGAAATATCTTCACATAAAACCTAGACAGAAGCATTCTCAGAAACTCCTTTGTGATGAGTGCATTCAAATCACACACTTGAACCTTCCTTTGGAAAGAGCAGTTTTGAAACACTCTTTCTGAAGAATCTGCAAGGGGATATTTGGAGCGATTTGAGGCCTCTGCTGGAAATGAAATATCTTCACCTAAAAACTAGACGGAAGCATTCTCAGAAACTCCTTTGTGATGAGTGCATTCAACTCACAGAGTTGAAGCTTCCTTTTGATAGAGCAGTTTTGAAACACTCTTTTAGCAGCATCTGCAGGTGGATATTTGGAGCGCTTTGAGGCCAAGGCTGGAAAACGAAATATCATCACATAAAAACTCGACAGAAGCATTCTCTGAAACTTCTTTGTGATGAGTGCATTCAACTCACAGACTCGAACGTTGCTTTTGATAGAACAGTTTAGAAACACTCCTTTTGTAGAATCTGCAAGTGTTTATTTGGAGCGCTTGGAGGCCTATGTTGGAAAAGGACATATCTTCACATCAAGAGTAGACAGACGCATTCTCAGAAACTTCTTTGTGATGAGTGCATTGAACTCACAGAGTTGAACCTACCTGTTGATAGAGAAGTTTTGAAACACCCTTTTTGTAGAATCTGCAAGTGAATATTTGGCGCGATTTGAAGCCTATGCAGGAAACGGAAATATCTTCACATGAAAGCTAGACAGATGAATTCTCCGAAACGTCTTTGTGATGAGTGCATTCAACTCACAGACTTGAAGCTTCCTTTTGAAAGAGCAGTTTCGAAACACTCTTTTTGTAGAATCTGCAAGTGGATATTTGGAGCGCTTTGAGGGCTATGCTGGAAAAGTTAATACCTTCACCTAAAAACTAGACAGACGCAAACTCAGAAACTTCTTTGTGACGTGTGCATTGAACTCACAGAGTTGAACCTTTCTTTTGATACAGAAGTTTTGAAACACTCTTTTCGTAGAATCTTCAAGTGGATGGATGGAGTGATTTGAGGCCTATGCTGGAAAAGGAAATACCTTCACGTAGAAACGAGACAAAAGCATTCTCAGAAAGTTCCCTGTGCTTTGTGCATTCAACTCACAGAGTTGAACATTCCCTTTGATAGAGCAGTTTTGAAACACTCTTCTTGTAGAATCTGCAAGTGGATATTTGGAGCGCTTTGAGGCCTCTGCCGCCAAAGGAATTATCATTGCATAAAAACTAGATGGAAGCGTTCTCAGAAACTTCCTTGTGATGAGTGCCTTCAACTCGCAGAGTGGAACCTTCCTTTCGATAGACCAGTTTTGAAACACTGTTTTTGTAGAATCCGAAAGTGGCTATTTGGAGCTCTTTGAGGCTTATGCTGGAAAAGGAAATATCTTCGTCTACAAACTAGACAGAAGCATTCTCAGAAACTTCTTTGTCATGTGGGGATTGAACTCACAGAGTTGAACATTCCTTTACATAGAGCAGTTTTGCAACACCCTTTCGGTGGAAAGTGAAAGTGCTTATTTGGTGCGATGGCGGCATCTAGTGGATAAGGAAATACATTCAGATGAAAACAAGATACATCCATTCTCAGAAACTTCTTTGTGATGACTGCATTCTACTCACAGAGTTGAACCTTCCTTTTGATAGAGCAGTTTTGAAACACTCTTTTTGTGGAATCTGCAAGTGGCTATTTGGAGCGCTTTGAGGCCTATGCTGGAAAAGGAAATCTCTTCACATAAAACCTAGACAGAAGTATTCCCAGAAAGTTTTTCTGATGTGCGCATTCAACTCACCGAGTTGAACCTTCCTTTAGATAGAGCAGTTTTGAAACACTCTGTCTGTAGTACCTGCGAGTGGATATTTGGAGTGCTTTGAGTGCTACACTGTAAAAGCAAATATCTTCACTTGGAATCTAGACAGAAGAATTCTCAGAGACTTCCCTGTGCTCTCTGCATTCCACTCACAGAGTTGAACCTTCCTTTTGATAGAACAGTTTTGAAACACTCTTGTGGTAGAATCTGCAAGTCGATATTTGGAAGGTTTGGAGGCCTATCCTGGGAAAGGAAATATCTTCCCATCAAAACTAGACAGAAGCATTCTCAGAAGCTTCTTAGTGATGTGCGCATTCAAGTCACAGAGTTGAAGCTTCCTTTTGATATAGCAGTTTTGAACCACTCTTTTAGTGGAATCTGCAAGTGGATGTTCGGAAAGCTAAGAGGCCAACACTGGAAAAGGAAATCTCTTCACGTAAAAACTAGACGGAAGCATTCTCAGAAACTTCAATGGGCTTTACGCATTCAACTCACAGAGTGCAATGTTGCTTTTGAGAGCGCAGTTTTAAAACACTGTTTTTGTAGAATTTGCTAGAGGATGTTTGGAGCGATGTGAGGCCTTTGTTGGAAAAGGAAATATCTTCACATAAAACCTAGACAGAAGCATTCTCAGAAACTCCTTTGTGATGAGTGCATTCAAATCACACACTTGAACCTTCCTTTGGAAAGAGCAGTTTTGAAACACTCTTTCTGAAGAATCTGCAAGGGGATATTTGGAGGGATTTGAGGCCTCTGCTGGAAATGAAATATCTTCACCTAAAAACTAGACGGAAGCATTCTCAGAAACTCCTTTGTGATGAGTGCATTCAACTCACAGAGTTGAAGCTTCCTTTTGATAGAGCAGTTTTGAAACACTCTTTTAGCAGCATCTGCAAGTGGATATTTGGAGCGCTTTGTGGTCAAGGCTGGAAAACGAAATATCATCACATAAAAACTCGACAGAAGCATTCTCTGAAACTTCTTTGTGATGAGTGCATTCAACTCACAGACTCGAACGTTGCTTTTGATAGAACAGTTTAGAAACACTCCCTTTGTAGAATCTGCAAGTGTTTATTTGGAGCGCTTGTAGGCCTATGTTGGAAAAGGACATATCTGCACATCAAAAGTAGACAGACGCATTCTCAGAAACTTCTTTGTGATGAGTGCATTGAACTCACAGAGTTGAACCTACCTATTGATAGAGAAGTTTTGAAACACCCTTTTTGTAGAATCTGCAAGTGAATATTTGGCGCGATTTGAGGCCTATGCAGGAAACGGAAATATCTTCACATGAAAACTAGACAGATGAATTCTCAGAAACGTCTTTGTGATGAGTGCATTCAACTCACAGACTTGAAGCTTCCTTTTGAAAGAGCAGTTTCGAAACACTCTTTTTGTAGAATCTGCAAGTGGATATTTGGAGCGCTTTGAGGGCTATGCTGGAAAAGTTAATACCTTCACCTAAAAACTAGACAGACGCAAACTCAGAAACTTCTTTGTGACGTGTGCATTGAACTCACAGATTTGAACCTTTCTTTTGATACAGAAGTTTTGAAACACTCTTTTCGTAGAATCTTCAAGTGGATGGATGGAGTGATTTGAGGCCTATGCTGGAAAAGGAAATACCTTCACGTAGAAACGAGACAAAAGCATTCTCAGAAAGTTCCCTGTGCTTTGTGCATTCAACTCACAGAGTTGAACATTCCCTTTGATAGAGCAGTTTTGAAACACTCTTCTTGTAGAATCTGCAAGTGGATATTTGGAGCGCTTTGAGGCCTCTGCCGCCAAAGGAATTATCATTGCATAAAAACTAGATGGAAGCGTTCTCAGAAACTTCCTTGTGATGAGTGCCTTCAACTCGCAGAGTGGAACCTTCCTTTCGATAGACCAGTTTTGAAACACTGTTTTTGTAGAATCCGCAAGTGGCTATTTGGAGCTCTTTGAGGCTTATGCTGGAAAAGGAAATATCTTCGTCTACAAACTAGACAGAAGCATTCTCAGAAACTTCTTTGTCATGTGGGGATTGAACTCACAGAGTTGAACATTCCTTTACATAGAGCAGTTTTGCAACACCCTTTCGGTGGAAAGTGAAAGTGCTTATTTGGTGCGATGGCGGCATCTAGTGGATAAGGAAATACATTCAGATGAAAACAAGATACATCCATTCTCAGAAACTTCTATGTGATGACTGCATTCTACTCACAGAGTTGAACCTTCCTTTTGATAGAGCAGTTTTGAAACACTCTTTTTGTGGAATCTGCAAGTGGCTATTTGGAGCGCTTTGAGGCCTATGCTGGAAAAGGAAATCTCTTCACATAAAACCTAGACAGAAGTATTCCCAGAAAGTTTTTCTGATGTGCGCATTCAACTCACCGAGTTGAACCTTCCTTTAGATAGAGCAGTTTTGAAACACTCTGTCTGTAGTACCTGCGAGTGGATATTTGGAGTGCTTTGAGTGCTACACTGTAAAAGCAAATATCTTCACTTGGAATCTAGACAGAAGAATTCTCAGAGACTTCCCTGTGCTCTCTGCATTCCACTCACAGAGTTGAACCTTCCTTTTGATAGAACAGTTTTGAAACACTCTTGTGGTAGAATCTGCAAGTCGATATTTGGAAGGTTTGGAGGCCTATCCTGGGAAAGGAAATATCTTCCCATCAAAACTAGACAGAAGCATTCTCAGAAGCTTCTTAGTGATGTGCGCATTCAAGTCAGAGAGTTGAAGCTTCCTTTTGATATAGCAGTTTTGAACCACTCTTTTAGTGGAATCTGCAAGTGGATGTTCGGAGAGCTAAGAGGCCAACACTGGAAAAGGAAATCTCTTCACGTAAAAACTAGACGGAAGCATTCTCAGAAACTTCAATGGGCTTTACGCATTCAACTCACAGAGTGCAATGTTGCTTTTGAGAGCGCAGTTTTAAAACACTGTTTTTGTAGAATTTGCTGGAGGATGTTTGGAGCGATGTGAGGCCTTTGCTGGAAAAGGAAATATCTTCACATAAAACCTAGACAGAAGCATTCTCAGAAACTCCTTTGTGATGAGTGCATTCAAATCACACACTTGAACCTTCCTTTGGAAAGAGCAGTTTTGAAACACTCTTTCTGAAGAATCTGCAAGGGGATATTTGGAGCGATTTGAGGCCTCTGCTGGAAATGAAATATCTTCACCTAAAAACTAGACGGAAGCATTCTCAGAAACTCCTTTGTGATGAGTGCATTCAACTCACAGAGTTGAAGCTTCCTTTTGATAGAGCAGTTTTGAAACACTCTTTTAGCAGCATCTGCAGGTGGATATTTGGAGCGCTTTGAGGCCAAGGCTGGAAAACGAAATATCATCACATAAAAACTCGACAGAAGCATTCTCTGAAACTTCTTTGTGATGTGTGCATTCAACTCACAGACTCGAACGTTGCTTTTGATAGAACAGTTTAGAAACACTCCTTTTGTAGAATCTGCAAGTGTTTATTTGGAGCGCTTGGAGGCCTATGTTGGAAAAGGACATATCTTCACATCAAGAGTAGACAGACGCATTCTCAGAAACTTCTTTGTGATGAGTGCATTGAACTCACAGAGTTGAACCTACCTGTTGATAGAGAAGTTTTGAAACACCCTTTTTGTAGAATCTGCAAGTGAATATTTGGCGCGATTTGAAGCCTATGCAGGAAACGGAAATATCTTCACATGAAAGCTAGACAGATGAATTCTCCGAAACGTCTTTGTGATGAGTGCATTCAACTCACAGACTTGAAGCTTCCTTTTGAAAGAGCAGTTTCGAAACACTCTTTTTGTAGAATCTGCAAGTGGATATTTGGAGCGCTTTGAGGGCTATGCTGGAAAAGTTAATACCTTCACCTAAAAACTAGACAGACGCAAACTCAGAAACTTCTTTGTGACGTGTGCATTGAACTCACAGAGTTGAACCTTTCTTTTGATACAGAAGTTTTGAAACACTCTTTTCGTAGAATCTTCAAGTGGATGGATGGAGTGATTTGAGGCCTATGCTGGAAAAGGAAATACCTTCACGTAGAAACGAGACAAAAGCATTCTCAGAAAGTTCCCTGTGCTTTGTGCATTCAACTCACAGAGTTGAACATTCCCTTTGATAGAGCAGTTTTGAAACACTCTTCTTGTAGAATCTGCAAGTGGATATTTGGAGCGCTTTGAGGCCTCTGCCGCCAAAGGAATTATCATTGCATAAAAACTAGATGGAAGCGTTCTCAGAAACTTCCTTGTGATGAGTGCCTTCAACTCGCAGAGTGGAACCTTCCTTTCGATAGACCAGTTTTGAAACACTGTTTTTGTAGAATCCGAAAGTGGCTATTTGGAGCTCTTTGAGGCTTATGCTGGAAAAGGAAATATCTTCGTCTACAAACTAGACAGAAGCATTCTCAGAAACTTCTTTGTCATGTGGGGATTGAACTCACAGAGTTGAACATTCCTTTACATAGAGCAGTTTTGCAACACCCTTTCGGTGGAAAGTGAAAGTGCTTATTTGGTGCGATGGCGGCATCTAGTGGATAAGGAAATACATTCAGATGAAAACAAGATACATCCATTCTCAGAAACTTCTTTGTGATGACTGCATTCTACTCACAGAGTTGAACCTTCCTTTTGATAGAGCAGTTTTGAAACACTCTTTTTGTGGAATCTGCAAGTGGCTATTTGGAGCGCTTTGAGGCCTATGCTGGAAAAGGAAATCTCTTCACATAAAACCTAGACAGAAGTATTCCCAGAAAGTTTTTCTGATGTGCGCATTCAACTCACCGAGTTGAACCTTCCTTTAGATAGAGCAGTTTTGAAACACTCTGTCTGTAGTACCTGCGAGTGGATATTTGGAGTGCTTTGAGTGCTACACTGTAAAAGCAAATATCTTCACTTGGAATCTAGACAGAAGAATTCTCAGAGACTTCCCTGTGCTCTCTGCATTCCACTCACAGAGTTGAACCTTCCTTTTGATAGAACAGTTTTGAAACACTCTTGTGGTAGAATCTGCAAGTCGATATTTGGAAGGTTTGGAGGCCTATCCTGTGAAAGGAAATATCTTCCCATCAAAACTAGACAGAAGCATTCTCAGAAGCTTCTTAGTGATGTGCGCATTCAAGTCACAGAGTTGAAGCTTCCTTTTGATATAGCAGTTTTGAACCACTCTTTTAGTGGAATCTGCAAGTGGATGTTCGGAAAGCTAAGAGGCCAACACTGGAAAAGGAAATCTCTTCACGTAAAAACTAGACGGAAGCATTCTCAGAAACTTCAATGGGCTTTACGCATTCAACTCACAGAGTGCAATGTTGCTTTTGAGAGCGCAGTTTTAAAACACTGTTTTTGTAGAATTTGCTAGAGGATGTTTGGAGCGATGTGAGGCCTTTGTTGGAAAAGGAAATATCTTCTCATAAAACCTAGACAGAAGCATTCTCAGAAACTCATTTGTGATGAGTGCATTCAAATCACACACTTGAACCTTCCTTTGGAAAGAGCAGTTTTGAAACACTCTTTCTGAAGAATCTGCAAGGGGATATTTGGAGGGATTTGAGGCCTCTGCTGGAAATGAAATATCTTCACCTAAAAACTAGACGGAAGCATTCTCAGAAACTCCTTTGTGATGAGTGCATTCAACTCACAGAGTTGAAGCTTCCTTTTGATAGAGCAGTTTTGAAACACTCTTTTAGCAGCATCTGCAAGTGGATATTTGGAGCGCTTTGTGGTCAAGGCTGGAAAACGAAATATCATCACATAAAAACTCGACAGAAGCATTCTCTGAAACTTCTTTGTGATGAGTGCATTCAACTCACAGACTCGAACGTTGCTTTTGATAGAACAGTTTAGAAACACTCCCTTTGTAGAATCTGCAAGTGTTTATTTGGAGCGCTTGTAGGCCTATGTTGGAAAAGGACATATCTGCACATCAAAAGTAGACAGACGCATTCTCAGAAACTTCTTTGTGATGAGTGCATTGAACTCACAGAGTTGAACCTACCTATTGATAGAGAAGTTTTGAAACACCCTTTTTGTAGAATCTGCAAGTGAATATTTGGCGCGATTTGAGGCCTATGCAGGAAACGGAAATATCTTCACATGAAAACTAGACAGATGAATTCTCAGAAACGTCTTTGTGATGAGTGCATTCAACTCACAGACTTGAAGCTTCCTTTTGAAAGAGCAGTTTCGAAACACTCTTTTTGTAGAATCTGCAAGTGGATATTTGGAGCGCTTTGAGGGCTATGCTGGAAAAGTTAATACCTTCACCTAAAAACTAGACAGACGCAAACTCAGAAACTTCTTTGTGACGTGTGCATTGAACTCACAGATTTGAACCTTTCTTTTGATACAGAAGTTTTGAAACACTCTTTTCGTAGAATCTTCAAGTGGATGGATGGAGTGATTTGAGGCCTATGCTGGAAAAGGAAATACCTTCACGTAGAAACGAGACAAAAGCATTCTCAGAAAGTTCCCTGTGCTTTGTGCATTCAACTCACAGAGTTGAACATTCCCTTTGATAGAGCAGTTTTGAAACACTCTTCTTGTAGAATCTGCAAGTGGATATTTGGAGCGCTTTGAGGCCTCTGCCGCCAAAGGAATTATCATTGCATAAAAACTAGATGGAAGCGTTCTCAGAAACTTCCTTGTGATGAGTGCCTTCAACTCGCAGAGTGGAACCTTCCTTTCGATAGACCAGTTTTGAAACACTGTTTTTGTAGAATCCGCAAGTGGCTATTTGGAGCTCTTTGAGGCTTATGCTGGAAAAGGAAATATCTTCGTCTACAAACTAGACAGAAGCATTCTCAGAAACTTCTTTGTCATGTGGGGATTGAACTCACAGAGTTGAACATTCCTTTACATAGAGCAGTTTTGCAACACCCTTTCGGTGGAAAGTGAAAGTGCTTATTTGGTGCGATGGCGGCATCTAGTGGATAAGGAAATACATTCAGATGAAAACAAGATACATCCATTCTCAGAAACTTCTATGTGATGACTGCATTCTACTCACAGAGTTGAACCTTCCTTTTGATAGAGCAGTTTTGAAACACTCTTTTTGTGGAATCTGCAAGTGGCTATTTGGAGCGCTTTGAGGCCTATGCTGGAAAAGGAAATCTCTTCACATAAAACCTAGACAGAAGTATTCCCAGAAAGTTTTTCTGATGTGCGCATTCAACTCACCGAGTTGAACCTTCCTTTAGATAGAGCAGTTTTGAAACACTCTGTCTGTAGTACCTGCGAGTGGATATTTGGAGTGCTTTGAGTGCTACACTGTAAAAGCAAATATCTTCACTTGGAATCTAGACAGAAGAATTCTCAGAGACTTCCCTGTGCTCTCTGCATTCCACTCACAGAGTTGAACCTTCCTTTTGATAGAACAGTTTTGAAACACTCTTGTGGTAGAATCTGCAAGTCGATATTTGGAAGGTTTGGAGGCCTATCCTGGGAAAGGAAATATCTTCCCATCAAAACTAGACAGAAGCATTCTCAGAAGCTTCTTAGTGATGTGCGCATTCAAGTCACAGAGTTGAAGCTTCCTTTTGATATAGCAGTTTTGAACCACTCTTTTAGTGGAATCTGCAAGTGGATGTTCGGAGAGCTAAGAGGCCAACACTGGAAAAGGAAATCTCTTCACGTAAAAACTAGACAGAAGCATTCTCAGAAACTTCAATGGGCTTTACGCATTCAACTCACAGAGTGCAATGTTGCTTTTGAGAGCGCAGTTTTAAAACACTGTTTTTGTAGAATTTGCTAGAGGATGTTTGGAGCGATGTGAGGCCTTTGCTGGAAAAGGAAATATCTTCACATAAAACCTAGACAGAAGCATTCTCAGAAACTCCTTTGTGATGAGTGCATTCAAATCACACACTTGAACCTTCCTTTGGAAAGAGCAGTTTTGAAACACTCTTTCTGAAGAATCTGCAAGTGGATATTTGGAGCGATTTGAGGCCTATGCTGGAAATGAAATTTCTTCACCTAAAAACTAGACGGAAGCATTCTCAGAAACTCCTTTGTGATGAGTGCATTCAACTCACAGAGTTGAAGCTTCCTTTTGATAGAGCAGTTTTGAAACACTCTTTTAGCAGCATCTGCAGGTGGATATTTGGAGCGCTTTGAGGCCAAGGCTGGAAAACGAAATATCATCACATAAAAACTCGACAGAAGCATTCTCTGAAACTTCTTTGTGATGAGTGCATTCAACTCACAGACTCGAACGTTGCTTTTGATAGAACAGTTTAGAAACACTCCTTTTGTAGAATCTGCAAGTGTTTATTTGGAGCGCTTGGAGGCCTATGTTGGAAAAGGACATATCTTCACATCAAGAGTAGACAGACGCATTCTCAGAAACGTCTTTGTGATGAGTGCATTGAACTCACAGAGTTGAACCTACCTATTGATAGAGAAGTTTTGAAACACCCTTTTTGTAGAATCTGCAAGTGAATATTTGGCGCGATTTGAGGCCGATGCAGGAAACGGAAATATCTTCACATGAAAGCTAGACAGATGAATTCTCCGAAACGTCTTTGTGATGAGTGCATTCAACTCACAGACTTGAAGCTTCCTTTTGAAAGAGCAGTTTCGAAACACTCTTTTTGTAGAATCTGCAAGTGGATATTTGGAGCGCTTTGAGGGCTATGCTGGAAAAGTTAATACCTTCACCTAAAAACTAGACAGACGCAAACTCAGAAACTTCTTTGTGACGTGTGCATTGAACTCACAGAGTTGAACCTTTCTTTTGATACAGAAGTTTTGAAACACTCTTTTCGTAGAATCTTCAAGTGGATGGATGGAGTGATTTGAGGCCTATGCTGGAAAAGGAAATACCTTCACGTAGAAACGAGACAAAAGCATTCTCAGAAAGTTCCCTGTGCTTTGTGCATTCAACTCACAGAGTTGAACATTCCCTTTGATAGAGCAGTTTTGAAACACTCTTTTTGTAGAATCTGCAAGTGGATATTTGGAGCGCTTTGAGGCCTCTGCCGCCAAAGGAATTATCATTGCATAAAAACTAGATGGAAGCGTTCTCAGAAACTTCCTTGTGATGAGTGCCTTCAACTCGCAGAGTGGAACCTTCCTTTCGATAGACCAGTTTTGAAACACTGTTTTTGTAGAATCCGCAAGTGGCTATTTGGAGCTCTTTGAGGCTTATGCTGGAGAAGGAAATCTCTTCGTCTACAAACTAGACAGAAGCATTCTCAGAAACTTCTTTGTCATGTGGGGATTGAACTCACAGAGTTGAACATTCCTTTACATAGAGCCGTTTTGCAACACCCTTTCGGTGGAAAGTGAAAGTGCTTATTTGGTGCGATGGCGGCATCTAGTGGATAAGGAAATACATTCAGATGAAAACAAGATACATCCATTCTCAGAAACTTCTTTGTGATGACTGCATTCTACTCACAGAGTTGAACCTTCCTTTTGATAGAGCAGTTTTGAAACACTCTTTTTGTGGAATCTGCAAGTGGCTATTTGGAGCGCTTTGAGGCCTATGCTGGAAAAGGAAATCTCTTCACATAAAACCTAGACAGAAGTATTCCCAGAAAGTTTTTCTGATGTGCGCATTCAACTCACCGAGTTGAACCTTCCTTTAGATAGAGCAGTTTTGAAACACTCTGTCTGTAGTACCTGCGAGTGGATATTTGGAGTGCTTTGAGTGCTACACTGTAAAAGCAAATATCTTCACTTGGAATCTAGACAGAAGAATTCTCAGAGACTTCCCTGTGCTCTCTGCATTCCACTCACAGAGTTGAACCTTCCTTTTGATAGAACAGTTTTGAAACACTCTTGTGGTAGAATCTGCAAGTCGATATTTGGAAGGTTTGGAGGCCTATCCTGGGAAAGGAAATATCTTCCCATCAAAACTAGACAGAAGCATTCTCAGAAGCTTCTTAGTGATGTGCGCATTCAAGTCACAGAGTTGAAGCTTCCTTTTGATATAGCAGTTTTGAACCACTCTTTTAGTGGAATCTGCAAGTGGATGTTCGGAGAGCTAAGAGGCCAACACTGGAAAAGGAAATCTCTTCACGTAAAAACTAGACGGAAGCATTCTCAGAAACTTCAATGGGCTTTACGCATTCAACTCACAGAGTGCAATGTTGCTTTTGCGAGCGCAGTTTTAAAAGACTGTTTTTGTAGAATTTGCTAGAGGATGTTTGGAGCGATGTGAGGCCTTTGCTGGAAAAGGAAATATCTTCACATAAAACCTAGACAGAAGCATTCTCAGAAACTCCTTTGTGATGAGTGCATTCAAATCACACACTTGAACCTTCCTTTGGAAAGAGCAGTTTTGAAACACTCTTTCTGAAGAATCTGCAAGGGGATATTTGGAGCGATTTGAGGCCTCTGCTGGAAATGAAATATCTTCACCTAAAAACTAGACGGAAGCATTCTCAGAAACTCCTTTGTGATGAGTGCATTCAACTCACAGAGTTGAAGCTTCCTTTTGATAGAGCAGTTTTGAAACACTCTTTTAGCAGCATCTGCAGGTGGATATTTGGAGCGCTTTGAGGCCAAGGCTGGAAAACGAAATATCATCACATAAAAACTCGACAGAAGCATTCTCTGAAACTTCTTTGTGATGAGTGCATTCAACTCACAGACTCGAACGTTGCTTTTGATAGAACAGTTTAGAAACACTCCTTTTGTAGAATCTGCAAGTGTTTATTTGGAGCGCTTGGAGGCCTATGTTGGAAAAGGACATATCTTCACATCAAGAGTAGACAGACGCATTCTCAGAAACTTCTTTGTGATGAGTGCATTGAACTCACAGAGTTGAACCTACCTATTGATAGAGAAGTTTTGAAACACCCTTTTTGTAGAATCTGCAAGTGAATATTTGGCGCGATTTGAGGCCGATGCAGGAAACGGAAATATCTTCACATGAAAGCTAGACAGATGAATTCTCCGAAACGTCTTTGTGATGAGTGCATTCAACTCACAGACTTGAAGCTTCCTTTTGAAAGAGCAGTTTCGAAACACTCTTTTTGTAGAATCTGCAAGTGGATATTTGGAGCGCTTTGAGGGCTATGCTGGAAAAGTTAATACCTTCACCTAAAAACTAGACAGACGCAAACTCAGAAACTTCTTTGTGACGTGCGCATTGAACTCACAGAGTTGAACCTTTCTTTTGATACAGAAGTTTTGAAACACTCTTTTCGTAGAATCTTCAAGTGGATGGATGGAGTGATTTGAGGCCTATGCTGGAAAAGGAAATACCTTCACGTAGAAACGAGACAAAAGCATTCTCAGAAAGTTCCCTGTGCTTTGTGCATTCAACTCACAGAGTTGAACATTCCCTTTGATAGAGCAGTTTTGAAACACTCTTTTTGTAGAATCTGCAAGTGGATATTTGGAGCGCTTTGAGGCCTCTGCCGCCAAAGGAATTATCATTGCATAAAAACTAGATGGAAGCGTTCTCAGAAACTTCCTTGTGATGAGTGCCTTCAACTCGCAGAGTGGAACCTTCCTTTCGATAGACCAGTTTTGAAACACTGTTTTTGTAGAATCCGCAAGTGGCTATTTGGAGCTCTTTGAGGCTTATGCTGGAGAAGGAAATCTCTTCGTCTACAAACTAGACAGAAGCATTCTCAGAAACTTCTTTGTCATGTGGGGATTGAACTCACAGAGTTGAACATTCCTTTACATAGAGCCGTTTTGCAACACCCTTTCGGTGGAAAGTGAAAGTGCTTATTTGGTGCGATGGCGGCATCTAGTGGATAAGGAAATACATTCAGATGAAAACAAGATACATCCATTCTCAGAAACTTCTTTGTGATGACTGCATTCTACTCACAGAGTTGAACCTTCCTTTTGATAGAGCAGTTTTGAAACACTCTTTTTGTGGAATCTGCAAGTGGCTATTTGGAGCGCTTTGAGGCCTATGCTGGAAAAGGAAATCTCTTCACATAAAACCTAGACAGAAGTATTCCCAGAAAGTTTTTCTGATGTGCGCATTCAACTCACCGAGTTGAACCTTCCTTTAGATAGAGCAGTTTTGAAACACTCTGTCTGTAGTACCTGCGAGTGGATATTTGGAGTGCTTTGAGTGCTACACTGTAAAAGCAAATATCTTCACTTGGAATCTAGACAGAAGAATTCTCAGAGACTTCCCTGTGCTCTCTGCATTCCACTCACAGAGTTGAACCTTCCTTTTGATAGAACAGTTTTGAAACACTCTTGTGGTAGAATCTGCAAGTCGATATTTGGAAGGTTTGGAGGCCTATCCTGGGAAAGGAAATATCTTCCCATCAAAACTAGACAGAAGCATTCTCAGAAGCTTCTTAGTGATGTGCGCATTCAAGTCACAGAGTTGAAGCTTCCTTTTGATATAGCAGTTTTGAACCACTCTTTTAGTGGAATCTGCAAGTGGATGTTCGGAGAGCTAAGAGGCCAACACTGGAAAAGGAAATCTCTTCACGTAAAAACTAGACGGAAGCATTCTCAGAAACTTCAATGGGCTTTACGCATTCAACTCACAGAGTGCAATGTTGCTTTTGCGAGCGCAGTTTTAAAAGACTGTTTTTGTAGAATTTGCTAGAGGATGTTTGGAGCGATGTGAGGCCTTTGCTGGAAAAGGAAATATCTTCACATAAAACCTAGACAGAAGCATTCTCAGAAACTCCTTTGTGATGAGTGCATTCAAATCACACACTTGAACCTTCCTTTGGAAAGAGCAGTTTTGAAACACTCTTTCTGAAGAATCTGCAAGGGGATATTTGGAGCGATTTGAGGCCTCTGCTGGAAATGAAATATCTTCACCTAAAAACTAGACGGAAGCATTCTCAGAAACTCCTTTGTGATGAGTGCATTCAACTCACAGAGTTGAAGCTTCCTTTTGATAGAGCAGTTTTGAAACACTCTTTTAGCAGCATCTGCAGGTGGATATTTGGAGCGCTTTGAGGCCAAGGCTGGAAAACGAAATATCATCACATAAAAACTCGACAGAAGCATTCTCTGAAACTTCTTTGTGATGAGTGCATTCAACTCACAGACTCGAACGTTGCTTTTGATAGAACAGTTTAGAAACACTCCTTTTGTAGAATCTGCAAGTGTTTATTTGGAGCGCTTGGAGGCCTATGTTGGAAAAGGACATATCTTCACATCAAGAGTAGACAGACGCATTCTCAGAAACTTCTTTGTGATGAGTGCATTGAACTCACAGAGTTGAACCTACCTATTGATAGAGAAGTTTTGAAACACCCTTTTTGTAGAATCTGCAAGTGAATATTTGGCGCGATTTGAGGCCGATGCAGGAAACGGAAATATCTTCACATGAAAGCTAGACAGATGAATTCTCCGAAACGTCTTTGTGATGAGTGCATTCAACTCACAGACTTGAAGCTTCCTTTTGAAAGAGCAGTTTCGAAACACTCTTTTTGTAGAATCTGCAAGTGGATATTTGGAGCGCTTTGAGGGCTATGCTGGAAAAGTTAATACCTTCACCTAAAAACTAGACAGACGCAAACTCAGAAACTTCTTTGTGACGTGCGCATTGAACTCACAGAGTTGAACCTTTCTTTTGATACAGAAGTTTTGAAACACTCTTTTCGTAGAATCTTCAAGTGGATGGATGGAGTGATTTGAGGCCTATGCTGGAAAAGGAAATACCTTCACGTAGAAACGAGACAAAAGCATTCTCAGAAAGTTCCCTGTGCTTTGTGCATTCAACTCACAGAGTTGAACATTCCCTTTGATAGAGCAGTTTTGAAACACTCTTTTTGTAGAATCTGCAAGTGGATATTTGGAGCGCTTTGAGGCCTCTGCCGCCAAAGGAATTATCATTGCATAAAAACTAGATGGAAGCGTTCTCAGAAACTTCCTTGTGATGAGTGCCTTCAACTCGCAGAGTGGAACCTTCCTTTCGATAGACCAGTTTTGAAACACTGTTTTTGTAGAATCCGCAAGTGGCTATTTGGAGCTCTTTGAGGCTTATGCTGGAGAAGGAAATCTCTTCGTCTACAAACTAGACAGAAGGATTCTCAGAAACTTCTTTGTCATGTGGGGATTGAACTCACAGAGTTGAACATTCCTTTACATAGAGCCGTTTTGCAACACCCTTTCGGTGGAAAGTGAAAGTGCTTATTTGGTGCGATGGCGGCATCTAGTGGATAAGGAAATACATTCAGATGAAAACAAGATACATCCATTCTCAGAAACTTCTTTGTGATGACTGCATTCTACTCACAGAGTTGAACCTTCCTTTTGATAGAGCAGTTTTGAAACACTCTTTTTGTGGAATCTGCAAGTGGCTATTTGGAGCGCTTTGAGGCCTATGCTGGAAAAGGAAATCTCTTCACATAAAACCTAGACAGAAGTATTCCCAGAAAGTTTTTCTGATGTGCGCATTCAACTCACCGAGTTGAACCTTCCTTTAGATAGAGCAGTTTTGAAACACTCTGTCTGTAGTACCTGCGAGTGGATATTTGGAGTGCTTTGAGTGCTACACTGTAAAAGCAAATATCTTCACTTGGAATCTAGACAGAAGAATTCTCAGAGACTTCCCTGTGCTCTCTGCATTCCACTCACAGAGTTGAACCTTCCTTTTGATAGAACAGTTTTGAAACACTCTTGTGGTAGAATCTGCAAGTCGATATTTGGAAGGTTTGGAGGCCTATCCTGGGAAAGGAAATATCTTCCCATCAAAACTAGACAGAAGCATTCTCAGAAGCTTCTTAGTGATGTGCGCATTCAAGTCACAGAGTTGAAGCTTCCTTTTGATATAGCAGTTTTGAACCACTCTTTTAGTGGAATCTGCAAGTGGATGTTCGGAGAGCTAAGAGGCCAACACTGGAAAAGGAAATCTCTTCACGTAAAAACTAGACGGAAGCATTCTCAGAAACTTCAATGGGCTTTACGCATTCAACTCACAGAGTGCAATGTTGCTTTTGCGAGCGCAGTTTTAAAACACTGTTTTTGTAGAATTTGCTAGAGGATGTTTGGAGCGATGTGAGGCCTTTGCTGGAAAAGGAAATATCTTCACATAAAACCTAGACAGAAGCATTCTCAGAAACTCCTTTGTGATGAGTGCATTCAAATCACACACTTGAACCTTCCTTTGGAAAGAGCAGTTTTGAAACACTCTTTCTGAAGAATCTGCAAGGGGATATTTGGAGCGATTTGAGGCCTCTGCTGGAAATGAAATATCTTCACCTAAAAACTAGACGGAAGCATTCTCAGAAACTCCTTTGTGATGAGTGCATTCAACTCACAGAGTTGAAGCTTCCTTTTGATAGAGCAGTTTTGAAACACTCTTTTAGCAGCATCTGCAGGTGGATATTTGGAGCGCTTTGAGGCCAAGGCTGGAAAACGAAATATCATCACATAAAAACTCGACAGAAGCATTCTCTGAAACTTCTTTGTGATGAGTGCATTCAACTCACAGACTCGAACGTTGCTTTTGATAGAACAGTTTAGAAACACTCCTTTTGTAGAATCTGCAAGTGTTTATTTGGAGCGCTTGGAGGCCTATGTTGGAAAAGGACATATCTTCACATCAAGAGTAGACAGACGCATTCTCAGAAACTTCTTTGTGATGAGTGCATTGAACTCACAGAGTTGAACCTACCTATTGATAGAGAAGTTTTGAAACACCCTTTTTGTAGAATCTGCAAGTGAATATTTGGCGCGATTTGAGGCCGATGCAGGAAACGGAAATATCTTCACATGAAAGCTAGACAGATGAATTCTCCGAAACGTCTTTGTGATGAGTGCATTCAACTCACAGACTTGAAGCTTCCTTCTGAAAGAGCAGTTTCGAAACACTCTTTTTGTAGAATCTGCAAGTGGATATTTGGAGCGCTTTGAGGGCTATGCTGGAAAAGTTAATACCTTCACCTAAAAACTAGACAGACGCAAACTCAGAAACTTCTTTGTGACGTGCGCATTGAACTCACAGAGTTGAACCTTTCTTTTGATACAGAAGTTTTGAAACACTCTTTTCGTAGAATCTTCAAGTGGATGGATGGAGTGATTTGAGGCCTATGCTGGAAAAGGAAATACCTTCACGTAGAAACGAGACAAAAGCATTCTCAGAAAGTTCCCTGTGCTTTGTGCATTCAACTCACAGAGTTGAACATTCCCTTTGATAGAGCAGTTTTGAAACACTCTTCTTGTAGAATCTGCAAGTGGATATTTGGAGCGCTTTGAGGCCTCTGCCGCCAAAGGAATTATCATTGCATAAAAACTAGATGGAAGCGTTCTCAGAAACTTCCTTGTGATGAGTGCCTTCAACTCGCAGAGTGGAACCTTCCTTTCGATAGACCAGTTTTGAAACACTGTTTTTGTAGAATCCGCAAGTGGCTATTTGGAGCTCTTTGAGGCTTATGCTGGAGAAGGAAATCTCTTCGTCTACAAACTAGACAGAAGCATTCTCAGAAACTTCTTTGTCATGTGGGGATTGAACTCACAGAGTTGAACATTCCTTTACATAGAGCCGTTTTGCAACACCCTTTCGGTGGAAAGTGAAAGTGCTTATTTGGTGCGATGGCGGCATCTAGTGGATAAGGAAATACATTCAGATGAAAACAAGATACATCCATTCTCAGAAACTTCTTTGTGATGACTGCATTCTACTCACAGAGTTGAACCTTCCTTTTGATAGAGCAGTTTTGAAACACTCTTTTTGTGGAATCTGCAAGTGGCTATTTGGAGCGCTTTGAGGCCTATGCTGGAAAAGGAAATCTCTTCACATAAAACCTAGACAGAAGTATTCCCAGAAAGTTTTTCTGATGTGCGCATTCAACTCACCGAGTTGAACCTTCCTTTAGATAGAGCAGTTTTGAAACACTCTGTCTGTAGTACCTGCGAGTGGATATTTGGAGTGCTTTGAGTGCTACACTGTAAAAGCAAATATCTTCACTTGGAATCTAGACAGAAGAATTCTCAGAGACTTCCCTGTGCTCTCTGCATTCCACTCACAGAGTTGAACCTTCCTTTTGATAGAACAGTTTTGAAACACTCTTGTGGTAGAATCTGCAAGTCGATATTTGGAAGGTTTGGAGGCCTATCCTGGGAAAGGAAATATCTTCCCATCAAAACTAGACAGAAGCATTCTCAGAAGCTTCTTAGTGATGTGCGCATTCAAGTCACAGAGTTGAAGCTTCCTTTTGATATAGCAGTTTTGAACCACTCTTTTAGTGGAATCTGCAAGTGGATGTTCGGAGAGCTAAGAGGCCAACACTGGAAAAGGAAATCTCTTCACGTAAAAACTAGACGGAAGCATTCTCAGAAACTTCAATGGGCTTTACGCATTCAACTCACAGAGTGCAATGTTGCTTTTGCGAGCGCAGTTTTAAAAGACTGTTTTTGTAGAATTTGCTAGAGGATGTTTGGAGCGATGTGAGGCCTTTGCTGGAAAAGGAAATATCTTCACATAAAACCTAGACAGAAGCATTCTCAGAAACTCCTTTGTGATGAGTGCATTCAAATCACACACTTGAACCTTCCTTTGGAAAGAGCAGTTTTGAAACACTCTTTCTGAAGAATCTGCAAGGGGATATTTGGAGCGATTTGAGGCCTATGCTGGAAATGAAATATCTTCACCTAAAAACTAGACGGAAGCATTCTCAGAAACTCCTTTGTGATGAGTGCATTCAACTCACAGAGTTGAAGCTTCCTTTTGATAGAGCAGTTTTGAAACACTCTTTTAGCAGCATCTGCAGGTGGATATTTGGAGCGCTTTGAGGCCAAGGCTGGAAAACGAAATATCATCACATAAAAACTCGACAGAAGCATTCTCTGAAACTTCTTTGTGATGAGTGCATTCAACTCACAGACTCGAACGTTGCTTTTGATAGAACAGTTTAGAAACACTCCTTTTGTAGAATCTGCAAGTGTTTATTTGGAGCGCTTGGAGGCCTATGTTGGAAAAGGACATATCTTCACATCAAGAGTAGACAGACGCATTCTCAGAAACTTCTTTGTGATGAGTGCATTGAACTCACAGAGTTGAACCTACCTATTGATAGAGAAGTTTTGAAACACCCTTTTTGTAGAATCTGCAAGTGAATATTTGGCGCGATTTGAGGCCGATGCAGGAAACGGAAATATCTTCACATGAAAGCTAGACAGATGAATTCTCCGAAACGTCTTTGTGATGAGTGCATTCAACTCACAGACTTGAAGCTTCCTTTTGAAAGAGCAGTTTCGAAACACTCTTTTTGTAGAATCTGCAAGTGGATATTTGGAGCGCTTTGAGGGCTATGCTGGAAAAGTTAATACCTTCACCTAAAAACTAGACAGACGCAAACTCAGAAACTTCTTTGTGACGTGCGCATTGAACTCACAGAGTTGAACCTTTCTTTTGATACAGAAGTTTTGAAACACTCTTTTCGTAGAATCTTCAAGTGGATGGATGGAGTGATTTGAGGCCTATGCTGGAAAAGGAAATACCTTCACGTAGAAACGAGACAAAAGCATTCTCAGAAAGTTCCCTGTGCTTTGTGCATTCAACTCACAGAGTTGAACATTCCCTTTGATAGAGCAGTTTTGAAACACTCTTTTTGTAGAATCTGCAAGTGGATATTTGGAGCGCTTTGAGGCCTCTGCCGCCAAAGGAATTATCATTGCATAAAAACTAGATGGAAGCGTTCTCAGAAACTTCCTTGTGATGAGTGCCTTCAACTCGCAGAGTGGAACCTTCCTTTCGATAGACCAGTTTTGAAACACTGTTTTTGTAGAATCCGCAAGTGGCTATTTGGAGCTCTTTGAGGCTTATGCTGGAGAAGGAAATCTCTTCGTCTACAAACTAGACAGAAGCATTCTCAGAAACTTCTTTGTCATGTGGGGATTGAACTCACAGAGTTGAACATTCCTTTACATAGAGCCGTTTTGCAACACCCTTTCGGTGGAAAGTGAAAGTGCTTATTTGGTGCGATGGCGGCATCTAGTGGATAAGGAAATACATTCAGATGAAAACAAGATACATCCATTCTCAGAAACTTCTTTGTGATGACTGCATTCTACTCACAGAGTTGAACCTTCCTTTTGATAGAGCAGTTTTGAAACACTCTTTTTGTGGAATCTGCAAGTGGCTATTTGGAGCGCTTTGAGGCCTATGCTGGAAAAGGAAATCTCTTCACATAAAACCTAGACAGAAGTATTCCCAGAAAGTTTTTCTGATGTGCGCATTCAACTCACCGAGTTGAACCTTCCTTTAGATAGAGCAGTTTTGAAACACTCTGTCTGTAGTACCTGCGAGTGGATATTTGGAGTGCTTTGAGTGCTACACTGTAAAAGCAAATATCTTCACTTGGAATCTAGACAGAAGAATTCTCAGAGACTTCCCTGTGCTCTCTGCATTCCACTCACAGAGTTGAACCTTCCTTTTGATAGAACAGTTTTGAAACACTCTTGTGGTAGAATCTGCAAGTCGATATTTGGAAGGTTTGGAGGCCTATCCTGGGAAAGGAAATATCTTCCCATCAAAACTAGACAGAAGCATTCTCAGAAGCTTCTTAGTGATGTGCGCATTCAAGTCACAGAGTTGAAGCTTCCTTTTGATATAGCAGTTTTGAACCACTCTTTTAGTGGAATCTGCAAGTGGATGTTCGGAGAGCTAAGAGGCCAACACTGGAAAAGGAAATCTCTTCACGTAAAAACTAGACGGAAGCATTCTCAGAAACTTCAATGGGCTTTACGCATTCAACTCACAGAGTGCAATGTTGCTTTTGCGAGCGCAGTTTTAAAAGACTGTTTTTGTAGAATTTGCTAGAGGATGTTTGGAGCGATGTGAGGCCTTTGCTGGAAAAGGAAATATCTTCACATAAAACCTAGACAGAAGCATTCTCAGAAACTCCTTTGTGATGAGTGCATTCAAATCACACACTTGAACCTTCCTTTGGAAAGAGCAGTTTTGAAACACTCTTTCTGAAGAATCTGCAAGGGGATATTTGGAGCGATTTGAGGCCTATGCTGGAAATGAAATATCTTCACCTAAAAACTAGACGGAAGCATTCTCAGAAACTCCTTTGTGATGAGTGCATTCAACTCACAGAGTTGAAGCTTCCTTTTGATAGAGCAGTTTTGAAACACTCTTTTAGCAGCATCTGCAGGTGGATATTTGGAGCGCTTTGAGGCCAAGGCTGGAAAACGAAATATCATCACATAAAAACTCGACAGAAGCATTCTCTGAAACTTCTTTGTGATGAGTGCATTCAACTCACAGACTCGAACGTTGCTTTTGATAGAACAGTTTAGAAACACTCCTTTTGTAGAATCTGCAAGTGTTTATTTGGAGCGCTTGGAGGCCTATGTTGGAAAAGGACATATCTTCACATCAAGAGTAGACAGACGCATTCTCAGAAACTTCTTTGTGATGAGTGCATTGAACTCACAGAGTTGAACCTACCTATTGATAGAGAAGTTTTGAAACACCCTTTTTGTAGAATCTGCAAGTGAATATTTGGCGCGATTTGAGGCCGATGCAGGAAACGGAAATATCTTCACATGAAAGCTAGACAGATGAATTCTCCGAAACGTCTTTGTGATGAGTGCATTCAACTCACAGACTTGAAGCTTCCTTTTGAAAGAGCAGTTTCGAAACACTCTTTTTGTAGAATCTGCAAGTGGATATTTGGAGCGCTTTGAGGGCTATGCTGGAAAAGTTAATACCTTCACCTAAAAACTAGACAGACGCAAACTCAGAAACTTCTTTGTGACGTGCGCATTGAACTCACAGAGTTGAACCTTTCTTTTGATACAGAAGTTTTGAAACACTCTTTTCGTAGAATCTTCAAGTGGATGGATGGAGTGATTTGAGGCCTATGCTGGAAAAGGAAATACCTTCACGTAGAAACGAGACAAAAGCATTCTCAGAAAGTTCCCTGTGCTTTGTGCATTCAACTCACAGAGTTGAACATTCCCTTTGATAGAGCAGTTTTGAAACACTCTTTTTGTAGAATCTGCAAGTGGATATTTGGAGCGCTTTGAGGCCTCTGCCGCCAAAGGAATTATCATTGCATAAAAACTAGATGGAAGCGTTCTCAGAAACTTCCTTGTGATGAGTGCCTTCAACTCGCAGAGTGGAACCTTCCTTTCGATAGACCAGTTTTGAAACACTGTTTTTGTAGAATCCGCAAGTGGCTATTTGGAGCTCTTTGAGGCTTATGCTGGAGAAGGAAATCTCTTCGTCTACAAACTAGACAGAAGCATTCTCAGAAACTTCTTTGTCATGTGGGGATTGAACTCACAGAGTTGAACATTCCTTTACATAGAGCCGTTTTGCAACACCCTTTCGGTGGAAAGTGAAAGTGCTTATTTGGTGCGATGGCGGCATCTAGTGGATAAGGAAATACATTCAGATGAAAACAAGATACATCCATTCTCAGAAACTTCTTTGTGATGACTGCATTCTACTCACAGAGTTGAACCTTCCTTTTGATAGAGCAGTTTTGAAACACTCTTTTTGTGGAATCTGCAAGTGGCTATTTGGAGCGCTTTGAGGCCTATGCTGGAAAAGGAAATCTCTTCACATAAAACCTAGACAGAAGTATTCCCAGAAAGTTTTTCTGATGTGCGCATTCAACTCACCGAGTTGAACCTTCCTTTAGATAGAGCAGTTTTGAAACACTCTGTCTGTAGTACCTGCGAGTGGATATTTGGAGTGCTTTGAGTGCTACACTGTAAAAGCAAATATCTTCACTTGGAATCTAGACAGAAGAATTCTCAGAGACTTCCCTGTGCTCTCTGCATTCCACTCACAGAGTTGAACCTTCCTTTTGATAGAACAGTTTTGAAACACTCTTGTGGTAGAATCTGCAAGTCGATATTTGGAAGGTTTGGAGGCCTATCCTGGGAAAGGAAATATCTTCCCATCAAAACTAGACAGAAGCATTCTCAGAAGCTTCTTAGTGATGTGCGCATTCAAGTCACAGAGTTGAAGCTTCCTTTTGATATAGCAGTTTTGAACCACTCTTTTAGTGGAATCTGCAAGTGGATGTTCGGAGAGCTAAGAGGCCAACACTGGAAAAGGAAATCTCTTCACGTAAAAACTAGACGGAAGCATTCTCAGAAACTTCAATGGGCTTTACGCATTCAACTCACAGAGTGCAATGTTGCTTTTGCGAGCGCAGTTTTAAAAGACTGTTTTTGTAGAATTTGCTAGAGGATGTTTGGAGCGATGTGAGGCCTTTGCTGGAAAAGGAAATATCTTCACATAAAACCTAGACAGAAGCATTCTCAGAAACTCCTTTGTGATGAGTGCATTCAAATCACACACTTGAACCTTCCTTTGGAAAGAGCAGTTTTGAAACACTCTTTCTGAAGAATCTGCAAGGGGATATTTGGAGCGATTTGAGGCCTATGCTGGAAATGAAATATCTTCACCTAAAAACTAGACGGAAGCATTCTCAGAAACTCCTTTGTGATGAGTGCATTCAACTCACAGAGTTGAAGCTTCCTTTTGATAGAGCAGTTTTGAAACACTCTTTTAGCAGCATCTGCAGGTGGATATTTGGAGCGCTTTGAGGCCAAGGCTGGAAAACGAAATATCATCACATAAAAACTCGACAGAAGCATTCTCTGAAACTTCTTTGTGATGAGTGCATTCAACTCACAGACTCGAACGTTGCTTTTGATAGAACAGTTTAGAAACACTCCTTTTGTAGAATCTGCAAGTGTTTATTTGGAGCGCTTGGAGGCCTATGTTGGAAAAGGACATATCTTCACATCAAGAGTAGACAGACGCATTCTCAGAAACTTCTTTGTGATGAGTGCATTGAACTCACAGAGTTGAACCTACCTATTGATAGAGAAGTTTTGAAACACCCTTTTTGTAGAATCTGCAAGTGAATATTTGGCGCGATTTGAGGCCGATGCAGGAAACGGAAATATCTTCACATGAAAGCTAGACAGATGAATTCTCCGAAACGTCTTTGTGATGAGTGCATTCAACTCACAGACTTGAAGCTTCCTTCTGAAAGAGCAGTTTCGAAACACTCTTTTTGTAGAATCTGCAAGTGGATATTTGGAGCGCTTTGAGGGCTATGCTGGAAAAGTTAATACCTTCACCTAAAAACTAGACAGACGCAAACTCAGAAACTTCTTTGTGACGTGCGCATTGAACTCACAGAGTTGAACCTTTCTTTTGATACAGAAGTTTTGAAACACTCTTTTCGTAGAATCTTCAAGTGGATGGATGGAGTGATTTGAGGCCTATGCTGGAAAAGGAAATACCTTCACGTTGAAACGAGACAAAAGCATTCTCAGAAAGTTCCCTGTGCTTTGTGCATTCAACTCACAGAGTTGAACATTCCCTTTGATAGAGCAGTTTTGAAACACTCTTCTTGTAGAATCTGCAAGTGGATATTTGGAGCGCTTTGAGGCCTCTGCCGCCAAAGGAATTATCATTGCATAAAAACTAGATGGAAGCGTTCTCAGAAACTTCCTTGTGATGAGTGCCTTCAACTCGCAGAGTGGAACCTTCCTTTCGATAGACCAGTTTTGAAACACTGTTTTTGTAGAATCCGCAAGTGGCTATTTGGAGCTCTTTGAGGCTTATACTGGAAAAGGAAATATCTTCGTCTACAAACTAGACAGAAGCATTCTCAGAAACTTCTTTGTCATGTGGGGATTGAACTCACAGAGTTGAACATTCCTTTACATAGAGCAGTTTTTCAACACCCTTTCGGTGGAAAGTGAAAGTGCTTATTTGGTGCGATGGCGGCATCTAGTGGATAAGGAAATACATTCAGATGAAAACAAGATACATCCATTCTCAGAAACTTCTTTGTGATGACTGCATTCTACTCACAGAGTTGAACCTTCCTTTTGATAGAGCAGTTTTGAAACACTCTTTTTGTGGAATCTGCAATTGGCTATTTGGAGCGCTTTGAGGCCTATGCTGGAAAAGGAAATCTCTTCACATAAAACCTAGACAGAAGTATTCCCAGAAAGTTTTTCTGATGTGCGCATTCAACTCACCGAGTTGAACCTTCCTTTAGATAGAGCAGTTTTGAAACACTCTGTCTGTAGTACCTGCGAGTGGATATTTGGAGTGCTTTGAGTGCTACACTGTAAAAGCAAATATCTTCACTTGGAATCTAGACAGAAGAATTCTCAGAGACTTCCCTGTGCTCTCTGCATTCCACTCACAGAGTTGAACCTTCCTTTTGATAGAACAGTTTTGAAACACTCTTGTGGTAGAATCTGCAAGTCGATATTTGGAAGGTTTGGAGGCCTATCCTGGGAAAGGAAATATCTTCCCATCAAAACTAGACAGAAGCATTCTCAGAAGCTTCTTAGTGATGTGCGCATTCAAGTCACAGAGTTGAAGCTTCCTTTTGATATAGCAGTTTTGAACCACTCTTTTAGTGGAATCTGCAAGTGGATGTTCGGAGAGCTAAGAGGCCAACACTGGAAAAGGAAATCTCTTCACGTAAAAACTAGACGGAAGCATTCTCAGAAACTTCAATGGGCTTTACGCATTCAACTCACAGAGTGCAATGTTGCTTTTGCGAGCGCAGTTTTAAAAGACTGTTTTTGTAGAATTTGCTAGAGGATGTTTGGAGCGATGTGAGGCCTTTGCTGGAAAAGGAAATATCTTCACATAAAACCTAGACAGAAGCATTCTCAGAAACTCCTTTGTGATGAGTGCATTCAAATCACACACTTGAACCTTCCTTTGGAAAGAGCAGTTTTGAAACACTCTTTCTGAAGAATCTGCAAGGGGATATTTGGAGCGATTTGAGGCCTCTGCTGGAAATGAAATATCTTCACCTAAAAACTAGACGGAAGCATTCTCAGAAACTCCTTTGTGATGAGTGCATTCAACTCACAGAGTTGAAGCTTCCTTTTGATAGAGCAGTTTTGAAACACTCTTTTAGCAGCATCTGCAGGTGGATATTTGGAGCGCTTTGAGGCCAAGGCTGGAAAACGAAATATCATCACATAAAAACTCGACAGAAGCATTCTCTGAAACTTCTTTGTGATGAGTGCATTCAACTCACAGACTCGAACGTTGCTTTTGATAGAACAGTTTAGAAACACTCCTTTTGTAGAATCTGCAAGTGTTTATTTGGAGCGCTTGGAGGCCTATGTTGGAAAAGGACATATCTTCACATCAAGAGTAGACAGACGCATTCTCAGAAACTTCTTTGTGATGAGTGCATTGAACTCACAGAGTTGAACCTACCTATTGATAGAGAAGTTTTGAAACACCCTTTTTGTAGAATCTGCAAGTGAATATTTGGCGCGATTTGAGGCCGATGCAGGAAACGGAAATATCTTCACATGAAAGCTAGACAGATGAATTCTCCGAAACGTCTTTGTGATGAGTGCATTCAACTCACAGACTTGAAGCTTCCTTTTGAAAGAGCAGTTTCGAAACACTCTTTTTGTAGAATCTGCAAGTGGATATTTGGAGCGCTTTGAGGGCTATGCTGGAAAAGTTAATACCTTCACCTAAAAACTAGACAGACGCAAACTCAGAAACTTCTTTGTGACGTGCGCATTGAACTCACAGAGTTGAACCTTTCTTTTGATACAGAAGTTTTGAAACACTCTTTTCGTAGAATCTTCAAGTGGATGGATGGAGTGATTTGAGGCCTATGCTGGAAAAGGAAATACCTTCACGTAGAAACGAGACAAAAGCATTCTCAGAAAGTTCCCTGTGCTTTGTGCATTCAACTCACAGAGTTGAACATTCCCTTTGATAGAGCAGTTTTGAAACACTCTTTTTGTAGAATCTGCAAGTGGATATTTGGAGCGCTTTGAGGCCTCTGCCGCCAAAGGAATTATCATTGCATAAAAACTAGATGGAAGCGTTCTCAGAAACTTCCTTGTGATGAGTGCCTTCAACTCGCAGAGTGGAACCTTCCTTTCGATAGACCAGTTTTGAAACACTGTTTTTGTAGAATCCGCAAGTGGCTATTTGGAGCTCTTTGAGGCTTATGCTGGAGAAGGAAATCTCTTCGTCTACAAACTAGACAGAAGCATTCTCAGAAACTTCTTTGTCATGTGGGGATTGAACTCACAGAGTTGAACATTCCTTTACATAGAGCCGTTTTGCAACACCCTTTCGGTGGAAAGTGAAAGTGCTTATTTGGTGCGATGGCGGCATCTAGTGGATAAGGAAATACATTCAGATGAAAACAAGATACATCCATTCTCAGAAACTTCTTTGTGATGACTGCATTCTACTCACAGAGTTGAACCTTCCTTTTGATAGAGCAGTTTTGAAACACTCTTTTTGTGGAATCTGCAAGTGGCTATTTGGAGCGCTTTGAGGCCTATGCTGGAAAAGGAAATCTCTTCACATAAAACCTAGACAGAAGTATTCCCAGAAAGTTTTTCTGATGTGCGCATTCAACTCACCGAGTTGAACCTTCCTTTAGATAGAGCAGTTTTGAAACACTCTGTCTGTAGTACCTGCGAGTGGATATTTGGAGTGCTTTGAGTGCTACACTGTAAAAGCAAATATCTTCACTTGGAATCTAGACAGAAGAATTCTCAGAGACTTCCCTGTGCTCTCTGCATTCCACTCACAGAGTTGAACCTTCCTTTTGATAGAACAGTTTTGAAACACTCTTGTGGTAGAATCTGCAAGTCGATATTTGGAAGGTTTGGAGGCCTATCCTGGGAAAGGAAATATCTTCCCATCAAAACTAGACAGAAGCATTCTCAGAAGCTTCTTAGTGATGTGCGCATTCAAGTCACAGAGTTGAAGCTTCCTTTTGATATAGCAGTTTTGAACCACTCTTTTAGTGGAATCTGCAAGTGGATGTTCGGAGAGCTAAGAGGCCAACACTGGAAAAGGAAATCTCTTCACGTAAAAACTAGACGGAAGCATTCTCAGAAACTTCAATGGGCTTTACGCATTCAACTCACAGAGTGCAATGTTGCTTTTGCGAGCGCAGTTTTAAAAGACTGTTTTTGTAGAATTTGCTAGAGGATGTTTGGAGCGATGTGAGGCCTTTGCTGGAAAAGGAAATATCTTCACATAAAACCTAGACAGAAGCATTCTCAGAAACTCCTTTGTGATGAGTGCATTCAAATCACACACTTGAACCTTCCTTTGGAAAGAGCAGTTTTGAAACACTCTTTCTGAAGAATCTGCAAGGGGATATTTGGAGCGATTTGAGGCCTATGCTGGAAATGAAATATCTTCACCTAAAAACTAGACGGAAGCATTCTCAGAAACTCCTTTGTGATGAGTGCATTCAACTCACAGAGTTGAAGCTTCCTTTTGATAGAGCAGTTTTGAAACACTCTTTTAGCAGCATCTGCAGGTGGATATTTGGAGCGCTTTGAGGCCAAGGCTGGAAAACGAAATATCATCACATAAAAACTCGACAGAAGCATTCTCTGAAACTTCTTTGTGATGAGTGCATTCAACTCACAGACTCGAACGTTGCTTTTGATAGAACAGTTTAGAAACACTCCTTTTGTAGAATCTGCAAGTGTTTATTTGGAGCGCTTGGAGGCCTATGTTGGAAAAGGACATATCTTCACATCAAGAGTAGACAGACGCATTCTCAGAAACTTCTTTGTGATGAGTGCATTGAACTCACAGAGTTGAACCTACCTATTGATAGAGAAGTTTTGAAACACCCTTTTTGTAGAATCTGCAAGTGAATATTTGGCGCGATTTGAGGCCGATGCAGGAAACGGAAATATCTTCACATGAAAGCTAGACAGATGAATTCTCCGAAACGTCTTTGTGATGAGTGCATTCAACTCACAGACTTGAAGCTTCCTTTTGAAAGAGCAGTTTCGAAACACTCTTTTTGTAGAATCTGCAAGTGGATATTTGGAGCGCTTTGAGGGCTATGCTGGAAAAGTTAATACCTTCACCTAAAAACTAGACAGACGCAAACTCAGAGACTTCTTTGTGACGTGCGCATTGAACTCACAGAGTTGAACCTTTCTTTTGATACAGAAGTTTTGAAACACTCTTTTCGTAGAATCTTCAAGTGGATGGATGGAGTGATTTGAGGCCTATGCTGGAAAAGGAAATACCTTCACGTAGAAACGAGACAAAAGCATTCTCAGAAAGTTCCCTGTGCTTTGTGCATTCAACTCACAGAGTTGAACATTCCCTTTGATAGAGCAGTTTTGAAACACTCTTTTTGTAGAATCTGCAAGTGGATATTTGGAGCGCTTTGAGGCCTCTGCCGCCAAAGGAATTATCATTGCATAAAAACTAGATGGAAGCGTTCTCAGAAACTTCCTTGTGATGAGTGCCTTCAACTCGCAGAGTGGAACCTTCCTTTCGATAGACCAGTTTTGAAACACTGTTTTTGTAGAATCCGCAAGTGGCTATTTGGAGCTCTTTGAGGCTTATGCTGGAGAAGGAAATCTCTTCGTCTACAAACTAGACAGAAGCATTCTCAGAAACTTCTTTGTCATGTGGGGATTGAACTCACAGAGTTGAACATTCCTTTACATAGAGCCGTTTTGCAACACCCTTTCGGTGGAAAGTGAAAGTGCTTATTTGGTGCGATGGCGGCATCTAGTGGATAAGGAAATACATTCAGATGAAAACAAGATACATCCATTCTCAGAAACTTCTTTGTGATGACTGCATTCTACTCACAGAGTTGAACCTTCCTTTTGATAGAGCAGTTTTGAAACACTCTTTTTGTGGAATCTGCAAGTGGCTATTTGGAGCGCTTTGAGGCCTATGCTGGAAAAGGAAATCTCTTCACATAAAACCTAGACAGAAGTATTCCCAGAAAGTTTTTCTGATGTGCGCATTCAACTCACCGAGTTGAACCTTCCTTTAGATAGAGCAGTTTTGAAACACTCTGTCTGTAGTACCTGCGAGTGGATATTTGGAGTGCTTTGAGTGCTACACTGTAAAAGCAAATATCTTCACTTGGAATCTAGACAGAAGAATTCTCAGAGACTTCCCTGTGCTCTCTGCATTCCACTCACAGAGTTGAACCTTCCTTTTGATAGAACAGTTTTGAAACACTCTTGTGGTAGAATCTGCAAGTCGATATTTGGAAGGTTTGGAGGCCTATCCTGGGAAAGGAAATATCTTCCCATCAAAACTAGACAGAAGCATTCTCAGAAGCTTCTTAGTGATGTGCGCATTCAAGTCACAGAGTTGAAGCTTCCTTTTGATATAGCAGTTTTGAACCACTCTTTTAGTGGAATCTGCAAGTGGATGTTCGGAGAGCTAAGAGGCCAACACTGGAAAAGGAAATCTCTTCACGTAAAAACTAGACGGAAGCATTCTCAGAAACTTCAATGGGCTTTACGCATTCAACTCACAGAGTGCAATGTTGCTTTTGCGAGCGCAGTTTTAAAAGACTGTTTTTGTAGAATTTGCTAGAGGATGTTTGGAGCGATGTGAGGCCTTTGCTGGAAAAGGAAATATCTTCACATAAAACCTAGACAGAAGCATTCTCAGAAACTCCTTTGTGATGAGTGCATTCAAATCACACACTTGAACCTTCCTTTGGAAAGAGCAGTTTTGAAACACTCTTTCTGAAGAATCTGCAAGGGGATATTTGGAGCGATTTGAGGCCTATGCTGGAAATGAAATATCTTCACCTAAAAACTAGACGGAAGCATTCTCAGAAACTCCTTTGTGATGAGTGCATTCAACTCACAGAGTTGAAGCTTCCTTTTGATAGAGCAGTTTTGAAACACTCTTTTAGCAGCATCTGCAGGTGGATATTTGGAGCGCTTTGAGGCCAAGGCTGGAAAACGAAATATCATCACATAAAAACTCGACAGAAGCATTCTCTGAAACTTCTTTGTGATGAGTGCATTCAACTCACAGACTCGAACGTTGCTTTTGATAGAACAGTTTAGAAACACTCCTTTTGTAGAATCTGCAAGTGTTTATTTGGAGCGCTTGGAGGCCTATGTTGGAAAAGGACATATCTTCACATCAAGAGTAGACAGACGCATTCTCAGAAACTTCTTTGTGATGAGTGCATTGAACTCACAGAGTTGAACCTACCTATTGATAGAGAAGTTTTGAAACACCCTTTTTGTAGAATCTGCAAGTGAATATTTGGCGCGATTTGAGGCCGATGCAGGAAACGGAAATATCTTCACATGAAAGCTAGACAGATGAATTCTCCGAAACGTCTTTGTGATGAGTGCATTCAACTCACAGACTTGAAGCTTCCTTTTGAAAGAGCAGTTTCGAAACACTCTTTTTGTAGAATCTGCAAGTGGATATTTGGAGCGCTTTGAGGGCTATGCTGGAAAAGTTAATACCTTCACCTAAAAACTAGACAGACGCAAACTCAGAAACTTCTTTGTGACGTGCGCATTGAACTCACAGAGTTGAACCTTTCTTTTGATACAGAAGTTTTGAAACACTCTTTTCGTAGAATCTTCAAGTGGATGGATGGAGTGATTTGAGGCCTATGCTGGAAAAGGAAATACCTTCACGTAGAAACGAGACAAAAGCATTCTCAGAAAGTTCCCTGTGCTTTGTGCATTCAACTCACAGAGTTGAACATTCCCTTTGATAGAGCAGTTTTGAAACACTCTTTTTGTAGAATCTGCAAGTGGATATTTGGAGCGCTTTGAGGCCTCTGCCGCCAAAGGAATTATCATTGCATAAAAACTAGATGGAAGCGTTCTCAGAAACTTCCTTGTGATGAGTGCCTTCAACTCGCAGAGTGGAACCTTCCTTTCGATAGACCAGTTTTGAAACACTGTTTTTGTAGAATCCGCAAGTGGCTATTTGGAGCTCTTTGAGGCTTATGCTGGAGAAGGAAATCTCTTCGTCTACAAACTAGACAGAAGCATTCTCAGAAACTTCTTTGTCATGTGGGGATTGAACTCACAGAGTTGAACATTCCTTTACATAGAGCCGTTTTGCAACACCCTTTCGGTGGAAAGTGAAAGTGCTTATTTGGTGCGATGGCGGCATCTAGTGGATAAGGAAATACATTCAGATGAAAACAAGATACATCCATTCTCAGAAACTTCTTTGTGATGACTGCATTCTACTCACAGAGTTGAACCTTCCTTTTGATAGAGCAGTTTTGAAACACTCTTTTTGTGGAATCTGCAAGTGGCTATTTGGAGCGCTTTGAGGCCTATGCTGGAAAAGGAAATCTCTTCACATAAAACCTAGACAGAAGTATTCCCAGAAAGTTTTTCTGATGTGCGCATTCAACTCACCGAGTTGAACCTTCCTTTAGATAGAGCAGTTTTGAAACACTCTGTCTGTAGTACCTGCGAGTGGATATTTGGAGTGCTTTGAGTGCTACACTGTAAAAGCAAATATCTTCACTTGGAATCTAGACAGAAGAATTCTCAGAGACTTCCCTGTGCTCTCTGCATTCCACTCACAGAGTTGAACCTTCCTTTTGATAGAACAGTTTTGAAACACTCTTGTGGTAGAATCTGCAAGTCGATATTTGGAAGGTTTGGAGGCCTATCCTGGGAAAGGAAATATCTTCCCATCAAAACTAGACAGAAGCATTCTCAGAAGCTTCTTAGTGATGTGCGCATTCAAGTCACAGAGTTGAAGCTTCCTTTTGATATAGCAGTTTTGAACCACTCTTTTAGTGGAATCTGCAAGTGGATGTTCGGAGAGCTAAGAGGCCAACACTGGAAAAGGAAATCTCTTCACGTAAAAACTAGACGGAAGCATTCTCAGAAACTTCAATGGGCTTTACGCATTCAACTCACAGAGTGCAATGTTGCTTTTGCGAGCGCAGTTTTAAAAGACTGTTTTTGTAGAATTTGCTAGAGGATGTTTGGAGCGATGTGAGGCCTTTGCTGGAAAAGGAAATATCTTCACATAAAACCTAGACAGAAGCATTCTCAGAAACTCCTTTGTGATGAGTGCATTCAAATCACACACTTGAACCTTCCTTTGGAAAGAGCAGTTTTGAAACACTCTTTCTGAAGAATCTGCAAGGGGATATTTGGAGCGATTTGAGGCCTATGCTGGAAATGAAATATCTTCACCTAAAAACTAGACGGAAGCATTCTCAGAAACTCCTTTGTGATGAGTGCATTCAACTCACAGAGTTGAAGCTTCCTTTTGATAGAGCAGTTTTGAAACACTCTTTTAGCAGCATCTGCAGGTGGATATTTGGAGCGCTTTGAGGCCAAGGCTGGAAAACGAAATATCATCACATAAAAACTCGACAGAAGCATTCTCTGAAACTTCTTTGTGATGAGTGCATTCAACTCACAGACTCGAACGTTGCTTTTGATAGAACAGTTTAGAAACACTCCTTTTGTAGAATCTGCAAGTGTTTATTTGGAGCGCTTGGAGGCCTATGTTGGAAAAGGACATATCTTCACATCAAGAGTAGACAGACGCATTCTCAGAAACTTCTTTGTGATGAGTGCATTGAACTCACAGAGTTGAACCTACCTATTGATAGAGAAGTTTTGAAACACCCTTTTTGTAGAATCTGCAAGTGAATATTTGGCGCGATTTGAGGCCGATGCAGGAAACGGAAATATCTTCACATGAAAGCTAGACAGATGAATTCTCCGAAACGTCTTTGTGATGAGTGCATTCAACTCACAGACTTGAAGCTTCCTTCTGAAAGAGCAGTTTCGAAACACTCTTTTTGTAGAATCTGCAAGTGGATATTTGGAGCGCTTTGAGGGCTATGCTGGAAAAGTTAATACCTTCACCTAAAAACTAGACAGACGCAAACTCAGAAACTTCTTTGTGACGTGCGCATTGAACTCACAGAGTTGAACCTTTCTTTTGATACAGAAGTTTTGAAACACTCTTTTCGTAGAATCTTCAAGTGGATGGATGGAGTGATTTGAGGCCTATGCTGGAAAAGGAAATACCTTCACGTTGAAACGAGACAAAAGCATTCTCAGAAAGTTCCCTGTGCTTTGTGCATTCAACTCACAGAGTTGAACATTCCCTTTGATAGAGCAGTTTTGAAACACTCTTCTTGTAGAATCTGCAAGTGGATATTTGGAGCGCTTTGAGGCCTCTGCCGCCAAAGGAATTATCATTGCATAAAAACTAGATGGAAGCGTTCTCAGAAACTTCCTTGTGATGAGTGCCTTCAACTCGCAGAGTGGAACCTTCCTTTCGATAGACCAGTTTTGAAACACTGTTTTTGTAGAATCCGCAAGTGGCTATTTGGAGCTCTTTGAGGCTTATACTGGAAAAGGAAATATCTTCGTCTACAAACTAGACAGAAGCATTCTCAGAAACTTCTTTGTCATGTGGGGATTGAACTCACAGAGTTGAACATTCCTTTACATAGAGCAGTTTTTCAACACCCTTTCGGTGGAAAGTGAAAGTGCTTATTTGGTGCGATGGCGGCATCTAGTGGATAAGGAAATACATTCAGATGAAAACAAGATACATCCATTCTCAGAAACTTCTTTGTGATGACTGCATTCTACTCACAGAGTTGAACCTTCCTTTTGATAGAGCAGTTTTGAAACACTCTTTTTGTGGAATCTGCAATTGGCTATTTGGAGCGCTTTGAGGCCTATGCTGGAAAAGGAAATCTCTTCACATAAAACCTAGACAGAAGTATTCCCAGAAAGTTTTTCTGATGTGCGCATTCAACTCACCGAGTTGAACCTTCCTTTAGATAGAGCAGTTTTGAAACACTCTGTCTGTAGTACCTGCGAGTGGATATTTGGAGTGTTTGAGTGCTACACTGTAAAAGCAAATATCTTCACTTGGAATCTAGACAGAAGAATTCTCAGAGACTTCCCTGTGCTCTCTGCATTCCACTCACAGAGTTGAACCTTCCTTTTGATAGAACAGTTTTGAAACACTCTTGTGGTAGAATCTGCAAGTCGATATTTGGAAGGTTTGGAGGCCTATCCTGGGAAAGGAAATATCTTCCCATCAAAACTAGACAGAAGCATTCTCAGAAGCTTCTTAGTGATGTGCGCATTCAAGTCACAGAGTTGAAGCTTCCTTTTGATATAGCAGTTTTGAACCACTCTTTTAGTGGAATCTGCAAGTGGATGTTCGGAGAGCTAAGAGGCCAACACTGGAAAAGGAAATCTCTTCACGTAAAAACTAGACGGAAGCATTCTCAGAAACTTCAATGGGCTTTACGCATTCAACTCACAGAGTGCAATGTTGCTTTTGCGAGCGCAGTTTTAAAAGACTGTTTTTGTAGAATTTGCTAGAGGATGTTTGGAGCGATGTGAGGCCTTTGCTGGAAAAGGAAATATCTTCACATAAAACCTAGACAGAAGCATTCTCAGAAACTCCTTTGTGATGAGTGCATTCAAATCACACACTTGAACCTTCCTTTGGAAAGAGCAGTTTTGAAACACTCTTTCTGAAGAATCTGCAAGGGGATATTTGGAGCGATTTGAGGCCTCTGCTGGAAATGAAATATCTTCACCTAAAAACTAGACGGAAGCATTCTCAGAAACTCCTTTGTGATGAGTGCATTCAACTCACAGAGTTGAAGCTTCCTTTTGATAGAGCAGTTTTGAAACACTCTTTTAGCAGCATCTGCAGGTGGATATTTGGAGCGCTTTGAGGCCAAGGCTGGAAAACGAAATATCATCACATAAAAACTCGACAGAAGCATTCTCTGAAACTTCTTTGTGATGAGTGCATTCAACTCACAGACTCGAACGTTGCTTTTGATAGAACAGTTTAGAAACACTCCTTTTGTAGAATCTGCAAGTGTTTATTTGGAGCGCTTGGAGGCCTATGTTGGAAAAGGACATATCTTCACATCAAGAGTAGACAGACGCATTCTCAGAAACTTCTTTGTGATGAGTGCATTGAACTCACAGAGTTGAACCTACCTATTGATAGAGAAGTTTTGAAACACCCTTTTTGTAGAATCTGCAAGTGAATATTTGGCACGATTTGAGGTCGATGCAGGAAACGGAAATATCTTCACATGAAAGCTAGACAGATGAATTCTCCGAAACGTCTTTGTGATGAGTGCATTCAACTCACAGACTTGAAGCTTCCTTTTGAAAGAGCAGTTTCGAAACACTCTTTTTGTAGAATCTGCAAGTGGATATTTGGAGCGCTTTGAGGGCTATGCTGGAAAAGTTAATACCTTCACCTAAAAACTAGACAGACGCAAACTCAGAAACTTCTTTGTGACGTGCGCATTGAACTCACAGAGTTGAACCTTTCTTTTGATACAGAAGTTTTGAAACACTCTTTTCGTAGAATCTTCAAGTGGATGGATGGAGTGATTTGAGGCCTATGCTGGAAAAGGAAATACCTTCACGTAGAAACGAGACAAAAGCATTCTCAGAAAGTTCCCTGTGCTTTGTGCATTCAACTCACAGAGTTGAACATTCCCTTTGATAGAGCAGTTTTGAAACACTCTTCTTGTAGAATCTGCAAGTGGATATTTGGAGCGCTTTGAGGCCTCTGCCGCCAAAGGAATTATCATTGCATAAAAACTAGATGGAAGCGTTCTCAGAAACTTCCTTGTGATGAGTGCCTTCAACTCGCAGAGTGGAACCTTCCTTTCGATAGACCAGTTTTGAAACACTGTTTTTGTAGAATCCGCAAGTGGCTATTTGGAGCTCTTTGAGGCTTATGCTGGAGAAGGAAATCTCTTCGTCTACAAACTAGACAGAAGCATTCTCAGAAACTTCTTTGTCATGTGGGGATTGAACTCACAGAGTTGAACATTCCTTTACATAGAGCCGTTTTGCAACACCCTTTCGGTGGAAAGTGAAAGTGCTTATTTGGTGCGATGGCGGCATCTAGTGGATAAGGAAATACATTCAGATGAAAACAAGATACATCCATTCTCAGAAACTTCTTTGTGATGACTGCATTCTACTCACAGAGTTGAACCTTCCTTTTGATAGAGCAGTTTTGAAACACTCTTTTTGTGGAATCTGCAAGTGGCTATTTGGAGCGCTTTGAGGCCTATGCTGGAAAAGGAAATCTCTTCACATAAAACCTAGACAGAAGTATTCCCAGAAAGTTTTTCTGATGTGCGCATTCAACTCACCGAGTTGAACCTTCCTTTAGATAGAGCAGTTTTGAAACACTCTGTCTGTAGTACCTGCGAGTGGATATTTGGAGTGCTTTGAGTGCTACACTGTAAAAGCAAATATCTTCACTTGGAATCTAGACAGAAGAATTCTCAGAGACTTCCCTGTGCTCTCTGCATTCCACTCACAGAGTTGAACCTTCCTTTTGATAGAACAGTTTTGAAACACTCTTGTGGTAGAATCTGCAAGTCGATATTTGGAAGGTTTGGAGGCCTATCCTGGGAAAGGAAATATCTTCCCATCAAAACTAGACAGAAGCATTCTCAGAAGCTTCTTAGTGATGTGCGCATTCAAGTCACAGAGTTGAAGCTTCCTTTTGATATAGCAGTTTTGAACCACTCTTTTAGTGGAATCTGCAAGTGGATGTTCGGAGAGCTAAGAGGCCAACACTGGAAAAGGAAATCTCTTCACGTAAAAACTAGACGGAAGCATTCTCAGAAACTTCAATGGGCTTTACGCATTCAACTCACAGAGTGCAATGTTGCTTTTGCGAGCGCAGTTTTAAAAGACTGTTTTTGTAGAATTTGCTAGAGGATGTTTGGAGCGATGTGAGGCCTTTGCTGGAAAAGGAAATATCTTCACATAAAACCTAGACAGAAGCATTCTCAGAAACTCCTTTGTGATGAGTGCATTCAAATCACACACTTGAACCTTCCTTTGGAAAGAGCAGTTTTGAAACACTCTTTCTGAAGAATCTGCAAGGGGATATTTGGAGCGATTTGAGGCCTATGCTGGAAATGAAATATCTTCACCTAAAAACTAGACGGAAGCATTCTCAGAAACTCCTTTGTGATGAGTGCATTCAACTCACAGAGTTGAAGCTTCCTTTTGATAGAGCAGTTTTGAAACACTCTTTTAGCAGCATCTGCAGGTGGATATTTGGAGCGCTTTGAGGCCAAGGCTGGAAAACGAAATATCATCACATAAAAACTCGACAGAAGCATTCTCTGAAACTTCTTTGTGATGAGTGCATTCAACTCACAGACTCGAACGTTGCTTTTGATAGAACAGTTTAGAAACACTCCTTTTGTAGAATCTGCAAGTGTTTATTTGGAGCGCTTGGAGGCCTATGTTGGAAAAGGACATATCTTCACATCAAGAGTAGACAGACGCATTCTCAGAAACTTCTTTGTGATGAGTGCATTGAACTCACAGAGTTGAACCTACCTATTGATAGAGAAGTTTTGAAACACCCTTTTTGTAGAATCTGCAAGTGAATATTTGGCGCGATTTGAGGCCGATGCAGGAAACGGAAATATCTTCACATGAAAGCTAGACAGATGAATTCTCCGAAACGTCTTTGTGATGAGTGCATTCAACTCACAGACTTGAAGCTTCCTTCTGAAAGAGCAGTTTCGAAACACTCTTTTTGTAGAATCTGCAAGTGGATATTTGGAGCGCTTTGAGGGCTATGCTGGAAAAGTTAATACCTTCACCTAAAAACTAGACAGACGCAAACTCAGAAACTTCTTTGTGACGTGCGCATTGAACTCACAGAGTTGAACCTTTCTTTTGATACAGAAGTTTTGAAACACTCTTTTCGTAGAATCTTCAAGTGGATGGATGGAGTGATTTGAGGCCTATGCTGGAAAAGGAAATACCTTCACGTAGAAACGAGACAAAAGCATTCTCAGAAAGTTCCCTGTGCTTTGTGCATTCAACTCACAGAGTTGAACATTCCCTTTGATAGAGCAGTTTTGAAACACTCTTCTTGTAGAATCTGCAAGTGGATATTTGGAGCGCTTTGAGGCCTCTGCCGCCAAAGGAATTATCATTGCATAAAAACTAGATGGAAGCGTTCTCAGAAACTTCCTTGTGATGAGTGCCTTCAACTCGCAGAGTGGAACCTTCCTTTCGATAGACCAGTTTTGAAACACTGTTTTTGTAGAATCCGCAAGTGGCTATTTGGAGCTCTTTGAGGCTTATGCTGGAGAAGGAAATCTCTTCGTCTACAAACTAGACAGAAGCATTCTCAGAAACTTCTTTGTCATGTGGGGATTGAACTCACAGAGTTGAACATTCCTTTACATAGAGCCGTTTTGCAACACCCTTTCGGTGGAAAGTGAAAGTGCTTATTTGGTGCGATGGCGGCATCTAGTGGATAAGGAAATACATTCAGATGAAAACAAGATACATCCATTCTCAGAAACTTCTTTGTGATGACTGCATTCTACTCACAGAGTTGAACCTTCCTTTTGATAGAGCAGTTTTGAAACACTCTTTTTGTGGAATCTGCAAGTGGCTATTTGGAGCGCTTTGAGGCCTATGCTGGAAAAGGAAATCTCTTCACATAAAACCTAGACAGAAGTATTCCCAGAAAGTTTTTCTGATGTGCGCATTCAACTCACCGAGTTGAACCTTCCTTTAGATAGAGCAGTTTTGAAACACTCTGTCTGTAGTACCTGCGAGTGGATATTTGGAGTGCTTTGAGTGCTACACTGTAAAAGCAAATATCTTCACTTGGAATCTAGACAGAAGAATTCTCAGAGACTTCCCTGTGCTCTCTGCATTCCACTCACAGAGTTGAACCTTCCTTTTGATAGAACAGTTTTGAAACACTCTTGTGGTAGAATCTGCAAGTCGATATTTGGAAGGTTTGGAGGCCTATCCTGGGAAAGGAAATATCTTCCCATCAAAACTAGACAGAAGCATTCTCAGAAGCTTCTTAGTGATGTGCGCATTCAAGTCACAGAGTTGAAGCTTCCTTTTGATATAGCAGTTTTGAACCACTCTTTTAGTGGAATCTGCAAGTGGATGTTCGGAGAGCTAAGAGGCCAACACTGGAAAAGGAAATCTCTTCACGTAAAAACTAGACGGAAGCATTCTCAGAAACTTCAATGGGCTTTACGCATTCAACTCACAGAGTGCAATGTTGCTTTTGCGAGCGCAGTTTTAAAAGACTGTTTTTGTAGAATTTGCTAGAGGATGTTTGGAGCGATGTGAGGCCTTTGCTGGAAAAGGAAATATCTTCACATAAAACCTAGACAGAAGCATTCTCAGAAACTCCTTTGTGATGAGTGCATTCAAATCACACACTTGAACCTTCCTTTGGAAAGAGCAGTTTTGAAACACTCTTTCTGAAGAATCTGCAAGGGGATATTTGGAGCGATTTGAGGCCTATGCTGGAAATGAAATATCTTCACCTAAAAACTAGACGGAAGCATTCTCAGAAACTCCTTTGTGATGAGTGCATTCAACTCACAGAGTTGAAGCTTCCTTTTGATAGAGCAGTTTTGAAACACTCTTTTAGCAGCATCTGCAGGTGGATATTTGGAGCGCTTTGAGGCCAAGGCTGGAAAACGAAATATCATCACATAAAAACTCGACAGAAGCATTCTCTGAAACTTCTTTGTGATGAGTGCATTCAACTCACAGACTCGAACGTTGCTTTTGATAGAACAGTTTAGAAACACTCCTTTTGTAGAATCTGCAAGTGTTTATTTGGAGCGCTTGGAGGCCTATGTTGGAAAAGGACATATCTTCACATCAAGAGTAGACAGACGCATTCTCAGAAACTTCTTTGTGATGAGTGCATTGAACTCACAGAGTTGAACCTACCTATTGATAGAGAAGTTTTGAAACACCCTTTTTGTAGAATCTGCAAGTGAATATTTGGCGCGATTTGAGGCCGATGCAGGAAACGGAAATATCTTCACATGAAAGCTAGACAGATGAATTCTCCGAAACGTCTTTGTGATGAGTGCATTCAACTCACAGACTTGAAGCTTCCTTCTGAAAGAGCAGTTTCGAAACACTCTTTTTGTAGAATCTGCAAGTGGATATTTGGAGCGCTTTGAGGGCTATGCTGGAAAAGTTAATACCTTCACCTAAAAACTAGACAGACGCAAACTCAGAAACTTCTTTGTGACGTGCGCATTGAACTCACAGAGTTGAACCTTTCTTTTGATACAGAAGTTTTGAAACACTCTTTTCGTAGAATCTTCAAGTGGATGGATGGAGTGATTTGAGGCCTATGCTGGAAAAGGAAATACCTTCACGTAGAAACGAGACAAAAGCATTCTCAGAAAGTTCCCTGTGCTTTGTGCATTCAACTCACAGAGTTGAACATTCCCTTTGATAGAGCAGTTTTGAAACACTCTTTTTGTAGAATCTGCAAGTGGATATTTGGAGCGCTTTGAGGCCTCTGCCGCCAAAGGAATTATCATTGCATAAAAACTAGATGGAAGCGTTCTCAGAAACTTCCTTGTGATGAGTGCCTTCAACTCGCAGAGTGGAACCTTCCTTTCGATAGACCAGTTTTGAAACACTGTTTTTGTAGAATCCGCAAGTGGCTATTTGGAGCTCTTTGAGGCTTATGCTGGAGAAGGAAATCTCTTCGTCTACAAACTAGACAGAAGCATTCTCAGAAACTTCTTTGTCATGTGGGGATTGAACTCACAGAGTTGAACATTCCTTTACATAGAGCCGTTTTGCAACACCCTTTCGGTGGAAAGTGAAAGTGCTTATTTGGTGCGATGGCGGCATCTAGTGGATAAGGAAATACATTCAGATGAAAACAAGATACATCCATTCTCAGAAACTTCTTTGTGATGACTGCATTCTACTCACAGAGTTGAACCTTCCTTTTGATAGAGCAGTTTTGAAACACTCTTTTTGTGGAATCTGCAAGTGGCTATTTGGAGCGCTTTGAGGCCTATGCTGGAAAAGGAAATCTCTTCACATAAAACCTAGACAGAAGTATTCCCAGAAAGTTTTTCTGATGTGCGCATTCAACTCACCGAGTTGAACCTTCCTTTAGATAGAGCAGTTTTGAAACACTCTGTCTGTAGTACCTGCGAGTGGATATTTGGAGTGCTTTGAGTGCTACACTGTAAAAGCAAATATCTTCACTTGGAATCTAGACAGAAGAATTCTCAGAGACTTCCCTGTGCTCTCTGCATTCCACTCACAGAGTTGAACCTTCCTTTTGATAGAACAGTTTTGAAACACTCTTGTGGTAGAATCTGCAAGTCGATATTTGGAAGGTTTGGAGGCCTATCCTGGGAAAGGAAATATCTTCCCATCAAAACTAGACAGAAGCATTCTCAGAAGCTTCTTAGTGATGTGCGCATTCAAGTCACAGAGTTGAAGCTTCCTTTTGATATAGCAGTTTTGAACCACTCTTTTAGTGGAATCTGCAAGTGGATGTTCGGAGAGCTAAGAGGCCAACACTGGAAAAGGAAATCTCTTCACGTAAAAACTAGACGGAAGCATTCTCAGAAACTTCAATGGGCTTTACGCATTCAACTCACAGAGTGCAATGTTGCTTTTGCGAGCGCAGTTTTAAAAGACTGTTTTTGTAGAATTTGCTAGAGGATGTTTGGAGCGATGTGAGGCCTTTGCTGGAAAAGGAAATATCTTCACATAAAACCTAGACAGAAGCATTCTCAGAAACTCCTTTGTGATGAGTGCATTCAAATCACACACTTGAACCTTCCTTTGGAAAGAGCAGTTTTGAAACACTCTTTCTGAAGAATCTGCAAGGGGATATTTGGAGCGATTTGAGGCCTATGCTGGAAATGAAATATCTTCACCTAAAAACTAGACGGAAGCATTCTCAGAAACTCCTTTGTGATGAGTGCATTCAACTCACAGAGTTGAAGCTTCCTTTTGATAGAGCAGTTTTGAAACACTCTTTTAGCAGCATCTGCAGGTGGATATTTGGAGCGCTTTGAGGCCAAGGCTGGAAAACGAAATATCATCACATAAAAACTCGACAGAAGCATTCTCTGAAACTTCTTTGTGATGAGTGCATTCAACTCACAGACTCGAACGTTGCTTTTGATAGAACAGTTTAGAAACACTCCTTTTGTAGAATCTGCAAGTGTTTATTTGGAGCGCTTGGAGGCCTATGTTGGAAAAGGACATATCTTCACATCAAGAGTAGACAGACGCATTCTCAGAAACTTCTTTGTGATGAGTGCATTGAACTCACAGAGTTGAACCTACCTATTGATAGAGAAGTTTTGAAACACCCTTTTTGTAGAATCTGCAAGTGAATATTTGGCGCGATTTGAGGCCGATGCAGGAAACGGAAATATCTTCACATGAAAGCTAGACAGATGAATTCTCCGAAACGTCTTTGTGATGAGTGCATTCAACTCACAGACTTGAAGCTTCCTTCTGAAAGAGCAGTTTCGAAACACTCTTTTTGTAGAATCTGCAAGTGGATATTTGGAGCGCTTTGAGGGCTATGCTGGAAAAGTTAATACCTTCACCTAAAAACTAGACAGACGCAAACTCAGAAACTTCTTTGTGACGTGCGCATTGAACTCACAGAGTTGAACCTTTCTTTTGATACAGAAGTTTTGAAACACTCTTTTCGTAGAATCTTCAAGTGGATGGATGGAGTGATTTGAGGCCTATGCTGGAAAAGGAAATACCTTCACGTAGAAACGAGACAAAAGCATTCTCAGAAAGTTCCCTGTGCTTTGTGCATTCAACTCACAGAGTTGAACATTCCCTTTGATAGAGCAGTTTTGAAACACTCTTTTTGTAGAATCTGCAAGTGGATATTTGGAGCGCTTTGAGGCCTCTGCCGCCAAAGGAATTATCATTGCATAAAAACTAGATGGAAGCGTTCTCAGAAACTTCCTTGTGATGAGTGCCTTCAACTCGCAGAGTGGAACCTTCCTTTCGATAGACCAGTTTTGAAACACTGTTTTTGTAGAATCCGCAAGTGGCTATTTGGAGCTCTTTGAGGCTTATGCTGGAGAAGGAAATCTCTTCGTCTACAAACTAGACAGAAGCATTCTCAGAAACTTCTTTGTCATGTGGGGATTGAACTCACAGAGTTGAACATTCCTTTACATAGAGCCGTTTTGCAACACCCTTTCGGTGGAAAGTGAAAGTGCTTATTTGGTGCGATGGCGGCATCTAGTGGATAAGGAAATACATTCAGATGAAAACAAGATACATCCATTCTCAGAAACTTCTTTGTGATGACTGCATTCTACTCACAGAGTTGAACCTTCCTTTTGATAGAGCAGTTTTGAAACACTCTTTTTGTGGAATCTGCAAGTGGCTATTTGGAGCGCTTTGAGGCCTATGCTGGAAAAGGAAATCTCTTCACATAAAACCTAGACAGAAGTATTCCCAGAAAGTTTTTCTGATGTGCGCATTCAACTCACCGAGTTGAACCTTCCTTTAGATAGAGCAGTTTTGAAACACTCTGTCTGTAGTACCTGCGAGTGGATATTTGGAGTGCTTTGAGTGCTACACTGTAAAAGCAAATATCTTCACTTGGAATCTAGACAGAAGAATTCTCAGAGACTTCCCTGTGCTCTCTGCATTCCACTCACAGAGTTGAACCTTCCTTTTGATAGAACAGTTTTGAAACACTCTTGTGGTAGAATCTGCAAGTCGATATTTGGAAGGTTTGGAGGCCTATCCTGGGAAAGGAAATATCTTCCCATCAAAACTAGACAGAAGCATTCTCAGAAGCTTCTTAGTGATGTGCGCATTCAAGTCACAGAGTTGAAGCTTCCTTTTGATATAGCAGTTTTGAACCACTCTTTTAGTGGAATCTGCAAGTGGATGTTCGGAGAGCTAAGAGGCCAACACTGGAAAAGGAAATCTCTTCACGTAAAAACTAGACGGAAGCATTCTCAGAAACTTCAATGGGCTTTACGCATTCAACTCACAGAGTGCAATGTTGCTTTTGCGAGCGCAGTTTTAAAAGACTGTTTTTGTAGAATTTGCTAGAGGATGTTTGGAGCGATGTGAGGCCTTTGCTGGAAAAGGAAATATCTTCACATAAAACCTAGACAGAAGCATTCTCAGAAACTCCTTTGTGATGAGTGCATTCAAATCACACACTTGAACCTTCCTTTGGAAAGAGCAGTTTTGAAACACTCTTTCTGAAGAATCTGCAAGGGGATATTTGGAGCGATTTGAGGCCTCTGCTGGAAATGAAATATCTTCACCTAAAAACTAGACGGAAGCATTCTCAGAAACTCCTTTGTGATGAGTGCATTCAACTCACAGAGTTGAAGCTTCCTTTTGATAGAGCAGTTTTGAAACACTCTTTTAGCAGCATCTGCAGGTGGATATTTGGAGCGCTTTGAGGCCAAGGCTGGAAAACGAAATATCATCACATAAAAACTCGACAGAAGCATTCTCTGAAACTTCTTTGTGATGAGTGCATTCAACTCACAGACTCGAACGTTGCTTTTGATAGAACAGTTTAGAAACACTCCTTTTGTAGAATCTGCAAGTGTTTATTTGGAGCGCTTGGAGGCCTATGTTGGAAAAGGACATATCTTCACATCAAGAGTAGACAGACGCATTCTCAGAAACTTCTTTGTGATGAGTGCATTGAACTCACAGAGTTGAACCTACCTATTGATAGAGAAGTTTTGAAACACCCTTTTTGTAGAATCTGCAAGTGAATATTTGGCGCGATTTGAGGCCGATGCAGGAAACGGAAATATCTTCACATGAAAGCTAGACAGATGAATTCTCCGAAACGTCTTTGTGATGAGTGCATTCAACTCACAGACTTGAAGCTTCCTTCTGAAAGAGCAGTTTCGAAACACTCTTTTTGTAGAATCTGCAAGTGGATATTTGGAGCGCTTTGAGGGCTATGCTGGAAAAGTTAATACCTTCACCTAAAAACTAGACAGACGCAAACTCAGAAACTTCTTTGTGACGTGCGCATTGAACTCACAGAGTTGAACCTTTCTTTTGATACAGAAGTTTTGAAACACTCTTTTCGTAGAATCTTCAAGTGGATGGATGGAGTGATTTGAGGCCTATGCTGGAAAAGGAAATACCTTCACGTTGAAACGAGACAAAAGCATTCTCAGAAAGTTCCCTGTGCTTTGTGCATTCAACTCACAGAGTTGAACATTCCCTTTGATAGAGCAGTTTTGAAACACTCTTCTTGTAGAATCTGCAAGTGGATATTTGGAGCGCTTTGAGGCCTCTGCCGCCAAAGGAATTATCATTGCATAAAAACTAGATGGAAGCGTTCTCAGAAACTTCCTTGTGATGAGTGCCTTCAACTCGCAGAGTGGAACCTTCCTTTCGATAGACCAGTTTTGAAACACTGTTTTTGTAGAATCCGCAAGTGGCTATTTGGAGCTCTTTGAGGCTTATACTGGAAAAGGAAATATCTTCGTCTACAAACTAGACAGAAGCATTCTCAGAAACTTCTTTGTCATGTGGGGATTGAACTCACAGAGTTGAACATTCCTTTACATAGAGCAGTTTTTCAACACCCTTTCGGTGGAAAGTGAAAGTGCTTATTTGGTGCGATGGCGGCATCTAGTGGATAAGGAAATACATTCAGATGAAAACAAGATACATCCATTCTCAGAAACTTCTTTGTGATGACTGCATTCTACTCACAGAGTTGAACCTTCCTTTTGATAGAGCAGTTTTGAAACACTCTTTTTGTGGAATCTGCAATTGGCTATTTGGAGCGCTTTGAGGCCTATGCTGGAAAAGGAAATCTCTTCACATAAAACCTAGACAGAAGTATTCCCAGAAAGTTTTTCTGATGTGCGCATTCAACTCACCGAGTTGAACCTTCCTTTAGATAGAGCAGTTTTGAAACACTCTGTCTGTAGTACCTGCGAGTGGATATTTGGAGTGCTTTGAGTGCTACACTGTAAAAGCAAATATCTTCACTTGGAATCTAGACAGAAGAATTCTCAGAGACTTCCCTGTGCTCTCTGCATTCCACTCACAGAGTTGAACCTTCCTTTTGATAGAACAGTTTTGAAACACTCTTGTGGTAGAATCTGCAAGTCGATATTTGGAAGGTTTGGAGGCCTATCCTGGGAAAGGAAATATCTTCCCATCAAAACTAGACAGAAGCATTCTCAGAAGCTTCTTAGTGATGTGCGCATTCAAGTCACAGAGTTGAAGCTTCCTTTTGATATAGCAGTTTTGAACCACTCTTTTAGTGGAATCTGCAAGTGGATGTTCGGAGAGCTAAGAGGCCAACACTGGAAAAGGAAATCTCTTCACGTAAAAACTAGACGGAAGCATTCTCAGAAACTTCAATGGGCTTTACGCATTCAACTCACAGAGTGCAATGTTGCTTTTGCGAGCGCAGTTTTAAAAGACTGTTTTTGTAGAATTTGCTAGAGGATGTTTGGAGCGATGTGAGGCCTTTGCTGGAAAAGGAAATATCTTCACATAAAACCTAGACAGAAGCATTCTCAGAAACTCCTTTGTGATGAGTGCATTCAAATCACACACTTGAACCTTCCTTTGGAAAGAGCAGTTTTGAAACACTCTTTCTGAAGAATCTGCAAGGGGATATTTGGAGCGATTTGAGGCCTCTGCTGGAAATGAAATATCTTCACCTAAAAACTAGACGGAAGCATTCTCAGAAACTCCTTTGTGATGAGTGCATTCAACTCACAGAGTTGAAGCTTCCTTTTGATAGAGCAGTTTTGAAACACTCTTTTAGCAGCATCTGCAGGTGGATATTTGGAGCGCTTTGAGGCCAAGGCTGGAAAACGAAATATCATCACATAAAAACTCGACAGAAGCATTCTCTGAAACTTCTTTGTGATGAGTGCATTCAACTCACAGACTCGAACGTTGCTTTTGATAGAACAGTTTAGAAACACTCCTTTTGTAGAATCTGCAAGTGTTTATTTGGAGCGCTTGGAGGCCTATGTTGGAAAAGGACATATCTTCACATCAAGAGTAGACAGACGCATTCTCAGAAACTTCTTTGTGATGAGTGCATTGAACTCACAGAGTTGAACCTACCTATTGATAGAGAAGTTTTGAAACACCCTTTTTGTAGAATCTGCAAGTGAATATTTGGCGCGATTTGAGGCCGATGCAGGAAACGGAAATATCTTCACATGAAAGCTAGACAGATGAATTCTCCGAAACGTCTTTGTGATGAGTGCATTCAACTCACAGACTTGAAGCTTCCTTTTGAAAGAGCAGTTTCGAAACACTCTTTTTGTAGAATCTGCAAGTGGATATTTGGAGCGCTTTGAGGGCTATGCTGGAAAAGTTAATACCTTCACCTAAAAACTAGACAGACGCAAACTCAGAAACTTCTTTGTGACGTGCGCATTGAACTCACAGAGTTGAACCTTTCTTTTGATACAGAAGTTTTGAAACACTCTTTTCGTAGAATCTTCAAGTGGATGGATGGAGTGATTTGAGGCCTATGCTGGAAAAGGAAATACCTTCACGTAGAAACGAGACAAAAGCATTCTCAGAAAGTTCCCTGTGCTTTGTGCATTCAACTCACAGAGTTGAACATTCCCTTTGATAGAGCAGTTTTGAAACACTCTTTTTGTAGAATCTGCAAGTGGATATTTGGAGCGCTTTGAGGCCTCTGCCGCCAAAGGAATTATCATTGCATAAAAACTAGATGGAAGCGTTCTCAGAAACTTCCTTGTGATGAGTGCCTTCAACTCGCAGAGTGGAACCTTCCTTTCGATAGACCAGTTTTGAAACACTGTTTTTGTAGAATCCGCAAGTGGCTATTTGGAGCTCTTTGAGGCTTATGCTGGAGAAGGAAATCTCTTCGTCTACAAACTAGACAGAAGCATTCTCAGAAACTTCTTTGTCATGTGGGGATTGAACTCACAGAGTTGAACATTCCTTTACATAGAGCCGTTTTGCAACACCCTTTCGGTGGAAAGTGAAAGTGCTTATTTGGTGCGATGGCGGCATCTAGTGGATAAGGAAATACATTCAGATGAAAACAAGATACATCCATTCTCAGAAACTTCTTTGTGATGACTGCATTCTACTCACAGAGTTGAACCTTCCTTTTGATAGAGCAGTTTTGAAACACTCTTTTTGTGGAATCTGCAAGTGGCTATTTGGAGCGCTTTGAGGCCTATGCTGGAAAAGGAAATCTCTTCACATAAAACCTAGACAGAAGTATTCCCAGAAAGTTTTTCTGATGTGCGCATTCAACTCACCGAGTTGAACCTTCCTTTAGATAGAGCAGTTTTGAAACACTCTGTCTGTAGTACCTGCGAGTGGATATTTGGAGTGCTTTGAGTGCTACACTGTAAAAGCAAATATCTTCACTTGGAATCTAGACAGAAGAATTCTCAGAGACTTCCCTGTGCTCTCTGCATTCCACTCACAGAGTTGAACCTTCCTTTTGATAGAACAGTTTTGAAACACTCTTGTGGTAGAATCTGCAAGTCGATATTTGGAAGGTTTGGAGGCCTATCCTGGGAAAGGAAATATCTTCCCATCAAAACTAGACAGAAGCATTCTCAGAAGCTTCTTAGTGATGTGCGCATTCAAGTCACAGAGTTGAAGCTTCCTTTTGATATAGCAGTTTTGAACCACTCTTTTAGTGGAATCTGCAAGTGGATGTTCGGAGAGCTAAGAGGCCAACACTGGAAAAGGAAATCTCTTCACGTAAAAACTAGACGGAAGCATTCTCAGAAACTTCAATGGGCTTTACGCATTCAACTCACAGAGTGCAATGTTGCTTTTGCGAGCGCAGTTTTAAAAGACTGTTTTTGTAGAATTTGCTAGAGGATGTTTGGAGCGATGTGAGGCCTTTGCTGGAAAAGGAAATATCTTCACATAAAACCTAGACAGAAGCATTCTCAGAAACTCCTTTGTGATGAGTGCATTCAAATCACACACTTGAACCTTCCTTTGGAAAGAGCAGTTTTGAAACACTCTTTCTGAAGAATCTGCAAGGGGATATTTGGAGCGATTTGAGGCCTATGCTGGAAATGAAATATCTTCACCTAAAAACTAGACGGAAGCATTCTCAGAAACTCCTTTGTGATGAGTGCATTCAACTCACAGAGTTGAAGCTTCCTTTTGATAGAGCAGTTTTGAAACACTCTTTTAGCAGCATCTGCAGGTGGATATTTGGAGCGCTTTGAGGCCAAGGCTGGAAAACGAAATATCATCACATAAAAACTCGACAGAAGCATTCTCTGAAACTTCTTTGTGATGAGTGCATTCAACTCACAGACTCGAACGTTGCTTTTGATAGAACAGTTTAGAAACACTCCTTTTGTAGAATCTGCAAGTGTTTATTTGGAGCGCTTGGAGGCCTATGTTGGAAAAGGACATATCTTCACATCAAGAGTAGACAGACGCATTCTCAGAAACTTCTTTGTGATGAGTGCATTGAACTCACAGAGTTGAACCTACCTATTGATAGAGAAGTTTTGAAACACCCTTTTTGTAGAATCTGCAAGTGAATATTTGGCGCGATTTGAGGCCGATGCAGGAAACGGAAATATCTTCACATGAAAGCTAGACAGATGAATTCTCCGAAACGTCTTTGTGATGAGTGCATTCAACTCACAGACTTGAAGCTTCCTTTTGAAAGAGCAGTTTCGAAACACTCTTTTTGTAGAATCTGCAAGTGGATATTTGGAGCGCTTTGAGGGCTATGCTGGAAAAGTTAATACCTTCACCTAAAAACTAGACAGACGCAAACTCAGAAACTTCTTTGTGACGTGCGCATTGAACTCACAGAGTTGAACCTTTCTTTTGATACAGAAGTTTTGAAACACTCTTTTCGTAGAATCTTCAAGTGGATGGATGGAGTGATTTGAGGCCTATGCTGGAAAAGGAAATACCTTCACGTAGAAACGAGACAAAAGCATTCTCAGAAAGTTCCCTGTGCTTTGTGCATTCAACTCACAGAGTTGAACATTCCCTTTGATAGAGCAGTTTTGAAACACTCTTTTTGTAGAATCTGCAAGTGGATATTTGGAGCGCTTTGAGGCCTCTGCCGCCAAAGGAATTATCATTGCATAAAAACTAGATGGAAGCGTTCTCAGAAACTTCCTTGTGATGAGTGCCTTCAACTCGCAGAGTGGAACCTTCCTTTCGATAGACCAGTTTTGAAACACTGTTTTTGTAGAATCCGCAAGTGGCTATTTGGAGCTCTTTGAGGCTTATGCTGGAGAAGGAAATCTCTTCGTCTACAAACTAGACAGAAGCATTCTCAGAAACTTCTTTGTCATGTGGGGATTGAACTCACAGAGTTGAACATTCCTTTACATAGAGCCGTTTTGCAACACCCTTTCGGTGGAAAGTGAAAGTGCTTATTTGGTGCGATGGCGGCATCTAGTGGATAAGGAAATACATTCAGATGAAAACAAGATACATCCATTCTCAGAAACTTCTTTGTGATGACTGCATTCTACTCACAGAGTTGAACCTTCCTTTTGATAGAGCAGTTTTGAAACACTCTTTTTGTGGAATCTGCAAGTGGCTATTTGGAGCGCTTTGAGGCCTATGCTGGAAAAGGAAATCTCTTCACATAAAACCTAGACAGAAGTATTCCCAGAAAGTTTTTCTGATGTGCGCATTCAACTCACCGAGTTGAACCTTCCTTTAGATAGAGCAGTTTTGAAACACTCTGTCTGTAGTACCTGCGAGTGGATATTTGGAGTGCTTTGAGTGCTACACTGTAAAAGCAAATATCTTCACTTGGAATCTAGACAGAAGAATTCTCAGAGACTTCCCTGTGCTCTCTGCATTCCACTCACAGAGTTGAACCTTCCTTTTGATAGAACAGTTTTGAAACACTCTTGTGGTAGAATCTGCAAGTCGATATTTGGAAGGTTTGGAGGCCTATCCTGGGAAAGGAAATATCTTCCCATCAAAACTAGACAGAAGCATTCTCAGAAGCTTCTTAGTGATGTGCGCATTCAAGTCACAGAGTTGAAGCTTCCTTTTGATATAGCAGTTTTGAACCACTCTTTTAGTGGAATCTGCAAGTGGATGTTCGGAGAGCTAAGAGGCCAACACTGGAAAAGGAAATCTCTTCACGTAAAAACTAGACGGAAGCATTCTCAGAAACTTCAATGGGCTTTACGCATTCAACTCACAGAGTGCAATGTTGCTTTTGCGAGCGCAGTTTTAAAAGACTGTTTTTGTAGAATTTGCTAGAGGATGTTTGGAGCGATGTGAGGCCTTTGCTGGAAAAGGAAATATCTTCACATAAAACCTAGACAGAAGCATTCTCAGAAACTCCTTTGTGATGAGTGCATTCAAATCACACACTTGAACCTTCCTTTGGAAAGAGCAGTTTTGAAACACTCTTTCTGAAGAATCTGCAAGGGGATATTTGGAGCGATTTGAGGCCTATGCTGGAAATGAAATATCTTCACCTAAAAACTAGACGGAAGCATTCTCAGAAACTCCTTTGTGATGAGTGCATTCAACTCACAGAGTTGAAGCTTCCTTTTGATAGAGCAGTTTTGAAACACTCTTTTAGCAGCATCTGCAGGTGGATATTTGGAGCGCTTTGAGGCCAAGGCTGGAAAACGAAATATCATCACATAAAAACTCGACAGAAGCATTCTCTGAAACTTCTTTGTGATGAGTGCATTCAACTCACAGACTCGAACGTTGCTTTTGATAGAACAGTTTAGAAACACTCCTTTTGTAGAATCTGCAAGTGTTTATTTGGAGCGCTTGGAGGCCTATGTTGGAAAAGGACATATCTTCACATCAAGAGTAGACAGACGCATTCTCAGAAACTTCTTTGTGATGAGTGCATTGAACTCACAGAGTTGAACCTACCTATTGATAGAGAAGTTTTGAAACACCCTTTTTGTAGAATCTGCAAGTGAATATTTGGCGCGATTTGAGGCCGATGCAGGAAACGGAAATATCTTCACATGAAAGCTAGACAGATGAATTCTCCGAAACGTCTTTGTGATGAGTGCATTCAACTCACAGACTTGAAGCTTCCTTTTGAAAGAGCAGTTTCGAAACACTCTTTTTGTAGAATCTGCAAGTGGATATTTGGAGCGCTTTGAGGGCTATGCTGGAAAAGTTAATACCTTCACCTAAAAACTAGACAGACGCAAACTCAGAAACTTCTTTGTGACGTGCGCATTGAACTCACAGAGTTGAACCTTTCTTTTGATACAGAAGTTTTGAAACACTCTTTTCGTAGAATCTTCAAGTGGATGGATGGAGTGATTTGAGGCCTATGCTGGAAAAGGAAATACCTTCACGTAGAAACGAGACAAAAGCATTCTCAGAAAGTTCCCTGTGCTTTGTGCATTCAACTCACAGAGTTGAACATTCCCTTTGATAGAGCAGTTTTGAAACACTCTTTTTGTAGAATCTGCAAGTGGATATTTGGAGCGCTTTGAGGCCTCTGCCGCCAAAGGAATTATCATTGCATAAAAACTAGATGGAAGCGTTCTCAGAAACTTCCTTGTGATGAGTGCCTTCAACTCGCAGAGTGGAACCTTCCTTTCGATAGACCAGTTTTGAAACACTGTTTTTGTAGAATCCGCAAGTGGCTATTTGGAGCTCTTTGAGGCTTATGCTGGAGAAGGAAATCTCTTCGTCTACAAACTAGACAGAAGCATTCTCAGAAACTTCTTTGTCATGTGGGGATTGAACTCACAGAGTTGAACATTCCTTTACATAGAGCAGTTTTGCAACACCCTTTCGGTGGAAAGTGAAAGTGCTTATTTGGTGCGATGGCGGCATCTAGTGGATAAGGAAATACATTCAGATGAAAACAAGATACATCCATTCTCAGAAACTTCTTTGTGATGACTGCATTCTACTCACAGAGTTGAACCTTCCTTTTGATAGAGCAGTTTTGAAACACTCTTTTTGTGGAATCTGCAAGTGGCTATTTGGAGCGCTTTGAGGCCTATGCTGGAAAAGGAAATCTCTTCACATAAAACCTAGACAGAAGTATTCCCAGAAAGTTTTTCTGATGTGCGCATTCAACTCACCGAGTTGAACCTTCCTTTAGATAGAGCAGTTTTGAAACACTCTGTCTGTAGTACCTGCGAGTGGATATTTGGAGTGCTTTGAGTGCTACACTGTAAAAGCAAATATCTTCACTTGGAATCTAGACAGAAGAATTCTCAGAGACTTCCCTGTGCTCTCTGCATTCCACTCACAGAGTTGAACCTTCCTTTTGATAGAACAGTTTTGAAACACTCTTGTGGTAGAATCTGCAAGTCGATATTTGGAAGGTTTGGAGGCCTATCCTGGGAAAGGAAATATCTTCCCATCAAAACTAGACAGAAGCATTCTCAGAAGCTTCTTAGTGATGTGCGCATTCAAGTCACAGAGTTGAAGCTTCCTTTTGATATAGCAGTTTTGAACCACTCTTTTAGTGGAATCTGCAAGTGGATGTTCGGAGAGCTAAGAGGCCAACACTGGAAAAGGAAATCTCTTCACGTAAAAACTAGACGGAAGCATTCTCAGAAACTTCAATGGGCTTTACGCATTCAACTCACAGAGTGCAATGTTGCTTTTGCGAGCGCAGTTTTAAAAGACTGTTTTTGTAGAATTTGCTAGAGGATGTTTGGAGCGATGTGAGGCCTTTGCTGGAAAAGGAAATATCTTCACATAAAACCTAGACAGAAGCATTCTCAGAAACTCCTTTGTGATGAGTGCATTCAAATCACACACTTGAACCTTCCTTTGGAAAGAGCAGTTTTGAAACACTCTTTCTGAAGAATCTGCAAGGGGATATTTGGAGCGATTTGAGGCCTATGCTGGAAATGAAATATCTTCACCTAAAAACTAGACGGAAGCATTCTCAGAAACTCCTTTGTGATGAGTGCATTCAACTCACAGAGTTGAAGCTTCCTTTTGATAGAGCAGTTTTGAAACACTCTTTTAGCAGCATCTGCAGGTGGATATTTGGAGCGCTTTGAGGCCAAGGCTGGAAAACGAAATATCATCACATAAAAACTCGACAGAAGCATTCTCTGAAACTTCTTTGTGATGAGTGCATTCAACTCACAGACTCGAACGTTGCTTTTGATAGAACAGTTTAGAAACACTCCTTTTGTAGAATCTGCAAGTGTTTATTTGGAGCGCTTGGAGGCCTATGTTGGAAAAGGACATATCTTCACATCAAGAGTAGACAGACGCATTCTCAGAAACTTCTTTGTGATGAGTGCATTGAACTCACAGAGTTGAACCTACCTATTGATAGAGAAGTTTTGAAACACCCTTTTTGTAGAATCTGCAAGTGAATATTTGGCGCGATTTGAGGCCGATGCAGGAAACGGAAATATCTTCACATGAAAGCTAGACAGATGAATTCTCCGAAACGTCTTTGTGATGAGTGCATTCAACTCACAGACTTGAAGCTTCCTTCTGAAAGAGCAGTTTCGAAACACTCTTTTTGTAGAATCTGCAAGTGGATATTTGGAGCGCTTTGAGGGCTATGCTGGAAAAGTTAATACCTTCACCTAAAAACTAGACAGACGCAAACTCAGAAACTTCTTTGTGACGTGCGCATTGAACTCACAGAGTTGAACCTTTCTTTTGATACAGAAGTTTTGAAACACTCTTTTCGTAGAATCTTCAAGTGGATGGATGGAGTGATTTGAGGCCTATGCTGGAAAAGGAAATACCTTCACGTTGAAACGAGACAAAAGCATTCTCAGAAAGTTCCCTGTGCTTTGTGCATTCAACTCACAGAGTTGAACATTCCCTTTGATAGAGCAGTTTTGAAACACTCTTCTTGTAGAATCTGCAAGTGGATATTTGGAGCGCTTTGAGGCCTCTGCCGCCAAAGGAATTATCATTGCATAAAAACTAGATGGAAGCGTTCTCAGAAACTTCCTTGTGATGAGTGCCTTCAACTCGCAGAGTGGAACCTTCCTTTCGATAGACCAGTTTTGAAACACTGTTTTTGTAGAATCCGCAAGTGGCTATTTGGAGCTCTTTGAGGCTTATACTGGAAAAGGAAATATCTTCGTCTACAAACTAGACAGAAGCATTCTCAGAAACTTCTTTGTCATGTGGGGATTGAACTCACAGAGTTGAACATTCCTTTACATAGAGCAGTTTTTCAACACCCTTTCGGTGGAAAGTGAAAGTGCTTATTTGGTGCGATGGCGGCATCTAGTGGATAAGGAAATACATTCAGATGAAAACAAGATACATCCATTCTCAGAAACTTCTTTGTGATGACTGCATTCTACTCACAGAGTTGAACCTTCCTTTTGATAGAGCAGTTTTGAAACACTCTTTTTGTGGAATCTGCAATTGGCTATTTGGAGCGCTTTGAGGCCTATGCTGGAAAAGGAAATCTCTTCACATAAAACCTAGACAGAAGTATTCCCAGAAAGTTTTTCTGATGTGCGCATTCAACTCACCGAGTTGAACCTTCCTTTAGATAGAGCAGTTTTGAAACACTCTGTCTGTAGTACCTGCGAGTGGATATTTGGAGTGTTTGAGTGCTACACTGTAAAAGCAAATATCTTCACTTGGAATCTAGACAGAAGAATTCTCAGAGACTTCCCTGTGCTCTCTGCATTCCACTCACAGAGTTGAACCTTCCTTTTGATAGAACAGTTTTGAAACACTCTTGTGGTAGAATCTGCAAGTCGATATTTGGAAGGTTTGGAGGCCTATCCTGGGAAAGGAAATATCTTCCCATCAAAACTAGACAGAAGCATTCTCAGAAGCTTCTTAGTGATGTGCGCATTCAAGTCACAGAGTTGAAGCTTCCTTTTGATATAGCAGTTTTGAACCACTCTTTTAGTGGAATCTGCAAGTGGATGTTCGGAGAGCTAAGAGGCCAACACTGGAAAAGGAAATCTCTTCACGTAAAAACTAGACGGAAGCATTCTCAGAAACTTCAATGGGCTTTACGCATTCAACTCACAGAGTGCAATGTTGCTTTTGCGAGCGCAGTTTTAAAAGACTGTTTTTGTAGAATTTGCTAGAGGATGTTTGGAGCGATGTGAGGCCTTTGCTGGAAAAGGAAATATCTTCACATAAAACCTAGACAGAAGCATTCTCAGAAACTCCTTTGTGATGAGTGCATTCAAATCACACACTTGAACCTTCCTTTGGAAAGAGCAGTTTTGAAACACTCTTTCTGAAGAATCTGCAAGGGGATATTTGGAGCGATTTGAGGCCTCTGCTGGAAATGAAATATCTTCACCTAAAAACTAGACGGAAGCATTCTCAGAAACTCCTTTGTGATGAGTGCATTCAACTCACAGAGTTGAAGCTTCCTTTTGATAGAGCAGTTTTGAAACACTCTTTTAGCAGCATCTGCAGGTGGATATTTGGAGCGCTTTGAGGCCAAGGCTGGAAAACGAAATATCATCACATAAAAACTCGACAGAAGCATTCTCTGAAACTTCTTTGTGATGAGTGCATTCAACTCACAGACTCGAACGTTGCTTTTGATAGAACAGTTTAGAAACACTCCTTTTGTAGAATCTGCAAGTGTTTATTTGGAGCGCTTGGAGGCCTATGTTGGAAAAGGACATATCTTCACATCAAGAGTAGACAGACGCATTCTCAGAAACTTCTTTGTGATGAGTGCATTGAACTCACAGAGTTGAACCTACCTATTGATAGAGAAGTTTTGAAACACCCTTTTTGTAGAATCTGCAAGTGAATATTTGGCACGATTTGAGGTCGATGCAGGAAACGGAAATATCTTCACATGAAAGCTAGACAGATGAATTCTCCGAAACGTCTTTGTGATGAGTGCATTCAACTCACAGACTTGAAGCTTCCTTTTGAAAGAGCAGTTTCGAAACACTCTTTTTGTAGAATCTGCAAGTGGATATTTGGAGCGCTTTGAGGGCTATGCTGGAAAAGTTAATACCTTCACCTAAAAACTAGACAGACGCAAACTCAGAAACTTCTTTGTGACGTGCGCATTGAACTCACAGAGTTGAACCTTTCTTTTGATACAGAAGTTTTGAAACACTCTTTTCGTAGAATCTTCAAGTGGATGGATGGAGTGATTTGAGGCCTATGCTGGAAAAGGAAATACCTTCACGTAGAAACGAGACAAAAGCATTCTCAGAAAGTTCCCTGTGCTTTGTGCATTCAACTCACAGAGTTGAACATTCCCTTTGATAGAGCAGTTTTGAAACACTCTTCTTGTAGAATCTGCAAGTGGATATTTGGAGCGCTTTGAGGCCTCTGCCGCCAAAGGAATTATCATTGCATAAAAACTAGATGGAAGCGTTCTCAGAAACTTCCTTGTGATGAGTGCCTTCAACTCGCAGAGTGGAACCTTCCTTTCGATAGACCAGTTTTGAAACACTGTTTTTGTAGAATCCGCAAGTGGCTATTTGGAGCTCTTTGAGGCTTATGCTGGAGAAGGAAATCTCTTCGTCTACAAACTAGACAGAAGCATTCTCAGAAACTTCTTTGTCATGTGGGGATTGAACTCACAGAGTTGAACATTCCTTTACATAGAGCCGTTTTGCAACACCCTTTCGGTGGAAAGTGAAAGTGCTTATTTGGTGCGATGGCGGCATCTAGTGGATAAGGAAATACATTCAGATGAAAACAAGATACATCCATTCTCAGAAACTTCTTTGTGATGACTGCATTCTACTCACAGAGTTGAACCTTCCTTTTGATAGAGCAGTTTTGAAACACTCTTTTTGTGGAATCTGCAAGTGGCTATTTGGAGCGCTTTGAGGCCTATGCTGGAAAAGGAAATCTCTTCACATAAAACCTAGACAGAAGTATTCCCAGAAAGTTTTTCTGATGTGCGCATTCAACTCACCGAGTTGAACCTTCCTTTAGATAGAGCAGTTTTGAAACACTCTGTCTGTAGTACCTGCGAGTGGATATTTGGAGTGCTTTGAGTGCTACACTGTAAAAGCAAATATCTTCACTTGGAATCTAGACAGAAGAATTCTCAGAGACTTCCCTGTGCTCTCTGCATTCCACTCACAGAGTTGAACCTTCCTTTTGATAGAACAGTTTTGAAACACTCTTGTGGTAGAATCTGCAAGTCGATATTTGGAAGGTTTGGAGGCCTATCCTGGGAAAGGAAATATCTTCCCATCAAAACTAGACAGAAGCATTCTCAGAAGCTTCTTAGTGATGTGCGCATTCAAGTCACAGAGTTGAAGCTTCCTTTTGATATAGCAGTTTTGAACCACTCTTTTAGTGGAATCTGCAAGTGGATGTTCGGAGAGCTAAGAGGCCAACACTGGAAAAGGAAATCTCTTCACGTAAAAACTAGACGGAAGCATTCTCAGAAACTTCAATGGGCTTTACGCATTCAACTCACAGAGTGCAATGTTGCTTTTGCGAGCGCAGTTTTAAAAGACTGTTTTTGTAGAATTTGCTAGAGGATGTTTGGAGCGATGTGAGGCCTTTGCTGGAAAAGGAAATATCTTCACATAAAACCTAGACAGAAGCATTCTCAGAAACTCCTTTGTGATGAGTGCATTCAAATCACACACTTGAACCTTCCTTTGGAAAGAGCAGTTTTGAAACACTCTTTCTGAAGAATCTGCAAGGGGATATTTGGAGCGATTTGAGGCCTATGCTGGAAATGAAATATCTTCACCTAAAAACTAGACGGAAGCATTCTCAGAAACTCCTTTGTGATGAGTGCATTCAACTCACAGAGTTGAAGCTTCCTTTTGATAGAGCAGTTTTGAAACACTCTTTTAGCAGCATCTGCAGGTGGATATTTGGAGCGCTTTGAGGCCAAGGCTGGAAAACGAAATATCATCACATAAAAACTCGACAGAAGCATTCTCTGAAACTTCTTTGTGATGAGTGCATTCAACTCACAGACTCGAACGTTGCTTTTGATAGAACAGTTTAGAAACACTCCTTTTGTAGAATCTGCAAGTGTTTATTTGGAGCGCTTGGAGGCCTATGTTGGAAAAGGACATATCTTCACATCAAGAGTAGACAGACGCATTCTCAGAAACTTCTTTGTGATGAGTGCATTGAACTCACAGAGTTGAACCTACCTATTGATAGAGAAGTTTTGAAACACCCTTTTTGTAGAATCTGCAAGTGAATATTTGGCGCGATTTGAGGCCGATGCAGGAAACGGAAATATCTTCACATGAAAGCTAGACAGATGAATTCTCCGAAACGTCTTTGTGATGAGTGCATTCAACTCACAGACTTGAAGCTTCCTTTTGAAAGAGCAGTTTCGAAACACTCTTTTTGTAGAATCTGCAAGTGGATATTTGGAGCGCTTTGAGGGCTATGCTGGAAAAGTTAATACCTTCACCTAAAAACTAGACAGACGCAAACTCAGAAACTTCTTTGTGACGTGCGCATTGAACTCACAGAGTTGAACCTTTCTTTTGATACAGAAGTTTTGAAACACTCTTTTCGTAGAATCTTCAAGTGGATGGATGGAGTGATTTGAGGCCTATGCTGGAAAAGGAAATACCTTCACGTAGAAACGAGACAAAAGCATTCTCAGAAAGTTCCCTGTGCTTTGTGCATTCAACTCACAGAGTTGAACATTCCCTTTGATAGAGCAGTTTTGAAACACTCTTTTTGTAGAATCTGCAAGTGGATATTTGGAGCGCTTTGAGGCCTCTGCCGCCAAAGGAATTATCATTGCATAAAAACTAGATGGAAGCGTTCTCAGAAACTTCCTTGTGATGAGTGCCTTCAACTCGCAGAGTGGAACCTTCCTTTCGATAGACCAGTTTTGAAACACTGTTTTTGTAGAATCCGCAAGTGGCTATTTGGAGCTCTTTGAGGCTTATGCTGGAGAAGGAAATCTCTTCGTCTACAAACTAGACAGAAGCATTCTCAGAAACTTCTTTGTCATGTGGGGATTGAACTCACAGAGTTGAACATTCCTTTACATAGAGCCGTTTTGCAACACCCTTTCGGTGGAAAGTGAAAGTGCTTATTTGGTGCGATGGCGGCATCTAGTGGATAAGGAAATACATTCAGATGAAAACAAGATACATCCATTCTCAGAAACTTCTTTGTGATGACTGCATTCTACTCACAGAGTTGAACCTTCCTTTTGATAGAGCAGTTTTGAAACACTCTTTTTGTGGAATCTGCAAGTGGCTATTTGGAGCGCTTTGAGGCCTATGCTGGAAAAGGAAATCTCTTCACATAAAACCTAGACAGAAGTATTCCCAGAAAGTTTTTCTGATGTGCGCATTCAACTCACCGAGTTGAACCTTCCTTTAGATAGAGCAGTTTTGAAACACTCTGTCTGTAGTACCTGCGAGTGGATATTTGGAGTGCTTTGAGTGCTACACTGTAAAAGCAAATATCTTCACTTGGAATCTAGACAGAAGAATTCTCAGAGACTTCCCTGTGCTCTCTGCATTCCACTCACAGAGTTGAACCTTCCTTTTGATAGAACAGTTTTGAAACACTCTTGTGGTAGAATCTGCAAGTCGATATTTGGAAGGTTTGGAGGCCTATCCTGGGAAAGGAAATATCTTCCCATCAAAACTAGACAGAAGCATTCTCAGAAGCTTCTTAGTGATGTGCGCATTCAAGTCACAGAGTTGAAGCTTCCTTTTGATATAGCAGTTTTGAACCACTCTTTTAGTGGAATCTGCAAGTGGATGTTCGGAGAGCTAAGAGGCCAACACTGGAAAAGGAAATCTCTTCACGTAAAAACTAGACGGAAGCATTCTCAGAAACTTCAATGGGCTTTACGCATTCAACTCACAGAGTGCAATGTTGCTTTTGCGAGCGCAGTTTTAAAAGACTGTTTTTGTAGAATTTGCTAGAGGATGTTTGGAGCGATGTGAGGCCTTTGCTGGAAAAGGAAATATCTTCACATAAAACCTAGACAGAAGCATTCTCAGAAACTCCTTTGTGATGAGTGCATTCAAATCACACACTTGAACCTTCCTTTGGAAAGAGCAGTTTTGAAACACTCTTTCTGAAGAATCTGCAAGGGGATATTTGGAGCGATTTGAGGCCTATGCTGGAAATGAAATATCTTCACCTAAAAACTAGACGGAAGCATTCTCAGAAACTCCTTTGTGATGAGTGCATTCAACTCACAGAGTTGAAGCTTCCTTTTGATAGAGCAGTTTTGAAACACTCTTTTAGCAGCATCTGCAGGTGGATATTTGGAGCGCTTTGAGGCCAAGGCTGGAAAACGAAATATCATCACATAAAAACTCGACAGAAGCATTCTCTGAAACTTCTTTGTGATGAGTGCATTCAACTCACAGACTCGAACGTTGCTTTTGATAGAACAGTTTAGAAACACTCCTTTTGTAGAATCTGCAAGTGTTTATTTGGAGCGCTTGGAGGCCTATGTTGGAAAAGGACATATCTTCACATCAAGAGTAGACAGACGCATTCTCAGAAACTTCTTTGTGATGAGTGCATTGAACTCACAGAGTTGAACCTACCTATTGATAGAGAAGTTTTGAAACACCCTTTTTGTAGAATCTGCAAGTGAATATTTGGCGCGATTTGAGGCCGATGCAGGAAACGGAAATATCTTCACATGAAAGCTAGACAGATGAATTCTCCGAAACGTCTTTGTGATGAGTGCATTCAACTCACAGACTTGAAGCTTCCTTCTGAAAGAGCAGTTTCGAAACACTCTTTTTGTAGAATCTGCAAGTGGATATTTGGAGCGCTTTGAGGGCTATGCTGGAAAAGTTAATACCTTCACCTAAAAACTAGACAGACGCAAACTCAGAAACTTCTTTGTGACGTGCGCATTGAACTCACAGAGTTGAACCTTTCTTTTGATACAGAAGTTTTGAAACACTCTTTTCGTAGAATCTTCAAGTGGATGGATGGAGTGATTTGAGGCCTATGCTGGAAAAGGAAATACCTTCACGTTGAAACGAGACAAAAGCATTCTCAGAAAGTTCCCTGTGCTTTGTGCATTCAACTCACAGAGTTGAACATTCCCTTTGATAGAGCAGTTTTGAAACACTCTTCTTGTAGAATCTGCAAGTGGATATTTGGAGCGCTTTGAGGCCTCTGCCGCCAAAGGAATTATCATTGCATAAAAACTAGATGGAAGCGTTCTCAGAAACTTCCTTGTGATGAGTGCCTTCAACTCGCAGAGTGGAACCTTCCTTTCGATAGACCAGTTTTGAAACACTGTTTTTGTAGAATCCGCAAGTGGCTATTTGGAGCTCTTTGAGGCTTATACTGGAAAAGGAAATATCTTCGTCTACAAACTAGACAGAAGCATTCTCAGAAACTTCTTTGTCATGTGGGGATTGAACTCACAGAGTTGAACATTCCTTTACATAGAGCAGTTTTTCAACACCCTTTCGGTGGAAAGTGAAAGTGCTTATTTGGTGCGATGGCGGCATCTAGTGGATAAGGAAATACATTCAGATGAAAACAAGATACATCCATTCTCAGAAACTTCTTTGTGATGACTGCATTCTACTCACAGAGTTGAACCTTCCTTTTGATAGAGCAGTTTTGAAACACTCTTTTTGTGGAATCTGCAATTGGCTATTTGGAGCGCTTTGAGGCCTATGCTGGAAAAGGAAATCTCTTCACATAAAACCTAGACAGAAGTATTCCCAGAAAGTTTTTCTGATGTGCGCATTCAACTCACCGAGTTGAACCTTCCTTTAGATAGAGCAGTTTTGAAACACTCTGTCTGTAGTACCTGCGAGTGGATATTTGGAGTGTTTGAGTGCTACACTGTAAAAGCAAATATCTTCACTTGGAATCTAGACAGAAGAATTCTCAGAGACTTCCCTGTGCTCTCTGCATTCCACTCACAGAGTTGAACCTTCCTTTTGATAGAACAGTTTTGAAACACTCTTGTGGTAGAATCTGCAAGTCGATATTTGGAAGGTTTGGAGGCCTATCCTGGGAAAGGAAATATCTTCCCATCAAAACTAGACAGAAGCATTCTCAGAAGCTTCTTAGTGATGTGCGCATTCAAGTCACAGAGTTGAAGCTTCCTTTTGATATAGCAGTTTTGAACCACTCTTTTAGTGGAATCTGCAAGTGGATGTTCGGAGAGCTAAGAGGCCAACACTGGAAAAGGAAATCTCTTCACGTAAAAACTAGACGGAAGCATTCTCAGAAACTTCAATGGGCTTTACGCATTCAACTCACAGAGTGCAATGTTGCTTTTGCGAGCGCAGTTTTAAAAGACTGTTTTTGTAGAATTTGCTAGAGGATGTTTGGAGCGATGTGAGGCCTTTGCTGGAAAAGGAAATATCTTCACATAAAACCTAGACAGAAGCATTCTCAGAAACTCCTTTGTGATGAGTGCATTCAAATCACACACTTGAACCTTCCTTTGGAAAGAGCAGTTTTGAAACACTCTTTCTGAAGAATCTGCAAGGGGATATTTGGAGCGATTTGAGGCCTCTGCTGGAAATGAAATATCTTCACCTAAAAACTAGACGGAAGCATTCTCAGAAACTCCTTTGTGATGAGTGCATTCAACTCACAGAGTTGAAGCTTCCTTTTGATAGAGCAGTTTTGAAACACTCTTTTAGCAGCATCTGCAGGTGGATATTTGGAGCGCTTTGAGGCCAAGGCTGGAAAACGAAATATCATCACATAAAAACTCGACAGAAGCATTCTCTGAAACTTCTTTGTGATGAGTGCATTCAACTCACAGACTCGAACGTTGCTTTTGATAGAACAGTTTAGAAACACTCCTTTTGTAGAATCTGCAAGTGTTTATTTGGAGCGCTTGGAGGCCTATGTTGGAAAAGGACATATCTTCACATCAAGAGTAGACAGACGCATTCTCAGAAACTTCTTTGTGATGAGTGCATTGAACTCACAGAGTTGAACCTACCTATTGATAGAGAAGTTTTGAAACACCCTTTTTGTAGAATCTGCAAGTGAATATTTGGCACGATTTGAGGTCGATGCAGGAAACGGAAATATCTTCACATGAAAGCTAGACAGATGAATTCTCCGAAACGTCTTTGTGATGAGTGCATTCAACTCACAGACTTGAAGCTTCCTTTTGAAAGAGCAGTTTCGAAACACTCTTTTTGTAGAATCTGCAAGTGGATATTTGGAGCGCTTTGAGGGCTATGCTGGAAAAGTTAATACCTTCACCTAAAAACTAGACAGACGCAAACTCAGAAACTTCTTTGTGACGTGCGCATTGAACTCACAGAGTTGAACCTTTCTTTTGATACAGAAGTTTTGAAACACTCTTTTCGTAGAATCTTCAAGTGGATGGATGGAGTGATTTGAGGCCTATGCTGGAAAAGGAAATACCTTCACGTAGAAACGAGACAAAAGCATTCTCAGAAAGTTCCCTGTGCTTTGTGCATTCAACTCACAGAGTTGAACATTCCCTTTGATAGAGCAGTTTTGAAACACTCTTCTTGTAGAATCTGCAAGTGGATATTTGGAGCGCTTTGAGGCCTCTGCCGCCAAAGGAATTATCATTGCATAAAAACTAGATGGAAGCGTTCTCAGAAACTTCCTTGTGATGAGTGCCTTCAACTCGCAGAGTGGAACCTTCCTTTCGATAGACCAGTTTTGAAACACTGTTTTTGTAGAATCCGCAAGTGGCTATTTGGAGCTCTTTGAGGCTTATGCTGGAGAAGGAAATCTCTTCGTCTACAAACTAGACAGAAGCATTCTCAGAAACTTCTTTGTCATGTGGGGATTGAACTCACAGAGTTGAACATTCCTTTACATAGAGCCGTTTTGCAACACCCTTTCGGTGGAAAGTGAAAGTGCTTATTTGGTGCGATGGCGGCATCTAGTGGATAAGGAAATACATTCAGATGAAAACAAGATACATCCATTCTCAGAAACTTCTTTGTGATGACTGCATTCTACTCACAGAGTTGAACCTTCCTTTTGATAGTACAGTTTTGAAACACTCTTTTTGTGGAATCTGCAAGTGGCTATTTGGAGCGCTTTGAGGCCTATGCTGGAAAAGGAAATCTCTTCACATAAAACCTAGACAGAAGTATTCCCAGAAAGTTTTTCTGATGTGCGCATTCAACTCACCGAGTTGAACCTTCCTTTAGATAGAGCAGTTTTGAAACACTCTGTCTGTAGTACCTGCGAGTGGATATTTGGAGTGCTTTGAGTGCTACACTGTAAAAGCAAATATCTTCACTTGGAATCTAGACAGAAGAATTCTCAGAGACTTCCCTGTGCTCTCTGCATTCCACTCACAGAGTTGAACCTTCCTTTTGATAGAACAGTTTTGAAACACTCTTGTGGTAGAATCTGCAAGTCGATATTTGGAAGGTTTGGAGGCCTATCCTGGGAAAGGAAATATCTTCCCATCAAAACTAGACAGAAGCATTCTCAGAAACTTCTTAGTGATGTGCGCATTCAAGTCACAGAGTTGAAGCTTCCTTTTGATATAGCAGTTTTGAACCACTCTTTTAGTGGAATCTGCAAGTGGATGTTCGGAGAGCTAAGAGGCCAACACTGGAAAAGGAAATCTCTTCACGTAAAAACTAGACGGAAGCATTCTCAGAAACTTCAATGGGCTTTACGCATTCAACTCACAGTGCAATGTTGCTTTTGCGAGCGCAGTTTTAAAAGACTGTTTTTGTAGAATTTGCTAGAGGATGTTTGGAGCGATGTGAGGCCTTTGCTGGAAAAGGAAATATCTTCACATAAAACCTAGACAGAAGCATTCTCAGAAACTCCTTTGTGATGAGTGCATTCAAATCACACACTTGAACCTTCCTTTGGAAAGAGCAGTTTTGAAACACTCTTTGTGAAGAATCTGCAAGTGGATATTTGGAGCGATTTGAGGCCTATGCTGGAAATGAAATATCTTCACCTAAAAACTAGACGGAAGCATTCTCAGAAACTCCTTTGTGATGAGTGCATTCAACTCACAGAGTTGAAGCTTCCTTTTGATAGAGCAGTTTTGAAACACTCTTTTAGCAACATCTGCAGGTGGATATTTGGAGCGCTTTGAGGCCAAGGCTGGAAAACGAAATATCATCACATAAAAACTCGACAGAAGCATTCTCTGAAACTTCTTTGTGATGAGTGCATTCAACTCACAGACTCGAACGTTGCTTTTGATAGAACAGTTTAGAAACACTCCTTTTGTAGAATCTGCAAGTGTTTATTTGGAGCGCTTGGAGGCCTATGTTGGAAAAGGACATATCTTCACATCAAGAGTAGACAGACGCATTCTCAGAAACTTCTTTGTGATGAGTGCATTGAACTCACAGAGTTGAACCTACCTATTGATAGAGAAGTTTTGAAACACCCTTTTTGTAGAATCTGCAAGTGAATATTTGGCGCGATTTGAGGCCTATGCAGGAAACGGAAATATCTTCACATGAAAGCTAGACAGATGAATTCTCCGAACCGTCTTTGTGATGAGTGCATTCAACTCACAGACTTGAAGCTTCCTTTTGAAAGAGCAGTTTCGAAACACTCTTTTTGTAGAATCTGCAAGTGGATATTTGGAGCGCTTTGAGGGCTATGCTGGAAAAGTTAATACCTTCACCTAAAAACTAGACAGACGCAAACTCAGAAACTTCTTTGTGACGTGCGCATTGAACTCACAGAGTTGAACCTTTCTTTTGATACAGAAGTTTTGAAACACTCTTTTCGTAGAATCTTCAAGTGGATGGATGGAGTGATTTGAGGCCTATGCTGGAAAAGGAAATACCTTCACGTAGAAACGAGACAAAAGCATTCTCAGAAAGTTCCCTGTGCTTTGTGCATTCAACTCACAGAGTTGAACATTCCCTTTGATAGAGCAGTTTTGAAACACTCTTTTTGTAGAATCTGCAAGTGGATATTTGGAGCGCTTTGAGGCCTCTGCCGCCAAAGGAATTATCATTGCATAAAAACTAGATGGAAGCGTTCTCAGAAACTTCCTTGTGATGAGTGCCCTCAACTCGCAGAGTGGAACCTTCCTTTCGATAGACCAGTTTTGAAACACTGTTTTTGTAGAATCCGCAAGTGGCTATTTGGAGCTCTTTGAGGCTTATGCTGGAGAAGGAAATCTCTTCGTCTACAAACTAGACAGAAGCATTCTCAGAAACTTCTTTGTCATGTGGGGATTGAACTCACAGAGTTGAACATTCCTTTACATAGAGCCGTTTTGCAACACCCTTTCGGTGGAAAGTGAAAGTGCTTATTTGGTGCGATGGCGGCATCTAGTGGATAAGGAAATACATTCAGATGAAAACAAGATACATCCATTCTCAGAAACTTCTTTGTGATGACTGCATTCTACTCACAGAGTTGAACCTTCCTTTTGATAGAGCAGTTTTGAAACACTCTTTTTGTGGAATCTGCAAGTGGCTATTTGGAGCGCTTTGAGGCCTATGCTGGAAAAGGAAATCTCTTCACATAAAACCTAGACAGAAGTATTCCCAGAAAGTTTTTCTGATGTGCGCATTCAACTCACCGAGTTGAACCTTCCTTTAGATAGAGCAGTTTTGAAACACTCTGTCTGTAGTACCTGCGAGTGGATATTTGGAGTGCTTTGAGTGCTACACTGTAAAAGCAAATATCTTCACTTGGAATCTAGACAGAAGAATTCTCAGAGACTTCCCTGTGCTCTCTGCATTCCACTCACAGAGTTGAACCTTCCTTTTGATAGAACAGTTTTGAAACACTCTTGTGGTAGAATCTGCAAGTCGATATTTGGAAGGTTTGGAGGCCTATCCTGGGAAAGGAAATATCTTCCCATCAAAACTAGACAGAAGCATTCTCAGAAGCTTCTTAGTGATGTGCGCATTCAAGTCACAGAGTTGAAGCTTCCTTTTGATATAGCAGTTTTGAACCACTCTTTTAGTGGAATCTGCAAGTGGATGTTCGGAGAGCTAAGAGGCCAACACTGGAAAAGGAAATCTCTTCACGTAAAAACTAGACGGAAGCATTCTCAGAAACTTCAATGGGCTTTACGCATTCAACTCACAGAGTGCAATGTTGCTTTTGCGAGCGCAGTTTTAAAAGACTGTTTTTGTAGAATTTGCTAGAGGATGTTTGGAGCGATGTGAGGCCTTTGCTGGAAAAGGAAATATCTTCACATAAAACCTAGACAGAAGCATTCTCAGAAACTCCTTTGTGATGAGTGCATTCAAATCACACACTTGAACCTTCCTTTGGAAAGAGCAGTTTTGAAACACTCTTTCTGAAGAATCTGCAAGGGGATATTTGGAGCGATTTGAGGCCTCTGCTGGAAATGAAATATCTTCACCTAAAAACTAGACGGAAGCATTCTCAGAAACTCCTTTGTGATGAGTGCATTCAACTCACAGAGTTGAAGCTTCCTTTTGATAGAGCAGTTTTGAAACACTCTTTTAGCAGCATCTGCAGGTGGATATTTGGAGCGCTTTGAGGCCAAGGCTGGAAAACGAAATATCATCACATAAAAACTCGACAGAAGCATTCTCTGAAACTTCTTTGTGATGAGTGCATTCAACTCACAGACTCGAACGTTGCTTTTGATAGAACAGTTTAGAAACACTCCTTTTGTAGAATCTGCAAGTGTTTATTTGGAGCGCTTGGAGGCCTATGTTGGAAAAGGACATATCTTCACATCAAGAGTAGACAGACGCATTCTCAGAAACTTCTTTGTGATGAGTGCATTGAACTCACAGAGTTGAACCTACCTATTGATAGAGAAGTTTTGAAACACCCTTTTTGTAGAATCTGCAAGTGAATATTTGGCGCGATTTGAGGCCGATGCAGGAAACGGAAATATCTTCACATGAAAGCTAGACAGATGAATTCTCCGAAACGTCTTTGTGATGAGTGCATTCAACTCACAGACTTGAAGCTTCCTTTTGAAAGAGCAGTTTCGAAACACTCTTTTTGTAGAATCTGCAAGTGGATATTTGGAGCGCTTTGAGGGCTATGCTGGAAAAGTTAATACCTTCACCTAAAAACTAGACAGACGCAAACTCAGAAACTTCTTTGTGACGTGCGCATTGAACTCACAGAGTTGAACCTTTCTTTTGATACAGAAGTTTTGAAACACTCTTTTCGTAGAATCTTCAAGTGGATGGATGGAGTGATTTGAGGCCTATGCTGGAAAAGGAAATACCTTCACGTAGAAACGAGACAAAAGCATTCTCAGAAAGTTCCCTGTGCTTTGTGCATTCAACTCACAGAGTTGAACATTCCCTTTGATAGAGCAGTTTTGAAACACTCTTTTTGTAGAATCTGCAAGTGGATATTTGGAGCGCTTTGAGGCCTCTGCCGCCAAAGGAATTATCATTGCATAAAAACTAGATGGAAGCGTTCTCAGAAACTTCCTTGTGATGAGTGCCTTCAACTCGCAGAGTGGAACCTTCCTTTCGATAGACCAGTTTTGAAACACTGTTTTTGTAGAATCCGCAAGTGGCTATTTGGAGCTCTTTGAGGCTTATGCTGGAGAAGGAAATCTCTTCGTCTACAAACTAGACAGAAGGATTCTCAGAAACTTCTTTGTCATGTGGGGATTGAACTCACAGAGTTGAACATTCCTTTACATAGAGCCGTTTTGCAACACCCTTTCGGTGGAAAGTGAAAGTGCTTATTTGGTGCGATGGCGGCATCTAGTGGATAAGGAAATACATTCAGATGAAAACAAGATACATCCATTCTCAGAAACTTCTTTGTGATGACTGCATTCTACTCACAGAGTTGAACCTTCCTTTTGATAGAGCAGTTTTGAAACACACTTTCTGTGGAATCTGCAAGTGGCTATTTGGAGCGCTTTGAGGCCTATGCTGGAAAAGGAAATCTCTTCACATAAAACCTAGACAGAAGTATTCCCAGAAAGTTTTTCTGATGTGCGCATTCAACTCACCGAGTTGAACCTTCCTTTAGATAGAGCAGTTTTGAAACACTCTGTCTGTAGTACCTGCGAGTGGATATTTGGAGTGCTTTGAGTGCTACACTGTAAAAGCAAATATCTTCACTTGGAATCTAGACAGAAGAATTCTCAGAGACTTCCCTGTGCTCTCTGCATTCCACTCACAGAGTTGAACCTTCCTTTTGATAGAACAGTTTTGAAACACTCTTGTGGTAGAATCTGCAAGTCGATATTTGGAAGGTTTGGAGGCCTATCCTGGGAAAGGAAATATCTTCCCATCAAAACTAGACAGAAGCATTCTCAGAAACTTCTTAGTGATGTGCGCATTCAAGTCACAGAGTTGAAGCTTCCTTTTGATATAGCAGTTTTGAACCACTCTTTTAGTGGAATCTGCAAGTGGATGTTCGGAGAGCTAAGAGGCCAACACTGGAAAAGGAAATCTCTTCACGTAAAAACTAGACGGAAGCATTCTCAGAAACTTCAATGGGCTTTACGCATTCAACTCACAGAGTGCAATGTTGCTTTTGAGAGCGCAGTTTTAAAACACTGTTTTTGTAGAATTTGCTAGAGGATGTTTGGAGCGATGTGAGGCCTTTGCTGGAAAAGGAAATATCTTCACATAAAACCTAGACAGAAGCATTCTCAGAAACTCCTTTGTGATGAGTGCATTCAAATCACACACTTGAACCTTCCTTTGGAAAGAGCAGTTTTGAAACACTCTTTCTGAAGAATCTGCAAGTGGATATTTGGAGCGATTTGAGGCCTATGCTGGAAATGAAATATCTTCACCTAAAAACTAGACGGAAGCATTCTCAGAAACTCCTTTGTGATGAGTGCATTCAACTCACAGAGTTGAAGCTTCCTTTTGATAGAGCAGTTTTGAAACACTCTTTTAGCAGCATCTGCAGGTGGATATTTGGAGCGCTTTGAGGCCAAGGCTGGAAAACGAAATATCATCACATAAAAACTCGACAGAAGCATTCTCTGAAACTTCTTTGTGATGAGTCCATTCAACTCACAGACTCGAACGTTGCTTTTGATAGAACAGTTTAGAAACACTCCTTTTGTAGAATCTGCAAGTGTTTATTTGGAGCGCTTGGAGGCCTATGCTGGAAAAGGACATATCTTCACATCAAGAGTAGACAGACGCATTCTCAGAAACGTCTTTGTGATGAGTGCATTGAACTCACAGAGTTGAACCTACCTATTGATAGAGAAGTTTTGAAACACCCTTTTTGTAGAATCTGCAAGTGAATATTTGGCGCGATTTGAGGCCTATGCAGGAAACGGAAATATCTTCACATGAAAGCTAGACAGATGAATTCTCCGAAACATCTTTGTGATGAGTGCATTCAACTCACAGACTTGAAGCTTCCTTTTGAAAGAGCAGTTTCGAAACACTCTTTTTGTAGAATCTGCAAGTGGATATTTGGAGCGCTTTGAGGGCTATGCTGGAAAAGTTAATACCTTCACCTAAAAACTAGACAGACGCAAACTCAGAAACTTCTTTGTGACGTGTGCATTGAACTCACAGAGTTGAACCTTTCTTTTGATACAGAAGTTTTGAAACACTCTTTTCGTAGAATCTTCAAGTGGATGGATGGAGTGATTTGAGGCCTATGCTGGAAAAGGAAATACCTTCACGTAGAAACGAGACAAAAGCATTCTCAGAAAGTTCCCTGTGCTTTGTGCATTCAACTCACAGAGGTGAACATTCCCTTTGATAGAGCAGTTTTGAAACACTCTTTTTGTAGAATCTGCAAGTGGATATTTGGAGCGCTTTGAGGCCTCTGCCGCCAAAGGAATTATCATTGCATAAAAACTAGATGGAAGCGTTCTCAGAAACTTCCTTGTGATGAGTGCATTCAACTCGCAGTGTGGAACCTTCCTTTCGATAGACCAGTTTTGAAACACTGTTTTTGTAGAATCCGCAAGTGGCTATTTGGAGCTCTTTGAGGCTTATGCTGGAAAAGGAAATATCTTCGTCTACAAACTAGACAGAAGCATTCTCAGAAACTTCTTTGTCATGTGGGGATTGAACTCACAGAGTTGAACATTCCTTTACATAGAGCAGTTTTGCAACACCCTTTCGGTGGAAAGTGAAAGTGCTTATTTGGTGCGATGGCGGCATCTAGTGGATAAGGAAATACATTCAGATGAAAACAAGATACATCCATTCTCAGAAACTTCTTTGTGATGACTGCATTCTACTCACAGAGTTGAACCTTCCTTTTGATAGAACAGTTTTGAAACACTCTTTTTGTGGAATCTGCAAGTGGCTATTTGGAGCGCTTTGAGGCCTATGCTGGAAAAGGAAATCTCTTCACATAAAACCTAGACAGAAGTATTCCCAGAAAGTTTTTCTGATGTGCGCATTCAACTCACCGAGTTGAACCTTCCTTTAGTTAGAGCAGTTTTGAAACACTCTGTCTGTAGTACCTGCGAGTGGATATTTGGAGTGCTTTGAGTGCTACACTGTAAAAGCAAATATCTTCACTTGGAATCTAGACAGAAGAATTCTCAGAGACTTCCCTGTGCTCTCTGCATTCCACTCACAGAGTTGAACCTTCCTTTTGATAGAACAGTTTTGAAACACTCTTGTGGTAGAATCTGCAAGTCGATATTTGGAAGGTTTGGAGGCCTATCCTGGGAAAGGAAATATCTTCCCATCAAAACTAGACAGAAGCATTCTCAGAAGCTTCTTAGTGATGTGCGCATTCAAGTCACAGAGTTGAAGCTTCCTTTTGATATAGCAGTTTTGAACCACTCTTTTAGTGGAATCTGCAAGTGGATGTTCGGAGAGCTAAGAGGCCAACACTGGAAAAGGAAATCTCTTCACGTAAAAACTAGACGGAAGCATTCTCAGAAACTTCAATGGGCTTTACGCATTCAACTCACAGAGTGCAATGTTGCTTTTGCGAGCGCAGTTTTAAAAGACTGTTTTTGTAGAATTTGCTAGAGGATGTTTGGAGCGATGTGAGGCCTTTGCTGGAAAAGGAAATATCTTCACATAAAACCTAGACAGAAGCATTCTCAGAAACTCCTTTGTGATGAGTGCATTCAAATCACACACTTGAACCTTCCTTTGGAAAGAGCAGTTTTGAAACACTCTTTCTGAAGAATCTGCAAGGGGATATTTGGAGCGATTTGAGGCCTATGCTGGAAATGAAATATCTTCACCTAAAAACTAGACGGAAGCATTCTCAGAAACTCCTTTGTGATGAGTGCATTCAACTCACAGAGTTGAAGCTTCCTTTTGATAGAGCAGTTTTGAAACACTCTTTTAGCAGCATCTGCAGGTGGATATTTGGAGCGCTTTGAGGCCAAGGCTGGAAAACGAAATATCATCACATAAAAACTCGACAGAAGCATTCTCTGAAACTTCTTTGTGATGAGTGCATTCAACTCACAGACTCGAACGTTGCTTTTGATAGAACAGTTTAGAAACACTCCTTTTGTAGAATCTGCAAGTGTTTATTTGGAGCGCTTGGAGGCCTATGTTGGAAAAGGACATATCTTCACATCAAGAGTAGACAGACGCATTCTCAGAAACTTCTTTGTGATGAGTGCATTGAACTCACAGAGTTGAACCTACCTATTGATAGAGAAGTTTTGAAACACCCTTTTTGTAGAATCTGCAAGTGAATATTTGGCGCGATTTGAGGCCGATGCAGGAAACGGAAATATCTTCACATGAAAGCTAGACAGATGAATTCTCCGAAACGTCTTTGTGATGAGTGCATTCAACTCACAGACTTGAAGCTTCCTTCTGAAAGAGCAGTTTCGAAACACTCTTTTTGTAGAATCTGCAAGTGGATATTTGGAGCGCTTTGAGGGCTATGCTGGAAAAGTTAATACCTTCACCTAAAAACTAGACAGACGCAAACTCAGAAACTTCTTTGTGACGTGCGCATTGAACTCACAGAGTTGAACCTTTCTTTTGATACAGAAGTTTTGAAACACTCTTTTCGTAGAATCTTCAAGTGGATGGATGGAGTGATTTGAGGCCTATGCTGGAAAAGGAAATACCTTCACGTTGAAACGAGACAAAAGCATTCTCAGAAAGTTCCCTGTGCTTTGTGCATTCAACTCACAGAGTTGAACATTCCCTTTGATAGAGCAGTTTTGAAACACTCTTCTTGTAGAATCTGCAAGTGGATATTTGGAGCGCTTTGAGGCCTCTGCCGCCAAAGGAATTATCATTGCATAAAAACTAGATGGAAGCGTTCTCAGAAACTTCCTTGTGATGAGTGCCTTCAACTCGCAGAGTGGAACCTTCCTTTCGATAGACCAGTTTTGAAACACTGTTTTTGTAGAATCCGCAAGTGGCTATTTGGAGCTCTTTGAGGCTTATACTGGAAAAGGAAATATCTTCGTCTACAAACTAGACAGAAGCATTCTCAGAAACTTCTTTGTCATGTGGGGATTGAACTCACAGAGTTGAACATTCCTTTACATAGAGCAGTTTTTCAACACCCTTTCGGTGGAAAGTGAAAGTGCTTATTTGGTGCGATGGCGGCATCTAGTGGATAAGGAAATACATTCAGATGAAAACAAGATACATCCATTCTCAGAAACTTCTTTGTGATGACTGCATTCTACTCACAGAGTTGAACCTTCCTTTTGATAGAGCAGTTTTGAAACACTCTTTTTGTGGAATCTGCAATTGGCTATTTGGAGCGCTTTGAGGCCTATGCTGGAAAAGGAAATCTCTTCACATAAAACCTAGACAGAAGTATTCCCAGAAAGTTTTTCTGATGTGCGCATTCAACTCACCGAGTTGAACCTTCCTTTAGATAGAGCAGTTTTGAAACACTCTGTCTGTAGTACCTGCGAGTGGATATTTGGAGTGTTTGAGTGCTACACTGTAAAAGCAAATATCTTCACTTGGAATCTAGACAGAAGAATTCTCAGAGACTTCCCTGTGCTCTCTGCATTCCACTCACAGAGTTGAACCTTCCTTTTGATAGAACAGTTTTGAAACACTCTTGTGGTAGAATCTGCAAGTCGATATTTGGAAGGTTTGGAGGCCTATCCTGGGAAAGGAAATATCTTCCCATCAAAACTAGACAGAAGCATTCTCAGAAGCTTCTTAGTGATGTGCGCATTCAAGTCACAGAGTTGAAGCTTCCTTTTGATATAGCAGTTTTGAACCACTCTTTTAGTGGAATCTGCAAGTGGATGTTCGGAGAGCTAAGAGGCCAACACTGGAAAAGGAAATCTCTTCACGTAAAAACTAGACGGAAGCATTCTCAGAAACTTCAATGGGCTTTACGCATTCAACTCACAGAGTGCAATGTTGCTTTTGCGAGCGCAGTTTTAAAAGACTGTTTTTGTAGAATTTGCTAGAGGATGTTTGGAGCGATGTGAGGCCTTTGCTGGAAAAGGAAATATCTTCACATAAAACCTAGACAGAAGCATTCTCAGAAACTCCTTTGTGATGAGTGCATTCAAATCACACACTTGAACCTTCCTTTGGAAAGAGCAGTTTTGAAACACTCTTTCTGAAGAATCTGCAAGGGGATATTTGGAGCGATTTGAGGCCTCTGCTGGAAATGAAATATCTTCACCTAAAAACTAGACGGAAGCATTCTCAGAAACTCCTTTGTGATGAGTGCATTCAACTCACAGAGTTGAAGCTTCCTTTTGATAGAGCAGTTTTGAAACACTCTTTTAGCAGCATCTGCAGGTGGATATTTGGAGCGCTTTGAGGCCAAGGCTGGAAAACGAAATATCATCACATAAAAACTCGACAGAAGCATTCTCTGAAACTTCTTTGTGATGAGTGCATTCAACTCACAGACTCGAACGTTGCTTTTGATAGAACAGTTTAGAAACACTCCTTTTGTAGAATCTGCAAGTGTTTATTTGGAGCGCTTGGAGGCCTATGTTGGAAAAGGACATATCTTCACATCAAGAGTAGACAGACGCATTCTCAGAAACTTCTTTGTGATGAGTGCATTGAACTCACAGAGTTGAACCTACCTATTGATAGAGAAGTTTTGAAACACCCTTTTTGTAGAATCTGCAAGTGAATATTTGGCACGATTTGAGGTCGATGCAGGAAACGGAAATATCTTCACATGAAAGCTAGACAGATGAATTCTCCGAAACGTCTTTGTGATGAGTGCATTCAACTCACAGACTTGAAGCTTCCTTTTGAAAGAGCAGTTTCGAAACACTCTTTTTGTAGAATCTGCAAGTGGATATTTGGAGCGCTTTGAGGGCTATGCTGGAAAAGTTAATACCTTCACCTAAAAACTAGACAGACGCAAACTCAGAAACTTCTTTGTGACGTGCGCATTGAACTCACAGAGTTGAACCTTTCTTTTGATACAGAAGTTTTGAAACACTCTTTTCGTAGAATCTTCAAGTGGATGGATGGAGTGATTTGAGGCCTATGCTGGAAAAGGAAATACCTTCACGTAGAAACGAGACAAAAGCATTCTCAGAAAGTTCCCTGTGCTTTGTGCATTCAACTCACAGAGTTGAACATTCCCTTTGATAGAGCAGTTTTGAAACACTCTTCTTGTAGAATCTGCAAGTGGATATTTGGAGCGCTTTGAGGCCTCTGCCGCCAAAGGAATTATCATTGCATAAAAACTAGATGGAAGCGTTCTCAGAAACTTCCTTGTGATGAGTGCCTTCAACTCGCAGAGTGGAACCTTCCTTTCGATAGACCAGTTTTGAAACACTGTTTTTGTAGAATCCGCAAGTGGCTATTTGGAGCTCTTTGAGGCTTATGCTGGAGAAGGAAATCTCTTCGTCTACAAACTAGACAGAAGCATTCTCAGAAACTTCTTTGTCATGTGGGGATTGAACTCACAGAGTTGAACATTCCTTTACATAGAGCCGTTTTGCAACACCCTTTCGGTGGAAAGTGAAAGTGCTTATTTGGTGCGATGGCGGCATCTAGTGGATAAGGAAATACATTCAGATGAAAACAAGATACATCCATTCTCAGAAACTTCTTTGTGATGACTGCATTCTACTCACAGAGTTGAACCTTCCTTTTGATAGAGCAGTTTTGAAACACTCTTTTTGTGGAATCTGCAAGTGGCTATTTGGAGCGCTTTGAGGCCTATGCTGGAAAAGGAAATCTCTTCACATAAAACCTAGACAGAAGTATTCCCAGAAAGTTTTTCTGATGTGCGCATTCAACTCACCGAGTTGAACCTTCCTTTAGATAGAGCAGTTTTGAAACACTCTGTCTGTAGTACCTGCGAGTGGATATTTGGAGTGCTTTGAGTGCTACACTGTAAAAGCAAATATCTTCACTTGGAATCTAGACAGAAGAATTCTCAGAGACTTCCCTGTGCTCTCTGCATTCCACTCACAGAGTTGAACCTTCCTTTTGATAGAACAGTTTTGAAACACTCTTGTGGTAGAATCTGCAAGTCGATATTTGGAAGGTTTGGAGGCCTATCCTGGGAAAGGAAATATCTTCCCATCAAAACTAGACAGAAGCATTCTCAGAAGCTTCTTAGTGATGTGCGCATTCAAGTCACAGAGTTGAAGCTTCCTTTTGATATAGCAGTTTTGAACCACTCTTTTAGTGGAATCTGCAAGTGGATGTTCGGAGAGCTAAGAGGCCAACACTGGAAAAGGAAATCTCTTCACGTAAAAACTAGACGGAAGCATTCTCAGAAACTTCAATGGGCTTTACGCATTCAACTCACAGAGTGCAATGTTGCTTTTGCGAGCGCAGTTTTAAAAGACTGTTTTTGTAGAATTTGCTAGAGGATGTTTGGAGCGATGTGAGGCCTTTGCTGGAAAAGGAAATATCTTCACATAAAACCTAGACAGAAGCATTCTCAGAAACTCCTTTGTGATGAGTGCATTCAAATCACACACTTGAACCTTCCTTTGGAAAGAGCAGTTTTGAAACACTCTTTCTGAAGAATCTGCAAGGGGATATTTGGAGCGATTTGAGGCCTATGCTGGAAATGAAATATCTTCACCTAAAAACTAGACGGAAGCATTCTCAGAAACTCCTTTGTGATGAGTGCATTCAACTCACAGAGTTGAAGCTTCCTTTTGATAGAGCAGTTTTGAAACACTCTTTTAGCAGCATCTGCAGGTGGATATTTGGAGCGCTTTGAGGCCAAGGCTGGAAAACGAAATATCATCACATAAAAACTCGACAGAAGCATTCTCTGAAACTTCTTTGTGATGAGTGCATTCAACTCACAGACTCGAACGTTGCTTTTGATAGAACAGTTTAGAAACACTCCTTTTGTAGAATCTGCAAGTGTTTATTTGGAGCGCTTGGAGGCCTATGTTGGAAAAGGACATATCTTCACATCAAGAGTAGACAGACGCATTCTCAGAAACTTCTTTGTGATGAGTGCATTGAACTCACAGAGTTGAACCTACCTATTGATAGAGAAGTTTTGAAACACCCTTTTTGTAGAATCTGCAAGTGAATATTTGGCGCGATTTGAGGCCGATGCAGGAAACGGAAATATCTTCACATGAAAGCTAGACAGATGAATTCTCCGAAACGTCTTTGTGATGAGTGCATTCAACTCACAGACTTGAAGCTTCCTTTTGAAAGAGCAGTTTCGAAACACTCTTTTTGTAGAATCTGCAAGTGGATATTTGGAGCGCTTTGAGGGCTATGCTGGAAAAGTTAATACCTTCACCTAAAAACTAGACAGACGCAAACTCAGAAACTTCTTTGTGACGTGCGCATTGAACTCACAGAGTTGAACCTTTCTTTTGATACAGAAGTTTTGAAACACTCTTTTCGTAGAATCTTCAAGTGGATGGATGGAGTGATTTGAGGCCTATGCTGGAAAAGGAAATACCTTCACGTAGAAACGAGACAAAAGCATTCTCAGAAAGTTCCCTGTGCTTTGTGCATTCAACTCACAGAGTTGAACATTCCCTTTGATAGAGCAGTTTTGAAACACTCTTTTTGTAGAATCTGCAAGTGGATATTTGGAGCGCTTTGAGGCCTCTGCCGCCAAAGGAATTATCATTGCATAAAAACTAGATGGAAGCGTTCTCAGAAACTTCCTTGTGATGAGTGCCTTCAACTCGCAGAGTGGAACCTTCCTTTCGATAGACCAGTTTTGAAACACTGTTTTTGTAGAATCCGCAAGTGGCTATTTGGAGCTCTTTGAGGCTTATGCTGGAGAAGGAAATCTCTTCGTCTACAAACTAGACAGAAGCATTCTCAGAAACTTCTTTGTCATGTGGGGATTGAACTCACAGAGTTGAACATTCCTTTACATAGAGCCGTTTTGCAACACCCTTTCGGTGGAAAGTGAAAGTGCTTATTTGGTGCGATGGCGGCATCTAGTGGATAAGGAAATACATTCAGATGAAAACAAGATACATCCATTCTCAGAAACTTCTTTGTGATGACTGCATTCTACTCACAGAGTTGAACCTTCCTTTTGATAGAGCAGTTTTGAAACACTCTTTTTGTGGAATCTGCAAGTGGCTATTTGGAGCGCTTTGAGGCCTATGCTGGAAAAGGAAATCTCTTCACATAAAACCTAGACAGAAGTATTCCCAGAAAGTTTTTCTGATGTGCGCATTCAACTCACCGAGTTGAACCTTCCTTTAGATAGAGCAGTTTTGAAACACTCTGTCTGTAGTACCTGCGAGTGGATATTTGGAGTGCTTTGAGTGCTACACTGTAAAAGCAAATATCTTCACTTGGAATCTAGACAGAAGAATTCTCAGAGACTTCCCTGTGCTCTCTGCATTCCACTCACAGAGTTGAACCTTCCTTTTGATAGAACAGTTTTGAAACACTCTTGTGGTAGAATCTGCAAGTCGATATTTGGAAGGTTTGGAGGCCTATCCTGGGAAAGGAAATATCTTCCCATCAAAACTAGACAGAAGCATTCTCAGAAGCTTCTTAGTGATGTGCGCATTCAAGTCACAGAGTTGAAGCTTCCTTTTGATATAGCAGTTTTGAACCACTCTTTTAGTGGAATCTGCAAGTGGATGTTCGGAGAGCTAAGAGGCCAACACTGGAAAAGGAAATCTCTTCACGTAAAAACTAGACGGAAGCATTCTCAGAAACTTCAATGGGCTTTACGCATTCAACTCACAGAGTGCAATGTTGCTTTTGCGAGCGCAGTTTTAAAAGACTGTTTTTGTAGAATTTGCTAGAGGATGTTTGGAGCGATGTGAGGCCTTTGCTGGAAAAGGAAATATCTTCACATAAAACCTAGACAGAAGCATTCTCAGAAACTCCTTTGTGATGAGTGCATTCAAATCACACACTTGAACCTTCCTTTGGAAAGAGCAGTTTTGAAACACTCTTTCTGAAGAATCTGCAAGGGGATATTTGGAGCGATTTGAGGCCTATGCTGGAAATGAAATATCTTCACCTAAAAACTAGACGGAAGCATTCTCAGAAACTCCTTTGTGATGAGTGCATTCAACTCACAGAGTTGAAGCTTCCTTTTGATAGAGCAGTTTTGAAACACTCTTTTAGCAGCATCTGCAGGTGGATATTTGGAGCGCTTTGAGGCCAAGGCTGGAAAACGAAATATCATCACATAAAAACTCGACAGAAGCATTCTCTGAAACTTCTTTGTGATGAGTGCATTCAACTCACAGACTCGAACGTTGCTTTTGATAGAACAGTTTAGAAACACTCCTTTTGTAGAATCTGCAAGTGTTTATTTGGAGCGCTTGGAGGCCTATGTTGGAAAAGGACATATCTTCACATCAAGAGTAGACAGACGCATTCTCAGAAACTTCTTTGTGATGAGTGCATTGAACTCACAGAGTTGAACCTACCTATTGATAGAGAAGTTTTGAAACACCCTTTTTGTAGAATCTGCAAGTGAATATTTGGCGCGATTTGAGGCCGATGCAGGAAACGGAAATATCTTCACATGAAAGCTAGACAGATGAATTCTCCGAAACGTCTTTGTGATGAGTGCATTCAACTCACAGACTTGAAGCTTCCTTCTGAAAGAGCAGTTTCGAAACACTCTTTTTGTAGAATCTGCAAGTGGATATTTGGAGCGCTTTGAGGGCTATGCTGGAAAAGTTAATACCTTCACCTAAAAACTAGACAGACGCAAACTCAGAAACTTCTTTGTGACGTGCGCATTGAACTCACAGAGTTGAACCTTTCTTTTGATACAGAAGTTTTGAAACACTCTTTTCGTAGAATCTTCAAGTGGATGGATGGAGTGATTTGAGGCCTATGCTGGAAAAGGAAATACCTTCACGTTGAAACGAGACAAAAGCATTCTCAGAAAGTTCCCTGTGCTTTGTGCATTCAACTCACAGAGTTGAACATTCCCTTTGATAGAGCAGTTTTGAAACACTCTTCTTGTAGAATCTGCAAGTGGATATTTGGAGCGCTTTGAGGCCTCTGCCGCCAAAGGAATTATCATTGCATAAAAACTAGATGGAAGCGTTCTCAGAAACTTCCTTGTGATGAGTGCCTTCAACTCGCAGAGTGGAACCTTCCTTTCGATAGACCAGTTTTGAAACACTGTTTTTGTAGAATCCGCAAGTGGCTATTTGGAGCTCTTTGAGGCTTATACTGGAAAAGGAAATATCTTCGTCTACAAACTAGACAGAAGCATTCTCAGAAACTTCTTTGTCATGTGGGGATTGAACTCACAGAGTTGAACATTCCTTTACATAGAGCAGTTTTTCAACACCCTTTCGGTGGAAAGTGAAAGTGCTTATTTGGTGCGATGGCGGCATCTAGTGGATAAGGAAATACATTCAGATGAAAACAAGATACATCCATTCTCAGAAACTTCTTTGTGATGACTGCATTCTACTCACAGAGTTGAACCTTCCTTTTGATAGAGCAGTTTTGAAACACTCTTTTTGTGGAATCTGCAATTGGCTATTTGGAGCGCTTTGAGGCCTATGCTGGAAAAGGAAATCTCTTCACATAAAACCTAGACAGAAGTATTCCCAGAAAGTTTTTCTGATGTGCGCATTCAACTCACCGAGTTGAACCTTCCTTTAGATAGAGCAGTTTTGAAACACTCTGTCTGTAGTACCTGCGAGTGGATATTTGGAGTGTTTGAGTGCTACACTGTAAAAGCAAATATCTTCACTTGGAATCTAGACAGAAGAATTCTCAGAGACTTCCCTGTGCTCTCTGCATTCCACTCACAGAGTTGAACCTTCCTTTTGATAGAACAGTTTTGAAACACTCTTGTGGTAGAATCTGCAAGTCGATATTTGGAAGGTTTGGAGGCCTATCCTGGGAAAGGAAATATCTTCCCATCAAAACTAGACAGAAGCATTCTCAGAAGCTTCTTAGTGATGTGCGCATTCAAGTCACAGAGTTGAAGCTTCCTTTTGATATAGCAGTTTTGAACCACTCTTTTAGTGGAATCTGCAAGTGGATGTTCGGAGAGCTAAGAGGCCAACACTGGAAAAGGAAATCTCTTCACGTAAAAACTAGACGGAAGCATTCTCAGAAACTTCAATGGGCTTTACGCATTCAACTCACAGAGTGCAATGTTGCTTTTGCGAGCGCAGTTTTAAAAGACTGTTTTTGTAGAATTTGCTAGAGGATGTTTGGAGCGATGTGAGGCCTTTGCTGGAAAAGGAAATATCTTCACATAAAACCTAGACAGAAGCATTCTCAGAAACTCCTTTGTGATGAGTGCATTCAAATCACACACTTGAACCTTCCTTTGGAAAGAGCAGTTTTGAAACACTCTTTCTGAAGAATCTGCAAGGGGATATTTGGAGCGATTTGAGGCCTCTGCTGGAAATGAAATATCTTCACCTAAAAACTAGACGGAAGCATTCTCAGAAACTCCTTTGTGATGAGTGCATTCAACTCACAGAGTTGAAGCTTCCTTTTGATAGAGCAGTTTTGAAACACTCTTTTAGCAGCATCTGCAGGTGGATATTTGGAGCGCTTTGAGGCCAAGGCTGGAAAACGAAATATCATCACATAAAAACTCGACAGAAGCATTCTCTGAAACTTCTTTGTGATGAGTGCATTCAACTCACAGACTCGAACGTTGCTTTTGATAGAACAGTTTAGAAACACTCCTTTTGTAGAATCTGCAAGTGTTTATTTGGAGCGCTTGGAGGCCTATGTTGGAAAAGGACATATCTTCACATCAAGAGTAGACAGACGCATTCTCAGAAACTTCTTTGTGATGAGTGCATTGAACTCACAGAGTTGAACCTACCTATTGATAGAGAAGTTTTGAAACACCCTTTTTGTAGAATCTGCAAGTGAATATTTGGCACGATTTGAGGTCGATGCAGGAAACGGAAATATCTTCACATGAAAGCTAGACAGATGAATTCTCCGAAACGTCTTTGTGATGAGTGCATTCAACTCACAGACTTGAAGCTTCCTTTTGAAAGAGCAGTTTCGAAACACTCTTTTTGTAGAATCTGCAAGTGGATATTTGGAGCGCTTTGAGGGCTATGCTGGAAAAGTTAATACCTTCACCTAAAAACTAGACAGACGCAAACTCAGAAACTTCTTTGTGACGTGCGCATTGAACTCACAGAGTTGAACCTTTCTTTTGATACAGAAGTTTTGAAACACTCTTTTCGTAGAATCTTCAAGTGGATGGATGGAGTGATTTGAGGCCTATGCTGGAAAAGGAAATACCTTCACGTAGAAACGAGACAAAAGCATTCTCAGAAAGTTCCCTGTGCTTTGTGCATTCAACTCACAGAGTTGAACATTCCCTTTGATAGAGCAGTTTTGAAACACTCTTCTTGTAGAATCTGCAAGTGGATATTTGGAGCGCTTTGAGGCCTCTGCCGCCAAAGGAATTATCATTGCATAAAAACTAGATGGAAGCGTTCTCAGAAACTTCCTTGTGATGAGTGCCTTCAACTCGCAGAGTGGAACCTTCCTTTCGATAGACCAGTTTTGAAACACTGTTTTTGTAGAATCCGCAAGTGGCTATTTGGAGCTCTTTGAGGCTTATGCTGGAGAAGGAAATCTCTTCGTCTACAAACTAGACAGAAGCATTCTCAGAAACTTCTTTGTCATGTGGGGATTGAACTCACAGAGTTGAACATTCCTTTACATAGAGCCGTTTTGCAACACCCTTTCGGTGGAAAGTGAAAGTGCTTATTTGGTGCGATGGCGGCATCTAGTGGATAAGGAAATACATTCAGATGAAAACAAGATACATCCATTCTCAGAAACTTCTTTGTGATGACTGCATTCTACTCACAGAGTTGAACCTTCCTTTTGATAGTACAGTTTTGAAACACTCTTTTTGTGGAATCTGCAAGTGGCTATTTGGAGCGCTTTGAGGCCTATGCTGGAAAAGGAAATCTCTTCACATAAAACCTAGACAGAAGTATTCCCAGAAAGTTTTTCTGATGTGCGCATTCAACTCACCGAGTTGAACCTTCCTTTAGATAGAGCAGTTTTGAAACACTCTGTCTGTAGTACCTGCGAGTGGATATTTGGAGTGCTTTGAGTGCTACACTGTAAAAGCAAATATCTTCACTTGGAATCTAGACAGAAGAATTCTCAGAGACTTCCCTGTGCTCTCTGCATTCCACTCACAGAGTTGAACCTTCCTTTTGATAGAACAGTTTTGAAACACTCTTGTGGTAGAATCTGCAAGTCGATATTTGGAAGGTTTGGAGGCCTATCCTGGGAAAGGAAATATCTTCCCATCAAAACTAGACAGAAGCATTCTCAGAAACTTCTTAGTGATGTGCGCATTCAAGTCACAGAGTTGAAGCTTCCTTTTGATATAGCAGTTTTGAACCACTCTTTTAGTGGAATCTGCAAGTGGATGTTCGGAGAGCTAAGAGGCCAACACTGGAAAAGGAAATCTCTTCACGTAAAAACTAGACGGAAGCATTCTCAGAAACTTCAATGGGCTTTACGCATTCAACTCACAGTGCAATGTTGCTTTTGCGAGCGCAGTTTTAAAAGACTGTTTTTGTAGAATTTGCTAGAGGATGTTTGGAGCGATGTGAGGCCTTTGCTGGAAAAGGAAATATCTTCACATAAAACCTAGACAGAAGCATTCTCAGAAACTCCTTTGTGATGAGTGCATTCAAATCACACACTTGAACCTTCCTTTGGAAAGAGCAGTTTTGAAACACTCTTTGTGAAGAATCTGCAAGTGGATATTTGGAGCGATTTGAGGCCTATGCTGGAAATGAAATATCTTCACCTAAAAACTAGACGGAAGCATTCTCAGAAACTCCTTTGTGATGAGTGCATTCAACTCACAGAGTTGAAGCTTCCTTTTGATAGAGCAGTTTTGAAACACTCTTTTAGCAACATCTGCAGGTGGATATTTGGAGCGCTTTGAGGCCAAGGCTGGAAAACGAAATATCATCACATAAAAACTCGACAGAAGCATTCTCTGAAACTTCTTTGTGATGAGTGCATTCAACTCACAGACTCGAACGTTGCTTTTGATAGAACAGTTTAGAAACACTCCTTTTGTAGAATCTGCAAGTGTTTATTTGGAGCGCTTGGAGGCCTATGTTGGAAAAGGACATATCTTCACATCAAGAGTAGACAGACGCATTCTCAGAAACTTCTTTGTGATGAGTGCATTGAACTCACAGAGTTGAACCTACCTATTGATAGAGAAGTTTTGAAACACCCTTTTTGTAGAATCTGCAAGTGAATATTTGGCGCGATTTGAGGCCTATGCAGGAAACGGAAATATCTTCACATGAAAGCTAGACAGATGAATTCTCCGAACCGTCTTTGTGATGAGTGCATTCAACTCACAGACTTGAAGCTTCCTTTTGAAAGAGCAGTTTCGAAACACTCTTTTTGTAGAATCTGCAAGTGGATATTTGGAGCGCTTTGAGGGCTATGCTGGAAAAGTTAATACCTTCACCTAAAAACTAGACAGACGCAAACTCAGAAACTTCTTTGTGACGTGCGCATTGAACTCACAGAGTTGAACCTTTCTTTTGATACAGAAGTTTTGAAACACTCTTTTCGTAGAATCTTCAAGTGGATGGATGGAGTGATTTGAGGCCTATGCTGGAAAAGGAAATACCTTCACGTAGAAACGAGACAAAAGCATTCTCAGAAAGTTCCCTGTGCTTTGTGCATTCAACTCACAGAGTTGAACATTCCCTTTGATAGAGCAGTTTTGAAACACTCTTTTTGTAGAATCTGCAAGTGGATATTTGGAGCGCTTTGAGGCCTCTGCCGCCAAAGGAATTATCATTGCATAAAAACTAGATGGAAGCGTTCTCAGAAACTTCCTTGTGATGAGTGCCCTCAACTCGCAGAGTGGAACCTTCCTTTCGATAGACCAGTTTTGAAACACTGTTTTTGTAGAATCCGCAAGTGGCTATTTGGAGCTCTTTGAGGCTTATGCTGGAGAAGGAAATCTCTTCGTCTACAAACTAGACAGAAGCATTCTCAGAAACTTCTTTGTCATGTGGGGATTGAACTCACAGAGTTGAACATTCCTTTACATAGAGCCGTTTTGCAACACCCTTTCGGTGGAAAGTGAAAGTGCTTATTTGGTGCGATGGCGGCATCTAGTGGATAAGGAAATACATTCAGATGAAAACAAGATACATCCATTCTCAGAAACTTCTTTGTGATGACTGCATTCTACTCACAGAGTTGAACCTTCCTTTTGATAGAGCAGTTTTGAAACACTCTTTTTGTGGAATCTGCAAGTGGCTATTTGGAGCGCTTTGAGGCCTATGCTGGAAAAGGAAATCTCTTCACATAAAACCTAGACAGAAGTATTCCCAGAAAGTTTTTCTGATGTGCGCATTCAACTCACCGAGTTGAACCTTCCTTTAGATAGAGCAGTTTTGAAACACTCTGTCTGTAGTACCTGCGAGTGGATATTTGGAGTGCTTTGAGTGCTACACTGTAAAAGCAAATATCTTCACTTGGAATCTAGACAGAAGAATTCTCAGAGACTTCCCTGTGCTCTCTGCATTCCACTCACAGAGTTGAACCTTCCTTTTGATAGAACAGTTTTGAAACACTCTTGTGGTAGAATCTGCAAGTCGATATTTGGAAGGTTTGGAGGCCTATCCTGGGAAAGGAAATATCTTCCCATCAAAACTAGACAGAAGCATTCTCAGAAGCTTCTTAGTGATGTGCGCATTCAAGTCACAGAGTTGAAGCTTCCTTTTGATATAGCAGTTTTGAACCACTCTTTTAGTGGAATCTGCAAGTGGATGTTCGGAGAGCTAAGAGGCCAACACTGGAAAAGGAAATCTCTTCACGTAAAAACTAGACGGAAGCATTCTCAGAAACTTCAATGGGCTTTACGCATTCAACTCACAGAGTGCAATGTTGCTTTTGCGAGCGCAGTTTTAAAAGACTGTTTTTGTAGAATTTGCTAGAGGATGTTTGGAGCGATGTGAGGCCTTTGCTGGAAAAGGAAATATCTTCACATAAAACCTAGACAGAAGCATTCTCAGAAACTCCTTTGTGATGAGTGCATTCAAATCACACACTTGAACCTTCCTTTGGAAAGAGCAGTTTTGAAACACTCTTTCTGAAGAATCTGCAAGGGGATATTTGGAGCGATTTGAGGCCTATGCTGGAAATGAAATATCTTCACCTAAAAACTAGACGGAAGCATTCTCAGAAACTCCTTTGTGATGAGTGCATTCAACTCACAGAGTTGAAGCTTCCTTTTGATAGAGCAGTTTTGAAACACTCTTTTAGCAGCATCTGCAGGTGGATATTTGGAGCGCTTTGAGGCCAAGGCTGGAAAACGAAATATCATCACATAAAAACTCGACAGAAGCATTCTCTGAAACTTCTTTGTGATGAGTGCATTCAACTCACAGACTCGAACGTTGCTTTTGATAGAACAGTTTAGAAACACTCCTTTTGTAGAATCTGCAAGTGTTTATTTGGAGCGCTTGGAGGCCTATGTTGGAAAAGGACATATCTTCACATCAAGAGTAGACAGACGCATTCTCAGAAACTTCTTTGTGATGAGTGCATTGAACTCACAGAGTTGAACCTACCTATTGATAGAGAAGTTTTGAAACACCCTTTTTGTAGAATCTGCAAGTGAATATTTGGCGCGATTTGAGGCCGATGCAGGAAACGGAAATATCTTCACATGAAAGCTAGACAGATGAATTCTCCGAAACGTCTTTGTGATGAGTGCATTCAACTCACAGACTTGAAGCTTCCTTTTGAAAGAGCAGTTTCGAAACACTCTTTTTGTAGAATCTGCAAGTGGATATTTGGAGCGCTTTGAGGGCTATGCTGGAAAAGTTAATACCTTCACCTAAAAACTAGACAGACGCAAACTCAGAAACTTCTTTGTGACGTGCGCATTGAACTCACAGAGTTGAACCTTTCTTTTGATACAGAAGTTTTGAAACACTCTTTTCGTAGAATCTTCAAGTGGATGGATGGAGTGATTTGAGGCCTATGCTGGAAAAGGAAATACCTTCACGTAGAAACGAGACAAAAGCATTCTCAGAAAGTTCCCTGTGCTTTGTGCATTCAACTCACAGAGTTGAACATTCCCTTTGATAGAGCAGTTTTGAAACACTCTTTTTGTAGAATCTGCAAGTGGATATTTGGAGCGCTTTGAGGCCTCTGCCGCCAAAGGAATTATCATTGCATAAAAACTAGATGGAAGCGTTCTCAGAAACTTCCTTGTGATGAGTGCCTTCAACTCGCAGAGTGGAACCTTCCTTTCGATAGACCAGTTTTGAAACACTGTTTTTGTAGAATCCGCAAGTGGCTATTTGGAGCTCTTTGAGGCTTATGCTGGAGAAGGAAATCTCTTCGTCTACAAACTAGACAGAAGCATTCTCAGAAACTTCTTTGTCATGTGGGGATTGAACTCACAGAGTTGAACATTCCTTTACATAGAGCCGTTTTGCAACACCCTTTCGGTGGAAAGTGAAAGTGCTTATTTGGTGCGATGGCGGCATCTAGTGGATAAGGAAATACATTCAGATGAAAACAAGATACATCCATTCTCAGAAACTTCTTTGTGATGACTGCATTCTACTCACAGAGTTGAACCTTCCTTTTGATAGAGCAGTTTTGAAACACTCTTTTTGTGGAATCTGCAAGTGGCTATTTGGAGCGCTTTGAGGCCTATGCTGGAAAAGGAAATCTCTTCACATAAAACCTAGACAGAAGTATTCCCAGAAAGTTTTTCTGATGTGCGCATTCAACTCACCGAGTTGAACCTTCCTTTAGATAGAGCAGTTTTGAAACACTCTGTCTGTAGTACCTGCGAGTGGATATTTGGAGTGCTTTGAGTGCTACACTGTAAAAGCAAATATCTTCACTTGGAATCTAGACAGAAGAATTCTCAGAGACTTCCCTGTGCTCTCTGCATTCCACTCACAGAGTTGAACCTTCCTTTTGATAGAACAGTTTTGAAACACTCTTGTGGTAGAATCTGCAAGTCGATATTTGGAAGGTTTGGAGGCCTATCCTGGGAAAGGAAATATCTTCCCATCAAAACTAGACAGAAGCATTCTCAGAAGCTTCTTAGTGATGTGCGCATTCAAGTCACAGAGTTGAAGCTTCCTTTTGATATAGCAGTTTTGAACCACTCTTTTAGTGGAATCTGCAAGTGGATGTTCGGAGAGCTAAGAGGCCAACACTGGAAAAGGAAATCTCTTCACGTAAAAACTAGACGGAAGCATTCTCAGAAACTTCAATGGGCTTTACGCATTCAACTCACAGAGTGCAATGTTGCTTTTGCGAGCGCAGTTTTAAAAGACTGTTTTTGTAGAATTTGCTAGAGGATGTTTGGAGCGATGTGAGGCCTTTGCTGGAAAAGGAAATATCTTCACATAAAACCTAGACAGAAGCATTCTCAGAAACTCCTTTGTGATGAGTGCATTCAAATCACACACTTGAACCTTCCTTTGGAAAGAGCAGTTTTGAAACACTCTTTCTGAAGAATCTGCAAGGGGATATTTGGAGCGATTTGAGGCCTATGCTGGAAATGAAATATCTTCACCTAAAAACTAGACGGAAGCATTCTCAGAAACTCCTTTGTGATGAGTGCATTCAACTCACAGAGTTGAAGCTTCCTTTTGATAGAGCAGTTTTGAAACACTCTTTTAGCAGCATCTGCAGGTGGATATTTGGAGCGCTTTGAGGCCAAGGCTGGAAAACGAAATATCATCACATAAAAACTCGACAGAAGCATTCTCTGAAACTTCTTTGTGATGAGTGCATTCAACTCACAGACTCGAACGTTGCTTTTGATAGAACAGTTTAGAAACACTCCTTTTGTAGAATCTGCAAGTGTTTATTTGGAGCGCTTGGAGGCCTATGTTGGAAAAGGACATATCTTCACATCAAGAGTAGACAGACGCATTCTCAGAAACTTCTTTGTGATGAGTGCATTGAACTCACAGAGTTGAACCTACCTATTGATAGAGAAGTTTTGAAACACCCTTTTTGTAGAATCTGCAAGTGAATATTTGGCGCGATTTGAGGCCGATGCAGGAAACGGAAATATCTTCACATGAAAGCTAGACAGATGAATTCTCCGAAACGTCTTTGTGATGAGTGCATTCAACTCACAGACTTGAAGCTTCCTTCTGAAAGAGCAGTTTCGAAACACTCTTTTTGTAGAATCTGCAAGTGGATATTTGGAGCGCTTTGAGGGCTATGCTGGAAAAGTTAATACCTTCACCTAAAAACTAGACAGACGCAAACTCAGAAACTTCTTTGTGACGTGCGCATTGAACTCACAGAGTTGAACCTTTCTTTTGATACAGAAGTTTTGAAACACTCTTTTCGTAGAATCTTCAAGTGGATGGATGGAGTGATTTGAGGCCTATGCTGGAAAAGGAAATACCTTCACGTTGAAACGAGACAAAAGCATTCTCAGAAAGTTCCCTGTGCTTTGTGCATTCAACTCACAGAGTTGAACATTCCCTTTGATAGAGCAGTTTTGAAACACTCTTCTTGTAGAATCTGCAAGTGGATATTTGGAGCGCTTTGAGGCCTCTGCCGCCAAAGGAATTATCATTGCATAAAAACTAGATGGAAGCGTTCTCAGAAACTTCCTTGTGATGAGTGCCTTCAACTCGCAGAGTGGAACCTTCCTTTCGATAGACCAGTTTTGAAACACTGTTTTTGTAGAATCCGCAAGTGGCTATTTGGAGCTCTTTGAGGCTTATACTGGAAAAGGAAATATCTTCGTCTACAAACTAGACAGAAGCATTCTCAGAAACTTCTTTGTCATGTGGGGATTGAACTCACAGAGTTGAACATTCCTTTACATAGAGCAGTTTTTCAACACCCTTTCGGTGGAAAGTGAAAGTGCTTATTTGGTGCGATGGCGGCATCTAGTGGATAAGGAAATACATTCAGATGAAAACAAGATACATCCATTCTCAGAAACTTCTTTGTGATGACTGCATTCTACTCACAGAGTTGAACCTTCCTTTTGATAGAGCAGTTTTGAAACACTCTTTTTGTGGAATCTGCAATTGGCTATTTGGAGCGCTTTGAGGCCTATGCTGGAAAAGGAAATCTCTTCACATAAAACCTAGACAGAAGTATTCCCAGAAAGTTTTTCTGATGTGCGCATTCAACTCACCGAGTTGAACCTTCCTTTAGATAGAGCAGTTTTGAAACACTCTGTCTGTAGTACCTGCGAGTGGATATTTGGAGTGTTTGAGTGCTACACTGTAAAAGCAAATATCTTCACTTGGAATCTAGACAGAAGAATTCTCAGAGACTTCCCTGTGCTCTCTGCATTCCACTCACAGAGTTGAACCTTCCTTTTGATAGAACAGTTTTGAAACACTCTTGTGGTAGAATCTGCAAGTCGATATTTGGAAGGTTTGGAGGCCTATCCTGGGAAAGGAAATATCTTCCCATCAAAACTAGACAGAAGCATTCTCAGAAGCTTCTTAGTGATGTGCGCATTCAAGTCACAGAGTTGAAGCTTCCTTTTGATATAGCAGTTTTGAACCACTCTTTTAGTGGAATCTGCAAGTGGATGTTCGGAGAGCTAAGAGGCCAACACTGGAAAAGGAAATCTCTTCACGTAAAAACTAGACGGAAGCATTCTCAGAAACTTCAATGGGCTTTACGCATTCAACTCACAGAGTGCAATGTTGCTTTTGCGAGCGCAGTTTTAAAAGACTGTTTTTGTAGAATTTGCTAGAGGATGTTTGGAGCGATGTGAGGCCTTTGCTGGAAAAGGAAATATCTTCACATAAAACCTAGACAGAAGCATTCTCAGAAACTCCTTTGTGATGAGTGCATTCAAATCACACACTTGAACCTTCCTTTGGAAAGAGCAGTTTTGAAACACTCTTTCTGAAGAATCTGCAAGGGGATATTTGGAGCGATTTGAGGCCTCTGCTGGAAATGAAATATCTTCACCTAAAAACTAGACGGAAGCATTCTCAGAAACTCCTTTGTGATGAGTGCATTCAACTCACAGAGTTGAAGCTTCCTTTTGATAGAGCAGTTTTGAAACACTCTTTTAGCAGCATCTGCAGGTGGATATTTGGAGCGCTTTGAGGCCAAGGCTGGAAAACGAAATATCATCACATAAAAACTCGACAGAAGCATTCTCTGAAACTTCTTTGTGATGAGTGCATTCAACTCACAGACTCGAACGTTGCTTTTGATAGAACAGTTTAGAAACACTCCTTTTGTAGAATCTGCAAGTGTTTATTTGGAGCGCTTGGAGGCCTATGTTGGAAAAGGACATATCTTCACATCAAGAGTAGACAGACGCATTCTCAGAAACTTCTTTGTGATGAGTGCATTGAACTCACAGAGTTGAACCTACCTATTGATAGAGAAGTTTTGAAACACCCTTTTTGTAGAATCTGCAAGTGAATATTTGGCACGATTTGAGGTCGATGCAGGAAACGGAAATATCTTCACATGAAAGCTAGACAGATGAATTCTCCGAAACGTCTTTGTGATGAGTGCATTCAACTCACAGACTTGAAGCTTCCTTTTGAAAGAGCAGTTTCGAAACACTCTTTTTGTAGAATCTGCAAGTGGATATTTGGAGCGCTTTGAGGGCTATGCTGGAAAAGTTAATACCTTCACCTAAAAACTAGACAGACGCAAACTCAGAAACTTCTTTGTGACGTGCGCATTGAACTCACAGAGTTGAACCTTTCTTTTGATACAGAAGTTTTGAAACACTCTTTTCGTAGAATCTTCAAGTGGATGGATGGAGTGATTTGAGGCCTATGCTGGAAAAGGAAATACCTTCACGTAGAAACGAGACAAAAGCATTCTCAGAAAGTTCCCTGTGCTTTGTGCATTCAACTCACAGAGTTGAACATTCCCTTTGATAGAGCAGTTTTGAAACACTCTTCTTGTAGAATCTGCAAGTGGATATTTGGAGCGCTTTGAGGCCTCTGCCGCCAAAGGAATTATCATTGCATAAAAACTAGATGGAAGCGTTCTCAGAAACTTCCTTGTGATGAGTGCCTTCAACTCGCAGAGTGGAACCTTCCTTTCGATAGACCAGTTTTGAAACACTGTTTTTGTAGAATCCGCAAGTGGCTATTTGGAGCTCTTTGAGGCTTATGCTGGAGAAGGAAATCTCTTCGTCTACAAACTAGACAGAAGCATTCTCAGAAACTTCTTTGTCATGTGGGGATTGAACTCACAGAGTTGAACATTCCTTTACATAGAGCCGTTTTGCAACACCCTTTCGGTGGAAAGTGAAAGTGCTTATTTGGTGCGATGGCGGCATCTAGTGGATAAGGAAATACATTCAGATGAAAACAAGATACATCCATTCTCAGAAACTTCTTTGTGATGACTGCATTCTACTCACAGAGTTGAACCTTCCTTTTGATAGTACAGTTTTGAAACACTCTTTTTGTGGAATCTGCAAGTGGCTATTTGGAGCGCTTTGAGGCCTATGCTGGAAAAGGAAATCTCTTCACATAAAACCTAGACAGAAGTATTCCCAGAAAGTTTTTCTGATGTGCGCATTCAACTCACCGAGTTGAACCTTCCTTTAGATAGAGCAGTTTTGAAACACTCTGTCTGTAGTACCTGCGAGTGGATATTTGGAGTGCTTTGAGTGCTACACTGTAAAAGCAAATATCTTCACTTGGAATCTAGACAGAAGAATTCTCAGAGACTTCCCTGTGCTCTCTGCATTCCACTCACAGAGTTGAACCTTCCTTTTGATAGAACAGTTTTGAAACACTCTTGTGGTAGAATCTGCAAGTCGATATTTGGAAGGTTTGGAGGCCTATCCTGGGAAAGGAAATATCTTCCCATCAAAACTAGACAGAAGCATTCTCAGAAACTTCTTAGTGATGTGCGCATTCAAGTCACAGAGTTGAAGCTTCCTTTTGATATAGCAGTTTTGAACCACTCTTTTAGTGGAATCTGCAAGTGGATGTTCGGAGAGCTAAGAGGCCAACACTGGAAAAGGAAATCTCTTCACGTAAAAACTAGACGGAAGCATTCTCAGAAACTTCAATGGGCTTTACGCATTCAACTCACAGTGCAATGTTGCTTTTGCGAGCGCAGTTTTAAAAGACTGTTTTTGTAGAATTTGCTAGAGGATGTTTGGAGCGATGTGAGGCCTTTGCTGGAAAAGGAAATATCTTCACATAAAACCTAGACAGAAGCATTCTCAGAAACTCCTTTGTGATGAGTGCATTCAAATCACACACTTGAACCTTCCTTTGGAAAGAGCAGTTTTGAAACACTCTTTGTGAAGAATCTGCAAGTGGATATTTGGAGCGATTTGAGGCCTATGCTGGAAATGAAATATCTTCACCTAAAAACTAGACGGAAGCATTCTCAGAAACTCCTTTGTGATGAGTGCATTCAACTCACAGAGTTGAAGCTTCCTTTTGATAGAGCAGTTTTGAAACACTCTTTTAGCAACATCTGCAGGTGGATATTTGGAGCGCTTTGAGGCCAAGGCTGGAAAACGAAATATCATCACATAAAAACTCGACAGAAGCATTCTCTGAAACTTCTTTGTGATGAGTGCATTCAACTCACAGACTCGAACGTTGCTTTTGATAGAACAGTTTAGAAACACTCCTTTTGTAGAATCTGCAAGTGTTTATTTGGAGCGCTTGGAGGCCTATGTTGGAAAAGGACATATCTTCACATCAAGAGTAGACAGACGCATTCTCAGAAACTTCTTTGTGATGAGTGCATTGAACTCACAGAGTTGAACCTACCTATTGATAGAGAAGTTTTGAAACACCCTTTTTGTAGAATCTGCAAGTGAATATTTGGCGCGATTTGAGGCCTATGCAGGAAACGGAAATATCTTCACATGAAAGCTAGACAGATGAATTCTCCGAACCGTCTTTGTGATGAGTGCATTCAACTCACAGACTTGAAGCTTCCTTTTGAAAGAGCAGTTTCGAAACACTCTTTTTGTAGAATCTGCAAGTGGATATTTGGAGCGCTTTGAGGGCTATGCTGGAAAAGTTAATACCTTCACCTAAAAACTAGACAGACGCAAACTCAGAAACTTCTTTGTGACGTGCGCATTGAACTCACAGAGTTGAACCTTTCTTTTGATACAGAAGTTTTGAAACACTCTTTTCGTAGAATCTTCAAGTGGATGGATGGAGTGATTTGAGGCCTATGCTGGAAAAGGAAATACCTTCACGTAGAAACGAGACAAAAGCATTCTCAGAAAGTTCCCTGTGCTTTGTGCATTCAACTCACAGAGTTGAACATTCCCTTTGATAGAGCAGTTTTGAAACACTCTTTTTGTAGAATCTGCAAGTGGATATTTGGAGCGCTTTGAGGCCTCTGCCGCCAAAGGAATTATCATTGCATAAAAACTAGATGGAAGCGTTCTCAGAAACTTCCTTGTGATGAGTGCCCTCAACTCGCAGAGTGGAACCTTCCTTTCGATAGACCAGTTTTGAAACACTGTTTTTGTAGAATCCGCAAGTGGCTATTTGGAGCTCTTTGAGGCTTATGCTGGAGAAGGAAATCTCTTCGTCTACAAACTAGACAGAAGCATTCTCAGAAACTTCTTTGTCATGTGGGGATTGAACTCACAGAGTTGAACATTCCTTTACATAGAGCCGTTTTGCAACACCCTTTCGGTGGAAAGTGAAAGTGCTTATTTGGTGCGATGGCGGCATCTAGTGGATAAGGAAATACATTCAGATGAAAACAAGATACATCCATTCTCAGAAACTTCTTTGTGATGACTGCATTCTACTCACAGAGTTGAACCTTCCTTTTGATAGAGCAGTTTTGAAACACTCTTTTTGTGGAATCTGCAAGTGGCTATTTGGAGCGCTTTGAGGCCTATGCTGGAAAAGGAAATCTCTTCACATAAAACCTAGACAGAAGTATTCCCAGAAAGTTTTTCTGATGTGCGCATTCAACTCACCGAGTTGAACCTTCCTTTAGATAGAGCAGTTTTGAAACACTCTGTCTGTAGTACCTGCGAGTGGATATTTGGAGTGCTTTGAGTGCTACACTGTAAAAGCAAATATCTTCACTTGGAATCTAGACAGAAGAATTCTCAGAGACTTCCCTGTGCTCTCTGCATTCCACTCACAGAGTTGAACCTTCCTTTTGATAGAACAGTTTTGAAACACTCTTGTGGTAGAATCTGCAAGTCGATATTTGGAAGGTTTGGAGGCCTATCCTGGGAAAGGAAATATCTTCCCATCAAAACTAGACAGAAGCATTCTCAGAAGCTTCTTAGTGATGTGCGCATTCAAGTCACAGAGTTGAAGCTTCCTTTTGATATAGCAGTTTTGAACCACTCTTTTAGTGGAATCTGCAAGTGGATGTTCGGAGAGCTAAGAGGCCAACACTGGAAAAGGAAATCTCTTCACGTAAAAACTAGACGGAAGCATTCTCAGAAACTTCAATGGGCTTTACGCATTCAACTCACAGAGTGCAATGTTGCTTTTGCGAGCGCAGTTTTAAAAGACTGTTTTTGTAGAATTTGCTAGAGGATGTTTGGAGCGATGTGAGGCCTTTGCTGGAAAAGGAAATATCTTCACATAAAACCTAGACAGAAGCATTCTCAGAAACTCCTTTGTGATGAGTGCATTCAAATCACACACTTGAACCTTCCTTTGGAAAGAGCAGTTTTGAAACACTCTTTCTGAAGAATCTGCAAGGGGATATTTGGAGCGATTTGAGGCCTCTGCTGGAAATGAAATATCTTCACCTAAAAACTAGACGGAAGCATTCTCAGAAACTCCTTTGTGATGAGTGCATTCAACTCACAGAGTTGAAGCTTCCTTTTGATAGAGCAGTTTTGAAACACTCTTTTAGCAGCATCTGCAGGTGGATATTTGGAGCGCTTTGAGGCCAAGGCTGGAAAACGAAATATCATCACATAAAAACTCGACAGAAGCATTCTCTGAAACTTCTTTGTGATGAGTGCATTCAACTCACAGACTCGAACGTTGCTTTTGATAGAACAGTTTAGAAACACTCCTTTTGTAGAATCTGCAAGTGTTTATTTGGAGCGCTTGGAGGCCTATGTTGGAAAAGGACATATCTTCACATCAAGAGTAGACAGACGCATTCTCAGAAACTTCTTTGTGATGAGTGCATTGAACTCACAGAGTTGAACCTACCTATTGATAGAGAAGTTTTGAAACACCCTTTTTGTAGAATCTGCAAGTGAATATTTGGCGCGATTTGAGGCCGATGCAGGAAACGGAAATATCTTCACATGAAAGCTAGACAGATGAATTCTCCGAAACGTCTTTGTGATGAGTGCATTCAACTCACAGACTTGAAGCTTCCTTTTGAAAGAGCAGTTTCGAAACACTCTTTTTGTAGAATCTGCAAGTGGATATTTGGAGCGCTTTGAGGGCTATGCTGGAAAAGTTAATACCTTCACCTAAAAACTAGACAGACGCAAACTCAGAAACTTCTTTGTGACGTGCGCATTGAACTCACAGAGTTGAACCTTTCTTTTGATACAGAAGTTTTGAAACACTCTTTTCGTAGAATCTTCAAGTGGATGGATGGAGTGATTTGAGGCCTATGCTGGAAAAGGAAATACCTTCACGTAGAAACGAGACAAAAGCATTCTCAGAAAGTTCCCTGTGCTTTGTGCATTCAACTCACAGAGTTGAACATTCCCTTTGATAGAGCAGTTTTGAAACACTCTTTTTGTAGAATCTGCAAGTGGATATTTGGAGCGCTTTGAGGCCTCTGCCGCCAAAGGAATTATCATTGCATAAAAACTAGATGGAAGCGTTCTCAGAAACTTCCTTGTGATGAGTGCCTTCAACTCGCAGAGTGGAACCTTCCTTTCGATAGACCAGTTTTGAAACACTGTTTTTGTAGAATCCGCAAGTGGCTATTTGGAGCTCTTTGAGGCTTATGCTGGAGAAGGAAATCTCTTCGTCTACAAACTAGACAGAAGGATTCTCAGAAACTTCTTTGTCATGTGGGGATTGAACTCACAGAGTTGAACATTCCTTTACATAGAGCCGTTTTGCAACACCCTTTCGGTGGAAAGTGAAAGTGCTTATTTGGTGCGATGGCGGCATCTAGTGGATAAGGAAATACATTCAGATGAAAACAAGATACATCCATTCTCAGAAACTTCTTTGTGATGACTGCATTCTACTCACAGAGTTGAACCTTCCTTTTGATAGAGCAGTTTTGAAACACACTTTCTGTGGAATCTGCAAGTGGCTATTTGGAGCGCTTTGAGGCCTATGCTGGAAAAGGAAATCTCTTCACATAAAACCTAGACAGAAGTATTCCCAGAAAGTTTTTCTGATGTGCGCATTCAACTCACCGAGTTGAACCTTCCTTTAGATAGAGCAGTTTTGAAACACTCTGTCTGTAGTACCTGCGAGTGGATATTTGGAGTGCTTTGAGTGCTACACTGTAAAAGCAAATATCTTCACTTGGAATCTAGACAGAAGAATTCTCAGAGACTTCCCTGTGCTCTCTGCATTCCACTCACAGAGTTGAACCTTCCTTTTGATAGAACAGTTTTGAAACACTCTTGTGGTAGAATCTGCAAGTCGATATTTGGAAGGTTTGGAGGCCTATCCTGGGAAAGGAAATATCTTCCCATCAAAACTAGACAGAAGCATTCTCAGAAACTTCTTAGTGATGTGCGCATTCAAGTCACAGAGTTGAAGCTTCCTTTTGATATAGCAGTTTTGAACCACTCTTTTAGTGGAATCTGCAAGTGGATGTTCGGAGAGCTAAGAGGCCAACACTGGAAAAGGAAATCTCTTCACGTAAAAACTAGACGGAAGCATTCTCAGAAACTTCAATGGGCTTTACGCATTCAACTCACAGAGTGCAATGTTGCTTTTGAGAGCGCAGTTTTAAAACACTGTTTTTGTAGAATTTGCTAGAGGATGTTTGGAGCGATGTGAGGCCTTTGCTGGAAAAGGAAATATCTTCACATAAAACCTAGACAGAAGCATTCTCAGAAACTCCTTTGTGATGAGTGCATTCAAATCACACACTTGAACCTTCCTTTGGAAAGAGCAGTTTTGAAACACTCTTTCTGAAGAATCTGCAAGTGGATATTTGGAGCGATTTGAGGCCTATGCTGGAAATGAAATATCTTCACCTAAAAACTAGACGGAAGCATTCTCAGAAACTCCTTTGTGATGAGTGCATTCAACTCACAGAGTTGAAGCTTCCTTTTGATAGAGCAGTTTTGAAACACTCTTTTAGCAGCATCTGCAGGTGGATATTTGGAGCGCTTTGAGGCCAAGGCTGGAAAACGAAATATCATCACATAAAAACTCGACAGAAGCATTCTCTGAAACTTCTTTGTGATGAGTGCATTCAACTCACAGACTCGAACGTTGCTTTTGATAGAACAGTTTAGAAACACTCCTTTTGTAGAATCTGCAAGTGTTTATTTGGAGCGCTTGGAGGCCTATGCTGGAAAAGGACATATCTTCACATCAAGAGTAGACAGACGCATTCTCAGAAACGTCTTTGTGATGAGTGCATTGAACTCACAGAGTTGAACCTACCTATTGATAGAGAAGTTTTGAAACACCCTTTTTGTAGAATCTGCAAGTGAATATTTGGCGCGATTTGAGGCCTATGCAGGAAACGGAAATATCTTCACATGAAAGCTAGACAGATGAATTCTCCGAAACATCTTTGTGATGAGTGCATTCAACTCACAGACTTGAAGCTTCCTTTTGAAAGAGCAGTTTCGAAACACTCTTTTTGTAGAATCTGCAAGTGGATATTTGGAGCGCTTTGAGGGCTATGCTGGAAAAGTTAATACCTTCACCTAAAAACTAGACAGACGCAAACTCAGAAACTTCTTTGTGACGTGTGCATTGAACTCACAGAGTTGAACCTTTCTTTTGATACAGAAGTTTTGAAACACTCTTTTCGTAGAATCTTCAAGTGGATGGATGGAGTGATTTGAGGCCTATGCTGGAAAAGGAAATACCTTCACGTAGAAACGAGACAAAAGCATTCTCAGAAAGTTCCCTGTGCTTTGTGCATTCAACTCACAGAGGTGAACATTCCCTTTGATAGAGCAGTTTTGAAACACTCTTTTTGTAGAATCTGCAAGTGGATATTTGGAGCGCTTTGAGGCCTCTGCCGCCAAAGGAATTATCATTGCATAAAAACTAGATGGAAGCGTTCTCAGAAACTTCCTTGTGATGAGTGCATTCAACTCGCAGTGTGGAACCTTCCTTTCGATAGACCAGTTTTGAAACACTGTTTTTGTAGAATCCGCAAGTGGCTATTTGGAGCTCTTTGAGGCTTATGCTGGAAAAGGAAATATCTTCGTCTACAAACTAGACAGAAGCATTCTCAGAAACTTCTTTGTCATGTGGGGATTGAACTCACAGAGTTGAACATTCCTTTACATAGAGCAGTTTTGCAACACCCTTTCGGTGGAAAGTGAAAGTGCTTATTTGGTGCGATGGCGGCATCTAGTGGATAAGGAAATACATTCAGATGAAAACAAGATACATCCATTCTCAGAAACTTCTTTGTGATGACTGCATTCTACTCACAGAGTTGAACCTTCCTTTTGATAGAACAGTTTTGAAACACTCTTTTTGTGGAATCTGCAAGTGGCTATTTGGAGCGCTTTGAGGCCTATGCTGGAAAAGGAAATCTCTTCACATAAAACCTAGACAGAAGTATTCCCAGAAAGTTTTTCTGATGTGCGCATTCAACTCACCGAGTTGAACCTTCCTTTAGTTAGAGCAGTTTTGAAACACTCTGTCTGTAGTACCTGCGAGTGGATATTTGGAGTGCTTTGAGTGCTACACTGTAAAAGCAAATATCTTCACTTGGAATCTAGACAGAAGAATTCTCAGAGACTTCCCTGTGCTCTCTGCATTCCACTCACAGAGTTGAACCTTCCTTTTGATAGAACAGTTTTGAAACACTCTTGTGGTAGAATCTGCAAGTCGATATTTGGAAGGTTTGGAGGCCTATCCTGGGAAAGGAAATATCTTCCCATCAAAACTAGACAGAAGCATTCTCAGAAGCTTCTTAGTGATGTGCGCATTCAAGTCACAGAGTTGAAGCTTCCTTTTGATATAGCAGTTTTGAACCACTCTTTTAGTGGAATCTGCAAGTGGATGTTCGGAGAGCTAAGAGGCCAACACTGGAAAAGGAAATCTCTTCACGTAAAAACTAGACGGAAGCATTCTCAGAAACTTCAATGGGCTTTACGCATTCAACTCACAGAGTGCAATGTTGCTTTTGCGAGCGCAGTTTTAAAAGACTGTTTTTGTAGAATTTGCTAGAGGATGTTTGGAGCGATGTGAGGCCTTTGCTGGAAAAGGAAATATCTTCACATAAAACCTAGACAGAAGCATTCTCAGAAACTCCTTTGTGATGAGTGCATTCAAATCACACACTTGAACCTTCCTTTGGAAAGAGCAGTTTTGAAACACTCTTTCTGAAGAATCTGCAAGGGGATATTTGGAGCGATTTGAGGCCTATGCTGGAAATGAAATATCTTCACCTAAAAACTAGACGGAAGCATTCTCAGAAACTCCTTTGTGATGAGTGCATTCAACTCACAGAGTTGAAGCTTCCTTTTGATAGAGCAGTTTTGAAACACTCTTTTAGCAGCATCTGCAGGTGGATATTTGGAGCGCTTTGAGGCCAAGGCTGGAAAACGAAATATCATCACATAAAAACTCGACAGAAGCATTCTCTGAAACTTCTTTGTGATGAGTGCATTCAACTCACAGACTCGAACGTTGCTTTTGATAGAACAGTTTAGAAACACTCCTTTTGTAGAATCTGCAAGTGTTTATTTGGAGCGCTTGGAGGCCTATGTTGGAAAAGGACATATCTTCACATCAAGAGTAGACAGACGCATTCTCAGAAACTTCTTTGTGATGAGTGCATTGAACTCACAGAGTTGAACCTACCTATTGATAGAGAAGTTTTGAAACACCCTTTTTGTAGAATCTGCAAGTGAATATTTGGCGCGATTTGAGGCCGATGCAGGAAACGGAAATATCTTCACATGAAAGCTAGACAGATGAATTCTCCGAAACGTCTTTGTGATGAGTGCATTCAACTCACAGACTTGAAGCTTCCTTCTGAAAGAGCAGTTTCGAAACACTCTTTTTGTAGAATCTGCAAGTGGATATTTGGAGCGCTTTGAGGGCTATGCTGGAAAAGTTAATACCTTCACCTAAAAACTAGACAGACGCAAACTCAGAAACTTCTTTGTGACGTGCGCATTGAACTCACAGAGTTGAACCTTTCTTTTGATACAGAAGTTTTGAAACACTCTTTTCGTAGAATCTTCAAGTGGATGGATGGAGTGATTTGAGGCCTATGCTGGAAAAGGAAATACCTTCAGGTAGAAACGAGACAAAAGCATTCTCAGAAAGTTCCCTGTGCTTTGTGCATTCAACTCACAGAGTTGAACATTCCCTTTGATAGAGCAGTTTTGAAACACTCTTCTTGTAGAATCTGCAAGTGGATATTTGGAGCGCTTTGAGGCCTCTGCCGCCAAAGGAATTATCATTGCATAAAAACTAGATGGAAGCGTTCTCAGAAACTTCCTTGTGATGAGTGCCTTCAACTCGCAGAGTGGAACCTTCCTTTCGATAGACCAGTTTTGAAACACTGTTTTTGTAGAATCCGCAAGTGGCTATTTGGAGCTCTTTGAGGCTTATACTGGAAAAGGAAATATCTTCGTCTACAAACTAGACAGAAGCATTCTCAGAAACTTCTTTGTCATGTGGGGATTGAACTCACAGAGTTGAACATTCCTTTACATAGAGCAGTTTTTCAACACCCTTTCGGTGGAAAGTGAAAGTGCTTATTTGGTGCGATGGCGGCATCTAGTGGATAAGGAAATACATTCAGATGAAAACAAGATACATCCATTCTCAGAAACTTCTTTGTGATGACTGCATTCTACTCACAGAGTTGAACCTTCCTTTTGATAGAGCAGTTTTGAAACACTCTTTTTGTGGAATCTGCAATTGGCTATTTGGAGCGCTTTGAGGCCTATGCTGGAAAAGGAAATCTCTTCACATAAAACCTAGACAGAAGTATTCCCAGAAAGTTTTTCTGATGTGCGCATTCAACTCACCGAGTTGAACCTTCCTTTAGATAGAGCAGTTTTGAAACACTCTGTCTGTAGTACCTGCGAGTGGATATTTGGAGTGTTTGAGTGCTACACTGTAAAAGCAAATATCTTCACTTGGAATCTAGACAGAAGAATTCTCAGAGACTTCCCTGTGCTCTCTGCATTCCACTCACAGAGTTGAACCTTCCTTTTGATAGAACAGTTTTGAAACACTCTTGTGGTAGAATCTGCAAGTCGATATTTGGAAGGTTTGGAGGCCTATCCTGGGAAAGGAAATATCTTCCCATCAAAACTAGACAGAAGCATTCTCAGAAGCTTCTTAGTGATGTGCGCATTCAAGTCACAGAGTTGAAGCTTCCTTTTGATATAGCAGTTTTGAACCACTCTTTTAGTGGAATCTGCAAGTGGATGTTCGGAGAGCTAAGAGGCCAACACTGGAAAAGGAAATCTCTTCACGTAAAAACTAGACGGAAGCATTCTCAGAAACTTCAATGGGCTTTACGCATTCAACTCACAGAGTGCAATGTTGCTTTTGCGAGCGCAGTTTTAAAAGACTGTTTTTGTAGAATTTGCTAGAGGATGTTTGGAGCGATGTGAGGCCTTTGCTGGAAAAGGAAATATCTTCACATAAAACCTAGACAGAAGCATTCTCAGAAACTCCTTTGTGATGAGTGCATTCAAATCACACACTTGAACCTTCCTTTGGAAAGAGCAGTTTTGAAACACTCTTTCTGAAGAATCTGCAAGGGGATATTTGGAGCGATTTGAGGCCTCTGCTGGAAATGAAATATCTTCACCTAAAAACTAGACGGAAGCATTCTCAGAAACTCCTTTGTGATGAGTGCATTCAACTCACAGAGTTGAAGCTTCCTTTTGATAGAGCAGTTTTGAAACACTCTTTTAGCAGCATCTGCAGGTGGATATTTGGAGCGCTTTGAGGCCAAGGCTGGAAAACGAAATATCATCACATAAAAACTCGACAGAAGCATTCTCTGAAACTTCTTTGTGATGAGTGCATTCAACTCACAGACTCGAACGTTGCTTTTGATAGAACAGTTTAGAAACACTCCTTTTGTAGAATCTGCAAGTGTTTATTTGGAGCGCTTGGAGGCCTATGTTGGAAAAGGACATATCTTCACATCAAGAGAAGACAGACGCATTCTCAGAAACTTCTTTGTGATGAGTGCATTGAACTCACAGAGTTGAACCTACCTATTGATAGAGAAGTTTTGAAACACCCTTTTTGTAGAATCTGCAAGTGAATATTTGGCACGATTTGAGGTCGATGCAGGAAACGGAAATATCTTCACATGAAAGCTAGACAGATGAATTCTCCGAAACGTCTTTGTGATGAGTGCATTCAACTCACAGACTTGAAGCTTCCTTTTGAAAGAGCAGTTTCGAAACACTCTTTTTGTAGAATCTGCAAGTGGATATTTGGAGCGCTTTGAGGGCTATGCTGGAAAAGTTAATACCTTCACCTAAAAACTAGACAGACGCAAACTCAGAAACTTCTTTGTGACGTGCGCATTGAACTCACAGAGTTGAACCTTTCTTTTGATACAGAAGTTTTGAAACACTCTTTTCGTAGAATCTTCAAGTGGATGGATGGAGTGATTTGAGGCCTATGCTGGAAAAGGAAATACCTTCACGTAGAAACGAGACAAAAGCATTCTCAGAAAGTTCCCTGTGCTTTGTGCATTCAACTCACAGAGTTGAACATTCCCTTTGATAGAGCAGTTTTGAAACACTCTTCTTGTAGAATCTGCAAGTGGATATTTGGAGCGCTTTGAGGCCTCTGCCGCCAAAGGAATTATCATTGCATAAAAACTAGATGGAAGCGTTCTCAGAAACTTCCTTGTGATGAGTGCCTTCAACTCGCAGAGTGGAACCTTCCTTTCGATAGACCAGTTTTGAAACACTGTTTTTGTAGAATCCGCAAGTGGCTATTTGGAGCTCTTTGAGGCTTATGCTGGAGAAGGAAATCTCTTCGTCTACAAACTAGACAGAAGCATTCTCAGAAACTTCTTTGTCATGTGGGGATTGAACTCACAGAGTTGAACATTCCTTTACATAGAGCCGTTTTGCAACACCCTTTCGGTGGAAAGTGAAAGTGCTTATTTGGTGCGATGGCGGCATCTAGTGGATAAGGAAATACATTCAGATGAAAACAAGATACATCCATTCTCAGAAACTTCTTTGTGATGACTGCATTCTACTCACAGAGTTGAACCTTCCTTTTGATAGAGCAGTTTTGAAACACTCTTTTTGTGGAATCTGCAAGTGGCTATTTGGAGCGCTTTGAGGCCTATGCTGGAAAAGGAAATCTCTTCACATAAAACCTAGACAGAAGTATTCCCAGAAAGTTTTTCTGATGTGCGCATTCAACTCACCGAGTTGAACCTTCCTTTAGATAGAGCAGTTTTGAAACACTCTGTCTGTAGTACCTGCGAGTGGATATTTGGAGTGCTTTGAGTGCTACACTGTAAAAGCAAATATCTTCACTTGGAATCTAGACAGAAGAATTCTCAGAGACTTCCCTGTGCTCTCTGCATTCCACTCACAGAGTTGAACCTTCCTTTTGATAGAACAGTTTTGAAACACTCTTGTGGTAGAATCTGCAAGTCGATATTTGGAAGGTTTGGAGGCCTATCCTGGGAAAGGAAATATCTTCCCATCAAAACTAGACAGAAGCATTCTCAGAAACTTCTTAGTGATGTGCGCATTCAAGTCACAGAGTTGAAGCTTCCTTTTGATATAGCAGTTTTGAACCACTCTTTTAGTGGAATCTGCAAGTGGATGTTCGGAGAGCTAAGAGGCCAACACTGGAAAAGGAAATCTCTTCACGTAAAAACTAGACGGAAGCATTCTCAGAAACTTCAATGGGCTTTACGCATTCAACTCACAGTGCAATGTTGCTTTTGAGAGCGCAGTTTTAAAAGACTGTTTTTGTAGAATTTGCTAGAGGATGTTTGGAGCGATGTGAGGCCTTTGCTGGAAAAGGAAATATCTTCACATAAAACCTAGACAGAAGCATTCTCAGAAACTCCTTTGTGATGAGTGCATTCAAATCACACACTTGAACCTTCCTTTGGAAAGAGCAGTTTTGAAACACTCTTTGTGAAGAATCTGCAAGTGGATATTTGGAGCGATTTGAGGCCTATGCTGGAAATGAAATATCTTCACCTAAAAACTAGACGGAAGCATTCTCAGAAACTCCTTTGTGATGAGTGCATTCAACTCACAGAGTTGAAGCTTCCTTTTGATAGAGCAGTTTTGAAACACTCTTTTAGCAACATCTGCAGGTGGATATTTGGAGCGCTTTGAGGCCAAGGCTGGAAAACGAAATATCATCACATAAAAACTCGACAGAAGCATTCTCTGAAACTTCTTTGTGATGAGTGCATTCAACTCACAGACTCGAACGTTGCTTTTGATAGAACAGTTTAGAAACACTCCTTTTGTAGAATCTGCAAGTGTTTATTTGGAGCGCTTGGAGGCCTATGTTGGAAAAGGACATATCTTCACATCAAGAGTAGACAGACGCATTCTCAGAAACTTCTTTGTGATGAGTGCATTGAACTCACAGAGTTGAACCTACCTATTGATAGAGAAGTTTTGAAACACCCTTTTTGTAGAATCTGCAAGTGAATATTTGGCGCGATTTGAGGCCTATGCAGGAAACGGAAATATCTTCACATGAAAGCTAGACAGATGAATTCTCCGAAACGTCTTTGTGATGAGTGCATTCAACTCACAGACTTGAAGCTTCCTTTTGAAAGAGCAGTTTCGAAACACTCTTTTTGTAGAATCTGCAAGTGGATATTTGGAGCGCTTTGAGGGCTATGCTGGAAAAGTTAATACCTTCACCTAAAAACTAGACAGACGCAAACTCAGAAACTTCTTTGTGACGTGCGCATTGAACTCACAGAGTTGAACCTTTCTTTTGATACAGAAGTTTTGAAACACTCTTTTCGTAGAATCTTCAAGTGGATGGATGGAGTGATTTGAGGCCTATGCTGGAAAAGGAAATACCTTCACGTAGAAACGAGACAAAAGCATTCTCAGAAAGTTCCCTGTGCTTTGTGCATTCAACTCACAGAGTTGAACATTCCCTTTGATAGAGCAGTTTTGAAACACTCTTTTTGTAGAATCTGCAAGTGGATATTTGGAGCGCTTTGAGGCCTCTGCCGCCAAAGGAATTATCATTGCATAAAAACTAGATGGAAGCGTTCTCAGAAACTTCCTTGTGATGAGTGCCCTCAACTCGCAGAGTGGAACCTTCCTTTCGATAGACCAGTTTTGAAACACTGTTTTTGTAGAATCCGCAAGTGGCTATTTGGAGCTCTTTGAGGCTTATGCTGGAGAAGGAAATCTCTTCGTCTACAAACTAGACAGAAGCATTCTCAGAAACTTCTTTGTCATGTGGGGATTGAACTCACAGAGTTGAACATTCCTTTACATAGAGCCGTTTTGCAACACCCTTTCGGTGGAAAGTGAAAGTGCTTATTTGGTGCGATGGCGGCATCTAGTGGATAAGGAAATACATTCAGATGAAAACAAGATACATCCATTCTCAGAAACTTCTTTGTGATGACTGCATTCTACTCACAGAGTTGAACCTTCCTTTTGATAGAGCAGTTTTGAAACACTCTTTTTGTGGAATCTGCAAGTGGCTATTTGGAGCGCTTTGAGGCCTATGCTGGAAAAGGAAATCTCTTCACATAAAACCTAGACAGAAGTATTCCCAGAAAGTTTTTCTGATGTGCGCATTCAACTCACCGAGTTGAACCTTCCTTTAGATAGAGCAGTTTTGAAACACTCTGTCTGTAGTACCTGCGAGTGGATATTTGGAGTGCTTTGAGTGCTACACTGTAAAAGCAAATATCTTCACTTGGAATCTAGACAGAAGAATTCTCAGAGACTTCCCTGTGCTCTCTGCATTCCACTCACAGAGTTGAACCTTCCTTTTGATAGAACAGTTTTGAAACACTCTTGTGGTAGAATCTGCAAGTCGATATTTGGAAGGTTTGGAGGCCTATCCTGGGAAAGGAAATATCTTCCCATCAAAACTAGACAGAAGCATTCTCAGAAGCTTCTTAGTGATGTGCGCATTCAAGTCACAGAGTTGAAGCTTCCTTTTGATATAGCAGTTTTGAACCACTCTTTTAGTGGAATCTGCAAGTGGATGTTCGGAGAGCTAAGAGGCCAACACTGGAAAAGGAAATCTCTTCACGTAAAAACTAGACGGAAGCATTCTCAGAAACTTCAATGGGCTTTACGCATTCAACTCACAGAGTGCAATGTTGCTTTTGCGAGCGCAGTTTTAAAAGACTGTTTTTGTAGAATTTGCTAGAGGATGTTTGGAGCGATGTGAGGCCTTTGCTGGAAAAGGAAATATCTTCACATAAAACCTAGACAGAAGCATTCTCAGAAACTCCTTTGTGATGAGTGCATTCAAATCACACACTTGAACCTTCCTTTGGAAAGAGCAGTTTTGAAACACTCTTTCTGAAGAATCTGCAAGGGGATATTTGGAGCGATTTGAGGCCTCTGCTGGAAATGAAATATCTTCACCTAAAAACTAGACGGAAGCATTCTCAGAAACTCCTTTGTGATGAGTGCATTCAACTCACAGAGTTGAAGCTTCCTTTTGATAGAGCAGTTTTGAAACACTCTTTTAGCAGCATCTGCAGGTGGATATTTGGAGCGCTTTGAGGCCAAGGCTGGAAAACGAAATATCATCACATAAAAACTCGACAGAAGCATTCTCTGAAACTTCTTTGTGATGAGTGCATTCAACTCACAGACTCGAACGTTGCTTTTGATAGAACAGTTTAGAAACACTCCTTTTGTAGAATCTGCAAGTGTTTATTTGGAGCGCTTGGAGGCCTATGTTGGAAAAGGACATATCTTCACATCAAGAGTAGACAGACGCATTCTCAGAAACTTCTTTGTGATGAGTGCATTGAACTCACAGAGTTGAACCTACCTATTGATAGAGAAGTTTTGAAACACCCTTTTTGTAGAATCTGCAAGTGAATATTTGGCGCGATTTGAGGCCGATGCAGGAAACGGAAATATCTTCACATGAAAGCTAGACAGATGAATTCTCCGAAACGTCTTTGTGATGAGTGCATTCAACTCACAGACTTGAAGCTTCCTTTTGAAAGAGCAGTTTCGAAACACTCTTTTTATAGAATCTGCAAGTGGATATTTGGAGCGCTTTGAGGGCTATGCTGGAAAAGTTAATACCTTCACCTAAAAACTAGACAGACGCAAACTCAGAAACTTCTTTGTGACGTGCGCATTGAACTCACAGAGTTGAACCTTTCTTTTGATACAGAAGTTTTGAAACACTCTTTTCGTAGAATCTTCAAGTGGATGGATGGAGTGATTTGAGGCCTATGCTGGAAAAGGAAATACCTTCACGTAGAAACGAGACAAAAGCATTCTCAGAAAGTTCCCTGTGCTTTGTGCATTCAACTCACAGAGTTGAACATTCCCTTTGATAGAGCAGTTTTGAAACACTCTTTTTGTAGAATCTGCAAGTGGATATTTGGAGCGCTTTGAGGCCTCTGCCGCCAAAGGAATTATCATTGCATAAAAACTAGATGGAAGCGTTCTCAGAAACTTCCTTGTGATGAGTGCCTTCAACTCGCAGAGTGGAACCTTCCTTTCGATAGACCAGTTTTGAAACACTGTTTTTGTAGAATCCGCAAGTGGCTATTTGGAGCTCTTTGAGGCTTATGCTGGAGAAGGAAATCTCTTCGTCTACAAACTAGACAGAAGGATTCTCAGAAACTTCTTTGTCATGTGGGGATTGAACTCACAGAGTTGAACATTCCTTTACATAGAGCCGTTTTGCAACACCCTTTCGGTGGAAAGTGAAAGTGCTTATTTGGTGCGATGGCGGCATCTAGTGGATAAGGAAATACATTCAGATGAAAACAAGATACATCCATTCTCAGAAACTTCTTTGTGATGACTGCATTCTACTCACAGAGTTGAACCTTCCTTTTGATAGAGCAGTTTTGAAACACACTTTCTGTGGAATCTGCAAGTGGCTATTTGGAGCGCTTTGAGGCCTATGCTGGAAAAGGAAATCTCTTCACATAAAACCTAGACAGAAGTATTCCCAGAAAGTTTTTCTGATGTGCGCATTCAACTCACCGAGTTGAACCTTCCTTTAGATAGAGCAGTTTTGAAACACTCTGTCTGTAGTACCTGCGAGTGGATATTTGGAGTGCTTTGAGTGCTACACTGTAAAAGCAAATATCTTCACTTGGAATCTAGACAGAAGAATTCTCAGAGACTTCCCTGTGCTCTCTGCATTCCACTCACAGAGTTGAACCTTCCTTTTGATAGAACAGTTTTGAAACACTCTTGTGGTAGAATCTGCAAGTCGATATTTGGAAGGTTTGGAGGCCTATCCTGGGAAAGGAAATATCTTCCCATCAAAACTAGACAGAAGCATTCTCAGAAACTTCTTAGTGATGTGCGCATTCAAGTCACAGAGTTGAAGCTTCCTTTTGATATAGCAGTTTTGAACCACTCTTTTAGTGGAATCTGCAAGTGGATGTTCGGAGAGCTAAGAGGCCAACACTGGAAAAGGAAATCTCTTCACGTAAAAACTAGACGGAAGCATTCTCAGAAACTTCAATGGGCTTTACGCATTCAACTCACAGAGTGCAATGTTGCTTTTGAGAGCGCAGTTTTAAAACACTGTTTTTGTAGAATTTGCTAGAGGATGTTTGGAGCGATGTGAGGCCTTTGCTGGAAAAGGAAATATCTTCACATAAAACCTAGACAGAAGCATTCTCAGAAACTCCTTTGTGATGAGTGCATTCAAATCACACACTTGAACCTTCCTTTGGAAAGAGCAGTTTTGAAACACTCTTTCTGAAGAATCTGCAAGTGGATATTTGGAGCGATTTGAGGCCTATGCTGGAAATGAAATATCTTCACCTAAAAACTAGACGGAAGCATTCTCAGAAACTCCTTTGTGATGAGTGCATTCAACTCACAGAGTTGAAGCTTCCTTTTGATAGAGCAGTTTTGAAACACTCTTTTAGCAGCATCTGCAGGTGGATATTTGGAGCGCTTTGAGGCCAAGGCTGGAAAACGAAATATCATCACATAAAAACTCGACAGAAGCATTCTCTGAAACTTCTTTGTGATGAGTGCATTCAACTCACAGACTCGAACGTTGCTTTTGATAGAACAGTTTAGAAACACTCCTTTTGTAGAATCTGCAAGTGTTTATTTGGAGCGCTTGGAGGCCTATGCTGGAAAAGGACATATCTTCACATCAAGAGTAGACAGACGCATTCTCAGAAACGTCTTTGTGATGAGTGCATTGAACTCACAGAGTTGAACCTACCTATTGATAGAGAAGTTTTGAAACACCCTTTTTGTAGAATCTGCAAGTGAATATTTGGCGCGATTTGAGGCCTATGCAGGAAACGGAAATATCTTCACATGAAAGCTAGACAGATGAATTCTCCGAAACATCTTTGTGATGAGTGCATTCAACTCACAGACTTGAAGCTTCCTTTTGAAAGAGCAGTTTCGAAACACTCTTTTTGTAGAATCTGCAAGTGGATATTTGGAGCGCTTTGAGGGCTATGCTGGAAAAGTTAATACCTTCACCTAAAAACTAGACAGACGCAAACTCAGAAACTTCTTTGTGACGTGTGCATTGAACTCACAGAGTTGAACCTTTCTTTTGATACAGAAGTTTTGAAACACTCTTTTCGTAGAATCTTCAAGTGGATGGATGGAGTGATTTGAGGCCTATGCTGGAAAAGGAAATACCTTCACGTAGAAACGAGACAAAAGCATTCTCAGAAAGTTCCCTGTGCTTTGTGCATTCAACTCACAGAGGTGAACATTCCCTTTGATAGAGCAGTTTTGAAACACTCTTTTTGTAGAATCTGCAAGTGGATATTTGGAGCGCTTTGAGGCCTCTGCCGCCAAAGGAATTATCATTGCATAAAAACTAGATGGAAGCGTTCTCAGAAACTTCCTTGTGATGAGTGCATTCAACTCGCAGTGTGGAACCTTCCTTTCGATAGACCAGTTTTGAAACACTGTTTTTGTAGAATCCGCAAGTGGCTATTTGGAGCTCTTTGAGGCTTATGCTGGAAAAGGAAATATCTTCGTCTACAAACTAGACAGAAGCATTCTCAGAAACTTCTTTGTCATGAGGGGATTGAACTCACAGAGTTGAACATTCCTTTACATAGAGCAGTTTTGCAACACCCTTTCGGTGGAAAGTGAAAGTGCTTATTTGGTGCGATGGCGGCATCTAGTGGATAAGGAAATACATTCAGATGAAAACAAGATACATCCATTCTCAGAAACTTCTTTGTGATGACTGCATTCTACTCACAGAGTTGAACCTTCCTTTTGATAGAGCAGTTTTGAAACACTCTTTTTGTGGAATCTGCAAGTGGCTATTTGGAGCGCTTTGAGGCCTATGCTGGAAAAGGAAATCTCTTCACATAAAACCTAGACAGAAGTATTCCCAGAAAGTTTTTCTGATGTGCGCATTCAACTCACCGAGTTGAACCTTCCTTTAGATAGAGCAGTTTTGAAACACTCTGTCTGTAGTACCTGCGAGTGGATATTTGGAGTGCTTTGAGTGCTACACTGTAAAAGCAAATATCTTCACTTGGAATCTAGACAGAAGAATTCTCAGAGACTTCCCTGTGCTCTCTGCATTCCACTCACAGAGTTGAACCTTCCTTTTGATAGAACAGTTTTGAAACACTCTTGTGGTAGAATCTGCAAGTCGATATTTGGAAGGTTTGGAGGCCTATCCTGGGAAAGGAAATATCTTCCCATCAAAACTAGACAGAAGCATTCTCAGAAGCTTCTTAGTGATGTGCGCATTCAAGTCACAGAGTTGAAGCTTCCTTTTGATATAGCAGTTTTGAACCACTCTTTTAGTGGAATCTGCAAGTGGATGTTCGGAGAGCTAAGAGGCCAACACTGGAAAAGGAAATCTCTTCACGTAAAAACTAGACGGAAGCATTCTCAGAAACTTCAATGGGCTTTACGCATTCAACTCACAGAGTGCAATGTTGCTTTTGCGAGCGCAGTTTTAAAAGACTGTTTTTGTAGAATTTGCTAGAGGATGTTTGGAGCGATGTGAGGCCTTTGCTGGAAAAGGAAATATCTTCACATAAAACCTAGACAGAAGCATTCTCAGAAACTCCTTTGTGATGAGTGCATTCAAATCACACACTTGAACCTTCCTTTGGAAAGAGCAGTTTTGAAACACTCTTTCTGAAGAATCTGCAAGGGGATATTTGGAGCGATTTGAGGCCTCTGCTGGAAATGAAATATCTTCACCTAAAAACTAGACGGAAGCATTCTCAGAAACTCCTTTGTGATGAGTGCATTCAACTCACAGAGTTGAAGCTTCCTTTTGATAGAGCAGTTTTGAAACACTCTTTTAGCAGCATCTGCAGGTGGATATTTGGAGCGCTTTGAGGCCAAGGCTGGAAAACGAAATATCATCACATAAAAACTCGACAGAAGCATTCTCTGAAACTTCTTTGTGATGAGTGCATTCAACTCACAGACTCGAACGTTGCTTTTGATAGAACAGTTTAGAAACACTCCTTTTGTAGAATCTGCAAGTGTTTATTTGGAGCGCTTGGAGGCCTATGTTGGAAAAGGACATATCTTCACATCAAGAGTAGACAGACGCATTCTCAGAAACTTCTTTGTGATGAGTGCATTGAACTCACAGAGTTGAACCTACCTATTGATAGAGAAGTTTTGAAACACCCTTTTTGTAGAATCTGCAAGTGAATATTTGGCGCGATTTGAGGCCGATGCAGGAAACGGAAATATCTTCACATGAAAGCTAGACAGATGAATTCTCCGAAACGTCTTTGTGATGAGTGCATTCAACTCACAGACTTGAAGCTTCCTTTTGAAAGAGCAGTTTCGAAACACTCTTTTTATAGAATCTGCAAGTGGATATTTGGAGCGCTTTGAGGGCTATGCTGGAAAAGTTAATACCTTCACCTAAAAACTAGACAGACGCAAACTCAGAAACTTCTTTGTGACGTGCGCATTGAACTCACAGAGTTGAACCTTTCTTTTGATACAGAAGTTTTGAAACACTCTTTTCGTAGAATCTTCAAGTGGATGGATGGAGTGATTTGAGGCCTATGCTGGAAAAGGAAATACCTTCACGTAGAAACGAGACAAAAGCATTCTCAGAAAGTTCCCTGTGCTTTGTGCATTCAACTCACAGAGTTGAACATTCCCTTTGATAGAGCAGTTTTGAAACACTCTTTTTGTAGAATCTGCAAGTGGATATTTGGAGCGCTTTGAGGCCTCTGCCGCCAAAGGAATTATCATTGCATAAAAACTAGATGGAAGCGTTCTCAGAAACTTCCTTGTGATGAGTGCCTTCAACTCGCAGAGTGGAACCTTCCTTTCGATAGACCAGTTTTGAAACACTGTTTTTGTAGAATCCGCAAGTGGCTATTTGGAGCTCTTTGAGGCTTATGCTGGAGAAGGAAATCTCTTCGTCTACAAACTAGACAGAAGGATTCTCAGAAACTTCTTTGTCATGTGGGGATTGAACTCACAGAGTTGAACATTCCTTTACATAGAGCCGTTTTGCAACACCCTTTCGGTGGAAAGTGAAAGTGCTTATTTGGTGCGATGGCGGCATCTAGTGGATAAGGAAATACATTCAGATGAAAACAAGATACATCCATTCTCAGAAACTTCTTTGTGATGACTGCATTCTACTCACAGAGTTGAACCTTCCTTTTGATAGAGCAGTTTTGAAACACACTTTCTGTGGAATCTGCAAGTGGCTATTTGGAGCGCTTTGAGGCCTATGCTGGAAAAGGAAATCTCTTCACATAAAACCTAGACAGAAGTATTCCCAGAAAGTTTTTCTGATGTGCGCATTCAACTCACCGAGTTGAACCTTCCTTTAGATAGAGCAGTTTTGAAACACTCTGTCTGTAGTACCTGCGAGTGGATATTTGGAGTGCTTTGAGTGCTACACTGTAAAAGCAAATATCTTCACTTGGAATCTAGACAGAAGAATTCTCAGAGACTTCCCTGTGCTCTCTGCATTCCACTCACAGAGTTGAACCTTCCTTTTGATAGAACAGTTTTGAAACACTCTTGTGGTAGAATCTGCAAGTCGATATTTGGAAGGTTTGGAGGCCTATCCTGGGAAAGGAAATATCTTCCCATCAAAACTAGACAGAAGCATTCTCAGAAACTTCTTAGTGATGTGCGCATTCAAGTCACAGAGTTGAAGCTTCCTTTTGATATAGCAGTTTTGAACCACTCTTTTAGTGGAATCTGCAAGTGGATGTTCGGAGAGCTAAGAGGCCAACACTGGAAAAGGAAATCTCTTCACGTAAAAACTAGACGGAAGCATTCTCAGAAACTTCAATGGGCTTTACGCATTCAACTCACAGAGTGCAATGTTGCTTTTGAGAGCGCAGTTTTAAAACACTGTTTTTGTAGAATTTGCTAGAGGATGTTTGGAGCGATGTGAGGCCTTTGCTGGAAAAGGAAATATCTTCACATAAAACCTAGACAGAAGCATTCTCAGAAACTCCTTTGTGATGAGTGCATTCAAATCACACACTTGAACCTTCCTTTGGAAAGAGCAGTTTTGAAACACTCTTTCTGAAGAATCTGCAAGTGGATATTTGGAGCGATTTGAGGCCTATGCTGGAAATGAAATATCTTCACCTAAAAACTAGACGGAAGCATTCTCAGAAACTCCTTTGTGATGAGTGCATTCAACTCACAGAGTTGAAGCTTCCTTTTGATAGAGCAGTTTTGAAACACTCTTTTAGCAGCATCTGCAGGTGGATATTTGGAGCGCTTTGAGGCCAAGGCTGGAAAACGAAATATCATCACATAAAAACTCGACAGAAGCATTCTCTGAAACTTCTTTGTGATGAGTGCATTCAACTCACAGACTCGAACGTTGCTTTTGATAGAACAGTTTAGAAACACTCCTTTTGTAGAATCTGCAAGTGTTTATTTGGAGCGCTTGGAGGCCTATGCTGGAAAAGGACATATCTTCACATCAAGAGTAGACAGACGCATTCTCAGAAACGTCTTTGTGATGAGTGCATTGAACTCACAGAGTTGAACCTACCTATTGATAGAGAAGTTTTGAAACACCCTTTTTGTAGAATCTGCAAGTGAATATTTGGCGCGATTTGAGGCCTATGCAGGAAACGGAAATATCTTCACATGAAAGCTAGACAGATGAATTCTCCGAAACATCTTTGTGATGAGTGCATTCAACTCACAGACTTGAAGCTTCCTTTTGAAAGAGCAGTTTCGAAACACTCTTTTTGTAGAATCTGCAAGTGGATATTTGGAGCGCTTTGAGGGCTATGCTGGAAAAGTTAATACCTTCACCTAAAAACTAGACAGACGCAAACTCAGAAACTTCTTTGTGACGTGTGCATTGAACTCACAGAGTTGAACCTTTCTTTTGATACAGAAGTTTTGAAACACTCTTTTCGTAGAATCTTCAAGTGGATGGATGGAGTGATTTGAGGCCTATGCTGGAAAAGGAAATACCTTCACGTAGAAACGAGACAAAAGCATTCTCAGAAAGTTCCCTGTGCTTTGTGCATTCAACTCACAGAGGTGAACATTCCCTTTGATAGAGCAGTTTTGAAACACTCTTTTTGTAGAATCTGCAAGTGGATATTTGGAGCGCTTTGAGGCCTCTGCCGCCAAAGGAATTATCATTGCATAAAAACTAGATGGAAGCGTTCTCAGAAACTTCCTTGTGATGAGTGCATTCAACTCGCAGTGTGGAACCTTCCTTTCGATAGACCAGTTTTGAAACACTGTTTTTGTAGAATCCGCAAGTGGCTATTTGGAGCTCTTTGAGGCTTATGCTGGAAAAGGAAATATCTTCGTCTACAAACTAGACAGAAGCATTCTCAGAAACTTCTTTGTCATGAGGGGATTGAACTCACAGAGTTGAACATTCCTTTACATAGAGCAGTTTTGCAACACCCTTTCGGTGGAAAGTGAAAGTGCTTATTTGGTGCGATGGCGGCATCTAGTGGATAAGGAAATACATTCAGATGAAAACAAGATACATCCATTCTCAGAAACTTCTTTGTGATGACTGCATTCTACTCACAGAGTTGAACCTTCCTTTTGATAGAACAGTTTTGAAACACTCTTTTTGTGGAATCTGCAAGTGGCTATTTGGAGCGCTTTGAGGCCTATGCTGGAAAAGGAAATCTCTTCACATAAAACCTAGACAGAAGTATTCCCAGAAAGTTTTTCTGATGTGCGCATTCAACTCACCGAGTTGAACCTTCCTTTAGTTAGAGCAGTTTTGAAACACTCTGTCTGTAGTACCTGCGAGTGGATATTTGGAGTGCTTTGAGTGCTACACTGTAAAAGCAAATATCTTCACTTGGAATCTAGACAGAAGAATTCTCAGAGACTTCCCTGTGCTCTCTGCATTCCACTCACAGAGTTGAACCTTCCTTTTGATAGAACAGTTTTGAAACACTCTTGTGGTAGAATCTGCAAGTCGATATTTGGAAGGTTTGGAGGCCTATCCTGGGAAAGGAAATATCTTCCCATCAAAACTAGACAGAAGCATTCTCAGAAGCTTCTTAGTGATGTGCGCATTCAAGTCACAGAGTTGAAGCTTCCTTTTGATATAGCAGTTTTGAACCACTCTTTTAGTGGAATCTGCAAGTGGATGTTCGGAGAGCTAAGAGGCCAACACTGGAAAAGGAAATCTCTTCACGTAAAAACTAGACGGAAGCATTCTCAGAAACTTCAATGGGCTTTACGCATTCAACTCACAGAGTGCAATGTTGCTTTTGCGAGCGCAGTTTTAAAAGACTGTTTTTGTAGAATTTGCTAGAGGATGTTTGGAGCGATGTGAGGCCTTTGCTGGAAAAGGAAATATCTTCACATAAAACCTAGACAGAAGCATTCTCAGAAACTCCTTTGTGATGAGTGCATTCAAATCACACACTTGAACCTTCCTTTGGAAAGAGCAGTTTTGAAACACTCTTTCTGAAGAATCTGCAAGGGGATATTTGGAGCGATTTGAGGCCTATGCTGGAAATGAAATATCTTCACCTAAAAACTAGACGGAAGCATTCTCAGAAACTCCTTTGTGATGAGTGCATTCAACTCACAGAGTTGAAGCTTCCTTTTGATAGAGCAGTTTTGAAACACTCTTTTAGCAGCATCTGCAGGTGGATATTTGGAGCGCTTTGAGGCCAAGGCTGGAAAACGAAATATCATCACATAAAAACTCGACAGAAGCATTCTCTGAAACTTCTTTGTGATGAGTGCATTCAACTCACAGACTCGAACGTTGCTTTTGATAGAACAGTTTAGAAACACTCCTTTTGTAGAATCTGCAAGTGTTTATTTGGAGCGCTTGGAGGCCTATGTTGGAAAAGGACATATCTTCACATCAAGAGTAGACAGACGCATTCTCAGAAACTTCTTTGTGATGAGTGCATTGAACTCACAGAGTTGAACCTACCTATTGATAGAGAAGTTTTGAAACACCCTTTTTGTAGAATCTGCAAGTGAATATTTGGCGCGATTTGAGGCCGATGCAGGAAACGGAAATATCTTCACATGAAAGCTAGACAGATGAATTCTCCGAAACGTCTTTGTGATGAGTGCATTCAACTCACAGACTTGAAGCTTCCTTCTGAAAGAGCAGTTTCGAAACACTCTTTTTGTAGAATCTGCAAGTGGATATTTGGAGCGCTTTGAGGGCTATGCTGGAAAAGTTAATACCTTCACCTAAAAACTAGACAGACGCAAACTCAGAAACTTCTTTGTGACGTGCGCATTGAACTCACAGAGTTGAACCTTTCTTTTGATACAGAAGTTTTGAAACACTCTTTTCGTAGAATCTTCAAGTGGATGGATGGAGTGATTTGAGGCCTATGCTGGAAAAGGAAATACCTTCACGTAGAAACGAGACAAAAGCATTCTCAGAAAGTTCCCTGTGCTTTGTGCATTCAACTCACAGAGTTGAACATTCCCTTTGATAGAGCAGTTTTGAAACACTCTTCTTGTAGAATCTGCAAGTGGATATTTGGAGCGCTTTGAGGCCTCTGCCGCCAAAGGAATTATCATTGCATAAAAACTAGATGGAAGCGTTCTCAGAAACTTCCTTGTGATGAGTGCCTTCAACTCGCAGAGTGGAACCTTCCTTTCGATAGACCAGTTTTGAAACACTGTTTTTGTAGAATCCGCAAGTGGCTATTTGGAGCTCTTTGAGGCTTATACTGGAAAAGGAAATATCTTCGTCTACAAACTAGACAGAAGCATTCTCAGAAACTTCTTTGTCATGTGGGGATTGAACTCACAGAGTTGAACATTCCTTTACATAGAGCAGTTTTTCAACACCCTTTCGGTGGAAAGTGAAAGTGCTTATTTGGTGCGATGGCGGCATCTAGTGGATAAGGAAATACATTCAGATGAAAACAAGATACATCCATTCTCAGAAACTTCTTTGTGATGACTGCATTCTACTCACAGAGTTGAACCTTCCTTTTGATAGAGCAGTTTTGAAACACTCTTTTTGTGGAATCTGCAAGTGGCTATTTGGAGCGCTTTGAGGCCTATGCTGGAAAAGGAAATCTCTTCACATAAAACCTAGACAGAAGTATTCCCAGAAAGTTTTTCTGATGTGCGCATTCAACTCACCGAGTTGAACCTTCCTTTAGATAGAGCAGTTTTGAAACACTCTGTCTGTAGTACCTGCGAGTGGATATTTGGAGTGTTTGAGTGCTACACTGTAAAAGCAAATATCTTCACTTGGAATCTAGACAGAAGAATTCTCAGAGACTTCCCTGTGCTCTCTGCATTCCACTCACAGAGTTGAACCTTCCTTTTGATAGAACAGTTTTGAAACACTCTTGTGGTAGAATCTGCAAGTCGATATTTGGAAGGTTTGGAGGCCTATCCTGGGAAAGGAAATATCTTCCCATCAAAACTAGACAGAAGCATTCTCAGAAGCTTCTTAGTGATGTGCGCATTCAAGTCACAGAGTTGAAGCTTCCTTTTGATATAGCAGTTTTGAACCACTCTTTTAGTGGAATCTGCAAGTGGATGTTCGGAGAGCTAAGAGGCCAACACTGGAAAAGGAAATCTCTTCACGTAAAAACTAGACGGAAGCATTCTCAGAAACTTCAATGGGCTTTACGCATTCAACTCACAGAGTGCAATGTTGCTTTTGCGAGCGCAGTTTTAAAAGACTGTTTTTGTAGAATTTGCTAGAGGATGTTTGGAGCGATGTGAGGCCTTTGCTGGAAAAGGAAATATCTTCACATAAAACCTAGACAGAAGCATTCTCAGAAACTCCTTTGTGATGAGTGCATTCAAATCACACACTTGAACCTTCCTTTGGAAAGAGCAGTTTTGAAACACTCTTTCTGAAGAATCTGCAAGGGGATATTTGGAGCGATTTGAGGCCTCTGCTGGAAATGAAATATCTTCACCTAAAAACTAGACGGAAGCATTCTCAGAAACTCCTTTGTGATGAGTGCATTCAACTCACAGAGTTGAAGCTTCCTTTTGATAGAGCAGTTTTGAAACACTCTTTTAGCAGCATCTGCAGGTGGATATTTGGAGCGCTTTGAGGCCAAGGCTGGAAAACGAAATATCATCACATAAAAACTCGACAGAAGCATTCTCTGAAACTTCTTTGTGATGAGTGCATTCAACTCACAGACTCGAACGTTGCTTTTGATAGAACAGTTTAGAAACACTCCTTTTGTAGAATCTGCAAGTGTTTATTTGGAGCGCTTGGAGGCCTATGTTGGAAAAGGACATATCTTCACATCAAGAGTAGACAGACGCATTCTCAGAAACGTCTTTGTGATGAGTGCATTGAACTCACAGAGTTGAACCTACCTATTGATAGAGAAGTTTTGAAACACCCTTTTTGTAGAATCTGCAAGTGAATATTTGGCGTGATTTGAGGCCTATGCAGGAAACGGAAATATCTTCACATGAAAGCTAGACAGATGAATTCTCCGAAACATCTTTGTGATGAGTGCATTCAACTCACAGACTTGAAGCTTCCTTTTGAAAGAGCAGTTTCGAAACACTCTTTTTGTAGAATCTGCAAGTGGATATTTGGACCGCTTTGAGGGCTATGCTGGAAAAGTTAATACCTTCACCTAAAAACTAGACAGACGCAAACTCAGAAACTTCTTTGTGACGTGTGCATTGAACTCACAGAGTTGAACCTTTCTTTTGATACAGAAGTTTTGAAACACTCTTTTCGTAGAATCTTCAAGTGGATGGATGGAGTGATTTGAGGCCTATGCTGGAAAAGGAAATACCTTCACGTAGAAACGAGACAAAAGCATTCTCAGAAAGTTCCCTGTGCTTTGTGCATTCAACTCACAGAGGTGAACATTCCCTTTGATAGAGCAGTTTTGAAACACTCTTTTTGTAGAATCTGCAAGTGGATATTTGGAGCGCTTTGAGGCCTCTGCCGCCAAAGGAATTATCATTGCATAAAAACTAGATGGAAGCGTTCTCAGAAACTTCCTTGTGATGAGTGCATTCAACTCGCAGTGTGGAACTTTCCTTTCGATAGACCAGTTTTGAAACACTGTTTTTGTAGAATCCGCAAGTGGCTATTTGGAGCTCTTTGAGGCTTATGCTGGAAAAGGAAATATCTTCGTCTACAAACTAGACAGAAGCATTCTCAGAAACTTCTTTGTCATGTGGGGATTGAACTCACAGAGTTGAACATTCCTTTACATAGAGCAGTTTTGCAACACCCTTTCGGTGGAAAGTGAAAGTGCTTATTTGGTGCGATGGCGGCATCTGGTGGATAAGGAAATACATTCAGATGAAAACAAGATACATCCATTCTCAGAAACTTCTTTGTGATGACTGCATTCTACTCACAGAGTTGAACCTTCCTTTTGATAGAACAGTTTTGAAACACTCTTTTTGTGGAATCTGCAAGTGGCTATTTGGAGCGCTTTGAGGCCTATGCTGGAAAAGGAAATCTCTTCACATAAAACCTAGACAGAAGTATTCCCAGAAAGTTTTTCTGATGTGCGCATTCAACTCACCGAGTTGAACCTTCCTTTAGTTAGAGCAGTTTTGAAACACTCTGTCTGTAGTACCTGCGAGTGGATATTTGGAGTGCTTTGAGTGCTACACTGTAAAAGCAAATATCTTCACTTGGAATCTAGACAGAAGAATTCTCAGAGACTTCCCTGTGCTCTCTGCATTCCACTCACAGAGTTGAACCTTCCTTTTGATAGAACAGTTTTGAAACACTCTTGTGGTAGAATCTGCAAGTCGATATTTGGAAGGTTTGGAGGCCTATCCTGGGAAAGGAAATATCTTCCCATCAAAACTAGACAGAAGCATTCTCAGAAGCTTCTTAGTGATGTGCGCATTCAAGTCACAGAGTTGAAGCTTCCTTTTGATATAGCAGTTTTGAACCACTCTTTTAGTGGAATGTTCAAGTGGATGTTCGGAGAGCTAAGAGGCCAACACTGGAAAAGGAAATCTCTTCACGTAAAAACTAGACGGAAGCATTCTCAGAAACTTCAATGGGCTTTACGCATTCAACTCACAGAGTGCAAGGTTGCTTTTGAGAGCGCAGTTTTAAAACACTGTTTTTGTAGAATTTGCTAGAGGATGTTTGGAGCGATGTGAGGCCTTTGCTGGAAAAGGAAATATCTTCACATAAAACCTAGACAGAAGCATTCTCAGAAACTCCTTTGTGATGAGTGCATTCAAATCACACACTTGAACCTTCCTTTGGAAAGAACAGTTTTGAAACACTCTTTCTGAAGAATCTGCAAGTGGATATTTGGAGCGATTTGAGGCCTCTGCTGGAAATGAAATATCTTCACCTAAAAACTAGACGGAAGCATTCTCAGAAACTCCTTTGTGATGAGTGCATTCAACTCACAGAGTTGAAGCTTCCTTTTGATAGAGCAGTTTTGAAACACTCTTTTAGCAGCATCTGCAAGTGGATATTTGGAGCGCTTTGAGGCCAAGGCTGGAAAACGAAATCTCATCACATAAAAACTCGACAGAAGCATTCTCTGAAACTTCTTTGTGATGAGTGCATTCAACTCACAGACTCGAACGTTTCTTTTGATAGAACAGTTTAGAAACACTCCTTTTAGATTTATCCAGTTTGATTGATCTTTTCCTGATGGCTGTGTGTTGTAGTTGCCTGTTTATATCTCCGTTCCCCACTCTAGACTGTCAGCTCTGTGAGCATAGCAGTTTCTGTCTGTGCTCTTGAGGGAGGGGCTCTCAGCTCCTCGACTGTCATCTGCCAGGTGGTGGGGTTCATTAAATATATGGCAATAAGTGAATAAATTATGTTTAGTTATGGTCCAATGACTGTAAGTCTTCACATTATGGTTTAAATCTGTGATGTTTAATGTGGTGTGGTATAGTTGAGGACAGGGAAGGAAGTGGCCATATGCTTTTAGAAGTTGTAGCAGAATCTCTTTGGGTAGAGAAGTAGGACTTAATTTGCGGCTTCAGTGCTTATGCCATCCCATTCAAATTCTAATATGTCTTGTGGTACCCTCCATCTGATGAGAAGTTCTATTGTGGGTAGCCACTATTACTGATAGACTATATTTCCTATACTTCTTTTGTACTGAGTACAAAATGAGGGTGAGAATCACTGTTATGAACAGTACATAACCTACTCAAACACAATCAACAATAATATAAGTTAATTTATAGGCTTAGCAGTTATAATAGATGGCTGTTTTAATATATGTTCAGAAATAAACCATGTCATGCATTTCCTTTTGGTGAAGTGGGCCTGTGGGAACATGCAGACAGAACCATTATGCCTCTGTCCATGCGTCTTAGTACGTGGCGATAGTGAACTTCTGAGAGGAAATACACAGTGTTTTAGAGTGGGCTTTGAAAACCTAAGTCTGTAATGATCACACAGTTCACAATTCTAAGATTGTGTTAGATATAAGTCTACATTTTTTCCAGATTGCCAATAAATTCTACCACGTTGATCATAAAAAAAAAAAAAAAAAAAAAAAAAAAAGAAACACTCCTTTTGTAGAATGTGCAAGTGTTTATTTGGAGCGCTTTGAGGCCTATGTTGGAAAAGGACATATCTTCACATCAAAAGTAGACAGACGCATTCTCAGAAACTTCTTTGTGATGAGTGCATTGAACTCACAGAGTTCAACCTACCTATTGATAGAGAAGTTTTGAAACACCCTTTTTGTAGAATCTGCAAGTGAATATTTGGCGCGATTTGAGGCCTATGCAGGAAACGGAAATATCTTCACATGAAAACTAGACAGATGAATTCTCAGAAACGTCTTTGTGATGAGTGCATTCAACTCACAGACTTGAAGCTTCCTTTTGAAAGAGCAGTTTCGAAACACTCTTTTTGTAGAATCTGCAAGTGGATATTTGGAGCGCTTTGAGGGCTATGCTGGAAATGTTAATACCTTCACCTAAAAACTAGACAGACGCAAACTCAGAAACTTCTTTGTGATGTGTGCATTGAACTCACAGAGTTGAACCTTTCTTTTGATACAGAAGTTTTGAAACACTCTTTTCGTAGAATCTTCAAGTGGATGGATGGTGTGATTTGAGGCCTATGCTGGAAAAGGAAATACCTTCACGTAGAAACGAGACAAAAGCATTCTCAGAAAGTTCCCTGTGCTTTGTGCATTCAACTCACAGAGTTGAACATTCCCTTTGATAGAGCAGTTTTGAAACACTCTTTTTGTAGAATCTGCAAGTGGATATTTGGAGCGCTTTGAGGCCTCTGCCGCCAAAGGAATTATCATTGCATAAAAACTAGATGGAAGCGTTCTCAGAAACTTCCTTGTGATGAGTGCATTCAACTCGCAAAGTGGAACCTTCCTTTCGATAGACCAGTTTTGAAACACTGTTTTTGTAGAATCCGCAAGTGGCTATTTGGAGCTCTTTGAGGCTTATGCTGGAAAAGGAAATATCTTCGTCTACAAACTAGACAGAAGCATTCTCAGAAACTTCTTTGTCATGTGGGGATTGAACTCACAGAGTTGAACATTCCTTTACATAGAGCAGTTTTGCAACACCCTTTCGGTGGAAAGTGAAAGTGCTTATTTGGTGCGATGGCGGCATCTGGTGGATAAGGAAATACATTCAGATGAAAACAAGATACATCCATTCTCAGAAACTTCTTTGTGATGACTGCATTCTACTCACAGAGTTGAACCTTCCTTTTGATAGAACAGTTTTGAAACACTCTTTTTGTGGAATCTGCAAGTGGCTATTTGGAGCGCTTTGAGGCCTATGCTGGAAAAGGAAATCTCTTCACATAAAACCTAGACAGAAGTATTCCCAGAAAGTTTTTCTGATGTGCGCATTCAACTCACCGAGTTGAACCTTCCTTTAGTTAGAGCAGTTTTGAAACACTCTGTCTGTAGTACCTGCGAGTGGATATTTGGAGTGCTTTGAGTGCTACACTGTAAAAGCAAATATCTTCACTTGGAATCTAGACAGAAGAATTCTCAGAGACTTCCCTGTGCTCTCTGCATTCCACTCACAGAGTTGAACCTTCCTTTTGATAGAACAGTTTTGAAACACTCTTGTGGTAGAATCTGCAAGTCGATATTTGGAAGGTTTGGAGGCCTATCCTGGGAAAGGAAATATCTTCCCATCAAAACTAGACAGAAGCATTCTCAGAAGCTTCTTAGTGATGTGCGCATTCAAGTCACAGAGTTGAAGCTTCCTTTTGATATAGCAGTTTTGAACCACTCTTTTAGTGGAATGTTCAAGTGGATGTTCGGAGAGCTAAGAGGCCAACACTGGAAAAGGAAATCTCTTCACGTAAAAACTAGACGGAAGCATTCTCAGAAACTTCAATGGGCTTTACGCATTCAACTCACAGAGTGCAAGGTTGCTTTTGAGAGCGCAGTTTTAAAACACTGTTTTTGTAGAATTTGCTAGAGGATGTTTGGAGCGATGTGAGGCCTTTGCTGGAAAAGGAAATATCTTCACATAAAACCTAGACAGAAGCATTCTCAGAAACTCCTTTGTGATGAGTGCATTCAAATCACACACTTGAACCTTCCTTTGGAAAGAACAGTTTTGAAACACTCTTTCTGAAGAATCTGCAAGTGGATATTTGGAGCGATTTGAGGCCTCTGCTGGAAATGAAATATCTTCACCTAAAAACTAGACGGAAGCATTCTCAGAAACTCCTTTGTGATGAGTGCATTCAACTCACAGAGTTGAAGCTTCCTTTTGATAGAGCAGTTTTGAAACACTCTTTTAGCAGCATCTGCAAGTGGATATTTGGAGCGCTTTGAGGCCAAGGCTGGAAAACGAAATCTCATCACATAAAAACTCGACAGAAGCATTCTCTGAAACTTCTTTGTGATGAGTGCATTCAACTCACAGACTCGAACGTTTCTTTTGATAGAACAGTTTAGAAACACTCCTTTTAGATTTATCCAGTTTGATTGATCTTTTCCTGATGGCTGTGTGTTGTAGTTGCCTGTTTATATCTCCGTTCCCCACTCTAGACTGTCAGCTCTGTGAGCATAGCAGTTTCTGTCTGTGCTCTTGAGGGAGGGGCTCTCAGCTCCTCGACTGTCATCTGCCAGGTGGTGGGGTTCATTAAATATATGGCAATAAGTGAATAAATTATGTTTAGTTATGGTCCAATGACTGTAAGTCTTCACATTATGGTTTAAATCTGTGATGTTTAATGTGGTGTGGTATAGTTGAGGACAGGGAAGGAAGTGGCCATATGCTTTTAGAAGTTGTAGCAGAATCTCTTTGGGTAGAGAAGTAGGACTTAATTTGCGGCTTCAGTGCTTATGCCATCCCATTCAAATTCTAATATGTCTTGTGGTACCCTCCATCTGATGAGAAGTTCTATTGTGGGTAGCCACTATTACTGATAGACTATATTTCCTATACTTCTTTTGTACTGAGTACAAAATGAGGGTGAGAATCACTGTTATGAACAGTACATAACCTACTCAAACACAATCAACAATAATATAAGTTAATTTATAGGCTTAGCAGTTATAATAGATGGCTGTTTTAATATATGTTCAGAAATAAACCATGTCATGCATTTCCTTTTGGTGAAGTGGGCCTGTGGGAACATGCAGACAGAACCATTATGCCTCTGTCCATGCGTCTTAGTACGTGGCGATAGTGAACTTCTGAGAGGAAATACACAGTGTTTTAGAGTGGGCTTTGAAAACCTAAGTCTGTAATGATCACACAGTTCACAATTCTAAGATTGTGTTAGATATAAGTCTACATTTTTTCCAGATTGCCAATAAATTCTACCACGTTGATCATAAAAAAAAAAAAAAAAAAAAAAAAAAAAAGAAACACTCCTTTTGTAGAATGTGCAAGTGTTTATTTGGAGCGCTTTGAGGCCTATGTTGGAAAAGGACATATCTTCACATCAAAAGTAGACAGACGCATTCTCAGAAACTTCTTTGTGATGAGTGCATTGAACTCACAGAGTTCAACCTACCTATTGATAGAGAAGTTTTGAAACACCCTTTTTGTAGAATCTGCAAGTGAATATTTGGCGCGATTTGAGGCCTATGCAGGAAACGGAAATATCTTCACATGAAAACTAGACAGATGAATTCTCAGAAACGTCTTTGTGATGAGTGCATTCAACTCACAGACTTGAAGCTTCCTTTTGAAAGAGCAGTTTCGAAACACTCTTTTTGTAGAATCTGCAAGTGGATATTTGGAGCGCTTTGAGGGCTATGCTGGAAATGTTAATACCTTCACCTAAAAACTAGACAGACGCAAACTCAGAAACTTCTTTGTGATGTGTGCATTGAACTCACAGAGTTGAACCTTTCTTTTGATACAGAAGTTTTGAAACACTCTTTTCGTAGAATCTTCAAGTGGATGGATGGTGTGATTTGAGGCCTATGCTGGAAAAGGAAATACCTTCACGTAGAAACGAGACAAAAGCATTCTCAGAAAGTTCCCTGTGCTTTGTGCATTCAACTCACAGAGTTGAACATTCCCTTTGATAGAGCAGTTTTGAAACACTCTTTTTGTAGAATCTGCAAGTGGATATTTGGAGCGCTTTGAGGCCTCTGCCGCCAAAGGAATTATCATTGCATAAAAACTAGATGGAAGCGTTCTCAGAAACTTCCTTGTGATGAGTGCATTCAACTCGCAAAGTGGAACCTTCCTTTCGATAGACCAGTTTTGAAACACTGTTTTTGTAGAATCCGCAAGTGGCTATTTGGAGCTCTTTGAGGCTTATGCTGGAAAAGGAAATATCTTCGTCTACAAACTAGACAGAAGCATTCTCAGAAACTTCTTTGTCATGTGGGGATTGAACTGACAGAGTTGAACATTCCTTTACATAGAGCAGTTTTGCAACACCCTTTCGGTGGAAAGTGAAAGTGCTTATTTGGTGCGATGGCGGCGTCTAGTGGATAAGGAAATACATTCAGATGAAAACAAGATACATCCATTCTCAGAAACTTCTTTGTGATGACTGCATTCTACTCACAGAGTTGAACCTTCCTTTTGATAGAACAGTTTTGAAACACTCGTTTTGTGGAGTCTGCAAGTGGCTATTTGGTGCGGTTTGAGGCCTATGCTGGAAAAGGAAATCTCTTCACATAAAACCTAGACAGAAGTATTCCCAGAAAGTTTTTCTGATGTGCGCATTCAACTCACCGAGTTGAACCTTCCTTTAGATAGAGCAGTTTTGAAACACTCTGTCTGTAGTACCTGCGAGTGGATATTTGGAGTGCTTTGAGTGCTACACAGTAAAAGCAAATATCTTCACTTGGAATCTAGACAGAAGAATTCTCAGAGACTTCCCTGTGCTCTCTGCATTCCACTCACAGAGTTGAACCTTCCTTTTGATAGAACAGTTTTGAAACACTCTTGTGGTAGAATCTGCAAGTCGATATTTGGAAGGTTTGGAGGCCTATCCTGGGAAAGGAAATATCTTCCCATCAAAACTAGACAGAAGCATTCTCAGAAACTTCTTAGTGATGTGCGCATTCAAGTCACAGAGTTGAAGCTTCCTTTTGATATAGCAGTTTTGAACCACTCTTTTAGTAGAATCTGCAAGTGGATGTTTGGAGAGCTAAGAGGCCAACACTGGAAAAGGAAATCTCTTCACGTAAAAACTAGACGGAAGCATTCTCAGAAACTTCAATGGGCTTTACGCATTCAACTCACAGAGTGCAATGTTGCTTTTGAGAGCGCAGTTTTAAAACACTGTTTTTGTAGAATTTGCTAGAGGATGTTTGGAGCGATGTGAGGCCTTTGCTGGAAAAGGAAATATCTTCACATAAAACCTAGACAGAAGCATTCTCAGAAACTCCTTTGTGATGAGTGCATTCAAATCACACACTTGAACCTTCCTTTGGAAAGAGCAGTTTCGAAACACTCTTTCTGAAGAATCTGCAAGTGGATATTTGGAGCGATTTGAGGCCTATGCTGGAAATGAAATATCTTCACCTAAAAACTAGACGGAAGCATTCTCAGAAACTCCTTTGTGATGAGTGCATTCAACTCACAGAGTTGAAGCTTCCTTTTGATAGAGCAGTTTTGAAACACTCTTTTAGCAGCATCTGCAAGTGGATATTTGGAGCGCTTTGAGGCCAAGGCTGGAAAACGAAATATCATCACATAAAAACTCGACAGAAGCATTCTCTGAAACTTCTTTGTGATGAGTGCATTCAACTCACAGACTCGAACGTTTCTTTTGATAGAACAGTTTAGAAACACTCCTTTTGTAGAATCTGCAAGTGTTTATTTGGAGCGTTTGGAGGCCTATGTTGGAAAAGGACATATCTTCACATCAAAAGTAGACAGACGCATTCTCAGAAACTTCTTTGTGATGAGTTCATTGAACTCACAGAGTTGAACCTACCTATTGATAGAGAAGTTTTGAAACACCCTTTTTGTAGAATCTGCAAGTGAATATTTGGCGCGATTTGAGGCCTATGCAGGAAACGGAAATATCTTCACATGAAAACTAGACAGATGAATTCTCAGAAACGTCTTTGTGATGAGTGCATTCAACTCACAGACTTGAAGCTTCCTTTTGAAAGAGCAGTTTCGAAACACTCTTTTTGTAGAATCTGCAAGTGGATATTTGGAGCGCTTTGAGGGCTATGCTGGAAATGTTAATACCTTCACCTAAAAACTAGACAGACGCAAACTCAGAAACTTCTTTGTGATGTGTGCATTGAACTCACAGAGTTGAACCTTTCTTTTGATACAGAAGTTTTGAAACACTCTTTTCGTAGAATCTTCAAGTGGATGGATGGTGTGATTTGAGGCCTATGCTGGAAAAGGAAATACCTTCACGTAGAAACGAGACAAAAGCATTCTCAGAAAGTTCCCTGTGCTTTGTGCATTCAACTCACAGAGTTGAACATTCCCTTTGATAGAGCAGTTTTGAAACACTCTTTTTGTAGAATCTGCAAGTGGATATTTGGAGCGCTTTGAGGCCTCTGCCGCCAAAGGAATTATCATTGCATAAAAACTAGATGGAAGCGTTCTCAGAAACTTCCTTGTGATGAGTGCATTCAACTCGCAAAGTGGAACCTTCCTTTCGATAGACCAGTTTTGAAACACTGTTTTTGTAGAATCCGCAAGTGGCTATTTGGAGCTCTTTGAGGCTTATGCTGGAAAAGGAAATATCTTCGTCTACAAACTAGACAGAAGCATTCTCAGAAACTTCTTTGTCATGTGGGGATTGAACTGACAGAGTTGAACATTCCTTTACATAGAGCAGTTTTGCAACACCCTTTCGGTGGAAAGTGAAAGTGCTTATTTGGTGCGATGGCGGCGTCTAGTGGATAAGGAAATACATTCAGATGAAAACAAGATACATCCATTCTCAGAAACTTCTTTGTGATGACTGCATTCTACTCACAGAGTTGAACCTTCCTTTTGATAGAACAGTTTTGAAACACTCGTTTTGTGGAGTCTGCAAGTGGCTATTTGGTGCGGTTTGAGGCCTATGCTGGAAAAGGAAATCTCTTCACATAAAACCTAGACAGAAGTATTCCCAGAAAGTTTTTCTGATGTGCGCATTCAACTCACCGAGTTGAACCTTCCTTTAGATAGAGCAGTTTTGAAACACTCTGTCTGTAGTACCTGCGAGTGGATATTTGGAGTGCTTTGAGTGCTACACTGTAAAAGCAAATATCTTCACTTGGAATCTAGACAGAAGAATTCTCAGAGACTTCCCTGTGCTCTCTGCATTCCACTCACAGAGTTGAACCTTCCTTTTGATAGAACAGTTTTGAAACACTCTTGTGGTAGAATCTGCAAGTCGATATTTGGAAGGTTTGGAGGCCTATCCTGGGAAAGGAAATATCTTCCCATCAAAACTAGACAGAAGCATTCTCAGAAACTTCTTAGTGATGTGTGCATTCAAGTCACAGAGTTGAAGCTTCCTTTTGATATAGCAGTTTTGAACCACTCTTTTAGTAGAATCTGCAAGTGGATGTTTGGAGAGCTAAGAGGCCAACACTGGAAAAGGAAATCTCTTCACGTAAAAACTAGACGGAAGCATTCTCAGAAACTTCAATGGGCTTTACGCATTCAACTCACAGAGTGCAATGTTGCTTTTGAGAGCGCAGTTTTAAAACACTGTTTTTGTAGAATTTGCTAGAGGATGTTTGGAGCGATGTGAGGCCTTTGCTGGAAAAGGAAATATCTTCACATAAAACCTAGACAGAAGCATTCTCAGAAACTCCTTTGTGATGAGTGCATTCAAATCACACACTTGAACCTTCCTTTGGAAAGAGCAGTTTTGAAACACTCTTTCTGAAGAATCTGCAAGTGGATATTTGGAGCGATTTGAGGCCTATGCTGGAAATGAAATATCTTCACCTAAAAATTAGACGGAAGCATTCTCAGAAACTCCTTTGTGATGAGTGCATTCAACTCACAGAGTTGAAGCTTCCTTTTGATAGAGCAGTTTTGAAACACTCTTTTAGCAGCATCTGCAAGTGGATATTTGGAGCGCTTTGAGGCCAAGGCTGGAAAACGAAATCTCATCACATAAAAACTCGACAGAAGCATTCTCTGAAACTTCTTTGTGATGAGTGCATTCAACTCAGAGACTCGAACGTTTCTTTTGATAGAACAGTTTAGAAACACTCCTTTTGTAGAATCTGCAAGTGTTTATTTGGAGCGCTTTGAGGCCTATGTTGGAAAAGGACATATCTTCACATCAAAAGTAGACAGACGAATTCTCAGAAACTTCTTTGTGATGAGTGCATTGAACTCACAGAGTTCAACCTACCTATTGATAGAGAAGTTTTGAAACACCCTTTTTGTAGAATCTGCAAGTGAATATTTGGCGCGATTTGAGGCCTAGGCAGGAAACGGAAATATCTTCACATGAAAACTAGACAGATGAATTCTCAGAAACGTCTTTGTGATGAGTGCATTCAACTCACAGACTTGAAGCTTCCTTTTGAAAGAGCAGTTTCGAAACACTCTTTTTGTAGAATCTGCAAGTGGATATTTGGAGCGCTTTGAGGGCTATGCTGGAAAAGTTAATACCCTCACCTAAAAACTAGACAGAAGCATACTCAGAAACTTCTTTGTGACGTGTGCATTGAACTCACAGAGTTGAACCTTTCTTTTGATACAGAAGTTTTGAAACACTCTTTTCGTAGAATCTTCAAGTGGATGGATGGAGTGATTTGAGGCCTATGCTGGAAAAGGAAATACCTTCACGTAGAAACGAGACAAAAGCATTCTCAGAAAGTTCCCTGTGCTTTGTGCATTCAACTCACAGAGTTGAACATTCCCTTTGATAGAGCAGTTTTGAAACACTCTTTTTGTAGAATCTGCAAGTGGATGTTTGGAGCGCTTTGAGGCCTCTGCCGCCAAAGGAATTATCATTGCATAAAAACTAGATGGAAGCGTTCTCAGAAACTTCCTTGTGATGAGTGCATTCAATTCGCAAAGTGGAACCTTCCTTTCGATAGCCCAGTTTTGAAACACTGTTTTTGTAGAATCCGCAAGTGGCTATTTGGAGCTCTTTGAGGCTTATGCTGGAGAAGGAAATATCTTCGTCTACAAACTAGACAGAAGCATTCTCAGAAACTTCTTTGTCATGTGGGGATTGAACTCACACAGTTGAGCATTCCTTTACATAGAGCAGTTTTGCAACACCCTTTCGGTGGAAAGTGAAAGTGCTTATTTGGTGCGATGGCGGCATCTAGTGGATAAGGAAATACATTCAGATGAAAACAAGATACATCCATTCTCAGAAACTTCTTTGTGATGACTGCATTCTACTCACAGAGTTGAACCTTCCTTTTGATAGAACAGTTTTGAAACACTCTTTTTGTGGAATCTGCAAGTGGCTACTTGGAGCGCTTTGGGGCCTATGCTGGAAAAGGAAATCTCTTCACATAAAACCTAGACAGAAGTATTCCCAGAAAGTTTTTCTGATGTGCGCATTCAACTCACCGAGTTGAACCTTCCTTTAGATAGAGCAGTTTTGAAACACTCTGTCTGTAGTACCTGCGAGTGGATATTTGGAGTGCTTTGAGTGCTACACTGTAAAAGCAAATATCTTCACTTGGAATCTAGACAGAAGAATTCTCAGAGACTTCCCTGTGCTCTCTGCATTCCACTCACAGAGTTGAACCTTCCTTTTGATAGAACAGTTTTGAAACACTCTTGTGGTAGAATCTGCAAGTCGATATTTGGAAGGTTTGGAGGCCTATCCTGGGAAAGGAAATATCTTCCCATCAAAACTAGACAGAAGCATTCTCAGAAACTTCTTAGTGATGTGCGCATTCAAGTCACAGAGTTGAAGCTTCCTTTTGATATAGCAGTTTTGAACCACTCTTTTAGTAGAATCTGCAAGTGGATGTTTGGAGAGCTAAGAGGCCAACACTGGAAAAGGAAATCTCTTCACGTAAAAACTAGACGGAAGCATTCTCAGAAACTTCAATGGGCTTTACGCATTCAACTCACAGAGTGCAATGTTGCTTTTGAGAGCGCAGTTTTAAAACACTGTTTTTGTAGAATTTGCTAGAGGATGTTTGGAGCGATGTGAGGCCTTTGCTGGAAAAGGAAATATCTTCACATAAAACCTAGACAGAAGCATTCTCAGAAACTCCTTTGTGATGAGTGCATTCAAATCACACACTTGAACCTTCCTTTGGAAAGAGCAGTTTCGAAACACTCTTTCTGAAGAATCTGCAAGTGGATATTTGGAGCGATTTGAGGCCTATGCTGGAAATGAAATATCTTCACCTAAAAACTAGACGGAAGCATTCTCAGAAACTCCTTTGTGATGAGTGCATTCAACTCACAGAGTTGAAGCTTCCTTTTGATAGAGCAGTTTTGAAACACTCTTTTAGCAGCATCTGCAAGTGGATATTTGGAGCGCTTTGAGGCCAAGGCTGGAAAACGAAATATCATCACATAAAAACTCGACAGAAGCATTCTCTGAAACTTCTTTGTGATGAGTGCATTCAACTCACAGACTCGAACGTTTCTTTTGATAGAACAGTTTAGAAACACTCCTTTTGTAGAATCTGCAAGTGTTTATTTGGAGCGTTTGGAGGCCTATGTTGGAAAAGGACATATCTTCACATCAAAAGTAGACAGACGCATTCTCAGAAACTTCTTTGTGATGAGTTCATTGAACTCACAGAGTTGAACCTACCTATTGATAGAGAAGTTTTGAAACACCCTTTTTGTAGAATCTGCAAGTGAATATTTGGCGCGATTTGAGGCCTATGCAGGAAACGGAAATATCTTCACATGAAAACTAGACAGATGAATTCTCAGAAACGTCTTTGTGATGAGTGCATTCAACTCACAGACTTGAAGCTTCCTTTTGAAAGAGTAGTTTCGAAACACTCTTTTTGTAGAATCTGCAAGTGGATATTTGGAGCGCTTTGAGGGCTATGCTGGAAAAGTTAATACCTTCACCTAAAAACTAGACAGAAGCATACTCAGAAACTTCTTTGTGACGTGTGCATTGAACTCACAGAGTTGAACCTTTCTTTTGATACAGAAGTTTTGAAACACTCTTTTCGTAGAATCTTCAAGTGGATGGATGGAGTGATTTGAGGCCTATGCTGGAAAAGGAATTACCTTCACGTAGAAACGAGACAAAAGCATTCTCAGAAAGTTCCCTGTGCTTTGTGCATTCAACTCACAGAGTTGAACATTCCCTTTGATAGAGCAGTTTTGAAACACTCTTTTTGTAGAATCTGCAAGTGGATATTTAGAGCGCTTTGAGGCCTCTGCCGCCAAAGGAATTATCATTGCATAAAAACTAGATGGAAGCGTTCTCAGAAACTTCCTTGTGATGAGTGCATTCAACTCGCAGAGTGGAACCTTTGTTTCGATAGACCAGTTTTGAAACACTGTTTTTGTAGAATCCGCAAGTGGCTATTTGGAGCTCTTTGAGGCTTATGCTGGAAAAGGAAATATCTTCGTCTACAAACTAGACAGAAGCATTCTCAGAAACTTCTTTGTCATGTGGTGATTGAACTCACACAGTTGAGCATTCCTTTACAGAGCAGTTTTGCAACACCCTTTCGGTGGAAAATGAAAGTGCTTATTTGGTGCGATGGCGGCATCTAGTGGATAAGGAAATACATTCAGATGAAAACAAGATACATCCATTCTCAGAAACTTCTTTGTGATGACTGCATTCTACTCACAGAGTTGAACCTTCCTTTTGATAGAACAGTTTTGAAACACTCTTTTTGTGGAATCTGCAAGTGGCTATTTGGAGCGCTTTGAGGCCTATGCTGGAAAAGGAAATCTCTTCACATAAAACCTAGACAGAAGTATTCCCAGAAAGTTTTTCTGATGTGCGCATTCAACTCACCGAGTTGAACCTTCCTTTAGATGGAGCAGTTTTGAAACACTCTGTCTGTAGTACCTGCGAGTGGATATTTGGAGTGCTTTGAGTGCTACACTGTAAAAGCAAATGTCTTCACTTGGAATCTAGACAGAAGAATTCTCAGAGACTTTCCTGTGCTCTCTGCATTCCACTCACAGAGTTGAACCTTCCTTTTGATAGAACAGTTTTGAAACACTCTTGTGGTAGAATCTGCAAGTCGATATTTGGAAGGTTTGGAGGCCTATCCTGGGAAAGGAAATATCTTCCCATCAAAACTAGACAGAAGCATTCTCAGAAACTTCTTAGTGATGTGCGCATTCAAGTCACAGAGTTGAAGCTTCCTTTTGATATAGCAGTTTTGAACCACTCTTTTAGTAGAATCTGCAAGTGGATGTTCGGAGAGCTAAGAGGCCAACACTGGAAAAGGAAATCTCTTCACGTAAAAACTAGACGGAAGCATTCTCAGAAACTTCAATGGGCTTTACGCATTCAACTCACAGAGTGCAATGTTGCTTTTGAGAGCGCAGTTTTAAAACACTGTTTTTGTAGAATTTGCTAGAGGATGTTTGGAGCGATGTGAGGCCTTTGCTGGAAAAGGAAATATCTTCACATAAAACCTAGACAGAAGCATTCTCAGAAACTCCTTTGTGATGAGTGCATTCAAATCACACACTTGAACCTTCCTTTGGAAAGAGCAGTTTTGAAACACTCTTTCTGAAGAATCTGCAAGTGGATATTTGGAGCGATTTGAGGCCTATGCTGGAAATGAAATATCTTCACCTAAAAATTAGACGGAAGCATTCTCAGAAACTCCTTTGTGATGAGTGCATTCAACTCACAGAGTTGAAGCTTCCTTTTGATAGAGCAGTTTTGAAACACTCTTTTAGCAGCATCTGCAAGTGGATATTTGGAGCGCTTTGAGGCCAAGGCTGGAAAACGAAATCTCATCACATAAAAACTCGACAGAAGCATTCTCTGAAACTTCTTTGTGATGAGTGCATTCAACTCACAGACTCGAACGTTTCTTTTGATAGAACAGTTTAGAAACACTCCTTTTGTAGAATCTGCAAGTGTTTATTTGGAGCGCTTTGAGGCCTATGTTGGAAAAGGACATATCTTCACATCAAAAGTAGACAGACGAATTCTCAGAAACTTCTTTGTGATGAGTGCATTGAACTCACAGAGTTCAACCTACCTATTGATAGAGAAGTTTTGAAACACCCTTTTTGTAGAATCTGCAAGTGAATATTTGGCGCGATTTGAGGCCTAGGCAGGAAACGGAAATATCTTCACATGAAAACTAGACAGATGAATTCTCAGAAACGTCTTTGTGATGAGTGCATTCAACTCACAGACTTGAAGCTTCCTTTTGAAAGAGCAGTTTCGAAACACTCTTTTTGTAGAATCTGCAAGTGGATATTTGGAGCGCTTTGAGGGCTATGCTGGAAAAGTTAATACCCTCACCTAAAAACTAGACAGAAGCATACTCAGAAACTTCTTTGTGACGTGTGCATTGAACTCACAGAGTTGAACCTTTCTTTTGATACAGAAGTTTTGAAACACTCTTTTCGTAGAATCTTCAAGTGGATGGATGGAGTGATTTGAGGCCTATGCTGGAAAAGGAAATACCTTCACGTAGAAACGAGACAAAAGCATTCTCAGAAAGTTCCCTGTGCTTTGTGCATTCAACTCACAGAGTTGAACATTCCCTTTGATAGAGCAGTTTTGAAACACTCTTTTTGTAGAATCTGCAAGTGGATATTTGGAGCGCTTTGAGGCCTCTGCCGCCAAAGGAATTATCATTGCATAAAAACTAGATGGAAGCGTTCTCAGAAACTTCCTTGTGATGAGTGCATTCAATTCGCAAAGTGGAACCTTCCTTTCGATAGCCCAGTTTTGAAACACTGTTTTTGTAGAATCCGCAAGTGGCTATTTGGAGCTCTTTGAGGCTTATGCTGGAGAAGGAAATATCTTCGTCTACAAACTAGACAGAAGCATTCTCAGAAACTTCTTTGTCATGTGGGGATTGAACTCACACAGTTGAGCATTCCTTTACATAGAGCAGTTTTGCAACACCCTTTCGGTGGAAAGTGAAAGTGCTTATTTGGTGCGATGGCGGCATCTAGTGGATAAGGAAATACATTCAGATGAAAACAAGATACATCCATTCTCAGAAACTTCTTTGTGATGACTGCATTCTACTCACAGAGTTGAACCTTCCTTTTGATAGAACAGTTTTGAAACACTCTTTTTGTGGAATCTGCAAGTGGCTACTTGGAGCGCTTTGGGGCCTATGCTGGAAAAGGAAATCTCTTCACATAAAACCTAGACAGAAGTATTCCCAGAAAGTTTTTCTGATGTGCGCATTCAACTCACCGAGTTGAACCTTCCTTTAGATAGAGCAGTTTTGAAACACTCTGTCTGTAGTACCTGCGAGTGGATATTTGGAGTGCTTTGAGTGCTACACTGTAAAAGCAAATATCTTCACTTGGAATCTAGACAGAAGAATTCTCAGAGACTTCCCTGTGCTCTCTGCATTCCACTCACAGAGTTGAACCTTCCTTTTGATAGAACAGTTTTGAAACACTCTTGTGGTAGAATCTGCAAGTCGATATTTGGAAGGTTTGGAGGCCTATCCTGGGAAAGGAAATATCTTCCCATCAAAACTAGACAGAAGCATTCTCAGAAACTTCTTAGTGATGTGCGCATTCAAGTCACAGAGTTGAAGCTTCCTTTTGATATAGCAGTTTTGAACCACTCTTTTAGTAGAATCTGCAAGTGGATGTTTGGAGAGCTAAGAGGCCAACACTGGAAAAGGAAATCTCTTCACGTAAAAACTAGACGGAAGCATTCTCAGAAACTTCAATGGGCTTTACGCATTCAACTCACAGAGTGCAATGTTGCTTTTGAGAGCGCAGTTTTAAAACACTGTTTTTGTAGAATTTGCTAGAGGATGTTTGGAGCGATGTGAGGCCTTTGCTGGAAAAGGAAATATCTTCACATAAAACCTAGACAGAAGCATTCTCAGAAACTCCTTTGTGATGAGTGCATTCAAATCACACACTTGAACCTTCCTTTGGAAAGAGCAGTTTCGAAACACTCTTTCTGAAGAATCTGCAAGTGGATATTTGGAGCGATTTGAGGCCTATGCTGGAAATGAAATATCTTCACCTAAAAACTAGACGGAAGCATTCTCAGAAACTCCTTTGTGATGAGTGCATTCAACTCACAGAGTTGAAGCTTCCTTTTGATAGAGCAGTTTTGAAACACTCTTTTAGCAGCATCTGCAAGTGGATATTTGGAGCGCTTTGAGGCCAAGGCTGGAAAACGAAATATCATCACATAAAAACTCGACAGAAGCATTCTCTGAAACTTCTTTGTGATGAGTGCATTCAACTCACAGACTCGAACGTTTCTTTTGATAGAACAGTTTAGAAACACTCCTTTTGTAGAATCTGCAAGTGTTTATTTGGAGCGTTTGGAGGCCTATGTTGGAAAAGGACATATCTTCACATCAAAAGTAGACAGACGCATTCTCAGAAACTTCTTTGTGATGAGTTCATTGAACTCACAGAGTTGAACCTACCTATTGATAGAGAAGTTTTGAAACACCCTTTTTGTAGAATCTGCAAGTGAATATTTGGCGCGATTTGAGGCCTATGCAGGAAACGGAAATATCTTCACATGAAAACTAGACAGATGAATTCTCAGAAACGTCTTTGTGATGAGTGCATTCAACTCACAGACTTGAAGCTTCCTTTTGAAAGAGTAGTTTCGAAACACTCTTTTTGTAGAATCTGCAAGTGGATATTTGGAGCGCTTTGAGGGCTATGCTGGAAAAGTTAATACCTTCACCTAAAAACTAGACAGAAGCATACTCAGAAACTTCTTTGTGACGTGTGCATTGAACTCACAGAGTTGAACCTTTCTTTTGATACAGAAGTTTTGAAACACTCTTTTCGTAGAATCTTCAAGTGGATGGATGGAGTGATTTGAGGCCTATGCTGGAAAAGGAATTACCTTCACGTAGAAACGAGACAAAAGCATTCTCAGAAAGTTCCCTGTGCTTTGTGCATTCAACTCACAGAGTTGAACATTCCCTTTGATAGAGCAGTTTTGAAACACTCTTTTTGTAGAATCTGCAAGTGGATATTTAGAGCGCTTTGAGGCCTCTGCCGCCAAAGGAATTATCATTGCATAAAAACTAGATGGAAGCGTTCTCAGAAACTTCCTTGTGATGAGTGCATTCAACTCGCAGAGTGGAACCTTTGTTTCGATAGACCAGTTTTGAAACACTGTTTTTGTAGAATCCGCAAGTGGCTATTTGGAGCTCTTTGAGGCTTATGCTGGAAAAGGAAATATCTTCGTCTACAAACTAGACAGAAGCATTCTCAGAAACTTCTTTGTCATGTGGTGATTGAACTCACACAGTTGAGCATTCCTTTACAGAGCAGTTTTGCAACACCCTTTCGGTGGAAAATGAAAGTGCTTATTTGGTGCGATGGCGGCATCTAGTGGATAAGGAAATACATTCAGATGAAAACAAGATACATCCATTCTCAGAAACTTCTTTGTGATGACTGCATTCTACTCACAGAGTTGAACCTTCCTTTTGATAGAACAGTTTTGAAACACTCTTTTTGTGGAATCTGCAAGTGGCTATTTGGAGCGCTTTGAGGCCTATGCTGGAAAAGGAAATCTCTTCACATAAAACCTAGACAGAAGTATTCCCAGAAAGTTTTTCTGATGTGCGCATTCAACTCACCGAGTTGAACCTTCCTTTAGATGGAGCAGTTTTGAAACACTCTGTCTGTAGTACCTGCGAGTGGATATTTGGAGTGCTTTGAGTGCTACACTGTAAAAGCAAATGTCTTCACTTGGAATCTAGACAGAAGAATTCTCAGAGACTTTCCTGTGCTCTCTGCATTCCACTCACAGAGTTGAACCTTCCTTTTGATAGAACAGTTTTGAAACACTCTTGTGGTAGAATCTGCAAGTCGATATTTGGAAGGTTTGGAGGCCTATCCTGGGAAAGGAAATATCTTCCCATCAAAACTAGACAGAAGCATTCTCAGAAACTTCTTAGTGATGTGCGCATTCAAGTCACAGAGTTGAAGCTTCCTTTTGATATAGCAGGTTTGAACCACTCTTTTAGTAGAATCTGCAAGTGGATGTTCGGAGAGCTAAGAGGCCAACACTGGAAAAGGAAATCTCTTCACGTAAAAACTAGACGGAAGCATTCTCAGAAACTTCAATGGGCTTTACGCATTCAACTCACAGAGTGCAATGTTGCTTTTGAGAGCGCAGTTTTAAAACACTGTTTTTGTAGAATTTGCTAGAGGTTGTTTGGAGCGATGTGAGGCCTTTGCTGGAAAAGGAAATATCTTCACATAAAACCTAGACAGAAGCATTCTCAGAAACTCCTTTGTGATGAGTGCATTCAAATCACACACTTGAACCTTCCTTTGGAAAGAGCAGTTTTGAAACACTCTTTCTGAAGAATCTGCAAGTGGATATTTGGAGCGATTTGAGGCCTATGCTGGAAATGAAATATCTTCACCTAAAAACTAGACGGAAGCATTCTCAGAAACTCCTTTGTGATGAGTGCATTCAACTCACAGAGTTGAAGCTTCCTTTTGATAGAGCCGTTTTGAAACACTCTTTTAGCAGCATCTGCAAGTGGATATTTGGAGCGCTTTGAGGCCAAGGCTGGAAAACGAAATATCATCACATAAAAACTCGACAGAAGCATTCTCTGAAACTTCTTTGTGATGAGTGCATTCAACTCACAGACTCGAACGTTTCTTTTGATAGAACAGTTTAGAAACACTCCTTTTGTAGAATCTGCAAGTGTTTATTTGGAGCGCTTTGAGGCCTATGTTGGAAAAGGACATATCTTCACATCAAAAGTTGACAGACGCATTCTCAGAAACTTCTTTGTGATGAGTGCATTGAACTCACAGAGTTGAACCTACCTATTGATAGAGAAGTTTTGAAACACCCTTTTTGTAGAATCTGCAAGTGAATATTTGGCGCGATTTGAGGCCTATGCAGGAAACGGAAATATCTTCACATGAAAACTAGACAGATGAATTCTCAGAAACGTCTTTGTGATGAGTGCATTCAACTCACAGACTTGAAGCTTCCTTTTGAAAGAGCAGTTTCGAAACACTCTTTTTGTAGAATCTGCAAGTGGATATTTGGAGCGCTTTGAGGGCTATGCTGGAAAAGTTAATACCTTCACCTAAAAACTAGACAGACGCAAACTCAGAAACTTCTTTGTGACGTGTGCATTGAACTCACAGAGTTGAACCTTTCTTTTGATACAGAGGTTTTGAAACACTCTTTTCGTAGAATCTTCAAGTGGATGGATGGTGTGATTTGAGGCCTATGCTGGAAAAGGAAATACCTTCACGTAGAAACGAGACAAAAGCATTCTCAGAAAGTTCCCTGTGCTTTGTGCATTCAACTCACAGCGTTGAACATTCCCTTTGATAGAGCAGTTTTGAAACACTCTTTTTGTAGAATCTGCAAGTGGATATTTGGAGCGCTTTGAGGCCTCTGCCGCCAAAGGAATTATCATTGCATAAAAACTAGATGGAATCGTTCTCAGAAACTTCCTTGTGACGAGTGCATTCAACTCGCAGAGTGGAACCTTCCTTTCGATAGACCAGTTTTGAAACACTGTTTTTGTAGAATCCGCAAGTGGCTATTTGGAGCTCTTTGAGGCTTATGCTGGAAAAGGAAATATCTTCGTCTACAAACTAGACAGAAGCATTCTCAGAAACTTCTTTGTCATGTGGGGATTGAACTCACAGAGTTGAACATTCCTTTACATAGAGCAGTTTTGCAACACCCTTTCGGTGGAAAGTGAAAGTGCTTATTTGGTGCGATGGCGGCATCTAGTGGATAAGGAAATACATTCAGATGAAAACAAGATACATCCATTCTCAGAAACTTCTTTGTGATGACTGCATTCTACTCACAGAGTTGAACCTTCCTTTTGATAGAACAGTTTTGAAACACTCTTTTTGTGGAATCTGCAAGTGGCTATTTGGAGCGCTTTGAGGCCTATGCTGGAAAAGGAAATCTCTTCACATAAAACCTAGACAGAAGTATTCCCAGAAAGTTTTTCTGATGTGCGCATTCAACTCACCGAGTTGAACCTTCCTTTAGTTAGAGCAGTTTTGAAACACTCTGTCTGTAGTACCTGCGAGTGGATATTTGGAGTGCTTTGAGTGCTACACTGTAAAAGCAAATATCTTCACTTGGAATCTAGACAGAAGAATTCTCAGAGACTTCCCTGTGCTCTCTGCATTCCACTCACAGAGTTGAACCTTCCTTTTGATAGAACAGTTTTGAAACACTCTTGTGGTAGAATCTGCAAGTCGATATTTGGAAGGTTTGGAGGCCTATCCTGGGAAAGGAAATATCTTCCCATCAAAACTAGACAGAAGCATTCTCAGAAGCTTCTTAGTGATGTGCGCATTCAAGTCACAGAGTTGAAGCTTTCTTTTGATATAGCAGTTTTGAACCACTCTTTTAGTGGAATCTGCAAGTGGATGTTCGGAGAGCTAAGAGGCCAACACTGGAAAAGGAAATCTCTTCACGTAAAAACTAGACGGAAGCATTCTCAGAAACTTCAATGGGCTTTACGCATTCAACTCACAGAGTGCAATGTTGCTTTTGCGAGCGCAGTTTTAAAAGACTGTTTTTGTAGAATTTGCTAGAGGATGTTTGGAGCGATGTGAGGCCTTTGCTGGAAAAGGAAATATCTTCACATAAAACCTAGACAGAAGCATTCTCAGAAACTCCTTTGTGATGAGTGCATTCAAATCACACACTTGAACCTTCCTTTGGAAAGAGCAGTTTTGAAACACTCTTTCTGAAGAATCTGCAAGGGGATATTTGGAGCGATTTGAGGCCTATGCTGGAAATGAAATATCTTCACCTAAAAACTAGACGGAAGCATTCTCAGAAACTCCTTTGTGATGAGTGCATTCAACTCACAGAGTTGAAGCTTCCTTTTGATAGAGCAGTTTTGAAACACTCTTTTAGCAGCATCTGCAGGTGGATATTTGGAGCGCTTTGAGGCCAAGGCTGGAAAACGAAATATCATCACATAAAAACTCGACAGAAGCATTCTCTGAAACTTCTTTGTGATGAGTGCATTCAACTCACAGACTCGAACGTTGCTTTTGATAGAACAGTTTAGAAACACTCCTTTTGTAGAATCTGCAAGTGTTTATTTGGAGCGCTTGGAGGCCTATGTTGGAAAAGGACATATCTTCACATCAAGAGTAGACAGACGCATTCTCAGAAACTTCTTTGTGATGAGTGCATTGAACTCACAGAGTTGAACCTACCTATTGATAGAGAAGTTTTGAAACACCCTTTTTGTAGAATCTGCAAGTGAATATTTGGCGCGATTTGAGGCCGATGCAGGAAACGGAAATATCTTCACATGAAAGCTAGACAGATGAATTCTCCGAAACGTCTTTGTGATGAGTGCATTCAACTCACAGACTTGAAGCTTCCTTCTGAAAGAGCAGTTTCGAAACACTCTTTTTGTAGAATCTGCAAGTGGATATTTGGAGCGCTTTGAGGGCTATGCTGGAAAAGTTAATACCTTCACCTAAAAACTAGACAGACGCAAACTCAGAAACTTCTTTGTGACGTGCGCATTGAACTCACAGAGTTGAACCTTTCTTTTGATACAGAAGTTTTGAAACACTCTTTTCGTAGAATCTTCAAGTGGATGGATGGAGTGATTTGAGGCCTATGCTGGAAAAGGAAATACCTTCACGTAGAAACGAGACAAAAGCATTCTCAGAAAGTTCCCTGTGCTTTGTGCATTCAACTCACAGAGTTGAACATTCCCTTTGATAGAGCAGTTTTGAAACACTCTTCTTGTAGAATCTGCAAGTGGATATTTGGAGCGCTTTGAGGCCTCTGCCGCCAAAGGAATTATCATTGCATAAAAACTAGATGGAAGCGTTCTCAGAAACTTCCTTGTGATGAGTGCCTTCAACTCGCAGAGTGGAACCTTCCTTTCGATAGACCAGTTTTGAAACACTGTTTTTGTAGAATCCGCAAGTGGCTATTTGGAGCTCTTTGAGGCTTATACTGGAAAAGGAAATATCTTCGTCTACAAACTAGACAGAAGCATTCTCAGAAACTTCTTTGTCATGTGGGGATTGAACTCACAGAGTTGAACATTCCTTTACATAGAGCAGTTTTTCAACACCCTTTCGGTGGAAAGTGAAAGTGCTTATTTGGTGCGATGGCGGCATCTAGTGGATAAGGAAATACATTCAGATGAAAACAAGATACATCCATTCTCAGAAACTTCTTTGTGATGACTGCATTCTACTCACAGAGTTGAACCTTCCTTTTGATAGAGCAGTTTTGAAACACTCTTTTTGTGGAATCTGCAATTGGCTATTTGGAGCGCTTTGAGGCCTATGCTGGAAAAGGAAATCTCTTCACATAAAACCTAGACAGAAGTATTCCCAGAAAGTTTTTCTGATGTGCGCATTCAACTCACCGAGTTGAACCTTCCTTTAGATAGAGCAGTTTTGAAACACTCTGTCTGTAGTACCTGCGAGTGGATATTTGGAGTGTTTGAGTGCTACACTGTAAAAGCAAATATCTTCACTTGGAATCTAGACAGAAGAATTCTCAGAGACTTCCCTGTGCTCTCTGCATTCCACTCACAGAGTTGAACCTTCCTTTTGATAGAACAGTTTTGAAACACTCTTGTGGTAGAATCTGCAAGTCGATATTTGGAAGGTTTGGAGGCCTATCCTGGGAAAGGAAATATCTTCCCATCAAAACTAGACAGAAGCATTCTCAGAAGCTTCTTAGTGATGTGCGCATTCAAGTCACAGAGTTGAAGCTTCCTTTTGATATAGCAGTTTTGAACCACTCTTTTAGTGGAATCTGCAAGTGGATGTTCGGAGAGCTAAGAGGCCAACACTGGAAAAGGAAATCTCTTCACGTAAAAACTAGACGGAAGCATTCTCAGAAACTTCAATGGGCTTTACGCATTCAACTCACAGAGTGCAATGTTGCTTTTGCGAGCGCAGTTTTAAAAGACTGTTTTTGTAGAATTTGCTAGAGGATGTTTGGAGCGATGTGAGGCCTTTGCTGGAAAAGGAAATATCTTCACATAAAACCTAGACAGAAGCATTCTCAGAAACTCCTTTGTGATGAGTGCATTCAAATCACACACTTGAACCTTCCTTTGGAAAGAGCAGTTTTGAAACACTCTTTCTGAAGAATCTGCAAGGGGATATTTGGAGCGATTTGAGGCCTCTGCTGGAAATGAAATATCTTCACCTAAAAACTAGACGGAAGCATTCTCAGAAACTCCTTTGTGATGAGTGCATTCAACTCACAGAGTTGAAGCTTCCTTTTGATAGAGCAGTTTTGAAACACTCTTTTAGCAGCATCTGCAGGTGGATATTTGGAGCGCTTTGAGGCCAAGGCTGGAAAACGAAATATCATCACATAAAAACTCGACAGAAGCATTCTCTGAAACTTCTTTGTGATGAGTGCATTCAACTCACAGACTCGAACGTTGCTTTTGATAGAACAGTTTAGAAACACTCCTTTTGTAGAATCTGCAAGTGTTTATTTGGAGCGCTTGGAGGCCTATGTTGGAAAAGGACATATCTTCACATCAAGAGTAGACAGACGCATTCTCAGAAACTTCTTTGTGATGAGTGCATTGAACTCACAGAGTTGAACCTACCTATTGATAGAGAAGTTTTGAAACACCCTTTTTGTAGAATCTGCAAGTGAATATTTGGCACGATTTGAGGCCGATGCAGGAAACGGAAATATCTTCACATGAAAGCTAGACAGATGAATTCTCCGAAACGTCTTTGTGATGAGTGCATTCAACTCACAGACTTGAAGCTTCCTTCTGAAAGAGCAGTTTCGAAACACTCTTTTTGTAGAATCTGCAAGTGGATATTTGGAGCGCTTTGAGGGCTATGCTGGAAAAGTTAATACCTTCACCTAAAAACTAGACAGACGCAAACTCAGAAACTTCTTTGTGACGTGCGCATTGAACTCACAGAGTTGAACCTTTCTTTTGATACAGAAGTTTTGAAACACTCTTTTCGTAGAATCTTCAAGTGGATGGATGGAGTGATTTGAGGCCTATGCTGGAAAAGGAAATACCTTCACGTAGAAACGAGACAAAAGCATTCTCAGAAAGTTCCCTGTGCTTTGTGCATTCAACTCACAGAGTTGAACATTCCCTTTGATAGAGCAGTTTTGAAACACTCTTCTTGTAGAATCTGCAAGTGGATATTTGGAGCGCTTTGAGGCCTCTGCCGCCAAAGGAATTATCATTGCATAAAAACTAGATGGAAGCGTTCTCAGAAACTTCCTTGTGATGAGTGCCTTCAACTCGCAGAGTGGAACCTTCCTTTCGATAGACCAGTTTTGAAACACTGTTTTTGTAGAATCCGCAAGTGGCTATTTGGAGCTCTTTGAGGCTTATGCTGGAGAAGGAAATCTCTTCGTCTACAAACTAGACAGAAGCATTCTCAGAAACTTCTTTGTCATGTGGGGATTGAACTCACAGAGTTGAACATTCCTTTACATAGAGCAGTTTTTCAACACCCTTTCGGTGGAAAGTGAAAGTGCTTATTTGGTGCGATGGCGGCATCTAGTGGATAAGGAAATACATTCAGATGAAAACAAGATACATCCATTCTCAGAAACTTCTTTGTGATGACTGCATTCTACTCACAGAGTTGAACCTTCCTTTTGATAGAGCAGTTTTGAAACACTCTTTTTGTGGAATCTGCAAGTGGCTATTTGGAGCGCTTTGAGGCCTATGCTGGAAAAGGAAATCTCTTCACATAAAACCTAGACAGAAGTATTCCCAGAAAGTTTTTCTGATGTGCGCATTCAACTCACCGAGTTGAACCTTCCTTTAGATGGAGCAGTTTTGAAACACTCTGTCTGTAGTACCTGCGAGTGGATATTTGGAGTGCTTTGAGTGCTACACTGTAAAAGCAAATGTCTTCACTTGGAATCTAGACAGAAGAATTCTCAGAGACTTTCCTGTGCTCTCTGCATTCCACTCACAGAGTTGAACCTTCCTTTTGATAGAACAGTTTTGAAACACTCTTGTGGTAGAATCTGCAAGTCGATATTTGGAAGGTTTGGAGGCCTATCCTGGGAAAGGAAATATCTTCCCATCAAAACTAGACAGAAGCATTCTCAGAAACTTCTTAGTGATGTGCGCATTCAAGTCACAGAGTTGAAGCTTCCTTTTGATATAGCAGTTTTGAACCACTCTTTTAGTAGAATCTGCAAGTGGATGTTCGGAGAGCTAAGAGGCCAACACTGGAAAAGGAAATCTCTTCACGTAAAAACTAGACGGAAGCATTCTCAGAAACTTCAATGGGCTTTACGCATTCAACTCACAGAGTGCAATGTTGCTTTTGAGAGCGCAGTTTTAAAACACTGTTTTTGTAGAATTTGCTAGAGGTTGTTTGGAGCGATGTGAGGCCTTTGCTGGAAAAGGAAATATCTTCACATAAAACCTAGACAGAAGCATTCTCAGAAACTCCTTTGTGATGAGTGCATTCAAATCACACACTTGAACCTTCCTTTGGAAAGAGCAGTTTTGAAACACTCTTTCTGAAGAATCTGCAAGTGGATATTTGGAGCGATTTGAGGCCTATGCTGGAAATGAAATATCTTCACCTAAAAACTAGACGGAAGCATTCTCAGAAACTCCTTTGTGATGAGTGCATTCAACTCACAGAGTTGAAGCTTCCTTTTGATAGAGCCGTTTTGAAACACTCTTTTAGCAGCATCTGCAAGTGGATATTTGGAGCGCTTTGAGGCCAAGGCTGGAAAACGAAATATCATCACATAAAAACTCGACAGAAGCATTCTCTGAAACTTCTTTGTGATGAGTGCATTCAACTCACAGACTCGAACGTTTCTTTTGATAGAACAGTTTAGAAACACTCCTTTTGTAGAATCTGCAAGTGTTTATTTGGAGCGCTTTGAGGCCTATGTTGGAAAAGGACATATCTTCACATCAAAAGTTGACAGACGCATTCTCAGAAACTTCTTTGTGATGAGTGCATTGAACTCACAGAGTTGAACCTACCTATTGATAGAGAAGTTTTGAAACACCCTTTTTGTAGAATCTGCAAGTGAATATTTGGCGCGATTTGAGGCCTATGCAGGAAACGGAAATATCTTCACATGAAAACTAGACAGATGAATTCTCAGAAACGTCTTTGTGATGAGTGCATTCAACTCACAGACTTGAAGCTTCCTTTTGAAAGAGCAGTTTCGAAACACTCTTTTTGTAGAATCTGCAAGTGGATATTTGGAGCGCTTTGAGGGCTATGCTGGAAAAGTTAATACCTTCACCTAAAAACTAGACAGACGCAAACTCAGAAACTTCTTTGTGACGTGTGCATTGAACTCACAGAGTTGAACCTTTCTTTTGATACAGAGGTTTTGAAACACTCTTTTCGTAGAATCTTCAAGTGGATGGATGGTGTGATTTGAGGCCTATGCTGGAAAAGGAAATACCTTCACGTAGAAACGAGACAAAAGCATTCTCAGAAAGTTCCCTGTGCTTTGTGCATTCAACTCACAGCGTTGAACATTCCCTTTGATAGAGCAGTTTTGAAACACTCTTTTTGTAGAATCTGCAAGTGGATATTTGGAGCGCTTTGAGGCCTCTGCCGCCAAAGGAATTATCATTGCATAAAAACTAGATGGAATCGTTCTCAGAAACTTCCTTGTGACGAGTGCATTCAACTCGCAGAGTGGAACCTTCCTTTCGATAGACCAGTTTTGAAACACTGTTTTTGTAGAATCCGCAAGTGGCTATTTGGAGCTCTTTGAGGCTTATGCTGGAAAAGGAAATATCTTCGTCTACAAACTAGACAGAAGCATTCTCAGAAACTTCTTTGTCATGTGGGGATTGAACTCACAGAGTTGAACATTCCTTTACATAGAGCAGTTTTGCAACACCCTTTCGGTGGAAAGTGAAAGTGCTTATTTGGTGCGATGGCGGCATCTAGTGGATAAGGAAATACATTCAGATGAAAACAAGATACATCCATTCTCAGAAACTTCTTTGTGATGACTGCATTCTACTCACAGAGTTGAACCTTCCTTTTGATAGAACAGTTTTGAAACACTCTTTTTGTGGAATCTGCAAGTGGCTATTTGGAGCGCTTTGAGGCCTATGCTGGAAAAGGAAATCTCTTCACATAAAACCTAGACAGAAGTATTCCCAGAAAGTTTTTCTGATGTGCGCATTCAACTCACCGAGTTGAACCTTCCTTTAGTTAGAGCAGTTTTGAAACACTCTGTCTGTAGTACCTGCGAGTGGATATTTGGAGTGCTTTGAGTGCTACACTGTAAAAGCAAATATCTTCACTTGGAATCTAGACAGAAGAATTCTCAGAGACTTCCCTGTGCTCTCTGCATTCCACTCACAGAGTTGAACCTTCCTTTTGATAGAACAGTTTTGAAACACTCTTGTGGTAGAATCTGCAAGTCGATATTTGGAAGGTTTGGAGGCCTATCCTGGGAAAGGAAATATCTTCCCATCAAAACTAGACAGAAGCATTCTCAGAAGCTTCTTAGTGATGTGCGCATTCAAGTCACAGAGTTGAAGCTTCCTTTTGATATAGCAGTTTTGAACCACTCTTTTAGTGGAATCTGCAAGTGGATGTTCGGAGAGCTAAGAGGCCAACACTGGAAAAGGAAATCTCTTCACGTAAAAACTAGACGGAAGCATTCTCAGAAACTTCAATGGGCTTTACGCATTCAACTCACAGAGTGCAATGTTGCTTTTGCGAGCGCAGTTTTAAAAGACTGTTTTTGTAGAATTTGCTAGAGGATGTTTGGAGCGATGTGAGGCCTTTGCTGGAAAAGGAAATATCTTCACATAAAACCTAGACAGAAGCATTCTCAGAAACTCCTTTGTGATGAGTGCATTCAAATCACACACTTGAACCTTCCTTTGGAAAGAGCAGTTTTGAAACACTCTTTCTGAAGAATCTGCAAGGGGATATTTGGAGCGATTTGAGGCCTATGCTGGAAATGAAATATCTTCACCTAAAAACTAGACGGAAGCATTCTCAGAAACTCCTTTGTGATGAGTGCATTCAACTCACAGAGTTGAAGCTTCCTTTTGATAGAGCAGTTTTGAAACACTCTTTTAGCAGCATCTGCAGGTGGATATTTGGAGCGCTTTGAGGCCAAGGCTGGAAAACGAAATATCATCACATAAAAACTCGACAGAAGCATTCTCTGAAACTTCTTTGTGATGAGTGCATTCAACTCACAGACTCGAACGTTGCTTTTGATAGAACAGTTTAGAAACACTCCTTTTGTAGAATCTGCAAGTGTTTATTTGGAGCGCTTGGAGGCCTATGTTGGAAAAGGACATATCTTCACATCAAGAGTAGACAGACGCATTCTCAGAAACTTCTTTGTGATGAGTGCATTGAACTCACAGAGTTGAACCTACCTATTGATAGAGAAGTTTTGAAACACCCTTTTTGTAGAATCTGCAAGTGAATATTTGGCGCGATTTGAGGCCGATGCAGGAAACGGAAATATCTTCACATGAAAGCTAGACAGATGAATTCTCCGAAACGTCTTTGTGATGAGTGCATTCAACTCACAGACTTGAAGCTTCCTTCTGAAAGAGCAGTTTCGAAACACTCTTTTTGTAGAATCTGCAAGTGGATATTTGGAGCGCTTTGAGGGCTATGCTGGAAAAGTTAATACCTTCACCTAAAAACTAGACAGACGCAAACTCAGAAACTTCTTTGTGACGTGCGCATTGAACTCACAGAGTTGAACCTTTCTTTTGATACAGAAGTTTTGAAACACTCTTTTCGTAGAATCTTCAAGTGGATGGATGGAGTGATTTGAGGCCTATGCTGGAAAAGGAAATACCTTCACGTAGAAACGAGACAAAAGCATTCTCAGAAAGTTCCCTGTGCTTTGTGCATTCAACTCACAGAGTTGAACATTCCCTTTGATAGAGCAGTTTTGAAACACTCTTCTTGTAGAATCTGCAAGTGGATATTTGGAGCGCTTTGAGGCCTCTGCCGCCAAAGGAATTATCATTGCATAAAAACTAGATGGAAGCGTTCTCAGAAACTTCCTTGTGATGAGTGCCTTCAACTCGCAGAGTGGAACCTTCCTTTCGATAGACCAGTTTTGAAACACTGTTTTTGTAGAATCCGCAAGTGGCTATTTGGAGCTCTTTGAGGCTTATGCTGGAGAAGGAAATCTCTTCGTCTACAAACTAGACAGAAGCATTCTCAGAAACTTCTTTGTCATGTGGGGATTGAACTCACAGAGTTGAACATTCCTTTACATAGAGCAGTTTTTCAACACCCTTTCGGTGGAAAGTGAAAGTGCTTATTTGGTGCGATGGCGGCATCTAGTGGATAAGGAAATACATTCAGATGAAAACAAGATACATCCATTCTCAGAAACTTCTTTGTGATGACTGCATTCTACTCACAGAGTTGAACCTTCCTTTTGATAGAGCAGTTTTGAAACACTCTTTTTGTGGAATCTGCAAGTGGCTATTTGGAGCGCTTTGAGGCCTATGCTGGAAAAGGAAATCTCTTCACATAAAACCTAGACAGAAGTATTCCCAGAAAGTTTTTCTGATGTGCGCATTCAACTCACCGAGTTGAACCTTCCTTTAGATGGAGCAGTTTTGAAACACTCTGTCTGTAGTACCTGCGAGTGGATATTTGGAGTGCTTTGAGTGCTACACTGTAAAAGCAAATGTCTTCACTTGGAATCTAGACAGAAGAATTCTCAGAGACTTTCCTGTGCTCTCTGCATTCCACTCACAGAGTTGAACCTTCCTTTTGATAGAACAGTTTTGAAACACTCTTGTGGTAGAATCTGCAAGTCGATATTTGGAAGGTTTGGAGGCCTATCCTGGGAAAGGAAATATCTTCCCATCAAAACTAGACAGAAGCATTCTCAGAAACTTCTTAGTGATGTGCGCATTCAAGTCACAGAGTTGAAGCTTCCTTTTGATATAGCAGTTTTGAACCACTCTTTTAGTAGAATCTGCAAGTGGATGTTCGGAGAGCTAAGAGGCCAACACTGGAAAAGGAAATCTCTTCACGTAAAAACTAGACGGAAGCATTCTCAGAAACTTCAATGGGCTTTACGCATTCAACTCACAGAGTGCAATGTTGCTTTTGAGAGCGCAGTTTTAAAACACTGTTTTTGTAGAATTTGCTAGAGGTTGTTTGGAGCGATGTGAGGCCTTTGCTGGAAAAGGAAATATCTTCACATAAAACCTAGACAGAAGCATTCTCAGAAACTCCTTTGTGATGAGTGCATTCAAATCACACACTTGAACCTTCCTTTGGAAAGAGCAGTTTTGAAACACTCTTTCTGAAGAATCTGCAAGTGGATATTTGGAGCGATTTGAGGCCTATGCTGGAAATGAAATATCTTCACCTAAAAACTAGACGGAAGCATTCTCAGAAACTCCTTTGTGATGAGTGCATTCAACTCACAGAGTTGAAGCTTCCTTTTGATAGAGCCGTTTTGAAACACTCTTTTAGCAGCATCTGCAAGTGGATATTTGGAGCGCTTTGAGGCCAAGGCTGGAAAACGAAATATCATCACATAAAAACTCGACAGAAGCATTCTCTGAAACTTCTTTGTGATGAGTGCATTCAACTCACAGACTCGAACGTTTCTTTTGATAGAACAGTTTAGAAACACTCCTTTTGTAGAATCTGCAAGTGTTTATTTGGAGCGCTTTGAGGCCTATGTTGGAAAAGGACATATCTTCACATCAAAAGTTGACAGACGCATTCTCAGAAACTTCTTTGTGATGAGTGCATTGAACTCACAGAGTTGAACCTACCTATTGATAGAGAAGTTTTGAAACACCCTTTTTGTAGAATCTGCAAGTGAATATTTGGCGCGATTTGAGGCCTATGCAGGAAACGGAAATATCTTCACATGAAAACTAGACAGATGAATTCTCAGAAACGTCTTTGTGATGAGTGCATTCAACTCACAGACTTGAAGCTTCCTTTTGAAAGAGCAGTTTCGAAACACTCTTTTTGTAGAATCTGCAAGTGGATATTTGGAGCGCTTTGAGGGCTATGCTGGAAAAGTTAATACCTTCACCTAAAAACTAGACAGACGCAAACTCAGAAACTTCTTTGTGACGTGTGCATTGAACTCACAGAGTTGAACCTTTCTTTTGATACAGAGGTTTTGAAACACTCTTTTCGTAGAATCTTCAAGTGGATGGATGGTGTGATTTGAGGCCTATGCTGGAAAAGGAAATACCTTCACGTAGAAACGAGACAAAAGCATTCTCAGAAAGTTCCCTGTGCTTTGTGCATTCAACTCACAGCGTTGAACATTCCCTTTGATAGAGCAGTTTTGAAACACTCTTTTTGTAGAATCTGCAAGTGGATATTTGGAGCGCTTTGAGGCCTCTGCCGCCAAAGGAATTATCATTGCATAAAAACTAGATGGAATCGTTCTCAGAAACTTCCTTGTGACGAGTGCATTCAACTCGCAGAGTGGAACCTTCCTTTCGATAGACCAGTTTTGAAACACTGTTTTTGTAGAATCCGCAAGTGGCTATTTGGAGCTCTTTGAGGCTTATGCTGGAAAAGGAAATATCTTCGTCTACAAACTAGACAGAAGCATTCTCAGAAACTTCTTTGTCATGTGGGGATTGAACTCACAGAGTTGAACATTCCTTTACATAGAGCAGTTTTGCAACACCCTTTCGGTGGAAAGTGAAAGTGCTTATTTGGTGCGATGGCGGCATCTAGTGGATAAGGAAATACATTCAGATGAAAACAAGATACATCCATTCTCAGAAACTTCTTTGTGATGACTGCATTCTACTCACAGAGTTGAACCTTCCTTTTGATAGAACAGTTTTGAAACACTCTTTTTGTGGAATCTGCAAGTGGCTATTTGGAGCGCTTTGAGGCCTATGCTGGAAAAGGAAATCTCTTCACATAAAACCTAGACAGAAGTATTCCCAGAAAGTTTTTCTGATGTGCGCATTCAACTCACCGAGTTGAACCTTCCTTTAGTTAGAGCAGTTTTGAAACACTCTGTCTGTAGTACCTGCGAGTGGATATTTGGAGTGCTTTGAGTGCTACACTGTAAAAGCAAATATCTTCACTTGGAATCTAGACAGAAGAATTCTCAGAGACTTCCCTGTGCTCTCTGCATTCCACTCACAGAGTTGAACCTTCCTTTTGATAGAACAGTTTTGAAACACTCTTGTGGTAGAATCTGCAAGTCGATATTTGGAAGGTTTGGAGGCCTATCCTGGGAAAGGAAATATCTTCCCATCAAAACTAGACAGAAGCATTCTCAGAAGCTTCTTAGTGATGTGCGCATTCAAGTCACAGAGTTGAAGCTTCCTTTTGATATAGCAGTTTTGAACCACTCTTTTAGTGGAATCTGCAAGTGGATGTTCGGAGAGCTAAGAGGCCAACACTGGAAAAGGAAATCTCTTCACGTAAAAACTAGACGGAAGCATTCTCAGAAACTTCAATGGGCTTTACGCATTCAACTCACAGAGTGCAATGTTGCTTTTGCGAGCGCAGTTTTAAAAGACTGTTTTTGTAGAATTTGCTAGAGGATGTTTGGAGCGATGTGAGGCCTTTGCTGGAAAAGGAAATATCTTCACATAAAACCTAGACAGAAGCATTCTCAGAAACTCCTTTGTGATGAGTGCATTCAAATCACACACTTGAACCTTCCTTTGGAAAGAGCAGTTTTGAAACACTCTTTCTGAAGAATCTGCAAGGGGATATTTGGAGCGATTTGAGGCCTATGCTGGAAATGAAATATCTTCACCTAAAAACTAGACGGAAGCATTCTCAGAAACTCCTTTGTGATGAGTGCATTCAACTCACAGAGTTGAAGCTTCCTTTTGATAGAGCAGTTTTGAAACACTCTTTTAGCAGCATCTGCAGGTGGATATTTGGAGCGCTTTGAGGCCAAGGCTGGAAAACGAAATATCATCACATAAAAACTCGACAGAAGCATTCTCTGAAACTTCTTTGTGATGAGTGCATTCAACTCACAGACTCGAACGTTGCTTTTGATAGAACAGTTTAGAAACACTCCTTTTGTAGAATCTGCAAGTGTTTATTTGGAGCGCTTGGAGGCCTATGTTGGAAAAGGACATATCTTCACATCAAGAGTAGACAGACGCATTCTCAGAAACTTCTTTGTGATGAGTGCATTGAACTCACAGAGTTGAACCTACCTATTGATAGAGAAGTTTTGAAACACCCTTTTTGTAGAATCTGCAAGTGAATATTTGGCGCGATTTGAGGCCGATGCAGGAAACGGAAATATCTTCACATGAAAGCTAGACAGATGAATTCTCCGAAACGTCTTTGTGATGAGTGCATTCAACTCACAGACTTGAAGCTTCCTTCTGAAAGAGCAGTTTCGAAACACTCTTTTTGTAGAATCTGCAAGTGGATATTTGGAGCGCTTTGAGGGCTATGCTGGAAAAGTTAATACCTTCACCTAAAAACTAGACAGACGCAAACTCAGAAACTTCTTTGTGACGTGCGCATTGAACTCACAGAGTTGAACCTTTCTTTTGATACAGAAGTTTTGAAACACTCTTTTCGTAGAATCTTCAAGTGGATGGATGGAGTGATTTGAGGCCTATGCTGGAAAAGGAAATACCTTCACGTAGAAACGAGACAAAAGCATTCTCAGAAAGTTCCCTGTGCTTTGTGCATTCAACTCACAGAGTTGAACATTCCCTTTGATAGAGCAGTTTTGAAACACTCTTCTTGTAGAATCTGCAAGTGGATATTTGGAGCGCTTTGAGGCCTCTGCCGCCAAAGGAATTATCATTGCATAAAAACTAGATGGAAGCGTTCTCAGAAACTTCCTTGTGATGAGTGCCTTCAACTCGCAGAGTGGAACCTTCCTTTCGATAGACCAGTTTTGAAACACTGTTTTTGTAGAATCCGCAAGTGGCTATTTGGAGCTCTTTGAGGCTTATACTGGAAAAGGAAATATCTTCGTCTACAAACTAGACAGAAGCATTCTCAGAAACTTCTTTGTCATGTGGGGATTGAACTCACAGAGTTGAACATTCCTTTACATAGAGCAGTTTTTCAACACCCTTTCGGTGGAAAGTGAAAGTGCTTATTTGGTGCGATGGCGGCATCTAGTGGATAAGGAAATACATTCAGATGAAAACAAGATACATCCATTCTCAGAAACTTCTTTGTGATGACTGCATTCTACTCACAGAGTTGAACCTTCCTTTTGATAGAGCAGTTTTGAAACACTCTTTTTGTGGAATCTGCAATTGGCTATTTGGAGCGCTTTGAGGCCTATGCTGGAAAAGGAAATCTCTTCACATAAAACCTAGACAGAAGTATTCCCAGAAAGTTTTTCTGATGTGCGCATTCAACTCACCGAGTTGAACCTTCCTTTAGATAGAGCAGTTTTGAAACACTCTGTCTGTAGTACCTGCGAGTGGATATTTGGAGTGTTTGAGTGCTACACTGTAAAAGCAAATATCTTCACTTGGAATCTAGACAGAAGAATTCTCAGAGACTTCCCTGTGCTCTCTGCATTCCACTCACAGAGTTGAACCTTCCTTTTGATAGAACAGTTTTGAAACACTCTTGTGGTAGAATCTGCAAGTCGATATTTGGAAGGTTTGGAGGCCTATCCTGGGAAAGGAAATATCTTCCCATCAAAACTAGACAGAAGCATTCTCAGAAGCTTCTTAGTGATGTGCGCATTCAAGTCACAGAGTTGAAGCTTCCTTTTGATATAGCAGTTTTGAACCACTCTTTTAGTGGAATCTGCAAGTGGATGTTCGGAGAGCTAAGAGGCCAACACTGGAAAAGGAAATCTCTTCACGTAAAAACTAGACGGAAGCATTCTCAGAAACTTCAATGGGCTTTACGCATTCAACTCACAGAGTGCAATGTTGCTTTTGCGAGCGCAGTTTTAAAAGACTGTTTTTGTAGAATTTGCTAGAGGATGTTTGGAGCGATGTGAGGCCTTTGCTGGAAAAGGAAATATCTTCACATAAAACCTAGACAGAAGCATTCTCAGAAACTCCTTTGTGATGAGTGCATTCAAATCACACACTTGAACCTTCCTTTGGAAAGAGCAGTTTTGAAACACTCTTTCTGAAGAATCTGCAAGGGGATATTTGGAGCGATTTGAGGCCTCTGCTGGAAATGAAATATCTTCACCTAAAAACTAGACGGAAGCATTCTCAGAAACTCCTTTGTGATGAGTGCATTCAACTCACAGAGTTGAAGCTTCCTTTTGATAGAGCAGTTTTGAAACACTCTTTTAGCAGCATCTGCAGGTGGATATTTGGAGCGCTTTGAGGCCAAGGCTGGAAAACGAAATATCATCACATAAAAACTCGACAGAAGCATTCTCTGAAACTTCTTTGTGATGAGTGCATTCAACTCACAGACTCGAACGTTGCTTTTGATAGAACAGTTTAGAAACACTCCTTTTGTAGAATCTGCAAGTGTTTATTTGGAGCGCTTGGAGGCCTATGTTGGAAAAGGACATATCTTCACATCAAGAGTAGACAGACGCATTCTCAGAAACTTCTTTGTGATGAGTGCATTGAACTCACAGAGTTGAACCTACCTATTGATAGAGAAGTTTTGATACACCCTTTTTGTAGAATCTGCAAGTGAATATTTGGCACGATTTGAGGTCGATGCAGGAAACGGAAATATCTTCACATGAAAGCTAGACAGATGAATTCTCCGAAACGTCTTTGTGATGAGTGCATTCAACTCACAGACTTGAAGCTTCCTTTTGAAAGAGCAGTTTCGAAACACTCTTTTTGTAGAATCTGCAAGTGGATATTTGGAGCGCTTTGAGGGCTATGCTGGAAAAGTTAATACCTTCACCTAAAAACTAGACAGACGCAAACTCAGAAACTTCTTTGTGACGTGCGCATTGAACTCACAGAGTTGAACCTTTCTTTTGATACAGAAGTTTTGAAACACTCTTTTCGTAGAATCTTCAAGTGGATGGATGGAGTGATTTGAGGCCTATGCTGGAAAAGGAAATACCTTCACGTAGAAACGAGACAAAAGCATTCTCAGAAAGTTCCCTGTGCTTTGTGCATTCAACTCACAGAGTTGAACATTCCCTTTGATAGAGCAGTTTTGAAACACTCTTCTTGTAGAATCTGCAAGTGGATATTTGGAGCGCTTTGAGGCCTCTGCCGCCAAAGGAATTATCATTGCATAAAAACTAGATGGAAGCGTTCTCAGAAACTTCCTTGTGATGAGTGCCTTCAACTCGCAGAGTGGAACCTTCCTTTCGATAGACCAGTTTTGAAACACTGTTTTTGTAGAATCCGCAAGTGGCTATTTGGAGCTCTTTGAGGCTTATGCTGGAGAAGGAAATCTCTTCGTCTACAAACTAGACAGAAGCATTCTCAGAAACTTCTTTGTCATGTGGGGATTGAACTCACAGAGTTGAACATTCCTTTACATAGAGCCGTTTTGCAACACCCTTTCGGTGGAAAGTGAAAGTGCTTATTTGGTGCGATGGCGGCATCTAGTGGATAAGGAAATACATTCAGATGAAAACAAGATACATCCATTCTCAGAAACTTCTTTGTGATGACTGCATTCTACTCACAGAGTTGAACCTTCCTTTTGATAGTACAGTTTTGAAACACTCTTTTTGTGGAATCTGCAAGTGGCTATTTGGAGCGCTTTGAGGCCTATGCTGGAAAAGGAAATCTCTTCACATAAAACCTAGACAGAAGTATTCCCAGAAAGTTTTTCTGATGTGCGCATTCAACTCACCGAGTTGAACCTTCCTTTAGATAGAGCAGTTTTGAAACACTCTGTCTGTAGTACCTGCGAGTGGATATTTGGAGTGCTTTGAGTGCTACACTGTAAAAGCAAATATCTTCACTTGGAATCTAGACAGAAGAATTCTCAGAGACTTCCCTGTGCTCTCTGCATTCCACTCACAGAGTTGAACCTTCCTTTTGATAGAACAGTTTTGAAACACTCTTGTGGTAGAATCTGCAAGTCGATATTTGGAAGGTTTGGAGGCCTATCCTGGGAAAGGAAATATCTTCCCATCAAAACTAGACAGAAGCATTCTCAGAAACTTCTTAGTGATGTGCGCATTCAAGTCACAGAGTTGAAGCTTCCTTTTGATATAGCAGTTTTGAACCACTCTTTTAGTGGAATCTGCAAGTGGATGTTCGGAGAGCTAAGAGGCCAACACTGGAAAAGGAAATCTCTTCACGTAAAAACTAGACGGAAGCATTCTCAGAAACTTCAATGGGCTTTACGCATTCAACTCACAGAGTGCAATGTTGCTTTTGCGAGCGCAGTTTTAAAAGACTGTTTTTGTAGAATTTGCTAGAGGATGTTTGGAGCGATGTGAGGCCTTTGCTGGAAAAGGAAATATCTTCACATAAAACCTAGACAGAAGCATTCTCAGAAACTCCTTTGTGATGAGTGCATTCAAATCACACACTTGAACCTTCCTTTGGAAAGAGCAGTTTTGAAACACTCTTTGTGAAGAATCTGCAAGTGGATATTTGGAGCGATTTGAGGCCTCTGCTGGAAATGAAATATCTTCACCTAAAAACTAGACGGAAGCATTCTCAGAAACTCCTTTGTGATGAGTGCATTCAACTCACAGAGTTGAAGCTTCCTTTTGATAGAGCAGTTTTGAAACACTCTTTTAGCAGCATCTGCAGGTGGATATTTGGAGCGCTTTGAGGCCAAGGCTGGAAAACGAAATATCATCACATAAAAACTCGACAGAAGCATTCTCTGAAACTTCTTTGTGATGTGTGCATTCAACTCACAGACTCGAACGTTGCTTTTGATAGAACAGTTTAGAAACACTCCTTTTGTAGAATCTGCAAGTGTTTATTTGGAGCGCTTGGAGGCCTATGTTGGAAAAGGACATATCTTCACATCAAGAGTAGACAGACGCATTCTCAGAAACTTCTTTGTGATGAGTGCATTGAACTCACAGAGTTGAACCTACCTATTGATAGAGAAGTTTTGAAACACCCTTTTTGTAGAATCTGCAAGTGAATATTTGGCGCGATTTGAGGCCGATGCAGGAAACGGAAATATCTTCACATGAAAGCTAGACAGATGAATTCTCCGAAACGTCTTTGTGATGAGTGCATTCAACTCACAGACTTGAAGCTTCCTTTTGAAAGAGCAGTTTCGAAACACTCTTTTTGTAGAATCTGCAAGTGGATATTTGGAGCGCTTTGAGGGCTATGCTGGAAAAGTTAATACCTTCACCTAAAAACTAGACAGACGCAAACTCAGAAACTTCTTTGTGACGTGCGCATTGAACTCACAGAGTTGAACCTTTCTTTTGATACAGAAGTTTTGAAACACTCTTTTCGTAGAATCTTCAAGTGGATGGATGGAGTGATTTGAGGCCTATGCTGGAAAAGGAAATACCTTCACGTAGAAACGAGACAAAAGCATTCTCAGAAAGTTCCCTGTGCTTTGTGCATTCAACTCACAGAGGTGAACATTCCCTTTGATAGAGCAGTTTTGAAACACTCTTTTTGTAGAATCTGCAAGTGGATATTTGGAGCGCTTTGAGGCCTCTGCCGCCAAAGGAATTATCATTGCATAAAAACTAGATGGAAGCGTTCTCAGAAACTTCCTTGTGATGAGTGCATTCAACTCGCAGTGTGGAACCTTCCTTTCGATAGACCAGTTTTGAAACACTGTTTTTGTAGAATCCGCAAGTGGCTATTTGGAGCTCTTTGAGGCTTATGCTGGAAAAGGAAATATCTTCGTCTACAAACTAGACAGAAGCATTCTCAGAAACTTCTTTGTCATGTGGGGATTGAACTCACAGAGTTGAACATTCCTTTACATAGAGCAGTTTTGCAACACCCTTTCGGTGGAAAGTGAAAGTGCTTATTTGGTGCGATGGCGGCATCTAGTGGATAAGGAAATACATTCAGATGAAAACAAGATACATCCATTCTCAGAAACTTCTTTGTGATGACTGCATTCTACTCACAGAGTTGAACCTTCCTTTTGATAGAACAGTTTTGAAACACTCTTTTTGTGGAATCTGCAAGTGGCTATTTGGAGCGCTTTGAGGCCTATGCTGGAAAAGGAAATCTCTTCACATAAAACCTAGACAGAAGTATTCCCAGAAAGTTTTTCTGATGTGCGCATTCAACTCACCGAGTTGAACCTTCCTTTAGTTAGAGCAGTTTTGAAACACTCTGTCTGTAGTACCTGCGAGTGGATATTTGGAGTGCTTTGAGTGCTACACTGTAAAAGCAAATATCTTCACTTGGAATCTAGACAGAAGAATTCTCAGAGACTTCCCTGTGCTCTCTGCATTCCACTCACAGAGTTGAACCTTCCTTTTGATAGAACAGTTTTGAAACACTCTTGTGGTAGAATCTGCAAGTCGATATTTGGAAGGTTTGGAGGCCTATCCTGGGAAAGGAAATATCTTCCCATCAAAACTAGACAGAAGCATTCTCAGAAACTTCTTAGTGATGTGCGCATTCAAGTCACAGAGTTGAAGCTTCCTTTTGATATAGCAGTTTTGAACCACTCTTTTAGTGGAATCTGCAAGTGGATGTTCGGAGAGCTAAGAGGCCAACACTGGAAAAGGAAATCTCTTCACGTAAAAACTAGACGGAAGCATTCTCAGAAACTTCAATGGGCTTTACGCATTCAACTCACAGTGCAATGTTGCTTTTGAGAGCGCAGTTTTAAAAGACTGTTTTTGTAGAATTTGCTAGAGGATGTTTGGAGCGATGTGAGGCCTTTGCTGGAAAAGGAAATATCTTCACATAAAACCTAGACAGAAGCATTCTCAGAAACTCCTTTGTGATGAGTGCATTCAAATCACACACTTGAACCTTCCTTTGGAAAGAGCAGTTTTGAAACACTCTTTGTGAAGAATCTGCAAGTGGATATTTGGAGCGATTTGAGGCCTATGCTGGAAATGAAATATCTTCACCTAAAAACTAGACGGAAGCATTCTCAGAAACTCCTTTGTGATGAGTGCATTCAACTCACAGAGTTGAAGCTTCCTTTTGATAGAGCAGTTTTGAAACACTCTTTTAGCAACATCTGCAGGTGGATATTTGGAGCGCTTTGAGGCCAAGGCTGGAAAACGAAATATCATCACATAAAAACTCGACAGAAGCATTCTCTGAAACTTCTTTGTGATGAGTGCATTCAACTCACAGACTCGAACGTTGCTTTTGATAGAACAGTTTAGAAACACTCCTTTTGTAGAATCTGCAAGTGTTTATTTGGAGCGCTTGGAGGCCTATGTTGGAAAAGGACATATCTTCACATCAAGAGTAGACAGACGCATTCTCAGAAACTTCTTTGTGATGAGTGCATTGAACTCACAGAGTTGAACCTACCTATTGATAGAGAAGTTTTGAAACACCCTTTTTGTAGAATCTGCAAGTGAATATTTGGCGCGATTTGAGGCCTATGCAGGAAACGGAAATATCTTCACATGAAAGCTAGACAGATGAATTCTCCGAAACGTCTTTGTGATGAGTGCATTCAACTCACAGACTTGAAGCTTCCTTTTGAAAGAGCAGTTTCGAAACACTCTTTTTGTAGAATCTGCAAGTGGATATTTGGAGCGCTTTGAGGGCTATGCTGGAAAAGTTAATACCTTCACCTAAAAACTAGACAGACGCAAACTCAGAAACTTCTTTGTGACGTGCGCATTGAACTCACAGAGTTGAACCTTTCTTTTGATACAGAAGTTTTGAAACACTCTTTTCGTAGAATCTTCAAGTGGATGGATGGAGTGATTTGAGGCCTATGCTGGAAAAGGAAATACCTTCACGTAGAAACGAGACAAAAGCATTCTCAGAAAGTTCCCTGTGCTTTGTGCATTCAACTCACAGAGGTGAACATTCCCTTTGATAGAGCAGTTTTGAAACACTCTTTTTGTAGAATCTGCAAGTGGATATTTGGAGCGCTTTGAGGCCTCTGCCGCCAAAGGAATTATCATTGCATAAAAACTAGATGGAAGCGTTCTCAGAAACTTCCTTGTGATGAGTGCATTCAACTCGCAGTGTGGAACCTTCCTTTCGATAGACCAGTTTTGAAACACTGTTTTTGTAGAATCCGCAAGTGGCTATTTGGAGCTCTTTGAGGCTTATGCTGGAAAAGGAAATATCTTCGTCTACAAACTAGACAGAAGCATTCTCAGAAACTTCTTTGTCATGTGGGGATTGAACTCACAGAGTTGAACATTCCTTTACATAGAGCAGTTTTGCAACACCCTTTCGGTGGAAAGTGAAAGTGCTTATTTGGTGCGATGGCGGCATCTAGTGGATAAGGAAATACATTCAGATGAAAACAAGATACATCCATTCTCAGAAACTTCTTTGTGATGACTGCATTCTACTCACAGAGTTGAACCTTCCTTTTGATAGAACAGTTTTGAAACACTCTTTTTGTGGAATCTGCAAGTGGCTATTTGGAGCGCTTTGAGGCCTATGCTGGAAAAGGAAATCTCTTCACATAAAACCTAGACAGAAGTATTCCCAGAAAGTTTTTCTGATGTGCGCATTCAACTCACCGAGTTGAACCTTCCTTTAGTTAGAGCAGTTTTGAAACACTCTGTCTGTAGTACCTGCGAGTGGATATTTGGAGTGCTTTGAGTGCTACACTGTAAAAGCAAATATCTTCACTTGGAATCTAGACAGAAGAATTCTCAGAGACTTCCCTGTGCTCTCTGCATTCCACTCACAGAGTTGAACCTTCCTTTTGATAGAACAGTTTTGAAACACTCTTGTGGTAGAATCTGCAAGTCGATATTTGGAAGGTTTGGAGGCCTATCCTGGGAAAGGAAATATCTTCCCATCAAAACTAGACAGAAGCATTCTCAGAAACTTCTTAGTGATGTGCGCATTCAAGTCACAGAGTTGAAGCTTCCTTTTGATATAGCAGTTTTGAACCACTCTTTTAGTGGAATCTGCAAGTGGATGTTCGGAGAGCTAAGAGGCCAACACTGGAAAAGGAAATCTCTTCACGTAAAAACTAGACGGAAGCATTCTCAGAAACTTCAATGGGCTTTACGCATTCAACTCACAGAGTGCAATGTTGCTTTTGAGAGCGCAGTTTTAAAACACTGTTTTTGTAGAATTTGCTAGAGGATGTTTGGAGCGATGTGAGGCCTTTGCTGGAAAAGGAAATATCTTCACATAAAACCTAGACAGAAGCATTCTCAGAAACTCCTTTGTGATGAGTGCATTCAAATCACACACTTGAACCTTCCTTTGGAAAGAGCAGTTTTGAAACACTCTTTCTGAAGAATCTGCAAGTGAATATTTGGAGCGATTTGAGGCCTATGCTGGAAATGAAATATCTTCACCTAAAAACTAGACGGAAGCATTCTCAGAAACTCCTTTGTGATGAGTGCATTCAACTCACAGAGTTGAAGCTTCCTTTTGATAGAGCAGTTTTGAAACACTCTTTTAGCAGCATCTGCAGGTGGATATTTGGAGCGCTTTGAGGCCAAGGCTGGAAAACGAAATATCATCACATAAAAACTCGACAGAAGCATTCTCTGAAACTTCTTTGTGATGAGTGCATTCAACTCACAGACTCGAACGTTGCTTTTGATAGAACAGTTTAGAAACACTCCTTTTGTAGAATCTGCAAGTGTTTATTTGGAGCGCTTGGAGGCCTATGTTGGAAAAGGACATATCTTCACATCAAGAGTAGACAGACGCATTCTCAGAAACGTCTTTGTGATGAGTGCATTGAACTCACAGAGTTGAACCTACCTATTGATAGAGAAGTTTTGAAACACCCTTTTTGTAGAATCTGCAAGTGAATATTTGGCGTGATTTGAGGCCTATGCAGGAAACGGAAATATCTTCACATGAAAGCTAGACAGATGAATTCTCCGAAACATCTTTGTGATGAGTGCATTCAACTCACAGACTTGAAGCTTCCTTTTGAAAGAGCAGTTTCGAAACACTCTTTTTGTAGAATCTGCAAGTGGATATTTGGACCGCTTTGAGGGCTATGCTGGAAAAGTTAATACCTTCACCTAAAAACTAGACAGACGCAAACTCAGAAACTTCTTTGTGACGTGTGCATTGAACTCACAGAGTTGAACCTTTCTTTTGATACAGAAGTTTTGAAACACTCTTTTCGTAGAATCTTCAAGTGGATGGATGGAGTGATTTGAGGCCTATGCTGGAAAAGGAAATACCTTCACGTAGAAACGAGACAAAAGCATTCTCAGAAAGTTCCCTGTGCTTTGTGCATTCAACTCACAGAGGTGAACATTCCCTTTGATAGAGCAGTTTTGAAACACTCTTTTTGTAGAATCTGCAAGTGGATATTTGGAGCGCTTTGAGGCCTCTGCCGCCAAAGGAATTATCATTGCATAAAAACTAGATGGAAGCGTTCTCAGAAACTTCCTTGTGATGAGTGCATTCAACTCGCAGTGTGGAACCTTCCTTTCGATAGACCAGTTTTGAAACACTGTTTTTGTAGAATCCGCAAGTGGCTATTTGGAGCTCTTTGAGGCTTATGCTGGAAAAGGAAATATCTTCGTCTACAAACTAGACAGAAGCATTCTCAGAAACTTCTTTGTCATGTGGGGATTGAACTCACAGAGTTGAACATTCCTTTACATAGAGCAGTTTTGCAACACCCTTTCGGTGGAAAGTGAAAGTGCTTATTTGGTGCGATGGCGGCATCTGGTGGATAAGGAAATACATTCAGATGAAAACAAGATACATCCATTCTCAGAAACTTCTTTGTGATGACTGCATTCTACTCACAGAGTTGAACCTTCCTTTTGATAGAACAGTTTTGAAACACTCTTTTTGTGGAATCTGCAAGTGGCTATTTGGAGCGCTTTGAGGCCTATGCTGGAAAAGGAAATCTCTTCACATAAAACCTAGACAGAAGTATTCCCAGAAAGTTTTTCTGATGTGCGCATTCAACTCACCGAGTTGAACCTTCCTTTAGTTAGAGCAGTTTTGAAACACTCTGTCTGTAGTACCTGCGAGTGGATATTTGGAGTGCTTTGAGTGCTACACTGTAAAAGCAAATATCTTCACTTGGAATCTAGACAGAAGAATTCTCAGAGACTTCCCTGTGCTCTCTGCATTCCACTCACAGAGTTGAACCTTCCTTTTGATAGAACAGTTTTGAAACACTCTTGTGGTAGAATCTGCAAGTCGATATTTGGAAGGTTTGGAGGCCTATCCTGGGAAAGGAAATATCTTCCCATCAAAACTAGACAGAAGCATTCTCAGAAGCTTCTTAGTGATGTGCGCATTCAAGTCACAGAGTTGAAGCTTCCTTTTGATATAGCAGTTTTGAACCACTCTTTTAGTGGAATGTTCAAGTGGATGTTCGGAGAGCTAAGAGGCCAACACTGGAAAAGGAAATCTCTTCACGTAAAAACTAGACGGAAGCATTCTCAGAAACTTCAATGGGCTTTACGCATTCAACTCACAGAGTGCAAGGTTGCTTTTGAGAGCGCAGTTTTAAAACACTGTTTTTGTAGAATTTGCTAGAGGATGTTTGGAGCGATGTGAGGCCTTTGCTGGAAAAGGAAATATCTTCACATAAAACCTAGACAGAAGCATTCTCAGAAACTCCTTTGTGATGAGTGCATTCAAATCACACACTTGAACCTTCCTTTGGAAAGAACAGTTTTGAAACACTCTTTCTGAAGAATCTGCAAGTGGATATTTGGAGCGATTTGAGGCCTCTGCTGGAAATGAAATATCTTCACCTAAAAACTAGACGGAAGCATTCTCAGAAACTCCTTTGTGATGAGTGCATTCAACTCACAGAGTTGAAGCTTCCTTTTGATAGAGCAGTTTTGAAACACTCTTTTAGCAGCATCTGCAAGTGGATATTTGGAGCGCTTTGAGGCCAAGGCTGGAAAACGAAATCTCATCACATAAAAACTCGACAGAAGCATTCTCTGAAACTTCTTTGTGATGAGTGCATTCAACTCACAGACTCGAACGTTTCTTTTGATAGAACAGTTTATAAACACTCCTTTTAGATTTATCCAGTTTGATTGATCTTTTCCTGATGGCTGTGTGTTGTAGTTGCCTGTTTATATCTCCGTTCCCCACTCTAGACTGTCAGCTCTGTGAGCATAGCAGTTTCTGTCTGTGCTCTTGAGGGAGGGGCTCTCAGCTCCTCGACTGTCATCTGCCAGGTGGTGGGGTTCATTAAATATATGGCAATAAGTGAATAAATTATGTTTAGTTATGGTCCAATGACTGTAAGTCTTCACATTATGGTTTAAATCTGTGATGTTTAATGTGGTGTGGTATAGTTGAGGACAGGGAAGGAAGTGGCCATATGCTTTTAGAAGTTGTAGCAGAATCTCTTTGGGTAGAGAAGTAGGACTTAATTTGCGGCTTCAGTGCTTATGCCATCCCATTCAAATTCTAATATGTCTTGTGGTACCCTCCATCTGATGAGAAGTTCTATTGTGGGTAGCCACTATTACTGATAGACTATATTTCCTATACTTCTTTTGTACTGAGTACAAAATGAGGGTGAGAATCACTGTTATGAACAGTACATAACCTACTCAAACACAATCAACAATAATATAAGTTAATTTATAGGCTTAGCAGTTATAATAGATGGCTGTTTTAATATATGTTCAGAAATAAACCATGTCATGCATTTCCTTTTGGTGAAGTGGGCCTGTGGGAACATGCAGACAGAACCATTATGCCTCTGTCCATGCGTCTTAGTACGTGGCGATAGTGAACTTCTGAGAGGAAATACACAGTGTTTTAGAGTGGGCTTTGAAAACCTAAGTCTGTAATGATCACACAGTTCACAATTCTAAGATTGTGTTAGATATAAGTCTACATTTTTTCCAGATTGCCAATAAATTCTACCACGTTGATCATAAAAAAAAAAAAAAAAAAAAAAAAAAAAAAGAAACACTCCTTTTGTAGAATGTGCAAGTGTTTATTTGGAGCGCTTTGAGGCCTATGTTGGAAAAGGACATATCTTCACATCAAAAGTAGACAGACGCATTCTCAGAAACTTCTTTGTGATGAGTGCATTGAACTCACAGAGTTCAACCTACCTATTGATAGAGAAGTTTTGAAACACCCTTTTTGTAGAATCTGCAAGTGAATATTTGGCGCGATTTGAGGCCTATGCAGGAAACGGAAATATCTTCACATGAAAACTAGACAGATGAATTCTCAGAAACGTCTTTGTGATGAGTGCATTCAACTCACAGACTTGAAGCTTCCTTTTGAAAGAGCAGTTTCGAAACACTCTTTTTGTAGAATCTGCAAGTGGATATTTGGAGCGCTTTGAGGGCTATGCTGGAAATGTTAATACCTTCACCTAAAAACTAGACAGACGCAAACTCAGAAACTTCTTTGTGATGTGTGCATTGAACTCACAGAGTTGAACCTTTCTTTTGATACAGAAGTTTTGAAACACTCTTTTCGTAGAATCTTCAAGTGGATGGATGGTGTGATTTGAGGCCTATGCTGGAAAAGGAAATACCTTCACGTAGAAACGAGACAAAAGCATTCTCAGAAAGTTCCCTGTGCTTTGTGCATTCAACTCACAGAGTTGAACATTCCCTTTGATAGAGCAGTTTTGAAACACTCTTTTTGTAGAATCTGCAAGTGGATATTTGGAGCGCTTTGAGGCCTCTGCCGCCAAAGGAATTATCATTGCATAAAAACTAGATGGAAGCGTTCTCAGAAACTTCCTTGTGATGAGTGCATTCAACTCGCAAAGTGGAACCTTCCTTTCGATAGACCAGTTTTGAAACACTGTTTTTGTAGAATCCGCAAGTGGCTATTTGGAGCTCTTTGAGGCTTATGCTGGAAAAGGAAATATCTTCGTCTACAAACTAGACAGAAGCATTCTCAGAAACTTCTTTGTCATGTGGGGATTGAACTGACAGAGTTGAACATTCCTTTACATAGAGCAGTTTTGCAACACCCTTTCGGTGGAAAGTGAAAGTGCTTATTTGGTGCGATGGCGGCGTCTAGTGGATAAGGAAATACATTCAGATGAAAACAAGATACATCCATTCTCAGAAACTTCTTTGTGATGACTGCATTCTACTCACAGAGTTGAACCTTCCTTTTGATAGAACAGTTTTGAAACACTCGTTTTGTGGAGTCTGCAAGTGGCTATTTGGTGCGGTTTGAGGCCTATGCTGGAAAAGGAAATCTCTTCACATAAAACCTAGACAGAAGTATTCCCAGAAAGTTTTTCTGATGTGCGCATTCAACTCACCGAGTTGAACCTTCCTTTAGATAGAGCAGTTTTGAAACACTCTGTCTGTAGTACCTGCGAGTGGATATTTGGAGTGCTTTGAGTGCTACACTGTAAAAGCAAATATCTTCACTTGGAATCTAGACAGAAGAATTCTCAGAGACTTCCCTGTGCTCTCTGCATTCCACTCACAGAGTTGAACCTTCCTTTTGATAGAACAGTTTTGAAACACTCTTGTGGTAGAATCTGCAAGTCGATATTTGGAAGGTTTGGAGGCCTATCCTGGGAAAGGAAATATCTTCCCATCAAAACTAGACAGAAGCATTCTCAGAAACTTCTTAGTGATGTGTGCATTCAAGTCACAGAGTTGAAGCTTCCTTTTGATATAGCAGTTTTGAACCACTCTTTTAGTAGAATCTGCAAGTGGATGTTTGGAGAGCTAAGAGGCCAACACTGGAAAAGGAAATCTCTTCACGTAAAAACTAGACGGAAGCATTCTCAGAAACTTCAATGGGCTTTACGCATTCAACTCACAGAGTGCAATGTTGCTTTTGAGAGCGCAGTTTTAAAACACTGTTTTTGTAGAATTTGCTAGAGGATGTTTGGAGCGATGTGAGGCCTTTGCTGGAAAAGGAAATATCTTCACATAAAACCTAGACAGAAGCATTCTCAGAAACTCCTTTGTGATGAGTGCATTCAAATCACACACTTGAACCTTCCTTTGGAAAGAGCAGTTTTGAAACACTCTTTCTGAAGAATCTGCAAGTGGATATTTGGAGCGATTTGAGGCCTATGCTGGAAATGAAATATCTTCACCTAAAAATTAGACGGAAGCATTCTCAGAAACTCCTTTGTGATGAGTGCATTCAACTCACAGAGTTGAAGCTTCCTTTTGATAGAGCAGTTTTGAAACACTCTTTTAGCAGCATCTGCAAGTGGATATTTGGAGCGCTTTGAGGCCAAGGCTGGAAAACGAAATCTCATCACATAAAAACTCGACAGAAGCATTCTCTGAAACTTCTTTGTGATGAGTGCATTCAACTCACAGACTCGAACGTTTCTTTTGATAGAACAGTTTAGAAACACTCCTTTTGTAGAATCTGCAAGTGTTTATTTGGAGCGCTTTGAGGCCTATGTTGGAAAAGGACATATCTTCACATCAAAAGTAGACAGACGAATTCTCAGAAACTTCTTTGTGATGAGTGCATTGAACTCACAGAGTTCAACCTACCTATTGATAGAGAAGTTTTGAAACACCCTTTTTGTAGAATCTGCAAGTGAATATTTGGCGCGATTTGAGGCCTAGGCAGGAAACGGAAATATCTTCACATGAAAACTAGACAGATGAATTCTCAGAAACGTCTTTGTGATGAGTGCATTCAACTCACAGACTTGAAGCTTCCTTTTGAAAGAGCAGTTTCGAAACACTCTTTTTGTAGAATCTGCAAGTGGATATTTGGAGCGCTTTGAGGGCTATGCTGGAAAAGTTAATACCCTCACCTAAAAACTAGACAGAAGCATACTCAGAAACTTCTTTGTGACGTGTGCATTGAACTCACAGAGTTGAACCTTTCTTTTGATACAGAAGTTTTGAAACACTCTTTTCGTAGAATCTTCAAGTGGATGGATGGAGTGATTTGAGGCCTATGCTGGAAAAGGAAATACCTTCACGTAGAAACGAGACAAAAGCATTCTCAGAAAGTTCCCTGTGCTTTGTGCATTCAACTCACAGAGTTGAACATTCCCTTTGATAGAGCAGTTTTGAAACAATCTTTTTGTAGAATCTGCAAGTGGATATTTGGAGCGCTTTGAGGCCTCTGCCGCCAAAGGAATTATCATTGCATAAAAACTAGATGGAAGCGTTCTCAGAAACTTCCTTGTGATGAGTGCATTCAATTCGCAAAGTGGAACCTTCCTTTCGATAGCCCAGTTTTGAAACACTGTTTTTGTAGAATCCGCAAGTGGCTATTTGGAGCTCTTTGAGGCTTATGCTGGAGAAGGAAATATCTTCGTCTACAAACTAGACAGAAGCATTCTCAGAAACTTCTTTGTCATGTGGGGATTGAACTCACACAGTTGAGCATTCCTTTACATAGAGCAGTTTTGCAACACCCTTTCGGTGGAAAGTGAAAGTGCTTATTTGGTGCGATGGCGGCATCTAGTGGATAAGGAAATACATTCAGATGAAAACAAGATACATCCATTCTCAGAAACTTCTTTGTGATGACTGCATTCTACTCACAGAGTTGAACCTTCCTTTTGATAGAACAGTTTTGAAACACTCTTTTTGTGGAATCTGCAAGTGGCTACTTGGAGCGCTTTGGGGCCTATGCTGGAAAAGGAAATCTCTTCACATAAAACCTAGACAGAAGTATTCCCAGAAAGTTTTTCTGATGTGCGCATTCAACTCACCGAGTTGAACCTTCCTTTAGATAGAGCAGTTTTGAAACACTCTGTCTGTAGTACCTGCGAGTGGATATTTGGAGTGCTTTGAGTGCTACACTGTAAAAGCAAATATCTTCACTTGGAATCTAGACAGAAGAATTCTCAGAGACTTCCCTGTGCTCTCTGCATTCCACTCACAGAGTTGAACCTTCCTTTTGATAGAACAGTTTTGAAACACTCTTGTGGTAGAATCTGCAAGTCGATATTTGGAAGGTTTGGAGGCCTATCCTGGGAAAGGAAATATCTTCCCATCAAAACTAGACAGAAGCATTCTCAGAAACTTCTTAGTGATGTGCGCATTCAAGTCACAGAGTTGAAGCTTCCTTTTGATATAGCAGTTTTGAACCACTCTTTTAGTAGAATCTGCAAGTGGATGTTTGGAGAGCTAAGAGGCCAACACTGGAAAAGGAAATCTCTTCACGTAAAAACTAGACGGAAGCATTCTCAGAAACTTCAATGGGCTTTACGCATTCAACTCACAGAGTGCAATGTTGCTTTTGAGAGCGCAGTTTTAAAACACTGTTTTTGTAGAATTTGCTAGAGGATGTTTGGAGCGATGTGAGGCCTTTGCTGGAAAAGGAAATATCTTCACATAAAACCTAGACAGAAGCATTCTCAGAAACTCCTTTGTGATGAGTGCATTCAAATCACACACTTGAACCTTCCTTTGGAAAGAGCAGTTTCGAAACACTCTTTCTGAAGAATCTGCAAGTGGATATTTGGAGCGATTTGAGGCCTATGCTGGAAATGAAATATCTTCACCTAAAAACTAGACGGAAGCATTCTCAGAAACTCCTTTGTGATGAGTGCATTCAACTCACAGAGTTGAAGCTTCCTTTTGATAGAGCAGTTTTGAAACACTCTTTTAGCAGCATCTGCAAGTGGATATTTGGAGCGCTTTGAGGCCAAGGCTGGAAAACGAAATATCATCACATAAAAACTCGACAGAAGCATTCTCTGAAACTTCTTTGTGATGAGTGCATTCAACTCACAGACTCGAACGTTTCTTTTGATAGAACAGTTTAGAAACACTCCTTTTGTAGAATCTGCAAGTGTTTATTTGGAGCGTTTGGAGGCCTATGTTGGAAAAGGACATATCTTCACATCAAAAGTAGACAGACGCATTCTCAGAAACTTCTTTGTGATGAGTTCATTGAACTCACAGAGTTGAACCTACCTATTGATAGAGAAGTTTTGAAACACCCTTTTTGTAGAATCTGCAAGTGAATATTTGGCGCGATTTGAGGCCTATGCAGGAAACGGAAATATCTTCACATGAAAACTAGACAGATGAATTCTCAGAAACGTCTTTGTGATGAGTGCATTCAACTCACAGACTTGAAGCTTCCTTTTGAAAGAGTAGTTTCGAAACACTCTTTTTGTAGAATCTGCAAGTGGATATTTGGAGCGCTTTGAGGGCTATGCTGGAAAAGTTAATACCTTCACCTAAAAACTAGACAGAAGCATACTCAGAAACTTCTTTGTGACGTGTGCATTGAACTCACAGAGTTGAACCTTTCTTTTGATACAGAAGTTTTGAAACACTCTTTTCGTAGAATCTTCAAGTGGATGGATGGAGTGATTTGAGGCCTATGCTGGAAAAGGAATTACCTTCACGTAGAAACGAGACAAAAGCATTCTCAGAAAGTTCCCTGTGCTTTGTGCATTCAACTCACAGAGTTGAACATTCCCTTTGATAGAGCAGTTTTGAAACACTCTTTTTGTAGAATCTGCAAGTGGATATTTAGAGCGCTTTGAGGCCTCTGCCGCCAAAGGAATTATCATTGCATAAAAACTAGATGGAAGCGTTCTCAGAAACTTCCTTGTGATGAGTGCATTCAACTCGCAGAGTGGAACCTTTGTTTCGATAGACCAGTTTTGAAACATTGTTTTTGTAGAATCCGCAAGTGGCTATTTGGAGCTCTTTGAGGCTTATGCTGGAAAAGGAAATATCTTCGTCTACAAACTAGACAGAAGCATTCTCAGAAACTTCTTTGTCATGTGGTGATTGAACTCACACAGTTGAGCATTCCTTTACAGAGCAGTTTTGCAACACCCTTTCGGTGGAAAATGAAAGTGCTTATTTGGTGCGATGGCGGCATCTAGTGGATAAGGAAATACATTCAGATGAAAACAAGATACATCCATTCTCAGAAACTTCTTTGTGATGACTGCATTCTACTCACAGAGTTGAACCTTCCTTTTGATAGAACAGTTTTGAAACACTCTTTTTGTGGAATCTGCAAGTGGCTATTTGGAGCGCTTTGAGGCCTATGCTGGAAAAGGAAATCTCTTCACATAAAACCTAGACAGAAGTATTCCCAGAAAGTTTTTCTGATGTGCGCATTCAACTCACCGAGTTGAACCTTCCTTTAGATAGAGCAGTTTTGAAACACTCTGTCTGTAGTACCTGCGAGTGGATATTTGGAGTGCTTTGAGTGCTACACTGTAAAAGCAAATATCTTCACTTGGAATCTAGACAGAAGAATTCTCAGAGACTTCCCTGTGCTCTCTGCATTCCACTCACAGAGTTGAACCTTCCTTTTGATAGAACAGTTTTGAAACACTCTTGTGGTAGAATCTGCAAGTCGATATTTGGAAGGTTTGGAGGCCTATCCTGGGAAAGGAAATATCTTCCCATCAAAACTAGACAGAAGCATTCTCAGAAACTTCTTAGTGATGTGCGCATTCAAGTCACAGAGTTGAAGCTTCCTTTTGATATAGCAGTTTTGAACCACTCTTTTAGTAGAATCTGCAAGTGGATGTTTGGAGAGCTAAGAGGCCAACACTGGAAAAGGAAATCTCTTCACGTAAAAACTAGACGGAAGCATTCTCAGAAACTTCAATGGGCTTTACGCATTCAACTCACAGAGTGCAATGTTGCTTTTGAGAGCGCAGTTTTAAAACACTGTTTTTGTAGAATTTGCTAGAGGATGTTTGGAGCGATGTGAGGCCTTTGCTGGAAAAGGAAATATCTTCACATAAAACCTAGACAGAAGCATTCTCAGAAACTCCTTTGTGATGAGTGCATTCAAATCACACACTTGAACCTTCCTTTGGAAAGAGCAGTTTCGAAACACTCTTTCTGAAGAATCTGCAAGTGGATATTTGGAGCGATTTGAGGCCTATGCTGGAAATGAAATATCTTCACCTAAAAACTAGACGGAAGCATTCTCAGAAACTCCTTTGTGATGAGTGCATTCAACTCACAGAGTTGAAGCTTCCTTTTGATAGAGCAGTTTTGAAACACTCTTTTAGCAGCATCTGCAAGTGGATACTTGGAGCGCTTTGAGGCCAAGGCTGGAAAACGAAATATCATCACATAAAAACTCGACAGAAGCATTCTCTGAAACTTCTTTGTGATGAGTGCATTCAACTCACAGACTCGAACGTTTCTTTTGATAGAACAGTTTAGAAACACTCCTTTTGTAGAATCTGCAAGTGTTTATTTGGAGCGTTTGGAGGCCTATGTTGGAAAAGGACATATCTTCACATCAAAAGTAGACAGACGCATTCTCAGAAACTTCTTTGTGATGAGTTCATTGAACTCACAGAGTTGAACCTACCTATTGATAGAGAAGTTTTGAAACACCCTTTTTGTAGAATCTGCAAGTGAATATTTGGCGCGATTTGAGGCCTATGCAGGAAACGGAAATATCTTCACATGAAAACTAGACAGATGAATTCTCAGAAACGTCTTTGTGATGAGTGCATTCAACTCACAGACTTGAAGCTTCCTTTTGAAAGAGTAGTTTCGAAACACTCTTTTTGTAGAATCTGCAAGTGGATATTTGGAGCGCTTTGAGGGCTATGCTGGAAAAGTTAATACCTTCACCTAAAAACTAGACAGAAGCATACTCAGAAACTTCTTTGTGACGTGTGCATTGAACTCACAGAGTTGAACCTTTCTTTTGATACAGAAGTTTTGAAACACTCTTTTCGTAGAATCTTCAAGTGGATGGATGGAGTGATTTGAGGCCTATGCTGGAAAAGGAATTACCTTCACGTAGAAACGAGACAAAAGCATTCTCAGAAAGTTCCCTGTGCTTTGTGCATTCAACTCACAGAGTTGAACATTCCCTTTGATAGAGCAGTTTTGAAACACTCTTTTTGTAGAATCTGCAAGTGGATATTTAGAGCGCTTTGAGGCCTCTGCCGCCAAAGGAATTATCATTGCATAAAAACTAGATGGAAGCGTTCTCAGAAACTTCCTTGTGATGAGTGCATTCAACTCGCAGAGTGGAACCTTTGTTTCGATAGACCAGTTTTGAAACACTGTTTTTGCAGAATCCGCAAGTGGCTATTTGGAGCTCTTTGAGGCTTATGCTGGAAAAGGAAATATCTTCGTCTACAAACTAGACAGAAGCATTCTCAGAAACTTCTTTGTCATGTGGTGATTGAACTCACACAGTTGAGCATTCCTTTACAGAGCAGTTTTGCAACACCCTTTCGGTGGAAAATGAAAGTGCTTATTTGGTGCGATGGCGGCATCTAGTGGATAAGGAAATACATTCAGATGAAAACAAGATACATCCATTCTCAGAAACTTCTTTGTGATGACTGCATTCTACTCACAGAGTTGAACCTTCCTTTTGATAGAACAGTTTTGAAACACTCTTTTTGTGGAATCTGCAAGTGGCTATTTGGAGCGCTTTGAGGCCTATGCTGGAAAAGGAAATCTCTTCACATAAAACCTAGACAGAAGTATTCCCAGAAAGTTTTTCTGATGTGCGCATTCAACTCACCGAGTTGAACCTTCCTTTAGATGGAGCAGTTTTGAAACACTCTGTCTGTAGTACCTGCGAGTGGATATTTGGAGTGCTTTGAGTGCTACACTGTAAAAGCAAATGTCTTCACTTGGAATCTAGACAGAAGAATTCTCAGAGACTTTCCTGTGCTCTCTGCATTCCACTCACAGAGTTGAACCTTCCTTTTGATAGAACAGTTTTGAAACACTCTTGTGGTAGAATCTGCAAGTCGATATTTGGAAGGTTTGGAGGCCTATCCTGGGAAAGGAAATATCTTCCCATCAAAACTAGACAGAAGCATTCTCAGAAACTTCTTAGTGATGTGCGCATTCAAGTCACAGAGTTGAAGCTTCCTTTTGATATAGCAGTTTTGAACCACTCTTTTAGTAGAATCTGCAAGTGGATGTTCGGAGAGCTAAGAGGCCAACACTGGAAAAGGAAATCTCTTCACGTAAAAACTAGACGGAAGCATTCTCAGAAACTTCAATGGGCTTTACGCATTCAACTCACAGAGTGCAATGTTGCTTTTGAGAGCGCAGTTTTAAAACACTGTTTTTGTAGAATTTGCTAGAGGTTGTTTGGAGCGATGTGAGGCCTTTGCTGGAAAAGGAAATATCTTCACATAAAACCTAGACAGAAGCATTCTCAGAAACTCCTTTGTGATGAGTGCATTCAAATCACACACTTGAACCTTCCTTTGGAAAGAGCAGTTTTGAAACACTCTTTCTGAAGAATCTGCAAGTGGATATTTGGAGCGATTTGAGGCCTATGCTGGAAATGAAATATCTTCACCTAAAAACTAGACGGAAGCATTCTCAGAAACTCCTTTGTGATGAGTGCATTCAACTCACAGAGTTGAAGCTTCCTTTTGATAGAGCCGTTTTGAAACACTCTTTTAGCAGCATCTGCAAGTGGATATTTGGAGCGCTTTGAGGCCAAGGCTGGAAAACGAAATATCATCACATAAAAACTCGACAGAAGCATTCTCTGAAACTTCTTTGTGATGAGTGCATTCAACTCACAGACTCGAACGTTTCTTTTGATAGAACAGTTTAGAAACACTCCTTTTGTAGAATCTGCAAGTGTTTATTTGGAGCGCTTTGAGGCCTATGTTGGAAAAGGACATATCTTCACATCAAAAGTTGACAGACGCATTCTCAGAAACTTCTTTGTGATGAGTGCATTGAACTCACAGAGTTGAACCTACCTATTGATAGAGAAGTTTTGAAACACCCTTTTTGTAGAATCTGCAAGTGAATATTTGGCGCGATTTGAGGCCTATGCAGGAAACGGAAATATCTTCACATGAAAACTAGACAGATGAATTCTCAGAAACGTCTTTGTGATGAGTGCATTCAACTCACAGACTTGAAGCTTCCTTTTGAAAGAGCAGTTTCGAAACACTCTTTTTGTAGAATCTGCAAGTGGATATTTGGAGCGCTTTGAGGGCTATGCTGGAAAAGTTAATACCTTCACCTAAAAACTAGACAGACGCAAACTCAGAAACTTCTTTGTGACGTGTGCATTGAACTCACAGAGTTGAACCTTTCTTTTGATACAGAGGTTTTGAAACACTCTTTTCGTAGAATCTTCAAGTGGATGGATGGTGTGATTTGAGGCCTATGCTGGAAAAGGAAATACCTTCACGTAGAAACGAGACAAAAGCATTCTCAGAAAGTTCCCTGTGCTTTGTGCATTCAACTCACAGCGTTGAACATTCCCTTTGATAGAGCAGTTTTGAAACACTCTTTTTGTAGAATCTGCAAGTGGATATTTGGAGCGCTTTGAGGCCTCTGCCGCCAAAGGAATTATCATTGCATAAAAACTAGATGGAATCGTTCTCAGAAACTTCCTTGTGACGAGTGCATTCAACTCGCAGAGTGGAACCTTCCTTTCGATAGACCAGTTTTGAAACACTGTTTTTGTAGAATCCGCAAGTGGCTATTTGGAGCTCTTTGAGGCTTATGCTGGAAAAGGAAATATCTTCGTCTACAAACTAGACAGAAGCATTCTCAGAAACTTCTTTGTCATGTGGGGATTGAACTCACAGAGTTGAACATTCCTTTACATAGAGCAGTTTTGCAACACCCTTTCGGTGGAAAGTGAAAGTGCTTATTTGGTGCGATGGCGGCATCTAGTGGATAAGGAAATACATTCAGATGAAAACAAGATACATCCATTCTCAGAAACTTCTTTGTGATGACTGCATTCTACTCACAGAGTTGAACCTTCCTTTTGATAGAACAGTTTTGAAACACTCTTTTTGTGGAATCTGCAAGTGGCTATTTGGAGCGCTTTGAGGCCTATGCTGGAAAAGGAAATCTCTTCACATAAAACCTAGACAGAAGTATTCCCAGAAAGTTTTTCTGATGTGCGCATTCAACTCACCGAGTTGAACCTTCCTTTAGATAGAGCAGTTTTGAAACACTCTGTCTGTAGTACCTGCGAGTGGATATTTGGAGTGCTTTGAGTGCTACACTGTAAAAGCAAATATCTTCACTTGGAATCTAGACAGAAGAATTCTCAGAGACTTCCCTGTGCTCTCTGCATTCCACTCACAGAGTTGAACCTTCCTTTTGATAGAACAGTTTTGAAACACTCTTGTGGTAGAATCTGCAAGTCGATATTTGGAAGGTTTGGAGGCCTATCCTGGGAAAGGAAATATCTTCCCATCAAAACTAGACAGAAGCATTCTCAGAAACTTCTTAGTGATGTGTGCATTCAAGTCACAGAGTTGAAGCTTCCTTTTGATATAGCAGTTTTGAACCACTCTTTTAGTAGAATCTGCAAGTGGATGTTTGGAGAGCTAAGAGGCCAACACTGGAAAAGGAAATCTCTTCACGTAAAAACTAGACGGAAGCATTCTCAGAAACTTCAATGGGCTTTACGCATTCAACTCACAGAGTGCAATGTTGCTTTTGAGAGCGCAGTTTTAAAACACTGTTTTTGTAGAATTTGCTAGAGGATGTTTGGAGCGATGTGAGGCCTTTGCTGGAAAAGGAAATATCTTCACATAAAACCTAGACAGAAGCATTCTCAGAAACTCCTTTGTGATGAGTGCATTCAAATCACACCCTTGAACCTTCCTTTGGAAAGAGCAGTTTTGAAACACTCTTTCTGAAGAATCTGCAAGTGGATATTTGGAGCGATTTGAGGCCTCTGCTGGAAATGAAATATCTTCACCTAAAAACTAGACGGAAGCATTCTCAGAAACTCCTTTGTGATGAGTGCATTCAACTCACAAAGTTGAAGCTTCTTTTTGATAGAGCAGTTTTGAAACACTCTTTTAGCAGCATCTGCAAGTGGATATTTGGAGCGCTTTGAGGCCAAGGCTGGAAAACGAAATCTCATCACATAAAAACTCGACAGAAGCATTCTCTGAAACTTCTTTCTGATGAGTGCATTCAACTCACAGACTCGAACGTTTCTTTTGATAGAACAGTTTAGAAACACTCCTTTTAGATTTATCCAGTTTGATTGATCTTTTCCTGATGGCTGTGTGTTGTAGTTGCCTGTTTGTATCTCCGTTCCCCACTCTAGACTGTCAGCTCTGTGAGCATAGCAGTTTCTGTCTGTGCTCTTGAGGGAGGGGCTCTCAGCTCCTCGACTGTCATCTGCCAGGTGGCGGGGTTCATTAAATATATGGCAATAAGTGAATAAATTATGTTTAGTTATGGTCCAATGACTGTAAGTCTTCACATTATGGTTTAAATCTGTGATGTTTAATGTGGTGTGGTATAGTTGAGGACAGGGAAGGAAGTGGCCATATGCTTTTAGAAGTTGTAGCAGAATCTCTTTGGGTAGAGAAGTAGGACTTAATTTGCGGCTTCAGTGCTTATGCCATCCCATTCAAATTCTAATATGTCTTGTGGTACCCTCCATCTGATGAGAAGTTCTATTGTGGGTAGCCACTATTACTGATAGGCTATATTTCCTATACTTCTTTTGTACTGAGTACAAAATGAGGGTGAGAATCACTGTTATGAACAGTACATAACCTACTCAAACACAATCATCAATAATATAAGTTAATTTATAGGCTTAGCAGTTATAATAGATGGCTGTTTTAATATATGTTCAGAAATAAACCATGTCATGCATTTCCTTTTGGTGAAGTGGGCCTGTGGGAACATGCAGACAGAACCATTATGCCTCTGTCCATGCGTCTTAGTACGTGGCGATGGTGAACTTCTGAGAGGAAATACACAGTGTTTTAGAGTGGGCTTTGAAAACCTAAGTCTGTAATGATCACACAGTTCACAATTCTAAGATTGTGTTAGATATAAGTCTACATTTTTTCCAGATTGCCAATAAATTCTACCACGTTGATCATAAAAAAAAAAAAAAAAAAAAAAAAAAAAGAAACACTCCTTTTGTACAATGTGCAAGGGTTTATTTGGAGCGCTTTGAGGCCTATGTTGGAAAAGGACATATCTTCACATCAAAAGTAGACAGACGCATTCTCAGAAACTTCTTTGTGATGAGTGCATTGAACTCACAGAGTTGAACCTACCTATTGATAGAGAAGTTTTGAAACACCCTTTTTGTAGAATCTGCAAGTGAATATTTGGCGCGATTTGAGGCCTATGCAGGAAACGGAAATATCTTCACATGAAAACTAGACAGATGAATTCTCAGAAACGTCTTTGTGATGAGTGCATTCAACTCACAGACTTGAAGCTTCCTTTTGAAAGAGCAGTTTCGAAACACTCTTTTTGTAGAATCTGCAAGTGGATATTTGGAGCGCTTTGAGGGCTATGCTGGAAAAGTTAATACCTTCACCTAAAAACTAGACAGACGCAAACTCAGAAACTTCTTTGTGACGTGTGCATTGAACTCACAGAGTTGAACCTTTCTTTTGATACAGAGGTTTTGAAACACTCTTTTCGTAGAATCTTCAAGTGGATGGATGGTGTGATTTGAGGCCTATGCTGGAAAAGGAAATACCTTCACGTAGAAACGAGACAAAAGCATTCTCACAAAGTTCCCTGTGCTTTGTGCATTCAACTCACAGAGTTGAACATTCCCTTTGATAGAGCAGTTTTGAAACACTCTTTTTGTAGAATCTGCAAGTGGATATTTGGAGCGCTTTGAGGCCTCTGCCGCCAAAGGAATTATCATTGCATAAAAACTAGATGGAAGCGTTCTCAGAAACTTCCTTGTGACGAGTGCATTCAACTCGCAGAGTGGAACCTTCCTTTCGATAGACCAGTTTTGAAACACTGTTTTTGTAGAATCCGCAAGTGGGTATTTGGAGCTCTTTGAGGCTTATGCTGGAAAAGGAAATATCTTCGTCTACAAACTAGACAGAAGCATTCTCAGAAACTTCTTTGTCATGTGGGGATTGAACTCACAGAGTTGAACATTCCTTTACATAGAGCAGTTTTGCAACACCCTTTCGGTGGAAAGTGAAAGTGCTTATTTGGTGCGATGGCGGCATCTAGTGGATAAGGAAATACATTCAGATGAAAACAAGATACATCCATTCTCAGAAACTTCTTTGTGATGACTGCATTCTACTCACAGAGTTGAACCTTCCTTTTGATAGAACAGTTTTGAAACACTCTTTTTGTGGAATCTGCAAGTGGCTATTTGGAGCGCTTTGAGGCCTATGCTGGAAAAGGAAATCTCTTCACATAAAACCTAGACAGAAGTATTCCCAGAAAGTTGTTCTGATGTGCGCATTCAACTCACCGAGTTGAACCTTCCTTTAGATAGAGCAGTTTTGAAACACTCTGTCTGTAGTACCTGCGAGTGGATATTTGGAGTGCTTTGAGTGCTACACTGTAAAAGCAAATATCTTCACTTGGAATCTAGACAGAAGAATTCTCAGAGACTTCCCTGTGCTCTCTGCATTCCACTCACAGAGTTGAACCTTCCTTTTGATAGAACAGTTTTGAAACACTCTTGTGGTAGAATCTGCAAGTCGATATTTGGAAGGTTTGGAGGCATATCCTGGGAAAGGAAATATCTTCCCATCAAAACTAGACAGAAGCATTCTCAGAAGCTTCTTAGTGATGTGCGCATTCAAGTCACAGAGTTGAAGCTTCCTTTTGATATAGCAGTTTTGAACCACTCTTTTAGTGGAATCTGCAAGTGGATGTTCGGAGAGCTAAGAGGCCAACACTGGAAAAGGAAATCTCTTCACGTAAAAACTAGACGGAAGCATTCTCAGAAACTTCAATGGGCTTTACGCATTCAACTCACAGAGTGCAATGTTGCTTTTGAGAGCGCAGTTTTAAAACACTGTTTTTGTAGAATTTGCTAGAGGATGTTTGGAGCGATGTGAGGCCTTTGCTGGAAAAGGAAATATCTTCACATAAAACCTAGACAGAAGCATTCTTAGAAACTCCTTTGTGATGAGTGCATTCAAATCACACACTTGAACCTTCCTTTGGAAAGAGCAGTTTTGAAACACTCTTTCTGAAGTATCTGCAAGTGGATATTTGGAGCGATTTGAGGCCTCTGCTGGAAATGAAATATCTTCACCTAAAAACTAGACGGAAGCATTCTCAGAAACTCCTTTGTGATGAGTGCATTCAACTCACAGAGTTGAAGCTTCCTTTTGATAGAGCAGTTTTGAAACACTCTTTTAGCAGCATCTGCAAGTGGATATTTGGAGCGCTTTGAGGCCAAGGCTGGAATACGAAATCTCATCACATAAAAACTCGACAGAAGCGTTCTCTGAAACTTCTTTGTGATGAGTGCATTCAACTCACAGACTCGAACGTTTCTTTTGATAGAACAGTTTAGAAACACTCCTTTTGTAGAATCTGCAAGTGTTTATTCGGAGCGCTTTGAGGCCTATGTTGGAAAAGGACATATCTTCACATCAAAAGTAGACAGACGCATTCTCAGAAACTTCTTTGTGATGAGTGCATTCAACTCACAGAGTTGAAGCTTCCTTTTGATAGAGCAGTTTTGAAACACTCTTTTAGCAGCATCTGCAAGTGGATATTTGGAGCGCTTTGAGGCCAAGGCTGGAAAACGAAATCTCATCACATAAAAACTCGACAGAAGCATTCTCTGAAACTTCTTTGTGATGAGTGCATTCAACTCACAGACTCGAACGTTTCTTTTGATAGAACAGTTTAGAAACACTCCTTTTGTAGAATCTGCAAGTGTTTATTTGGAGCGCTTTGAGGCCTATGTTGGAAAAGGACATATCTTCACATCAAAAGTAGACAGACGCATTCTCAGAAACTTCTTTGTGATGAGTGCATTGAACTCACAGAGTTGAACCTACCTATTGATAGAGAAGTTTTGAAACACCCTTTTTGTAGAATCTGCAAGTGAATATTTGGCGCGATTTGAGGCCTATGCAGGAAACGGAAATATCTTCACATGAAAACTAGACAGATGAATTCTCAGAAACGTCTTTGTGATGAGTGCATTCAACTCACAGACTTGAAGCTTCCTTTTGAAAGAGCAGTTTTGAAACACTCTTTTTGTAGAATCTGCAAGTGGATATTTGGAGCGCTTTGAGGGCTATGCTGGAAAAGTTAATACCTTCACCTAAAAACTAGACAGACGCAAACTCAGAAACTTCTTTGTGACGTGTGCATTGAACTCACAGAGTTGAACCTTTCTTTTGATACAGAGGTTTTGAAACACTCTTTTCGTAGAATCTTCAAGTGGATGGATGGTGTGATTTGAGGCCTATGCTGGAAAAGGAAATACCTTCACGTAGAAACGAGACAAAAGCATTCTCACAAAGTTCCCTGTGCTTTGTGCATTCAACTCACAGAGTTGAACATTCCCTTTGATAGAGCAGTTTTGAAACACTCTTTTTGTAGAATCTGCAAGTGGATATTTGGAGCGCTTTGAGGCCTCTGCCGCCAAAGGAATTATCATTGCATAAAAACTAGATGGAAGCGTTCTCAGAAACTTCCTTGTGACGAGTGCATTCAACTCGCAGAGTGGAACCTTCCTTTCGATAGACCAGTTTTGAAACACTGTTTTTGTAGAATCCGCAAGTGGGTATTTGGAGCTCTTTGAGGCTTATGCTGGAAAAGGAAATATCTTCGTCTACAAACTAGACAGAAGCATTCTCAGAAACTTCTTTGTCATGTGGGGATTGAACTCACAGAGTTGAACATTCCTTTACATAGAGCAGTTTTGCAACACCCTTTCGGTGGAAAGTGAAAGTGCTTATTTGGTGCGATGGCGGCATCTAGTGGATAAGGAAATACATTCAGATGAAAACAAGATACATCCATTCTCAGAAACTTCTTTGTGATGACTGCATTCTACTCACAGAGTTGAACCTTCCTTTTGATAGAACAGTTTTGAAACACTCTTTTTGTGGAATCTGCAAGTGGCTATTTGGAGCGCTTTGAGGCCTATGCTGGAAAAGGAAATCTCTTCACATAAAACCTAGACAGAAGTATTCCCAGAAAGTTGTTCTGATGTGCGCATTCAACTCACCGAGTTGAACCTTCCTTTAGATAGAGCAGTTTTGAAACACTCTGTCTGTAGTACCTGCGAGTGGATATTTGGAGTGCTTTGAGTGCTACACTGTAAAAGCAAATATCTTCACTTGGAATCTAGACAGAAGAATTCTCAGAGACTTCCCTGTGCTCTCTGCATTCCACTCACAGAGTTGAACCTTCCTTTTGATAGAACAGTTTTGAAACACTCTTGTGGTAGAATCTGCAAGTCGATATTTGGAAGGTTTGGAGGCATATCCTGGGAAAGGAAATATCTTCCCATCAAAACTAGACAGAAGCATTCTCAGAAGCTTCTTAGTGATGTGCGCATTCAAGTCACAGAGTTGAAGCTTCCTTTTGATATAGCAGTTTTGAACCACTCTTTTAGTGGAATCTGCAAGTGGATGTTCGGAGAGCTAAGAGGCCAACACTGGAAAAGGAAATCTCTTCACGTAAAAACTAGACGGAAGCATTCTCAGAAACTTCAATGGGCTTTACGCATTCAACTCACAGAGTGCAATGTTGCTTTTGAGAGCGCAGTTTTAAAACACTGTTTTTGTAGAATTTGCTAGAGGATGTTTGGAGCGATGTGAGGCCTTTGCTGGAAAAGGAAATATCTTCACATAAAACCTAGACAGAAGCATTCTTAGAAACTCCTTTGTGATGAGTGCATTCAAATCACACACTTGAACCTTCCTTTGGAAAGAGCAGTTTTGAAACACTCTTTCTGAAGTATCTGCAAGTGGATATTTGGAGCGATTTGAGGCCTCTGCTGGAAATGAAATATCTTCACCTAAAAACTAGACGGAAGCATTCTCAGAAACTCCTTTGTGATGAGTGCATTCAACTCACAGAGTTGAAGCTTCCTTTTGATAGAGCAGTTTTGAAACACTCTTTTAGCAGCATCTGCAAGTGGATATTTGGAGCGCTTTGAGGCCAAGGCTGGAATACGAAATCTCATCACATAAAAACTCGACAGAAGCGTTCTCTGAAACTTCTTTGTGATGAGTGCATTCAACTCACAGACTCGAACGTTTCTTTTGATAGAACAGTTTAGAAACACTCCTTTTGTAGAATCTGCAAGTGTTTATTCGGAGCGCTTTGAGGCCTATGTTGGAAAAGGACATATCTTCACATCAAAAGTAGACAGACGCATTCTCAGAAACTTCTTTGTGATGAGTGCATTCAACTCACAGAGTTGAAGCTTCCTTTTGATAGAGCAGTTTTGAAACACTCTTTTAGCAGCATCTGCAAGTGGATATTTGGAGCGCTTTGAGGCCAAGGCTGGAAAACGAAATCTCATCACATAAAAACTCGACAGAAGCATTCTCTGAAACTTCTTTGTGATGAGTGCATTCAACTCACAGACTCGAACGTTTCTTTTGATAGAACAGTTTAGAAACACTCCTTTTGTAGAATCTGCAAGTGTTTATTTGGAGCGCTTTGAGGCCTATGTTGGAAAAGGACATATCTTCACATCAAAAGTAGACAGACGCATTCTCAGAAACTTCTTTGTGATGAGTGCATTGAACTCACAGAGTTGAACCTGCCTATTGATAGAGAAGTTTTGAAACACCCTTTTTGTAGAATCTGCAAGTGAATATTTGGCGCGATTTGAGGCCTATGCAGGAAACGGAAATATCTTCACATGAAAACTAGACAGATGAATTCTCAGAAACGTCTTTGTGATGAGTGCATTCAACTCACAGACTTGAAGCTTCCTTTTGAAAGAGCAGTTTTGAAACACTCTTTTTGTAGAATCTGCAAGTGGATATTTGGAGCGCTTTGAGGGCTATGCTGGAAAAGATAATACCTTCACCTAAAAACTAGACAGACGCAAACTCAGAAACTTCTTTGTGACGTGTGCATTGAACTCACAGAGTTGAACCTTTCTTTTGATACAGAGGTTTTGAAACACTCTTTTCGTAGAATCTTCAAGTGGATGGATGGTGTGATTTGAGGCCTATGCTGGAAAAGGAAATACCTTCACGTAGAAACGAGACAAAAGCATTCTCACAAAGTTCCCTGTGCTTTGTGCATTCAACTCACAGAGTTGAACATTCCCTTTGATAGAGCAGTTTTGAAACACTCTTTTTGTAGAATCTGCAAGTGGATATTTGGAGCGCTTTGAGGCCTCTGCCGCCAAAGGAATTATCATTGCATAAAAACTAGATGGAAGCGTTCTCAGAAACTTCCTTGTGACGAGTGCATTCAACTCGCAGAGTGGAACCTTCCTTTCGATAGACCAGTTTTGAAACACTGTTTTTGTAGAATCCGCAAGTGGGTATTTGGAGCTCTTTGAGGCTTATGCTGGAAAAGGAAATATCTTCGTCTACAAACTAGACAGAAGCATTCTCAGAAACTTCTTTGTCATGTGGGGATTGAACTCACAGAGTTGAACATTCCTTTACATAGAGCAGTTTTGCAACACCCTTTCGGTGGAAAGTGAAAGTGCTTATTTGGTGCGATGGCGGCATCTAGTGGATAAGGAAATACATTCAGATGAAAACAAGATACATCCATTCTCAGAAACTTCTTTGTGATGACTGCATTCTACTCACAGAGTTGAACCTTCCTTTTGATAGAACAGTTTTGAAACACTCTTTTTGTGGAATCTGCAAGTGGCTATTTGGAGCGCTTTGAGGCCTATGCTGGAAAAGGAAATCTCTTCACATAAAACCTAGACAGAAGTATTCCCAGAAAGTTGTTCTGATGTGCGCATTCAACTCACCGAGTTGAACCTTCCTTTAGATAGAGCAGTTTTGAAACACTCTGTCTGTAGTACCTGCGAGTGGATATTTGGAGTGCTTTGAGTGCTACACTGTAAAAGCAAATATCTTCACTTGGAATCTAGACAGAAGAATTCTCAGAGACTTCCCTGTGCTCTCTGCATTCCACTCACAGAGTTGAACCTTCCTTTTGATAGAACAGTTTTGAAACACTCTTGTGGTAGAATCTGCAAGTCGATATTTGGAAGGTTTGGAGGCATATCCTGGGAAAGGAAATATCTTCCCATCAAAACTAGACAGAAGCATTCTCAGAAGCTTCTTAGTGATGTGCGCATTCAAGTCACAGAGTTGAAGCTTCCTTTTGATATAGCAGTTTTGAACCACTCTTTTAGTGGAATCTGCAAGTGGATGTTCGGAGAGCTAAGAGGCCAACACTGGAAAAGGAAATCTCTTCACGTAAAAACTAGACGGAAGCATTCTCAGAAACTTCAATGGGCTTTACGCATTCAACTCACAGAGTGCAATGTTGCTTTTGAGAGCGCAGTTTTAAAACACTGTTTTTGTAGAATTTGCTAGAGGATGTTTGGAGCGATGTGAGGCCTTTGCTGGAAAAGGAAATATCTTCACATAAAACCTAGACAGAAGCATTCTTAGAAACTCCTTTGTGATGAGTGCATTCAAATCACACACTTGAACCTTCCTTTGGAAAGAGCAGTTTTGAAACACTCTTTCTGAAGTATCTGCAAGTGGATATTTGGAGCGATTTGAGGCCTCTGCTGGAAATGAAATATCTTCACCTAAAAACTAGACGGAAGCATTCTCAGAAACTCCTTTGTGATGAGTGCATTCAACTCACAGAGTTGAAGCTTCCTTTTGATAGAGCAGTTTTGAAACACTCTTTTAGCAGCATCTGCAAGTGGATATTTGGAGCGCTTTGAGGCCAAGGCTGGAATACGAAATCTCATCACATAAAAACTCGACAGAAGCGTTCTCTGAAACTTCTTTGTGATGAGTGCATTCAACTCACAGACTCGAACGTTTCTTTTGATAGAACAGTTTAGAAACACTCCTTTTGTAGAATCTGCAAGTGTTTATTCGGAGCGCTTTGAGGCCTATGTTGGAAAAGGACATATCTTCACATCAAAAGTAGACAGACGCATTCTCAGAAACTTCTTTGTGATGAGTGCATTCAACTCACAGAGTTGAAGCTTCCTTTTGATAGAGCAGTTTTGAAACACTCTTTTAGCAGCATCTGCAAGTGGATATTTGGAGCGCTTTGAGGCCAAGGCTGGAAAACGAAATCTCATCACATAAAAACTCGACAGAAGCATTCTCTGAAACTTCTTTGTGATGAGTGCATTCAACTCACAGACTCGAACGTTTCTTTTGATAGAACAGTTTAGAAACACTCCTTTTGTAGAATCTGCAAGTGTTTATTTGGAGCGCTTTGAGGCCTATGTTGGAAAAGGACATATCTTCACATCAAAAGTAGACAGACGCATTCTCAGAAACTTCTTTGTGATGAGTGCATTGAACTCACAGAGTTGAACCTACCTATTGATAGAGAAGTTTTGAAACACCCTTTTTGTAGAATCTGCAAGTGAATATTTGGCGCGATTTGAGGCCTATGCAGGAAACGGAAATATCTTCACATGAAAACTAGACAGATGAATTCTCAGAAACGTCTTTGTGATGAGTGCATTCAACTCACAGACTTGAAGCTTCCTTTTGAAAGAGCAGTTTCGAAACACTCTGTTTGTAGAATCTGCAAGTGGATATTTGGAGCGCTTTGAGGGCTATGCTGGAAAAGTTAATACCTTCACCTAAAAACTAGACAGACGCAAACTCAGAAACTTCTTTGTGACGTGTGCATTGAACTCACAGAGTTGAACCTTTCTTTTGATACAGAAGTTTTGAAACACTCTTTTCGTAGAATCTTCAAGTGGATGGATGGAGTGATTTGAGGCCTATGATGGAAAAGGAAATACCTTCACGTAGAAACGAGACAAAAGCATTCTCAGACAGTTCCCTGTGCTTTGTGCATTCAACTCACAGAGTTGAACATTCCCTTTGATAGAGCAGTTTTGAAACACTCTTTTTGTAGAATCTGCAAGTGGATATTTGGAGCGCTTTGAGGCCTCTGCCGCCAAAGGAATTATCATTGCATAAAAACTAGATGGAAGCGTTCTCAGAAACTTCCTTGTGATGAGTGCATTCAACTCGCAGAGTGGAACCTTCCTTTCGATAGACCAGTTTTGAAACACTGTTTTTGTAGAATCCGCAAGTGGCTATTTGGAGCTCTTTGAGGCTTATGCTGGAAAAGGAAATATCTTCGTCTACAAACTAGACAGAAGCATTCTCAGAAACTTCTTTGTCATGTGGGGATTGAACTCACACAGTTGAACATTCCTTTACATAGAGCAGTTTTGCAACACCCTTTCGGTGGAAAGTGAAAGTGCTTATTTGTTGCGATGGCGGCATCTAGTGGATAAGGAAATACATGCAGATGAAAACAAGATACATCCATTCTCAGAAACTTCTTTGTGATGACTGCATTCTACTCACAGAGTTGAACCTTCCTTTTGATAGAACAGTTTTGAAACACTCTTTTTGTGGAATCTGCAAGTGGCTATTTGGAGCGCTTTGAGGCCTATGCTGGAAAAGGAAATCTCTTCACATAAAACCTAGACAGAAGTATTCCCAGAAAGTTTTTCTGATGTGCGCATTCAACTCACCGAGTTGAACCTTCCTTTAGATAGAGCAGTTTTGAAACACTCTGTCTGTAGTACCTGCGAGTGGATATTTGGAGTGCTTTGAGTGCTACACTGTAAAAGCAAATATCTTCACTTGGAATCTAGACAGAAGAATTCTCAGAGACTTCCCTGTGCTCTCTGCATTCCACTCACAGAGTTGAACCTTCCTTTTGATAGAACAGTTTTGAAACACTCTTGTGGTAGAATCTGCAAGTCGATATTTGGAAGGTTTGGAGGCCTATCCTGGGAAAGGAAATATCTTCCCATCAAAACTAGACAGAAGCATTCTCAGAAACTTCTTAGTGATGTGCGCATTCAAGTCACAGAGTTGAAGCTTCCTTTTGATATAGCAGTTTTGAACCACTCTTTTAGTAGAATCTGCAAGTGGATGTTCGGAGAGCTAAGAGGCCAACACTGGAAAAGGAAATCTCTTCACGTAAAAACTAGACGGAAGCATTCTCAGAAACTTCAATGGGCTTTACGCATTCAACTCACAGAGTGCAATGTTGCTTTTGAGAGCGCAGTTTTAAAACACTGTTTTTGTAGAATTTGCTAGAGGATGTTTGGAGCGATGTGAGGCCTTTGCTGGAAAAGGAAATATCTTCACATAAAACCTAGACAGAAGCATTCTCAGAAACTCCTTTGTGATGAGTGCATTCAAATCACACACTTGAACCTTCCTTTGGAAAGAGCAGTTTTGAAACTCTCTTTCTGAAGAATCTGCAAGTGGATATTTGGAGCGATTTGAGGCCTATGCTGGAAATGAAATATCTTCACCTAAAAACTAGACGGAAGCATTCTCAGAAACTCCTTTGGGATGAGTGCATTCAACTCACAGAGTTGAAGCTTCCTTTTGATAGAGCAGTTTTGAAACACTCTTTTAGCAGCATCTGCAAGTGGATATTTGGAGCGCTTTGAGGCCAAGGCTGGAAAACGAAATCTCATCACATAAAAACTCGACAGAAGCATTCTCTGAAACTTCTTTGTGATGAGTGCATTCAACTCACAGACTCGAACGTTTCTTTTGATAGAACAGTTTAGAAACACTCCTTTTGTAGAAACTGCAAGTGTTTATTTGGTGCGCTTTGAGGCCTATGTTGGAAAAGGACATATCTTCACATCAAAAGTAGACAGACGCATTCTCAGAAACTTCTTTGTGATGAGTGCATTCAACTCACAGAGTTGAACCTACCTATTGATAGAGAAGTTTTGAAACACCCTTTTTGTAGAATCTGCAAGTGAATATTTGGCGCGATTTGAGGCCTATGCAGGAAACGGAAATATCTTCACATGAAAACTAGACAGATGAATTCTCAGAAACGACTTTGTGATGAGTGCATTCAACTCAGACTTGAAGCTTCCTTTTGAAAGAGCAGTTTCGAAACACTCTTTTTGTAGAATCTGCAAGTGGATATTTGGAGCGCTTTGAGGGCTATGCTGGAAAAGTTAATACCTTCACCTAAAAACTAGACAGACGCATACTCAGAAACTTCTTTGTGACGTGTGCATTGAACTCACAGAGTTGAACCTTTCTTTTGATACAGAAGTTTTGAAACACTCTTTTCGTAGAATCTTCAAGTGGATGGATGGAGTGATTTGAGGCCTATGATGGAAAAGGAAATACCTTCACGTAGAAACGAGACAAAAGCATTCTCAGACAGTTCCCTGTGCTTTGTGCATTCAACTCACAGAGTTGAACATTCCCTTTGATAGAGCAGTTTTGAAACACTCTTTTTGTAGAATCTGCAAGTGGATATTTGGAGCGCTTTGAGGCCTCTGCCGCCAAAGGAATTATCATTGCATAAAAACTAGATGGAAGCGTTCTCAGAAACTTCCTTGTGATGAGTGCATTCAACTCGCAGAGTGGAACCTTCCTTTCGATAGACCAGTTTTGAAACACTGTTTTTGTAGAATCCGCAAGTGGCTATTTGGAGCTCTTTGAGGCTTATGCTGGAAAAGGAAATATCTTCGTCTACAAACTAGACAGAAGCATTCTCAGAAACTTCTTTGTCATGTGGGGATTGAACTCACAGAGTTGAACATTCCTTTACATAGAGCAGTTTTGCAACACCCTTTCGGTGGAAAGTGAAAGTGCTTATTTGGTGCGATGGCGGCATCTAGTGGATAAGGAAATACATTCAGATGAAAACAAGATACATCCATTCTCAGAAACTTCTTTGTGATGACTGCATTCTACTCACAGAGTTGAACCTTCCTTTTGATAGAACAGTTTTGAAACACTCTTTTTGTGGAATCTGCAAGTGGCTATTTGGAGCGCTTTGAGGCCTATGCTGGAAAAGGAAATCTCTTCACATAAAACCTAGACAGAAGTATTCCCAGAAAGTTTTTCTGATGTGCGCATTCAACTCACCGAGTTGAACCTTCCTTTAGATAGAGCAGTTTTGAAACACTCTGTCTGTAGTACCTGCGAGTGGATATTTGGAGTGCTTTGAGTGCTACACTGTAAAAGCAAATATCTTCACTTGGAATCTAGACAGAAGAATTCTCAGAGACTTCCCTGTGCTCTCTGCATTCCACTCACAGAGTTGAACCTTCCTTTTGATAGAACAGTTTTGAAACACTCTTGTGGTAGAATCTGCAAGTCGATATTTGGAAGGTTTGGAGGCCTATCCTGGGAAAGGAAATGTCTTCCCATCAAAACTAGACAGAAGCATTCTCAGAAACTCCTTAGTGATGTGCGCATTCAAGTCACAGAGTTGAAGCTTCCTTTTGATATAGCAGTTTTGAACCACTCTTTTAGTAGAATCTGCAAGTGGATGTTCGGAGAGCTAAGAGGCCAACACTGGAAAAGGAAATCTCTTCACGTAAAAACTAGACGGAAGCATTCTCAGAAACTTCAATGGGCTTTACGCATTCAACTCACAGAGTGCAATGTTGCTTTTGAGAGCGCAGTTTTAAAACACTGTTTTTGTAGAATTTGCTAGAGGATGTTTGGAGCGATGTGAGGCCTTTGCTGGAAAAGGAAATATCTTCACATAAAACCTAGACAGAAGCATTCTCAGAAACTCCTTTGTGATGAGTGCATTCAAATCACACACTTGAACCTTCCTTTGGAAAGAGCAGTTTTGAAACACTCTTTCTGAAGAATCTGCAAGTGGATATTTGGAGCGATTTGAGGCCTATGCTGGAAATGAAATATCTTCACCTAAAAACTAGACGGAAGCATTCTCAGAAACTCCTTTGTGATGAGTGCATTCAACTCACAGAGTTGAAGCTTCCTTTTGATAGAGCAGTTTTGAAACACTCTTTTAGCAGCATCTGCAAGTGGATATTTGGAGCGCTTTGAGGCCAAGGCTGGAAAACGAAATCTCATCACATAAAAACTCGACAGAAGCATTCTCTGAAACTTCTTTGTGATGAGTGCATTCAACTCACAGACTCGAACGTTTCTTTTGATAGAACAGTTTAGAAACACTCCTTTTGTAGAATCTGCAAGTGTTTATTTGGAGCGCTTTGAGGCCTATGTTGGAAAAGGACATATCTTCACATCAAAAGTAGACAGACGCATTCTCAGAAACTTCTTTGTGATGAGTGCATTGAACTCACAGAGTTGAACCTACCTATTGATAGAGAAGTTTTGAAACACCCTTTTTGTAGAATCTGCAAGTGAATATTTGGCGCGATTTGAGGCCTATGCAGGAAACAGAAATATCTTCACATGAAAACTAGACAGATGAATTCTCAGAAACGTCTTTGTGATGAGTGCATTCAACTCAGACTTGAAGCTTCCTTTTGAAAGAGCAGTTTCGAAACACTCTTTTTGTAGAATCTGCAAGTGGATATTTGGAGCGCTTTGAGGGCTATGCTGGAAAAGTTAATACCTTCACCTAAAAACTAGACAGAAGCATACTCAGAAACTTCTTTGTGACGTGTGCATTGAACTCACAGAGTTGAACCTTTCTTTTGATACAGAAGTTTTGAAACACTCTTTTCGTAGAATCTTCAAGTGGATGGATGGAGTGATTTGAGGCCTATGCTGGAAAAGGAAATACCTTCACGTAGAAACGAGACAAAAGCATTCTCAGACAGTTCCCTGTGCTTTGTGCATTCAACTCACAGAGTTGAACATTCCCTTTGATAGAGCAGTTTTGAAACACTCTTTTTGTAGAATCTGCAAGTGGATATTTGGAGCGCTTTGAGGCCTCTGCCGCCAAAGGAATTATCATTGCATAAAAACTAGATGGAAGCGTTCTCAGAAACTTCCTTGTGATGAGTGCATTCAACTCGCAGAGTGGAACCTTCCTTTCGATAGACCAGTTTTGAAACACTGTTTTTGTAGAATCCGCAAGTGGCTGTTTGGAGCTCTTTGAGGCTTATGCTGGAAAAGGAAATATCTTCGTCTATAAACTAGACAGAAGCATTCTCAGAAACTTCTTTGTCATGTGGGGATTGAACTCAGAGAGTTGAACATTCCTTTACATAGAGCAGTTTTGCAACACCCTTTCGGTGGAAAGTGAAAGTGCTTATTTGGTGCGATGGCGGCATCTAGTGGATAGGGAAATACATTCAGATGAAAACAAGATACATCCATTCTCAGAAACTTCTTTGTGATGACTGCATTCTACTCACAGAGTTGAACCTTCCTTTTGATAGAACAGTTTTGAAACACTCTTTTTGTGGAATCTGCAAGTGGCTATTTGGAGCGCTTTGGGGCCTATGCTGGAAAAGGAAATCTCTTCACATAAAACCTAGACAGAAGTATTCCCAGAAAGTTTTTCTGATGTGCGCATTCAACTCACCGAGTTGAACCTTCCTTTAGATAGAGCAGTTTTGAAACACTCTGTCTGTAGTACCTGCGAGTGGATATTTGGAGTGCTTTGAGTGCTACACTGTAAAAGCAAATATCTTCACTTGGAATCTAGACAGAAGAATTCTCAGAGACTTCCCTGTGCTCTCTGCATTCCACTGACAGAGTTGAACCTTCCTTTTGATAGAACAGTTTTGAAACACTCTTGTGGTAGAATCTGCAAGTCGATATTTGGAAGGTTTGGAGGCCTATCCTGGGAAAGGAAATATCTTCCCATCAAAACTAGACAGAAGCATTCTCAGAAACTTCTTAGTGATGTGCGCATTCAAGTCACAGAGTTGAAGCTTCCTTTTGATATAGCAGTTTTGAACCACTCTTTTAGTAGAATCTGCAAGTGGATGTTTGGAGAGCTAAGAGGCCAACACTGGAAAAGGAAATCTCTTCACCTAAAAACTAGACGGAAGCATTCTCAGAAACTTCAATGGGCTTTACGCATTCAACTCACAGAGTGCAATGTTGCTTTTGAGAGCGCAGTTTTAAAACACTGTTTTTGTAGAATTTGCTAGAGGATGTTTGGAGCGATGTGAGGCCTTTGCTGGAAAAGGAAATATCTTCACATAAAACCTAGACAGAAGCATTCTCAGAAACTCCTTTGTGATGAGTGCATTCAAATCACACACTTGAACCTTCCTTTGGAAAGAGCAGTTTTGAAACACTCTTTCTGAAGAATCTGCAAGTGGATATTTGGAGCGATTTGAGGCCTATGCTGGAAATGAAATATCTTCACCTAAAAACTAGACGGAAGCATTCTCAGAAACTCCTTTGTGATGAGTGCATTCAACTCACAGAGTTGAAGCTTCCTTTTGATAGAGCAGTTTTGAAACACTCTTTTAGCAGCATCTGCAAGTGGATATTTGGAGCGCTTTGAGGCCAAGGCTGGAAAACGAAATCTCATCACATAAAAACTCGACAGAAGCATTCTCTGAAACTTCTTTGTGATGAGTGCATTCAACTCACAGACTCGAACGTTTCTTTTGATAGAACAGTTTAGAAACACTCCTTTTGTAGAATCTGCAAGTGTTTATTTGGAGCGCTTTGAGGCCTATGTTGGAAAAGGACATATCTTCACATCAAAAGTAGACAGACGCATTCTCAGAAACTTCTTTGTGATGAGTGCATTGAACTCACAGAGTTGAACCTACCTATTGATAGAGAAGTTTTGAAACACCCTTTTTGTAGAATCTGCAAGTGAATATTTGGCGCGATTTGAGGCCTATGCAGGAAACGGAAATATCTTCACATGAAAACTAGACAGATGAATTCTCAGAAACGTCTTTGTGATGAGTGCATTCAACTCAGACTTGAAGCTTCCTTTTGAAAGAGCAGTTTCGAAACACTCTTTTTGTAGAATCTGCAAGTGGATATTTGGAGCGCTTTGAGGGCTATGCTGGAAAAGTTAATACCTTCACCTAAAAACTAGACAGAAGCATACTCAGAAACTTCTTTGTTACGTGTGCATTGAACTCACAGAGTTGAACCTTTCTTTTGATACAGAAGTTTTGAAACACTCTTTTCGTAGAATCTTCAAGTGGATGGATGGAGTGATTTGAGGCCTATGCTGGAAAAGGAAATACCTTCACGTAGAAACGAGACAAAAGCATTCTCAGACAGTTCCCTGTGCTTTGTGCATTCAACTCACAGAGTTGAACATTCCCTTTGATAGAGCAGTTTTGAAACACTCTTTTTGTAGAATCTGCAAGTGGATATTTGGAGCGCTTTGAGGCCTCTGCTGCCAAAGGAATTATCATTGCATAAAAACTAGATGGAAGCGTTCTCAGAAACTTCCTTGTGATGAGTGCATTCAACTCGCAGAGTGGAACCTTCCTTTCGATAGACCAGTTTTGAAACACTGTTTTTGTAGAATCCGCAAGTGGCTGTTTGGAGCTCTTTGAGGCTTATGCTGGAAAAGGAAATATCTTCGTCTATAAACTAGACAGAAGCATTCTCAGAAACTTCTTTGTCATGTGGGGATTGAACTCAGAGAGTTGAACATTCCTTTACATAGAGCAGTTTTGCAACACCCTTTCGGTGGAAAGTGAAAGTGCTTATTTGGTGCGATGGCGGCATCTAGTGGATAGGGAAATACATTCAGATGAAAACAAGATACATCCATTCTCAGAAACTTCTTTGTGATGACTGCATTCTACTCACAGAGTTGAACCTTCCTTTTGATAGAACAGTTTTGAAACACTCTTTTTGTGGAATCTGCAAGTGGCTATTTGGAGCGCTTTGGGGCCTATGCTGGAAAATGAAATCTCTTCACATAAAACCTAGACAGAAGTATTCCCAGAAAGTTTTTCTGATGTGCGCATTCAACTCACCGAGTTGAACCTTCCTTTAGATAGAGCAGTTTTGAAACACTCTGTCTGTAGTACCTGCGAGTGGATATTTGGAGTGCTTTGAGTGCTACACTGTAAAAGCAAATATCTTCACTTGGAATCTAGACAGAAGAATTCTCAGAGACTTCCCTGTGCTCTCTGCATTCCACTCACAGAGTTGAACCTTCCTTTTGATAGAACAGTTTTGAAACACTCTTGTGGTAGAATCTGCAAGTCGATATTTGGAAGGTTTGGAGGCCTATCCTGGGAAAGGAAATATCTTCCCATCAAAACTAGACAGAAGCATTCTCAGAAACTTCTTAGTGATGTGCGCATTCAAGTCACAGAGTTGAAGCTTCCTTTTGATATAGCAGTTTTGAACCACTCTTTTAGTAGAATCTGCAAGTGGATGTTTGGAGAGCTAAGAGGCCAACACTGGAAAAGGAAATCTCTTCACGTAAAAACTAGACGGAAGCATTCTCAGAAACTTCAATGGGCTTTACGCATTCAACTCACAGAGTGCAATGTTGCTTTTGAGAGCGCAGTTTTAAAACACTGTTTTTGTAGAATTTGCTAGAGGATGTTTGGAGCGATGTGAGGCCTTTGCTGGAAAAGGAAATATCTTCACATAAAACCTAGACAGAAGCATTCTCAGAAACTCCTTTGTGATGAGTGCATTCAAATCACACACTTGAACCTTCCTTTGGAAAGAGCAGTTTTGAAACACTCTTTCTGAAGAATCTGCAAGTGGATATTTGGAGCGATTTGAGGCCTATGCTGGAAATGAAATATCTTCACCTAAAAACTAGACGGAAGCATTCTCAGAAACTCCTTTGTGATGAGTGCATTCAACTCACAGAGTTGAAGCTTCCTTTTGATAGAGCAGTTTTGAAACACTCTTTTAGCAGCATCTGCAAGTGGATATTTGGAGCGCTTTGAGGCCAAGGCTGGAAAACGAAATCTCATCACATAAAAACTCGACAGAAGCATTCTCTGAAACTTCTTTGTGATGAGTGCATTCAACTCACAGACTCGAACGTTTCTTTTGATAGAACAGTTTAGAAACACTCCTTTTGTAGAATCTGCAAGTGTTTATTTGGAGCGCTTTGAGGCCTATGTTGGAAAAGGACATATCTTCACATCAAAAGTAGACAGACGCATTCTCAGAAACTTCTTTGTGATGAGTGCATTGAACTCACAGAGTTGAACCTACCTATTGATAGAGAAGTTTTGAAACACCCTTTTTGTAGAATCTGCAAGTGAATATTTGGCGCGATTTGAGGCCTATGCAGGAAACGGAAATATCTTCACATGAAAACTAGACAGATGAATTCTCAGAAACGTCTTTGTGATGAGTGCATTCAACTCACAGACTTGAAGCTTCCTTTTGAAAGAGCAGTTTCGAAACACTCTTTTTGTAGAATCTGCAAGTGGATATTTGGAGCGCTTTGAGGGCTATGCTGGAAAAGTTAATACCTTCACCTAAAAACTAGACAGAAGCATACTCAGAAACTTCTTTGTGACGTGTGCATTGAACTCACAGAGTTGAACCTTTCTTTTGATACAGAAGTTTTGAAACACTCTTTTCGTAGAATCTTCAAGTGGATGGATGGAGTGATTTGAGGCCTATGCTGGAAAAGGAAATACCTTCACGTAGAAACGAGACAAAAGCATTCTCAGACAGTTCCCTGTGCTTTGTGCATTCAACTCACAGAGTTGAACATTCCCTTTGATAGAGCAGTTTTGAAACACTCTTTTTGTAGAATCTGCAAGTGGATATTTGGAGCGCTATGAGGCCTCTGCTGCCAAAGGAATTATCATTGCATAAAAACTAGATGGAAGCGTTCTCAGAAACTTCCTTGTGATGAGTGCATTCAACTCGCAGAGTGGAACCTTCCTTTCGATAGACCAGTTTTGAAACACTGTTTTTGTAGAATCCGCAAGTGGCTGTTTGGAGCTCTTTGAGGCTTATGCTGGAAAAGGAAATGTCTTCGTCTACAAACTAGACAGAAGCATTCTCAGAAACTTCTTTGTCATGTGGGGATTGAACTCAGAGAGTTGAACATTCCTTTACATAGAGCAGTTTTGCAACACCCTTTCGGTGGAAAGTGAAAGTGCTTATTTGGTGCGATTGCGGCATCTAGTGGATAGGGAAATACATTCAGATGAAAACAAGATACATCCATTCTCAGAAACTTCTTTGTGATGACTGCATTCTACTCACAGAGTTGAACCTTCCTTTTGATAGAACAGTTTTGAAACACTCTTTTTGTGGAATCTGCAAGTGGCTATTTGGAGCGCTTTGGGGCCTATGCTGGAAAAGGAAATCTCTTCACATAAAACCTAGACAGAAGTATTCCCAGAAAGTTTTTCTGATGTGCGCATTCAACTCACCGAGTTGAACCTTCCTTTAGATAGAGCAGTTTTGAAACACTCTGTCTGTAGTACCTGCGAGTGGATATTTGGAGTGCTTTGAGTGCTACACTGTAAAAGCAAATATCTTCACTTGGAATCTAGACAGAAGAATTCTCAGAGACTTCCCTGTGCTCTCTGCATTCCACTCACAGAGTTGAACCTTCCTTTTGATAGAACAGTTTTGAAACACTCTTGTGGTAGAATCTGCAAGTCGATATTTGGAAGGTTTGGAGGCCTATCCTGGGAAAGGAAATATCTTCCCATCAAAACTAGACAGAAGCATTCTCAGAAACTTCTTAGTGATGTGCGCATTCAAGTCACAGAGTTGAAGCTTCCTTTTGATATAGCAGTTTTGAACCACTCTTTTAGTAGAATCTGCAAGTGGATGTTTGGAGAGCTAAGAGGCCAACACTGGAAAAGGAAATCTCTTCACCTAAAAACTAGACGGAAGCATTCTCAGAAACTTCAATGGGCTTTACGCATTCAACTCACAGAGTGCAATGTTGCTTTTGAGAGCGCAGTTTTAAAACACTGTTTTTGTAGAATTTGCTAGAGGATGTTTGGAGCGATGTGAGGCCTTTGCTGGAAAAGGAAATATCTTCACATAAAACCTAGACAGAAGCATTCTCAGAAACTCCTTTGTGATGAGTGCATTCAAATCACACACTTGAACCTTCCTTTGGAAAGAGCAGTTTTGAAACACTCTTTCTGAAGAATCTGCAAGTGGATATTTGGAGCGATTTGAGGCCTATGCTGGAAATGAAATATCTTCACCTAAAAACTAGACGGAAGCATTCTCAGAAACTCCTTTGTGATGAGTGCATTCAACTCACAGAGTTGAAGCTTCCTTTTGATAGAGCAGTTTTGAAACACTCTTTTAGCAGCATCTGCAAGTGGATATTTGGAGCGCTTTGAGGCCAAGGCTGGAAAACGAAATCTCATCACATAAAAACTCGACAGAAGCATTCTCTGAAACTTCTTTGTGATGAGTGCATTCAACTCACAGACTCGAACGTTTCTTTTGATAGAACAGTTTAGAAACACTCCTTTTGTAGAATCTGCAAGTGTTTATTTGGAGCGCTTTGAGGCCTATGTTGGAAAAGGACATATCTTCACATCAAAAGTAGACAGACGCATTCTCAGAAACTTCTTTGTGATGAGTGCATTGAACTCACAGAGTTGAACCTACCTATTGATAGAGAAGTTTTGAAACACCCTTTTTGTAGAATCTGCAAGTGAATATTTGGCGCGATTTGAGGCCTATGCAGGAAACGGAAATATCTTCACATGAAAACTAGACAGATGAATTCTCAGAAACGTCTTTGTGATGAGTGCATTCAACTCACAGACTTGAAGCTTCCTTTTGAAAGAGCAGTTTCGAAACACTCTTTTTGTAGAATCTGCAAGTGGATATTTGGAGCGCTTTGAGGGCTATGCTGGAAAAGTTAATACCTTCACCTAAAAACTAGACAGAAGCATACTCAGAAACTTCTTTGTGACGTGTGCATTGAACTCACAGAGTTGAACCTTTCTTTTGATACAGAAGTTTTGAAACACTCTTTTCGTAGAATCTTCAAGTGGATGGATGGAGTGATTTGAGGCCTATGCTGGAAAAGGAAATACCTTCACGTAGAAACGAGACAAAAGCATTCTCAGACAGTTCCCTGTGCTTTGTGCATTCAACTCACAGAGTTGAACATTCCCTTTGATAGAGCAGTTTTGAAACACTCTTTTTGTAGAATCTGCAAGTGGATATTTGGAGCGCTATGAGGCCTCTGCTGCCAAAGGAATTATCATTGCATAAAAACTAGATGGAAGCGTTCTCAGAAACTTCCTTGTGATGAGTGCATTCAACTCGCAGAGTGGAACCTTCCTTTCGATAGACCAGTTTTGAAACACTGTTTTTGTAGAATCCGCAAGTGGCTGTTTGGAGCTCTTTGAGGCTTATGCTGGAAAAGGAAATGTCTTCGTCTACAAACTAGACAGAAGCATTCTCAGAAACTTCTTTGTCATGTGGGGATTGAACTCAGAGAGTTGAACATTCCTTTACATAGAGCAGTTTTGCAACACCCTTTCGGTGGAAAGTGAAAGTGCTTATTTGGTGCGATGGCGGCATCTAGTGGATAGGGAAATACATTCAGATGAAAACAAGATACATCCATTCTCAGAAACTTCTTTGTGATGACTGCATTCTACTCACAGAGTTGAACCTTCCTTTTGATAGAACAGTTTTGAAACACTCTTTTTGTGGAATCTGCAAGTGGCTATTTGGAGCGCTTTGGGGCCTATGCTGGAAAAGGAAATCTCTTCACATAAAACCTAGACAGAAGTATTCCCAGAAAGTTTTTCTGATGTGCGCATTCAACTCACCGAGTTGAACCTTCCTTTAGATAGAGCAGTTTTGAAACACTCTGTCTGTAGTACCTGCGAGTGGATATTTGGAGTGCTTTGAGTGCTACACTGTAAAAGCAAATATCTTCACTTGGAATCTAGACAGAAGAATTCTCAGAGACTTCCCTGTGCTCTCTGCATTCCACTCACAGAGTTGAACCTTCCTTTTGATAGAACAGTTTTGAAACACTCTTGTGGTAGAATCTGCAAGTCGATATTTGGAAGGTTTGGAGGCCTATCCTGGGAAAGGAAATATCTTCCCATCAAAACTAGACAGAAGCATTCTCAGAAACTTCTTAGTGATGTGCGCATTCAAGTCACAGAGTTGAAGCTTCCTTTTGATATAGCAGTTTTGAACCACTCTTTTAGTAGAATCTGCAAGTGGATGTTCGGAGAGCTAAGAGGCCAACACTGGAAAAGGAAATCTCTTCACGTAAAAACTAGACGGAAGCATTCTCAGAAACTTCAATGGGCTTTACGCATTCAACTCACAGAGTGCAATGTTGCTTTTGAGAGCGCAGTTTTAAAACACTGTTTTTGTAGAATTTGCTAGAGGATGTTTGGAGCGATGTGAGGCCTTTGCTGGAAAAGGAAATATCTTCACATAAAACCTAGACAGAAGCATTCTCAGAAACTCCTTTGTGATGAGTGCATTCAAATCACACACTTGAACCTTCCTTTGGAAAGAGCAGTTTTGAAACTCTCTTTCTGAAGAATCTGCAAGTGGATATTTGGAGCGATTTGAGGCCTATGCTGGAAATGAAATATCTTCACCTAAAAACTAGACGGAAGCATTCTCAGAAACTCCTTTGGGATGAGTGCATTCAACTCACAGAGTTGAAGCTTCCTTTTGATAGAGCAGTTTTGAAACACTCTTTTAGCAGCATCTGCAAGTGGATATTTGGAGCGCTTTGAGGCCAAGGCTGGAAAACGAAATCTCATCACATAAAAACTCGACAGAAGCATTCTCTGAAACTTCTTTGTGATGAGTGCATTCAACTCACAGACTCGAACGTTTCTTTTGATAGAACAGTTTAGAAACACTCCTTTTGTAGAAACTGCAAGTGTTTATTTGGTGCGCTTTGAGGCCTATGTTGGAAAAGGACATATCTTCACATCAAAAGTAGACAGACGCATTCTCAGAAACTTCTTTGTGATGAGTGCATTGAACTCACAGAGTTGAACCTACCTATTGATAGAGAAGTTTTGAAACACCCTTTTTGTAGAATCTGCAAGTGAATATTTGGCGCGATTTGAGGCCTATGCAGGAAACGGAAATATCTTCACATGAAAACTAGACAGATGAATTCTCAGAAACGACTTTGTGATGAGTGCATTCAACTCAGACTTGAAGCTTCCTTTTGAAAGAGCAGTTTCGAAACACTCTTTTTGTAGAATCTGCAAGTGGATATTTGGAGCGCTTTGAGGGCTATGCTGGAAAAGTTAATACCTTCACCTAAAAACTAGACAGACGCATACTCAGAAACTTCTTTGTGACGTGTGCATTGAACTCACAGAGTTGAACCTTTCTTTTGATACAGAAGTTTTGAAACACTCTTTTCGTAGAATCTTCAAGTGGATGGATGGAGTGATTTGAGGCCTATGATGGAAAAGGAAATACCTTCACGTAGAAACGAGACAAAAGCATTCTCAGACAGTTCCCTGTGCTTTGTGCATTCAACTCACAGAGTTGAACATTCCCTTTGATAGAGCAGTTTTGAAACACTCTTTTTGTAGAATCTGCAAGTGGATATTTGGAGCGCTTTGAGGCCTCTGCCGCCAAAGGAATTATCATTGCATAAAAACTAGATGGAAGCGTTCTCAGAAACTTCCTTGTGATGAGTGCATTCAACTCGCAGAGTGGAACCTTCCTTTCGATAGACCAGTTTTGAAACACTGTTTTTGTAGAATCCGCAAGTGGCTATTTGGAGCTCTTTGAGGCTTATGCTGGAAAAGGAAATATCTTCGTCTACAAACTAGACAGAAGCATTCTCAGAAACTTCTTTGTCATGTGGGGATTGAACTCACAGAGTTGAACATTCCTTTACATAGAGCAGTTTTGCAACACCCTTTCGGTGGAAAGTGAAAGTGCTTATTTGGTGCGATGGCGGCATCTAGTGGATAAGGAAATACATTCAGATGAAAACAAGATACATCCATTCTCAGAAACTTCTTTGTGATGACTGCATTCTACTCACAGAGTTGAACCTTCCTTTTGATAGAACAGTTTTGAAACACTCTTTTTGTGGAATCTGCAAGTGGCTATTTGGAGCGCTTTGAGGCCTATGCTGGAAAAGGAAATCTCTTCACATAAAACCTAGACAGAAGTATTCCCAGAAAGTTTTTCTGATGTGCGCATTCAACTCACCGAGTTGAACCTTCCTTTAGATAGAGCAGTTTTGAAACACTCTGTCTGTAGTACCTGCGAGTGGATATTTGGAGTGCTTTGAGTGCTACACTGTAAAAGCAAATATCTTCACTTGGAATCTAGACAGAAGAATTCTCAGAGACTTCCCTGTGCTCTCTGCATTCCACTCACAGAGTTGAACCTTCCTTTTGATAGAACAGTTTTGAAACACTCTTGTGGTAGAATCTGCAAGTCGATATTTGGAAGGTTTGGAGGCCTATCCTGGGAAAGGAAATGTCTTCCCATCAAAACTAGACAGAAGCATTCTCAGAAACTCCTTAGTGATGTGCGCATTCAAGTCACAGAGTTGAAGCTTCCTTTTGATATAGCAGTTTTGAACCACTCTTTTAGTAGAATCTGCAAGTGGATGTTTGGAGAGCTAAGAGGCCAACACTGGAAAAGGAAATCTCTTCACCTAAAAACTAGACGGAAGCATTCTCAGAAACTTCAATGGGCTTTACGCATTCAACTCACAGAGTGCAATGTTGCTTTTGAGAGCGCAGTTTTAAAACACTGTTTTTGTAGAATTTGCTAGAGGATGTTTGGAGCGATGTGAGGCCTTTGCTGGAAAAGGAAATATCTTCACATAAAACCTAGACAGAAGCATTCTCAGAAACTCCTTTGTGATGAGTGCATTCAAATCACACACTTGAACCTTCCTTTGGAAAGAGCAGTTTTGAAACACTCTTTCTGAAGAATCTGCAAGTGGATATTTGGAGCGATTTGAGGCCTATGCTGGAAATGAAATATCTTCACCTAAAAACTAGACGGAAGCATTCTCAGAAACTCCTTTGTGATGAGTGCATTCAACTCACAGAGTTGAAGCTTCCTTTTGATAGAGCAGTTTTGAAACACTCTTTTAGCAGCATCTGCAAGTGGATATTTGGAGCGCTTTGAGGCCAAGGCTGGAAAACGAAATCTCATCACATAAAAACTCGACAGAAGCATTCTCTGAAACTTCTTTGTGATGAGTGCATTCAACTCACAGACTCGAACGTTTCTTTTGATAGAACAGTTTAGAAACACTCCTTTTGTAGAATCTGCAAGTGTTTATTTGGAGCGCTTTGAGGCCTATGTTGGAAAAGGACATATCTTCACATCAAAAGTAGACAGACGCATTCTCAGAAACTTCTTTGTGATGAGTGCATTGAACTCACAGAGTTGAACCTACCTATTGATAGAGAAGTTTTGAAACACCCTTTTTGTAGAATCTGCAAGTGAATATTTGGCGCGATTTGAGGCCTATGCAGGAAACGGAAATATCTTCACATGAAAACTAGACAGATGAATTCTCAGAAACGTCTTTGTGATGAGTGCATTCAACTCAGACTTGAAGCTTCCTTTTGAAAGAGCAGTTTCGAAACACTCTTTTTGTAGAATCTGCAAGTGGATATTTGGAGCGCTTTGAGGGCTATGCTGGAAAAGTTAATACCTTCACCTAAAAACTAGACAGAAGCATACTCAGAAACTTCTTTGTGACGTGTGCATTGAACTCACAGAGTTGAACCTTTCTTTTGATACAGAAGTTTTGAAACACTCTTTTCGTAGAATCTTCAAGTGGATGGATGGAGTGATTTGAGGCCTATGCTGGAAAAGGAAATACCTTCACGTAGAAACGAGACAAAAGCATTCTCAGACAGTTCCCTGTGCTTTGTGCATTCAACTCACAGAGTTGAACATTCCCTTTGATAGAGCAGTTTTGAAACACTCTTTTTGTAGAATCTGCAAGTGGATATTTGGAGCGCTTTGAGGCCTCTGCTGCCAAAGGAATTATCATTGCATAAAAACTAGATGGAAGCGTTCTCAGAAACTTCCTTGTGATGAGTGCATTCAACTCGCAGAGTGGAACCTTCCTTTCGATAGACCAGTTTTGAAACACTGTTTTTGTAGAATCCGCAAGTGGCTGTTTGGAGCTCTTTGAGGCTTATGCTGGAAAAGGAAATATCTTCGTCTATAAACTAGACAGAAGCATTCTCAGAAACTTCTTTGTCATGTGGGGATTGAACTCAGAGAGTTGAACATTCCTTTACATAGAGCAGTTTTGCAACACCCTTTCGGTGGAAAGTGAAAGTGCTTATTTGGTGCTATGGCGGCATCTAGTGGATAGGGAAATACATTCAGATGAAAACAAGATACATCCATTCTCAGAAACTTCTTTGTGATGACTGCATTCTACTCACAGAGTTGAACCTTCCTTTTGATAGAACAGTTTTGAAACACTCTTTTTGTGGAATCTGCAAGTGGCTATTTGGAGCGCTTTGGGGCCTATGCTGGAAAATGAAATCTCTTCACATAAAACCTAGACAGAAGTATTCCCAGAAAGTTTTTCTGATGTGCGCATTCAACTCACCGAGTTGAACCTTCCTTTAGATAGAGCAGTTTTGAAACACTCTGTCTGTAGTACCTGCGAGTGGATATTTGGAGTGCTTTGAGTGCTACACTGTAAAAGCAAATATCTTCACTTGGAATCTAGACAGAAGAATTCTCAGAGACTTCCCTGTGCTCTCTGCATTCCACTCACAGAGTTGAACCTTCCTTTTGATAGAACAGTTTTGAAACACTCTTGTGGTAGAATCTGCAAGTCGATATTTGGAAGGTTTGGAGGCCTATCCTGGGAAAGGAAATATCTTCCCATCAAAACTAGACAGAAGCATTCTCAGAAACTTCTTAGTGATGTGCGCATTCAAGTCACAGAGTTGAAGCTTCCTTTTGATATAGCAGTTTTGAACCACTCTTTTAGTAGAATCTGCAAGTGGATGTTCGGAGAGCTAAGAGGCCAACACTGGAAAAGGAAATCTCTTCACGTAGAAACTAGACGGAAGCATTCTCAGAAACTTCAATGGGCTTTACGCATTCAACTCACAGAGTGCAATGTTGCTTTTGAGAGCGCAGTTTTAAAACACTGTTTTTGTAGAATTTGCTAGAGGATGTTTGGAGCGATGTGAGGCCTTTGCTGGAAAAGGAAATATCTTCACATAAAACCTAGACAGAAGCATTCTCAGAAACTCCTTTGTGATGAGTGCATTCAAATCACACACTTGAACCTTCCTTTGGAAAGAGCAGTTTTGAAACACTCTTTCTGAAGAATCTGCAAGTGGATATTTGGAGCGATTTGAGGCCTATGCTGGAAATGAAATATCTTCACCTAAAAACTAGACGGAAGCATTCTCAGAAACTCCTTTGTGATGAGTGCATTCAACTCACAGAGTTGAAGCTTCCTTTTGATAGAGCAGTTTTGAAACACTCTTTTAGCAGCATCTGCAAGTGGATATTTGGAGCGCTTTGAGGCCAAGGCTGGAAAACGAAATCTCATCACATAAAAACTCGACAGAAGCATTCTCTGAAACTTCTTTGTGATGAGTGCATTCAACTCACAGACTCGAACGTTTCTTTTGATAGAACAGTTTAGAAACACTCCTTTTGTAGAATCTGCAAGTGTTTATTTGGAGCGCTTTGAGGCCTATGTTGGAAAAGGACATATCTTCACATCAAAAGTAGACAGACGCATTCTCAGAAACTTCTTTGTGATGAGTGCATTGAACTCACAGAGTTGAACCTACCTATTGATAGAGAAGTTTTGAAACACCCTTTTTGTAGAATCTGCAAGTGAATATTTGGCGCGATTTGAGGCCTATGCAGGAAACGGAAATATCTTCACATGAAAACTAGACAGATGAATTCTCAGAAACGTCTTTGTGATGAGTGCATTCAACTCACAGACTTGAAGCTTCCTTTTGAAAGAGCAGTTTCGAAACACTCTTTTTGTAGAATCTGCAAGTGGATATTTGGAGCGCTTTGAGGGCTATGCTGGAAAAGTTAATACCTTCACCTAAAAACTAGACAGAAGCATACTCAGAAACTTCTTTGTGACGTGTGCATTGAACTCACAGAGTTGAACCTTTCTTTTGATACAGAGGTTTTGAAACACTCTTTTCGTAGAATCTTCAAGTGGATGGATGGAGTGATTTGAGGCCTATGCTGGAAAAGGAAATACCTTCACGTAGAAACGAGACAAAAGCATTCTCAGACAGTTCCCTGTGCTTTGTGCATTCAACTCACAGAGTTGAACATTCCCTTTGATAGAGCAGTTTTGAAACACTCTTTTTGTAGAATCTGCAAGTGGATATTTGGAGCGCTATGAGGCCTCTGCTGCCAAAGGAATTATCATTGCATAAAAACTAGATGGAAGCGTTCTCAGAAACTTCCTTGTGATGAGTGCATTCAACTCGCAGAGTGGAACCTTCCTTTCGATAGACCAGTTTTGAAACACTGATTTGTAGAATCCGCAAGTGGCTGTTTGGAGCTCTTTGAGGCTTATGCTGGAAAAGGAAATGTCTTCGTCTACAAACTAGACAGAAGCATTCTCAGAAACTTCTTTGTCATGTGGGGATTGAACTCAGAGAGTTGAACATTCCTTTACATAGAGCAGTTTTGCAACACCCTTTCGGTGGAAAGTGAAAGTGCTTATTTGGTGCGATGGCGGCATCTAGTGGATAGGGAAATACATTCAGATGAAAACAAGATACATCCATTCTCAGAAACTTCTTTGTGATGACTGCATTCTACTCACAGAGTTGAACCTTCCTTTTGATAGAACAGTTTTGAAACACTCTTTTTGTGGAATCTGCAAGTGGCTATTTGGAGCGCTTTGGGGCCTATGCTGGAAAAGGAAATCTCTGCACATAAAACCTAGACAGAAGTATTCCCAGAAAGTTTTTCTGATGTGCGCATTCAACTCACCGAGTTGAACCTTCCTTTAGATAGAGCAGTTTTGAAACACTCTGTCTGTAGTACCTGCGAGTGGATATTTGGAGTGCTTTGAGTGCTACACTGTAAAAGCAAATATCTTCACTTGGAATCTAGACAGAAGAATTCTCAGAGACTTCCCTGTGCTCTCTGCATTCCACTCACAGAGTTGAACCTTCCTTTTGATAGAACAGTTTTGAAACACTCTTGTGGTAGAATCTGCAAGTCGATATTTGGAAGGTTTGGAGGCCTATCCTGGGAAAGGAAATATCTTCCCATCAAAACTAGACAGAAGCATTCTCAGAAACTTCTTAGTGATGTGCGCATTCAAGTCACAGAGTTGAAGCTTCCTTTTGATATAGCAGTTTTGAACCACTCTTTTAGTGGAATCTGCAAGTGGATGTTTGGAGAGCTAAGAGGCCAACACTGGAAAAGGAAATCTCTTCACGTAAAAACTAGACGGAAGCATTCTCAGAAACTTCAATGGGCTTTACGCATTCAACTCACAGAGTGCAATGTTGCTTTTGAGAGCGCAGTTTTAAAACACTGTTTTTGTAGAATTTGCTAGAGGATGTTTGGAGCGATGTGAGGCCTTTGCTGGAAAAGGAAATATCTTCACATAAAACCTAGACAGAAGCATTCTCAGAAACTCCTTTGTGATGAGTGCATTCAAATCACACACTTGAACCTTCCTTTGGAAAGAGCAGTTTTGAAACACTCTTTCTGAAGAATCTGCAAGTGGATATTTGGAGCGATTTGAGGCCTATGCTGGAAATGAAATATCTTCACCTAAAAACTAGACGGAAGCATTCTCAGAAACTCCTTTGTGATGAGTGCATTCAACTCACAGAGTTGAAGCTTCCTTTTGATAGAGCAGTTTTGAAACACTCTTTTAGCAGCATCTGCAAGTGGATATTTGGAGCGCTTTGAGGCCAAGGCTGGAAAACGAAATCTCATCACATAAAAACTCGACAGAAGCATTCTCTGAAACTTCTTTGTGATGAGTGCATTCAACTCACAGACTCGAACGTTTCTTTTGATAGAACAGTTTAGAAACACTCCTTTTGTAGAATCTGCAAGTGTTTATTTGGAGCGCTTTGAGGCCTATGTTGGAAAAGGACATATCTTCACATCAAAAGTAGACAGACGCATTCTCAGAAACTTCTTTGTGATGAGTGCATTGAACTCACAGAGTTGAACCTACCTATTGATAGAGAAGTTTTGAAACACCCTTTTTGTAGAATCTGCAAGTGAATATTTGGCGCGATTTGAGGCCTATGCAGGAAACAGAAATATCTTCACATGAAAACTAGACAGATGAATTCTCAGAAACGTCTTTGTGATGAGTGCATTCAACTCACAGACTTGAAGCTTCCTTTTGAAAGAGCAGTTTCGAAACACTCTTTTTGAAGAATCTGCAAGTGGATATTTGGAGCGCTTTGAGGGCTATGCTGGAAAAGTTAATACCTTCACCTAAAAACTAGACAGAAGCATACTCAGAAACTTCTTTGTGACGTGTGCATTGAACTCACAGAGTTGAACCTTTCTTTTGATACAGAAGTTTTGAAACACTCTTTTCGTAGAATCTTCAAGTGGATGGATGGAGTGATTTGAGGCCTATGCTGGAAAAGGAAATACCTTCACGTAGAAACGAGACAAAAGCATTCTCAGACAGTTCCCTGTGCTTTGTGCATTCAACTCACAGAGTTGAACATTCCCTTTGATAGAGCAGTTTTGAAACACTCTTTTTGTAGAATCTGCAAGTGGATATTTGGAGCGCTTTGAGGCCTCTGCTGCCAAAGGAATTATCATTGCATAAAAACTAGATGGAAGCGTTCTCAGAAACTTCCTTGTGATGAGTGCATTCAACTCGCAGAGTGGAACCTTCCTTTCGATAGACCAGTTTTGAAACACTGTTTTTGTAGAATCCGCAAGTGGCTGTTTGGAGCTCTTTGAGGCTTATGCTGGAAAAGGAAATATCTTCGTCTACAAACTAGACAGAAGCATTCTCAGAAACTTCTTTGTCATGTGGGGATTGAACTCAGAGAGTTGAACATTCCTTTACATAGAGCAGTTTTGCAACACCCTTTCGGTGGAAAGTGAAAGTGCTTATTTGGTGCGATGGCGGCATCTAGTGGATAGGGAAATACATTCAGATGAAAACAAGATACATCCATTCTCAGAAACTTCTTTGTGATGACTGCATTCTACTCACAGAGTTGAACCTTCCTTTTGATAGAACAGTTTTGAAACACTCTTTTTGTGGAATCTGCAAGTGGCTATTTGGAGCGCTTTGGGGCCTATGCTGGAAAATGAAATCTCTTCACATAAAACCTAGACAGAAGTATTCCCAGAAAGATTTTCTGATGTGCGCATTCAACTCACCGAGTTGAACCTTCCTTTAGATAGAGCAGTTTTGAAACACTCTGTCTGTAGTACCTGCGAGTGGATATTTGGAGTGCTTTGAGTGCTACACTGTAAAAGCAAATATCTTCACTTGGAATCTAGACAGAAGAATTCTCAGAGACTTCCCTGTGCTCTCTGCATTCCACTCACAGAGTTGAACCTTTCTTTTGATAGAACAGTTTTGAAACACTCTTGTGGTAGAATCTGCAAGTCGATATTTGGAAGGTTTGGAGGCCTATCCTGGGAAAGGAAATATCTTCCCATCAAAACTAGACAGAAGCATTCTCAGAAACTTCTTAGTGATGTGCGCATTCAAGTCACAGAGTTGAAGCTTCCTTTTGATATAGCAGTTTTGAACCACTCTTTTAGTAGAATCTGCAAGTGGATGTTTGGAGAGCTAAGAGGCCAACACTGGAAAAGGAAATCTCTTCACGTAAAAACTAGACGGAAGCATTCTCAGAAACTTCAATGGGCTTTACGCATTCAACTCACAGAGTGCAATGTTGCTTTTGAGAGCACAGTTTTAAAACACTGTTTTTGTAGAATTTGCTAGAGGATGTTTGGAGCGATGTGAGGCCTTTGCTGGAAAAGGAAATATCTTCACATAAAACCTAGACAGAAGCATTCTCAGAAACTCCTTTGTGATGAGTGCATTCAAATCACACACTTGAACCTTCCTTTGGAAAGAGCAGTTTTGAAACACTCTTTCTGAAGAATCTGCAAGTGGATATTTGGAGCGATTTGAGGCCTATGCTGGAAATGAAATATCTTCACCTAAAAACTAGACGGAAGCATTCTCAGAAACTCCTTTGTGATGAGTGCATTCAACTCACAGAGTTGAAGCTTCCTTTTGATAGAGCAGTTTTGAAACACTCTTTTAGCAGCATCTGCAGGTGGATATTTGGAGCGCTTTGAGGCCAAGGCTGGAAAACGAAATATCATCACATAAAAACTCGACAGAAGCATTCTCTGAAACTTCTTTGTGATGAGTGCATTCAACTCACAGACTCGAACGTTTCTTTTGATAGAACAGTTTAGAAACACTCCTTTTGTAGAATCTGCAAGTGTTTATTTGGAGCGCTTTGACGCCTATGTTGGAAAAGGACATATCTTCACATCAAAAGTAGACAGACGCATTCTCAGAAACTTCTTTGTGATGAGTGCATTGAACTCACAGAGTTCAACCTACCTATTGATAGAGAAGTTTTGAAACACCCTTTTTGTAGAATCTGCAAGTGAATATTTGGCGCGATTTGAGGCCTATGCAGGAAACGGAAATATCTTCACATGAAAACTAGACAGATGAATTCTCAGAAACGTCTTTGTGATGAGTGCATTCAACTCACAGACTTGAAGCTTCCTTTTGAAAGAGCAGTTTCGAAACACTCTTTTTGTAGAATCTGCAAGTGGATATTTGGAGCGCTTTGAGGGCTATGCTGGAAAAGTTAATACCTTCACCTAAAAACTAGACAGACGCATACTCAGAAACTTCTTTGTGACGTGTGCATTGAACTCACAGAGTTGAACCTTTCTTTTGATACAGAAGTTTTGAAACACTCTTTTCGTAGAATCTTCAAGTGGATGGATGGAGTGATTTGAGGCCTATGCTGGAAAAGGAAATACCTTCACGTAGAAACGAGACAAAAGCATTCTCAGACAGTTCCCTGTGCTTTGTGCATTCAACTCACAGAGTTGAACATTCCCTTTGATAGAGCAGTTTTGAAACACTCTTTTTGTAGAATCTGCAAGTGGATATTTGGAGCGCTTTGAGGCCTCTGCCGCCAAAGGAATTATCATTGCATAAAAACTAGATGGAAGCGTTCTCAGAAACTTCCTTGTGACGAGTGCATTCAACTCGCAGAGTGGAACCTTCCTTTCGATAGACCAGTTTTGAAACACTGTTTTTGTAGAATCCGAAAGTGGCTGTTTGAAGCTCTTTGAGGCTTATGCTGGAAAAGGAAATATCTTCGTCTACAAACTAGACAGAAGCATTCTCAGAAACTTCTTTGTCATGTGGGGATTGAACTCAGAGAGTTGAACATTCCTTTACATAGAGCAGTTTTGCAACACCCTTTCGGTGGAAAGTGAAAGTGCTTATTTGGTGCGATGGCGGCATCTAGTGGATAGGGAAATACATTCAGATGAAAACAAGATACATCCATTCTCAGAAACTTCTTTGTGATGACTGCATTCTACTCACAGAGTTGAACCTTCCTTTTGATAGAACAGTTTTGAAACACTCTTTTTGTGGAATCTGCAAGTGGCTATTTGGAGCGCTTTGGGGCCTATGCTGGAAAAGGAAATCTCTGCACATAAAACCTAGACAGAAGTATTCCCAGAAAGTTTTTCTGATGTGCGCATTCAACTCACCGAGTTGAACCTTCCTTTAGATAGAGCAGTTTTGAAACACTCTGTCTGTAGTACCTGCGAGTGGATATTTGGAGTGCTTTGAGTGCTACACTGTAAAAGCAAATATCTTCACTTGGAATCTAGACAGAAGAATTCTCAGAGACTTCCCTGTGCTCTCTGCATTCCACTCACAGAGTTGAACCTTCCTTTTGATAGAACAGTTTTGAAACACTCTTGTGGTAGAATCTGCAAGTCGATATTTGGAAGGTTTGGAGGCCTATCCTGGGAAAGGAAATATCTTCCCATCAAAACTAGACAGAAGCATTCTCAGAAACTTCTTAGTGATGTGCGCATTCAAGTCACAGAGTTGAAGCTTCCTTTTGATATAGCAGTTTTGAACCACTCTTTTAGTAGAATCTGCAAGTGGATGTTTGGAGAGCTAAGAGGCCAACACTGGAAAAGGAAATCTCTTCACGTAAAAACTAGACGGAAGCATTCTCAGAAACTTCAATGGGCTTTACGCATTCAACTCACAGAGTGCAATGTTGCTTTTGAGAGCGCAGTTTTAAAACACTGTTTTTGTAGAATTTGCTAGAGGATGTTTGGAGCGATGTGAGGCCTTTGCTGGAAAAGGAAATATCTTCACATAAAACCTAGACAGAAGCATTCTCAGAAACTCCTTTGTGATGAGTGCATTCAAATCACACACTTGAACCTTCCTTTGGAAAGAGCAGTTTTGAAACACTCTTTCTGAAGAATCTGCAAGTGGATATTTGGAGCGATTTGAGGCCTATGCTGGAAATGAAATATCTTCACCTAAAAACTAGACGGAAGCATTCTCAGAAACTCCTTTGTGATGAGTGCATTCAACTCACAGAGTTGAAGCTTCCTTTTGATAGAGCAGTTTTGAAACACTCTTTTAGCAGCATCTGCAAGTGGCTATTTGGAGCGCTTTGAGGCCAAGGCTGGAAAACGAAATATCATCACATAAAAACTCGACAGAAGCATTCTCTGAAACTTCTTTGTGATGAGTGCATTCAACTCACAGACTCGAACGTTTCTTTTGATAGAACAGTTTAGAAACACTCCTTTTGTAGAATCTGCAAGTGTTTATTTGGAGCGCTTTGACGCCTATGTTGGAAAAGGACATATCTTCACATCAAAAGTAGACAGACGCATTCTCAGAAACTTCTTTGTGATGAGTGCATTGAACTCACAGAGTTCAACCTACCTATTGATAGAGAAGTTTTGAAACACCCTTTTTGTAGAATCTGCAAGTGAATATTTGGCGCGATTTGAGGCCTATGCAGGAAACGGAAATATCTTCACATGAAAACTAGACAGATGAATTCTCAGAAACGTCTTTGTGATGAGTGCATTCAACTCACAGACTTGAAGCTTCCTTTTGAAAGAGCAGTTTCGAAACACTCTTTTTGTAGAATCTGCAAGTGGATATTTGGAGCGCTTTGAGGGCTATGCTGGAAAAGTTAATACCTTCACCTAAAAACTAGACAGACGCATACTCAGAAACTTCTTTGTGACGTGTGCATTGAACTCACAGAGTTGAACCTTTCTTTTGATACAGAAGTTTTGAAACACTCTTTTCGTAGAATCTTCAAGTGGATGGATGGAGTGATTTGAGGCCTATGCTGGAAAAGGAAATACCTTCACGTAGAAACGAGACAAAAGCATTCTCAGACAGTTCCCTGTGCTTTGTGCATTCAACTCACAGAGTTGAACATTCCCTTTGATAGAGCAGTTTTGAAACACTCTTTTTGTAGAATCTGCAAGTGGATATTTGGAGCGCTTTGAGGCCTCTGCCGCCAAAGGAATTATCATTGCATAAAAACTAGATGGAAGCGTTCTCAGAAACTTCCTTGTGACGAGTGCATTCAACTCGCAGAGTGGAACCTTCCTTTCGATAGACCAGTTTTGAAACACTGTTTTTGTAGAATCCGAAAGTGGCTGTTTGAAGCTCTTTGAGGCTTATGCTGGAAAAGGAAATATCTTCGTCTACAAACTAAACAGAAGCATTCTCAGAAACTTCTTTGTCATGTGGGGATTGAACTCAGAGAGTTGAACATTCCTTTACATAGAGCAGTTTTGCAACACCCTTTCGGTGGAAAGTGAAAGTGCTTATTTGGTGCGATGGCGGCATCTAGTGGATAGGGAAATACATTCAGATGAAAACAAGATACATCCATTCTCAGAAACTTCTTTGTGATGACTGCATTCTACTCACAGAGTTGAACCTTCCTTTTGATAGAACAGTTTTGAAACACTCTTTTTGTGGAATCTGCAAGTGGCTATTTGGAGCGCTTTGGGGCCTATGCTGGAAAAGGAAATCTCTGCACATAAAACCTAGACAGAAGTATTCCCAGAAAGTTTTTCTGATGTGCGCATTCAACTCACCGAGTTGAACCTTCCTTTAGATAGAGCAGTTTTGAAACACTCTGTCTGTAGTACCTGCGAGTGGATATTTGGAGTGCTTTGAGTGCTACACTGTAAAAGCAAATATCTTCACTTGGAATCTAGACAGAAGAATTCTCAGAGACTTCCCTGTGCTCTCTGCATTCCACTCACAGAGTTGAACCTTCCTTTTGATAGAACAGTTTTGAAACACTCTTGTGGTAGAATCTGCAAGTCGATATTTGGAAGGTTTGGAGGCCTATCCTGGGAAAGGAAATATCTTCCCATCAAAACTAGACAGAAGCATTCTCAGAAACTTCTTAGTGATGTGCGCATTCAAGTCACAGAGTTGAAGCTTCCTTTTGATATAGCAGTTTTGAACCACTCTTTTAGTAGAATCTGCAAGTGGATGTTTGGAGAGCTAAGAGGCCAACACTGGAAAAGGAAATCTCTTCACGTAAAAACTAGACGGAAGCATTCTCAGAAACTTCAATGGGCTTTACGCATTCAACTCACAGAGTGCAATGTTGCTTTTGAGAGCGCAGTTTTAAAACACTGTTTTTGTAGAATTTGCTAGAGGATGTTTGGAGCGATGTGAGGCCTTTGCTGGAAAAGGAAATATCTTCACATAAAACCTAGACAGAAGCATTCTCAGAAACTCCTTTGTGATGAGTGCATTCAAATCACACACTTGAACCTTCCTTTGGAAAGAGCAGTTTTGAAACACTCTTTCTGAAGAATCTGCAAGTGGATATTTGGAGCGATTTGAGGCCTATGCTGGAAATGAAATATCTTCACCTAAAAACTAGACGGAAGCATTCTCAGAAACTCCTTTGTGATGAGTGCATTCAAGTCACAGAGTTGAAGCTTCCTTTTGATAGAGCAGTTTTGAAACACTCTTTTAGCAGCATCTGCAAGTGGCTATTTGGAGCGCTTTGAGGCCAAGGCTGGAAAACGAAATATCATCACATAAAAACTCGACAGAAGCATTCTCTGAAACTTCTTTGTGATGAGTGCATTCAACTCACAGACTCGAACGTTTCTTTTGATAGAACAGTTTAGAAACACTCCTTTTGTAGAATCTGCAAGTGTTTATTTGGAGCGCTTTGACGCCTATGTTGGAAAAGGACATATCTTCACATCAAAAGTAGACAGACGCATTCTCAGAAACTTCTTTGTGATGAGTGCATTGAACTCACAGAGTTCAACCTACCTATTGATAGAGAAGTTTTGAAACACCCTTTTTGTAGAATCTGCAAGTGAATATTTGGCGCGATTTGAGGCCTATGCAGGAAACGGAAATATCTTCACATGAAAACTAGACAGATGAATTCTCAGAAACGTCTTTGTGATGAGTGCATTCAACTCACAGACTTGAAGCTTCCTTTTGAAAGAGCAGTTTCGAAACACTCTTTTTGTAGAATCTGCAAGTGGATATTTGGAGCGCTTTGAGGGCTATGCTGGAAAAGTTAATACCTTCACCTAAAAACTAGACAGACGCATACTCAGAAACTTCTTTGTGACGTGTGCATTGAACTCACAGAGTTGAACCTTTCTTTTGATACAGAAGTTTTGAAACACTCTTTTCGTAGAATCTTCAAGTGGATGGATGGAGTGATTTGAGGCCTATGCTGGAAAAGGAAATACCTTCACGTAGAAACGAGACAAAAGCATTCTCAGACAGTTCCCTGTGCTTTGTGCATTCAACTCACAGAGTTGAACATTCCCTTTGATAGAGCAGTTTTGAAACACTCTTTTTGTAGAATCTGCAAGTGGATATTTGGAGCGCTTTGAGGCCTCTGCCGCCAAAGGAATTATCATTGCATAAAAACTAGATGGAAGCGTTCTCAGAAACTTCCTTGTGACGAGTGCATTCAACTCGCAGAGTGGAACCTTCCTTTCGATAGACCAGTTTTGAAACACTGTTTTTGTAGAATCCGAAAGTGGCTGTTTGAAGCTCTTTGAGGCTTATGCTGGAAAAGGAAATATCTTCGTCTACAAACTAGACAGAAGCATTCTCAGAAACTTCTTTGTCATGTGGGGATTGAACTCAGAGAGTTGAACATTCCTTTACATAGAGCAGTTTTGCAACACCCTTTCGGTGGAAAGTGAAAGTGCTTATTTGGTGCGATGGCGGCATCTAGTGGATAGGGAAATACATTCAGATGAAAACAAGATACATCCATTCTCAGAAACTTCTTTGTGATGACTGCATTCTACTCACAGAGTTGAACCTTCCTTTTGATAGAACAGTTTTGAAACACTCTTTTTGTGGAATCTGCAAGTGGCTATTTGGAGCGCTTTGGGGCCTATGCTGGAAAAGGAAATCTCTGCACATAAAACCTAGACAGAAGTATTCCCAGAAAGTTTTTCTGATGTGCGCATTCAACTCACCGAGTTGAACCTTCCTTTAGATAGAGCAGTTTTGAAACACTCTGTCTGTAGTACCTGCGAGTGGATATTTGGAGTGCTTTGAGTGCTACACTGTAAAAGCAAATATCTTCACTTGGAATCTAGACAGAAGAATTCTCAGAGACTTCCCTGTGCTCTCTGCATTCCACTCACAGAGTTGAACCTTCCTTTTGATAGAACAGTTTTGAAACACTCTTGTGGTAGAATCTGCAAGTCGATATTTGGAAGGTTTGGAGGCCTATCCTGGGAAAGGAAATATCTTCCCATCAAAACTAGACAGAAGCATTCTCAGAAACTTCTTAGTGATGTGCGCATTCAAGTCACAGAGTTGAAGCTTCCTTTTGATATAGCAGTTTTGAACCACTCTTTTAGTAGAATCTGCAAGTGGATGTTTGGAGAGCTAAGAGGCCAACACTGGAAAAGGAAATCTCTTCACGTAAAAACTAGACGGAAGCATTCTCAGAAACTTCAATGGGCTTTACGCATTCAACTCACAGAGTGCAATGTTGCTTTTGAGAGCGCAGTTTTAAAACACTGTTTTTGTAGAATTTGCTAGAGGATGTTTGGAGCGATGTGAGGCCTTTGCTGGAAAAGGAAATATCTTCACATAAAACCTAGACAGAAGCATTCTCAGAAACTCCTTTGTGATGAGTGCATTCAAATCACACACTTGAACCTTCCTTTGGAAAGAGCAGTTTTGAAACACTCTTTCTGAAGAATCTGCAAGTGGATATTTGGAGCGATTTGAGGCCTATGCTGGAAATGAAATATCTTCACCTAAAAACTAGACGGAAGCATTCTCAGAAACTCCTTTGTGATGAGTGCATTCAACTCACAGAGTTGAAGCTTCCTTTTGATAGAGCAGTTTTGAAACACTCTTTTAGCAGCATCTGCAAGTGGCTATTTGGAGCGCTTTGAGGCCAAGGCTGGAAAACGAAATATCATCACATAAAAACTCGACAGAAGCATTCTCTGAAACTTCTTTGTGATGAGTGCATTCAACTCACAGACTCGAACGTTTCTTTTGATAGAACAGTTTAGAAACACTCCTTTTGTAGAATCTGCAAGTGTTTATTTGGAGCGCTTTGACGCCTATGTTGGAAAAGGACATATCTTCACATCAAAAGTAGACAGACGCATTCTCAGAAACTTCTTTGTGATGAGTGCATTGAACTCACAGAGTTCAACCTACCTATTGATAGAGAAGTTTTGAAACACCCTTTTTGTAGAATCTGCAAGTGAATATTTGGCGCGATTTGAGGCCTATGCAGGAAACGGAAATATCTTCACATGAAAACTAGACAGATGAATTCTCAGAAACGTCTTTGTGATGAGTGCATTCAACTCACAGACTTGAAGCTTCCTTTTGAAAGAGCAGTTTCGAAACACTCTTTTTGTAGAATCTGCAAGTGGATATTTGGAGCGCTTTGAGGGCTATGCTGGAAAAGTTAATACCTTCACCTAAAAACTAGACAGAAGCATACTCAGAAACTTCTTTGTGACGTGTGCATTGAACTCACAGAGTTGAACCTTTCTTTTGATACAGAAGTTTTGAAACACTCTTTTCGTAGAATCTTCAAGTGGATGGATGGAGTGATTTGAGGCCTATGCTGGAAAAGGAAATACCTTCACGTAGAAACGAGACAAAAGCATTCTCAGACAGTTCCCTGTGCTTTGTGCATTCAACTCACAGAGTTGAACATTCCCTTTGATAGAGCAGTTTTGAAACACTCTTTTTGTAGAATCTGCAAGTGGATATTTGGAGCGCTTTGAGGCCTCTGCTGCCAAAGGAATTATCATTGCATAAAAACTAGATGGAAGCGTTCTCAGAAACTTCCTTGTGATGAGTGCATTCAACTCGCAGAGTGGAACCTTCCTTTCGATAGACCAGTTTTGAAACACTGTTTTTGTAGAATCCGCAAGTGGCTGTTTGGAGCTCTTTGAGGCTTATGCTGGAAAAGGAAATATCTTCGTCTACAAACTAGACAGAAGCATTCTCAGAAACTTCTTTGTCATGTGGGGATTGAACTCAGAGAGTTGAACATTCCTTTACATAGAGCAGTTTTGCAACACCCTTTCGGTGGAAAGTGAAAGTGCTTATTTGGTGCGATGGCGGCATCTAGTGGATAGGGAAATACATTCAGATGAAAACAAGATACATCCATTCTCAGAAACTTCTTTGTGATGACTGCATTCTACTCACAGAGTTGAACCTTCCTTTTGATAGAACAGTTTTGAAACACTCTTTTTGTGGAATCTGCAAGTGGCTACTTGGAGCGCTTTGGGGCCTATGCTGGAAAAGGAAATCTCTTCACATAAAACCTAGACAGAAGTATTCCCAGAAAGTTTTTCTGATGTGCGCATTCAACTCACCGAGTTGAACCTTCCTTTAGATAGAGCAGTTTTGAAACACTCTGTCTGTAGTACCTGCGAGTGGATATTTGGAGTGCTTTGAGTGCTACACTGTAAAAGCAAATATCTTCACTTGGAATCTAGACAGAAGAATTCTCAGAGACTTCCCTGTGCTCTCTGCATTCCACTCACAGAGTTGAACCTTCCTTTTGATAGAACAGTTTTGAAACACTCTTGTGGTAGGATCTGCAAGTCGATATTTGGAAGGTTTGGAGGCCTATCCTGGGAAAGGAAATATCTTCCCATCAAAACTAGACAGAAGCATTCTCAGAAACTTCTTAGTGATGTGCGCATTCAAGTCACAGAGTTGAAGCTTCCTTTTGATATAGCAGTTTTGAACCACTCTTTTAGTAGAATCTGCAAGTGGATGTTTGGAGAGCTAAGAGGCCAACACTGGAAAAGGAAATCTCTTCACGTAAAAACTAGACGGAAGCATTCTCAGAAACTTCAATGGGCTTTACGCATTCAACTCACAGAGTGCAATGTTGCTTTTGAGAGCGCAGTTTTAAAACACTGTTTTTGTAGAATTTGCTAGAGGATGTTTGGAGCGATGTGAGGCCTTTGCTGGAAAAGGAAATATCTTCACATAAAACCTAGACAGAAGCATTCTCAGAAACTCCTTTGTGATGAGTGCATTCAAATCACACACTTGAACCTTCCTTTGGAAAGAGCAGTTTTGAAACACTCTTTCTGAAGAATCTGCAAGTGGATATTTGGAGCGATTTGAGGCCTATGCTGGAAATGAAATATCTTCACCTAAAAACTAGACGGAAGCATTCTCAGAAACTCCTTTGTGATGAGTGCATTCAACTCACAGAGTTGAAGCTTCCTTTTGATAGAGCAGTTTTGAAACACTCTTTTAGCAGCATCTGCAAGTGGCTATTTGGAGCGCTTTGAGGCCAAGGCTGGAAAACGAAATATCATCACATAAAAACTCGACAGAAGCATTCTCTGAAACTTCTTTGTGATGAGTGCATTCAACTCACAGACTCGAACGTTTCTTTTGATAGAACAGTTTAGAAACACTCCTTTTGTAGAATCTGCAAGTGTTTATTTGGAGCGCTTTGACGCCTATGTTGGAAAAGGACATATCTTCACATCAAAAGTAGACAGACGCATTCTCAGAAACTTCTTTGTGATGAGTGCATTGAACTCACAGAGTTCAACCTACCTATTGATAGAGAAGTTTTGAAACACCCTTTTTGTAGAATCTGCAAGTGAATATTTGGCGCGATTTGAGGCCTATGCAGGAAACGGAAATATCTTCACATGAAAACTAGACAGATGAATTCTCAGAAACGTCTTTGTGATGAGTGCATTCAACTCACAGACTTGAAGCTTCCTTTTGAAAGAGCAGTTTCGAAACACTCTTTTTGTAGAATCTGCAAGTGGATATTTGGAGCGCTTTGAGGGCTATGCTGGAAAAGTTAATACCTTCACCTAAAAACTAGACAGAAGCATACTCAGAAACTTCTTTGTGACGAGTGCATTGAACTCACAGAGTTGAACCTTTCTTTTGATACAGAAGTTTTGAAACACTCTTTTCGTAGAATCTTCAAGTGGATGGATGGAGTGATTTGAGGCCTATGCTGGAAAAGGAAATACCTTCACGTAGAAACGAGACAAAAGCATTCTCAGACAGTTCCCTGTGCTTTGTGCATTCAACTCACAGAGTTGAACATTCCCTTTGATAGAGCAGTTTTGAAACACTCTTTTTGTAGAATCTGCAAGTGGATATTTGGAGCGCTTTGAGGCCTCTGCTGCCAAAGGAATTATCATTGCATAAAAACTAGATGGAAGCGTTCTCAGAAACTTCCTTGTGATGAGTGCATTCAACTCGCAGAGTGGAACCTTCCTTTCGATAGACCAGTTTTGAAACACTGTTTTTGTAGAATCAGCAAGTGGCTGTTTGGAGCTCTTTGAGGCTTATGCTGGAAAAGGAAATATCTTCGTCTACAAACTAGACAGAAGCATTCTCAGAAACTTCTTTGTCATGTGGGGATTGAACTCAGAGAGTTGAACATTCCTTTACATAGAGCAGTTTTGCAACACCCTTTCGGTGGAATGTGAAAGTGCTTATTTGGTGCGATGGCGGCATCTAGTGGATAGGGAAATACATTCAGATGAAAACAAGATACATCCATTCTCAGAAACTTCTTTGTGATGACTGCATTCTACTCACAGAGTTGAACCTTCCTTTTGATAGAACAGTTTTGAAACACTCTTTTTGTGGAATCTGCAAGTGGCTACTTGGAGCGCTTTGGGGCCTATGCTGGAAAAGGAAATCTCTTCACATAAAACCTAGACAGAAGTATTCCCAGAAAGTTTTTCTGATGTGCGCATTCAACTCACCGAGTTGAACCTTCCTTTAGATAGAGCAGTTTTGAAACACTCTGTCTGTAGTACCTGCGAGTGGATATTTGGAGTGCTTTGAGTGCTACACTGTAAAAGCAAATATCTTCACTTGGAATCTAGACAGAAGAATTCTCAGAGACTTCCCTGTGCTCTCTGCATTCCACTCACAGAGTTGAACCTTCCTTTTGATAGAACAGTTTTGAAACACTCTTGTGGTAGAATCTGCAAGTCGATATTTGGAAGGTTTGGAGGCCTATCCTGGGAAAGGAAATATCTTCCCATCAAAACTAGACAGAAGCATTCTCAGAAACTTCTTAGTGATGTGCGCATTCAAGTCACAGAGTTGAAGCTTCCTTTTGATATAGCAGTTTTGAACCACTCTTTTAGTAGAATCTGCAAGTGGATGTTTGGAGAGCTAAGAGGCCAACACTGGAAAAGGAAATCTCTTCACGTAAAAACTAGACGGAAGCATTCTCAGAAACTTCAATGGGCTTTACGCATTCAACTCACAGAGTGCAATGTTGCTTTTGAGAGCGCAGTTTTAAAACACTGTTTTTGTAGAATTTGCTAGAGGATGTTTGGAGCGATGTGAGGCCTTTGCTGGAAAAGGAAATATCTTCACATAAAACCTAGACAGAAGCATTCTCAGAAACTCCTTTGTGATGAGTGCATTCAAATCACACACTTGAACCTTCCTTTGGAAAGAGCAGTTTTGAAACACTCTTTCTGAAGAATCTGCAAGTGGATATTTGGAGCGATTTGAGGCCTATGCTGGAAATGAAATATCTTCACCTAAAAACTAGACGGAAGCATTCTCAGAAACTCCTTTGTGATGAGTGCATTCAACTCACAGAGTTGAAGCTTCCTTTTGATAGAGCAGTTTTGAAACACTCTTTTAGCAGCATCTGCAAGTGGATATTTGGAGCGCTTTGAGGCCAAGGCTGGAAAACGAAATCTCATCACATAAAAACTCGACAGAAGCATTCTCTGAAACTTCTTTGTGATGAGTGCATTCAACTCACAGACTCGAACGTTTCTTTTGATAGAACAGTTTAGAAACACTCCTTTTGTAGAATCTGCAAGTGTTTATTTGGAGCGCTTTGAGGCCTATGTTGGAAAAGGACATATCTTCACATCAAAAGTAGACAGACGCATTCTCAGAAACTTCTTTGTGATGAGTGCATTGAACTCACAGAGTTCAACCTACCTATTGATAGAGAAGTTTTGAAACACCCTTTTTGTAGAATCTGCAAGTGAATATTTGGCGCGATTTGAGGCCTATGCAGGAAACGGAAATATCTTCACATGAAAACTAGACAGATGAATTCTCAGAAACGTCTTTGTGATGAGTGCATTCAACTCACAGACTTGAAGCTTCCTTTTGAAAGAGCAGTTTCGAAACACTCTTTTTGTAGAATCTGCAAGTGGATATTTGGAGCGCTTTGAGGGCTATGCTGGAAAAGTTAATACCTTCACCTAAAAACTAGACAGACGCATACTCAGAAACTTCTTTGTGACGTGTGCATTGAACTCACAGAGTTGAACCTTTCTTTTGATACAGAAGTTTTGAAACACTCTTTTCGTAGAATCTTCAAGTGGATGGATGGAGTGATTTGAGGCCTATGCTGGAAAAGGAAATACCTTCACGTAGAAACGAGACAAAAGCATTCTCAGACAGTTCCCTGTGCTTTGTGCATTCAACTCACAGAGTTGAACATTCCCTTTGATAGAGCAGTTTTGAAACACTCTTTTTGTAGAATCTGCAAGTGGATATTTGGAGCGCTTTGAGGCCTCTGCCGCCAAAGGAATTATCATTGCATAAAAACTAGATGGAAGCGTTCTCAGAAACTTCCTTGTGATGAGTGCATTCAACTCGCAGAGTGGAACCTTCCTTTCGATAGACCAGTTTTGAAACACTGTTTTTGTAGAATCCGCAAGTGGCTGTTTGGAGCTCTTTGAGGCTTATGCTGGAAAAGGAAATATCTTCGTCTACAAACTAGACAGAAGCATTCTCAGAAACTTCTTTGTCATGTGGGGATTGAACTCAGAGAGTTGAACATTCCTTTACATAGAGCAGTTTTGCAACACCCTTTCGGTGGAAAGTGAAAGTGCTTATTTGGTGCGATGGCGGCATCTAGTGGATAGGGAAATACATTCAGATGAAAACAAGATACATCCATTCTCAGAAACTTCTTTGTGATGACTGCATTCTACTCACAGAGTTGAACCTTCCTTTTGATAGAACAGTTTTGAAACACTCTTTTTGTGGAATCTGCAAGTGGCTACTTGGAGCGCTTTGGGGCCTATGCTGGAAAAGGAAATCTCTTCACATAAAACCTAGACAGAAGTATTCCCAGAAAGTTTTTCTGATGTGCGCATTCAACTCACCGAGTTGAACCTTCCTTTAGATAGAGCAGTTTTGAAACACTCTGTCTGTAGTACCTGCGAGTGGATATTTGGAGTGCTTTGAGTGCTACACTGTAAAAGCAAATATCTTCACTTGGAATCTAGACAGAAGAATTCTCAGAGACTTCCCTGTGCTCTCTGCATTCCACTCACAGAGTTGAACCTTCCTTTTGATAGAACAGTTTTGAAACACTCTTGTGGTAGAATCTGCAAGTCGATATTTGGAAGGTTTGGAGGCCTATCCTGGGAAAGGAAATATCTTCCCATCAAAACTAGACAGAAGCATTCTCAGAAACTTCTTAGTGATGTGCGCATTCAAGTCACAGAGTTGAAGCTTCCTTTTGATATAGCAGTTTTGAACCACACTTTTAGTAGAATCTGCAAGTGGATGTTTGGAGAGCTAAGAGGCCAACACTGGAAAAGGAAATCTCTTCACGTAAAAACTAGACGGAAGCATTCTCAGAAACTTCAATGGGCTTTACGCATTCAACTCACAGAGTGCAATGTTGCTTTTGAGAGCGCAGTTTTAAAACACTGTTTTTGTAGAATTTGCTAGAGGATGTTTGGAGCGATGTGAGGCCTTTGCTGGAAAAGGAAATATCTTCACATAAAACCTAGACAGAAGCATTCTCAGAAACTCCTTTGTGATGAGTGCATTCAAATCACACACTTGAACCTTCCTTTGGAAAGAGCAGTTTTGAAACACTCTTTCTGAAGAATCTGCAAGTGGATATTTGGAGCGATTTGAGGCCTATGCTGGAAATGAAATATCTTCACCTAAAAACTAGACGGAAGCATTCTCAGAAACTCCTTTGTGATGAGTGCATTCAACTCACAGAGTTGAAGCTTCCTTTTGATAGAGCAGTTTTGAAACACTCTTTTAGCAGCATCTGCAAGTGGCTATTTGGAGCGCTTTGAGGCCAAGGCTGGAAAACGAAATCTCATCACATAAAAACTCGACAGAAGCATTCTCTGAAACTTCTTTGTGATGAGTGCATTCAACTCACAGACTCGAACGTTTCTTTTGATAGAACAGTTTAGAAACACTCCTTTTGTAGAATCTGCAAGTGTTTATTTGGAGCGCTTTGACGCCTATGTTGGAAAAGGACATATCTTCACATCAAAAGTAGACAGACGCATTCTCAGAAACTTCTTTGTGATGAGTGCATTGAACTCACAGAGTTGAACCTACCTATTGATAGAGAAGTTTTGAAACACCCTTTTTGTAGAATCTGCAAGTGAATATTTGGCGCGATTTGAGGCCTATGCAGGAAACGGAAATATCTTCACATGAAAACTAGACAGATGAATTCTCAGAAACGTCTTTGTGATGAGTGCATTCAACTCACAGACTTGAAGCTTCCTTTTGAAAGAGCAGTTTCGAAACACTCTTTTTGTAGAATCTGCAAGTGGATATTTGGAGCGCTTTGAGGGCTATGCTGGAAAAGTTAATACCTTCACCTAAAAACTAGACAGACGCATACTCAGAAACTTCTTTGTGACGTGTGCATTGAACTCACAGAGTTGAACCTTTCTTTTGATACAGAAGTTTTGAAACACTCTTTTCGTAGAATCTTCAAGTGGATGGATGGAGTGATTTGAGGCCTATGCTGGAAAAGGAAATACCTTCACGTAGAAACGAGACAAAAGCATTCTCAGACAGTTCCCTGTGCTTTGTGCATTCAACTCACAGAGTTGAACATTCCCTTTGATAGAGCAGTTTTGAAACACTCTTTTTGTAGAATCTGCAAGTGGATATTTGGAGCGCTTTGAGGCCTCTGCCGCCAAAGGAATTATCATTGCATAAAAACTAGATGGAAGCGTTCTCAGAAACTTCCTTGTGATGAGTGCATTCAACTCGCAGAGTGGAACCTTCCTTTCGATAGACCAGTTTTGAAACACTGTTTTTGTAGAATCCGCAAGTGGCTATTTGGAGCTCTTTGAGGCTTATGCTGGAAAAGGAAATATCTTCGTCTACAAACTAGACAGAAGCATTCTCAGAAACTTCTTTGTCATGTGGGGATTGAACTCACAGAGTTGAACATTCCTTTACATAGAGCAGTTTTGCAACACCCTTTCGGTGGAAAGTGAAAGTGCTTATTTGGTGCGATGGCGGCATCTAGTGGATAGGGAAATACATTCAGATGAAAACAAGATACATCCATTCTCAGAAACTTCTTTGTGATGACTGCATTCTACTCACAGAGTTGAACCTTCCTTTTGATAGAACAGTTTTGAAACACTCTTTTTGTGGAATCTGCAAGTGGCTATTTGGAGCGCTTTGAGGCCTATGCTGGAAAAGGAAATCTCTTCACATAAAACCTAGACAGAAGTATTCCCAGAAAGTTTTTCTGATGTGCGCATTCAACTCACCGAGTTGAACCTTCCTTTAGATAGAGCAGTTTTGAAACACTCTGTCTGTAGTACCTGCGAGTGGATATTTGGAGTGCTTTGAGTGCTACACTGTAAAAGCAAATATCTTCACTTGGAATCTAGACAGAAGAATTCTCAGAGACTTCCCTGTGCTCTCTGCATTCCACTCACAGAGTTGAACCTTCCTTTTGATAGAACAGTTTTGAAACACTCTTGTGGTAGAATCTGCAAGTCGATATTTGGAAGGTTTGGAGGCCTATCCTGGGAAAGGAAATATCTTCCCATCAAAACTAGACAGAAGCATTCTCAGAAACTTCTTAGTGATGTGCGCATTCAAGTCACAGAGTTGAAGCTTCCTTTTGATATAGCAGTTTTGAACCACTCTTTTAGTAGAATCTGCAAGTGGATGTTTGGAGAGCTAAGAGGCCAACACTGGAAAAGGAAATCTCTTCACGTAAAAACTAGACGGAAGCATTCTCAGAAACTTCAATGGGCTTTACGCATTCAACTCACAGAGTGCAATGTTGCTTTTGAGAGCGCAGTTTTAAAACACTGTTTTTGTAGAATTTGCTAGAGGATGTTTGGAGCGATGTGAGGCCTTTGCTGGAAAAGGAAATATCTTCACATAAAACCTAGACAGAAGCATTCTCAGAAACTCCTTTGTGATGAGTGCATTCAAATCACACACTTGAACCTTCCTTTGGAAAGAGCAGTTTTGAAACACTCTTTCTGAAGAATCTGCAAGTGGATATTTGGAGCGATTTGAGGCCTATGCTGGAAATGAAATATCTTCACCTAAAAACTAGACGGAAGCATTCTCAGAAACTCCTTTGTGATGAGTGCATTCAACTCACAGAGTTGAAGCTTCCTTTTGATAGAGCAGTTTTGAAACACTCTTTTAGCAGCATCTGCAAGTGGATATTTGGAGCGCTTTGAGGCCAAGGCTGGAAAACGAAATCTCATCACATAAAAACTCGACAGAAGCATTCTCTGAAACTTCTTTGTGATGAGTGCATTCAACTCACAGACTCGAACGTTTCTTTTGATAGAACAGTTTAGAAACACTCCTTTTGTAGAATCTGCAAGTGTTTATTTGGAGCGCTTTGAGGCCTATGTTGGAAAAGGACATATCTTCACATCAAAAGTAGACAGACGCATTCTCAGAAACTTCTTTGTGATGAGTGCATTGAACTCACAGAGTTCAACCTACCTATTGATAGAGAAGTTTTGAAACACCCTTTTTGTAGAATCTGCAAGTGAATATTTGGCGCGATTTGAGGCCTATGCAGGAAACGGAAATATCTTCACATGAAAACTAGACAGATGAATTCTCAGAAACGTCTTTGTGATGAGTGCATTCAACTCACAGACTTGAAGCTTCCTTTTGAAAGAGCAGTTTCGAAACACTCTTTTTGTAGAATCTGCAAGTGGATATTTGGAGCGCTTTGAGGGCTATGCTGGAAAAGTTAATACCTTCACCTAAAAACTAGACAGAAGCATACTCAGAAACTTCTTTGTGACGTGTGCATTGAACTCACAGAGTTGAACCTTTCTTTTGATACAGAAGTTTTGAAACACTCTTTTCGTAGAATCTTCAAGTGGATGGATGGAGTGATTTGAGGCCTATGCTGGAAAAGGAAATACCTTCACGTAGAAACGAGACAAAAGCATTCTCAGACAGTTCCCTGTGCTTTGTGCATTCAACTCACAGAGTTGAACATTCCCTTTGATAGAGCAGTTTTGAAACACTCTTTTTGTAGAATCTGCAAGTGGATATTTGGAGCGCTTTGAGGCCTCTGCCGCCAAAGGAATTATCATTGCATAAAAACTAGATGGAAGCGTTCTCAGAAACTTCCTTGTGATGAGTGCATTCAACTCGCAGAGTGGAACCTTCCTTTCGATAGACCAGTTTTGAAACACTGTTTTTGTAGAATCCGCAAGTGGCTGTTTGGAGCTCTTTGAGGCTTATGCTGGAAAAGGAAATATCTTCGTCTACAAACTAGACAGAAGCATTCTCAGAAACTTCTTTGTCATGTGGGGATTGAACTCAGAGAGTTGAACATTCCTTTACATAGAGCAGTTTTGCAACACCCTTTCGGTGGAAAGTGAAAGTGCTTATTTGGTGCGATGGCGGCATCTAGTGGATAGGGAAATACATTCAGATGAAAACAAGATACATCCATTCTCAGAAACTTCTTTGTGATGACTGCATTCTACTCACAGAGTTGAACCTTCCTTTTGATAGAACAGTTTTGAAACACTCTTTTTGTGGAATCTGCAAGTGGCTACTTGGAGCGCTTTGGGGCCTATGCTGGAAAAGGAAATCTCTTCACATAAAACCTAGACAGAAGTATTCCCAGAAAGTTTTTCTGATGTGCGCATTCAACTCACCGAGTTGAACCTTCCTTTAGATAGAGCAGTTTTGAAACACTCTGTCTGTAGTACCTGCGAGTGGATATTTGGAGTGCTTTGAGTGCTACACTGTAAAAGCAAATATCTTCACTTGGAATCTAGACAGAAGAATTCTCAGAGACTTCCCTGTGCTCTCTGCATTCCACTCACAGAGTTGAACCTTCCTTTTGATAGAACAGTTTTGAAACACTCTTGTGGTAGAATCTGCAAGTCGATATTTGGAAGGTTTGGAGGCCTATCCTGGGAAAGGAAATATCTTCCCATCAAAACTAGACAGAAGCATTCTCAGAAACTTCTTAGTGATGTGCGCATTCAAGTCACAGAGTTGAAGCTTCCTTTTGATATAGCAGTTTTGAACCACTCTTTTAGTAGAATCTGCAAGTGGATGTTTGGAGAGCTAAGAGGCCAACACTGGAAAAGGAAATCTCTTCACGTAAAAACTAGACGGAAGCATTCTCAGAAACTTCAATGGGCTTTACGCATTCAACTCACAGAGTGCAATGTTGCTTTTGAGAGCGCAGTTTTAAAACACTGTTTTTGTAGAATTTGCTAGAGGATGTTTGGAGCGATGTGAGGCCTTTGTTGGAAAAGGAAATATCTTCACATAAAACCTAGACAGAAGCATTCTCAGAAACTCCTTTGTGATGAGTGCATTCAAATCACACACTTGAACCTTCCTTTGGAAAGAGCAGTTTTGAAACACTCTTTCTGAAGAATCTGCAAGTGGATATTTGGAGCGATTTGAGGCCTATGCTGGAAATGAAATATCTTCACCTAAAAACTAGACGGAAGCATTCTCAGAAACTCCTTTGTGATGAGTGCATTCAACTCACAGAGTTGAAGCTTCCTTTTGATAGAGCAGTTTTGAAACACTCTTTTAGCAGCATCTGCAAGTGGATATTTGGAGCGCTTTGAGGCCAAGGCTGGAAAACGAAATATCATCACATAAAAACTCGACAGAAGCATTCTCTGAAACTTCTTTGTGATGAGTGCATTCAACTCACAGACTCGAACGTTTCTTTTGATAGAACAGTTTAGAAACACTCCTTTTGTAGAATCTGCAAGTGTTTATTTGGAGCGCTTTGACGCCTATGTTGGAAAAGGACATATCTTCACATCAAAAGTAGACAGACGCATTCTCAGAAACTTCTTTGTGATGAGTGCATTGAACTCACAGAGTTGAACCTACCTATTGATAGAGAAGTTTTGAAACACCCTTTTTGTAGAATCTGCAAGTGAATATTTGGCGCGATTTGAGGCCTATGCAGGAAACGGAAATATCTTCACATGAAAACTAGACAGATGAATTCTCAGAAACGTCTTTGTGATGAGTGCATTCAACTCACAGACTTGAAGCTTCCTTTTGAAAGAGCAGTTTCGAAACACTCTTTTTGTAGAATCTGCAAGTGGATATTTGGAGCGCTTTGAGGGCTATGCTGGAAAAGTTAATACCTTCACCTAAAAACTAGACAGACGCATACTCAGAAACTTCTTTGTGACGTGTGCATTGAACTCACAGAGTTGAACCTTTCTTTTGATACAGAAGTTTTGAAACACTCTTTTCGTAGAATCTTCAAGTGGATGGATGGAGTGATTTGAGGCCTATGCTGGAAAAGGAAATACCTTCACGTAGAAACGAGACAAAAGCATTCTCAGACAGTTCCCTGTGCTTTGTGCATTCAACTCACAGAGTTGAACATTCCCTTTGATAGAGCAGTTTTGAAACACTCTTTTTGTAGAATCTGCAAGTGGATATTTGGAGCGCTTTGAGGCCTCTGCCGCCAAAGGAATTATCATTGCATAAAAACTAGATGGAAGCGTTCTCAGAAACTTCCTTGTGACGAGTGCATTCAACTCGCAGAGTGGAACCTTCCTTTCGATAGACCAGTTTTGAAACACTGTTTTTGTAGAATCCGCAAGTGGCTATTTGGAGCTCTTTGAGGCTTATGCTGGAAAAGGAAATATCTTCGTCTACAAACTAGACAGAAGCATTCTCAGAAACTTCTTTGTCATGTGGGGATTGAACTCACAGAGTTGAACATTCCTTTACATAGAGCAGTTTTGCAACACCCTTTCGGTGGAAAGTGAAAGTGCTTATTTGGTGCGATGGCGGCATCTAGTGGATAGGGAAATACATTCAGATGAAAACAAGATACATCCATTCTCAGAAACTTCTTTGTGATGACTGCATTCTACTCACAGAGTTGAACCTTCCTTTTCATAGAACAGTTTTGAAACACTCTTTTTGTGGAATCTGCAAGTGGCTATTTGGAGCGCTTTGAGGCCTATGCTGGAAAAGGAAATCTCTTCACATAAAACCTAGACAGAAGTATTCCCAGAAAGTTTTTCTGATGTGCGCATTCAACTCACCGAGTTGAACCTTCCTTTAGATAGAGCAGTTTTGAAACACTCTGTCTGTAGTACCTGCGAGTGGATATTTGGAGTGCTTTGAGTGCTACACTGTAAAAGCAAATATCTTCACTTGGAATCTAGACAGAAGAATTCTCAGAGACTTCCCTGTGCTCTCTGCATTCCACTCACAGAGTTGAACCTTCCTTTTGATAGAACAGTTTTGAAACACTCTTGTGGTAGAATCTGCAAGTCGATATTTGGAAGGTTTGGAGGCCTATCCTGGGAAAGGAAATATCTTCCCATCAAAACTAGACAGAAGCATTCTCAGAAACTTCTTAGTGATGTGCACATTCAAGTCACAGAGTTGAAGCTTCCTTTTGATATAGCAGTTTTGAACCACTCTTTTAGTAGAATCTGCAAGTGGATGTTTGGAGAGCTAAGAGGCCAACACTGGAAAAGGAAATCTCTTCACGTAAAAACTAGACGGAAGCATTCTCAGAAACTTCAATGGGCTTTACGCATTCAACTCACAGAGTGCAATGTTGCTTTTGAGGGCGCAGTTTTAAAACACTGTTTTTGTAGAATTTGCTAGAGGATGTTTGGAGCGATGTGAGGCCTTTGCTGGAAAAGGAAATATCTTCACATAAAACCTAGACAGAAGCATTCTCAGAAACTCCTTTGTGATGAGTGCATTCAAATCACACACTTGAACCTTCCTTTGGAAAGAGCAGTTTTGAAACACTCTTTCTGAAGAATCTGCAAGTGGATATTTGGAGCGATTTGAGGCCTATGCTGGAAATGAAATATCTTCACCTAAAAACTAGACGGAAGCATTCTCAGAAACTCCTTTGTGATGAGTGCATTCAACTCACAGAGTTGAAGCTTCCTTTTGATAGAGCAGTTTTGAAACACTCTTTTAGCAGCATCTGCAAGTGGATATTTGGAGCGCTTTGAGGCCAAGGCTGGAAAACGAAATATCATCACATAAAAACTCGACAGAAGCATTCTCTGAAACTTCTTTGTGATGAGTGCATTCAACTCACAGACTCGAACGTTTCTTTTGATAGAACAGTTTAGAAACACTCCTTTTGTAGAATCTGCAAGTGTTTATTTGGAGCGCTTTGACGCCTATGTTGGAAAAGGACATATCTTCACATCAAAAGTAGACAGACGCATTCTCAGAAACTTCTTTGTGATGAGTGCATTGAACTCACAGAGTTGAACCTACCTATTGATAGAGAAGTTTTGAAACACCCTTTTTGTAGAATCTGCAAGTGAATATTTGGCGCGATTTGAGGCCTATGCAGGAAACGGAAATATCTTCACATGAAAACTAGACAGATGAATTCTCAGAAACGTCTTTGTGATGAGTGCATTCAACTCACAGACTTGAAGCTTCCTTTTGAAAGAGCAGTTTCGAAACACTCTTTTTGTAGAATCTGCAAGTGGATATTTGGAGCGCTTTGAGGGCTATGCTGGAAAAGTTAATACCTTCACCTAAAAACTAGACAGACGCATACTCAGAAACTTCTTTGTGACGTGTGCATTGAACTCACAGAGTTGAACCTTTCTTTTGATACAGAAGTTTTGAAACACTCTTTTCGTAGAATCTTCAAGTGGATGGATGGAGTGATTTGAGGCCTATGCTGGAAAAGGAAATACCTTCACGTAGAAACGAGACAAAAGCATTCTCAGACAGTTCCCTGTGCTTTGTGCATTCAACTCACAGAGTTGAACATTCCCTTTGATAGAGCAGTTTTGAAACACTCTTTTTGTAGAATCTGCAAGTGGATATTTGGAGCGCTTTGAGGCCTCTGCCGCCAAAGGAATTATCATTGCATAAAAACTAGATGGAAGCGTTCTCAGAAACTTCCTTGTGACGAGTGCATTCAACTCGCAGAGTGGAACCTTCCTTTCGATAGACCAGTTTTGAAACACTGTTTTTGTAGAATCCGCAAGTGGCTGTTTGGAGCTCTTTGAGGCTTATGCTGGAAAAGGAAATATCTTCGTCTACAAACTAGACAGAAGCATTCTCAGAAACTTCTTTGTCATGTGGGGATTGAACTCAGAGAGTTGAACATTCCTTTACATAGAGCAGTTTTGCAACACCCTTTCGGTGGAAAGTGAAAATGCTTATTTGGTGCGATGGCGGCATCTAGTGGATAGGGAAATACATTCAGATGAAAACAAGATACATCCATTCTCAGAAACTTCTTTGTGATGACTGCATTCTACTCACAGAGTTGAACCTTCCTTTTGATAGAACAGTTTTGAAACACTCTTTTTGTGGAATCTGCAAGTGGCTATTTGGAGCGCTTTGGGGCCTATGCTGGAAAAGGAAATCTCTTCACATAAAACCTAGACAGAAGTATTCCCAGAAAGTTTTTCTGATGTGCGCATTCAACTCACCGAGTTGAACCTTCCTTTAGATAGAGCAGTTTTGAAACACTCTGTCTGTAGTACCTGCGAGTGGATATTTGGAGTGCTTTGAGTGCTACACTGTAAAAGCAAATATCTTCACTTGGAATCTAGACAGAAGAATTCTCAGAGACTTCCCTGTGCTCTCTGCATTCCACTCACAGAGTTGAACCTTCCTTTTGATAGAACAGTTTTGAAACACTCTTGTGGTAGAATCTGCAAGTCGATATTTGGAAGGATTGGAGGCCTATCCTGGGAAAGGAAATATCTTCCCATCAAAACTAGACAGAAGCATTCTCAGAAACTTCTTAGTGATGTGCGCATTCAAGTCACAGAGTTGAAGCTTCCTTTTGATATAGCAGTTTTGAACCACTCTTTTAGTAGAATCTGCAAGTGGATGTTTGGAGAGCTAAGAGGCCAACACTGGAAAAGGAAATCTCTTCACGTAAAAACTAGACGGAAGCATTCTCAGAAACTTCAATGGGCTTTACGCATTCAACTCACAGAGTGCAATGTTGCTTTTGAGAGCGCAGTTTTAAAACACTGTTTTTGTAGAATTTGCTAGAGGATGTTTGGAGCGATGTGAGGCCTTTGCTGGAAAAGGAAATATCTTCACATAAAACCTAGACAGAAGCATTCTCAGAAACTCCTTTGTGATGAGTGCATTCAAATCACACACTTGAACCTTCCTTTGGAAAGAGCAGTTTTGAAACACTCTTTCTGAAGAATCTGCAAGTGGATATTTGGAGCGATTTGAGGCCTATGCTGGAAATGAAATATCTTCACCTAAAAACTAGACGGAAGCATTCTCAGAAACTCCTTTGTGATGAGTGCATTCAACTCACAGAGTTGAAGCTTCCTTTTGATAGAGCAGTTTTGAAACACTCTTTTAGCAGCATCTGCAAGTGGCTATTTGGAGCGCTTTGAGGCCAAGGCTGGAAAACGAAATCTCATCACATAAAAACTCGACAGAAGCATTCTCTGAAACTTCTTTGTGATGAGTGCATTCAACTCACAGACTCGAACGTTTCTTTTGATAGAACAGTTTAGAAACACTCCTTTTGTAGAATCTGCAAGTGTTTATTTGGAGCGCTTTGAGGCCTATGTTGGAAAAGGACATATCTTCACATCAAAAGTAGACAGACGCATTCTCAGAAACTTCTTTGTGATGAGTGCATTGAACTCACAGAGTTGAACCTACCTATTGATAGAGAAGTTTTGAAACACCCTTTTTGTAGAATCTGCAAGTGAATATTTGGCGCGATTTGAGGCCTATGCAGGAAACGGAAATATCTTCACATGAAAACTAGACAGATGAATTCTCAGAAACGTCTTTGTGATGAGTGCATTCAACTCACAGACTTGAAGCTTCCTTTTGAAAGAGCAGTTTCGAAACACTCTTTTTGTAGAATCTGCAAGTGGATATTTGGAGCGCTTTGAGGGCTATGCTGGAAAAGTTAATACCTTCACCTAAAAACTAGACAGACGCATACTCAGAAACTTCTTTGTGACGTGTGCATTGAACTCACAGAGTTGAACCTTTCTTTTGATACAGAAGTTTTGAAACACTCTTTTCGTAGAATCTTCAAGTGGATGGATGGAGTGATTTGAGGCCTATGCTGGAAAAGGAAATACCTTCACGTAGAAACGAGACAAAAGCATTCTCAGACAGTTCCCTGTGCTTTGTGCATTCAACTCACAGAGTTGAACATTCCCTTTGATACAGCAGTTTTGAAACACTCTTTTTGTAGAATCTGCAAGTGGATATTTGGAGCGCTTTGAGGCCTCTGCCGCCAAAGGAATTATCATTGCATAAAAACTAGATGGAAGCGTTCTCAGAAACTTCCTTGTGACGAGTGCATTCACCTCGCAGAGTGGAACCTTCCTTTCGATAGACCAGTTTTGAAACACTGTTTTTGTAGAATCCGCAAGTGGCTATTTGGAGCTCTTTGAGGCTTATGCTGGAAAAGGAAATATCTTCGTCTACAAACTAGACAGAAGCATTCTCAGAAACTTCTTTGTCATGTGGGGATTGAACTCACAGAGTTGAACATTCCTTTACATAGAGCAGTTTTGCAACACCCTTTCGGTGGAAAGTGAAAGTGCTTATTTGGTGCGACGGCGGCATCTAGTGGATAGGGAAATACATTCAGATGAAAACAAGATACATCCATTCTCAGAAACTTCTTTGTGATGACTGCATTCTACTCACAGAGTTGAACCTTCCTTTTCATAGAACAGTTTTGAAACACTCTTTTTGTGGAATCTGCAAGTGGCTATTTGGAGCGCTTTGAGGCCTATGCTGGAAAAGGAAATCTCTTCACATAAAACCTAGACAGAAGTATTCCCAGAAAGTTTTTCTGATGTGCGCATTCAACTCACCGAGTTGAACCTTCCTTTAGATAGAGCAGTTTTGAAACACTCTGTCTGTAGTACCTGCGAGTGGATATTTGGAGTGCTTTGAGTGCTACACTGTAAAAGCAAATATCTTCACTTGGAATCTAGACAGAAGAATTCTCAGAGACTTCCCTGTGCTCTCTGCATTCCACTCACAGAGTTGAACCTTCCTTTTGATAGAACAGTTTTGAAACACTCTTGTGGTAGAATCTGCAAGTCGATATTTGGAAGGTTTGGAGGCCTATCCTGGGAAAGGAAATATCTTCCCATCAAAACTAGACAGAAGCATTCTCAGAAACTTCTTAGTGATGTGCACATTCAAGTCACAGAGTTGAAGCTTCCTTTTGATATAGCAGTTTTGAACCACTCTTTTAGTAGAATCTGCAAGTGGATGTTTGGAGAGCTAAGAGGCCAACACTGGAAAAGGAAATCTCTTCACGTAAAAACTAGACGGAAGCATTCTCAGAAACTTCAATGGGCTTTACGCATTCAACTCACAGAGTGCAATGTTGCTTTTGAGAGCGCAGTTTTAAAACACTGTTTTTGTAGAATTTGCTAGAGGATGTTTGGAGCGATGTGAGGCCTTTGCTGGAAAAGGAAATATCTTCACATAAAACCTAGACAGAAGCATTCTCAGAAACTCCTTTGTGATGAGTGCATTCAAATCACACACTTGAACCTTCCTTTGGAAAGAGCAGTTTTGAAACACTCTTTCTGAAGAATCTGCAAGTGGATATTTGGAGCGATTTGAGGCCTATGCTGGAAATGAAATATCTTCACCTAAAAACTAGACGGAAGCATTCTCAGAAACTCCTTTGTGATGAGTGCATTCAACTCACAGAGTTGAAGCTTCCTTTTGATAGAGCAGTTTTGAAACACTCTTTTAGCAGCATCTGCAAGTGGCTATTTGGAGCGCTTTGAGGCCAAGGCTGGAAAACGAAATCTCATCACATAAAAACTCGACAGAAGCATTCTCTGAAACTTCTTTGTGATGAGTGCATTCAACTCACAGACTCGAACGTTTCTTTTGATAGAACAGTTTAGAAACACTCCTTTTGTAGAATCTGCAAGTGTTTATTTGGAGCGCTTTGAGGCCTATGTTGGAAAAGGACATATCTTCACATCAAAAGTAGACAGACGCATTCTCAGAAACTTCTTTGTGATGAGTGCATTGAACTCACAGAGTTGAACCTACCTATTGATAGAGAAGTTTTGAAACACCCTTTTTGTAGAATCTGCAAGTGAATATTTGGCGCGATTTGAGGCCTATGCAGGAAACGGAAATATCTTCACATGAAAACTAGACAGATGAATTCTCAGAAACGTCTTTGTGATGAGTGCATTCAACTCACAGACTTGAAGCTTCCTTTTGAAAGAGCAGTTTCGAAACACTCTTTTTGTAGAATCTGCAAGTGGATATTTGGAGCGCTTTGAGGGCTATGCTGGAAAAGTTAATACCTTCACCTAAAAACTAGACAGACGCATACTCAGAAACTTCTTTGTGACGTGTGCATTGAACTCACAGAGTTGAACCTTTCTTTTGATACAGAAGTTTTGAAACACTCTTTTCGTAGAATCTTCAAGTGGATGGATGGAGTGATTTGAGGCCTATGCTGGAAAAGGAAATACCTTCACGTAGAAACGAGACAAAAGCATTCTCAGACAGTTCCCTGTGCTTTGTGCATTCAACTCACAGAGTTGAACATTCCCTTTGATAGAGCAGTTTTGAAACACTCTTTTTGTAGAATCTGCAAGTGGATATTTGGAGCGCTTTGAGGCCTCTGCCGCCAAAGGAATTATCATTGCATAAAAACTAGATGGAAGCGTTCTCAGAAACTTCCTTGTGACGAGTGCATTCAACTCGCAGAGTGGAACCTTCCTTTCGATAGACCAGTTTTGAAACACTGTTTTTGTAGAATCCGCAAGTGGCTGTTTGGAGCTCTTTGAGGCTTATGCTGGAAAAGGAAATATCTTCGTCTACAAACTAGACAGAAGCATTCTCAGAAACTTCTTTGTCATGTGGGGATTGAACTCAGGGAGTTGAACATTCCTTTACATAGAGCAGTTTTGCAACACCCTTTCGGTGGAAAGTGAAAGTGCTTATTTGGTGCGATGGCGGCATCTAGTGGATAGGGAAATACATTCAGATGAAAACAAGATACATCCATTCTCAGAAACTTCTTTGTGATGACTGCATTCTACTCACAGAGTTGAACCTTCCTTTTGATAGAACAGTTTTGAAACACTCTTTTTGTGGAATCTGCAAGTGGCTATTTGGAGCGCTTTGGGGCCTATGCTGGAAAAGGAAATCTCTTCACATAAAACCTAGACAGAAGTATTCCCAGAAAGTTTTTCTGATGTGCGCATTCAACTCACCGAGTTGAACCTTCCTTTAGATAGAGCAGTTTTGAAACACTCTGTCTGTAGTACCTGCGAGTGGATATTTGGAGTGCTTTGAGTGCTACACTGTAAAAGCAAATATCTTCACTTGGAATCTAGACAGAAGAATTCTCAGAGACTTCCCTGTGCTCTCTGCATTCCACTCACAGAGTTGAACCTTCCTTTTGATAGAACAGTTTTGAAACACTCTTGTGGTAGAATCTGCAAGTCGATATTTGGAAGGTTTGGAGGCCTATCCTGGGAAAGGAAATATCTTCCCATCAAAACTAGACAGAAGCATTCTCAGAAACTTCTTAGTGATGTGCGCATTCAAGTCACAGAGTTGAAGCTTCCTTTTGATATAGCAGTTTTGAACCACTCTTTTAGTAGAATCTGCAAGTGGATGTTTGGAGAGCTAAGAGGCCAACACTGGAAAAGGAAATCTCTTCACGTAAAAACTAGACGGAAGCATTCTCAGAAACTTCAATGGGCTTTACGCATTCAACTCACAGAGTGCAATGTTGCTTTTGAGAGCGCAGTTTTAAAACACTGTTTTTGTAGAATTTGCTAGAGGATGTTTGGAGCGATGTGAGGCCTTTGCTGGAAAAGGAAATATCTTCACATAAAACCTAGACAGAAGCATTCTCAGAAACTCCTTTGTGATGAGTGCATTCAAATCACACACTTGAACCTTCCTTTGGAAAGAGCAGTTTTGAAACACTCTTTCTGAAGAATCTGCAAGTGGATATTTGGAGCGATTTGAGGCCTATGCTGGAAATGAAATATCTTCACCTAAAAACTAGACGGAAGCATTCTCAGAAACTCCTTTGTGATGAGTGCATTCAACTCACAGAGTTGAAGCTTCCTTTTGATAGAGCAGTTTTGAAACACTCTTTTAGCAGCATCTGCAAGTGGCTATTTGGAGCGCTTTGAGGCCAAGGCTGGAAAACGAAATCTCATCACATAAAAACTCGACAGAAGCATTCTCTGAAACTTCTTTGTGATGAGTGCATTCAACTCACAGACTCGAACGTTTCTTTTGATAGAACAGTTTAGAAACACTCCTTTTGTAGAATCTGCAAGTGTTTATTTGGAGCGCTTTGAGGCCTATGTTGGAAAAGGACATATCTTCACATCAAAAGTAGACAGACGCATTCTCAGAAACTTCTTTGTGATGAGTGCATTGAACTCACAGAGTTGAACCTACCTATTGATAGAGAAGTTTTGAAACACCCTTTTTGTAGAATCTGCAAGTGAATATTTGGCTCGATTTGAGGCCTATGCAGGAAACGGAAATATCTTCACATGAAAACTAGACAGATGAATTCTCAGAAACGTCTTTGTGATGAGTGCATTCAACTCACAGACTTGAAGCTTCCTTTTGAAAGAGCAGTTTCGAAACACTCTTTTTGTAGAATCTGCAAGTGGATATTTGGAGCGCTTTGAGGGCTATGCTGGAAAAGTTAATACCTTCACCTAAAAACTAGACAGACGCATACTCAGAAACTTCTTTGTGACGTGTGCATTGAACTCACAGAGTTGAACCTTTCTTTTGATACAGAAGTTTTGAAACACTCTTTTCGTAGAATCTTCAAGTGGATGGATGGAGTGATTTGAGGCCTATGCTGGAAAAGGAAATACCTTCACGTAGAAACGAGACAAAAGCATTCTCAGACAGTTCCCTGTGCTTTGTGCATTCAACTCACAGAGTTGAACATTCCCTTTGATAGAGCAGTTTTGAAACACTCTTTTTGTAGAATCTGCAAGTGGATATTTGGAGCGCTTTGAGGCCTCTGCCGCCAAAGGAATTATCATTGCATAAAAACTAGATGGAAGCGTTCTCAGAAACTTCCTTGTGACGAGTGCATTCACCTCGCAGAGTGGAACCTTCCTTTCGATAGACCAGTTTTGAAACACTGTTTTTGTAGAATCCGCAAGTGGCTATTTGGAGCTCTTTGAGGCTTATGCTGGAAAAGGAAATATCTTCGTCTACAAACTAGACAGAAGCATTCTCAGAAACTTCTTTGTCATGTGGGGATTGAACTCACAGAGTTGAACATTCCTTTACATAGAGCAGTTTTGCAACACCCTTTCGGTGGAAAGTGAAAGTGCTTATTTGGTGCGATGGCGGCATCTAGTGGATAGGGAAATACATTCAGATGAAAACAAGATACATCCATTCTCAGAAACTTCTTTGTGATGACTGCATTCTACTCACAGAGTTGAACCTTCCTTTTGATAGAACAGTTTTGAAACACTCTTTTTGTGGAATCTGCAAGTGGCTATTTGGAGCGCTTTGAGGCCTATGCTGGAAAAGGAAATCTCTTCACATAAAACCTAGACAGAAGTATTCCCAGAAAGTTTTTCTGATGTGCGCATTCAACTCACCGAGTTGAACCTTCCTTTAGATAGAGCAGTTTTGAAACACTCTGTCTGTAGTACCTGCGAGTGGATATTTGGAGTGCTTTGAGTGCTACACTGTAAAAGCAAATATCTTCACTTGGAATCTAGACAGAAGAATTCTCAGAGACTTCCCTGTGCTCTCTGCATTCCACTCACAGAGTTGAACCTTCCTTTTGATAGAACAGTTTTGAAACACTCTTGTGGTAGAATCTGCAAGTCGATATTTGGAAGGTTTGGAGGCCTATCCTGGGAAAGGAAATATCTTCCCATCAAAACTAGACAGAAGCATTCTCAGAAACTTCTTAGTGATGTGCGCATTCAAGTCACAGAGTTGAAGCTTCCTTTTGATATAGCAGTTTTGAACCACTCTTTTAGTAGAATCTGCAAGTGGATGTTTGGAGAGCTAAGAGGCCAACACTGGAAAAGGAAATCTCTTCACGTAAAAACTAGACGGAAGCATTCTCAGAAACTTCAATGGGCTTTACGCATTCAACTCACAGAGTGCAATGTTGCTTTTGAGAGCGCAGTTTTAAAACACTGTTTTTGTAGAATTTGCTAGAGGATGTTTGGAGCGATGTGAGGCCTTTGCTGGAAAAGGAAATATCTTCACATAAAACCTAGACAGAAGCATTCTCAGAAACTCCTTTGTGATGAGTGCATTCAAATCACACACTTGAACCTTCCTTTGGAAAGAGCAGTTTTGAAACACTCTTTCTGAAGAATCTGCAAGTGGATATTTGGAGCGATTTGAGGCCTATGCTGGAAATGAAATATCTTCACCTAAAAACTAGACGGAAGCATTCTCAGAAACTCCTTTGTGATGAGTGCATTCAACTCACAGAGTTGAAGCTTCCTTTTGATAGAGCAGTTTTGAAACACTCTTTTAGCAGCATCTGCAAGTGGCTATTTGGAGCGCTTTGAGGCCAAGGCTGGAAAACGAAATCTCATCACATAAAAACTCGACAGAAGCATTCTCTGAAACTTCTTTGTGATGAGTGCATTCAACTCACAGACTTGAACGTTTCTTTTGATAGAACAGTTTAGAAACACTCCTTTTGTAGAATCTGCAAGTGTTTATTTGGAGCGCTTTGAGGCCTATGTTGGAAAAGGACATATCTTCACATCAAAAGTAGACAGACGCATTCTCAGAAACTTCTTTGTGATGAGTGCATTGAACTCACAGAGTTCAACCTACCTATTGATAGAGAAGTTTTGAAACACCCTTTTTGTAGAATCTGCAAGTGAATATTTGGCGCGATTTGAGGCCTATGCAGGAAACGGAAATATCTTCACATGAAAACTAGACAGATGAATTCTCAGAAACGTCTTTGTGATGAGTGCATTCAACTCACAGACTTGAAGCTTCCTTTTGAAAGAGCAGTTTCGAAACACTCTTTTTGTAGAATCTGCAAGTGGATATTTGGAGCGCTTTGAGGGCTATGCTGGAAAAGTTAATACCTTCACCTAAAAACTAGACAGACGCATACTCAGAAACTTCTTTGTGACGTGTGCATTGAACTCACAGAGTTGAACCTTTCTTTTGATACAGAAGTTTTGAAACACTCTTTTCGTAGAATCTTCAAGTGGATGGATGGAGTGATTTGAGGCCTATGCTGGAAAAGGAAATACCTTCACGTAGAAACGAGACAAAAGCATTCTCAGACAGTTCCCTGTGCTTTGTGCATTCAACTCACAGAGTTGAACATTCCCTTTGATAGAGCAGTTTTGAAACACTCTTTTTGTAGAATCTGCAAGTGGATATTTGGAGCGCTTTGAGGCCTCTGCCGCCAAAGGAATTATCATTGCATAAAAACTAGATGGAAGCGTTCTCAGAAACTTCCTTGTGACGAGTGCATTCACCTCGCAGAGTGGAACCTTCCTTTCGATAGACCAGTTTTGAAACACTGTTTTTGTAGAATCCGCAAGTGGCTATTTGGAGCTCTTTGAGGCTTATGCTGGAAAAGGAAATATCTTCGTCTACAAACTAGACAGAAGCATTCTCAGAAACTTCTTTGTCATGTGGGGATTGAACTCACAGAGTTGAACATTCCTTTACATAGAGCAGTTTTGCAACACCCTTTCGGTGGAAAGTGAAAGTGCTTATTTGGTGCGATGGCGGCATCTAGTGGATAGGGAAATACATTCAGATGAAAACAAGATACATCCATTCTCAGAAACTTCTTTGTGATGACTGCATTCTACTCACAGAGTTGAACCTTCCTTTTGATAGAACAGTTTTGAAACACTCTTTTTGTGGAATCTGCAAGTGGCTATTTGGAGCGCTTTGGGGCCTATGCTGGAAAAGGAAATCTCTTCACATAAAACCTAGACAGAAGTATTCCCAGAAAGTTTTTCTGATGTGCGCATTCAACTCACCGAGTTGAACCTTCCTTTAGATAGAGCAGTTTTGAAACACTCTGTCTGTAGTACCTGCGAGTGGATATTTGGAGTGCTTTGAGTGCTACACTGTAAAAGCAAATATCTTCACTTGGAATCTAGACAGAAGAATTCTCAGAGACTTCCCTGTGCTCTCTGCATTCCACTCACAGAGTTGAACCTTCCTTTTGATAGAACAGTTTTGAAACACTCTTGTGGTAGAATCTGCAAGTCGATATTTGGAAGGTTTGGAGGCCTATCCTGGGAAAGGAAATATCTTCCCATCAAAACTAGACAGAAGCATTCTCAGAAACTTCTTAGTGATGTGCGCATTCAAGTCACAGAGTTGAAGCTTCCTTTTGATATAGCAGTTTTGAACCACTCTTTTAGTAGAATCTGCAAGTGGATGTTTGGAGAGCTAAGAGGCCAACACTGGAAAAGGAAATCTCTTCACGTAAAAACTAGACGGAAGCATTCTCAGAAACTTCAATGGGCTTTACGCATTCAACTCACAGAGTGCAATGTTGCTTTTGAGAGCGCAGTTTTAAAACACTGTTTTTGTAGAATTTGCTAGAGGATGTTTGGAGCGATGTGAGGCCTTTGCTGGAAAAGGAAATATCTTCACATAAAACCTAGACAGAAGCATTCTCAGAAACTCCTTTGTGATGAGTGCATTCAAATCACACACTTGAACCTTCCTTTGGAAAGAGCAGTTTTGAAACACTCTTTCTGAAGAATCTGCAAGTGGATATTTGGAGCGATTTGAGGCCTATGCTGGAAATGAAATATCTTCACCTAAAAACTAGACGGAAGCATTCTCAGAAACTCCTTTGTGATGAGTGCATTCAACTCACAGAGTTGAAGCTTCCTTTTGATAGAGCAGTTTTGAAACACTCTTTTAGCAGCATCTGCAAGTGGCTATTTGGAGCGCTTTGAGGCCAAGGCTGGAAAACGAAATCTCATCACATAAAAACTCGACAGAAGCATTCTCTGAAACTTCTTTGTGATGAGTGCATTCAACTCACAGACTCGAACGTTTCTTTTGATAGAACAGTTTAGAAACACTCCTTTTGTAGAATCTGCAAGTGTTTATTTGGAGCGCTTTGACGCCTATGTTGGAAAAGGACATATCTTCACATCAAAAGTAGACAGACGCATTCTCAGAAACTTCTTTGTGATGAGTGCATTGAACTCACAGAGTTCAACCTACCTATTGATAGAGAAGTTTTGAAACACCCTTTTTGTAGAATCTGCAAGTGAATATTTGGCGCGATTTGAGGCCTATGCAGGAAACGGAAATATCTTCACATGAAAACTAGACAGATGAATTCTCAGAAACGTCTTTGTGATGAGTGCATTCAACTCACAGACTTGAAGCTTCCTTTTGAAAGAGCAGTTTCGAAACACTCTTTTTGTAGAATCTGCAAGTGGATATTTGGAGCGCTTTGAGGGCTATGCTGGAAAAGTTAATACCTTCACCTAAAAACTAGACAGACGCATACTCAGAAACTTCTTTGTGACGGGTGCATTGAACTCACAGAGTTGAACCTTTCTTTTGATACAGAAGTTTTGAAACACTCTTTTCGTAGAACCTTCAAGTGGATGGATGGAGTGATTTGAGGCCTATGCTGGAAAAGGAAATACCTTCACGTAGAAACGAGACAAAAGCATTCTCAGACAGTTCCCTGTGCTTTGTGCATTCAACTCACAGAGTTGAACATTCCCTTTGATAGAGCAGTTTTGAAACACTCTTTTTGTAGAATCTGCAAGTGGATATTTGGAGCGCTTTGAGGCCTCTGCCGCTAAAGGAATTATCATTGCATAAAAACTAGATGGAAGCGTTCTCAGAAACTTCCTTCTGACGAGTGCATTCAACTCGGAGAGTGGAACCTTCCTTTCGATAGACCAGTTTTGAAACACTGTTTTTGTAGAATCCGCAAGTGGCTATTTGGAGCTCTTTGAGGCTTATGCTGGAAAAGGAAATATCTTCGTCTACAAACTAGACAGAAGCATTCTCAGAAACTTCTTTGTCATGTGGGGATTGAACTCACAGAGTTGAACATTCCTTTACATAGAGCAGTTTTGCAACACCCTTTCGGTGGAAAGTGAAAGTGCTTATTTGGTGCGATGGCGGCATCTAGTGGATAGGGAAATACATTCAGATGAAAACAAGATACATCCATTCTCAGAAACTTCTTTGTGATGACTGCATTCTACTCACAGAGTTGAACCTTCCTTTTGATAGAACAGTTTTGAAACACTCTTTTTGTGGAATCTGCAAGTGGCTATTTGGAGCGCTTTGGGGCCTATGCTGGAAAAGGAAATCTCTTCACATAAAACCTAGACAGAAGTATTCCCAGAAAGTTTTTCTGATGTGCGCATTCAACTCACCGAGTTGAACCTTCCTTTAGATAGAGCAGTTTTGAAACACTCTGTCTGTAGTACCTGCGAGTGGATATTTGGTGTGCTTTGAGTGCTACACTGTAAAAGCAAATATCTTCACTTGGAATCTAGACAGAAGAATTCTCAGAGACTTCCCTGTGCTCTCTGCATTCCACTCACAGAGTTGAACCTTCCTTTTGTTAGAACAGTTTTGAAACACTCTTGTGGTAGAATCTGCAAGTCGATATTTGGAAGGTTTGGAGGCCTATCCTGGGAAAGGAAATATCTTCCCATCAAAACTAGACAGAAGCATTCTCAGAAACTTCTTAGTGATGTGCGCATTCAAGTCACAGAGTTGAAGCTTCCTTTTGATATAGCAGTTTTGAACCACTCTTTTAGTAGAATCTGCAAGTGGATGTTTGGAGAGCTAAGAGGCCAACACTGGAAAAGGAAATCTCTTCACGTAAAAACTAGACGGAAGCATTCTCAGAAACTTCAATGGGCTTTACGCATTCAACTCACAGAGTGCAATGTTGCTTTTGAGAGCGCAGTTTTAAAACACTGTTTTTGTAGAATTTGCTAGAGGATGTTTGGAGCGATGTGAGGCCTTTGCTGGAAAAGGAAATATCTTCACATAAAACCTAGACAGAAGCATTCTCAGAAACTCCTTTGTGATGAGTGCATTCAAATCACACACTTGAACCTTCCTTTGGAAAGAGCAGTTTTGAAACACTCTTTCTGAAGAATCTGCAAGTGGATATTTGGAGCGATTTGAGGCCTCTGCTGGAAATGAAATATCTTCACCTAAAAACTAGACGGAAGCATTCTCAGAAACTCCTTTGTGATGAGTGCATTCAACTCACAGAGTTGAAGCTTCCTTTTGATAGAGCAGTTTTGAAACACTCTTTTAGCAGCATCTGCAAGTGGCTATTTGGAGCGCTTTGAGGCCAAGGCTGGAAAACGAAATCTCATCACATAAAAACTCGACAGAAGCATTCTCTGAAACTTCTTTGTGATGAGTGCATTCAACTCACAGACTCGAACGTTTCTTTTGATAGAACAGTTTAGAAACACTCCTTTTGTAGAATCTGCAAGTGTTTATTTGGAGCGCTTTGAGGCCTATGTTGGAAAAGGACATATCTTCACATCAAAAGTAGACAGACGCATTCTCAGAAACTTCCTTGTGATGAGTGCATTGAACTCACAGAGTTGAACCTACCTATTGATAGAGAAGTTTTGAAACACCCTTTTTGTAGAATCTGCAAGTGAATATTTGGCGCGATTTGAGGCCTATGCAGGAAACGGAAATATCTTCACATGAAAACTAGACAGATGAATTCTCAGAAACGTCTTTGTGATGAGTGCATTCAACTCACAGACTTGAAGCTTCCTTTTGAAAGAGCAGTTTCGAAACACTCTTTTTGTAGAATCTGCAAGTGGATATTTGGAGCGCTTTGAGGGCTATGCTGGAAAAGTTAATACCTTCACCTAAAAACTAGACAGACGCATACTCAGAAACTTCTTTGTGACGTGTGCATTGAACTCACAGAGTTGAACCTTTCTTTTGATACAGAAGTTTTGAAACACTCTTTTCGTAGAATCTTCAAGTGGATGGATGGAGTGATTTGAGGCCTATGCTGGAAAAGGAAATACCTTCACGTAGAAACGAGACAAAAGCATTCTCAGACAGTTCCCTGTGCTTTGTGCATTCAACTCACAGAGTTGAACATTCCCTTTGATAGAGCAGTTTTGAAACACTCTTTTTGTAGAATCTGCAAGTGGATATTTGGAGCGCTTTGAGGCCTCTGCCGCCAAAGGAATTATCATTGCATAAAAACTAGATGGAAGCGTTCTCAGAAACTTCCTTCTGACGAGTGCATTCAACTCGGAGAGTGGAACCTTCCTTTCGATAGACCAGTTTTGAAACACTGTTTTTGTAGAATCCGCAAGTGGCTATTTGGAGCTCTTTGAGGCTTATGCTGGAAAAGGAAATATCTTCGTCTACAAACTAGACAGAAGCATTCTCAGAAACTTCTTTGTCATGTGGGGATTGAACTCACAGAGTTGAACATTCCTTTACATAGAGCAGTTTTGCAACACCCTTTCGGTGGAAAGTGAAAGTGCTTATTTGCTGCGATGGCGGCATCTAGTGGATAGGGAAATACATTCAGATGAAAACAAGATACATCCATTCTCAGAAACTTCTTTGTGATGACTGCATTCTACTCACAGAGTTGAACCTTCCTTTTGATAGAACAGTTTTGAAACACTCTTTTTGTGGAATCTGCAAGTGGCTATTTGGAGCGCTTTGAGGCCTATGCTGGAAAAGGAAATCTCTTCACATAAAACCTAGACAGAAGTATTCCCAGAAAGGTTTTCTGATGTGCGCATTCAACTCACCGAGTTGAACCTTCCTTTAGATAGAGCAGTTTTGAAACACTCTGTCTGTAGTACCTGCGAGTGGATATTTGGAGTGCTTTGAGTGCTACACTGTAAAAGCAAATATCTTCACTTGGAATCTAGACAGAAGAATTCTCAGAGACTTCCCTGTGCTCTCTGCATTCCACTCACAGAGTTGAACCTTCCTTTTGATAGAACAGTTTTGAAACACTCTTGTGGTAGAATCTGCAAGTCGATATTTGGAAGGTTTGGAGGCCTATCCTGGGAAAGGAAATATCTTCCCATCAAAACTAGACAGAAGCATTCTCAGAAACTTCTTAGTGATGTGCGCATTCAAGTCACAGAGTTGAAGCTTCCTTTTGATATAGCAGTTTTGAACCACTCTTTTAGTAGAATCTGCAAGTGGATGTTTGGAGAGCTAAGAGGCCAACACTGGAAAAGGAAATCTCTTCACGTAAAAACTAGACGGAAGCATTCTCAGAAACTTCAATGGGCTTTACGCATTCAACTCACAGAGTGCAATGTTGCTTTTGAGAGCGCAGTTTTAAAACACTGTTTTTGTAGAATTTGCTAGAGGATGTTTGGAGCGATGTGAGGCCTTTGCTGGAAAAGGAAATATCTTCACATAAAACCTAGACAGAAGCATTCTCAGAAACTCCTTTGTGATGAGTGCATTCAAATCACACACTTGAACCTTCCTTTGGAAAGAGCAGTTTTGAAACACTCTTTCTGAAGAATCTGCAAGTGGATATTTGGAGCGATTTGAGGCCTCTGCTGGAAATGAAATATCTTCACCTAAAAACTAGACGGAAGCATTCTCAGAAACTCCTTTGTGATGAGTGCATTCAACTCACAGAGTTGAAGCTTCCTTTTGATAGAGCAGTTTTGAAACACTCTTTTAGCAGCATCTGCAAGTGGCTATTTGGAGCGCTTTGAGGCCAAGGCTGGAAAACGAAATCTCATCACATAAAAACTCGACAGAAGCATTCTCTGAAACTTCTTTGTGATGAGTGCATTCAACTCACAGACTCGAACGTTTCTTTTGATAGAACAGTTTAGAAACACTCCTTTTGTAGAATCTGCAAGTGTTTATTTGGAGCGCTTTGAGGCCTATGTTGGAAAAGGACATATCTTCACATCAAAAGTAGACAGACGCATTCTCAGAAACTTCTTTGTGATGAGTGCATTGAACTCACAGAGTTGAACCTACCTATTGATAGAGAAGTTTTGAAACACCCTTTTTGTAGAATCTGCAAGTGAATATTTGGCGCGATTTGAGGCCTATGCGGGAAACGGAAATATCTTCACATGAAAACTAGACAGATGAATTCTCAGAAACGTCTTTGTGATGAGTGCATTCAACTCACAGACTTGAAGCTTCCTTTTGAAAGAGCAGTTTCGAAACACTCTTTTTGTAGAATCTGCAAGTGGATATTTGGAGCGCTTTGAGGGCTATGCTGGAAAAGTTAATACCTTCACCTAAAAACTAGACAGACGCATACTCAGAAACTTCTTTGTGACGGGTGCATTGAACTCACAGAGTTGAACCTTTCTTTTGATACAGAAGTTTTGAAACACTCTTTTCGTAGAACCTTCAAGTGGATGGATGGAGTGATTTGAGGCCTATGCTGGAAAAGGAAATACCTTCACGTAGAAACGAGACAAAAGCATTCTCAGACAGTTCCCTGTGCTTTGTGCATTCAACTCACAGAGTTGAACATTCCCTTTGATAGAGCAGTTTTGAAACACTCTTTTTGTAGAATCTGCAAGTGGATATTTGGAGCGCTTTGAGGCCTCTGCCGCTAAAGGAATTATCATTGCATAAAAACTAGATGGAAGCGTTCTCAGAAACTTCCTTCTGACGAGTGCATTCAACTCGGAGAGTGGAACCTTCCTTTCGATAGACCAGTTTTGAAACACTGTTTTTGTAGAATCCGCAAGTGGCTATTTGGAGCTCTTTGAGGCTTATGCTGGAAAAGGAAATATCTTCGTCTACAAACTAGACAGAAGCATTCTCAGAAACTTCTTTGTCATGTGGGGATTGAACTCACAGAGTTGAACATTCCTTTACATAGAGCAGTTTTGCAACACCCTTTCGGTGGAAAGTGAAAGTGCTTATTTGGTGCGATGGCGGCATCTAGTGGATAGGGAAATACATTCAGATGAAAACAAGGTACATCCATTCTCAGAAACTTCTTTGTGATGACTGCATTCTACTCACAGAGTTGAACCTTCCTTTTGATAGAACAGTTTTGAAACACTCTTTTTGTGGAATCTGCAAGTGGCTATTTGGAGCGCTTTGAGGCCTATGCTGGAAAAGGAAATCTCTTCACATAAAACCTAGACAGAAGTATTCCCAGAAAGGTTTTCTGATGTGCGCATTCAACTCACCGAGTTGAACCTTCCTTTAGATAGAGCAGTTTTGAAACACTCTGTCTGTAGTACCTGCGAGTGGATATTTGGAGTGCTTTGAGTGCTACACTGTAAAAGCAAATATCTTCACTTGGAATCTAGACAGAAGAATTCTCAGAGACTTCCCTGTGCTCTCTGCATTCCACTCACAGAGTTGAACCTTCCTTTTGATAGAACAGTTTTGAAACACTCTTGTGGTAGAATCTGCAAGTCGATATTTGGAAGGTTTGGAGGCCTATCCTGGGAAAGGAAATATCTTCCCATCAAAACTAGACAGAAGCATTCTCAGAAACTTCTTAGTGATGTGCGCATTCAAGTCACAGAGTTGAAGCTTCCTTTTGATATAGCAGTTTTGAACCACTCTTTTAGTAGAATCTGCAAGTGGATGTTTGGAGAGCTAAGAGGCCAACACTGGAAAAGGAAATCTCTTCACGTAAAAACTAGACGGAAGCATTCTCAGAAACTTCAATGGGCTTTACGCATTCAACTCACAGAGTGCAATGTTGCTTTTGAGAGCGCAGTTTTAAAACACTGTTTTTGTAGAATTTGCTAGAGGATGTTTGGAGCGATGTGAGGCCTTTGCTGGAAAAGGAAATATCTTCACATAAAACCTAGACAGAAGCATTCTCAGAAACTCCTTTGTGATGAGTGCATTCAAATCACACACTTGAACCTTCCTTTGGAAAGAGCAGTTTTGAAACACTCTTTCTGAAGAATCTGCAAGTGGATATTTGGAGCGATTTGAGGCCTATGCTGGAAATGAAATATCTTCACCTAAAAACTAGACGGAAGCATTCTCAGAAACTCCTTTGTGATGAGTGCATTCAACTCACAGAGTTGAAGCTTCCTTTTGATAGAGCAGTTTTGAAACACTCTTTTAGCAGCATCTGCAAGTGGATATTTGGAGCGCTTTGAGGCCAAGGCTGGAAAACGAAATCTCATCACATAAAAACTCGACAGAAGCATTCTCTGAAACTTCTTTGTGATGAGTGCATTCAACTCACAGACTCGAACGTTTCTTTTGATAGAACAGTTTAGAAACACTCCTTTTGTAGAATCTGCAAGTGTTTATTTGGAGCGCTTTGAGGCCTATGTTGGAAAAGGACATATCTTCACATCAAAAGTAGACAGACGCATTCTCAGAAACTTCTTTGTGATGAGTGCATTGAACTCACAGAGTTCAACCTACCTATTGATAGAGAAGTTTTGAAACACCCTTTTTGTAGAATCTGCAAGTGAATATTTGGCGCGATTTGAGGCCTATGCGGGAAACGGAAATATCTTCACATGAAAACTAGACAGATGAATTCTCAGAAACGTCTTTGTGATGAATGCATTCAACTCACAGACTTGAAGCTTCCTTTTGAAAGAGCAGTTTCGAAACACTCTTTTTGTAGAATCTGCAAGTGGATATTTGGAGCGCTTTGAGGGCTATGCTGGAAAAGTTAATACCTTCACCTAAAAACTAGACAGACGCATACTCAGAAACTTCTTTGTGACGTGTGCATTGAACTCACAGAGTTGAACCTTTCTTTTGATACAGAAGTTTTGAAACACTCTTTTCGTAGAATCTTCAAGTGGATGGATGGAGTGATTTGAGGCCTATGCTGGAAAAGGAAATACCTTCACGTAGAAACGAGACAAAAGCATTCTCAGACAGTTCCCTGTGCTTTGTGCATTCAACTCACAGAGTTGAACATTCCCTTTGATAGAGCAGTTTTGAAACACTCTTTTTGTAGAATCTGCAAGTGGATATTTGGAGCGCTTTGAGGCCTCTGCCGCCAAAGGAATTATCATTGCATAAAAACTAGATGGAAGCGTTCTCAGAAACTTCCTTCTGACGAGTGCATTCAACTCGGAGAGTGGAACCTTCCTTTCGATAGACCAGTTTTGAAACACTGTTTTTGTAGAATCCGCAAGTGGCTATTTGGAGCTCTTTGAGGCTTATGCTGGAAAAGGAAATATCTTCGTCTACAAACTAGACAGAAGCATTCTCAGAAACTTCTTTGTCATGTGGGGATTGAACTCACAGAGTTGAACATTCCTTTACATAGAGCAGTTTTGCAACACCCTTTCGGTGGAAAGTGAAAGTGCTTATTTGGTGCGATGGCGGCATCTAGTGGATAGGGAAATACATTCAGATGAAAACAAGGTACATCCATTCTCAGAAACTTCTTTGTGATGACTGCATTCTACTCACAGAGTTGAACCTTCCTTTTGATAGAACAGTTTTGAAACACTCTTTTTGTGGAATCTGCAAGTGGCTATTTGGAGCGCTTTGAGGCCTATGCTGGAAAAGGAAATCTCTTCACATAAAACCTAGACAGAAGTATTCCCAGAAAGGTTTTCTGATGTGCGCATTCAACTCACCGAGTTGAACCTTCCTTTAGATAGAGCAGTTTTGAAACACTCTGTCTGTAGTACCTGCGAGTGGATATTTGGAGTGCTTTGAGTGCTACACTGTAAAAGCAAATATCTTCACTTGGAATCTAGACAGAAGAATTCTCAGAGACTTCCCTGTGCTCTCTGCATTCCACTCACAGAGTTGAACCTTCCTTTTGATAGAACAGTTTTGAAACACTCTTGTGGTAGAATCTGCAAGTCGATATTTGGAAGGTTTGGAGGCCTATCCTGGGAAAGGAAATATCTTCCCATCAAAACTAGACAGAAGCATTCTCAGAAACTTCTTAGTGATGTGCGCATTCAAGTCACAGAGTTGAAGCTTCCTTTTGATATAGCAGTTTTGAACCACTCTTTTAGTAGAATCTGCAAGTGGATGTTTGGAGAGCTAAGAGGCCAACACTGGAAAAGGAAATCTCTTCACGTAAAAACTAGACGGAAGCATTCTCAGAAACTTCAATGGGCTTTACGCATTCAACTCACAGAGTGCAATGTTGCTTTTGAGAGCGCAGTTTTAAAACACTGTTTTTGTAGAATTTGCTAGAGGATGTTTGGAGCGATGTGAGGCCTTTGCTGGAAAAGGAAATATCTTCACATAAAACCTAGACAGAAGCATTCTCAGAAACTCCTTTGTGATGAGTGCATTCAAATCACACACTTGAACCTTCCTTTGGAAAGAGCAGTTTTGAAACACTCTTTCTGAAGAATCTGCAAGTGGATATTTGGAGCGATTTGAGGCCTCTGCTGGAAATGAAATATCTTCACCTAAAAACTAGACGGAAGCATTCTCAGAAACTCCTTTGTGATGAGTGCATTCAACTCACAGAGTTGAAGCTTCCTTTTGATAGAGCAGTTTTGAAACACTCTTTTAGCAGCATCTGCAAGTGGATATTTGGAGCGCTTTGAGGCCAAGGCTGGAAAACGAAATCTCATCACATAAAAACTCGACAGAAGCATTCTCTGAAACTTCTTTGTGATGAGTGCATTCAACTCACAGACTCGAACGTTTCTTTTGATAGAACAGTTTAGAAACACTCCTTTTGTAGAATCTGCAAGTGTTTATTTGGAGCGCTTTGAGGCCTATGTTGGAAAAGGACATATCTTCACATCAAAAGTAGACAGACGCATTCTCAGAAACTTCTTTGTGATGAGTGCATTGAACTCACAGAGTTCAACCTACCTATTGATAGAGAAGTTTTGAAACACCCTTTTTGTAGAATCTGCAAGTGAATATTTGGCGCGATTTGAGGCCTATGCGGGAAACGGAAATATCTTCACATGAAAACTAGACAGATGAATTCTCAGAAACGTCTTTGTGATGAGTGCATTCAACTCACAGACTTGAAGCTTCCTTTTGAAAGAGCAGTTTCGAAACACTCTTTTTGTAGAATCTGCAAGTGGATATTTGGAGCGCTTTGAGGGCTATGCTGGAAAAGTTAATACCTTCACCTAAAAACTAGACAGACGCATACTCAGAAACTTCTTTGTGACGTGTGCATTGAACTCACAGAGTTGAACCTTTCTTTTGATACAGAAGTTTTGAAACACTCTTTTCGTAGAATCTTCAAGTGGATGGATGGAGTGATTTGAGGCCTATGCTGGAAAAGGAAATACCTTCACGTAGAAACGAGACAAAAGCATTCTCAGACAGTTCCCTGTGCTTTGTGCATTCAACTCACAGAGTTGAACATTCCCTTTGATAGAGCAGTTTTGAAACACTCTTTTTGTAGAATCTGCAAGTGGATATTTGGAGCGCTTTGAGGCCTCTGCCGCCAAAGGAATTATCATTGCATAAAAACTAGATGGAAGCGTTCTCAGAAACTTCCTTCTGACGAGTGCATTCAACTCGGAGAGTGGAACCTTCCTTTCGATAGACCAGTTTTGAAACACTGTTTTTGTAGAATCCGCAAGTGGCTATTTGGAGCTCTTTGAGGCTTATGCTGGAAAAGGAAATATCTTCGTCTACAAACTAGACAGAAGCATTCTCAGAAACTTCTTTGTCATGTGGGGATTGAACTCACAGAGTTGAACATTCCTTTACATAGAGCAGTTTTGCAACACCCTTTCGGTGGAAAGTGAAAGTGCTTATTTGGTGCGATGGCGGCATCTAGTGGATAGGGAAATACATTCAGATGAAAACAAGGTACATCCATTCTCAGAAACTTCTTTGTGATGACTGCATTCTACTCACAGAGTTGAACCTTCCTTTTGATAGAACAGTTTTGAAACACTCTTTTTGTGGAATCTGCAAGTGGCTATTTGGAGCGCTTTGAGGCCTATGCTGGAAAAGGAAATCTCTTCACATAAAACCTAGACAGAAGTATTCCCAGAAAGGTTTTCTGATGTGCGCATTCAACTCACCGAGTTGAACCTTCCTTTAGATAGAGCAGTTTTGAAACACTCTGTCTGTAGTACCTGCGAGTGGATATTTGGAGTGCTTTGAGTGCTACACTGTAAAAGCAAATATCTTCACTTGGAATCTAGACAGAAGAATTCTCAGAGACTTCCCTGTGCTCTCTGCATTCCACTCACAGAGTTGAACCTTCCTTTTGATAGAACAGTTTTGAAACACTCTTGTGGTAGAATCTGCAAGTCGATATTTGGAAGGTTTGGAGGCCTATCCTGGGAAAGGAAATATCTTCCCATCAAAACTAGACAGAAGCATTCTCAGAAACTTCTTAGTGATGTGCGCATTCAAGTCACAGAGTTGAAGCTTCCTTTTGATATAGCAGTTTTGAACCACTCTTTTAGTAGAATCTGCAAGTGGATGTTTGGAGAGCTAAGAGGCCAACACTGGAAAAGGAAATATCTTCACGTAAAAACTAGACGGAAGCATTCTCAGAAACTTCAATGGGCTTTACGCATTCAACTCACAGAGTGCAATGTTGCTTTTGAGAGCGCAGTTTTAAAACACTGTTTTTGTAGAATTTGCTAGAGGATGTTTGGAGCGATGTGAGGCCTTTGCTGGAAAAGGAAATATCTTCACATAAAACCTAGACAGAAGCATTCTCAGAAACTCCTTTGTGATGAGTGCATTCAAATCACACACTTGAACCTTCCTTTGGAAAGAGCAGTTTTGAAACACTCTTTCTGAAGAATCTGCAAGTGGATATTTGGAGCGATTTGAGGCCTCTGCTGGAAATGAAATATCTTCACCTAAAAACTAGACGGAAGCATTCTCAGAAACTCCTTTGTGATGAGTGCATTCAACTCACAGAGTTGAAGCTTCCTTTTGATAGAGCAGTTTTGAAACACTCTTTTAGCAGCATCTGCAAGTGGATATTTGGAGCGCTTTGAGGCCAAGGCTGGAAAACGAAATCTCATCACATAAAAACTCGACAGAAGCATTCTCTGAAACTTCTTTGTGATGAGTGCATTCAACTCACAGACTCGAACGTTTCTTTTGATAGAACAGTTTAGAAACACTCCTTTTGTAGAATCTGCAAGTGTTTATTTGGAGCGCTTTGAGGCCTATGTTGGAAAAGGACATATCTTCACATCAAAAGTAGACAGACGCATTCTCAGAAACTTCTTTGTGATGAGTGCATTGAACTCACAGAGTTCAACCTACCTATTGATAGAGAAGTTTTGAAACACCCTTTTTGTAGAATCTGCAAGTGAATATTTGGCGCGATTTGAGGCCTATGCGGGAAACGGAAATATCTTCACATGAAAACTAGACAGATGAATTCTCAGAAACGTCTTTGTGATGAGTGCATTCAACTCACAGACTTGAAGCTTCCTTTTGAAAGAGCAGTTTCGAAACACTCTTTTTGTAGAATCTGCAAGTGGATATTTGGAGCGCTTTGAGGGCTATGCTGGAAAAGTTAATACCTTCACCTAAAAACTAGACAGACGCATACTCAGAAACTTCTTTGTGACGTGTGCATTGAACTCACAGAGTTGAACCTTTCTTTTGATACAGAAGTTTTGAAACACTCTTTTCGTAGAATCTTCAAGTGGATGGATGGAGTGATTTGAGGCCTATGCTGGAAAAGGAAATACCTTCACGTAGAAACGAGACAAAAGCATTCTCAGACAGTTCCCTGTGCTTTGTGCATTCAACTCACAGAGTTGAACATTCCCTTTGATAGAGCAGTTTTGAAACACTCTTTTTGTAGAATCTGCAAGTGGATATTTGGAGCGCTTTGAGGCCTCTGCCGCCAAAGGAATTATCATTGCATAAAAACTAGATGGAAGCGTTCTCAGAAACTTCCTTCTGACGAGTGCATTCAACTCGGAGAGTGGAACCTTCCTTTCGATAGACCAGTTTTGAAACACTGTTTTTGTAGAATCCGCAAGTGGCTATTTGGAGCTCTTTGAGGCTTATGCTGGAAAAGGAAATATCTTCGTCTACAAACTAGACAGAAGCATTCTCAGAAACTTCTTTGTCATGTGGGGATTGAACTCACAGAGTTGAACATTCCTTTACATAGAGCAGTTTTGCAACACCCTTTCGGTGGAAAGTGAAAGTGCTTATTTGGTGCGATGGCGGCATCTAGTGGATAGGGAAATACATTCAGATGAAAACAAGGTACATCCATTCTCAGAAACTTCTTTGTGATGACTGCATTCTACTCACAGAGTTGAACCTTCCTTTTGATAGAACAGTTTTGAAACACTCTTTTTGTGGAATCTGCAAGTGGCTATTTGGAGCGCTTTGAGGCCTATGCTGGAAAAGGAAATCTCTTCACATAAAACCTAGACAGAAGTATTCCCAGAAAGGTTTTCTGATGTGCGCATTCAACTCACCGAGTTGAACCTTCCTTTAGATAGAGCAGTTTTGAAACACTCTGTCTGTAGTACCTGCGAGTGGATATTTGGAGTGCTTTGAGTGCTACACTGTAAAAGCAAATATCTTCACTTGGAATCTAGACAGAAGAATTCTCAGAGACTTCCCTGTGCTCTCTGCATTCCACTCACAGAGTTGAACCTTCCTTTTGATAGAACAGTTTTGAAACACTCTTGTGGTAGAATCTGCAAGTCGATATTTGGAAGGTTTGGAGGCCTATCCTGGGAAAGGAAATATCTTCCCATCAAAACTAGACAGAAGCATTCTCAGAAACTTCTTAGTGATGTGCGCATTCAAGTCACAGAGTTGAAGCTTCCTTTTGATATAGCAGTTTTGAACCACTCTTTTAGTAGAATCTGCAAGTGGATGTTTGGAGAGCTAAGAGGCCAACACTGGAAAAGGAAATCTCTTCACGTAAAAACTAGACGGAAGCATTCTCAGAAACTTCAATGGGCTTTACGCATTCAACTCACAGAGTGCAATGTTGCTTTTGAGAGCGCAGTTTTAAAACACTGTTTTTGTAGAATTTGCTAGAGGATGTTTGGAGCGATGTGAGGCCTTTGCTGGAAAAGGAAATATCTTCACATAAAACCTAGACAGAAGCATTCTCAGAAACTCCTTTGTGATGAGTGCATTCAAATCACACACTTGAACCTTCCTTTGGAAAGAGCAGTTTTGAAACACTCTTTCTGAAGAATCTGCAAGTGGATATTTGGAGCGATTTGAGGCCTATGCTGGAAATGAAATATCTTCACCTAAAAACTAGACGGAAGCATTCTCAGAAACTCCTTTGTGATGAGTGCATTCAACTCACAGAGTTGAAGCTTCCTTTTGATAGAGCAGTTTTGAAACACTCTTTTAGCAGCATCTGCAAGTGGATATTTGGAGCGCTTTGAGGCCAAGGCTGGAAAACGAAATCTCATCACATAAAAACTCGACAGAAGCATTCTCTGAAACTTCTTTGTGATGAGTGCATTCAACTCACAGACTCGAACGTTTCTTTTGATAGAACAGTTTAGAAACACTCCTTTTGTAGAATCTGCAAGTGTTTATTTGGAGCGCTTTGAGGCCTATGTTGGAAAAGGACATATCTTCACATCAAAAGTAGACAGACGCATTCTCAGAAACTTCTTTGTGATGAGTGCATTGAACTCACAGAGTTCAACCTACCTATTGATAGAGAAGTTTTGAAACACCCTTTTTGTAGAATCTGCAAGTGAATATTTGGCGCGATTTGAGGCCTATGCAGGAAACGGAAATATCTTCACATGAAAACTAGACAGATGAATTCTCAGAAACGTCTTTGTGATGAGTGCATTCAACTCACAGACTTGAAGCTTCCTTTTGAAAGAGCAGTTTCGAAACACTCTTTTTGTAGAATCTGCAAGTGGATATTTGGAGCGCTTTGAGGGCTATGCTGGAAAAGTTAATACCTTCACCTAAAAACTAGACAGACGCATACTCAGAAACTTCTTTGTGACGTGTGCATTGAACTCACAGAGTTGAACCTTTCTTTTGATACAGAAGTTTTGAAACACTCTTTTCGTAGAACCTTCAAGTGGATGGATGGAGTGATTTGAGGCCTATGCTGGAAAAGGAAATACCTTCACGTAGAAACGAGACAAAAGCATTCTCAGACAGTTCCCTGTGCTTTGTGCATTCAACTCACAGAGTTGAACATTCCCTTTGATAGAGCAGTTTTGAAACACTCTTTTTGTAGAATCTGCAAGTGGATATTTGGAGCGCTTTGAGGCCTCTGCCGCCAAAGGAATTATCATTGCATAAAAACTAGATGGAAGCGTTCTCAGAAACTTCCTTCTGACGAGTGCATTCAACTCGGAGAGTGGAACCTTCCTTTCGATAGACCAGTTTTGAAACACTGTTTTTGTAGAATCCGCAAGTGGCTATTTGGAGCTCTTTGAGGCTTCTGCTGGAAAAGGAAATATCTTCGTCTACAAACTAGACAGAAGCATTCTCAGAAACTTCTTTGTCATGTGGGGATTGAACTCACAGAGTTGAACATTCCTTTACATAGAGCAGTTTTGCAACACCCTTTCGGTGGAAAGTGAAAGTGCTTATTTGGTGCGATGGCGGCATCTAGTGGATAGGGAAATACATTCAGATGAAAACAAGATACATCCATTCTCAGAAACTTCTTAGTGATGACTGCATTCTACTCACAGAGTTGAACCTTCCTTTTGATAGAACAGTTTTGAAACACTCTTTTTGTGGAATCTGCAAGTGGCTATTTGGAGCGCTTTGAGGCCTATGCTGGAAAAGGAAATCTCTTCACATAAAACCTAGACAGAAGTATTCCCAGAAAGTTTTTCTGATGTGCGCATTCAACTCACCGAGTTGAACCTTCCTTTAGATAGAGCAGTTTTGAAACACTCTGTCTGTAGTACCTGCGAGTGGATATTTGGTGTGCTTTGAGTGCTACACTGTAAAAGCAAATATCTTCACTTGGAATCTAGACAGAAGAATTCTCAGAGACTTCCCTGTGCTCTCTGCATTCCACTCACAGAGTTGAACCTTCCTTTTGTTAGAACAGTTTTGAAACACTCTTGTGGTAGAATCTGCAAGTCGATATTTGGAAGGTTTGGAGGCCTATCCTGGGAAAGGAAATATCTTCCCATCAAAACTAGACAGAAGCATTCTCAGAAACTTCTTAGTGATGTGCGCATTCAAGTCACAGAGTTGAAGCTTCCTTTTGATATAGCAGTTTTGAACCACTCTTTTAGTAGAATCTGCAAGTGGATGTTTGGAGAGCTAAGAGGCCAACACTGGAAAAGGAAATCTCTTCACGTAAAAACTAGACGGAAGCATTCTCAGAAACTTCAATGGGCTTTACGCATTCAACTCACAGAGTGCAATGTTGCTTTTGAGAGCGCAGTTTTAAAACACTGTTTTTGTAGAATTTGCTAGAGGATGTTTGGAGCGATGTGAGGCCTTTGCTGGAAAAGGAAATATCTTCACATAAAACCTAGACAGAAGCATTCTCAGAAACTCCTTTGTGATGAGTGCATTCAAATCACACACTTGAACCTTCCTTTGGAAAGAGCAGTTTTGAAACACTCTTTCTGAAGAATCTGCAAGTGGATATTTGGAGCGATTTGAGGCCTATGCTGGAAATGAAATATCTTCACCTAAAAACTAGATGGAAGCATTCTCAGAAACTCCTTTGTGATGAGTGCATTCAACTCACAGAGTTGAAGCTTCCTTTTGATAGAGCAGTTTTGAAACACTCTTTTAGCAGCATCTGCAAGTGGATATTTGGAGCGCTTTGAGGCCAAGCCTGGAAAACGAAATCTCATCACATAAAAACTCGACAGAAGCATTCTCTGAAACTTCTTTGTGATGAGTGCATTCAACTCACAGACTCGAACGTTTCTTTTGATAGAACAGTTTAGAAACACTCCTTTTGTAGAATCTGCAAGTGTTTATTTGGAGCGCTTTGAGGCCTATGTTGGAAAAGGACATATCTTCACTTCAAAAGTAGACAGACGCATTCTCAGAAACTTCTTTGTGATGAGTGCATTGAACTCACAGAGTTGAACCTACCTATTGATAGAGAAGTTTTGAAACACCCTTTTTGTAGAATCTGCAAGTGAATATTTGGCGCGATTTGAGGCCTATGCAGGAAACGGAAATATCTTCACATGAAAACTAGACAGATGAATTCTCAGAAACGTCTTTGTGATGAGTGCATTCAACTCACAGACTTGAAGCTTCCTTTTGAAAGAGCAGTTTCGAAACACTCTTTTTGTAGAATCTGCAAGTGGATATTTGGAGCGCTTTGAGGGCTATGCTGGAAAAGTTAATACCTTCACCTAAAAACTAGACAGACGCATACTCATAAACTTCTTTGTGACGTGTGCATTGAACTCACAGAGTTGAACCTTTCTTTTGATACAGAAGTTTTGAAACACTCTTTTCGTAGAATCTTCAAGTGGATGGATGGAGTGATTTGAGGCCTATGCTGGAAAAGGAAATACCTTCACGTAGAAACGAGACAAAAGCATTCTCAGACAGTTCCCTGTGCTTTGTGCTTTCAACTCACAGAGTTGAACATTCCCTTTGATAGAGCAGTTTTGAAACACTCTTTTTGTAGAATCTGCAAGTGGATATTTGGAGCGCTTTGAGGCCTCTGCCGCCAAAGGAATTATCATTGCATAAAAACTAGATGGAAGCGTTCTCAGAAACTTCCTTCTGACGAGTGCATTCAACTCGGAGAGTGGAACCTTCCTTTCGATAGACCAGTTTTGAAACACTGTTTTTGTAGAATCCGCAAGTGGCTATTTGGAGCTCTTTGAGGCTTATGCTGGAAAAGGAAATATCTTCGTCTACAAACTAGACAGAAGCATTCTCAGAAACTTCTTTCTCATGTGGGGATTGAACTCACAGAGTTGAACATTCCTTTACATAGAGCAGTTTTGCAACACCCTTTCGGTGGAAAGTGAAAGTGCTTATTTGGTGCGATGGCGGCATCTAGTGGATAGGGAAATACATTCAGATGAAAACAAGATACATCCATTCTCAGAAACTTCTTTGTGATGACTGCATTCTACTCACAGAGTTGAACCTTCCTTTTGATAGAACAGTTTTGAAACACTCTTTTTGTGGAATCTGCAAGTGGCTATTTGGAGCGCTTTGAGGCCTATGCTGGAAAAGGAAATCTCTTCACATAAAACCTAGACAGAAGTATTCCCAGAAAGTTTTTCTGATGTGCGCATTCAACTCACCGAGTTGAACCTTCCTTTAGATAGAGCAGTTTGGAACACTCTGTCTGTAGTACCTGCGAGTGGATATTTGGAGTGCTTTGAGTGCTACACTGTAAAAGCAAATATCTTCACTTGGAATCTAGACAGAAGAATTCTCAGAGACTTCCCTGTGCTCTCTGCATTCCACTCACAGAGTTGAACCTTCCTTTTGATAGAACAGTTTTGAAACACTCTTGTGGTAGAATCTGCAAGTCGATATTTGGAAGGTTTGGAGGCCTATCCTGGGAAAGGAAATATCTTCCCATCAAAACTAGACAGAAGCATTCTCAGAAACTTCTTAGTGATGTGCGCATTCAAGTCACAGAGTTGAAGCTTCCTTTTGATATAGCAGTTTTGAACCACTCTTTTAGTAGAATCTGCAAGTGGATGTTTGGAGAGCTAAGAGGCCAACACTGGAAAAGGAAATCTCTTCACGTAAAAACTAGACGGAAGCATTCTCAGAAACTTCAATGGGCTTTACGCATTCAACTCACAGAGTGCAATGTTGCTTTTGAGAGCGCAGTTTTAAAACACTGTTTTTGTAGAATTTGCTAGAGGATGTTTGGAGCGATGTGAGGCCTTTGCTGGAAAAGGAAATATCTTCACATAAAACCTAGACAGAAGCATTCTCAGAAACTCCTTTGTGATGAGTGCATTCAAATCACACACTTGAACCTTCCTTTGGAAAGAGCAGTTTTGAAACACTCTTTCTGAAGAATCTGCAAGTGGATATTTGGAGCGATTTGAGGCCTATGCTGGAAATGAAATATCTTCACCTAAAAACTAGACGGAAGCATTCTCAGAAACTCCTTTGTGATGAGTGCATTCAACTCACAGAGTTGAAGCTTCCTTTTGATAGAGCAGTTTTGAAACACTCTTTTAGCAGCATCTGCAAGTGGATATTTGGAGCGCTTTGAGGCCAAGGCTGGAAAACGAAATCTCATCACATAAAAACTCGACAGAAGCATTCTCTGAAACTTCTTTGTGATGAGTGCATTCAACTCACAGACTCGAACGTTTCTTTTGATAGAACAGTTTAGAAACACTCCTTTTGTAGAATCTGCAAGTGTTTATTTGGAGCGCTTTGAGGCCTATGTTGGAAAAGGACATATCTTCACATCAAAAGTAGACAGACGCATTCTCAGAAACTTCTTTGTGATGAGTGCATTGAACTCACAGAGTTGAACCTACCTATTGATAGAGAAGTTTTGAAACACCCTTTTTGTAGAATCTGCAAGTGAATATTTGGCGCGATTTGAGGCCTATGCAGGAAACGGAAATATCTTCACATGAAAACTAGACAGATGAATTCTCAGAAACGTCTTTGTGATGAGTGCATTCAACTCACAGACTTGAAGCTTCCTTTTGAAAGAGCAGTTTCGAAACACTCTTTTTGTAGAATCTGCAAGTGGATATTTGGAGCGCTTTGAGGGCTATGCTGGAAAAGTTAATACCTTCACCTAAAAACTAGACAGACGCATACTCAGAAACTTCTTTGTGACGTGTGCATTGAACTCACAGAGTTGAACCTTTCTTTTGATACAGAAGTTTTGAAACACTCTTTTCGTAGAATCTTCAAGTGGATGGATGGAGTGATTTGAGGCCTATGCTGGAAAAGGAAATACCTTCACGTAGAAACGAGACAAAAGCATTCTCAGACAGTTCCCTGTGCTTTGTGCATTCAACTCACAGAGATGAACATTCCCTTTGATAGAGCAGTTTTGAAACACTCTTTTTGTAGAATCTGCAAGTGGATATTTGGAGCGCTTTGAGGCCTCTGCTGCCAAAGGAATTATCATTGCATAAAAACTAGATGGAAGCGTTCTCAGAAACTTCCTTGTGATGAGTGCATTCAACTCGCAGAGTGGAACCTTCCTTTCGATAGACCAGTTTTGAAACACTGTTTTTGTAGAATCCGCAAGTGGCTATTTGGAGCTCTTTGAGGCTTATGCTGGAAAAGGAAATATCTTCGTCTACAAACTAGACAGAAGCATTCTCAGAAACTTCTTTGTCATGTGGGGATTGAACTCACAGAGTTGAACATTCCTTTACATAGAGCAGTTTTGCAACACCCTTTCGGTGGAAAGTGAAAGTGCTTATTTGGTGCGATGGCGGCATCTAGTGGATAAGGAAATACATTCAGATGAAAACAAGATACATCCATTCTCAGAAACTTCTTTGTGATGACTGCATTCTACTCACAGAGTTGAACCTTCCTTTTGATAGAACAGTTTTGAAACACTCTTTTTGTGGAATCTGCAAGTGGCTATTTGGAGCGCTTTGAGGCCTATGCTGGAAAAGGAAATCTCTTCACATAAAACCTAGACAGAAGTATTCCCAGAAAGTTTTTCTGATGTGCGCATTCAACTCACCGAGTTGAACCTTCCTTTAGATAGAGCAGTTTTGAAACACTCTGTCTGTAGTACCTGCGAGTGGATATTTGGAGTGCTTTGGGTGCTGCACTGTAAAAGCAAATATCTTCACTTGGAATCTAGACAGAAGAATTCTCAGAGACTTCCCTGTGCTCTCTGCATTCCACTCACAGAGTTGAACCTTCCTTTTGTTAGAACAGTTTTGAAACACTCTTGTGGTAGAATCTGCAAGTCGATATTTGGAAGGTTTGGAGGCCTATCCTGGGAAAGGAAATATCTTCCCATCAAAACTAGACAGAAGCATTCTCAGAAACTTCTTAGTGATGTGCGCATTCAAGTCACAGAGTTGAAGCTTCCTTTTGATATAGCAGTTTTGAACCACTCTTTTAGTAGAATCTGCAAGTGGATGTTTGGAGAGCTAAGAGGCCAACACTGGAAAAGGAAATCTCTTCACGTAAAAACTAGACGGAAGCATTCTCAGAAACTTCAATGGGCTTTACGCATTCAACTCACAGAGTGCAATGTTGCTTTTGAGAGCGCAGTTTTAAAACACTGTTTTTGTAGAATTTGCTAGAGGATGTTTGGAGCGATGTGAGGCCTTTGCTGGAAAAGGAAATATCTTCACATAAAACCTAGACAGAAGCATTCTCAGAAACTCCTTTGTGATGAGTGCATTCAAATCACACACTTGAACCTTCCTTTGGAAAGAGCAGTTTTGAAACACTCTTTCTGAAGAATCTGCAAGTGGATATTTGGAGCGATTTGAGGCCTCTGCTGGAAATGAAATATCTTCACCTAAAAACTAGACGGAAGCATTCTCAGAAACTCCTTTGTGATGAGTGCATTCAACTCACAGAGTTGAAGCTTCCTTTTGATAGAGCAGTTTTGAAACACTCTTTTAGCAGCATCTGCAAGTGGATATTTGGAGCGCTTTGAGGCCAAGGGTGGAAAACGAAATCTCATCACATAAAAACTCGACAGAAGCATTCTCTGAAACTTCTTTGTGATGAGTGCATTCAACTCACAGACTCGAACGTTTCTTTTGATAGAACAGTTTAGAAACACTCCTTTTGTAGAATCTGCAAGTGTTTATTTGGAGCGCTTTGAGGCCTATGTTGGAAAAGGACATATCTTCACATCAAAAGTAGACAGACGCATTCTCAGAAACTTCTTTGTGATGAGTGCATTGAACTCACAGAGTTGAACCTACCTATTGATAGAGAAGTTTTGAAACACCCTTTTTGTAGAATCTGCAAGTGAATATTTGGCGCGATTTGAGGCTTATGCGGGAAACGGAAATATCTTCACATGAAAACTAGACAGATGAATTCTCAGAAACGTCTTTGTGATGAGTGCATTCAACTCACAGACTTGAAGCTTCCTTTTGAAAGAGCAGTTTCGAAACACTCTTTTTGTAGAATCTGCAAGTGGATATTTGGAGCGCTTTGAGGGCTATGCTGGAAAAGTTAATACCTTCACCTAAAAACTAGACAGACGCATACTCAGAAACTTCTTTGTGACGTGTGCATTGAACTCACAGAGTTGAACCTTTCTTTTGATACAGAAGTTTTGAAACACTCTTTTCGTAGAATCTTCAAGTGGATGGATGGAGTGATTTGAGGCCTATGCTGGAAAAGGAAATACCTTCACGTAGAAACGAGACAAAAGCATTCTCAGACAGTTCCCTGTGCTTTGTGCATTCAACTCACAGAGTTGAACATTCCCTTTGATAGAGCAGTTTTGAAACACTCTTTTTGTAGAATCTGCAAGTGGATATTTGGAGTGCTTTGAGGCCTCTGCTGCCAAAGGAATTATCATTGCATAAAAACTAGATGGAAGCGTTCTCAGAAACTTCCTTGTGATGAGTGCATTCAACTCGCAGAGTGGAACCTTCCTTTCGATAGACCAGTTTTGAAACACTGTTTTTGTAGAATCCGCAAGTGGCTATTTGGAGCTCTTTGAGGCTTATGCTGGAAAAGGAAATATCTTCGTCTACAAACTAGACAGAAGCATTCTCAGAAACTTCTTTGTCATGTGGGGATTGAACTCACAGAGTTGAACATTCCTTTACATAGAGCAGTTTTGCAACACCCTTTCGGTGGAAAGTGAAAGTGCTTATTTGGTGCGATGGCGGCATCTAGTGGATAGGGAAATACATTCAGATGAAAACAAGATACATCCATTCTCAGAAACTTCTTTGTGATGACTGCATTCTACTCACAGAGTTGAACCTTCCTTTTGATAGAACAGTTTTGAAACACTCTTTTTGTGGAATCTGCAAGTGGCTATTTGGAGCGCTTTGAGGCCTATGCTGGAAAAGGAAATCTCTTCACATAAAACCTAGACAGAAGTATTCCCAGAAAGTTTTTCTGATGTGCGCATTCAACCCACCGAGTTGAACCTTCCTTTAGATAGAGCAGTTTTGAAACACTCTGTCTGTTGTACCTGCGAGTGGATATTTGGAGTGCTTTGGGTGCTACACTGTAAAAGCAAATATCTTCACTTGGAATCTAGACAGAAGAATTCTCAGAGACTTCCCTGTGCTCTCTGCATTCCACTCACAGAGTTGAACCTTCCTTTTGATAGAACAGTTTTGAAACACTCTTGTGGTAGAATCTGCAAGTCGATATTTGGAAGGTTTGGAGGCCTATCCTGGGAAAGGAAATATCTTCCCATCAAAACTAGACAGAAGCATTCTCAGAAACTTCTTAGTGATGTGCGCATTCAAGTCACAGAGTTGAAGCTTCCTTTTGATATAGCAGTTTTGAACCACTCTTTTAGTAGAATCTGCAAGTGGATGTTTGGAGAGCTAAGAGGCCAACACTGGAAAAGGAAATCTCTTCACGTAAAAACTAGACGGAAGCATTCTCAGAAACTTCAATGGGCTTTACGCATTCAACTCACAGAGTGCAATGTTGCTTTTGAGAGCGCAGTTTTAAAACACTGTTTTTGTAGAATTTGCTAGAGGATGTTTGGAGCGATGTGAGGCCTTTGCTGGAAAAGGAAATATCTTCACATAAAACCTAGACAGAAGCATTCTCAGAAACTCCTTTGTGATGAGTGCATTCAAATCACACACTTGAACCTTCCTTTGGAAAGAGCAGTTTTGAAACACTCTTTCTGAAGAATCTGCAAGTGGATATTTGGAGCGATTTGAGGCCTCTGCTGGAAATGAAATATCTTCACCTAAAAACTAGACGGAAGCATTCTCAGAAACTCCTTTGTGATGAGTGCATTCAACTCACAGAGTTGAAGCTTCCTTTTGATAGAGCAGTTTTGAAACACTCTTTTAGCAGCATCTGCAAGTGGATATTTGGAGCGCTTTGAGGCCAAGGCTGGAAAACGAAATCTCATCACATAAAAACTCGACAGAAGCATTCTCTGAAACTTCTTTGTGATGAGTGCATTCAACTCACAGACTCGAACGTTTCTTTTGATAGAACAGTTTAGAAACACTCCTTTTGTAGAATCTGCAAGTGTTTATTTGGAGCGCTTTGAGGCCTATGTTGGAAAAGGACATATCTTCACATCAAAAGTAGACAGACGCATTCTCAGAAACTTCTTTGTGATGAGTGCATTGAACTCACAGAGTTGAACCTACCTATTGATAGAGAAGTTTTGAAACACCCTTTTTGTAGAATCTGCAAGTGAATATTTGGCGCGATTTGAGGCCTATGCGGGAAACGGAAATATCTTCACATGAAAACTAGACAGATGAATTCTCAGAAACGTCTTTGTGATGAGTGCATTCAACTCACAGACTTGAAGCTTCCTTTTGAAAGAGCAGTTTCGAAACACTCTTTTTGTAGAATCTGCAAGTGGATATTTGGAGCGCTTTGAGGGCTATGCTGGAAAAGTTAATACCTTCACCTAAAAACTAGACAGACGTATACTCAGAAACTTCTTTGTGACGTGTGCATTGAACTCACAGAGTTGAACCTTTCTTTTGATACAGAAGTTTTGAAACACTCTTTTCGTAGAATCTTCAAGTGGATGGATGGAGTGATTTGAGGCCTATGCTGGAAAAGGAAATACCTTCACGTAGAAACGAGACAAAAGCATTCTCAGACAGTTCCCTGTGCTTTGTGCATTCAACTCACAGAGTTGAACATTCCCTTTGATAGAGCAGTTTTGAAACACTCTTTTTGTAGAATCTGCAAGTGGATATTTGGAGCGCTTTGAGGCCTCTGCTGCCAAAGGAATTATCATTGCATAAAAACTAGATGGAAGCGTTCTCAGAAACTTCCTTGTGATGAGTGCATTCAACTCGCAGAGTGGAACCTTCCTTTCGATAGACCAGTTTTGAAACACTGTTTTTGTAGAATCCGCAAGTGGCTATTTGGAGCTCTTTGAGGCTTATGCTGGAAAAGGAAATATCTTCGTCTACAAACTAGACAGAAGCATTCTCAGAAACTTCTTTGTCATGTGGGGATTGAACTCACAGAGTTGAACATTCCTTTACATAGAGCAGTTTTGCAACACCCTTTCGGTGGAAAGTGAAAGTGCTTATTTGGTGCGATGGCGGCATCTAGTGGATAAGGAAATACATTCAGATGAAAACAAGATACATCCATTCTCAGAAACTTCTTTGTGATGACTGCATTCTACTCACAGAGTTGAACCTTCCTTTTGATAGAACAGTTTTGAAACACTCTTTTTGTGGAATCTGCAAGTGGCTATTTGGAGCGCTTTGAGGCCTATGCTGGAAAAGGAAATCTCTTCACATAAAACCTAGACAGAAGTATTCCCAGAAAGTTTTTCTGATGTGCGCATTCAACTCACCGAGTTGAACCTTCCTTTAGATAGAGCAGTTTTGAAACACTCTGTCTGTAGTACCTGCGAGTGGATATTTGGAGTGCTTTGAGTGCTACACTGTAAAAGCAAATATCTTCACTTGGAATCTAGACAGAAGAATTCTCAGAGACTTCCCTGTGCTCTCTGCATTCCACTCACAGAGTTGAACCTTCCTTTTGTTAGAACAGTTTTGAAACACTCTTGTGGTAGAATCTGCAAGTCGATATTTGGAAGGTTTGGAGGCCTATCCTGGGAAAGGAAATATCTTCCCATCAAAACTAGACAGAGGCATTCTCAGAAACTTCTTAGTGATGTGCGCATTCAAGTCACAGAGTTGAAGCTTCCTTTTGATATAGCAGTTTTGAACCACTCTTTTAGTAGAATCTGCAAGTGGATGTTTGGAGAGCTAAGAGGCCAACACTGGAAAAGGAAATCTCTTCACGTAAAAACTAGACGGAAGCATTCTCAGAAACTTCAATGGGCTTTACGCATTCAACTCACAGAGTGCAATGTTGCTTTTGAGAGCGCAGTTTTAAAACACTGTTTTTGTAGAATTTGCTAGAGGATGTTTGGAGCGATGTGAGGCCTTTGCTGGAAAAGGAAATATCTTCACATAAAACCTAGACAGAAGCATTCTCAGAAACTCCTTTGTGATGAGTGCATTCAAATCACACACTTGAACCTTCCTTTGGAAAGAGCAGTTTTGAAACACTCTTTCTGAAGAATCTGCAAGTGGATATTTGGAGCGATTTGAGGCCTCTGCTGGAAATGAAATATCTTCACCTAAAAACTAGACGGAAGCATTCTCAGAAACTCCTTTGTGATGAGTGCATTCAACTCACAGAGTTGAAGCTTCCTTTTGATAGAGCAGTTTTGAAACACTCTTTTAGCAGCATCTGCAAGTGGATATTTGGAGCGCTTTGAGGCCAAGGCTGGAAAACGAAATCTCATCACATAAAAACTCGACAGAAGCATTCTCTGAAACTTCTTTGTGATGAGTGCATTCAACTCACAGACTCGAACGTTTCTTTTGATAGAACAGTTTAGAAACACTCCTTTTGTAGAATCTGCAAGTGTTTATTTGGAGCGCTTTGAGGCCTATGTTGGAAAAGGACATATCTTCACATCAAAAGTAGACAGACGCATTCTCAGAAACTTCTTTGTGATGAGTGCATTGAACTCACAGAGTTGAACCTACCTATTGATAGAGAAGTTTTGAAACACCCTTTTTGTAGAATCTGCAAGTGAATATTTGGCGCGATTTGAGGCCTATGCGGGAAACGGAAATATCTTCACATGAAAACTAGACAGATGAATTCTCAGAAACGTCTTTGTGATGAGTGCATTCAACTCACAGACTTGAAGCTTCCTTTTGAAAGAGCAGTTTCGAAACACTCTTTTTGTAGAATCTGCAAGTGGATATTTGGAGCGCTTTGAGGGCTATGCTGGAAAAGTTAATACCTTCACCTAAAAACTAGACAGACGTATACTCAGAAACTTCTTTGTGACGTGTGCATTGAACTCACAGAGTTGAACCTTTCTTTTGATACAGAAGTTTTGAAACACTCTTTTCGTAGAATCTTCAAGTGGATGGATGGAGTGATTTGAGGCCTATGCTGGAAAAGGAAATACCTTCACGTAGAAACGAGACAAAAGCATTCTCAGACAGTTCCCTGTGCTTTGTGCATTCAACTCACAGAGTTGAACATTCCCTTTGATAGAGCAGTTTTGAAACACTCTTTTTGTAGAATCTGCAAGTGGATATTTGGAGCGCTTTGAGGCCTCTGCTGCCAAAGGAATTATCATTGCATAAAAACTAGATGGAAGCGTTCTCAGAAACTTCCTTGTGATGAGTGCATTCAACTCGCAGAGTGGAACCTTCCTTTCGATAGACCAGTTTTGAAACACTGTTTTTGTAGAATCCGCAAGTGGCTATTTGGAGCTCTTTGAGGCTTATGCTGGAAAAGGAAATATCTTCGTCTACAAACTAGACAGAAGCATTCTCAGAAACTTCTTTGTCATGTGGGGATTGAACTCACAGAGTTGAACATTCCTTTACATAGAGCAGTTTTGCAACACCCTTTCGGTGGAAAGTGAAAGTGCTTATTTGGTGCGATGGCGGCATCTAGTGGATAAGGAAATACATTCAGATGAAAACAAGATACATCCATTCTCAGAAACTTCTTTGTGATGACTGCATTCTACTCACAGAGTTGAACCTTCCTTTTGATAGAACAGTTTTGAAACACTCTTTTTGTGGAATCTGCAAGTGGCTATTTGGAGCGCTTTGAGGCCTATGCTGGAAAAGGAAATCTCTTCACATAAAACCTAGACAGAAGTATTCCCAGAAAGTTTTTCTGATGTGCGCATTCAACTCACCGAGTTGAACCTTCCTTTAGATAGAGCAGTTTTGAAACACTCTGTCTGTAGTACCTGCGAGTGGATATTTGGAGTGCTTTGAGTGCTACACTGTAAAAGCAAATATCTTCACTTGGAATCTAGACAGAAGAATTCTCAGAGACTTCCCTGTGCTCTCTGCATTCCACTCACAGAGTTGAACCTTCCTTTTGTTAGAACAGTTTTGAAACACTCTTGTGGTAGAATCTGCAAGTCGATATTTGGAAGGTTTGGAGGCCTATCCTGGGAAAGGAAATATCTTCCCATCAAAACTAGACAGAGGCATTCTCAGAAACTTCTTAGTGATGTGCGCATTCAAGTCACAGAGTTGAAGCTTCCTTTTGATATAGCAGTTTTGAACCACTCTTTTAGTAGAATCTGCAAGTGGATGTTTGGAGAGCTAAGAGGCCAACACTGGAAAAGGAAATCTCTTCACGTAAAAACTAGACGGAAGCATTCTCAGAAACTTCAATGGGCTTTACGCATTCAACTCACAGAGTGCAATGTTGCTTTTGAGAGCGCAGTTTTAAAACACTGTTTTTGTAGAATTTGCTAGAGGATGTTTGGAGCGATGTGAGGCCTTTGCTGGAAAAGGAAATATCTTCACATAAAACCTAGACAGAAGCATTCTCAGAAACTCCTTTGTGATGAGTGCATTCAAATCACACACTTGAACCTTCCTTTGGAAAGAGCAGTTTTGAAACACTCTTTCTGAAGAATCTGCAAGTGGATATTTGGAGCGATTTGAGGCCTCTGCTGGAAATGAAATATCTTCACCTAAAAACTAGACGGAAGCATTCTCAGAAACTCCTTTGTGATGAGTGCATTCAACTCACAGAGTTGAAGCTTCCTTTTGATAGAGCAGTTTTGAAACACTCTTTTAGCAGCATCTGCAAGTGGATATTTGGAGCGCTTTGAGGCCAAGGCTGGAAAACGAAATCTCATCACATAAAAACTCGACAGAAGCATTCTCTGAAACTTCTTTGTGATGAGTGCATTCAACTCACAGACTCGAACGTTTCTTTTGATAGAACAGTTTAGAAACACTCCTTTTGTAGAATCTGCAAGTGTTTATTTGGAGCGCTTTGAGGCCTATGTTGGAAAAGGACATATCTTCACATCAAAAGTAGACAGACGCATTCTCAGAAACTTCTTTGTGATGAGTGCATTGAACTCACAGAGTTCAACCTACCTATTGATAGAGAAGTTTTGAAACACCCTTTTTGTAGAATCTGCAAGTGAATATTTGGCGCGATTTGAGGCCTATGCAGGAAACGGAAATATCTTCACATGAAAACTAGACAGATGAATTCTCAGAAACGTCTTTGTGATGAGTGCATTCAACTCACAGACTTGAAGCTTCCTTTTGAAAGAGCAGTTTCGAAACACTCTTTTTGTAGAATCTGCAAGTGGATATTTGGAGCGCTTTGAGGGCTATGCTGGAAAAGTTAATACCTTCACCTAAAAACTAGACAGACGCATACTCAGAAACTTCTTTGTGACGTGTGCATTGAACTCACAGAGTTGAACCTTTCTTTTGATACAGAAGTTTTGAAACACTCTTTTCGTAGAATCTTCAAGTGGATGGATGGAGTGATTTGAGGCCTATGCTGGAAAAGGAAATACCTTCACGTAGAAACGAGACAAAAGCATTCTCAGAAAGTTCCCTGTGCTTTGTGCATTCAACTCACAGAGTTGAACATTCCCTTTGATAGAGCAGTTTTGAAACACTCTTTTTGTAGAATCTGCAAGTGGATATTTGGAGCGCTTTGAGGCCTCTGCTGCCAAAGGAATTATCATTGCATAAAAACTAGATGGAAGCGTTCTCAGAAACTTCCTTGTGACGAGTGCATTCAACTCGCAGAGTGGAACCTTCCTTTCGATAGACCAGTTTTGAAACACTGTTTTTGTAGAATCCGCAAGTGGCTATTTGGAGCTCTTTGAGGCTTATGCTGGAAAAGGAAATATCTTCGTCTACAAACTAGACAGAAGCATTCTCAGAAACTTCTTTGTCATGTGGGGATTGAACTCACAGAGTTGAACATTCCTTTACATAGAGCAGTTTTGCAACACCCTTTCGGTGGAAAGTGAAAGTGCTTATTTGGTGCGATGGCGGCATCTAGTGGATAGGGAAATACATTCAGATGAAAACAAGATACATCCATTCTCAGAAACTTCTTTGTGATGACTGCATTCTACTCACAGAGTTGAACCTTCCTTTTGATAGAACAGTTTTGAAACACTCTTTTTGTGGAATCTGCAAGTGGCTATTTGGAGCGCTTTGAGGCCTATGCTGGAAAAGGAAATCTCTTCACATAAAACCTAGACAGAAGTATTCCCAGAAAGTTTTTCTGATGTGCGCATTCAACCCACCGAGTTGAACCTTCCTTTAGATAGAGCAGTTTTGAAACACTCTGTCTGTTGTACCTGCGAGTGGATATTTGGAGTGCTTTGAGTGCTACACTGTAAAAGCAAATATCTTCACTTGGAATCTAGACAGAAGAATTCTCAGAGACTTCCCTGTGCTCTCTGCATTCCACTCACAGAGTTGAACCTTCCTTTTGATAGAACAGTTTTGAAACACTCTTGTGGTAGAATCTGCAAGTCGATATTTGGAAGGTTTGGAGGCCTATCCTGGGAAAGGAAATATCTTCCCATCAAAACTAGACAGAAGCATTCTCAGAAACTTCTTAGTGATGTGCGCATTCAAGTCACAGAGTTGAAGCTTCCTTTTGATATAGCAGTTTTGAACCACTCTTTTAGTAGAATCTGCAAGTGGATGTTTGGAGAGCTAAGAGGCCAACACTGGAAAAGGAAATCTCTTCACGTAAAAACTAGACGGAAGCATTCTCAGAAACTTCAATGGGCTTTACGCATTCAACTCACAGAGTGCAATGTTGCTTTTGAGAGCGCAGTTTTAAAACACTGTTTTTGTAGAATTTGCTAGAGGATGTTTGGAGCGATGTGAGGCCTTTGCTGGAAAAGGAAATATCTTCACATAAAACCTAGACAGAAGCATTCTCAGAAACTCCTTTGTGATGAGTGCATTCAAATCACACACTTGAACCTTCCTTTGGAAAGAGCAGTTTTGAAACACTCTTTCTGAAGAATCTGCAAGTGGATATTTGGAGCGATTTGAGGCCTATGCTGGAAATGAAATATCTTCACCTAAAAACTAGACGGAAGCATTCTCAGAAACTCCTTTGTGATGAGTGCATTCAACTCACAGAGTTGAAGCTTCCTTTTGATAGAGCAGTTTTGAAACACTCTTTTAGCAGCATCTGCAAGTGGATATTTGGAGCGCTTTGAGGCCAAGGCTGGAAAACGAAATCTCATCACATAAAAACTCGACAGAAGCATTCTCTGAAACTTCTTTGTGATGAGTGCATTCAACTCACAGACTCGAACGTTTCTTTTGATAGAACAGTTTAGAAACACTCCTTTTGTAGAATCTGCAAGTGTTTATTTGGAGCGCTTTGAGGCCTATGTTGGAAAAGGACATATCTTCACATCAAAAGTAGACAGACGCATTCTCAGAAACTTCTTTGTGATGAGTGCATTGAACTCACAGAGTTGAACCTACCTATTGATAGAGAAGTTTTGAAACACCCTTTTTGTAGAATCTGCAAGTGAATATTTGGCGCGATTTGAGGCCTATGCAGGAAACGGAAATATCTTCACATGAAAACTAGACAGATGAATTCTCAGAAACGTCTTTGTGATGAGTGCATTCAACTCACAGACTTGAAGCTTCCTTTTGAAAGAGCAGTTTCGAAACACTCTTTTTGTAGAATCTGCAAGTGGATATTTGGAGCGCTTTGAGGGCTATGCTGGAAAAGTTAATACCTTCACCTAAAAACTAGACAGACGCATACTCAGAAACTTCTTTGTGACGTGTGCATTGAACTCACAGAGTTGAACCTTTCTTTTGATACAGAAGTTTTGAAACACTCTTTTCGTAGAATCTTCAAGTGGATGGATGGAGTGATTTGAGGCCTATGCTGGAAAAGGAAATACCTTCACGTAGAAACGAGACAAAAGCATTCTCAGAAAGTTCCCTGTGCTTTGTGCATTCAACTCACAGAGTTGAACATTCCCTTTGATAGAGCAGTTTTGAAACACTCTTTTTGTAGAATCTGCAAGTGGATATTTGGAGCGCTTTGAGGCCTCTGCCGCCAAAGGAATTATCATTGCATAAAAACTAGATGGAAGCGTTCTCAGAAACTTCCTTGTGACGAGTGCATTCAACTCGCAGAGTGGAACCTTCCTTTCGATAGACCAGTTTTGAAACACTGTTTTTGTAGAATCCGCAAGTGGCTATTTGGAGCTCTTTGAGGCTTATGCTGGAAAAGGAAATATCTTCGTCTACAAACTAGACAGAAGCATTCTCAGAAACTTCTTTGTCATGTGGGGATTGAACTCACAGAGTTGAACATTCCTTTACATAGAGCAGTTTTGCAACACCCTTTCGGTGGAAAGTGAAAGTGCTTATTTGGTGCGATGGCGGCATCTAGTGGATAGGGAAATACATTCAGATGAAAACAAGATACATCCATTCTCAGATACTTCTTTGTGATGACTGCATTCTACTCACAGAGTTGAACGTTCCTTTTGATAGAACAGTTTTGAAACACTCTTTTTGTGGAATCTGCAAGTGGCTATTTGGAGCGCTTTGAGGCCTATGCTGGAAAAGGAAATCTCTTCACATAAAACCTAGACAGAAGTATTCCCAGAAAGTTTTTCTGATGTGCGCATTCAACTCACCGAGTTGAACCTTCCTTTAGATAGAGCAGTTTTGAAACACTCTGTCTGTAGTACCTGCGAGTGGATATTTGGAGTGCTTTGAGTGCTACACTGTAAAAGCAAATATCTTCACTTGGAATCTAGACAGAAGAATTCTCAGAGACTTCCCTGTGCTCTCTGCATTCCACTCACAGAGTTGAACCTTCCTTTTGATAGAACAGTTTTGAAACACTCTTGTGGTAGAATCTGCAAGTCGATATTTGGAAGGTTTGGAGGCCTATCCTGGGAAAGGAAATGTCTTCCCATCAAAACTAGACAGAAGCATTCTCAGAAACTTCTTAGTGATGTGCGCATTCAAGTCACAGAGTTGAAGCTTCCTTTTGATATAGCAGTTTTGAACCACTCTTTTAGTAGAATCTGCAAGTGGATGTTCGGAGAGCTAAGAGGCCAACACTGGAAAAGGAAATCTCTTCACGTAAAAACTAGACGGAAGCATTCTCAGAAACTTCAATGGGCTTTACGCATTCAACTCACAGAGTGCAATGTTGCTTTTGAGAGCGCAGTTTTAAAACACTGTTTTTGTAGAATTTGCTAGAGGATGTTTGGAGCGATGTGAGGCCTTTGCTGGAAAAGGAAATATCTTCACATAAAACCTAGACAGAAGCATTCTCAGAAACTCCTTTGTGATGAGTGCATTCAAATCACACACTTGAACCTTCCTTTGGAAAGAGCAGTTTTGAAACACTCTTTCTGAAGAATCTGCAAGTGGATATTTGGAGCGATTTGAGGCCTCTGCTGGAAATGAAATATCTTCACCTAAAAACTAGAAGGAAGCATTCTCAGAAACTCCTTTGTGATGAGTGCATTCAACTCACAGAGTTGAAGCTTCCTTTTGATAGAGCAGTTTTGAAACACTCTTTTAGCAGCATCTGCAAGTGGATATTTGGAGCGCTTTGAGGCCAAGGCTGGAAGACGAAATCTCATCACATAAAAACTCGACAGAAGCATTCTCTGAAACTTCTTTGTGATGAGTGCATTCAACTCACAGACTCGAACGTTTCTTTTGATAGAACAGTTTAGAAACACTCCTTTTGTAGAATCTGCAAGTGTTTATTTGGAGCGCTTTGAGGCCTATGTTGGAAAAGGACATATCTTCACATCAAAAGTAGACAGACGCATTCTCAGAAACTTCTTTGTGATGAGTGCATTGAACTCACAGAGTTGAACCTACCTATTGATAGAGAAGTTTTGAAACACCCTTTTTGTAGAATCTGCAAGTGAATATTTGGCGCGATTTGAGGCCTATGCGGGAAACGGAAATATCTTCACATGAAAACTAGACAGATGAATTCTCAGAAACGTCTTTGTGATGAGTGCATTCAACTCACAGACTTGAAGCTTCCTTTTGAAAGAGCAGTTTCGAAACACTCTTTTTGTAGAATCTGCAAGTGGATATTTGGAGCGCTTTGAGGGCTATGCTGGAAAAGTTAATACCTTCACCTAAAAACTAGACAGACGCATACTCAGAAACTCCTTTGTGACGTGTGCATTGAACTCACAGAGTTGAACCTTTCTTTTGATACAGAAGTTTTGAAACACTCTTTTCGTAGAACCTTCAAGTGGATGGATGGAGTGATTTGAGGCCTATGCTGGAAAAGGAAATACCTTCACGTAGAAACGAGACAAAAGCATTCTCAGACAGTTCCCTGTGCTTTGTGCATTCAACTCACAGAGTTGAACATTCCCTTTGATAGAGCAGTTTTGAAACACTCTTTTTGTAGAATCTGCAAGTGGATATTTGGAGCGCTTTGAGGCCTCTGCCTCCAAAGGAATTATCATTGCATAAAAACTAGATGGAAGCGTTCTCAGAAACTTCCTTGTGACGAGTGCATTCAACTCGCAGAGTGGAACCTTCCTTTCGATAGACCAGTTTTGAAACACTGTTTTTGTAGAATCCGCAAGTGGCTATTTGGAGCTCTTTGAGGCTTATGCTGGAAAAGGAAATATCTTCGTCTACAAACTAGACAGAAGCATTCTCAGAAACTTCTTTGTCATGTGGGGATTGAACTCACAGAGTTGAACATTCCTTTACATAGAGCAGTTTTGCAACACCCTTTCGGTGGAAAGTGAAAGTGCTTATTTGGTGCGATGGCGGCATCTAGTGGATAGGGAAATACATTCAGATGAAAACAAGATACATCCATTCTCAGAAACTTCTTTGTGATGACTGCATTCTACTCACAGAGTTGAACCTTCCTTTTGATAGAACAGTTTTGAAACACTCTTTTTGTGGAATCTGCAAGTGGCTATTTGGAGCGCTTTGAGGCCTATGCTGGAAAAGGAAATCTCTTCACATAAAACCTAGACAGAAGTATTCCCAGAAAGTTTTTCTGATGTGCGCATTCAACTCACCGAGTTGAACCTTCCTTTAGATAGAGCAGTTTTGAAACACTCTGTCTGTAGTACCTGCGAGTGGATATTTGGAGTGCTTTGAGTGCTACACTGTAAAAGCAAATATCTTCACTTGGAATCTAGACAGAAGAATTCTCAGAGACTTCCCTGTGCTCTCTGCATTCCACTCACAGAGTTGAACCTTCCTTTTGATAGAACAGTTTTGAAACACTCTTGTGGTAGAATCTGCAAGTCGATATTTGGAAGGTTTGGAGGCCTATCCTGGGAAAGGAAATATCTTCCCATCAAAACTAGACAGAAGCATTCTCAGAAACTTCTTAGTGATGTGCGCATTCAAGTCACAGAGTTGAAGCTTCCTTTTGATATAGCAGTTTTGAACCACTCTTTTAGTAGAATCTGCAAGTGGATGTTTGGAGAGCTAAGAGGCCAACACTGGAAAAGGAAATCTCTTCACGTAAAAACTAGACGGAAGCATTCTCAGAAACTTCAATGGGCTTTACGCATTCAACTCACAGAGTGCAATGTTGCTTTTGAGAGCGCAGTTTTAAAACACTGTTTTTGTAGAATTTGCTAGAGGATGTTTGGAGCGATGTGAGGCCTTTGCTGGAAAAGGAAATATCTTCACATAAAACCTAGACAGAAGCATTCTCAGAAACTCCTTTGTGATGAGTGCATTCAAATCACACACTTGAACCTTCCTTTGGAAAGAGCAGTTTTGAAACACTCTTTCTGAAGAATCTGCAAGTGGATATTTGGAGCGATTTGAGGCCTCTGCTGGAAATGAAATATCTTCACCTAAAAACTGGACGGAAGCATTCTCAGAAACTCCTTTGTGATGAGTGCATTCAACTCACAGAGTTGAAGCTTCCTTTTGATAGAGCAGTTTTGAAACACTCTTTTAGCAGCATCTGCATGTGGATATTTGGAGCGCTTTGAGGCCAAGGCTGGAAGACGAAATCTCATCACATAAAAACTCGACAGAAGCATTCTCTGAAACTTCTTTGTGATGAGTGCATTCAACTCACAGACTCGAACGTTTCTTTTGATAGAACAGTTTAGAAACACTCCTTTTGTAGAATCTGCAAGTGTTTATTTGGAGCGCTTTGAGGCCTATGTTGGAAAAGGACATATCTTCACATCAAAAGTAGACAGACGCATTCTCAGAAACTTCTTTGTGATGAGTGCATTGAACTCACAGAGTTGAACCTACCTATTGATAGAGAAGTTTTGAAACACCCTTTTTGTAGAATCTGCAAGTGAATATTTGGCGCGATTTGAGGCCTATGCGGGAAACGGAAATATCTTCACATGAAAACTAGACAGATGAATTCTCAGAAACGTCTTTGTGATGAGTGCATTCAACTCACAGACTTGAAGCTTCCTTTTGAAAGAGCAGTTTCGAAACACTCTTTTTGTAGAATCTGCAAGTGGATATTTGGAGCGCTTTGAGGGCTATGCTGGAAAAGTTAATACCTTCACCTAAAAACTAGACAGACGCATACTCAGAAACTCCTTTGTGACGTGTGCATTGAACTCACAGAGTTGAACCTTTCTTTTGATACAGAAGTTTTGAAACACTCTTTTCGTAGAACCTTCAAGTGGATGGATGGAGTGATTTGAGGCCTATGCTGGAAAAGGAAATACCTTCACGTAGAAACGAGACAAAAGCATTCTCAGACAGTTCCCTGTGCTTTGTGCATTCAACTCACAGAGTTGAACATTCCCTTTGATAGAGCAGTTTTGAAACACTCTTTTTGTAGAATCTGCAAGTGGATATTTGGAGCGCTTTGAGGCCTCTGCCTCCAAAGGAATTATCATTGCATAAAAACTAGATGGAAGCGTTCTCAGAAACTTCCTTGTGACGAGTGCATTCAACTCGCAGAGTGGAACCTTCCTTTCGATAGACCAGTTTTGAAACACTGTTTTTGTAGAATCCGCAAGTGGCTATTTGGAGCTCTTTGAGGCTTATGCTGGAAAAGGAAATATCTTCGTCTACAAACTAGACAGAAGCATTCTCAGAAACTTCTTTGTCATGTGGGGATTGAACTCACACAGTTGAACATTCCTTTACATAGAGCAGTTTTGCAACACCCTTTCGGTGGAAAGTGAAAGTGCTTATTTGGTGCGATGGCGGCATCTAGTGGATAGGGAAATACATTCAGATGAAAACAAGATACATCCATTCTCAGAAACTTCTTTGTGATGACTGCATTCTACTCACAGAGTTGAACCTTCCTTTTGATAGAACAGTTTTGAAACACTCTTTTTGTGGAATCTGCAAGTGGCTATTTGGAGCGCTTTGAGGCCTATGCTGGAAAAGGAAATCTCTTCACATAAAACCTAGACAGAAGTATTCCCAGAAAGTTTTTCTGATGTGCGCATTCAACTCACCGAGTTGAACCTTCCTTTAGATAGAGCAGTTTTGAAACACTCTGTCTGTAGTACCTGCGAGTGGATATTTGGAGTGCTTTGAGTGCTACACTGTAAAAGCAAATATCTTCACTTGGAATCTAGACAGAAGAATTCTCAGAGACTTCCCTGTGCTCTCTGCATTCCACTCACAGAGTTGAACCTTCCTTTTGATAGAACAGTTTTGAAACACTCTTGTGGTAGAATCTGCAAGTCGATATTTGGAAGGTTTGGAGGCCTATCCTGGGAAAGGAAATATCTTCCCATCAAAACTAGACAGAAGCATTCTCAGAAACTTCTTAGTGATGTGCGCATTCAAGTCACAGAGTTGAAGCTTCCTTTTGATATAGCAGTTTTGAACCACTCTTTTAGTAGAATCTGCAAGTGGATGTTTGGAGAGCTAAGAGGCCAACACTGGAAAAGGAAATATCTTCACGTAAAAACTAGACGGAAGCATTCTCAGAAACTTCAATGGGCTTTACGCATTCAACTCACAGAGTGCAATGTTGCTTTTGAGAGCGCAGTTTTAAAACACTGTTTTTGTAGAATTTGCTAGAGGATGTTTGGAGCGATGTGAGGCCTTTGCTGGAAAAGGAAATATCTTCACATAAAACCTAGACAGAAGCATTCTCAGAAACTCCTTTGTGATGAGTGCATTCAAATCACACACTTGAACCTTCCTTTGGAAAGAGCAGTTTTGAAACACTCTTTCTGAAGAATCTGCAAGTGGATATTTGGAGCGATTTGAGGCCTCTGCTGGAAATGAAATATCTTCACCTAAAAACTAGACGGAAGCATTCTCAGAAACTCCTTTGTGATGAGTGCATTCAACTCACAGAGTTGAAGCTTCCTTTTGATAGAGCAGTTTTGAAACACTCTTTTAGCAGCATCTGCAAGTGGATATTTGGAGCGCTTTGAGGCCAAGGCTGGAAAACGAAATCTCATCACATAAAAACTCGACAGAAGCATTCTCTGAAACTTCTTTGTGATGAGTGCATTCAACTCACAGACTCGAACGTTTCTTTTGATAGAACAGTTTAGAAACACTCCTTTTGTAGAATCTGCAAGTGTTTATTTGGAGCGCTTTGAGGCCTATGTTGGAAAAGGACATATCTTCACATCAAAAGTAGACAGACGCATTCTCAGAAACTTCTTTGTGATGAGTGCATTGAACTCACAGAGTTGAACCTACCTATTGATAGAGAAGTTTTGAAACACCCTTTTTGTAGAATCTGCAAGTGAATATTTGGCGCGATTTGAGGCCTATGCGGGAAACGGAAATATCTTCACATGAAAACTAGACAGATGAATTCTCAGAAACGTCTTTGTGATGAGTGCATTCAACTCACAGACTTGAAGCTTCCTTTTGAAAGAGCAGTTTCGAAACACTCTTTTTGTAGAATCTGCAAGTGGATATTTGGAGCGCTTTGAGGGCTATGCTGGAAAAGTTAATACCTTCACCTAAAAACTAGACAGACGCATACTCAGAAACTCCTTTGTGACGTGTGCATTGAACTCACAGAGTTGAACCTTTCTTTTGATACAGAAGTTTTGAAACACTCTTTTCGTAGAACCTTCAAGTGGATGGATGGAGTGATTTGAGGCCTATGCTGGAAAAGGAAATACCTTCACGTAGAAACGAGACAAAAGCATTCTCAGACAGTTCCCTGTGCTTTGTGCATTCAACTCACAGAGTTGAACATTCCCTTTGATAGAGCAGTTTTGAAACACTCTTTTTGTAGAATCTGCAAGTGGATATTTGGAGCGCTTTGAGGCCTCTGCCGCCAAAGGAATTATCATTGCATAAAAACTAGATGGAAGCGTTCTCAGAAACTTCCTTGTGACGAGTGCATTCAACTCGCAGAGTGGAACCTTCCTTTCGATAGACCAGTTTTGAAACACTGTTTTTGTAGAATCCGCAAGTGGCTATTTGGAGCTCTTTGAGGCTTATGCTGGAAAAGGAAATATCTTCGTCTACAAACTAGACAGAAGCATTCTCAGAAACTTCTTTGTCATGTGGGGATTGAACTCACACAGTTGAACATTCCTTTACATAGAGCAGTTTTGCAACACCCTTTCGGTGGAAAGTGAAAGTGCTTATTTGGTGCGATGGCGGCATCTAGTGGATAGGGAAATACATTCAGATGAAAACAAGATACATCCATTCTCAGAAACTTCTTTGTGATGACTGCATTCTACTCACAGAGTTGAACCTTCCTTTTGATAGAACAGTTTTGAAACACTCTTTTTGTGGAATCTGCAAGTGGCTATTTGGAGCGCTTTGAGGCCTATGCTGGAAAAGGAAATCTCTTCACATAAAACCTAGACAGAAGTATTCCCAGAAAGTTTTTCTGATGTGCGCATTCAACTCACCGAGTTGAACCTTCCTTTAGATAGAGCAGTTTTGAAACACTCTGTCTGTAGTACCTGCGAGTGGATATTTGGAGTGCTTTGAGTGCTACACTGTAAAAGCAAATATCTTCACTTGGAATCTAGACAGAAGAATTCTCAGAGACTTCCCTGTGCTCTCTGCATTCCACTCACAGATTTGAACCTTCCTTTTGATAGAACAGTTTTGAAACACTCTTGTGGTAGAATCTGCAAGTCGATATTTGGAAGGTTTGGAGGCCTATCCTGGGAAAGGAAATATCTTCCCATCAAAACTAGACAGAAGCATTCTCAGAAACTTCTTAGTGATGTGCGCATTCAAGTCACAGAGTTGAAGCTTCCTTTTGATATAGCAGTTTTGAACCACTCTTTTAGTAGAATCTGCAAGTGGATGTTTGGAGAGCTAAGAGGCCAACACTGGAAAAGGAAATCTCTTCACGTAAAAACTAGACGGAAGCATTCTCAGAAACTTCAATGGGCTTTACGCATTCAACTCACAGAGTGCAATGTTGCTTTTGAGAGCGCAGTTTTAAAACACTGTTTTTGTAGAATTTGCTAGAGGATGTTTGGAGCGATGTGAGGCCTTTGCTGGAAAAGGAAATATCTTCACATAAAACCTAGACAGAAGCATTCTCAGAAACTCCTTTGTGATGAGTGCATTCAAATCACACACTTGAACCTTCCTTTGGAAAGAGCAGTTTTGAAACACTCTTTCTGAAGAATCTGCAAGTGGATATTTGGAGCGATTTGAGGCCTATGCTGGAAATGAAATATCTTCACCTAAAAACTAGACGGAAGCATTCTCAGAAACTCCTTTGTGATGAGTGCATTCAACTCACAGAGTTGAAGCTTCCTTTTGATAGAGCAGTTTTGAAACACTCTTTTAGCAGCATCTGCAAGTGGATATTTGGAGCGCTTTGAGGCCAAGGCTGGAAAACGAAATCTCATCACATAAAAACTCGACAGAAGCATTCTCTGAAACTTCTTTGTGATGAGTGCATTCAACTCACAGACTCGAACGTTTCTTTTGATAGAACAGTTTAGAAACACTCCTTTTGTAGAATCTGCAAGTGTTTATTTGGAGCGCTTTGAGGCCTATGTTGGAAAAGGACATATCTTCACATCAAAAGTAGACAGACGCATTCTCAGAAACTTCTTTGTGATGAGTGCATTGAACTCACAGAGTTGAACCTACCTATTGATAGAGAAGTTTTGAAACACCCTTTTTGTAGAATCTGCAAGTGAATATTTGGCGCGATTTGAGGCCTATGCGGGAAACGGAAATATCTTCACATGAAAACTAGACAGATGAATTCTCAGAAACGTCTTTGTGATGAGTGCATTCAACTCACAGACTTGAAGCTTCCTTTTGAAAGAGCAGTTTCGAAACACTCTTTTTGTAGAATCTGCAAGTGGATATTTGGAGCGCTTTGAGGGCTATGCTGGAAAAGTTAATACCTTCACCTAAAAACTAGACAGACGCATACTCAGAAACTCCTTTGTGACGTGTGCATTGAACTCACAGAGTTGAACCTTTCTTTTGATACAGAAGTTTTGAAACACTCTTTTCGTAGAACCTTCAAGTGGATGGATGGAGTGATTTGAGGCCTATGCTGGAAAAGGAAATACCTTCACGTAGAAACGAGACAAAAGCATTCTCAGACAGTTCCCTGTGCTTTGTGCATTCAACTCACAGAGTTGAACATTCCCTTTGATAGAGCAGTTTTGAAACACTCTTTTTGTAGAATCTGCAAGTGGATATTTGGAGCGCTTTGAGGCCTCTGCCTCCAAAGGAATTATCATTGCATAAAAACTAGATGGAAGCGTTCTCAGAAACTTCCTTGTGACGAGTGCATTCAACTCGCAGAGTGGAACCTTCCTTTCGATAGACCAGTTTTGAAACACTGTTTTTGTAGAATCCGCAAGTGGCTATTTGGAGCTCTTTGAGGCTTATGCTGGAAAAGGAAATATCTTCGTCTACAAACTAGACAGAAGCATTCTCAGAAACTTCTTTGTCATGTGGGGATTGAACTCACACAGTTGAACATTCCTTTACATAGAGCAGTTTTGCAACACCCTTTCGGTGGAAAGTGAAAGTGCTTATTTGGTGCGATGGCGGCATCTAGTGGATAGGGAAATACATTCAGATGAAAACAAGATACATCCATTCTCAGAAACTTCTTTGTGATGACTGCATTCTACTCACAGAGTTGAACCTTCCTTTTGATAGAACAGTTTTGAAACACTCTTTTTGTGGAATCTGCAAGTGGCTATTTGGAGCGCTTTGAGGCCTATGCTGGAAAAGGAAATCTCTTCACATAAAACCTAGACAGAAGTATTCCCAGAAAGTTTTTCTGATGTGCGCATTCAACTCACCGAGTTGAACCTTCCTTTAGATAGAGCAGTTTTGAAACACTCTGTCTGTAGTACCTGCGAGTGGATATTTGGAGTGCTTTGAGTGCTACACTGTAAAAGCAAATATCTTCACTTGGAATCTAGACAGAAGAATTCTCAGAGACTTCCCTGTGCTCTCTGCATTCCACTCACAGAGTTGAACCTTCCTTTTGATAGAACAGTTTTGAAACACTCTTGTGGTAGAATCTGCAAGTCGATATTTGGAAGGTTTGGAGGCCTATCCTGGGAAAGGAAATATCTTCCCATCAAAACTAGACAGAAGCATTCTCAGAAACTTCTTAGTGATGTGCGCATTCAAGTCACAGAGTTGAAGCTTCCTTTTGATATAGCAGTTTTGAACCACTCTTTTAGTAGAATCTGCAAGTGGATGTTTGGAGAGCTAAGAGGCCAACACTGGAAAAGGAAATCTCTTCACGTAAAAACTAGACGGAAGCATTCTCAGAAACTTCAATGGGCTTTACGCATTCAACTCACAGAGTGCAATGTTGCTTTTGAGAGCGCAGTTTTAAAACACTGTTTTTGTAGAATTTGCTAGAGGATGTTTGGAGCGATGTGAGGCCTTTGCTGGAAAAGGAAATATCTTCACATAAAACCTAGACAGAAGCATTCTCAGAAACTCCTTTGTGATGAGTGCATTCAAATCACACACTTGAACCTTCCTTTGGAAAGAGCAGTTTTGAAACACTCTTTCTGAAGAATCTGCAAGTGGATATTTGGAGCGATTTGAGGCCTCTGCTGGAAATGAAATATCTTCACCTAAAAACTAGACGGAAGCATTCTCAGAAACTCCTTTGTGATGAGTGCATTCAACTCACAGAGTTGAAGCTTCCTTTTGATAGAGCAGTTTTGAAACACTCTTTTAGCAGCATCTGCAAGTGGATATTTGGAGCGCTTTGAGGCCAAGGCTGGAAAACGAAATCTCATCACATAAAAACTCGACAGAAGCATTCTCTGAAACTTCTTTGTGATGAGTGCATTCAACTCACAGACTCGAACGTTTCTTTTGATAGAACAGTTTAGAAACACTCCTTTTGTAGAATCTGCAAGTGTTTATTTGGAGCGCTTTGAGGCCTATGTTGGAAAAGGACATATCTTCACATCAAAAGTAGACAGACGCATTCTCAGAAACTTCTTTGTGATGAGTGCATTGAACTCACAGAGTTGAACCTACCTATTGATAGAGAAGTTTTGAAACACCCTTTTTGTAGAATCTGCAAGTGAATATTTGGCGCGATTTGAGGCCTATGCGGGAAACGGAAATATCTTCACATGAAAACTAGACAGATGAATTCTCAGAAACGTCTTTGTGATGAGTGCATTCAACTCACAGACTTGAAGCTTCCTTTTGAAAGAGCAGTTTCGAAACACTCTTTTTGTAGAATCTGCAAGTGGATATTTGGAGCGCTTTGAGGGCTATGCTGGAAAAGTTAATACCTTCACCTAAAAACTAGACAGACGCATACTCAGAAACTCCTTTGTGACGTGTGCATTGAACTCACAGAGTTGAACCTTTCTTTTGATACAGAAGTTTTGAAACACTCTTTTCGTAGAACCTTCAAGTGGATGGATGGAGTGATTTGAGGCCTATGCTGGAAAAGGAAATACCTTCACGTAGAAACGAGACAAAAGCATTCTCAGACAGTTCCCTGTGCTTTGTGCATTCAACTCACAGAGTTGAACATTCCCTTTGATAGAGCAGTTTTGAAACACTCTTTTTGTAGAATCTGCAAGTGGATATTTGGAGCGCTTTGAGGCCTCTGCCGCCAAAGGAATTATCATTGCATAAAAACTAGATGGAAGCGTTCTCAGAAACTTCCTTGTGACGAGTGCATTCAACTCGCAGAGTGGAACCTTCCTTTCGATAGACCAGTTTTGAAACACTGTTTTTGTAGAATCCGCAAGTGGCTATTTGGAGCTCTTTGAGGCTTATGCTGGAAAAGGAAATATCTTCGTCTACAAACTAGACAGAAGCATTCTCAGAAACTTCTTTGTCATGTGGGGATTGAACTCACACAGTTGAACATTCCTTTACATAGAGCAGTTTTGCAACACCCTTTCGGTGGAAAGTGAAAGTGCTTATTTGGTGCGATGGCGGCATCTAGTGGATAGGGAAATACATTCAGATGAAAACAAGATACATCCATTCTCAGAAACTTCTTTGTGATGACTGCATTCTACTCACAGAGTTGAACCTTCCTTTTGATAGAACAGTTTTGAAACACTCTTTTTGTGGAATCTGCAAGTGGCTATTTGGAGCGCTTTGAGGCCTATGCTGGAAAAGGAAATCTCTTCACATAAAACCTAGACAGAAGTATTCCCAGAAAGTTTTTCTGATGTGCGCATTCAACTCACCGAGTTGAACCTTCCTTTAGATAGAGCAGTTTTGAAACACTCTGTCTGTAGTACCTGCGAGTGGATATTTGGAGTGCTTTGAGTGCTACACTGTAAAAGCAAATATCTTCACTTGGAATCTAGACAGAAGAATTCTCAGAGACTTCCCTGTGCTCTCTGCATTCCACTCACAGAGTTGAACCTTCCTTTTGATAGAACAGTTTTGAAACACTCTTGTGGTAGAATCTGCAAGTCGATATTTGGAAGGTTTGGAGGCCTATCCTGGGAAAGGAAATATCTTCCCATCAAAACTAGACAGAAGCATTCTCAGAAACTTCTTAGTGATGTGCGCATTCAAGTCACAGAGTTGAAGCTTCCTTTTGATATAGCAGTTTTGAACCACTCTTTTAGTAGAATCTGCAAGTGGATGTTTGGAGAGCTAAGAGGCCAACACTGGAAAAGGAAATCTCTTCACGTAAAAACTAGACGGAAGCATTCTCAGAAACTTCAATGGGCTTTACGCATTCAACTCACAGAGTGCAATGTTGCTTTTGAGAGCGCAGTTTTAAAACACTGTTTTTGTAGAATTTGCTAGAGGATGTTTGGAGCGATGTGAGGCCTTTGCTGGAAAAGGAAATATCTTCACATAAAACCTAGACAGAAGCATTCTCAGAAACTCCTTTGTGATGAGTGCATTCAAATCACACACTTGAACCTTCCTTTGGAAAGAGCAGTTTTGAAACACTCTTTCTGAAGAATCTGCAAGTGGATATTTGGAGCGATTTGAGGCCTATGCTGGAAATGAAATATCTTCACCTAAAAACTAGACGGAAGCATTCTCAGAAACTCCTTTGTGATGAGTGCATTCAACTCACAGAGTTGAAGCTTCCTTTTGATAGAGCAGTTTTGAAACACTCTTTTAGCAGCATCTGCAAGTGGATATTTGGAGCGCTTTGAGGCCAAGGCTGGAAAACGAAATCTCATCACATAAAAACTCGACAGAAGCATTCTCTGAAACTTCTTTGTGATGAGTGCATTCAACTCACAGACTCGAACGTTTCTTTTGATAGAACAGTTTAGAAACACTCCTTTTGTAGAATCTGCAAGTGTTTATTTGGAGCGCTTTGAGGCCTATGTTGGAAAAGGACATATCTTCACATCAAAAGTAGACAGACGCATTCTCAGAAACTTCTTTGTGATGAGTGCATTGAACTCACAGAGTTGAACCTACCTATTGATAGAGAAGTTTTGAAACACCCTTTTTGTAGAATCTGCAAGTGAATATTTGGCGCGATTTGAGGCCTATGCGGGAAACGGAAATATCTTCACATGAAAACTAGACAGATGAATTCTCAGAAACGTCTTTGTGATGAGTGCATTCAACTCACAGACTTGAAGCTTCCTTTTGAAAGAGCAGTTTCGAAACACTCTTTTTGTAGAATCTGCAAGTGGATATTTGGAGCGCTTTGAGGGCTATGCTGGAAAAGTTAATACCTTCACCTAAAAACTAGACAGACGCATACTCAGAAACTCCTTTGTGACGTGTGCATTGAACTCACATAGTTGAACCTTTCTTTTGATACAGAAGTTTTGAAACACTCTTTTCGTAGAATCTTCAAGTGGATGGATGGAGTGATTTGAGGCCTATGCTGGAAAAGGAAATACCTTCACGTAGAAACGAGACAAAAGCATTCTCAGACAGTTCCCGGTGCTTTGTGCATTCAACTCACAGAGTTGAACATTCCCTTTGATAGAGCAGTTTGGAAACACTCTTTTTGTAGAATCTGCAAGTGGATATTTGGAGCGCTTTGAGGCCTCTGCCGCCAAAGGAATTATCATTGCATAAAAACTAGATGGAAGCGTTCTCAGAAACTTCCTTGTGACGAGTGCATTCAACTCGCAGAGTGGAACCTTCCTTTCGATAGACCAGTTTTGAAACACTGTTTTTGTAGAATCCGCAAGTGGCTATTTGGAGCTCTTTGAGGCTTATGCTGGAAAAGGAAATATCTTCGTCTACAAACTAGACAGAAGCATTCTCAGAAACTTCTTTGTCATGTGGGGATTGAACTCACACAGTTGAACATTCCTTTACATAGAGCAGTTTTGCAACACCCTTTCGGTGGAAAGTGAAAGTGCTTATTTGGTGCGATGGCGGCATCTAGTGGATAGGGAAATACATTCAGATGAAAACAAGATACATCCATTCTCAGAAACTTCTTTGTGATGACTGCATTCTACGCACAGAGTTGAACCTTCCTTTTGATAGAACAGTTTTGAAACACTCTTTTTGTGGAATCTGCAAGTGGCTATTTGGAGCGCTTTGAGGCCTATGCTGGTAAAGGAAATCTCTTCACATAAAACCTAGACAGAAGTATTCCCAGAAAGTTTTTCTGATGTGCGCATTCAACTCACCGAGTTGAACCTTCCTTTAGATAGAGCAGTTTTGAAACACTCTGTCTGTAGTACCTGCGAGTGGATATTTGGAGTGCTTTGAGTGCTACACTGTAAAAGCAAATATCTTCACTTGGAATCTAGACAGAAGAATTCTCAGAGACTTCCCTGTGCTCTCTGCATTCCACTCACAGAGTTGAACCTTCCTTTTGATAGAACAGTTTTGAAACACTCTTGTGGTAGAATCTGCAAGTCGATATTTGGAAGGTTTGGAGGCCTATCCTGGGAAAGGAAATATCTTCCCATCAAAACTAGACAGAAGCATTCTCAGAAACTTCTTAGTGATGTGCGCATTCAAGTCACAGAGTTGAAGCTTCCTTTTGATATAGCAGTTTTGAACCACTCTTTTAGTAGAATCTGCAAGTGGATGTTTGGAGAGCTAAGAGGCCAACACTGGAAAAGGAAATCTCTTCACGTAAAAACTAGACGGAAGCATTCTCAGAAACTTCAATGGGCTTTACGCATTCAACTCACAGAGTGCAATGTTGCTTTTGAGAGCGCAGTTTTAAAACACTGTTTTTGTAGAATTTGCTAGAGGATGTTTGGAGCGATGTGAGGCCTTTGCTGGAAAAGGAAATATCTTCACATAAAACCTAGACAGAAGCATTCTCAGAAACTCCTTTGTGATGAGTGCATTCAAATCACACACTTGAACCTTCCTTTGGAAAGAGCAGTTTTGAAACACTCTTTCTGAAGAATCTGCAAGTGGATATTTGGAGCGATTTGAGGCCTATGCTGGAAATGAAATATCTTCACCTAAAAACTAGACGGAAGCATTCTCAGAAACTCCTTTGTGATGAGTGCATTCAACTCACAGAGTTGAAGCTTCCTTTTGATAGAGCAGTTTTGAAACACTCTTTTAGCAGCATCTGCAAGTGGATATTTGGAGCGCTTTGAGGCCAAGGCTGGAAAACGAAATATCATCACATAAAAACTCGACAGAAGCATTCTCTGAAACTTCTTTGTGATGAGTGCATTCAACTCACAGACTCGAACGTTTCTTTTGATAGAACAGTTTAGAAACACTCCTTTTGTAGAATCTGCAAGTGTTTATTTGGAGCGCTTTGACGCCTATGCTGGAAAAGGACATATCTTCACATCAAAAGTAGACAGACGCATTCTCAGAAACTTCTTTGTGATGAGTGCATTGAACTCACAGAGTTGAACCTACCTATTGATAGAGAAGTTTTGAAACACCCTTTTTGTAGAATCTGCAAGTGAATATTTGGCGCGATTTGAGGCCTATGCGGGAAACGGAAATATCTTCACATGAAAACTAGACAGATGAATTCTCAGAAACGTCTTTGTGATGAGTGCATTCAACTCACAGACTTGAAGCTTCCTTTTGAAAGAGCAGTTTCGAAACACTCTTTTTGTAGAATCTGCAAGTGGATATTTGGAGCGCTTTGAGGGCTATGCTGGAAAAGTTAATACCTTCACCTAAAAACTAGACAGACGCATACTCAGAAACTTCTTTGTGACGTGTGCATTGAACTCACAGAGTTGAACCTTTCTTTTGATACAGAAGTTTTGAAACACTCTTTTCGTAGAACCTTCAAGTGGATGGATGGAGTGATTTGAGGCCTATGGTGGAAAAGGAAATACCTTCACGTAGAAACGAGACAAAAGCATTCTCAGACAGTTCCCTGTGCTTTGTGCATTCAACTCACAGAGTTGAACATTCCCTTTGATAGAGCAGTTTTGAAACACTCTTTTTTTAGAATCTGCAAGTGGATATTTGGAGCGCTTTGAGGCCTCTGCCGCCAAAGGAATTATCATTGCATAAAAACTAGATGGAAGCGTTCTCAGAAACTTCCTTGTGACGAGTGCATTCAACTCGCAGAGTGGAACCTTCCTTTCGATAGAGCAGTTTTGAAACACTGTTTTTGTAGAATCCGCAAGTGGCTATTTGGAGCTCTTTGAGGCTTATGCTGGAAAAGGAAATATCTTCGTCTACACACTAGACAGAAGCATTCTCAGAAACTTCTTTGTCATGTGGGGATTGAACTCACAGAGTTGAACATTCCTTTACATAGAGCAGTTTTGCAACACCCTTTCGGTGGAAAGTGAAAGTGCTTATTTGGTGCGATGGCGGCATCTAGTGGATAGGGAAATACATTCAGATGAAAACAAGATACATCCATTCTCAGAAACTTCTTTGTGATGACTGCATTCTACGCACAGAGTTGAACCTTCCTTTTGATAGAACAGTTTTGAAACACTCTTTTTGTGGAATCTGCAAGTGGCTATTTGGAGCGCTTTGAGGCCTATGCTGGAAAAGGAAATCTCTTCACATAAAACCTAGACAGAAGTATTCCCAGAAAGTTTTTCTGATGTGCGCATTCAACTCACCGAGTTGAACCTTCCTTTAGATAGAGCAGTTTTGAAACACTCTGTCTGTAGTACCTGCGAGTGGATATTTGGAGTGCTTTGAGTGCTACACTGTAAAAGCAAATATCTTCACTTGGAATCTAGACAGAAGAATTCTCAGAGACTTCCCTGTGCTCTCTGCATTCCACTCACAGAGTTGAACCTTCCTTTTGATAGAACAGTTTTGAAACACTCTTGTGGTAGAATCTGCAAGTCGATATTTGGAAGGTTTGGAGGCCTATCCTGGGAAAGGAAATATCTTCCCATCAAAACTAGACAGAAGCATTCTCAGAAACTTCTTAGTGATGTGCGCATTCAAGTCACAGAGTTGAAGCTTCCTTTTGATATAGCAGTTTTGAACCACTCTTTTAGTAGAATCTGCAAGTGGATGTTTGGAGAGCTAAGAGGCCAACACTGGAAAAGGAAATCTCTTCACGTAAAAACTAGACGGAAGCATTCTCAGAAACTTCAATGGGCTTTACGCATTCAACTCACAGAGTGCAATGTTGCTTTTGAGAGCGCAGTTTTAAAACACTGTTTTTGTAGAATTTGCTAGAGGATGTTTGGAGCGATGTGAGGCCTTTGCTGGAAAAGGAAATATCTTCACATAAAACCTAGACAGAAGCATTCTCAGAAACTCCTTTGTGATGAGTGCATTCAAATCACACACTTGAACCTTCCTTTGGAAAGAGCAGTTTTGAAACACTCTTTCTGAAGAATCTGCAAGTGGATATTTGGAGCGATTTGAGGCCTATGCTGGAAATGAAATATCTTCACCTAAAAACTAGACGGAAGCATTCTCAGAAACTCCTTTGTGATGAGTGCATTCAACTCACAGAGTTGAAGCTTCCTTTTGATAGAGCAGTTTTGAAACACTCTTTTAGCAGCATCTGCAAGTGGATATTTGGAGCGCTTTGAGGCCAAGGCTGGAAAACGAAATCTCATCACATAAAAACTCGACAGAAGCATTCTCTGAAACTTCTTTGTGATGAGTGCATTCAACTCACAGACTCGAACGTTTCTTTTGATAGAACAGTTTAGAAACACTCCCTTTGTAGAATCTGCAAGTGTTTATTTGGAGCGCTTTGAGGCCTATGTTGGAAAAGGACATATCTTCACATCAAAAGTAGACAGACGCATTCTCAGAAACTTCTTTGTGATGAGTGCATTGAACTCACAGAGTTGAACCTACCTATTGATAGAGAAGTTTTGAAACACCCTTTTTGTAGAATCTGCAAGTGAATATTTGGCGCGATTTGAGGCCTATGCGGGAAACGGAAATATCTTCACATGAAAACTAGACAGATGAATTCTCAGAAACGTCTTTGTGATGAGTGCATTCAACTCACAGACTTGAAGCTTCCTTTTGAAAGAGCAGTTTCGAAACACTCTTTTTGTAGAATCTGCAAGTGGATATTTGGAGCGCTTTGAGGGCTATGCTGGAAAAGTTAATACCTTCACCTAAAAACTAGACAGACGCATACTCAGAAACTTCTTTGTGACGTGTGCATTGAACTCACAGAGTTGAACCTTTCTTTTGATACAGAAGTTTTGAAACACTCTTTTCGTAGAACCTTCAAGTGGATGGATGGAGTGATTTGAGGCCTATGCTGGAAAAGGAAATACCTTCACGTAGAAACGAGACAAAAGCATTCTCAGACAGTTCCCTGTGCTTTGTGCATTCAACTCACAGAGTTGAACATTCCCTTTGATAGAGCAGTTTTGAAACACTCTTTTTGTAGAATCTGCAAGTGGATATTTGGAGCGCTTTGAGGCCTCTGCCGCCAAAGGAATTATCATTGCATAAAAACTAGATGGAAGCGTTCTCAGAAACTTCCTTGTGACGAGTGCATTCAACTCGCAGAGTGGAACCTTCCTTTCGATAGACCAGTTTTGAAACACTGTTTTTGTAGAATCCGCAAGTGGCTATTTGGAGCTCTTTGAGGCTTATGCTGGAAAAGGAAATATCTTCGTCTACACACTAGACAGAAGCATTCTCAGAAACTTCTTTGTCATGTGGGGATTGAACTCACAGAGTTGAACATTCCTTTACATAGAGCAGTTTTGCAACACCCTTTCGGTGGAAAGTGAAAGTGCTTATTTGGTGCGATGGCGGCATCTAGTGGATAGGGAAATACATTCAGATGAAAACAAGATACATCCATTCTCAGAAACTTCTTTGTGATGACTGCATTCTACTCACAGAGTTGAACCTTCCTTTTGATAGAACAGTTTTGAAACACTCTTTTTGTGGAATCTGCAAGTGGCTATTTGGAGCGCTTTGAGGCCTATGCTGGAAAAGGAAATCTCTTCACATAAAACCTAGACAGAAGTATTCCCAGAAAGTTTTTCTGATGTGCGCATTCAACTCACCGAGTTGAACCTTCCTTTAGATAGAGCAGTTTTGAAACACTCTGTCTGTAGTACCTGCGAGTGGATATTTGGAGTGCTTTGAGTGCTACACTGTAAAAGCAAATATCTTCACTTGGAATCTAGACAGAAGAATTCTCAGAGACTTCCCTGTGCTCTCTGCATTCCACTCACAGAGTTGAACCTTCCTTTTGATAGAACAGTTTTGAAACACTCTTGTGGTAGAATCTGCAAGTCGATATTTGGAAGGTTTGGAGGCCTATCCTGGGAAAGGAAATATCTTCCCATCAAAACTAGACAGAAGCATTCTCAGAAACTTCTTAGTGATGTGCGCATTCAAGTCACAGAGTTGAAGCTTCCTTTTGATATAGCAGTTTTGAACCACTCTTTTAGTAGAATCTGCAAGTGGATGTTTGGAGAGCTAAGAGGCCAACACTGGAAAAGGAAATCTCTTCACGTAAAAACTAGACGGAAGCATTCTCAGAAACTTCAATGGGCTTTACGCATTCAACTCACAGAGTGCAATGTTGCTTTTGAGAGCGCAGTTTTAAAACACTGTTTTTGTAGAATTTGCTAGAGGATGTTTGGAGCGATGTGAGGCCTTTGCTGGAAAAGGAAATATCTTCACATAAAACCTAGACAGAAGCATTCTCAGAAACTCCTTTGTGATGAGTGCATTCAAATCACACACTTGAACCTTCCTTTGGAAAGAGCAGTTTTGAAACACTCTTTCTGAAGAATCTGCAAGTGGATATTTGGAGCGATTTGAGGCCTATGCTGGAAATGAAATATCTTCACCTAAAAACTAGACGGAAGCATTCTCAGAAACTCCTTTGTGATGAGTGCATTCAACTCACAGAGTTGAAGCTTCCTTTTGATAGAGCAGTTTTGAAACACTCTTTTAGCAGCATCTGCAAGTGGATATTTGGAGCGCTTTGAGGCCAAGGCTGGAAAACGAAATCTCATCACATAAAAACTCGACAGAAGCATTCTCTGAAACTTCTTTGTGATGAGTGCATTCAACTCACAGACTCGAACGTTTCTTTTGATAGAACAGTTTAGAAACACTCCTTTTGTAGAATCTGCAAGTGTTTATTTGGAGCGCTTTGAGGCCTATGTTGGAAAAGGACATATCTTCACATCAAAAGTAGACAGACGCATTCTCAGAAACTTCTTTGTGATGAGTGCATTGAACTCACAGAGTTGAACCTACCTATTGATAGAGAAGTTTTGAAACACCCTTTTTGTAGAATCTGCAAGTGAATATTTGGCGCGATTTGAGGCCTATGCGGGAAACGGAAATATCTTCACATGAAAACTAGACAGATGAATTCTCAGAAACGTCTTTGTGATGAGTGCATTCAACTCACGGACTTGAAGCTTCCTTTTGAAAGAGCAGTTTCGAAACACTCTTTTTGTAGAATCTGCAAGTGGATATTTGGAGCGCTTTGAGGGCTATGCTGGAAAAGTTAATACCTTCACCTAAAAACTAGACAGACGCATACTCAGAAACTTCTTTGTGACGTGTGCATTGAACTCACAGAGTTGAACCTTTCTTTTGATACAGAAGTTTTGAAACACTCTTTTCGTAGAACCTTCAAGTGGATGGATGGAGTGATTTGAGGCCTATGCTGGAAAAGGAAATACCTTCACGTAGAAACGAGACAAAAGCATTCTCAGACAGTTCCCTGTGCTTTGTGCATTCAACTCACAGAGTTGAACATTCCCTTTGATAGAGCAGTTTTGAAACACTCTTTTTGTAGAATCTGCAAGTGGATATTTGGAGCGCTTTGAGGCCTCTGCCGCCAAAGGAATTATCATTGCATAAAAACTAGATGGAAGCGTTCTCAGAAACTTCCTTGTGACGAGTGCATTCAACTCGCAGAGTGGAACCTTCCTTTCGATAGACCAGTTTTGAAACACTGTTTTTGTAGAATCCGCAAGTGGCTATTTGGAGCTCTTTGAGGCTTATGCTGGAAAAGGAAATATCTTCGTCTACACACTAGACAGAAGCATTCTCAGAAACTTCTTTGTCATGTGGGGATTGAACTCACAGAGTTGAACATTCCTTTACATAGAGCAGTTTTGCAACACCCTTTCGGTGGAAAGTGAAAGTGCTTATTTGGTGCGATGGCGGCATCTAGTGGATAGGGAAATACATTCAGATGAAAACAAGATACATCCATTCTCAGAAACTTCTTTGTGATGACTGCATTCTACTCACAGAGTTGAACCTTCCTTTTGATAGAACAGTTCTGAAACACTCTTTTTGTGGAATCTGCAAGTGGCTATTTGGAGCGCTTTGAGGCCTATGCTGGAAAAGGAAATCTCTTCACATAAAACCTAGACAGAAGTATTCCCAGAAAGTTTTTCTGATGTGCGCATTCAACTCACCGAGTTGAACCTTCCTTTAGATAGAGCAGTTTTGAAACACTCTGTCTGTAGTACCTGCGAGTGGATATTTGGAGTGCTTTGAGTGCTACACTGTAAAAGCAAATATCTTCACTTGGAATCTAGACAGAAGAATTCTCAGAGACTTCCCTGTGCTCTCTGCATTCCACTCACAGAGTTGAACCTTCCTTTTGATAGAACAGTTTTGAAACACTCTTGTGGTAGAATCTGCAAGTCGATATTTGGAAGGTTTGGAGGCCTATCCTGGGAAAGGAAATATCTTCCCATCAAAACTAGACAGAAGCATTCTCAGAAACTTCTTAGTGATGTGTGCATTCAAGTCACAGAGTTGAAGCTTCCTTTTGATATAGCAGTTTTGAACCACTCTTTTAGTAGAATCTGCAAGTGGATGTTTGGAGAGCTAAGAGGCCAACACTGGAAAAGGAAATCTCTTCACGTAAAAACTAGACGGAAGCATTCTCAGAAACTTCAATGGGCTTTACGCATTCAACTCACAGAGTGCAATGTTGCTTTTGAGAGCGCAGTTTTAAAACACTGTTTTTGTAGAATTTGCTAGAGGATGTTTGGAGCGATGTGAGGCCTTTGCTGGAAAAGGAAATATCTTCACATAAAACCTAGACAGAAGCATTCTCAGAAACTCCTTTGTGATGAGTGCATTCAAATCACACACTTGAACCTTCCTTTGGAAAGAGCAGTTTTGAAACACTCTTTCGGAAGAATCTGCAAGTGGATATTTGGAGCGATTTGAGGCCTATGCTGGAAATGAAATATCTTCACCTAAAAACTAGACGGAAGCATTCTCAGAAACTCCTTTGTGATGAGTGCATTCAACTCACAGAGTTGAAGCTTCCTTTTGATAGAGCAGTTTTGAAACACTCTTTTAGCAGCATCTGCCAGTGGATATTTGGAGCGCTTTGAGGCCAAGGCTGGAAAACGAAATCTCATCACATAAAAACTCGACAGAAGCATTCTCTGAAACTTCTTTGTGATGAGTGCATTCAACTCACAGACTCGAACGTTTCTTTTGATAGAACAGTTTAGAAACACTCCTTTTGTAGAATCTGCAAGTGTTTATTTGGAGCGCTTTGAGGCCTATGTTGGAAAAGGACATATCTTCACATCAAAAGTAGACAGACGCATTCTCAGAAACTTCTTTGTGATGAGTGCATTGAACTCACAGAGTTGAACCTACCTATTGATAGAGAAGTTTTGAAACACCCTTTTTGTAGAATCTGCAAGTGAATATTTGGCGCGATTTGAGGCCTATGCGGGAAACGGAAATATCTTCACATGAAAACTAGACAGATGAATTCTCAGAAACGTCTTTGTGATGAGTGCATTCAACTCACGGACTTGAAGCTTCCTTTTGAAAGAGCAGTTTCGAAACACTCTTTTTGTAGAATCTGCAAGTGGATATTTGGAGCGCTTTGAGGGCTATGCTGGAAAAGTTAATACCTTCACCTAAAAACTAGACAGACGCATACTCAGAAACTCCTTTGTGACGTGTGCATTGAACTCACAGAGTTGAACCTTTCTTTTGATACAGAAGTTTTGAAACACTCTTTTCGTAGAACCTTCAAGTGGATGGATGGAGTGATTTGAGGCCTATGCTGGAAAAGGAAATACCTTCACGTAGAAACGAGACAAAAGCATTCTCAGACAGTTCCCTGTGCTTTGTGCATTCAACTCACAGAGTTGAACATTCCCTTTGATAGAGCAGTTTTGAAACACTCTTTTTGTAGAATCTGCAAGTGGATATTTGGAGCGCTTTGAGGCCTCTGCCGCCAAAGGAATTATCATTGCATAAAAACTAGATGGAAGCGTTCTCAGAAACTTCCTTGTGACGAGTGCATTCAACTCGCAGAGTGGAACCTTCCTTTCGATAGACCAGTTTTGAAACACTGTTTTTGTAGAATCCGCAAGTGGCTATTTGGAGCTCTTTGAGGCTTATGCTGGAAAAGGAAATATCTTCGTCTACAAACTAGACAGAAGCATTCTCAGAAACTTCTTTGTCATGTGGGGATTGAACTCACAGAGTTGAACATTCCTTTACATAGAGCAGTTTTGCAACACCCTTTCGGTGGAAAGTGAAAGTGCTTATTTGGTGCGATGGCGGCATCTAGTGGATAGGGAAATACATTCAGATGAAAACAAGATACATCCATTCTCAGAAACTTCTTTGTGATGACTGCATTCTACTCACAGAGTTGAACCTTCCTTTTGATAGAACAGTTTTGAAACACTCTTTTTGTGGAATCTGCAAGTGGCTATTTGGAGCGCTTTGAGGCCTATGCTGGAAAAGGAAATCTCTTCACATAAAACCTAGACAGAAGTATTCCCAGAAAGTTTTTCTGATGTGCGCATTCAACTCACCGAGTTGAACCTTCCTTTAGATAGAGCAGTTTTGAAACACTCTGTCTGTAGTACCTGCGAGTGGATATTTGGAGTGATTTGAGTGCTACACTGTAAAAGCGAATATCTTCACTTGGAATCTAGACAGAAGAATTCTCAGAGACTTCCCTGTGCTCTCTGCATTCCACTCACAGATTTGAACCTTCCTTTTGATAGAACAGTTTTGAAACACTCTTGTGGTAGAATCTGCAAGTCGATATTTGGAAGGTTTGGAGGCCTATCCTGGGAAAGGAAATATCTTCCCATCAAAACTAGACAGAAGCATTCTCAGAAACTTCTTAGTGATGTGCGCATTCAAGTCACAGAGTTGAAGCTTCCTTTTGATATAGCAGTTTTGAACCACTCTTTTAGTAGAATCTGCAAGTGGATGTTTGGAGAGCTAAGAGGCCAACACTGGAAAAGGAAATCTCTTCACGTAAAAACTAGACGGAAGCATTCTCAGAAACTTCAATGGGCTTTACGCATTCAACTCACAGAGTGCAATGTTGCTTTTGAGAGCGCAGTTTTAAAACACTGTTTTTGTAGAATTTGCTAGAGGATGTTTGGAGCGATGTGAGGCCTTTGCTGGAAAAGGAAATATCTTCACATAAAACCTAGACAGAAGCATTCTCAGAAACTCCTTTGTGATGAGTGCATTCAAATCACACACTTGAACCTTCCTTTGGAAAGAGCAGTTTTGAAACACTCTTTCTGAAGAATCTGCAAGTGGATATTTGGAGCGATTTGAGGCCTATGCTGGAAATGAAATATCTTCACCTAAAAACTAGACGGAAGCATTCTCAGAAACTCCTTTGTGATGAGTGCATTCAACTCACAGAGTTGAAGCTTCCTTTTGATAGAGCAGTTTTGAAACACTCTTTTAGCAGCATCTGCAAGTGGATATTTGGAGCGCTTTGAGGCCAAGGCTGGAAAACGAAATCTCATCACATAAAAACTCGACAGAAGCATTCTCTGAAACTTCTTTGTGATGAGTGCATTCAACTCACAGACTCGAACGTTTCTTTTGATAGAACAGTTTAGAAACACTCCTTTTGTAGAATCTGCAAGTGTTTATTTGGAGCGCTTTGAGGCCTATGTTGGAAAAGGACATATCTTCACATCAAAAGTAGACAGACGCATTCTCAGAAACTTCTTTGTGATGAGTGCATTGAACTCACAGAGTTGAACCTACCTATTGATAGAGAAGTTTTGAAACACCCTTTTTGTAGAATCTGCAAGTGAATATTTGGCGCGATTTGAGGCCTATGCGGGAAACGGAAATATCTTCACATGAAAACTAGACAGATGAATTCTCAGAAACGTCTTTGTGATGAGTGCATTCAACTCACAGACTTGAAGCTTCCTTTTGAAAGAGCAGTTTCGAAACACTCTTTTTGTAGAATCTGCAAGTGGATATTTGGAGCGCTTTGAGGGCTATGCTGGAAAAGTTAATACCTTCACCTAAAAACTAGACAGACGCATACTCAGAAACTCCTTTGTGACGTGTGCATTGAACTCACAGAGTTGAACCTTTCTTTTGATACAGAAGTTTTGAAACACTCTTTTCGTAGAATCTTCAAGTGGATGGATGGAGTGATTTGAGGCCTATGCTGGAAAAGGAAATACCTTCACGTAGAAACGAGACAAAAGCATTCTCAGACAGTTCCCGGTGCTTTGTGCATTCAACTCACAGAGTTGAACATTCCCTTTGATAGAGCAGTTTGGAAACACTCTTTTTGTAGAATCTGCAAGTGGATATTTGGAGCGCTTTGAGGCCTCTGCCGCCAAAGGAATTATCATTGCATAAAAACTAGATGGAAGCGTTCTCAGAAACTTCCTTGTGACGAGTGCATTCAACTCGCAGAGTGGAACCTTCCTTTCGATAGACCAGTTTTGAAACACTGTTTTTGTAGAATCCGCAAGTGGCTATTTGGAGCTCTTTGAGGCTTATGCTGGAAAAGGAAATATCTTCGTCTACAAACTAGACAGAAGCATTCTCAGAAACTTCTTTGTCATGTGGGGATTGAACTCACACAGTTGAACATTCCTTTACATAGAGCAGTTTTGCAACACCCTTTCGGTGGAAAGTGAAAGTGCTTATTTGGTGCGATGGCGGCATCTAGTGGATAGGGAAATACATTCAGATGAAAACAAGATACATCCATTCTCAGAAACTTCTTTGTGATGACTGCATTCTACTCACAGAGTTGAACCTTCCTTTTGATAGAACAGTTTTGAAACACTCTTTTTGTGGAATCTGCAAGTGGCTATTTGGAGCGCTTTGAGGCCTATGCTGGAAAAGGAAATCTCTTCACATAAAACCTAGACAGAAGTATTCCCAGAAAGTTTTTCTGATGTGCGCATTCAACTCACCGAGTTGAACCTTCCTTTAGATAGAGCAGTTTTGAAACACTCTGTCTGTAGTACCTGCGAGTGGATATTTGGAGTGCTTTGAGTGCTACACTGTAAAAGCAAATATCTTCACTTGGAATCTAGACAGAAGAATTCTCAGAGACTTCCCTGTGCTCTCTGCATTCCACTCACAGAGTTGAACCTTCCTTTTGATAGAACAGTTTTGAAACACTCTTGTGGTAGAATCTGCAAGTCGATATTTGGAAGGTTTGGAGGCCTATCCTGGGAAAGGAAATATCTTCCCATCAAAACTAGACAGAAGCATTCTCAGAAACTTCTTAGTGATGTGCGCATTCAAGTCACAGAGTTGAAGCTTCCTTTTGATATAGCAGTTTTGAACCACTCTTTTAGTAGAATCTGCAAGTGGATGTTTGGAGAGCTAAGAGGCCAACACTGGAAAAGGAAATCTCTTCACGTAAAAACTAGACGGAAGCATTCTCAGAAACTTCAATGGGCTTTACGCATTCAACTCACAGAGTGCAATGTTGCTTTTGAGAGCGCAGTTTTAAAACACTGTTTTTGTAGAATTTGCTAGAGGATGTTTGGAGCGATGTGAGGCCTTTGCTGGAAAAGGAAATATCTTCACATAAAACCTAGACAGAAGCATTCTCAGAAACTCCTTTGTGATGAGTGCATTCAAATCACACACTTGAACCTTCCTTTGGAAAGAGCAGTTTTGAAACACTCTTTCTGAAGAATCTGCAAGTGGATATTTGGAGCGATTTGAGGCCTATGCTGGAAATGAAATATCTTCACCTAAAAACTAGACGGAAGCATTCTCAGAAACTCCTTTGTGATGAGTGCATTCAACTCACAGAGTTGAAGCTTCCTTTTGATAGAGCAGTTTTGAAACACTCTTTTAGCAGCATCTGCAAGTGGATATTTGGAGCGCTTTGAGGCCAAGGCTGGAAAACGAAATCTCATCACATAAAAACTCGACAGAAGCATTCTCTGAAACTTCTTTGTGATGAGTGCATTCAACTCACAGACTCGAACGTTTCTTTTGATAGAACAGTTTAGAAACACTCCTTTTGTAGAATCTGCAAGTGTTTATTTGGAGCGCTTTGAGGCCTATGTTGGAAAAGGACATATCTTCACATCAAAAGTAGACAGACGCATTCTCAGAAACTTCTTTGTGATGAGTGCATTGAACTCACAGAGTTGAACCTACCTATTGATAGAGAAGTTTTGAAACACCCTTTTTGTAGAATCTGCAAGTGAATATTTGGCGCGATTTGAGGCCTATGCGGGAAACGGAAATATCTTCACATGAAAACTAGACAGATGAATTCTCAGAAACGTCTTTGTGATGAGTGCATTCAACTCACAGACTTGAAGCTTCCTTTTGAAAGAGCAGTTTCGAAACACTCTTTTTGTAGAATCTGCAAGTGGATATTTGGAGCGCTTTGAGGGCTATGCTGGAAAAGTTAATACCTTCACCTAAAAACTAGACAGACGCATACTCAGAAACTCCTTTGTGACGTGTGCATTGAACTCACAGAGTTGAACCTTTCTTTTGATACAGAAGTTTTGAAACACTCTTTTCGTAGAATCTTCAAGTGGATGGATGGAGTGATTTGAGGCCTATGCTGGAAAAGGAAATACCTTCACGTAGAAACGAGACAAAAGCATTCTCAGACAGTTCCCGGTGCTTTGTGCATTCAACTCACAGAGTTGAACATTCCCTTTGATAGAGCAGTTTGGAAACACTCTTTTTGTAGAATCTGCAAGTGGATATTTGGAGCGCTTTGAGGCCTCTGCCGCCAAAGGAATTATCATTGCATAAAAACTAGATGGAAGCGTTCTCAGAAACTTCCTTGTGACGAGTGCATTCAACTCGCAGAGTGGAACCTTCCTTTCGATAGACCAGTTTTGAAACACTGTTTTTGTAGAATCCGCAAGTGGCTATTTGGAGCTCTTTGAGGCTTATGCTGGAAAAGGAAATATCTTCGTCTACAAACTAGACAGAAGCATTCTCAGAAACTTCTTTGTCATGTGGGGATTGAACTCACACAGTTGAACATTCCTTTACATAGAGCAGTTTTGCAACACCCTTTCGGTGGAAAGTGAAAGTGCTTATTTGGTGCGATGGCGGCATCTAGTGGATAGGGAAATACATTCAGATGAAAACAAGATACATCCATTCTCAGAAACTTCTTTGTGATGACTGCATTCTACGCACAGAGTTGAACCTTCCTTTTGATAGAACAGTTTTGAAACACTCTTTTTGTGGAATCTGCAAGTGGCTATTTGGAGCGCTTTGAGGCCTATGCTGGTAAAGGAAATCTCTTCACATAAAACCTAGACAGAAGTATTCCCAGAAAGTTTTTCTGATGTGCGCATTCAACTCACCGAGTTGAACCTTCCTTTAGATAGAGCAGTTTTGAAACACTCTGTCTGTAGTACCTGCGAGTGGATATTTGGAGTGCTTTGAGTGCTACACTGTAAAAGCAAATATCTTCACTTGGAATCTAGACAGAAGAATTCTCAGAGACTTCCCTGTGCTCTCTGCATTCCACTCACAGAGTTGAACCTTCCTTTTGATAGAACAGTTTTGAAACACTCTTGTGGTAGAATCTGCAAGTCGATATTTGGAAGGTTTGGAGGCCTCTCCTGGGAAAGGAAATATCTTCCCATCAAAACTAGACAGAAGCATTCTCAGAAACTTCTTAGTGATGTGCGCATTCAAGTCACAGAGTTGAAGCTTCCTTTTGATATAGCAGTTTTGAACCACTCTTTTAGTAGAATCTGCAAGTGGATGTTTGGAGAGCTAAGAGGCCAACACTGGAAAAGGAAATCTCTTCACGTAAAAACTAGACGGAAGCATTCTCAGAAACTTCAATGGGCTTTACGCATTCAACTCACAGAGTGCAATGTTGCTTTTGAGAGCGCAGTTTTAAAACACTGTTTTTGTAGAATTTGCTAGAGGATGTTTGGAGCGATGTGAGGCCTTTGCTGGAAAAGGAAATATCTTCACATAAAACCTAGACAGAAGCATTCTCAGAAACTCCTTTGTGATGAGTGCATTCAAATCACACACTTGAACCTTCCTTTGGAAAGAGCAGTTTTGAAACACTCTTTCTGAAGAATCTGCAAGTGGATATTTGGAGCGATTTGAGGCCTATGCTGGAAATGAAATATCTTCACCTAAAAACTAGACGGAAGCATTCTCAGAAACTCCTTTGTGATGAGTGCATTCAACTCACAGAGTTGAAGCTTCCTTTTGATAGAGCAGTTTTGAAACACTCTTTTAGCAGCATCTGCAAGTGGATATTTGGAGCGCTTTGAGGCCAAGGCTGGAAAACGAAATATCATCACATAAAAACTCGACAGAAGCATTCTCTGAAACTTCTTTGTGATGAGTGCATTCAACTCACAGACTCGAACGTTTCTTTTGATAGAACAGTTTAGAAACACTCCTTTTGTAGAATCTGCAAGTGTTTATTTGGAGCGCTTTGACGCCTATGTTGGAAAAGGACATATCTTCACATCAAAAGTAGACAGACGCATTCTCAGAAACTTCTTTGTGATGAGTGCATTGAACTCACAGAGTTGAACCTACCTATTGATAGAGAAGTTTTGAAACACCCTTTTTGTAGAATCTGCAAGTGAATATTTGGCGCGATTTGAGGCCTATGCGGGAAACGGAAATATCTTCACATGAAAACTAGACAGATGAATTCTCAGAAACGTCTTTGTGATGAGTGCATTCAACTCACAGACTTGAAGCTTCCTTTTGAAAGAGCAGTTTCGAAACACTCTTTTTGTAGAATCTGCAAGTGGATATTTGGAGCGCTTTGAGGGCTATGCTGGAAAAGTTAATACCTTCACCTAAAAACTAGACAGACGCATACTCAGAAACTTCTTTGTGACGTGTGCATTGAACTCACAGAGTTGAACCTTTCTTTTGATACAGAAGTTTTGAAACACTCTTTTCGTAGAACCTTCAAGTGGATGGATGGAGTGATTTGAGGCCTATGGTGGAAAAGGAAATACCTTCACGTAGAAACGAGACAAAAGCATTCTCAGACAGTTCCCTGTGCTTTGTGCATTCAACTCACAGAGTTGAACATTCCGTTTGATAGAGCAGTTTTGAAACACTCTTTTTTTAGAATCTGCAAGTGGATATTTGGAGCGCTTTGAGGCCTCTGCCGCCAAAGGAATTATCATTGCATAAAAACTAGATGGAAGCGTTCTCAGAAACTTCCTTGTGACGAGTGCATTCAACTCGCAGAGTGGAACCTTCCTTTCGATAGACCAGTTTTGAAACACTGTTTTTGTAGAATCCGCAAGTGGCTATTTGGAGCTCTTTGAGGCTTGTGCTGGAAAAGGAAATATCTTCGTCTACACACTAGACAGAAGCATTCTCAGAAACTTCTTTGTCATGTGGGGATTGAACTCACAGAGTTGAACATTCCTTTACATAGAGCAGTTTTGCAACACCCTTTCGGTGGAAAGTGAAAGTGCTTATTTGGTGCGATGGCGGCATCTAGTGGATAGGGAAATACATTCAGATGAAAACAAGATACATCCATTCTCAGAAACTTCTTTGTGATGACTGCATTCTACGCACAGAGTTGAACCTTCCTTTTGATAGAACAGTTTTGAAACACTCTTTTTGTGGAATCTGCAAGTGGCTATTTGGAGCGCTTTGAGGCCTATGCTGGAAAAGGAAATCTCTTCACATAAAACCTAGACAGAAGTATTCCCAGAAAGTTTTTCTGATGTGCGCATTCAACTCACCGAGTTGAACCTTCCTTTAGATAGAGCAGTTTTGAAACACTCTGTCTGTAGTACCTGCGAGTGGATATTTGGAGTGCTTTGAGTGCTACACTGTAAAAGCAAATATCTTCACTTGGAATCTAGACAGAAGAATTCTCAGAGACTTCCCTGTGCTCTCTGCATTCCACTCACAGAGTTGAACCTTCCTTTTGATAGAACAGTTTTGAAACACTCTTGTGGTAGAATCTGCAAGTCGATATTTGGAAGGTTTGGAGGCCTATCCTGGGAAAGGAAATATCTTCCCATCAAAACTAGACAGAAGCATTCTCAGAAACTTCTTAGTGATGTGCGCATTCAAGTCACAGAGTTGAAGCTTCCTTTTGATATAGCAGTTTTGAACCACTCTTTTAGTAGAATCTGCAAGTGGATGTTTGGAGAGCTAAGAGGCCAACACTGGAAAAGGAAATCTCTTCACGTAAAAACTAGACGGAAGCATTCTCAGAAACTTCAATGGGCTTTACGCATTCAACTCACAGAGTGCAATGTTGCTTTTGAGAGCGCAGTTTTAAAACACTGTTTTTGTAGAATTTGCTAGAGGATGTTTGGAGCGATGTGAGGCCTTTGCTGGAAAAGGAAATATCTTCACATAAAACCTAGACAGAAGCATTCTCAGAAACTCCTTTGTGATGAGTGCATTCAAATCACACACTTGAACCTTCCTTTGGAAAGAGCAGTTTTGAAACACTCTTTCTGAAGAATCTGCAAGTGGATATTTGGAGCGATTTGAGGCCTATGCTGGAAATGAAATATCTTCACCTAAAAACTAGACGGAAGCATTCTCAGAAACTCCTTTGTGATGAGTGCATTCAACTCACAGAGTTGAAGCTTCCTTTTGATAGAGCAGTTTTGAAACACTCTTTTAGCAGCATCTGCAAGTGGATATTTGGAGCGCTTTGAGGCCAAGGCTGGAAAACGAAATCTCATCACATAAAAACTCGACAGAAGCATTCTCTGAAACTTCTTTGTGATGAGTGCATTCAACTCACAGACTCGAACGTTTCTTTTGATAGAACAGTTTAGAAACACTCCCTTTGTAGAATCTGCAAGTGTTTATTTGGAGCGCTTTGAGGCCTATGTTGGAAAAGGACATATCTTCACATCAAAAGTAGACAGACGCATTCTCAGAAACTTCTTTGTGATGAGTGCATTGAACTCACAGAGTTGAACCTACCTATTGATAGAGAAGTTTTGAAACACCCTTTTTGTAGAATCTGCAAGTGAATATTTGGCGCGATTTGAGGCCTATGCGGGAAACGGAAATATCTTCACATGAAAACTAGACAGATGAATTCTCAGAAACGTCTTTGTGATGAGTGCATTCAACTCACAGACTTGAAGCTTCCTTTTGAAAGAGCAGTTTCGAAACACTCTTTTTGTAGAATCTGCAAGTGGATATTTGGAGCGCTTTGAGGGCTATGCTGGAAAAGTTAATACCTTCACCTAAAAACTAGACAGACGCATACTCAGAAACTTCTTTGTGACGTGTGCATTGAACTCACAGAGTTGAACCTTTCTTTTGATACAGAAGTTTTGAAACACTCTTTTCGTAGAACCTTCAAGTGGATGGATGGAGTGATTTGAAGCCTATGCTGGAAAAGGAAATACCTTCACGTAGAAACGAGACAAAAGCATTCTCAGACAGTTCCCTGTGCTTTGTGCATTCAACTCACAGAGTTGAACATTCCCTTTGATAGAGCAGTTTTGAAACACTCTTTTTGTAGAATCTGCAAGTGGATATTTGGAGCGCTTTGAGGCCTCTGCCGCCAAAGGAATTATCATTGCATAAAAACTAGATGGAAGCGTTCTCAGAAACTTCCTTGTGACGAGTGCATTCAACTCGCAGAGTGGAACCTTCCTTTCGATAGACCAGTTTTGAAACACTGTTTTTGTAGAATCCGCAAGTGGCTATTTGGAGCTCTTTGAGGCTTATGCTGGAAAAGGAAATATCTTCGTCTACACACTAGACAGAAGCATTCTCAGAAACTTCTTTGTCATGTGGGGATTGAACTCACAGAGTTGAACATTCCTTTACATAGAGCAGTTTTGCAACACCCTTTCGGTGGAAAGTGAAAGTGCTTATTTGGTGCGATGGCGGCATCTAGTGGATAGGGAAATACATTCAGATGAAAACAAGATACATCCATTCTCAGAAACTTCTTTGTGATGACTGCATTCTACTCACAGAGTTGAACCTTCCTTTTGATAGAACAGTTTTGAAACACTCTTTTTGTGGAATCTGCAAGTGGCTATTTGGAGCGCTTTGAGGCCTATGCTGGAAAAGGAAATCTCTTCACATAAAACCTAGACAGAAGTATTCCCAGAAAGTTTTTCTGATGTGCGCATTCAACTCACCGAGTTGAACCTTCCTTTAGATAGAGCAGTTTTGAAACACTCTGTCTGTAGTACCTGCGAGTGGATATTTGGAGTGCTTTGAGTGCTACACTGTAAAAGCAAATATCTTCACTTGGAATCTAGACAGAAGAATTCTCAGAGACTTCCCTGTGCTCTCTGCATTCCACTCACAGAGTTGAACCTTCCTTTTGATAGAACAGTTTTGAAACACTCTTGTGGTAGAATCTGCAAGTCGATATTTGGAAGGTTTGGAGGCCTATCCTGGGAAAGGAAATATCTTCCCATCAAAACTAGACAGAAGCATTCTCAGAAACTTCTTAGTGATGTGCGCATTCAAGTCACAGAGTTGAAGCTTCCTTTTGATATAGCAGTTTTGAACCACTCTTTTAGTAGAATCTGCAAGTGGATGTTTGGAGAGCTAAGAGGCCAACACTGGAAAAGGAAATCTCTTCACGTAAAAACTAGACGGAAGCATTCTCAGAAACTTCAATGGGCTTTACGCATTCAACTCACAGAGTGCAATGTTGCTTTTGAGAGCGCAGTTTTAAAACACTGTTTTTGTAGAATTTGCTAGAGGATGTTTGGAGCGATGTGAGGCCTTTGCTGGAAAAGGAAATATCTTCACATAAAACCTAGACAGAAGCATTCTCAGAAACTCCTTTGTGATGAGTGCATTCAAATCACACACTTGAACCTTCCTTTGGAAAGAGCAGTTTTGAAACACTCTTTCTGAAGAATCTGCAAGTGGATATTTGGAGCGATTTGAGGCCTATGCTGGAAATGAAATATCTTCACCTAAAAACTAGACGGAAGCATTCTCAGAAACTCCTTTGTGATGAGTGCATTCAACTCACAGAGTTGAAGCTTCCTTTTGATAGAGCAGTTTTGAAACACTCTTTTAGCAGCATCTGCAAGTGGATATTTGGAGCGCTTTGAGGCCAAGGCTGGAAAACGAAATCTCATCACATAAAAACTCGACAGAAGCATTCTCTGAAACTTCTTTGTGATGAGTGCATTCAACTCACAGACTCGAACGTTTCTTTTGATAGAACAGTTTAGAAACACTCCTTTTGTAGAATCTGCAAGTGTTTATTTGGAGCGCTTTGAGGCCTATGTTGGAAAAGGACATATCTTCACATCAAAAGTAGACAGACGCATTCTCAGAAACTTCTTTGTGATGAGTGCATTGAACTCACAGAGTTGAACCTACCTATTGATAGAGAAGTTTTGAAACACCCTTTTTGTAGAATCTGCAAGTGAATATTTGGCGCGATTTGAGGCCTATGCGGGAAACGGAAATATCTTCACATGAAAACTAGACAGATGAATTCTCAGAAACGTCTTTGTGATGAGTGCATTCAACTCACGGACTTGAAGCTTCCTTTTGAAAGAGCAGTTTCGAAACACTCTTTTTGTAGAATCTGCAAGTGGATATTTGGAGCGCTTTGAGGGCTATGCTGGAAAAGTTAATACCTTCACCTAAAAACTAGACAGACGCATACTCAGAAACTCCTTTGTGACGTGTGCATTGAACTCACAGAGTTGAACCTTTCTTTTGATACAGAAGTTTTGAAACACTCTTTTCGTAGAACCTTCAAGTGGATGGATGGAGTGATTTGAGGCCTATGCTGGAAAAGGAAATACCTTCACGTAGAAACGAGACAAAAGCATTCTCAGACAGTTCCCTGTGCTTTGTGCATTCAACTCACAGAGTTGAACATTCCCTTTGATAGAGCAGTTTTGAAACACTCTTTTTGTAGAATCTGCAAGTGGATATTTGGAGCGCTTTGAGGCCTCTGCCGCCAAAGGAATTATCATTGCATAAAAACTAGATGGAAGCGTTCTCAGAAACTTCCTTGTGACGAGTGCATTCAACTCGCAGAGTGGAACCTTCCTTTCGATAGACCAGTTTTGAAACACTGTTTTTGTAGAATCCGCAAGTGGCTATTTGGAGCTCTTTGAGGCTTATGCTGGAAAAGGAAATATCTTCGTCTACACACTAGACAGAAGCATTCTCAGAAACTTCTTTGTCATGTGGGGATTGAACTCACAGAGTTGAACATTCCTTTACATAGAGCAGTTTTGCAACACCCTTTCGGTGGAAAGTGAAAGTGCTTATTTGGTGCGATGGCGGCATCTAGTGGATAGGGAAATACATTCAGATGAAAACAAGATACATCCATTCTCAGAAACTTCTTTGTGATGACTGCATTCTACTCACAGAGTTGAACCTTCCTTTTGATAGAACAGTTCTGAAACACTCTTTTTGTGGAATCTGCAAGTGGCTATTTGGAGCGCTTTGAGGCCTATGCTGGAAAAGGAAATCTCTTCACATAAAACCTAGACAGAAGTATTCCCAGAAAGTTTTTCTGATGTGCGCATTCAACTCACCGAGTTGAACCTTCCTTTAGATAGAGCAGTTTTGAAACACTCTGTCTGTAGTACCTGCGAGTGGATATTTGGAGTGCTTTGAGTGCTACACTGTAAAAGCAAATATCTTCACTTGGAATCTAGACAGAAGAATTCTCAGAGACTTCCCTGTGCTCTCTGCATTCCACTCACAGAGTTGAACCTTCCTTTTGATAGAACAGTTTTGAAACACTCTTGTGGTAGAATCTGCAAGTCGATATTTGGAAGGTTTGGAGGCCTATCCTGGGAAAGGAAATATCTTCCCATCAAAACTAGACAGAAGCATTCTCAGAAACTTCTTAGTGATGTGCGCATTCAAGTCACAGAGTTGAAGCTTCCTTTTGATATAGCAGTTTTGAACCACTCTTTTAGTAGAATCTGCAAGTGGATGTTTGGAGAGCTAAGAGGCCAACACTGGAAAAGGAAATCTCTTCACGTAAAAACTAGACGGAAGCATTCTCAGAAACTTCAATGGGCTTTACGCATTCAACTCACAGAGTGCAATGTTGCTTTTGAGAGCGCAGTTTTAAAACACTGTTTTTGTAGAATTTGCTAGAGGATGTTTGGAGCGATGTGAGGCCTTTGCTGGAAAAGGAAATATCTTCACATAAAACCTAGACAGAAGCATTCTCAGAAACTCCTTTGTGATGAGTGCATTCAAATCACACACTTGAACCTTCCTTTGGAAAGAGCAGTTTTGAAACACTCTTTCGGAAGAATCTGCAAGTGGATATTTGGAGCGATTTGAGGCCTATGCTGGAAATGAAATATCTTCACCTAAAAACTAGACGGAAGCATTCTCAGAAACTCCTTTGTGATGAGTGCATTCAACTCACAGAGTTGAAGCTTCCTTTTGATAGAGCAGTTTTGAAACACTCTTTTAGCAGCATCTGCCAGTGGATATTTGGAGCGCTTTGAGGCCAAGGCTGGAAAACGAAATCTCATCACATAAAAACTCGACAGAAGCATTCTCTGAAACTTCTTTGTGATGAGTGCATTCAACTCACAGACTCGAACGTTTCTTTTGATAGAACAGTTTAGAAACACTCCTTTTGTAGAATCTGCAAGTGTTTATTTGGAGCGCTTTGAGGCCTATGTTGGAAAAGGACATATCTTCACATCAAAAGTAGACAGACGCATTCTCAGAAACTTCTTTGTGATGAGTGCATTGAACTCACAGAGTTGAACCTACCTATTGATAGAGAAGTTTTGAAACACCCTTTTTGTAGAATCTGCAAGTGAATATTTGGCGCGATTTGAGGCCTATGCGGGAAACGGAAATATCTTCACATGAAAACTAGACAGATGAATTCTCAGAAACGTCTTTGTGATGAGTGCATTCAACTCACGGACTTGAAGCTTCCTTTTGAAAGAGCAGTTTCGAAACACTCTTTTTGTAGAATCTGCAAGTGGATATTTGGAGCGCTTTGAGGGCTATGCTGGAAAAGTTAATACCTTCACCTAAAAACTAGACAGACGCATACTCAGAAACTCCTTTGTGACGTGTGCATTGAACTCACAGAGTTGAACCTTTCTTTTGATACAGAAGTTTTGAAACACTCTTTTCGTAGAACCTTCAAGTGGATGGATGGAGTGATTTGAGGCCTATGCTGGAAAAGGAAATACCTTCACGTAGAAACGAGACAAAAGCATTCTCAGACAGTTCCCTGTGCTTTGTGCATTCAACTCACAGAGTTGAACATTCCCTTTGATAGAGCAGTTTTGAAACACTCTTTTTGTAGAATCTGCAAGTGGATATTTGGAGCGCTTTGAGGCCTCTGCCGCCAAAGGAATTATCATTGCATAAAAACTAGATGGAAGCGTTCTCAGAAACTTCCTTGTGACGAGTGCATTCAACTCGCAGAGTGGAACCTTCCTTTCGATAGACCAGTTTTGAAACACTGTTTTTGTAGAATCCGCAAGTGGCTATTTGGAGCTCTTTGAGGCTTATGCTGGAAAAGGAAATATCTTCGTCTACAAACTAGACAGAAGCATTCTCAGAAACTTCTTTGTCATGTGGGGATTGAACTCACAGAGTTGAACATTCCTTTACATAGAGCAGTTTTGCAACACCCTTTCGGTGGAAAGTGAAAGTGCTTATTTGGTGCGATGGCGGCATCTAGTGGATAGGGAAATACATTCAGATGAAAACAAGATACATCCATTCTCAGAAACTTCTTTGTGATGACTGCATTCTACTCACAGAGTTGAACCTTCCTTTTGATAGAACAGTTTTGAAACACTCTTTTTGTGGAATCTGCAAGTGGCTATTTGGAGCGCTTTGAGGCCTATGCTGGAAAAGGAAATCTCTTCACATAAAACCTAGACAGAAGTATTCCCAGAAAGTTTTTCTGATGTGCGCATTCAACTCACCGAGTTGAACCTTCCTTTAGATAGAGCAGTTTTGAAACACTCTGTCTGTAGTACCTGCGAGTGGATATTTGGAGTGCTTTGAGTGCTACACTGTAAAAGCAAATATCTTCACTTGGAATCTAGACAGAAGAATTCTCAGAGACTTCCCTGTGCTCTCTGCATTCCACTCACAGAGTTGAACCTTCCTTTTGATAGAACAGTTTTGAAACACTCTTGTGGTAGAATCTGCAAGTCGATATTTGGAAGGTTTGGAGGCCTATCCTGGGAAAGGAAATATCTTCCCATCAAAACTAGACAGAAGCATTCTCAGAAACTTCTTAGTGATGTGCGCATTCAAGTCACAGAGTTGAAGCTTCCTTTTGATATAGCAGTTTTGAACCACTCTTTTAGTAGAATCTGCAAGTGGATGTTTGGAGAGCTAAGAGGCCAACACTGGAAAAGGAAATCTCTTCACGTAAAAACTAGACGGAAGCATTCTCAGAAACTTCAATGGGCTTTACGCATTCAACTCACAGAGTGCAATGTTGCTTTTGAGAGCGCAGTTTTAAAACACTGTTTTTGTAGAATTTGCTAGAGGATGTTTGGAGCGATGTGAGGCCTTTGCTGGAAAAGGAAATATCTTCACATAAAACCTAGACAGAAGCATTCTCAGAAACTCCTTTGTGATGAGTGCATTCAAATCACACACTTGAACCTTCCTTTGGAAAGAGCAGTTTTGAAACACTCTTTCTGAAGAATCTGCAAGTGGATATTTGGAGCGATTTGAGGCCTATGCTGGAAATGAAATATCTTCACCTAAAAACTAGACGGAAGCATTCTCAGAAACTCCTTTGTGATGAGTGCATTCAACTCACAGAGTTGAAGCTTCCTTTTGATAGAGCAGTTTTGAAACACTCTTTTAGCAGCATCTGCAAGTGGATATTTGGAGCGCTTTGAGGCCAAGGCTGGAAAACGAAATCTCATCACATAAAAACTCGACAGAAGCATTCTCTGAAACTTCTTTGTGATGAGTGCATTCAACTCACAGACTCGAACGTTTCTTTTGATAGAACAGTTTAGAAACACTCCTTTTGTAGAATCTGCAAGTGTTTATTTGGAGCGCTTTGAGGCCAATGTTGGAAAAGGACATATCTTCACATCAAAAGTAGACAGACGCATTCTCAGAAACTTCTTTGTGATGAGTGCATTGAACTCACAGAGTTGAACCTACCTATTGATAGAGAAGTTTTGAAACACCCTTTTTGTAGAATCTGCAAGTGAATATTTGGCGCGATTTGAGGCCTATGCGGGAAACGGAAATATCTTCACATGAAAACTAGACAGATGAATTCTCAGAAACGTCTTTGTGATGAGTGCATTCAACTCACAGACTTGAAGCTTCCTTTTGAAAGAGCAGTTTCGAAACACTCTTTTTGTAGAATCTGCAAGTGGATATTTGGAGCGCTTTGAGGGCTATGCTGGAAAAGTTAATACCTTCACCTAAAAACTAGACAGACGCATACTCAGAAACTCCTTTGTGACGTGTGCATTGAACTCACAGAGTTGAACCTTTCTTTTGATACAGAAGTTTTGAAACACTCTTTTCGTAGAACCTTCAAGTGGATGGATGGAGTGATTTGAGGCCTATGCTGGAAAAGGAAATACCTTCACGTAGAAACGAGACAAAAGCATTCTCAGACAGTTCCCTGTGCTTTGTGCATTCAACTCACAGAGTTGAACATTCCCTTTGATAGAGCAGTTTTGAAACACTCTTTTTGTAGAATCTGCAAGTGGATATTTGGAGCGCTTTGAGGCCTCTGCCGCCAAAGGAATTATCATTGCATAAAAACTAGATGGAAGCGTTCTCAGAAACTTCCTTGTGACGAGTGCATTCAACTCGCAGAGTGGAACCTTCCTTTCGATAGACCAGTTTTGAAACACTGTTTTTGTAGAATCCGCAAGTGGCTATTTGGAGCTCTTTGAGGCTTATGCTGGAAAAGGAAATATCTTCGTCTACACACTAGACAGAAGCATTCTCAGAAACTTCTTTGTCATGTGGGGATTGAACTCACAGAGTTGAACATTCCTTTACATAGAGCAGTTTTGCAACACCCTTTCGGTGGAAAGTGAAAGTGCTTATTTGGTGCGATGGCGGCATCTAGTGGATAGGGAAATACATTCAGATGAAAACAAGATACATCCATTCTCAGAAACTTCTTTGTGATGACTGCATTCTACTCACAGAGTTGAACCTTCCTTTTGATAGAACAGTTTTGAAACACTCTTTTTGTGGAATCTGCAAGTGGCTATTTGGAGCGCTTTGAGGCCTATGCTGGAAAAGGAAATCTCTTCACATAAAACCTAGACAGAAGTATTCCCAGAAAGTTTTTCTGATGTGCGCATTCAACTCACCGAGTTGAACCTTCCTTTAGATAGAGCAGTTTTGAAACACTCTGTCTGTAGTACCTGCGAGTGGATATTTGGAGTGCTTTGAGTGCTACACTGTAAAAGCAAATATCTTCACTTGGAATCTAGACAGAAGAATTCTCAGAGACTTCCCTGTGCTCTCTGCATTCCACTCACAGAGTTGAACCTTCCTTTTGATAGAACAGTTTTGAAACACTCTTGTGGTAGAATCTGCAAGTCGATATTTGGAAGGTTTGGAGGCCTATCCTGGGAAAGGAAATATCTTCCCATCAAAACTAGACAGAAGCATTCTCAGAAGCTTCTTAGTGATGTGCGCATTCAAGTCACAGAGTTGAAGCTTCCTTTTGATATAGCAGTTTTGAACCACTCTTTTAGTAGAATCTGCAAGTGGATGTTTGGAGAGCTAAGAGGCCAACACTGGAAAAGGAAATCTCTTCACGTAAAAACTAGACGGAAGCATTCTCAGAAACTTCAATGGGCTTTACGCATTCAACTCACAGAGTGCAATGTTGCTTTTGAGAGCGCAGTTTTAAAACACTGTTTTTGTAGAATTTGCTAGAGGATGTTTGGAGCGATGTGAGGCCTTTGCTGGAAAAGGAAATATCTTCACATAAAACCTAGACAGAAGCATTCTCAGAAACTCCTTTGTGATGAGTGCATTCAAATCACACACTTGAACCTTCCTTTGGAAAGAGCAGTTTTGAAACACTCTTTCTGAAGAATCTGCAAGTGGATATTTGGAGCGATTTGAGGCCTATGCTGGAAATGAAATATCTTCACCTAAAAACTAGACGGAAGCATTCTCAGAAACTCCTTTGTGATGAGTGCATTCAACTCACAGAGTTGAAGCTTCCTTTTGATAGAGCAGTTTTGAAACACTCTTTTAGCAGCATCTGCCAGTGGATATTTGGAGCGCTTTGAGGCCAAGGCTGGAAAACGAAATCTCATCACATAAAAACTCGACAGAAGCATTCTCTGAAACTTCTTTGTGATGAGTGCATTCAACTCACAGACTCGAACGTTTCTTTTGATAGAACAGTTTAGAAACACTCCTTTTGTAGAATCTGCAAGTGTTTATTTGGAGCGCTTTGAGGCCTATGTTGGAAAAGGACATATCTTCACATCAAAAGTAGACAGACGCATTCTCAGAAACTTCTTTGTGATGAGTGCATTGAACTCACAGAGTTGAACCTACCTATTGATAGAGAAGTTTTGAAACACCCTTTTTGTAGAATCTGCAAGTGAATATTTGGCGCGATTTGAGGCCTATGCGGGAAACGGAAATATCTTCACATGAAAACTAGACAGATGAATTCTCAGAAACGTCTTTGTGATGAGTGCATTCAACTCACGGACTTGAAGCTTCCTTTTGAAAGAGCAGTTTCGAAACACTCTTTTTGTAGAATCTGCAAGTGGATATTTGGAGCGCTTTGAGGGCTATGCTGGAAAAGTTAATACCTTCACCTAAAAACTAGACAGACGCATACTCAGAAACTCCTTTGTGACGTGTGCATTGAACTCACAGAGTTGAACCTTTCTTTTGATACAGAAGTTTTGAAACACTCTTTTCGTAGAACCTTCAAGTGGATGGATGGAGTGATTTGAGGCCTATGCTGGAAAAGGAAATACCTTCACGTAGAAACGAGACAAAAGCATTCTCAGACAGTTCCCTGTGCTTTGTGCATTCAACTCACAGAGTTGAACATTCCCTTTGATAGAGCAGTTTTGAAACACTCTTTTTGTAGAATCTGCAAGTGGATATTTGGAGCGCTTTGAGGCCTCTGCCGCCAAAGGAATTATCATTGCATAAAAACTAGATGGAAGCGTTCTCAGAAACTTCCTTGTGACGAGTGCATTCAACTCGCAGAGTGGAACCTTCCTTTCGATAGACCAGTTTTGAAACACTGTTTTTGTAGAATCCGCAAGTGGCTATTTGGAGCTCTTTGAGGCTTATGCTGGAAAAGGAAATATCTTCGTCTACACACTAGACAGAAGCATTCTCAGAAACTTCTTTGTCATGTGGGGATTGAACTCACAGAGTTGAACATTCCTTTACATAGAGCAGTTTTGCAACACCCTTTCGGTGGAAAGTGAAAGTGCTTATTTGGTGCGATGGCGGCATCTAGTGGATAGGGAAATACATTCAGATGAAAACAAGATACATCCATTCTCAGAAACTTCTTTGTGATGACTGCATTCTACTCACAGAGTTGAACCTTCCTTTTGATAGAACAGTTTTGAAACACTCTTTTTGTGGAATCTGCAAGTGGCTATTTGGAGCGCTTTGAGGCCTATGCTGGAAAAGGAAATCTCTTCACATAAAACCTAGACAGAAGTATTCCCAGAAAGTTTTTCTGATGTGCGCATTCAACTCACCGAGTTGAACCTTCCTTTAGATAGAGCAGTTTTGAAACACTCTGTCTGTAGTACCTGCGAGTGGATATTTGGAGTGCTTTGAGTGCTACACTGTAAAAGCAAATATCTTCACTTGGAATCTAGACAGAAGAATTCTCAGAGACTTCCCTGTGCTCTCTGCATTCCACTCACAGAGTTGAACCTTCCTTTTGATAGAACAGTTTTGAAACACTCTTGTGGTAGAATCTGCAAGTCGATATTTGGAAGGTTTGGAGGCCTATCCTGGGAAAGGAAATATCTTCCCATCAAAACTAGACAGAAGCATTCTCAGAAACTTCTTAGTGATGTGCGCATTCAAGTCACAGAGTTGAAGCTTCCTTTTGATATAGCAGTTTTGAACCACTCTTTTAGTAGAATCTGCAAGTGGATGTTTGGAGAGCTAAGAGGCCAACACTGGAAAAGGAAATCTCTTCACGTAAAAACTAGACGGAAGCATTCTCAGAAACTTCAATGGGCTTTACGCATTCAACTCACAGAGTGCAATGTTGCTTTTGAGAGCGCAGTTTTAAAACACTGTTTTTGTAGAATTTGCTAGAGGATGTTTGGAGCGATGTGAGGCCTTTGCTGGAAAAGGAAATATCTTCACATAAAACCTAGACAGAAGCATTCTCAGAAACTCCTTTGTGATGAGTGCATTCAAATCACACACTTGAACCTTCCTTTGGAAAGAGCAGTTTTGAAACACTCTTTCTGAAGAATCTGCAAGTGGATATTTGGAGCGATTTGAGGCCTATGCTGGAAATGAAATATCTTCACCTAAAAACTAGACGGAAGCATTCTCAGAAACTCCTTTGTGATGAGTGCATTCAACTCACAGAGTTGAAGCTTCCTTTTGATAGAGCAGTTTTGAAACACTCTTTTAGCAGCATCTGCAAGTGGATATTTGGAGCGCTTTGAGGCCAAGGCTGGAAAACGAAATCTCATCACATAAAAACTCGACAGAAGCATTCTCTGAAACTTCTTTGTGATGAGTGCATTCAACTCACAGACTCGAACGTTTCTTTTGATAGAACAGTTTAGAAACACTCCTTTTGTAGAATCTGCAAGTGTTTATTTGGAGCGCTTTGAGGCCAATGTTGGAAAAGGACATATCTTCACATCAAAAGTAGACAGACGCATTCTCAGAAACTTCTTTGTGATGAGTGCATTGAACTCACAGAGTTGAACCTACCTATTGATAGAGAAGTTTTGAAACACCCTTTTTGTAGAATCTGCAAGTGAATATTTGGCGCGATTTGAGGCCTATGCGGGAAACGGAAATATCTTCACATGAAAACTAGACAGATGAATTCTCAGAAACGTCTTTGTGATGAGTGCATTCAACTCACAGACTTGAAGCTTCCTTTTGAAAGAGCAGTTTCGAAACACTCTTTTTGTAGAATCTGCAAGTGGATATTTGGAGCGCTTTGAGGGCTATGCTGGAAAAGTTAATACCTTCACCTAAAAACTAGACAGACGCATACTCGGAAACTTCTTTGTGACGTGTGCATTGAACTCACAGAGTTGAACCTTTCTTTTGATACAGAAGTTTTGAAACACTCTTTTCGTAGAACCTTCAAGTGGATGGATGGAGTGATTTGAGGCCTATGCTGGAAAAGGAAATACCTTCACGTAGAAACGAGACAAAAGCATTCTCAGACAGTTCCCTGTGCTTTGTGCATTCAACTCACAGAGTTGAACATTCCCTTTGATAGAGCAGTTTTGAAACACTCTTTTTGTAGAATCTGCAAGTGGATATTTGGAGCGCTTTGAGGCCTCTGCCGCCAAAGGAATTATCATTGCATAAAAACTAGATGGAAGCGTTCTCAGAAACTTCCTTGTGACGAGTGCATTCAACTCGCAGAGTGGAACCTTCCTTTCGATAGACCAGTTTTGAAACACTGTTTTTGTAGAATCCGCAAGTGGCTATTTGGAGCTCTTTGAGGCTTATGCTGGAAAAGGAAATATCTTCGTCTACAAACTAGACAGAAGCATTCTCAGAAACTTCTTTGTCATGTGGGGATTGAACTCACAGAGTTGAACATTCCTTTACATAGAGCAGTTTTGCAACACCCTTTCGGTGGAAAGTGAAAGTGCTTATTTGGTGCGATGGCGGCATCTAGTGGATAGGGAAATACATTCAGATGAAAACAAGATACATCCATTCTCAGAAACTTCTTTGTGATGACTGCATTCTACTCACAGAGTTGAACCTTCCTTTTGATAGAACAGTTTTGAAACACTCTTTTTGTGGAATCTGCAAGTGGCTATTTGGAGCGCTTTGAGGCCTATGCTGGAAAAGGAAATCTCTTCACATAAAACCTAGACAGAAGTATTCCCAGAAAGTTTTTCTGATGTGCGCATTCAACTCACCGAGTTGAACCTTCCTTTAGATAGAGCAGTTTTGAAACACTCTGTCTGTAGTACCTGCGAGTGGATATTTGGAGTGCTTTGAGTGCTACACTGTAAAAGCAAATATCTTCACTTGGAATCTAGACAGAAGAATTCTCAGAGACTTCCCTGTGCTCTCTGCATTCCACTCACAGAGTTGAACCTTCCTTTTGATAGAACAGTTTTGAAACACTCTTGTGGTAGAATCTGCAAGTCGATATTTGGAAGGTTTGGAGGCCTATCCTGGGAAAGGAAATATCTTCCCATCAAAACTAGACAGAAGCATTCTCAGAAACTTCTTAGTGATGTGCGCATTCAAGTCACAGAGTTGAAGCTTCCTTTTGATATAGCAGTTTTGAACCACTCTTTTAGTAGAATCTGCAAGTGGATGTTTGGAGAGCTAAGAGGCCAACACTGGAAAAGGAAATCTCTTCACGTAAAAACTAGACGGAAGCATTCTCAGAAACTTCAATGGGCTTTACGCATTCAACTCACAGAGTGCAATGTTGCTTTTGAGAGCGCAGTTTTAAAACACTGTTTTTGTAGAATTTGCTAGAGGATGTTTGGAGCGATGTGAGGCCTTTGCTGGAAAAGGAAATATCTTCACATAAAACCTAGACAGAAGCATTCTCAGAAACTCCTTTGTGATGAGTGCATTCAAATCACACACTTGAACCTTCCTTTGGAAAGAGCAGTTTTGAAACACTCTTTCTGAAGAATCTGCAAGTGGATATTTGGAGCGATTTGAGGCCTATGCTGGAAATGAAATATCTTCACCTAAAAACTAGACGGAAGCATTCTCAGAAACTCCTTTGTGATGAGTACATTCAACTCACAGAGTTGAAGCTTCCTTTTGATAGAGCAGTTTTGAAACACTCTTTTAGCAGCATCTGCAAGTGGATATTTGGAGCGCTTTGAGGCCAAGGCTGGAAAACGAAATCTCATCACATAAAAACTCGACAGAAGCATTCTCTGAAACTTCTTTGTGATGAGTGCATTCAACTCACAGACTCGAACGTTTCTTTTGATAGAACAGTTTAGAAACACTCCTTTTGTAGAATCTGCAAGTGTTTATTTGGAGCGCTTTGAGGCCTATGTTGGAAAAGGACATATCTTCACATCAAAAGTAGACAGACGCATTCTCAGAAACTTCTTTGTGATGAGTGCATTGAACTCACAGAGTTGAACCTACCTATTGATAGAGAAGTTTTGAAACACCCTTTTTGTAGAATCTGCAAGTGAATATTTGGCGCGATTTGAGGCCTATGCGGGAAACGGAAATATCTTCACATGAAAACTAGACAGATGAATTCTCAGAAACGTCTTTGTGATGAGTGCATTCAACTCACAGACTTGAAGCTTCCTTTTGAAAGAGCAGTTTCGAAACACTCTTTTTGTAGAATCTGCAAGTGGATATTTGGAGCGCTTTGAGGGCTATGCTGGAAAAGTTAATACCTTCACCTAAAAACTAGACAGACGCATACTCAGAAACTCCTTTGTGACGTGTGCATTGAACTCACAGAGTTGAACCTTTCTTTTGATACAGAAGTTTTGAAACACTCTTTTCGTAGAACCTTCAAGTGGATGGATGGAGTGATTTGAGGCCTATGCTGGAAAAGGAAATACCTTCACGTAGAAACGAGACAAAAGCATTCTCAGACAGTTCCCTGTGCTTTGTGCATTCAACTCACAGAGTTGAACATTCCCTTTGATAGAGCAGTTTTGAAACACTCTTTTTGTAGAATCTGCAAGTGGATATTTGGAGCGCTTTGAGGCCTCTGCCGCCAAAGGAATTATCATTGCATAAAAACTAGATGGAAGCGTTCTCAGAAACTTCCTTGTGACGAGTGCATTCAACTCGCAGAGTGGAACCTTCCTTTCGATAGACCAGTTTTGAAACACTGTTTTTGTAGAATCCGCAAGTGGCTATTTGGAGCTCTTTGAGGCTTATGCTGGAAAAGGAAATATCTTCGTCTACACACTAGACAGAAGCATTCTCAGAAACTTCTTTGTCATGTGGGGATTGAACTCACAGAGTTGAACATTCCTTTACATAGAGCAGTTTTGCAACACCCTTTCGGTGGAAAGTGAAAGTGCTTATTTGGTGCGATGGCGGCATCTAGTGGATAGGGAAATACATTCAGATGAAAACAAGATACATCCATTCTCAGAAACTTCTTTGTGATGACTGCATTCTACTCACAGAGTTGAACCTTCCTTTTGATAGAACAGTTTTGAAACACTCTTTTTGTGGAATCTGCAAGTGGCTATTTGGAGCGCTTTGAGGCCTATGCTGGAAAAGGAAATCTCTTCACATAAAACCTAGACAGAAGTATTTCCAGAAAGTTTTTCTGATGTGCGCATTCAACTCACCGAGTTGAACCTTCCTTTAGATAGAGCAGTTTTGAAACACTCTGTCTGTAGTACCTGCGAGTGGATATTTGGAGTGCTTTGAGTGCTACACTGTAAAAGCAAATATCTTCACTTGGAATCTAGACAGAAGAATTCTCAGAGACTTCCCTGTGCTCTCTGCATTCCACTCACAGAGTTGAACCTTCCTTTTGATAGAACAGTTTTGAAACACTCTTGTGGTAGAATCTGCAAGTCGATATTTGGAAGGTTTGGAGGCCTATCCTGGGAAAGGAAATATCTTCCCATCAAAACTAGACAGAAGCATTCTCAGAAACTTCTTAGTGATGTGCGCATTCAAGTCACAGAGTTGAAGCTTCCTTTTGATATAGCAGTTTTGAACCACTCTTTTAGTAGAATCTGCAAGTGGATGTTTGGAGAGCTAAGAGGCCAACACTGGAAAAGGAAATCTCTTCACGTAAAAACTAGACGGAAGCATTCTCAGAAACTTCAATGGGCTTTACGCATTCAACTCACAGAGTGCAATGTTGCTTTTGAGAGCGCAGTTTTAAAACACTGTTTTTGTAGAATTTGCTAGAGGATGTTTGGAGCGATGTGAGGCCTTTGCTGGAAAAGGAAATATCTTCATATAAAACCTAGACAGAAGCATTCTCAGAAACTCCTTTGTGATGAGTGCATTCAAATCACACACTTGAACCTTCCTTTGGAAAGAGCAGTTTTGAAACACTCTTTCTGAAGAATCTGCAAGTGGATATTTGGAGCGATTTGAGGCCTATGCTGGAAATGAAATATCTTCACCTAAAAACTAGACGGAAGCATTCTCAGAAACTCCTTTGTGATGAGTGCATTCAACTCACAGAGTTGAAGCTTCCTTTTGATAGAGCAGTTTTGAAACACTCTTTTAGCAGCATCTGCAAGTGGATATTTGGAGCGCTTTGAGGCCAAGGCTGGAAAACGAAATCTCATCACATAAAAACTCGACAGAAGCATTCTCTGAAACTTCTTTGTGATGAGTGCATTCAACTCACAGACTCGAACGTTTCTTTTGATAGAACAGTTTAGAAACACTCCTTTTGTAGAATCTGCAAGTGTTTATTTGGAGCGCTTTGAGGCCTATGTTGGAAAAGGACATATCTTCACATCAAAAGTAGACAGACGCATTCTCAGAAACTTCTTTGTGATGAGTGCATTGAACTCACAGAGTTGAACCTACCTATTGATAGAGAAGTTTTGAAACACCCTTTTTGTAGAATCTGCAAGTGAATATTTGGCGCGATTTGAGGCCTATGCGGGAAACGGAAATATCTTCACATGAAAACTAGACAGATGAATTCTCAGAAACGTCTTTGTGATGAGTGCATTCAACTCACAGACTTGAAGCTTCCTTTTGAAAGAGCAGTTTCGAAACACTCTTTTTGTAGAATCTGCAAGTGGATATTTGGAGCGCTTTGAGGGCTATGCTGGAAAAGTTAATACCTTCACCTAAAAACTAGACAGACGCATACTCAGAAACTCCTTTGTGACGTGTGCATTGAACTCACAGAGTTGAACCTTTCTTTTGATACAGAAGTTTTGAAACACTCTTTTCGTAGAACCTTCAAGTGGATGGATGGAGTGATTTGAGGCCTATGCTGGAAAAGGAAATACCTTCACGTAGAAACGAGACAAAAGCATTCTCAGACAGTTCCCTGTGCTTTGTGCATTCAACTCACAGAGTTGAACATTCCCTTTGATAGAGCAGTTTTGAAACACTCTTTTTGTAGAATCTGCAAGTGGATATTTGGAGCGCTTTGAGGCCTCTGCCGCCAAAGGAATTATCATTGCATAAAAACTAGATGGAAGCGTTCTCAGAAACTTCCTTGTGACGAGTGCATTCAACTCGCAGAGTGGAACCTTCCTTTCGATAGACCAGTTTTGAAACACTGTTTTTGTAGAATCCGCAAGTGGCTATTTGGAGCTCTTTGAGGCTTATGCTGGAAAAGGAAATATCTTCGTCTACACACTAGACAGAAGCATTCTCAGAAACTTCTTTGTCATGTGGGGATTGAACTCACAGAGTTGAACATTCCTTTACATAGAGCAGTTTTGCAACACCCTTTCGGTGGAAAGTGAAAGTGCTTATTTGGTGCGATGGCGGCATCTAGTGGATAGGGAAATACATTCAGATGAAAACAAGATACATCCATTCTCAGAAACTTCTTTGTGATGACTGCATTCTACGCACAGAGTTGAACCTTCCTTTTGATAGAACAGTTTTGAAACACTCTTTTTGTGGAATCTGCAAGTGGCTATTTGGAGCGCTTTGAGGCCTATGCTGGAAAAGGAAATCTCTTCACATAAAACCTAGACAGAAGTATTCCCAGAAAGTTTTTCTGATGTGCGCATTCAACTCACCGAGTTGAACCTTCCTTTAGATAGAGCAGTTTTGAAACACTCTGTCTGTAGTACCTGCGAGTGGATATTTGGAGTGCTTTGAGTGCTACACTGTAAAAGCAAATATCTTCACTTGGAATCTAGACAGAAGAATTCTCAGAGACTTCCCTGTGCTCTCTGCATTCCACTCACAGAGTTGAACCTTCCTTTTGATAGAACAGTTTTGAAACACTCTTGTGGTAGAATCTGCAAGTCGATATTTGGAAGGTTTGGAGGCCTATCCTGGGAAAGGAAATATCTTCCCATCAAAACTAGACAGAAGCATTCTCAGAAACTTCTTAGTGATGTGCGCATTCAAGTCACAGAGTTGAAGCTTCCTTTTGATATAGCAGTTTTGAACCACTCTTTTAGTAGAATCTGCAAGTGGATGTTTGGAGAGCTAAGAGGCCAACACTGGAAAAGGAAATCTCTTCACGTAAAAACTAGACGGAAGCATTCTCAGAAACTTCAATGGGCTTTACGCATTCAACTCACAGAGTGCAATGTTGCTTTTGAGAGCGCAGTTTTAAAACACTGTTTTTGTAGAATTTGCTAGAGGATGTTTGGAGCGATGTGAGGCCTTTGCTGGAAAAGGAAATATCTTCACATAAAACCTAGACAGAAGCATTCTCAGAAACTCCTTTGTGATGAGTGCATTCAAATCACACACTTGAACCTTCCTTTGGAAAGAGCAGTTTTGAAACACTCTTTCTGAAGAATCTGCAAGTGGATATTTGGAGCGATTTGAGGCCTATGCTGGAAATGAAATATCTTCACCTAAAAACTAGACGGAAGCATTCTCAGAAACTCCTTTGTGATGAGTGCATTCAACTCACAGAGTTGAAGCTTCCTTTTGATAGAGCAGTTTTGAAACACTCTTTTAGCAGCATCTGCAAGTGGATATTTGGAGCGCTTTGAGGCCAAGGCTGGAAAACGAAATCTCATCACATAAAAACTCGACAGAAGCATTCTCTGAAACTTCTTTGTGATGAGTGCATTCAACTCACAGACTCGAACGTTTCTTTTGATAGAACAGTTTAGAAACACTCCTTTTGTAGAATCTGCAAGTGTTTATTTGGAGCGCTTTGAGGCCAATGTTGGAAAAGGACATATCTTCACATCAAAAGTAGACAGACGCATTCTCAGAAACTTCTTTGTGATGAGTGCATTGAACTCACAGAGTTGAACCTACCTATTGATAGAGAAGTTTTGAAACACCCTTTTTGTAGAATCTGCAAGTGAATATTTGGCGCGATTTGAGGCCTATGCGGGAAACGGAAATATCTTCACATGAAAACTAGACAGATGAATTCTCAGAAACGTCTTTGTGATGAGTGCATTCAACTCACAGACTTGAAGCTTCCTTTTGAAAGAGCAGTTTCGAAACACTCTTTTTGTAGAATCTGCAAGTGGATATTTGGAGCGCTTTGAGGGCTATGCTGGAAAAGTTAATACCTTCACCTAAAAACTAGACAGACGCATACTCAGAAACTCCTTTGTGACGTGTGCATTGAACTCACAGAGTTGAACCTTTCTTTTGATACAGAAGTTTTGAAACACTCTTTTCGTAGAACCTTCAAGTGGATGGATGGAGTGATTTGAGGCCTATGCTGGAAAAGGAAATACCTTCACGTAGAAACGAGACAAAAGCATTCTCAGACAGTTCCCTGTGCTTTGTGCATTCAACTCACAGAGTTGAACATTCCCTTTGATAGAGCAGTTTTGAAACACTCTTTTTGTAGAATCTGCAAGTGGATATTTGGAGCGCTTTGAGGCCTCTGCCGCCAAAGGAATTATCATTGCATAAAAACTAGATGGAAGCGTTCTCAGAAACTTCCTTGTGACGAGTGCATTCAACTCGCAGAGTGGAACCTTCCTTTCGATAGACCAGTTTTGAAACACTGTTTTTGTAGAATCCGCAAGTGGCTATTTGGAGCTCTTTGAGGCTTATGCTGGAAAAGGAAATATCTTCGTCTACACACTAGACAGAAGCATTCTCAGAAACTTCTTTGTCATGTGGGGATTGAACTCACAGAGTTGAACATTCCTTTACATAGAGCAGTTTTGCAACACCCTTTCGGTGGAAAGTGAAAGTGCTTATTTGGTGCGATGGCGGCATCTAGTGGATAGGGAAATACATTCAGATGAAAACAAGATACATCCATTCTCAGAAACTTCTTTGTGATGACTGCATTCTACGCACAGAGTTGAACCTTCCTTTTGATAGAACAGTTTTGAAACACTCTTTTTGTGGAATCTGCAAGTGGCTATTTGGAGCGCTTTGAGGCCTATGCTGGAAAAGGAAATCTCTTCACATAAAACCTAGACAGAAGTATTCCCAGAAAGTTTTTCTGATGTGCGCATTCAACTCACCGAGTTGAACCTTCCTTTAGATAGAGCAGTTTTGAAACACTCTGTCTGTAGTACCTGCGAGTGGATATTTGGAGTGCTTTGAGTGCTACACTGTAAAAGCAAATATCTTCACTTGGAATCTAGACAGAAGAATTCTCAGAGACTTCCCTGTGCTCTCTGCATTCCACTCACAGAGTTGAACCTTCCTTTTGATAGAACAGTTTTGAAACACTCTTGTGGTAGAATCTGCAAGTCGATATTTGGAAGGTTTGGAGGCCTATCCTGGGAAAGGAAATATCTTCCCATCAAAACTAGACAGAAGCATTCTCAGAAACTTCTTAGTGATGTGCGCATTCAAGTCACAGAGTTGAAGCTTCCTTTTGATATAGCAGTTTTGAACCACTCTTTTAGTAGAATCTGCAAGTGGATGTTTGGAGAGCTAAGAGGCCAACACTGGAAAAGGAAATCTCTTCACGTAAAAACTAGACGGAAGCATTCTCAGAAACTTCAATGGGCTTTACGCATTCAACTCACAGAGTGCAATGTTGCTTTTGAGAGCGCAGTTTTAAAACACTGTTTTTGTAGAATTTGCTAGAGGATGTTTGGAGCGATGTGAGGCCTTTGCTGGAAAAGGAAATATCTTCACATAAAACCTAGACAGAAGCATTCTCAGAAACTCCTTTGTGATGAGTGCATTCAAATCACACACTTGAACCTTCCTTTGGAAAGAGCAGTTTTGAAACACTCTTTCTGAAGAATCTGCAAGTGGATATTTGGAGCGATTTGAGGCCTATGCTGGAAATGAAATATCTTCACCTAAAAACTAGACGGAAGCATTCTCAGAAACTCCTTTGTGATGAGTGCATTCAACTCACAGAGTTGAAGCTTCCTTTTGATAGAGCAGTTTTGAAACACTCTTTTAGCAGCATCTGCAAGTGGATATTTGGAGCGCTTTGAGGCCAAGGCTGGAAAACGAAATCTCATCACATAAAAACTCGACAGAAGCATTCTCTGAAACTTCTTTGTGATGAGTGCATTCAACTCACAGACTCGAACGTTTCTTTTGATAGAACAGTTTAGAAACACTCCTTTTGTAGAATCTGCAAGTGTTTATTTGGAGCGCTTTGAGGCCAATGTTGGAAAAGGACATATCTTCACATCAAAAGTAGACAGACGCATTCTCAGAAACTTCTTTGTGATGAGTGCATTGAACTCACAGAGTTGAACCTACCTATTGATAGAGAAGTTTTGAAACACCCTTTTTGTAGAATCTGCAAGTGAATATTTGGCGCGATTTGAGGCCTATGCGGGAAACGGAAATATCTTCACATGAAAACTAGACAGATGAATTCTCAGAAACGTCTTTGTGATGAGTGCATTCAACTCACAGACTTGAAGCTTCCTTTTGAAAGAGCAGTTTCGAAACACTCTTTTTGTAGAATCTGCAAGTGGATATTTGGAGCGCTTTGAGGGCTATGCTGGAAAAGTTAATACCTTCACCTAAAAACTAGACAGACGCATACTCAGAAACTCCTTTGTGACGTGTGCATTGAACTCACAGAGTTGAACCTTTCTTTTGATACAGAAGTTTTGAAACACTCTTTTCGTAGAACCTTCAAGTGGATGGATGGAGTGATTTGAGGCCTATGCTGGAAAAGGAAATACCTTCACGTAGAAACGAGACAAAAGCATTCTCAGACAGTTCCCTGTGCTTTGTGCATTCAACTCACAGAGTTGAACATTCCCTTTGATAGAGCAGTTTTGAAACACTCTTTTTGTAGAATCTGCAAGTGGATATTTGGAGCGCTTTGAGGCCTCTGCCGCCAAAGGAATTATCATTGCATAAAAACTAGATGGAAGCGTTCTCAGAAACTTCCTTGTGACGAGTGCATTCAACTCGCAGAGTGGAACCTTCCTTTCGATAGACCAGTTTTGAAACACTGTTTTTGTAGAATCCGCAAGTGGCTATTTGGAGCTCTTTGAGGCTTATGCTGGAAAAGGAAATATCTTCGTCTACACACTAGACAGAAGCATTCTCAGAAACTTCTTTGTCATGTGGGGATTGAACTCACAGAGTTGAACATTCCTTTACATAGAGCAGTTTTGCAACACCCTTTCGGTGGAAAGTGAAAGTGCTTATTTGGTGCGATGGCGGCATCTAGTGGATAGGGAAATACATTCAGATGAAAACAAGATACATCCATTCTCAGAAACTTCTTTGTGATGACTGCATTCTACTCACAGAGTTGAACCTTCCTTTTGATAGAACAGTTTTGAAACACTCTTTTTGTGGAATCTGCAAGTGGCTATTTGGAGCGCTTTGAGGCCTATGCTGGAAAAGGAAATCTCTTCACATAAAACCTAGACAGAAGTATTCCCAGAAAGTTTTTCTGATGTGCGCATTCAACTCACCGAGTTGAACCTTCCTTTAGATAGAGCAGTTTTGAAACACTCTGTCTGTAGTACCTGCGAGTGGATATTTGGAGTGCTTTGAGTGCTACACTGTAAAAGCAAATATCTTCACTTGGAATCTAGACAGAAGAATTCTCAGAGACTTCCCTGTGCTCTCTGCATTCCACTCACAGAGTTGAACCTTCCTTTTGATAGAACAGTTTTGAAACACTCTTGTGGTAGAATCTGCAAGTCGATATTTGGAAGGTTTGGAGGCCTATCCTGGGAAAGGAAATATCTTCCCATCAAAACTAGACAGAAGCATTCTCAGAAACTTCTTAGTGATGTGCGCATTCAAGTCACAGAGTTGAAGCTTCCTTTTGATATAGCAGTTTTGAACCACTCTTTTAGTAGAATCTGCAAGTGGATGTTTGGAGAGCTAAGAGGCCAACACTGGAAAAGGAAATCTCTTCACGTAAAAACTAGACGGAAGCATTCTCAGAAACTTCAATGGGCTTTACGCATTCAACTCACAGAGTGCAATGTTGCTTTTGAGAGCGCAGTTTTAAAACACTGTTTTTGTAGAATTTGCTAGAGGATGTTTGGAGCGATGTGAGGCCTTTGCTGGAAAAGGAAATATCTTCACATAAAACCTAGACAGAAGCATTCTCAGAAACTCCTTTGTGATGAGTGCATTCAAATCACACACTTGAACCTTCCTTTGGAAAGAGCAGTTTTGAAACACTCTTTCTGAAGAATCTGCAAGTGGATATTTAGAGCGATTTGAGGCCTATGCTGGAAATGAAATATCTTCACCTAAAAACTAGACGGAAGCATTCTCAGAAACTCCTTTGTGATGAGTGCATTCAACTCACAGAGTTGAAGCTTCCTTTTGATAGAGCAGTTTTGAAACACTCTTTTAGCAGCATCTGCAAGTGGATATTTGGAGCGCTTTGAGGCCAAGGCTGGAAAACGAAATCTCATCACATAAAAACTCGACAGAAGCGTTCTCTGAAACTTCTTTGTGATGAGTGCATTCAACTCACGGACTCGAACGTTTCTTTTGATAGAACAGTTTAGAAACACTCCTTTTGTAGAATCTGCAAGTGTTTATTTGGAGCGCTTTGAGGCCTATGTTGGAAAAGGACATATCTTCACAACAAAAGTAGACAGACGCATTCTCAGAAACTTCTTTGTGATGAGTGCATTGAACTCACAGAGTTGAACCTACCTATTGATAGAGAAGTTTTGAAACATCCTTTTTGTAGAATCTGCAAGTGAATATTTGGCGCGATTTGAGGCCTATGCGGGAAACGGAAATATCTTCACATGAAAACTAGACAGATGAATTCTCAGAAACGTCTTTGTGATGAGTGCATTCAACTCACAGACTTGAAGCTTCCTTTTGAAAGAGCAGTTTCGAAACACTCTTTTTGTAGAATCTGCAAGTGGATATTTGGAGCGCTTTGAGGGCTATGCTGGAAAAGTTAATACCTTCACCTAAAAACTAGACAGACGCATACTCAGAAACTCCTTTGTGACGTGTTCATTGAACTCACAGAGTTGAACCTTTCTTTTGATACAGAAGTTTTGAAACACTCTTTTCGTAGAACCTTCAAGTGGATGGATGGAGTGATTTGAGGCCTATGCTGGAAAAGGAAATACCTTCACGTAGAAACGAGACAAAAGCATTCTCAGACAGTTCCCTGTGCTTTGTGCATTCAACTCACAGAGTTGAACATTCCCTTTGATAGAGCAGTTTTGAAACACTCTTTTTGTAGAATCTGCAAGTGGATATTTGGAGCGCTTTGAGGCCTCTGCCGCCAAAGGAATTATCATTGCATAAAAACTAGATGGAAGCGTTCTCAGAAACTTCCTTGTGACGAGTGCATTCAACTCGCAGAGTGGAACCTTCCTTTCGATAGACCAGTTTTGAAACACTGTTTTTGTAGAATCCGCAAGTGGCTATTTGGAGCTCTTTGAGGCTTATGCTGGAAAAGGAAATATCTTCGTCTACACACTAGACAGAAGCATTCTCAGAAACTTCTTTGTCATGTGGGGATTGAACTCACAGAGTTGAACATTCCTTTACATAGAGCAGTTTTGCAACACCCTTTCGGTGGAAAGTGAAAGTGCTTATTTGGTGCGATGGCGGCATCTAGTGGATAGGGAAATACATTCAGATGAAAACAAGATACATCCATTCTCAGAAACTTCTTTGTGATGACTGCATTCTACTCACAGAGTTGAACCTTCCTTTTGATAGAACAGTTTTGAAACACTCTTTTTGTGGAATCTGCAAGTGGCTATTTGGAGCGCTTTGAGGCCTATGCTGGAAAAGGAAATCTCTTCACATAAAACCTAGACAGAAGTATTCCCAGAAAGTTTTTCTGATGTGCGCATTCAACTCACCGAGTTGAACCTTCCTTTAGATAGAGCAGTTTTGAAACACTCTGTCTGTAGTACCTGCGAGTGGATATTTGGAGTGCTTTGAGTGCTACACTGTAAAAGCAAATATCTTCACTTGGAATCTAGACAGAAGAATTCTCAGAGACTTCCCTGTGCTCTCTGCATTCCACTCACAGAGTTGAACCTTCCTTTTGATAGAACAGTTTTGAAACACTCTTGTGGTAGAATCTGCAAGTCGATATTTGGAAGGTTTGGAGGCCTATCCTGGGAAAGGAAATATCTTCCCATCAAAACTAGACAGAAGCATTCTCAGAAACTTCTTAGTGATGTGCGCATTCAAGTCACAGAGTTGAAGCTTCCTTTTGATATAGCAGTTTTGAACCACTCTTTTAGTAGAATCTGCAAGTGGATGTTTGGAGAGCTAAGAGGCCAACACTGGAAAAGGAAATCTCTTCACGTAAAAACTAGACGGAAGCATTCTCAGAAACTTCAATGGGCTTTACGCATTCAACTCACAGAGTGCAATGTTGCTTTTGAGAGCGCAGTTTTAAAACACTGTTTTTGTAGAATTTGCTAGAGGATGTTTGGAGCGATGTGAGGCCTTTGCTGGAAAAGGAAATATCTTCACATAAAACCTAGACAGAAGCATTCTCAGAAACTCCTTTGTGATGAGTGCATTCAAATCACACACTTGAACCTTCCTTTGGAAAGAGCAGTTTTGAAACACTCTTTCTGAAGAATCTGCAAGTGGATATTTAGAGCGATTTGAGGCCTATGCTGGAAATGAAATATCTTCACCTAAAAACTAGACGGAAGCATTCTCAGAAACTCCTTTGTGATGAGTGCATTCAACTCACAGAGTTGAAGCTTCCTTTTGATAGAGCAGTTTTGAAACACTCTTTTAGCAGCATCTGCAAGTGGATATTTGGAGCGCTTTGAGGCCAAGGCTGGAAAACGAAATCTCATCACATAAAAACTCGACAGAAGCGTTCTCTGAAACTTCTTTGTGATGAGTGCATTCAACTCACAGACTCGAACGTTTCTTTTGATAGAACAGTTTAGAAACACTCCTTTTGTAGAATCTGCAAGTGTTTATTTGGAGCGCTTTGAGGCCTATGTTGGAAAAGGACATATCTTCACAACAAAAGTAGACAGACGCATTCTCAGAAACTTCTTTGTGATGAGTGCATTGAACTCACAGAGTTGAACCTACCTATTGATAGAGAAGTTTTGAAACATCCTTTTTGTAGAATCTGCAAGTGAATATTTGGCGCGATTTGAGGCCTATGCGGGAAACGGAAATATCTTCACATGAAAACTAGACAGATGAATTCTCAGAAACGTCTTTGTGATGAGTGCATTCAACTCACAGACTTGAAGCTTCCTTTTGAAAGAGCAGTTTCGAAACACTCTTTTTGTAGAATCTGCAAGTGGATATTTGGAGCGCTTTGAGGGCTATGCTGGAAAAGTTAATACCTTCACCTAAAAACTAGACAGACGCATACTCAGAAACTCCTTTGTGACGTGTGCATTGAACTCACAGAGTTGAACCTTTCTTTTGATACAGAAGTTTTGAAACACTCTTTTCGTAGAACCTTCAAGTGGATGGATGGAGTGATTTGAGGCCTATGCTGGAAAAGGAAATACCTTCACGTAGAAACGAGACAAAAGCATTCTCAGACAGTTCCCTGTGCTTTGTGCATTCAACTCACAGAGTTGAACATTCCCTTTGATAGAGCAGTTTTGAAACACTCTTTTTGTAGAATCTGCAAGTGGATATTTGGAGCGCTTTGAGGCCTCTGCCGCCAAAGGAATTATCATTGCATAAAAACTAGATGGAAGCGTTCTCAGAAACTTCCTTGTGACGAGTGCATTCAACTCGCAGAGTGGAACATTCCTTTCGATAGACCAGTTTTGAAACACTGTTTTTGTAGAATCCGCAAGTGGCTATTTGGAGCTCTTTGAGGCTTATGCTGGAAAAGGAAATATCTTCGTCTACACACTAGACAGAAGCATTCTCAGAAACTTCTTTGTCATGTGGGGATTGAACTCACAGAGTTGAACATTCCTTTACATAGAGCAGTTTTGCAACACCCTTTCGGTGGAAAGTGAAAGTGCTTATTTGGTGCGATGGCGGCATCTAGTGGATAGGGAAATACATTCAGATGAAAACAAGATACATCCATTCTCAGAAACTTCTTTGTGATGACTGCATTCTACTCACAGAGTTGAACCTTCCTTTTGATAGAACAGTTTTGAAACACTCTTTTTGTGGAATCTGCAAGTGGCTATTTGGAGCGCTTTGAGGCCTATGCTGGAAAAGGAAATCTCTTCACATAAAACCTAGACAGAAGTATTCCCAGAAAGTTTTTCTGATGTGCGCATTCAACTCACCGAGTTGAACCTTCCTTTAGATAGAGCAGTTTTGAAACACTCTGTCTGTAGTACCTGCGAGTGGATATTTGGAGTGCTTTGAGTGCTACACTGTAAAAGCAAATATCTTCACTTGGAATCTAGACAGAAGAATTCTCAGAGACTTCCCTGTGCTCTCTGCATTCCACTCACAGAGTTGAACCTTCCTTTTGATAGAACAGTTTTGAAACACTCTTGTGGTAGAATCTGCAAGTCGATATTTGGAAGGTTTGGAGGCCTATCCTGGGAAAGGAAATATCTTCCCATCAAAACTAGACAGAAGCATTCTCAGAAACTTCTTAGTGATGTGCGCATTCAAGTCACAGAGTTGAAGCTTCCTTTTGATATAGCAGTTTTGAACCACTCTTTTAGTAGAATCTGCAAGTGGATGTTTGGAGAGCTAAGAGGCCAACACTGGAAAAGGAAATCTCTTCACGTAAAAACTAGACGGAAGCATTCTCAGAAACTTCAATGGGCTTTACGCATTCAACTCACAGAGTGCAATGTTGCTTTTGAGAGCGCAGTTTTAAAACACTGTTTTTGTAGAATTTGCTAGAGGATGTTTGGAGCGATGTGAGGCCTTTGCTGGAAAAGGAAATATCTTCACATAAAACCTAGACAGAAGCATTCTCAGAAACTCCTTTGTGATGAGTGCATTCAAATCACACACTTGAACCTTCCTTTGGAAAGAGCAGTTTTGAAACACTCTTTCTGAAGAATCTGCAAGTGGATATTTGGAGCGATTTGAGGCCTATGCTGGAAATGAAATATCTTCACCTAAAAACTAGACGGAAGCATTCTCAGAAACTCCTTTGTGATGAGTGCATTCAACTCACAGAGTTGAAGCTTCCTTTTGATAGAGCAGTTTTGAAACACTCTTTTAGCAGCATCTGCAAGTGGATATTTGGAGCGCTTTGAGGCCAAGGCTGGAAAACGAAATCTCATCACATAAAAACTCGACAGAAGCATTCTCTGAAACTTCTTTGTGATGAGTGCATTCAACTCACAGACTCGAACGTTTCTTTTGATAGAACAGTTTAGAAACACTCCTTTTGTAGAATCTGCAAGTGTTTATTTGGAGCGCTTTGAGGCCAATGTTGGAAAAGGACATATCTTCACATCAAAAGTAGACAGACGCATTCTCAGAAACTTCTTTGTGATGAGTGCATTGAACTCACAGAGTTGAACCTACCTATTGATAGAGAAGTTTTGAAACACCCTTTTTGTAGAATCTGCAAGTGAATATTTGGCGCGATTTGAGGCCTATGCGGGAAACGGAAATATCTTCACATGAAAACTAGACAGATGAATTCTCAGAAACGTCTTTGTGATGAGTGCATTCAACTCACAGACTTGAAGCTTCCTTTTGAAAGAGCAGTTTCGAAACACTCTTTTTGTAGAATCTGCAAGTGGATATTTGGAGCGCTTTGAGGGCTATGCTGGAAAAGTTAATACCTTCACCTAAAAACTAGACAGACGCATACTCAGAAACTCCTTTGTGACGTGTGCATTGAACTCACAGAGTTGAACCTTTCTTTTGATACAGAAGTTTTGAAACACTCTTTTCGTAGAACCTTCAAGTGGATGGATGGAGTGATTTGAGGCCTATGCTGGAAAAGGAAATACCTTCACGTAGAAACGAGACAAAAGCATTCTCAGACAGTTCCCTGTGCTTTGTGCATTCAACTCACAGAGTTGAACATTCCCTTTGATAGAGCAGTTTTGAAACACTCTTTTTGTAGAATCTGCAAGTGGATATTTGGAGCGCTTTGAGGCCTCTGCCGCCAAAGGAATTATCATTGCATAAAAACTAGATGGAAGCGTTCTCAGAAACTTCCTTGTGACGAGTGCATTCAACTCGCAGAGTGGAACCTTCCTTTCGATAGACCAGTTTTGAAACACTGTTTTTGTAGAATCCGCAAGTGGCTATTTGGAGCTCTTTGAGGCTTATGCTGGAAAAGGAAATATCTTCGTCTACACACTAGACAGAAGCATTCTCAGAAACTTCTTTGTCATGTGGGGATTGAACTCACAGAGTTGAACATTCCTTTACATAGAGCAGTTTTGCAACACCCTTTCGGTGGAAAGTGAAAGTGCTTATTTGGTGCGATGGCGGCATCTAGTGGATAGGGAAATACATTCAGATGAAAACAAGATACATCCATTCTCAGAAACTTCTTTGTGATGACTGCATTCTACTCACAGAGTTGAACCTTCCTTTTGATAGAACAGTTTTGAAACACTCTTTTTGTGGAATCTGCAAGTGGCTATTTGGAGCGCTTTGAGGCCTATGCTGGAAAAGGAAATCTCTTCACATAAAACCTAGACAGAAGTATTCCCAGAAAGTTTTTCTGATGTGCGCATTCAACTCACCGAGTTGAACCTTCCTTTAGATAGAGCAGTTTTGAAACACTCTGTCTGTAGTACCTGCGAGTGGATATTTGGAGTGCTTTGAGTGCTACACTGTAAAAGCAAATATCTTCACTTGGAATCTAGACAGAAGAATTCTCAGAGACTTCCCTGTGCTCTCTGCATTCCACTCACAGAGTTGAACCTTCCTTTTGATAGAACAGTTTTGAAACACTCTTGTGGTAGAATCTGCAAGTCGATATTTGGAAGGTTTGGAGGCCTATCCTGGGAAAGGAAATATCTTCCCATCAAAACTAGACAGAAGCATTCTCAGAAGCTTCTTAGTGATGTGCGCATTCAAGTCACAGAGTTGAAGCTTCCTTTTGATATAGCAGTTTTGAACCACTCTTTTAGTAGAATCTGCAAGTGGATGTTTGGAGAGCTAAGAGGCCAACACTGGAAAAGGAAATCTCTTCACGTAAAAACTAGACGGAAGCATTCTCAGAAACTTCAATGGGCTTTACGCATTCAACTCACAGAGTGCAATGTTGCTTTTGAGAGCGCAGTTTTAAAACACTGTTTTTGTAGAATTTGCTAGAGGATGTTTGGAGCGATGTGAGGCCTTTGCTGGAAAAGGAAATATCTTCACATAAAACCTAGACAGAAGCATTCTCAGAAACTCCTTTGTGATGAGTGCATTCAAATCACACACTTGAACCTTCCTTTGGAAAGAGCAGTTTTGAAACACTCTTTCTGAAGAATCTGCAAGTGGATATTTGGAGCGATTTGAGGCCTATGCTGGAAATGAAATATCTTCACCTAAAAACTAGACGGAAGCATTCTCAGAAACTCCTTTGTGATGAGTGCATTCAACTCACAGAGTTGAAGCTTCCTTTTGATAGAGCAGTTTTGAAACACTCTTTTAGCAGCATCTGCAAGTGGATATTTGGAGCGCTTTGAGGCCAAGGCTGGAAAACGAAATCTCATCACATAAAAACTCGACAGAAGCATTCTCTGAAACTTCTTTGTGATGAGTGCATTCAACTCACAGACTCGAACGTTTCTTTTGATAGAACAGTTTAGAAACACTCCTTTTGTAGAATCTGCAAGTGTTTATTTGGAGCGCTTTGAGGCCTATGTTGGAAAAGGACATATCTTCACATCAAAAGTAGACAGACGCATTCTCAGAAACTTCTTTGTGATGAGTGCATTGAACTCACAGAGTTGAACCTACCTATTGATAGAGAAGTTTTGAAACACCCTTTTTGTAGAATCTGCAAGTGAATATTTGGCGCGATTTGAGGCCTATGCGGGAAACGGAAATATCTTCACATGAAAACTAGACAGATGAATTCTCAGAAACGTCTTTGTGATGAGTGCATTCAACTCACAGACTTGAAGCTTCCTTTTGAAAGAGCAGTTTCGAAACACTCTTTTTGTAGAATCTGCAAGTGGATATTTGGAGCGCTTTGAGGGCTATGCTGGAAAACTTAATACCTTCACCTAAAAACTAGACAGACGCATACTCAGAAACTTCTTTGTGACGTGTGCATTGAACTCACAGAGTTGAACCTTTCTTTTGATACAGAAGTTTTGAAACACTCTTTTCGTAGAACCTTCAAGTGGATGGATGGAGTGATTTGAGGCCTATGCTGGAAAAGGAAATACCTTCACGTAGAAACGAGACAAAAGCATTCTCAGACAGTTCCCTGTGCTTTGTGCATTCAACTCACAGAGTTGAACATTCCCTTTGATAGAGCAGTTTTGAAACACTCTTTTTGTAGAATCTGCAAGTGGATATTTAGAGCGCTTTGAGGCCTCTGCCGCCAAAGGAATTATCATTGCATAAAAACTAGATGGAAGCGTTCTCAGAAACTTCCTTGTGACGAGTGCATTCAACTCGCAGAGTGGAACCTTCCTTTCGATAGACCAGTTTTGAAACACTGTTTTTGTAGAATCCGCAAGTGGCTATTTGGAGCTCTTTGAGGCTTATGCTGGAAAAGGAAATATCTTCGTCTACACACTAGACAGAAGCATTCTCAGAAACTTCTTTGTCATGTGGGGATTGAACTCACAGAGTTGAACATTCCTTTACATAGAGCAGTTTTGCAACACCCTTTCGGTGGAAAGTGAAAGTGCTTATTTGGTGCGATGGCGGCATCTAGTGGATAGGGAAATACATTCAGATGAAAACAAGATACATCCATTCTCAGAAACTTCTTTGTGATGACTGCATTCTACGCACAGAGTTGAACCTTCCTTTTGATAGAACAGTTTTGAAACACTCTTTTTGTGGAATCTGCAAGTGGCTATTTGGAGCGCTTTGAGGCCTATGCTGGAAAAGGAAATCTCTTCACATAAAACCTAGACAGAAGTATTCCCAGAAAGTTTTTCTGATGTGCGCATTCAACTCACCGAGTTGAACCTTCCTTTAGATAGAGCAGTTTTGAAACACTCTGTCTGTAGTACCTGCGAGTGGATATTTGGAGTGCTTTGAGTGCTACACTGTAAAAGCAAATATCTTCACTTGGAATCTAGACAGAAGAATTCTCAGAGACTTCCCTGTGCTCTCTGCATTCCACTCACAGAGTTGAACCTTCCTTTTGATAGAACAGTTTTGAAACACTCTTGTGGTAGAATCTGCAAGTCGATATTTGGAAGGTTTGGAGGCCTATCCTGGGAAAGGAAATATCTTCCCATCAAAACTAGACAGAAGCATTCTCAGAAACTTCTTAGTGATGTGCGCATTCAAGTCACAGAGTTGAAGCTTCCTTTTGATATAGCAGTTTTGAACCACTCTTTTAGTAGAATCTGCAAGTGGATGTTTGGAGAGCTAAGAGGCCAACACTGGAAAAGGAAATCTCTTCACGTAAAAACTAGACGGGAGCATTCTCAGAAACTTCAATGGGCTTTACGCATTCAACTCACAGAGTGCAATGTTGCTTTTGAGAGCGCAGTTTTAAAACACTGTTTTTGTAGAATTTGCTAGAGGATGTTTGGAGCGATGTGAGGCCTTTGCTGGAAAAGGAAATATCTTCACATAAAACCTAGACAGAAGCATTCTCAGAAACTCCTTTGTGATGAGTGCATTCAAATCACACACTTGAACCTTCCTTTGGAAAGAGCAGTTTTGAAACACTCTTTCTGAAGAATCTGCAAGTGGATATTTGGAGCGATTTGAGGCCTATGCTGGAAATGAAATATCTTCACCTAAAAACTAGACGGAAGCATTCTCAGAAACTCCTTTGTGATGAGTGCATTCAACTCACAGAGTTGAAGCTTCCTTTTGATAGAGCAGTTTTGAAACACTCTTTTAGCAGCATCTGCAAGTGGATATTTGGAGCGCTTTGAGGCCAAGGCTGGAAAACGAAATCTCATCACATAAAAACTCGACAGAAGCATTCTCTGAAACTTCTTTGTGATGAGTGCATTCAACTCACAGACTCGAACGTTTCTTTTGATAGAACAGTTTAGAAACACTCCTTTTGTAGAATCTGCAAGTGTTTATTTGGAGCGCTTTGAGGCCAATGTTGGAAAAGGACATATCTTCACATCAAAAGTAGACAGACGCATTCTCAGAAACTTCTTTGTGATGAGTGCATTGAACTCACAGAGTTGAACCTACCTATTGATAGAGAAGTTTTGAAACACCCTTTTTGTAGAATCTGCAAGTGAATATTTGGCGCGATTTGAGGCCTATGCGGGAAACGGAAATATCTTCACATGAAAACTAGACAGATGAATTCTCAGAAACGTCTTTGTGATGAGTGCATTCAACTCACAGACTTGAAGCTTCCTTTTGAAAGAGCAGTTTCGAAACACTCTTTTTGTAGAATCTGCAAGTGGATATTTGGAGCGCTTTGAGGGCTATGCTGGAAAAGTTAATACCTTCACCTAAAAACTAGACAGACGCATACTCAGAAACTCCTTTGTGACGTGTGCATTGAACTCACAGAGTTGAACCTTTCTTTTGATACAGAAGTTTTGAAACACTCTTTTCGTAGAACCTTCAAGTGGATGGATGGAGTGATTTGAGGCCTATGCTGGAAAAGGAAATACCTTCACGTAGAAACGAGACAAAAGCATTCTCAGACAGTTCCCTGTGCTTTGTGCATTCAACTCACAGAGTTGAACATTCCCTTTGATAGAGCAGTTTTGAAACACTCTTTTTGTAGAATCTGCAAGTGGATATTTGGAGCGCTTTGAGGCCTCTGCTGCCAAAGGAATTATCATTGCATAAAAACTAGATGGAAGCGTTCTCAGAAACTTCCTTGTGACGAGTGCATTCAACTCGCAGAGTGGAACCTTCCTTTCGATAGACCAGTTTTGAAACACTGTTTTTGTAGAATCCGCAAGTGGCTATTTGGAGCTCTTTGAGGCTTATGCTGGAAAAGGAAATATCTTCGTCGACAAACTAGACAGAAGCATTCTCAGAAACTTCTTTGTCATGTGGGGATTGAACTCACAGAGTTGAACATTCCTTTACATAGAGCAGTTTTGCAACACCCTTTCGGTGGAAAGTGAAAGTGCTTATTTGGTGCGATGGCGGCATCTAGTGGATAGGGAAATACATTCAGATGAAAACAAGATACATCCATTCTCAGAAACTTCTTTGTGATGACTGCATTCTATTCACAGAGTTGAACCTTCCTTTTCATAGAACAGTTTTGAAACACTCTTTTTGTGGAATCTGCAAGTGGCTATTTGGAGCGCTTTGAGGCCTATGCTGGAAAAGGAAATCTCTTCACATAAAACCTAGACAGAAGTATTCCCAGAAAGTTTTTCTGATGTGCGCATTCAACTCACCGAGTTGAACCTTCCTTTAGATAGAGCAGTTTTGAAACACTCTGTCTGTAGTACCTGCGAGTGGATATTTGGAGTGCTTTGAGTGCTACACTGTAAAAGCAAATATCTTCACTTGGAATCTAGACAGAAGAATTCTCAGAGACTTCCCTGTGCTCTCTGCATTCCACTCACAGAGATGAACCTTCCTTTTGATAGAACAGTTTTGAAACACTCTTGTGGTAGAATCTGCAAGTCGATATTTGGAAGGTTTGGAGGCCTATCCTGGGAAAGGAAATATCTTCCCATCAAAACTAGACAGAAGCATTCTCAGAAACTTCTTAGTGATGTGCGCATTCAAGTCACAGAGTTGAAGCTTCCTTTTGATATAGCAGTTTTGAAGCACTCTTTTAGTAGAATCTGCAAGTGGATGTTTGGAGAGCTAAGAGGCCAACACTGGAAAAGGAAATCTCTTCACGTAAAAACTAGACGGAAGCATTCTCAGAAACTTCAATGGGCTTTACGCATTCCACTCACAGAGTGCAATGTTGCTTTTGAGAGCGCAGTTTTAAAACACTGTTTTTGTAGAATTTGCTAGAGGATGTTTGGAGCGATGTGAGGCCTTTGCTGGAAAAGGAAATATCTTCACATAAAACCTAGACAGAAGCATTCTCAGAAACTCCTTTGTGATGAGTGCATTCAAATCACACACTTGAACCTTCCTTTGGAAAGAGCAGTTTTGAAACACTCTTTCTGAAGAATCTGCAAGTGGATATTTGGAGCGATTTGAGGCCTATGCTGGAAATGAAATATCTTCACCTAAAAACTAGACGGAAGCATTCTCAGAAACTCCTTTGTGATGAGTGCATTCAACTCACAGAGTTGAAGCTTCCTTTTGATAGAGCAGTTTTGAAACACTCTTTTAGCAGCATCTGCAAGTGGATATTTGGAGCGCTTTGAGGCCAAGGCTGGAAAACGAAATCTCATCACATAAAAACTCGACAGAAGCATTCTCTGAAACTTCTTTGTGATGAGTGCATTCAACTCACAGACTCGAACGTTTCTTTTGATAGAACAGTTTAGAAACACTCCTTTTGTAGAATCTGCAAGTGTTTATTTGGAGCGCTTTGAGGCCTATGTTGGAAAAGGACATATCTTCACATCAAAAGTAGACAGACGCATTCTCAGAAACTTCTTTGTGATGAGTGCATTGAACTCACAGAGTTGAACCTACCTATTGATAGAGAAGTTTTGAAACACCCTTTTTGTAGAATCTGCAAGTGAATATTTGGCGCGATTTGAGGCCTATGCAGGAAACGGAAATATCTTCACATGAAAACTAGACAGATGAATTCTCAGAAACGTCTTTGTGATGAGTGCATTCAACTCACAGACTTGAAGCTTCCTTTTGAAAGAGCAGTTTCGAAACACTCTTTTTGTAGAATCTGCAAGTGGATATTTGGAGCGCTTTGAGGGCTATGCTGGAAAAGTTAATACCTTCACCTAAAAACTAGACAGACGCATACTCAGAAACTTCTTTGTGACGTGTGCATTGAACTCACAGAGTTGAACCTTTCTTTTGATACAGAAGTTTTGAAACACTCTTTTCGTAGAACCTTCAAGTGGATGGATGGAGTGATTTGAGGCCTATGCTGGAAAAGGAAATACCTTCACGTAGAAACGAGACAAAAGCATTCTCAGACAGTTCCCTGTGCTTTGTGCATTCAACTCACAGAGTTGAACATTCCCTTTGATAGAGCAGTTTTGAAACACTCTTTTTGTAGAATCTGCAAGTGGATATTTGGAGCGCTTTGAGGCCTCTGCCGCCAAAGGAATTATCATTGCATAAAAACTAGATGGAAGCGTTCTCAGAAACTTCCTTGTGACGAGTGCATTCAACTCGCAGAGTGGAACCTTCCTTTCGATAGACCAGTTTTGAAACACTGTTTTTGTAGAATCCGCAAGTGGCTATTTGGAGCTCTTTGAGGCTTATGCTGGAAAAGGAAATATCTTCGTCTACAAACTAGACAGAAGCATTCTCAGAAACTTCTTTGTCATGTGGGGATTGAACTCACAGAGTTGAACATTCCTTTACATAGAGCAGTTTTGCAACACCCTTTCGGTGGAAAGTGAAAGTGCTTGTTTGGTGCGATGGCGGCATCTAGTGGATAGGGAAATACATTCAGATGAAAACAAGATACATCCATTCTCAGAAACTTCTTTGTGATGACTGCATTCTACTCACAGAGTTGAACCTTCCTTTTGATAGAAGAGTTTTGAAACACTCTTTTTGTGGAATCTGCAAGTGGCTATTTGGAGCGCTTTGAGGCCTATGCTGGAAAAGGAAATCTCTTCACATAAAACCTAGACAGAAGTATTCCCAGAAAGTTTTTCTGATGTGCGCATTCAACTCACCGAGTTGAACCTTCCTTTAGATAGAGCAGTTTTGAAACACTCTGTCTGTAGTACCTGCGAGTGGATATTTGGAGTGCTTTGAGTGCTACACTGTAAAAGCAAATATCTTCACTTGGAATCTAGACAGAAGAATTCTCAGAGACTTCCCTGTGCTCTCTGCATTCCACTCACAGAGTTGAACCTTCCCTTTGATAGAACAGTTTTGAAACACTCTTGTGGTAGAATCTGCAAGTCGATATTTGGAAGGTTTGGAGGCCTATCCTGGGAAAGGAAATATCTTCCCATCAAAACTAGACAGAAGCATTCTCAGAAACTTCTTAGTGATGTGCGCATTCAAGTCACAGAGTTGAAGCTTCCTTTTGATATAGCAGTTTTGAACCACTCTTTTAGTAGAATCTGCAAGTGGATGTTTGGAGAGCTAAGAGGCCAACACTGGAAAAGGAAATCTCTTCACGTAAAAACTAGACGGAAGCATTCTCAGAAACTTCAATGGGCTTTTCGCATTCAACTCACAGAGTGCAATGTTGCTTTTGAGAGCGCAGTTTTAAAACACTGTTTTTGTAGAATTTGCTAGAGGATGTTTGGAGCGATGTGAGGCCTTTGCTGGAAAAGGAAATATCTTCACATAAAACCTAGACAGAAGCATTCTCAGAAACTCCTTTGTGATGAGTGCATTCAAATCACACACTTGAACCTTCCTTTGGAAAGAGCAGTTTTGAAACACTCTTTCTGAAGAATCTGCAAGTGGATATTTGGAGCGATTTGAGGCCTATGCTGGAAATGAAATATCTTCACCTAAAAACTAGACGGAAGCATTCTCAGAAACTCCTTTGTGATGAGTGCATTCAACTCACAGAGTTGAAGCTTCCTTTTGATAGAGCAGTTTTGAAACACTCTTTTAGCAGCATCTGCAAGTGGATATTTGGAGCGCTTTGAGGCCAAGGCTGGAAAACGAAATCTCATCACATAAAAACTCGACAGAAGCATTCTCTGAAACTTCTTTGTGATGAGTGCATTCAACTCACAGACTCGAACGTTTCTTTTGATAGAACAGTTTAGAAACACTCCTTTTGTAGAATCTGCAAGTGTTTATTTGGAGCGCTTTGAGGCCTATGTTGGAAAAGGACATATCTTCACATCAAAAGTAGACAGACGCATTCTCAGAAACTTCTTTGTGATGAGTGCATTGAACTCACAGAGTTGAACCTACCTATTGATAGAGAAGTTTTGAAACACCCTTTTTGTAGAATCTGCAAGTGAATATTTGGCGCGATTTGAGGCCTATGCAGGAAACGGAAATATCTTCACATGAAAACTAGACAGATGAATTCTCAGAAACGTCTTGGTGATGAGTGCATTCAACTCACAGACTTGAAGCTTCCTTTTGAAAGAGCAGTTTCGAAACACTCTTTTTGTAGAATCTGCAAGTGGATATTTGGAGCGCTTTGAGGGCTATGCTGGAAAAGTTAATACCTTCACCTAAAAACTAGACAGACGCATACTCAGAAACTTCTTTGTGACGTGTGCATTGAACTCACAGAGTTGAACCTTTCTTTTGATACAGAAGTTTTGAAACACTCTTTTCGTAGAACCTTCAAGTGGATGGATGGAGTGATTTGAGGCCTATGCTGGAAAAGGAAATACCTTCACGTAGAAACGAGACAAAAGCATTCTCAGACAGTTCCCTGTGCTTTGTGCATTCAACTCACAGAGTTGAACATTCCCTTTGATAGAGCAGTTTTGAAACACTCTTTTTGTAGAATCTGCAAGTGGATATTTGGAGCGCTTTGAGGCCTCTGCCGCCAAAGGAATTATCATTGCATAAAAACTAGATGGAAGCGTTCTCAGAAACTTCCTTGTGACGAGTGCATTCAACTCGCAGAGTGGAACCTTCCTTTCGATAGACCAGTTTTGAAACACTGTTTTTGTAGAATCCGCAAGTGGCTATTTGGAGCTCTTTGAGGCTTATGCTGGAAAAGGAAATATCTTCGTCTACAAACTAGACAGAAGCATTCTCAGAAACTTCTTTGTCATGTGGGGATTGAACTCACAGAGTTGAACATTCCTTTACATAGAGCAGTTTTGCAACACCCTTTCGGTGGAAAGTGAAAGTGCTTATTTGGTGCGATGGCGGCATCTAGTGGATAGGGAAATACATTCAGATGAAAACAAGATACATCCATTCTCAGAAACTTCTTTGTGATGACTGCATTCTACTCACAGAGTTGAACCTTCCTTTTGATAGAACAGTTTTGAAACACTGTTTTTGTGGAATCTGCAAGTGGCTATTTGGAGCGCTTTGAGGCCTATGCTGGAAAAGGAAATCTCTTCACATAAAACCTAGACAGAAGTATTCCCAGAAAGTTTTTCTGATGTGCGCATTCAACTCACCGAGTTGAACCTTCCTTTAGATAGAGCAGTTTTGAAACACTCTGTCTGTAGTACCTGCGAGTGGATATTTGGAGTGCTTTGAGTGCTACACTGTAAAAGCAAATATCTTCACTTGGAATCTAGACAGAAGAATTCTCAGAGACTTCCCTGTGCTCTCTGCATTCCACTCACAGAGTTGAACCTTCCCTTTGATAGAACAGTTTTGAAACACTCTTGTGGTAGAATCTGCAAGTCGATATTTGGAAGGTTTGGAGGCCTATCCTGGGAAAGGAAATATCTTCCCATCAAAACTAGACAGAAGCATTCTCAGAAACTTCTTAGTGATGTGCGCATTCAAGTCACAGAGTTGAAGCTTCCTTTTGATATAGCAGTTTTGAACCACTCTTTTAGTAGAATCTGCAAGTGGATGTTTGGAGAGCTAAGAGGCCAACACTGGAAAAGGAAATCTCTTCACGTAAAAACTAGACGGAAGCATTCTCAGAAACTTCAATGGGCTTTACGCATTCAACTCACAGAGTGCAATGTTGCTTTTGAGAGCGCAGTTTTAAAACACTGTTTTTGTAGAATTTGCTAGAGGATGTTTGGAGCGATGTGAGGCCTTTGCTGGAAAAGGAAATATCTTCACATAAAACCTAGACAGAAGCATTCTCAGAAACTCCTTTGTGATGAGTGCATTCAAATCACACACTTGAACCTTCCTTTGGAAAGAGCAGTTTTGAAACACTCTTTCTGAAGAATCTGCAAGTGGATATTTGGAGCGATTTGAGGCCTATGCTGGAAATGAAATATCTTCACCTAAAAACTAGACGGAAGCATTCTCAGAAACTCCTTTGTGATGAGTGCATTCAACTCACAGAGTTGAAGCATCCTTTTGATAGAGCAGTTTTGAAACACTCTTTTAGCAGCATCTGCAAGTGGATATTTGGAGCGCTTTGAGGCCAAGGCTGGAAAACGAAATCTCATCACATAAAAACTCGACAGAAGCATTCTCTGAAACTTCTTTGTGATGAGTGCATTCAACTCACAGACTCGAACGTTTCTTTTCATAGAACAGTTTAGAAACACTCCTTTTGTAGAATCTGCAAGTGTTTATTTGGAGCGCTTTGAGGCCTATGTTGGAAAAGGACATATCTTCACATCCAAAGTAGACAGACGCATTCTCAGAAACTTCTTTGTGATGAGTGCATTGAACTCACAGAGTTGAACCTACCTATTGATAGAGAAGTTTTGAAACACCCTTTTTGTAGAATCTGCAAGTGAATATTTGGCGCGATTTGAGGCCTATGCAGGAAACGGAAATATCTTCACATGAAAACTAGACAGATGAATTCTCAGAAACGTCTTTGTGATGAGTGCATTCAACTCACAGGCTTGAAGCTTCCTTTGGAAAGAGCAGTTTCGAAACACTCTTTGTAGAATCTGCAAGTGGATATTTGGAGCGCTTTGAGGGCTATGCTGGAAAAGTTAATACCTTCACCTAAAAACTAGACAGACGCATACTCAGAAACTTCTTTGTGACGTGTGCATTGAACTCACAGAGTTGAACCTTTCTTTTGATACAGAAGTTTTGAAACACTCTTTTCGTAGAATCTTCAAGTGGATGGATGGAGTGATTTGAGGCCTATGCTGGAAAAGGAAATACCTTCACGTTGAAACGAGACAAAAGCATTCTCACAAAGTTCCCTGTGCTTTGTGCATTCAACTCACAGAGTTGAACATTCCCTTTGATAGAGCAGTTTTGAAACACTCTTTTTGTAGAATCTGCAAGTGGATATTTGGAGCGCTTTGAGGCCTCTGCTGCCAAAGGAATTATCATTGCATAAAAACTAGATGGAAGCGTTCTCAGAAACTTCCTTGTGACGAGTGCATTCAACTCGCAGAGTGGAACCTTCCTTTCGATAGACCAGTTTTGAAACACTGTTTTTGTAGAATCCGCAAGTGGCTATTTGGAGCTCTTTGAGGCTTATGCTGGAAAAGGAAATATCTTCGTCTACAAACTAGACAGAAGCATTCTCAGAAACTTCTTTGTCATGTGGGGATTGAACTCACACAGTTGAACATTCCTTTACATAGAGCAGTTTTGCAACACCCTTTTGGTGGAAAGTGAAAGTGCTTATTTGGTGCGATGGCGGCATCTAGTGGATAAGGAAATACATTCAGATGAAAACAAGATACATCCATTCTCAGAAACTTCTTTGTGATGACTGCATTCTATTCACAGAGTTGAACCTTCCTTTTCATAGAACAGTTTTGAAACACTCTTTTTGTGGAATCTGCAAGTGGCTATTTGGAGCGCTTTGAGGCCTATGCTGGAAAAGGAAATCTCTTCACATAAAACCTAGACAGAAGTATTCCCAGAAAGTTTTTCTGATGTGCGCATTCAACTCACCGAGTTGAACCTTCCTTTAGATAGAGCAGTTTTGAAACACTCTGTCTGTAGTACCTGCGAGTGGATATTTGGAGTGCTTTGAGTGCTACACTGTAAAAGCAAATATCTTCACTTGGAATCTAGACAGAAGAATTCTCAGAGACTTCCCTGTGCTCTCTGCATTCCACTCACAGAGTTGAACCTTCCTTTTGATAGAACAGTTTTGAAACACTCTTGTGGTAGAATCTGCAAGTCGATATTTGGAAGGTTTGGAGGCCTATCCTGGGAAAGGAAATATCTTCCCATCAAAACTAGACAGAAGCATTCTCAGAAACTTCTTAGTGATGTGCGCATTCAAGTCACAGAGTTGAAGCTTCCTTTTGATATAGCAGTTTTGAACCACTCTTTTAGTAGAATCTGCAAGTGGATGTTTGGAGAGCTAAGAGGTCAACACTGGAAAAGGAAATCTCTTCACGTAAAAACTAGACGGAAGCATTCTCAGAAACTTCAATGGGCTTTACGCATTCAACTCACAGAGTGCAATGTTGCTTTTGAGAGCGCAGTTTTAAAACACTGTTTTTGTAGAATTTGCTAGAGGATGTTTGGAGCGATGTGAGGCCTTTGCTGGAAAAGGAAATATCTTCACATAAAACCTAGACAGAAGCATTCTCAGAAACTCCTTTGTGATGAGTGCATTCAAATCACACACTTGAACCTTCCTTTGGAAAGAGCAGTTTTGAAACACTCTTTCTGAAGAATCTGCAAGTGGATATTTGGAGCGATTTGAGGCCTATGCTGGAAATGAAATATCTTCACCTAAAAACTAGACGGAAGCATTCTCAGAAACTCCTTTGTGATGAGTGCATTCAACTCACAGAGTTGAAGCTTCCTTTTGATAGAGCAGTTTTGAAACACTCTTTTAGCAGCATCTGCAAGTGGCTATTTGGAGCGCTTTGAGGCCAAGGCTGGAAAACGAAATATCATCACATAAAAACTCGACAGAAGCATTCTCTGAAACTTCTTTGTGATGAGTGCATTCAACTCACAGACTCGAACGTTTCTTTTGATAGAACAGTTTAGAAACACTCCTTTTGTAGAATCTGCAAGTGTTTATTTGGAGCGCTTTGAGGCCTATGTTGGAAAAGGACATATCTTCACATCAAAAGTAGACAGACGCATTCTCAGAAACTTCTTTGTGATGAGTGCATTGAACTCACAGAGTTGAACCTACCTATTGATAGAGAAGTTTTGAAACACCCTTTTTGTAGAATCTGCAAGTGAATATTTGGCGCGATTTGAGGCCTATGCAGGAAACGGAAATATCTTCACATGAAAACTAGACAGATGAATTCTCAGAAACGTCTTTGTGATGAGTGCATTCAACTCACAGACTTGAAGCTTCCTTTTGAAAGAGCAGTTTCGAAACACTCTTTTTGTAGAATCTGCAAGTGGATATTTGGAGCGCTTTGAGGGCTATGCTGGAAAAGTTAATACCTTCACCTAAAAACTAGACAGACGCATACTCAGAAACTTCTTTGTGACGTGTGCATTGAACTCACAGAGTTGAACCTTTCTTTTGATACAGAAGTTTTGAAACACTCTTTTCGTAGAACCTTCAAGTGGATGGATGGAGTGATTTGAGGCCTATGCTGGAAAAGGAAATACCTTCACGTAGAAACGAGACAAAAGCATTCTCAGACAGTTCCCTGTGCTTTGTGCATTCAACTCACAGAGTTGAACATTCCCTTTGATAGAGCAGTTTTGAAACACTCTTTTTGTAGAATCTGCAAGTGGATATTTGGAGCGCTTTGAGGCCTCTGCCGCCAAAGGAATTATCATTGCATAAAAACTAGATGGAAGCGTTCTCAGAAACTTCCTTGTGACGAGTGCATTCAACTCGCAGAGTGGAACCTTCCTTTCGATAGACCAGTTTTGAAACACTGTTTTTGTAGAATCCGCAAGTGGCTATTTGGAGCTCTTTGAGGCTTATGCTGGAAAAGGAAATATCTTCGTCTACAAACTAGACAGAAGCATTCTCAGAAACTTCTTTGTCATGTGGGGATTGAACTCACAGAGTTGAACATTCCTTTACATAGAGCAGTTTTGCAACACCCTTTCGGTGGAAAGTGAAAGTGCTTATTTGGTGCGATGGCGGCATCTAGTGGATAAGGAAATACATTCAGATGAAAACAAGATACATCCATTCTCAGAAACTTCTTTGTGATGACTGCATTCTATTCACAGAGTTGAACCTTCCTTTTGATAGAACAGTTTTGAAACACTCTTTTTGTGGAATCTGCAAGTGGCTATTTGGAGCGCTTTGAGGCCTATGCTGGAAAAGGAAATCTCTTCACATAAAACCTAGACAGAAGTATTCCCAGAAAGTTTTTCTGATGTGCGCATTCAACTCACCGAGTTGAACCTTCCTTTAGATAGAGCAGTTTTGAAACACTCTGTCTGTAGTACCTGCGAGTGGATATTTGGAGTGCTTTGAGTGCTACACTGTAAAAGCAAATATCTTCACTTGGAATCTAGACAGAAGAATTCTCAGAGACTTCCCTGTGCTCTCTGCATTCCACTCACAGAGTTGAACCTTCCTTTTGATAGAACAGTTTTGAAACACTCTTGTGGTAGAATCTGCAAGTCGATATTTGGAAGGTTTGGAGGCCTATCCTGGGAAAGGAAATATCTTCCCATCAAAACTAGACAGAAGCATTCTCAGAAACTTCTTAGTGATGTGCGCATTCAAGTCACAGAGTTGAAGCTTCCTTTTGATATAGCAGTTTTGAACCACTCTTTTAGTAGAATCCGCAAGTGGATGTTTGGAGAGCTAAGAGGCCAACACTGGAAAAGGAAATCTCTTCACGTAAAAACTAGACGGAAGCATTCTCAGAAACTTCAATGGGCTTTACGCATTCCACTCACAGAGTGCAATGTTGCTTTTGAGAGCGCAGTTTTAAAACACTGTTTTTGTAGAATTTGCTAGAGGATGTTTGGAGCGATGTGAGGCCTTTGCTGCAAAAGGAAATATCTTCACATAAAACCTAGACAGAAGCATTCTCAGAAACTCCTTTGTGATGAGTGCATTCAAATCACACACTTGAACCTTCCTTTGGAAAGAGCAGTTTTGAAACACTCTTTCTGAAGAATCTGCAAGTGGATATTTGGAGCGATTTGAGGCCTATGCTGGAAATGAAATATCTTCACCTAAAAACTAGACGGAAGCATTCTCAGAAACTCCTTTGGGATGAGTGCATTCAACTCACAGAGTTAAAGCTTCCTTTTGATAGAGCAGTTTTGAAACACTCTTTTAGCAGCATCTGCAAGTGGCTATTTGGAGCGCTTTGAGGCCAAGGCTGGAAAACGAAATCTCATCACATAAAAACTCGACAGAAGCATTCTCTGAAACTTCTTTGTGATGAGTGCATTCAACTCACAGACTCGAACGTTTCTTTTGATAGAACAGTTTAGAAACACTCCTTTTGTAGAATCTGCAAGTGTTTATTTGGAGCGCTTTGAGGCCTATGTTGGAAAAGGACATATCTTCACATCAAAAGTAGACAGACGCATTCTCAGAAACTTCTTTGTGATGAGTGCATTGAACTCACAGAGTTGAACCTACCTATTGATAGAGAAGTTTTGAAACACCCTTTTTGTAGAATCTGCAAGTGAATATTTGGCGCGATTTGAGGCCTATGCAGGAAACGGAAATATCTTCACATGAAAACTAGACAGATGAATTCTCAGAAACGTCTTTGTGATGAGTGCATTCAACTCACAGACTTGAAGCTTCCTTTTGAAAGAGCAGTTTCGAAACACTCTTTTTGTAGAATCTGCAAGTGGATATTTGGAGCGCTTTGAGGGCTATGCTGGAAAAGTTAATACCTTCACCTAAAAACTAGACAGACGCATACTCAGAAACTCCTTTGTGACGTGTGCATTGAACTCACAGAGTTGAACCTTTCTTTTGATACAGAAGTTTTGAAGCACTCTTTTCGTAGAATCTTCAAGTGGATGGATGGAGTGATTTGAGGCCTATGCTGGAAAAGGAAATACCTTCACGTAGAAACGAGACAAAAGCATTCTCAGACAGCTCCCTGTGCTTTGTGCATTCAACTCACAGAGTTGAACATTCCCTTTGATAGAGCAGTTTTGAAACACTCTTTTTCTAGAATCTGCAAGTGGATATTTGGAGCGCTTTGAGGCCTCTGCCGCCAAAGGAATTATCATTGCATAAAAACTAGATGGAAGCGTTCTCAGAAACTTCCTTGTGACGAGTGCATTCAACTCGCAGAGTGGAACCTTCCTTTCGATAGACCAGTTTTGAAACACTGTTTTTGTAGAATCCGCAGGTGGCTATTTGGAGCTCTTTGAGGCTTATGCTGGAAAAGGAAATATCTTCGTCTACAAACTAGACAGAAGCATTCTCAGAAACTTCTTTGTCATGTGGGGATTGAACTCACAGAGTTGAACATTCCTTTACATAGAGCAGTTTTGCAACACCCTTTCGGTGGAAAGTGAAAGTGCTTATTTGGTGCGATGGCGGCATCTAGTGGATAGGGAAATACATTCAGATGAAAACAAGATACATCCATTCTCAGAAACTTCTTTGTGATGACTGCATTCTACTCACAGAGTTGAACCTTCCTTTTCATAGAACAGTTTTGAAACACTCTTTTTGTGGAATCTGCAAGTGGCTATTTGGAGCGCTTTGAGGCCTATGCTGGAAAAGGAAATCTCTTCACATAAAACCTAGACAGAAGTATTCCCAGAAAGTTTTTCTGATGTGCGCATTCAACTCACCGAGTTGAACCTTCCTTTAGATAGAGCAGTTTTGAAACACTCTGTCTGTAGTACCTGCGAGTGGATATTTGGAGTGCTTTGAGTGCTACACTGTAAAAGCAAATATCTTCACTTGGAATCTAGACAGAAGAATTCTCAGAGACTTCCCTGTGCTCTCTGCATTCCACTCACAGAGTTGAACCTTCCTTTTGATAGAACAGTTTTGAAACACTCTTGTGGTAGAATCTGCAAGTCGATATTTGGAAGGTTTGGAGGCCTATCCTGGGAAAGGAAATATCTTCCCATCAAAACTAGACAGAAGCATTCTCAGAAACTTCTTAGTGATGTGCGCATTCAAGTCACAGAGTTGAAGCTTCCTTTTGATATAGCAGTTTTGAACCACTCTTTTAGTAGAATCTGCAAGTGGATGTTTGGAGAGCTAAGAGGCCAACACTGGAAAAGGAAATCTCTTCACGTAAAAACTAGACGGAAGCATTCTCAGAAACTTCAATGGGCTTTACGCATTCAACTCACAGAGTGCAATGTTGCTTTTGAGAGCGCAGTTTTAAAACACTGTTTTTGTAGAATTTGCTAGAGGATGTTTGGAGCGATGTGAGGCCTTTGCTGGAAAAGGAAATATCTTCACATAAAACCTAGACAGAAGCATTCTCAGAAACTCCTTTGTGATGAGTGCATTCAAATCACACACTTGAACCTTCCTTTGGAAAGAGCAGTTTTGAAACACTCTTTCTGAAGAATCTGCAAGTGGATATTTGGAGCGATTTGAGGCCTATGCTGGAAATGAAATATCTTCACCTAAAAACTAGACGGAAGCATTCTCAGAAACTCCTTTGTGATGAGTGCATTCAACTCACAGAGTTGAAGCTTCCTTTTGATAGAGCAGTTTTGAAACACTCTTTTAGCAGCATCTGCAAGTGGATATTTGGAGCGCTTTGAGGCCAAGGCTGGAAAACGAAATCTCATCACATAAAAACTCGACAGAAGCATTCTCTGAAACTTCTTTGTGATGAGTGCATTCAACTCACAGACTCGAACGTTTCTTTTGATAGAACAGTTTAGAAACACTCCTTTTGTAGAATCTGCAAGTGTTTATTTGGAGCGCTTTGAGGCCTATGTTGGAAAAGGACATATCTTCACATCAAAAGTAGACAGACGCATTCTCAGAAACTTCTTTGTGATGAGTGCATTGAACTCACAGAGTTGAACCTACCTATTGATAGAGAAGTTTTTAAACACCCTTTTTGTAGAATCTGCAAGTGAATATTTGGCGCGATTTGAGGCCTATGCAGGAAACGGAAATATCTTCACATGAAAACTAGACAGATGAATTCTCAGAAACGTCTTTGTGATGAGTGCATTCAACTCACAGACTTGAAGCTTCCTTTTGAAAGAGCAGTTTCGAAACACTCTTTTTGTAGAATCTGCAAGTGGATATTTGGAGCGCTTTGAGGGCTATGCTGGAAAAGTTAATACCTTCACCTAAAAACTAGACAGACGCATACTCAGAAACTTCTTTGTGACGTGTGCATTGAACTCACAGAGTTGAACCTTTCTTTTGATACAGAAGTTTTGAAACACTCTTTTCGTAGAATCTTCAAGTGGATGGATGGAGTGATTTGAGGCCTATGCTGGAAAAGGAAATACCTTCACGTAGAAACGAGACAAAAGCATTCTCACAAAGTTCCCTGTGCTTTGTGCATTCAACTCACAGAGTTGAACATTCCCTTTGATAGAGCAGTTTTGAAACACTCTTTTTGTAGAATCTGCAAGTGGATATTTGGAGCGCTTTGAGGCCTCTGCTGCCAAAGGAATTATCATTGCATAAAAACTAGATGGAAGCGTTCTCAGAAACTTCCTTGTGATGAGTGCATTCAACTCGCAGAGTGGAACCTTCCTTTCGATAGACCAGTTTTGAAACACTGTTTTTGTAGAATCCGCAAGTGGCTATTTGGAGCTCTTTGAGGCTTATGCTGGAAAAGGAAATATCTTCGTCTACAAACTAGACAGAAGCATTCTCAGAAACTTCTTTGTCATGTGGGGATTGAACTCACAGAGTTGAACATTCCTTTACATAGAGCAGTTTTGCAACACCCTTTCGGTGGAAAGTGAAAGTGCTTATTTGGTGCGATGGCGGCATCTAGTGGATAAGGAAATACATTCAGATGAAAACAAGATACATCCATTCTCAGAAACTTCTTTGTGATGACTGCATTCTATTCACAGAGTTGAACCTTCCTTTTGATAGAACAGTTTTGAAACACTCTTTTTGTGGAATCTGCAAGTGGCTATTTGGAGCGCTTTGAGGCCTATGCTGGAAAAGGAAATCTCTTCACATAAAACCTAGACAGAAGTATTCCCAGAAAGTTTTTCTGATGTGCGCATTCAACTCACCGAGTTGAACCTTCCTTTAGATAGAGCAGTTTTGAAACACTCTGTCTGTAGTACCTGCGAGTGGATATTTGGAGTGCTTTGAGTGCTACACTGTAAAAGCAAATATCTTCACTTGGAATCTAGACAGAAGAATTCTCAGAGACTTCCCTGTGCTCTCTGCATTCCACTCACAGAGTTGAACCTTCCTTTTGATAGAACAGTTTTGAAACACTCTTGTGGTAGAATCTGCAAGTCGATATTTGGAAGGTTTGGAGGCCTATCCTGGGAAAGGAAATATCTTCCCATCAAAACTAGACAGAAGCATTCTCAGAAACTTCTTAGTGATGTGCGCATTCAAGTCACAGAGTTGAAGCTTCCTTTTGATATAGCAGTTTTGAACCACTCTTTTAGTAGAATCCGCAAGTGGATGTTTGGAGAGCTAAGAGGCCAACACTGGAAAAGGAAATCTCTTCACGTAAAAACTAGACGGAAGCATTCTCAGAAACTTCAATGGGCTTTACGCATTCCACTCACAGAGTGCAATGTTGCTTTTGAGAGCGCAGTTTTAAAACACTGTTTTTGTAGAATTTGCTAGAGGATGTTTGGAGCGATGTGAGGCCTTTGCTGCAAAAGGAAATATCTTCACATAAAACCTAGACAGAAGCATTCTCAGAAACTCCTTTGTGATGAGTGCATTCAAATCACACACTTGAACCTTCCTTTGGAAAGAGCAGTTTTGAAACACTCTTTCTGAAGAATCTGCAAGTGGATATTTGGAGCGATTTGAGGCCTATGCTGGAAATGAAATATCTTCACCTAAAAACTAGACGGAAGCATTCTCAGAAACTCCTTTGGGATGAGTGCATTCAACTCACAGAGTTAAAGCTTCCTTTTGATAGAGCAGTTTTGAAACACTCTTTTAGCAGCATCTGCAAGTGGATATTTGGAGCGCTTTGAGGCCAAGGCTGGAAAACGAAATCTCATCACATAAAAACTCGACAGAAGCATTCTCTGAAACTTCTTTGTGATGAGTGCATTCAACTCACAGACTCGAACGTTTCTTTTGATAGAACAGTTTAGAAACACTCCTTTTGTAGAATCTGCAAGTGTTTATTTGGAGCTCTTTGAGGCCTATGTTGGAAAAGGACATATCTTCACATCAAAAGTAGACAGACGCATTCTCAGAAACTTCTTTGTGATGAGTGCATTGAACTCACAGAGTTGAACCTACCTATTGATAGAGAAGTTTTGAAACACCCTTTTTGTAGAATCTGCAAGTGAATATTTGGCGCGATTTGAGGCCTATGCAGGAAACGGAGATATCTTCACATGAAAACTAGACAGATGAATTCTCAGAAACGTCTTTGTGATGAGTGCATTCAACTCACAGACTTGAAGCTTCCTTTTGAAAGAGCAGTTTCGAAACACTCTTTTTGTAGAATCTGCAAGTGGATATTTGGAGCGCTTTGAGGGCTATGCTGGAAAAGTTAATACCTTCACCTAAAAACTAGACAGACGCATACTCAGAAACTCCTTTGTGACGTGTGCATTGAACTCACAGAGTTGAACCTTTCTTTTGATACAGAAGTTTTGAAGCACTCTTTTCGTAGAATCTTCAAGTGGATGGATGGAGTGATTTGAGGCCTATGCTGGAAAAGGAAATACCTTCACGTAGAAACGAGACAAAAGCATTCTCAGACAGTTCCCTGTGCTTTGTGCATTCAACTCACAGAGTTGAACATTCCCTTTGATAGAGCAGTTTTGAAACACTCTTTTTGTAGAATCTGCAAGTGGATATTTGGAGCGCTTTGAGGCCTCTGCCGCCAAAGGAATTATCATTGCATAAAAACTAGATGGAAGCGTTCTCAGAAACTTCCTTGTGACGAGTGCATTCAACTCGCAGAGTGGAACCTTCCTTTCGATAGACCAGTTTTGAAACACTGTTTTTGTAGAATCCGCAAGTGGCTATTTGGAGCTCTTTGAGGCTTATGCTGGAAAAGGAAATATCTTCGTCGACAAACTAGACAGAAGCATTCTCAGAAACTTCTTTGTCATGTGGGGATTGAACTCACAGAGTTGAACATTCCTTTACATAGAGCAGTTTTGCAACACCCTTTCGGTGGAAAGTGAAAGTGCTTATTTGGTGCGATGGCGGCATCTAGTGGATAGGGAAATACATTCAGATGAAAACAAGATACATCCATTCTCAGAAACTTCTTTGTGATGACTGCATTCTACTCACAGAGTTGAACCTTCCTTTTCATAGAACAGTTTTGAAACACTCTTTTTGTGGAATCTGCAAGTGGCTATTTGGAGCGCTTTGAGGCCTATGCTGGAAAAGGAAATCTCTTCACATAAAACCTAGACAGAAGTATTCCCAGAAAGTTTTTCTGATGTGCGCATTCAACTCACCGAGTTGAACCTTCCTTTAGATAGAGCAGTTTTGAAACACTCTGTCTGTAGTACCTGCGAGTGGATATTTGGAGTGCTTTGAGTGCTACACTGTAAAAGCAAATATCTTCACTTGGAATCTAGACAGAAGAATTCTCAGAGACTTCCCTGTGCTCTCTGCATTCCACTCACAGAGTTGAACCTTCCTTTTGATAGAACAGTTTTGAAACACTCTTGTGGTAGAATCTGCAAGTCGATATTTGGAAGTTTTGGAGGCCTATCCTGGGAAAGGAAATATCTTCCCATCAAAACTAGACAGAAGCATTCTCAGAAACTTCTTAGTGATGTGCGCATTCAAGTCACAGAGTTGAAGCTTCCTTTTGATATAGCAGTTTTGAACCACTCTTTTAGTAGAATCTGCAAGTGGATGTTTGGAGAGCTAAGAGGCCAACACTGGAAAAGGAAATCTCTTCACGTAAAAACTAGACGGAAGCATTCTCAGAAACTTCAATGGGCTTTACGCATTCAACTCACAGAGTGCAATGTTGCTTTTGAGAGCGCAGTTTTAAAACACTGTTTTTGTAGAATTTGCTAGAGGATGTTTGGAGCGATGTGAGGCCTTTGCTGGAAAAGGAAATATCTTCACATAAAACCTAGACAGAAGCATTCTCAGAAACTCCTTTGTGATGAGTGCATTCAAATCACACACTTGAACCTTCCTTTGGAAAGAGCAGTTTTGAAACACTCTTTCTGAAGAATCTGCAAGTGGATATTTGGAGCGATTTGAGGCCTATGCTGGAAATGAAATATCTTCACCTAAAAACTAGACGGAAGCATTCTCAGAAACTCCTTTGTGATGAGTGCATTCAACTCACAGAGTTGAAGCTTCCTTTTGATAGAGCAGTTTTGAAACACTCTTTTAGCAGCATCTGCAAGTGGATATTTGGAGCGCTTTGAGGCCAAGGCTGGAAAACGAAATCTCATCACATAAAAACTCGACAGAAGCATTCTCTGAAACTTCTTTGTGATGAGTGCATTCAACTCACAGACTCGAACGTTTCTTTTGATAGAACAGTTTAGAAACACTCCTTTTGTAGAATCTGCAAGTGTTTATTTGGAGCGCTTTGAGGCCTATGTTGGAAAAGGACATATCTTCACATCAAAAGTAGACAGACGCATTCTCAGAAACTTCTTTGTGATGAGTGCATTGAACTCACAGAGTTGAACCTACCTATTGATAGAGAAGTTTTGAAACACCCTTTTTGTAGAATCTGCAAGTGAATATTTGGCGCGATTTGAGGCCTATGCAGGAAACGGAAATATCTTCACATGAAAACTAGACAGATGAATTCTCAGAAACGTCTTTGTGATGAGTGCATTCAACTCACAGACTTGAAGCTTCCTTTTGAAAGAGCAGTTTCGAAACACTCTTTTTGTAGAATCTGCAAGTGGATATTTGGAGCGCTTTGAGGGCTATGCTGGAAAAGTTAATACCTTCACCTAAAAACTAGACAGACGCATACTCAGAAACTTCTTTGTGACGTGTGCATTGAACTCACAGAGTTGAACCTTTCTTTTGATACAGAAGTTTTGAAACACTCTTTTCGTAGAACCTTCAAGTGGATGGATGGAGTGATTTGAGGCCTATGCTGGAAAAGGAAATACCTTCACGTAGAAACGAGACAAAAGCATTCTCAGACAGTTCCCTGTGCTTTGTGCATTCAACTCACAGAGTTGAACATTCCCTTTGATAGAGCAGTTTTGAAACACTCTTTTTGTAGAATCTGCAAGTGGATATTTGGAGCGCTTTGAGGCCTCTGCCGCCAAAGGAATTATCATTGCATAAAAACTAGATGGAAGCGTTCTCAGAAACTTCCTTGTGACGAGTGCATTCAACTCGCAGAGTGGAACCTTCCTTTCGATAGACCAGTTTTGAAACACTGTTTTTGTAGAATCCGCAAGTGGCTATTTGGAGCTCTTTGAGGCTTATGCTGGAAAAGGAAATATCTTCGTCTACAAACTAGACAGAAGCATTCTCAGAAACTTCTTTGTCATGTGGGGATTGAACTCACAGAGTTGAACATTCCTTTACATAGAGCAGTTTTGCAACACCCTTTTGGTGGAAAGTGAAAGTGCTTATTTGGTGCGATGGCGGCATCTAGTGGATAAGGAAATACATTCAGATGAAAACAAGATACATCCATTCTCAGAAACTTCTTTGTGATGACTGCATTCTATTCACAGAGTTGAACCTTCCTTTTCATAGAACAGTTTTGAAACACTCTTTTTGTGGAATCTGCAAGTGGCTATTTGGAGCGCTTTGAGGCCTATGCTGGAAAAGGAAATCTCTTCACATAAAACCTAGACAGAAGTATTCCCAGAAAGTTTTTCTGATGTGCGCATTCAACTCACCGAGTTGAACCTTCCTTTAGATAGAGCAGTTTTGAAACACTCTGTCTGTAGTACCTGCGAGTGGATATTTGGAGTGCTTTGAGTGCTACACTGTAAAAGCAAATATCTTCACTTGGAATCTAGACAGAAGAATTCTCAGAGACTTCCCTGTGCTCTCTGCATTCCACTCACAGAGTTGAACCTTCCTTTTGATAGAACAGTTTTGAAACACTCTTGTGGTAGAATCTGCAAGTCGATATTTGGAAGGTTTGGAGGCCTATCCTGGGAAAGGAAATATCTTCCCATCAAAACTAGACAGAAGCATTCTCAGAAACTTCTTAGTGATGTGCGCATTCAAGTCACAGAGTTGAAGCTTCCTTTTGATATAGCAGTTTTGAACCACTCTTTTAGTAGAATCTGCAAGTGGATGTTTGGAGAGCTAAGAGGCCAACACTGGAAAAGGAAATCTCTTCACGTAAAAACTAGACGGAAGCATTCTCAGAAACTTCAATGGGCTTTACGCATTCAACTCACAGAGTGCAATGTTGCTTTTGAGAGCGCAGTTTTAAAACACTGTTTTTGTAGAATTTGCTAGAGGATGTTTGGAGCGATGTGAGGCCTTTGCTGGAAAAGGAAATATCTTCACATAAAACCTAGACAGAAGCATTCTCAGAAACTCCTTTGTGATGAGTGCATTCAAATCACACACTTGAACCTTCCTTTGGAAAGAGCAGTTTTGAAACACTCTTTCTGAAGAATCTGCAAGTGGATATTTGGAGCGATTTGAGGCCTATGCTGGAAATGAAATATCTTCACCTAAAAACTAGACGGAAGCATTCTCAGAAACTCCTTTGTGATGAGTGCATTCAACTCACAGAGTTGAAGCTTCCTTTTGATAGAGCAGTTTTGAAACACTCTTTTAGCAGCATCTGCAAGTGGCTATTTGGAGCGCTTTGAGGCCAAGGCTGGAAAACGAAATCTCATCACATAAAAACTCGACAGAAGCATTCTCTGAAACTTCTTTGTGATGAGTGCATTCAACTCACAGACTCGAACGTTTCTTTTGATAGAACAGTTTAGAAACACTCCTTTTGTAGAATCTGCAAGTGTTTATTTGGAGCGCTTTGAGGCCTATGTTGGAAAAGGACATATCTTCACATCAAAAGTAGACAGACGCATTCTCAGAAACTTCTTTGTGATGAGTGCATTGAACTCACAGAGTTGAACCTACCTATTGATAGAGAAGTTTTGAAACACCCTTTTTGTAGAATCTGCAAGTGAATATTTGGCGCGATTTGAGGCCTATGCAGGAAACGGAAATATCTTCACATGAAAACTAGACAGATGAATTCTCAGAAACGTCTTTGTGATGAGTGCATTCAACTCACAGACTTGAAGCTTCCTTTTGAAAGAGCAGTTTCGAAACACTCTTTTTGTAGAATCTGCAAGTGGATATTTGGAGCGCTTTGAGGGCTATGCTGGAAAAGTTAATACCTTCACCTAAAAACTAGACAGACGCATACTCAGAAACTTCTTTGTGACGTGTGCATTGAACTCACAGAGTTGAACCTTTCTTTTGATACAGAAGTTTTGAAACACTCTTTTCGTAGAACCTTCAAGTGGATGGATGGAGTGATTTGAGGCCTATGCTGGAAAAGGAAATACCTTCACGTAGAAACGAGACAAAAGCATTCTCAGACAGTTCCCTGTGCTTTGTGCATTCAACTCACAGAGTTGAACATTCCCTTTGATAGAGCAGTTTTGAAACACTCTTTTTGTAGAATCTGCAAGTGGATATTTGGAGCGCTTTGAGGCCTCTGCCGCCAAAGGAATTATCATTGCATAAAAACTAGATGGAAGCGTTCTCAGAAACTTCCTTGTGACGAGTGCATTCAACTCGCAGAGTGGAACCTTCCTTTCGATAGACCAGTTTTGAAACACTGTTTTTGTAGAATCCGCAAGTGGCTATTTGGAGCTCTTTGAGGCTTATGCTGGAAAAGGAAATATCTTCGTCTACAAACTAGACAGAAGCATTCTCAGAAACTTCTTTGTCATGTGGGGATTGAACTCACAGAGTTGAACATTCCTTTACATAGAGCAGTTTTGCAACACCCTTTCGGTGGAAAGTGAAAGTGCTTATTTGGTGCGATGGCGGCATCTAGTGGATAAGGAAATACATTCAGATGAAAACAAGATACATCCATTCTCAGAAACTTCTTTGTGATGACTGCATTCTATTCACAGAGTTGAACCTTCCTTTTGATAGAACAGTTTTGAAACACTCTTTTTGTGGAATCTGCAAGTGGCTATTTGGAGCGCTTTGAGGCCTATGCTGGAAAAGGAAATCTCTTCACATAAAACCTAGACAGAAGTATTCCCAGAAAGTTTTTCTGATGTGCGCATTCAACTCACCGAGTTGAACCTTCCTTTAGATAGAGCAGTTTTGAAACACTCTGTCTGTAGTACCTGCGAGTGGATATTTGGAGTGCTTTGAGTGCTACACTGTAAAAGCAAATATCTTCACTTGGAATCTAGACAGAAGAATTCTCAGAGACTTCCCTGTGCTCTCTGCATTCCACTCACAGAGTTGAACCTTCCTTTTGATAGAACAGTTTTGAAACACTCTTGTGGTAGAATCTGCAAGTCGATATTTGGAAGGTTTGGAGGCCTATCCTGGGAAAGGAAATATCTTCCCATCAAAACTAGACAGAAGCATTCTCAGAAACTTCTTAGTGATGTGCGCATTCAAGTCACAGAGTTGAAGCTTCCTTTTGATATAGCAGTTTTGAACCACTCTTTTAGTAGAATCCGCAAGTGGATGTTTGGAGAGCTAAGAGGCCAACACTGGAAAAGGAAATCTCTTCACGTAAAAACTAGACGGAAGCATTCTCAGAAACTTCAATGGGCTTTACGCATTCCACTCACAGAGTGCAATGTTGCTTTTGAGAGCGCAGTTTTAAAACACTGTTTTTGTAGAATTTGCTAGAGGATGTTTGGAGCGATGTGAGGCCTTTGCTGCAAAAGGAAATATCTTCACATAAAACCTAGACAGAAGCATTCTCAGAAACTCCTTTGTGATGAGTGCATTCAAATCACACACTTGAACCTTCCTTTGGAAAGAGCAGTTTTGAAACACTCTTTCTGAAGAATCTGCAAGTGGATATTTGGAGCGATTTGAGGCCTATGCTGGAAATGAAATATCTTCACCTAAAAACTAGACGGAAGCATTCTCAGAAACTCCTTTGGGATGAGTGCATTCAACTCACAGAGTTAAAGCTTCCTTTTGATAGAGCAGTTTTGAAACACTCTTTTAGCAGCATCTGCAAGTGGCTATTTGGAGCGCTTTGAGGCCAAGGCTGGAAAACGAAATCTCATCACATAAAAACTCGACAGAAGCATTCTCTGAAACTTCTTTGTGATGAGTGCATTCAACTCACAGACTCGAACGTTTCTTTTGATAGAACAGTTTAGAAACACTCCTTTTGTAGAATCTGCAAGTGTTTATTTGGAGCGCTTTGAGGCCTATGTTGGAAAAGGACATATCTTCACATCAAAAGTAGACAGACGCATTCTCAGAAACTTCTTTGTGATGAGTGCATTGAACTCACAGAGTTGAACCTACCTATTGATAGAGAAGTTTTGAAACACCCTTTTTGTAGAATCTGCAAGTGAATATTTGGCGCGATTTGAGGCCTATGCAGGAAACGGAAATATCTTCACATGAAAACTAGACAGATGAATTCTCAGAAACGTCTTTGTGATGAGTGCATTCAACTCACAGACTTGAAGCTTCCTTTTGAAAGAGCAGTTTCGAAACACTCTTTTTGTAGAATCTGCAAGTGGATATTTGGAGCGCTTTGAGGGCTATGCTGGAAAAGTTAATACCTTCACCTAAAAACTAGACAGACGCATACTCAGAAACTCCTTTGTGACGTGTGCATTGAACTCACAGAGTTGAACCTTTCTTTTGATACAGAAGTTTTGAAGCACTCTTTTCGTAGAATCTTCAAGTGGATGGATGGAGTGATTTGAGGCCTATGCTGGAAAAGGAAATACCTTCACGTAGAAACGAGACAAAAGCATTCTCAGACAGTTCCCTGTGCTTTGTGCATTCAACTCACAGAGTTGAACATTCCCTTTGATAGAGCAGTTTTGAAACACTCTTTTTGTAGAATCTGCAAGTGGATATTTGGAGCGCTTTGAGGCCTCTGCCGCCAAAGGAATTATCATTGCATAAAAACTAGATGGAAGCGTTCTCAGAAACTTCCTTGTGACGAGTGCATTCAACTCGCAGAGTGGAACCTTCCTTTCGATAGACCAGTTTTGAAACACTGTTTTTGTAGAATCCGCAGGTGGCTATTTGGAGCTCTTTGAGGCTTATGCTGGAAAAGGAAATATCTTCGTCTACAAACTAGACAGAAGCATTCTCAGAAACTTCTTTGTCATGTGGGGATTGAACTCACAGAGTTGAACATTCCTTTACATAGAGCAGTTTTGCAACACCCTTTCGGTGGAAAGTGAAAGTGCTTATTTGGTGCGATGGCGGCATCTAGTGGATAGGGAAATACATTCAGATGAAAACAAGATACATCCATTCTCAGAAACTTCTTTGTGATGACTGCATTCTACTCACAGAGTTGAACCTTCCTTTTCATAGAACAGTTTTGAAACACTCTTTTTGTGGAATCTGCAAGTGGCTATTTGGAGCGCTTTGAGGCCTATGCTGGAAAAGGAAATCTCTTCACATAAAACCTAGACAGAAGTATTCCCAGAAAGTTTTTCTGATGTGCGCATTCAACTCACCGAGTTGAACCTTCCTTTAGATAGAGCAGTTTTGAAACACTCTGTCTGTAGTACCTGCGAGTGGATATTTGGAGTGCTTTGAGTGCTACACTGTAAAAGCAAATATCTTCACTTGGAATCTAGACAGAAGAATTCTCAGAGACTTCCCTGTGCTCTCTGCATTCCACTCACAGAGTTGAACCTTCCTTTTGATAGAACAGTTTTGAAACACTCTTGTGGTAGAATCTGCAAGTCGATATTTGGAAGGTTTGGAGGCCTATCCTGGGAAAGGAAATATCTTCCCATCAAAACTAGACAGAAGCATTCTCAGAAACTTCTTAGTGATGTGCGCATTCAAGTCACAGAGTTGAAGCTTCCTTTTGATATAGCAGTTTTGAACCACTCTTTTAGTAGAATCTGCAAGTGGATGTTTGGAGAGCTAAGAGGCCAACACTGGAAAAGGAAATCTCTTCACGTAAAAACTAGACGGAAGCATTCTCAGAAACTTCAATGGGCTTTACGCATTCAACTCACAGAGTGCAATGTTGCTTTTGAGAGCGCAGTTTTAAAACACTGTTTTTGTAGAATTTGCTAGAGGATGTTTGGAGCGATGTGAGGCCTTTGCTGGAAAAGGAAATATCTTCACATAAAACCTAGACAGAAGCATTCTCAGAAACTCCTTTGTGATGAGTGCATTCAAATCACACACTTGAACCTTCCTTTGGAAAGAGCAGTTTTGAAACACTCTTTCTGAAGAATCTGCAAGTGGATATTTGGAGCGATTTGAGGCCTATGCTGGAAATGAAATATCTTCACCTAAAAACTAGACGGAAGCATTCTCAGAAACTCCTTTGTGATGAGTGCATTCAACTCACAGAGTTGAAGCTTCCTTTTGATAGAGCAGTTTTGAAACACTCTTTTAGCAGCATCTGCAAGTGGATATTTGGAGCGCTTTGAGGCCAAGGCTGGAAAACGAAATCTCATCACATAAAAACTCGACAGAAGCATTCTCTGAAACTTCTTTGTGATGAGTGCATTCAACTCACAGACTCGAACGTTTCTTTTGATAGAACAGTTTAGAAACACTCCTTTTGTAGAATCTGCAAGTGTTTATTTGGAGCGCTTTGAGGCCTATGTTGGAAAAGGACATATCTTCACATCAAAAGTAGACAGACGCATTCTCAGAAACTTCTTTGTGATGAGTGCATTGAACTCACAGAGTTGAACCTACCTATTGATAGAGAAGTTTTTAAACACCCTTTTTGTAGAATCTGCAAGTGAATATTTGGCGCGATTTGAGGCCTATGCAGGAAACGGAAATATCTTCACATGAAAACTAGACAGATGAATTCTCAGAAACGTCTTTGTGATGAGTGCATTCAACTCACAGACTTGAAGCTTCCTTTTGAAAGAGCAGTTTCGAAACACTCTTTTTGTAGAATCTGCAAGTGGATATTTGGAGCGCTTTGAGGGCTATGCTGGAAAAGTTAATACCTTCACCTAAAAACTAGACAGACGCATACTCAGAAACTTCTTTGTGACGTGTGCATTGAACTCACAGAGTTGAACCTTTCTTTTGATACAGAAGTTTTGAAACACTCTTTTCGTAGAATCTTCAAGTGGATGGATGGAGTGATTTGAGGCCTATGCTGGAAAAGGAAATACCTTCACGTAGAAACGAGACAAAAGCATTCTCACAAAGTTCCCTGTGCTTTGTGCATTCAACTCACAGAGTTGAACATTCCCTTTGATAGAGCAGTTTTGAAACACTCTTTTTGTAGAATCTGCAAGTGGATATTTGGAGCGCTTTGAGGCCTCTGCTGCCAAAGGAATTATCATTGCATAAAAACTAGATGGAAGCGTTCTCAGAAACTTCCTTGTGATGAGTGCATTCAACTCGCAGAGTGGAACCTTCCTTTCGATAGACCAGTTTTGAAACACTGTTTTTGTAGAATCCGCAAGTGGCTATTTGGAGCTCTTTGAGGCTTATGCTGGAAAAGGAAATATCTTCGTCTACAAACTAGACAGAAGCATTCTCAGAAACTTCTTTGTCATGTGGGGATTGAACTCACAGAGTTGAACATTCCTTTACATAGAGCAGTTTTGCAACACCCTTTCGGTGGAAAGTGAAAGTGCTTATTTGGTGCGATGGCGGCATCTAGTGGATAAGGAAATACATTCAGATGAAAACAAGATACATCCATTCTCAGAAACTTCTTTGTGATGACTGCATTCTATTCACAGAGTTGAACCTTCCTTTTGATAGAACAGTTTTGAAACACTCTTTTTGTGGAATCTGCAAGTGGCTATTTGGAGCGCTTTGAGGCCTATGCTGGAAAAGGAAATCTCTTCACATAAAACCTAGACAGAAGTATTCCCAGAAAGTTTTTCTGATGTGCGCATTCAACTCACCGAGTTGAACCTTCCTTTAGATAGAGCAGTTTTGAAACACTCTGTCTGTAGTACCTGCGAGTGGATATTTGGAGTGCTTTGAGTGCTACACTGTAAAAGCAAATATCTTCACTTGGAATCTAGACAGAAGAATTCTCAGAGACTTCCCTGTGCTCTCTGCATTCCACTCACAGAGTTGAACCTTCCTTTTGATAGAACAGTTTTGAAACACTCTTGTGGTAGAATCTGCAAGTCGATATTTGGAAGGTTTGGAGGCCTATCCTGGGAAAGGAAATATCTTCCCATCAAAACTAGACAGAAGCATTCTCAGAAACTTCTTAGTGATGTGCGCATTCAAGTCACAGAGTTGAAGCTTCCTTTTGATATAGCAGTTTTGAACCACTCTTTTAGTAGAATCCGCAAGTGGATGTTTGGAGAGCTAAGAGGCCAACACTGGAAAAGGAAATCTCTTCACGTAAAAACTAGACGGAAGCATTCTCAGAAACTTCAATGGGCTTTACGCATTCCACTCACAGAGTGCAATGTTGCTTTTGAGAGCGCAGTTTTAAAACACTGTTTTTGTAGAATTTGCTAGAGGATGTTTGGAGCGATGTGAGGCCTTTGCTGCAAAAGGAAATATCTTCACATAAAACCTAGACAGAAGCATTCTCAGAAACTCCTTTGTGATGAGTGCATTCAAATCACACACTTGAACCTTCCTTTGGAAAGAGCAGTTTTGAAACACTCTTTCTGAAGAATCTGCAAGTGGATATTTGGAGCGATTTGAGGCCTATGCTGGAAATGAAATATCTTCACCTAAAAACTAGACGGAAGCATTCTCAGAAACTCCTTTGGGATGAGTGCATTCAACTCACAGAGTTAAAGCTTCCTTTTGATAGAGCAGTTTTGAAACACTCTTTTAGCAGCATCTGCAAGTGGATATTTGGAGCGCTTTGAGGCCAAGGCTGGAAAACGAAATCTCATCACATAAAAACTCGACAGAAGCATTCTCTGAAACTTCTTTGTGATGAGTGCATTCAACTCACAGACTCGAACGTTTCTTTTGATAGAACAGTTTAGAAACACTCCTTTTGTAGAATCTGCAAGTGTTTATTTGGAGCGCTTTGAGGCCTATGTTGGAAAAGGACATATCTTCACATCAAAAGTAGACAGACGCATTCTCAGAAACTTCTTTGTGATGAGTGCATTGAACTCACAGAGTTGAACCTACCTATTGATAGAGAAGTTTTGAAACACCCTTTTTGTAGAATCTGCAAGTGAATATTTGGCGCGATTTGAGGCCTATGCAGGAAACGGAGATATCTTCACATGAAAACTAGACAGATGAATTCTCAGAAACGTCTTTGTGATGAGTGCATTCAACTCACAGACTTGAAGCTTCCTTTTGAAAGAGCAGTTTCGAAACACTCTTTTTGTAGAATCTGCAAGTGGATATTTGGAGCGCTTTGAGGGCTATGCTGGAAAAGTTAATACCTTCACCTAAAAACTAGACAGACGCATACTCAGAAACTCCTTTGTGACGTGTGCATTGAACTCACAGAGTTGAACCTTTCTTTTGATACAGAAGTTTTGAAGCACTCTTTTCGTAGAATCTTCAAGTGGATGGATGGAGTGATTTGAGGCCTATGCTGGAAAAGGAAATACCTTCACGTAGAAACGAGACAAAAGCATTCTCAGACAGTTCCCTGTGCTTTGTGCATTCAACTCACAGAGTTGAACATTCCCTTTGATAGAGCAGTTTTGAAACACTCTTTTTGTAGAATCTGCAAGTGGATATTTGGAGCGCTTTGAGGCCTCTGCCGCCAAAGGAATTATCATTGCATAAAAACTAGATGGAAGCGTTCTCAGAAACTTCCTTGTGACGAGTGCATTCAACTCGCAGAGTGGAACCTTCCTTTCGATAGACCAGTTTTGAAACACTGTTTTTGTAGAATCCGCAAGTGGCTATTTGGAGCTCTTTGAGGCTTATGCTGGAAAAGGAAATATCTTCGTCGACAAACTAGACAGAAGCATTCTCAGAAACTTCTTTGTCATGTGGGGATTGAACTCACAGAGTTGAACATTCCTTTACATAGAGCAGTTTTGCAACACCCTTTCGGTGGAAAGTGAAAGTGCTTATTTGGTGCGATGGCGGCATCTAGTGGATAGGGAAATACATTCAGATGAAAACAAGATACATCCATTCTCAGAAACTTCTTTGTGATGACTGCATTCTACTCACAGAGTTGAACCTTCCTTTTCATAGAACAGTTTTGAAACACTCTTTTTGTGGAATCTGCAAGTGGCTATTTGGAGCGCTTTGAGGCCTATGCTGGAAAAGGAAATCTCTTCACATAAAACCTAGACAGAAGTATTCCCAGAAAGTTTTTCTGATGTGCGCATTCAACTCACCGAGTTGAACCTTCCTTTAGATAGAGCAGTTTTGAAACACTCTGTCTGTAGTACCTGCGAGTGGATATTTGGAGTGCTTTGAGTGCTACACTGTAAAAGCAAATATCTTCACTTGGAATCTAGACAGAAGAATTCTCAGAGACTTCCCTGTGCTCTCTGCATTCCACTCACAGAGTTGAACCTTCCTTTTGATAGAACAGTTTTGAAACACTCTTGTGGTAGAATCTGCAAGTCGATATTTGGAAGGTTTGGAGGCCTATCCTGGGAAAGGAAATATCTTCCCATCAAAACTAGACAGAAGCATTCTCAGAAACTTCTTAGTGATGTGCGCATTCAAGTCACAGAGTTGAAGCTTCCTTTTGATATAGCAGTTTTGAACCACTCTTTTAGTAGAATCTGCAAGTGGATGTTTGGAGAGCTAAGAGGCCAACACTGGAAAAGGAAATCTCTTCACGTAAAAACTAGACGGAAGCATTCTCAGAAACTTCAATGGGCTTTACGCATTCAACTCACAGAGTGCAATGTTGCTTTTGAGAGCGCAGTTTTAAAACACTGTTTTTGTAGAATTTGCTAGAGGATGTTTGGAGCGATGTGAGGCCTTTGCTGGAAAAGGAAATATCTTCACATAAAACCTAGACAGAAGCATTCTCAGAAACTCCTTTGTGATGAGTGCATTCAAATCACACACTTGAACCTTCCTTTGGAAAGAGCAGTTTTGAAACACTCTTTCTGAAGAATCTGCAAGTGGATATTTGGAGCGATTTGAGGCCTATGCTGGAAATGAAATATCTTCACCTAAAAACTAGACGGAAGCATTCTCAGAAACTCCTTTGTGATGAGTGCATTCAACTCACAGAGTTGAAGCTTCCTTTTGATAGAGCAGTTTTGAAACACTCTTTTAGCAGCATCTGCAAGTGGATATTTGGAGCGCTTTGAGGCCAAGGCTGGAAAACGAAATCTCATCACATAAAAACTCGACAGAAGCATTCTCTGAAACTTCTTTGTGATGAGTGCATTCAACTCACAGACTCGAACGTTTCTTTTGATAGAACAGTTTAGAAACACTCCTTTTGTAGAATCTGCAAGTGTTTATTTGGAGCGCTTTGAGGCCTATGTTGGAAAAGGACATATCTTCACATCAAAAGTAGACAGACGCATTCTCAGAAACTTCTTTGTGATGAGTGCATTGAACTCACAGAGTTGAACCTACCTATTGATAGAGAAGTTTTGAAACACCCTTTTTGTAGAATCTGCAAGTGAATATTTGGCGCGATTTGAGGCCTATGCAGGAAACGGAAATATCTTCACATGAAAACTAGACAGATGAATTCTCAGAAACGTCTTTGTGATGAGTGCATTCAACTCACAGACTTGAAGCTTCCTTTTGAAAGAGCAGTTTCGAAACACTCTTTTTGTAGAATCTGCAAGTGGATATTTGGAGCGCTTTGAGGGCTATGCTGGAAAAGTTAATACCTTCACCTAAAAACTAGACAGACGCATACTCAGAAACTTCTTTGTGACGTGTGCATTGAACTCACAGAGTTGAACCTTTCTTTTGATACAGAAGTTTTGAAACACTCTTTTCGTAGAACCTTCAAGTGGATGGATGGAGTGATTTGAGGCCTATGCTGGAAAAGGAAATACCTTCACGTAGAAACGAGACAAAAGCATTCTCAGACAGTTCCCTGTGCTTTGTGCATTCAACTCACAGAGTTGAACATTCCCTTTGATAGAGCAGTTTTGAAACACTCTTTTTGTAGAATCTGCAAGTGGATATTTGGAGCGCTTTGAGGCCTCTGCCGCCAAAGGAATTATCATTGCATAAAAACTAGATGGAAGCGTTCTCAGAAACTTCCTTGTGACGAGTGCATTCAACTCGCAGAGTGGAACCTTCCTTTCGATAGACCAGTTTTGAAACACTGTTTTTGTAGAATCCGCAAGTGGCTATTTGGAGCTCTTTGAGGCTTATGCTGGAAAAGGAAATATCTTCGTCTACAAACTAGACAGAAGCATTCTCAGAAACTTCTTTGTCATGTGGGGATTGAACTCACAGAGTTGAACATTCCTTTACATAGAGCAGTTTTGCAACACCCTTTCGGTGGAAAGTGAAAGTGCTTGTTTGGTGCGATGGCGGCATCTAGTGGATAGGGAAATACATTCAGATGAAAACAAGATACATCCATTCTCAGAAACTTCTTTGTGATGACTGCATTCTACTCACAGAGTTGAACCTTCCTTTTGATAGAACAGTTTTGAAACACTGTTTTTGTGGAATCTGCAAGTGGCTATTTGGAGCGCTTTGAGGCCTATGCTGGAAAAGGAAATCTCTTCACATAAAACCTAGACAGAAGTATTCCCAGAAAGTTTTTCTGATGTGCGCATTCAACTCACCGAGTTGAACCTTCCTTTAGATAGAGCAGTTTTGAAACACTCTGTCTGTAGTACCTGCGAGTGGATATTTGGAGTGCTTTGAGTGCTACACTGTAAAAGCAAATATCTTCACTTGGAATCTAGACAGAAGAATTCTCAGAGACTTCCCTGTGCTCTCTGCATTCCACTCACAGAGTTGAACCTTCCCTTTGATAGAACAGTTTTGAAACACTCTTGTGGTAGAATCTGCAAGTCGATATTTGGAAGGTTTGGAGGCCTATCCTGGGAAAGGAAATATCTTCCCATCAAAACTAGACAGAAGCATTCTCAGAAACTTCTTAGTGATGTGCGCATTCAAGTCACAGAGTTGAAGCTTCCTTTTGATATAGCAGTTTTGAACCACTCTTTTAGTAGAATCTGCAAGTGGATGTTTGGAGAGCTAAGAGGCCAACACTGGAAAAGGAAATCTCTTCACGTAAAAACTAGACGGAAGCATTCTCAGAAACTTCAATGGGCTTTTCGCATTCAACTCACAGAGTGCAATGTTGCTTTTGAGAGCGCAGTTTTAAAACACTGTTTTTGTAGAATTTGCTAGAGGATGTTTGGAGCGATGTGAGGCCTTTGCTGGAAAAGGAAATATCTTCACATAAAACCTAGACAGAAGCATTCTCAGAAACTCCTTTGTGATGAGTGCATTCAAATCACACACTTGAACCTTCCTTTGGAAAGAGCAGTTTTGAAACACTCTTTCTGAAGAATCTGCAAGTGGATATTTGGAGCGATTTGAGGCCTATGCTGGAAATGAAATATCTTCACCTAAAAACTAGACGGAAGCATTCTCAGAAACTCCTTTGTGATGAGTGCATTCAACTCACAGAGTTGAAGCTTCCTTTTGATAGAGCAGTTTTGAAACACTCTTTTAGCAGCATCTGCAAGTGGATATTTGGAGCGCTTTGAGGCCAAGGCTGGAAAACGAAATCTCATCACATAAAAACTCGACAGAAGCATTCTCTGAAACTTCTTTGTGATGAGTGCATTCAACTCACAGACTCGAACGTTTCTTTTGATAGAACAGTTTAGAAACACTCCTTTTGTAGAATCTGCAAGTGTTTATTTGGAGCGCTTTGAGGCCTATGTTGGAAAAGGACATATCTTCACATCAAAAGTAGACAGACGCATTCTCAGAAACTTCTTTGTGATGAGTGCATTGAACTCACAGAGTTGAACCTACCTATTGATAGAGAAGTTTTGAAACACCCTTTTTGTAGAATCTGCAAGTGAATATTTGGCGCGATTTGAGGCCTATGCAGGAAACGGAAATATCTTCACATGAAAACTAGACAGATGAATTCTCAGAAACGTCTTTGTGATGAGTGCATTCAACTCACAGACTTGAAGCTTCCTTTTGAAAGAGCAGTTTCGAAACACTCTTTTTGTAGAATCTGCAAGTGGATATTTGGAGCGCTTTGAGGGCTATGCTGGAAAAGTTAATACCTTCACCTAAAAACTAGACAGACGCATACTCAGAAACTTCTTTGTGACGTGTGCATTGAACTCACAGAGTTGAACCTTTCTTTTGATACAGAAGTTTTGAAACACTCTTTTCGTAGAACCTTCAAGTGGATGGATGGAGTGATTTGAGGCCTATGCTGGAAAAGGAAATACCTTCACGTAGAAACGAGACAAAAGCATTCTCAGACAGTTCCCTGTGCTTTGTGCATTCAACTCACAGAGTTGAACATTCCCTTTGATAGAGCAGTTTTGAAACACTCTTTTTGTAGAATCTGCAAGTGGATATTTGGAGCGCTTTGAGGCCTCTGCCGCCAAAGGAATTATCATTGCATAAAAACTAGATGGAAGCGTTCTCAGAAACTTCCTTGTGACGAGTGCATTCAACTCGCAGAGTGGAACCTTCCTTTCGATAGACCAGTTTTGAAACACTGTTTTTGTAGAATCCGCAAGTGGCTATTTGGAGCTCTTTGAGGCTTATGCTGGAAAAGGAAATATCTTCGTCTACAAACTAGACAGAAGCATTCTCAGAAACTTCTTTGTCATGTGGGGATTGAACTCACAGAGTTGAACATTACTTTACATAGAGCAGTTTTGCAACACCCTTTCGGTGGAAAGTGAAAGTGCTTGTTTGGTGCGATGGCGGCATCTAGTGGATAGGGAAATACATTCAGATGAAAACAAGATACATCCATTCTCAGAAACTTCTTTGTGATGACTGCATTCTACTCACAGAGTTGAACCTTCCTTTTGATAGAACAGTTTTGAAACACTGTTTTTGTGGAATCTGCAAGTGGCTATTTGGAGCGCTTTGAGGCCTATGCTGGAAAAGGAAATCTCTTCACATAAAACCTAGACAGAAGTATTCCCAGAAAGTTTTTCTGATGTGCGCATTCAACTCACCGAGTTGAACCTTCCTTTAGATAGAGCAGTTTTGAAACACTCTGTCTGTAGTACCTGCGAGTGGATATTTGGAGTGCTTTGAGTGCTACACTGTAAAAGCAAATATCTTCACTTGGAATCTAGACAGAAGAATTCTCAGAGACTTCCCTGTGCTCTCTGCATTCCACTCACAGAGTTGAACCTTCCCTTTGATAGAACAGTTTTGAAACACTCTTGTGGTAGAATCTGCAAGTCGATATTTGGAAGGTTTGGAGGCCTATCCTGGGAAAGGAAATATCTTCCCATCAAAACTAGACAGAAGCATTCTCAGAAACTTCTTAGTGATGTGCGCATTCAAGTCACAGAGTTGAAGCTTCCTTTTGATATAGCAGTTTTGAACCACTCTTTTAGTAGAATCTGCAAGTGGATGTTTGGAGAGCTAAGAGGCCAACACTGGAAAAGGAAATCTCTTCACGTAAAAACTAGACGGAAGCATTCTCAGAAACTTCAATGGGCTTTTCGCATTCAACTCACAGAGTGCAATGTTGCTTTTGAGAGCGCAGTTTTAAAACACTGTTTTTGTAGAATTTGCTAGAGGATGTTTGGAGCGATGTGAGGCCTTTGCTGGAAAAGGAAATATCTTCACATAAAACCTAGACAGAAGCATTCTCAGAAACTCCTTTGTGATGAGTGCATTCAAATCACACACTTGAACCTTCCTTTGGAAAGAGCAGTTTTGAAACACTCTTTCTGAAGAATCTGCAAGTGGATATTTGGAGCGATTTGAGGCCTATGCTGGAAATGAAATATCTTCACCTAAAAACTAGACGGAAGCATTCTCAGAAACTCCTTTGTGATGAGTGCATTCAACTCACAGAGTTGAAGCTTCCTTTTGATAGAGCAGTTTTGAAACACTCTTTTAGCAGCATCTGCAAGTGGATATTTGGAGCGCTTTGAGGCCAAGGCTGGAAAACGAAATCTCATCACATAAAAACTCGACAGAAGCATTCTCTGAAACTTCTTTGTGATGAGTGCATTCAACTCACAGACTCGAACGTTTCTTTTGATAGAACAGTTTAGAAACACTCCTTTTGTAGAATCTGCAAGTGTTTATTTGGAGCGCTTTGAGGCCTATGTTGGAAAAGGACATATCTTCACATCAAAAGTAGACAGACGCATTCTCAGAAACTTCTTTGTGATGAGTGCATTGAACTCACAGAGTTGAACCTACCTATTGATAGAGAAGTTTTGAAACACCCTTTTTGTAGAATCTGCAAGTGAATATTTGGCGCGATTTGAGGCCTATGCAGGAAACGGAAATATCTTCACATGAAAACTAGACAGATGAATTCTCAGAAACGTCTTTGTGATGAGTGCATTCAACTCACAGACTTGAAGCTTCCTTTTGAAAGAGCAGTTTCGAAACACTCTTTTTGTAGAATCTGCAAGTGGATATTTGGAGCGCTTTGAGGGCTATGCTGGAAAAGTTAATACCTTCACCTAAAAACTAGACAGACGCATACTCAGAAACTCCTTTGTGACGTGTGCATTGAACTCACAGAGTTGAACCTTTCTTTTGATACAGAAGTTTTGAAACACTCTTTTCGTAGAATCTTCAAGTGGATGGATGGAGTGATTTGAGGCCTATGCTGGAAAAGGAAATACCTTCACGTAGAAACGGGACAAAAGCATTCTCAGACAGTTCCCTGTGCTTTGTGCATTCAACTCACAGAGTTGAACATTCCCTTTGATAGAGCAGTTTTGAAACACTCTTTTTGTAGAATCTGCAAGTGGATATTTGGAGCGCTTTGAGGCCTCTGCCGCCAAAGGAATTATCATTGCATAAAAACTAGATGGAAGCGTTCTCAGAAACTTCCTTGTGACGAGTGCATTCAACTCGCAGAGTGGAACCTTCCTTTCGATAGACCAGTTTTGAAACACTGTTTTTGTAGAATCCGCAGGTGGCTATTTGGAGCTCTTTGAGGCTTATGCTGGAAAAGGAAATATCTTCGTCTACAAACTAGACAGAAGCATTCTCAGAAACTTCTTTGTCATGTGGGGATTGAACTCACAGAGTTGAACATTCCTTTACATAGAGCAGTTTTGCAACACCCTTTCGGTGGAAAGTGAAAGTGCTTATTTGGTGCGATGGCGGCATCTAGTGGATAGGGAAATACATTCAGATGAAAACAAGATACATCCATTCTCAGAAACTTCTTTGTGATGACTGCATTCTACTCACAGAGTTGAACCTTCCTTTTCATAGAACAGTTTTGAAACACTCTTTTTGTGGAATCTGCAAGTGGCTATTTGGAGCGCTTTGAGGCCTATGCTGGAAAAGGAAATCTCTTCACATAAAACCTAGACAGAAGTATTCCCAGAAAGTTTTTCTGATGTGCGCATTCAACTCACCGAGTTGAACCTTCCTTTAGATAGAGCAGTTTTGAAACACTCTGTCTGTAGTACCTGCGAGTGGATATTTGGAGTGCTTTGAGTGCTACACTGTAAAAGCAAATATCTTCACTTGGAATCTAGACAGAAGAATTCTCAGAGACTTCCCTGTGCTCTCTGCATTCCACTCACAGAGTTGAACCTTCCTTTTGATAGAACAGTTTTGAAACACTCTTGTGGTAGAATCTGCAAGTCGATATTTGGAAGGTTTGGAGGCCTATCCTGGGAAAGGAAATATCTTCCCATCAAAACTAGACAGAAGCATTCTCAGAAACTTCTTAGTGATGTGCGCATTCAAGTCACAGAGTTGAAGCTTCCTTTTGATATAGCAGTTTTGAACCACTCTTTTAGTAGAATCTGCAAGTGGATGTTTGGAGAGCTAAGAGGCCAACACTGGAAAAGGAAATCTCTTCACGTAAAAACTAGACGGAAGCATTCTCAGAAACTTCAATGGGCTTTACGCATTCAACTCACAGAGTGCAATGTTGCTTTTGAGAGCGCAGTTTTAAAACACTGTTTTTGTAGAATTTGCTAGAGGATGTTTGGAGCGATGTGAGGCCTTTGCTGGAAAAGGAAATATCTTCACATAAAACCTAGACAGAAGCATTCTCAGAAACTCCTTTGTGATGAGTGCATTCAAATCACACACTTGAACCTTCCTTTGGAAAGAGCAGTTTTGAAACACTCTTTCTGAAGAATCTGCAAGTGGATATTTGGAGCGATTTGAGGCCTATGCTGGAAATGAAATATCTTCACCTAAAAACTAGACGGAAGCATTCTCAGAAACTCCTTTGTGATGAGTGCATTCAACTCACAGAGTTGAAGCTTCCTTTTGATAGAGCAGTTTTGAAACACTCTTTTAGCAGCATCTGCAAGTGGATATTTGGAGCGCTTTGAGGCCAAGGCTGGAAAACGAAATCTCATCACATAAAAACTCGACAGAAGCATTCTCTGAAACTTCTTTGTGATGAGTGCATTCAACTCACAGACTCGAACGTTTCTTTTGATAGAACAGTTTAGAAACACTCCTTTTGTAGAATCTGCAAGTGTTTATTTGGAGCGCTTTGAGGCCTATGTTGGAAAAGGACATATCTTCACATCCAAAGTAGACAGACGCATTCTCAGAAACTTCTTTGTGATGAGTGCATTGAACTCACAGAGTTGAACCTACCTATTGATAGAGAAGTTTTGAAACACCCTTTTTGTAGAATCTGCAAGTGAATATTTGGCGCGATTTGAGGCCTATGCAGGAAACGGAAATATCTTCACATGAAAACTAGACAGATGAATTCTCAGAAACGTCTTTGTGATGAGTGCATTCAACTCACAGACTTGAAGCTTCCTTTTGAAAGAGCAGTTTCGAAACACTCTTTTTGTAGAATCTGCAAGTGGATATTTGGAGCGCTTTGAGGGCTATGCTGGAAAAGTTAATACCTTCACCTAAAAACTAGACAGACGCATACTCAGAAACTTCTTTGTGACGTGTGCATTGAACTCACAGAGTTGAACCTTTCTTTTGATACAGAAGTTTTGAAACACTCTTTTCGTAGAACCTTCAAGTGGATGGATGGAGTGATTTGAGGCCTATGCTGGAAAAGGAAATACCTTCACGTAGAAACGAGACAAAAGCATTCTCAGACAGTTCCCTGTGCTTTGTGCATTCAACTCACAGAGTTGAACATTCCCTTTGATAGAGCAGTTTTGAAACACTCTTTTTGTAGAATCTGCAAGTGGATATTTGGAGCGCTTTGAGGCCTCTGCCGCCAAAGGAATTATCATTGCATAAAAACTAGATGGAAGCGTTCTCAGAAACTTCCTTGTGACGAGTGCATTCAACTCGCAGAGTGGAACCTTCCTTTCGATAGACCAGTTTTGAAACACTGTTTTTGTAGAATCCGCAAGTGGCTATTTGGAGCTCTTTGAGGCTTATGCTGGAAAAGGAAATATCTTCGTCTACAAACTAGACAGAAGCATTCTCAGAAACTTCTTTGTCATGTGGGGATTGAACTCACAGAGTTGAACATTCCTTTACATAGAGCAGTTTTGCAACACCCTTTCGGTGGAAAGTGAAAGTGCTTATTTGGTGCGATGGCGGCATCTAGTGGATAGGGAAATACATTCAGATGAAAACAAGATACATCCATTCTCAGAAACTTCTTTGTGATGACTGCATTCTACTCACAGAGTTGAACCTTCCTTTTGATAGAACAGTTTTGAAACACTGTTTTTGTGGAATCTGCAAGTGGCTATTTGGAGCGCTTTGAGGCCTATGCTGGAAAAGGAAATCTCTTCACATAAAACCTAGACAGAAGTATTCCCAGAAAGTTTTTCTGATGTGCGCATTCAACTCACCGAGTTGAACCTTCCTTTAGATAGAGCAGTTTTGAAACACTCTGTCTGTAGTACCTGCGAGTGGATATTTGGAGTGCTTTGAGTGCTACACTGTAAAAGCAAATATCTTCACTTGGAATCTAGACAGAAGAATTCTCAGAGACTTCCCTGTGCTCTCTGCATTCCACTCACAGAGTTGAACCTTCCCTTTGATAGAACAGTTTTGAAACACTCTTGTGGTAGAATCTGCAAGTCGATATTTGGAAGGTTTGAAGGCCTATCCTGGGAAAGGAAATATCTTCCCATCAAAACTAGACAGAAGCATTCTCAGAAACTTCTTAGTGATGTGCGCATTCAAGTCACAGAGTTGAAGCTTCCTTTTGATATAGCAGTTTTGAACCACTCTTTTAGTAGAATCTGCAAGTGGATGTTTGGAGAGCTAAGAGGCCAACACTGGAAAAGGAAATCTCTTCACGTAAAAACTAGACGGAAGCATTCTCAGAAACTTCAATGGGCTTTACGCATTCAACTCACAGAGTGCAATGTTGCTTTTGAGAGCGCAGTTTTAAAACACTGTTTTTGTAGAATTTGCTAGAGGATGTTTGGAGCGATGTGAGGCCTTTGCTGGAAAAGGAAATATCTTCACATAAAACCTAGACAGAAGCATTCTCAGAAACTCCTTTGTGATGAGTGCATTCAAATCACACACTTGAACCTTCCTTTGGAAAGAGCAGTTTTGAAACACTCTTTCTGAAGAATCTGCAAGTGGATATTTGGAGCGATTTGAGGCCTATGCTGGAAATGAAATATCTTCACCTAAAAACTAGACGGAAGCATTCTCAGAAACTCCTTTGTGATGAGTGCATTCAACTCACAGAGTTGAAGCTTCCTTTTGATAGAGCAGTTTTGAAACACTCTTTTAGCAGCATCTGCAAGTGGATATTTGGAGCGCTTTGAGGCCAAGGCTGGAAAACGAAATCTCATCACATAAAAACTCGACAGAAGCATTCTCTGAAACTTCTTTGTGATGAGTGCATTCAACTCACAGACTCGAACGTTTCTTTTGATAGAACAGTTTAGAAACACTCCTTTTGTAGAATCTGCAAGTGTTTATTTGGAGCGCTTTGAGGCCTATGTTGGAAAAGGACATATCTTCACATCAAAAGTAGACAGACGCATTCTCAGAAACTTCTTTGTGATGAGTGCATTGAACTCACAGAGTTGAACCTACCTATTGATAGAGAAGTTTTGAAACACCCTTTTTGTAGAATCTGCAAGTGAATATTTGGCGCGATTTGAGGCCTATGCAGGAAACGGAAATATCTTCACATGAAAACTAGACAGATGAATTCTCAGAAACGTCTTTGTGATGAGTGCATTCAACTCACAGGCTTGAAGCTTCCTTTGGAAAGAGCAGTTTCGAAACACTCTTTTTGTAGAATCTGCAAGTGGATATTTGGAGCGCTTTGAGGGCTATGCTGGAAAAGTTAATACCTTCACCTAAAAACTAGACAGACGCATACTCAGAAACTTCTTTGTGACGTGTGCATTGAACTCACAGAGTTGAACCTTTCTTTTGATACAGAAGTTTTGAAACACTCTTTTCGTAGAATCTTCAAGTGGATGGATGGAGTGATTTGAGGCCTATGCTGGAAAAGGAAATACCTTCACGTAGAAACGAGACAAAAGCATTCTCACAAAGTTCCCTGTGCTTTGTGCATTCAACTCACAGAGTTGAACATTCCCTTTGATAGAGCAGTTTTGAAACACTCTTTTTGTAGAATCTGCAAGTGGATATTTGGAGCGCTTTGAGGCCTCTGCTGCCAAAGGAATTATCATTGCATAAAAACTAGATGGAAGCGTTCTCAGAAACTTCCTTGTGATGAGTGCATTCAACTCGCAGAGTGGAACCTTCCTTTCGATAGACCAGTTTTGAAACACTGTTTTTGTAGAATCCGCAAGTGGCTATTTGGAGCTCTTTGAGGCTTATGCTGGAAAAGGAAATATCTTCGTCTACAAACTAGACAGAAGCATTCTCAGAAACTTCTTTGTCATGTGGGGATTGAACTCACAGAGTTGAACATTCCTTTACATAGAGCAGTTTTGCAACACCCTTTCGGTGGAAAGTGAAAGTGCTTATTTGGTGCGATGGCGGCATCTAGTGGATAAGGAAATACATTCAGATGAAAACAAGATACATCCATTCTCAGAAACTTCTTTGTGATGACTGCATTCTATTCACAGAGTTGAACCTTCCTTTTGATAGAACAGTTTTGAAACACTCTTTTTGTGGAATCTGCAAGTGGCTATTTGGAGCGCTTTGAGGCCTATGCTGGAAAAGGAAATCTCTTCACATAAAACCTAGACAGAAGTATTCCCAGAAAGTTTTTCTGATGTGCGCATTCAACTCACCGAGTTGAACCTTCCTTTAGATAGAGCAGTTTTGAAACACTCTGTCTGTAGTACCTGCGAGTGGATATTTGGAGTGCTTTGAGTGCTACACTGTAAAAGCAAATATCTTCACTTGGAATCTAGACAGAAGAATTCTCAGAGACTTCCCTGTGCTCTCTGCATTCCACTCAAAGAGTTGAACCTTCCTTTTGATAGAACAGTTTTGAAACACTCTTGTGGTAGAATCTGCAAGTCGATATTTGGAAGGTTTGGAGGCCTATCCTGGGAAAGGAAATATCTTCCCATCAAAACTAGACAGAAGCATTCTCAGAAACTTCTTAGTGATGTGCGCATTCAAGTCACAGAGTTGAAGCTTCCTTTTGATATAGCAGTTTTGAACCACTCTTTTAGTAGAATCTGCAAGTGGATGTTTGGAGAGCTAAGAGGCCAACACTGGAAAAGGAAATCTCTTCACGTAAAAACTAGACGGAAGCATTCTCAGAAACTTCAATGGGCTTTACGCATTCCACTCACAGAGTGCAATGTTGCTTTTGAGAGCGCAGTTTTAAAACACTGTTTTTGTAGAATTTGCTAGAGGATGTTTGGAGCGATGTGAGGCCTTTGCTGCAAAAGGAAATATCTTCACATAAAACCTAGACAGAAGCATTCTCAGAAACTCCTTTGTGATGAGTGCATTCAAATCACACACTTGAACCTTCCTTTGGAAAGAGCAGTTTTGAAACACTCTTTCTGAAGAATCTGCAAGTGGATATTTGGAGCGATTTGAGGCCTATGCTGGAAATGAAATATCTTCACCTAAAAACTAGACGGAAGCATTCTCAGAAACTCCTTTGGGATGAGTGCATTCAACTCACAGAGTTAAAGCTTCCTTTTGATAGAGCAGTTTTGAAACACTCTTTTAGCAGCATCTGCAAGTGGATATTTGGAGCGCTTTGAGGCCAAGGCTGGAAAACGAAATCTCATCACATAAAAACTCGACAGAAGCATTCTCTGAAACTTCTTTGTGATGAGTGCATTCAACTCACAGACTCGAACGTTTCTTTTGATAGAACAGTTTAGAAACACTCCTTTTGTAGAATCTGCAAGTGTTTATTTGGAGCGCTTTGAGGCCTATGTTGGAAAAGGACATATCTTCACATCAAAAGTAGACAGACGCATTCTCAGAAACTTCTTTGTGATGAGTGCATTGAACTCACAGAGTTGAACCTACCTATTGATAGAGAAGTTTTGAAACACCCTTTTTGTAGAATCTGCAAGTGAATATTTGGCGCGATTTGAGGCCTATGCAGGAAACGGAAATATCTTCACATGAAAACTAGACAGATGAATTCTCAGAAACGTCTTTGTGATGAGTGCATTCAACTCACAGACTTGAAGCTTCCTTTTGAAAGAGCAGTTTCGAAACACTCTTTTTGTAGAATCTGCAAGTGGATATTTGGAGCGCTTTGAGGGCTATGCTGGAAAAGTTAATACCTTCACCTAAAAACTAGACAGACGCATACTCAGAAACTTCTTTGTGACGTGTGCATTGAACTCACAGAGTTGAACCTTTCTTTTGATACAGAAGTTTTGAAACACTCTTTTCGTAGAACCTTCAAGTGGATGGATGGAGTGATTTGAGGCCTATGCTGGAAAAGGAAATACCTTCACGTAGAAACGAGACAAAAGCATTCTCAGACAGTTCCCTGTGCTTTGTGCATTCAACTCACAGAGTTGAACATTCCCTTTGATAGAGCAGTTTTGAAACACTCTTTTTGTAGAATCTGCAAGTGGATATTTGGAGCGCTTTGAGGCCTCTGCCGCCAAAGGAATTATCATTGCATAAAAACTAGATGGAAGCGTTCTCAGAAACTTCCTTGTGACGAGTGCATTCAACTCGCAGAGTGGAACCTTCCTTTCGATAGACCAGTTTTGAAACACTGTTTTTGTAGAATCCGCAAGTGGCTATTTGGAGCTCTTTGAGGCTTATGCTGGAAAAGGAAATATCTTCGTCTACAAACTAGACAGAAGCATTCTCAGAAACTTCTTTGTCATGTGGGGATTGAACTCACAGAGTTGAACATTACTTTACATAGAGCAGTTTTGCAACACCCTTTCGGTGGAAAGTGAAAGTGCTTGTTTGGTGCGATGGCGGCATCTAGTGGATAGGGAAATACATTCAGATGAAAACAAGATACATCCATTCTCAGAAACTTCTTTGTGATGACTGCATTCTACTCACAGAGTTGAACCTTCCTTTTGATAGAACAGTTTTGAAACACTGTTTTTGTGGAATCTGCAAGTGGCTATTTGGAGCGCTTTGAGGCCTATGCTGGAAAAGGAAATCTCTTCACATAAAACCTAGACAGAAGTATTCCCAGAAAGTTTTTCTGATGTGCGCATTCAACTCACCGAGTTGAACCTTCCTTTAGATAGAGCAGTTTTGAAACACTCTGTCTGTAGTACCTGCGAGTGGATATTTGGAGTGCTTTGAGTGCTACACTGTAAAAGCAAATATCTTCACTTGGAATCTAGACAGAAGAATTCTCAGAGACTTCCCTGTGCTCTCTGCATTCCACTCACAGAGTTGAACCTTCCCTTTGATAGAACAGTTTTGAAACACTCTTGTGGTAGAATCTGCAAGTCGATATTTGGAAGGTTTGGAGGCCTATCCTGGGAAAGGAAATATCTTCCCATCAAAACTAGACAGAAGCATTCTCAGAAACTTCTTAGTGATGTGCGCATTCAAGTCACAGAGTTGAAGCTTCCTTTTGATATAGCAGTTTTGAACCACTCTTTTAGTAGAATCTGCAAGTGGATGTTTGGAGAGCTAAGAGGCCAACACTGGAAAAGGAAATCTCTTCACGTAAAAACTAGACGGAAGCATTCTCAGAAACTTCAATGGGCTTTTCGCATTCAACTCACAGAGTGCAATGTTGCTTTTGAGAGCGCAGTTTTAAAACACTGTTTTTGTAGAATTTGCTAGAGGATGTTTGGAGCGATGTGAGGCCTTTGCTGGAAAAGGAAATATCTTCACATAAAACCTAGACAGAAGCATTCTCAGAAACTCCTTTGTGATGAGTGCATTCAAATCACACACTTGAACCTTCCTTTGGAAAGAGCAGTTTTGAAACACTCTTTCTGAAGAATCTGCAAGTGGATATTTGGAGCGATTTGAGGCCTATGCTGGAAATGAAATATCTTCACCTAAAAACTAGACGGAAGCATTCTCAGAAACTCCTTTGTGATGAGTGCATTCAACTCACAGAGTTGAAGCTTCCTTTTGATAGAGCAGTTTTGAAACACTCTTTTAGCAGCATCTGCAAGTGGATATTTGGAGCGCTTTGAGGCCAAGGCTGGAAAACGAAATCTCATCACATAAAAACTCGACAGAAGCATTCTCTGAAACTTCTTTGTGATGAGTGCATTCAACTCACAGACTCGAACGTTTCTTTTGATAGAACAGTTTAGAAACACTCCTTTTGTAGAATCTGCAAGTGTTTATTTGGAGCGCTTTGAGGCCTATGTTGGAAAAGGACATATCTTCACATCAAAAGTAGACAGACGCATTCTCAGAAACTTCTTTGTGATGAGTGCATTGAACTCACAGAGTTGAACCTACCTATTGATAGAGAAGTTTTGAAACACCCTTTTTGTAGAATCTGCAAGTGAATATTTGGCGCGATTTGAGGCCTATGCAGGAAACGGAAATATCTTCACATGAAAACTAGACAGATGAATTCTCAGAAACGTCTTTGTGATGAGTGCATTCAACTCACAGACTTGAAGCTTCCTTTTGAAAGAGCAGTTTCGAAACACTCTTTTTGTAGAATCTGCAAGTGGATATTTGGAGCGCTTTGAGGGCTATGCTGGAAAAGTTAATACCTTCACCTAAAAACTAGACAGACGCATACTCAGAAACTTCTTTGTGACGTGTGCATTGAACTCACAGAGTTGAACCTTTCTTTTGATACAGAAGTTTTGAAACACTCTTTTCGTAGAACCTTCAAGTGGATGGATGGAGTGATTTGAGGCCTATGCTGGAAAAGGAAATACCTTCACGTAGAAACGAGACAAAAGCATTCTCAGACAGTTCCCTGTGCTTTGTGCATTCAACTCACAGAGTTGAACATTCCCTTTGATAGAGCAGTTTTGAAACACTCTTTTTGTAGAATCTGCAAGTGGATATTTGGAGCGCTTTGAGGCCTCTGCCGCCAAAGGAATTATCATTGCATAAAAACTAGATGGAAGCGTTCTCAGAAACTTCCTTGTGACGAGTGCATTCAACTCGCAGAGTGGAACCTTCCTTTCGATAGACCAGTTTTGAAACACTGTTTTTGTAGAATCCGCAAGTGGCTATTTGGAGCTCTTTGAGGCTTATGCTGGAAAAGGAAATATCTTCGTCTACAAACTAGACAGAAGCATTCTCAGAAACTTCTTTGTCATGTGGGGATTGAACTCACAGAGTTGAACATTCCTTTACATAGAGCAGTTTTGCAACACCCTTTCGGTGGAAAGTGAAAGTGCTTGTTTGGTGCGATGGCGGCATCTAGTGGATAGGGAAATACATTCAGATGAAAACAAGATACATCCATTCTCAGAAACTTCTTTGTGATGACTGCATTCTACTCACAGAGTTGAACCTTCCTTTTGATAGAACAGTTTTGAAACACTGTTTTTGTGGAATCTGCAAGTGGCTATTTGGAGCGCTTTGAGGCCTATGCTGGAAAAGGAAATCTCTTCACATAAAACCTAGACAGAAGTATTCCCAGAAAGTTTTTCTGATGTGCGCATTCAACTCACCGAGTTGAACCTTCCTTTAGATAGAGCAGTTTTGAAACACTCTGTCTGTAGTACCTGCGAGTGGATATTTGGAGTGCTTTGAGTGCTACACTGTAAAAGCAAATATCTTCACTTGGAATCTAGACAGAAGAATTCTCAGAGACTTCCCTGTGCTCTCTGCATTCCACTCACAGAGTTGAACCTTCCCTTTGATAGAACAGTTTTGAAACACTCTTGTGGTAGAATCTGCAAGTCGATATTTGGAAGGTTTGGAGGCCTATCCTGGGAAAGGAAATATCTTCCCATCAAAACTAGACAGAAGCATTCTCAGAAACTTCTTAGTGATGTGCGCATTCAAGTCACAGAGTTGAAGCTTCCTTTTGATATAGCAGTTTTGAACCACTCTTTTAGTAGAATCTGCAAGTGGATGTTTGGAGAGCTAAGAGGCCAACACTGGAAAAGGAAATCTCTTCACGTAAAAACTAGACGGAAGCATTCTCAGAAACTTCAATGGGCTTTTCGCATTCAACTCACAGAGTGCAATGTTGCTTTTGAGAGCGCAGTTTTAAAACACTGTTTTTGTAGAATTTGCTAGAGGATGTTTGGAGCGATGTGAGGCCTTTGCTGGAAAAGGAAATATCTTCACATAAAACCTAGACAGAAGCATTCTCAGAAACTCCTTTGTGATGAGTGCATTCAAATCACACACTTGAACCTTCCTTTGGAAAGAGCAGTTTTGAAACACTCTTTCTGAAGAATCTGCAAGTGGATATTTGGAGCGATTTGAGGCCTATGCTGGAAATGAAATATCTTCACCTAAAAACTAGACGGAAGCATTCTCAGAAACTCCTTTGTGATGAGTGCATTCAACTCACAGAGTTGAAGCTTCCTTTTGATAGAGCAGTTTTGAAACACTCTTTTAGCAGCATCTGCAAGTGGATATTTGGAGCGCTTTGAGGCCAAGGCTGGAAAACGAAATCTCATCACATAAAAACTCGACAGAAGCATTCTCTGAAACTTCTTTGTGATGAGTGCATTCAACTCACAGACTCGAACGTTTCTTTTGATAGAACAGTTTAGAAACACTCCTTTTGTAGAATCTGCAAGTGTTTATTTGGAGCGCTTTGAGGCCTATGTTGGAAAAGGACATATCTTCACATCAAAAGTAGACAGACGCATTCTCAGAAACTTCTTTGTGATGAGTGCATTGAACTCACAGAGTTGAACCTACCTATTGATAGAGAAGTTTTGAAACACCCTTTTTGTAGAATCTGCAAGTGAATATTTGGCGCGATTTGAGGCCTATGCAGGAAACGGAAATATCTTCACATGAAAACTAGACAGATGAATTCTCAGAAACGTCTTTGTGATGAGTGCATTCAACTCACAGACTTGAAGCTTCCTTTTGAAAGAGCAGTTTCGAAACACTCTTTTTGTAGAATCTGCAAGTGGATATTTGGAGCGCTTTGAGGGCTATGCTGGAAAAGTTAATACCTTCACCTAAAAACTAGACAGACGCATACTCAGAAACTTCTTTGTGACGTGTGCATTGAACTCACAGAGTTGAACCTTTCTTTTGATACAGAAGTTTTGAAACACTCTTTTCGTAGAACCTTCAAGTGGATGGATGGAGTGATTTGAGGCCTATGCTGGAAAAGGAAATACCTTCACGTAGAAACGAGACAAAAGCATTCTCAGACAGTTCCCTGTGCTTTGTGCATTCAACTCACAGAGTTGAACATTCCCTTTGATAGAGCAGTTTTGAAACACTCTTTTTGTAGAATCTGCAAGTGGATATTTGGAGCGCTTTGAGGCCTCTGCCGCCAAAGGAATTATCATTGCATAAAAACTAGATGGAAGCGTTCTCAGAAACTTCCTTGTGACGAGTGCATTCAACTCGCAGAGTGGAACCTTCCTTTCGATAGACCAGTTTTGAAACACTGTTTTTGTAGAATCCGCAAGTGGCTATTTGGAGCTCTTTGAGGCTTATGCTGGAAAAGGAAATATCTTCGTCTACAAACTAGACAGAAGCATTCTCAGAAACTTCTTTGTCATGTGGGGATTGAACTCACAGAGTTGAACATTACTTTACATAGAGCAGTTTTGCAACACCCTTTCGGTGGAAAGTGAAAGTGCTTGTTTGGTGCGATGGCGGCATCTAGTGGATAGGGAAATACATTCAGATGAAAACAAGATACATCCATTCTCAGAAACTTCTTTGTGATGACTGCATTCTACTCACAGAGTTGAACCTTCCTTTTGATAGAACAGTTTTGAAACACTGTTTTTGTGGAATCTGCAAGTGGCTATTTGGAGCGCTTTGAGGCCTATGCTGGAAAAGGAAATCTCTTCACATAAAACCTAGACAGAAGTATTCCCAGAAAGTTTTTCTGATGTGCGCATTCAACTCACCGAGTTGAACCTTCCTTTAGATAGAGCAGTTTTGAAACACTCTGTCTGTAGTACCTGCGAGTGGATATTTGGAGTGCTTTGAGTGCTACACTGTAAAAGCAAATATCTTCACTTGGAATCTAGACAGAAGAATTCTCAGAGACTTCCCTGTGCTCTCTGCATTCCACTCACAGAGTTGAACCTTCCCTTTGATAGAACAGTTTTGAAACACTCTTGTGGTAGAATCTGCAAGTCGATATTTGGAAGGTTTGGAGGCCTATCCTGGGAAAGGAAATATCTTCCCATCAAAACTAGACAGAAGCATTCTCAGAAACTTCTTAGTGATGTGCGCATTCAAGTCACAGAGTTGAAGCTTCCTTTTGATATAGCAGTTTTGAACCACTCTTTTAGTAGAATCTGCAAGTGGATGTTTGGAGAGCTAAGAGGCCAACACTGGAAAAGGAAATCTCTTCACGTAAAAACTAGACGGAAGCATTCTCAGAAACTTCAATGGGCTTTTCGCATTCAACTCACAGAGTGCAATGTTGCTTTTGAGAGCGCAGTTTTAAAACACTGTTTTTGTAGAATTTGCTAGAGGATGTTTGGAGCGATGTGAGGCCTTTGCTGGAAAAGGAAATATCTTCACATAAAACCTAGACAGAAGCATTCTCAGAAACTCCTTTGTGATGAGTGCATTCAAATCACACACTTGAACCTTCCTTTGGAAAGAGCAGTTTTGAAACACTCTTTCTGAAGAATCTGCAAGTGGATATTTGGAGCGATTTGAGGCCTATGCTGGAAATGAAATATCTTCACCTAAAAACTAGACGGAAGCATTCTCAGAAACTCCTTTGTGATGAGTGCATTCAACTCACAGAGTTGAAGCTTCCTTTTGATAGAGCAGTTTTGAAACACTCTTTTAGCAGCATCTGCAAGTGGATATTTGGAGCGCTTTGAGGCCAAGGCTGGAAAACGAAATCTCATCACATAAAAACTCGACAGAAGCATTCTCTGAAACTTCTTTGTGATGAGTGCATTCAACTCACAGACTCGAACGTTTCTTTTGATAGAACAGTTTAGAAACACTCCTTTTGTAGAATCTGCAAGTGTTTATTTGGAGCGCTTTGAGGCCTATGTTGGAAAAGGACATATCTTCACATCAAAAGTAGACAGACGCATTCTCAGAAACTTCTTTGTGATGAGTGCATTGAACTCACAGAGTTGAACCTACCTATTGATAGAGAAGTTTTGAAACACCCTTTTTGTAGAATCTGCAAGTGAATATTTGGCGCGATTTGAGGCCTATGCAGGAAACGGAAATATCTTCACATGAAAACTAGACAGATGAATTCTCAGAAACGTCTTTGTGATGAGTGCATTCAACTCACAGACTTGAAGCTTCCTTTTGAAAGAGCAGTTTCGAAACACTCTTTTTGTAGAATCTGCAAGTGGATATTTGGAGCGCTTTGAGGGCTATGCTGGAAAAGTTAATACCTTCACCTAAAAACTAGACAGACGCATACTCAGAAACTCCTTTGTGACGTGTGCATTGAACTCACAGAGTTGAACCTTTCTTTTGATACAGAAGTTTTGAAACACTCTTTTCGTAGAATCTTCAAGTGGATGGATGGAGTGATTTGAGGCCTATGCTGGAAAAGGAAATACCTTCACGTAGAAACGGGACAAAAGCATTCTCAGACAGTTCCCTGTGCTTTGTGCATTCAACTCACAGAGTTGAACATTCCCTTTGATAGAGCAGTTTTGAAACACTCTTTTTGTAGAATCTGCAAGTGGATATTTGGAGCGCTTTGAGGCCTCTGCCGCCAAAGGAATTATCATTGCATAAAAACTAGATGGAAGCGTTCTCAGAAACTTCCTTGTGACGAGTGCATTCAACTCGCAGAGTGGAACCTTCCTTTCGATAGACCAGTTTTGAAACACTGTTTTTGTAGAATCCGCAGGTGGCTATTTGGAGCTCTTTGAGGCTTATGCTGGAAAAGGAAATATCTTCGTCTACAAACTAGACAGAAGCATTCTCAGAAACTTCTTTGTCATGTGGGGATTGAACTCACAGAGTTGAACATTCCTTTACATAGAGCAGTTTTGCAACACCCTTTCGGTGGAAAGTGAAAGTGCTTATTTGGTGCGATGGCGGCATCTAGTGGATAGGGAAATACATTCAGATGAAAACAAGATACATCCATTCTCAGAAACTTCTTTGTGATGACTGCATTCTACTCACAGAGTTGAACCTTCCTTTTCATAGAACAGTTTTGAAACACTCTTTTTGTGGAATCTGCAAGTGGCTATTTGGAGCGCTTTGAGGCCTATGCTGGAAAAGGAAATCTCTTCACATAAAACCTAGACAGAAGTATTCCCAGAAAGTTTTTCTGATGTGCGCATTCAACTCACCGAGTTGAACCTTCCTTTAGATAGAGCAGTTTTGAAACACTCTGTCTGTAGTACCTGCGAGTGGATATTTGGAGTGCTTTGAGTGCTACACTGTAAAAGCAAATATCTTCACTTGGAATCTAGACAGAAGAATTCTCAGAGACTTCCCTGTGCTCTCTGCATTCCACTCACAGAGTTGAACCTTCCTTTTGATAGAACAGTTTTGAAACACTCTTGTGGTAGAATCTGCAAGTCGATATTTGGAAGGTTTGGAGGCCTATCCTGGGAAAGGAAATATCTTCCCATCAAAACTAGACAGAAGCATTCTCAGAAACTTCTTAGTGATGTGCGCATTCAAGTCACAGAGTTGAAGCTTCCTTTTGATATAGCAGTTTTGAACCACTCTTTTAGTAGAATCTGCAAGTGGATGTTTGGAGAGCTAAGAGGCCAACACTGGAAAAGGAAATCTCTTCACGTAAAAACTAGACGGAAGCATTCTCAGAAACTTCAATGGGCTTTACGCATTCAACTCACAGAGTGCAATGTTGCTTTTGAGAGCGCAGTTTTAAAACACTGTTTTTGTAGAATTTGCTAGAGGATGTTTGGAGCGATGTGAGGCCTTTGCTGGAAAAGGAAATATCTTCACATAAAACCTAGACAGAAGCATTCTCAGAAACTCCTTTGTGATGAGTGCATTCAAATCACACACTTGAACCTTCCTTTGGAAAGAGCAGTTTTGAAACACTCTTTCTGAAGAATCTGCAAGTGGATATTTGGAGCGATTTGAGGCCTATGCTGGAAATGAAATATCTTCACCTAAAAACTAGACGGAAGCATTCTCAGAAACTCCTTTGTGATGAGTGCATTCAACTCACAGAGTTGAAGCTTCCTTTTGATAGAGCAGTTTTGAAACACTCTTTTAGCAGCATCTGCAAGTGGATATTTGGAGCGCTTTGAGGCCAAGGCTGGAAAACGAAATCTCATCACATAAAAACTCGACAGAAGCATTCTCTGAAACTTCTTTGTGATGAGTGCATTCAACTCACAGACTCGAACGTTTCTTTTGATAGAACAGTTTAGAAACACTCCTTTTGTAGAATCTGCAAGTGTTTATTTGGAGCGCTTTGAGGCCTATGTTGGAAAAGGACATATCTTCACATCAAAAGTAGACAGACGCATTCTCAGAAACTTCTTTGTGATGAGTGCATTGAACTCACAGAGTTGAACCTACCTATTGATAGAGAAGTTTTGAAACACCCTTTTTGTAGAATCTGCAAGTGAATATTTGGCGCGATTTGAGGCCTATGCAGGAAACGGAAATATCTTCACATGAAAACTAGACAGATGAATTCTCAGAAACGTCTTTGTGATGAGTGCATTCAACTCACAGACTTGAAGCTTCCTTTTGAAAGAGCAGTTTCGAAACACTCTTTTTGTAGAATCTGCAAGTGGATATTTGGAGCGCTTTGAGGGCTATGCTGGAAAAGTTAATACCTTCACCTAAAAACTAGACAGACGCATACTCAGAAACTTCTTTGTGACGTGTGCATTGAACTCACAGAGTTGAACCTTTCTTTTGATACAGAAGTTTTGAAACACTCTTTTCGTAGAACCTTCAAGTGGATGGATGGAGTGATTTGAGGCCTATGGTGGAAAAGGAAATACCTTCACGTAGAAACGAGACAAAAGCATTCTCAGACAGTTCCCTGTGCTTTGTGCATTCAACTCACAGAGTTGAACATTCCCTTTGATAGAGCAGTTTTGAAACACTCTTTTTGTAGAATCTGCAAGTGGATATTTGGAGCGCTTTGAGGCCTCTGCCGCCAAAGGAATTATCATTGCATAAAAACTAGATGGAAGCGTTCTCAGAAACTTCCTTGTGACGAGTGCATTCAACTCGCAGAGTGGAACCTTCCTTTCGATAGACCAGTTTTGAAACACTGTTTTTGTAGAATCCGCAAGTGGCTATTTGGAGCTCTTTGAGGCTTATGCTGGAAAAGGAAATATCTTCGTCTACAAACTAGACAGAAGCATTCTCAGAAACTTCTTTGTCATGTGGGGATTGAACTCACAGAGTTGAACATTCCTTTACATAGAGCAGTTTTGCAACACCCTTTCGGTGGAAAGTGAAAGTGCTTATTTGGTGCGATGGCGGCATCTAGTGGATAGGGAAATACATTCAGATGAAAACAAGATACATCCATTCTCAGAAACTTCTTTGTGATGACTGCATTCTACTCACAGAGTTGAACCTTCCTTTTGATAGAACAGTTTTGAAACACTGTTTTTGTGGAATCTGCAAGTGGCTATTTGGAGCGCTTTGAGGCCTATGCTGGAAAAGGAAATCTCTTCACATAAAACCTAGACAGAAGTATTCCCAGAAAGTTTTTCTGATGTGCGCATTCAACTCACCGAGTTGAACCTTCCTTTAGATAGAGCAGTTTTGAAACACTCTGTCTGTAGTACCTGCGAGTGGATATTTGGAGTGCTTTGAGTGCTACACTGTAAAAGCAAATATCTTCACTTGGAATCTAGACAGAAGAATTCTCAGAGACTTCCCTGTGCTCTCTGCATTCCACTCACAGAGTTGAACCTTCCCTTTGATAGAACAGTTTTGAAACACTCTTGTGGTAGAATCTGCAAGTCGATATTTGGAAGGTTTGAAGGCCTATCCTGGGAAAGGAAATATCTTCCCATCAAAACTAGACAGAAGCATTCTCAGAAACTTCTTAGTGATGTGCGCATTCAAGTCACAGAGTTGAAGCTTCCTTTTGATATAGCAGTTTTGAACCACTCTTTTAGTAGAATCTGCAAGTGGATGTTTGGAGAGCTAAGAGGCCAACACTGGAAAAGGAAATCTCTTCACGTAAAAACTAGACGGAAGCATTCTCAGAAACTTCAATGGGCTTTACGCATTCAACTCACAGAGTGCAATGTTGCTTTTGAGAGCGCAGTTTTAAAACACTGTTTTTGTAGAATTTGCTAGAGGATGTTTGGAGCGATGTGAGGCCTTTGCTGGAAAAGGAAATATCTTCACATAAAACCTAGACAGAAGCATTCTCAGAAACTCCTTTGTGATGAGTGCATTCAAATCACACACTTGAACCTTCCTTTGGAAAGAGCAGTTTTGAAACACTCTTTCTGAAGAATCTGCAAGTGGATATTTGGAGCGATTTGAGGCCTATGCTGGAAATGAAATATCTTCACCTAAAAACTAGACGGAAGCATTCTCAGAAACTCCTTTGTGATGAGTGCATTCAACTCACAGAGTTGAAGCTTCCTTTTGATAGAGCAGTTTTGAAACACTCTTTTAGCAGCATCTGCAAGTGGATATTTGGAGCGCTTTGAGGCCAAGGCTGGAAAACGAAATCTCATCACATAAAAACTCGACAGAAGCATTCTCTGAAACTTCTTTGTGATGAGTGCATTCAACTCACAGACTCGAACGTTTCTTTTGATAGAACAGTTTAGAAACACTCCTTTTGTAGAATCTGCAAGTGTTTATTTGGAGCGCTTTGAGGCCTATGTTGGAAAAGGACATATCTTCACATCCAAAGTAGACAGACGCATTCTCAGAAACTTCTTTGTGATGAGTGCATTGAACTCACAGAGTTGAACCTACCTATTGATAGAGAAGTTTTGAAACACCCTTTTTGTAGAATCTGCAAGTGAATATTTGGCGCGATTTGAGGCCTATGCAGGAAACGGAAATATCTTCACATGAAAACTAGACAGATGAATTCTCAGAAACGTCTTTGTGATGAGTGCATTCAACTCACAGGCTTGAAGCTTCCTTTGGAAAGAGCAGTTTCGAAACACTCTTTTTGTAGAATCTGCAAGTGGATATTTGGAGCGCTTTGAGGGCTATGCTGGAAAAGTTAATACCTTCACCTAAAAACTAGACAGACGCATACTCAGAAACTTCTTTGTGACGTGTGCATTGAACTCACAGAGTTGAACCTTTCTTTTGATACAGAAGTTTTGAAACACTCTTTTCGTAGAATCTTCAAGTGGATGGATGGAGTGATTTGAGGCCTATGCTGGAAAAGGAAATACCTTCACGTAGAAACGAGACAAAAGCATTCTCACAAAGTTCCCTGTGCTTTGTGCATTCAACTCACAGAGTTGAACATTCCCTTTGATAGAGCAGTTTTGAAACACTCTTTTTGTAGAATCTGCAAGTGGATATTTGGAGCGCTTTGAGGCCTCTGCTGCCAAAGGAATTATCATTGCATAAAAACTAGATGGAAGCGTTCTCAGAAACTTCCTTGTGATGAGTGCATTCAACTCGCAGAGTGGAACCTTCCTTTCGATAGACCAGTTTTGAAACACTGTTTTTGTAGAATCCGCAAGTGGCTATTTGGAGCTCTTTGAGGCTTATGCTGGAAAAGGAAATATCTTCGTCTACAAACTAGACAGAAGCATTCTCAGAAACTTCTTTGTCATGTGGGGATTGAACTCACAGAGTTGAACATTCCTTTACATAGAGCAGTTTTGCAACACCCTTTCGGTGGAAAGTGAAAGTGCTTATTTGGTGCGATGGCGGCATCTAGTGGATAAGGAAATACATTCAGATGAAAACAAGATACATCCATTCTCAGAAACTTCTTTGTGATGACTGCATTCTATTCACAGAGTTGAACCTTCCTTTTGATAGAACAGTTTTGAAACACTCTTTTTGTGGAATCTGCAAGTGGCTATTTGGAGCGCTTTGAGGCCTATGCTGGAAAAGGAAATCTCTTCACATAAAACCTAGACAGAAGTATTCCCAGAAAGTTTTTCTGATGTGCGCATTCAACTCACCGAGTTGAACCTTCCTTTAGATAGAGCAGTTTTGAAACACTCTGTCTGTAGTACCTGCGAGTGGATATTTGGAGTGCTTTGAGTGCTACACTGTAAAAGCAAATATCTTCACTTGGAATCTAGACAGAAGAATTCTCAGAGACTTCCCTGTGCTCTCTGCATTCCACTCAAAGAGTTGAACCTTCCTTTTGATAGAACAGTTTTGAAACACTCTTGTGGTAGAATCTGCAAGTCGATATTTGGAAGGTTTGGAGGCCTATCCTGGGAAAGGAAATATCTTCCCATCAAAACTAGACAGAAGCATTCTCAGAAACTTCTTAGTGATGTGCGCATTCAAGTCACAGAGTTGAAGCTTCCTTTTGATATAGCAGTTTTGAACCACTCTTTTAGTAGAATCTGCAAGTGGATGTTTGGAGAGCTAAGAGGCCAACACTGGAAAAGGAAATCTCTTCACGTAAAAACTAGACGGAAGCATTCTCAGAAACTTCAATGGGCTTTACGCATTCCACTCACAGAGTGCAATGTTGCTTTTGAGAGCGCAGTTTTAAAACACTGTTTTTGTAGAATTTGCTAGAGGATGTTTGGAGCGATGTGAGGCCTTTGCTGCAAAAGGAAATATCTTCACATAAAACCTAGACAGAAGCATTCTCAGAAACTCCTTTGTGATGAGTGCATTCAAATCACACACTTGAACCTTCCTTTGGAAAGAGCAGTTTTGAAACACTCTTTCTGAAGAATCTGCAAGTGGATATTTGGAGCGATTTGAGGCCTATGCTGGAAATGAAATATCTTCACCTAAAAACTAGACGGAAGCATTCTCAGAAACTCCTTTGGGATGAGTGCATTCAACTCACAGAGTTAAAGCTTCCTTTTGATAGAGCAGTTTTGAAACACTCTTTTAGCAGCATCTGCAAGTGGATATTTGGAGCGCTTTGAGGCCAAGGCTGGAAAACGAAATCTCATCACATAAAAACTCGACAGAAGCATTCTCTGAAACTTCTTTGTGATGAGTGCATTCAACTCACAGACTCGAACGTTTCTTTTGATAGAACAGTTTAGAAACACTCCTTTTGTAGAATCTGCAAGTGTTTATTTGGAGCGCTTTGAGGCCTATGTTGGAAAAGGACATATCTTCACATCAAAAGTAGACAGACGCATTCTCAGAAACTTCTTTGTGATGAGTGCATTGAACTCACAGAGTTGAACCTACCTATTGATAGAGAAGTTTTGAAACACCCTTTTTGTAGAATCTGCAAGTGAATATTTGGCGCGATTTGAGGCCTATGCAGGAAACGGAAATATCTTCACATGAAAACTAGACAGATGAATTCTCAGAAACGTCTTTGTGATGAGTGCATTCAACTCACAGACTTGAAGCTTCCTTTTGAAAGAGCAGTTTCGAAACACTCTTTTTGTAGAATCTGCAAGTGGATATTTGGAGCGCTTTGAGGGCTATGCTGGAAAAGTTAATACCTTCACCTAAAAACTAGACAGACGCATACTCAGAAACTCCTTTGTGACGTGTGCATTGAACTCACAGAGTTGAACCTTTCTTTTGATACAGAAGTTTTGAAACACTCTTTTCGTAGAATCTTCAAGTGGATGGATGGAGTGATTTGAGGCCTATGCTGGAAAAGGAAATACCTTCACGTAGAAACGAGACAAAAGCATTCTCAGACAGTTCCCTGTGCTTTGTGCATTCAACTCACAGAGTTGAACATTCCCTTTGATAGAGCAGTTTTGAAACACTCTTTTTGTAGAATCTGCAAGTGGATATTTGGAGCGCTTTGAGGCCTCTGCCGCCAAAGGAATTATCATTGCATAAAAACTAGATGGAAGCGTTCTCAGAAACTTCCTTGTGACGAGTGCATTCAACTCGCAGAGTGGAACCTTCCTTTCGATAGACCAGTTTTGAAACACTGTTTTTGTAGAATCCGCAGGTGGCTATTTGGAGCTCTTTGAGGCTTATGCTGGAAAAGGAAATATCTTCGTCTACAAACTAGACAGAAGCATTCTCAGAAACTTCTTTGTCATGTGGGGATTGAACTCACAGAGTTGAACATTCCTTTACATAGAGCAGTTTTGCAACACCCTTTCGGTGGAAAGTGAAAGTGCTTATTTGGTGCGATGGCGGCATCTAGTGGATAGGGAAATACATTCAGATGAAAACAAGATACATCCATTCTCAGAAACTTCTTTGTGATGACTGCATTCTACTCACAGAGTTGAACCTTCCTTTTGATAGAACAGTTTTGAAACACTGTTTTTGTGGAATCTGCAAGTGGCTATTTGGAGCGCTTTGAGGCCTATGCTGGAAAAGGAAATCTCTTCACATAAAACCTAGACAGAAGTATTCCCAGAAAGTTTTTCTGATGTGCGCATTCAACTCACCGAGTTGAACCTTCCTTTAGATAGAGCAGTTTTGAAACACTCTGTCTGTAGTACCTGCGAGTGGATATTTGGAGTGCTTTGAGTGCTACACTGTAAAAGCAAATATCTTCACTTGGAATCTAGACAGAAGAATTCTCAGAGACTTCCCTGTGCTCTCTGCATTCCACTCACAGAGTTGAACCTTCCTTTTGATAGAACAGTTTTGAAACACTCTTGTGGTAGAATCTGCAAGTCGATATTTGGAAGGTTTGGAGGCCTATCCTGGGAAAGGAAATATCTTCCCATCAAAACTAGACAGAAGCATTCTCAGAAACTTCTTAGTGATGTGCGCATTCAAGTCACAGAGTTGAAGCTTCCTTTTGATATAGCAGTTTTGAACCACTCTTTTAGTAGAATCTGCAAGTGGATGTTTGGAGAGCTAAGAGGCCAACACTGGAAAAGGAAATCTCTTCACGTAAAAACTAGACGGAAGCATTCTCAGAAACTTCAATGGGCTTTACGCATTCAACTCACAGAGTGCAATGTTGCTTTTGAGAGCGCAGTTTTAAAACACTGTTTTTGTAGAATTTGCTAGAGGATGTTTGGAGCGATGTGAGGCCTTTGCTGGAAAAGGAAATATCTTCACATAAAACCTAGACAGAAGCATTCTCAGAAACTCCTTTGTGATGAGTGCATTCAAATCACACACTTGAACCTTCCTTTGGAAAGAGCAGTTTTGAAACACTCTTTCTGAAGAATCTGCAAGTGGATATTTGGAGCGATTTGAGGCCTATGCTGGAAATGAAATATCTTCACCTAAAAACTAGACGGAAGCATTCTCAGAAACTCCTTTGTGATGAGTGCATTCAACTCACAGAGTTGAAGCTTCCTTTTGATAGAGCAGTTTTGAAACACTCTTTTAGCAGCATCTGCAAGTGGATATTTGGAGCGCTTTGAGGCCAAGGCTGGAAAACGAAATCTCATCACATAAAAACTCGACAGAAGCATTCTCTGAAACTTCTTTGTGATGAGTGCATTCAACTCACAGACTCGAACGTTTCTTTTGATAGAACAGTTTAGAAACACTCCTTTTGTAGAATCTGCAAGTGTTTATTTGGAGCGCTTTGAGGCCTATGTTGGAAAAGGACATATCTTCACATCCAAAGTAGACAGACGCATTCTCAGAAACTTCTTTGTGATGAGTGCATTGAACTCACAGAGTTGAACCTACCTATTGATAGAGAAGTTTTGAAACACCCTTTTTGTAGAATCTGCAAGTGAATATTTGGCGCGATTTGAGGCCTATGCAGGAAACGGAAATATCTTCACATGAAAACTAGACAGATGAATTCTCAGAAACGTCTTTGTGATGAGTGCATTCAACTCACAGGCTTGAAGCTTCCTTTGGAAAGAGCAGTTTCGAAACACTCTTTTTGTAGAATCTGCAAGTGGATATTTGGAGCGCTTTGAGGGCTATGCTGGAAAAGTTAATACCTTCACCTAAAAACTAGACAGACGCATACTCAGAAACTTCTTTGTGACGTGTGCATTGAACTCACAGAGTTGAACCTTTCTTTTGATACAGAAGTTTTGAAACACTCTTTTCGTAGAATCTTCAAGTGGATGGATGGAGTGATTTGAGGCCTATGCTGGAAAAGGAAATACCTTCACGTAGAAACGAGACAAAAGCATTCTCACAAAGTTCCCTGTGCTTTGTGCATTCAACTCACAGAGTTGAACATTCCCTTTGATAGAGCAGTTTTGAAACACTCTTTTTGTAGAATCTGCAAGTGGATATTTGGAGCGCTTTGAGGCCTCTGCTGCCAAAGGAATTATCATTGCATAAAAACTAGATGGAAGCGTTCTCAGAAACTTCCTTGTGATGAGTGCATTCAACTCGCAGAGTGGAACCTTCCTTTCGATAGACCAGTTTTGAAACACTGTTTTTGTAGAATCCGCAAGTGGCTATTTGGAGCTCTTTGAGGCTTATGCTGGAAAAGGAAATATCTTCGTCTACAAACTAGACAGAAGCATTCTCAGAAACTTCTTTGTCATGTGGGGATTGAACTCACAGAGTTGAACATTCCTTTACATAGAGCAGTTTTGCAACACCCTTTCGGTGGAAAGTGAAAGTGCTTATTTGGTGCGATGGCGGCATCTAGTGGATAAGGAAATACATTCAGATGAAAACAAGATACATCCATTCTCAGAAACTTCTTTGTGATGACTGCATTCTATTCACAGAGTTGAACCTTCCTTTTGATAGAACAGTTTTGAAACACTCTTTTTGTGGAATCTGCAAGTGGCTATTTGGAGCGCTTTGAGGCCTATGCTGGAAAAGGAAATCTCTTCACATAAAACCTAGACAGAAGTATTCCCAGAAAGTTTTTCTGATGTGCGCATTCAACTCACCGAGTTGAACCTTCCTTTAGATAGAGCAGTTTTGAAACACTCTGTCTGTAGTACCTGCGAGTGGATATTTGGAGTGCTTTGAGTGCTACACTGTAAAAGCAAATATCTTCACTTGGAATCTAGACAGAAGAATTCTCAGAGACTTCCCTGTGCTCTCTGCATTCCACTCAAAGAGTTGAACCTTCCTTTTGATAGAACAGTTTTGAAACACTCTTGTGGTAGAATCTGCAAGTCGATATTTGGAAGGTTTGGAGGCCTATCCTGGGAAAGGAAATATCTTCCCATCAAAACTAGACAGAAGCATTCTCAGAAACTTCTTAGTGATGTGCGCATTCAAGTCACAGAGTTGAAGCTTCCTTTTGATATAGCAGTTTTGAACCACTCTTTTAGTAGAATCTGCAAGTGGATGTTTGGAGAGCTAAGAGGCCAACACTGGAAAAGGAAATCTCTTCACGTAAAAACTAGACGGAAGCATTCTCAGAAACTTCAATGGGCTTTACGCATTCCACTCACAGAGTGCAATGTTGCTTTTGAGAGCGCAGTTTTAAAACACTGTTTTTGTAGAATTTGCTAGAGGATGTTTGGAGCGATGTGAGGCCTTTGCTGCAAAAGGAAATATCTTCACATAAAACCTAGACAGAAGCATTCTCAGAAACTCCTTTGTGATGAGTGCATTCAAATCACACACTTGAACCTTCCTTTGGAAAGAGCAGTTTTGAAACACTCTTTCTGAAGAATCTGCAAGTGGATATTTGGAGCGATTTGAGGCCTATGCTGGAAATGAAATATCTTCACCTAAAAACTAGACGGAAGCATTCTCAGAAACTCCTTTGGGATGAGTGCATTCAACTCACAGAGTTAAAGCTTCCTTTTGATAGAGCAGTTTTGAAACACTCTTTTAGCAGCATCTGCAAGTGGATATTTGGAGCGCTTTGAGGCCAAGGCTGGAAAACGAAATCTCATCACATAAAAACTCGACAGAAGCATTCTCTGAAACTTCTTTGTGATGAGTGCATTCAACTCACAGACTCGAACGTTTCTTTTGATAGAACAGTTTAGAAACACTCCTTTTGTAGAATCTGCAAGTGTTTATTTGGAGCGCTTTGAGGCCTATGTTGGAAAAGGACATATCTTCACATCAAAAGTAGACAGACGCATTCTCAGAAACTTCTTTGTGATGAGTGCATTGAACTCACAGAGTTGAACCTACCTATTGATAGAGAAGTTTTGAAACACCCTTTTTGTAGAATCTGCAAGTGAATATTTGGCGCGATTTGAGGCCTATGCAGGAAACGGAAATATCTTCACATGAAAACTAGACAGATGAATTCTCAGAAACGTCTTTGTGATGAGTGCATTCAACTCACAGACTTGAAGCTTCCTTTTGAAAGAGCAGTTTCGAAACACTCTTTTTGTAGAATCTGCAAGTGGATATTTGGAGCGCTTTGAGGGCTATGCTGGAAAAGTTAATACCTTCCCCTAAAAACTAGACAGACGCATACTCAGAAACTCCTTTGTGACGTGTGCATTGAACTCACAGAGTTGAACCTTTCTTTTGATACAGAACTTGTGAAACACTCTTTTCGTAGAATCTTCAAGTGGATGGATGGAGTGATTTGAGGCCTATGCTGGAAAAGGAAATACCTTCACGTAGAAACGAGACAAAAGCATTCTCAGACAGTTCCCTGTGCTTTGTGCATTCAACTCACAGAGTTGAACATTCCCTTTGATAGAGCAGTTTTGAAACACTCTTTTTGTAGAATCTGCAAGTGGATATTTGGAGCGCTTTGAGGCCTCTGCCGCCAAAGGAATTATCATTGCATAAAAACTAGATGGAAGCGTTCTCAGAAACTTCCTTGTGACGAGTGCATTCAACTCGCAGAGTGGAACCTTCCTTTCGATAGACCAGTTTTGAAACACTGTTTTTGTAGAATCCGCAGGTGGCTATTTGGAGCTCTTTGAGGCTTATGCTGGAAAAGGAAATATCTTCGTCTACAAACTAGACAGAAGCATTCTCAGAAACTTCTTTGTCATGTGGGGATTGAACTCACAGAGTTGAACATTCCTTTACATAGAGCAGTTTTGCAACACCCTTTCGGTGGAAAGTGAAAGTGCTTATTTGGTGCGATGGCGGCATCTAGTGGATAGGGAAATACATTCAGATGAAAACAAGATACATCCATTCTCAGAAACTTCTTTGTGATGACTGCATTCTACTCACAGAGTTGAACCTTCCTTTTGATAGAACAGTTTTGAAACACTCTTTTTGTGGAATCTGCAAGTGGCTATTTGGAGCGCTTTGAGGCCTATGCTGGAAAAGGAAATCTCTTCACATAAAACCTAGACAGAAGTATTCCCAGAAAGTTTTTCTGATGTGCGCATTCAACTCACCGAGTTGAACCTTCCTTTAGATAGAGCAGTTTTGAAACACTCTGTCTGTAGTACCTGCGAGTGGATATTTGGAGTGCTTTGAGTGCTACACTGTAAAAGCAAATATCTTCACTTGGAATCTAGACAGAAGAATTCTCAGAGACTTCCCTGTGCTCTCTGCATTCCACTCACAGAGTTGAACCTTCCTTTTGATAGAACAGTTTTGAAACACTCTTGTGGTAGAATCTGCAAGTCGATATTTGGAAGGTTTGGAGGCCTATCCTGGGAAAGGAAATATCTTCCCATCAAAACTAGACAGAAGCATTCTCAGAAACTTCTTAGTGATGTGCGCATTCAAGTCACAGAGTTGAAGCTTCCTTTTGATATAGCAGTTTTGAACCACTCTTTTAGTAGAATCTGCAAGTGGATGTTTGGAGAGCTAAGAGGCCAACACTGGAAAAGGAAATCTCTTCACGTAAAAACTAGACGGAAGCATTCTCAGAAACTTCAATGGGCTTTACGCATTCAACTCACAGAGTGCAATGTTGCTTTTGAGAGCGCAGTTTTAAAACACTGTTTTTGTAGAATTTGCTAGAGGATGTTTGGAGCGATGTGAGGCCTTTGCTGGAAAAGGAAATATCTTCACATAAAACCTAGACAGAAGCATTCTCAGAAACTCCTTTGTGATGAGTGCATTCAAATCACACACTTGAACCTTCCTTTGGAAAGAGCAGTTTTGAAACACTCTTTCTGAAGAATCTGCAAGTGGATATTTGGAGCGATTTGAGGCCTATGCTGGAAATGAAATATCTTCACCTAAAAACTAGACGGAAGCATTCTCAGAAACTCCTTTGTGATGAGTGCATTCAACTCACAGAGTTGAAGCTTCCTTTTGATAGAGCAGTTTTGAAACACTCTTTTAGCAGCATCTGCAAGTGGATATTTGGAGCGCTTTGAGGCCAAGGCTGGAAAACGAAATCTCATCACATAAAAACTCGACAGAAGCATTCTCTGAAACTTCTTTGTGATGAGTGCATTCAACTCACAGACTCGAACGTTTCTTTTGATAGAACAGTTTAGAAACACTCCTTTTGTAGAATCTGCAAGTGTTTATTTGGAGCGCTTTGAGGCCTATGTTGGAAAAGGACATATCTTCACATCAAAAGTAGACAGACGCATTCTCAGAAACTTCTTTGTGATGAGTGCATTGAACTCACAGAGTTGAACCTACCTATTGATAGAGAAGTTTTGAAACACCCTTTTTGTAGAATCTGCAAGTGAATATTTGGCGCGATTTGAGGCCTATGCAGGAAACGGAAATATCTTCACATGAAAACTAGACAGATGAATTCTCAGAAACGTCTTTGTGATGAGTGCATTCAACTCACAGACTTGAAGCTTCCTTTTGAAAGAGCAGTTTCGAAACACTCTTTTTGTAGAATCTGCAAGTGGATATTTGGAGCGCTTTGAGGGCTATGCTGGAAAAGTTAATACCTTCACCTAAAAACTAGACAGACGCATACTCAGAAACTTCTTTGTGACGTGTGCATTGAACTCACAGAGTTGAACCTTTCTTTTGATACAGAAGTTTTGAAACACTCTTTTCGTAGAACCTTCAAGTGGATGGATGGAGTGATTTGAGGCCTATGCTGGAAAAGGAAATACCTTCACGTAGAAACGAGACAAAAGCATTCTCAGACAGTTCCCTGTGCTTTGTGCATTCAACTCACAGAGTTGAACATTCCCTTTGATAGAGCAGTTTTGAAACACTCTTTTTGTAGAATCTGCAAGTGGATATTTGGAGCGCTTTGAGGCCTCTGCCGCCAAAGGAATTATCATTGCATAAAAACTAGATGGAAGCGTTCTCAGAAACTTCCTTGTGACGAGTGCATTCAACTCGCAGAGTGGAACCTTCCTTTCGATAGACCAGTTTTGAAACACTGTTTTTGTAGAATCCGCAAGTGGCTATTTGGAGCTCTTTGAGGCTTATGCTGGAAAAGGAAATATCTTCGTCTACAAACTAGACAGAAGCATTCTCAGAAACTTCTTTGTCATGTGGGGATTGAACTCACAGAGTTGAACATTCCTTTACATAGAGCAGTTTTGCAACACCCTTTCGGTGGAAAGTGAAAGTGCTTATTTGGTGCGATGGCGGCATCTAGTGGATAGGGAAATACATTCAGATGAAAACAAGATACATCCATTCTCAGAAACTTCTTTGTGATGACTGCATTCTACTCACAGAGTTGAACCTTCCTTTTGATAGAACAGTTTTGAAACACTGTTTTTGTGGAATCTGCAAGTGGCTATTTGGAGCGCTTTGAGGCCTATGCTGGAAAAGGAAATCTCTTCACATAAAACCTAGACAGAAGTATTCCCAGAAAGTTTTTCTGATGTGCGCATTCAACTCACCGAGTTGAACCTTCCTTTAGATAGAGCAGTTTTGAAACACTCTGTCTGTAGTACCTGCGAGTGGATATTTGGAGTGCTTTGAGTGCTACACTGTAAAAGCAAATATCTTCACTTGGAATCTAGACAGAAGAATTCTCAGAGACTTCCCTGTGCTCTCTGCATTCCACTCACAGAGTTGAACCTTCCCTTTGATAGAACAGTTTTGAAACACTCTTGTGGTAGAATCTGCAAGTCGATATTTGGAAGGTTTGAAGGCCTATCCTGGGAAAGGAAATATCTTCCCATCAAAACTAGACAGAAGCATTCTCAGAAACTTCTTAGTGATGTGCGCATTCAAGTCACAGAGTTGAAGCTTCCTTTTGATATAGCAGTTTTGAACCACTCTTTTAGTAGAATCTGCAAGTGGATGTTTGGAGAGCTAAGAGGCCAACACTGGAAAAGGAAATCTCTTCACGTAAAAACTAGACGGAAGCATTCTCAGAAACTTCAATGGGCTTTACGCATTCAACTCACAGAGTGCAATGTTGCTTTTGAGAGCGCAGTTTTAAAACACTGTTTTTGTAGAATTTGCTAGAGGATGTTTGGAGCGATGTGAGGCCTTTGCTGGAAAAGGAAATATCTTCACATAAAACCTAGACAGAAGCATTCTCAGAAACTCCTTTGTGATGAGTGCATTCAAATCACACACTTGAACCTTCCTTTGGAAAGAGCAGTTTTGAAACACTCTTTCTGAAGAATCTGCAAGTGGATATTTGGAGCGATTTGAGGCCTATGCTGGAAATGAAATATCTTCACCTAAAAACTAGACGGAAGCATTCTCAGAAACTCCTTTGTGATGAGTGCATTCAACTCACAGAGTTGAAGCTTCCTTTTGATAGAGCAGTTTTGAAACACTCTTTTAGCAGCATCTGCAAGTGGATATTTGGAGCGCTTTGAGGCCAAGGCTGGAAAACGAAATCTCATCACATAAAAACTCGACAGAAGCATTCTCTGAAACTTCTTTGTGATGAGTGCATTCAACTCACAGACTCGAACGTTTCTTTTGATAGAACAGTTTAGAAACACTCCTTTTGTAGAATCTGCAAGTGTTTATTTGGAGCGCTTTGAGGCCTATGTTGGAAAAGGACATATCTTCACATCCAAAGTAGACAGACGCATTCTCAGAAACTTCTTTGTGATGAGTGCATTGAACTCACAGAGTTGAACCTACCTATTGATAGAGAAGTTTTGAAACACCCTTTTTGTAGAATCTGCAAGTGAATATTTGGCGCGATTTGAGGCCTATGCAGGAAACGGAAATATCTTCACATGAAAACTAGACAGATGAATTCTCAGAAACGTCTTTGTGATGAGTGCATTCAACTCACAGGCTTGAAGCTTCCTTTGGAAAGAGCAGTTTCGAAACACTCTTTTTGTAGAATCTGCAAGTGGATATTTGGAGCGCTTTGAGGGCTATGCTGGAAAAGTTAATACCTTCACCTAAAAACTAGACAGACGCATACTCAGAAACTTCTTTGTGACGTGTGCATTGAACTCACAGAGTTGAACCTTTCTTTTGATACAGAAGTTTTGAAACACTCTTTTCGTAGAATCTTCAAGTGGATGGATGGAGTGATTTGAGGCCTATGCTGGAAAAGGAAATACCTTCACGTAGAAACGAGACAAAAGCATTCTCACAAAGTTCCCTGTGCTTTGTGCATTCAACTCACAGAGTTGAACATTCCCTTTGATAGAGCAGTTTTGAAACACTCTTTTTGTAGAATCTGCAAGTGGATATTTGGAGCGCTTTGAGGCCTCTGCTGCCAAAGGAATTATCATTGCATAAAAACTAGATGGAAGCGTTCTCAGAAACTTCCTTGTGATGAGTGCATTCAACTCGCAGAGTGGAACCTTCCTTTCGATAGACCAGTTTTGAAACACTGTTTTTGTAGAATCCGCAAGTGGCTATTTGGAGCTCTTTGAGGCTTATGCTGGAAAAGGAAATATCTTCGTCTACAAACTAGACAGAAGCATTCTCAGAAACTTCTTTGTCATGTGGGGATTGAACTCACAGAGTTGAACATTCCTTTACATAGAGCAGTTTTGCAACACCCTTTCGGTGGAAAGTGAAAGTGCTTATTTGGTGCGATGGCGGCATCTAGTGGATAAGGAAATACATTCAGATGAAAACAAGATACATCCATTCTCAGAAACTTCTTTGTGATGACTGCATTCTATTCACAGAGTTGAACCTTCCTTTTGATAGAACAGTTTTGAAACACTCTTTTTGTGGAATCTGCAAGTGGCTATTTGGAGCGCTTTGAGGCCTATGCTGGAAAAGGAAATCTCTTCACATAAAACCTAGACAGAAGTATTCCCAGAAAGTTTTTCTGATGTGCGCATTCAACTCACCGAGTTGAACCTTCCTTTAGATAGAGCAGTTTTGAAACACTCTGTCTGTAGTACCTGCGAGTGGATATTTGGAGTGCTTTGAGTGCTACACTGTAAAAGCAAATATCTTCACTTGGAATCTAGACAGAAGAATTCTCAGAGACTTCCCTGTGCTCTCTGCATTCCACTCAAAGAGTTGAACCTTCCTTTTGATAGAACAGTTTTGAAACACTCTTGTGGTAGAATCTGCAAGTCGATATTTGGAAGGTTTGGAGGCCTATCCTGGGAAAGGAAATATCTTCCCATCAAAACTAGACAGAAGCATTCTCAGAAACTTCTTAGTGATGTGCGCATTCAAGTCACAGAGTTGAAGCTTCCTTTTGATATAGCAGTTTTGAACCACTCTTTTAGTAGAATCTGCAAGTGGATGTTTGGAGAGCTAAGAGGCCAACACTGGAAAAGGAAATCTCTTCACGTAAAAACTAGACGGAAGCATTCTCAGAAACTTCAATGGGCTTTACGCATTCCACTCACAGAGTGCAATGTTGCTTTTGAGAGCGCAGTTTTAAAACACTGTTTTTGTAGAATTTGCTAGAGGATGTTTGGAGCGATGTGAGGCCTTTGCTGCAAAAGGAAATATCTTCACATAAAACCTAGACAGAAGCATTCTCAGAAACTCCTTTGTGATGAGTGCATTCAAATCACACACTTGAACCTTCCTTTGGAAAGAGCAGTTTTGAAACACTCTTTCTGAAGAATCTGCAAGTGGATATTTGGAGCGATTTGAGGCCTATGCTGGAAATGAAATATCTTCACCTAAAAACTAGACGGAAGCATTCTCAGAAACTCCTTTGGGATGAGTGCATTCAACTCACAGAGTTAAAGCTTCCTTTTGATAGAGCAGTTTTGAAACACTCTTTTAGCAGCATCTGCAAGTGGATATTTGGAGCGCTTTGAGGCCAAGGCTGGAAAACGAAATCTCATCACATAAAAACTCGACAGAAGCATTCTCTGAAACTTCTTTGTGATGAGTGCATTCAACTCACAGACTCGAACGTTTCTTTTGATAGAACAGTTTAGAAACACTCCTTTTGTAGAATCTGCAAGTGTTTATTTGGAGCGCTTTGAGGCCTATGTTGGAAAAGGACATATCTTCACATCAAAAGTAGACAGACGCATTCTCAGAAACTTCTTTGTGATGAGTGCATTGAACTCACAGAGTTGAACCTACCTATTGATAGAGAAGTTTTGAAACACCCTTTTTGTAGAATCTGCAAGTGAATATTTGGCGCGATTTGAGGCCTATGCAGGAAACGGAAATATCTTCACATGAAAACTAGACAGATGAATTCTCAGAAACGTCTTTGTGATGAGTGCATTCAACTCACAGACTTGAAGCTTCCTTTTGAAAGAGCAGTTTCGAAACACTCTTTTTGTAGAATCTGCAAGTGGATATTTGGAGCGCTTTGAGGGCTATGCTGGAAAAGTTAATACCTTCCCCTAAAAACTAGACAGACGCATACTCAGAAACTCCTTTGTGACGTGTGCATTGAACTCACAGAGTTGAACCTTTCTTTTGATACAGAAGTTTTGAAACACTCTTTTCGTAGAATCTTCAAGTGGATGGATGGAGTGATTTGAGGCCTATGCTGGAAAAGGAAATACCTTCACGTAGAAACGAGACAAAAGCATTCTCAGACAGTTCCCTGTGCTTTGTGCATTCAACTCACAGAGTTGAACATTCCCTTTGATAGAGCAGTTTTGAAACACTCTTTTTGTAGAATCTGCAAGTGGATATTTGGAGCGCTTTGAGGCCTCTGCCGCCAAAGGAATTATCATTGCATAAAAACTAGATGGAAGCGTTCTCAGAAACTTCCTTGTGACGAGTGCATTCAACTCGCAGAGTGGAACCTTCCTTTCGATAGACCAGTTTTGAAACACTGTTTTTGTAGAATCCGCAGGTGGCTATTTGGAGCTCTTTGAGGCTTATGCTGGAAAAGGAAATATCTTCGTCTACAAACTAGACAGAAGCATTCTCAGAAACTTCTTTGTCATGTGGGGATTGAACTCACAGAGTTGAACATTCCTTTACATAGAGCAGTTTTGCAACACCCTTTCGGTGGAAAGTGAAAGTGCTTATTTGGTGCGATGGCGGCATCTAGTGGATAGGGAAATACATTCAGATGAAAACAAGATACATCCATTCTCAGAAACTTCTTTGTGATGACTGCATTCTACTCACAGAGTTGAACCTTCCTTTTGATAGAACAGTTTTGAAACACTGTTTTTGTGGAATCTGCAAGTGGCTATTTGGAGCGCTTTGAGGCCTATGCTGGAAAAGGAAATCTCTTCACATAAAACCTAGACAGAAGTATTCCCAGAAAGTTTTTCTGATGTGCGCATTCAACTCACCGAGTTGAACCTTCCTTTAGATAGAGCAGTTTTGAAACACTCTGTCTGTAGTACCTGCGAGTGGATATTTGGAGTGCTTTGAGTGCTACACTGTAAAAGCAAATATCTTCACTTGGAATCTAGACAGAAGAATTCTCAGAGACTTCCCTGTGCTCTCTGCATTCCACTCACAGAGTTGAACCTTCCTTTTGATAGAACAGTTTTGAAACACTCTTGTGGTAGAATCTGCAAGTCGATATTTGGAAGGTTTGGAGGCCTATCCTGGGAAAGGAAATATCTTCCCATCAAAACTAGACAGAAGCATTCTCAGAAACTTCTTAGTGATGTGCGCATTCAAGTCACAGAGTTGAAGCTTCCTTTTGATATAGCAGTTTTGAACCACTCTTTTAGTAGAATCTGCAAGTGGATGTTTGGAGAGCTAAGAGGCCAACACTGGAAAAGGAAATCTCTTCACGTAAAAACTAGACGGAAGCATTCTCAGAAACTTCAATGGGCTTTACGCATTCAACTCACAGAGTGCAATGTTGCTTTTGAGAGCGCAGTTTTAAAACACTGTTTTTGTAGAATTTGCTAGAGGATGTTTGGAGCGATGTGAGGCCTTTGCTGGAAAAGGAAATATCTTCACATAAAACCTAGACAGAAGCATTCTCAGAAACTCCTTTGTGATGAGTGCATTCAAATCACACACTTGAACCTTCCTTTGGAAAGAGCAGTTTTGAAACACTCTTTCTGAAGAATCTGCAAGTGGATATTTGGAGCGATTTGAGGCCTATGCTGGAAATGAAATATCTTCACCTAAAAACTAGACGGAAGCATTCTCAGAAACTCCTTTGTGATGAGTGCATTCAACTCACAGAGTTGAAGCTTCCTTTTGATAGAGCAGTTTTGAAACACTCTTTTAGCAGCATCTGCAAGTGGATATTTGGAGCGCTTTGAGGCCAAGGCTGGAAAACGAAATCTCATCACATAAAAACTCGACAGAAGCATTCTCTGAAACTTCTTTGTGATGAGTGCATTCAACTCACAGACTCGAACGTTTCTTTTGATAGAACAGTTTAGAAACACTCCTTTTGTAGAATCTGCAAGTGTTTATTTGGAGCGCTTTGAGGCCTATGTTGGAAAAGGACATATCTTCACATCCAAAGTAGACAGACGCATTCTCAGAAACTTCTTTGTGATGAGTGCATTGAACTCACAGAGTTGAACCTACCTATTGATAGAGAAGTTTTGAAACACCCTTTTTGTAGAATCTGCAAGTGAATATTTGGCGCGATTTGAGGCCTATGCAGGAAACGGAAATATCTTCACATGAAAACTAGACAGATGAATTCTCAGAAACGTCTTTGTGATGAGTGCATTCAACTCACAGGCTTGAAGCTTCCTTTGGAAAGAGCAGTTTCGAAACACTCTTTTTGTAGAATCTGCAAGTGGATATTTGGAGCGCTTTGAGGGCTATGCTGGAAAAGTTAATACCTTCACCTAAAAACTAGACAGACGCATACTCAGAAACTTCTTTGTGACGTGTGCATTGAACTCACAGAGTTGAACCTTTCTTTTGATACAGAAGTTTTGAAACACTCTTTTCGTAGAATCTTCAAGTGGATGGATGGAGTGATTTGAGGCCTATGCTGGAAAAGGAAATACCTTCACGTAGAAACGAGACAAAAGCATTCTCACAAAGTTCCCTGTGCTTTGTGCATTCAACTCACAGAGTTGAACATTCCCTTTGATAGAGCAGTTTTGAAACACTCTTTTTGTAGAATCTGCAAGTGGATATTTGGAGCGCTTTGAGGCCTCTGCTGCCAAAGGAATTATCATTGCATAAAAACTAGATGGAAGCGTTCTCAGAAACTTCCTTGTGATGAGTGCATTCAACTCGCAGAGTGGAACCTTCCTTTCGATAGACCAGTTTTGAAACACTGTTTTTGTAGAATCCGCAAGTGGCTATTTGGAGCTCTTTGAGGCTTATGCTGGAAAAGGAAATATCTTCGTCTACAAACTAGACAGAAGCATTCTCAGAAACTTCTTTGTCATGTGGGGATTGAACTCACAGAGTTGAACATTCCTTTACATAGAGCAGTTTTGCAACACCCTTTCGGTGGAAAGTGAAAGTGCTTATTTGGTGCGATGGCGGCATCTAGTGGATAAGGAAATACATTCAGATGAAAACAAGATACATCCATTCTCAGAAACTTCTTTGTGATGACTGCATTCTATTCACAGAGTTGAACCTTCCTTTTGATAGAACAGTTTTGAAACACTCTTTTTGTGGAATCTGCAAGTGGCTATTTGGAGCGCTTTGAGGCCTATGCTGGAAAAGGAAATCTCTTCACATAAAACCTAGACAGAAGTATTCCCAGAAAGTTTTTCTGATGTGCGCATTCAACTCACCGAGTTGAACCTTCCTTTAGATAGAGCAGTTTTGAAACACTCTGTCTGTAGTACCTGCGAGTGGATATTTGGAGTGCTTTGAGTGCTACACTGTAAAAGCAAATATCTTCACTTGGAATCTAGACAGAAGAATTCTCAGAGACTTCCCTGTGCTCTCTGCATTCCACTCACAGAGTTGAACCTTCCCTTTGATAGAACAGTTTTGAAACACTCTTGTGGTAGAATCTGCAAGTCGATATTTGGAAGGTTTGAAGGCCTATCCTGGGAAAGGAAATATCTTCCCATCAAAACTAGACAGAAGCATTCTCAGAAACTTCTTAGTGATGTGCGCATTCAAGTCACAGAGTTGAAGCTTCCTTTTGATATAGCAGTTTTGAACCACTCTTTTAGTAGAATCTGCAAGTGGATGTTTGGAGAGCTAAGAGGCCAACACTGGAAAAGGAAATCTCTTCACGTAAAAACTAGACGGAAGCATTCTCAGAAACTTCAATGGGCTTTACGCATTCAACTCACAGAGTGCAATGTTGCTTTTGAGAGCGCAGTTTTAAAACACTGTTTTTGTAGAATTTGCTAGAGGATGTTTGGAGCGATGTGAGGCCTTTGCTGGAAAAGGAAATATCTTCACATAAAACCTAGACAGAAGCATTCTCAGAAACTCCTTTGTGATGAGTGCATTCAAATCACACACTTGAACCTTCCTTTGGAAAGAGCAGTTTTGAAACACTCTTTCTGAAGAATCTGCAAGTGGATATTTGGAGCGATTTGAGGCCTATGCTGGAAATGAAATATCTTCACCTAAAAACTAGACGGAAGCATTCTCAGAAACTCCTTTGTGATGAGTGCATTCAACTCACAGAGTTGAAGCTTCCTTTTGATAGAGCAGTTTTGAAACACTCTTTTAGCAGCATCTGCAAGTGGATATTTGGAGCGCTTTGAGGCCAAGGCTGGAAAACGAAATCTCATCACATAAAAACTCGACAGAAGCATTCTCTGAAACTTCTTTGTGATGAGTGCATTCAACTCACAGACTCGAACGTTTCTTTTGATAGAACAGTTTAGAAACACTCCTTTTGTAGAATCTGCAAGTGTTTATTTGGAGCGCTTTGAGGCCTATGTTGGAAAAGGACATATCTTCACATCCAAAGTAGACAGACGCATTCTCAGAAACTTCTTTGTGATGAGTGCATTGAACTCACAGAGTTGAACCTACCTATTGATAGAGAAGTTTTGAAACACCCTTTTTGTAGAATCTGCAAGTGAATATTTGGCGCGATTTGAGGCCTATGCAGGAAACGGAAATATCTTCACATGAAAACTAGACAGATGAATTCTCAGAAACGTCTTTGTGATGAGTGCATTCAACTCACAGGCTTGAAGCTTCCTTTGGAAAGAGCAGTTTCGAAACACTCTTTTTGTAGAATCTGCAAGTGGATATTTGGAGCGCTTTGAGGGCTATGCTGGAAAAGTTAATACCTTCACCTAAAAACTAGACAGACGCATACTCAGAAACTTCTTTGTGACGTGTGCATTGAACTCACAGAGTTGAACCTTTCTTTTGATACAGAAGTTTTGAAACACTCTTTTCGTAGAATCTTCAAGTGGATGGATGGAGTGATTTGAGGCCTATGCTGGAAAAGGAAATACCTTCACGTAGAAACGAGACAAAAGCATTCTCACAAAGTTCCCTGTGCTTTGTGCATTCAACTCACAGAGTTGAACATTCCCTTTGATAGAGCAGTTTTGAAACACTCTTTTTGTAGAATCTGCAAGTGGATATTTGGAGCGCTTTGAGGCCTCTGCTGCCAAAGGAATTATCATTGCATAAAAACTAGATGGAAGCGTTCTCAGAAACTTCCTTGTGATGAGTGCATTCAACTCGCAGAGTGGAACCTTCCTTTCGATAGACCAGTTTTGAAACACTGTTTTTGTAGAATCCGCAAGTGGCTATTTGGAGCTCTTTGAGGCTTATGCTGGAAAAGGAAATATCTTCGTCTACAAACTAGACAGAAGCATTCTCAGAAACTTCTTTGTCATGTGGGGATTGAACTCACAGAGTTGAACATTCCTTTACATAGAGCAGTTTTGCAACACCCTTTCGGTGGAAAGTGAAAGTGCTTATTTGGTGCGATGGCGGCATCTAGTGGATAAGGAAATACATTCAGATGAAAACAAGATACATCCATTCTCAGAAACTTCTTTGTGATGACTGCATTCTATTCACAGAGTTGAACCTTCCTTTTGATAGAACAGTTTTGAAACACTCTTTTTGTGGAATCTGCAAGTGGCTATTTGGAGCGCTTTGAGGCCTATGCTGGAAAAGGAAATCTCTTCACATAAAACCTAGACAGAAGTATTCCCAGAAAGTTTTTCTGATGTGCGCATTCAACTCACCGAGTTGAACCTTCCTTTAGATAGAGCAGTTTTGAAACACTCTGTCTGTAGTACCTGCGAGTGGATATTTGGAGTGCTTTGAGTGCTACACTGTAAAAGCAAATATCTTCACTTGGAATCTAGACAGAAGAATTCTCAGAGACTTCCCTGTGCTCTCTGCATTCCACTCAAAGAGTTGAACCTTCCTTTTGATAGAACAGTTTTGAAACACTCTTGTGGTAGAATCTGCAAGTCGATATTTGGAAGGTTTGGAGGCCTATCCTGGGAAAGGAAATATCTTCCCATCAAAACTAGACAGAAGCATTCTCAGAAACTTCTTAGTGATGTGCGCATTCAAGTCACAGAGTTGAAGCTTCCTTTTGATATAGCAGTTTTGAACCACTCTTTTAGTAGAATCTGCAAGTGGATGTTTGGAGAGCTAAGAGGCCAACACTGGAAAAGGAAATCTCTTCACGTAAAAACTAGACGGAAGCATTCTCAGAAACTTCAATGGGCTTTACGCATTCCACTCACAGAGTGCAATGTTGCTTTTGAGAGCGCAGTTTTAAAACACTGTTTTTGTAGAATTTGCTAGAGGATGTTTGGAGCGATGTGAGGCCTTTGCTGCAAAAGGAAATATCTTCACATAAAACCTAGACAGAAGCATTCTCAGAAACTCCTTTGTGATGAGTGCATTCAAATCACACACTTGAACCTTCCTTTGGAAAGAGCAGTTTTGAAACACTCTTTCTGAAGAATCTGCAAGTGGATATTTGGAGCGATTTGAGGCCTATGCTGGAAATGAAATATCTTCACCTAAAAACTAGACGGAAGCATTCTCAGAAACTCCTTTGGGATGAGTGCATTCAACTCACAGAGTTAAAGCTTCCTTTTGATAGAGCAGTTTTGAAACACTCTTTTAGCAGCATCTGCAAGTGGATATTTGGAGCGCTTTGAGGCCAAGGCTGGAAAACGAAATCTCATCACATAAAAACTCGACAGAAGCATTCTCTGAAACTTCTTTGTGATGAGTGCATTCAACTCACAGACTCGAACGTTTCTTTTGATAGAACAGTTTAGAAACACTCCTTTTGTAGAATCTGCAAGTGTTTATTTGGAGCGCTTTGAGGCCTATGTTGGAAAAGGACATATCTTCACATCAAAAGTAGACAGACGCATTCTCAGAAACTTCTTTGTGATGAGTGCATTGAACTCACAGAGTTGAACCTACCTATTGATAGAGAAGTTTTGAAACACCCTTTTTGTAGAATCTGCAAGTGAATATTTGGCGCGATTTGAGGCCTATGCAGGAAACGGAAATATCTTCACATGAAAACTAGACAGATGAATTCTCAGAAACGTCTTTGTGATGAGTGCATTCAACTCACAGACTTGAAGCTTCCTTTTGAAAGAGCAGTTTCGAAACACTCTTTTTGTAGAATCTGCAAGTGGATATTTGGAGCGCTTTGAGGGCTATGCTGGAAAAGTTAATACCTTCCCCTAAAAACTAGACAGACGCATACTCAGAAACTCCTTTGTGACGTGTGCATTGAACTCACAGAGTTGAACCTTTCTTTTGATACAGAAGTTTTGAAACACTCTTTTCGTAGAATCTTCAAGTGGATGGATGGAGTGATTTGAGGCCTATGCTGGAAAAGGAAATACCTTCACGTAGAAACGAGACAAAAGCATTCTCAGACAGTTCCCTGTGCTTTGTGCATTCAACTCACAGAGTTGAACATTCCCTTTGATAGAGCAGTTTTGAAACACTCTTTTTGTAGAATCTGCAAGTGGATATTTGGAGCGCTTTGAGGCCTCTGCCGCCAAAGGAATTATCATTGCATAAAAACTAGATGGAAGCGTTCTCAGAAACTTCCTTGTGACGAGTGCATTCAACTCGCAGAGTGGAACCTTCCTTTCGATAGACCAGTTTTGAAACACTGTTTTTGTAGAATCCGCAGGTGGCTATTTGGAGCTCTTTGAGGCTTATGCTGGAAAAGGAAATATCTTCGTCTACAAACTAGACAGAAGCATTCTCAGAAACTTCTTTGTCATGTGGGGATTGAACTCACAGAGTTGAACATTCCTTTACATAGAGCAGTTTTGCAACACCCTTTCGGTGGAAAGTGAAAGTGCTTATTTGGTGCGATGGCGGCATCTAGTGGATAGGGAAATACATTCAGATGAAAACAAGATACATCCATTCTCAGAAACTTCTTTGTGATGACTGCATTCTACTCACAGAGTTGAACCTTCCTTTTGATAGAACAGTTTTGAAACACTGTTTTTGTGGAATCTGCAAGTGGCTATTTGGAGCGCTTTGAGGCCTATGCTGGAAAAGGAAATCTCTTCACATAAAACCTAGACAGAAGTATTCCCAGAAAGTTTTTCTGATGTGCGCATTCAACTCACCGAGTTGAACCTTCCTTTAGATAGAGCAGTTTTGAAACACTCTGTCTGTAGTACCTGCGAGTGGATATTTGGAGTGCTTTGAGTGCTACACTGTAAAAGCAAATATCTTCACTTGGAATCTAGACAGAAGAATTCTCAGAGACTTCCCTGTGCTCTCTGCATTCCACTCACAGAGTTGAACCTTCCTTTTGATAGAACAGTTTTGAAACACTCTTGTGGTAGAATCTGCAAGTCGATATTTGGAAGGTTTGGAGGCCTATCCTGGGAAAGGAAATATCTTCCCATCAAAACTAGACAGAAGCATTCTCAGAAACTTCTTAGTGATGTGCGCATTCAAGTCACAGAGTTGAAGCTTCCTTTTGATATAGCAGTTTTGAACCACTCTTTTAGTAGAATCTGCAAGTGGATGTTTGGAGAGCTAAGAGGCCAACACTGGAAAAGGAAATCTCTTCACGTAAAAACTAGACGGAAGCATTCTCAGAAACTTCAATGGGCTTTACGCATTCAACTCACAGAGTGCAATGTTGCTTTTGAGAGCGCAGTTTTAAAACACTGTTTTTGTAGAATTTGCTAGAGGATGTTTGGAGCGATGTGAGGCCTTTGCTGGAAAAGGAAATATCTTCACATAAAACCTAGACAGAAGCATTCTCAGAAACTCCTTTGTGATGAGTGCATTCAAATCACACACTTGAACCTTCCTTTGGAAAGAGCAGTTTTGAAACACTCTTTCTGAAGAATCTGCAAGTGGATATTTGGAGCGATTTGAGGCCTATGCTGGAAATGAAATATCTTCACCTAAAAACTAGACGGAAGCATTCTCAGAAACTCCTTTGTGATGAGTGCATTCAACTCACAGAGTTGAAGCTTCCTTTTGATAGAGCAGTTTTGAAACACTCTTTTAGCAGCATCTGCAAGTGGATATTTGGAGCGCTTTGAGGCCAAGGCTGGAAAACGAAATCTCATCACATAAAAACTCGACAGAAGCATTCTCTGAAACTTCTTTGTGATGAGTGCATTCAACTCACAGACTCGAACGTTTCTTTTGATAGAACAGTTTAGAAACACTCCTTTTGTAGAATCTGCAAGTGTTTATTTGGAGCGCTTTGAGGCCTATGTTGGAAAAGGACATATCTTCACATCCAAAGTAGACAGACGCATTCTCAGAAACTTCTTTGTGATGAGTGCATTGAACTCACAGAGTTGAACCTACCTATTGATAGAGAAGTTTTGAAACACCCTTTTTGTAGAATCTGCAAGTGAATATTTGGCGCGATTTGAGGCCTATGCAGGAAACGGAAATATCTTCACATGAAAACTAGACAGATGAATTCTCAGAAACGTCTTTGTGATGAGTGCATTCAACTCACAGGCTTGAAGCTTCCTTTGGAAAGAGCAGTTTCGAAACACTCTTTTTGTAGAATCTGCAAGTGGATATTTGGAGCGCTTTGAGGGCTATGCTGGAAAAGTTAATACCTTCACCTAAAAACTAGACAGACGCATACTCAGAAACTTCTTTGTGACGTGTGCATTGAACTCACAGAGTTGAACCTTTCTTTTGATACAGAAGTTTTGAAACACTCTTTTCGTAGAATCTTCAAGTGGATGGATGGAGTGATTTGAGGCCTATGCTGGAAAAGGAAATACCTTCACGTAGAAACGAGACAAAAGCATTCTCACAAAGTTCCCTGTGCTTTGTGCATTCAACTCACAGAGTTGAACATTCCCTTTGATAGAGCAGTTTTGAAACACTCTTTTTGTAGAATCTGCAAGTGGATATTTGGAGCGCTTTGAGGCCTCTGCTGCCAAAGGAATTATCATTGCATAAAAACTAGATGGAAGCGTTCTCAGAAACTTCCTTGTGATGAGTGCATTCAACTCGCAGAGTGGAACCTTCCTTTCGATAGACCAGTTTTGAAACACTGTTTTTGTAGAATCCGCAAGTGGCTATTTGGAGCTCTTTGAGGCTTATGCTGGAAAAGGAAATATCTTCGTCTACAAACTAGACAGAAGCATTCTCAGAAACTTCTTTGTCATGTGGGGATTGAACTCACAGAGTTGAACATTCCTTTACATAGAGCAGTTTTGCAACACCCTTTCGGTGGAAAGTGAAAGTGCTTATTTGGTGCGATGGCGGCATCTAGTGGATAAGGAAATACATTCAGATGAAAACAAGATACATCCATTCTCAGAAACTTCTTTGTGATGACTGCATTCTATTCACAGAGTTGAACCTTCCTTTTGATAGAACAGTTTTGAAACACTCTTTTTGTGGAATCTGCAAGTGGCTATTTGGAGCGCTTTGAGGCCTATGCTGGAAAAGGAAATCTCTTCACATAAAACCTAGACAGAAGTATTCCCAGAAAGTTTTTCTGATGTGCGCATTCAACTCACCGAGTTGAACCTTCCTTTAGATAGAGCAGTTTTGAAACACTCTGTCTGTAGTACCTGCGAGTGGATATTTGGAGTGCTTTGAGTGCTACACTGTAAAAGCAAATATCTTCACTTGGAATCTAGACAGAAGAATTCTCAGAGACTTCCCTGTGCTCTCTGCATTCCACTCAAAGAGTTGAACCTTCCTTTTGATAGAACAGTTTTGAAACACTCTTGTGGTAGAATCTGCAAGTCGATATTTGGAAGGTTTGGAGGCCTATCCTGGGAAAGGAAATATCTTCCCATCAAAACTAGACAGAAGCATTCTCAGAAACTTCTTAGTGATGTGCGCATTCAAGTCACAGAGTTGAAGCTTCCTTTTGATATAGCAGTTTTGAACCACTCTTTTAGTAGAATCTGCAAGTGGATGTTTGGAGAGCTAAGAGGCCAACACTGGAAAAGGAAATCTCTTCACGTAAAAACTAGACGGAAGCATTCTCAGAAACTTCAATGGGCTTTACGCATTCCACTCACAGAGTGCAATGTTGCTTTTGAGAGCGCAGTTTTAAAACACTGTTTTTGTAGAATTTGCTAGAGGATGTTTGGAGCGATGTGAGGCCTTTGCTGCAAAAGGAAATATCTTCACATAAAACCTAGACAGAAGCATTCTCAGAAACTCCTTTGTGATGAGTGCATTCAAATCACACACTTGAACCTTCCTTTGGAAAGAGCAGTTTTGAAACACTCTTTCTGAAGAATCTGCAAGTGGATATTTGGAGCGATTTGAGGCCTATGCTGGAAATGAAATATCTTCACCTAAAAACTAGACGGAAGCATTCTCAGAAACTCCTTTGGGATGAGTGCATTCAACTCACAGAGTTAAAGCTTCCTTTTGATAGAGCAGTTTTGAAACACTCTTTTAGCAGCATCTGCAAGTGGATATTTGGAGCGCTTTGAGGCCAAGGCTGGAAAACGAAATCTCATCACATAAAAACTCGACAGAAGCATTCTCTGAAACTTCTTTGTGATGAGTGCATTCAACTCACAGACTCGAACGTTTCTTTTGATAGAACAGTTTAGAAACACTCCTTTTGTAGAATCTGCAAGTGTTTATTTGGAGCGCTTTGAGGCCTATGTTGGAAAAGGACATATCTTCACATCAAAAGTAGACAGACGCATTCTCAGAAACTTCTTTGTGATGAGTGCATTGAACTCACAGAGTTGAACCTACCTATTGATAGAGAAGTTTTGAAACACCCTTTTTGTAGAATCTGCAAGTGAATATTTGGCGCGATTTGAGGCCTATGCAGGAAACGGAAATATCTTCACATGAAAACTAGACAGATGAATTCTCAGAAACGTCTTTGTGATGAGTGCATTCAACTCACAGACTTGAAGCTTCCTTTTGAAAGAGCAGTTTCGAAACACTCTTTTTGTAGAATCTGCAAGTGGATATTTGGAGCGCTTTGAGGGCTATGCTGGAAAAGTTAATACCTTCCCCTAAAAACTAGACAGACGCATACTCAGAAACTCCTTTGTGACGTGTGCATTGAACTCACAGAGTTGAACCTTTCTTTTGATACAGAAGTTGTGAAACACTCTTTTCGTAGAATCTTCAAGTGGATGGATGGAGTGATTTGAGGCCTATGCTGGAAAAGGAAATACCTTCACGTAGAAACGAGACAAAAGCATTCTCAGACAGTTCCCTGTGCTTTGTGCATTCAACTCACAGAGTTGAACATTCCCTTTGATAGAGCAGTTTTGAAACACTCTTTTTGTAGAATCTGCAAGTGGATATTTGGAGCGCTTTGAGGCCTCTGCCGCCAAAGGAATTATCATTGCATAAAAACTAGATGGAAGCGTTCTCAGAAACTTCCTTGTGACGAGTGCATTCAACTCGCAGAGTGGAACCTTCCTTTCGATAGACCAGTTTTGAAACACTGTTTTTGTAGAATCCGCAGGTGGCTATTTGGAGCTCTTTGAGGCTTATGCTGGAAAAGGAAATATCTTCGTCTACAAACTAGACAGAAGCATTCTCAGAAACTTCTTTGTCATGTGGGGATTGAACTCACAGAGTTGAACATTCCTTTACATAGAGCAGTTTTGCAACACCCTTTCGGTGGAAAGTGAAAGTGCTTATTTGGTGCGATGGCGGCATCTAGTGGATAGGGAAATACATTCAGATGAAAACAAGATACATCCATTCTCAGAAACTTCTTTGTGATGACTGCATTCTACTCACAGAGTTGAACCTTCCTTTTCATAGAACAGTTTTGAAACACTCTTTTTGTGGAATCTGCAAGTGGCTATTTGGAGCGCTTTGAGGCCTATGCTGGAAAAGGAAATCTCTTCACATAAAACCTAGACAGAAGTATTCCCAGAAAGTTTTTCTGATGTGCGCATTCAACTCACCGAGTTGAACCTTCCTTTAGATAGAGCAGTTTTGAAACACTCTGTCTGTAGTACCTGCGAGTGGATATTTGGAGTGCTTTGAGTGCTACACTGTAAAAGCAAATATCTTCAATTGGAATCTAGACAGAAGAATTCTCAGAGACTTCCCTGTGCTCTCTGCATTCCACTCACAGAGTTGAACCTTCCCTTTGATAGAACAGTTTTGAAACACTCTTGTGGTAGAATCTGCAAGTCGATATTTGGAAGGTTTGGAGGCCTATCCTGGGAAAGGAAATATCTTCCCATCAAAACTAGACAGAAGCATTCTCAGAAACTTCTTAGTGATGTGCGCATTCAAGTCACAGAGTTGAAGCTTCCTTTTGATATAGCAGTTTTGAACCACTCTTTTAGTAGAATCTGCAAGTGGATGTTTGGAGAGCTAAGAGGCCAACACTGGAAAAGGAAATCTCTTCACGTAAAAACTAGACGGAAGCATTCTCAGAAACTTCAATGGGCTTTACGCATTCAACTCACAGAGTGCAATGTTGCTTTTGAGAGCGCAGTTTTAAAACACTGTTTTTGTAGAATTTGCTAGAGGATGTTTGGAGCGATGTGAGGCCTTTGCTGGAAAAGGAAATATCTTCACATAAAACCTAGACAGAAGCATTCTCAGAAACTCCTTTGTGATGAGTGCATTCAAATCACACACTTGAACCTTCCTTTGGAAAGAGCAGTTTTGAAACACTCTTTCTGAAGAATCTGCAAGTGGATATTTGGAGCGATTTGAGGCCTATGCTGGAAATGAAATATCTTCACCTAAAAACTAGACGGAAGCATTCTCAGAAACTCCTTTGTGATGAGTGCATTCAACTCACAGAGTTGAAGCTTCCTTTTGATAGAGCAGTTTTGAAACACTCTTTTAGCAGCATCTGCAAGTGGATATTTGGAGCGCTTTGAGGCCAAGGCTGGAAAACGAAATCTCATCACATAAAAACTCGACAGAAGCATTCTCTGAAACTTCTTTGTGATGAGTGCATTCAACTCACAGACTCGAACGTTTCTTTTGATAGAACAGTTTAGAAACACTCCTTTTGTAGAATCTGCAAGTGTTTATTTGGAGCGCTTTGAGGCCTATGTTGGAAAAGGACATATCTTCACATCCAAAGTAGACAGACGCATTCTCAGAAACTTCTTTGTGATGAGTGCATTGAACTCACAGAGTTGAACCTACCTATTGATAGAGAAGTTTTGAAACACCCTTTTTGTAGAATCTGCAAGTGAATATTTGGCGCGATTTGAGGCCTATGCAGGAAACGGAAATATCTTCACATGAAAACTAGACAGATGAATTCTCAGAAACGTCTTTGTGATGAGTGCATTCAACTCACAGGCTTGAAGCTTCCTTTGGAAAGAGCAGTTTCGAAACACTCTTTTTGTAGAATCTGCAAGTGGATATTTGGAGCGCTTTGAGGGCTATGCTGGAAAAGTTAATACCTTCACCTAAAAACTAGACAGACGCATACTCAGAAACTTCTTTGTGACGTGTGCATTGAACTCACAGAGTTGAACCTTTCTTTTGATACAGAAGTTTTGAAACACTCTTTTCGTAGAATCTTCAAGTGGATGGATGGAGTGATTTGAGGCCTATGCTGGAAAAGGAAATACCTTCACGTAGAAACGAGACAAAAGCATTCTCACAAAGTTCCCTGTGCTTTGTGCATTCAACTCACAGAGTTGAACATTCCCTTTGATAGAGCAGTTTTGAAACACTCTTTTTGTAGAATCTGCAAGTGGATATTTGGAGCGCTTTGAGGCCTCTGCTGCCAAAGGAATTATCATTGCATAAAAACTAGATGGAAGCGTTCTCAGAAACTTCCTTGTGATGAGTGCATTCAACTCGCAGAGTGGAACCTTCCTTTCGATAGACCAGTTTTGAAACACTGTTTTTGTAGAATCCGCAAGTGGCTATTTGGAGCTCTTTGAGGCTTATGCTGGAAAAGGAAATATCTTCGTCTACAAACTAGACAGAAGCATTCTCAGAAACTTCTTTGTCATGTGGGGATTGAACTCACAGAGTTGAACATTCCTTTACATAGAGCAGTTTTGCAACACCCTTTCGGTGGAAAGTGAAAGTGCTTATTTGGTGCGATGGCGGCATCTAGTGGATAAGGAAATACATTCAGATGAAAACAAGATACATCCATTCTCAGAAACTTCTTTGTGATGACTGCATTCTACTCACAGAGTTGAACCTTCCTTTTGATAGAACAGTTTTGAAACACTCTTTTTGTGGAATCTGCAAGTGGCTATTTGGAGCGCTTTGAGGCCTATGCTGGAAAAGGAAATCTCTTCACATAAAACCTAGACAGAAGTATTCCCAGAAAGTTTTTCTGATGTGCGCATTCAGCTCACCGAGTTGAACCTTCCTTTAGATAGAGCAGTTTTGAAACACTCTGTCTGTAGTACCTGCGAGTGGATATTTGGAGTGCTTTGAGTGCTACACTGTAAAAGCAAATATCTTCACTTGGAATCTAGACAGAAGAATTCTCAGAGACTTCCCTGTGCTCTCTGCATTCCACTCACAGAGTTGAACCTTCCTTTTGATAGAACAGTTTTGAAACACTCTTGTGGTAGAATCTGCAAGTCGATATTTGGAAGGTTTGGAGGCCTATCCTGGGAAAGGAAATATCTTCCCATCAAAACTAGACAGAAGCATTCTCAGAAACTTCTTAGTGATGTGCGCATTCAAGTCACAGAGTTGAAGCTTCCTTTTGATATAGCAGTTTTGAACCACTCTTTTAGTAGAATCTGCAAGTGGATGTTTGGAGAGCTAAGAGGCCAACACTGGAAAAGGAAATCTCTTCACGTAAAAACTAGACGGAAGCATTCTCAGAAACTTCAATGGGCTTTACGCATTCCACTCACAGAGTGCAATGTTGCTTTTGAGAGCGCAGTTTTAAAACACTGTTTTTGTAGAATTTGCTAGAGGATGTTTGGAGCGATGTGAGGCCTTTGCTGGAAAAGGAAATATCTTCACATAAAACCTAGACAGAAGCATTCTCAGAAACTCCTTTGTGATGAGTGCATTCAAATCACACACTTGAACCTTCCTTTGGAAAGAGCAGTTTTGAAACACTCTTTCTGAAGAATCTGCAAGTGGATATTTGGAGCGATTTGAGGCCTATGCTGGAAATGAAATATCTTCACCTAAAAACTAGACGGAAGCATTCTCAGAAACTCCTTTGTGATGAGTGCATTCAACTCACAGAGTTGAAGCTTCCTTTTGATAGAGCAGTTTTGAAACACTCTTTTAGCAGCATCTGCAAGTGGATATTTGGAGCGCTTTGAGGCCAAGGCTGGAAAACGAAATCTCATCACATAAAAGCTCGACAGAAGCATTCTCTGAAACTTCTTTGTGATGAGTGCATTCAACTCACAGACTCGAACGTTTCTTTTGATAGAACAGTTTAGAAACACTCCTTTTGTAGAATCTGCAAGTGTTTATTTGGAGCGCTTTGAGGCCTATGTTGGAAAAGGACATATCTTCACATCAAAAGTAGACAGACGCATTCTCAGAAACTTCTTTGTGATGAGTGCATTGAACTCACAGAGTTCAACCTACCTATTGATAGAGAAGTTTTGAAACACCCTTTTTGTAGAATCTGCAAGTGAATATTTGGCGCGATTTGAGGCCTATGCAGGAAACGGAAATATCTTCACATGAAAACTAGACAGATGAATTCTCAGAAACGTCTTTGTGATGAGTGCATTCAACTCACAGACTTGAAGCTTCCTTTTGAAAGAGCAGTTTCGAAACACTCTTTTTGTAGAATCTGCAAGTGGATATTTGGAGCGCTTTGAGGGCTATGCTGGAAAAGTTAATACCTTCACCTAAAAACTAGACAGAAGCATACTCAGAAACTTCTTTGTGATGTGTGCATTGAACTCACAGAGTTGAACGTTTCTTTTGATACAGAAGTTTTGAAACACTCTTTTCATAGAATCTTCAAGTGGATGGATGGAGTGATTTGAGGCCTATGCTGGAAAAGGAAATACCTTCACGTAGAAACGAGACAAAAGCATTCTCAGAAAGTTCCCTGTGCTTTGTGCATTCAACTCACAGAGTTGAACATTCCCTTTGATAGAGCAGTTTTGAAACACTCTTTTTGTAGAATCTGCAAGTGGATATTTGGAGCGCTTTGAGGGCTCTGCTGCCAAAGGAATTATCATTGCATAAAAACTACATGGAAGCGCTCTCAGAAACTTCCTTGTGATGAGTGCATTCAATTCGCAGAGTGGAACCTTCCTTTCGATAGACCAGTTTGGAAACACTGTTTTTGTAGAATCCGCAAGTGGCTATTTGGAGCTCTTTGAGGCTTATGCTGGAAAAGGAAATATCTTCATCTACAAACTAGACAGAAGCATACTCAGAAACTTCTTTGTGATGTGTGCATTGAACTCACAGAGTTGAACCTTTCTTTTGATACAGAAGTTTTGAAACACTCTTTTCGTAGAATCTTCAAGTGGATGGATGGAGTGATTTGAGGCCTATGCTGGAAAAGGAAATACCTTCACGTAGAAACGAGACAAAAGCATTCTCAGAAAGTTCCCTGTGCTTTGTGCATTCAACTCACAGAGTTGAACATTCCCTTTGATAGAGCAGTTTTGAAACACTCTTTTTGTAGAATCTGCAAGTGGATATTTGGAGCGCTTTGAGGCCTCTGCTGCCAAAGGAATTATCATTGCATAAAAACTAGATGGAAGCGTTCTCAGAAACTTCCTTCTGATGAGTGCATTCAACTCGCAGAGTGGAACCTTCCTTTCGATAGACCAGTTTTGAAACACTGTTTTTGTAGAATCCGCAAGTGGCTATTTGGAGCTCTTTGAGGCTTTTGCTGGAAAAGGAAATATCTTCATCTACAAACTAGACAGAAGCATTCTCAGAAACTTCTTTGTCATGTGGGGATTGAACTCACAGAGTTGAACATTCCTTTACATAGAGCAGTTTTGCAACACCCTTTCGGTGGAAAGTGAAAGTGCTTATTTGGTGCGATGGCGGCATCTAGTGGATAAGGAAATACATTCAGATGAAAACAAGATACATCCATTCTCAGAAACTTCTTTGTGATGACTGCATTCTACTCACAGAGTTGAACCTTCCTTTTGATAGAACAGTTTTGAAACACTCTTTTTGTGGAATCTGCAAGTGGCTATTTGGAGCGCTTTGAGGCCTATGCTGGAAAAGGAAATCTCTTCACATAAAACCTAGACAGAAGTATTCCCAGAAAGTTTTTCTGATGTGCACATTCAACTCACCGAGTTGAACCTTCCTTTAGATAGAGCAGTTTTGAAACACTCTTTCTGTAGTACCTGCGAGTGGATATTTGGAGTGCTTTGAGTGCTACACTGTAAAAGCAAATATCTTCACTTGGAATCTAGACAGAAGAATTCTCAGAGACTTCCCTGTGCTCTCTGCATTCCACTCACAGAGTTGAACCTTCCTTTTGATAGAACAGTTTTGAAACACTCTTGTGGTAGAATCTGCAAGTCGATATTTGGAAGGTTTGGAGGCCTATCCTGGGAAAGGAAATGTCTTCCCATCAAAACTAGACAGAAGCATTCTCAGAAACTTCTTAGTGATGTGCGCATTCAAGTCACAGAGTTGAAGCTTCCTTTTGATATAGCAGTTTTGAACCACTCTTTTAGTAGAATCTGCAAGTGGATGTTCGGAGAGCTAAGAGGCCAACACTGGAAAAGGAAATCTCTTCACGTAAAAACTAGACGGAAGCATTCTCAGAAACTTCAATGGGCTTTACGCATTCAACTCACAGAGTGCAATGTTGCTTTTGAGAGCGCAGTTTTAAAACACTGTTTTTGTAGAATTTGCTAGAGGATGTTTGGAGCGATGTGAGGCCTTTCCTGGAAAAGGAAATACCTTCACATAAAACCTAGACAGAAGCATTCTCAGAAACTCCTTTGTGATGAGTGCATTCAAATCACACACTTGAACCTTCCTTTGGAAAGATCAGTTTTGAAACACTCTTTCTGAAGAATCTGCAAGTGGATATTTGGAGCGATTTGAGGCCTATGCTGGAAATGAAATATCTTCACCTAAAAACTAGACGGAAGCATTCTCAGAAACTCCTTTGTGATGAGAGCATTCAACTCACAGAGTTGAAGCTTCCTTTTGATAGAGCAGTTTTGAAACACTCTTTTAGCAGCATCTGCAAGTGGATATTTGGAGCGCTTTAAGGCCAAGGCTGGAAAACGAAATATCATCACATAAAAACTCGACAGAAGCATTCTCTGAAACTTCTTTGTGATGAGTGCATTCAACTCACAGACTCGAACGTTTCTTTTGATAGAACAGTTTAGAAACACTCCTTTTGTAGAATCTGCAAGTGTTTATTTGGAGCGCTTTGAGGACTTTGTTGGAAAAGGACATATCTTCACATCAAAAGTAGACAGACGCATTCTCAGAAACTTCTTTGTGATGAGTGCATTGTACTCACAGAGTTGAACCTACCTATTGATAAAGAAGTTTTGAAACACCCTTTTTGTAGAATCTGCAAGTGAATATTTGGCGCGATTTGAGGCCTATGCTGGAAATGGAAATATCTTCACATGAAAACTAGACAGATGAATTCTCAGAAACGTCTTTGTGATGAGTGCATTCAACTCACAGACTTGAAGCTTCCTTTTGAAAGAGCAGTTTCGAAACACTCTTTTTGTAGAATCTGCAAGTGGATATTTGGAGCGCTTTGAGGGCTATGCTGGAAAAGTTAATACCTTCACGTCAAAACTAGACAGAAGCATACTCAGAAACTTCTTTGTGATGTGTGCACTGAACTCACAGAGTTGAACCTTTCTTTTCATACAGAAGTTTTGAAACACTCTTTTCGTAGAATCTTCAAGTGGATGTATGGAGTGCTTTGAGGCCTATGCTGGAAAAGGAAATATCTTCACGTAGAAACTAGACAAAAGCATTCTCGGAAACTTCCCTGTGCTTTGTGCATTCAACTCACAGAGTTGAACATTCCCTTTGATAGAGCAGTTTTGAAACACTCTTTTTGTAGGATCTGCAAGTGGATATTTGGAGCGCTTTGAGACCTATGCTGCCAAAGGAAATATCATTGCATAAAAACTAGATGGAAGCGTTCTCAGAAACTTCTTTGTGATGAGTGCATTCAACTCGCAGAGTTGAACCTTCCTTTCGATAGACCAGTTTTGAAACACTGTTTTTGTAGAATCCGCAAGTGGCTATTTGAAGCTCTTTGAGGCTTATGCTGGAAAAGGAAATATCTTCGTCTACCAACTAGACAGAAGCATTCTCAGAAACTTCTTTGTCATGTGGGGATTGAACTCACAGAGTTGAACATTCCTTTACATAGAGCAGTTTTGCAACACCCTTTCGGTGGAAAGTGAAAGTGCTTATTTGGTGCGATGGCGGCATCTAGTGGATAAGGAAATACATTCAGATGAAAACAAGATACATCCATTCTCAGAAACTTCTTTGTGATGACTGCATTCTACTCACAGAGTTGAACCTTCCTTTTGATAGAACAGTTTTGAAACACTCTTTTTGTGGAATCTGCAAGTGGCTATTTGGAGCGCTTTGAGGCCTATGCTGGAAAAGGAAATCTCTTCACATAAAACCTAGACAGAAGTATTCCCAGAAAGTTTTTCTGATGTGCGCATTCAACTCACCGAGTTGAACCTTCCTTTAGATAGAGCAGTTTTGAAACACTCTGTCTGTAGTACCTGCGAGTGGATATTTGGAGTGCTTTGAGTGCTACACTGTAAAAGCAAATATCTTCACTTGGAATCTAGACAGAAGAATTCTCAGAGACTTCCCTGTGCTCTCTGCATTCCACTCACAGAGTTGAACCTTCCTTTTGATAGAACAGTTTTGAAACACTCTTGTGGTAGAATCTGCAAGTCGATATTTGGAAGGTTTGGAGGCCTATCCTGGGAAAGGAAATGTCTTCCCATCAAAACTAGACAGAAGCATTCTCAGAAACTTCTTAGTGATGTGCGCATTCAAGTCACAGAGTTGAAGCTTCCTTTTGATATAGCAGTTTTGAACCACTCTTTTAGTAGAATCTGCAAGTGGATGTTTGGAGAGCTAAGAGGCCAACACTGGAAAAGGAAATCTCTTCACGTAAAAACTAGACGGAAGCATTCTCAGAAACTTCAATGGGCTTTACGCATTCAACTCACAGAGTGCAATGTTGCTTTTGAGAGCGCAGTTTTAAAACACTGTTTTTGTAGAATTTGCTAGAGGATGTTTGGAGCGATGTGAGGCCTTTGCTGGAAAAGGAAATATCTTCACATAAAACCTAGACAGAAGAATTCTCAGAAACTCCTTTGTGATGAGTGCATTCAAATCACACACTTGAACCTTCCTTTGGAAAGAGCAGTTTTGAAACACTCTTTCTGAAGAATCTGCAAGTGGATATTTGGAGCGATTTGAGGCCTATGCTGGAAATGAAATATCTTCACCTAAAAACTAGACGGAAGCATTCTCAGAAACTCCTTTGTGATGAGTGCATTCAACTCACAGAGTTGAAGCTCCCCTTTGATAGAGCAGTTTTGAAACACTCTTTTAGCAGCATCTGCAAGTGGATACTTGGAGCGCTTTGAGGCCAAGGCTGGAAAACGAAATATCATCACATAAAAACTCGACAGAAGCATTCTCTGAAACTTCTTTGTGATGAGTGCATTCAACTCACAGACTCGAACGTTTCTTTTGATAGAACAGTTTAGAAACACTCCTTTTGTAGAATCTGCAAGTGTTTATTTGGAGCGCTTTGAGGCCTACGTTGGAAAAGGACATATCTTCACATCAAAAGTAGACAGACGCATTCTCAGAAACTTCTTTGTGATGAGTGCATTGAACTCACAGAGTTGAACCTACCTATTGATAGAGAAGTTTTGAAACACCCTTTTTGTAGAATCTGCAAGTGAATATTTGGCGCGATTTGAGGCCTATGCAGGAAACGGAAATATCTTCACATGAAAACTAGACAGATGAATTCTCAGAAACGTCTTTGTGATGAGTGCATTCAACTCACTGACTTGAAGCTTAATTTTGAAAGAGCAGTTTCGAAACACTCTTTTTGTAGAATCTGCAAGTGGATATTTGGAGCGCTTTGAGGGCTATGCTGGAAAAGTTTATATCTTCACCTAAAAACTAGACAGAAGCATACTCAGAAACTTCTTTGTGATGTATGCATTGAACTCACAGAGCTGAACCTTTCCTTTGATACAGAATTCTGAAACACTCTTTTCGTAGAATCTTCAAGTGGATCTATGGAGTGCTTTGAGGCCTATGCTGGAAAAGGAAATATCTTCACGTAGAAACCGGACAAAAGCATTCTCAGAAAATTCTTTGTGATGAGTGCATTCAACTCACAGAGTTGAAGCTTCCTTTTGATAGAGCAGTTTTGAAACTCTCTTTTAGCAGCATCTGCCAGTGGATATTTGGAGCGCTTTGAGGCCAAGGCTGGAAAACGAAATATCATCACATAAAAACTCGACAGAAGCATTCTCTGAAACTTCTTTGTGATGAGTGCATTCAACTCACAGACTCGAACGTTTCTTTTGATAGAACAGTTTAGAAACACTCCTTTTGTAGAATCTGCAAGTGTTTATTTGGAGCGCTTTGAGGACTTTGTTGGAAAAGGACATATCTTCACATCAAAAGTAGACAGACGCATTCTCAGAAACTTCTTTGTGATGAGTGCATTGTACTCACAGAGTTGAACCTACCTATTGATAAAGAAGTTTTGAAACACCCTTTTTGTAGAATCTGCAAGTGAATATTTGGCGCGATTTGAGGCCTATGCTGGAAATGGAAATATCTTCACATGAAAACTAGACAGATGAATTCTCAGAAACGTCTTTGTGATGAGTGCATTCAACTCACAGACTTGAAGCTTCCTTTTGAAAGAGCAGTTTCGAAACACTCTTTTTGTAGAATCTGCAAGTGGATATTTGGAGCGCTTTGAGGGCTATGCTGGAAAAGTTAATACCTTCACGTCAAAACTAGACAGAAGCATACTCAGAAACTTCTTTGTGATGTGTGCACTGAACTCACAGAGTTGAACCTTTCTTTTCATACAGAAGTTTTGAAACACTCTTTTCGTAGAATCTTCAAGTGGATGTATGGAGTGCTTTGAGGCCTATGCTGGAAAAGGAAATATCTTCACGTAGAAACTAGACAAAAGCATTCTCAGAAACTTCCCTGTGCTTTGTGCATTCAACTCACAGAGTTGAACATTCCCTTTGATAGAGCAGTTTTGAAACACTCTTTTTGTAGGATCTGCAAGTGGATATTTGGAGCGCTTTGAGACCTATGCTGCCAAAGGAAATATCATTGCATAAAAACTAGATGGAAGCGTTCTCAGAAACTTCTTTGTGATGAGTGCATTCAACTCGCAGAGTTGAACCTTCCTTTCGATAGACCAGTTTTGAAACACTGTTTTTATAGAATCCGCAAGTGGCTATTTGAAGCTCTTTGAGGCTTATGCTGGAAAAGGAAATATCTTCGTCTACCAACTAGACAGAAGCATTCTCAGAAACTTCTTTGTCATGTGGGGATTGAACTCACAGAGTTGAACATTCCTTTACATAGAGCAGTTTTGCAACACCCTTTCGGTGGAAAGTGAAAGTGCTTATTTGGTGCGATGGCGGCATCTAGTGGATAAGGAAATACATTCAGATGAAAACAAGATACATCCATTCTCAGAAACTTCTTTGTGATGACTGCATTCTACTCACAGAGTTGAACCTTCCTTTTGATAGAACAGTTTTGAAACACTCTTTTTGTGGAATCTGCAAGTGGCTATTTGGAGCGCTTTGAGGCCTATGCTGGAAAAGGAAATCTCTTCACATAAAACCTAGACAGAAGTATTCCCAGAAAGTTTTTCTGATGTGCGCATTCAACTCACCGAGTTGAACCTTCCTTTAGACAGAGCAGTTTTGAAACACTCTGTCTGTAGTACCTGCGAGTGCATATTTGGAGTGCTTTGAGTGCTACACTGTAAAAGCAAATATCTTCACTTGGAATCTAGACAGAAGAATTCTCAGAGACTTCCCTGTGCTCTCTGCATTCCACTCACAGAGTTGAACCTTCCCTTTGATAGAACAGTTTTGAAACACTCTTGTGGTAGAATCTGCAAGTCGATATTTGGAAGGTTTGGAGGCCTATCCTGGGAAAGGAAATATCTTCCCATCAAAACTAGACAGAAGCATTCTCAGAAACTTCTTAGTGATGTGCGCATTCAAGTCACAGAGTTGAAGCTTCCTTTTGATATAGCAGTTTTGAACCACTCTTTTAGTAGAATCTGCAAGTGGATGTTTGGAGAGCTAAGAGGCCAACACTGGAAAAGGAAATCTCTTCACGTAAAAACTAGACGGAAGCATTCTCAGAAACTTCAATGGGCTTTACGCATTCAACTCACAGAGTGCAATGTTGCTTTTGAGAGCGCAGTTTTAAAACACTGTTTTTGTAGAATTTGCTAGAGGATGTTTGGAGCGATGTGAGGCCTTTGCTGGAAAAGGAAATATCTTCACATAAAACCTAGACAGAAGCATTCTCAGAAACTCCTTTGTGATGAGTGCATTCAAATCACACACTTGAACCTTCCTTTGGAAAGAGCAGTTTTGAAACACTCTTTCTGAAGAATCTGCAAGTGGATATTTGGAGCGATTTGAGGCCTATGCTGGAAATGAAATATCTTCACCTAAAAACTAGACGGAAGCATTCTCAGAAACTCCTTTGTGATGAGTGCATTCAACTCACAGAGTTGAAGCTTCCTTTTGATAGAGCAGTTTTGAAACACTCTTTTAGCAGCATCTGCAAGTGGATATTTGGAGCGCTTTGAGGCCAAGGCTGGAAAACGAAATCTCATCACATAAAAACTCGACAGAAGCATTCTCTGAAACTTCTTTGTGATGAGTGCATTCAACTCACAGACTCGAACGTTTCTTTTGATAGAACAGTTTAGAAACACTCCTTTTGTAGAATCTGCAAGTGTTTATTTGGAGCGCTTTGAGGCCTATGTTGGAAAAGGACATATCTTCACATCCAAAGTAGACAGACGCATTCTCAGAAACTTCTTTGTGATGAGTGCATTGAACTCACAGAGTTGAACCTACCTATTGATAGAGAAGTTTTGAAACACCCTTTTTGTAGAATCTGCAAGTGAATATTTGGCGCGATTTGAGGCCTATGCAGGAAACGGAAATATCTTCACATGAAAACTAGACAGATGAATTCTCAGAAACGTCTTTGTGATGAGTGCATTCAACTCACAGGCTTGAAGCTTCCTTTGGAAAGAGCAGTTTCGAAACACTCTTTTTGTAGAATCTGCAAGTGGATATTTGGAGCGCTTTGAGGGCTATGCTGGAAAAGTTAATACCTTCACCTAAAAACTAGACAGACGCATACTCAGAAACTTCTTTGTGACGTGTGCATTGAACTCACAGAGTTGAACCTTTCTTTTGATACAGAAGTTTTGAAACACTCTTTTCGTAGAATCTTCAAGTGGATGGATGGAGTGATTTGAGGCCTATGCTGGAAAAGGAAATACCTTCACGTAGAAACGAGACAAAAGCATTCTCACAAAGTTCCCTGTGCTTTGTGCATTCAACTCACAGAGTTGAACATTCCCTTTGATAGAGCAGTTTTGAAACACTCTTTTTGTAGAATCTGCAAGTGGATATTTGGAGCGCTTTGAGGCCTCTGCTGCCAAAGGAATTATCATTGCATAAAAACTAGATGGAAGCGTTCTCAGAAACTTCCTTGTGATGAGTGCATTCAACTCGCAGAGTGGAACCTTCCTTTCGATAGACCAGTTTTGAAACACTGTTTTTGTAGAATCCGCAAGTGGCTATTTGGAGCTCTTTGAGGCTTATGCTGGAAAAGGAAATATCTTCGTCTACAAACTAGACAGAAGCATTCTCAGAAACTTCTTTGTCATGTGGGGATTGAACTCACAGAGTTGAACATTCCTTTACATAGAGCAGTTTTGCAACACCCTTTCGGTGGAAAGTGAAAGTGCTTATTTGGTGCGATGGCGGCATCTAGTGGATAAGGAAATACATTCAGATGAAAACAAGATACATCCATTCTCAGAAACTTCTTTGTGATGACTGCATTCTACTCACAGAGTTGAACCTTCCTTTTGATAGAACAGTTTTGAAACACTCTTTTTGTGGAATCTGCAAGTGGCTATTTGGAGCGCTTTGAGGCCTATGCTGGAAAAGGAAATCTCTTCACATAAAACCTAGACAGAAGTATTCCCAGAAAGTTTTTCTGATGTGCGCATTCAGCTCACCGAGTTGAACCTTCCTTTAGATAGAGCAGTTTTGAAACACTCTGTCTGTAGTACCTGCGAGTGGATATTTGGAGTGCTTTGAGTGCTACACTGTAAAAGCAAATATCTTCACTTGGAATCTAGACAGAAGAATTCTCAGAGACTTCCCTGTGCTCTCTGCATTCCACTCACAGAGTTGAACCTTCCTTTTGATAGAACAGTTTTGAAACACTCTTGTGGTAGAATCTGCAAGTCGATATTTGGAAGGTTTGGAGGCCTATCCTGGGAAAGGAAATATCTTCCCATCAAAACTAGACAGAAGCATTCTCAGAAACTTCTTAGTGATGTGCGCATTCAAGTCACAGAGTTGAAGCTTCCTTTTGATATAGCAGTTTTGAACCACTCTTTTAGTAGAATCTGCAAGTGGATGTTTGGAGAGCTAAGAGGCCAACACTGGAAAAGGAAATCTCTTCACGTAAAAACTAGACGGAAGCATTCTCAGAAACTTCAATGGGCTTTACGCATTCCACTCACAGAGTGCAATGTTGCTTTTGAGAGCGCAGTTTTAAAACACTGTTTTTGTAGAATTTGCTAGAGGATGTTTGGAGCGATGTGAGGCCTTTGCTGGAAAAGGAAATATCTTCACATAAAACCTAGACAGAAGCATTCTCAGAAACTCCTTTGTGATGAGTGCATTCAAATCACACACTTGAACCTTCCTTTGGAAAGAGCAGTTTTGAAACACTCTTTCTGAAGAATCTGCAAGTGGATATTTGGAGCGATTTGAGGCCTATGCTGGAAATGAAATATCTTCACCTAAAAACTAGACGGAAGCATTCTCAGAAACTCCTTTGTGATGAGTGCATTCAACTCACAGAGTTGAAGCTTCCTTTTGATAGAGCAGTTTTGAAACACTCTTTTAGCAGCATCTGCAAGTGGATATTTGGAGCGCTTTGAGGCCAAGGCTGGAAAACGAAATCTCATCACATAAAAGCTCGACAGAAGCATTCTCTGAAACTTCTTTGTGATGAGTGCATTCAACTCACAGACTCGAACGTTTCTTTTGATAGAACAGTTTAGAAACACTCCTTTTGTAGAATCTGCAAGTGTTTATTTGGAGCGCTTTGAGGCCTATGTTGGAAAAGGACATATCTTAACATCAAAAGTAGACAGACGCATTCTCAGAAACTTCTTTGTGATGAGTGCATTGAACTCACAGAGTTCAACCTACCTATTGATAGAGAAGTTTTGAAACACCCTTTTTGTAGAATCTGCAAGTGAATATTTGGCGCGATTTGAGGCCTATGCAGGAAACGGAAATATCTTCACATGAAAACTAGACAGATGAATTCTCAGAAACGTCTTTGTGATGAGTGCATTCAACTCACAGACTTGAAGCTTCCTTTTGAAAGAGCAGTTTCGAAACACTCTTTTTGTAGAATCTGCAAGTGGATATTTGGAGCGCTTTGAGGGCTATGCTGGAAAAGTTAATACCTTCACCTAAAAACTAGACAGAAGCATACTCAGAAACTTCTTTGTGATGTGTGCATTGAACTCACAGAGTTGAACGTTTCTTTTGATACAGAAGTTTTGAAACACTCTTTTCATAGAATCTTCAAGTGGATGGATGGAGTGATTTGAGGCCTATGCTGGAAAAGGAAATACCTTCACGTAGAAACGAGACAAAAGCATTCTCAGAAAGTTCCCTGTGCTTTGTGCATTCAACTCACAGAGTTGAACATTCCCTTTGATAGAGCAGTTTTGAAACACTCTTTTTGTAGAATCTGCAAGTGGATATTTGGAGCGCTTTGAGGGCTCTGCTGCCAAAGGAATTATCATTGCATAAAAACTACATGGAAGCGCTCTCAGAAACTTCCTTGTGATGAGTGCATTCAATTCGCAGAGTGGAACCTTCCTTTCGATAGACCAGTTTGGAAACACTGTTTTTGTAGAATCCGCAAGTGGCTATTTGGAGCTCTTTGAGGCTTATGCTGGAAAAGGAAATATCTTCATCTACAAACTAGACAGAAGCATACTCAGAAACTTCTTTGTGATGTGTGCATTGAACTCACAGAGTTGAACCTTTCTTTTGATACAGAAGTTTTGAAACACTCTTTTCGTAGAATCTTCAAGTGGATGGATGGAGTGATTTGAGGCCTATGCTGGAAAAGGAAATACCTTCACGTAGAAACGAGACAAAAGCATTCTCAGAAAGTTCCCTGTGCTTTGTGCATTCAACTCACAGAGTTGAACATTCCCTTTGATAGAGCAGTTTTGAAACACTCTTTTTGTAGAATCTGCAAGTGGATATTTGGAGCGCTTTGAGGCCTCTGCTGCCAAAGGAATTATCATTGCATAAAAACTAGATGGAAGCGTTCTCAGAAACTTCCTTCTGATGAGTGCATTCAACTCGCAGAGTGGAACCTTCCTTTCGATAGACCAGTTTTGAAACACTGTTTTTGTAGAATCCGCAAGTGGCTATTTGGAGCTCTTTGAGGCTTTTGCTGGAAAAGGAAATATCTTCATCTACAAACTAGACAGAAGCATTCTCAGAAACTTCTTTGTCATGTGGGGATTGAACTCACAGAGTTGAACATTCCTTTACATAGAGCAGTTTTGCAACACCCTTTCGGTGGAAAGTGAAAGTGCTTATTTGGTGCGATGGCGGCATCTAGTGGATAAGGAAATACATTCAGATGAAAACAAGATACATCCATTCTCAGAAACTTCTTTGTGATGACTGCATTCTACTCACAGAGTTGAACCTTCCTTTTGATAGAACAGTTTTGAAACACTCTTTTTGTGGAATCTGCAAGTGGCTATTTGGAGCGCTTTGAGGCCTATGCTGGAAAAGGAAATCTCTTCACATAAAACCTAGACAGAAGTATTCCCAGAAAGTTTTTCTGATGTGCACATTCAACTCACCGAGTTGAACCTTCCTTTAGATAGAGCAGTTTTGAAACACTCTTTCTGTAGTACCTGCGAGTGGATATTTGGAGTGCTTTGAGTGCTACACTGTAAAAGCAAATATCTTCACTTGGAATCTAGACAGAAGAATTCTCAGAGACTTCCCTGTGCTCTCTGCATTCCACTCACAGAGTTGAACCTTCCTTTTGATAGAACAGTTTTGAAACACTCTTGTGGTAGAATCTGCAAGTCGATATTTGGAAGGTTTGGAGGCCTATCCTGGGAAAGGAAATGTCTTCCCATCAAAACTAGACAGAAGCATTCTCAGAAACTTCTTAGTGATGTGCGCATTCAAGTCACAGAGTTGAAGCTTCCTTTTGATATAGCAGTTTTGAACCACTCTTTTAGTAGAATCTGCAAGTGGATGTTCGGAGAGCTAAGAGGCCAACACTGGAAAAGGAAATCTCTTCACGTAAAAACTAGACGGAAGCATTCTCAGAAACTTCAATGGGCTTTACGCATTCAACTCACAGAGTGCAATGTTGCTTTTGAGAGCGCAGTTTTAAAACACTGTTTTTGTAGAATTTGCTAGAGGATGTTTGGAGCGATGTGAGGCCTTTCCTGGAAAAGGAAATACCTTCACATAAAACCTAGACAGAAGCATTCTCAGAAACTCCTTTGTGATGAGTGCATTCAAATCACACACTTGAACCTTCCTTTGGAAAGATCAGTTTTGAAACACTCTTTCTGAAGAATCTGCAAGTGGATATTTGGAGCGATTTGAGGCCTATGCTGGAAATGAAATATCTTCACCTAAAAACTAGACGGAAGCATTCTCAGAAACTCCTTTGTGATGAGAGCATTCAACTCACAGAGTTGAAGCTTCCTTTTGATAGAGCAGTTTTGAAACACTCTTTTAGCAGCATCTGCAAGTGGATATTTGGAGCGCTTTAAGGCCAAGGCTGGAAAACGAAATATCATCACATAAAAACTCGACAGAAGCATTCTCTGAAACTTCTTTGTGATGAGTGCATTCAACTCACAGACTCGAACGTTTCTTTTGATAGAACAGTTTAGAAACACTCCTTTTGTAGAATCTGCAAGTGTTTATTTGGAGCGCTTTGAGGACTTTGTTGGAAAAGGACATATCTTCACATCAAAAGTAGACAGACGCATTCTCAGAAACTTCTTTGTGATGAGTGCATTGTACTCACAGAGTTGAACCTACCTATTGATAAAGAAGTTTTGAAACACCCTTTTTGTAGAATCTGCAAGTGAATATTTGGCGCGATTTGAGGCCTATGCTGGAAATGGAAATATCTTCACATGAAAACTAGACAGATGAATTCTCAGAAACGTCTTTGTGATGAGTGCATTCAACTCACAGACTTGAAGCTTCCTTTTGAAAGAGCAGTTTCGAAACACTCTTTTTGTAGAATCTGCAAGTGGATATTTGGAGCGCTTTGAGGGCTATGCTGGAAAAGTTAATACCTTCACGTCAAAACTAGACAGAAGCATACTCAGAAACTTCTTTGTGATGTGTGCACTGAACTCACAGAGTTGAACCTTTCTTTTCATACAGAAGTTTTGAAACACTCTTTTCGTAGAATCTTCAAGTGGATGTATGGAGTGCTTTGAGGCCTATGCTGGAAAAGGAAATATCTTCACGTAGAAACTAGACAAAAGCATTCTCGGAAACTTCCCTGTGCTTTGTGCATTCAACTCACAGAGTTGAACATTCCCTTTGATAGAGCAGTTTTGAAACACTCTTTTTGTAGGATCTGCAAGTGGATATTTGGAGCGCTTTGAGACCTATGCTGCCAAAGGAAATATCATTGCATAAAAACTAGATGGAAGCGTTCTCAGAAACTTCTTTGTGATGAGTGCATTCAACTCGCAGAGTTGAACCTTCCTTTCGATAGACCAGTTTTGAAACACTGTTTTTGTAGAATCCGCAAGTGGCTATTTGAAGCTCTTTGAGGCTTATGCTGGAAAAGGAAATATCTTCGTCTACCAACTAGACAGAAGCATTCTCAGAAACTTCTTTGTCATGTGGGGATTGAACTCACAGAGTTGAACATTCCTTTACATAGAGCAGTTTTGCAACACCCTTTCGGTGGAAAGTGAAAGTGCTTATTTGGTGCGATGGCGGCATCTAGTGGATAAGGAAATACATTCAGATGAAAACAAGATACATCCATTCTCAGAAACTTCTTTGTGATGACTGCATTCTACTCACAGAGTTGAACCTTCCTTTTGATAGAACAGTTTTGAAACACTCTTTTTGTGGAATCTGCAAGTGGCTATTTGGAGCGCTTTGAGGCCTATGCTGGAAAAGGAAATCTCTTCACATAAAACCTAGACAGAAGTATTCCCAGAAAGTTTTTCTGATGTGCGCATTCAACTCACCGAGTTGAACCTTCCTTTAGATAGAGCAGTTTTGAAACACTCTGTCTGTAGTACCTGCGAGTGGATATTTGGAGTGCTTTGAGTGCTACACTGTAAAAGCAAATATCTTCACTTGGAATCTAGACAGAAGAATTCTCAGAGACTTCCCTGTGCTCTCTGCATTCCACTCACAGAGTTGAACCTTCCTTTTGATAGAACAGTTTTGAAACACTCTTGTGGTAGAATCTGCAAGTCGATATTTGGAAGGTTTGGAGGCCTATCCTGGGAAAGGAAATGTCTTCCCATCAAAACTAGACAGAAGCATTCTCAGAAACTTCTTAGTGATGTGCGCATTCAAGTCACAGAGTTGAAGCTTCCTTTTGATATAGCAGTTTTGAACCACTCTTTTAGTAGAATCTGCAAGTGGATGTTTGGAGAGCTAAGAGGCCAACACTGGAAAAGGAAATCTCTTCACCTAAAAACTAGACGGAAGCATTCTCAGAAACTTCAATGGGCTTTACGCATTCAACTCACAGAGTGCAATGTTGCTTTTGAGAGCGCAGTTTTAAAACACTGTTTTTGTAGAATTTGCTAGAGGATGTTTGGAGCGATGTGAGGCCTTTGCTGGAAAAGGAAATATCTTCACATAAAACCTAGACAGAAGAATTCTCAGAAACTCCTTTGTGATGAGTGCATTCAAATCACACACTTGAACCTTCCTTTGGAAAGAGCAGTTTTGAAACACTCTTTCTGAAGAATCTGCAAGTGGATATTTGGAGCGATTTGAGGCCTATGCTGGAAATGAAATATCTTCACCTAAAAACTAGACGGAAGCATTCTCAGAAACTCCTTTGTGATGAGTGCATTCAACTCACAGAGTTGAAGCTTCCCTTTGATAGAGCAGTTTTGAAACACTCTTTTAGCAGCATCTGCAAGTGGATACTTGGAGCGCTTTGAGGCCAAGGCTGGAAAACGAAATATCATCACATAAAAACTCGACAGAAGCATTCTCTGAAACTTCTTTGTGATGAGTGCATTCAACTCACAGACTCGAACGTTTCTTTTGATAGAACAGTTTAGAAACACTCCTTTTGTAGAATCTGCAAGTGTTTATTTGGAGCGCTTTGAGGCCTACGTTGGAAAAGGACATATCTTCACATCAAAAGTAGACAGACGCATTCTCAGAAACTTCTTTGTGATGAGTGCATTGAACTCACAGAGTTGAACCTACCTATTGATAGAGAAGTTTTGAAACACCCTTTTTGTAGAATCTGCAAGTGAATATTTGGCGCGATTTGAGGCCTATGCAGGAAACGGAAATATCTTCACATGAAAACTAGACAGATGAATTCTCAGAAACGTCTTTGTGATGAGTGCATTCAACTCACTGACTTGAAGCTTAATTTTGAAAGAGCAGTTTCGAAACACTCTTTTTGTAGAATCTGCAAGTGGATATTTGGAGCGCTTTGAGGGCTATGCTGGAAAAGTTTATATCTTCACCTAAAAACTAGACAGAAGCATACTCAGAAACTTCTTTGTGATGTATGCATTGAACTCACAGAGCTGAACCTTTCCTTTGATACAGAATTCTGAAACACTCTTTTCGTAGAATCTTCAAGTGGATCTATGGAGTGCTTTGAGGCCTATGCTGGAAAAGGAAATATCTTCACGTAGAAACCGGACAAAAGCATTCTCAGAAAATTCTTTGTGATGAGTGCATTCAACTCACAGAGTTGAAGCTTCCTTTTGATAGAGCAGTTTTGAAACTCTCTTTTAGCAGCATCTGCCAGTGGATATTTGGAGCGCTTTGAGGCCAAGGCTGGAAAACGAAATATCATCACATAAAAACTCGACAGAAGCATTCTCTGAAACTTCTTTGTGATGAGTGCATTCAACTCACAGACTCGAACGTTTCTTTTGATAGAACAGTTTAGAAACACTCCTTTTGTAGAATCTGCAAGTGTTTATTTGGAGCGCTTTGAGGACTTTGTTGGAAAAGGACATATCTTCACATCAAAAGTAGACAGACGCATTCTCAGAAACTTCTTTGTGATGAGTGCATTGTACTCACAGAGTTGAACCTACCTATTGATAAAGAAGTTTTGAAACACCCTTTTTGTAGAATCTGCAAGTGAATATTTGGCGCGATTTGAGGCCTATGCTGGAAATGGAAATATCTTCACATGAAAACTAGACAGATGAATTCTCAGAAACGTCTTTGTGATGAGTGCATTCAACTCACAGACTTGAAGCTTCCTTTTGAAAGAGCAGTTTCGAAACACTCTTTTTGTAGAATCTGCAAGTGGATATTTGGAGCGCTTTGAGGGCTATGCTGGAAAAGTTAATACCTTCACGTCAAAACTAGACAGAAGCATACTCAGAAACTTCTTTGTGATGTGTGCACTGAACTCACAGAGTTGAACCTTTCTTTTCATACAGAAGTTTTGAAACACTCTTTTCGTAGAATCTTCAAGTGGATGTATGGAGTGCTTTGAGGCCTATGCTGGAAAAGGAAATATCTTCACGTAGAAACTAGACAAAAGCATTCTCAGAAACTTCCCTGTGCTTTGTGCATTCAACTCACAGAGTTGAACATTCCCTTTGATAGAGCAGTTTTGAAACACTCTTTTTGTAGGATCTGCAAGTGGATATTTGGAGCGCTTTGAGACCTATGCTGCCAAAGGAAATATCATTGCATAAAAACTAGATGGAAGCGTTCTCAGAAACTTCTTTGTGATGAGTGCATTCAACTCGCAGAGTTGAACCTTCCTTTCGATAGACCAGTTTTGAAACACTGTTTTTATAGAATCCGCAAGTGGCTATTTGAAGCTCTTTGAGGCTTATGCTGGAAAAGGAAATATCTTCGTCTACCAACTAGACAGAAGCATTCTCAGAAACTTCTTTGTCATGTGGGGATTGAACTCACAGAGTTGAACATTCCTTTACATAGAGCAGTTTTGCAACACCCTTTCGGTGGAAAGTGAAAGTGCTTATTTGGTGCGATGGCGGCATCTAGTGGATAAGGAAATACATTCAGATGAAAACAAGATACATCCATTCTCAGAAACTTCTTTGTGATGACTGCATTCTACTCACAGAGTTGAACCTTCCTTTTGATAGAACAGTTTTGAAACACTCTTTTTGTGGAATCTGCAAGTGGCTATTTGGAGCGCTTTGAGGCCTATGCTGGAAAAGGAAATCTCTTCACATAAAACCTAGACAGAAGTATTCCCAGAAAGTTTTTCTGATGTGCGCATTCAACTCACCGAGTTGAACCTTCCTTTAGACAGAGCAGTTTTGAAACACTCTGTCTGTAGTACCTGCGAGTGCATATTTGGAGTGCTTTGAGTGCTACACTGTAAAAGCAAATATCTTCACTTGGAATCTAGACAGAAGAATTCTCAGAGACTTCCCTGTGCTCTCTGCATTCCACTCACAGAGTTGAACCTTCCTTTTGATAGAACAGTTTTGAAACACTCTTGTGGTAGAATCTGCAAGTCGATATTTGGAAGGTTTGGAGGCCTATCCTGGGAAAGGAAATGTCTTCCCATCAAAACTAGACAGAAGCATTCTCAGAAACTTCTTAGTGATGTGCGCATTCAAGTCACAGAGTTGAAGCTTCCTTTTGATATAGCAGTTTTGAACCACTCTTTTAGTAGAATCTGCAAGTGGATGTTCGGAGAGCTAAGAGGCCAACACTGGAAAAGGAAATCTCTTCACGTAAAAACTAGACGGAAGCATTCTCAGAAACTTCAATGGGCTTTACGCATTCAACTCACAGAGTGCAATGTTGCTTTTGAGAGCGCAGTTTTAAAACACTGTTTTTGTAGAATTTGCTAGAGGATGTTTGGAGCGATGTGAGGCCTTTGCTGGAAAAGGAAATATCTTCACATAAAACCTAGACAGAAGCATTCTCAGAAACTCCTTTGTGATGAGTGCATTCAAATCACACACTTGAACCTTCCTTTGGAAAGAGCAGTTTTGAAACACTCTTTCTGAAGAATCTGCAAGTGGATATTTGGAGCGATTTGAGGCCTATGCTGGAAATGAAATATCTTCACCTAAAAACTAGACGGAAGCATTCTCAGAAACTCCTTTGTGATGAGTGCATTCAACTCACAGAGTTGAAGCTTCCTTTTGATAGAGCAGTTTTGAAACACTCTTTTAGCAGCATCTGCAAGTGGATATTTGGAGGGCTTTGAGGCCAAGGCTGGAAAACGAAATATCATCACATAAAAACTCGACAGAAGCATTCTCTGAAACTTCTTTGTGATGAGTGCATTCAACTCACAGACTCGAACGTTTCTTTTGATAGAACAGTTTAGAAACACTCCTTTTGTAGAATCTGCAAGTGTTTATTTGGAGCGCTTTGAGGCCTATGTTGGAAAAGGACATATCTTCACATCAAAAGTAGACAGACGCATTCTCAGAAACTTCTTTGTGATGAGTGCATTGAACTCACAGAGTTGAACCTACCTATTGATAGAGAAGTTTTGAAACACCCTTTTTGTAGAATCTGCAAGTGAATATTTGGCGCGATTTGAGGCCTATGCAGGAAACGGAAATATCTTCACATGAAAACTAGACAGATGAATTCTCAGAAACGTCTTTGTGATGAGTGCATTCAACTCACAGACTTGAAGCTTCCTTTTGAAAGAGCAGTTTCGAAACACTCTTTTTGTAGAATCTGCAAGTGGATATTTGGAGCGCTTTGAGGGCTATGCTGGAAAAGTTAATACTTTCACCTAAAAACTAGACAGAAGCATACTCAGAAACTTCTTTGTGATGTGTGCATTGAACTCACAGAGTTGAACCTTTCTTTTGATACAGAAGTTTTGAAACACTCTTTTCGTAGAATCTTCAAGTGGATGGATGGAGTGATTTGAGGCCTATGCTGGAAAAGGAAATACCTTCAGGTAGAAACGAGACAAAAGCATTCTCAGAAAGTTCCCTGTGCTTTGTGCATTCAACTCACAGAGTTGAACATTCCCTTTGATAGAGCAGTTTTGAAACACTCTTTTTGTAGAATCTGCAAGTGGATATTTGGAGCGCTTTGAGGCCTCTGCTGCCAAAGGAATTATCATTGCATAAAAACTAGATGGAAGCGTTCTCAGAAACTTCCTTGTGATGAGTGCATTCAACTCGCAGAGTGGAACCTTCCTTTCGATAGACCAGTTTTGAAACACTGTTTTTGTAGAATCCGCAAGTGGCTATTTGGAGCTCTTTGAGGCTTTTGCTGGAAAAGGAAATATCTTCATCTACAAACTAGACAGAAGCATTCTCAGAAACTTCTTTGTCATGTGGGGATTGAACTCACAGAGTTGAACATTCCTTTACATAGAGCAGTTTTGCAACACCCTTTCGGTGGAAAGTGAAAGTGCTTATCTGGTGCGATGGCGGCATTTAGTGGATAAGGAAATACATTCAGATGAAAACAAGATACATCCATTCTCAGAAACTTCTTTGTGATGACTGCATTCTACTCACAGAGTTGAACCTTCCTTTTGATAGAACAGTTTTGAAACACTCTTTTTGTGGAATCTGCAAGTGGCTATTTGGAGCGCTTTGAGGCCTATGCTGGAAAAGGAAATCTCTTCACATAAAACCTAGACAGAAGTATTCCCAGAAAGTTTTTCTGATGTGCGCATTCAACTCACCGAGTTGAACCTTCCTTTAGATAGAGCAGTTTTGAAACACTCTGTCTGTAGTACCTGCGAGTGCATATTTGGAGTGCTTTGAGTGCTACACTGTAAAAGCAAATATCTTCACTTGGAATCTAGACAGAAGAATTCTCAGAGACTTCCCTGTGCTCTCTGAATTCCACTCACTGAGTTGAACCTTCCTTTTGATAGAACAGTTTTGAAACACTCTTGTGGTAGAATCTGCAAGTCGACATTTGCAAGGTTTGGAGGCCTATCCTGGGAAAGGAAATATCTTCCCATCAAAACTAGATAGAAGCATTCTCAGAAACTTCTTAGTGATGTGCGCATTCAAGTCACAGAGTTGAAGCTTCCTTTTGATATAGCAGTTTTGAACCACTCTGTTAGTAGAATCTGCATGTGGATGTTTGGAGAGCTAAGAGGCCAACACTGGAAAAGGAAATATCTTCAGGTAAAAACTAGACGGAAGCATTCTCAGAAACTTCAATGGGCTTTACGCATTCAACTCACAGAGTGCAATGTTCCTTTTGAGAGCGCAGTTTTAAAACACTGTTTTTGTAGAATTTGCTAGAGGATGTTTGGAGCGATGTGAGGCCTTTGCTGGAAAAGGAAATATCTTCACATAAAACCTAGACAGAAGCATTCTCAGAAACTCCTTTGTGATGAGTGCATTCAAATCACACACTTGAACCTTCCTTTGGAAAGAGCACTTTTGAAACATTCTTTCTGAGGAATCTGCAAGTGGATATTTGGAGCGATTTGAGGCCTATGCTGGAAATGAAATATCTTCACCTAAAAACTAGACGGAAGCATTCTCAGAAACTCCTTTGTGATGAGTGCATTCAACTCACAGAGTTGAAGCTTCCCTTTGATAGAGCAGTTTTGAAACACTCTTTTAGCAGCATCTGCAAGTGGATACTTGGAGCGCTTTGAGGCCAAGGCTGGAAAACGAAATATCATCACATAAAAACTCGACAGAAGCATTCTCTGAAACTTCTTTGTGATGAGTGCATTCAACTCACAGACTCGAACGTTTCTTTTGATAGAACAGTTTAGAAACACTCCTTTTGTAGAATCTGCAAGTGTTTATTTGGAGCGCTTTGAGGCCTACGTTGGAAAAGGACATATCTTCACATCAAAAGTAGACAGACGCATTCTCAGAAACTTCTTTGTGATGAGTGCATTGAACTCACAGAGTTGAACCTACCTATTGATAGAGAAGTTTTGAAACACCCTTTTTGTAGAATCTGCAAGTGAATATTTGGCGCGATTTGAGGCCTATGCAGGAAACGGAAATATCTTCACATGAAAACTAGACAGATGAATTCTCAGAAACGTCTTTGTGATGAGTGCATTCAACTCACTGACTTGAAGCTTAATTTTGAAAGAGCAGTTTCGAAACACTCTTTTTGTAGAATCTGCAAGTGGATATTTGGAGCGCTTTGAGGGCTATGCTGGAAAAGTTTATATCTTCACCTAAAAACTAGACAGAAGCATACTCAGAAACTTCTTTGTGATGTATGCATTGAACTCACAGAGCTGAACCTTTCCTTTGATACAGAATTCTGAAACACTCTTTTCGTAGAATCTTCAAGTGGATCTATGGAGTGCTTTGAGGCCTATGCTGGAAAAGGAAATATCTTCACGTAGAAACCGGACAAAAGCATTCTCAGAAAATTCTTTGTGATGAGTGCATTCAACTCACAGAGTTGAAGCTTCCTTTTGATAGAGCAGTTTTGAAACTCTCTTTTAGCAGCATCTGCCAGTGGATATTTGGAGCGCTTTGAGGCCAAGGCTGGAAAACGAAATATCATCACATAAAAACTCGACAGAAGCATTCTCTGAAACTTCTTTGTGATGAGTGCATTCAACTCACAGACTCGAACGTTTCTTTTGATAGAACAGTTTAGAAACACTCCTTTTGTAGAATCTGCAAGTGTTTATTTGGAGCGCTTTGAGGACTTTGTTGGAAAAGGACATATCTTCACATCAAAAGTAGACAGACGCATTCTCAGAAACTTCTTTGTGATGAGTGCATTGTACTCACAGAGTTGAACCTACCTATTGATAAAGAAGTTTTGAAACACCCTTTTTGTAGAATCTGCAAGTGAATATTTGGCGCGATTTGAGGCCTATGCTGGAAATGGAAATATCTTCACATGAAAACTAGACAGATGAATTCTCAGAAACGTCTTTGTGATGAGTGCATTCAACTCACAGACTTGAAGCTTCCTTTTGAAAGAGCAGTTTCGAAACACTCTTTTTGTAGAATCTGCAAGTGGATATTTGGAGCGCTTTGAGGGCTATGCTGGAAAAGTTAATACCTTCACGTCAAAACTAGACAGAAGCATACTCAGAAACTTCTTTGTGATGTGTGCACTGAACTCACAGAGTTGAACCTTTCTTTTCATACAGAAGTTTTGAAACACTCTTTTCGTAGAATCTTCAAGTGGATGTATGGAGTGCTTTGAGGCCTATGCTGGAAAAGGAAATATCTTCACGTAGAAACTAGACAAAAGCATTCTCAGAAACTTCCCTGTGCTTTGTGCATTCAACTCACAGAGTTGAACATTCCCTTTGATAGAGCAGTTTTGAAACACTCTTTTTGTAGGATCTGCAAGTGGATATTTGGAGCGCTTTGAGACCTATGCTGCCAAAGGAAATATCATTGCATAAAAACTAGATGGAAGCGTTCTCAGAAACTTCTTTGTGATGAGTGCATTCAACTCGCAGAGTTGAACCTTCCTTTCGATAGACCAGTTTTGAAACACTGTTTTTATAGAATCCGCAAGTGGCTATTTGAAGCTCTTTGAGGCTTATGCTGGAAAAGGAAATATCTTCGTCTACCAACTAGACAGAAGCATTCTCAGAAACTTCTTTGTCATGTGGGGATTGAACTCACAGAGTTGAACATTCCTTTACATAGAGCAGTTTTGCAACACCCTTTCGGTGGAAAGTGAAAGTGCTTATTTGGTGCGATGGCGGCATCTAGTGGATAAGGAAATACATTCAGATGAAAACAAGATACATCCATTCTCAGAAACTTCTTTGTGATGACTGCATTCTACTCACAGAGTTGAACCTTCCTTTTGATAGAACAGTTTTGAAACACTCTTTTTGTGGAATCTGCAAGTGGCTATTTGGAGCGCTTTGAGGCCTATGCTGGAAAAGGAAATCTCTTCACATAAAACCTAGACAGAAGTATTCCCAGAAAGTTTTTCTGATGTGCGCATTCAACTCACCGAGTTGAACCTTCCTTTAGACAGAGCAGTTTTGAAACACTCTGTCTGTAGTACCTGCGAGTGCATATTTGGAGTGCTTTGAGTGCTACACTGTAAAAGCAAATATCTTCACTTGGAATCTAGACAGAAGAATTCTCAGAGACTTCCCTGTGCTCTCTGCATTCCACTCACAGAGTTGAACCTTCCTTTTGATAGAACAGTTTTGAAACACTCTTGTGGTAGAATCTGCAAGTCGATATTTGGAAGGTTTGGAGGCCTATCCTGGGAAAGGAAATGTCTTCCCATCAAAACTAGACAGAAGCATTCTCAGAAACTTCTTAGTGATGTGCGCATTCAAGTCACAGAGTTGAAGCTTCCTTTTGATATAGCAGTTTTGAACCACTCTTTTAGTAGAATCTGCAAGTGGATGTTCGGAGAGCTAAGAGGCCAACACTGGAAAAGGAAATCTCTTCACGTAAAAACTAGACGGAAGCATTCTCAGAAACTTCAATGGGCTTTACGCATTCAACTCACAGAGTGCAATGTTGCTTTTGAGAGCGCAGTTTTAAAACACTGTTTTTGTAGAATTTGCTAGAGGATGTTTGGAGCGATGTGAGGCCTTTGCTGGAAAAGGAAATATCTTCACATAAAACCTAGACAGAAGCATTCTCAGAAACTCCTTTGTGATGAGTGCATTCAAATCACACACTTGAACCTTCCTTTGGAAAGAGCAGTTTTGAAACACTCTTTCTGAAGAATCTGCAAGTGGATATTTGGAGCGATTTGAGGCCTATGCTGGAAATGAAATATCTTCACCTAAAAACTAGACGGAAGCATTCTCAGAAACTCCTTTGTGATGAGTGCATTCAACTCACAGAGTTGAAGCTTCCTTTTGATAGAGCAGTTTTGAAACACTCTTTTAGCAGCATCTGCAAGTGGATATTTGGAGGGCTTTGAGGCCAAGGCTGGAAAACGAAATATCATCACATAAAAACTCGACAGAAGCATTCTCTGAAACTTCTTTGTGATGAGTGCATTCAACTCACAGACTCGAACGTTTCTTTTGATAGAACAGTTTAGAAACACTCCTTTTGTAGAATCTGCAAGTGTTTATTTGGAGCGCTTTGAGGCCTATGTTGGAAAAGGACATATCTTCACATCAAAAGTAGACAGACGCATTCTCAGAAACTTCTTTGTGATGAGTGCATTGAACTCACAGAGTTGAACCTACCTATTGATAGAGAAGTTTTGAAACACCCTTTTTGTAGAATCTGCAAGTGAATATTTGGCGCGATTTGAGGCCTATGCAGGAAACGGAAATATCTTCACATGAAAACTAGACAGATGAATTCTCAGAAACGTCTTTGTGATGAGTGCATTCAACTCACAGACTTGAAGCTTCCTTTTGAAAGAGCAGTTTCGAAACACTCTTTTTGTAGAATCTGCAAGTGGATATTTGGAGCGCTTTGAGGGCTATGCTGGAAAAGTTAATACTTTCACCTAAAAACTAGACAGAAGCATACTCAGAAACTTCTTTGTGATGTGTGCATTGAACTCACAGAGTTGAACCTTTCTTTTGATACAGAAGTTTTGAAACACTCTTTTCGTAGAATCTTCAAGTGGATGGATGGAGTGATTTGAGGCCTATGCTGGAAAAGGAAATACCTTCAGGTAGAAACGAGACAAAAGCATTCTCAGAAAGTTCCCTGTGCTTTGTGCATTCAACTCACAGAGTTGAACATTCCCTTTGATAGAGCAGTTTTGAAACACTCTTTTTGTAGAATCTGCAAGTGGATATTTGGAGCGCTTTGAGGCCTCTGCTGCCAAAGGAATTATCATTGCATAAAAACTAGATGGAAGCGTTCTCAGAAACTTCCTTGTGATGAGTGCATTCAACTCGCAGAGTGGAACCTTCCTTTCGATAGACCAGTTTTGAAACACTGTTTTTGTAGAATCCGCAAGTGGCTATTTGGAGCTCTTTGAGGCTTTTGCTGGAAAAGGAAATATCTTCATCTACAAACTAGACAGAAGCATTCTCAGAAACTTCTTTGTCATGTGGGGATTGAACTCACAGAGTTGAACATTCCTTTACATAGAGCAGTTTTGCAACACCCTTTCGGTGGAAAGTGAAAGTGCTTATCTGGTGCGATGGCGGCATTTAGTGGATAAGGAAATACATTCAGATGAAAACAAGATACATCCATTCTCAGAAACTTCTTTGTGATGACTGCATTCTACTCACAGAGTTGAACCTTCCTTTTGATAGAACAGTTTTGAAACACTCTTTTTGTGGAATCTGCAAGTGGCTATTTGGAGCGCTTTGAGGCCTATGCTGGAAAAGGAAATCTCTTCACATAAAACCTAGACAGAAGTATTCCCAGAAAGTTTTTCTGATGTGCGCATTCAACTCACCGAGTTGAACCTTCCTTTAGATAGAGCAGTTTTGAAACACTCTGTCTGTAGTACCTGCGAGTGCATATTTGGAGTGCTTTGAGTGCTACACTGTAAAAGCAAATATCTTCACTTGGAATCTAGACAGAAGAATTCTCAGAGACTTCCCTGTGCTCTCTGAATTCCACTCACTGAGTTGAACCTTCCTTTTGATAGAACAGTTTTGAAACACTCTTGTGGTAGAATCTGCAAGTCGACATTTGCAAGGTTTGGAGGCCTATCCTGGGAAAGGAAATATCTTCCCATCAAAACTAGATAGAAGCATTCTCAGAAACTTCTTAGTGATGTGCGCATTCAAGTCACAGAGTTGAAGCTTCCTTTTGATATAGCAGTTTTGAACCACTCTGTTAGTAGAATCTGCATGTGGATGTTTGGAGAGCTAAGAGGCCAACACTGGAAAAGGAAATATCTTCAGGTAAAAACTAGACGGAAGCATTCTCAGAAACTTCAATGGGCTTTACGCATTCAACTCACAGAGTGCAATGTTCCTTTTGAGAGCGCAGTTTTAAAACACTGTTTTTGTAGAATTTGCTAGAGGATGTTTGGAGCGATGTGAGGCCTTTGCTGGAAAAGGAAATATCTTCACATAAAACCTAGACAGAAGCATTCTCAGAAACTCCTTTGTGATGAGTGCATTCAAATCACACACTTGAACCTTCCTTTGGAAAGAGCACTTTTGAAACATTCTTTCTGAGGAATCTGCAAGTGGATATTTGGAGCGATTTGAGGCCTATGCTGGAAATGAAATATCTTCACCTAAAAACTAGACGGAAGCATTCTCAGAAACTCCTTTGTGATGAGTGCATTCAACTCACAGAGTTGAAGCTTCCTTTTGATAGAGCAGTTTTGAAACACTCTTTTAGCAGCATCTGCAAGTGGATATTTGGAGGGCTTTGAGGCCAAGGCTGGAAAACGAAATATCATCACATAAAAACTCGACAGAAGCATTCTCTGAAACTTCTTTGTGATGAGTGCATTCAACTCACAGACTCGAACGTTTCTTTTGATAGAACAGTTTAGAAACACTCCTTTTGTAGAATCTGCAAGTGTTTATTTGGAGCGCTTTGAGGACTTTGTTGGAAAAGGACATATCTTCACATCAAAAGTAGACAGACGCATTCTCAGAAACTTCTTTGTGATGAGTGCATTGTACTCACAGAGTTGAACCTACCTATTGATAAAGAAGTTTTGAAACACCCTTTTTGTAGAATCTGCAAGTGAATATTTGGCGCGATTTGAGGCCTATGCTTGAAATGGAAATATCTTCACATGAAAACTAGACAGATGAATTCTCAGAAACGTCTTTGTGATGAGTGCATTCAACTCACTGACTTGAAGCTTAATTTTGAAAGAGCAGTTTCGAAACACTCTTTTTGTAGAATCTGCAAGTGGATATTTGGAGCGCTTTGAGGGCTATGCTGGAAAAGTTTATATCTTCACCTAAAAACTAGACAGAAGCATACTCAGAAACTTCTTTGTGATGTATGCATTGAACTCACAGAGCTGAACCTTTCCTTTGATACAGAATTCTGAAACACTCTTTTCGTAGAATCTTCAAGTGGATCTATGGAGTGCTTTGAGGCCTATGCTGGAAAAGGAAATATCTTCACGTAGAAACCGGACAAAAGCATTCTCAGAAAATTCTTTGTGATGAGTGCATTCAACTCACAGAGTTGAAGCTTCCTTTTGATAGAGCAGTTTTGAAACTCTCTTTTAGCAGCATCTGCCAGTGGATATTTGGAGCGCTTTGAGGCCAAGGCTGGAAAACGAAATATCATCACATAAAAACTCGACAGAAGCATTCTCTGAAACTTCTTTGTGATGAGTGCATTCAACTCACAGACTCGAACGTTTCTTTTGATAGAACAGTTTAGAAACACTCCTTTTGTAGAATCTGCAAGTGTTTATTTGGAGCGCTTTGAGGACTTTGTTGGAAAAGGACATATCTTCACATCAAAAGTAGACAGACGCATTCTCAGAAACTTCTTTGTGATGAGTGCATTGTACTCACAGAGTTGAACCTACCTATTGATAAAGAAGTTTTGAAACACCCTTTTTGTAGAATCTGCAAGTGAATATTTGGCGCGATTTGAGGCCTATGCTGGAAATGGAAATATCTTCACATGAAAACTAGACAGATGAATTCTCAGAAAAGTCTTTGTGATGAGTGCATTCAACTCACAGACTTGAAGCTTCCTTTTGAAAGAGCAGTTTCGAAACACTCTTTTTGTAGAATCTGCAAGTGGATATTTGGAGCGCTTTGAGGGCTATGCTGGAAAAGTTAATACCTTCACGTCAAAACTAGACAGAAGCATACTCAGAAACTTCTTTGTGATGTGTGCACTGAACTCACAGAGTTGAACCTTTCTTTTCATACAGAAGTTTTGAAACACTCTTTTCGTAGAATCTTCAAGTGGATGTATGGAGTGCTTTGAGGCCTATGCTGGAAAAGGAAATATCTTCACGTAGAAACTAGACAAAAGCATTCTCAGAAACTTCCCTGTGCTTTGTGCATTCAACTCACAGAGTTGAACATTCCCTTTGATAGTGCAGTTTTGAAACACTCTTTTTGTAGGATCTGCAAGTGGATATTTGGAGCGCTTTGAGACCTATGCTGCCAAAGGAAATATCATTGCATAAAAACTAGATGGAAGCGTTCTCAGAAACTTCTTTGTGATGAGTGCATTCAACTCGCAGAGTTGAACCTTCCTTTCGATAGACCAGTTTTGAAACACTGTTTTTGTAGAATCCGCAAGTGGCTATTTGAAGCTCTTTGAGGCTTATGCTGGAAAAGGAAATATCTTCGTCTACCAACTAGACAGAAGCATTCTCAGAAACTTCTTTGTCATGTGGGGATTGAACTCACAGAGTTGAACATTCCTTTACATAGAGCAGTTTTGCAACACCCTTTCGGTGGAAAGTGAAAGTGCTTATTTGGTGCGATGGCGGCATCTAGTGGATAAGGAAATACATTCAGATGAAAACAAGATACATCCATTCTCAGAAACTTCTTTGTGATGACTGCATTCTACTCACAGAGTTGAACCTTCCTTTTGATAGAACAGTTTTGAAACACTCTTTTTGTGGAATCTGCAAGTGGCTATTTGGAGCGCTTTGAGGCCTATGCTGGAAAAGGAAATCTCTTCACATAAAACCTAGACAGAAGTATTCCCAGAAAGTTTTTCTGATGTGCGCATTCAACTCACCGAGTTGAACCTTCCTTTAGATAGAGCAGTTTTGAAACACTCTGTCTGTAGTACCTGCGAGTGCATATTTGGAGTGCTTTGAGTGCTACACTGTAAAAGCAAATATCTTCACTTGGAATCTAGACAGAAGAATTCTCAGAGACTTCCCTGTGCTCTCTGCATTCCACTCACAGAGTTGAACCTTCCTTTTGATAGAACAGTTTTGAAACACTCTTGTGGTAGAATCTGCAAGTCGATATTTGGAAGGTTTGGAGGCCTATCCTGGGAAAGGAAATGTCTTCCCATCAAAACTAGACAGAAGCATTCTCAGAAACTTCTTAGTGATGTGCGCATTCAAGTCACAGAGTTGAAGCTTCCTTTTGATATAGCAGTTTTGAACCACTCTTTTAGTAGAATCTGCAAGTGGATGTTTGGAGAGCTAAGAGGCCAACACTGGAAAAGGAAATCTCTTCACGTAAAAACTAGACGGAAGCATTCTCAGAAACTTCAATGGGCTTTACGCATTCAACTCACAGAGTGCAATGTTGCTTTTGAGAGCGCAGTTTTAAAACACTGTTTTTGTAGAATTTGCTAGAGGATGTTTGGAGCGATGTGAGGCCTTTGCTGGAAAAGGAAATATCTTCACATAAAACCTAGACAGAAGCATTCTCAGAAACTCCTTTGTGATGAGTGCATTCAAATCACACACTTGAACCTTCCTTTGGAAAGAGCAGTTTTGAAACACTCTTTCTGAAGAATCTGCAAGTGGATATTTGGAGCGATTTGAGGCCTATGCTGGAAATGAAATATCTTCACCTAAAAACTAGACGGAAGCATTCTCAGAAACTCCTTTGTGATGAGTGCATTCAACTCACAGAGTTGAAGCTTCCTTTTGATAGAGCAGTTTTGAAACACTCTTTTAGCAGCATCTGCAAGTGGATATTTGGAGCGCTTTGAGGCCAAGGCTGGAAAACGAAATATCATCACATAAAAACTCGACAGAAGCATTCTCTGAAACTTCTTTGTGATGAGTGCATTCAACTCACAGACTCGAACGTTTCTTTTGATAGAACAGTTTAGAAACACTCCTTTTGTAGAATCTGCAAGTGTTTATTTGGAGCGCTTTGAGGCCTATGTTGGAAAAGGACATATCTTCACATCAAAAGTAGACAGACGCATTCTCAGAAACTTCTTTGTGATGAGTGCATTGAACTCACAGAGTTGAACCTACCTATTGATACAGAAGTTTTGAAACACCCTTTTTGTAGAATCTGCAAGTGAATATTTGGCGCGATTTGAGGCCTATGCAGGAAACGGAAATATCTTCACATGAAAACTAGACAGATGAATTCTCAGAAACGTCTTTGTGATGAGTGCATTCAACTCACAGACTTGAAGCTTCCTTTTGAAAGAGCAGTTTCGAAACACTCTTTTTGTAGTATCTGCAAGTGGATATTTGGAGTGCTTTGAGGGCTATGCTGGAAAAGTTAATACTTTCACCTAAAAACTAGACAGAAGCATACTCAGAAACTTCTTTGTGATGTGTGCATTGAACTCACAGAGTTGAATCTTTCTTTTGATACAGAAGTTTTGAAACACTCTTTTCGTAGAATCTTCAAGTGGATGGATGGAGTGATTTGAGGCCTATGCTGGAAAAGGAAATACCTTCACGTAGAAACGAGACGAAAGCATTCTCAGACAGTTCCCTGTGCTTTGTGCATTCAACTTACAGAGTTGAACATTCCCTTTGATAGAGCAGTTTTGAAACACTCTTTTTGTAGAATCTGCAAGTGGATATTTGGAGCGCTTTGAGGCCTCTGCTGCCAAAGGAATTATCATTGCATAAAAACTAGATGGAAGCGTTCTCAGAAACTTCCTTGTGATGAGTGCATTCAACTCGCAGAGTGGAACCTTCCTTTCGATAGACCAGTTTTGAAACACTGTTTTTGTAGAATCCGCAAGTGGCTATTTGGAGCTCTTTGAGGCTTTTGCTGGAAAAGGAAATATCTTCATCTACAAACTAGACAGAAGCATTCTCAGAAACTTCTTTGTCATGTGGGGATTGAACTCACAGAGTTGAACATTCCTTTACATAGAGCAGTTTTGCAACACCCTTTCGGTGGAAAGTGAAAGTGCTTATCTGGTGCGATGGCGGCATCTAGTGGATAAGGAAATACATTCAGATGAAAACAAGATACATCCATTCTCAGAAACTTCTTTGTGATGACTGCATTCTACTCACAGAGTTGAACCTTCCTTTTGATAGAACAGTTTTGAAACACTCTTTTTGTGGAATCTGCAAGTGGCTATTTGGAGCGCTTTGAGGCCTATGCTGGAAAAGGAAATCTCTTCACATAAAACCTAGACAGAAGTATTCCCAGAAAGTTTTTCTGATGTGCGCATTCAACTCACCGAGTTGAACCTTCCTTTAGATAGAGCAGTTTTGAAACACTCTGTCTGTAGTACCTGCGAGTGCATATTTGGAGTGCTTTGAGTGCTACACTGTAAAAGCAAATATCTTCACTTGGAATCTAGACAGAAGAATTCTCAGAGACTTCCCTGTGCTCTCTGCATTCCACTCACAGAGTTGAACCTTCCTTTTGATAGAACAGTTTTGAAACACTCTTGTGGTAGAATCTGCAAGTCGATATTTGGAAGGTTTGGAGGCCTATCCTGGGAAAGGAAATGTCTTCCCATCAAAACTAGACAGAAGCATTCTCAGAAACTTCTTAGTGATGTGCGCATTCAAGTCACAGAGTTGAAGCTTCCTTTTGATATAGCAGTTTTGAACCACTCTTTTAGTAGAATCTGCAAGTGGATGTTTGGAGAGCTAAGAGGCCAACACTGGAAAAGGAAATCTCTTCACGTAAAAACTAGACGGAAGCATTCTCAGAAACTTCAATGGGCTTTACGCATTCAACTCACAGAGTGCAATGTTGCTTTTGAGAGCGCAGTTTTAAAACACTGTTTTTGTAGAATTTGCTAGAGGATGTTTGGAGCGATGTGAGGCCTTTGCTGGAAAAGGAAATATCTTCACATAAAACCTAGACAGAAGCATTCTCAGAAACTCCTTTGTGATGAGTGCATTCAAATCACACACTTGAACCTTCCTTTGGAAAGAGCAGTTTTGAAACACTCTTTCTGAAGAATCTGCAAGTGGATATTTGGAGCGATTTGAGGCCTATGCTGGAAATGAAATATCTTCACCTAAAAACTAGACGGAAGCATTCTCAGAAACTCCTTTGTGATGAGTGCATTCAACTCACAGAGTTGAAGCTTCCTTTTGATAGAGCAGTTTTGAAACACTCTTTTAGCAGCATCTGCAAGTGGATATTTGGAGCGCTTTGAGGCCAAGGCTGGAAAACGAAATATCATCACATAAAAACTCGACAGAAGCATTCTCTGAAACTTCTTTGTGATGAGTGCATTCAACTCACAGACTCGAACGTTTCTTTTGATAGAACAGTTTAGAAACACTCCTTTTGTAGAATCTGCAAGTGTTTATTTGGAGCGCTTTGAGGCCTATGTTGGAAAAGGACATATCTTCACATCAAAAGTAGACAGACGCATTCTCAGAAACTTCTTTGTGATGAGTGCATTGAACTCACAGAGTTGAACCTACCTATTGATACAGAAGTTTTGAAACACCCTTTTTGTAGAATCTGCAAGTGAATATTTGGCGCGATTTGAGGCCTATGCAGGAAACGGAAATATCTTCACATGAAAACTAGACAGATGAATTCTCAGAAACGTCTTTGTGATGAGTGCATTCAACTCACAGACTTGAAGCTTCCTTTTGAAAGAGCAGTTTCGAAACACTCTTTTTGTAGAATCTGCAAGTGGATATTTGGAGTGCTTTGAGGGCTATGCTGGAAAAGTTAATACTTTCACCTAAAAACTAGACAGAAGCATACTCAGAAACTTCTTTGTGATGTGTGCATTGAACTCACAGAGTTGAATCTTTCTTTTGATACAGAAGTTTTGAAACACTCTTTTCGTAGAATCTTCAAGTGGATGGATGGAGTGATTTGAGGCCTATGCTGGAAAAGGAAATACCTTCACGTAGAAACGAGACGAAAGCATTCTCAGACAGTTCCCTGTGCTTTGTGCATTCAACTTACAGAGTTGAACATTCCCTTTGATAGAGCAGTTTTGAAACACTCTTTTTGTAGAATCTGCAAGTGGATATTTGGAGCGCTTTGAGGCCTCTGCTGCCAAAGGAATTATCATTGCATAAAAACTAGATGGAAGCGTTCTCAGAAACTTCCTTGTGATGAGTGCATTCAACTCGCAGAGTGGAACCTTCCTTTCGATAGACCAGTTTTGAAACACTGTTTTTGTAGAATCCGCAAGTGGCTATTTGGAGATCTTTGAGGCTTTTGCTGGAAAAGGAAATATCTTCATCTACAAACTAGACAGAAGCATTCTCAGAAACTTCTTTGTCATGTGGGGATTGAACTCACAGAGTTGAACATTCCTTTACATAGAGCAGTTTTGCAACACCCTTTCGGTGGAAAGTGAAAGTGCTTATCTGGTGCGATGGCGGCATCTAGTGGATAAGGAAATACATTCAGATGAAAACAAGATACATCCATTCTCAGAAACTTCTTTGTGATGACTGCATTCTACTCACAGAGTTGAACATTCCTTTTGATAGAACAGTTTTGAAACACTCTTTTTGTGGAATCTGCAAGTGGCTATTTGGAGCGCTTTGAGGCCTATGCTGGAAAAGGAAATCTCTTCACATAAAACCTAGACAGAAGTATTCCCAGAAAGTTTTTCTGATGTGCGCATTCAACTCACCGAGTTGAACCTTCCTTTAGATAGAGCAGTTTTGAAACACTCTGTCTGTAGTACCTGCGAGTGCATATTTGGAGTGCTTTGAGTGCTACACTGTAAAAGCAAATATCTTCACTTGGAATCTAGACAGAAGAATTCTCAGAGACTTTCCTGTGCTCTCTGAATTCCACTCACAGAGTTGAACCTTCCTTTTGATAGAACAGTTTTGAAACACTCTTGTGGTAGAATCTGCAAGTCGACATTTGCAAGGTTTGGAGGCCTATCCTGGGAAAGGAAATATCTTCCCATCAAAACTAGATAGAAGCATTCTCAGAAACTTCTTAGTGATGTGCGCATTCAAGTCACAGAGTTGAAGCTTCCTTTTGATATAGCAGTTTTGAACCACTCTGTTAGTAGAATCTGCATGTGGATGTTTGGAGAGCTAAGAGGCCAACACTGGAAAAGGAAATATCTTCAGGTAAAAACTAGACGGAAGCATTCTTAGAAACTTCAATGGGCTTTACGCATTCAACTCACAGAGTGCAATGTTCCTTTTGAGAGCGCAGTTTTAAAACACTGTTTTTGTAGAATTTGCTAGAGGATGTTTGGAGCGATGTGAGGCCTTTGCTGGAAAAGGAAATATCTTCACATAAAACCTAGACAGAAGCATTCTCAGAAACTCCTTTGTGATGAGTGCATTCAAATCACACACTTGAACCTTCCTTTGGAAAGAGCACTTTTGAAACACTCTTTCTGAGGAATCTGCAAGTGGATATTTGGAGCGATTTGAGGCCTATGCTGGAAATGAAATATCTTCACCTAAAAACTAGACGGAAGCATTCTCAGAAACTCCTTTGTGATGAGTGCACTCAACTCACAGAGTTGAAGCTTCCTTTTGATAGAGCAGTTTTGAAACACTCTTTTAGCAGCATCTGCAAGTGGATATTTGGAGGGCTTTGAGGCCAAGGCTGGAAAACGAAATATCATCACATAAAAACTCGACAGAAGCATTCTCTGAAACTTCTTTGTGATGAGTGCATTCAACTCACAGACTCGAACGTTTCTTTTGATAGAACAGTTTAGAAACACTCCTTTTGTAGAATCTGCAAGTGTTTATTTGGAGCGCTTTGAGGACTTTGTTGGAAAAGGACATATCTTCACATCAAAAGTAGACAGACGCATTCTCAGAAACTTCTTTGTGATGAGTGCATTGTACTCACAGAGTTGAACCTACCTATTGATAAAGAAGTTTTGAAACACCCTTTTTGTAGAATCTGCAAGTGAATATTTGGCGCGATTTGAGGCCTATGCTTGAAATGGAAATATCTTCACATGAAAACTAGACAGATGAATTCTCAGAAACGTCTTTGTGATGAGTGCATTCAACTCACTGACTTGAAGCTTAATTTTGAAAGAGCAGTTTCGAAACACTCTTTTTGTAGAATCTGCAAGTGGATATTTGGAGCGCTTTGAGGGCTATGCTGGAAAAGTTTATATCTTCACCTAAAAACTAGACAGAAGCATACTCAGAAACTTCTTTGTGATGTATGCATTGAACTCACAGAGCTGAACCTTTCCTTTGATACAGAATTCTGAAACACTCTTTTCGTAGAATCTTCAAGTGGATCTATGGAGTGCTTTGAGGCCTATGCTGGAAAAGGAAATATCTTCACGTAGAAACCGGACAAAAGCATTCTCAGAAAATTCTTTGTGATGAGTGCATTCAACTCACAGAGTTGAAGCTTCCTTTTGATAGAGCAGTTTTGAAACTCTCTTTTAGCAGCATCTGCCAGTGGATATTTGGAGCGCTTTGAGGCCAAGGCTGGAAAACGAAATATCATCACATAAAAACTCGACAGAAGCATTCTCTGAAACTTCTTTGTGATGAGTGCATTCAACTCACAGACTCGAACGTTTCTTTTGATAGAACAGTTTAGAAACACTCCTTTTGTAGAATCTGCAAGTGTTTATTTGGAGCGCTTTGAGGACTTTGTTGGAAAAGGACATATCTTCACATCAAAAGTAGACAGACGCATTCTCAGAAACTTCTTTGTGATGAGTGCATTGTACTCACAGAGTTGAACCTACCTATTGATAAAGAAGTTTTGAAACACCCTTTTTGTAGAATCTGCAAGTGAATATTTGGCGCGATTTGAGGCCTATGCTGGAAATGGAAATATCTTCACATGAAAACTAGACAGATGAATTCTCAGAAAAGTCTTTGTGATGAGTGCATTCAACTCACAGACTTGAAGCTTCCTTTTGAAAGAGCAGTTTCGAAACACTCTTTTTGTAGAATCTGCAAGTGGATATTTGGAGCGCTTTGAGGGCTATGCTGGAAAAGTTAATACCTTCACGTCAAAACTAGACAGAAGCATACTCAGAAACTTCTTTGTGATGTGTGCACTGAACTCACAGAGTTGAACCTTTCTTTTCATACAGAAGTTTTGAAACACTCTTTTCGTAGAATCTTCAAGTGGATGTATGGAGTGCTTTGAGGCCTATGCTGGAAAAGGAAATATCTTCACGTAGAAACTAGACAAAAGCATTCTCAGAAACTTCCCTGTGCTTTGTGCATTCAACTCACAGAGTTGAACATTCCCTTTGATAGTGCAGTTTTGAAACACTCTTTTTGTAGGATCTGCAAGTGGATATTTGGAGCGCTTTGAGACCTATGCTGCCAAAGGAAATATCATTGCATAAAAACTAGATGGAAGCGTTCTCAGAAACTTCTTTGTGATGAGTGCATTCAACTCGCAGAGTTGAACCTTCCTTTCGATAGACCAGTTTTGAAACACTGTTTTTGTAGAATCCGCAAGTGGCTATTTGAAGCTCTTTGAGGCTTATGCTGGAAAAGGAAATATCTTCGTCTACCAACTAGACAGAAGCATTCTCAGAAACTTCTTTGTCATGTGGGGATTGAACTCACAGAGTTGAACATTCCTTTACATAGAGCAGTTTTGCAACACCCTTTCGGTGGAAAGTGAAAGTGCTTATTTGGTGCGATGGCGGCATCTAGTGGATAAGGAAATACATTCAGATGAAAACAAGATACATCCATTCTCAGAAACTTCTTTGTGATGACTGCATTCTACTCACAGAGTTGAACCTTCCTTTTGATAGAACAGTTTTGAAACACTCTTTTTGTGGAATCTGCAAGTGGCTATTTGGAGCGCTTTGAGGCCTATGCTGGAAAAGGAAATCTCTTCACATAAAACCTAGACAGAAGTATTCCCAGAAAGTTTTTCTGATGTGCGCATTCAACTCACCGAGTTGAACCTTCCTTTAGATAGAGCAGTTTTGAAACACTCTGTCTGTAGTACCTGCGAGTGCATATTTGGAGTGCTTTGAGTGCTACACTGTAAAAGCAAATATCTTCACTTGGAATCTAGACAGAAGAATTCTCAGAGACTTCCCTGTGCTCTCTGCATTCCACTCACAGAGTTGAACCTTCCTTTTGATAGAACAGTTTTGAAACACTCTTGTGGTAGAATCTGCAAGTCGATATTTGGAAGGTTTGGAGGCCTATCCTGGGAAAGGAAATGTCTTCCCATCAAAACTAGACAGAAGCATTCTCAGAAACTTCTTAGTGATGTGCGCATTCAAGTCACAGAGTTGAAGCTTCCTTTTGATATAGCAGTTTTGAACCACTCTTTTAGTAGAATCTGCAAGTGGATGTTTGGAGAGCTAAGAGGCCAACACTGGAAAAGGAAATCTCTTCACGTAAAAACTAGACGGAAGCATTCTCAGAAACTTCAATGGGCTTTACGCATTCAACTCACAGAGTGCAATGTTGCTTTTGAGAGCGCAGTTTTAAAACACTGTTTTTGTAGAATTTGCTAGAGGATGTTTGGAGCGATGTGAGGCCTTTGCTGGAAAAGGAAATATCTTCACATAAAACCTAGACAGAAGCATTCTCAGAAACTCCTTTGTGATGAGTGCATTCAAATCACACACTTGAACCTTCCTTTGGAAAGAGCAGTTTTGAAACACTCTTTCTGAAGAATCTGCAAGTGGATATTTGGAGCGATTTGAGGCCTATGCTGGAAATGAAATATCTTCACCTAAAAACTAGACGGAAGCATTCTCAGAAACTCCTTTGTGATGAGTGCATTCAACTCACAGAGTTGAAGCTTCCTTTTGATAGAGCAGTTTTGAAACACTCTTTTAGCAGCATCTGCAAGTGGATATTTGGAGCGCTTTGAGGCCAAGGCTGGAAAACGAAATATCATCACATAAAAACTCGACAGAAGCATTCTCTGAAACTTCTTTGTGATGAGTGCATTCAACTCACAGACTCGAACGTTTCTTTTGATAGAACAGTTTAGAAACACTCCTTTTGTAGAATCTGCAAGTGTTTATTTGGAGCGCTTTGAGGCCTATGTTGGAAAAGGACATATCTTCACATCAAAAGTAGACAGACGCATTCTCAGAAACTTCTTTGTGATGAGTGCATTGAACTCACAGAGTTGAACCTACCTATTGATACAGAAGTTTTGAAACACCCTTTTTGTAGAATCTGCAAGTGAATATTTGGCGCGATTTGAGGCCTATGCAGGAAACGGAAATATCTTCACATGAAAACTAGACAGATGAATTCTCAGAAACGTCTTTGTGATGAGTGCATTCAACTCACAGACTTGAAGCTTCCTTTTGAAAGAGCAGTTTCGAAACACTCTTTTTGTAGAATCTGCAAGTGGATATTTGGAGTGCTTTGAGGGCTATGCTGGAAAAGTTAATACTTTCACCTAAAAACTAGACAGAAGCATACTCAGAAACTTCTTTGTGATGTGTGCATTGAACTCACAGAGTTGAATCTTTCTTTTGATACAGAAGTTTTGAAACACTCTTTTCGTAGAATCTTCAAGTGGATGGATGGAGTGATTTGAGGCCTATGCTGGAAAAGGAAATACCTTCACGTAGAAACGAGACGAAAGCATTCTCAGACAGTTCCCTGTGCTTTGTGCATTCAACTTACAGAGTTGAACATTCCCTTTGATAGAGCAGTTTTGAAACACTCTTTTTGTAGAATCTGCAAGTGGATATTTGGAGCGCTTTGAGGCCTCTGCTGCCAAAGGAATTATCATTGCATAAAAACTAGATGGAAGCGTTCTCAGAAACTTCCTTGTGATGAGTGCATTCAACTCGCAGAGTGGAACCTTCCTTTCGATAGACCAGTTTTGAAACACTGTTTTTGTAGAATCCGCAAGTGGCTATTTGGAGCTCTTTGAGGCTTTTGCTGGAAAAGGAAATATCTTCATCTACAAACTAGACAGAAGCATTCTCAGAAACTTCTTTGTCATGTGGGGATTGAACTCACAGAGTTGAACATTCCTTTACATAGAGCAGTTTTGCAACACCCTTTCGGTGGAAAGTGAAAGTGCTTATCTGGTGCGATGGCGGCATCTAGTGGATAAGGAAATACATTCAGATGAAAACAAGATACATCCATTCTCAGAAACTTCTTTGTGATGACTGCATTCTACTCACAGAGTTGAACCTTCCTTTTGATAGAACAGTTTTGAAACACTCTTTTTGTGGAATCTGCAAGTGGCTATTTGGAGCGCTTTGAGGCCTATGCTGGAAAAGGAAATCTCTTCACATAAAACCTAGACAGAAGTATTCCCAGAAAGTTTTTCTGATGTGCGCATTCAACTCACCGAGTTGAACCTTCCTTTAGATAGAGCAGTTTTGAAACACTCTGTCTGTAGTACCTGCGAGTGCATATTTGGAGTGCTTTGAGTGCTACACTGTAAAAGCAAATATCTTCACTTGGAATCTAGACAGAAGAATTCTCAGAGACTTTCCTGTGCTCTCTGAATTCCACTCACAGAGTTGAACCTTCCTTTTGATAGAACAGTTTTGAAACACTCTTGTGGTAGAATCTGCAAGTCGACATTTGCAAGGTTTGGAGGCCTATCCTGGGAAAGGAAATATCTTCCCATCAAAACTAGATAGAAGCATTCTCAGAAACTTCTTAGTGATGTGCGCATTCAAGTCACAGAGTTGAAGCTTCCTATTGATATAGCAGTTTTGAACCACTCTTTTAGTAGAATCTGCATGTGGATGTTTGGAGAGATAAGAGGCCAACACTGGAAAAGGAAATCTCTTCACGTAAAAACTAGACGGAAGCATTCTCAGAAACTTCAATGGGCTTTACACATTCAACTCACAGAGTGCAATGTTCCTTTTGAGAGCGCAGTTTTAAAACACTGTTTTTGTAGAATTTGCTAGAGGATGTTTGGAGCGATGTGAGGCCTTTGCTGGAAAAGGAAATATCTTCACATAAAACCTAGACAGAAGCATTCTCAGAAACTCCTTTGTGATGAGTGCATTCAAATCACACACTTGAACCTTCCTTTGGAAAGAGCACTATTGAAACACTCTTTCTGAGGAATCTGCAAGTGGATATTTGGAGCGATTTGAGGCCTATGCTGGAAATGAAATATCTTCACCTAAAAACTAGACGGAAGCATTCTCAGAAACTCCTTTGTGATGAGTGCATTCAACTCACAGAGTTGAAGCTTCCTTTTGATAGAGCAGTTTTGAAACACTCTTTTAGCAGCATCTGCAAGTGGATATTTGGAGGGCTTTGAGGCCAAGGCTGGAAAACGAAATATCATCACATAAAAACTCGACAGAAGCATTCTCTGAAACTTCTTTGTGATGAGTGCATTCAACTCACAGACTCGAACGTTTCTTTTGATAGAACAGTTTAGAAACACTCCTTTTGTAGAATCTGCAAGTGTTTATTTGGAGCGCTTTGAGGACTTTGTTGGAAAAGGACATATCTTCACATCAAAAGTAGACAGACGCATTCTCAGAAACTTCTTTGTGATGAGTGCATTGTACTCACAGAGTTGAACCTACCTATTGATAAAGAAGTTTTGAAACACCCTTTTTGTAGAATCTGCAAGTGAATATTTGGCGCGATTTGAGGCCTATGCTTGAAATGGAAATATCTTCACATGAAAACTAGACAGATGAATTCTCAGAAACGTCTTTGTGATGAGTGCATTCAACTCACTGACTTGAAGCTTAATTTTGAAAGAGCAGTTTCGAAACACTCTTTTTGTAGAATCTGCAAGTGGATATTTGGAGCGCTTTGAGGGCTATGCTGGAAAAGTTTATATCTTCACCTAAAAACTAGACAGAAGCATACTCAGAAACTTCTTTGTGATGTATGCATTGAACTCACAGAGCTGAACCTTTCCTTTGATACAGAATTCTGAAACACTCTTTTCGTAGAATCTTCAAGTGGATCTATGGAGTGCTTTGAGGCCTATGCTGGAAAAGGAAATATCTTCACGTAGAAACCGGACAAAAGCATTCTCAGAAAATTCTTTGTGATGAGTGCATTCAACTCACAGAGTTGAAGCTTCCTTTTGATAGAGCAGTTTTGAAACTCTCTTTTAGCAGCATCTGCCAGTGGATATTTGGAGCGCTTTGAGGCCAAGGCTGGAAAACGAAATATCATCACATAAAAACTCGACAGAAGCATTCTCTGAAACTTCTTTGTGATGAGTGCATTCAACTCACAGACTCGAACGTTTCTTTTGATAGAACAGTTTAGAAACACTCCTTTTGTAGAATCTGCAAGTGTTTATTTGGAGCGCTTTGAGGACTTTGTTGGAAAAGGACATATCTTCACATCAAAAGTAGACAGACGCATTCTCAGAAACTTCTTTGTGATGAGTGCATTGTACTCACAGAGTTGAACCTACCTATTGATAAAGAAGTTTTGAAACACCCTTTTTGTAGAATCTGCAAGTGAATATTTGGCGCGATTTGAGGCCTATGCTGGAAACGGAAATATCTTCACATGAAAACTAGACAGATGAATTCTCAGAAAAGTCTTTGTGATGAGTGCATTCAACTCACAGACTTGAAGCTTCCTTTTGAAAGAGCAGTTTCGAAACACTCTTTTTGTAGAATCTGCAAGTGGATATTTGGAGTGCTTTGAGGGCTATGCTGGAAAAGTTAATACTTTCACCTAAAAACTAGACAGAAGCATACTCAGAAACTTCTTTGTGATGTGTGCATTGAACTCACAGAGTTGAATCTTTCTTTTGATACAGAAGTTTTGAAACACTCTTTTCGTAGAATCTTCAAGTGGATGGATGGAGTGATTTGAGGCCTATGCTGGAAAAGGAAATACCTTCACGTAGAAACGAGACGAAAGCATTCTCAGACAGTTCCCTGTGCTTTGTGCATTCAACTTACAGAGTTGAACATTCCCTTTGATAGAGCAGTTTTGAAACACTCTTTTTGTAGAATCTGCAAGTGGATATTTGGAGCGCTTTGAGGCCTCTGCTGCCAAAGGAATTATCATTGCATAAAAACTAGATGGAAGCGTTCTCAGAAACTTCCTTGTGATGAGTGCATTCAACTCGCAGAGTGGAACCTTCCTTTCGATAGACCAGTTTTGAAACACTGTTTTTGTAGAATCCGCAAGTGGCTATTTGGAGCTCTTTGAGGCTTTTGCTGGAAAAGGAAATATCTTCATCTACAAACTAGACAGAAGCATTCTCAGAAACTTCTTTGTCATGTGGGGATTGAACTCACAGAGTTGAACATTCCTTTACATAGAGCAGTTTTGCAACACCCTTTCGGTGGAAAGTGAAAGTGCTTATCTGGTGCGATGGCGGCATCTAGTGGATAAGGAAATACATTCAGATGAAAACAAGATACATCCATTCTCAGAAACTTCTTTGTGATGACTGCATTCTACTCACAGAGTTGAACATTCCTTTTGATAGAACAGTTTTGAAACACTCTTTTTGTGGAATCTGCAAGTGGCTATTTGGAGCGCTTTGAGGCCTATGCTGGAAAAGGAAATCTCTTCACATAAAACCTAGACAGAAGTATTCCCAGAAAGTTTTTCTGATGTGCGCATTCAACTCACCGAGTTGAACCTTCCTTTAGATAGAGCAGTTTTGAAACACTCTGTCTGTAGTACCTGCGAGTGCATATTTGGAGTGCTTTGAGTGCTACACTGTAAAAGCAAATATCTTCACTTGGAATCTAGACAGAAGAATTCTCAGAGACTTTCCTGTGCTCTCTGAATTCCACTCACAGAGTTGAACCTTCCTTTTGATAGAACAGTTTTGAAACACTCTTGTGGTAGAATCTGCAAGTCGACATTTGCAAGGTTTGGAGGCCTATCCTGGGAAAGGAAATATCTTCCCATCAAAACTAGATAGAAGCATTCTCAGAAACTTCTTAGTGATGTGCGCATTCAAGTCACAGAGTTGAAGCTTCCTTTTGATATAGCAGTTTTGAACCACTCTGTTAGTAGAATCTGCATGTGGATGTTTGGAGAGCTAAGAGGCCAACACTGGAAAAGGAAATATCTTCAGGTAAAAACTAGACGGAAGCATTCTTAGAAACTTCAATGGGCTTTACGCATTCAACTCACAGAGTGCAATGTTCCTTTTGAGAGCGCAGTTTTAAAACACTGTTTTTGTAGAATTTGCTAGAGGATGTTTGGAGCGATGTGAGGCCTTTGCTGGAAAAGGAAATATCTTCACATAAAACCTAGACAGAAGCATTCTCAGAAACTCCTTTGTGATGAGTGCATTCAAATCACACACTTGAACCTTCCTTTGGAAAGAGCACTTTTGAAACACTCTTTCTGAGGAATCTGCAAGTGGATATTTGGAGCGATTTGAGGCCTATGCTGGAAATGAAATATCTTCACCTAAAAACTAGACGGAAGCATTCTCAGAAACTCCTTTGTGATGAGTGCACTCAACTCACAGAGTTGAAGCTTCCTTTTGATAGAGCAGTTTTGAAACACTCTTTTAGCAGCATCTGCAAGTGGATATTTGGAGGGCTTTGAGGCCAAGGCAGGAAAACGAAATATCATCACATAAAAACTCGACAGAAGCATTCTCTGAAACTTCTTTGTGATGAGTGCATTCAACTCACAGACTCGAACGTTTCTTTTGATAGAACAGTTTAGAAACACTCCTTTTGTAGAATCTGCAAGTGTTTATTTGGAGCGCTTTGAGGACTTTGTTGGAAAAGGACATATCTTCACATCAAAAGTAGACAGACGCATTCTCAGAAACTTCTTTGTGATGAGTGCATTGTACTCACAGAGTTGAACCTACCTATTGATAAAGAAGTTTTGAAACACCCTTTTTGTAGAATCTGCAAGTGAATATTTGGCGCGATTTGAGGCCTATGCTTGAAATGGAAATATCTTCACATGAAAACTAGACAGATGAATTCTCAGAAACGTCTTTGTGATGAGTGCATTCAACTCACTGACTTGAAGCTTAATTTTGAAAGAGCAGTTTCGAAACACTCTTTTTGTAGAATCTGCAAGTGGATATTTGGAGCGCTTTGAGGGCTATGCTGGAAAAGTTTATATCTTCACCTAAAAACTAGACAGAAGCATACTCAGAAACTTCTTTGTGATGTATGCATTGAACTCACAGAGCTGAACCTTTCCTTTGATACAGAATTCTGAAACACTCTTTTCGTAGAATCTTCAAGTGGATCTATGGAGTGCTTTGAGGCCTATGCTGGAAAAGGAAATATCTTCACGTAGAAACCGGACAAAAGCATTCTCAGAAAATTCTTTGTGATGAGTGCATTCAACTCACAGAGTTGAAGCTTCCTTTTGATAGAGCAGTTTTGAAACTCTCTTTTAGCAGCATCTGCCAGTGGATATTTGGAGCGCTTTGAGGCCAAGGCTGGAAAACGAAATATCATCACATAAAAACTCGACAGAAGCATTCTCTGAAACTTCTTTGTGATGAGTGCATTCAACTCACAGACTCGAACGTTTCTTTTGATACAACAGTTTAGAAACACTCCTTTTGTAGAATCTGCAAGTGTTTATTTGGAGCGCTTTGAGGACTTTGTTGGAAAAGGACATATCTTCACATCAAAAGTAGACAGACGCATTCTCAGAAACTTCTTTGTGATGAGTGCATTGTACTCACAGAGTTGAACCTACCTATTGATAAAGAAGTTTTGAAACACCCTTTTTGTAGAATCTGCAAGTGAATATTTGGCGCGATTTGAGGCCTATGCTGGAAATGGAAATATCTTCACATGAAAACTAGACAGATGAATTCTCAGAAAAGTCTTTGTGATGAGTGCATTCAACTCACAGACTTGAAGCTTCCTTTTGAAAGAGCAGTTTCGAAACACTCTTTTTGTAGAATCTGCAAGTGGATATTTGGAGCCCTTTGAGGGCTATGCTGGAAAAGTTAATACCTTCACGTCAAAACTAGACAGAAGCATACTCAGAAACTTCTTTGTGATGTGTGCACTGAACTCACAGAGTTGAACCTTTCTTTTCATACAGAAGTTTTGAAACACTCTTTTCGTAGAATCTTCAAGTGGATGTATGGAGTGCTTTGAGGCCTATGCTGGAAAAGGAAATATCTTCACGTAGAAACTAGACAAAAGCATTCTCAGAAACTTCCCTGTGCTTTGTGCATTCAACTCACAGAGTTGAACATTCCCTTTGATAGTGCAGTTTTGAAACACTCTTTTTGTAGGATCTGCAAGTGGATATTTGGAGCGCTTTGAGACCTATGCTGCCAAAGGAAATATCATTGCATAAAAACTAGATGGAAGCGTTCTCAGAAACTTCTTTGTGATGAGTGCATTCAACTCGCAGAGTTGAACCTTCCTTTCGATAGACCAGTTTTGAAACACTGTTTTTGTAGAATCCGCAAGTGGCTATTTGAAGCTCTTTGAGGCTTATGCTGGAAAAGGAAATATCTTCGTCTACCAACTAGACAGAAGCATTCTCAGAAACTTCTTTGTCATGTGGGGATTGAACTCACAGAGTTGAACATTCCTTTACATAGAGCAGTTTTGCAACACCCTTTCGGTGGAAAGTGAAAGTGCTTATTTGGTGCGATGGCGGCATCTAGTGGATAAGGAAATACATTCAGATGAAAACAAGATACATCCATTCTCAGAAACTTCTTTGTGATGACTGCATTCTACTCACAGAGTTGAACCTTCCTTTTGATAGAACAGTTTTGAAACACTCTTTTTGTGGAATCTGCAAGTGGCTATTTGGAGCGCTTTGAGGCCTATGCTGGAAAAGGAAATCTCTTCACATAAAACCTAGACAGAAGTATTCCCAGAAAGTTTTTCTGATGTGCGCATTCAACTCACCGAGTTGAACCTTCCTTTAGATAGAGCAGTTTTGAAACACTCTGTCTGTAGTACCTGCGAGTGCATATTTGGAGTGCTTTGAGTGCTACACTGTAAAAGCAAATATCTTCACTTGGAATCTAGACAGAAGAATTCTCAGAGACTTCCCTGTGCTCTCTGCATTCCACTCACAGAGTTGAACCTTCCTTTTGATAGAACAGTTTTGAAACACTCTTGTGGTAGAATCTGCAAGTCGATATTTGGAAGGTTTGGAGGCCTATCCTGGGAAAGGAAATGTCTTCCCATCAAAACTAGACAGAAGCATTCTCAGAAACTTCTTAGTGATGTGCGCATTCAAGTCACAGAGTTGAAGCTTCCTTTTGATATAGCAGTTTTGAACCACTCTTTTAGTAGAATCTGCAAGTGGATGTTTGGAGAGCTAAGAGGCCAACACTGGAAAAGGAAATCTCTTCACGTAAAAACTAGACGGAAGCATTCTCAGAAACTTCAATGGGCTTTACGCATTCAACTCACAGAGTGCAATGTTGCTTTTGAGAGCGCAGTTTTAAAACACTGTTTTTGTAGAATTTGCTAGAGGATGTTTGGAGCGATGTGAGGCCTTTGCTGGAAAAGGAAATATCTTCACATAAAACCTAGACAGAAGCATTCTCAGAAACTCCTTTGTGATGAGTGCATTCAAATCACACACTTGAACCTTCCTTTGGAAAGAGCAGTTTTGAAACACTCTTTCTGAAGAATCTGCAAGTGGATATTTGGAGCGATTTGAGGCCTATGCTGGAAATGAAATATCTTCACCTAAAAACTAGACGGAAGCATTCTCAGAAACTCCTTTGTGATGAGTGCATTCAACTCACAGAGTTGAAGCTTCCTTTTGATAGAGCAGTTTTGAAACACTCTTTTAGCAGCATCTGCAAGTGGATATTTGGAGCGCTTTGAGGCCAAGGCTGGAAAACGAAATATCATCACATAAAAACTCGACAGAAGCATTCTCTGAAACTTCTTTGTGATGAGTGCATTCAACTCACAGACTCGAACGTTTCTTTTGATAGAACAGTTTAGAAACACTCCTTTTGTAGAATCTGCAAGTGTTTATTTGGAGCGCTTTGAGGCCTATGTTGGAAAAGGACATATCTTCACATCAAAAGTAGACAGACGCATTCTCAGAAACTTCTTTGTGATGAGTGCATTGAACTCACAGAGTTGAACCTACCTATTGATACAGAAGTTTTGAAACACCCTTTTTGTAGAATCTGCAAGTGAATATTTGGCGCGATTTGAGGCCTATGCAGGAAACGGAAATATCTTCACATGAAAACTAGACAGATGAATTCTCAGAAACGTCTTTGTGATGAGTGCATTCAACTCACAGACTTGAAGCTTCCTTTTGAAAGAGCAGTTTCGAAACACTCTTTTTGTAGAATCTGCAAGTGGATATTTGGAGTGCTTTGAGGGCTATGCTGGAAAAGTTAATACTTTCACCTAAAAACTAGACAGAAGCATACTCAGAAACTTCTTTGTGATGTGTGCATTGAACTCACAGAGTTGAATCTTTCTTTTGATACAGAAGTTTTGAAACACTCTTTTCGTAGAATCTTCAAGTGGATGGATGGAGTGATTTGAGGCCTATGCTGGAAAAGGAAATACCTTCACGTAGAAACGAGACGAAAGCATTCTCAGACAGTTCCCTGTGCTTTGTGCATTCAACTTACAGAGTTGAACATTCCCTTTGATAGAGCAGTTTTGAAACACTCTTTTTGTAGAATCTGCAAGTGGATATTTGGAGCGCTTTGAGGCCTCTGCTGCCAAAGGAATTATCATTGCATAAAAACTAGATGGAAGCGTTCTCAGAAACTTCCTTGTGATGAGTGCATTCAACTCGCAGAGTGGAACCTTCCTTTCGATAGACCAGTTTTGAAACACTGTTTTTGTAGAATCCGCAAGTGGCTATTTGGAGCTCTTTGAGGCTTTTGCTGGAAAAGGAAATATCTTCATCTACAAACTAGACAGAAGCATTCTCAGAAACTTCTTTGTCATGTGGGGATTGAACTCACAGAGTTGAACATTCCTTTACATAGAGCAGTTTTGCAACACCCTTTCGGTGGAAAGTGAAAGTGCTTATCTGGTGCGATGGCGGCATCTAGTGGATAAGGAAATACATTCAGATGAAAACAAGATACATCCATTCTCAGAAACTTCTTTGTGATGACTGCATTCTACTCACAGAGTTGAACCTTCCTTTTGATAGAACAGTTTTGAAACACTCTTTTTGTGGAATCTGCAAGTGGCTATTTGGAGCGCTTTGAGGCCTATGCTGGAAAAGGAAATCTCTTCACATAAAACCTAGACAGAAGTATTCCCAGAAAGTTTTTCTGATGTGCGCATTCAACTCACCGAGTTGAACCTTCCTTTAGATAGAGCAGTTTTGAAACACTCTGTCTGTAGTACCTGCGAGTGCATATTTGGAGTGCTTTGAGTGCTACACTGTAAAAGCAAATATCTTCACTTGGAATCTAGACAGAAGAATTCTCAGAGACTTTCCTGTGCTCTCTGAATTCCACTCACAGAGTTGAACCTTCCTTTTCATAGAACAGATTTGAAACACTCTTGTGGTAGAATCTGCAAGTCGACATTTGCAAGGTTTGGAGGCCTATCCTGGGAAAGGAAATATCTTCCCATCAAAACTAGATAGAAGCATTCTCAGAAACTTCTTAGTGATGTGCGCATTCAAGTCACAGAGTTGAAGCTTCCTATTGATATAGCAGTTTTGAACCACTCTTTTAGTAGAATCTGCATGTGGATGTTTGGAGAGATAAGAGGCCAACACTGGAAAAGGAAATCTCTTCACGTAAAAACTAGACGGAAGCATTCTCAGAAACTTCAATGGGCTTTACACATTCAACTCACAGAGTGCAATGTTCCTTTTGAGAGCGCAGTTTTAAAACACTGTTTTTGTAGAATTTGCTAGAGGATGTTTGGAGCGATGTGAGGCCTTTGCTGGAAAAGGAAATATCTTCACATAAAACCTAGACAGAAGCATTCTCAGAAACTCCTTTGTGATGAGTGCATTCAAATCACACACTTGAACCTTCCTTTGGAAAGAGCACTATTGAAACACTCTTTCTGAGGAATCTGCAAGTGGATATTTGGAGCGATTTGAGGCCTATGCTGGAAATGAAATATCTTCACCTAAAAACTAGACGGAAGCATTCTCAGAAACTCCTTTGTGATGAGTGCATTCAACTCACAGAGTTGAAGCTTCCTTTTGATAGAGCAGTTTTGAAACACTCTTTTAGCAGCATCTGCAAGTGGATATTTGGAGGGCTTTGAGGCCAAGGCTGGAAAACGAAATATCATCACATAAAAACTCGACAGAAGCATTCTCTGAAACTTCTTTGTGATGAGTGCATTCAACTCACAGACTCGAACGTTTCTTTTGATAGAACAGTTTAGAAACACTCCTTTTGTAGAATCTGCAAGTGTTTATTTGGAGCGCTTTGAGGCCTATGTTGGAAAAGGACATATCTTCACATCAAAAGTAGACAGACGCATTCTCAGAAACTTCTTTGTGATGAGTGCATTGAACTCACAGAGTTGAACCTACCTATTGATAGAGAAGTTTTGAAACACCCTTTTTGTAGAATCTGCAAGTGAATATTTGGCGCGATTTGAGGCCTATGCAGGAAACGGAAATATCTTCACATGAAAACTAGACAGATGAATTCTCAGAAACGTCTTTGTGATGAGTGCATTCAACTCACTGACTTGAAGCTTAATTTTGAAAGAGCAGTTTCGAAACACTCTTTTTGTAGAATCTGCAAGTGGATATTTGGAGCGCTTTGAGGGCTATGCTGGAAAAGTTTATATCTTCACCTAAAAACTAGACAGAAGCATACTCAGAAACTTCTTTGTGATGTATGCATTGAACTCACAGAGCTGAACCTTTCCTTTGATACAGAATTCTGAAACACTCTTTTCGTAGAATCTTCAAGTGGATGTATGGAGTGCTTTGAGGCCTATGCTGGAAAAGGAAATATCTTCACGTAGAAACCGGACAAAAGCATTCTCAGAAAATTCTTTGTGATGAGTGCATTCAACTCACAGAGTTGAAGCTTCCTTTTGATAGAGCAGTTTTGAAACTCTCTTTTAGCAGCATCTGCCAGTGGATATTTGGAGCGCTTTGAGGCCAAGGCTGGAAAACGAAATATCATCACATAAAAACTCGACAGAAGCATTCTCTGAAACTTCTTTGTGATGAGTGCATTCAACTCACAGACTCGAACGTTTCTTTTGATAGAACAGTTTAGAAACACTCCTTTTGTAGAATCTGCAAGTGTTTATTTGGAGCGCTTTGAGGACTTTGTTGGAAAAGGACATATCTTCACATCAAAAGTAGACAGACGCATTCTCAGAAACTTCTTTGTGATGAGTGCATTGTACTCACAGAGTTGAACCTACCTATTGATAAAGAAGTTTTGAAACACCCTTTTTGTAGAATCTGCAAGTGAATATTTGGCACGATTTGAGGCCTATGCTGGAAATGGAAATATCTTCACATGAAAACTAGACAGATGAATTCTCAGAAACGTCTTTGTGATGAGTGCATTCAACTCACAGACTTGAAGCTTCCTTTTGAAAGAGCAGTTTCGAAACACTCTTTTTGTAGAATCTGCAAGTGGATATTTGGAGCGCTTTGAGGGCTATGCTGGAAAATTTAATACCTTCACGTCAAAACTAGACAGAAGCATACTCAGAAACTTCTTTGTGATGTGTGCACTGAACTCACAGAGTTGAACCTTTCTTTTCATACAGAAGTTTTGAAACACTCTTTTCGTAGAATCTTCAAGTGGATGTATGGAGTGCTTTGAGGCCTATGCTGGAAAAGGAAATATCTTCACGTAGAAACTAGACAAAAGCATTCTCAGAAACTTCCCTGTGCTTTGTGCGTTCAACTCACAGAGTTGAACATTCCCTTTGATAGTGCAGTTTTGAAACACTCTTTTTGTAGGATCTGCAAGTGGATATTTGGAGCGCTTTGAGACCTATGCTGCCAAAGGAAATATCATTGCATAAAAACTAGATGGAAGCGTTCTCAGAAACTTCTTTGTGATGAGTGCATTCAACTCGCAGAGTTGAACCTTCCTTTCGATAGACCAGTTTTGAAACACTGTTTTTGTAGAATCCGCAAGTGGCTATTTGAAGCTCTTTGAGGCTTATGCTGGAAAAGGAAATATCTTCGTCTACCAACTAGACAGAAGCATTCTCAGAAACTTCTTTGTCATGTGGGGATTGAACTCACAGAGTTGAACATTCCTTTACATAGAGCAGTTTTGCAACACCCTTTCGGTGGAAAGTGAAAGTGCTTATTTGGTGCGATGGCGGCATCTAGTGGATAAGGAAATACATTCAGATGAAAACAAGATACATCCATTCTCAGAAACTTCTTTGTGATGACTGCATTCTACTCACAGAGTTGAACCTTCCTTTTGATAGAACAGTTTTGAAACACTCTTTTTGTGGAATCTGCAAGTGGCTATTTGGAGCGCTTTGAGGCCTATGCTGGAAAAGGAAATATCTTCACATAAAACCTAGACAGAAGTATTCCCAGAAAGTTTTTCTGATGTGCGCATTCAACTCACCGAGTTGAACCTTCCTTTAGATAGAGCAGTTTTGAAACACTCTGTCTGTAGTACCTGCGAGTGGATATTTGGAGTGCTTTGAGTGCTACACTGTAAAAGCAAATATCTTCACTTGGAATCTAGACAGAAGAATTCTCAGAGACTTCCCTGTGCTCTCTGCATTCCACTCACAGAGTTGAACCTTCCTTTTGATAGAACAGTTTTGAAACACTCTTGTGGTAGAATCTGCAAGTCGATATTTGGAAGGTTTGGAGGCCTATCCTGGGAAAGGAAATGTCTTCCCATCAAAACTAGACAGAAGCATTCTCAGAAACTTCTTAGTGATGTGCGCATTCAAGTCACAGAGTTGAAGCTTCCTTTTGATATAGCAGTTTTGAACCACTCTTTTAGTAGAATCTGCAAGTGGATGTTTGGAGAGCTAAGAGGCCAACACTGGAAAAGGAAATCTCTTCACGTAAAAACTAGACGGAAGCATTCTCAGAAACTTCAATGGGCTTTACGCATTCAACTCACAGAGTGCAATGTTGCTTTTGAGAGCGCAGTTTTAAAACACTGTTTTTGTAGAATTTGCTAGAGGATGTTTGGAGCGATGTGAGGCCTTTGCTGGAAAAGGAAATATCTTCACATAAAACCTAGACAGAAGCATTCTCAGAAACTCCTTTGTGATGAGTGCATTCAAATCACACACTTGAACCTTCCTTTGGAAAGAGCAGTTTTGAAACACTCTTTCTGAAGAATCTGCAAGTGGATATTTGGAGCGATTTGAGGCCTATGCTGGAAATGAAATATCTTCACCTAAAAACTAGACGGAAGCATTCTCAGAAACTCCTTTGTGATGAGTGCATTCAACTCACAGAGTTGAAGCTTCCTTTTGATAGAGCAGTTTTGAAACACTCTTTTAGCAGCATCTGCAAGTGGATATTTGGAGGGCTTTGAGGCCAAGGCTGGAAAACGAAATATCATCACATAAAAACTCGACAGAAGCATTCTCTGAAACTTCTTTGTGATGAGTGCATTCAACTCACAGACTCGAACGTTTCTTTTGATAGAACAGTTTAGAAACACTCCTTTTGTAGAATCTGCAAGTGTTTATTTGGAGCGCTTTGAGGCCTATGTTGGAAAAGGACATATCTTCACATCAAAAGTAGACAGACGCATTCTCAGAAACTTCTTTGTGATGAGTGCATTGAACTCACAGAGTTGAACCTACCTATTGATACAGAAGTTTTGAAACACCCTTTTTGTAGAATCTGCAAGTGAATATTTGGCGCGATTTGAGGCCTATGCAGGAAACGGAAATATCTTCACATGAAAACTAGACAGATGAATTCTCAGAAACGTCTTTGTGATGAGTGCATTCAACTCACAGACTTGAAGCTTCCTTTTGAAAGAGCAGTTTCGAAACACTCTTTTTGTAGAATCTGCAAGTGGATATTTGGAGCGCTTTGAGGGCTATGCTGGAAAAGTTAATACTTTCACCTAAAAACTAGACAGAAGCATACTCAGAAACTTCTTTGTGATGTGTGCATTGAACTCACAGAGTTGAACCTTTCTTTTGATACAGAAGTTTTGAAACACTCTTTTCGTAGAATCTTCAAGTGGATGGATGGAGTGATTTGAGGCCTATGCTGGAAAAGGAAATACCTTCACGTAGAAACGAGACAAAAGCATTCTCAGAAAGTTCCCTGTGCTTTGTGCATTCAACTCACAGAGTTGAACATTCCCTTTGATAGAGCAGTTTTGAAACACTCTTTTTGTAGAATCTGCAAGTGGATATTTGGAGCGCTTTGAGGCCTCTGCTGCCAAAGGAATTATCATTGCATAAAAACTAGATGGAAGCGTTCTCAGAAACTTCCTTGTGATGAGTGCATTCAACTCGCAGAGTGGAACCTTCCTTTCGATAGACCAGTTTTGAAACACTGTTTTTGTAGAATCCGCAAGTGGCTATTTGGAGCTCTTTGAGGCTTTTGCTGGAAAAGGAAATATCTTCATCTACAAACTAGACAGAAGCATTCTCAGAAACTTCTTTGTCATGTGGGGATTGAACTCACAGAGTTGAACATTCCTTTACATAGAGCAGTTTTGCAACACCCTTTCGGTGGAAAGTGAAAGTGCTTATCTGGTGCGATGGCGGCATCTAGTGGATAAGGAAATACATTCAGATGAAAACAAGATACATCCATTCTCAGAAACTTCTTTGTGATGACTGCATTCTACTCACAGTGTTGAGCCTTCCTTTTGATAGAAGAGTTTTGAAACACTCTTTTTGTGGAATCTGCAAGTGGCTATTTGGAGCGCTTTGAGGCCTATGCTGGAAAAGGAAATCTCTTCACATAAAACCTAGACAGAAGTATTCCCAGAAAGTTTTTCTGATGTGCGCATTCAACTCACCGAGTTGAACCTTCCTTTAGATAGAGCAGTTTTGAAACACTCTGTCTGTAGTACCTGCGAGTGCATATTTGGAGTGCTTTGAGTGCTACACTGTAAAAGCAAATATCTTCACTTGGAATCTAGACAGAAGAATTCTCAGAGACTTCCCTGTGCTCTCTGAATTCCACTCACAGAGTTGAACCTTCCTTTTGATAGAACAGTTTTGAAACACTCTTGTGGTAGAATCTGCAAGTCGACATTTGCAAGGTTTGGAGGCCTATCCTGGGAAAGGAAATATCTTCCCATCAAAACTAGATAGAAGCAATCGCAGAAACTTCTTAGTGATGTGCGCATTCAAGTCACAGAGTTGAAGCTTCCTTTTGATACAGCAGTTTTGAACCACTCTGTTAGTAGAATCTGCATGTGGATGTTTGGAGAGCTAAGAGGCCAACACTGGAAAAGGAAATATCTTCAGGTAAAAACTAGACGGAAGCATTCTCAGAAACTTCAATGGGCTTTACGCATTCAACTCACAGAGTGCAATGTTCCTTTTGAGAGCGCAGTTTTAAAACACTGTTTTTGTAGAATTTGCTAGAGGATGTTTGGAGCGATGTGAGGCCTTTGCTGGAAAAGGAAATATCTTCACATAAAACCTAGACAGAAGCATTCTCAGAAACTCCTTTGTGATGAGTGCATTCAAATCACACACTTGAACCTTCCTTTGGAAAGAGCACTTTTGAAACACTCTTTCTGAGGAATCTGCAAGTGGATATTTGGAGCGATTTGAGGCCTATGCTGGAAATGAAATATCTTCACCTAAAAACTAGACGGAAGCATTCTCAGAAACTCCTTTGTGATGAGTGCATTCAACTCACAGAGTTGAAGCTTCCTTTTGATAGAGCAGTTTTGAAACACTCTTTTAGCAGCATCTGCAAGTGGATATTTGGAGGGCTTTGAGGCCAAGGCTGGAAAACGAAATATCATCACATAAAAACTCGACAGAAGCATTCTCTGAAACTTCTTTGTGATGAGTGCATTCAACTCACAGACTCGAACGTTTCTTTTGATACAACAGTTTAGAAACACTCCTTTTGTAGAATCTGCAAGTGTTTATTTGGAGCGCTTTGAGGACTTTGTTGGAAAAGGACATATCTTCACATCAAAAGTAGACAGACGCATTCTCAGAAACTTCTTTGTGATGAGTGCATTGTACTCACAGAGTTGAACCTACCTATTGATAGAGAAGTTTTGAAACACCCTTTTTGTAGAATCTGCAAGTGAATATTTGGCGCGATTTGAGGCCTATGCTGGAAATGGAAATATCTTCACATGAAAACTAGACAGATGAATTCTCAGAAACGTCTTTGTGATGAGTGCATTCAACTCACAGACTTGAAGCTTCCTTTTGAAAGAGCAGTTTCGAAACACTCTTTTTGTAGAATCTGCAAGTGGATATTTGGAGTGCTTTGAGGGCTATGCTGGAAAAGTTAATACCTTCACGTCAAAACTAGACAGAAGCATACTCAGAAACTTCTTTGTGATGTGTGCACTGAACTCACAGAGTTGAACCTTTCTTTTCATACAGAAGTTTTGAAACACTCTTTTCGTAGAATCTTCAAGTGGATGTATGGAGTGCTTTGAGGCCTATGCTGGAAAAGGAAATATCTTCACGTAGAAACTAGACAAAAGCATTCTCAGAAACTTCCCTGTGCTTTGTGCATTCAACTCACAGAGTTGAACATTCCCTTTGATAGAGCAGTTTTGAAACACTCTTTTTGTAGGATCTGCAAGTGGATATTTGGAGCGCTTTGAGACCTATGCTGCCAAAGGAAATATCATTGCATAAAAACTAGATGGAAGCGTTCTCAGGAACTTCTTTGTGATGAGTGCATTCAACTCGCAGAGTTGAACCTTCCTTTCGATAGACCAGTTTTGAAACACTGTTTTTGTAGAATCCGCAAGTGGCTATTTGAAGCTCTTTGAGGCTTATGCTGGAAAAGGAAATATCTTCGTCTACCAACTAGACAGAAGCATTCTCAGAAACTTCTTTGTCATGTGGGGATTGAACTCACAGAGTTGAACATTCCTTTACATAGAGCAGTTTTGCAACACCCTTTCGGTGGAAAGTGAAAGTGCTTATTTGGTGCGATGGCGGCATCTAGTGGATAAGGAAATACATTCAGATGAAAACAAGATACATCCATTCTCAGAAACTTCTTTGTGATGACTGCATTCTACTCACAGAGTTGAACCTTCCTTTTGATAGAACAGTTTTGAAACACTCTTTTTGTGGAATCTGCAAGTGGTTATTTGGAGCGCTTTGAGGCCTATGCCGGAAAAGGAAATCTCTTCACATAAAACCTAGACAGAAGTATTCCCAGAAAGTTTTTCTGATGTGCGCATTCAACTCACCGAGTTGAACCTTCCTTTAGATAGAGCAGTTTTGAAACACTCTGTCTGTAGTACCTGCGAGTGGATATTTGGAGTGCTTTGAGTGCTACACTGTAAAAGCAAATATCTTCACTTGGAATCTAGACAGAAGAATTCTCAGAGACTTCCCTGTGCTCTCTGCATTCCACTCACAGAGTTGAACCTTCCTTTTGATAGAACAGTTTTGAAACACTCTTGTGGTAGAATCTGCAAGTCGATATTTGGAAGGTTTGGAGGCCTATCCTGGGAAAGGAAATGTCTTCCCATCAAAACTAGACAGAAGCATTCTCAGAAACTTCTTAGTGATGTGCGCATTCAAGTCACAGAGTTGAAGCTTCCTTTTGATATAGCAGTTTTGAACCACTCTTTTAGTAGAATCTGCAAGTGGATGTTTGGAGAGCTAAGAGGCCAACACTGGAAAAGGAAATCTCTTCACGTAAAAACTAGACGGAAGCATTCTCAGAAACTTCAATGGGCTTTACGCATTCAACTCACAGAGTGCAATGTTGCTTTTGAGAGCGCAGTTTTAAAACACTGTTTTTGTAGAATTTGCTAGAGGATGTTTGGAGCGATGTGAGGCCTTTGCTGGAAAAGGAAATATCTTCACATAAAACCTAGACAGAAGCATTCTCAGAAACTCCTTTGTGATGAGTGCATTCAAATCACACACTTGAACCTTCCTTTGGAAAGAGCAGTTTTGAAACACTCTTTCTGAAGAATCTGCAAGTGGATATTTGGAGCGATTTGAGGCCTATGCTGGAAATGAAATATCTTCACCTAAAAACTAGACGGAAGCATTCTCAGAAACTCCTTTGTGATGATTGCATTCAACTCACAGAGTTGAAGCTTCCTTTTGATAGAGCAGTTTTGAAACACTCTTTTAGCAGCATCTGCAAGTGGATATTTGGAGCGCTTTGAGGCCAAGGCTGGAAAACGAAATATCATCACATAAAAACTCGACAGAAGCATTCTCTGAAACTTCTTTGTGATGAGTGCATTCAACTCACAGACTCGAACGTTTCTTTTGATAGAACAGTTTAGAAACACTCCTTTTGTAGAATCTGCAAGTGTTTATTTGGAGCGCTTTGAGGCCTATGTTGGAAAAGGACATATCTTCACATCAAAAGTAGACAGACGCATTCTCAGAAACTTCTTTGTGATGAGTGCATTGAACTCACAGAGTTCAACCTACCTATTGATAGAGAAGTTTTGAAACACCCTTTTTGTAGTATCTGCAAGTGAATATTTGGCGCGATTTGAGGCCTATGCAGGAAACGGAAATATCTTCACATGAAAACTAGACAGATGAATTCTCAGAAACGTCTTTGTGATGAGTGCATTCAACTCACTGACTTGAAGCTTAATTTTGAAAGAGCAGTTTCGAAACACTCTTTTTGTAGAATCTGCAAGTGGATATTTGGAGCGCTTTGAGGGCTATGCTGGAAAAGTTTATATCTTCACCTAAAAACTAGACAGAAGCATACTCAGAAACTTCTTTGTGATGTATGCATTGAACTCACAGAGCTGAACCTTTCCTTTGATACAGAATTTTGAAACACTCTTTTCGTAGAATCTTCAAGTGGATGTATGGAGTGCTTTGAGGCCTATGCTGGAAAAGGAAATATCTTCACGTAGAAACCGGACAAAAGCATTCTCAGAAAATTCTTTGTGATGAGTGCATTCAACTCACAGAGTTGAAGCTTCCTTTTGATAGAGCAGTTTTGAAACTCTCTTTTAGCAGCATCTGCCAGTGGATATTTGGAGCGCTTTGAGGCCAAGGCTGGAAAACGAAATATCATCACATAAAAACTCGACAGAAGCATTCTCTGAAACTTCTTTGTGATGAGTGCATTCAACTCACAGACTCGAACGTTTCTTTTGATAGAACAGTTTAGAAACACTCCTTTTGTAGAATCTGCAAGTGTTTATTTGGAGCGCTTTGAGGACTTTGTTGGAAAAGGACATATCTTCACATCAAAAGTAGACAGACGCATTCTCAGAAACTTCTTTGTGATGAGTGCATTGTACTCACAGAGTTGAACCTACCTATTGATAAAGAAGTTTTGAAACACCCTTTTTGTAGAATCTGCAAGTGAATATTTGGCGCGATTTGAGGCCTATGCTGGAAATGGAAATATCTTCACATGAAAACTAGACAGATGAATTCTCAGAAACGTCTTTGTGATGAGTGCATTCAACTCACAGACTTGAAGCTTCCTTTTGAAAGAGCAGTTTCGAAACACTCTTTTTGTAGAATCTGCAAGTGGATATTTGGAGCGCTTTGAGGGCTATGCTGGAAAAGTTAATACCTTCACGTCAAAACTAGACAGAAGCATACTCAGAAAATTCTTTGTGATGTGTGCACTGAACTCACAGAGTTGAACCTTTCTTTTCATACAGAAGTTTTGAAACACTCTTTTCGTAGAATCTTCAAGTGGATGTATGGAGTGCTTTGAGGCCTATGCTGGAAAAGGAAATATCTTCACGTAGAAACTAGACAAAAGCATTCTCAGAAACTTCCCTGTGCTTTGTGCATTCAACTCACAGAGTTGAACATTCCCTTTGATAGAGCAGTTTTGAAACACTCTTTTTGTAGGATCTGCAAGTGGATATTTGGAGCGCTTTGAGACCTATGCTGCCAAAGGAAATATCATTGCATAAAAACTAGATGGAAGCGTTCTCAGGAACTTCTTTGTGATGAGTGCATTCAACTCGCAGAGTTGAACCTTCCTTTCGATAGACCAGTTTTGAAACACTGTTTTTGTAGAATCCGCAAGTGGCTATTTGAAGCTCTTTGAGGCTTATGCTGGAAAAGGAAATATCTTCGTCTACCAACTAGACAGAAGCATTCTCAGAAACTTCTTTGTCATGTGGGGATTGAACTCACAGAGTTGAACATTCCTTTACATAGAGCAGTTTTGCAACACCCTTTCGGTGGAAAGTGAAAGTGCTTATTTGGTGCGATGGCGGCATCTAGTGGATAAGGAAATACATTCAGATGAAAACAAGATACATCCATTCTCAGAAACTTCTTTGTGATGACTGCATTCTACTCACAGAGTTGAACCTTCCTTTTGATAGAACAGTTTTGAAACACTCTTTTTGTGGAATCTGCAAGTGGTTATTTGGAGCGCTTTGAGGCCTATGCCGGAAAAGGAAATCTCTTCACATAAAACCTAGACAGAAGTATTCCCAGAAAGTTTTTCTGATGTGCGCATTCAACTCACCGAGTTGAACCTTCCTTTAGATAGAGCAGTTTTGAAACACTCTGTCTGTAGTACCTGCGAGTGGATATTTGGAGTGCTTTGAGTGCTACACTGTAAAAGCAAATATCTTCACTTGGAATCTAGACAGAAGAATTCTCAGAGACTTCCCTGTGCTCTCTGCATTCCACTCACAGAGTTGAACCTTCCTTTTGATAGAACAGTTTTGAAACACTCTTGTGGTAGAATCTGCAAGTCGATATTTGGAAGGTTTGGAGGCCTATCCTGGGAAAGGAAATGTCTTCCCATCAAAACTAGACAGAAGCATTCTCAGAAACTTCTTAGTGATGTGCGCATTCAAGTCACAGAGTTGAAGCTTCCTTTTGATATAGCAGTTTTGAACCACTCTTTTAGTAGAATCTGCAAGTGGATGTTTGGAGAGCTAAGAGGCCAACACTGGAAAAGGAAATCTCTTCACGTAAAAACTAGACGGAAGCATTCTCAGAAACTTCAATGGGCTTTACGCATTCAACTCACAGAGTGCAATGTTGCTTTTGAGAGCGCAGTTTTAAAACACTGTTTTTGTAGAATTTGCTAGAGGATGTTTGGAGCGATGTGAGGCCTTTGCTGGAAAAGGAAATATCTTCACATAAAACCTAGACAGAAGCATTCTCAGAAACTCCTTTGTGATGAGTGCATTCAAATCACACACTTGAACCTTCCTTTGGAAAGAGCAGTTTTGAAACACTCTTTCTGAAGAATCTGCAAGTGGATATTTGGAGCGATTTGAGGCCTATGCTGGAAATGAAATATCTTCACCTAAAAACTAGACGGAAGCATTCTCAGAAACTCCTTTGTGATGATTGCATTCAACTCACAGAGTTGAAGCTTCCTTTTGATAGAGCAGTTTTGAAACACTCTTTTAGCAGCATCTGCAAGTGGATATTTGGAGCGCTTTGAGGCCAAGGCTGGAAAACGAAATATCATCACATAAAAACTCGACAGAAGCATTCTCTGAAACTTCTTTGTGATGAGTGCATTCAACTCACAGACTCGAACGTTTCTTTTGATAGAACAGTTTAGAAACACTCCTTTTGTAGAATCTGCAAGTGTTTATTTGGAGCGCTTTGAGGCCTATGTTGGAAAAGGACATATCTTCACATCAAAAGTAGACAGACGCATTCTCAGAAACTTCTTTGTGATGAGTGCATTGAACTCACAGAGTTCAACCTACCTATTGATAGAGAAGTTTTGAAACACCCTTTTTGTAGTATCTGCAAGTGAATATTTGGCGCGATTTGAGGCCTATGCAGGAAACGGAAATATCTTCACATGAAAACTAGACAGATGAATTCTCAGAAACGTCTTTGTGATGAGTGCATTCAACTCACTGACTTGAAGCTTAATTTTGAAAGAGCAGTTTCGAAACACTCTTTTTGTAGAATCTGCAAGTGGATATTTGGAGCGCTTTGAGGGCTATGCTGGAAAAGTTTATATCTCCACCTAAAAACTAGACAGAAGCATACTCAGAAACTTCTTTGTGATGTATGCATTGAACTCACAGAGCTGAACCTTTCCTTTGATACAGAATTTTGAAACACTCTTTTCGTAGAATCTTCAAGTGGATGTATGGAGTGCTTTGAGGCCTATGCTGGAAAAGGAAATATCTTCACGTAGAAACCGGACAAAAGCATTCTCAGAAAATTCTTTGTGATGAGTGCATTCAACTCACAGAGTTGAAGCTTCCTTTTGATAGAGCAGTTTTGAAACTCTCTTTTAGCAGCATCTGCCAGTGGATATTTGGAGCGCTTTGAGGCCAAGGCTGGAAAACGAAATATCATCACATAAAAACTCGACAGAAGCATTCTCTGAAACTTCTTTGTGATGAGTGCATTCAACTCACAGACTCGAACGTTTCTTTTGATAGAACAGTTTAGAAACACTCCTTTTGTAGAATCTGCAAGTGTTTATTTGGAGCGCTTTGAGGACTTTGTTGGAAAAGGACATATCTTCACATCAAAAGTAGACAGACGCATTCTCAGAAACTTCTTTGTGATGAGTGCATTGTACTCACAGAGTTGAACCTACCTATTGATAAAGAAGTTTTGAAACACCCTTTTTGTAGAATCTGCAAGTGAATATTTGGCGCGATTTGAGGCCTATGCTGGAAATGGAAATATCTTCACATGAAAACTAGACAGATGAATTCTCAGAAACGTCTTTGTGATGAGTGCATTCAACTCACAGACTTGAAGCTTCCTTTTGAAAGAGCAGTTTCGAAACACTCTTTTTGTAGAATCTGCAAGTGGATATTTGGAGCGCTTTGAGGGCTAGGCTGGAAAAGTTAATACCTTCACGTCAAAACTAGACAGAAGCATACTCAGAAACTTCTTTGTGATGTGTGCACTGAACTCACAGAGTTGAACCTTTCTTTTCATACAGAAGTTTTGAAACACTCTTTTCGTAGAATCTTCAAGTGGATGTATGGAGTGCTTTGAGGCCTATGCTGGAAAAGGAAATATCTTCACGTAGAAACTAGACAAAAGCATTCTCAGAAACTTCCCTGTGCTTTGTGCATTCAACTCACAGAGTTGAACATTCCCTTTGATAGAGCAGTTTTGAAACACTCTTTTTGTAGGATCTGCAAGTGGATATTTGGAGCGCTTTGAGACCTATGCTGCCAAAGGAAATATCATTGCATAAAAACTAGATGGAAGCGTTCTCAGAAACTTCTTTGTGATGAGTGCATTCAACTCGCAGAGTGGAACCTTCCTTTCGATAGACCAGTTTTGAAACACTGTTTTTGTAGAATCCGCAAGTGGCAATTTGAAGCTCTTTGAGGCTTATGCTGGAAAAGGAAATATCTTCGTCTACCAACTAGACAGAAGCATTCTCAGAAACTTCTTTGTCATGTGGGGATTGAACTCACAGAGTTGAACATTAATTTACATAGAGCAGTTTTGCAACACCCTTTCGGTGGAAAGTGAAAGTGCTTATTTGGTGCGATGGCGGCATCTAGTGGATAAGGAAATACATTCAGATGAAAACAAGATACATCCATTCTCAGAAACTTCTTTGTGATGACTGCATTCTACTCACAGAGTTGAACCTTCCTTTTGATAGAACAGTTTTGAAACACTCTTTTTGTGGAATCTGCAAGTGGCTATTTGGAGCGCTTTGAGGCCTATGCTGGAAAAGGAAATCTCTTCACATAAAACCTAGACAGAAGTATTCCCAGAAAGTTTTTCTGATGTGTGCATTCAACTCACCGAGTTGAACCTTCCTTTAGATAGAGCAGTTTTGAAACACTCTGTCTGTAGTACCTGCGAGTGGATATTTGGAGTGCTTTGAGTGCTACACTGTAAAAGCAAATATCTTCACTTGGAATCTAGACAGAAGAATTCTCAGAGACTTCCCTGTGCTCTCTGCATTCCACTCACAGAGTTGAACCTTCCTTTTGATAGAACAGTTTTGAAACACTCTTGTGGTAGAATCTGCAAGTCGATATTTGGAAGGTTTGGAGGCCTATCCTGGGAAAGGAAATGTCTTCCCATCAAAACTAGACAGAAGCATTCTCAGAAACTTCTTAGTGATGTGCGCATTCAAGTCACAGAGTTGAAGCTTCCTTTTGATATAGCAGTTTTGAACCACTCTTTTAGTAGAATCTGCAAGTGGATGTTTGGAGAGCTAAGAGGCCAACACTGGAAAAGGAAATCTCTTCACGTAAAAACTAGACGGAAGCATTCTCAGAAACTTCAATGGGCTTTACGCATTCAACTCACAGAGTGCAATGTTGCTTTTGAGAGCGCAGTTTTAAAACACTGTTTTTGTAGAATTTGCTAGAGGATGTTTGGAGCGATGTGAGGCCTTTGCTGGAAAAGGAAATATCTTCACATAAAACCTAGACAGAAGCATTCTCAGAAACTCCTTTGTGATGAGTGCATTCAAATCACACACTTGAACCTTCCTTTGGAAAGAGCAGTTTTGAAACACTCTTTCTGAAGAATCTGCAAGTGGATATTTGGAGCGATTTGAGGCCTATGCTGGAAATGAAATATCTTCACCTAAAAACTAGACGGAAGCATTCTCAGAAACTCCTTTGTGATGAGTGCATTCAACTCACAGAGTTGAAGCTTCCTTTTGATAGAGCAGTTTTGAAACACTCTTTTAGCAGCATCTGCAAGTGGATATTTGGAGCGCTTTGAGGCCAAGGCTGGAAAACGAAATATCATCACATAAAAACTCGACAGAAGCATTCTCTGAAACTTCTTTGTGATGAGTGCATTCAACTCACAGACTCGAACGTTTCTTTTGATAGAACAGTTTAGAAACACTCCTTTTGTAGAATCTGCAAGTGTTTATTTGGAGCGCTTTGAGGCCTATGTTGGAAAAGGACATATCTTCACATCAAAAGTAGACAGACGCATTCTCAGAAACTTCTTTGTGATGAGTGCATTGAACTCACAGAGTTGAACCTACCTATTGATAGAGAAGTTTTGAAACACCCTTTTTGTAGTATCTGCAAGTGAATATTTGGCGCGATTTGAGGCCTATGCAGGAAACGGAAATATCTTCACATGAAAACTAGACAGATGAATTCTCAGAAACGTCTTTGTGATGAGTGCATTCAACTCACTGACTTGAAGCTTAATTTTGAAAGAGCCGTTTCGAAACACTCTTTTTGTAGAATCTGCAAGTGGATATTTGGAGCGCTTTGAGGGCTATGCTGGAAAAGTTTATATCTTCACCTAAAAACTAGACAGAAGCATACTCAGAAACTTCTTTGTGATGTATGCATTGAACTCACAGAGCTGAACCTTTCCTTTGATACAGAATTTTGAAACACTCTTTTCGTAGAATCTTCAAGTGGATGTATGGAGTGCTTTGAGGCCTATGCTGGAAAAGGAAATATCTTCACGTAGAAACCGGACAAAAGCATTCTCAGAAAATTCTTTGTGATGAGTGCATTCAACTCACAGAGTTGAAGCTTCCTTTTGATAGAGCAGTTTTGAAACTCTCTTTTAGCAGCATCTGCCAGTGGATATTTGGAGCGCTTTGAGGCCAAGGCTGGAAAACGAAATATCATCACATAAAAACTCGACAGAAGCATTCTCTGAAACTTCTTTGTGATGAGTGCATTCAACTCACAGACTCGAACGTTTCTTTTGATAGAACAGTTTAGAAACACTCCTTTTGTAGAATCTGCAAGTGTTTATTTGGAGCGCTTTGAGGACTTTGTTGGAAAAGGACATATCTTCACATCAAAAGTAGACAGACGCATTCTCAGAAACTTCTTTGTGATGAGTGCATTGTACTCACAGAGTTGAACCTACCTATTGATAAAGAAGTTTTGAAACACCCTTTTTGTAGAATCTGCAAGTGAATATTTGGCGCGATTTGAGGCCTATGCTGGAAATGGAAATATCTTCACATGAAAACTAGACAGATGAATTCTCAGAAACGTCTTTGTGATGAGTGCATTCAACTCACAGACTTGAAGCTTCCTTTTGAAAGAGCAGTTTCGAAACACTCTTTTTGTAGAATCTGCAAGTGGATATTTGGAGCGCTTTGAGGGCTATGCTGGAAAAGTTAATACCTTCACGTAAAAACTAGACAGAAGCATACTCAGAAACTTCTTTGTGATGTGTGCACTGAACTCACAGAGTTGAACCTTTCTTTTCATACAGAAGTTTTGAAACACTCTTTTCGTAGAATCTTCAAGTGGATGTATGGAGTGCTTTGAGGCCTATGCTGGAAAAGGAAATATCTTCACGTAGAAACTAGACAAAAGCATTCTCAGAAACTTCCCTGTACTTTGTGCATTCAACTCACAGAGTTGAACATTCCCTTTGATAGAGCAGTTTTGAAACACTCTTTTTGTAGGATCTGCAAGTGGATATTTGGAGCGCTTTGAGACCTATGCTGCCAAAGGAAATATCATTGCATAAAAACTAGATGGAAGCGTTCTCAGAAACTTCTTTGTGATGAGTGCATTCAACTCGCAGAGTTGAACCTTCCTTTCGATAGACCAGTTTTGAAACACTGTTTTTGTAGAATCCGCAAGTGGCTATTTGAAGCTCTTTGAGGCTTATGCTGGAAAAGGAAATATCTTCGTCTACCAACTAGACCGAAGCATTCTCAGAAACTTCTTTGTCATGTGGGGATTGAACTCACAGAGTTGAACATTCCTTTACATAGAGCAGTTTTGCAACACCCTTTCGGTGGAAAGTGAAAGTGCTTATTTGGTGCGATGGCGGCATCTAGTGGATAAGGAAATACATTCAGATGAAAACAAGATACATCCATTCTCAGAAACTTCTTTGTGATGACTGCATTCTACTCACAGAGTTGAACCTTCCTTTTGATAGAACAGTTTTGAAACACTCTTTTTGTGGAATCTGCAAGTGGCTATTTGGAGCGCTTTGAGGCCTATGCTGGAAAAGGAAATCTCTTCACATAAAACCTAGACAGAAGTATTCCCAGAAAGTTTTTCTGATGTGCGCATTCAACTCACCGAGTTGAACCTTGCTTTAGATAGAGCAGTTTTGAAACACTCTGTCTGTAGTACCTGCGAGTGGATATTTGGAGTGCTTTGAGTGCTACACTGTAAAAGCAAATATCTTCACTTGGAATCTTGACAGAAGAATTCTCAGAGACTTCCCTGTGCTCCCTGCATTCCACTCACAGAGTTGAACCTTCCTTTTGATAGAACAGTTTTGAAACACTCTTGTGGTAGAATCTGCAAGTCGATATTTGGAAGGTTTGGAGGCCTATCCTGGGAAAGGAAATGTCTTCCCATCAAAACTAGACAGAAGCATTCTCAGAAACATCTTAGTGATGTGCGCATTCAAGTCACAGAGTTGAAGCTTCCTTTTGATATAGCAGTTTTGAACCACTCTTTTAGTAGAATCTGCAAGTGGATGTTTGGAGAGCTAAGAGGCCAACACTGGAAAAGGAAATCTCTTCACGTAAAAACTAGACGGAAGCATTCTCAGAAACTTCAATGGGCTTTACGCATTCAACTCACAGAGTGCAATGTTGCTTTTGAGAGCGCAGTTTTAAAACCCTGTTTTTGTAGAATTTGCTAGAGGATGTTTGGAGCGATGTGAGGCCTTTGCTGGAAAAGGAAATATCTTCACATAAAACCTAGACAGAAGCATTCTCAGAAACTCCTTTGTGATGAGTGCATTCAAATCACACACTTGAACCTTCCTTTGGAAAGAGCAGTTTTGAAACACTCTTTCTGAAGAATCTGCAAGTGGATATTTGGAGCGATTTGAGGCCTATGCTGGAAATGAAATATCTTCACCTAAAAACTAGACGGAAGCATTCTCAGAAACTCCTTTGTGATGAGTGCATTCAACTCACAGAGTTGAAGCTTCCTTTTGATAGAGCAGTTTTGAAACACTCTTTTAGCAGCATCTGCAAGTGGATATTTGGAGCGCTTTGAGGCCAAGGCTGGAAAACGAAATCTCATCACATAAAAACTCGACAGAAGCATTCTCTGAAACTTCTTTGTGATGAGTGCATTCAACTCACAGACTCGAACGTTTCTTTTGATAGAACAGTTTAGAAACACTCCTTTTGTAGAATCTGCAAGTGTTTATTTGGAGCGCTTTGAGGCCTATGTTGGAAAAGGACATATCTTCACATCAAAAGTAGACAGACGCATTCTCAGAAACTTCTTTGTGATGAGTGCATTGAACTCACAGAGTTGAACCTACCTATTGATAGAGAAGTTTTGAAACACCCTTTTTGTAGAATCTGCAAGTGAATATTTGGCGCGATTTGAGGCCTATGCAGGAAACGGAAATATCTTCACATGAAAACTAGACAGATGAATTCTCAGAAACGTCTTTGTGATGAGTGCATTCAACTCACTGACATGAAGCTTAATTTTGAAAGAGCAGTTTCGAAACACTCTTTTTGTAGAATCTGCAAGTGGATATTTGGAGTGCTTTGAGGGCTATGCTGGAAAAGTTTATATCTTCACCTAAAAACTAGACAGAAGCATACTCAGAAACTTCTTTGTGATGTATGCATTGAACTCACAGAGCTGAACCTTTCCTTTGATACAGAATTTTGAAACACTCTTTTCGTAGAATCTTCAAGTGGATGAATGGAGTGCTTTGAGGCCTATGCTGGAAAAGGAAATATCTTCACGTAGAAACCGGACAAAAGCATTCTCAGAAAATTCTTTGTGATGAGTGCATTCAACTCACAGAGTTGAAACTTCCTTTTGATAGAGCAGTTTTGAAACTCTCTTTTAGCAGCATCTGCCAGTGGATAATTGGAGCGCTTTGAGGCCAAGGCTGGAAAACGAAATATCATCACATAAAAACTCGACAGAAGCATTCTCTGAAACTTCTTTGTGATGAGTGCATTCAACTCACAGACTCGAACGTTTCTTTTGATAGAACAGTTTAGAAACACTCCTTTTGTAGAATCTGCAAGTGTTTATTTGGAGCGCTTTGAGGACTTTGTTGGAAAAGGACATATCTTCACATCAAAAGTAGACAGACGCATTCTCAGAAACTTCTTTGTGATGAGTGCATTGTACTCACAGAGTTGAACCTACCTATTGATAAAGAAGTTTTGAAACACCCTTTTTGTAGAATCTGCAAGTGAATATTTGGCTCGATTTGAGGCCTATGCTGGAAATGGAAATATCTTCACATGAAAACTAGACAGATGAATTCTCAGAAACGTCTTTGTGATGAGTGCATTCAACTCACAGACTTGAAGCTTCCTTTTGAAAGAGCAGTTTCGAAACACTCTTTTTGTAGAATCTGCAAGTGGATATTTGGAGCGCTTTGAGGGCTTTGCTGGAAAAGTTAATACCTTCACGTAAAAACTAGACAGAAGCATACTCAGAAACTTCTTTGTGATGTGTGCACTGAACTCACAGAGTTGAACCTTTCTTTTGATACAGAAGTTTTGAAACACTCTTTTCGTAGAATCTTCAAGTGGATGTATGGAGTGCTTTGAGGCCTATGCTGGAAAAGGAAATATCTTCACGTAGAAACTAGACAAAAGCATTCTCAGAAACTTCCCTGTGCTTTGTGCATTCAACTCACAGAGTTGAACATTCCCTTTGATAGAGCAGTTTTGAAACACTCTTTTTGTAGGATCTGCAAGTGGATATTTGGAGCGCTTTGAGACCTATGCTGCCAAAGGAATTATCATTGCATAAAAACTAGATGGAAGCGTTCTCAGAAACTTCCTTGTGATGAGTGCATCCAACTCGCAGAGTGGAACCTTCCTTTCGATAGACCAGTTTTGAAACACTGTTTTTGTAGAATCCGCAAGTGGCTATTTGGAGCTCTTTGAGGCTTTTGCTGGAAAAGGAAATATCTTCCTCTACAAACTAGACAGAAGCATTCTCAGAAACTTCTTTGTCATGTGGGGATTGAACTCACAGAGTTGAACATTCCTTTACATAGAGCAGTTTTGCAACACCCTTTCGGTGGAAAGTGAAAGTGCTTATTTGGTGCGATGGCGGCATCTAGTGGATAAGGAAATACATTCAGATGAAAACAAGATACATCCATTCTCAGAAACTTCTTTGTGATGACTGCATTCTACTCACAGAGTTGAACCTTCCTTTTGATAGAACAGTTTTGAAACACTCTTTTTGTGGAATCTGCAAGTGGCTATTTGGAGCGCTTTGAGGCCTATGCTGGAAAAGGAAATCTCTTCACATAAAACCTAGACAGAAGTATTCCCAGAAAGATTTTCTGATGTGCGCATTCAACTCACCGAGTTGAACCTTGCTTTAGATAGAGCAGTTTTGAAACACTCTGTCTGTAGTACCTGCGAGTGGATATTTGGAGTGCTTTGAGTGCTACACTGTAAAAGCAAATATCTTCACTTGGAATCTTGACAGAAGAATTCTCAGAGACTTCCCTGTGCTCCCTGCATTCCACTCACAGAGTTGAACCTTCCTTTTGATAGAACAGTTTTGAAACACTCTTGTGGTAGAATCTGCAAGTCGATATTTGGAAGGTTTGGAGGCCTATCCTGGGAAAGGAAATGTCTTCCCATCAAAACTAGACAGAAGCATTCTCAGAAACATCTTAGTGATGTGCGCATTCAAGTCACAGAGTTGAAGCTTCCTTTTGATATAGCAGTTTTGAACCACTCTTTTAGTAGAATCTGCAAGTGGATGTTTGGAGAGCTAAGAGGCCAACACTGGAAAAGGAAATCTCTTCACGTAAAAACTAGACGGAAGCATTCTCAGAAACTTCAATGGGCTTTACGCATTCAACTCACAGAGTGCAATGTTGCTTTTGAGAGCGCAGTTTTAAAACCCTGTTTTTGTAGAATTTGCTAGAGGATGTTTGGAGCGATGTGAGGCCTTTGCTGGAAAAGGAAATATCTTCACATAAAACCTAGACAGAAGCATTCTCAGAAACTCCTTTGTGATGAGTGCATTCAAATCACACACTTGAACCTTCCTTTGGAAAGAGCAGTTTTGAAACACTCTTTCTGAAGAATCTGCAAGTGGATATTTGGAGCGATTTGAGGCCTATGCTGGAAATGAAATATCTTCACCTAAAAACTAGACGGAAGCATTCTCAGAAACTCCTTTGTGATGAGTGCATTCAACTCACAGAGTTGAAGCTTCCTTTTGATAGAGCAGTTTTGAAACACTCTTTTAGCAGCATCTGCAAGTGGATATTTGGAGCGCTTTGAGGCCAAGGCTGGAAAACGAAATCTCATCACATAAAAACTCGACAGAAGCATTCTCTGAAACTTCTTTGTGATGAGTGCATTCAACTCACAGACTCGAACGTTTCTTTTGATAGAACAGTTTAGAAACACTCCTTTTGTAGAATCTGCAAGTGTTTATTTGGAGCGCTTTGAGGCCTATGTTGGAAAAGGACATATCTTCACATCAAAAGTAGACAGACGCATTCTCAGAAACTTCTTTGTGATGAGTGCATTGAACTCACAGAGTTGAACCTACCTATTGATAGAGAAGTTTTGAAACACCCTTTTTGTAGAATCTGCAAGTGAATATTTGGCGCGATTTGAGGCCTATGCAGGAAACGGAAATATCTTCACATGAAAACTAGACAGATGAATTCTCAGAAACGTCTTTGTGATGAGTGCATTCAACTCACTGACATGAAGCTTAATTTTGAAAGAGCAGTTTCGAAACACTCTTTTTGTAGAATCTGCAAGTGGATATTTGGAGTGCTTTGAGGGCTATGCTGGAAAAGTTTATATCTTCACCTAAAAACTAGACAGAAGCATACTCAGAAACTTCTTTGTGATGTATGCATTGAACTCACAGAGCTGAACCTTTCCTTTGATACAGAATTTTGAAACACTCTTTTCGTAGAATCTTCAAGTGGATGAATGGAGTGCTTTGAGGCCTATGCTGGAAAAGGAAATATCTTCACGTAGAAACCGGACAAAAGCATTCTCAGAAAATTCTTTGTGATGAGTGCATTCAACTCACAGAGTTGAAACTTCCTTTTGATAGAGCAGTTTTGAAACTCTCTTTTAGCAGCATCTGCCAGTGGATAATTGGAGCGCTTTGAGGCCAAGGCTGGAAAACGAAATATCATCACATAAAAACTCGACAGAAGCATTCTCTGAAACTTCTTTGTGATGAGTGCATTCAACTCACAGACTCGAACGTTTCTTTTGATAGAACAGTTTAGAAACACTCCTTTTGTAGAATCTGCAAGTGTTTATTTGGAGCGCTTTGAGGACTTTGTTGGAAAAGGACATATCTTCACATCAAAAGTAGACAGACGCATTCTCAGAAACTTCTTTGTGATGAGTGCATTGTACTCACAGAGTTGAACCTACCTATTGATAAAGAAGTTTTGAAACACCCTTTTTGTAGAATCTGCAAGTGAATATTTGGCTCGATTTGAGGCCTATGCTGGAAATGGAAATATCTTCACATGAAAACTAGACAGATGAATTCTCAGAAACGTCTTTGTGATGAGTGCATTCAACTCACAGACTTGAAGCTTCCTTTTGAAAGAGCAGTTTCGAAACACTCTTTTTGTAGAATCTGCAAGTGGATATTTGGAGCGCTTTGAGGGCTTTGCTGGAAAAGTTAATACCTTCACGTAAAAACTAGACAGAAGCATACTCAGAAACTTCTTTGTGATGTGTGCACTGAACTCACAGAGTTGAACCTTTCTTTTGATACAGAAGTTTTGAAACACTCTTTTCGTAGAATCTTCAAGTGGATGTATGGAGTGCTTTGAGGCCTATGCTGGAAAAGGAAATATCTTCACGTAGAAACTAGACAAAAGCATTCTCAGAAACTTCCCTGTGCTTTGTGCATTCAACTCACAGAGTTGAACATTCCCTTTGATAGAGCAGTTTTGAAACACTCTTTTTGTAGGATCTGCAAGTGGATATTTGGAGCGCTTTGAGACCTATGCTGCCAAAGGAATTATCATTGCATAAAAACTAGATGGAAGCGTTCTCAGAAACTTCCTTGTGATGAGTGCATCCAACTCGCAGAGTGGAACCTTCCTTTCGATAGACCAGTTTTGAAACACTGTTTTTGTAGAATCCGCAAGTGGCTATTTGGAGCTCTTTGAGGCTTTTGCTGGAAAAGGAAATATCTTCCTCTACAAACTAGACAGAAGCATTCTCAGAAACTTCTTTGTCATGTGGGGATTGAACTCACAGAGTTGAACATTCCTTTACATAGAGCAGTTTTGCAACACCCTTTCGGTGGAAAGTGAAAGTGCTTATTTGGTGCGATGGCGGCATCTAGTGGATAAGGAAATACATTCAGATGAAAACAAGATACATCCATTCTCAGAAACTTCTTTGTGATGACTGCATTCTACTCACAGAGTTGAACCTTCCTTTTGATAGAACAGTTTTGAAACACTCTTTTTGTGGAATCTGCAAGTGGCTATTTGGAGCGCTTTGAGGCCTATGCTGGAAAAGGAAATCTCTTCACATAAAACCTAGACAGAAGTATTCCCAGAAAGTTTTTCTGATGTGCGCATTCAACTCACCGAGTTGAACCTTCCTTTAGATAGAGCAGTTTTGAAACACTCTTTCTGTAGCACCTGCGAGTGGATATTTGGAGTGCTTTGAGTGCTACACTGTAAAAGCAAATATCTTCACTTAGAATCTAGACAGAAGAATTCTCAGAGACTTCCCTGTGCTCTCTGCATTCCACTCACCGAGTTGAAACTTCCTTTTGATAGAACAGTTTTGAAACACTCTTGTGGTAGAATCTGAAAGTCGATATTTGGAAGGTTTGGAGGCCTATCATGGGAAAGGAAATATCTTCCCATCAAAACTAGATAGAAGCATTCTCAGAAACTTCTTAGTGATGTGCGCATTCAAGTCACAGAGTTGAAGCTTCCTTTTGATATAGCAGCTTTGAACCACTCTTTCAGTAGAATCTGCAAGTGGATGTTTGGAGAGCTAACAGGCCAACACTGGAAAAGGAAATATCTTCACGTAAAAACTAGACGGAAGCATTCTCAGAAACTTCAATGGGCTTTACGCATTCAACTCACAGAGTGCAATGTTCCTTTTGAGAGCGCAGTTTTAAAACACTGTTTTTGTAGAATTTCCTAGAGGATGTTTGGAGCGATGTGAGGCCTTTGCTGGAAAAGGAAATATCTTCACATAAAACCTAGACAGAAGCATTCTCAGAAACTCCTTTGTGATGAGTGCATTCAAATCACACACTTGAACCTTCCTTTGGAAAGATCAGTTTTGAAACACTCTTTCTGAAGTATCTGCAAGTGGATATTTGGAGCGATTTGAGGCCTATGCTGGAAATGAAATATCTTCACCTAAAAACTAGACGGAAGCATTCTCAGAAACTTCTTTGTGATGAGTGCATTCAACTCACAGAGTTGAAGATTCCTTTTGATAGAGCAGTTTTAAAACACTCTTTTAGCAGCATCTGCAAGTGGATATTTGGAGCGCTTTGAGGCCAAGGCTGGAAAACGAAATATCATCACATAAAAACTCGACAGAAGCATTCTCTGAAACTTCTTTGTGATGAGTGCATTCAACTCACAGACTCGAACGTTTCTTTTGATAGAACAGTTTAGAAACACTCCTTTTGTAGAATCTGCAAGTGTTTATTTGGAGCGCTTTGAGGCCTATGTTGGAAAAGGACATATCTTCACATCAAAAGTAGACAGACGCATTCTCAGAAACTTCTTTGTGATGAGTGCATTGAACTCACAGAGTTGAACCTGCCGATTGATAGAGAAGTTTTGAAACACCCTTTTTGTAGAATCTGCAAGTGAATATTTGGCGCGATTTGAGGCCTATGCTGGAAATGGAAATATCTTCACATGAAAACTAGACAGATGAATTCTCAGAAACGTCTTTGTGATGAGTGCATTCAACTCACAGACTTGAAGCTTAATTTTGAAAGAGCAGTTTCGAAACACTCTTTTTGTAGAATCTGCAAGTGGATATTTGGAGCGCTTTGAGGGCTATGCTGGAAAAGTTTATATTTTCACCTGAAAACTAGACAGAAGCATACTCAGAAACTTCTTTGTGATGTGTGCATTGAACTCACAGAGCTGAACATTTCTTTTGATACAGAATTTTGAAACACTCTTTTCGTAGAATCTTCAAGTGGATGTATGGAGTGCTTTGAGGCCTATGCTGGAAAAGGAAATATCTTCACGTAGAAACCGGACAAAAGCATTCTCAGAAAATTCTTTGTGATGAGTGCATTCAACTCACAGAGTTGAAGCTTCCTTTTGAAAGAGCAGTTTCGAAACACTCTTTTTGTAGAATCTGCAAGTGGATATTTGGAGCGCTTTGAGGGCTATGCTGGAAAAGTTTATATCTTCACCTAAAAACTAGACAGAAGCATACTCAGAAACTTCTTTGGGATGTGTGCATTGAACTCACAGAGCTGAACCTTTCTTTTGATACAGAATTTTGAAACACTCTTTTCGTAGAATCTTCAAGTGGATGTATGGAGTGCTTTGAGGCCTATGCTGGAAAAGGAAATATCTTCACGTAGAAACTGGGCAAAAGCATTCTCAGAAAATTCTTTGTGATGAGTGCATTCAACTCACAGAGTTGAAGCTTCCTCTTGATAGAGCAGTTTTGAAACACTCTTTTAGCAGCATCTGCAAGTGGATATTTGGAGCGCTTTGAGGCCAAGGCTGGAAAACGAAATATCATCACATAAAAACTTGACAGAAGAATTCTCTGAAACTTCTTTGTGATGAGTGCATTCAACTCACAGACTCGAATGTTTCTTTTGATAGAACAGTTTAGAAACACTCCTTTTGTAGAATCTGCAAGTGTTTATTTGGAGGGCTTTGAGGCCTATGTTGGAAAAGGACATATCTTCACATCAAAAGTAGACAGACGCATTCTCAGAAACTTCTTTGTGATGAGTGCATTGAATTCACAGAGTTGAACCTACCTATTGATAGAGAAGTTTTGAAACACCCTTTTTGTAGAATCTGCAAGTGAATATTTGGCGCGACTTGAGGCCTATGCTGGAAATGGAAATATCTTCACATGAAAACTAGACAGATGAATTCTCAGAAACGTCTTTGTGATGAGTGCATTCAACTCACAGACTTGAAGCTTCCTTTTGAAAGAGCAGTTTCGAAACACTCTTTTTGTAGAATCTGCAAGTGAATATTTGGAGCGCTTTGAGGGCTATGCTGGAAAATTTAATACCTTCACGTAAAAACTAGACAGAAGCATACTCAGAAACTTCTTTGTGATGTGTGCATTGAACTCACAGAGTTGAACCTTTCTTTTCATACAGAAATTTTGAAACACTCTTTTCGTAGAATCTTCAAGTGGATGTATGGAGTGCTTGGAGGCCTAATCTGGAAAAAGGAAATACCTTCACGTAGAAACTAGATAAAAGCATTCTCAGAAAATTGTTTGTGATGAGTGCATTCAACTCACCTACTCGAACGTTTCTTTTGATAGAACAGTTTAGAAACACTCCTTTTATAGAATCTGCAAGTGTTTATTTGGAGCGCTTTGAGGCCTATGTTGGAAAAGGACATATCTTCACATCAAAAGTAGACAGACGCATTCTCAGAAACTTCTTTGTGATGAGTGCATTGAACTCACAGAGTTGAACCTACCTATTGATAGAGAAGTTTTGAAACACCCTTTTTGTAGAATCTGCAAGTGAATATTTGGCGCGATTTGAGGCCTATGCTGGAAATGGAAATACCTTCACATGAAAACTAGACAGATCAATTCTCAGAAATGTCTTTGTGATGAGTGCATTCAACTCGCAGACTTGAAGAGTCCTTTTGAAAGAGCAGTTTCGAAACACTCTTTATGTAGAATCTGCAAGAGGATATTTGGAGCGCTTTGAGGGCTATGCTGGAAAAGTCCATATCTTCACCTAAAAACTAGACAGAAGCATTCTCAGAAACTCCTTTGTGATGAGTGCATTCAACTCACAGAGTTGAACCTTCCTTTTGATAGAACAGTTTTGAAACACTCTTGTGGTAGAATCTGCAAGTCGATATTTGGAAGGTTTGGAGGCCTATCCTGGGAAAGGAAATATCTTCCCATCAAAACTAGATAGAAGCATTCTCAGAAACTTCTTAGTGATGTACGCATTCAAGTCATAGAGTTGAAGCTTCCTTTTGATATAGCACTTTTGAACCACTCTTTTAGTAGAATCTGCAAGTGGATGTTTGGAGAGCTAAGACTCCAACACTGGAAAAGGAAATATCTTCACGTAAAAACTAGACGGAAGGATTCTCAGAAACTTCAATGGGCTTTTCGCATTCAACTCACAGAGTGCAATGTTCCTTTTGAGAGCGCAGATTTAAAACCCTCTTTTTGTAGAAATTGCTATAGGATGTTTGGAGCGATGTGAGGCCTTTGCTGGAAACGGAAATATCTTCACATAAAACCTAGACAGAAGCATTCTCAGAAACTCCTTTGTGATGAGTGCATTCAAATCACAGACTTGAACCTTCCTTTGGAAAGAGCAGTTTTGAAACACTCTTTTTGTAGAATCTGCAAGTGGATATTTGGAGCGCTTTGAGGCCTATGCTGGAAAATGAAATATCTTCACCTAAAAACTAGACGGAAGCATTCTCAGAAACTTCTTTGTGATGAGTGCATTCAACTCACAGAGTTGAACGTACCTATTGATAAAGCATTTTTGAAACACCCTTTTTGTAGAATCTGCAAGTGAATATTTGGCGCGATTTGAGGCCTATGCTGGAAATGGAAATATCTTCACATGAAAACTACACAGATGAATTCTCAGAAACGTCTTTGTGATGAGTGCATTCAACTCACAGACTTGAAGCTTCCTTTTGAAAGAGCAGTTTCGAAACACTCTTTTTGTAGAATCTGCAAGTGGATATTTGGAGCGCTTTGAGGGCTATGCTGGAAAAGTTAATACCTTCACGTAAAAACTAGACAGAAGCATACTCAGAAACTTCTTTGTGATGTGTGCATTGAACTCACAGAGTTGAACATTTCTTTTCATACAGAAGTTTTGAAACACTCTTTTCGTAGAATCTTCAAGTGGATGTATGGAGTGCTTGGAGGCCTATGCTGGAAAAAGGAAATACCTTCACGTAGAAACTAGACAAAACCATTCTCAGAAACTTCGCTGTGCTTTGTGCATTCAACTCACAGAGTTGAACATTCCAATGGATAGAGGAGTTTTGAAACACTCTTTTGTAGAATCTGCAAGTGGATATTTGGAGCGCTTTGAGGCCTATGTTGGAAAAGGACATATCTTCACATCAAAAGTAGACAGACGCATTCTCAGAAACTTCTTTGTGATGAATGCATTGAACTCACAGAGTTGAACCTACCTATTGATAGAGAAGTTTTGAAACAGCCTTTTTGTAGTATCTGCAAGTGAATATTTGGCGCGATTTGAGGCCTATGCAGGAAACGGAAATATCTTCACATGAAAACTAGACAGATGAATTCTCAGAAACGTCTTTGTGATGAGTGCATTCAACTCACTGACTTGAAGCTTAATTTTGAAAGAGCCGTTTCGAAACACTCTTTTTGTAGAATCTGCAAGTGGATATTTGGAGCGCTTTGAGGGCTATGCTGGAAAAGTTTATATCTTCACCTAAAAACTAGACAGAAGCATACTCAGAAACTTCTTTGTGATGTATGCATTGAACTCACAGAGCTGAACCTTTCCTTTGATACAGAATTTTGAAACACTCTTTTCGTAGAATCTTCAAGTGGATGTATGGAGTGCTTTGAGGCCTATGCTGGAAAAGGAAATATCTTCACGTAGAAACCGGACAAAAGCATTCTCAGAAAATTCTTTGTGATGAGTGCATTCAACTCACAGAGTTGAAGCTTCCTTTTGATAGAGCAGTTTTGAAACTCTCTTTTAGCAGCATCTGCCAGTGGATATTTGGAGCGCTTTGAGGCCAAGGCTGGAAAACGAAATATCATCACATAAAAACTCGACAGAAGCATTCTCTGAAACTTCTTTGTGATGAGTGCATTCAACTCACAGACTCGAACGTTTCTTTTGATAGAACAGTTTAGAAACACACCTTTTGTAGAATCTGCAAGTGTTTATTTGGAGCGCTTTGAGGACTTTGTTGGAAAAGGACATATCTTCACATCAAAAGTAGACAGACGCATTCTCAGAAACTTCTTTGTGATGAGTGCATTGTACTCACAGAGTTGAACCTACCTATTGATAAAGAAGTTTTGAAACACCCTTTTTGTAGAATCTGCAAGTGAATATTTGGCGCGATTTGAGGCCTATGCTGGAAATGGAAATATCTTCACATGAAAACTAGACAGATGAATTCTCAGAAAAGTCTTTGTGATGAGTGCATTCAACTCACAGACTTGAAGCTTCCTTTTGAAAGAGCAGTTTCGAAACACTCTTTTTGTAGAATCTGCAAGTGGATATTTGGAGTGCTTTGAGGGCTATGCTGGAAAAGTTAATACTTTCACCTAAAAACTAGACAGAAGCATACTCAGAAACTTCTTTGTGATGTGTGCATTGAACTCACAGAGTTGAATCTTTCTTTTGATACAGAAGTTTTGAAACACTCTTTTCGTAGAATCTTCAAGTGGATGGATGGAGTGATTTGAGGCCTATGCTGGAAAAGGAAATACCTTCACGTAGAAACGAGACGAAAGCATTCTCAGACAGTTCCCTGTGCTTTGTGCATTCAACTTACAGAGTTGAACATTCCCTTTGATAGAGCAGTTTTGAAACACTCTTTTTGTAGAATCTGCAAGTGGATATTTGGAGCGCTTTGAGGCCTCTGCTGCCAAAGGAATTATCATTGCATAAAAACTAGATGGAAGCGTTCTCAGAAACTTCCTTGTGATGAGTGCATTCAACTCGCAGAGTGGAACCTTCCTTTCGATAGACCAGTTTTGAAACACTGTTTTTGTAGAATCCGCAAGTGGCTATTTGGAGCTCTTTGAGGCTTTTGCTGGAAAAGGAAATATCTTCATCTACAAACTAGACAGAAGCATTCTCAGAAACTTCTTTGTCATGTGGGGATTGAACTCACAGAGTTGAACATTCCTTTACATAGAGCAGTTTTGCAACACCCTTTCGGTGGAAAGTGAAAGTGCTTATCTGGTGCGATGGCGGCATCTAGTGGATAAGGAAATACATTCAGATGAAAACAAGATACATCCATTCTCAGAAACTTCTTTGTGATGACTGCATTCTACTCACAGAGTTGAACCTTCCTTTTGATAGAACAGTTTTGAAACACTCTTTTTGTGGAATCTGCAAGTGGCTATTTGGAGCCCTTTGAGGCCTATGCTGGAAAAGGAAATCTCTTCACATAAAACCTAGACAGAAGTATTCCCAGAAAGTTTTTCTGATGTGCGCATTCAACTCACCGAGTTGAACCTTCCTTTAGATAGAGCAGTTTTGAAACACTCTGTCTGTAGTACCTGCGAGTGCATATTTGGAGTGCTTTGAGTGCTACACTGTAAAAGCAAATATCTTCACTTGGAATCTAGACAGAAGAATTCTCAGAGACTTTCCTGTGCTCTCTGAATTCCACTCACAGAGTTGAACCTTCCTTTTCATAGAACAGATTTGAAACACTCTTGTGGTAGAATCTGCAAGTCGACATTTGCAAGGTTTGGAGGCCTATCCTGGGAAAGGAAATATCTTCCCATCAAAACTAGACAGAAGCATTCTCAGAAACTTCTTAGTGATGTGCGCATTCAAGTCACAGAGTTGAAGCTTCCTATTGATATAGCAGTTTTGAACCACTCTTTTAGTAGAATCTGCATGTGGATGTTTGGAGAGATAAGAGGCCAACACTGGAAAAGGAAATCTCTTCACGTAAAAACTAGACGGAAGCATTCTCAGAAACTTCAATGGGCTTTACACATTCAACTCACAGAGTGCAATGTTCCTTTTGAGAGCGCAGTTTTAAAACACTGTTTTTGTAGAATTTGCTAGAGGATGTTTGGAGCGATGTGAGGCCTTTGCTGGAAAAGGAAATATCTTCACATAAAACCTAGACAGAAGCATTCTCAGAAACTCCTTTGTGATGAGTGCATTCAAATCACACACTTGAACCTTCCTTTGGAAAGAGCACTATTGAAACACTCTTTCTGAGGAATCTGCAAGTGGATATTTGGAGCGATTTGAGGCCTATGCTGGAAATGAAATATCTTCACCTAAAAACTAGACGGAAGCATTCTCAGAAACTCCTTTGTGATGAGTGCATTCAACTCACAGAGTTGAAGCTTCCTTTTGATAGAGCAGTTTTGAAACACTCTTTTAGCAGCATCTGCAAGTGGATATTTGGAGGGCTTTGAGGCCAAGGCTGGAAAACGAAATATCATCACATAAAAACTCGACAGAAGCATTCTCTGAAACTTCTTTGTGATGAGTGCATTCAACTCACAGACTCGAACGTTTCTTTTGATAGAACAGTTTAGAAACACTCCTTTTGTAGAATCTGCAAGTGTTTATTTGGAGCGCTTTGAGGCCTATGTTGGAAAAGGACATATCTTCACATCAAAAGTAGACAGACGCATTCTCAGAAACTTCTTTGTGATGAGTGCATTGAACTCACAGAGTTGAACCTACCTATTGATAGAGAAGTTTTGAAACACCCTTTTTGTAGAATCTGCAAGTGAATATTTGGCGCGATTTGAGGCCTATGCAGGAAACGGAAATATCTTCACATGAAAACTAGACAGATGAATTCTCAGAAACGTCTTTGTGATGAGTGCATTCAACTCACTGACTTGAAGCTTAATTTTGAAAGAGCAGTTTCGAAACACTCTTTTTGTAGAATCTGCAAGTGGATATTTGGAGCGCTTTGAGGGCTATGCTGGAAAAGTTTATATCTTCACCTAAAAACTAGACAGAAGCATACTCAGAAACTTCTTTGTGATGTATGCATTGAACTCACAGAGCTGAACCTTTCCTTTGATACAGAATTCTGAAACACTCTTTTCGTAGAATCTTCAAGTGGATCTATGGAGTGCTTTGAGGCCTATGCTGGAAAAGGAAATATCTTCACGTAGAAACCGGACAAAAGCATTCTCAGAAAATTCTTTGTGATGAGTGCATTCAACTCACAGAGTTGAAGCTTCCTTTTGATAGAGCAGTTTTGAAACTCTCTTTTAGCAGCATCTGCCAGTGGATATTTGGAGCGCTTTGAGGCCAAGGCTGGAAAACGAAATATCATCACATAAAAACTCGACAGAAGCATTCTCTGAAACTTCTTTGTGATGAGTGCATTCAACTCACAGACTCGAACGTTTCTTTTGATAGAACAGTTTAGAAACACTCCTTTTGTAGAATCTGCAAGTGTTTATTTGGAGCGCTTTGAGGACTTTGTTGGAAAAGGACATATCTTCACATCAAAAGTAGACAGACGCATTCTCAGAAACTTCTTTGTGATGAGTGCATTGTACTCACAGAGTTGAACCTACCTATTGATAAAGAAGTTTTGAAACACCCTTTTTGTAGAATCTGCAAGTGAATATTTGGCACGATTTGAGGCCTATGCTGGAAATGGAAATATCTTCACATGAAAACTAGACAGATGAATTCTCAGAAACGTCTTTGTGATGAGTGCATTCAACTCACAGACTTGAAGCTTCCTTTTGAAAGAGCAGTTTCGAAACACTCTTTTTGTAGAATCTGCAAGTGGATATTTGGAGCGCTTTGAGGGCTATGCTGGAAAATTTAATACCTTCACGTCAAAACTAGACAGAAGCATACTCAGAAACTTCTTTGTGATGTGTGCACTGAACTCACAGAGTTGAACCTTTCTTTTCATACAGAAGTTTTGAAACACTCTTTTCGTAGAATCTTCAAGTGGATGTATGGAGTGCTTTGAGGCCTATGCTGGAAAAGGAAATATCTTCACGTAGAAACTAGACAAAAGCATTCTCAGAAACTTCCCTGTGCTTTGTGCGTTCAACTCACAGAGTTGAACATTCCCTTTGATAGTGCAGTTTTGAAACACTCTTTTTGTAGGATCTGCAAGTGGATATTTGGAGCGCTTTGAGACCTATGCTGCCAAAGGAAATATCATTGCATAAAAACTAGATGGAAGCGTTCTCAGAAACTTCTTTGTGATGAGTGCATTCAACTCGCAGAGTTGAACCTTCCTTTCGATAGACCAGTTTTGAAACACTGTTTTTGTAGAATCCGCAAGTGGCTATTTGAAGCTCTTTGAGGCTTATGCTGGAAAAGGAAATATCTTCGTCTACCAACTAGACAGAAGCATTCTCAGAAACTTCTTTGTCATGTGGGGATTGAACTCACAGAGTTGAACATTCCTTTACATAGAGCAGTTTTGCAACACCCTTTCGGTGGAAAGTGAAAGTGCTTATTTGGTGCGATGGCGGCATCTAGTGGATAAGGAAATACATTCAGATGAAAACAAGATACATCCATTCTCAGAAACTTCTTTGTGATGACTGCATTCTACTCACAGAGTTGAACCTTCCTTTTGATAGAACAGTTTTGAAACACTCTTTTTGTGGAATCTGCAAGTGGCTATTTGGAGCGCTTTGAGGCCTATGCTGGAAAAGGAAATCTCTTCACATAAAACCTAGACAGAAGTATTCCCAGAAAGTTTTTCTGATGTGCGCATTCAACTCACCGAGTTGAACCTTCCTTTAGATAGAGCAGTTTTGAAACACTCTGTCTGTAGTACCTGCGAGTGGATATTTGGAGTGCTTTGAGTGCTACACTGTAAAAGCAAATATCTTCACTTGGAATCTAGACAGAAGAATTCTCAGAGACTTCCCTGTGCTCTCTGCATTCCACTCACAGAGTTGAACCTTCCTTTTGATAGAACAGTTTTGAAACACTCTTGTGGTAGAATCTGCAAGTCGATATTTGGAAGGTTTGGAGGCCTATCCTGGGAAAGGAAATGTCTTCCCATCAAAACTAGACAGAAGCATTCTCAGAAACTTCTTAGTGATGTGCGCATTCAAGTCACAGAGTTGAAGCTTCCTTTTGATATAGCAGTTTTGAACCACTCTTTTAGTAGAATCTGCAAGTGGATGTTTGGAGAGCTAAGAGGCCAACACTGGAAAAGGAAATCTCTTCACGTAAAAACTAGACGGAAGCATTCTCAGAAACTTCAATGGGCTTTACGCATTCAACTCACAGAGTGCAATGTTGCTTTTGAGAGCGCAGTTTTAAAACACTGTTTTTGTAGAATTTGCTAGAGGATGTTTGGAGCGATGTGAGGCCTTTGCTGGAAAAGGAAATATCTTCACATAAAACCTAGACAGAAGCATTCTCAGAAACTCCTTTATGATGAGTGCATTCAAATCACACACTTGAACCTTCCTTTGGAAAGAGCAGTTTTGAAACACTCTTTCTGAAGAATCTGCAAGTGGATATTTGGAGCGATTTGAGGCCTATGCTGGAAATGAAATATCTTCACCTAAAAACTAGACGGAAGCATTCTCAGAAACTCCTTTGTGATGAGTGCATTCAACTCACAGAGTTGAAGCTTCCTTTTGATAGAGCAGTTTTGAAACACTCTTTTAGCAGCATCTGCAAGTGGATATTTGGAGGGCTTTGAGGCCAAGGCTGGAAAACGAAATATCATCACATAAAAACTCGACAGAAGCATTCTCTGAAACTTCTTTGTGATGAGTGCATTCAACTCACAGACTCGAACGTTTCTTTTGATAGAACAGTTTAGAAACACTCCTTTTGTAGAATCTGCAAGTGTTTATTTGGAGCGCTTTGAGGCCTATGTTGGAAAAGGACATATCTTCACATCAAAAGTAGACAGACGCATTCTCAGAAACTTCTTTGTGATGAGTGCATTGAACTCACAGAGTTGAACCTACCTATTGATACAGAAGTTTTGAAACACCCTTTTTGTAGAATCTGCAAGTGAATATTTGGCGCGATTTGAGGCCTATGCAGGAAACGGAAATATCTTCACATGAAAACTAGACAGATGAATTCTCAGAAACGTCTTTGTGATGAGTGCATTCAACTCACAGACTTGAAGCTTCCTTTTGAAAGAGCAGTTTCGAAACACTCTTTTTGTAGAATCTGCAAGTGGATATTTGGAGCGCTTTGAGGGCTATGCTGGAAAAGTTAATACTTTCACCTAAAAACTAGACAGAAGCATACTCAGAAACTTCTTTGTGATGTGTGCATTGAACTCACAGAGTTGAACCTTTCTTTTGATACAGAAGTTTTGAAACACTCTTTTCGTAGAATCTTCAAGTGGATGGATGGAGTGATTTGAGGCCTATGCTGGAAAAGGAAATACCTTCACGTAGAAACGAGACAAAAGCATTCTCAGAAAGTTCCCTGTGCTTTGTGCATTCAACTCACAGAGTTGAACATTCCCTTTGATAGAGCAGTTTTGAAACACTCTTTTTGTAGAATCTGCAAGTGGATATTTGGAGCGCTTTGAGGCCTCTGCTGCCAAAGGAATTATCATTGCATAAAAACTAGATGGAAGCGTTCTCAGAAACTTCCTTGTGATGAGTGCATTCAACTCGCAGAGTGGAACCTTCCTTTCGATAGACCAGTTTTGAAACACTGTTTTTGTAGAATCCGCAAGTGGCTATTTGGAGCTCTTTGAGGCTTTTGCTGGAAAAGGAAATATCTTCATCTACAAACTAGACAGAAGCATTCTCAGAAACTTCTTTGTCATGTGGGGATTGAACTCACAGAGTTGAACATTCCTTTACATAGAGCAGTTTTGCAACACCCTTTCGGTGGAAAGTGAAAGTGCTTATCTGGTGCGATGGCGGCATCTAGTGGATAAGGAAATACATTCAGATGAAAACAAGATACATCCATTCTCAGAAACTTCTTTGTGATGACTGCATTCTACTCACAGTGTTGAGCCTTCCTTTTGATAGAAGAGTTTTGAAACACTCTTTTTGTGGAATCTGCAAGTGGCTATTTGGAGCGCTTTGAGGCCTATGCTGGAAAAGGAAATCTCTTCACATAAAACCTAGACAGAAGTATTCCCAGAAAGTTTTTCTGATGTGCGCATTCAACTCACCGAGTTGAACCTTCCTTTAGATAGAGCAGTTTTGAAACACTCTGTCTGTAGTACCTGCGAGTGCATATTTGGAGTGCTTTGAGTGCTACACTGTAAAAGCAAATATCTTCACTTGGAATCTAGACAGAAGAATTCTCAGAGACTTCCCTGTGCTCTCTGAATTCCACTCACAGAGTTGAACCTTCCTTTTGATAGAACAGTTTTGAAACACTCTTGTGGTAGAATCTGCAAGTCGACATTTGCAAGGTTTGGAGGCCTATCCTGGGAAAGGAAATATCTTCCCATCAAAACTAGATAGAAGCAATCGCAGAAACTTCTTAGTGATGTGCGCATTCAAGTCACAGAGTTGAAGCTTCCTTTTGATACAGCAGTTTTGAACCACTCTGTTAGTAGAATCTGCATGTGGATGTTTGGAGAGCTAAGAGGCCAACACTGGAAAAGGAAATATCTTCAGGTAAAAACTAGACGGAAGCATTCTCAGAAACTTCAATGGGCTTTACGCATTCAACTCACAGAGTGCAATGTTCCTTTTGAGAGCGCAGTTTTAAAACACTGTTTTTGTAGAATTTGCTAGAGGATGTTTGGAGCGATGTGAGGCCTTTGCTGGAAAAGGAAATATCTTCACATAAAACCTAGACAGAAGCATTCTCAGAAACTCCTTTGTGATGAGTGCATTCAAATCACACACTTGAACCTTCCTTTGGAAAGAGCACTTTTGAAACACTCTTTCTGAGGAATCTGCAAGTGGATATTTGGAGCGATTTGAGGCCTATGCTGGAAATGAAATATCTTCACCTAAAAACTAGACGGAAGCATTCTCAGAAACTCCTTTGTGATGAGTGCATTCAACTCACAGAGTTGAAGCTTCCTTTTGATAGAGCAGTTTTGAAACACTCTTTTAGCAGCATCTGCAAGTGGATATTTGGAGGGCTTTGAGGCCAAGGCTGGAAAACGAAATATCATCACATAAAAACTCGACAGAAGCATTCTCTGAAACTTCTTTGTGATGAGTGCATTCAACTCACAGACTCGAACGTTTCTTTTGATACAACAGTTTAGAAACACTCCTTTTGTAGAATCTGCAAGTGTTTATTTGGAGCGCTTTGAGGACTTTGTTGGAAAAGGACATATCTTCACATCAAAAGTAGACAGACGCATTCTCAGAAACTTCTTTGTGATGAGTGCATTGTACTCACAGAGTTGAACCTACCTATTGATAGAGAAGTTTTGAAACACCCTTTTTGTAGAATCTGCAAGTGAATATTTGGCGCGATTTGAGGCCTATGCTGGAAATGGAAATATCTTCACATGAAAACTAGACAGATGAATTCTCAGAAACGTCTTTGTGATGAGTGCATTCAACTCACAGACTTGAAGCTTCCTTTTGAAAGAGCAGTTTCGAAACACTCTTTTTGTAGAATCTGCAAGTGGATATTTGGAGTGCTTTGAGGGCTATGCTGGAAAAGTTAATACCTTCACGTCAAAACTAGACAGAAGCATACTCAGAAACTTCTTTGTGATGTGTGCACTGAACTCACAGAGTTGAACCTTTCTTTTCATACAGAAGTTTTGAAACACTCTTTTCGTAGAATCTTCAAGTGGATGTATGGAGTGCTTTGAGGCCTATGCTGGAAAAGGAAATATCTTCACGTAGAAACTAGACAAAAGCATTCTCAGAAACTTCCCTGTGCTTTGTGCATTCAACTCACAGAGTTGAACATTCCCTTTGATAGAGCAGTTTTGAAACACTCTTTTTGTAGGATCTGCAAGTGGATATTTGGAGCGCTTTGAGACCTATGCTGCCAAAGGAAATATCATTGCATAAAAACTAGATGGAAGCGTTCTCAGGAACTTCTTTGTGATGAGTGCATTCAACTCGCAGAGTTGAACCTTCCTTTCGATAGACCAGTTTTGAAACACTGTTTTTGTAGAATCCGCAAGTGGCTATTTGAAGCTCTTTGAGGCTTATGCTGGAAAAGGAAATATCTTCGTCTACCAACTAGACAGAAGCATTCTCAGAAACTTCTTTGTCATGTGGGGATTGAACTCACAGAGTTGAACATTCCTTTACATAGAGCAGTTTTGCAACACCCTTTCGGTGGAAAGTGAAAGTGCTTATTTGGTGCGATGGCGGCATCTAGTGGATAAGGAAATACATTCAGATGAAAACAAGATACATCCATTCTCAGAAACTTCTTTGTGATGACTGCATTCTACTCACAGAGTTGAACCTTCCTTTTGATAGAACAGTTTTGAAACACTCTTTTTGTGGAATCTGCAAGTGGTTATTTGGAGCGCTTTGAGGCCTATGCCGGAAAAGGAAATCTCTTCACATAAAACCTAGACAGAAGTATTCCCAGAAAGTTTTTCTGATGTGCGCATTCAACTCACCGAGTTGAACCTTCCTTTAGATAGAGCAGTTTTGAAACACTCTGTCTGTAGTACCTGCGAGTGGATATTTGGAGTGCTTTGAGTGCTACACTGTAAAAGCAAATATCTTCACTTGGAATCTAGACAGAAGAATTCTCAGAGACTTCCCTGTGCTCTCTGCATTCCACTCACAGAGTTGAACCTTCCTTTTGATAGAACAGTTTTGAAACACTCTTGTGGTAGAATCTGCAAGTCGATATTTGGAAGGTTTGGAGGCCTATCCTGGGAAAGGAAATGTCTTCCCATCAAAACTAGACAGAAGCATTCTCAGAAACTTCTTAGTGATGTGCGCATTCAAGTCACAGAGTTGAAGCTTCCTTTTGATATAGCAGTTTTGAACCACTCTTTTAGTAGAATCTGCAAGTGGATGTTTGGAGAGCTAAGAGGCCAACACTGGAAAAGGAAATCTCTTCACGTAAAAACTAGACGGAAGCATTCTCAGAAACTTCAATGGGCTTTACGCATTCAACTCACAGAGTGCAATGTTGCTTTTGAGAGCGCAGTTTTAAAACACTGTTTTTGTAGAATTTGCTAGAGGATGTTTGGAGCGATGTGAGGCCTTTGCTGGAAAAGGAAATATCTTCACATAAAACCTAGACAGAAGCATTCTCAGAAACTCCTTTGTGATGAGTGCATTCAAATCACACACTTGAACCTTCCTTTGGAAAGAGCAGTTTTGAAACACTCTTTCTGAAGAATCTGCAAGTGGATATTTGGAGCGATTTGAGGCCTATGCTGGAAATGAAATATCTTCACCTAAAAACTAGACGGAAGCATTCTCAGAAACTCCTTTGTGATGATTGCATTCAACTCACAGAGTTGAAGCTTCCTTTTGATAGAGCAGTTTTGAAACACTCTTTTAGCAGCATCTGCAAGTGGATATTTGGAGCGCTTTGAGGCCAAGGCTGGAAAACGAAATATCATCACATAAAAACTCGACAGAAGCATTCTCTGAAACTTCTTTGTGATGAGTGCATTCAACTCACAGACTCGAACGTTTCTTTTGATAGAACAGTTTAGAAACACTCCTTTTGTAGAATCTGCAAGTGTTTATTTGGAGCGCTTTGAGGCCTATGTTGGAAAAGGACATATCTTCACATCAAAAGTAGACAGACGCATTCTCAGAAACTTCTTTGTGATGAGTGCATTGAACTCACAGAGTTCAACCTACCTATTGATAGAGAAGTTTTGAAACACCCTTTTTGTAGTATCTGCAAGTGAATATTTGGCGCGATTTGAGGCCTATGCAGGAAACGGAAATATCTTCACATGAAAACTAGACAGATGAATTCTCAGAAACGTCTTTGTGATGAGTGCATTCAACTCACTGACTTGAAGCTTAATTTTGAAAGAGCAGTTTCGAAACACTCTTTTTGTAGAATCTGCAAGTGGATATTTGGAGCGCTTTGAGGGCTATGCTGGAAAAGTTTATATCTTCACCTAAAAACTAGACAGAAGCATACTCAGAAACTTCTTTGTGATGTATGCATTGAACTCACAGAGCTGAACCTTTCCTTTGATACAGAATTTTGAAACACTCTTTTCGTAGAATCTTCAAGTGGATGTATGGAGTGCTTTGAGGCCTATGCTGGAAAAGGAAATATCTTCACGTAGAAACCGGACAAAAGCATTCTCAGAAAATTCTTTGTGATGAGTGCATTCAACTCACAGAGTTGAAGCTTCCTTTTGATAGAGCAGTTTTGAAACTCTCTTTTAGCAGCATCTGCCAGTGGATATTTGGAGCGCTTTGAGGCCAAGGCTGGAAAACGAAATATCATCACATAAAAACTCGACAGAAGCATTCTCTGAAACTTCTTTGTGATGAGTGCATTCAACTCACAGACTCGAACGTTTCTTTTGATAGAACAGTTTAGAAACACTCCTTTTGTAGAATCTGCAAGTGTTTATTTGGAGCGCTTTGAGGACTTTGTTGGAAAAGGACATATCTTCACATCAAAAGTAGACAGACGCATTCTCAGAAACTTCTTTGTGATGAGTGCATTGTACTCACAGAGTTGAACCTACCTATTGATAAAGAAGTTTTGAAACACCCTTTTTGTAGAATCTGCAAGTGAATATTTGGCGCGATTTGAGGCCTATGCTGGAAAGGGAAATATCTTCACATGAAAACTAGACAGATGAATTCTCAGAAACGTCTTTGTGATGAGTGCATTCAACTCACAGACTTGAAGCTTCCTTTTGAAAGAGCAGTTTCGAAACACTCTTTTTGTAGAATCTGCAAGTGGATATTTGGAGCGCTTTGAGGGCTATGCTGGAAAAGTTAATACCTTCACGTCAAAACTAGACAGAAGCATACTCAGAAACTTCTTTGTGATGTGTGCACTGAACTCACAGAGTTGAACCTTTCTTTTCATACAGAAGTTTTGAAACACTCTTTTCGTAGAATCTTCAAGTGGATGTATGGAGTGCTTTGAGGCCTATGCTGGAAAAGGAAATATCTTCACGTAGAAACTAGACAAAAGCATTCTCAGAAACTTCCCTGTGCTTTGTGCATTCAACTCACAGAGTTGAACATTCCCTTTGATAGAGCAGTTTTGAAACACTCTTTTTGTAGGATCTGCAAGTGGATATTTGGAGCGCTTTGAGACCTATGCTGCCAAAGGAAATATCATTGCATAAAAACTAGATGGAAGCGTTCTCAGGAACTTCTTTGTGATGAGTGCATTCAACTCGCAGAGTTGAACCTTCCTTTCGATAGACCAGTTTTGAAACACTGTTTTTGTAGAATCCGCAAGTGGCTATTTGAAGCTCTTTGAGGCTTATGCTGGAAAAGGAAATATCTTCGTCTACCAACTAGACAGAAGCATTCTCAGAAACTTCTTTGTCATGTGGGGATTGAACTCACAGAGTTGAACATTCCTTTACATAGAGCAGTTTTGCAACACCCTTTCGGTGGAAAGTGAAAGTGCTTATTTGGTGCGATGGCGGCATCTAGTGGATAAGGAAATACATTCAGATGAAAACAAGATACATCCATTCTCAGAAACTTCTTTGTGATGACTGCATTCTACTCACAGAGTTGAACCTTCCTTTTGATAGAACAGTTTTGAAACACTCTTTTTGTGGAATCTGCAAGTGGTTATTTGGAGCGCTTTGAGGCCTATGCCGGAAAAGGAAATCTCTTCACATAAAACCTAGACAGAAGTATTCCCAGAAAGTTTTTCTGATGTGCGCATTCAACTCACCGAGTTGAACCTTCCTTTAGATAGAGCAGTTTTGAAACACTCTGTCTGTAGTACCTGCGAGTGGATATTTGGAGTGCTTTGAGTGCTACACTGTAAAAGCAAATATCTTCACTTGGAATCTAGACAGAAGAATTCTCAGAGACTTCCCTGTGCTCTCTGCATTCCACTCACAGAGTTGAACCTTCCTTTTGATAGAACAGTTTTGAAACACTCTTGTGGTAGAATCTGCAAGTCGACATTTGCAAGGTTTGGAGGCCTATCCTGGGAAAGGAAATATCTTCCCATCAAAACTAGATAGAAGCATTCTCAGAAACTTCTTAGTGATGTGCGCATTCAAGTCACAGAGTTGAAGCTTCCTTTTGATATAGCAGTTTTGAACCACTCTGTTAGTAGAATCTGCATGTGGATGTTTGGAGAGCTAAGAGGCCAACACTGGAAAAGGAAATATCTTCAGGTAAAAACTAGACGGAAGCATTCTTAGAAACTTCAATGGGCTTTACGCATTCAACTCACAGAGTGCAATGTTCCTTTTGAGAGCGCAGTTTTAAAACACTGTTTTTGTAGAATTTGCTAGAGGATGTTTGGAGCGATGTGAGGCCTTTGCTGGAAAAGGAAATATCTTCACATAAAACCTAGACAGAAGCATTCTCAGAAACTCCTTTGTGATGAGTGCATTCAAATCACACACTTGAACCTTCCTTTGGAAAGAGCACTTTTGAAACACTCTTTCTGAGGAATCTGCAAGTGGATATTTGGAGCGATTTGAGGCCTATGCTGGAAATGAAATATCTTCACCTAAAAACTAGACGGAAGCATTCTCAGAAACTCCTTTGTGATGAGTGCACTCAACTCACAGAGTTGAAGCTTCCTTTTGATAGAGCAGTTTTGAAACACTCTTTTAGCAGCATCTGCAAGTGGATATTTGGAGGGCTTTGAGGCCAAGGCTGGAAAACGAAATATCATCACATAAAAACTCGACAGAAGCATTCTCTGAAACTTCTTTGTGATGAGTGCATTCAACTCACAGACTCGAACGTTTCTTTTGATAGAACAGTTTAGAAACACTCCTTTTGTAGAATCTGCAAGTGTTTATTTGGAGCGCTTTGAGGACTTTGTTGGAAAAGGACATATCTTCACATCAAAAGTAGACAGACGCATTCTCAGAAACTTCTTTGTGATGAGTGCATTGTACTCACAGAGTTGAACCTACCTATTGATAAAGAAGTTTTGAAACACCCTTTTTGTAGAATCTGCAAGTGAATATTTGGCGCGATTTGAGGCCTATGCTTGAAATGGAAATATCTTCACATGAAAACTAGACAGATGAATTCTCAGAAACGTCTTTGTGATGAGTGCATTCAACTCACTGACTTGAAGCTTAATTTTGAAAGAGCAGTTTCGAAACACTCTTTTTGTAGAATCTGCAAGTGGATATTTGGAGCGCTTTGAGGGCTATGCTGGAAAAGTTTATATCTTCACCTAAAAACTAGACAGAAGCATACTCAGAAACTTCTTTGTGATGTATGCATTGAACTCACAGAGCTGAACCTTTCCTTTGATACAGAATTCTGAAACACTCTTTTCGTAGAATCTTCAAGTGGATCTATGGAGTGCTTTGAGGCCTATGCTGGAAAAGGAAATATCTTCACGTAGAAACCGGACAAAAGCATTCTCAGAAAATTCTTTGTGATGAGTGCATTCAACTCACAGAGTTGAAGCTTCCTTTTGATAGAGCAGTTTTGAAACTCTCTTTTAGCAGCATCTGCCAGTGGATATTTGGAGCGCTTTGAGGCCAAGGCTGGAAAACGAAATATCATCACATAAAAACTCGACAGAAGCATTCTCTGAAACTTCTTTGTGATGAGTGCATTCAACTCACAGACTCGAACGTTTCTTTTGATAGAACAGTTTAGAAACACTCCTTTTGTAGAATCTGCAAGTGTTTATTTGGAGCGCTTTGAGGACTTTGTTGGAAAAGGACATATCTTCACATCAAAAGTAGACAGACGCATTCTCAGAAACTTCTTTGTGATGAGTGCATTGTACTCACAGAGTTGAACCTACCTATTGATAAAGAAGTTTTGAAACACCCTTTTTGTAGAATCTGCAAGTGAATATTTGGCGCGATTTGAGGCCTATGCTGGAAATGGAAATATCTTCACATGAAAACTAGACAGATGAATTCTCAGAAAAGTCTTTGTGATGAGTGCATTCAACTCACAGACTTGAAGCTTCCTTTTGAAAGAGCAGTTTCGAAACACTCTTTTTGTAGAATCTGCAAGTGGATATTTGGAGCGCTTTGAGGGCTATGCTGGAAAAGTTAATACCTTCACGTCAAAACTAGACAGAAGCATACTCAGAAACTTCTTTGTGATGTGTGCACTGAACTCACAGAGTTGAACGTTTCTTTTCATACAGAAGTTTTGAAACACTCTTTTCGTAGAATCTTCAAGTGGATGTATGGAGTGCTTTGAGGCCTATGCTGGAAAAGGAAATATCTTCACGTAGAAACTAGACAAAAGCATTCTCAGAAACTTCCCTGTGCTTTGTGCATTCAACTCACAGAATTGAACATTCCCTTTGATAGTGCAGTTTTGAAACACTCTTTTTGTAGGATCTGCAAGTGGATATTTGGAGCGCTTTGAGACCTATGCTGCCAAAGGAAATATCATTGCATAAAAACTAGATGGAAGCGTTCTCAGAAACTTCTTTGTGATGAGTGCATTCAACTCGCAGAGTTGAACCTTCCTTTCGATAGACCAGTTTTGAAACACTGTTTTTGTAGAATCCGCAAGTGGCTATTTGAAGCTCTTTGAGGCTTATGCTGGAAAAGGAAATATCTTCGTCTACCAACTAGACAGAAGCATTCTCAGAAACTTCTTTGTCATGTGGGGATTGAACTCACAGAGTTGAACATTCCTTTACATAGAGCAGTTTTGCAACACCCTTTCGGTGGAAAGTGAAAGTGCTTATTTGGTGCGATGGCGGCATCTAGTGGATAAGGAAATACATTCAGATGAAAACAAGATACATCCATTCTCAGAAACTTCTTTGTGATGACTGCATTCTACTCACAGAGTTGAACCTTCCTTTTGATAGAACAGTTTTGAAACACTCTTTTTGTGGAATCTGCAAGTGGCTATTTGGAGCGCTTTGAGGCCTATGCTGGAAAAGGAAATCTCTTCACATAAAACCTAGACAGAAGTATTCCCAGAAAGTTTTTCTGATGTGCGCATTCAACTCACCGAGTTGAACCTTCCTTTAGATAGAGCAGTTTTGAAACACTCTGTCTGTAGTACCTGCGAGTGCATATTTGGAGTGCTTTGAGTGCTACACTGTAAAAGCAAATATCTTCACTTGGAATCTAGACAGAAGAATTCTCAGAGACTTCCCTGTGCTCTCTGCATTCCACTCACAGAGTTGAACCTTCCTTTTGATAGAACAGTTTTGAAACACTCTTGTGGTAGAATCTGCAAGTCGATATTTGGAAGGTTTGGAGGCCTATCCTGGGAAAGGAAATGTCTTCCCATCAAAACTAGACAGAAGCATTCTCAGAAACTTCTTAGTGATGTGCGCATTCAAGTCACAGAGTTGAAGCTTCCTTTTGATATAGCAGTTTTGAACCACTCTTTTAGTAGAATCTGCAAGTGGATGTTTGGAGAGCTAAGAGGCCAACACTGGAAAAGGAAATCTCTTCACGTAAAAACTAGACGGAAGCATTCTCAGAAACTTCAATGGGCTTTACGCATTCAACTCACAGAGTGCAATGTTGCTTTTGAGAGCGCAGTTTTAAAACACTGTTTTTGTAGAATTTGCTAGAGGATGTTTGGAGCGATGTGAGGCCTTTGCTGGAAAAGGAAATATCTTCACATAAAACCTAGACAGAAGCATTCTCAGAAACTCCTTTGTGATGAGTGCATTCAAATCACACACTTGAACCTTCCTTTGGAAAGAGCAGTTTTGAAACACTCTTTCTGAAGAATCTGCAAGTGGATATTTGGAGCGATTTGAGGCCTATGCTGGAAATGAAATATCTTCACCTAAAAACTAGACGGAAGCATTCTCAGAAACTCCTTTGTGATGAGTGCATTCAACTCACAGAGTTGAAGCTTCCTTTTGATAGAGCAGTTTTGAAACACTCTTTTAGCAGCATCTGCAAGTGGATATTTGGAGCGCTTTGAGGCCAAGGCTGGAAAACGAAATATCATCACATAAAAACTCGACAGAAGCATTCTCTGAAACTTCTTTGTGATGAGTACATTCAACTCACAGACTCGAACGTTTCTTTTGATAGAACAGTTTAGAAACACTCCTTTTGTAGAATCTGCAAGTGTTTATTTGGAGCGCTTTGAGGCCTATGTTGGAAAAGGACATATCTTCACATCAAAAGTAGACAGACGCATTCTCAGAAACTTCTTTGTGATGAGTGCATTGAACTCACAGAGTTGAACCTACCTATTGATACAGAAGTTTTGAAACACCCTTTTTGTAGAATCTGCAAGTGAATATTTGGCGCGATTTGAGGCCTATGCAGGAAACGGAAATATCTTCACATGAAAACTAGACAGATGAATTCTCAGAAACGTCTTTGTGATGAGTGCATTCAACTCACAGACTTGAAGCTTCCTTTTGAAAGAGCAGTTTCGAAACACTCTTTTTGTAGAATCTGCAAGTGGATATTTGGAGTGCTTTGAGGGCTATGCTGGAAAAGTTAATACTTTCACCTAAAAACTAGACAGAAGCATACTCAGAAACTTCTTTGTGATGTGTGCATTGAACTCACAGAGTTGAATCTTTCTTTTGATACAGAAGTTTTGAAACACTCTTTTCGTAGAATCTTCAAGTGGATGGATGGAGTGATTTGAGGCCTATGCTGGAAAAGGAAATACCTTCACGTAGAAACGAGACGAAAGCATTCTCAGACAGTTCCCTGTGCTTTGTGCATTCAACTTACAGAGTTGAACATTCCCTTTGATAGAGCAGTTTTGAAACACTCTTTTTGTAGAATCTGCAAGTGGATATTTGGAGCGCTTTGAGGCCTCTGCTGCCAAAGGAATTATCATTGCATAAAAACTAGATGGAAGCGTTCTCAGAAACTTCCTTGTGATGAGTGCATTCAACTCGCAGAGTGGAACCTTCCTTTCGATAGACCAGTTTTGAAACACTGTTTTTGTAGAATCCGCAAGTGGCTATTTGGAGCTCTTTGAGGCTTTTGCTGGAAAAGGAAATATCTTCATCTACAAACTAGACAGAAGCATTCTCAGAAACTTCTTTGTCATGTGGGGATTGAACTCACAGAGTTGAACATTCCTTTACATAGAGCAGTTTTGCAACACCCTTTCGGTGGAAAGTGAAAGTGCTTATCTGGTGCGATGGCGGCATCTAGTGGATAAGGAAATACATTCAGATGAAAACAAGATACATCCATTCTCAGAAACTTCTTTGTGATGACTGCATTCTACTCACAGAGTTGAACCTTCCTTTTGATAGAACAGTTTTGAAACACTCTTTTTGTGGAATCTGCAAGTGGCTATTTGGAGCGCTTTGAGGCCTATGCTGGAAAAGGAAATCTCTTCACATAAAACCTAGACAGAAGTATTCCCAGAAAGTTTTTCTGATGTGCGCATTCAACTCACCGAGTTGAACCTTCCTTTAGATAGAGCAGTTTTGAAACACTCTGTCTGTAGTACCTGCGAGTGCATATTTGGAGTGCTTTGAGTGCTACACTGTAAAAGCAAATATCTTCACTTGGAATCTAGACAGAAGAATTCTCAGAGACTTTCCTGTGCTCTCTGAATTCCACTCACAGAGTTGAACCTTCCTTTTGATAGAACAGTTTTGAAACACTCTTGTGGTAGAATCTGCAAGTCGACATTTGCAAGGTTTGGAGGCCTATCCTGGGAAAGGAAATATCTTCCCATCAAAACTAGATAGAAGCATTCTCAGAAACTTCTTAGTGATGTGCGCATTCAAGTCACAGAGTTGAAGCTTCCTATTGATATAGCAGTTTTGAACCACTCTTTTAGTAGAATCTGCATGTGGATGTTTGGAGAGATAAGAGGCCAACACTGGAAAAGGAAATCTCTTCACGTAAAAACTAGACGGAAGCATTCTCAGAAACTTCAATGGGCTTTACACATTCAACTCACAGAGTGCAATGTTCCTTTTGAGAGCGCAGTTTTAAAACACTGTTTTTGTAGAATTTGCTAGAGGATGTTTGGAGCGATGTGAGGCCTTTGCTGGAAAAGGAAATATCTTCACATAAAACCTAGACAGAAGCATTCTCAGAAACTCCTTTGTGATGAGTGCATTCAAATCACACACTTGAACCTTCCTTTGGAAAGAGCACTATTGAAACACTCTTTCTGAGGAATCTGCAAGTGGATATTTGGAGCGATTTGAGGCCTATGCTGGAAATGAAATATCTTCACCTAAAAACTAGACGGAAGCATTCTCAGAAACTCCTTTGTGATGAGTGCATTCAACTCACAGAGTTGAAGCTTCCTTTTGATAGAGCAGTTTTGAAACACTCTTTTAGCAGCATCTGCAAGTGGATATTTGGAGGGCTTTGAGGCCAAGGCTGGAAAACGAAATATCATCACATAAAAACTCGACAGAAGCATTCTCTGAAACTTCTTTGTGATGAGTGCATTCAACTCACAGACTCGAACGTTTCTTTTGATAGAACAGTTTAGAAACACTCCTTTTGTAGAATCTGCAAGTGTTTATTTGGAGCGCTTTGAGGACTTTGTTGGAAAAGGACATATCTTCACATCAAAAGTAGACAGACGCATTCTCAGAAACTTCTTTGTGATGAGTGCATTGTACTCACAGAGTTGAACCTACCTATTGATAAAGAAGTTTTGAAACACCCTTTTTGTAGAATCTGCAAGTGAATATTTGGCGCGATTTGAGGCCTATGCTTGAAATGGAAATATCTTCACATGAAAACTAGACAGATGAATTCTCAGAAACGTCTTTGTGATGAGTGCATTCAACTCACTGACTTGAAGCTTAATTTTGAAAGAGCAGTTTCGAAACACTCTTTTTGTAGAATCTGCAAGTGGATATTTGGAGCGCTTTGAGGGCTATGCTGGAAAAGTTTATATCTTCACCTAAAAACTAGACAGAAGCATACTCAGAAACTTCTTTGTGATGTATGCATTGAACTCACAGAGCTGAACCTTTCCTTTGATACAGAATTCTGAAACACTCTTTTCGTAGAATCTTCAAGTGGATCTATGGAGTGCTTTGAGGCCTATGCTGGAAAAGGAAATATCTTCACGTAGAAACCGGACAAAAGCATTCTCAGAAAATTCTTTGTGATGAGTGCATTCAACTCACAGAGTTGAAGCTTCCTTTTGATAGAGCAGTTTTGAAACTCTCTTTTAGCAGCATCTGCCAGTGGATATTTGGAGCGCTTTGAGGCCAAGGCTGGAAAACGAAATATCATCACATAAAAACTCGACAGAAGCATTCTCTGAAACTTCTTTGTGATGAGTGCATTCAACTCACAGACTCGAACGTTTCTTTTGATAGAACAGTTTAGAAACACTCCTTTTGTAGAATCTGCAAGTGTTTATTTGGAGCGCTTTGAGGACTTTGTTGGAAAAGGACATATCTTCACATCAAAAGTAGACAGACGCATTCTCAGAAACTTCTTTGTGATGAGTGCATTGTACTCACAGAGTTGAACCTACCTATTGATAAAGAAGTTTTGAAACACCCTTTTTGTAGAATCTGCAAGTGAATATTTGGCGCGATTTGAGGCCTATGCTGGAAATGGAAATATCTTCACATGAAAACTAGACAGATGAATTCTCAGAAAAGTCTTTGTGATGAGTGCATTCAACTCACAGACTTGAAGCTTCCTTTTGAAAGAGCAGTTTCGAAACACTCTTTTTGTAGAATCTGCAAGTGGATATTTGGAGTGCTTTGAGGGCTATGCTGGAAAAGTTAATACTTTCACCTAAAAACTAGACAGAAGCATACTCAGAAACTTCTTTGTGATGTGTGCATTGAACTCACAGAGTTGAATCTTTCTTTTGATACAGAAGTTTTGAAACACTCTTTTCGTAGAATCTTCAAGTGGATGGATGGAGTGATTTGAGGCCTATGCTGGAAAAGGAAATACCTTCACGTAGAAACGAGACGAAAGCATTCTCAGACAGTTCCCTGTGCTTTGTGCATTCAACTTACAGAGTTGAACATTCCCTTTGATAGAGCAGTTTTGAAACACTCTTTTTGTAGAATCTGCAAGTGGATATTTGGAGCGCTTTGAGGCCTCTGCTGCCAAAGGAATTATCATTGCATAAAAACTAGATGGAAGCGTTCTCAGAAACTTCCTTGTGATGAGTGCATTCAACTCGCAGAGTGGAACCTTCCTTTCGATAGACCAGTTTTGAAACACTGTTTTTGTAGAATCCGCAAGTGGCTATTTGGAGCTCTTTGAGGCTTTTGCTGGAAAAGGAAATATCTTCATCTACAAACTAGACAGAAGCATTCTCAGAAACTTCTTTGTCATGTGGGGATTGAACTCACAGAGTTGAACATTCCTTTACATAGAGCAGTTTTGCAACACCCTTTCGGTGGAAAGTGAAAGTGCTTATCTGGTGCGATGGCGGCATCTAGTGGATAAGGAAATACATTCAGATGAAAACAAGATACATCCATTCTCAGAAACTTCTTTGTGATGACTGCATTCTACTCACAGAGTTGAACATTCCTTTTGATAGAACAGTTTTGAAACACTCTTTTTGTGGAATCTGCAAGTGGCTATTTGGAGCGCTTTGAGGCCTATGCTGGAAAAGGAAATCTCTTCACATAAAACCTAGACAGAAGTATTCCCAGAAAGTTTTTCTGATGTGCGCATTCAACTCACCGAGTTGAACCTTCCTTTAGATAGAGCAGTTTTGAAACACTCTGTCTGTAGTACCTGCGAGTGCATATTTGGAGTGCTTTGAGTGCTACACTGTAAAAGCAAATATCTTCACTTGGAATCTAGACAGAAGAATTCTCAGAGACTTTCCTGTGCTCTCTGAATTCCACTCACAGAGTTGAACCTTCCTTTTGATAGAACAGTTTTGAAACACTCTTGTGGTAGAATCTGCAAGTCGACATTTGCAAGGTTTGGAGGCCTATCCTGGGAAAGGAAATATCTTCCCATCAAAACTAGATAGAAGCATTCTCAGAAACTTCTTAGTGATGTGCGCATTCAAGTCACAGAGTTGAAGCTTCCTTTTGATATAGCAGTTTTGAACCACTCTGTTAGTAGAATCTGCATGTGGATGTTTGGAGAGCTAAGAGGCCAACACTGGAAAAGGAAATATCTTCAGGTAAAAACTAGACGGAAGCATTCTTAGAAACTTCAATGGGCTTTACGCATTCAACTCACAGAGTGCAATGTTCCTTTTGAGAGCGCAGTTTTAAAACACTGTTTTTGTAGAATTTGCTAGAGGATGTTTGGAGCGATGTGAGGCCTTTGCTGGAAAAGGAAATATCTTCACATAAAACCTAGACAGAAGCATTCTCAGAAACTCCTTTGTGATGAGTGCATTCAAATCACACACTTGAACCTTCCTTTGGAAAGAGCACTTTTGAAACACTCTTTCTGAGGAATCTGCAAGTGGATATTTGGAGCGATTTGAGGCCTATGCTGGAAATGAAATATCTTCACCTAAAAACTAGACGGAAGCATTCTCAGAAACTCCTTTGTGATGAGTGCACTCAACTCACAGAGTTGAAGCTTCCTTTTGATAGAGCAGTTTTGAAACACTCTTTTAGCAGCATCTGCAAGTGGATATTTGGAGGGCTTTGAGGCCAAGGCTGGAAAACGAAATATCATCACATAAAAACTCGACAGAAGCATTCTCTGAAACTTCTTTGTGATGAGTGCATTCAACTCACAGACTCGAACGTTTCTTTTGATAGAACAGTTTAGAAACACTCCTTTTGTAGAATCTGCAAGTGTTTATTTGGAGCGCTTTGAGGACTTTGTTGGAAAAGGACATATCTTCACATCAAAAGTAGACAGACGCATTCTCAGAAACTTCTTTGTGATGAGTGCATTGTACTCACAGAGTTGAACCTACCTATTGATAAAGAAGTTTTGAAACACCCTTTTTGTAGAATCTGCAAGTGAATATTTGGCGCGATTTGAGGCCTATGCTTGAAATGGAAATATCTTCACATGAAAACTAGACAGATGAATTCTCAGAAACGTCTTTGTGATGAGTGCATTCAACTCACTGACTTGAAGCTTAATTTTGAAAGAGCAGTTTCGAAACACTCTTTTTGTAGAATCTGCAAGTGGATATTTGGAGCGCTTTGAGGGCTATGCTGGAAAAGTTTATATCTTCACCTAAAAACTAGACAGAAGCATACTCAGAAACTTCTTTGTGATGTATGCATTGAACTCACAGAGCTGAACCTTTCCTTTGATACAGAATTCTGAAACACTCTTTTCGTAGAATCTTCAAGTGGATCTATGGAGTGCTTTGAGGCCTATGCTGGAAAAGGAAATATCTTCACGTAGAAACCGGACAAAAGCATTCTCAGAAAATTCTTTGTGATGAGTGCATTCAACTCACAGAGTTGAAGCTTCCTTTTGATAGAGCAGTTTTGAAACTCTCTTTTAGCAGCATCTGCCAGTGGATATTTGGAGCGCTTTGAGGCCAAGGCTGGAAAACGAAATATCATCACATAAAAACTCGACAGAAGCATTCTCTGAAACTTCTTTGTGATGAGTGCATTCAACTCACAGACTCGAACGTTTCTTTTGATACAACAGTTTAGAAACACTCCTTTTGTAGAATCTGCAAGTGTTTATTTGGAGCGCTTTGAGGACTTTGTTGGAAAAGGACATATCTTCACATCAAAAGTAGACAGACGCATTCTCAGAAACTTCTTTGTGATGAGTGCATTGTACTCACAGAGTTGAACCTACCTATTGATAAAGAAGTTTTGAAACACCCTTTTTGTAGAATCTGCAAGTGAATATTTGGCGCGATTTGAGGCCTATGCTGGAAATGGAAATATCTTCACATGAAAACTAGACAGATGAATTCTCAGAAAAGTCTTTGTGATGAGTGCATTCAACTCACAGACTTGAAGCTTCCTTTTGAAAGAGCAGTTTCGAAACACTCTTTTTGTAGAATCTGCAAGTGGATATTTGGAGCGCTTTGAGGGCTATGCTGGAAAAGTTAATACCTTCACGTCAAAACTAGACAGAAGCATACTCAGAAACTTCTTTGTGATGTGTGCACTGAACTCACAGAGTTGAACCTTTCTTTTCATACAGAAGTTTTGAAACACTCTTTTCGTAGAATCTTCAAGTGGATGTATGGAGTGCTTTGAGGCCTATGCTGGAAAAGGAAATATCTTCACGTAGAAACTAGACAAAAGCATTCTCAGAAACTTCCCTGTGCTTTGTGCATTCAACTCACAGAGTTGAACATTCCCTTTGATAGTGCAGTTTTGAAACACTCTTTTTGTAGGATCTGCAAGTGGATATTTGGAGCGCTTTGAGACCTATGCTGCCAAAGGAAATATCATTGCATAAAAACTAGATGGAAGCGTTCTCAGAAACTTCTTTGTGATGAGTGCATTCAACTCGCAGAGTTGAACCTTCCTTTCGATAGACCAGTTTTGAAACACTGTTTTTGTAGAATCCGCAAGTGGCTATTTGAAGCTCTTTGAGGCTTATGCTGGAAAAGGAAATATCTTCGTCTACCAACTAGACAGAAGCATTCTCAGAAACTTCTTTGTCATGTGGGGATTGAACTCACAGAGTTGAACATTCCTTTACATAGAGCAGTTTTGCAACACCCTTTCGGTGGAAAGTGAAAGTGCTTATTTGGTGCGATGGCGGCATCTAGTGGATAAGGAAATACATTCAGATGAAAACAAGATACATCCATTCTCAGAAACTTCTTTGTGATGACTGCATTCTACTCACAGAGTTGAACCTTCCTTTTGATAGAACAGTTTTGAAACACTCTTTTTGTGGAATCTGCAAGTGGCTATTTGGAGCGCTTTGAGGCCTATGCTGGAAAAGGAAATCTCTTCACATAAAACCTAGACAGAAGTATTCCCAGAAAGTTTTTCTGATGTGCGCATTCAACTCACCGAGTTGAACCTTCCTTTAGATAGAGCAGTTTTGAAACACTCTGTCTGTAGTACCTGCGAGTGCATATTTGGAGTGCTTTGAGTGCTACACTGTAAAAGCAAATATCTTCACTTGGAATCTAGACAGAAGAATTCTCAGAGACTTCCCTGTGCTCTCTGCATTCCACTCACAGAGTTGAACCTTCCTTTTGATAGAACAGTTTTGAAACACTCTTGTGGTAGAATCTGCAAGTCGATATTTGGAAGGTTTGGAGGCCTATCCTGGGAAAGGAAATGTCTTCCCATCAAAACTAGACAGAAGCATTCTCAGAAACTTCTTAGTGATGTGCGCATTCAAGTCACAGAGTTGAAGCTTCCTTTTGATATAGCAGTTTTGAACCACTCTTTTAGTAGAATCTGCAAGTGGATGTTTGGAGAGCTAAGAGGCCAACACTGGAAAAGGAAATCTCTTCACGTAAAAACTAGACGGAAGCATTCTCAGAAACTTCAATGGGCTTTACGCATTCAACTCACAGAGTGCAATGTTGCTTTTGAGAGCGCAGTTTTAAAACACTGTTTTTGTAGAATTTGCTAGAGGATGTTTGGAGCGATGTGAGGCCTTTGCTGGAAAAGGAAATATCTTCACATAAAACCTAGACAGAAGCATTCTCAGAAACTCCTTTGTGATGAGTGCATTCAAATCACACACTTGAACCTTCCTTTGGAAAGAGCAGTTTTGAAACACTCTTTCTGAAGAATCTGCAAGTGGATATTTGGAGCGATTTGAGGCCTATGCTGGAAATGAAATATCTTCACCTAAAAACTAGACGGAAGCATTCTCAGAAACTCCTTTGTGATGAGTGCATTCAACTCACAGAGTTGAAGCTTCCTTTTGATAGAGCAGTTTTGAAACACTCTTTTAGCAGCATCTGCAAGTGGATATTTGGAGCGCTTTGAGGCCAAGGCTGGAAAACGAAATATCATCACATAAAAACTCGACAGAAGCATTCTCTGAAACTTCTTTGTGATGAGTGCATTCAACTCACAGACTCGAACGTTTCTTTTGATAGAACAGTTTAGAAACACTCCTTTTGTAGAATCTGCAAGTGTTTATTTGGAGCGCTTTGAGGCCTATGTTGGAAAAGGACATATCTTCACATCAAAAGTAGACAGACGCATTCTCAGAAACTTCTTTGTGATGAGTGCATTGAACTCACAGAGTTGAACCTACCTATTGATACAGAAGTTTTGAAACACCCTTTTTGTAGAATCTGCAAGTGAATATTTGGCGCGATTTGAGGCCTATGCAGGAAACGGAAATATCTTCACATGAAAACTAGACAGATGAATTCTCAGAAACGTCTTTGTGATGAGTGCATTCAACTCACAGACTTGAAGCTTCCTTTTGAAAGAGCAGTTTCGAAACACTCTTTTTGTAGAATCTGCAAGTGGATATTTGGAGTGCTTTGAGGGCTATGCTGGAAAAGTTAATACTTTCACCTAAAAACTAGACAGAAGCATACTCAGAAACTTCTTTGTGATGTGTGCATTGAACTCACAGAGTTGAATCTTTCTTTTGATACAGAAGTTTTGAAACACTCTTTTCGTAGAATCTTCAAGTGGATGGATGGAGTGATTTGAGGCCTATGCTGGAAAAGGAAATACCTTCACGTAGAAACGAGACGAAAGCATTCTCAGACAGTTCCCTGTGCTTTGTGCATTCAACTTACAGAGTTGAACATTCCCTTTGATAGAGCAGTTTTGAAACACTCTTTTTGTAGAATCTGCAAGTGGATATTTGGAGCGCTTTGAGGCCTCTGCTGCCAAAGGAATTATCATTGCATAAAAACTAGATGGAAGCGTTCTCAGAAACTTCCTTGTGATGAGTGCATTCAACTCGCAGAGTGGAACCTTCCTTTCGATAGACCAGTTTTGAAACACTGTTTTTGTAGAATCCGCAAGTGGCTATTTGGAGCTCTTTGAGGCTTTTGCTGGAAAAGGAAATATCTTCATCTACAAACTAGACAGAAGCATTCTCAGAAACTTCTTTGTCATGTGGGGATTGAACTCACAGAGTTGAACATTCCTTTACATAGAGCAGTTTTGCAACACCCTTTCGGTGGAAAGTGAAAGTGCTTATCTGGTGCGATGGCGGCATCTAGTGGATAAGGAAATACATTCAGATGAAAACAAGATACATCCATTCTCAGAAACTTCTTTGTGATGACTGCATTCTACTCACAGAGTTGAACCTTCCTTTTGATAGAACAGTTTTGAAACACTCTTTTTGTGGAATCTGCAAGTGGCTATTTGGAGCGCTTTGAGGCCTATGCTGGAAAAGGAAATCTCTTCACATAAAACCTAGACAGAAGTATTCCCAGAAAGTTTTTCTGATGTGCGCATTCAACTCACCGAGTTGAACCTTCCTTTAGATAGAGCAGTTTTGAAACACTCTGTCTGTAGTACCTGCGAGTGCATATTTGGAGTGCTTTGAGTGCTACACTGTAAAAGCAAATATCTTCACTTGGAATCTAGACAGAAGAATTCTCAGAGACTTTCCTGTGCTCTCTGAATTCCACTCACAGAGTTGAACCTTCCTTTTCATAGAACAGATTTGAAACACTCTTGTGGTAGAATCTGCAAGTCGACATTTGCAAGGTTTGGAGGCCTATCCTGGGAAAGGAAATATCTTCCCATCAAAACTAGATAGAAGCATTCTCAGAAACTTCTTAGTGATGTGCGCATTCAAGTCACAGAGTTGAAGCTTCCTATTGATATAGCAGTTTTGAACCACTCTTTTAGTAGAATCTGCATGTGGATGTTTGGAGAGATAAGAGGCCAACACTGGAAAAGGAAATCTCTTCACGTAAAAACTAGACGGAAGCATTCTCAGAAACTTCAATGGGCTTTACACATTCAACTCACAGAGTGCAATGTTCCTTTTGAGAGCGCAGTTTTAAAACACTGTTTTTGTAGAATTTGCTAGAGGATGTTTGGAGCGATGTGAGGCCTTTGCTGGAAAAGGAAATATCTTCACATAAAACCTAGACAGAAGCATTCTCAGAAACTCCTTTGTGATGAGTGCATTCAAATCACACACTTGAACCTTCCTTTGGAAAGAGCACTATTGAAACACTCTTTCTGAGGAATCTGCAAGTGGATATTTGGAGCGATTTGAGGCCTATGCTGGAAATGAAATATCTTCACCTAAAAACTAGACGGAAGCATTCTCAGAAACTCCTTTGTGATGAGTGCATTCAACTCACAGAGTTGAAGCTTCCTTTTGATAGAGCAGTTTTGAAACACTCTTTTAGCAGCATCTGCAAGTGGATATTTGGAGGGCTTTGAGGCCAAGGCTGGAAAACGAAATATCATCACATAAAAACTCGACAGAAGCATTCTCTGAAACTTCTTTGTGATGAGTGCATTCAACTCACAGACTCGAACGTTTCTTTTGATAGAACAGTTTAGAAACACTCCTTTTGTAGAATCTGCAAGTGTTTATTTGGAGCGCTTTGAGGCCTATGTTGGAAAAGGACATATCTTCACATCAAAAGTAGACAGACGCATTCTCAGAAACTTCTTTGTGATGAGTGCATTGAACTCACAGAGTTGAACCTACCTATTGATAGAGAAGTTTTGAAACACCCTTTTTGTAGAATCTGCAAGTGAATATTTGGCGCGATTTGAGGCCTATGCAGGAAACGGAAATATCTTCACATGAAAACTAGACAGATGAATTCTCAGAAACGTCTTTGTGATGAGTGCATTCAACTCACTGACTTGAAGCTTAATTTTGAAAGAGCAGTTTCGAAACACTCTTTTTGTAGAATCTGCAAGTGGATATTTGGAGCGCTTTGAGGGCTATGCTGGAAAAGTTTATATCTTCACCTAAAAACTAGACAGAAGCATACTCAGAAACTTCTTTGTGATGTATGCATTGAACTCACAGAGCTGAACCTTTCCTTTGATACAGAATTCTGAAACACTCTTTTCGTAGAATCTTCAAGTGGATCTATGGAGTGCTTTGAGGCCTATGCTGGAAAAGGAAATATCTTCACGTAGAAACCGGACAAAAGCATTCTCAGAAAATTCTTTGTGATGAGTGCATTCAACTCACAGAGTTGAAGCTTCCTTTTGATAGAGCAGTTTTGAAACTCTCTTTTAGCAGCATCTGCCAGTGGATATTTGGAGCGCTTTGAGGCCAAGGCTGGAAAACGAAATATCATCACATAAAAACTCGACAGAAGCATTCTCTGAAACTTCTTTGTGATGAGTGCATTCAACTCACAGACTCGAACGTTTCTTTTGATAGAACAGTTTAGAAACACTCCTTTTGTAGAATCTGCAAGTGTTTATTTGGAGCGCTTTGAGGACTTTGTTGGAAAAGGACATATCTTCACATCAAAAGTAGACAGACGCATTCTCAGAAACTTCTTTGTGATGAGTGCATTGTACTCACAGAGTTGAACCTACCTATTGATAAAGAAGTTTTGAAACACCCTTTTTGTAGAATCTGCAAGTGAATATTTGGCACGATTTGAGGCCTATGCTGGAAATGGAAATATCTTCACATGAAAACTAGACAGATGAATTCTCAGAAACGTCTTTGTGATGAGTGCATTCAACTCACAGACTTGAAGCTTCCTTTTGAAAGAGCAGTTTCGAAACACTCTTTTTGTAGAATCTGCAAGTGGATATTTGGAGCGCTTTGAGGGCTATGCTGGAAAATTTAATACCTTCACGTCAAAACTAGACAGAAGCATACTCAGAAACTTCTTTGTGATGTGTGCACTGAACTCACAGAGTTGAACCTTTCTTTTCATACAGAAGTTTTGAAACACTCTTTTCGTAGAATCTTCAAGTGGATGTATGGAGTGCTTTGAGGCCTATGCTGGAAAAGGAAATATCTTCACGTAGAAACTAGACAAAAGCATTCTCAGAAACTTCCCTGTGCTTTGTGCGTTCAACTCACAGAGTTGAACATTCCCTTTGATAGTGCAGTTTTGAAACACTCTTTTTGTAGGATCTGCAAGTGGATATTTGGAGCGCTTTGAGACCTATGCTGCCAAAGGAAATATCATTGCATAAAAACTAGATGGAAGCGTTCTCAGAAACTTCTTTGTGATGAGTGCATTCAACTCGCAGAGTTGAACCTTCCTTTCGATAGACCAGTTTTGAAACACTGTTTTTGTAGAATCCGCAAGTGGCTATTTGAAGCTCTTTGAGGCTTATGCTGGAAAAGGAAATATCTTCGTCTACCAACTAGACAGAAGCATTCTCAGAAACTTCTTTGTCATGTGGGGATTGAACTCACAGAGTTGAACATTCCTTTACATAGAGCAGTTTTGCAACACCCTTTCGGTGGAAAGTGAAAGTGCTTATTTGGTGCGATGGCGGCATCTAGTGGATAAGGAAATACATTCAGATGAAAACAAGATACATCCATTCTCAGAAACTTCTTTGTGATGACTGCATTCTACTCACAGAGTTGAACCTTCCTTTTGATAGAACAGTTTTGAAACACTCTTTTTGTGGAATCTGCAAGTGGCTATTTGGAGCGCTTTGAGGCCTATGCTGGAAAAGGAAATCTCTTCACATAAAACCTAGACAGAAGTATTCCCAGAAAGTTTTTCTGATGTGCGCATTCAACTCACCGAGTTGAACCTTCCTTTAGATAGAGCAGTTTTGAAACACTCTGTCTGTAGTACCTGCGAGTGGATATTTGGAGTGCTTTGAGTGCTACACTGTAAAAGCAAATATCTTCACTTGGAATCTAGACAGAAGAATTCTCAGAGACTTCCCTGTGCTCTCTGCATTCCACTCACAGAGTTGAACCTTCCTTTTGATAGAACAGTTTTGAAACACTCTTGTGGTAGAATCTGCAAGTCGATATTTGGAAGGTTTGGAGGCCTATCCTGGGAAAGGAAATGTCTTCCCATCAAAACTAGACAGAAGCATTCTCAGAAACTTCTTAGTGATGTGCGCATTCAAGTCACAGAGTTGAAGCTTCCTTTTGATATAGCAGTTTTGAACCACTCTTTTAGTAGAATCTGCAAGTGGATGTTTGGAGAGCTAAGAGGCCAACACTGGAAAAGGAAATCTCTTCACGTAAAAACTAGACGGAAGCATTCTCAGAAACTTCAATGGGCTTTACGCATTCAACTCACAGAGTGCAATGTTGCTTTTGAGAGCGCAGTTTTAAAACACTGTTTTTGTAGAATTTGCTAGAGGATGTTTGGAGCGATGTGAGGCCTTTGCTGGAAAAGGAAATATCTTCACATAAAACCTAGACAGAAGCATTCTCAGAAACTCCTTTGTGATGAGTGCATTCAAATCACACACTTGAACCTTCCTTTGGAAAGAGCAGTTTTGAAACACTCTTTCTGAAGAATCTGCAAGTGGATATTTGGAGCGATTTGAGGCCTATGCTGGAAATGAAATATCTTCACCTAAAAACTAGACGGAAGCATTCTCAGAAACTCCTTTGTGATGAGTGCATTCAACTCACAGAGTTGAAGCTTCCTTTTGATAGAGCAGTTTTGAAACACTCTTTTAGCAGCATCTGCAAGTGGATATTTGGAGGGCTTTGAGGCCAAGGCTGGAAAACGAAATATCATCACATAAAAACTCGACAGAAGCATTCTCTGAAACTTCTTTGTGATGAGTGCATTCAACTCACAGACTCGAACGTTTCTTTTGATAGAACAGTTTAGAAACACTCCTTTTGTAGAATCTGCAAGTGTTTATTTGGAGCGCTTTGAGGCCTATGTTGGAAAAGGACATATCTTCACATCAAAAGTAGACAGACGCATTCTCAGAAACTTCTTTGTGATGAGTGCATTGAACTCACAGAGTTGAACCTACCTATTGATACAGAAGTTTTGAAACACCCTTTTTGTAGAATCTGCAAGTGAATATTTGGCGCGATTTGAGGCCTATGCAGGAAACGGAAATATCTTCACATGAAAACTAGACAGATGAATTCTCAGAAACGTCTTTGTGATGAGTGCATTCAACTCACAGACTTGAAGCTTCCTTTTGAAAGAGCAGTTTCGAAACACTCTTTTTGTAGAATCTGCAAGTGGATATTTGGAGCGCTTTGAGGGCTATGCTGGAAAAGTTAATACTTTCACCTAAAAACTAGACAGAAGCATACTCAGAAACTTCTTTGTGATGTGTGCATTGAACTCACAGAGTTGAACCTTTCTTTTGATACAGAAGTTTTGAAACACTCTTTTCGTAGAATCTTCAAGTGGATGGATGGAGTGATTTGAGGCCTATGCTGGAAAAGGAAATACCTTCACGTAGAAACGAGACAAAAGCATTCTCAGAAAGTTCCCTGTGCTTTGTGCATTCAACTCACAGAGTTGAACATTCCCTTTGATAGAGCAGTTTTGAAACACTCTTTTTGTAGAATCTGCAAGTGGATATTTGGAGCGCTTTGAGGCCTCTGCTGCCAAAGGAATTATCATTGCATAAAAACTAGATGGAAGCGTTCTCAGAAACTTCCTTGTGATGAGTGCATTCAACTCGCAGAGTGGAACCTTCCTTTCGATAGACCAGTTTTGAAACACTGTTTTTGTAGAATCCGCAAGTGGCTATTTGGAGCTCTTTGAGGCTTTTGCTGGAAAAGGAAATATCTTCATCTACAAACTAGACAGAAGCATTCTCAGAAACTTCTTTGTCATGTGGGGATTGAACTCACAGAGTTGAACATTCCTTTACATAGAGCAGTTTTGCAACACCCTTTCGGTGGAAAGTGAAAGTGCTTATCTGGTGCGATGGCGGCATCTAGTGGATAAGGAAATACATTCAGATGAAAACAAGATACATCCATTCTCAGAAACTTCTTTGTGATGACTGCATTCTACTCACAGTGTTGAGCCTTCCTTTTGATAGAAGAGTTTTGAAACACTCTTTTTGTGGAATCTGCAAGTGGCTATTTGGAGCGCTTTGAGGCCTATGCTGGAAAAGGAAATCTCTTCACATAAAACCTAGACAGAAGTATTCCCAGAAAGTTTTTCTGATGTGCGCATTCAACTCACCGAGTTGAACCTTCCTTTAGATAGAGCAGTTTTGAAACACTCTGTCTGTAGTACCTGCGAGTGCATATTTGGAGTGCTTTGAGTGCTACACTGTAAAAGCAAATATCTTCACTTGGAATCTAGACAGAAGAATTCTCAGAGACTTCCCTGTGCTCTCTGAATTCCACTCACAGAGTTGAACCTTCCTTTTGATAGAACAGTTTTGAAACACTCTTGTGGTAGAATCTGCAAGTCGACATTTGCAAGGTTTGGAGGCCTATCCTGGGAAAGGAAATATCTTCCCATCAAAACTAGATAGAAGCAATCGCAGAAACTTCTTAGTGATGTGCGCATTCAAGTCACAGAGTTGAAGCTTCCTTTTGATATAGCAGCTTTGAACCACTCTGTTAGTAGAATCTGCATGTGGATGTTTGGAGAGCTAAGAGGCCAACACTGGAAAAGGAAATATCTTCAGGTAAAAACTAGACGGAAGCATTCTCAGAAACTTCAATGGGCTTTACGCATTCAACTCACAGAGTGCAATGTTCCTTTTGAGAGCGCAGTTTTAAAACACTGTTTTTGTAGAATTTGCTAGAGGATGTTTGGAGCGATGTGAGGCCTTTGCTGGAAAAGGAAATATCTTCACATAAAACCTAGACAGAAGCATTCTCAGAAACTCCTTTGTGATGAGTGCATTCAAATCACACACTTGAACCTTCCTTTGGAAAGAGCACTTTTGAAACACTCTTTCTGAGGAATCTGCAAGTGGATATTTGGAGCGATTTGAGGCCTATGCTGGAAATGAAATATCTTCACCTAAAAACTAGACGGAAGCATTCTCAGAAACTCCTTTGTGATGAGTGCATTCAACTCACAGAGTTGAAGCTTCCTTTTGATAGAGCAGTTTTGAAACACTCTTTTAGCAGCATCTGCAAGTGGATATTTGGAGGGCTTTGAGGCCAAGGCTGGAAAACGAAATATCATCACATAAAAACTCGACAGAAGCATTCTCTGAAACTTCTTTGTGATGAGTGCATTCAACTCACAGACTCGAACGTTTCTTTTGATACAACAGTTTAGAAACACTCCTTTTGTAGAATCTGCAAGTGTTTATTTGGAGCGCTTTGAGGACTTTGTTGGAAAAGGACATATCTTCACATCAAAAGTAGACAGACGCATTCTCAGAAACTTCTTTGTGATGAGTGCATTGTACTCACAGAGTTGAACCTACCTATTGATAGAGAAGTTTTGAAACACCCTTTTTGTAGAATCTGCAAGTGAATATTTGGCGCGATTTGAGGCCTATGCTGGAAATGGAAATATCTTCACATGAAAACTAGACAGATGAATTCTCAGAAACGTCTTTGTGATGAGTGCATTCAACTCACAGACTTGAAGCTTCCTTTTGAAAGAGCAGTTTCGAAACACTCTTTTTGTAGAATCTGCAAGTGGATATTTGGAGTGCTTTGAGGGCTATGCTGGAAAAGTTAATACCTTCACGTCAAAACTAGACAGAAGCATACTCAGAAACTTCTTTGTGATGTGTGCACTGAACTCACAGAGTTGAACCTTTCTTTTCATACAGAAGTTTTGAAACACTCTTTTCGTAGAATCTTCAAGTGGATGTATGGAGTGCTTTGAGGCCTATGCTGGAAAAGGAAATATCTTCACGTAGAAACTAGACAAAAGCATTCTCAGAAACTTCCCTGTGCTTTGTGCATTCAACTCACAGAGTTGAACATTCCCTTTGATAGAGCAGTTTTGAAACACTCTTTTTGTAGGATCTGCAAGTGGATATTTGGAGCGCTTTGAGACCTATGCTGCCAAAGGAAATATCATTGCATAAAAACTAGATGGAAGCGTTCTCAGGAACTTCTTTGTGATGAGTGCATTCAACTCGCAGAGTTGAACCTTCCTTTCGATAGACCAGTTTTGAAACACTGTTTTTGTAGAATCCGCAAGTGGCTATTTGAAGCTCTTTGAGGCTTATGCTGGAAAAGGAAATATCTTCGTCTACCAACTAGACAGAAGCATTCTCAGAAACTTCTTTGTCATGTGGGGATTGAACTCACAGAGTTGAACATTCCTTTACATAGAGCAGTTTTGCAACACCCTTTCGGTGGAAAGTGAAAGTGCTTATTTGGTGCGATGGCGGCATCTAGTGGATAAGGAAATACATTCAGATGAAAACAAGATACATCCATTCTCAGAAACTTCTTTGTGATGACTGCATTCTACTCACAGAGTTGAACCTTCCTTTTGATAGAACAGTTTTGAAACACTCTTTTTGTGGAATCTGCAAGTGGTTATTTGGAGCGCTTTGAGGCCTATGCCGGAAAAGGAAATCTCTTCACATAAAACCTAGACAGAAGTATTCCCAGAAAGTTTTTCTGATGTGCGCATTCAACTCACCGAGTTGAACCTTCCTTTAGATAGAGCAGTTTTGAAACACTCTGTCTGTAGTACCTGCGAGTGGATATTTGGAGTGCTTTGAGTGCTACACTGTAAAAGCAAATATCTTCACTTGGAATCTAGACAGAAGAATTCTCAGAGACTTCCCTGTGCTCTCTGCATTCCACTCACAGAGTTGAACCTTCCTTTTGATAGAACAGTTTTGAAACACTCTTGTGGTAGAATCTGCAAGTCGATATTTGGAAGGTTTGGAGGCCTATCCTGGGAAAGGAAATGTCTTCCCATCAAAACTAGACAGAAGCATTCTCAGAAACTTCTTAGTGATGTGCGCATTCAAGTCACAGAGTTGAAGCTTCCTTTTGATATAGCAGTTTTGAACCACTCTTTTAGTAGAATCTGCAAGTGGATGTTTGGAGAGCTAAGAGGCCAACACTGGAAAAGGAAATCTCTTCACGTAAAAACTAGACGGAAGCATTCTCAGAAACTTCAATGGGCTTTACGCATTCAACTCACAGAGTGCAATGTTGCTTTTGAGAGCGCAGTTTTAAAACACTGTTTTTGTAGAATTTGCTAGAGGATGTTTGGAGCGATGTGAGGCCTTTGCTGGAAAAGGAAATATCTTCACATAAAACCTAGACAGAAGCATTCTCAGAAACTCCTTTGTGATGAGTGCATTCAAATCACACACTTGAACCTTCCTTTGGAAAGAGCAGTTTTGAAACACTCTTTCTGAAGAATCTGCAAGTGGATATTTGGAGCGATTTGAGGCCTATGCTGGAAATGAAATATCTTCACCTAAAAACTAGACGGAAGCATTCTCAGAAACTCCTTTGTGATGATTGCATTCAACTCACAGAGTTGAAGCTTCCTTTTGATAGAGCAGTTTTGAAACACTCTTTTAGCAGCATCTGCAAGTGGATATTTGGAGCGCTTTGAGGCCAAGGCTGGAAAACGAAATATCATCACATAAAAACTCGACAGAAGCATTCTCTGAAACTTCTTTGTGATGAGTGCATTCAACTCACAGACTCGAACGTTTCTTTTGATAGAACAGTTTAGAAACACTCCTTTTGTAGAATCTGCAAGTGTTTATTTGGAGCGCTTTGAGGCCTATGTTGGAAAAGGACATATCTTCACATCAAAAGTAGACAGACGCATTCTCAGAAACTTCTTTGTGATGAGTGCATTGAACTCACAGAGTTCAACCTACCTATTGATAGAGAAGTTTTGAAACACCCTTTTTGTAGTATCTGCAAGTGAATATTTGGCGCGATTTGAGGCCTATGCAGGAAACGGAAATATCTTCACATGAAAACTAGACAGATGAATTCTCAGAAACGTCTTTGTGATGAGTGCATTCAACTCACTGACTTGAAGCTTAATTTTGAAAGAGCAGTTTCGAAACACTCTTTTTGTAGAATCTGCAAGTGGATATTTGGAGCGCTTTGAGGGCTATGCTGGAAAAGTTTATATCTTCACCTAAAAACTAGACAGAAGCATACTCAGAAACTTCTTTGTGATGTATGCATTGAACTCACAGAGCTGAACCTTTCCTTTGATACAGAATTTTGAAACACTCTTTTCGTAGAATCTTCAAGTGGATGTATGGAGTGCTTTGAGGCCTATGCTGGAAAAGGAAATATCTTCACGTAGAAACCGGACAAAAGCATTCTCAGAAAATTCTTTGTGATGAGTGCATTCAACTCACAGAGTTGAAGCTTCCTTTTGATAGAGCAGTTTTGAAACTCTCTTTTAGCAGCATCTGCCAGTGGATATTTGGAGCGCTTTGAGGCCAAGGCTGGAAAACGAAATATCATCACATAAAAACTCGACAGAAGCATTCTCTGAAACTTCTTTGTGATGAGTGCATTCAACTCACAGACTCGAACGTTTCTTTTGATAGAACAGTTTAGAAACACTCCTTTTGTAGAATCTGCAAGTGTTTATTTGGAGCGCTTTGAGGACTTTGTTGGAAAAGGACATATCTTCACATCAAAAGTAGACAGACGCATTCTCAGAAACTTCTTTGTGATGAGTGCATTGTACTCACAGAGTTGAACCTACCTATTGATAAAGAAGTTTTGAAACACCCTTTTTGTAGAATCTGCAAGTGAATATTTGGCGCGATTTGAGGCCTATGCTGGAAATGGAAATATCTTCACATGAAAACTAGACAGATGAATTCTCAGAAACGTCTTTGTGATGAGTGCATTCAACTCACAGACTTGAAGCTTCCTTTTGAAAGAGCAGTTTCGAAACACTCTTTTTGTAGAATCTGCAAGTGGATATTTGGAGCGCTTTGAGGGCTATGCTGGAAAAGTTAATACCTTCACGTCAAAACTAGACAGAAGCATACTCAGAAACTTCTTTGTGATGTGTGCACTGAACTCACAGAGTTGAACCTTTCTTTTCATACAGAAGTTTTGAAACACTCTTTTCGTAGAATCTTCAAGTGGATGTATGGAGTGCTTTGAGGCCTATGCTGGAAAAGGAAATATCTTCACGTAGAAACTAGACAAAAGCATTCTCAGAAACTTCCCTGTGCTTTGTGCATTCAACTCACAGAGTTGAACATTCCCTTTGATAGAGCAGTTTTGAAACACTCTTTTTGTAGGATCTGCAAGTGGATATTTGGAGCGCTTTGAGACCTATGCTGCCAAAGGAAATATCATTGCATAAAAACTAGATGGAAGCGTTCTCAGGAACTTCTTTGTGATGAGTGCATTCAACTCGCAGAGTTGAACCTTCCTTTCGATAGACCAGTTTTGAAACACTGTTTTTGTAGAATCCGCAAGTGGCTATTTGAAGCTCTTTGAGGCTTATGCTGGAAAAGGAAATATCTTCGTCTACCAACTAGACAGAAGCATTCTCAGAAACTTCTTTGTCATGTGGGGATTGAACTCACAGAGTTGAACATTCCTTTACATAGAGCAGTTTTGCAACACCCTTTCGGTGGAAAGTGAAAGTGCTTATTTGGTGCGATGGCGGCATCTAGTGGATAAGGAAATACATTCAGATGAAAACAAGATACATCCATTCTCAGAAACTTCTTTGTGATGACTGCATTCTACTCACAGAGTTGAACCTTCCTTTTGATAGAACAGTTTTGAAACACTCTTTTTGTGGAATCTGCAAGTGGTTATTTGGAGCGCTTTGAGGCCTATGCCGGAAAAGGAAATCTCTTCACATAAAACCTAGACAGAAGTATTCCCAGAAAGTTTTTCTGATGTGCGCATTCAACTCACCGAGTTGAACCTTCCTTTAGATAGAGCAGTTTTGAAACACTCTGTCTGTAGTACCTGCGAGTGGATATTTGGAGTGCTTTGAGTGCTACACTGTAAAAGCAAATATCTTCACTTGGAATCTAGACAGAAGAATTCTCAGAGACTTCCCTGTGCTCTCTGCATTCCACTCACAGAGTTGAACCTTCCTTTTGATAGAACAGTTTTGAAACACTCTTGTGGTAGAATCTGCAAGTCGATATTTGGAAGGTTTGGAGGCCTATCCTGGGAAAGGAAATGTCTTCCCATCAAAACTAGACAGAAGCATTCTCAGAAACTTCTTAGTGATGTGCGCATTCAAGTCACAGAGTTGAAGCTTCCTTTTGATATAGCAGTTTTGAACCACTCTTTTAGTAGAATCTGCAAGTGGATGTTTGGAGAGCTAAGAGGCCAACACTGGAAAAGGAAATCTCTTCACGTAAAAACTAGACGGAAGCATTCTCAGAAACTTCAATGGGCTTTACGCATTCAACTCACAGAGTGCAATGTTGCTTTTGAGAGCGCAGTTTTAAAACACTGTTTTTGTAGAATTTGCTAGAGGATGTTTGGAGCGATGTGAGGCCTTTGCTGGAAAAGGAAATATCTTCACATAAAACCTAGACAGAAGCATTCTCAGAAACTCCTTTGTGATGAGTGCATTCAAATCACACACTTGAACCTTCCTTTGGAAAGAGCAGTTTTGAAACACTCTTTCTGAAGAATCTGCAAGTGGATATTTGGAGCGATTTGAGGCCTATGCTGGAAATGAAATATCTTCACCTAAAAACTAGACGGAAGCATTCTCAGAAACTCCTTTGTGATGATTGCATTCAACTCACAGAGTTGAAGCTTCCTTTTGATAGAGCAGTTTTGAAACACTCTTTTAGCAGCATCTGCAAGTGGATATTTGGAGCGCTTTGAGGCCAAGGCTGGAAAACGAAATATCATCACATAAAAACTCGACAGAAGCATTCTCTGAAACTTCTTTGTGATGAGTGCATTCAACTCACAGACTCGAACGTTTCTTTTGATAGAACAGTTTAGAAACACTCCTTTTGTAGAATCTGCAAGTGTTTATTTGGAGCGCTTTGAGGCCTATGTTGGAAAAGGACATATCTTCACATCAAAAGTAGACAGACGCATTCTCAGAAACTTCTTTGTGATGAGTGCATTGAACTCACAGAGTTGAACCTACCTATTGATAGAGAAGTTTTGAAACACCCTTTTTGTAGTATCTGCAAGTGAATATTTGGCGCGATTTGAGGCCTATGCAGGAAACGGAAATATCTTCACATGAAAACTAGACAGATGAATTCTCAGAAACGTCTTTGTGATGAGTGCATTCAACTCACTGACTTGAAGCTTAATTTTGAAAGAGCCGTTTCGAAACACTCTTTTTGTAGAATCTGCAAGTGGATATTTGGAGCGCTTTGAGGGCTATGCTGGAAAAGTTTATATCTTCACCTAAAAACTAGACAGAAGCATACTCAGAAACTTCTTTGTGATGTATGCATTGAACTCACAGAGCTGAACCTTTCCTTTGATACAGAATTTTGAAACACTCTTTTCGTAGAATCTTCAAGTGGATGTATGGAGTGCTTTGAGGCCTATGCTGGAAAAGGAAATATCTTCACGTAGAAACCGGACAAAAGCATTCTCAGAAAATTCTTTGTGATGAGTGCATTCAACTCACAGAGTTGAAGCTTCCTTTTGATAGAGCAGTTTTGAAACTCTCTTTTAGCAGCATCTGCCAGTGGATATTTGGAGCGCTTTGAGGCCAAGGCTGGAAAACGAAATATCATCACATAAAAACTCGACAGAAGCATTCTCTGAAACTTCTTTGTGATGAGTGCATTCAACTCACAGACTCGAACGTTTCTTTTGATAGAACAGTTTAGAAACACTCCTTTTGTAGAATCTGCAAGTGTTTATTTGGAGCGCTTTGAGGACTTTGTTGGAAAAGGACATATCTTCACATCAAAAGTAGACAGACGCATTCTCAGAAACTTCTTTGTGATGAGTGCATTGTACTCACAGAGTTGAACCTACCTATTGATAAAGAAGTTTTGAAACACCCTTTTTGTAGAATCTGCAAGTGAATATTTGGCGCGATTTGAGGCCTATGCTGGAAATGGAAATATCTTCACATGAAAACTAGACAGATGAATTCTCAGAAACGTCTTTGTGATGAGTGCATTCAACTCACAGACTTGAAGCTTCCTTTTGAAAGAGCAGTTTCGAAACACTCTTTTTGTAGAATCTGCAAGTGGATATTTGGAGCGCTTTGAGGGCTATGCTGGAAAAGTTAATACCTTCACGTAAAAACTAGACAGAAGCATACTCAGAAACTTCTTTGTGATGTGTGCACTGAACTCACAGAGTTGAACCTTTCTTTTCATACAGAAGTTTTGAAACACTCTTTTCGTAGAATCTTCAAGTGGATGTATGGAGTGCTTTGAGGCCTATGCTGGAAAAGGAAATATCTTCACGTAGAAACTAGACAAAAGCATTCTCAGAAACTTCCCTGTACTTTGTGCATTCAACTCACAGAGTTGAACATTCCCTTTGATAGAGCAGTTTTGAAACACTCTTTTTGTAGGATCTGCAAGTGGATATTTGGAGCGCTTTGAGACCTATGCTGCCAAAGGAAATATCATTGCATAAAAACTAGATGGAAGCGTTCTCAGAAACTTCTTTGTGATGAGTGCATTCAACTCGCAGAGTTGAACCTTCCTTTCGATAGACCAGTTTTGAAACACTGTTTTTGTAGAATCCGCAAGTGGCTATTTGAAGCTCTTTGAGGCTTATGCTGGAAAAGGAAATATCTTCGTCTACCAACTAGACCGAAGCATTCTCAGAAACTTCTTTGTCATGTGGGGATTGAACTCACAGAGTTGAACATTCCTTTACATAGAGCAGTTTTGCAACACCCTTTCGGTGGAAAGTGAAAGTGCTTATTTGGTGCGATGGCGGCATCTAGTGGATAAGGAAATACATTCAGATGAAAACAAGATACATCCATTCTCAGAAACTTCTTTGTGATGACTGCATTCTACTCACAGAGTTGAACCTTCCTTTTGATAGAACAGTTTTGAAACACTCTTTTTGTGGAATCTGCAAGTGGTTATTTGGAGCGCTTTGAGGCCTATGCCGGAAAAGGAAATCTCTTCACATAAAACCTAGACAGAAGTATTCCCAGAAAGTTTTTCTGATGTGCGCATTCAACTCACCGAGTTGAACCTTCCTTTAGATAGAGCAGTTTTGAAACACTCTGTCTGTAGTACCTGCGAGTGGATATTTGGAGTGCTTTGAGTGCTACACTGTAAAAGCAAATATCTTCACTTGGAATCTAGACAGAAGAATTCTCAGAGACTTCCCTGTGCTCTCTGCATTCCACTCACAGAGTTGAACCTTCCTTTTGATAGAACAGTTTTGAAACACTCTTGTGGTAGAATCTGCAAGTCGATATTTGGAAGGTTTGGAGGCCTATCCTGGGAAAGGAAATGTCTTCCCATCAAAACTAGACAGAAGCATTCTCAGAAACTTCTTAGTGATGTGCGCATTCAAGTCACAGAGTTGAAGCTTCCTTTTGATATAGCAGTTTTGAACCACTCTTTTAGTAGAATCTGCAAGTGGATGTTTGGAGAGCTAAGAGGCCAACACTGGAAAAGGAAATCTCTTCACGTAAAAACTAGACGGAAGCATTCTCAGAAACTTCAATGGGCTTTACGCATTCAACTCACAGAGTGCAATGTTGCTTTTGAGAGCGCAGTTTTAAAACACTGTTTTTGTAGAATTTGCTAGAGGATGTTTGGAGCGATGTGAGGCCTTTGCTGGAAAAGGAAATATCTTCACATAAAACCTAGACAGAAGCATTCTCAGAAACTCCTTTGTGATGAGTGCATTCAAATCACACACTTGAACCTTCCTTTGGAAAGAGCAGTTTTGAAACACTCTTTCTGAAGAATCTGCAAGTGGATATTTGGAGCGATTTGAGGCCTATGCTGGAAATGAAATATCTTCACCTAAAAACTAGACGGAAGCATTCTCAGAAACTCCTTTGTGATGATTGCATTCAACTCACAGAGTTGAAGCTTCCTTTTGATAGAGCAGTTTTGAAACACTCTTTTAGCAGCATCTGCAAGTGGATATTTGGAGCGCTTTGAGGCCAAGGCTGGAAAACGAAATATCATCACATAAAAACTCGACAGAAGCATTCTCTGAAACTTCTTTGTGATGAGTGCATTCAACTCACAGACTCGAACGTTTCTTTTGATAGAACAGTTTAGAAACACTCCTTTTGTAGAATCTGCAAGTGTTTATTTGGAGCGCTTTGAGGCCTATGTTGGAAAAGGACATATCTTCACATCAAAAGTAGACAGACGCATTCTCAGAAACTTCTTTGTGATGAGTGCATTGAACTCACAGAGTTCAACCTACCTATTGATAGAGAAGTTTTGAAACACCCTTTTTGTAGTATCTGCAAGTGAATATTTGGCGCGATTTGAGGCCTATGCAGGAAACGGAAATATCTTCACATGAAAACTAGACAGATGAATTCTCAGAAACGTCTTTGTGATGAGTGCATTCAACTCACTGACTTGAAGCTTAATTTTGAAAGAGCAGTTTCGAAACACTCTTTTTGTAGAATCTGCAAGTGGATATTTGGAGCGCTTTGAGGGCTATGCTGGAAAAGTTTATATCTTCACCTAAAAACTAGACAGAAGCATACTCAGAAACTTCTTTGTGATGTATGCATTGAACTCACAGAGCTGAACCTTTCCTTTGATACAGAATTTTGAAACACTCTTTTCGTAGAATCTTCAAGTGGATGTATGGAGTGCTTTGAGGCCTATGCTGGAAAAGGAAATATCTTCACGTAGAAACCGGACAAAAGCATTCTCAGAAAATTCTTTGTGATGAGTGCATTCAACTCACAGAGTTGAAGCTTCCTTTTGATAGAGCAGTTTTGAAACTCTCTTTTAGCAGCATCTGCCAGTGGATATTTGGAGCGCTTTGAGGCCAAGGCTGGAAAACGAAATATCATCACATAAAAACTCGACAGAAGCATTCTCTGAAACTTCTTTGTGATGAGTGCATTCAACTCACAGACTCGAACGTTTCTTTTGATAGAACAGTTTAGAAACACTCCTTTTGTAGAATCTGCAAGTGTTTATTTGGAGCGCTTTGAGGACTTTGTTGGAAAAGGACATATCTTCACATCAAAAGTAGACAGACGCATTCTCAGAAACTTCTTTGTGATGAGTGCATTGTACTCACAGAGTTGAACCTACCTATTGATAAAGAAGTTTTGAAACACCCTTTTTGTAGAATCTGCAAGTGAATATTTGGCGCGATTTGAGGCCTATGCTGGAAATGGAAATATCTTCACATGAAAACTAGACAGATGAATTCTCAGAAACGTCTTTGTGATGAGTGCATTCAACTCACAGACTTGAAGCTTCCTTTTGAAAGAGCAGTTTCGAAACACTCTTTTTGTAGAATCTGCAAGTGGATATTTGGAGCGCTTTGAGGGCTATGCTGGAAAAGTTAATACCTTCACGTCAAAACTAGACAGAAGCATACTCAGAAACTTCTTTGTGATGTGTGCACTGAACTCACAGAGTTGAACCTTTCTTTTCATACAGAAGTTTTGAAACACTCTTTTCGTAGAATCTTCAAGTGGATGTATGGAGTGCTTTGAGGCCTATGCTGGAAAAGGAAATATCTTCACGTAGAAACTAGACAAAAGCATTCTCAGAAACTTCCCTGTGCTTTGTGCATTCAACTCACAGAGTTGAACATTCCCTTTGATAGAGCAGTTTTGAAACACTCTTTTTGTAGGATCTGCAAGTGGATATTTGGAGCGCTTTGAGACCTATGCTGCCAAAGGAAATATCATTGCATAAAAACTAGATGGAAGCGTTCTCAGGAACTTCTTTGTGATGAGTGCATTCAACTCGCAGAGTTGAACCTTCCTTTCGATAGACCAGTTTTGAAACACTGTTTTTGTAGAATCCGCAAGTGGCTATTTGAAGCTCTTTGAGGCTTATGCTGGAAAAGGAAATATCTTCGTCTACCAACTAGACAGAAGCATTCTCAGAAACTTCTTTGTCATGTGGGGATTGAACTCACAGAGTTGAACATTCCTTTACATAGAGCAGTTTTGCAACACCCTTTCGGTGGAAAGTGAAAGTGCTTATTTGGTGCGATGGCGGCATCTAGTGGATAAGGAAATACATTCAGATGAAAACAAGATACATCCATTCTCAGAAACTTCTTTGTGATGACTGCATTCTACTCACAGAGTTGAACCTTCCTTTTGATAGAACAGTTTTGAAACACTCTTTTTGTGGAATCTGCAAGTGGTTATTTGGAGCGCTTTGAGGCCTATGCCGGAAAAGGAAATCTCTTCACATAAAACCTAGACAGAAGTATTCCCAGAAAGTTTTTCTGATGTGCGCATTCAACTCACCGAGTTGAACCTTCCTTTAGATAGAGCAGTTTTGAAACACTCTGTCTGTAGTACCTGCGAGTGGATATTTGGAGTGCTTTGAGTGCTACACTGTAAAAGCAAATATCTTCACTTGGAATCTAGACAGAAGAATTCTCAGAGACTTCCCTGTGCTCTCTGCATTCCACTCACAGAGTTGAACCTTCCTTTTGATAGAACAGTTTTGAAACACTCTTGTGGTAGAATCTGCAAGTCGATATTTGGAAGGTTTGGAGGCCTATCCTGGGAAAGGAAATGTCTTCCCATCAAAACTAGACAGAAGCATTCTCAGAAACTTCTTAGTGATGTGCGCATTCAAGTCACAGAGTTGAAGCTTCCTTTTGATATAGCAGTTTTGAACCACTCTTTTAGTAGAATCTGCAAGTGGATGTTTGGAGAGCTAAGAGGCCAACACTGGAAAAGGAAATCTCTTCACGTAAAAACTAGACGGAAGCATTCTCAGAAACTTCAATGGGCTTTACGCATTCAACTCACAGAGTGCAATGTTGCTTTTGAGAGCGCAGTTTTAAAACACTGTTTTTGTAGAATTTGCTAGAGGATGTTTGGAGCGATGTGAGGCCTTTGCTGGAAAAGGAAATATCTTCACATAAAACCTAGACAGAAGCATTCTCAGAAACTCCTTTGTGATGAGTGCATTCAAATCACACACTTGAACCTTCCTTTGGAAAGAGCAGTTTTGAAACACTCTTTCTGAAGAATCTGCAAGTGGATATTTGGAGCGATTTGAGGCCTATGCTGGAAATGAAATATCTTCACCTAAAAACTAGACGGAAGCATTCTCAGAAACTCCTTTGTGATGATTGCATTCAACTCACAGAGTTGAAGCTTCCTTTTGATAGAGCAGTTTTGAAACACTCTTTTAGCAGCATCTGCAAGTGGATATTTGGAGCGCTTTGAGGCCAAGGCTGGAAAACGAAATATCATCACATAAAAACTCGACAGAAGCATTCTCTGAAACTTCTTTGTGATGAGTGCATTCAACTCACAGACTCGAACGTTTCTTTTGATAGAACAGTTTAGAAACACTCCTTTTGTAGAATCTGCAAGTGTTTATTTGGAGCGCTTTGAGGCCTATGTTGGAAAAGGACATATCTTCACATCAAAAGTAGACAGACGCATTCTCAGAAACTTCTTTGTGATGAGTGCATTGAACTCACAGAGTTCAACCTACCTATTGATAGAGAAGTTTTGAAACACCCTTTTTGTAGTATCTGCAAGTGAATATTTGGCGCGATTTGAGGCCTATGCAGGAAACGGAAATATCTTCACATGAAAACTAGACAGATGAATTCTCAGAAACGTCTTTGTGATGAGTGCATTCAACTCACTGACTTGAAGCTTAATTTTGAAAGAGCAGTTTCGAAACACTCTTTTTGTAGAATCTGCAAGTGGATATTTGGAGCGCTTTGAGGGCTATGCTGGAAAAGTTTATATCTTCACCTAAAAACTAGACAGAAGCATACTCAGAAACTTCTTTGTGATGTATGCATTGAACTCACAGAGCTGAACCTTTCCTTTGATACAGAATTTTGAAACACTCTTTTCGTAGAATCTTCAAGTGGATGTATGGAGTGCTTTGAGGCCTATGCTGGAAAAGGAAATATCTTCACGTAGAAACCGGACAAAAGCATTCTCAGAAAATTCTTTGTGATGAGTGCATTCAACTCACAGAGTTGAAGCTTCCTTTTGATAGAGCAGTTTTGAAACTCTCTTTTAGCAGCATCTGCCAGTGGATATTTGGAGCGCTTTGAGGCCAAGGCTGGAAAACGAAATATCATCACATAAAAACTCGACAGAAGCATTCTCTGAAACTTCTTTGTGATGAGTGCATTCAACTCACAGACTCGAACGTTTCTTTTGATAGAACAGTTTAGAAACACTCCTTTTGTAGAATCTGCAAGTGTTTATTTGGAGCGCTTTGAGGACTTTGTTGGAAAAGGACATATCTTCACATCAAAAGTAGACAGACGCATTCTCAGAAACTTCTTTGTGATGAGTGCATTGTACTCACAGAGTTGAACCTACCTATTGATAAAGAAGTTTTGAAACACCCTTTTTGTAGAATCTGCAAGTGAATATTTGGCGCGATTTGAGGCCTATGCTGGAAATGGAAATATCTTCACATGAAAACTAGACAGATGAATTCTCAGAAACGTCTTTGTGATGAGTGCATTCAACTCACAGACTTGAAGCTTCCTTTTGAAAGAGCAGTTTCGAAACACTCTTTTTGTAGAATCTGCAAGTGGATATTTGGAGCGCTTTGAGGGCTATGCTGGAAAAGTTAATACCTTCACGTCAAAACTAGACAGAAGCATACTCAGAAACTTCTTTGTGATGTGTGCACTGAACTCACAGAGTTGAACCTTTCTTTTCATACAGAAGTTTTGAAACACTCTTTTCGTAGAATCTTCAAGTGGATGTATGGAGTGCTTTGAGGCCTATGCTGGAAAAGGAAATATCTTCACGTAGAAACTAGACAAAAGCATTCTCAGAAACTTCCCTGTGCTTTGTGCATTCAACTCACAGAGTTGAACATTCCCTTTGATAGAGCAGTTTTGAAACACTCTTTTTGTAGGATCTGCAAGTGGATATTTGGAGCGCTTTGAGACCTATGCTGCCAAAGGAAATATCATTGCATAAAAACTAGATGGAAGCGTTCTCAGGAACTTCTTTGTGATGAGTGCATTCAACTCGCAGAGTTGAACCTTCCTTTCGATAGACCAGTTTTGAAACACTGTTTTTGTAGAATCCGCAAGTGGCTATTTGAAGCTCTTTGAGGCTTATGCTGGAAAAGGAAATATCTTCGTCTACCAACTAGACAGAAGCATTCTCAGAAACTTCTTTGTCATGTGGGGATTGAACTCACAGAGTTGAACATTCCTTTACATAGAGCAGTTTTGCAACACCCTTTCGGTGGAAAGTGAAAGTGCTTATTTGGTGCGATGGCGGCATCTAGTGGATAAGGAAATACATTCAGATGAAAACAAGATACATCCATTCTCAGAAACTTCTTTGTGATGACTGCATTCTACTCACAGAGTTGAACCTTCCTTTTGATAGAACAGTTTTGAAACACTCTTTTTGTGGAATCTGCAAGTGGTTATTTGGAGCGCTTTGAGGCCTATGCCGGAAAAGGAAATCTCTTCACATAAAACCTAGACAGAAGTATTCCCAGAAAGTTTTTCTGATGTGCGCATTCAACTCACCGAGTTGAACCTTCCTTTAGATAGAGCAGTTTTGAAACACTCTGTCTGTAGTACCTGCGAGTGGATATTTGGAGTGCTTTGAGTGCTACACTGTAAAAGCAAATATCTTCACTTGGAATCTAGACAGAAGAATTCTCAGAGACTTCCCTGTGCTCTCTGCATTCCACTCACAGAGTTGAACCTTCCTTTTGATAGAACAGTTTTGAAACACTCTTGTGGTAGAATCTGCAAGTCGATATTTGGAAGGTTTGGAGGCCTATCCTGGGAAAGGAAATGTCTTCCCATCAAAACTAGACAGAAGCATTCTCAGAAACTTCTTAGTGATGTGCGCATTCAAGTCACAGAGTTGAAGCTTCCTTTTGATATAGCAGTTTTGAACCACTCTTTTAGTAGAATCTGCAAGTGGATGTTTGGAGAGCTAAGAGGCCAACACTGGAAAAGGAAATCTCTTCACGTAAAAACTAGACGGAAGCATTCTCAGAAACTTCAATGGGCTTTACGCATTCAACTCACAGAGTGCAATGTTGCTTTTGAGAGCGCAGTTTTAAAACACTGTTTTTGTAGAATTTGCTAGAGGATGTTTGGAGCGATGTGAGGCCTTTGCTGGAAAAGGAAATATCTTCACATAAAACCTAGACAGAAGCATTCTCAGAAACTCCTTTGTGATGAGTGCATTCAAATCACACACTTGAACCTTCCTTTGGAAAGAGCAGTTTTGAAACACTCTTTCTGAAGAATCTGCAAGTGGATATTTGGAGCGATTTGAGGCCTATGCTGGAAATGAAATATCTTCACCTAAAAACTAGACGGAAGCATTCTCAGAAACTCCTTTGTGATGATTGCATTCAACTCACAGAGTTGAAGCTTCCTTTTGATAGAGCAGTTTTGAAACACTCTTTTAGCAGCATCTGCAAGTGGATATTTGGAGCGCTTTGAGGCCAAGGCTGGAAAACGAAATATCATCACATAAAAACTCGACAGAAGCATTCTCTGAAACTTCTTTGTGATGAGTGCATTCAACTCACAGACTCGAACGTTTCTTTTGATAGAACAGTTTAGAAACACTCCTTTTGTAGAATCTGCAAGTGTTTATTTGGAGCGCTTTGAGGCCTATGTTGGAAAAGGACATATCTTCACATCAAAAGTAGACAGACGCATTCTCAGAAACTTCTTTGTGATGAGTGCATTGAACTCACAGAGTTCAACCTACCTATTGATAGAGAAGTTTTGAAACACCCTTTTTGTAGTATCTGCAAGTGAATATTTGGCGCGATTTGAGGCCTATGCAGGAAACGGAAATATCTTCACATGAAAACTAGACAGATGAATTCTCAGAAACGTCTTTGTGATGAGTGCATTCAACTCACTGACTTGAAGCTTAATTTTGAAAGAGCAGTTTCGAAACACTCTTTTTGTAGAATCTGCAAGTGGATATTTGGAGCGCTTTGAGGGCTGTGCTGGAAAAGTTTATATCTCCACCTAAAAACTAGACAGAAGCATACTCAGAAACTTCTTTGTGATGTATGCATTGAACTCACAGAGCTGAACCTTTCCTTTGATACAGAATTTTGAAACACTCTTTTCGTAGAATCTTCAAGTGGATGTATGGAGTGCTTTGAGGCCTATGCTGGAAAAGGAAATATCTTCACGTAGAAACCGGACAAAAGCATTCTCAGAAAATTCTTTGTGATGAGTGCATTCAACTCACAGAGTTGAAGCTTCCTTTTGATAGAGCAGTTTTGAAACTCTCTTTTAGCAGCATCTGCCAGTGGATATTTGGAGCGCTTTGAGGCCAAGGCTGGAAAACGAAATATCATCACATAAAAACTCGACAGAAGCATTCTCTGAAACTTCTTTGTGATGAGTGCATTCAACTCACAGACTCGAACGTTTCTTTTGATAGAACAGTTTAGAAACACTCCTTTTGTAGAATCTGCAAGTGTTTATTTGGAGCGCTTTGAGGACTTTGTTGGAAAAGGACATATCTTCACATCAAAAGTAGACAGACGCATTCTCAGAAACTTCTTTGTGATGAGTGCATTGTACTCACAGAGTTGAACCTACCTATTGATAAAGAAGTTTTGAAACACCCTTTTTGTAGAATCTGCAAGTGAATATTTGGCGCGATTTGAGGCCTATGCTGGAAATGGAAATATCTTCACATGAAAACTAGACAGATGAATTCTCAGAAACGTCTTTGTGATGAGTGCATTCAACTCACAGACTTGAAGCTTCCTTTTGAAAGAGCAGTTTCGAAACACTCTTTTTGTAGAATCTGCAAGTGGATATTTGGAGCGCTTTGAGGGCTATGCTGGAAAAGTTAATACCTTCACGTCAAAACTAGACAGAAGCATACTCAGAAACTTCTTTGTGATGTGTGCACTGAACTCACAGAGTTGAACCTTTCTTTTCATACAGAAGTTTTGAAACACTCTTTTCGTAGAATCTTCAAGTGGATGTATGGAGTGCTTTGAGGCCTATGCTGGAAAAGGAAATATCTTCACGTAGAAACTAGACAAAAGCATTCTCAGAAACTTCCCTGTGCTTTGTGCATTCAACACACAGAGTTGAACATTCCCTTTGATAGAGCAGTTTTGAAACACTCTTTTTGTAGGATCTGCAAGTGGATATTTGGAGCGCTTTGAGACCTATGCTGCCAAAGGAAATATCATTGCATAAAAACTAGATGGAAGCGTTCTCAGAAACTTCTTTGTGATGAGTGCATTCAACTCGCAGAGTGGAACCTTCCTTTCGATAGACCAGTTTTGAAACACTGTTTTTGTAGAATCCGCAAGTGGCAATTTGAAGCTCTTTGAGGCTTATGCTGGAAAAGGAAATATCTTCGTCTACCAACTAGACAGAAGCATTCTCAGAAACTTCTTTGTCATGTGGGGATTGAACTCACAGAGTTGAACATTAATTTACATAGAGCAGTTTTGCAACACCCTTTCGGTGGAAAGTGAAAGTGCTTATTTGGTGCGATGGCGGCATCTAGTGGATAAGGAAATACATTCAGATGAAAACAAGATACATCCATTCTCAGAAACTTCTTTGTGATGACTGCATTCTACTCACAGAGTTGAACCTTCCTTTTGATAGAACAGTTTTGAAACACTCTTTTTGTGGAATCTGCAAGTGGCTATTTGGAGCGCTTTGAGGCCTATGCTGGAAAAGGAAATCTCTTCACATAAAACCTAGACAGAAGTATTCCCAGAAAGTTTTTCTGATGTGTGCATTCAACTCACCGAGTTGAACCTTCCTTTAGATAGAGCAGTTTTGAAACACTCTGTCTGTAGTACCTGCGAGTGGATATTTGGAGTGCTTTGAGTGCTACACTGTAAAAGCAAATATCTTCACTTGGAATCTAGACAGAAGAATTCTCAGAGACTTCCCTGTGCTCTCTGCATTCCACTCACAGAGTTGAACCTTCCTTTTGATAGAACAGTTTTGAAACACTCTTGTGGTAGAATCTGCAAGTCGATATTTGGAAGGTTTGGAGGCCTATCCTGGGAAAGGAAATGTCTTCCCATCAAAACTAGACAGAAGCATTCTCAGAAACTTCTTAGTGATGTGCGCATTCAAGTCACAGAGTTGAAGCTTCCTTTTGATATAGCAGTTTTGAACCACTCTTTTAGTAGAATCTGCAAGTGGATGTTTGGAGAGCTAAGAGGCCAACACTGGAAAAGGAAATCTCTTCACGTAAAAACTAGACGGAAGCATTCTCAGAAACTTCAATGGGCTTTACGCATTCAACTCACAGAGTGCAATGTTGCTTTTGAGAGCGCAGTTTTAAAACACTGTTTTTGTAGAATTTGCTAGAGGATGTTTGGAGCGATGTGAGGCCTTTGCTGGAAAAGGAAATATCTTCACATAAAACCTAGACAGAAGCATTCTCAGAAACTCCTTTGTGATGAGTGCATTCAAATCACACACTTGAACCTTCCTTTGGAAAGAGCAGTTTTGAAACACTCTTTCTGAAGAATCTGCAAGTGGATATTTGGAGCGATTTGAGGCCTATGCTGGAAATGAAATATCTTCACCTAAAAACTAGACGGAAGCATTCTCAGAAACTCCTTTGTGATGATTGCATTCAACTCACAGAGTTGAAGCTTCCTTTTGATAGAGCAGTTTTGAAACACTCTTTTAGCAGCATCTGCAAGTGGATATTTGGAGCGCTTTGAGGCCAAGGCTGGAAAACGAAATATCATCACATAAAAACTCGACAGAAGCATTCTCTGAAACTTCTTTGTGATGAGTGCATTCAACTCACAGACTCGAACGTTTCTTTTGATAGAACAGTTTAGAAACACTCCTTTTGTAGAATCTGCAAGTGTTTATTTGGAGCGCTTTGAGGCCTATGTTGGAAAAGGACATATCTTCACATCAAAAGTAGACAGACGCATTCTCAGAAACTTCTTTGTGATGAGTGCATTGAACTCACAGAGTTGAACCTACCTATTGATAGAGAAGTTTTGAAACACCCTTTTTGTAGTATCTGCAAGTGAATATTTGGCGCGATTTGAGGCCTATGCAGGAAACGGAAATATCTTCACATGAAAACTAGACAGATGAATTCTCAGAAACGTCTTTGTGATGAGTGCATTCAACTCACTGACTTGAAGCTTAATTTTGAAAGAGCCGTTTCGAAACACTCTTTTTGTAGAATCTGCAAGTGGATATTTGGAGCGCTTTGAGGGCTATGCTGGAAAAGTTTATATCTTCACCTAAAAACTAGACAGAAGCATACTCAGAAACTTCTTTGTGATGTATGCATTGAACTCACAGAGCTGAACCTTTCCTTTGATACAGAATTTTGAAACACTCTTTTCGTAGAATCTTCAAGTGGATGTATGGAGTGCTTTGAGGCCTATGCTGGAAAAGGAAATATCTTCACGTAGAAACCGGACAAAAGCATTCTCAGAAAATTCTTTGTGATGAGTGCATTCAACTCACAGAGTTGAAGCTTCCTTTTGATAGAGCAGTTTTGAAACTCTCTTTTAGCAGCATCTGCCAGTGGATATTTGGAGCGCTTTGAGGCCAAGGCTGGAAAACGAAATATCATCACATAAAAACTCGACAGAAGCATTCTCTGAAACTTCTTTGTGATGAGTGCATTCAACTCACAGACTCGAACGTTTCTTTTGATAGAACAGTTTAGAAACACTCCTTTTGTAGAATCTGCAAGTGTTTATTTGGAGCGCTTTGAGGACTTTGTTGGAAAAGGACATATCTTCACATCAAAAGTAGACAGACGCATTCTCAGAAACTTCTTTGTGATGAGTGCATTGTACTCACAGAGTTGAACCTACCTATTGATAAAGAAGTTTTGAAACACCCTTTTTGTAGAATCTGCAAGTGAATATTTGGCGCGATTTGAGGCCTATGCTGGAAATGGAAATATCTTCACATGAAAACTAGACAGATGAATTCTCAGAAACGTCTTTGTGATGAGTGCATTCAACTCACAGACTTGAAGCTTCCTTTTGAAAGAGCAGTTTCGAAACACTCTTTTTGTAGAATCTGCAAGTGGATATTTGGAGCGCTTTGAGGGCTATGCTGGAAAAGTTAATACCTTCACGTAAAAACTAGACAGAAGCATACTCAGAAACTTCTTTGTGATGTGTGCACTGAACTCACAGAGTTGAACCTTTCTTTTCATACAGAAGTTTTGAAACACTCTTTTCGTAGAATCTTCAAGTGGATGTATGGAGTGCTTTGAGGCCTATGCTGGAAAAGGAAATATCTTCACGTAGAAACTAGACAAAAGCATTCTCAGAAACTTCCCTGTACTTTGTGCATTCAACTCACAGAGTTGAACATTCCCTTTGATAGAGCAGTTTTGAAACACTCTTTTTGTAGGATCTGCAAGTGGATATTTGGAGCGCTTTGAGACCTATGCTGCCAAAGGAAATATCATTGCATAAAAACTAGATGGAAGCGTTCTCAGAAACTTCTTTGTGATGAGTGCATTCAACTCGCAGAGTTGAACCTTCCTTTCGATAGACCAGTTTTGAAACACTGTTTTTGTAGAATCCGCAAGTGGCTATTTGAAGCTCTTTGAGGCTTATGCTGGAAAAGGAAATATCTTCGTCTACCAACTAGACCGAAGCATTCTCAGAAACTTCTTTGTCATGTGGGGATTGAACTCACAGAGTTGAACATTCCTTTACATAGAGCAGTTTTGCAACACCCTTTCGGTGGAAAGTGAAAGTGCTTATTTGGTGCGATGGCGGCATCTAGTGGATAAGGAAATACATTCAGATGAAAACAAGATACATCCATTCTCAGAAACTTCTTTGTGATGACTGCATTCTACTCACAGAGTTGAACCTTCCTTTTGATAGAACAGTTTTGAAACACTCTTTTTGTGGAATCTGCAAGTGGCTATTTGGAGCGCTTTGAGGCCTATGCTGGAAAAGGAAATCTCTTCACATAAAACCTAGACAGAAGTATTCCCAGAAAGTTTTTCTGATGTGCGCATTCAACTCACCGAGTTGAACCTTGCTTTAGATAGAGCAGTTTTGAAACACTCTGTCTGTAGTACCTGCGAGTGGATATTTGGAGTGCTTTGAGTGCTACACTGTAAAAGCAAATATCTTCACTTGGAATCTTGACAGAAGAATTCTCAGAGACTTCCCTGTGCTCCCTGCATTCCACTCACAGAGTTGAACCTTCCTTTTGATAGAACAGTTTTGAAACACTCTTGTGGTAGAATCTGCAAGTCGATATTTGGAAGGTTTGGAGGCCTATCCTGGGAAAGGAAATGTCTTCCCATCAAAACTAGACAGAAGCATTCTCAGAAACATCTTAGTGATGTGCGCATTCAAGTCACAGAGTTGAAGCTTCCTTTTGATATAGCAGTTTTGAACCACTCTTTTAGTAGAATCTGCAAGTGGATGTTTGGAGAGCTAAGAGGCCAACACTGGAAAAGGAAATCTCTTCACGTAAAAACTAGACGGAAGCATTCTCAGAAACTTCAATGGGCTTTACGCATTCAACTCACAGAGTGCAATGTTGCTTTTGAGAGCGCAGTTTTAAAACCCTGTTTTTGTAGAATTTGCTAGAGGATGTTTGGAGCGATGTGAGGCCTTTGCTGGAAAAGGAAATATCTTCACATAAAACCTAGACAGAAGCATTCTCAGAAACTCCTTTGTGATGAGTGCATTCAAATCACACACTTGAACCTTCCTTTGGAAAGAGCAGTTTTGAAACACTCTTTCTGAAGAATCTGCAAGTGGATATTTGGAGCGATTTGAGGCCTATGCTGGAAATGAAATATCTTCACCTAAAAACTAGACGGAAGCATTCTCAGAAACTCCTTTGTGATGAGTGCATTCAACTCACAGAGTTGAAGCTTCCTTTTGATAGAGCAGTTTTGAAACACTCTTTTAGCAGCATCTGCAAGTGGATATTTGGAGCGCTTTGAGGCCAAGGCTGGAAAACGAAATCTCATCACATAAAAACTCGACAGAAGCATTCTCTGAAACTTCTTTGTGATGAGTGCATTCAACTCACAGACTCGAACGTTTCTTTTGATAGAACAGTTTAGAAACACTCCTTTTGTAGAATCTGCAAGTGTTTATTTGGAGCGCTTTGAGGCCTATGTTGGAAAAGGACATATCTTCACATCAAAAGTAGACAGACGCATTCTCAGAAACTTCTTTGTGATGAGTGCATTGAACTCACAGAGTTGAACCTACCTATTGATAGAGAAGTTTTGAAACACCCTTTTTGTAGAATCTGCAAGTGAATATTTGGCGCGATTTGAGGCCTATGCAGGAAACGGAAATATCTTCACATGAAAACTAGACAGATGAATTCTCAGAAACGTCTTTGTGATGAGTGCATTCAACTCACTGACTTGAAGCTTAATTTTGAAAGAGCAGTTTCGAAACACTCTTTTTGTAGAATCTGCAAGTGGATATTTGGAGTGCTTTGAGGGCTATGCTGGAAAAGTTTATATCTTCACCTAAAAACTAGACAGAAGCATACTCAGAAACTTCTTTGTGATGTATGCATTGAACTCACAGAGCTGAACCTTTCCTTTGATACAGAATTTTGAAACACTCTTTTCGTAGAATCTTCAAGTGGATGAATGGAGTGCTTTGAGGCCTATGCTGGAAAAGGAAATATCTTCACGTAGAAACCGGACAAAAGCATTCTCAGAAAATTCTTTGTGATGAGTGCATTCAACTCACAGAGTTGAAACTTCCTTTTGATAGAGCAGTTTTGAAACTCTCTTTTAGCAGCATCTGCCAGTGGATATTTGGAGCGCTTTGAGGCCAAGGCTGGAAAACGAAATATCATCACATAAAAACTCGACAGAAGCATTCTCTGAAACTTCTTTGTGATGAGTGCATTCAACTCACAGACTCGAACGTTTCTTTTGATAGAACAGTTTAGAAACACTCCTTTTGTAGAATCTGCAAGTGTTTATTTGGAGCGCTTTGAGGACTTTGTTGGAAAAGGACATATCTTCACATCAAAAGTAGACAGACGCATTCTCAGAAACTTCTTTGTGATGAGTGCATTGTACTCACAGAGTTGAACCTACCTATTGATAAAGAAGTTTTGAAACACCCTTTTTGTAGAATCTGCAAGTGAATATTTGGCTCGATTTGAGGCCTATGCTGGAAATGGAAATATCTTCACATGAAAACTAGACAGATGAATTCTCAGAAACGTCTTTGTGATGAGTGCATTCAACTCACAGACTTGAAGCTTCCTTTTGAAAGAGCAGTTTCGAAACACTCTTTTTGTAGAATCTGCAAGTGGATATTTGGAGCGCTTTGAGGGCTATGCTGGAAAAGTTAATACCTTCACGTAAAAACTAGACAGAAGCATACTCAGAAACTTCTTTGTGATGTGTGCACTGAACTCACAGAGTTGAACCTTTCTTTTGATACAGAAGTTTTGAAACACTCTTTTCGTAGAATCTTCAAGTGGATGTATGGAGTGCTTTGAGGCCTATGCTGGAAAAGGAAATATCTTCACGTAGAAACTAGACAAAAGCATTCTCAGAAACTTCCCTGTGCTTTGTGCATTCAACTCACAGAGTTGAACATTCCCTTTGATAGAGCAGTTTTGAAACACTCTTTTTGTAGGATCTGCAAGTGGATATTTGGAGCGCTTTGAGACCTATGCTGCCAAAGGAATTATCATTGCATAAAAACTAGATGGAAGCGTTCTCAGAAATTTCCTTGTGATGAGTGCATCCAACTCGCAGAGTGGAACCTTCCTTTCGATAGACCAGTTTTGAAACACTGTTTTTGTAGAATCCGCAAGTGGCTATTTGGAGCTCTTTGAGGCTTTTGCTGGAAAAGGAAATATCTTCCTCTACAAACTAGACAGAAGCATTCTCAGAAACTTCTTTGTCATGTGGGGATTGAACTCACAGAGTTGAACATTCCTTTACATAGAGCAGTTTTGCAACACCCTTTCGGTGGAAAGTGAAAGTGCTTATTTGGTGCGATGGCGGCATCTAGTGGATAAGGAAATACATTCAGATGAAAACAAGATACATCCATTCTCAGAAACTTCTTTGTGATGACTGCATTCTACTCACAGAGTTGAACCTTCCTTTTGATAGAACAGTTTTGAAACACTCTTTTTGTGGAATCTGCAAGTGGCTATTTGGAGCGCTTTGAGGCCTATGCTGGAAAAGGAAATCTCTTCACATAAAACCTAGACAGAAGTATTCCCAGAAAGTTTTTCTGATGTGCGCATTCAACTCACCGAGTTGAACCTTCCTTTAGATAGAGCAGTTTTGAAACACTCTTTCTGTAGCACCTGCGAGTGGATATTTGGAGTGCTTTGAGTGCTACACTGTAAAAGCAAATATCTTCACTTAGAATCTAGACAGAAGAATTCTCAGAGACTTCCCTGTGCTCTCTGCATTCCACTCACCGAGTTGAAACTTCCTTTTGATAGAACAGTTTTGAAACACTCTTGTGGTAGAATCTGAAAGTCGATATTTGGAAGGTTTGGAGGCCTATCATGGGAAAGGAAATATCTTCCCATCAAAACTAGATAGAAGCATTCTCAGAAACTTCTTAGTGATGTGCGCATTCAAGTCACAGAGTTGAAGCTTCCTTTTGATATAGCAGCTTTGAACCACTCTTTCAGTAGAATCTGCAAGTGGATGTTTGGAGAGCTAACAGGCCAACACTGGAAAAGGAAATATCTTCACGTAAAAACTAGACGGAAGCATTCTCAGAAACTTCAATGGGCTTTACGCATTCAACTCACAGAGTGCAATGTTCCTTTTGAGAGCGCAGTTTTAAAACACTGTTTTTGTAGAATTTCCTAGAGGATGTTTGGAGCGATGTGAGGCCTTTGCTGGAAAAGGAAATATCTTCACATAAAACCTAGACAGAAGCATTCTCAGAAACTCCTTTGTGATGAGTGCATTCAAATCACACACTTGAACCTTCCTTTGGAAAGAGCAGTTTTGAAACACTCTTTCTGAAGTATCTGCAAGTGGATATTTGGAGCGATTTGAGGCCTATGCTGGAAATGAAATATCTTCACCTAAAAACTAGACGGAAGCATTCTCAGAAACTTCTTTGTGATGAGTGCATTCAACTCACAGAGTTGAAGATTCCTTTTGATAGAGCAGTTTTAAAACACTCTTTTAGCAGCATCTGCAAGTGGATATTTGGAGCGCTTTGAGGCCAAGGCTGGAAAACGAAATATCATCACATAAAAACTCGACAGAAGCATTCTCTGAAACTTCTTTGTGATGAGTGCATTCAACTCACAGACTCGAACGTTTCTTTTGATAGAACAGTTTAGAAACACTCCTTTTGTAGAATCTGCAAGTGTTTATTTGGAGCGCTTTGAGGCCTATGTTGGAAAAGGACATATCTTCACATCAAAAGTAGACAGACGCATTCTCAGAAACTTCTTTGTGATGAGTGCATTGAACTCACAGAGTTGAACCTGCCGATTGATAGAGAAGTTTTGAAACACCCTTTTTGTAGAATCTGCAAGTGAATATTTGGCGCGATTTGAGGCCTATGCTGGAAATGGAAATATCTTCACATGAAAACTAGACAGATGAATTCTCAGAAACGTCTTTGTGATGAGTGCATTCAACTCACAGACTTGAAGCTTAATTTTGAAAGAGCAGTTTCGAAACACTCTTTTTGTAGAATCTGCAAGTGGATATTTGGAGCGCTTTGAGGGCTATGCTGGAAAAGTTTATATTTTCACCTGAAAACTAGACAGAAGCATACTCAGAAACTTCTTTGTGATGTGTGCATTGAACTCACAGAGCTGAACATTTCTTTTGATACAGAATTTTGAAACACTCTTTTCGTAGAATCTTCAAGTGGATGTATGGAGTGCTTTGAGGCCTATGCTGGAAAAGGAAATATCTTCACGTAGAAACCGGACAAAAGCATTCTCAGAAAATTCTTTGTGATGAGTGCATTCAACTCACAGAGTTGAAGCTTCCTTTTGAAAGAGCAGTTTCGAAACACTCTTTTTGTAGAATCTGCAAGTGGATATTTGGAGCGCTTTGAGGGCTATGCTGGAAAAGTTTATATCTTCACCTAAAAACTAGACAGAAGCATACTCAGAAACTTCTTTGGGATGTGTGCATTGAACTCACAGAGCTGAACCTTTCTTTTGATACAGAATTTTGAAACACTCTTTTCGTAGAATCTTCAAGTGGATGTATGGAGTGCTTTGAGGCCTATGCTGGAAAAGGAAATATCTTCACGTAGAAACTGGGCAAAAGCATTCTCAGAAAATTCTTTGTGATGAGTGCATTCAACTCACAGAGTTGAAGCTTCCTCTTGATAGAGCAGTTTTGAAACACTCTTTTAGCAGCATCTGCAAGTGGATATTTGGAGCGCTTTGAGGCCAAGGCTGGAAAACGAAATATCATCACATAAAAACTTGACAGAAGAATTCTCTGAAACTTCTTTGTGATGAGTGCATTCAACTCACAGACTCGAATGTTTCTTTTGATAGAACAGTTTAGAAACACTCCTTTTGTAGAATCTGCAAGTGTTTATTTGGAGGGCTTTGAGGCCTATGTTGGAAAAGGACATATCTTCACATCAAAAGTAGACAGACGCATTCTCAGAAACTTCTTTGTGATGAGTGCATTGAACTCACAGAGTTGAACCTACCTATTGATAGAGAAGTTTTGAAACACCGTTTTTGTAGAATCTGCAAGTGAATATTGGCGCGACTTGAGGCCTATGCTGGAAATGGAAATATCTTCACATGAAAACTAGACAGATGAATTCTCAGAAACGTCTTTGTGATGAGTGCATTCAACTCACAGACTTGAAGCTTCCTTTTGAAAGAGCAGTTTCGAAACACTCTTTTTGTAGAATCTGCAAGTGAATATTTGGAGCGCTTTGAGGGCTATGCTGGAAAATTTAATACCTTCACGTAAAAACTAGACAGAAGCATACTCAGAAACTTCTTTGTGATGTGTGCATTGAACTCACAGAGTTGAACCTTTCTTTTCATACAGAAATTTTGAAACACTCTTTTCGTAGAATCTTCAAGTGGATGTATGGAGTGCTTGGAGGCCTAATCTGGAAAAAGGAAATACCTTCACGTAGAAACTAGATAAAAGCATTCTCAGAAAATTGTTTGTGATGAGTGCATTCAACTCACCTACTCGAACGTTTCTTTTGATAGAACAGTTTAGAAACACTCCTTTTATAGAATCTGCAAGTGTTTATTTGGAGCGCTTTGAGGCCTATGTTGGAAAAGGACATATCTTCACATCAAAAGTAGACAGACGCATTCTCAGAAACTTCTTTGTGATGAGTGCATTGAACTCACAGAGTTGAACCTACCTATTGATAGAGAAGTTTTGAAACACCCTTTTTGTAGAATCTGCAAGTGAATATTTGGCGCGATTTGAGGCCTATGCTGGAAATGGAAATACCTTCACATGAAAACTAGACAGATCAATTCTCAGAAATGTCTTTGTGATGAGTGCATTCAACTCGCAGACTTGAAGCGTCCTTTTGAAAGAGCAGTTTCGAAACACTCTTTATGTAGAATCTGCAAGAGGATATTTGGAGCGCTTTGAGGGCTATGCTGGAAAAGTCCATATCTTCACCTAAAAACTAGACAGAAGCATTCTCAGAAACTCCTTTGTGATGAGTGCATTCAACTCACAGAGTTGAACCTTCCTTTTGATAGAACAGTTTTGAAACACTCTTGTGGTAGAATCTGCAAGTCGATATTTGGAAGGTTTGGAGGCCTATCCTGGGAAAGGAAATATCTTCCCATCAAAACTAGATAGAAGCATTCTCAGAAACTTCTTAGTGATGTACGCATTCAAGTCATAGAGTTGAAGCTTCCTTTTGATATAGCACTTTTGAACCACTCTTTTAGTAGAATCTGCAAGTGGATGTTTGGAGAGCTAAGACGCCAACACTGGAAAAGGAAATATCTTCACGTAAAAACTAGACGGAAGGATTCTCAGAAACTTCAATGTGCTTTTCGCATTCAACTCACAGAGTGCAATGTTCCTTTTGAGAGCGCAGATTTAAAACCCTCTTTTTGTAGAAATTGCTATAGGATGTTTGGAGCGATGTGAGGCCTTTGCTGGAAACGGAAATATCTTCACATAAAACCTAGACAGAAGCATTCTCAGAAACTCCTTTGTGATGAGTGCATTCAAATCACAGACTTGAACCTTCCTTTGGAAAGAGCAGTTTTGAAACACTCTTTTTGTAGAATCTGCAAGTGGATATTTGGAGCGCTTTGAGGCCTATGCTGGAAAATGAAATATCTTCACCTAAAAACTAGACGGAAGCATTCTCAGAAACTTCTTTGTGATGAGTGCATTCAACTCACAGAGTTGAACGTACCTATTGATAAAGCATTTTTGAAACACCCTTTTTGTAGAATCTGCAAGTGAATATTTGGCGCGATTTGAGGCCTATGCTGGAAATGGAAATATCTTCACATGAAAACTACACAGATGAATTCTCAGAAACGTCTTTGTGATGAGTGCATTCAACTCACAGACTTGAAGCTTCCTTTTGAAAGAGCAGTTTCGAAACACTCTTTTTGTAGAATCTGCAAGTGGATATTTGGAGCGCTTTGAGGGCTATGCTGGAAAAGCTAATACCTTCACGTAAAAACTAGACAGAAGCATACTCAGAAACTTCTTTGTGATGTGTGCATTGAACTCACAGAGTTGAACATTTCTTTTCATACAGAAGTTTTGAAACACTCTTTTCGTAGAATCTTCAAGTGGATGTATGGAGTGCTTGGAGGCCTATGCTGGAAAAAGGAAATACCTTCACGTAGAAACTAGACAAAACCATTCTCAGAAACTTCGCTGTGCTTTGTGCATTCAACTCACAGAGTTGAACATTCCAATGGATAGAGGAGTTTTGAAACACTCTTTTGTAGAATCTGCAAGTGGATATTTGGAGCGCTTTGAGGCCTATGTTGGAAAAGGACATATCTTCACATCAAAAGTAGACAGACGCATTCTCAGAAACTTCTTTGTGATGAATGCATTGAACTCACAGAGTTGAACCTACCTATTGATAGAGAAGTTTTGAAACAGCCTTTTTGTAGAATCTGCAAGTGAATATTTGGCGCGATTTGAGGCCTATGCAGGAAACGGAAATATCTTCACATGAAAACTAGACAGATGAATTCTCAGAAACGTCTTTGTGATGAGTGCATTCAACTCACTGACTTGAAGCTTAATTTTGAAAGAGCAGTTTCGAAACACTCTTTTTGTAGAATCTGCAAGTGGATATTTGGAGCGCTTTGAGGGCTATGCTGGAAAAGTTTATATCTTCACCTAAAAACTAGACAGAAGCATACTCAGAAACTTCTTTGTGATGTATGCATTGAACTCACAGAGCTGAACCTTTCCTTTGATACAGAATTTTGAAACACTCTTTTCGTAGAATCTTCAAGTGGATGTATGGAGTGCTTTGAGGCCTATGCTGGAAAAGGAAATATCTTCACGTAGAAACCGGACAAAAGCATTCTCAGAAAATTCTTTGTGATGAGTGCATTCAACTCACAGAGTTGAAGCTTCCTTTTGATAGAGCAGTTTTGAAACTCTCTTTTAGCAGCATCTGCCAGTGGATATTTGGAGCGCTTTGAGGCCAAGGCTGGAAAACGAAATATCATCACATAAAAACTCGACAGAAGCATTCTCTGAAACTTCTTTGTGATGAGTGCATTCAACTCACAGACTCGAACGTTTCTTTTGATAGAACAGTTTAGAAACACACCTTTTGTAGAATCTGCAAGTGTTTATTTGGAGCGCTTTGAGGACTTTGTTGGAAAAGGACATATCTTCACATCAAAAGTAGACAGACGCATTCTCAGAAACTTCTTTGTGATGAGTGCATTGTACTCACAGAGTTGAACCTACCTATTGATAAAGAAGTTTTGAAACACCCTTTTTGTAGAATCTGCAAGTGAATATTTGGCGCGATTTGAGGCCTATGCTGGAAATGGAAATATCTTCACATGAAAACTAGACAGATGAATTCTCAGAAAAGTCTTTGTGATGAGTGCATTCAACTCACAGACTTGAAGCTTCCTTTTGAAAGAGCAGTTTCGAAACACTCTTTTTGTAGAATCTGCAAGTGGATATTTGGAGTGCTTTGAGGGCTATGCTGGAAAAGTTAATACTTTCACCTAAAAACTAGACAGAAGCATACTCAGAAACTTCTTTGTGATGTGTGCATTGAACTCACAGAGTTGAATCTTTCTTTTGATACAGAAGTTTTGAAACACTCTTTTCGTAGAATCTTCAAGTGGATGGATGGAGTGATTTGAGGCCTATGCTGGAAAAGGAAATACCTTCACGTAGAAACGAGACGAAAGCATTCTCAGACAGTTCCCTGTGCTTTGTGCATTCAACTTACAGAGTTGAACATTCCCTTTGATAGAGCAGTTTTGAAACACTCTTTTTGTAGAATCTGCAAGTGGATATTTGGAGCGCTTTGAGGCCTCTGCTGCCAAAGGAATTATCATTGCATAAAAACTAGATGGAAGCGTTCTCAGAAACTTCCTTGTGATGAGTGCATTCAACTCGCAGAGTGGAACCTTCCTTTCGATAGACCAGTTTTGAAACACTGTTTTTGTAGAATCCGCAAGTGGCTATTTGGAGCTCTTTGAGGCTTTTGCTGGAAAAGGAAATATCTTCATCTACAAACTAGACAGAAGCATTCTCAGAAACTTCTTTGTCATGTGGGGATTGAACTCACAGAGTTGAACATTCCTTTACATAGAGCAGTTTTGCAACACCCTTTCGGTGGAAAGTGAAAGTGCTTATCTGGTGCGATGGCGGCATCTAGTGGATAAGGAAATACATTCAGATGAAAACAAGATACATCCATTCTCAGAAACTTCTTTGTGATGACTGCATTCTACTCACAGAGTTGAACCTTCCTTTTGATAGAACAGTTTTGAAACACTCTTTTTGTGGAATCTGCAAGTGGCTATTTGGAGCGCTTTGAGGCCTATGCTGGAAAAGGAAATCTCTTCACATAAAACCTAGACAGAAGTATTCCCAGAAAGTTTTTCTGATGTGCGCATTCAACTCACCGAGTTGAACCTTCCTTTAGATAGAGCAGTTTTGAAACACTCTGTCTGTAGTACCTGCGAGTGCATATTTGGAGTGCTTTGAGTGCTACACTGTAAAAGCAAATATCTTCACTTGGAATCTAGACAGAAGAATTCTCAGAGACTTTCCTGTGCTCTCTGAATTCCACTCACAGAGTTGAACCTTCCTTTTCATAGAACAGATTTGAAACACTCTTGTGGTAGAATCTGCAAGTCGACATTTGCAAGGTTTGGAGGCCTATCCTGGGAAAGGAAATATCTTCCCATCAAAACTAGACAGAAGCATTCTCAGAAACTTCTTAGTGATGTGCGCATTCAAGTCACAGAGTTGAAGCTTCCTATTGATATAGCAGTTTTGAACCACTCTTTTAGTAGAATCTGCATGTGGATGTTTGGAGAGATAAGAGGCCAACACTGGAAAAGGAAATCTCTTCACGTAAAAACTAGACGGAAGCATTCTCAGAAACTTCAATGGGCTTTACACATTCAACTCACAGAGTGCAATGTTCCTTTTGAGAGCGCAGTTTTAAAACACTGTTTTTGTAGAATTTGCTAGAGGATGTTTGGAGCGATGTGAGGCCTTTGCTGGAAAAGGAAATATCTTCACATAAAACCTAGACAGAAGCATTCTCAGAAACTCCTTTGTGATGAGTGCATTCAAATCACACACTTGAACCTTCCTTTGGAAAGAGCACTATTGAAACACTCTTTCTGAGGAATCTGCAAGTGGATATTTGGAGCGATTTGAGGCCTATGCTGGAAATGAAATATCTTCACCTAAAAACTAGACGGAAGCATTCTCAGAAACTCCTTTGTGATGAGTGCATTCAACTCACAGAGTTGAAGCTTCCTTTTGATAGAGCAGTTTTGAAACACTCTTTTAGCAGCATCTGCAAGTGGATATTTGGAGGGCTTTGAGGCCAAGGCTGGAAAACGAAATATCATCACATAAAAACTCGACAGAAGCATTCTCTGAAACTTCTTTGTGATGAGTGCATTCAACTCACAGACTCGAACGTTTCTTTTGATAGAACAGTTTAGAAACACTCCTTTTGTAGAATCTGCAAGTGTTTATTTGGAGCGCTTTGAGGCCTATGTTGGAAAAGGACATATCTTCACATCAAAAGTAGACAGACGCATTCTCAGAAACTTCTTTGTGATGAGTGCATTGAACTCACAGAGTTGAACCTACCTATTGATAGAGAAGTTTTGAAACACCCTTTTTGTAGAATCTGCAAGTGAATATTTGGCGCGATTTGAGGCCTATGCAGGAAACGGAAATATCTTCACATGAAAACTAGACAGATGAATTCTCAGAAACGTCTTTGTGATGAGTGCATTCAACTCACTGACTTGAAGCTTAATTTTGAAAGAGCAGTTTCGAAACACTCTTTTTGTAGAATCTGCAAGTGGATATTTGGAGCGCTTTGAGGGCTATGCTGGAAAAGTTTATATCTTCACCTAAAAACTAGACAGAAGCATACTCAGAAACTTCTTTGTGATGTATGCATTGAACTCACAGAGCTGAACCTTTCCTTTGATACAGAATTCTGAAACACTCTTTTCGTAGAATCTTCAAGTGGATCTATGGAGTGCTTTGAGGCCTATGCTGGAAAAGGAAATATCTTCACGTAGAAACCGGACAAAAGCATTCTCAGAAAATTCTTTGTGATGAGTGCATTCAACTCACAGAGTTGAAGCTTCCTTTTGATAGAGCAGTTTTGAAACACTCTTTTAGCAGCATCTGCCAGTGGATATTTGGAGCGCTTTGAGGCCAAGGCTGGAAAACGAAATATCATCACATAAAAACTCGACAGAAGCATTCTCTGAAACTTCTTTGTGATGAGTGCATTCAACTCACAGACTCGAACGTTTCTTTTGATAGAACAGTTTAGAAACACTCCTTTTGTAGAATCTGCAAGTGTTTATTTGGAGCGCTTTGAGGACTTTGTTGGAAAAGGACATATCTTCACATCAAAAGTAGACAGACGCATTCTCAGAAACTTCTTTGTGATGAGTGCATTGTACTCACAGAGTTGAACCTACCTATTGATAAAGAAGTTTTGAAACACCCTTTTTGTAGAATCTGCAAGTGAATATTTGGCACGATTTGAGGCCTATGCTGGAAATGGAAATATCTTCACATGAAAACTAGACAGATGAATTCTCAGAAACGTCTTTGTGATGAGTGCATTCAACTCACAGACTTGAAGCTTCCTTTTGAAAGAGCAGTTTCGAAACACTCTTTTTGTAGAATCTGCAAGTGGATATTTGGAGCGCTTTGAGGGCTATGCTGGAAAAGTTAATACCTTCACGTCAAAACTAGACAGAAGCATACTCAGAAACTTCTTTGTGATGTGTGCACTGAACTCACAGAGTTGAACCTTTCTTTTCATACAGAAGTTTTGAAACACTCTTTTCGTAGAATCTTCAAGTGGATGTATGGAGTGCTTTGAGGCCTATGCTGGAAAAGGAAATATCTTCACGTAGAAACTAGACAAAAGCATTCTCAGAAACTTCCCTGTGCTTTGTGCGTTCAACTCACAGAGTTGAACATTCCCTTTGATAGTGCAGTTTTGAAACACTCTTTTTGTAGGATCTGCAAGTGGATATTTGGAGCGCTTTGAGACCTATGCTGCCAAAGGAAATATCATTGCATAAAAACTAGATGGAAGCGTTCTCAGAAACTTCTTTGTGATGAGTGCATTCAACTCGCAGAGTTGAACCTTCCTTTCGATAGACCAGTTTTGAAACACTGTTTTTGTAGAATCCGCAAGTGGCTATTTGAAGCTCTTTGAGGCTTATGCTGGAAAAGGAAATATCTTCGTCTACCAACTAGACAGAAGCATTCTCAGAAACTTCTTTGTCATGTGGGGATTGAACTCACAGAGTTGAACATTCCTTTACATAGAGCAGTTTTGCAACACCCTTTCGGTGGAAAGTGAAAGTGCTTATTTGGTGCGATGGCGGCATCTAGTGGATAAGGAAATACATTCAGATGAAAACAAGATACATCCATTCTCAGAAACTTCTTTGTGATGACTGCATTCTACTCACAGAGTTGAACCTTCCTTTTGATAGAACAGTTTTGAAACACTCTTTTTGTGGAATCTGCAAGTGGCTATTTGGAGCGCTTTGAGGCCTATGCTGGAAAAGGAAATCTCTTCACATAAAACCTAGACAGAAGTATTCCCAGAAAGTTTTTCTGATGTGCGCATTCAACTCACCGAGTTGAACCTTCCTTTAGATAGAGCAGTTTTGAAACACTCTGTCTGTAGTACCTGCGAGTGGATATTTGGAGTGCTTTGAGTGCTACACTGTAAAAGCAAATATCTTCACTTGGAATCTAGACAGAAGAATTCTCAGAGACTTCCCTGTGCTCTCTGCATTCCACTCACAGAGTTGAACCTTCCTTTTGATAGAACAGTTTTGAAACACTCTTGTGGTAGAATCTGCAAGTCGATATTTGGAAGGTTTGGAGGCCTATCCTGGGAAAGGAAATGTCTTCCCATCAAAACTAGACAGAAGCATTCTCAGAAACTTCTTAGTGATGTGCGCATTCAAGTCACAGAGTTGAAGCTTCCTTTTGATATAGCAGTTTTGAACCACTCTTTTAGTAGAATCTGCAAGTGGATGTTTGGAGAGCTAAGAGGCCAACACTGGAAAAGGAAATCTCTTCACGTAAAAACTAGACGGAAGCATTCTCAGAAACTTCAATGGGCTTTACGCATTCAACTCACAGAGTGCAATGTTGCTTTTGAGAGCGCAGTTTTAAAACACTGTTTTTGTAGAATTTGCTAGAGGATGTTTGGAGCGATGTGAGGCCTTTGCTGGAAAAGGAAATATCTTCACATAAAACCTAGACAGAAGCATTCTCAGAAACTCCTTTATGATGAGTGCATTCAAATCACACACTTGAACCTTCCTTTGGAAAGAGCAGTTTTGAAACACTCTTTCTGAAGAATCTGCAAGTGGATATTTGGAGCGATTTGAGGCCTATGCTGGAAATGAAATATCTTCACCTAAAAACTAGACGGAAGCATTCTCAGAAACTCCTTTGTGATGAGTGCATTCAACTCACAGAGTTGAAGCTTCCTTTTGATAGAGCAGTTTTGAAACACTCTTTTAGCAGCATCTGCAAGTGGATATTTGGAGGGCTTTGAGGCCAAGGCTGGAAAACGAAATATCATCACATAAAAACTCGACAGAAGCATTCTCTGAAACTTCTTTGTGATGAGTGCATTCAACTCACAGACTCGAACGTTTCTTTTGATAGAACAGTTTAGAAACACTCCTTTTGTAGAATCTGCAAGTGTTTATTTGGAGCGCTTTGAGGCCTATGTTGGAAAAGGACATATCTTCACATCAAAAGTAGACAGACGCATTCTCAGAAACTTCTTTGTGATGAGTGCATTGAACTCACAGAGTTGAACCTACCTATTGATACAGAAGTTTTGAAACACCCTTTTTGTAGAATCTGCAAGTGAATATTTGGCGCGATTTGAGGCCTATGCAGGAAACGGAAATATCTTCACATGAAAACTAGACAGATGAATTCTCAGAAACGTCTTTGTGATGAGTGCATTCAACTCACAGACTTGAAGCTTCCTTTTGAAAGAGCAGTTTCGAAACACTCTTTTTGTAGAATCTGCAAGTGGATATTTGGAGCGCTTTGAGGGCTATGCTGGAAAAGTTAATACTTTCACCTAAAAACTAGACAGAAGCATACTCAGAAACTTCTTTGTGATGTGTGCATTGAACTCACAGAGTTGAACCTTTCTTTTGATACAGAAGTTTTGAAACACTCTTTTCGTAGAATCTTCAAGTGGATGGATGGAGTGATTTGAGGCCTATGCTGGAAAAGGAAATACCTTCACGTAGAAACGAGACAAAAGCATTCTCAGAAAGTTCCCTGTGCTTTGTGCATTCAACTCACAGAGTTGAACATTCCCTTTGATAGAGCAGTTTTGAAACACTCTTTTTGTAGAATCTGCAAGTGGATATTTGGAGCGCTTTGAGGCCTCTGCTGCCAAAGGAATTATCATTGCATAAAAACTAGATGGAAGCGTTCTCAGAAACTTCCTTGTGATGAGTGCATTCAACTCGCAGAGTGGAACCTTCCTTTCGATAGACCAGTTTTGAAACACTGTTTTTGTAGAATCCGCAAGTGGCTATTTGGAGCTCTTTGAGGCTTTTGCTGGAAAAGGAAATATCTTCATCTACAAACTAGACAGAAGCATTCTCAGAAACTTCTTTGTCATGTGGGGATTGAACTCACAGAGTTGAACATTCCTTTACATAGAGCAGTTTTGCAACACCCTTTCGGTGGAAAGTGAAAGTGCTTATCTGGTGCGATGGCGGCATCTAGTGGATAAGGAAATACATTCAGATGAAAACAAGATACATCCATTCTCAGAAACTTCTTTGTGATGACTGCATTCTACTCACAGTGTTGAGCCTTCCTTTTGATAGAAGAGTTTTGAAACACTCTTTTTGTGGAATCTGCAAGTGGCTATTTGGAGCGCTTTGAGGCCTATGCTGGAAAAGGAAATCTCTTCACATAAAACCTAGACAGAAGTATTCCCAGAAAGTTTTTCTGATGTGCGCATTCAACTCACCGAGTTGAACCTTCCTTTAGATAGAGCAGTTTTGAAACACTCTGTCTGTAGTACCTGCGAGTGCATATTTGGAGTGCTTTGAGTGCTACACTGTAAAAGCAAATATCTTCACTTGGAATCTAGACAGAAGAATTCTCAGAGACTTCCCTGTGCTCTCTGAATTCCACTCACAGAGTTGAACCTTCCTTTTGATAGAACAGTTTTGAAACACTCTTGTGGTAGAATCTGCAAGTCGACATTTGCAAGGTTTGGAGGCCTATCCTGGGAAAGGAAATATCTTCCCATCAAAACTAGATAGAAGCAATCGCAGAAACTTCTTAGTGATGTGCGCATTCAAGTCACAGAGTTGAAGCTTCCTTTTGATACAGCAGTTTTGAACCACTCTGTTAGTAGAATCTGCATGTGGATGTTTGGAGAGCTAAGAGGCCAACACTGGAAAAGGAAATATCTTCAGGTAAAAACTAGACGGAAGCATTCTCAGAAACTTCAATGGGCTTTACGCATTCAACTCACAGAGTGCAATGTTCCTTTTGAGAGCGCAGTTTTAAAACACTGTTTTTGTAGAATTTGCTAGAGGATGTTTGGAGCGATGTGAGGCCTTTGCTGGAAAAGGAAATATCTTCACATAAAACCTAGACAGAAGCATTCTCAGAAACTCCTTTGTGATGAGTGCATTCAAATCACACACTTGAACCTTCCTTTGGAAAGAGCACTTTTGAAACACTCTTTCTGAGGAATCTGCAAGTGGATATTTGGAGCGATTTGAGGCCTATGCTGGAAATGAAATATCTTCACCTAAAAACTAGACGGAAGCATTCTCAGAAACTCCTTTGTGATGAGTGCATTCAACTCACAGAGTTGAAGCTTCCTTTTGATAGAGCAGTTTTGAAACACTCTTTTAGCAGCATCTGCAAGTGGATATTTGGAGGGCTTTGAGGCCAAGGCTGGAAAACGAAATATCATCACATAAAAACTCGACAGAAGCATTCTCTGAAACTTCTTTGTGATGAGTGCATTCAACTCACAGACTCGAACGTTTCTTTTGATACAACAGTTTAGAAACACTCCTTTTGTAGAATCTGCAAGTGTTTATTTGGAGCGCTTTGAGGACTTTGTTGGAAAAGGACATATCTTCACATCAAAAGTAGACAGACGCATTCTCAGAAACTTCTTTGTGATGAGTGCATTGTACTCACAGAGTTGAACCTACCTATTGATAGAGAAGTTTTGAAACACCCTTTTTGTAGAATCTGCAAGTGAATATTTGGCGCGATTTGAGGCCTATGCTGGAAATGGAAATATCTTCACATGAAAACTAGACAGATGAATTCTCAGAAACGTCTTTGTGATGAGTGCATTCAACTCACAGACTTGAAGCTTCCTTTTGAAAGAGCAGTTTCGAAACACTCTTTTTGTAGAATCTGCAAGTGGATATTTGGAGTGCTTTGAGGGCTATGCTGGAAAAGTTAATACCTTCACGTCAAAACTAGACAGAAGCATACTCAGAAACTTCTTTGTGATGTGTGCACTGAACTCACAGAGTTGAACCTTTCTTTTCATACAGAAGTTTTGAAACACTCTTTTCGTAGAATCTTCAAGTGGATGTATGGAGTGCTTTGAGGCCTATGCTGGAAAAGGAAATATCTTCACGTAGAAACTAGACAAAAGCATTCTCAGAAACTTCCCTGTGCTTTGTGCATTCAACTCACAGAGTTGAACATTCCCTTTGATAGAGCAGTTTTGAAACACTCTTTTTGTAGGATCTGCAAGTGGATATTTGGAGCGCTTTGAGACCTATGCTGCCAAAGGAAATATCATTGCATAAAAACTAGATGGAAGCGTTCTCAGGAACTTCTTTGTGATGAGTGCATTCAACTCGCAGAGTTGAACCTTCCTTTCGATAGACCAGTTTTGAAACACTGTTTTTGTAGAATCCGCAAGTGGCTATTTGAAGCTCTTTGAGGCTTATGCTGGAAAAGGAAATATCTTCGTCTACCAACTAGACAGAAGCATTCTCAGAAACTTCTTTGTCATGTGGGGATTGAACTCACAGAGTTGAACATTCCTTTACATAGAGCAGTTTTGCAACACCCTTTCGGTGGAAAGTGAAAGTGCTTATTTGGTGCGATGGCGGCATCTAGTGGATAAGGAAATACATTCAGATGAAAACAAGATACATCCATTCTCAGAAACTTCTTTGTGATGACTGCATTCTACTCACAGAGTTGAACCTTCCTTTTGATAGAACAGTTTTGAAACACTCTTTTTGTGGAATCTGCAAGTGGTTATTTGGAGCGCTTTGAGGCCTATGCCGGAAAAGGAAATCTCTTCACATAAAACCTAGACAGAAGTATTCCCAGAAAGTTTTTCTGATGTGCGCATTCAACTCACCGAGTTGAACCTTCCTTTAGATAGAGCAGTTTTGAAACACTCTGTCTGTAGTACCTGCGAGTGGATATTTGGAGTGCTTTGAGTGCTACACTGTAAAAGCAAATATCTTCACTTGGAATCTAGACAGAAGAATTCTCAGAGACTTCCCTGTGCTCTCTGCATTCCACTCACAGAGTTGAACCTTCCTTTTGATAGAACAGTTTTGAAACACTCTTGTGGTAGAATCTGCAAGTCGATATTTGGAAGGTTTGGAGGCCTATCCTGGGAAAGGAAATGTCTTCCCATCAAAACTAGACAGAAGCATTCTCAGAAACTTCTTAGTGATGTGCGCATTCAAGTCACAGAGTTGAAGCTTCCTTTTGATATAGCAGTTTTGAACCACTCTTTTAGTAGAATCTGCAAGTGGATGTTTGGAGAGCTAAGAGGCCAACACTGGAAAAGGAAATCTCTTCACGTAAAAACTAGACGGAAGCATTCTCAGAAACTTCAATGGGCTTTACGCATTCAACTCACAGAGTGCAATGTTGCTTTTGAGAGCGCAGTTTTAAAACACTGTTTTTGTAGAATTTGCTAGAGGATGTTTGGAGCGATGTGAGGCCTTTGCTGGAAAAGGAAATATCTTCACATAAAACCTAGACAGAAGCATTCTCAGAAACTCCTTTGTGATGAGTGCATTCAAATCACACACTTGAACCTTCCTTTGGAAAGAGCAGTTTTGAAACACTCTTTCTGAAGAATCTGCAAGTGGATATTTGGAGCGATTTGAGGCCTATGCTGGAAATGAAATATCTTCACCTAAAAACTAGACGGAAGCATTCTCAGAAACTCCTTTGTGATGATTGCATTCAACTCACAGAGTTGAAGCTTCCTTTTGATAGAGCAGTTTTGAAACACTCTTTTAGCAGCATCTGCAAGTGGATATTTGGAGCGCTTTGAGGCCAAGGCTGGAAAACGAAATATCATCACATAAAAACTCGACAGAAGCATTCTCTGAAACTTCTTTGTGATGAGTGCATTCAACTCACAGACTCGAACGTTTCTTTTGATAGAACAGTTTAGAAACACTCCTTTTGTAGAATCTGCAAGTGTTTATTTGGAGCGCTTTGAGGCCTATGTTGGAAAAGGACATATCTTCACATCAAAAGTAGACAGACGCATTCTCAGAAACTTCTTTGTGATGAGTGCATTGAACTCACAGAGTTCAACCTACCTATTGATAGAGAAGTTTTGAAACACCCTTTTTGTAGTATCTGCAAGTGAATATTTGGCGCGATTTGAGGCCTATGCAGGAAACGGAAATATCTTCACATGAAAACTAGACAGATGAATTCTCAGAAACGTCTTTGTGATGAGTGCATTCAACTCACTGACTTGAAGCTTAATTTTGAAAGAGCAGTTTCGAAACACTCTTTTTGTAGAATCTGCAAGTGGATATTTGGAGCGCTTTGAGGGCTATGCTGGAAAAGTTTATATCTTCACCTAAAAACTAGACAGAAGCATACTCAGAAACTTCTTTGTGATGTATGCATTGAACTCACAGAGCTGAACCTTTCCTTTGATACAGAATTCTGAAACACTCTTTTCGTAGAATCTTCAAGTGGATCTATGGAGTGCTTTGAGGCCTATGCTGGAAAAGGAAATATCTTCACGTAGAAACCGGACAAAAGCATTCTCAGAAAATTCTTTGTGATGAGTGCATTCAACTCACAGAGTTGAAGCTTCCTTTTGATAGAGCAGTTTTGAAACTCTCTTTTAGCAGCATCTGCCAGTGGATATTTGGAGCGCTTTGAGGCCAAGGCTGGAAAACGAAATATCATCACATAAAAACTCGACAGAAGCATTCTCTGAAACTTCTTTGTGATGAGTGCATTCAACTCACAGACTCGAACGTTTCTTTTGATAGAACAGTTTAGAAACACTCCTTTTGTAGAATCTGCAAGTGTTTATTTGGAGCGCTTTGAGGACTTTGTTGGAAAAGGACATATCTTCACATCAAAAGTAGACAGACGCATTCTCAGAAACTTCTTTGTGATGAGTGCATTGTACTCACAGAGTTGAACCTACCTATTGATAAAGAAGTTTTGAAACACCCTTTTTGTAGAATCTGCAAGTGAATATTTGGCGCGATTTGAGGCCTATGCTGGAAAGGGAAATATCTTCACATGAAAACTAGACAGATGAATTCTCAGAAACGTCTTTGTGATGAGTGCATTCAACTCACAGACTTGAAGCTTCCTTTTGAAAGAGCAGTTTCGAAACACTCTTTTTGTAGAATCTGCAAGTGGATATTTGGAGCGCTTTGAGGGCTATGCTGGAAAAGTTAATACCTTCACGTCAAAACTAGACAGAAGCATACTCAGAAACTTCTTTGTGATGTGTGCACTGAACTCACAGAGTTGAACCTTTCTTTTCATACAGAAGTTTTGAAACACTCTTTTCGTAGAATCTTCAAGTGGATGTATGGAGTGCTTTGAGGCCTATGCTGGAAAAGGAAATATCTTCACGTAGAAACTAGACAAAAGCATTCTCAGAAACTTCCCTGTGCTTTGTGCATTCAACTCTCAGAGTTGAACATTCCCTTTGATAGAGCAGTTTTGAAACACTCTTTTTGTAGGATCTGCAAGTGGATATTTGGAGCGCTTTGAGACCTATGCTGCCAAAGGAAATATCATTGCATAAAAACTAGATGGAAGCGTTCTCAGGAACTTCTTTGTGATGAGTGCATTCAACTCGCAGAGTTGAACCTTCCTTTCGATAGACCAGTTTTGAAACACTGTTTTTGTAGAATCCGCAAGTGGCTATTTGAAGCTCTTTGAGGCTTATGCTGGAAAAGGAAATATCTTCGTCTACCAACTAGACAGAAGCATTCTCAGAAACTTCTTTGTCATGTGGGGATTGAACTCACAGAGTTGAACATTCCTTTACATAGAGCAGTTTTGCAACACCCTTTCGGTGGAAAGTGAAAGTGCTTATTTGGTGCGATGGCGGCATCTAGTGGATAAGGAAATACATTCAGATGAAAACAAGATACATCCATTCTCAGAAACTTCTTTGTGATGACTGCATTCTACTCACAGAGTTGAACCTTCCTTTTGATAGAACAGTTTTGAAACACTCTTTTTGTGGAATCTGCAAGTGGTTATTTGGAGCGCTTTGAGGCCTATGCCGGAAAAGGAAATCTCTTCACATAAAACCTAGACAGAAGTATTCCCAGAAAGTTTTTCTGATGTGCGCATTCAACTCACCGAGTTGAACCTTCCTTTAGATAGAGCAGTTTTGAAACACTCTGTCTGTAGTACCTGCGAGTGGATATTTGGAGTGCTTTGAGTGCTACACTGTAAAAGCAAATATCTTCACTTGGAATCTAGACAGAAGAATTCTCAGAGACTTCCCTGTGCTCTCTGCATTCCACTCACAGAGTTGAACCTTCCTTTTGATAGAACAGTTTTGAAACACTCTTGTGGTAGAATCTGCAAGTCGATATTTGGAAGGTTTGGAGGCCTATCCTGGGAAAGGAAATGTCTTCCCATCAAAACTAGACAGAAGCATTCTCAGAAACTTCTTAGTGATGTGCGCATTCAAGTCACAGAGTTGAAGCTTCCTTTTGATATAGCAGTTTTGAACCACTCTTTTAGTAGAATCTGCAAGTGGATGTTTGGAGAGCTAAGAGGCCAACACTGGAAAAGGAAATCTCTTCACGTAAAAACTAGACGGAAGCATTCTCAGAAACTTCAATGGGCTTTACGCATTCAACTCACAGAGTGCAATGTTGCTTTTGAGAGCGCAGTTTTAAAACACTGTTTTTGTAGAATTTGCTAGAGGATGTTTGGAGCGATGTGAGGCCTTTGCTGGAAAAGGAAATATCTTCACATAAAACCTAGACAGAAGCATTCTCAGAAACTCCTTTGTGATGAGTGCATTCAAATCACACACTTGAACCTTCCTTTGGAAAGAGCAGTTTTGAAACACTCTTTCTGAAGAATCTGCAAGTGGATATTTGGAGCGATTTGAGGCCTATGCTGGAAATGAAATATCTTCACCTAAAAACTAGACGGAAGCATTCTCAGAAACTCCTTTGTGATGATTGCATTCAACTCACAGAGTTGAAGCTTCCTTTTGATAGAGCAGTTTTGAAACACTCTTTTAGCAGCATCTGCAAGTGGATATTTGGAGCGCTTTGAGGCCAAGGCTGGAAAACGAAATATCATCACATAAAAACTCGACAGAAGCATTCTCTGAAACTTCTTTGTGATGAGTGCATTCAACTCACAGACTCGAACGTTTCTTTTGATAGAACAGTTTAGAAACACTCCTTTTGTAGAATCTGCAAGTGTTTATTTGGAGCGCTTTGAGGCCTATGTTGGAAAAGGACATATCTTCACATCAAAAGTAGACAGACGCATTCTCAGAAACTTCTTTGTGATGAGTGCATTGAACTCACAGAGTTCAACCTACCTATTGATAGAGAAGTTTTGAAACACCCTTTTTGTAGTATCTGCAAGTGAATATTTGGCGCGATTTGAGGCCTATGCAGGAAACGGAAATATCTTCACATGAAAACTAGACAGATGAATTCTCAGAAACGTCTTTGTGATGAGTGCATTCAACTCACTGACTTGAAGCTTAATTTTGAAAGAGCAGTTTCGAAACACTCTTTTTGTAGAATCTGCAAGTGGATATTTGGAGCGCTTTGAGGGCTATGCTGGAAAAGTTTATATCTCCACCTAAAAACTAGACAGAAGCATACTCAGAAACTTCTTTGTGATGTATGCATTGAACTCACAGAGCTGAACCTTTCCTTTGATACAGAATTTTGAAACACTCTTTTCGTAGAATCTTCAAGTGGATGTATGGAGTGCTTTGAGGCCTATGCTGGAAAAGGAAATATCTTCACGTAGAAACCGGACAAAAGCATTCTCAGAAAATTCTTTGTGATGAGTGCATTCAACTCACAGAGTTGAAGCTTCCTTTTGATAGAGCAGTTTTGAAACTCTCTTTTAGCAGCATCTGCCAGTGGATATTTGGAGCGCTTTGAGGCCAAGGCTGGAAAACGAAATATCATCACATAAAAACTCGACAGAAGCATTCTCTGAAACTTCTTTGTGATGAGTGCATTCAACTCACAGACTCGAACGTTTCTTTTGATAGAACAGTTTAGAAACACTCCTTTTGTAGAATCTGCAAGTGTTTATTTGGAGCGCTTTGAGGACTTTGTTGGAAAAGGACATATCTTCACATCAAAAGTAGACAGACGCATTCTCAGAAACTTCTTTGTGATGAGTGCATTGTACTCACAGAGTTGAACCTACCTATTGATAAAGAAGTTTTGAAACACCCTTTTTGTAGAATCTGCAAGTGAATATTTGGCGCGATTTGAGGCCTATGCTGGAAATGGAAATATCTTCACATGAAAACTAGACAGATGAATTCTCAGAAACGTCTTTGTGATGAGTGCATTCAACTCACAGACTTGAAGCTTCCTTTTGAAAGAGCAGTTTCGAAACACTCTTTTTGTAGAATCTGCAAGTGGATATTTGGAGCGCTTTGAGGGCTAGGCTGGAAAAGTTAATACCTTCACGTCAAAACTAGACAGAAGCATACTCAGAAACTTCTTTGTGATGTGTGCACTGAACTCACAGAGTTGAACCTTTCTTTTGATACAGAAGTTTTGAAACACTCTTTTCGTAGAATCTTCAAGTGGATGTATGGAGTGCTTTGAGGCCTATGCTGGAAAAGGAAATATCTTCACGTAGAAACTAGACAAAAGCATTCTCAGAAACTTCCCTGTGCTTTGTGCATTCAACTCACAGAGTTGAACATTCCCTTTGATAGAGCAGTTTTGAAACACTCTTTTTGTAGGATCTGCAAGTGGATATTTGGAGCGCTTTGAGACCTATGCTGCCAAAGGAAATATCATTGCATAAAAACTAGATGGAAGCGTTCTCAGAAACTTCTTTGTGATGAGTGCATTCAACTCGCAGAGTGGAACCTTCCTTTCGATAGACCAGTTTTGAAACACTGTTTTTGTAGAATCCGCAAGTGGCAATTTGAAGCTCTTTGAGGCTTATGCTGGAAAAGGAAATATCTTCGTCTACCAACTAGACAGAAGCATTCTCAGAAACTTCTTTGTCATGTGGGGATTGAACTCACAGAGTTGAACATTAATTTACATAGAGCAGTTTTGCAACACCCTTTCGGTGGAAAGTGAAAGTGCTTATTTGGTGCGATGGCGGCATCTAGTGGATAAGGAAATACATTCAGATGAAAACAAGATACATCCATTCTCAGAAACTTCTTTGTGATGACTGCATTCTACTCACAGAGTTGAACCTTCCTTTTGATAGAACAGTTTTGAAACACTCTTTTTGTGGAATCTGCAAGTGGCTATTTGGAGCGCTTTGAGGCCTATGCTGGAAAAGGAAATCTCTTCACATAAAACCTAGACAGAAGTATTCCCAGAAAGTTTTTCTGATGTGTGCATTCAACTCACCGAGTTGAACCTTCCTTTAGATAGAGCAGTTTTGAAACACTCTGTCTGTAGTACCTGCGAGTGGATATTTGGAGTGCTTTGAGTGCTACACTGTAAAAGCAAATATCTTCACTTGGAATCTAGACTGAAGAATTCTCAGAGACTTCCCTGTGCTCTCTGCATTCCACTCACAGAGTTGAACCTTCCTTTTGATAGAACAGTTTTGAAACACTCTTGTGGTAGAATCTGCAAGTCGATATTTGGAAGGTTTGGAGGCCTATCCTGGGAAAGGAAATGTCTTCCCATCAAAACTAGACAGAAGCATTCTCAGAAACTTCTTAGTGATGTGCGCATTCAAGTCACAGAGTTGAAGCTTCCTTTTGATATAGCAGTTTTGAACCACTCTTTTAGTAGAATCTGCAAGTGGATGTTTGGAGAGCTAAGAGGCCAACACTGGAAAAGGAAATCTCTTCACGTAAAAACTAGACGGAAGCATTCTCAGAAACTTCAATGGGCTTTACGCATTCAACTCACAGAGTGCAATGTTGCTTTTGAGAGCGCAGTTTTAAAACACTGTTTTTGTAGAATTTGCTAGAGGATGTTTGGAGCGATGTGAGGCCTTTGCTGGAAAAGGAAATATCTTCACATAAAACCTAGACAGAAGCATTCTCAGAAACTCCTTTGTGATGAGTGCATTCAAATCACACACTTGAACCTTCCTTTGGAAAGAGCAGTTTTGAAACACTCTTTCTGAAGAATCTGCAAGTGGATATTTGGAGCGATTTGAGGCCTATGCTGGAAATGAAATATCTTCACCTAAAAACTAGACGGAAGCATTCTCAGAAACTCCTTTGTGATGATTGCATTCAACTCACAGAGTTGAAGCTTCCTTTTGATAGAGCAGTTTTGAAACACTCTTTTAGCAGCATCTGCAAGTGGATATTTGGAGCGCTTTGAGGCCAAGGCTGGAAAACGAAATATCATCACATAAAAACTCGACAGAAGCATTCTCTGAAACTTCTTTGTGATGAGTGCATTCAACTCACAGACTCGAACGTTTCTTTTGATAGAACAGTTTAGAAACACTCCTTTTGTAGAATCTGCAAGTGTTTATTTGGAGCGCTTTGAGGCCTATGTTGGAAAAGGACATATCTTCACATCAAAAGTAGACAGACGCATTCTCAGAAACTTCTTTGTGATGAGTGCATTGAACTCACAGAGTTGAACCTACCTATTGATAGAGAAGTTTTGAAACACCCTTTTTGTAGTATCTGCAAGTGAATATTTGGCGCGATTTGAGGCCTATGCAGGAAACGGAAATATCTTCACATGAAAACTAGACAGATGAATTCTCAGAAACGTCTTTGTGATGAGTGCATTCAACTCACTGACTTGAAGCTTAATTTTGAAAGAGCCGTTTCGAAACACTCTTTTTGTAGAATCTGCAAGTGGATATTTGGAGCGCTTTGAGGGCTATGCTGGAAAAGTTTATATCTTCACCTAAAAACTAGACAGAAGCATACTCAGAAACTTCTTTGTGATGTATGCATTGAACTCACAGAGCTGAACCTTTCCTTTGATACAGAATTTTGAAACACTCTTTTCGTAGAATCTTCAAGTGGATGTATGGAGTGCTTTGAGGCCTATGCTGGAAAAGGAAATATCTTCACGTAGAAACCGGACAAAAGCATTCTCAGAAAATTCTTTGTGATGAGTGCATTCAACTCACAGAGTTGAAGCTTCCTTTTGATAGAGCAGTTTTGAAACTCTCTTTTAGCAGCATCTGCCAGTGGATATTTGGAGCGCTTTGAGGCCAAGGCTGGAAAACGAAATATCATCACATAAAAACTCGACAGAAGCATTCTCTGAAACTTCTTTGTGATGAGTGCATTCAACTCACAGACTCGAACGTTTCTTTTGATAGAACAGTTTAGAAACACTCCTTTTGTAGAATCTGCAAGTGTTTATTTGGAGCGCTTTGAGGACTTTGTTGGAAAAGGACATATCTTCACATCAAAAGTAGACAGACGCATTCTCAGAAACTTCTTTGTGATGAGTGCATTGTACTCACAGAGTTGAACCTACCTATTGATAAAGAAGTTTTGAAACACCCTTTTTGTAGAATCTGCAAGTGAATATTTGGCGCGATTTGAGGCCTATGCTGGAAATGGAAATATCTTCACATGAAAACTAGACAGATGAATTCTCAGAAACGTCTTTGTGATGAGTGCATTCAACTCACAGACTTGAAGCTTCCTTTTGAAAGAGCAGTTTCGAAACACTCTTTTTGTAGAATCTGCAAGTGGATATTTGGAGCGCTTTGAGGGCTATGCTGGAAAAGTTAATACCTTCACGTAAAAACTAGACAGAAGCATACTCAGAAACTTCTTTGTGATGTGTGCACTGAACTCACAGAGTTGAACCTTTCTTTTCATACAGAAGTTTTGAAACACTCTTTTCGTAGAATCTTCAAGTGGATGTATGGAGTGCTTTGAGGCCTATGCTGGAAAAGGAAATATCTTCACGTAGAAACTAGACAAAAGCATTCTCAGAAACTTCCCTGTACTTTGTGCATTCAACTCACAGAGTTGAACATTCCCTTTGATAGAGCAGTTTTGAAACACTCTTTTTGTAGGATCTGCAAGTGGATATTTGGAGCGCTTTGAGACCTATGCTGCCAAAGGAAATATCATTGCATAAAAACTAGATGGAAGCGTTCTCAGAAACTTCTTTGTGATGAGTGCATTCAACTCGCAGAGTTGAACCTTCCTTTCGATAGACCAGTTTTGAAACACTGTTTTTGTAGAATCCGCAAGTGGCTATTTGAAGCTCTTTGAGGCTTATGCTGGAAAAGGAAATATCTTCGTCTACCAACTAGACCGAAGCATTCTCAGAAACTTCTTTGTCATGTGGGGATTGAACTCACAGAGTTGAACATTCCTTTACATAGAGCAGTTTTGCAACACCCTTTCGGTGGAAAGTGAAAGTGCTTATTTGGTGCGATGGCGGCATCTAGTGGATAAGGAAATACATTCAGATGAAAACAAGATACATCCATTCTCAGAAACTTCTTTGTGATGACTGCATTCTACTCACAGAGTTGAACCTTCCTTTTGATAGAACAGTTTTGAAACACTCTTTTTGTGGAATCTGCAAGTGGCTATTTGGAGCGCTTTGAGGCCTATGCTGGAAAAGGAAATCTCTTCACATAAAACCTAGACAGAAGTATTCCCAGAAAGTTTTTCTGATGTGCGCATTCAACTCACCGAGTTGAACCTTGCTTTAGATAGAGCAGTTTTGAAACACTCTGTCTGTAGTACCTGCGAGTGGATATTTGGAGTGCTTTGAGTGCTACACTGTAAAAGCAAATATCTTCACTTGGAATCTTGACAGAAGAATTCTCAGAGACTTCCCTGTGCTCCCTGCATTCCACTCACAGAGTTGAACCTTCCTTTTGATAGAACAGTTTTGAAACACTCTTGTGGTAGAATCTGCAAGTCGATATTTGGAAGGTTTGGAGGCCTATCCTGGGAAAGGAAATGTCTTCCCATCAAAACTAGACAGAAGCATTCTCAGAAACATCTTAGTGATGTGCGCATTCAAGTCACAGAGTTGAAGCTTCCTTTTGATATAGCAGTTTTGAACCACTCTTTTAGTAGAATCTGCAAGTGGATGTTTGGAGAGCTAAGAGGCCAACACTGGAAAAGGAAATCTCTTCACGTAAAAACTAGACGGAAGCATTCTCAGAAACTTCAATGGGCTTTACGCATTCAACTCACAGAGTGCAATGTTGCTTTTGAGAGCGCAGTTTTAAAACCCTGTTTTTGTAGAATTTGCTAGAGGATGTTTGGAGCGATGTGAGGCCTTTGCTGGAAAAGGAAATATCTTCACATAAAACCTAGACAGAAGCATTCTCAGAAACTCCTTTGTGATGAGTGCATTCAAATCACACACTTGAACCTTCCTTTGGAAAGAGCAGTTTTGAAACACTCTTTCTGAAGAATCTGCAAGTGGATATTTGGAGCGATTTGAGGCCTATGCTGGAAATGAAATATCTTCACCTAAAAACTAGACGGAAGCATTCTCAGAAACTCCTTTGTGATGAGTGCATTCAACTCACAGAGTTGAAGCTTCCTTTTGATAGAGCAGTTTTGAAACACTCTTTTAGCAGCATCTGCAAGTGGATATTTGGAGCGCTTTGAGGCCAAGGCTGGAAAACGAAATCTCATCACATAAAAACTCGACAGAAGCATTCTCTGAAACTTCTTTGTGATGAGTGCATTCAACTCACAGACTCGAACGTTTCTTTTGATAGAACAGTTTAGAAACACTCCTTTTGTAGAATCTGCAAGTGTTTATTTGGAGCGCTTTGAGGCCTATGTTGGAAAAGGACATATCTTCACATCAAAAGTAGACAGACGCATTCTCAGAAACTTCTTTGTGATGAGTGCATTGAACTCACAGAGTTGAACCTACCTATTGATAGAGAAGTTTTGAAACACCCTTTTTGTAGAATCTGCAAGTGAATATTTGGCGCGATTTGAGGCCTATGCAGGAAACGGAAATATCTTCACATGAAAACTAGACAGATGAATTCTCAGAAACGTCTTTGTGATGAGTGCATTCAACTCACTGACTTGAAGCTTAATTTTGAAAGAGCAGTTTCGAAACACTCTTTTTGTAGAATCTGCAAGTGGATATTTGGAGTGCTTTGAGGGCTATGCTGGAAAAGTTTATATCTTCACCTAAAAACTAGACAGAAGCATACTCAGAAACTTCTTTGTGATGTATGCATTGAACTCACAGAGCTGAACCTTTCCTTTGATACAGAATTTTGAAACACTCTTTTCGTAGAATCTTCAAGTGGATGAATGGAGTGCTTTGAGGCCTATGCTGGAAAAGGAAATATCTTCACGTAGAAACCGGACAAAAGCATTCTCAGAAAATTCTTTGTGATGAGTGCATTCAACTCACAGAGTTGAAGCTTCCTTTTGATAGAGCAGTTTTGAAACTCTCTTTTAGCAGCATCTGCCAGTGGATATTTGGAGCGCTTTGAGGCCAAGGCTGGAAAACGAAGTATCATCACATAAAAACTCGACAGAAGCATTCTCTGAAACTTCTTTGTGATGAGTGCATTCAACTCACAGACTCGAACGTTTCTTTTGATAGAACAGTTTAGAAACACTCCTTTTGTAGAATCTGCAAGTGTTTATTTGGAGCGCTTTGAGGACTTTGTTGGAAAAGGACATATCTTCACATCAAAAGTAGACAGACGCATTCTCAGAAACTTCTTTGTGATGAGTGCATTGTACTCACAGAGTTGAACCTACCTATTGATAAAGAAGTTTTGAAACACCCTTTTTGTAGAATCTGCAAGTGAATATTTGGCTCGATTTGAGGCCTATGCTGGAAATGGAAATATCTTCACATGAAAACTAGACAGATGAATTCTCAGAAACGTCTTTGTGATGAGTGCATTCAACTCACAGACTTGAAGCTTCCTTTTGAAAGAGCAGTTTCGAAACACTCTTTTTGTAGAATCTGCAAGTGGATATTTGGAGCGCTTTGAGGGCTATGCTGGAAAAGTTAATACCTTCACGTAAAAACTAGACAGAAGCATACTCAGAAACTTCTTTGTGATGTGTGCACTGAACTCACAGAGTTGAACCTTTCTTTTGATACAGAAGTTTTGAAACACTCTTTTCGTAGAATCTTCAAGTGGATGTATGGAGTGCTTTGAGGCCTATGCTGGAAAAGGAAATATCTTCACGTAGAAACTAGACAAAAGCATTCTCAGAAACTTCCCTGTGCTTTGTGCATTCAAATCACAGAGTTGAACATTCCCTTTGATAGAGCAGTTTTGAAACACTCTTTTTGTAGGATCTGCAAGTGGATATTTGGAGCGCTTTGAGACCTATGCTGCCAAAGGAAATATCATTGCATAAAAACTAGATGGAAGCGTTCTCAGGAACTTCTTTGTGATGAGTGCATTCAACTCGCAGAGTTGAACCTTCCTTTCGATAGACCAGTTTTGAAACACTGTTTTTGTAGAATCCGCAAGTGGCTATTTGAAGCTCTTTGAGGCTTATGCTGGAAAAGGAAATATCTTCGTCTACCAACTAGACAGAAGCATTCTCAGAAACTTCTTTGTCATGTGGGGATTGAACTCACAGAGTTGAACATTCCTTTACATAGAGCAGTTTTGCAACACCCTTTCGGTGGAAAGTGAAAGTGCTTATTTGGTGCGATGGCGGCATCTAGTGGATAAGGAAATACATTCAGATGAAAACAAGATACATCCATTCTCAGAAACTTCTTTGTGATGACTGCATTCTACTCACAGAGTTGAACCTTCCTTTTGATAGAACAGTTTTGAAACACTCTTTTTGTGGAATCTGCAAGTGGTTATTTGGAGCGCTTTGAGGCCTATGCCGGAAAAGGAAATCTCTTCACATAAAACCTAGACAGAAGTATTCCCAGAAAGTTTTTCTGATGTGCGCATTCAACTCACCGAGTTGAACCTTCCTTTAGATAGAGCAGTTTTGAAACACTCTGTCTGTAGTACCTGCGAGTGGATATTTGGAGTGCTTTGAGTGCTACACTGTAAAAGCAAATATCTTCACTTGGAATCTAGACAGAAGAATTCTCAGAGACTTCCCTGTGCTCTCTGCATTCCACTCACAGAGTTGAACCTTCCTTTTGATAGAACAGTTTTGAAACACTCTTGTGGTAGAATCTGCAAGTCGATATTTGGAAGGTTTGGAGGCCTATCCTGGGAAAGGAAATGTCTTCCCATCAAAACTAGACAGAAGCATTCTCAGAAACTTCTTAGTGATGTGCGCATTCAAGTCACAGAGTTGAAGCTTCCTTTTGATATAGCAGTTTTGAACCACTCTTTTAGTAGAATCTGCAAGTGGATGTTTGGAGAGCTAAGAGGCCAACACTGGAAAAGGAAATCTCTTCACGTAAAAACTAGACGGAAGCATTCTCAGAAACTTCAATGGGCTTTACGCATTCAACTCACAGAGTGCAATGTTGCTTTTGAGAGCGCAGTTTTAAAACACTGTTTTTGTAGAATTTGCTAGAGGATGTTTGGAGCGATGTGAGGCCTTTGCTGGAAAAGGAAATATCTTCACATAAAACCTAGACAGAAGCATTCTCAGAAACTCCTTTGTGATGAGTGCATTCAAATCACACACTTGAACCTTCCTTTGGAAAGAGCAGTTTTGAAACACTCTTTCTGAAGAATCTGCAAGTGGATATTTGGAGCGATTTGAGGCCTATGCTGGAAATGAAATATCTTCACCTAAAAACTAGACGGAAGCATTCTCAGAAACTCCTTTGTGATGATTGCATTCAACTCACAGAGTTGAAGCTTCCTTTTGATAGAGCAGTTTTGAAACACTCTTTTAGCAGCATCTGCAAGTGGATATTTGGAGCGCTTTGAGGCCAAGGCTGGAAAACGAAATATCATCACATAAAAACTCGACAGAAGCATTCTCTGAAACTTCTTTGTGATGAGTGCATTCAACTCACAGACTCGAACGTTTCTTTTGATAGAACAGTTTAGAAACACTCCTTTTGTAGAATCTGCAAGTGTTTATTTGGAGCGCTTTGAGGCCTATGTTGGAAAAGGACATATCTTCACATCAAAAGTAGACAGACGCATTCTCAGAAACTTCTTTGTGATGAGTGCATTGAACTCACAGAGTTCAACCTACCTATTGATAGAGAAGTTTTGAAACACCCTTTTTGTAGTATCTGCAAGTGAATATTTGGCGCGATTTGAGGCCTATGCAGGAAACGGAAATATCTTCACATGAAAACTAGACAGATGAATTCTCAGAAACGTCTTTGTGATGAGTGCATTCAACTCACTGACTTGAAGCTTAATTTTGAAAGAGCAGTTTCGAAACACTCTTTTTGTAGAATCTGCAAGTGGATATTTGGAGCGCTTTGAGGGCTATGCTGGAAAAGTTTATATCTTCACCTAAAAACTAGACAGAAGCATACTCAGAAACTTCTTTGTGATGTATGCATTGAACTCACAGAGCTGAACCTTTCCTTTGATACAGAATTTTGAAACACTCTTTTCGTAGAATCTTCAAGTGGATGTATGGAGTGCTTTGAGGCCTATGCTGGAAAAGGAAATATCTTCACGTAGAAACCGGACAAAAGCATTCTCAGAAAATTCTTTGTGATGAGTGCATTCAACTCACAGAGTTGAAGCTTCCTTTTGATAGAGCAGTTTTGAAACTCTCTTTTAGCAGCATCTGCCAGTGGATATTTGGAGCGCTTTGAGGCCAAGGCTGGAAAACGAAATATCATCACATAAAAACTCGACAGAAGCATTCTCTGAAACTTCTTTGTGATGAGTGCATTCAACTCACAGACTCGAACGTTTCTTTTGATAGAACAGTTTAGAAACACTCCTTTTGTAGAATCTGCAAGTGTTTATTTGGAGCGCTTTGAGGACTTTGTTGGAAAAGGACATATCTTCACATCAAAAGTAGACAGACGCATTCTCAGAAACTTCTTTGTGATGAGTGCATTGTACTCACAGAGTTGAACCTACCTATTGATAAAGAAGTTTTGAAACACCCTTTTTGTAGAATCTGCAAGTGAATATTTGGCGCGATTTGAGGCCTATGCTGGAAAGGGAAATATCTTCACATGAAAACTAGACAGATGAATTCTCAGAAACGTCTTTGTGATGAGTGCATTCAACTCACAGACTTGAAGCTTCCTTTTGAAAGAGCAGTTTCGAAACACTCTTTTTGTAGAATCTGCAAGTGGATATTTGGAGCGCTTTGAGGGCTAGGCTGGAAAAGTTAATACCTTCACGTCAAAACTAGACAGAAGCATACTCAGAAACTTCTTTGTGATGTGTGCACTGAACTCACAGAGTTGAACCTTTCTTTTCATACAGAAGTTTTGAAACACTCTTTTCGTAGAATCTTCAAGTGGATGTATGGAGTGCTTTGAGGCCTATGCTGGAAAAGGAAATATCTTCACGTAGAAACTAGACAAAAGCATTCTCAGAAACTTCCCTGTGCTTTGTGCATTCAACTCACAGAGTTGAACATTCCCTTTGATAGAGCAGTTTTGAAACACTCTTTTTGTAGGATCTGCAAGTGGATATTTGGAGCGCTTTGAGACCTATGCTGCCAAAGGAAATATCATTGCATAAAAACTAGATGGAAGCGTTCTCAGGAACTTCTTTGTGATGAGTGCATTCAACTCGCAGAGTTGAACCTTCCTTTCGATAGACCAGTTTTGAAACACTGTTTTTGTAGAATCCGCAAGTGGCTATTTGAAGCTCTTTGAGGCTTATGCTGGAAAAGGAAATATCTTCGTCTACCAACTAGACAGAAGCATTCTCAGAAACTTCTTTGTCATGTGGGGATTGAACTCACAGAGTTGAACATTCCTTTACATAGAGCAGTTTTGCAACACCCTTTCGGTGGAAAGTGAAAGTGCTTATTTGGTGCGATGGCGGCATCTAGTGGATAAGGAAATACATTCAGATGAAAACAAGATACATCCATTCTCAGAAACTTCTTTGTGATGACTGCATTCTACTCACAGAGTTGAACCTTCCTTTTGATAGAACAGTTTTGAAACACTCTTTTTGTGGAATCTGCAAGTGGTTATTTGGAGCGCTTTGAGGCCTATGCCGGAAAAGGAAATCTCTTCACATAAAACCTAGACAGAAGTATTCCCAGAAAGTTTTTCTGATGTGCGCATTCAACTCACCGAGTTGAACCTTCCTTTAGATAGAGCAGTTTTGAAACACTCTGTCTGTAGTACCTGCGAGTGGATATTTGGAGTGCTTTGAGTGCTACACTGTAAAAGCAAATATCTTCACTTGGAATCTAGACAGAAGAATTCTCAGAGACTTCCCTGTGCTCTCTGCATTCCACTCACGGAGTTGAACCTTCCTTTTGATAGAACAGTTTTGAAACACTCTTGTGGTAGAATCTGCAAGTCGATATTTGGAAGGTTTGGAGGCCTATCCTGGGAAAGGAAATGTCTTCCCATCAAAACTAGACAGAAGCATTCTCAGAAACTTCTTAGTGATGTGCGCATTCAAGTCACAGAGTTGAAGCTTCCTTTTGATATAGCAGTTTTGAACCACTCTTTTAGTAGAATCTGCAAGTGGATGTTTGGAGAGCTAAGAGGCCAACACTGGAAAAGGAAATCTCTTCACGTAAAAACTAGACGGAAGCATTCTCAGAAACTTCAATGGGCTTTACGCATTCAACTCACAGAGTGCAATGTTGCTTTTGAGAGCGCAGTTTTAAAACACTGTTTTTGTAGAATTTGCTAGAGGATGTTTGGAGCGATGTGAGGCCTTTGCTGGAAAAGGAAATATCTTCACATAAAACCTAGACAGAAGCATTCTCAGAAACTCCTTTGTGATGAGTGCATTCAAATCACACACTTGAACCTTCCTTTGGAAAGAGCAGTTTTGAAACACTCTTTCTGAAGAATCTGCAAGTGGATATTTGGAGCGATTTGAGGCCTATGCTGGAAATGAAATATCTTCACCTAAAAACTAGACGGAAGCATTCTCAGAAACTCCTTTGTGATGATTGCATTCAACTCACAGAGTTGAAGCTTCCTTTTGATAGAGCAGTTTTGAAACACTCTTTTAGCAGCATCTGCAAGTGGATATTTGGAGCGCTTTGAGGCCAAGGCTGGAAAACGAAATATCATCACATAAAAACTCGACAGAAGCATTCTCTGAAACTTCTTTGTGATGAGTGCATTCAACTCACAGACTCGAACGTTTCTTTTGATAGAACAGTTTAGAAACACTCCTTTTGTAGAATCTGCAAGTGTTTATTTGGAGCGCTTTGAGGCCTATGTTGGAAAAGGACATATCTTCACATCAAAAGTAGACAGACGCATTCTCAGAAACTTCTTTGTGATGAGTGCATTGAACTCACAGAGTTCAACCTACCTATTGATAGAGAAGTTTTGAAACACCCTTTTTGTAGTATCTGCAAGTGAATATTTGGCGCGATTTGAGGCCTATGCAGGAAACGGAAATATCTTCACATGAAAACTAGACAGATGAATTCTCAGAAACGTCTTTGTGATGAGTGCATTCAACTCACTGACTTGAAGCTTAATTTTGAAAGAGCAGTTTCGAAACACTCTTTTTGTAGAATCTGCAAGTGGATATTTGGAGCGCTTTGAGGGCTATGCTGGAAAAGTTTATATCTCCACCTAAAAACTAGACAGAAGCATACTCAGAAACTTCTTTGTGATGTATGCATTGAACTCACAGAGCTGAACCTTTCCTTTGATACAGAATTTTGAAACACTCTTTTCGTAGAATCTTCAAGTGGATGTATGGAGTGCTTTGAGGCCTATGCTGGAAAAGGAAATATCTTCACGTAGAAACCGGACAAAAGCATTCTCAGAAAATTCTTTGTGATGAGTGCATTCAACTCACAGAGTTGAAGCTTCCTTTTGATAGAGCAGTTTTGAAACTCTCTTTTAGCAGCATCTGCCAGTGGATATTTGGAGCGCTTTGAGGCCAAGGCTGGAAAACGAAATATCATCACATAAAAACTCGACAGAAGCATTCTCTGAAACTTCTTTGTGATGAGTGCATTCAACTCACAGACTCGAACGTTTCTTTTGATAGAACAGTTTAGAAACACTCCTTTTGTAGAATCTGCAAGTGTTTATTTGGAGCGCTTTGAGGACTTTGTTGGAAAAGGACATATCTTCACATCAAAAGTAGACAGACGCATTCTCAGAAACTTCTTTGTGATGAGTGCATTGTACTCACAGAGTTGAACCTACCTATTGATAAAGAAGTTTTGAAACACCCTTTTTGTAGAATCTGCAAGTGAATATTTGGCGCGATTTGAGGCCTATGCTGGAAATGGAAATATCTTCACATGAAAACTAGACAGATGAATTCTCAGAAACGTCTTTGTGATGAGTGCATTCAACTCACAGACTTGAAGCTTCCTTTTGAAAGAGCAGTTTCGAAACACTCTTTTTGTAGAATCTGCAAGTGGATATTTGGAGCGCTTTGAGGGCTAGGCTGGAAAAGTTAATACCTTCACGTCAAAACAAGACAGAAGCATACTCAGAAACTTCTTTGTGATGTGTGCACTGAACTCACAGAGTTGAACCTTTCTTTTCATACAGAAGTTTTGAAACACTCTTTTCGTAGAATCTTCAAGTGGATGTATGGAGTGCTTTGAGGCCTATGCTGGAAAAGGAAATATCTTCACGTAGAAACTAGACAAAAGCATTCTCAGAAACTTCCCTGTACTTTGTGCATTCAACTCACAGAGTTGAACATTCCCTTTGATAGAGCAGTTTTGAAACACTCTTTTTGTAGGATCTGCAAGTGGATATTTGGAGCGCTTTGAGACCTATGCTGCCAAAGGAAATATCATTGCATAAAAACTAGATGGAAGCGTTCTCAGAAACTTCTTTGTGATGAGTGCATTCAACTCGCAGAGTGGAACCTTCCTTTCGATAGACCAGTTTTGAAACACTGTTTTTGTAGAATCCGCAAGTGGCTATTTGAAGCTCTTTGAGGCTTATGCTGGAAAAGGAAATATCTTCGTCTACCAACTAGACCGAAGCATTCTCAGAAACTTCTTTGTCATGTGGGGATTGAACTCACAGAGTTGAACATTCCTTTACATAGAGCAGTTTTGCAACACCCTTTCGGTGGAAAGTGAAAGTGCTTATTTGGTGCGATGGCGGCATCTAGTGGATAAGGAAATACATTCAGATGAAAACAAGATACATCCATTCTCAGAAACTTCTTTGTGATGACTGCATTCTACTCACAGAGTTGAACCTTCCTTTTGATAGAACAGTTTTGAAACACTCTTTTTGTGGAATCTGCAAGTGGCTATTTGGAGCGCTTTGAGGCCTATGCTGGAAAAGGAAATCTCTTCACATAAAACCTAGACAGAAGTATTCCCAGAAAGTTTTTCTGATGTGCGCATTCAACTCACCGAGTTGAACCTTGCTTTAGATAGAGCAGTTTTGAAACACTCTGTCTGTAGTACCTGCGAGTGGATATTTGGAGTGCTTTGAGTGCTACACTGTAAAAGCAAATATCTTCACTTGGAATCTTGACAGAAGAATTCTCAGAGACTTCCCTGTGCTCCCTGCATTCCACTCACAGAGTTGAACCTTCCTTTTGATAGAACAGTTTTGAAACACTCTTGTGGTAGAATCTGCAAGTCGATATTTGGAAGGTTTGGAGGCCTATCCTGGGAAAGGAAATGTCTTCCCATCAAAACTAGACAGAAGCATTCTCAGAAACATCTTAGTGATGTGCGCATTCAAGTCACAGAGTTGAAGCTTCCTTTTGATATAGCAGTTTTGAACCACTCTTTTAGTAGAATCTGCAAGTGGATGTTTGGAGAGCTAAGAGGCCAACACTGGAAAAGGAAATCTCTTCACGTAAAAACTAGACGGAAGCATTCTCAGAAACTTCAATGGGCTTTACGCATTCAACTCACAGAGTGCAATGTTGCTTTTGAGAGCGCAGTTTTAAAACCCTGTTTTTGTAGAATTTGCTAGAGGATGTTTGGAGCGATGTGAGGCCTTTGCTGGAAAAGGAAATATCTTCACATAAAACCTAGACAGAAGCATTCTCAGAAACTCCTTTGTGATGAGTGCATTCAAATCACACACTTGAACCTTCCTTTGGAAAGAGCAGTTTTGAAACACTCTTTCTGAAGAATCTGCAAGTGGATATTTGGAGCGATTTGAGGCCTATGCTGGAAATGAAATATCTTCACCTAAAAACTAGACGGAAGCATTCTCAGAAACTCCTTTGTGATGAGTGCATTCAACTCACAGAGTTGAAGCTTCCTTTTGATAGAGCAGTTTTGAAACACTCTTTTAGCAGCATCTGCAAGTGGATATTTGGAGCGCTTTGAGGCCAAGGCTGGAAAACGAAATCTCATCACATAAAAACTCGACAGAAGCATTCTCTGAAACTTCTTTGTGATGAGTGCATTCAACTCACAGACTCGAACGTTTCTTTTGATAGAACAGTTTAGAAACACTCCTTTTGTAGAATCTGCAAGTGTTTATTTGGAGCGCTTTGAGGCCTATGTTGGAAAAGGACATATCTTCACATCAAAAGTAGACAGACGCATTCTCAGAAACTTCTTTGTGATGAGTGCATTGAACTCACAGAGTTGAACCTACCTATTGATAGAGAAGTTTTGAAACACCCTTTTTGTAGTATCTGCAAGTGAATATTTGGCGCGATTTGAGGCCTATGCAGGAAACGGAAATATCTTCACATGAAAACTAGACAGATGAATTCTCAGAAACGTCTTTGTGATGAGTGCATTCAACTCACTGACTTGAAGCTTAATTTTGAAAGAGCCGTTTCGAAACACTCTTTTTGTAGAATCTGCAAGTGGATATTTGGAGCGCTTTGAGGGCTATGCTGGAAAAGTTTATATCTTCACCTAAAAACTAGACAGAAGCATACTCAGAAACTTCTTTGTGATGTATGCATTGAACTCACAGAGCTGAACCTTTCCTTTGATACAGAATTTTGAAACACTCTTTTCGTAGAATCTTCAAGTGGATGTATGGAGTGCTTTGAGGCCTATGCTGGAAAAGGAAATATCTTCACGTAGAAACCGGACAAAAGCATTCTCAGAAAATTCTTTGTGATGAGTGCATTCAACTCACAGAGTTGAAGCTTCCTTTTGATAGAGCAGTTTTGAAACTCTCTTTTAGCAGCATCTGCCAGTGGATATTTGGAGCGCTTTGAGGCCAAGGCTGGAAAACGAAATATCATCACATAAAAACTCGACAGAAGCATTCTCTGAAACTTCTTTGTGATGAGTGCATTCAACTCACAGACTCGAACGTTTCTTTTGATAGAACAGTTTAGAAACACTCCTTTTGTAGAATCTGCAAGTGTTTATTTGGAGCGCTTTGAGGACTTTGTTGGAAAAGGACATATCTTCACATCAAAAGTAGACAGACGCATTCTCAGAAACTTCTTTGTGATGAGTGCATTGTACTCACAGAGTTGAACCTACCTATTGATAAAGAAGTTTTGAAACACCCTTTTTGTAGAATCTGCAAGTGAATATTTGGCGCGATTTGAGGCCTATGCTGGAAATGGAAATATCTTCACATGAAAACTAGACAGATGAATTCTCAGAAACGTCTTTGTGATGAGTGCATTCAACTCACAGACTTGAAGCTTCCTTTTGAAAGAGCAGTTTCGAAACACTCTTTTTGTAGAATCTGCAAGTGGATATTTGGAGCGCTTTGAGGGCTATGCTGGAAAAGTTAATACCTTCACGTAAAAACTAGACAGAAGCATACTCAGAAACTTCTTTGTGATGTGTGCACTGAACTCACAGAGTTGAACCTTTCTTTTCATACAGAAGTTTTGAAACACTCTTTTCGTAGAATCTTCAAGTGGATGTATGGAGTGCTTTGAGGCCTATGCTGGAAAAGGAAATATCTTCACGTAGAAACTAGACAAAAGCATTCTCAGAAACTTCCCTGTACTTTGTGCATTCAACTCACAGAGTTGAACATTCCCTTTGATAGAGCAGTTTTGAAACACTCTTTTTGTAGGATCTGCAAGTGGATATTTGGAGCGCTTTGAGACCTATGCTGCCAAAGGAATTATCATTGCATAAAAACTAGATGGAAGCGTTCTCAGAAATTTCCTTGTGATGAGTGCATCCAACTCGCAGAGTGGAACCTTCCTTTCGATAGACCAGTTTTGAAACACTGTTTTTGTAGAATCCGCAAGTGGCTATTTGGAGCTCTTTGAGGCTTTTGCTGGAAAAGGAAATATCTTCCTCTACAAACTAGACAGAAGCATTCTCAGAAACTTCTTTGTCATGTGGGGATTGAACTCACAGAGTTGAACATTCCTTTACATAGAGCAGTTTTGCAACACCCTTTCGGTGGAAAGTGAAAGTGCTTATTTGGTGCGATGGCGGCATCTAGTGGATAAGGAAATACATTCAGATGAAAACAAGATACATCCATTCTCAGAAACTTCTTTGTGATGACTGCATTCTACTCACAGAGTTGAACCTTCCTTTTGATAGAACAGTTTTGAAACACTCTTTTTGTGGAATCTGCAAGTGGCTATTTGGAGCGCTTTGAGGCCTATGCTGGAAAAGGAAATCTCTTCACATAAAACCTAGACAGAAGTATTCCCAGAAAGTTTTTCTGATGTGCGCATTCAACTCACCGAGTTGAACCTTCCTTTAGATAGAGCAGTTTTGAAACACTCTTTCTGTAGCACCTGCGAGTGGATATTTGGAGTGCTTTGAGTGCTACACTGTAAAAGCAAATATCTTCACTTAGAATCTAGACAGAAGAATTCTCAGAGACTTCCCTGTGCTCTCTGCATTCCACTCACCGAGTTGAAACTTCCTTTTGATAGAACAGTTTTGAAACACTCTTGTGGTAGAATCTGAAAGTCGATATTTGGAAGGTTTGGAGGCCTATCATGGGAAAGGAAATATCTTCCCATCAAAACTAGATAGAAGCATTCTCAGAAACTTCTTAGTGATGTGCGCATTCAAGTCACAGAGTTGAAGCTTCCTTTTGATATAGCAGCTTTGAACCACTCTTTCAGTAGAATCTGCAAGTGGATGTTTGGAGAGCTAACAGGCCAACACTGGAAAAGGAAATATCTACACGTAAAAACTAGACGGAAGCATTCTCAGAAACTTCAATGGGCTTTACGCATTCAACTCACAGAGTGCAATGTTCCTTTTGAGAGCGCAGTTTTAAAACACTGTTTTTGTAGAATTTCCTAGAGGATGTTTGGAGCGATGTGAGGCCTTTGCTGGAAAAGGAAATATCTTCACATAAAACCTAGACAGAAGCATTCTCAGAAACTCCTTTGTGATGAGTGCATTCAAATCACACACTTGAACCTTCCTTTGGAAAGAGCAGTTTTGAAACACTCTTTCTGAAGTATCTGCAAGTGGATATTTGGAGCGATTTGAGGCCTATGCTGGAAATGAAATATCTTCACCTAAAAACTAGACGGAAGCATTCTCAGAAACTTCTTTGTGATGAGTGCATTCAACTCACAGAGTTGAAGATTCCTTTTGATAGAGCAGTTTTAAAACACTCTTTTAGCAGCATCTGCAAGTGGATATTTGGAGCGCTTTGAGGCCAAGGCTGGAAAACGAAATATCATCACATAAAAACTCGACAGAAGCATTCTCTGAAACTTCTTTGTGATGAGTGCATTCAACTCACAGACTCGAACGTTTCTTTTGATAGAACAGTTTAGAAACACTCCTTTTGTAGAATCTGCAAGTGTTTATTTGGAGCGCTTTGAGGCCTATGTTGGAAAAGGACATATCTTCACATCAAAAGTAGACAGACGCATTCTCAGAAACTTCTTTGTGATGAGTGCATTGAACTCACAGAATTGAACCTGCCGATTGATAGAGAAGTTTTGAAACACCCTTTTTGTAGAATCTGCAAGTGAATATTTGGCGCGATTTGAGGCCTATGCTGGAAATGGAAATATCTTCACATGAAAACTAGACAGATGAATTCTCAGAAACGTCTTTGTGATGAGTGCATTCAACTCACAGACTTGAAGCTTAATTTTGAAAGAGCAGTTTCGAAACACTCTTTTTGTAGAATCTGCAAGTGGATATTTGGAGCGCTTTGAGGGCTATGCTGGAAAAGTTTATATTTTCACCTGAAAACTAGACAGAAGCATACTCAGAAACTTCTTTGTGATGTGTGCATTGAACTCACAGAGCTGAACATTTCTTTTGATACAGAATTTTGAAACACTCTTTTCGTAGAATCTTCAAGTGGATGTATGGAGTGCTTTGAGGCCTATGCTGGAAAAGGAAATATCTTCACGTAGAAACCGGACAAAAGCATTCTCAGAAAATTCTTTGTGATGAGTGCATTCAACTCACAGAGTTGAAGCTTCCTTTTGAAAGAGCAGTTTCGAAACACTCTTTTTGTAGAATCTGCAAGTGGATATTTGGAGCGCTTTGAGGGCTATGCTGGAAAAGTTTATATCTTCACCTAAAAACTAGACAGAAGCATACTCAGAAACTTCTTTGGGATGTGTGCATTGAACTCACAGAGCTGAACCTTTCTTTTGATACAGAATTTTGAAACACTCTTTTCGTAGAATCTTCAAGTGGATGTATGGAGTGCTTTGAGGCCTATGCTGGAAAAGGAAATATCTTCACGTAGAAACTGGGCAAAAGCATTCTCAGAAAATTCTTTGTGATGAGTGCATTCAACTCACAGAGTTGAAGCTTCCTCTTGATAGAGCAGTTTTGAAACACTCTTTTAGCAGCATCTGCAAGTGGATATTTGGAGCGCTTTGAGGCCAAGGCTGGAAAACGAAATATCATCACATAAAAACTTGACAGAAGAATTCTCTGAAACTTCTTTGTGATGAGTGCATTCAACTCACAGACTCGAATGTTTCTTTTGATAGAACAGTTTAGAAACACTCCTTTTGTAGAATCTGCAAGTGTTTATTTGGAGGGCTTTGAGGCCTATGTTGGAAAAGGACATATCTTCACATCAAAAGTAGACAGACGCATTCTCAGAAACTTCTTTGTGATGAGTGCATTGAACTCACAGAGTTGAACCTACCTATTGATAGAGAAGTTTTGAAACACCCTTTTTGTAGAATCTGCAAGTGAATATTTGGCGCGACTTGAGGCCTATGCTGGAAATGGAAATATCTTCACATGAAAACTAGACAGATGAATTCTCAGAAACGTCTTTGTGATGAGTGCATTCAACTCACAGACTTGAAGCTTCCTTTTGAAAGAGCAGTTTCGAAACACTCTTTTTGTAGAATCTGCAAGTGAATATTTGGAGCGCTTTGAGGGCTATGCTGGAAAATTTAATACCTTCACGTAAAAACTAGACAGAAGCATACTCAGAAACTTCTTTGTGATGTGTGCATTGAACTCACAGAGTTGAACCTTTCTTTTCATACAGAAATTTTGAAACACTCTTTTCGTAGAATCTTCAAGTGGATGTATGGAGTGCTTGGAGGCCTAATCTGGAAAAAGGAAATACCTTCACGTAGAAACTAGATAAAAGCATTCTCAGAAAATTGTTTGTGATGAGTGCATTCAACTCACCTACTCGAACGTTTCTTTTGATAGAACAGTTTAGAAACACTCCTTTTATAGAATCTGCAAGTGTTTATTTGGAGCGCTTTGAGGCCTATGTTGGAAAAGGACATATCTTCACATCAAAAGTAGACAGACGCATTCTCAGAAACTTCTTTGTGATGAGTGCATTGAACTCACAGAGTTGAACCTACCTATTGATAGAGAAGTTTTGAAACACCCTTTTTGTAGAATCTGCAAGTGAATATTTGGCGCGATTTGAGGCCTATGCTGGAAATGGAAATACCTTCACATGAAAACTAGACAGATCAATTCTCAGAAATGTCTTTGTGATGAGTGCATTCAACTCGCAGACTTGAAGCGTCCTTTTGAAAGAGCAGTTTCGAAACACTCTTTATGTAGAATCTGCAAGAGGATATTTGGAGCGCTTTGAGGGCTATGCTGGAAAAGTCCATATCTTCACCTAAAAACTAGACAGAAGCATTCTCAGAAACTCCTTTGTGATGAGTGCATTCAACTCACAGAGTTGAACCTTCCTTTTGATAGAACAGTTTTGAAACACTCTTGTGGTAGAATCTGCAAGTCGATATTTGGAAGGTTTGGAGGCCTATCCTGGGAAAGGAAATATCTTCCCATCAAAACTAGATAGAAGCATTCTCAGAAACTTCTTAGTGATGTACGCATTCAAGTCATAGAGTTGAAGCTTCCTTTTGATATAGCACTTTTGAACCACTCTTTTAGTATAATCTGCAAGTGGATGTTTGGAGAGCTAAGACGCCAACACTGGAAAAGGAAATATCTTCACGTAAAAACTAGACGGAAGGATTCTCAGAAACTTCAATGGGCTTTTCGCATTCAACTCACAGAGTGCAATGTTCCTTTTGAGAGCGCAGATTTAAAACCCTCTTTTTGTAGAAATTGCTATAGGATGTTTGGAGCGATGTGAGGCCTTTGCTGGAAACGGAAATATCTTCACATAAAACCTAGACAGAAGCATTCTCAGAAACTCCTTTGTGATGAGTGCATTCAAATCACAGACTTGAACCTTCCTTTGGAAAGAGCAGTTTTGAAACACTCTTTTTGTAGAATCTGCAAGTGGATATTTGGAGCGCTTTGAGGCCTATGCTGGAAAATGAAATATCTTCACCTAAAAACTAGACGGAAGCATTCTCAGAAACTTCTTTGTGATGAGTGCATTCAACTCACAGAGTTGAACGTACCTATTGATAAAGCATTTTTGAAACACCCTTTTTGTAGAATCTGCAAGTGAATATTTGGCGCGATTTGAGGCCTATGCTGGAAATGGAAATATCTTCACATGAAAACTACACAGATGAATTCTCAGAAACGTCTTTGTGATGAGTGCATTCAACTCACAGACTTGAAGCTTCCTTTTGAAAGAGCAGTTTCGAAACACTCTTTTTGTAGAATCTGCAAGTGGATATTTGGAGCGCTTTGAGGGCTATGCTGGAAAAGCTAATACCTTCACGTAAAAACTAGACAGAAGCATACTCAGAAACTTCTTTGTGATGTGTGCATTGAACTCACAGAGTTGAACATTTCTTTTCATACAGAAGTTTTGAAACACTCTTTTCGTAGAATCTTCAAGTGGATGTATGGAGTGCTTGGAGGCCTATGCTGGAAAAAGGAAATACCTTCACGTAGAAACTAGACAAAACCATTCTCAGAAACTTCGCTGTGCTTTGTGCATTCAACTCACAGAGTTGAACATTCCAATGGATAGAGGAGTTTTGAAACACTCTTTTGTAGAATCTGCAAGTGGATATTTGGAGCGCTTTGAGGCCTATGTTGGAAAAGGACATATCTTCACATCAAAAGTAGACAGACGCATTCTCAGAAACTTCTTTGTGATGAATGCATTGAACTCACAGAGTTGAACCTACCTATTGATAGAGAAGTTTTGAAACAGCCTTTTTGTAGAATCTGCAAGTGAATATTTGGCGCGATTTGAGGCCTATGCAGGAAACGGAAATATCTTCACATGAAAACTAGACAGATGAATTCTCAGAAACGTCTTTGTGATGAGTGCATTCAACTCACTGACTTGAAGCTTAATTTTGAAAGAGCCGTTTCGAAACACTCTTTTTGTAGAATCTGCAAGTGGATATTTGGAGCGCTTTGAGGGCTATGCTGGAAAAGTTTATATCTTCACCTAAAAACTAGACAGAAGCATACTCAGAAACTTCTTTGTGATGTATGCATTGAACTCACAGAGCTGAACCTTTCCTTTGATACAGAATTTTGAAACACTCTTTTCGTAGAATCTTCAAGTGGATGTATGGAGTGCTTTGAGGCCTATGCTGGAAAAGGAAATATCTTCACGTAGAAACCGGACAAAAGCATTCTCAGAAAATTCTTTGTGATGAGTGCATTCAACTCACAGAGTTGAAGCTTCCTTTTGATAGAGCAGTTTTGAAACTCTCTTTTAGCAGCATCTGCCAGTGGATATTTGGAGCGCTTTGAGGCCAAGGCTGGAAAACGAAATATCATCACATAAAAACTCGACAGAAGCATTCTCTGAAACTTCTTTGTGATGAGTGCATTCAACTCACAGACTCGAACGTTTCTTTTGATAGAACAGTTTAGAAACACACCTTTTGTAGAATCTGCAAGTGTTTATTTGGAGCGCTTTGAGGACTTTGTTGGAAAAGGACATATCTTCACATCAAAAGTAGACAGACGCATTCTCAGAAACTTCTTTGTGATGAGTGCATTGTACTCACAGAGTTGAACCTACCTATTGATAAAGAAGTTTTGAAACACCCTTTTTGTAGAATCTGCAAGTGAATATTTGGCGCGATTTGAGGCCTATGCTGGAAATGGAAATATCTTCACATGAAAACTAGACAGATGAATTCTCAGAAAAGTCTTTGTGATGAGTGCATTCAACTCACAGACTTGAAGCTTCCTTTTGAAAGAGCAGTTTCGAAACACTCTTTTTGTAGAATCTGCAAGTGGATATTTGGAGTGCTTTGAGGGCTATGCTGGAAAAGTTAATACTTTCACCTAAAAACTAGACAGAAGCATACTCAGAAACTTCTTTGTGATGTGTGCATTGAACTCACAGAGTTGAATCTTTCTTTTGATACAGAAGTTTTGAAACACTCTTTTCGTAGAATCTTCAAGTGGATGGATGGAGTGATTTGAGGCCTATGCTGGAAAAGGAAATACCTTCACGTAGAAACGAGACGAAAGCATTCTCAGACAGTTCCCTGTGCTTTGTGCATTCAACTTACAGAGTTGAACATTCCCTTTGATAGAGCAGTTTTGAAACACTCTTTTTGTAGAATCTGCAAGTGGATATTTGGAGCGCTTTGAGGCCTCTGCTGCCAAAGGAATTATCATTGCATAAAAACTAGATGGAAGCGTTCTCAGAAACTTCCTTGTGATGAGTGCATTCAACTCGCAGAGTGGAACCTTCCTTTCGATAGACCAGTTTTGAAACACTGTTTTTGTAGAATCCGCAAGTGGCTATTTGGAGCTCTTTGAGGCTTTTGCTGGAAAAGGAAATATCTTCATCTACAAACTAGACAGAAGCATTCTCAGAAACTTCTTTGTCATGTGGGGATTGAACTCACAGAGTTGAACATTCCTTTACATAGAGCAGTTTTGCAACACCCTTTCGGTGGAAAGTGAAAGTGCTTATCTGGTGCGATGGCGGCATCTAGTGGATAAGGAAATACATTCAGATGAAAACAAGATACATCCATTCTCAGAAACTTCTTTGTGATGACTGCATTCTACTCACAGAGTTGAACCTTCCTTTTGATAGAACAGTTTTGAAACACTCTTTTTGTGGAATCTGCAAGTGGCTATTTGGAGCGCTTTGAGGCCTATGCTGGAAAAGGAAATCTCTTCACATAAAACCTAGACAGAAGTATTCCCAGAAAGTTTTTCTGATGTGCGCATTCAACTCACCGAGTTGAACCTTCCTTTAGATAGAGCAGTTTTGAAACACTCTGTCTGTAGTACCTGCGAGTGCATATTTGGAGTGCTTTGAGTGCTACACTGTAAAAGCAAATATCTTCACTTGGAATCTAGACAGAAGAATTCTCAGAGACTTTCCTGTGCTCTCTGAATTCCACTCACAGAGTTGAACCTTCCTTTTCATAGAACAGATTTGAAACACTCTTGTGGTAGAATCTGCAAGTCGACATTTGCAAGGTTTGGAGGCCTATCCTGGGAAAGGAAATATCTTCCCATCAAAACTAGACAGAAGCATTCTCAGAAACTTCTTAGTGATGTGCGCATTCAAGTCACAGAGTTGAAGCTTCCTATTGATATAGCAGTTTTGAACCACTCTTTTAGTAGAATCTGCATGTGGATGTTTGGAGAGATAAGAGGCCAACACTGGAAAAGGAAATCTCTTCACGTAAAAACTAGACGGAAGCATTCTCAGAAACTTCAATGGGCTTTACACATTCAACTCACAGAGTGCAATGTTCCTTTTGAGAGCGCAGTTTTAAAACACTGTTTTTGTAGAATTTGCTAGAGGATGTTTGGAGCGATGTGAGGCCTTTGCTGGAAAAGGAAATATCTTCACATAAAACCTAGACAGAAGCATTCTCAGAAACTCCTTTGTGATGAGTGCATTCAAATCACACACTTGAACCTTCCTTTGGAAAGAGCACTATTGAAACACTCTTTCTGAGGAATCTGCAAGTGGATATTTGGAGCGATTTGAGGCCTATGCTGGAAATGAAATATCTTCACCTAAAAACTAGACGGAAGCATTCTCAGAAACTCCTTTGTGATGAGTGCATTCAACTCACAGAGTTGAAGCTTCCTTTTGATAGAGCAGTTTTGAAACACTCTTTTAGCAGCATCTGCAAGTGGATATTTGGAGGGCTTTGAGGCCAAGGCTGGAAAACGAAATATCATCACATAAAAACTCGACAGAAGCATTCTCTGAAACTTCTTTGTGATGAGTGCATTCAACTCACAGACTCGAACGTTTCTTTTGATAGAACAGTTTAGAAACACTCCTTTTGTAGAATCTGCAAGTGTTTATTTGGAGCGCTTTGAGGCCTATGTTGGAAAAGGACATATCTTCACATCAAAAGTAGACAGACGCATTCTCAGAAACTTCTTTGTGATGAGTGCATTGAACTCACAGAGTTGAACCTACCTATTGATAGAGAAGTTTTGAAACACCCTTTTTGTAGAATCTGCAAGTGAATATTTGGCGCGATTTGAGGCCTATGCAGGAAACGGAAATATCTTCACATGAAAACTAGACAGATGAATTCTCAGAAACGTCTTTGTGATGAGTGCATTCAACTCACTGACTTGAAGCTTAATTTTGAAAGAGCAGTTTCGAAACACTCTTTTTGTAGAATCTGCAAGTGGATATTTGGAGCGCTTTGAGGGCTATGCTGGAAAAGTTTATATCTTCACCTAAAAACTAGACAGAAGCATACTCAGAAACTTCTTTGTGATGTATGCATTGAACTCACAGAGCTGAACCTTTCCTTTGATACAGAATTCTGAAACACTCTTTTCGTAGAATCTTCAAGTGGATCTATGGAGTGCTTTGAGGCCTATGCTGGAAAAGGAAATATCTTCACGTAGAAACCGGACAAAAGCATTCTCAGAAAATTCTTTGTGATGAGTGCATTCAACTCACAGAGTTGAAGCTTCCTTTTGATAGAGCAGTTTTGAAACTCTCTTTTAGCAGCATCTGCCAGTGGATATTTGGAGCGCTTTGAGGCCAAGGCTGGAAAACGAAATATCATCACATAAAAACTCGACAGAAGCATTCTCTGAAACTTCTTTGTGATGAGTGCATTCAACTCACAGACTCGAACGTTTCTTTTGATAGAACAGTTTAGAAACACTCCTTTTGTAGAATCTGCAAGTGTTTATTTGGAGCGCTTTGAGGACTTTGTTGGAAAAGGACATATCTTCACATCAAAAGTAGACAGACGCATTCTCAGAAACTTCTTTGTGATGAGTGCATTGTACTCACAGAGTTGAACCTACCTATTGATAAAGAAGTTTTGAAACACCCTTTTTGTAGAATCTGCAAGTGAATATTTGGCACGATTTGAGGCCTATGCTGGAAATGGAAATATCTTCACATGAAAACTAGACAGATGAATTCTCAGAAACGTCTTTGTGATGAGTGCATTCAACTCACAGACTTGAAGCTTCCTTTTGAAAGAGCAGTTTCGAAACACTCTTTTTGTAGAATCTGCAAGTGGATATTTGGAGCGCTTTGAGGGCTATGCTGGAAAATTTAATACCTTCACGTCAAAACTAGACAGAAGCATACTCAGAAACTTCTTTGTGATGTGTGCACTGAACTCACAGAGTTGAACCTTTCTTTTCATACAGAAGTTTTGAAACACTCTTTTCGTAGAATCTTCAAGTGGATGTATGGAGTGCTTTGAGGCCTATGCTGGAAAAGGAAATATCTTCACGTAGAAACTAGACAAAAGCATTCTCAGAAACTTCCCTGTGCTTTGTGCGTTCAACTCACAGAGTTGAACATTCCCTTTGATAGTGCAGTTTTGAAACACTCTTTTTGTAGGATCTGCAAGTGGATATTTGGAGCGCTTTGAGACCTATGCTGCCAAAGGAAATATCATTGCATAAAAACTAGATGGAAGCGTTCTCAGAAACTTCTTTGTGATGAGTGCATTCAACTCGCAGAGTTGAACCTTCCTTTCGATAGACCAGTTTTGAAACACTGTTTTTGTAGAATCCGCAAGTGGCTATTTGAAGCTCTTTGAGGCTTATGCTGGAAAAGGAAATATCTTCGTCTACCAACTAGACAGAAGCATTCTCAGAAACTTCTTTGTCATGTGGGGATTGAACTCACAGAGTTGAACATTCCTTTACATAGAGCAGTTTTGCAACACCCTTTCGGTGGAAAGTGAAAGTGCTTATTTGGTGCGATGGCGGCATCTAGTGGATAAGGAAATACATTCAGATGAAAACAAGATACATCCATTCTCAGAAACTTCTTTGTGATGACTGCATTCTACTCACAGAGTTGAACCTTCCTTTTGATAGAACAGTTTTGAAACACTCTTTTTGTGGAATCTGCAAGTGGCTATTTGGAGCGCTTTGAGGCCTATGCTGGAAAAGGAAATCTCTTCACATAAAACCTAGACAGAAGTATTCCCAGAAAGTTTTTCTGATGTGCGCATTCAACTCACCGAGTTGAACCTTCCTTTAGATAGAGCAGTTTTGAAACACTCTGTCTGTAGTACCTGCGAGTGGATATTTGGAGTGCTTTGAGTGCTACACTGTAAAAGCAAATATCTTCACTTGGAATCTAGACAGAAGAATTCTCAGAGACTTCCCTGTGCTCTCTGCATTCCACTCACAGAGTTGAACCTTCCTTTTGATAGAACAGTTTTGAAACACTCTTGTGGTAGAATCTGCAAGTCGATATTTGGAAGGTTTGGAGGCCTATCCTGGGAAAGGAAATGTCTTCCCATCAAAACTAGACAGAAGCATTCTCAGAAACTTCTTAGTGATGTGCGCATTCAAGTCACAGAGTTGAAGCTTCCTTTTGATATAGCAGTTTTGAACCACTCTTTTAGTAGAATCTGCAAGTGGATGTTTGGAGAGCTAAGAGGCCAACACTGGAAAAGGAAATCTCTTCACGTAAAAACTAGACGGAAGCATTCTCAGAAACTTCAATGGGCTTTACGCATTCAACTCACAGAGTGCAATGTTGCTTTTGAGAGCGCAGTTTTAAAACACTGTTTTTGTAGAATTTGCTAGAGGATGTTTGGAGCGATGTGAGGCCTTTGCTGGAAAAGGAAATATCTTCACATAAAACCTAGACAGAAGCATTCTCAGAAACTCCTTTATGATGAGTGCATTCAAATCACACACTTGAACCTTCCTTTGGAAAGAGCAGTTTTGAAACACTCTTTCTGAAGAATCTGCAAGTGGATATTTGGAGCGATTTGAGGCCTATGCTGGAAATGAAATATCTTCACCTAAAAACTAGACGGAAGCATTCTCAGAAACTCCTTTGTGATGAGTGCATTCAACTCACAGAGTTGAAGCTTCCTTTTGATAGAGCAGTTTTGAAACACTCTTTTAGCAGCATCTGCAAGTGGATATTTGGAGGGCTTTGAGGCCAAGGCTGGAAAACGAAATATCATCACATAAAAACTCGACAGAAGCATTCTCTGAAACTTCTTTGTGATGAGTGCATTCAACTCACAGACTCGAACGTTTCTTTTGATAGAACAGTTTAGAAACACTCCTTTTGTAGAATCTGCAAGTGTTTATTTGGAGCGCTTTGAGGCCTATGTTGGAAAAGGACATATCTTCACATCAAAAGTAGACAGACGCATTCTCAGAAACTTCTTTGTGATGAGTGCATTGAACTCACAGAGTTGAACCTACCTATTGATACAGAAGTTTTGAAACACCCTTTTTGTAGAATCTGCAAGTGAATATTTGGCGCGATTTGAGGCCTATGCAGGAAACGGAAATATCTTCACATGAAAACTAGACAGATGAATTCTCAGAAACGTCTTTGTGATGAGTGCATTCAACTCACAGACTTGAAGCTTCCTTTTGAAAGAGCAGTTTCGAAACACTCTTTTTGTAGAATCTGCAAGTGGATATTTGGAGCGCTTTGAGGGCTATGCTGGAAAAGTTAATACTTTCACCTAAAAACTAGACAGAAGCATACTCAGAAACTTCTTTGTGATGTGTGCATTGAACTCACAGAGTTGAACCTTTCTTTTGATACAGAAGTTTTGAAACACTCTTTTCGTAGAATCTTCAAGTGGATGGATGGAGTGATTTGAGGCCTATGCTGGAAAAGGAAATACCTTCACGTAGAAACGAGACAAAAGCATTCTCAGAAAGTTCCCTGTGCTTTGTGCATTCAACTCACAGAGTTGAACATTCCCTTTGATAGAGCAGTTTTGAAACACTCTTTTTGTAGAATCTGCAAGTGGATATTTGGAGCGCTTTGAGGCCTCTGCTGCCAAAGGAATTATCATTGCATAAAAACTAGATGGAAGCGTTCTCAGAAACTTCCTTGTGATGAGTGCATTCAACTCGCAGAGTGGAACCTTCCTTTCGATAGACCAGTTTTGAAACACTGTTTTTGTAGAATCCGCAAGTGGCTATTTGGAGCTCTTTGAGGCTTTTGCTGGAAAAGGAAATATCTTCATCTACAAACTAGACAGAAGCATTCTCAGAAACTTCTTTGTCATGTGGGGATTGAACTCACAGAGTTGAACATTCCTTTACATAGAGCAGTTTTGCAACACCCTTTCGGTGGAAAGTGAAAGTGCTTATCTGGTGCGATGGCGGCATCTAGTGGATAAGGAAATACATTCAGATGAAAACAAGATACATCCATTCTCAGAAACTTCTTTGTGATGACTGCATTCTACTCACAGTGTTGAGCCTTCCTTTTGATAGAAGAGTTTTGAAACACTCTTTTTGTGGAATCTGCAAGTGGCTATTTGGAGCGCTTTGAGGCCTATGCTGGAAAAGGAAATCTCTTCACATAAAACCTAGACAGAAGTATTCCCAGAAAGTTTTTCTGATGTGCGCATTCAACTCACCGAGTTGAACCTTCCTTTAGATAGAGCAGTTTTGAAACACTCTGTCTGTAGTACCTGCGAGTGCATATTTGGAGTGCTTTGAGTGCTACACTGTAAAAGCAAATATCTTCACTTGGAATCTAGACAGAAGAATTCTCAGAGACTTCCCTGTGCTCTCTGAATTCCACTCACAGAGTTGAACCTTCCTTTTGATAGAACAGTTTTGAAACACTCTTGTGGTAGAATCTGCAAGTCGACATTTGCAAGGTTTGGAGGCCTATCCTGGGAAAGGAAATATCTTCCCATCAAAACTAGATAGAAGCAATCGCAGAAACTTCTTAGTGATGTGCGCATTCAAGTCACAGAGTTGAAGCTTCCTTTTGATACAGCAGTTTTGAACCACTCTGTTAGTAGAATCTGCATGTGGATGTTTGGAGAGCTAAGAGGCCAACACTGGAAAAGGAAATATCTTCAGGTAAAAACTAGACGGAAGCATTCTCAGAAACTTCAATGGGCTTTACGCATTCAACTCACAGAGTGCAATGTTCCTTTTGAGAGCGCAGTTTTAAAACACTGTTTTTGTAGAATTTGCTAGAGGATGTTTGGAGCGATGTGAGGCCTTTGCTGGAAAAGGAAATATCTTCACATAAAACCTAGACAGAAGCATTCTCAGAAACTCCTTTGTGATGAGTGCATTCAAATCACACACTTGAACCTTCCTTTGGAAAGAGCACTTTTGAAACACTCTTTCTGAGGAATCTGCAAGTGGATATTTGGAGCGATTTGAGGCCTATGCTGGAAATGAAATATCTTCACCTAAAAACTAGACGGAAGCATTCTCAGAAACTCCTTTGTGATGAGTGCATTCAACTCACAGAGTTGAAGCTTCCTTTTGATAGAGCAGTTTTGAAACACTCTTTTAGCAGCATCTGCAAGTGGATATTTGGAGGGCTTTGAGGCCAAGGCTGGAAAACGAAATATCATCACATAAAAACTCGACAGAAGCATTCTCTGAAACTTCTTTGTGATGAGTGCATTCAACTCACAGACTCGAACGTTTCTTTTGATACAACAGTTTAGAAACACTCCTTTTGTAGAATCTGCAAGTGTTTATTTGGAGCGCTTTGAGGACTTTGTTGGAAAAGGACATATCTTCACATCAAAAGTAGACAGACGCATTCTCAGAAACTTCTTTGTGATGAGTGCATTGTACTCACAGAGTTGAACCTACCTATTGATAGAGAAGTTTTGAAACACCCTTTTTGTAGAATCTGCAAGTGAATATTTGGCGCGATTTGAGGCCTATGCTGGAAATGGAAATATCTTCACATGAAAACTAGACAGATGAATTCTCAGAAACGTCTTTGTGATGAGTGCATTCAACTCACAGACTTGAAGCTTCCTTTTGAAAGAGCAGTTTCGAAACACTCTTTTTGTAGAATCTGCAAGTGGATATTTGGAGTGCTTTGAGGGCTATGCTGGAAAAGTTAATACCTTCACGTCAAAACTAGACAGAAGCATACTCAGAAACTTCTTTGTGATGTGTGCACTGAACTCACAGAGTTGAACCTTTCTTTTCATACAGAAGTTTTGAAACACTCTTTTCGTAGAATCTTCAAGTGGATGTATGGAGTGCTTTGAGGCCTATGCTGGAAAAGGAAATATCTTCACGTAGAAACTAGACAAAAGCATTCTCAGAAACTTCCCTGTGCTTTGTGCATTCAACTCACAGAGTTGAACATTCCCTTTGATAGAGCAGTTTTGAAACACTCTTTTTGTAGGATCTGCAAGTGGATATTTGGAGCGCTTTGAGACCTATGCTGCCAAAGGAAATATCATTGCATAAAAACTAGATGGAAGCGTTCTCAGGAACTTCTTTGTGATGAGTGCATTCAACTCGCAGAGTTGAACCTTCCTTTCGATAGACCAGTTTTGAAACACTGTTTTTGTAGAATCCGCAAGTGGCTATTTGAAGCTCTTTGAGGCTTATGCTGGAAAAGGAAATATCTTCGTCTACCAACTAGACAGAAGCATTCTCAGAAACTTCTTTGTCATGTGGGGATTGAACTCACAGAGTTGAACATTCCTTTACATAGAGCAGTTTTGCAACACCCTTTCGGTGGAAAGTGAAAGTGCTTATTTGGTGCGATGGCGGCATCTAGTGGATAAGGAAATACATTCAGATGAAAACAAGATACATCCATTCTCAGAAACTTCTTTGTGATGACTGCATTCTACTCACAGAGTTGAACCTTCCTTTTGATAGAACAGTTTTGAAACACTCTTTTTGTGGAATCTGCAAGTGGTTATTTCTAGCGCTTTGAGGCCTATGCCGGAAAAGGAAATCTCTTCACATAAAACCTAGACAGAAGTATTCCCAGAAAGTTTTTCTGATGTGCGCATTCAACTCACCGAGTTGAACCTTCCTTTAGATAGAGCAGTTTTGAAACACTCTGTCTGTAGTACCTGCGAGTGGATATTTGGAGTGCTTTGAGTGCTACACTGTAAAAGCAAATATCTTCACTTGGAATCTAGACAGAAGAATTCTCAGAGACTTCCCTGTGCTCTCTGCATTCCACTCACAGAGTTGAACCTTCCTTTTGATAGAACAGTTTTGAAACACTCTTGTGGTAGAATCTGCAAGTCGATATTTGGAAGGTTTGGAGGCCTATCCTGGGAAAGGAAATGTCTTCCCATCAAAACTAGACAGAAGCATTCTCAGAAACTTCTTAGTGATGTGCGCATTCAAGTCACAGAGTTGAAGCTTCCTTTTGATATAGCAGTTTTGAACCACTCTTTTAGTAGAATCTGCAAGTGGATGTTTGGAGAGCTAAGAGGCCAACACTGGAAAAGGAAATCTCTTCACGTAAAAACTAGACGGAAGCATTCTCAGAAACTTCAATGGGCTTTACGCATTCAACTCACAGAGTGCAATGTTGCTTTTGAGAGCGCAGTTTTAAAACACTGTTTTTGTAGAATTTGCTAGAGGATGTTTGGAGCGATGTGAGGCCTTTGCTGGAAAAGGAAATATCTTCACATAAAACCTAGACAGAAGCATTCTCAGAAACTCCTTTGTGATGAGTGCATTCAAATCACACACTTGAACCTTCCTTTGGAAAGAGCAGTTTTGAAACACTCTTTCTGAAGAATCTGCAAGTGGATATTTGGAGCGATTTGAGGCCTATGCTGGAAATGAAATATCTTCACCTAAAAACTAGACGGAAGCATTCTCAGAAACTCCTTTGTGATGATTGCATTCAACTCACAGAGTTGAAGCTTCCTTTTGATAGAGCAGTTTTGAAACACTCTTTTAGCAGCATCTGCAAGTGGATATTTGGAGCGCTTTGAGGCCAAGGCTGGAAAACGAAATATCATCACATAAAAACTCGACAGAAGCATTCTCTGAAACTTCTTTGTGATGAGTGCATTCAACTCACAGACTCGAACGTTTCTTTTGATAGAACAGTTTAGAAACACTCCTTTTGTAGAATCTGCAAGTGTTTATTTGGAGCGCTTTGAGGCCTATGTTGGAAAAGGACATATCTTCACATCAAAAGTAGACAGACGCATTCTCAGAAACTTCTTTGTGATGAGTGCATTGAACTCACAGAGTTCAACCTACCTATTGATAGAGAAGTTTTGAAACACCCTTTTTGTAGTATCTGCAAGTGAATATTTGGCGCGATTTGAGGCCTATGCAGGAAACGGAAATATCTTCACATGAAAACTAGACAGATGAATTCTCAGAAACGTCTTTGTGATGAGTGCATTCAACTCACTGACTTGAAGCTTAATTTTGAAAGAGCAGTTTCGAAACACTCTTTTTGTAGAATCTGCAAGTGGATATTTGGAGCGCTTTGAGGGCTATGCTGGAAAAGTTTATATCTTCACCTAAAAACTAGACAGAAGCATACTCAGAAACTTCTTTGTGATGTATGCATTGAACTCACAGAGCTGAACCTTTCCTTTGATACAGAATTCTGAAACACTCTTTTCGTAGAATCTTCAAGTGGATCTATGGAGTGCTTTGAGGCCTATGCTGGAAAAGGAAATATCTTCACGTAGAAACCGGACAAAAGCATTCTCAGAAAATTCTTTGTGATGAGTGCATTCAACTCACAGAGTTGAAGCTTCCTTTTGATAGAGCAGTTTTGAAACTCTCTTTTAGCAGCATCTGCCAGTGGATATTTGGAGCGCTTTGAGGCCAAGGCTGGAAAACGAAATATCATCACATAAAAACTCGACAGAAGCATTCTCTGAAACTTCTTTGTGATGAGTGCATTCAACTCACAGACTCGAACGTTTCTTTTGATAGAACAGTTTAGAAACACTCCTTTTGTAGAATCTGCAAGTGTTTATTTGGAGCGCTTTGAGGACTTTGTTGGAAAAGGACATATCTTCACATCAAAAGTAGACAGACGCATTCTCAGAAACTTCTTTGTGATGAGTGCATTGTACTCACAGAGTTGAACCTACCTATTGATAAAGAAGTTTTGAAACACCCTTTTTGTAGAATCTGCAAGTGAATATTTGGCGCGATTTGAGGCCTATGCTGGAAAGGGAAATATCTTCACATGAAAACTAGACAGATGAATTCTCAGAAACGTCTTTGTGATGAGTGCATTCAACTCACAGACTTGAAGCTTCCTTTTGAAAGAGCAGTTTCGAAACACTCTTTTTGTAGAATCTGCAAGTGGATATTTGGAGCGCTTTGAGGGCTATGCTGGAAAAGTTAATACCTTCACGTCAAAACTAGACAGAAGCATACTCAGAAACTTCTTTGTGATGTGTGCACTGAACTCACAGAGTTGAACCTTTCTTTTCATACAGAAGTTTTGAAACACTCTTTTCGTAGAATCTTCAAGTGGATGTATGGAGTGCTTTGAGGCCTATGCTGGAAAAGGAAATATCTTCACGTAGAAACTAGACAAAAGCATTCTCAGAAACTTCCCTGTGCTTTGTGCATTCAACTCACAGAGTTGAACATTCCCTTTGATAGAGCAGTTTTGAAACACTCTTTTTGTAGGATCTGCAAGTGGATATTTGGAGCGCTTTGAGACCTATGCTGCCAAAGGAAATATCATTGCATAAAAACTAGATGGAAGCGTTCTCAGGAACTTCTTTGTGATGAGTGCATTCAACTCGCAGAGTTGAACCTTCCTTTCGATAGACCAGTTTTGAAACACTGTTTTTGTAGAATCCGCAAGTGGCTATTTGAAGCTCTTTGAGGCTTATGCTGGAAAAGGAAATATCTTCGTCTACCAACTAGACAGAAGCATTCTCAGAAACTTCTTTGTCATGTGGGGATTGAACTCACAGAGTTGAACATTCCTTTACATAGAGCAGTTTTGCAACACCCTTTCGGTGGAAAGTGAAAGTGCTTATTTGGTGCGATGGCGGCATCTAGTGGATAAGGAAATACATTCAGATGAAAACAAGATACATCCATTCTCAGAAACTTCTTTGTGATGACTGCATTCTACTCACAGAGTTGAACCTTCCTTTTGATAGAACAGTTTTGAAACACTCTTTTTGTGGAATCTGCAAGTGGTTATTTGGAGCGCTTTGAGGCCTATGCCGGAAAAGGAAATCTCTTCACATAAAACCTAGACAGAAGTATTCCCAGAAAGTTTTTCTGATGTGCGCATTCAACTCACCGAGTTGAACCTTCCTTTAGATAGAGCAGTTTTGAAACACTCTGTCTGTAGTACCTGCGAGTGGATATTTGGAGTGCTTTGAGTGCTACACTGTAAAAGCAAATATCTTCACTTGGAATCTAGACAGAAGAATTCTCAGAGACTTCCCTGTGCTCTCTGCATTCCACTCACAGAGTTGAACCTTCCTTTTGATAGAACAGTTTTGAAACACTCTTGTGGTAGAATCTGCAAGTCGATATTTGGAAGGTTTGGAGGCCTATCCTGGGAAAGGAAATGTCTTCCCATCAAAACTAGACAGAAGCATTCTCAGAAACTTCTTAGTGATGTGCGCATTCAAGTCACAGAGTTGAAGCTTCCTTTTGATATAGCAGTTTTGAACCACTCTTTTAGTAGAATCTGCAAGTGGATGTTTGGAGAGCTAAGAGGCCAACACTGGAAAAGGAAATCTCTTCACGTAAAAACTAGACGGAAGCATTCTCAGAAACTTCAATGGGCTTTACGCATTCAACTCACAGAGTGCAATGTTGCTTTTGAGAGCGCAGTTTTAAAACACTGTTTTTGTAGAATTTGCTAGAGGATGTTTGGAGCGATGTGAGGCCTTTGCTGGAAAAGGAAATATCTTCACATAAAACATAGACAGAAGCATTCTCAGAAACTCCTTTGTGATGAGTGCATTCAAATCACACACTTGAACCTTCCTTTGGAAAGAGCAGTTTTGAAACACTCTTTCTGAAGAATCTGCAAGTGGATATTTGGAGCGATTTGAGGCCTATGCTGGAAATGAAATATCTTCACCTAAAAACTAGACGGAAGCATTCTCAGAAACTCCTTTGTGATGATTGCATTCAACTCACAGAGTTGAAGCTTCCTTTTGATAGAGCAGTTTTGAAACACTCTTTTAGCAGCATCTGCAAGTGGATATTTGGAGCGCTTTGAGGCCAAGGCTGGAAAACGAAATATCATCACATAAAAACTCGACAGAAGCATTCTCTGAAACTTCTTTGTGATGAGTGCATTCAACTCACAGACTCGAACGTTTCTTTTGATAGAACAGTTTAGAAACACTCCTTTTGTAGAATCTGCAAGTGTTTATTTGGAGCGCTTTGAGGCCTATGTTGGAAAAGGACATATCTTCACATCAAAAGTAGACAGACGCATTCTCAGAAACTTCTTTGTGATGAGTGCATTGAACTCACAGAGTTCAACCTACCTATTGATAGAGAAGTTTTGAAACACCCTTTTTGTAGTATCTGCAAGTGAATATTTGGCGCGATTTGAGGCCTATGCAGGAAACGGAAATATCTTCACATGAAAACTAGACAGATGAATTCTCAGAAACGTCTTTGTGATGAGTGCATTCAACTCACTGACTTGAAGCTTAATTTTGAAAGAGCAGTTTCGAAACACTCTTTTTGTAGAATCTGCAAGTGGATATTTGGAGCGCTTTGAGGGCTATGCTGGAAAAGTTTATATCTCCACCTAAAAACTAGACAGAAGCATACTCAGAAACTTCTTTGTGATGTATGCATTGAACTCACAGAGCTGAACCTTTCCTTTGATACAGAATTTTGAAACACTCTTTTCGTAGAATCTTCAAGTGGATGTATGGAGTGCTTTGAGGCCTATGCTGGAAAAGGAAATATCTTCACGTAGAAACCGGACAAAAGCATTCTCAGAAAATTCTTTGTGATGAGTGCATTCAACTCACAGAGTTGAAGCTTCCTTTTGATAGAGCAGTTTTGAAACTCTCTTTTAGCAGCATCTGCCAGTGGATATTTGGAGCGCTTTGAGGCCAAGGCTGGAAAACGAAATATCATCACATAAAAACTCGACAGAAGCATTCTCTGAAACTTCTTTGTGATGAGTGCATTCAACTCACAGACTCGAACGTTTCTTTTGATAGAACAGTTTAGAAACACTCCTTTTGTAGAATCTGCAAGTGTTTATTTGGAGCGCTTTGAGGACTTTGTTGGAAAAGGACATATCTTCACATCAAAAGTAGACAGACGCATTCTCAGAAACTTCTTTGTGATGAGTGCATTGTACTCACAGAGTTGAACCTACCTATTGATAAAGAAGTTTTGAAACACCCTTTTTGTAGAATCTGCAAGTGAATATTTGGCGCGATTTGAGGCCTATGCTGGAAATGGAAATATCTTCACATGAAAACTAGACAGATGAATTCTCAGAAACGTCTTTGTGATGAGTGCATTCAACTCACAGACTTGAAGCTTCCTTTTGAAAGAGCAGTTTCGAAACACTCTTTTTGTAGAATCTGCAAGTGGATATTTGGAGCGCTTTGAGGGCTAGGCTGGAAAAGTTAATACCTTCACGTCAAAACTAGACAGAAGCATACTCAGAAACTTCTTTGTGATGTGTGCACTGAACTCACAGAGTTGAACCTTTCTTTTCATACAGAAGTTTTGAAACACTCTTTTCGTAGAATCTTCAAGTGGATGTATGGAGTGCTTTGAGGCCTATGCTGGAAAAGGAAATATCTTCACGTAGAAACTAGACAAAAGCATTCTCAGAAACTTCCCTGTGCTTTGTGCATTCAACTCACAGAGTTGAACATTCCCTTTGATAGAGCAGTTTTGAAACACTCTTTTTGTAGGATCTGCAAGTGGATATTTGGAGCGCTTTGAGACCTATGCTGCCAAAGGAAATATCATTGCATAAAAACTAGATGGAAGCGTTCTCAGAAACTTCTTTGTGATGAGTGCATTCAACTCGCAGAGTGGAACCTTCCTTTCGATAGACCAGTTTTGAAACACTGTTTTTGTAGAATCCGCAAGTGGCAATTTGAAGCTCTTTGAGGCTTATGCTGGAAAAGGAAATATCTTCGTCTACCAACTAGACAGAAGCATTCTCAGAAACTTCTTTGTCATGTGGGGATTGAACTCACAGAGTTGAACATTAATTTACATAGAGCAGTTTTGCAACACCCTTTCGGTGGAAAGTGAAAGTGCTTATTTGGTGCGATGGCGGCATCTAGTGGATAAGGAAATACATTCAGATGAAAACAAGATACATCCATTCTCAGAAACTTCTTTGTGATGACTGCATTCTACTCACAGAGTTGAACCTTCCTTTTGATAGAACAGTTTTGAAACACTCTTTTTGTGGAATCTGCAAGTGGCTATTTGGAGCGCTTTGAGGCCTATGCTGGAAAAGGAAATCTCTTCACATAAAACCTAGACAGAAGTATTCCCAGAAAGTTTTTCTGATGTGTGCATTCAACTCACCGAGTTGAACCTTCCTTTAGATAGAGCAGTTTTGAAACACTCTGTCTGTAGTACCTGCGAGTGGATATTTGGAGTGCTTTGAGTGCTACACTGTAAAAGCAAATATCTTCACTTGGAATCTAGACAGAAGAATTCTCAGAGACTTCCCTGTGCTCTCTGCATTCCACTCACAGAGTTGAACCTTCCTTTTGATAGAACAGTTTTGAAACACTCTTGTGGTAGAATCTGCAAGTCGATATTTGGAAGGTTTGGAGGCCTATCCTGGGAAAGGAAATGTCTTCCCATCAAAACTAGACAGAAGCATTCTCAGAAACTTCTTAGTGATGTGCGCATTCAAGTCACAGAGTTGAAGCTTCCTTTTGATATAGCAGTTTTGAACCACTCTTTTAGTAGAATCTGCAAGTGGATGTTTGGAGAGCTAAGAGGCCAACACTGGAAAAGGAAATCTCTTCACGTAAAAACTAGACGGAAGCATTCTCAGAAACTTCAATGGGCTTTGCGCATTCAACTCACAGAGTGCAATGTTGCTTTTGAGAGCGCAGTTTTAAAACACTGTTTTTGTAGAATTTGCTAGAGGATGTTTGGAGCGATGTGAGGCCTTTGCTGGAAAAGGAAATATCTTCACATAAAACCTAGACAGAAGCATTCTCAGAAACTCCTTTGTGATGAGTGCATTCAAATCACACACTTGAACCTTCCTTTGGAAAGAGCAGTTTTGAAACACTCTTTCTGAAGAATCTGCAAGTGGATATTTGGAGCGATTTGAGGCCTATGCTGGAAATGAAATATCTTCACCTAAAAACTAGACGGAAGCATTCTCAGAAACTCCTTTGTGATGATTGCATTCAACTCACAGAGTTGAAGCTTCCTTTTGATAGAGCAGTTTTGAAACACTCTTTTAGCAGCATCTGCAAGTGGATATTTGGAGCGCTTTGAGGCCAAGGCTGGAAAACGAAATATCATCACATAAAAACTCGACAGAAGCATTCTCTGAAACTTCTTTGTGATGAGTGCATTCAACTCACAGACTCGAACGTTTCTTTTGATAGAACAGTTTAGAAACACTCCTTTTGTAGAATCTGCAAGTGTTTATTTGGAGCGCTTTGAGGCCTATGTTGGAAAAGGACATATCTTCACATCAAAAGTAGACAGACGCATTCTCAGAAACTTCTTTGTGATGAGTGCATTGAACTCACAGAGTTGAACCTACCTATTGATAGAGAAGTTTTGAAACACCCTTTTTGTAGTATCTGCAAGTGAATATTTGGCGCGATTTGAGGCCTATGCAGGAAACGGAAATATCTTCACATGAAAACTAGACAGATGAATTCTCAGAAACGTCTTTGTGATGAGTGCATTCAACTCACTGACTTGAAGCTTAATTTTGAAAGAGCCGTTTCGAAACACTCTTTTTGTAGAATCTGCAAGTGGATATTTGGAGCGCTTTGAGGGCTATGCTGGAAAAGTTTATATCTTCACCTAAAAACTAGACAGAAGCATACTCAGAAACTTCTTTGTGATGTATGCATTGAACTCACAGAGCTGAACCTTTCCTTTGATACAGAATTTTGAAACACTCTTTTCGTAGAATCTTCAAGTGGATGTATGGAGTGCTTTGAGGCCTATGCTGGAAAAGGAAATATCTTCACGTAGAAACCGGACAAAAGCATTCTCAGAAAATTCTTTGTGATGAGTGCATTCAACTCACAGAGTTGAAGCTTCCTTTTGATAGAGCAGTTTTGAAACTCTCTTTTAGCAGCATCTGCCAGTGGATATTTGGAGCGCTTTGAGGCCAAGGCTGGAAAACGAAATATCATCACATAAAAACTCGACAGAAGCATTCTCTGAAACTTCTTTGTGATGAGTGCATTCAACTCACAGACTCGAACGTTTCTTTTGATAGAACAGTTTAGAAACACTCCTTTTGTAGAATCTGCAAGTGTTTATTTGGAGCGCTTTGAGGACTTTGTTGGAAAAGGACATATCTTCACATCAAAAGTAGACAGACGCATTCTCAGAAACTTCTTTGTGATGAGTGCATTGTACTCACAGAGTTGAACCTACCTATTGATAAAGAAGTTTTGAAACACCCTTTTTGTAGAATCTGCAAGTGAATATTTGGCGCGATTTGAGGCCTATGCTGGAAATGGAAATATCTTCACATGAAAACTAGACAGATGAATTCTCAGAAACGTCTTTGTGATGAGTGCATTCAACTCACAGACTTGAAGCTTCCTTTTGAAAGAGCAGTTTCGAAACACTCTTTTTGTAGAATCTGCAAGTGGATATTTGGAGCGCTTTGAGGGCTATGCTGGAAAAGTTAATACCTTCACGTAAAAACTAGACAGAAGCATACTCAGAAACTTCTTTGTGATGTGTGCACTGAACTCACAGAGTTGAACCTTTCTTTTCATACAGAAGTTTTGAAACACTCTTTTCGTAGAATCTTCAAGTGGATGTATGGAGTGCTTTGAGGCCTATGCTGGAAAAGGAAATATCTTCACGTAGAAACTAGACAAAAGCATTCTCAGAAACTTCCCTGTACTTTGTGCATTCAACTCACAGAGTTGAACATTCCCTTTGATAGAGCAGTTTTGAAACACTCTTTTTGTAGGATCTGCAAGTGGATATTTGGAGCGCTTTGAGACCTATGCTGCCAAAGGAAATATCATTGCATAAAAACTAGATGGAAGCGTTCTCAGAAACTTCTTTGTGATGAGTGCATTCAACTCGCAGAGTTGAACCTTCCTTTCGATAGACCAGTTTTGAAACACTGTTTTTGTAGAATCCGCAAGTGGCTATTTGAAGCTCTTTGAGGCTTATGCTGGAAAAGGAAATATCTTCGTCTACCAACTAGACCGAAGCATTCTCAGAAACTTCTTTGTCATGTGGGGATTGAACTCACAGAGTTGAACATTCCTTTACATAGAGCAGTTTTGCAACACCCTTTCGGTGGAAAGTGAAAGTGCTTATTTGGTGCGATGGCGGCATCTAGTGGATAAGGAAATACATTCAGATGAAAACAAGATACATCCATTCTCAGAAACTTCTTTGGGATGACTGCATTCTACTCACAGAGTTGAACCTTCCTTTTGATAGAACAGTTTTGAAACACTCTTTTTGTGGAATCTGCAAGTGGCTATTTGGAGCGCTTTGAGGCCTATGCTGGAAAAGGAAATCTCTTCACATAAAACCTAGACAGAAGTACTCCCAGAAAGTTTTTCTGATGTGCGCATTCAACTCACCGAGTTGAACCTTGCTTTAGATAGAGCAGTTTTGAAACACTCTGTCTGTAGTACCTGCGAGTGGATATTTGGAGTGCTTTGAGTGCTACACTGTAAAAGCAAATATCTTCACTTGGAATCTTGACAGAAGAATTCTCAGAGACTTCCCTGTGCTCCCTGCATTCCACTCACAGAGTTGAACCTTCCTTTTGATAGAACAGTTTTGAAACACTCTTGTGGTAGAATCTGCAAGTCGATATTTGGAAGGTTTGGAGGCCTATCCTGGGAAAGGAAATGTCTTCCCATCAAAACTAGACAGAAGCATTCTCAGAAACATCTTAGTGATGTGCGCATTCAAGTCACAGAGTTGAAGCTTCCTTTTGATATAGCAGTTTTGAACCACTCTTTTAGTAGAATCTGCAAGTGGATGTTTGGAGAGCTAAGAGGCCAACACTGGAAAAGGAAATCTCTTCACGTAAAAACTAGACGGAAGCATTCTCAGAAACTTCAATGGGCTTTACGCATTCAACTCACAGAGTGCAATGTTGCTTTTGAGAGCGCAGTTTTAAAACCCTGTTTTTGTAGAATTTGCTAGAGGATGTTTGGAGCGATGTGAGGCCTTTGCTGGAAAAGGAAATATCTTCACATAAAACCTAGACAGAAGCATTCTCAGAAACTCCTTTGTGATGAGTGCATTCAAATCACACACTTGAACCTTCCTTTGGAAAGAGCAGTTTTGAAACACTCTTTCTGAAGAATCTGCAAGTGGATATTTGGAGCGATTTGAGGCCTATGCTGGAAATGAAATATCTTCACCTAAAAACTAGACGGAAGCATTCTCAGAAACTCCTTTGTGATGAGTGCATTCAACTCACAGAGTTGAAGCTTCCTTTTGATAGAGCAGTTTTGAAACACTCTTTTAGCAGCATCTGCAAGTGGATATTTGGAGCGCTTTGAGGCCAAGGCTGGAAAACGAAATCTCATCACATAAAAACTCGACAGAAGCATTCTCTGAAACTTCTTTGTGATGAGTGCATTCAACTCACAGACTCGAACGTTTCTTTTGATAGAACAGTTTAGAAACACTCCTTTTGTAGAATCTGCAAGTGTTTATTTGGAGCGCTTTGAGGCCTATGTTGGAAAAGGACATATCTTCACATCAAAAGTAGACAGACGCATTCTCAGAAACTTCTTTGTGATGAGTGCATTGAACTCACAGAGTTGAACCTACCTATTGATAGAGAAGTTTTGAAACACCCTTTTTGTAGAATCTGCAAGTGAATATTTGGCGCGATTTGAGGCCTATGCAGGAAACGGAAATATCTTCACATGAAAACTAGACAGATGAATTCTCAGAAACGTCTTTGTGATGAGTGCATTCAACTCACTGACTTGAAGCTTAATTTTGAAAGAGCAGTTTCGAAACACTCTTTTTGTAGAATCTGCAAGTGGATATTTGGAGTGCTTTGAGGGCTATGCTGGAAAAGTTTATATCTTCACCTAAAAACTAGACAGAAGCATACTCAGAAACTTCTTTGTGATGTATGCATTGAACTCACAGAGCTGAACCTTTCCTTTGATACAGAATTTTGAAACACTCTTTTCGTAGAATCTTCAAGTGGATGAATGGAGTGCTTTGAGGCCTATGCTGGAAAAGGAAATATCTTCACGTAGAAACCGGACAAAAGCATTCTCAGAAAATTCTTTGTGATGAGTGCATTCAACTCACAGAGTTGAAACTTCCTTTTGATAGAGCAGTTTTGAAACTCTCTTTTAGCAGCATCTGCCAGTGGATATTTGGAGCGCTTTGAGGCCAAGGCTGGAAAACGAAATATCATCACATAAAAACTCGACAGAAGCATTCTCTGAAACTTCTTTGTGATGAGTGCATTCAACTCACAGACTCGAACGTTTCTTTTGATAGAACAGTTTAGAAACACTCCTTTTGTAGAATCTGCAAGTGTTTATTTGGAGCGCTTTGAGGACTTTGTTGGAAAAGGACATATCTTCACATCAAAAGTAGACAGACGCATTCTCAGAAACTTCTTTGTGATGAGTGCATTGTACTCACAGAGTTGAACCTACCTATTGATAAAGAAGTTTTGAAACACCCTTTTTGTAGAATCTGCAAGTGAATATTTGGCTCGATTTGAGGCCTATGCTGGAAATGGAAATATCTTCACATGAAAACTAGACAGATGAATTCTCAGAAACGTCTTTGTGATGAGTGCATTCAACTCACAGACTTGAAGCTTCCTTTTGAAAGAGCAGTTTCGAAACACTCTTTTTGTAGAATCTGCAAGTGGATATTTGGAGCGCTTTGAGGGCTATGCTGGAAAAGTTAATACCTTCACGTAAAAACTAGACAGAAGCATACTCAGAAACTTCTTTGTGATGTGTGCACTGAACTCACAGAGTTGAACCTTTCTTTTGATACAGAAGTTTTGAAACACTCTTTTCGTAGAATCTTCAAGTGGATGTATGGAGTGCTTTGAGGCCTATGCTGGAAAAGGAAATATCTTCACGTAGAAACTAGACAAAAGCATTCTCAGAAACTTCCCTGTGCTTTGTGCATTCAAATCACAGAGTTGAACATTCCCTTTGATAGAGCAGTTTTGAAACACTCTTTTTGTAGGATCTGCAAGTGGATATTTGGAGCGCTTTGAGACCTATGCTGCCAAAGGAAATATCATTGCATAAAAACTAGATGGAAGCGTTCTCAGGAACTTCTTTGTGATGAGTGCATTCAACTCGCAGAGTTGAACCTTCCTTTCGATAGACCAGTTTTGAAACACTGTTTTTGTAGAATCCGCAAGTGGCTATTTGAAGCTCTTTGAGGCTTATGCTGGAAAAGGAAATATCTTCGTCTACCAACTAGACAGAAGCATTCTCAGAAACTTCTTTGTCATGTGGGGATTGAACTCACAGAGTTGAACATTCCTTTACATAGAGCAGTTTTGCAACACCCTTTCGGTGGAAAGTGAAAGTGCTTATTTGGTGCGATGGCGGCATCTAGTGGATAAGGAAATACATTCAGATGAAAACAAGATACATCCATTCTCAGAAACTTCTTTGTGATGACTGCATTCTACTCACAGAGTTGAACCTTCCTTTTGATAGAACAGTTTTGAAACACTCTTTTTGTGGAATCTGCAAGTGGTTATTTGGAGCGCTTTGAGGCCTATGCCGGAAAAGGAAATCTCTTCACATAAAACCTAGACAGAAGTATTCCCAGAAAGTTTTTCTGATGTGCGCATTCAACTCACCGAGTTGAACCTTCCTTTAGATAGAGCAGTTTTGAAACACTCTGTCTGTAGTACCTGCGAGTGGATATTTGGAGTGCTTTGAGTGCTACACTGTAAAAGCAAATATCTTCACTTGGAATCTAGACAGAAGAATTCTCAGAGACTTCCCTGTGCTCTCTGCATTCCACTCACAGAGTTGAACCTTCCTTTTGATAGAACAGTTTTGAAACACTCTTGTGGTAGAATCTGCAAGTCGATATTTGGAAGGTTTGGAGGCCTATCCTGGGAAAGGAAATGTCTTCCCATCAAAACTAGACAGAAGCATTCTCAGAAACTTCTTAGTGATGTGCGCATTCAAGTCACAGAGTTGAAGCTTCCTTTTGATATAGCAGTTTTGAACCACTCTTTTAGTAGAATCTGCAAGTGGATGTTTGGAGAGCTAAGAGGCCAACACTGGAAAAGGAAATCTCTTCACGTAAAAACTAGACGGAAGCATTCTCAGAAACTTCAATGGGCTTTACGCATTCAACTCACAGAGTGCAATGTTGCTTTTGAGAGCGCAGTTTTAAAACACTGTTTTTGTAGAATTTGCTAGAGGATGTTTGGAGCGATGTGAGGCCTTTGCTGGAAAAGGAAATATCTTCACATAAAACCTAGACAGAAGCATTCTCAGAAACTCCTTTGTGATGAGTGCATTCAAATCACACACTTGAACCTTCCTTTGGAAAGAGCAGTTTTGAAACACTCTTTCTGAAGAATCTGCAAGTGGATATTTGGAGCGATTTGAGGCCTATGCTGGAAATGAAATATCTTCACCTAAAAACTAGACGGAAGCATTCTCAGAAACTCCTTTGTGATGATTGCATTCAACTCACAGAGTTGAAGCTTCCTTTTGATAGAGCAGTTTTGAAACACTCTTTTAGCAGCATCTGCAAGTGGATATTTGGAGCGCTTTGAGGCCAAGGCTGGAAAACGAAATATCATCACATAAAAACTCGACAGAAGCATTCTCTGAAACTTCTTTGTGATGAGTGCATTCAACTCACAGACTCGAACGTTTCTTTTGATAGAACAGTTTAGAAACACTCCTTTTGTAGAATCTGCAAGTGTTTATTTGGAGCGCTTTGAGGCCTATGTTGGAAAAGGACATATCTTCACATCAAAAGTAGACAGACGCATTCTCAGAAACTTCTTTGTGATGAGTGCATTGAACTCACAGAGTTCAACCTACCTATTGATAGAGAAGTTTTGAAACACCCTTTTTGTAGTATCTGCAAGTGAATATTTGGCGCGATTTGAGGCCTATGCAGGAAACGGAAATATCTTCACATGAAAACTAGACAGATGAATTCTCAGAAACGTCTTTGTGATGAGTGCATTCAACTCACTGACTTGAAGCTTAATTTTGAAAGAGCAGTTTCGAAACACTCTTTTTGTAGAATCTGCAAGTGGATATTTGGAGCGCTTTGAGGGCTATGCTGGAAAAGTTTATATCTTCACCTAAAAACTAGACAGAAGCATACTCAGAAACTTCTTTGTGATGTATGCATTGAACTCACAGAGCTGAACCTTTCCTTTGATACAGAATTTTGAAACACTCTTTTCGTAGAATCTTCAAGTGGATGTATGGAGTGCTTTGAGGCCTATGCTGGAAAAGGAAATATCTTCACGTAGAAACCGGACAAAAGCATTCTCAGAAAATTCTTTGTGATGAGTGCATTCAACTCACAGAGTTGAAGCTTCCTTTTGATAGAGCAGTTTTGAAACTCTCTTTTAGCAGCATCTGCCAGTGGATATTTGGAGCGCTTTGAGGCCAAGGCTGGAAAACGAAATATCATCACATAAAAACTCGACAGAAGCATTCTCTGAAACTTCTTTGTGATGAGTGCATTCAACTCACAGACTCGAACGTTTCTTTTGATAGAACAGTTTAGAAACACTCCTTTTGTAGAATCTGCAAGTGTTTATTTGGAGCGCTTTGAGGACTTTGTTGGAAAAGGACATATCTTCACATCAAAAGTAGACAGACGCATTCTCAGAAACTTCTTTGTGATGAGTGCATTGTACTCACAGAGTTGAACCTACCTATTGATAAAGAAGTTTTGAAACACCCTTTTTGTAGAATCTGCAAGTGAATATTTGGCGCGATTTGAGGCCTATGCTGGAAAGGGAAATATCTTCACATGAAAACTAGACAGATGAATTCTCAGAAACGTCTTTGTGATGAGTGCATTCAACTCACAGACTTGAAGCTTCCTTTTGAAAGAGCAGTTTCGAAACACTCTTTTTGTAGAATCTGCAAGTGGATATTTGGAGCGCTTTGAGGGCTATGCTGGAAAAGTTAATACCTTCACGTCAAAACTAGACAGAAGCATACTCAGAAACTTCTTTGTGATGTGTGCACTGAACTCACAGAGTTGAACCTTTCTTTTCATACAGAAGTTTTGAAACACTCTTTTCGTAGAATCTTCAAGTGGATGTATGGAGTGCTTTGAGGCCTATGCTGGAAAAGGAAATATCTTCACGTAGAAACTAGACAAAAGCATTCTCAGAAACTTCCCTGTGCTTTGTGCATTCAACTCACAGAGTTGAACATTCCCTTTGATAGAGCAGTTTTGAAACACTCTTTTTGTAGGATCTGCAAGTGGATATTTGGAGCGCTTTGAGACCTATGCTGCCAAAGGAAATATCATTGCATAAAAACTAGATGGAAGCGTTCTCAGGAACTTCTTTGTGATGAGTGCATTCAACTCGCAGAGTTGAACCTTCCTTTCGATAGACCAGTTTTGAAACACTGTTTTTGTAGAATCCGCAAGTGGCTATTTGAAGCTCTTTGAGGCTTATGCTGGAAAAGGAAATATCTTCGTCTACCAACTAGACAGAAGCATTCTCAGAAACTTCTTTGTCATGTGGGGATTGAACTCACAGAGTTGAACATTCCTTTACATAGAGCAGTTTTGCAACACCCTTTCGGTGGAAAGTGAAAGTGCTTATTTGGTGCGATGGCGGCATCTAGTGGATAAGGAAATACATTCAGATGAAAACAAGATACATCCATTCTCAGAAACTTCTTTGTGATGACTGCATTCTACTCACAGAGTTGAACCTTCCTTTTGATAGAACAGTTTTGAAACACTCTTTTTGTGGAATCTGCAAGTGGTTATTTGGAGCGCTTTGAGGCCTATGCCGGAAAAGGAAATCTCTTCACATAAAACCTAGACAGAAGTATTCCCAGAAAGTTTTTCTGATGTGCGCATTCAACTCACCGAGTTGAACCTTCCTTTAGATAGAGCAGTTTTGAAACACTCTGTCTGTAGTACCTGCGAGTGGATATTTGGAGTGCTTTGAGTGCTACACTGTAAAAGCAAATATCTTCACTTGGAATCTAGACAGAAGAATTCTCAGAGACTTCCCTGTGCTCTCTGCATTCCACTCACAGAGTTGAACCTTCCTTTTGATAGAACAGTTTTGAAACACTCTTGTGGTAGAATCTGCAAGTCGATATTTGGAAGGTTTGGAGGCCTATCCTGGGAAAGGAAATGTCTTCCCATCAAAACTAGACAGAAGCATTCTCAGAAACTTCTTAGTGATGTGCGCATTCAAGTCACAGAGTTGAAGCTTCCTTTTGATATAGCAGTTTTGAACCACTCTTTTAGTAGAATCTGCAAGTGGATGTTTGGAGAGCTAAGAGGCCAACACTGGAAAAGGAAATCTCTTCACGTAAAAACTAGACGGAAGCATTCTCAGAAACTTCAATGGGCTTTACGCATTCAACTCACAGAGTGCAATGTTGCTTTTGAGAGCGCAGTTTTAAAACACTGTTTTTGTAGAATTTGCTAGAGGATGTTTGGAGCGATGTGAGGCCTTTGCTGGAAAAGGAAATATCTTCACATAAAACCTAGACAGAAGCATTCTCAGAAACTCCTTTGTGATGAGTGCATTCAAATCACACACTTGAACCTTCCTTTGGAAAGAGCAGTTTTGAAACACTCTTTCTGAAGAATCTGCAAGTGGATATTTGGAGCGATTTGAGGCCTATGCTGGAAATGAAATATCTTCACCTAAAAACTAGACGGAAGCATTCTCAGAAACTCCTTTGTGATGATTGCATTCAACTCACAGAGTTGAAGCTTCCTTTTGATAGAGCAGTTTTGAAACACTCTTTTAGCAGCATCTGCAAGTGGATATTTGGAGCGCTTTGAGGCCAAGGCTGGAAAACGAAATATCATCACATAAAAACTCGACAGAAGCATTCTCTGAAACTTCTTTGTGATGAGTGCATTCAACTCACAGACTCGAACGTTTCTTTTGATAGAACAGTTTAGAAACACTCCTTTTGTAGAATCTGCAAGTGTTTATTTGGAGCGCTTTGAGACCTATGTTGGAAAAGGACATATCTTCACATCAAAAGTAGACAGACGCATTCTCAGAAACTTCTTTGTGATGAGTGCATTGAACTCACAGAGTTCAACCTACCTATTGATAGAGAAGTTTTGAAACACCCTTTTTGTAGTATCTGCAAGTGAATATTTGGCGCGATTTGAGGCCTATGCAGGAAACGGAAATATCTTCACATGAAAACTAGACAGATGAATTCTCAGAAACGTCTTTGTGATGAGTGCATTCAACTCACTGACTTGAAGCTTAATTTTGAAAGAGCAGTTTCGAAACACTCTTTTTGTAGAATCTGCAAGTGGATATTTGGAGCGCTTTGAGGGCTATGCTGGAAAAGTTTATATCTCCACCTAAAAACTAGACAGAAGCATACTCAGAAACTTCTTTGTGATGTATGCATTGAACTCACAGAGCTGAACCTTTCCTTTGATACAGAATTTTGAAACACTCTTTTCGTAGAATCTTCAAGTGGATGTATGGAGTGCTTTGAGGCCTATGCTGGAAAAGGAAATATCTTCACGTAGAAACCGGACAAAAGCATTCTCAGAAAATTCTTTGTGATGAGTGCATTCAACTCACAGAGTTGAAGCTTCCTTTTGATAGAGCAGTTTTGAAACTCTCTTTTAGCAGCATCTGCCAGTGGATATTTGGAGCGCTTTGAGGCCAAGGCTGGAAAACGAAATATCATCACATAAAAACTCGACAGAAGCATTCTCTGAAACTTCTTTGTGATGAGTGCATTCAACTCACAGACTCGAACGTTTCTTTTGATAGAACAGTTTAGAAACACTCCTTTTGTAGAATCTGCAAGTGTTTATTTGGAGCGCTTTGAGGACTTTGTTGGAAAAGGACATATCTTCACATCAAAAGTAGACAGACGCATTCTCAGAAACTTCTTTGTGATGAGTGCATTGTACTCACAGAGTTGAACCTACCTATTGATAAAGAAGTTTTGAAACACCCTTTTTGTAGAATCTGCAAGTGAATATTTGGCGCGATTTGAGGCCTATGCTGGAAATGGAAATATCTTCACATGAAAACTAGACAGATGAATTCTCAGAAACGTCTTTGTGATGAGTGCATTCAACTCACAGACTTGAAGCTTCCTTTTGAAAGAGCAGTTTCGAAACACTCTTTTTGTAGAATCTGCAAGTGGATATTTGGAGCGCTTTGAGGGCTAGGCTGGAAAAGTTAATACCTTCACGTCAAAACTAGACAGAAGCATACTCAGAAACTTCTTTGTGATGTGTGCACTGAACTCACAGAGTTGAACCTTTCTTTTCATACAGAAGTTTTGAAACACTCTTTTCGTAGAATCTTCAAGTGGATGTATGGAGTGCTTTGAGGCCTATGCTGGAAAAGGAAATATCTTCACGTAGAAACTAGACAAAAGCATTCTCAGAAACTTCCCTGTGCTTTGTGCATTCAACTCACAGAGTTGAACATTCCCTTTGATAGAGCAGTTTTGAAACACTCTTTTTGTAGGATCTGCAAGTGGATATTTGGAGCGCTTTGAGACCTATGCTGCCAAAGGAAATATCATTGCATAAAAACTAGATGGAAGCGTTCTCAGAAACTTCTTTGTGATGAGTGCATTCAACTCGCAGAGTGGAACCTTCCTTTCGATAGACCAGTTTTGAAACACTGTTTTTGTAGAATCCGCAAGTGGCAATTTGAAGCTCTTTGAGGCTTATGCTGGAAAAGGAAATATCTTCGTCTACCAACTAGACAGAAGCATTCTCAGAAACTTCTTTGTCATGTGGGGATTGAACTCACAGAGTTGAACATTAATTTACATAGAGCAGTTTTGCAACACCCTTTCGGTGGAAAGTGAAAGTGCTTATTTGGTGCGATGGCGGCATCTAGTGGATAAGGAAATACATTCAGATGAAAACAAGATACATCCATTCTCAGAAACTTCTTTGTGATGACTGCATTCTACTCACAGAGTTGAACCTTCCTTTTGATAGAACAGTTTTGAAACACTCTTTTTGTGGAATCTGCAAGTGGCTATTTGGAGCGCTTTGAGGCCTATGCTGGAAAAGGAAATCTCTTCACATAAAACCTAGACAGAAGTATTCCCAGAAAGTTTTTCTGATGTGTGCATTCAACTCACCGAGTTGAACCTTCCTTTAGATAGAGCAGTTTTGAAACACTCTGTCTGTAGTACCTGCGAGTGGATATTTGGAGTGCTTTGAGTGCTACACTGTAAAAGCAAATATCTTCACTTGGAATCTAGACAGAAGAATTCTCAGAGACTTCCCTGTGCTCTCTGCATTCCACTCACAGAGTTGAACCTTCCTTTTGATAGAACAGTTTTGAAACACTCTTGTGGTAGAATCTGCAAGTCGATATTTGGAAGGTTTGGAGGCCTATCCTGGGAAAGGAAATGTCTTCCCATCAAAACTAGACAGAAGCATTCTCAGAAACTTCTTAGTGATGTGCGCATTCAAGTCACAGAGTTGAAGCTTCCTTTTGATATAGCAGTTTTGAACCACTCTTTTAGTAGAATCTGCAAGTGGATGTTTGGAGAGCTAAGAGGCCAACACTGGAAAAGGAAATCTCTTCACGTAAAAACTAGACGGAAGCATTCTCAGAAACTTCAATGGGCTTTACGCATTCAACTCACAGAGTGCAATGTTGCTTTTGAGAGCGCAGTTTTAAAACACTGTTTTTGTAGAATTTGCTAGAGGATGTTTGGAGCGATGTGAGGCCTTTGCTGGAAAAGGAAATATCTTCACATAAAACCTAGACAGAAGCATTCTCAGAAACTCCTTTGTGATGAGTGCATTCAAATCACACACTTGAACCTTCCTTTGGAAAGAGCAGTTTTGAAACACTCTTTCTGAAGAATCTGCAAGTGGATATTTGGAGCGATTTGAGGCCTATGCTGGAAATGAAATATCTTCACCTAAAAACTAGACGGAAGCATTCTCAGAAACTCCTTTGTGATGATTGCATTCAACTCACAGAGTTGAAGCTTCCTTTTGATAGAGCAGTTTTGAAACACTCTTTTAGCAGCATCTGCAAGTGGATATTTGGAGCGCTTTGAGGCCAAGGCTGGAAAACGAAATATCATCACATAAAAACTCGACAGAAGCATTCTCTGAAACTTCTTTGTGATGAGTGCATTCAACTCACAGACTCGAACGTTTCTTTTGATAGAACAGTTTAGAAACACTCCTTTTGTAGAATCTGCAAGTGTTTATTTGGAGCGCTTTGAGGCCTATGTTGGAAAAGGACATATCTTCACATCAAAAGTAGACAGACGCATTCTCAGAAACTTCTTTGTGATGAGTGCATTGAACTCACAGAGTTGAACCTACCTATTGATAGAGAAGTTTTGAAACACCCTTTTTGTAGTATCTGCAAGTGAATATTTGGCGCGATTTGAGGCCTATGCAGGAAACGGAAATATCTTCACATGAAAACTAGACAGATGAATTCTCAGAAACGTCTTTGTGATGAGTGCATTCAACTCACTGACTTGAAGCTTAATTTTGAAAGAGCCGTTTCGAAACACTCTTTTTGTAGAATCTGCAAGTGGATATTTGGAGCGCTTTGAGGGCTATGCTGGAAAAGTTTATATCTTCACCTAAAAACTAGACAGAAGCATACTCAGAAACTTCTTTGTGATGTATGCATTGAACTCACAGAGCTGAACCTTTCCTTTGATACAGAATTTTGAAACACTCTTTTCGTAGAATCTTCAAGTGGATGTATGGAGTGCTTTGAGGCCTATGCTGGAAAAGGAAATATCTTCACGTAGAAACCGGACAAAAGCATTCTCAGAAAATTCTTTGTGATGAGTGCATTCAACTCACAGAGTTGAAGCTTCCTTTTGATAGAGCAGTTTTGAAACTCTCTTTTAGCAGCATCTGCCAGTGGATATTTGGAGCGCTTTGAGGCCAAGGCTGGAAAACGAAATATCATCACATAAAAACTCGACAGAAGCATTCTCTGAAACTTCTTTGTGATGAGTGCATTCAACTCACAGACTCGAACGTTTCTTTTGATAGAACAGTTTAGAAACACTCCTTTTGTAGAATCTGCAAGTGTTTATTTGGAGCGCTTTGAGGACTTTGTTGGAAAAGGACATATCTTCACATCAAAAGTAGACAGACGCATTCTCAGAAACTTCTTTGTGATGAGTGCATTGTACTCACAGAGTTGAACCTACCTATTGATAAAGAAGTTTTGAAACACCCTTTTTGTAGAATCTGCAAGTGAATATTTGGCGCGATTTGAGGCCTATGCTGGAAATGGAAATATCTTCACATGAAAACTAGACAGATGAATTCTCAGAAACGTCTTTGTGATGAGTGCATTCAACTCACAGACTTGAAGCTTCCTTTTGAAAGAGCAGTTTCGAAACACTCTTTTTGTAGAATCTGCAAGTGGATATTTGGAGCGCTTTGAGGGCTATGCTGGAAAAGTTAATACCTTCACGTAAAAACTAGACAGAAGCATACTCAGAAACTTCTTTGTGATGTGTGCACTGAACTCACAGAGTTGAACCTTTCTTTTCATACAGAAGTTTTGAAACACTCTTTTCGTAGAATCTTCAAGTGGATGTATGGAGTGCTTTGAGGCCTATGCTGGAAAAGGAAATATCTTCACGTAGAAACTAGACAAAAGCATTCTCAGAAACTTCCCTGTACTTTGTGCATTCAACTCACAGAGTTGAACATTCCCTTTGATAGAGCAGTTTTGAAACACTCTTTTTGTAGGATCTGCAAGTGGATATTTGGAGCGCTTTGAGACCTATGCTGCCAAAGGAAATATCATTGCATAAAAACTAGATGGAAGCGTTCTCAGAAACTTCTTTGTGATGAGTGCATTCAACTCGCAGAGTTGAACCTTCCTTTCGATAGACCAGTTTTGAAACACTGTTTTTGTAGAATCCGCAAGTGGCTATTTGAAGCTCTTTGAGGCTTATGCTGGAAAAGGAAATATCTTCGTCTACCAACTAGACCGAAGCATTCTCAGAAACTTCTTTGTCATGTGGGGATTGAACTCACAGAGTTGAACATTCCTTTACATAGAGCAGTTTTGCAACACCCTTTCGGTGGAAAGTGAAAGTGCTTATTTGGTGCGATGGCGGCATCTAGTGGATAAGGAAATACATTCAGATGAAAACAAGATACATCCATTCTCAGAAACTTCTTTGTGATGACTGCATTCTACTCACAGAGTTGAACCTTCCTTTTGATAGAACAGTTTTGAAACACTCTTTTTGTGGAATCTGCAAGTGGCTATTTGGAGCGCTTTGAGGCCTATGCTGGAAAAGGAAATCTCTTCACATAAAACCTAGACAGAAGTATTCCCAGAAAGTTTTTCTGATGTGCGCATTCAACTCACCGAGTTGAACCTTGCTTTAGATAGAGCAGTTTTGAAACACTCTGTCTGTAGTACCTGCGAGTGGATATTTGGAGTGCTTTGAGTGCTACACTGTAAAAGCAAATATCTTCACTTGGAATCTTGACAGAAGAATTCTCAGAGACTTCCCTGTGCTCCCTGCATTCCACTCACAGAGTTGAACCTTCCTTTTGATAGAACAGTTTTGAAACACTCTTGTGGTAGAATCTGCAAGTCGATATTTGGAAGGTTTGGAGGCCTATCCTGGGAAAGGAAATGTCTTCCCATCAAAACTAGACAGAAGCATTCTCAGAAACATCTTAGTGATGTGCGCATTCAAGTCACAGAGTTGAAGCTTCCTTTTGATATAGCAGTTTTGAACCACTCTTTTAGTAGAATCTGCAAGTGGATGTTTGGAGAGCTAAGAGGCCAACACTGGAAAAGGAAATCTCTTCACGTAAAAACTAGACGGAAGCATTCTCAGAAACTTCAATGGGCTTTACGCATTCAACTCACAGAGTGCAATGTTGCTTTTGAGAGCGCAGTTTTAAAACCCTGTTTTTGTAGAATTTGCTAGAGGATGTTTGGAGCGATGTGAGGCCTTTGCTGGAAAAGGAAATATCTTCACATAAAACCTAGACAGAAGCATTCTCAGAAACTCCTTTGTGATGAGTGCATTCAAATCACACACTTGAACCTTCCTTTGGAAAGAGCAGTTTTGAAACACTCTTTCTGAAGAATCTGCAAGTGGATATTTGGAGCGATTTGAGGCCTATGCTGGAAATGAAATATCTTCACCTAAAAACTAGACGGAAGCATTCTCAGAAACTCCTTTGTGATGAGTGCATTCAACTCACAGAGTTGAAGCTTCCTTTTGATAGAGCAGTTTTGAAACACTCTTTTAGCAGCATCTGCAAGTGGATATTTGGAGCGCTTTGAGGCCAAGGCTGGAAAACGAAATCTCATCACATAAAAACTCGACAGAAGCATTCTCTGAAACTTCTTTGTGATGAGTGCATTCAACTCACAGACTCGAACGTTTCTTTTGATAGAACAGTTTAGAAACACTCCTTTTGTAGAATCTGCAAGTGTTTATTTGGAGCGCTTTGAGGCCTATGTTGGAAAAGGACATATCTTCACATCAAAAGTAGACAGACGCATTCTCAGAAACTTCTTTGTGATGAGTGCATTGAACTCACAGAGTTGAACCTACCTATTGATAGAGAAGTTTTGAAACACCCTTTTTGTAGAATCTGCAAGTGAATATTTGGCGCGATTTGAGGCCTATGCAGGAAACGGAAATATCTTCACATGAAAACTAGACAGATGAATTCTCAGAAACGTCTTTGTGATGAGTGCATTCAACTCACTGACTTGAAGCTTAATTTTGAAAGAGCAGTTTCGAAACACTCTTTTTGTAGAATCTGCAAGTGGATATTTGGAGTGCTTTGAGGGCTATGCTGGAAAAGTTTATATCTTCACCTAAAAACTAGACAGAAGCATACTCAGAAACTTCTTTGTGATGTATGCATTGAACTCACAGAGCTGAACCTTTCCTTTGATACAGAATTTTGAAACACTCTTTTCGTAGAATCTTCAAGTGGATGAATGGAGTGCTTTGAGGCCTATGCTGGAAAAGGAAATATCTTCACGTAGAAACCGGACAAAAGCATTCTCAGAAAATTCTTTGTGATGAGTGCATTCAACTCACAGAGTTGAAACTTCCTTTTGATAGAGCAGTTTTGAAACTCTCTTTTAGCAGCATCTGCCAGTGGATATTTGGAGCGCTTTGAGGCCAAGGCTGGAAAACGAAATATCATCACATAAAAACTCGACAGAAGCATTCTCTGAAACTTCTTTGTGATGAGTGCATTCAACTCACAGACTCGAACGTTTCTTTTGATAGAACAGTTTAGAAACACTCCTTTTGTAGAATCTGCAAGTGTTTATTTGGAGCGCTTTGAGGACTTTGTTGGAAAAGGACATATCTTCACATCAAAAGTAGACAGACGCATTCTCAGAAACTTCTTTGTGATGAGTGCATTGTACTCACAGAGTTGAACCTACCTATTGATAAAGAAGTTTTGAAACACCCTTTTTGTAGAATCTGCAAGTGAATATTTGGCGCGATTTGAGGCCTCTGCTGGAAATGGAAATATCTTCACATGAAAACTAGACAGATGAATTCTCAGAAACGTCTTTGTGATGAGTGCATTCAACTCACAGACTTGAAGCTTCCTTTTGAAAGAGCAGTTTCGAAACACTCTTTTTGTAGAATCTGCAAGTGGATATTTGGAGCGCTTTGAGGGCTATGCTGGAAAAGTTAATACCTTCACGTAAAAACTAGACAGAAGCATACTCAGAAACTTCTTTGTGATGTGTGCACTGAACTCACAGAGTTGAACCTTTCTTTTCATACAGAAGTTTTGAAACACTCTTTTCGTAGAATCTTCAAGTGGATGTATGGAGTGCTTTGAGGCCTATGCTGGAAAAGGAAATATCTTCACGTAGAAACTAGACAAAAGCATTCTCAGAAACTTCCCTGTGCTTTGTGCATTCAACTCACAGAGTTGAACATTCCCTTTGATAGAGCAGTTTTGAAACACTCTTTTTGTAGGATCTGCAAGTGGATATTTGGAGCGCTTTGAGGCCTCTGCTGCCAAAGGAATTATCATTGCATAAAAACTAGATGGAAGCGTTCTCAGAAACTTCCTTGTGATGAGTGCATTCAACTCGCAGAGTGGAACCTTCCTTTCGATAGACCAGTTTTGAAACACTGTTTTTGTAGAATCCGCAAGTGGCTATTTGGAGCTCTTTGAGGCTTTTGCTGGAAAAGGAAATATCTTCATCTACAAACTAGACAGAAGCATTCTCAGAAACTTCTTTGTCATGTGGGGATTGAACTCACAGAGTTGAACATTCCTTTACATAGAGCAGTTTTGCAACACCCTTTCGGGGGAAACTGAAAGTGCTTATCTGGTGCGATGGCGGCATCTAGTGGATAAGGAAATACATTCAGATGAAAACAAGATACATCCATTCTCAGAAACTTCTTTGTGATGACTGCATTCTACTCACAGAGTTGAACCTTCCTTTTGATAGAACAGTTTTGAAACACTCTTTTTGTGGAATCTGCAAGTGGCTATTTGGAGCGCTTTGAGGCCTATGCTGGAAAAGGAAATCTCTTCACATAAAACCTAGACAGAAGTATTCCCAGAAAGATTTTCTGATGTGCCCATTCAACTCACCGAGTTGAACCTTCCTTTAGATAGAGCAGTTTTGAAACACTCTGTCTGTAGTACCTGCGAGTGGATATTTGGAGTGCTTTGAGTGCTACACTGTAAAAGCAAATATCTTCACTTGGAATCTAGACAGAAGAATTCTCAGAGACTTCCCTGTGCTCTCTGAATTCCACTCACAGAGTTGAACCTTCCTTTTGATAGAACAGTTTTGAAACACTCTTGTGGTAGAATCTGCAAGTCGACATTTGCAAGGTTTGGAGGCCTATCCTGGGAAAGGAAATATCTTCCCAACAAAACTAGATAGAAGCATTCTCAGAAACTTCTTAGTGATGTGCGCATTCAAGTCACAGAGTTGAAGCTTCCTTTTGATACAGCAGTTTTGAACCACTCTGTTAGTAGAATCTGCATGTGGATGTTTGGAGAGCTAAGAGGCCAACACTGGAAAAGGAAATATCTTCAGGTAAAAACTAGACGGAAGCATTCTCAGAAACTTCAATGGGCTTTACGCATTCAACTCACAGAGTGCAATGTTCCTTTTGAGAGCGCAGTTTTAAAACACTGTTTTTGTAGAATTTGCTAGAGGATGTTTGGAGCGATGTGAGGCCTTTGCTGGAAAAGGAAATATCTTCACATAAAACCTAGACAGAAGCATTCTCAGAAACTCCTTTGTGATGAGTGCATTCAAATCACACACTTGAACCTTCCTTTGGAAAGAGCACTTTTGAAACACTCTTTCTGAGGAATCTGCAAGTGGATATTTGGAGCGATTTGAGGCCTATGCTGGAAATGAAATATCTTCACCTAAAAACTAGACGGAAGCATTCTCAGAAACTCCTTTGTGATGAGTGCATTCAACTCACAGAGTTGAAGCTTCCTTTTGATAGAGCAGTTTTGAAACACTCTTTTAGCAGCATCTGCAAGTGGATATTTGGAGGGCTTTGAGGCCAAGGCTGGAAAAGGAAATATCATCACATAAAAACCCGACAGAAGCATTCTCTGAAACTTCTTTGTGATGAGTGCATTCAACTCACAGACTCGAACGTTTCTTTTGATAGAACAGTTTAGAAACACTCCTTTTGTAGAATCTGCAAGTGTTTATTTGGAGCGCTTTGAGGCCTATGTTGGAAAAGGACATATCTTCACATCAAAAGTAGACAGACGCATTCTCAGAAACTTCTTTGTGATGAGTGCATTGAACTCACAGAGTTCAACCTACCTATTGATAGAGAAGTTTTGAAACACCCTTTTTGTAGAATCTGCAAGTGAATATTTGGCGCGATTTGAGGCCTATGCAGGAAACGGAAATATCTTCACATGAAAACTAGACAGATGAATTCTCAGAAACGTCTTTGTGATGAGTGCATTCAACTCACAGACTTGAAGCTTCCTTTTGAAAGAGCAGTTTCGAAACACTCTTTTCGTAGAATCTGCAAGAGGATATTTTGAGCGCTTTGAGGGCTATGCTGGAAAAGTTAATACCTTCACCTAAAAACGAGACAGAAGCATACTCAGAAACTTCTTTGTGATGTGTGCATTGAACTCACAGAGTTGAACCTTTCTTTTGATACAGAAGTTTTGAAACACTCTTTTCGTAGAATCTTCAAGTGGATGGATGGAGTGATTTGAGGCCTATGCTGGAAAAGGAAATACCTTCACGTAGAGACTAGACAAAAGCATTCTCAGAAAGTTCCCTGTGCTTTGTGCATTCAACTCACAGAGTTGAACATTCCCTTTGATAGAGCAGTTTTGAAACACTCTTTTTGTAGAATCTGCAAGTGGATATTTGGAGCGCTTTGAGGCCTCTGCTGCCAAAGGAATTATCATTGCATAAAAACTAGATGGAAGCGTTCTCAGAAACTTCCTTGTGATGAGTGCATTCAACTCGCAGAGTGGAACCTTCCTTTCGATAGACCAGTTTTGAAACACTGTTTTTGTAGAATCCGCAAGTGGCTATTTGGAGCTCTTTGAGGCTTTTGCTGGAAAAGGAAATATCTTCCTCTACAAACTAGACAGAAGCATTCTCAGAAACTTCTTTGTCATGTGGGGATTGAACTCACAGAGTTGAACATTCCTTTACATAGAGCAGTTTTGCAACACCCTTTCGGTGGAAAGTGAAAGTGCTTATTTGGTGCGATGGCGGCATCTAGTGGATAAGGAAATACATTCAGATGAAAACAAGATACATCCATTCTCAGAAACTTCTTTGTGATGACTGCATTCTACTCACAGAGTTGAACCTTCCTTTTGATAGAACAGTTTTGAAACACTCTTTTTGTGGAATCTGCAAGTGGCTATTTGGAGCGCTTTGAGGCCTATGCTGGAAAAGGAAATCTCTTCACATAAAACCTAGACAGAAGTATTCCCAGAAAGTTTTTCTGATGTGCGCATTCAACTCACCGAGTTGAACCTTCCTTTAGATAGAGCAGTTTTGAAACACTCTTTCTGTAGCACCTGCGAGTGGATATTTGGAGTGCTTTGAGTGCTACACTGTAAAAGCAAATATCTTCACTTAGAATCTAGACAGAAGAATTCTCAGAGACTTCCCTGTGCTCTCTGCATTCCACTCACCGAGTTGAACCTTCCTTTTGATAGAACAGTTTTGAAACACTCTTGTGGTAGAATCTGAAAGTCGATATTTGGAAGGTTTGGAGGCCTATCATGGGAAAGGAAATATCTTCCCATCAAAACTAGATAGAAGCATTCTCAGAAACTTCTTAGTGATGTGCGCATTCAAGTCACAGAGTTGAAGCTTCCTTTTGATATAGCGGCTTTGAACCACTCTTTCAGTAGAATCTGCAAGTGGATGTTTGGAGAGCTAACAGGCCAACACTGGAAAAGGAAATATCTTCACGTAAAAACTAGACGGAAGCATTCTCAGAAACTTCAATGGGCTTTACGAATTCAACTCACAGAGTGCAATGTTCCTTTTGAGAGCGCAGTTTTAAAACACTGTTTTTGTAGAATTTGCTAGAGGATGTTTGGAGCGATGTGAGGCCTTTGCTGGAAAAGGAAATATCTTCACATAAAACCTAGACAGAAGCATTCTCAGAAACTCCTTTGTGATGAGTGCATTCAAATCGCAGACTCGAACCTTCCTTTGGAAAGAGCAGTTTTGAAACACTCTTTCTGAAGAATCTGCAAGTGGATATTTGGAGCGATTTGAGGCCTATGCTGGAAATGAAATATCTTCACCTAAAAACTAGACGGAAGCATTCTCAGAAACTTCTTTGTGATGAGTGCATTCAACTCACAGAGTTGAAGCTTCCTTTTGATAGAGCAGTTTTAAAACACACTTTTAGCAGCATCTGCAAGTGGATATTTGGAGCGCTTTGAGGCCAAGGCTGGAAAACGAAATATCATCACATAAAAACTCGACAGAAGCATTCTCTGAAACTTCTTTGTGATGAGTGCATTGAACTCACAGACTCGAACGTTTCTTTTGATAGAACAGTTTAGAAACACTCCTTTTGTAGAATCTGCAAGTGTTTATTTGGAGCGCTTTGAGGCCTATGTTGGAAAAGGACATATCTTCACGTCAAAAGTAGACAGACGCATTCTCAGAAACTTCTTTGTGATGAGTGCATTGAACTCACAGAGTTGAACCTGCCGATTGATAGAGAAGTTTTGAAACACCCTTTTTGTAGAATCTGCAAGTGAATATTTGGCGCCATTTGAGGCCTATGCTGGAAATGGAAATATCTTCACATGAAAACTAGACAGATGAATTCTCAGAAACGTCTTTGTGATGAGTGCATTCAACTCACAGACTTGAAGCTTAATTTTGAAAGAGCAGTTTCGAAACACTCTTTTTGTAGAATCTGCAAGTGGATATTTGGAGCGCTTTGAGGGCTATGCTGGAAAAGTTTATATCTTCACCTAAAAACTAGACAGAAGCATACTCAGAAACTTCTTTGTGATGTGTGCATTGAACTCACAGAGCTGAACCTTTCTTTTGATACAGAATTTTGAAACACTCTTTTCGTAGAATCTTCAAGAGGATGTATGGAGTGCTTTGAGGCCTATGCTGGAAATGGAAATATCTTCACATGAAAACTAGACAGATGAATTCTCAGAAACGTCTTTGTGATGAGTGCATTCAACTCACAGACTTGAAGCCTCCTTTTGAAAGAGCAGTTTCGAAACACACTTTTTGTAGAATCTGCAAGTGGATATTTGGAGCGCTTTGAGGGCTATGCTGGAAAAGTTAATATCTTCACCTAAAAACTAGACAGAAGCCTACACAGAAACTTCTCTGTTATGTCTGCATTGAACTCACAGAGCTGAACCTTTCTTTTGATACAGAAGTTTTGAAACACTCTTTTCGTAGAATCTTCAAGTGGATGTATGGAGTGCTTTGAGGCCTATGCTGGAAAAGGAAATATCTTCACGTAGAAACTAGATAAAAGCATTCTCAGAAAGTTCCCTGTGCTTTGTGCATTCAACTCACAGAGTTGAACATTCCCTTTGATAGAGCAGTTTTGAAACACTCTTTTTGTAGAATCTGCAAGTGGATATTTGGAGCGCTTTGAGGCCTATGCTGCCAAAGGAAATATCCTTGCACACAAACTAGATGGAAGCGTTCTCAGAAACTACTTTGTGATGAGTGCATTCAATTCGCAGAGTTGAACCTTCCTTTCGATAGACCAGTTTTGAAACGCTGTTTTTGTAGAATCCGCAAGTGGCTATTTGGAGCTCTTTGAGGCTTATGCTGGAAAAGGAAATATCTTCATCTACAAAGTAGACAGAAGCATTCTCAGAAACTTCTTTGTCATGTGGGGATTGAACTCACAGAGTTGAACATTCCTTTTCATAGAGCAGTTTGGCAACACTCTTTTTGTGGAAAGTGCAAGTGGATATTTGGTGCGATGGCGGCGTCTAGTGGATAAGGAAATACATTCAGATGAAAACAAGATCGAACCATTCTCAGAAACTTCTTTGTGATGACTGCATTCTACTCACAGAGTTGAACCTTCCTTTTGATAGAACAGTTTTGAAACACTCTCTTTGTGGAATCTGCAAGTGGCTATTTGGAGCGCTTTGAGGCCTATGCTGGAAAAGGAAATATCTTCACATAAAACCTAGACAGAAGTATTCCCAGAAAGTTTTTCTGATGTGCGCATTCAACTCACCGAGTTGAACCTTCCTTTCAATACAGCAGTTTTGAAACACTCTTTTTGTAGTATCTGCGAGCGGATATTTGGAGTGCTTTGAGTGCTACACTGCAAAAGCAAATATCTTCACTTAGAATCTAGACAGAAGAATTCTCAGAGATTTCCCTAGGCTCTCTGCATTCAACTCACAGGGTTGAACCTTCCTTTTGATAGAACAGTTTTGAAACACTCTTGTGGTAGAATCTGCAAGTCGATATTTGGAACGTTTGGAGGCCTATCCTGGGAAAGGAAATATCTTCCCATCAAAACTAGATAGAAGCATTCTCACAAACGTCTTTGTGATGTGCGCATTCAAGTCACAGAGTTGAAGCTTCCTTTGGATATAGCAGTTTTGAACCACTCTTTTAGTAGAATCTGCAAGTGGATGTTTGGAGAGCTAAGAGGCCAACACTGGAAAAGGAAATATCTTCACGTAAAAACTAGACGGAAGCATTCTCAGAAACTTCAATGGGCTTTACGCATTCAACTCACAGAATGCAATGTTCCTTTTGATAGCGCAGTTTTGAAACACTGTTTTGGTAGAATTTGCTAGAGGATGTTTGGAGCGATGTGAGGCCTTTGCTGGAAAAGGAAATACCTTCACATAGAACCTAGACAGAAGCATTCTCAGAAACTTCTTTGTGATGAGTGCATTCAAATCACAGACTTGAACCTTCGTTTTGAAAGAGCGGTTTTGAAACACTCTTTTTGTAGTATCTGCGAGTGGATATTTGGAGTGCTTTGAGTGCTACACTGCAAAAGCAAATATCTTCACTTAGAATCTAGACAGAAGAATTCTCAGAGATTTCCCTAGGCTCTCTGCATTCAACTCACAGGGTTGAACCTTCGTTTTGAAAGAGCGGTTTTGAAACACTCTTTTTGTAGAATCTGCAAGTGGATATTTGGAGCGCTTTGAGGCCTATGCTGGGAAATGAAATATCTTCACCTAAAAACTAGACGGAAGCATTCTCAGAAACTTCTTTGTGATGAGTGCATTCAACTCACAGAGTTGAAGCTTCCTTTTGATAGAGCAGTTTTGAAACACACTTTTAGCAGCATCTGAAAGTGGATATTTGGAGCGCTTTGAGGCCAATGCTGGAAAACGAAATCTCATCACATAAAAACTCGACAGAAGCATTGTCTGAAACTACTTTGTGATGAGTGCATTCAACTCACAGACTCGAACGTTTCTTTTGATAGAACAGTTTTGAAACACTCCTTTTGTAGAATCTGCAATTGTTTATTTGGAGCGCTTTGAGGCCTATGTTGGAAAAGGACATATCTTCACATCAAAAGTAGACAGACGCATTCTCAGAAACTTCTTTGTGATGAGTGCATTGAACTCACAGAGTTGAACCTACCTATTGATAGATAAGTTTTGAGAAACCCTTTTTGTAGAATCTGCAAGTGAATATTTGGCGCGATTTGAGGCCTATGCTGGAAATGGAAATATCTTCACATGGAAACTAGACAGATGAATTCTCAGAAACGTCTTTGTGATGAGTGCATTCAACTCACAGACTTGAAGCCTCCTTTTGAAAGAACAGTTTCGAAACAATCCTTTTGTAGAATCTGCAAGTGGATATTTGGAGCGCTTTGAGGGCTATGCTGGAAAAGTAATATCTTCACCTAAAAACTAGACAGAAGCGTCCTCAGAAACATCTTTGTGATGTCTGCATTGAACTCACAGAGCTGAACCTTTCTTTTGATACAGAAGTTTTGAAACACTCTTTTCGTAGAATCTTCAAGTGGATGTATGGAGTGCTTTGAGGCCTATGCTGGAAAAGGAAATATCTTCACGTAGAAACTAGACAAAAGCATTCTCAGAAAGTTCCCTGTGCTTTGTGAATTCAACTCACAGAGTTGAACATTTCCTTTGATAGAGCAGTTTTGAAACACTCTTTTTGTAGAATCTGCAAGTGGATATTTGGAGCGCTTTGAGGCCTATGCTGCCAAAGGAAATATCATTGCACACAAACTAGATGGAAGCGTTCTCAGAAACTACTTTGTGATGAGTGCATTCAACTCGCAGAGTTGAACCTTCCTTCCAATAGACCAGTTTTGAAACGCTGTTTTTGTAGAATCCGCAAGTGGCTATTTGGAGCTCTTTGAGGCTTATGCTGGAAAAGGAAACATCTTCATCTACAAAGTAAACAGAAGCATTCTCAGAAACTTCTTTGTCATGTGGGGATTGAACTCACAGAGTTGAACATTCCTTTTCATAGAGCAGTTTGGCAACACTCTTTTTGTGGAAAGTGCAAGTGGATATTTGATGCGATGGCGGCATCTAGTGGATAAGGAAATACATTCAGATGAAAACAAGATCGAACCATTCTCAGAAACTTCTTTGTGATGACTGCATTCTACTCACAGAGTTGAACCTTCCTTTTGATAGAACAGTTTTGAAACACTCTCTTTGTGGAATCTGCAAGTGGCTATTTGGAGCGCTTTGAGGCCTATGCTGGAAAAGGAAATATCTTCACATAAAACCTAGACAGAAGTATTCCCAGAAAGTTTTTCTGATGTGCGCATTCAACTCACCGAGTTGAACCTTCCTTTCGATACAGCAGTTTTGAAACACTCTTTTTGTAGTTTCTGCGAGCGGATATTTGGAGTGCTTTGAGTGCTACACTGCAAAAGCAAATATCTTCACTTAGAATCTTGACAGAAGAATTCTCAGAGATTTCCCTAGGGTGTCTGCATTCAACTCACAGGGTTGAACCTTCCTTTCGATAGAACAGTTTTGAAACACTCTTCCGGTAGAATCTGCAAGTCGATATTTGGAAGGTTTGGAGGCCTATCCTGGGAAAGGAAATATCTTCCCATCAAAACTAGATAGAAGCATTCTCAGAAACCTCTTTGTGATGTGCGCATTCAAGTCACAGAGTTGAAGCTTCCTTTGGATATAGCAGTTTTGAACCACTCTTTTAGTAGAATCTGCAAGTGGATGTTTGGAGAGCTAAGAGGCCAACACTGGAAAAGGAAATATCTTCACGTAAAAACTAGACGGAAGCATTCTCAGAAACTACAATGGGCTTTACGCATTCAACTCACAGAATGCAATGTTCCTTTTGATAGCGCAGTTTTGAAACACTGTTTTGGTAGAATTTGCTAGAGGATGTTTGGAGCGATGTGAGGCCTTTGCTGGAAAAGGAAATATCTTCACATAGAACCTAGACAGAAGCATTCTCAGAAACTCCTTTGTGATGAGTGCATTCAAATCACAGACTTGAACCTTCGTTTTGAAAGAGCGGTTTCGAAACACTCTTTTTGTAGAATCTGCATGTGGATATTTGGAGCGCTTTGAGGCCTATGCTGGAAAATGAAATATCTTCACGTATAACCTAGACAGAAGTATTCCCAGAAAGTTTTTCTGATGTGCGCATTCAACTCACCGAGTTGAACCTTCCTTTAGATACAGCAGTTTTGAAACACTCTTTTTGTAGTTATCTGCGTGGGGATATTTGGAGTGCTTTGATTGCTACCCTGCAAAAGCAAATATCTTCACTTAGAATCTAGACAGAATAATTCTCAGAGATTTCCCTATGCTCTCTGCATTCAACTCACAGGATTGAACCTTCCTTTTGATAGAACAGTTTTGAAACACTCTTGCGGTAGAATCTGCAAGTCGATATTTGGAGCGCTTTGAGGCCTATGCTGGAAAAAGAAATATCTTCACCTAAAAACTAGACGGAAGCATTCTCAGAAACTTCTTTGTGATGAGTGCATTCAACTCACAGAGTTGAAGCTTCCTTTTGATAGAGCAGTTTTGAAACACTCTTTTGGCAGGATCTGAAAGTGGATAATTGGAGCGCTTTGAGGCCAATGCTGGAAAACGAAATCTCATCACATAAAAACTCGACAGAAGCATTCTCTGAAACTTCTTTGTGATGAGTGCATTCAACTCACAGACTCGAACGTTTCTTTTGATAGAACAGTTTTGAAACACTCCTTTTGTAGAATCTGCAAGTGTTTATTTGGAGCGCTTTGAGGCCTATGTTGGAAAAGGACATATCTTCACATCAAAAGTAGGCAGACGCATTCTCAGAAACTTCTTTGTGATGAGTGCATTGAACTCACAGAGTTGAACCTACCTATTGATAGAGAAGTTTTGAAACACCCTTTTTGTAGAATCTGCAAGTGAATATTTGGCGCGATTAGAGGCCTATGCTGGAAATGGAAATATCTTCACATGAAAACTAGACAGATGAATTCTCAGAAACGTCTTTGTGATGAGTGCATTCAACTCACAGACGTGAAGCCTGCTTTTGAAAGAGCCGTTTCGAAACACTCTTTTTGTAGAATCTGCAAGTGGATATTTGGAGCGCTTTGAGGGCTATGCTGGAAAAGTTAATATCTTCACCTAAAAACTAGACAGAAGCCTACTCAGAAACTTCTTTGTGATGTCTGCATTGAACTCACAGAGCTGAACCGTTCTTTTGATACAGAAGTTTTGAAACACTCTTTTCGTAGAATCTTCAAGTGGATGTATGGAGTGCTTTGAGGCCTATGCTGGAAAAGGAAATATCTTCACGTAGAAACTAGATAAAAGCATTCTCAGAAAGTTCCCTGTGCTTTGTGCATTCAACTCACAGAGTTGAACATTCCCTTTGATAGAGCAGTTTTGAAACACTCTTTTTGTAGAATCTGCAAGTGGATATTTGGAACGCTTTGAGGCCTATGCTGCCAAAGGAAATATCCTTGCACACAAACTAGACGGAAGCGTTCTCAGAAACTACTTTGTGATGAGTGCATTCAATTCGCAGAGTTGAACCTTCCTTTCGATAGACCAGTTTTGAAACGCTGTTTTTGTAGACTCCGCAAGTGGCTATTTGGAGCTCTTTGAGGCTTATGCTGGAAAAGGAAATATCTTCATCTACAAAGTAGACAGAAGCATTCTCAGAAACTTCTTTGTCATGTGGGGATTGAACTCACAGAGTTGAACATTCCTTTTCATAGAGCAGTTTGGCAACACTCTTTTTGTGGAAAGTGCAAGTGGATATTTGGTGCGATGGCGGCGTCTAGTGGATAAGGAAATACATTCAGATGAAAACAAGATCGAACCATTCTCAGAAACTTCTTTGTGATGACTGCATTCTACTCACTGAGTTGAACCTTCCTTTTGATAGAACAGTTTTGAAACACTCTCTTTGTGGAATCTGCAAGTGGCTATTTGGAGCGCTTTGAGGCCTATGCTGGAAAAGGAAATATCTTCACATAAAACCTAGACAGAAGTATTCCCAGAAAGTTTTTCTGATGTGCGCATTCAACTCACCGAGTTGAACCTTCCTTTCAATACAGCAGTTTTGAAACACTCTTTTTGTAGTATCTGCGAGCGGATATTTGGAGTGCTTTGAGTGCTACACTGCAAAAGCAAATATCTTCACTTAGAATCTAGACAGAAGAATTCTCAGAGATTTCCCTAGGCTCTCTGCATTCAACTCACAGGGTTGAACCTTCCTTTTGATAGAACAGTTTTGAAACACTCTTGTGGTAGAATCTGCAAGTCGATATTTGGAACGTTTGGAGGCCTATCCTGGGAAAGGAAATATCTTCCCATCAAAACTAGATAGAAGCATTCTCACAAACGTCTTTGTGATGTGCGCATTCAAGTCACAGAGTTGAAGCTTCCTTTGGATATAGCAGTTTTGAACCACTCTTTTAGTAGAATCTGCAAGTGGATGTTTGGAGAGCTAAGAGGCCAACACTGGAAAAGGAAATATCTTCACGTAAAAACTAGACGGAAGCATTCTCAGAAACTTCAATGGGCTTTACGCATTCAACTCACAGAATGCAATGTTCCTTTTGATAGCGCAGTTTTGAAACACTGTTTTGGTAGAATTTGCTAGAGGATGTTTGGAGCGATGTGAGGCCTTTGCTGGAAAAGGAAATACCTTCACATAGAACCTAGACAGAAGCATTCTCAGAAACTTCTTTGTGATGAGTGCATTCAAATCACAGACTTGAACCTTCGTTTTGAAAGAGCGGTTTTGAAACACTCTTTTTGTAGTATCTGCGAGTGGATATTTGGAGTGCTTTGAGTGCTACACTGCAAAAGCAAATATCTTCACTTAGAATCTAGACAGAAGAATTCTCAGAGATTTCCCTAGGCTCTCTGCATTCAACTCACAGGGTTGAACCTTCGTTTTGAAAGAGCGGTTTTGAAACACTCTTTTTGTAGAATCTGCAAGTGGATATTTGGAGCGCTTTGAGGCCTATGCTGGGAAATGAAATATCTTCACCTAAAAACTAGACGGAAGCATTCTCAGAAACTTCTTTGTGATGAGTGCATTCAACTCACAGAGTTGAAGCTTCCTTTTGATAGAGCAGTTTTGAAACACACTTTTAGCAGCATCTGAAAGTGGATATTTGGAGCGCTTTGAGGCCAATGCTGGAAAACGAAATCTCATCACATAAAAACTCGACAGAAGCATTGTCTGAAACTACTTTGTGATGAGTGCATTCAACTCACAGACTCGAACGTTTCTTTTGATAGAACAGTTTTGAAACACTCCTTTTGTAGAATCTGCAATTGTTTATTTGGAGCGCTTTGAGGCCTATGTTGGAAAAGGACATATCTTCACATCAAAAGTAGACAGACGCATTCTCAGAAACTTCTTTGTGATGAGTGCATTGAACTCACAGAGTTGAACCTACCTATTGATAGATAAGTTTTGAGAAACCCTTTTTGTAGAATCTGCAAGTGAATATTTGGCGCGATTTGAGGCCTATGCTGGAAATGGAAATATCTTCACATGGAAACTAGACAGATGAATTCTCAGAAACGTCTTTGTGATGAGTGCATTCAACTCACAGACTTGAAGCCTCCTTTTGAAAGAACAGTTTCGAAACAATCCTTTTGTAGAATCTGCAAGTGGATATTTGGAGCGCTTTGAGGGCTATGCTGGAAAAGTAATATCTTCACCTAAAAACTAGACAGAAGCGTCCTCAGAAACATCTTTGTGATGTCTGCATTGAACTCACAGAGCTGAACCTTTCTTTTGATACAGAAGTTTTGAAACACTCTTTTCGTAGAATCTTCAAGTGGATGTATGGAGTGCTTTGAGGCCTATGCTGGAAAAGGAAATATCTTCACGTAGAAACTAGACAAAAGCATTCTCAGAAAGTTCCCTGTGCTTTGTGAATTCAACTCACAGAGTTGAACATTTCCTTTGATAGAGCAGTTTTGAAACACTCTTTTTGTAGAATCTGCAAGTGGATATTTGGAGCGCTTTGAGGCCTATGCTGCCAAAGGAAATATCATTGCACACAAACTAGATGGAAGCGTTCTCAGAAACTACTTTGTGATGAGTGCATTCAACTCGCAGAGTTGAACCTTCCTTCCAATAGACCAGTTTTGAAACGCTGTTTTTGTAGAATCCGCAAGTGGCTATTTGGAGCTCTTTGAGGCTTATGCTGGAAAAGGAAACATCTTCATCTACAAAGTAAACAGAAGCATTCTCAGAAACTTCTTTGTCATGTGGGGATTGAACTCACAGAGTTGAACATTCCTTTTCATAGAGCAGTTTGGCAACACTCTTTTTGTGGAAAGTGCAAGTGGATATTTGATGCGATGGCGGCATCTAGTGGATAAGGAAATACATTCAGATGAAAACAAGATCGAACCATTCTCAGAAACTTCTTTGTGATGACTGCATTCTACTCACAGAGTTGAACCTTCCTTTTGATAGAACAGTTTTGAAACACTCTCTTTGTGGAATCTGCAAGTGGCTATTTGGAGCGCTTTGAGGCCTATGCTGGAAAAGGAAATATCTTCACATAAAACCTAGACAGAAGTATTCCCAGAAAGTTTTTCTGATGTGCGCATTCAACTCACCGAGTTGAACCTTCCTTTCGATACAGCAGTTTTGAAACACTCTTTTTGTAGTTTCTGCGAGCGGATATTTGGAGTGCTTTGAGTGCTACACTGCAAAAGCAAATATCTTCACTTAGAATCTTGACAGAAGAATTCTCAGAGATTTCCCTAGGGTGTCTGCATTCAACTCACAGGGTTGAACCTTCCTTTCGATAGAACAGTTTTGAAACACTCTTCCGGTAGAATCTGCAAGTCGATATTTGGAAGGTTTGGAGGCCTATCCTGGGAAAGGAAATATCTTCCCATCAAAACTAGATAGAAGCATTCTCAGAAACCTCTTTGTGATGTGCGCATTCAAGTCACAGAGTTGAAGCTTCCTTTGGATATAGCAGTTTTGAACCACTCTTTTAGTAGAATCTGCAAGTGGATGTTTGGAGAGCTAAGAGGCCAACACTGGAAAAGGAAATATCTTCACGTAAAAACTAGACGGAAGCATTCTCAGAAACTACAATGGGCTTTACGCATTCAACTCACAGAATGCAATGTTCCTTTTGATAGCGCAGTTTTGAAACACTGTTTTGGTAGAATTTGCTAGAGGATGTTTGGAGCGATGTGAGGCCTTTGCTGGAAAAGGAAATATCTTCACATAGAACCTAGACAGAAGCATTCTCAGAAACTCCTTTGTGATGAGTGCATTCAAATCACAGACTTGAACCTTCGTTTTGAAAGAGCGGTTTCGAAACACTCTTTTTGTAGAATCTGCATGTGGATATTTGGAGCGCTTTGAGGCCTATGCTGGAAAATGAAATATCTTCACGTATAACCTAGACAGAAGTATTCCCAGAAAGTTTTTCTGATGTGCGCATTCAACTCACCGAGTTGAACCTTCCTTTAGATACAGCAGTTTTGAAACACTCTTTTTGTAGTTATCTGCGTGGGGATATTTGGAGTGCTTTGATTGCTACCCTGCAAAAGCAAATATCTTCACTTAGAATCTAGACAGAATAATTCTCAGAGATTTCCCTATGCTCTCTGCATTCAACTCACAGGATTGAACCTTCCTTTTGATAGAACAGTTTTGAAACACTCTTGCGGTAGAATCTGCAAGTCGATATTTGGAGCGCTTTGAGGCCTATGCTGGAAAAAGAAATATCTTCACCTAAAAACTAGACGGAAGCATTCTCAGAAACTTCTTTGTGATGAGTGCATTCAACTCACAGAGTTGAAGCTTCCTTTTGATAGAGCAGTTTTGAAACACTCTTTTGGCAGGATCTGAAAGTGGATAATTGGAGCGCTTTGAGGCCAATGCTGGAAAACGAAATCTCATCACATAAAAACTCGACAGAAGCATTCTCTGAAACTTCTTTGTGATGAGTGCATTCAACTCACAGACTCGAACGTTTCTTTTGATAGAACAGTTTTGAAACACTCCTTTTGTAGAATCTGCAAGTGTTTATTTGGAGCGCTTTGAGGCCTATGTTGGAAAAGGACATATCTTCACATCAAAAGTAGGCAGACGCATTCTCAGAAACTTCTTTGTGATGAGTGCATTGAACTCACAGAGTTGAACCTACCTATTGATAGAGAAGTTTTGAAACACCCTTTTTGTAGAATCTGCAAGTGAATATTTGGCGCGATTAGAGGCCTATGCTGGAAATGGAAATATCTTCACATGAAAACTAGACAGATGAATTCTCAGAAACGTCTTTGTGATGAGTGCATTCAACTCACAGACGTGAAGCCTGCTTTTGAAAGAGCCGTTTCGAAACACTCTTTTTGTAGAATCTGCAAGTGGATATTTGGAGCGCTTTGAGGGCTATGCTGGAAAAGTTAATATCTTCACCTAAAAACTAGACAGAAGCCTACTCAGAAACTTCTTTGTGATGTCTGCATTGAACTCACAGAGCTGAACCGTTCTTTTGATACAGAAGTTTTGAAACACTCTTTTCGTAGAATCTTCAAGTGGATGTATGGAGTGCTTTGAGGCCTATGCTGGAAAAGGAAATATCTTCACGTAGAAACTAGATAAAAGCATTCTCAGAAAGTTCCCTGTGCTTTGTGCATTCAACTCACAGAGTTGAACATTCCCTTTGATAGAGCAGTTTTGAAACACTCTTTTTGTAGAATCTGCAAGTGGATATTTGGAACGCTTTGAGGCCTATGCTGCCAAAGGAAATATCCTTGCACACAAACTAGACGGAAGCGTTCTCAGAAACTACTTTGTGATGAGTGCATTCAATTCGCAGAGTTGAACCTTCCTTTCGATAGACCAGTTTTGAAACGCTGTTTTTGTAGACTCCGCAAGTGGCTATTTGGAGCTCTTTGAGGCTTATGCTGGAAAAGGAAATATCTTCATCTACAAAGTAGACAGAAGCATTCTCAGAAACTTCTTTGTCATGTGGGGATTGAACTCACAGAGTTGAACATTCCTTTTCATAGAGCAGTTTGGCAACACTCTTTTTGTGGAAAGTGCAAGTGGATATTTGGTGCGATGGCGGCGTCTAGTGGATAAGGAAATACATTCAGATGAAAACAAGATCGAACCATTCTCAGAAACTTCTTTGTGATGACTGCATTCTACTCACTGAGTTGAACCTTCCTTTTGATAGAACAGTTTTGAAACACTCTCTTTGTGGAATCTGCAAGTGGCTATTTGGAGCGCTTTGAGGCCTATGCTGGAAAAGGAAATATCTTCACATAAAACCTAGACAGAAGTATTCCCAGAAAGTTTTTCTGATGTGCGCATTCAACTCACCGAGTTGAACCTTCCTTTCAATACAGCAGTTTTGAAACACTCTTTTTGTAGTATCTGCGAGCGGATATTTGGAGTGCTTTGAGTGCTACACTGCAAAAGCAAATATCTTCACTTAGAATCTAGACAGAAGAATTCTCAGAGATTTCCCTAGGCTCTCTGCATTCAACTCACAGGGTTGAACCTTCCTTTTGATAGAACAGTTTTGAAACACTCTTGTGGTAGAATCTGCAAGTCGATATTTGGAACGTTTGGAGGCCTATCCTGGGAAAGGAAATATCTTCCCATCAAAACTAGATAGAAGCATTCTCACAAACGTCTTTGTGATGTGCGCATTCAAGTCACAGAGTTGAAGCTTCCTTTGGATATAGCAGTTTTGAACCACTCTTTTAGTAGAATCTGCAAGTGGATGTTTGGAGAGCTAAGAGGCCAACACTGGAAAAGGAAATATCTTCACGTAAAAACTAGACGGAAGCATTCTCAGAAACTTCAATGGGCTTTACGCATTCAACTCACAGAATGCAATGTTCCTTTTGATAGCGCAGTTTTGAAACACTGTTTTGGTAGAATTTGCTAGAGGATGTTTGGAGCGATGTGAGGCCTTTGCTGGAAAAGGAAATACCTTCACATAGAACCTAGACAGAAGCATTCTCAGAAACTTCTTTGTGATGAGTGCATTCAAATCACAGACTTGAACCTTCGTTTTGAAAGAGCGGTTTTGAAACACTCTTTTTGTAGTATCTGCGAGTGGATATTAGGAGTGCTTTGAGTGCTACACTGCAAAAGCAAATATCTTCACTTAGAATCTAGACAGAAGAATTCTCAGAGATTTCCCTAGGCTCTCTGCATTCAACTCACAGGGTTGAACCTTCGTTTTGAAAGAGCGGTTTTGAAACACTCTTTTTGTAGAATCTGCAAGTGGATATTTGGAGCGCTTTGAGGCCTATGCTGGGAAATGAAATATCTTCACCTAAAAACTAGACGGAAGCATTCTCAGAAACTTCTTTGTGATGAGTGCATTCAACTCACAGAGTTGAAGCTTCCTTTTGATAGAGCAGTTTTGAAACACACTTTTAGCAGCATCTGAAAGTGGATATTTGGAGCGCTTTGAGGCCAATGCTGGAAAACGAAATCTCATCACATAAAAACTCGACAGAAGCATTCTCTGAAACTACTTTGTGATGAGTGCATTCAACTCACAGACTCGAACGTTTCTTTTGATAGAACAGTTTTGAAACACTCCTTTTGTAGAATCTGCAATTGTTTATTTGGAGCGCTTTGAGGCCTATGTTGGAAAAGGACATATCTTCACATCAAAAGTAGACAGACGCATTCTCAGAAACTTCTTTGTGATGAGTGCATTGAACTCACAGAGTTGAACCTACCTATTGATAGATAAGTTTTGAGAAACCCTTTTTGTAGAATCTGCAAGTGAATATTTGGCGCGATTTGAGGCCTATGCTGGAAATGGAAATATCTTCACATGGAAACTAGACAGATGAATTCTCAGAAACGTCTTTGTGATGAGTGCATTCAACTCACAGACTTGAAGCCTCCTTTTGAAAGAACAGTTTCGAAACAATCCTTTTGTAGAATCTGCAAGTGGATATTTGCAGCGCTTTGAGGGCTATGCTGGAAAAGTAATATCTTCACCTAAAATCTAGACAGAAGCGTCCTCAGAAACTTCTTTGTGATGTCTGCATTGAACTCACAGAGCTGAACCTTTCTTTTGATACAGAAGTTTTGAAACACTCTTTTCGTAGAATCTTCAAGTGGATGTATGGAGTGCTTTGAGGCCTATGCTGGAAAAGGAAATATCTTCACGTAGAAACTAGACAAAAGCATTCTCAGAAAGTTCCCTGTGCTTTGTGAATTCAACTCACAGAGTTGAACATTCCCTTTGATAGAGCAGTTTTGAAACACTCTTTTTGTAGAATCTGCAAGTGGATATTTGGAGCGCTTTGAGGCCTATGCTGCCAAAGGAAATATCATTGCACACAAACCAGATGGAAGCGTTCTCAGAAACTACTTTGTGATGAGTGCATTCAACTCGCAGAGTTGAATCTTCCTTCCAATAGACCAGTTTTGAAACGCTGTTTTTGTAGACTCCGCAAGTGGCTATTTGGAGCTCTTTGAGGCTTATGCTGGAAAAGGAAATATCTTCATCTACAAAGTAAACAGAAGCATTCTCAGAAACTTCTTTGTCATGTGGGGATTGAACTCACAGAGTTGAACATTCCTTTTCATAGAGCAGTTTGGCAACACTCTTTTTGTGGAAAGTGCAAGTGGATATTTGATGCGATGGCGGCATCTAGTGGATAAGGAAATACATTCAGATGAAAACAAGATCGAACCATTCTCAGAAACTTCTTTGTGATGACTGCATTCTACTCACAGAGTTGAACCTTCCTTTTGATAGAACAGTTTTGAAACACTCTCTTTGTGGAATCTGCAAGTGGCTATTTGGAGCGCTTTGAGGCCTATGCTGGAAAAGGAAATATCTTCACATAAAACCTAGACAGAAGTATTCCCAGAAAGTTTTTCTGATGTGCGCATTCAACTCACCGAGTTGAACCTTCCTTTCGATACAGCAGTTTTGAAACACTCTTTTTGTAGTTTCTGCGAGCGGATATTTGAAGTGCTTTGAGTGCTACACTGCAAAAGCAAATATCTTCACTTAGAATCTTGACAGAAGAATTCTCAGAGATTTCCCTAGGCTGTCTGCATTCAACTCACAGGGTTGAACCTTCCTTTTGATAGAACAGTTTTGAAACACTCTTGCGGTAGAATCTGCAAGTCGATATTTGGAAGGTTTGGAGGCCTATCCTGGGAAAGGAAATATCTTCCCATCAAAACTAGATAGAAGCATTCTCAGAAACCTCTTTGTGATGTGCGCATTCAAGTCACAGAGTTGAAGCTTCCTTTGGATATAGCAGTTTTGAACCACTCTTTTAGTAGAATCTGCAAGTGGATGTTTGGAGAGCTAAGAGGCCAACACTGGAAAAGGAAATATCTTCACGTAAAACCTAGACGGAAGCATTCTCAGAAACTACAATGGGCTTTACGCATTCAACTCACAGAATGCAATGTTCCTTTTGATAGCGCAGTTTTGAAACACTGTTTTGGTAGAATTTGCTAGAGGATGTTTGGAGCGATGTGAGGCCTTTGCTGGAAAAGGAAATATCTTCACATAGAACCTAGACAGAAGCATTCTCAGAAACTCCTTTGTGATGAGTGCATTCAAATCACAGACTTGAACCTTCGTTTTGAAAGAGCGGTTTCGAAACACTCTTTTTGTAGAATCTGCATGTGGATATTTGGAGCGCTTTGAGGCCTATGCTGGAAAATGAAATATCTTCACGTAAAACCTAGACAGAAGTATTCCCAGAAAGTTTTTCTGATGTGCGCATTCAACTCACCGAGTTGAACCTTCCTTTAGATACAGCAGTTTTGAAACACTCTTTTTGTAGTATCTGCGAGGGGATATTTGGAGTGCTTTGAGTGCTACCCTGCAAAAGCAAATATCTTCACTTAGAATCTAGACAGAATAATTCTCAGAGATTTCCCTATGCTCTCTGCATTCAACTCACAGGATTGAACCTTCCTTTTGATAGAACAGTTTTGAAACACTCTTGCGGTAGAATCTGCAAGTCGATATTTGGAGCGCTTTGAGGCCTATGCTGGAAAATGAAATATCTTCACCTAAAAACTAGACGGAAGCATTCTCAGAAACTTCTTTGTGATGAGTGCATTCAACTCACAGAGTTGAAGCTTCCTTTTGATAGAGCAGTTTTGAAACACTCTTTTGTCAGGATCTGAAAGTGGATAATTGGAGCGCTTTGAGGCCAATGCTGGAAAACGAAATCTCATCACATAAAAACTCGACAGAAGCATTCTCTGAAACTTCTTTGTGATGAGTGCATTCAACTCACAGACTCGAACGTTTCTTTTGATAGAACAGTTTTGAAACACTCCTTTTGTAGAATCTGCAAGTGTTTATTTGGAGCGCTTTGAGGCCTATGTTGGAAAAGGACATATCTTCACATCAAAAGTAGGCAGACGCATTCTCAGAAACTTCTTTGTGATGAGTGCATTGAACTCACAGAGTTGAACCTACCTATTGATAGAGAAGTTTTGAAACACCCTTTTTGTAGAATCTGCAAGTGAATATTTGGCGCGATTAGAGGCCTATGCTGGAAATGGAAATATCTTCACATGAAAACTAGACAGATGAATTCTCAGAAACGTCTTTGTGATGAGTGCATTCAACTCACAGACGTGAAGCCTGCTTTTGAAAGAGCCGTTTCGAAACACTCTTTTTGTAGAATCTGCAAGTGGATATTTGGAGCGCTTTGAGGGCTATGCTGGAAAAGTTAATATCTTCACCTAAAAACTAGACAGAAGCCTACTCAGAAACTTCTTTGTGATGTCTGCATTGAACTCACAGAGCTGAACCGTTCTTTTGATACAGAAGTTTTGAAACACTCTTTTCGTAGAATCTTCAAGTGGATGTATGGAGTGCTTTGAGGCCTATGCTGGAAAAGGAAATATCTTCACGTAGAAACTAGATAAAAGCATTCTCAGAAAGTTCCCTGTGCTTTGTGCATTTAACTCACAGAGTTGAACATTCCCTTTGATAGAGCAGTTTTGAAACACTCTTTTTGTAGAATCTGCAAGTGGATATTTGGAACGCTTTGAGGCCTATGCTGCCAAAGGAAATATCCTTGCACACAAACCTGATGGAACCGTTCTCAGAAACTACTTTGTGATGAGTGCATTCAACTCGCAGAGTTGAACCTTCCTTTCGATAGACCAGTTTTGAAACGCTGTTTTTGTAGACTCCGCAAGTGGCTATTTGGAGCTCTTTGAGGCTTATGCTGGAAAAGGAAATAACTTCATCTGCAAAGTAGACAGAAGCATTCTCAGAAACTTCTTTGCCATGTGGGGATTGAACTCACAGAGTTGAACATTCCTTTTCATAGAGCAGTTTGGCAACACTCTTTTTGTGGAAAGTGCAAGTGGATATTTGGTGCGATGGCGGCGTCTAGTGGATAAGGAAATACATTCAGATGAAAACAAGATCGAACCATTCTCAGAAACTTCTTTGTGATGACTGCATTCTACTCACAGAGTTGAACCTTCCTTTTGATAGAACAGTTTTGAAACACTCTCTTTGTGGAATCTACAAGTGGCTATTTGGAGCGCTTTGAGGCCTATGCTGGAAAAGGAAATATCTTCACATAAAACCTAGACAGAAGTATTCCCAGAAAGTTTTTCTGATGTGCGCATTCAACTCACCGAGTTGAACCTTCCTTTAGATACAGCAGTTTTGAAACACTCTTTTTGTAGTATCTGCGAGCGGATATTTGGAGTGCTTTGAGTGCTACACTGCAAAAGCAAATATCTTCACTTAGAATCTAGACAGAAGAATTCTCAGAGATTTCCCTAGGCTCTCTGCATTCAACTCACAGGGTTGAACCTTCCTTTTGATAGAACAGTTTTGAAACACTCTTGCGGTAGAATCTGCAAGTCGATATTTGGAAGGTTTGGAGGCCTATCCTGGGAAAGGAAATATCTTCCCATCAAAACTAGATAGAAGCATTCTCAGAAACGTCTTTCTGATGTGCGCATTCAAGTCACAGAGTTGAAGCTTCCTTTGGATATAGCAGTTTTGAACCACTCTTTTAGTAGAATCTGCAAGTGGATGTTTGGAGAGCTAAGAGGCCAACACTGGAAAAGGAAATATCTTCACGTAAAAACTAGACGGAAGCATTCTCAGAAACTTCAATGGGCTTTACGCATTCAACTCACAGAATGCAATGTTCCTTTTGATAGCGCAGTTTTGAAACACTGTTTTGGTAGAATTTGCTAGAGGATGTTTGGAGCGATGTGAGGCCTTTGCTGGAAAAGGAAATATCTTCACATAGAACCTAGACAGAAGCATTCTCAGAAACTCCGTTGTGATGAGTGCATTCAAATCACAGACTTGAACCTTCGTTTTGAAAGAGCGGTTTTGAAACACTCTTTTTGTAGTATCTGCGAGTGGATATTTGGAGTGATTTGAGTTCTACACTGCAAAAGCAAATATCTTCACTTAGAATCTAGACAGAAGAATTCTCAGAGATTTCCCTAGGCTCTCTGCATTCAACTCACAGGGTTGAATCTTCGTTTTGAAAGAGCTGTTTTGAAACACTCTTTTTGTAGAATCTGCAAGTGGATATTTGGAGCGCTTTGAGGCCTATGCTGGGAAATGAAATATCTTCACCTAAAAACTAGACGGAAGCATTCTCAGAAACTTCTTTGTGATGAGTGCATTCAACTCACAGAGTTGAAGCTTCCTTTTGATAGAGCAGTTTTGAAACACACTTTTAGCAGCATCTGAAAGTGGATATTTGGAGCGCTTTGAGGCCAATGCTGGAAAACGAAATCTCATCACATAAAAACTCGACAGAAGCATTCTCTGAAACTACTTTGTGATGAGTGCATTCAACTCACAGACTCGAACGTTTCTTTTGATAGAACAGTTTTGAAACACTCCTTTTGTAGAATCTGCAATTGTTTATTTGGAGCGCTTTGAGGCCTATGTTGGAAAAGGACATATCTTCACATCAAAAGTAGACAGACGCATTCTCAGAAACTTCTTTGTGATGAGTGCATTGAACTCACAGAGTTGAACCTACCTATTGATAGATAAGTTTTGAGAAACCCTTTTTGTAGAATCTGCAAGTGAATATTTGGCGCGATTTGAGGCCTATGCTGGAAATGGAAATATCTTCACATGGAAACTAGACAGATGAATTCTCAGAAACGTCTTTGTGATGAGTGCATTCAACTCACAGACTTGAAGCCTCCTTTTGAAAGAACAGTTTCGAAACAATCCTTTTGTAGAATCTGCAAGTGGATATTTGCAGCGCTTTGAGGGCTATGCTGGAAAAGTAATATCTTCACCTAAAAACTAGACAGAAGCGTCCTCAGAAACTTCTTTGTGATGTCTGCATTGAACTCACAGAGCTGAACCTTTCTTTTGATACAGAAGTTTTGAAACACTCTTTTCGTAGAATCTTCAAGTGGATGTATGGAGTGCTTTGAGGCCTATGCTGGAAAAGGAAATATCTTCACGTAGAAACTAGACAAAAGCATTCTCAGAAAGTTCCCTGTGCTTTGTGAATTCAACTCACAGAGTTGAACATTCCCTTTGATAGAGCAGTTTTGAAACACTCTTTTTGTAGAATCTGCAAGTGGATATTTGGAGCGCTTTGAGGCCTATGCTGCCAAAGGAAATATCATTGCACACAAACTAGATGGAAGCGTTCTCAGAAACTACTTTGTGATGAGTGCATTCAACTCGCAGAGTTGAACCTTCCTTCCAATAGACCAGTTTTGAAACGCTGTTTTTGTAGACTCCGCAAGTGGCTATTTGGAGCTCTTTGAGGCTTATGCTGGAAAAGGAAATATCTTCATCTACAAAGTAAACAGAAGCATTCTCAGAAACTTCTTTGTCATGTGGGGATTGAACTCACAGAGTTGAACATTCCTTTTCATAGAGCAGTTTGGCAACACTCTTTTTGTGGAAAGTGCAAGTGGATATTTGATGCGATGGCGGCATCTAGTGGATAAGGAAATACATTCAGATGAAAACAAGATCGAACCATTCTCAGAAACTTCTTTGTGATGACTGCATTCTACTCACAGAGTTGAACCTTCCTTTTGATAGAACAGTTTTGAAACACTCTCTTTGTGGAATCTGCAAGTGGCTATTTGGAGCGCTTTGAGGCCTATGCTGGAAAAGGAAATATCTTCACATAAAACCTAGACAGAAGTATTCCCAGAAAGTTTTTCTGATGTGCGCATTCAACTCACCGAGTTGAACCTTCCTTTCGATACAGCAGTTTTGAAACACTCTTTTTGTAGTTTCTGCGAGCGGATATTTGGAGTGCTTTGAGTGCTACACTGCAAAAGCAAATATCTTCACTTAGAATCTTGACAGAAGAATTCTCAGAGATTTCCCTAGGCTGTCTGCATTCAACTCACAGGGTTGAACCTTCCTTTCGATAGAACAGTTTTGAAACACTCTTGCGGTAGAAGCTGCAAGTCGATATTTGGAAGGTTTGGAGGCCTATCCTGGGAAAGGAAATATCTTCCCATCAAAACTAGATAGAAGCATTCTCAGAAACCTCTTTGTGATGTGCGAATTCAAGTCACAGAGTTGAAGCTTCCTTTGGATATAGCAGTTTTGAACCACTCTTTTAGTAGAATCTGCAAGTGGATGTTTGGAGAGCTAAGAGGCCAACACTGGAAAAGGAAATATCTTCACGTAAAAACTAGACGGAAGCATTCTCAGAAACTACAATGGGCTTTACGCATTCAACTCACAGAATGCAATGTTCCTTTTGATAGCGCAGTTTTGAAACACTGTTTTGGTAGAATTTGCTAGAGGATGTTTGGAGCGATGTGAGGCCTTTGCTGGAAAAGGAAATATCTTCACATAGAACCTAGACAGAAGCATTCTCAGAAACTCCTTTGTGATGAGTGCATTCAAATCACAGACTTGAACCTTCGTTTTGAAAGAGCGGTTTCGAAACACTCTTTTTGTAGAATCTGCATGTGGATATTTGGAGCGCTTTGAGGCCTATGCTGGAAAATGAAATATCTTCACGTATAACCTAGACAGAAGTATTCCCAGAAAGTTTTTCTGATGTGCGCATTCAACTCACCGAGTTGAACCTTCCTTTAGATACAGCAGTTTTGAAACACTCTTTTTGTAGTATCTGCGAGGGGATATTTGGAGTGCTTTGATTGCTACCCTGCAAAAGCAAATGTCTTCACTTAGAATCTAGACAGAATAATTCTCAGAGATTTCCCTATGCTCTGCATTCAACTCACAGGATTGAACCTTCCTTTTGATAGAACAGTTTTGAAACACTCTTGCGGTAGAATCTGCAAGTCGATATTTGGAGCGCTTTGAGGCCTATGCTGGAAAAAGAAATATCTTCACCTAAAAACTAGACGGAAGCATTCTCAGAAACTTCTTTGTGATGAGTGCATTCAACTCACAGAGTTGAAGCTTCCTTTTGATAGAGCAGTTTTGAAACACTCTTTTGGCAGGATCTGAAAGTGGATAATTGGAGCGCTTTGAGGCCAATGCTGGAAAACGAAATCTCATCACATAAAAACTCGACAGAAGCATTCTCTGAAACTTCTTTGTGATGAGTGCATTCAACTCACAGACTCGAACGTTTCTTTTGATAGAACAGTTTTGAAACACTCCTTTTGTAGAATCTGCAAGTGTTTATTTGGAGCGCTTTGAGGCCAATGTTGGAAAAGGACATATCTTCACATCAAAAGTAGGCAGACGCATTCTCAGAAACTTCTTTGTGATGAGTGCATTGAACTCACAGAGTTGAACCTACCTATTGATAGAGAAGTTTTGAAACACCCTTTTTGTAGAATCTGCAAGTGAATATTTGGCGCGATTAGAGGCCTATGCTGGAAATGGAAATATCTTCACATGAAAACTAGACAGATGAATTCTCAGAAACGTCTTTGTGATGAGTGCATTCAACTCACAGACGTGAAGCCTGCTTTTGAAAGAGCCGTTTCGAAACACTCTTTTTGTAGAATCTGCAAGTGGATATTTGGAGCGCTTTGAGGGCTATGCTGGAAAAGTTAATATCTTCACCTAAAAACTAGACAGAAGCCTACTCAGAAACTTCTTTGTGATGTCTGCATTGAACTCACAGAGCTGAACCGTTCTTTTGATACAGAAGTTTTGAAACACTCTTTTCGTAGAATCTTCAAGTGGATGTATGGAGTGCTTTGAGGCCTATGCTGGAAAAGGAAATATCTTCACGTAGAAACTAGATAAAAGCATTCTCAGAAAGTTCCCTGTGCTTTGTGCATTCAACTCACAGAGTTGAACATTCCCTTTGATAGAGCAGTTTTGAAACACTCTTTTTGTAGAATCTGCAAGTGGATATTTGGAACGCTTTGAGGCCTATGCTGCCAAAGGAAATATCCTTGCACACAAACTAGACGGAAGCGTTCTCAGAAACTACTTTGTGATGAGTGCATTCAACTCGCAGAGTTGAACCTTCCTTTCGATAGACCAGTTTTGAAACGCTGTTTTTGTAGACTCCGCAAGTGGCTATTTGGAGCTCTTTGAGGCTTATGCTGGAAAAGGAAATATCTTCATCTGCAAAGTAGACAGAAGCATTCTCAGAAACTTCTTTGCCATGTGGGGATTGAACTCACAGAGTTGAACATTCCTTTTCATAGAGCAGTTTGGCAACACTCTTTTTGTGGAAAGTGCAAGTGGATATTTGGTGCGATGGCGGCGTCTAGTGGATAAGGAAATACATTCAGATGAAAACAAGATCGAACCATTCTCAGAAACTTCTTTGTGATGACTGCATTCTACTCACAGAGTTGAACCTTCCTTTTGATAGAACAGTTTTGAAACACTCTCTTTGTGGAATCTACAAGTGGCTATTTGGAGCGCTTTGAGGCCTATGCTGGAAAAGGAAATATCTTCACATAAAACCTAGACAGAAGTATTCCCAGAAAGTTTTTCTGATGTGCGCATTCAACTCACCGAGTTGAACCTTCCTTTAGATACAGCAGTTTTGAAACACTCTTTTTGTAGTATCTGCGAGCGGATATTTGGAGTGCTTTGAGTGCTACACTGCAAAAGCAAATATCTTCACTTAGAATCTAGACAGAAGAATTCTCAGAGATTTCCCTAGGCTCTCTGCATTCAACTCACAGGGTTGAACCTTCCTTTTGATAGAACAGTTTTGAAACACTCTTGCGGTAGAATCTGCAAGTCGATATTTGGAAGGTTTGGAGGCCTATCCTGGGAAAGGAAATATCTTCCCATCAAAACTAGATAGAAGCATTCTCAGAAACGTCTTTCTGATGTGCGCATTCAAGTCACAGAGTTGAAGCTTCCTTTGGATATAGCAGTTTTGAACCACTCTTTTAGTAGAATCTGCAAGTGGATGTTTGGAGAGCTAAGAGGCCAACACTGGAAAAGGAAATATCTTCACGTAAAAACTAGACGGAAGCATTCTCAGAAACTTCAATGGGCTTTACGCATTCAACTCACAGAATGCAATGTTCCTTTTGATAGCGCAGTTTTGAAACACTGTTTTGGTAGAATTTGCTAGAGGATGTTTGGAGCGATGTGAGGCCTTTGCTGGAAAAGGAAATATCTTCACATAGAACCTAGACAGAAGCATTCTCAGAAACTCCGTTGTGATGAGTGCATTCAAATCACAGACTTGAACCTTCGTTTTGAAAGAGCGGTTTTGAAACACTCTTTTTGTAGTATCTGCGAGTGGATATTTGGAGTGATTTGAGTTCTACACTGCAAAAGCAAATATCTTCACTTAGAATCTAGACAGAAGAATTCTCAGAGATTTCCCTAGGCTCTCTGCATTCAACTCACAGGGTTGAATCTTCGTTTTGAAAGAGCGGTTTTGAAACACTCTTTTTGTAGAATCTGCAAGTGGATATTTGGAGCGCTTTGAGGCCTATGCTGGGAAATGAAATATCTTCACCTAAAAACTAGACGGAAGCATTCTCAGAAACTTCTTTGTGATGAGTGCATTCAACTCACAGAGTTGAAGCTTCCTTTTGATAGAGCAGTTTTGAAACACACTTTTAGCAGCATCTGAAAGTGGATATTTGGAGCGCTTTGAGGCCAATGCTGGAAAACGAAATCTCATCACATAAAAACTCGACAGAAGCATTCTCTGAAACTTCTTTGTGATGAGTGCGTTCAACTCACAGACTCGAACGTTTCTTTTGATAGAACAGTTTTGAAACACTCCTTTTGTAGAATCTGCAATTGTTTATTTGGAGCGCTTTGAGGCCTATGTTGGAAAAGGACATATCTTCACATCAAAAGTAGACAGACGCATTCTCAGAAACTTCTTTGTGATGAGTGCATTGAACTCACAGAGTTGAACCTACCTATTGATAGATAAGTTTTGAGAAACCCTTTTTGTAGAATCTGCAAGTGAATATTTGGCGCGATTTGAGGCCTATGCTGGAAATGGAAATATCTTCACATGGAAACTAGACAGATGAATTCTCAGAAACGTCTTTGTGATGAGTGCATTCAACTCACAGACTTGAAGCCTCCTTTTGAAAGAACAGTTTCGAAACAATCCTTTTGTAGAATCTGCAAGTGGATATTTGCAGCGCTTTGAGGGCTATGCTGGAAAAGTAATATCTTCACCTAAAATCTAGACAGAAGCGTCCTCAGAAACTTCTTTGTGATGTCTGCATTGAACTCACAGAGCTGAACCTTTCTTTTGATACAGAAGTTTTGAAACACTCTTTTCGTAGAATCTTCAAGAGGATGTATGGAGTGCTTTGAGGCCTATGCTGGAAAAGGAAATATCTTCACGTAGAAACTAGACAAAAGCATTCTCAGAAAGTTCCCTGTGCTTTGTGAATTCAACTCACAGAGTTGAACATTCCCTTTGATAGAGCAGTTTTGAAACACTCTTTTTGTAGAATCTGCAAGTGGATATTTGGAGCGCTTTGAGGCCTATGCTGCCAAAGGAAATATCATTGCACACAAACCAGATGGAAGCGTTCTCAGAAACTACTTTGTGATGAGTGCATTCAACTCGCAGAGTTGAACCTTCCTTCCAATAGACCAGTTTTGAAACGCTGTTTTTGTAGACTCCGCAAGTGGCTATTTGGAGCTCTTTGAGGCTTATGCTGGAAAAGGAAATATCTTCATCTACAAAGTAAACAGAAGCATTCTCAGAAACTTCTTTGTCATGTGGGGATTGAACTCACAGAGTTGAACATTCCTTTTCATAGAGCAGTTTGGCAACACTCTTTTTGTGGAAAGTGCAAGTGGATATTTGATGCGATGGCGGCATCTAGTGGATAAGGAAATACATTCAGATGAAAACAAGATCGAACCATTCTCAGAAACTTCTTTGTGATGACTGCATTCTACTCACAGAGTTGAACCTTCCTTTTGATAGAACAGTTTTGAAACACTCTCTTTGTGGAATCTGCAAGTGGCTATTTGGAGCGCTTTGAGGCCTATGCTGGAAAAGGAAATATCTTCACATAAAACCTAGACAGAAGTATTCCCAGAAAGTTTTTCTGATGTGCGCATTCAACTCACCGAGTTGAACCTTCCTTTCGATACAGCAGTTTTGAAACACTCTTTTTGTAGTTTCTGCGAGCGGATATTTGGAGTGCTTTGAGTGCTACACTGCAAAAGCAAATATCTTCACTTAGAATCTTGACAGAAGAATTCTCAGAGATTTCCCTAGGCTGTCTGCATTCAACTCACAGGGTTGAACCTTCCTTTTGATAGAACAGTTTTGAAACACTCTTGCGGTAGAATCTGCAAGTCGATATTTGGAAGGTTTGGAGGCCTATCCTGGGAAAGGAAATATCTTCCCATCAAAACTAGATAGAAGCATTCTCAGAAACCTCTTTGTGATGTGCGCATTCAAGTCACAGAGTTGAAGCTTCCTTTGGATATAGCAGTTTTGAACCACTCTTTTAGTAGAATCTGCAAGTGGATGTTTGGAGAGCTAAGAGGCCAACACTGGAAAAGGAAATATCTTCACGTAAAAACTAGACGGAAGCATTCTCAGAAACTACAATGGGCTTTACGCATTCAACTCACAGAATGCAATGTTCCTTTTGATAGCGCAGTTTTGAAACACTGTTTTGGTAGAATTTGCTAGAGGATGTTTGGAGCGATGTGAGGCCTTTGCTGGAAAAGGAAATATCTTCACATAGAACCTAGACAGAAGCATTCTCAGAAACTCCTTTGTGATGAGTGCATTCAAATCACAGACTTGAACCTTCGTTTTGAAAGAGCGGTTTCGAAACACTCTTTTTGTAGAATCTGCATGTGGATATTTGGAGCGCTTTGAGGCCTATGCTGGAAAATGAAATATCTTCACGTAAAACCTAGACAGAAGTATTCCCAGAAAGTTTTTCTGATGTGCGCATTCAACTCACCGAGTTGAACCTTCCTTTAGATACAGCAGTTTTGAAACACTCTTTTTGTAGTATCTGCGAGGGGATATTTGGAGTGCTTTGAGTGCTACCCTGCAAAAGCAAATATCTTCACTTAGAATCTAGACAGAATAATTCTCAGAGATTTCCCTATGCTCTCTGCATTCAACTCACAGGATTGAACCTTCCTTTTGATAGAACAGTTTTGAAACACTCTTGCGGTAGAATCTGCTAGTCGATATTTGGAGCGCTTTGAGGCCTATGCTGGAAAATGAAATATCTTCACCTAAAAACTAGACGGAAGCATTCTCAGAAACTTCTTTGTGATGAGTGCATTCAACTCACAGAGTTGAAGCTTCCTTTTGATAGAGCAGTTTTGAAACACTCTTTTGTCAGGATCTGAAAGTGGATAATTGGAGCGCTTTGAGGCCAATGCTGGAAAACGAAATCTCATCACATAAAAACTCGACAGAAGCATTCTCTGAAACTTCTTTGTGATGAGTGCATTCAACTCACAGACTCGAACGTTTCTTTTGATAGAACAGTTTTGAAACACTCCTTTTGTAGAATCTGCAAGTGTTTATTTGGAGCGCTTTGAGGCCTATGTTGGAAAAGGACATATCTTCACATCAAAAGTAGGCAGACGCATTCTCAGAAACTTCTTTGTGATGAGTGCATTGAACTCACAGAGTTGAACCTACCTATTGATAGAGAAGTTTTGAAACACCCTTTTTGTAGAATCTGCAAGTGAATATTTGGCGCGATTAGAGGCCTATGCTGGAAATGGAAATATCTTCACATGAAAACTAGACAGATGAATTCTCAGAAACGTCTTTGTGATGAGTGCATTCAACTCACAGACGTGAAGCCTGCTTTTGAAAGAGCCGTTTCGAAACACTCTTTTTGTAGAATCTGCAAGTGGATATTTGGAGCGCTTTGAGGGCTATGCTGGAAAAGTTAATATCTTCACCTAAAAACTAGACAGAAGCCTACTCAGAAACTTCTTTGTGATGTCTGCATTGAACTCACAGAGCTGAACCGTTCTTTTGATACAGAAGTTTTGAAACACTCTTTTCGTAGAATCTTCAAGTGGATGTATGGAGTGCTTTGAGGCCTATGCTGGAAAAGGAAATATCTTCACGTAGAAACTAGATAAAAGCATTCTCAGAAAGTTCCCTGTGCTTTGTGCATTTAACTCACAGAGTTGAACATTCCCTTTGATAGAGCAGTTTTGAAACACTCTTTTTGTAGAATCTGCAAGTGGATATTTGGAACGCTTTGAGGCCTATGCTGCCAAAGGAAATATCCTTGCACACAAACTTGATGGAAGCGTTCTCAGAAACTACTTTGTGATGAGTGCATTCAACTCGCAGAGTTGAACCTTCCTTTCGATAGACCAGTTTTGAAACGCTGTTTTTGTAGACTCCGCAAGTGGCTATTTGGAGCTCTTTGAGGCTTATGCTGGAAAAGGAAATAACTTCATCTGCAAAGTAGACAGAAGCATTCTCAGAAACTTCTTTGCCATGTGGGGATTGAACTCACAGAGTTGAACATTCCTTTTCATAGAGCAGTTTGGCAACACTCTTTTTGTGGAAAGTGCAAGTGGATATTTGGTGCGATGGCGGCGTCTAGTGGATAAGGAAATACATTCAGATGAAAACAAGATCGAACCATTCTCAGAAACTTCTTTGTGATGACTGCATTCTACTCACAGAGTTGAACCTTCCTTTTGATAGAACAGTTTTGAAACACTCTCTTTGTGGAATCTACAAGTGGCTATTTGGAGCGCTTTGAGGCCTATGCTGGAAAAGGAAATATCTTCACATAAAACCTAGACAGAAGTATTCCCAGAAAGTTTTTCTGATGTGCGCATTCAACTCACCGAGTTGAACCTTCCTTTCGATACAGCAGTTTTGAAACACTCTTTTTGTAGTATCTGCGAGCGGATATTTGGAGTGCTTTGAGTGCTACACTGCAAAAGCAAATATCTTCACTTAGAGTCTAGACAGAAGAATTCTCAGAGATTTCCCTAGGCTCTCTGCATTCAACTCAGAGGGTTGAACCTTCCTTTTGATAGAACAGTTTTGAAACACTCTTGCGGTAGAATCTGCAAGTCGATATTTGGAAGGTTTGGAGGCCTATCCTGGGAAAGGAAATATCTTCCCATCAAAACTAGATAGAAGCATTCTCAGAAACGTCTTTCTGATGTGCGCATTCAAGTCACAGAGTTGAAGCTTCCTTTGGATATAGCAGTTTTGAACCACTCTTTTAGTAGAATCTGCAAGTGGATGTTTGGAGAGCTAAGAGGCCAACACTGGAAAAGGAAATATCTTCACGTAAAAACTAGACGGAAGCATTCTCAGAAACTTCAATGGGCTTTACACATTCAACTCACAGAATGCAATGTTCCTTTTGATAGCGCAGTTTTGAAACACTGTTTTGGTAGAATTTGCTAGAGGATGTTTGGAGCGATGTGAGGCCTTTGCTGGAAAAGGAAATATCTTCACATAGAACCTAGACAGAAGCATTCTCAGAAACTCCGTTGTGATGAGTGCATTCAAATCACAGACTTGAACCTTCGTTTTGAAAGAGCGGTTTTGAAACACTCTTTTTGTAGTATCTGCGAGTGGATATTTGGAGTGATTTGAGTTCTACACTGCAAAAGCAAATATCTTCACTTAGAATCTAGACAGAAGAATTCTCAGAGATTTCCCTAGACTCTCTGCATTCAACTCACAGGGTTGAATCTTCGTTTTGAAAGAGCGGTTTTGAAACACTCTTTTTGTAGAATCTGCAAGTGGATATTTGGAGCGCTTTGAGGCCTATGCTGGGAAATGAAATATCTTCACCTAAAAACTAGACGGAAGCATTCTCAGAAACTTCTTTGTGATGAGTGCATTCAACTCACAGAGTTGAAGCTTCCTTTTGATAGAGCAGTTTTGAAACACACTTTTAGCAGCATCTGAAAGTGGATATTTGGAGCACTTTGAGGCCAATGCTGGAAAACGAAATCTCATCACATAAAAACTCGACAGAAGCATTCTCTGAAACTTCTTTGTGATGAGTGCGTTCAACTCACAGACTCGAACGTTTCTTTTGATAGAACAGTTTTGAAACACTCCTTTTGTAGAATCTGCAATTGTTTATTTGGAGCGCTTTGAGGCCTATGTTGGAAAAGGACATATCTTCACATCAAAAGTAGACAGACGCATTCTCAGAAACTTCTTTGTGATGAGTGCATTGAACTCACAGGGTTGAACCTACCTATTGATAGATAAGTTTTGAGAAACCCTTTTTGTAGAATCTGCAAGTGAATATTTGGCGCGATTTGAGGCCTATGATGAAAATGGAAATATCTTCACATGAAAACTAGACAGATGAATTCTCAGAAACGTCTCTGTGATGAGTGCATTCAACTAACAGACTTAAAGCCTCCTTTTGAAAGAACAGTTTCGAAACAATCCTTTTGTAGAATCTGCAAGTGGATATTTGCAGCGCTTTGAGGGCTATGCTGGAAAAGTAATATCTTCACCTAAAAACTACACAGAAGCGTACTCAGAAACTTCTCTGTGATGTCTGCATTGAACTCACAGAGCTGAACCTTTCTTTTGATACAGAAGTTGTGAAACACTCTTTTCGTAGAATCTTCAAGTAGATGTATGGAGTGCTTTGAGGCCTATGCTGGAAAAGGAAATATCTTCACGTAGAAACTAGACAAAAGCATTCTCAGAAAGTTCCCTGTGCTTTGTGCATTCAACTCACAGAGTTGAACATTCCCTTTGATAGAGCAGTTTTGAAACACTCTTTTTGTAGAATCTGCAAGTGTATATTTGGAGAGCTTTGAGGCCTATGCTGCCAAAGGAAATATCATTGCACACAAACTAGATGGAAGCGTTCTCAGAAACTACTTTGTGATGAGTGCATTCAACTCGCAGGGTTGAACCTTCCTTTCGATAGACCAGTTTTGAAACCCTGTTTTTGTAGAATCCGCAAGTGGCTATTTGGAGCTCTTTGAGGCATATGCTGGAAAGGTTCATATCTTCACCTAAGAACTAGACAGAAGCATACTCAGAAACTTCTTTGTGATGTCTGCATTGAACTCACAGAGCTGAACCTTTCTTTTGATACAGAAGTTTTGAAACACTCTTTTCGTAGAATCTTCAAGTGGATGTATTGAGTGCTTTGAGGCCTATGCTGGAAAAGGAAATATCTTCACGTAGAAACTAGACAAACGCATTCTCAGAAAGTTCCCTGTGCTTTGTGCATTCAACTCACAGAGTTGAACACTCCCTTGGATAGAGTAGTTTTGAAACACTCTTTTTGTAGAATCTGCAAGTGGATATTTGGAGCGCTTTGAGGCCTATGCTGCCAAAGGAAATATCATTGCACACAAACTAGATGGAAGCGTTCTCAGAAACTTCTTTGTGATGAGTGCATTCAACTCGCAGAGTTGAACCTTCCTTTCGATAGACCAGTTTTGAAACGCTGTTTTTGCAGAATCCGCAAGTAGCTATTTGGAGCTCTTTGAGGCTTATGCTGGAAAAGGAAATATCTTCATCTACAAAGTAGACAGAAGCATTCTCAGAAACTTCTTTGTCATGTGGGGATTGAACTCACAGAGTTGAACATTCCTTTTCATAGAGCAGTTTTGCAACACTCTTTCTGTGGAAAGTGCAAGTGGATATTTGGTGCGATTGTGGCATCTAGTGGATAAGGAAATACATTCAGATGAAAACAAGATACAACCATTCTCAGAAACTTCTTTGTGATGACTGCATTCTACTCACAGAGTTGAACCTTCCTCTTGATAGAACAGTTTTGAAACACTCTTTTTGTGGAATCTGCAAGTGGCTATTTGGAGCGCTTTGAGGCCTATGCTAGAAAAGGAAATATCTTCACATAAAACCTAGACAGAAGTATTCCCAGAAAGTTTTTCTGATGTGCGCAGTCAACTCACCGAGTTGAACCTTCCTTTCGATACAGCAGTTTTGAAACACTCTTTTTGTTGTGTCTGCGAGTGGATATTTGCAGTGCTTTGAGTGCTACACTGCAAAAGCAAATATCTTCACTTAGAATCTTGACAGAAGAATTCTCAGAGATTTCCCAAGGCTCTCTGCATTCAACCCACAGGGTTGAACCTTCCTTTTGATAGAACAGTTTTGAAACACTCTTGCGGTAGAATCTGCAAGTCGATATTTGGAACGTTTGGAGGCCTATCCTGGGAAAGGAAATATCTTCCCATCAAAACTAGATAGAAGCATTCTCAGAAACCTCTTTGTGATGTGCGCATTCAAGTCACAGAGTTGAAACTTCCTTTGGATATAGCAGTTTTGAACCACTCTTTTAGTAGAATCTGCAAGTGGATGTTTGGAGAGCTAAGAGGCCAACACTGGAAAAGGAAATATCTTCACGTAAAAACTAGACGGAAGCATTCTCAGAAACTTCAATGGGCTTTACGCATTCAACTCACAGAATGCAATGTTCCTTTTGATAGCGCAGTTTTGAAACACTGTTTTTGTAGAATTTGCTAGAGGATGTTTGGAGCGATGTGAGGCCTTTGCTGGAAAAGGAAATATCTTCACATACAACCTAGACAGAAGCATTCTCAGAAAATCCTTTGTGATGAGTGCATTCAAATCACAGACTTGAACCTTCGTTTTGAAAGAGCGGTTTTTAAACACTCTTTTTGTAGAATCTGCAAGTGGATATTTGGAACGCTTTGAGGCCTATGCTGGAAAATGAAATATCTTCACCTAAAAACCAGACGGAAGCATTCTCTGAAACTTCTTTGTGATGAGTGCATTCAACTCACAGACTCGAACGTTTCTTTTGATAGAACAGTTTAGAAACACTCCTTTTGTAGAATCTGCAAGTGTTTATTTGGAGCGCTTTGAGGCCTATGTTGGAAAAGGACATATCTTCACATCAAAAGTAGACAGACGCATTCTCAGAAACTTCTTTGTGATGAGTGCATTGAACTCACAGAGTTGAACCTACCTATTGATAGAGAAGTTTTGAAACACCCTTTTTGTAGAATCTGCAAGTGAATATTTGGCGCGATTTGAGGCCTATGCTGGAAATGGAAATATCTTCACATGAAAACTAGACAGATGAATTCTCAGAAACGTCTTTGTGATGAGTGCATTCAACTCACAGACTTGAAGCTTCCTTTTGAAAGAGCAGTTTCGAAACACTCTTTTTGTAGAATCTGCAAGTGGATATTTGGAGCGCTTTGAGGGCTATGCTGGAAAATTTAATACCTTCACGTAAAAACTAGACAGAAGCATACTCAGAAACTTCTTTGTGATGTGTGCATTGAACTCACAGAGTTGAACCTTTCTTTTCATACAGAAATTTTGAAACACTCTTTTCGTAGAATCTTCAAGTGGATGTATGGAGTGCTTGGAGGCCTATGCTGGAAAAAGGAAATACCTTCACGTAGAAACTAGATAAAAGCATTCTCAGAAAATTGTTTGTGATGAGTGCATTCAACTCACAGACTCGAACGTTTCTTTTGATAGAACAGTTTAGAAACACTCCTTTTGTAGAATCTGCAAGTGTTTATTTGGAGCGCTTTGAGGCCTATGTTGGAAAAGGACATATCTTCACGTCAAAAGTAGACAGACGCATTCTCAGAAACTTCTTTGTGATGAGTGCATTGAACTCACAGAGTTGAACCTGCCGATTGATAGAGAAGTTTTGAAAAACCCTTTTTGTAGAATCTGCAAGTGAATATTTGGCGCGATTTGAGGCCTATGCTGGAAATGGAAATATCTTCACATGAAAACTAGACAGATGAATTCTCAGAAACGTCTTTGTGATGAGTGCATTCAACTCACAGACTTGAAGCTTAATTTTGAAAGAGCAGTTTCGAAACACTCTTTTTGTAGAATCTGCAAGTGGATATTTGGAGCGCTTTGAGGGCTATGCTGGAAAAGTTTATATCTTCACCTAAAAACTAGACAGAAGCATACTCAGAAACTTCTTTGTGATGTGTGCATTGAACTCACAGAGCTGAACCTTTCTTTTGATACAGAATTTTGAAACACTCTTTTCGTAGAATCTTCAAGAGGATGTATGGAGTGCTTTGAGGCCTATGCTGGAAATGGAAATATCTTCACATGAAAACTAGACAGATGAATTCTCAGAAACGTCTTTGTGATGAGTGCATTCAACTCACAGACTTGAAGCCTCCTTTTGAAAGAGCAGTTTCGAAACACACTTTTTGTAGAATCTGCAAGTGGATATTTGGAGCGCTTTGAGGGCTATGCTGGAAAAGTTAATATCTTCACCTAAAAACTAGACAGAAGCCTACTCAGAAACTTCTCTGTTATGTCTGCATTGAACTCACAGAGCTGAACCTTTCTTTTGATACAGAAGTTTTGAAACACTCTTTTCGTAGAATCTTCAAGTGGATGTATGGAGTGCTTTGAGGCCTATGCTGGAAAAGGAAATATCTTCACGTAGAAACTAGATAAAAGCATTCTCAGAAAGTTCCCTGTGCTTTGTGCATTCAACTCACAGAGTTGAACATTCCCTTTGATAGAGCAGTTTTGAAACACTCTTTTTGTAGAATCTGCAAGTGGATATTTGGAGCGCTTTGAGGCCTATGCTGCCAAAGGAAATATCCTTGCACACAAACTAGATGGAAGCGTTCTCAGAAACTACTTTGTGATGAGTGCATTCAATTCGCAGAGTTGAACCTTCCTTTCGATAGACCAGTTTTGAAACGCTGTTTTTGTAGAATCCGCAAGTGGCTATTTGGAGCTCTTTGAGGCTTATGCTGGAAAAGGAAATATCTTCATCTACAAAGTAGACAGAAGCATTCTCAGAAACTTCTTTGTCATGTGGGGATTGAACTCACAGAGTTGAACATTCCTTTTCATAGAGCAGTTTGGCAACACTCTTTTTGTGGAAAGTGCAAGTGGATATTTGGTGCGATGGCGGCGTCTAGTGGATAAGGAAATACATTCAGATGAAAACAAGATCGAACCATTCTCAGAAACTTCTTTGTGATGACTGCATTCTACTCACAGAGTTGAACCTTCCTTTTGATAGAACAGTTTTGAAACACTCTCTTTGTGGAATCTGCAAGTGGCTATTTGGAGCGCTTTGAGGCCTATGCTGGAAAAGGAAATATCTTCACATAAAACCTAGACAGAAGTATTCCCAGAAAGTTTTCTGATGTGCGCATTCAACTCACCGAGTTGAACCTTCCTTTCAATACAGCAGTTTTGAAACACTCTTTTTGTAGTATCTGCGAGCGGATATTTGGAGTGCTTTGAGTGCTACACTGCAAAAGCAAATATCTTCACTTAGAATCTAGACAGAAGAATTCTCAGAGATTTCCCTAGGCTCTCTGCATTCAACTCACAGGGTTGAACCTTCCTTTTGATAGAACAGTTTTGAAACACTCTTGTGGTAGAATCTGCAAGTCGATATTTGGAACGTTTGGAGGCCTATCCTGGGAAAGGAAATATCTTCCCATCAAAACTAGATAGAAGCATTCTCACAAACGTCTTTGTGATGTGCGCATTCAAGTCACAGAGTTGAAGCTTCCTTTGGATATAGCAGTTTTGAACCACTCTTTTAGTAGAATCTGCAAGTGGATGTTTGGAGAGCTAAGAGGCCAACACTGGAAAAGGAAATATCTTCACGTAAAAACTAGACGGAAGCATTCTCAGAAACTTCAATGGGCTTTACGCATTCAACTCACAGAATGCAATGTTCCTTTTGATAGCGCAGTTTTGAAACACTGTTTTGGTAGAATTTGCTAGAGGATGTTTGGAGCGATGTGAGGCCTTTGCTGGAAAAGGAAATACCTTCACATAGAACCTAGACAGAAGCATTCTCAGAAACTTCTTTGTGATGAGTGCATTCAAATCACAGACTTGAACCTTCGTTTTGAAAGAGCGGTTTTGAAACACTCTTTTTGTAGTATCTGCGAGTGGATATTTGGAGTGCTTTGAGTGCTACACTGCAGAAGCAAATATCTTCACTTAGAATCTAGACAGAAGAATTCTCAGAGATTTCCCTAGGCTCTCTGCATTCAACTCACAGGGTTGAACCTTCGTTTTGAAAGAGCGGTTTTGAAACACTCTTTTTGTAGAATCTGCAAGTGGATATTTGGAGCGCTTTGAGGCCTATGCTGGGAAATGAAATATCTTCACCTAAAAACTAGACGGAAGCATTCTCAGAAACTTCTTTGTGATGAGTGCATTCAACTCACAGAGTTGAAGCTTCCTTTTGATAGAGCAGTTTTGAAACACACTTTTAGCAGCATCTGAAAGTGGATATTTGGAGCGCTTTGAGGCCAATGCTGGAAAACGAAATCTCATCACATAAAAACTCGACAGAAGCATTCTCTGAAACTACTTTGTGATGAGTGCATTCAACTCACAGACTCGAACGTTTCTTTTGATAGAACAGTTTTGAAACACTCCTTTTGTAGAATCTGCAATTGTTTATTTGGAGCGCTTTGAGGCCTATGTTGGAAAAGGACATATCTTCACATCAAAAGTAGACAGACGCATTCTCAGAAACTTCTTTGTGATGAGTGCATTGAACTCACAGAGTTGAACCTACCTATTGATAGATAAGTTTTGAGAAACCCTTTTTGTAGAATCTGCAAGTGAATATTTGGCGCGATTTGAGGCCTATGCTGGAAATGGAAATATCTTCACATGGAAACTAGACAGATGAATTCTCAGAAACGTCTTTGTGATGAGTGCATTCAACTCACAGACTTGAAGCCTCCTTTTGAAAGAACAGTTTCGAAACAATCCTTTTGTAGAATCTGCAAGTGGATATTTGCAGCGCTTTGAGGGCTATGCTGGAAAAGTAATATCTTCACCTAAAAACTAGACAGAAGCGTCCTCAGAAACTTCTTTGTGATGTCTGCATTGAACTCACAGAGCTGAACCTTTCTTTTGATACAGAAGTTTTGAAACACTCTTTTCGTAGAATCTTCAAGTGGATGTATGGAGTGCTTTGAGGCCTATGCTGGAAAAGGAAATATCTTCACGTAGAAACTAGACAAAAGCATTCTCAGAAAGTTCCCTGTGCTTTGTGAATTCAACTCACAGAGTTGAACATTCCCTTTGATAGAGCAGTTTTGAAACACTCTTTTTGTAGAATCTGCAAGTGGATATTTGGAGCGCTTTGAGGCCTATGCTGCCAAAGGAAATATCATTGCACACAAACTAGATGGAAGCGTTCTCAGAAACTACTTTGTGATGAGTGCATTCAACTCGCAGAGTTGAACCTTCCTTCCAATAGACCAGTTTTGAAACGCTGTTTTTGTAGACTCCGCAAGTGGCTATTTGGAGCTCTTTGAGGCTTATGCTGGAAAAGGAAATATCTTCATCTACAAAGTAAACAGAAGCATTCTCAGAAACTTCTTTGTCATGTGGGGATTGAACTCACAGAGTTGAACATTCCTTTTCATAGAGCAGTTTGGCAACACTCTTTTTGTGGAAAGTGCAAGTGGATATTTGGTGCGATGGCGGCATCTAGTGGATAAGGAAATACATTCAGATGAAAACAAGATCGAACCATTCTCAGAAACTTCTTTGTGATGACTGCATTCTACTCACAGAGTTGAACCTTCCTTTTGATAGAACAGTTTTGAAACACTCTCTTTGTGGAATCTGCAAGTGGCTATTTGGAGCGCTTTGAGGCCTATGCTGGAAAAGGAAATATCTTCACATAAAACCTAGACAGAAGTATTCCCAGAAAGTTTTTCTGATGTGCGCATTCAACTCACCGAGTTGAACCTTCCTTTCGATACAGCAGTTTTGAAACACTCTTTTTGTAGTTTCTGCGAGCGGATATTTGGAGTGCTTTGAGTGCTACACTGCAAAAGCAAATATCTTCACTTAGAATCTTGACAGAAGAATTCTCAGAGATTTCCCTAGGCTGTCTGCATTCAACTCACAGGGTTGAACCTTCCTTTCGATAGAACAGTTTTGAAACACTCTTGCGGTAGAATCTGCAAGTCGATATTTGGAAGGTTTGGAGGCCTATCCTGGGAAAGGAAATATCTTCCCATCAAAACTAGATAGAAGCATTCTCAGAAACCTCTTTGTGATGTGCGCATTCAAGTCACAGAGTTGAAGCTTCCTTTGGATATAGCAGTTTTGAACCACTCTTTTAGTAGAATCTGCAAGTGGATGTTTGGAGAGCTAAGAGGCCAACACTGGAAAAGGAAATATCTTCACGTAAAAACTAGACGGAAGCATTCTCAGAAACTACAATGGGCTTTACGCATTCAACTCACAGAATGCAATGTTCCTTTTGATAGCGCAGTTTTGAAACACTGTTTTGGTAGAATTTGCTAGAGGATGTTTGGAGCGATGTGAGGCCTTTGCTGGAAAAGGAAATATCTTCACATAGAACCTAGACAGAAGCATTCTCAGAAACTCCTTTGTGATGAGTGCATTCAAATCACAGACTTGAACCTTCGTTTTGAAAGAGCGGTTTCGAAACACTCTTTTTGTAGAATCTGCATGTGGATATTTGGAGCGCTTTGAGGCCTATGCTGGAAAATGAAATATCTTCACGTAAAACCTAGACAGAAGTATTCCCAGAAAGTTTTTCTGATGTGCGCATTCAACTCACCGAGTTGAACCTTCCTTTAGATACAGCAGTTTTGAAACACTCTTTTTGTAGTATCTGCGAGGGGATATTTGGAGTGCTTTGAGTGCTACCCTGCAAAAGCAAATATCTTCACTTAGAATCTAGACAGAATAATTCTCAGAGATTTCCCTATGCTCTCTGCATTCAACTCACAGGATTGAACCTTCCTTTTGATAGAACAGTTTTGAAACACTCTTTTGGCAGGATCTGAAAGTGGATAATTGGAGCGCTTTGAGGCCAATGCTGGAAAACGAAATCTCATCACATAAAAACTCGACAGAAGCATTCTCTGAAACTTCTTTGTGATGAGTGCATTCAACTCACAGACTCGAACGTTTCTTTTGATAGAACAGTTTTGAAACACTCCTTTTGTAGAATCTGCAAGTGTTTATTTGGAGCGCTTTGAGGCCTATGTTGGAAAAGGACATATCTTCACATCAAAAGTAGGCAGACGCATTCTCAGAAACTTCTTTGTGATGAGTGCATTGAACTCACAGAGTTGAACCTACCTATTGATAGAGAAGTTTTGAAACACCCTTTTTGTAGAATCTGCAAGTGAATATTTGGCGCGATTAGAGGCCTATGCTGGAAATGGAAATATCTTCACATGAAAACTAGACAGATGAATTCTCAGAAACGTCTTTGTGATGAGTGCATTCAACTCACAGACGTGAAGCCTGCTTTTGAAAGAGCCGTTTCGAAACACTCTTTTTGTAGAATCTGCAAGTGGATATTTGGAGCGCTTTGAGGGCTATGCTGGAAAAGTTAATATCTTCACCTAAAAACTAGACAGAAGCCTACTCAGAAACTTCTTTGTGATGTCTGCATTGAACTCACAGAGCTGAACCGTTCTTTTGATACAGAAGTTTTGAAACACTCTTTTCGTAGAATCTTCAAGTGGATGTATGGAGTGCTTTGAGGCCTATGCTGGAAAAGGAAATATCTTCACGTAGAAACTAGATAAAAGCATTCTCAGAAAGTTCCCTGTGCTTTGTGCATTCAACTCACAGAGTTGAACATTCCCTTTGATAGAGCAGTTTTGAAACACTCTTTTTGTAGAATCTGCAAGTGGATATTTGGAACGCTTTGAGGCCTATGCTGCCAAAGGAAATATCCTTGCACACAAACTAGACGGAAGCGTTCTCAGAAACTACTTTGTGATGAGTGCATTCAACTCGCAGAGTTGAACCTTCCTTTCGATAGACCAGTTTTGAAACGCTGTTTTTGTAGACTCCGCAAGTGGCTATTTGGAGCTCTTTGAGGCTTATGCTGGAAAAGGAAATATCTTCATCTGCAAAGTAGACAGAAGCATTCTCAGAAACTTCTTTGCCATGTGGGGATTGAACTCACAGAGTTGAACATTCCTTTTCATAGAGCAGTTTGGCAACACTCTTTTTGTGGAAAGTGCAAGTGGATATTTGGTGCGATGGCGGCGTCTAGTGGATAAGGAAATACATTCAGATGAAAACAAGATCGAACCATTCTCAGAAACTTCTTTGTGATGACTGCATTCTACTCACAGAGTTGAACCTTCCTTTTGATAGAACAGTTTTGAAACACTCTCTTTGTGGAATCTACAAGTGGCTATTTGGAGCGCTTTGAGGCCTATGCTGGAAAAGGAAATATCTTCACATAAAACCTAGACAGAAGTATTCCCAGAAAGTTTTTCTGATGTGCGCATTCAACTCACCGAGTTGAACCTTCCTTTAGATACAGCAGTTTTGAAACACTCTTTTTGTAGTATCTGCGAGCGGATATTTGGAGTGCTTTGAGTGCTACACTGCAAAAGCAAATATCTTCACTTAGAATCTAGACAGAAGAATTCTCAGAGATTTCCCTAGGCTCTCTGCATTCAACTCACAGGGTTGAACCTTCCTTTTGATAGAACAGTTTTGAAACACTCTTGCGGTAGAATCTGCAAGTCGATATTTGGAAGGTTTGGAGGCCTATCCTGGGAAAGGAAATATCTTCCCATCAAAACTAGATAGAAGCATTCTCAGAAACGTCTTTCTGATGTGCGCATTCAAGTCACAGAGTTGAAGCTTCCTTTGGATATAGCAGTTTTGAACCACTCTTTTAGTAGAATCTGCAAGTGGATGTTTGGAGAGCTAAGAGGCCAACACTGGAAAAGGAAATATCTTCACGTAAAAACTAGACGGAAGCATTCTCAGAAACTTCAATGGGCTTTACGCATTCAACTCACAGAATGCAATGTTCCTTTTGATAGCGCAGTTTTGAAACACTGTTTTGGTAGAATTTGCTAGAGGATGTTTGGAGCGATGTGAGGCCTTTGCTGGAAAAGGAAATATCTTCACATAGAACCTAGACAGAAGCATTCTCAGAAACTCCGTTGTGATGAGTGCATTCAAATCACAGACTTGAACCTTCGTTTTGAAAGAGCGGTTTTGAAACACTCTTTTTGTAGTATCTGCGAGTGGATATTTGGAGTGATTTGAGTTCTACACTGCAAAAGCAAATATCTTCACTTAGAATCTAGACAGAAGAATTCTCAGAGATTTCCCTAGGCTCTCTGCATTCAACTCACAGGGTTGAATCTTCGTTTTGAAAGAGCGGTTTTGAAACACTCTTTTTGTAGAATCTGCAAGTGGATATTTGGAGCGCTTTGAGGCCTATGCTGGGAAATGAAATATCTTCACCTAAAAACTAGACGGAAGCATTCTCAGAAACTTCTTTGTGATGAGTGCATTCAACTCACAGAGTTGAAGCTTCCTTTTGATAGAGCAGTTTTGAAACACACTTTTAGCAGCATCTGAAAGTGGATATTTGGAGCGCTTTGAGGCCAATGCTGGAAAACGAAATCTCATCACATAAAAACTCGACAGAAGCATTCTCTGAAACTTCTTTGTGATGAGTGCGTTCAACTCACAGACTCGAACGTTTCTTTTGATAGAACAGTTTTGAAACACTCCTTTTGTAGAATCTGCGATTGTTTATTTGGAGCGCTTTGAGGCCTATGTTGGAAAAGGACATATCTTCACATCAAAAGTAGACAGACGCATTCTCAGAAACTTCTTTGTGATGAGTGCATTGAACTCACAGGGTTGAACCTACCTATTGATAGATAAGTTTTGAGAAACCCTTTTTGTAGAATCTGCAAGTGAATATTTGGCGCGATTTGAGGCCTATGATGAAAATGGAAATATCTTCACATGAAAACTAGACAGATGAATTCTCAGAAACGTCTCTGTGATGAGTGCATTCAACTAACAGACTTAAAGCCTCCTTTTGAAAGAACAGTTTCGAAACAATCCTTTTGTAGAATCTGCAAGTGGATATTTGCAGCGCTTTGAGGGCTATGCTGGAAAAGTAATATCTTCACCTAAAAACTACACAGAAGCGTACTCAGAAACTTCTCTGTGATGTCTGCATTGAACTCACAGAGCTGAACCTTTCTTTTGATACCGAAGTTGTGAAACACTCTTTTCGTAGAATCTTCAAGTAGATGTATGGAGTGCTTTGAGGCCTATGCTGGAAAAGGAAATATCTTCACGTAGAAACTAGACAAAAGCATTCTCAGAAAGTTCCCTGTGCCTTGTGCATTCAACTCACAGAGTTGAACATTCCCTTTGATAGAGCAGTTTTGAAACACTCTTTTTGTAGAATCTGCAAGTGTATATTTGGAGAGCTTTGAGGCCTATGCTGCCAAAGGAAATATCATTGCACACAAACTAGATGGAAGCGTTCTCAGAAACTACTTTGTGATGAGTGCATTCAACTCGCAGGGTTGAACCTTCCTTTCGATAGACCAGTTTTGAAACCCTGTTTTTGTAGAATCCGCAAGTGGCTATTTGGAGCTCTTTGAGGCATATGCTGGAAAGGTTCATATCTTCACCTAAGAACTAGACAGAAGCATACTCAGAAACTTCTTTGTGATGTCTGCATTGAACTCACAGAGCTGAACCTTTCTTTTGATACAGAAGTTTTGAAACACTCTTTTCGTAGAATCTTCAAGTGGATGTATTGAGTGCTTTGAGGCCTATGCTGGAAAAGGAAATATCTTCACGTAGAAACTAGACAAACGCATTCTCAGAAAGTTCCCTGTGCTTTGTGCATTCAACTCACAGAGTTGAACACTCCCTTGGATAGAGTAGTTTTGAAACACTCTTTTTGTAGAATCTGCAAGTGGATATTTGGAGCGCTTTGAGGCCTATGCTGCCAAAGGAAATATCATTGCACACAAACTAGATGGAAGCGTTCTCAGAAACTTCTTTGTGATGAGTGCATTCAACTCGCAGAGTTGAACCTTCCTTTCGATAGACCAGTTTTGAAACGCTGTTTTTGCAGAATCCGCAAGTAGCTATTTGGAGCTCTTTGAGGCTTATGCTGGAAAAGGAAATATCTTCATCTACAAAGTAGACAGAAGCATTCTCAGAAACTTCTTTGTCATGTGGGGATTGAACTCACAGAGTTGAACATTCCTTTTCATAGAGCAGTTTTGCAACACTCTTTCTGTGGAAAGTGCAAGTGGATATTTGGTGCGATTGTGGCATCTATTGGATAAGGAAATACATTCAGATGAAAACAAGATACAACCATTCTCAGAAACTTCTTTGTGATGACTGCATTCTACTCACAGAGTTGAACCTTCCTCTTGATAGAAGAGTTTTGAAACACTCTTTTTGTGGAATCTGCAAGTGGCTATTTGGAGCGCTTTGAGGCCTATGCTAGAAAAGGAAATATCTTCACATAAAACCTAGACAGAAGTATTCCCAGAAAGTTTTTCTGATGTGCGCAGTCAACTCACCGAGTTGAACCTTCCTTTCGATACAGCAGTTTTGAAACACTCTTTTTGTTGTGTCTGCGAGTGGATATTTGCAGTGCTTTGAGTGCTACACTGCAAAAGCAAATATCTTCACTTAGAATCTTGACAGAAGAATTCTCAGAGATTTCCCAAGGCTCTCTGCATTCAACCCACAGGGTTGAACCTTCCTTTTGATAGAACAGTTTTGAAACACTCTTGCGGTAGAATCTGCAAGTCGATATTTGGAACGTTTGGAGGCCTATCCTGGGAAAGGAAATATCTTCCCATCAAAACTAGATAGAAGCATTCTCAGAAACCTCTTTGTGATGTGCGCATTCAAGTCACAGAGTTGAAACTTCCTTTGGATATAGCAGTTTTGAACCACTCTTTTAGTAGAATCTGCAAGTGGATGTTTGGAGAGCTAAGAGGCCAACACTGGAAAAGGAAATATCTTCACGTAAAAACTAGACGGAAGCATTCTCAGAAACTTCAATGGGCTTTACGCATTCAACTCACAGAATGCAATGTTCCTTTTGATAGCGCAGTTTTGAAACACTGTTTTTGTAGAATTTGCTAGAGGATGTTTGGAGCGATGTGAGGCCTTTGCTGGAAAAGGAAATATCTTCACATACAACCTAGACAGAAGCATTCTCAGAAACTCCTTTGTGATGAGTGCATTCAAATCACAGACTTGAACCTTCGTTTTGAAAGAGCGGTTTTTAAACACTCTTTTTGTAGAATCTGCAAGTGGATATTTGGAACGCTTTGAGGCCTATGCTGGAAAATGAAATATCTTCACCTAAAAACCAGACGGAAGCATTCTCTGAAACTTCTTTGTGATGAGTGCATTCAACTCACAGACTCGAACGTTTCTTTTGATAGAACAGTTTAGAAACACTCCTTTTGTAGAATCTGCAAGTGTTTATTTGGAGCGCTTTGAGGCCTATGTTGGAAAAGGACATATCTTCACATCAAAAGTAGACAGACGCATTCTCAGAAACTTCTTTGTGATGAGTGCATTGAACTCACAGAGTTGAACCTACCTATTGATAGAGAAGTTTTGAAACACCCTTTTTGTAGAATCTGCAAGTGAATATTTGGCGCGATTTGAGGCCTATGCTGGAAATGGAAATATCTTCACATGAAAACTAGACAGATGAATTCTCAGAAACGTCTTTGTGATGAGTGCATTCAACTCACAGACTTGAAGCTTCCTTTTGAAAGAGCAGTTTCGAAACACTCTTTTTGTAGAATCTGCAAGTGGATATTTGGAGCGCTTTGAGGGCTATGCTGGAAAATTTAATACCTTCACGTAAAAACTAGACAGAAGCATACTCAGAAACTTCTTTGTGATGTGTGCATTGAACTCACAGAGTTGAACCTTTCTTTTCATACAGAAATTTTGAAACACTCTTTTCGTAGAATCTTCAAGTGGATGTATGGAGTGCTTGGAGGCCTATGCTGGAAAAAGGAAATACCTTCACGTAGAAACTAGATAAAAGCATTCTCAGAAAATTGTTTGTGATGAGTGCATTCAACTCACAGACTCGAACGTTTCTTTTGATAGAACAGTTTAGAAACACTCCTTTTATAGAATCTGCAAGTGTTTATTTGGAGCGCTTTGAGGCCTATGTTGGAAAAGGACATATCTTCACATCAAAAGTAGACAGATGCATTCTCAGAAACTTCTTTGTGATGAGTGCATTGAACTCACAGAGTTGAACCTACCTATTGATAGAGAAGTTTTGAAACACCCTTTTTGTAGAATCTGCAAGTGAATATTTGGCGCGATTTGAGGCCTATGCTGGAAATGGAAATACCTTCACATGAAAACTAGACAGATCAATTCTCAGAAATGTCTTTGTGATGAGTGCATTCAACTCGCAGACTTGAAGCGTCCTTTTGAAAGAGCAGTTTCGAAACACTCTTTATGTAGAATCTGCAAGAGGATATTTGGAGCGCTTTGAGGGCTATGCTGGAAAAGTCCATATCTTCACCTAAAAACTAGACAGAAGCATTCTCAGAAACTCCTTTGTGATGAGTGCATTCAACTCACAGAGTTGAACCTTCCTTTTGATAGAACAGTTTTGAAACACTCTTGTGGTAGAATCTGCAAGTCGATATTTGGAAGGTTTGGAGGCCTATCCTGGGAAAGGAAATATCTTCCCATCAAAACTAGATAGAAGCATTCTCAGAAACTTCTTAGTGATGTACGCATTCAAGTCATAGAGTTGAAGCTTCCTTTTGATATAGCACTTTTGAACCACTCTTTTAGTAGAATCTGCAAGTGGATGTTTGGAGAGCTAAGACGCCAACACTGGAAAAGGAAATATCTTCACGTAAAAACTAGACGGAAGGATTCTCAGAAACTTCAATGGGCTTTACGCATTCAACTCACAGAGTGCAATGTTCCTTTTGAGAGCGCAGATTTAAAACCCTCTTTTTGTAGAAATTGCTATAGGATGTTTGGAGCGACGTGAGGCCTTTGCTGGAAACGGAAATATCTTCACATAAAACCTAGACAGAAGCATTCTCAGAAACTCCTTTGTGATGAGTGCATTCAAATCACAGACTTGAACCTTCCTTTGGAAAGAGCAGTTTTGAAACACTCTTTTTGTAGAATCTGCAAGTGGATATTTGGAGCGCTTTGAGGCCTATGCTGGAAAATGAAATATCTTCACCTAAAAACTAGACGGAAGCATTCTCAGAAACTTCTTTGTGATGAGTGCATTCAACTCGCAGAGTTGAACCTACCTATTGATAAAGAATTTTTGAAACACCCTTTTTGTAGAATCTGCAAGTGAATATTTGGCGCGATTTGAGGCCTATGCTGGAAATGGAAATATCTTCACATGAAAACTAGACAGATGAATTCTCAGAAACGTCTTTGTGATGAGTGCATTCAACTCACAGACTTGAAGCTTCCTTTTGAAAGAGCAGTTTCGAAACACTCTTTTTGTAGAATCTGCAAGTGGATATTTGGAGCGCTTTGAGGGCTATGCTGGAAAAGTTAATACCTTCACGTAAAAACTAGACAGAAGCATACTCAGAAACTTCTTTGTGATGTGTGCATTGAACTCACAGAGTTGAACATTTCTTTTCATACAGAAGTTTTGAAACACTCTTTTCGTAGAATCTTCAAGTGGATGTATGGAGTGCTTGGAGGCCTATGCTGGAAAAAGGAAATACCTTCACGTAGAAACTAGACAAAACCATTCTCAGAAATTTCGCTGTGCTTTGTGCATTCAACTCACAGAGTTGAACATTCCAATGGATAGAGGAGTTTTGAAACACTCTTTTGTAGAATCTGCAAGTGGATATTTGGAGCGCTTTGAGGCCTACGTTGGAAAAGGACATATCTTCACATCAAAAGTAGACAGACGCATTCTCAGAAACTTCTTTGTGATGAATGCATTGAACTCACAGAGTTGAACCTACCTATTGATAGAGAAGTTTTGAAACACCCTTTTTGTAGAATCTGCAAGTGAATATTTGGCGCGATTTGAGGCCTATGCAGGAAACGGAAATATCTTCACATGAAAACTAGACAGATGAATTCTCAGAAACGTCTTTGTGATGAGTGCATTCAACTCACTGACTTGAAGCTTAATTTTGAAAGAGCAGTTTCGAAACACTCTTTTTGTAGAATCTGCAAGTGGATATTTGGAGCGCTTTGAGGGCTATGCTGGAAAAGTTTATATCTTCACCTAAAAACTAGACAGAAGCATACTCAGAAACTTCTTTGTGATGTATGCATTGAACTCACAGAGCTGAACCTTTCCTTTGATACAGAATTTTGAAACACTCTTTTCGTAGAATCTTCAAGTGGATGTATGGAGTGCTTTGAGGCCTATGCTGGAAAAGGAAATATCTTCACGTAGAAACCGGACAAAAGCATTCTCCGAAAATTCTTTGTGATGAGTGCATTCAACTCACAGAGTTGAAGCTTCCTTTTGATAGAGCAGTTTTGAAACTCTCTTTTAGCAGCATCTGCCAGTGGATATTTGGAGCGCTTTGAGGCCAAGGCTGGAAAACGAAATATCATCACATAAAAACTCGACAGAAGCATTCTCTGAAACTTCTTTGTGATGAGTGCATTCAACTCACAGACTCGAACGTTTCTTTTGATAGAACAGTTTAGAAACACTCCTTTTGTAGAATCTGCAAGTGTTTATTTGGAGCGCTTTGAGGACTTTGTTGGAGAAGGACATATCTTCACATCAAAAGTAGACAGACGCATTCTCAGGAACTTCTTTGTGATGAGTGCATTGTACTCACAGAGTTGAACCTACCTATTGATAAAGAAGTTTTGAAACACCCTTTTTGTAGAATCTGCAAGTGAATATTTGGCGCGATTTGAGGCCTATGCTGGAAATGGAAATATCTTCACATGAAAACTAGACAGATGAATTCTCAGAAACGTCTTTGTGATGAGTGCATTCAACTCACAGACTTGAAGCTTCCTTTTGAAAGAGCAGTTTCGAAACACTCTTTTTGTAGAATCTGCAAGTGGATATTTGGAGTGCTTTGAGGGCTATGCTGGAAAAGTTAATACTTTCACCTAAAAACTAGACAGAAGCATACTCAGAAACTTCTTTGTGATGTGTGCATTGAACTCACAGAGTTGAACCTTTCTTTTGATACAGAAGTTTTGAAACACTCTTTTCGTAGAATCTTCAAGTGGATGGATGGAGTGATTTGAGGCCTATGCTGGAAAAGGAAATACCTTCACGTAGAAACGAGACAAAAGCATTCTCAGAAAGTTCCCTGTGCTTTGTGCATTCAACTTACAGAGTTGAACATTCCCTTTGATAGAGCAGTTTTGAAACACTCTTTTTGTAGAATCTGCAAGTGGATATTTGGAGCGCTTTGAGGCCTCTGCTGCCAAAGGAATTATCATTGCATAAAAACTAGATGGAAGCGTTCTCAGAAACTTCCTTGTGATGAGTGCATTCAACTCGCAGAGTGGAACCTTCCTTTCGATAGACCAGTTTTGAAACACTGTTTTTGTAGAATCCGCAAGTGGCTATTTGAAGCTCTTTGAGGCTTATGCTGGAAAAGGAAATATCTTCGTCTACCAACTAGACAGAAGCATTCTCAGAAACTTCTTTGTCATGTGGGGATTGAACTCACAGAGTTGAACATTAATTTACATAGAGCAGTTTTGCAACACCCTTTCGGTGGAAAGTGAAAGTGCTTATTTGGTGCGATGGCGGCATCTAGTGGATAAGGAAATACATTCAGATGAAAACAAGATACATCCATTCTCAGAAACTTCTTTGTGATGACTGCATTCTACTCACAGAGTTGAACCTTCCTTTTGATAGAACAGTTTTGAAACACTCTTTTTGTGGAATCTGCAAGTGGCTATTTGGAGCGCTTTGAGGCCTATGCTGGAAAAGGAAATCTCTTCACATAAAACCTAGACAGAAGTATTCCCAGAAAGTTTTTCTGATGTGCGCATTCAACTCACCGAGTTGAACCTTCCTTTAGATAGAGCAGTTTTGAAACACTCTGTCTGTAGTACCTGCGAGTGGATATTTGGAGTGCTTTGAGTGCTACACTGTAAAAGCAAATATCTTCACTTGGAATCTAGACAGAAGAATTCTCAGAGACTTCCCTGTGCTCTCTGCATTCCACTCACAGAGTTGAACCTTCCTTTTGATAGAACAGTTTTGAAACACTCTTGTGGTAGAATCTGCAAGTCGATATTTGGAAGGTTTGGAGGCCTATCCTGGGAAAGGAAATGTCTTCCCATCAAAACTAGACAGAAGCATTCTCAGAAACTTCTTAGTGATGTGCGCATTCAAGTCACAGAGTTGAAGCTTCCTTTTGATATAGCAGTTTTGAACCACTCTTTTAGTAGAATCTGCAAGTGGATGTTTGGAGAGCTAAGAGGCCAACACTGGAAAAGGAAATCTCTTCACGTAAAAACTAGACGGAAGCATTCTCAGAAACTTCAATGGGCTTTACGCATTCAACTCACAGAGTGCAATGTTGCTTTTGAGAGCGCAGTTTTAAAACACTGTTTTTGTAGAATTTGCTAGAGGATGTTTGGAGCGATGTGAGGCCTTTGCTGGAAAAGGAAATATCTTCACATAAAACCTAGACAGAAGCATTCTCAGAAACTCCTTTGTGATGAGTGCATTCAAATCACACACTTGAACCTTCCTTTGGAAAGAGCAGTTTTGAAACACTCTTTCTGAAGAATCTGCAAGTGGATATTTGGAGCGATTTGAGGCCTATGCTGGAAATGAAATATCTTCACCTAAAAACTAGACGGAAGCATTCTCAGAAACTCCTTTGTGATGAGTGCATTCAACTCACAGAGTTGAAGCTTCCTTTTGATAGAGCAGTTTTGAAACACTCTTTTAGCAGCATCTGCAAGTGGATATTTGGAGGGCTTTGAGGCCAAGGCTGGAAAACGAAATATCATCACATAAAAACTCGACAGAAGCATTCTCTGAAACTTCTTTGTGATGAGTGCATTCAACTCACGGACTCGAACGTTTCTTTTGATAGAACAGTTTAGAAACACTCCTTTTGTAGAATCTGCAAGTGTTTATTTGGAGCGCTTTGAGGCCTATGTTGGAAAAGGACATATCTTCACATCAAAAGTAGACAGACGCATTCTCAGAAACTTCTTTGTGATGAGTGCATTGAACTCACAGAGTTGAACCTACCTATTGATACAGAAGTTTTGAAACACCCTTTTTGTAGAATCTGCAAGTGAATATTTGGCGCGATTTGAGGCCTATGCAGGAAACGGAAATATCTTCACATGAAAACTAGACAGATGAATTCTCAGAAACGTCTTTGTGATGAGTGCATTCAACTCACAGACTTGAAGCTTCCTTTTGAAAGAGCAGTTTCGAAACACTCTTTTTGTAGAATCTGCAAGTGGATATTTGGAGTGCTTTGAGGGCTATGCTGGAAAAGTTAATACTTTCACCTAAAAACTAGACAGAAGCATACTCAGAAACTTCTTTGTGATGTGTGCATTGAACTCACAGAGTTGAACCTTTCTTTTGATACAGAAGTTTTGAAACACTCTTTTCGTAGAATCTTCAAGTGGATGGATGGAGTGATTTGAGGCCTATGCTGGAAAAGGAAATACCTTCACGTAGAAACGAGACAAAAGCATTCTCAGAAAGTTCCCTGTGCTTTGTGCATTCAACTCACAGAGTTGAACATTCCCTTTGATAGAGCAGTTTTGAAACACTCTTCTTGTAGAATCTGCAAGTGGATATTTGGAGCGCTTTGAGGCCTCTGCTGCCAAAGGAATTATCATTGCATAAAGACTAGATGGAAGCGTTCTCAGAAACTTCCTTGTGATGAGTGCATTCAACTCGCAGAGTGGAACCTTCCTTTCGATAGACCAGTTTTGAAACACTGTTTTTGTAGAATCCGCAAGTGGCTATTTGGAGCTCTTTGAGGCTTTTGCTGGAAAAGGAAATATCTTCATCTACAAACTAGACAGAAGCATTCTCAGAAACTTCTTTGTCATGTGGGGATTGAACTCACAGAGTTGAACATTCCTTTACATAGAGCAGTTTTGCAACACCCTTTCGGTGGAAAGTGAAAGTGCTTATCTGGTGCGATGGCGGCATCTAGTGGATAAGGAAATACATTCAGATGAAAACAAGATACATCCATTCTCAGAAACTTCTTTGTGATGACTGCATTCTACTCACAGAGTTGAACCTTCCTTTTGATAGAACAGTTTTGAAACACTCTTTTTGTGGAATCTGCAAGTGGCTATTTGGAGCGCTTTGAGGCCTATGCTGGAAAAGGAAATCTCTTCACATAAAACCTAGACAGAAGTATTCCCAGAAAGTTTTTCTGATGTGCGCATTCAACTCACCGAGTTGAACCTTCCTTTAGATAGAGCAGTTTTGAAACACTCTGTCTGTAGTACCTGCGAGTGGATATTTGGAGTGCTTTGAGTGCTACACTGTAAAAGCAAATATCTTCACTTGGAATCTAGACAGAAGAATTCTCAGAGACTTCCCTGTGCTCTCTGCATTCCACTCACAGAGTTGAACCTTCCTTTTGATAGAACAGTTTTGAAACACTCTTGTGGTAGAATCTGCAAGTCGATATTTGGAAGGTTTGGAGGCCTATCCTGGGAAAGGAAATGTCTTCCCATCAAAACTAGACAGAAGCATTCTCAGAAACTTCTTAGTGATGTGCGCATTCAAGTCACAGAGTTGAAGCTTCCTTTCGATATAGCAGTTTTGAACCACTCTTTTAGTAGAATCTGCAAGTGGATGTTTGGAGAGCTAAGAGGCCAACACTGGAAAAGGAAATATCTTCACGTAAAAACTAGACGGAAGCATTCTCAGAAACTGCAATGGGCTTTACGCCTTCAACTCACAGAATGCAATGTTCCTTTTGAGAGCGCAGTTTTAAAACACTGTTTTTGTAGAATTTGCTAGAGGATGTTTGGAGCGATGTGAGGCCTTTGCTGGAAAAGGAAATATCTTCACATAAAACCTAGACAGAAGCATTCTCAGAAACTCCTTTGTGATGAGTGCATTCAAATCACAGACTTGAACCTTCGTTTTGTAAGAGCGGTTTTGAAACACTCTTTTTGTAGAATCTGCAAGTGGATATTTGGAGCGTTTTGAGGCCTATGCTGGAAAATGAAATATCTTCAACTAAAAACCAGACGGAAGCATTCTCTGAAACTTCTTTGTGATGAGTGCATTCAACTCACAGAGTTGAAGCTTCCTTTTGATAGAGCAGTTTTGAAACACTCCTTTAGCAGCATCTGAAAGTGGATATTTGGAGCGCTTTGAGGCCAAGGCTGGAAAACGAAATATCATCACATAAAAACTCGACAGAAGCATTCTCTGAAACTTCTTTGTGATGAGTGCGTTCAACTCACAGACTCGAGCGTTTCTTTTGATAGAACAGTTTTGAAACACTCCTTTTGTAGAATCTGCAAGTGTTTATTTGGAGCGCTTTGAGGCCTATGTTGGAAAAGGACATATCTTCACATCAAAAGTACACAGACGCATTCTCAGAAACTTCTTTGTGATGAGTGCATTGAACTCGCAGAGTTCAACCTACCTATTGATAGAGAAGTTTTGAAACACCCTTTTTGTAGAATCTGCAAGTGAATATTTGGTGCGACTTGAGGCCTATGCTGGAAATGGAAATATCTTCACATGAAAACTAGACAGATGAATTCTCAGAAACGTCTTTGTGATGAGTGCATTCAACTAACAGACTTGAAGCCTCCTTTTGAAAGAACAGTTTCGAAACACTCTTTTTGTAGAATCTGCAAGTGGATATTTGCTGCGCTTTGAGGGCTATGCTGGAAAAGTAATATCTTCACCTTAAAACTAGACAGAAGCGTACTCAGAAACGTCTTTGTGACGTCTGCATTGAACTCACAGGGCTGAACCTTTCTTTTGATACAGAAGTTTTGAAACACTCTTTTCGTAGGATCTACAAGTTGATGTATGGAGTGCTTTCAGGCCTATGCTGGAAAAGCAAATATCTTCACGTAGAAACTAGACAAAAGCATTCTCAGAAAGTTCCCTGTGCTTTGTGCATTCAACTCACAGAGTTGAACATTCCCTTTGATAGAGCAGTTTTGAAACACTCTTTTTGTAGAATCTGCAAGTGGATATTTGGAGCCCTTTGAGGCCTATGCTGCCAAAGGAAATATCATTGCACACAAACTAGATGGAAGCGTTCTCAGAAACTACTTTGTGATGAGTGTATTCAACTCGCCGAGTTGAACCTTCCTTTCCATAGACCAGTTTTGAAACGCTGTTTTTGTAGAATCCGCAAGTGGCTATTTGGAGCTCTTTGAGGCTTATGCTGGAAAAGGAAATATCTTCATCTACAAAGTAGACAGAAGCATTCTCAGAAACTTCTTTGTCATGTGGGGATTGAACTCACAGAGTTGAACATTCCTTTTCATAGAGCAGTTTGGCAACACTCTTTTTGTGGAAAGTGCAAGTGGATATTTGGTGCGATGGCGGCATCTAGTGGATAAGGAAATACATTCAGATGAAAACAAGATCGAACCATTCTCAGAAACTTCTTTGTGATGACTGCATTCTACTCACAGAGTTGAACCTTCCTTTTGATAGAACAGTTTTGAAAAACTCTCTTTGTGGAATCTGCAAGTGGCTATTTGGAGCGCTTTGAGGCCTATGCTGGAAAAGGAAATATCTTCACATAAAACCTAGACAGAAGTATTCCCAGAAAGTTTTTCTGATGTGCGCATTCAACTCACCGAGTTGAACCTTCCTTTCGATACAGCAGTTTTGAAACACTCCTTTTGTAGAATCTGCAAGTGTTTATTTGGAGCGCTTTGAGGCCTATGTTGGAAAAGGACATATCTTCACATCAAAAGTAGACAGACGCATTCTCAGAAACTTCTTTGTGATGAGTGCATTGAACTCACAGAGTTGAACCTACCTATTGATAGAGAAGTTTTAAAACACCCTTTTTGTAGAATCTGCAAGTGAATATTTGGCGTGATTTGAGGCCTATGCTGGAAATGGAAATATCTTCACATGAAAACTAGACAGATGAATTCTCAGAAACGTCTTTGTGATGAGTGCACTCAACTAACAGACTTGAAGCCTCCTTTTGAAAGAACAGTTTCGAAACACTCTTTTTGTAGAATCTGCAAGTGGATATTTGCAGCGCTTTGAGGGCTATGCTGGAAAAGTAATATCTTCACCTAAAAACTAGACAGAAGCGTACTCAGAAACGTCTCTGTGACGTCTGCATTGAACTCACAGAGCTGAACCTTTCTTTTGATACAGAAGTTTTGAAACACTCTTTTCGTAGAATCTTCAAGTGGATGTATGGAGTGCTTTGAGGCCTATGCTGGAAAAGGAAATATCTTCACGTAGAAACTAGATAAAAGCATTCTCAGAAAGTTCCCTGTGCTTTGTGCATTCAACTCACAGAGTTGAACATTCCCTTTGATAGAGCAGTTTTGAAACACTCTTTTTGTAGAATCTGCAAGTGGATATTTGGAGCGCTTTGAGGCCTATGCTGCCAAAGGAAATATCCTTGCACACAAACTAGATGGAAGCGTTCTCAGAAACTACTTTGTGATGAGTGCATTCAATTCGCAGAGTTGAACCTTCCTTTCGATAGACCAGTTTTGAAACGCTGTTTTTGTAGAATCCGCAAGTGTCTATTTGGAGCTCTTTGAGGCTTATGCTGGAAAAGGAAATATCTTCATCTACAAAGTAGACAGAAGCATTCTCAGAAACTTCTTTGTCATGTGGGGATTGAACTCACAGAGTTGAACATTCCTTTTCATAGAGCAGTTTGGCAACACTCTTTTTGTGGAAAGTGCATGTGGATATTTGGTGCGATGGCGGCATCTAGTGGATAAGGAAATACATTCAGATGAAAACAAGATCGAACCATTCTCAGAAACTTCTTTGTGATGACTGCATTCTACTCACAGAGTTGAACCTTCCTTTTGATAGAACAGTTTTGAAACACTCTCTTTGTGGAATCTGCAAGTGGCTATTTGGAGCGCTTTGAGGCCTGTGCTGGAAAAGGAAATATCTTCACATAAAACCTAGACAGAAGTATTCCCAGAAAGTTTTTCTGATGTGCGCATTCAACTCACCGAGTTGAACCTTCCTTTCGATACAGCAGTTTTCAAACACTCTTTTTGTAGTATCTGCGAGCGGATATTTGGAGTGCTTTGAGTGCTACACTGCAAAAGCAAATATCTTCACTTAGAATCTAGACAGAAGAATTCTCAGAGATTTCCCTAGGCTCTCTGCATTCAACTCACAGGGTTGAACCTTCCTTTTGATAGAACAGTTTTGAAACACTCTTGCGTTAGAAGCTGCAAGTCGATATTTGGAACGTTCGGAGGCCTATCCTGGAAAAGGAAATATCTTCCCATCAAAACTAGATAGAAGCATTCTCAGAAACGTCTTTGTGATGTGCGCATTCAAGTCACAGAGTTGAAGCTTCCTTTGGATATAGCAGTTTTGAACCACTCTTTTAGTAGAATCTGCAAGTGGATGTTTGGAGAGCTAAGACTCCAACACTGGAAAAGGAAATATCTTCACGTAAAAACTAGACGGAAGCATTCTCAGAAACTTCAATGGGCTTTACGCATTCAACTCACAGAATGCAATGTTACTTTTGACAGCGTAGTTTTGAAACACTGTTTTTGTAGAATTTGCTGGAGGATGTTTGGAGCGATGTGAGGCCTTTGCTGGAAAAGGAAATATCTTCACACAGAACCTAGACAGAAGCATTCTCAGAAACTCCTTTGTGATGAGTGCATTCAAATCACAGACTTGAACCCTCGTTTTGTAAGAGCGGTTTTGAAACACTCTTTTTGTAGTATCTGCAAGTGGATATTTGGAGCGCTTTGAGGCCTATGCTGGAAAATGAAATATCTTCACCTAAAAACCAGACGGAAGCATTCTCAGAAACTTCTTTGTGATGAGTGCATTCAACTCACAGAGTTAAAGCTTCCTTTTGATAGAGCAGTTTTGAAACACTCTTTTAGCAGCATCTGAAAGTGGATATTTGGAGCGCTTTGAGGCCAATGCTGGAAAACGAAATCTCATCACATAAAAACTCGACAGAAGCATTCTCTGAAACTTCTTTGTGATGAGTGCATTCAACTCACAGACTCCAACGTTTCTTTTGATAGAACAGTTTTGAAACACTCCTTTTGTAGAATCTGCAAGTGTTTATTTGGAGCGCTTTGAGGGCTATGCTGGAAAAGTTCATATCTCCACCTAAAAACTAGACAGAAGCATACTCAGAAACTCCTTTGTGATGTCTGCATTGAACTCACAGAGCTGAACCTTTCTTTTGATACAGAAGTTTTGAAACACTCTTTTCGTAGAATCTTCAAGTGGATGTATGGAGCGCCTTGAGGCCTATGCTGGAGAAGGAAATATCTTCACATAAAACCTAGACAGAAGTATTCCCAGAAAGTTTTCTGATGTGCGCATTCAACTCACCGAGTTGAACCTTCCTTTCGATACAGCAGTTTTGAAACACTCTTTTTGTAGTGTCTGCGAGTGTATATTTGGAGCGCTGTGAGGCCTATGCTGGGAAACGAAATATCTTCACCTAAAAACTAGACAGAAGCATTCTCAGAAATTTCTGTGTGATGAGTGCATTCAACTCACAGACTTGACCGTTCCTTTTGATAGAACAGTTTAGAAACACTCCTTTTGTAGAATCTGCAAGTGTTTATTTGGAGCGCTTTGAGGCCTAAGTTGGAAAAGGAAATGTCTTCAAATTACAACTACACAGAAGCATTCTCAGAAACTTCTTTGTGATGAGTACATTCAACTCACAGACTTGAACCTTCCTTTTGAAAGAGCAGTTTGTAAACACTCTTTTAATAGAATCTGCAAGTGGATATATGGAGCGCTTTGACACCTATGCTGGGAAATGAAATATCTTCACCTAAAAATTAGACAGAAGCATTCTCAGAAACTTCTGTGTGATGAGTGCATTCAACTCACCGACTTGAGCTTTTCTTTTGATAGAGCAGTTTGGAAACACTCCTTTTGTAAAATCTGCAAGTGTTTATTTGGAGCGCTTTGAGACCTATGCTGGAAAAGGAAATATCTTCACATAATAACTAGACAGAAGCATTCTCAGAAACTTCTTTGTGATGAATGCATTCTACTCACAGAGTTGAAACTTCTTCTTCATAGAAGAGTTCTCAAACTCTCTTTTTGTAGAATCTGCAAGTGCATATTTGGAGCTGATTGAGGCCAACGCTGGAAACGGAAACATCCTCACATAGAAACTACACAGAAGCATTCTCCGAAACTTGTTTGTGAAGAGTGCACTCAACTCTCAGACTTGAACCTTTCTTTTGAAAGAGCAGTATTGGAACACTCCTTTAGTAGAATCTGCTAGTGTATATTAGGAGCGCTGTGAGGCCTATGCTGGGAAATGAAATATCTTCACCTAAAAACAAGACAGAAGCATTCTCAGAAACTTCTGTGTGATGAGTGCATTCAACTCACAGACTTGAATGTTCCTTTTGATAGAACAGTTTTGAACCACTCCTTTTGTAGAATCTGCAAGTGTTTATTTGGAGCGCTTGGAGGTCTACACTGGAAAAGAAAATGTCTTCAAATAACAACTACACAGAAGCATTCTCAGAAACTTCTTTGAGATGAGTGCATTCAACTCACAGACTTGAACCTTCCTTTTGAAAGAGCAGTTTTGACACACTCTTTTTGTAGAATCTGCAAGTGGATATTTGCAGCGCTTTGAGGCCTATGCTGGGAAATGAAATATCTTCTCCTAAAAATTAGAGAGAAGCATTCTCAGAAACTTCTGTGTGATGAGTGCATTCAACTCACAGACTTGAGCTTTCCTTTTGATAGAAGAGTTTTGAAACACTCCTTTTGTAGAATCTGCAAGTGTTTATTTGGAGCGCTTGGAGTCCTACGCTAGAAAAGGAAATGTCTTCATATATCAACTAGACAGAAATATTCTCAGAAACTTCTTTGTGATGAGTGCATTCAACTCACAGAGGTGAACCTTCCTTTTGAAAGAGCAGTTTTGAAACACTCTTTTGGTAGAATCTGCAAGTGGATATTTGGATCGCTTTGAGGCCTATGCTGGGAAATGAAATATCTTCCCCTAAAAACTAGACAGAAGCATTCTCAGAAACTTCTGTGTGAAGAGTGCATTCAACTCACAGACTTGAGATTTCCTTTTGATAGAGCAGTTTGGAAACACTCCTTTTGTAAAATCTGCAAGTGTTTATTTGGAACGCTTTGAGTCCCAGGCTGGAAAACGAAATATCTTCACATAATAACTAGACAGAAGCATTCTCAGAAACTTCTTTGTGATGAATGCATTCTACTCACAGAGTTGAAACTTCTTTTTCATAGAAGAGTTTTCAAACTCTCTTTTTGTGGAATCTGCAAGTGCATATTTGGAGCTGATTGAGGCCAACCCTGGAAACGGAAACATCCTCACATAGAAACTAGATAGAAGCATTCTCCGAAACTAGTTTGTGACGAGTGCACTCAACTCACAGACTTGAATCTTTCTTTTGAAAGAGCAGTTTTGGAACACTCATTTTGTAGAATCTGCTAGTGTATATTAGGAGCCCTGTGAGGCCTATGCTGGGAAATGAAATATCTTCACCTAAAAACTAGACAGAAGCATTCTCAGAAACTTCTGTGTGATGAGTGCATTCAACTCACAGACTTGAACGTTCCTTTTGATAGAACAGTTTTGAAACACTCCTTTTGTAGTATCTGCAAGTGTTTATTTGGAGCACTTGGAGGCCTATGCTGGAAAAGGAAATGTCTTCAAATAACAACTACACAGAAGCATTCTCAGAGACTTCTTTGTGATGAGTGCATTCAACTCACAGACTTGAACGTTCCTTTTGAAAGAGCAGTTTTGAAACACTCTTTTTGTAGAATCTGCAAGTGGATATTTGGAGCGCTTTGAGGGCTATACTGGGAAATGAAATATCTTCACCTAAAAACTAGACAGAAGCAGTCTCAGAAACTTCTGTGTGATGAGTGCATTCAACTCACAGACTTGAACCTTCCTTTTGAAAGTACAGTTTTGAAACACTCTTTTTATAGAATCTGCAAGTGGATATTTGGAGCGGTTTGAGGCCTATGCTGGGAAATGAGGTATCTTCACCTAAAAACTAGACAGACGCATTCTCGGAAACTTCTGTGTCATGAGTGCATTCAACTCGCAGACTTGAATATTCCTTTTGGTAGGGCAGTTTGGAAACACTCCTTTTGTAAATTCTGCAAGTGTTTATTTGGAGCGCTTTGAGGCCCAGGCTGGAAAAGGAAATATCTTCACATAATAACTAGAAAGAAGTATTCTCAGAAACGTCTTTGTGATGAGTGCATTCTACTCACAGAGTTGTACCTTCTTTTTGATAGAAGAGTTTTCAAACTCTCTTTTTGTAGAATCTGCATGGGCATATTTGGAGCTGTTTGGGAACAACGCTAGAAAAGGAAACATCCTCACATAGAAACTAGACAGAAGCATTCTCAAAAACTTGTTTTTGACGAGTGCACACAACTCACAGACTTGAACCTTTCTTTTGAAAGAGCAGTTTTGGAACACTCTTTTTGTAGAATCTGGTAGTGTATATTAGGAGCGCTGTGAGGCCTATGCTTGGAAATTAAATATCTTCACCTAAAAACTAGACAGAAGCATTCTCAGAAACTTCTGTGGGATGAGTGCATTCAACTCACAGACTTGAATATTCCTTTTGATAGAACAGTTTTGAAACACTCCTTTTGTAGAATCTGCAAGTGTTTATTTGGAGCGCTTGGGGGTCTAAGCTGGAAAAGGAAATGTCTTCAAATAACAACTACTCAGAAGCATTCTCAGAAACTTCTTTGTGATGAGTGCATTCAACTCACAGACTTGAACGTTCTTTTGATAGAGCAGTTTTGAAACACTCCTTTTGTAGAATCTGCAAGTGTTTATTTGGGGCGCTTGGAGGCCTATGCTGGAAAAGGAAATCTCCTCAAATAACAACTACACAGACGCATTCTCAGAAACTTCTTTGTGATGAGTGCATTCAACTCACAGACTTGAACCTTCCTTTTGAGAGAGCAGTTTTGAAACACTCTTTTTCTAGAATCTGCAAGTGGATATTTGGAGCGCTTTGAGGCCTAGGCTGGGAAATGAAGTATCTTCAACTAAAAACTAGACAGAAGCATTCTCAGAAACTTCTGTGTAATGATTGCATTCAACTCACAGACTTGAGCTTTCCTTTTGATAGAGCAGTTTGGAAACACTCCTTTTGAAAAATCTGCAAGTGTTCATTTGGAGGGCTTTGAGGCCTATGCTGGATAAGGAAATATCTTCACATAATAACTAGACAGAAGCATTCTCAGAAACTTCTTTGTGATGAGTGAATTCTATTCACAGAGTTAAACCTACTTTTTCATAGGAGAGTTTTCAAACTCTCTTTTTGTAGAATCTGCAAGTGCATATTTGGAGCTGTTTGAGGCCAACGCTGGAAACGGAAACATCCTCACATAGAAACTAGACAGAAGAATTCTCAGAAAGTTCTGTGTGATGATTGCATTCAACTCACCGACTTGAACGTTCCTTTTGATAGAACAGTTTAGAAACCCTCCTTTTGTAGAAACTGCAGGTGTTTATTTGGAGCGATTGGAGGCCTATGCAGGAAAAGGAAATATCTTCACATAATAACTAGACAGAAGTATTCTCAGAAACGTCTTTGTGATGAGTGCATTCTACTCAGAGAGTTGAACCTTCTTTTTGATAGAAGAGTTTTCAAACTCTTTTTGTAGAATCTGCATGGGCATATTGGGAGCTGCTTGGGAACAACGCTAGAAAAGGAAACATCCTCACATAGAAACTAGACAGAAGCATTCTCAGAAACTTGTTTTTGACGAGTGCACTCAACCCACAGACTTCAACCTTTCTTTTGAAAGAGCAGTTTTGGAACACTCATTTTGTAGAATCTGCTAGTGTATATTAGGAGCGCTGTGAGGCCTATGCTAAGAAATGAAATATCTTCACCTAAAAATTAGACAGAAGCATTCTCAGAAATTTCTGTGTGATGAGTGCATTCAACTCACAGACTTGAATGTTCCTTTTGCTAGAACAGTTTTGAAACACTCCTTTTGTAGAATGGGCAAGTGTTTATTTGGAGCGCTTGGAGGTCTGTGCTGGAAAAGGAAATGTCTTCAAATAACAACTACACAGAAGAATTCTCAGAACCTTCTTTGTGATGAGTGCATTCAATTCACAGACTTGAACGTTCCTTTTGATAGAACAGTTTTGAAACCCTCCTTTTGTAGAATCTGCAAGTGTTTATTTAGAGCGCTTGGAGGCCTATGCTGGAAAAGGAAATGTCTTCAAATAACAACTACACAGAAGCATTCTCAGAAACTTCTTTGAGATGAGTGCATTCAACTCACAGACTTGAACCTTCCTTTTGAAAGAGGAGTTTTGAAACACTCTTTTTGTAGAATCTGCAAGTGGATATTTGGAGGGCTTTGAGGCCTATGCTGGGAAATGAAATATTTTCACCTAAAAACTAGACAGAAGCATTCTCAGAAACTTCTGTGTGATGAGTGCATTCAACTCACAGACTTGAACGTTCCTTTTGATAGAACAGTTTAGAAACACTCCTTTTGTAGAATCTGCAGGTGTTTATTTGGAGCGATTTGAGGCCAAAGTTGGAAAAGGAAATGCCTTCAAATTAAAACTACGCAGAAGCATTCTCAGAAACTTCTTTGTGATGAGTGCATTCAACTCACCGACTTGAGCTTTCCTGTTGATAGAGCAGTTTGGAAACACTCCTTTTGTAAAATCTGCAAGTGTTCATTTCTAGCGCTTTGAGGCCTATGCTGGAAAAGTAAATATCTTCACATAATAACTAGACACAAGCATTCTCAGCAACTACTTTGTGATGAGTGCCTTCTATTCACAGAGTTAAACCTTCTTTTTCATAGGAGAGTTTTCAAACTCTCTTTTTGTAGAATCTGCAAGTGCATATTTGGAGCTGTTTGAGGCCAACGCTGGAAACGGAAACATCCTCACATAGAAACTAGACAGAAGCATTCTCAGAAAGTTCTGTGTGATGAGTGCATTCAACTCACCGACTTGAACGTTCCTTTTGATAGAACAGTTTAGAAACACTCCTTTTGTAGAATCTGCAAGTGTTTATTTGGAGCGTTTGGAGGCCTATGCTGGAAAAGGAAATGTCTTCAAATAACAACTACACAGAAGCATTCTCAGAGACTTCTTTGTGATGAGTGCATTCAACTCACAGACTTGAACGTTCCTTTTGAAAGAGCAGTTTTGAAACACTCTTTTTGTAGAATCTGCAAGTGGATATTTGGAGCGCTTTGAGGGCTATACTGGGAAATGAAATATCTTCACCTAAAAACTAGACAGAAGCAGTCTCAGAAACTTCTGTGTGATGAGTGCATTCAACTCACAGACTTGAACCTTCCTTTTGAAAGTACAGTTTTGAAACACTCTTTTTATAGAATCTGCAAGTGGATATTTGGAGCGGTTTGAGGCCTATGCTGGGAAATGAGGTATCTTCACCTAAAAACTAGACAGACGCATTCTCGGAAACTTCTGTGTCATGAGTGCATTCAACTCGCAGACTTGAATATTCCTTTTGGTAGGGCAGTTTGGAAACACTCCTTTTGTAAATTCTGCAAGTGTTTATTTGGAGCGCTTTGAGGCCCAGGCTGGAAAAGGAAATATCTTCACATAATAACTAGAAAGAAGTATTCTCAGAAACGTCTTTGTGATGAGTGCATTCTACTCACAGAGTTGTACCTTCTTTTTGATAGAAGAGTTTTCAAACTCTCTTTTTGTAGAATCTGCATGGGCATATTTGGAGCTGTTTGGGAACAACGCTAGAAAAGGAAACATCCTCACATAGAAACTAGACAGAAGCATTCTCAAAAACTTGTTTTTGACGAGTGCACACAACTCACAGACTTGAACCTTTCTTTTGAAAGAGCAGTTTTGGAACACTCTTTTTGTAGAATCTGGTAGTGTATATTAGGAGCGCTGTGAGGCCTATGCTTGGAAATTAAATATCTTCACCTAAAAACTAGACAGAAGCATTCTCAGAAACTTCTGTGGGATGAGTGCATTCAACTCACAGACTTGAATATTCCTTTTGATAGAACAGTTTTGAAACACTCCTTTTGTAGAATCTGCAAGTGTTTATTTGGAGCGCTTGGGGGTCTAAGCTGGAAAAGGAAATGTCTTCAAATAACAACTACTCAGAAGCATTCTCAGAAACTTCTTTGTGATGAGTGCATTCAACTCACAGACTTGAACGTTCTTTTGATAGAGCAGTTTTGAAACACTCCTTTTGTAGAATCTGCAAGTGTTTATTTGGGGCGCTTGGAGGCCTATGCTGGAAAAGGAAATCTCCTCAAATAACAACTACACAGACGCATTCTCAGAAACTTCTTTGTGATGAGTGCATTCAACTCACAGACTTGAACCTTCCTTTTGAGAGAGCAGTTTTGAAACACTCTTTTTCTAGAATCTGCAAGTGGATATTTGGAGCGCTTTGAGGCCTAGGCTGGGAAATGAAGTATCTTCAACTAAAAACTAGACAGAAGCATTCTCAGAAACTTCTGTGTAATGATTGCATTCAACTCACAGACTTGAGCTTTCCTTTTGATAGAGCAGTTTGGAAACACTCCTTTTGAAAAATCTGCAAGTGTTCATTTGGAGGGCTTTGAGGCCTATGCTGGATAAGGAAATATCTTCACATAATAACTAGACAGAAGCATTCTCAGAAACTTCTTTGTGATGAGTGAATTCTATTCACAGAGTTAAACCTACTTTTTCATAGGAGAGTTTTCAAACTCTCTTTTTGTAGAATCTGCAAGTGCATATTTGGAGCTGTTTGAGGCCAACGCTGGAAACGGAAACATCCTCACATAGAAACTAGACAGAAGAATTCTCAGAAAGTTCTGTGTGATGATTGCATTCAACTCACCGACTTGAACGTTCCTTTTGATAGAACAGTTTAGAAACCCTCCTTTTGTAGAAACTGCAGGTGTTTATTTGGAGCGATTGGAGGCCTATGCAGGAAAAGGAAATATCTTCACATAATAACTAGACAGAAGTATTCTCAGAAACGTCTTTGTGATGAGTGCATTCTACTCAGAGAGTTGAACCTTCTTTTTGATAGAAGAGTTTTCAAACTCTTTTTGTAGAATCTGCATGGGCATATTGGGAGCTGCTTGGGAACAACGCTAGAAAAGGAAACATCCTCACATAGAAACTAGACAGAAGCATTCTCAGAAACTTGTTTTTGACGAGTGCACTCAACCCACAGACTTCAACCTTTCTTTTGAAAGAGCAGTTTTGGAACACTCATTTTGTAGAATCTGCTAGTGTATATTAGGAGCGCTGTGAGGCCTATGCTAAGAAATGAAATATCTTCACCTAAAAATTAGACAGAAGCATTCTCAGAAATTTCTGTGTGATGAGTGCATTCAACTCACAGACTTGAATGTTCCTTTTGCTAGAACAGTTTTGAAACACTCCTTTTGTAGAATGGGCAAGTGTTTATTTGGAGCGCTTGGAGGTCTGTGCTGGAAAAGGAAATGTCTTCAAATAACAACTACACAGAAGAATTCTCAGAACCTTCTTTGTGATGAGTGCATTCAATTCACAGACTTGAACGTTCCTTTTGATAGAACAGTTTTGAAACCCTCCTTTTGTAGAATCTGCAAGTGTTTATTTAGAGCGCTTGGAGGCCTATGCTGGAAAAGGAAATGTCTTCAAATAACAACTACACAGAAGCATTCTCAGAAACTTCTTTGAGATGAGTGCATTCAACTCACAGACTTGAACCTTCCTTTTGAAAGAGGAGTTTTGAAACACTCTTTTTGTAGAATCTGCAAGTGGATATTTGGAGGGCTTTGAGGCCTATGCTGGGAAATGAAATATTTTCACCTAAAAACTAGACAGAAGCATTCTCAGAAACTTCTGTGTGATGAGTGCATTCAACTCACAGACTTGAACGTTCCTTTTGATAGAACAGTTTAGAAACACTCCTTTTGTAGAATCTGCAGGTGTTTATTTGGAGCGATTTGAGGCCAAAGTTGGAAAAGGAAATGCCTTCAAATTAAAACTACGCAGAAGCATTCTCAGAAACTTCTTTGTGATGAGTGCATTCAACTCACCGACTTGAGCTTTCCTGTTGATAGAGCAGTTTGGAAACACTCCTTTTGTAAAATCTGCAAGTGTTCATTTCTAGCGCTTTGAGGCCTATGCTGGAAAAGTAAATATCTTCACATAATAACTAGACACAAGCATTCTCAGCAACTACTTTGTGATGAGTGCCTTCTATTCACAGAGTTAAACCTTCTTTTTCATAGGAGAGTTTTCAAACTCTCTTTTTGTAGAATCTGCAAGTGCATATTTGGAGCTGTTTGAGGCCAACGCTGGAAACGGAAACATCCTCACATAGAAACTAGACAGAAGCATTCTCAGAAAGTTCTGTGTGATGAGTGCATTCAACTCACCGACTTGAACGTTCCTTTTGATAGAACAGTTTAGAAACACTCCTTTTGTAGAATCTGCAAGTGTTTATTTGGAGCGTTTGGAGGCCTATGCTGGAAAAGGAAATGTCTTCAAATAACAACTACACAGAAGCATTCTCAGAGACTTCTTTGTGATGAGTGCATTCAACTCACAGACTTGAACGTTCCTTTTGAAAGAGCAGTTTTGAAACACTCTTTTTGTAGAATCTGCAAGTGGATATTTGGAGCGCTTTGAGGGCTATACTGGGAAATGAAATATCTTCACCTAAAAACTAGACAGAAGCAGTCTCAGAAACTTCTGTGTGATGAGTGCATTCAACTCACAGACTTGAACCTTCCTTTTGAAAGTACAGTTTTGAAACACTCTTTTTATAGAATCTGCAAGTGGATATTTGGAGCGGTTTGAGGCCTATGCTGGGAAATGAGGTATCTTCACCTAAAAACTAGACAGACGCATTCTCGGAAACTTCTGTGTCATGAGTGCATTCAACTCGCAGACTTGAATATTCCTTTTGGTAGGGCAGTTTGGAAACACTCCTTTTGTAAATTCTGCAAGTGTTTATTTGGAGCGCTTTGAGGCCCAGGCTGGAAAAGGAAATATCTTCACATAATAACTAGAAAGAAGTATTCTCAGAAACGTCTTTGTGATGAGTGCATTCTACTCACAGAGTTGTACCTTCTTTTTGATAGAAGAGTTTTCAAACTCTCTTTTTGTAGAATCTGCATGGGCATATTTGGAGCTGTTTGGGAACAACGCTAGAAAAGGAAACATCCTCACATAGAAACTAGACAGAAGCATTCTCAAAAACTTGTTTTTGACGAGTGCACACAACTCACAGACTTGAACCTTTCTTTTGAAAGAGCAGTTTTGGAACACTCTTTTTGTAGAATCTGGTAGTGTATATTAGGAGCGCTGTGAGGCCTATGCTTGGAAATTAAATATCTTCACCTAAAAACTAGACAGAAGCATTCTCAGAAACTTCTGTGGGATGAGTGCATTCAACTCACAGACTTGAATATTCCTTTTGATAGAACAGTTTTGAAACACTCCTTTTGTAGAATCTGCAAGTGTTTATTTGGAGCGCTTGGGGGTCTAAGCTGGAAAAGGAAATGTCTTCAAATAACAACTACTCAGAAGCATTCTCAGAAACTTCTTTGTGATGAGTGCATTCAACTCACAGACTTGAACGTTCTTTTGATAGAGCAGTTTTGAAACACTCCTTTTGTAGAATCTGCAAGTGTTTATTTGGGGCGCTTGGAGGCCTATGCTGGAAAAGGAAATCTCCTCAAATAACAACTACACAGACGCATTCTCAGAAACTTCTTTGTGATGAGTGCATTCAACTCACAGACTTGAACCTTCCTTTTGAGAGAGCAGTTTTGAAACACTCTTTTTCTAGAATCTGCAAGTGGATATTTGGAGCGCTTTGAGGCCTAGGCTGGGAAATGAAGTATCTTCAACTAAAAACTAGACAGAAGCATTCTCAGAAACTTCTGTGTAATGATTGCATTCAACTCACAGACTTGAGCTTTCCTTTTGATAGAGCAGTTTGGAAACACTCCTTTTGAAAAATCTGCAAGTGTTCATTTGGAGGGCTTTGAGGCCTATGCTGGATAAGGAAATATCTTCACATAATAACTAGACAGAAGCATTCTCAGAAACTTCTTTGTGATGAGTGAATTCTATTCACAGAGTTAAACCTACTTTTTCATAGGAGAGTTTTCAAACTCTCTTTTTGTAGAATCTGCAAGTGCATATTTGGAGCTGTTTGAGGCCAACGCTGGAAACGGAAACATCCTCACATAGAAACTAGACAGAAGAATTCTCAGAAAGTTCTGTGTGATGATTGCATTCAACTCACCGACTTGAACGTTCCTTTTGATAGAACAGTTTAGAAACCCTCCTTTTGTAGAAACTGCAGGTGTTTATTTGGAGCGATTGGAGGCCTATGCAGGAAAAGGAAATATCTTCACATAATAACTAGACAGAAGTATTCTCAGAAACGTCTTTGTGATGAGTGCATTCTACTCAGAGAGTTGAACCTTCTTTTTGATAGAAGAGTTTTCAAACTCTTTTTGTAGAATCTGCATGGGCATATTGGGAGCTGCTTGGGAACAACGCTAGAAAAGGAAACATCCTCACATAGAAACTAGACAGAAGCATTCTCAGAAACTTGTTTTTGACGAGTGCACTCAACCCACAGACTTCAACCTTTCTTTTGAAAGAGCAGTTTTGGAACACTCATTTTGTAGAATCTGCTAGTGTATATTAGGAGCGCTGTGAGGCCTATGCTAAGAAATGAAATATCTTCACCTAAAAATTAGACAGAAGCATTCTCAGAAATTTCTGTGTGATGAGTGCATTCAACTCACAGACTTGAATGTTCCTTTTGCTAGAACAGTTTTGAAACACTCCTTTTGTAGAATGGGCAAGTGTTTATTTGGAGCGCTTGGAGGTCTGTGCTGGAAAAGGAAATGTCTTCAAATAACAACTACACAGAAGAATTCTCAGAACCTTCTTTGTGATGAGTGCATTCAATTCACAGACTTGAACGTTCCTTTTGATAGAACAGTTTTGAAACCCTCCTTTTGTAGAATCTGCAAGTGTTTATTTAGAGCGCTTGGAGGCCTATGCTGGAAAAGGAAATGTCTTCAAATAACAACTACACAGAAGCATTCTCAGAAACTTCTTTGAGATGAGTGCATTCAACTCACAGACTTGAACCTTCCTTTTGAAAGAGGAGTTTTGAAACACTCTTTTTGTAGAATCTGCAAGTGGATATTTGGAGGGCTTTGAGGCCTATGCTGGGAAATGAAATATTTTCACCTAAAAACTAGACAGAAGCATTCTCAGAAACTTCTGTGTGATGAGTGCATTCAACTCACAGACTTGAACGTTCCTTTTGATAGAACAGTTTAGAAACACTCCTTTTGTAGAATCTGCAGGTGTTTATTTGGAGCGATTTGAGGCCAAAGTTGGAAAAGGAAATGCCTTCAAATTAAAACTACGCAGAAGCATTCTCAGAAACTTCTTTGTGATGAGTGCATTCAACTCACCGACTTGAGCTTTCCTGTTGATAGAGCAGTTTGGAAACACTCCTTTTGTAAAATCTGCAAGTGTTCATTTCTAGCGCTTTGAGGCCTATGCTGGAAAAGTAAATATCTTCACATAATAACTAGACACAAGCATTCTCAGCAACTACTTTGTGATGAGTGCCTTCTATTCACAGAGTTAAACCTTCTTTTTCATAGGAGAGTTTTCAAACTCTCTTTTTGTAGAATCTGCAAGTGCATATTTGGAGCTGTTTGAGGCCAACGCTGGAAACGGAAACATCCTCACATAGAAACTAGACAGAAGCATTCTCAGAAAGTTCTGTGTGATGAGTGCATTCAACTCACCGACTTGAACGTTCCTTTTGATAGAACAGTTTAGAAACACTCCTTTTGTAGAATCTGCAAGTGTTTATTTGGAGCGCTTGGAGGCCTATGCTGGAAAAGGAAATGTCTTCAAATAACAACTACACAGAAGCATTCTCAGAAACTTCTTTGAGATGAGTGCATTCAACTCACAGAATTGAACCTTCCTTTTGAAAGAGGAGTTTTGATACACTCTTTTTGTAGAATCTGCAAGTGGATATTTGGAGGGTTTGAGGCCTATGCTGGGAAATGAAATATCTTCACCTAAAAACTAGACAGAAGCATTCTCAGAAACTTCTGTGTGATGAGTGCATTCAACTCACAGACTTGAGCTTTCCTTTTGATAGAGCAGTTTGGAAACACCCCTTTTGTAAAATCTGCAAGTGTTTATTTGGAGCGCTTTGAGACATATGCTGGAAAAGGAAATATCTTCACATAATAACTAGACAGAAGCATTCTCAGAAACTTCTTTGTGATGAATGCATTCTACTCACAGAGTTGAAACTTCTTTTTCATAGAAGAGTTTTCAAACTCTCTTTTTGTAGAATCTGCAAGTGCATATTTGGAGCTCATTGAGGCCAACGCTGGAAACGGAAACATCCTCACATAGAAACTAGACAGAAGCATTCTCCGAAACTTGTTTGTGACGAGTGCACTCAACTCACAGACTTGAATCTTTCTTTTGAAAGAGCAGTTTTGGAACACTCATTTTGTAGAATCTCCTAGTGTATATTAGGAGCGCTGTGAGGCCTATGCTGGGAAATGAAATATCTTCACCTAAAAACTAGACAGAAGCATTCTCAGAAACTTCTGTGTGATGAGTGCATTCAACTCACAGACTTGAAGGTTCCTTTTGATAGTACAGTTTTGAAACACACCTTTTGTAGAATCTGCAAGTGTTTATTTGGAGCGCTTGGAGGTCTATGCTGGAAAAGGAAATGTCTTCAAATAAGAACTACACAGACGCATTCTCAGAAACTTCTTTGTGATGAGTGCATTTAACTCACAGACTTGAACGTTCCTTTTGAAAGAGCAGTTTTGAAAAACTCTTTTTGTAGAATCTGCAAGTGGATATTTGGAGCGCTTTGAGGGCTCTGCTGGGAAAAGAAATATCTTCACCTAAAAACTAGACAGAAGCATTCTCAGAAACTTCTGTGTGATGAGTGCATTCAACTCACAGACTTGAACCTTCCTTTTGAAAGTACAGTTTTGAAACACTCTTTTTATAGAATCTGCAAGTGTATAATTGGAGCGGTTTGAGGCCTATGCTGGGAAATGAGGTATCTTCACCTAAAAACTAGGCAGAAGCATTCTCAGAAACTTCTGTGTGATGAGTGCATTCAACTCACAGACTTCAACATTCCTTTTGATAGAGCAGTTTGGAAACACTCCTTTTGTAAATCTGCAAGTGTTTATTTGGAGCGCTTAGAGGCCCAGGCTGGAAAAGGAAATATCTTCACATAATAACTAGACAGAAGTATTCTCAGAAAAGTCTTTGTGATGAGTGCATTCTACTCACAGAGTTGAACCTTCTTTTTGATAGAAGAGTTTTCAAACTCTCTTTTTGTAGAATCTGCATGGGCATACTTGGAGCTGTTTGGGAACAACGCTAGAAAAGGAAACATCCTCACATAGAAACTAGACAGAAGCATTCTCAGAAACTTGTTTTTGACGAGGGCACTCAACTCACAGACTTGAACCTTTCTTTTGAAAGAGCAGTTTTGGAACACTCTTTTTGTAGAATCTGCTAGTGTATATTTGGAGCGCTGTGAGGCCTATGCTGGGAAATGAAATATCTTCACCTAAAAACTAGACAGAAGCATTCTCAGAAATTTCTGTGTGATGAGTGCATTCAACTCACAGACTTGAACGTTCCTTTTGATAGAAGAGTTTTGAAACACTCCTTTTGTAGAATCTGCAGGTGTTTATTTGGACCGATTTGAGGTCTAAGTTGGAAAAGGAAATGTCTTCAAATTACAACTACACAGTAGCATTCTCAGAAACTTCTTTGTGATGAGTACATTCAACTCACAGACTTGAACCTTCCTTTTGAAAGAGCAGTTTGGAAACACTCTTTTTGTAGAATCTGCAAGTGGATATATGGAGCGCTTTGACGCCTATGCTGGGAAATGAAATATCTTCACCTAAAAACTAGACAGAAGCATTCTCAGAAACTTCTGTGTGATGAGTGCATTCAACTCACAGACTTGAGCTTTCCTTTTGATAGAGCAGTTTGGAAACACTCCTTTTGTAAAATCTGCAAGTGTTTATTTGGAGCGCTTTGAGACATATGCTGGAAAAGGAAATATCTTCACATAATAACTAGACAGAAGCATTCTCAGAAACTTCTTTGTGATGAATGCATTCTACTCACAGAGTTGAAACTTCTTTTTCATAGAAGAGTTTTCAAACTCTCTTTTTGTAGAATCTGCAAGTGCATATTTGGAGCTCATTGAGGCCAACGCTGGAAACGGAAACATCCTCACATAGAAACTAGACAGAAGCATTCTCCGAAACTTGTTTGTGACGAGTGCACTCAACTCACAGACTTGAACCTTTCTTTTGAAAGAGCAGTTTTGGAACACTCATTTTGTAGAATCTGCTAGTGTATATTAGGAGCGCTGTGAGGCCTATGCTGGGAAATGAAATATCTTCACCTAAAAACTAGACAGAAGCATTCTCAGAAACTTCTGTGTGATGAGTGCATTCAACTCACAGACTTGAATGTTCCTTTTGATAGAACAGATTTGAAACACTCCTTTTGAACAATCTGCAAGTGTTTATTTGGAGCGCTTGCAGGTCTATGCTGGAAAAGGAAATGTCTTCAAATAACAACTACACAGAAGCATTCTCAGAAACTTCTTTGAGATGAGTGCATTCAACTCACAGACTTGAACCTTCCTTTTGAAAGAGGAGTTTTGAAACACTCTTTTTGTAGAATCTGCAAGTGGATATTTGGAGGGCTTTGAGGCCTATGCTGGGAAATGAAATATCTTCTCCTAAAAATTAGAGAGAAGCATTCTCAGAAACTTCTGTGTGATGAGTGCATTCAACTCACAGACTTGAACTTTCCTTTTGATAGAAGAGTTTTGAAACACTCCTTTTGTAGAATCTGCAAGTGTTTATTTGGAGCGCTTGGAGTCCTACGCTAGAAAAGGAAATGTCTTCATATAACAACTAGACAGAAATATTCTCAGAAACTTCTTTGTGATGAGTGCATTCAACTCACAGAGGTGAACCTTCCTTTTGAAAGAGCAGTTTTGAAACACTCTTTTGGTAGAATCTGCAAGTGGATATTTGGATCGCTTTGAGGCCTATGCTGGGAAATGAAATATCTTCCCCTAAAAACTAGACAGAAGCATTCTCAGAAACTTCTGTGTGAAGAGTGCATTCAACTCACAGACTTGAGATTTCCTTTTGATAGAGCAGTTTGGAAACACTCCTTTTGTAAAATCTGCAAGTGTTTATTTGGAACGCTTTGAGTCCCAGGCTGGAAAACGAAATATCTTCACTTAATAACTAGACAGAAGCATTCTCAGAAACTTCTTTGTGATGAATGCATTCTACTCACAGAGTTGAAACTTCTTTTTCATAGAAGAGTTTTCAAACTCTCTTTTTGTGGAATCTGCAAGTGCATATTTGGAGCTGATTGAGGCCAACCCTGGAAACGGAAACATCCTCACATAGAAACTAGATAGAAGCATTCTCCGAAACTAGTTTGTGACGAGTGCACTCAACTCACAGACTTGAATCTTTCTTTTGAAAGAGCAGTTTTGGAACACTCATTTTGTAGAATCTGCTAGTGTATATTAGGAGCCCTGTGAGGCCTATGCTGGGAAATGAAATATCTTCACCTAAAAACTAGATAGAAGCATTCTCAGAAACTTCTGTGTGATGAGTGCATTCAACTCACAGACTTGAATGTTCCTTTTGATAGAACAGTTTTGAAACACTCCTTTTGTAGAATCTGCAAGTGTTTATTTGGAGCGCTTGGAGGTCTATGCTGGAAAAGGAAATGTCTTCAAATAACAACTACACAGAAGCATTCTCAGAGACTTCTTTGTGATGAGTGCATTCAACTCACAGACTTGAACGTTCCTTTTGAAAGAGCAGTTTTGAAACACTCTTTTTGTAGAATCTGCAAGTGGATATTTGGAGCGCTTTGAGGGCTATACTGGGAAATGAAATATCTTCACCTAAAAACTAGACAGAAGCAGTCTCAGAAACTTCTGTGTGATGAGTGCATTCAACTCACAGACTTGAACCTTCCTTTTGAAAGTACAGTTTTGAAACACTCTTTTTATAGAATCTGCAAGTGGATATTTGGATCGCTTAGAGGCCTATGCTGGAAAATGAAATATCTTCCCCTAAAAACTAGACAGAAGCATTCTCAGAAACTTCTGTGTGATGAGTGCATTCAACTCACAGACTTGAACCTTCCTTTAGAAAGTACAGTTTTGAAACATTCTTTTTGTAAAATCTGCAAGTGGATATTTGGAGCGGTTTGAGGCCTATACTGAGAAATGAGGTATCTTCACCTAAAAACTAGACAGAAGCATTCTCAGAAACTTCTGTGTGATGAGTGCATTCAACTCACAGACTTGAACATTCCTTTTGATAGAGCAGTTTGGAAACACTCCTTTTGTAACTTCTACAAGTGTTTATTTGGAGCGCATTGAGGCCCAGGCTGGAAAAGGAAATTTCTTCACATAATAACTAGACAGAAGTATTTTCAGAAACGTCTTTGTGATGAGTGCATTCTACTCACAGAGTTGAACCTTCTTTTTGATAGAAGAGTTTTCAAACTCTCTTTTTGTAGCATCTGCATGGGCATATTTGGAGCTGTTTGGGAACAACGCTAGAAAAGGAAACATCCTCACATAGAAACTAGACAGAAGCATTCTCAGAATCATGTTTTTGACGAGTGCACTCAACTCACAGACTTGAACCTTTCTTTTGAAAGAGCAGTTTTGGAACACTCTTTTTGTAGAATCTGGTAGTGTATATTTGGAGCGCTGTGAGGCCTATGCTGGGAAATGAAATATCTTCACCTAAAAACTAGACAGAAGCATTCTCAGAAACTTCTGTGTGATGAGTGCATTCAACTCACAGACTTGAGCTTTCCTTTTGATAGAAGAGTTTTGAAACACTCCTTTTGTAGAATCTGCAAGTGTTTATTTGGAGCGCTTGGAGGCCTACGCTAGAAAAGGAAATGTCTTCAAATAACAACTAGACAGAAACATTCTCAGAAAATTCTTTGTGATGAGTGCATTCAACTCACAGAGATGAACCTTCCTTTTGAAAGTACAGTTTTGAAACCCTCTTTTTATAAAATCTGCAAGTGGATATTTGGAGCGGTTTGAGGCCTATGCTGGGAAATGAGGTATCTTCACCTAAAAACTAGACAGAAGCATTCTCAGAAACTTCTGTGTGATGAGTGCATTCAACCCGCGGACTTGAACATTCCTTTTGATACAGCAGTTTGGGAACACTCCTTTTGTGAAATCTGCAAGTGTTTATTTGGAGCGCTTTGAGGCCCAGGCTGGAAAAGGAAATACCTTCACATAATAACTAGACAGAAGTATTCTCAGAAACGTCTTTATGAAGAGTGCATTCTACTCACAGAGTTGAACCTTCTTTTTGATAGAAGAGTTTTCAAACTCTCTTTTTGTAGAATCTGCAAGTGCATATTTGGAGCTCATTGAGGCCAACGCAGGAAACGGAAACATCCTCACATAGAAACTAGACAGAAGCATTCTTCGAAACTTGTTTGTGACGAGTGCACTCAACTCACAGACTTCAACCTTTCTTTTGAAAGAGCAGTTTTGGAACACTCATTTTGTAGAATCTGCTAGTGTATATTAGGAGCGCTGTGAGGCCTATGCTAAGAAATGAAATATCTTCACCTAAAAATTAGACAGAAGCATTCTCAGAAATTTCTGTGTGATGAGTGCATTCAACTCACAGACTTGAATGTTCCTTTTGCTAGAACAGTTTTGAAACACTCCTTTTGTAGAATGGGCAAGTGTTTATTTGGAGCGCTTGGAGGTCTGTGCTGGAAAAGGAAATGTCTTCAAATAACAACTACACAGAAGAATTCTCAGAACCTTCTTTGTGATGAGTGCATTCAATTCACAGACTTGAACGTTCCTTTTGATAGAACAGTTTTGAAACCCTCCTTTTGTAGAATCTGCAAGTGTTTATTTAGAGCGCTTGGAGGCCTATGCTGGAAAAGGAAATGTCTTCAAATAACAACTACTCAGAAGCATTCTCAGAAACTTCTTTGAGATGAGTGCATTCAACTCACAGACTTGAACCTTCCTTTTGAAAGAGGAGTTTTGAAACACTCTTTTTGTAGAATCTGCAAGTGGATATTTGGAGGGCTTTGAGGCCTATGCTGGGAAATGAAATATTTTCACCTAAAAACTAGACAGAAGCATTCTCAGAAACTTCTGTGTGATGAGTGCATTCAACTCACAGGCTTGAACGTTCCTTTTGATAGAACAGTTTAGAAACACTCCTTTTGTAGAATCTGCAGGTGTTTATTTGGAGCGATTTGAGGCCAAAGTTGGAAAAGGAAATGCCTTCAAATTAAAACTACGCAGAAGCATTCTCAGAAACTTCTTTGTGATGAGTGCATTCAACTCACCGACTTGAGCTTTCCTGTTGATAGAGCAGTTTGGAAACACTCCTTTTGTAAAATCTGCAAGTGTTCATTTCTAGCGCTTTGAGGCCTATGCTGGAAAAGTAAATATCTTCACATAATAACTAGACACAAGCATTCTCAGCAACTACTTTGTGATGAGTGCCTTCTATTCACAGAGTTAAACCTTCTTTTTCATAGGAGAGTTTTCAAACTCTCTTTTTGTGGAATCTGCAAGTGCATATTTGGAGCTGTTTGAGGCCAACGCTGGAAACGGAAACATCCTCACATAGAAACTAGACAGAAGCATTCTCAGAAAGTTCTGTGTGATGAGTGCATTCAACTCACGGACTTGAACGTTCCTTTTGATAGAACAGTTTAGAAACACTCCTTTTGTAGAATCTGCAAGTGTTTATTTGGAGCGCTTGGAGGCCTATGCTGGAAAAGGAAATGTCTTCAAATAACAACTACACAGAAGCATTCTCAGAAACTTCTTTGAGATGAGTGCATTCAACTCACAGAATTGAACCTTCCTTTTGAAAGAGGAGTTTTGATACACACTTTTTGTAGAATCTGCAAGTGGATATTTGGAGGGTTTGAGGCCTATGCTGGGAAATGAAATATCTTCACCTAAAAACTAGACAGAAGCATTCTCAGAAACTTCTGTGTGATGAGTGCATTCAACTCACAGACTTGAGCTTTCCTTTTGATAGAGCAGTTTGGAAACACCCCTTTTGTAAAATCTGCAAGTGTTTATTTGGAGCGCTTTGAGACATATGCTGGAAAAGGAAATATCTTCACATAATAACTAGACAGAAGCATTCTCAGAAACTTCTTTGTGATGAATGCATTCTACTCACAGAGTTGAAACTTCTTTTTCATAGAAGAGTTTTCAAACTCTCTTTTTGTAGAATCTGCAAGTGCATATTTGGAGCTCATTGAGGCCAACGCTGGAAACGGAAACATCCTCACATAGAAACTAGACAGAAGCATTCTCCGAAACTTGTTTGTGACGAGTGCACTCAACTCACAGACTTGAACCTTTCTTTTGAAAGAGCAGTTTTGGAACACTCATTTTGTAGAATCTCCTAGTGTATATTAGGAGCGCTGTGAGGCCTATGCTGGGAAATGAAATATCTTCACCTAAAAACTAGACAGAAGCATTCTCAGAAACTTCTGTGTGATGAGTGCATTCAACTCACAGACTTGAAGGTTCCTTTTGATAGAACAGTTTTGAAACACACCTTTTGTAGAATCTGCAAGTGTTTATTTGGAGCGCTTGGAGGTCTATGCTGGAAAAGGAAATGTCTTCAAATAAGAACTACACAGACGCATTCTCAGAAACTTCTTTGTGATGAGTGCATTTAACTCACAGACTTGAACGTTCCTTTTGAAAGAGCAGTTTTGAAAAACTCTTTTTGTAGAATCTGCAAGTGGATATTTGGAGCGCTTTGAGGGCTCTGCTGGGAAAAGAAATATCTTCACCTAAAAACTAGACAGAAGCATTCTCAGAAACTTCTGTGTGATGAGTGCATTCAACTCACAGACTTGAACCTTCCTTTTGAAAGTACAGTTTTGAAACACTCTTTTTATAGAATCTGCAAGTGTATAATTGGAGCGGTTTGAGGCCTATGCTGGGAAATGAGGTATCTTCACCTAAAAACTAGGCAGAAGCATTCTCAGAAACTTCTGTGTGATGAGTGCATTCAACTCACAGACTTCAACATTCCTTTTGATAGAGCAGTTTGGAAACACTCCTTTTGTAAATCTGCAAGTGTTTATTTGGAGCGCTTAGAGGCCCAGGCTGGAAAAGGAAATATCTTCACATAATAACTAGACAGAAGTATTCTCAGAAAAGTCTTTGTGATGAGTGCATTCTACTCACAGAGTTGAACCTTCTTTTTGATGGAAGAGTTTTCAAACTCTCTTTTTGTAGAATCTGCATGGGCATACTTGGAGCTGTTTGGGAACAACGCTAGAAAAGGAAACATCCTCACATAGAAACTAGACAGAAGCATTCTCAGAATCATGTTTTTGACGAGTGCACTCAACTCACAGACTTGAACCTTTCTTTTGAAAGAGCAGTTTTGGAACACTCTTTTTGTAGAATCTGGTAGTGTATATTTGGAGCGCTGTGAGGCCTATGCTGGGAAATGAAATATCTTCACCTAAAAACTAGACAGAAGCATTCTCAGAAACTTCTGTGTGATGAGTGCATTCAACTCACAGACTTGAGCTTTCCTTTTGATAGAAGAGTTTTGAAACACTCCTTTTGTAGAATCTGCAAGTGTTTATTTGGAGCGCTTGGAGGCCTACGCTAGAAAAGGAAATGTCTTCAAATAACAACTAGACAGAAACATTCTCAGAAACTTCTTTGTGATGAGTGCATTCAACTCACAGAGATGAACCTTCCTTTTGAAAGTACAGTTTTGAAACCCTCTTTTTATAAAATCTGCAAGTGGATATTTGGAGCGGTTTGAGGCCTATGCTGGGAAATGAGGTATCTTCACCTAAAAACTAGACAGAAGCATTCTCAGAAACTTCTGTGTGATGAGTGCATTCAACTCGCGGACTTGAACATTCCTTTTGATAGAGCAGTTTGGGAACACTCCTTTTGTGAAATCTGCAAGTGTTTATTTGGAGCGCTTTGAGGCCCAGGCTGGAAAAGGAAATACCTTCACATAATAACTAGACAGAAGTATTCTCAGAAACGTCTTTATGAAGAGTGCATTCTACTCACAGAGTTGAACCTTCTTTTTGATAGAAGAGTTTTCAAACTCTCTTTTTGTAGAATCTGCAAGTGCATATTTGGAGCTCATTGAGGCCAACGCAGGAAACGGAAACATCCTCACATAGAAACTAGACAGAAGCATTCTTCGAAACTTGTTTGTGACGAGTGCACTCAACTCACAGACTTCAACCTTTCTTTTGAAAGAGCAGTTTTGGAACACTCATTTTGTAGAATCTGCTAGTGTATATTAGGAGCGCTGTGAGGCCTATGCTAAGAAATGAAATATCTTCACCTAAAAATTAGACAGAAGCATTCTCAGAAATTTCTGTGTGATGAGTGCATTCAACTCACAGACTTGAATGTTCCTTTTGCTAGAACAGTTTTGAAACACTCCTTTTGTAGAATGGGCAAGTGTTTATTTGGAGCGCTTGGAGGTCTGTGCTGGAAAAGGAAATGTCTTCAAATAACAACTACACAGAAGAATTCTCAGAACCTTCTTTGTGATGAGTGCATTCAATTCACAGACTTGAACGTTCCTTTTGATAGAACAGTTTTGAAACCCTCCTTTTGTAGAATCTGCAAGTGTTTATTTAGAGCGCTTGGAGGCCTATGCTGGAAAAGGAAATGTCTTCAAATAACAACTACACAGAAGCATTCTCAGAAACTTCTTTGAGATGAGTGCATTCAACTCACAGACTTGAACCTTCCTTTTGAAAGAGGAGTTTTGAAACACTCTTTTTGTAGAATCTGCAAGTGGATATTTGGAGGGCTTTGAGGCCTATGCTGGGAAATGAAATATTTTCACCTAAAAACTAGACAGAAGCATTCTCAGAAACTTCTGTGTGATGAGTGCATTCAACTCACAGACTTGAACGTTCCTTTTGATAGAACAGTTTAGAAACACTCCTTTTGTAGAATCTGCAGGTGTTTATTTGGAGCGATTTGAGGCCAAAGTTGGAAAAGGAAATGCCTTCAAATTAAAACTACGCAGAAGCATTCTCAGAAACTTCTTTGTGATGAGTGCATTCAACTCACCGACTTGAGCTTTCCTGTTGATAGAGCAGTTTGGAAACACTCCTTTTGTAAAATCTACAAGTGTTCATTTCTAGCGCTTTGAGGCCTATGCTGGAAAAGTAAATATCTTCACATAATAACTAGACACAAGCATTCTCAGCAACTACTTTGTGATGAGTGCCTTCTATTCACAGAGTTAAACCTTCTTTTTCATAGGAGAGTTTTCAAACTCTCTTTTTGTAGAATCTGCAAGTGCATATTTGGAGCTGTTTGAGGCCAACGCTGGAAACGGAAACATCCTCACATAGAAACTAGACAGAAGCATTCTCAGAAAGTTCTGTGTGATGAGTGCATTCAACTCACCGACTTGAACGTTCCTTTTGATAGAACAGTTTAGAAACACTCCTTTTGTAGAATCTGCAAGTGTTTATTTGGAGCGCTTGGAGGCCTATGCTGGAAAAGGAAATGTCTTCAAATAACAACTACACAGAAGCATTCTCAGAAACTTCTTTGAGATGAGTGCATTCAACTCACAGAATTGAACCTTCCTTTTGAAAGAGGAGTTTTGATACACTCTTTTTGTAGAATCTGCAAGTGGATATTTGGAGGGTTTGAGGCCTATGCTGGGAAATGAAATATCTTCACCTAAAAACTAGACAGAAGCATTCTCAGAAACTTCTGTGTGATGAGTGCATTCAACTCACAGACTTGAGCTTTCCTTTTGATAGAGCAGTTTGGAAACACCCCTTTTGTAAAATCTGCAAGTGTTTATTTGGAGCGCTTTGAGACATATGCTGGAAAAGGAAATATCTTCACATAATAACTAGACAGAAGCATTCTCAGAAACTTCTTTGTGATGAATGCATTCTACTCACAGAGTTGAAACTTCTTTTTCATAGAAGAGTTTTCAAACTCTCTTTTTGTAGAATCTGCAAGTGCATATTTGGAGCTCATTGAGGCCAACGCTGGAAACGGAAACATCCTCACATAGAAACTAGACAGAAGCATTCTCCGAAACTTGTTTGTGACGAGTGCACTCAACTCACAGACTTGAATCTTTCTTTTGAAAGAGCAGTTTTGGAACACTCATTTTGTAGAATCTCCTAGTGTATATTAGGAGCGCTGTGAGGCCTATGCTGGGAAATGAAATATCTTCACCTAAAAACTAGACAGAAGCATTCTCAGAAACTTCTGTGTGATGAGTGCATTCAACTCACAGACTTGAAGGTTCCTTTTGATAGAACAGTTTTGAAACACACCTTTTGTAGAATCTGCAAGTGTTTATTTGGAGCGCTTGGAGGTCTATGCTGGAAAAGGAAATGTCTTCAAATAAGAACTACACAGACGCATTCTCAGAAACTTCTTTGTGATGAGTGCATTTAACTCACAGACTTGAACGTTCCTTTTGAAAGAGCAGTTTTGAAAAACTCTTTTTGTAGAATCTGCAAGTGGATATTTGGAGCGCTTTGAGGGCTCTGCTGGGAAAAGAAATATCTTCACCTAAAAACTAGACAGAAGCATTCTCAGAAACTTCTGTGTGATGAGTGCATTCAACTCACAGACTTGAACCTTCCTTTTGAAAGTACAGTTTTGAAACACTCTTTTTATAGAATCTGCAAGTGTATAATTGGAGCGGTTTGAGGCCTATGCTGGGAAATGAGGTATCTTCACCTAAAAACTAGGCAGAAGCATTCTCAGAAACTTCTGTGTGATGAGTGCATTCAACTCACAGACTTCAACATTCCTTTTGATAGAGCAGTTTGGAAACACTCCTTTTGTAAATCTGCAAGTGTTTATTTGGAGCGCTTAGAGGCCCAGGCTGGAAAAGGAAATATCTTCACATAATAACTAGACAGAAGTATTCTCAGAAAAGTCTTTGTGATGAGTGCATTCTACTCACAGAGTTGAACCTTCTTTTTGATAGAAGAGTTTTCAAACTCTCTTTTTGTAGAATCTGCATGGGCATACTTGGAGCTGTTTGGGAACAACGCTAGAAAAGGAAACATCCTCACATAGAAACTAGACAGAAGCATTCTCAGAAACTTGTTTTTGACGAGGGCACTCAACTCACAGACTTGAACCTTTCTTTTGAAAGAGCAGTTTTGGAACACTCTTTTTGTAGAATCTGCTAGTGTATATTTGGAGCGCTGTGAGGCCTATGCTGGGAAATGAAATATCTTCACCTAAAAACTAGACAGAAGCATTCTCAGAAATTTCTGTGTGATGAGTGCATTCAACTCACAGACTTGAACGTTCCTTTTGATAGAAGAGTTTTGAAACACTCCTTTTGTAGAATCTGCAGGTGTTTATTTGGACCGATTTGAGGTCTAAGTTGGAAAAGGAAATGTCTTCAAATTACAACTACACAGTAGCATTCTCAGAAACTTCTTTGTGATGAGTACATTCAACTCACAGACTTGAACCTTCCTTTTGAAAGAGCAGTTTGGAAACACTCTTTTTGTAGAATCTGCAAGTGGATATATGGAGCGCTTTGACGCCTATGCTGGGAAATGAAATATCTTCACCTAAAAACTAGACAGAAGCATTCTCAGAAACTTCTGTGTGATGAGTGCATTCAACTCACAGACTTGAGCTTTCCTTTTGATAGAGCAGTTTGGAAACACTCCTTTTGTAAAATCTGCAAGTGTTTATTTGGAGCGCTTTGAGACATATGCTGGAAAAGGAAATATCTTCACATAATAACTAGACAGAAGCATTCTCAGAAACTTCTTTGTGATGAATGCATTCTACTCACAGAGTTGAAACTTCTTTTTCATAGAAGAGTTTTCAAACTCTCTTTTTGTAGATCTGCAAGTGCATATTTGGAGCTCATTGAGGCCAACGCTGGAAACGGAAACATCCTCACATAGAAACTAGACAGAAGCATTCTCCGAAACTTGTTTGTGACGAGTGCACTCAACTCACAGACTTGAACCTTTCTTTTGAAAGAGCAGTTTTGGAACACTCATTTTGTAGAATCTGCTAGTGTATATTAGGAGCGCTGTGAGGCCTATGCTGGGAAATGAAATATCTTCACCTAAAAACTAGACAGAAGCATTCTCAGAAACTTCTGTGTGATGAGTGCATTCAACTCACAGACTTGAATGTTCCTTTTGATAGAACAGATTTGAAACACTCCTTTTGAACAATCTGCAAGTGTTTATTTGGAGCGCTTGCAGGTCTATGCTGGAAAAGGAAATGTCTTCAAATAACAACTACACAGAAGCATTCTCAGAAACTTCTTTGAGATGAGTGCATTCAACTCACAGACTTGAACCTTCCTTTTGAAAGAGGAGTTTTGAAACACTCTTTTTGTAGAATCTGCAAGTGGATATTTGGAGGGCTTTGAGGCCTATGCTGGGAAATGAAATATCTTCTCCTAAAAATTAGAGAGAAGCATTCTCAGAAACTTCTGTGTGATGAGTGCATTCAACTCACAGACTTGAACTTTCCTTTTGATAGAAGAGTTTTGAAACACTCCTTTTGTAGAATCTGCAAGTGTTTATTTGGAGCGCTTGGAGTCCTACGCTAGAAAAGGAAATGTCTTCATATAACAACTAGACAGAAATATTCTCAGAAACTTCTTTGTGATGAGTGCATTCAACTCACAGAGGTGAACCTTCCTTTTGAAAGAGCAGTTTTGAAACACTCTTTTGGTAGAATCTGCAAGTGGATATTTGGATCGCTTTGAGGCCTATGCTGGGAAATGAAATATCTTCCCCTAAAAACTAGACAGAAGCATTCTCAGAAACTTCTGTGTGAAGAGTGCATTCAACTCACAGACTTGAGATTTCCTTTTGATAGAGCAGTTTGGAAACACTCCTTTTGTAAAATCTGCAAGTGTTTATTTGGAACGCTTTGAGTCCCAGGCTGGAAAACGAAATATCTTCACTTAATAACTAGACAGAAGCATTCTCAGAAACTTCTTTGTGATGAATGCATTCTACTCACAGAGTTGAAACTTCTTTTTCATAGAAGAGTTTTCAAACTCTCTTTTTGTGGAATCTGCAAGTGCATATTTGGAGCTGATTGAGGCCAACCCTGGAAACGGAAACATCCTCACATAGAAACTAGATAGAAGCATTCTCCGAAACTAGTTTGTGACGAGTGCACTCAACTCACAGACTTGAATCTTTCTTTTGAAAGAGCAGTTTTGGAACACTCATTTTGTAGAATCTGCTAGTGTATATTAGGAGCCCTGTGAGGCCTATGCTGGGAAATGAAATATCTTCACCTAAAAACTAGATAGAAGCATTCTCAGAAACTTCTGTGTGATGAGTGCATTCAACTCACAGACTTGAATGTTCCTTTTGATAGAACAGTTTTGAAACACTCCTTTTGTAGAATCTGCAAGTGTTTATTTGGAGCGCTTGGAGGTCTATGCTGGAAAAGGAAATGTCTTCAAATAACAACTACACAGAAGCATTCTCAGAGACTTCTTTGTGATGAGTGCATTCAACTCACAGACTTGAACGTTCCTTTTGAAAGAGCAGTTTTGAAACACTCTTTTTGTAGAATCTGCAAGTGGATATTTGGAGCGCTTTGAGGGCTATACTGGGAAATGAAATATCTTCACCTAAAAACTAGACAGAAGCAGTCTCAGAAACTTCTGTGTGATGAGTGCATTCAACTCACAGACTTGAACCTTCCTTTTGAAAGTACAGTTTTGAAACACTCTTTTTATAGAATCTGCAAGTGGATATTTGGATCGCTTAGAGGCCTATGCTGGAAAATGAAATATCTTCCCCTAAAAACTAGACAGAAGCATTCTCAGAAACTTCTGTGTGATGAGTGCATTCAACTCACAGACTTGAACCTTCCTTTAGAAAGTACAGTTTTGAAACATTCTTTTTGTAAAATCTGCAAGTGGATATTTGGAGCGGTTTGAGGCCTATACTGAGAAATGAGGTATCTTCACCTAAAAACTAGACAGAAGCATTCTCAGAAACTTCTGTGTGATGAGTGCATTCAACTCACAGACTTGAACATTCCTTTTGATAGAGCAGTTTGGAAACACTCCTTTTGTAACTTCTACAAGTGTTTATTTGGAGCGCATTGAGGCCCAGGCTGGAAAAGGAAATTTCTTCACATAATAACTAGACAGAAGTATTTTCAGAAACGTCTTTGTGATGAGTGCATTCTACTCACAGAGTTGAACCTTCTTTTTGATAGAAGAGTTTTCAAACTCTCTTTTTGTAGCATCTGCATGGGCATATTTGGAGCTGTTTGGGAACAACGCTAGAAAAGGAAACATCCTCACATAGAAACTAGACAGAAGCATTCTCAGAATCATGTTTTTGACGAGTGCACTCAACTCACAGACTTGAACCTTTCTTTTGAAAGAGCAGTTTTGGAACACTCTTTTTGTAGAATCTGGTAGTGTATATTTGGAGCGCTGTGAGGCCTATGCTGGGAAATGAAATATCTTCACCTAAAAACTAGACAGAAGCATTCTCAGAAACTTCTGTGTGATGAGTGCATTCAACTCACAGACTTGAGCTTTCCTTTTGATAGAAGAGTTTTGAAACACTCCTTTTGTAGAATCTGCAAGTGTTTATTTGGAGCGCTTGGAGGCCTACGCTAGAAAAGGAAATGTCTTCAAATAACAACTAGACAGAAACATTCTCAGAAAATTCTTTGTGATGAGTGCATTCAACTCACAGAGATGAACCTTCCTTTTGAAAGTACAGTTTTGAAACCCTCTTTTTATAAAATCTGCAAGTGGATATTTGGAGCGGTTTGAGGCCTATGCTGGGAAATGAGGTATCTTCACCTAAAAACTAGACAGAAGCATTCTCAGAAACTTCTGTGTGATGAGTGCATTCAACCCGCGGACTTGAACATTCCTTTTGATACAGCAGTTTGGGAACACTCCTTTTGTGAAATCTGCAAGTGTTTATTTGGAGCGCTTTGAGGCCCAGGCTGGAAAAGGAAATACCTTCACATAATAACTAGACAGAAGTATTCTCAGAAACGTCTTTATGAAGAGTGCATTCTACTCACAGAGTTGAACCTTCTTTTTGATAGAAGAGTTTTCAAACTCTCTTTTTGTAGAATCTGCAAGTGCATATTTGGAGCTCATTGAGGCCAACGCAGGAAACGGAAACATCCTCACATAGAAACTAGACAGAAGCATTCTTCGAAACTTGTTTGTGACGAGTGCACTCAACTCACAGACTTCAACCTTTCTTTTGAAAGAGCAGTTTTGGAACACTCATTTTGTAGAATCTGCTAGTGTATATTAGGAGCGCTGTGAGGCCTATGCTAAGAAATGAAATATCTTCACCTAAAAATTAGACAGAAGCATTCTCAGAAATTTCTGTGTGATGAGTGCATTCAACTCACAGACTTGAATGTTCCTTTTGCTAGAACAGTTTTGAAACACTCCTTTTGTAGAATGGGCAAGTGTTTATTTGGAGCGCTTGGAGGTCTGTGCTGGAAAAGGAAATGTCTTCAAATAACAACTACACAGAAGAATTCTCAGAACCTTCTTTGTGATGAGTGCATTCAATTCACAGACTTGAACGTTCCTTTTGATAGAACAGTTTTGAAACCCTCCTTTTGTAGAATCTGCAAGTGTTTATTTAGAGCGCTTGGAGGCCTATGCTGGAAAAGGAAATGTCTTCAAATAACAACTACTCAGAAGCATTCTCAGAAACTTCTTTGAGATGAGTGCATTCAACTCACAGACTTGAACCTTCCTTTTGAAAGAGGAGTTTTGAAACACTCTTTTTGTAGAATCTGCAAGTGGATATTTGGAGGGCTTTGAGGCCTATGCTGGGAAATGAAATATTTTCACCTAAAAACTAGACAGAAGCATTCTCAGAAACTTCTGTGTGATGAGTGCATTCAACTCACAGACTTGAACGTTCCTTTTGATAGAACAGTTTAGAAACACTCCTTTTGTAGAATCTGCAGGTGTTTATTTGGAGCGATTTGAGGCCAAAGTTGGAAAAGGAAATGCCTTCAAATTAAAACTACGCAGAAGCATTCTCAGAAACTTCTTTGTGATGAGTGCATTCAACTCACCGACTTGAGCTTTCCTGTTGATAGAGCAGTTTGGAAACACTCCTTTTGTAAAATCTGCAAGTGTTCATTTCTAGCGCTTTGAGGCCTATGCTGGAAAAGTAAATATCTTCACATAATAACTAGACACAAGCATTCTCAGCAACTACTTTGTGATGAGTGCCTTCTATTCACAGAGTTAAACCTTCTTTTTCATAGGAGAGTTTTCAAACTCTCTTTTTGTGGAATCTGCAAGTGCATATTTGGAGCTGTTTGAGGCCAACGCTGGAAACGGAAAAATCCTCACATAGAAACTAGACAGAAGCATTCTCAGAAAGTTCTGTGTGATGAGTGCATTCAACTCACGGACTTGAACGTTCCTTTTGATAGAACAGTTTAGAAACACTCCTTTTGTAGAATCTGCAAGTGTTTATTTGGAGCGCTTGGAGACCTATGCTGGAAAAGGAAATGTCTTCAAATAACAACTACACAGAAGCATTCTCAGAAACTTCTTTGAGATGAGTGCATTCAACTCACAGAATTGAACCTTCCTTTTGAAAGAGGAGTTTTGATACACTCTTTTTGTAGAATCTGCAAGTGGATATTTGGAGGGTTTGAGGCCTATGCTGGGAAATGAAATATCTTCACCTAAAAACTAGACAGAAGCATTCTCAGAAACTTCTGTGTGATGAGTGCATTCAACTCACAGACTTGAGCTTTCCTTTTGATAGAGCAGTTTGGAAACACCCCTTTTGTAAAATCTGCAAGTGTTTATTTGGAGCGCTTTGAGACATATGCTGGAAAAGGAAATATCTTCACATAATAACTAGACAGAAGCATTCTCAGAAACTTCTTTGTGATGAATGCATTCTACTCACAGAGTTGAAACTTCTTTTTCATAGAAGAGTTTTCAAACTCTCTTTTTGTAGAATCTGCAAGTGCATATTTGGAGCTCATTGAGGCCAACGCTGGAAACGGAAACATCCTCACATAGAAACTAGACAGAAGCATTCTCCGAAACTTGTTTGTGACGAGTGCACTCAACTCACAGACTTGAACCTTTCTTTTGAAAGAGCAGTTTTGGAACACTCATTTTGTAGAATCTCCTAGTGTATATTAGGAGCGCTGTGAGGCCTATGCTGGGAAATGAAATATCTTCACCTAAAAACTAGACAGAAGCATTCTCAGAAACTTCTGTGTGATGAGTGCATTCAACTCACAGACTTGAAGGTTCCTTTTGATAGAACAGTTTTGAAACACACCTTTTGTAGAATCTGCAAGTGTTTATTTGGAGCGCTTGGAGGTCTATGCTGGAAAAGGAAATGTCTTCAAATAAGAACTACACAGACGCATTCTCAGAAACTTCTTTGTGATGAGTGCATTTAACTCACAGACTTGAACGTTCCTTTTGAAAGAGCAGTTTTGAAAAACTCTTTTTGTAGAATCTGCAAGTGGATATTTGGAGCGCTTTGAGGGCTCTGCTGGGAAAAGAAATATCTTCACCTAAAAACTAGACAGAAGCATTCTCAGAAACTTCTGTGTGATGAGTGCATTCAACTCACAGACTTGAACCTTCCTTTTGAAAGTACAGTTTTGAAACACTCTTTTTATAGAATCTGCAAGTGTATAATTGGAGCGGTTTGAGGCCTATGCTGGGAAATGAGGTATCTTCACCTAAAAACTAGGCAGAAGCATTCTCAGAAACTTCTGTGTGATGAGTGCATTCAACTCACAGACTTCAACATTCCTTTTGATAGAGCAGTTTGGAAACACTCCTTTTGTAAATCTGCAAGTGTTTATTTGGAGCGCTTAGAGGCCCAGGCTGGAAAAGGAAATATCTTCACATAATAACTAGACAGAAGTATTCTCAGAAAAGTCTTTGTGATGAGTGCATTCTACTCACAGAGTTGAACCTTCTTTTTGATGGAAGAGTTTTCAAACTCTCTTTTTGTAGAATCTGCATGGGCATACTTGGAGCTGTTTGGGAACAACGCTAGAAAAGGAAACATCCTCACATAGAAACTAGACAGAAGCATTCTCAGAAACTTGTTTTTGACGAGGGCACTCAACTCACAGACTTGAACCTTTCTTTTGAAAGAGCAGTTTTGGAACACTCTTTTTGTAGAATCTGCTAGTGTATATTTGGAGCGCTGTGAGGCCTATGCTGGGAAATGAAATATCTTCACCTAAAAACTAGACAGAAGCATTCTCAGAAATTTCTGTGTGATGAGTGCATTCAACTCACAGACTTGAACGTTCCTTTTGATAGAAGAGTTTTGAAACACTCCTTTTGTAGAATCTGCAGGTGTTTATTTGGACCGATTTGAGGTCTAAGTTGGAAAAGGAAATGTCTTCAAATTACAACTACACAGTAGCATTCTCAGAAACTTCTTTGTGATGAGTACATTCAACTCACAGACTTGAACCTTCCTTTTGAAAGAGCAGTTTGGAAACACTCTTTTTGTAGAATCTGCAAGTGGATATATGGAGCGCTTTGACGCCTATGCTGGGAAATGAAATATCTTCACCTAAAAACTAGACAGAAGCATTCTCAGAAACTTCTGTGTGATGAGTGCATTCAACTCACAGACTTGAGCTTTCCTTTTGATAGAGCAGTTTGGAAACACTCCTTTTGTAAAATCTGCAAGTGTTTATTTGGAGCGCTTTGAGACATATGCTGGAAAAGGAAATATCTTCACATAATAACTAGACAGAAGCATTCTCAGAAACTTCTTTGTGATGAATGCATTCTACTCACAGAGTTGAAACTTCTTTTTCATAGAAGAGTTTTCAAACTCTCTTTTTGTAGAATCTGCAAGTGCATATTTGGAGCTCATTGAGGCCAACGCTGGAAACGGAAACATCCTCACATAGAAACTAGACAGAAGCATTCTCCGAAACTTGTTTGTGACGAGTGCACTCAACTCACAGACTTGAACCTTTCTTTTGAAAGAGCAGTTTTGGAACACTCATTTTGTAGAATCTGCTAGTGTATATTAGGAGCGCTGTGAGGCCTATGCTGGGAAATGAAATATCTTCACCTAAAAACTAGACAGAAGCATTCTCAGAAACTTCTGTGTGATGAGTGCATTCAACTCACAGACTTGAAGGTTCCTTTTGATAGAACAGATTTGAAACACTCCTTTTGAAGAATCTGCAAGTGTTTATTTGGAGCGCTTGGAGGTCTATGCTGGAAAAGGAAATGTCTTCAAATAACAACTACACAGAAGCATTCTCAGAAACTTCTTTGAGATGAGTGCATTCAACTCACAGACTTGAACCTTCCTTTTGAAAGAGGAGTTTTGAAACACTCTTTTTGTAGAATCTGCAAGTGGATATTTGGAGGGCTTTGAGGCCTATGCTGGGAAATGAAATATTTTCACCTAAAAACTAGACAGAAGCATTCTCAGAAACTTCTGTGTGATGAGTGCATTCAACTCACAGACTTGAACGTTCCTTTTGATAGAACAGTTTAGAAACACTCCTTTTGTAGAATCTGCAGGTGTTTATTTGGAGCGATTTGAGGCCAAAGTTGGAAAAGGAAATGCCTTCAAATTAAAACTACGCAGAAGCATTCTCAGAAACTTCTTTGTGATGAGTGCATTCAACTCACCGACTTGAGCTTTCCTGTTGATAGAGCAGTTTGGAAACACTCCTTTTGTAAAATCTGCAAGTGTTCATTTCTAGCGCTTTGAGGCCTATGCTGGAAAAGTAAATATCTTCACATAATAACTAGACACAAGCATTCTCAGCAACTACTTTGTGATGAGTGCCTTCTATTCACAGAGTTAAACCTTCTTTTTCATAGGAGAGTTTTCAAACTCTCTTTTTGTAGAATCTGCAAGTGCATATTTGGAGCTGTTTGAGGCCAACGCTGGAAACGGAAACATCCTCACATAGAAACTAGACAGAAGCATTCTCAGAAAGTTCTGTGTGATGAGTGCATTCAACTCACCGACTTGAACGTTCCTTTTGATAGAACAGTTTAGAAACACTCCTTTTGTAGAATCTGCAAGTGTTTATTTGGAGCGCTTGGAGGCCTATGCTGGAAAAGGAAATGTCTTCAAATAACAACTACACAGAAGCATTCTCAGAAACTTCTTTGAGATGAGTGCATTCAACTCACAGAATTGAACCTTCCTTTTGAAAGAGGAGTTTTGATACACTCTTTTTGTAGAATCTGCAAGTGGATATTTGGAGGGTTTGAGGCCTATGCTGGGAAATGAAATATCTTCACCTAAAAACTAGACAGAAGCATTCTCAGAAACTTCTGTGTGATGAGTGCATTCAACTCACAGACTTGAGCTTTCCTTTTGATAGAGCAGTTTGGAAACACCCCTTTTGTAAAATCTGCAAGTGTTTATTTGGAGCGCTTTGAGACATATGCTGGAAAAGGAAATATCTTCACATAATAACTAGACAGAAGCATTCTCAGAAACTTCTTTGTGATGAATGCATTCTACTCACAGAGTTGAAACTTCTTTTTCATAGAAGAGTTTTCAAACTCTCTTTTTGTAGAATCTGCAAGTGCATATTTGGAGCTCATTGAGGCCAACGCTGGAAACGGAAACATCCTCACATAGAAACTAGACAGAAGCATTCTCCGAAACTTGTTTGTGACGAGTGCACTCAACTCACAGACTTGAATCTTTCTTTTGAAAGAGCAGTTTTGGAACACTCATTTTGTAGAATCTCCTAGTGTATATTAGGAGCGCTGTGAGGCCTATGCTGGGAAATGAAATATCTTCACCTAAAAACTAGACAGAAGCATTCTCAGAAACTTCTGTGTGATGAGTGCATTCAACTCACAGACTTGAAGGTTCCTTTTGATAGAACAGTTTTGAAACACACCTTTTGTAGAATCTGCAAGTGTTTATTTGGAGCGCTTGGAGGTCTATGCTGGAAAAGGAAATGTCTTCAAATAAGAACTACACAGACGCATTCTCAGAAACTTCTTTGTGATGAGTGCATTTAACTCACAGACTTGAACGTTCCTTTTGAAAGAGCAGTTTTGAAAAACTCTTTTTGTAGAATCTGCAAGTGGATATTTGGAGCGCTTTGAGGGCTCTGCTGGGAAAAGAAATATCTTCACCTAAAAACTAGACAGAAGCATTCTCAGAAACTTCTGTGTGATGAGTGCATTCAACTCACAGACTTGAACCTTCCTTTTGAAAGTACAGTTTTGAAACACTCTTTTTATAGAATCTGCAAGTGTATAATTGGAGCGGTTTGAGGCCTATGCTGGGAAATGAGGTATCTTCACCTAAAAACTAGGCAGAAGCATTCTCAGAAACTTCTGTGTGATGAGTGCATTCAACTCACAGACTTCAACATTCCTTTTGATAGAGCAGTTTGGAAACACTCCTTTTGTAAATCTGCAAGTGTTTATTTGGAGCGCTTAGAGGCCCAGGCTGGAAAAGGAAATATCTTCACATAATAACTAGACAGAAGTATTCTCAGAAAAGTCTTTGTGATGAGTGCATTCTACTCACAGAGTTGAACCTTCTTTTTGATAGAAGAGTTTTCAAACTCTCTTTTTGTAGAATCTGCATGGGCATACTTGGAGCTGTTTGGGAACAACGCTAGAAAAGGAAACATCCTCACATAGAAACTAGACAGAAGCATTCTCAGAAACTTGTTTTTGACGAGGGCACTCAACTCACAGACTTGAACCTTTCTTTTGAAAGAGCAGTTTTGGAACACTCTTTTTGTAGAATCTGCTAGTGTATATTTGGAGCGCTGTGAGGCCTATGCTGGGAAATGAAATATCTTCACCTAAAAACTAGACAGAAGCATTCTCAGAAATTTCTGTGTGATGAGTGCATTCAACTCACAGACTTGAGCTTTCCTTTTGATAGAGCAGTTTGGAAACACTCCTTTTGTAAAATCTGCAAGTGTTTATTTGGAGCGCTTTGAGACATATGCTGGAAAAGGAAATATCTTCACATAATAACTAGACAGAAGCATTCTCAGAAACTTCTTTGTGATGAATGCATTCTACTCACAGAGTTGAAACTTCTTTTTCATAGAAGAGTTTTCAAACTCTCTTTTTGTAGAATCTGCAAGTGCATATTTGGAGCTCATTGAGGCCAACGCTGGAAACGGAAACATCCTCACATAGAAACTAGACAGAAGCATTCTCCGAAACTTGTTTGTGACGAGTGCACTCAACTCACAGACTTGAACCTTTCTTTTGAAAGAGCAGTTTTGGAACACTCATTTTGTAGAATCTGCTAGTGTATATTAGGAGCGCTGTGAGGCCTATGCTGGGAAATGAAATATCTTCACCTAAAAACTAGACAGAAGCATTCTCAGAAACTTCTGTGTGATGAGTGCATTCAACTCACAGACTTGAATGTTCCTTTTGATAGAACAGATTTGAAACACTCCTTTTGAACAATCTGCAAGTGTTTATTTGGAGCGCTTGCAGGTCTATGCTGGAAAAGGAAATGTCTTCAAATAACAACTACACAGAAGCATTCTCAGAAACTTCTTTGAGATGAGTGCATTCAACTCACAGACTTGAACCTTCCTTTTGAAAGAGGAGTTTTGAAACACTCTTTTTGTAGAATCTGCAAGTGGATATTTGGAGGGCTTTGAGGCCTATGCTGGGAAATGAAATATCTTCTCCTAAAAATTAGAGAGAAGCATTCTCAGAAACTTCTGTGTGATGAGTGCATTCAACTCACAGACTTGAACTTTCCTTTTGATAGAAGAGTTTTGAAACACTCCTTTTGTAGAATCTGCAAGTGTTTATTTGGAGCGCTTGGAGTCCTACGCTAGAAAAGGAAATGTCTTCATATAACAACTAGACAGAAATATTCTCAGAAACTTCTTTGTGATGAGTGCATTCAACTCACAGAGGTGAACCTTCCTTTTGAAAGAGCAGTTTTGAAACACTCTTTTGGTAGAATCTGCAAGTGGATATTTGGATCGCTTTGAGGCCTATGCTGGGAAATGAAATATCTTCCCCTAAAAACTAGACAGAAGCATTCTCAGAAACTTCTGTGTGAAGAGTGCATTCAACTCACAGACTTGAGATTTCCTTTTGATAGAGCAGTTTGGAAACACTCCTTTTGTAAAATCTGCAAGTGTTTATTTGGAACGCTTTGAGTCCCAGGCTGGAAAACGAAATATCTTCACTTAATAACTAGACAGAAGCATTCTCAGAAACTTCTTTGTGATGAATGCATTCTACTCACAGAGTTGAAACTTCTTTTTCATAGAAGAGTTTTCAAACTCTCTTTTTGTGGAATCTGCAAGTGCATATTTGGAGCTGATTGAGGCCAACCCTGGAAACGGAAACATCCTCACATAGAAACTAGATAGAAGCATTCTCCGAAACTAGTTTGTGACGAGTGCACTCAACTCACAGACTTGAATCTTTCTTTTGAAAGAGCAGTTTTGGAACACTCATTTTGTAGAATCTGCTAGTGTATATTAGGAGCCCTGTGAGGCCTATGCTGGGAAATGAAATATCTTCACCTAAAAACTAGATAGAAGCATTCTCAGAAACTTCTGTGTGATGAGTGCATTCAACTCACAGACTTGAATGTTCCTTTTGATAGAACAGTTTTGAAACACTCCTTTTGTAGAATCTGCAAGTGTTTATTTGGAGCGCTTGGAGGTCTATGCTGGAAAAGGAAATGTCTTCAAATAACAACTACACAGAAGCATTCTCAGAGACTTCTTTGTGATGAGTGCATTCAACTCACAGACTTGAACGTTCCTTTTGAAAGAGCAGTTTTGAAACACTCTTTTTGTAGAATCTGCAAGTGGATATTTGGAGCGCTTTGAGGGCTATACTGGGAAATGAAATATCTTCACCTAAAAACTAGACAGAAGCAGTCTCAGAAACTTCTGTGTGATGAGTGCATTCAACTCACAGACTTGAACCTTCCTTTTGAAAGTACAGTTTTGAAACACTCTTTTTATAGAATCTGCAAGTGGATATTTGGATCGCTTAGAGGCCTATGCTGGAAAATGAAATATCTTCCCCTAAAAACTAGACAGAAGCATTCTCAGAAACTTCTGTGTGATGAGTGCATTCAACTCACAGACTTGAACCTTCCTTTAGAAAGTACAGTTTTGAAACATTCTTTTTGTAAAATCTGCAAGTGGATATTTGGAGCTGTTTGAGGCCTATACTGAGAAATGAGGTATCTTCACCTAAAAACTAGACAGAAGCATTCTCAGAAACTTCTGTGTGATGAGTGCATTCAACTCACAGACTTGAACATTCCTTTTGATAGAGCAGTTTGGAAACACTCCTTTTGTAACTTCTACAAGTGTTTATTTGGAGCGCATTGAGGCCCAGGCTGGAAAAGGAAATTTCTTCACATAATAACTAGACAGAAGTATTTTCAGAAACGTCTTTGTGATGAGTGCATTCTACTCACAGAGTTGAACCTTCTTTTTGATAGAAGAGTTTTCAAACTCTCTTTTTGTAGCATCTGCATGGGCATATTTGGAGCTGTTTGGGAACAACGCTAGAAAAGGAAACATCCTCACATAGAAACTAGACAGAAGCATTCTCAGAATCATGTTTTTGACGAGTGCACTCAACTCACAGACTTGAACCTTTCTTTTGAAAGAGCAGTTTTGGAACACTCTTTTTGTAGAATCTGGTAGTGTATATTTGGAGCGCTGTGAGGCCTATGCTGGGAAATGAAATATCTTCACCTAAAAACTAGACAGAAGCATTCTCAGAAACTTCTGTGTGATGAGTGCATTCAACTCACAGACTTGAGCTTTCCTTTTGATAGAAGAGTTTTGAAACACTCCTTTTGTAGAATCTGCAAGTGTTTATTTGGAGCGCTTGGAGGCCTACGCTAGAAAAGGAAATGTCTTCAAATAACAACTAGACAGAAACATTCTCAGAAAATTCTTTGTGATGAGTGCATTCAACTCACAGAGATGAACCTTCCTTTTGAAAGTACAGTTTTGAAACCCTCTTTTTATAAAATCTGCAAGTGGATATTTGGAGCGGTTTGAGGCCTATGCTGGGAAATGAGGTATCTTCACCTAAAAACTAGACAGAAGCATTCTCAGAAACTTCTGTGTGATGAGTGCATTCAACCCGCGGACTTGAACATTCCTTTTGATACAGCAGTTTGGGAACACTCCTTTTGTGAAATCTGCAAGTGTTTATTTGGAGCGCTTTGAGGCCCAGGCTGGAAAAGGAAATACCTTCACATAATAACTAGACAGAAGTATTCTCAGAAACGTCTTTATGAAGAGTGCATTCTACTCACAGAGTTGAACCTTCTTTTTGATAGAAGAGTTTTCAAACTCTCTTTTTGTAGAATCTGCAAGTGCATATTTGGAGCTCATTGAGGCCAACGCAGGAAACGGAAACATCCTCACATAGAAACTAGACAGAAGCATTCTTCGAAACTTGTTTGTGACGAGTGCACTCAACTCACAGACTTCAACCTTTCTTTTGAAAGAGCAGTTTTGGAACACTCATTTTGTAGAATCTGCTAGTGTATATTAGGAGCGCTGTGAGGCCTATGCTAAGAAATGAAATATCTTCACCTAAAAATTAGACAGAAGCATTCTCAGAAATTTCTGTGTGATGAGTGCATTCAACTCACAGACTTGAATGTTCCTTTTGCTAGAACAGTTTTGAAACACTCCTTTTGTAGAATGGGCAAGTGTTTATTTGGAGCGCTTGGAGGTCTGTGCTGGAAAAGGAAATGTCTTCAAATAACAACTACACAGAAGAATTCTCAGAACCTTCTTTGTGATGAGTGCATTCAATTCACAGACTTGAACGTTCCTTTTGATAGAACAGTTTTGAAACCCTCCTTTTGTAGAATCTGCAAGTGTTTATTTAGAGCGCTTGGAGGCCTATGCTGGAAAAGGAAATGTCTTCAAATAACAACTACTCAGAAGCATTCTCAGAAACTTCTTTGAGATGAGTGCATTCAACTCACAGACTTGAACCTTCCTTTTGAAAGAGGAGTTTTGAAACACTCTTTTTGTAGAATCTGCAAGTGGATATTTGGAGGGCTTTGAGGCCTATGCTGGGAAATGAAATATTTTCACCTAAAAACTAGACAGAAGCATTCTCAGAAACTTCTGTGTGATGAGTGCATTCAACTCACAGACTTGAACGTTCCTTTTGATAGAACAGTTTAGAAACACTCCTTTTGTAGAATCTGCAGGTGTTTATTTGGAGCGATTTGAGGCCAAAGTTGGAAAAGGAAATGCCTTCAAATTAAAACTACGCAGAAGCATTCTCAGAAACTTCTTTGTGATGAGTGCATTCAACTCACCGACTTGAGCTTTCCTGTTGATAGAGCAGTTTGGAAACACTCCTTTTGTAAAATCTGCAAGTGTTCATTTCTAGCGCTTTGAGGCCTATGCTGGAAAAGTAAATATCTTCACATAATAACTAGACACAAGCATTCTCAGCAACTACTTTGTGATGAGTGCCTTCTATTCACAGAGTTAAACCTTCTTTTTCATAGGAGAGTTTTCAAACTCTCTTTTTGTGGAATCTGCAAGTGCATATTTGGAGCTGTTTGAGGCCAACGCTGGAAACGGAAACATCCTCACATAGAAACTAGACAGAAGCATTCTCAGAAAGTTCTGTGTGATGAGTGCATTCAACTCACGGACTTGAACGTTCCTTTTGATAGAACAGTTTAGAAACACTCCTTTTGTAGAATCTGCAAGTGTTTATTTGGAGCGCTTGGAGGCCTATGCTGGAAAAGGAAATGTCTTCAAATAACAACTACACAGAAGCATTCTCAGAAACTTCTTTGAGATGAGTGCATTCAACTCACAGAATTGAACCTTCCTTTTGAAAGAGGAGTTTTGATACACTCTTTTTGTAGAATCTGCAAGTGGATATTTGGAGGGTTTGAGGCCTATGCTGGGAAATGAAATATCTTCACCTAAAAACTAGACAGAAGCATTCTCAGAAACTTCTGTGTGATGAGTGCATTCAACTCACAGACTTGAGCTTTCCTTTTGATAGAGCAGTTTGGAAACACCCCTTTTGTAAAATCTGCAAGTGTTTATTTGGAGCGCTTTGAGACATATGCTGGAAAAGGAAATATCTTCACATAATAACTAGACAGAAGCATTCTCAGAAACTTCTTTGTGATGAATGCATTCTACTCACAGAGTTGAAACTTCTTTTTCATAGAAGAGTTTTCAAACTCTCTTTTTGTAGAATCTGCAAGTGCATATTTGGAGCTCATTGAGGCCAACGCTGGAAACGGAAACATCCTCACATAGAAACTAGACAGAAGCATTCTCCGAAACTTGTTTGTGACGAGTGCACTCAACTCACAGACTTGAACCTTTCTTTTGAAAGAGCAGTTTTGGAACACTCATTTTGTAGAATCTCCTAGTGTATATTAGGAGCGCTGTGAGGCCTATGCTGGGAAATGAAATATCTTCACCTAAAAACTAGACAGAAGCATTCTCAGAAACTTCTGTGTGATGAGTGCATTCAACTCACAGACTTGAAGGTTCCTTTTGATAGAACAGTTTTGAAACACACCTTTTGTAGAATCTGCAAGTGTTTATTTGGAGCGCTTGGAGGTCTATGCTGGAAAAGGAAATGTCTTCAAATAAGAACTACACAGACGCATTCTCAGAAACTTCTTTGTGATGAGTGCATTTAACTCACAGACTTGAACGTTCCTTTTGAAAGAGCAGTTTTGAAAAACTCTTTTTGTAGAATCTGCAAGTGGATATTTGGAGCGCTTTGAGGGCTCTGCTGGGAAAAGAAATATCTTCACCTAAAAACTAGACAGAAGCATTCTCAGAAACTTCTGTGTGATGAGTGCATTCAACTCACAGACTTGAACCTTCCTTTTGAAAGTACAGTTTTGAAACACTCTTTTTATAGAATCTGCAAGTGTATAATTGGAGCGGTTTGAGGCCTATGCTGGGAAATGAGGTATCTTCACCTAAAAACTAGGCAGAAGCATTCTCAGAAACTTCTGTGTGATGAGTGCATTCAACTCACAGACTTCAACATTCCTTTTGATAGAGCAGTTTGGAAACACTCCTTTTGTAAATCTGCAAGTGTTTATTTGGAGCGCTTAGAGGCCCAGGCTGGAAAAGGAAATATCTTCACATAATAACTAGACAGAAGTATTCTCAGAAAAGTCTTTGTGATGAGTGCATTCTACTCACAGAGTTGAACCTTCTTTTTGATGGAAGAGTTTTCAAACTCTCTTTTTGTAGAATCTGCATGGGCATACTTGGAGCTGTTTGGGAACAACGCTAGAAAAGGAAACATCCTCACATAGAAACTAGACAGAAGCATTCTCAGAAACTTGTTTTTGACGAGGGCACTCAACTCACAGACTTGAACCTTTCTTTTGAAAGAGCAGTTTTGGAACACTCTTTTTGTAGAATCTGCTAGTGTATATTTGGAGCGCTGTGAGGCCTATGCTGGGAAATGAAATATCTTCACCTAAAAACTAGACAGAAGCATTCTCAGAAATTTCTGTGTGATGAGTGCATTCAACTCACAGACTTGAACGTTCCTTTTGATAGAAGAGTTTTGAAACACTCCTTTTGTAGAATCTGCAGGTGTTTATTTGGACCGATTTGAGGTCTAAGTTGGAAAAGGAAATGTCTTCAAATTACAACTACACAGTAGCATTCTCAGAAACTTCTTTGTGATGAGTACATTCAACTCACAGACTTGAACCTTCCTTTTGAAAGAGCAGTTTGGAAACACTCTTTTTGTAGAATCTGCAAGTGGATATATGGAGCGCTTTGACGCCTATGCTGGGAAATGAAATATCTTCACCTAAAAACTAGACAGAAGCATTCTCAGAAACTTCTGTGTGATGAGTGCATTCAACTCACAGACTTGAGCTTTCCTTTTGATAGAGCAGTTTGGAAACACTCCTTTTGTAAAATCTGCAAGTGTTTATTTGGAGCGCTTTGAGACATATGCTGGAAAAGGAAATATCTTCACATAATAACTAGACAGAAGCATTCTCAGAAACTTCTTTGTGATGAATGCATTCTACTCACAGAGTTGAAACTTCTTTTTCATAGAAGAGTTTTCAAACTCTCTTTTTGTAGAATCTGCAAGTGCATATTTGGAGCTCATTGAGGCCAACGCTGGAAACGGAAACATCCTCACATAGAAACTAGACAGAAGCATTCTCCGAAACTTGTTTGTGACGAGTGCACTCAACTCACAGACTTGAACCTTTCTTTTGAAAGAGCAGTTTTGGAACACTCATTTTGTAGAATCTGCTAGTGTATATTAGGAGCGCTGTGAGGCCTATGCTGGGAAATGAAATATCTTCACCTAAAAACTAGACAGAAGCATTCTCAGAAACTTCTGTGTGATGAGTGCATTCAACTCACAGACTTGAAGGTTCCTTTTGATAGAACAGATTTGAAACACTCCTTTTGAAGAATCTGCAAGTGTTTATTTGGAGCGCTTGGAGGTCTATGCTGGAAAAGGAAATGTCTTCAAATAACAACTACACAGAAGCATTCTCAGAAACTTCTTTGAGATGAGTGCATTCAACTCACAGACTTGAACCTTCCTTTTGAAAGAGGAGTTTTGAAACACTCTTTTTGTAGAATCTGCAAGTGGATATTTGGAGGGCTTTGAGGCCTATGCTGGGAAATGAAATATTTTCACCTAAAAACTAGACAGAAGCATTCTCAGAAACTTCTGTGTGATGAGTGCATTCAACTCACAGACTTGAACGTTCCTTTTGATAGAACAGTTTAGAAACACTCCTTTTGTAGAATCTGCAGGTGTTTATTTGGAGCGATTTGAGGCCAAAGTTGGAAAAGGAAATGCCTTCAAATTAAAACTACGCAGAAGCATTCTCAGAAACTTCTTTGTGATGAGTGCATTCAACTCACCGACTTGAGCTTTCCTGTTGATAGAGCAGTTTGGAAACACTCCTTTTGTAAAATCTGCAAGTGTTCATTTCTAGCGCTTTGAGGCCTATGCTGGAAAAGTAAATATCTTCACATAATAACTAGACACAAGCATTCTCAGCAACTACTTTGTGATGAGTGCCTTCTATTCACAGAGTTAAACCTTCTTTTTCATAGGAGAGTTTTCAAACTCTCTTTTTGTAGAATCTGCAAGTGCATATTTGGAGCTGTTTGAGGCCAACGCTGGAAACGGAAACATCCTCACATAGAAACTAGACAGAAGCATTCTCAGAAAGTTCTGTGTGATGAGTGCATTCAACTCACCGACTTGAACGTTCCTTTTGATAGAACAGTTTAGAAACACTCCTTTTGTAGAATCTGCAAGTGTTTATTTGGAGCGCTTGGAGGCCTATGCTGGAAAAGGAAATGTCTTCAAATAACAACTACACAGAAGCATTCTCAGAAACTTCTTTGAGATGAGTGCATTCAACTCACAGAATTGAACCTTCCTTTTGAAAGAGGAGTTTTGATACACTCTTTTTGTAGAATCTGCAAGTGGATATTTGGAGGGTTTGAGGCCTATGCTGGGAAATGAAATATCTTCACCTAAAAACTAGACAGAAGCATTCTCAGAAACTTCTGTGTGATGAGTGCATTCAACTCACAGACTTGAGCTTTCCTTTTGATAGAGCAGTTTGGAAACACCCCTTTTGTAAAATCTGCAAGTGTTTATTTGGAGCGCTTTGAGACATATGCTGGAAAAGGAAATATCTTCACATAATAACTAGACAGAAGCATTCTCAGAAACTTCTTTGTGATGAATGCATTCTACTCACAGAGTTGAAACTTCTTTTTCATAGAAGAGTTTTCAAACTCTCTTTTTGTAGAATCTGCAAGTGCATATTTGGAGCTCATTGAGGCCAACGCTGGAAACGGAAACATCCTCACATAGAAACTAGACAGAAGCATTCTCCGAAACTTGTTTGTGACGAGTGCACTCAACTCACAGACTTGAATCTTTCTTTTGAAAGAGCAGTTTTGGAACACTCATTTTGTAGAATCTCCTAGTGTATATTAGGAGCGCTGTGAGGCCTATGCTGGGAAATGAAATATCTTCACCTAAAAACTAGACAGAAGCATTCTCAGAAACTTCTGTGTGATGAGTGCATTCAACTCACAGACTTGAAGGTTCCTTTTGATAGAACAGTTTTGAAACACACCTTTTGTAGAATCTGCAAGTGTTTATTTGGAGCGCTTGGAGGTCTATGCTGGAAAAGGAAATGTCTTCAAATAAGAACTACACAGACGCATTCTCAGAAACTTCTTTGTGATGAGTGCATTTAACTCACAGACTTGAACGTTCCTTTTGAAAGAGCAGTTTTGAAAAACTCTTTTTGTAGAATCTGCAAGTGGATATTTGGAGCGCTTTGAGGGCTCTGCTGGGAAAAGAAATATCTTCACCTAAAAACTAGACAGAAGCATTCTCAGAAACTTCTGTGTGATGAGTGCATTCAACTCACAGACTTGAACCTTCCTTTTGAAAGTACAGTTTTGAAACACTCTTTTTATAGAATCTGCAAGTGTATAATTGGAGCGGTTTGAGGCCTATGCTGGGAAATGAGGTATCTTCACCTAAAAACTAGGCAGAAGCATTCTCAGAAACTTCTGTGTGATGAGTGCATTCAACTCACAGACTTCAACATTCCTTTTGATAGAGCAGTTTGGAAACACTCCTTTTGTAAATCTGCAAGTGTTTATTTGGAGCGCTTAGAGGCCCAGGCTGGAAAAGGAAATATCTTCACATAATAACTAGACAGAAGTATTCTCAGAAAAGTCTTTGTGATGAGTGCATTCTACTCACAGAGTTGAACCTTCTTTTTGATAGAAGAGTTTTCAAACTCTCTTTTTGTAGAATCTGCATGGGCATACTTGGAGCTGTTTGGGAACAACGCTAGAAAAGGAAACATCCTCACATAGAAACTAGACAGAAGCATTCTCAGAAACTTGTTTTTGACGAGGGCACTCAACTCACAGACTTGAACCTTTCTTTTGAAAGAGCAGTTTTGGAACACTCTTTTTGTAGAATCTGCTAGTGTATATTTGGAGCGCTGTGAGGCCTATGCTGGGAAATGAAATATCTTCACCTAAAAACTAGACAGAAGCATTCTCAGAAATTTCTGTGTGATGAGTGCATTCAACTCACAGACTTGAGCTTTCCTTTTGATAGAGCAGTTTGGAAACACTCCTTTTGTAAAATCTGCAAGTGTTTATTTGGAGCGCTTTGAGACATATGCTGGAAAAGGAAATATCTTCACATAATAACTAGACAGAAGCATTCTCAGAAACTTCTTTGTGATGAATGCATTCTACTCACAGAGTTGAAACTTCTTTTTCATAGAAGAGTTTTCAAACTCTCTTTTTGTAGAATCTGCAAGTGCATATTTGGAGCTCATTGAGGCCAACGCTGGAAACGGAAACATCCTCACATAGAAACTAGACAGAAGCATTCTCCGAAACTTGTTTGTGACGAGTGCACTCAACTCACAGACTTGAACCTTTCTTTTGAAAGAGCAGTTTTGGAACACTCATTTTGTAGAATCTGCTAGTGTATATTAGGAGCGCTGTGAGGCCTATGCTGGGAAATGAAATATCTTCACCTAAAAACTAGACAGAAGCATTCTCAGAAACTTCTGTGTGATGAGTGCATTCAACTCACAGACTTGAATGTTCCTTTTGATAGAACAGATTTGAAACACTCCTTTTGAACAATCTGCAAGTGTTTATTTGGAGCGCTTGCAGGTCTATGCTGGAAAAGGAAATGTCTTCAAATAACAACTACACAGAAGCATTCTCAGAAACTTCTTTGAGATGAGTGCATTCAACTCACAGACTTGAACCTTCCTTTTGAAAGAGGAGTTTTGAAACACTCTTTTTGTAGAATCTGCAAGTGGATATTTGGAGGGCTTTGAGGCCTATGCTGGGAAATGAAATATCTTCTCCTAAAAATTAGAGAGAAGCATTCTCAGAAACTTCTGTGTGATGAGTGCATTCAACTCACAGACTTGAACTTTCCTTTTGATAGAAGAGTTTTGAAACACTCCTTTTGTAGAATCTGCAAGTGTTTATTTGGAGCGCTTGGAGTCCTACGCTAGAAAAGGAAATGTCTTCATATAACAACTAGACAGAAATATTCTCAGAAACTTCTTTGTGATGAGTGCATTCAACTCACAGAGGTGAACCTTCCTTTTGAAAGAGCAGTTTTGAAACACTCTTTTGGTAGAATCTGCAAGTGGATATTTGGATCGCTTTGAGGCCTATGCTGGGAAATGAAATATCTTCCCCTAAAAACTAGACAGAAGCATTCTCAGAAACTTCTGTGTGAAGAGTGCATTCAACTCACAGACTTGAGATTTCCTTTTGATAGAGCAGTTTGGAAACACTCCTTTTGTAAAATCTGCAAGTGTTTATTTGGAACGCTTTGAGTCCCAGGCTGGAAAACGAAATATCTTCACTTAATAACTAGACAGAAGCATTCTCAGAAACTTCTTTGTGATGAATGCATTCTACTCACAGAGTTGAAACTTCTTTTTCATAGAAGAGTTTTCAAACTCTCTTTTTGTGGAATCTGCAAGTGCATATTTGGAGCTGATTGAGGCCAACCCTGGAAACGGAAACATCCTCACATAGAAACTAGATAGAAGCATTCTCCGAAACTAGTTTGTGACGAGTGCACTCAACTCACAGACTTGAATCTTTCTTTTGAAAGAGCAGTTTTGGAACACTCATTTTGTAGAATCTGCTAGTGTATATTAGGAGCCCTGTGAGGCCTATGCTGGGAAATGAAATATCTTCACCTAAAAACTAGATAGAAGCATTCTCAGAAACTTCTGTGTGATGAGTGCATTCAACTCACAGACTTGAATGTTCCTTTTGATAGAACAGTTTTGAAACACTCCTTTTGTAGAATCTGCAAGTGTTTATTTGGAGCGCTTGGAGGTCTATGCTGGAAAAGGAAATGTCTTCAAATAACAACTACACAGAAGCATTCTCAGAGACTTCTTTGTGATGAGTGCATTCAACTCACAGACTTGAACGTTCCTTTTGAAAGAGCAGTTTTGAAACACTCTTTTTGTAGAATCTGCAAGTGGATATTTGGAGCGCTTTGAGGGCTATACTGGGAAATGAAATATCTTCACCTAAAAACTAGACAGAAGCAGTCTCAGAAACTTCTGTGTGATGAGTGCATTCAACTCACAGACTTGAACCTTCCTTTTGAAAGTACAGTTTTGAAACACTCTTTTTATAGAATCTGCAAGTGGATATTTGGATCGCTTAGAGGCCTATGCTGGAAAATGAAATATCTTCCCCTAAAAACTAGACAGAAGCATTCTCAGAAACTTCTGTGTGATGAGTGCATTCAACTCACAGACTTGAACCTTCCTTTAGAAAGTACAGTTTTGAAACATTCTTTTTGTAAAATCTGCAAGTGGATATTTGGAGCTGTTTGAGGCCTATACTGAGAAATGAGGTATCTTCACCTAAAAACTAGACAGAAGCATTCTCAGAAACTTCTGTGTGATGAGTGCATTCAACTCACAGACTTGAACATTCCTTTTGATAGAGCAGTTTGGAAACACTCCTTTTGTAACTTCTACAAGTGTTTATTTGGAGCGCATTGAGGCCCAGGCTGGAAAAGGAAATTTCTTCACATAATAACTAGACAGAAGTATTTTCAGAAACGTCTTTGTGATGAGTGCATTCTACTCACAGAGTTGAACCTTCTTTTTGATAGAAGAGTTTTCAAACTCTCTTTTTGTAGCATCTGCATGGGCATATTTGGAGCTGTTTGGGAACAACGCTAGAAAAGGAAACATCCTCACATAGAAACTAGACAGAAGCATTCTCAGAATCATGTTTTTGACGAGTGCACTCAACTCACAGACTTGAACCTTTCTTTTGAAAGAGCAGTTTTGGAACACTCTTTTTGTAGAATCTGGTAGTGTATATTTGGAGCGCTGTGAGGCCTATGCTGGGAAATGAAATATCTTCACCTAAAAACTAGACAGAAGCATTCTCAGAAACTTCTGTGTGATGAGTGCATTCAACTCACAGACTTGAGCTTTCCTTTTGATAGAAGAGTTTTGAAACACTCCTTTTGTAGAATCTGCAAGTGTTTATTTGGAGCGCTTGGAGGCCTACGCTAGAAAAGGAAATGTCTTCAAATAACAACTAGACAGAAACATTCTCAGAAAATTCTTTGTGATGAGTGCATTCAACTCACAGAGATGAACCTTCCTTTTGAAAGTACAGTTTTGAAACCCTCTTTTTATAAAATCTGCAAGTGGATATTTGGAGCGGTTTGAGGCCTATGCTGGGAAATGAGGTATCTTCACCTAAAAACTAGACAGAAGCATTCTCAGAAACTTCTGTGTGATGAGTGCATTCAACCCGCGGACTTGAACATTCCTTTTGATACAGCAGTTTGGGAACACTCCTTTTGTGAAATCTGCAAGTGTTTATTTGGAGCGCTTTGAGGCCCAGGCTGGAAAAGGAAATACCTTCACATAATAACTAGACAGAAGTATTCTCAGAAACGTCTTTATGAAGAGTGCATTCTACTCACAGAGTTGAACCTTCTTTTTGATAGAAGAGTTTTCAAACTCTCTTTTTGTAGAATCTGCAAGTGCATATTTGGAGCTCATTGAGGCCAACGCAGGAAACGGAAACATCCTCACATAGAAACTAGACAGAAGCATTCTTCGAAACTTGTTTGTGACGAGTGCACTCAACTCACAGACTTCAACCTTTCTTTTGAAAGAGCAGTTTTGGAACACTCATTTTGTAGAATCTGCTAGTGTATATTAGGAGCGCTGTGAGGCCTATGCTAAGAAATGAAATATCTTCACCTAAAAATTAGACAGAAGCATTCTCAGAAATTTCTGTGTGATGAGTGCATTCAACTCACAGACTTGAATGTTCCTTTTGCTAGAACAGTTTTGAAACACTCCTTTTGTAGAATGGGCAAGTGTTTATTTGGAGCGCTTGGAGGTCTGTGCTGGAAAAGGAAATGTCTTCAAATAACAACTACACAGAAGAATTCTCAGAACCTTCTTTGTGATGAGTGCATTCAATTCACAGACTTGAACGTTCCTTTTGATAGAACAGTTTTGAAACCCTCCTTTTGTAGAATCTGCAAGTGTTTATTTAGAGCGCTTGGAGGCCTATGCTGGAAAAGGAAATGTCTTCAAATAACAACTACTCAGAAGCATTCTCAGAAACTTCTTTGAGATGAGTGCATTCAACTCACAGACTTGAACCTTCCTTTTGAAAGAGGAGTTTTGAAACACTCTTTTTGTAGAATCTGCAAGTGGATATTTGGAGGGCTTTGAGGCCTATGCTGGGAAATGAAATATTTTCACCTAAAAACTAGACAGAAGCATTCTCAGAAACTTCTGTGTGATGAGTGCATTCAACTCACAGACTTGAACGTTCCTTTTGATAGAACAGTTTAGAAACACTCCTTTTGTAGAATCTGCAGGTGTTTATTTGGAGCGATTTGAGGCCAAAGTTGGAAAAGGAAATGCCTTCAAATTAAAACTACGCAGAAGCATTCTCAGAAACTTCTTTGTGATGAGTGCATTCAACTCACCGACTTGAGCTTTCCTGTTGATAGAGCAGTTTGGAAACACTCCTTTTGTAAAATCTGCAAGTGTTCATTTCTAGCGCTTTGAGGCCTATGCTGGAAAAGTAAATATCTTCACATAATAACTAGACACAAGCATTCTCAGCAACTACTTTGTGATGAGTGCCTTCTATTCACAGAGTTAAACCTTCTTTTTCATAGGAGAGTTTTCAAACTCTCTTTTTGTGGAATCTGCAAGTGCATATTTGGAGCTGTTTGAGGCCAACGCTGGAAACGGAAACATCCTCACATAGAAACTAGACAGAAGCATTCTCAGAAAGTTCTGTGTGATGAGTGCATTCAACTCACGGACTTGAACGTTCCTTTTGATAGAACAGTTTAGAAACACTCCTTTTGTAGAATCTGCAAGTGTTTATTTGGAGCGCTTGGAGGCCTATGCTGGAAAAGGAAATGTCTTCAAATAACAACTACACAGAAGCATTCTCAGAAACTTCTTTGAGATGAGTGCATTCAACTCACAGAATTGAACCTTCCTTTTGAAAGAGGAGTTTTGATACACTCTTTTTGTAGAATCTGCAAGTGGATATTTGGAGGGTTTGAGGCCTATGCTGGGAAATGAAATATCTTCACCTAAAAACTAGACAGAAGCATTCTCAGAAACTTCTGTGTGATGAGTGCATTCAACTCACAGACTTGAGCTTTCCTTTTGATAGAGCAGTTTGGAAACACCCCTTTTGTAAAATCTGCAAGTGTTTATTTGGAGCGCTTTGAGACATATGCTGGAAAAGGAAATATCTTCACATAATAACTAGACAGAAGCATTCTCAGAAACTTCTTTGTGATGAATGCATTCTACTCACAGAGTTGAAACTTCTTTTTCATAGAAGAGTTTTCAAACTCTCTTTTTGTAGAATCTGCAAGTGCATATTTGGAGCTCATTGAGGCCAACGCTGGAAACGGAAACATCCTCACATAGAAACTAGACAGAAGCATTCTCCGAAACTTGTTTGTGACGAGTGCACTCAACTCACAGACTTGAACCTTTCTTTTGAAAGAGCAGTTTTGGAACACTCATTTTGTAGAATCTCCTAGTGTATATTAGGAGCGCTGTGAGGCCTATGCTGGGAAATGAAATATCTTCACCTAAAAACTAGACAGAAGCATTCTCAGAAACTTCTGTGTGATGAGTGCATTCAACTCACAGACTTGAAGGTTCCTTTTGATAGAACAGTTTTGAAACACACCTTTTGTAGAATCTGCAAGTGTTTATTTGGAGCGCTTGGAGGTCTATGCTGGAAAAGGAAATGTCTTCAAATAAGAACTACACAGACGCATTCTCAGAAACTTCTTTGTGATGAGTGCATTTAACTCACAGACTTGAACGTTCCTTTTGAAAGAGCAGTTTTGAAAAACTCTTTTTGTAGAATCTGCAAGTGGATATTTGGAGCGCTTTGAGGGCTCTGCTGGGAAAAGAAATATCTTCACCTAAAAACTAGACAGAAGCATTCTCAGAAACTTCTGTGTGATGAGTGCATTCAACTCACAGACTTGAACCTTCCTTTTGAAAGTACAGTTTTGAAACACTCTTTTTATAGAATCTGCAAGTGTATAATTGGAGCGGTTTGAGGCCTATGCTGGGAAATGAGGTATCTTCACCTAAAAACTAGGCAGAAGCATTCTCAGAAACTTCTGTGTGATGAGTGCATTCAACTCACAGACTTCAACATTCCTTTTGATAGAGCAGTTTGGAAACACTCCTTTTGTAAATCTGCAAGTGTTTATTTGGAGCGCTTAGAGGCCCAGGCTGGAAAAGGAAATATCTTCACATAATAACTAGACAGAAGTATTCTCAGAAAAGTCTTTGTGATGAGTGCATTCTACTCACAGAGTTGAACCTTCTTTTTGATGGAAGAGTTTTCAAACTCTCTTTTTGTAGAATCTGCATGGGCATACTTGGAGCTGTTTGGGAACAACGCTAGAAAAGGAAACATCCTCACATAGAAACTAGACAGAAGCATTCTCAGAAACTTGTTTTTGACGAGGGCACTCAACTCACAGACTTGAACCTTTCTTTTGAAAGAGCAGTTTTGGAACACTCTTTTTGTAGAATCTGCTAGTGTATATTTGGAGCGCTGTGAGGCCTATGCTGGGAAATGAAATATCTTCACCTAAAAACTAGACAGAAGCATTCTCAGAAATTTCTGTGTGATGAGTGCATTCAACTCACAGACTTGAACGTTCCTTTTGATAGAAGAGTTTTGAAACACTCCTTTTGTAGAATCTGCAGGTGTTTATTTGGACCGATTTGAGGTCTAAGTTGGAAAAGGAAATGTCTTCAAATTACAACTACACAGTAGCATTCTCAGAAACTTCTTTGTGATGAGTACATTCAACTCACAGACTTGAACCTTCCTTTTGAAAGAGCAGTTTGGAAACACTCTTTTTGTAGAATCTGCAAGTGGATATATGGAGCGCTTTGACGCCTATGCTGGGAAATGAAATATCTTCACCTAAAAACTAGACAGAAGCATTCTCAGAAACTTCTGTGTGATGAGTGCATTCAACTCACAGACTTGAGCTTTCCTTTTGATAGAGCAGTTTGGAAACACTCCTTTTGTAAAATCTGCAAGTGTTTATTTGGAGCGCTTTGAGACATATGCTGGAAAAGGAAATATCTTCACATAATAACTAGACAGAAGCATTCTCAGAAACTTCTTTGTGATGAATGCATTCTACTCACAGAGTTGAAACTTCTTTTTCATAGAAGAGTTTTCAAACTCTCTTTTTGTAGAATCTGCAAGTGCATATTTGGAGCTCATTGAGGCCAACGCTGGAAACGGAAACATCCTCACATAGAAACTAGACAGAAGCATTCTCCGAAACTTGTTTGTGACGAGTGCACTCAACTCACAGACTTGAACCTTTCTTTTGAAAGAGCAGTTTTGGAACACTCATTTTGTAGAATCTGCTAGTGTATATTAGGAGCGCTGTGAGGCCTATGCTGGGAAATGAAATATCTTCACCTAAAAACTAGACAGAAGCATTCTCAGAAACTTCTGTGTGATGAGTGCATTCAACTCACAGACTTGAAGGTTCCTTTTGATAGAACAGATTTGAAACACTCCTTTTGAAGAATCTGCAAGTGTTTATTTGGAGCGCTTGGAGGTCTATGCTGGAAAAGGAAATGTCTTCAAATAACAACTACACAGAAGCATTCTCAGAAACTTCTTTGAGATGAGTGCATTCAACTCACAGACTTGAACCTTCCTTTTGAAAGAGGAGTTTTGAAACACTCTTTTTGTAGAATCTGCAAGTGGATATTTGGAGGGCTTTGAGGCCTATGCTGGGAAATGAAATATCTTCTCCTAAAAATTAGAGAGAAGCATTCTCAGAAACTTCTGTGTGATGAGTGCATTCAACTCACAGACTTGAACTTTCCTTTTGATAGAAGAGTTTTGAAACACTCCTTTTGTAGAATCTGCAAGTGTTTATTTGGAGCGCTTGGAGTCCTACGCTAGAAAAGGAAATGTCTTCATATAACAACTAGACAGAAATATTCTCAGAAACTTCTTTGTGATGAGTGCATTCAACTCACAGAGGTGAACCTTCCTTTTGAAAGAGCAGTTTTGAAACACTCTTTTGGTAGAATCTGCAAGTGGATATTTGGATCGCTTTGAGGCCTATGCTGGGAAATGAAATATCTTCCCCTAAAAACTAGACAGAAGCATTCTCAGAAACTTCTGTGTGAAGAGTGCATTCAACTCACAGACTTGAGATTTCCTTTTGATAGAGCAGTTTGGAAACACTCCTTTTGTAAAATCTGCAAGTGTTTATTTGGAACGCTTTGAGTCCCAGGCTGGAAAACGAAATATCTTCACATAATAACTAGACAGAAGCATTCTCAGAAACTTCTTTGTGATGAATGCATTCTACTCACAGAGTTGAAACTTCTTTTTCATAGAAGAGTTTTCAAACTCTCTTTTTGTGGAATCTGCAAGTGCATATTTGGAGCTGATTGAGGCCAACCCTGGAAACGGAAACATCCTCACATAGAAACTAGATAGAAGCATTCTCCGAAACTAGTTTGTGACGAGTGCACTCAACTCACAGACTTGAATCTTTCTTTTGAAAGAGCAGTTTTGGAACACTCATTTTGTAGAATCTGCTAGTGTATATTAGGAGCCCTGTGAGGCCTATGCTGGGAAATGAAATATCTTCACCTAAAAACTAGACAGAAGCATTCTCAGAAACTTCTGTGTGATGAGTGCATTCAACTCACAGACTTGAATGTTCCTTTTGATAGAACAGTTTTGAAACACTCCTTTTGTAGAATCTGCAAGTGTTTATTTGGAGCGCTTGGAGGTCTATGCTGGAAAAGGAAATGTCTTCAAATAACAACTACACAGAAGCATTCTCAGAGACTTCTTTGTGATGAGTGCATTCAACTCACAGACTTGAACGTTCCTTTTGAAAGAGCAGTTTTGAAACACTCTTTTTGTAGAATCTGCAAGTGGATATTTGGAGCGCTTTGAGGGCTATACTGGGAAATGAAATATCTTCACCTAAAAACTAGACAGAAGCAGTCTCAGAAACTTCTGTGTGATGAGTGCATTCAACTCACAGACTTGAACCTTCCTTTTGAAAGTACAGTTTTGAAACACTCTTTTTATAGAATCTGCAAGTGGATATTTGGAGCGGTTTGAGGCCTATGCTGGGAAATGAGGTATCTTCACCTAAAAACTAGACAGACGCATTCTCGGAAACTTCTGTGTCATGAGTGCATTCAACTCGCAGACTTGAATATTCCTTTTGGTAGGGCAGTTTGGAAACACTCCTTTTGTAAATTCTGCAAGTGTTTATTTGGAGCGCTTTGAGGCCCAGGCTGGAAAAGGAAATATCTTCACATAATAACTAGAAAGAAGTATTCTCAGAAGCGTCTTTGTGATGAGTGCATTCTACTCACAGAGTTGTACCTTCTTTTTGATAGAAGAGTTTTCAAACTCTCTTTTTGTAGAATCTGCATGGGCATATTTGGAGCTGTTTGGGAACAACGCTAGAAAAGGAAACATCCTCACATAGAAACTAGACAGAAGCATTCTCAAAAACTTGTTTTTGACGAGTGCACACAACTCACAGACTTGAACCTTTCTTTTGAAAGAGCAGTTTTGGAACACTCTTTTTGTAGAATCTGGTAGTGTATATTAGGAGCGCTGTGAGGCCTATGCTTGGAAATTAAATATCTTCACCTAAAAACTAGACAGAAGCATTCTCAGAAACTTCTGTGGGATGAGTGCATTCAACTCACAGACTTGAATATTCCTTTTGATAGAACAGTTTTGAAACACTCCTTTTGTAGAATCTGCAAGTGTTTATTTGCAGCGCTTGGGGGTCTAAGCTGGAAAAGGAAATGTCTTCAAATAACAACTACTCAGAAGCATTCTCAGAAACTTCTTTGTGATGAGTGCATTCAACTCACAGACTTGAACGCTCTTTTGATAGAGCAGTTTTGAAACACTCCTTTTGTAGAATCTGCAAGTGTTTATTTGGGGCGCTTGGAGGCCTATGCTGGAAAAGGAAATCTCCTCAAATAACAACTACACAGACGCATTCTCAGAAACTTCTTTGTGATGAGTGCATTCAACTCACAGACTTGAACCTTCCTTTTGAGAGAGCAGTTTTGAAACACTCTTTTTCTAGAATCTGCAAGTGGATATTTGGAGCGCTTTGAGGCCTAGGCTGGGAAATGAAGTATCTTCAACTAAAAACTAGACAGAAGCATTCTCAGAAACTTCTGTGTAATGATTGCATTCAACTCACAGACTTGAGCTTTCCTTTTGATAGAGCAGTTTGGAAACACTCCTTTTGAAAAATCTGCAAGTGTTCATTTGGAGGGCTTTGAGGCCTATGCTGGATAAGGAAATATCTTCACATAATAACTAGACAGAAGCATTCTCAGAAACTTCTTTGTGATGAGTGAATTCTATTCACAGAGTTAAACCTACTTTTTCATAGGAGAGTTTTCAAACTCTCTTTTTGTAGAATCTGCAAGTGCATATTTGGAGCTGTTTGAGGCCAACGCTGGAAACGGAAACATCCTCACATAGAAACTAGACAGAAGAATTCTCAGAAAGTTCTGTGTGATGATTGCATTCAACTCACCGACTTGAACGTTCCTTTTGATAGAACAGTTTAGAAACCCTCCTTTTGTAGAAACTGCAGGTGTTTATTTGGAGCGATTGGAGGCCTATGCAGGAAAAGGAAATATCTTCACATAATAACTAGACAGAAGTATTCTCAGAAACGTCTTTGTGATGAGTGCATTCTACTCAGAGAGTTGAACCTTCTTTTTGATAGAAGAGTTTTCAAACTCTTTTTGTAGAATCTGCATGGGCATATTGGGAGCTGCTTGGGAACAACGCTAGAAAAGGAAACATCCTCACATAGAAACTAGACAGAAGCATTCTCAGAAACTTGTTTTTGACGAGTGCACTCAACCCACAGACTTCAACCTTTCTTTTGAAAGAGCAGTTTTGGAACACTCATTTTGTAGAATCTGCTAGTGTATATTAGGAGCGCTGTGAGGCCTATGCTAAGAAATGAAATATCTTCACCTAAAAATTAGACAGAAGCGTTCTCAGAAATTTCTGTGTGATGAGTGCATTCAACTCACAGACTTGAATGTTCCTTTTGCTAGAACAGTTTTGAAACACTCCTTTTGTAGAATGGGCAAGTGTTTATTTGGAGCGCTTGGAGGTCTGTGCTGGAAAAGGAAATGTCTTCAAATAACAACTACACAGAAGAATTCTCAGAACCTTCTTTGTGATGAGTGCATTCAATTCACAGACTTGAACGTTCCTTTTGATAGAACAGTTTTGAAACCCTCCTTTTGTAGAATCTGCAAGTGTTTATTTAGAGCGCTTGGAGGCCTATGCTGGAAAAGGAAATGTCTTCAAATAACAACTACACAGAAGCATTCTCAGAAACTTCTTTGAGATGAGTGCATTCAACTCACAGACTTGAACCTTCCTTTTGAAAGAGGAGTTTTGAAACACTCTTTTTGTAGAATCTGCAAGTGGATATTTGGAGGGCTTTGAGGCCTATGCTGGGAAATGAAATATTTTCACCTAAAAACTAGACAGAAGCATTCTCAGAAACTTCTGTGTGATGAGTGCATTCAACTCACAGACTTGAACGTTCCTTTTGATAGAACAGTTTAGAAACACTCCTTTTGTAGAATCTGCAGGTGTTTATTTGGAGCGATTTGAGGCCAAAGTTGGAAAAGGAAATGCCTTCAAATTAAAACTACGCAGAAGCATTCTCAGAAACTTCTTTGTGATGAGTGCATTCAACTCACCGACTTGAGCTTTCCTGTTGATAGAGCAGTTTGGAAACACTCCTTTTGTAAAATCTGCAAGTGTTCATTTCTAGCGCTTTGAGGCCTATGCTGGAAAAGTAAATATCTTCACATAATAACTAGACACAAGCATTCTCAGCAACTACTTTGTGATGAGTGCCTTCTATTCACAGAGTTAAACCTTCTTTTTCATAGGAGAGTTTTCAAACTCTCTTTTTGTAGAATCTGCAAGTGCATATTTGGAGCTGTTTGAGGCCAACGCTGGAAACGGAAACATCCTCACATAGAAACTAGACAGAGGCATTCTCAGAAAGTTCTGTGTGATGAGTGCATTCAACTCACGGACTTGAACGTTCCTTTTGATAGAACAGTTTAGAAACACTCCTTTTGTAGAATCTGCAAGTGTTTATTTGGAGCGCTTGGAGGCCTATGCTGGAAAAGGAAATGTCTTCAAATAACAACTACACAGAAGCATTCTCAGAAACTTCTTTGAGATGAGTGCATTCAACTCACAGAATTGAACCTTCCTTTTGAAAGAGGAGTTTTGATACACTCTTTTTGTAGAATCTGCAAGTGGATATTTGGAGGGTTTGAGGCCTATGCTGGGAAATGAAATATCTTCACCTAAAAACTAGACAGAAGCATTCTCAGAAACTTCTGTGTGATGAGTGCATTCAACTCACAGACTTGAGCTTTCCTTTTGATAGAGCAGTTTGGAAACACCCCTTTTGTAAAATCTGCAAGTGTTTATTTGGAGCGCTTTGAGACATATGCTGGAAAAGGAAATATCTTCACATAATAACTAGACAGAAGCATTCTCAGAAACTTCTTTGTGATGAATGCATTCTACTCACAGAGTTGAAACTTCTTTTTCATAGAAGAGTTTTCAAACTCTCTTTTTGTAGAATCTGCAAGTGCATATTTGGAGCTCATTGAGGCCAACGCTGGAAACGGAAACATCCTCACATAGAAACTAGACAGAAGCATTCTCCGAAACTTGTTTGTGACGAGTGCACTCAACTCACAGACTTGAACCTTTCTTTTGAAAGAGCAGTTTTGGAACACTCATTTTGTAGAATCTCCTAGTGTATATTAGGAGCGCTGTGAGGCCTATGCTGGGAAATGAAATATCTTCACCTAAAAACTAGACAGAAGCATTCTCAGAAACTTCTGTGTGATGAGTGCATTCAACTCACAGACTTGAAGGTTCCTTTTGATAGAACAGTTTTGAAACACACCTTTTGTAGAATCTGCAAGTGTTTATTTGGAGCGCTTGGAGGTCTATGCTGGAAAAGGAAATGTCTTCAAATAAGAACTACACAGACGCATTCTCAGAAACTTCTTTGTGATGAGTGCATTTAACTCACAGACTTGAACGTTCCTTTTGAAAGAGCAGTTTTGAAAAACTCTTTTTGTAGAATCTGCAAGTGGATATTTGGAGCGCTTTGAGGGCTCTGCTGGGAAAAGAAATATCTTCACCTAAAAACTAGACAGAAGCATTCTCAGAAACTTCTGTGTGATGAGTGCATTCAACTCACAGACTTGAACCTTCCTTTTGAAAGTACAGTTTTGAAACACTCTTTTTATAGAATCTGCAAGTGTATAATTGGAGCGGTTTGAGGCCTATGCTGGGAAATGAGGTATCTTCACCTAAAAACTAGGCAGAAGCATTCTCAGAAACTTCTGTGTGATGAGTGCATTCAACTCACAGACTTCAACATTCCTTTTGATAGAGCAGTTTGGAAACACTCCTTTTGTAAATCTGCAAGTGTTTATTTGGAGCGCTTAGAGGCCCAGGCTGGAAAAGGAAATATCTTCACATAATAACTAGACAGAAGTATTCTCAGAAAAGTCTTTGTGATGAGTGCATTCTACTCACAGAGTTGAACCTTCTTTTTGATGGAAGAGTTTTCAAACTCTCTTTTTGTAGAATCTGCATGGGCATACTTGGAGCTGTTTGGGAACAACGCTAGAAAAGGAAACATCCTCACATAGAAACTAGACAGAAGCATTCTCAGAAACTTGTTTTTGACGAGGGCACTCAACTCACAGACTTGAACCTTTCTTTTGAAAGAGCAGTTTTGGAACACTCTTTTTGTAGAATCTGCTAGTGTATATTTGGAGCGCTGTGAGGCCTATGCTGGGAAATGAAATATCTTCACCTAAAAACTAGACAGAAGCATTCTCAGAAATTTCTGTGTGATGAGTGCATTCAACTCACAGACTTGAACGTTCCTTTTGATAGAAGAGTTTTGAAACACTCCTTTTGTAGAATCTGCAGGTGTTTATTTGGACCGATTTGAGGTCTAAGTTGGAAAAGGAAATGTCTTCAAATTACAACTACACAGTAGCATTCTCAGAAACTTCTTTGTGATGAGTACATTCAACTCACAGACTTGAACCTTCCTTTTGAAAGAGCAGTTTGGAAACACTCTTTTTGTAGAATCTGCAAGTGGATATATGGAGCGCTTTGACGCCTATGCTGGGAAATGAAATATCTTCACCTAAAAACTAGACAGAAGCATTCTCAGAAACTTCTGTGTGATGAGTGCATTCAACTCACAGACTTGAGCTTTCCTTTTGATAGAGCAGTTTGGAAACACTCCTTTTGTAAAATCTGCAAGTGTTTATTTGGAGCGCTTTGAGACATATGCTGGAAAAGGAAATATCTTCACATAATAACTAGACAGAAGCATTTTCAGAAACTTCTTTGTGATGAATGCATTCTACTCACAGAGTTGAAACTTCTTTTTCATAGAAGAGTTTTCAAACTCTCTTTTTGTAGAATCTGCAAGTGCATATTTGGAGCTCACTGAGGCCAACGCTGGAAACGGAAACATCCTCACATAGAAACTAGACAGAAGCATTCTCCGAAACTAGTTTGTGACGAGTGCACTCAACTCACAGACTTGAACCTTTCTTTTGAAAGAGCAGTTTTGGAACACTCATTTTGTAGAATCTGCCAGTGTATATTAGGAGCGCTGTGAGGCCTATGCTGGGAAATGAAATATCTTCACCTAAAAACTAGACAGAAGCATTCTCAGAAACTTCTGTGTGATGAGTGCATTCAACTCACAGACTTGAATGTTCCTTTTGATAGAACAGATTTGAAACACTCCTTTTGAAGAATCTGCAAGTGTTTATTTGGAGCGCTTGGAGGTCTATGCTGGAAAAGGAAATGTCTTCAAATAACAACTACACAGAAGCATTCTCAGAAACTTCTTTGAGATGAGTGCATTCAACTCACAGACTTGAACCTTCCTTTTGAAAGAGGAGTTTTGAAACACTCTTTTTGTAGAATCTGCAAGTGGATATTTGGAGGGCTTTGAGGCCTATGCTGGGAAATGAAATATCTTCTCCTAAAAATTAGAGAGAAGCATTCTCAGAAACTTCTGTGTGATGAGTGCATTCAACTCACAGACTTGAACTTTCCTTTTGATAGAAGAGTTTTGAAACACTCCTTTTGTAGAATCTGCAAGTGTTTATTTGGAGCGCTTGGAGTCCTACGCTAGAAAAGGAAATGTCTTCATATAACAACTAGACAGAAATATTCTCAGAAACTTCTTTGTGATGAGTGCATTCAACTCACAGAGGTGAACCTTCCTTTTGAAAGAGCAGTTTTGAAACACTCTTTTGGTAGAATCTGCAAGTGGATATTTGGATCGCTTTGAGGCCTATGCTGGGAAATGAAATATCTTCCCCTAAAAACTAGACAGAAGCATTCTCAGAAACTTCTGTGTGAAGAGTGCATTCAACTCACAGACTTGAGATTTCCTTTTGATAGAGCAGTTTGGAAACACTCCTTTTGTAAAATCTGCAAGTGTTTATTTGGAACGCTTTGAGTCCCAGGCTGGAAAACGAAATATCTTCACATAATAACTAGACAGAAGCATTCTCAGAAACTTCTTTGTGATGAATGCATTCTACTCACAGAGTTGAAACTTCTTTTTCATAGAAGAGTTTTCAAACTCTCTTTTTGTGGAATCTGCAAGTGCATATTTGGAGCTGATTGAGGCCAACCCTGGAAACGGAAACATCCTCACATAGAAACTAGATAGAAGCATTCTCCGAAACTAGTTTGTGACGAGTGCACTCAACTCACAGACTTGAATCTTTCTTTTGAAAGAGCAGTTTTGGAACACTCATTTTGTAGAATCTGCTAGTGTATATTAGGAGCCCTGTGAGGCCTATGCTGGGAAATGAAATATCTTCACCTAAAAACTAGACAGAAGCATTCTCAGAAACTTCTGTGTGATGAGTGCATTCAACTCACAGACTTGAATGTTCCTTTTGATAGAACAGTTTTGAAACACTCCTTTTGTAGAATCTGCAAGTGTTTATTTGGAGCGCTTGGAGGTCTATGCTGGAAAAGGAAATGTCTTCAAATAACAACTACACAGAAGCATTCTCAGAGACTTCTTTGTGATGAGTGCATTCAACTCACAGACTTGAACGTTCCTTTTGAAAGAGCAGTTTTGAAACACTCTTTTTGTAGAATCTGCAAGTGGATATTTGGAGCGCTTTGAGGGCTATACTGGGAAATGAAATATCTTCACCTAAAAACTAGACAGAAGCAGTCTCAGAAACTTCTGTGTGATGAGTGCATTCAACTCACAGACTTGAACCTTCCTTTTGAAAGTACAGTTTTGAAACACTCTTTTTATAGAATCTGCAAGTGGATATTTGGAGCGGTTTGAGGCCTATGCTGGGAAATGAGGTATCTTCACCTAAAAACTAGACAGACGCATTCTCGGAAACTTCTGTGTCATGAGTGCATTCAACTCGCAGACTTGAATATTCCTTTTGGTAGGGCAGTTTGGAAACACTCCTTTTGTAAATTCTGCAAGTGTTTATTTGGAGCGCTTTGAGGCCCAGGCTGGAAAAGGAAATATCTTCACATAATAACTAGAAAGAAGTATTCTCAGAAACGTCTTTGTGATGAGTGCATTCTACTCACAGAGTTGTACCTTCTTTTTGATAGAAGAGTTTTCAAACTCTCTTTTTGTAGAATCTGCATGGGCATATTTGGAGCTGTTTGGGAACAACGCTAGAAAAGGAAACATCCTCACATAGAAACTAGACAGAAGCATTCTCAAAAACTTGTTTTTGACGAGTGCACACAACTCACAGACTTGAACCTTTCTTTTGAAAGAGCAGTTTTGGAACACTCTTTTTGTAGAATCTGGTAGTGTATATTAGGAGCGCTGTGAGGCCTATGCTTGGAAATTAAATATCTTCACCTAAAAACTAGACAGAAGCATTCTCAGAAACTTCTGTGGGATGAGTGCATTCAACTCACAGACTTGAATATTCCTTTTGATAGAACAGTTTTGAAACACTCCTTTTGTAGAATCTGCAAGTGTTTATTTGCAGCGCTTGGGGGTCTAAGCTGGAAAAGGAAATGTCTTCAAATAACAACTACTCAGAAGCATTCTCAGAAACTTCTTTGTGATGAGTGCATTCAACTCACAGACTTGAACGTTCTTTTGATAGAGCAGTTTTGAAACACTCCTTTTGTAGAATCTGCAAGTGTTTATTTGGGGTGCTTGGAGGCCTATGCTGGAAAAGGAAATCTCCTCAAATAACAACTACACAGACGCATTCTCAGAAACTTCTTTGTGATGAGTGCATTCAACTCACAGACTTGAACCTTCCTTTTGAGAGAGCAGTTTTGAAACACTCTTTTTCTAGAATCTGCAAGTGGATATTTGGAGCGCTTTGAGGCCTAGGCTGGGAAATGAAGTATCTTCAACTAAAAACTAGACAGAAGCATTCTCAGAAACTTCTGTGTAATGATTGCATTCAACTCACAGACTTGAGCTTTCCTTTTGATAGAGCAGTTTGGAAACACTCCTTTTGAAAAATCTGCAAGTGTTCATTTGGAGGGCTTTGAGGCCTATGCTGGATAAGGAAATATCTTCACATAATAACTAGACAGAAGCATTCTCAGAAACTTCTTTGTGATGAGTGAATTCTATTCACAGAGTTAAACCTACTTTTTCATAGGAGAGTTTTCAAACTCTCTTTTTGTAGAATCTGCAAGTGCATATTTGGAGCTGTTTGAGGCCAACGCTGGAAACGGAAACATCCTCACATAGAAACTAGACAGAAGAATTCTCAGAAAGTTCTGTGTGATGATTGCATTCAACTCACCGACTTGAACGTTCCTTTTGATAGAACAGTTTAGAAACCCTCCTTTTGTAGAAACTGCAGGTGTTTATTTGGAGCGATTGGAGGCCTATGCAGGAAAAGGAAATATCTTCACATAATAACTAGACAGAAGTATTCTCAGAAACGTCTTTGTGATGAGTGCATTCTACTCAGAGAGTTGAACCTTCTTTTTGATAGAAGAGTTTTCAAACTCTTTTTGTAGAATCTGCATGGGCATATTGGGAGCTGCTTGGGAACAACGCTAGAAAAGGAAACATCCTCACATAGAAACTAGACAGAAGCATTCTCAGAAACTTGTTTTTGACGAGTGCACTCAACTCACAGACTTCAACCTTTCTTTTGAAAGAGCAGTTTTGGAACACTCATTTTGTAGAATCTGCTAGTGTATATTAGGAGCGCTGTGAGGCCTATGCTAAGAAATGAAATATCTTCACCTAAAAATTAGACAGAAGCATTCTCAGAAATTTCTGTGTGATGAGTGCATTCAACTCACAGACTTGAATGTTCCTTTTGCTAGAACAGTTTTGAAACACTCCTTTTGTAGAATGGGCAAGTGTTTATTTGGAGCGCTTGGAGGTCTGTGCTGGAAAAGGAAATGTCTTCAAATAACAACTACACAGAAGAATTCTCAGAACCTTCTTTGTGATGAGTGCATTCAATTCACAGACTTGAACGTTCCTTTTGATAGAACAGTTTTGAAACCCTCCTTTTGTAGAATCTGCAAGTGTTTATTTAGAGCGCTTGGAGGCCTATGCTGGAAAAGGAAATGTCTTCAAATAACAACTACACAGAAGCATTCTCAGAAACTTCTTTGAGATGAGTGCATTCAACTCACAGACTTGAACCTTCCTTTTGAAAGAGGAGTTTTGAAACACTCTTTTTGTAGAATCTGCAAGTGGATATTTGGAGGGCTTTGAGGCCTATGCTGGGAAATGAAATATTTTCACCTAAAAACTAGACAGAAGCATTCTCAGAAACTTCTGTGTGATGAGTGCATTCAACTCACAGACTTGAACGTTCCTTTTGATAGAACAGTTTAGAAACACTCCTTTTGTAGAATCTGCAGGTGTTTATTTGGAGCGATTTGAGGCCAAAGTTGGAAAAGGAAATGCCTTCAAATTAAAACTACGCAGAAGCATTCTCAGAAACTTCTTTGTGATGAGTGCATTCAACTCACCGACTTGAGCTTTCCTGTTGATAGAGCAGTTTGGAAACACTCCTTTTGTAAAATCTGCAAGTGTTCATTTCTAGCGCTTTGAGGCCTATGCTGGAAAAGTAAATATCTTCACATAATAACTAGACACAAGCATTCTCAGCAACTACTTTGTGATGAGTGCCTTCTATTCACAGAGTTAAACCTTCTTTTTCATAGGAGAGTTTTCAAACTCTCTTTTTGTAGAATCTGCAAGTGCATATTTGGAGCTGTTTGAGGCCAACGCTGGAAACGGAAACATCCTCACATAGAAACTAGACAGAAGCATTCTCAGAAAGTTCTGTGTGATGAGTGCATTCAACTCACGGACTTGAACGTTCCTTTTGATAGAACAGTTTAGAAACACTCCTTTTGTAGAATCTGCAAGTGTTTATTTGGAGCGCTTGGAGGCCTATGCTGGAAAAGGAAATGTCTTCAAATAACAACTACACAGAAGCATTCTCAGAAACTTCTTTGAGATGAGTGCATTCAACTCACAGAATTGAACCTTCCTTTTGAAAGAGGAGTTTTGATACACTCTTTTTGTAGAATCTGCAAGTGGATATTTGGAGGGTTTGAGGCCTATGCTGGGAAATGAAATATCTTCACCTAAAAACTAGACAGAAGCATTCTCAGAAACTTCTGTGTGATGAGTGCATTCAACTCACAGACTTGAGCTTTCCTTTTGATAGAGCAGTTTGGAAACACCCCTTTTGTAAAATCTGCAAGGGTTTATTTGGAGCGCTTTGAGACATATGCTGGAAAAGGAAATATCTTCACATAATAACTAGACAGAAGCATTCTCAGAAACTTCTTTGTGATGAATGCATTCAACTCACAGAGTTGAAACTTCTTTTTCATAGAAGAGTTTTCAAACTCTCTTTTTGTAGAATCTGCAAGTGCATATTTGGAGCTCATTGAGGCCAACGCTGGAAACGGAAACATCCTCACATAGAAACTAGACAGAAGCATTCTCCGAAACTTGTTTGTGACGAGTGCACTCAACTCACAGACTTGAACCTTTCTTTTGAAAGAGCAGTTTTGGAACACTCATTTTGTAGAATCTCCTAGTGTATATTAGGAGCGCTGTGAGGCCTATGCTGGGAAATGAAATATCTTCACCTAAAAACTACACAGAAGCATTCTCAGAAACTTCTGTGTGATGAGTGCATTCAACTCACAGACTTGAAGGTTCCTTTTGATAGAACAGTTTTGAAACACACCTTTTGTAGAATCTGCAAGTGTTTATTTGGAGCGCTTGGAGGTCTATGCTGGAAAAGGAAATGTCTTCAAATAAGAACTACACAGACGCATTCTCAGAAACTTCTTTGTGATGAGTGCATTTAACTCACAGACTTGAACGTTCCTTTTGAAAGAGCAGTTTTGAAAAACTCTTTTTGTAGAATCTGCAAGTGGATATTTGGAGCGCTTTGAGGGCTCTGCTGGGAAAAGAAATATCTTCACCTAAAAACTAGACAGAAGCATTCTCAGAAACTTCTGTGTGATGAGTGCATTCAACTCACAGACTTGAACCTTCCTTTTGAAAGTACAGTTTTGAAACACTCTTTTTATAGAATCTGCAAGTGTATAATTGGAGCGGTTTGAGGCCTATGCTGGGAAATGAGGTATCTTCACCTAAAAACTAGGCAGAAGCATTCTCAGAAACTTCTGTGTGATGAGTGCATTCAACTCACAGACTTCAACATTCCTTTTGATAGAGCAGTTTGGAAACACTCCTTTTGTAAATCTGCAAGTGTTTATTTGGAGCGCTTAGAGGCCCAGGCTGGAAAAGGAAATATCTTCACATAATAACTAGACAGAAGTATTCTCAGAAAAGTCTTTGTGATGAGTGCATTCTACTCACAGAGTTGAACCTTCTTTTTGATGGAAGAGTTTTCAAACTCTCTTTTTGTAGAATCTGCATGGGCATACTTGGAGCTGTTTGGGAACAACGCTAGAAAAGGAAACATCCTCACATAGAAACTAGACAGAAGCATTCTCAGAAACTTGTTTTTGACGAGGGCACTCAACTCACAGACTTGAACCTTTCTTTTGAAAGAGCAGTTTTGGAACACTCTTTTTGTAGAATCTGCTAGTGTATATTTGGAGCGCTGTGAGGCCTATGCTGGGAAATGAAATATCTTCACCTAAAAACTAGACAGAAGCATTCTCAGAAATTTCTGTGTGATGAGTGCATTCAACTCACAGACTTGAACGTTCCTTTTGATAGAAGAGTTTTGAAACACTCCTTTTGTAGAATCTGCAGGTGTTTATTTGGACCGATTTGAGGTCTAAGTTGGAAAAGGAAATGTCTTCAAATTACAACTACACAGTAGCATTCTCAGAAACTTCTTTGTGATGAGTACATTCAACTCACAGACTTGAACCTTCCTTTTGAAAGAGCAGTTTGGAAACACTCTTTTTGTAGAATCTGCAAGTGGATATATGGAGCGCTTTGACGCCTATGCTGGGAAATGAAATATCTTCACCTAAAAACTAGACAGAAGCATTCTCAGAAACTTCTGTGTGATGAGTGCATTCAACTCACAGACTTGAGCTTTCCTTTTGATAGAGCAGTTTGGAAACACTCCTTTTGTAAAATCTGCAAGTGTTTATTTGGAGCGCTTTGAGACATATGCTGGAAAAGGAAATATCTTCACATAATAACTAGACAGAAGCATTCTCAGAAACTTCTTTGTGATGAATGCATTCTACTCACAGAGTTGAAACTTCTTTTTCATAGAAGAGTTTTCAAACTCTCTTTTTGTAGAATCTGCAAGTGCATATTTGGAGCTCACTGAGGCCAACGCTGGAAACGGAAACATCCTCACATAGAAACTAGACAGAAGCATTCTCCGAAACTAGTTTGTGACGAGTGCACTCAACTCACAGACTTGAACCTTTCTTTTGAAAGAGCAGTTTTGGAACACTCATTTTGTAGAATCTGCCAGTGTATATTAGGAGCGCTGTGAGGCCTATGCTGGGAAATGAAATATCTTCACCTAAAAACTAGACAGAAGCATTCTCAGAAACTTCTGTGTGATGAGTGCATTCAACTCACAGACTTGAATGTTCCTTTTGATAGAACAGATTTGAAACACTCCTTTTGAAGAATCTGCAAGTGTTTATTTGGAGCGCTTGGAGGTCTATGCTGGAAAAGGAAATGTCTTCAAATAACAACTACACAGAAGCATTCTCAGAAACTTCTTTGAGATGAGTGCATTCAACTCACAGACTTGAACCTTCCTTTTGAAAGAGGAGTTTTGAAAAACTCTTTTTGTAGAATCTGCAAGTGGATATTTGGAGGGCTTTGAGGCCTATGCTGGGAAATGAAATATCTTCTCCTAAAAATTAGAGAGAAGCATTCTCAGAAACTTCTGTGTGATGAGTGCATTCAACTCACAGACTTGAACTTTCCTTTTGATAGAAGAGTTTTGAAACACTCCTTTTGTAGAATCTGCAAGTGTTTATTTGGAGCGCTTGGAGTCCTACGCTAGAAAAGGAAATGTCTTCATATAACAACTAGACAGAAATATTCTCAGAAACTTCTTTGTGATGAGTGCATTCAACTCACAGAGGTGAACCTTCCTTTTGAAAGAGCAGTTTTGAAACACTCTTTTGGTAGAATCTGCAAGTGGATATTTGGATCGCTTTGAGGCCTATGCTGGGAAATGAAATATCTTCCCCTAAAAACTAGACAGAAGCATTCTCAGAAACTTCTGTGTGAAGAGTGCATTCAACTCACAGACTTGAGATTTCCTTTTGATAGAGCAGTTTGGAAAAACTCCTTTTGTAATATCTGCAAGTGTTTATTTGGAACGCTTTGAGTCCCAGGCTGGAAAACGAAATATCTTCACATAATAACTAGACAGAAGCATTCTCAGAAACTTCTTTGTGATGAATGCATTCTACTCACAGAGTTGAAACTTCTTTTTCATAGAAGAGTTTTCAAACTCTCTTTTTGTGGAATCTGCAAGTGCATATTTGGAGCTGATTGAGGCCAACCCTGGAAACGGAAACATCCTCACATAGAAACTAGACAGAAGCATTCTCCGAAACTAGTTTGTGACGAGTGCACTCAACTCACAGACTTGAATCTTTCTTTTGAAAGAGCAGTTTTGGAACACTCATTTTGTAGAATCTGCTAGTGTATATTAGGAGCCCTGTGAGGCCTATGCTGGGAAATGAAATATCTTCACCTAAAAACTACACAGAAGCATTCTCAGAAACTTCTGTGTGATGAGTGCATTCAACTCACAGACTTGAATGTTCCTTTTGATAGAACAGTTTTGAAACACTCCTTTTGTAGAATCTGCAAGTGTTTATTTGGAGCGCTTGGAGGTCTATGCTGGAAAAGGAAATGTCTTCAAATAACAACTACACAGAAGCATTCTCAGAGACTTCTTTGTGATGAGTGCATTCAACTCACAGACTTGAACGTTCCTTTTGAAAGAGCAGTTTTGAAACACTCTTTTTGTAGAATCTGCAAGTGGATATTTGGAGCGCTTTGAGGGCTATACTGGGAAATGAAATATCTTCACCTAAAAACTAGACAGAAGCAGTCTCAGAAACTTCTGTGTGATGAGTGCATTCAACTCACAGACTTGAACCTTCCTTTTGAAAGTACAGTTTTGAAACACTCTTTTTATAGAATCTGCAAGTGGATATTTGGAGCGGTTTGAGGCCTATGCTGGGAAATGAGGTATCTTCACCTAAAAACTAGACAGACGCATTCTCGGAAACTTCTGTGTCATGAGTGCATTCAACTCGCAGACTTGAATATTCCTTTTGGTAGGGCAGTTTGGAAACACTCCTTTTGTAAATTCTGCAAGTGTTTATTTGGAGCGCTTTGAGGCCCAGGCTGGAAAAGGAAATATCTTCACATAATAACTAGAAAGAAGTATTCTCAGAAACGTCTTTGTGATGAGTGCATTCTACTCACAGAGTTGTACCTTCTTTTTGATAGAAGAGTTTTCAAACTCTCTTTTTGTAGAATCTGCATGGGCATATTTGGAGCTGTTTGGGAACAACGCTAGAAAAGGAAACATCCTCACATAGAAACTAGACAGAAGCATTCTCAAAAACTTGTTTTTGACGAGTGCACACAACTCACAGACTTGAACCTTTCTTTTGAAAGAGCAGTTTTGGAACACTCTTTTTGTAGAATCTGGTAGTGTATATTAGGAGCGCTGTGAGGCCTATGCTTGGAAATTAAATATCTTCACCTAAAAACTAGACAGAAGCATTCTCAGAAACTTCTGTGGGATGAGTGCATTCAACTCACAGACTTGAATATTCCTTTTGATAGAACAGTTTTGAAACACTCCTTTTGTAGAATCTGCAAGTGTTTATTTGCAGCGCTTGGGGGTCTAAGCTGGAAAAGGAAATGTCTTCAAATAACAACTACTCAGAAGCATTCTCAGAAACTTCTTTGTGATGAGTGCATTCAACTCACAGACTTGAACGTTCTTTTGATAGAGCAGTTTTGAAACACTCCTTTTGTAGAATCTGCAAGTGTTTATTTGGGGCGCTTGGAGGCCTATGCTGGAAAAGGAAATCTCCTCAAATAACAACTACACAGACGCATTCTCAGAAACTTCTTTGTGATGAGTGCATTCAACTCACAGACTTGAACCTTCCTTTTGAGAGAGCAGTTTTGAAACACTCTTTTTCTAGAATCTGCAAGTGGATATTTGGAGCGCTTTGAGGCCTAGGCTGGGAAATGAAGTATCTTCAACTAAAAACTAGACAGAAGCATTCTCAGAAACTTCTGTGTAATGATTGCATTCAACTCACAGACTTGAGCTTTCCTTTTGATAGAGCAGTTTGGAAACACTCCTTTTGAAAAATCTGCAAGTGTTCATTTGGAGGGCTTTGAGGCCTATGCTGGATAAGGAAATATCTTCACATAATAACTAGACAGAAGCATTCTCAGAAACTTCTTTGTGATGAGTGAATTCTATTCACAGAGTTAAACCTACTTTTTCATAGGAGAGTTTTCAAACTCTCTTTTTGTAGAATCTGCAAGTGCATATTTGGAGCTGTTTGAGGCCAACGCTGGAAACGGAAACATCCTCACATAGAAACTAGACAGAAGAATTCTCAGAAAGTTCTGTGTGATGATTGCATTCAACTCACCGACTTGAACGTTCCTTTTGATAGAACAGTTTAGAAACCCTCCTTTTGTAGAAACTGCAGGTGTTTATTTGGAGCGATTGGAGGCCTATGCAGGAAAAGGAAATATCTTCACATAATAACTAGACAGAAGTATTCTCAGAAACGTCTTTGTGATGAGTGCATTCTACTCAGAGAGTTGAACCTTCTTTTTGATAGAAGAGTTTTCAAACTCTTTTTGTAGAATCTGCATGGGCATATTGGGAGCTGCTTGGGAACAACGCTAGAAAAGGAAACATCCTCACATAGAAACTAGACAGAAGCATTCTCAGAAACTTGTTTTTGACGAGTGCACTCAACCCACAGACTTCAACCTTTCTTTTGAAAGAGCAGTTTTGGAACACTCATTTTGTAGAATCTGCTAGTGTATATTAGGAGCGCTGTGAGGCCTATGCTAAGAAATGAAATATCTTCACCTAAAAATTAGACAGAAGCGTTCTCAGAAATTTCTGTGTGATGAGTGCATTCAACTCACAGACTTGAATGTTCCTTTTGCTAGAACAGTTTTGAAACACTCCTTTTGTAGAATGGGCAAGTGTTTATTTGGAGCGCTTGGAGGTCTGTGCTGGAAAAGGAAATGTCTTCAAATAACAACTACACAGAAGAATTCTCAGAACCTTCTTTGTGATGAGTGCATTCAATTCACAGACTTGAACGTTCCTTTTGATAGAACAGTTTTGAAACCCTCCTTTTGTAGAATCTGCAAGTGTTTATTTAGAGCGCTTGGAGGCCTATGCTGGAAAAGGAAATGTCTTCAAATAACAACTACACAGAAGCATTCTCAGAAACTTCTTTGAGATGAGTGCATTCAACTCACAGACTTGAACCTTCCTTTTGAAAGAGGAGTTTTGAAACACTCTTTTTGTAGAATCTGCAAGTGGATATTTGGAGGGCTTTGAGGCCTATGCTGGGAAATGAAATATCTTCTCCTAAAAATTAGAGAGAAGCATTCTCAGAAACTTCTGTGTGATGAGTGCATTCAACTCACAGACTTGAACTTTCCTTTTGATAGAAGAGTTTTGAAACACTCCTTTTGTAGAATCTGCAAGTGTTTATTTGGAGCGCTTGGAGTCCTACGCTAGAAAAGGAAATGTCTTCATATAACAACTAGACAGAAATATTCTCAGAAACTTCTTTGTGATGAGTGCATTCAACTCACAGAGGTGAACCTTCCTTTTGAAAGAGCAGTTTTGAAACACTCTTTTGGTAGAATCTGCAAGTGGATATTTGGATCGCTTTGAGGCCTATGCTGGGAAATGAAATATCTTCCCCTAAAAACTAGACAGAAGCATTCTCAGAAACTTCTGTGTGAAGAGTGCATTCAACTCACAGACTTGAGATTTCCTTTTGATAGAGCAGTTTGGAAACACTCCTTTTGTAAAATCTGCAAGTGTTTATTTGGAACGCTTTGAGTCCCAGGCTGGAAAACGAAATATCTTCACATAATAACTAGACAGAAGCATTCTCAGAAACTTCTTTGTGATGAATGCATTCTACTCACAGAGTTGAAACTTCTTTTTCATAGAAGAGTTTTCAAACTCTCTTTTTGTGGAATCTGCAAGTGCATATTTGGAGCTGATTGAGGCCAACCCTGGAAACGGAAACATCCTCACATAGAAACTAGATAGAAGCATTCTCCGAAACTAGTTTGTGACGAGTGCACTCAACTCACAGACTTGAATCTTTCTTTTGAAAGAGCAGTTTTGGAACACTCATTTTGTAGAATCTGCTAGTGTATATTAGGAGCCCTGTGAGGCCTATGCTGGGAAATGAAATATCTTCACCTAAAAACTAGACAGAAGCATTCTCAGAAACTTCTGTGTGATGAGTGCATTCAACTCACAGACTTGAATGTTCCTTTTGATAGAACAGTTTTGAAACACTCCTTTTGTAGAATCTGCAAGTGTTTATTTGGAGCGCTTGGAGGTCTATGCTGGAAAAGGAAATGTCTTCAAATAACAACTACACAGAAGCATTCTCAGAGACTTCTTTGTGATGAGTGCATTCAACTCACAGACTTGAACGTTCCTTTTGAAAGAGCAGTTTTGAAACACTCTTTTTGTAGAATCTGCAAGTGGATATTTGGAGCGCTTTGAGGGCTATACTGGGAAATGAAATATCTTCACCTAAAAACTAGACAGAAGCAGTCTCAGAAACTTCTGTGTGATGAGTGCATTCAACTCACAGACTTGAACCTTCCTTTTGAAAGTACAGTTTTGAAACACTCTTTTTATAGAATCTGCAAGTGGATATTTGGAGCGGTTTGAGGCCTATGCTGGGAAATGAGGTATCTTCACCTAAAAACTAGACAGACGCATTCTCGGAAACTTCTGTGTCATGAGTGCATTCAACTCGCAGACTTGAATATTCCTTTTGGTAGGGCAGTTTGGAAACACTCCTTTTGTAAATTCTGCAAGTGTTTATTTGGAGCGCTTTGAGGCCCAGGCTGGAAAAGGAAATATCTTCACATAATAACTAGAAAGAAGTATTCTCAGAAACGTCTTTGTGATGAGTGCATTCTACTCACAGAGTTGTACCTTCTTTTTGATAGAAGAGTTTTCAAACTCTCTTTTTGTAGAATCTGCATGGGCATATTTGGAGCTGTTTGGGAACAACGCTAGAAAAGGAAACATCCTCACATAGAAACTAGACAGAAGCATTCTCAAAAACTTGTTTTTGACGAGTGCACACAACTCACAGACTTGAACCTTTCTTTTGAAAGAGCAGTTTTGGAACACTCTTTTTGTAGAATCTGGTAGTGTATATTAGGAGCGCTGTGAGGCCTATGCTTGGAAATTAAATATCTTCACCTAAAAACTAGACAGAAGCATTCTCAGAAACTTCTGTGGGATGAGTGCATTCAACTCACAGACTTGAATATTCCTTTTGATAGAACAGTTTTGAAACACTCCTTTTGTAGAATCTGCAAGTGTTTATTTGCAGCGCTTGGGGGTCTAAGCTGGAAAAGGAAATGTCTTCAAATAACAACTACTCAGAAGCATTCTCAGAAACTTCTTTGTGATGAGTGCATTCAACTCACAGACTTGAACGTTCTTTTGATAGAGCAGTTTTGAAACACTCCTTTTGTAGAATCTGCAAGTGTTTATTTGGGGCGCTTGGAGGCCTATGCTGGAAAAGGAAATCTCCTCAAATAACAACTACACAGACGCATTCTCAGAAACTTCTTTGTGATGAGTGCATTCAACTCACAGACTTGAACCTTCCTTTTGAGAGAGCAGTTTTGAAACACTCTTTTTCTAGAATCTGCAAGTGGATATTTGGAGCGCTTTGAGGCCTAGGCTGGGAAATGAAGTATCTTCAACTAAAAACTAGACAGAAGCATTCTCAGAAACTTCTGTGTAATGATTGCATTCAACTCACAGACTTGAGCTTTCCTTTTGATAGAGCAGTTTGGAAACACTCCTTTTGAAAAATCTGCAAGTGTTCATTTGGAGGGCTTTGAGGCCTATGCTGGATAAGGAAATATCTTCACATAATAACTAGACAGAAGCATTCTCAGAAACTTCTTTGTGATGAGTGAATTCTATTCACAGAGTTAAACCTACTTTTTCATAGGAGAGTTTTCAAACTCTCTTTTTGTAGAATCTGCAAGTGCATATTTGGAGCTGTTTGAGGCCAACGCTGGAAACGGAAACATCCTCACATAGAAACTAGACAGAAGCATTCTCAGAAAGTTCTGTGTGATGATTGCATTCAACTCACCGACTTGAACGTTCCTTTTGATAGAACAGTTTAGAAACCCTCCTTTTGTAGAAACTGCAGGTGTTTATTTGGAGCGATTGGAGGCCTATGCAGGAAAAGGAAATATCTTCACATAATAACTAGACAGAAGTATTCTCAGAAACGTCTTTGTGATGAGTGCATTCTACTCAGAGAGTTGAACCTTCTTTTTGATAGAAGAGTTTTCAAACTCTTTTTGTAGAATCTGCATGGGCATATTGGGAGCTGCTTGGGAACAACGCTAGAAAAGGAAACATCCTCACATAGAAACTAGACAGAAGCATTCTCAGAAACTTGTTTTTGACGAGTGCACTCAACTCACAGACTTCAACCTTTCTTTTGAAAGAGCAGTTTTGGAACACTCATTTTGTAGAATCTGCTAGTGTATATTAGGAGCGCTGTGAGGCCTATGCTAAGAAATGAAATATCTTCACCTAAAAATTAGACAGAAGCATTCTCAGAAATTTCTGTGTGATGAGTGCATTCAACTCACAGACTTGAATGTTCCTTTTGCTAGAACAGTTTTGAAACACTCCTTTTGTAGAATGGGCAAGTGTTTATTTGGAGCGCTTGGAGGTCTGTGCTGGAAAAGGAAATGTCTTCAAATAACAACTACACAGAAGAATTCTCAGAACCTTCTTTGTGATGAGTGCATTCAATTCACAGACTTGAACGTTCCTTTTGATAGAACAGTTTTGAAACCCTCCTTTTGTAGAATCTGCAAGTGTTTATTTAGAGCGCTTGGAGGCCTATGCTGGAAAAGGAAATGTCTTCAAATAACAACTACACAGAAGCATTCTCAGAAACTTCTTTGAGATGAGTGCATTCAACTCACAGACTTGAACCTTCCTTTTGAAAGAGGAGTTTTGAAACACTCTTTTTGTAGAATCTGCAAGTGGATATTTGGAGGGCTTTGAGGCCTATGCTGGGAAATGAAATATTTTCACCTAAAAACTAGACAGAAGCATTCTCAGAAACTTCTGTGTGATGAGTGCATTCAACTCACAGACTTGAACGTTCCTTTTGATAGAACAGTTTAGAAACACTCCTTTTGTAGAATCTGCAGGTGTTTATTTGGAGCGATTTGAGGCCAAAGTTGGAAAAGGAAATGCCTTCAAATTAAAACTACGCAGAAGCATTCTCAGAAACTTCTTTGTGATGAGTGCATTCAACTCACCGACTTGAGCTTTCCTGTTGATAGAGCAGTTTGGAAACACTCCTTTTGTAAAATCTGCAAGTGTTCATTTCTAGCGCTTTGAGGCCTATGCTGGAAAAGTAAATATCTTCACATAATAACTAGACACAAGCATTCTCAGCAACTACTTTGTGATGAGTGCCTTCTATTCACAGAGTTAAACCTTCTTTTTCATAGGAGAGTTTTCAAACTCTCTTTTTGTAGAATCTGCAAGTGCATATTTGGAGCTGTTTGAGGCCAACGCTGGAAACGGAAACATCCTCACATAGAAACTAGACAGAAGCATTCTCAGAAAGTTCTGTGTGATGAGTGCATTCAACTCACGGACTTGAACGTTCCTTTTGATAGAACAGTTTAGAAACACTCCTTTTGTAGAATCTGCAAGTGTTTATTTGGAGCGCTTGGAGGCCTATGCTGGAAAAGGAAATGTCTTCAAATAACAACTACACAGAAGCATTCTCAGAAACTTCTTTGAGATGAGTGCATTCAACTCACAGAATTGAACCTTCCTTTTGAAAGAGGAGTTTTGATACACTCTTTTTGTAGAATCTGCAAGTGGATATTTGGAGGGTTTGAGGCCTATGCTGGGAAATGAAATATCTTCACCTAAAAACTAGACAGAAGCATTCTCAGAAACTTCTGTGGGATGAGTGCATTCAACTCACAGACTTGAGCATTCCTTTTGATAGAGCAGTTTGGAAACACCCCTTTTGTAAAATCTGCAAGTGTTTATTTGGAGCGCTTTGAGACATATGCTGGAAAAGGAAATATCTTCACATAATAACTAGACAGAAGCATTCTCAGAAACTTCTTTGTGATGAATGCATTCTACTCACAGAGTTGAAACTTCTTTTTCATAGAAGAGTTTTCAAACTCTCTTTTTGTAGAATCTGCAAGTGCATATTTGGAGCTCATTGGGGCCAACGCTGGAAACGGAAACATCCTCACATAGAAACTAGACAGAAGCATTCTCCGAAACTTGTTTGTGACGAGTGCACTCAACTCACAGACTTGAACCTTTCTTTTGAAAGAGCAGTTTTGGAACACTCATTTTGTAGAATCTCCTAGTGTATATTAGGAGCGCTGTGAGGCCTATGCTGGGAAATGAAATATCTTCACCTAAAAACTACACAGAAGCATTCTCAGAAACTTCTGTGTGATGAGTGCATTCAACTCACAGACTTGAAGGTTCCTTTTGATAGAACAGTTTTGAAACACACCTTTTGTAGAATCTGCAAGTGTTTATTTGGAGCGCTTGGAGGTCTATGCTGGAAAAGGAAATGTCTTCAAATAAGAACTACACAGACGCATTCTCAGAAACTTCTTTGTGATGAGTGCATTTAACTCACAGACTTGAACGTTCCTTTTGAAAGAGCAGTTTTGAAAAACTCTTTTTGTAGAATCTGCAAGTGGATATTTGGAGCGCTTTGAGGGCTCTGCTGGGAAAAGAAATATCTTCACCTAAAAACTAGACAGAAGCATTCTCAGAAACTTCTGTGTGATGAGTGCATTCAACTCACAGACTTGAACCTTCCTTTTGAAAGTACAGTTTTGAAACACTCTTTTTATAGAATCTGCAAGTGTATAATTGGAGCGGTTTGAGGCCTATGCTGGGAAATGAGGTATCTTCACCTAAAAACTAGGCAGAAGCATTCTCAGAAACTTCTGTGTGATGAGTGCATTCAACTCACAGACTTCAACATTCCTTTTGATAGAGCAGTTTGGAAACACTCCTTTTGTAAATCTGCAAGTGTTTATTTGGAGCGCTTAGAGGCCCAGGCTGGAAAAGGAAATATCTTCACATAATAACTAGACAGAAGTATTCTCAGAAAAGTCTTTGTGATGAGTGCATTCTACTCACAGAGTTGAACCTTCTTTTTGATGGAAGAGTTTTCAAACTCTCTTTTTGTAGAATCTGCATGGGCATACTTGGAGCTGTTTGGGAACAACGCTAGAAAAGGAAACATCCTCACATAGAAACTAGACAGAAGCATTCTCAGAAACTTGTTTTTGACGAGGGCACTCAACTCACAGACTTGAACCTTTCTTTTGAAAGAGCAGTTTTGGAACACTCTTTTTGTAGAATCTGCTAGTGTATATTTGGAGCGCTGTGAGGCCTATGCTGGGAAATGAAATATCTTCACCTAAAAACTAGACAGAAGCATTCTCAGAAATTTCTGTGTGATGAGTGCATTCAACTCACAGACTTGAACGTTCCTTTTGATAGAAGAGTTTTGAAACACTCCTTTTGTAGAATCTGCAGGTGTTTATTTGGACCGATTTGAGGTCTAAGTTGGAAAAGGAAATGTCTTCAAATTACAACTACACAGTAGCATTCTCAGAAACTTCTTTGTGATGAGTACATTCAACTCACAGACTTGAACCTTCCTTTTGAAAGAGCAGTTTGGAAACACTCTTTTTGTAGAATCTGCAAGTGGATATATGGAGCGCTTTGACGCCTATGCTGGGAAATGAAATATCTTCACCTAAAAACTAGACAGAAGCATTCTCAGAAACTTCTGTGTGATGAGTGCATTCAACTCACAGACTTGAGCTTTCCTTTTGATAGAGCAGTTTGGAAACACTCCTTTTGTAAAATCTGCAAGTGTTTATTTGGAGCGCTTTGAGACATATGCTGGAAAAGGAAATATCTTCACATAATAACTAGACAGAAGCATTCTCAGAAACTTCTTTGTGATGAATGCATTCTACTCACAGAGTTGAAACTTCTTTTTCATAGAAGAGTTTTCAAACTCTCTTTTTGTAGAATCTGCAAGTGCATATTTGGAGCTCATTGAGGCCAACGCTGGAAACGGAAACATCCTCACATAGAAACTAGACAGAAGCATTCTCCGAAACTAGTTTGTGACGAGTGCACTCAACTCACAGACTTGAACCTTTCTTTTGAAAGAGCAGTTTTGGAACACTCATTTTGTAGAATCTGCCAGTGTATATTAGGAGCGCTGTGAGGCCTATGCTGGGAAATGAAATATCTTCACCTAAAAACTAGACAGAAGCATTCTCAGAAACTTCTGTGTGATGAGTGCATTCAGCTCACAGACTTGAATGTTCCTTTTGATAGAACAGATTTGAAACACTCCTTTTGAAGAATCTGCAAGTGTTTATTTGGAGCGCTTGGAGGTCTATGCTGGAAAAGGAAATGTCTTCAAATAACAACTACACAGAAGCATTCTCAGAAACTTCTTTGAGATGAGTGCATTCAACTCACAGACTTGAACCTTCCTTTTGAAAGAGGAGTTTTGAAACACTCTTTTTGTAGAATCTGCAAGTGGATATTTGGAGGGCTTTGAGGCCTATGCTGGGAAATGAAATATCTTCTCCTAAAAATTAGAGAGAAGCATTCTCAGAAACTTCTGTGTGATGAGTGCATTCAACTCACAGACTTGAACTTTCCTTTTGATAGAAGAGTTTTGAAACACTCCTTTTGTAGAATCTGCAAGTGTTTATTTGGAGCGCTTGGAGTCCTACGCTAGAAAAGGAAATGTCTTCATATAACAACTAGACAGAAATATTCTCAGAAACTTCTTTGTGATGAGTGCATTCAACTCACAGAGGTGAACCTTCCTTTTGAAAGAGCAGTTTTGAAACACTCTTTTGGTAGAATCTGCAAGTGGATATTTGGATCGCTTTGAGGCCTATGCTGGGAAATGAAATATCTTCCCCTAAAAACTAGACAGAAGCATTCTCAGAAACTTCTGTGTGAAGAGTGCATTCAACTCACAGACTTGAGATTTCCTTTTGATAGAGCAGTTTGGAAACACTCCTTTTGTAAAATCTGCAAGTGTTTATTTGGAACGCTTTGAGTCCCAGGCTGGAAAACGAAATATCTTCACATAATAACTAGACAGAAGCATTCTCAGAAACTTCTTTGTGATGAATGCATTCTACTCACAGAGTTGAAACTTCTTTTTCATAGAAGAGTTTTCAAACTCTCTTTTTGTGGAATCTGCAAGTGCATATTTGGAGCTGATTGAGGCCAACCCTGGAAACGGAAACATCCTCACATAGAAACTAGATAGAAGCATTCTCCGAAACTAGTTTGTGACGAGTGCACTCAACTCACAGACTTGAATCTTTCTTTTGAAAGAGCAGTTTTGGAACACTCATTTTGTAGAATCTGCTAGTGTATATTAGGAGCCCTGTGAGGCCTATGCTGGGAAATGAAATATCTTCACCTAAAAACTAGACAGAAGCATTCTCAGAAACTTCTGTGTGATGAGTGCATTCAACTCACAGACTTGAATGTTCCTTTTGATAGAACAGTTTTGAAACACTCCTTTTGTAGAATCTGCAAGTGTTTATTTGGAGCGCTTGGAGGTCTATGCTGGAAAAGGAAATGTCTTCAAATAACAACTACACAGAAGCATTCTCAGAGACTTCTTTGTGATGAGTGCATTCAACTCACAGACTTGAACGTTCCTTTTGAAAGAGCAGTTTTGAAACACTCTTTTTGTAGAATCTGCAAGTGGATATTTGGAGCGCTTTGAGGGCTATACTGGGAAATGAAATATCTTCACCTAAAAACTAGACAGAAGCAGTCTCAGAAACTTCTGTGTGATGAGTGCATTCAACTCACAGACTTGAACCTTCCTTTTGAAAGTACAGTTTTGAAACACTCTTTTTATAGAATCTGCAAGTGGATATTTGGAGCGGTTTGAGGCCTATGCTGGGAAATGAGGTATCTTCACCTAAAAACTAGACAGACGCATTCTCGGAAACTTCTGTGTCATGAGTGCATTCAACTCGCAGACTTGAATATTCCTTTTGGTAGGGCAGTTTGGAAACACTCCTTTTGTAAATTCTGCAAGTGTTTATTTGGAGCGCTTTGAGGCCCAGGCTGGAAAAGGAAATATCTTCACATAATAACTAGAAAGAAGTATTCTCAGAAACGTCTTTGTGATGAGTGCATTCTACTCACAGAGTTGTACCTTCTTTTTGATAGAAGAGTTTTCAAACTCTCTTTTTGTAGAATCTGCATGGGCATATTTGGAGCTGTTTGGGAACAACGCTAGAAAAGGAAACATCCTCACATAGAAACTAGACAGAAGCATTCTCAAAAACTTGTTTTTGACGAGTGCACACAACTCACAGACTTGAACCTTTCTTTTGAAAGAGCAGTTTTGGAACACTCTTTTTGTAGAATCTGGTAGTGTATATTAGGAGCGCTGTGAGGCCTATGCTTGGAAATTAAATATCTTCACCTAAAAACTAGACAGAAGCATTCTCAGAAACTTCTGTGGGATGAGTGCATTCAACTCACAGACTTGAATATTCCTTTTGATAGAACAGTTTTGAAACACTCCTTTTGTAGAATCTGCAAGTGTTTATTTGCAGCGCTTGGGGGTCTAAGCTGGAAAAGGAAATGTCTTCAAATAACAACTACTCAGAAGCATTCTCAGAAACTTCTTTGTGATGAGTGCATTCAACTCACAGACTTGAACGTTCTTTTGATAGAGCAGTTTTGAAACACTCCTTTTGTAGAATCTGCAAGTGTTTATTTGGGGCGCTTGGAGGCCTATGCTGGAAAAGGAAATCTCCTCAAATAACAACTACACAGACGCATTCTCAGAAACTTCTTTGTGATGAGTGCATTCAACTCACAGACTTGAACCTTCCTTTTGAGAGAGCAGTTTTGAAACACTCTTTTTCTAGAATCTGCAAGTGGATATTTGGAGCGCTTTGAGGCCTAGGCTGGGAAATGAAGTATCTTCAACTAAAAACTAGACAGAAGCATTCTCAGAAACTTCTGTGTAATGATTGCATTCAACTCACAGACTTGAGCTTTCCTTTTGATAGAGCAGTTTGGAAACACTCCTTTTGAAAAATCTGCAAGTGTTCATTTGGAGGGCTTTGAGGCCTATGCTGGATAAGGAAATATCTTCACATAATAACTAGACAGAAGCATTCTCAGAAACTTCTTTGTGATGAGTGAATTCTATTCACAGAGTTAAACCTACTTTTTCATAGGAGAGTTTTCAAACTCTCTTTTTGTAGAATCTGCAAGTGCATATTTGGAGCTGTTTGAGGCCAACGCTGGAAACGGAAACATCCTCACATAGAAACTAGACAGAAGAATTCTCAGAAAGTTCTGTGTGATGATTGCATTCAACTCACCGACTTGAACGTTCCTTTTGATAGAACAGTTTAAAAACCCTCCTTTTGTAGAAACTGCAGGTGTTTATTTGGAGCGATTGGAGGCCTATGCAGGAAAAGGAAATATCTTCACATAATAACTAGACAGAAGTATTCTCAGAAACGTCTTTGTGATGAGTGCATTCTACTCAGAGAGTTGAACCTTCTTTTTGATAGAAGAGTTTTCAAACTCTTTTTGTAGAATCTGCATGGGCATATTGGGAGCTGCTTGGGAACAACGCTAGAAAAGGAAACATCCTCACATAGAAACTAGACAGAAGCATTCTCAGAAACTTGTTTTTGACGAGTGCACTCAACCCACAGACTTCAACCTTTCTTTTGAAAGAGCAGTTTTGGAACACTCATTTTGTAGAATCTGCTAGTGTATATTAGGAGCGCTGTGAGGCCTATGCTAAGAAATGAAATATCTTCACCTAAAAATTAGACAGAAGCGTTCTCAGAAATTTCTGTGTGATGAGTGCATTCAACTCACAGACTTGAATGTTCCTTTTGCTAGAACAGTTTTGAAACACTCCTTTTGTAGAATGGGCAAGTGTTTATTTGGAGCGCTTGGAGGTCTGTGCTGGAAAAGGAAATGTCTTCAAATAACAACTACACAGAAGAATTCTCAGAACCTTCTTTGTGATGAGTGCATTCAATTCACAGACTTGAACGTTCCTTTTGATAGAACAGTTTTGAAACCCTCCTTTTGTAGAATCTGCAAGTGTTTATTTAGAGCGCTTGGAGGCCTATGCTGGAAAAGGAAATGTCTTCAAATAACAACTACACAGAAGCATTCTCAGAAACTTCTTTGAGATGAGTGCATTCAACTCACAGACTTGAACCTTCCTTTTGAAAGAGGAGTTTTGAAACACTCTTTTTGTAGAATCTGCAAGTGGATATTTGGAGGGCTTTGAGGCCTATGCTGGGAAATGAAATATTTTCACCTAAAAACTAGACAGAAGCATTCTCAGAAACTTCTGTGTGATGAGTGCATTCAACTCACAGACTTGAACGTTCCTTTTGATAGAACAGTTTAGAAACACTCCTTTTGTAGAATCTGCAGGTGTTTATTTGGAGCGATTTGAGGCCAAAGTTGGAAAAGGAAATGCCTTCAAATTAAAACTACGCAGAAGCATTCTCAGAAACTTCTTTGTGATGAGTGCATTCAACTCACCGACTTGAGCTTTCCTGTTGATAGAGCAGTTTGGAAACACTCCTTTTGTAAAATCTACAAGTGTTCATTTCTAGCGCTTTGAGGCCTATGCTGGAAAAGTAAATATCTTCACATAATAACTAGACACAAGCATTCTCAGCAACTACTTTGTGATGAGTGCCTTCTATTCACAGAGTTAAACCTTCTTTTTCATAGGAGAGTTTTCAAACTCTCTTTTTGTAGAATCTGCAAGTGCATATTTGGAGCTGTTTGAGGCCAACGCTGGAAACGGAAACATCCTCACATAGAAACTAGACAGAAGCATTCTCAGAAAGTTCTGTGTGATGAGTGCATTCAACTCACCGACTTGAACGTTCCTTTTGATAGAACAGTTTAGAAACACTCCTTTTGTAGAATCTGCAAGTGTTTATTTGGAGCGCTTGGAGGCCTATGCTGGAAAAGGAAATGTCTTCAAATAACAACTACACAGAAGCATTCTCAGAAACTTCTTTGAGATGAGTGCATTCAACTCACAGAATTGAACCTTCCTTTTGAAAGAGGAGTTTTGATACACTCTTTTTGTAGAATCTGCAAGTGGATATTTGGAGGGTTTGAGGCCTATGCTGGGAAATGAAATATCTTCACCTAAAAACTAGACAGAAGCATTCTCAGAAACTTCTGTGTGATGAGTGCATTCAACTCACAGACTTGAGCTTTCCTTTTGATAGAGCAGTTTGGAAACACCCCTTTTGTAAAATCTGCAAGTGTTTATTTGGAGCGCTTTGAGACATATGCTGGAAAAGGAAATATCTTCACATAATAACTAGACAGAAGCATTCTCAGAAACTTCTTTGTGATGAATGCATTCTACTCACAGAGTTGAAACTTCTTTTTCATAGAAGAGTTTTCAAACTCTCTTTTTGTAGAATCTGCAAGTGCATATTTGGAGCTCATTGAGGCCAACGCTGGAAACGGAAACATCCTCACATAGAAACTAGACAGAAGCATTCTCCGAAACTTGTTTGTGACGAGTGCACTCAACTCACAGACTTGAATCTTTCTTTTGAAAGAGCAGTTTTGGAACACTCATTTTGTAGAATCTCCTAGTGTATATTAGGAGCGCTGTGAGGCCTATGCTGGGAAATGAAATATCTTCACCTAAAAACTAGACAGAAGCATTCTCAGAAACTTCTGTGTGATGAGTGCATTCAACTCACAGACTTGAAGGTTCCTTTTGATAGAACAGTTTTGAAACACACCTTTTGTAGAATCTGCAAGTGTTTATTTGGAGCGCTTGGAGGTCTATGCTGGAAAAGGAAATGTCTTCAAATAAGAACTACACAGACGCATTCTCAGAAACTTCTTTGTGATGAGTGCATTTAACTCACAGACTTGAACGTTCCTTTTGAAAGAGCAGTTTTGAAAAACTCTTTTTGTAGAATCTGCAAGTGGATATTTGGAGCGCTTTGAGGGCTCTGCTGGGAAAAGAAATATCTTCACCTAAAAACTAGACAGAAGCATTCTCAGAAACTTCTGTGTGATGAGTGCATTCAACTCACAGACTTGAACCTTCCTTTTGAAAGTACAGTTTTGAAACACTCTTTTTATAGAATCTGCAAGTGTATAATTGGAGCGGTTTGAGGCCTATGCTGGGAAATGAGGTATCTTCACCTAAAAACTAGGCAGAAGCATTCTCAGAAACTTCTGTGTGATGAGTGCATTCAACTCACAGACTTCAACATTCCTTTTGATAGAGCAGTTTGGAAACACTCCTTTTGTAAATCTGCAAGTGTTTATTTGGAGCGCTTAGAGGCCCAGGCTGGAAAAGGAAATATCTTCACATAATAACTAGACAGAAGTATTCTCAGAAAAGTCTTTGTGATGAGTGCATTCTACTCACAGAGTTGAACCTTCTTTTTGATAGAAGAGTTTTCAAACTCTCTTTTTGTAGAATCTGCATGGGCATACTTGGAGCTGTTTGGGAACAACGCTAGAAAAGGAAACATCCTCACATAGAAACTAGACAGAAGCATTCTCAGAAACTTGTTTTTGACGAGGGCACTCAACTCACAGACTTGAACCTTTCTTTTGAAAGAGCAGTTTTGGAACACTCTTTTTGTAGAATCTGCTAGTGTATATTTGGAGCGCTGTGAGGCCTATGCTGGGAAATGAAATATCTTCACCTAAAAACTAGACAGAAGCATTCTCAGAAATTTCTGTGTGATGAGTGCATTCAACTCACAGACTTGAACGTTCCTTTTGATAGAAGAGTTTTGAAACACTCCTTTTGTAGAATCTGCAGGTGTTTATTTGGACCGATTTGAGGTCTAAGTTGGAAAAGGAAATGTCTTCAAATTACAACTACACAGTAGCATTCTCAGAAACTTCTTTGTGATGAGTACATTCAACTCACAGACTTGAACCTTCCTTTTGAAAGAGCAGTTTGGAAACACTCTTTTTGTAGAATCTGCAAGTGGATATATGGAGCGCTTTGACGCCTATGCTGGGAAATGAAATATCTTCACCTAAAAACTAGACAGAAGCATTCTCAGAAACTTCTGTGTGATGAGTGCATTCAACTCACAGACTTGAGCTTTCCTTTTGATAGAGCAGTTTGGAAACACTCCTTTTGTAAAATCTGCAAGTGTTTATTTGGAGCGCTTTGAGACATATGCTGGAAAAGGAAATATCTTCACATAATAACTAGACAGAAGCATTCTCAGAAACTTCTTTGTGATGAATGCATTCTACTCACAGAGTTGAAACTTCTTTTTCATAGAAGAGTTTTCAAACTCTCTTTTTGTAGATCTGCAAGTGCATATTTGGAGCTCATTGAGGCCAACGCTGGAAACGGAAACATCCTCACATAGAAACTAGACAGAAGCATTCTCCGAAACTTGTTTGTGACGAGTGCACTCAACTCACAGACTTGAACCTTTCTTTTGAAAGAGCAGTTTTGGAACACTCATTTTGTAGAATCTGCTAGTGTATATTAGGAGCGCTGTGAGGCCTATGCTGGGAAATGAAATATCTTCACCTAAAAACTAGACAGAAGCATTCTCAGAAACTTCTGTGTGATGAGTGCATTCAACTCACAGACTTGAATGTTCCTTTTGATAGAACAGATTTGAAACACTCCTTTTGAACAATCTGCAAGTGTTTATTTGGAGCGCTTGCAGGTCTATGCTGGAAAAGGAAATGTCTTCAAATAACAACTACACAGAAGCATTCTCAGAAACTTCTTTGAGATGAGTGCATTCAACTCACAGACTTGAACCTTCCTTTTGAAAGAGGAGTTTTGAAACACTCTTTTTGTAGAATCTGCAAGTGGATATTTGGAGGGCTTTGAGGCCTATGCTGGGAAATGAAATATCTTCTCCTAAAAATTAGAGAGAAGCATTCTCAGAAACTTCTGTGTGATGAGTGCATTCAACTCACAGACTTGAACTTTCCTTTTGATAGAAGAGTTTTGAAACACTCCTTTTGTAGAATCTGCAAGTGTTTATTTGGAGCGCTTGGAGTCCTACGCTAGAAAAGGAAATGTCTTCATATAACAACTAGACAGAAATATTCTCAGAAACTTCTTTGTGATGAGTGCATTCAACTCACAGAGGTGAACCTTCCTTTTGAAAGAGCAGTTTTGAAACACTCTTTTGGTAGAATCTGCAAGTGGATATTTGGATCGCTTTGAGGCCTATGCTGGGAAATGAAATATCTTCCCCTAAAAACTAGACAGAAGCATTCTCAGAAACTTCTGTGTGAAGAGTGCATTCAACTCACAGACTTGAGATTTCCTTTTGATAGAGCAGTTTGGAAACACTCCTTTTGTAAAATCTGCAAGTGTTTATTTGGAACGCTTTGAGTCCCAGGCTGGAAAACGAAATATCTTCACTTAATAACTAGACAGAAGCATTCTCAGAAACTTCTTTGTGATGAATGCATTCTACTCACAGAGTTGAAACTTCTTTTTCATAGAAGAGTTTTCAAACTCTCTTTTTGTGGAATCTGCAAGTGCATATTTGGAGCTGATTGAGGCCAACCCTGGAAACGGAAACATCCTCACATAGAAACTAGATAGAAGCATTCTCCGAAACTAGTTTGTGACGAGTGCACTCAACTCACAGACTTGAATCTTTCTTTTGAAAGAGCAGTTTTGGAACACTCATTTTGTAGAATCTGCTAGTGTATATTAGGAGCCCTGTGAGGCCTATGCTGGGAAATGAAATATCTTCACCTAAAAACTAGATAGAAGCATTCTCAGAAACTTCTGTGTGATGAGTGCATTCAACTCACAGACTTGAATGTTCCTTTTGATAGAACAGTTTTGAAACACTCCTTTTGTAGAATCTGCAAGTGTTTATTTGGAGCGCTTGGAGGTCTATGCTGGAAAAGGAAATGTCTTCAAATAACAACTACACAGAAGCATTCTCAGAGACTTCTTTGTGATGAGTGCATTCAACTCACAGACTTGAACGTTCCTTTTGAAAGAGCAGTTTTGAAACACTCTTTTTGTAGAATCTGCAAGTGGATATTTGGAGCGCTTTGAGGGCTATACTGGGAAATGAAATATCTTCACCTAAAAACTAGACAGAAGCAGTCTCAGAAACTTCTGTGTGATGAGTGCATTCAACTCACAGACTTGAACCTTCCTTTTGAAAGTACAGTTTTGAAACACTCTTTTTATAGAATCTGCAAGTGGATATTTGGATCGCTTAGAGGCCTATGCTGGAAAATGAAATATCTTCCCCTAAAAACTAGACAGAAGCATTCTCAGAAACTTCTGTGTGATGAGTGCATTCAACTCACAGACTTGAACCTTCCTTTAGAAAGTACAGTTTTGAAACATTCTTTTTGTAAAATCTGCAAGTGGATATTTGGAGCGGTTTGAGGCCTATACTGAGAAATGAGGTATCTTCACCTAAAAACTAGACAGAAGCATTCTCAGAAACTTCTGTGTGATGAGTGCATTCAACTCACAGACTTGAACATTCCTTTTGATAGAGCAGTTTGGAAACACTCCTTTTGTAACTTCTACAAGTGTTTATTTGGAGCGCATTGAGGCCCAGGCTGGAAAAGGAAATTTCTTCACATAATAACTAGACAGAAGTATTTTCAGAAACGTCTTTGTGATGAGTGCATTCTACTCACAGAGTTGAACCTTCTTTTTGATAGAAGAGTTTTCAAACTCTCTTTTTGTAGCATCTGCATGGGCATATTTGGAGCTGTTTGGGAACAACGCTAGAAAAGGAAACATCCTCACATAGAAACTAGACAGAAGCATTCTCAGAATCATGTTTTTGACGAGTGCACTCAACTCACAGACTTGAACCTTTCTTTTGAAAGAGCAGTTTTGGAACACTCTTTTTGTAGAATCTGGTAGTGTATATTTGGAGCGCTGTGAGGCCTATGCTGGGAAATGAAATATCTTCACCTAAAAACTAGACAGAAGCATTCTCAGAAACTTCTGTGTGATGAGTGCATTCAACTCACAGACTTGAGCTTTCCTTTTGATAGAAGAGTTTTGAAACACTCCTTTTGTAGAATCTGCAAGTGTTTATTTGGAGCGCTTGGAGGCCTACGCTAGAAAAGGAAATGTCTTCAAATAACAACTAGACAGAAACATTCTCAGAAAATTCTTTGTGATGAGTGCATTCAACTCACAGAGATGAACCTTCCTTTTGAAAGTACAGTTTTGAAACCCTCTTTTTATAAAATCTGCAAGTGGATATTTGGAGCGGTTTGAGGCCTATGCTGGGAAATGAGGTATCTTCACCTAAAAACTAGACAGAAGCATTCTCAGAAACTTCTGTGTGATGAGTGCATTCAACCCGCGGACTTGAACATTCCTTTTGATACAGCAGTTTGGGAACACTCCTTTTGTGAAATCTGCAAGTGTTTATTTGGAGCGCTTTGAGGCCCAGGCTGGAAAAGGAAATACCTTCACATAATAACTAGACAGAAGTATTCTCAGAAACGTCTTTATGAAGAGTGCATTCTACTCACAGAGTTGAACCTTCTTTTTGATAGAAGAGTTTTCAAACTCTCTTTTTGTAGAATCTGCAAGTGCATATTTGGAGCTCATTGAGGCCAACGCAGGAAACGGAAACATCCTCACATAGAAACTAGACAGAAGCATTCTTCGAAACTTGTTTGTGACGAGTGCACTCAACTCACAGACTTCAACCTTTCTTTTGAAAGAGCAGTTTTGGAACACTCATTTTGTAGAATCTGCTAGTGTATATTAGGAGCGCTGTGAGGCCTATGCTAAGAAATGAAATATCTTCACCTAAAAATTAGACAGAAGCATTCTCAGAAATTTCTGTGTGATGAGTGCATTCAACTCACAGACTTGAATGTTCCTTTTGCTAGAACAGTTTTGAAACACTCCTTTTGTAGAATGGGCAAGTGTTTATTTGGAGCGCTTGGAGGTCTGTGCTGGAAAAGGAAATGTCTTCAAATAACAACTACACAGAAGAATTCTCAGAACCTTCTTTGTGATGAGTGCATTCAATTCACAGACTTGAACGTTCCTTTTGATAGAACAGTTTTGAAACCCTCCTTTTGTAGAATCTGCAAGTGTTTATTTAGAGCGCTTGGAGGCCTATGCTGGAAAAGGAAATGTCTTCAAATAACAACTACTCAGAAGCATTCTCAGAAACTTCTTTGAGATGAGTGCATTCAACTCACAGACTTGAACCTTCCTTTTGAAAGAGGAGTTTTGAAACACTCTTTTTGTAGAATCTGCAAGTGGATATTTGGAGGGCTTTGAGGCCTATGCTGGGAAATGAAATATTTTCACCTAAAAACTAGACAGAAGCATTCTCAGAAACTTCTGTGTGATGAGTGCATTCAACTCACAGACTTGAACGTTCCTTTTGATAGAACAGTTTAGAAACACTCCTTTTGTAGAATCTGCAGGTGTTTATTTGGAGCGATTTGAGGCCAAAGTTGGAAAAGGAAATGCCTTCAAATTAAAACTACGCAGAAGCATTCTCAGAAACTTCTTTGTGATGAGTGCATTCAACTCACCGACTTGAGCTTTCCTGTTGATAGAGCAGTTTGGAAACACTCCTTTTGTAAAATCTGCAAGTGTTCATTTCTAGCGCTTTGAGGCCTATGCTGGAAAAGTAAATATCTTCACATAATAACTAGACACAAGCATTCTCAGCAACTACTTTGTGATGAGTGCCTTCTATTCACAGAGTTAAACCTTCTTTTTCATAGGAGAGTTTTCAAACTCTCTTTTTGTGGAATCTGCAAGTGCATATTTGGAGCTGTTTGAGGCCAACGCTGGAAACGGAAACATCCTCACATAGAAACTAGACAGAAGCATTCTCAGAAAGTTCTGTGTGATGAGTGCATTCAACTCACGGACTTGAACGTTCCTTTTGATAGAACAGTTTAGAAACACTCCTTTTGTAGAATCTGCAAGTGTTTATTTGGAGCGCTTGGAGGCCTATGCTGGAAAAGGAAATGTCTTCAAATAACAACTACACAGAAGCATTCTCAGAAACTTCTTTGAGATGAGTGCATTCAACTCACAGAATTGAACCTTCCTTTTGAAAGAGGAGTTTTGATACACTCTTTTTGTAGAATCTGCAAGTGGATATTTGGAGGGTTTGAGGCCTATGCTGGGAAATGAAATATCTTCACCTAAAAACTAGACAGAAGCATTCTCAGAAACTTCTGTGTGATGAGTGCATTCAACTCACAGACTTGAGCTTTCCTTTTGATAGAGCAGTTTGGAAACACCCCTTTTGTAAAATCTGCAAGTGTTTATTTGGAGCGCTTTGAGACATATGCTGGAAAAGGAAATATCTTCACATAATAACTAGACAGAAGCATTCTCAGAAACTTCTTTGTGATGAATGCATTCTACTCACAGAGTTGAAACTTCTTTTTCATAGAAGAGTTTTCAAACTCTCTTTTTGTAGAATCTGCAAGTGCATATTTGGAGCTCATTGAGGCCAACGCTGGAAACGGAAACATCCTCACATAGAAACTAGACAGAAGCATTCTCCGAAACTTGTTTGTGACGAGTGCACTCAACTCACAGACTTGAACCTTTCTTTTGAAAGAGCAGTTTTGGAACACTCATTTTGTAGAATCTCCTAGTGTATATTAGGAGCGCTGTGAGGCCTATGCTGGGAAATGAAATATCTTCACCTAAAAACTAGACAGAAGCATTCTCAGAAACTTCTGTGTGATGAGTGCATTCAACTCACAGACTTGAAGGTTCCTTTTGATAGAACAGTTTTGAAACACACCTTTTGTAGAATCTGCAAGTGTTTATTTGGAGCGCTTGGAGGTCTATGCTGGAAAAGGAAATGTCTTCAAATAAGAACTACACAGACGCATTCTCAGAAACTTCTTTGTGATGAGTGCATTTAACTCACAGACTTGAACGTTCCTTTTGAAAGAGCAGTTTTGAAAAACTCTTTTTGTAGAATCTGCAAGTGGATATTTGGAGCGCTTTGAGGGCTCTGCTGGGAAAAGAAATATCTTCACCTAAAAACTAGACAGAAGCATTCTCAGAAACTTCTGTGTGATGAGTGCATTCAACTCACAGACTTGAACCTTCCTTTTGAAAGTACAGTTTTGAAACACTCTTTTTATAGAATCTGCAAGTGTATAATTGGAGCGGTTTGAGGCCTATGCTGGGAAATGAGGTATCTTCACCTAAAAACTAGGCAGAAGCATTCTCAGAAACTTCTGTGTGATGAGTGCATTCAACTCACAGACTTCAACATTCCTTTTGATAGAGCAGTTTGGAAACACTCCTTTTGTAAATCTGCAAGTGTTTATTTGGAGCGCTTAGAGGCCCAGGCTGGAAAAGGAAATATCTTCACATAATAACTAGACAGAAGTATTCTCAGAAAAGTCTTTGTGATGAGTGCATTCTACTCACAGAGTTGAACCTTCTTTTTGATGGAAGAGTTTTCAAACTCTCTTTTTGTAGAATCTGCATGGGCATACTTGGAGCTGTTTGGGAACAACGCTAGAAAAGGAAACATCCTCACATAGAAACTAGACAGAAGCATTCTCAGAAACTTGTTTTTGACGAGGGCACTCAACTCACAGACTTGAACCTTTCTTTTGAAAGAGCAGTTTTGGAACACTCTTTTTGTAGAATCTGCTAGTGTATATTTGGAGCGCTGTGAGGCCTATGCTGGGAAATGAAATATCTTCACCTAAAAACTAGACAGAAGCATTCTCAGAAATTTCTGTGTGATGAGTGCATTCAACTCACAGACTTGAACGTTCCTTTTGATAGAAGAGTTTTGAAACACTCCTTTTGTAGAATCTGCAGGTGTTTATTTGGACCGATTTGAGGTCTAAGTTGGAAAAGGAAATGTCTTCAAATTACAACTACACAGTAGCATTCTCAGAAACTTCTTTGTGATGAGTACTTTCAACTCACAGACTTGAACCTTCCTTTTGAAAGAGCAGTTTGGAAACACTCTTTTTGTAGAATCTGCAAGTGGATATATGGAGCGCTTTGACGCCTATGCTGGGAAATGAAATATCTTCACCTAAAAACTAGACAGAAGCATTCTCAGAAACTTCTGTGTGATGAGTGCATTCAACTCACAGACTTGAGCTTTCCTTTTGATAGAGCAGTTTGGAAACACTCCTTTTGTAAAATCTGCAAGTGTTTATTTGGAGCGCTTTGAGACATATGCTGGAAAAGGAAATATCTTCACATAATAACTAGACAGAAGCATTCTCAGAAACTTCTTTGTGATGAATGCATTCTACTCACAGAGTTGAAACTTCTTTTTCATAGAAGAGTTTTCAAACTCTCTTTTTGTAGAATCTGCAAGTGCATATTTGGAGCTCACTGAGGCCAACGCTGGAAACGGAAACATCCTCACATAGAAACTAGACAGAAGCATTCTCCGAAACTAGTTTGTGACGAGTGCACTCAACTCACAGACTTGAACCTTTCTTTTGAAAGAGCAGTTTTGGAACACTCATTTTGTAGAATCTGCCAGTGTATATTAGGAGCGCTGTGAGGCCTATGCTGGGAAATGAAATATCTTCACCTAAAAACTAGACAGAAGCATTCTCAGAAACTTCTGTGTGATGAGTGCATTCAACTCACAGACTTGAATGTTCCTTTTGATAGAACAGATTTGAAACACTCCTTTTGAAGAATCTGCAAGTGTTTATTTGGAGCGCTTGGAGGTCTATGCTGGAAAAGGAAATGTCTTCAAATAACAACTACACAGAAGCATTCTCAGAAACTTCTTTGAGATGAGTGCATTCAACTCACAGACTTGAACCTTCCTTTTGAAAGAGGAGTTTTGAAACACTCTTTTTGTAGAATCTGCAAGTGGATATTTGGAGGGCTTTGAGGCCTATGCTGGGAAATGAAATATCTTCTCCTAAAAATTAGAGAGAAGCATTCTCAGAAACTTCTGTGTGATGAGTGCATTCAACTCACAGACTTGAACTTTCCTTTTGATAGAAGAGTTTTGAAACACTCCTTTTGTAGAATCTGCAAGTGTTTATTTGGAGCGCTTGGAGTCCTACGCTAGAAAAGGAAATGTCTTCATATAACAACTAGACAGAAATATTCTCAGAAACTTCTTTGTGATGAGTGCATTCAACTCACAGAGGTGAACCTTCCTTTTGAAAGAGCAGTTTTGAAACACTCTTTTGGTAGAATCTGCAAGTGGATATTTGGATCGCTTTGAGGCCTATGCTGGGAAATGAAATATCTTCCCCTAAAAACTAGACAGAAGCATTCTCAGAAACTTCTGTGTGAAGAGTGCATTCAACTCACAGACTTGAGATTTCCTTTTGATAGAGCAGTTTGGAAACACTCCTTTTGTAAAATCTGCAAGTGTTTATTTGGAACGCTTTGAGTCCCAGGCTGGAAAACGAAATATCTTCACATAATAACTAGACAGAAGCATTCTCAGAAACTTCTTTGTGATGAATGCATTCTACTCACAGAGTTGAAACTTCTTTTTCATAGAAGAGTTTTCAAACTCTCTTTTTGTGGAATCTGCAAGTGCATATTTGGAGCTGATTGAGGCCAACCCTGGAAACGGAAACATCCTCACATAGAAACTAGATAGAAGCATTCTCCGAAACTAGTTTGTGACGAGTGCACTCAACTCACAGACTTGAATCTTTCTTTTGAAAGAGCAGTTTTGGAACACTCATTTTGTAGAATCTGCTAGTGTATATTAGGAGCCCTGTGAGGCCTATGCTGGGAAATGAAATATCTTCACCTAAAAACTAGACAGAAGCATTCTCAGAAACTTCTGTGTGATGAGTGCATTCAACTCACAGACTTGAATGTTCCTTTTGATAGAACAGTTTTGAAACACTCCTTTTGTAGAATCTGCAAGTGTTTATTTGGAGCGCTTGGAGGTCTATGCTGGAAAAGGAAATGTCTTCAAATAACAACTACACAGAAGCATTCTCAGAGACTTCTTTGTGATGAGTGCATTCAACTCACAGACTTGAACGTTCCTTTTGAAAGAGCAGTTTTGAAACACTCTTTTTGTAGAATCTGCAAGTGGATATTTGGAGCGCTTTGAGGGCTATACTGGGAAATGAAATATCTTCACCTAAAAACTAGACAGAAGCAGTCTCAGAAACTTCTGTGTGATGAGTGCATTCAACTCACAGACTTGAACCTTCCTTTTGAAAGTACAGTTTTGAAACACTCTTTTTATAGAATCTGCAAGTGGATATTTGGAGCGGTTTGAGGCCTATGCTGGGAAATGAGGTATCTTCACCTAAAAACTAGACAGACGCATTCTCGGAAACTTCTGTGTCATGAGTGCATTCAACTCGCAGACTTGAATATTCCTTTTGGTAGGGCAGTTTGGAAACACTCCTTTTGTAAATTCTGCAAGTGTTTATTTGGAGCGCTTTGAGGCCCAGGCTGGAAAAGGAAATATCTTCACATAATAACTAGAAAGAAGTATTCTCAGAAACGTCTTTGTGATGAGTGCATTCTACTCACAGAGTTGTACCTTCTTTTTGATAGAAGAGTTTTCAAACTCTCTTTTTGTAGAATCTGCATGGGCATATTTGGAGCTGTTTGGGAACAACGCTAGAAAAGGAAACATCCTCACATAGAAACTAGACAGAAGCATTCTCAAAAACTTGTTTTTGACGAGTGCACACAACTCACAGACTTGAACCTTTCTTTTGAAAGAGCAGTTTTGGAACACTCTTTTTGTAGAATCTGGTAGTGTATATTAGGAGCGCTGTGAGGCCTATGCTTGGAAATTAAATATCTTCACCTAAAAACTAGACAGAAGCATTCTCAGAAACTTCTGTGGGATGAGTGCATTCAACTCACAGACTTGAATATTCCTTTTGATAGAACAGTTTTGAAACACTCCTTTTGTAGAATCTGCAAGTGTTTATTTGCAGCGCTTGGGGGTCTAAGCTGGAAAAGGAAATGTCTTCAAATAACAACTACTCAGAAGCATTCTCAGAAACTTCTTTGTGATGAGTGCATTCAACTCACAGACTTGAACGTTCTTTTGATAGAGCAGTTTTGAAACACTCCTTTTGTAGAATCTGCAAGTGTTTATTTGGGGTGCTTGGAGGCCTATGCTGGAAAAGGAAATCTCCTCAAATAACAACTACACAGACGCATTCTCAGAAACTTCTTTGTGATGAGTGCATTCAACTCACAGACTTGAACCTTCCTTTTGAGAGAGCAGTTTTGAAACACTCTTTTTCTAGAATCTGCAAGTGGATATTTGGAGCGCTTTGAGGCCTAGGCTGGGAAATGAAGTATCTTCAACTAAAAACTAGACAGAAGCATTCTCAGAAACTTCTGTGTAATGATTGCATTCAACTCACAGACTTGAGCTTTCCTTTTGATAGAGCAGTTTGGAAACACTCCTTTTGAAAAATCTGCAAGTGTTCATTTGGAGGGCTTTGAGGCCTATGCTGGATAAGGAAATATCTTCACATAATAACTAGACAGAAGCATTCTCAGAAACTTCTTTGTGATGAGTGAATTCTATTCACAGAGTTAAACCTACTTTTTCATAGGAGAGTTTTCAAACTCTCTTTTTGTAGAATCTGCAAGTGCATATTTGGAGCTGTTTGAGGCCAACGCTGGAAACGGAAACATCCTCACATAGAAACTAGACAGAAGAATTCTCAGAAAGTTCTGTGTGATGATTGCATTCAACTCACCGACTTGAACGTTCCTTTTGATAGAACAGTTTAGAAACCCTCCTTTTGTAGAAACTGCAGGTGTTTATTTGGAGCGATTGGAGGCCTATGCAGGAAAAGGAAATATCTTCACATAATAACTAGACAGAAGTATTCTCAGAAACGTCTTTGTGATGAGTGCATTCTACTCAGAGAGTTGAACCTTCTTTTTGATAGAAGAGTTTTCAAACTCTTTTTGTAGAATCTGCATGGGCATATTGGGAGCTGCTTGGGAACAACGCTAGAAAAGGAAACATCCTCACATAGAAACTAGACAGAAGCATTCTCAGAAACTTGTTTTTGACGAGTGCACTCAACTCACAGACTTCAACCTTTCTTTTGAAAGAGCAGTTTTGGAACACTCATTTTGTAGAATCTGCTAGTGTATATTAGGAGCGCTGTGAGGCCTATGCTAAGAAATGAAATATCTTCACCTAAAAATTAGACAGAAGCATTCTCAGAAATTTCTGTGTGATGAGTGCATTCAACTCACAGACTTGAATGTTCCTTTTGCTAGAACAGTTTTGAAACACTCCTTTTGTAGAATGGGCAAGTGTTTATTTGGAGCGCTTGGAGGTCTGTGCTGGAAAAGGAAATGTCTTCAAATAACAACTACACAGAAGAATTCTCAGAACCTTCTTTGTGATGAGTGCATTCAATTCACAGACTTGAACGTTCCTTTTGATAGAACAGTTTTGAAACCCTCCTTTTGTAGAATCTGCAAGTGTTTATTTAGAGCGCTTGGAGGCCTATGCTGGAAAAGGAAATGTCTTCAAATAACAACTACACAGAAGCATTCTCAGAAACTTCTTTGAGATGAGTGCATTCAACTCACAGACTTGAACCTTCCTTTTGAAAGAGGAGTTTTGAAACACTCTTTTTGTAGAATCTGCAAGTGGATATTTGGAGGGCTTTGAGGCCTATGCTGGGAAATGAAATATTTTCACCTAAAAACTAGACAGAAGCATTCTCAGAAACTTCTGTGTGATGAGTGCATTCAACTCACAGACTTGAACGTTCCTTTTGATAGAACAGTTTAGAAACACTCCTTTTGTAGAATCTGCAGGTGTTTATTTGGAGCGATTTGAGGCCAAAGTTGGAAAAGGAAATGCCTTCAAATTAAAACTACGCAGAAGCATTCTCAGAAACTTCTTTGTGATGAGTGCATTCAACTCACCGACTTGAGCTTTCCTGTTGATAGAGCAGTTTGGAAACACTCCTTTTGTAAAATCTGCAAGTGTTCATTTCTAGCGCTTTGAGGCCTATGCTGGAAAAGTAAATATCTTCACATAATAACTAGACACAAGCATTCTCAGCAACTACTTTGTGATGAGTGCCTTCTATTCACAGAGTTAAACCTTCTTTTTCATAGGAGAGTTTTCAAACTCTCTTTTTGTAGAATCTGCAAGTGCATATTTGGAGCTGTTTGAGGCCAACGCTGGAAACGGAAACATCCTCACATAGAAACTAGACAGAAGCATTCTCAGAAAGTTCTGTGTGATGAGTGCATTCAACTCACGGACTTGAACGTTCCTTTTGATAGAACAGTTTAGAAACACTCCTTTTGTAGAATCTGCAAGTGTTTATTTGGAGCGCTTGGAGGCCTATGCTGGAAAAGGAAATGTCTTCAAATAACAACTACACAGAAGCATTCTCAGAAACTTCTTTGAGATGAGTGCATTCAACTCACAGAATTGAACCTTCCTTTTGAAAGAGGAGTTTTGATACACTCTTTTTGTAGAATCTGCAAGTGGATATTTGGAGGGTTTGAGGCCTATGCTGGGAAATGAAATATCTTCACCTAAAAACTAGACAGAAGCATTCTCAGAAACTTCTGTGTGATGAGTGCATTCAACTCACAGACTTGAGCTTTCCTTTTGATAGAGCAGTTTGGAAACACCCCTTTTGTAAAATCTGCAAGTGTTTATTTGGAGCGCTTTGAGACATATGCTGGAAAAGGAAATATCTTCACATAATAACTAGACAGAAGCATTCTCAGAAACTTCTTTGTGATGAATGCATTCTACTCACAGAGTTGAAACTTCTTTTTCATAGAAGAGTTTTCAAACTCTCTTTTTGTAGAATCTGCAAGTGCATATTTGGAGCTCATTGAGGCCAACGCTGGAAACGGAAACATCCTCACATAGAAACTAGACAGAAGCATTCTCCGAAACTTGTTTGTGACGAGTGCACTCAACTCACAGACTTGAACCTTTCTTTTGAAAGAGCAGTTTTGGAACACTCATTTTGTAGAATCTCCTAGTGTATATTAGGAGCGCTGTGAGGCCTATGCTGGGAAATGAAATATCTTCACCTAAAAACTACACAGAAGCATTCTCAGAAACTTCTGTGTGATGAGTGCATTCAACTCACAGACTTGAAGGTTCCTTTTGATAGAACAGTTTTGAAACACACCTTTTGTAGAATCTGCAAGTGTTTATTTGGGGCGCTTGGAGGCCTATGCTGGAAAAGGAAATCTCCTCAAATAACAACTACACAGACGCATTCTCAGAAACTTCTTTGTGATGAGTGCATTCAACTCACAGACTTGAACCTTCCTTTTGAGAGAGCAGTTTTGAAACACTCTTTTTCTAGAATCTGCAAGTGGATATTTGGAGCGCTTTGAGGCCTAGGCTGGGAAATGAAGTATCTTCAACTAAAAACTAGACAGAAGCATTCTCAGAAACTTCTGTGTAATGATTGCATTCAACTCACAGACTTGAGCTTTCCTTTTGATAGAGCAGTTTGGAAACACTCCTTTTGAAAAATCTGCAAGTGTTCATTTGGAGGGCTTTGAGGCCTATGCTGGATAAGGAAATATCTTCACATAATAACTAGACAGAAGCATTCTCAGAAACTTCTTTGTGATGAGTGAATTCTATTCACAGAGTTAAACCTACTTTTTCATAGGAGAGTTTTCAAACTCTCTTTTTGTAGAATCTGCAAGTGCATATTTGGAGCTGTTTGAGGCCAACGCTGGAAACGGAAACATCCTCACATAGAAACTAGACAGAAGAATTCTCAGAAAGTTCTGTGTGATGATTGCATTCAACTCACCGACTTGAACGTTCCTTTTGATAGAACAGTTTAGAAACCCTCCTTTTGTAGAAACTGCAGGTGTTTATTTGGAGCGATTGGAGGCCTATGCAGGAAAAGGAAATATCTTCACATAATAACTAGACAGAAGTATTCTCAGAAACGTCTTTGTGATGAGTGCATTCTACTCAGAGAGTTGAACCTTCTTTTTGATAGAAGAGTTTTCAAACTCTTTTTGTAGAATCTGCATGGGCATATTGGGAGCTGCTTGGGAACAACGCTAGAAAAGGAAACATCCTCACATAGAAACTAGACAGAAGCATTCTCAGAAACTTGTTTTTGACGAGTGCACTCAACTCACAGACTTCAACCTTTCTTTTGAAAGAGCAGTTTTGGAACACTCATTTTGTAGAATCTGCTAGTGTATATTAGGAGCGCTGTGAGGCCTATGCTAAGAAATGAAATATCTTCACCTAAAAATTAGACAGAAGCATTCTCAGAAATTTCTGTGTGATGAGTGCATTCAACTCACAGACTTGAATGTTCCTTTTGCTAGAACAGTTTTGAAACACTCCTTTTGTAGAATGGGCAAGTGTTTATTTGGAGCGCTTGGAGGTCTGTGCTGGAAAAGGAAATGTCTTCAAATAACAACTACACAGAAGAATTCTCAGAACCTTCTTTGTGATGAGTGCATTCAATTCACAGACTTGAACGTTCCTTTTGATAGAACAGTTTTGAAACCCTCCTTTTGTAGAATCTGCAAGTGTTTATTTAGAGCGCTTGGAGGCCTATGCTGGAAAAGGAAATGTCTTCAAATAACAACTACACAGAAGCATTCTCAGAAACTTCTTTGAGATGAGTGCATTCAACTCACAGACTTGAACCTTCCTTTTGAAAGAGGAGTTTTGAAACACTCTTTTTGTAGAATCTGCAAGTGGATATTTGGAGGGCTTTGAGGCCTATGCTGGGAAATGAAATATTTTCACCTAAAAACTAGACAGAAGCATTCTCAGAAACTTCTGTGTGATGAGTGCATTCAACTCACAGACTTGAACGTTCCTTTTGATAGAACAGTTTAGAAACACTCCTTTTGTAGAATCTGCAGGTGTTTATTTGGAGCGATTTGAGGCCAAAGTTGGAAAAGGAAATGCCTTCAAATTAAAACTACGCAGAAGCATTCTCAGAAACTTCTTTGTGATGAGTGCATTCAACTCACCGACTTGAGCTTTCCTGTTGATAGAGCAGTTTGGAAACACTCCTTTTGTAAAATCTGCAAGTGTTCATTTCTAGCGCTTTGAGGCCTATGCTGGAAAAGTAAATATCTTCACATAATAACTAGACACAAGCATTCTCAGCAACTACTTTGTGATGAGTGCCTTCTATTCACAGAGTTAAACCTTCTTTTTCATAGGAGAGTTTTCAAACTCTCTTTTTGTAGAATCTGCAAGTGCATATTTGGAGCTGTTTGAGGCCAACGCTGGAAACGGAAACATCCTCACATAGAAACTAGACAGAAGCATTCTCAGAAAGTTCTGTGTGATGAGTGCATTCAACTCACGGACTTGAACGTTCCTTTTGATAGAACAGTTTAGAAACACTCCTTTTGTAGAATCTGCAAGTGTTTATTTGGAGCGCTTGGAGGCCTATGCTGGAAAAGGAAATGTCTTCAAATAACAACTACACAGAAGCATTCTCAGAAACTTCTTTGAGATGAGTGCATTCAACTCACAGAATTGAACCTTCCTTTTGAAAGAGGAGTTTTGATACACTCTTTTTGTAGAATCTGCAAGTGGATATTTGGAGGGTTTGAGGCCTATGCTGGGAAATGAAATATCTTCACCTAAAAACTAGACAGAAGCATTCTCAGAAACTTCTGTGTGATGAGTGCATTCAACTCACAGACTTGAGCTTTCCTTTTGATAGAGCAGTTTGGAAACACCCCTTTTGTAAAATCTGCAAGTGTTTATTTGGAGCGCTTTGAGACATATGCTGGAAAAGGAAATATCTTCACATAATAACTAGACAGAAGCATTCTCAGAAACTTCTTTGTGATGAATGCATTCTACTCACAGAGTTGAAACTTCTTTTTCATAGAAGAGTTTTCAAACTCTCTTTTTGTAGAATCTGCAAGTGCATATTTGGAGCTCATTGAGGCCAACGCTGGAAACGGAAACATCCTCACATAGAAACTAGACAGAAGCATTCTCCGAAACTTGTTTGTGACGAGTGCACTCAACTCACAGACTTGAACCTTTCTTTTGAAAGAGCAGTTTTGGAACACTCATTTTGTAGAATCTCCTAGTGTATATTAGGAGCGCTGTGAGGCCTATGCTGGGAAATGAAATATCTTCACCTAAAAACTACACAGAAGCATTCTCAGAAACTTCTGTGTGATGAGTGCATTCAACTCACAGACTTGAAGGTTCCTTTTGATAGAACAGTTTTGAAACACACCTTTTGTAGAATCTGCAAGTGTTTATTTGGAGCGCTTGGAGGTCTATGCTGGAAAAGGAAATGTCTTCAAATAAGAACTACACAGACGCATTCTCAGAAACTTCTTTGTGATGAGTGCATTTAACTCACAGACTTGAACGTTCCTTTTGAAAGAGCAGTTTTGAAAAACTCTTTTTGTAGAATCTGCAAGTGGATATTTGGAGCGCTTTGAGGGCTCTGCTGGGAAAAGAAATATCTTCACCTAAAAACTAGACAGAAGCATTCTCAGAAACTTCTGTGTGATGAGTGCATTCAACTCACAGACTTGAACCTTCCTTTTGAAAGTACAGTTTTGAAACACTCTTTTTATAGAATCTGCAAGTGTATAATTGGAGCGGTTTGAGGCCTATGCTGGGAAATGAGGTATCTTCACCTAAAAACTAGGCAGAAGCATTCTCAGAAACTTCTGTGTGATGAGTGCATTCAACTCACAGACTTCAACATTCCTTTTGATAGAGCAGTTTGGAAACACTCCTTTTGTAAATCTGCAAGTGTTTATTTGGAGCGCTTAGAGGCCCAGGCTGGAAAAGGAAATATCTTCACATAATAACTAGACAGAAGTATTCTCAGAAAAGTCTTTGTGATGAGTGCATTCTACTCACAGAGTTGAACCTTCTTTTTGATAGAAGAGTTTTCAAACTCTCTTTTTGTAGAATCTGCATGGGCATACTTGGAGCTGTTTGGGAACAACGCTAGAAAAGGAAACATCCTCACATAGAAACTAGACAGAAGCATTCTCAGAAACTTGTTTTTGACGAGGGCACTCAACTCACAGACTTGAACCTTTCTTTTGAAAGAGCAGTTTTGGAACACTCTTTTTGTAGAATCTGCTAGTGTATATTTGGAGCGCTGTGAGGCCTATGCTGGGAAATGAAATATCTTCACCTAAAAACTAGACAGAAGCATTCTCAGAAATTTCTGTGTGATGAGTGCATTCAACTCACAGACTTGAACGTTCCTTTTGATAGAAGAGTTTTGAAACACTCCTTTTGTAGAATCTGCAGGTGTTTATTTGGACCGATTTGAGGTCTAAGTTGGAAAAGGAAATGTCTTCAAATTACAACTACACAGTAGCATTCTCAGAAACTTCTTTGTGATGAGTACATTCAACTCACAGACTTGAACCTTCCTTTTGAAAGAGCAGTTTGGAAACACTCTTTTTGTAGAATCTGCAAGTAGATATATGGAGCGCTTTGACGCCTATGCTGGGAAATGAAATATCTTCACCTAAAAACTAGACAGAAGCATTCTCAGAAACTTCTGTGTGATGAGTGCATTCAACTCACAGACTTGAGCTTTCCTTTTGATAGAGCAGTTTGGAAACACTCCTTTTGTAAAATCTGCAAGTGTTTATTTGGAGCGCTTTGAGACATATGCTGGAAAAGGAAATATCTTCACATAATAACTAGACAGAAGCATTCTCAGAAACTTCTTTGTGATGAATGCATTCTACTCACAGAGTTGAAACTTCTTTTTCATAGAAGAGTTTTCAAACTCTCTTTTTGTAGAATCTGCAAGTGCATATTTGGAGCTCACTGAGGCCAACGCTGGAAACGGAAACATCCTCACATAGAAACTAGACAGAAGCATTCTCCGAAACTAGTTTGTGACGAGTGCACTCAACTCACAGACTTGAACCTTTCTTTTGAAAGAGCAGTTTTGGAACACTCATTTTGTAGAATCTGCCAGTGTATATTAGGAGCGCTGTGAGGCCTATGCTGGGAAATGAAATATCTTCACCTAAAAACTAGACAGAAGCATTCTCAGAAACTTCTGTGTGATGAGTGCATTCAACTCACAGACTTGAATGTTCCTTTTGATAGAACAGATTTGAAACACTCCTTTTGAAGAATCTGCAAGTGTTTATTTGGAGCGCTTGGAGGTCTATGCTGGAAAAGGAAATGTCTTCAAATAACAACTACACAGAAGCATTCTCAGAAACTTCTTTGAGATGAGTGCATTCAACTCACAGACTTGAACCTTCCTTTTGAAAGAGGAGTTTTGAAACACTCTTTTTGTAGAATCTGCAAGTGGATATTTGGAGGGCTTTGAGGCCTATGCTGGGAAATGAAATATCTTCTCCTAAAAATTAGAGAGAAGCATTCTCAGAAACTTCTGTGTGATGAGTGCATTCAACTCACAGACTTGAACTTTCCTTTTGATAGAAGAGTTTTGAAACACTCCTTTTGTAGAATCTGCAAGTGTTTATTTGGAGCGCTTGGAGTCCTACGCTAGAAAAGGAAATGTCTTCATATAACAACTAGACAGAAATATTCTCAGAAACTTCTTTGTGATGAGTGCATTCAACTCACAGAGGTGAACCTTCCTTTTGAAAGAGCAGTTTTGAAACACTCTTTTGGTAGAATCTGCAAGTGGATATTTGGATCGCTTTGAGGCCTATGCTGGGAAATGAAATATCTTCCCCTAAAAACTAGACAGAAGCATTCTCAGAAACTTCTGTGTGAAGAGTGCATTCAACTCACAGACTTGAGATTTCCTTTTGATAGAGCAGTTTGGAAACACTCCTTTTGTAAAATCTGCAAGTGTTTATTTGGAACGCTTTGAGTCCCAGGCTGGAAAACGAAATATCTTCACATAATAACTAGACAGAAGCATTCTCAGAAACTTCTTTGTGATGAATGCATTCTACTCACAGAGTTGAAACTTCTTTTTCATAGAAGAGTTTTCAAACTCTCTTTTTGTGGAATCTGCAAGTGCATATTTGGAGCTGATTGAGGCCAACCCTGGAAACGGAAACATCCTCACATAGAAACTAGATAGAAGCATTCTCCGAAACTAGTTTGTGACGAGTGCACTCAACTCACAGACTTGAATCTTTCTTTTGAAAGAGCAGTTTTGGAACACTCATTTTGTAGAATCTGCTAGTGTATATTAGGAGCCCTGTGAGGCCTATGCTGGGAAATGAAATATCTTCACCTAAAAACTAGACAGAAGCATTCTCAGAAACTTCTGTGTGATGAGTGCATTCAACTCACAGACTTGAATGTTCCTTTTGATAGAACAGTTTTGAAACACTCCTTTTGTAGAATCTGCAAGTGTTTATTTGGAGCGCTTGGAGGTCTATGCTGGAAAAGGAAATGTCTTCAAATAACAACTACACAGAAGCATTCTCAGAGACTTCTTTGTGATGAGTGCATTCAACTCACAGACTTGAACGTTCCTTTTGAAAGAGCAGTTTTGAAACACTCTTTTTGTAGAATCTGCAAGTGGATATTTGGAGCGCTTTGAGGGCTATACTGGGAAATGAAATATCTTCACCTAAAAACTAGACAGAAGCAGTCTCAGAAACTTCTGTGTGATGAGTGCATTCAACTCACAGACTTGAACCTTCCTTTTGAAAGTACAGTTTTGAAACACTCTTTTTATAGAATCTGCAAGTGGATATTTGGAGCGGTTTGAGGCCTATGCTGGGAAATGAGGTATCTTCACCTAAAAACTAGACAGACGCATTCTCGGAAACTTCTGTGTCATGAGTGCATTCAACTCGCAGACTTGAATATTCCTTTTGGTAGGGCAGTTTGGAAACACTCCTTTTGTAAATTCTGCAAGTGTTTATTTGGAGCGCTTTGAGGCCCAGGCTGGAAAAGGAAATATCTTCACATAATAACTAGAAAGAAGTATTCTCAGAAACGTCTTTGTGATGAGTGCATTCTACTCACAGAGTTGTACCTTCTTTTTGATAGAAGAGTTTTCAAACTCTCTTTTTGTAGAATCTGCATGGGCATATTTGGAGCTGTTTGGGAACAACGCTAGAAAAGGAAACATCCTCACATAGAAACTAGACAGAAGCATTCTCAAAAACTTGTTTTTGACGAGTGCACACAACTCACAGACTTGAACCTTTCTTTTGAAAGAGCAGTTTTGGAACACTCTTTTTGTAGAATCTGGTAGTGTATATTAGGAGCGCTGTGAGGCCTATGCTTGGAAATTAAATATCTTCACCTAAAAACTAGACAGAAGCATTCTCAGAAACTTCTGTGGGATGAGTGCATTCAACTCACAGACTTGAATATTCCTTTTGATAGAACAGTTTTGAAACACTCCTTTTGTAGAATCTGCAAGTGTTTATTTGCAGCGCTTGGGGGTCTAAGCTGGAAAAGGAAATGTCTTCAAATAACAACTACTCAGAAGCATTCTCAGAAACTTCTTTGTGATGAGTGCATTCAACTCACAGACTTGAACGTTCTTTTGATAGAGCAGTTTTGAAACACTCCTTTTGTAGAATCTGCAAGTGTTTATTTGGGGCGCTTGGAGGCCTATGCTGGAAAAGGAAATCTCCTCAAATAACAACTACACAGACGCATTCTCAGAAACTTCTTTGTGATGAGTGCATTCAACTCACAGACTTGAACCTTCCTTTTGAGAGAGCAGTTTTGAAACACTCTTTTTCTAGAATCTGCAAGTGGATATTTGGAGCGCTTTGAGGCCTAGGCTGGGAAATGAAGTATCTTCAACTAAAAACTAGACAGAAGCATTCTCAGAAACTTCTGTGTAATGATTGCATTCAACTCACAGACTTGAGCTTTCCTTTTGATAGAGCAGTTTGGAAACACTCCTTTTGAAAAATCTGCAAGTGTTCATTTGGAGGGCTTTGAGGCCTATGCTGGATAAGGAAATATCTTCACATAATAACTAGACAGAAGCATTCTCAGAAACTTCTTTGTGATGAGTGAATTCTATTCACAGAGTTAAACCTACTTTTTCATAGGAGAGTTTTCAAACTCTCTTTTTGTAGAATCTGCAAGTGCATATTTGGAGCTGTTTGAGGCCAACGCTGGAAACGGAAACATCCTCACATAGAAACTAGACAGAAGAATTCTCAGAAAGTTCTGTGTGATGATTGCATTCAACTCACCGACTTGAACGTTCCTTTTGATAGAACAGTTTAGAAACCCTCCTTTTGTAGAAACTGCAGGTGTTTATTTGGAGCGATTGGAGGCCTATGCAGGAAAAGGAAATATCTTCACATAATAACTAGACAGAAGTATTCTCAGAAACGTCTTTGTGATGAGTGCATTCTACTCAGAGAGTTGAACCTTCTTTTTGATAGAAGAGTTTTCAAACTCTTTTTGTAGAATCTGCATGGGCATATTGGGAGCTGCTTGGGAACAACGCTAGAAAAGGAAACATCCTCACATAGAAACTAGACAGAAGCATTCTCAGAAACTTGTTTTTGACGAGTGCACTCAACTCACAGACTTCAACCTTTCTTTTGAAAGAGCAGTTTTGGAACACTCATTTTGTAGAATCTGCTAGTGTATATTAGGAGCGCTGTGAGGCCTATGCTAAGAAATGAAATATCTTCACCTAAAAATTAGACAGAAGCATTCTCAGAAATTTCTGTGTGATGAGTGCATTCAACTCACAGACTTGAATGTTCCTTTTGCTAGAACAGTTTTGAAACACTCCTTTTGTAGAATGGGCAAGTGTTTATTTGGAGCGCTTGGAGGTCTGTGCTGGAAAAGGAAATGTCTTCAAATAACAACTACACAGAAGAATTCTCAGAACCTTCTTTGTGATGAGTGCATTCAATTCACAGACTTGAACGTTCCTTTTGATAGAACAGTTTTGAAACCCTCCTTTTGTAGAATCTGCAAGTGTTTATTTAGAGCGCTTGGAGGCCTATGCTGGAAAAGGAAATGTCTTCAAATAACAACTACACAGAAGCATTCTCAGAAACTTCTTTGAGATGAGTGCATTCAACTCACAGACTTGAACCTTCCTTTTGAAAGAGGAGTTTTGAAACACTCTTTTTGTAGAATCTGCAAGTGGATATTTGGAGGGCTTTGAGGCCTATGCTGGGAAATGAAATATTTTCACCTAAAAACTAGACAGAAGCATTCTCAGAAACTTCTGTGTGATGAGTGCATTCAACTCACAGACTTGAACGTTCCTTTTGATAGAACAGTTTAGAAACACTCCTTTTGTAGAATCTGCAGGTGTTTATTTGGAGCGATTTGAGGCCAAAGTTGGAAAAGGAAATGCCTTCAAATTAAAACTACGCAGAAGCATTCTCAGAAACTTCTTTGTGATGAGTGCATTCAACTCACCGACTTGAGCTTTCCTGTTGATAGAGCAGTTTGGAAACACTCCTTTTGTAAAATCTGCAAGTGTTCATTTCTAGCGCTTTGAGGCCTATGCTGGAAAAGTAAATATCTTCACATAATAACTAGACACAAGCATTCTCAGCAACTACTTTGTGATGAGTGCCTTCTATTCACAGAGTTAAACCTTCTTTTTCATAGGAGAGTTTTCAAACTCTCTTTTTGTAGAATCTGCAAGTGCATATTTGGAGCTGTTTGAGGCCAACGCTGGAAACGGAAACATCCTCACATAGAAACTAGACAGAAGCATTCTCAGAAAGTTCTGTGTGATGAGTGCATTCAACTCACGGACTTGAACGTTCCTTTTGATAGAACAGTTTAGAAACACTCCTTTTGTAGAATCTGCAAGTGTTTATTTGGAGCGCTTGGAGGCCTATGCTGGAAAAGGAAATGTCTTCAAATAACAACTACACAGAAGCATTCTCAGAAACTTCTTTGAGATGAGTGCATTCAACTCACAGAATTGAACCTTCCTTTTGAAAGAGGAGTTTTGATACACTCTTTTTGTAGAATCTGCAAGTGGATATTTGGAGGGTTTGAGGCCTATGCTGGGAAATGAAATATCTTCACCTAAAAACTAGACAGAAGCATTCTCAGAAACTTCTGTGGGATGAGTGCATTCAACTCACAGACTTGAGCATTCCTTTTGATAGAGCAGTTTGGAAACACCCCTTTTGTAAAATCTGCAAGTGTTTATTTGGAGCGCTTTGAGACATATGCTGGAAAAGGAAATATCTTCACATAATAACTAGACAGAAGCATTCTCAGAAACTTCTTTGTGATGAATGCATTCTACTCACAGAGTTGAAACTTCTTTTTCATAGAAGAGTTTTCAAACTCTCTTTTTGTAGAATCTGCAAGTGCATATTTGGAGCTCATTGGGGCCAACGCTGGAAACGGAAACATCCTCACATAGAAACTAGACAGAAGCATTCTCCGAAACTTGTTTGTGACGAGTGCACTCAACTCACAGACTTGAACCTTTCTTTTGAAAGAGCAGTTTTGGAACACTCATTTTGTAGAATCTCCTAGTGTATATTAGGAGCGCTGTGAGGCCTATGCTGGGAAATGAAATATCTTCACCTAAAAACTACACAGAAGCATTCTCAGAAACTTCTGTGTGATGAGTGCATTCAACTCACAGACTTGAAGGTTCCTTTTGATAGAACAGTTTTGAAACACACCTTTTGTAGAATCTGCAAGTGTTTATTTGGAGCGCTTGGAGGTCTATGCTGGAAAAGGAAATGTCTTCAAATAAGAACTACACAGACGCATTCTCAGAAACTTCTTTGTGATGAGTGCATTTAACTCACAGACTTGAACGTTCCTTTTGAAAGAGCAGTTTTGAAAAACTCTTTTTGTAGAATCTGCAAGTGGATATTTGGAGCGCTTTGAGGGCTCTGCTGGGAAAAGAAATATCTTCACCTAAAAACTAGACAGAAGCATTCTCAGAAACTTCTGTGTGATGAGTGCATTCAACTCACAGACTTGAACCTTCCTTTTGAAAGTACAGTTTTGAAACACTCTTTTTATAGAATCTGCAAGTGTATAATTGGAGCGGTTTGAGGCCTATGCTGGGAAATGAGGTATCTTCACCTAAAAACTAGGCAGAAGCATTCTCAGAAACTTCTGTGTGATGAGTGCATTCAACTCACAGACTTCAACATTCCTTTTGATAGAGCAGTTTGGAAACACTCCTTTTGTAAATCTGCAAGTGTTTATTTGGAGCGCTTAGAGGCCCAGGCTGGAAAAGGAAATATCTTCACATAATAACTAGACAGAAGTATTCTCAGAAAAGTCTTTGTGATGAGTGCATTCTACTCACAGAGTTGAACCTTCTTTTTGATGGAAGAGTTTTCAAACTCTCTTTTTGTAGAATCTGCATGGGCATACTTGGAGCTGTTTGGGAACAACGCTAGAAAAGGAAACATCCTCACATAGAAACTAGACAGAAGCATTCTCAGAAACTTGTTTTTGACGAGGGCACTCAACTCACAGACTTGAACCTTTCTTTTGAAAGAGCAGTTTTGGAACACTCTTTTTGTAGAATCTGCTAGTGTATATTTGGAGCGCTGTGAGGCCTATGCTGGGAAATGAAATATCTTCACCTAAAAACTAGACAGAAGCATTCTCAGAAATTTCTGTGTGATGAGTGCATTCAACTCACAGACTTGAACGTTCCTTTTGATAGAAGAGTTTTGAAACACTCCTTTTGTAGAATCTGCAGGTGTTTATTTGGACCGATTTGAGGTCTAAGTTGGAAAAGGAAATGTCTTCAAATTACAACTACACAGTAGCATTCTCAGAAACTTCTTTGTGATGAGTACATTCAACTCACAGACTTGAACCTTCCTTTTGAAAGAGCAGTTTGGAAACACTCTTTTTGTAGAATCTGCAAGTGGATATATGGAGCGCTTTGACGCCTATGCTGGGAAATGAAATATCTTCACCTAAAAACTAGACAGAAGCATTCTCAGAAACTTCTGTGTGATGAGTGCATTCAACTCACAGACTTGAGCTTTCCTTTTGATAGAGCAGTTTGGAAACACTCCTTTTGTAAAATCTGCAAGTGTTTATTTGGAGCGCTTTGAGACATATGCTGGAAAAGGAAATATCTTCACATAATAACTAGACAGAAGCATTCTCAGAAACTTCTTTGTGATGAATGCATTCTACTCACAGAGTTGAAACTTCTTTTTCATAGAAGAGTTTTCAAACTCTCTTTTTGTAGAATCTGCAAGTGCATATTTGGAGCTCACTGAGGCCAACGCTGGAAACGGAAACATCCTCACATAGAAACTAGACAGAAGCATTCTCCGAAACTAGTTTGTGACGAGTGCACTCAACTCACAGACTTGAACCTTTCTTTTGAAAGAGCAGTTTTGGAACACTCATTTTGTAGAATCTGCCAGTGTATATTAGGAGCGCTGTGAGGCCTATGCTGGGAAATGAAATATCTACACCTAAAAACTAGACAGAAGCATTCTCAGAAACTTCTGTGTGATGAGTGCATTCAACTCACAGACTTGAATGTTCCTTTTGATAGAACAGATTTGAAACACTCCTTTTGAAGAATCTGCAAGTGTTTATTTGGAGCGCTTGGAGGTCTATGCTGGAAAAGGAAATGTCTTCAAATAACAACTACACAGAAGCATTCTCAGAAACTTCTTTGAGATGAGTGCATTCAACTCACAGACTTGAACCTTCCTTTTGAAAGAGGAGTTTTGAAACACTCTTTTTGTAGAATCTGCAAGTGGATATTTGGAGGGCTTTGAGGCCTATGCTGGGAAATGAAATATCTTCTCCTAAAAATTAGAGAGAAGCATTCTCAGAAACTTCTGTGTGATGAGTGCATTCAACTCACAGACTTGAACTTTCCTTTTGATAGAAGAGTTTTGAAACACTCCTTTTGTAGAATCTGCAAGTGTTTATTTGGAGCGCTTGGAGTCCTACGCTAGAAAAGGAAATGTCTTCATATAACAACTAGACAGAAATATTCTCAGAAACTTCTTTGTGATGAGTGCATTCAACTCACAGAGGTGAACCTTCCTTTTGAAAGAGCAGTTTTGAAACACTCTTTTGGTAGAATCTGCAAGTGGATATTTGGATCGCTTTGAGGCCTATGCTGGGAAATGAAATATCTTCCCCTAAAAACTAGACAGAAGCATTCTCAGAAACTTCTGTGTGAAGAGTGCATTCAACTCACAGACTTGAGATTTCCTTTTGATAGAGCAGTTTGGAAACACTCCTTTTGTAATATCTGCAAGTGTTTATTTGGAACGCTTTGAGTCCCAGGCTGGAAAACGAAATATCTTCACATAATAACTAGACAGAAGCATTCTCAGAAACTTCTTTGTGATGAATGCATTCTACTCACAGAGTTGAAACTTCTTTTTCATAGAAGAGTTTTCAAACTCTCTTTTTGTGGAATCTGCAAGTGCATATTTGGAGCTGATTGAGGCCAACCCTGGAAACGGAAACATCCTCACATAGAAACTAGACAGAAGCATTCTCCGAAACTAGTTTGTGACGAGTGCACTCAACTCACAGACTTGAATCTTTCTTTTGAAAGAGCAGTTTTGGAACACTCATTTTGTAGAATCTGCTAGTGTATATTAGGAGCCCTGTGAGGCCTATGCTGGGAAATGAAATATCTTCACCTAAAAACTACACAGAAGCATTCTCAGAAACTTCTGTGTGATGAGTGCATTCAACTCACAGACTTGAATGTTCCTTTTGATAGAACAGTTTTGAAACACTCCTTTTGTAGAATCTGCAAGTGTTTATTTGGAGCGCTTGGAGGTCTATGCTGGAAAAGGAAATGTCTTCAAATAACAACTACACAGAAGCATTCTCAGAGACTTCTTTGTGATGAGTGCATTCAACTCACAGACTTGAACGTTCCTTTTGAAAGAGCAGTTTTGAAACACTCTTTTTGTAGAATCTGCAAGTGGATATTTGGAGCGCTTTGAGGGCTATACTGGGAAATGAAATATCTTCACCTAAAAACTAGACAGAAGCAGTCTCAGAAACTTCTGTGTGATGAGTGCATTCAACTCACAGACTTGAACCTTCCTTTTGAAAGTACAGTTTTGAAACACTCTTTTTATAGAATCTGCAAGTGGATATTTGGAGCGGTTTGAGGCCTATGCTGGGAAATGAGGTATCTTCACCTAAAAACTAGACAGACGCATTCTCGGAAACTTCTGTGTCATGAGTGCATTCAACTCGCAGACTTGAATATTCCTTTTGGTAGGGCAGTTTGGAAACACTCCTTTTGTAAATTCTGCAAGTGTTTATTTGGAGCGCTTTGAGGCCCAGGCTGGAAAAGGAAATATCTTCACATAATAACTAGAAAGAAGTATTCTCAGAAACGTCTTTGTGATGAGTGCATTCTACTCACAGAGTTGTACCTTCTTTTTGATAGAAGAGTTTTCAAACTCTCTTTTTGTAGAATCTGCATGGGCATATTTGGAGCTGTTTGGGAACAACGCTAGAAAAGGAAACATCCTCACATAGAAACTAGACAGAAGCATTCTCAAAAACTTGTTTTTGACGAGTGCACACAACTCACAGACTTGAACCTTTCTTTTGAAAGAGCAGTTTTGGAACACTCTTTTTGTAGAATCTGGTAGTGTATATTAGGAGCGCTGTGAGGCCTATGCTTGGAAATTAAATATCTTCACCTAAAAACTAGACAGAAGCATTCTCAGAAACTTCTGTGGGATGAGTGCATTCAACTCACAGACTTGAATATTCCTTTTGATAGAACAGTTTTGAAACACTCCTTTTGTAGAATCTGCAAGTGTTTATTTGCAGCGCTTGGGGGTCTAAGCTGGAAAAGGAAATGTCTTCAAATAACAACTACTCAGAAGCATTCTCAGAAACTTCTTTGTGATGAGTGCATTCAACTCACAGACTTGAACGTTCTTTTGATAGAGCAGTTTTGAAACACTCCTTTTGTAGAATCTGCAAGTGTTTATTTGGGGCGCTTGGAGGCCTATGCTGGAAAAGGAAATCTCCTCAAATAACAACTACACAGACGCATTCTCAGAAACTTCTTTGTGATGAGTGCATTCAACTCACAGACTTGAACCTTCCTTTTGAGAGAGCAGTTTTGAAACACTCTTTTTCTAGAATCTGCAAGTGGATATTTGGAGCGCTTTGAGGCCTAGGCTGGGAAATGAAGTATCTTCAACTAAAAACTAGACAGAAGCATTCTCAGAAACTTCTGTGTAATGATTGCATTCAACTCACAGACTTGAGCTTTCCTTTTGATAGAGCAGTTTGGAAACACTCCTTTTGAAAAATCTGCAAGTGTTCATTTGGAGGGCTTTGAGGCCTATGCTGGATAAGGAAATATCTTCACATAATAACTAGACAGAAGCATTCTCAGAAACTTCTTTGTGATGAGTGAATTCTATTCACAGAGTTAAACCTACTTTTTCATAGGAGAGTTTTCAAACTCTCTTTTTGTAGAATCTGCAAGTGCATATTTGGAGCTGTTTGAGGCCAACGCTGGAAACGGAAACATCCTCACATAGAAACTAGACAGAAGAATTCTCAGAAAGTTCTGTGTGATGATTGCATTCAACTCACCGACTTGAACGTTCCTTTTGATAGAACAGTTTAGAAACCCTCCTTTTGTAGAAACTGCAGGTGTTTATTTGGAGCGATTGGAGGCCTATGCAGGAAAAGGAAATATCTTCACATAATAACTAGACAGAAGTATTCTCAGAAACGTCTTTGTGATGAGTGCATTCTACTCAGAGAGTTGAACCTTCTTTTTGATAGAAGAGTTTTCAAACTCTTTTTGTAGAATCTGCATGGGCATATTGGGAGCTGCTTGGGAACAACGCTAGAAAAGGAAACATCCTCACATAGAAACTAGACAGAAGCATTCTCAGAAACTTGTTTTTGACGAGTGCACTCAACCCACAGACTTCAACCTTTCTTTTGAAAGAGCAGTTTTGGAACACTCATTTTGTAGAATCTGCTAGTGTATATTAGGAGCGCTGTGAGGCCTATGCTAAGAAATGAAATATCTTCACCTAAAAATTAGACAGAAGCGTTCTCAGAAATTTCTGTGTGATGAGTGCATTCAACTCACAGACTTGAATGTTCCTTTTGCTAGAACAGTTTTGAAACACTCCTTTTGTAGAATGGGCAAGTGTTTATTTGGAGCGCTTGGAGGTCTGTGCTGGAAAAGGAAATGTCTTCAAATAACAACTACACAGAAGAATTCTCAGAACCTTCTTTGTGATGAGTGCATTCAATTCACAGACTTGAACGTTCCTTTTGATAGAACAGTTTTGAAACCCTCCTTTTGTAGAATCTGCAAGTGTTTATTTAGAGCGCTTGGAGGCCTATGCTGGAAAAGGAAATGTCTTCAAATAACAACTACACAGAAGCATTCTCAGAAACTTCTTTGAGATGAGTGCATTCAACTCACAGACTTGAACCTTCCTTTTGAAAGAGGAGTTTTGAAACACTCTTTTTGTAGAATCTGCAAGTGGATATTTGGAGGGCTTTGAGGCCTATGCTGGGAAATGAAATATCTTCTCCTAAAAATTAGAGAGAAGCATTCTCAGAAACTTCTGTGTGATGAGTGCATTCAACTCACAGACTTGAACTTTCCTTTTGATAGAAGAGTTTTGAAACACTCCTTTTGTAGAATCTGCAAGTGTTTATTTGGAGCGCTTGGAGTCCTACGCTAGAAAAGGAAATGTCTTCATATAACAACTAGACAGAAATATTCTCAGAAACTTCTTTGTGATGAGTGCATTCAACTCACAGAGGTGAACCTTCCTTTTGAAAGAGCAGTTTTGAAACACTCTTTTGGTAGAATCTGCAAGTGGATATTTGGATCGCTTTGAGGCCTATGCTGGGAAATGAAATATCTTCCCCTAAAAACTAGACAGAAGCATTCTCAGAAACTTCTGTGTGAAGAGTGCATTCAACTCACAGACTTGAGATTTCCTTTTGATAGAGCAGTTTGGAAACACTCCTTTTGTAAAATCTGCAAGTGTTTATTTGGAACGCTTTGAGTCCCAGGCTGGAAAACGAAATATCTTCACATAATAACTAGACAGAAGCATTCTCAGAAACTTCTTTGTGATGAATGCATTCTACTCACAGAGTTGAAACTTCTTTTTCATAGAAGAGTTTTCAAACTCTCTTTTTGTGGAATCTGCAAGTGCATATTTGGAGCTGATTGAGGCCAACCCTGGAAACGGAAACATCCTCACATAGAAACTAGATAGAAGCATTCTCCGAAACTAGTTTGTGACGAGTGCACTCAACTCACAGACTTGAATCTTTCTTTTGAAAGAGCAGTTTTGGAACACTCATTTTGTAGAATCTGCTAGTGTATATTAGGAGCCCTGTGAGGCCTATGCTGGGAAATGAAATATCTTCACCTAAAAACTAGACAGAAGCATTCTCAGAAACTTCTGTGTGATGAGTGCATTCAACTCACAGACTTGAATGTTCCTTTTGATAGAACAGTTTTGAAACACTCCTTTTGTAGAATCTGCAAGTGTTTATTTGGAGCGCTTGGAGGTCTATGCTGGAAAAGGAAATGTCTTCAAATAACAACTACACAGAAGCATTCTCAGAGACTTCTTTGTGATGAGTGCATTCAACTCACAGACTTGAACGTTCCTTTTGAAAGAGCAGTTTTGAAACACTCTTTTTGTAGAATCTGCAAGTGGATATTTGGAGCGCTTTGAGGGCTATACTGGGAAATGAAATATCTTCACCTAAAAACTAGACAGAAGCAGTCTCAGAAACTTCTGTGTGATGAGTGCATTCAACTCACAGACTTGAACCTTCCTTTTGAAAGTACAGTTTTGAAACACTCTTTTTATAGAATCTGCAAGTGGATATTTGGAGCGGTTTGAGGCCTATGCTGGGAAATGAGGTATCTTCACCTAAAAACTAGACAGACGCATTCTCGGAAACTTCTGTGTCATGAGTGCATTCAACTCGCAGACTTGAATATTCCTTTTGGTAGGGCAGTTTGGAAACACTCCTTTTGTAAATTCTGCAAGTGTTTATTTGGAGCGCTTTGAGGCCCAGGCTGGAAAAGGAAATATCTTCACATAATAACTAGAAAGAAGTATTCTCAGAAACGTCTTTGTGATGAGTGCATTCTACTCACAGAGTTGTACCTTCTTTTTGATAGAAGAGTTTTCAAACTCTCTTTTTGTAGAATCTGCATGGGCATATTTGGAGCTGTTTGGGAACAACGCTAGAAAAGGAAACATCCTCACATAGAAACTAGACAGAAGCATTCTCAAAAACTTGTTTTTGACGAGTGCACACAACTCACAGACTTGAACCTTTCTTTTGAAAGAGCAGTTTTGGAACACTCTTTTTGTAGAATCTGGTAGTGTATATTAGGAGCGCTGTGAGGCCTATGCTTGGAAATTAAATATCTTCACCTAAAAACTAGACAGAAGCATTCTCAGAAACTTCTGTGGGATGAGTGCATTCAACTCACAGACTTGAATATTCCTTTTGATAGAACAGTTTTGAAACACTCCTTTTGTAGAATCTGCAAGTGTTTATTTGCAGCGCTTGGGGGTCTAAGCTGGAAAAGGAAATGTCTTCAAATAACAACTACTCAGAAGCATTCTCAGAAACTTCTTTGTGATGAGTGCATTCAACTCACAGACTTGAACGTTCTTTTGATAGAGCAGTTTTGAAACACTCCTTTTGTAGAATCTGCAAGTGTTTATTTGGGGCGCTTGGAGGCCTATGCTGGAAAAGGAAATCTCCTCAAATAACAACTACACAGACGCATTCTCAGAAACTTCTTTGTGATGAGTGCATTCAACTCACAGACTTGAACCTTCCTTTTGAGAGAGCAGTTTTGAAACACTCTTTTTCTAGAATCTGCAAGTGGATATTTGGAGCGCTTTGAGGCCTAGGCTGGGAAATGAAGTATCTTCAACTAAAAACTAGACAGAAGCATTCTCAGAAACTTCTGTGTAATGATTGCATTCAACTCACAGACTTGAGCTTTCCTTTTGATAGAGCAGTTTGGAAACACTCCTTTTGAAAAATCTGCAAGTGTTCATTTGGAGGGCTTTGAGGCCTATGCTGGATAAGGAAATATCTTCACATAATAACTAGACAGAAGCATTCTCAGAAACTTCTTTGTGATGAGTGAATTCTATTCACAGAGTTAAACCTACTTTTTCATAGGAGAGTTTTCAAACTCTCTTTTTGTAGAATCTGCAAGTGCATATTTGGAGCTGTTTGAGGCCAACGCTGGAAACGGAAACATCCTCACATAGAAACTAGACAGAAGAATTCTCAGAAAGTTCTGTGTGATGATTGCATTCAACTCACCGACTTGAACGTTCCTTTTGATAGAACAGTTTAGAAACCCTCCTTTTGTAGAAACTGCAGGTGTTTATTTGGAGCGATTGGAGGCCTATGCAGGAAAAGGAAATATCTTCACATAATAACTAGACAGAAGTATTCTCAGAAACGTCTTTGTGATGAGTGCATTCTACTCAGAGAGTTGAACCTTCTTTTTGATAGAAGAGTTTTCAAACTCTTTTTGTAGAATCTGCATGGGCATATTGGGAGCTGCTTGGGAACAACGCTAGAAAAGGAAACATCCTCACATAGAAACTAGACAGAAGCATTCTCAGAAACTTGTTTTTGACGAGTGCACTCAACTCACAGACTTCAACCTTTCTTTTGAAAGAGCAGTTTTGGAACACTCATTTTGTAGAATCTGCTAGTGTATATTAGGAGCGCTGTGAGGCCTATGCTAAGAAATGAAATATCTTCACCTAAAAATTAGACAGAAGCATTCTCAGAAATTTCTGTGTGATGAGTGCATTCAACTCACAGACTTGAATGTTCCTTTTGCTAGAACAGTTTTGAAACACTCCTTTTGTAGAATGGGCAAGTGTTTATTTGGAGCGCTTGGAGGTCTGTGCTGGAAAAGGAAATGTCTTCAAATAACAACTACACAGAAGAATTCTCAGAACCTTCTTTGTGATGAGTGCATTCAATTCACAGACTTGAACGTTCCTTTTGATAGAACAGTTTTGAAACCCTCCTTTTGTAGAATCTGCAAGTGTTTATTTAGAGCGCTTGGAGGCCTATGCTGGAAAAGGAAATGTCTTCAAATAACAACTACACAGAAGCATTCTCAGAAACTTCTTTGAGATGAGTGCATTCAACTCACAGACTTGAACCTTCCTTTTGAAAGAGGAGTTTTGAAACACTCTTTTTGTAGAATCTGCAAGTGGATATTTGGAGGGCTTTGAGGCCTATGCTGGGAAATGAAATATTTTCACCTAAAAACTAGACAGAAGCATTCTCAGAAACTTCTGTGTGATGAGTGCATTCAACTCACAGACTTGAACGTTCCTTTTGATAGAACAGTTTAGAAACACTCCTTTTGTAGAATCTGCAGGTGTTTATTTGGAGCGATTTGAGGCCAAAGTTGGAAAAGGAAATGCCTTCAAATTAAAACTACGCAGAAGCATTCTCAGAAACTTCTTTGTGATGAGTGCATTCAACTCACCGACTTGAGCTTTCCTGTTGATAGAGCAGTTTGGAAACACTCCTTTTGTAAAATCTGCAAGTGTTCATTTCTAGCGCTTTGAGGCCTATGCTGGAAAAGTAAATATCTTCACATAATAACTAGACACAAGCATTCTCAGCAACTACTTTGTGATGAGTGCCTTCTATTCACAGAGTTAAACCTTCTTTTTCATAGGAGAGTTTTCAAACTCTCTTTTTGTAGAATCTGCAAGTGCATATTTGGAGCTGTTTGAGGCCAACGCTGGAAACGGAAACATCCTCACATAGAAACTAGACAGAAGCATTCTCAGAAAGTTCTGTGTGATGAGTGCATTCAACTCACGGACTTGAACGTTCCTTTTGATAGAACAGTTTAGAAACACTCCTTTTGTAGAATCTGCAAGTGTTTATTTGGAGCGCTTGGAGGCCTATGCTGGAAAAGGAAATGTCTTCAAATAACAACTACACAGAAGCATTCTCAGAAACTTCTTTGAGATGAGTGCATTCAACTCACAGAATTGAACCTTCCTTTTGAAAGAGGAGTTTTGATACACTCTTTTTGTAGAATCTGCAAGTGGATATTTGGAGGGTTTGAGGCCTATGCTGGGAAATGAAATATCTTCACCTAAAAACTAGACAGAAGCATTCTCAGAAACTTCTGTGTGATGAGTGCATTCAACTCACAGACTTGAGCTTTCCTTTTGATAGAGCAGTTTGGAAACACCCCTTTTGTAAAATCTGCAAGGGTTTATTTGGAGCGCTTTGAGACATATGCTGGAAAAGGAAATATCTTCACATAATAACTAGACAGAAGCATTCTCAGAAACTTCTTTGTGATGAATGCATTCAACTCACAGAGTTGAAACTTCTTTTTCATAGAAGAGTTTTCAAACTCTCTTTTTGTAGAATCTGCAAGTGCATATTTGGAGCTCATTGAGGCCAACGCTGGAAACGGAAACATCCTCACATAGAAACTAGACAGAAGCATTCTCCGAAACTTGTTTGTGACGAGTGCACTCAACTCACAGACTTGAACCTTTCTTTTGAAAGAGCAGTTTTGGAACACTCATTTTGTAGAATCTCCTAGTGTATATTAGGAGCGCTGTGAGGCCTATGCTGGGAAATGAAATATCTTCACCTAAAAACTACACAGAAGCATTCTCAGAAACTTCTGTGTGATGAGTGCATTCAACTCACAGACTTGAAGGTTCCTTTTGATAGAACAGTTTTGAAACACACCTTTTGTAGAATCTGCAAGTGTTTATTTGGAGCGCTTGGAGGTCTATGCTGGAAAAGGAAATGTCTTCAAATAAGAACTACACAGACGCATTCTCAGAAACTTCTTTGTGATGAGTGCATTTAACTCACAGACTTGAACGTTCCTTTTGAAAGAGCAGTTTTGAAAAACTCTTTTTGTAGAATCTGCAAGTGGATATTTGGAGCGCTTTGAGGGCTCTGCTGGGAAAAGAAATATCTTCACCTAAAAACTAGACAGAAGCATTCTCAGAAACTTCTGTGTGATGAGTGCATTCAACTCACAGACTTGAACCTTCCTTTTGAAAGTACAGTTTTGAAACACTCTTTTTATAGAATCTGCAAGTGTATAATTGGAGCGGTTTGAGGCCTATGCTGGGAAATGAGGTATCTTCACCTAAAAACTAGGCAGAAGCATTCTCAGAAACTTCTGTGTGATGAGTGCATTCAACTCACAGACTTCAACATTCCTTTTGATAGAGCAGTTTGGAAACACTCCTTTTGTAAATCTGCAAGTGTTTATTTGGAGCGCTTAGAGGCCCAGGCTGGAAAAGGAAATATCTTCACATAATAACTAGACAGAAGTATTCTCAGAAAAGTCTTTGTGATGAGTGCATTCTACTCACAGAGTTGAACCTTCTTTTTGATGGAAGAGTTTTCAAACTCTCTTTTTGTAGAATCTGCATGGGCATACTTGGAGCTGTTTGGGAACAACGCTAGAAAAGGAAACATCCTCACATAGAAACTAGACAGAAGCATTCTCAGAAACTTGTTTTTGACGAGGGCACTCAACTCACAGACTTGAACCTTTCTTTTGAAAGAGCAGTTTTGGAACACTCTTTTTGTAGAATCTGCTAGTGTATATTTGGAGCGCTGTGAGGCCTATGCTGGGAAATGAAATATCTTCACCTAAAAACTAGACAGAAGCATTCTCAGAAATTTCTGTGTGATGAGTGCATTCAACTCACAGACTTGAACGTTCCTTTTGATAGAAGAGTTTTGAAACACTCCTTTTGTAGAATCTGCAGGTGTTTATTTGGACCGATTTGAGGTCTAAGTTGGAAAAGGAAATGTCTTCAAATTACAACTACACAGTAGCATTCTCAGAAACTTCTTTGTGATGAGTACATTCAACTCACAGACTTGAACCTTCCTTTTGAAAGAGCAGTTTGGAAACACTCTTTTTGTAGAATCTGCAAGTGGATATATGGAGCGCTTTGACGCCTATGCTGGGAAATGAAATATCTTCACCTAAAAACTAGACAGAAGCATTCTCAGAAACTTCTGTGTGATGAGTGCATTCAACTCACAGACTTGAGCTTTCCTTTTGATAGAGCAGTTTGGAAACACTCCTTTTGTAAAATCTGCAAGTGTTTATTTGGAGCGCTTTGAGACATATGCTGGAAAAGGAAATATCTTCACATAATAACTAGACAGAAGCATTCTCAGAAACTTCTTTGTGATGAATGCATTCTACTCACAGAGTTGAAACTTCTTTTTCATAGAAGAGTTTTCAAACTCTCTTTTTGTAGAATCTGCAAGTGCATATTTGGAGCTCACTGAGGCCAACGCTGGAAACGGAAACATCCTCACATAGAAACTAGACAGAAGCATTCTCCGAAACTAGTTTGTGACGAGTGCACTCAACTCACAGACTTGAACCTTTCTTTTGAAAGAGCAGTTTTGGAACACTCATTTTGTAGAATCTGCCAGTGTATATTAGGAGCGCTGTGAGGCCTATGCTGGGAAATGAAATATCTTCACCTAAAAACTAGACAGAAGCATTCTCAGAAACTTCTGTGTGATGAGTGCATTCAACTCACAGACTTGAATGTTCCTTTTGATAGAACAGATTTGAAACACTCCTTTTGAAGAATCTGCAAGTGTTTATTTGGAGCGCTTGGAGGTCTATGCTGGAAAAGGAAATGTCTTCAAATAACAACTACACAGAAGCATTCTCAGAAACTTCTTTGAGATGAGTGCATTCAACTCACAGACTTGAACCTTCCTTTTGAAAGAGGAGTTTTGAAACACTCTTTTTGTAGAATCTGCAAGTGGATATTTGGAGGGCTTTGAGGCCTATGCTGGGAAATGAAATATCTTCTCCTAAAAATTAGAGAGAAGCATTCTCAGAAACTTCTGTGTGATGAGTGCATTCAACTCACAGACTTGAACTTTCCTTTTGATAGAAGAGTTTTGAAACACTCCTTTTGTAGAATCTGCAAGTGTTTATTTGGAGCGCTTGGAGTCCTACGCTAGAAAAGGAAATGTCTTCATATAACAACTAGACAGAAATATTCTCAGAAACTTCTTTGTGATGAGTGCATTCAACTCACAGAGGTGAACCTTCCTTTTGAAAGAGCAGTTTTGAAACACTCTTTTGGTAGAATCTGCAAGTGGATATTTGGATCGCTTTGAGGCCTATGCTGGGAAATGAAATATCTTCCCCTAAAAACTAGACAGAAGCATTCTCAGAAACTTCTGTGTGAAGAGTGCATTCAACTCACAGACTTGAGATTTCCTTTTGATAGAGCAGTTTGGAAACACTCCTTTTGTAATATCTGCAAGTGTTTATTTGGAACGCTTTGAGTCCCAGGCTGGAAAACGAAATATCTTCACATAATAACTAGACAGAAGCATTCTCAGAAACTTCTTTGTGATGAATGCATTCTACTCACAGAGTTGAAACTTCTTTTTCATAGAAGAGTTTTCAAACTCTCTTTTTGTGGAATCTGCAAGTGCATATTTGGAGCTGATTGAGGCCAACCCTGGAAACGGAAACATCCTCACATAGAAACTAGATAGAAGCATTCTCCGAAACTAGTTTGTGACGAGTGCACTCAACTCACAGACTTGAATCTTTCTTTTGAAAGAGCAGTTTTGGAACACTCATTTTGTAGAATCTGCTAGTGTATATTAGGAGCCCTGTGAGGCCTATGCTGGGAAATGAAATATCTTCACCTAAAAACTAGACAGAAGCATTCTCAGAAACTTCTGTGTGATGAGTGCATTCAACTCACAGACTTGAATGTTCCTTTTGATAGAACAGTTTTGAAACACTCCTTTTGTAGAATCTGCAAGTGTTTATTTGGAGCGCTTGGAGGTCTATGCTGGAAAAGGAAATGTCTTCAAATAACAACTACACAGAAGCATTCTCAGAGACTTCTTTGTGATGAGTGCATTCAACTCACAGACTTGAACGTTCCTTTTGAAAGAGCAGTTTTGAAACACTCTTTTTGTAGAATCTGCAAGTGGATATTTGGAGCGCTTTGAGGGCTATACTGGGAAATGAAATATCTTCACCTAAAAACTAGACAGAAGCAGTCTCAGAAACTTCTGTGTGATGAGTGCATTCAACTCACAGACTTGAACCTTCCTTTTGAAAGTACAGTTTTGAAACACTCTTTTTATAGAATCTGCAAGTGGATATTTGGAGCGGTTTGAGGCCTATGCTGGGAAATGAGGTATCTTCACCTAAAAACTAGACAGACGCATTCTCGGAAACTTCTGTGTCATGAGTGCATTCAACTCGCAGACTTGAATATTCCTTTTGGTAGGGCAGTTTGGAAACACTCCTTTTGTAAATTCTGCAAGTGTTTATTTGGAGCGCTTTGAGGCCCAGGCTGGAAAAGGAAATATCTTCACATAATAACTAGAAAGAAGTATTCTCAGAAACGTCTTTGTGATGAGTGCATTCTACTCACAGAGTTGTACCTTCTTTTTGATAGAAGAGTTTTCAAACTCTCTTTTTGTAGAATCTGCATGGGCATATTTGGAGCTGTTTGGGAACAACGCTAGAAAAGGAAACATCCTCACATAGAAACTAGACAGAAGCATTCTCAAAAACTTGTTTTTGACGAGTGCACACAACTCACAGACTTGAACCTTTCTTTTGAAAGAGCAGTTTTGGAACACTCTTTTTGTAGAATCTGGTAGTGTATATTAGGAGCGCTGTGAGGCCTATGCTTGGAAATTAAATATCTTCACCTAAAAACTAGACAGAAGCATTCTCAGAAACTTCTGTGGGATGAGTGCATTCAACTCACAGACTTGAATATTCCTTTTGATAGAACAGTTTTGAAACACTCCTTTTGTAGAATCTGCAAGTGTTTATTTGCAGCGCTTGGGGGTCTAAGCTGGAAAAGGAAATGTCTTCAAATAACAACTACTCAGAAGCATTCTCAGAAACTTCTTTGTGATGAGTGCATTCAACTCACAGACTTGAACGTTCTTTTGATAGAGCAGTTTTGAAACACTCCTTTTGTAGAATCTGCAAGTGTTTATTTGGGGCGCTTGGAGGCCTATGCTGGAAAAGGAAATCTCCTCAAATAACAACTACACAGACGCATTCTCAGAAACTTCTTTGTGATGAGTGCATTCAACTCACAGACTTGAACCTTCCTTTTGAGAGAGCAGTTTTGAAACACTCTTTTTCTAGAATCTGCAAGTGGATATTTGGAGCGCTTTGAGGCCTAGGCTGGGAAATGAAGTATCTTCAACTAAAAACTAGACAGAAGCATTCTCAGAAACTTCTGTGTAATGATTGCATTCAACTCACAGACTTGAGCTTTCCTTTTGATAGAGCAGTTTGGAAACACTCCTTTTGAAAAATCTGCAAGTGTTCATTTGGAGGGCTTTGAGGCCTATGCTGGATAAGGAAATATCTTCACATAATAACTAGACAGAAGCATTCTCAGAAACTTCTTTGTGATGAGTGAATTCTATTCACAGAGTTAAACCTACTTTTTCATAGGAGAGTTTTCAAACTCTCTTTTTGTAGAATCTGCAAGTGCATATTTGGAGCTGTTTGAGGCCAACGCTGGAAACGGAAACATCCTCACATAGAAACTAGACAGAAGAATTCTCAGAAAGTTCTGTGTGATGATTGCATTCAACTCACCGACTTGAACGTTCCTTTTGATAGAACAGTTTAGAAACCCTCCTTTTGTAGAAACTGCAGGTGTTTATTTGGAGCGATTGGAGGCCTATGCAGGAAAAGGAAATATCTTCACATAATAACTAGACAGAAGTATTCTCAGAAACGTCTTTGTGATGAGTGCATTCTACTCAGAGAGTTGAACCTTCTTTTTGATAGAAGAGTTTTCAAACTCTTTTTGTAGAATCTGCATGGGCATATTGGGAGCTGCTTGGGAACAACGCTAGAAAAGGAAACATCCTCACATAGAAACTAGACAGAAGCATTCTCAGAAACTTGTTTTTGACGAGTGCACTCAACCCACAGACTTCAACCTTTCTTTTGAAAGAGCAGTTTTGGAACACTCATTTTGTAGAATCTGCTAGTGTATATTAGGAGCGCTGTGAGGCCTATGCTAAGAAATGAAATATCTTCACCTAAAAATTAGACAGAAGCGTTCTCAGAAATTTCTGTGTGATGAGTGCATTCAACTCACAGACTTGAATGTTCCTTTTGCTAGAACAGTTTTGAAACACTCCTTTTGTAGAATGGGCAAGTGTTTATTTGGAGCGCTTGGAGGTCTGTGCTGGAAAAGGAAATGTCTTCAAATAACAACTACACAGAAGAATTCTCAGAACCTTCTTTGTGATGAGTGCATTCAATTCACAGACTTGAACGTTCCTTTTGATAGAACAGTTTTGAAACCCTCCTTTTGTAGAATCTGCAAGTGTTTATTTAGAGCGCTTGCAGGCCTATGCTGGAAAAGGAAATGTCTTCAAATAACAACTACACAGAAGCATTCTCAGAAACTTCTTTGAGATGAGTGCATTCAACTCACAGACTTGAACCTTCCTTTTGAAAGAGGAGTTTTGAAACACTCTTTTTGTAGAATCTGCAAGTGGATATTTGGAGGGCTTTGAGGCCTATGCTGGGAAATGAAATATCTTCTCCTAAAAATTAGAGAGAAGCATTCTCAGAAACTTCTGTGTGATGAGTGCATTCAACTCACAGACTTGAACTTTCCTTTTGATAGAAGAGTTTTGAAACACTCCTTTTGTAGAATCTGCAAGTGTTTATTTGGAGCGCTTGGAGTCCTACGCTAGAAAAGGAAATGTCTTCATATAACAACTAGACAGAAATATTCTCAGAAACTTCTTTGTGATGAGTGCATTCAACTCACAGAGGTGAACCTTCCTTTTGAAAGAGCAGTTTTGAAACACTCTTTTGGTAGAATCTGCAAGTGGATATTTGGATCGCTTTGAGGCCTATGCTGGGAAATGAAATATCTTCCCCTAAAAACTAGACAGAAGCATTCTCAGAAACTTCTGTGTGAAGAGTGCATTCAACTCACAGACTTGAGATTTCCTTTTGATAGAGCAGTTTGGAAACACTCCTTTTGTAAAATCTGCAAGTGTTTATTTGGAACGCTTTGAGTCCCAGGCTGGAAAACGAAATATCTTCACATAATAACTAGACAGAAGCATTCTCAGAAACTTCTTTGTGATGAATGCATTCTACTCACAGAGTTGAAACTTCTTTTTCATAGAAGAGTTTTCAAACTCTCTTTTTGTGGAATCTGCAAGTGCATATTTGGAGCTGATTGAGGCCAACCCTGGAAACGGAAACATCCTCACATAGAAACTAGATAGAAGCATTCTCCGAAACTAGTTTGTGACGAGTGCACTCAACTCACAGACTTGAATCTTTCTTTTGAAAGAGCAGTTTTGGAACACTCATTTTGTAGAATCTGCTAGTGTATATTAGGAGCCCTGTGAGGCCTATGCTGGGAAATGAAATATCTTCACCTAAAAACTAGACAGAAGCATTCTCAGAAACTTCTGTGTGATGAGTGCATTCAACTCACAGACTTGAATGTTCCTTTTGATAGAACAGTTTTGAAACACTCCTTTTGTAGAATCTGCAAGTGTTTATTTGGAGCGCTTGGAGGTCTATGCTGGAAAAGGAAATGTCTTCAAATAACAACTACACAGAAGCATTCTCAGAGACTTCTTTGTGATGAGTGCATTCAACTCACAGACTTGAACGTTCCTTTTGAAAGAGCAGTTTTGAAACACTCTTTTTGTAGAATCTGCAAGTGGATATTTGGAGCGCTTTGAGGGCTATACTGGGAAATGAAATATCTTCACCTAAAAACTAGACAGAAGCAGTCTCAGAAACTTCTGTGTGATGAGTGCATTCAACTCACAGACTTGAACCTTCCTTTTGAAAGTACAGTTTTGAAACACTCTTTTTATAGAATCTGCAAGTGGATATTTGGAGCGGTTTGAGGCCTATGCTGGGAAATGAGGTATCTTCACCTAAAAACTAGACAGACGCATTCTCGGAAACTTCTGTGTCATGAGTGCATTCAACTCGCAGACTTGAATATTCCTTTTGGTAGGGCAGTTTGGAAACACTCCTTTTGTAAATTCTGCAAGTGTTTATTTGGAGCGCTTTGAGGCCCAGGCTGGAAAAGGAAATATCTTCACATAATAACTAGAAAGAAGTATTCTCAGAAACGTCTTTGTGATGAGTGCATTCTACTCACAGAGTTGTACCTTCTTTTTGATAGAAGAGTTTTCAAACTCTCTTTTTGTAGAATCTGCATGGGCATATTTGGAGCTGTTTGGGAACAACGCTAGAAAAGGAAACATCCTCACATAGAAACTAGACAGAAGCATTCTCAAAAACTTGTTTTTGACGAGTGCACACAACTCACAGACTTGAACCTTTCTTTTGAAAGAGCAGTTTTGGAACACTCTTTTTGTAGAATCTGGTAGTGTATATTAGGAGCGCTGTGAGGCCTATGCTTGGAAATTAAATATCTTCACCTAAAAACTAGACAGAAGCATTCTCAGAAACTTCTGTGGGATGAGTGCATTCAACTCACAGACTTGAATATTCCTTTTGATAGAACAGTTTTGAAACACTCCTTTTGTAGAATCTGCAAGTGTTTATTTGCAGCGCTTGGGGGTCTAAGCTGGAAAAGGAAATGTCTTCAAATAACAACTACTCAGAAGCATTCTCAGAAACTTCTTTGTGATGAGTGCATTCAACTCACAGACTTGAACGTTCTTTTGATAGAGCAGTTTTGAAACACTCCTTTTGTAGAATCTGCAAGTGTTTATTTGGGGCGCTTGGAGGCCTATGCTGGAAAAGGAAATCTCCTCAAATAACAACTACACAGACGCATTCTCAGAAACTTCTTTGTGATGAGTGCATTCAACTCACAGACTTGAACCTTCCTTTTGAGAGAGCAGTTTTGAAACACTCTTTTTCTAGAATCTGCAAGTGGATATTTGGAGCGCTTTGAGGCCTAGGCTGGGAAATGAAGTATCTTCAACTAAAAACTAGACAGAAGCATTCTCAGAAACTTCTGTGTAATGATTGCATTCAACTCACAGACTTGAGCTTTCCTTTTGATAGAGCAGTTTGGAAACACTCCTTTTGAAAAATCTGCAAGTGTTCATTTGGAGGGCTTTGAGGCCTATGCTGGATAAGGAAATATCTTCACATAATAACTAGACAGAAGCATTCTCAGAAACTTCTTTGTGATGAGTGAATTCTATTCACAGAGTTAAACCTACTTTTTCATAGGAGAGTTTTCAAACTCTCTTTTTGTAGAATCTGCAAGTGCATATTTGGAGCTGTTTGAGGCCAACGCTGGAAACGGAAACATCCTCACATAGAAACTAGACAGAAGAATTCTCAGAAAGTTCTGTGTGATGATTGCATTCAACTCACCGACTTGAACGTTCCTTTTGATAGAACAGTTTAGAAACCCTCCTTTTGTAGAAACTGCAGGTGTTTATTTGGAGCGATTGGAGGCCTATGCAGGAAAAGGAAATATCTTCACATAATAACTAGACAGAAGTATTCTCAGAAACGTCTTTGTGATGAGTGCATTCTACTCAGAGAGTTGAACCTTCTTTTTGATAGAAGAGTTTTCAAACTCTTTTTGTAGAATCTGCATGGGCATATTGGGAGCTGCTTGGGAACAACGCTAGAAAAGGAAACATCCTCACATAGAAACTAGACAGAAGCATTCTCAGAAACTTGTTTTTGACGAGTGCACTCAACTCACAGACTTCAACCTTTCTTTTGAAAGAGCAGTTTTGGAACACTCATTTTGTAGAATCTGCTAGTGTATATTAGGAGCGCTGTGAGGCCTATGCTAAGAAATGAAATATCTTCACCTAAAAATTAGACAGAAGCATTCTCAGAAATTTCTGTGTGATGAGTGCATTCAACTCACAGACTTGAATGTTCCTTTTGCTAGAACAGTTTTGAAACACTCCTTTTGTAGAATGGGCAAGTGTTTATTTGGAGCGCTTGGAGGTCTGTGCTGGAAAAGGAAATGTCTTCAAATAACAACTACACAGAAGAATTCTCAGAACCTTCTTTGTGATGAGTGCATTCAATTCACAGACTTGAACGTTCCTTTTGATAGAACAGTTTTGAAACCCTCCTTTTGTAGAATCTGCAAGTGTTTATTTAGAGCGCTTGGAGGCCTATGCTGGAAAAGGAAATGTCTTCAAATAACAACTACACAGAAGCATTCTCAGAAACTTCTTTGAGATGAGTGCATTCAACTCACAGACTTGAACCTTCCTTTTGAAAGAGGAGTTTTGAAACACTCTTTTTGTAGAATCTGCAAGTGGATATTTGGAGGGCTTTGAGGCCTATGCTGGGAAATGAAATATTTTCACCTAAAAACTAGACAGAAGCATTCTCAGAAACTTCTGTGTGATGAGTGCATTCAACTCACAGACTTGAACGTTCCTTTTGATAGAACAGTTTAGAAACACTCCTTTTGTAGAATCTGCAGGTGTTTATTTGGAGCGATTTGAGGCCAAAGTTGGAAAAGGAAATGCCTTCAAATTAAAACTACGCAGAAGCATTCTCAGAAACTTCTTTGTGATGAGTGCATTCAACTCACCGACTTGAGCTTTCCTGTTGATAGAGCAGTTTGGAAACACTCCTTTTGTAAAATCTGCAAGTGTTCATTTCTAGCGCTTTGAGGCCTATGCTGGAAAAGTAAATATCTTCACATAATAACTAGACACAAGCATTCTCAGCAACTACTTTGTGATGAGTGCCTTCTATTCACAGAGTTAAACCTTCTTTTTCATAGGAGAGTTTTCAAACTCTCTTTTTGTAGAATCTGCAAGTGCATATTTGGAGCTGTTTGAGGCCAACGCTGGAAACGGAAACATCCTCACATAGAAACTAGACAGAAGCATTCTCAGAAAGTTCTGTGTGATGAGTGCATTCAACTCACGGACTTGAACGTTCCTTTTGATAGAACAGTTTAGAAACACTCCTTTTGTAGAATCTGCAAGTGTTTATTTGGAGCGCTTGGAGGCCTATGCTGGAAAAGGAAATGTCTTCAAATAACAACTACACAGAAGCATTCTCAGAAACTTCTTTGAGATGAGTGCATTCAACTCACAGAATTGAACCTTCCTTTTGAAAGAGGAGTTTTGATACACTCTTTTTGTAGAATCTGCAAGTGGATATTTGGAGGGTTTGAGGCCTATGCTGGGAAATGAAATATCTTCACCTAAAAACTAGACAGAAGCATTCTCAGAAACTTCTGTGGGATGAGTGCATTCAACTCACAGACTTGAGCATTCCTTTTGATAGAGCAGTTTGGAAACACCCCTTTTGTAAAATCTGCAAGTGTTTATTTGGAGCGCTTTGAGACATATGCTGGAAAAGGAAATATCTTCACATAATAACTAGACAGAAGCATTCTCAGAAACTTCTTTGTGATGAATGCATTCTACTCACAGAGTTGAAACTTCTTTTTCATAGAAGAGTTTTCAAACTCTCTTTTTGTAGAATCTGCAAGTGCATATTTGGAGCTCATTGGGGCCAACGCTGGAAACGGAAACATCCTCACATAGAAACTAGACAGAAGCATTCTCCGAAACTTGTTTGTGACGAGTGCACTCAACTCACAGACTTGAACCTTTCTTTTGAAAGAGCAGTTTTGGAACACTCATTTTGTAGAATCTCCTAGTGTATATTAGGAGCGCTGTGAGGCCTATGCTGGGAAATGAAATATCTTCACCTAAAAACTACACAGAAGCATTCTCAGAAACTTCTGTGTGATGAGTGCATTCAACTCACAGACTTGAAGGTTCCTTTTGATAGAACAGTTTTGAAACACACCTTTTGTAGAATCTGCAAGTGTTTATTTGGAGCGCTTGGAGGTCTATGCTGGAAAAGGAAATGTCTTCAAATAAGAACTACACAGACGCATTCTCAGAAACTTCTTTGTGATGAGTGCATTTAACTCACAGACTTGAACGTTCCTTTTGAAAGAGCAGTTTTGAAAAACTCTTTTTGTAGAATCTGCAAGTGGATATTTGGAGCGCTTTGAGGGCTCTGCTGGGAAAAGAAATATCTTCACCTAAAAACTAGACAGAAGCATTCTCAGAAACTTCTGTGTGATGAGTGCATTCAACTCACAGACTTGAACCTTCCTTTTGAAAGTACAGTTTTGAAACACTCTTTTTATAGAATCTGCAAGTGTATAATTGGAGCGGTTTGAGGCCTATGCTGGGAAATGAGGTATCTTCACCTAAAAACTAGGCAGAAGCATTCTCAGAAACTTCTGTGTGATGAGTGCATTCAACTCACAGACTTCAACATTCCTTTTGATAGAGCAGTTTGGAAACACTCCTTTTGTAAATCTGCAAGTGTTTATTTGGAGCGCTTAGAGGCCCAGGCTGGAAAAGGAAATATCTTCACATAATAACTAGACAGAAGTATTCTCAGAAAAGTCTTTGTGATGAGTGCATTCTACTCACAGAGTTGAACCTTCTTTTTGATGGAAGAGTTTTCAAACTCTCTTTTTGTAGAATCTGCATGGGCATACTTGGAGCTGTTTGGGAACAACGCTAGAAAAGGAAACATCCTCACATAGAAACTAGACAGAAGCATTCTCAGAAACTTGTTTTTGACGAGGGCACTCAACTCACAGACTTGAACCTTTCTTTTGAAAGAGCAGTTTTGGAACACTCTTTTTGTAGAATCTGCTAGTGTATATTTGGAGCGCTGTGAGGCCTATGCTGGGAAATGAAATATCTTCACCTAAAAACTAGACAGAAGCATTCTCAGAAATTTCTGTGTGATGAGTGCATTCAACTCACAGACTTGAACGTTCCTTTTGATAGAAGAGTTTTGAAACACTCCTTTTGTAGAATCTGCAGGTGTTTATTTGGACCGATTTGAGGTCTAAGTTGGAAAAGGAAATGTCTTCAAATTACAACTACACAGTAGCATTCTCAGAAACTTCTTTGTGATGAGTACATTCAACTCACAGACTTGAACCTTCCTTTTGAAAGAGCAGTTTGGAAACACTCTTTTTGTAGAATCTGCAAGTGGATATATGGAGCGCTTTGACGCCTATGCTGGGAAATGAAATATCTTCACCTAAAAACTAGACAGAAGCATTCTCAGAAACTTCTGTGTGATGAGTGCATTCAACTCACAGACTTGAGCTTTCCTTTTGATAGAGCAGTTTGGAAACACTCCTTTTGTAAAATCTGCAAGTGTTTATTTGGAGCGCTTTGAGACATATGCTGGAAAAGGAAATATCTTCACATAATAACTAGACAGAAGCATTCTCAGAAACTTCTTTGTGATGAATGCATTCTACTCACAGAGTTGAAACTTCTTTTTCATAGAAGAGTTTTCAAACTCTCTTTTTGTAGAATCTGCAAGTGCATATTTGGAGCTCATTGAGGCCAACGCTGGAAACGGAAACATCCTCACATAGAAACTAGACAGAAGCATTCTCCGAAACTAGTTTGTGACGAGTGCACTCAACTCACAGACTTGAACCTTTCTTTTGAAAGAGCAGTTTTGGAACACTCATTTTGTAGAATCTGCCAGTGTATATTAGGAGCGCTGTGAGGCCTATGCTGGGAAATGAAATATCTTCACCTAAAAACTAGACAGAAGCATTCTCAGAAACTTCTGTGTGATGAGTGCATTCAGCTCACAGACTTGAATGTTCCTTTTGATAGAACAGATTTGAAACACTCCTTTTGAAGAATCTGCAAGTGTTTATTTGGAGCGCTTGGAGGTCTATGCTGGAAAAGGAAATGTCTTCAAATAACAACTACACAGAAGCATTCTCAGAAACTTCTTTGAGATGAGTGCATTCAACTCACAGACTTGAACCTTCCTTTTGAAAGAGGAGTTTTGAAACACTCTTTTTGTAGAATCTGCAAGTGGATATTTGGAGGGCTTTGAGGCCTATGCTGGGAAATGAAATATCTTCTCCTAAAAATTAGAGAGAAGCATTCTCAGAAACTTCTGTGTGATGAGTGCATTCAACTCACAGACTTGAACTTTCCTTTTGATAGAAGAGTTTTGAAACACTCCTTTTGTAGAATCTGCAAGTGTTTATTTGGAGCGCTTGGAGTCCTACGCTAGAAAAGGAAATGTCTTCATATAACAACTAGACAGAAATATTCTCAGAAACTTCTTTGTGATGAGTGCATTCAACTCACAGAGGTGAACCTTCCTTTTGAAAGAGCAGTTTTGAAACACTCTTTTGGTAGAATCTGCAAGTGGATATTTGGATCGCTTTGAGGCCTATGCTGGGAAATGAAATATCTTCCCCTAAAAACTAGACAGAAGCATTCTCAGAAACTTCTGTGTGAAGAGTGCATTCAACTCACAGACTTGAGATTTCCTTTTGATAGAGCAGTTTGGAAACACTCCTTTTGTAAAATCTGCAAGTGTTTATTTGGAACGCTTTGAGTCCCAGGCTGGAAAACGAAATATCTTCACATAATAACTAGACAGAAGCATTCTCAGAAACTTCTTTGTGATGAATGCATTCTACTCACAGAGTTGAAACTTCTTTTTCATAGAAGAGTTTTCAAACTCTCTTTTTGTGGAATCTGCAAGTGCATATTTGGAGCTGATTGAGGCCAACCCTGGAAACGGAAACATCCTCACATAGAAACTAGATAGAAGCATTCTCCGAAACTAGTTTGTGACGAGTGCACTCAACTCACAGACTTGAATCTTTCTTTTGAAAGAGCAGTTTTGGAACACTCATTTTGTAGAATCTGCTAGTGTATATTAGGAGCCCTGTGAGGCCTATGCTGGGAAATGAAATATCTTCACCTAAAAACTAGACAGAAGCATTCTCAGAAACTTCTGTGTGATGAGTGCATTCAACTCACAGACTTGAATGTTCCTTTTGATAGAACAGTTTTGAAACACTCCTTTTGTAGAATCTGCAAGTGTTTATTTGGAGCGCTTGGAGGTCTATGCTGGAAAAGGAAATGTCTTCAAATAACAACTACACAGAAGCATTCTCAGAGACTTCTTTGTGATGAGTGCATTCAACTCACAGACTTGAACGTTCCTTTTGAAAGAGCAGTTTTGAAACACTCTTTTTGTAGAATCTGCAAGTGGATATTTGGAGCGCTTTGAGGGCTATACTGGGAAATGAAATATCTTCACCTAAAAACTAGACAGAAGCAGTCTCAGAAACTTCTGTGTGATGAGTGCATTCAACTCACAGACTTGAACCTTCCTTTTGAAAGTACAGTTTTGAAACACTCTTTTTATAGAATCTGCAAGTGGATATTTGGAGCGGTTTGAGGCCTATGCTGGGAAATGAGGTATCTTCACCTAAAAACTAGACAGACGCATTCTCGGAAACTTCTGTGTCATGAGTGCATTCAACTCGCAGACTTGAATATTCCTTTTGGTAGGGCAGTTTGGAAACACTCCTTTTGTAAATTCTGCAAGTGTTTATTTGGAGCGCTTTGAGGCCCAGGCTGGAAAAGGAAATATCTTCACATAATAACTAGAAAGAAGTATTCTCAGAAACGTCTTTGTGATGAGTGCATTCTACTCACAGAGTTGTACCTTCTTTTTGATAGAAGAGTTTTCAAACTCTCTTTTTGTAGAATCTGCATGGGCATATTTGGAGCTGTTTGGGAACAACGCTAGAAAAGGAAACATCCTCACATAGAAACTAGACAGAAGCATTCTCAAAAACTTGTTTTTGACGAGTGCACACAACTCACAGACTTGAACCTTTCTTTTGAAAGAGCAGTTTTGGAACACTCTTTTTGTAGAATCTGGTAGTGTATATTAGGAGCGCTGTGAGGCCTATGCTTGGAAATTAAATATCTTCACCTAAAAACTAGACAGAAGCATTCTCAGAAACTTCTGTGGGATGAGTGCATTCAACTCACAGACTTGAATATTCCTTTTGATAGAACAGTTTTGAAACACTCCTTTTGTAGAATCTGCAAGTGTTTATTTGCAGCGCTTGGGGGTCTAAGCTGGAAAAGGAAATGTCTTCAAATAACAACTACTCAGAAGCATTCTCAGAAACTTCTTTGTGATGAGTGCATTCAACTCACAGACTTGAACGTTCTTTTGATAGAGCAGTTTTGAAACACTCCTTTTGTAGAATCTGCAAGTGTTTATTTGGGGCGCTTGGAGGCCTATGCTGGAAAAGGAAATCTCCTCAAATAACAACTACACAGACGCATTCTCAGAAACTTCTTTGTGATGAGTGCATTCAACTCACAGACTTGAACCTTCCTTTTGAGAGAGCAGTTTTGAAACACTCTTTTTCTAGAATCTGCAAGTGGATATTTGGAGCGCTTTGAGGCCTAGGCTGGGAAATGAAGTATCTTCAACTAAAAACTAGACAGAAGCATTCTCAGAAACTTCTGTGTAATGATTGCATTCAACTCACAGACTTGAGCTTTCCTTTTGATAGAGCAGTTTGGAAACACTCCTTTTGAAAAATCTGCAAGTGTTCATTTGGAGGGCTTTGAGGCCTATGCTGGATAAGGAAATATCTTCACATAATAACTAGACAGAAGCATTCTCAGAAACTTCTTTGTGATGAGTGAATTCTATTCACAGAGTTAAACCTACTTTTTCATAGGAGAGTTTTCAAACTCTCTTTTTGTAGAATCTGCAAGTGCATATTTGGAGCTGTTTGAGGCCAACGCTGGAAACGGAAACATCCTCACATAGAAACTAGACAGAAGAATTCTCAGAAAGTTCTGTGTGATGATTGCATTCAACTCACCGACTTGAACGTTCCTTTTGATAGAACAGTTTAGAAACCCTCCTTTTGTAGAAACTGCAGGTGTTTATTTGGAGCGATTGGAGGCCTATGCAGGAAAAGGAAATATCTTCACATAATAACTAGACAGAAGTATTCTCAGAAACGTCTTTGTGATGAGTGCATTCTACTCAGAGAGTTGAACCTTCTTTTTGATAGAAGAGTTTTCAAACTCTTTTTGTAGAATCTGCATGGGCATATTGGGAGCTGCTTGGGAACAACGCTAGAAAAGGAAACATCCTCACATAGAAACTAGACAGAAGCATTCTCAGAAACTTGTTTTTGACGAGTGCACTCAACTCACAGACTTCAACCTTTCTTTTGAAAGAGCAGTTTTGGAACACTCATTTTGTAGAATCTGCTAGTGTATATTAGGAGCGCTGTGAGGCCTATGCTAAGAAATGAAATATCTTCACCTAAAAATTAGACAGAAGCATTCTCAGAAATTTCTGTGTGATGAGTGCATTCAACTCACAGACTTGAATGTTCCTTTTGCTAGAACAGTTTTGAAACACTCCTTTTGTAGAATGGGCAAGTGTTTATTTGGAGCGCTTGGAGGTCTGTGCTGGAAAAGGAAATGTCTTCAAATAACAACTACACAGAAGAATTCTCAGAACCTTCTTTGTGATGAGTGCATTCAATTCACAGACTTGAACGTTCCTTTTGATAGAACAGTTTTGAAACCCTCCTTTTGTAGAATCTGCAAGTGTTTATTTAGAGCGCTTGGAGGCCTATGCTGGAAAAGGAAATGTCTTCAAATAACAACTACACAGAAGCATTCTCAGAAACTTCTTTGAGATGAGTGCATTCAACTCACAGACTTGAACCTTCCTTTTGAAAGAGGAGTTTTGAAACACTCTTTTTGTAGAATCTGCAAGTGGATATTTGGAGGGCTTTGAGGCCTATGCTGGGAAATGAAATATTTTCACCTAAAAACTAGACAGAAGCATTCTCAGAAACTTCTGTGTGATGAGTGCATTCAACTCACAGACTTGAACGTTCCTTTTGATAGAACAGTTTAGAAACACTCCTTTTGTAGAATCTGCAGGTGTTTATTTGGAGCGATTTGAGGCCAAAGTTGGAAAAGGAAATGCCTTCAAATTAAAACTACGCAGAAGCATTCTCAGAAACTTCTTTGTGATGAGTGCATTCAACTCACCGACTTGAGCTTTCCTGTTGATAGAGCAGTTTGGAAACACTCCTTTTGTAAAATCTGCAAGTGTTCATTTCTAGCGCTTTGAGGCCTATGCTGGAAAAGTAAATATCTTCACATAATAACTAGACACAAGCATTCTCAGCAACTACTTTGTGATGAGTGCCTTCTATTCACAGAGTTAAACCTTCTTTTTCATAGGAGAGTTTTCAAACTCTCTTTTTGTAGAATCTGCAAGTGCATATTTGGAGCTGTTTGAGGCCAACGCTGGAAACGGAAACATCCTCACATAGAAACTAGACAGAAGCATTCTCAGAAAGTTCTGTGTGATGAGTGCATTCAACTCACGGACTTGAACGTTCCTTTTGATAGAACAGTTTAGAAACACTCCTTTTGTAGAATCTGCAAGTGTTTATTTGGAGCGCTTGGAGGCCTATGCTGGAAAAGGAAATGTCTTCAAATAACAACTACACAGAAGCATTCTCAGAAACTTCTTTGAGATGAGTGCATTCAACTCACAGAATTGAACCTTCCTTTTGAAAGAGGAGTTTTGATACACTCTTTTTGTAGAATCTGCAAGTGGATATTTGGAGGGTTTGAGGCCTATGCTGGGAAATGAAATATCTTCACCTAAAAACTAGACAGAAGCATTCTCAGAAACTTCTGTGGGATGAGTGCATTCAACTCACAGACTTGAGCATTCCTTTTGATAGAGCAGTTTGGAAACACCCCTTTTGTAAAATCTGCAAGTGTTTATTTGGAGCGCTTTGAGACATATGCTGGAAAAGGAAATATCTTCACATAATAACTAGACAGAAGCATTCTCAGAAACTTCTTTGTGATGAATGCATTCTACTCACAGAGTTGAAACTTCTTTTTCATAGAAGAGTTTTCAAACTCTCTTTTTGTAGAATCTGCAAGTGCATATTTGGAGCTCATTGGGGCCAACGCTGGAAACGGAAACATCCTCACATAGAAACTAGACAGAAGCATTCTCCGAAACTTGTTTGTGACGAGTGCACTCAACTCACAGACTTGAACCTTTCTTTTGAAAGAGCAGTTTTGGAACACTCATTTTGTAGAATCTCCTAGTGTATATTAGGAGCGCTGTGAGGCCTATGCTGGGAAATGAAATATCTTCACCTAAAAACTACACAGAAGCATTCTCAGAAACTTCTGTGTGATGAGTGCATTCAACTCACAGACTTGAAGGTTCCTTTTGATAGTACAGTTTTGAAACACACCTTTTGTAGAATCTGCAAGTGTTTATTTGGAGCGCTTGGAGGTCTATGCTGGAAAAGGAAATGTCTTCAAATAAGAACTACACAGACGCATTCTCAGAAACTTCTTTGTGATGAGTGCATTTAACTCACAGACTTGAACGTTCCTTTTGAAAGAGCAGTTTTGAAAAACTCTTTTTGTAGAATCTGCAAGTGGATATTTGGAGCGCTTTGAGGGCTCTGCTGGGAAAAGAAATATCTTCACCTAAAAACTAGACAGAAGCATTCTCAGAAACTTCTGTGTGATGAGTGCATTCAACTCACAGACTTGAACCTTCCTTTTGAAAGTACAGTTTTGAAACACTCTTTTTATAGAATCTGCAAGTGTATAATTGGAGCGGTTTGAGGCCTATGCTGGGAAATGAGGTATCTTCACCTAAAAACTAGGCAGAAGCATTCTCAGAAACTTCTGTGTGATGAGTGCATTCAACTCACAGACTTCAACATTCCTTTTGATAGAGCAGTTTGGAAACACTCCTTTTGTAAATCTGCAAGTGTTTATTTGGAGCGCTTAGAGGCCCAGGCTGGAAAAGGAAATATCTTCACATAATAACTAGACAGAAGTATTCTCAGAAAAGTCTTTGTGATGAGTGCATTCTACTCACAGAGTTGAACCTTCTTTTTGATAGAAGAGTTTTCAAACTCTCTTTTTGTAGAATCTGCATGGGCATACTTGGAGCTGTTTGGGAACAACGCTAGAAAAGGAAACATCCTCACATAGAAACTAGACAGAAGCATTCTCAGAAACTTGTTTTTGACGAGGGCACTCAACTCACAGACTTGAACCTTTCTTTTGAAAGAGCAGTTTTGGAACACTCTTTTTGTAGAATCTGCTAGTGTATATTTGGAGCGCTGTGAGGCCTATGCTGGGAAATGAAATATCTTCACCTAAAAACTAGACAGAAGCATTCTCAGAAATTTCTGTGTGATGAGTGCATTCAACTCACAGACTTGAACGTTCCTTTTGATAGAAGAGTTTTGAAACACTCCTTTTGTAGAATCTGCAGGTGTTTATTTGGACCGATTTGAGGTCTAAGTTGGAAAAGGAAATGTCTTCAAATTACAACTACACAGTAGCATTCTCAGAAACTTCTTTGTGATGAGTACATTCAACTCACAGACTTGAACCTTCCTTTTGAAAGAGCAGTTTGGAAACACTCTTTTTGTAGAATCTGCAAGTGGATATATGGAGCGCTTTGACGCCTATGCTGGGAAATGAAATATCTTCACCTAAAAACTAGACAGAAGCATTCTCAGAAACTTCTGTGTGATGAGTGCATTCAACTCACAGACTTGAGCTTTCCTTTTGATAGAGCAGTTTGGAAACACTCCTTTTGTAAAATCTGCAAGTGTTTATTTGGAGCGCTTTGAGACATATGCTGGAAAAGGAAATATCTTCACATAATAACTAGACAGAAGCATTCTCAGAAACTTCTTTGTGATGAATGCATTCTACTCACAGAGTTGAAACTTCTTTTTCATAGAAGAGTTTTCAAACTCTCTTTTTGTAGAATCTGCAAGTGCATATTTGGAGCTCATTGAGGCCAACGCTGGAAACGGAAACATCCTCACATAGAAACTAGACAGAAGCATTCTCCGAAACTAGTTTGTGACGAGTGCACTCAACTCACAGACTTGAACCTTTCTTTTGAAAGAGCAGTTTTGGAACACTCATTTTGTAGAATCTGCCAGTGTATATTAGGAGCGCTGTGAGGCCTATGCTGGGAAATGAAATATCTTCACCTAAAAACTAGACAGAAGCATTCTCAGAAACTTCTGTGTGATGAGTGCATTCAGCTCACAGACTTGAATGTTCCTTTTGATAGAACAGATTTGAAACACTCCTTTTGAAGAATCTGCAAGTGTTTATTTGGAGCGCTTGGAGGTCTATGCTGGAAAAGGAAATGTCTTCAAATAACAACTACACAGAAGCATTCTCAGAAACTTCTTTGAGATGAGTGCATTCAACTCACAGACTTGAACCTTCCTTTTGAAAGAGGAGTTTTGAAACACTCTTTTTGTAGAATCTGCAAGTGGATATTTGGAGGGCTTTGAGGCCTATGCTGGGAAATGAAATATCTTCTCCTAAAAATTAGAGAGAAGCATTCTCAGAAACTTCTGTGTGATGAGTGCATTCAACTCACAGACTTGAACTTTCCTTTTGATAGAAGAGTTTTGAAACACTCCTTTTGTAGAATCTGCAAGTGTTTATTTGGAGCGCTTGGAGTCCTACGCTAGAAAAGGAAATGTCTTCATATAACAACTAGACAGAAATATTCTCAGAAACTTCTTTGTGATGAGTGCATTCAACTCACAGAGGTGAACCTTCCTTTTGAAAGAGCAGTTTTGAAACACTCTTTTGGTAGAATCTGCAAGTGGATATTTGGATCGCTTTGAGGCCTATGCTGGGAAATGAAATATCTTCCCCTAAAAACTAGACAGAAGCATTCTCAGAAACTTCTGTGTGAAGAGTGCATTCAACTCACAGACTTGAGATTTCCTTTTGATAGAGCAGTTTGGAAACACTCCTTTTGTAAAATCTGCAAGTGTTTATTTGGAACGCTTTGAGTCCCAGGCTGGAAAACGAAATATCTTCACATAATAACTAGACAGAAGCATTCTCAGAAACTTCTTTGTGATGAATGCATTCTACTCACAGAGTTGAAACTTCTTTTTCATAGAAGAGTTTTCAAACTCTCTTTTTGTGGAATCTGCAAGTGCATATTTGGAGCTGATTGAGGCCAACCCTGGAAACGGAAACATCCTCACATAGAAACTAGATAGAAGCATTCTCCGAAACTAGTTTGTGACGAGTGCACTCAACTCACAGACTTGAATCTTTCTTTTGAAAGAGCAGTTTTGGAACACTCATTTTGTAGAATCTGCTAGTGTATATTAGGAGCCCTGTGAGGCCTATGCTGGGAAATGAAATATCTTCACCTAAAAACTACACAGAAGCATTCTCAGAAACTTCTGTGTGATGAGTGCATTCAACTCACAGACTTGAATGTTCCTTTTGATAGAACAGTTTTGAAACACTCCTTTTGTAGAATCTGCAAGTGTTTATTTGGAGCGCTTGGAGGTCTATGCTGGAAAAGGAAATGTCTTCAAATAACAACTACACAGAAGCATTCTCAGAGACTTCTTTGTGATGAGTGCATTCAACTCACAGACTTGAACGTTCCTTTTGAAAGAGCAGTTTTGAAACACTCTTTTTGTAGAATCTGCAAGTGGATATTTGGAGCGCTTTGAGGGCTATACTGGGAAATGAAATATCTTCACCTAAAAACTAGACAGAAGCAGTCTCAGAAACTTCTGTGTGATGAGTGCATTCAACTCACAGACTTGAACCTTCCTTTTGAAAGTACAGTTTTGAAACACTCTTTTTATAGAATCTGCAAGTGGATATTTGGAGCGGTTTGAGGCCTATGCTGGGAAATGAGGTATCTTCACCTAAAAACTAGACAGACGCATTCTCGGAAACTTCTGTGTCATGAGTGCATTCAACTCGCAGACTTGAATATTCCTTTTGGTAGGGCAGTTTGGAAACACTCCTTTTGTAAATTCTGCAAGTGTTTATTTGGAGCGCTTTGAGGCCCAGGCTGGAAAAGGAAATATCTTCACATAATAACTAGAAAGAAGTATTCTCAGAAACGTCTTTGTGATGAGTGCATTCTACTCACAGAGTTGTACCTTCTTTTTGATAGAAGAGTTTTCAAACTCTCTTTTTGTAGAATCTGCATGGGCATATTTGGAGCTGTTTGGGAACAACGCTAGAAAAGGAAACATCCTCACATAGAAACTAGACAGAAGCATTCTCAAAAACTTGTTTTTGACGAGTGCACACAACTCACAGACTTGAACCTTTCTTTTGAAAGAGCAGTTTTGGAACACTCTTTTTGTAGAATCTGGTAGTGTATATTAGGAGCGCTGTGAGGCCTATGCTTGGAAATTAAATATCTTCACCTAAAAACTAGACAGAAGCATTCTCAGAAACTTCTGTGGGATGAGTGCATTCAACTCACAGACTTGAATATTCCTTTTGATAGAACAGTTTTGAAACACTCCTTTTGTAGAATCTGCAAGTGTTTATTTGCAGCGCTTGGGGGTCTAAGCTGGAAAAGGAAATGTCTTCAAATAACAACTACTCAGAAGCATTCTCAGAAACTTCTTTGTGATGAGTGCATTCAACTCACAGACTTGAACGTTCTTTTGATAGAGCAGTTTTGAAACACTCCTTTTGTAGAATCTGCAAGTGTTTATTTGGGGCGCTTGGAGGCCTATGCTGGAAAAGGAAATCTCCTCAAATAACAACTACACAGACGCATTCTCAGAAACTTCTTTGTGATGAGTGCATTCAACTCACAGACTTGAACCTTCCTTTTGAGAGAGCAGTTTTGAAACACTCTTTTTCTAGAATCTGCAAGTGGATATTTGGAGCGCTTTGAGGCCTAGGCTGGGAAATGAAGTATCTTCAACTAAAAACTAGACAGAAGCATTCTCAGAAACTTCTGTGTAATGATTGCATTCAACTCACAGACTTGAGCTTTCCTTTTGATAGAGCAGTTTGGAAACACTCCTTTTGAAAAATCTGCAAGTGTTCATTTGGAGGGCTTTGAGGCCTATGCTGGATAAGGAAATATCTTCACATAATAACTAGACAGAAGCATTCTCAGAAACTTCTTTGTGATGAGTGAATTCTATTCACAGAGTTAAACCTACTTTTTCATAGGAGAGTTTTCAAACTCTCTTTTTGTAGAATCTGCAAGTGCATATTTGGAGCTGTTTGAGGCCAACGCTGGAAACGGAAACATCCTCACATAGAAACTAGACAGAAGAATTCTCAGAAAGTTCTGTGTGATGATTGCATTCAACTCACCGACTTGAACGTTCCTTTTGATAGAACAGTTTAGAAACCCTCCTTTTGTAGAAACTGCAGGTGTTTATTTGGAGCGATTGGAGGCCTATGCAGGAAAAGGAAATATCTTCACATAATAACTAGACAGAAGTATTCTCAGAAACGTCTTTGTGATGAGTGCATTCTACTCAGAGAGTTGAACCTTCTTTTTGATAGAAGAGTTTTCAAACTCTTTTTGTAGAATCTGCATGGGCATATTGGGAGCTGCTTGGGAACAACGCTAGAAAAGGAAACATCCTCACATAGAAACTAGACAGAAGCATTCTCAGAAACTTGTTTTTGACGAGTGCACTCAACCCACAGACTTCAACCTTTCTTTTGAAAGAGCAGTTTTGGAACACTCATTTTGTAGAATCTGCTAGTGTATATTAGGAGCGCTGTGAGGCCTATGCTAAGAAATGAAATATCTTCACCTAAAAATTAGACAGAAGCGTTCTCAGAAATTTCTGTGTGATGAGTGCATTCAACTCACAGACTTGAATGTTCCTTTTGCTAGAACAGTTTTGAAACACTCCTTTTGTAGAATGGGCAAGTGTTTATTTGGAGCGCTTGGAGGTCTGTGCTGGAAAAGGAAATGTCTTCAAATAACAACTACACAGAAGAATTCTCAGAACCTTCTTTGTGATGAGTGCATTCAATTCACAGACTTGAACGTTCCTTTTGATAGAACAGTTTTGAAACCCTCCTTTTGTAGAATCTGCAAGTGTTTATTTAGAGCGCTTGGAGGCCTATGCTGGAAAAGGAAATGTCTTCAAATAACAACTACACAGAAGCATTCTCAGAAACTTCTTTGAGATGAGTGCATTCAACTCACAGACTTGAACCTTCCTTTTGAAAGAGGAGTTTTGAAACACTCTTTTTGTAGAATCTGCAAGTGGATATTTGGAGGGCTTTGAGGCCTATGCTGGGAAATGAAATATCTTCTCCTAAAAATTAGAGAGAAGCATTCTCAGAAACTTCTGTGTGATGAGTGCATTCAACTCACAGACTTGAACTTTCCTTTTGATAGAAGAGTTTTGAAACACTCCTTTTGTAGAATCTGCAAGTGTTTATTTGGAGCGCTTGGAGTCCTACGCTAGAAAAGGAAATGTCTTCATATAACAACTAGACAGAAATATTCTCAGAAACTTCTTTGTGATGAGTGCATTCAACTCACAGAGGTGAACCTTCCTTTTGAAAGAGCAGTTTTGAAACACTCTTTTGGTAGAATCTGCAAGTGGATATTTGGATCGCTTTGAGGCCTATGCTGGGAAATGAAATATCTTCCCCTAAAAACTAGACAGAAGCATTCTCAGAAACTTCTGTGTGAAGAGTGCATTCAACTCACAGACTTGAGATTTCCTTTTGATAGAGCAGTTTGGAAACACTCCTTTTGTAAAATCTGCAAGTGTTTATTTGGAACGCTTTGAGTCCCAGGCTGGAAAACGAAATATCTTCACATAATAACTAGACAGAAGCATTCTCAGAAACTTCTTTGTGATGAATGCATTCTACTCACAGAGTTGAAACTTCTTTTTCATAGAAGAGTTTTCAAACTCTCTTTTTGTGGAATCTGCAAGTGCATATTTGGAGCTGATTGAGGCCAACCCTGGAAACGGAAACATCCTCACATAGAAACTAGATAGAAGCATTCTCCGAAACTAGTTTGTGACGAGTGCACTCAACTCACAGACTTGAATCTTTCTTTTGAAAGAGCAGTTTTGGAACACTCATTTTGTAGAATCTGCTAGTGTATATTAGGAGCCCTGTGAGGCCTATGCTGGGAAATGAAATATCTTCACCTAAAAACTAGACAGAAGCATTCTCAGAAACTTCTGTGTGATGAGTGCATTCAACTCACAGACTTGAATGTTCCTTTTGATAGAACAGTTTTGAAACACTCCTTTTGTAGAATCTGCAAGTGTTTATTTGGAGCGCTTGGAGGTCTATGCTGGAAAAGGAAATGTCTTCAAATAACAACTACACAGAAGCATTCTCAGAGACTTCTTTGTGATGAGTGCATTCAACTCACAGACTTGAACGTTCCTTTTGAAAGAGCAGTTTTGAAACACTCTTTTTGTAGAATCTGCAAGTGGATATTTGGAGCGCTTTGAGGGCTATACTGGGAAATGAAATATCTTCACCTAAAAACTAGACAGAAGCAGTCTCAGAAACTTCTGTGTGATGAGTGCATTCAACTCACAGACTTGAACCTTCCTTTTGAAAGTACAGTTTTGAAACACTCTTTTTATAGAATCTGCAAGTGGATATTTGGAGCGGTTTGAGGCCTATGCTGGGAAATGAGGTATCTTCACCTAAAAACTAGACAGACGCATTCTCGGAAACTTCTGTGTCATGAGTGCATTCAACTCGCAGACTTGAATATTCCTTTTGGTAGGGCAGTTTGGAAACACTCCTTTTGTAAATTCTGCAAGTGTTTATTTGGAGCGCTTTGAGGCCCAGGCTGGAAAAGGAAATATCTTCACATAATAACTAGAAAGAAGTATTCTCAGAAACGTCTTTGTGATGAGTGCATTCTACTCACAGAGTTGTACCTTCTTTTTGATAGAAGAGTTTTCAAACTCTCTTTTTGTAGAATCTGCATGGGCATATTTGGAGCTGTTTGGGAACAACGCTAGAAAAGGAAACATCCTCACATAGAAACTAGACAGAAGCATTCTCAAAAACTTGTTTTTGACGAGTGCACACAACTCACAGACTTGAACCTTTCTTTTGAAAGAGCAGTTTTGGAACACTCTTTTTGTAGAATCTGGTAGTGTATATTAGGAGCGCTGTGAGGCCTATGCTTGGAAATTAAATATCTTCACCTAAAAACTAGACAGAAGCATTCTCAGAAACTTCTGTGGGATGAGTGCATTCAACTCACAGACTTGAATATTCCTTTTGATAGAACAGTTTTGAAACACTCCTTTTGTAGAATCTGCAAGTGTTTATTTGCAGCGCTTGGGGGTCTAAGCTGGAAAAGGAAATGTCTTCAAATAACAACTACTCAGAAGCATTCTCAGAAACTTCTTTGTGATGAGTGCATTCAACTCACAGACTTGAACGTTCTTTTGATAGAGCAGTTTTGAAACACTCCTTTTGTAGAATCTGCAAGTGTTTATTTGGGGCGCTTGGAGGCCTATGCTGGAAAAGGAAATCTCCTCAAATAACAACTACACAGACGCATTCTCAGAAACTTCTTTGTGATGAGTGCATTCAACTCACAGACTTGAACCTTCCTTTTGAGAGAGCAGTTTTGAAACACTCTTTTTCTAGAATCTGCAAGTGGATATTTGGAGCGCTTTGAGGCCTAGGCTGGGAAATGAAGTATCTTCAACTAAAAACTAGACAGAAGCATTCTCAGAAACTTCTGTGTAATGATTGCATTCAACTCACAGACTTGAGCTTTCCTTTTGATAGAGCAGTTTGGAAACACTCCTTTTGAAAAATCTGCAAGTGTTCATTTGGAGGGCTTTGAGGCCTATGCTGGATAAGGAAATATCTTCACATAATAACTAGACAGAAGCATTCTCAGAAACTTCTTTGTGATGAGTGAATTCTATTCACAGAGTTAAACCTACTTTTTCATAGGAGAGTTTTCAAACTCTCTTTTTGTAGAATCTGCAAGTGCATATTTGGAGCTGTTTGAGGCCAACGCTGGAAACGGAAACATCCTCACATAGAAACTAGACAGAAGAATTCTCAGAAAGTTCTGTGTGATGATTGCATTCAACTCACCGACTTGAACGTTCCTTTTGATAGAACAGTTTAGAAACCCTCCTTTTGTAGAAACTGCAGGTGTTTATTTGGAGCGATTGGAGGCCTATGCAGGAAAAGGAAATATCTTCACATAATAACTAGACAGAAGTATTCTCAGAAACGTCTTTGTGATGAGTGCATTCTACTCAGAGAGTTGAACCTTCTTTTTGATAGAAGAGTTTTCAAACTCTTTTTGTAGAATCTGCATGGGCATATTGGGAGCTGCTTGGGAACAACGCTAGAAAAGGAAACATCCTCACATAGAAACTAGACAGAAGCATTCTCAGAAACTTGTTTTTGACGAGTGCACTCAACTCACAGACTTCAACCTTTCTTTTGAAAGAGCAGTTTTGGAACACTCATTTTGTAGAATCTGCTAGTGTATATTAGGAGCGCTGTGAGGCCTATGCTAAGAAATGAAATATCTTCACCTAAAAATTAGACAGAAGCATTCTCAGAAATTTCTGTGTGATGAGTGCATTCAACTCACAGACTTGAATGTTCCTTTTGCTAGAACAGTTTTGAAACACTCCTTTTGTAGAATGGGCAAGTGTTTATTTGGAGCGCTTGGAGGTCTGTGCTGGAAAAGGAAATGTCTTCAAATAACAACTACACAGAAGAATTCTCAGAACCTTCTTTGTGATGAGTGCATTCAATTCACAGACTTGAACGTTCCTTTTGATAGAACAGTTTTGAAACCCTCCTTTTGTAGAATCTGCAAGTGTTTATTTAGAGCGCTTGGAGGCCTATGCTGGAAAAGGAAATGTCTTCAAATAACAACTACACAGAAGCATTCTCAGAAACTTCTTTGAGATGAGTGCATTCAACTCACAGACTTGAACCTTCCTTTTGAAAGAGGAGTTTTGAAACACTCTTTTTGTAGAATCTGCAAGTGGATATTTGGAGGGCTTTGAGGCCTATGCTGGGAAATGAAATATTTTCACCTAAAAACTAGACAGAAGCATTCTCAGAAACTTCTGTGTGATGAGTGCATTCAACTCACAGACTTGAACGTTCCTTTTGATAGAACAGTTTAGAAACACTCCTTTTGTAGAATCTGCAGGTGTTTATTTGGAGCGATTTGAGGCCAAAGTTGGAAAAGGAAATGCCTTCAAATTAAAACTACGCAGAAGCATTCTCAGAAACTTCTTTGTGATGAGTGCATTCAACTCACCGACTTGAGCTTTCCTGTTGATAGAGCAGTTTGGAAACACTCCTTTTGTAAAATCTGCAAGTGTTCATTTCTAGCGCTTTGAGGCCTATGCTGGAAAAGTAAATATCTTCACATAATAACTAGACACAAGCATTCTCAGCAACTACTTTGTGATGAGTGCCTTCTATTCACAGAGTTAAACCTTCTTTTTCATAGGAGAGTTTTCAAACTCTCTTTTTGTAGAATCTGCAAGTGCATATTTGGAGCTGTTTGAGGCCAACGCTGGAAACGGAAACATCCTCACATAGAAACTAGACAGAAGCATTCTCAGAAAGTTCTGTGTGATGAGTGCATTCAACTCACGGACTTGAACGTTCCTTTTGATAGAACAGTTTAGAAACACTCCTTTTGTAGAATCTGCAAGTGTTTATTTGGAGCGCTTGGAGGCCTATGCTGGAAAAGGAAATGTCTTCAAATAACAACTACACAGAAGCATTCTCAGAAACTTCTTTGAGATGAGTGCATTCAACTCACAGAATTGAACCTTCCTTTTGAAAGAGGAGTTTTGATACACTCTTTTTGTAGAATCTGCAAGTGGATATTTGGAGGGTTTGAGGCCTATGCTGGGAAATGAAATATCTTCACCTAAAAACTAGACAGAAGCATTCTCAGAAACTTCTGTGGGATGAGTGCATTCAACTCACAGACTTGAGCATTCCTTTTGATAGAGCAGTTTGGAAACACCCCTTTTGTAAAATCTGCAAGTGTTTATTTGGAGCGCTTTGAGACATATGCTGGAAAAGGAAATATCTTCACATAATAACTAGACAGAAGCATTCTCAGAAACTTCTTTGTGATGAATGCATTCTACTCACAGAGTTGAAACTTCTTTTTCATAGAAGAGTTTTCAAACTCTCTTTTTGTAGAATCTGCAAGTGCATATTTGGAGCTCATTGGGGCCAACGCTGGAAACGGAAACATCCTCACATAGAAACTAGACAGAAGCATTCTCCGAAACTTGTTTGTGACGAGTGCACTCAACTCACAGACTTGAACCTTTCTTTTGAAAGAGCAGTTTTGGAACACTCATTTTGTAGAATCTCCTAGTGTATATTAGGAGCGCTGTGAGGCCTATGCTGGGAAATGAAATATCTTCACCTAAAAACTACACAGAAGCATTCTCAGAAACTTCTGTGTGATGAGTGCATTCAACTCACAGACTTGAAGGTTCCTTTTGATAGAACAGTTTTGAAACACACCTTTTGTAGAATCTGCAAGTGTTTATTTGGAGCGCTTGGAGGTCTATGCTGGAAAAGGAAATGTCTTCAAATAAGAACTACACAGACGCATTCTCAGAAACTTCTTTGTGATGAGTGCATTTAACTCACAGACTTGAACGTTCCTTTTGAAAGAGCAGTTTTGAAAAACTCTTTTTGTAGAATCTGCAAGTGGATATTTGGAGCGCTTTGAGGGCTCTGCTGGGAAAAGAAATATCTTCACCTAAAAACTAGACAGAAGCATTCTCAGAAACTTCTGTGTGATGAGTGCATTCAACTCACAGACTTGAACCTTCCTTTTGAAAGTACAGTTTTGAAACACTCTTTTTATAGAATCTGCAAGTGTATAATTGGAGCGGTTTGAGGCCTATGCTGGGAAATGAGGTATCTTCACCTAAAAACTAGGCAGAAGCATTCTCAGAAACTTCTGTGTGATGAGTGCATTCAACTCACAGACTTCAACATTCCTTTTGATAGAGCAGTTTGGAAACACTCCTTTTGTAAATCTGCAAGTGTTTATTTGGAGCGCTTAGAGGCCCAGGCTGGAAAAGGAAATATCTTCACATAATAACTAGACAGAAGTATTCTCAGAAAAGTCTTTGTGATGAGTGCATTCTACTCACAGAGTTGAACCTTCTTTTTGATGGAAGAGTTTTCAAACTCTCTTTTTGTAGAATCTGCATGGGCATACTTGGAGCTGTTTGGGAACAACGCTAGAAAAGGAAACATCCTCACATAGAAACTAGACAGAAGCATTCTCAGAAACTTGTTTTTGACGAGGGCACTCAACTCACAGACTTGAACCTTTCTTTTGAAAGAGCAGTTTTGGAACACTCTTTTTGTAGAATCTGCTAGTGTATATTTGGAGCGCTGTGAGGCCTATGCTGGGAAATGAAATATCTTCACCTAAAAACTAGACAGAAGCATTCTCAGAAATTTCTGTGTGATGAGTGCATTCAACTCACAGACTTGAACGTTCCTTTTGATAGAAGAGTTTTGAAACACTCCTTTTGTAGAATCTGCAGGTGTTTATTTGGACCGATTTGAGGTCTAAGTTGGAAAAGGAAATGTCTTCAAATTACAACTACACAGTAGCATTCTCAGAAACTTCTTTGTGATGAGTACATTCAACTCACAGACTTGAACCTTCCTTTTGAAAGAGCAGTTTGGAAACACTCTTTTTGTAGAATCTGCAAGTGGATATATGGAGCGCTTTGACGCCTATGCTGGGAAATGAAATATCTTCACCTAAAAACTAGACAGAAGCATTCTCAGAAACTTCTGTGTGATGAGTGCATTCAACTCACAGACTTGAGCTTTCCTTTTGATAGAGCAGTTTGGAAACACTCCTTTTGTAAAATCTGCAAGTGTTTATTTGGAGCGCTTTGAGACATATGCTGGAAAAGGAAATATCTTCACATAATAACTAGACAGAAGCATTCTCAGAAACTTCTTTGTGATGAATGCATTCTACTCACAGAGTTGAAACTTCTTTTTCATAGAAGAGTTTTCAAACTCTCTTTTTGTAGAATCTGCAAGTGCATATTTGGAGCTCATTGAGGCCAACGCTGGAAACGGAAACATCCTCACATAGAAACTAGACAGAAGCATTCTCCGAAACTAGTTTGTGACGAGTGCACTCAACTCACAGACTTGAACCTTTCTTTTGAAAGAGCAGTTTTGGAACACTCATTTTGTAGAATCTGCCAGTGTATATTAGGAGCGCTGTGAGGCCTATGCTGGGAAATGAAATATCTTCACCTAAAAACTAGACAGAAGCATTCTCAGAAACTTCTGTGTGATGAGTGCATTCAGCTCACAGACTTGAATGTTCCTTTTGATAGAACAGATTTGAAACACTCCTTTTGAAGAATCTGCAAGTGTTTATTTGGAGCGCTTGGAGGTCTATGCTGGAAAAGGAAATGTCTTCAAATAACAACTACACAGAAGCATTCTCAGAAACTTCTTTGAGATGAGTGCATTCAACTCACAGACTTGAACCTTCCTTTTGAAAGAGGAGTTTTGAAACACTCTTTTTGTAGAATCTGCAAGTGGATATTTGGAGGGCTTTGAGGCCTATGCTGGGAAATGAAATATCTTCTCCTAAAAATTAGAGAGAAGCATTCTCAGAAACTTCTGTGTGATGAGTGCATTCAACTCACAGACTTGAACTTTCCTTTTGATAGAAGAGTTTTGAAACACTCCTTTTGTAGAATCTGCAAGTGTTTATTTGGAGCGCTTGGAGTCCTACGCTAGAAAAGGAAATGTCTTCATATAACAACTAGACAGAAATATTCTCAGAAACTTCTTTGTGATGAGTGCATTCAACTCACAGAGGTGAACCTTCCTTTTGAAAGAGCAGTTTTGAAACACTCTTTTGGTAGAATCTGCAAGTGGATATTTGGATCGCTTTGAGGCCTATGCTGGGAAATGAAATATCTTCCCCTAAAAACTAGACAGAAGCATTCTCAGAAACTTCTGTGTGAAGAGTGCATTCAACTCACAGACTTGAGATTTCCTTTTGATAGAGCAGTTTGGAAACACTCCTTTTGTAAAATCTGCAAGTGTTTATTTGGAACGCTTTGAGTCCCAGGCTGGAAAACGAAATATCTTCACATAATAACTAGACAGAAGCATTCTCAGAAACTTCTTTGTGATGAATGCATTCTACTCACAGAGTTGAAACTTCTTTTTCATAGAAGAGTTTTCAAACTCTCTTTTTGTGGAATCTGCAAGTGCATATTTGGAGCTGATTGAGGCCAACCCTGGAAACGGAAACATCCTCACATAGAAACTAGATAGAAGCATTCTCCGAAACTAGTTTGTGACGAGTGCACTCAACTCACAGACTTGAATCTTTCTTTTGAAAGAGCAGTTTTGGAACACTCATTTTGTAGAATCTGCTAGTGTATATTAGAGCCCTGTGAGGCCTATGCTGGGAAATGAAATATCTTCACCTAAAAACTAGACAGAAGCATTCTCAGAAACTTCTGTGTGATGAGTGCATTCAACTCACAGACTTGAATGTTCCTTTTGATAGAACAGTTTTGAAACACTCCTTTTGTAGAATCTGCAAGTGTTTATTTGGAGCGCTTGGAGGTCTATGCTGGAAAAGGAAATGTCTTCAAATAACAACTACACAGAAGCATTCTCAGAGACTTCTTTGTGATGAGTGCATTCAACTCACAGACTTGAACGTTCCTTTTGAAAGAGCAGTTTTGAAACACTCTTTTTGTAGAATCTGCAAGTGGATATTTGGAGCGCTTTGAGGGCTATACTGGGAAATGAAATATCTTCACCTAAAAACTAGACAGAAGCAGTCTCAGAAACTTCTGTGTGATGAGTGCATTCAACTCACAGACTTGAACCTTCCTTTTGAAAGTACAGTTTTGAAACACTCTTTTTATAGAATCTGCAAGTGGATATTTGGAGCGGTTTGAGGCCTATGCTGGGAAATGAGGTATCTTCACCTAAAAACTAGACAGACGCATTCTCGGAAACTTCTGTGTCATGAGTGCATTCAACTCGCAGACTTGAATATTCCTTTTGGTAGGGCAGTTTGGAAACACTCCTTTTGTAAATTCTGCAAGTGTTTATTTGGAGCGCTTTGAGGCCCAGGCTGGAAAAGGAAATATCTTCACATAATAACTAGAAAGAAGTATTCTCAGAAACGTCTTTGTGATGAGTGCATTCTACTCACAGAGTTGTACCTTCTTTTTGATAGAAGAGTTTTCAAACTCTCTTTTTGTAGAATCTGCATGGGCATATTTGGAGCTGTTTGGGAACAACGCTAGAAAAGGAAACATCCTCACATAGAAACTAGACAGAAGCATTCTCAAAAACTTGTTTTTGACGAGTGCACACAACTCACAGACTTGAACCTTTCTTTTGAAAGAGCAGTTTTGGAACACTCTTTTTGTAGAATCTGGTAGTGTATATTAGGAGCGCTGTGAGGCCTATGCTTGGAAATTAAATATCTTCACCTAAAAACTAGACAGAAGCATTCTCAGAAACTTCTGTGGGATGAGTGCATTCAACTCACAGACTTGAATATTCCTTTTGATAGAACAGTTTTGAAACACTCCTTTTGTAGAATCTGCAAGTGTTTATTTGCAGCGCTTGGGGGTCTAAGCTGGAAAAGGAAATGTCTTCAAATAACAACTACTCAGAAGCATTCTCAGAAACTTCTTTGTGATGAGTGCATTCAACTCACAGACTTGAACGTTCTTTTGATAGAGCAGTTTTGAAACACTCCTTTTGTAGAATCTGCAAGTGTTTATTTGGGGCGCTTGGAGGCCTATGCTGGAAAAGGAAATCTCCTCAAATAACAACTACACAGACGCATTCTCAGAAACTTCTTTGTGATGAGTGCATTCAACTCACAGACTTGAACCTTCCTTTTGAGAGAGCAGTTTTGAAACACTCTTTTTCTAGAATCTGCAAGTGGATATTTGGAGCGCTTTGAGGCCTAGGCTGGGAAATGAAGTATCTTCAACTAAAAACTAGACAGAAGCATTCTCAGAAACTTCTGTGTAATGATTGCATTCAACTCACAGACTTGAGCTTTCCTTTTGATAGAGCAGTTTGGAAACACTCCTTTTGAAAAATCTGCAAGTGTTCATTTGGAGGGCTTTGAGGCCTATGCTGGATAAGGAAATATCTTCACATAATAACTAGACAGAAGCATTCTCAGAAACTTCTTTGTGATGAGTGAATTCTATTCACAGAGTTAAACCTACTTTTTCATAGGAGAGTTTTCAAACTCTCTTTTTGTAGAATCTGCAAGTGCATATTTGGAGCTGTTTGAGGCCAACGCTGGAAACGGAAACATCCTCACATAGAAACTAGACAGAAGAATTCTCAGAAAGTTCTGTGTGATGATTGCATTCAACTCACCGACTTGAACGTTCCTTTTGATAGAACAGTTTAGAAACCCTCCTTTTGTAGAAACTGCAGGTGTTTATTTGGAGCGATTGGAGGCCTATGCAGGAAAAGGAAATATCTTCACATAATAACTAGACAGAAGTATTCTCAGAAACGTCTTTGTGATGAGTGCATTCTACTCAGAGAGTTGAACCTTCTTTTTGATAGAAGAGTTTTCAAACTCTTTTTGTAGAATCTGCATGGGCATATTGGGAGCTGCTTGGGAACAACGCTAGAAAAGGAAACATCCTCACATAGAAACTAGACAGAAGCATTCTCAGAAACTTGTTTTTGACGAGTGCACTCAACTCACAGACTTCAACCTTTCTTTTGAAAGAGCAGTTTTGGAACACTCATTTTGTAGAATCTGCTAGTGTATATTAGGAGCGCTGTGAGGCCTATGCTAAGAAATGAAATATCTTCACCTAAAAATTAGACAGAAGCATTCTCAGAAATTTCTGTGTGATGAGTGCATTCAACTCACAGACTTGAATGTTCCTTTTGCTAGAACAGTTTTGAAACACTCCTTTTGTAGAATGGGCAAGTGTTTATTTGGAGCGCTTGGAGGTCTGTGCTGGAAAAGGAAATGTCTTCAAATAACAACTACACAGAAGAATTCTCAGAACCTTCTTTGTGATGAGTGCATTCAATTCACAGACTTGAACGTTCCTTTTGATAGAACAGTTTTGAAACCCTCCTTTTGTAGAATCTGCAAGTGTTTATTTAGAGCGCTTGGAGGCCTATGCTGGAAAAGGAAATGTCTTCAAATAACAACTACACAGAAGCATTCTCAGAAACTTCTTTGAGATGAGTGCATTCAACTCACAGACTTGAACCTTCCTTTTGAAAGAGGAGTTTTGAAACACTCTTTTTGTAGAATCTGCAAGTGGATATTTGGAGGGCTTTGAGGCCTATGCTGGGAAATGAAATATTTTCACCTAAAAACTAGACAGAAGCATTCTCAGAAACTTCTGTGTGATGAGTGCATTCAACTCACAGACTTGAACGTTCCTTTTGATAGAACAGTTTAGAAACACTCCTTTTGTAGAATCTGCAGGTGTTTATTTGGAGCGATTTGAGGCCAAAGTTGGAAAAGGAAATGCCTTCAAATTAAAACTACGCAGAAGCATTCTCAGAAACTTCTTTGTGATGAGTGCATTCAACTCACCGACTTGAGCTTTCCTGTTGATAGAGCAGTTTGGAAACACTCCTTTTGTAAAATCTGCAAGTGTTCATTTCTAGCGCTTTGAGGCCTATGCTGGAAAAGTAAATATCTTCACATAATAACTAGACACAAGCATTCTCAGCAACTACTTTGTGATGAGTGCCTTCTATTCACAGAGTTAAACCTTCTTTTTCATAGGAGAGTTTTCAAACTCTCTTTTTGTAGAATCTGCAAGTGCATATTTGGAGCTGTTTGAGGCCAACGCTGGAAACGGAAACATCCTCACATAGAAACTAGACAGAAGCATTCTCAGAAAGTTCTGTGTGATGAGTGCATTCAACTCACGGACTTGAACGTTCCTTTTGATAGAACAGTTTAGAAACACTCCTTTTGTAGAATCTGCAAGTGTTTATTTGGAGCGCTTGGAGGCCTATGCTGGAAAAGGAAATGTCTTCAAATAACAACTACACAGAAGCATTCTCAGAAACTTCTTTGAGATGAGTGCATTCAACTCACAGAATTGAACCTTCCTTTTGAAAGAGGAGTTTTGATACACTCTTTTTGTAGAATCTGCAAGTGGATATTTGGAGGGTTTGAGGCCTATGCTGGGAAATGAAATATCTTCACCTAAAAACTAGACAGAAGCATTCTCAGAAACTTCTGTGGGATGAGTGCATTCAACTCACAGACTTGAGCATTCCTTTTGATAGAGCAGTTTGGAAACACCCCTTTTGTAAAATCTGCAAGTGTTTATTTGGAGCGCTTTGAGACATATGCTGGAAAAGGAAATATCTTCACATAATAACTAGACAGAAGCATTCTCAGAAACTTCTTTGTGATGAATGCATTCTACTCACAGAGTTGAAACTTCTTTTTCATAGAAGAGTTTTCAAACTCTCTTTTTGTAGAATCTGCAAGTGCATATTTGGAGCTCATTGGGGCCAACGCTGGAAACGGAAACATCCTCACATAGAAACTAGACAGAAGCATTCTCCGAAACTTGTTTGTGACGAGTGCACTCAACTCACAGACTTGAACCTTTCTTTTGAAAGAGCAGTTTTGGAACACTCATTTTGTAGAATCTCCTAGTGTATATTAGGAGCGCTGTGAGGCCTATGCTGGGAAATGAAATATCTTCACCTAAAAACTACACAGAAGCATTCTCAGAAACTTCTGTGTGATGAGTGCATTCAACTCACAGACTTGAAGGTTCCTTTTGATAGAACAGTTTTGAAACACACCTTTTGTAGAATCTGCAAGTGTTTATTTGGAGCGCTTGGAGGTCTATGCTGGAAAAGGAAATGTCTTCAAATAAGAACTACACAGACGCATTCTCAGAAACTTCTTTGTGATGAGTGCATTTAACTCACAGACTTGAACGTTCCTTTTGAAAGAGCAGTTTTGAAAAACTCTTTTTGTAGAATCTGCAAGTGGATATTTGGAGCGCTTTGAGGGCTCTGCTGGGAAAAGAAATATCTTCACCTAAAAACTAGACAGAAGCATTCTCAGAAACTTCTGTGTGATGAGTGCATTCAACTCACAGACTTGAACCTTCCTTTTGAAAGTACAGTTTTGAAACACTCTTTTTATAGAATCTGCAAGTGTATAATTGGAGCGGTTTGAGGCCTATGCTGGGAAATGAGGTATCTTCACCTAAAAACTAGGCAGAAGCATTCTCAGAAACTTCTGTGTGATGAGTGCATTCAACTCACAGACTTCAACATTCCTTTTGATAGAGCAGTTTGGAAACACTCCTTTTGTAAATCTGCAAGTGTTTATTTGGAGCGCTTAGAGGCCCAGGCTGGAAAAGGAAATATCTTCACATAATAACTAGACAGAAGTATTCTCAGAAAAGTCTTTGTGATGAGTGCATTCTACTCACAGAGTTGAACCTTCTTTTTGATGGAAGAGTTTTCAAACTCTCTTTTTGTAGAATCTGCATGGGCATACTTGGAGCTGTTTGGGAACAACGCTAGAAAAGGAAACATCCTCACATAGAAACTAGACAGAAGCATTCTCAGAAACTTGTTTTTGACGAGGGCACTCAACTCACAGACTTGAACCTTTCTTTTGAAAGAGCAGTTTTGGAACACTCTTTTTGTAGAATCTGCTAGTGTATATTTGGAGCGCTGTGAGGCCTATGCTGGGAAATGAAATATCTTCACCTAAAAACTAGACAGAAGCATTCTCAGAAATTTCTGTGTGATGAGTGCATTCAACTCACAGACTTGAACGTTCCTTTTGATAGAAGAGTTTTGAAACACTCCTTTTGTAGAATCTGCAGGTGTTTATTTGGACCGATTTGAGGTCTAAGTTGGAAAAGGAAATGTCTTCAAATTACAACTACACAGTAGCATTCTCAGAAACTTCTTTGTGATGAGTACATTCAACTCACAGACTTGAACCTTCCTTTTGAAAGAGCAGTTTGGAAACACTCTTTTTGTAGAATCTGCAAGTGGATATATGGAGCGCTTTGACGCCTATGCTGGGAAATGAAATATCTTCACCTAAAAACTAGACAGAAGCATTCTCAGAAACTTCTGTGTGATGAGTGCATTCAACTCACAGACTTGAGCTTTCCTTTTGATAGAGCAGTTTGGAAACACTCCTTTTGTAAAATCTGCAAGTGTTTATTTGGAGCGCTTTGAGACATATGCTGGAAAAGGAAATATCTTCACATAATAACTAGACAGAAGCATTCTCAGAAACTTCTTTGTGATGAATGCATTCTACTCACAGAGTTGAAACTTCTTTTTCATAGAAGAGTTTTCAAACTCTCTTTTTGTAGAATCTGCAAGTGCATATTTGGAGCTCATTGAGGCCAACGCTGGAAACGGAAACATCCTCACATAGAAACTAGACAGAAGCATTCTCCGAAACTAGTTTGTGACGAGTGCACTCAACTCACAGACTTGAACCTTTCTTTTGAAAGAGCAGTTTTGGAACACTCATTTTGTAGAATCTGCCAGTGTATATTAGGAGCGCTGTGAGGCCTATGCTGGGAAATGAAATATCTTCACCTAAAAACTAGACAGAAGCATTCTCAGAAACTTCTGTGTGATGAGTGCATTCAGCTCACAGACTTGAATGTTCCTTTTGATAGAACAGATTTGAAACACTCCTTTTGAAGAATCTGCAAGTGTTTATTTGGAGCGCTTGGAGGTCTATGCTGGAAAAGGAAATGTCTTCAAATAACAACTACACAGAAGCATTCTCAGAAACTTCTTTGAGATGAGTGCATTCAACTCACAGACTTGAACCTTCCTTTTGAAAGAGGAGTTTTGAAACACTCTTTTTGTAGAATCTGCAAGTGGATATTTGGAGGGCTTTGAGGCCTATGCTGGGAAATGAAATATCTTCTCCTAAAAATTAGAGAGAAGCATTCTCAGAAACTTCTGTGTGATGAGTGCATTCAACTCACAGACTTGAACTTTCCTTTTGATAGAAGAGTTTTGAAACACTCCTTTTGTAGAATCTGCAAGTGTTTATTTGGAGCGCTTGGAGTCCTACGCTAGAAAAGGAAATGTCTTCATATAACAACTAGACAGAAATATTCTCAGAAACTTCTTTGTGATGAGTGCATTCAACTCACAGAGGTGAACCTTCCTTTTGAAAGAGCAGTTTTGAAACACTCTTTTGGTAGAATCTGCAAGTGGATATTTGGATCGCTTTGAGGCCTATGCTGGGAAATGAAATATCTTCCCCTAAAAACTAGACAGAAGCATTCTCAGAAACTTCTGTGTGAAGAGTGCATTCAACTCACAGACTTGAGATTTCCTTTTGATAGAGCAGTTTGGAAACACTCCTTTTGTAAAATCTGCAAGTGTTTATTTGGAACGCTTTGAGTCCCAGGCTGGAAAACGAAATATCTTCACATAATAACTAGACAGAAGCATTCTCAGAAACTTCTTTGTGATGAATGCATTCTACTCACAGAGTTGAAACTTCTTTTTCATAGAAGAGTTTTCAAACTCTCTTTTTGTGGAATCTGCAAGTGCATATTTGGAGCTGATTGAGGCCAACCCTGGAAACGGAAACATCCTCACATAGAAACTAGATAGAAGCATTCTCCGAAACTAGTTTGTGACGAGTGCACTCAACTCACAGACTTGAATCTTTCTTTTGAAAGAGCAGTTTTGGAACACTCATTTTGTAGAATCTGCTAGTGTATATTAGAGCCCTGTGAGGCCTATGCTGGGAAATGAAATATCTTCACCTAAAAACTAGACAGAAGCATTCTCAGAAACTTCTGTGTGATGAGTGCATTCAACTCACAGACTTGAATGTTCCTTTTGATAGAACAGTTTTGAAACACTCCTTTTGTAGAATCTGCAAGTGTTTATTTGGAGCGCTTGGAGGTCTATGCTGGAAAAGGAAATGTCTTCAAATAACAACTACACAGAAGCATTCTCAGAGACTTCTTTGTGATGAGTGCATTCAACTCACAGACTTGAACGTTCCTTTTGAAAGAGCAGTTTTGAAACACTCTTTTTGTAGAATCTGCAAGTGGATATTTGGAGCGCTTTGAGGGCTATACTGGGAAATGAAATATCTTCACCTAAAAACTAGACAGAAGCAGTCTCAGAAACTTCTGTGTGATGAGTGCATTCAACTCACAGACTTGAACCTTCCTTTTGAAAGTACAGTTTTGAAACACTCTTTTTATAGAATCTGCAAGTGGATATTTGGAGCGGTTTGAGGCCTATGCTGGGAAATGAGGTATCTTCACCTAAAAACTAGACAGACGCATTCTCGGAAACTTCTGTGTCATGAGTGCATTCAACTCGCAGACTTGAATATTCCTTTTGGTAGGGCAGTTTGGAAACACTCCTTTTGTAAATTCTGCAAGTGTTTATTTGGAGCGCTTTGAGGCCCAGGCTGGAAAAGGAAATATCTTCACATAATAACTAGAAAGAAGTATTCTCAGAAACGTCTTTGTGATGAGTGCATTCTACTCACAGAGTTGTACCTTCTTTTTGATAGAAGAGTTTTCAAACTCTCTTTTTGTAGAATCTGCATGGGCATATTTGGAGCTGTTTGGGAACAACGCTAGAAAAGGAAACATCCTCACATAGAAACTAGACAGAAGCATTCTCAAAAACTTGTTTTTGACGAGTGCACACAACTCACAGACTTGAACCTTTCTTTTGAAAGAGCAGTTTTGGAACACTCTTTTTGTAGAATCTGGTAGTGTATATTAGGAGCGCTGTGAGGCCTATGCTTGGAAATTAAATATCTTCACCTAAAAACTAGACAGAAGCATTCTCAGAAACTTCTGTGGGATGAGTGCATTCAACTCACAGACTTGAATATTCCTTTTGATAGAACAGTTTTGAAACACTCCTTTTGTAGAATCTGCAAGTGTTTATTTGCAGCGCTTGGGGGTCTAAGCTGGAAAAGGAAATGTCTTCAAATAACAACTACTCAGAAGCATTCTCAGAAACTTCTTTGTGATGAGTGCATTCAACTCACAGACTTGAACGTTCTTTTGATAGAGCAGTTTTGAAACACTCCTTTTGTAGAATCTGCAAGTGTTTATTTGGGGCGCTTGGAGGCCTATGCTGGAAAAGGAAATCTCCTCAAATAACAACTACACAGACGCATTCTCAGAAACTTCTTTGTGATGAGTGCATTCAACTCACAGACTTGAACCTTCCTTTTGAGAGAGCAGTTTTGAAACACTCTTTTTCTAGAATCTGCAAGTGGATATTTGGAGCGCTTTGAGGCCTAGGCTGGGAAATGAAGTATCTTCAACTAAAAACTAGACAGAAGCATTCTCAGAAACTTCTGTGTAATGATTGCATTCAACTCACAGACTTGAGCTTTCCTTTTGATAGAGCAGTTTGGAAACACTCCTTTTGAAAAATCTGCAAGTGTTCATTTGGAGGGCTTTGAGGCCTATGCTGGATAAGGAAATATCTTCACATAATAACTAGACAGAAGCATTCTCAGAAACTTCTTTGTGATGAGTGAATTCTATTCACAGAGTTAAACCTACTTTTTCATAGGAGAGTTTTCAAACTCTCTTTTTGTAGAATCTGCAAGTGCATATTTGGAGCTGTTTGAGGCCAACGCTGGAAACGGAAACATCCTCACATAGAAACTAGACAGAAGAATTCTCAGAAAGTTCTGTGTGATGATTGCATTCAACTCACCGACTTGAACGTTCCTTTTGATAGAACAGTTTAGAAACCCTCCTTTTGTAGAAACTGCAGGTGTTTATTTGGAGCGATTGGAGGCCTATGCAGGAAAAGGAAATATCTTCACATAATAACTAGACAGAAGTATTCTCAGAAACGTCTTTGTGATGAGTGCATTCTACTCAGAGAGTTGAACCTTCTTTTTGATAGAAGAGTTTTCAAACTCTTTTTGTAGAATCTGCATGGGCATATTGGGAGCTGCTTGGGAACAACGCTAGAAAAGGAAACATCCTCACATAGAAACTAGACAGAAGCATTCTCAGAAACTTGTTTTTGACGAGTGCACTCAACTCACAGACTTCAACCTTTCTTTTGAAAGAGCAGTTTTGGAACACTCATTTTGTAGAATCTGCTAGTGTATATTAGGAGCGCTGTGAGGCCTATGCTAAGAAATGAAATATCTTCACCTAAAAATTAGACAGAAGCATTCTCAGAAATTTCTGTGTGATGAGTGCATTCAACTCACAGACTTGAATGTTCCTTTTGCTAGAACAGTTTTGAAACACTCCTTTTGTAGAATGGGCAAGTGTTTATTTGGAGCGCTTGGAGGTCTGTGCTGGAAAAGGAAATGTCTTCAAATAACAACTACACAGAAGAATTCTCAGAACCTTCTTTGTGATGAGTGCATTCAATTCACAGACTTGAACGTTCCTTTTGATAGAACAGTTTTGAAACCCTCCTTTTGTAGAATCTGCAAGTGTTTATTTAGAGCGCTTGGAGGCCTATGCTGGAAAAGGAAATGTCTTCAAATAACAACTACACAGAAGCATTCTCAGAAACTTCTTTGAGATGAGTGCATTCAACTCACAGACTTGAACCTTCCTTTTGAAAGAGGAGTTTTGAAACACTCTTTTTGTAGAATCTGCAAGTGGATATTTGGAGGGCTTTGAGGCCTATGCTGGGAAATGAAATATTTTCACCTAAAAACTAGACAGAAGCATTCTCAGAAACTTCTCTGTGATGAGTGCATTCAACTCACAGACTTGAACGTTCCTTTTGATAGAACAGTTTAGAAACACTCCTTTTGTAGAATCTGCAGGTGTTTATTTGGAGCGATTTGAGGCCAAAGTTGGAAAAGGAAATGCCTTCAAATTAAAACTACGCAGAAGCATTCTCAGAAACTTCTTTGTGATGAGTGCATTCAACTCACCGACTTGAGCTTTCCTGTTGATAGAGCAGTTTGGAAACACTCCTTTTGTAAAATCTGCAAGTGTTCATTTCTAGCGCTTTGAGGCCTATGCTGGAAAAGTAAATATCTTCACATAATAACTAGACACAAGCATTCTCAGCAACTACTTTGTGATGAGTGCCTTCTATTCACAGAGTTAAACCTTCTTTTTCATAGGAGAGTTTTCAAACTCTCTTTTTGTAGAATCTGCAAGTGCATATTTGGAGCTGTTTGAGGCCAACGCTGGAAACGGAAACATCCTCACATAGAAACTAGACAGAAGCATTCTCAGAAAGTTCTGTGTGATGAGTGCATTCAACTCACGGACTTGAACGTTCCTTTTGATAGAACAGTTTAGAAACACTCCTTTTGTAGAATCTGCAAGTGTTTATTTGGAGCGCTTGGAGGCCTATGCTGGAAAAGGAAATGTCTTCAAATAACAACTACACAGAAGCATTCTCAGAAACTTCTTTGAGATGAGTGCATTCAACTCACAGAATTGAACCTTCCTTTTGAAAGAGGAGTTTTGATACACTCTTTTTGTAGAATCTGCAAGTGGATATTTGGAGGGTTTGAGGCCTATGCTGGGAAATGAAATATCTTCACCTAAAAACTAGACAGAAGCATTCTCAGAAACTTCTGTGGGATGAGTGCATTCAACTCACAGACTTGAGCATTCCTTTTGATAGAGCAGTTTGGAAACACCCCTTTTGTAAAATCTGCAAGTGTTTATTTGGAGCGCTTTGAGACATATGCTGGAAAAGGAAATATCTTCACATAATAACTAGACAGAAGCATTCTCAGAAACTTCTTTGTGATGAATGCATTCTACTCACAGAGTTGAAACTTCTTTTTCATAGAAGAGTTTTCAAACTCTCTTTTTGTAGAATCTGCAAGTGCATATTTGGAGCTCATTGGGGCCAACGCTGGAAACGGAAACATCCTCACATAGAAACTAGACAGAAGCATTCTCCGAAACTTGTTTGTGACGAGTGCACTCAACTCACAGACTTGAACCTTTCTTTTGAAAGAGCAGTTTTGGAACACTCATTTTGTAGAATCTCCTAGTGTATATTAGGAGCGCTGTGAGGCCTATGCTGGGAAATGAAATATCTTCACCTAAAAACTACACAGAAGCATTCTCAGAAACTTCTGTGTGATGAGTGCATTCAACTCACAGACTTGAAGGTTCCTTTTGATAGAACAGTTTTGAAACACACCTTTTGTAGAATCTGCAAGTGTTTATTTGGAGCGCTTGGAGGTCTATGCTGGAAAAGGAAATGTCTTCAAATAAGAACTACACAGACGCATTCTCAGAAACTTCTTTGTGATGAGTGCATTTAACTCACAGACTTGAACGTTCCTTTTGAAAGAGCAGTTTTGAAAAACTCTTTTTGTAGAATCTGCAAGTGGATATTTGGAGCGCTTTGAGGGCTCTGCTGGGAAAAGAAATATCTTCACCTAAAAACTAGACAGAAGCATTCTCAGAAACTTCTGTGTGATGAGTGCATTCAACTCACAGACTTGAACCTTCCTTTTGAAAGTACAGTTTTGAAACACTCTTTTTATAGAATCTGCAAGTGTATAATTGGAGCGGTTTGAGGCCTATGCTGGGAAATGAGGTATCTTCACCTAAAAACTAGGCAGAAGCATTCTCAGAAACTTCTGTGTGATGAGTGCATTCAACTCACAGACTTCAACATTCCTTTTGATAGAGCAGTTTGGAAACACTCCTTTTGTAAATCTGCAAGTGTTTATTTGGAGCGCTTAGAGGCCCAGGCTGGAAAAGGAAATATCTTCACATAATAACTAGACAGAAGTATTCTCAGAAAAGTCTTTGTGATGAGTGCATTCTACTCACAGAGTTGAACCTTCTTTTTGATAGAAGAGTTTTCAAACTCTCTTTTTGTAGAATCTGCATGGGCATACTTGGAGCTGTTTGGGAACAACGCTAGAAAAGGAAACATCCTCACATAGAAACTAGACAGAAGCATTCTCAGAAACTTGTTTTTGACGAGGGCACTCAACTCACAGACTTGAACCTTTCTTTTGAAAGAGCAGTTTTGGAACACTCTTTTTGTAGAATCTGCTAGTGTATATTTGGAGCGCTGTGAGGCCTATGCTGGGAAATGAAATATCTTCACCTAAAAACTAGACAGAAGCATTCTCAGAAATTTCTGTGTGATGAGTGCATTCAACTCACAGACTTGAACGTTCCTTTTGATAGAAGAGTTTTGAAACACTCCTTTTGTAGAATCTGCAGGTGTTTATTTGGACCGATTTGAGGTCTAAGTTGGAAAAGGAAATGTCTTCAAATTACAACTACACAGTAGCATTCTCAGAAACTTCTTTGTGATGAGTACATTCAACTCACAGACTTGAACCTTCCTTTTGAAAGAGCAGTTTGGAAACACTCTTTTTGTAGAATCTGCAAGTGGATATATGGAGCGCTTTGACGCCTATGCTGGGAAATGAAATATCTTCACCTAAAAACTAGACAGAAGCATTCTCAGAAACTTCTGTGTGATGAGTGCATTCAACTCACAGACTTGAGCTTTCCTTTTGATAGAGCAGTTTGGAAACACTCCTTTTGTAAAATCTGCAAGTGTTTATTTGGAGCGCTTTGAGACATATGCTGGAAAAGGAAATATCTTCACATAATAACTAGACAGAAGCATTCTCAGAAACTTCTTTGTGATGAATGCATTCTACTCACAGAGTTGAAACTTCTTTTTCATAGAAGAGTTTTCAAACTCTCTTTTTGTAGAATCTGCAAGTGCATATTTGGAGCTCATTGAGGCCAACGCTGGAAACGGAAACATCCTCACATAGAAACTAGACAGAAGCATTCTCCGAAACTAGTTTGTGACGAGTGCACTCAACTCACAGACTTGAACCTTTCTTTTGAAAGAGCAGTTTTGGAACACTCATTTTGTAGAATCTGCCAGTGTATATTAGGAGCGCTGTGAGGCCTATGCTGGGAAATGAAATATCTTCACCTAAAAACTAGACAGAAGCATTCTCAGAAACTTCTGTGTGATGAGTGCATTCAGCTCACAGACTTGAATGTTCCTTTTGATAGAACAGATTTGAAACACTCCTTTTGAAGAATCTGCAAGTGTTTATTTGGAGCGCTTGGAGGTCTATGCTGGAAAAGGAAATGTCTTCAAATAACAACTACACAGAAGCATTCTCAGAAACTTCTTTGAGATGAGTGCATTCAACTCACAGACTTGAACCTTCCTTTTGAAAGAGGAGTTTTGAAACACTCTTTTTGTAGAATCTGCAAGTGGATATTTGGAGGGCTTTGAGGCCTATGCTGGGAAATGAAATATCTTCTCCTAAAAATTAGAGAGAAGCATTCTCAGAAACTTCTGTGTGATGAGTGCATTCAACTCACAGACTTGAACTTTCCTTTTGATAGAAGAGTTTTGAAACACTCCTTTTGTAGAATCTGCAAGTGTTTATTTGGAGCGCTTGGAGTCCTACGCTAGAAAAGGAAATGTCTTCATATAACAACTAGACAGAAATATTCTCAGAAACTTCTTTGTGATGAGTGCATTCAACTCACAGAGGTGAACCTTCCTTTTGAAAGAGCAGTTTTGAAACACTCTTTTGGTAGAATCTGCAAGTGGATATTTGGATCGCTTTGAGGCCTATGCTGGGAAATGAAATATCTTCCCCTAAAAACTAGACAGAAGCATTCTCAGAAACTTCTGTGTGAAGAGTGCATTCAACTCACAGACTTGAGATTTCCTTTTGATAGAGCAGTTTGGAAACACTCCTTTTGTAAAATCTGCAAGTGTTTATTTGGAACGCTTTGAGTCCCAGGCTGGAAAACGAAATATCTTCACATAATAACTAGACAGAAGCATTCTCAGAAACTTCTTTGTGATGAATGCATTCTACTCACAGAGTTGAAACTTCTTTTTCATAGAAGAGTTTTCAAACTCTCTTTTTGTGGAATCTGCAAGTGCATATTTGGAGCTGATTGAGGCCAACCCTGGAAACGGAAACATCCTCACATAGAAACTAGATAGAAGCATTCTCCGAAACTAGTTTGTGACGAGTGCACTCAACTCACAGACTTGAATCTTTCTTTTGAAAGAGCAGTTTTGGAACACTCATTTTGTAGAATCTGCTAGTGTATATTAGGAGCCCTGTGAGGCCTATGCTGGGAAATGAAATATCTTCACCTAAAAACTAGACAGAAGCATTCTCAGAAACTTCTGTGTGATGAGTGCATTCAACTCACAGACTTGAATGTTCCTTTTGATAGAACAGTTTTGAAACACTCCTTTTGTAGAATCTGCAAGTGTTTATTTGGAGCGCTTGGAGGTCTATGCTGGAAAAGGAAATGTCTTCAAATAACAACTACACAGAAGCATTCTCAGAGACTTCTTTGTGATGAGTGCATTCAACTCACAGACTTGAACGTTCCTTTTGAAAGAGCAGTTTTGAAACACTCTTTTTGTAGAATCTGCAAGTGGATATTTGGAGCGCTTTGAGGGCTATACTGGGAAATGAAATATCTTCACCTAAAAACTAGACAGAAGCAGTCTCAGAAACTTCTGTGTGATGAGTGCATTCAACTCACAGACTTGAACCTTCCTTTTGAAAGTACAGTTTTGAAACACTCTTTTTATAGAATCTGCAAGTGGATATTTGGAGCGGTTTGAGGCCTATGCTGGGAAATGAGGTATCTTCACCTAAAAACTAGACAGACGCATTCTCGGAAACTTCTGTGTCATGAGTGCATTCAACTCGCAGACTTGAATATTCCTTTTGGTAGGGCAGTTTGGAAACACTCCTTTTGTAAATTCTGCAAGTGTTTATTTGGAGCGCTTTGAGGCCCAGGCTGGAAAAGGAAATATCTTCACATAATAACTAGAAAGAAGTATTCTCAGAAACGTCTTTGTGATGAGTGCATTCTACTCACAGAGTTGTACCTTCTTTTTGATAGAAGAGTTTTCAAACTCTCTTTTTGTAGAATCTGCATGGGCATATTTGGAGCTGTTTGGGAACAACGCTAGAAAAGGAAACATCCTCACATAGAAACTAGACAGAAGCATTCTCAAAAACTTGTTTTTGACGAGTGCACACAACTCACAGACTTGAACCTTTCTTTTGAAAGAGCAGTTTTGGAACACTCTTTTTGTAGAATCTGGTAGTGTATATTAGGAGCGCTGTGAGGCCTATGCTTGGAAATTAAATATCTTCACCTAAAAACTAGACAGAAGCATTCTCAGAAACTTCTGTGGGATGAGTGCATTCAACTCACAGACTTGAATATTCCTTTTGATAGAACAGTTTTGAAACACTCCTTTTGTAGAATCTGCAAGTGTTTATTTGCAGCGCTTGGGGGTCTAAGCTGGAAAAGGAAATGTCTTCAAATAACAACTACTCAGAAGCATTCTCAGAAACTTCTTTGTGATGAGTGCATTCAACTCACAGACTTGAACGTTCTTTTGATAGAGCAGTTTTGAAACACTCCTTTTGTAGAATCTGCAAGTGTTTATTTGGGGCGCTTGGAGGCCTATGCTGGAAAAGGAAATCTCCTCAAATAACAACTACACAGACGCATTCTCAGAAACTTCTTTGTGATGAGTGCATTCAACTCACAGACTTGAACCTTCCTTTTGAGAGAGCAGTTTTGAAACACTCTTTTTCTAGAATCTGCAAGTGGATATTTGGAGCGCTTTGAGGCCTAGGCTGGGAAATGAAGTATCTTCAACTAAAAACTAGACAGAAGCATTCTCAGAAACTTCTGTGTAATGATTGCATTCAACTCACAGACTTGAGCTTTCCTTTTGATAGAGCAGTTTGGAAACACTCCTTTTGAAAAATCTGCAAGTGTTCATTTGGAGGGCTTTGAGGCCTATGCTGGATAAGGAAATATCTTCACATAATAACTAGACAGAAGCATTCTCAGAAACTTCTTTGTGATGAGTGAATTCTATTCACAGAGTTAAACCTACTTTTTCATAGGAGAGTTTTCAAACTCTCTTTTTGTAGAATCTGCAAGTGCATATTTGGAGCTGTTTGAGGCCAACGCTGGAAACGGAAACATCCTCACATAGAAACTAGACAGAAGAATTCTCAGAAAGTTCTGTGTGATGATTGCATTCAACTCACCGACTTGAACGTTCCTTTTGATAGAACAGTTTAGAAACCCTCCTTTTGTAGAAACTGCAGGTGTTTATTTGGAGCGATTGGAGGCCTATGCAGGAAAAGGAAATATCTTCACATAATAACTAGACAGAAGTATTCTCAGAAACGTCTTTGTGATGAGTGCATTCTACTCAGAGAGTTGAACCTTCTTTTTGATAGAAGAGTTTTCAAACTCTTTTTGTAGAATCTGCATGGGCATATTGGGAGCTGCTTGGGAACAACGCTAGAAAAGGAAACATCCTCACATAGAAACTAGACAGAAGCATTCTCAGAAACTTGTTTTTGACGAGTGCACTCAACCCACAGACTTCAACCTTTCTTTTGAAAGAGCAGTTTTGGAACACTCATTTTGTAGAATCTGCTAGTGTATATTAGGAGCGCTGTGAGGCCTATGCTAAGAAATGAAATATCTTCACCTAAAAATTAGACAGAAGCGTTCTCAGAAATTTCTGTGTGATGAGTGCATTCAACTCACAGACTTGAATGTTCCTTTTGCTAGAACAGTTTTGAAACACTCCTTTTGTAGAATGGGCAAGTGTTTATTTGGAGCGCTTGGAGGTCTGTGCTGGAAAAGGAAATGTCTTCAAATAACAACTACACAGAAGAATTCTCAGAACCTTCTTTGTGATGAGTGCATTCAATTCACAGACTTGAACGTTCCTTTTGATAGAACAGTTTTGAAACCCTCCTTTTGTAGAATCTGCAAGTGTTTATTTAGAGCGCTTGGAGGCCTATGCTGGAAAAGGAAATGTCTTCAAATAACAACTACACAGAAGCATTCTCAGAAACTTCTTTGAGATGAGTGCATTCAACTCACAGACTTGAACCTTCCTTTTGAAAGAGGAGTTTTGAAACACTCTTTTTGTAGAATCTGCAAGTGGATATTTGGAGGGCTTTGAGGCCTATGCTGGGAAATGAAATATCTTCTCCTAAAAATTAGAGAGAAGCATTCTCAGAAACTTCTGTGTGATGAGTGCATTCAACTCACAGACTTGAACTTTCCTTTTGATAGAAGAGTTTTGAAACACTCCTTTTGTAGAATCTGCAAGTGTTTATTTGGAGCGCTTGGAGTCCTACGCTAGAAAAGGAAATGTCTTCATATAACAACTAGACAGAAATATTCTCAGAAACTTCTTTGTGATGAGTGCATTCAACTCACAGAGGTGAACCTTCCTTTTGAAAGAGCAGTTTTGAAACACTCTTTTGGTAGAATCTGCAAGTGGATATTTGGATCGCTTTGAGGCCTATGCTGGGAAATGAAATATCTTCCCCTAAAAACTAGACAGAAGCATTCTCAGAAACTTCTGTGTGAAGAGTGCATTCAACTCACAGACTTGAGATTTCCTTTTGATAGAGCAGTTTGGAAACACTCCTTTTGTAAAATCTGCAAGTGTTTATTTGGAACGCTTTGAGTCCCAGGCTGGAAAACGAAATATCTTCACATAATAACTAGACAGAAGCATTCTCAGAAACTTCTTTGTGATGAATGCATTCTACTCACAGAGTTGAAACTTCTTTTTCATAGAAGAGTTTTCAAACTCTCTTTTTGTGGAATCTGCAAGTGCATATTTGGAGCTGATTGAGGCCAACCCTGGAAACGGAAACATCCTCACATAGAAACTAGATAGAAGCATTCTCCGAAACTAGTTTGTGACGAGTGCACTCAACTCACAGACTTGAATCTTTCTTTTGAAAGAGCAGTTTTGGAACACTCATTTTGTAGAATCTGCTAGTGTATATTAGGAGCCCTGTGAGGCCTATGCTGGGAAATGAAATATCTTCACCTAAAAACTAGACAGAAGCATTCTCAGAAACTTCTGTGTGATGAGTGCATTCAACTCACAGACTTGAATGTTCCTTTTGATAGAACAGTTTTGAAACACTCCTTTTGTAGAATCTGCAAGTGTTTATTTGGAGCGCTTGGAGGTCTATGCTGGAAAAGGAAATGTCTTCAAATAACAACTACACAGAAGCATTCTCAGAGACTTCTTTGTGATGAGTGCATTCAACTCACAGACTTGAACGTTCCTTTTGAAAGAGCAGTTTTGAAACACTCTTTTTGTAGAATCTGCAAGTGGATATTTGGAGCGCTTTGAGGGCTATACTGGGAAATGAAATATCTTCACCTAAAAACTAGACAGAAGCAGTCTCAGAAACTTCTGTGTGATGAGTGCATTCAACTCACAGACTTGAACCTTCCTTTTGAAAGTACAGTTTTGAAACACTCTTTTTATAGAATCTGCAAGTGGATATTTGGAGCGGTTTGAGGCCTATGCTGGGAAATGAGGTATCTTCACCTAAAAACTAGACAGACGCATTCTCGGAAACTTCTGTGTCATGAGTGCATTCAACTCGCAGACTTGAATATTCCTTTTGGTAGGGCAGTTTGGAAACACTCCTTTTGTAAATTCTGCAAGTGTTTATTTGGAGCGCTTTGAGGCCCAGGCTGGAAAAGGAAATATCTTCACATAATAACTAGAAAGAAGTATTCTCAGAAACGTCTTTGTGATGAGTGCATTCTACTCACAGAGTTGTACCTTCTTTTTGATAGAAGAGTTTTCAAACTCTCTTTTTGTAGAATCTGCATGGGCATATTTGGAGCTGTTTGGGAACAACGCTAGAAAAGGAAACATCCTCACATAGAAACTAGACAGAAGCATTCTCAAAAACTTGTTTTTGACGAGTGCACACAACTCACAGACTTGAACCTTTCTTTTGAAAGAGCAGTTTTGGAACACTCTTTTTGTAGAATCTGGTAGTGTATATTAGGAGCGCTGTGAGGCCTATGCTTGGAAATTAAATATCTTCACCTAAAAACTAGACAGAAGCATTCTCAGAAACTTCTGTGGGATGAGTGCATTCAACTCACAGACTTGAACGTTCCTTTTGATAGAACAGTTTTGAAACACTCCTTTTGTAGAATCTGCAAGTGTTTATTTGCAGCGCTTGGGGGTCTAAGCTGGAAAAGGAAATGTCTTCAAATAACAACTACTCAGAAGCATTCTCAGAAACTTCTTTGTGATGAGTGCATTCAACTCACAGACTTGAACGTTCTTTTGATAGAGCAGTTTTGAAACACTCCTTTTGTAGAATCTGCAAGTGTTTATTTGGGGCGCTTGGAGGCCTATGCTGGAAAAGGAAATCTCCTCAAATAACAACTACACAGACGCATTCTCAGAAACTTCTTTGTGATGAGTGCATTCAACTCACAGACTTGAACCTTCCTTTTGAGAGAGCAGTTTTGAAACACTCTTTTTCTAGAATCTGCAAGTGGATATTTGGAGCGCTTTGAGGCCTAGGCTGGGAAATGAAGTATCTTCAACTAAAAACTAGACAGAAGCATTCTCAGAAACTTCTGTGTAATGATTGCATTCAACTCACAGACTTGAGCTTTCCTTTTGATAGAGCAGTTTGGAAACACTCCTTTTGAAAAATCTGCAAGTGTTCATTTGGAGGGCTTTGAGGCCTATGCTGGATAAGGAAATATCTTCACATAATAACTAGACAGAAGCATTCTCAGAAACTTCTTTGTGATGAGTGAATTCTATTCACAGAGTTAAACCTACTTTTTCATAGGAGAGTTTTCAAACTCTCTTTTTGTAGAATCTGCAAGTGCATATTTGGAGCTGTTTGAGGCCAACGCTGGAAACGGAAACATCCTCACATAGAAACTAGACAGAAGAATTCTCAGAAAGTTCTGTGTGATGATTGCATTCAACTCACCGACTTGAACGTTCCTTTTGATAGAACAGTTTAGAAACCCTCCTTTTGTAGAAACTGCAGGTGTTTATTTGGAGCGATTGGAGGCCTATGCAGGAAAAGGAAATATCTTCACATAATAACTAGACAGAAGTATTCTCAGAAACGTCTTTGTGATGAGTGCATTCTACTCAGAGAGTTGAACCTTCTTTTTGATAGAAGAGTTTTCAAACTCTTTTTGTAGAATCTGCATGGGCATATTGGGAGCTGCTTGGGAACAACGCTAGAAAAGGAAACATCCTCACATAGAAACTAGACAGAAGCATTCTCAGAAACTTGTTTTTGACGAGTGCACTCAACCCACAGACTTCAACCTTTCTTTTGAAAGAGCAGTTTTGGAACACTCATTTTGTAGAATCTGCTAGTGTATATTAGGAGCGCTGTGAGGCCTATGCTAAGAAATGAAATATCTTCACCTAAAAATTAGACAGAAGCGTTCTCAGAAATTTCTGTGTGATGAGTGCATTCAACTCACAGACTTGAATGTTCCTTTTGCTAGAACAGTTTTGAAACACTCCTTTTGTAGAATGGGCAAGTGTTTATTTGGAGCGCTTGGAGGTCTGTGCTGGAAAAGGAAATGTCTTCAAATAACAACTACACAGAAGAATTCTCAGAACCTTCTTTGTGATGAGTGCATTCAATTCACAGACTTGAACGTTCCTTTTGATAGAACAGTTTTGAAACCCTCCTTTTGTAGAATCTGCAAGTGTTTATTTAGAGCGCTTGGAGGCCTATGCTGGAAAAGGAAATGTCTTCAAATAACAACTACACAGAAGCATTCTCAGAAACTTCTTTGAGATGAGTGCATTCAACTCACAGACTTGAACCTTCCTTTTGAAAGAGGAGTTTTGAAACACTCTTTTTGTAGAATCTGCAAGTGGATATTTGGAGGGCTTTGAGGCCTATGCTGGGAAATGAAATATCTTCTCCTAAAAATTAGAGAGAAGCATTCTCAGAAACTTCTGTGTGATGAGTGCATTCAACTCACAGACTTGAACTTTCCTTTTGATAGAAGAGTTTTGAAACACTCCTTTTGTAGAATCTGCAAGTGTTTATTTGGAGCGCTTGGAGTCCTACGCTAGAAAAGGAAATGTCTTCATATAACAACTAGACAGAAATATTCTCAGAAACTTCTTTGTGATGAGTGCATTCAACTCACAGAGGTGAACCTTCCTTTTGAAAGAGCAGTTTTGAAACACTCTTTTGGTAGAATCTGCAAGTGGATATTTGGATCGCTTTGAGGCCTATGCTGGGAAATGAAATATCTTCCCCTAAAAACTAGACAGAAGCATTCTCAGAAACTTCTGTGTGAAGAGTGCATTCAACTCACAGACTTGAGATTTCCTTTTGATAGAGCAGTTTGGAAACACTCCTTTTGTAAAATCTGCAAGTGTTTATTTGGAACGCTTTGAGTCCCAGGCTGGAAAACGAAATATCTTCACATAATAACTAGACAGAAGCATTCTCAGAAACTTCTTTGTGATGAATGCATTCTACTCACAGAGTTGAAACTTCTTTTTCATAGAAGAGTTTTCAAACTCTCTTTTTGTGGAATCTGCAAGTGCATATTTGGAGCTGATTGAGGCCAACCCTGGAAACGGAAACATCCTCACATAGAAACTAGATAGAAGCATTCTCCGAAACTAGTTTGTGACGAGTGCACTCAACTCACAGACTTGAATCTTTCTTTTGAAAGAGCAGTTTTGGAACACTCATTTTGTAGAATCTGCTAGTGTATATTAGGAGCCCTGTGAGGCCTATGCTGGGAAATGAAATATCTTCACCTAAAAACTAGACAGAAGCATTCTCAGAAACTTCTGTGTGATGAGTGCATTCAACTCACAGACTTGAATGTTCCTTTTGATAGAACAGTTTTGAAACACTCCTTTTGTAGAATCTGCAAGTGTTTATTTGGAGCGCTTGGAGGTCTATGCTGGAAAAGGAAATGTCTTCAAATAACAACTACACAGAAGCATTCTCAGAGACTTCTTTGTGATGAGTGCATTCAACTCACAGACTTGAACGTTCCTTTTGAAAGAGCAGTTTTGAAACACTCTTTTTGTAGAATCTGCAAGTGGATATTTGGAGCGCTTTGAGGGCTATACTGGGAAATGAAATATCTTCACCTAAAAACTAGACAGAAGCAGTCTCAGAAACTTCTGTGTGATGAGTGCATTCAACTCACAGACTTGAACCTTCCTTTTGAAAGTACAGTTTTGAAACACTCTTTTTATAGAATCTGCAAGTGGATATTTGGAGCGGTTTGAGGCCTATGCTGGGAAATGAGGTATCTTCACCTAAAAACTAGACAGACGCATTCTCGGAAACTTCTGTGTCATGAGTGCATTCAACTCGCAGACTTGAATATTCCTTTTGGTAGGGCAGTTTGGAAACACTCCTTTTGTAAATTCTGCAAGTGTTTATTTGGAGCGCTTTGAGGCCCAGGCTGGAAAAGGAAATATCTTCACATAATAACTAGAAAGAAGTATTCTCAGAAACGTCTTTGTGATGAGTGCATTCTACTCACAGAGTTGTACCTTCTTTTTGATAGAAGAGTTTTCAAACTCTCTTTTTGTAGAATCTGCATGGGCATATTTGGAGCTGTTTGGGAACAACGCTAGAAAAGGAAACATCCTCACATAGAAACTAGACAGAAGCATTCTCAAAAACTTGTTTTTGACGAGTGCACACAACTCACAGACTTGAACCTTTCTTTTGAAAGAGCAGTTTTGGAACACTCTTTTTGTAGAATCTGGTAGTGTATATTAGGAGCGCTGTGAGGCCTATGCTTGGAAATTAAATATCTTCACCTAAAAACTAGACAGAAGCATTCTCAGAAACTTCTGTGGGATGAGTGCATTCAACTCACAGACTTGAACGTTCCTTTTGATAGAACAGTTTTGAAACACTCCTTTTGTAGAATCTGCAAGTGTTTATTTGCAGCGCTTGGGGGTCTAAGCTGGAAAAGGAAATGTCTTCAAATAACAACTACTCAGAAGCATTCTCAGAAACTTCTTTGTGATGAGTGCATTCAACTCACAGACTTGAACGTTCTTTTGATAGAGCAGTTTTGAAACACTCCTTTTGTAGAATCTGCAAGTGTTTATTTGGGGCGCTTGGAGGCCTATGCTGGAAAAGGAAATCTCCTCAAATAACAACTACACAGACGCATTCTCAGAAACTTCTTTGTGATGAGTGCATTCAACTCACAGACTTGAACCTTCCTTTTGAGAGAGCAGTTTTGAAACACTCTTTTTCTAGAATCTGCAAGTGGATATTTGGAGCGCTTTGAGGCCTAGGCTGGGAAATGAAGTATCTTCAACTAAAAACTAGACAGAAGCATTCTCAGAAACTTCTGTGTAATGATTGCATTCAACTCACAGACTTGAGCTTTCCTTTTGATAGAGCAGTTTGGAAACACTCCTTTTGAAAAATCTGCAAGTGTTCATTTGGAGGGCTTTGAGGCCTATGCTGGATAAGGAAATATCTTCACATAATAACTAGACAGAAGCATTCTCAGAAACTTCTTTGTGATGAGTGAATTCTATTCACAGAGTTAAACCTACTTTTTCATAGGAGAGTTTTCAAACTCTCTTTTTGTAGAATCTGCAAGTGCATATTTGGAGCTGTTTGAGGCCAACGCTGGAAACGGAAACATCCTCACATAGAAACTAGACAGAAGAATTCTCAGAAAGTTCTGTGTGATGATTGCATTCAACTCACCGACTTGAACGTTCCTTTTGATAGAACAGTTTAGAAACCCTCCTTTTGTAGAAACTGCAGGTGTTTATTTGGAGCGATTGGAGGCCTATGCAGGAAAAGGAAATATCTTCACATAATAACTAGACAGAAGTATTCTCAGAAACGTCTTTGTGATGAGTGCATTCTACTCAGAGAGTTGAACCTTCTTTTTGATAGAAGAGTTTTCAAACTCTTTTTGTAGAATCTGCATGGGCATATTGGGAGCTGCTTGGGAACAACGCTAGAAAAGGAAACATCCTCACATAGAAACTAGACAGAAGCATTCTCAGAAACTTGTTTTTGACGAGTGCACTCAACCCACAGACTTCAACCTTTCTTTTGAAAGAGCAGTTTTGGAACACTCATTTTGTAGAATCTGCTAGTGTATATTAGGAGCGCTGTGAGGCCTATGCTAAGAAATGAAATATCTTCACCTAAAAATTAGACAGAAGCGTTCTCAGAAATTTCTGTGTGATGAGTGCATTCAACTCACAGACTTGAATGTTCCTTTTGCTAGAACAGTTTTGAAACACTCCTTTTGTAGAATGGGCAAGTGTTTATTTGGAGCGCTTGGAGGTCTGTGCTGGAAAAGGAAATGTCTTCAAATAACAACTACACAGAAGAATTCTCAGAACCTTCTTTGTGATGAGTGCATTCAATTCACAGACTTGAACGTTCCTTTTGATAGAACAGTTTTGAAACCCTCCTTTTGTAGAATCTGCAAGTGTTTATTTAGAGCGCTTGGAGGCCTATGCTGGAAAAGGAAATGTCTTCAAATAACAACTACACAGAAGCATTCTCAGAAACTTCTTTGAGATGAGTGCATTCAACTCACAGACTTGAACCTTCCTTTTGAAAGAGGAGTTTTGAAACACTCTTTTTGTAGAATCTGCAAGTGGATATTTGGAGGGCTTTGAGGCCTATGCTGGGAAATGAAATATCTTCTCCTAAAAATTAGAGAGAAGCATTCTCAGAAACTTCTGTGTGATGAGTGCATTCAACTCACAGACTTGAACTTTCCTTTTGATAGAAGAGTTTTGAAACACTCCTTTTGTAGAATCTGCAAGTGTTTATTTGGAGCGCTTGGAGTCCTACGCTAGAAAAGGAAATGTCTTCATATAACAACTAGACAGAAATATTCTCAGAAACTTCTTTGTGATGAGTGCATTCAACTCACAGAGGTGAACCTTCCTTTTGAAAGAGCAGTTTTGAAACACTCTTTTGGTAGAATCTGCAAGTGGATATTTGGATCGCTTTGAGGCCTATGCTGGGAAATGAAATATCTTCCCCTAAAAACTAGACAGAAGCATTCTCAGAAACTTCTGTGTGAAGAGTGCATTCAACTCACAGACTTGAGATTTCCTTTTGATAGAGCAGTTTGGAAACACTCCTTTTGTAAAATCTGCAAGTGTTTATTTGGAACGCTTTGAGTCCCAGGCTGGAAAACGAAATATCTTCACATAATAACTAGACAGAAGCATTCTCAGAAACTTCTTTGTGATGAATGCATTCTACTCACAGAGTTGAAACTTCTTTTTCATAGAAGAGTTTTCAAACTCTCTTTTTGTGGAATCTGCAAGTGCATATTTGGAGCTGATTGAGGCCAACCCTGGAAACGGAAACATCCTCACATAGAAACTAGATAGAAGCATTCTCCGAAACTAGTTTGTGACGAGTGCACTCAACTCACAGACTTGAATCTTTCTTTTGAAAGAGCAGTTTTGGAACACTCATTTTGTAGAATCTGCTAGTGTATATTAGGAGCCCTGTGAGGCCTATGCTGGGAAATGAAATATCTTCACCTAAAAACTAGACAGAAGCATTCTCAGAAACTTCTGTGTGATGAGTGCATTCAACTCACAGACCTGAATGTTCCTTTTGATAGAACAGTTTTGAAACACACCTTTTGTAGAATCTGCAAGTGTTTATTTGGAGCGCTTGGAGGTCTATGCTGGAAAAGGAAATGTCTTCAAATAAGAACTACACAGACGCATTCTCAGAAACTTCTTTGTGATGAGTGCATTTAACTCACAGACTTGAACGTTCCTTTTGAAAGAGCAGTTTTGAAAAACTCTTTTTGTAGAATCTGCAAGTGGATATTTGGAGCGCTTTGAGGGCTCTGCTGGGAAAAGAAATATCTTCACCTAAAAACTAGACAGAAGCATTCTCAGAAACTTCTGTGTGATGAGTGCATTCAACTCACAGACTTGAACCTTCCTTTTGAAAGTACAGTTTTGAAACACTCTTTTTATAGAATCTGCAAGTGTATAATTGGAGCGGTTTGAGGCCTATGCTGGGAAATGAGGTATCTTCACCTAAAAACTAGGCAGAAGCATTCTCAGAAACTTCTGTGTGATGAGTGCATTCAACTCACAGACTTCAACATTCCTTTTGATAGAGCAGTTTGGAAACACTCCTTTTGTAAATCTGCAAGTGTTTATTTGGAGCGCTTAGAGGCCCAGGCTGGAAAAGGAAATATCTTCACATAATAACTAGACAGAAGTATTCTCAGAAAAGTCTTTGTGATGAGTGCATTCTACTCACAGAGTTGAACCTTCTTTTTGATAGAAGAGTTTTCAAACTCTCTTTTTGTAGAATCTGCATGGGCATACTTGGAGCTGTTTGGGAACAACGCTAGAAAAGGAAACATCCTCACATAGAAACTAGACAGAAGCATTCTCAGAAACTTGTTTTTGACGAGGGCACTCAACTCACAGACTTGAACCTTTCTTTTGAAAGAGCAGTTTTGGAACACTCTTTTTGTAGAATCTGCTAGTGTATATTTGGAGCGCTGTGAGGCCTATGCTGGGAAATGAAATATCTTCACCTAAAAACTAGACAGAAGCATTCTCAGAAATTTCTGTGTGATGAGTGCATTCAACTCACAGACTTGAACGTTCCTTTTGATAGAAGAGTTTTGAAACACTCCTTTTGTAGAATCTGCAGGTGTTTATTTGGACCGATTTGAGGTCTAAGTTGGAAAAGGAAATGTCTTCAAATTACAACTACACAGTAGCATTCTCAGAAACTTCTTTGTGATGAGTACATTCAACTCACAGACTTGAACCTTCCTTTTGAAAGAGCAGTTTGGAAACACTCTTTTTGTAGAATCTGCAAGTGGATATATGGAGCGCTTTGACGCCTATGCTGGGAAATGAAATATCTTCACCTAAAAACTAGACAGAAGCATTCTCAGAAACTTCTGTGTGATGAGTGCATTCAACTCACAGACTTGAGCTTTCCTTTTGATAGAGCAGTTTGGAAACACTCCTTTTGTAAAATCTGCAAGTGTTTATTTGGAGCGCTTTGAGACATATGCTGGAAAAGGAAATATCTTCACATAATAACTAGACAGAAGCATTCTCAGAAACTTCTTTGTGATGAATGCATTCTACTCACAGAGTTGAAACTTCTTTTTCATAGAAGAGTTTTCAAACTCTCTTTTTGTAGAATCTGCAAGTGCATATTTGGAGCTCATTGAGGCCAACGCTGGAAACGGAAACATCCTCACATAGAAACTAGACAGAAGCATTCTCCGAAACTAGTTTGTGACGAGTGCACTCAACTCACAGACTTGAACCTTTCTTTTGAAAGAGCAGTTTTGGAACACTCATTTTGTAGAATCTGCCAGTGTATATTAGGAGCGCTGTGAGGCCTATGCTGGGAAATGAAATATCTTCACCTAAAAACTAGACAGAAGCATTCTCAGAAACTTCTGTGTGATGAGTGCATTCAGCTCACAGACTTGAATGTTCCTTTTGATAGAACAGATTTGAAACACTCCTTTTGAAGAATCTGCAAGTGTTTATTTGGAGCGCTTGGAGGTCTATGCTGGAAAAGGAAATGTCTTCAAATAACAACTACACAGAAGCATTCTCAGAAACTTCTTTGAGATGAGTGCATTCAACTCACAGACTTGAACCTTCCTTTTGAAAGAGGAGTTTTGAAACACTCTTTTTGTAGAATCTGCAAGTGGATATTTGGAGGGCTTTGAGGCCTATGCTGGGAAATGAAATATCTTCTCCTAAAAATTAGAGAGAAGCATTCTCAGAAACTTCTGTGTGATGAGTGCATTCAACTCACAGACTTGAACTTTCCTTTTGATAGAAGAGTTTTGAAACACTCCTTTTGTAGAATCTGCAAGTGTTTATTTGGAGCGCTTGGAGTCCTACGCTAGAAAAGGAAATGTCTTCATATAACAACTAGACAGAAATATTCTCAGAAACTTCTTTGTGATGAGTGCATTCAACTCACAGAGGTGAACCTTCCTTTTGAAAGAGCAGTTTTGAAACACTCTTTTGGTAGAATCTGCAAGTGGATATTTGGATCGCTTTGAGGCCTATGCTGGGAAATGAAATATCTTCCCCTAAAAACTAGACAGAAGCATTCTCAGAAACTTCTGTGTGAAGAGTGCATTCAACTCACAGACTTGAGATTTCCTTTTGATAGAGCAGTTTGGAAACACTCCTTTTGTAAAATCTGCAAGTGTTTATTTGGAACGCTTTGAGTCCCAGGCTGGAAAACGAAATATCTTCACATAATAACTAGACAGAAGCATTCTCAGAAACTTCTTTGTGATGAATGCATTCTACTCACAGAGTTGAAACTTCTTTTTCATAGAAGAGTTTTCAAACTCTCTTTTTGTGGAATCTGCAAGTGCATATTTGGAGCTGATTGAGGCCAACCCTGGAAACGGAAACATCCTCACATAGAAACTAGATAGAAGCATTCTCCGAAACTAGTTTGTGACGAGTGCACTCAACTCACAGACTTGAATCTTTCTTTTGAAAGAGCAGTTTTGGAACACTCATTTTGTAGAATCTGCTAGTGTATATTAGGAGCCCTGTGAGGCCTATGCTGGGAAATGAAATATCTTCACCTAAAAACTAGACAGAAGCATTCTCAGAAACTTCTGTGTGATGAGTGCATTCAACTCACAGACTTGAATGTTCCTTTTGATAGAACAGTTTTGAAACACTCCTTTTGTAGAATCTGCAAGTGTTTATTTGGAGCGCTTGGAGGTCTATGCTGGAAAAGGAAATGTCTTCAAATAACAACTACACAGAAGCATTCTCAGAGACTTCTTTGTGATGAGTGCATTCAACTCACAGACTTGAACGTTCCTTTTGAAAGAGCAGTTTTGAAACACTCTTTTTGTAGAATCTGCAAGTGGATATTTGGAGCGCTTTGAGGGCTATACTGGGAAATGAAATATCTTCACCTAAAAACTAGACAGAAGCAGTCTCAGAAACTTCTGTGTGATGAGTGCATTCAACTCACAGACTTGAACCTTCCTTTTGAAAGTACAGTTTTGAAACACTCTTTTTATAGAATCTGCAAGTGGATATTTGGAGCGGTTTGAGGCCTATGCTGGGAAATGAGGTATCTTCACCTAAAAACTAGACAGACGCATTCTCGGAAACTTCTGTGTCATGAGTGCATTCAACTCGCAGACTTGAATATTCCTTTTGGTAGGGCAGTTTGGAAACACTCCTTTTGTAAATTCTGCAAGTGTTTATTTGGAGCGCTTTGAGGCCCAGGCTGGAAAAGGAAATATCTTCACATAATAACTAGAAAGAAGTATTCTCAGAAACGTCTTTGTGATGAGTGCATTCTACTCACAGAGTTGTACCTTCTTTTTGATAGAAGAGTTTTCAAACTCTCTTTTTGTAGAATCTGCATGGGCATATTTGGAGCTGTTTGGGAACAACGCTAGAAAAGGAAACATCCTCACATAGAAACTAGACAGAAGCATTCTCAAAAACTTGTTTTTGACGAGTGCACACAACTCACAGACTTGAACCTTTCTTTTGAAAGAGCAGTTTTGGAACACTCTTTTTGTAGAATCTGGTAGTGTATATTAGGAGCGCTGTGAGGCCTATGCTTGGAAATTAAATATCTTCACCTAAAAACTAGACAGAAGCATTCTCAGAAACTTCTGTGGGATGAGTGCATTCAACTCACAGACTTGAATATTCCTTTTGATAGAACAGTTTTGAAACACTCCTTTTGTAGAATCTGCAAGTGTTTATTTGCAGCGCTTGGGGGTCTAAGCTGGAAAAGGAAATGTCTTCAAATAACAACTACTCAGAAGCATTCTCAGAAACTTCTTTGTGATGAGTGCATTCAACTCACAGACTTGAACGTTCTTTTGATAGAGCAGTTTTGAAACACTCCTTTTGTAGAATCTGCAAGTGTTTATTTGGGGCGCTTGGAGGCCTATGCTGGAAAAGGAAATCTCCTCAAATAACAACTACACAGACGCATTCTCAGAAACTTCTTTGTGATGAGTGCATTCAACTCACAGACTTGAACCTTCCTTTTGAGAGAGCAGTTTTGAAACACTCTTTTTCTAGAATCTGCAAGTGGATATTTGGAGCGCTTTGAGGCCTAGGCTGGGAAATGAAGTATCTTCAACTAAAAACTAGACAGAAGCATTCTCAGAAACTTCTGTGTAATGATTGCATTCAACTCACAGACTTGAGCTTTCCTTTTGATAGAGCAGTTTGGAAACACTCCTTTTGAAAAATCTGCAAGTGTTCATTTGGAGGGCTTTGAGGCCTATGCTGGATAAGGAAATATCTTCACATAATAACTAGACAGAAGCATTCTCAGAAACTTCTTTGTGATGAGTGAATTCTATTCACAGAGTTAAACCTACTTTTTCATAGGAGAGTTTTCAAACTCTCTTTTTGTAGAATCTGCAAGTGCATATTTGGAGCTGTTTGAGGCCAACGCTGGAAACGGAAACATCCTCACATAGAAACTAGACAGAAGAATTCTCAGAAAGTTCTGTGTGATGATTGCATTCAACTCACCGACTTGAACGTTCCTTTTGATAGAACAGTTTAGAAACCCTCCTTTTGTAGAAACTGCAGGTGTTTATTTGGAGCGATTGGAGGCCTATGCAGGAAAAGGAAATATCTTCACATAATAACTAGACAGAAGTATTCTCAGAAACGTCTTTGTGATGAGTGCATTCTACTCAGAGAGTTGAACCTTCTTTTTGATAGAAGAGTTTTCAAACTCTTTTTGTAGAATCTGCATGGGCATATTGGGAGCTGCTTGGGAACAACGCTAGAAAAGGAAACATCCTCACATAGAAACTAGACAGAAGCATCCTCAGAAACTTGTTTTTGACGAGTGCACTCAACCCACAGACTTCAACCTTTCTTTTGAAAGAGCAGTTTTGGAACACTCATTTTGTAGAATCTGCTAGTGTATATTAGGAGCGCTGTGAGGCCTATGCTAAGAAATGAAATATCTTCACCTAAAAATTAGACAGAAGCGTTCTCAGAAATTTCTGTGTGATGAGTGCATTCAACTCACAGACTTGAATGTTCCTTTTGCTAGAACAGTTTTGAAACACTCCTTTTGTAGAATGGGCAAGTGTTTATTTGGAGCGCTTGGAGGTCTGTGCTGGAAAAGGAAATGTCTTCAAATAACAACTACACAGAAGAATTCTCAGAACCTTCTTTGTGATGAGTGCATTCAATTCACAGACTTGAACGTTCCTTTTGATAGAACAGTTTTGAAACCCTCCTTTTGTAGAATCTGCAAGTGTTTATTTAGAGCGCTTGGAGGCCTATGCTGGAAAAGGAAATGTCTTCAAATAACAACTACACAGAAGCATTCTCAGAAACTTCTTTGAGATGAGTGCATTCAACTCACAGACTTGAACCTTCCTTTTGAAAGAGGAGTTTTGAAACACTCTTTTTGTAGAATCTGCAAGTGGATATTTGGAGGGCTTTGAGGCCTATGCTGGGAAATGAAATATCTTCTCCTAAAAATTAGAGAGAAGCATTCTCAGAAACTTCTGTGTGATGAGTGCATTCAACTCACAGACTTGAACTTTCCTTTTGATAGAAGAGTTTTGAAACACTCCTTTTGTAGAATCTGCAAGTGTTTATTTGGAGCGCTTGGAGTCCTACGCTAGAAAAGGAAATGTCTTCATATAACAACTAGACAGAAATATTCTCAGAAACTTCTTTGTGATGAGTGCATTCAACTCACAGAGGTGAACCTTCCTTTTGAAAGAGCAGTTTTGAAACACTCTTTTGGTAGAATCTGCAAGTGGATATTTGGATCGCTTTGAGGCCTATGCTGGGAAATGAAATATCTTCCCCTAAAAACTAGACAGAAGCATTCTCAGAAACTTCTGTGTGAAGAGTGCATTCAACTCACAGACTTGAGATTTCCTTTTGATAGAGCAGTTTGGAAACACTCCTTTTGTAAAATCTGCAAGTGTTTATTTGGAACGCTTTGAGTCCCAGGCTGGAAAACGAAATATCTTCACATAATAACTAGACAGAAGCATTCTCAGAAACTTCTTTGTGATGAATGCATTCTACTCACAGAGTTGAAACTTCTTTTTCATAGAAGAGTTTTCAAACTCTCTTTTTGTGGAATCTGCAAGTGCATATTTGGAGCTGATTGAGGCCAACCCTGGAAACGGAAACATCCTCACATAGAAACTAGATAGAAGCATTCTCCGAAACTAGTTTGTGACGAGTGCACTCAACTCACAGACTTGAATCTTTCTTTTGAAAGAGCAGTTTTGGAACACTCATTTTGTAGAATCTGCTAGTGTATATTAGGAGCCCTGTGAGGCCTATGCTGGGAAATGAAATATCTTCACCTAAAAACTAGACAGAAGCATTCTCAGAAACTTCTGTGTGATGAGTGCATTCAACTCACAGACCTGAATGTTCCTTTTGATAGAACAGTTTTGAAACACACCTTTTGTAGAATCTGCAAGTGTTTATTTGGAGCGCTTGGAGGTCTATGCTGGAAAAGGAAATGTCTTCAAATAAGAACTACACAGACGCATTCTCAGAAACTTCTTTGTGATGAGTGCATTTAACTCACAGACTTGAACGTTCCTTTTGAAAGAGCAGTTTTGAAAAACTCTTTTTGTAGAATCTGCAAGTGGATATTTGGAGCGCTTTGAGGGCTCTGCTGGGAAAAGAAATATCTTCACCTAAAAACTAGACAGAAGCATTCTCAGAAACTTCTGTGTGATGAGTGCATTCAACTCACAGACTTGAACCTTCCTTTTGAAAGTACAGTTTTGAAACACTCTTTTTATAGAATCTGCAAGTGTATAATTGGAGCGGTTTGAGGCCTATGCTGGGAAATGAGGTATCTTCACCTAAAAACTAGGCAGAAGCATTCTCAGAAACTTCTGTGTGATGAGTGCATTCAACTCACAGACTTCAACATTCCTTTTGATAGAGCAGTTTGGAAACACTCCTTTTGTAAATCTGCAAGTGTTTATTTGGAGCGCTTAGAGGCCCAGGCTGGAAAAGGAAATATCTTCACATAATAACTAGACAGAAGTATTCTCAGAAAAGTCTTTGTGATGAGTGCATTCTACTCACAGAGTTGAACCTTCTTTTTGATAGAAGAGTTTTCAAACTCTCTTTTTGTAGAATCTGCATGGGCATACTTGGAGCTGTTTGGGAACAACGCTAGAAAAGGAAACATCCTCACATAGAAACTAGACAGAAGCATTCTCAGAAACTTGTTTTTGACGAGGGCACTCAACTCACAGACTTGAACCTTTCTTTTGAAAGAGCAGTTTTGGAACACTCTTTTTGTAGAATCTGCTAGTGTATATTTGGAGCGCTGTGAGGCCTATGCTGGGAAATGAAATATCTTCACCTAAAAACTAGACAGAAGCATTCTCAGAAATTTCTGTGTGATGAGTGCATTCAACTCACAGACTTGAACGTTCCTTTTGATAGAAGAGTTTTGAAACACTCCTTTTGTAGAATCTGCAGGTGTTTATTTGGACCGATTTGAGGTCTAAGTTGGAAAAGGAAATGTCTTCAAATTACAACTACACAGTAGCATTCTCAGAAACTTCTTTGTGATGAGTACATTCAACTCACAGACTTGAACCTTCCTTTTGAAAGAGCAGTTTGGAAACACTCTTTTTGTAGAATCTGCAAGTGGATATATGGAGCGCTTTGACGCCTATGCTGGGAAATGAAATATCTTCACCTAAAAACTAGACAGAAGCATTCTCAGAAACTTCTGTGTGATGAGTGCATTCAACTCACAGACTTGAGCTTTCCTTTTGATAGAGCAGTTTGGAAACACTCCTTTTGTAAAATCTGCAAGTGTTTATTTGGAGCGCTTTGAGACATATGCTGGAAAAGGAAATATCTTCACATAATAACTAGACAGAAGCATTCTCAGAAACTTCTTTGTGATGAATGCATTCTACTCACAGAGTTGAAACTTCTTTTTCATAGAAGAGTTTTCAAACTCTCTTTTTGTAGAATCTGCAAGTGCATATTTGGAGCTCATTGAGGCCAACGCTGGAAACGGAAACATCCTCACATAGAAACTAGACAGAAGCATTCTCCGAAACTAGTTTGTGACGAGTGCACTCAACTCACAGACTTGAACCTTTCTTTTGAAAGAGCAGTTTTGGAACACTCATTTTGTAGAATCTGCCAGTGTATATTAGGAGCGCTGTGAGGCCTATGCTGGGAAATGAAATATCTTCACCTAAAAACTAGACAGAAGCATTCTCAGAAACTTCTGTGTGATGAGTGCATTCAGCTCACAGACTTGAATGTTCCTTTTGATAGAACAGATTTGAAACACTCCTTTTGAAGAATCTGCAAGTGTTTATTTGGAGCGCTTGGAGGTCTATGCTGGAAAAGGAAATGTCTTCAAATAACAACTACACAGAAGCATTCTCAGAAACTTCTTTGAGATGAGTGCATTCAACTCACAGACTTGAACCTTCCTTTTGAAAGAGGAGTTTTGAAACACTCTTTTTGTAGAATCTGCAAGTGGATATTTGGAGGGCTTTGAGGCCTATGCTGGGAAATGAAATATCTTCTCCTAAAAATTAGAGAGAAGCATTCTCAGAAACTTCTGTGTGATGAGTGCATTCAACTCACAGACTTGAACTTTCCTTTTGATAGAAGAGTTTTGAAACACTCCTTTTGTAGAATCTGCAAGTGTTTATTTGGAGCGCTTGGAGTCCTACGCTAGAAAAGGAAATGTCTTCATATAACAACTAGACAGAAATATTCTCAGAAACTTCTTTGTGATGAGTGCATTCAACTCACAGAGGTGAACCTTCCTTTTGAAAGAGCAGTTTTGAAACACTCTTTTGGTAGAATCTGCAAGTGGATATTTGGATCGCTTTGAGGCCTATGCTGGGAAATGAAATATCTTCCCCTAAAAACTAGACAGAAGCATTCTCAGAAACTTCTGTGTGAAGAGTGCATTCAACTCACAGACTTGAGATTTCCTTTTGATAGAGCAGTTTGGAAACACTCCTTTTGTAAAATCTGCAAGTGTTTATTTGGAACGCTTTGAGTCCCAGGCTGGAAAACGAAATATCTTCACATAATAACTAGACAGAAGCATTCTCAGAAACTTCTTTGTGATGAATGCATTCTACTCACAGAGTTGAAACTTCTTTTTCATAGAAGAGTTTTCAAACTCTCTTTTTGTGGAATCTGCAAGTGCATATTTGGAGCTGATTGAGGCCAACCCTGGAAACGGAAACATCCTCACATAGAAACTAGATAGAAGCATTCTCCGAAACTAGTTTGTGACGAGTGCACTCAACTCACAGACTTGAATCTTTCTTTTGAAAGAGCAGTTTTGGAACACTCATTTTGTAGAATCTGCTAGTGTATATTAGGAGCCCTGTGAGGCCTATGCTGGGAAATGAAATATCTTCACCTAAAAACTAGACAGAAGCATTCTCAGAAACTTCTGTGTGATGAGTGCATTCAACTCACAGACTTGAATGTTCCTTTTGATAGAACAGTTTTGAAACACTCCTTTTGTAGAATCTGCAAGTGTTTATTTGGAGCGCTTGGAGGTCTATGCTGGAAAAGGAAATGTCTTCAAATAACAACTACACAGAAGCATTCTCAGAGACTTCTTTGTGATGAGTGCATTCAACTCACAGACTTGAACGTTCCTTTTGAAAGAGCAGTTTTGAAACACTCTTTTTGTAGAATCTGCAAGTGGATATTTGGAGCGCTTTGAGGGCTATACTGGGAAATGAAATATCTTCACCTAAAAACTAGACAGAAGCAGTCTCAGAAACTTCTGTGTGATGAGTGCATTCAACTCACAGACTTGAACCTTCCTTTTGAAAGTACAGTTTTGAAACACTCTTTTTATAGAATCTGCAAGTGGATATTTGGAGCGGTTTGAGGCCTATGCTGGGAAATGAGGTATCTTCACCTAAAAACTAGACAGACGCATTCTCGGAAACTTCTGTGTCATGAGTGCATTCAACTCGCAGACTTGAATATTCCTTTTGGTAGGGCAGTTTGGAAACACTCCTTTTGTAAATTCTGCAAGTGTTTATTTGGAGCGCTTTGAGGCCCAGGCTGGAAAAGGAAATATCTTCACATAATAACTAGAAAGAAGTATTCTCAGAAACGTCTTTGTGATGAGTGCATTCTACTCACAGAGTTGTACCTTCTTTTTGATAGAAGAGTTTTCAAACTCTCTTTTTGTAGAATCTGCATGGGCATATTTGGAGCTGTTTGGGAACAACGCTAGAAAAGGAAACATCCTCACATAGAAACTAGACAGAAGCATTCTCAAAAACTTGTTTTTGACGAGTGCACACAACTCACAGACTTGAACCTTTCTTTTGAAAGAGCAGTTTTGGAACACTCTTTTTGTAGAATCTGGTAGTGTATATTAGGAGCCCTGTGAGGCCTATGCTTGGAAATTAAATATCTTCACCTAAAAACTAGACAGAAGCATTCTCAGAAACTTCTGTGGGATGAGTGCATTCAACTCACAGACTTGAATATTCCTTTTGATAGAACAGTTTTGAAACACTCCTTTTGTAGAATCTGCAAGTGTTTATTTGCAGCGCTTGGGGGTCTAAGCTGGAAAAGGAAATGTCTTCAAATAACAACTACTCAGAAGCATTCTCAGAAACTTCTTTGTGATGAGTGCATTCAACTCACAGACTTGAACGTTCTTTTGATAGAGCAGTTTTGAAACACTCCTTTTGTAGAATCTGCAAGTGTTTATTTGGGGCGCTTGGAGGCCTATGCTGGAAAAGGAAATCTCCTCAAATAACAACTACACAGACGCATTCTCAGAAACTTCTTTGTGATGAGTGCATTCAACTCACAGACTTGAACCTTCCTTTTGAGAGAGCAGTTTTGAAACACTCTTTTTCTAGAATCTGCAAGTGGATATTTGGAGCGCTTTGAGGCCTAGGCTGGGAAATGAAGTATCTTCAACTAAAAACTAGACAGAAGCATTCTCAGAAACTTCTGTGTAATGATTGCATTCAACTCACAGACTTGAGCTTTCCTTTTGATAGAGCAGTTTGGAAACACTCCTTTTGAAAAATCTGCAAGTGTTCATTTGGAGGGCTTTGAGGCCTATGCTGGATAAGGAAATATCTTCACATAATAACTAGACAGAAGCATTCTCAGAAACTTCTTTGTGATGAGTGAATTCTATTCACAGAGTTAAACCTACTTTTTCATAGGAGAGTTTTCAAACTCTCTTTTTGTAGAATCTGCAAGTGCATATTTGGAGCTGTTTGAGGCCAACGCTGGAAACGGAAACATCCTCACATAGAAACTAGACAGAAGAATTCTCAGAAAGTTCTGTGTGATGATTGCATTCAACTCACCGACTTGAACGTTCCTTTTGATAGAACAGTTTAGAAACCCTCCTTTTGTAGAAACTGCAGGTGTTTATTTGGAGCGATTGGAGGCCTATGCAGGAAAAGGAAATATCTTCACATAATAACTAGACAGAAGTATTCTCAGAAACGTCTTTGTGATGAGTGCATTCTACTCAGAGAGTTGAACCTTCTTTTTGATAGAAGAGTTTTCAAACTCTTTTTGTAGAATCTGCATGGGCATATTGGGAGCTGCTTGGGAACAACGCTAGAAAAGGAAACATCCTCACATAGAAACTAGACAGAAGCATTCTCAGAAACTTGTTTTTGACGAGTGCACTCAACTCACAGACTTCAACCTTTCTTTTGAAAGAGCAGTTTTGGAACACTCATTTTGTAGAATCTGCTAGTGTATATTAGGAGCGCTGTGAGGCCTATGCTAAGAAATGAAATATCTTCACCTAAAAATTAGACAGAAGCATTCTCAGAAATTTCTGTGTGATGAGTGCATTCAACTCACAGACTTGAATGTTCCTTTTGCTAGAACAGTTTTGAAACACTCCTTTTGTAGAATGGGCAAGTGTTTATTTGGAGCGCTTGGAGGTCTGTGCTGGAAAAGGAAATGTCTTCAAATAACAACTACACAGAAGAATTCTCAGAACCTTCTTTGTGATGAGTGCATTCAATTCACAGACTTGAACGTTCCTTTTGATAGAACAGTTTTGAAACCCTCCTTTTGTAGAATCTGCAAGTGTTTATTTAGAGCGCTTGGAGGCCTATGCTGGAAAAGGAAATGTCTTCAAATAACAACTACACAGAAGCATTCTCAGAAACTTCTTTGAGATGAGTGCATTCAACTCACAGACTTGAACCTTCCTTTTGAAAGAGGAGTTTTGAAACACTCTTTTTGTAGAATCTGCAAGTGGATATTTGGAGGGCTTTGAGGCCTATGCTGGGAAATGAAATATTTTCACCTAAAAACTAGACAGAAGCATTCTCAGAAACTTCTGTGTGATGAGTGCATTCAACTCACAGACTTGAACGTTCCTTTTGATAGAACAGTTTAGAAACACTCCTTTTGTAGAATCTGCAGGTGTTTATTTGGAGCGATTTGAGGCCAAAGTTGGAAAAGGAAATGCCTTCAAATTAAAACTACGCAGAAGCATTCTCAGAAACTTCTTTGTGATGAGTGCATTCAACTCACCGACTTGAGCTTTCCTGTTGATAGAGCAGTTTGGAAACACTCCTTTTGTAAAATCTGCAAGTGTTCATTTCTAGCGCTTTGAGGCCTATGCTGGAAAAGTAAATATCTTCACATAATAACTAGACACAAGCATTCTCAGCAACTACTTTGTGATGAGTGCCTTCTATTCACAGAGTTAAACCTTCTTTTTCATAGGAGAGTTTTCAAACTCTCTTTTTGTAGAATCTGCAAGTGCATATTTGGAGCTGTTTGAGGCCAACGCTGGAAACGGAAACATCCTCACATAGAAACTAGACAGAAGCATTCTCAGAAAGTTCTGTGTGATGAGTGCATTCAACTCACGGACTTGAACGTTCCTTTTGATAGAACAGTTTAGAAACACTCCTTTTGTAGAATCTGCAAGTGTTTATTTGGAGCGCTTGGAGGCCTATGCTGGAAAAGGAAATGTCTTCAAATAACAACTACACAGAAGCATTCTCAGAAACTTCTTTGAGATGAGTGCATTCAACTCACAGAATTGAACCTTCCTTTTGAAAGAGGAGTTTTGATACACTCTTTTTGTAGAATCTGCAAGTGGATATTTGGAGGGTTTGAGGCCTATGCTGGGAAATGAAATATCTTCACCTAAAAACTAGACAGAAGCATTCTCAGAAACTTCTGTGTGATGAGTGCATTCAACTCACGGACTTGAGCATTCCTTTTGATAGAGCAGTTTGGAAACACCCCTTTTGTAAAATCTGCAAGTGTTTATTTGGAGCGCTTTGAGACATATGCTGGAAAAGGAAATATCTTCACATAATAACTAGACAGAAGCATTCTCAGAAACTTCTTTGTGATGAATGCATTCTACTCACAGAGTTGAAACTTCTTTTTCATAGAAGAGTTTTCAAACTCTCTTTTTGTAGAATCTGCAAGTGCATATTTGGAGCTCATTGGGGCCAACGCTGGAAACGGAAACATCCTCACATAGAAACTAGACAGAAGCATTCTCCGAAACTTGTTTGTGACGAGTGCACTCAACTCACAGACTTGAACCTTTCTTTTGAAAGAGCAGTTTTGGAACACTCATTTTGTAGAATCTCCTAGTGTATATTAGGAGCGCTGTGAGGCCTATGCTGGGAAATGAAATATCTTCACCTAAAAACTACACAGAAGCATTCTCAGAAACTTCTGTGTGATGAGTGCATTCAACTCACAGACTTGAAGGTTCCTTTTGATAGAACAGTTTTGAAACACACCTTTTGTAGAATCTGCAAGTGTTTATTTGGAGCGCTTGGAGGTCTATGCTGGAAAAGGAAATGTCTTCAAATAAGAACTACACAGACGCATTCTCAGAAACTTCTTTGTGATGAGTGCATTTAACTCACAGACTTGAACGTTCCTTTTGAAAGAGCAGTTTTGAAAAACTCTTTTTGTAGAATCTGCAAGTGGATATTTGGAGCGCTTTGAGGGCTCTGCTGGGAAAAGAAATATCTTCACCTAAAAACTAGACAGAAGCATTCTCAGAAACTTCTGTGTGATGAGTGCATTCAACTCACAGACTTGAACCTTCCTTTTGAAAGTACAGTTTTGAAACACTCTTTTTATAGAATCTGCAAGTGTATAATTGGAGCGGTTTGAGGCCTATGCTGGGAAATGAGGTATCTTCACCTAAAAACTAGGCAGAAGCATTCTCAGAAACTTCTGTGTGATGAGTGCATTCAACTCACAGACTTCAACATTCCTTTTGATAGAGCAGTTTGGAAACACTCCTTTTGTAAATCTGCAAGTGTTTATTTGGAGCGCTTAGAGGCCCAGGCTGGAAAAGGAAATATCTTCACATAATAACTAGACAGAAGTATTCTCAGAAAAGTCTTTGTGATGAGTGCATTCTACTCACAGAGTTGAACCTTCTTTTTGATAGAAGAGTTTTCAAACTCTCTTTTTGTAGAATCTGCATGGGCATACTTGGAGCTGTTTGGGAACAACGCTAGAAAAGGAAACATCCTCACATAGAAACTAGACAGAAGCATTCTCAGAAACTTGTTTTTGACGAGGGCACTCAACTCACAGACTTGAACCTTTCTTTTGAAAGAGCAGTTTTGGAACACTCTTTTTGTAGAATCTGCTAGTGTATATTTGGAGCGCTGTGAGGCCTATGCTGGGAAATGAAATATCTTCACCTAAAAACTAGACAGAAGCATTCTCAGAAATTTCTGTGTGATGAGTGCATTCAACTCACAGACTTGAACGTTCCTTTTGATAGAAGAGTTTTGAAACACTCCTTTTGTAGAATCTGCAGGTGTTTATTTGGACCGATTTGAGGTCTAAGTTGGAAAAGGAAATGTCTTCAAATTACAACTACACAGTAGCATTCTCAGAAACTTCTTTGTGATGAGTACATTCAACTCACAGACTTGAACCTTCCTTTTGAAAGAGCAGTTTGGAAACACTCTTTTTGTAGAATCTGCAAGTGGATATATGGAGCGCTTTGACGCCTATGCTGGGAAATGAAATATCTTCACCTAAAAACTAGACAGAAGCATTCTCAGAAACTTCTGTGTGATGAGTGCATTCAACTCACAGACTTGAGCTTTCCTTTTGATAGAGCAGTTTGGAAACACTCCTTTTGTAAAATCTGCAAGTGTTTATTTGGAGCGCTTTGAGACATATGCTGGAAAAGGAAATATCTTCACATAATAACTAGACAGAAGCATTCTCAGAAACTTCTTTGTGATGAATGCATTCTACTCACAGAGTTGAAACTTCTTTTTCATAGAAGAGTTTTCAAACTCTCTTTTTGTAGAATCTGCAAGTGCATATTTGGAGCTCATTGAGGCCAACGCTGGAAACGGAAACATCCTCACATAGAAACTAGACAGAAGCATTCTCCGAAACTAGTTTGTGACGAGTGCACTCAACTCACAGACTTGAACCTTTCTTTTGAAAGAGCAGTTTTGGAACACTCATTTTGTAGAATCTGCCAGTGTATATTAGGAGCGCTGTGAGGCCTATGCTGGGAAATGAAATATCTTCACCTAAAAACTAGACAGAAGCATTCTCAGAAACTTCTGTGTGATGAGTGCATTCAGCTCACAGACTTGAATGTTCCTTTTGATAGAACAGATTTGAAACACTCCTTTTGAAGAATCTGCAAGTGTTTATTTGGAGCGCTTGGAGGTCTATGCTGGAAAAGGAAATGTCTTCAAATAACAACTACACAGAAGCATTCTCAGAAACTTCTTTGAGATGAGTGCATTCAACTCACAGACTTGAACCTTCCTTTTGAAAGAGGAGTTTTGAAACACTCTTTTTGTAGAATCTGCAAGTGGATATTTGGAGGGCTTTGAGGCCTATGCTGGGAAATGAAATATCTTCTCCTAAAAATTAGAGAGAAGCATTCTCAGAAACTTCTGTGTGATGAGTGCATTCAACTCACAGACTTGAACTTTCCTTTTGATAGAAGAGTTTTGAAACACTCCTTTTGTAGAATCTGCAAGTGTTTATTTGGAGCGCTTGGAGTCCTACGCTAGAAAAGGAAATGTCTTCATATAACAACTAGACAGAAATATTCTCAGAAACTTCTTTGTGATGAGTGCATTCAACTCACAGAGGTGAACCTTCCTTTTGAAAGAGCAGTTTTGAAACACTCTTTTGGTAGAATCTGCAAGTGGATATTTGGATCGCTTTGAGGCCTATGCTGGGAAATGAAATATCTTCCCCTAAAAACTAGACAGAAGCATTCTCAGAAACTTCTGTGTGAAGAGTGCATTCAACTCACAGACTTGAGATTTCCTTTTGATAGAGCAGTTTGGAAACACTCCTTTTGTAAAATCTGCAAGTGTTTATTTGGAACGCTTTGAGTCCCAGGCTGGAAAACGAAATATCTTCACATAATAACTAGACAGAAGCATTCTCAGAAACTTCTTTGTGATGAATGCATTCTACTCACAGAGTTGAAACTTCTTTTTCATAGAAGAGTTTTCAAACTCTCTTTTTGTGGAATCTGCAAGTGCATATTTGGAGCTGATTGAGGCCAACCCTGGAAACGGAAACATCCTCACATAGAAACTAGATAGAAGCATTCTCCGAAACTAGTTTGTGACGAGTGCACTCAACTCACAGACTTGAATCTTTCTTTTGAAAGAGCAGTTTTGGAACACTCATTTTGTAGAATCTGCTAGTGTATATTAGGAGCCCTGTGAGGCCTATGCTGGGAAATGAAATATCTTCACCTAAAAACTAGACAGAAGCATTCTCAGAAACTTCTGTGTGATGAGTGCATTCAACTCACAGACTTGAATGTTCCTTTTGATAGAACAGTTTTGAAACACTCCTTTTGTAGAATCTGCAAGTGTTTATTTGGAGCGCTTGGAGGTCTATGCTGGAAAAGGAAATGTCTTCAAATAACAACTACACAGAAGCATTCTCAGAGACTTCTTTGTGATGAGTGCATTCAACTCACAGACTTGAACGTTCCTTTTGAAAGAGCAGTTTTGAAACACTCTTTTTGTAGAATCTGCAAGTGGATATTTGGAGCGCTTTGAGGGCTATACTGGGAAATGAAATATCTTCACCTAAAAACTAGACAGAAGCAGTCTCAGAAACTTCTGTGTGATGAGTGCATTCAACTCACAGACTTGAACCTTCCTTTTGAAAGTACAGTTTTGAAACACTCTTTTTATAGAATCTGCAAGTGGATATTTGGAGCGGTTTGAGGCCTATGCTGGGAAATGAGGTATCTTCACCTAAAAACTAGACAGACGCATTCTCGGAAACTTCTGTGTCATGAGTGCATTCAACTCGCAGACTTGAATATTCCTTTTGGTAGGGCAGTTTGGAAACACTCCTTTTGTAAATTCTGCAAGTGTTTATTTGGAGCGCTTTGAGGCCCAGGCTGGAAAAGGAAATATCTTCACATAATAACTAGAAAGAAGTATTCTCAGAAACGTCTTTGTGATGAGTGCATTCTACTCACAGAGTTGTACCTTCTTTTTGATAGAAGAGTTTTCAAACTCTCTTTTTGTAGAATCTGCATGGGCATATTTGGAGCTGTTTGGGAACAACGCTAGAAAAGGAAACATCCTCACATAGAAACTAGACAGAAGCATTCTCAAAAACTTGTTTTTGACGAGTGCACACAACTCACAGACTTGAACCTTTCTTTTGAAAGAGCAGTTTTGGAACACTCTTTTTGTAGAATCTGGTAGTGTATATTAGGAGCGCTGTGAGGCCTATGCTTGGAAATTAAATATCTTCACCTAAAAACTAGACAGAAGCATTCTCAGAAACTTCTGTGGGATGAGTGCATTCAACTCACAGACTTGAATATTCCTTTTGATAGAACAGTTTTGAAACACTCCTTTTGTAGAATCTGCAAGTGTTTATTTGCAGCGCTTGGGGGTCTAAGCTGGAAAAGGAAATGTCTTCAAATAACAACTACTCAGAAGCATTCTCAGAAACTTCTTTGTGATGAGTGCATTCAACTCACAGACTTGAACGTTCTTTTGATAGAGCAGTTTTGAAACACTCCTTTTGTAGAATCTGCAAGTGTTTATTTGGGGCGCTTGGAGGCCTATGCTGGAAAAGGAAATCTCCTCAAATAACAACTACACAGACGCATTCTCAGAAACTTCTTTGTGATGAGTGCATTCAACTCACAGACTTGAACCTTCCTTTTGAGAGAGCAGTTTTGAAACACTCTTTTTCTAGAATCTGCAAGTGGATATTTGGAGCGCTTTGAGGCCTAGGCTGGGAAATGAAGTATCTTCAACTAAAAACTAGACAGAAGCATTCTCAGAAACTTCTGTGTAATGATTGCATTCAACTCACAGACTTGAGCTTTCCTTTTGATAGAGCAGTTTGGAAACACTCCTTTTGAAAAATCTGCAAGTGTTCATTTGGAGGGCTTTGAGGCCTATGCTGGATAAGGAAATATCTTCACATAATAACTAGACAGAAGCATTCTCAGAAACTTCTTTGTGATGAGTGAATTCTATTCACAGAGTTAAACCTACTTTTTCATAGGAGAGTTTTCAAACTCTCTTTTTGTAGAATCTGCAAGTGCATATTTGGAGCTGTTTGAGGCCAACGCTGGAAACGGAAACATCCTCACATAGAAACTAGACAGAAGAATTCTCAGAAAGTTCTGTGTGATGATTGCATTCAACTCACCGACTTGAACGTTCCTTTTGATAGAACAGTTTAGAAACCCTCCTTTTGTAGAAACTGCAGGTGTTTATTTGGAGCGATTGGAGGCCTATGCAGGAAAAGGAAATATCTTCACATAATAACTAGACAGAAGTATTCTCAGAAACGTCTTTGTGATGAGTGCATTCTACTCAGAGAGTTGAACCTTCTTTTTGATAGAAGAGTTTTCAAACTCTTTTTGTAGAATCTGCATGGGCATATTGGGAGCTGCTTGGGAACAACGCTAGAAAAGGAAACATCCTCACATAGAAACTAGACAGAAGCATTCTCAGAAACTTGTTTTTGACGAGTGCACTCAACCCACAGACTTCAACCTTTCTTTTGAAAGAGCAGTTTTGGAACACTCATTTTGTAGAATCTGCTAGTGTATATTAGGAGCGCTGTGAGGCCTATGCTAAGAAATGAAATATCTTCACCTAAAAATTAGACAGAAGCATTCTCAGAAATTTCTGTGTGATGAGTGCATTCAACTCACAGACTTGAATGTTCCTTTTGCTAGAACAGTTTTGAAACACTCCTTTTGTAGAATGGGCAAGTGTTTATTTGGAGCGCTTGGAGGTCTGTGCTGGAAAAGGAAATGTCTTCAAATAACAACTACACAGAAGAATTCTCAGAACCTTCTTTGTGATGAGTGCATTCAATTCACAGACTTGAACGTTCCTTTTGATAGAACAGTTTTGAAACCCTCCTTTTGTAGAATCTGCAAGTGTTTATTTAGAGCGCTTGGAGGCCTATGCTGGAAAAGGAAATGTCTTCAAATAACAACTACACAGAAGCATTCTCAGAAACTTCTTTGAGATGAGTGCATTCAACTCACAGACTTGAACCTTCCTTTTGAAAGAGGAGTTTTGAAACACTCTTTTTGTAGAATCTGCAAGTGGATATTTGGAGGGCTTTGAGGCCTATGCTGGGAAATGAAATATTTTCACCTAAAAACTAGACAGAAGCATTCTCAGAAACTTCTGTGTGATGAGTGCATTCAACTCACAGACTTGAACGTTCCTTTTGATAGAACAGTTTAGAAACACTCCTTTTGTAGAATCTGCAGGTGTTTATTTGGAGCGATTTGAGGCCAAAGTTGGAAAAGGAAATAACTTCAAATTAAAACTACGCAGAAGCATTCTCAGAAACTTCTTTGTGATGAGTGCATTCAACTCACCGACTTGAGCTTTCCTGTTGATAGAGCAGTTTGGAAACACTCCTTTTGTAAAATCTGCAAGTGTTCATTTCTAGCGCTTTGAGGCCTATGCTGGAAAAGTAAATATCTTCACATAATAACTAGACACAAGCATTCTCAGCAACTACTTTGTGATGAGTGCCTTCTATTCACAGAGTTAAACCTTCTTTTTCATAGGAGAGTTTTCAAACTCTCTTTTTGTAGAATCTGCAAGTGCATATTTGGAGCTGTTTGAGGCCAACGCTGGAAACGGAAACATCCTCACATAGAAACTAGACAGAAGCATTCTCAGAAAGTTCTGTGTGATGAGTGCATTCAACTCACCGACTTGAACGTTCCTTTTGATAGAACAGTTTAGAAACACTCCTTTTGTAGAATCTGCAAGTGTTTATTTGGAGCGCTTGGAGGCCTATGCTGGAAAAGGAAATGTCTTCAAATAACAACTACACAGAAGCATTCTCAGAAACTTCTTTGAGATGAGTGCATTCAACTCACAGAATTGAACCTTCCTTTTGAAAGAGGAGTTTTGATACACTCTTTTTGTAGAATCTGCAAGTGGATATTTGGAGGGTTTGAGGCCTATGCTGGGAAATGAAATATCTTCACCTAAAAACTAGATAGAAGCATTCTCAGAAACTTCTGTGTGATGAGTGCATTCAACTCACAGACTTGAGCTTTCCTTTTGATAGAGCAGTTTGGAAACACCCCTTTTGTAAAATCTGCAAGGGTTTATTTGGAGCGCTTTGAGACATATGCTGGAAAAGGAAATATCTTCACATAATAACTAGACAGAAGCATTCTCAGAAACTTCTTTGTGATGAATGCATTCTACTCACAGAGTTGAAACTTCTTTTTCATAGAAGAGTTTTCAAACTCTCTTTTTGTAGAATCTGCAAGTGCATATTTGGAGCTCATTGAGGCCAACGCTGGAAACGGAAACATCCTCACATAGAAACTAGACAGAAGCATTCTCCGAAACTTGTTTGTGACGAGTGCACTCAACTCACAGACTTGAACCTTTCTTTTGAAAGAGCAGTTTTGGAACACTCATTTTGTAGAATCTCCTAGTGTATATTAGGAGCGCTGTGAGGCCTATGCTGGGAAATGAAATATCTTCACCTAAAAACTACACAGAAGCATTCTCAGCAACTTCTGTGTGATGAGTGCATTCAACTCACAGACTTGAAGGTTCCTTTTGATAGAACAGTTTTGAAACACACCTTTTGTAGAATCTGCAAGTGTTTATTTGGAGCGCTTGGAGGTCTATGCTGGAAAAGGAAATGTCTTCAAATAAGAACTACACAGACGCATTCTCAGAAACTTCTTTGTGATGAGTGCATTTAACTCACAGACTTGAACGTTCCTTTTGAAAGAGCAGTTTTGAAAAACTCTTTTTGTAGAATCTGCAAGTGGATATTTGGAGCGCTTTGAGGGCTCTGCTGGGAAAAGAAATATCTTCACCTAAAAACTAGACAGAAGCATTCTCAGAAACTTCTGTGTGATGAGTGCATTCAACTCACAGACTTGAACCTTCCTTTTGAAAGTACAGTTTTGAAACACTCTTTTTATAGAATCTGCAAGTGTATAATTGGAGCGGTTTGAGGCCTATGCTGGGAAATGAGGTATCTTCACCTAAAAACTAGGCAGAAGCATTCTCAGAAACTTCTGTGTGATGAGTGCATTCAACTCACAGACTTCAACATTCCTTTTGATAGAGCAGTTTGGAAACACTCCTTTTGTAAATCTGCAAGTGTTTATTTGGAGCGCTTAGAGGCCCAGGCTGGAAAAGGAAATATCTTCACATAATAACTAGACAGAAGTATTCTCAGAAAAGTCTTTGTGATGAGTGCATTCTACTCACAGAGTTGAACCTTCTTTTTGATAGAAGAGTTTTCAAACTCTCTTTTTGTAGAATCTGCATGGGCATACTTGGAGCTGTTTGGGAACAACGCTAGAAAAGGAAACATCCTCACATAGAAACTAGACAGAAGCATTCTCAGAAACTTGTTTTTGACGAGGGCACTCAACTCACAGACTTGAACCTTTCTTTTGAAAGAGCAGTTTTGGAACACTCTTTTTGTAGAATCTGCTAGTGTATATTTGGAGCGCTGTGAGGCCTATGCTGGGAAATGAAATATCTTCACCTAAAAACTAGACAGAAGCATTCTCAGAAATTTCTGTGTGATGAGTGCATTCAACTCACAGACTTGAACGTTCCTTTTGATAGAAGAGTTTTGAAACACTCCTTTTGTAGAATCTGCAGGTGTTTATTTGGACCGATTTGAGGTCTAAGTTGGAAAAGGAAATGTCTTCAAATTACAACTACACAGTAGCATTCTCAGAAACTTCTTTGTGATGAGTACATTCAACTCACAGACTTGAACCTTCCTTTTGAGAGAGCAGTTTTGAAACACTCTTTTTCTAGAATCTGCAAGTGGATATTTGGAGCGCTTTGAGGCCTAGGCTGGGAAATGAAGTATCTTCAACTAAAAACTAGACAGAAGCATTCTCAGAAACTTCTGTGTAATGATTGCATTCAACTCACAGACTTGAGCTTTCCTTTTGATAGAGCAGTTTGGAAACACTCCTTTTGAAAAATCTGCAAGTGTTCATTTGGAGGGCTTTGAGGCCTATGCTGGATAAGGAAATATCTTCACATAATAACTAGACAGAAGCATTCTCAGAAACTTCTTTGTGATGAGTGAATTCTATTCACAGAGTTAAACCTACTTTTTCATAGGAGAGTTTTCAAACTCTCTTTTTGTAGAATCTGCAAGTGCATATTTGGAGCTGTTTGAGGCCAACGCTGGAAACGGAAACATCCTCACATAGAAACTAGACAGAAGAATTCTCAGAAAGTTCTGTGTGATGATTGCATTCAACTCACCGACTTGAACGTTCCTTTTGATAGAACAGTTTAGAAACCCTCCTTTTGTAGAAACTGCAGGTGTTTATTTGGAGCGATTGGAGGCCTATGCAGGAAAAGGAAATATCTTCACCTAAAAACTAGACAGAAGTATTCTCAGAAACGTCTTTGTGATGAGTGCATTCTACTCAGAGAGTTGAACCTTCTTTTTGATAGAAGAGTTTTCAAACTCTTTTTGTAGAATCTGCATGGGCATATTGGGAGCTGCTTGGGAACAACGCTAGAAAAGGAAACATCCTCACATAGAAACTAGACAGAAGCATTCTCAGAAACTTGTTTTTGACGAGTGCACTCAACCCACAGACTTCAACCTTTCTTTTGAAAGAGCAGTTTTGGAACACTCATTTTGTAGAATCTGCTAGTGTATATTAGGAGCGCTGTGAGGCCTATGCTAAGAAATGAAATATCTTCACCTAAAAATTAGACAGAAGCATTCTCAGAAATTTCTGTGTGATGAGTGCATTCAACTCACAGACTTGAATGTTCCTTTTGCTAGAACAGTTTTGAAACACTCCTTTTGTAGAATGGGCAAGTGTTTATTTGGAGCGCTTGGAGGTCTGTGCTGGAAAAGGAAATGTCTTCAAATAACAACTACACAGAAGAATTCTCAGAACCTTCTTTGTGATGAGTGCATTCAATTCACAGACTTGAACGTTCCTTTTGATAGAACAGTTTTGAAACCCTCCTTTTGTAGAATCTGCAAGTGTTTATTTGGAGCGCTTGGAGGCCTATGCTGGAAAAGGAAATGTCTTCAAATAACAACTACACAGAAGCATTCTCAGAAACTTCTTTGAGATGAGTGCATTCAACTCACAGACTTGAACCTTCCTTTTGAAAGAGGAGTTTTGAAACACTCTTTTTGTAGAATCTGCAAGTGGATATTTGGAGGGCTTTGAGGCCTATGCTGGGAAATGAAATATTTTCACCTAAAAACTAGACAGAAGCATTCTCAGAAACTTCTGTGTGATGAGTGCATTCAACTCACAGACTTGAACGTTCCTTTTGATAGAACAGTTTAGAAACACTCCTTTTGTAGAATCTGCAGGTGTTTATTTGGAGCGATTTGAGGCCAAAGTTGGAAAAGGAAATGCCTTCAAATTAAAACTACGCAGAAGCATTCTCAGAAACTTCTTTGTGATGAGTGCATTCAACTCACCGACTTGAGCTTTCCTGTTGATAGAGCAGTTTGGAAACACTCCTTTTGTAAAATCTGCAAGTGTTCATTTCTATCGCTTTGAGGCCTATGCTGGAAAAGTAAATATCTTCACATAATAACTAGACACAAGCATTCTCAGCAACTACTTTGTGATGAGTGCCTTCTATTCACAGAGATAAACCTTCTTTTTCATAGGAGAGTTTTCAAACTCTCTTTTTGTAGAATCTGCAAGTGCATATTTGGAGCTGTTTGAGGCCAACGCTGGAAACGGAAACATCCTCACATAGAAACTAGACAGAAGCATTCTCAGAAAGTTCTGTGTGATGAGTGCATTCAACTCACCGACTTGAACGTTCCTTTTGATAGAACAGTTTAGAAACACTCCTTTTGTAGAATCTGCAAGTGTTTATTTGGAGCGCTTGGAGGCCTATGCTGGAAAAGGAAATGTCTTCAAATAACAACTACACAGAAGCATTCTCAGAAACTTCTTTGAGATGAGTGCATTCAACTCACAGAATTGAACCTTCCTTTTGAAAGAGGAGTTTTGATACACTCTTTTTGTAGAATCTGCAAGTGGATATTTGGAGGGTTTCAGGCCTATGCTGGGAAATGAAATATCTTCACCTAAAAACTAGACAGAAGCATTCTCAGAAACTTCTGTGTGATGAGTGCATTCAACTCACAGACTTGAGCTTTCCTTTTGATAGAGCAGTTTGGAAACACCCCTTTTGTAAAATCTGCAAGGGTTTATTTGGAGCGCTTTGAGACATATGCTGGAAAAGGAAATATCTTCACATAATAACTAGACAGAAGCATTCTCAGAAACTTCTTTGTGATGAATGCATTCTACTCACAGAGTTGAAACTTCTTTTTCATAGAAGAGTTTTCAAACTCTCTTTTTGTAGAATCTGCAAGTGCATATTTGGAGCTCATTGAGGCCAACGCTGGAAACGGAAACATCCTCACATAGAAACTAGACAGAAGCATTCTCCGAAACTTGTTTGTGACGAGTGCACTCAACTCACAGACTTGAACCTTTCTTTTGAAAGAGCAGTTTTGGAACACTCATTTTGTAGAATCTCCTAGTGTATATTAGGAGCGCTGTGAGGCCTATGCTGGGAAATGAAATATCTTCACCTAAAAACTACACAGAAGCATTCTCAGCAACTTCTGTGTGATGAGTGCATTCAACTCACAGACTTGAAGGTTCCTTTTGATAGAACAGTTTTGAAACACACCTTTTGTAGAATCTGCAAGTGTTTATTTGGAGCGCTTGGAGGTCTATGCTGGAAAAGGAAATGTCTTCAAATAAGAACTACACAGACGCATTCTCAGAAACTTCTTTGTGATGAGTGCATTTAACTCACAGACTTGAACGTTCCTTTTGAAAGAGCAGTTTTGAAAAACTCTTTTTGTAGAATCTGCAAGTGGATATTTGGAGCGCTTTGAGGGCTCTGCTGGGAAAAGAAATATCTTCACCTAAAAACTAGACAGAAGCATTCTCAGAAACTTCTGTGTGATGAGTGCATTCAACTCACAGACTTGAACCTTCCTTTTGAAAGTACAGTTTTGAAACACTCTTTTTATAGAATCTGCAAGTGTATAATTGGAGCGGTTTGAGGCCTATGCTGGGAAATGAGGTATCTTCACCTAAAAACTAGGCAGAAGCATTCTCAGAAACTTCTGTGTGATGAGTGCATTCAACTCACAGACTTCAACATTCCTTTTGATAGAGCAGTTTGGAAACACTCCTTTTGTAAATCTGCAAGTGTTTATTTGGAGCGCTTAGAGGCCCAGGCTGGAAAAGGAAATATCTTCACATAATAACTAGACAGAAGTATTCTCAGAAAAGTCTTTGTGATGAGTGCATTCTACTCACAGAGTTGAACCTTCTTTTTGATAGAAGAGTTTTCAAACTCTCTTTTTGTAGAATCTGCATGGGCATACTTGGAGCTGTTTGGGAACAACGCTAGAAAAGGAAACATCCTCACATAGAAACTAGACAGAAGCATTCTCAGAAACTTGTTTTTGACGAGGGCACTCAACTCACAGACTTGAACCTTTCTTTTGAAAGAGCAGTTTTGGAACACTCTTTTTGTAGAATCTGCTAGTGTATATTTGGAGCGCTGTGAGGCCTATGCTGGGAAATGAAATATCTTCACCTAAAAACTAGACAGAAGCATTCTCAGAAATTTCTGTGTGATGAGTGCATTCAACTCACAGACTTGAACGTTCCTTTTGATAGAAGAGTTTTGAAACACTCCTTTTGTAGAATCTGCAGGTGTTTATTTGGACCGATTTGAGGTCTAAGTTGGAAAAGGAAATGTCTTCAAATTACAACTACACAGTAGCATTCTCAGAAACTTCTTTGTGATGAGTACATTCAACTCACAGACTTGAACCTTCCTTTTGAAAGAGCAGTTTGGAAACACTCTTTTTGTAGAATCTGCAAGTGGATATATGGAGCGCTTTGACGCCTATGCTGGGAAATGAAATATCTTCACCTAAAAACTAGACAGAAGCATTCTCAGAAACTTCTGTGTGATGAGTGCATTCAACTCACAGACTTGAACTTTCCTTTTGATAGAAGAGTTTTGAAACACTCCTTTTGTAGAATCTGCAAGTGTTTATTTGGAGCGCTTGGAGTCCTACGCTAGAAAAGGAAATGTCTTCATATAACAACTAGACAGAAATATTCTCAGAAACTTCTTTGTGATGAGTGCATTCAACTCACAGAGGTGAACCTTCCTTTTGAAAGAGCAGTTTTGAAACACTCTTTTGGTAGAATCTGCAAGTGGATATTTGGATCGCTTTGAGGCCTATGCTGGGAAATGAAATATCTTCCCCTAAAAACTAGACAGAAGCATTCTCAGAAACTTCTGTGTGAAGAGTGCATTCAACTCACAGACTTGAGATTTCCTTTTGATAGAGCAGTTTGGAAACACTCCTTTTGTAAAATCTGCAAGTGTTTATTTGGAACGCTTTGAGTCCCAGGCTGGAAAACGAAATATCTTCACATAATAACTAGACAGAAGCATTCTCAGAAACTTCTTTGTGATGAATGCATTCTACTCACAGAGTTGAAACTTCTTTTTCATAGAAGAGTTTTCAAACTCTCTTTTTGTGGAATCTGCAAGTGCATATTTGGAGCTGATTGAGGCCAACCCTGGAAACGGAAACATCCTCACATAGAAACTAGATAGAAGCATTCTCCGAAACTAGTTTGTGACGAGTGCACTCAACTCACAGACTTGAATCTTTCTTTTGAAAGAGCAGTTTTGGAACACTCATTTTGTAGAATCTGCTAGTGTATATTAGGAGCCCTGTGAGGCCTATGCTGGGAAATGAAATATCTTCACCTAAAAACTAGACAGAAGCATTCTCAGAAACTTCTGTGTGATGAGTGCATTCAACTCACAGACTTGAATGTTCCTTTTGATAGAACAGTTTTGAAACACTCCTTTTGTAGAATCTGCAAGTGTTTATTTGGAGCGCTTGGAGGTCTATGCTGGAAAAGGAAATGTCTTCAAATAACAACTACACAGAAGCATTCTCAGAGACTTCTTTGTGATGAGTGCATTCAACTCACAGACTTGAACGTTCCTTTTGAAAGAGCAGTTTTGAAACACTCTTTTTGTAGAATCTGCAAGTGGATATTTGGAGCGCTTTGAGGGCTATACTGGGAAATGGAATATCTTCACCTAAAAACTAGACAGAAGCAGTCTCAGAAACTTCTGTGTGATGAGTGCATTCAACTCACAGACTTGAACCTTCCTTTTGAAAGTACAGTTTTGAAACACTCTTTTTATAGAATCTGCAAGTGGATATTTGGATCGCTTAGAGGCCTATGCTGGAAAATGAAATATCTTCCCCTAAAAACTAGACAGAAGCATTCTCAGAAACTTCTGTGTGATGAGAGCATTCAACTCACAGACTTGAACCTTCCTTTAGAAAGTACAGTTTTGAAACATTCTTTTTATAAAATCTGCAAGTGGATATTTGGAGCGGTTTGAGGCCTATACTGAGAAATGAGGTATCTTCACCTAAAAACTAGACAGAAGCATTCTCAGAAACTTCTGTGTGATGAGTGCATTCAACTCACAGACTTGAACATTCCTTTTGATAGAGCAGTTTGGAAACACTCCTTTTGTAACTTCTACAAGTGTTTATTTGGAGCGCATTGAGGCCCAGGCTGGAAAAGGAAATTTCTTCACATAATAACTAGACAGAAGTATTTTCAGAAACGTCTTTGTGATGAGTGCATTCTACTCACAGAGTTGAACCTTCTTTTTGATAGAAGAGTTTTCAAACTCTCTTTTTGTAGCATCTGCATGGGCATATTTGGAGCTGTTTGGGAACAACGCTAGAAAAGGAAACATCCTCACATAGAAACTAGACAGAAGCATTCTCAGAATCATGTTTTTGACGAGTGCACTCAACTCACAGACTTGAACCTTTCTTTTGAAAGAGCAGTTTTGGAACACTCTTTTTGTAGAATCTGGTAGTGTATATTTGGAGCGCTGTGAGGCCTATGCTGGGAAATGAAATATCTTCACCTAAAAACTAGACAGAAGCATTCTCAGAAACTTCTGTGTGATGAGTGCATTCAACTCACAGACTTGAGCTTTCCTTTTGATAGAAGAGTTTTGAAACACTCCTTTTGTAGAATCTGCAAGTGTTTATTTGGAGCGCTTGGAGGCCTACGCTAGAAAAGGAAATGTCTTCAAATAACAACTAGACAGAAACATTCTCATAAACTTCTTTGTGATGAGTGCATTCAACTCACAGAGATGAACCTTCCTTTTGAAAGTACAGTTTTGAAACCCTCTTTTTATAAAATCTGCAAGTGGATATTTGGAGCGGTTTGAGGCCTATGCTGGGAAATGAGGTATCTTCACCTAAAAACTAGACAGAAGCATTCTCAGAAACTTCTGTGTGATGAGTGCATTCAACTCACAGACTTGAACATTCCTTTTGATAGAGCAGTTTGGAAACACTCCTTTTGTAAAATCTGCAAGTGTTTATTTGGAGCGCTTTGAGGCCCAGGCTGGAAAAGGAAATATCTTCACATAATAACTAGACAGAAGTATTCTAAGAAACGTCTTTGTGATGAGTGCATTCTACTCACAGAGTTCAACCTTCTTTTTGATAGAAGAGTTTTCAAACTCTCTCTTTGTAGAATCTGCATGGGCATATTTGGAGCTGTTTGGGAACAACGCTAGAAAAGGAAACATCCTCACATAGAAACTAGACAGAAGCATTCTCAGAACCTTGTTTTTGACGAGTGCACTCAACTCACAGACTTGAACCTTTCTTTTGAAAGAGCAGTTTTGGAACACTCTTTTTGTAGAATCTGCTAGTGTATATTTGGGGCACTGTGAGGCCTATGCTGGGAAATGAAATATCTTCACCTAAAAACTAGAGAGAAGCATTCTCAGAAATTTCTGTGTGATGAGTGCATTCAACTCACAGACTTGAACGTTCCTTTTGATAGAACAGCTTAGAAACACTCCTTTTGTAGAATCTGCAAGTGTTTATTTGCAGCGCTTGGAGGCCTATGCTGCAAAAGGAAATGTCTTCAAATAACAACTACACAGAAGGATTCTCAGAAACTTCTGTGTGATGAGTGCATTCAGCTCACAGACTTGAACCTTCCTTTGGAAAGAGCAGTTTTGAAACACTCTCTTTGTAGACTCTGCATGAGGATATTTGGAGCGCTTTGACGCCTATGCCTGGAAATGAAATATCTTCACCTAAAAACTAGACAGAAGCATTCTCAGAAACTTCTGTGTGATGAGTGCATTCAACTCACCGACTTGAGCTTTCCTTTTGATAGAGCAGTTTGGAAACACTCCTTTTGTAAAATCTCCAAGTGTTTATTTGTAGCGCTTTGAGACCTATGCTGGAAAAGGAAATGTCTTCACATAATAACTAGACAGAAGCATTCTCAGAAACTTCTTTGTGATGAATGCATTCTACTCACAGAGTTGAAACTTCTTTTTCATAGAAGAGTTTTCAAACTCTCTTTTTTTAGAATCTGCAAGTGCATATTTGGAGCTGATTGAGGCCAACGCTGGAAACGGAAACATCCTCACATAGAAACTAGACAGAAGAATTCTTCGAAACTTGTTTGTGAGGAGTGCACTCAACTCACAGACTTGAACCTTTCTTTTGAAAGAGCAGTTTTGGAACACTCATTTTGTAGAATCTGCTAGTGTATATTTCGAGCGCTGTGAGGCCTCTGCTGGGAAATGAAATATCTTCACCTAAAAACCAGACAGAAGCATTCTCAGAAATTCCTGTGTGATGAGTGCATTCAACTCACAGACTTGAACATTCCTTTTGATAGAACAGTTTAGAAACACTCCTTTTGTAGAATCTCAGGTGTTTATTTGGAGCGCTTTGAGGCCTAAGTTGGAAAAGGAAATGTCTTCAAATTACAACTACACAGAAGCATTCTCAGAAACTTCTTTGAGATGAGTGCATTCAACTCACAGACTTGAACCTTCCTTTTGAAAGAGGAGTTTTGAAACACTCTTTTTGTAGAATCTGCAAGTTGATATTTGAAGGGCTTTGAGGCCTATGCTGGGAAATGAAATATCTTCACCTAAAAACTAGACAGAAGCATTCTCAGAAACTTCTGTGTGATGAGTGCATTCAACTCACAGACTTGAATGTTCCTTTTGATAGAACAGTTTTGAAACACTCTTTTGTAGAATCTGCACGTGTTTATTTGGAGGGCTTGGAGACCTACGCTAGAAAAGGAAATGTCTTCAAATAACAACTAGACAGAAACATACTCAGAAACTTCTTTCTGATGAGTGCATTCAACTCACAGAGACGAACCTTCCTTTTGAAAGAGCAGTTTTAAAACACTCTTTTTGTAGAATCTGGAAGTGGATATTTGGAGCGCTTTCAGGCCTACGCTGGGAAATGAAATATCTTCACCTAAAAACTAGACAGAAGCATTCTCAGAAACTTCTGTGTGATGAGTGCATTCAACTCACAGACTTGAACCTTCCTTTTGAAAGTACAGTTTTGAAAAACTCTTTTTATAGAATCTGCAAGTGGATATTTGGAGCGGTTTGAGGCCTATGCTGGGAAATGAGGTATCTTCACCTAAAAACTAGACAGAAACATTCTCAGAAACTTCTGTGTGATGAGTGCATTCAACTCACAGACTTGAACATTCCTTTTGATAGAGCAGTTTGGAAACACTCCTTTTGTAAAATCTGCAAGTGTTTATTTGGAGCGCTTTGAGGCCCAGGCTGGAAAAGGAAATATCTTCAGATAATAACTAGACAGAAGTATTCTCAGAAACGTCTTTGTGATGAGTGCACTCTACCCACAGAGTTGAACCTTCTTTTTGATAGAAGAGTTTTCAAAGTCTCTTTTTGTAGAATCTGCATGGGCATATTTGGAGCTGTTTGGGAACAACGCTAGAAAAGGAAATATCCTCACATAGAAACTAGACAGAAGCATTCTCAGAAACTTGTTTTTGACGAGTGCACTCAACTTACAGACTTGAACCTTTCTTTTGAAAGAGCAGTTTTGGAACACTCTTTTTGTAGAATCTGCTAGTGTATATTTGGAGCACTGTGCGGCCTATGCTGGGAAATGAAATATCTTCACCTAAAAACTAGACAGAAGCATTCTCAGAAACTTCTGTGTGATGAGTGAATTCAACTCACAGACTTGAATGTTCCTTTTGATAGAACAGTTTTGAAACCCTCCTTTTGTAGAATCTGCAAGTGTTTATTTGGAGCGCTTGGAGGCCTATGCTGGAAAAGGAAATGTCTTCAAATAACAACTACACAGAAGCATTCTGAGAAACTTCTTTGAGATGAGTGCATTCAACTCACAGACTTGAACCTTCCTTTTGAAAGAGGAGTTTTGAAACACTCTTTTTGTAGAATCTGCAAGTGGATATTTGAAGGGCTTTGAGGCCTATGCTGGGAAATGAAATATCTTCACCTAAAAACTAGAGAGAAGCATTCTCAGAAACTTCTGTGTGATGAGTGCATTCAACTCACCGACTTGAGCTTTCCTTTTGATAGAAGACTTTTGAAACACTCTTTTGTAGAATCTGCAACTGTTTATTTGGAGGGCTTGGAGGCCTACGCTAGAAAAGGAAATGTCTTCAAATAACAACTAGACAGAAACATTCTCAGAAACTACTTTGTGATGAGTGCATTCAACTCACAGACTTGAAGCTTCCTTTTGAAAGAGCAGTTTCGAAACACTCTTTTTGTAGAATCTGCAAGTGGATATTTGGAGCGCTTTGAGGGCTATGCTGGAAAAGTTAATACCTTCACCTAAAAACTAGACAGAAGCATACTCAGAAACTTCTTTGTGACGTGTGCATTGAACTCACAGAGTTGAACCTTTCTTTTGATACAGAAGTTTTGAAACACTCTTTTCGTAGAATCTTCAAGTGGATGGATGGAGTGATTTGAGGCCTATGCTGGAAAAGGAAATACCTTCACGTAGAAACGAGACAAAAGCATTCTCAGAAAGTTCCCTGTGCTTTGTGCATTCAACTCACAGAGTTGAACATTCCCTTTGATAGAGCAGTTTTGAAACACTCTTTTTGTAGAATCTGCAAGTGGATATTTGGAGCGCTTTGAGGCCTCTGCTGCCAAAGGAATTATCATTGCGTAAAAACTAGATGGAAGCGTTCTCAGAAACTTCCTTGTGATGAGTGCATTCAACTCGCAGAGTGGAACCTTCCTTTCGATAGACCAGTTTTGAAACACTGTTTTTGTAGAATCCGCAAGTGGCTATTTGGAGCTCTTTGAGGCTTATGCTGGAAAAGGAAATATCTTCGTCTACAAACTAGACAGAAGCATTCTCAGAAACTTCTTTGTCACGTGGGGATTGAACTCACAGAGTTGAACATTCCTTTACATAGAGCAGTTTTGCAACACCCTTTCGGTGGAAACTGAAAGTGCTTATTTGGTGCGATGGCGGCATCTAGTGGATAAGGAAATACATTCAGATGAAAACAAGATACATCCATTCTCAGAAACTTCTTTGTGATGACTGCATTCTACTCACAGAGTTGAACCTTCCTTTTGATAGAAGAGTTTTGAAACACTCTTTTTGTGGAATCTGCAAGTGGCTATTTGGAGCGCTTTGAGGCCTATGCTGGAAAAGGAAATCTCTTCACATAAAACCTAGACAGAAGTATTCCCAGAAAGTTTTTCTGATGTGCGCATTCAACTCACCGAGTTGAACCTTCCTTTAGATAGAGCAGTTTTGAAACACTCTTTCTGTAGTACCTGCGAGTGGATATTTGGAGTGCTTTGAGTGCTACACTGTAAAAGCAAATATCTTCACTTGGAATCTAGACAGAAGAATTCTCAGAGACTTCCCTGTGCTCTCTGCATTCCACTCACAGAGTTGAACCTTCCTTTTGATAGAACAGTTTTGAAACACTCTTCTGGTAGAATCTGCAAGTCGATATTTGGAAGGTTTGGAGGCCTATCCTGGGAAAGGAAATATCTTCCCATCAAAACTAGACAGAAGCATTCTCAGAAACTCCTTAGTGATGTGCGCATTCAAGTCACAGAGTTGAAGATTCCTTTGGATATAGCAGTTTTGAACCACTCTTTTAGTAGAATCTGCAAGTGGATGTTTGGAGAGCTAAGAGGCCAACACTGGAAAAGGAAATCTCTTCACGTGAAAACTAGACGGAAGCATTCTCAGAAACTTCAATGGGCTTTACGCATTCAACTCACAGAGTGCAATGTTGCTTTTGAGAGCGCAGTTTTAAAATACTGTTTTTGTAGTATTTGCTAGAGGATGTTTAGAGCGATGTGAGGCCTTTGCTGGAAAAGGAAATATCTTCACATAAAACCTAGACAGAAGCATTCTCAGAAACTCCTTTGTGATGAGTGCATTCAAATCACACACTTGAACCTTCCTTTGGAAAGAGCAGTTTTGAAACACTCTTTCTGAAGAATCTGCAAGTGGATATTTGGAGCGATTTGAGGCCTATGCTTGAAATGAAATATCTTCACCTAAAAACTAGACGGAAGCATTCTCAGAAACTCCTTTGTGATGAGTGCATTCAACTCACAGAGTTGAAGCTTCCTTTTGATAGAGCAGTTTTGAAACACACTTTTAGCAGCATCTGAAAGTGGATATTTGGAGCGCTTTGAGGCCAAGGCTGGAAGACGAAATATCATCACATAAAAACTCGACAGAAGCATTCTCTGAAACTTCTTTGTGATGAGTGCATTCAACTCACAAACTCGAACGTTTCTTTTGATAGAACAGTTTAGAAACACTCCTTTTGTAGAATCTGCAAGTGTTTATTTGGAGCGCTTTGAGGCCTATGTTGGAAAAGGACATATCTTCACATCAAAAGTAGACAGACGCATTCTCAGAAACTTCTTTGTGATGAGTGCATTGAACTCACAGAGTTGAACCTACGTATTGATAGAGAAGTTTCGAAACACCCTTTTTATAGAATCTGCAAGTGAATATTTGGCGCGATTTGAGGCCTATGCTGGAAATGGAAATATCTTCACATGAAAACTAGACAGATGAATTCTCAGAAACGTCTTTGTGATGAGTGCATTCAACTCACTGACTTGAAGCTTAATTTTGAAAGAGCAGTTTCGAAACACTCTTTTTGTAGAATCTGCAAGTGGATATTTGGAGCGCTTTGAGGGCTATGCTGGAAAAGTTTATATCTTCACCTAAAAACTAGACAGAAGCATACTCAGAAACTTCTTTGTGATGTATGCATTGAACTCACAGAGCTGAACCTTTCCTTTGATACAGAATTTTGAAACACTCTTTTCGTAGAATCTTCAAGTGGATGTATGGAGTGCTTTGAGGCCTATGCTGGAAAAGGAAATATCTTCACGTAGAAACCGGACAAAAGCATTCTCAGAAAATTCTTTGTGATGAGTGCATTCAACTCACAGAGTTGAAGCTTCCTTTTGATAGAGCAGTTTTGAAACTCTCTTTTAGCAGCATCTGCCAGTGGATATTTGGAGCGCTTTGAGGCCAAGGCTGGAAAACGAAATATCATCACATAAAAACTCGACAGAAGCATTCTCTGAAACTTCTTTGTGATGAGTGCATTCAACTCACAGACTCGAACGTTTCTTTTGATAGAACAGTTTAGAAACACTCCTTTTGTAGAATCTGCAAGTGTTTATTTGGAGCGCTTTGAGGACTTTGTTGGAAAAGGACATATCTTCACATCAAAAGTAGACAGACGCATTCTCAGAAACTTCTTTGTGATGAGTGCATTGTACTCACAGAGTTGAACCTACCTATTGATAAAGAAGTTTTGAAACACCCTTTTTGTAGAATCTGCAAGTGAATATTTGGCGCGATTTGAGGCCTATGCTGGAAATGGAAATATCTTCACATGAAAACTAGACAGATGAATTCTCAGAAACGTCTTTGTGATGAGTGCATTCAACTCACAGACTTGAAGCTTCCTTTTGAAAGAGCAGTTTCGAAACACTCTTTTTGTAGAATCTGCAAGTGGATATTTGGAGCGCTTTGAGGGCTATGCTGGAAAAGTTAATACCTTCACGTAAAAACTAGACAGAAGCATACTCAGAAACTTCTTTGTGATGTGTGCACTGAACTCACAGAGTTGAACCTTTCTTTTCATACAGAAGTTTTGAAACACTCTTTTCGTAGAATCTTCAAGTGGATGTATGGAGTGCTTTGAGGCCTATGCTGGAAAAGGAAATATCTTCACGTTTAAACTAGACAAAAGCATTCTCAGAAAGTTCCCTGTGCTTTGTGCATTCAACTCACAGAGTTGAACATTCCCTTTGATAGAGCAGTTTTGAAACACTCTTTTTGTAGGATCTGCAAGTGGATATTTGGAGCGCTTTGAGACCTATGATGCCAAAGGAATTATCATTGCATAAAAACTAAATGGAAGCGCTCTCAGAAACTTCCTTGTGATGAGTGCATTCAATTCGCAGAGTGGAACCTTCCTTTCGATAGACCAGTTTGGAAACACTGTTTTTGTAGAATCCGCAAGTGGCTATTTGGAGCTCTTTGAGGCTTATGCTGGAAAAGGAAATATCTTCATCTACAAACTAGACAGAAGCATACTCAGAAACTTCTTTGTGATGTGTGCATTGAACTCACAGAGTTGAACCTTTCTTTTCATACAGAAGTTTTGAAACACTCTTTTCGTAGAATCTTCAAGTGGATGGATGGAGTGATTTGAGGCCTATGCTGGAAAAGGAAATACCTTCACGTAGAAACGAGACAAAAGCATTCTCAGAAAGTTCCCTGTGCTTTGTGCATTCAACTCACAGAGTTGAACATTCCCTTTGATAGAGCAGTTTTGAAACACTCTTTTTGTAGAATCTGCAAGTGGATATTTGGAGCGCTTTGAGGCCTCTGCTGCCAAAGGAATTATCGTTGCATAAAAACTAGATGGAAGCGTTCTCAGAAACTTCCTTGTGATGAGTGCATTCAACTCGCAGAGTGGAACCTTCCTTTCGATAGACCAGTTTTGAAACACTGTTTTTGTAGAATCCGCAAGTGGCTATTTGGAGCTCTTTGAGGCTTTTGCTGGAAAAGGAAATATCTTCCTCTACAAACTAGACAGAAGCATTCTCAGAAACTTCTTTGTCATGTGGGGATTGAACTCACAGAGTTGAACATTCCTTTACATAGAGCAGTTTTGCAACACCCTTTCGGTGGAAAGTGAAAGTGCTTATTTGGTGCGATGGCGGCATCTAGTGGATAAGGAAATACATTCAGATGAAAACAAGATACATCCATTCTCAGAAACTTCTTTGTGATGACTGCATTCTACTCACAGAGTTGAACCTTCCTTTTGATAGAAGAGTTTTGAAACACTCTTTTTGTGGAATCTGCAAGTGGCTATTTGGAGCGCTTTGAGGCCTATGCTGGAAAAGGAAATCTCTTCACATAAAACCTAGACAGAAGTATTCCCAGAAAGTTTTTCTGATGTGCGCATTCAACTCACCGAGTTGAACCTTCCTTTAGATAGAGCAGTTTTGAAACACTCTTTCTGTAGTACCTGCGAGTGGATATTTGGAGTGCTTTGAGTGCTACACTGTAAAAGCAAATATCTTCACTTGGAATCTAGACAGAAGAATTCTCAGAGACTTCCCTGTGCTCTCTGCATTCCACTCACAGAGTTGAACCTTCCTTTTGATAGAACAGTTTTGAAACACTCTTGTGGTAGAATCTGCAAGTCGATATTTGGAAGGTTTGGAGGCCTATCCTGGGAAAGGAAATATCTTCAAATCAAAACTAGATAGAAGCATTCTCAGAAACTTCTTAGTGATGTGCGCATTCAAGTCACAGAGTTGAGGCTTCCTTTTGATATAGCAGTTTTGAACCACTCTTTTAGTGAAATCTGCAAGTGGATGTTTGGAGAACAAAGAGGCCAACACTGGAAAAGGAAATATCTTCACGTAAAAACTAGACGGAAGCATTCTCAGAAACTTCAATGGGCTTTACGCATTCAACTCACAGAGTGCAATGTTGCTTTTGTGAGCGCAGTTTTAAAACACTGTTTTTGTAGAATTTGCTAGAGGATGTTTGGAGCGATGTGAGGCCTTTGCTGGAAAAGGAAATATCTTCACATAAAACCTAGACAGAAGCATTCTCAGAAACTCCTTTGTGATGAGTGCATTCAAATCACACACTTGAACCTTCCTTTGGAAAGAGCAGTTTTGAAACACTCTTTCTGAAGAATCTGCAAGTTGATATTTGGAGCGATTTGAGGCCTATGCTGGAAATGAAATATCTTCACCTAAAAACTAGACGGAAGCATTCTCAGAAACTCCTTTGTGATGAGTGCATTCAACTCACAGAGTTGAAGCTTCCTTTTGATAGAGCAGTTTTGAAACACTCTTTTAGCAGCATCTGCAAGTGGATATTTGGAGCACTTTAAGGCCAAGTCTGGAAAACGAAATATCATCACATAAAAACTCGACAGAAGCATTCTCTGAAACTTCTTTGTGATGAGTGCATTCAATTCACAGACTCGAACGTTTCTTTTGATAGAACAGTTTAGAAACACTCCTTTTGTAGAATCTGCAAGTGTTTATTTGGAGCGCTTTGAGGACTTTGTTGGAAAAGGACATATCTTCACATCAAAAGTAGACAGACGCATTCTCAGAAACTTCTTTGTGATGAGTGCATTGTACTCACAGAGTTGAACCTACCTATTGATAGAGAAGTTTTGAAACACCCTTTTTGTAGAATCTGCAAGTGAATATTTGGCGCGATTAGAGGCCTATGCAGGAAACGGAAATACCTTCACATGAAAACTAGACAGATGAATTCTCAGAAACTTCTTTGTGATGAGTGCATTCAACTCACAGACTTGAAGCTTCCTTTTGAAAGAGCAGTTTCGAAACACTCTTTTTGTAGAATCTGCAAGTGGATATTTGGAGCGTTTTGAGGGCTATGCTGGAAAAGTTAATACTTTCACCTAAAAACTAGACAGAAGCATACTCAGAAACTTCTTTGTGATGTGTGCATTGAACTCACAGAGTTGAACCTTTCTTTTGATACAGAAGTTTTGAAACACTCTTTTCGTAGAATCTTCAAGTGGATGGATGGAGTGATTTGAGGCCTATGCTGGAAAAGGAAATACCTTCACGTAGAAACGAGACAAAAGCATTCTCAGAAAGCTCCCTGTGCTTTGTGCATTCAACTCACAGAGTTGAACATTCCCTTTGATAGAGCAGTTTTGAAACACTCTTTTTGTAGAATCTGCAAGTGGATATTTGGAGCGCTTTGAGGCCTCTGCTGCCAAAGGAATTATCATTGCATAAAAACTAGATGGAAGCGTTCTCAGAAACATCCTTGTGATGAGTGCATTCAACTCGCAGAGTGGAACCATCCTTTCGATAGACCAGTTTTGAAACACTGTTTTTGTAGAATCCGCAAGTGGCTATTTGGAGCTCTTTGAGGCTTTTGCTGGAAAAGGAAATATCTTCATCTACAAACTAGACAGAAGCATTCTCAGAAACTTCTTTGTCATGTGGGGATTGAACTCACAGAGTTGAACATTCCTTTACATAGAGCAGTTTTGCAACACCCTTTCGGTGGAAAGTGAAAGTGCTTATCTGGTGCGATGGCGGCATCTAGTGGATAAGGAAATATATTCAGATGAAAACAAGATACATCCATTCTCAGAAACTTCTTTGTGATGACTGCATTCTACTCACGGAGTTGAACCTTCCTTTTGATAGAACAGTTTTGAAACACTCTTTTTGTGGAATCTGCAAGTGGCTATTTGGAGCGCTTTGAGGCCTATGCTGGAAAAGGAAATCTCTTCACATAAAACCTAGACAGAAGTATTCCCAGAAAGTTTTTCTGATGTGCGCATTCAACTCACCGAGTTGAACCTTACTTTAGATAGAGCAGTTTTGAAACACTCTTTCTGTAGCACCTGCGAGTGGATATTTGGAGTGCTTTGAGTGCTACACTGTAAAAGCAAATATCTTCACTTAGAATCTAGACAGAAGAATTCTCAGAGACTTCCCTGTGCTCTCTGCATTCCACTCACCGAGTTGAAACTTCCTTTTGATAGAACAGTTTTGAAACACTCTTGTGGTAGAATCTGAAAGTCGATATTTGGAAGGTTTGGAGGCCTATCATGGGAAAGGAAATATCTTCCCATCAAAACTAGATAGAAGCATTCTCAGAAACTCCTTTGTGACGAGTGCATTCAAATCACACACTTGAACCTTCCTTTGGAAAGAGCAGTTTTGAAACACTCTTTCTGAAGAATCTGCAAGTGGATATTTGGAGCGATTTGAGGCCTATGCTGGAAATGAAATATCTTCACCTAAAAACTAGACGGAAGCATTCTCAGAAACTTCTTTGTGATGAGTGCATTCAACTCACAGAGTTGAAGCTTCCTTTTGATAGAGCAGTTTTAAAACACTCTTTTAGCAGCATCTGCAAGTGGATATTTGGAGCGCTTTGAGGCCAAGGCTGGAAAACGAAATATCATCACATAAAAACTCGACAGAAGCATTCTCTGAAACTTCTTTGTGATGAGTGCATTCAACTCACAGACTCGAACGTTTCTTTTGATAGAACAGTTTAGAAACACTCCTTTTGTAGAATCCGCAAGTGTTTATTTGGAGCGCTTTGAGGCCTATGTTGGAAAAGGACATATCTTCACGTCAAAAGTAGACAGACGCATTCTCAGAAACTTCTTTGTGATGAATGCATTGAACTCACAGAGTTGAACCTGACGATTGATAGAGAAGTTTTGAAACACCCTTTTTGTAGAATCTGCAAGTGAATATTTGGCGCGATTTGAGGCCTATGCTGGAAATGGAAATATCTTCACATGAAAACTAGACAGATGAATTCTCAGAAACGTCTTTGTGATGAGTGCATTCAACTCACAGACTTGAAGCTTAATTTTGAAAGAGCAGTTTCGAAACACTCTTTTTGTAGAATCTGCAAGTGGATATTTGGAGCGCTTTGAGGGCTATGCTGGAAAAGTTTATATCTTCACCTGAAAACTAGACAGAAGCATACTCAGAAACTTCTTTGTGATGTGTGCATTGAACTCACAGAGCTGAACCTTTCTTTTGATACAGAATTTTGAAACACTCTTTTCGTAGAATCTTCAAGTGGATGTATGGAGTGCTTTGAGGCCTATGCTGGAAAAGGAAATATCTTCACGTAGAAACCGGACAAAAGCATTCTCAGAAAATTCTTTGTGATGAGTGCATTCAACTCACAGAGTTGAAGCTTCCTTTTGAAAGAGCAGTTTCGAAACACTCTTTTTGTAGAATCTGCAAGTGGATATTTGGAGCGCTTTGAGGGCTATGCTGGAAAAGTTTATATCTTCACCTAAAAACTAGACAGAAGCATACTCAGAAACTTCTTTGGGATGTGTGCATTGAACTCACAGAGCTGAACCTTTCTTTTGATACAGAATTTTGAAACACTCTTTTCGTAGAATCTTCAAGTGGATGTATGGAGTGCTTTGAGGCCTATGCTGGAAAAGGAAATATCTTCACGTAGAAACCGGACAAAAGCATTCTCAGAAAGTTCTTTGTGATGAGTGCATTCAACTCACAGAGTTGAAGCTTCCTTTTGAAAGAGCAGTTTCGAAACACTCTTTTTGTAGAATCTGCAAGTGGATATTTGGAGCGCTTTGAGGGCTATGCTGGAAAAGTTTATATCTTCACCTAAAAACTAGACAGAAGCATACTCAGAAACTTCTTTGGGATGTGTGCATTGAACTCACAGAGCTGAACCTTTCTTTTGATACAGAATTTTGAAACACTCTTTTCGTAGAATCTTCAAGTGGATGTATGGAGTGCTTTGAGGCCTATGCTGGAAAAGGAAATATCTTCACGTAGAAACTGGGCAAAAGCATTCTCAGAAAATTCTTTGTGATGAGTGCATTCAACTCACAGAGTTGAAGCTTCCTTTTGATAGAGCAGTTTTGAAACACTCTTTTAGCAGCATCTGCAAGGGGATATTTGGAGCGCTTTGAGGCCAAGGCTGGAAAACGAAATATCATCACATAAAAACTTGACAGAAACATTCTCTGAAACTTCTTTGTGATGAGTGCATTCAACTCACAGACTCGAACGTTTCTTTTGATAGAACAGTTTAGAAACACTCCTTTTGTAGAATCTGCAAGTGTTTATTTGGAGCGCTTTGAGGCCTATGTTGGAAAAGGACATATCTTCACATCAAAAGTAGACAGACGCATTCTCAGAAACTTCTTTGTGATGAGTGCATTGAACTCACAGAGTTGAACCTACCTATTGATAGAGAAGTTTTGAAACACCCTTTTTGTAGAATCTGCAAGTGAATATTTGGCGCGATTTGAGGCCTATGCTGGAAATGGAAATACCTTCACATGAAAACTAGACAGATCAATTCTCAGAAATGTCTTTGTGATGAGTGCATTCAACTCGCAGCCTTGAAGCGTCCTTTTGAAAGAGCAGTTTCGAAACAGTCTTTATGTAGAATCTGCAAGAGGATATTTGGAGCGCTTTGAGGGCTATGCTGGAAAAGTCCATATCTTCACCTAAAAACTAGACAGAAGCATTCTCAGAAACTCCTTTGTGATGAGTGCATTCAACTCACAGAGTTGAACCTTCCTTTTGATAGAACAGTTTTGAAACACTCTTGTGGTAGAATCTGCAAGTCGATATTTGGAAGGTTTGCAGGCCTATCCTGGGAAAGGAAATATCTTCCCATCAAAACTAGATAGAAGCATTCTCAGAAACTTCTTAGTGATGTACGCATTCAAGTCATAGAGTTGAAGCTTCCTTTTGATATAGCACTTTTGAACCACTCTTTTAGTAGAATCTGCAAGTGGATGTTTGGAGAGCTAAGACGCCAACACTGGAAAAGGAAATATCTTCACTAAAAACTAGACGGAAGGATTCTCAGAAACTTCAATGGGCTTTACGCATTCAACTCACAGAGTGCAATGTTCCTTTTGAGAGCGCAGATTTAAAACCCTCTTTTTGTAGAAATTGCTATAGGATGTTTGGAGCGATGTGAGGCCTTTGCTGGAAAAGGAAATATCTTCACATAAAACCTAGACAGAAGCATTCTCAGAAACTCCTTTGTGATGAGTGCATTCAAATCACAGACTTGAACCTTCCTTTGGAAAGAGCAGTTTTGAAACACTCTTTTTGTAGAATCTGCAAGTGGATATTTGGAGCGCTTTGAGGCCTATGCTGGAAAATGAAATATCTTCACCTAAAAACTAGACGGAAGCATTCTCAGAAACTTCTTTGTGATGAGTGCATTCAACTCACAGAGTTGAACCTACCTATTGATAAAGAATTTTTGAAACACCCTTTTTGTAGAATCTGCAAGTGAATATTTGGCGCGATTTGAGGCCTATGCTGGAAATGGAAATATCTTCACATGAAAACTAGACAGATGAATTCTCAGAAACGTCTTTGTGATGAGTGCATTCAACTCACAGACTTGAAGCTTCCTTTTGAAAGAGCAGTTTCGAAACACTCTTTTTGTAGAATCTGCAAGTGGATATTTGGAGCGCTTTGAGGGCTATGCTGGAAAAGTTAATACCTTCACGTAAAAACTAGACAGAAGCATACTCAGAAACTTCTTTGTGATGTGTGCATTGAACTCACAGAGTTGAACATTTCTTTTCATACAGAAGTTTTGAAACACTCTTTTCGTAGAATCTTCAAGTGGATGTATGGAGTGCTTGGAGGCCTATGCTGGAAAAAGGAAATACTTTCACGTAGAAACTAGACAAAACCATTCTCAGAAATTTCGCTGTGCTTTGTGCATTCAACTCACAGAGTTGAACATTCCAATGGATAGAGGAGTTTTGAAACACTCTTTTGTAGAATCTGCAAGTGGATATTTGGAATGCTTTGAGATCTATGCTGCCAAAGGAAATATCATTGCATAAAAACTAGATGGAAGCGTTCTCAGAAACTTCTTTGTGATGAGTGCATTCAACTCGCAGAGTTGAACCTTCCTTTCGATAGACCAGTTTTGAAACACTGTTTTTGTAGAATCCGCAAGTGGCTATTTGAAGCACTTTGAGGCTTCTGCTGGAAAAGGAAATATCTTCATCTACCAACTAGACAGAAGCATTCTCAGAAATTTCTTTCTCATGTGGGAATTGAACTCACAGAGTTGAACATTCCTTTACATAGAGCAGTTTTGCAACACTCTTTTTGTGGAAAGTGCAAGTGCTTATTTGGTGCGATGGCGGCATCTAGTGGAAAAGGAAATACATTCAGATGAAAACAAGATACAACCATTCTCAGAAACTTCTTTGTGATGACTGCGTTCTACTCACAGACTTGAACCTTCCTTTTGATAGAACAGTTCTGAAACACTCTTTTTGAGGAATCTGCAAGTGGCTCTTTGGAGCGCTTTGAGGCCTATGCTGGAAAAGGAAATATCTTCACATAAAACCTAGACAGAAGTATTCCCAGAAAGTTTTTCTGATGTGCGCATTCAACTCACCGAGTTGAACCTTCCTTTAGATAGAGCAGTTTCGAAACACTCTTTTTGTAGTGCCTGCGAGTATATATTTGGAGTGCTTTGAGTGCTACACTGCAAAAGCAAATATCTTCACTTAGAATCTAGACAGAAGAATTCTCAGAGACTTCCCTGTGCTCTCTGCATTCCACTCACAGAGTTGAACCTTCCTTTTGATAGAACAGTTTTGAAACACTCTTTTGGTAGAATCTGCAAGTCGATATTTGGAAGGATTGGAGGCCTATCTTGGGAAAGGAAATACCTTCCCATCAAAACTAGATAAAAGCATTCTCAGAGACTTCTTAGCGATGTACGCATTCAAGTCACAGAGTTGAAGCTTCCTTTTGATAGAGCAGTTTTGAACCACTATTTTAGTAGAATCTGCAAGTGGATGTTTGGAGAGGTAAGAGGCCAACACTGGAAAAGGAAATATCTTCACGTAAAAACTAGACGGAAGCATTCTCAGAAACTTCAATGGGCTTTACGCATTCAACTCACAGAATGCAATGTTCCTTTTGAGAGCGCAGTTTTAAAACACTGTTTTTGTAGAATTTGCTAGAGGATGTTTGGAGCGATGTGAGGCCTTTGCTGGAAAAGGAAATATCTTCACATAAAACCTAGACAGAAGCATTCTCAGAAACTCCTTTGTGATGAGTGCATTCAAATCAAAGACATGAACCTTCCTTTGGAAAGAGCAGTTTTGAAACACTCTTTTTGTAGAATCTGCAAGTGGATATTTGGAGCGCTTTGAGGCCTATGCTGGAAAATGAAATATCTTCACCTAAAAACTAGACGGAAGCATTCTCAGAAACTTCTTTGTGATGAGTGCATTCAACTCACAGAGTTGAAGCTTCCTTTTGATACAGCAGTTTTGAAACACCCTTTTAGCAGCATCTGCAAGTGGATATTTGGAGCGCTTTGAGGCCAATGCTGGAAAACGAAATCTCATCACATAAAAACTCGACAGAAGCATTCTCTGAAACTTCTTTGTGATGAGTGCATTCAACTCACAGGCTCGAACGTTTCTTTTGATAGAACAGTTTTGAAACACTCCTTTTGTAGAATCTGCAAGTGTTTATTTGGAGCGCTTTGAGGCCTATGTTGGAAAAGGACATATCTTCACATCAAAAGTAGACACACGCATTCTCAGAAACTTCTTTGTGATGAGTGCATTGAACTCACAGCTTTGAACCTACCTATTGATAGAGAAGTTTTGAAACACCCTTTTTGTAGAATCTGCAAGTGAATATTTGGCGCGATTAGAGGCCTATGCTGGAAATGGAAATATCTTCACATGAAAACTAGACAGATAAATTCTCAGAAACGTCTTTGTGATGAGTGCATTCAACTCACAGACTTGAAGCCTCCTTTTGAAAGAACAGTTTCGAAACACTCTTTTTGTAGAATCTGCAAGTGGATATTTGGAGCGCTTTGAGGGCTATGCTGGAAAAGTAATATCTTCACCTAAAAACTAGACAGAAGCGTACTCAGAAACGTCTTTGTGACGTCTGCATTGAACTCACAGAGCTGAACCTTTCTTTTGATACAGAAGTTTTGAAACACTCTTTTCGTAGAATCTTCAAGTTGATGTATGGAGTGCTTTGAGGCCTATGCTGGAAAAGGAAATATCTTCACGTAGAAACTAGACAAAAGCATTCTCAGAAAGTTCCCTGTGCTTTGTGCATTCAACTGACGAAGTTGGACACGCCCTTGGATAGAGCAGTTTTGAAACACTCTTTTTCTAGAATCTGCAAGTGGATATTTGGAGCGCTTTGAGGCCTATGCTGCCAAAGGAAATATCATTGCACACAAACTAGATGGAAGCGTTCTCAGAAACTACTTTGTGATGAGTGCATTCAACTCGCAGAGTTGAACCTTCCTTTCGATAGACCAGTTTTGAATCGCTGTTTTTGTAGAATCCGCAAGTGGCTATTTGGAGCTCTTTGAGGCTTATGCTGGAAAAGGAAATATCTTCAACTACAAAGTAGACAGAAGCATTCTCAGAAACTTCTTTGTCATGTGGGGATTGAACTCACAGAGTTGAACATTCCTTTTCATAGAGCAGTTTTGCAACACCCTTTCGGTGGAAAGTGAAAGTGCTTATTTGGTGTGATGGCGGCATCTAGTGTATAAGGAAATACATTCAGATGAAAACAAGATCGAACCATTCTCAGAAACTTGTTTGTGATGACTGCATTCTACTCACAGAGTTGAACCTTCCTTTTGATAGAACAGTTTTGAAACACTCTTTTTGTGGAATCTGCAAGTGGCTATTTGGAGCGCTTTGAGGCCTATGCTGGAAAAGGAAATATCTTCACATAAAACCTAGACAGAAGTATTCCCAGAAAGTTTTTCTGATGTGCGCATTCAACTCACCGAGTTGAACCTTCCTTTCCATACAGCAGTTTTGAAACACTCTTTTTGTAGTGTCTGCGAGTGGATATTTGGAGTGCTTTGAGTGCTACAATGCAGAAGCAAATATCTTCACTTAGAATCTAGACAGAAGAATTCTCAGAGACTTCCCTGGGCTCTCTGCATTCAACTCACAGAGTTGAACCTTCCTTTTGATAGAACAGTTTTGAAACACTCTTGTGGTAGAAGCTGCAAGTCGATATTTGGAACGTTTGGAGGCCTATCCTGGGAAAGGAAATATCTTCCCATCAAAACAAGATAGAAGCATTCTCAGAAACGTCTTTGTGATGTGCGCATTCAAGTCACAGAGTTGAAGCTTCCTTTGGATATAGCAGTTTTGAACCACTCTTTTAGTAGAATCTGCAAGTGGATGTTTGGAGAGCTAAGAGGCCAACACTGGAAAAGGAAACATCTTTACGTAAAAACTAGACGGAAGCATTCTCAGAAACTTCAATGGGCTTTACGCATTCAACTCACAGAATGCAATGTTCCTTTTGAGAGCGCAGTTTTAAAACACTGTTTTTGTAGAATTTGCTAGAGGATGTTTGGAGCGATGTGAGGCCTTTGCTGGAAAAGGAAATATCTTCACATACAACCTAGACAGAAGCATTCTCAGAAACTCCTTTGTGATGAGTGCATTCGAATCACAGACTTGAACCTTCGTTTTGTTAGAGCGGTTTTGAAACACTCTTTTTGTAGAATCTGCAAGTGGATATTTGGAGCGTTTTGAGGCCTATGCTGGAAAATGAAATATCTTCACCTAAAAACCAGACGGAAGCATTCTCAGAAACTTCTTTGTGATGAGTGCATTCAACTCACAGAGTTAAAGCTTCCTTTTGATAGAGCAGTTTTGAAACACTCTTTTAGCAGCATCTGAAAGTGGGTATTTGGAGCGCTTTGAGGCCAAGGCTGGAAAACGAAATATCATCACATAAAAACTCGACAGAAGCATTCTCTGAATCTTCTTTGTGATGAGTGCGTTCAACTCACAGACTCGAGCGTTTCTTTTGATAGAACAGTTTTGAAACACTCCTTTTGTAGAATCTGCAAGTGTTTATTTGGAGCGCTTTGAGGCCTATGTTGGAAAAGGACATATCTTCACATCAAAAGTACACAGACGCATTCTCAGAAACTTCTTTGTGATGAGTGCATTGAACTCGCAGAGTTGAACCTACTTATTGATAGAGAAGTTTTGAAACACCCTTTTTGTAGAATCTGCAAGTGAATATTTGGTGCGATTTGAGGCCTATGCTGGAAATGGAAATATCTTCACATGAAAACTAGACAGATGAATTCTCAGAAACGTCTTTGTGATGAGTGCATTCAACTAACAGACTTGAAGCCTCCTTTTGAAAGAACAGTTTCGAAACACTCTTTTTGTAGAATCTGCAAGTGGATATTTGCAGCGATTTGAGGGCTATGCTGCAAAAGTAATATCTTCACCTAAAAACTAGACAGAAGCGAACTCAGAAACTTCTTTGTGACGTCTGCATTGAACTCACAGAGCTGAACCTTTCTTTTGATACAGAAGTTTTGAAACACTCTTTTCGTAGAATCTTCAAGTTGATGTATGTAGTGCTTTGAGGCCTATGCTGGAAAAGCAAATATCTTCACGTAGAAACTAGACAAAAGCATTCTCAGAAAGTTCCCTGTGCTTTGTGCATTCAACTCACAGAGTTGAACATTCCCTTTGATAGAGCAGTTTTGAAACACTCTTTTTGTAGAATCTGCAAGTGGATATTTGGAGCGCTTTGAGGCCTATGCTGCCAAAGGAAATATCATTGCACACAAACTAGATGGAAGCGTTCTCAGAAACTACTTTGTGATGAGTGCATTCAACTCGCAGAGTTGAACCTTCCTTTCGATAGACCAGTTTTGAAACGCTGTTTTTGTAGAATCCGCAAGTGGCTATTTGGAGCTCTTTGAGGCTTATGCTGGAAAAGGAAATATCTTCATCTACAAAGTAGACAGAAGCATTCTCAGAAACTTCTTTGTCATGTGGGGATTGAACTCACAGAGTTCAACATTCCTTTTCATAGAGCAGTTTGGCAACACTCTTTTTGTGGAAAGTGCAAGTGGATATTTGGTGCGAAGGCGGCATCTAGTGGATAAGGAAATACATTCAGATGAAAACAAGATCGAACCATTCTCAGAAACTTCTTTGTGATGACTGCATTCTACTCACAGAGTTGAACCTTCCTTTTGATAGAACAGTTTTGAAACACTCTCTTTGTGGAATCTGCAAGTGGCTATTTGGAGCGCTTTGAGGCCTATGCTGGAAAAGGAAATATCTTCACATAAAACCTAGACAGAAGTATTCCCAGAAAGTTTTTCTGATGTGCGCATTCAACTCACCGAGTTGAACCTTCCTTTCGATACAGCAGTTTTGAAACACTCTTTTTGTAGTATCTGCGAGCGGATATTTGGAGTGCTTTGAGTGCTACACTGCAAAAGCAAATATCTTCACTTAGAATCTAGACAGAAGAATTCTCAGAGATTTCCCTGGGCTCTCTGCATTCAACTCACACGGTTGAACCTTCCTTTTGATAGAACAGTTTTGAAACACTCTTGCGGTAGAAGCTGCAAGTCGATATTTGGAAGGTTTGGAGGCCTATCCTGGGAAAGGAAATATCTTCCCATCAAAACTAGATAGAAGCATTCTCAGAAACCTCTTTGTGATGTGCGCATTCAAGTCACAGAGTTGAAGCTTCCTTTGGATATAGCAGTTTTGAACCACTCTTTTAGTAGAATCTGCAAGTGGATGTTTGGAGAGCTAAGAGGCCAACACTGGAAAAGGAAATATCTTCACGTAAAAACTAGACGGAAGCATTCTCAGAAACTTCAATGGGCTTTACGCATTCAACTCACAGAATGCAATGTTCCTTTTGAGAGCGCAGTTTTGAAACACTGTTTTGGTAGAATTTGCTAGAGGATGTTTGGAGCGATGTGAGGCCTTTGCTGGAAAAGGAAATATCTTCACATAGAACCTAGACAGAAGCATTCTCAGAAACTCCTTTGTGATGAGTGCATTCAAATCACAGACTTGAACCTTCGTTTTGAAAGAGCGGTTTTGAAACACTCTTTTTGTAGAATCTGCAAGTGGATATTTGGAGCGCTTTGAGGCCTATGCTGGAAAATGAAATATCTTCACCTAAAAACTAGACGGAAGCATTCTCAGAAACTTCTTTGTGATGAGTGCATTCAACTCACAGAGTTGAAGCTTCCTTTTGATAGAGCAGTTTTGAAACACTCTTTTAGCAGCATCTGAAAGTGGATATTTGGAGCGCTTTGAGGCCAATGCTGGAAAACGAAATCTCATCACATAAAAACTCGACAGAAGCATTCTCTGAAACTTCTTTGTGATGAGTGCATTCAACTCACAGACTCGAACGTTTCTTTTGAAAGAGCAGTTTAGAAACACTCCTTTTGTAGAATCTGCAAGTGTTTATTTGGAGCGCTTTGAGGCCTATGTTGGAAAAGGACATATCTTCACATCAAAAGTAGACAGACGCATTCTCAGAAACTCCTTTGTGATGAGTGCATTGAACTCACAGAGTTGAACCTACCTATTGATAGAGAAGTTTTGAAACACCCTTTTTGTAGAATCTGCAAGTGAATATTTGGCGCGATTAGAGGCCTATGCTGGAAATGGAAATATCTTCACATGAAAACTAGACAGATGAATTCTCAGAAACGTCTTTGTGATGAGTGCATTCAACTCACAGACTTGAAGCCTCCTTTTGAAAGAGCAGTTTCGAAACACTCTTTTTGTAGAATCTGCAAGTGGATATTTGGAGCGCTTTGAGGGCTATGCTGGAAAAGTTCATATCTTCACCTAAAAGCTAGACAGAAGCCTACTCAGAAACTTCTTTGTTATGTCTGCATTGAACTCACAGAGCTGAACCTTTCTTTTGATACAGAAGTTTTGAAACACTCTTTTCGTAGAATCTTCAAGTGGATGTATGGAGTGCTTTGTGGCCTGTGCTGGAAAAGGAAATATCTTCACGTAGAAACTAGATAAAAGCATTCTCAGAAGGTTCCCTGTGCTTTGTGCATTCAACTCACAGAGTTGAACATTCCCTTTGATAGAGCAGTTTTGAAACACTCTTTTTGTAGAATCTGCAAGTGGATATTTGGAGCGCTTTGAGGCCTATGCTGCCAAAGGAAATATCCTTGCACACAAACTAGATGGAAGCGTTCTCAGAAACTACTTTGTGATGAGTGCATTCAATTCGCAGAGTTGAACCTTCCTTTCTATAGACCAGTTTTGAAACGCTGTTTTTGTAGACTCCGCAAGTGGCTATTTGGAGCTCTTTGAGGCTTATGCTGGAAAAGGAAATATCTTCATCTACAAAGTAGACAGAAGCATTCTCAGAAACTTCTTTGTCATGTGGGGATTGAACTCACAGAGTTGAACATTCCTTTTCACAGAGCAGTTTGGCAACACTCTTTTAGTGGAAAGTGCAAGTGGATACTTGGTGCGATGGCGGCATCTAGTGGATAAGGAAATACATTCAGATGAAAACAAGATCGAACCATTCTCAGAAACTTCTTTGTGATGACTGCATTCTTCTCACAGAGTTGAACGTTCCTTTTGATAGAACAGTTTTGAAACACTCTCTTTGTGGAATCTGCAAGTGGCTATTTGGAGCGCTTTGAGGCCTATGCTGGAAAAGGAAATATCTTCACATAAAACCTAGACAGAAGTATTCCCAGAAAGTTTTCCTGATTTGCGCATTCAACTCACCGAGTTGAACCTTCCTTTCGATACAGCAGTTTTGAAACACTCTTTTTGTAGTATCTGCGAGCGGATATTTGGAGTGCTTTGAGTGCTTCACTGCAAAAGCAAATATCTTCACTTAGAATCTAGACAGAAGAATTCTCAGAGATTTCCCTAGGCTGTCTGCATTCAACTCACAGGGTTGAACCTTCCTTTTGATAGAACAGTTTTGAAACACTCTTGCGGTAGAAGCTGCAAGTCGATATTTGGAACGTTTCGAGGCCTATCCTGGGAAAGGAAATATCTTCCCATCAAAACTAGATAGAAGCATTCTCAGAAACCTCTTTGTGATGTGCGCATTCCAGTCACAGAGTTGAAGCTTCCTTTGGATATAGCAGTTTTGAACCACTCTTTTAGTAGAATCTGCAAGTGGATGTTTGGAGAGCTAAGAGGCCAACACTGGAAAAGGAAATATCTTCACGTAACAACTAGACGGAAGCATTCTCAGAAACTTCAATGGGCTTTACGCATTCAACTCACAGAATGCAATGTTCCTTTTGAGAGCGCAGTTTTAAAACACTGTTTTTGTAGAATTTGCTAGAGGATGTTTGGAGCGATGTGAGGCCTTTGCTGGAAAAGGAAATATCTTCACATAGAACCTAGACAGAAGCATTCTCAGAAACTCCTTTGTGATGAGTGCATTCAAATCACAGACTTGAACCTTCGTTTTGAAAGAGCGGTTTTGAAACACTCTTTTTGTAGAATCTGCAAGTGGATATTTGGAGCGCTTTGAGGCCTATGCTGGAAAATGAAATATCTTCACCTAAAAACCAGACGGAAGCATTCTCAGAAACTTCTTTGTGATGAGTGCGTTCAACTCACAGAGTTGAAGCATCCTTTTGATAGAGCAGTTTTGAAACACTCTTTTAGCAGCATCTGAAAGTGGATATTTGGAGCGCTTTGAGGCCAGTGCTGGAAAAGGAAATCTCATCACATAAAAACTCGACAGAAGCATTCTCTGAAACTTCTTTGTGATGAGTGCATTCAACTCACAGACTCGAACGTTTCTTTTGATAGAACAGTTTTGAAACACTCCTTTTGTAGAATCTGCAAGTGTTTATTTGGAGCGCTTTGAGGCCTATGTTGGAAAAGGACATATCTTCACATCAAAAGTAGACACACGCATTCTCAGAAACTTCTTTGTGATGAGTGCATTGAACTCACAGCTTTGAACCTACCTATTGATAGAGAAGTTTTGAAACACCCTTTTTGTAGAATCTGCAAGTGAATATTTGGCGCGATTAGAGGCCTATGCTGGAAATGGAAATATCTTCACATGAAAACTAGACAGATGAATTCTCAGAAACGTCTTTGTGATGAGTGCATTCAACTCACAGACTTGAAGCCTCCTTTTGAAAGAACAGTTTCGAAACACTCTTTTTGTAGAATCTGCAAGTGGATATTTGGAGCGCTTTGAGGGCTATGCTGGAAAAGTAATATCTTCACCTAAAAACTAGACAGAAGCGTACTCAGAAACGTCTTTGTGACGTCTGCATTGAACTCACAGAGCTGAACCTTTCTTTTGATACAGAAGTTTTGAAACACTCTTTTCGTAGAATCTTCAAGTTGATGTATGGAGTGCTTTGAGGCCTATGCTGGAAAAGGAAATATCTTCACGTAGAAACTAGACAAAAGCATTCTCAGAAAGTTCCCTGTGCTTTGTGCATTCAACTCACAGAGTTGAACCTTCCTTTTGATAGAACAGTTTTGAAACACTCTCTTTGTGGGATCTGCAAGTGGCTATTTGGAGCGCTTTGAGGCCTATGCTGGAAAAGGAAATATCTTCACATAAAACCTAGACAGAAGTATTCCCAGAAAGTTTTTCTGATGTGCGCGTTCAACTCACCGAGTTGAACCTTCCTTTCGATACAGCAGTTTTGAAACACTCTTTTTGTAGTATCTGCGAGCGGATATTTGGAGTGCTTTGAGTGCTACACTGCAAAAGCAAATATCTTCACTTAGAATCTAGACAGAAGAATTTTCAGAGATTTCCCTAGGCTGTCTGCATTCAACTCACAGGGTTGAACCTTCCTTTTGATAGAACAGTTTTGAAACACTCTTGCGGTAGAAGCTGCAAGTCGATATTTGGAAGGTTTGGAGGCCTATCCTGGGAAAGGAAATATCTTCCCATCAAAACTAGATAGAAGCATTCTCAGAAACGTCTTTGTGATGTGCGCATTCAAGTCACAGAGTTGAAGCTTCCTTTGGATATAGCAGTTTTGAACCACTCTTTTTGAACCACTCTTTTAGTAGAATCTGCAAGTGGATGTTTGGAGAGCTAAGAGGCCAACACTGGAAAAGGAAATATCTTCACGTAAAAACTAGACGGAAGCATTCTCAGAAACTTCAATGGGCTTTACGCATTCAACTCACAGAATGCAATGTTCCTTTTGATAGCGCAGTTTTGAAACACTGTTTTGGTAGAATTTGCTAGAGGATGTTTGGAGCGATGTGAGGCCTTTGCTGGAAAAGGAAATATCTTCACATAGAACCTAGACAGAAGCATTCTCAGAAACTCCTTTGTGATGAGTGCATTCAAATCACAGACTTGAACCTTCGTTTTGAAAGAGCGGTTTTGAAACACTCTTTTTGTAGAATCTGCAAGTGGATATTTGGAGCGCTTTGAGGCCTATGCTGGAAAATGAAATATCTTCAGCTAAAAACTAGACGGAAGCATTCTCAGAAACTTCTTTGTGATGAGTGCATTCAACTCACAGAGTTGAAGCTTCCTTTTGATAGAGCAGTTTTGAAACACTCTTTTAGCAGCATCTGAAAGTGGATATTTGGAGCGCTTTGAGGCCAATGCTGGAAAACGAAATCTCATCACATAAAAACTCGACAGAAGCATTCTCTGAAACTTCTTTGTGATGAGTGCATTCAACTCACAGACTCGAACGTTTCTTTTGATAGAACAGTTTAGAAACACTCCTTTTGTAGAATCTGCAAGTGTTTATTTGGAGCGCTTTGAGGCCTATGTTGGAAAAGGACATATCTTCACATCAAAAGTAGACAGACGCATTCTCAGAAACTTCTTTGTGATGAGTGCATTGAACTCACAGAGTTGAACCTACCTATTGATAGAGAAGTTTTGAAACACCCTTTTTGTAGAATCTGCAAGTGAATATTTGGCGCGATTAGAGGCCTATGCTGGAAATGGAAATATCTTCACATGAAAACTAGACAGATGAATTCTCAGAAACGTCTTTGTGATGAGTGCATTCAACTCACAGACTTGAAGCCTCCTTTTGAAAGAGCAGTTTCGAAACACTCTTTTTGTAGAATCTGCAAGTGGATATTTGGAGCGCTTTGAGGGCTATGCTGGAAAAGTTAATATCTTCACCTAAAAACTAGACAGAAGCCTACTCAGAAACTTCTCTGTTATGTCTGCATTGAACTCACAGAGCTGAAGCTTCCTTTTGATAGAGCAGTTTTGAAACACACTTTTAGCAGCATCTGAAAGTGGATATTTGGAGCGCTTTGAGGCCAATGCTGGAAAACGAAATCTCATCACATAAAAACTCGACAGAAGCATTCTCTGAAACTTCTTTGTGATGAGTGCATTCAACTCACAGACTCGAACGTTTCTTTTGATAGAACAGTTTTGAAACACTCCTTTTGTAGAATCTGCAATTGTTTATTTGGAGCGCTTTGAGGCCTATGTTGGAAAAGGACATATCTTCACATCAAAAGTAGACAGACGCATTCTCAGAAACTTCTTTGTGATGAGTGCATTGAACTCACAGAGTTGAACCTACCTATTGATAGATAACTTTGAGAAACCCTTTTTGTAGAATCTGCAAGTGAATATTTGGCGCGATTTGAGGCCTATGCTGGAAATGGAAATATCTTCACATGAAAACTAGACAGATGAATTCTCAGAAACGTCTTTGTGATGAGTGCATTCAACTCACAGACTTGAAGCCTCCTTTTGAAAGAACAGTTTCGAAACAATCCTTTTGTAGAATCTGCAAGTGGATATTTGCAGCGCTTTGAGGGCTATGCTGGAAAAGTAATATCTTCACCTAAAAACTAGACAGAAGCGTCCTCAGAAACTTCTTTGTGATGTCTGCATTGAACTCACAGAGCTGAAACTTTCTTTTGATACAGAAGTTTTGAAACACTCTTTTCGTTGAATCTTCAAGTGGATGTATGGAGTGCTTTGAGGCCTATGCTGGAAAAGGAAATATCTTCACGTAGAAACTAGACAAAAGCATTCTCAGAAAGTTCCCTGTGCTTTGTGCATTCAACTCACAGAGTTGAACATTCCCTTTGATAGAGCAGTTTTGAAACACTCTTTTTGTAGAATCTGCAAGTGGATATTTGGAGCGCTTTGAGGCCTATGCTGCCAAAGGAAATATCATTGCACACAAACTAGATGGAAGCGTTCTCAGAAACTACTTTGTGATGAGTGCATTCAACTCGCAGAGTTGAACCTTCCTTCCGATAGACCAGTTTTGAAACGCTGTTTTTGTAGAATCCGCAAGTGGCTATTTGGAGCTCTTTGAGGCTTATGCTGGAAAAGGAAATATCTTCATCTACAAAGTAGACAGAAGCATTCTCAGAAACTTCTTTGTCATGTGGGGATTGAACTCACAGAGTTCAACATTCCTTTTCATAGAGCAGTTTGGCAACACTCTTTTTGTGGAAAGTGCAAGTGGATATTTGGTGCGATGGCGGCATCTAGTGGATAAGGAAATACATTCAGATGAAAACAAGATCGAACCATTCTCAGAAACTTCTTTGTGATGACTGCATTCTACTCACAGAGTTGAACCTTCCTTTTGATAGAACAGTTTTGAAACACTCTCTTTGTGGAATCTGCAAGTGGCTATTTGGAGCGCTTTGAGGCCTATGCTGGAAAAGGAAATATCTTCACATAAAACCTAGACAGAAGTATTCCCAGAAAGTTTTTCTGATGTGCGCATTCAACTCACCGAGTTGAACCTTCCTTTCGATACAGCAGTTTTGAAACACTCTTTTTGTAGTATCTGCGAGCGGATATTTGGAGTGCTTTGAGTGCTACACTGCAAAAGCAAATATCTTCACTTAGAATCTTGACAGAAGAATTCTCAGAGATTTCCCTAGGCTGTCTGCATTCAACTCACAGGGTTGAACCTTCCTTTTGATAGAACAGTTTTGAAACACTCTTGCGGTAGAATCTGCAAGTCGATATTTGGAAGGTTTGGAGGCCTATCCTGGGAAAGGAAATATCTTCCCATCAAAACTAGATAGAAGCATTCTCAGAAACCTCTTTGTGATGTGCGCATTCAAGTCACAGAGTTGAAGCTTCCTTTGGATATAGCAGTTTTGAACCACTCTTTTAGTAGAATCTGCAAGTGGATGTTTGGAGAGCTAAGAGGCCAACACTGGAAAAGGAAATATCTTCACGTAAAAACTAGACGGAAGCATTCTCAGAAACTACAATGGGCTTTACGCATTCAACTCACAGAATGCAATGTTCCTTTTGATAGCGCAGATTTGAAACACTGTTTTGGTAGAATTTGCTAGAGGATGTTTGGAGCGATGTGAGGCCTTCGCTGGAAAAGGAAATATCTTCACATAGAACCTAGACAGAAGCATTCTCAGAAACTCCTTTGTGATGAGTGCATTCAAATCACAGACTTGAACCTTCGTTTTGAAAGAGCGGTTTTGAAACACTCTTTTTGTAGAATCTGCAAGTGGATATTTGGAGCGCTTTGAGGCCTATGCTGGAAAATGAAATATCTTCACGTAAAACCTAGACAGAAGTATTCCCAGAAAGTTTTTCTGATGTGCGCATTCAACTCACCGAGTTGAACCTTCCTTTAGATACAGCAGTTTTGAAACACTCTTTTTGTAGTATCTGCGAGGGGATATTTGGAGTGCTTTGAGTGCTACCCTGCAAAAGCAAATATCTTCACTTAGAATCTAGACAGAATAATTCTCAGAGATTTCCCTATGCTCTCTGCATTCAACTCACAGGATTGAACCTTCCTTTTGATAGAACAGTTTTGAAACACTCTTGCGGTAGAATCTGCAAGTCGATATTTGGAGCGCTTTGAGGCCTATGCTGGAAAATGAAATATCTTCACCTAAAAACTAGACGGAAGCATTCTCAGAAACTTCTTTGTGATGAGTGCATTCAACTCACAGAGTTGAAGCTTCCTTTTGATAGAGCAGTTTTGAAACACTCTTTTGGCAGCATCTGAAAGTGGATAATTGGAGCGCTTTGAGGCCAATGCTGGAAAACGAAATCTCATCACATAAAAACTCGACAGAAGCATTCTCTGAAACTTCTTTGTGATGATTGCATTCAACTCACAGACTCGAACGTTTCTTTTGATAGAACAGTTTTGAAACACTCCTTTTGTAGAATCTGCAAGTGTTTATTTGGAGCGCTTTGAGGCCTATGTTGGAAAAGGACATATCTTCACATCAAAAGTAGGCAGACGCATTCGCAGAAACTTCTTTGTGATGAGTGCATTGAACTCACAGAGTTGAACCTACCTATTGATAGAGAAGTTTTGAAACACCCTTTTTGTAGAATCTGCAAGTGAATATTTGGCGCGATTAGAGGCCTATGCTGGAAATGGAAATATCTTCACATGAAAACTAGACAGATGAATTCTCAGAAACGTCTTTGTGATGAGTGCATTCAACTAACAGACGTGAAGCCTGCTTTTGAAAGAGCCGTTTCGAAACACTCTTTTTGTAGAATCTGCAAGTGGATATTTGGAGCGCTTTGAGGGCTATGCTGGAAAAGTTAATATCTTCACCTAAAAACTAGACAGAAGCCTACTCAGAAACTTCTTTGTGATGTCTGCATTGAACTCACAGAGCTAAACCTTTCTTTTGATACAGAAGTTTTGAAACACTCTTTTCGTAGAATCTTCAAGTGGATGTATGGAGTGCTTTGAGGCCTATGCTGGAAAAGGAAATATCTTCACGTAGAAACTAGACAAAAGCATTCTCAGAAAGTTCCCTGTGCTTTGTGCATTCAACTGACGAAGTTGGACACGCCCTTGGATAGAGCAGTTTTGAAACACTCTTTTTGTAGAATCTGCAAGTGGATATTTGGAGCGCTTTGAGGCCTATGCTGCCAAAGGAAATATCATTGCACACAAACTAGATGGAAGCGTTCTCAGAAACTACTTTTTGATGAGTGCATTCAACTCGCAGAGTTGAACCTTCCTTTCGATAGACCAGTTTTGAAACGCTGTTTTTGTAGAATCCGCAAGTGGCTATTTGGAGCTCTTTGAGGCTTATGCTGGAAAAGGAAATATCTTCAACTACAAAGTAGACAGAAGCATTCTCAGAAACTTCTTTGTCATGTGGGGATTGAACTCACAGAGTTGAACATTCCTTTTCATAGAGCAGTTTTGCAACACCCTTTCGGTGGAAAGTGAAAGTGCTTATTTGGTGTGATGGCGGCATCTAGTGTATAAGGAAATACATTCAAATGAAAACAAGATCGAAAAATTCTCAGAAACTTCTTTGTGATGACTGCATTCTACTCACAGAGTTGAACCTTCCTTTTGATAGAACAGTTTTGAAACACTCTTTTTGTGGAATCTGCAAGTGGCTATTTGGAGCGCTTTGAGGCCTATGCTGGAAAAGGAAATATCTTCACATAAAACCTAGACAGAAGTATTCCCAGAAAGTTTTTCTGATGTGCGCATTCAACTCACCGAGTTGAACCTTCCTTTCGATACAGCAGTTTTGAAACACTCTTTTTGTAGTGTCTGCGAGTGGATATTTGGAGTGCTTTGAGTGCTACAATGCAGAAGCAAATATCTTCACTTAGAATCTAGACAGAAGAATTCTCAGAGACTTCCCTGGGCTCTCTGCATTCAACTCACAGAGTTGAACCTTCCTTTTGATAGAACAGTTTTGAAACACTCTTGTGGTAGAATCTGCAAGTCGATATTTGGAACGTTTGGAGGCCTATCCTGGGAAAGGAAATATCTTCCAATCAAAACTAGATAGAAGCATTCTCAGAAACGTCTTTGTGATGTGCGCATTCAAGTCACAGAGTTGAAGCTTCCTTTGGATATAGCAGTTTTGAACCACTCTTTTAGTAGAATCTGCAAGTGGATGTTTGGAGAGCTAAGAGGCCAACACTGGAAAAGGAAACATCTTTACGTAAAAACTAGACGGAAGCATTCTCAGAAACTTCAATGGGCTTTACGCATTCAACTCACAGAATGCAATGTTCCTTTTGAGAGCGCAGTTTTAAAACACTGTTTTTGTAGAATTTGCTAGAGGATGTTTGGAGCGATGTGAGGCCTTTGCTGGAAAAGGAAATATCTTCACATACAACCTAGACAGAAGCATTCTCAGAAACTCCTTTGTGATGAGTGCATTCGAATCACAGACTTGAACCTTCGTTTTGTTAGAGCGGTTTTGAAACACTCTTTTTGTAGAATCTGCAAGTGGATATTTGGAGCGTTTTGAGGCCTATGCTGGAAAATGAAATATCTTCACCTAAAAACCAGACGGAAGCATTCTCAGAAACTTCTTTGTGATGAGTGCATTCAACTCACAGAGTTAAAGCTTCCTTTTGATAGAGCAGTTTTGAAACACTCTTTTAGCAGCATCTGAAAGTGGGTATTTGGAGCGCTTTGAGGCCAAGGCTGGAAAACGAAATATCATCACATAAAAACTCGACAGAAGCATTCTCTGAATCTTCTTTGTGATGAGTGCGTTCAACTCACAGACTCGAGCGTTTCTTTTGATAGAACAGTTTTGAAACACTCCTTTTGTAGAATCTGCAAGTGTTTATTTGGAGCGCTTTGAGGCCTATGTTGGAAAAGGACATATCTTCACATCAAAAGTACACAGACGCATTCTCAGAAACTTCTTTGTGATGAGTGCATTGAACTCGCAGAGTTGAACCTACTTATTGATAGAGAAGTTTTGAAACACCCTTTTTGTAGAATCTGCAAGTGAATATTTGGTGCGATTTGAGGCCTATGCTGGAAATGGAAATATCTTCACATGAAAACTAGACAGATGAATTCTCAGAAACGTCTTTGTGATGAGTGCATTCAACTAACAGACTTGAAGCCTCCTTTTGAAAGAACAGTTTCGAAACACTCTTTTTGTAGAATCTGCAAGTGGATATTTGCAGCGATTTGAGGGCTATGCTGCAAAAGTAATATCTTCACCTAAAAACTAGACAGAAGCGAACTCAGAAACTTCTTTGTGACGTCTGCATTGAACTCACAGAGCTGAACCTTTCTTTTGATACAGAAGTTTTGAAACACTCTTTTCGTAGAATCTTCAAGTTGATGTATGTAGTGCTTTGAGGCCTATGCTGGAAAAGCAAATATCTTCACGTAGAAACTAGACAAAAGCATTCTCAGAAAGTTCCCTGTGCTTTGTGCATTCAACTCACAGAGTTGAACATTCCCTTTGATAGAGCAGTTTTGAAACACTCTTTTTGTAGAATCTGCAAGTGGATATTTGGAGCGCTTTGAGGCCTATGCTGCCAAAGGAAATATCATTGCACACAAACTAGATGGAAGCGTTCTCAGAAACTACTTTGTGATGAGTGCATTCAACTCGCAGAGTTGAACCTTCCTTTCGATAGACCAGTTTTGAAACGCTGTTTTTGTAGAATCCGCAAGTGGCTATTTGGAGCTCTTTGAGGCTTATGCTGGAAAAGGAAATATCTTCATCTACAAAGTAGACAGAAGCATTCTCAGAAACTTCTTTGTCATGTGGGGATTGAACTCACAGAGTTCAACATTCCTTTTCATAGAGCAGTTTGGCAACACTCTTTTTGTGGAAAGTGCAAGTGGATATTTGGTGCGAAGGCGGCATCTAGTGGATAAGGAAATACATTCAGATGAAAACAAGATCGAACCATTCTCAGAAACTTCTTTGTGATGACTGCATTCTACTCACAGAGTTGAACCTTCCTTTTGATAGAACAGTTTTGAAACACTCTCTTTGTGGAATCTGCAAGTGGCTATTTGGAGCGCTTTGAGGCCTATGCTGGAAAAGGAAATATCTTCACATAAAACCTAGACAGAAGTATTCCCAGAAAGTTTTTCTGATGTGCGCATTCAACTCACCGAGTTGAACCTTCCTTTAGATACAGCAGTTTTGAAACACTCTTTTTGTAGTATCTGCGAGCGGATATTTGGAGTGCTTTGAGTGCTACACTGCAAAAGCAAATATCTTCACTTAGAATCTAGACAGAAGAATTCTCAGAGATTTCCCTGGGCTCTCTGCATTCAACTCACACGGTTGAACCTTCCTTTTGATAGAACAGTTTTGAAACACTCTTGCGGTAGAAGCTGCAAGTCGATATTTGGAAGGTTTGGAGGCCTATCCTGGGAAAGGAAATATCTTCCCATCAAAACTAGATAGAAGCATTCTCAGAAACCTCTTTGTGATGTGCGCATTCAAGTCACAGAGTTGAAGCTTCCTTTGGATATAGCAGTTTTGAACCACTCTTTTAGTAGAATCTGCAAGTGGATGTTTGGAGAGCTAAGAGGCCAACACTGGAAAAGGAAATATCTTCACGTAAAAACTAGACGGAAGCATTCTCAGAAACTTCAATGGGCTTTACGCATTCAACTCACAGAATGCAATGTTCCTTTTGAGAGCGCAGTTTTGAAACACTGTTTTGGTAGAATTTGCTAGAGGATGTTTGGAGCGATGTGAGGCCTTTGCTGGAAAAGGAAATATCTTCACATAGAACCTAGACAGAAGCATTCTCAGAAACTCCTTTGTGATGAGTGCATTCAAATCACAGACTTGAACCTTCGTTTTGAAAGAGCGGTTTTGAAACACTCTTTTTGTAGAATCTGCAAGTGGATATTTGGAGCGCTTTGAGGCCTATGCTGGAAAATGAAATATCTTCACCTAAAAACTAGACGGAAGCATTCTCAGAAACTTCTTTGTGATGAGTGCATTCAACTCACAGAGTTGAAGCTTCCTTTTGATAGAGCAGTTTTGAAACACTCTTTTAGCAGCATCTGAAAGTGGATATTTGGAGCGCTTTGAGGCCAATGCTGGAAAACGAAATCTCATCACATAAAAACTCGACAGAAGCATTCTCTGAAACTTCTTTGTGATGAGTGCATTCAACTCACAGACTCGAACGTTTCTTTTGATAGAGCAGTTTAGAAACACTCCTTTTGTAGAATCTGCAAGTGTTTATTTGGAGCGCTTTGAGACCTATGTTGGAAAAGGACATATCTTCACATCAAAAGTAGACAGACGCATTCTCAGAAACTCCTTTGTGATGAGTGCATTGAACTCACAGAGTTGAACCTACCTATTGATAGAGAAGTTTTGAAACACCCTTTTTGTAGAATCTGCAAGTGAATATTTGGCGCGATTAGAGGCCTATGCTGGAAATGGAAATATCTTCACATGAAAACTAGACAGATGAATTCTCAGAAACGTCTTTGTGATGAGTGCATTCAACTCACAGACTTGAAGCCTCCTTTTGAAAGAGCAGTTTCGAAACACTCTTTTTGTAGAATCTGCAAGTGGATATTTGGAGCGCTTTGAGGGCTATGCTGGAAAAGTTCATATCTTCACCTAAAAGCTAGACAGAAGCCTACTCAGAAACTTCTTTGTTATGTCTGCATTGAACTCACAGAGCTGAACCTTTCTTTTGATACAGAAGTTTTGAAACACTCTTTTCGTAGAATCTTCAAGTGGATGTATGGAGTGCTTTGTGGCCTGTGCTGGAAAAGGAAATATCTTCACGTAGAAACTAGATAAAAGCATTCTCAGAAGGTTCCCTGTGCTTTGTGCATTCAACTCACAGAGTTGAACATTCCCTTTGATAGAGCAGTTTTGAAACACTCTTTTTGTAGAATCTGCAAGTGGATATTTGGAGCGCTTTGAGGCCTATGCTGCCAAAGGAAATATCCTTGCACACAAACTAGATGGAAGCGTTCTCAGAAACTACTTTGTGATGAGTGCATTCAATTCGCAGAGTTGAACCTTCCTTTCGATAGACCAGTTTTGAAACGCTGTTTTTGTAGACTCCGCAAGTGGCTATTTGGAGCTCTTTGAGGCTTATGCTGGAAAAGGAAATATCTTCATCTACAAAGTAGACAGAAGCATTCTCAGAAACTTCTTTGTCATGTGGGGATTGAACTCACAGAGTTGAACATTCCTTTTCACAGAGCAGTTTGGCAACACTCTTTTAGTGGAAAGTGCAAGTGGATACTTGGTGCGATGGCGGCATCTAGTGGATAAGGAAATACATTCAGATGAAAACAAGATCGAACCATTCTCAGAAACTTCTTTGTGATGACTGCATTCTACTCACAGAGTTGAACGTTCCTTTTGATAGAACAGTTTTGAAACACTCTCTTTGTGGAATCTGCAAGTGGCTATTTGGAGCGCTTTGAGGCCTATGCTGGAAAAGGAAATATCTTCACATAAAACCTAGACAGAAGTATTCCCAGAAAGTTTTCCTGATTTGCGCATTCAACTCACCGAGTTGAACCTTCCTTTCGATACAGCAGTTTTGAAACACTCTTTTTGTAGTATCTGCGAGCGGATATTTGGAGTGCTTTGAGTGCTTCACTGCAAAAGCAAATATCTTCACTTAGAATCTAGACAGAAGAATTCTCAGAGATTTCCCTAGGCTGTCTGCATTCAACTCACAGGGTTGAACCTTCCTTTTGATAGAACAGTTTTGAAACACTCTTGCGGTAGAAGCTGCAAGTCGATATTTGGAACGTTTCGAGGCCTATCCTGGGAAAGGAAATATCTTCCCATCAAAACTAGATAGAAGCATTCTCAGAAACCTCTTTGTGATGTGCGCATTCCAGTCACAGAGTTGAAGCTTCCTTTGGATATAGCAGTTTTGAACCACTCTTTTAGTAGAATCTGCAAGTGGATGTTTGGAGAGCTAAGAGGCCAACACTGGAAAAGGAAATATCTTCACGTAACAACTAGACGGAAGCATTCTCAGAAACTTCAATGGGCTTTACGCATTCAACTCACAGAATGCAATGTTCCTTTTGAGAGCGCAGTTTTAAAACACTGTTTTTGTAGAATTTGCTAGAGGATGTTTGGAGCGATGTGAGGCCTTTGCTGGAAAAGGAAATATCTTCACATAGAACCTAGACAGAAGCATTCTCAGAAACTCCTTTGTGATGAGTGCATTCAAATCACAGACTTGAACCTTCGTTTTGAAAGAGCGGTTTTGAAACACTCTTTTTGTAGAATCTGCAAGTGGATATTTGGAGCGCTTTGAGGCCTATGCTGGAAAATGAAATATCTTCACCTAAAAACCAGACGGAAGCATTCTCAGAAACTTCTTTGTGATGAGTGCGTTCAACTCACAGAGTTGAAGCATCCTTTTGATAGAGCAGTTTTGAAACACTCTTTTAGCAGCATCTGAAAGTGGATATTTGGAGCGCTTTGAGGCCAGTGCTGGAAAAGGAAATCTCATCACATAAAAACTCGACAGAAGCATTCTCTGAAACTTCTTTGTGATGAGTGCATTCAACTCACAGACTCGAACGTTTCTTTTGATAGAACAGTTTTGAAACACTCCTTTTGTAGAATCTGCAAGTGTTTATTTGGAGCGCTTTGAGGCCTATGTTGGAAAAGGACATATCTTCACATCAAAAGTAGACACACGCATTCTCAGAAACTTCTTTGTGATGAGTGCATTGAACTCACAGCTTTGAACCTACCTATTGATAGAGAAGTTTTGAAACACCCTTTTTGTAGAATCTGCAAGTGAATATTTGGCGCGATTAGAGGCCTATGCTGGAAATGGAAATATCTTCACATGAAAACTAGACAGATGAATTCTCAGAAACGTCTTTGTGATGAGTGCATTCAACTCACAGACTTGAAGCCTCCTTTTGAAAGAACAGTTTCGAAACACTCTTTTTGTAGAATCTGCAAGTGGATATTTGGAGCGCTTTGAGGGCTATGCTGGAAAAGTAATATCTTCACCTAAAAACTAGACAGAAGCGTACTCAGAAACGTCTTTGTGACGTCTGCATTGAACTCACAGAGCTGAACCTTTCTTTTGATACAGAAGTTTTGAAACACTCTTTTCGTAGAATCTTCAAGTTGATGTATGGAGTGCTTTGAGGCCTATGCTGGAAAAGGAAATATCTTCACGTAGAAACTAGACAAAAGCATTCTCAGAAAGTTCCCTGTGCTTTGTGCATTCAACTCACAGAGTTGAACCTTCCTTTTGATAGAACAGTTTTGAAACACTCTCTTTGTGGGATCTGCAAGTGGCTATTTGGAGCGCTTTGAGGCCTATGCTGGAAAAGGAAATATCTTCACATAAAACCTAGACAGAAGTATTCCCAGAAAGTTTTTCTGATGTGCGCGTTCAACTCACCGAGTTGAACCTTCCTTTCGATACAGCAGTTTTGAAACACTCTTTTTGTAGTATCTGCGAGCGGATATTTGGAGTGCTTTGAGTGCTACACTGCAAAAGCAAATATCTTCACTTAGAATCTAGACAGAAGAATTTTCAGAGATTTCCCTAGGCTGTCTGCATTCAACTCACAGGGTTGAACCTTCCTTTTGATAGAACAGTTTTGAAACACTCTTGCGGTAGAAGCTGCAAGTCGATATTTGGAAGGTTTGGAGGCCTATCCTGGGAAAGGAAATATCTTCCCATCAAAACTAGATAGAAGCATTCTCAGAAACGTCTTTGTGATGTGCGCATTCAAGTCACAGAGTTGAAGCTTCCTTTGGATATAGCAGTTTTGAACCACTCTTTTTGAACCACTCTTTTAGTAGAATCTGCAAGTGGATGTTTGGAGAGCTAAGAGGCCAACACTGGAAAAGGAAATATCTTCACGTAAAAACTAGACGGAAGCATTCTCAGAAACTTCAATGGGCTTTACGCATTCAACTCACAGAATGCAATGTTCCTTTTGATAGCGCAGTTTTGAAACACTGTTTTGGTAGAATTTGCTAGAGGATGTTTGGAGCGATGTGAGGCCTTTGCTGGAAAAGGAAATATCTTCACATAGAACCTAGACAGAAGCATTCTCAGAAACTCCTTTGTGATGAGTGCATTCAAATCACAGACTTGAACCTTCGTTTTGAAAGAGCGGTTTTGAAACACTCTTTTTGTAGAATCTGCAAGTGGATATTTGGAGCGCTTTGAGGCCTATGCTGGAAAATGAAATATCTTCAGCTAAAAACTAGACGGAAGCATTCTCAGAAACTTCTTTGTGATGAGTGCATTCAACTCACAGAGTTGAAGCTTCCTTTTGATAGAGCAGTTTTGAAACACTCTTTTAGCAGCATCTGAAAGTGGATATTTGGAGCGCTTTGAGGCCAATGCTGGAAAACGAAATCTCATCACATAAAAACTCGACAGAAGCATTCTCTGAAACTTCTTTGTGATGAGTGCATTCAACTCACAGACTCGAACGTTTCTTTTGATAGAACAGTTTAGAAACACTCCTTTTGTAGAATCTGCAAGTGTTTATTTGGAGCGCTTTGAGGCCTATGTTGGAAAAGGACATATCTTCACATCAAAAGTAGACAGACGCATTCTCAGAAACTTCTTTGTGATGAGTGCATTGAACTCACAGAGTTGAACCTACCTATTGATAGAGAAGTTTTGAAACACCCTTTTTGTAGAATCTGCAAGTGAATATTTGGCGCGATTAGAGGCCTATGCTGGAAATGGAAATATCTTCACATGAAAACTAGACAGATGAATTCTCAGAAACGTCTTTGTGATGAGTGCATTCAACTCACAGACTTGAAGCCTCCTTTTGAAAGAGCAGTTTCGAAACACTCTTTTTGTAGAATCTGCAAGTGGATATTTGGAGCGCTTTGAGGGCTATGCTGGAAAAGTTAATATCTTCACCTAAAAACTAGACAGAAGCCTACTCAGAAACTTCTCTGTTATGTCTGCATTGAACTCACAGAGCTGAAGCTTCCTTTTGATAGAGCAGTTTTGAAACACACTTTTAGCAGCATCTGAAAGTGGATATTTGGAGCGCTTTGAGGCCAATGCTGGAAAACGAAATCTCATCACATAAAAACTCGACAGAAGCATTCTCTGAAACTTCTTTGTGATGAGTGCATTCAACTCACAGACTCGAACGTTTCTTTTGATAGAACAGTTTTGAAACACTCCTTTTGTAGAATCTGCAATTGTTTATTTGGAGCGCTTTGAGGCCTATGTTGGAAAAGGACATATCTTCACATCAAAAGTAGACAGACGCATTCTCAGAAACTTCTTTGTGATGAGTGCATTGAACTCACAGAGTTGAACCTACCTATTGATAGATAAGTTTGAGAAACCCTTTTTGTAGAATCTGCAAGTGAATATTTGGCGCGATTTGAGGCCTATGCTGGAAATGGAAATATCTTCACATGAAAACTAGACAGATGAATTCTCAGAAACGTCTTTGTGATGAGTGCATTCAACTCACAGACTTGAAGCCTCCTTTTGAAAGAACAGTTTCGAAACAATCCTTTTGTAGAATCTGCAAGTGGATATTTGCAGCGCTTTGAGGGCTATGCTGGAAAAGTAATATCTTCACCTAAAAACTAGACAGAAGCGTCCTCAGAAACTTCTTTGTGATGTCTGCATTGAACTCACAGAGCTGAACCTTTCTTTTGATACAGAAGTTTTGAAACACTCTTTTCGTTGAATCTTCAAGTGGATGTATGGAGTGCTTTGAGGCCTATGCTGGAAAAGGAAATATCTTCACGTAGAAACTAGACAAAAGCATTCTCAGAAAGTTCCCTGTGCTTTGTGCATTCAACTCACAGAGTTGAACATTCCCTTTGATAGAGCAGTTTTGAAACACTCTTTTTGTAGAATCTGCAAGTGGATATTTGGAGCGCTTTGAGGCCTATGCTGCCAAAGGAAATATCATTGCACACAAACTAGATGGAAGCGTTCTCAGAAACTACTTTGTGATGAGTGCATTCAACTCGCAGAGTTGAACCTTCCTTCCGATAGACCAGTTTTGAAACGCTGTTTTTGTAGAATCCGCAAGTGGCTATTTGGAGCTCTTTGAGGCTTATGCTGGAAAAGGAAATATCTTCATCTACAAAGTAGACAGAAGCATTCTCAGAAACTTCTTTGTCATGTGGGGATTGAACTCACAGAGTTCAACATTCCTTTTCATAGAGCAGTTTGGCAACACTCTTTTTGTGGAAAGTGCAAGTGGATATTTGGTGCGATGGCGGCATCTAGTGGATAAGGAAATACATTCAGATGAAAACAAGATCGAACCATTCTCAGAAACTTCTTTGTGATGACTGCATTCTACTCACAGAGTTGAACCTTCCTTTTGATAGAACAGTTTTGAAACACTCTCTTTGTGGAATCTGCAAGTGGCTATTTGGAGCGCTTTGAGGCCTATGCTGGAAAAGGAAATATCTTCACATAAAACCTAGACAGAAGTATTCCCAGAAAGTTTTTCTGATGTGCGCATTCAACTCACCGAGTTGAACCTTCCTTTCGATACAGCAGTTTTGAAACACTCTTTTTGTAGTATCTGCGAGCGGATATTTGGAGTGCTTTGAGTGCTACACTGCAAAAGCAAATATCTTCACTTAGAATCTTGACAGAAGAATTCTCAGAGATTTCCCTAGGCTGTCTGCATTCAACTCACAGGGTTGAACCTTCCTTTTGATAGAACAGTTTTGAAACACTCTTGCGGTAGAATCTGCAAGTCGATATTTGGAAGGTTTGGAGGCCTATCCTGGGAAAGGAAATATCTTCCCATCAAAACTAGATAGAAGCATTCTCAGAAACCTCTTTGTGATGTGCGCATTCAAGTCACAGAGTTGAAGCTTCCTTTGGATATAGCAGTTTTGAACCACTCTTTTAGTAGAATCTGCAAGTGGATGTTTGGAGAGCTAAGAGGCCAACACTGGAAAAGGAAATATCTTCACGTAAAAACTAGACGGAAGCATTCTCAGAAACTACAATGGGCTTTACGCATTCAACTCACAGAATGCAATGTTCCTTTTGATAGCGCAGATTTGAAACACTGTTTTGGTAGAATTTGCTAGAGGATGTTTGGAGCGATGTGAGGCCTTCGCTGGAAAAGGAAATATCTTCACATAGAACCTAGACAGAAGCATTCTCAGAAACTCCTTTGTGATGAGTGCATTCAAATCACAGACTTGAACCTTCGTTTTGAAAGAGCGGTTTTGAAACACTCTTTTTGTAGAATCTGCAAGTGGATATTTGGAGCGCTTTGAGGCCTATGCTGGAAAATGAAATATCTTCACGTAAAACCTAGACAGAAGTATTCCCAGAAAGTTTTTCTGATGTGCGCATTCAACTCACCGAGTTGAACCTTCCTTTAGATACAGCAGTTTTGAAACACTCTTTTTGTAGTATCTGCGAGGGGATATTTGGAGTGCTTTGAGTGCTACCCTGCAAAAGCAAATATCTTCACTTAGAATCTAGACAGAATAATTCTCAGAGATTTCCCTATGCTCTCTGCATTCAACTCACAGGATTGAACCTTCCTTTTGATAGAACAGTTTTGAAACACTCTTGCGGTAGAATCTGCAAGTCGATATTTGGAGCGCTTTGAGGCCTATGCTGGAAAATGAAATATCTTCACCTAAAAACTAGACGGAAGCATTCTCAGAAACTTCTTTGTGATGAGTGCATTCAACTCACAGAGTTGAAGCTTCCTTTTGATAGAGCAGTTTTGAAACACTCTTTTGGCAGCATCTGAAAGTGGATAATTGGAGCGCTTTGAGGCCAATGCTGGAAAACGAAATCTCATCACATAAAAACTCGACAGAAGCATTCTCTGAAACTTCTTTGTGATGATTGCATTCAACTCACAGACTCGAACGTTTCTTTTGATAGAACAGTTTTGAAACACTCCTTTTGTAGAATCTGCAAGTGTTTATTTGGAGCGCTTTGAGGCCTATGTTGGAAAAGGACATATCTTCACATCAAAAGTAGGCAGACGCATTCGCAGAAACTTCTTTGTGATGAGTGCATTGAACTCACAGAGTTGAACCTACCTATTGATAGAGAAGTTTTGAAACACCCTTTTTGTAGAATCTGCAAGTGAATATTTGGCGCGATTAGAGGCCTATGCTGGAAATGGAAATATCTTCACATGAAAACTAGACAGATGAATTCTCAGAAACGTCTTTGTGATGAGTGCATTCAACTAACAGACGTGAAGCCTGCTTTTGAAAGAGCCGTTTCGAAACACTCTTTTTGTAGAATCTGCAAGTGGATATTTGGAGCGCTTTGAGGGCTATGCTGGAAAAGTTAATATCTTCACCTAAAAACTAGACAGAAGCCTACTCAGAAACTTCTTTGTGATGTCTGCATTGAACTCACAGAGCTAAACCTTTCTTTTGATACAGAAGTTTTGAAACACTCTTTTCGTAGAATCTTCAAGTGGATGTATGGAGTGCTTTGAGGCCTATGCTGGAAAAGGAAATATCTTCACGTAGAAACTAGACAAAAGCATTCTCAGAAAGTTCCCTGTGCTTTGTGCATTCAACTGACGAAGTTGGACACGCCCTTGGATAGAGCAGTTTTGAAACACTCTTTTTGTAGAATCTGCAAGTGGATATTTGGAGCGCTTTGAGGCCTATGCTGCCAAAGGAAATATCATTGCACACAAACTAGATGGAAGCGTTCTCAGAAACTACTTTTTGATGAGTGCATTCAACTCGCAGAGTTGAACCTTCCTTTCGATAGACCAGTTTTGAAACGCTGTTTTTGTAGAATCCGCAAGTGGCTATTTGGAGCTCTTTGAGGCTTATGCTGGAAAAGGAAATATCTTCAACTACAAAGTAGACAGAAGCATTCTCAGAAACTTCTTTGTCATGTGGGGATTGAACTCACAGAGTTGAACATTCCTTTTCATAGAGCAGTTTTGCAACACCCTTTCGGTGGAAAGTGAAAGTGCTTATTTGGTGTGATGGCGGCATCTAGTGTATAAGGAAATACATTCAAATGAAAACAAGATCGAAAAATTCTCAGAAACTTCTTTGTGATGACTGCATTCTACTCACAGAGTTGAACCTTCCTTTTGATAGAACAGTTTTGAAACACTCTTTTTGTGGAATCTGCAAGTGGCTATTTGGAGCGCTTTGAGGCCTATGCTGGAAAAGGAAATATCTTCACATAAAACCTAGACAGAAGTATTCCCAGAAAGTTTTTCTGATGTGCGCATTCAACTCACCGAGTTGAACCTTCCTTTCGATACAGCAGTTTTGAAACACTCTTTTTGTAGTGTCTGCGAGTGGATATTTGGAGTGCTTTGAGTGCTACAATGCAGAAGCAAATATCTTCACTTAGAATCTAGACAGAAGAATTCTCAGAGACTTCCCTGGGCTCTCTGCATTCAACTCACAGAGTTGAACCTTCCTTTTGATAGAACAGTTTTGAAACACTCTTGTGGTAGAATCTGCAAGTCGATATTTGGAACGTTTGGAGGCCTATCCTGGGAAAGGAAATATCTTCCAATCAAAACTAGATAGAAGCATTCTCAGAAACGTCTTTGTGATGTGCGCATTCAAGTCACAGAGTTGAAGCTTCCTTTGGATATAGCAGTTTTGAACCACTCTTTTAGTAGAATCTGCAAGTGGATGTTTGGAGAGCTAAGAGGCCAACACTGGAAAAGGAAACATCTTTACGTAAAAACTAGACGGAAGCATTCTCAGAAACTTCAATGGGCTTTACGCATTCAACTCACAGAATGCAATGTTCCTTTTGAGAGCGCAGTTTTAAAACACTGTTTTTGTAGAATTTGCTAGAGGATGTTTGGAGCGATGTGAGGCCTTTGCTGGAAAAGGAAATATCTTCACATACAACCTAGACAGAAGCATTCTCAGAAACTCCTTTGTGATGAGTGCATTCGAATCACAGACTTGAACCTTCGTTTTGTTAGAGCGGTTTTGAAACACTCTTTTTGTAGAATCTGCAAGTGGATATTTGGAGCGTTTTGAGGCCTATGCTGGAAAATGAAATATCTTCACCTAAAAACCAGACGGAAGCATTCTCAGAAACTTCTTTGTGATGAGTGCATTCAACTCACAGAGTTAAAGCTTCCTTTTGATAGAGCAGTTTTGAAACACTCTTTTAGCAGCATCTGAAAGTGGGTATTTGGAGCGCTTTGAGGCCAAGGCTGGAAAACGAAATATCATCACATAAAAACTCGACAGAAGCATTCTCTGAATCTTCTTTGTGATGAGTGCGTTCAACTCACAGACTCGAGCGTTTCTTTTGATAGAACAGTTTTGAAACACTCCTTTTGTAGAATCTGCAAGTGTTTATTTGGAGCGCTTTGAGGCCTATGTTGGAAAAGGACATATCTTCACATCAAAAGTACACAGACGCATTCTCAGAAACTTCTTTGTGATGAGTGCATTGAACTCGCAGAGTTGAACCTACTTATTGATAGAGAAGTTTTGAAACACCCTTTTTGTAGAATCTGCAAGTGAATATTTGGTGCGATTTGAGGCCTATGCTGGAAATGGAAATATCTTCACATGAAAACTAGACAGATGAATTCTCAGAAACGTCTTTGTGATGAGTGCATTCAACTAACAGACTTGAAGCCTCCTTTTGAAAGAACAGTTTCGAAACACTCTTTTTGTAGAATCTGCAAGTGGATATTTGCAGCGATTTGAGGGCTATGCTGCAAAAGTAATATCTTCACCTAAAAACTAGACAGAAGCGAACTCAGAAACTTCTTTGTGACGTCTGCATTGAACTCACAGAGCTGAACCTTTCTTTTGATACAGAAGTTTTGAAACACTCTTTTCGTAGAATCTTCAAGTTGATGTATGTAGTGCTTTGAGGCCTATGCTGGAAAAGCAAATATCTTCACGTAGAAACTAGACAAAAGCATTCTCAGAAAGTTCCCTGTGCTTTGTGCATTCAACTCACAGAGTTGAACATTCCCTTTGATAGAGCAGTTTTGAAACACTCTTTTTGTAGAATCTGCAAGTGGATATTTGGAGCGCTTTGAGGCCTATGCTGCCAAAGGAAATATCATTGCACACAAACTAGATGGAAGCGTTCTCAGAAACTACTTTGTGATGAGTGCATTCAACTCGCAGAGTTGAACCTTCCTTTCGATAGACCAGTTTTGAAACGCTGTTTTTGTAGAATCCGCAAGTGGCTATTTGGAGCTCTTTGAGGCTTATGCTGGAAAAGGAAATATCTTCATCTACAAAGTAGACAGAAGCATTCTCAGAAACTTCTTTGTCATGTGGGGATTGAACTCACAGAGTTGAACATTCCTTTTCATAGAGCAGTTTGGCAACACTCTTTTTGTGGAAAGTGCAAGTGGATATTTGGTGCGATGGCGGCATCTAGTGGATAAGGAAATACATTCAGATGAAAACAAGATCGAACCATTCTCAGAAACTTCTTTGTGATGACTGCATTCTACTCACAGAGTTGAACCTTCCTTTTGATAGAACAGTTTTGAAACACTCTCTTTGTGGAATCTGCAAGTGGCTATTTGGAGCGCTTTGAGGCCTATGCTGGAAAAGGAAATATCTTCACATAAAACCTAGACAGAAGTATTCCCAGAAAGTTTTTCTGATGTGCGCATTCAACTCACCGAGTTGAACCTTCCTTTAGATACAGCAGTTTTGAAACACTCTTTTTGTAGTATCTGCGAGCGGATATTTGGAGTGCTTTGAGTGCTACACTGCAAAAGCAAATATCTTCACTTAGAATCTAGACAGAAGAATTCTCAGAGATTTCCCTGGGCTCTCTGCATTCAACTCACACGGTTGAACCTTCCTTTTGATAGAACAGTTTTGAAACACTCTTGCGGTAGAAGCTGCAAGTCGATATTTGGAAGGTTTGGAGGCCTATCCTGGGAAAGGAAATATCTTCCCATCAAAACTAGATAGAAGCATTCTCAGAAACCTCTTTGTGATGTGCGCATTCAAGTCACAGAGTTGAAGCTTCCTTTGGATATAGCAGTTTTGAACCACTCTTTTAGTAGAATCTGCAAGTGGATGTTTGGAGAGCTAAGAGGCCAACACTGGAAAAGGAAATATCTTCACGTAAAAACTAGACGGAAGCATTCTCAGAAACTTCAATGGGCTTTACGCATTCAACTCACAGAATGCAATGTTCCTTTTGAGAGCGCAGTTTTGAAACACTGTTTTGGTAGAATTTGCTAGAGGATGTTTGGAGCGATGTGAGGCCTTTGCTGGAAAAGGAAATATCTTCACATAGAACCTAGACAGAAGCATTCTCAGAAACTCCTTTGTGATGAGTGCATTCAAATCACAGACTTGAACCTTCGTTTTGAAAGAGCGGTTTTGAAACACTCTTTTTGTAGAATCTGCATGTGGATATTTGGAGCGCTTTGAGGCCTATGCTGGAAAATGAAATATCTTCACCTAAAAACTAGACGGAAGCATTCTCAGAAACTTCTTTGTGATGAGTGCATTCAACTCACAGAGTTGAAGCTTCCTTTTGATAGAGCAGTTTTGAAACACTCTTTTAGCAGCATCTGAAAGTGGATATTTGGAGCGCTTTGAGGCCAATGCTGGAAAACGAAATCTCATCACATAAAAACTCGACAGAAGCATTCTCTGAAACTTCTTTGTGATGAGTGCATTCAACTCACAGACTCGAACGTTTCTTTTGATAGAGCAGTTTAGAAACACTCCTTTTGTAGAATCTGCAAGTGTTTATTTGGAGCGCTTTGAGGCCTATGTTGGAAAAGGACATATCTTCACATCAAAAGTAGACAGACGCATTCTCAGAAACTCCTTTGTGATGAGTGCATTGAACTCACAGAGTTGAACCTACCTATTGATAGAGAAGTTTTGAAACACCCTTTTTGTAGAATCTGCAAGTGAATATTTGGCGCGATTAGAGGCCTATGCTGGAAATGGAAATATCTTCACATGAAAACTAGACAGATGAATTCTCAGAAACGTCTTTGTGATGAGTGCATTCAACTCACAGACTTGAAGCCTCCTTTTGAAAGAGCAGTTTCGAAACACTCTTTTGGTAGAATCTGCAAGTGGATATTTGGAGCGCTTTGAGGGCTATGCTGGAAAAGTTCATATCTTCACCTAAAAGCTAGACAGAAGCCTACTCAGAAACTTCTTTGTTATGTCTGCATTGAACTCACAGAGCTGAACCTTTCTTTTGATACAGAAGTTTTGAAACACTCTTTTCGTAGAATCTTCAAGTGGATGTATGGAGTGCTTTGAGGCCTGTGCTGGAAAAGGAAATATCTTCACGTAGAAACTAGATAAAAGCATTCTCAGAAGGTTCCCTGTGCTTTGTGCATTCAACTCACAGAGTTGAACATTCCCTTTGATAGAGCAGTTTTGAAACACTCTTTTTGTAGAATCTGCAAGTGGATATTTGGAGCGCTTTGAGGCCTATGCTGCCAAAGGAAATATCCTTGCACACAAACTAGATGGAAGCGTTCTCAGAAACTACTTTGTGATGAGTGCATTCAATTCGCAGAGTTGAACCTTCCTTTCGATAGACCAGTTTTGAAACGCTGTTTTTGTAGACTCCGCAAGTGGCTATTTGGAGCTCTTTGAGGCTTATGCTGGAAAAGGAAATATCTTCATCTACAAAGTAGACAGAAGCATTCTCAGAAACTTCTTTGTCATGTGGGGATTGAACTCACAGAGTTGAACATTCCTTTTCACAGAGCAGTTTGGCAACACTCTTTTAGTGGAAAGTGCAAGTGGATACTTGGTGCGATGGCGGCATCTAGTGGATAAGGAAATACATTCAGATGAAAACAAGATCGAACCATTCTCAGAAACTTCTTTGTGATGACTGCATTCTACTCACAGAGTTGAACCTTCCTTTTGATAGAACAGTTTTGAAACACTCTCTTTGTGGAATCTGCAAGTGGCTATTTGGAGCGCTTTGAGGCCTATGCTGGAAAAGGAAATATCTTCACATAAAACCTAGACAGAAGTATTCCCAGAAAGTTTTCCTGATTTGCGCATTCAACTCACCGAGTTGAACCTTCCTTTCGATACAGCAGTTTTGAAACACTCTTTTTGTAGTATCTGCGAGCGGATATTTGGAGTGCTTTGAGTGCTACACTGCAAAAGCAAATATCTTCACTTAGAATCTAGACAGAAGAATTCTCAGAGATTTCCCTAGGCTGTCTGCATTCAACTCACAGGGTTGAACCTTCCTTTTGATAGAACAGTTTTGAAACACTCTTGCGGTAGAATCTGCAAGTCGATATTTGGAAGGTTTGGAGGCCTATCCTGGGAAAGGAAATATCTTCCCATCAAAACTAGATAGAAGCATTCTCAGAAACCTCTTTGTGATGTGCGCATTCCAGTCACAGAGTTGAAGCTTCCTTTGGATATAGCAGTTTTGAACCACTCTTTTAGAAGAATCTGCAAGTGGATGTTTGGAGAGCTAAGAGGCCAACACTGGAAAAGGAAATATCTTCACGTAACAACTAGACGGAAGCATTCTCAGAAACTTCAATGGGCTTTACGCATTCAACTCACAGAATGCAATGTTCCTTTTGAGAGCGCAGTTTTAAAACACTGTTTTTGTAGAATTTGCTAGAGGATGTTTGGAGCGATGTGAGGCCTTTGCTGGAAAAGGAAATATCTTCACATAGAACCTAGACAGAAGCATTCTCAGAAACTCCTTTGTGATGAGTGCATTCAAATCACAGACTTGAACCTTCGTTTTGAAAGAGCGGTTTTGAAACACTCTTTTTGTAGAATCTGCAAGTGGATATTTGGAGCGCTTTGAGGCCTATGCTGGAAAATGAAATATCTTCACCTAAAAACTAGACGGAAGCATTCTCAGAAACTTCTTTGTGATGAGTGCGTTCAACTCACAGAGTTGAAGCATCCTTTTGATAGAGCAGTTTTGAAACACTCTTTTAGCAGCATCTGAAAGTGGATATTTGGAGCGCTTTGAGGCCAGTGCTGGAAAAGGAAATCTCATCACATAAAAACTCGACAGAAGCATTCTCTGAAACTTCTTTGTGATGAGTGCATTCAACTCACAGACTCGAACGTTTCTTTTGATAGAACAGTTTTGAAACACTCCTTTTGTAGAATCTGCAAGTGTTTATTTGGAGCGCTTTGAGGCCTATGTTGGAAAAGGACATATCTTCACATCAAAAGTAGACACACGCATTCTCAGAAACTTCTTTGTGATGAGTGCATTGAACTCACAGCTTTGAACCTACCTATTGATAGAGAAGTTTTGAAACACCCTTTTTGTAGAATCTGCAAGTGAATATTTGGCGCGATTAGAGGCCTATGCTGGAAATGGAAATATCTTCACATGAAAACTAGACAGATGAATTCTCAGAAACGTCTTTGTGATGAGTGCATTCAACTCACAGACTTGAAGCCTCCTTTTGAAAGAACAGTTTCGAAACACTCTTTTTGTAGAATCTGCAAGTGGATATTTGGAGCGCTTTGAGGGCTATGCTGGAAAAGTAATATCTTCACCTAAAAACTAGACAGAAGCGTACTCAGAAACGTCTTTGTGACGTCTGCATTGAACTCACAGAGCTGAACCTTTCTTTTGATACAGAAGTTTTGAAACACTCTTTTCGTAGAGTCTTCAAGTTGATGTATGGAGTGCTTTGAGGCCTATGCTGGAAAAGGAAATATCTTCACGTAGAAACTAGACAAAAGCATTCTCAGAAAGTTCCCTGTGCTTTGTGCATTCAACTCACAGAGTTGAACCTTCCTTTTGATAGAACAGTTTTGAAACACTCTCTTTGTGGGATCTGCAAGTGGCTATTTGGAGCGCTTTGAGGCCTATGCTGGAAAAGGAAATATCTTCACATAAAACCTAGACAGAAGTATTCCCAGAAAGTTTTTCTGATGTGCGCGTTCAACTCACCGAGTTGAACCTTCCTTTCGATACAGCAGTTTTGAAACACTCTTTTTGTAGTATCTGCGAGCGGATATTTGGAGTGCTTTGAGTGCTACACTGCAAAAGCAAATATCTTCACTTAGAATCTAGACAGAAGAATTTTCAGAGATTTCCCTAGGCTGTCTGCATTCAACTCACAGGGTTGAACCTTCCTTTTGATAGAACAGTTTTGAAACACTCTTGCGGTAGAAGCTGCAAGTCGATATTTGGAAGGTTTGGAGGCCTATCCTGGGAAAGGAAATATCTTCCCATCAAAACTAGATAGAAGCATTCTCAGAAACGTCTTTGTGATGTGCGCATTCAAGTCACAGAGTTGAAGCTTCCTTTGGATATAGCAGTTTTGAACCACTCTTTTAGTAGAATCTGCAAGTGGATGTTTGGAGAGCTAAGAGGCCAACACTGGAAAAGGAAATATCTTCACGAAAAAACTAGACGGAAGCATTCTCAGAAACTTCAATGGGCTTTACGCATTCAACTCACAGAATGCAATGTTCCTTTTGATAGCGCAGTTTTGAAACACTGTTTTGGTAGAATTTGCTAGAGGATGTTTGGAGCGATGTGAGGCCTTTGCTGGAAAAGGAAATATCTTCACATAGAACCTAGACAGAAGCATTCTCAGAAACTCCTTTGTGATGAGTGCATTCAAATCACAGACTTGAACCTTCGTTTTGAAAGAGCGGTTTTGAAACACTCTTTTTGTAGAATCTGCAAGTGGATATTTGGAGCGCTTTGAGGCCTATGCTGGAAAATGAAATATCTTCAGCTAAAAACTAGACGGAAGCATTCTCAGAAACTTCTTTGTGATGAGTGCATTCAACTCACAGAGTTGAAGCTTCCTTTTGATAGAGCAGTTTTGAAACACTCTTTTAGCAGCATCTGAAAGTGGATATTTGGAGCGCTTTGAGGCCAATGCTGGAAAACGAAATCTCATCACATAAAAACTCGACAGAAGCATTCTCTGAAACTTCTTTGTGATGAGTGCATTCAACTCACAGACTCGAACGTTTCTTTTGATAGAACAGTTTAGAAACACTCCTTTTGTAGAATCTGCAAGTGTTTATTTGGAGCGCTTTGAGGCCTATGTTGGAAAAGGACATATCTTCACATCAAAAGTAGACAGACGCATTCTCAGAAACTTCTTTGTGATGAGTGCATTGAACTCACAGAGTTGAACCTACCTATTGATAGAGAAGTTTTGAAACACCCTTTTTGTAGAATCTGCAAGTGAATATTTGGCGCGATTAGAGGCCTATGCTGGAAATGGAAATATCTTCACATGAAAACTAGACAGATGAATTCTCAGAAACGTCTTTGTGATGAGTGCATTCAACTCACAGACTTGAAGCCTCCTTTTGAAAGAGCAGTTTCGAAACACTCTTTTTGTAGAATCTGCAAGTGGATATTTGGAGCGCTTTGAGGGCTATGCTGGAAAAGTTAATATCTTCACCTAAAAACTAGACAGAAGCCTACTCAGAAACTTCTCTGTTATGTCTGCATTGAACTCACAGAGCTGAAGCTTCCTTTTGATAGAGCAGTTTTGAAACACACTTTTAGCAGCATCTGAAAGTGGATATTTGGAGCGCTTTGAGGCCAATGCTGGAAAACGAAATCTCATCACATAAAAACTCGACAGAAGCATTCTCTGAAACTTCTTTGTGATGAGTGCATTCAACTCACAGACTCGAACGTTTCTTTTGATAGAACAGTTTTGAAACACTCCTTTTGTAGAATCTGCAATTGTTTATTTGGAGCGCTTTGAGGCCTATGTTGGAAAAGGACATATCTTCACATCAAAAGTAGACAGACGCATTCTCAGAAACTTCTTTGTGATGAGTGCATTGAACTCACAGAGTTGAACCTACCTATTGATAGATAAGTTTGAGAAACCCTTTTTGTAGAATCTGCAAGTGAATATTTGGCGCGATTTGAGGCCTATGCTGGAAATGGAAATATCTTCACATGAAAACTAGACAGATGAATTCTCAGAAACGTCTTTGTGATGAGTGCATTCAACTCACAGTCTTGAAGCCTCCTTTTGAAAGAACAGTTTCGAAACAATCCTTTTGTAGAATCTGCAAGTGGATATTTGCAGCGCTTTGAGGGCTATGCTGGAAAAGTAATATCTTCACCTAAAAACTAGACAGAAGCGTCCTCAGAAACTTCTTTGTGATGTCTGCATTGAACTCACAGAGCTGAACCTTTCTTTTGATACAGAAGTTTTGAAACACTCTTTTCGTTGAATCTTCAAGTGGATGTATGGAGTGCTTTGAGGCCTATGCTGGAAAAGGAAATATCTTCACGTAGAAACTAGACAAAAGCATTCTCAGAAAGTTCCCTGTGCTTTGTGCATTCAACTCACAGAGTTGAACATTCCCTTTGATAGAGCAGTTTTGAAACACTCTTTTTGTAGAATCTGCAAGTGGATATTTGGAGCGCTTTGAGGCCTATGCTGCCAAAGGAAATATCATTGCACACAAACTAGATGGAAGCGTTCTCAGAAACTACTTTGTGATGAGTGCATTCAACTCGCAGAGTTGAACCTTCCTTCCGATAGACCAGTTTTGAAACGCTGTTTTTGTAGAATCCGCAAGTGGCTATTTGGAGCTCTTTGAGGCTTATGCTGGAAAAGGAAATATCTTCATCTACAAAGTAGACAGAAGCATTCTCAGAAACTTCTTTGTCATGTGGGGATTGAACTCACAGAGTTCAACATTCCTTTTCATAGAGCAGTTTGGCAACACTCTTTTTGTGGAAAGTGCAAGTGGATATTTGGTGCGATGGCGGCATCTAGTGGATAAGGAAATACATTCAGATGAAAACAAGATCGAACCATTCTCAGAAACTTCTTTGTGATGACTGCATTCTACTCACAGAGTTGAACCTTCCTTTTGATAGAACAGTTTTGAAACACTCTCTTTGTGGAATCTGCAAGTGGCTATTTGGAGCGCTTTGAGGCCTATGCTGGAAAAGGAAATATCTTCACATAAAACCTAGACAGAAGTATTCCCAGAAAGTTTTTCTGATGTGCGCATTCAACTCACCGAGTTGAACCTTCCTTTCGATACAGCAGTTTTGAAACACTCTTTTTGTAGTATCTGCGAGCGGATATTTGGAGTGCTTTGAGTGCTACACTGCAAAAGCAAATATCTTCACTTAGAATCTTGACAGAAGAATTCTCAGAGATTTCCCTAGGCTGTCTGCATTCAACTCACAGGGTTGAACCTTCCTTTTGATAGAACAGTTTTGAAACACTCTTGCGGTAGAATCTGCAAGTCGATATTTGGAAGGTTTGGAGGCCTATCCTGGGAAAGGAAATATCTTCCCATCAAAACTAGATAGAAGCATTCTCAGAAACCTCTTTGTGATGTGCGCATTCAAGTCACAGAGTTGAAGCTTCCTTTGGATATAGCAGTTTTGAACCACTCTTTTAGTAGAATCTGCAAGTGGATGTTTGGAGAGCTAAGAGGCCAACACTGGAAAAGGAAATATCTTCACGTAAAAACTAGACGGAAGCATTCTCAGAAACTACAATGGGCTTTACGCATTCAACTCACAGAATGCAATGTTCCTTTTGATAGCGCAGATTTGAAACACTGTTTTGGTAGAATTTGCTAGAGGATGTTTGGAGCGATGTGAGGCCTTCGCTGGAAAAGGAAATATCTTCACATAGAACCTAGACAGAAGCATTCTCAGAAACTCCTTTGTGATGAGTGCATTCAAATCACAGACTTGAACCTTCGTTTTGAAAGAGCGGTTTTGAAACACTCTTTTTGTAGAATCTGCAAGTGGATATTTGGAGCGCTTTGAGGCCTATGCTGGAAAATGAAATATCTTCACGTAAAACCTAGACAGAAGTATTCCCAGAAAGTTTTTCTGATGTGCGCATTCAACTCACCGAGTTGAACCTTCCTTTAGATACAGCAGTTTTGAAACACTCTTTTTGTAGTATCTGCGAGGGGATATTTGGAGTGCTTTGAGTGCTACCCTGCAAAAGCAAATATCTTCACTTAGAATCTAGACAGAATAATTCTCAGAGATTTCCCTATGCTCTCTGCATTCAACTCACAGGATTGAACCTTCCTTTTGATAGAACAGTTTTGAAACACTCTTGCGGTAGAATCTGCAAGTCGATATTTGGAGCGCTTTGAGGCCTATGCTGGAAAATGAAATATCTTCACCTAAAAACTAGACGGAAGCATTCTCAGAAACTTCTTTGTGATGAGTGCATTCAACTCACAGAGTTGAAGCTTCCTTTTGATAGAGCAGTTTTGAAACACTCTTTTGGCAGCATCTGAAAGTGGATAATTGGAGCGCTTTGAGGCCAATGCTGGAAAACGAAATCTCATCACATAAAAACTCGACAGAAGCATTCTCTGAAACTTCTTTGTGATGATTGCATTCAACTCACAGACTCGAACGTTTCTTTTGATAGAACAGTTTTGAAACACTCCTTTTGTAGAATCTGCAAGTGTTTATTTGGAGCGCTTTGAGGCCTATGTTGGAAAAGGACATATCTTCACATCAAAAGTAGGCAGACGCATTCGCAGAAACTTCTTTGTGATGAGTGCATTGAACTCACAGAGTTGAACCTACCTATTGATAGAGAAGTTTTGAAACACCCTTTTTGTAGAATCTGCAAGTGAATATTTGGCGCGATTAGAGGCCTATGCTGGAAATGGAAATATCTTCACATGAAAACTAGACAGATGAATTCTCAGAAACGTCTTTGTGATGAGTGCATTCAACTAACAGACGTGAAGCCTGCTTTTGAAAGAGCCGTTTCGAAACACTCTTTTTGTAGAATCTGCAAGTGGATATTTGGAGCGCTTTGAGGGCTATGCTGGAAAAGTTAATATCTTCACCTAAAAACTAGACAGAAGCCTACTCAGAAACTTCTTTGTGATGTCTGCATTGAACTCACAGAGCTAAACCTTTCTTTTGATACAGAAGTTTTGAAACACTCTTTTCGTAGAATCTTCAAGTGGATGTATGGAGTGCTTTGAGGCCTATGCTGGAAAAGGAAATATCTTCACGTAGAAACTAGACAAAAGCATTCTCAGAAAGTTCCCTGTGCTTTGTGCATTCAACTGACGAAGTTGGACACGCCCTTGGATAGAGCAGTTTTGAAACACTCTTTTTGTAGAATCTGCAAGTGGATATTTGGAGCGCTTTGAGGCCTATGCTGCCAAAGGAAATATCATTGCACACAAACTAGATGGAAGCGTTCTCAGAAACTACTTTTTGATGAGTGCATTCAACTCGCAGTGTTGAACCTTCCTTTCGATAGACCAGTTTTGAAACGCTGTTTTTGTAGAATCCGCAAGTGGCTATTTGGAGCTCTTTGAGGCTTATGCTGGAAAAGGAAATATCTTCAACTACAAAGTAGACAGAAGCATTCTCAGAAACTTCTTTGTCATGTGGGGATTGAACTCACAGAGTTGAACATTCCTTTTCATAGAGCAGTTTTGCAACACCCTTTCGGTGGAAAGTGAAAGTGCTTATTTGGTGTGATGGCGGCATCTAGTGTATAAGGAAATACATTCAAATGAAAACAAGATCGAAAAATTCTCAGAAACTTGTTTGTGATGACTGCATTCTACTCACAGAGTTGAACCTTCCTTTTGATAGAACAGTTTTGAAACACTCTTTTTGTGGAATCTGCAAGTGGCTATTTGGAGCGCTTTGAGGCCTATGCTGGAAAAGGAAATATCTTCACATAAAACCTAGACAGAAGTATTCCCAGAAAGTTTTTCTGATGTGCGCATTCAACTCACCGAGTTGAACCTTCCTTTCGATACAGCAGTTTTGAAACACTCTTTTTGTAGTGTCTGCGAGTGGATATTTGGAGTGCTTTGAGTGCTACAATGCAGAAGCAAATATCTTCACTTAGAATCTAGACAGAAGAATTCTCAGAGACTTCCCTGGGCTCTCTGCATTCAACTCACAGAGTTGAACCTTCCTTTTGATAGAACAGTTTTGAAACACTCTTGCGGTAGAATCTGCAAGTCGATATTTGGAACGTTTGGAGGCCTATCCTGGGAAAGGAAATATCTTCCAATCAAAACTAGATAGAAGCATTCTCAGAAACGTCTTTGTGATGTGCGCATTCAAGTCACAGAGTTGAAGCTTCCTTTGGATATAGCAGTTTTGAACCACTCTTTTAGTAGAATCTGCAAGTGGATGTTTGGAGAGCTAAGAGGCCAACACTGGAAAAGGAAACATCTTTACGTAAAAACTAGACGGAAGCATTCTCAGAAACTTCAATGGGCTTTACGCATTCAACTCACAGAATGCAATGTTCCTTTTGAGAGCGCAGTTTTAAAACACTGTTTTTGTAGAATTTGCTAGAGGATGTTTGGAGCGATGTGAGGCCTTTGCTGGAAAAGGAAATATCTTCACATAGAACCTAGACAGAAGCATTCTCAGAAACTCCTTTGTGATGAGTGCATTCAAATCACAGACTTGAACCTTCGTTTTGAAAGAGCGGTTTTGAAACACTCTTTTTGTAGAATCTGCAAGTGGATATTTGGAGCGCTTTGAGGCCTATGCTGGAAAATGAAATATCTTCAGCTAAAAACTAGACGGAAGCATTCTCAGAAACTTCTTTGTGATGAGTGCATTCAACTCACAGAGTTGAAGCTTCCTTTTGATAGAGCAGTTTTGAAACACTCTTTTAGCAGCATCTGAAAGTGGATATTTGGAGCGCTTTGAGGCCAATGCTGGAAAACGAAATCTCATCACATAAAAACTCGACAGAAGCATTCTCTGAAACTTCTTTGTGATGAGTGCATTCAACTCACAGACTCGAACGTTTCTTTTGATAGAACAGTTTAGAAACACTCCTTTTGTAGAATCTGCAAGTGTTTATTTGGAGCGCTTTGAGGCCTATGTTGGAAAAGGACATATCTTCACATCAAAAGTAGACAGACGCATTCTCAGAAACTTCTTTGTGATGAGTGCATTGAACTCACAGAGTTGAACCTACCTATTGATAGAGAAGTTTTGAAACACCCTTTTTGTAGAATCTGCAAGTGAATATTTGGCGCGATTAGAGGCCTATGCTGGAAATGGAAATATCTTCACATGAAAACTAGACAGATGAATTCTCAGAAACGTCTTTGTGATGAGTGCATTCAACTCACAGACTTGAAGCCTCCTTTTGAAAGAGCAGTTTCGAAACACTCTTTTTGTAGAATCTGCAAGTGGATATTTGGAGCGCTTTGCGGGCTATGCTGGAAAAGTTAATATCTTCACCTAAAAACTAGACAGAAGCCTACTCAGAAACTTCTCTGTTATGTCTGCATTGAACTCACAGAGCTGAAGCTTCCTTTTGATAGAGCAGTTTTGAAACACACTTTTAGCAGCATCTGAAAGTGGATATTTGGAGCGCTTTGAGGCCAATGCTGGAAAACGAAATCTCATCACATAAAAACTCGACAGAAGCATTCTCTGAAACTTCTTTGTGATGAGTGCATTCAACTCACAGACTCGAACGTTTCTTTTGATAGAACAGTTTTGAAACACTCCTTTTGTAGAATCTGCAATTGTTTATTTGGAGCGCTTTGAGGCCTATGTTGGAAAAGGACATATCTTCACATCAAAAGTAGACAGACGCATTCTCAGAAACTTCTTTGTGATGAGTGCATTGAACTCACAGAGTTGAACCTACCTATTGATAGATAAGTTTGAGAAACCCTTTTTGTAGAATCTGCAAGTGAATATTTGGCGCGATTTGAGGCCTATGCTGGAAATGGAAATATCTTCACATGAAAACTAGACAGATGAATTCTCAGAAACGTCTTTGTGATGAGTGCATTCAACTCACAGACTTGAAGCCTCCTTTTGAAAGAACAGTTTCGAAACAATCCTTTTGTAGAATCTGCAAGTGGATATTTGCAGCGCTTTGAGGGCTATGCTGGAAAAGTAATATCTTCACCTAAAAACTAGACAGAAGCGTCCTCAGAAACTTCTTTGTGATGTCTGCATTGAACTCACAGAGCTGAACCTTTCTTTTGATACAGAAGTTTTGAAACACTCTTTTCGTTGAATCTTCAAGTGGATGTATGGAGTGCTTTGAGGCCTATGCTGGAAAAGGAAATATCTTCACGTAGAAACTAGACAAAAGCATTCTCAGAAAGTTCCCTGTGCTTTGTGCATTCAACTCACAGAGTTGAACATTCCCTTTGATAGAGCAGTTTTGAAACACTCTTTTTGTAGAATCTGCAAGTGGATATTTGGAGCGCTTTGAGGCCTATGCTGCCAAAGGAAATATCATTGCACACAAACTAGATGGAAGCGTTCTCAGAAACTACTTTGTGATGAGTGCATTCAACTCGCAGAGTTGAACCTTCCTTCCGATAGACCAGTTTTGAAACGCTGTTTTTGTAGAATCCGCAAGTGGCTATTTGGAGCTCTTTGAGGCTTATGCTGGAAAAGGAAATATCTTCATCTACAAAGTAGACAGAAGCATTCTCAGAAACTTCTTTGTCATGTGGGGATTGAACTCACAGAGTTCAACATTCCTTTTCATAGAGCAGTTTGGCAACACTCTTTTTGTGGAAAGTGCAAGTGGATATTTGGTGCGATGGCGGCATCTAGTGGATAAGGAAATACATTCAGATGAAAACAAGATCGAACCATTCTCAGAAACTTCTTTGTGATGACTGCATTCTACTCACAGAGTTGAACCTTCCTTTTGATAGAACAGTTTTGAAACACTCTCTTTGTGGAATCTGCAAGTGGCTATTTGGAGCGCTTTGAGGCCTATGCTGGAAAAGGAAATATCTTCACATAAAACCTAGACAGAAGTATTCCCAGAAAGTTTTTCTGATGTGCGCATTCAACTCACCGAGTTGAACCTTCCTTTCGATACAGCAGTTTTGAAACACTCTTTTTGTAGTATCTGCGAGCGGATATTTGGAGTGCTTTGAGTGCTACACTGCAAAAGCAAATATCTTCACTTAGAATCTTGACAGAAGAATTCTCAGAGATTTCCCTAGGCTGTCTGCATTCAACTCACAGGGTTGAACCTTCCTTTTGATAGAACAGTTTTGAAACACTCTTGCGGTAGAATCTGCAAGTCGATATTTGGAAGGTTTGGAGGCCTATCCTGGGAAAGGAAATATCTTCCCATCAAAACTAGATAGAAGCATTCTCAGAAACCTCTTTGTGATGTGCGCATTCAAGTCACAGAGTTGAAGCTTCCTTTGGATATAGCAGTTTTGAACCACTCTTTTAGTAGAATCTGCAAGTGGATGTTTGGAGAGCTAAGAGGCCAACACTGGAAAAGGAAATATCTTCACGTAAAAACTAGACGGAAGCATTCTCAGAAACTACAATGGGCTTTACGCATTCAACTCACAGAATGCAATGTTCCTTTTGATAGCGCAGATTTGAAACACTGTTTTGGTAGAATTTGCTAGAGGATGTTTGGAGCGATGTGAGGCCTTCGCTGGAAAAGGAAATATCTTCACATAGAACCTAGACAGAAGCATTCTCAGAAACTCCTTTGTGATGAGTGCATTCAAATCACAGACTTGAACCTTCGTTTTGAAAGAGCGGTTTTGAAACACTCTTTTTGTAGAATCTGCAAGTGGATATTTGGAGCGCTTTGAGGCCTATGCTGGAAAATGAAATATCTTCACGTAAAACCTAGACAGAAGTATTCCCAGAAAGTTTTTCTGATGTGCGCATTCAACTCACCGAGTTGAACCTTCCTTTAGATACAGCAGTTTTGAAACACTCTTTTTGTAGTATCTGCGAGGGGATATTTGGAGTGCTTTGAGTGCTACCCTGCAAAAGCAAATATCTTCACTTAGAATCTAGACAGAATAATTCTCAGAGATTTCCCTATGCTCTCTGCATTCAACTCACAGGATTGAACCTTCCTTTTGATAGAACAGTTTTGAAACACTCTTGCGGTAGAATCTGCAAGTCGATATTTGGAGCGCTTTGAGGCCTATGCTGGAAAATGAAATATCTTCACCTAAAAACTAGACGGAAGCATTCTCAGAAACTTCTTTGTGATGAGTGCATTCAACTCACAGAGTTGAAGCTTCCTTTTGATAGAGCAGTTTTGAAACACTCTTTTGGCAGCATCTGAAAGTGGATAATTGGAGCGCTTTGAGGCCAATGCTGGAAAACGAAATCTCATCACATAAAAACTCGACAGAAGCATTCTCTGAAACTTCTTTGTGATGATTGCATTCAACTCACAGACTCGAACGTTTCTTTTGATAGAACAGTTTTGAAACACTCCTTTTGTAGAATCTGCAAGTGTTTATTTGGAGCGCTTTGAGGCCTATGTTGGAAAAGGACATATCTTCACATCAAAAGTAGGCAGACGCATTCGCAGAAACTTCTTTGTGATGAGTGCATTGAACTCACAGAGTTGAACCTACCTATTGATAGAGAAGTTTTGAAACACCCTTTTTGTAGAATCTGCAAGTGAATATTTGGCGCGATTAGAGGCCTATGCTGGAAATGGAAATATCTTCACATGAAAACTAGACAGATGAATTCTCAGAAACGTCTTTGTGATGAGTGCATTCAACTAACAGACGTGAAGCCTGCTTTTGAAAGAGCCGTTTCGAAACACTCTTTTTGTAGAATCTGCAAGTGGATATTTGGAGCGCTTTGAGGGCTATGCTGGAAAAGTTAATATCTTCACCTAAAAACTAGACAGAAGCCTACTCAGAAACTTCTTTGTGATGTCTGCATTGAACTCACAGAGCTAAACCTTTCTTTTGATACAGAAGTTTTGAAACACTCTTTTCGTAGAATCTTCAAGTGGATGTATGGAGTGCTTTGAGGCCTATGCTGGAAAAGGAAATATCTTCACGTAGAAACTAGACAAAAGCATTCTCAGAAAGTTCCCTGTGCTTTGTGCATTCAACTGACGAAGTTGGACACGCCCTTGGATAGAGCAGTTTTGAAACACTCTTTTTGTAGAATCTGCAAGTGGATATTTGGAGCGCTTTGAGGCCTATGCTGCCAAAGGAAATATCATTGCACACAAACTAGATGGAAGCGTTCTCAGAAACTACTTTTTGATGAGTGCATTCAACTCGCAGTGTTGAACCTTCCTTTCGATAGACCAGTTTTGAAACGCTGTTTTTGTAGAATCCGCAAGTGGCTATTTGGAGCTCTTTGAGGCTTATGCTGGAAAAGGAAATATCTTCAACTACAAAGTAGACAGAAGCATTCTCAGAAACTTCTTTGTCATGTGGGGATTGAACTCACAGAGTTGAACATTCCTTTTCATAGAGCAGTTTTGCAACACCCTTTCGGTGGAAAGTGAAAGTGCTTATTTGGTGTGATGGCGGCATCTAGTGTATAAGGAAATACATTCAAATGAAAACAAGATCGAAAAATTCTCAGAAACTTGTTTGTGATGACTGCATTCTACTCACAGAGTTGAACCTTCCTTTTGATAGAACAGTTTTGAAACACTCTTTTTGTGGAATCTGCAAGTGGCTATTTGGAGCGCTTTGAGGCCTATGCTGGAAAAGGAAATATCTTCACATAAAACCTAGACAGAAGTATTCCCAGAAAGTTTTTCTGATGTGCGCATTCAACTCACCGAGTTGAACCTTCCTTTCGATACAGCAGTTTTGAAACACTCTTTTTGTAGTGTCTGCGAGTGGATATTTGGAGTGCTTTGAGTGCTACAATGCAGAAGCAAATATCTTCACTTAGAATCTAGACAGAAGAATTCTCAGAGACTTCCCTGGGCTCTCTGCATTCAACTCACAGAGTTGAACCTTCCTTTTGATAGAACAGTTTTGAAACACTCTTGTGGTAGAATCTGCAAGTCGATATTTGGAACGTTTGGAGGCCTATCCTGGGAAAGGAAATATCTTCCAATCAAAACTAGATAGAAGCATTCTCAGAAACGTCTTTGTGATGTGCGCATTCAAGTCACAGAGTTGAAGCTTCCTTTGGATATAGCAGTTTTGAACCACTCTTTTAGTAGAATCTGCAAGTGGATGTTTGGAGAGCTAAGAGGCCAACACTGGAAAAGGAAACATCTTTACGTAAAAACTAGACGGAAGCATTCTCAGAAACTTCAATGGGCTTTACGCATTCAACTCACAGAATGCAATGTTCCTTTTGAGAGCGCAGTTTTAAAACACTGTTTTTGTAGAATTTGCTAGAGGATGTTTGGAGCGATGTGAGGCCTTTGCTGGAAAAGGAAATATCTTCACATACAACCTAGACAGAAGCATTCTCAGAAACTCCTTTGTGATGAGTGCATTCGAATCACAGACTTGAACCTTCGTTTTGTTAGAGCGGTTTTGAAACACTCTTTTTGTAGAATCTGCAAGTGGATATTTGGAGCGTTTTGAGGCCTATGCTGGAAAATGAAATATCTTCACCTAAAAACCAGACGGAAGCATTCTCAGAAACTTCTTTGTGATGAGTGCATTCAACTCACAGAGTTAAAGCTTCCTTTTGATAGAGCAGTTTTGAAACACTCTTTTAGCAGCATCTGAAAGTGGGTATTTGGAGCGCTTTGAGGCCAAGGCTGGAAAACGAAATATCATCACATAAAAACTCGACAGAAGCATTCTCTGAATCTTCTTTGTGATGAGTGCGTTCAACTCACAGACTCGAGCGTTTCTTTTGATAGAACAGTTTTGAAACACTCCTTTTGTAGAATCTGCAAGTGTTTATTTGGAGCGCTTTGAGGCCTATGTTGGAAAAGGACATATCTTCACATCAAAAGTACACAGACGCATTCTCAGAAACTTCTTTGTGATGAGTGCATTGAACTCGCAGAGTTGAACCTACTTATTGATAGAGAAGTTTTGAAACACCCTTTTTGTAGAATCTGCAAGTGAATATTTGGTGCGATTTGAGGCCTATGCTGGAAATGGAAATATCTTCACATGAAAACTAGACAGATGAATTCTCAGAAACGTCTTTGTGATGAGTGCATTCAACTAACAGACTTGAAGCCTCCTTTTGAAAGAACAGTTTCGAAACACTCTTTTTGTAGAATCTGCAAGTGGATATTTGCAGCGATTTGAGGGCTATGCTGCAAAAGTAATATCTTCACCTAAAAACTAGACAGAAGCGAACTCAGAAACTTCTTTGTGACGTCTGCATTGAACTCACAGAGCTGAACCTTTCTTTTGATACAGAAGTTTTGAAACACTCTTTTCGTAGAATCTTCAAGTTGATGTATGTAGTGCTTTGAGGCCTATGCTGGAAAAGCAAATATCTTCACGTAGAAACTAGACAAAAGCATTCTCAGAAAGTTCCCTGTGCTTTGTGCATTCAACTCACAGAGTTGAACATTCCCTTTGATAGAGCAGTTTTGAAACACTCTTTTTGTAGAATCTGCAAGTGGATATTTGGAGCGCTTTGAGGCCTATGCTGCCAAAGGAAATATCATTGCACACAAACTAGATGGAAGCGTTCTCAGAAACTACTTTGTGATGAGTGCATTCAACTCGCAGAGTTGAACCTTCCTTTCGATAGACCAGTTTTGAAACGCTGTTTTTGTAGAATCCGCAAGTGGCTATTTGGAGCTCTTTGAGGCTTATGCTGGAAAAGGAAATATCTTCATCTACAAAGTAGACAGAAGCATTCTCAGAAACTTCTTTGTCATGTGGGGATTGAACTCACAGAGTTCAACATTCCTTTTCATAGAGCAGTTTGGCAACACTCTTTTTGTGGAAAGTGCAAGTGGATATTTGGTGCGATGGCGGCATCTAGTGGATAAGGAAATACATTCAGATGAAAACAAGATCGAACCATTCTCAGAAACTTCTTTGTGATGACTGCATTCTACTCACAGAGTTGAACCTTCCTTTTGATAGAACAGTTTTGAAACACTCTCTTTGTGGAATCTGCAAGTGGCTATTTGGAGCGCTTTGAGGCCTATGCTGGAAAAGGAAATATCTTCACATAAAACCTAGACAGAAGTATTCCCAGAAAGTTTTTCTGATGTGCGCATTCAACTCACCGAGTTGAACCTTCCTTTCGATACAGCAGTTTTGAAACACTCTTTTTGTAGTATCTGCGAGCGGATATTTGGAGTGCTTTGAGTGCTACACTGCAAAAGCAAATATCTTCACTTAGAATCTTGACAGAAGAATTCTCAGAGATTTCCCTAGGCTGTCTGCATTCAACTCACAGGGTTGAACCTTCCTTTTGATAGAACAGTTTTGAAACACTCTTGCGGTAGAATCTGCAAGTCGATATTTGGAAGGTTTGGAGGCCTATCCTGGGAAAGGAAATATCTTCCCATCAAAACTAGATAGAAGCATTCTCAGAAACCTCTTTGTGATGTGCGCATTCAAGTCACAGAGTTGAAGCTTCCTTTGGATATAGCAGTTTTGAACCACTCTTTTAGTAGAATCTGCAAGTGGATGTTTGGAGAGCTAAGAGGCCAACACTGGAAAAGGAAATATCTTCACGTAAAAACTAGACGGAAGCATTCTCAGAAACTACAATGGGCTTTACGCATTCAACTCACAGAATGCAATGTTCCTTTTGATAGCGCAGATTTGAAACACTGTTTTGGTAGAATTTGCTAGAGGATGTTTGGAGCGATGTGAGGCCTTCGCTGGAAAAGGAAATATCTTCACATAGAACCTAGACAGAAGCATTCTCAGAAACTCCTTTGTGATGAGTGCATTCAAATCACAGACTTGAACCTTCGTTTTGAAAGAGCGGTTTTGAAACACTCTTTTTGTAGAATCTTCAAGTGGATATTTGGAGCGCTTTGAGGCCTATGCTGGAAAATGAAATATCTTCACGTAAAACCTAGACAGAAGTATTCCCAGAAAGTTTTTCTGATGTGCGCATTCAACTCACCGAGTTGAACCTTCCTTTAGATACAGCAGTTTTGAAACACTCTTTTTGTAGTATCTGCGAGGGGATATTTGGAGTGCTTTGAGTGCTACCCTGCAAAAGCAAATATCTTCACTTAGAATCTAGACAGAATAATTCTCAGAGATTTCCCTATGCTCTCTGCATTCAACTCACAGGATTGAACCTTCCTTTTGATAGAACAGTTTTGAAACACTCTTGCGGTAGAATCTGCAAGTCGATATTTGGAGCGCTTTGAGGCCTATGCTGGAAAATGAAATATCTTCACCTAAAAACTAGACGGAAGCATTCTCAGAAACTTCTTTGTGATGAGTGCATTCAACTCACAGAGTTGAAGCTTCCTTTTGATAGAGCAGTTTTGAAACACTCTTTTGGCAGCATCTGAAAGTGGATAATTGGAGCGCTTTGAGGCCAATGCTGGAAAACGAAATCTCATCACATAAAAACTCGACAGAAGCATTCTCTGAAACTTCTTTGTGATGATTGCATTCAACTCACAGACTCGAACGTTTCTTTTGATAGAACAGTTTTGAAACACTCCTTTTGTAGAATCTGCAAGTGTTTATTTGGAGCGCTTTGAGGCCTATGTTGGAAAAGGACATATCTTCACATCAAAAGTAGGCAGACGCATTCGCAGAAACTTCTTTGTGATGAGTGCATTGAACTCACAGAGTTGAACCTACCTATTGATAGAGAAGTTTTGAAACACCCTTTTTGTAGAATCTGCAAGTGAATATTTGGCGCGATTAGAGGCCTATGCTGGAAATGGAAATATCTTCACATGAAAACTAGACAGATGAATTCTCAGAAACGTCTTTGTGATGAGTGCATTCAACTAACAGACGTGAAGCCTGCTTTTGAAAGAGCCGTTTCGAAACACTCTTTTTGTAGAATCTGCAAGTGGATATTTGGAGCGCTTTGAGGGCTATGCTGGAAAAGTTAATATCTTCACCTAAAAACTAGACAGAAGCCTACTCAGAAACTTCTTTGTGATGTCTGCATTGAACTCACAGAGCTAAACCTTTCTTTTGATACAGAAGTTTTGAAACACTCTTTTCGTAGAATCTTCAAGTGGATGTATGGAGTGCTTTGAGGCCTATGCTGGAAAAGGAAATATCTTCACGTAGAAACTAGACAAAAGCATTCTCAGAAAGTTCCCTGTGCTTTGTGCATTCAACTGACGAAGTTGGACACGCCCTTGGATAGAGCAGTTTTGAAACACTCTTTTTGTAGAATCTGCAAGTGGATATTTGGAGCGCTTTGAGGCCTATGCTGCCAAAGGAAATATCATTGCACACAAACTAGATGGAAGCGTTCTCAGAAACTACTTTTTGATGAGTGCATTCAACTCGCAGAGTTGAACCTTCCTTTCGATAGACCAGTTTTGAAACGCTGTTTTTGTAGAAACCGCAAGTGGCTATTTGGAGCTCTTTGAGGCTTATGCTGGAAAAGGAAATATCTTCAACTACAAAGTAGACAGAAGCATTCTCAGAAACTTCTTTGTCATGTGGGGATTGAACTCACAGAGTTGAACATTCCTTTTCATAGAGCAGTTTTGCAACACCCTTTCGGTGGAAAGTGAAAGTGCTTATTTGGTGTGATGGCGTCATCTAGTGGATAAGGAAATACATTCAAATGAAAACAAGATCGAAAAATTCTCAGAAACTTGTTTGTGATGACTGCATTCTACTCACAGAGTTGAACCTTCCTTTTGATAGAACAGTTTTGAAACACTCTTTTTGTGGAATCTGCAAGTGGCTATTTGGAGCGCTTTGAGGCCTATGCTGGAAAAGGAAATATCTTCACATAAAACCTAGACAGAAGTATTCCCAGAAAGTTTTTCTGATGTGCGCATTCAACTCACCGAGTTGAACCTTCCTTTCGATACAGCAGTTTTGAAACACTCTTTTTGTAGTGTCTGCGAGTGGATATTTGGAGTGCTTTGAGTGCTACAATGCAGAAGCAAATATCTTCACTTAGAATCTAGACAGAAGAATTCTCAGAGACTTCCCTGGGCTCTCTGCATTCAACTCACAGAGTTGAACCTTCCTTTTGATAGAACAGTTTTGAAACACTCTTGTGGTAGAATCTGCAAGTCGATATTTGGAACGTTTGGAGGCCTATCCTGGGAAAGGAAATATCTTCCAATCAAAACTAGATAGAAGCATTCTCAGAAACGTCTTTGTGATGTGCGCATTCAAGTCACAGAGTTGAAGCTTCCTTTGGATATAGCAGTTTTGAACCACTCTTTTAGTAGAATCTGCAAGTGGATGTTTGGAGAGCTAAGAGGCCAACACTGGAAAAGGAAACATCTTTACGTAAAAACTAGACGGAAGCATTCTCAGAAACTTCAATGGGCTTTACGCATTCAACTCACAGAATGCAATGTTCCTTTTGAGAGCGCAGTTTTAAAACACTGTTTTTGTAGAATTTGCTAGAGGATGTTTGGAGCGATGTGAGGCCTTTGCTGGAAAAGGAAATATCTTCACATACAACCTAGACAGAAGCATTCTCAGAAACTCCTTTGTGATGAGTGCATTCGAATCACAGACTTGAACCTTCGTTTTGTTAGAGCGGTTTTGAAACACTCTTTTTGTAGAATCTGCAAGTGGATATTTGGAGCGTTTTGAGGCCTATGCTGGAAAATGAAATATCTTCACCTAAAAACCAGACGGAAGCATTCTCAGAAACTTCTTTGTGATGAGTGCATTCAACTCACAGAGTTAAAGCTTCCTTTTGATAGAGCAGTTTTGAAACACTCTTTTAGCAGCATCTGAAAGTGGGTATTTGGAGCGCTTTGAGGCCAAGGCTGGAAAACGAAATATCATCACATAAAAACTCGACAGAAGCATTCTCTGAATCTTCTTTGTGATGAGTGCGTTCAACTCACAGACTCGAGCGTTTCTTTTGATAGAACAGTTTTGAAACACTCCTTTTGTAGAATCTGCAAGTGTTTATTTGGAGCGCTTTGAGGCCTATGTTGGAAAAGGACATATCTTCACATCAAAAGTACACAGACGCATTCTCAGAAACTTCTTTGTGATGAGTGCATTGAACTCGCAGAGTTGAACCTACTTATTGATAGAGAAGTTTTGAAACACCCTTTTTGTAGAATCTGCAAGTGAATATTTGGTGCGATTTGAGGCCTATGCTGGAAATGGAAATATCTTCACATGAAAACTAGACAGATGAATTCTCAGAAACGTCTTTGTGATGAGTGCATTCAACTAACAGACTTGAAGCCTCCTTTTGAAAGAACAGTTTCGAAACACTCTTTTTGTAGAATCTGCAAGTGGATATTTGCAGCGATTTGAGGGCTATGCTGCAAAAGTAATATCTTCACCTAAAAACTAGACAGAAGCGAACTCAGAAACTTCTTTGTGACGTCTGCATTGAACTCACAGAGCTGAACCTTTCTTTTGATACAGAAGTTTTGAAACACTCTTTTCGTAGAATCTTCAAGTTGATGTATGTAGTGCTTTGAGGCCTATGCTGGAAAAGCAAATATCTTCACGTAGAAACTAGACAAAAGCATTCTCAGAAAGTTCCCTGTGCTTTGTGCATTCAACTCACAGAGTTGAACATTCCCTTTGATAGAGCAGTTTTGAAAGACTCTTTTTGTAGAATCTGCAAGTGGATATTTGGAGCGCTTTGAGGCCTATGCTGCCAAAGGAAATATCATTGCACACAAACTAGATGGAAGCGTTCTCAGAAACTACTTTGTGATGAGTGCATTCAACTCGCAGAGTTGAACCTTCCTTTCGATAGACCAGTTTTGAAACGCTGTTTTTGTAGAATCCGCAAGTGGCTATTTGGAGCTCTTTGAGGCTTATGCTGGAAAAGGAAATATCTTCATCTACAAAGTAGACAGAAGCATTCTCAGAAACTTCTTTGTCATGTGGGGATTGAACTCACAGAGTTCAACATTCCTTTTCATAGAGCAGTTTGGCAACACTCTTTTTGTGGAAAGTGCAAGTGGATATTTGGTGCGATGGCGGCATCTAGTGGATAAGGAAATACATTCAGATGAAAACAAGATCGAACCATTCTCAGAAACTTCTTTGTGATGACTGCATTCTACTCACAGAGTTGAACCTTCCTTTTGATAGAACAGTTTGGAAACACTCTCTTTGTGGAATCTGCAAGTGGCTATTTGGAGCGCTTTGAGGCCTATGCTGGAAAAGGAAATATCTTCACATAAAACCTAGACAGAAGTATTCCCAGAAAGTTTTTCTGATGTGCGCATTCAACTCACCGAGTTGAACCTTCCTTTAGATACAGCAGTTTTGAAACACTCTTTTTGTAGTATCTGCGAGCGGATATTTGGAGTGCTTTGAGTGCTACACTGCAAAAGCAAATATCTTCACTTAGAATCTAGACAGAAGAATTCTCAGAGATTTCCCTGGGCTCTCTGCATTCAACTCACACGGTTGAACCTTCCTTTTGATAGAACAGTTTTGAAACACTCTTGCGGTAGAAGCTGCAAGTCGATATTTGGAAGGTTTGGAGGCCTATCCTGGGAAAGGAAATATCTTCCCATCAAAACTAGATAGAAGCATTCTCAGAAACCTCTTTGTGATGTGCGCATTCAAGTCACAGAGTTGAAGCTTCCTTTGGATATAGCAGTTTTGAACCACTCTTTTAGTAGAATCTGCAAGTGGATGTTTTGAGAGCTAAGAGGCCAACACTGGAAAAGGAAATATCTTCACGTAAAAACTAGACGGAAGCATTCTCAGAAACTTCAATGGGCTTTACGCATTCAACTCACAGAATGCAATGTTCCTTTTGAGAGCGCAGTTTTGAAACACTGTTTTGGTAGAATTTGCTAGAGGATGTTTGGAGCGATGTGAGGCCTTTGCTGGAAAAGGAAATATCTTCACATAGAACCTAGACAGAAGCATTCTCAGAAACTCCTTTGTGATGAGTGCATTCAAATCACAGACTTGAACCTTCGTTTTGAAAGAGCGGTTTTGAAACACTCTTTTTGTAGAATCTGCAAGTGGATATTTGGAGCGCTTTGAGGCCTATGCTGGAAAATGAAATATCTTCACCTAAAAACTAGACGGAAGCATTCTCAGAAACTTCTTTGTGATGAGTGCATTCAACTCACAGAGTTGAAGCTTCCTTTTGATAGAGCAGTTTTGAAACACTCTTTTAGCAGCATCTGAAAGTGGATATTTGGAGCGCTTTGAGGCCAATGCTGGAAAACGAAATCTCATCACATAAAAACTCGACAGAAGCATTCTCTGAAACTTCTTTGTGATGAGTGCATTCAACTCACAGACTCGAACGTTTCTTTTGATAGAGCAGTTTAGAAACACTCCTTTTGTAGAATCTGCAAGTGTTTATTTGGAGCGCTTTGAGGCCTATGTTGGAAAAGGACATATCTTCACATCAAAAGTAGACAGACGCATTCTCAGAAACTCCTTTGTGATGAGTGCATTGAACTCACAGAGTTGAACCTACCTATTGATAGAGAAGTTTTGAAACACCCTTTTTGTAGAATCTGCAAGTGAATATTTGGCGCGATTAGAGGCCTATGCTGGAAATGGAAATATCTTCACATGAAAACTAGACAGATGAATTCTCAGAAACGTCTTTGTGATGAGTGCATTCAACTCACAGACTTGAAGCCTCCTTTTGAAAGAGCAGTTTCGAAACACTCTTTTTGTAGAATCTGCAAGTGGATATTTGGAGCGCTTTGAGGGCTATGCTGGAAAAGTTCATATCTTCACCTAAAAGCTAGACAGAAGCCTACTCAGAAACTTCTTTGTTATGTCTGCATTGAACTCACAGAGCTGAACCTTTCTTTTGATACAGAAGTTTTGAAACACTCTTTTCGTAGAATCTTCAAGTGGATGTATGGAGTGCTTTGAGGCCTGTGCTGTAAAAGGAAATATCTTCACGTAGAAACTAGATAAAAGCATTCTCAGAAGGTTCCCTGTGCTTTGTGCATTCAACTCACAGAGTTGAACATTCCCTTTGATAGAGCAGTTTTGAAACACTCTTTTTGTAGAATCTGCAAGTGGATATTTGGAGCGCTTTGAGGCCTATGCTGCCAAAGGAAATATCCTTGCACACAAACTAGATGGAAGCGTTCTCAGAAACTACTTTGTGATGAGTGCATTCAATTCGCAGAGTTGAACCTTCCTTTCGATAGACCAGTTTTGAAACGCTGTTTTTGTAGACTCCGCAAGTGGCTATTTGGAGCTCTTTGAGGCTTATGCTGGAAAAGGAAATATCTTCATCTACAAAGTAGACAGAAGCATTCTCAGAAACTTCTTTGTCATGTGGGGATTGAACTCACAGAGTTGAACATTCCTTTTCACAGAGCAGTTTGGCAACACTCTTTTAGTGGAAAGTGCAAGTGGATACTTGGTGCGATGGCGGCATCTAGTGGATAAGGAAATACATTCAGATGAAAACAAGATCGAACCATTCTCAGAAACTTCTTTGTGATGACTGCATTCTACTCACAGAGTTGAACCTTCCTTTTGATAGAACAGTTTTGAAACACTCTCTTTGTGGAATCTGCAAGTGGCTATTTGGAGCGCTTTGAGGCCTATGCTGGAAAAGGAAATATCTTCACATAAAACCTAGACAGAAGTATTCCCAGAAAGTTTTCCTGATTTGCGCATTCAACTCACCGAGTTGAACCTTCCTTTCGATACAGCAGTTTTGAAACACTCTTTTTGTAGTATCTGCGAGCGGATATTTGGAGTGCTTTGAGTGCTACACTGCAAAAGCAAATATCTTCACTTAGAATCTAGACAGAAGAATTCTCAGAGATTTCCCTAGGCTGTCTGCATTCAACTCACAGGGTTGAACCTTCCTTTTGATAGAACAGTTTTGAAACACTCTTGCGGTAGAAGCTGCAAGTCGATATTTGGAACGTTTCGAGGCCTATCCTGGGAAAGGAAATATCTTCCCATCAAAACTAGATAGAAGCATTCTCAGAAACCTCTTTGTGATGTGCGCATTCCAGTCACAGAGTTGAAGCTTCCTTTGGATATAGCAGTTTTGAACCACTCTTTTAGTAGAATCTGCAAGTGGATGTTTGGAGAGCTAAGAGGCCAACACTGGAAAAGGAAATATCTTCACGTAACAACTAGACGGAAGCATTCTCAGAAACTTCAATGGGCTTTACGCATTCAACTCACAGAATGCAATGTTCCTTTTGAGAGCGCAGTTTTAAAACACTGTTTTTGTAGAATTTGCTAGAGGATGTTTGGAGCGATGTGAGGCCTTTGCTGGAAAAGGAAATATCTTCACATAGAACCTAGACAGAAGCATTCTCAGAAACTCCTTTGTGATGAGTGCATTCAAATCACAGACTTGAACCTTCGTTTTGAAAGAGCGGTTTTGAAACACTCTTTTTGTAGAATCTGCAAGTGGATATTTGGAGCGCTTTGAGGCCTATGCTGGAAAATGAAATATCTTCACCTAAAAACTAGACGGAAGCATTCTCAGAAACTTCTTTGTGATGAGTGCGTTCAACTCACAGAGTTGAAGCATCCTTTTGATAGAGCAGTTTTGAAACACTCTTTTAGCAGCATCTGAAAGTGGATATTTGGAGCGCTTTGAGGCCAGTGCTGGAAAAGGAAATCTCATCACATAAAAACTCGACAGAAGCATTCTCTGAAACTTCTTTGTGATGAGTGCATTCAACTCACAGACTCGAACGTTTCTTTTGATAGAACAGTTTTGAAACACTCCTTTTGTAGAATCTGCAAGTGTTTATTTGGAGCGCTTTGAGGCCTATGTTGGAAAAGGACATATCTTCACATCAAAAGTAGACACACGCATTCTCAGAAACTTCTTTGTGATGAGTGCATTGAACTCACAGCTTTGAACCTACCTATTGATAGAGAAGTTTTGAAACACCCTTTTTGTAGAATCTGCAAGTGAATATTTGGCGCGATTAGAGGCCTATGCTGGAAATGGAAATATCTTCACATGAAAACTAGACAGATGAATTCTCAGAAACGTCTTTGTGATGAGTGCATTCAACTCACAGACTTGAAGCCTCCTTTTGAAAGAACAGTTTCGAAACACTCTTTTTGTAGAATCTGCAAGTGGATATTTGGAGCGCTTTGAGGGCTATGCTGGAAAAGTAATATCTTCACCTAAAAACTAGACAGAAGCGTACTCAGAAACGTCTTTGTGACGTCTGCATTGAACTCACAGAGCTGAACCTTTCTTTTGATACAGAAGTTTTGAAACACTTTTTTCGGAGAATCTTCAAGTTGATGTATGGAGTGCTTTGAGGCCTATGCTGGAAAAGGAAATATCTTCACGTAGAAACTAGACAAAAGCATTCTCAGAAAGTTCCCTGTGCTTTGTGCATTCAACTCACAGAGTTGAACCTTCCTTTTGATAGAACAGTTTTGAAACACTCTCTTTGTGGGATCTGCAAGTGGCTATTTGGAGCGCTTTGAGGCCTATGCTGGAAAAGGAAATATCTTCACATAAAACCTAGACAGAAGTATTCCCAGAAAGTTTTTCTGATGTGCGCGTTCAACTCACCGAGTTGAACCTTCCTTTCGATACAGCAGTTTTGAAACACTCTTTTTGTAGTATCTGCGAGCGGATATTTGGAGTGCTTTGAGTGCTACACTGCAAAAGCAAATATCTTCACTTAGAATCTAGACAGAAGAATTTTCAGAGATTTCCCTAGGCTGTCTGCATTCAACTCACAGGGTTGAACCTTCCTTTTGATAGAACAGTTTTGAAACACTCTTGCGGTAGAAGCTGCAAGTCGATATTTGGAAGGTTTGGAGGCCTATCCTGGGAAAGGAAATATCTTCCCATCAAAACTAGATAGAAGCATTCTCAGAAACGTCTTTGTGATGTGCGCATTCAAGTCACAGAGTTGAAGCTTCCTTTGGATATAGCAGTTTTGAACCACTCTTTTAGTAGAATCTGCAAGTGGATGTTTGGAGAGCTAAGAGGCCAACACTGGAAAAGGAAATATCTTCACGTAAAAACTAGACGGAAGCATTCTCAGAAACTTCAATGGGCTTTACGCATTCAACTCACAGAATGCAATGTTCCTTTTGAGAGCGCAGTTTTGAAACACTGTTTTGGTAGAATTTGCTAGAGGATGTTTGGAGCGATGTGAGGCCTTTGCTGGAAAAGGAAATATCTTCACATAGAACCTAGACAGAAGCATTCTCAGAAACTCCTTTGTGATGAGTGCATTCAAATCACAGACTTGAACCTTCGTTTTGAAAGAGCGGTTTTGAAACACTCTTTTTGTAGAATCTGCAAGTGGATATTTGGAGCGCTTTGAGGCCTATGCTGGAAAATGAAATATCTTCAGCTAAAAACTAGACGGAAGCATTCTCAGAAACTTCTTTGTGATGAGTGCATTCAACTCACAGAGTTGAAGCTTCCTTTTGATAGAGCAGTTTTGAAACACTCTTTTAGCAGCATCTGAAAGTGGATATTTGGAGCGCTTTGAGGCCAATGCTGGAAAACGAAATCTCATCACATAAAAACTCGACAGAAGCATTCTCTGAAACTTCTTTGTGATGAGTGCATTCAACTCACAGACTCGAACGTTTCTTTTGATAGAACAGTTTAGAAACACTCCTTTTGTAGAATCTGCAAGTGTTTATTTGGAGCGCTTTGAGGCCTATGTTGGAAAAGGACATATCTTCACATCAAAAGTAGACAGACGCATTCTCAGAAACTTCTTTGTGATGAGTGCATTGAACTCACAGAGTTGAACCTACCTATTGATAGAGAAGTTTTGAAACACCCTTTTTGTAGAATCTGCAAGTGAATATTTGGCGCGATTAGAGGCCTATGCTGGAAATGGAAATATCTTCACATGAAAACTAGACAGATGAATTCTCAGAAACGTCTTTGTGATGAGTGCATTCAACTCACAGACTTGAAGCCTCCTTTTGAAAGAGCAGTTTCGAAACACTCTTTTTGTAGAATCTGCAAGTGGATATTTGGAGCGCTTTGAGGGCTATGCTGGAAAAGTTAATATCTTCACCTAAAAACTAGACAGAAGCCTACTCAGAAACTTCTCTGTTATGTCTGCATTGAACTCACAGAGCTGAAGCTTCCTTTTGATAGAGCAGTTTTGAAACACACTTTTAGCAGCATCTGAAAGTGGATATTTGGAGCGCTTTGAGGCCAATGCTGGAAAACGAAATCTCATCACATAAAAACTCGACAGAAGCATTCTCTGAAACTTCTTTGTGATGAGTGCATTCAACTCACAGACTCGAACGTTTCTTTTGATAGAACAGTTTTGAAACACTCCTTTTGTAGAATCTGCAATTGTTTATTTGGAGCGCTTTGAGGCCTATGTTGGAAAAGGACATATCTTCACATCAAAAGTAGACAGACGCATTCTCAGAAACTTCTTTGTGATGAGTGCATTGAACTCACAGAGTTGAACCTACCTATTGATAGATAACTTTGAGAAACCCTTTTTGTAGAATCTGCAAGTGAATATTTGGCGCGATTTGAGGCCTATGCTGGAAATGGAAATATCTTCACATGAAAACTAGACAGATGAATTCTCAGAAACGTCTTTGTGATGAGTGCATTCAACTCACAGACTTGAAGCCTCCTTTTGAAAGAACAGTTTCGAAACAATCCTTTTGTAGAATCTGCAAGTGGATATTTGCAGCGCTTTGAGGGCTATGCTGGAAAAGTAATATCTTCACCTAAAAACTAGACAGAAGCGTCCTCAGAAACTTCTTTGTGATGTCTGCATTGAACTCACAGAGCTGAACCTTTCTTTTGATACAGAAGTTTTGAAACACTCTTTTCGTTGAATCTTCAAGTGGATGTATGGAGTGCTTTGAGGCCTATGCTGGAAAAGGAAATATCTTCACGTAGAAACTAGACAAAAGCATTCTCAGAAAGTTCCCTGTGCTTTGTGCATTCAACTCACAGAGTTGAACATTCCCTTTGATAGAGCAGTTTTGAAACACTCTTTTTGTAGAATCTGCAAGTGGATATTTGGAGCGCTTTGAGGCCTATGCTGCCAAAGGAAATATCATTGCACACAAACTAGATGGAAGCGTTCTCAGAAACTACTTTGTGATGAGTGCATTCAACTCGCAGAGTTGAACCTTCCTTCCGATAGACCAGTTTTGAAACGCTGTTTTTGTAGAATCCGCAAGTGGCTATTTGGAGCTCTTTGAGGCTTATGCTGGAAAAGGAAATATCTTCATCTACAAAGTAGACAGAAGCATTCTCAGAAACTTCTTTGTCATGTGGGGATTGAACTCACAGAGTTCAACATTCCTTTTCATAGAGCAGTTTGGCAACACTCTTTTTGTGGAAAGTGCAAGTGGATATTTGGTGCGATGGCGGCATCTAGTGGATAAGGAAATACATTCAGATGAAAACAAGATCGAACCATTCTCAGAAACTTCTTTGTGATGACTGCATTCTACTCACAGAGTTGAACCTTCCTTTTGATAGAACAGTTTTGAAACACTCTCTTTGTGGAATCTGCAAGTGGCTATTTGGAGCGCTTTGAGGCCTATGCTGGAAAAGGAAATATCTTCACATAAAACCTAGACAGAAGTATTCCCAGAAAGTTTTTCTGATGTGCGCATTCAACTCACCGAGTTGAACCTTCCTTTCGATACAGCAGTTTTGAAACACTCTTTTTGTAGTATCTGCGAGCGGATATTTGGAGTGCTTTGAGTGCTACACTGCAAAAGCAAATATCTTCACTTAGAATCTTGACAGAAGAATTCTCAGAGATTTCCCTAGGCTGTCTGCATTCAACTCACAGGGTTGAACCTTCCTTTTGATAGAACAGTTTTGAAACACTCTTGCGGTAGAATCTGCAAGTCGATATTTGGAAGGTTTGGAGGCCTATCCTGGGAAAGGAAATATCTTCCCATCAAAACTAGATAGAAGCATTCTCAGAAACCTCTTTGTGATGTGCGCATTCAAGTCACAGAGTTGAAGCTTCCTTTGGATATAGCAGTTTTGAACCACTCTTTTAGTAGAATCTGCAAGTGGATGTTTGGAGAGCTAAGAGGCCAACACTGGAAAAGGAAATATCTTCACGTAAAAACTAGACGGAAGCATTCTCAGAAACTACAATGGGCTTTACGCATTCAACTCACAGAATGCAATGTTCCTTTTGATAGCGCAGATTTGAAACACTGTTTTGGTAGAATTTGCTAGAGGATGTTTGGAGCGATGTGAGGCCTTTGCTGGAAAAGGAAATATCTTCACATAGAACCTAGACAGAAGCATTCTCAGAAACTCCTTTGTGATGAGTGCATTCAAATCACAGACTTGAACCTTCGTTTTGAAAGAGCGGTTTTGAAACACTCTTTTTGTAGAATCTGCAAGTGGATATTTGGAGCGCTTTGAGGCCTATGCTGGAAAATGAAATATCTTCACGTAAAACCTAGACAGAAGTATTCCCAGAAAGTTTTTCTGATGTGCGCATTCAACTCACCGAGTTGAACCTTCCTTTAGATACAGCAGTTTTGAAACACTCTTTTTGTAGTATCTGCGAGGGGATATTTGGAGTGCTTTGAGTGCTACCCTGCAAAAGCAAATATCTTCACTTAGAATCTAGACAGAATAATTCTCAGAGATTTCCCTATGCTCTCTGCATTCAACTCACAGGATTGAACCTTCCTTTTGATAGAACAGTTTTGAAACACTCTTGCGGTAGAATCTGCAAGTCGATATTTGGAGCGCTTTGAGGCCTATGCTGGAAAATGAAATATCTTCACCTAAAAACTAGACGGAAGCATTCTCAGAAACTTCTTTGTGATGAGTGCATTCAACTCACAGAGTTGAAGCTTCCTTTTGATAGAGCAGTTTTGAAACACTCTTTTGGCAGCATCTGAAAGTGGATAATTGGAGCGCTTTGAGGCCAATGCTGGAAAACGAAATCTCATCACATAAAAACTCGACAGAAGCATTCTCTGAAACTTCTTTGTGATGATTGCATTCAACTCACAGACTCGAACGTTTCTTTTGATAGAACAGTTTTGAAACACTCCTTTTGTAGAATCTGCAAGTGTTTATTTGGAGCGCTTTGAGGCCTATGTTGGAAAAGGACATATCTTCACATCAAAAGTAGGCAGACGCATTCGCAGAAACTTCTTTGTGATGAGTGCATTGAACTCACAGAGTTGAACCTACCTATTGATAGAGAAGTTTTGAAACACCCTTTTTGTAGAATCTGCAAGTGAATATTTGGCGCGATTAGAGGCCTATGCTGGAAATGGAAATATCTTCACATGAAAACTAGACAGATGAATTCTCAGAAACGTCTTTGTGATGAGTGCATTCAACTAACAGACGTGAAGCCTGCTTTTGAAAGAGCCGTTTCGAAACACTCTTTTTGTAGAATCTGCAAGTGGATATTTGGAGCGCTTTGAGGGCTATGCTGGAAAAGTTAATATCTTCACCTAAAAACTAGACAGAAGCCTACTCAGAAACTTCTTTGTGATGTCTGCATTGAACTCACAGAGCTAAACCTTTCTTTTGATACAGAAGTTTTGAAACACTCTTTTCGTAGAGTCTTCAAGTGGATGTATGGAGTGCTTTGAGGCCTATGCTGGAAAAGGAAATATCTTCACGTAGAAACTAGACAAAAGCATTCTCAGAAAGTTCCCTGTGCTTTGTGCATTCAACTGACGAAGTTGGACACGCCCTTGGATAGAGCAGTTTTGAAACACTCTTTTTGTAGAATCTGCAAGTGGATATTTGGAGCGCTTTGAGGCCTATGCTGCCAAAGGAAATATCATTGCACACAAACTAGATGGAAGCGTTCTCAGAAACTACTTTGTGATGAGTGCATTCAACTCGCAGAGTTGAACCTTCCTTTCGATAGACCAGTTTTGAAACGCTGTTTTTGTAGAATCCGCAAGTGGCTATTTGGAGCTCTTTGAGGCTTATGCTGGAAAAGGAAATATCTTCAACTACAAAGTAGACAGAAGCATTCTCAGAAACTTCTTTGTCATGTGGGGATTGAACTCACAGAGTTGAACATTCCTTTTCATAGAGCAGTTTTGCAACACCCTTTCGGTGGAAAGTGAAAGTGCTTATTTGGTGTGATGGCGGCATCTAGTGTATAAGGAAACACATTCAAATGAAAACAAGATCGAAAAATTCTCAGAAACTTGTTTGTGATGACTGCATTCTACTCACAGAGTTGAACCTTCCTTTTGATAGAACAGTTTTGAAACACTCTTTTTGTGGAATCTGCAAGTGGCTATTTGGAGCGCTTTGAGGCCTATGCTGGAAAAGGAAATATCTTCACATAAAACCTAGACAGAAGTATTCCCAGAAAGTTTTTCTGATGTGCGCATTCAACTCACCGAGTTGAACCTTCCTTTCGATACAGCAGTTTTGAAACACTCTTTTTGTAGTGTCTGCGAGTGGATATTTGGAGTGCTTTGAGTGCTACAATGTAGAAGCAAATATCTTCACTTAGAATCTAGACAGAAGAATTCTCAGAGACTTCCCTGGGCTCTCTGCATTCAACTCACAGAGTTGAACCTTCCTTTTGATAGAACAGTTTTGAAACACTCTTGTGGTAGAATCTGCAAGTCGATATTTGGAACGTTTGGAGGCCTATCCTGGGAAAGGAAATATCTTCCAATCAAAACTAGATAGAAGCATTCTCAGAAACGTCTTTGTGATGTGCGCATTCAAGTCACAGAGTTGAAGCTTCCTTTGGATATAGCAGTTTTGAACCACTCTTTTAGTAGAATCTGCAAGTGGATGTTTGGAGAGCTAAGAGGCCAACACTGGAAAAGGAAACATCTTTACGTAAAAACTAGACGGAAGCATTCTCAGAAACTTCAATGGGCTTTACGCATTCAACTCACAGAATGCAATGTTCCTTTTGAGAGCGCAGTTTTAAAACACTGTTTTTGTAGAATTTGCTAGAGGATGTTTGGAGCGATGTGAGGCCTTTGCTGGAAAAGGAAATATCTTCACATACAACCTAGACAGAAGCATTCTCAGAAACTCCTTTGTGATGAGTGCATTCGAATCACAGACTTGAACCTTCGTTTTGTTAGAGCGGTTTTGAAACACTCTTTTTGTAGAATCTGCAAGTGGATATTTGGAGCGTTTTGAGGCCTATGCTGGAAAATGAAATATCTTCACCTAAAAACCAGACGGAAGCATTCTCAGAAACTTCTTTGTGATGAGTGCATTCAACTCACAGAGTTAAAGCTTCCTTTTGATAGAGCAGTTTTGAAACACTCTTTTAGCAGCATCTGAAAGTGGGTATTTGGAGTGCTTTGAGGCCAAGGCTGGAAAACGAAATATCATCACATAAAAACTCGACAGAAGCATTCTCTGAATCTTCTTTGTGATGAGTGCGTTCAACTCACAGACTCGAGCGTTTCTTTTGATAGAACAGTTTTGAAACACTCCTTTTGTAGAATCTGCAATTGTTTATTTGGAGCGCTTTGAGGCCTATGTTGGAAAAGGACATATCTTCACATCAAAAGTACACAGACGCATTCTCAGAAACTTCTTTGTGATGAGTGCATTGAACTCGCAGAGTTGAACCTACTTATTGATAGAGAAGTTTTGAAACACCCTTTTTGTAGAATCTGCAAGTGAATATTTGGTGCGATTTGAGGCCTATGCTGGAAATGGAAATATCTTCACATGAAAACTAGACAGATGAATTCTCAGAAACGTCTTTGTGATGAGTGCATTCAACTAACAGACTTGAAGCCTCCTTTTGAAAGAACAGTTTCGAAACACTCTTTTTGTAGAATCTGCAAGTGGATATTTGCAGCGATTTGAGGGCTATGCTGCAAAAGTAATATCTTCACCTAAAAACTAGACAGAAGCGAACTCAGAAACTTCTTTGTGACGTCTGCATTGAACTCACAGAGCTGAACCTTTCTTTTGATACAGAAGTTTTGAAACACTCTTTTCGTAGAATCTTCAAGTTGATGTATGTAGTGCTTTGAGGCCTATGCTGGAAAAGCAAATATCTTCACGTAGAAACTAGACAAAAGCATTCTCAGAAAGTTCCCTGTGCTTTGTGCATTCAACTCACAGAGTTGAACATTCCCTTTGATAGAGCAGTTTTGAAACACTCTTTTTGTAGAATCTGCAAGTGGCTATTTGGAGCGCTTTGAGGCCTATGCTGCCAAAGGAAATATCATTGCACACAAACTAGATGGAAGCGTTCTCAGAAACTACTTTGTGATGAGTGCATTCAACTCGCAGAGTTGAACCTTCCTTTCGATAGACCAGTTTTGAAACGCTGTTTTTGTAGAATCCGCAAGTGGCTATTTGGAGCTCTTTGAGGCTTATGCTGGAAAAGGAAATATCTTCATCTACAAAGTAGACAGAAGCATTCTCAGAAACTTCTTTGTCATGTGGGGATTGAACTCACAGAGTTGAACATTCCTTTTCATAGAGCAGTTTGGCAACACTCTTTTTGTGGAAAGTGCAAGTGGATATTTGGTGCGATGGCGGCATCTAGTGGATAAGGAAATACATTCAGATGAAAACAAGATCGAACCATTCTCAGAAACTTCTTTGTGATGACTGCATTCTACTCACAGAGTTGAACCTTCCTTTTGATAGAACAGTTTTGAAACACTCTCTTTGTGGGATCTGCAAGTGGCTATTTGGAGCGCTTTGAGGCCTATGCTGGAAAAGGAAATATCTTCACATAAAACCTAGACAGAAGTATTCCCAGAAAGTTTTTCTGATGTGCGCGTTCAACTCACCGAGTTGAACCTTCCTTTCGATACAGCAGTTTTGAAACACTCTTTTTGTAGTATCTGCGAGCGGATATTTGGAGTGCTTTGAGTGCTACACTGCAAAAGCAAATATCTTCACTTAGAATCTAGACAGAAGAATTTTCAGAGATTTCCCTAGGCTGTCTGCATTCAACTCACAGGGTTGAACCTTCCTTTTGATAGAACAGTTTTGAAACACTCTTGCGGTAGAAGCTGCAAGTCGATATTTGGAAGGTTTGGAGGCCTATCCTGGGAAAGGAAATATCTTCCCATCAAAACTAGATAGAAGCATTCTCAGAAACGTCTTTGTGATGTGCGCATTCAAGTCACAGAGTTGAAGCTTCCTTTGGATATAGCAGTTTTGAACCACTCTTTTAGTAGAATCTGCAAGTGGATGTTTGGAGAGCTAAGAGGCCAACACTGGAAAAGGAAATATCTTCACGTAAAAACTAGACGGAAGCATTCTCAGAAACTTCAATGGGCTTTACGCATTCAACTCACAGAATGCAATGTTCCTTTTGAGAGCGCAGTTTTGAAACACTGTTTTGGTAGAATTTGCTAGAGGATGTTTGGAGCGATGTGAGGCCTTTGCTGGAAAAGGAAATATCTTCACATAGAACCTAGACAGAAGCATTCTCAGAAACTCCTTTGTGATGAGTGCATTCAAATCACAGACTTGAACCTTCGTTTTGAAAGAGCGGTTTTGAAACACTCTTGCGGTAGAATCTGCAAGTGGATATTTGGAGCGCTTTGAGGCCTATGCTGGAAAATGAAATATCTTCACCTAAAAACTAGACGGAAGCATTCTCAGAAACTTCTTTGTGATGAGTGCATTCAACTCACAGAGTTGAAGCTTCCTTTTGATAGAGCAGTTTTGAAACACTCTTTTAGCAGCATCTGAAAGTGGATATTTGGAGCGCTTTGAGGCCAATGCTGGAAAACGAAATCTCATCACATAAAAACTCGACAGAAGCATTCTCTGAAACTTCTTTGTGATGAGTGCATTCAACTCACAGACTCGAACGTTTCTTTTGATAGAACAGTTTAGAAACACTCCTTTTGTAGAATCTGCAAGTGTTTATTTGGAGCGCTTTGAGGCCTATGTTGGAAAAGGACATATCTTCACATCAAAAGTAGACAGACGCATTCTCAGAAACTTCTTTGTGATGAGTGCATTGAACTCACAGAGTTGAACCTACCTATTGATAGAGAAGTTTTGAGAAACCCTTTTTGTAGAATCTGCAAGTGAATATTTGGCGCGATTAGAGGCCTATGCTGGAAATGGAAATATCTTCACATGAAAACTTGACAGATGAATTCTCAGAAACGTCTTTGTGATGAGTGCATTCAACTCACAGACTTGAAGCCTCCTTTTGAAAGAGCAGTTTCGAAACAATCCTTTTGTAGAATCTGCAAGTGGATATTTGGAGCGCTTTGAGGGCTATGCTGGAAAAGTTAATATCTTCACCTAAAAACTAGACAGAAGCCTACTCAGAAACTTCTTTGTGATGTCTGCATTGAACTCACAGAGCTAAACCTTTCTTTTGATACAGAAGTTTTGAAACACTCTTTTCGTAGAATCTTCAAGTGGATGTATGGAGTGCTTTGAGGCCTATGCTGGAAAAGGAAATATCTTCACGTAGAAACTAGACAAAAGCATTCTCAGAAAGTTCCCTGTGCTTTGTGCATTCAACTGACGAAGTTGGACACGCCCTTGGATAGAGCAGTTTTGAAACACTCTTTTTGTAGAATCTGCAAGTGGATATTTGGAGCGCTTTGAGGCCTATGCTGCCAAAGGAAATATCATTGCACACAAACTAGATGGAAGCGTTCTCAGAAACTACTTTGTGATGAGTGCATTCAACTCGCAGAGTTGAACCTTCCTTTCGATAGACCAGTTTTGAAACGCTGTTTTTGTAGAATCCGCAAGTGGCTATTTGGAGCTCTTTGAGGCTTATGCTGGAAAAGGAAATATCTTCAACTACAAAGTAGACAGAAGCATTCTCAGAAACTTCTTTGTCATGTGGGGATTGAACTCACAGAGTTGAACATTCCTTTTCATAGAGCAGTTTTGCAACACCCTTTCGGTGGAAAGTGAAAGTGCTTATTTGGTGTGATGGCGGCATCTAGTGTATAAGGAAATACATTCAAATGAAAACAAGATCGAAAAATTCTCAGAAACTTGTTTGTGATGACTGCATTCTACTCACAGAGTTGAACCTTCCTTTTGATAGAACAGTTTTGAAACACTCTTTTTGTGGAATCTGCAAGTGGCTATTTGGAGCGCTTTGAGGCCTATGCTGGAAAAGGAAATATCTTCACATAAAACCTAGACAGAAGTATTCCCAGAAAGTTTTTCTGATGTGCGCATTCAACTCACCGAGTTGAACCTTCCTTTCGATACAGCAGTTTTGAAACACTCTTTTTGTAGTGTCTGCGAGTGGATATTTGGAGTGCTTTGAGTGCTACAATGCAGAAGCAAATATCTTCACTTAGAATCTAGACAGAAGAATTCTCAGAGACTTCCCTGGGCTCTCTGCATTCAACTCACAGAGTTGAACCTTCCTTTTGATAGAACAGTTTTGAAACACTCTTGTGGTAGAATCTGCAAGTCGATATTTGGAACGTTTGGAGGCCTATCCTGGGAAAGGAAATATCTTCCCATCAAAACTAGATAGAAGCATTCTCAGAAACGTCTTTGTGATGTGCGCATTCAAGTCACAGAGTTGAAGCTTCCTTTGGATATAGCAGTTTTGAACCACTCTTTAGTAGAATCTGCAAGTGGATGTTTGGAGAGCTAAGAGGCCAACACTGGAAAAGGAAACATCTTTACGTAAAAACTAGACGGAAGCATTCTCAGAAACTTCAATGGGCTTTACGCATTCAACTCACAGAATGCAATGTTCCTTTTGAGAGCGCAGTTTTAAAACACTGTTTTTGTAGAATTTGCTAGAGGATGTTTGGAGCGATGTGAGGCCTTTGCTGGAAAAGGAAATATCTTCACATACAACCTAGACAGAAGCATTCTCAGAAACTCCTTTGTGATGAGTGCATTCGAATCACAGACTTGAACCTTCGTTTTGTTAGAGCGGTTTTGAAACACTCTTTTTGTAGAATCTGCAAGTGGATATTTGGAGCGTTTTGAGGCCTATGCTGGAAAATGAAATATCTTCACCTAAAAACCAGACGGAAGCATTCTCAGAAACTTCTTTGTGATGAGTGCATTCAACTCACAGAGTTAAAGCTTCCTTTTGATAGGGCAGTTTTGAAACACTCTTTTAGCAGCATCTGAAAGTGGGTATTTGGAGCGCTTTGAGGCCAAGGCTGGAAAACGAAATATCATCACATAAAAACTCGACAGAAGCATTCTCTGAATCTTCTTTGTGATGAGTGCGTTCAACTCACAGACTCGAGCGTTTCTTTTGATAGAACAGTTTTGAAACACTCCTTTTGTAGAATCTGCAAGTGTTTATTTGGAGCGCTTTGAGGCCTATGTTGGAAAAGGACATATCTTCACATCAAAAGTACACAGACGCTTTCTCAGAAACTTCTTTGTGATGAGTGCATTGAACTCGCAGAGTTGAACCTACTTATTGATAGAGAAGTTTTGAAACACCCTTTTTGTAGAATCTGCAAGTGAATATTTGGTGCGATTTGAGGCCTATGCTGGAAATGGAAATATCTTCACATGAAAACTAGACAGATGAATTCTCAGAAACGTCTTTGTGATGAGTGCATTCAACTAACAGACTTGAAGCCTCCTTTTGAAAGAACAGTTTCGAAACACTCTTTTTGTAGAATCTGCAAGTGGATATTTGCAGCGATTTGAGGGCTATGCTGCAAAAGTAATATCTTCACCTAAAAACTAGACAGAAGCGAACTCAGAAACTTCTTTGTGACGTCTGCATTGAACTCACAGAGCTGAACCTTTCTTTTGATACAGAAGTTTTGAAACACTCTTTTCGTAGAATCTTCAAGTTGATGTATGTAGTGCTTTGAGGCCTATGCTGGAAAAGCAAATATCTTCACGTAGAAACTAGACAAAAGCATTCTCAGAAAGTTCCCTGTGCTTTGTGCATTCAACTCACAGAGTTGAACATTCCCTTTGATAGAGCAGTTTTGAAACACTCTTTTTGTAGAATCTGTAAGTGGATATTTGGAGCGCTTTGAGGCCTATGCTGCCAAAGGAAATATCATTGCACACAAACTAGATGGAAGCGTTCTCAGAAACTACTTTGTGATGAGTGCATTCAACTCGCAGAGTTGAACCTTCCTTTCGATAGACCAGTTTTGAAACGCTGTTTTTGTAGAATCCGCAAGTGGCTATTTGGAGCTCTTTGAGGCTTATGCTGGAAAAGGAAATATCTTCATCTACAAAGTAGACAGAAGCATTCTCAGAAACTTCTTTGTCATGTGGGGATTGAACTCACAGAGTTCAACATTCCTTTTCATAGAGCAGTTTGGCAACACTCTTTTTGTGGAAAGTGCAAGTGGATATTTGGTGCGATGGCGGCATCTAGTGGATAAGGAAATACATTCAGATGAAAACAAGATCGAACCATTCTCAGAAACTTCTTTGTGATGACTGCATTCTACTCACAGAGTTGAACCTTCCTTTTGATAGAACAGTTTTGAAACACTCTCTTTGTGGAATCTGCAAGTGGCTATTTGGAGCGCTTTGAGGCCTATGCTGGAAAAGGAAATATCTTCACATAAAACCTAGACAGAAGTATTCCCAGAAAGTTTTTCTGATGTGCGCATTCAACTCACCGAGTTGAACCTTCCTTTAGATACAGCAGTTTTGAAACACTCTTTTTGTAGTATCTGCGAGCGGATATTTGGAGTGCTTTGAGTGCTACACTGCAAAAGCAAATATCTTCACTTAGAATCTAGACAGAAGAATTCTCAGAGATTTCCCTGGGCTCTCTGCATTCAACTCACACGGTTGAACCTTCCTTTTGATAGAACAGTTTTGAAACACTCTTGCGGTAGAAGCTGCAAGTCGATATTTGGAAGGTTTGGAGGCCTATCCTGGGAAAGGAAATATCTTCCCATCAAAACTAGATAGAAGCATTCTCAGAAACCTCTTTGTGATGTGCGCATTCAAGTCACAGAGTTGAAGCTTCCTTTGGATATAGCAGTTTTGAACCACTCTTTTAGTAGAATCTGCAAGTGGATGTTTGGAGAGCTAAGAGGCCAACACTGGAAAAGGAAATATCTTCACGTAAAAACTAGACGGAAGCATTCTCAGAAACTTCAATGGGCTTTACGCATTCAACTCACAGAATGCAATGTTCCTTTTGAGAGCGCAGTTTTGAAACACTGTTTTGGTAGAATTTGCTAGAGGATGTTTGGAGCGATGTGAGGCCTTTGCTGGAAAAGGAAATATCTTCACATAGAACCTAGACAGAAGCATTCTCAGAAACTCCTTTGTGATGAGTGCATTCAAATCACAGACTTGAACCTTCGTTTTGAAAGAGCGGTTTTGAAGCACTCTTTTTGTAGAATCTGCAAGTGGATATTTGGAGCGCTTTGAGGCCTATGCTGGAAAATGAAATATCTTCACGTAAAACCTAGACAGAAGTATTCCCAGAAAGTTTTTCTGATGTGCGCATTCAACTCACCGAGTTGAACCTTCCTTTAGATACAGCAGTTTTGAAACACTCTTTTTGTAGTATCTGCGAGGGGATATTTGGAGTGCTTTGAGTGCTACCCTGCAAAAGCAAATATCTTCACTTAGAATCTAGACAGAATAATTCTCAGAGATTTCCCTATGCTCTCTGCATTCAACTCACAGGATTGAACCTTCCTTTTGATAGAACAGTTTTGAAACACTCTTGCGGTAGAATCTGCAAGTCGATATTTGGAGCGCTTTGAGGCCTATGCTGGAAAATGAAATATCTTCACCTAAAAACTAGACGGAAGCATTCTCAGAAACTTCTTTGTGATGAGTGCATTCAACTCACAGAGTTGAAGCTTCCTTTTGATAGAGCAGTTTTGAAACACTCTTTTGGCAGCATCTGAAAGTGGATAATTGGAGCGCTTTGAGGCCAATGCTGGAAAACGAAATCTCATCACATAAAAACTCGACAGAAGCATTCTCTGAAACTTCTTTGTGATGAGTGCATTCAACTCACAGACTCGAACGTTTCTTTTGATAGAGCAGTTTAGAAACACTCCTTTTGTAGAATCTGCAAGTGTTTATTTGGAGCGCTTTGAGGCCTATGTTGGAAAAGGACATATCTTCACATCAAAAGTAGACAGACGCATTCTCAGAAACTCCTTTGTGATGAGTGCATTGAACTCACAGAGTTGAACCTACCTATTGATAGAGAAGTTTTGAAACACCCTTTTTGTAGAATCTGCAAGTGAATATTTGGCGCGATTAGAGGCCTATGCTGGAAATGGAAATATCTTCACATGAAAACTAGACAGATGAATTCTCAGAAACGTCTTTGTGATGAGTGCATTCAACTCACAGACTTGAAGCCTCCTTTTGAAAGAGCAGTTTCGAAACACTCTTTTTGTAGAATCTGCAAGTGGATATTTGGAGCGCTTTGAGGGCTATGCTGGAAAAGTTCATATCTTCACCTAAAAGCTAGACAGAAGCCTACTCAGAAACTTCTTTGTTATGTCTGCATTGAACTCACAGAGCTGAACCTTTCTTTTGATACAGAAGTTTTGAAACACTCTTTTCGTAGAATCTTCAAGTGGATGTATGGAGTGCTTTGAGGCCTGTGCTGGAAAAGGAAATATCTTCACGTAGAAACTAGATAAAAGCATTCTCAGAAGGTTCCCTGTGCTTTGTGCATTCAACTCACAGAGTTGAACATTCCCTTTGATAGAGCAGTTTTTAAACACTCTTTTTGTAGAATCTGCAAGTGGATATTTGGAGCGCTTTGAGGCCTATGCTGCCAAAGGAAATATCCTTGCACACAAACTAGATGGAAGCGTTCTCAGAAACTACTTTGTGATGAGTGCATTCAATTCGCAGAGTTGAACCTTCCTTTCGATAGACCAGTTTTGAAACGCTGTTTTTGTAGACTCCGCAAGTGGCTATTTGGAGCTCTTTGAGGCTTATGCTGGAAAAGGAAATATCTTCATCTACAAAGTAGACAGAAGCATTCTCAGAAACTTCTTTGTCATGTGGGGATTGAACTCACAGAGTTGAACATTCCTTTTCACAGAGCAGTTTGGCAACACTCTTTTAGTGGAAAGTGCAAGTGGATACTTGGTGCGATGGCGGCATCTAGTGGATAAGGAAATACATTCAGATGAAAACAAGATCGAACCATTCTCAGAAACTTCTTTGTGATGACTGCATTCTACTCACAGAGTTGAACCTTCCTTTTGATAGAACAGTTTTGAAACACTCTCTTTGTGGAATCTGCAAGTGGCTATTTGGAGCGCTTTGAGGCCTATGCTGGAAAAGGAAATATCTTCACATAAAACCTAGACAGAAGTATTCCCAGAAAGTTTTCCTGATTTGCGCATTCAACTCACCGAGTTGAACCTTCCTTTCGATACAGCAGTTTTGAAACACTCTTTTTGTAGTATCTGCGAGCGGATATTTGGAGTGCTTTGAGTGCTACACTGCAAAAGCAAATATCTTCACTTAGAATCTAGACAGAAGAATTCTCAGAGATTTCCCTAGGCTGTCTGCATTCAACTCACAGGGTTGAACCTTCCTTTTGATAGAACAGTTTTGAAACACTCTTGCGGTAGAAGCTGCAAGTCGATATTTGGAACGTTTCGAGGCCTATCCTGGGAAAGGAAATATCTTCCCATCAAAACTAGATAGAAGCATTCTCAGAAACCTCTTTGTGATGTGCGCATTCCAGTCACAGAGTTGAAGCTTCCTTTGGATATAGCAGTTTTGAACCACTCTTTTAGTAGAATCTGCAAGTGGATGTTTGGAGAGCTAAGAGGCCAACACTGGAAAAGGAAATATCTTCACGTAACAACTAGACGGAAGCATTCTCAGAAACTTCAATGGGCTTTACGCATTCAACTCACAGAATGCAATGTTCCTTTTGAGAGCGCAGTTTTAAAACACTGTTTTTGTAGAATTTGCTAGAGGATGTTTGGAGCGATGTGAGGCCTTTGCTGGAAAAGGAAATATCTTCACATAGAACCTAGACAGAAGCATTCTCAGAAACTCCTTTGTGATGAGTGCATTCAAATCACAGACTTGAACCTTCGTTTTGAAAGAGCGGTTTTGAAACACTCTTTTTGTAGAATCTGCAAGTGGATATTTGGAGCGCTTTGAGGCCTATGCTGGAAAATGAAATATCTTCACCTAAAAACTAGACGGAAGCATTCTCAGAAACTTCTTTGTGATGAGTGCGTTCAACTCACAGAGTTGAAGCATCCTTTTGATAGAGCAGTTTTGAAACACTCTTTTAGCAGCATCTGAAAGTGGATATTTGGAGCGCTTTGAGGCCAGTGCTGGAAAAGGAAATCTCATCACATAAAAACTCGACAGAAGCATTCTCTGAAACTTCTTTGTGATGAGTGCATTCAACTCACAGACTCGAACGTTTCTTTTGATAGAACAGTTTTGAAACACTCCTTTTGTAGAATCTGCAAGTGTTTATTTGGAGCGCTTTGAGGCCTATGTTGGAAAAGGACATATCTTCACATCAAAAGTAGACACACGCATTCTCAGAAACTTCTTTGTGATGAGTGCATTGAACTCACAGCTTTGAACCTACCTATTGATAGAGAAGTTTCGAAACACCCTTTTTGTAGAATCTGCAAGTGAATATTTGGCGCGATTAGAGGCCTATGCTGGAAATGGAAATATCTTCACATGAAAACTAGACAGATGAATTCTCAGAAACGTCTTTGTGATGAGTGCATTCAACTCACAGACTTGAAGCCTCCTTTTGAAAGAACAGTTTCGAAACACTCTTTTTGTAGAATCTGCAAGTGGATATTTGGAGCGCTTTGAGGGCTATGCTGGAAAAGTAATATCTTCACCTAAAAACTAGACAGAAGCGTACTCAGAAACGTCTTTGTGACGTCTGCATTGAACTCACAGAGCTGAACCTTTCTTTTGATACAGAAGTTTTGAAACACTCTTTTCGTAGAGTCTTCAAGTTGATGTATGGAGTGCTTTGAGGCCTATGCTGGAAAAGGAAATATCTTCACGTAGAAACTAGACAAAAGCATTCTCAGAAAGTTCCCTGTGCTTTGTGCATTCAACTCACAGAGTTGAACCTTCCTTTTGATAGAACAGTTTTGAAACACTCTCTTTGTGGGATCTGCAAGTGGCTATTTGGAGCGCTTTGAGGCCTATGCTGGAAAAGGAAATATCTTCACATAAAACCTAGACAGAAGTATTCCCAGAAAGTTTTTCTGATGTGCGCGTTCAACTCACCGAGTTGAACCTTCCTTTCGATACAGCAGTTTTGAAACACTCTTTTTGTAGTATCTGCGAGCGGATATTTGGAGTGCTTTGAGTGCTACACTGCAAAAGCAAATATCTTCACCTAGAACCTAGACAGAAGAACTTTCAGAGATTTCCCTAGGCTGTCTGCATTCAACTCACAGGGTTAAACCTTCCTTTTGATAGAACAGTTTTGAAACACTCTTGCGGTAGAAGCTGCAAGTCGATATTTGGAAGGTTTGGAGGCCTATCCTGGGAAAGGAAATATCTTCCCATCAAAACTAGATAGAAGCATTCTCAGAAACCTCTTTGTGATGTGCGCATTCAAGTCACAGAGTTGAAGCTTCCTTTGGATATAGCAGTTTTGAACCACTCTTTTAGTAGAATCTGCAAGTGGATGTTTGGAGAGCTAAGAGGCCAACACTGGAAAAGGAAATATCTTCACGTAAAAACTAGACGGAAGCATTCTCAGAAACTTCAATGGGCTTTACGCATTCAATTCACAGAATGCAATGTTCCTTTTGAGAGCGCAGTTTTGAAACACTGTTTTGGTAGAATTTGCTAGAGGATGTTTGGAGCGATGTGAGGCCTTTGCTGGAAAAGGAAATATCTTCACATAGAACCTAGACAGAAGCATTCTCAGAAACTCCTTTGTGATGAGTGCATTCAAATCACAGACTTGAACCTTCGTTTTGAAAGAGCGGTTTTGAAACACTCTTTTTGTAGAATCTGCAAGTGGATATTTGGAGCGCTTTGAGGCCTATGCTGGAAAATGAAATATCTTCAGCTAAAAACTAGACGGAAGCATTCTCAGAAACTTCTTTGTGATGAGTGCATTCAACTCACAGAGTTGAAGCTTCCTTTTGATAGAGCAGTTTTGAAACACTCTTTTAGCAGCATCTGAAAGTGGATATTTGGAGCGCTTTGAGGCCAATGCTGGAAAACGAAATCTCATCACATAAAAACTCGACACAAGCATTCTCTGAAACTTCTTTGTGATGAGTGCATTCAACTCACAGACTCGAACGTTTCTTTTGATAGAACAGTTTAGAAACACTCCTTTTGTAGAATCTGCAAGTGTTTATTTGGAGCGCTTTGAGGCCTATGTTGGAAAAGGACATATCTTCACATCAAAAGTAGACAGACGCATTCTCAGAAACTTCTTTGTGATGAGTGCATTGAACTCACAGAGTTGAACCTACCTATTGATAGAGAAGTTTTGAAACACCATTTTTGTAGAAAATGCAAGTGAATATTTGGCGCGATTAGAGGCCTATGCTGGAAATGGAAATATCTTCACATGAAAACTAGACAGATGAATTCTCAGAAACGTCTTTGTGATGAGTGCATTCAATTCACAGACTTGAAGCCTCCTTTTGAAAGAGCAGTTTCGAAACACTCTTTTTGTAGAATCTGCAAGTGGATATTTGGAGCGCTTTGAGGCCTATGCTGCCAAAGGAAATATCATTGCACACAAACTAGATGGAAGCGTTCTCAGAAACTACTTTGTGATGAGTGCATTCAACTCGCAGAGTTGAACCTTCCTTCCGATAGACCAGTTTTGAAACGCTGTTTTTGTAGAATCCGCAAGTGGCTATTTGGAGCTCTTTGAGGCTTATGCTGGAAAAGGAAATATCTTCATCTACAAAGTAGACAGAAGCATTCTCAGAAACTTCTTTGTCATGTGGGGATTGAACTCACAGAGTTGAACATTCCTTTTCATAGAGCAGTTTGGCAACACTCTTTTTGTGGAAAGTGCAAGTGGATATTTGGTGCGATGGCGGCATCTAGTGGATAAGGAAATACATTCAGATGAAAACAAGATCGAACCATTCTCAGAAACTTCTTTGTGATGACTGCATTCTACTCACAGAGTTGAACCTTCCTTTTGATAGAACAGTTTTGAAACACTCTCTTTGTGGAATCTGCAAGTGGCTATTTGGAGCGCTTTGAGGCCTATGCTGGAAAAGGAAATATCTTCACATAAAACCTAGACAGAAGTATTCCCAGAAAGTTTTTCTGATGTGCGCATTCAACTCACCGAGTTGAACCTTCCTTTCGATACAGCAGTTTTGAAACACTCTTTTTGTAGTATCTGCGAGCGGATATTTGGAGTGCTTTGAGTGCTACACTGCAAAAGCAAATATCTTCTCTTAGAATCTTGACAGAAGAATTCTCAGAGATTTCCCTAGGCTGTCTGCATTCAACTCACAGGGTTGAACCTTCCTTTTGATAGAACAGTTTTGAAACACTCTTGCGGTAGAATCTGCAAGTCGATATTTGGAAGGTTTGGAGGCCTATCCTGGGAAAGGAAATATCTTCCCATCAAAACTAGATAGAAGCATTCTCAGAAACCTCTTTGTGATGTGCGCATTCAAGTCACAGAGTTGAAGCTTCCTTTGGATATAGCAGTTTTGAACCACTCTTTTAGTAGAATCTGCAAGTGGATGTTTGGAGAGCTAAGAGGCCAACACTGGAAAAGGAAATATCTTCACGTAAAAACTAGACGGAAGCATTCTCAGAAACTACAATGGGCTTTACGCATTCAACTCACAGAATGCAATGTTCCTTTTGATAGCGCAGATTTGAAACACTGTTTTGGTAGAATTTGCTAGAGGATGTTTGGAGCGATGTGAGGCCTTCGCTGGAAAAGGAAATATCTTCACATAGAACCTAGACAGAAGCATTCTCAGAAACTCCTTTGTGATGAGTGCATTCAAATCACAGACTTGAACCTTCGTTTTGAAAGAGCGGTTTTGAAACACTCTTTTTGTAGAATCTGCAAGTGGATATTTGGAGCGCTTTGAGGCCTATGCTGGAAAATGAAATATCTTCACGTAAAACCTAGACAGAAGTATTCCCAGAAAGTTTTTCTGATGTGCGCATTCAACTCACCGAGTTGAACCTTCCTTTAGATACAGCAGTTTTGAAACACTCTTTTTGTAGTATCTGCGAGGGGATATTTGGAGTGCTTTGAGTGCTACCCTGCAAAAGCAAATATCTTCACTTAGAATCTAGACAGAATAATTCTCAGAGATTTCCCTATGCTCTCTGCATTCAACTCACAGGATTGAACCTTCCTTTTGATAGAACAGTTTTGAAACACTCTTGCGGTAGAATCTGCAAGTCGATATTTGGAGCGCTTTGAGGCCTATGCTGGAAAATGAAATATCTTCACCTAAAAACTAGACGGAAGCATTCTCAGAAACTTCTTTGTGATGAGTGCATTCAACTCACAGAGTTGAAGCTTCCTTTTGATAGAGCAGTTTTGAAACACTCTTTTGGCAGCATCTGAAAGTGGATAATTGGAGCGCTTTGAGGCCAATGCTGGAAAACGAAATCTCATCACATAAAAACTCGACAGAAGCATTCTCTGAAACTTCTTTGTGATGATTGCATTCAACTCACAGACTCGAACGTTTCTTTTGATAGAACAGTTTTGAAACACTCCTTTTGTAGAATCTGCAAGTGTTTATTTGGAGCGCTTTGAGGCCTATGTTGGAAAAGGACATATCTTCACATCAAAAGTAGGCAGACGCATTCGCAGAAACTTCTTTGTGATGAGTGCATTGAACTCACAGAGTTGAACCTACCTATTGATAGAGAAGTTTTGAAACACCCTTTTTGTAGAATCTGCAAGTGAATATTTGGCGCGATTAGAGGCCTATGCTGGAAATGGAAATATCTTCACATGAAAACTAGACAGATGAATTCTCAGAAACGTCTTTGTGATGAGTGCATTCAACTAACAGACGTGAAGCCTGCTTTTGAAAGAGCCGTTTCGAAACACTCTTTTTGTAGAATCTGCAAGTGGATATTTGGAGCGCTTTGAGGGCTATGCTGGAAAAGTTAATATCTTCACCTAAAAACTAGACAGAAGCCTACTCAGAAACTTCTTTGTGATGTCTGCATTGAACTCACAGAGCTAAACCTTTCTTTTGATACAGAAGTTTTGAAACACTCTTTTCGTAGAATCTTCAAGTGGATGTATGGAGTGCTTTGAGGCCTATGCTGGAAAAGGAAATATCTTCACGTAGAAACTAGACAAAAGCATTCTCAGAAAGTTCCCTGTGCTTTGTGCATTCAACTGACGAAGTTGGACACGCCCTTGGATAGAGCAGTTTTGAAACACTCTTTTTGTAGAATCTGCAAGTGGATATTTGGAGCGCTTTGAGGCCTATGCTGCCAAAGGAAATATCATTGCACACAAACTAGATGGAAGCGTTCTCAGAAACTACTTTTTGATGAGTGCATTCAACTCGCAGAGTTGAACCTTCCTTTCGATAGACCAGTTTTGAAACGCTGTTTTTGTAGAATCCGCAAGTGGCTATTTGGAGCTCTTTGAGGCTTATGCTGGAAAAGGAAATATCTTCAACTACAAAGTAGACAGAAGCATTCTCAGAAACTTCTTTGTCATGTGGGGATTGAACTCACAGAGTTGAACATTCCTTTTCATAGAGCAGTTTTGCAACACCCTTTCGGTGGAAAGTGAAAGTGCTTATTTGGTGTGATGGCGGCATCTAGTGTATAAGGAAATACATTCAAATGAAAACAAGATCGAAAAATTCTCAGAAACTTGTTTGTGATGACTGCATTCTACTCACAGAGTTGAACCTTCCTTTTGATAGAACAGTTTTGAAACACTCTTTTTGTGGAATCTGCAAGTGGCTATTTGGAGCGCTTTGAGGCCTATGCTGGAAAAGGAAATATCTTCACATAAAACCTAGACAGAAGTATTCCCAGAAAGTTTTTCTGATGTGCGCATTCAACTCACCGAGTTGAACCTTCCTTTCGATACAGCAGTTTTGAAACACTCTTTTTGTAGTGTCTGCGAGTGGATATTTGGAGTGCTTTGAGTGCTACAATGAAGAAGCAAATATCTTCACTTAGAATCTAGACAGAAGAATTCTCAGAGACTTCCCTGGGCTCTCTGCATTCAACTCACAGAGTTGAACCTTCCTTTTGATAGAACAGTTTTGAAACACTCTTGTGGTAGAATCTGCAAGTCGATATTTGGAACGTTTGGAGGCCTATCCTGGGAAAGGAAATATCTTCCAATCAAAACTAGATAGAAGCATTCTCAGAAACGTCTTTGTGATGTGCGCATTCAAGTCACAGAGTTGAAGCTTCCTTTGGATATAGCAGTTTTGAACCACTCTTTTAGTAGAATCTGCAAGTGGATGTTTGGAGAGCTAAGAGGCCAACACTGGAAAAGGAAACATCTTTACGTAAAAACTAGACGGAAGCATTCTCAGAAACTTCAATGGGCTTTACGCATTCAACTCACAGAATGCAATGTTCCTTTTGAGAGCGCAGTTTTAAAACACTGTTTTTGTAGAATTTGCTAGAGGATGTTTGGAGCGATGTGAGGCCTTTGCTGGAAAAGGAAATATCTTCACATACAACCTAGACAGAAGCATTCTCAGAAACTCCTTTGTGATGAGTGCATTCGAATCACAGACTTGAACCTTCGTTTTGTTAGAGCGGTTTTGAAACACTCTTTTTGTAGAATCTGCAAGTGGATATTTGGAGCGTTTTGAGGCCTATGCTGGAAAATGAAATATCTTCACCTAAAAACCAGACGGAAGCATTCTCAGAAACTTCTTTGTGATGAGTGCATTCAACTCACAGAGTTAAAGCTTCCTTTTGATAGAGCAGTTTTGAAACACTCTTTTAGCAGCATCTGAAAGTGGGTATTTGGAGCGCTTTGAGGCCAAGGCTGGAAAACGAAATATCATCACATAAAAACTCGACAGAAGCATTCTCTGAATCTTCTTTGTGATGAGTGCGTTCAACTCACAGACTCGAGCGTTTCTTTTGATAGAACAGTTTTGAAACACTCCTTTTGTAGAATCTGCAAGTGTTTATTTGGAGCGCTTTGAGGCCTATGTTGGAAAAGGACATATCTTCACATCAAAAGTACACAGACGCATTCTCAGAAACTTCTTTGTGATGAGTGCATTGAACTCGCAGAGTTGAACCTACTTATTGATAGAGAAGTTTTGAAACACCCTTTTTGTAGAATCTGCAAGTGAATATTTGGTGCGATTTGAGGCCTATGCTGGAAATGGAAATATCTTCACATGAAAACTAGACAGATGAATTCTCAGAAACGTCTTTGTGATGAGTGCATTCAACTAACAGACTTGAAGCCTCCTTTTGAAAGAACAGTTTCGAAACACTCTTTTTGTAGAATCTGCAAGTGGATATTTGCAGCGATTTGAGGGCTATGCTGCAAAAGTAATATCTTCACCTAAAAACTAGACAGAAGCGAACTCAGAAACTTCTTTGTGACGTCTGCATTGAACTCACAGAGCTGAACCTTTCTTTTGATACAGAAGTTTTGAAACACTCTTTTCGTAGAATCTTCAAGTTGATGTATGTAGTGCTTTGAGGCCTATGCTGGAAAAGCAAATATCTTCACGTAGAAACTAGACAAAAGCATTCTCAGAAAGTTCCCTGTGCTTTGTGCATTCAACTCACAGAGTTGAACATTCCCTTTGATAGAGCAGTTTTGAAACACTCTTTTTGTAGAATCTGCAAGTGGCTATTTGGAGCGCTTTGAGGCCTATGCTGCCAAAGGAAATATCATTGCACACAAACTAGATGGAAGCGTTCTCAGAAACTACTTTGTGATGAGTGCATTCAACTCGCAGAGTTGAACCTTCCTTTCGATAGACCAGTTTTGAAACGCTGTTTTTGTAGAATCCGCAAGTGGCTATTTGGAGCTCTTTGAGGCTTATGCTGGAAAAGGAAATATCTTCATCTACAAAGTAGACAGAAGCATTCTCAGAAACTTCTTTGTCATGTGGGGATTGAACTCACAGAGTTGAACATTCCTTTTCATAGAGCAGTTTGGCAACACTCTTTTTGTGGAAAGTGCAAGTGGATATTTGGTGCGATGGCGGCATCTAGTGGATAAGGAAATACATTCAGATGAAAACAAGATCGAACCATTCTCAGAAACTTCTTTGTGATGACTGCATTCTACTCACAGAGTTGAACCTTCCTTTTGATAGAACAGTTTTGAAACACTCTCTTTGTGGAATCTGCAAGTGGCTATTTGGAGCGCTTTGAGGCCTATGCTGGAAAAGGAAATATCTTCACATAAAACCTAGACAGAAGTATTCCCAGAAAGTTTTTCTGATGTGCGCATTCAACTCACCGAGTTGAACCTTCCTTTAGATACAGCAGTTTTGAAACACTCTTTTTGTAGTATCTGCGAGCGGATATTTGGAGTGCTTTGAGTGCTACACTGCAAAAGCAAATATCTTCACTTAGAATCTAGACAGAAGAATTCTCAGAGATTTCCCTGGGCTCTCTGCATTCAACTCACACGGTTGAACCTTCCTTTTGATAGAACAGTTTTGAAACACTCTTGCGGTAGAAGCTGCAAGTCGATATTTGGAAGGTTTGGAGGCCTATCCTGGGAAAGGAAATATCTTCCCATCAAAACTAGATAGAAGCATTCTCAGAAACCTCTTTGTGATGTGCGCATTCAAGTCACAGAGTTGAAGCTTCCTTTGGATATAGCAGTTTTGAACCACTCTTTTAGTAGAATCTGCAAGTGGATGTTTGGAGAGCTAAGAGGCCAACACTGGAAAAGGAAATATCTTCACGTAAAAACTAGACGGAAGCATTCTCAGAAACTTCAATGGGCTTTACGCATTCAACTCACAGAATGCAATGTTCCTTTTGAGAGCGCAGTTTTGAAACACTGTTTTGGTAGAATTTGCTAGAGGATGTTTGGAGCGATGTGAGGCCTTTGCTGGAAAAGGAAATATCTTCACATAGAACCTAGACAGAAGCATTCTCAGAAACTCCTTTGTGATGAGTGCATTCAAATCACAGACTTGAACCTTCGTTTTGAAAGAGCGGTTTTGAAACACTCTTTTTGTAGAATCTGCAAGTGGATATTTGGAGCGCTTTGAGGCCTATGCTGGAAAATGAAATATCTTCACCTAAAAACTAGACGGAAGCATTCTCAGAAACTTCTTTGTGATGAGTGCATTCAACTCACAGAGTTGAAGCTTCCTTTTGATAGAGCAGTTTTGAAACACTCTTTTGGCAGCATCTGAAAGTGGATAATTGGAGCGCTTTGAGGCCAATGCTGGAAAACGAAATCTCATCACATAAAAACTCGACAGAAGCATTCTCTGAAACTTCTTTGTGATGATTGCATTCAACTCACAGACTCGAACGTTTCTTTTGATAGAACAGTTTTGAAACACTCCTTTTGTAGAATCTGCAAGTGTTTATTTGGAGCGCTTTGAGGCCTATGTTGGAAAAGGACATATCTTCACATCAAAAGTAGGCAGACGCATTCGCAGAAACTTCTTTGTGATGAGTGCATTGAACTCACAGAGTTGAACCTACCTATTGATAGAGAAGTTTTGAAACACCCTTTTTGTAGAATCTGCAAGTGAATATTTGGCGCGATTAGAGGCCTATGCTGGAAATGGAAATATCTTCACATGAAAACTAGACAGATGAATTCTCAGAAACGTCTTTGTGATGAGTGCATTCAACTAACAGACGTGAAGCCTGCTTTTGAAAGAGCAGTTTCGAAACACTCTTTTTGTAGAATCTGCAAGTGGATATTTGGAGCGCTTTGAGGGCTATGCTGGAAAAGTTAATATCTTCACCTAAAAACTAGACAGAAGCCTACTCAGAAACTTCTTTGTGATGTCTGCATTGAACTCACAGAGCTAAACCTTTCTTTTGATACAGAAGTTTTGAAACACTCTTTTCGTAGAATCTTCAAGTGGATGTATGGAGTGCTTTGAGGCCTATGCTGGAAAAGGAAATATCTTCACGTAGAAACTAGACAAAAGCATTCTCAGAAAGTTCCCTGTGCTTTGTGCATTCAACTGACGAAGTTGGACACGCCCTTGGATAGAGCAGTTTTGAAACACTCTTTTTGTAGAATCTGCAAGTGGATATTTGGAGCGCTTTGAGGCCTATGCTGCCAAAGGAAATATCATTGCACACAAACTAGATGGAAGCGTTCTCAGAAACTACTTTGTGATGAGTGCATTCAACTCGCAGAGTTGAACCTTCCTTTCGATAGACCAGTTTTGAAACGCTGTTTTTGTAGAATCCGCAAGTGGCTATTTGGAGCTCTTTGAGGCTTATGCTGGAAAAGGAAATATCTTCAACTACAAAGTAGACAGAAGCATTCTCAGAAACTTCTTTGTCATGTGGGGATTGAACTCACAGAGTTGAACATTCCTTTTCATAGAGCAGTTTTGCAACACCCTTTCGGTGGAAAGTGAAAGTGCTTATTTGGTGTGATGGCGGCATCTAGTGTATAAGGAAATACATTCAAATGAAAACAAGATCGAAAAATTCTCAGAAACTTGTTTGTGATGACTGCATTCTACTCACAGAGTTGAACCTTCCTTTTGATAGAACAGTTTTGAAACACTCTTTTTGTGGAATCTGCAAGTGGCTATTTGGAGCGCTTTGAGGCCTATGCTGGAAAAGGAAATATCTTCACATAAAACCTAGACAGAAGTATTCCCAGAAAGTTTTTCTGATGTGCGCATTCAACTCACCGAGTTGAACCTTCCTTTCGATACAGCAGTTTTGAAACACTCTTTTTGTAGTGTCTGCGAGTGGATATTTGGAGTGCTTTGAGTGCTACAATGAAGAAGCAAATATCTTCACTTAGAATCTAGACAGAAGAATTCTCAGAGACTTCCCTGGGCTCTCTGCATTCAACTCACAGAGTTGAACCTTCCTTTTGATAGAACAGTTTTGAAACACTCTTGTGGTAGAATCTGCAAGTCGATATTTGGAACGTTTGGAGGCCTATCCTGGGAAAGGAAATATCTTCCAATCAAAACTAGATAGAAGCATTCTCAGAAACGTCTTTGTGATGTGCGCATTCAAGTCACAGAGTTGAAGCTTCCTTTGGATATAGCAGTTTTGAACCACTCTTTTAGTAGAATCTGCAAGTGGATGTTTGGAGAGCTAAGAGGCCAACACTGGAAAAGGAAACATCTTTACGTAAAAACTAGACGGAAGCATTCTCAGAAACTTCAATGGGCTTTACGCATTCAACTCACAGAATGCAATGTTCCTTTTGAGAGCGCAGTTTTAAAACACTGTTTTTGTAGAATTTGCTAGAGGATGTTTGGAGCGATGTGAGGCCTTTGCTGGAAAAGGAAATATCTTCACATACAACCTAGACAGAAGCATTCTCAGAAACTCCTTTGTGATGAGTGCATTCGAATCACAGACTTGAACCTTCGTTTTGTTAGAGCGGTTTTGAAACACTCTTTTTGTAGAATCTGCAAGTGGATATTTGGAGCGTTTTGAGGCCTATGCTGGAAAATGAAATATCTTCACCTAAAAACCAGACGGAAGCATTCTCAGAAACTTCTTTGTGATGAGTGCATTCAACTCACAGAGTTAAAGCTTCCTTTTGATAGAGCAGTTTTGAAACACTCTTTTAGCAGCATCTGAAAGTGGGTATTTGGAGCGCTTTGAGGCCAAGGCTGGAAAACGAAATATCATCACATAAAAACTCGACAGAAGCATTCTCTGAATCTTCTTTGTGATGAGTGCGTTCAACTCACAGACTCGAGCGTTTCTTTTGATAGAACAGTTTTGAAACACTCCTTTTGTAGAATCTGCAAGTGTTTATTTGGAGCGCTTTGAGGCCTATGTTGGAAAAGGACATATCTTCACATCAAAAGTACACAGACGCATTCTCAGAAACTTCTTTGTGATGAGTGCATTGAACTCGCAGAGTTGAACCTACTTATTGATAGAGAAGTTTTGAAACACCCTTTTTGTAGAATCTGCAAGTGAATATTTGGTGCGATTTGAGGCCTATGCTGGAAATGGAAATATCTTCACATGAAAACTAGACAGATGAATTCTCAGAAACGTCTTTGTGATGAGTGCATTCAACTAACAGACTTGAAGCCTCCTTTTGAAAGAACAGTTTCGAAACACTCTTTTTGTAGAATCTGCAAGTGGATATTTGCAGCGATTTGAGGGCTATGCTGCAAAAGTAATATCTTCACCTAAAAACTAGACAGAAGCGAACTCAGAAACTTCTTTGTGACGTCTGCATTGAACTCACAGAGCTGAACCTTTCTTTTGATACAGAAGTTTTGAAACACTCTTTTCGTAGAATCTTCAAGTTGATGTATGTAGTGCTTTGAGGCCTATGCTGGAAAAGCAAATATCTTCACGTAGAAACTAGACAAAAGCATTCTCAGAAAGTTCCCTGTGCTTTGTGCATTCAACTCACAGAGTTGAACATTCCCTTTGATAGAGCAGTTTTGAAACACTCTTTTTGTAGAATCTGCAAGTGGATATTTGGAGCGCTTTGAGGCCTATGCTGCCAAAGGAAATATCATTGCACACAAACTAGATGGAAGCGTTCTCAGAAACTACTTTGTGATGAGTGCATTCAACTCGCAGAGTTGAACCTTCCTTCCGATAGACCAGTTTTGAAACGCTGTTTTTGTAGAATCCGCAAGTGGCTATTTGGAGCTCTTTGAGGCTTATGCTGGAAAAGGAAATATCTTCATCTACAAAGTAGACAGAAGCATTCTCAGAAACTTCTTTGTCATGTGGGGATTGAACTCACAGAGTTGAACATTCCTTTTCATAGAGCAGTTTGGCAACACTCTTTTTGTGGAAAGTGCAAGTGGATATTTGGTGCGATGGCGGCATCTAGTGGATAAGGAAATACATTCAGATGAAAACAAGATCGAACCATTCTCAGAAACTTCTTTGTGATGACTGCATTCTACTCACAGAGTTGAACCTTCCTTTTGATAGAACAGTTTTGAAACACTCTCTTTGTGGAATCTGCAAGTGGCTATTTGGAGCGCTTTGAGGCCTATGCTGGAAAAGGAAATATCTTCACATAAAACCTAGACAGAAGTATTCCCAGAAAGTTTTTCTGATGTGCGCATTCAACTCACCGAGTTGAACCTTCCTTTAGATACAGCAGTTTTGAAACACTCTTTTTGTAGTATCTGCGAGCGGATATTTGGAGTGCTTTGAGTGCTACACTGCAAAAGCAAATATCTTCACTTAGAATCTAGACAGAAGAATTCTCAGAGATTTCCCTGGGCTCTCTGCATTCAACTCACACGGTTGAACCTTCCTTTTGATAGAACAGTTTTGAAACACTCTTGCGGTAGAAGCTGCAAGTCGATATTTGGAAGGTTTGGAGGCCTATCCTGGGAAAGGAAATATCTTCCCATCAAAACTAGATAGAAGCATTCTCAGAAACCTCTTTGTGATGTGCGCATTCAAGTCACAGAGTTGAAGCTTCCTTTGGATATAGCAGTTTTGAACCACTCTTTTAGTAGAATCTGCAAGTGGATGTTTGGAGAGCTAAGAGGCCAACACTGGAAAAGGAAATATCTTCACGTAAAAACTAGACGGAAGCATTCTCAGAAACTTCAATGGGCTTTACGCATTCAACTCACAGAATGCAATGTTCCTTTTGAGAGCGCAGTTTTGAAACACTGTTTTGGTAGAATTTGCTAGAGGATGTTTGGAGCGATGTGAGGCCTTTGCTGGAAAAGGAAATATCTTCACATAGAACCTAGACAGAAGCATTCTCAGAAACTCCTTTGTGATGAGTGCATTCAAATCACAGACTTGAACCTTCGTTTTGAAAGAGCGGTTTTGAAACACTCTTTTTGTAGAATCTGCAAGTGGATATTTGGAGCGCTTTGAGGCCTATGCTGGAAAATGAAATATCTTCACCTAAAAACTAGACGGAAGCATTCTCAGAAACTCCTTTGTGATGAGTGCATTCAACTCACAGAGTTGAAGCTTCCTTTTGATAGAGCAGTTTTGAAACACTCTTTTAGCAGCATCTGAAAGTGGATAATTGGAGCGCTTTGAGGCCAATGCTGGAAAACGAAATCTCATCACATAAAAACTCGACAGAAGCATTCTCTGAAACTTCTTTGTGATGAGTGCATTCAACTCACAGACTCGAACGTTTCTTTTGATAGAGCAGTTTAGAAACACTCCTTTTGTAGAATCTGCAAGTGTTTATTTGGAGCGCTTTGAGGCCTATGTTGGAAAAGGACATATCTTCACATCAAAAGTAGACAGACGCATTCTCAGAAACTCCTTTGTGATGAGTGCATTGAACTCACAGAGTTGAACCTACCTATTGATAGAGAAGTTTTGAAACACCCTTTTTGTAGAATCTGCAAGTGAATATTTGGCGCGATTAGAGGCCTATGCTGGAAATGGAAATATCTTCACATGAAAACTAGACAGATGAATTCTCAGAAACGTCTTTGTGATGAGTGCATTCGACTCACAGACTTGAAGCCTCCTTTTGAAAGAGCAGTTTCGAAACACTCTTTTTGTAGAATCTGCAAGTGGATATTTGGAGCGCTTTGAGGGCTATGCTGGAAAAGTTCATATCTTCACCTAAAAGCTAGACAGAAGCCTACTCAGAAACTTCTTTGTTATGTCTGCATTGAACTCACAGAGCTGAACCTTTCTTTTGATACAGAAGTTTTGAAACACTCTTTTCGTAGAATCTTCAAGTGGATGTATGGAGTGCTTTGAGGCCTGTGCTGGAAAAGGAAATATCTTCACGTAGAAACTAGATAAAAGCATTCTCAGAAGGTTCCCTGTGCTTTGTGCATTCAACTCACAGAGTTGAACATTCCCTTTGATAGAGCAGTTTTGAAACACTCTTTTTGTAGAATCTGCAAGTGGATATTTGGAGCGCTTTGAGGCCTATGCTGCCAAAGGAAATATCCTTGCACACAAACTAGATGGAAGCGTTCTCAGAAACTACTTTGTGATGAGTGCATTCAATTCGCAGAGTTGAACCTTCCTTTCGATAGACCAGTTTTGAAACGCTGTTTTTGTAGACTCCGCAAGTGGCTATTTGGAGCTCTTTGAGGCTTATGCTGGAAAAGGAAATATCTTCATCTACAAAGTAGACAGAAGCATTCTCAGAAACTTCTTTGTCATGTGGGGATTGAACTCACAGAGTTGAACATTCCTTTTCACAGAGCAGTTTGGCAACACTCTTTTAGTGGAAAGTGCAAGTGGATACTTGGTGCGATGGCGGCATCTAGTGGATAAGGAAATACATTCAGATGAAAACAAGATCGAACCATTCTCAGAAACTTCTTTGTGATGACTGCATTCTACTCACAGAGTTGAACCTTCCTTTTGATAGAACAGTTTTGAAACACTCTCTTTGTGGAATCTGCAAGTGGCTATTTGGAGCGCTTTGAGGCCTATGCTGGAAAAGGAAATATCTTCACATAAAACCTAGACAGAAGTATTCCCAGAAAGTTTTCCTGATTTGCGCATTCAACTCACCGAGTTGAACCTTCCTTTCGATACAGCAGTTTTGAAACACTCTTTTTGTAGTATCTGCGAGCGGATATTTGGAGTGCTTTGAGTGCTACACTGCAAAAGCAAATATCTTCACTTAGAATCTAGACAGAAGAATTCTCAGAGATTTCCCTAGGCTGTCTGCATTCAACTCACAGGGTTGAACCTTCCTTTTGATAGAACAGTTTTGAAACACTCTTGCGGTAGAAGCTGCAAGTCGATATTTGGAACGTTTCGAGGCCTATCCTGGGAAAGGAAATATCTTCCCATCAAAACTAGATAGAAGCATTCTCAGAAACCTCTTTGTGATGTGCGCATTCCAGTCACAGAGTTGAAGCTTCCTTTGGATATAGCAGTTTTGAACCACTCTTTTAGTAGAATCTGCAAGTGGATGTTTGGAGAGCTAAGAGGCCAACACTGGAAAAGGAAATATCTTCACGTAACAACTAGACGGAAGCATTCTCAGAAACTTCAATGGGCTTTACGCATTCAACTCACAGAATGCAATGTTCCTTTTGAGAGCGCAGTTTTAAAACACTGTTTTTGTAGAATTTGCTAGAGGATGTTTGGAGCGATGTGAGGCCTTTGCTGGAAAAGGAAATATCTTCACATAGAACCTAGACAGAAGCATTCTCAGAAACTCCTTTGTGATGAGTGCATTCAAATCACAGACTTGAACCTTCGTTTTGAAAGAGCGGTTTTGAAACACTCTTTTTGTAGAATCTGCAAGTGGATATTTGGAGCGCTTTGAGGCCTATGCTGGAAAATGAAATATCTTCACCTAAAAACTAGACGGAAGCATTCTCAGAAACTTCTTTGTGATGAGTGCGTTCAACTCACAGAGTTGAAGCATCCTTTTGATAGAGCAGTTTTGAAACACTCTTTTAGCAGCATCTGAAAGTGGATATTTGGAGCGCTTTGAGGCCAGTGCTGGAAAAGGAAATCTCATCACATAAAAACTCGACAGAAGCATTCTCTGAAACTTCTTTGTGATGAGTGCATTCAACTCACAGACTCGAACGTTTCTTTTGATAGAACAGTTTTGAAACACTCCTTTTGTAGAATCTGCAAGTGTTTATTTGGAGCGCTTTGAGGCCTATGTTGGAAAAGGACATATCTTCACATCAAAAGTAGACACACGCATTCTCAGAAACTTCTTTGTGATGAGTGCATTGAACTCACAGCTTTGAACCTACCTATTGATAGAGAAGTTTTGAAACACCCTTTTTGTAGAATCTGCAAGTGAATATTTGGCGCGATTAGAGGCCTATGCTGGAAATGGAAATATCTTCACATGAAAACTAGACAGATGAATTCTCAGAAACGTCTTTGTGATGAGTGCATTCAACTCACAGACTTGAAGCCTCCTTTTGAAAGAACAGTTTCGAAACACTCTTTTTGTAGAATCTGCAAGTGGATATTTGGAGCGCTTTGAGGGCTATGCTGGAAAAGTAATATCTTCACCTAAAAACTAGACAGAAGCGTACTCAGAAACGTCTTTGTGACGTCTGCATTGAACTCACAGAGCTGAACCTTTCTTTTGATACAGAAGTTTTGAAACACTCTTTTCGTAGAATCTTCAAGTGGATGTATGGAGTGCTTTGAGGCCTATGCTGGAAAAGGAAATATCTTCACGTAGAAACTAGACAAAAGCATTCTCAGAAAGTTCCCTGTGCTTTGTGCATTCAACTCACAGAGTTGAACCTTCCTTTTGATAGAACAGTTTTGAAACACTCTCTTTGTGGGATCTGCAAGTGGCTATTTGGAGCGCTTTGAGGCCTATGCTGGAAAAGGAAATATCTTCACATAAAACCTAGACAGAAGTATTCCCAGAAAGTTTTTCTGATGTGCGCGTTCAACTCACCGAGTTGAACCTTCCTTTCGATACAGCAGTTTAGAAACACTCTTTTTGTAGTATCTGCGAGCGGATATTTGGAGTGCTTTGAGTGCTACACTGCAAAAGCAAATATCTTCACTTAGAATCTAGACAGAAGAATTTTCAGAGATTTCCCTAGGCTGTCTGCATTCAACTCACAGGGTTGAACCTTCCTTTTGATAGAACAGTTTTGAAACACTCTTGCGGTAGAAGCTGCAAGTCGATATTTGGAAGGTTTGGAGGCCTATCCTGGGAAAGGAAATATCTTCCCATCAAAACTAGATAGAAGCATTCTCAGAAACGTCTTTGTGATGTGCGCATTCAAGTCACAGAGTTGAAGCTTCCTTTGGATATAGCAGTTTTGAACCACTCTTTTAGTAGAATCTGCAAGTGGATGTTTGGAGAGCTAAGAGGCCAACACTGGAAAAGGAAATATCTTCACGTAAAAACTAGACGGAAGCATTCTCAGAAACTTCAATGGGCTTTACGCATTCAACTCACAGAATGCAATGTTCCTTTTGAGAGCGCAGTTTTGAAACACTGTTTTGGTAGAATTTGCTAGAGGATGTTTGGAGCGATGTGAGGCCTTTGCTGGAAAAGGAAATATCTTCACATAGAACCTAGACAGAAGCATTCTCAGAAACTCCTTTGTGATGAGTGCATTCAAATCACAGACTTGAACCTTCGTTTTGAAAGAGCGGTTTTGAAACACTCTTTTTGTAGAATCTGCAAGTGGATATTTGGAGCGCTTTGAGGCCTATGCTGGAAAATGAAATATCTTCAGCTAAAAACTAGACGGAAGCATTCTCAGAAACTCCTTTGTGATGAGTGCATTCAACTCACAGAGTTGAAGCTTCCTTTTGATAGAGCTGTTTTGAAACACTCTTTTAGCAGCATCTGAAAGTGGATATTTGGAGCGCTTTGAGGCCAATGCTGGAAAACGAAATCTCATCACATAAAAACTCGACAGAAGCATTCTCTGAAACTTCTTTGTGATGAGTGCATTCAACTCACAGACTCGAACGTTTCTTTTGATAGAACAGTTTAGAAACACTCCTTTTGTAGAATCTGCAAGTGTTTATTTGGAGCGCTTTGAGGCCTATGTTGGAAAAGGACATATCTTCACATCAAAAGTAGACAGACGCATTCTCAGAAACTTCTTTGTGATGAGTGCATTGAACTCACAGAGTTGAACCTACCTATTGATAGAGAAGTTTTGAAACACCCTTTTTGTAGAATCTGCAAGTGAATATTTGGCGCGATTAGAGGCCTATGCTGGAAATGGAAATATCTTCACATGAAAACTAGACAGATGAATTCTCAGAAACGTCTTTGTGATGAGTGCATTCAACTCACAGACTTGAAGCCTCCTTTTGAAAGAGCAGTTTCGAAACACTCTTTTTGTAGAATCTGCAAGTGGATATTTGGAGCGCTTTGAGGGCTATGCTGGAAAAGTTAATATCTTCACCTAAAAACTAGACAGAAGCCTACTCAGAAACTTCTCTGTTATGTCTGCATTGAACTCACAGAGCTGAAGCTTCCTTTTGATAGAGCAGTTTTGAAACACACTTTTAGCAGCATCTGAAAGTGGATATTTGGAGCGCTTTGAGGCCAATGCTGGAAAACGAAATCTCATCACATAAAAACTCGACAGAAGCATTCTCTGAAACTTCTTTGTGATGAGTGCATTCAACTCACAGACTCGAACGTTTCTTTTGATAGAACAGTTTTGAAACACTCCTTTTGTAGAATCTGCAATTGTTTATTTGGAGCGCTTTGAGGCCTATGTTGGAAAAGGACATATCTTCACATCAAAAGTAGACAGACGCATTCTCAGAAACTTCTTTGTGATGAGTGCATTGAACTCACAGAGTTGAACCTACCTATTGATAGATAACTTTGAGAAACCCTTTTTGTAGAATCTGCAAGTGAATATTTGGCGCGATTTGAGGCCTATGCTGGAAATGGAAATATCTTCACATGAAAACTAGACAGATGAATTCTCAGAAACGTCTTTGTGATGAGTGCATTCAACTCACAGACTTGAAGCCTCCTTTTGAAAGAACAGTTTCGAAACAATCCTTTTGTAGAATCTGCAAGTGGATATTTGCAGCGCTTTGAGGGCTATGCTGGAAAAGTAATATCTTCACCTAAAAACTAGACAGAAGCGTCCTCAGAAACTTCTTTGTGATGTCTGCATTGAACTCACAGAGCTGAACCTTTCTTTTGATACAGAAGTTTTGAAACACTCTTTTCGTTGAATCTTCAAGTGGATGTATGGAGTGCTTTGAGGCCTATGCTGGAAAAGGAAATATCTTCACGTAGAAACTAGACAAAAGCATTCTCAGAAAGTTCCCTGTGCTTTGTGCATTCAACTCACAGAGTTGAACATTCCCTTTGATAGAGCAGTTTTGAAACACTCTTTTTGTAGAATCTGCAAGTGGATATTTGGAGCGCTTTGAGGCCTATGCTGCCAAAGGAAATATCATTGCACACAAACTAGATGGAAGCGTTCTCAGAAACTACTTTGTGATGAGTGCATTCAACTCGCAGAGTTGAACCTTCCTTCCGATAGACCAGTTTTGAAACGCTGTTTTTGTAGAATCCGCAAGTGGCTATTTGGAGCTCTTTGAGGCTTATGCTGGAAAAGGAAATATCTTCATCTACAAAGTAGACAGAAGCATTCTCAGAAACTTCTTTGTCATGTGGGGATTGAACTCACAGAGTTCAACATTCCTTTTCATAGAGCAGTTTGGCAACACTCTTTTTGTGGAAAGTGCAAGTGGATATTTGGTGCGATGGCGGCATCTAGTGGATAAGGAAATACATTCAGATGAAAACAAGATCGAACCATTCTCAGAAACTTCTTTGTGATGACTGCATTCTACTCACAGAGTTGAACCTTCCTTTTGATAGAACAGTTTTGAAACACTCTCTTTGTGGAATCTGCAAGTGGCTATTTGGAGCGCTTTGAGGCCTATGCTGGAAAAGGAAATATCTTCACATAAAACCTAGACAGAAGTATTCCCAGAAAGTTTTTCTGATGTGCGCATTCAACTCACCGAGTTGAACCTTCCTTTCGATACAGCAGTTTTGAAACACTCTTTTTGTAGTATCTGCGAGCGGATATTTGGAGTGCTTTGAGTGCTACACTGCAAAAGCAAATATCTTCACTTAGAATCTTGACAGAAGAATTCTCAGAGATTTCCCTAGGCTGTCTGCATTCAACTCACAGGGTTGAACCTTCCTTTTGATAGAACAGTTTTGAAACACTCTTGCGGTAGAATCTGCAAGTCGATATTTGGAAGGTTTGGAGGCCTATCCTGGGAAAGGAAATATCTTCCCATCAAAACTAGATAGAAGCATTCTCAGAAACCTCTTTGTGATGTGCGCATTCAAGTCACAGAGTTGAAGCTTCCTTTGGATATAGCAGTTTTGAACCACTCTTTTAGTAGAATCTGCAAGTGGATGTTTGGAGAGCTAAGAGGCCAACACTGGAAAAGGAAATATCTTCACGTAAAAACTAGACGGAAGCATTCTCAGAAACTACAATGGGCTTTACGCATTCAACTCACAGAATGCAATGTTCCTTTTGATAGCGCAGATTTGAAACACTGTTTTGGTAGAATTTGCTAGAGGATGTTTGGAGCGATGTGAGGCCTTTGCTGGAAAAGGAAATATCTTCACATAGAACCTAGACAGAAGCATTCTCAGAAACTCCTTTGTGATGAGTGCATTCAAATCACAGACTTGAACCTTCGTTTTGAAAGAGCGGTTTTGAAACACTCTTTTTGTAGAATCTGCAAGTGGATATTTGGAGCGCTTTGAGGCCTATGCTGGAAAATGAAATATCTTCACGTAAAACCTAGACAGAAGTATTCCCAGAAAGTTTTTCTGATGTGCGCATTCAACTCACCGAGTTGAACCTTCCTTTAGATACAGCAGTTTTGAAACACTCTTTTTGTAGTATCTGCGAGGGGATATTTGGAGTGCTTTGAGTGCTACCCTGCAAAAGCAAATATCTTCACTTAGAATCTAGACAGAATAATTCTCAGAGATTTCCCTATGCTCTCTGCATTCAACTCACAGGATTGAACCTTCCTTTTGATAGAACAGTTTTGAAACACTCTTGCGGTAGAATCTGCAAGTCGATATTTGGAGCGCTTTGAGGCCTATGCTGGAAAATGAAATATCTTCACCTAAAAACTAGACGGAAGCATTCTCAGAAACTTCTTTGTGATGAGTGCATTCAACTCACAGAGTTGAAGCTTCCTTTTGATAGAGCAGTTTTGAAACACTCTTTTGGCAGCATCTGAAAGTGGATAATTGGAGCGCTTTGAGGCCAATGCTGGAAAACGAAATCTCATCACATAAAAACTCGACAGAAGCATTCTCTGAAACTTCTTTGTGATGATTGCATTCAACTCACAGACTCGAACGTTTCTTTTGATAGAACAGTTTTGAAACACTCCTTTTGTAGAATCTGCAAGTGTTTATTTGGAGCGCTTTGAGGCCTATGTTGGAAAAGGACATATCTTCACATCAAAAGTAGGCAGACGCATTCGCAGAAACTTCTTTGTGATGAGTGCATTGAACTCACAGAGTTGAACCTACCTATTGATAGAGAAGTTTTGAAACACCCTTTTTGTAGAATCTGCAAGTGAATATTTGGCGCGATTAGAGGCCTATGCTGGAAATGGAAATATCTTCACATGAAAACTAGACAGATGAATTCTCAGAAACGTCTTTGTGATGAGTGCATTCAACTAACAGACGTGAAGCCTGCTTTTGAAAGAGCCGTTTCGAAACACTCTTTTTGTAGAATCTGCAAGTGGATATTTGGAGCGCTTTGAGGGCTATGCTGGAAAAGTTAATATCTTCACCTAAAAACTAGACAGAAGCCTACTCAGAAACTTCTTTGTGATGTCTGCATTGAACTCACAGAGCTAAACCTTTCTTTTGATACAGAAGTTTTGAAACACTCTTTTCGTAGAATCTTCAAGTGGATGTATGGAGTGCTTTGAGGCCTATGCTGGAAAAGGAAATATCTTCACGTAGAAACTAGACAAAAGCATTCTCAGAAAGTTCCCTGTGCTTTGTGCATTCAACTGACGAAGTTGGACACGCCCTTGGATAGAGCAGTTTTGAAACACTCTTTTTGTAGAATCTGCAAGTGGATATTTGGAGCGCTTTGAGGCCTATGCTGCCAAAGGAAATATCATTGCACACAAACTAGATGGAAGCGTTCTCAGAAACTACTTTGTGATGAGTGCATTCAACTCGCAGAGTTGAACCTTCCTTTCGATAGACCAGTTTTGAAACGCTGTTTTTGTAGAATCCGCAAGTGGCTATTTGGAGCTCTTTGAGGCTTATGCTGGAAAAGGAAATATCTTCAACTACAAAGTAGACAGAAGCATTCTCAGAAACTTCTTTGTCATGTGGGGATTGAACTCACAGAGTTGAACATTCCTTTTCATAGAGCAGTTTTGCAACACCCTTTCGGTGGAAAGTGAAAGTGCTTATTTGGTGTGATGGCGGCATCTAGTGTATAAGGAAACACATTCAAATGAAAACAAGATCGAAAAATTCTCAGAAACTTGTTTGTGATGACTGCATTCTACTCACAGAGTTGAACCTTCCTTTTGATAGAACAGTTTTGAAACACTCTTTTTGTGGAATCTGCAAGTGGCTATTTGGAGCGCTTTGAGGCCTATGCTGGAAAAGGAAATATCTTCACATAAAACCTAGACAGAAGTATTCCCAGAAAGTTTTTCTGATGTGCGCATTCAACTCACCGAGTTGAACCTTCCTTTCGATACAGCAGTTTTGAAACACTCTTTTTGTAGTGTCTGCGAGTGGATATTTGGAGTGCTTTGAGTGCTACAATGCAGAAGCAAATATCTTCACTTAGAATCTAGACAGAAGAATTCTCAGAGACTTCCCTGGGCTCTCTGCATTCAACTCACAGAGTTGAACCTTCCTTTTGATAGAACAGTTTTGAAACACTCTTGTGGTAGAATCTGCAAGTCGATATTTGGAACGTTTGGAGGCCTATCCTGGGAAAGGAAATATCTTCCAATCAAAACTAGATAGAAGCATTCTCAGAAACGTCTTTGTGATGTGCGCATTCAAGTCACAGAGTTGAAGCTTCCTTTGGATATAGCAGTTTTGAACCACTCTTTTAGTAGAATCTGCAAGTGGATGTTTGGAGAGCTAAGAGGCCAACACTGGAAAAGGAAACATCTTTACGTAAAAACTAGACGGAAGCATTCTCAGAAACTTCAATGGGCTTTACGCATTCAACTCACAGAATGCAATGTTCCTTTTGAGAGCGCAGTTTTAAAACACTGTTTTTGTAGAATTTGCTAGAGGATGTTTGGAGCGATGTGAGGCCTTTGCTGGAAAAGGAAATATCTTCACATACAACCTAGACAGAAGCATTCTCAGAAACTCCTTTGTGATGAGTGCATTCGAATCACAGACTTGAACCTTCGTTTTGTTAGAGCGGTTTTGAAACACTCTTTTTGTAGAATCTGCAAGTGGATATTTGGAGCGTTTTGAGGCCTATGCTGGAAAATGAAATATCTTCACCTAAAAACCAGACGGAAGCATTCTCAGAAACTTCTTTGTGATGAGTGCATTCAACTCACAGAGTTAAAGCTTCCTTTTGATAGAGCAGTTTTGAAACACTCTTTTAGCAGCATCTGAAAGTGGGTATTTGGAGTGCTTTGAGGCCAAGGCTGGAAAACGAAATATCATCACATAAAAACTCGACAGAAGCATTCTCTGAATCTTCTTTGTGATGAGTGCGTTCAACTCACAGACTCGAGCGTTTCTTTTGATAGAACAGTTTTGAAACACTCCTTTTGTAGAATCTGCAAGTGTTTATTTGGAGCGCTTTGAGGCCTATGTTGGAAAAGGACATATCTTCACATCAAAAGTACACAGACGCATTCTCAGAAACTTCTTTGTGATGAGTGCATTGAACTCGCAGAGTTGAACCTACCTATTGATAGAGAAGTTTTGAAACACCCTTTTTGTAGAATCTGCAAGTGAATATTTGGTGCGATTTGAGGCCTATGCTGGAAATGGAAATATCTTCACATGAAAACTAGACAGATGAATTCTCAGAAACGTCTTTGTGATGAGTGCATTCAACTAACAGACTTGAAGCCTCCTTTTGAAAGAACAGTTTCGAAACACTCTTTTTGTAGAATCTGCAAGTGGATATTTGCAGCGATTTGAGGGCTATGCTGCAAAAGTAATATCTTCACCTAAAAACTAGACAGAAGCGAACTCAGAAACTTCTTTGTGACGTCTGCATTGAACTCACAGAGCTGAACCTTTCTTTTGATACAGAAGTTTTGAAACACTCTTTTCGTAGAATCTTCAAGTTGATGTATGTAGTGCTTTGAGGCCTATGCTGGAAAAGCAAATATCTTCACGTAGAAACTAGACAAAAGCATTCTCAGAAAGTTCCCTGTGCTTTGTGCATTCAACTCACAGAGTTGAACATTCCCTTTGATAGAGCAGTTTTGAAACACTCTTTTTGTAGAATCTGCAAGTGGCTATTTGGAGCGCTTTGAGGCCTATGCTGCCAAAGGAAATATCATTGCACACAAACTAGATGGAAGCGTTCTCAGAAACTACTTTGTGATGAGTGCATTCAACTCGCAGAGTTGAACCTTCCTTTCGATAGACCAGTTTTGAAACGCTGTTTTTGTAGAATCCGCAAGTGGCTATTTGGAGCTCTTTGAGGCTTATGCTGGAAAAGGAAATATCTTCATCTACAAAGTAGACAGAAGCATTCTCAGAAACTTCTTTGTCATGTGGGGATTGAACTCACAGAGTTGAACATTCCTTTTCATAGAGCAGTTTGGCAACACTCTTTTTGTGGAAAGTGCAAGTGGATATTTGGTGCGATGGCGGCATCTAGTGGATAAGGAAATACATTCAGATGAAAACAAGATCGAACCATTCTCAGAAACTTCTTTGTGATGACTGCATTCTACTCACAGAGTTGAACCTTCCTTTTGATAGAACAGTTTTGAAACACTCTCTTTGTGGAATCTGCAAGTGGCTATTTGGAGCGCTTTGAGGCCTATGCTGGAAAAGGAAATATCTTCACATAAAACCTAGACAGAAGTATTCCCAGAAAGTTTTTCTGATGTGCGCATTCAACTCACCGAGTTGAACCTTCCTTTCGATACAGCAGTTTTGAAACACTCTTTTTGTAGTATCTGCGAGCGGATATTTGGAGTGCTTTGAGTGCTACACTGCAAAAGCAAATATCTTCACTTAGAATCTAGACAGAAGAATTCTCAGAGATTTCCCTGGGCTCTCTGCATTCAACTCACACGGTTGAACCTTCCTTTTGATAGAACAGTTTTGAAACACTCTTGCGGTAGAAGCTGCAAGTCGATATTTGGAAGGTTTGGAGGCCTATCCTGGGAAAGGAAATATCTTCCCATCAAAACTAGATAGAAGCATTCTCAGAAACCTCTTTGTGATGTGCGCATTCAAGTCACAGAGTTGAAGCTTCCTTTGGATATAGCAGTTTTGAACCACTCTTTTAGTAGAATCTGCAAGTGGATGTTTGGAGAGCTAAGAGGCCAACACTGGAAAAGGAAATATCTTCACGTAAAAACTAGACGGAAGCATTCTCAGAAACTTCAATGGGCTTTACGCATTCAACTCACAGAATGCAATGTTCCTTTTGAGAGCGCAGTTTTGAAACACTGTTTTGGTAGAATTTGCTAGAGGATGTTTGGAGCGATGTGAGGCCTTTGCTGGAAAAGGAAATATCTTCACATAGAACCTAGACAGAAGCATTCTCAGAAACTCCTTTGTGATGAGTGCATTCAAATCACAGACTTGAACCTTCGTTTTGAAAGAGCGGTTTTGAAACACTCTTTTTGTAGAATCTGCAAGTGGATATTTGGAGCGCTTTGAGGCCTATGCTGGAAAATGAAATATCTTCACCTAAAAACTAGACGGAAGCATTCTCAGAAACTTCTTTGTGATGAGTGCATTCAACTCACAGAGTTGAAGCTTCCTTTTGATAGAGCAGTTTTGAAACACTCTTTTAGCAGCATCTGAAAGTGGATATTTGGAGCGCTTTGAGGCCAATGCTGGAAAACGAAATCTCATCACATAAAAACTCGACAGAAGCATTCTCTGAAACTTCTTTGTGATGAGTGCATTCAACTCACAGAGCTGAAGCTTCCTTTTGATAGAGCAGTTTTGAAACACACTTTTAGCAGCATCTGAAAGTGGATATTTGGAGCGCTTTGAGGCCAATGCTGGAAAACGAAATCTCATCACATAAAAACTCGACAGAAGCATTCTCTGAAACTTCTTTGTGATGAGTGCATTCAACTCACAGACTCGAACGTTTCTTTTGATAGAACAGTTTTGAAACACTCCTTTTGTAGAATCTGCAATTGTTTATTTGGAGCGCTTTGAGGCCTATGTTGGAAAAGGACATATCTTCACATCAAAAGTAGACAGACGCATTCTCAGAAACTTCTTTGTGATGAGTGCATTGAACTCACAGAGTTGAACCTACCTATTGATAGATAAGTTTGAGAAACCCTTTTTGTAGAATCTGCAAGTGAATATTTGGCGCGATTTGAGGCCTATGCTGGAAATGGAAATATCTTCACATGAAAACTAGACAGATGAATTCTCAGAAACGTCTTTGTGATGAGTGCATTCAACTCACAGACTTGAAGCCTCCTTTTGAAAGAACAGTTTCGAAACAATCCTTTTGTAGAATCTGCAAGTGGATATTTGCAGCGCTTTGAGGGCTATGCTGGAAAAGTAATATCTTCACCTAAAAACTAGACAGAAGCGTCCTCAGAAACTTCTTTGTGATGTCTGCATTGAACTCACAGAGCTGAACCTTTCTTTTGATACAGAAGTTTTGAAACACTCTTTTCGTAGAATCTTCAAGTGGATGTATGGAGTGCTTTGAGGCCTATGCTGGAAAAGGAAATATCTTCACGTAGAAACTAGACAAAAGCATTCTTAGAAAGTTCCCTGTGCTTTGTGCATTCAACTCACAGAGTTGAACATTCCCTTTGATAGAGCAGTTTTGAAACACTCTTTTTGTAGAATCTGCAAGTGGATATTTGGAGCGCTTTGAGGCCTATGCTGCCAAAGGAAATATCATTGCACACAAACTAGATGGAAGCGTTCTCAGAAACTACTTTGTGATGAGTGCATTCAACTCGCAGAGTTGAACCTTCCTTCCGATAGACCAGTTTTGAAACGCTGTTTTTGTAGAATCCGCAAGTGGCTATTTGGAGCTCTTTGAGGCTTATGCTGGAAAAGGAAATATCTTCATCTACAAAGTAGACAGAAGCATTCTCAGAAACTTCTTTGTCATGTGGGGATTGAACTCACAGAGTTCAACATTCCTTTTCATAGAGCAGTTTGGCAACACTCTTTTTGTGGAAAGTGCAAGTGGATATTTGGTGCGATGGCGGCATCTAGTGGATAAGGAAATACATTCAGATGAAAACAAGATCGAACCATTCTCAGAAACTTCTTTGTGATGACTGCATTCTACTCACAGAGTTGAACCTTCCTTTTGATAGAACAGTTTTGAAACACTCTCTTTGTGGAATCTGCAAGTGGCTATTTGGAGCGCTTTGAGGCCTATGCTGGAAAAGGAAATATCTTCACATAAAACCTAGACAGAAGTATTCCCAGAAAGTTTTTCTGATGTGCGCATTCAACTCACCGAGTTGAACCTTCCTTTCGATACAGCAGTTTTGAAACACTCTTTTTGTAGTATCTGCGAGCGGATATTTGGAGTGCTTTGAGTGCTACACTGCAAAAGCAAATATCTTCACTTAGAATCTTGACAGAAGAATTCTCAGAGATTTCCCTAGGCTGTCTGCATTCAACTCACAGGGTTGAACCTTCCTTTTGATAGAACAGTTTTGAAACACTCTTGCGGTAGAATCTGCAAGTCGATATTTGGAAGGTTTGGAGGCCTATCCTGGGAAAGGAAATATCTTCCCATCAAAACTAGATAGAAGCATTCTCAGAAACCTCTTTGTGATGTGCGCATTCAAGTCACAGAGTTGAAGCTTCCTTTGGATATAGCAGTTTTGAACCACTCTTTTAGTAGAATCTGCAAGTGGATGTTTGGAGAGCTAAGAGGCCAACACTGGAAAAGGAAATATCTTCACGTAAAAACTAGACGGAAGCATTCTCAGAAACTACAATGGGCTTTACGCATTCAACTCGCAGAATGCAATGTTCCTTTTGATAGCGCAGATTTGAAACACTGTTTTGGTAGAATTTGCTAGAGGATGTTTGGAGCGATGTGAGGCCTTTGCTGGAAAAGGAAATATCTTCACATAGAACCTAGACAGAAGCATTCTCAGAAACTCCTTTGTGATGAGTGCATTCAAATCACAGACTTGAACCTTCGTTTTGAAAGAGCGGTTTTGAAACACTCTTTTTGTAGAATCTGCAAGTGGATATTTGGAGCGCTTTGAGGCCTATGCTGGAAAATGAAATATCTTCACGTAAAACCTAGACAGAAGTATTCCCAGAAAGTTTTTCTGATGTGCGCATTCAACTCACCGAGTTGAACCTTCCTTTAGATACAGCAGTTTTGAAACACTCTTTTTGTAGTATCTGCGAGGGGATATTTGGAGTGCTTTGAGTGCTACCCTGCAAAAGCAAATATCTTCACTTAGAATCTAGACAGAATAATTCTCAGAGATTTCCCTATGCTCTCTGCATTCAACTCACAGGATTGAACCTTCCTTTTGATAGAACAGTTTTGAAACACTCTTGCGGTAGAATCTGCAAGTTGATATTTGGAGCGCTTTGAGGCCTATGCTGGAAAATGAAATATCTTCACCTAAAAACTAGACGGAAGCATTCTCAGAAACTCCTTTGGGATGAGTGCATTCAACTCACAGAGTTGAAGCTTCCTTTTGATAGAGCAGTTTTGAAACACTCTTTTGGCAGCATCTGAAAGTGGATAATTGGAGCGCTTTGAGGCCAATGCTGGAAAACGAAATCTCATCACATAAAAACTCGACAGAAGCATTCTCTGAAACTTCTTTGTGATGATTGCATTCAACTCACAGACTCGAACGTTTCTTTTGATAGAACAGTTTTGAAACACTCCTTTTGTAGAATCTGCAAGTGTTTATTTGGAGCGCTTTGAGGCCTATGTTGGAAAAGGACATATCTTCACATCAAAAGTAGGCAGACGCATTCGCAGAAACTTCTTTGTGATGAGTGCATTGAACTCACAGAGTTGAACCTACCTATTGATAGAGAAGTTTTGAAACACCCTTTTTGTAGAATCTGCAAGTGAATATTTGGCGCGATTAGAGGCCTATGCTGGAAATGGAAATATCTTCACATGAAAACTAGACAGATGAATTCCCAGAAACGTCTTTGTGATGAGTGCATTCAACTAACAGACGTGAAGCCTGCTTTTGAAAGAGCCGTTTCGAAACACTCTTTTTGTAGAATCTGCAAGTGGATATTTGGAGCGCTTTGAGGGCTATGCTGGAAAAGTTAATATCTTCACCTAAAAACTAGACAGAAGCCTACTCAGAAACTTCTTTGTGATGTCTGCATTGAACTCACAGAGCTAAACCTTTCTTTTGATACAGAAGTTTTGAAACACTCTTTTCGTAGAATCTTCAAGTGGATGTATGGAGTGCTTTGAGGCCTATGCTGGAAAAGGAAATATCTTCACGTAGAAACTAGACAAAAGCATTCTCAGAAAGTTCCCTGTGCTTTGTGCATTCAACTGACGAAGTTGGACACGCCCTTGGATAGAGCAGTTTTGAAACACTCTTTTTGTAGAATCTGCAAGTGGATATTTGGAGCGCTTTGAGGCCTATGCTGCCAAAGGAAATATCATTGCACACAAACTAGATGGAAGCGTTCTCAGAAACTACTTTGTGATGAGTGCATTCAACTCGCAGAGTTGAACCTTCCTTTCGATAGACCAGTTTTGAAACGCTGTTTTTGTAGAATCCGCAAGTGGCTATTTGGAGCTCTTTGAGGCTTATGCTGGAAAAGGAAATATCTTCATCTACAAAGTAGACAGAAGCATTCTCAGAAACTTCTTTGTCATGTGGGGATTGAACTCACAGAGTTGAACATTCCTTTTCATAGAGCAGTTTTGCAACACCCTTTCGGTGGAAAGTGAAAGTGCTTATTTGGTGTGATGGCGGCATCTAGTGTATAAGGAAATACATTCAAATGAAAACAAGATCGAAAAATTCTCAGAAACTTGTTTGTGATGACTGCATTCTACTCACAGAGTTGAACCTTCCTTTTGATAGAACAGTTTTGAAACACTCTTTTTGTGGAATCTGCAAGTGGCTATTTGGAGCGCTTTGAGGCCTATGCTGGAAAAAGAAATATCTTCACATAAAACCTAGACAGAAGTATTCCCAGAAAGTTTTTCTGATGTGCGCATTCAACTCACCGAGTTGAACCTTCCTTTCGATACAGCAGTTTTGAAACACTCTTTTTGTAGTGTCTGCGAGTGGATATTTGGAGTGCTTTGAGTGCTACAATGCAGAAGCAAATATCTTCACTTAGAATCTAGACAGAAGAATTCTCAGAGACTTCCCTGGGCTCTCTGCATTCAACTCACAGAGTTGAACCTTCCTTTTGATAGAACAGTTTTGAAACACTCTTGTGGTAGAATCTGCAAGTCGATATTTGGAACGTTTGGAGGCCTATCCTGGGAAAGGAAATATCTTCCAATCAAAACTAGATAGAAGCATTCTCAGAAACGTCTTTGTGATGTGCGCATTCAAGTCACAGAGTTGAAGCTTCCTTTGGATATAGCAGTTTTGAACCACTCTTTTAGTAGAATCTGCAAGTGGATGTTTGGAGAGCTAAGAGGCCAACACTGGAAAAGGAAACATCTTTACGTAAAAACTAGACGGAAGCATTCTCAGAAACTTCAATGGGCTTTACGCATTCAACTCACAGAATGCAATGTTCCTTTTGAGAGCGCAGTTTTAAAACACTGTTTTTGTAGAATTTGCTAGAGGATGTTTGGAGCGATGTGAGGCCTTTGCTGGAAAAGGAAATATCTTCACATACAACCTAGACAGAAGCATTCTCAGAAACTCCTTTGTGATGAGTGCATTCGAATCACAGACTTGAACCTTCGTTTTGTTAGAGCGGTTTTGAAACACTCTTTTTGTAGAATCTGCAAGTGGATATTTGGAGCGTTTTGAGGCCTATGCTGGAAAATGAAATATCTTCACCTAAAAACCAGACGGAAGCATTCTCAGAAACTTCTTTGTGATGAGTGCATTCAACTCACAGAGTTAAAGCTTCCTTTTGATAGAGCAGTTTTGAAACACTCTTTTAGCAGCATCTGAAAGTGGGTATTTGGAGTGCTTTGAGGCCAAGGCTGGAAAACGAAATATCATCACATAAAAACTCGACAGAAGCATTCTCTGAAACTTCTTTGTGATGAGTGCGTTCAACTCACAGACTCGAGCGTTTCTTTTGATAGAACAGTTTTGAAACACTCCTTTTGTAGAATCTGCAAGTGTTTATTTGGAGCGCTTTGAGGCCTATGTTGGAAAAGGACATATCTTCACATCAAAAGTACACAGACGCATTCTCAGAAACTTCTTTGTGATGAGTGCATTGAACTCACAGAGTTGAACCTACCTATTGATAGAGAAGTTTTGAAACACCCTTTTTGTAGAATCTGCAAGTGAATATTTGGCGCGATTAGAGGCCTATGCTGGAAATGGAAATATCTTCACATGAAAACTAGACAGATGAATTCTCAGAAACGTCTTTGTGATGAGTGCATTCAACTCACAGACTTGAAGCCTCCTTTTGAAAGAGCAGTTTCGAAACACTCTTTTTGTAGAATCTGCAAGTGGATATTTGGAGCGCTTTGAGGGCTATGCTGGAAAAGTTAATATCTTCACCTAAAAACTAGACAGAAGCCTACTCAGAAACTTCTCTGTTATGTCTGCATTGATCTCACAGAGCTGAAGCTTCCTTTTGATAGAGCAGTTTTGAAACACACTTTTAGCAGCATCTGAAAGTGGATATTTGGAGCGCTTTGAGGCCAATGCTGGAAAACGAAATCTCATCACATAAAAACTCGACAGAAGCATTCTCTGAAACTTCTTTGTGATGAGTGCATTCAACTCACAGACTCGAACGTTTCTTTTGATAGAACAGTTTTGAAACACTCCTTTTGTAGAATCTGCAATTGTTTATTTGGAGCGCTTTGAGGCCTATGTTGGAAAAGGACATATCTTCACATCAAAAGTAGACAGTCGCATTCTCAGAAACTTCTTTGTGATGAGTGCATTGAACTCACAGAGTTGAACCTACCTATTGATAGATAACTTTGAGAAACCCTTTTTGTAGAATCTGCAAGTGAATATTTGGCGCGATTTGAGGCCTATGCTGGAAATGGAAATATCTTCACATGAAAACTAGACAGATGAATTCTCAGAAACGTCTTTGTGATGAGTGCATTCAACTCACAGACTTGAAGCCTCCTTTTGAAAGAACAGTTTCGAAACAATCCTTTTGTAGAATCTGCAAGTGGATATTTGCAGCGCTTTGAGGGCTATGCTGGAAAAGTAATATCTTCACCTAAAAACTAGACAGAAGCGTCCTCAGAAACTTCTTTGTGATGTCTGCATTGAACTCACAGAGCTGAACCTTTCTTTTGATACAGAAGTTTTGAAACACTCTTTTCGTTGAATCTTCAAGTGGATGTATGGAGTGCTTTGAGGCCTATGCTGGAAAAGGAAATATCTTCACGTAGAAACTAGACAAAAGCATTCTCAGAAAGTTCCCTGTGCTTTGTGCATTCAACTCACAGAGTTGAACATTCCCTTTGATAGAGCAGTTTTGAAACACTCTTTTTGTAGAATCTGCAAGTGGATATTTGGAGCGCTTTGAGGCCTATGCTGCCAAAGGAAATATCATTGCACACAAACTAGATGGAAGCGTTCTCAGAAACTACTTTGTGATGAGTGCATTCAACTCGCAGAGTTGAACCTTCCTTCCGATAGACCAGTTTTGAAACGCTGTTTTTGTAGAATCCGCAAGTGGCTATTTGGAGCTCTTTGAGGCTTATGCTGGAAAAGGAAATATCTTCATCTACAAAGTAGACAGAAGCATTCTCAGAAACTTCTTTGTCATGTGGGGATTGAACTCACAGAGTTCAACATTCCTTTTCATAGAGCAGTTTGGCAACACTCTTTTTGTGGAAAGTGCAAGTGGATATTTGGTGCGATGGCGGCATCTAGTGGATAAGGAAATACATTCAGATGAAAACAAGATCGAACCATTCTCAGAAACTTCTTTGTGATGACTGCATTCTACTCACAGAGTTGAACCTTCCTTTTGATAGAACAGTTTTGAAACACTCTCTTTGTGGAATCTGCAAGTGGCTATTTGGAGCGCTTTGAGGCCTATGCTGGAAAAGGAAATATCTTCACATAAAACCTAGACAGAAGTATTCCCAGAAAGTTTTTCTGATGTGCGCATTCAACTCACCGAGTTGAACCTTCCTTTCGATACAGCAGTTTTGAAACACTCTTTTTGTAGTATCTGCGAGCGGATATTTGGAGTGCTTTGAGTGCTACACTGCAAAAGCAAATATCTTCACTTAGAATCTTGACAGAAGAATTCTCAGAGATTTCCCTAGGCTGTCTGCATTCAACTCACAGGGTTGAACCTTCCTTTTGATAGAACAGTTTTGAAACACTCTTGCGGTAGAATCTGCAAGTCGATATTTGGAAGGTTTGGAGGCCTATCCTGGGAAAGGAAATATCTTCCCATCAAAACTAGATAGAAGCATTCTCAGAAACCTCTTTGTGATGTGCGCATTCAAGTCACAGAGTTGAAGCTTCCTTTGGATATAGCAGTTTTGAACCACTCTTTTAGTAGAATCTGCAAGTGGATGTTTGGAGAGCTAAGAGGCCAACACTGGAAAAGGAAATATCTTCACGTAAAAACTAGACGGAAGCATTCTCAGAAACTACAATGGGCTTTACGCATTCAACTCACAGAATGCAATGTTCCTTTTGATAGCGCAGATTTGAAACACTGTTTTGGTAGAATTTGCTAGAGGATGTTTGGAGCGATGTGAGGCCTTTGCTGGAAAAGGAAATATCTTCACATAGAACCTAGACAGAAGCATTCTCAGAAACTCCTTTGTGATGAGTGCATTCAAATCACAGACTTGAACCTTCGTTTTGAAAGAGCGGTTTTGAAACACTCTTTTTGTAGAATCTGCAAGTGGATATTTGGAGCGCTTTGAGGCCTATGCTGGAAAATGAAATATCTTCACGTAAAACCTAGACAGAAGTATTCCCAGAAAGTTTTTCTGATGTGCGCATTCAACTCACCGAGTTGAACCTTCCTTTAGATACAGCAGTTTTGAAACACTCTTTTTGTAGTATCTGCGAGGGGATATTTGGAGTGCTTTGAGTGCTACCCTGCAAAAGCAAATATCTTCACTTAGAATCTAGACAGAATAATTCTCAGAGATTTCCCTATGCTCTCTGCATTCAACTCACAGGATTGAACCTTCCTTTTGATAGAACAGTTTTGAAACACTCTTGCGGTAGAATCTGCAAGTCGATATTTGGAGCGCTTTGAGGCCTATGCTGGAAAATGAAATATCTTCACCTAAAAACTAGACGGAAGCATTCTCAGAAACTTCTTTGTGATGAGTGCATTCAACTCACAGAGTTGAAGCTTCCTTTTGATAGAGCAGTTTTGAAACACTCTTTTGGCAGCATCTGAAAGTGGATAATTGGAGCGCTTTGAGGCCAATGCTGGAAAACGAAATCTCATCACATAAAAACTCGACAGAAGCATTCTCTGAAACTTCTTTGTGATGATTGCATTCAACTCACAGACTCGAACGTTTCTTTTGATAGAACAGTTTTGAAACACTCCTTTTGTAGAATCTGCAAGTGTTTATTTGGAGCGCTTTGAGGCCTATGTTGGAAAAGGACATATCTTCACATCAAAAGTAGGCAGACGCATTCGCAGAAACTTCTTTGTGATGAGTGCATTGAACTCACAGAGTTGAACCTACCTATTGATAGAGAAGTTTTGAAACACCCTTTTTGTAGAATCTGCAAGTGAATATTTGGCGCGATTAGAGGCCTATGCTGGAAATGGAAATATCTTCACATGAAAACTAGACAGATGAATTCTCAGAAACGTCTTTGTGATGAGTGCATTCAACTAACAGACGTGAAGCCTGCTTTTGAAAGAGCCGTTTCGAAACACTCTTTTTGTAGAATCTGCAAGTGGATATTTGGAGCGCTTTGAGGGCTATGCTGGAAAAGTTAATATCTTCACCTAAAAACTAGACAGAAGCCTACTCAGAAACTTCTTTGTGATGTCTGCATTGAACTCACAGAGCTAAACCTTTCTTTTGATACAGAAGTTTTGAAACACTCTTTTCGTAGAATCTTCAAGTGGATGTATGGAGTGCTTTGAGGCCTATGCTGGAAAAGGAAATATCTTCACGTAGAAACTAGACAAAAGCATTCTCAGAAAGTTCCCTGTGCTTTGTGCATTCAACTGACGAAGTTGGACACGCCCTTGGATAGAGCAGTTTTGAAACACTCTTTTTGTAGAATCTGCAAGTGGATATTTGGAGCGCTTTGAGGCCTATGCTGCCAAAGGAAATATCATTGCACACAAACTAGATGGAAGCGTTCTCAGAAACTACTTTGTGATGAGTGCATTCAACTCGCAGAGTTGAACCTTCCTTTCGATAGACCAGTTTTGAAACGCTGTTTTTGTAGAATCCGCAAGTGGCTATTTGGAGCTCTTTGAGGCTTATGCTGGAAAAGGAAATATCTTCAACTACAAAGTAGACAGAAGCATTCTCAGAAACTTCTTTGTCATGTGGGGATTGAACTCACAGAGTTGAACATTCCTTTTCATAGAGCAGTTTTGCAACACCCTTTCGGTGGAAAGTGAAAGTGCTTATTTGGTGTGATGGCGGCATCTAGTGTATAAGGAAACACATTCAAATGAAAACAAGATCGAAAAATTCTCAGAAACTTGTTTGTGATGACTGCATTCTACTCACAGAGTTGAACCTTCCTTTTGATAGAACAGTTTTGAAACACTCTTTTTGTGGAATCTGCAAGTGGCTATTTGGAGCGCTTTGAGGCCTATACTGGAAAAGGAAATATCTTCACATAAAACCTAGACAGAAGTATTCCCAGAAAGTTTTTCTGATGTGCGCATTCAACTCACCGAGTTGAACCTTCCTTTCGATACAGCAGTTTTGAAACACTCTTTTTGTAGTGTCTGCGAGTGGATATTTGGAGTGCTTTGAGTGCTACAATGTAGAAGCAAATATCTTCACTTAGAATCTAGACAGAAGAATTCTCAGAGACTTCCCTGGGCTCTCTGCATTCAACTCACAGAGTTGAACCTTCCTTTTGATAGAACAGTTTTGAAACACTCTTGTGGTAGAATCTGCAAGTCGATATTTGGAACGTTTGGAGGCCTATCCTGGGAAAGGAAATATCTTCCAATCAAAACTAGATAGAAGCATTCTCAGAAACGTCTTTGTGATGTGCGCATTCAAGTCACAGAGTTGAAGCTTCCTTTGGATATAGCAGTTTTGAACCACTCTTTTAGTAGAATCTGCAAGTGGATGTTTGGAGAGCTAAGAGGCCAACACTGGAAAAGGAAACATCTTTACGTAAAAACTAGACGGAAGCATTCTCAGAAACTTCAATGGGCTTTACGCATTCAACTCACAGAATGCAATGTTCCTTTTGAGAGCGCAGTTTTAAAACACTGTTTTTGTAGAATTTGCTAGAGGATGTTTGGAGCGATGTGAGGCCTTTGCTGGAAAAGGAAATATCTTCACATACAACCTAGACAGAAGCATTCTCAGAAACTCCTTTGTGATGAGTGCATTCGAATCACAGACTTGAACCTTCGTTTTGTTAGAGCGGTTTTGAAACACTCTTTTTGTAGAATCTGCAAGTGGATATTTGGAGCGTTTTGAGGCCTATGCTGGAAAATGAAATATCTTCACCTAAAAACCAGACGGAAGCATTCTCAGAAACTTCTTTGTGATGAGTGCATTCAACTCACAGAGTTAAAGCTTCCTTTTGATAGAGCAGTTTTGAAACACTCTTTTAGCAGCATCTGAAAGTGGGTATTTGGAGTGCTTTGAGGCCAAGGCTGGAAAACGAAATATCATCACATAAAAACTCGACAGAAGCATTCTCTGAATCTTCTTTGTGATGAGTGCGTTCAACTCACAGACTCGAGCGTTTCTTTTGATAGAACAGTTTTGAAACACTCCTTTTGTAGAATCTGCAAGTGTTTATTTGGAGCGCTTTGAGGCCTATGTTGGAAAAGGACATATCTTCACATCAAAAGTACACAGACGCATTCTCAGAAACTTCTTTGTGATGAGTGCATTGAACTCGCAGAGTTGAACCTACTTATTGATAGAGAAGTTTTGAAACACCCTTTTTGTAGAATCTGCAAGTGAATATTTGGTGCGATTTGAGGCCTATGCTGGAAATGGAAATATCTTCACATGAAAACTAGACAGATGAATTCTCAGAAACGTCTTTGTGATGAGTGCATTCAACTAACAGACTTGAAGCCTCCTTTTGAAAGAACAGTTTCGAAACACTCTTTTTGTAGAATCTGCAAGTGGATATTTGCAGCGATTTGAGGGCTATGCTGCAAAAGTAATATCTTCACCTAAAAACTAGACAGAAGCGAACTCAGAAACTTCTTTGTGACGTCTGCATTGAACTCACAGAGCTGAACCTTTCTTTTGATACAGAAGTTTTGAAACACTCTTTTCGTAGAATCTTCAAGTTGATGTATGTAGTGCTTTGAGGCCTATGCTGGAAAAGCAAATATCTTCACGTAGAAACTAGACAAAAGCATTCTCAGAAAGTTCCCTGTGCTTTGTGCATTCAACTCACAGAGTTGAACATTCCCTTTGATAGAGCAGTTTTGAAACACTCTTTTTGTAGAATCTGCAAGTGGCTATTTGGAGCGCTTTGAGGCCTATGCTGCCAAAGGAAATATCATTGCACACAAACTAGATGGAAGCGTTCTCAGAAACTACTTTGTGATGAGTGCATTCAACTCGCAGAGTTGAACCTTCCTTTCGATAGACCAGTTTTGAAACGCTGTTTTTGTAGAATCCGCAAGTGGCTATTTGGAGCTCTTTGAGGCTTATGCTGGAAAAGGAAATATCTTCATCTACAAAGTAGACAGAAGCATTCTCAGAAACTTCTTTGTCATGTGGGGATTGAACTCACAGAGTTGAACATTCCTTTTCATAGAGCAGTTTGGCAACACTCTTTTTGTGGAAAGTGCAAGTGGATATTTGGTGCGATGGCGGCATCTAGTGGATAAGGAAATACATTCAGATGAAAACAAGATCGAACCATTCTCAGAAACTTCTTTGTGATGACTGCATTCTACTCACAGAGTTGAACCTTCCTTTTGATAGAACAGTTTTGAAACACTCTCTTTGTGGAATCTGCAAGTGGCTATTTGGAGCGCTTTGAGGCCTATGCTGGAAAAGGAAATATCTTCACATAAAACCTAGACAGAAGTATTCCCAGAAAGTTTTTCTGATGTGCGCATTCAACTCACCGAGTTGAACCTTCCTTTCGATACAGCAGTTTTGAAACACTCTTTTTGTAGTATCTGCGAGCGGATATTTGGAGTGCTTTGAGTGCTACACTGCAAAAGCAAATATCTTCACTTAGAATCTAGACAGAAGAATTCTCAGAGATTTCCCTGGGCTCTCTGCATTCAACTCACAGGGTTGAACCTTCCTTTTGATAGAACAGTTTTGAAACACTCTTGCGGTAGAAGCTGCAAGTCGATATTTGGAAGGTTTGGAGGCCTATCCTGGGAAAGGAAATATCTTCCCATCAAAACTAGATAGAAGCATTCTCAGAAACCTCTTTGTGATGTGCGCATTCAAGTCACAGAGTTGAAGCTTCCTTTGGATATAGCAGTTTTGAACCACTCTTTTAGTAGAATCTGCAAGTGGATGTTTGGAGAGCTAAGAGGCCAACACTGGAAAAGGAAATATCTTCACGTAAAAACTAGACGGAAGCATTCTCAGAAACTTCAATGGGCTTTACGCATTCAACTCACAGAATGCAATGTTCCTTTTGAGAGCGCAGTTTTGAAACACTGTTTTGGTAGAATTTGCTAGAGGATGTTTGGAGCGATGTGAGGCCTTTGCTGGAAAAGGAAATATCTTCACATAGAACCTAGACAGAAGCATTCTCAGAAACTCCTTTGTGATGAGTGCATTCAAATCACAGACTTGAACCTTCGTTTTGAAAGAGCGGTTTTGAAACACTCTTTTTGTAGAATCTGCAAGTGGATATTTGCAGCGCTTTGAGGCCTATGCTGGAAAATGAAATATCTTCACCTAAAAACTAGACGGAAGCATTCTCAGAAACTTCTTTGTGATGAGTGCATTCAACTCACAGAGTTGAAGCTTCCTTTTGATAGAGCAGTTTTGAAACACTCTTTTAGCAGCATCTGAAAGTGGATATTTGGAGCGCTTTGAGGCCAATGCTGGAAAACGAAATCTCATCACATAAAAACTCGACAGAAGCATTCTCTGAAACTTCTTTGTGATGAGTGCATTCAACTCACAGAGCTGAAGCTTCCTTTTGATAGAGCAGTTTTGAAACACACTTTTAGCAGCATCTGAAAGTGGATATTTGGAGCGCTTTGAGGCCAATGCTGGAAAACGAAATCTCATCACATAAAAACTCGACAGAAGCATTCTCTGAAACTTCTTTGTGATGAGTGCATTCAACTCACAGACTCGAACGTTTCTTTTGATAGAACAGTTTTGAAACACTCCTTTTGTAGAATCTGCAATTGTTTATTTGGAGCGCTTTGAGGCCTATGTTGGAAAAGGACATATCTTCACATCAAAAGTAGACAGACGCATTCTCAGAAACTTCTTTGTGATGAGTGCATTGAACTCACAGAGTTGAACCTACCTATTGATAGATAAGTTTGAGAAACCCTTTTTGTAGAATCTGCAAGTGAATATTTGGCGCGATTTGAGGCCTATGCTGGAAATGGAAATATCTTCACATGAAAACTAGACAGATGAATTCTCAGAAACGTCTTTGTGATGAGTGCATTCAACTCACAGACTTGAAGCCTCCTTTTGAAAGAACAGTTTCGAAACAATCCTTTTGTAGAATCTGCAAGTGGATATTTGCAGCGCTTTGAGGGCTATGCTGGAAAAGTAATATCTTCACCTAAAAACTAGACAGAAGCGTCCTCAGAAACTTCTTTGTGATGTCTGCATTGAACTCACAGAGCTGAACCTTTCTTTTGATACAGAAGTTTTGAAACACTCTTTTCGTAGAATCTTCAAGTGGATGTATGGAGTGCTTTGAGGCCTATGCTGGAAAAGGAAATATCTTCACGTAGAAACTAGACAAAAGCATTCTTAGAAAGTTCCCTGTGCTTTGTGCATTCAACTCACAGAGTTGAACATTCCCTTTGATAGAGCAGTTTTGAAACACTCTTTTTGTAGAATCTGCAAGTGGATATTTGGAGCGCTTTGAGGCCTATGCTGCCAAAGGAAATATCATTGCACACAAACTAGATGGAAGCGTTCTCAGAAACTACTTTGTGATGAGTGCATTCAACTCGCAGAGTTGAACCTTCCTTCCGATAGACCAGTTTTGAAACGCTGTTTTTGTAGAATCCGCAAGTGGCTATTTGGAGCTCTTTGAGGCTTATGCTGGAAAAGGAAATATCTTCATCTACAAAGTAGACAGAAGCATTCTCAGAAACTTCTTTGTCATGTGGGGATTGAACTCACAGAGTTCAACATTCCTTTTCATAGAGCAGTTTGGCAACACTCTTTTTGTGGAAAGTGCAAGTGGATATTTGGTGCGATGGCGGCATCTAGTGGATAAGGAAATACATTCAGATGAAAACAAGATCGAACCATTCTCAGAAACTTCTTTGTGATGACTGCATTCTACTCACAGAGTTGAACCTTCCTTTTGATAGAACAGTTTTGAAACACTCTCTTTGTGGAATCTGCAAGTGGCTATTTGGAGCGCTTTGAGGCCTATGCTGGAAAAGGAAATATCTTCACATAAAACCTAGACAGAAGTATTCCCAGAAAGTTTTTCTGATGTGCGCATTCAACTCACCGAGTTGAACCTTCCTTTCGATACAGCAGTTTTGAAACACTCTTTTTGTAGTATCTGCGAGCGGATATTTGGAGTGCTTTGAGTGCTACACTGCAAAAGCAAATATCTTCACTTAGAATCTTGACAGAAGAATTCTCAGAGATTTCCCTAGGCTGTCTGCATTCAACTCACAGGGTTGAACCTTCCTTTTGATAGAACAGTTTTGAAACACTCTTGCGGTAGAATCTGCAAGTCGATATTTGGAAGGTTTGGAGGCCTATCCTGGGAAAGGAAATATCTTCCCATCAAAACTAGATAGAAGCATTCTCAGAAACCTCTTTGTGATGTGCGCATTCAAGTCACAGAGTTGAAGCTTCCTTTGGATATAGCAGTTTTGAACCACTCTTTTAGTAGAATCTGCAAGTGGATGTTTGGAGAGCTAAGAGGCCAACACTGGAAAAGGAAATATCTTCACGTAAAAACTAGACGGAAGCATTCTCAGAAACTACAATGGGCTTTACGCATTCAACTCGCAGAATGCAATGTTCCTTTTGATAGCGCAGATTTGAAACACTGTTTTGGTAGAATTTGCTAGAGGATGTTTGGAGCGATGTGAGGCCTTTGCTGGAAAAGGAAATATCTTCACATAGAACCTAGACAGAAGCATTCTCAGAAACTCCTTTGTGATGAGTGCATTCAAATCACAGACTTGAACCTTCGTTTTGAAAGAGCGGTTTTGAAACACTCTTTTTGTAGAATCTGCAAGTGGATATTTGGAGCGCTTTGAGGCCTATGCTGGAAAATGAAATATCTTCACGTAAAACCTAGACAGAAGTATTCCCAGAAAGTTTTTCTGATGTGCGCATTCAACTCACCGAGTTGAACCTTCCTTTAGATACAGCAGTTTTGAAACACTCTTTTTGTAGTATCTGCGAGGGGATATTTGGAGTGCTTTGAGTGCTACCCTGCAAAAGCAAATATCTTCACTTAGAATCTAGACAGAATAATTCTCAGAGATTTCCCTATGCTCTCTGCATTCAACTCACAGGATTGAACCTTCCTTTTGATAGAACAGTTTTGAAACACTCTTGCGGTAGAATCTGCAAGTTGATATTTGGAGCGCTTTGAGGCCTATGCTGGAAAATGAAATATCTTCACCTAAAAACTAGACGGAAGCATTCTCAGAAACTCCTTTGGGATGAGTGCATTCAACTCACAGAGTTGAAGCTTCCTTTTGATAGAGCAGTTTTGAAACACTCTTTTGGCAGCATCTGAAAGTGGATAATTGGAGCGCTTTGAGGCCAATGCTGGAAAACGAAATCTCATCACATAAAAACTCGACAGAAGCATTCTCTGAAACTTCTTTGTGATGATTGCATTCAACTCACAGACTCGAACGTTTCTTTTGATAGAACAGTTTTGAAACACTCCTTTTGTAGAATCTGCAAGTGTTTATTTGGAGCGCTTTGAGGCCTATGTTGGAAAAGGACATATCTTCACATCAAAAGTAGGCAGACGCATTCGCAGAAACTTCTTTGTGATGAGTGCATTGAACTCACAGAGTTGAACCTACCTATTGATAGAGAAGTTTTGAAACACCCTTTTTGTAGAATCTGCAAGTGAATATTTGGCGCGATTAGAGGCCTATGCTGGAAATGGAAATATCTTCACATGAAAACTAGACAGATGAATTCCCAGAAACGTCTTTGTGATGAGTGCATTCAACTAACAGACGTGAAGCCTGCTTTTGAAAGAGCCGTTTCGAAACACTCTTTTTGTAGAATCTGCAAGTGGATATTTGGAGCGCTTTGAGGGCTATGCTGGAAAAGTTAATATCTTCACCTAAAAACTAGACAGAAGCCTACTCAGAAACTTCTTTGTGATGTCTGCATTGAACTCACAGAGCTAAACCTTTCTTTTGATACAGAAGTTTTGAAACACTCTTTTCGTAGAATCTTCAAGTGGATGTATGGAGTGCTTTGAGGCCTATGCTGGAAAAGGAAATATCTTCACGTAGAAACTAGACAAAAGCATTCTCAGAAAGTTCCCTGTGCTTTGTGCATTCAACTGACGAAGTTGGACACGCCCTTGGATAGAGCAGTTTTGAAACACTCTTTTTGTAGAATCTGCAAGTGGATATTTGGAGCGCTTTGAGGCCTATGCTGCCAAAGGAAATATCATTGCACACAAACTAGATGGAAGCGTTCTCAGAAACTACTTTGTGATGAGTGCATTCAACTCGCAGAGTTGAACCTTCCTTTCGATAGACCAGTTTTGAAACGCTGTTTTTGTAGAATCCGCAAGTGGCTATTTGGAGCTCTTTGAGGCTTATGCTGGAAAAGGAAATATCTTCATCTACAAAGTAGACAGAAGCATTCTCAGAAACTTCTTTGTCATGTGGGGATTGAACTCACAGAGTTGAACATTCCTTTTCATAGAGCAGTTTTGCAACACCCTTTCGGTGGAAAGTGAAAGTGCTTATTTGGTGTGATGGCGGCATCTAGTGTATAAGGAAATACATTCAAATGAAAACAAGATCGAAAAATTCTCAGAAACTTGTTTGTGATGACTGCATTCTACTCACAGAGTTGAACCTTCCTTTTGATAGAACAGTTTTGAAACACTCTTTTTGTGGAATCTGCAAGTGGCTATTTGGAGCGCTTTGAGGCCTATGCTGGAAAAGGAAATATCTTCACATAAAACCTAGACAGAAGTATTCCCAGAAAGTTTTTCTGATGTGCGCATTCAACTCACCGAGTTGAACCTTCCTTTCGATACAGCAGTTTTGAAACACTCTTTTTGTAGTGTCTGCGAGTGGATATTTGGAGTGCTTTGAGTGCTACAATGCAGAAGCAAATATCTTCACTTAGAATCTAGACAGAAGAATTCTCAGAGACTTCCCTGGGCTCTCTGCATTCAACTCACAGAGTTGAACCTTCCTTTTGATAGAACAGTTTTGAAACACTCTTGTGGTAGAATCTGCAAGTCGATATTTGGAACGTTTGGAGGCCTATCCTGGGAAAGGAAATATCTTCCAATCAAAACTAGATAGAAGCATTCTCAGAAACGTCTTTGTGATGTGCGCATTCAAGTCACAGAGTTGAAGCTTCCTTTGGATATAGCAGTTTTGAACCACTCTTTTAGTAGAATCTGCAAGTGGATGTTTGGAGAGCTAAGAGGCCAACACTGGAAAAGGAAACATCTTTACGTAAAAACTAGACGGAAGCATTCTCAGAAACTTCAATGGGCTTTACGCATTCAACTCACAGAATGCAATGTTCCTTTTGAGAGCGCAGTTTTAAAACACTGTTTTTGTAGAATTTGCTAGAGGATGTTTGGAGCGATGTGAGGCCTTTGCTGGAAAAGGAAATATCTTCACATACAACCTAGACAGAAGCATTCTCAGAAACTCCTTTGTGATGAGTGCATTCGAATCACAGACTTGAACCTTCGTTTTGTTAGAGCGGTTTTGAAACACTCTTTTTGTAGAATCTGCAAGTGGATATTTGGAGCGTTTTGAGGCCTATGCTGGAAAATGAAATATCTTCACCTAAAAACCAGACGGAAGCATTCTCAGAAACTTCTTTGTGATGAGTGCATTCAACTCACAGAGTTAAAGCTTCCTTTTGATAGAGCAGTTTTGAAACACTCTTTTAGCAGCATCTGAAAGTGGGTATTTGGAGTGCTTTGAGGCCAAGGCTGGAAAACGAAATATCATCACATAAAAACTCGACAGAAGCATTCTCTGAAACTTCTTTGTGATGAGTGCGTTCAACTCACAGACTCGAGCGTTTCTTTTGATAGAACAGTTTTGAAACACTCCTTTTGTAGAATCTGCAAGTGTTTATTTGGAGCGCTTTGAGGCCTATGTTGGAAAAGGACATATCTTCACATCAAAAGTACACAGACGCATTCTCAGAAACTTCTTTGTGATGAGTGCATTGAACTCACAGAGTTGAACCTACCTATTGATAGAGAAGTTTTGAAACACCCTTTTTGTAGAATCTGCAAGTGAATATTTGGCGCGATTAGAGGCCTATGCTGGAAATGGAAATATCTTCACATGAAAACTAGACAGATGAATTCTCAGAAACGTCTTTGTGATGAGTGCATTCAACTCACAGACTTGAAGCCTCCTTTTGAAAGAGCAGTTTCGAAACACTCTTTTTGTAGAATCTGCAAGTGGATATTTGGAGCGCTTTGAGGGCTATGCTGGAAAAGTTAATATCTTCACCTAAAAACTAGACAGAAGCCTACTCAGAAACTTCTCTGTTATGTCTGCATTGATCTCACAGAGCTGAAGCTTCCTTTTGATAGAGCAGTTTTGAAACACACTTTTAGCAGCATCTGAAAGTGGATATTTGGAGCGCTTTGAGGCCAATGCTGGAAAACGAAATCTCATCACATAAAAACTCGACAGAAGCATTCTCTGAAACTTCTTTGTGATGAGTGCATTCAACTCACAGACTCGAACGTTTCTTTTGATAGAACAGTTTTGAAACACTCCTTTTGTAGAATCTGCAATTGTTTATTTGGAGCGCTTTGAGGCCTATGTTGGAAAAGGACATATCTTCACATCAAAAGTAGACAGTCGCATTCTCAGAAACTTCTTTGTGATGAGTGCATTGAACTCACAGAGTTGAACCTACCTATTGATAGATAACTTTGAGAAACCCTTTTTGTAGAATCTGCAAGTGAATATTTGGCGCGATTTGAGGCCTATGCTGGAAATGGAAATATCTTCACATGAAAACTAGACAGATGAATTCTCAGAAACGTCTTTGTGATGAGTGCATTCAACTCACAGACTTGAAGCCTCCTTTTGAAAGAACAGTTTCGAAACAATCCTTTTGTAGAATCTGCAAGTGGATATTTGCAGCGCTTTGAGGGCTATGCTGGAAAAGTAATATCTTCACCTAAAAACTAGACAGAAGCGTCCTCAGAAACTTCTTTGTGATGTCTGCATTGAACTCACAGAGCTGAACCTTTCTTTTGATACAGAAGTTTTGAAACACTCTTTTCGTTGAATCTTCAAGTGGATGTATGGAGTGCTTTGAGGCCTATGCTGGAAAAGGAAATATCTTCACGTAGAAACTAGACAAAAGCATTCTCAGAAAGTTCCCTGTGCTTTGTGCATTCAACTCACAGAGTTGAACATTCCCTTTGATAGAGCAGTTTTGAAACACTCTTTTTGTAGAATCTGCAAGTGGATATTTGGAGCGCTTTGAGGCCTATGCTGCCAAAGGAAATATCATTGCACACAAACTAGATGGAAGCGTTCTCAGAAACTACTTTGTGATGAGTGCATTCAACTCGCAGAGTTGAACCTTCCTTCCGATAGACCAGTTTTGAAACGCTGTTTTTGTAGAATCCGCAAGTGGCTATTTGGAGCTCTTTGAGGCTTATGCTGGAAAAGGAAATATCTTCATCTACAAAGTAGACAGAAGCATTCTCAGAAACTTCTTTGTCATGTGGGGATTGAACTCACAGAGTTCAACATTCCTTTTCATAGAGCAGTTTGGCAACACTCTTTTTGTGGAAAGTGCAAGTGGATATTTGGTGCGATGGCGGCATCTAGTGGATAAGGAAATACATTCAGATGAAAACAAGATCGAACCATTCTCAGAAACTTCTTTGTGATGACTGCATTCTACTCACAGAGTTGAACCTTCCTTTTGATAGAACAGTTTTGAAACACTCTCTTTGTGGAATCTGCAAGTGGCTATTTGGAGCGCTTTGAGGCCTATGCTGGAAAAGGAAATATCTTCACATAAAACCTAGACAGAAGTATTCCCAGAAAGTTTTTCTGATGTGCGCATTCAACTCACCGAGTTGAACCTTCCTTTCGATACAGCAGTTTTGAAACACTCTTTTTGTAGTATCTGCGAGCGGATATTTGGAGTGCTTTGAGTGCTACACTGCAAAAGCAAATATCTTCACTTAGAATCTTGACAGAAGAATTCTCAGAGATTTCCCTAGGCTGTCTGCATTCAACTCACAGGGTTGAACCTTCCTTTTGATAGAACAGTTTTGAAACACTCTTGCGGTAGAATCTGCAAGTCGATATTTGGAAGGTTTGGAGGCCTATCCTGGGAAAGGAAATATCTTCCCATCAAAACTAGATAGAAGCATTCTCAGAAACCTCTTTGTGATGTGCGCATTCAAGTCACAGAGTTGAAGCTTCCTTTGGATATAGCAGTTTTGAACCACTCTTTTAGTAGAATCTGCAAGTGGATGTTTGGAGAGCTAAGAGGCCAACACTGGAAAAGGAAATATCTTCACGTAAAAACTAGACGGAAGCATTCTCAGAAACTACAATGGGCTTTACGCATTCAACTCACAGAATGCAATGTTCCTTTTGATAGCGCAGATTTGAAACACTGTTTTGGTAGAATTTGCTAGAGGATGTTTGGAGCGATGTGAGGCCTTTGCTGGAAAAGGAAATATCTTCACATAGAACCTAGACAGAAGCATTCTCAGAAACTCCTTTGTGATGAGTGCATTCAAATCACAGACTTGAACCTTCGTTTTGAAAGAGCGGTTTTGAAACACTCTTTTTGTAGAATCTGCAAGTGGATATTTGGAGCGCTTTGAGGCCTATGCTGGAAAATGAAATATCTTCACGTAAAACCTAGACAGAAGTATTCCCAGAAAGTTTTTCTGATGTGCGCATTCAACTCACCGAGTTGAACCTTCCTTTAGATACAGCAGTTTTGAAACACTCTTTTTGTAGTATCTGCGAGGGGATATTTGGAGTGCTTTGAGTGCTACCCTGCAAAAGCAAATATCTTCACTTAGAATCTAGACAGAATAATTCTCAGAGATTTCCCTATGCTCTCTGCATTCAACTCACAGGATTGAACCTTCCTTTTGATAGAACAGTTTTGAAACACTCTTGCGGTAGAATCTGCAAGTCGATATTTGGAGCGCTTTGAGGCCTATGCTGGAAAATGAAATATCTTCACCTAAAAACTAGACGGAAGCATTCTCAGAAACTTCTTTGTGATGAGTGCATTCAACTCACAGAGTTGAAGCTTCCTTTTGATAGAGCAGTTTTGAAACACTCTTTTGGCAGCATCTGAAAGTGGATAATTGGAGCGCTTTGAGGCCAATGCTGGAAAACGAAATCTCATCACATAAAAACTCGACAGAAGCATTCTCTGAAACTTCTTTGTGATGATTGCATTCAACTCACAGACTCGAACGTTTCTTTTGATAGAACAGTTTTGAAACACTCCTTTTGTAGAATCTGCAAGTGTTTATTTGGAGCGCTTTGAGGCCTATGTTGGAAAAGGACATATCTTCACATCAAAAGTAGGCAGACGCATTCGCAGAAACTTCTTTGTGATGAGTGCATTGAACTCACAGAGTTGAACCTACCTATTGATAGAGAAGTTTTGAAACACCCTTTTTGTAGAATCTGCAAGTGAATATTTGGCGCGATTAGAGGCCTATGCTGGAAATGGAAATATCTTCACATGAAAACTAGACAGATGAATTCTCAGAAACGTCTTTGTGATGAGTGCATTCAACTAACAGACGTGAAGCCTGCTTTTGAAAGAGCCGTTTCGAAACACTCTTTTTGTAGAATCTGCAAGTGGATATTTGGAGCGCTTTGAGGGCTATGCTGGAAAAGTTAATATCTTCACCTAAAAACTAGACAGAAGCCTACTCAGAAACTTCTTTGTGATGTCTGCATTGAACTCACAGAGCTAAACCTTTCTTTTGATACAGAAGTTTTGAAACACTCTTTTCGTAGAATCTTCAAGTGGATGTATGGAGTGCTTTGAGGCCTATGCTGGAAAAGGAAATATCTTCACGTAGAAACTAGACAAAAGCATTCTCAGAAAGTTCCCTGTGCTTTGTGCATTCAACTGACGAAGTTGGACACGCCCTTGGATAGAGCAGTTTTGAAACACTCTTTTTGTAGAATCTGCAAGTGGATATTTGGAGCGCTTTGAGGCCTATGCTGCCAAAGGAAATATCATTGCACACAAACTAGATGGAAGCGTTCTCAGAAACTACTTTGTGATGAGTGCATTCAACTCGCAGAGTTGAACCTTCCTTTCGATAGACCAGTTTTGAAACGCTGTTTTTGTAGAATCCGCAAGTGGCTATTTGGAGCTCTTTGAGGCTTATGCTGGAAAAGGAAATATCTTCAACTACAAAGTAGACAGAAGCATTCTCAGAAACTTCTTTGTCATGTGGGGATTGAACTCACAGAGTTGAACATTCCTTTTCATAGAGCAGTTTTGCAACACCCTTTCGGTGGAAAGTGAAAGTGCTTATTTGGTGTGATGGCGGCATCTAGTGTATAAGGAAACACATTCAAATGAAAACAAGATCGAAAAATTCTCAGAAACTTGTTTGTGATGACTGCATTCTACTCACAGAGTTGAACCTTCCTTTTGATAGAACAGTTTTGAAACACTCTTTTTGTGGAATCTGCAAGTGGCTATTTGGAGCGCTTTGAGGCCTATACTGGAAAAGGAAATATCTTCACATAAAACCTAGACAGAAGTATTCCCAGAAAGTTTTTCTGATGTGCGCATTCAACTCACCGAGTTGAACCTTCCTTTCGATACAGCAGTTTTGAAACACTCTTTTTGTAGTGTCTGCGAGTGGATATTTGGAGTGCTTTGAGTGCTACAATGTAGAAGCAAATATCTTCACTTAGAATCTAGACAGAAGAATTCTCAGAGACTTCCCTGGGCTCTCTGCATTCAACTCACAGAGTTGAACCTTCCTTTTGATAGAACAGTTTTGAAACACTCTTGTGGTAGAATCTGCAAGTCGATATTTGGAACGTTTGGAGGCCTATCCTGGGAAAGGAAATATCTTCCAATCAAAACTAGATAGAAGCATTCTCAGAAACGTCTTTGTGATGTGCGCATTCAAGTCACAGAGTTGAAGCTTCCTTTGGATATAGCAGTTTTGAACCACTCTTTTAGTAGAATCTGCAAGTGGATGTTTGGAGAGCTAAGAGGCCAACACTGGAAAAGGAAACATCTTTACGTAAAAACTAGACGGAAGCATTCTCAGAAACTTCAATGGGCTTTACGCATTCAACTCACAGAATGCAATGTTCCTTTTGAGAGCGCAGTTTTAAAACACTGTTTTTGTAGAATTTGCTAGAGGATGTTTGGAGCGATGTGAGGCCTTTGCTGGAAAAGGAAATATCTTCACATACAACCTAGACAGAAGCATTCTCAGAAACTCCTTTGTGATGAGTGCATTCGAATCACAGACTTGAACCTTCGTTTTGTTAGAGCGGTTTTGAAACACTCTTTTTGTAGAATCTGCAAGTGGATATTTGGAGCGTTTTGAGGCCTATGCTGGAAAATGAAATATCTTCACCTAAAAACCAGACGGAAGCATTCTCAGAAACTTCTTTGTGATGAGTGCATTCAACTCACAGAGTTAAAGCTTCCTTTTGATAGAGCAGTTTTGAAACACTCTTTTAGCAGCATCTGAAAGTGGGTATTTGGAGTGCTTTGAGGCCAAGGCTGGAAAACGAAATATCATCACATAAAAACTCGACAGAAGCATTCTCTGAATCTTCTTTGTGATGAGTGCGTTCAACTCACAGACTCGAGCGTTTCTTTTGATAGAACAGTTTTGAAACACTCCTTTTGTAGAATCTGCAAGTGTTTATTTGGAGCGCTTTGAGGCCTATGTTGGAAAAGGACATATCTTCACATCAAAAGTACACAGACGCATTCTCAGAAACTTCTTTGTGATGAGTGCATTGAACTCGCAGAGTTGAACCTACTTATTGATAGAGAAGTTTTGAAACACCCTTTTTGTAGAATCTGCAAGTGAATATTTGGTGCGATTTGAGGCCTATGCTGGAAATGGAAATATCTTCACATGAAAACTAGACAGATGAATTCTCAGAAACGTCTTTGTGATGAGTGCATTCAACTAACAGACTTGAAGCCTCCTTTTGAAAGAACAGTTTCGAAACACTCTTTTTGTAGAATCTGCAAGTGGATATTTGCAGCGATTTGAGGGCTATGCTGCAAAAGTAATATCTTCACCTAAAAACTAGACAGAAGCGAACTCAGAAACTTCTTTGTGACGTCTGCATTGAACTCACAGAGCTGAACCTTTCTTTTGATACAGAAGTTTTGAAACACTCTTTTCGTAGAATCTTCAAGTTGATGTATGTAGTGCTTTGAGGCCTATGCTGGAAAAGCAAATATCTTCACGTAGAAACTAGACAAAAGCATTCTCAGAAAGTTCCCTGTGCTTTGTGCATTCAACTCACAGAGTTGAACATTCCCTTTGATAGAGCAGTTTTGAAACACTCTTTTTGTAGAATCTGCAAGTGGATATTTGGAGCGCTTTGAGGCCTATGCTGCCAAAGGAAATATCATTGCACACAAACTAGATGGAAGCGTTCTCAGAAACTACTTTGTGATGAGTGCATTCAACTCGCAGAGTTGAACCTTCCTTTCGATAGACCAGTTTTGAAACGCTGTTTTTGTAGAATCCGCAAGTGGCTATTTGGAGCTCTTTGAGGCTTATGCTGGAAAAGGAAATATCTTCATCTACAAAGTAGACAGAAGCATTCTCAGAAACTTCTTTGTCATGTGGGGATTGAACTCACAGAGTTGAACATTCCTTTTCATAGAGCAGTTTGGCAACACTCTTTTTGTGGAAAGTGCAAGTGGATATTTGGTGCGATGGCGGCATCTAGTGGATAAGGAAATACATTCAGATGAAAACAAGATCGAACCATTCTCAGAAACTTCTTTGTGATGACTGCATTCTACTCACAGAGTTGAACCTTCCTTTTGATAGAACAGTTTTGAAACACTCTCTTTGTGGAATCTGCAAGTGGCTATTTGGAGCGCTTTGAGGCCTATGCTGGAAAAGGAAATATCTTCACATAAAACCTAGACAGAAGTATTCCCAGAAAGTTTTTCTGATGTGCGCATTCAACTCACCGAGTTGAACCTTCCTTTCGATACAGCAGTTTTGAAACACTCTTTTTGTAGTATCTGCGAGCGGATATTTGGAGTGCTTTGAGTGCTACACTGCAAAAGCAAATATCTTCACTTAGAATCTAGACAGAAGAATTCTCAGAGATTTCCCTGGGCTCTCTGCATTCAACTCACACGGTTGAACCTTCCTTTTGATAGAACAGTTTTGAAACACTCTTGCGGTAGAAGCTGCAAGTCGATATTTGGAAGGTTTGGAGGCCTATCCTGGGAAAGGAAATATCTTCCCATCAAAACTAGATAGAAGCATTCTCAGAAACCTCTTTGTGATGTGCGCATTCAAGTCACAGAGTTGAAGCTTCCTTTGGATATAGCAGTTTTGAACCACTCTTTTAGTAGAATCTGCAAGTGGATGTTTGGAGAGCTAAGAGGCCAACACTGGAAAAGGAAATATCTTCACGTAAAAACTAGACGGAAGCATTCTCAGAAACTTCAATGGGCTTTACGCATTCAACTCACAGAATGCAATGTTCCTTTTGAGAGCGCAGTTTTGAAACACTGTTTTGGTAGAATTTGCTAGAGGATGTTTGGAGCGATGTGAGGCCTTTGCTGGAAAAGGAAATATCTTCACATAGAACCTAGACAGAAGCATTCTCAGAAACTCCTTTGTGATGAGTGCATTCAAATCACAGACTTGAACCTTCGTTTTGAAAGAGCGGTTTTGAAACACTCTTTTTGTAGAATCTGCAAGTGGATATTTGCAGCGCTTTGAGGCCTATGCTGGAAAATGAAATATCTTCACCTAAAAACTAGACGGAAGCATTCTCAGAAACTTCTTTGTGATGAGTGCATTCAACTCACAGAGTTGAAGCTTCCTTTTGATAGAGCAGTTTTGAAACACTCTTTTAGCAGCATCTGAAAGTGGATATTTGGAGCGCTTTGAGGCCAATGCTGGAAAACGAAATCTCATCACATAAAAACTCGACAGAAGCATTCTCTGAAACTTCTTTGTGATGAGTGCATTCAACTCACAGACTCGAACGTTTCTTTTGATAGAGCAGTTTAGAAACACTCCTTTTGTAGAATCTGCAAGTGTTTATTTGGAGCGCTTTGAGGCCTATGTTGGAAAAGGACATATCTTCACATCAAAAGTAGACAGACGCATTCTCAGAAACTCCTTTGTGATGAGTGCATTGAACTCACAGAGTTGAACCTACCTATTGATAGAGAAGTTTTGAAACACCCTTTTTGTAGAATCAGCAAGTGAATATTTGGCGCGATTAGAGGCCTATGCTGGAAATGGAAATATCTTCACATGAAAACTAGACAGATGAATTCTCAGAAACGTCTTTGTGATGAGTGCATTCAACTCACAGACTTGAAGCCTCCTTTTGAAAGAACAGTTTCGAAACACTCTTTTTGTAGAATCTGCAAGTGGATATTTGGAGCGCTTTGAGGGCTATGCTGGAAAAGTTCATATCTTCACCTAAAAGCTAGACAGAAGCCTACTCAGAAACTTCTTTGTTATGTCTGCATTGAACTCACAGAGCTGAACCTTTCTTTTGATACAGAAGTTTTGAAACACTCTTTTCGTAGAATCTTCAAGTGGATGTATGGAGTGCTTTGAGGCCTGTGCTGGAAAAGGAAATATCTTCACGTAGAAACTAGATAAAAGCATTCTCAGAAGGTTCCCTGTGCTTTGTGCATTCAACTCACAGAGTTGAACATTCCCTTTGATAGAGCAGTTTTGAAACACTCTTTTTGTAGAATCTGCAAGTGGCTATTTGGAGCGCTTTGAGGCCTATGCTGCCAAAGGAAATATCCTTGCACACAAACTAGATGGAAGCGTTCTCAGAAACTACTTTGTGATGAGTGCATTCAATTCGCAGAGTTGAACCTTCCTTTCGATAGACCAGTTTTGAAACGCTGTTTTTGTAGACTCCGCAAGTGGCTATTTGGAGCTCTTTGAGGCTTATGCTGGAAAAGGAAATATCTTCATCTACAAAGTAGACAGAAGCATTCTCAGAAACTCCTTTGTCATGTGGGGATTGAACTCACAGAGTTGAACATTCCTTTTCACAGAGCAGTTTGGCAACACTCTTTTAGTGGAAAGTGCAAGTGGATACTTGGTGCGATGGCGGCATCTAGTGGATAAGGAAATACATTCAGATGAAAACAAGATCGAACCATTCTCAGAAACTTCTTTGTGATGACTGCATTCTACTCACAGAGTTGAACCTTCCTTTTGATAGAACAGTTTTGAAACACTCTCTTTGTGGAATCTGCAAGTGGCTATTTGGAGCGCTTTGAGGCCTATGCTGGAAAAGGAAATATCTTCACATAAAACCTAGACAGAAGTATTCCCAGAAAGTTTTCCTGATTTGCGCATTCAACTCACCGAGTTGAACCTTCCTTTCGATACAGCAGTTTTGAAACACTCTTTTTGTAGTATCTGCGAGCGGATATTTGGAGTGCTTTGAGTGCTACACTGCAAAAGCAAATATCTTCACTTAGAATCTAGACAGAAGAATTCTCAGAGATTTCCCTAGGCTGTCTGCATTCAACTCACAGGGTTGAACCTTCCTTTTGATAGAACAGTTTTGAAACACTCTTGCGGTAGAAGCTGCAAGTCGATATTTGGAACGTTTCGAGGCCTATCCTGGGAAAGGAAATATCTTCCCATCAAAACTAGATAGAAGCATTCTCAGAAACCTCTTTGTGATGTGCGCATTCCAGTCACAGAGTTGAAGCTTCCTTTGGATATAGCAGTTTTGAACCACTCTTTTAGTAGAATCTGCAAGTGGATGTTTGGAGAGCTAAGAGGCCAACACTGGAAAAGGAAATATCTTCACGTAACAACTAGACAGAAGCATTCTCAGAAACTTCAATGGGCTTTACGCATTCAACTCACAGAATGCAATGTTCCTTTTGAGAGCGCAGTTTTCAAACACTGTTTTTGTAGAATTTGCTAGAGGATGTTTGGAGCGATGTGAGGCCTTTGCTGGAAAAGGAAATATCTTCACATAGAACCTAGACAGAAGCATTCTCAGAAACTCCTTTGTGATGAGTGCATTCAAATCACAGACTTGAACCTTCGTTTTGAAAGAGCGGTTTTGAAACACTCTTTTTGTAGAATCTGCAAGTGGATATTTGGAGCGCTTTGAGGCCTATGCTGGAAAATGAAATATCTTCACCTAAAAACTAGACGGAAGCATTCTCAGAAACTTCTTTGTGATGAGTGCGTTCAACTCACAGAGTTGAAGCATCCTTTTGATAGAGCAGTTTTGAAACACTCTTTTAGCAGCATCTGAAAGTGGATATTTGGAGCGCTTTGAGGCCAGTGCTGGAAAAGGAAATCTCATCACATAAAAACTCGACAGAAGAATTCTCTGAAACTTCTTTGTGATGAGTGCATTCAACTCACAGACTCGAACGTTTCTTTTGATAGAACAGTTTTGAAACACTCCTTTTGTAGAATCTGCAAGTGTTTATTTAGAGCGCTTTGAGGCCTATGTTGGAAAAGGACATATCTTCACATCAAAAGTAGACACACGCATTCTCAGAAACTTCTTTGTGATGAGTGCATTGAACTCACAGCTTTGAACCTACCTATTGATAGAGAAGTTTTGAAACACCCTTTTTGTAGAATCTGCAAGTGAATATTTGGCGCGATTAGAGGCCTATGCTGGAAATGGAAATATCTTCACATGAAAACTAGACAGATGAATTCTCAGAAACGTCTTTGTGATGAGTGCATTCAACTCACAGACTTGAAGCCTCCTTTTGAAAGAACAGTTTCGAAACACTCTTTTTGTAGAATCTGCAAGTGGATATTTGGAGCGCTTTGAGGGCTATGCTGGAAAAGTAATATCTTCACCTAAAAACTAGACAGAAGCGTACTCAGAAACGTCTTTGTGACGTTTGCATTGAACTCACAGAGCTGAACCTTTCCTTGATACAGAAGTTTTGAAACACTTTTTTCGGTGAATCTTCAAGTTGATGTATGGAGTGCTTTGAGGCCTATGCTGGAAAAGGAAATATCTTCACGTAGAAACTAGACAAAAGCATTCTCAGAAAGTTCCCTGTGCTTTGTGCATTCAACTCACAGAGTTGAACCTTCCTTTTGATAGAACAGTTTTGAAACACTCTCTTTGTGGGATCTGCAAGTGGCTATTTGGAGCGCTTTGAGGCCTATGCTGGAAAAGGAAATATCTTCACATAAAACCTAGACAGAAGTATTCCCAGAAAGTTTTTCTGATGTGCGCGTTCAACTCACCGAGTTGAACCTTCCTTTCGATACAGCAGTTTTGAAACACTCTTTTTGTAGTATCTGCGAGCGGATATTTGGAGTGCTTTGAGTGCTACACTGCAAAAGCAAATATCTTCACTTAGAATCTAGACAGAAGAATTTTCAGAGATTTCCCTAGGCTGTCTGCATTCAACTCACAGGGTTGAACCTTCCTTTTGATAGAACAGTTTTGAAACACTCTTGCGGTAGAAGCTGCAAGTCGATATTTGGAAGGTTTGGAGGCCTATCCTGGGAAAGGAAATATCTTCCCATCAAAATTAGATAGAAGCATTCTCAGAAACCTCTTTGTGATGTGCGCATTCAAGTCACAGAGTTGAAGCTTCCTTTGGATATAGCAGTTTTGAACCACTCTTTTAGTAGAATCTGCAAGTGGATGTTTGGAGAGCTAAGAGGCCAACACTGGAAAAGGAAATATCTTCACGTAAAAACTAGACGGAAGCATTCTCAGAAACTTCAATGGGCTTTACGCATTCAACTCACAGAATGCAATGTTCCTTTTGAGAGCGCAGTTTTGAAACACTGTTTTGGTAGAATTTGCTAGAGGATGTTTGGAGCGATGTGAGGCCTTTGCTGGAAAAGGAAATATCTTCACATAGAACCTAGACAGAAGCATTCTCAGAAACTCCTTTGTGATGAGTGCATTCAAATCACAGACTTGAACCTTCGTTTTGAAAGAGCGGTTTTGAAACACTCTTGCGGTAGAATCTGCAAGTGGATATTTGGAGCGCTTTGAGGCCTATGCTGGAAAATGAAATATCTTCAGCTAAAAACTAGACGGAAGCATTCTCAGAAACTTCTTTGTGATGAGTGCATTCAACTCACAGAGTTGAAGCTTCCTTTTGATAGAGCAGTTTTGAAACACTCTTTTAGCAGCATCTGAAAGTGGATATTTGGAGCGCTTTGAGGCCAATGCTGGAAAACGAAATCTCATCACATAAAAACTCGACAGAAGCATTCTCTGAAACTTCTTTGTGATGAGTGCATTCAACTCACAGACTCGAACGTTTCTTTTGATAGAACAGTTTAGAAACACTCCTTTTGTAGAATCTGCAAGTGTTTATTTGGAGCGCTTTGAGGCCTATGTTGGAAAAGGACATATCTTCACATCAAAAGTAGACAGACGCATTCTCAGAAACTTCTTTGTGATGAGTGCATTGAACTCACAGAGTTGAACCTACCTATTGATAGAGAAGTTTTGAGAAACCCTTTTTGTAGAATCTGCAAGTGAATATTTGGCGCGATTAGAGGCCTATGCTGGAAATGGAAATATCTTCACATGAAAACTAGACAGATGAATTCTCAGAAACGTCTTTGTGATGAGTGCATTCAACTCACAGACTTGAAGCCTCCTTTTGAAAGAGCAGTTTCGAAACAATCCTTTTGTAGAATCTGCAAGTGGATATTTGCAGCGCTTTGAGGGCTATGCTGGAAAAGTAATATCTTCACCTAAAAACTAGACAGAAGCGTCCTCAGAAACTTCTTTGTGATGTCTGCATTGAACTCACAGAGCTGAACCTTTCTTTTGATACAGAAGTTTTGAAACACTCTTTTCGTAGAATCTTCAAGTGGATGTATGGAGTGCTTTGAGGCCTATGCTGGAAAAGGAAATATCTTCACGTAGAAACTAGACAAAAGCATTCTCAGAAAGTTCCCTGTGCTTTGTGCATTCAACTCACAGAGTTGAACATTCCCTTTGATAGAGCAGTTTTGAAACACTCTTTTTGTAGAATCTGCAAGTGGATATTTGGAGCGCTTTGAGGCCTATGCTGCCAAAGGAAATATCATTGCACACAAACTAGATGGAAGCGTTCTCAGAAACTACTTTGTGATGAGTGCATTCAACTCGCAGAGTTGAACCTTCCTTCCGATAGACCAGTTTTGAAACGCTGTTTTGTAGAATCCGCAAGTGGCTATTTGGAGCTCTTTGAGGCTTATGCTGGAAAAGGAAATATCTTCATCTACAAAGTAGACAGAAGCATTCTCAGAAACTTCTTTGTCATGTGGGGATTGAACTCACAGAGTTCAACATTCCTTTTCATAGAGCAGTTTGGCAACACTCTTTTTGTGGAAAGTGCAAGTGGATATTTGGTGCGATGGCGGCATCTAGTGGATAAGGAAATACATTCAGATGAAAACAAGATCGAACCATTCTCAGAAACTTCTTTGTGATGACTGCATTCTACTCACAGAGTTGAACCTTCCTTTTGATAGAACAGTTTTGAAACACTCTCTTTGTGGAATCTGCAAGTGGCTATTTGGAGCGCTTTGAGGCCTATGCTGGAAAAGGAAATATCTTCACATAAAACCTAGACAGAAGTATTCCCAGAAAGTTTTTCTGATGTGCGCATTCAACTCACCGAGTTGAACCTTCCTTTCGATACAGCAGTTTTGAAACACTCTTTTTGTAGTATCTGCGAGCGGATATTTGGAGTGCTTTGAGTGCTACACTGCAAAAGCAAATATCTTCACTTAGAATCTTGACAGAAGAATTCTCAGAGATTTCCCTAGGCTGTCTGCATTCAACTCACAGGGTTGAACCTTCCTTTTGATAGAACAGTTTTGAAACACTCTTGCGGTAGAATCTGCAAGTCGATATTTGGAAGGTTTGGAGGCCTATCCTGGGAAAGGAAATATCTTCCCATCAAAACTAGATAGAAGCATTCTCAGAAACCTCTTTGTGATGTGCGCATTCAAGTCACAGAGTTGAAGCTTCCTTTGGATATAGCAGTTTTGAACCACTCTTTTAGTAGAATCTGCAAGTGGATGTTTGGAGAGCTAAGAGGCCAACACTGGAAAAGGAAATATCTTCACGTAAAAACTAGACGGAAGCATTCTCAGAAACTACAATGGGCTTTACGCATTCAACTCACAGAATGCAATGTTCCTTTTGATAGCGCAGATTTGAAACACTGTTTTGGTAGAATTTGCTAGAGGATGTTTGGAGCGATGTGAGGCCTTTGCTGGAAAAGGAAATATCTTCACATAGAACCTAGACAGAAGCATTCTCAGAAACTCCTTTGTGATGAGTGCATTCAAATCACAGACTTGAACCTTCGTTTTGAAAGAGCGGTTTTGAAACACTCTTTTTGTAGAATCTGCAAGTGGATATTTGGAGCGCTTTGAGGCCTATGCTGGAAAATGAAATATCTTCACGTAAAACCTAGACAGAAGTATTCCCAGAAAGTTTTTCTGATGTGCGCATTCAACTCACCGAGTTGAACCTTCCTTTAGATACAGCAGTTTTGAAACACTCTTTTTGTAGTATCTGCGAGGGGATATTTGGAGTGCTTTGAGTGCTACCCTGCAAAAGCAAATATCTTCACTTAGAATCTAGACAGAATAATTCTCAGAGATTTCCCTATGCTCTCTGCATTCAACTCACAGGATTGAACCTTCCTTTTGATAGAACAGTTTTGAAACACTCTTGCGGTAGAATCTGCAAGTCGATATTTGGAGCGCTTTGAGGCCTATGCTGGAAAATGAAATATCTTCACCTAAAAACTAGACGGAAGCATTCTCAGAAACTTCTTTGTGATGAGTGCATTCAACTCACAGAGTTGAAGCTTCCTTTTGATAGAGCAGTTTTGAAACACTCTTTTGGCAGCATCTGAAAGTGGATAATTGGAGCGCTTTGAGGCCAATGCTGGAAAACGAAATCTCATCACATAAAAACTCGACAGAAGCATTCTCTGAAACTTCTTTGTGATGATTGCATTCAACTCACAGAGTCGAACGTTTCTTTTGATAGAACAGTTTAGAAACACTCCTTTTGTAGAATCTGCAAGTGTTTATTTGGAGCGCTTTGAGGCCTATGTTGGAAAAGGACATATCTTCACATCAAAAGTAGGCAGACGCATTCGCAGAAACTTCTTTGTGATGAGTGCATTGAACTCACAGAGTTGAACCTACCTATTGATAGAGAAGTTTTGAAACACCCTTTTTGTAGAATCTGCAAGTGAATATTTGGCGCGATTAGAGGCCTATGCTGGAAATGGAAATATCTTCACATGAAAACTAGACAGATGAATTCTCAGAAACGTCTTTGTGATGAGTGCATTCAACTAACAGACGTGAAGCCTGCTTTTGAAAGCGCCGTTTCGAAACACTCTTTTTGTAGAATCTGCAAGTGGATATTTGGAGCGCTTTGAGGGCTATGCTGGAAAAGTTAATATCTTCACCTAAAAACTAGACAGAAGCCTACTCAGAAACTTCTTTGTGATGTCTGCATTGAACTCACAGAGCTAAACCTTTCTTTTGATACAGAAGTTTTGAAACACTCTTTTCGTAGAATCTTCAAGTGGATGTATGGAGTGCTTTGAGGCCTATGCTGGAAAAGGAAATATCTTCACGTAGAAACTAGACAAAAGCATTCTCAGAAAGTTCCCTGTGCTTTGTGCATTCAACTGACGAAGTTGGACACGCCCTTGGATAGAGCAGTTTTGAAACACTCTTTTTGTAGAATCTGCAAGTGGATATTTGGAGCGCTTTGAGGCCTATGCTGCCAAAGGAAATATCATTGCACACAAACTAGATGGAAGCGTTCTCAGAAACTACTTTGTGATGAGTGCATTCAACTCGCAGAGTTGAACCTTCCTTTCGATAGACCAGTTTTGAAACGCTGTTTTTGTAGAATCCGCAAGTGGCTATTTGGAGCTCTTTGAGGCTTATGCTGGAAAAGGAAATATCTTCAACTACAAAGTAGACAGAAGCATTCTCAGAAACTTCTTTGTCATGTGGGGATTGAACTCACAGAGTTGAACATTCCTTTTCATAGAGCAGTTTTGCAACACCCTTTCGGTGGAAAGTGAAAGTGCTTATTTGGTGTGATGGCGGCATCTAGTGTATAAGGAAATACATTCAAATGAAAACAAGATCGAAAAATTCTCAGAAACTTGTTTGTGATGACTGCATTCTACTCACAGAGTTGAACCTTCCTTTTGATAGAACAGTTTTGAAACACTCTTTTTGTGGAATCTGCAAGTGGCTATTTGGAGCGCTTTGAGGCCTATGCTGGAAAAGGAAATATCTTCACATAAAACCTAGACAGAAGTATTCCCAGAAAGTTTTTCTGATGTGCGCATTCAACTCACCGAGTTGAACCTTCCTTTCGATACAGCAGTTTTGAAACACTCTTTTTGTAGTGTCTGCGAGTGGATATTTGGAGTGCTTTGAGTGCTACAATGTAGAAGCAAATATCTTCACTTAGAATCTAGACAGAAGAATTCTCAGAGACTTCCCTGGGCTCTCTGCATTCAACTCACAGAGTTGAACCTTCCTTTTGATAGAACAGTTTTGAAACACTCTTGTGGTAGAATCTGCAAGTCGATATTTGGAACGTTTGGAGGCCTATCCTGGGAAAGGAAATATCTTCCCATCAAAACTAGATAGAAGCATTCTCAGAAACGTCTTTGTGATGTGCGCATTCAAGTCACAGAGTTGAAGCTTCCTTTGGATATAGCAGTTTTGAACCACTCTTTTAGTAGAATCTGCAAGTGGATGTTTGGAGAGCTAAGAGGCCAACACTGGAAAAGGAAACATCTTTACGTAAAAACTAGACGGAAGCATTCTCAGAAACTTCAATGGGCTTTACGCATTCAACTCACAGAATGCAATGTTCCTTTTGAGAGCGCAGTTTTAAAACACTGTTTTTGTAGAATTTGCTAGAGGATGTTTGGAGCGATGTGAGGCCTTTGCTGGAAAAGGAAATATCTTCACATACAACCTAGACAGAAGCATTCTCAGAAACTCCTTTGTGATGAGTGCATTCGAATCACAGACTTGAACCTTCGTTTTGTTAGAGCGGTTTTGAAACACTCTTTTTGTAGAATCTGCAAGTGGATATTTGGAGCGTTTTGAGGCCTATGCTGGAAAATGAAATATCTTCACCTAAAAACCAGACGGAAGCATTCTCAGAAACTTCTTTGTGATGAGTGCATTCAACTCACAGAGTTAAAGCTTCCTTTTGATAGGGCAGTTTTGAAACACTCTTTTAGCAGCATCTGAAAGTGGGTATTTGGAGCGCTTTGAGGCCAAGGCTGGAAAACGAAATATCATCACATAAAAACTCGACAGAAGCATTCTCTGAATCTTCTTTGTGATGAGTGCGTTCAACTCACAGACTCGAGCGTTTCTTTTGATAGAACAGTTTTGAAACACTCCTTTTGTAGAATCTGCAAGTGTTTATTTGGAGCGCTTTGAGGCCTATGTTGGAAAAGGACATATCTTCACATCAAAAGTACACAGACGCTTTCTCAGAAACTTCTTTGTGATGAGTGCATTGAACTCGCAGAGTTGAACCTACTTATTGATAGAGAAGTTTTGAAACACCCTTTTTGTAGAATCTGCAAGTGAATATTTGGTGCGATTTGAGGCCTATGCTGGAAATGGAAATATCTTCACATGAAAACTAGACAGATGAATTCTCAGAAACGTCTTTGTGATGAGTGCATTCAACTAACAGACTTGAAGCCTCCTTTTGAAAGAACAGTTTCGAAACACTCTTTTTGTAGAATCTGCAAGTGGATATTTGCAGCGATTTGAGGGCTATGCTGCAAAAGTAATATCTTCACCTAAAAACTAGACAGAAGCGAACTCAGAAACTTCTTTGTGACGTCTGCATTGAACTCACAGAGCTGAACCTTTCTTTTGATACAGAAGTTTTGAAACACTCTTTTCGTAGAATCTTCAAGTTGATGTATGTAGTGCTTTGAGGCCTATGCTGGAAAAGCAAATATCTTCACGTAGAAACTAGACAAAAGCATTCTCAGAAAGTTCCCTGTGCTTTGTGCATTCAACTCACAGAGTTGAACATTCCCTTTGATAGAGCAGTTTTGAAACACTCTTTTTGTAGAATCTGTAAGTGGATATTTGGAGCGCTTTGAGGCCTATGCTGCCAAAGGAAATATCATTGCACACAAACTAGATGGAAGCGTTCTCAGAAACTACTTTGTGATGAGTGCATTCAACTCGCAGAGTTGAACCTTCCTTTCGATAGACCAGTTTTGAAACGCTGTTTTTGTAGAATCCGCAAGTGGCTATTTGGAGCTCTTTGAGGCTTATGCTGGAAAAGGAAATATCTTCATCTACAAAGTAGACAGAAGCATTCTCAGAAACTTCTTTGTCATGTGGGGATTGAACTCACAGAGTTCAACATTCCTTTTCATAGAGCAGTTTGGCAACACTCTTTTTGTGGAAAGTGCAAGTGGATATTTGGTGCGATGGCGGCATCTAGTGGATAAGGAAATACATTCAGATGAAAACAAGATCGAACCATTCTCAGAAACTTCTTTGTGATGACTGCATTCTACTCACAGAGTTGAACCTTCCTTTTGATAGAACAGTTTTGAAACACTCTCTTTGTGGAATCTGCAAGTGGCTATTTGGAGCGCTTTGAGGCCTATGCTGGAAAAGGAAATATCTTCACATAAAACCTAGACAGAAGTATTCCCAGAAAGTTTTTCTGATGTGCGCATTCAACTCACCGAGTTGAACCTTCCTTTAGATACAGCAGTTTTGAAACACTCTTTTTGTAGTATCTGCGAGCGGATATTTGGAGTGCTTTGAGTGCTACACTGCAAAAGCAAATATCTTCACTTAGAATCTAGACAGAAGAATTCTCAGAGATTTCCCTGGGCTCTCTGCATTCAACTCACACGGTTGAACCTTCCTTTTGATAGAACAGTTTTGAAACACTCTTGCGGTAGAAGCTGCAAGTCGATATTTGGAAGGTTTGGAGGCATATCCTGGGAAAGGAAATATCTTCCCATCAAAACTAGATAGAAGCATTCTCAGAAACCTCTTTGTGATGTGCGCATTCAAGTCACAGAGTTGAAGCTTCCTTTGGATATAGCAGTTTTGAACCACTCTTTTAGTAGAATCTGCAAGTGGATGTTTGGAGAGCTAAGAGGCCAACACTGGAAAAGGAAATATCTTCACGTAAAAACTAGACGGAAGCATTCTCAGAAACTTCAATGGGCTTTACGCATTCAACTCACAGAATGCAATGTTCCTTTTGAGAGCGCAGTTTTGAAACACTGTTTTGGTAGAATTTGCTAGAGGATGTTTGGAGCGATGTGAGGCCTTTGCTGGAAAAGGAAATATCTTCACATAGAACCTAGACAGAAGCATTCTCAGAAACTCCTTTGTGATGAGTGCATTCAAATCACAGACTTGAACCTTCGTTTTGAAAGAGCGGTTTTGAAGCACTCTTTTTGTAGAATCTGCAAGTGGATATTTGGAGCGCTTTGAGGCCTATGCTGGAAAATGAAATATCTTCACGTAAAACCTAGACAGAAGTATTCCCAGAAAGTTTTTCTGATGTGCGCATTCAACTCACCGAGTTGAACCTTCCTTTAGATACAGCAGTTTTGAAACACTCTTTTTGTAGTATCTGCGAGGGGATATTTGGAGTGCTTTGAGTGCTACCCTGCAAAAGCAAATATCTTCACTTAGAATCTAGACAGAATAATTCTCAGAGATTTCCCTATGCTCTCTGCATTCAACTCACAGGATTGAACCTTCCTTTTGATAGAACAGTTTTGAAACACTCTTGCGGTAGAATCTGCAAGTCGATATTTGGAGCGCTTTGAGGCCTATGCTGGAAAATGAAATATCTTCACCTAAAAACTAGACGGAAGCATTCTCAGAAACTTCTTTGTGATGAGTGCATTCAACTCACAGAGTTGAAGCTTCCTTTTGATAGAGCAGTTTTGAAACACTCTTTTGGCAGCATCTGAAAGTGGATAATTGGAGCGCTTTGAGGCCAATGCTGGAAAACGAAATCTCATCACATAAAAACTCGACAGAAGCATTCTCTGAAACTTCTTTGTGATGATTGCATTCAACTCACAGACTCGAACGTTTCTTTTGATAGAACAGTTTTGAAACACTCCTTTTGTAGAATCTGCAAGTGTTTATTTGGAGCGCTTTGAGGCCTATGTTGGAAAAGGACATATCTTCACATCAAAAGTAGGCAGACGCATTCGCAGAAACTTCTTTGTGATGAGTGCATTGAACTCACAGAGTTGAACCTACCTATTGATAGAGAAGTTTTGAAACACCCTTTTTGTAGAATCTGCAAGTGAATATTTGGCGCGATTAGAGGCCTATGCTGGAAATGGAAATATCTTCACATGAAAACTAGACAGATGAATTCTCAGAAACGTCTTTGTGATGAGTGCATTCAACTAACAGACGTGAAGCCTGCTTTTGAAAGCGCCGTTTCGAAACACTCTTTTTGTAGAATCTGCAAGTGGATATTTGGAGCGCTTTGAGGGCTATGCTGGAAAAGTTAATATCTTCACCTAAAAACTAGACAGAAGCCTACTCAGAAACTTCTTTGTGATGTCTGCATTGAACTCACAGAGCTAAACCTTTCTTTTGATACAGAAGTTTTGAAACACTCTTTTCGTAGAATCTTCAAGTGGATGTATGGAGTGCTTTGAGGCCTATGCTGGAAAAGGAAATATCTTCACGTAGAAACTAGACAAAAGCATTCTCAGAAAGTTCCCTGTGCTTTGTGCATTCAACTGACGAAGTTGGACACGCCCTTGGATAGAGCAGTTTTGAAACACTCTTTTTGTAGAATCTGCAAGTGGATATTTGGAGCGCTTTGAGGCCTATGCTGCCAAAGGAAATATCATTGCACACAAACTAGATGGAAGCGTTCTCAGAAACTACTTTGTGATGAGTGCATTCAACTCGCAGAGTTGAACCTTCCTTTCGATAGACCAGTTTTGAAACGCTGTTTTTGTAGAATCCGCAAGTGGCTATTTGGAGCTCTTTGAGGCTTATGCTGGAAAAGGAAATATCTTCAACTACAAAGTAGACAGAAGCATTCTCAGAAACTTCTTTGTCATGTGGGGATTGAACTCACAGAGTTGAACATTCCTTTTCATAGAGCAGTTTTGCAACACCCTTTCGGTGGAAAGTGAAAGTGCTTATTTGGTGTGATGGCGGCATCTAGTGTATAAGGAAATACATTCAAATGAAAACAAGATCGAAAAATTCTCAGAAACTTGTTTGTGATGACTGCATTCTACTCACAGAGTTGAACCTTCCTTTTGATAGAACAGTTTTGAAACACTCTCTTTGTGGAATCTGCAAGTGGCTATTTGGAGCGCTTTGAGGCCTATGCTGGAAAAGGAAATATCTTCACATAAAACCTAGACAGAAGTATTCCCAGAAAGTTTTTCTGATGTGCGCATTCAACTCACCGAGTTGAACCTTCCTTTCGATACAGCAGTTTTGAAACACTCTTTTTGTAGTGTCTGCGAGTGGATATTTGGAGTGCTTTGAGTGCTACAATGCAGAAGCAAATATCTTCACTTAGAATCTAGACAGAAGAATTCTCAGAGACTTCCCTGGGCTCTCTGCATTCAACTCACAGAGTTGAACCTTCCTTTTGATAGAACAGTTTTGAAACACTCTTGTGGTAGAATCTGCAAGTCGATATTTGGAACGTTTGGAGGCCTATCCTGGGAAAGGAAATATCTTCCCATCAAAACTAGATAGAAGCATTCTCAGAAACGTCTTTGTGATGTGCGCATTCAAGTCACAGAGTTGAAGCTTCCTTTGGATATAGCAGTTTTGAACCACTCTTTTAGTAGAATCTGCAAGTGGATGTTTGGAGAGCTAAGAGGCCAACACTGGAAAAGGAAACATCTTTACGTAAAAACTAGACGGAAGCATTCTCAGAAACTTCAATGGGCTTTACGCATTCAACTCACAGAATGCAATGTTCCTTTTGAGAGCGCAGTTTTAAAACACTGTTTTTGTAGAATTTGCTAGAGGATGTTTGGAGCGATGTGAGGCCTTTGCTGGAAAAGGAAATATCTTCACATACAACCTAGACAGAAGCATTCTCAGAAACTCCTTTGTGATGAGTGCATTCGAATCACAGACTTGAACCTTCGTTTTGTTAGAGCGGTTTTGAAACACTCTTTTTGTAGAATCTGCAAGTGGATATTCGGAGCGTTTTGAGGCCTATGCTGGAAAATGAAATATCTTCACCTAAAAACCAGACGGAAGCATTCTCAGAAACTTCTTTGTGATGAGTGCATTCAACTCACAGAGTTAAAGCTTCCTTTTGATAGAGCAGTTTTGAAACACTCTTTTAGCAGCATCTGAAAGTGGGTATTTGGAGCGCTTTGAGGCCAAGGCTGGAAAACGAAATATCATCACATAAAAACTCGACAGAAGCATTCTCTGAATCTTCTTTGTGATGAGTGCGTTCAACTCACAGACTCGAGCGTTTCTTTTGATAGAACAGTTTTGAAACACTCCTTTTGTAGAATCTGCAAGTGTTTATTTGGAGCGCTTTGAGGCCTATGTTGGAAAAGGACATATCTTCACATCAAAAGTACACAGACGCATTCTCAGAAACTTCTTTGTGATGAGTGCATTGAACTCGCAGAGTTGAACCTACTTATTGATAGAGAAGTTTTGAAACACCCTTTTTGTAGAATCTGCAAGTGAATATTTGGTGCGATTTGAGGCCTATGCTGGAAATGGAAATATCTTCACATGAAAACTAGACAGATGAATTCTCAGAAACGTCTTTGTGATGAGTGCATTCAACTAACAGACTTGAAGCCTCCTTTTGAAAGAACAGTTTCGAAACACTCTTTTTGTAGAATCTGCAAGTGGATATTTGCAGCGATTTGAGGGCTATGCTGCAAAAGTAATATCTTCACCTAAAAACTAGACAGAAGCGAACTCAGAAACTTCTTTGTGACGTCTGCATTGAACTCACAGAGCTGAACCTTTCTTTTGATACAGAAGTTTTGAAACACTCTTTTCGTAGAATCTTCAAGTTGATGTATGTAGTGCTTTGAGGCCTATGCTGGAAAAGCAAATATCTTCACGTAGAAACTAGACAAAAGCATTCTCAGAAAGTTCCCTGTGCTTTGTGCATTCAACTCACAGAGTTGAACATTCCCTTTGATAGAGCAGTTTTGAAACACTCTTTTTGTAGAATCTGTAAGTGGATATTTGGAGCGCTTTGAGGCCTATGCTTCCAAAGGAAATATCATTGCACACAAACTAGATGGAAGCGTTCTCAGAAACTACTTTGTGATGAGTGCATTCAACTCGCAGAGTTGAACCTTCCTTTCGATAGACCAGTTTTGAAACGCTGTTTTTGTAGACTCCGCAAGTGGCTATTTGGAGCTCTTTGAGGCTTATGCTGGAAAAGGAAATATCTTCATCTACAAAGTAGACAGAAGCATTCTCAGAAACTTCTTTGTCATGTGGGGATTGAACTCACAGAGTTCAACATTCCTTTTCATAGAGCAGTTTGGCAACACTCTTTTTGTGGAAAGTGCAAGTGGATATTTGGTGCGATGGCGGCATCTAGTGGATAAGGAAATACATTCAGATGAAAACAAGATCGAACCATTCTCAGAAACTTCTTTGTGATGACTGCATTCTACTCACAGAGTTGAACCTTCCTTTTGATAGAACAGTTTTGAAACACTCTCTTTGTGGAATCTGCAAGTGGCTATTTGGAGCGCTTTGAGGCCTATGCTGGAAAAGGAAATATCTTCACATAAAACCTAGACAGAAGTATTCCCAGAAAGTTTTTCTGATGTGCGCATTCAACTCACCGAGTTGAACCTTCCTTTAGATACAGCAGTTTTGAAACACTCTTTTTGTAGTATCTGCGAGCGGATATTTGGAGTGCTTTGAGTGCTACACTGCAAAAGCAAATATCTTCACTTAGAATCTAGACAGAAGAATTCTCAGAGATTTCCCTGGGCTCTCTGCATTCAACTCACACGGTTGAACCTTCCTTTTGATAGAACAGTTTTGAAACACTCTTGCGGTAGAGGCTGCAAGTCGATATTTGGAAGGTTTGGAGGCCTATCCTGGGAAAGGAAATATCTTCCCATCAAAACTAGATAGAAGCATTCTCAGAAACCTCTTTGTGATGTGCGCATTCAAGTCACAGAGTTGAAGCTTCCTTTGGATATAGCAGTTTTGAACCACTCTTTTAGTAGAATCTGCAAGTGGATGTTTGGAGAGCTAAGAGGCCAACACTGGAAAAGGAAATATCTTCACGTAAAAACTAGACGGAAGCATTCTCAGAAACTTCAATGGGCTTTACGCATTCAACTCACAGAATGCAATGTTCCTTTTGAGAGCGCAGTTTTGAAACACTGTTTTGGTAGAATTTGCTAGAGGATGTTTGGAGCGATGTGAGGCCTTTGCTGGAAAAGGAAATATCTTCACATAGAACCTAGACAGAAGCATTCTCAGAAACTCCTTTGTGATGAGTGCATTCAAATCACAGACTTGAACCTTCGTTTTGAAAGAGCGGTTTTGAAACACTCTTTTTGTAGAATCTGCAAGTGGATATTTGGAGCGCTTTGAGGCCTATGCTGGAAAATGAAATATCTTCACCTAAAAACTAGACGGAAGCATTCTCAGAAACTTCTTTGTGATGAGTGCATTCAACTCACAGAGTTGAAGCTTCCTTTTGATAGAGCAGTTTTGAAACACTCTTTTAGCAGCATCTGAAAGTGGATATTTGGAGCGCTTTGAGGCCAATGCTGGAAAACGAAATCTCATCACATAAAAACTCGACAGAAGCATTCTCTGAAACTTCTTTGTGATGAGTGCATTCAACTCACAGACTCGAACGTTTCTTTTGATAGAGCAGTTTAGAAACACTCCTTTTGTAGAATCTGCAAGTGTTTATTTGGAGCGCTTTGAGGCCTATGTTGGAAAAGGACATATCTTCACATCAAAAGTAGACAGACGCATTCTCAGAAACTCCTTTGTGATGAGTGCATTGAACTCACAGAGTTGAACCTACCTATTGATAGAGAAGTTTTGAAACACCCTTTTTGTAGAATCTGCAAGTGAATATTTGGCGCGATTAGAGGCCTATGCTGGAAATGGAAATATCTTCACATGAAAACTAGACAGATGAATTCTCAGAAACGTCTTTGTGATGAGTGCATTCAACTCACAGACTTGAAGCCTCCTTTTGAAAGAGCAGTTTCGAAACACTCTTTTTGTAGAATCTGCAAGTGGATATTTGGAGCGCTTTGAGGGCTATGCTGGAAAAGTTCATATCTTCACCTAAAAGCTAGACAGAAGCCTACTCAGAAACTTCTTTGTTATGTCTGCATTGAACTCACAGAGCTGAACCTTTCTTTTGATACAGAAGTTTTGAAACACTCTTTTCGTAGAATCTTCAAGTGGATGTATGGAGTGCTTTGAGGCCTGTGCTGGAAAAGGAAATATCTTCACGTAGAAACTAGATAAAAGCATTCTCAGAAGGTTCCCTGTGCTTTGTGCATTCAACTCACAGAGTTGAACATTCCCTTTGATAGAGCAGTTTTTAAACACTCTTTTTGTAGAATCTGCAATTGGATATTTGGAGCGCTTTGAGGCCTATGCTGCCAAAGGAAATATCCTTGCACACAAACTAGATGGAAGCGTTCTCAGAAACTACTTTGTGATGAGTGCATTCAATTCGCAGAGTTGAACCTTCCTTTCGATAGACCAGTTTTGAAACGCTGTTTTTGTAGACTCCGCAAGTGGCTATTTGGAGCTCTTTGAGGCTTATGCTGGAAAAGGAAATATCTTCATCTACAAAGTAGACAGAAGCATTCTCAGAAACTTCTTTGTCATGTGGGGATTGAACTCACAGAGTTGAACATTCCTTTTCACAGAGCAGTTTGGCAACACTCTTTTAGTGGAAAGTGCAAGTGGATACTTGGTGCGATGGCGGCATCTAGTGGATAAGGAAATACATTCAGATGAAAACAAGATCGAACCATTCTCAGAAACTTCTTTGTGATGACTGCATTCTACTCACAGAGTTGAACCTTCCTTTTGATAGAACAGTTTTGAAACACTCTCTTTGTGGAATCTGCAAGTGGCTATTTGGAGCGCTTTGAGGCCTATGCTGGAAAAGGAAATATCTTCACATAAAACCTAGACAGAAGTATTCCCAGAAAGTTTTCCTGATTTGCGCATTCAACTCACCGAGTTGAACCTTCCTTTCGATACAGCAGTTTTGAAACACTCTTTTTGTAGTATCTGCGAGCGGATATTTGGAGTGCTTTGAGTGCTACACTGCAAAAGCAAATATCTTCACTTAGAATCTAGACAGAAGAATTCTCAGAGATTTCCCTAGGCTGTCTGCATTCAACTCACAGGGTTGAACCTTCCTTTTGATAGAACAGTTTTGAAACACTCTTGCGGTAGAAGCTGCAAGTCGATATTTGGAACGTTTCGAGGCCTATCCTGGGAAAGGAAATATCTTCCCATCAAAACTAGATAGAAGCATTCTCAGAAACCTCTTTGTGATGTGCGCATTCCAGTCACAGAGTTGAAGCTTCCTTTGGATATAGCAGTTTTGAACCACTCTTTTAGTAGAATCTGCAAGTGGATGTTTGGAGAGCTAAGAGGCCAACACTGGAAAAGGAAATATCTTCACGTAACAACTAGACGGAAGCATTCTCAGAAACTTCAATGGGCTTTACGCATTCAACTCACAGAATGCAATGTTCCTTTTGAGAGCGCAGTTTTAAAACACTGTTTTTGTAGAATTTGCTAGAGGATGTTTGGAGCGATGTGAGGCCATTGCTGGAAAAGGAAATATCTTCACATAGAACCTAGACAGAAGCATTCTCAGAAACTCCTTTGTGATGAGTGCATTCAAATCACAGACTTGAACCTTCGTTTTGAAAGAGCGGTTTTGAAACACTCTTTTTGTAGAATCTGCAAGTGGATATTTGGAGCGCTTTGAGGCCTATGCTGGAAAATGAAATATCTTCACCTAAAAACTAGACGGAAGCATTCTCAGAAACTTCTTTGTGATGAGTGCGTTCAACTCACAGAGTTGAAGCATCCTTTTGATAGAGCAGTTTTGAAACACTCTTTTAGCAGCATCTGAAAGTGGATATTTGGAGCGCTTTGAGGCCAGTGCTGGAAAAGGAAATCTCATCACATAAAAACTCGACAGAAGCATTCTCTGAAACTTCTTTGTGATGAGTGCATTCAACTCACAGACTCGAACGTTTCTTTTGATAGAACAGTTTTGAAACACTCCTTTTGTAGAATCTGCAAGTGTTTATTTGGAGCGCTTTGAGGCCTATGTTGGAAAAGGACATATCTTCACATCAAAAGCAGACACACGCATTCTCAGAAACTTCTTTGTGATGAGTGCATTGAACTCACAGCTTTGAACCTACCTATTGATAGAGAAGTTTTGAAACACCCTTTTTGTAGAATCTGCAAGTGAATATTTGGCGCGATTAGAGGCCTATGCTGGAAATGGAAATATCTTCACATGAAAACTAGACAGATGAATTCTCAGAAACGTCTTTGTGATGAGTGCATTCAACTCACAGACTTGAAGCCTCCTTTTGAAAGAACAGTTTCGAAACACTCTTTTTGTAGAATCTGCAAGTGGATATTTGGAGCGCTTTGAGGGCTATGCTGGAAAAGTAATATCTTCACCTAAAAACTAGACAGAAGCGTACTCAGAAACGTCTTTGTGACGTCTGCATTGAACTCACAGAGCTGAACCTTTCTTTTGATACAGAAGTTTTGAAACACTCTTTTCGTAGAATCTTCAAATTGATGTATGGAGTGCTTTGAGGCCTATGCTGGAAAAGGAAATATCTTCACGTAGAAACTAGACAAAAGCATTCTCAGAAAGTTCCCTGTGCTTTGTGCATTCAACTCACAGAGTTGAACCTTCCTTTTGATAGAACAGTTTTGAAACACTCTCTTTGTGGGATCTGCAAGTGGCTATTTGGAGCGCTTTGAGGCCTATGCTGGAAAAGGAAATATCTTCACATAAAACCTAGACAGAAGTATTCCCAGAAAGTTTTTCTGATGTGCGCGTTCAACTCACCGAGTTGAACCTTCCTTTCGATACAGCAGTTTTGAAACACTCTTTTTGTAGTATCTGCGAGCGGATATTTGGAGTGCTTTGAGTGCTACACTGCAAAAGCAAATATCTTCACCTAGAACCTAGACAGAAGAACTTTCAGAGATTTCCCTAGGCTGTCTGCATTCAACTCACAGGGTTAAACCTTACTTTTGATAGAACAGTTTTGAAACACTCTTGCGGTAGAAGCTGCAAGTCGATATTTGGAAGGTTTGGAGGCCTATCCTGGGAAAGGAAATATCTTCCCATCAAAACTAGATAGAAGCATTCTCAGAAACCTCTTTGTGATGTGCGCATTCAAGTCACAGAGTTGAAGCTTCCTTTGGATATAGCAGTTTTGAACCACTCTTTTAGTAGAATCTGCAAGTGGATGTTTGGAGAGCTAAGAGGCCAACACTGGAAAAGGAAATATCTTCACGTAAAAACTAGACGGAAGCATTCTCAGAAACTTCAATGGGCTTTACGCATTCAATTCACAGAATGCAATGTTCCTTTTGAGAGCGCAGTTTTGAAACACTGTTTTGGTAGAATTTGCTAGAGGATGTTTGGAGCGATGTGAGGCCTTTGCTGGAAAAGGAAATATCTTCACATAGAACCTAGACAGAAGCATTCTCAGAAACTCCTTTGTGATGAGTGCATTCAAATCACAGACTTGAACCTTCGTTTTGAAAGAGCGGTTTTGAAACACTCTTTTTGTAGAATCTGCAAGTGGATATTTGGAGCGCTTTGAGGCCTATGCTGGAAAATGAAATATCTTCAGCTAAAAACTAGACGGAAGCATTCTCAGAAACTTCTTTGTGATGAGTGCATTCAACTCACAGAGTTGAAGCTTCCTTTTGATAGAGCAGTTTTGAAACACTCTTTTAGCAGCATCTGAAAGTGGATATTTGGAGCGCTTTGAGGCCAATGCTGGAAAACGAAATCTCATCACATAAAAACTCGACAGAAGCATTCTCTGAAACTTCTTTGTGATGAGTGCATTCAACTCACAGACTCGAACGTTTCTTTTGATAGAACAGTTTAGAAACACTCCTTTTGTAGAATCTGCAAGTGTTTATTTGGAGCGCTTTGAGGCCTATGTTGGAAAAGGACATATCTTCACATCAAAAGTAGACAGACGCATTCTCAGAAACTTCTTTGTGATGAGTGCATTGAACTCACAGAGTTGAACCTACCTATTGATAGAGAAGTTTTGAAACACCCTTTTTGTAGAAAATGCAAGTGAATATTTGGCGCGATTAGAGGCCTATGCTGGAAATGGAAATATCTTCACATGAAAACTAGACAGATGAATTCTCAGAAACGTCTTTGTGATGAGTGCATTCAACTCACAGACTTGAAGCCTCCTTTTGAAAGAGCAGTTTCGAAACACTCTTTTTGTAGAATCTGCAAGTGGATATTTGGAGCGCTTTGAGGGCTATGCTGGAAAAGTTAATATCTTCACCTAAAAACTAGACAGAAGCCTACTCAGAAACTTCTCTGTTATGTCTGCATTGAACTCACAGAGCTGAAGCTTCCTTTTGATAGAGCAGTTTTGAAACACACTTTTAGCAGCATCTGAATGTGGATATTTGGAGCGCTTTGAGGCCAATGCTGGAAAACGAAATCTCATCACATAAAAACTCGACAGAAGCATTCTCTGAAACTTCTTTGTGATGAGTGCATTCAACTCACAGACTCGAACGTTTCTTTTGATAGAACAGTTTTGAAACACTCCTTTTGTAGAATCTGCAATTGTTTATTTGGAGCGCTTTGAGGCCTATGTTGGAAAAGGACATATCTTCACATCAAAAGTAGACAGACGCATTCTCAGAAACTTCTTTGTGATGAGTGCATTGAACTCACAGAGTTGAACCTACCTATTGATAGATAAGTTTGAGAAACCCTTTTTGTAGAATCTGCAAGTGAATATTTGGCGCGATTTGAGGCCTATGCTGGAAATGGAAATATCTTCACATGAAAACTAGACAGATGAATTCTCAGAAACGTCTTTGTGATGAGTGCATTCAACTCACAGACTTGAAGCCTCCTTTTGAAAGAACAGTTTCGAAACAATCCTTTTGTAGAATCTGCAAGTGGATATTTGCAGCGCTTTGAGGGCTATGCTGGAAAAGTAATATCTTCACCTAAAAACTAGACAGAAGCGTCCTCAGAAACTTCTTTGTGATGTCTGCATTGAACTCACAGAGCTGAACCTTTCTTTTGATACAGAAGTTTTGAAACACTCTTTTCGTAGAATCTTCAAGTGGATGTATGGAGTGCTTTGAGGCCTATGCTGGAAAAGGAAATATCTTCACGTAGAAACTAGACAAAAGCATTCTCAGAAAGTTCCCTGTGCTTTGTGCATTCAACTCACAGAGTTGAACATTCCCTTTGATAGAGCAGTTTTGAAACACTCTTTTTGTAGAATCTGCAAGTGGATATTTGGAGCGCTTTGAGGCCTATGCTGCCAAAGGAAATATCATTGCACACAAACTAGATGGAAGCGTTCTCAGAAACTACTTTGTGATGAGTGCATTCAACTCGCAGAGTTGAACCTTCCTTCCGATAGACCAGTTTTGAAACGCTGTTTTTGTAGAATCCGCAAGTGGCTATTTGGAGCTCTTTGAGGCTTATGCTGGAAAAGGAAATATCTTCATCTACAAAGTAGACAGAAGCATTCTCAGAAACTTCTTTGTCATGTGGGGATTGAACTCACAGAGTTCAACATTCCTTTTCATAGAGCAGTTTGGCAACACTCTTTTTGTGGAAAGTGCAAGTGGATACTTGGTGCGATGGCGGCATCTAGTGGATAAGGAAATACATTCAGATGAAAACAAGATCGAACCATTCTCAGAAACTTCTTTGTGATGACTGCATTCTACTCACAGAGTTGAACCTTCCTTTTGATAGAACAGTTTTGAAACACTCTCTTTGTGGAATCTGCAAGTGGCTATTTGGAGCGCTTTGAGGCCTATGCTGGAAAAGGAAATATCTTCACATAAAACCTAGACAGAAGTATTCCCAGAAAGTTTTTCTGATGTGCGCATTCAACTCACCGAGTTGAACCTTCCTTTCGATACAGCAGTTTTGAAACACTCTTTTTGTAGTATCTGCGAGCGGATATTTGGAGTGCTTTGAGTGCTACACTGCAAAAGCAAATATCTTCACTTAGAATCTTGACAGAAGAATTCTCAGAGATTTCCCTAGGCTGTCTGCATTCAACTCACAGGGTTGAACCTTCCTTTTGATAGAACAGTTTTGAAACACTCTTGCGGTAGAATCTGCAAGTCGATATTTGGAAGGTTTGGAGGCCTATCCTGGGAAAGGAAATATCTTCCCATCAAAACTAGATAGAAGCATTCTCAGAAACCTCTTTGTGATGTGCGCATTCAAGTCACAGAGTTGAAGCTTCCTTTGGATATAGCAGTTTTGAACCACTCTTTTAGTAGAATCTGCAAGTGGATGTTTGGAGAGCTAAGAGGCCAACACTGGAAAAGGAAATATCTTCACGTAAAAACTAGACGGAAGCATTCTCAGAAACTACAATGGGCTTTACGCATTCAACTCACAGAATGCAATGTTCCTTTTGATAGCGCAGATTTGAAACACTGTTTTGGTAGAATTTGCTAGAGGATGTTTGGAGCGATGTGAGGCCTTTGCTGGAAAAGGAAATATCTTCACATAGAACCTAGACAGAAGCATTCTCAGAAACTCCTTTGTGATGAGTGCATTCAAATCACAGACTTGAACCTTCGTTTTGAAAGAGCGGTTTTGAAACACTCTTTTTGTAGAATCTGCAAGTGGATATTTGGAGCGCTTTGAGGCCTATGCTGGAAAATGAAATATCTTCACGTAAAACCTAGACAGAAGTATTCCCAGAAAGTTTTTCTGATGTGCGCATTCAACTCACCGAGTTGAACCTTCCTTTAGATACAGCAGTTTTGAAACACTCTTTTTGTAGTATCTGCGAGGGGATATTTGGAGTGCTTTGAGTGCTGCCCTGCAAAAGCAAATATCTTCACTTAGAATCTAGACAGAATAATTCTCAGAGATTTCCCTATGCTCTCTGCATTCAACTCACAGGATTGAACCTTCCTTTTGATAGAACAGTTTTGAAACACTCTTGCGGTAGAATCTGCAAGTCGATATTTGGAGCGCTTTGAAGCCTATGCTGGAAAATGAAATATCTTCACCTAAAAACTAGACGGAAGCATTCTCAGAAACTTCTTTGTGATGAGTGCATTCAACTCACAGAGTTGAAGCTTCCTTTTGATAGAGCAGTTTTGAAACACTCTTTTGGCAGCATCTGAAAGTGGATAATTGGAGCGCTTTGAGGCCAATGCTGGAAAACGAAATCTCATCACATAAAAACTCGACAGAAGCATTCTCTGAAACTTCTTTGTGATGATTGCATTCAACTCACAGACTCGAACGTTTCTTTTGATAGAACAGTTTTGAAACACTCCTTTTGTAGAATCTGCAAGTGTTTATTTGGAGCGCTTTGAGGCCTATGTTGGAAAAGGACATATCTTCACATCAAAAGTAGGCAGACGCATTCGCAGAAACTTCTTTGTGATGAGTGCATTGAACTCACAGAGTTGAACCTACCTATTGATAGAGAAGTTTTGAAACACCCTTTTTGTAGAATCTGCAAGTGAATATTTGGCGCGATTAGAGGCCTATGCTGGAAATGGAAATATCTTCACATGAAAACTAGACAGATGAATTCTCAGAAACGTCTTTGTGACGAGTGCATTCAACTAACAGACGTGAAGCCTGCTTTTGAAAGAGCCGTTTCGAAACACTCTTTTTGTAGAATCTGCAAGTGGATATTTGGAGCGCTTTGAGGGCTATGCTGGAAAAGTTAATATCTTCACCTAAAAACTAGACAGAAGCCTACTCAGAAACTTCTTTGTGATGTCTGCATTGAACTCACAGAGCTAAACCTTTCTTTTGATACAGAAGTTTTGAAACACTCTTTTCGTAGAATCTTCAAGTGGATGTATGGAGTGCTTTGAGGCCTATGCTGGAAAAGGAAATATCTTCACGTAGAAACTAGACAAAAGCATTCTCAGAAAGTTCCCTGTGCTTTGTGCATTCAACTGACGAAGTTGGACACGCCCTTGGATAGAGCAGTTTTGAAACACTCTTTTTGTAGAATCTGCAAGTGGATATTTGGAGCGCTTTGAGGCCTATGCTGCCAAAGGAAATATCATTGCACACAAACTAGATGGAAGCGTTCTCAGAAACTACTTTGTGATGAGTGCATTCATCTCGCAGAGTTGAACCTTCCTTTCGATAGACCAGTTTTGAAACGCTGTTTTTGTAGAATCCGCAAGTGGCTATTTGGAGCTCTTTGAGGCTTATGCTGGAAAAGGAAATATCTTCAACTACAAAGTAGACAGAAGCATTCTCAGAAACTTCTTTGTCATGTGGGGATTGAACTCACAGAGTTGAACATTCCTTTTCATAGAGCAGTTTTGCAACACCCTTTCGGTGGAAAGTGAAAGTGCTTATTTGGTGTGATGGCGGCATCTAGTGTATAAGGAAATACATTCAAATGAAAACAAGATCGAAAAATTCTCAGAAACTTGTTTGTGATGACTGCATTCTACTCACAGAGTTGAACCTTCCTTTTGATAGAACAGTTTTGAAACACTCTTTTTGTGGAATCTGCAAGTGGCTATTTGGAGCGCTTTGAGGCCTATGCTGGAAAAGGAAATATCTTCACATAAAACCTAGACAGAAGTATTCCCAGAAAGTTTTTCTGATGTGCGCATTCAACTCACCGAGTTGAACCTTCCTTTCGATACAGCAGTTTTGAAACACTCTTTTTGTAGTGTCTGCGAGTGGATATTTGGAGTGCTTTGAGTGCTACAATGCAGAAGCAAATATCTTCACTTAGAATCTAGACAGAAGAATTCTCAGAGACTTCCCTGGGCTCTCTGCATTCAACTCACAGAGTTGAACCTTCCTTTTGATAGAACAGTTTTGAAACACTCTTGTGGTAGAATCTGCAAGTCGATATTTGGAACGTTTGGAGGCCTATCCTGGGAAAGGAAATATCTTCCCATCAAAACTAGATAGAAGCATTCTCAGAAACGTCTTTGTGATGTGCGCATTCAAGTCACAGAGTTGAAGCTTCCTTTGGATATAGCAGTTTTGAACCACTCTTTTAGTAGAATCTGCAAGTGGATGTTTGGAGAGCTAAGAGGCCAACACTGGAAAAGGAAACATCTTTACGTAAAAACTAGACGGAAGCATTCTCAGAAACTTCAATGGGCTTTACGCATTCAACTCACAGAATGCAATGTTCCTTTTGAGAGCGCAGTTTTAAAACACTGTTTTTGTAGAATTTGCTAGAGGATGTTTGGAGCGATGTGAGGCCTTTGCTGGAAAAGGAAATATCTTCACATACAACCTAGACAGAAGCATTCTCAGAAACTCCTTTGTGATGAGTGCATTCGAATCACAGACTTGAACCTTCGTTTTGTTAGAGCGGTTTTGAAACACTCTTTTTGTAGAATCTGCAAGTGGATATTTGGAGCGTTTTGAGGCCTATGCTGGAAAATGAAATATCTTCACCTAAAAACCAGACGGAAGCATTCTCAGAAACTTCTTTGTGATGAGTGCATTCAACTCACAGAGTTAAAGCTTCCTTTTGATAGAGCAGTTTTGAAACACTCTTTTAGCAGCATCTGAAAGTGGGTATTTGGAGCGCTTTGAGGCCAAGGCTGGAAAACGAAATATCATCACATAAAAACTCGACAGAAGCATTCTCTGAATCTTCTTTGTGATGAGTGCGTTCAACTCACAGACTCGAGCGTTTCTTTTGATAGAACAGTTTTGAAACACTCCTTTTGTAGAATCTGCAAGTGTTTATTTGGAGCGCTTTGAGGCCTATGTTGGAAAAGGACATATCTTCACATCAAAAGTACACAGACGCATTCTCAGAAACTTCTTTGTGATGAGTGCATTGAACTCGCAGAGTTGAACCTACTTATTGATAGAGAAGTTTTGAAACACCCTTTTTGTAGAATCTGCAAGTGAATATTTGGTGCGATTTGAGGCCTATGCTGGAAATGGAAATATCTTCACATGAAAACTAGACAGATGAATTCTCAGAAACGTCTTTGTGATAAATGCATTCAACTAACAGACTTGAAGCCTCCTTTTGAAAGAACAGTTTCGAAACACTCTTTTTGTAGAATCTGCAAGTGGATATTTGCAGCGATTTGAGGGCTATGCTGCAAAAGTAATATCTTCACCTAAAAACTAGACAGAAGCGAACTCAGAAACTTCTTTGTGACGTCTGCATTGAACTCACAGAGCTGAACCTTTCTTTTGATACAGAAGTTTTGAAACACTCTTTTCGTAGAATCTTCAAGTTGATGTATGTAGTGCTTTGAGGCCTATGCTGGAAAAGCAAATATCTTCACGTAGAAACTAGACAAAAGCATTCTCAGAAAGTTCCCTGTGCTTTGTGCATTCAACTCACAGAGTTGAACATTCCCTTTGATAGAGCAGTTTTGAAACACTCTTTTTGTAGAATCTGCAAGTGGATATTTGGAGCGCTTTGAGGCCTATGCTGCCAAAGGAAATATCATTGCACACAAACTAGATGGAAGCGTTCTCAGAAACTACTTTGTGATGAGTGCATTCAACTGGCAGAGTTGAACCTTCCTTTCGATAGACCAGTTTTGAAACGCTGTTTTTGTAGACTCCGCAAGTGGCTATTTGGAGCTCTTTGGGGCTTATGCTGGAAAAGGAAATATCTTCATCTACAAAGTAGACAGAAGCATTCTCAGAAACTTCTTTGTCATGTGGGGATTGAACTCACAGAGTTCAACATTCCTTTTCATAGAGCAGTTTGGCAACACTCTTTTTGTGGAAAGTGCAAGTGGATATTTGGTGCGATGGCGGCATCTAGTGGATAAGGAAATACATTCAGATGAAAACAAGATCGAACCATTCTCAGAAACTTCTTTGTGATGACTGCATTCTACTCACAGAGTTGAACCTTCCTTTTGATAGAACAGTTTTGAAACACTCTCTTTGTGGAATCTGCAAGTGGCTATTTGGAGCGCTTTGAGGCCTATGCTGGAAAAGGAAATATCTTCACATAAAACCTAGACAGAAGTATTCCCAGAAAGTTTTCCTGATTTGCGCATTCAACTCACCGAGTTGAACCTTCCTTTCGATACAGCAGTTTTGAAACACTCTTTTTGTAGTATCTGCGAGCGGATATTTGGAGTGCTTTGAGTGCTACACTGCAAAAGCAAATATCTTCACTTAGAATCTAGACAGAAGAATTCTCAGAGATTTCCCTAGGCTGTCTGCATTCAACTCACAGGGTTGAACCTTCCTTTTGATAGAACAGTTTTGAAACACTCTTGCGGTAGAAGCTGCAAGTCGATATTTGGAACGTTTCGAGGCCTATCCTGGGAAAGGAAATATCTTCCCATCAAAACTAGATAGAAGCATTCTCAGAAACCTCTTTGTGATGTGCGCATTCCAGTCACAGAGTTGAAGCTTCCTTTGGATATAGCAGTTTTGAACCACTCTTTTAGTAGAATCTGCAAGTGGATGTTTGGAGAGCTAAGAGGCCAACACTGGAAAAGGAAATATCTTCACGTAACAACTAGACGGAAGCATTCTCAGAAACTTCAATGGGCTTTACGCATTCAACTCACAGAATGCAATGTTCCTTTTGAGAGCGCAGTTTTAAAACACTGTTTTTGTAGAATTTGCTAGAGGATGTTTGGAGCGATGTGAGGCCTTTGCTGGAAAAGGAAATATCTTCACATACAACCTAGACAGAAGCATTCTCAGAAACTCCTTTGTGATGAGTGCATTCAAATCACAGACTTGAACCTTCGTTTTGAAAGAGCGGTTTTGAAACACTCTTTTTGTAGAATCTGCAAGTGGATATTTGGAGCGCTTTGAGGCCTATGCTGGAAAATGAAATATCTTCACCTAAAAACTAGACGGAAGCATTCTCAGAAACTTCTTTGTGATGAGTGCGTTCAACTCACAGAGTTGAAGCATCCTTTTGATAGAGCAGTTTTGAAACACTCTTTTAGCAGCATCTGAAAGTGGATATTTGGAGCGCTTTGAGGCCAGTGCTGGAAAAGGAAATCTCATCACATAAAAACTCGACAGAAGCATTCTCTGAAACTTCTTTGTGATGATTGCATTCAACTCACAGACTCGAACGTTTCTTTTGATAGAACAGTTTTGAAACACTCCTTTTGTAGAATCTGCAAGTGTTTATTTGGAGCGCTTTGAGGCCTATGTTGGAAAAGGACATATCTTCACATCAAAAGTAGACACACGCATTCTCAGAAACTTCTTTGTGATGAGTGCATTGAACTCACAGCTTTGAACCTACCTATTGATAGAGAAGTTTTGAAACACCCTTTTTGTAGAATCTGCAAGTGAATATTTGGCGCGATTAGAGGCCTATGCTGGAAATGGAAATATCTTCACATGAAAACTAGACAGATGAATTCTCAGAAACGTCTTTGTGATGAGTGCATTCAACTCACAGACTTGAAGCCTCCTTTTGAAAGAACAGTTTCGAAACACTCTTTTTGTAGAATCTGCAAGTGGATATTTGGAGCGCTTTGAGGGCTATGCTGGAAAAGTAATATCTTCACCTAAAAACTAGACAGAAGCGTACTCAGAAACGTCTTTGTGACGTCTGCATTGAACTCACAGAGCTGAACCTTTCTTTTGATACAGAAGTTTTGAAACACTCTTTTCGTAGAATCTTCAAGTTGATGTATGGAGTGCTTTGAGGCCTATGCTGGAAAAGGAAATATCTTCACGTAGAAACTAGACAAAAGCATTCTCAGAAAGTTCCCTGTGCTTTGTGCATTCAACTCACAGAGTTGAACCTTCCTTTTGATAGAACAGTTTTGAAACACTCTCTTTGTGGGATCTGCAAGTGGCTATTTGGAGCGCTTTGAGGCCTATGCTGGAAAAGGAAATATCTTCACATAAAACCTAGACAGAAGTATTCCCAGAAAGTTTTTCTGATGTGCGCGTTCAACTCACCGAGTTGAGCCTTCCTTTCGATACAGCAGTTTTGAAACACTCTTTTTGTAGTATCTGCGAGCGGATATTTGGAGTGCTTTGAGTGCTACACTGCAAAAGCAAATATCTTCACTTAGAATCTAGACAGAAGAATTTTCAGAGATTTCCCTAGGCTGTCTGCATTCAACTCACAGGGTTGAACCTTCCTTTTGATAGAACAGTTTTGAAACACTCTTGCGGTAGAAGCTGCAAGTCGATATTTGGAAGGTTTGGAGGCCTATCCTGGGAAAGGAAATATCTTCCCATCAAAACTAGATAGAAGCATTCTCAGAAACGTCTTTGTGATGTGCGCATTCAAGTCACAGAGTTGAAGCTTCCTTTGGATATAGCAGTTTTGAACCACTCTTTTAGTAGAATCTGCAAGTGGATGTTTGGAGAGCTAAGAGGCCAACACTGGAAAAGGAAATATCTTCACGTAAAAACTAGACGGAAGCATTCTCAGAAACTTCAATGGGCTTTACGCATTCAACTCACAGAATGCAATGTTCCTTTTGATAGCGCAGTTTTGAAACACTGTTTTGGTAGAATTTGCTAGAGGATGTTTGGAGCGATGTGAGGCCTTTGCTGGAAAAGGAAATATCTTCACATAGAACCTAGACAGAAGCATTCTCAGAAACTCCTTTGTGATGAGTGCATTCAAATCACAGACTTGAACCTTCGTTTTGAAAGAGCGGTTTTGAAACACTCTTTTTGTAGAATCTGCAAGTGGATATTTGGAGCGCTTTGAGGCCTATGCTGGAAAATGAAATATCTTCAGCTAAAAACTAGACGGAAGCATTCTCAGAAACTTCTTTGTGATGAGTGCATTCAACTCACAGAGTTGAAGCTTCCTTTTGATAGAGCAGTTTTGAAACACTCTTTTAGCAGCATCTGAAAGTGGATATTTGGAGCGCTTTGAGGCCAATGCTGGAAAACGAAATCTCATCACATAAAAACTCGACAGAAGCATTCTCTGAAACTTCTTTGTGATGAGTGCATTCAACTCACAGACTCGAACGTTTCTTTTGATAGAACAGTTTAGAAACACTCCTTTTGTAGAATCTGCAAGTGTTTATTTGGAGCGCTTTGAGGCCTATGTTGGAAAAGGACATATCTTCACATCAAAAGTAGACAGACGCATTCTCAGAAACTTCTTTGTGATGAGTGCATTGAACTCACAGAGTTGAACCTACCTATTGATAGAGAAGTTTTGAAACACCCTTTTTGTAGAATCTGCAAGTGAATATTTGGCGCGATTAGAGGCCTATGCTGGAAATGGAAATATCTTCACATGAAAACTAGACAGATGAATTCTCAGAAACGTCTATGTGATGAGTGCATTCAACTCACAGACTTGAAGCCTCCTTTTGAAAGAGCAGTTTCGAAACACTCTTTTTGTAGAATCTGCAAGTGGATATTTGGAGCGCTTTGAGGGCTATGCTGGAAAAGTTAATATCTTCACCTAAAAACTAGACAGAAGCCTACTCAGAAACTTCTCTGTTATGTCTGCATTGAACTCACAGAGCTGAAGCTTCCTTTTGATAGAGCAGTTTTGAAACACTCTTTTAGCAGCATCTGAAAGTGGATATTTGGAGCGCTTTGAGGCCAATGCTGGAAAACGAAATCTCATCACATAAAAACTCGACAGAAGCATTCTCTGAAACTTCTTTGTGATGAGTGCATTCAACTCACAGACTCGAACGTTTCTTTTGATAGAACAGTTTTGAAACACTCCTTTTGTAGAATCTGCAATTGTTTATTTGGAGCGCTTTGAGGCCTATGTTGGAAAAGGACATATCTTCACATCAAAAGTAGACAGACGCATTCTCAGAAACTTCTTTGTGATGAGTGCATTGAACTCACAGAGTTGAACCTACCTATTGATAGATAAGTTTGAGAAACCCTTTTTGTAGAATCTGCAAGTGAATATTTGGCGCGATTTGAGGCCTATGCTGGAAATGGAAATATCTTCACATGAAAACTAGACAGATGAATTCTCAGAAACGTCTTTGTGATGAGTGCATTCAACTCACAGACTTGAAGCCTCCTTTTGAAAGAACAGTTTCGAAACAATCCTTTTGTAGAATCTGCAAGTGGATATTTGCAGCGCTTTGAGGGCTATGCTGGAAAAGTAATATCTTCACCTAAAAACTAGACAGAAGCGTCCTCAGAAACTTCTTTGTGATGTCTGCATTGAACTCACAGAGCTGAACCTTTCTTTTGATACAGAAGTTTTGAAACACTCTTTTCGTAGAATCTTCAAGTGGATGTATGGAGTGCTTTGAGGCCTATGCTGGAAAAGGAAATATCTTCACGTAGAAACTAGACAAAAGCATTCTCAGAAAGTTCCCTGTGCTTTGTGCATTCAACTCACAGAGTTGAACATTCCCTTTGATAGAGCAGTTTTGAAACACTCTTTTTGTAGAATCTGCAAGTGGATATTTGGAGCGCTTTGAGGCCTATGCTGCCAAAGGAAATATCATTGCACACAAACTAGATGGAAGCGTTCTCAGAAACTACTTTGTGATGAGTGCATTTAACTCGCAGAGTTGAACCTTCCTTCCGATAGACCAGTTTTGAAACGCTGTTTTTGTAGAATCCGCAAGTGGCTATTTGGAGCTCTTTGAGGCTTATGCTGGAAAAGGAAATATCTTCATCTACAAAGTAGACAGAAGCATTCTCAGAAACTTCTTTGTCATGTGGGGATTGAACTCACAGAGTTCAACATTCCTTTTCATAGAGCAGTTTGGCAACACTCTTTTTGTGGAAAGTGCAAGTGGATATTTGGTGCGATGGCGGCATCTAGTGGATAAGGAAATACATTCAGATGAAAACAAGATCGAACCATTCTCAGAAACTTCTTTGTGATGACTGCATTCTACTCACAGAGTTGAACCTTCCTTTTGATAGAACAGTTTTGAAACACTCTCTTTGTGGAATCTGCAAGTGGCTATTTGGAGCGCTTTGAGGCCTATGCTGGAAAAGGAAATATCTTCACATAAAACCTAGACAGAAGTATTCCCAGAAAGTTTTTCTGATGTGCGCATTCAACTCACCGAGTTGAACCTTCCTTTCGATACAGCAGTTTTGAAACACTCTTTTTGTAGTATCTGCGAGCGGATATTTGGAGTGCTTTGAGTGCTACACTGCAAAAGCAAATATCTTCACTTAGAATCTTGACAGAAGAATTCTCAGAGATTTCCCTAGGCTGTCTGCATTCAACTCACAGGGTTGAACCTTCCTTTTGATAGAACAGTTTTGAAACACTCTTGCGGTAGAATCTGCAAGTCGATATTTGGAAGGTTTGGAGGCCTATCCTGGGAAAGGAAATATCTTCCCATCAAAACTAGATAGAAGCATTCTCAGAAACCTCTTTGTGATGTGCGCATTCAAGTCACAGAGTTGAAGCTTCCTTTGGATATAGCAGTTTTGAACCACTCTTTTAGTAGAATCTGCAAGTGGATGTTTGGAGAGCTAAGAGGCCAACACTGGAAAAGGAAATATCTTCACGTAAAAACTAGACGGAAGCATTCTCAGAAACTACAATGGGCTTTACGCATTCAACTCACAGAATGCAATGTTCCTTTTGATAGCGCAGATTTGAAACACTGTTTTGGTAGAATTTGCTAGAGGATGTTTGGAGCGATGTGAGGCCTTTGCTGGAAAAGGAAATATCTTCACATAGAACCTAGACAGAAGCATTCTCAGAAACTCCTTTGTGATGAGTGCATTCAAATCACAGACTTGAACCTTCGTTTTGAAAGAGCGGTTTTGAAACACTCTTTTTGTAGAATCTGCAAGTGGATATTTGGAGCGCTTTGAGGCCTATGCTGGAAAATGAAATATCTTCACGTAAAACCTAGACAGAAGTATTCCCAGAAAGTTTTTCTGATGTGCGCATTCAACTCACCGAGTTGAACCTTCCTTTAGATACAGCAGTTTTGAAACACTCTTTTTGTAGTATCTGCGAGGGGATATTTGGAGTGCTTTGAGTGCTACCCTGCAAAAGCAAATATCTTCACTTAGAATGTAGACAGAATAATTCTCAGAGATTTCCCTATGCTCTCTGCATTCAACTCACAGGATTGAACCTTCCTTTTGATAGAACAGTTTTGAAACACTCTTGCGGTAGAATCTGCAAGTCGATATTTGGAGCGCTTTGAGGCCTATGCTGGAAAATGAAATATCTTCACCTAAAAACTAGACGGAAGCATTCTCAGAAACTTCTTTGTGATGAGTGCATTCAACTCACAGAGTTGAAGCTTCCTTTTGATAGAGCAGTTTTGAAACACTCTTTTGGCAGCATCTGAAAGTGGATAATTGGAGCGCTTTGAGGCCAATGCTGGAAAACGAAATCTCATCACATAAAAACTCGACAGAAGCATTCTCTGAAACTTCTTTGTGATGATTGCATTCAACTCACAGACTCGAACGTTTCTTTTGATAGAACAGTTTTGAAACACTCCTTTTGTAGAATCTGCAAGTGTTTATTTGGAGCGCTTTGAGGCCTATGTTGGAAAAGGACATATCTTCACATCAAAAGTAGGCAGACGCATTCGCAGAAACTTCTTTGTGATGAGTGCATTGAACTCACAGAGTTGAACCTACCTATTGATAGAGAAGTTTTGAAACACCCTTTTTGTAGAATCTGCAAGTGAATATTTGGCGCGATTAGAGGCCTATGCTGGAAATGGAAATATCTTCACATGAAAACTAGACAGATGAATTCTCAGAAACGTCTTTGTGATGAGTGCATTCAACTAACAGACGTGAAGCCTGCTTTTGAAAGCGCCGTTTCGAAACACTCTTTTTGTAGAATCTGCAAGTGGATATTTGGAGCGCTTTGAGGGCTATGCTGGAAAAGTTAATATCTTCACCTAAAAACTAGACAGAAGCCTACTCAGAAACTTCTTTGTGATGTCTGCATTGAACTCACAGAGCTAAACCTTTCTTTTGATACAGAAGTTTTGAAACACTCTTTTCGTAGAATCTTCAAGTGGATGTATGGAGTGCTTTGAGGCCTATGCTGGAAAAGGAAATATCTTCACGTAGAAACTAGACAAAAGCATTCTCAGAAAGTTCCCTGTGCTTTGTGCATTCAACTGACGAAGTTGGACACGCCCTTGGATAGAGCAGTTTTGAAACACTCTTTTTGTAGAATCTGCAAGTGGATATTTGGAGCGCTTTGAGGCCTATGCTGCCAAAGGAAATATCATTGCACACAAACTAGATGGAAGCGTTCTCAGAAACTACTTTGTGATGAGTGCATTCAACTCGCAGAGTTGAACCTTCCTTTCGATAGACCAGTTTTGAAACGCTGTTTTTGTAGAATCCGCAAGTGGCTATTTGGAGCTCTTTGAGGCTTATGCTGGAAAAGGAAATATCTTCAACTACAAAGTAGACAGAAGCATTCTCAGAAACTTCTTTGTCATGTGGGGATTGAACTCACAGAGTTGAACATTCCTTTTCATAGAGCAGTTTTGCAACACCCTTTCGGTGGAAAGTGAAAGTGCTTATTTGGTGTGATGGCGGCATCTAGTGTATAAGGAAATACATTCAAATGAAAACAAGATCGAAAAATTCTCAGAAACTTGTTTGTGATGACTGCATTCTACTCACAGAGTTGAACCTTCCTTTTGATAGAACAGTTTTGAAACACTCTTTTTGTGGAATCTGCAAGTGGCTATTTGGAGCGCTTTGAGGCCTATGCTGGAAAAGGAAATATCTTCACATAAAACCTAGACAGAAGTATTCCCAGAAAGTTTTTCTGATGTGCGCATTCAACTCACCGAGTTGAACCTTCCTTTCGATACAGCAGTTTTGAAACACTCTTTTTGTAGTGTCTGCGAGTGGATATTTGGAGTGCTTTGAGTGCTACAATGCAGAAGCAAATATCTTCACTTAGAATCTAGACAGAAGAATTCTCAGAGACTTCCCTGGGCTCTCTGCATTCAACTCACAGAGTTGAACCTTCCTTTTGATAGAACAGTTTTGAAACACTCTTGTGGTAGAATCTGCAAGTCGATATTTGGAACGTTTGGAGGCCTATCCTGGGAAAGGAAATATCTTCCCATCAAAACTAGATAGAAGCATTCTCAGAAACGTCTTTGTGATGTGCGCATTCAAGTCACAGAGTTGAAGCTTCCTTTGGATATAGCAGTTTTGAACCACTCTTTTAGTAGAATCTGCAAGTGGATGTTTGGAGAGCTAAGAGGCCAACACTGGAAAAGGAAACATCTTTACGTAAAAACTAGACGGAAGCATTCTCAGAAACTTCAATGGGCTTTACGCATTCAACTCACAGAATGCAATGTTCCTTTTGAGAGCGCAGTTTTAAAACACTGTTTTGGTAGAATTTGCTAGAGGATGTTTGGAGCGATGTGAGGCCTTTGCTGGAAAAGGAAATATCTTCACATACAACCTAGACAGAAGCATTCTCAGAAACTCCTTTGTGATGAGTGCATTCGAATCACAGACTTGAACCTTCGTTTTGTTAGAGCGGTTTTGAAACACTCTTTTTGTAGAATCTGCAAGTGGATATTTGGAGCGTTTTGAGGCCTATGCTGGAAAATGAAATATCTTCACCTAAAAACCAGACGGAAGCATTCTCAGAAACTTCTTTGTGATGAGTGCATTCAACTCACAGAGTTAAAGCTTCCTTTTGATAGAGCAGTTTTGAAACACTCTTTTAGCAGCATCTGAAAGTGGGTATTTGGAGCGCTTTGAGGCCAAGGCTGGAAAACGAAATATCATCACATAAAAACTCGACAGAAGCATTCTCTGAATCTTCTTTGTGATGAGTGCGTTCAACTCACAGACTCGAGCGTTTCTTTTGATAGAACAGTTTTGAAACACTCCTTTTGTAGAATCTGCAAGTGTTTATTTGGAGCGCTTTGAGGCCTATGTTGGAAAAGGACATATCTTCACATCAAAAGTACACAGACGCATTCTCAGAAACTTCTTTGTGATGAGTGCATTGAACTCGCAGAGTTGAACCTACTTATTGATAGAGAAGTTTTGAAACACCCTTTTTGTAGAATCTGCAAGTGAATATTTGGTGCGATTTGAGGCCTATGCTGGAAATGGAAATATCTTCACATGAAAACTAGACAGATGAATTCTCAGAAACGTCTTTGTGATGAGTGCATTCAACTAACAGACTTGAAGCCTCCTTTTGAAAGAACAGTTTCGAAACACTCTTTTTGTAGAATCTGCAAGTGGATATTTGCAGCGATTTGAGGGCTATGCTGCAAAAGTAATATCTTCACCTAAAAACTAGACAGAAGCGAACTCAGAAACTTCTTTGTGACGTCTGCATTGAACTCACAGAGCTGAACCTTTCTTTTGATACAGAAGTTTTGAAACACTCTTTTCGTAGAATCTTCAAGTTGATGTATGTAGTGCTTTGAGGCCTATGCTGGAAAAGCAAATATCTTCACGTAGAAACTAGACAAAAGCATTCTCAGAAAGTTCCCTGTGCTTTGTGCATTCAACTCACAGAGTTGAACATTCCCTTTGATAGAGCAGTTTTGAAACACTCTTTTTGTAGAATCTGCAAGTGGATATTTGGAGCGCTTTGAGGCCTATGCTGCCAAAGGAAATATCATTGCACACAAACTAGATGGAAGCGTTCTCAGAAACTACTTTGTGATGAGTGCATTCAACTCGCAGAGTTGAACCTTCCTTTCGATAGACCAGTTTTGAAACGCTGTTTTTGTAGAATCCGCAAGTGGCTATTTGGAGCTCTTTGAGGCTTATGCTGGAAAAGGAAATATCTTCATCTACAAAGTAGACAGAAGCATTCTCAGAAACTTCTTTGTCATGTGGGGATTGAACTCACAGAGTTGAACATTCCTTTTCATAGAGCAGTTTGGCAACACTCTTTTTGTGGAAAGTGCAAGTGGATATTTGGTGCGATGGCGGCATCTAGTGGATAAGGAAATACATTCAGATGAAAACAAGATCGAACCATTCTCAGAAACTTCTTTGTGATGACTGCATTCTACTCACAGAGTTGAACCTTCCTTTTGATAGAACAGTTTTGAAACACTCTCTTTGTGGAATCTGCAAGTGGCTATTTGGAGCGCTTTGAGGCCTATGCTGGAAAAGGAAATATCTTCACATAAAACCTAGACAGAAGTATTCCCAGAAAGTTTTTCTGATGTGCGCATTCAACTCACCGAGTTGAACCTTCCTTTAGATACAGCAGTTTTGAAACACTCTTTTTGTAGTATCTGCGAGCGGATATTTGGAGTGCTTTGAGTGCTACACTGCAAAAGCAAATATCTTCACTTAGAATCTAGACAGAAGAATTCTCAGAGATTTCCCTGGGCTCTCTGCATTCAACTCACACGGTTGAACCTTCCTTTTGATAGAACAGTTTTGAAACACTCTTGCGGTAGAAGCTGCAAGTCGATATTTGGAAGGTTTGGAGGCCTATCCTGGGAAAGGAAATATCTTCCCATCAAAACTAGATAGAAGCATTCTCAGAAACCTCTTTGTGATGTGCGCATTCAAGTCACAGAGTTGAAGCTTCCTTTGGATATAGCAGTTTTGAACCACTCTTTTAGTAGAATCTGCAAGTGGATGTTTGGAGAGCTAAGAGGCCAACACTGGAAAAGGAAATATCTTCACGTAAAAACTAGACGGAAGCATTCTCAGAAACTTCAATGGGCTTTACGCATTCAACTCACAGAATGCAATGTTCCTTTTGAGAGCGCAGTTTTGAAACACTGTTTTGGTAGAATTTGCTAGAGGATGTTTGGAGCGATGTGAGGCCTTTGCTGGAAAAGGAAATATCTTCACATAGAACCTAGACAGAAGCATTCTCAGAAACTCCTTTGTGATGAGTGCATTCAAATCACTAACTTGAACCTTCGTTTTGAAAGAGCGGTTTTGAAACACTCTTTTTGTAGAATCTGCAAGTGGATATTTGGAGCGCTTTGAGGCCTATGCTGGAAAATGAAATATCTTCACCTAAAAACTAGACGGAAGCATTCTCAGAAACTTCTTTGTGATGAGTGCATTCAACTCACAGAGTTGAAGCTTCCTTTTGATAGAGCAGTTTTGAAACACTCTTTTAGCAGCATCTGAAAGTGGATATTTGGAGCGCTTTGAGGCCAATGCTGGAAAACGAAATCTCATCACATAAAAACTCGACAGAAGCATTCTCTGAAACTTCTTTGTGATGAGTGCATTCAACTCACAGACTCGAACGTTTCTTTTGATAGAGCAGTTTAGAAACACTCCTTTTGTAGAATCTGCAAGTGTTTATTTGGAGCGCTTTGAGGCCTATGTTGGAAAAGGACATATCTTCACATCAAAAGTAGACAGACGCATTCTCAGAAACTCCTTTGTGATGAGTGCATTGAACTCACAGAGTTGAACCTACCTATTGATAGAGAAGTTTTGAAACACCCTTTTTGTAGAATCTGCAAGTGAATATTTGGCGCGATTAGAGGCCTATGCTGGAAATGGAAATATCTTCACATGAAAACTAGACAGATGAATTCTCAGAAACGTCTTTGTGATGAGTGCATTCAACTCACAGACTTGAAGCCTCCTTTTGAAAGAGCAGTTTCGAAACACTCTTTTTGTAGAATCTGCAAGTGGATATTTGGAGCGCTTTGAGGGCTATGCTGGAAAAGTTCATATCTTCACCTAAAAGCTAGACAGAAGCCTACTCAGAAACTTCTTTGTTATGTCTGCATTGAACTCACAGAGCTGAACCTTTCTTTTGATACAGAAGTTTTGAAACACTCTTTTCGTAGAATCTTCAAGTGGATGTATGGAGTGCTTTGAGGCCTGTGCTGGAAAAGGAAATATCTTCACGTAGAAACTAGATAAAAGCATTCTCAGAAGGTTCCCTGTGCTTTGTGCATTCAACTCACAGAGTTGAACATTCCCTTTGATAGAACAGTTTTGAAACACTCTTTTTGTAGAATCTGCAAGTGGATATTTGGAGCGCTTTGAGGCCTATGCTGCCAAAGGAAATATCCTTGCACACAAACTAGATGGAAGCGTTCTCAGAAACTACTTTGTGATGAGTGCATTCAATTCGCAGAGTTGAACCTTCCTTTCGATAGACCAGTTTTGAAACGCTGTTTTTGTAGACTCCGCAAGTGGCTATTTGGAGCTCTTTGAGGCTTATGCTGGAAAAGGAAATATCTTCATCTACAAAGTAGACAGAAGCATTCTCAGAAACTTCTTTGTCATGTGGGGATTGAACTCACAGAGTTGAACATTCCTTTTCACAGAGCAGTTTGGCAACACTCTTTTAGTGGAAAGTGCAAGTGGATACTTGGTGCGATGGCGGCATCTAGTGGATAAGGAAATACATTCAGATGAAAACAAGATCGAACCATTCTCAGAAACTTCTTTGTGATGACTGCATTCTACTCACAGAGTTGAACCTTCCTTTTGATAGAACAGTTTTGAAACACTCTCTTTGTGGAATCTGCAAGTGGCTATTTGGAGCGCTTTGAGGCCTATGCTGGAAAAGGAAATATCTTCACATAAAACCTAGACAGAAGTATTCCCAGAAAGTTTTCCTGATTTGCGCATTCAACTCACCGAGTTGAACCTTCCTTTCGATACAGCAGTTTTGAAACACTCTTTTTGTAGTATCTGCGAGCGGATATTTGGAGTGCTTTGAGTGCTACACTGCAAAAGCAAATATCTTCACTTAGAATCTAGACAGAAGAATTCTCAGAGATTTCCCTAGGCTGTCTGCATTCAACTCACAGGGTTGAACCTTCCTTTTGATAGAACAGTTTTGAAACACTCTTGCGGTAGAAGCTGCAAGTCGATATTTGGAACGTTTCGAGGCCTATCCTGGGAAAGGAAATATCTTCCCATCAAAACTAGATAGAAGCATTCTCAGAAACCTCTTTGTGATGTGCGCATTCCAGTCACAGAGTTGAAGCTTCCTTTGGATATAGCAGTTTTGAACCACTCTTTTAGTAGAATCTGCAAGTGGATGTTTGGAGAGCTAAGAGGCCAACACTGGAAAAGGAAATATCTTCACGTAACAACTAGACGGAAGCATTCTCAGAAACTTCAATGGGCTTTACGCATTCAACTCACAGAATGCAATGTTCCTTTTGAGAGCGCAGTTTTAAAACACTGTTTTTGTAGAATTTGCTAGAGGATGTTTGGAGCGATGTGAGGCCTTTGCTGGAAAAGGAAATATCTTCACATAGAACCTAGACAGAAGCATTCTCAGAAACTCCTTTGTGATGAGTGCATTCAAATCACAGACTTGAACCTTCGTTTTGAAAGAGCGGTTTTGAAACACTCTTTTTGTAGAATCTGCAAGTGGATATTTGGAGCGCTTTGAGGCCTACGCTGGAAAATGAAATATCTTCACCTAAAAACTAGACGGAAGCATTCTCAGAAACTTCTTTGTGATGAGTGCGTTCAACTCACAGAGTTGAAGCATCCTTTTGATAGAGCAGTGTTGAAACACTCTTTTAGCAGCATCTGAAAGTGGATATTTGGAGCGCTTTGAGGCCAGTGCTGGAAAAGGAAATCTCATCACATAAAAACTCGACAGAAGCATTCTCTGAAACTTCTTTGTGATGAGTGCATTCAACTCACAGACTCGAACGTTTCTTTTGATAGAACAGTTTTGAAACACTCCTTTTGTAGAATCTGCAAGTGTTTATTTGGAGCGCTTTGAGGCCTATGTTGGAAAAGGACATATCTTCACATCAAAAGTAGACACACGCATTCTCAGAAACTTCTTTGTGATGAGTGCATTGAACTCACAGCTTTGAACCTACCTATTGATAGAGAAGTTTTGAAACACCCTTTTTGTAGAATCTGCAAGTGAATATTTGGCGCGATTAGAGGCCTATGCTGGAAATGGAAATATCTTCACATGAAAACTAGACAGATGAATTCTCAGAAACGTCTTTGTGATGAGTGCATTCAACTCACAGACTTGAAGCCTCCTTTTGAAAGAACAGTTTCGAAACACTCTTTTTGTAGAATCTGCAAGTGGATATTTGGAGCGCTTTGAGGGCTATGCTGGAAAAGTAATATCTTCACCTAAAAACTAGACAGAAGCGTACTCAGAAACGTCTTTGTGACGTCTGCATTGAACTCACAGAGCTGAACCTTTCTTTTGATACAGAAGTTTTGAAACACTCTTTTCGTAGAATCTTCAAGTTGATGTATGGAGTGCTTTGAGGCCCATGCTGGAAAAGCAAATATCTTCACGTAGAAACTAGACAAAAGCATTCTCAGAAAGTTCCCTGTGCTTTGTGCATTCAACTCACAGAGTTGAACCTTCCTTTTGATAGAACAGTTTTGAAACACTCTCTTTGTGGGATCTGCAAGTGGCTATTTGGAGCGCTTTGAGGCCTATGCTGGAAAAGGAAATATCTTCACATAAAACCTAGACAGAAGTATTCCCAGAAAGTTTTTCTGATGTGCGCGTTCAACTCACCGAGTTGAGCCTTCCTTTCGATACAGCAGTTTTGAAACACTCTTTTTGTAGTATCTGCGAGCGGATATTTGGAGTGCTTTGAGTGCTACACTGCAAAAGCAAATATCTTCACTTAGAATCTAGACAGAAGAATTTTCAGAGATTTCCCTAGGCTGTCTGCATTCAACTCACAGGGTTGAACCTTCCTTTTGATAGAACAGTTTTGAAACACTCTTGCGGTAGAAGCTGCAAGTCGATATTTGGAAGGTTTGGAGGCCTATCCTGGGAAAGGAAATATCTTCCCATCAAAACTAGATAGAAGCATTCTCAGAAACGTCTTTGTGATGTGCGCATTCAAGTCACAGAGTTGAAGCTTCCTTTGGATATAGCAGTTTTGAACCACTCTTTTAGTAGAATCTGCAAGTGGATGTTTGGAGAGCTAAGAGGCCAACACTGGAAAAGGAAATATCTTCACGTAAAAACTAGACGGAAGCATTCTCAGAAACTTCAATGGGCTTTACGCATTCAACTCACAGAATGCAATGTTCCTTTTGATAGCGCAGTTTTGAAACACTGTTTTGGTAGAATTTGCTAGAGGATGTTTGGAGCGATGTGAGGCCTTTGCTGGAAAAGGAAATATCTTCACATAGAACCTAGACAGAAGCATTCTCAGAAACTCCTTTGTGATGAGTGCATTCAAATCACAGACTTGAACCTTCGTTTTGAAAGAGCGGTTTTGAAACACTCTTTTTGTAGAATCTGCAAGTGGATATTTGGAGCGCTTTGAGGCCTATGCTGGAAAATGAAATATCTTCAGCTAAAAACTAGACGGAAGCATTCTCAGAAACTTCTTTGTGATGAGTGCATTCAACTCACAGAGTTGAAGCTTCCTTTTGATAGAGCAGTTTTGAAACACTCTTTTAGCAGCATCTGAAAGTGGATATTTGGAGCGCTTTGAGGCCAATGCTGGAAAACGAAATCTCATCACATAAAAACTCGACAGAAGCATTCTCTGAAACTTCTTTGTGATGAGTGCATTCAACTCACAGACTCGAACGTTTCTTTTGATAGAACAGTTTAGAAACACTCCTTTTGTAGAATCTGCAAGTGTTTATTTGGAGCGCTTTGAGGCCTATGTTGGAAAAGGACATATCTTCACATCAAAAGTAGACAGACGCATTCTCAGAAACTTCTTTGTGATGAGTGCATTGAACTCACAGAGTTGAACCTACCTATTGATAGAGAAGTTTTGAAACACCCTTTTTGTAGAATCTGCAAGTGAATATTTGGCGCGATTAGAGGCCTATGCTGGAAATGGAAATATCTTCACATGAAAACTAGACAGATGAATTCTCAGAAACGTCTTTGTGATGAGTGCATTCAACTCACAGACTTGAAGCCTCCTTTTGAAAGAGCAGTTTCGAAACACTCTTTTTGTAGAATCTGCAAGTGGATATTTGGAGCGCTTTGAGGGCTATGCTGGAAAAGTTAATATCTTCACCTAAAAACTAGACAGAAGCCTACTCAGAAACTTCTCTGTTATGTCTGCATTGAACTCACAGAGCTGAAGCTTCCTTTTGATAGAGCAGTTTTGAAACACACTTTTAGCAGCATCTGAAAGTGGATATTTGGAGCGCTTTGAGGCCAATGCTGGAAAACGAAATCTCATCACATAAAAACTCGACAGAAGCATTCTCTGAAACTTCTTTGTGATGAGTGCATTCAACTCACAGACTCGAACGTTTCTTTTGATAGAACAGTTTTGAAACACTCCTTTTGTAGAATCAGCAATTGTTTATTTGGAGCGCTTTGAGGCCTATGTTGGAAAAGGACATATCTTCACATCAAAAGTAGACAGACGCATTCTCAGAAACTTCTTTGTGATGAGTGCATTGAACTCACAGAGTTGAACCTACCTATTGATAGATAAGTTTGAGAAACCCTTTTTGTAGAATCTGCAAGTGAATATTTGGCGCGATTTGAGGCCTATGCTGGAAATGGAAATATCTTCACATGAAAACTAGACAGATGAATTCTCAGAAACGTCTTTGTGATGAGTGCATTCAACTCACAGACTTGAAGCCTCCTTTTGAAAGAACAGTTTCGAAACAATCCTTTTGTAGAATCTGCAAGTGGATATTTGCAGCGCTTTGAGGGCTATGCTGGAAAAGTAATATCTTCACCTAAAAACTAGACAGAAGCGTCCTCAGAAACTTCTTTGTGATGTCTGCATTGAACTCACAGAGCTGAACCTTTCTTTTGATACAGAAGTTTTGAAACACTCTTTTCGTAGAATCTTCAAGTGGATGTATGGAGTGCTTTGAGGCCTATGCTGGAAAAGGAAATATCTTCACGTAGAAACTAGACAAAAGCATTCTCAGAAAGTTCCCTGTGCTTTGTGCATTCAACTCACAGAGTTGAACATTCCCTTTGATAGAGCAGTTTTGAAACACTCTTTTTGTAGAATCTGCAAGTGGATATTTGGAGCGCTTTGAGGCCTATGCTGCCAAAGGAAATATCATTGCACACAAACTAGATGGAAGCGTTCTCAGAAACTACTTTGTGATGAGTGCATTCAACTCGCAGAGTTGAACCTTCCTTCCGATAGACCAGTTTTGAAACGCTGTTTTTGTAGAATCCGCAAGTGGCTATTTGGAGCTCTTTGAGGCTTATGCTGGAAAAGGAAATATCTTCATCTACAAAGTAGACAGAAGCATTCTCAGAAACTTCTTTGTCATGTGGGGATTGAACTCACAGAGTTCAACATTCCTTTTCATAGAGCAGTTTGGCAACACTCTTTTTGTGGAAAGTGCAAGTGGATATTTGGTGCGATGGCGGCATCTAGTGGATAAGGAAATACATTCAGATGAAAACAAGATCGAACCATTCTCAGAAACTTCTTTGTGATGACTGCATTCTACTCACAGAGTTGAACCTTCCTTTTGATAGAACAGTTTTGAAACACTCTCTTTGTGGAATCTGCAAGTGGCTATTTGGAGCGCTTTGAGGCCTATGCTGGAAAAGGAAATATCTTCACATAAAACCTAGACAGAAGTATTCCCAGAAAGTTTTTCTGATGTGCGCATTCAACTCACCGAGTTGAACCTTCCTTTCGATACAGCAGTTTTGAAACACTCTTTTTGTAGTATCTGCGAGCGGATATTTGGAGTGCTTTGAGTGCTACACTGCAAAAGCAAATATCTTCACTTAGAATCTTGACAGAAGAATTCTCAGAGATTTCCCTAGGCTGTCTGCATTCAACTCACAGGGTTGAACCTTCCTTTTGATAGAACAGTTTTGAAACACTCTTGCGGTAGAATCTGCAAGTCGATATTTGGAAGGTTTGGAGGCCTATCCTGGGAAAGGAAATATCTTCCCATCAAAACTAGATAGAAGCATTCTCAGAAACCTCTTTGTGATGTGCGCATTCAAGTCACAGAGTTGAAGCTTCCTTTGGATATAGCAGTTTTGAACCACTCTTTTAGTAGAATCTGCAAGTGGATGTTTGGAGAGCTAAGAGGCCAACACTGGAAAAGGAAATATCTTCACGTAAAAACTAGACGGAAGCATTCTCAGAAACTACAATGGGCTTTACGCATTCAACTCACAGAATGCAATGTTCCTTTTGATAGCGCAGATTTGAAACACTGTTTTGGTAGAATTTGCTAGAGGATGTTTGGAGCGATGTGAGGCCTTTGCTGGAAAAGGAAATATCTTCACATAGAACCTAGACAGAAGCATTCTCAGAAACTCCTTTGTGATGAGTGCATTCAAATCACAGACTTGAACCTTCGTTTTGAAAGAGCGGTTTTGAAACACTCTTTTTGTAGAATCTGCAAGTGGATATTTGGAGCGCTTTGAGGCCTATGCTGGAAAATGAAATATCTTCACGTAAAACCTAGACAGAAGTATTCCCAGAAAGTTTTTCTGATGTGCGCATTCAACTCACCGAGTTGAACCTTCCTTTAGATACAGCAGTTTTGAAACACTCTTTTTGTAGTATCTGCGAGGGGATATTTGGAGTGCTTTGAGTGCTACCCTGCAAAAGCAAATATCTTCACTTAGAATGTAGACAGAATAATTCTCAGAGATTTCCCTATGCTCTCTGCATTCAACTCACAGGATTGAACCTTCCTTTTGATAGAACAGTTTTGAAACACTCTTGCGGTAGAATCTGCAAGTCGATATTTGGAGCGCTTTGAGGCCTATGCTGGAAAATGAAATATCTTCACCTAAAAACTAGACGGAAGCATTCTCAGAAACTTCTTTGTGATGAGTGCATTCAACTCACAGAGTTGAAGCTTCCTTTTGATAGAGCAGTTTTGAAACACTCTTTTAGCAGCATCTGAAATTGGATATTTGGAGCGCTTTGAGGCCAATGCTGGAAAACGAAATCTCATCACATAAAAACTCGACAGAAGCATTCTCTGAAACTTCTTTGTGATGAGTGCATTCAACTCACAGACTCGAACGTTTCTTTTGATAGAACAGTTTAGAAACACTCCTTTTGTAGAATCTGCAAGTGTTTATTTGGAGCGCTTTGAGGCCTATGTTGGAAAAGGACATATCTTCACATCAAAAGTAGACAGACGCATTCTCAGAAACTTCTTTGTGATGAGTGCATTGAACTCACAGAGTTGAACCTACCTATTGATAGAGAAGTTTTGAAACACCCTTTTTGTAGAATCTGCAAGTGAATATTTGGCGCGATTAGAGGCCTATGCTGGAAATGGAAATATCTTCACATGAAAACTAGACAGATGAATTCTCAGAAACGTCTTTGTGATGAGTGCATTCAACTCACAGACTTGAAGCCTCCTTTTGAAAGAGCAGTTTCGAAACACTCTTTTTGTAGAATCTGCAAGTGGATATTTGGAGCGCTTTGAGGGCTATGCTGGAAAAGTTAATATCTTCACCTAAAAACAAGACAGAAGCCTACTCAGAAACTTCTCTGTTATGTCTGCATTGAACTCACAGAGCTGAAGCTTCCTTTTGATAGAGCAGTTTTGAAACACACTTTTAGCAGCATCTGAAAGTGGATATTTGGAGCGCTTTGAGGCCAATGCTGGAAAACGAAATCTCATCACATAAAAACTCGACAGAAGCATTCTCTGAAACTTCTTTGTGATGAGTGCATTCAACTCACAGACCCGAACGTTTCTTTTGATAGAACAGTTTTGAAACACTCCTTTTGTAGAATCTGCAATTGTTTATTTGGAGCGCTTTGAGGCCTATGTTGGAAAAGGACATATCTTCACATCAAAAGTAGACAGACGCATTCTCAGAAACTTCTTTGTGATGAGTGCATTGAACTCACAGAGTTGAACCTACCTATTGATAGATAAGTTTGAGAAACCCTTTTTGTAGAATCTGCAAGTGAATATTTGGCGCGATTTGAGGCCTATGCTGGAAATGGAAATATCTTCACATGAAAACTAGACAGATGAATTCTCAGAAACGTCTTTGTGATGAGTGCATTCAACTCACAGACTTGAAGCCTCCTTTTGAAAGAACAGTTTCGAAACAATCCTTTTGTAGAATCTGCAAGTGGATATTTGCAGCGCTTTGAGGGCTATGCTGGAAAAGTAATATCTTCACCTAAAAACTAGACAGAAGCGTCCTCAGAAACTTCTTTGTGATGTCTGCATTGAACTCACAGAGCTGAACCTTTCTTTTGATACAGAAGTTTTGAAACACTCTTTTCGTAGAATCTTCAAGTGGATGTATGGAGTGCTTTGAGGCCTATGCTGGAAAAGGAAATATCTTCACGTAGAAACTAGACAAAAGCATTCTCAGAAAGTTCCCTGTGCTTTGTGCATTCAACTCACAGAGTTGAACATTCCCTTTGATAGAGCAGTTTTGAAACACTCTTTTTGTAGAATCTGCAAGTGGATATTTGGAGCGCTTTGAGGCCTATGCTGCCAAAGGAAATATCATTGCACACAAACTAGATGGAAGCGTTCTCAGAAACTACTTTGTGATGAGTGCATTCAACTCGCAGAGTTGAACCTTCCTTCCGATAGACCAGTTTTGAAACGCTGTTTTTGTAGAATCCGCAAGTGGCTATTTGGAGCTCTTTGAGGCTTATGCTGGAAAAGGAAATATCTTCATCTACAAAGTAGACAGAAGCATTCTCAGAAACTTCTTTGTCATGTGGGGATTGAACTCACAGAGTTCAACATTCCTTTTCATAGAGCAGTTTGGCAACACTCTTTTTGTGGAAAGTGCAAGTGGATATTTGGTGCGATGGCGGCATCTAGTGGATAAGGAAATACATTCAGATGAAAACAAGATCGAACCATTCTCAGAAACTTCTTTGTGATGACTGCATTCTACTCACAGAGTTGAACCTTCCTTTTGATAGAACAGTTTTGAAACACTCTCTTTGTGGAATCTGCAAGTGGCTATTTGGAGCGCTTTGAGGCCTATGCTGGAAAAGGAAATATCTTCACATAAAACCTAGACAGAAGTATTCCCAGAAAGTTTTTCTGATGTGCGCATTCAACTCACCGAGTTGAACCTTCCTTTCGATACAGCAGTTTTGAAACACTCTTTTTGTAGTATCTGCGAGCGGATATTTGGAGTGCTTTGAGTGCTACACTGCAAAAGCAAATATCTTCACTTAGAATCTTGACAGAAGAATTCTCAGAGATTTCCCTAGGCTGTCTGCATTCAACTCACAGGGTTGAACCTTCCTTTTGATAGAACAGTTTTGAAACACTCTTGCGGTAGAATCTGCAAGTCGATATTTGGAAGGTTTGGAGGCCTATCCTGGGAAAGGAAATATCTTCCCATCAAAACTAGATAGAAGCATTCTCAGAAACCTCTTTGTGATGTGCGCATTCAAGTCACAGAGTTGAAGCTTCCTTTGGATATAGCAGTTTTGAACCACTCTTTTAGTAGAATCTGCAAGTGGATGTTTGGAGAGCTAAGAGGCCAACACTGGAAAAGGAAATATCTTCACGTAAAAACTAGACGGAAGCATTCTCAGAAACTACAATGGGCTTTACGCATTCAACTCACAGAATGCAATGTTCCTTTTGATAGCGCAGATTTGAAACACTGTTTTGGTAGAATTTGCTAGAGGATGTTTGGAGCGATGTGAGGCCTTTGCTGGAAAAGGAAATATCTTCACATAGAACCTAGACAGAAGCATTCTCAGAAACTCCTTTGTGATGAGTGCATTCAAATCACAGACTTGAACCTTCGTTTTGAAAGAGCGGTTTTGAAACACTCTTTTTGTAGAATCTGCAAGTGGATATTTGGAGCGCTTTGAGGCCTATGCTGGAAAATGAAATATCTTCACGTAAAACCTAGACAGAAGTATTCCCAGAAAGTTTTTCTGATGTGCGCATTCAACTCACCGAGTTGAACCTTCCTTTAGATACAGCAGTTTTGAAACACTCTTTTTGTAGTATCTGCGAGGGGATATTTGGAGTGCTTTGAGTGCTGCCCTGCAAAAGCAAATATCTTCACTTAGAATCTAGACAGAATAATTCTCAGAGATTTCCCTATGCTCTCTGCATTCAACTCACAGGATTGAACCTTCCTTTTGATAGAACAGTTTTGAAACACTCTTGCGGTAGAATCTGCAAGTCGATATTTGGAGCGCTTTGAGGCCTATGCTGGAAAATGAAATATCTTCACCTAAAAACTAGACGGAAGCATTCTCAGAAACTTCTTTGTGATGAGTGCATTCAACTCACAGAGTTGAAGCTTCCTTTTGATAGAGCAGTTTTGAAACACTCTTTTGGCAGCATCTGAAAGTGGATAATTGGAGCGCTTTGAGGCCAATGCTGGAAAACGAAATCTCATCACATAAAAACTCGACAGAAGCATTCTCTGAAACTTCTTTGTGATGATTGCATTCAACTCACAGACTCGAACGTTTCTTTTGATAGAACAGTTTTGAAACACTCCTTTTGTAGAATCTGCAAGTGTTTATTTGGAGCGCTTTGAGGCCTATGTTGGAAAAGGACATATCTTCACATCAAAAGTAGGCAGACGCATTCGCAGAAACTTCTTTGTGATGAGTGCATTGAACTCACAGAGTTGAACCTACCTATTGATAGAGAAGTTTTGAAACACCCTTTTTGTAGAATCTGCAAGTGAATATTTGGCGCGATTAGAGGCCTATGCTGGAAATGGAAATATCTTCACATGAAAACTAGACAGATGAATTCTCAGAAACGTCTTTGTGACGAGTGCATTCAACTAACAGACGTGAAGCCTGCTTTTGAAAGAGCCGTTTCGAAACACTCTTTTTGTAGAATCTGCAAGTGGATATTTGGAGCGCTTTGAGGGCTATGCTGGAAAAGTTAATATCTTCACCTAAAAACTAGACAGAAGCCTACTCAGAAACTTCTTTGTGATGTCTGCATTGAACTCACAGAGCTAAACCTTTCTTTTGATACAGAAGTTTTGAAACACTCTTTTCGTAGAATCTTCAAGTGGATGTATGGAGTGCTTTGAGGCCTATGCTGGAAAAGGAAATATCTTCACTTAGAAACTAGACAAAAGCATTCTCAGAAAGTTCCCTGTGCTTTGTGCATTCAACTGACGAAGTTGGACACGCCCTTGGATAGAGCAGTTTTGAAACACTCTTTTTGTAGAATCTGCAAGTGGATATTTGGAGCGCTTTGAGGCCTATGCTGCCAAAGGAAATATCATTGCACACAAACTAGATGGAAGCGTTCTCAGAAACTACTTTGTGATGAGTGCATTCATCTCGCAGAGTTGAACCTTCCTTTCGATAGACCAGTTTTGAAACGCTGTTTTTGTAGAATCCGCAAGTGGCTATTTGGAGCTCTTTGAGGCTTATGCTGGAAAAGGAAATATCTTCAACTACAAAGTAGACAGAAGCATTCTCAGAAACTTCTTTGTCATGTGGGGATTGAACTCACAGAGTTGAACATTCCTTTTCATAGAGCAGTTTTGCAACACCCTTTCGGTGGAAAGTGAAAGTGCTTATTTGGTGTGATGGCGGCATCTAGTGTATAAGGAAATACATTCAAATGAAAACAAGATCGAAAAATTCTCAGAAACTTGTTTGTGATGACTGCATTCTACTCACAGAGTTGAACCTTCCTTTTGATAGAACAGTTTTGAAACACTCTTTTTGTGGAATCTGCAAGTGGCTATTTGGAGCGCTTTGAGGCCTATGCTGGAAAAGGAAATATCTTCACATAAAACCTAGACAGAAGTATTCCCAGAAAGTTTTTCTGATGTGCGCATTCAACTCACCGAGTTGAACCTTCCTTTCGACACAGCAGTTTTGAAACACTCTTTTTGTAGTGTCTGCGAGTGGATATTTGGAGTGCTTTGAGTGCTACAATGCAGAAGCAAATATCTTCACTTAGAATCTAGACAGAAGAATTCTCAGAGACTTCCCTGGGCTCTCTGCATTCAACTCACAGAGTTGAACCTTCCTTTTGATAGAACAGTTTTGAAACACTCTTGTGGTAGAATCTGCAAGTCGATATTTGGAACGTTTGGAGGCCTATCCTGGGAAAGGAAATATCTTCCCATCAAAACTAGATAGAAGCATTCTCAGAAACGTCTTTGTGATGTGCGCATTCAAGTCACAGAGTTGAAGCTTCCTTTGGATATAGCAGTTTTGAACCACTCTTTTAGTAGAATCTGCAAGTGGATGTTTGGAGAGCTAAGAGGCCAACACTGGAAAAGGAAACATCTTTACGTAAAAACTAGACGGAAGCATTCTCAGAAACTTCAATGGGCTTTACGCATTCAACTCACAGAATGCAATGTTCCTTTTGAGAGCGCAGTTTTAAAACACTGTTTTTGTAGAATTTGCTAGAGGATGTTTGGAGCGATGTGAGGCCTTTGCTGGAAAAGGAAATATCTTCACATACAACCTAGACAGAAGCATTCTCAGAAACTCCTTTGTGATGAGTGCATTCGAATCACAGACTTGAACCTTCGTTTTGTTAGAGCGGTTTTGAAACACTCTTTTTGTAGAATCTGCAAGTGGATATTTGGAGCGTTTTGAGGCCTATGCTGGAAAATGAAATATCTTCACCTAAAAACCAGACGGAAGCATTCTCAGAAACTTCTTTGTGATGAGTGCATTCAACTCCCAGAGTTAAAGCTTCCTTTTGATAGAGCAGTTTTGAAACACTCTTTTAGCAGCATCTGAAAGTGGGTATTTGGAGCGCTTTGAGGCCAAGGCTGGAAAACGAAATATCATCACATAAAAACTCGACAGAAGCATTCTCTGAATCTTCTTTGTGATGAGTGCGTTCAACTCACAGACTCGAGCGTTTCTTTTGATAGAACAGTTTTGAAACACTCCTTTTGTAGAATCTGCAAGTGTTTATTTGGAGCGCTTTGAGGCCTATGTTGGAAAAGGACATATCTTCACATCAAAAGTACACAGACGCATTCTCAGAAACTTCTTTGTGATGAGTGCATTGAACTCGCAGAGTTGAACCTACTTATTGATAGAGAAGTTTTGAAACACCCTTTTTGTAGAATCTGCAAGTGAATATTTGGTGCGATTTGAGGCCTATGCTGGAAATGGAAATATCTTCACATGAAAACTAGACAGATGAATTCTCAGAAACGTCTTTGTGATAAATGCATTCAACTAACAGACTTGAAGCCTCCTTTTGAAAGAACAGTTTCGACACACTCTTTTTGTAGAATCTGCAAGTGGATATTTGCAGCGATTTGAGGGCTATGCTGCAAAAGTAATATCTTCACCTAAAAACTAGACAGAAGCGAACTCAGAAACTTCTTTGTGACGTCTGCATTGAACTCACAGAGCTGAACCTTTCTTTTGATACAGAAGTTTTGAAACACTCTTTTCGTAGAATCTTCAAGTTGATGTATGTAGTGCTTTGAGGCCTATGCTGGAAAAGCAAATATCTTCACGTAGAAACTAGACAAAAGCATTCTCAGAAAGTTCCCTGTGCTTTGTGCATTCAACTCACAGAGTTGAACATTCCCTTTGATAGAGCAGTTTTGAAACACTCTTTTTGTAGAATCTGCAAGTGGATATTTGGAGCGCTTTGAGGCCTATGCTGCCAAAGGAAATATCATTGCACACAAACTAGATGGAAGCGTTCTCAGAAACTACTTTGTGATGAGTGCATTCAACTGGCAGAGATGAACCTTCCTTTCGATAGACCAGTTTTGAAACGCTGTTTTTGTAGACTCCGCAAGTGGCTATTTGGAGCTCTTTGAGGCTTATGCTGGAAAAGGAAATATCTTCATCTACAAAGTAGACAGAAGCATTCTCAGAAACTTCTTTGTCATGTGGGGATTGAACTCACAGAGTTGAACATTCCTTTTCATAGAGCAGTTTGGCAACACTCTTTTTGTGGAAAGTGCAAGTGGATATTTGGTGCGATGGCGGCATCTAGTGGATAAGGAAATACATTCAGATGAAAACAAGATCGAACCATTCTCAGAAACTTCTTTGTGATGACTGCATTCTACTCACAGAGTTGAACCTTCCTTTTGATAGAACAGTTTTGAAACACTCTCTTTGTGGAATCTGCAAGTGGCTATTTGGAGCGCTTTGAGGCCTATGCTGGAAAAGGAAATATCTTCACATAAAACCTAGACAGAAGTATTCCCAGAAAGTTTTTCTGATGTGCGCATTCAACTCACCGAGTTGAACCTTCCTTTAGAAACAGCAGTTTTGAAACACTCTTTTTGTAGTATCTGCGAGCGGATATTTGGAGTGCTTTGAGTGCTACACTGCAAAAGCAAATATCTTCACTTAGAATCTAGACAGAAGAATTCTCAGAGATTTCCCTGGGCTCTCTGCATTCAACTCACACGGTTGAACCTTCCTTTTGATAGAACAGTTTTGAAACACTCTTGCGGTAGAAGCTGCAAGTCGATATTTGGAAGGTTTGGAGGCCTATCCTGGGAAAGGAAATATCTTCCCATCAAAACTAGATAGAAGCATTCTCAGAAACCTCTTTGTGATGTGCGCATTCAAGTCACAGAGTTGAAGCTTCCTTTGGATATAGCAGTTTTGAACCACTCTTTTAGTAGAATCTGCAAGTGGATGTTTGGAGAGCTAAGAGGCCAACACTGGAAAAGGAAATATCTTCACGTAAAAACTAGACGGAAGCATTCTCAGAAACTTCAATGGGCTTTACGCATTCAACTCACAGAATGCAATGTTCCTTTTGAGAGCGCAGTTTTGAAACACTGTTTTGGTAGAATTTGCTAGAGGATGTTTGGAGCGATGTGAGGCCTTTGCTGGAAAAGGAAATATCTTCACATAGAACCTAGACAGAAGCATTCTCAGAAACTCCTTTGTGATGAGTGCATTCAAATCACAGACTTGAACCTTCGTTTTGAAAGAGCGGTTTTGAAACACTCTTTTTGTAGAATCTGCAAGTGGATATTTGGAGCGCTTTGAGGCCTATGCTGGAAAATGAAATATCTTCACCTAAAAACTAGACGGAAGCATTCTCAGAAACTTCTTTGTGATGAGTGCATTCAACTCACAGAGTTGAAGCTTCCTTTTGATAGAGCAGTTTTGAAACACTCTTTTAGCAGCATCTGAAAGTGGATATTTGGAGCGCTTTGAGGCCAATGCTGGAAAACGAAATCTCATCACATAAAAACTCGACAGAAGCATTCTCTGAAACTTCTTTGTGATGAGTGCATTCAACTCACAGACTCGAACGTTTCTTTTGATAGAGCAGTTTAGAAACACTCCTTTTGTAGAATCTGCAAGTGTTTATTTGGAGCGCTTTGAGGCCTATGTTGGAAAAGGACATATCTTCACATCAAAAGTAGACAGACGCATTCTCAGAAACTCCTTTGTGATGAGTGCATTGAACTCACAGAGTTGAACCTACCTATTGATAGAGAAGTTTTGAAACACCCTTTTTGTAGAATCTGCAAGTGAATATTTGGCGCGATTAGAGGCCTATGCTGGAAATGGAAATATCTTCACATGAAAACTAGACAGATGAATTCTCAGAAACGTCTTTGTGATGAGTGCATTCAACTCACAGACTTGAAGCCTCCTTTTGAAAGAACAGTTTCGAAACACTCTTTTTGTAGAATCTGCAAGTGGATATTTGGAGCTCTTTGAGGGCTATGCTGGAAAAGTTCATATCTTCACCTAAAAGCTAGACAGAAGCCTACTCAGAAACTTCTTTGTTATGTCTGCATTGAACTCACAGAGCTGAACCTTTCTTTTGATACAGAAGTTTTGAAACACTCTTTTCGTAGAATCTTCAAGTGGATGTATGGAGTGCTTTGAGGCCTGTGCTGGAAAAGGAAATATCTTCACGTAGAAACTAGATAAAAGCATTCTCAGAAGGTTCCCTGTGCTTTGTGCATTCAACTCACAGAGTTGAACATTCCCTTTGATAGAGCAGTTTTGAAACACTCTTTTTGTAGAATCTGCAAGTGGATATTTGGAGCGCTTTGAGGCCTATGCTGCCAAAGGAAATATCCTTGCACACAAACTAGATGGAAGCGTTCTCAGAAACTACTTTGTGATGAGTGCATTCAATTCGCAGAGTTGAACCTTCCTTTCGATAGACCAGTTTGGAAACGCTGTTTTTGTAGACTCCGCAAGTGGCTATTTGGAGCTCTTTGAGGCTTATGCTGGAAAAGGAAATATCTTCATCTACAAAGTAGACAGAAGCATTCTCAGAAACTTCTTTGTCATGTGGGGATTGAACTCACAGAGTTGAACATTCCTTTTCACAGAGCAGTTTGGCAACACTCTTTTAGTGGAAAGTGCAAGTGGATACTTGGTGCGATGGCGGCATCTAGTGGATAAGGAAATACATTCAGATGAAAACAAGATCGAACCATTCTCAGAAACTTCTTTGTGATGACTGCATTCTACTCACAGCTTTGAACCTACCTATTGATAGAGAAGTTTTGAAACACCCTTTTTGTAGAATCTGCAAGTGAATATTTGGCGCGATTAGAGGCCTATGCTGGAAATGGAAATATCTTCACATGAAAACTAGACAGATGAATTCTCAGAAACGTCTTTGTGATGAGTGCATTCAACTCACAGACTTGAAGCCTCCTTTTGAAAGAACAGTTTCGAAACACTCTTTTTGTAGAATCTGCAAGTGGATATTTGGAGCGCTTTGAGGGCTATGCTGGAAAAGTAATATCTTCACCTAAAAACTAGACAGAAGCGTAATCAGAAACGTCTTTGTGACGTCTGCATTGAACTCACAGAGCTGAACCTTTCTTTTGATACAGAAGTTTTGAAACACTCTTTTCGTAGAATCTTCAAGTGGATGTATGGAGTGCTTTGAGGCCTATGCTGGAAAAGCAAATATCTTCACGTAGAAACTAGACAAAAGCATTCTCAGAAAGTTCCCTGTGCTTTGTGCATTCAACTCACAGAGTTGAACCTTCCTTTTGATAGAACAGTTTTGAAACACTCTCTTTGTGGAATCTGCAAGTGGCTATTTGGAGCGCTTTGAGGCCTATGCTGGAAAAGGAAATATCTTCACATAAAACCTAGACAGAAGTATTCCCAGAAAGTTTTCCTGATTTGCGCGTTCAACTCACCGAGTTGAACCTTCCTTTCGATACAGCAGTTTTGAAACACTCTTTTTGTAGTATCTGCGAGCGGATATTTGGAGTGCTTTGAGTGCTACACTGCAAAAGCAAATATCTTCACTTAGAATCTAGACAGAAGAATTTTCAGAGATTTCCCTAGGCTGTCTGCATTCAACTCACAGGGTTGAACCTTCCTTTTGATAGAACAGTTTTGAAACACTCTTGCGGTAGAAGCTGCAAGTCGATATTTGGAAGGTTTGGAGGCCTATCCTGGGAAAGGAAATATCTTCCCATCAAAACTAGATAGAAGCATTCTCAGAAACGTCTTTGTGATGTGCGCATTCAAGTCACAGAGTTGAAGCTTCCTTTGGATATAGCAGTTTTGAACCACTCTTTTAGTAGAATCTGCAAGTGGATGTTTGGAGAGCTAAGAGGCCAACACTGGAAAAGGAAATATCTTCACGTAAAAACTAGACGGAAGCATTCTCAGAAACTTCAATGGGCTTTACGCATTCAACTCACAGAATGCAATGTTCCTTTTGATAGCGCAGTTTTGAAACACTGTTTTGGTAGAATTTGCTAGAGGATGTTTGGAGCGATGTGAGGCCTTTGCTGGAAAAGGAAATATCTTCACATAGAACCTAGACAGAAGCATTCTCAGAAACTCCTTTGTGATGAGTGCATTCAAATCACAGACTTGAACCTTCGTTTTGAAAGAGCGGTTTTGAAACACTCTTTTTGTAGAATCTGCAAGTGGATATTTGGAGCGCTTTGAGGCCTATGCTGGAAAATGAAATATCTTCAGCTAAAAACTAGACGGAAGCATTCTCAGAAACTTCTTTGTGATGAGTGCATTCAACTCACAGAGTTGAAGCTTCCTTTTGATAGAGCAGTTTTGAAACACTCTTTTAGCAGCATCTGAAAGTGGATATTTGGAGCGCTTTGAGGCCAATGCTGGAAAACGAAATCTCATCACATAAAAACTCGACAGAAGCATTCTCTGAAACTTCTTTGTGATGAGTGCATTCAACTCACAGACTCGAACGTTTCTTTTGATAGAACAGTTTAGAAACACTCCTTTTGTAGAATCTGCAAGTGTTTATTTGGAGCGCTTTGAGGCCTATGTTGGAAAAGGACATATCTTCACATCAAAAGTAGACAGACGCATTCTCAGAAACTTCTTTGTGATGAGTGCATTGAACTCACAGAGTTGAACCTACCTATTGATAGAGAAGTTTTGAAACACCCTTTTTGTAGAATCTGCAAGTGAATATTTGGCGCGATTAGAGGCCTATGCTGGAAATGGAAATATCTTCACATGAAAACTAGACAGATGAATTCTCAGAAACGTCTTTGTGATGAGTGCATTCAACTCACAGACTTGAAGCCTCCTTTTGAAAGAGCAGTTTCGAAACACTCTTTTTGTAGAATCTGCAAGTGGATATTTGGAGCGCTTTGAGGGCTATGCTGGAAAAGTTAATATCTTCACCTAAAAACTAGACAGAAGCCTACTCAGAAACTTCTCTGTTATGTCTGCATTGAACTCACAGAGCTGAAGCTTCCTTTTGATAGAGCAGTTTTGAAACACACTTTTAGCAGCATCTGAAAGTGGATATTTGGAGCGCTTTGAGGCCAATGCTGGAAAACGAAATCTCATCACATAAAAACTCGACAGAAGCATTCTCTGAAACTTCTTTGTGATGAGTGCATTCAACTCACAGACTCGAACGTTTCTTTTGATAGAACAGTTTTGAAACACTCCTTTTGTAGAATCTGCAATTGTTTATTTGGAGCGCTTTGAGGCCTATGTTGGAAAAGGACATATCTTCACATCAAAAGTAGACAGACGCATTCTCAGAAACTTCTTTGTGATGAGTGCATTGAACTCACAGAGTTGAACCTACCTATTGATAGATAAGTTTGAGAAACCCTTTTTGTAGAATCTGCAAGTGAATATTTGGCGCGATTTGAGGCCTATGCTGGAAATGGAAATATCTTCACATGAAAACTAGACAGATGAATTCTCAGAAACGTCTTTGTGATGAGTGCATTCAACTCACAGACTTGAAGCCTCCTTTTGAAAGAACAGTTTCGAAACAATCCTTTTGTAGAATCTGCAAGTGGATATTTGCAGCGCTTTGAGGGCTATGCTGGAAAAGTAATATCTTCACCTAAAAACTAGACAGAAGCGTCCTCAGAAACTTCTTTGTGATGTCTGCATTGAACTCACAGAGCTGAACCTTTCTTTTGATACAGAAGTTTTGAAACACTCTTTTCGTAGAATCTTCAAGTGGATGTATGGAGTGCTTTGAGGCCTATGCTGGAAAAGGAAATATCTTCACGTAGAAACTAGACAAAAGCATTCTCAGAAAGTTCCCTGTGCTTTGTGCATTCAACTCACAGAGTTGAACATTCCCTTTGATAGAGCAGTTTTGAAACACTCTTTTTGTAGAATCTGCAAGTGGATATTTGGAGCGCTTTGAGGCCTATGCTGCCAAAGGAAATATCATTGCACACAAACTAGATGGAAGCGTTCTCAGAAACTACTTTGTGATGAGTGCATTCAACTCGCAGAGTTGAACCTTCCTTCCGATAGACCAGTTTTGAAACGCTGTTTTTGTAGAATCCGCAAGTGGCTATTTGGAGCTCTTTGAGGCTTATGCTGGAAAAGGAAATATCTTCATCTACAAAGTAGACAGAAGCATTCTCAGAAACTTCTTTGTCATGTGGGGATTGAACTCACAGAGTTCAACATTCCTTTTCATAGAGCAGTTTGGCAACACTCTTTTTGTGGAAAGTGCAAGTGGATATTTGGTGCGATGGCGGCATCTAGTGGATAAGGAAATACATTCAGATGAAAACAAGATCGAACCATTCTCAGAAACTTCTTTGTGATGACTGCATTCTACTCACAGAGTTGAACCTTCCTTTTGATAGAACAGTTTTGAAACACTCTCTTTGTGGAATCTGCAAGTGGCTATTTGGAGCGCTTTGAGGCCTATGCTGGAAAAGGAAATATCTTCACATAAAACCTAGACAGAAGTATTCCCAGAAAGTTTTTCTGATGTGCGCATTCAACTCACCGAGTTGAACCTTCCTTTCGATACAGCAGTTTTGAAACACTCTTTTTGTAGTATCTGCGAGCGGATATTTGGAGTGCTTTGAGTGCTACACTGCAAAAGCAAATATCTTCACTTAGAATCTTGACAGAAGAATTCTCAGAGATTTCCCTAGGCTGTCTGCATTCAACTCACAGGGTTGAACCTTCCTTTTGATAGAACAGTTTTGAAACACTCTTGCGGTAGAATCTGCAAGTCGATATTTGGAAGGTTTGGAGGCCTATCCTGGGAAAGGAAATATCTTCCCATCAAAACTAGATAGAAGCATTCTCAGAAACCTCTTTGTGATGTGCGCATTCAAGTCACAGAGTTGAAGCTTCCTTTGGATATAGCAGTTTTGAACCACTCTTTTAGTAGAATCTGCAAGTGGATGTTTGGAGAGCTAAGAGGCCAACACTGGAAAAGGAAATATCTTCACGTAAAAACTAGACGGAAGCATTCTCAGAAACTACAATGGGCTTTACGCATTCAACTCACAGAATGCAATGTTCCTTTTGATAGCGCAGATTTGAAACACTGTTTTGGTAGAATTTGCTAGAGGATGTTTGGAGCGATGTGAGGCCTTTGCTGGAAAAGGAAATATCTTCACATAGAACCTAGACAGAAGCATTCTCAGAAACTCCTTTGTGATGAGTGCATTCAAATCACAGACTTGAACCTTCGTTTTGAAAGAGCGGTTTTGAAACACTCTTTTTGTAGAATCTGCAAGTGGATATTTGGAGCGCTTTGAGGCCTATGCTGGAAAATGAAATATCTTCACGTAAAACCTAGACAGAAGTATTCCCAGAAAGTTTTTCTGATGTGCGCATTCAACTCACCGAGTTGAACCTTCCTTTAGATACAGCAGTTTTGAAACACTCTTTTTGTAGTATCTGCGAGGGGATATTTGGAGTGCTTTGAGTGCTGCCCTGCAAAAGCAAATATCTTCACTTAGAATCTAGACAGAATAATTCTCAGAGATTTCCCTATGCTCTCTGCATTCAACTCACAGGATTGAACCTTCCTTTTGATAGAACAGTTTTGAAACACTCTTGCGGTAGAATCTGCAAGTCGATATTTGGAGCGCTTTGAGGCCTATGCTGGAAAATGAAATATCTTCACCTAAAAACTAGACGGAAGCATTCTCAGAAACTTCTTTGTGATGAGTGCATTCAACTCACAGAGTTGAAGCTTCCTTTTGATAGAGCAGTTTTGAAACACTCTTTTGGCAGCATCTGAAAGTGGATAATTGGAGCGCTTTGAGGCCAATGCTGGAAAACGAAATCTCATCACATAAAAACTCGACAGAAGCATTCTCTGAAACTTCTTTGTGATGATTGCATTCAACTCACAGACTCGAACGTTTCTTTTGATAGAACAGTTTTGAAACACTCCTTTTGTAGAATCTGCAAGTGTTTATTTGGAGCGCTTTGAGGCCTATGTTGGAAAAGGACATATCTTCACATCAAAAGTAGGCAGACGCATTCGCAGAAACTTCTTTGTGATGAGTGCATTGAACTCACAGAGTTGAACCTACCTATTGATAGAGAAGTTTTGAAACACCCTTTTTGTAGAATCTGCAAGTGAATATTTGGCGCGATTAGAGGCCTATGCTGGAATTGGAAATATCTTCACATGAAAACTAGACAGATGAATTCTCAGAAACGTCTTTGTGACGAGTGCATTCAACTAACAGACGTGAAGCCTGCTTTTGAAAGAGCCGTTTCGAAACACTCTTTTTGTAGAATCTGCAAGTGGATATTTGGAGCGCTTTGAGGGCTATGCTGGAAAAGTTAATATCTTCACCTAAAAACTAGACAGAAGCCTACTCAGAAACTTCTTTGTGATGTCTGCATTGAACTCACAGAGCTAAACCTTTCTTTTGATACAGAAGTTTTGAAACACTCTTTTCGTAGAATCTTCAAGTGGATGTATGGAGTGCTTTGAGGCCTATGCTGGAAAAGGAAATATCTTCACTTAGAAACTAGACAAAAGCATTCTCAGAAAGTTCCCTGTGCTTTGTGCATTCAACTGACGAAGTTGGACACGCCCTTGGATAGAGCAGTTTTGAAACACTCTTTTTGTAGAATCTGCAAGTGGATATTTGGAGCGCTTTGAGGCCTATGCTGCCAAAGGAAATATCATTGCACACAAACTAGATGGAAGCGTTCTCAGAAACTACTTTGTGATGAGTGCATTCAACTCGCAGAGTTGAACCTTCCTTTCGATAGACCAGTTTTGAAACGCTGTTTTTGTAGAATCCGCAAGTGGCTATTTGGAGCTCTTTGAGGCTTATGCTGGAAAAGGAAATATCTTCAACTACAAAGTAGACAGAAGCATTCTCAGAAACTTCTTTGTCATGTGGGGATTGAACTCACAGAGTTGAACATTCCTTTTCATAGAGCAGTTTTGCAACACCCTTTCGGTGGAAAGTGAAAGTGCTTATTTGGTGTGATGGCGGCATCTAGTGTATAAGGAAATACATTCAAATGAAAACAAGATCGAAAAATTCTCAGAAACTTGTTTGTGATGACTGCATTCTACTCACAGAGTTGAACCTTCCTTTTGATAGAACAGTTTTGAAACACTCTTTTTGTGGAATCTGCAAGTGGCTATTTGGAGCGCTTTGAGGCCTATGCTGGAAAAGGAAATATCTTCACATAAAACCTAGACAGAAGTATTCCCAGAAAGTTTTTCTGATGTGCGCATTCAACTCACCGAGTTGAACCTTCCTTTCGATACAGCAGTTTTGAAACACTCTTTTTGTAGTGTCTGCGAGTGGATATTTGGAGTGCTTTGAGTGCTACAATGCAGAAGCAAATATCTTCACTTAGAATCTAGACAGAAGAATTCTCAGAGACTTCCCTGGGCTCTCTGCATTCAACTCACAGAGTTGAACCTTCCTTTTGATAGAACAGTTTTGAAACACTCTTGTGGTAGAATCTGCAAGTCGATATTTGGAACGTTTGGAGGCCTATCCTGGGAAAGGAAATATCTTCCCATCAAAACTAGATAGAAGCATTCTCAGAAACGTCTTTGTGATGTGCGCATTCAAGTCACAGAGTTGAAGCTTCCTTTTGATATAGCAGTTTTGAACCACTCTTTTAGTAGAATCTGCAAGTGGATGTTTGGAGAGCTAAGAGGCCAACACTGGAAAAGGAAACATCTTTACGTAAAAACTAGACGGAAGCATTCTCAGAAACTTCAATGGGCTTTACGCATTCAACTCACAGAATGCAATGTTCCTTTTGAGAGCGCAGTTTTAAAACACTGTTTTTGTAGAATTTGCTAGAGGATGTTTGGAGCGATGTGAGGCCTTTGCTGGAAAAGGAAATATCTTCACATACAACCTAGACAGAAGCATTCTCAGAAACTCCTTTGTGATGAGTGCATTCGAATCACAGACTTGAACCTTCGTTTTGTTAGAGCGGTTTTGAAACACTCTTTTTGTAGAATCTGCAAGTGGATATTTGGAGCGTTTTGAGGCCTATGCTGGAAAATGAAATATCTTCACCTAAAAACCAGACGGAAGCATTCTCAGAAACTTCTTTGTGATGAGTGCATTCAACTCACAGAGTTAAAGCTTCCTTTTGATAGAGCAGTTTTGAAACACTCTTTTAGCAGCATCTGAAAGTGGGTATTTGGAGCGCTTTGAGGCCAAGGCTGGAAAACGAAATATCATCACATAAAAACTCGACAGAAGCATTCTCTGAATCTTCTTTGTGATGAGTGCGTTCAACTCACAGACTCGAGCGTTTCTTTTGATAGAACAGTTTTGAAACACTCCTTTTGTAGAATCTGCAAGTGTTTATTTGGAGCGCTTTGAGGCCTATGTTGGAAAAGGACATATCTTCACATCAAAAGTACACAGACGCATTCTCAGAAACTTCTTTGTGATGAGTGCATTGAACTCGCAGAGTTGAACCTACTTATTGATAGAGAAGTTTTGAAACACCCTTTTTGTAGAATCTGCAAGTGAATATTTGGTGCGATTTGAGGCCTATGCTGGAAATGGAAATATCTTCACATGAAAACTAGACAGATGAATTCTCAGAAACGTCTTTGTGATAAATGCATTCAACTAACAGACTTGAAGCCTCCTTTTGAAAGAACAGTTTCGAAACACTCTTTTTGTAGAATCTGCAAGTGGATATTTGCAGCGATTTGAGGGCTATGCTGCAAAAGTAATATCTTCACCTAAAAACTAGACAGAAGCGAACTCAGAAACTTCTTTGTGACGTCTGCATTGAACTCACAGAGCTGAACCTTTCTTTTGATACAGAAGTTTTGAAACACTCTTTTCGTAGAATCTTCAAGTTGATGTATGTAGTGCTTTGAGGCCTATGCTGGAAAAGCAAATATCTTCACGTAGAAACTAGACAAAAGCATTCTCAGAAAGTTCCCTGTGCTTTGTGCATTCAACTCACAGAGTTGAACATTCCCTTTGATAGAGCAGTTTTGAAACACTCTTTTTGTAGAATCTGCAAGTGGATATTTGGAGCGCTTTGAGGCCTATGCTGCCAAAGGAAATATCATTGCACACAAACTAGATGGAAGCGTTCTCAGAAACTACTTTGTGATGAGTGCATTCAACTGGCAGAGATGAACCTTCCTTTCGATAGACCAGTTTTGAAACGCTGTTTTTGTAGACTCCGCAAGTGGCTATTTGGAGCTCTTTGAGGCTTATGCTGGAAAAGGAAATATCTTCATCTACAAAGTAGACAGAAGCATTCTCAGAAACTTCTTTGTCATGTGGGGATTGAACTCACAGAGTTGAACATTCCTTTTCATAGGGCAGTTTGGCAACACTCTTTTTGTGGAAAGTGCAAGTGGATATTTGGTGCGATGGCGGCATCTAGTGGATAAGGAAATACATTCAGATGAAAACAAGATCGAACCATTCTCAGAAACTTCTTTGTGATGACTGCATTCTACTCACAGAGTTGAACCTTCCTTTTGATAGAACAGTTTTGAAACACTCTCTTTGTGGAATCTGCAAGTGGCTATTTGGAGCGCTTTGAGGCCTATGCTGGAAAAGGAAATATCTTCACATAAAACCTAGACAGCAGTATTCCCAGAAAGTTTTTCTGATGTGCGCATTCAACTCACCGAGTTGAACCTTCCTTTCGATACAGCAGTTTTGAAACACTCTTTTTGTAGTATCTGCGAGCGGATATTTGGAGTGCTTTGAGTGCTACACTGCAAAAGCAAATATCTTCACTTAGAATCTAGACAGAAGAATTCTCAGAGATTTCCCTGGGCTCTCTGCATTCAACTCACACGGTTGAACCTTCCTTTTGATAGAACAGTTTTGAAACACTCTTGCGGTAGAAGCTGCAAGTCGATATTTGGAAGGTTTGGAGGCCTATCCTGGGAAAGGAAATATCTTCCCATCAAAACGAGATAGAAGCATTCTCAGAAACCTCTTTGTGATGTGCGCATTCAAGTCACAGAGTTGAAGCTTCCTTTGGATATAGCAGTTTTGAACCACTCTTTTAGTAGAATCTGCAAGTGGATGTTTGGAGAGCTAAGAGGCCAACACTGGAAAAGGAAATATCTTCACGTAAAAACTAGACGGAAGCATTCTCAGAAACTTCAATGGGCTTTACGCATTCAACTCACAGAATGCAATGTTCCTTTTGAGAGCGCAGTTTTGAAACACTGTTTTGGTAGAATTTGCTAGAGGATGTTTGGAGCGATGTGAGGCCTTTGCTGGAAAAGGAAATATCTTCACATAGAACCTAGACAGAAGCATTCTCAGAAACTCCTTTGTGATGAGTGCATTCAAATCACAGACTTGAACCTTCCTTTTGAAAGAGCGGTTTTGAAACACTCTTTTTGTAGAATCTGCAAGTGGATATTTGGAGCGCTTTGAGGCCTATGCTGGAAAATGAAATATCTTCACCTAAAAACTAGACGGAAGCATTCTCAGAAACTTCTTTGTGATGAGTGCATTCAACTCACAGAGTTGAAGCTTCCTTTTGATAGAGCAGTTTTGAAACACTCTTTTAGCAGCATCTGAAAGTGGATATTTGGAGCGCTTTGAGGCCAATGCTGGAAAACGAAATCTCATCACATAAAAACTCGACAGAAGCATTCTCTGAAACTTCTTTGTGATGAGTGCATTCAACTCACAGACTCGAACGTTTCTTTTGATAGAGCAGTTTAGAAACACTCCTTTTGTAGAATCTGCAAGTGTTTATTTGGAGCGCTTTGAGGCCTATGTTGGAAAAGGACATATCTTCACATCAAAAGTAGACAGACGCATTCTCAGAAACTCCTTTGTGATGAGTGCATTGAACTCACAGAGTTGAACCTACCTATTGATAGAGAAGTTTTGAAACACCCTTTTTGTAGAATCTGCAAGTGAATATTTGGCGCGATTAGAGGCCTATGCTGGAAATGGAAATATCTTCACATGAAAACTAGACAGATGAATTCTCAGAAACGTCTTTGTGATGAGTGCATTCAACTCACAGACTTGAAGCCTCCTTTTGAAAGAGCAGTTACGAAACACTCTTTTTGTAGAATCTGCAAGTGGATATTTGGAGCGCTTTGAGGGCTATGCTGGAAAAGTTCATATCTTCACCTAAAAGCTAGACAGAAGCCTACTCAGAAACTTCTTTGTTATGTCTGCATTGAACTCACAGAGCTGAACCTTTCTTTTGATACAGAAGTTTTGAAACACTCTTTTCGTAGAATCTTCAAGTGGATGTATGGAGTGCTTTGAGGCCTGTGCTGGAAAAGGAAATATCTTCACGTAGAAACTAGATAAAAGCATTCTCAGAAGGTTCCCTGTGCTTTGTGCATTCAACTCACAGAGTTGAACATTCCCTTTGATAGAACAGTTTTGAAACACTCTTTTTGTAGAATCTGCAAGTGGATATTTGGAGCGCTTTGAGGCCTATGCTGCCAAAGGAAATATCCTTGCACACAAACTAGATGGAAGCGTTCTCAGAAACTACTTTGTGATGAGTGCATTCAATTCGCAGAGTTGAACCTTCCTTTCGATAGACCAGTTTTGAAACGCTGTTTTTGTAGACTCCGCAAGTGGCTATTTGGAGTTCTTTGAGGCTTATCCTGGAAAAGGAAATATCTTCATCTACAAAGTAGACAGAAGCATTCTCAGAAACTTCTTTGTCATGTGGGGATTGAACTCACAGAGTTGAACATTCCTTTTCACAGAGCAGTTTGGCAACACTCTTTTAGTGGAAAGTGCAAGTGGATACTTGGTGCGATGGCGGCATCTAGTGGATAAGGAAATACATTCAGATGAAAACAAGATCGAACCATTCTCAGAAACTTCTTTGTGATGACTGCATTCTACTCACAGAGTTGAACCTTCCTTTTGATAGAACAGTTTTGAAACACTCTCTTTGTGGAATCTGCAAGTGGCTATTTGGAGCGCTTTGAGGCCTATGCTGGAAAAGGAAATATCTTCACATAAAACCTAGACAGAAGTATTCCCAGAAAGTTTTCCTGATTTGCGCATTCAACTCACCGAGTTGAACCTTCCTTTCGATACAGCAGTTTTGAAACACTCTTTTTGTAGTATCTGCGAGCGGATATTTGGAGTGCTTTGAGTGCTACACTGCAAAAGCAAATATCTTCACTTAGAATCTAGACAGAAGAATTCTCAGAGATTTCCCTAGGCTGTCTGCATTCAACTCACAGGGTTGAACCTTCCTTTTGATAGAACAGTTTTGAAACACTCTTGCGGTAGAAGCTGCAAGTCGATATTTGGAACGTTTCGAGGCCTATCCTGGGAAAGGAAATATCTTCCCATCAAAACTAGATAGAAGCATTCTCAGAAACCTCTTTGTGATGTGCGCATTCCAGTCACAGAGTTGAAGCTTCCTTTGGATATAGCAGTTTTGAACCACTCTTTTAGTAGAATCTGCAAGTGGATGTTTGGAGAGCTAAGAGGCCAACACTGGAAAAGGAAATATCTTCACGTAACAACTAGACGGAAGCATTCTCAGAAACTTCAATGGGCTTTACGCATTCAACTCACAGAATGCAATGTTCCTTTTGAGAGCGCAGTTTTAAAACACTGTTTTTGTAGAATTTGCTAGAGGATGTTTGGAGCGATGTGAGGCCTTTGCTGGAAAAGGAAATATCTTCACATAGAACCTAGACAGAAGCATTCTCAGAAACTCCTTTGTGATGAGTGCATTCAAATCACAGACTTGAACCTTCGTTTTGAAAGAGCGGTTTTGAAACACTCTTTTTGTAGAATCTGCAAGTGGATATTTGGAGCGCTTTGAGGCCTATGCTGGAAAATGAAATATCTTCACCTAAAAACTAGACGGAAGCATTCTCAGAAACTTCTTTGTGATGAGTGCGTTCAACTCACAGAGTTGAAGCATCCTTTTGATAGAGCAGTTTTGAAACACTCTTTTAGCAGCATCTGAAAGTGGATATTTGGAGCGCTTTGAGGCCAGTGCTGGAAAAGGAAATATCATCACATAAAAACTCGACAGAAGCATTCTCTGAAACTTCTTTGTGATGAGTGCATTCAACTCACAGACTCGAACGTTTCTTTTGATAGAACAGTTTTGAAACACTCCTTTTGTAGAATCTGCAAGTGTTTATTTGGAGCGCTTTGAGGCCTATGTTGGAAAAGGACATATCTTCACATCAAAAGTAGACAGACGCATTCTCAGAAACTTCTTTGTGATGAGTGCATTGAACTCACAGCTTTGAACCTACCTATTGATAGAGAAGTTTTGAAACACCCTTTTTGTAGAATCTGCAAGTGAATATTTGGCGCGATTAGAGGCCTATGCTGGAAATGGAAATATCTTCACATGAAAACTAGACAGATGAATTCTCAGAAACGTCTTTGTGATGAGTGCATTCAACTCACAGACTTGAAGCCTCCTTTTGAAAGAACAGTTTCGAAACACTCTTTTTGTAGAATCTGCAAGTGGATATTTGGAGCGCTTTGAGGGCTATGCTGGAAAAGTAATATCTTCACCTAAAAACTAGACAGAAGCGTACTCAGAAACGTCTTTGTGACGTCTGCATTGAACTCACAGAGCTGAACCTTTCTTTTGATACAGAAGTTTTGAAACACTCTTTTCGTAGAATCTTCAAGTTGATGTATGGAGTGCTTTGAGGCCTATGCTGGAAAAGCAAATATCTTCACGTAGAAACTAGACAAAAGCATTCTCAGAAAGTTCCCTGTGCTTTGTGCATTCAACTCACAGAGTTGAACCTTCCTTTTGATAGAACAGTTTTGAAACACTCTCTTTGTGGGATCTGCAAGTGGCTATTTGGAGCGCTTTGAGGCCTATGCTGGAAAAGGAAATATCTTCACATAAAACCTAGACAGAAGTATTCCCAGAAAGTTTTTCTGATGTGCGCGTTCAACTCACCGAGTTGAACCTTCCTTTCGATACAGCATTTTTGAAACACTCTTTTTGTAGTATCTGCGAGCGGATATTTGGAGTGCTTTGAGTGCTACACTGCAAAAGCAAATATCTTCACTTAGAATCTAGACAGAAGAATTTTCAGAGATTTCCCTAGGCTGTCTGCATTCAACTCACAGGGTTGAAACTTCCTTTTGATAGAACAGTTTTGAAACACTCTTGCGGTAGAAGCTGCAAGTCGATATTTGGAAGGTTTGGAGGCCTATCCTGGGAAAGGAAATATCTTCCCATCAAAACTAGATAGAAGCATTCTCAGAAACGTCTTTGTGATGTGCGCATTCAAGTCACAGAGTTGAAGCTTCCTTTGGATATAGCAGTTTTGAACCACTCTTTTAGTAGAATCTGCAAGTGGATGTTTGGAGAGCTAAGAGGCCAACACTGGAAAAGGAAATATCTTCACGTAAAAACTAGACGGAAGCATTCTCAGAAACTTCAATGGGCTTTACGCATTCAACTCACAGAATGCAATGTTCCTTTTGATAGCGCAGTTTTGAAACACTGTTTTGGTAGAATTTGCTAGAGGATGTTTGGAGCGATGTGAGGCCTTTGCTGGAAAAGGAAATATCTTCACATAGAACCTAGACAGAAGCATTCTCAGAAACTCCTTTGTGATGAGTGCATTCAAATCACAGACTTGAACCTTCGTTTTGAAAGAGCGGTTTTGAAACACTCTTTTTGTAGAATCTGCAAGTGGATATTTGGAGCGCTTTGAGGCCTATGCTGGAAAATGAAATATCTTCAGCTAAAAACTAGACGGAAGCATTCTCAGAAACTTCTTTGTGATGAGTGCATTCAACTCACAGAGTTGAAGCTTCCTTTTGATAGAGCAGTTTTGAAACACTCTTTTAGCAGCATCTGAAAGTGGATATTTGGAGCGCTTTGAGGCCAATGCTGGAAAACGAAATCTCATCACATAAAAACTCGACAGAAGCATTCTCTGAAACTTCTTTGTGATGAGTGCATTCAACTCACAGACTCGAACGTTTCTTTTGATAGAACAGTTTAGAAACACTCCTTTTGTAGAATCTGCAAGTGTTTATTTGGAGCGCTTTGAGGCCTATGTTGGAAAAGGACATATCTTCACATCAAAAGTAGACAGACGCATTCTCAGAAACTTCTTTGTGATGAGTGCATTGAACTCACAGAGTTGAACCTACCTATTGATAGAGAAGTTTTGAAACACCCTTTTTGTAGAATCTGCAAGTGAATATTTGGCGCGATTAGAGGCCTATGCTGGAAATGGAAATATCTTCACATGAAAACTAGACAGATGAATTCTCAGAAACGTCTTTGTGATGAGTGCATTCAACTCACAGACTTGAAGCCTCCTTTTGAAAGAGCAGTTTCGAAACACTCTTTTTGTAGAATCTGCAAGTGGATATTTGGAGCGCTTTGAGGGCTATGCTGGAAAAGTTAATATCTTCACCTAAAAACTAGACAGAAGCCTACTCAGAAACTTCTCTGTTATGTCTGCATTGAACTCACAGAGCTGAAGCTTCCTTTTGATAGAGCAGTTTTGAAACACACTTTTAGCAGCATCTGAAAGTGGATATTTGGAGCGCTTTGAGGCCAATGCTGGAAAACGAAATCTCATCACATAAAAACTCGACAGAAGCATTCTCTGAAACTTCTTTGTGATGAGTGCATTCAACTCACAGACTCGAACGTTTCTTTTGATAGAACAGTTTTGAAACACTCCTTTTGTAGAATCTGCAATTGTTTATTTGGAGCGCTTTGAGGCCTATGTTGGAAAAGGACATATCTTCACATCAAAAGTAGACAGACGCATTCTCAGAAACTTCTTTGTGATGAGTGCATTGAACTCACAGAGTTGAACCTACCTATTGATAGATAAGTTTGAGAAACCCTTTTTGTAGAATCTGCAAGTGAATATTTGGCGCGATTTGAGGCCTATGCTGGAAATGGAAATATCTTCACATGAAAACTAGACAGATGAATTCTCAGAAACGTCTTTGTGATGAGTGCATTCAACTCACAGACTTGAAGCCTCCTTTTGAAAGAACAGTTTCGAAACAATCCTTTTGTAGAATCTGCAAGTGGATATTTGCAGCGCTTTGAGGGCTATGCTGGAAAAGTAATATCTTCACCTAAAAACTAGACAGAAGCGTCCTCAGAAACTTCTTTGTGATGTCTGCATTGAACTCACAGAGCTGAACCTTTCTTTTGATACAGAAGTTTTGAAACACTCTTTTCGTAGAATCTTCAAGTGGATGTATGGAGTGCTTTGAGGCCTATGCTGGAAAAGGAAATATCTTCACGTAGAAACTAGACAAAAGCATTCTCAGAAAGTTCCCTGTGCTTTGTGCATTCAACTCACAGAGTTGAACATTCCCTTTGATAGAGCAGTTTTGAAACACTCTTTTTGTAGAATCTGCAAGTGGATATTTGGAGCGCTTTGAGGCCTATGCTGCCAAAGGAAATATCATTGCACACAAACTAGATGGAAGCGTTCTCAGAAACTACTTTGTGATGAGTGCATTCAACTCGCAGAGTTGAACCTTCCTTCCGATAGACCAGTTTTGAAACGCTGTTTTTGTAGAATCCGCAAGTGGCTATTTGGAGCTCTTTGAGGCTTATGCTGGAAAAGGAAATATCTTCATCTACAAAGTAGACAGAAGCATTCTCAGAAACTTCTTTGTCATGTGGGGATTGAACTCACAGAGTTCAACATTCCTTTTCATAGAGCAGTTTGGCAACACTCTTTTTGTGGAAAGTGCAAGTGGATATTTGGTGCGATGGCGGCATCTAGTGGATAAGGAAATACATTCAGATGAAAACAAGATCGAACCATTCTCAGAAACTTCTTTGTGATGACTGCATTCTACTCACAGAGTTGAACCTTCCTTTTGATAGAACAGTTTTGAAACACTCTCTTTGTGGAATCTGCAAGTGGCTATTTGGAGCGCTTTGAGGCCTATGCTGGAAAAGGAAATATCTTCACATAAAACCTAGACAGAAGTATTCCCAGAAAGTTTTTCTGATGTGCGCATTCAACTCACCGAGTTGAACCTTCCTTTCGATACAGCAGTTTTGAAACACTCTTTTTGTAGTATCTGCGAGCGGATATTTGGAGTGCTTTGAGTGCTACACTGCAAAAGCAAATATCTTCACTTAGAATCTTGACAGAAGAATTCTCAGAGATTTCCCTAGGCTGTCTGCATTCAACTCACAGGGTTGAACCTTCCTTTTGATAGAACAGTTTTGAAACACTCTTGCGGTAGAATCTGCAAGTCGATATTTGGAAGGTTTGGAGGCCTATCCTGGGAAAGGAAATATCTTCCCATCAAAACTAGATAGAAGCATTCTCAGAAACCTCTTTGTGATGTGCGCATTCAAGTCACAGAGTTGAAGCTTCCTTTGGATATAGCAGTTTTGAACCACTCTTTTAGTAGAATCTGCAAGTGGATGTTTGGAGAGCTAAGAGGCCAACACTGGAAAAGGAAATATCTTCACGTAAAAACTAGACGGAAGCATTCTCAGAAACTACAATGGGCTTTACGCATTCAACTCACAGAATGCAATGTTCCTTTTGATAGCGCAGATTTGAAACACTGTTTTGGTAGAATTTGCTAGAGGATGTTTGGAGCGATGTGAGGCCTTTGCTGGAAAAGGAAATATCTTCACATAGAACCTAGACAGAAGCATTCTCAGAAACTCCTTTGTGATGAGTGCATTCAAATCACAGACTTGAACCTTCGTTTTGAAAGAGCGGTTTTGAAACACTCTTTTTGTAGAATCTGCAAGTGGATATTTGGAGCGCTTTGAGGCCTATGCTGGAAAATGAAATATCTTCACGTAAAACCTAGACAGAAGTATTCCCAGAAAGTTTTTCTGATGTGCGCATTCAACTCACCGAGTTGAACCTTCCTTTAGATACAGCAGTTTTGAAACACTCTTTTTGTAGTATCTGCGAGGGGATATTTGGAGTGCTTTGAGTGCTACCCTGCAAAAGCAAATATCTTCACTTAGAATCTAGACAGAATAATTCTCAGAGATTTCCCTATGCTCTCTGCATTCAACTCACAGGATTGAACCTTCCTTTTGATAGAACAGTTTTGAAACACTCTTGCGGTAGAATCTGCAAGTCGATATTTGGAGCGCTTTGAGGCCTATGCTGGAAAATGAAATATCTTCACCTAAAAACTAGACGGAAGCATTCTCAGAAACTTCTTTGTGATGAGTGCATTCAACTCACAGAGTTGAAGCTTCCTTTTGATAGAGCAGTTTTGAAACACTCTTTTAGCAGCATCTGAAAGTGGATATTTGGAGCGCTTTGAGGCCAATGCTGGAAAACGAAATCTCATCACATAAAAACTCGACAGAAGCATTCTCTGAAACTTCTTTGTGATGAGTGCATTCAACTCACAGACTCGAACGTTTCTTTTGATAGAACAGTTTAGAAACACTCCTTTTGTAGAATCTGCAAGTGTTTATTTGGAGCGCTTTGAGGCCTATGTTGGAAAAGGACATATCTTCACATCAAAAGTAGACAGACGCATTCTCAGAAACTTCTTTGTGATGAGTGCATTGAACTCACAGAGTTGAACCTACCTATTGATAGAGAAGTTTTGAAACACCCTTTTTGTAGAATCTGCAAGTGAATATTTGGCGCGATTAGAGGCCTATGCTGGAAATGGAAATATCTTCACATGAAAACTAGACAGATGAATTCTCAGAAACGTCTTTGTGATGAGTGCATTCAACTCACAGACTTGAAGCCTCCTTTTGAAAGAGCAGTTTCGAAACACTCTTTTTGTAGAATCTGCAAGTGGATATTTGGAGCGCTTTGAGGGCTATGCTGGAAAAGTTAATATCTTCACCTAAAAACTAGACAGAAGCCTACTCAGAAACTTCTCTGTTATGTCTGCATTGAACTCACAGAGCTGAAGCTTCCTTTTGATAGAGCAGTTTTGAAACACACTTTTAGCAGCATCTGAAAGTGGATATTTGGAGCGCTTTGAGGCCAATGCTGGAAAACGAAATCTCATCACATAAAAACTCGACAGAAGCATTCTCTGAAACTTCTTTGTGATGAGTGCATTCAACTCACAGACCCGAACGTTTCTTTTGATAGAACAGTTTTGAAACACTCCTTTTGTACAATCTGCAATTGTTTATTTGGAGCGCTTTGAGGCCTATGTTGGAAAAGGACATATCTTCACATCAAAAGTAGACAGACGCATTCTCAGAAACTTCTTTGTGATGAGTGCATTGAACTCACAGAGTTGAACCTACCTATTGATAGATAAGTTTGAGAAACCCTTTTTGTAGAATCTGCAAGTGAATATTTGGCGCGATTTGAGGCCTATGCTGGAAATGGAAATATCTTCACATGAAAACTAGACAGATGAATTCTCAGAAACGTCTTTGTGATGAGTGCATTCAACTCACAGACTTGAAGCCTCCTTTTGAAAGAACAGTTTCGAAACAATCCTTTTGTAGAATCTGCAAGTGGATATTTGCAGCGCTTTGAGGGCTATGCTGGAAAAGTAATATCTTCACCTAAAAACTAGACAGAAGCGTCCTCAGAAACTTCTTTGTGATGTCTGCATTGAACTCACAGAGCTGAACCTTTCTTTTGATACAGAAGTTTTGAAACACTCTTTTCGTAGAATCTTCAAGTGGATGTATGGAGTGCTTTGAGGCCTATGCTGGAAAAGGAAATATCTTCACGTAGAAACTAGACAAAAGCATTCTCAGAAAGTTCCCTGTGCTTTGTGCATTCAACTCACAGAGTTGAACATTCCCTTTGATAGAGCAGTTTTGAAACACTCTTTTTGTAGAATCTGCAAGTGGATATTTGGAGCGCTTTGAGGCCTATGCTGCCAAAGGAAATATCATTGCACACAAACTAGATGGAAGCGTTCTCAGAAACTACTTTGTGATGAGTGCATTCAACTCGCAGAGTTGAACCTTCCTTCCGATAGACCAGTTTTGAAACGCTGTTTTTGTAGAATCCGCAAGTGGCTATTTGGAGCTCTTTGAGGCTTATGCTGGAAAAGGAAATATCTTCATCTACAAAGTAGACAGAAGCATTCTCAGAAACTTCTTTGTCATGTGGGGATTGAACTCACAGAGTTCAACATTCCTTTTCATAGAGCAGTTTGGCAACACTCTTTTTGTGGAAAGTGCAAGTGGATATTTGGTGCGATGGCGGCATCTAGTGGATAAGGAAATACATTCAGATGAAAACAAGATCGAACCATTCTCAGAAACTTCTTTGTGATGACTGCATTCTACTCACAGAGTTGAACCTTCCTTTTGATAGAACAGTTTTGAAACACTCTCTTTGTGGAATCTGCAAGTGGCTATTTGGAGCGCTTTGAGGCCTATGCTGGAAAAGGAAATATCTTCACATAAAACCTAGACAGAAGTATTCCCAGAAAGTTTTTCTGATGTGCGCATTCAACTCACCGAGTTGAACCTTCCTTTCGATACAGCAGTTTTGAAACACTCTTTTTGTAGTATCTGCGAGCGGATATTTGGAGTGCTTTGAGTGCTACACTGCAAAAGCAAATATCTTCACTTAGAATCTTGACAGAAGAATTCTCAGAGATTTCCCTAGGCTGTCTGCATTCAACTCACAGGGTTGAACCTTCCTTTTGATAGAACAGTTTTGAAACACTCTTGCGGTAGAATCTGCAAGTCGATATTTGGAAGGTTTGGAGGCCTATCCTGGGAAAGGAAATATCTTCCCATCAAAACTAGATAGAAGCATTCTCAGAAACCTCTTTGTGATGTGCGCATTCAAGTCACAGAGTTGAAGCTTCCTTTGGATATAGCAGTTTTGAACCACTCTTTTAGTAGAATCTGCAAGTGGATGTTTGGAGAGCTAAGAGGCCAACACTGGAAAAGGAAATATCTTCACGTAAAAACTAGACGGAAGCATTCTCAGAAACTACAATGGGCTTTACGCATTCAACTCACAGAATGCAATGTTCCTTTTGATAGCGCAGATTTGAAACACTGTTTTGGTAGAATTTGCTAGAGGATGTTTGGAGCGATGTGAGGCCTTTGCTGGAAAAGGAAATATCTTCACATAGAACCTAGACAGAAGCATTCTCAGAAACTCCTTTGTGATGAGTGCATTCAAATCACAGACTTGAACCTTCGTTTTGAAAGAGCGGTTTTGAAACACTCTTTTTGTAGAATCTGCAAGTGGATATTTGGAGCGCTTTGAGGCCTATGCTGGAAAATGAAATATCTTCACGTAAAACCTAGACAGAAGTATTCCCAGAAAGTTTTTCTGATGTGCGCATTCAACTCACCGAGTTGAACCTTCCTTTAGATACAGCAGTTTTGAAACACTCTTTTTGTAGTATCTGCGAGGGGATATTTGGAGTGCTTTGAGTGCTACCCTGCAAAAGCAAATATCTTCACTTAGAATCTAGACAGAATAATTCTCAGAGATTTCCCTAGGCTCTCTGCATTCAACTCACAGGATTGAACCTTCCTTTTGATAGAACAGTTTTGAAACACTCTTGCGGTAGAATCAGCAAGTCGATATTTGGAGCGCTTTGAGGCCTATGCTGGAAAATGAAATATCTTCACCTAAAAACTAGACGGAAGCATTCTCAGAAACTTCTTTGTGATGAGTGCATTCAACTCACAGAGTTGAAGCTTCCTTTTGATAGAGCAGTTTTGAAACACTCTTTTGGCAGCATCTGAAAGTGGATAATTGGAGCGCTTTGAGGCCAATCCTGGAAAACGAAATCTCATCACATAAAAACTCGACAGAAGCATTCTCTGAAACTTCTTTGTGATGATTGCATTCAACTCACAGACTCGAACGTTTCTTTTGATAGAACAGTTTTGAAACACTCCTTTTGTAGAATCTGCAAGTGTTTATTTGGAGCGCTTTGAGGCCTATGTTGGAAAAGGACATATCTTCACATCAAAAGTAGGCAGACGCATTCGCAGAAACTTCTTTGTGATGAGTGCATTGAACTCACAGAGTTGAACCTACCTATTGATAGAGAAGTTTTGAAACACCCTTTATGTAGAATCTGCAAGTGAATATTTGGCGCGATTAGAGGCCTATGCTGGAAATGGAAATATCTTCACATGAAAACTAGACAGATGAATTCTCAGAAACGTCTTTGTGACGAGTGCATTCAACTAACAGACGTGAAGCCTGCTTTTGAAAGAGCCGTTTCGAAACACTCTTTTTGTAGAATCTGCAAGTGGATATTTGGAGCGCTTTGAGGGCTATGCTGGAAAAGTTAATATCTTCACCTAAAAACTAGACAGAAGCCTACTCAGAAACTTCTTTGTGATGTCTGCATTGAACTCACAGAGCTAAACCTTTCTTTTGATACAGAAGTTTTGAAACACTCTTTTCGTAGAATCTTCAAATGAATGTATGGAGTGCTTTGAGGCCTATGCTGGAAAAGGAAATATCTTCACTTAGAAACTAGACAAAAGCATTCTCAGAAAGTTCCCTGTGCTTTGTGCATTCAACTGACGAAGTTGGACACGCCCTTGGATAGAGCAGTTTTGAAACACTCTTTTTGTAGAATCTGCAAGTGGATATTTGGAGCGCTTTGAGGCCTATGCTGCCAAAGGAAATATCATTGCACACAAACTAGATGGAAGCGTTCTCAGAAACTACTTTGTGATGAGTGCATTCATCTCGCAGAGTTGAACCTTCCTTTCGATAGACCAGTTTTGAAACGCTGTTTTTGTAGAATCCGCAAGTGGCTATTTGGAGCTCTTTGAGGCTTATGCTGGAAAAGGAAATATCTTCAACTACAAAGTAGACAGAAGCATTCTCAGAAACTTCTTTGTCATGTGGGGATTGAACTCACAGAGTTGAACATTCCTTTTCATAGAGCAGTTTTGCAACACCCTTTCGGTGGAAAGTGAAAGTGCTTATTTGGTGTGATGGCGGCATCTAGTGTATAAGGAAATACATTCAAATGAAAACAAGATCGAAAAATTCTCAGAAACTTGTTTGTGATGACTGCATTCTACTCACAGAGTTGAACCTTCCTTTTGATAGAACAGTTTTGAAACACTCTTTTTGTGGAATCTGCAAGTGGCTATTTGGAGCGCTTTGAGGCCTATGCTGGAAAAGGAAATATCTTCACATAAAACCTAGACAGAAGTATTCCCAGAAAGTTTTTCTGATGTGCGCATTCAACTCACCGAGTTGAACCTTCCTTTCGATACAGCAGTTTTGAAACACTCTTTTTGTAGTGTCTGCGAGTGGATATTTGGAGTGCTTTGAGTGCTACAATGCAGAAGCAAATATCTTCACTTAGAATCTAGACAGAAGAATTCTCAGAGACTTCCCTGGGCTCTCTGCATTCAACTCACAGAGTTGAACCTTCCTTTTGATAGAACAGTTTTGAAACACTCTTGTGGTAGAATCTGCAAGTCGATATTTGGAACGTTTGGAGGCCTATCCTGGGAAAGGAAATATCTTCCAATCAAAACTAGATAGAAGCATTCTCAGAAACGTCTTTGTGATGTGCGCATTCAAGTCACAGGGTTGAAGCTTCCTTTGGATATAGCAGTTTTGAACCACTCTTTTAGTAGAATCTGCAAGTGGAAGTTTGGAGAGCTAAGAGGCCAACACTGGAAAAGGAAACATCTTTACGTAAAAACTAGACGGAAGCATTCTCAGAAACTTCAATGGGCTTTACGCATTCAACTCACAGAATGCAATGTTCCTTTTGAGAGCGCAGTTTTAAAACACTGTTTTTGTAGAATTTGCTAGAGGATGTTTGGAGCGATGTGAGGCCTTTGCTGGAAAAGGAAATATCTTCACATACAACCTAGACAGAAGCATTCTCAGAAACTCCTTTGTGATGAGTGCATTCGAATCACAGACTTGAACCTTCCTTTTGTTAGAGCAGTTTTGAAACACTCTTTTTGTAGAATCTGCAAGTGGATATTTGGAGCGTTTTGAGGCCTATGCTGGAAAATGAAATATCTTCACCTAAAAACCAGACGGAAGCATTCTCAGAAACTTCTTTGTGATGAGTGCATTCAACTCACAGAGTTAAAGCTTCCTTTTGATAGAGCAGTTTTGAAACACTCTTTTAGCAGCATCTGAAAGTGGGTATTTGGAGCGCTTTGAGGCCAAGGCTGGAAAACGAAATATCATCACATAAAAACTCGACAGAAGCATTCTCTGAATCTTCTTTGTGATGAGTGCGTTCAACTCACAGACTCGAGCGTTTCTTTTGATAGAACAGTTTTGAAACACTCCTTTTGTAGAATCTGCAAGTGTTTATTTGGAGCGCTTTGAGGCCTATGTTGGAAAAGGACATATCTTCACATCAAAAGTACACAGACGCATTCTCAGAAACTTCTTTGTGATGAGTGCATTGAACTCGCAGAGTTGAACCTACTTATTGATAGAGAAGTTTTGAAACACCCTTTTTGTAGAATCTGCAAGTGAATATTTGGTGCGATTTGAGGCCTATGCTGGAAATGGAAATATCTTCACATGAAAACTAGACAGATGAATTCTCAGAAACGTCTTTGTGATAAATGCATTCAACTAACAGACTTGAAGCCTCCTTTTGAAAGAACAGTTTCGAAACACTCTTTTTGTAGAATCTGCAAGTGGATATTTGCAGCGATTTGAGGGCTATGCTGCAAAAGTAATATCTTCACCTAAAAACTAGACAGAAGCGAACTCAGAAACTTCTTTGTGACGTCTGCATTGAACTCACAGAGCTGAACCTTTCTTTTGATACAGAAGTTTTGAAACACTCTTTTCGTAGAATCTTCAAGTTGATGTATGTAGTGCTTTGAGGCCTATGCTGGAAAAGCAAATATCTTCACGTAGAAACTAGACAAAAGCATTCTCAGAAAGTTCCCTGTGCTTTGTGCATTCAACTCACAGAGTTGAACATTCCCTTTGATAGAGCAGTTTTGAAACACTCTTTTTGTAGAATCTGCAAGTGGATATTTGGAGCGCTTTGAGGCCTATGCTGCCAAAGGAAATATCATTGCACACAAACTAGATGGAAGCGTTCTCAGAAACTACTTTGTGATGAGTGCATTCAACTGGCAGAGATGAACCTTAATTTCGATAGACCAGTTTTGAAACGCTGTTTTTGTAGACTCCGCAAGTGGCTATTTGGAGCTCTTTGAGGCTTATGCTGGAAAAGGAAATATCTTCATCTACAAAGTAGACAGAAGCATTCTCAGAAACTTCTTTGTCATGTGGGGATTGAACTCACAGAGTTCAACATTCCTTTTCATAGAGCAGTTTGGCAACACTCTTTTTGTGGAAAGTGCAAGTGGATATTTGGTGCGATGGCGGCATCTAGTGGATAAGGAAATACATTCAGATGAAAACAAGATCGAACCATTCTCAGAAACTTCTTTGTGATGACTGCATTCTACTCACAGAGTTGAACCTTCCTTTTGATAGAACAGTTTTGAAACACTCTCTTTGTGGAATCTGCAAGTGGCTATTTGGAGCGCTTTGAGGCCTATGCTGGAAAAGGAAATATCTTCACATAAAACCTAGACAGAAGTATTCCCAGAAAGTTTTTCTGATGTGCGCATTCAACTCACCGAGTTGAACCTTCCTTTAGATACAGCAGTTTTGAAACACTCTTTTTGTAGTATCTGCGAGCGGATATTTGGAGTGCTTTGAGTGCTACACTGCAAAAGCAAATATCTTCACTTAGAATCTAGACAGAAGAATTCTCAGAGATTTCCCTGGGCTCTCTGCATTCAACTCACACGGTTGAACCTTCCTTTTGATAGAACAGTTTTGAAACACTCTTGCGGTAGAAGCTGCAAGTCGATATTTGGAAGGTTTGGAGGCCTATCCTGGGAAAGGAAATATCTTCCCATCAAAACTAGATAGAAGCATTCTCAGAAACCTCTTTGTGATGTGCGCATTCAAGTCACAGAGTTGAAGCTTCCTTTGGATATAGCAGTTTTGAACCACTCTTTTAGTAGAATCTGCAAGTGGATGTTTGGAGAGCTAAGAGGCCAACACTGGAAAAGGAAATATCTTCACGTAAAAACTAGACGGAAGCATTCTCAGAAACTTCAATGGGCTTTACGCATTCAACTCACAGAATGCAATGTTCCTTTTGAGAGCGCAGTTTTGAAACACTGTTTTGGTAGAATTTGCTAGAGGATGTTTGGAGCGATGTGAGGCCTTTGCTGGAAAAGGAAATATCTTCACATAGAACCTAGACAGAAGCATTCTCAGAAACTCCTTTGTGATGAGTGCATTCAAATCACAGACTTGAACCTTCGTTTTGAAAGAGCGGTTTTGAAACACTCTTTTTGTAGAATCTGCAAGTGGATATTTGGAGCGCTTTGAGGCCTATGCTGGAAAATGAAATATCTTCACCTAAAAACTAGACGGAAGCATTCTCAGAAACTTCTTTGTGATGAGTGCATTCAACTCACAGAGTTGAAGCTTCCTTTTGATAGAGCAGTTTTGAAACACTCTTTTAGCAGCATCTGAAAGTGGATATTTGGAGCGCTTTGAGGCCAATGCTGGAAAACGAAATCTCATCACATAAAAACTCGACAGAAGCATTCTCTGAAACTTCTTTGTGATGAGTGCATTCAACTCACAGACTCGAACGTTTCTTTTGATAGAGCAGTTTAGAAACACTCCTTTTGTAGAATCTGCAAGTGTTTATTTGGAGCGCTTTGAGGCCTATGTTGGAAAAGGACATATCTTCACATCAAAAGTAGACAGACGCATTCTCAGAAACTCCTTTGTGATGAGTGCATTGAACTCACAGAGTTGAACCTACCTATTGATAGAGAAGTTTTGAAACACCCTTTTTGTAGAATCTGCAAGTGAATATTTGGCGCGATTTGAGGCCTATGCTGGAAATGGAAATATCTTCACATGAAAACTAGACAGATGAATTCTCAGAAACGTCTTTGTGATGAGTGCATTCAACTCACAGACTTGAAACCTCCTTTTGAAAGAACAGTTTCGAAACACTCTTTTTGTAGAATCTGCAAGTGGATATTTGGAGCGCTTTGAGGGCTATGCTGGAAAAGTTCATATCTTCACCTAAAAGCTAGACAGAAGCCTACTCAGAAACTTCTTTGTTATGTCTGCATTGAACTCACAGAGCTGAACCTTTCTTTTGATACAGAAGTTTTGAAACACTCTTTTCGTAGAATCTTCAAGTGGATGTATGGAGTGCTTTGAGGCCTGTGCTGGAAAAGGAAATATCTTCACGTAGAAACTAGATAAAAGCATTCTCAGAAGGTTCCCTGTGCTTTGTGCATTCAACTCACAGAGTTGAACATTCCCTTTGATAGAGCAGTTTTGAAACACTCTTTTTGTAGAATCTGCAAGTGGATATTTGGAGCGCTTTGAGGCCTATGCTGCCAAAGGAAATATCCTTGCACACAAACTAGATGGAAGCGTTCTCAGAAACTACTTTGTGATGAGTGCATTCAATTCGCAGAGTTGAACCTTCCTTTCGATAGACCAGTTTTGAAACGCTGTTTTTGTAGACTCCGCAAGTGGCTATTTGGAGCTCTTTGAGGCTTATGCTGGAAAAGGAAATATCTTCATCTACAAAGTAGACAGAAGCATTCTCAGAAACTTCTTTGTCATGTGGGGATTGAACTCACAGAGTTGAACATTCCTTTTCACAGAGCAGTTTGGCAACACTCTTTTAGTGGAAAGTGCAAGTGGATACTTGGTGCGATGGCGGCATCTAGTGGATAAGGAAATACATTCAGATGAAAACAAGATCGAACCATTCTCAGAAACTTCTTTGTGATGACTGCATTCTACTCACAGAGTTGAACCTTCCTTTTGATAGAACAGTTTTGAAACACTCTCTTTGTGGAATCTGCAAGTGGCTATTTGGAGCGCTTTGAGGCCTATGCTGGAAAAGGAAATATCTTCACATAAAACCTAGACAGAAGTATTCCCAGAAAGTTTTCCTGATTTGCGCATTCAACTCACCGAGTTGAACCTTCCTTTCGATACAGCAGTTTTGAAACACTCTTTTTGTAGTATCTGCGAGCGGATATTTGGAGTGCTTTGAGTGCTACACTGCAAAAGCAAATATCTTCACTTAGAATCTAGACAGAAGAATTCTCAGAGATTTCCCTAGGCTGTCTGCATTCAACTCACAGGGTTGAACCTTCCTTTTGATAGAACAGTTTTGAAACACTCTTGCGGTAGAAGCTGCAAGTCGATATTTGGAACGTTTCGAGGCCTATCCTGGGAAAGGAAATATCTTCCCATCAAAACTAGATAGAAGCATTCTCAGAAACCTCTTTGTGATGTGCGCATTCCAGTCACAGAGTTGAAGCTTCCTTTGGATATAGCAGTTTTGAACCACTCTTTTAGTAGAATCTGCAAGTGGATGTTTGGAGAGCTAAGAGGCCAACACTGGAAAAGGAAATATCTTCACGTAACAACTAGACGGAAGCATTCTCAGAAACTTCAATGGGCTTTACGCATTCAACTCACAGAATGCAATGTTCCTTTTGAGAGCGCAGTTTTAAAACACTGTTTTTGTAGAATTTGCTAGAGGATGTTTGGAGCGATGTGAGGCCTTTGCTGGAAAAGGAAATATCTTCACATACAACCTAGACAGAAGCATTCTCAGAAACTCCTTTGTGATGAGTGCATTCAAATCACAGACTTGAACCTTCGTTTTGAAAGAGCGGTTTTGAAACACTCTTTTTGTAGAATCTGCAAGTGGATATTTGGAGCGCTTTGAGGCCTATGCTGGAAAATGAAATATCTTCACCTAAAAACTAGACGGAAGCATTCTCAGAAACTTCTTTGTGATGAGTGCGTTCAACTCACAGAGTTGAAGCATCCTTTTGATAGAGCAGTTTTGAAACACTCTTTTAGCAGCATCTGAAAGTGGATATTTGGAGCGCTTTGAGGCCAGTGCTGGAAAAGGAAATCTCATCACATAAAAACTCGACAGAAGCATTCTCTGAAACTTCTTTGTGATGAGTGCATTCAACTCACAGACTCGAACGTTTCTTTTGATAGAACAGTTTTGAAACACTCCTTTTGTAGAATCTGCAAGTGTTTATTTGGAGCGCTTTGAGGCCTATGTTGGAAAAGGACATATCTTCACATCAAAAGTAGACACACGCATTCTCAGAAACTTCTTTGTGATGAGTGCATTGAACTCACAGCTTTGAACCTACCTATTGATAGAGAAGTTTTGAAACACCCTTTTTGTAGAATCTGCAAGTGAATATTTGGCGCGATTAGAGGCCTATGCTGGAAATGGAAATATCTTCCCATGAAAACTAGACAGATGAATTCTCAGAAACGTCTTTGTGATGAGTGCATTCAACTCACAGACTTGAAGCCTCCTTTTGAAAGAACAGTTTCGAAACACTCTTTTTGTAGAATCTGCAAGTGGATATTTGGAGCGCTTTGAGGGCTATGCTGGAAAAGTAATATCTTCACCTAAAAACTAGACAGAAGCGTACTCAGAAACGTCTTTGTGACGTCTGCATTGAACTCACAGAGCTGAACCTTTCTTTTGATACAGAAGTTTTGAAACACTCTTTTCGTAGAATCTTCAAGTGGATGTATGGAGTGCTTTGAGGCCTATGCTGGAAAAGGAAATATCTTCACGTAGAAACTAGACAAAAGCATTCTCAGAAAGTTCCCTGTGCTTTGTGCATTCAACTCACAGAGTTGAACCTTCCTTTTGATAGAACAGTTTTGAAACACTCTCTTTGTGGGATCTGCAAGTGGCTATTTGGAGCGCTTTGAGGCCTATGCTGGAAAAGGAAATATCTTCACATAAAACCTAGACAGAAGTATTCCCAGAAAGTTTTTCTGATGTGCGCGTTCAACTCACCGAGTTGAACCTTCCTTTAGATACAGCAGTTTTGAAACACTCTTTTTGTAGTATCTGCGAGCGGATATTTGGAGTGCTTTGAGTGCTACACTGCAAAAGCAAATATCTTCACTTAGAATCTAGACAGAAGAATTCTCAGAGATTTCCCTGGGCTCTCTGCATTCAACTCACACGGTTGAACCTTCCTTTTGATAGAACAGTTTTGAAACACTCTTGCGGTAGAAGCTGCAAGTCGATATTTGGAAGGTTTGGAGGCCTATCCTGGGAAAGGAAATATCTTCCCATCAAAACTAGATAGAAGCATTCTCAGAAACCTCTTTGTGATGTGCGCATTCAAGTCACAGAGTTGAAGCTTCCTTTGGATATAGCAGTTTTGAACCACTCTTTTAGTAGAATCTGCAAGTGGATGTTTGGAGAGCTAAGAGGCCAACACTGGAAAAGGAAATATCTTCACGTAAAAACTAGACGGAAGCATTCTCAGAAACTTCAATGGGCTTTACGCATTCAACTCACAGAATGCAATGTTCCTTTTGAGAGCGCAGTTTTGAAACACTGTTTTGGTAGAATTTGCTAGAGGATGTTTGGAGCGATGTGAGGCCTTTGCTGGAAAAGGAAATATCTTCACATAGAACCTAGACAGAAGCATTCTCAGAAACTCCTTTGTGATGAGTGCATTCAAATCACAGACTTGAACCTTCGTTTTGAAAGAGCGGTTTTGAAACACTCTTTTTGTAGAATCTGCAAGTGGATATTTGGAGCGCTTTGAGGCCTATGCTGGAAAATGAAATATCTTCACCTAAAAACTAGACGGAAGCATTCTCAGAAACTTCTTTGTGATGAGTGCATTCAACTCACAGAGTTGAAGCTTCCTTTTGATAGAGCAGTTTTGAAACACTCTTTTAGCAGCATCTGAAAGTGGATATTTGGAGCGCTTTGAGGCCAATGCTGGAAAACGAAATCTCATCACATAAAAACTCGACAGAAGCATTCTCTGAAACTTCTTTGTGATGAGTGCATTCAACTCACAGACTCGAACGTTTCTTTTGATAGAGCAGTTTAGAAACACTCCTTTTGTAGAATCTGCAAGTGTTTATTTGGAGCGCTTTGAGGCCTATGTTGGAAAAGGACATATCTTCACATCAAAAGTAGACAGACGCATTCTCAGAAACTCCTTTGTGATGAGTGCATTGAACTCACAGAGTTGAACCTACCTATTGATAGAGAAGTTTTGAAACACCCTTTTTGTAGAATCTGCAAGTGAATATTTGGCGCGATTTGAGGCCTATGCTGGAAATGGAAATATCTTCACATGAAAACTAGACAGATGAATTCTCAGAAACGTCTTTGTGATGAGTGCATTCAACTCACAGACTTGAAACCTCCTTTTGAAAGAACAGTTTCGAAACACTCTTTTTGTAGAATCTGCAAGTGGATATTTGGAGCGCTTTGAGGGCTATGCTGGAAAAGTTCATATCTTCACCTAAAAGCTAGACAGAAGCCTACTCAGAAACTTCTTTGTTATGTCTGCATTGAACTCACAGAGCTGAACCTTTCTTTTGATACAGAAGTTTTGAAACACTCTTTTCGTAGAATCTTCAAGTGGATGTATGGAGTGCTTTGAGGCCTGTGCTGGAAAAGGAAATATCTTCACGTAGAAACTAGATAAAAGCATTCTCAGAAGGTTCCCTGTGCTTTGTGCATTCAACTCACAGAGTTGAACATTCCCTTTGATAGAGCAGTTTTGAAACACTCTTTTTGTAGAATCTGCAAGTGGATATTTGGAGCGCTTTGAGGCCTATGCTGCCAAAGGAAATATCCTTGCACACAAACTAGATGGAAGCGTTCTCAGAAACTACTTTGTGATGAGTGCATTCAATTCGCAGAGTTGAACCTTCCTTTCGATAGACCAGTTTTGAAACGCTGTTTTTGTAGACTCCGCAAGTGGCTATTTGGAGCTCTTTGAGGCTTATGCTGGAAAAGGAAATATCTTCATCTACAAAGTAGACAGAAGCATTCTCAGAAACTTCTTTGTCATGTGGGGATTGAACTCACAGAGTTGAACATTCCTTTTCACAGAGCAGTTTGGCAACACTCTTTTAGTGGAAAGTGCAAGTGGATACTTGGTGCGATGGCGGCATCTAGTGGATAAGGAAATACATTCAGATGAAAACAAGATCGAACCATTCTCAGAAACTTCTTTGTGATGACTGCATTCTACTCACAGAGTTGAACCTTCCTTTTGATAGAACAGTTTTGAAACACTCTCTTTGTGGAATCTGCAAGTGGCTATTTGGAGCGCTTTGAGGCCTATGCTGGAAAAGGAAATATCTTCACATAAAACCTAGACAGAAGTATTCCCAGAAAGTTTTCCTGATTTGCGCATTCAACTCACCGAGTTGAACCTTCCTTTCGATACAGCAGTTTTGAAACACTCTTTTTGTAGTATCTGCGAGCGGATATTTGGAGTGCTTTGAGTGCTACACTGCAAAAGCAAATATCTTCACTTAGAATCTAGACAGAAGAATTCTCAGAGATTTCCCTAGGCTGTCTGCATTCAACTCACAGGGTTGAACCTTCCTTTTGATAGAACAGTTTTGAAACACTCTTGCGGTAGAAGCTGCAAGTCGATATTTGGAACGTTTCGAGGCCTATCCTGGGAAAGGAAATATCTTCCCATCAAAACTAGATAGAAGCATTCTCAGAAACCTCTTTGTGATGTGCGCATTCCAGTCACAGAGTTGAAGCTTCCTTTGGATATAGCAGTTTTGAACCACTCTTTTAGTAGAATCTGCAAGTGGATGTTTGGAGAGCTAAGAGGCCAACACTGGAAAAGGAAATATCTTCACGTAAAAACTAGACGGAAGCATTCTCAGAAACTTCAATGGGCTTTACGCATTCAACTCACAGAATGCAATGTTCCTTTTGAGAGCGCAGTTTTGAAACACTGTTTTGGTAGAATTTGCTAGAGGATGTTTGGAGCGATGTGAGGCCTTTGCTGGAAAAGGAAATATCTTCACATAGAACCTAGACAGAAGCATTCTCAGAAACTCCTTTGTGATGAGTGCATTCAAATCACAGACTTGAACCTTCGTTTTGAAAGAGCGGTTTTGAAACACTCTTTTTGTAGAATCTGCAAGTGGATATTTGGAGCGCTTTGAGGCCTATGCTGGAAAATGAAATATCTTCACCTAAAAACTAGACGGAAGCATTCTCAGAAACTTCTTTGTGATGAGTGCATTCAACTCACAGAGTTGAAGCTTCCTTTTGATAGAGCAGTTTTGAAACACTCTTTTAGCAGCATCTGAAAGTGGATATTTGGAGCGCTTTGAGGCCAATGCTGGAAAACGAAATCTCATCACATAAAAACTCGACAGAAGCATTCTCTGAAACTTCTTTGTGATGAGTGCATTCAACTCACAGACTCGAACGTTTCTTTTGATAGAGCAGTTTAGAAACACTCCTTTTGTAGAATCTGCAAGTGTTTATTTGGAGCGCTTTGAGGCCTATGTTGGAAAAGGACATATCTTCACATCAAAAGTAGACAGACGCATTCTCAGAAACTCCTTTGTGATGAGTGCATTGAACTCACAGAGTTGAACCTACCTATTGATAGAGAAGTTTTGAAACACCCTTTTTGTAGAATCTGCAAGTGAATATTTGGCGCGATTTGAGGCCTATGCTGGAAATGGAAATATCTTCACATGAAAACTAGACAGATGAATTCTCAGAAACGTCTTTGTGATGAGTGCATTCAACTCACAGACTTGAAACCTCCTTTTGAAAGAACAGTTTCGAAACACTCTTTTTGTAGAATCTGCAAGTGGATATTTGGAGCGCTTTGAGGGCTATGCTGGAAAAGTTCATATCTTCACCTAAAAGCTAGACAGAAGCCTACTCAGAAACTTCTTTGTTATGTCTGCATTGAACTCACAGAGCTGAACCTTTCTTTTGATACAGAAGTTTTGAAACACTCTTTTCGTAGAATCTTCAAGTGGATGTATGGAGTGCTTTGAGGCCTGTGCTGGAAAAGGAAATATCTTCACGTAGAAACTAGATAAAAGCATTCTCAGAAGGTTCCCTGTGCTTTGTGCATTCAACTCACAGAGTTGAACATTCCCTTTGATAGAGCAGTTTTGAAACACTCTTTTTGTAGAATCTGCAAGTGGATATTTGGAGCGCTTTGAGGCCTATGCTGCCAAAGGAAATATCCTTGCACACAAACTAGATGGAAGCGTTCTCAGAAACTACTTTGTGATGAGTGCATTCAATTCGCAGAGTTGAACCTTCCTTTCGATAGACCAGTTTTGAAACGCTGTTTTTGTAGACTCCGCAAGTGGCTATTTGGAGCTCTTTGAGGCTTATGCTGGAAAAGGAAATATCTTCATCTACAAAGTAGACAGAAGCATTCTCAGAAACTTCTTTGTCATGTGGGGATTGAACTCACAGAGTTGAACATTCCTTTTCACAGAGCAGTTTGGCAACACTCTTTTAGTGGAAAGTGCAAGTGGATACTTGGTGCGATGGCGGCATCTAGTGGATAAGGAAATACATTCAGATGAAAACAAGATCGAACCATTCTCAGAAACTTCTTTGTGATGACTGCATTCTACTCACAGAGTTGAACCTTCCTTTTGATAGAACAGTTTTGAAACACTCTCTTTGTGGAATCTGCAAGTGGCTATTTGGAGCGCTTTGAGGCCTATGCTGGAAAAGGAAATATCTTCACATAAAACCTAGACAGAAGTATTCCCAGAAAGTTTTCCTGATTTGCGCATTCAACTCACCGAGTTGAACCTTCCTTTCGATACAGCAGTTTTGAAACACTCTTTTTGTAGTATCTGCGAGCGGATATTTGGAGTGCTTTGAGTGCTACACTGCAAAAGCAAATATCTTCACTTAGAATCTAGACAGAAGAATTCTCAGAGATTTCCCTAGGCTGTCTGCATTCAACTCACAGGGTTGAACCTTCCTTTTGATAGAACAGTTTTGAAACACTCTTGCGGTAGAAGCTGCAAGTCGATATTTGGAACGTTTCGAGGCCTATCCTGGGAAAGGAAATATCTTCCCATCAAAACTAGATAGAAGCATTCTCAGAAACCTCTTTGTGATGTGCGCATTCCAGTCACAGAGTTGAAGCTTCCTTTGGATATAGCAGTTTTGAACCACTCTTTTAGTAGAATCTGCAAGTGGATGTTTGGAGAGCTAAGAGGCCAACACTGGAAAAGGAAATATCTTCACGTAACAACTAGACGGAAGCATTCTCAGAAACTTCAATGGGCTTTACGCATTCAACTCACAGAATGCAATGTTCCTTTTGAGAGCGCAGTTTTAAAACACTGTTTTTGTAGAATTTGCTAGAGGATGTTTGGAGCGATGTGAGGCCTTTGCTGGAAAAGGAAATATCTTCACATACAACCTAGACAGAAGCATTCTCAGAAACTCCTTTGTGATGAGTGCATTCAAATCACAGACTTGAACCTTCGTTTTGAAAGAGCGGTTTTGAAACACTCTTTTTGTAGAATCTGCAAGTGGATATTTGGAGCGCTTTGAGGCCTATGCTGGAAAATGAAATATCTTCACCTAAAAACTAGACGGAAGCATTCTCAGAAACTTCTTTGTGATGAGTGCGTTCAACTCACAGAGTTGAAGCATCCTTTTGATAGAGCAGTTTTGAAACACTCTTTTAGCAGCATCTGAAAGTGGATATTTGGAGCGCTTTGAGGCCAGTGCTGGAAAAGGAAATCTCATCACATAAAAACTCGACAGAAGCATTCTCTGAAACTTCTTTGTGATGAGTGCATTCAACTCACAGACTCGAACGTTTCTTTTGATAGAACAGTTTTGAAACACTCCTTTTGTAGAATCTGCAAGTGTTTATTTGGAGCGCTTTGAGGCCTATGTTGGAAAAGGACATATCTTCACATCAAAAGTAGACACACGCATTCTCAGAAACTTCTTTGTGATGAGTGCATTGAACTCACAGCTTTGAACCTACCTATTGATAGAGAAGTTTTGAAACACCCTTTTTGTAGAATCTGCAAGTGAATATTTGGCGCGATTAGAGGCCTATGCTGGAAATGGAAATATCTTCCCATGAAAACTAGACAGATGAATTCTCAGAAACGTCTTTGTGATGAGTGCATTCAACTCACAGACTTGAAGCCTCCTTTTGAAAGAACAGTTTCGAAACACTCTTTTTGTAGAATCTGCAAGTGGATATTTGGAGCGCTTTGAGGGCTATGCTGGAAAAGTAATATCTTCACCTAAAAACTAGACAGAAGCGTACTCAGAAACGTCTTTGTGACGTCTGCATTGAACTCACAGAGCTGAACCTTTCTTTTGATACAGAAGTTTTGAAACACTCTTTTCGTAGAATCTTCAAGTGGATGTATGGAGTGCTTTGAGGCCTATGCTGGAAAAGGAAATATCTTCACGTAGAAACTAGACAAAAGCATTCTCAGAAAGTTCCCTGTGCTTTGTGCATTCAACTCACAGAGTTGAACCTTCCTTTTGATAGAACAGTTTTGAAACACTCTCTTTGTGGGATCTGCAAGTGGCTATTTGGAGCGCTTTGAGGCCTATGCTGGAAAAGGAAATATCTTCACATAAAACCTAGACAGAAGTATTCCCAGAAAGTTTTTCTGATGTGCGCGTTCAACTCACCGAGTTGAACCTTCCTTTAGATACAGCAGTTTTGAAACACTCTTTTTGTAGTATCTGCGAGCGGATATTTGGAGTGCTTTGAGTGCTACACTGCAAAAGCAAATATCTTCACTTAGAATCTAGACAGAAGAATTCTCAGAGATTTCCCTGGGCTCTCTGCATTCAACTCACACGGTTGAACCTTCCTTTTGATAGAACAGTTTTGAAACACTCTTGCGGTAGAAGCTGCAAGTCGATATTTGGAAGGTTTGGAGGCCTATCCTGGGAAAGGAAATATCTTCCCATCAAAACTAGATAGAAGCATTCTCAGAAACCTCTTTGTGATGTGCGCATTCAAGTCACAGAGTTGAAGCTTCCTTTGGATATAGCAGTTTTGAACCACTCTTTTAGTAGAATCTGCAAGTGGATGTTTGGAGAGCTAAGAGGCCAACACTGGAAAAGGAAATATCTTCACGTAAAAACTAGACGGAAGCATTCTCAGAAACTTCAATGGGCTTTACGCATTCAACTCACAGAATGCAATGTTCCTTTTGAGAGCGCAGTTTTGAAACACTGTTTTGGTAGAATTTGCTAGAGGATGTTTGGAGCGATGTGAGGCCTTTGCTGGAAAAGGAAATATCTTCACATAGAACCTAGACAGAAGCATTCTCAGAAACTCCTTTGTGATGAGTGCATTCAAATCACAGACTTGAACCTTCGTTTTGAAAGAGCGGTTTTGAAACACTCTTTTTGTAGAATCTGCAAGTGGATATTTGGAGCGCTTTGAGGCCTATGCTGGAAAATGAAATATCTTCAGCTAAAAACTAGACGGAAGCATTCTCAGAAACTTCTTTGTGATGAGTGCATTCAACTCACAGAGTTGAAGCTTCCTTTTGATAGAGCAGTTTTGAAACACTCTTTTAGCAGCATCTGAAAGTGGATATTTGGAGCGCTTTGAGGCCAATGCTGGAAAACGAAATCTCATCACATAAAAACTCGACAGAAGCATTCTCTGAAACTTCTTTGTGATGAGTGCATTCAACTCACAGACTCGAACGTTTCTTTTGATAGAACAGTTTAGAAACACTCCTTTTGTAGAATCTGCAAGTGTTTATTTGGAGCGCTTTGAGGCCTATGTTGGAAAAGGACATATCTTCACATCAAAAGTAGACAGACGCATTCTCAGAAACTTCTTTGTGATGAGTGCATTGAACTCACAGAGTTGAACCTACCTATTGATAGAGAAGTTTTGAAACACCCTTTTTGTAGAATCTGCAAGTGAATATTTGGCGCGATTAGAGGCCTATGCTGGAAATGGAAATATCTTCACATGAAAACTAGACAGATGAATTCTCAGAAACGTCTTTGTGATGAGTGCATTCAACTCACAGACTTGAAGCCTCCTTTTGAAAGAGCAGTTTCGAAACACTCTTTTTGTAGAATCTGCAAGTGGATATTTGGAGCGCTTTGAGGGCTATGCTGGAAAAGTTAATATCTTCACCTAAAAACTAGACAGAAGCCTACTCAGAAACTTCTCTGTTATGTCTGCATTGAACTCACAGAGCTGAAGCTTCCTTTTGATAGAGCAGTTTTGAAACACACTTTTAGCAGCATCTGAAAGTGGATATTTGGAGCGCTTTGAGGCCAATGCTGGAAAACGAAATCTCATCACATAAAAACTCGACAGAAGCATTCTCTGAAACTTCTTTGTGATGAGTGCATTCAACTCACAGACTCGAACGTTTCTTTTGATAGAACAGTTTTGAAACACTCCTTTTGTAGAATCTGCAATTGTTTATTTGGAGCGCTTTGAGGCCTATGTTGGAAAAGGACATATCTTCACATCAAAAGTAGACAGACGCATTCTCAGAAACTTCTTTGTGATGAGTGCATTGAACTCACAGAGTTGAACCTACCTATTGATAGATAAGTTTGAGAAACCCTTTTTGTAGAATCTGCAAGTGAATATTTGGCGCGATTTGAGGCCTATGCTGGAAATGGAAATATCTTCACATGAAAACTAGACAGATGAATTCTCAGAAACGTCTTTGTGATGAGTGCATTCAACTCACAGACTTGAAGCCTCCTTTTGAAAGAACAGTTTCGAAACAATCCTTTTGTAGAATCTGCAAGTGGATATTTGCAGCGCTTTGAGGGCTATGCTGGAAAAGTAATATCTTCACCTAAAAACTAGACAGAAGCGTCCTCAGAAACTTCTTTGTGATGTCTGCATTGAACTCACAGAGCTGAACCTTTCTTTTGATACAGAAGTTTTGAAACACTCTTTTCGTAGAATCTTCAAGTGGATGTATGGAGTGCTTTGAGGCCTATGCTGGAAAAGGAAATATCTTCACGTAGAAACTAGACAAAAGCATTCTCAGAAAGTTCCCTGTGCTTTGTGCATTCAACTCACAGAGTTGAACATTCCCTTTGATAGAGCAGTTTTGAAACACTCTTTTTGTAGAATCTGCAAGTGGATATTTGGAGCGCTTTGAGGCCTATGCTGCCAAAGGAAATATCATTGCACACAAACTAGATGGAAGCGTTCTCAGAAACTACTTTGTGATGAGTGCATTCAACTCGCAGAGTTGAACCTTCCTTCCGATAGACCAGTTTTGAAACGCTGTTTTTGTAGAATCCGCAAGTGGCTATTTGGAGCTCTTTGAGGCTTATGCTGGAAAAGGAAATATCTTCATCTACAAAGTAGACAGAAGCATTCTCAGAAACTTCTTTGTCATGTGGGGATTGAACTCACAGAGTTCAACATTCCTTTTCATAGAGCAGTTTGGCAACACTCTTTTTGTGGAAAGTGCAAGTGGATATTTGGTGCGATGGCGGCATCTAGTGGATAAGGAAATACATTCAGATGAAAACAAGATCGAACCATTCTCAGAAACTTCTTTGTGATGACTGCATTCTACTCACAGAGTTGAACCTTCCTTTTGATAGAACAGTTTTGAAACACTCTCTTTGTGGAATCTGCAAGTGGCTATTTGGAGCGCTTTGAGGCCTATGCTGGAAAAGGAAATATCTTCACATAAAACCTAGACAGAAGTATTCCCAGAAAGTTTTTCTGATGTGCGCATTCAACTCACCGAGTTGAACCTTCCTTTCGATACAGCAGTTTTGAAACACTCTTTTTGTAGTATCTGCGAGCGGATATTTGGAGTGCTTTGAGTGCTACACTGCAAAAGCAAATATCTTCACTTAGAATCTTGACAGAAGAATTCTCAGAGATTTCCCTAGGCTGTCTGCATTCAACTCACAGGGTTGAACCTTCCTTTTGATAGAACAGTTTTGAAACACTCTTGCGGTAGAATCTGCAAGTCGATATTTGGAAGGTTTGGAGGCCTATCCTGGGAAAGGAAATATCTTCCCATCAAAACTAGATAGAAGCATTCTCAGAAACCTCTTTGTGATGTGCGCATTCAAGTCACAGAGTTGAAGCTTCCTTTGGATATAGCAGTTTTGAACCACTCTTTTAGTAGAATCTGCAAGTGGATGTTTGGAGAGCTAAGAGGCCAACACTGGAAAAGGAAATATCTTCACGTAAAAACTAGACGGAAGCATTCTCAGAAACTACAATGGGCTTTACGCATTCAACTCACAGAATGCAATGTTCCTTTTGATAGCGCAGATTTGAAACACTGTTTTGGTAGAATTTGCTAGAGGATGTTTGGAGCGATGTGAGGCCTTTGCTGGAAAAGGAAATATCTTCACATAGAACCTAGACAGAAGCATTCTCAGAAACTCCTTTGTGATGAGTGCATTCAAATCACAGACTTGAACCTTCGTTTTGAAAGAGCGGTTTTGAAACACTCTTTTTGTAGAATCTGCAAGTGGATATTTGGAGCGCTTTGAGGCCTATGCTGGAAAATGAAATATCTTCACGTAAAACCTAGACAGAAGTATTCCCAGAAAGTTTTTCTGATGTGCGCATTCAACTCACCGAGTTGAACCTTCCTTTAGATACAGCAGTTTTGAAACACTCTTTTTGTAGTATCTGCGAGGGGATATTTGGAGTGCTTTGAGTGCTACCCTGCAAAAGCAAATATCTTCACTTAGAATCTAGACAGAATAATTCTCAGAGATTTCCCTATGCTCTCTGCATTCAACTCACAGGATTGAACCTTCCTTTTGATAGAACAGTTTTGAAACACTCTTGCGGTAGAATCTGCAAGTCGATATTTGGAGCGCTTTGAGGCCTATGCTGGAAAATGAAATATCTTCACCTAAAAACTAGACGGAAGCATTCTCAGAAACTTCTTTGTGATGAGTGCATTCAACTCACAGAGTTGAAGCTTCCTTTTGATAGAGCAGTTTTGAAACACTCTTTTGGCAGCATCTGAAAGTGGATAATTGGAGCGCTTTGAGGCCAATGCTGGAAAAGGAAATCTCATCACATAAAAACTCGACAGAAGCATTCTCTGAAACTTCTTTGTGATGAGTGCATTCAACTCACAGACTCGAACGTTTCTTTTGATAGAACAGTTTTGAAACACTCCTTTTGTAGAATCTGCAAGTGTTTATTTGGAGCGCTTTGAGGCCTATGTTGGAAAAGGACATATCTTCACATCAAAAGTAGACACACGCATTCTCAGAAACTTCTTTGTGATGAGTGCATTGAACTCACAGCTTTGAACCTACCTATTGATAGAGAAGTTTTGAAACACCCTTTTTGTAGAATCTGCAAGTGAATATTTGGCGCGATTAGAGGCCTATGCTGGAAATGGAAATATCTTCACATGAAAACTAGACAGATGAATTCTCAGAAACGTCTTTGTGATGAGTGCATTCAACTCACAGACTTGAAGCCTCCTTTTGAAAGAACAGTTTCGAAACACTCTTTTTGTAGAATCTGCAAGTGGATATTTGGAGCGCTTTGAGGGCTATGCTGGAAAAGTAATATCTTCACCTAAAAACTAGACAGAAGCGTACTCAGAAACGTCTTTGTGACGTCTGCATTGAACTCACAGAGCTGAACCTTTCTTTTGATACAGAAGTTTTGAAACACTCTTTTCGTAGAATCTTCAAGTGGATGTATGGAGTGCTTTGAGACCTATGCTGGAAAAGGAAATATCTTCACGTAGAAACTAGACAAAAGCATTCTCAGAAAGTTCCCTGTGCTTTGTGCATTCAACTCACAGAGTTGAACCTTCCTTTTGATAGAACAGTTTTGAAACACTCTCTTTGTGGGATCTGCAAGTGGCTATTTGGAGCGCTTTGAGGCCTATGCTGGAAAAGGAAATATCTTCACATAAAACCTAGACAGAAGTATTCCCAGAAAGTTTTTCTGATGTGCGCGTTCAACTCACCGAGTTGAACCTTCCTTTCGATACAGCAGTTTTGAAACACTCTTTTTGTAGTATCTGCGAGCGGATATTTGGAGTGCTTTGAGTGCTACACTGCAAAAGCAAATATCTTCACTTAGAATCTAGACAGAAGAATTTTCAGAGATTTCCCTAGGCTGTCTGCATTCAACTCACAGGGTTGAACCTTCCTTTTGATAGAACAGTTTTGAAACACTCTTGCGGTAGAAGCTGCAAGTCGATATTTGGAAGGTTTGGAGGCCTATCCTGGGAAAGGAAATATCTTCCCATCAAAACTAGATAGAAGCATTCTCAGAAACGTCTTTGTGATGTGCGCATTCAAGTCACAGAGTTGAAGCTTCCTTTGGATATAGCAGTTTTGAACCACTCTTTTAGTAGAATCTGCAAGTGGATGTTTGGAGAGCTAAGAGGCCAACACTGGAAAAGGAAATATCTTCACGTAAAAACTAGACGGAAGCATTCTCAGAAACTTCAATGGGCTTTACGCATTCAACTCACAGAATGCAATGTTCCTTTTGATAGCGCAGTTTTGAAACACTGTTTTGGTAGAATTTGCTAGAGGATGTTTGGAGCGATGTGAGGCCTTTGCTGGAAAAGGAAATATCTTCACATAGAACCTAGACAGAAGCATTCTCAGAAACTCCTTTGTGATGAGTGCATTCAAATCACAGACTTGAACCTTCGTTTTGAAAGAGCGGTTTTGAAACACTCTTTTTGTAGAATCTGCAAGTGGATATTTGGAGCGCTTTGAGGCCTATGCTGGAAAATGAAATATCTTCAGCTAAAAACTAGACGGAAGCATTCTCAGAAACTTCTTTGTGATGAGTGCATTCAACTCACAGAGTTGAAGCTTCCTTTTGATAGAGCAGTTTTGAAACACTCTTTTAGCAGCATCTGAAAGTGGATATTTGGAGCGCTTTGAGGCCAATGCTGGAAAACGAAATCTCATCACATAAAAACTCGACAGAAGCATTCTCTGAAACTTCTTTGTGATGAGTGCATTCAACTCACAGACTCGAACGTTTCTTTTGATAGAACAGTTTAGAAACACTCCTTTTGTAGAATCTGCAAGTGTTTATTTGGAGCGCTTTGAGGCCTATGTTGGAAAAGGACATATCTTCACATCAAAAGTAGACAGACGCATTCTCAGAAACTTCTTTGTGATGAGTGCATTGAACTCACAGAGTTGAACCTACCTATTGATAGAGAAGTTTTGAAACACCCTTTTTGTAGAATCTGCAAGTGAATATTTGGCGCGATTAGAGGCCTATGCTGGAAATGGAAATATCTTCACATGAAAACTAGACAGATGAATTCTCAGAAACGTCTTTGTGATGAGTGCATTCAACTCACAGACTTGAAGCCTCCTTTTGAAAGAGCAGTTTCGAAACACTCTTTTTGTAGAATCTGCAAGTGGATATTTGGAGCGCTTTGAGGGCTATGCTGGAAAAGTTAATATCTTCACCTAAAAACTAGACAGAAGCCTACTCAGAAACTTCTCTGTTATGTCTGCATTGAACTCACAGAGCTGAAGCTTCCTTTTGATAGAGCAGTTTTGAAACACACTTTTAGCAGCATCTGAAAGTGGATATTTGGAGCGCTTTGAGGCCAATGCTGGAAAACGAAATCTCATCACATAAAAACTCGACAGAAGCATTCTCTGAAACTTCTTTGTGATGAGTGCATTCAACTCACAGACTCGAACGTTTCTTTTGATAGAACAGTTTTGAAACACTCCTTTTGTAGAATCTGCAATTGTTTATTTGGAGCGCTTTGAGGCCTATGTTGGAAAAGGACATATCTTCACATCAAAAGTAGACAGACGCATTCTCAGAAACTTCTTTGTGATGAGTGCATTGAACTCACAGAGTTGAACCTACCTATTGATAGATAAGTTTGAGAAACCCTTTTTGTAGAATCTGCAAGTGAATATTTGGCGCGATTTGAGGCCTATGCTGGAAATGGAAATATCTTCACATGAAAACTAGACAGATGAATTCTCAGAAACGTCTTTGTGATGAGTGCATTCAACTCACAGACTTGAAGCCTCCTTTTGAAAGAACAGTTTCGAAACAATCCTTTTGTAGAATCTGCAAGTGGATATTTGCAGCGCTTTGAGGGCTATGCTGGAAAAGTAATATCTTCACCTAAAAACTAGACAGAAGCGTCCTCAGAAACTTCTTTGTGATGTCTGCATTGAACTCACAGAGCTGAACCTTTCTTTTGATACAGAAGTTTTGAAACACTCTTTTCGTAGAATCTTCAAGTGGATGTATGGAGTGCTTTGAGGCCTATGCTGGAAAAGGAAATATCTTCACGTAGAAACTAGACAAAAGCATTCTCAGAAAGTTCCCTGTGCTTTGTGCATTCAACTCACAGAGTTGAACATTCCCTTTGATAGAGCAGTTTTGAAACACTCTTTTTGTAGAATCTGCAAGTGGATATTTGGAGCGCTTTGAGGCCTATGCTGCCAAAGGAAATATCATTGCACACAAACTAGATGGAAGCGTTCTCAGAAACTACTTTGTGATGAGTGCATTCAACTCGCAGAGTTGAACCTTCCTTCCGATAGACCAGTTTTGAAACGCTGTTTTTGTAGAATCCGCAAGTGGCTATTTGGAGCTCTTTGAGGCTTATGCTGGAAAAGGAAATATCTTCATCTACAAAGTAGACAGAAGCATTCTCAGAAACTTCTTTGTCATGTGGGGATTGAACTCACAGAGTTCAACATTCCTTTTCATAGAGCAGTTTGGCAACACTCTTTTTGTGGAAAGTGCAAGTGGATATTTGGTGCGATGGCGGCATCTAGTGGATAAGGAAATACATTCAGATGAAAACAAGATCGAACCATTCTCAGAAACTTCTTTGTGATGACTGCATTCTACTCACAGAGTTGAACCTTCCTTTTGATAGAACAGTTTTGAAACACTCTCTTTGTGGAATCTGCAAGTGGCTATTTGGAGCGCTTTGAGGCCTATGCTGGAAAAGGAAATATCTTCACATAAAACCTAGACAGAAGTATTCCCAGAAAGTTTTTCTGATGTGCGCATTCAACTCACCGAGTTGAACCTTCCTTTCGATACAGCAGTTTTGAAACACTCTTTTTGTAGTATCTGCGAGCGGATATTTGGAGTGCTTTGAGTGCTACACTGCAAAAGCAAATATCTTCACTTAGAATCTTGACAGAAGAATTCTCAGAGATTTCCCTAGGCTGTCTGCATTCAACTCACAGGGTTGAACCTTCCTTTTGATAGAACAGTTTTGAAACACTCTTGCGGTAGAATCTGCAAGTCGATATTTGGAAGGTTTGGAGGCCTATCCTGGGAAAGGAAATATCTTCCCATCAAAACTAGATAGAAGCATTCTCAGAAACCTCTTTGTGATGTGCGCATTCAAGTCACAGAGTTGAAGCTTCCTTTGGATATAGCAGTTTTGAACCACTCTTTTAGTAGAATCTGCAAGTGGATGTTTGGAGAGCTAAGAGGCCAACACTGGAAAAGGAAATATCTTCACGTAAAAACTAGACGGAAGCATTCTCAGAAACTACAATGGGCTTTACGCATTCAACTCACAGAATGCAATGTTCCTTTTGATAGCGCAGATTTGAAACACTGTTTTGGTAGAATTTGCTAGAGGATGTTTGGAGCGATGTGAGGCCTTTGCTGGAAAAGGAAATATCTTCACATAGAACCTAGACAGAAGCATTCTCAGAAACTCCTTTGTGATGAGTGCATTCAAATCACAGACTTGAACCTTCGTTTTGAAAGAGCGGTTTTGAAACACTCTTTTTGTAGAATCTGCAAGTGGATATTTGGAGCGCTTTGAGGCCTATGCTGGAAAATGAAATATCTTCACGTAAAACCTAGACAGAAGTATTCCCAGAAAGTTTTTCTGATGTGCGCATTCAACTCACCGAGTTGAACCTTCCTTTAGATACAGCAGTTTTGAAACACTCTTTTTGTAGTATCTGCGAGGGGATATTTGGAGTGCTTTGAGTGCTGCCCTGCAAAAGCAAATATCTTCACTTAGAATCTAGACAGAATAATTCTCAGAGATTTCCCTATGCTCTCTGCATTCAACTCACAGGATTGAACCTTCCTTTTGATAGAACAGTTTTGAAACACTCTTGCGGTAGAATCTGCAAGTCGATATTTGGAGCGCTTTGAGGCCTATGCTGGAAAATGAAATATCTTCACCTAAAAACTAGACGGAAGCATTCTCAGAAACTTCTTTGTGATGAGTGCATTCAACTCACAGAGTTGAAGCTTCCTTTTGATAGAGCAGTTTTGAAACACTCTTTTGGCAGCATCTGAAAGTGGATAATTGGAGCGCTTTGAGGCCAATGCTGGAAAAGGAAATCTCATCACATAAAAACTCGACAGAAGCATTCTCTGAAACTTCTTTGTGATGAGTGCATTCAACTCACAGACTCGAACGTTTCTTTTGATAGAACAGTTTTGAAACACTCCTTTTGTAGAATCTGCAAGTGTTTATTTGGAGCGCTTTGAGGCCTATGTTGGAAAAGGACATATCTTCACATCAAAAGTAGACACACGCATTCTCAGAAACTTCTTTGTGATGAGTGCATTGAACTCACAGCTTTGAACCTACCTATTGATAGAGAAGTTTTGAAACACCCTTTTTGTAGAATCTGCAAGTGAATATTTGGCGCGATTAGAGGCCTATGCTGGAAATGGAAATATCTTCACATGAAAACTAGACAGATGAATTCTCAGAAACGTCTTTGTGATGAGTGCATTCCACTCACAGACTTGAAGCCTCCTTTTGAAAGAACAGTTTCGAAACACTCTTTTTGTAGAATCTGCAAGTGGATATTTGGAGCGCTTTGAGGGCTATGCTGGAAAAGTAATATCTTCACCTAAAAACTAGACAGAAGCGTACTCAGAAACGTCTTTGTGACGTCTGCATTGAACTCACAGAGCTGAACCTTTCTTTTGATACAGAAGTTTTGAAACACTCTTTTCGTAGAATCTTCAAGTGGATGTATGGAGTGCTTTGAGACCTATGCTGGAAAAGGAAATATCTTCACGTAGAAACTAGACAAAAGCATTCTCAGAAAGTTCCCTGTGCTTTGTGCATTCAACTCACAGAGTTGAACCTTCCTTTTGATAGAACAGTTTTGAAACACTCTCTTTGTGGGATCTGCAAGTGGCTATTTGGAGCGCTTTGAGGCCTATGCTGGAAAAGGAAATATCTTCACATAAAACCTAGACAGAAGTATTCCCAGAAAGTTTTTCTGATGTGCGCGTTCAACTCACCGAGTTGAACCTTCCTTTCGATACAGCAGTTTTGAAACACTCTTTTTGTAGTATCTGCGAGCGGATATTTGGAGTGCTTTGAGTGCTACACTGCAAAAGCAAATATCTTCACTTAGAATCTAGACAGAAGAATTTTCAGAGATTTCCCTAGGCTGTCTGCATTCAACTCACAGGGTTGAACCTTCCTTTTGATAGAACAGTTTTGAAACACTCTTGCGGTAGAAGCTGCAAGTCGATATTTGGAAGGTTTGGAGGCCTATCCTGGGAAAGGAAATATCTTCCCATCAAAACTAGATAGAAGCATTCTCAGAAACCTCTTTGTGATGTGCGCATTCAAGTCACAGAGTTGAAGCTTCCTTTGGATATAGCAGTTTTGAACCACTCTTTTAGTAGAATCTGCAAGTGGATGTTTGGAGAGCTAAGAGGCCAACACTGGAAAAGGAAATATCTTCACGTAAAAACTAGACGGAAGCATTCTCAGAAACTACAATGGGCTTTACGCATTCAACTCACAGAATGCAATGTTCCTTTTGATAGCGCAGATTTGAAACACTGTTTTGGTAGAATTTGCTAGAGGATGTTTGGAGCGATGTGAGGCCTTTGCTGGAAAAGGAAATATCTTCACATAGAACCTAGACAGAAGCATTCTCAGAAACTCCTTTGTGATGAGTGCATTCAAATCACAGACTTGAACCTTCGTTTTGAAAGAGCGGTTTTGAAACACTCTTTTTGTAGAATCTGCAAGTGGATATTTGGAGCGCTTTGAGGCCTATGCTGGAAAATGAAATATCTTCACGTAAAACCTAGACAGAAGTATTCCCAGAAAGTTTTTCTGATGTGCGCATTCAACTCACCGAGTTGAACCTTCCTTTAGATACAGCAGTTTTGAAACACTCTTTTTGTAGTATCTGCGAGGGGATATTTGGAGTGCTTTGAGTGCTACCCTGCAAAAGCAAATATCTTCACTTAGAATCTAGACAGAATAATTCTCAGAGATTTCCCTATGCTCTCTGCATTCAACTCACAGGATTGAACCTTCCTTTTGATAGAACAGTTTTGAAACACTCTTGCGGTAGAATCTGCAAGTCGATATTTGGAGCGCTTTGAGGCCTATGCTGGAAAATGAAATATCTTCACCTAAAAACTAGACGGAAGCATTCTCAGAAACTTCTTTGTGATGAGTGCATTCAACTCACAGAGTTGAAGCTTCCTTTTGATAGAGCAGTTTTGAAACACTCTTTTGGCAGCATCTGAAAGTGGATAATTGGAGCGCTTTGAGGCCAATGCTGGAAAAGGAAATCTCATCACATAAAAACTCGACAGAAGCATTCTCTGAAACTTCTTTGTGATGAGTGCATTCAACTCACAGACTCGAACGTTTCTTTTGATAGAACAGTTTTGAAACACTCCTTTTGTAGAATCTGCAAGTGTTTATTTGGAGCGCTTTGAGGCCTATGTTGGAAAAGGACATATCTTCACATCAAAAGTAGACACACGCATTCTCAGAAACTTCTTTGTGATGAGTGCATTGAACTCACAGCTTTGAACCTACCTATTGATAGAGAAGTTTTGAAACACCCTTTTTGTAGAATCTGCAAGTGAATATTTGGCGCGATTAGAGGCCTATGCTGGAAATGGAAATATCTTCACATGAAAACTAGACAGATGAATTCTCAGAAACGTCTTTGTGATGAGTGCATTCAACTCACAGACTTGAAGCCTCCTTTTGAAAGAACAGTTTCGAAACACTCTTTTTGTAGAATCTGCAAGTGGATATTTGGAGCGCTTTGAGGGCTATGCTGGAAAAGTAATATCTTCACCTAAAAACTAGACAGAAGCGTACTCAGAAACGTCTTTGTGACGTCTGCATTGAACTCACAGAGCTGAACCTTTCTTTTGATACAGAAGTTTTGAAACACTCTTTTCGTAGAATCTTCAAGTGGATGTATGGAGTGCTTTGAGACCTATGCTGGAAAAGGAAATATCTTCACGTAGAAACTAGACAAAAGCATTCTCAGAAAGTTCCCTGTGCTTTGTGCATTCAACTCACAGAGGTGAACCTTCCTTTTGATAGAACAGTTTTGAAACACTCTCTTTGTGGGATCTGCAAGTGGCTATTTGGAGCGCTTTGAGGCCTATGCTGGAAAAGGAAATATCTTCACATAAAACCTAGACAGAAGTATTCCCAGAAAGTTTTTCTGATGTGCGCGTTCAACTCACCGAGTTGAACCTTCCTTTCGATACAGCAGTTTTGAAACACTCTTTTTGTAGTATCTGCGAGCGGATATTTGGAGTGCTTTGAGTGCTACACTGCAAAAGCAAATATCTTCACTTAGAATCTAGACAGAAGAATTTTCAGAGATTTCCCTAGGCTGTCTGCATTCAACTCACAGTGTTGAACCTTCCTTTTGATAGAACAGTTTTGAAACACTCTTGCGGTAGAAGCTGCAAGTCGATATTTGGAAGGTTTGGAGGCCTATCCTGGGAAAGGAAATATCTTCCCATCAAAACTAGATAGAAGCATTCTCAGAAACGTCTTTGTGATGTGCGCATTCAAGTCACAGAGTTGAAGCTTCCTTTGGATATAGCAGTTTTGAACCACTCTTTTAGTAGAATCTGCAAGTGGATGTTTGGAGAGCTAAGAGGCCAACACTGGAAAAGGAAATATCTTCACGTAAAAACTAGACGGAAGCATTCTCAGAAACTTCAATGGGCTTTACGCATTCAACTCACGGAATGCAATGTTCCTTTTGATAGCGCAGTTTTGAAACACTGTTTTGGTAGAATTTGCTAGAGGATGTTTGGAGCGATGTGAGGCCTTTGCTGGAAAAGGAAATATCTTCACATAGAACCTAGACAGAAGCATTCTCAGAAACTCCTTTGTGATGAGTGCATTCAAATCACAGACTTGAACCTTCGTTTTGAAAGAGCGGTTTTGAAACACTCTTTTTGTAGAATCTGCAAGTGGATATTTGGAGCGCTTTGAGGCCTATGCTGGAAAATGAAATATCTTCAGCTAAAAACTAGACGGAAGCATTCTCAGAAACTTCTTTGTGATGAGTGCATTCAACTCACAGAGTTGAAGCTTCCTTTTGATAGAGCAGTTTTGAAACACTCTTTTAGCAGCATCTGAAAGTGGATATTTGGAGCGCTTTGAGGCCAATGCTTTGAAACGAAATCTCATCACATAAAAACTCGACAGAAGCATTCTCTGAAACTTCTTTGTGATGAGTGCATTCAACTCACAGACTCGAACGTTTCTTTTGATAGAACAGTTTAGAAACACTCCTTTTGTAGAATCTGCAAGTGTTTATTTGGAGCGCTTTGAGGCCTATGTTGGAAAAGGACATATCTTCACATCAAAAGTAGACAGACGCATTCTCAGAAACTTCTTTGTGATGAGTGCATTGAACTCACAGAGTTGAACCTACCTATTGATAGAGAAGTTTTGAAACACCCTTTTTGTAGAATCTGCAAGTGAATATTTGGCGCGATTAGAGGCCTATGCTGGAAATGGAAATATCTTCACATGAAAACTAGACAGATGAATTCTCAGAAACGTCTTTGTGATGAGTGCATTCAACTCACAGACTTGAAGCCTCCTTTTGAAAGAGCAGTTTCGAAACACTCTTTTTGTAGAATCTGCAAGTGGATATTTGGAGCGCTTTGAGGGCTATGCTGGAAAAGTTAATATCTTCACCTAAAAACTAGACAGAAGCCTACTCAGAAACTTCTCTGTTATGTCTGCATTGAACTCACAGAGCTGAAGCTTCCTTTTGATAGAGCAGTTTTGAAACACACTTTTAGCAGCATCTGAAAGTGGATATTTGGAGCGCTTTGAGGCCAATGCTGGAAAACGAAATCTCATCACATAAAAACTCGACAGAAGCATTCTCTGAAACTTCTTTGTGATGAGTGCATTCAACTCACAGACTCGAACGTTTCTTTTGATAGAACAGTTTTGAAACACTCCTTTTGTAGAATCTGCAATTGTTTATTTGGAGCGCTTTGAGGCCTATGTTGGAAAAGGACATATCTTCACATCAAAAGTAGACAGACGCATTCTCAGAAACTTCTTTGTGATGAGTGCATTGAACTCACAGAGTTGAACCTACCTATTGATAGATAAGTTTGAGAAACCCTTTTTGTAGAATCTGCAAGTGAATATTTGGCGCGATTTGAGGCCTATGCTGGAAATGGAAATATCTTCACATGAAAACTAGACAGATGAATTCTCAGAAACGTCTTTGTGATGAGTGCATTCAACTCACAGACTTGAAGCCTCCTTTTGAAAGAACAGTTTCGAAACAATCCTTTTGTAGAATCTGCAAGTGGATATTTGCAGCGCTTTGAGGGCTATGCTGGAAAAGTAATATCTTCACCTAAAAACTAGACAGAAGCGTCCTCAGAAACTTCTTTGTGATGTCTGCATTGAACTCACAGAGCTGAACCTTTCTTTTGATACAGAAGTTTTGAAACACTCTTTTCGTAGAATCTTCAAGTGGATGTATGGAGTGCTTTGAGGCCTATGCTGGAAAAGGAAATATCTTCACGTAGAAACTAGACAAAAGCATTCTCAGAAAGTTCCCTGTGCTTTGTGCATTCAACTCACAGAGTTGAACATTCCCTTTGATAGAGCAGTTTTGAAACACTCTTTTTGTAGAATCTGCAAGTGGATATTTGGAGCGCTTTGAGGCCTATGCTGCCAAAGGAAATATCATTGCACACAAACTAGATGGAAGCGTTCTCAGAAACTACTTTGTGATGAGTGCATTCAACTCGCAGAGTTGAACCTTCCTTCCGATAGACCAGTTTTGAAACGCTGTTTTTGTAGAATCCGCAAGTGGCTATTTGGAGCTCTTTGAGGCTTATGCTGGAAAAGGAAATATCTTCATCTACAAAGTAGACAGAAGCATTCTCAGAAACTTCTTTGTCATGTGGGGATTGAACTCACAGAGTTCAACATTCCTTTTCATAGAGCAGTTTGGCAACACTCTTTTTGTGGAAAGTGCAAGTGGATATTTGGTGCGATGGCGGCATCTAGTGGATAAGGAAATACATTCAGATGAAAACAAGATCGAACCATTCTCAGAAACTTCTTTGTGATGACTGCATTCTACTCACAGAGTTGAACCTTCCTTTTGATAGAACAGTTTTGAAACACTCTCTTTGTGGAATCTGCAAGTGGCTATTTGGAGCGCTTTGAGGCCTATGCTGGAAAAGGAAATATCTTCACATAAAACCTAGACAGAAGTATTCCCAGAAAGTTTTTCTGATGTGCGCATTCAACTCACCGAGTTGAACCTTCCTTTCGATACAGCAGTTTTGAAACACTCTTTTTGTAGTATCTGCGAGCGGATATTTGGAGTGCTTTGAGTGCTACACTGCAAAAGCAAATATCTTCACTTAGAATCTTGACAGAAGAATTCTCAGAGATTTCCCTAGGCTGTCTGCATTCAACTCACAGGGTTGAACCTTCCTTTTGATAGAACAGTTTTGAAACACTCTTGCGGTAGAATCTGCAAGTCGATATTTGGAAGGTTTGGAGGCCTATCCTGGGAAAGGAAATATCTTCCCATCAAAACTAGATAGAAGCATTCTCAGAAACCTCTTTGTGATGTGCGCATTCAAGTCACAGAGTTGAAGCTTCCTTTGGATATAGCAGTTTTGAACCACTCTTTTAGTAGAATCTGCAAGTGGATGTTTGGAGAGCTAAGAGGCCAACACTGGAAAAGGAAATATCTTCACGTAAAAACTAGACGGAAGCATTCTCAGAAACTACAATGGGCTTTACGCATTCAACTCACAGAATGCAATGTTCCTTTTGATAGCGCAGATTTGAAACACTGTTTTGGTAGAATTTGCTAGAGGATGTTTGGAGCGATGTGAGGCCTTTGCTGGAAAAGGAAATATCTTCACATAGAACCTAGACAGAAGCATTCTCAGAAACTCCTTTGTGATGAGTGCATTCAAATCACAGACTTGAACCTTCGTTTTGAAAGAGCGGTTTTGAAACACTCTTTTTGTAGAATCTGCAAGTGGATATTTGGAGCGCTTTGAGGCCTATGCTGGAAAATGAAATATCTTCACGTAAAACCTAGACAGAAGTATTCCCAGAAAGTTTTTCTGATGTGCGCATTCAACTCACCGAGTTGAACCTTCCTTTAGATACAGCAGTTTTGAAACACTCTTTTTGTAGTATCTGCGAGGGGATATTTGGAGTGCTTTGAGTGCTACCCTGCAAAAGCAAATATCTTCACTTAGAATCTAGACAGAATAATTCTCAGAGATTTCCCTATGCTCTCTGCATTCAACTCACAGGATTGAACCTTCCTTTTGATAGAACAGTTTTGAAACACTCTTGCGGTAGAATCTGCAAGTCGATATTTGGAGCGCTTTGAGGCCTATGCTGGAAAATGAAATATCTTCACCTAAAAACTAGACGGAAGCATTCTCAGAAACTTCTTTGTGATGAGTGCATTCAACTCACAGAGTTGAAGCTTCCTTTTGATAGAGCAGTTTTGAAACACTCTTTTGGCAGCATCTGAAAGTGGATAATTGGAGCGCTTTGAGGCCAATGCTGGAAAAGGAAATCTCATCACATAAAAACTCGACAGAAGCATTCTCTGAAACTTCTTTGTGATGAGTGCATTCAACTCACAGACTCGAACGTTTCTTTTGATAGAACAGTTTTGAAACACTCCTTTTGTAGAATCTGCAAGTGTTTATTTGGAGCGCTTTGAGGCCTATGTTGGAAAAGGACATATCTTCACATCAAAAGTAGACACACGCATTCTCAGAAACTTCTTTGTGATGAGTGCATTGAACTCACAGCTTTGAACCTACCTATTGATAGAGAAGTTTTGAAACACCCTTTTTGTAGAATCTGCAAGTGAATATTTGGCGCGATTAGAGGCCTATGCTGGAAATGGAAATATCTTCACATGAAAACTAGACAGATGAATTCTCAGAAACGTCTTTGTGATGAGTGCATTCAACTCACAGACTTGAAGCCTCCTTTTGAAAGAACAGTTTCGAAACACTCTTTTTGTAGAATCTGCAAGTGGATATTTGGAGCGCTTTGAGGGCTATGCTGGAAAAGTAATATCTTCACCTAAAAACTAGACAGAAGCGTACTCAGAAACGTCTTTGTGACGTCTGCATTGAACTCACAGAGCTGAACCTTTCTTTTGATACAGAAGTTTTGAAACACTCTTTTCGTAGAATCTTCAAGTGGATGTATGGAGTGCTTTGAGACCTATGCTGGAAAAGGAAATATCTTCACGTAGAAACTAGACAAAAGCATTCTCAGAAAGTTCCCTGTGCTTTGTGCATTCAACTCACAGAGTTGAACCTTCCTTTTGATAGAACAGTTTTGAAACACTCTCTTTGTGGGATCTGCAAGTGGCTATTTGGAGCGCTTTGAGGCCTATGCTGGAAAAGGAAATATCTTCACATAAAACCTAGACAGAAGTATTCCCAGAAAGTTTTTCTGATGTGCGCGTTCAACTCACCGAGTTGAACCTTCCTTTCGATACAGCAGTTTTGAAACACTCTTTTTGTAGTATCTGCGAGCGGATATTTGGAGTGCTTTGAGTGCTACACTGCAAAAGCAAATATCTTCACTTAGAATCTAGACAGAAGAATTTTCAGAGATTTCCCTAGGCTGTCTGCATTCAACTCACAGGGTTGAACCTTCCTTTTGATAGAACAGTTTTGAAACACTCTTGCGGTAGAAGCTGCAAGTCGATATTTGGAAGGTTTGGAGGCCTATCCTGGGAAAGGAAATATCTTCCCATCAAAACTAGATAGAAGCATTCTCAGAAACGTCTTTGTGATGTGCGCATTCAAGTCACAGAGTTGAAGCTTCCTTTGGATATAGCAGTTTTGAACCACTCTTTTAGTAGAATCTGCAAGTGGATGTTTGGAGAGCTAAGAGGCCAACACTGGAAAAGGAAATATCTTCACGTAAAAACTAGACGGAAGCATTCTCAGAAACTTCAATGGGCTTTACGCATTCAACTCACAGAATGCAATGTTCCTTTTGATAGCGCAGTTTTGAAACACTGTTTTGGTAGAATTTGCTAGAGGATGTTTGGAGCGATGTGAGGCCTTTGCTGGAAAAGGAAATATCTTCACATAGAACCTAGACAGAAGCATTCTCAGAAACTCCTTTGTGATGAGTGCATTCAAATCACAGACTTGAACCTTCGTTTTGAAAGAGCGGTTTTGAAACACTCTTTTTGTAGAATCTGCAAGTGGATATTTGGAGCGCTTTGAGGCCTATGCTGGAAAATGAAATATCTTCAGCTAAAAACTAGACGGAAGCATTCTCAGAAACTTCTTTGTGATGAGTGCATTCAACTCACAGAGTTGAAGCTTCCTTTTGATAGAGCAGTTTTGAAACACTCTTTTAGCAGCATCTGAAAGTGGATATTTGGAGCGCTTTGAGGCCAATGCTTTGAAACGAAATCTCATCACATAAAAACTCGACAGAAGCATTCTCTGAAACTTCTTTGTGATGAGTGCATTCAACTCACAGACTCGAACGTTTCTTTTGATAGAACAGTTTAGAAACACTCCTTTTGTAGAATCTGCAAGTGTTTATTTGGAGCGCTTTGAGGCCTATGTTGGAAAAGGACATATCTTCACATCAAAAGTAGACAGACGCATTCTCAGAAACTTCTTTGTGATGAGTGCATTGAACTCACAGAGTTGAACCTACCTATTGATAGAGAAGTTTTGAAACACCCTTTTTGTAGAATCTGCAAGTGAATATTTGGCGCGATTAGAGGCCTATGCTGGAAATGGAAATATCTTCACATGAAAACTAGACAGATGAATTCTCAGAAACGTCTTTGTGATGAGTGCATTCAACTCACAGACTTGAAGCCTCCTTTTGAAAGAGCAGTTTCGAAACACTCTTTTTGTAGAATCTGCAAGTGGATATTTGGAGCGCTTTGAGGGCTATGCTGGAAAAGTTAATATCTTCACCTAAAAACTAGACAGAAGCCTACTCAGAAACTTCTCTGTTATGTCTGCATTGAACTCACAGAGCTGAAGCTTCCTTTTGATAGAGCAGTTTTGAAACACACTTTTAGCAGCATCTGAAAGTGGATATTTGGAGCGCTTTGAGGCCAATGCTGGAAAACGAAATCTCATCACATAAAAACTCGACAGAAGCATTCTCTGAAACTTCTTTGTGATGAGTGCATTCAACTCACAGACTCGAACGTTTCTTTTGATAGAACAGTTTTGAAACACTCCTTTTGTAGAATCTGCAATTGTTTATTTGGAGCGCTTTGAGGCCTATGTTGGAAAAGGACATATCTTCACATCAAAAGTAGACAGACGCATTCTCAGAAACTTCTTTGTGATGAGTGCATTGAACTCACAGAGTTGAACCTACCTATTGATAGATAAGTTTGAGAAACCCTTTTTGTAGAATCTGCAAGTGAATATTTGGCGCGATTTGAGGCCTATGCTGGAAATGGAAATATCTTCACATGAAAACTAGACAGATGAATTCTCAGAAACGTCTTTGTGATGAGTGCATTCAACTCACAGACTTGAAGCCTCCTTTTGAAAGAACAGTTTCGAAACAATCCTTTTGTAGAATCTGCAAGTGGATATTTGCAGCGCTTTGAGGGCTATGCTGGAAAAGTAATATCTTCACCTAAAAACTAGACAGAAGCGTCCTCAGAAACTTCTTTGTGATGTCTGCATTGAACTCACAGAGCTGAACCTTTCTTTTGATACAGAAGTTTTGAAACACTCTTTTCGTAGAATCTTCAAGTGGATGTATGGAGTGCTTTGAGGCCTATGCTGGAAAAGGAAATATCTTCACGTAGAAACTAGACAAAAGCATTCTCAGAAAGTTCCCTGTGCTTTGTGCATTCAACTCACAGAGTTGAACATTCCCTTTGATAGAGCAGTTTTGAAACACTCTTTTTGTAGAATCTGCAAGTGGATATTTGGAGCGCTTTGAGGCCTATGCTGCCAAAGGAAATATCATTGCACACAAACTAGATGGAAGCGTTCTCAGAAACTACTTTGTGATGAGTGCATTCAACTCGCAGAGTTGAACCTTCCTTCCGATAGACCAGTTTTGAAACGCTGTTTTTGTAGAATCCGCAAGTGGCTATTTGGAGCTCTTTGAGGCTTATGCTGGAAAAGGAAATATCTTCATCTACAAAGTAGACAGAAGCATTCTCAGAAACTTCTTTGTCATGTGGGGATTGAACTCACAGAGTTCAACATTCCTTTTCATAGAGCAGTTTGGCAACACTCTTTTTGTGGAAAGTGCAAGTGGATATTTGGTGCGATGGCGGCATCTAGTGGATAAGGAAATACATTCAGATGAAAACAAGATCGAACCATTCTCAGAAACTTCTTTGTGATGACTGCATTCTACTCACAGAGTTGAACCTTCCTTTTGATAGAACAGTTTTGAAACACTCTCTTTGTGGAATCTGCAAGTGGCTATTTGGAGCGCTTTGAGGCCTATGCTGGAAAAGGAAATATCTTCACATAAAACCTAGACAGAAGTATTCCCAGAAAGTTTTTCTGATGTGCGCATTCAACTCACCGAGTTGAACCTTCCTTTCGATACAGCAGTTTTGAAACACTCTTTTTGTAGTATCTGCGAGCGGATATTTGGAGTGCTTTGAGTGCTACACTGCAAAAGCAAATATCTTCACTTAGAATCTTGACAGAAGAATTCTCAGAGATTTCCCTAGGCTGTCTGCATTCAACTCACAGGGTTGAACCTTCCTTTTGATAGAACAGTTTTGAAACACTCTTGCGGTAGAATCTGCAAGTCGATATTTGGAAGGTTTGGAGGCCTATCCTGGGAAAGGAAATATCTTCCCATCAAAACTAGATAGAAGCATTCTCAGAAACCTCTTTGTGATGTGCGCATTCAAGTCACAGAGTTGAAGCTTCCTTTGGATATAGCAGTTTTGAACCACTCTTTTAGTAGAATCTGCAAGTGGATGTTTGGAGAGCTAAGAGGCCAACACTGGAAAAGGAAATATCTTCACGTAAAAACTAGACGGAAGCATTCTCAGAAACTACAATGGGCTTTACGCATTCAACTCACAGAATGCAATGTTCCTTTTGATAGCGCAGATTTGAAACACTGTTTTGGTAGAATTTGCTAGAGGATGTTTGGAGCGATGTGAGGCCTTTGCTGGAAAAGGAAATATCTTCACATAGAACCTAGACAGAAGCATTCTCAGAAACTCCTTTGTGATGAGTGCATTCAAATCACAGACTTGAACCTTCGTTTTGAAAGAGCGGTTTTGAAACACTCTTTTTGTAGAATCTGCAAGTGGATATTTGGAGCGCTTTGAGGCCTATGCTGGAAAATGAAATATCTTCACGTAAAACCTAGACAGAAGTATTCCCAGAAAGTTTTTCTGATGTGCGCATTCAACTCACCGAGTTGAACCTTCCTTTAGATACAGCAGTTTTGAAACACTCTTTTTGTAGTATCTGCGAGGGGATATTTGGAGTGCTTTGAGTGCTACCCTGCAAAAGCAAATATCTTCACTTAGAATCTAGACAGAATAATTCTCAGAGATTTCCCTATGCTCTCTGCATTCAACTCACAGGATTGAACCTTCCTTTTGATAGAACAGTTTTGAAACACTCTTGCGGTAGAATCTGCAAGTCGATATTTGGAGCGCTTTGAGGCCTATGCTGGAAAATGAAATATCTTCACCTAAAAACTAGACGGAAGCATTCTCAGAAACTTCTTTGTGATGAGTGCATTCAACTCACAGAGTTGAAGCTTCCTTTTGATAGAGCAGTTTTGAAACACTCTTTTGGCAGCATCTGAAAGTGGATAATTGGAGCGCTTTGAGGCCAATGCTGGAAAAGGAAATCTCATCACATAAAAACTCGACAGAAGCATTCTCTGAAACTTCTTTGTGATGAGTGCATTCAACTCACAGACTCGAACGTTTCTTTTGATAGAACAGTTTTGAAACACTCCTTTTGTAGAATCTGCAAGTGTTTATTTGGAGCGCTTTGAGGCCTATGTTGGAAAAGGACATATCTTCACATCAAAAGTAGACACACGCATTCTCAGAAACTTCTTTGTGATGAGTGCATTGAACTCACAGCTTTGAACCTACCTATTGATAGAGAAGTTTTGAAACACCCTTTTTGTAGAATCTGCAAGTGAATATTTGGCGCGATTAGAGGCCTATGCTGGAAATGGAAATATCTTCACATGAAAACTAGACAGATGAATTCTCAGAAACGTCTTTGTGATGAGTGCATTCAACTCACAGACTTGAAGCCTCCTTTTGAAAGAACAGTTTCGAAACACTCTTTTTGTAGAATCTGCAAGTGGATATTTGGAGCGCTTTGAGGGCTATGCTGGAAAAGTAATATCTTCACCTAAAAACTAGACAGAAGCGTACTCAGAAACGTCTTTGTGACGTCTGCATTGAACTCACAGAGCTGAACCTTTCTTTTGATACAGAAGTTTTGAAACACTCTTTTCGTAGAATCTTCAAGTGGATGTATGGAGTGCTTTGAGACCTATGCTGGAAAAGGAAATATCTTCACGTAGAAACTAGACAAAAGCATTCTCAGAAAGTTCCCTGTGCTTTGTGCATTCAACTCACAGAGTTGAACCTTCCTTTTGATAGAACAGTTTTGAAACACTCTCTTTGTGGGATCTGCAAGTGGCTATTTGGAGCGCTTTGAGGCCTATGCTGGAAAAGGAAATATCTTCACATAAAACCTAGACAGAAGTATTCCCAGAAAGTTTTTCTGATGTGCGCGTTCAACTCACCGAGTTGAACCTTCCTTTCGATACAGCAGTTTTGAAACACTCTTTTTGTAGTATCTGCGAGCGGATATTTGGAGTGCTTTGAGTGCTACACTGCAAAAGCAAATATCTTCACTTAGAATCTAGACAGAAGAATTTTCAGAGATTTCCCTAGGCTGTCTGCATTCAACTCACAGGGTTGAACCTTCCTTTTGATAGAACAGTTTTGAAACACTCTTGCGGTAGAAGCTGCAAGTCGATATTTGGAAGGTTTGGAGGCCTATCCTGGGAAAGGAAATATCTTCCCATCAAAACTAGATAGAAGCATTCTCAGAAACCTCTTTGTGATGTGCGCATTCAAGTCACAGAGTTGAAGCTTCCTTTGGATATAGCAGTTTTGAACCACTCTTTTAGTAGAATCTGCAAGTGGATGTTTGGAGAGCTAAGAGGCCAACACTGGAAAAGGAAATATCTTCACGTAAAAACTAGACGGAAGCATTCTCAGAAACTACAATGGGCTTTACGCATTCAACTCACAGAATGCAATGTTCCTTTTGATAGCGCAGATTTGAAACACTGTTTTGGTAGAATTTGCTAGAGGATGTTTGGAGCGATGTGAGGCCTTTGCTGGAAAAGGAAATATCTTCACATAGAACCTAGACAGAAGCATTCTCAGAAACTCCTTTGTGATGAGTGCATTCAAATCACAGACTTGAACCTTCGTTTTGAAAGAGCGGTTTTGAAACACTCTTTTTGTAGAATCTGCAAGTGGATATTTGGAGCGCTTTGAGGCCTATGCTGGAAAATGAAATATCTTCACGTAAAACCTAGACAGAAGTATTCCCAGAAAGTTTTTCTGATGTGCGCATTCAACTCACCGAGTTGAACCTTCCTTTAGATACAGCAGTTTTGAAACACTCTTTTTGTAGTATCTGCGAGGGGATATTTGGAGTGCTTTGAGTGCTACCCTGCAAAAGCAAATATCTTCACTTAGAATCTAGACAGAATAATTCTCAGAGATTTCCCTATGCTCTCTGCATTCAACTCACAGGATTGAACCTTCCTTTTGATAGAACAGTTTTGAAACACTCTTGCGGTAGAATCTGCAAGTCGATATTTGGAGCGCTTTGAGGCCTATGCTGGAAAATGAAATATCTTCACCTAAAAACTAGACGGAAGCATTCTCAGAAACTTCTTTGTGATGAGTGCATTCAACTCACAGAGTTGAAGCTTCCTTTTGATAGAGCAGTTTTGAAACACTCTTTTGGCAGCATCTGAAAGTGGATAATTGGAGCGCTTTGAGGCCAATGCTGGAAAAGGAAATCTCATCACATAAAAACTCGACAGAAGCATTCTCTGAAACTTCTTTGTGATGAGTGCATTCAACTCACAGACTCGAACGTTTCTTTTGATAGAACAGTTTTGAAACACTCCTTTTGTAGAATCTGCAAGTGTTTATTTGGAGCGCTTTGAGGCCTATGTTGGAAAAGGACATATCTTCACATCAAAAGTAGACACACGCATTCTCAGAAACTTCTTTGTGATGAGTGCATTGAACTCACAGCTTTGAACCTACCTATTGATAGAGAAGTTTTGAAACACCCTTTTTGTAGAATCTGCAAGTGAATATTTGGCGCGATTAGAGGCCTATGCTGGAAATGGAAATATCTTCACATGAAAACTAGACAGATGAATTCTCAGAAACGTCTTTGTGATGAGTGCATTCAACTCACAGACTTGAAGCCTCCTTTTGAAAGAACAGTTTCGAAACACTCTTTTTGTAGAATCTGCAAGTGGATATTTGGAGCGCTTTGAGGGCTATGCTGGAAAAGTAATATCTTCACCTAAAAACTAGACAGAAGCGTACTCAGAAACGTCTTTGTGACGTCTGCATTGAACTCACAGAGCTGAACCTTTCTTTTGATACAGAAGTTTTGAAACACTCTTTTCGTAGAATCTTCAAGTGGATGTATGGAGTGCTTTGAGACCTATGCTGGAAAAGGAAATATCTTCACGTAGAAACTAGACAAAAGCATTCTCAGAAAGTTCCCTGTGCTTTGTGCATTCAACTCACAGAGTTGAACCTTCCTTTTGATAGAACAGTTTTGAAACACTCTCTTTGTGGGATCTGCAAGTGGCTATTTGGAGCGCTTTGAGGCCTATGCTGGAAAAGGAAATATCTTCACATAAAACCTAGACAGAAGTATTCCCAGAAAGTTTTTCTGATGTGCGCGTTCAACTCACCGAGTTGAACCTTCCTTTCGATACAGCAGTTTTGAAACACTCTTTTTGTAGTATCTGCGAGCGGATATTTGGAGTGCTTTGAGTGCTACACTGCAAAAGCAAATATCTTCACTTAGAATCTAGACAGAAGAATTTTCAGAGATTTCCCTAGGCTGTCTGCATTCAACTCACAGGGTTGAACCTTCCTTTTGATAGAACAGTTTTGAAACACTCTTGCGGTAGAAGCTGCAAGTCGATATTTGGAAGGTTTGGAGGCCTATCCTGGGAAAGGAAATATCTTCCCATCAAAACTAGATAGAAGCATTCTCAGAAACGTCTTTGTGATGTGCGCATTCAAGTCACAGAGTTGAAGCTTCCTTTGGATATAGCAGTTTTGAACCACTCTTTTAGTAGAATCTGCAAGTGGATGTTTGGAGAGCTAAGAGGCCAACACTGGAAAAGGAAATATCTTCACGTAAAAACTAGACGGAAGCATTCTCAGAAACTTCAATGGGCTTTACGCATTCAACTCACAGAATGCAATGTTCCTTTTGATAGCGCAGTTTTGAAACACTGTTTTGGTAGAATTTGCTAGAGGATGTTTGGAGCGATGTGAGGCCTTTGCTGGAAAAGGAAATATCTTCACATAGAACCTAGACAGAAGCATTCTCAGAAACTCCTTTGTGATGAGTGCATTCAAATCACAGACTTGAACCTTCGTTTTGAAAGAGCGGTTTTGAAACACTCTTTTTGTAGAATCTGCAAGTGGATATTTGGAGCGCTTTGAGGCCTATGCTGGAAAATGAAATATCTTCAGCTAAAAACTAGACGGAAGCATTCTCAGAAACTTCTTTGTGATGAGTGCATTCAACTCACAGAGTTGAAGCTTCCTTTTGATAGAGCAGTTTTGAAACACTCTTTTAGCAGCATCTGAAAGTGGATATTTGGAGCGCTTTGAGGCCAATGCTTTGAAACGAAATCTCATCACATAAAAACTCGACAGAAGCATTCTCTGAAACTTCTTTGTGATGAGTGCATTCAACTCACAGACTCGAACGTTTCTTTTGATAGAACAGTTTAGAAACACTCCTTTTGTAGAATCTGCAAGTGTTTATTTGGAGCGCTTTGAGGCCTATGTTGGAAAAGGACATATCTTCACATCAAAAGTAGACAGACGCATTCTCAGAAACTTCTTTGTGATGAGTGCATTGAACTCACAGAGTTGAACCTACCTATTGATAGAGAAGTTTTGAAACACCCTTTTTGTAGAATCTGCAAGTGAATATTTGGCGCGATTAGAGGCCTATGCTGGAAATGGAAATATCTTCACATGAAAACTAGACAGATGAATTCTCAGAAACGTCTTTGTGATGAGTGCATTCAACTCACAGACTTGAAGCCTCCTTTTGAAAGAGCAGTTTCGAAACACTCTTTTTGTAGAATCTGCAAGTGGATATTTGGAGCGCTTTGAGGGCTATGCTGGAAAAGTTAATATCTTCACCTAAAAACTAGACAGAAGCCTACTCAGAAACTTCTCTGTTATGTCTGCATTGAACTCACAGAGCTGAAGCTTCCTTTTGATAGAGCAGTTTTGAAACACACTTTTAGCAGCATCTGAAAGTGGATATTTGGAGCGCTTTGAGGCCAATGCTGGAAAACGAAATCTCATCACATAAAAACTCGACAGAAGCATTCTCTGAAACTTCTTTGTGATGAGTGCATTCAACTCACAGACTCGAACGTTTCTTTTGATAGAACAGTTTTGAAACACTCCTTTTGTAGAATCTGCAATTGTTTATTTGGAGCGCTTTGAGGCCTATGTTGGAAAAGGACATATCTTCACATCAAAAGTAGACAGACGCATTCTCAGAAACTTCTTTGTGATGAGTGCATTGAACTCACAGAGTTGAACCTACCTATTGATAGATAAGTTTGAGAAACCCTTTTTGTAGAATCTGCAAGTGAATATTTGGCGCGATTTGAGGCCTATGCTGGAAATGGAAATATCTTCACATGAAAACTAGACAGATGAATTCTCAGAAACGTCTTTGTGATGAGTGCATTCAACTCACAGACTTGAAGCCTCCTTTTGAAAGAACAGTTTCGAAACAATCCTTTTGTAGAATCTGCAAGTGGATATTTGCAGCGCTTTGAGGGCTATGCTGGAAAAGTAATATCTTCACCTAAAAACTAGACAGAAGCGTCCTCAGAAACTTCTTTGTGATGTCTGCATTGAACTCACAGAGCTGAACCTTTCTTTTGATACAGAAGTTTTGAAACACTCTTTTCGTAGAATCTTCAAGTGGATGTATGGAGTGCTTTGAGGCCTATGCTGGAAAAGGAAATATCTTCACGTAGAAACTAGACAAAAGCATTCTCAGAAAGTTCCCTGTGCTTTGTGCATTCAACTCACAGAGTTGAACATTCCCTTTGATAGAGCAGTTTTGAAACACTCTTTTTGTAGAATCTGCAAGTGGATATTTGGAGCGCTTTGAGGCCTATGCTGCCAAAGGAAATATCATTGCACACAAACTAGATGGAAGCGTTCTCAGAAACTACTTTGTGATGAGTGCATTCAACTCGCAGAGTTGAACCTTCCTTCCGATAGACCAGTTTTGAAACGCTGTTTTTGTAGAATCCGCAAGTGGCTATTTGGAGCTCTTTGAGGCTTATGCTGGAAAAGGAAATATCTTCATCTACAAAGTAGACAGAAGCATTCTCAGAAACTTCTTTGTCATGTGGGGATTGAACTCACAGAGTTCAACATTCCTTTTCATAGAGCAGTTTGGCAACACTCTTTTTGTGGAAAGTGCAAGTGGATATTTGGTGCGATGGCGGCATCTAGTGGATAAGGAAATACATTCAGATGAAAACAAGATCGAACCATTCTCAGAAACTTCTTTGTGATGACTGCATTCTACTCACAGAGTTGAACCTTCCTTTTGATAGAACAGTTTTGAAACACTCTCTTTGTGGAATCTGCAAGTGGCTATTTGGAGCGCTTTGAGGCCTATGCTGGAAAAGGAAATATCTTCACATAAAACCTAGACAGAAGTATTCCCAGAAAGTTTTTCTGATGTGCGCATTCAACTCACCGAGTTGAACCTTCCTTTCGATACAGCAGTTTTGAAACACTCTTTTTGTAGTATCTGCGAGCGGATATTTGGAGTGCTTTGAGTGCTACACTGCAAAAGCAAATATCTTCACTTAGAATCTTGACAGAAGAATTCTCAGAGATTTCCCTAGGCTGTCTGCATTCAACTCACAGGGTTGAACCTTCCTTTTGATAGAACAGTTTTGAAACACTCTTGCGGTAGAATCTGCAAGTCGATATTTGGAAGGTTTGGAGGCCTATCCTGGGAAAGGAAATATCTTCCCATCAAAACTAGATAGAAGCATTCTCAGAAACCTCTTTGTGATGTGCGCATTCAAGTCACAGAGTTGAAGCTTCCTTTGGATATAGCAGTTTTGAACCACTCTTTTAGTAGAATCTGCAAGTGGATGTTTGGAGAGCTAAGAGGCCAACACTGGAAAAGGAAATATCTTCACGTAAAAACTAGACGGAAGCATTCTCAGAAACTACAATGGGCTTTACGCATTCAACTCACAGAATGCAATGTTCCTTTTGATAGCGCAGATTTGAAACACTGTTTTGGTAGAATTTGCTAGAGGATGTTTGGAGCGATGTGAGGCCTTTGCTGGAAAAGGAAATATCTTCACATAGAACCTAGACAGAAGCATTCTCAGAAACTCCTTTGTGATGAGTGCATTCAAATCACAGACTTGAACCTTCGTTTTGAAAGAGCGGTTTTGAAACACTCTTTTTGTAGAATCTGCAAGTGGATATTTGGAGCGCTTTGAGGCCTATGCTGGAAAATGAAATATCTTCACGTAAAACCTAGACAGAAGTATTCCCAGAAAGTTTTTCTGATGTGCGCATTCAACTCACCGAGTTGAACCTTCCTTTAGATACAGCAGTTTTGAAACACTCTTTTTGTAGTATCTGCGAGGGGATATTTGGAGTGCTTTGAGTGCTACCCTGCAAAAGCAAATATCTTCACTTAGAATCTAGACAGAATAATTCTCAGAGATTTCCCTATGCTCTCTGCATTCAACTCACAGGATTGAACCTTCCTTTTGATAGAACAGTTTTGAAACACTCTTGCGGTAGAATCTGCAAGTCGATATTTGGAGCGCTTTGAGGCCTATGCTGGAAAATGAAATATCTTCACCTAAAAACTAGACGGAAGCATTCTCAGAAACTTCTTTGTGATGAGTGCATTCAACTCACAGAGTTGAAGCTTCCTTTTGATAGAGCAGTTTTGAAACACTCTTTTGGCAGCATCTGAAAGTGGATAATTGGAGCGCTTTGAGGCCAATGCTGGAAAACGAAATCTCATCACATAAAAACTCGACAGAAGCATTCTCTGAAACTTCTTTGTGATGATTGCATTCAACTCACAGACTCGAACGTTTCTTTTGATAGAACAGTTTTGAAACACTCCTTTTGTAGAATCTGCAAGTGTTTATTTGGAGCGCTTTGAGGCCTATGTTGGAAAAGGACATATCTTCACATCAAAAGTAGGCAGACGCATTCGCAGAAACTTCTTTGTGATGAGTGCATTGAACTCACAGAGTTGAACCTACCTATTGATAGAGAAGTTTTGAAACACCCTTTTTGTAGAATCTGCAAGTGAATATTTGGCGCGATTAGAGGCCTATGCTGGAAATGGAAATATCTTCACATGAAAACTAGACAGATGAATTCTCAGAAACGTCTTTGTGATGAGTGCATTCAACTAACAGACGTGAAGCCTGCTTTTGAAAGAGCCGTTTCGAAACACTCTTTTTGTAGAATCTGCAAGTGGATATTTGGAGCGCTTTGAGGGCTATGCTGGAAAAGTTAATATCTTCACCTAAAAACTAGACAGAAGCCTACTCAGAAACTTCTTTGTGATGTCTGCATTGAACTCACAGAGCTAAACCTTTCTTTTGATACAGAAGTTTTGAAACACTCTTTTCGTAGAATCTTCAAGTGGATGTATGGAGTGCTTTGAGGCCTATGCTGGAAAAGGAAATATCTTCACGTAGAAACTAGACAAAAGCATTCTCAGAAAGTTCCCTGTGCTTTGTGCATTCAACTGACGAAGTTGGACACGCCCTTGGATAGAGCAGTTTTGAAACACTCTTTTTGTAGAATCTGCAAGTGGATATTTGGAGCGCTTTGAGGCCTATGCTGCCAAAGGAAATATCATTGCACACAAACTAGATGGAAGCGTTCTCAGAAACTACTTTGTGATGAGTGCATTCAACTCGCAGAGTTGAACCTTCCTTTCGATAGACCAGTTTTGAAACGCTGTTTTTGTAGAATCCGCAAGTGGCTATTTGGAGCTCTTTGAGGCTTATGCTGGAAAAGGAAATATCTTCAACTACAAAGTAGACAGAAGCATTCTCAGAAACTTCTTTGTCATGTGGGGATTGAACTCACAGAGTTGAACATTCCTTTTCATAGAGCAGTTTTGCAACACCCTTTCGGTGGAAAGTGAAAGTGCTTATTTGGTGTGATGGCGGCATCTAGTGTATAAGGAAATACATTCAAATGAAAACAAGATCGAAAAATTCTCAGAAACTTGTTTGTGATGACTGCATTCTACTCACAGAGTTGAACCTTCCTTTTGATAGAACAGTTTTGAAACACTCTTTTTGTGGAATCTGCAAGTGGCTATTTGGAGCGCTTTGAGGCCTATGCTGGAAAAGGAAATATCTTCACATAAAACCTAGACAGAAGTATTCCCAGAAAGTTTTTCTGATGTGCGCATTCAACTCACAGAGTTGAACCTTCCTTTCGATACAGCAGTTTTGAAACACTCTTTTTGTAGTGTCTGCGAGTGGATATTTGGAGTGCTTTGAGTGCTACAATGCAGAAGCAAATATCTTCACTTAGAATCTAGACAGAAGAATTCTCAGAGACTTCCCTGGGCTCTCTGCATTCAACTCACAGAGTTGAACCTTCCTTTTGATAGAACAGTTTTGAAACACTCTTGTGGTAGAATCTGCAAGTCGATATTTGGAACGTTTGGAGGCCTATCCTGGGAAAGGAAATATCTTCCCATCAAAACTAGATAGAAGCATTCTCAGAAACGTCTTTGTGATGTGCGCATTCAAGTCACAGAGTTGAAGCTTCCTTTGGATATAGCAGTTTTGAACCACTCTTTTAGTAGAATCTGCAAGTGGATGTTTGGAGAGCTAAGAGGCCAACACTGGAAAAGGAAACATCTTTACGTAAAAACTAGACGGAAGCATTCTCAGAAACTTCAATGGGCTTTACGCATTCAACTCACAGAATGCAATGTTCCTTTTGAGAGCGCAGTTTTAAAACACTGTTTTTGTAGAATTTGCTAGAGGATGTTTGGAGCGATGTGAGGCCTTTGCTGGAAAAGGAAATATCTTCACATACAACCTAGACAGAAGCATTCTCAGAAACTCCTTTGTGATGAGTGCATTCGAATCACAGACTTGAACCTTCGTTTTGTTAGAGCGGTTTTGAAACACTCTTTTTGTAGAATCTGCAAGTGGATATTTGGAGCGTTTTGAGGCCTATGCTGGAAAATGAAATATCTTCACCTAAAAACCAGACGGAAGCATTCTCAGAAACTTCTTTGTGATGAGTGCATTCAACTCACAGAGTTAAAGCTTCCTTTTGATAGACCAGTTTTGAAACACTCTTTTAGCAGCATCTGAAAGTGGGTATTTGGAGCGCTTTGAGGCCAAGGCTGGAAAACGAAATATCATCACATAAAAACTCGACAGAAGCATTCTCTGAATCTTCTTTGTGATGAGTGCATTCAACTCACAGACTCGAGCGTTTCTTTTGATAGAACAGTTTTGAAACACTCCTTTTGTAGAATCTGCAAGTGTTTATTTGGAGCGCTTTGAGGCCTATGTTGGAAAAGGACATATCTTCACATCAAAAGTACACAGACGCATTCTCAGAAACTTCTTTGTGATGAGTGCATTGAACTCGCAGAGTTGAACCTACTTATTGATAGAGAAGTTTTGAAACACCCTTTTTGTAGAATCTGCAAGTGAATATTTGGTGCGATTTGAGGCCTATGCTGGAAATGGAAATATCTTCACATGAAAACTAGACAGATGAATTCTCAGAAACGTCTTTGTGATGAGTGCATTCAACTAACAGACTTGAAGCCTCCTTTTGAAAGAACAGTTTCGAAACACTCTTTTTGTAGAATCTGCAAGTGGATATTTGCAGCGATTTGAGGGCTATGCTGCAAAAGTAATATCTTCACCTAAAAACTAGACAGAAGCGAACTCAGAAACTTCTTTGTGACGTCTGCATTGAACTCACAGAGCTGAACCTTTCTTTTGATACAGAAGTTTTGAAACACTCTTTTCGTAGAATCTTCAAGTTGATGTATGTAGTGCTTTGAGGCCTATGCTGGAAAAGCAAATATCTTCACGTAGAAACTAGACAAAAGCATTCTCAGAAAGTTCCCTGTGCTTTGTGCATTCAACTCACAGAGTTGAACATTCCCTTTGATAGAGCAGTTTTGAAACACTCTTTTTGTAGAATCTGCAAGTGGCTATTTGGAGCGCTTTGAGGCCTATGCTGCCAAAGGAAATATCATTGCACACAAACTAGATGGAAGCGTTCTCAGAAACTACTTTGTGATGAGTGCATTCAACTCGCAGAGTTGAACCTTCCTTTCGATAGACCAGTTTTGAAACGCTGTTTTTGTAGACTCCGCAAGTGGCTATTTGGAGCTCTTTGAGGCTTATGCTGGAAAAGGAAATATCTTCATCTACAAAGTAGACAGAAGCATTCTCAGAAACTTCTTTGTCATGTGGGGATTGAACTCACAGAGTTCAACATTCCTTTTCATAGAGCAGTTTGGCAACACTCTTTTTGTGGAAAGTGCAAGTGGATATTTGGTGCGATGGCGGCATCTAGTGGATAAGGAAATACATTCAGATGAAAACAAGATCGAACCATTCTCAGAAACTTCTTTGTGATGACTGCATTCTACTCACAGAGTTGAACCTTCCTCTTGATAGAACAGTTTTGAAACACTCTCTTTGTGGAATCTGCAAGTGGCTATTTGGAGCGCTTTGAGGCCTATGCTGGAAAAGGAAATATCTTCACATAAAACCTAGACAGAAGTATTCCCAGAAAGTTTTTCTGATGTGCGCATTCAACTCACCGAGTTGAACCTTCCTTTAGATACAGCAGTTTTGAAACACTCTTTTTGTAGTATCTGCGAGCGGATATTTGGAGTGCTTTGAGTGCTACACTGCAAAAGCAAATATCTTCACTTAGAATCTAGACAGAAGAATTCTTAGAGATTTCCCTGGGCTCTCTGCATTCAACTCACACGGTTGAACCTTCCTTTTGATAGAACAGTTTTGAAACACTCTTGCGGTAGAAGCTGCAAGTCGATATTTGGAAGGTTTGGAGGCCTATCCTGGGAAAGGAAATATCTTCCCATCAAAACTAGATAGAAGCATTCTCAGAAACCTCTTTGTGATGTGCGCATTCAAGTCACAGAGTTGAAGCTTCCTTTGGATATAGCAGTTTTGAACCACTCTTTTAGTAGAATCTGCAAGTGGATGTTTGGAGAGCTAAGAGGCCAACACTGGAAAAGGAAATATCTTCACGTAAAAACTAGACGGAAGCATTCTCAGAAACTTCAATGGGCTTTACGCATTCAACTCACAGAATGCAATGTTCCTTTTGAGAGCGCAGTTTTGAAACACTGTTTTGGTAGAATTTGCTAGAGGATGTTTGGAGCGATGTGAGGCCTTTGCTGGAAAAGGAAATATCTTCACATAGAACCTAGACAGAAGCATTCTCAGAAACTCCTTTGTGATGAGTGCATTCAAATCACAGACTTGAACCTTCGTTTTGAAAGAGCGGTTTTGAAACACTCTTTTTGTAGAATCTACAAGTGGATATTTGGAGCGCTTTGAGGCCTATGCTGGAAAATGAAATATCTTCACCTAAAAACTAGACGGAAGCATTCTCAGAAACTTCTTTGTGATGAGTGCATTCAACTCACAGAGTTGAAGCTTCCTTTTGATAGAGCAGTTTTGAAACACTCTTTTAGCAGCATCTGAAAGTGGATATTTGGAGCGCTTTGAGGCCAATGCTGGAAAACGAAATCTCATCACATAAAAACTCGACAGAAGCATTCTCTGAAACTTCTTTGTGATGAGTGCATTCAACTCACAGACTCGAACGTTTCTTTTGATAGAGCAGTTTAGAAACACTCCTTTTGTAGAATCTGCAAGTGTTTATTTGGAGCGCTTTGAGGCCTATGTTGGAAAAGGACATATCTTCACATCAAAAGTAGACAGACGCATTCTCAGAAACTCCTTTGTGATGAGTGCATTGAACTCACAGAGTTGAACCTACCTATTGATAGAGAAGTTTTGAAACACCCTTTTTGTAGAATCTGCAAGTGAATATTTGGCGCGATTAGAGGCCTATGCTGGAAATGGAAATATCTTCACATGAAAACTAGACAGATGAATTCTCAGAAACGTCTTTGTGATGAGTGCATTCAACTCACAGACTTGAAGCCTCCTTTTGAAAGAGCAGTTTCGAAACACTCTTTTTGTAGAATCTGCAAGTGGATATTTGGAGCGCTTTGAGGGCTATGCTGGAAAAGTTCATATCTTCACCTAAAAGCTAGACAGAAGCCTACTCAGAAACTTCTTTGTTATGTCTGCATTGAACTCACAGAGCTGAGCCTTTCTTTTGATACAGAAGTTTTGAAACACTCTTTTCGTAGAATCTTCAAGTGGATGTATGGAGTGCTTTGAGGCCTGTGCTGGAAAAGGAAATATCTTCACGTAGAAACTAGATAAAAGCATTCTCAGAAGGTTCCCTGTGCTTTGTGCATTCAACTCACAGAGTTGAACATTCCCTTTGATAGAGCAGTTTTGAAACACTCTTTTTGTAGAATCTGCAAGTGGATATTTGGAGCGCTTTGAGGCCTATGCTGCCAAAGGAAATATCCTTGCACACAAACTAGATGGAAGCGTTCTCAGAAACTACTTTGTGATGAGTGCATTCAATTCGCAGAGTTGAACCTTCCTTTCGATAGACCAGTTTGGAAACGCTGTTTTTGTAGACTCCGCAAGTGGCTATTTGGAGCTCTTTGAGGCTTATGCTGGAAAAGGAAATATCTTCATCTACAAAGTAGACGGAAGCATTCTCAGAAACTTCTTTGTCATGTGGGGATTGAACTCACAGAGTTGAACATTCCTTTTCACAGAGCAGTTTGGCAACACTCTTTTAGTGGAAAGTGCAAGTGGATACTTGGTGCGATGGCGGCATCTAGTGGATAAGGAAATACATTCAGATGAAAACAAGATCGAACCATTCTCAGAAACTTCTTTGTGATGACTGCATTCTACTCACAGAGTTGAACCTTCCTTTTGATAGAACAGTTTTGAAACACTCTCTTTGTGGAATCTGCAAGTGGCTATTTGGAGCGCTTTGAGGCCTATGCTGGAAAAGGAAATATCTTCACATAAAACCTAGACAGAAGTATTCCCAGAAAGTTTTCCTGATTTGCGCATTCAACTCACCGAGTTGAACCTTCCTTTCGATACAGCAGTTTTGAAACACTCTTTTTGTAGTATCTGCGAGCGGATATTTGGAGTGCTTTGAGTGCTACACTGCAAAAGCAAATATCTTCACTTAGAATCTAGACAGAAGAATTCTCAGAGATTTCCCTAGGCTGTCTGCATTCAACTCACAGGGTTGAACCTTCCTTTTGATAGAACAGTTTTGAAACACTCTTGCGGTAGAAGCTGCAAGTCGATATTTGGAACGTTTCGAGGCCTATCCTGGGAAAGGAAATATCTTCCCATCAAAACTAGATAGAAGCATTCTCAGAAACCTCTTTGTGATGTGCGCATTCCAGTCACAGAGTTGAAGCTTCCTTTGGATATAGCAGTTTTGAACCACTCTTTTAGTAGAATCTGCAAGTGGATGTTTGGAGAGCTAAGAGGCCAACACTGGAAAAGGAAATATCTTCACGTAACAACTAGACGGAAGCATTCTCAGAAACTTCAATGGGCTTTACGCATTCAACTCACAGAATGCAATGTTCCTTTTGAGAGCGCAGTTTTAAAACACTGTTTTTGTAGAATTTGCTAGAGGATGTTTGGAGCGATGTGAGGCCTTTGCTGGAAAAGGAAATATCTTCACATACAACCTAGACAGAAGCATTCTCAGAAACTCCTTTGTGATGAGTGCATTCAAATCACAGACTTGAACCTTCGTTTTGAAAGAGCGGTTTTGAAACACTCTTTTTGTAGAATCTGCAAGTGGATATTTGGAGCGCTTTGAGGCCTATGCTGGAAAATGAAATATCTTCACCTAAAAACTAGACGGAAGCATTCTCAGAAACTTCTTTGTGATGAGTGCGTTCAACTCACAGAGTTGCAGCATCCTTTTGATAGAGCAGTTTTGAAACACTCTTTTAGCAGCATCTGAAAGTGGATATTTGGAGCGCTTTGAGGCCAGTGCTGGAAAAGGAAATCTCATCACATAAAAACTCGACAGAAGCATTCTCTGAAACTTCTTTGTGATGAGTGCATTCAACTCACAGACTCGAACGTTTCTTTTGATAGAACAGTTTTGAAACACTCCTTTTGTAGAATCTGCAAGTGTTTATTTGGAGCGCTTTGAGGCCTATGTTGGAAAAGGACATATCTTCACATCAAAAGTAGACACACGCATTCTCAGAAACTTCTTTGTGATGAGTGCATTGAACTCACAGCTTTGAACCTACCTATTGATAGAGAAGTTTTGAAACACCCTTTTTGTAGAATCTGCAAGTGAATATTTGGCGCGATTAGAGGCCTATGCTGGAAATGGAAATATCTTCACATGAAAACTAGACAGATGAATTCTCAGAAACGTCTTTGTGATGAGTGCATTCAACTCACAGACTTGAAGCCTCCTTTTGAAAGAACAGTTTCGAAACACTCTTTTTGTAGAATCTGCAAGTGGATATTTGGAGCGCTTTGAGGGCTATGCTGGAAAAGTAATATCTTCACCTAAAAACTAGACAGAAGCGTACTCAGAAACGTCTTTGTGACGTCTGCATTGAACTCACAGAGCTGAACCTTTCTTTTGATACAGAAGTTTTGAAACACTCTTTTCGTAGAATCTTCAAGTGGATGTATGGAGTGCTTTGAGGCCTATGCTGGAAAAGCAAATATCTTCACGTAGAAACTAGACAAAAGCATTCTCAGAAAGTTCCCTGTGCTTTGTGCATTCAACTCACAGAGTTGAACCTTCCTTTTGATAGAACAGTTTTGAAACACTCTCTTTGTGGGATCTGCAAGTGGCTATTTGGAGCGCTTTGAGGCCTATGCTGGAAAAGGAAATATCTTCACATAAAACCTAGACAGAAGTATTCCCAGAAAGTTTTTCTGATGTGCGCGTTCAACTCACCGAGTTGAACCTTCCTTTCGATACAGCAGTTTTGAAACACTCTTTTTGTAGTATCTGCGAGCGGATATTTGGAGTGCTTTGAGTGCTACACTGCAAAAGCAAATATCTTCACTTAGAATCTAGACAGAAGAATTTTCAGAGATTTCCCTAGGCTGTCTGCATTCAACTCACAGGGTTGAACCTTCCTTTTGATAGAACAGTTTTGAAACACTCTTGCGGTAGAAGCTGCAAGTCGATATTTGGAAGGTTTGGAGGCCTATCCTGGGAAAGAAAATATCTTCCCATCAAAACTAGATAGAAGCATTCTCAGAAACGTCTTTGTGATGTGCGCATTCAAGTCACAGAGTTGAAGCTTCCTTTGGATATAGCAGTTTTGAACCACTCTTTTAGTAGAATCTGCAAGTGGATGTTTGGAGAGCTAAGAGGCCAACACTGGAAAAGGAAATATCTTCACGTAAAAACTAGACGGAAGCATTCTCAGAAACTTCAATGGGCTTTACGCATTCAACTCACAGAATGCAATGTTCCTTTTGATAGCGCAGTTTTGAAACACTGTTTTGGTAGAATTTGCTAGAGGATGTTTGGAGCGATGTGAGGCCTTTGCTGGAAAAGGAAATATCTTCACATAGAACCTAGACAGAAGCATTCTCAGAAACTCCTTTGTGATGAGTGCATTCAAATCACAGACTTGAACCTTCGTTTTGAAAGAGCGGTTTTGAAACACTCTTTTTGTAGAATCTGCAAGTGGATATTTGGAGCGCTTTGAGGCCTATGCTGGAAAATGAAATATCTTCAGCTAAAAACTAGACGGAAGCATTCTCAGAAACTTCTTTGTGATGAGTGCATTCAACTCACAGAGTTGAAGCTTCCTTTTGATAGAGCAGTTTTGAAACACTCTTTTAGCAGCATCTGAAAGTGGATATTTGGAGCGCTTTGAGGCCAATGCTGGAAAACGAAATCTCATCACATAAAAACTCGACAGAAGCATTCTCTGAAACTTCTTTGTGATGAGTGCATTCAACTCACAGACTCGAACGTTTCTTTTGATAGAACAGTTTAGAAACACTCCTTTTGTAGAATCTGCAAGTGTTTATTTGGAGCGCTTTGAGGCCTATGTTGGAAAAGGACATATCTTCACATCAAAAGTAGACAGACGCATTCTCAGAAACTTCTTTGTGATGAGTGCATTGAACTCACAGAGTTGAACCTACCTATTGATAGAGAAGTTTTGAAACACCCTTTTTGTAGAATCTGCAAGTGAATATTTGGCGCGATTAGAGGCCTATGCTGGAAATGGAAATATCTTCACATGAAAACTAGACAGATGAATTCTCAGAAACGTCTTTGTGATGAGTGCATTCAACTCACAGACTTGAAGCCTCCTTTTGAAAGAGCAGTTTCGAAACACTCTTTTTGTAGAATCTGCAAGTGGATATTTGGAGCGCTTTGAGGGCTATGCTGGAAAAGTTAATATCTTCACCTAAAAACTAGACAGAAGCCTACTCAGAAACTTCTCTGTTATGTCTGCATTGAACTCACAGAGCTGAAGCTTCCTTTTGATAGAGCAGTTTTGAAACACACTTTTAGCAGCATCTGAAAGTGGATATTTGGAGCGCTTTGAGGCCAATGCTGGAAAACGAAATCTCATCACATAAAAACTCGACAGAAGCATTCTCTGAAACTTCTTTGTGATGAGTGCATTCAACTCACAGACTCGAACGTTTCTTTTGATAGAACAGTTTTGAAACACTCCTTTTGTAGAATCTGCAATTGTTTATTTGGAGCGCTTTGAGGCCTATGTTGGAAAAGGACATATCTTCACATCAAAAGTAGACAGACGCATTCTCAGAAACTTCTTTGTGATGAGTGCATTGAACTCACAGAGTTGAACCTACCTATTGATAGATAAGTTTGAGAAACCCTTTTTGTAGAATCTGCAAGTGAATATTTGGCGCGATTTGAGGCCTATGCTGGAAATGGAAATATCTTCACATGAAAACTAGACAGATGAATTCTCAGAAACGTCTTTGTGATGAGTGCATTCAACTCACAGACTTGAAGCCTCCTTTTGAAAGAACAGTTTCGAAACAATCCTTTTGTAGAATCTGCAAGTGGATATTTGCAGCGCTTTGAGGGCTATGCTGGAAAAGTAATATCTTCACCTAAAAACTAGACAGAAGCGTCCTCAGAAACTTCTTTGTGATGTCTGCATTGAACTCACAGAGCTGAACCTTTCTTTTGATACAGAAGTTTTGAAACACTCTTTTCGTAGAATCTTCAAGTGGATGTATGGAGTGCTTTGAGGCCTATGCTGGAAAAGGAAATATCTTCACGTAGAAACTAGACAAAAGCATTCTCAGAAAGTTCCCTGTGCTTTGTGCATTCAACTCACAGAGTTGAACATTCCCTTTGATAGAGCAGTTTTGAAACACTCTTTTTGTAGAATCTGCAAGTGGATATTTGGAGCGCTTTGAGGCCTATGCTGCCAAAGGAAATATCATTGCACACAAACTAGATGGAAGCGTTCTCAGAAACTACTTTGTGATGAGTGCATTCAACTCGCAGAGTTGAACCTTCCTTCCGATAGACCAGTTTTGAAACGCTGTTTTTGTAGAATCCGCAAGTGGCTATTTGGAGCTCTTTGAGGCTTATGCTGGAAAAGGAAATATCTTCATCTACAAAGTAGACAGAAGCATTCTCAGAAACTTCTTTGTCATGTGGGGATTGAACTCACAGAGTTCAACATTCCTTTTCATAGAGCAGTTTGGCAACACTCTTTTTGTGGAAAGTGCAAGTGGATATTTGGTGCGATGGCGGCATCTAGTGGATAAGGAAATACATTCAGATGAAAACAAGATCGAACCATTCTCAGAAACTTCTTTGTGATGACTGCATTCTACTCACAGAGTTGAACCTTCCTTTTGATAGAACAGTTTTGAAACACTCTCTTTGTGGAATCTGCAAGTGGCTATTTGGAGCGCTTTGAGGCCTATGCTGGAAAAGGAAATATCTTCACATAAAACCTAGACAGAAGTATTCCCAGAAAGTTTTTCTGATGTGCGCATTCAACTCACCGAGTTGAACCTTCCTTTCGATACAGCAGTTTTGAAACACTCTTTTTGTAGTATCTGCGAGCGGATATTTGGAGTGCTTTGAGTGCTACACTGCAAAAGCAAATATCTTCACTTAGAATCTAGACAGAAGAATTCTCAGAGATTTCCCTGGGCTCTCTGCATTCAACTCACAGGGTTGAACCTTCCTTTTGATAGAACAGTTTTGAAACACTCTTGCGGTAGAAGCTGCAAGTCGATATTTGGAAGGTTTGGAGGCCTATCCTGGGAAAGGAAATATCTTCCCATCAAAACTAGATAGAAGCATTCTCAGAAACCTCTTTGTGATGTGCGCATTCAAGTCACAGAGTTGAAGCTTCCTTTGGATATAGCAGTTTTGAACCACTCTTTTAGTAGAATCTGCAAGTGGATGTTTGGAGAGCTAAGAGGCCAACACTGGAAAAGGAAATATCTTCACGTAAAAACTAGACGGAAGCATTCTCAGAAACTACAATGGGCTTTACGCATTCAACTCACAGAATGCAATGTTCCTTTTGATAGCGCAGATTTGAAACACTGTTTTGGTAGAATTTGCTAGAGGATGTTTGGAGCGATGTGAGGCCTTTGCTGGAAAAGGAAATATCTTCACATAGAACCTAGACAGAAGCATTCTCAGAAACTCCTTTGTGATGAGTGCATTCAAATCACAGACTTGAACCTTCGTTTTGAAAGAGCGGTTTTGAAACACTCTTTTTGTAGAATCTGCCAGTGGATATTTGGAGCGCTTTGAGGCCTATGCTGGAAAATGAAATATCTTCACGTAAAACCTAGACAGAAGTATTCCCAGAAAGTTTTTCTGATGTGCGCATTCAACTCACCGAGTTGAACCTTCCTTTAGATACAGCAGTTTTGAAACACTCTTTTTGTAGTATCTGCGAGGGGATATTTGGAGTGCTTTGAGTGCTGCCCTGCAAAAGCAAATATCTTCACTTAGAATCTAGACAGAATAATTCTCAGAGATTTCCCTATGCTCTCTGCATTCAACTCACAGGATTGAACCTTCCTTTTGATAGAACAGTTTTGAAACACTCTTGCGGTAGAATCTGCAAGTCGATATTTGGAGCGCTTTGAGGCCTATGCTGGAAAATGAAATATCTTCACCTAAAAACTAGACGGAAGCATTCTCAGAAACTTCTTTGTGATGAGTGCATTCAACTCACAGAGTTGAAGCTTCCTTTTGATAGAGCAGTTTTGAAACACTCTTTTGGCAGCATCTGAAAGTGGATAATTGGAGCGCTTTGAGGCCAATGCTGGAAAACGAAATCTCATCACATAAAAACTCGACAGAAGCATTCTCTGAAACTTCTTTGTGATGATTGCATTCAACTCACAGACTCGAACGTTTCTTTTGATAGAACAGTTTTGAAACACTCCTTTTGTAGAATCTGCAAGTGTTTATTTGGAGCGCTTTGAGGCCTATGTTGGAAAAGGACATATCTTCACATCAAAAGTAGGCAGACGCATTCGCAGAAACTTCTTTGTGATGAGTGCATTGAACTCACAGAGTTGAACCTACCTATTGATAGAGAAGTTTTGAAACACCCTTTTTGTAGAATCTGCAAGTGAATATTTGGCGCGATTAGAGGCCTATGCTGGAAATGGAAATATCTTCACATGAAAACTAGACAGATGAATTCTCAGAAACGTCTTTGTGACGAGTGCATTCAACTAACAGACGTGAAGCCTGCTTTTGAAAGAGCCGTTTCGAAACACTCTTTTTGTAGAATCTGCAAGTGGATATTTGGAGCGCTTTGAGGGCTATGCTGGAAAAGTTAATATCTTCACCTAAAAACTAGACAGAAGCCTACTCAGAAACTTCTTTGTGATGTCTGCATTGAACTCACAGAGCTAAACCTTTCTTTTGATACAGAAGTTTTGAAACACTCTTTTCGTAGAATCTTCAAGTGGATGTATGGAGTGCTTTGAGGCCTATGCTGGAAAAGGAAATATCTTCACTTAGAAACTAGACAAAAGCATTCTCAGAAAGTTCCCTGTGCTTTGTGCATTCAACTGACGAAGTTGGACACGCCCTTGGATAGAGCAGTTTTGAAACACTCTTTTTGTAGAATCTGCAAGTGGATATTTGGAGCGCTTTGAGGCCTATGCTGCCAAAGGAAATATCATTGCACACAAACTAGATGGAAGCGTTCTCAGAAACTACTTTGTGATGAGTGCATTCATCTCGCAGAGTTGAACCTTCCTTTCGATAGACCAGTTTTGAAACGCTGTTTTTGTAGAATCCGCAAGTGGCTATTTGGAGCTCTTTGAGGCTTATGCTGGAAAAGGAAATATCTTCAACTACAAAGTAGACAGAAGCATTCTCAGAAACTTCTTTGTCATGTGGGGATTGAACTCACAGAGTTGAACATTCCTTTTCATAGAGCAGTTTTGCAACACCCTTTCGGTGGAAAGTGAAAGTGCTTATTTGGTGTGATGGCGGCATCTAGTGTATAAGGAAATACATTCAAATGAAAACAAGATCGAAAAATTCTCAGAAACTTGTTTGTGATGACTGCATTCTACTCACAGAGTTGAACCTTCCTTTTGATAGAACAGTTTTGAAACACTCTTTTTGTGGAATCTGCAAGTGGCTATTTGGAGCGCTTTGAGGCCTATGCTGGAAAAGGAAATATCTTCACATAAAACCTAGACAGAAGTATTCCCAGAAAGTTTTTCTGATGTGCGCATTCAACTCACCGAGTTGAACCTTCCTTTCGATACAGCAGTTTTGAAACACTCTTTTTGTAGTGTCTGCGAGTGGATATTTGGAGTGCTTTGAGTGCTACAATGCAGAAGCAAATATCTTCACTTAGAATCTAGACAGAAGAATTCTCAGAGACTTCCCTGGGCTCTCTGCATTCAACTCACAGAGTTGAACCTTCCTTTTGATAGAACAGTTTTGAAACACTCTTGTGGTAGAATCTGCAAGTCGATATTTGGAACGTTTGGAGGCCTATCCTGGGAAAGGAAATATCTTCCAATCAAAACTAGATAGAAGCATTCTCAGAAACGTCTTTGTGATGTGCGCATTCAAGTCACAGAGTTGAAGCTTCCTTTGGATATAGCAGTTTTGAACCACTCTTTTAGTAGAATCTGCAAGTGGATGTTTGGAGAGCTAAGAGGCCAACACTGGAAAAGGAAACATCTTTACGTAAAAACTAGACGGAAGCATTCTCAGAAACTTCAATGGGCTTTACGCATTCAACTCACAGAATGCAATGTTCCTTTTGAGAGCGCAGTTTTAAAACACTGTTTTTGTAGAATTTGCTAGAGGATGTTTGGAGCGATGTGAGGCCTTTGCTGGAAAAGGAAATATCTTCACATACAACCTAGACAGAAGCGTTCTCAGAAACTCCTTTGTGATGAGTGCATTCGAATCACAGACTTGAACCTTCGTTTTGTTAGAGCGGTTTTGAAACACTCTTTTTGTAGAATCTGCAAGTGGATATTTGGAGCGTTTTGAGGCCTATGCTGGAAAATGAAATATCTTCACCTAAAAACCAGACGGAAGCATTCTCAGAAACTTCTTTGTGATGAGTGCATTCAACTCACAGAGTTAAAGCTTCCTTTTGATAGAGCAGTTTTGAAACACTCTTTTAGCAGCATCTGAAAGTGGGTATTTGGAGCGCTTTGAGGCCAAGGCTGGAAAACGAAATATCATCACATAAAAACTCGACAGAAGCATTCTCTGAATCTTCTTTGTGATGAGTGCGTTCAACTCACAGACTCGAGCGTTTCTTTTGATAGAACAGTTTTGAAACACTCCTTTTGTAGAATCTGCAAGTGTTTATTTGGAGCGCTTTGAGGCCTATGTTGGAAAAGGACATATCTTCACATCAAAAGTACACAGACGCATTCTCAGAAACTTCTTTGTGATGAGTGCATTGAACTCGCAGAGTTGAACCTACTTATTGATAGAGAAGTTTTGAAACACCCTTTTTGTAGAATCTGCAAGTGAATATTTGGTGCGATTTGAGGCCTATGCTGGAAATGGAAATATCTTCACATGAAAACTAGACAGATGAATTCTCAGAAACGTCTTTGTGATGAGTGCATTCAACTCACAGACTTGAAGCCTCCTTTTGAAAGAACAGTTTCGAAACACTCTTTTTGTAGAATCTGCAAGTGGATATTTGCAGCGATTTGAGGGCTATGCTGCAAAAGTAATATCTTCACCTAAAAACTAGACAGAAGCGAACTCAGAAACTTCTTTGTGACGTCTGCATTGAACTCACAGAGCTGAACCTTTCTTTTGATACAGAAGTTTTGAAACACTCTTTTCGTAGAATCTTCAAGTTGATGTATGTAGTGCTTTGAGGCCTATGCTGGAAAAGCAAATATCTTCACGTAGAAACTAGACAAAAGCATTCTCAGAAAGTTCCCTGTGCTTTGTGCATTCAACTCACAGAGTTGAACATTCCCTTTGATAGAGCAGTTTTGAAACACTCTTTTTGTAGAATCTGCAAGTGGCTATTTGGAGCGCTTTGAGGCCTATGCTGCCAAAGGAAATATCATTGCACACAAACTAGATGGAAGCGTTCTCAGAAACTACTTTGTGATGAGTGCATTCAACTCGCAGAGTTGAACCTTCCTTTCGATAGACCAGTTTTGAAACGCTGTTTTTGTAGACTCCGCAAGTGGCTATTTGGAGCTCTTTGAGGCTTATGCTGGAAAAGGAAATATCTTCATCTACAAAGTAGACAGAAGCATTCTCAGAAACTTCTTTGTCATGTGGGGATTGAACTCACAGAGTTCAACATTCCTTTTCATAGAGCAGTTTGGCAACACTCTTTTTGTGGAAAGTGCAAGTGGATATTTGGTGCGATGGCGGCATCTAGTGGATAAGGAAATACATTCAGATGAAAACAAGATCGAACCATTCTCAGAAACTTCTTTGTGATGACTGCATTCTACTCACAGAGTTGAACCTTCCTTTTGATAGAACAGTTTTGAAACACTCTCTTTGTGGAATCTGCAAGTGGCTATTTGGAGCGCTTTGAGGCCTATGCTGGAAAAGGAAATATCTTCACATAAAACCTAGACAGAAGTATTCCCAGAAAGTTTTTCTGATGTGCGCGTTCAACTCACCGAGTTGAACCTTCCTTTCGATACAGCAGTTTTGAAACACTCTTTTTGTAGTATCTGCGAGCGGATATTTGGAGTGCTTTGAGTGCTACACTGCAAAAGCAAATATCTTCACTTAGAATCTAGACAGAAGAATTTTCAGAGATTTCCCTAGGCTGTCTGCATTCAACTCACAGGGTTGAACCTTCCTTTTGATAGAACAGTTTTGAAACACTCTTGCGGTAGAAGCTGCAAGTCGATATTTGGAAGGTTTGGAGGCCTATCCTGGGAAAGGAAATATCTTCCCATCAAAACTAGATAGAAGCATTCTCAGAAACGTCTTTGTGATGTGCGCATTCAAGTCACAGAGTTGAAGCTTCCTTTGGATATAGCAGTTTTGAACCACTCTTTTAGTAGAATCTGCAAGTGGATGTTTGGAGAGCTAAGAGGCCAACACTGGAAAAGGAAATATCTTCACGTAAAAACTAGACGGAAGCATTCTCAGAAACTACAATGGGCTTTACGCATTCAACTCACAGAATGCAATGTTCCTTTTGATAGCGCAGTTTTGAAACACTGTTTTGGTAGAATTTGCTAGAGGATGTTTGGAGCGATGTGAGGCCTTTGCTGGAAAAGGAAATATCTTCACATAGAACCTAGACAGAAGCATTCTCAGAAACTCCTTTGTGATGAGTGCATTCAAATCACAGACTTGAACCTTCGTTTTGAAAGAGCGGTTTTGAAACACTCTTTTTGTAGAATCTGCAAGTGGATATTTGGAGCGCTTTGAGGCCTATGCTGGAAAATGAAATATCTTCAGCTAAAAACTAGACGGAAGCATTCTCAGAAACTTCTTTGTGATGAGTGCATTCAACTCACAGAGTTGAAGCTTCCTTTTGATAGAGCAGTTTTGAAACACTCTTTTAGCAGCATCTGAAAGTGGATATTTGGAGCGCTTTGAGGCCAATGCTGGAAAACGAAATCTCATCACATAAAAACTCGACAGAAGCATTCTCTGAAACTTCTTTGTGATGAGTGCATTCAACTCACAGACTCGAACGTTTCTTTTGATAGAACAGTTTAGAAACACTCCTTTTGTAGAATCTGCAAGTGTTTATTTGGAGCGCTTTGAGGCCTATGTTGGAAAAGGACATATCTTCACATCAAAAGTAGACAGACGCATTCTCAGAAACTTCTTTGTGATGAGTGCATTGAACTCACAGAGTTGAACCTACCTATTGATAGAGAAGTTTTGAAACACCCTTTTTGTAGAATCTGCAAGTGAATATTTGGCGCGATTAGAGGCCTATGCTGGAAATGGAAATATCTTCACATGAAAACTAGACAGATGAATTCTCAGAAACGTCTTTGTGATGAGTGCATTCAACTCACAGACTTGAAGCCTCCTTTTGAAAGAGCAGTTTCGAAACACTCTTTTTGTAGAATCTGCAAGTGGATATTTGGAGCGCTTTGAGGGCTATGCTGGAAAAGTTAATATCTTCACCTAAAAACTAGACAGAAGCCTACTCAGAAACTTCTCTGTTATGTCTGCATTGAACTCACAGAGCTGAAGCTTCCTTTTGATAGAGCAGTTTTGAAACACACTTTTAGCAGCATCTGAAAGTGGATATTTGGAGCGCTTTGAGGCCAATGCTGGAAAACGAAATCTCATCACATAAAAACTCGACAGAAGCATTCTCTGAAACTTCTTTGTGATGAGTGCATTCAACTCACAGACTCGAACGTTTCTTTTGATAGAACAGTTTTGAAACACTCCTTTTGTAGAATCTGCAATTGTTTATTTGGAGCGCTTTGAGGCCTATGTTGGAAAAGGACATATCTTCACATAAAAAGTAGACAGACGCATTCTCAGAAACTTCTTTGTGATGAGTGCATTGAACTCACAGAGTTGAACCTACCTATTGATAGATAAGTTTGAGAAACCCTTTTTGTAGAATCTGCAAGTGAATATTTGGCGCGATTTGAGGCCTATGCTGGAAATGGAAATATCTTCACATGAAAACTAGACAGATGAATTCTCAGAAACGTCTTTGTGATGAGTGCATTCAACTCACAGACTTGAAGCCTCCTTTTGAAAGAACAGTTTCGAAACAATCCTTTTGTAGAATCTGCAAGTGGATATTTGCAGCGCTTTGAGGGCTATGCTGGAAAAGTAATATCTTCACCTAAAAACTAGACAGAAGCGTCCTCAGAAACTTCTTTGTGATGTCTGCATTGAACTCACAGAGCTGAACCTTTCTTTTGATACAGAAGTTTTGAAATACTCTTTTCGTAGAATCTTCAAGTGGATGTATGGAGTGCTTTGAGGCCTATGCTGGAAAAGGAAATATCTTCACGTAGAAACTAGACAAAAGCATTCTCAGAAAGTTCCCTGTGCTTTGTGCATTCAACTCACAGAGTTGAACATTCCCTTTGATAGAGCAGTTTTGAAACACTCTTTTTGTAGAATCTGCAAGTGGATATTTGGAGCGCTTTGAGGCCTATGCTGCCAAAGGAAATATCATTGCACACAAACTAGATGGAAGCGTTCTCAGAAACTACTTTGTGATGAGTGCATTCAACTCGCAGAGTTGAACCTTCCTTCCGATAGACCAGTTTTGAAACGCTGTTTTTGTAGAATCCGCAAGTGGCTATTTGGAGCTCTTTGAGGCTTATGCTGGAAAAGGAAATATCTTCAACTACAAAGTAGACAGAAGCATTCTCAGAAACTTCTTTGTCATGTGGGGATTGAACTCACAGAGTTCAACATTCCTTTTCATAGAGCAGTTTGGCAACACTCTTTTTGTGGAAAGTGCAAGTGGATATTTGGTGCGATGGCGGCATCTAGTGGATAAGGAAATACATTCAGATGAAAACAAGATCGAACCATTCTCAGAAACTTCTTTGTGATGACTGCATTCTACTCACAGAGTTGAACCTTCCTTTTGATAGAACAGTTTTGAAACACTCTCTTTGTGGAATCTGCAAGTGGCTATTTGGAGCGCTTTGAGGCCTATGCTGGAAAAGGAAATATCTTCACATAAAACCTAGACAGAAGTATTCCCAGAAAGTTTTTCTGATGTGCGCATTCAACTCACCGAGTTGAACCTTCCTTTCGATACAGCAGTTTTGAAACACTCTTTTTGTAGTATCTGCGAGCGGATATTTGGAGTGCTTTGAGTGCTACACTGCAAAAGCAAATATCTTCACTTAGAATCTAGACAGAAGAATTCTCAGAGATTTCCCTGGGCTCTCTGCATTCAACTCACAGGGTTGAACCTTCCTTTTGATAGAACAGTTTTGAAACACTCTTGCGGTAGAAGCTGCAAGTCGATATTTGGAAGGTTTGGAGGCCTATCCTGGGAAAGGAAATATCTTCCCATCAAAACTAGATAGAAGCATTCTCAGAAACCTCTTTGTGATGTGCGCATTCAAGTCACAGAGTTGAAGCTTCCTTTGGATATAGCAGTTTTGAACCACTCTTTTAGTAGAATCTGCAAGTGGATGTTTGGAGAGCTAAGAGGCCAACACTGGAAAAGGAAATATCTTCACGTAAAAACTAGACGGAAGCATTCTCAGAAACTACAATGGGCTTTACGCATTCAACTCACAGAATGCAATGTTCCTTTTGATAGCGCAGATTTGAAACACTGTTTTGGTAGAATTTGCTAGAGGATGTTTGGAGCGATGTGAGGCCTTTGCTGGAAAAGGAAATATCTTCACATAGAACCTAGACAGAAGCATTCTCAGAAACTCCTTTGTGATGAGTGCATTCAAATCACAGACTTGAACCTTCGTTTTGAAAGAGCGGTTTTGAAACACTCTTTTTGTAGAATCTGCCAGTGGATATGTGGAGCGCTTTGAGGCCTATGCTGGAAAATGAAATATCTTCACGTAAAACCTAGACAGAAGTATTCCCAGAAAGTTTTTCTGATGTGCGCATTCAACTCACCGAGTTGAACCTTCCTTTAGATACAGCAGTTTTGAAACACTCTTTTTGTAGTATCTGCGAGGGGATATTTGGAGTGCTTTGAGTGCTGCCCTGCAAAAGCAAATATCTTCACTTAGAATCTAGACAGAATAATTCTCAGAGATTTCCCTATGCTCTCTGCATTCAACTCACAGGATTGAACCTTCCTTTTGATAGAACAGTTTTGAAACACTCTTGCGGTAGAATCTGCAAGTCGATATTTGGAGCGCTTTGAGGCCTATGCTGGAAAATGAAATATCTTCACCTAAAAACTAGACGGAAGCATTCTCAGAAACTTCTTTGTGATGAGTGCATTCAACTCACAGAGTTGAAGCTTCCTTTTGATAGAGCAGTTTTGAAACACTCTTTTGGCAGCATCTGAAAGTGGATAATTGGAGCGCTTTGAGGCCAATGCTGGAAAACGAAATCTCATCACATAAAAACTCGACAGAAGCATTCTCTGAAACTTCTTTGTGATGATTGCATTCAACTCACAGACTCGAACGTTTCTTTTGATAGAACAGTTTTGAAACACTCCTTTTGTAGAATCTGCAAGTGTTTATTTGGAGCGCTTTGAGGCCTATGTTGGAAAAGGACATATCTTCACATCAAAAGTAGGCAGACGCATTCGCAGAAACTTCTTTGTGATGAGTGCATTGAACTCACAGAGTTGAACCTACCTATTGATAGAGAAGTTTTGAAACACCCTTTTTGTAGAATCTGCAAGTGAATATTTGGCGCGATTAGAGGCCTATGCTGGAAATGGAAATATCTTCACATGAAAACTAGACAGATGAATTCTCAGAAACGTCTTTGTGACGAGTGCATTCAACTAACAGACGTGAAGCCTGCTTTTGAAAGAGCCGTTTCGAAACACTCTTTTTGTAGAATCTGCAAGTGGATATTTGGAGCGCTTTGAGGGCTATGCTGGAAAAGTTAATATCTTCACCTAAAAACTAGACAGAAGCCTACTCAGAAACTTCTTTGTGATGTCTGCATTGAACTCACAGAGCTAAACCTTTCTTTTGATACAGAAGTTTTGAAACACTCTTTTCGTAGAATCTTCAAGTGGATGTATGGAGTGCTTTGAGGCCTATGCTGGAAAAGGAAATATCTTCACTTAGAAACTAGACAAAAGCATTCTCAGAAAGTTCCCTGTGCTTTGTGCATTCAACTGACGAAGTTGGACACGCCCTTGGATAGAGCAGTTTTGAAACACTCTTTTTGTAGAATCTGCAAGTGGCTATTTGGAGCGCTTTGAGGCCTATGCTGCCAAAGGAAATATCATTGCACACAAACTAGATGGAAGCGTTCTCAGAAACTACTTTGTGATGAGTGCATTCATCTCGCAGAGTTGAACCTTCCTTTCGATAGACCAGTTTTGAAACGCTGTTTTTGTAGAATCCGCAAGTGGCTATTTGGAGCTCTTTGAGGCTTATGCTGGAAAAGGAAATATCTTCAACTACAAAGTAGACAGAAGCATTCTCAGAAACTTCTTTGTCATGTGGGGATTGAACTCACAGAGTTGAACATTCCTTTTCATAGAGCAGTTTTGCAACACCCTTTCGGTGGAAAGTGAAAGTGCTTATTTGGTGTGATGGCGGCATCTAGTGTATAAGGAAATACATTCAAATGAAAACAAGATCGAAAAATTCTCAGAAACTTGTTTGTGATGACTGCATTCTACTCACAGAGTTGAACCTTCCTTTTGATAGAACAGTTTTGAAACACTCTTTTTGTGGAATCTGCAAGTGGCTATTTGGAGCGCTTTGAGGCCTATGCTGGAAAAGGAAATATCTTCACATAAAACCTAGACAGAAGTATTCCCAGAAAGTTTTTCTGATGTGCGCATTCAACTCACCGAGTTGAACCTTCCTTTCGATACAGCAGTTTTGAAACACTCTTTTTGTAGTGTCTGCGAGTGGATATTTGGAGTGCTTTGAGTGCTACAATGCAGAAGCAAATATCTTCACTTAGAATCTAGACAGAAGAATTCTCAGAGACTTCCCTGGGCTCTCTGCATTCAACTCACAGAGTTGAACCTTCCTTTTGATAGAACAGTTTTGAAACACTCTTGTGGTAGAATCTGCAAGTCGATATTTGGAACGTTTGGAGGCCTATCCTGGGAAAGGAAATATCTTCCAATCAAAACTAGATAGAAGCATTCTCAGAAACGTCTTTGTGATGTGCGCATTCAAGTCACAGAGTTGAAGCTTCCTTTGGATATAGCAGTTTTGAACCACTCTTTTAGTAGAATCTGCAAGTGGATGTTTGGAGAGCTAAGAGGCCAACACTGGAAAAGGAAACATCTTTACGTAAAAACTAGACGGAAGCATTCTCAGAAACTTCAATGGGCTTTACGCATTCAACTCACAGAATGCAATGTTCCTTTTGAGAGCGCAGTTTTAAAACACTGTTTTTGTAGAATTTGCTAGAGGATGTTTGGAGCGATGTGAGGCCTTTGCTGGAAAAGGAAATATCTTCACATACAACCTAGACAGAAGCGTTCTCAGAAACTCCTTTGTGATGAGTGCATTCGAATCACAGACTTGAACCTTCGTTTTGTTAGAGCGGTTTTGAAACACTCTTTTTGTAGAATCTGCAAGTGGATATTTGGAGCGTTTTGAGGCCTATGCTGGAAAATGAAATATCTTCACCTAAAAACCAGACGGAAGCATTCTCAGAAACTTCTTTGTGATGAGTGCATTCAACTCACAGAGTTAAAGCTTCCTTTTGATAGAGCAGTTTTGAAACACTCTTTTAGCAGCATCTGAAAGTGGGTATTTGGAGCGCTTTGAGGCCAAGGCTGGAAAACGAAATATCATCACATAAAAACTCGACAGAAGCATTCTCTGAATCTTCTTTGTGATGAGTGCGTTCAACTCACAGACTCGAGCGTTTCTTTTGATAGAACAGTTTTGAAACACTCCTTTTGTAGAATCTGCAAGTGTTTATTTGGAGCGCTTTGAGGCCTATGTTGGAAAAGGACATATCTTCACATCAAAAGTACACAGACGCATTCTCAGAAACTTCTTTGTGATGAGTGCATTGAACTCGCAGAGTTGAACCTACTTCTTGATAGAGAAGTTTTGAAACACCCTTTTTGTAGAATCTGCAAGTGAATATTTGGTGCGATTTGAGGCCTATGCTGGAAATGGAAATATCTTCACATGAAAACTAGACAGATGAATTCTCAGAAACGTCTTTGTGATGAGTGCATTCAACTAACAGACTTGAAGCCTCCTTTTGAAAGAACAGTTTCGAAACACTCTTTTTGTAGAATCTGCAAGTGGATATTTGCAGCGATTTGAGGGCTATGCTGCAAAAGTAATATCTTCACCTAAAAACTAGACAGAAGCGAACTCAGAAACTTCTTTGTGACGTCTGCATTGAACTCACAGAGCTGAACCTTTCTTTTGATACAGAAGTTTTGAAACACTCTTTTCGTAGAATCTTCAAGTTGATGTATGTAGTGCTTTGAGGCCTATGCTGGAAAAGCAAATATCTTCACGTAGAAACTAGACAAAAGCATTCTCAGAAAGTTCCCTGTGCTTTGTGCATTCAACTCACAGAGTTGAACATTCCCTTTGATAGAGCAGTTTTGAAACACTCTTTTTGTAGAATCTGCAAGTGGCTATTTGGAGCGCTTTGAGGCCTATGCTGCCAAAGGAAATATCATTGCACACAAACTAGATGGAAGCGTTCTCAGAAACTACTTTGTGATGAGTGCCTTCAACTCGCAGAGTTGAACCTTCCTTTCGATAGACCAGTTTTGAAACGCTGTTTTTGTAGACTCCGCAAGTGGCTATTTGGAGCTCTTTGAGGCTTATGCTGGAAAAGGAAATATCTTCATCTACAAAGTAGACAGAAGCATTCTCAGAAACTTCTTTGTCATGTGGGGATTGAACTCACAGAGTTCAACATTCCTTTTCATAGAGCAGTTTGGCAACACTCTTTTTGTGGAAAGTGCAAGTGGATATTTGGTGCGATGGCGGCATCTAGTGGATAAGGAAATACATTCAGATGAAAACAAGATCGAACCATTCTCAGAAACTTCTTTGTGATGACTGCATTCTACTCACAGAGTTGAACCTTCCTTTTGATAGAACAGTTTTGAAACACTCTCTTTGTGGAATCTGCAAGTGGCTATTTGGAGCGCTTTGAGGCCTATGCTGGAAAAGGAAATATCTTCACATAAAACCTAGACAGAAGTATTCCCAGAAAGTTTTTCTGATGTGCGCGTTCAACTCACCGAGTTGAACCTTCCTTTCGATACAGCAGTTTTGAAACACTCTTTTTGTAGTATCTGCGAGCGGATATTTGGAGTGCTTTGAGTGCTACACTGCAAAAGCAAATATCTTCACTTAGAATCTAGACAGAAGAATTTTCAGAGATTTCCCTAGGCTGTCTGCATTCAACTCACAGGGTTGAACCTTCCTTTTGATAGAACAGTTTTGAAACACTCTTGCGGTAGAAGCTGCAAGTCGATATTTGGAAGGTTTGGAGGCCTATCCTGGGAAAGGAAATATCTTCCCATCAAAACTAGATAGAAGCATTCTCAGAAACGTCTTTGTGATGTGCGCATTCAAGTCACAGAGTTGAAGCTTCCTTTGGATATAGCAGTTTTGAACCACTCTTTTAGTAGAATCTGCAAGTGGATGTTTGGAGAGCTAAGAGGCCAACACTGGAAAAGGAAATATCTTCACGTAAAAACTAGACGGAAGCATTCTCAGAAACTTCAATGGGCTTTACGCATTCAACTCACAGAATGCAATGTTCCTTTTGATAGCGCAGTTTTGAAACACTGTTTTGGTAGAATTTGCTAGAGGATGTTTGGAGCGATGTGAGGCCTTTGCTGGAAAAGGAAATATCTTCACATAGAACCTAGACAGAAGCATTCTCAGAAACTCCTTTGTGATGAGTGCATTCAAATCACAGACTTGAACCTTCGTTTTGAAAGAGCGGTTTTGAAACACTCTTTTTGTAGAATCTGCAAGTGGATATTTGGAGCGCTTTGAGGCCTATGCTGGAAAATGAAATATCTTCAGCTAAAAACTAGACGGAAGCATTCTCAGAAACTTCTTTGTGATGAGTGCATTCAACTCACAGAGTTGAAGCTTCCTTTTGATAGAGCAGTTTTGAAACACTCTTTTAGCAGCATCTGAAAGTGGATATTTGGAGCGCTTTGAGGCCAATGCTGGAAAACGAAATCTCATCACATAAAAACTCGACAGAAGCATTCTCTGAAACTTCTTTGTGATGAGTGCATTCAACTCACAGACTCGAACGTTTCTTTTGATAGAGCAGTTTAGAAACACTCCTTTTGTAGAATCTGCAAGTGTTTATTTGGAGCGCTTTGAGGCCTATGTTGGAAAAGGACATATCTTCACATCAAAAGTAGACAGACGCATTCTCAGAAACTTCTTTGTGATGAGTGCATTGAACTCACAGAGTTGAACCTACCTATTGATAGAGAAGTTTTGAAACACCCTTTTTGTAGAATCTGCAAGTGAATATTTGGCGCGATTAGAGGCCTATGCTGGAAATGGAAATATCTTCACATGAAAACTAGACAGATGAATTCTCAGAAACGTCTTTGTGATGAGTGCATTCAACTCACAGACTTGAAGCCTCCTTTTGAAAGAGCAGTTTCGAAACACTCTTTTTGTAGAATCTGCAAGTGGATATTTGGAGCGCTTTGAGGGCTATGCTGGAAAAGTTAATATCTTCACCTAAAAACTAGACAGAAGCCTACTCAGAAACTTCTCTGTTATGTCTGCATTGAACTCACAGAGCTGAAGCTTCCTTTTGATAGAGCAGTTTTGAAACACACTTTTAGCAGCATCTGAAAGTGGATATTTGGAGCGCTTTGAGGCCAATGCTGGAAAACGAAATCTCATCACATAAAAACTCGACAGAAGCATTCTCTGAAACTTCTTTGTGATGAGTGCATTCAACTCACAGACTCGAACGTTTCTTTTGATAGAACAGTTTTGAAACACTCCTTTTGTAGAATCTGCAATTGTTTATTTGGAGCGCTTTGAGGCCTATGTTGGAAAAGGACATATCTTCACATCAAAAGTAGACAGACGCATTCTCAGAAACTTCTTTGTGATGAGTGCATTGAACTCACAGAGTTGAACCTACCTATTGATAGATAAGTTTGAGAAACCCTTTTTGTAGAATCTGCAAGTGAATATTTGGCGCGATTTGAGGCCTATGCTGGAAATGGAAATATCTTCACATGAAAACTAGACAGATGAATTCTCAGAAACGTCTTTGTGATGAGTGCATTCAACTCACAGACTTGAAGCCTCCTTTTGAAAGAACAGTTTCGAAACAATCCTTTTGTAGAATCTGCAAGTGGATATTTGCAGCGCTTTGAGGGCTATGCTGGAAAAGTAATATCTTCACCTAAAAACTAGACAGAAGCGTCCTCAGAAACTTCTTTGTGATGTCTGCATTGAACTCACAGAGCTGAACCTTTCTTTTGATACAGAAGTTTTGAAACACTCTTTTCGTAGAATCTTCAAGTGGATGTATGGAGTGCTTTGAGGCCTATGCTGGAAAAGGAAATATCTTCACGTAGAAACTAGACAAAAGCATTCTCAGAAAGTTCCCTGTGCTTTGTGCATTCAACTCACAGAGTTGAACATTCCCTTTGATAGAGCAGTTTTGAAACACTCTTTTTGTAGAATCTGCAAGTGGATATTTGGAGCGCTTTGAGGCCTATGCTGCCAAAGGAAATATCATTGCACACAAACTAGATGGAAGCGTTCTCAGAAACTACTTTGTGATGAGTGCATTCAACTCGCAGAGTTGAACCTTCCTTCCGATAGACCAGTTTTGAAACGCTGTTTTTGTAGAATCCGCAAGTGGCTATTTGGAGCTCTTTGAGGCTTATGCTGGAAAAGGAAATATCTTCATCTACAAAGTAGACAGAAGCATTCTCAGAAACTTCTTTGTCATGTGGGGATTGAACTCACAGAGTTCAACATTCCTTTTCATAGAGCAGTTTGGCAACACTCTTTTTGTGGAAAGTGCAAGTGGATATTTGGTGCGATGGCGGCATCTAGTGGATAAGGAAATACATTCAGATGAAAACAAGATCGAACCATTCTCAGAAACTTCTTTGTGATGACTGCATTCTACTCACAGAGTTGAACCTTCCTTTTGATAGAACAGTTTTGAAACACTCTCTTTGTGGAATCTGCAAGTGGCTATTTGGAGCGCTTTGAGGCCTATGCTGGAAAAGGAAATATCTTCACATAAAACCTAGACAGAAGTATTCCCAGAAAGTTTTTCTGATGTGCGCATTCAACTCACCGAGTTGAACCTTCCTTTCGATACAGCAGTTTTGAAACACTCTTTTTGTAGTATCTGCGAGCGGATATTTGGAGTGCTTTGAGTGCTACACTGCAAAAGCAAATATCTTCACTTAGAATCTAGACAGAAGAATTCTCAGAGATTTCCCTGGGCTCTCTGCATTCAACTCACACGGTTGAACCTTCCTTTTGATAGAACAGTTTTGAAACACTCTTGCGGTAGAAGCTGCAAGTCGATATTTGGAAGGTTTGGAGGCCTATCCTGGGAAAGGAAATATCTTCCCATCAAAACTAGATAGAAGCATTCTCAGAAACGTCTTTGTGATGTGCGCATTCAAGTCACAGAGTTGAAGCTTCCTTTGGATATAGCAGTTTTGAACCACTCTTTTAGTAGAATCTGCAAGTGGATGTTTGGAGAGCTAAGAGGCCAACACTGGAAAAGGAAATATCTTCACGTAAAAACTAGACGGAAGCATTCTCAGAAACTTCAATGGGCTTTACGCATTCAACTCACAGAATGCAATGTTCCTTTTGAGAGCGCAGTTTTGAAACACTGTTTTGGTAGAATTTGCTAGAGGATGTTTGGAGCGATGTGAGGCCTTTGCTGGAAAAGGAAATATCTTCACATAGAACCTAGACAGAAGCATTCTCAGAAACTCCTTTGTGATGAGTGCATTCAAATCACAGACTTGAACCTTCGTTTTGAAAGAGCGGTTTTGAAACACTCTTTTTGTAGAATCTGCAAGTGGATATTTGGAGCGCTTTGAGGCCTATGCTGGAAAATGAAATATCTTCAGCTAAAAACTAGACGGAAGCATTCTCAGAAACTTCTTTGTGATGAGTGCATTCAACTCACAGAGTTGAAGCTTCCTTTTGATAGAGCAGTTTTGAAACACTCTTTTAGCAGCATCTGAAAGTGGATATTTGGAGCGCTTTGAGGCCAATGCTGGAAAACGAAATCTCATCACATAAAAACTCGACAGAAGCATTCTCTGAAACTTCTTTGTGATGAGTGCATTCAACTCACAGACTCGAACGTTTCTTTTGATAGAGCAGTTTAGAAACACTCCTTTTGTAGAATCTGCAAGTGTTTATTTGGAGCGCTTTGAGGCCTATGTTGGAAAAGGACATATCTTCACATCAAAAGTAGACAGACGCATTCTCAGAAACTTCTTTGTGATGAGTGCATTGAACTCACAGAGTTGAACCTACCTATTGATAGAGAAGTTTTGAAACACCCTTTTTGTAGAATCTGCAAGTGAATATTTGGCGCGATTAGAGGCCTATGCTGGAAATGGAAATATCTTCACATGAAAACTAGACAGATGAATTCTCAGAAACGTCTTTGTGATGAGTGCATTCAACTCACAGACTTGAAGCCTCCTTTTGAAAGAGCAGTTTCGAAACACTCTTTTTGTAGAATCTGCAAGTGGATATTTGGAGCGCTTTGAGGGCTATGCTGGAAAAGTTAATATCTTCACCTAAAAACTAGACAGAAGCCTACTCAGAAACTTCTCTGTTATGTCTGCATTGAACTCACAGAGCTGAAGCTTCCTTTTGATAGAGCAGTTTTGAAACACACTTTTAGCAGCATCTGAAAGTGGATATTTGGAGCGCTTTGAGGCCAATGCTGGAAAACGAAATCTCATCACATAAAAACTCGACAGAAGCATTCTCTGAAACTTCTTTGTGATGAGTGCATTCAGCTCACAGACTCGAACGTTTCTTTTGATAGAACAGTTTTGAAACACTCCTTTTGTAGAATCTGCAATTGTTTATTTGGAGCGCTTTGAGGCCTATGTTGGAAAAGGACATATCTTCACATCAAAAGTAGACAGACGCATTCTCAGAAACTTCTTTGTGATGAGTGCATTGAACTCACAGAGTTGAACCTACCTATTGATAGATAAGTTTGAGAAACCCTTTTTGTAGAATCTGCAAGTGAATATTTGGCGCGATTTGAGGCCTATGCTGGAAATGGAAATATCTTCACATGAAAACTAGACAGATGAATTCTCAGAAACGTCTTTGTGATGAGTGCATTCAACTCACAGACTTGAAGCCTCCTTTTGAAAGAACAGTTTCGAAACAATCCTTTTGTAGAATCTGCAAGTGGATATTTGCAGCGCTTTGAGGGCTATGCTGGAAAAGTAATATCTTCACCTAAAAACTAGACAGAAGCGTCCTCAGAAACTTCTTTGTGATGTCTGCATTGAACTCACAGAGCTGAACCTTTCTTTTGATACAGAAGTTTTGAAACACTCTTTTCGTAGAATCTTCAAGTGGATGTATGGAGTGCTTTGAGGCCTATGCTGGAAAAGGAAATATCTTCACGTAGAAACTAGACAAAAGCATTCTCAGAAAGTTCCCTGTGCTTTGTGCATTCAACTCACAGAGTTGAACATTCCCTTTGATAGAGCAGTTTTGAAACACTCTTTTTGTAGAATCTGCAAGTGGATATTTGGAGCGCTTTGAGGCCTATGCTGCCAAAGGAAATATCATTGCACACAAACTAGATGGAAGCGTTCTCAGAAACTACTTTGTGATGAGTGCATTCAACTCGCAGAGTTGAACCTTCCTTCCGATAGACCAGTTTTGAAACGCTGTTTTTGTAGAATCCGCAAGTGGCTATTTGGAGCTCTTTGAGGCTTATGCTGGAAAAGGAAATATCTTCATCTACAAAGTAGACAGAAGCATTCTCAGAAACTTCTTTGTCATGTGGGGATTGAACTCACAGAGTTCAACATTCCTTTTCATAGAGCAGTTTGGCAACACTCTTTTTGTGGAAAGTGCAAGTGGATATTTGGTGCGATGGCGGCATCTAGTGGATAAGGAAATACATTCAGATGAAAACAAGATCGAACCATTCTCAGAAACTTCTTTGTGATGACTGCATTCTACTCACAGAGTTGAACCTTCCTTTTGATAGAACAGTTTTGAAACACTCTCTTTGTGGAATCTGCAAGTGGCTATTTGGAGCGCTTTGAGGCCTATGCTGGAAAAGGAAATATCTTCACATAAAACCTAGACAGAAGTATTCCCAGAAAGTTTTTCTGATGTGCGCATTCAACTCACCGAGTTGAACCTTCCTTTCGATACAGCAGTTTTGAAACACTCTTTTTGTAGTATCTGCGAGCGGATATTTGGAGTGCTTTGAGTGCTACACTGCAAAAGCAAATATCTTCACTTAGAATCTAGACAGAAGAATTCTCAGAGATTTCCCTGGGCTCTCTGCATTCAACTCACACGGTTGAACCTTCCTTTTGATAGAACAGTTTTGAAACACTCTTGCGGTAGAAGCTGCAAGTCGATATTTGGAAGGTTTGGAGGCCTATCCTGGGAAAGGAAATATCTTCCCATCAAAACTAGATAGAAGCATTCTCAGAAACCTCTTTGTGATGTGCGCATTCAAGTCACAGAGTTGAAGCTTCCTTTGGATATAGCAGTTTTGAACCACTCTTTTAGTAGAATCTGCAAGTGGATGTTTGGAGAGCTAAGAGGCCAACACTGGAAAAGGAAATATCTTCACGTAAAAACTAGACGGAAGCATTCTCAGAAACTTCAATGGGCTTTACGCATTCAACTCACAGAATGCAATGTTCCTTTTGAGAGCGCAGTTTTGAAACACTGTTTTGGTAGAATTTGCTAGAGGATGTTTGGAGCGATGTGAGGCCTTTGCTGGAAAAGGAAATATCTTCACATAGAACCTAGACAGAAGCATTCTCAGAAACTCCTTTGTGATGAGTGCATTCAAATCACAGACTTGAACCTTCGTTTTGAAAGAGCGGTTTTGAAACACTCTTTTTGTAGAATCTGCAAGTGGATATTTGGAGCGCTTTGAGGCCTATGCTGGAAAATGAAATATCTTCACCTAAAAACTAGACGGAAGCATTCTCAGAAACTTCTTTGTGATGAGTGCATTCAACTCACAGAGTTGAAGCTTCCTTTTGATAGAGCAGTTTTGAAACACTCTTTTAGCAGCATCTGAAAGTGGATATTTGGAGCGCTTTGAGGCCAATGCTGGAAAACGAAATCTCATCACATAAAAACTCGACAGAAGCATTCTCTGAAACTTCTTTGTGATGAGTGCATTCAACTCACAGACTCGAACGTTTCTTTTGATAGAGCAGTTTAGAAACACTCCTTTTGTAGAATCTGCAAGTGTTTATTTGGAGCGCTTTGAGGCCTATGTTGGAAAAGGACATATCTTCACATCAAAAGTAGACAGACGCATTCTCAGAAACTCCTTTGTGATGAGTGCATTGAACTCACAGAGTTGAACCTACCTATTGATAGAGAAGTTTTGAAACACCCTTTTTGTAGAATCTGCAAGTGAATATTTGGCGCGATTAGAGGCCTATGCTGGAAATGGAAATATCTTCACATGAAAACTAGACAGATGAATTCTCAGAAACGTCTTTGTGATGAGTGCATTCAACTCACAGACTTGAAGCCTCCTTTTGAAAGAGCAGTTTCGAAACACTCTTTTTGTAGAATCTGCAAGTGGATATTTGGAGCGCTTTGAGGGCTATGCTGGAAAAGTTCATATCTTCACCTAAAAGCTAGACAGAAGCCTACTCAGAAACTTCTTTGTTATGTCTGCATTGAACTCACAGAGCTGAACCTTTCTTTTGATACAGAAGTTTTGAAACACTCTTTTCGTAGAATCTTCAAGTGGATGTATGGAGTGCTTTGAGGCCTGTGCTGGAAAAGGAAATATCTTCACGTAGAAACTAGATAAAAGCATTCTCAGAAGGTTCCCTGTGCTTTGTGCATTCAACTCACAGAGTTGAACATTCCCTTTGATAGAGCAGTTTTGAAACACTCTTTTTGTAGAATCTGCAAGTGGATATTTGGAGCGCTTTGAGGCCTATGCTGCCAAAGGAAATATCCTTGCACACAAACTAGATGGAAGCGTTCTCAGAAACTACTTTGTGATGAGTGCATTCAATTCGCAGAGTTGAACCTTCCTTTCGATAGACCAGTTTGGAAACGCTGTTTTTGTAGACTCCGCAAGTGGCTATTTGGAGCTCTTTGAGGCTTATGCTGGAAAAGGAAATATCTTCATCTACAAAGTAGACGGAAGCATTCTCAGAAACTTCTTTGTCATGTGGGGATTGAACTCACAGAGTTGAACATTCCTTTTCACAGAGCAGTTTGGCAACACTCTTTTAGTGGAAAGTGCAAGTGGATACTTGGTGCGATGGCGGCATCTAGTGGATAAGGAAATACATTCAGATGAAAACAAGATCGAACCATTCTCAGAAACTTCTTTGTGATGACTGCATTCTACTCACAGAGTTGAACCTTCCTTTTGATAGAACAGTTTTGAAACACTCTCTTTGTGGAATCTGCAAGTGGCTATTTGGAGCGCTTTGAGGCCTATGCTGGAAAAGGAAATATCTTCACATAAAACCTAGACAGAAGTATTCCCAGAAAGTTTTCCTGATTTGCGCATTCAACTCACCGAGTTGAACCTTCCTTTCGATACAGCAGTTTTGAAACACTCTTTTTGTAGTATCTGCGAGCGGATATTTGGAGTGCTTTGAGTGCTACACTGCAAAAGCAAATATCTTCACTTAGAATCTAGACAGAAGAATTCTCAGAGATTTCCCTAGGCTGTCTGCATTCAACTCACAGGGTTGAACCTTCCTTTTGATAGAACAGTTTTGAAACACTCTTGCGGTAGAAGCTGCAAGTCGATATTTGGAACGTTTCGAGGCCTATCCTGGGAAAGGAAATATCTTCCCATCAAAACTAGATAGAAGCATTCTCAGAAACCTCTTTGTGATGTGCGCATTCCAGTCACAGAGTTGAAGCTTCCTTTGGATATAGCAGTTTTGAACCACTCTTTTAGTAGAATCTGCAAGTGGATGTTTGGAGAGCTAAGAGGCCAACACTGGAAAAGGAAATATCTTCACGTAACAACTAGACGGAAGCATTCTCAGAAACTTCAATGGGCTTTACGCATTCAACTCACAGAATGCAATGTTCCTTTTGAGAGCGCAGTTTTAAAACACTGTTTTTGTAGAATTTGCTAGAGGATGTTTGGAGCGATGTGAGGCCTTTGCTGGAAAAGGAAATATCTTCACATAGAACCTAGACAGAAGCATTCTCAGAAACTCCTTTGTGATGAGTGCATTCAAATCACAGACTTGAACCTTCGTTTTGAAAGAGCGGTTTTGAAACACTCTTTTTGTAGAATCTGCAAGTGGATATTTGGAGCGCTTTGAGGCCTATGCTGGAAAATGAAATATCTTCACCTAAAAACTAGACGGAAGCATTCTCAGAAACTTCTTTGTGATGAGTGCGTTCAACTCACAGAGTTGCAGCATCCTTTTGATAGAGCAGTTTTGAAACACTCTTTTAGCAGCATCTGAAAGTGGATATTTGGAGCGCTTTGAGGCCAGTGCTGGAAAAGGAAATCTCATCACATAAAAACTCGACAGAAGCATTCTCTGAAACTTCTTTGTGATGAGTGCATTCAACTCACAGACTCGAACGTTTCTTTTGATAGAACAGTTTTGAAACACTCCTTTTGTAGAATCTGCAAGTGTTTATTTGGAGCGCTTTGAGGCCTATGTTGGAAAAGGACATATCTTCACATCAAAAGTAGACACACGCATTCTCAGAAACTTCTTTGTGATGAGTGCATTGAACTCACAGCTTTGAACCTACCTATTGATAGAGAAGTTTTGAAACACCCTTTTTGTAGAATCTGCAAGTGAATATTTGGCGCGATTAGAGGCCTATGCTGGAAATGGAAATATCTTCACATGAAAACTAGACAGATGAATTCTCAGAAACGTCTTTGTGATGAGTGCATTCAACTCACAGACTTGAAGCCTCCTTTTGAAAGAACAGTTTCGAAACACTCTTTTTGTAGAATCTGCAAGTGGATATTTGGAGCGCTTTGAGGGCTATGCTGGAAAAGTAATATCTTCACCTAAAAACTAGACAGAAGCGTACTCAGAAACGTCTTTGTGACGTCTGCATTGAACTCACAGAGCTGAACCTTTCTTTTGATACAGAAGTTTTGAAACACTCTTTTCGTAGAATCTTCAAGTGGATGTATGGAGTGCTTTGAGGCCTATGCTGGAAAAGGAAATATCTTCACGTAGAAACTAGACAAAAGCATTCTCAGAAAGTTCCCTGTGCTTTGTGCATTCAACTCACAGAGTTGAACCTTCCTTTTGATAGAACAGTTTTGAAACACTCTCTTTGTGGGATCTGCAAGTGGCTATTTGGAGCGCTTTGAGGCCTATGCTGGAAAAGGAAATATCTTCACATAAAACCTAGACAGAAGTATTCCCAGAAAGTTTTTCTGATGTGCGCGTTCAACTCACCGAGTTGAACCTTCCTTTCGATACAGCAGTTTTGAAACACTCTTTTTGTAGTATCTGCGAGCGGATATTTGGAGTGCTTTGAGTGCTACACTGCAAAAGCAAATATCTTCACTTAGAATCTAGACAGAAGAATTTTCAGAGATTTCCCTAGGCTGTCTGCATTCAACTCACAGGGTTGAACCTTCCTTTTGATAGAACAGTTTTGAAACACTCTTGCAGTAGAAGCTGCAAGTCGATATTTGGAAGGTTTGGAGGCCTATCCTGGGAAAGGAAATATCTTCCCATCAAAACTAGATAGAAGCATTCTCAGAAACGTCTTTGTGATGTGCGCATTCAAGTCACAGAGTTGAAGCTTCCTTTGGATATAGCAGTTTTGAACCACTCTTTTAGTAGAATCTGCAAGTGGATGTTTGGAGAGCTAAGAGGCCAACACTGGAAAAGGAAATATCTTCACGTAAAAACTAGACGGAAGCATTCTCAGAAACTTCAATGGGCTTTACGCATTCAACTCACAGAATGCAATGTTCCTTTTGATAGCGCAGTTTTGAAACACTGCTTTGGTAGAATTTGCTAGAGGATGTTTGGAGCGATGTGAGGCCTTTGCTGGAAAAGGAAATATCTTCACATAGAACCTAGACAGAAGCATTCTCAGAAACTCCTTTGTGATGAGTGCATTCAAATCACAGACTTGAACCTTCGTTTTGAAAGAGCGGTTTTGAAACACTCTTTTTGTAGAATCTGCAAGTGGATATTTGGAGCGCTTTTAGGCCTATGCTGGAAAATGAAATATCTTCAGCTAAAAACTAGACGGAAGCATTCTCAGAAACTTCTTTGGGATGAGTGCATTCAACTCACAGAGTTGAAGCTTCCTTTTGATAGAGCAGTTTTGAAACACTCTTTTAGCAGCATCTGAAAGTGGATATTTGGAGCGCTTTGAGGCCAATGCTGGAAAACGAAATCTCATCACATAAAAACTCGACAGAAGCATTCTCTGAAACTTCTTTGTGATGAGTGCATTCAACTCACAGACTCGAACGTTTCTTTTGATAGAACAGTTTAGAAACACTCCTTTTGTAGAATCTGCAAGTGTTTATTTGGAGCGCTTTGAGGCCTATGTTGGAAAAGGACATATCTTCACATCAAAAGTAGACAGACGCATTCTCAGAAACTTCTTTGTGATGAGTGCATTGAACTCACAGAGTTGAACCTACCTATTGATAGAGAAGTTTTGAAACACCCTTTTTGTAGAATCTGCAAGTGAATATTTGGCGCGATTAGAGGCCTATGCTGGAAATGGAAATATCTTCACATGAAAACTAGACAGATGAATTCTCAGAAACGTCTTTGTGATGAGTGCATTCAACTCACAGACTTGAAGCCTCCTTTTGAAAGAGCAGTTTCGAAACACTCTTTTTGTAGAATCTGCAAGTGGATATTTGGAGCGCTTTGAGGGCTATGCTGGAAAAGTTAATATCTTCACCTAAAAACTAGACAGAAGCCTACTCAGAAACTTCTCTGTTATGTCTGCATTGAACTCACAGAGCTGAAGCTTCCTTTTGATAGAGCAGTTTTGAAACACACTTTTAGCAGCATCTGAAAGTGGATATTTGGAGCGCTTTGAGGCCAATGCTGGAAAACGAAATCTCATCACATAAAAACTCGACAGAAGCATTCTCTGAAACTTCTTTGTGATGAGTGCATTCAACTCACAGACTCGAACGTTTCTTTTGATAGAACAGTTTTGAAACACTCCTTTTGTAGAATCTGCAATTGTTTATTTGGAGCGCTTTGAGGCCTATGTTGGAAAAGGACATATCTTCACATCAAAAGTAGACAGACGCATTCTCAGAAACTTCTTTGTGATGAGTGCATTGAACTCACAGAGTTGAACCTACCTATTGATAGATAAGTTTGAGAAACCCTTTTTGTAGAATCTGCAAGTGAATATTTGGCGCGATTTGAGGCCTATGCTGGAAATGGAAATATCTTCACATGAAAACTAGACAGATGAATTCTCAGAAACGTCTTTGTGATGAGTGCATTCAACTCACAGACTTGAAGCCTCCTTTTGAAAGAACAGTTTCGAAACAATCCTTTTGTAGAATCTGCAAGTGGATATTTGCAGCGCTTTGAGGGCTATGCTGGAAAAGTAATATCTTCACCTAAAAACTAGACAGAAGCGTCCTCAGAAACTTCTTTGTGATGTCTGCATTGAACTCACAGAGCTGAACCTTTCTTTTGATACAGAAGTTTTGAAACACTCTTTTCGTAGAATCTTCAAGTGGATGTATGGAGTGCTTTGAGGCCTATGCTGGAAAAGGAAATATCTTCACGTAGAAACTAGACAAAAGCATTCTCAGAAAGTTCCCTGTGCTTTGTGCATTCAACTCACAGAGTTGAACATTCCCTTTGATAGAGCAGTTTTGAAACACTCTTTTTGTAGAATCTGCAAGTGGATATTTGGAGCGCTTTGAGGCCTATGCTGCCAAAGGAAATATCATTGCACACAAACTAGATGGAAGCGTTCTCAGAAACTACTTTGTGATGAGTGCATTCAACTCGCAGAGTTGAACCTTCCTTCCGATAGACCAGTTTTGAAACGCTGTTTTTGTAGAATCCGCAAGTGGCTATTTGGAGCTCTTTGAGGCTTATGCTGGAAAAGGAAATATCTTCATCTACAAAGTAGACAGAAGCATTCTCAGAAACTTCTTTGTCATGTGGGGATTGAACTCACAGAGTTCAACATTCCTTTTCATAGAGCAGTTTGGCAACACTCTTTTTGTGGAAAGTGCAAGTGGATATTTGGTGCGATGGCGGCATCTAGTGGATAAGGAAATACATTCAGATGAAAACAAGATCGAACCATTCTCAGAAACTTCTTTGTGATGACTGCATTCTACTCACAGAGTTGAACCTTCCTTTTGATAGAACAGTTTTGAAACACTCTCTTTGTGGAATCTGCAAGTGGCTATTTGGAGCGCTTTGAGGCCTATGCTGGAAAAGGAAATATCTTCACATAAAACCTAGACAGAAGTATTCCCAGAAAGTTTTTCTGATGTGCGCATTCAACTCACCGAGTTGAACCTTCCTTTCGATACAGCAGTTTTGAAACACTCTTTTTGTAGTATCTGCGAGCGGATATTTGGAGTGCTTTGAGTGCTACACTGCAAAAGCAAATATCTTCACTTAGAATCTTGACAGAAGAATTCTCAGAGATTTCCCTAGGCTGTCTGCATTCAACTCACAGGGTTGAACCTTCCTTTTGATAGAACAGTTTTGAAACACTCTTGCGGTAGAATCTGCAAGTCGATATTTGGAAGGTTTGGAGGCCTATCCTGGGAAAGGAAATATCTTCCCATCAAAACTAGATAGAAGCATTCTCAGAAACCTCTTTGTGATGTGCGCATTCAAGTCACAGAGTTGAAGCTTCCTTTGGATATAGCAGTTTTGAACCACTCTTTTAGTAGAATCTGCAAGTGGATGTTTGGAGAGCTAAGAGGCCAACACTGGAAAAGGAAATATCTTCACGTAAAAACTAGACGGCAGCATTCTCAGAAACTACAATGGGCTTTACGCATTCAACTCACAGAATGCAATGTTCCTTTTGATAGCGCAGATTTGAAACACTGTTTTGGTAGAATTTGCTAGAGGATGTTTGGAGCGATGTGAGGCCTTTGCTGGAAAAGGAAATATCTTCACATAGAACCTAGACAGAAGCATTCTCAGAAACTCCTTTGTGATGAGTGCATTCAAATCACAGACTTGAACCTTCGTTTTGAAAGAGCGGTTTTGAAACACTCTTTTTGTAGAATCTGCAAGTGGATATTTGGAGCGCTTTGAGGCCTATGCTGGAAAATGAAATATCTTCACGTAAAACCTAGACAGAAGTATTCCCAGAAAGTTTTTCTGATGTGCGCATTCAACTCACCGAGTTGAACCTTCCTTTAGATACAGCAGTTTTGAAACACTCTTTTTGTAGTATCTGCGAGGGGATATTTGGAGTGCTTTGAGTGCTACCCTGCAAAAGCAAATATCTTCACTTAGAATCTAGACAGAATAATTCTCAGAGATTTCCCTATGCTCTCTGCATTCAACTCACAGGATTGAACCTTCCTTTTGATAGAACAGTTTTGAAAAACTCTTGCGGTAGAATCTGCAAGTCGATATTTGGAGCGCTTTGAGGCCTATGCTGGAAAATGAAATATCTTCACCTAAAAACTAGACGGAAGCATTCTCAGAAACTTCTTTGTGATGAGTGCATTCAACTCACAGAGTTGAAGCTTCCTTTTGATAGAGCAGTTTTGAAACACTCTTTTGGCAGCATCTGAAAGTGGATAATTGGAGCGCTTTGGGGCCAATGCTGGAAAACGAAATCTCATCACATAAAAACTCGACAGAAGCATTCTCTGAAACTTCTTTGTGATGATTGCATTCAACTCACAGACTCGAACGTTTCTTTTGATAGAACAGTTTTGAAACACTCCTTTTGTAGAATCTGCAAGTGTTTATTTGGAGCGCTTTGAGGCCTATGTTGGAAAAGGACATATCTTCACATCAAAAGTAGGCAGACGCATTCGCAGAAACTTCTTTGTGATGAGTGCATTGAACTCACAGAGTTGAACCTACCTATTGATAGAGAAGTTTTGAAACACCCTTTTTGTAGAATCTGCAAGTGAATATTTGGCGCGATTAGAGGCCTATGCTGGAAATGGAAATATCTTCACATGAAAACTAGACAGATGAATTCTCAGAAACGTCTTTGTGATGAGTGCATTCAACTAACAGACGTGAAGCCTGCTTTTGAAAGAGCCGTTTCGAAACACTCTTTTTGTAGAATCTGCAAGTGGATATTTGGAGCGCTTTGAGGGCTATGCTGGAAAAGTTAATATCTTCACCTAAAAACTAGACAGAAGCGTCCTCAGAAACTTCTTTGTGATGTCTGCATTGAACTCACAGAGCTGAACCTTTCTTTTGATACAGAAGTTTTGAAACACTCTTTTCGTTGAATCTTCAAGTGGATGTATGGAGTGCTTTGAGGCCTATGCTGGAAAAGGAAATATCTTCACGTAGAAACTAGACAAAAGCATTCTCAGAAAGTTCCCTGTGCTTTGTGCATTCAACTGACGCAGTTGGACACGCCCTTGGATAGAGCAGTTTTGAAACACTCTTTTTGTAGAATCTGCAAGTGGCTATTTGGAGCGCTTTGAGGCCTATGCTGCCAAAGGAAATATCATTGCACACAAACTAGATGGAAGCGTTCTCAGAAACTACTTTGTGATGAGTGCATTCAACTCGCAGAGTTGAACCTTCCTTTCGATAGACCAGTTTTGAAACGCTGTTTTTGTAGAATCCGCAAGTGGCTATTTGGAGCTCTTTGAGGCTTATGCTGGAAAAGGAAATATCTTCAACTACAAAGTAGACAGAAGCATTCTCAGAAACTTCTTTGTCATGTGGGGATTGAACTCACAGAGTTGAACATTCCTTTTCATAGAGCAGTTTTGCAACACCCTTTCGGTGGAAAGTGAAAGTGCTTATTTGGTGTGATGGCGGCATCTAGTGTATAAGGAAATACATTCAAATGAAAACAAGATCGAAAAATTCTCAGAAACTTGTTTGTGATGACTGCATTCTACTCACAGAGTTGCACCTTCCTTTTGATAGAACAATTTTGAAACACTCTTTTTGTGGAATCTGCAAGTGGCTATTTGGAGCGCTTTGAGGCCTATGCTGGAAAAGGAAATATCTTCACATAAAACCTAGACAGAAGTATTCCCAGAAAGTTTTTCTGATGTGCGCATTCAACTCACCGAGTTGAACCTTCCTTTCGATACAGCAGTTTTGAAACACTCTTTTTGTAGTGTCTGCGAGTGGATATTTGGAGTGCTTTGAGTGCTACAATGCAGAAGCAAATATCTTCACTTAGAATCTAGACAGAAGAATTCTCAGAGACTTCCCTGGGCTCTCTGCATTCAACTCACAGAGTTGAACCTTCCTTTTGATAGAACAGTTTTGAAACACTCTTGTGGTAGAATCTGCAAGTCGATATTTGGAACGTTTGGAGGCCTATCCTGGGAAAGGAAATATCTTCCAATCAAAACTAGATAGAAGCATTCTCAGAAACGTCTTTGTGATGTGCGCATTCAAGTCACAGAGTTGAAGCTTCCTTTGGATATAGCAGTTTTGAACCACTCTTTTAGTAGAATCTGCAAGTGGATGTTTGGAGAGCTAAGAGGCCAACACTGGAAAAGGAAACATCTTTACGTAAAAACTAGACGGAAGCATTCTCAGAAACTTCAATGGGCTTTACGCATTCAACTCACAGAATGCAATGTTCCTTTTGAGAGCGCAGTTTTAAAACACTGTTTTTGTAGAATTTGCTAGAGGATGTTTGGAGCGATGTGAGGCCTTTGCTGGAAAAGGAAATATCTTCACATACAACCTAGACAGAAGCATTCTCAGAAACTCCTTTGTGATGAGTGCATTCGAATCACAGACTTGAACCTTCGTTTTGTTAGAGCGGTTTTGAAACACTCTTTTTGTAGAATCTGCAAGTGGATATTTGGAGCGTTTTGAGGCCTATGCTGGAAAATGAAATATCTTCACCTAAAAACCAGACGGAAGCATTCTCAGAAACTTCTTTGTGATGAGTGCATTCAACTCACAGAGTTAAAGCTTCCTTTTGATAGAGCAGTTTTGAAACACTCTTTTAGCAGCATCTGAAAGTGGGTATTTGGAGCGCTTTGAGGCCAAGGCTGGAAAACGAAATATCATCACATAAAAACTCGACAGAAGCATTCTCTGAATCTTCTTTGTGATGAGTGCGTTCAACTCACAGACTCGAGCGTTTCTTTTGATAGAACAGTTTTGAAACACTCCTTTTGTAGAATCTGCAAGTGTTTATTTGGAGCGCTTTGAGGCCTATGTTGGAAAAGGACATATCTTCACATCAAAAGTACACAGACGCATTCTCAGAAACTTCTTTGTGATGAGTGCATTGAACTCGCAGAGTTGAACCTACTTATTGATAGAGAAGTTTTGAAACACCCTTTTTGTAGAATCTGCAAGTGAATATTTGGTGCGATTTGAGGCCTATGCTGGAAATGGAAATATCTTCACATGAAAACTAGACAGATGAATTCTCAGAAACGTCTTTGTGATGAGTGCATTCAACTAACAGACTTGAAGCCTCCTTTTGAAAGAACAGTTTCGAAACACTCTTTTTGTAGAATCTGCAAGTGGATATTTGCAGCGATTTGAGGGCTATGCTGCAAAAGTAATATCTTCACCTAAAAACTAGACAGAAGCGAACTCAGAAACTTCTTTGTGACGTCTGCATTGAACTCACAGAGCTGAACCTTTCTTTTGATACAGAAGTTTTGAAACACTCTTTTCGTAGAATCTTCAAGTTGATGTATGTAGTGCTTTGAGGCCTATGCTGGAAAAGCAAATATCTTCACGTAGAAACTAGACAAAAGCATTCTCAGAAAGTTCCCTGTGCTTTGTGCATTCAACTCACAGAGTTGAACATTCCCTTTGATAGAGCAGTTTTGAAACACTCTTTTTGTAGAATCTGCAAGTGGCTATTTGGAGCGCTTTGAGGCCTATGCTGCCAAAGGAAATATCATTGCACACAAACTAGATGGAAGCGTTCTCAGAAACTACTTTGTGATGAGTGCATTCAACTCGCAGAGTTGAACCTTCCTTTCGATGGACCAGTTTTGAAAAACTGTTTTTGTAGAATCCGCAAGTGGCTATTTGGAGCTCTTTGAGGCTTATGCTGGAAAAGGAAATATCTTCATCTACAAAGTAGACAGAAGCATTCTCAGAAACTTCTTTGTCATGTGGGGATTGAACTCACAGAGTTCAACATTCCTTTTCATAGAGCAGTTTGGCAACACTCTTTTTGTGGAAAGTGCAAGTGGATATTTGGTGCGATGGCGGCATCTAGTGGATAAGGAAATACATTCAGATGAAAACAAGATCGAACCATTCTCAGAAACTTCTTTGTGATGACTGCATTCTACTCACAGAGTTGAACCTTCCTTTTGATAGAACAGTTTTGAAACACTCTCTTTGTGGAATCTGCAAGTGGCTATTTGGAGCGCTTTGAGGCCTATGCTGGAAAAGGAAATATCTTCACATAAAACCTAGACAGAAGTATTCCCAGAAAGTTTTTCTGATGTGCGCATTCAACTCACCGAGTTGAACCTTCCTTTAGATACAGCAGTTTTGAAACACTCTTTTTGTAGTATCTGCGAGCGGATATTTGGAGTGCTTTGAGTGCTACACTGCAAAAGCAAATATCTTCACTTAGAATCTAGACAGAAGAATTCTCAGAGATTTCCCTGGGCTCTCTGCATTCAACTCACAGGGTTGAACCTTCCTTTTGATAGAACAGTTTTGAAACACTCTTGCGGTAGAAGCTGCAAGTCGATATTTGGAAGGTTTGGAGGCCTATCCTGGGAAAGGAAATATCTTCCCATGAAAACTAGATAGAAGCATTCTCAGAAACGTCTTTGTGATGTGCGCATTCAAGTCACAGAGTTGAAGCTTCCTTTGGATATAGCAGTTTTGAACCACTCTTTTAGTAGAATCTGCAAGTGGATGTTTGGAGAGCTAAGAGGCCAACACTGGAAAAGGAAATATCTTCACGTAAAAACTAGACGGAAGCATTCTCAGAAACTTCAATGGGCTTTACGCATTCAACTCACAGAATGCAATGTTCCTTTTGAGAGCGCAGTTTTGAAACACTGTTTTGGTAGAATTTGCTAGAGGATGTTTGGAGCGATGTGAGGCCTTTGCTGGAAAAGGAAATATCTTCACATAGAACCTAGACAGAAGCATTCTCAGAAACTCCTTTGTGATGAGTGCATTCAAATCACAGACTTGAACCTTCGTTTTGAAAGAGCGGTTTTGAAACACTCTTTTTGTAGAATCTGCAAGTGGATATTTGGAGCGCTTTGAGGCCTATGCTGGAAAATGAAATATCTTCACCTAAAAACCAGACGGAAGCATTCTCAGAAACTTCTTTGTGATGAGTGCATTCAACTCACAGAGTTGAAGCTTCCTTTTGATAGAGCAGTTTTGAAACACTCTTTTAGCAGCATCTGAAAGTGGATATTTGGAGCGCTTTGAGGCCAATGCTGGAAAACGAAATCTCATCACATAAAAACTCGACAGAAGCATTCTCTGAAACTTCTTTGTGATGAGTGCATTCAACTCACAGACTCGAACGTTTCTTTTGATAGAGCAGTTTAGAAACACTCCTTTTGTAGAATCTGCAAGTGTTTATTTGGAGCGCTTTGAGGCCTATGTTGGAAAAGGACATATCTTCACATCAAAAGTAGACAGACGCATTCTCAGAAACTCCTTTGTGATGAGTGCATTGAACTCACAGAGTTGAACCTACCTATTGATAGAGAAGTTTTGAAACACCCTTTTTGTAGAATCTGCAAGTGAATATTTGGCGCGATTAGAGGCCTATGCTGGAAATGGAAATATCTTCACATGAAAACTAGACAGATGAATTCTCAGAAACGTCTTTGTGATGAGTGCATTCAACTCACAGACTTGAAGCCTCCTTTTGAAAGAGCAGTTTCGAAACACTCTTTTTGTAGAATCTGCAAGTGGATATTTGGAGCGCTTTGAGGGCTATGCTGGAAAAGTTCATATCTTCACCTAAAAGCTAGACAGAAGCCTACTCAGAAACTTCTTTGTGACGTCTGCATTGAACTCACAGAGCTGAACCTTTCTTTTGATACAGAAGTTTTGAAACACTCTTTTCGTAGAATCTTCAAGTGGATGTATGGAGTGCTTTGAGGCCTGTGCTGGAAAAGGAAATATCTTCACGTAGAAACTAGATAAAAGCATTCTCAGAAGGTTCCCTGTGCTTTGTGCATTCAACTCACAGAGTTGAACATTCCCTTTGATAGAGCAGTTTTGAAACACTCTTTTTGTAGAATCTGCAAGTGGATATTTGGAGCGCTTTGAGGCCTATGCTGCCAAAGGAAATATCCTTGCACACAAACTAGATGGAAGCGTTCTCAGAAACTACTTTGTGATGAGTGCATTCAATTCGCAGAGTTGAACCTTCCTTTCGATAGACCAGTTTTGAAACGCTGTTTTTGTAGACTCCGCAAGTGGCTATTTGGAGCTCTTTGACGCTTATGCTGGAAAAGGAAATATCTTCATCTACAAAGTAGACAGAAGCATTCTCAGAAACTTCTTTGTCATGTGGGGATTGAACTCACAGAGTTGAACATTCCTTTTCACAGAGCAGTTTGGCAACACTCTTTTAGTGGAAAGTGCAAGTGGATACTTGGTGCGATGGCGGCATCTAGTGGATAAGGAAATACATTCAGATGAAAACAAGATCGAACCATTCTCAGAAACTTCTTTGTGATGACTGCATTCTACTCACAGAGTTGAACCTTCCTTTTGATAGAACAGTTTTGAAACACTCTCTTTGTGGGATCTGCAAGTGGCTATTTGGAGCGCTTTGAGGCCTATGCTGGAAAAGGAAATATCTTCACATAAAACCTAGACAGAAGTATTCCCAGAAAGTTTTCGTGATTTGCGCATTCAACTCACCGAGTTGAACCCTCCTTTCGATACAGCAGTTATGAAACACTCTTTTTGTAGTATCTGCGAGCGGATATTTGGAGTGCTTTGAGTGCTACACTGCAAAAGCAAATATCTTCACTTAGAATCTAGACAGAAGAATTCTCAGAGATTTCCCTAGGCTGTCTGCATTCAACTCGCAGGGTTGAACCTTCCTTTTGATAGAACAGATTTGAAACACTCTTGCGGTAGAAGCTGCAAGTCGATATTTGGAAGGTTTGGAGGCCTATCCTGGGAAAGGAAATATCTTCCCATCAAAACTAGATAGAAGCATTCTCAGAAACCTCTTTGTGATGTGCGCATTCCAGTCACAGAGTTGAAGCTTCCTTTGGATATAGCAGTTTTGAACCACTCTTTTAGTAGAATCTGCAAGTGGATGTTTGGAGAGCTAAGAGGCCAACACTGGAAAAGGAAATATCTTCACGTAACAACTAGACGGAAGCATTCTCAGAAACTTCAATGGGCTTTACGCATTCAACTCACAGAATGCAATGTTCCTTTTGAGAGCGCAGTTTTAAAACACTGTTTTTGTAGAATTTGCTAGAGGATGTTTGGAGCGATGTGAGGCCTTTGCTGGAAAAGGAAATATCTTCACATAGAACCTAGACAGAAGCATTCTCAGAAACTCCTTTGTGATGAGTGCATTCAAATCACAGACTTGAACCTTCGTTTTGAAAGAGCGGTTTTGAAACACTCTTTTTGTAGAATCTGCAAGTGGATATTTGGAGCGCTTTGAGGCCTATGCTGGAAAATGAAATATCTTCACCTAAAAACTAGACGGAAGCATTCTCAGAAACTTCTTTGTGATGAGTGCGTTCAACTCACAGAGTTGAAGCATCCTTTTGATAGAGCAGTTTTGAAACACTCTTTTAGCAGCATCTGAAAGTGGATATTTGGAGCGCTTTGAGGCCAGTGCTGGAAAAGGAAATCTCATCACATAAAAACTCGACAGAAGCATTCTCTGAAACTTCTTTGTGATGAGTGCATTCAACTCACAGACTCGAACGTTTCTTTTGATAGAACAGTTTTGAAACACTCCTTTTGTAGAATCTGCAAGTGTTTATTTGGAGCGCTTTGAGGCCTATGTTGGAAAAGGACATATCTTCACATCAAAAGTAGACACACGCATTCTCAGAAACTTCTTTGTGATGAGTGCATTGAACTCACAGCTTTGAACCTACCTATTGATAGAGAAGTTTTGAAACACCCTTTTTGTAGAATCTGCAAGTGAATATTTGGCGCGATTAGAGGCCTATGCTGGAAATGGAAATATCTTCACATGAAAACTAGACAGATGAATTCTCAGAAACGTCTTTGTGATGAGTGCATTCAACTCACAGACTTGAAGCCTCCTTTTGAAAGAACAGTTTCGAAACACTCTTTTTGTAGAATCTGCAAGTGGATATTTGGAGCGCTTTGAGGGCTATGCTGGAAAAGTAATATCTTCACCTAAAAACTAGACAGAAGCGTACTCAGAAACGTCTTTGTGACGTCTGCATTGAACTCACAGAGCTGAACCTTTCTTTTGATACAGAAGTTTTGAAACACTCTTTTCGTAGAATCTTCAAGTGGATGTATGGAGTGCTTTGAGGCCTATGCTGGAAAAGGAAATATCTTCACGTAGAAACTAGACAAAAGCATTCTCAGAAAGTTCCCTGTGCTTTGTGCATTCAACTCACAGAGTTGAACCTTCCTTTTGATAGAACAGTTTTGAAACACTCTCTTTGTGGGATCTGCAAGTGGCTATTTGGAGCGCTTTGAGGCCTATGCTGGAAAAGGAAATATCTTCACATAAAACCTAGACAGAGGTATTCCCAGAAAGTTTTTCTGATGTGCGCGTTCAACTCACCGAGTTGAACCTTCCTTTCGATACAGCAGTTTTGAAACACTCTTTTTGTAGTATCTGCGAGCGGATATTTGGAGTGCTTTGAGTGCTACACTGCAAAAGCAAATATCTTCACTTAGAATCTAGACAGAAGAATTTTCAGAGATTTCCCTAGGCTGTCTGCATTCAACTCACAGGGTTGAACCTTCCTTTTGATAGAACAGTTTTGAAACACTCTTGCGGTAGAAGCTGCAAGTCGATATTTGGAAGGTTTGGGGGCCTATCCTGGGAAAGGAAATATCTTCCCATCAAAACTAGATAGAAGCATTCTCAGAAACGTCTTTGTGATGTGCGCATTCTAGTCACAGAGTTGAAGCTTCCTTTGGATATAGCAGTTTTGAACCACTCTTTTAGTAGAATCTGCAAGTGGATGTTTGGAGAGCTAAGAGGCCAACACTGGAAAAGGAAATATCTTCACGTAAAAACTAGACGGAAGCATTCTCAGAAACTTCAATGGGCTTTACGCATTCAACTCACAGAATGCAATGTTCCTTTTGATAGCGCAGTTTTGAAACACTGTTTTGGTAGAATTTGCTAGAGGATGTTTGGAGCGATGTGAGGCCTTTGCTGGAAAAGGAAATATCTTCACATAGAACCTAGACAGAAGCATTCTCAGAAACTCCTTTGTGATGAGTGCATTCAAATCACAGACTTGAACCTTCGTTTTGAAAGAGCGGTTTTGAAACACTCTTTTTGTAGAATCTGCAAGTGGATATTTGGAGCGCTTTGAGGCCTATGCTGGAAAATGAAATATCTTCAGCTAAAAACTAGACGGAAGCATTCTCAGAAACTTCTTTGTGATGAGTGCATTCAACTCACAGAGTTGAAGCTTCCTTTTGATAGAGCAGTTTTGAAACACTCTTTTAGCAGCATCTGAAAGTGGATATTGGGAGCGCTTTGAGGCCAATGCTGGAAAACGAAATCTCATCACATAAAAACTCGACAGAAGCATTCTCTGAAACTTCTTTGTGATGAGTGCATTCAACTCACAGACTCGAACGTTTCTTTTGATAGAACAGTTTAGAAACACTCCTTTTGTAGAATCTGCAAGTGTTTATTTGGAGCGCTTTGAGGCCTATGTTGGAAAAGGACATATCTTCACATCAAAAGTAGACAGACGCATTCTCAGAAACTTCTTTGTGATGAGTGCATTGAACTCACAGAGTTGAACCTACCTATTGATAGAGAAGTTTTGAAACACCCTTTTTGTAGAATCTGCAAGTGAATATTTGGCGCGATTAGAGGCCTATGCTGGAAATGGAAATATCTTCACATGAAAACTAGACAGATGAATTCTCAGAAACGTCTTTGTGATGAGTGCATTCAACTCACAGACTTGAAGCCTCCTTTTGAAAGAGCAGTTTCGAAACACTCTTTTTGTAGAATCTGCAAGTGGATATTTGGAGCGCTTTGAGGGCTATTCTGGAAAAGTTAATATCTTCACCTAAAAACTAGACAGAAGCCTACTCAGAAACTTCTCTGTTATGTCTGCATTGAACTCACAGAGCTGAAGCTTCCTTTTGATAGAGCAGTTTTGAAACACACTTTTAGCAGCATCTGAAAGTGGATATTTGGAGCGCTTTGAGGCCAATGCTGGAAAACGAAATCTCATCACATAAAAACTCGACAGAAGCATTCTCTGAAACTTCTTTGTGATGAGTGCATTCAACTCACAGACTCGAACGTTTCTTTTGATAGAACAGTTTTGAAACACTCCTTTTGTAGAATCTGCAATTGTTTATTTGGAGCGCTTTGAGGCCTATGTTGGAAAAGGACATATCTTCACATCAAAAGTAGACAGACGCATTCTCAGAAACTTCTTTGTGATGAGTGCATTGAACTCACAGAGTTGAACCTACCTATTGATAGATAAGTTTGAGAAACCCTTTTTGTAGAATCTGCAAGTGAATATTTGGCGCGATTTGAGGCCTATGCTGGAAATGGAAATATCTTCACATGAAAACTAGACAGATGAATTCTCAGAAACGTCTTTGTGATGAGTGCATTCAACTCACAGACTTGAAGCCTCCTTTTGAAAGAACAGTTTCGAAACAATCCTTTTGTAGAATCTGCAAGTGGATATTTGCAGCGCTTTGAGGGCTATGCTGGAAAAGTAATATCTTCACCTAAAAACTAGACAGAAGCGTCCTCAGAAACTTCTTTGTGATGTCTGCATTGAACTCACAGAGCTGAACCTTTCTTTTGATACAGAAGTTTTGAAACACTCTTTTCGTAGAATCTTCAAGTGGATGTATGGAGTGCTTTGAGGCCTATGCTGGAAAAGGAAATATCTTCACGTAGAAACTAGACAAAAGCATTCTCAGAAAGTTCCCTGTGCTTTGTGCATTCAACTCACAGAGTTGAACATTCCCTTTGATAGAGCAGTTTTGAAACACTCTTTTTGTAGAATCTGCAAGTGGATATTTGGAGCGCTTTGAGGCCTATGCTGCCAAAGGAAATATCATTGCACACAAACTAGATTGAAGCGTTCTCAGAAACTACTTTGTGATGAGTGCATTCAACTCGCAGAGTTGAACCTTCCTTCCGATAGACCAGTTTTGAAACGCTGTTTTTGTAGAATCCGCAAGTGGCTATTTGGAGCTCTTTGAGGCTTATGCTGGAAAAGGAAATATCTTCATCTACAAAGTAGACAGAAGCATTCTCAGAAACTTCTTTGTCATGTGGGGATTGAACTCACAGAGTTCAACATTCCTTTTCATAGAGCAGTTTGGCAACACTCTTTTTGTGGAAAGTGCAAGTGGATATTTGGTGCGATGGCGGCATCTAGTGGATAAGGAAATACATTCAGATGAAAACAAGATCGAACCATTCTCAGAAACTTCTTTGTGATGACTGCATTCTACTCACAGAGTTGAACCTTCCTTTTGATAGAACAGTTTTGAAACACTCTCTTTGTGGAATCTGCAAGTGGCTATTTGGAGCGCTTTGAGGCCTATGCTGGAAAAGGAAATATCTTCACATAAAACCTAGACAGAAGTATTCCCAGAAAGTTTTTCTGATGTGCGCATTCAACTCACCGAGTTGAACCTTCCTTTCGATACAGCAGTTTTGAAACACTCTTTTTGTAGTATCTGCGAGCGGATATTTGGAGTGCTTTGAGTGCTACACTGCAAAAGCAAATATCTTCACTTAGAATCTTGACAGAAGAATTCTCAGAGATTTCCCTAGGCTGTCTGCATTCAACTCACAGGGTTGAAACTTCCTTTTGATAGAACAGTTTTGAAACACTCTTGTGGTAGAATCTGCAAGTCGATATTTGGAAGGTTTGGAGGCCTATCCTGGGAAAGGAAATATCTTCCCATCAAAACTAGATAGAAGCATTCTCAGAAACCTCTTTGTGATGTGCGCATTCAAGTCACAGAGTTGAAGCTTCCTTTGGATATAGCAGTTTTGAACCACTCTTTTAGTAGAATCTGCAAGTGGATGTTTGGAGAGCTAAGAGGCCAACACTGGAAAAGGAAATATCTTCACGTAAAAACTAGACGGCAGCATTCTCAGAAACTACAATGGGCTTTACGCATTCAACTCACAGAATGCAATGTTCCTTTTGATAGCGCAGATTTGAAACACTGTTTTGGTAGAATTTGCTAGAGGATGTTTGGAGCGATGTGAGGCCTTTGCTGGAAAAGGAAATATCTTCACATAGAACCTAGACAGAAGCATTCTCAGAAACTCCTTTGTGATGAGTGCATTCAAATCACAGACTTGAACCTTCGTTTTGAAAGAGCGGTTTTGAAACACTCTTTTTGTAGAATCTGCAAGTGGATATTTGGAGCGCTTTGAGGCCTATGCTGGAAAATGAAATATCTTCACGTAAAACCTAGACAGAAGTATTCCCAGAAAGTTTTTCTGATGTGCGCATTCAACTCACCGAGTTGAACCTTCCTTTAGATACAGCAGTTTTGAAACACTCTTTTTGTAGTATCTGCGAGGGGATATTTGGAGTGCTTTGAGTGCTACCCTGCAAAAGCAAATATCTTCACTTAGAATCTAGACAGAATAATTCTCAGAGATTTCCCTATGCTCTCTGCATTCAACTCACAGGATTGAACCTTCCTTTTGATAGAACAGTTTTGAAACACTCTTGCGGTAGAATCTGCAAGTCGATATTTGGAGCGCTTTGAGGCCTATGCTGGAAAATGAAATATCTTCACCTAAAAACTAGACGGAAGCATTCTCAGAAACTTCTTTGTGATGAGTGCATTCAACTCACAGAGTTGAAGCTTCCTTTTGATAGAGCAGTTTTGAAACACTCTTTTGGCAGCATCTGAAAGTGGATAATTGGAGCGCTTTGAGGCCAATGCTGGAAAACGAAATCTCATCACATAAAAACTCGACAGAAGCATTCTCTGAAACTTCTTTGTGATGATTGCATTCAACTCACAGACTCGAACGTTTCTTTTGATAGAACAGTTTTGAAACACTCCTTTTGTAGAATCTGCAAGTGTTTATTTGGAGCGCTTTGAGGCCTATGTTGGAAAAGGACATATCTTCACATCAAAAGTAGGCAGACGCATTCGCAGAAACTTCTTTGTGATGAGTGCATTGAACTCACAGAGTTGAACCTACCTATTGATAGAGAAGTTTTGAAACACCCTTTTTGTAGAATCTGCAAGTGAATATTTGGCGCGATTAGAGGCCTATGCTGGAAATGGAAATATCTTCACATGAAAACTAGACAGATGAATTCTCAGAAACGTCTTTGTGATGAGTGCATTCAACTAACAGACGTGAAGCCTGCTTTTGAAAGAGCCGTTTCGAAACACTCTTTTTGTAGAATCTGCAAGTGGATATTTGGAGCGCTTTGAGGGCTATGCTGGAAAAGTTAATATCTTCACCTAAAAACTAGACAGAAGCCTACTCAGAAACTTGTTTGTGATGTCTGCATTGAACTCACAGAGCTAAACCTTTCTTTTGATACAGAAGTTTTGAAACACTCTTTTCGTTGAATCTTCAAGTGGATGTATGGAGTGCTTTGAGGCCTATGCTGGAAAAGGAAATATCTTCACGTAGAAACTAGACAAAAGCATTCTCAGAAAGTTCCCTGTGCTTTGTGCATTCAACTGACGCAGTTGGACACGCCCTTGGATAGAGCAGTTTTGAAACACTCTTTTTGTAGAATCTGCAAGTGGATATTTGGAGCGCTTTGAGGCCTATGCTGCCAAAGGAAATATCATTGCACACAAACTAGATGGAAGCGTTCTCAGAAACTACTTTGTGATGAGTGCATTCAACTCGCAGAGTTGAACCTTCCTTTCGATAGACCAGTTTTGAAACGCTGTTTTTGTAGAATCCGCAAGTGGCTATTTGGAGCTCTTTGAGGCTTATGCTGGAAAAGGAAATATCTTCAACTACAAAGTAGACAGAAGCATTCTCAGAAACTTCTTTGTCATGTGGGGATTGAACTCACAGAGTTGAACATTCCTTTTCATAGAGCAGTTTTGCAACACCCTTTCGGTGGAAAGTGAAAGTGCTTATTTGGTGTGATGGCGGCATCTAGTGTATAAGGAAATACATTCAAATGAAAACAAGATCGAAAAATTCTCAGAAACTTGTTTGTGATGACTGCATTCTACTCACAGAGTTGAACCTTCCTTTTGATAGAACAGTTTTGAAACACTCTTTTTGTGGAATCTGCAAGTGGCTATTTGGAGCGCTTTGAGGCCTATGCTGGAAAAGGAAATATCTTCACATAAAACCTAGACAGAAGTATTCCCAGAAAGTTTTTCTGATGTGCGCATTCAACTCACCGAGTTGAACCTTCCTTTCGATACAGCAGTTTTGAAACACTCTTTTTGTAGTGTCTGCGAGTGGATATTTGGAGTGCTTTGAGTGCTACAATGCAGAAGCAAATATCTTCACTTAGAATCTAGACAGAAGAATTCTCAGAGACTTCCCTGGGCTCTCTGCATTCAACTCACAGAGTTGAACCTTCCTTTTGATAGAACAGTTTTGAAACACTCTTGTGGTAGAATCTGCAAGTCGATATTTGGAACGTTTGGAGGCCTATCCTGGGAAAGGAAATATCTTCCCATCAAAACTAGATAGAAGCATTCTCAGAAACGTCTTTGTGATGTGCGCATTCAAGTCACAGAGTTGAAGCTTCCTTTGGATATAGCAGTTTTGAACCACTCTTTTAGTAGAATCTGCAAGTGGATGTTTGGAGAGCTAAGAGGCCAACACTGGAAAAGGAAACATCTTTACGTAAAAACTAGACGGAAGCATTCTCAGAAACTTCAATGGGCTTTACGCATTCAACTCACAGAATGCAATGTTCCTTTTGAGAGCGCAGTTTTAAAACACTGTTTTTGTAGAATTTGCTAGAGGATGTTTGGAGCGATGTGAGGCCTTTGCTGGAAAAGGAAATATCTTCACATACAACCTAGACAGAAGCATTCTCAGAAACTCCTTTGTGATGAGTGCATTCGAATCACAGACTTGAACCTTCGTTTTGTTAGAGCGGTTTTGAAACACTCTTTTTGTAGAATCTGCAAGTGGATATTTGGAGCGTTTTGAGGCCTATGCTGGAAAATGAAATATCTTCACCTAAAAACCAGACGGAAGCATTCTCAGAAACTTCTTTGTGATGAGTGCATTCAACTCACAGAGTTAAAGCTTCCTTTTGATAGAGCAGTTTTGAAACACTCTTTTAGCAGCATCTGAAAGTGGGTATTTGGAGCGCTTTGAGGCCAAGGCTGGAAAACGAAATATCATCACATAAAAACTCGACAGAAGCATTCTCTGAATCTTCTTTGTGATGAGTGCGTTCAACTCACAGACTCGAGCGTTTCTTTTGATAGAACAGTTTTGAAACACTCCTTTTGTAGAATCTGCAAGTGTTTATTTGGAGCGCTTTGAGGCCTATGTTGGAAAAGGACATATCTTCACATCAAAAGTACACAGACGCATTCTCAGAAACTTCTTTGTGATGAGTGCATTGAACTCGCAGAGTTGAACCTACTTATTGATAGAGAAGTTTTGAAACACCCTTTTTGTAGAATCTGCAAGTGAATATTTGGTGCGATTTGAGGCCTATGCTGGAAATGGAAATATCTTCACATGAAAACTAGACAGATGAATTCTCAGAAACGTCTTTGTGATGAGTGCATTCAACTAACAGACTTGAAGCCTCCTTTTGAAAGAACAGTTTCGAAACACTCTTTTTGTAGAATCTGCAAGTGGATATTTGCAGCGATTTGAGGGCTATGCTGCAAAAGTAATATCTTCACCTAAAAACTAGACAGAAGCGAACTCAGAAACTTCTTTGTGACGTCTGCATTGAACTCACAGAGCTGAACCTTTCTTTTGATACAGAAGTTTTGAAACACTCTTTTCGTAGAATCTTCAAGTGGATGTATGGAGTGCTTTGAGGCCTGTGCTGGAAAAGGAAATATCTTCACGTAGAAACTAGATAAAAGCATTCTCAGAAGGTTCCCTGTGCTTTGTGCATTCAACTCACAGAGTTGAACATTCCCTTTGATAGAGCAGTTTTGAAACACTCTTTTTGTAGAATCTGCAAGTGGATATTTGGAGCGCTTTGAGGCCTATGCTGCCAAAGGAAATATCCTTGCACACAAACTAGATGGAAGCGTTCTCAGAAACTACTTTGTGATGAGTGCATTCAATTCGCAGAGTTGAACCTTCCTTTCGATAGACCAGTTTTGAAACGCTGTTTTTGTAGACTCCGCAAGTGGCTATTTGGAGCTCTTTGAGGCTTATGCTGGAAAAGGAAATATCTTCATCTACAAAGTAGACAGAAGCATTCTCAGAAACTTCTTTGTCATGTGGGGATTGAACTCACAGTGTTGAACATTCCTTTTCACAGAGCAGTTTGGCAACACTCTTTTAGTGGAAAGTGCAAGTGGATACTTGGTGCGATGGCGGCATCTAGTGGATAAGGAAATACATTCAGATGAAAACAAGATCGAACCATTCTCAGAAACTTCTTTGTGATGACTGCATTCTACTCACAGAGTTGAACCTTCCTTTTGATAGAACAGTTTTGAAACACTCTCTTTGTGGGATCTGCAAGTGGCTATTTGGAGCGCTTTGAGGCCTATGCTGGAAAAGGAATTATCTTCACATAAAACCTAGACAGAAGTATTCCCAGAAAGTTTTCCTGATTTGCGCATTCAACTCACCGAGTTGAACCTTCCTTTCGATACAGCAGTTTTGAAACACTCTTTTTGTAGTATCTGCGAGCGGATATTTGGAGTGCTTTGAGTGCTACACTGCAAAAGCAAATATCTTCACTTAGAATCTAGACAGAAGAATTCTCAGAGATTTCCCTAGGCTGTCTGCATTCAACTCACAGGGTTGAACCTTCCTTTTGATAGAACAGTTTTGAAACACTCTTGCGGTAGAAGCTGCAAGTCGATATTTGGAACGTTTGGAGGCCTATCCTGGGAAAGGAAATATCTTCCCATCAAAACTAGATAGAAGCATTCTCAGAAACGTCTTTGTGATGTGCGCATTCCAGTCACAGAGTTGAAGCTTCCTTTGGATATAGCAGTTTTGAACCACTCTTTTAGTAGAATCTGCAAGTGGATGTTTGGAGAGCTAAGAGGCCAACAGTGGAAAAGGAAATATCTTCACGTAACAACTAGACGGAAGCATTCTCAGAAACTTCAATGGGCTTTACGCATTCAACTCACAGAATGCAATGTTCCTTTTGAGAGCGCAGTTTTAAAACACTGTTTTTGTAGAATTTGCTAGAGGATGTTTGGAGCGATGTGAGGCCTTTGCTGGAAAAGGAAATATCTTCACATAGAACCTAGACAGAAGCATTCTCACAACCTCCTTTGTGATGAGTGCATTCAAATCACAGACTTGAACCTTCGTTTTGAAAGAGCGGTTTTGAAACACTCTTTTTGTAGAATCTGCAAGTGGATATTTGGAGCGCTTTGAGGCCTATGCTGGAAAATGAAATATCTTCACCTAAAAACTAGACGGAAGCATTCTCAGAAACTTCTTTGTGATGAGTGCGTTCAACTCACAGAGTTGAAGCATCCTTTTGATAGAGCAGTTTTGAAACACTCTTTTAGCAGCATCTGAAAGTGGATATTTGGAGCGCTTTGAGGCCAGTGCTGGAAAAGGAAATCTCATCACATAAAAACTCGACAGAAGCATTCTCTGAAACTTCTTTGTGATGAGTGCATTCAACTCACAGACTCGAACGTTTCTTTTGATAGAACAGTTTTGAAACACTCCTTTTGTAGAATCTGCAAGTGTTTATTTGGAGCGCTTTGAGGCCTATGTTGGAAAAGGACATATCTTCACATCAAAAGTAGACACACGCATTCTCAGAAACTTCTTTGTGATGAGTGCATTGAACTCACAGCTTTGAACCTACCTATTGATAGAGAAGTTTTGAAACACCCTTTTTGTAGAATCTGCAAGTGAATATTTGGCGCGATTAGAGGCCTATGCTGGAAATGGAAATATCTTCACATGAAAACTAGACAGATGAATTCTCAGAAACGTCTTTGTGATGAGTGCATTCAACTCACAGACTTGAAGCCTCCTTTTGAAAGAACAGTTTCGAAACACTCTTTTTGTAGAATCTGCAAGTGGATATTTGGAGCGCTTTGAGGGCTATGCTGGAAAAGTAATATCTTCACCTAAAAACTAGACAGAAGCGTACTCAGAAACGTCTTTGTGACGTCTGCATTGAACTCACAGAGCTGAACCTTTCTTTTGATACAGAAGTTTTGAAACACTCTTTTCGTAGAATCTTCAAGTTGATGTATGGAGTGCTTTGAGGCCTATGCTGGAAAAGGAAATATCTTCACGTAGAAACTAGACAAAAGCATTCTCAGAAAGTTCCCTGTGCTTTGTGCATTCAACTCACAGAGTTGAACCTTCCTTTTGATAGAACAGTTTTGAAACACTCTCTTTGTGGGATCTGCAAGTGGCTATTTGGAGCGCTTTGAGGCCTATGCTGGAAAAGGAAATATCTTCACATAAAACCTAGACAGAAGTATTCCCAGAAAGTTTTTCTGATGTGCGCGTTCAACTCACCGAGTTGAACCTTCCTTTCGATACAGCAGTTTTGAAACACTCTTTTTGTAGTATCTGCGAGCGGATATTTGGAGTGCTTTGAGTGCTACACTGCAAAAGCAAATATCTTCACTTAGAATCTAGACAGAAGAATTTTCAGAGATTTCCCTAGGCTGTCTGCATTCAACTCACAGGGTTGAACCTTCCTTTTGATAGAACAGTTTTGAAACACTCTTGCGGTAGAAGCTGCAAGTCGATATTTGGAAGGTTTGGAGGCCTATCCTGGGAAAGGAAATATCTTCCCATCAAAACTAGATAGAAGCATTCTCAGAAACGTCTTTGTGATGTGCGCATTCAAGTCACAGAGTTGAAGCTTCCTTTGGATATAGCAGTTTTGAACCACTCTTTTAGTAGAATCTGCAAGTGGATGTTTGGAGAGCTAAGAGGCCAACACTGGAAAAGGAAATATCTTCACGTAAAAACTAGACGGAAGCATTCTCAGAAACTTCAATGGGCTTTATGCATTCAACTCACAGAATGCAATGTTCCTTTTGATAGCGCAGTTTTGAAACACTGCTTTGGTAGAATTTGCTAGAGGATGTTTGGAGCGATGTGAGGCCTTTGCTGGAAAAGGAAATATCTTCACATAGAACCTAGACAGAAGCATTCTCAGAAACTCCTTTGTGATGAGTGCATTCAAATCACAGACTTGAACCTTCGTTTTGAAAGAGCGGTTTTGAAACACTCTTTTTGTAGAATCTGCAAGTGGATATTTGGAGCGCTTTTAGGCCTATGCTGGAAAATGAAATATCTTCAGCTAAAAACTAGACGGAAGCATTCTCAGAAACTTCTTTGGGATGAGTGCATTCAACTCACAGAGTTGAAGCTTCCTTTTGATAGAGCAGTTTTGAAACACTCTTTTAGCAGCATCTGAAAGTGGATATTTGGAGCGCTTTGAGGCCAATGCTGGAAAACGAAATCTCATCACATAAAAACTCGACAGAAGCATTCTCTGAAACTTCTTTGTGATGAGTGCATTCAACTCACAGACTCGAACGTTTCTTTTGATAGAACAGTTTAGAAACACTCCTTTTGTAGAATCTGCAAGTGTTTATTTGGAGCGCTTTGAGGCCTATGTTGGAAAAGGACATATCTTCACATCAAAAGTAGACAGACGCATTCTCAGAAACTTCTTTGTGATGAGTGCATTGAACTCACAGAGTTGAACCTACCTATTGATAGAGAAGTTTTGAAACACCCTTTTTGTAGAATCTGCAAGTGAATATTTGGCGCGATTAGAGGCCTATGCTGGAAATGGAAATATCTTCACATGAAAACTAGACAGATGAATTCTCAGAAACGTCTTTGTGATGAGTGCATTCAACTCACAGACTTGAAGCCTCCTTTTGAAAGAGCAGTTTCGAAACACTCTTTTTGTAGAATCTGCAAGTGGATATTTGGAGCGCTTTGAGGGCTATGCTGGAAAAGTTAATATCTTCACCTAAAAACTAGACAGAAGCCTACTCAGAAACTTCTCTGTTATGTCTGCATTGAACTCACAGAGCTGAAGCTTCCTTTTGATAGAGCAGTTTTGAAACACACTTTTAGCAGCATCTGAAAGTGGATATTTGGAGCGCTTTGAGGCCAATGCTGGAAAACGAAATCTCATCACATAAAAACTCGACAGAAGCATTCTCTGAAACTTCTTTGTGATGAGTGCATTCAACTCACAGACTCGAACGTTTCTTTTGATAGAACAGTTTTGAAACACTCCTTTTGTAGAATCTGCAATTGTTTATTTGGAGCGCTTTGAGGCCTATGTTGGAAAAGGACATATCTTCACATCAAAAGTAGACAGACGCATTCTCAGAAACTTCTTTGTGATGAGTGCATTGAACTCACAGAGTTGAACCTACCTATTGATAGATAAGTTTGAGAAACCCTTTTTGTAGAATCTGCAAGTGAATATTTGGCGCGATTTGAGGCCTATGCTGGAAATGGAAATATCTTCACATGAAAACTAGACAGATGAATTCTCAGAAACGTCTTTGTGATGAGTGCATTCAACTCACAGACTTGAAGCCTCCTTTTGAAAGAACAGTTTCGAAACAATCCTTTTGTAGAATCTGCAAGTGGATATTTGCAGCGCTTTGAGGGCTATGCTGGAAAAGTAATATCTTCACCTAAAAACTAGACAGAAGCGTCCTCAGAAACTTCTTTGTGATGTCTGCATTGAACTCACAGAGCTGAACCTTTCTTTTGATACAGAAGTTTTGAAACACTCTTTTCGTAGAATCTTCAAGTGGATGTATGGAGTGCTTTGAGGCCTATGCTGGAAAAGCAAATATCTTCACGTAGAAACTAGACAAAAGCATTCTCAGAAAGTTCCCTGTGCTTTGTGCATTCAACTCACAGAGTTGAACATTCCCTTTGATAGAGCAGTTTTGAAACACTCTTTTTGTAGAATCTGCAAGTGGATATTTGGAGCGCTTTGAGGCCTATGCTGCCAAAGGAAATATCATTGCACACAAACTAGATGGAAGCGTTCTCAGAAACTACTTTGTGATGAGTGCATTCAACTCGCAGAGTTGAACCTTCCTTCCGATAGACCAGTTTTGAAACGCTGTTTTTGTAGAATCCGCAAGTGGCTATTTGGAGCTCTTTGAGGCTTATGCTGGAAAAGGAAATATCTTCATCTACAAAGTAGACAGAAGCATTCTCAGAAACTTCTTTGTCATGTGGGGATTGAACTCACAGAGTTCAACATTCCTTTTCATAGAGCAGTTTGGCAACACTCTTTTTGTGGAAAGTGCAAGTGGATATTTGGTGCGATGGCGGCATCTAGTGGATAAGGAAATACATTCAGATGAAAACAAGATCGAACCATTCTCAGAAACTTCTTTGTGATGACTGCATTCTACTCACAGAGTTGAACCTTCCTTTTGATAGAACAGTTTTGAAACACTCTCTTTGTGGAATCTGCAAGTGGCTATTTGGAGCGCTTTGAGGCCTATGCTGGAAAAGGAAATATCTTCACATAAAACCTAGACAGAAGTATTCCCAGAAAGTTTTTCTGATGTGCGCATTCAACTCACCGAGTTGAACCTTCCTTTCGATACAGCAGTTTTGAAACACTCTTTTTGTAGTATCTGCGAGCGGATATTTGGAGTGCTTTGAGTGCTACACTGCAAAAGCAAATATCTTCACTTAGAATCTTGACAGAAGAATTCTCAGAGATTTCCCTAGGCTGTCTGCATTCAACTCACAGGGTTGAACCTTCCTTTTGATAGAACAGTTTTGAAACACTCTTGCGGTAGAATCTGCAAGTCGATATTTGGAAGGTTTGGAGGCCTATCCTGGGAAAGGAAATATCTTCCCATCAAAACTACATAGAAGCATTCTCAGAAACCTCTTTGTGATGTGCGCATTCAAGTCACAGAGTTGAAGCTTCCTTTGGATATAGCAGTTTTGAACCACTCTTTTAGTAGAATCTGCAAGTGGATGTTTGGAGAGCTAAGAGGCCAACACTGGAAAAGGAAATATCTTCACGTAAAAACTAGACGGCAGCATTCTCAGAAACTACAATGGGCTTTACGCATTCAACTCACAGAATGCAATGTTCCTTTTGATAGCGCAGATTTGAAACACTGTTTTGGTAGAATTTGCTAGAGGATGTTTGGAGCGATGTGAGGCCTTTGCTGGAAAAGGAAATATCTTCACATAGAACCTAGACAGAAGCATTCTCAGAAACTCCTTTGTGATGAGTGCATTCAAATCACAGACTTGAACCTTCGTTTTGAAAGAGCGGTTTTGAAACACTCTTTTTGTAGAATCTGCAAGTGGATATTTGGAGCGCTTTGAGGCCTATGCTGGAAAATGAAATATCTTCACGTAAAACCTAGACAGAAGTATTCCCAGAAAGTTTTTCTGATGTGCGCATTCAACTCACCGAGTTGAACCTTCCTTTAGATACAGCAGTTTTGAAACACTCTTTTTGTAGTATCTGCGAGGGGATATTTGGAGTGCTTTGAGTGCTACCCTGCAAAAGCAAATATCTTCACTTAGAATCTAGACAGAATAATTCTCAGAGATTTCCCTATGCTCTCTGCATTCAACTCACAGGATTGAACCTTCCTTTTGATAGAACAGTTTTGAAACACTCTTGCGGTAGAATCTGCAAGTCGATATTTGGAGCGCTTTGAGGCCTATGCTGGAAAATGAAATATCTTCACCTAAAAACTAGACGGAAGCATTCTCAGAAACTTCTTTGTGATGAGTGCATTCAACTCACAGAGTTGAAGCTTCCTTTTGATAGAGCAGTTTTGAAACACTCTTTTGGCAGCATCTGAAAGTGGATAATTGGAGCGCTTTGGGGCCAATGCTGGAAAACGAAATCTCATCACATAAAAACTCGACAGAAGCATTCTCTGAAACTTCTTTGTGATGATTGCATTCAACTCACAGACTCGAACGTTTCTTTTGATAGAACAGTTTTGAAACACTCCTTTTGTAGAATCTGCAAGTGTTTATTTGGAGCGCTTTGAGGCCTATGTTGGAAAAGGACATATCTTCACATCAAAAGTAGGCAGACGCATTCGCAGAAACTTCTTTGTGATGAGTGCATTGAACTCACAGAGTTGAACCTACCTATTGATAGAGAAGTTTTGAAACACCCTTTTTGTAGAATCTGCAAGTGAATATTTGGCGCGATTAGAGGCCTATGCTGGAAATGGAAATATCTTCACATGAAAACTAGACAGATGAATTCTCAGAAACGTCTTTGTGATGAGTGCATTCAACTAACAGACGTGAAGCCTGCTTTTGAAAGAGCCGTTTCGAAACACTCTTTTTGTAGAATCTGCAAGTGGATATTTGGAGCGCTTTGAGGGCTATGCTGGAAAAGTTAATATCTTCACCTAAAAACTAGACAGAAGCGTCCTCAGAAACTTCTTTGTGATGTCTGCATTGAACTCACAGAGCTGAACCTTTCTTTTGATACAGAAGTTTTGAAACACTCTTTTCGTTGAATCTTCAAGTGGATGTATGGAGTGCTTTGAGGCCTATGCTGGAAAAGGAAATATCTTCACGTAGAAACTAGACAAAAGCATTCTCAGAAAGTTCCCTGTGCTTTGTGCATTCAACTGACGCAGTTGGACACGCCCTTGGATAGAGCAGTTTTGAAACACTCTTTTTGTAGAATCTGCAAGTGGATATTTGGAGCGCTTTGAGGCCTATGCTGCCAAAGGAAATATCATTGCACACAAACTAGATGGAAGCGTTCTCAGAAACTACTTTGTGATGAGTGCATTCAACTCGCAGAGTTGAACCTTCCTTTCGATAGACCAGTTTTGAAACGCTGTTTTTGTAGAATCCGCAAGTGGCTATTTGGAGCTCTTTGAGGCTTATGCTGGAAAAGGAAATATCTTCAACTACAAAGTAGACAGAAGCATTCTCAGAAACTTCTTTGTCATGTGGGGATTGAACTCACAGAGTTGAACATTCCTTTTCATAGAGCAGTTTTGCAACACCCTTTCGGTGGAAAGTGAAAGTGCTTATTTGGTGTGATGGCGGCATCTAGTGTATAAGGAAATACATTCAAATGAAAACAAGATCGAAAAATTCTCAGAAACTTGTTTGTGATGACTGCATTCTACTCACAGAGTTGCACCTTCCTTTTGATAGAACAGTTTTGAAACACTCTTTTTGTGGAATCTGCAAGTGGCTATTTGGAGCGCTTTGAGGCCTATGCTGGAAAAGGAAATATCTTCACATAAAACCTAGACAGAAGTATTCCCAGAAAGTTTTTCTGATGTGCGCATTCAACTCACCGAGTTGAACCTTCCTTTCGATACAGCAGTTTTGAAACACTCTTTTTGTAGTGTCTGCGAGTGGATATTTGGAGTGCTTTGAGTGCTACAATGCAGAAGCAAATATCTTCACTTAGAATCTAGACAGAAGAATTCTCAGAGACTTCCCTGGGCTCTCTGCATTCAACTCACAGAGTTGAACCTTCCTTTTGATAGAACAGTTTTGAAACACTCTTGTGGTAGAATCTGCAAGTCGATATTTGGAACGTTTGGAGGCCTATCCTGGGAAAGGAAATATCTTCCCATCAAAACTAGATAGAAGCATTCTCAGAAACGTCTTTGTGATGTGCGCATTCAAGTCACAGAGTTGAAGCTTCCTTTGGATATAGCAGTTTTGAACCACTCTTTTAGTAGAATCTGCAAGTGGATGTTTGGAGAGCTAAGAGGCCAACACTGGAAAAGGAAACATCTTTACGTAAAAACTAGACGGAAGCATTCTCAGAAACTTCAATGGGCTTTACGCATTCAACTCACAGAATGCAATGTTCCTTTTGAGAGCGCAGTTTTAAAACACTGTTTTTGTAGAATTTGCTAGAGGATGTTTGGAGCGATGTGAGGCCTTTGCTGGAAAAGGAAATATCTTCACATACAACCTAGACAGAAGCATTCTCAGAAACTCCTTTGTGATGAGTGCATTCGAATCACAGACTTGAACCTTCGTTTTGTTAGAGCGGTTTTGAAACACTCTTTTTGTAGAATCTGCAAGTGGATATTTGGAGCGTTTTGAGGCCTATGCTGGAAAATGAAATATCTTCACCTAAAAACCAGACGGAAGCATTCTCAGAAACTTCTTTGTGATGAGTGCATTCAACTCACAGAGTTAAAGCTTCCTTTTGATAGAGCAGTTTTGAAACACTCTTTTAGCAGCATCTGAAAGTGGGTATTTGGAGCGCTTTGAGGCCAAGGCTGGAAAACGAAATATCATCACATAAAAACTCGACAGAAGCATTCTCTGAATCTTCTTTGTGATGAGTGCGTTCAACTCACAGACTCGAGCGTTTCTTTTGATAGAACAGTTTTGAAACACTCCTTTTGTAGAATCTGCAAGTGTTTATTTGGAGCGCTTTGAGGCCTATGTTGGAAAAGGACATATCTTCACATCAAAAGTACACAGACGCATTCTCAGAAACTTCTTTGTGATGAGTGCATTGAACTCGCAGAGTTGAACCTACTTATTGATAGAGAAGTTTTGAAACACCCTTTTTGTAGAATCTGCAAGTGAATATTTGGTGCGATTTGAGGCCTATGCTGGAAATGGAAATATCTTCACATGAAAACTAGACAGATGAATTCTCAGAAACGTCTTTGTGATGAGTGCATTCAACTAACAGACTTGAAGCCTCCTTTTGAAAGAACAGTTTCGAAACACTCTTTTTGTAGAATCTGCAAGTGGATATTTGCAGCGATTTGAGGGCTATGCTGCAAAAGTAATATCTTCACCTAAAAACTAGACAGAAGCGAACTCAGAAACTTCTTTGTGACGTCTGCATTGAACTCACAGAGCTGAACCTTTCTTTTGATACAGAAGTTTTGAAACACTCTTTTCGTAGAATCTTCAAGTGGATGTATGGAGTGCTTTGAGGCCTGTGCTGGAAAAGGAAATATCTTCACGTAGAAACTAGATAAAAGCATTCTCAGAAGGTTCCCTGTGCTTTGTGCATTCAACTCACAGAGTTGAACATTCCCTTTGATAGAGCAGTTTTGAAACACTCTTTTTGTAGAATCTGCAAGTGGATATTTGGAGCGCTTTGAGGCCTATGCTGCCAAAGGAAATATCCTTGCACACAAACTAGATGGAAGCGTTCTCAGAAACTACTTTGTGATGAGTGCATTCAATTCGCAGAGTTGAACCTTCCTTTCGATAGACCAGTTTTGAAACGCTGTTTTTGTAGACTCCGCAAGTGGCTATTTGGAGCTCTTTGAGGCTTATGCTGGAAAAGGAAATATCTTCATCTACAAAGTAGACAGAAGCATTCTCAGAAACTTCTTTGTCATGTGGGGATTGAACTCACAGAGTTGAACATTCCTTTTCACAGAGCAGTTTGGCAACACTCTTTTAGTGGAAAGTGCAAGTGGATACTTGGTGCGATGGCGGCATCTAGTGGATAAGGAAATACATTCAGATGAAAACAAGATCGAACCATTCTCAGAAACTTCTTTGTGATGACTGCATTCTACTCACAGAGTTGAACCTTCCTTTTGATAGAACAGTTTTGAAACACTCTCTTTGTGGGATCTGCAAGTGGCTATTTGGAGCGCTTTGAGGCCTATGCTGGAAAAGGAAATATCTTCACATAAAACCTAGACAGAAGTATTCCCAGAAAGTTTTCCTGATTTGCGCATTCAACTCACCGAGTTGAACCTTCCTTTCGATACAGCAGTTTTGAAACACTCTTTTTGTAGTATCTGCGAGCGGATATTTGGAGTGCTTTGAGTGCTACACTGCAAAAGCAAATATCTTCACTTAGAATCTAGACAGAAGAATTCTCAGAGATTTCCCTAGGCTGTCTGCATTCAACTCACAGGGTTGAACCTTCCTTTTGATAGAACAGTTTTGAAACACTCTTGCGGTAGAAGCTGCAAGTCGATATTTGGAACGTTTCGAGGCCTATCCTGGGAAAGGAAATATCTTCCCATCAAAACTAGATAGAAGCATTCTCAGAAACCTCTTTGTGATGTGCGCATTCCAGTCACAGAGTTGAAGCTTCCTTTGGATATAGCAGTTTTGAACCACTCTTTTAGTAGAATCTGCAAGTGGATGTTTGGAGAGCTAAGAGGCCAACACTGGAAAAGGAAATATCTTCACGTAACAACTAGACGGAAGCATTCTCAGAAACTTCAATGGGCTTTACGCATTCAACTCACAGAATGCAATGTTCCTTTTGAGAGCGCAGTTTTAAAACACTGTTTTTGTAGAATTTGCTAGAGGATGTTTGGAGCGATGTGAGGCCTTTGCTGGAAAAGGAAATATCTTCACATAGAACCTAGACAGAAGCATTCTCACAACCTCCTTTGTGATGAGTGCATTCAAATCACAGACTTGAACCTTCGTTTTGAAAGAGCGGTTTTGAAACACTCTTTTTGTAGAATCTGCAAGTGGATATTTGGAGCGCTTTGAGGCCTATGCTGGAAAATGAAATATCTTCACCTAAAAACTAGACGGAAGCATTCTCAGAAACTTCTTTGTGATGAGTGCGTTCAACTCACAGAGTTGAAGCATCCTTTTGATAGAGCAGTTTTGAAACACTCTTTTAGCAGCATCTGAAAGTGGATATTTGGAGCGCTTTGAGGCCAGTGCTGGAAAAGGAAATCTCATCACATAAAAACTCGACAGAAGCATTCTCTGAAACTTCTTTGTGATGAGTGCATTCAACTCACAGACTCGAACGTTTCTTTTGATAGAACAGTTTTGAAACACTCCTTTTGTAGAATCTGCAAGTGTTTATTTGGAGCGCTTTGAGGCCTATGTTGGAAAAGGACATATCTTCACATCAAAAGTAGACACACGCATTCTCAGAAACTTCTTTGTGATGAGTGCATTGAACTCACAGCTTTGAACCTACCTATTGATAGAGAAGTTTTGAAACACCCTTTTTGTAGAATCTGCAAGTGAATATTTGGCGCGATTAGAGGCCTATGCTGGAAATGGAAATATCTTCACATGAAAACTAGACAGATGAATTCTCAGAAACGTCTTTGTGATGAGTGCATTCAACTCACAGACTTGAAGCCTCCTTTTGAAAGAACAGTTTCGAAACACTCTTTTTGTAGAATCTGCAAGTGGATATTTGGAGCGCTTTGAGGGCTATGCTGGAAAAGTAATATCTTCACCTAAAAACTAGACAGAAGCGTACTCAGAAACGTCTTTGTGACGTCTGCATTGAACTCACAGAGCTGAACCTTTCTTTTGATACAGAAGTTTTGAAACACTCTTTTCGCAGAATCTTCAAGTTGATGTATGGAGTGCTTTGAGGCCTATGCTGGAAAAGGAAATATCTTCACGTAGAAACTAGACAAAAGCATTCTCAGAAAGTTCCCTGTGCTTTGTGCATTCAACTCACAGAGTTGAACCTTCCTTTTGATAGAACAGTTTTGAAACACTCTCTTTGTGGGATCTGCAAGTGGCTATTTGGAGCGCTTTGAGGCCTATGCTGGAAAAGGAAATATCTTCACATAAAACCTAGACAGAAGTATTCCCAGAAAGTTTTTCTGATGTGCGCGTTCAACTCACCGAGTTGAACCTTCCTTTCGATACAGCAGTTTTGAAACACTCTTTTTGTAGTATCTGCGAGCGGATATTTGGAGTGCTTTGAGTGCTACACTGCAAAAGCAAATATCTTCACTTAGAATCTAGACAGAAGAATTTTCAGAGATTTCCCTAGGCTGTCTGCATTCAACTCACAGGGTTGAACCTTCCTTTTGATAGAACAGTTTTGAAACACTCTTGCGGTAGAAGCTGCAAGTCGATATTTGGAAGGTTTGGAGGCCTATCCTGGGAAAGGAAATATCTTCCCATCAAAACTAGATAGAAGCATTCTCAGAAACGTCTTTGTGATGTGCGCATTCAAGTCACAGAGTTGAAGCTTCCTTTGGATATAGCAGTTTTGAACCACTCTTTTAGTAGAATCTGCAAGTGGATGTTTGGAGAGCTAAGAGGCCAACACTGGAAAAGGAAATATCTTCACGTAAAAACTAGACGGAAGCATTCTCAGAAACTTCAATGGGCTTTACGCATTCAACTCACAGAATGCAATGTTCCTTTTGATAGCGCAGTTTTGAAACACTGCTTTGGTAGAATTTGCTAGAGGATGTTTGGAGCGATGTGAGGCCTTTGCTGGAAAAGGAAATATCTTCACATAGAACCTAGACAGAAGCATTCTCAGAAACTCCTTTGTGATGAGTGCATTCAAATCACAGACTTGAACCTTCGTTTTGAAAGAGCGGTTTTGAAACACTCTTTTTGTAGAATCTGCAAGTGGATATTTGGAGCGCTTTGAGGCCTATGCTGGAAAATGAAATATCTTCAGCTAAAAACTAGACGGAAGCATTCTCAGAAACTTCTTTGTGATGAGTGCATTCAACTCACAGAGTTGAAGCTTCCTTTTGATAGAGCAGTTTTGAAACACTCTTTTAGCAGCATCTGAAAGTGGATATTTGGAGCGCTTTGAGGCCAATGCTGGAAAACGAAATCTCATCACATAAAAACTCGACAGAAGCATTCTCTGAAACTTCTTTGTGATGAGTGCATTCAACTCACAGACTCGAACGTTTCTTTTGATAGAACAGTTTAGAAACACTCCTTTTGTAGAATCTGCAAGTGTTTATTTGGAGCGCTTTGAGGCCTATGTTGGAAAAGGACATATCTTCACATCAAAAGTAGACAGACGCATTCTCAGAAACTTCTTTGTGATGAGTGCATTGAACTCACAGAGTTGAACCTACCTATTGATAGAGAAGTTTTGAAACACCCTTTTTGTAGAATCTGCAAGTGAATATTTGGCGCGATTAGAGGCCTATGCTGGAAATGGAAATATCTTCACATGAAAACTAGACAGATGAATTCTCAGAAACGTCTTTGTGATGAGTGCATTCAACTCACAGACTTGAAGCCTCCTTTTGAAAGAGCAGTTTCGAAACACTCTTTTTGTAGAATCTGCAAGTGGATATTTGGAGCGCTTTGAGGGCTATGCTGGAAAAGTTAATATCTTCACCTAAAAACTAGACAGAAGCCTACTCAGAAACTTCTCTGTTATGTCTGCATTGAACTCACAGAGCTGAAGCTTCCTTTTGATAGAGCAGTTTTGAAACACACTTTTAGCAGCATCTGAAAGTGGATATTTGGAGCGCTTTGAGGCCAATGCTGGAAAACGAAATCTCATCACATAAAAACTCGACAGAAGCATTCTCTGAAACTTCTTTGTGATGAGTGCATTCAACTCACAGACTCGAACGTTTCTTTTGATAGAACAGTTTTGAAACACTCCTTTTGTAGAATCTGCAATTGTTTATTTGGAGCGCTTTGAGGCCTATGTTGGAAAAGGACATATCTTCACATCAAAAGTAGACAGACGCATTCTCAGAAACTTCTTTGTGATGAGTGCATTGAACTCACAGAGTTGAACCTACCTATTGATAGATAAGTTTGAGAAACTCTTTTTGTAGAATCTGCAAGTGAATATTTGGCGCGATTTGAGGCCTATGCTGGAAATGGAAATATCTTCACATGAAAACTAGACAGATGAATTCTCAGAAACGTCTTTGTGATGAGTGCATTCAACTCACAGACTTGAAGCCTCCTTTTGAAAGAACAGTTTCGAAACAATCCTTTTGTAGAATCTGCAAGTGGATATTTGCAGCGCTTTGAGGGCTATGCTGGAAAAGTAATATCTTCACCTAAAAACTAGACAGAAGCGTCCTCAGAAACTTCTTTGTGATGTCTGCATTGAACTCACAGAGCTGAACCTTTCTTTTGATACAGAAGTTTTGAAACACTCTTTTCGTAGAATCTTCAAGTGGATGTATGGAGTGCTTTGAGGCCTATGCTGGAAAAGGAAATATCTTCACGTAGAAACTAGACAAAAGCATTCTCAGAAAGTTCCCTGTGCTTTGTGCATTCAACTCACAGAGTTGAACATTCCCTTTGATAGAGCAGTTTTGAAACACTCTTTTTGTAGAATCTGCAAGTGGATATTTGGAGCGCTTTGAGGCCTATGCTGCCAAAGGAAATATCATTGCACACAAACTAGATGGAAGCGTTCTCAGAAACTACTTTGTGATGAGTGCATTCAACTCGCAGAGTTGAACCTTCCTTCCGATAGACCAGTTTTGAAACGCTGTTTTTGTAGAATCCGCAAGTGGCTATTTGGAGCTCTTTGAGGCTTATGCTGGAAAAGGAAATATCTTCATCTACAAAGTAGACAGAAGCATTCTCAGAAACTTCTTTGTCATGTGGGGATTGAACTCACAGAGTTCAACATTCCTTTTCATAGAGCAGTTTGGCAACACTCTTTTTGTGGAAAGTGCAAGTGGATATTTGGTGCGATGGCGGCATCTAGTGGATAAGGAAATACATTCAGATGAAAACAAGATCGAACCATTCTCAGAAACTTCTTTGTGATGACTGCATTCTACTCACAGAGTTGAACCTTCCTTTTGATAGAACAGTTTTGAAACACTCTCTTTGTGGAATCTGCAAGTGGCTATTTGGAGCGCTTTGAGGCCTATGCTGGAAAAGGAAATATCTTCACATAAAACCTAGACAGAAGTATTCCCAGAAAGTTTTTCTGATGTGCGCATTCAACTCACCGAGTTGAACCTTCCTTTCGATACAGCAGTTTTGAAACACTCTTTTTGTAGTATCTGCGAGCGGATATTTGGAGTGCTTTGAGTGCTACACTGCAAAAGCAAATATCTTCACTTAGAATCTTGACAGAAGAATTCTCAGAGATTTCCCTAGGCTGTCTGCATTCAACTCACAGGGTTGAACCTTCCTTTTGATAGAACAGTTTTGAAACACTCTTGCGGTAGAATCTGCAAGTCGATATTTGGAAGGTTTGGAGGCCTATCCTGGGAAAGGAAATATCTTCCCATCAAAACTAGATAGAAGCATTCTCAGAAACCTCTTTGTGATGTGCGCATTCAAGTCACAGAGTTGAAGCTTCCTTTGGATATAGCAGTTTTGAACCACTCTTTTAGTAGAATCTGCAAGTGGATGTTTGGAGAGCTAAGAGGCCAACACTGGAAAAGGAAATATCTTCACGTAAAAACTAGACGGCAGCATTCTCAGAAACTACAATGGGCTTTACGCATTCAACTCACAGAATGCAATGTTCCTTTTGATAGCGCAGATTTGAAACACTGTTTTGGTAGAATTTGCTAGAGGATGTTTGGAGCGATGTGAGGCCTTTGCTGGAAAAGGAAATATCTTCACATAGAACCTAGACAGAAGCATTCTCAGAAACTCCTTTGTGATGAGTGCATTCAAATCACAGACTTGAACCTTCGTTTTGAAAGAGCGGTTTTGAAACACTCTTTTTGTAGAATCTGCAAGTGGATATTTGGAGCGCTTTGAGGCCTATGCTGGAAAATGAAATATCTTCACGTAAAACCTAGACAGAAGTATTCCCAGAAAGTTTTTCTGATGTGCGCATTCAACTCACCGAGTTGAACCTTCCTTTAGATACAGCAGTTTTGAAACACTCTTTTTGTAGTATCTGCGAGGGGATATTTGGAGTGCTTTGAGTGCTACCCTGCAAAAGCAAATATCTTCACTTAGAATCTAGACAGAATAATTCTCAGAGATTTCCCTATGCTCTCTGCATTCAACTCACAGGATTGAACCTTCCTTTTTATAGAACAGTTTTGAAACACTCTTGCGGTAGAATCTGCAAGTCGACATTTGGAGCGCTTTGAGGCCTATGCTGGAAAATGAAATATCTTCACCTAAAAACTAGACGGAAGCATTCTCAGAAACTTCTTTGTGATGAGTGCATTCAACTCACAGAGTTGAAGCTTCCTTTTGATAGAGCAGTTTTGAAACACTCTTTTGGCAGCATCTGAAAGTGGATAATTGGAGCGCTTTGAGGCCAATGCTGGAAAACGAAATCTCATCACATAAAAACTCGACAGAAGCATTCTCTGAAACTTCTTTGTGATGATTGCATTCAACTCACAGACTCGAACGTTTCTTTTGATAGAACAGTTTTGAAACACTCCTTTTGTAGAATCTGCAAGTGTTTATTTGGAGCGCTTTGAGGCCTATGTTGGAAAAGGACATATCTTCACATCAAAAGTAGGCAGACGCATTAGCAGAAACTTCTTTGTGATGAGTGCATTGAACTCACAGAGTTGAACCTACCTATTGATAGAGAAGTTTTGAAACACCCTTTTTGTAGAATCTGCAAGTGAATATTTGGCGCGATTAGAGGCCTATGCTGGAAATGGAAATATCTTCACATGAAAACTAGACAGATGAATTCTCAGAAACGTCTTTGTGATGAGTGCATTCAACTAACAGACGTGAAGCCTGCTTTTGAAAGAGCCGTTTCGAAACACTCTTTTTGTAGAATCTGCAAGTGGATATTTGGAGCGCTTTGAGGGCTATGCTGGAAAAGTTAATATCTTCACCTAAAAACTAGACAGAAGCCTACTCAGAAACTTCTTTGTGATGTCTGCATTGAACTCACAGAGCTGAACCTTTCTTTTGATACGGAAGTTTTGAAACACTCTTTTCGTAGAATCTTCAAGTGGATGTATGGAGTGCTTTGAGGCCTATGCTGGAAAAGGAAATATCTTCACGTAGAAACTAGATAAAAGCATTCTCAGAAAGTTCCCTGTGCTTTGTGCATTCAACTCACAGAGTTGAACATTCCCTTTGATAGAGCAGTTTTGAAACACTCTTTTTGTAGAATCTGCAAGTGGATATTTGGAACGCTTTGAGACGTATGCTGCCAAAGGAAATATCCTTGCACACAAACTAGATGGAAGCGTTCTCAGAAACTACTTTGTGATGAGTGCATTCAACTCGCAGAGTTGAACCTTCCTTTCGATAGACCAGTTTTGAAACGCTGTTTTTGTAGACTCCGCAAGTGGCTATTTGGAGCTCTTTGAGGCTTATGCTGGAAAAGGAAATATCTTCATCTACAAAGAAGACAGAAGCATTCTCAGAAACTTCTTTGTCATGTGGGGATTGAACTCACAGAGTTGAACATTCCTTTTCATAGAGCAGTTTGGCAACACTCTTTTTGTGGAAAGTGCAAGTGGATATTTGGTGCGATGGCGGCGTCTAGTGGATAAGGAAATACATTCAGATGAAAACAAGATCGAACCATTCTCAGAAACTTCTTTGTGATGACTGCATTCTACTCACAGAGTTGAACCTTCCTTTTGATAGAACAGTTTTGAAACACTCTCTTTGTGGAATCTGCAAGTGGCTATTTGGAGCGCTTTGAGGCCTATGCTGGAAAAGGAAATATCTTCACATAAAACCTAGACAGAAGTATTCCCAGAAAGTTTTTCTGATGTGCCCATTCAACTCACCGAGTTGAACCTTCCTTTCGATACAGCAGTTTTGAAACACTCTTTTTGTAGTATCTGCGAGCGGATATTTGGAGTGCTTTGAGTGCTACACTGCAAAAGCAAATATCTTCACTTAGATTCTAGACAGAAGAATTCTCAGAGATTTCCCTAGGCTCTCTGCATTCAACTCACAGGGTTGAACCCTCCTTTTGATAGAACAGTTTTGAAACACTCTTGTGGTAGAATCTGCAAGTCGATATTTGGAAGGTTTGGAGGCCTATCCTGGGAAAGGAAATATCTTCCCATCAAAACTAGATAGAAGCATTCTCAGAAACGTCTTTCTGATGTGCGCATTCAAGTCACAGAGTTGAAGCTTCCTTTGGATATAGCAGTTTTGAACCACTCTTTTAGTAGAATCTGCAAGTGGATGTTTGGAGAGCTAAGAGGCCAACACTGGAAAAGGAAATATCTTCACGTAAAAACTAGACGGAAGCATTCTCAGAAACTTCAATGGGCTTTACGCATTCAACTCACAGAATGCAATGTTCCTTTTGATAGCGCAGTTTTGAAACACTGTTTTGGTAGAATTTGCTAGAGGATGTTTGGAGCGATGTGAGGCCTTTGCTGGAAAAGGAAATATCTTCACATAGAACCTAGACAGAAGCATTCTCAGAAACTCCGTTGTGATGAGTGCATTCAAATCACAGACTTGAACCTTCGTTTTGAAAGAGCGGTTTTGAAACACTCTTTTTGTAGTATCTGCGAGTGGATATTTGGAGGGCTTTGAGTTCTACACTGCAAAAGCAAATATCTTCACTTAGAATCTAGACAGAAGAATTCTCAGAGATTTCCCTAGGCTCTCTGCATTCAACTCACAGGGTTGAACCTTCGTTTTGAAAGAGCGGTTTTGAAACACTCTTTTTGTAGAATCTGCAAGTGGATATTTGGAGCGCTTTGAGGCCTATGCTGGGAAATGAAATATCTTCACCTAAAAACTAGACGGAAGCATTCTCAGAAACTTCTTTGTGATGAGTGCATTCAACTCACAGAGTTGAAGCTTCCTTTTGATAGAGCAGTTTTGAAACACACTTTTAGCAGCATCTGAAAGTGGATATTTGGAGCGCATTGAGGCCAAAGCTGGAAAAAGAAATCTCATCACATAAAAACTCGACAGAAGCATTCTCTGAAACTTCTTTGTGATGAGTGCGTTCAACTCACAGACTCGAACGTTTCTTTTGATAGAACAGTTTTGAAACACTCCTTTTGTAGAATCTGCAATTGTTTATTTGGAGCGCTTTGAGGCCTATGTTGGAAAAGGACATATCTTCACATCAAAAGTAGACAGACGCATTCTCAGAAACTTCTTTGTGATGAGTGCATTGAACTCACAGGGTTGAACCTATCTATTGATAGATAAGTTTTGAGAAACCCTTTTTGTAGAATCTGCAAGTGAATATTTGGCGCGATTTGAGGCCTATGATGAAAATGGAAATATCTTCACATGAAAACTAGACAGATGAATTCTCAGAAACGTCGCTGTGATGAGTGCATTCAACTAACAGACTTGAAGCCTCCTTTTGAAAGAACAGTTTCGAAACAATCCTTTTGTAGAATCTGCAAGTGGATATTTGCAGCGCTTTGAGGGCTATGCTGGAAAAGTAATATCTTCACCTAAAAACTAGACAGAAGCGTACTCAGAAACTTCTCTGTGATGTCTGCATTGAACTCACAGAGCTGAACCTTCCTTTTGATACAGAAGTTGTGAAACACTCTTTTCGTAGAATCTTCAAGTAGATGTATGGAGTGCTTTGAGGCCTATGCTGGAAAAGGAAATATCTTCACGTAGAAACTAGACAAAAGCATTCTCAGAAAGTTCCCTGTGCTTTGTGCATTCAACTCACAGAGTTGAACATTCCCTTTGATAGAGCAGTTTTGAAACACTCTTTTTGTAGAATCTGCAAGTGTATATTTGGAGAGCTTTGAGGCCTATGCTGCCAAAGGAAATATCATTGCACACAAACTAGATGGAAGCGTTCTCAGAAACTACTTTGTGATGAGTGCATTCAACTCGCAGGGTTGAACCTTCCTTTCGATAGACCAGTTTTGAAACGCTGTTTTTGTAGAATCCGCAAGTGGCTATTTGGAGCTCTTTGAGGCATATGCTGGAAAGGTTCATATCTTCACCTAAAAACTAGACAGAAGCATACTCAGAAACTTCTTTGTGATGTCTGCATTGAACTCACAGAGCTGAACCTTTCTTTTGATACAGAAGTTTTGAAACACTCTTTTCGTAGAATCTTCAAGTGGATGTATGGAGTGCTTTGAGGCCTATGCTGGAAAAGGAAATATCTTCACGTAGAAACTAGACAAACGCATTCTCAGAAAGTTCCCTGTGCTTTGTGCATTCAACTCACAGAGTTGAACACTCCCTTGGATAGAGCAGTTTTGAAACACTCTTTTTGTAGAATCTGCAAGTGGATATTTGGAGCGCTTTGAGGCCTATGCTGCCAAAGGAAATATCATTGCACACAAACTAGATGGAAGCGTTCTCAGAAACTTCTTTGTGATGCGTGCATTCAACTCGCAGAGTTGAACCTTCCTTTCGATAGACCAGTTTTGAAACGCTGTTTTTGTAGACTCCGCAAGTGGCTATTTGGAGCTCTTTGAGGCTTATGCTGGAAAAGGAAATATCTTCATCTACAAAGTAGACAGAAGCATTCTCAGAAACTTCTTTGTCATGTGGGGATTGAACTCACAGAGTTGAACATTCCTTTTCATAGAGCAGTTTTGCAACACTCTTTCTGTGGAAAGTGCAAGTGGATATTTGGTGCGATTGCGGCATCTATTGGATAAGGAAATACATTCAGATGAAAACAAGATACAACCATTCTCAGAAACTTCTTTGTGATGACTGCATTCTACTCACAGAGTTGAACCTTCCTCTTGATAAAACAGTTTTGAAACACTCTTTTTGTGGAATCTGCAAGTGGCTATTTGGAGCGCTTTGAGGCCTATGCTAGAAAAGGAAATATCTTCACATAAAACCTAGACAGAAGTATTCCCAGAAAGTTTTTCTGATGTGCGCAGTCAACTCACCGAGTTGAACCTTCCTTTCGATACAGCAGTTTTGAAACACTCTTTTTGTAGTATCTGCGAGCGGATATTTGGAGTGCTTTGAGTGCTACACTGCAAAAGCAAATATCTTCACTTAGAATCTAGACAGAAGAATTTTCAGAGATTTCCCTAGGCTGTCTGCATTCAACTCACAGGGTTGAACCTTCCTTTCGATAGAACAGTTTTGAAACACTCTTGCGGTAGAAGCTGCAAGTCGATATTTGGAAGGTTTGGAGGCCTATCCTGGGAAAGGAAATATCTTCCCATCAAAACTAGATAGAAGCATTCTCAGAAACGTCTTTGTGATGTGCGCATTCAAGTCACAGAGTTGAAGCTTCCTTTGGATATAGCAGTTTTGAACCACTCTTTTAGTAGAATCTGCAAGTGGATGTTTGGAGAGCTAAGAGGCCAACACTGGAAAAGGAAATATCTTCACGTAAAAACTAGACGGAAGCATTCTCAGAAACTTCAATGGGCTTTACGCATTCAACTCACAGAATGCAATGTTCCTTTTGATAGCGCAGTTTTGAAACACTGTTTTGGTAGAATTTGCTAGAGGATGTTTGGAGCGATGTGAGGCCTTTGCTGGAAAAGGAAATATCTTCACATAGAACCTAGACAGAAGCATTCTCAGAAACTCCTTTGTGATGAGTGCATTCAAATCACAGACTTGAACCTTCGTTTTGAAAGAGCGGTTTTGAAACACTCTTTTTGTAGAATCTGCAAGTGGATATTTGGAGCGCTTTGAGGCCTATGCTGGAAAATGAAATATCTTCAGCTAAAAACTAGACGGAAGCATTCTCAGAAACTTCTTTGTGATGAGTGCATTCAACTCACAGAGTTGAAGCTTCCTTTTGATAGAGCAGTTTTGAAACACTCTTTTAGCAGCATCTGAAAGTGGATATTTGGAGCGCTTTGAGGCCAATGCTGGAAAACGAAATCTCATCACATAAAAACTCGACAGAAGCATTCTCTGAAACTTCTTTGTGATGAGTGCATTCAACTCACAGACTCGAACGTTTCTTTTGATAGAACAGTTTAGAAACACTCCTTTTGTAGAATCTGCAAGTGTTTATTTGGAGCGCTTTGAGGCCTATGTTGGAAAAGGACATATCTTCACATCAAAAGTAGACAGACGCATTCTCAGAAACTTCTTTGTGATGAGTGCATTGAACTCACAGAGTTGAACCTACCTATTGATAGAGAAGTTTTGAAACACCCTTTTTGTAGAATCTGCAAGTGAATATTTGGCGCGATTAGAGGCCTATGCTGGAAATGGAAATATCTTCACATGAAAACTAGACAGATGAATTCTCAGAAACGTCTTTGTGATGAGTGCATTCAACTCACAGACTTGAAGCCTCCTTTTGAAAGAGCAGTTTCGAAACACTCTTTTTGTAGAATCTGCAAGTGGATATTTGGAGCGCTTTGAGGGCTATGCTGGAAAAGTTAATATCTTCACCTAAAAACTAGACAGAAGCCTACTCAGAAACTTCTCTGTTATGTCTGCATTGAACTCACAGAGCTGAAGCTTCCTTTTGATAGAGCAGTTTTGAAACACACTTTTAGCAGCATCTGAAAGTGGATATTTGGAGCGCTTTGAGGCCAATGCTGGAAAACGAAATCTCATCACATAAAAACTCGACAGAAGCATTCTCTGAAACTTCTTTGTGATGAGTGCATTCAACTCACAGACTCGAACGTTTCTTTTGATAGAACAGTTTTGAAACACTCCTTTTGTAGAATCTGCAATTGTTTATTTGGAGCGCTTTGAGGCCTATGTTGGAAAAGGACATATCTTCACATCAAAAGTAGACAGACGCATTCTCAGAAACTTCTTTGTGATGAGTGCATTGAAGTCACAGAGTTGAACCTACCTATTGATAGATAAGTTTGAGAAACCCTTTTTGTAGAATCTGCAAGTGAATATTTGGCGCGATTTGAGGCCTATGCTGGAAATGGAAATATCTTCACATGAAAACTAGACAGATGAATTCTCAGAAACGTCTTTGTGATGAGTGCATTCAACTCACAGACTTGAAGCCTCCTTTTGAAAGAACAGTTTCGAAACAATCCTTTTGTAGAATCTGCAAGTGGATATTTGCAGCGCTTTGAGGGCTATGCTGGAAAAGAAATATCTTCACCTAAAAACTAGACAGAAGCGTCCTCAGAAACTTCTTTGTGATGTCTGCATTGAACTCACAGAGCTGAACCTTTCTTTTGATACAGAAGTTTTGAAACACTCTTTTCGTAGAATCTTCAAGTGGATGTATGGAGTGCTTTGAGGCCTATGCTGGAAAAGGAAATATCTTCACGTAGAAACTAGACAAAAGCATTCTCAGAAAGTTCCCTGTGCTTTGTGCATTCAACTCACAGAGTTGAACATTCCCTTTGATAGAGCAGTTTTGAAACACTCTTTTTGTAGAATCTGCAAGTGGATATTTGGAGCGCTTTGAGGCCTATGCTGCCAAAGGAAATATCATTGCACACAAACTAGATGGAAGCGTTCTCAGAAACTACTTTGTGATGAGTGCATTCAACTCGCAGAGTTGAACCTTCCTTCCGATAGACCAGTTTTGAAACGCTGTTTTTGTAGAATCCGCAAGTGGCTATTTGGAGCTCTTTGAGGCTTATGCTGGAAAAGGAAATATCTTCATCTACAAAGTAGACAGAAGCATTCTCAGAAACTTCTTTGTCATGTGGGGATTGAACTCACAGAGTTCAACATTCCTTTTCATAGAGCAGTTTGGCAACACTCTTTTTGTGGAAAGTGCAAGTGGATATTTGGTGCGATGGCGGCATCTAGTGGATAAGGAAATACATTCAGATGAAAACAAGATCGAACCATTCTCAGAAACTTCTTTGTGATGACTGCATTCTACTCACAGAGTTGAACCTTCCTTTTGATAGAACAGTTTTGAAACACTCTCTTTGTGGAATCTGCAAGTGGCTATTTGGAGCGCTTTGAGGCCTATGCTGGAAAAGGAAATATCTTCACATAAAACCTAGACAGAAGTATTCCCAGAAAGTTTTTCTGATGTGCGCATTCAACTCACCGAGTTGAACCTTCCTTTCGATACAGCAGTTTTGAAACACTCTTTTTGTAGTATCTGCGAGCGGATATTTGGAGTGCTTTGAGTGCTACACTGCAAAAGCAAATATCTTCACTTAGAATCTTGACAGAAGAATTCTCAGAGATTTCCCTAGGCTGTCTGCATTCAACTCACAGGGTTGAACCTTCCTTTTGATAGAACAGTTTTGAAACACTCTTGCGGTAGAATCTGCAAGTCGATATTTGGAAGGTTTGGAGGCCTATCCTGGGAAAGGAAATATCTTCCCATCAAAACTAGATAGAAGCATTCTCAGAAACCTCTTTGTGATGTGCGCATTCAAGTCACAGAGTTGAAGCTTCCTTTGGATATAGCAGTTTTGAACCACTCTTTTAGTAGAATCTGCAAGTGGATGTTTGGAGAGCTAAGAGGCCAACACTGGAAAAGGAAATATCTTCACGTAAAAACTAGACGGAAGCATTCTCAGAAACTACAATGGGCTTTACGCATTCAACTCACAGAATGCAATGTTCCTTTTGATAGCGCAGATTTGAAACACTGTTTTGGTAGAATTTGCTAGAGGATGTTTGGAGCGATGTGAGGCCTTTGCTGGAAAAGGAAATATCTTCACATAGAACCTAGACAGAAGCATTCTCAGAAACTCCTTTGTGATGAGTGCATTCAAATCACAGACTTGAACCTTCGTTTTGAAAGAGCGGTTTTGAAACACTCTTTTTGTAGAATCTGCAAGTGGATATTTGGAGCGCTTTGAGGCCTATGCTGGAAAATGAAATATCTTCACGTAAAACCTAGACAGAAGTATTCCCAGAAGGTTTTTCTGATGTGCGCATTCAACTCACCGAGTTGAACCTTCCTTTAGATACAGCAGTTTTGAAACACTCTTTTTGTAGTATCTGCGAGGGGATATTTGGAGTGCTTTGAGTGCTACCCTGCAAAAGCAAATATCTTCACTTAGAATCTAGACAGAATAATTCTCAGAGATTTCCCTATGCTCTCTGCATTCAACTCACAGGATTGAACCTTCCTTTTGATAGAACAGTTTTGAAACACTCTTGCGGTAGAATCTGCAAGTCGATATTTGGAGCGCTTTGAGGCCTATGCTGGAAAATGAAATATCTTCACCTAAAAACTAGACGGAAGCATTCTCAGAAACTTCTTTGTGATGAGTGCATTCAACTCACAGAGTTGAAGCTTCCTTTTGATAGAGCAGTTTTGAAACACTCTTTTGGCAGCATCTGAAAGTGGATAATTGGAGCGCTTTGAGGCCAATGCTGGAAAACGAAATCTCATCACATAAAAACTCGACAGAAGCATTCTCTGAAACTTCTTTGTGATGATTGCATTCAACTCACAGACTCGAACGTTTCTTTTGATAGAACAGTTTTGAAACACTCCTTTTGTAGAATCTGCAAGTGTTTATTTGGAGCGCTTTGAGGCCTATGTTGGAAAAGGACATATCTTCACATCAAAAGTAGGCAGACGCATTCGCAGAAACTTCTTTGTGATGAGTGCATTGAACTCACAGAGTTGAACCTACCTATTGATAGAGAAGTTTTGAAACACCCTTTTTGTAGAATCTGCAAGTGAATATTTGGCGCGATTAGAGGCCTATGCTGGAAATGGAAATATCTTCACATGAAAACTAGACAGATGAATTCTCAGAAACGTCTTTGTGATGAGTGCATTCAACTAACAGACGTGAAGCCTGCTTTTGAAAGAGCCGTTTCGAAACACTCTTTTTGTAGAATCTGCAAGTGGATATTTGGAGCGCTTTGAGGGCTATGCTGGAAAAGTTAATATCTTCACCTAAAAACTAGACAGAAGCCTACTCAGAAACTTCTTTGTGATGTCTGCATTGAACTCACAGAGCTAAACCTTTCTTTTGATACAGAAGTTTTGAAACACTCTTTTCGTAGAATCTTCAAGTGGATGTATGGAGTGCTTTGAGGCCTATGCTGGAAAAGGAAATATCTTCACGTAGAAACTAGACAAAAGCATTCTCAGAAAGTTCCCTGTGCTTTGTGCATTCAACTGACGCAGTTGGACACGCCCTTGGATAGAGCAGTTTTGAAACACTCTTTTTGTAGAATCTGCAAGTGGATATTTGGAGCGCTTTGAGGCCTATGCTGCCAAAGGAAATATCATTGCACACAAACTAGATGGAAGCGTTCTCAGAAACTACTTTGTGATGAGTGCATTCAACTCGCAGAGTTGAACCTTCCTTTCGATAGACCAGTTTTGAAACGCTGTTTTTGTAGAATCCGCAAGTGGCTATTTGGAGCTCTTTGAGGCTTATGCTGGAAAAGGAAATATCTTCAACTACAAAGTAGACAGAAGCATTCTCAGAAACTTCTTTGTCATGTGGGGATTGAACTCACAGAGTTGAACATTCCTTTTCATAGAGCAGTTTTGCAACACCCTTTCGGTGGAAAGTGAAAGTGCTTATTTGGTGTGATGGCGGCATCTAGTGTATAAGGAAATACATTCAAATGAAAACAAGATCGAAAAATTCTCAGAAACTTGTTTGTGATGACTGCATTCTACTCACAGAGTTGAACCTTCCTTTTGATAGAACAGTTTTGAAACACTCTTTTTGTGGAATCTGCAAGTGGCTATTTGGAGGGCTTTGAGGCCTATGCTGGAAAAGGAAATATCTTCACATAAAACCTAGACAGAAGTATTCCCAGAAAGTTTTTCTGATGTGCGCATTCAACTCACCGAGTTGAACCTTCCTTTCGATACAGCAGTTTTGAAACACTCTTTTTGTAGTGTCTGCGAGTGGATATTTGGAGTGCTTTGAGTGCTACAATGCAGAAGCAAATATCTTCACTTAGAATCTAGACAGAAGAATTCTCAGAGACTTCCCTGGGCTCTCTGCATTCAACTCACAGAGTTGAACCTTCCTTTTGATAGAACAGTTTTGAAACACTCTTGTGGTAGAATCTGCAAGTCGATATTTGGAACGTTTGGAGGCCTATCCTGGGAAAGGAAATATCTTCCCATCAAAACTAGATAGAAGCATTCTCAGAAACGTCTTTGTGATGTGCGCATTCAAGTCACAGAGTTGAAGCTTCCTTTGGATATAGCAGTTTTGAACCACTCTTTTAGTAGAATCTGCAAGTGGATGTTTGGAGAGCTAAGAGGCCAACACTGGAAAAGGAAACATCTTTACGTAAAAACTAGACGGAAGCATTCTCAGAAACTTCAATGGGCTTTACGCATTCAACTCACAGAATGCAATGTTCCTTTTGAGAGCGCAGTTTTAAAACACTGTTTTTGTAGAATTTGCTAGAGGATGTTTGGAGCGATGTGAGGCCTTTGCTGGAAAAGGAAATATCTTCACATACAACCTAGACAGAAGCATTCTCAGAAACTCCTTTGTGATGAGTGCATTCGAATCACAGACTTGAACCTTCGTTTTGTTAGAGCGGTTTTGAAACACTCTTTTTGTAGAATCTGCAAGTGGATATTTGGAGCGTTTTGAGGCCTATGCTGGAAAATGAAATATCTTCACCTAAAAACCAGACGGAAGCATTCTCAGAAACTTCTTTGTGATGAGTGCATTCAACTCACAGAGTTAAAGCTTCCTTTTGATAGAGCAGTTTTGAAACACTCTTTTAGCAGCATCTGAAAGTGGGTATTTGGAGCGCTTTGAGGCCAAGGCTGGAAAACGAAATATCATCACATAAAAACTCGACAGAAGCATTCTCTGAATCTTCTTTGTGATGAGTGCGTTCAACTCACAGACTCGAGCGTTTCTTTTGATAGAACAGTTTTGAAACACTCCTTTTGTAGAATCTGCAAGTGTTTATTTGGAGCGCTTTGAGGCCTATGTTGGAAAAGGACATATCTTCACATCAAAAGTACACAGACGCATTCTCAGAAACTTCTTTGTGATGAGTGCATTGAACTCGCAGAGTTGAACCTACTTATTGATAGAGAAGTTTTGAAACACCCTTTTTGTAGAATCTGCAAGTGAATATTTGGTGCGATTTGAGGCCTATGCTGGAAATGGAAATATCTTCACATGAAAACTAGACAGATGAATTCTCAGAAACGTCTTTGTGATGAGTGCATTCAACTAACAGACTTGAAGCCTCCTTTTGAAAGAACAGTTTCGAAACACTCTTTTTGTAGAATCTGCAAGTGGATATTTGCAGCGATTTGAGGGCTATGCTGCAAAAGTAATATCTTCACCTAAAAACTAGACAGAAGCGAACTCAGAAACTTCTTTGTGACGTCTGCATTGAACTCACAGAGCTGAACCTTTCTTTTGATACAGAAGTTTTGAAACACTCTTTTCGTAGAATCTTCAAGTTGATGTATGGAGTGCTTTGAGGCCTATGCTGGAAAAGCAAATATCTTCACGTAGAAACTAGACAAAAGCATTCTCAGAAAGTTCCCTGTGCTTTGTGCATTCAACTCACAGAGTTGAACATTCCCTTTGATAGAGCAGTTTTGAAACACTCTTTTTGTAGAATCTGCAAGTGGATATTTGGAGCGCTTTGAGGCCTATGCTGCCAAAGGAAATATCATTGCACACAAACTAGATGGAAGCGTTCTCAGAAACTACTTTGTGATGAGTGCATTCAACTCGCAGAGTTGAACCTTCCTTCCGATAGACCAGTTTTGAAACGCTGTTTTTGTAGAATCCGCAAGTGGCTATTTGGAGCTCTTTGAGGCTTATGCTGGAAAAGGAAATATCTTCATCTACAAAGTAGACAGAAGCATTCTCAGAAACTTCTTTGTCATGTGGGGATTGAACTCACAGAGTTCAACATTCCTTTTCATAGAGCAGTTTGGCAACACTCTTTTTGTGGAAAGTGCAAGTGGATATTTGGTGCGATGGCGGCATCTAGTGGATAAGGAAATACATTCAGATGAAAACAAGATCGAACCATTCTCAGAAACTTCTTTGTGATGACTGCATTCTACTCACAGAGTTGAACCTTCCTTTTGATAGAACAGTTTTGAAACACTCTCTTTGTGGAATCTGCAAGTGGCTATTTGGAGCGCTTTGAGGCCTATGCTGGAAAAGGAAATATCTTCACATAAAACCTAGACAGAAGTATTCCCAGAAAGTTTTTCTGATGTGCGCATTCAACTCACCGAGTTGAACCTTCCTTTCGATACAGCAGTTTTGAAACACTCTTTTTGTAGTATCTGCGAGCGGATATTTGGAGTGCTTTGAGTGCTACACTGCAAAAGCAAATATCTTCACTTAGAATCTTGACAGAAGAATTCTCAGAGATTTCCCTAGGCTGTCTGCATTCAACTCACAGGGTTGAACCTTCCTTTTGATAGAACAGTTTTGAAACACTCTTGCGGTAGAATCTGCAAGTCGATATTTGGAAGGTTTGGAGGCCTATCCTGGGAAAGGAAATATCTTCCCATCAAAACTAGATAGAAGCATTCTCAGAAACCTCTTTGTGATGTGCGCATTCAAGTCACAGAGTTGAAGCTTCCTTTGGATATAGCAGTTTTGAACCACTCTTTTAGTAGAATCTGCAAGTGGATGTTTGGAGAGCTAAGAGGCCAACACTGGAAAAGGAAATATCTTCACGTAAAAACTAGACGGAAGCATTCTCAGAAACTACAATGGGCTTTACGCATTCAACTCACAGAATGCAATGTTCCTTTTGATAGCGCAGATTTGAAACACTGTTTTGGTAGAATTTGCTAGAGGATGTTTGGAGCGATGTGAGGCCTTTGCTGGAAAAGGAAATATCTTCACATAGAACCTAGACAGAAGCATTCTCAGAAACTCCTTTGTGATGAGTGCATTCAAATCACAGACTTGAACCTTCGTTTTGAAAGAGCGGTTTTGAAACACTCTTTTTGTAGAATCTGCAAGTGGATATTTGGAGCGCTTTGAGGCCTATGCTGGAAAATGAAATATCTTCACGTAAAACCTAGACAGAAGTATTCCCAGAAGGTTTTTCTGATGTGCGCATTCAACTCACCGAGTTGAACCTTCCTTTAGATACAGCAGTTTTGAAACACTCTTTTTGTAGTATCTGCGAGGGGATATTTGGAGTGCTTTGAGTGCTACCCTGCAAAAGCAAATATCTTCACTTAGAATCTAGACAGAATAATTCTCAGAGATTTCCCTATGCTCTCTGCATTCAACTCACAGGATTGAACCTTCCTTTTGATAGAACAGTTTTGAAACACTCTTGCGGTAGAATCTGCAAGTCGATATTTGGAGCGCTTTGAGGCCTATGCTGGAAAATGAAATATCTTCACCTAAAAACTAGACGGAAGCATTCTCAGAAACTTCTTTGTGATGAGTGCATTCAACTCACAGAGTTGAAGCTTCCTTTTGATAGAGCAGTTTTGAAACACTCTTTTGGCAGCATCTGAAAGTGGATAATTGGAGCGCTTTGAGGCCAATGCTGGAAAACGAAATCTCATCACATAAAAACTCGACAGAAGCATTCTCTGAAACTTCTTTGTGATGATTGCATTCAACTCACAGACTCGAACGTTTCTTTTGATAGAACAGTTTTGAAACACTCCTTTTGTAGAATCTGCAAGTGTTTATTTGGAGCGCTTTGAGGCCTATGTTGGAAAAGGACATATCTTCACATCAAAAGTAGGCAGACGCATTCGCAGAAACTTCTTTGTGATGAGTGCATTGAACTCACAGAGTTGAACCTACCTATTGATAGAGAAGTTTTGAAACACCCTTTTTGTAGAATCTGCAAGTGAATATTTGGCGCGATTAGAGGCCTATGCTGGAAATGGAAATATCTTCACATGAAAACTAGACAGATGAATTCTCAGAAACGTCTTTGTGATGAGTGCATTCAACTAACAGACGTGAAGCCTGCTTTTGAAAGAGCCGTTTCGAAACACTCTTTTTGTAGAATCTGCAAGTGGATATTTGGAGCGCTTTGAGGGCTATGCTGGAAAAGTTAATATCTTCACCTAAAAACTAGACAGAAGCCTACTCAGAAACTTCTTTGTGATGTCTGCATTGAACTCACAGAGCTAAACCTTTCTTTTGATACAGAAGTTTTGAAACACTCTTTTCGTAGAATCTTCAAGTGGATGTATGGAGTGCTTTGAGGCCTATGCTGGAAAAGGAAATATCTTCACGTAGAAACTAGACAAAAGCATTCTCAGAAAGTTCCCTGTGCTTTGTGCATTCAACTGACGCAGTTGGACACGCCCTTGGATAGAGCAGTTTTGAAACACTCTTTTTGTAGAATCTGCAAGTGGATATTTGGAGCGCTTTGAGGCCTATGCTGCCAAAGGAAATATCATTGCACACAAACTAGATGGAAGCGTTCTCAGAAACTACTTTTTGATGAGTGCATTCAACTCGCAGAGTTGAACCTTCCTTTCGATAGACCAGTTTTGAAACGCTGTTTTTGTAGAATCCGCAAGTGGCTATTTGGAGCTCTTTGAGGCTTATGCTGGAAAAGGAAATATCTTCAACTACAAAGTAGACAGAAGCATTCTCAGAAACTTCTTTGTCATGTGGGGATTGAACTCACAGAGTTGAACATTCCTTTTCATAGAGCAGTTTTGCAACACCCTTTCGGTGGAAAGTGAAAGTGCTTATTTGGTGTGATGGCGGCATCTAGTGTATAAGGAAATACATTCAAATGAAAACAAGATCGAAAAATTCTCAGAAACTTGTTTGTGATGACTGCATTCTACTCACAGAGTTGAACCTTCCTTTTGATAGAACAGTTTTGAAACACTCTTTTTGTGGAATCTGCAAGTGGCTATTTGGAGGGCTTTGAGGCCTATGCTGGAAAAGGAAATATCTTCACATAAAACCTAGACAGAAGTATTCCCAGAAAGTTTTTCTGATGTGCGCATTCAACTCACCGAGTTGAACCTTCCTTTCGATACAGCAGTTTTGAAACACTCTTTTTGTAGTGTCTGCGAGTGGATATTTGGAGTGCTTTGAGTGCTACAATGCAGAAGCAAATATCTTCACTTAGAATCTAGACAGAAGAATTCTCAGAGACTTCCCTGGGCTCTCTGCATTCAACTCACAGAGTTGAACCTTCCTTTTGATAGAACAGTTTTGAAACACTCTTGTGGTAGAATCTGCAAGTCGATATTTGGAACGTTTGGAGGCCTATCCTGGGAAAGGAAATATCTTCCCATCAAAACTAGATAGAAGCATTCTCAGAAACGTCTTTGTGATGTGCGCATTCAAGTCACAGAGTTGAAGCTTCCTTTGGATATAGCAGTTTTGAACCACTCTTTTAGTAGAATCTGCAAGTGGATGTTTGGAGAGCTAAGAGGCCAACACTGGAAAAGGAAATATCTTCACGTAAAAACTAGACGGAAGCATTCTCAGAAACTTCAATGGGCTTTACGCATTCAACTCACAGAATGCAATGTTCCTTTTGAGAGCGCAGTTTTGAAACACTGTTTTGGTAGAATTTGCTAGAGGATGTTTGGAGCGATGTGAGGCCTTTGCTGGAAAAGGAAATATCTTCACATAGAACCTAGACAGAAGCATTCTCAGAAACTCCTTTGTGATGAGTGCATTCAAATCACAGACTTGAACCTTCGTTTTGAAAGAGCGGTTTTGAAACACTCTTTTTGTAGAATCTGCAAGTGGATATTTGGAGCGCTTTGAGGCCTATGCTGGAAAATGAAATATCTTCACCTAAAAACTAGACGGAAGCATTCTCAGAAACTTCTTTGTGATGAGTGCATTCAACTCACAGAGTTGAAGCTTCCTTTTGATAGAGCAGTTTTGAAACACTCTTTTAGCAGCATCTGAAAGTGGATATTTGGAGCGCTTTGAGGCCAATGCTGGAAAACGAAATCTCATCACATAAAAACTCGACAGAAGCATTCTCTGAAACTTCTTTGTGATGAGTGCATTCAACTCACAGACTCGAACGTTTCTTTTGATAGAGCAGTTTAGAAACACTCCTTTTGTAGAATCTGCAAGTGTTTATTTGGAGCGCTTTGAGGCCTATGTTGGAAAAGGACATATCTTCACATCAAAAGTAGACAGACGCATTCTCAGAAACTCCTTTGTGATGAGTGCATTGAACTCACAGAGTTGAACCTACCTATTGATAGAGAAGTTTTGAAACACCCTTTTTGTAGAATCTGCAAGTGAATATTTGGCGCGATTAGAGGCCTATGCTGGAAATGGAAATATCTTCACATGAAAACTAGACAGATGAATTCTCAGAAACGTCTTTGTGATGAGTGCATTCAACTCACAGACTTGAAGCCTCCTTTTGAAAGAGCAGTTTCGAAACACTCTTTTTGTAGAATCTGCAAGTGGATATTTGGAGCGCTTTGAGGGCTATGCTGGAAAAGTTCATATCTTCACCTAAAAGCTAGACAGAAGCCTACTCAGAAACTTCTTTGTTATGTCTGCATTGAACTCACAGAGCTGAACCTTTCTTTTGATACAGAAGTTTTGAAACACTCTTTTCGTAGAATCTTCAAGTGGATGTATGGAGTGCTTTGAGGCCTGTGCTGGAAAAGGAAATATCTTCACGTAGAAACTAGATAAAAGCATTCTCAGAAGGTTCCCTGTGCTTTGTGCATTCAACTCACAGAGTTGAACATTCCCTTTGATAGAGCAGTTTTGAAACACTCTTTTTGTAGAATCTGCAAGTGGATATTTGGAGCGCTTTGAGGCCTATGCTGCCAAAGGAAATATCCTTGCACACAAACTAGATGGAAGCGTTCTCAGAAACTACTTTGTGATGAGTGCATTCAATTCGCAGAGTTGAACCTTCCTTTCGATAGACCAGTTTTGAAACGCTGTTTTTGTAGACTCCGCAAGTGGCTATTTGGAGCTCTTTGAGGCTTATGCTGGAAAAGGAAATATCTTCATCTACAAAGTAGACAGAAGCATTCTCAGAAACTTCTTTGTCATGTGGGGATTGAACTCACAGAGTTGAACATTCCTTTTCATAGAGCAGTTTGGCAACACTCTTTTAGTGGAAAGTGCAAGTGGATACTTGGTGCGATGGCGGCATCTAGTGGATAAGGAAATACATTCAGATGAAAACAAGATCGAACCATTCTCAGAAACTTCTTTGTGATGACTGCATTCTACTCACAGAGTTGAACCTTCCTTTTGATAAAACAGTTTTGAAACACTCTCTTTGTGGGATCTGCAAGTGGCTATTTGGAGCGATTTGAGGCCTATGCTGGAAAAGGAAATATCTTCACATAAAACCTAGACAGAAGTATTCCCAGAAAGTTTTCCTGATTTGCGCATTCAACTCACCGAGTTGAACCTTCCTTTCGATACAGCAGTTTTGAAACACTCTTTTTGTAGTATCTGCGAGCGGATATTTGGAGTGCTTTGAGTGCTACACTGCAAAAGCAAATATCTTCACTTAGAATCTAGACAGAAGAATTCTCAGAGATTTCCCTAGGCTGTCTGCATTCAACTCACAGGGTTGAACCTTCCTTTTGATAGAACAGTTTTGAAACACTCTTGCGGTAGAAGCTGCAAGTCGATATTTGGAACGTTTCGAGGCCTATCCTGGGAAAGGAAATATCTTCCCATCAAAACTAGATAGAAGCATTCTCAGAAACCTCTTTGTGATGTGCGCATTCCAGTCACAGAGTTGAAGCTTCCTTTGGATATAGCAGTTTTGAACCACTCTTTTAGTAGAATCTGCAAGTGGATGTTTGGAGAGCTAAGAGGCCAACACTGGAAAAGGAAATATCTTCACGTAACAACTAGACGGAAGCATTCTCAGAAACTTCAATGGGCTTTACGCATTCAACTCACAGAATGCAATGTTCCTTTTGAGAGCGCAGTTTTAAAACACTGTTTTTGTAGAATTTGCTAGAGGATGTTTGGAGCGATGTGAGGCCTTTGCTGGAAAAGGAAATATCTTCACATAGAACCTAGACAGAAGCATTCTCAGAAACTCCTTTGTGATGAGTGCATTCAAATCACAGACTTGAACCTTCGTTTTGAAAGAGCGGTTTTGAAACACTCTTTTTGTAGAATCTGCAAGTGGATATTTGGAGCGCTTTGAGGCCTACGCTGGAAAATGAAATATCTTCACCTAAAAACTAGACGGAAGCATTCTCAGAAACTTCTTTGTGATGAGTGCGTTCAACTCACAGAGTTGAAGCATCCTTTTGATAGAGCAGTTTTGAAACACTCTTTTAGCAGCATCTGAAAGTGGATATTTGGAGCGCTTTGAGGCCAGTGCTGGAAAAGGAAATCTCATCACATAAAAACTCGACAGAAGCATTCTCTGAAACTTCTTTGTGATGAGTGCATTCAACTCACAGACTCGAACGTTTCTTTTGATAGAACAGTTTTGAAACACTCCTTTTGTAGAATCTGCAAGTGTTTATTTGGAGCGCTTTGAGGCCTATGTTGGAAAAGGACATATCTTCACATCAAAAGTAGACACACGCATTCTCAGAAACTTCTTTGTGATGAGTGCATTGAACTCACAGCTTTGAACCTACCTATTGATAGAGAAGTTTTGAAACACCCTTTTTGTAGAATCTGCAAGTGAATATTTGGCGCGATTAGAGGCCTATGCTGGAAATGGAAATATCTTCACATGAAAACTAGACAGATGAATTCTCAGAAACGTCTTTGTGATGAGTGCATTCAACTCACAGACTTGAAGCCTCCTTTTGAAAGAACAGTTTCGAAACACTCTTTTTGTAGAATCTGCAAGTGGATATTTGGAGCGCTTTGAGGGCTATGCTGGAAAAGTAATATCTTCACCTAAAAACTAGACAGAAGCGTACTCAGAAACGTCTTTGTGACGTCTGCATTGAACTCACAGAGCTGAACCTTTCTTTTGATACAGAAGTTTTGAAACACTCTTTTCGTAGAATCTTCAAGTGGATGTATGGAGTGCTTTGAGGCCTATGCTGGAAAAGGAAATATCTTCACGTAGAAACTAGACAAAAGCATTCTCAGAAAGTTCCCTGTGCTTTGTGCATTCAACTCACAGAGTTGAACCTTCCTTTTGATAGAACAGTTTTGAAACACTCTCTTTGTGGGATCTGCAAGTGGCTATTTGGAGCGCTTTGAGGCCTACGCTGGAAAAGGAAATATCTTCACATAAAACCTAGACAGAAGTATTCCCAGAAAGTTTTTCTGAAGTGCGCGTTCAACTCACCGAGTTGAACCTTCCTTTCGATACAGCAGTTTTGAAACACTCTTTTTGTAGTATCTGCGAGCGGATATTTGGAGTGCTTTGAGTGCTACACTGCAAAAGCAAATATCTTCACTTAGAATCTAGACAGAAGAATTTTCAGAGATTTCCCTAGGCTGTCTGCATTCAACTCACAGGGTTGAACCTTCCTTTTGATAGAACAGTTTTGAAACACTCTTGCGGTAGAAGCTGCAAGTCGATATTTGGAAGGTTTGGAGGCCTATCCTGGGAAAGGAAATATCTTCCCATCAAAACTAGATAGAAGCATTCTCAGAAACGTCTTTGTGATGTGCGCATTCAAGTCACAGAGTTGAAGCTTCCTTTGGATATAGCAGTTTTGAACCACTCTTTTAGTAGAATCTGCAAGTGGATGTTTGGAGAGCTAAGAGGCCAACACTGGAAAAGGAAATATCTTCACGTAAAAACTAGACGGAAGCATTCTCAGAAACTTCAATGGGCTTTACGCATTCAACTCACAGAATGCAATGTTCCTTTTGATAGCGCAGTTTTGAAACACTGTTTTGGTAGAATTTGCTAGAGGATGTTTGGAGCGATGTGAGGCCTTTGCTGGAAAAGGAAATATCTTCACATAGAACCTAGACAGAAGCATTCTCAGAAACTCCTTTGTGATGAGTGCATTCAAATCACAGACTTGAACCTTCGTTTTGAAAGAGCGGTTTTGAAACACTCTTTTTGTAGAATCTGCAAGTGGATATTTGGAGCGCTTTGAGGCCTATGCTGGAAAATGAAATATCTTCAGCTAAAAACTAGACGGAAGCATTCTCAGAAACTTCTTTGTGATGAGTGCATTCAACTCACAGAGTTGAAGCTTCCTTTTGATAGAGCAGTTTTGAAACACTCTTTTAGCAGCATCTGAAAGTGGATATTTGGAGCGCTTTGAGGCCAATGCTGGAAAACGAAATCTCATCACATAAAAACTCGACAGAAGCATTCTCTGAAACTTCTTTGTGATGAGTGCATTCAACTCACAGACTCGAACGTTTCTTTTGATAGAACAGTTTAGAAACACTCCTTTTGTAGAATCTGCAAGTGTTTATTTGGAGCGCTTTGAGGCCTATGTTGGAAAAGGACATATCTTCACATCAAAAGTAGACAGACGCATTCTCAGAAACTTCTTTGTGATGAGTGCATTGAACTCACAGAGTTGAACCTACCTATTGATAGAGAAGTTTTGAAACACCCTTTTTGTAGAATCTGCAAGTGAATATTTGGCGCGATTAGAGGCCTATGCTGGAAATGGAAATATCTTCACATGAAAACTAGACAGATGAATTCTCAGAAACGTCTTTGTGATGAGTGCATTCAACTCACAGACTTGAAGCCTCCTTTTGAAAGAGCAGTTTCGAAACACTCTTTTTGTAGAATCTGCAAGTGGATATTTGGAGCGCTTTGAGGGCTATGCTGGAAAAGTTAATATCTTCACCTAAAAACTAGACAGAAGCCTACTCAGAAACTTCTCTGTTATGTCTGCATTGAACTCACAGAGCTGAAGCTTCCTTTTGATAGAGCAGTTTTGAAACACACTTTTAGCAGCATCTGAAAGTGGATATTTGGAGCGCTTTGAGGCCAATGCTGGAAAACGAAATCTCATCACATAAAAACTCGACAGAAGCATTCTCTGAAACTTCTTTGTGATGAGTGCATTCAACTCACAGACTCGAACGTTTCTTTTGATAGAACAGTTTTGAAACACTCCTTTTGTAGAATCTGCAATTGTTTATTTGGAGCGCTTTGAGGCCTATGTTGGAAAAGGACATATCTTCACATCAAAAGTAGACAGACGCATTCTCAGAAACTTCTTTGTGATGAGTGCATTGAAGTCACAGAGTTGAACCTACCTATTGATAGATAAGTTTGAGAAACCCTTTTTGTAGAATCTGCAAGTGAATATTTGGCGCGATTTGAGGCCTATGCTGGAAATGGAAATATCTTCACATGAAAACTAGACAGATGAATTCTCAGAAACGTCTTTGTGATGAGTGCATTCAACTCACAGACTTGAAGCCTCCTTTTGAAAGAACAGTTTCGAAACAATCCTTTTGTAGAATCTGCAAGTGGATATTTGCAGCGCTTTGAGGGCTATGCTGGAAAAGAAATATCTTCACCTAAAAACTAGACAGAAGCGTCCTCAGAAACTTCTTTGTGATGTCTGCATTGAACTCACAGAGCTGAACCTTTCTTTTGATACAGAAGTTTTGAAACACTCTTTTCGTAGAATCTTCAAGTGGATGTATGGAGTGCTTTGAGGCCTATGCTGGAAAAGGAAATATCTTCACGTAGAAACTAGACAAAAGCATTCTCAGAAAGTTCCCTGTGCTTTGTGCATTCAACTCACAGAGTTGAACATTCCCTTTGATAGAGCAGTTTTGAAACACTCTTTTTGTAGAATCTGCAAGTGGATATTTGGAGCGCTTTGAGGCCTATGCTGCCAAAGGAAATATCATTGCACACAAACTAGATGGAAGCGTTCTCAGAAACTACTTTGTGATGAGTGCATTCAACTCGCAGAGTTGAACCTTCCTTCCGATAGACCAGTTTTGAAACGCTGTTTTTGTAGAATCCGCAAGTGGCTATTTGGAGCTCTTTGAGGCTTATGCTGGAAAAGGAAATATCTTCATCTACAAAGTAGACAGAAGCATTCTCAGAAACTTCTTTGTCATGTGGGGATTGAACTCACAGAGTTCAACATTCCTTTTCATAGAGCAGTTTGGCAACACTCTTTTTGTGGAAAGTGCAAGTGGATATTTGGTGCGATGGCGGCATCTAGTGGATAAGGAAATACATTCAGATGAAAACAAGATCGAACCATTCTCAGAAACTTCTTTGTGATGACTGCATTCTACTCACAGAGTTGAACCTTCCTTTTGATAGAACAGTTTTGAAACACTCTCTTTGTGGAATCTGCAAGTGGCTATTTGGAGCGCTTTGAGGCCTATGCTGGAAAAGGAAATATCTTCACATAAAACCTAGACAGAAGTATTCCCAGAAAGTTTTTCTGATGTGCGCATTCAACTCACCGAGTTGAACCTTCCTTTCGATACAGCAGTTTTGAAACACTCTTTTTGTAGTATCTGCGAGCGGATATTTGGAGTGCTTTGAGTGCTACACTGCAAAAGCAAATATCTTCACTTAGAATCTTGACAGAAGAATTCTCAGAGATTTCCCTAGGCTGTCTGCATTCAACTCACAGGGTTGAACCTTCCTTTTGATAGAACAGTTTTGAAACACTCTTGCGGTAGAATCTGCAAGTCGATATTTGGAAGGTTTGGAGGCCTATCCTGGGAAAGGAAATATCTTCCCATCAAAACTAGATAGAAGCATTCTCAGAAACCTCTTTGTGATGTGCGCATTCAAGTCACAGAGTTGAAGCTTCCTTTGGATATAGCAGTTTTGAACCACTCTTTTAGTAGAATCTGCAAGTGGATGTTTGGAGAGCTAAGAGGCCAACACTGGAAAAGGAAATATCTTCACGTAAAAACTAGACGGCAGCATTCTCAGAAACTACAATGGGCTTTACGCATTCAACTCACAGAATGCAATGTTCCTTTTGATAGCGCAGATTTGAAACACTGTTTTGGTAGAATTTGCTAGAGGATGTTTGGAGCGATGTGAGGCCTTGGCTGGAAAAGGAAATATCTTCACATAGAACCTAGACAGAAGCATTCTCAGAAACTCCTTTGTGATGAGTGCATTCAAATCACAGACTTGAACCTTCGTTTTGAAAGAGCGGTTTTGAAACACTCTTTTTGTAGAATCTGCAAGTGGATATTTGGAGCGCTTTGAGGCCTATGCTGGAAAATGAAATATCTTCACGTAAAACCTAGACAGAAGTATTCCCAGAAGGTTTTTCTGATGTGCGCATTCAACTCACCGAGTTGAACCTTCCTTTAGATACAGCAGTTTTGAAACACTCTTTTTGTAGTATCTGCGAGGGGATATTTGGAGTGCTTTGAGTGCTACCCTGCAAAAGCAAATATCTTCACTTAGAATCTAGACAGAATAATTCTCAGAGATTTCCCTATGCTCTCTGCATTCAACTCACAGGATTGAACCTTCCTTTTGATAGAACAGTTTTGAAACACTCTTGCGGTAGAATCTGCAAGTCGATATTTGGAGCGCTTTGAGGCCTATGCTGGAAAATGAAATATCTTCACCTAAAAACTAGACGGAAGCATTCTCAGAAACTTCTTTGTGATGAGTGCATTCAACTCACAGAGTTGAAGCTTCCTTTTGATAGAGCAGTTTTGAAACACTCTTTTGGCAGCATCTGAAAGTGGATAATTGGAGCGCTTTGAGGCCAATGCTGGAAAACGAAATCTCATCACATAAAAACTCGACAGAAGCATTCTCTGAAACTTCTTTGTGATGATTGCATTCAACTCACAGACTCGAACGTTTCTTTTGATAGAACAGTTTTGAAACACTCCTTTTGTAGAATCTGCAAGTGTTTATTTGGAGCGCTTTGAGGCCTATGTTGGAAAAGGACATATCTTCACATCAAAAGTAGGCAGACGCATTCGCAGAAACTTCTTTGTGATGAGTGCATTGAACTCACAGAGTTGAACCTACCTATTGATAGAGAAGTTTTGAAACACCCTTTTTGTAGAATCTGCAAGTGAATATTTGGCGCGATTAGAGGCCTATGCTGGAAATGGAAATATCTTCACATGAAAACTAGACAGATGAATTCTCAGAAACGTCTTTGTGATGAGTGCATTCAACTAACAGACGTGAAGCCTGCTTTTGAAAGAGCCGTTTCGAAACACTCTTTTTGTAGAATCTGCAAGTGGATATTTGGAGCGCTTTGAGGGCTATGCTGGAAAAGTTAATATCTTCACCTAAAAACTAGACAGAAGCCTACTCAGAAACTTCTTTGTGATGTCTGCATTGAACTCACAGAGCTAAACCTTTCTTTTGATACAGAAGTTTTGAAACACTCTTTTCGTAGAATCTTCAAGTGGATGTATGGAGTGCTTTGAGGCCTATGCTGGAAAAGGAAATATCTTCACGTAGAAACTAGACAAAAGCATTCTCAGAAAGTTCCCTGTGCTTTGTGCATTCAACTGACGCAGTTGGACACGCCCTTGGATAGAGCAGTTTTGAAACACTCTTTTTGTAGAATCTGCAAGTGGATATTTGGAGCGCTTTGAGGCCTATGCTGCCAAAGGAAATATCATTGCACACAAACTAGATGGAAGCGTTCTCAGAAACTACTTTGTGATGAGTGCATTCAACTCGCAGAGTTGAACCTTCCTTTCGATAGACCAGTTTTGAAACGCTGTTTTTGTAGAATCCGCAAGTGGCTATTTGGAGCTCTTTGAGGCTTATGCTGGAAAAGGAAATATCTTCAACTACAAAGTAGACAGAAGCATTCTCAGAAACTTCTTTGTCATGTGGGGATTGAACTCACAGAGTTGAACATTCCTTTTCATAGAGCAGTTTTGCAACACCCTTTCGGTGGAAAGTGAAAGTGCTTATTTGGTGTGATGGCGGCATCTAGTGTATAAGGAAATACATTCAAATGAAAACAAGATCGAAAAATTCTCAGAAACTTGTTTGTGATGACTGCATTCTACTCACAGAGTTGAACCTTCCTTTTGATAGAACAGTTTTGAAACACTCTTTTTGTGGAATCTGCAAGTGGCTATTTGGAGGGCTTTGAGGCCTATGCTGGAAAAGGAAATATCTTCACATAAAACCTAGACAGAAGTATTCCCAGAAAGTTTTTCTGATGTGCGCATTCAACTCACCGAGTTGAACCTTCCTTTCGATACAGCAGTTTTGAAACACTCTTTTTGTAGTGTCTGCGAGTGGATATTTGGAGTGCTTTGAGTGCTACAATGCAGAAGCAAATATCTTCACTTAGAATCTAGACAGAAGAATTCTCAGAGACTTCCCTGGGCTCTCTGCATTCAACTCACAGAGTTGAACCTTCCTTTTGATAGAACAGTTTTGAAACACTCTTGTGGTAGAATCTGCAAGTCGATATTTGGAACGTTTGGAGGCCTATCCTGGGAAAGGAAATATCTTCCCATCAAAACTAGATAGAAGCATTCTCAGAAACGTCTTTGTGATGTGCGCATTCAAGTCACAGAGTTGAAGCTTCCTTTGGATATAGCAGTTTTGAACCACTCTTTTAGTAGAATCTGCAAGTGGATGTTTGGAGAGCTAAGAGGCCAACACTGGAAAAGGAAACATCTTTACGTAAAAACTAGACGGAAGCATTCTCAGAAACTTCAATGGGCTTTACGCATTCAACTCACAGAATGCAATGTTCCTTTTGAGAGCGCAGTTTTAAAACACTGTTTTTGTAGAATTTGCTAGAGGATGTTTGGAGCGATGTGAGGCCTTTGCTGGAAAAGGAAATATCTTCACATACAACCTAGACAGAAGCATTCTCAGAAACTCCTTTGTGATGAGTGCATTCGAATCACAGACTTGAACCTTCGTTTTGTTAGAGCGGTTTTGAAACACTCTTTTTGTAGAATCTGCAAGTGGATATTTGGAGCGTTTTGAGGCCTATGCTGGAAAATGAAATATCTTCACCTAAAAACCAGACGGAAGCATTCTCAGAAACTTCTTTGTGATGAGTGCATTCAACTCACAGAGTTAAAGCTTCCTTTTGATAGAGCAGTTTTGAAACACTCTTTTAGCAGCATCTGAAAGTGGGTATTTGGAGCGCTTTGAGGCCAAGGCTGGAAAACGAAATATCATCACATAAAAACTCGACAGAAGCATTCTCTGAATCTTCTTTGTGATGAGTGCGTTCAACTCACAGACTCGAGCGTTTCTTTTGATAGAACAGTTTTGAAACACTCCTTTTGTAGAATCTGCAAGTGTTTATTTGGAGCGCTTTGAGGCCTATGTTGGAAAAGGACATATCTTCACATCAAAAGTACACAGACGCATTCTCAGAAACTTCTTTGTGATGAGTGCATTGAACTCGCAGAGTTGAACCTACTTATTGATAGAGAAGTTTTGAAACACCCTTTTTGTAGAATCTGCAAGTGAATATTTGGTGCGATTTGAGGCCTATGCTGGAAATGGAAATATCTTCACATGAAAACTAGACAGATGAATTCTCAGAAACGTCTTTGTGATGAGTGCATTCAACTAACAGACTTGAAGCCTCCTTTTGAAAGAACAGTTTCGAAACACTCTTTTTGTAGAATCTGCAAGTGGATATTTGCAGCGATTTGAGGGCTATGCTGCAAAAGTAATATCTTCACCTAAAAACTAGACAGAAGCGAACTCAGAAACTTCTTTGTGACGTCTGCATTGAACTCACAGAGCTGAACCTTTCTTTTGATACAGAAGTTTTGAAACACTCTTTTCGTAGAATCTTCAAGTTGATGTATGGAGTGCTTTGAGGCCTATGCTGGAAAAGCAAATATCTTCACGTAGAAACTAGACAAAAGCATTCTCAGAAAGTTCCCTGTGCTTTGTGCATTCAACTCACAGAGTTGAACATTCCCTTTGATAGAGCAGTTTTGAAACACTCTTTTTGTAGAATCTGCAAGTGGATATTTGGAGCGCTTTGAGGCCTATGCTGCCAAAGGAAATATCATTGCACACAAACTAGATGGAAGCGTTCTCAGAAACTACTTTGTGATGAGTGCATTCAACTCGCAGAGTTGAACCTTCCTTCCGATAGACCAGTTTTGAAACGCTGTTTTTGTAGAATCCGCAAGTGGCTATTTGGAGCTCTTTGAGGCTTATGCTGGAAAAGGAAATATCTTCATCTACAAAGTAGACAGAAGCATTCTCAGAAACTTCTTTGTCATGTGGGGATTGAACTCACAGAGTTCAACATTCCTTTTCATAGAGCAGTTTGGCAACACTCTTTTTGTGGAAAGTGCAAGTGGATATTTGGTGCGATGGCGGCATCTAGTGGATAAGGAAATACATTCAGATGAAAACAAGATCGAACCATTCTCAGAAACTTCTTTGTGATGACTGCATTCTACTCACAGAGTTGAACCTTCCTTTTGATAGAACAGTTTTGAAACACTCTCTTTGTGGAATCTGCAAGTGGCTATTTGGAGCGCTTTGAGGCCTATGCTGGAAAAGGAAATATCTTCACATAAAACCTAGACAGAAGTATTCCCAGAAAGTTTTTCTGATGTGCGCATTCAACTCACCGAGTTGAACCTTCCTTTCGATACAGCAGTTTTGAAACACTCTTTTTGTAGTATCTGCGAGCGGATATTTGGAGTGCTTTGAGTGCTACACTGCAAAAGCAAATATCTTCACTTAGAATCTTGACAGAAGAATTCTCAGAGATTTCCCTAGGCTGTCTGCATTCAACTCACAGGGTTGAACCTTCCTTTTGATAGAACAGTTTTGAAACACTCTTGCGGTAGAATCTGCAAGTCGATATTTGGAAGGTTTGGAGGCCTATCCTGGGAAAGGAAATATCTTCCCATCAAAACTAGATAGAAGCATTCTCAGAAACCTCTTTGTGATGTGCGCATTCAAGTCACAGAGTTGAAGCTTCCTTTGGATATAGCAGTTTTGAACCACTCTTTTAGTAGAATCTGCAAGTGGATGTTTGGAGAGCTAAGAGGCCAACACTGGAAAAGGAAATATCTTCACGTAAAAACTAGACGGCAGCATTCTCAGAAACTACAATGGGCTTTACGCATTCAACTCACAGAATGCAATGTTCCTTTTGATAGCGCAGATTTGAAACACTGTTTTGGTAGAATTTGCTAGAGGATGTTTGGAGCGATGTGAGGCCTTGGCTGGAAAAGGAAATATCTTCACATAGAACCTAGACAGAAGCATTCTCAGAAACTCCTTTGTGATGAGTGCATTCAAATCACAGACTTGAACCTTCGTTTTGAAAGAGCGGTTTTGAAACACTCTTTTTGTAGAATCTGCAAGTGGATATTTGGAGCGCTTTGAGGCCTATGCTGGAAAATGAAATATCTTCACGTAAAACCTAGACAGAAGTATTCCCAGAAGGTTTTTCTGATGTGCGCATTCAACTCACCGAGTTGAACCTTCCTTTAGATACAGCAGTTTTGAAACACTCTTTTTGTAGTATCTGCGAGGGGATATTTGGAGTGCTTTGAGTGCTACCCTGCAAAAGCAAATATCTTCACTTAGAATCTAGACAGAATAATTCTCAGAGATTTCCCTATGCTCTCTGCATTCAACTCACAGGATTGAACCTTCCTTTTGATAGAACAGTTTTGAAACACTCTTGCGGTAGAATCTGCAAGTCGATATTTGGAGCGCTTTGAGGCCTATGCTGGAAAATGAAATATCTTCACCTAAAAACTAGACGGAAGCATTCTCAGAAACTTCTTTGTGATGAGTGCATTCAACTCACAGAGTTGAAGCTTCCTTTTGATAGAGCAGTTTTGAAACACTCTTTTGGCAGCATCTGAAAGTGGATAATTGGAGCGCTTTGAGGCCAATGCTGGAAAACGAAATCTCATCACATAAAAACTCGACAGAAGCATTCTCTGAAACTTCTTTGTGATGATTGCATTCAACTCACAGACTCGAACGTTTCTTTTGATAGAACAGTTTTGAAACACTCCTTTTGTAGAATCTGCAAGTGTTTATTTGGAGCGCTTTGAGGCCTATGTTGGAAAAGGACATATCTTCACATCAAAAGTAGGCAGACGCATTCGCAGAAACTTCTTTGTGATGAGTGCATTGAACTCACAGAGTTGAACCTACCTATTGATAGAGAAGTTTTGAAACACCCTTTTTGTAGAATCTGCAAGTGAATATTTGGCGCGATTAGAGGCCTATGCTGGAAATGGAAATATCTTCACATGAAAACTAGACAGATGAATTCTCAGAAACGTCTTTGTGATGAGTGCATTCAACTAACAGACGTGAAGCCTGCTTTTGAAAGAGCCGTTTCGAAACACTCTTTTTGTAGAATCTGCAAGTGGATATTTGGAGCGCTTTGAGGGCTATGCTGGAAAAGTTAATATCTTCACCTAAAAACTAGACAGAAGCCTACTCAGAAACTTCTTTGTGATGTCTGCATTGAACTCACAGAGCTAAACCTTTCTTTTGATACAGAAGTTTTGAAACACTCTTTTCGTAGAATCTTCAAGTGGATGTATGGAGTGCTTTGAGGCCTATGCTGGAAAAGGAAATATCTTCACGTAGAAACTAGACAAAAGCATTCTCAGAAAGTTCCCTGTGCTTTGTGCATTCAACTGACGCAGTTGGACACGCCCTTGGATAGAGCAGTTTTGAAACACTCTTTTTGTAGAATCTGCAAGTGGATATTTGGAGCGCTTTGAGGCCTATGCTGCCAAAGGAAATATCATTGCACACAAACTAGATGGAAGCGTTCTCAGAAACTACTTTGTGATGAGTGCATTCAACTCGCAGAGTTGAACCTTCCTTTCGATAGACCAGTTTTGAAACGCTGTTTTTGTAGAATCCGCAAGTGGCTATTTGGAGCTCTTTGAGGCTTATGCTGGAAAAGGAAATATCTTCAACTACAAAGTAGACAGAAGCATTCTCAGAAACTTCTTTGTCATGTGGGGATTGAACTCACAGAGTTGAACATTCCTTTTCATAGAGCAGTTTTGCAACACCCTTTCGGTGGAAAGTGAAAGTGCTTATTTGGTGTGATGGCGGCATCTAGTGTATAAGGAAATACATTCAAATGAAAACAAGATCGAAAAATTCTCAGAAACTTGTTTGTGATGACTGCATTCTACTCACAGAGTTGAACCTTCCTTTTGATAGAACAGTTTTGAAACACTCTTTTTGTGGAATCTGCAAGTGGCTATTTGGAGGGCTTTGAGGCCTATGCTGGAAAAGGAAATATCTTCACATAAAACCTAGACAGAAGTATTCCCAGAAAGTTTTTCTGATGTGCGCATTCAACTCACCGAGTTGAACCTTCCTTTCGATACAGCAGTTTTGAAACACTCTTTTTGTAGTGTCTGCGAGTGGATATTTGGAGTGCTTTGAGTGCTACAATGCAGAAGCAAATATCTTCACTTAGAATCTAGACAGAAGAATTCTCAGAGACTTCCCTGGGCTCTCTGCATTCAACTCACAGAGTTGAACCTTCCTTTTGATAGAACAGTTTTGAAACACTCTTGTGGTAGAATCTGCAAGTCGATATTTGGAACGTTTGGAGGCCTATCCTGGGAAAGGAAATATCTTCCCATCAAAACTAGATAGAAGCATTCTCAGAAACGTCTTTGTGATGTGCGCATTCAAGTCACAGAGTTGAAGCTTCCTTTGGATATAGCAGTTTTGAACCACTCTTTTAGTAGAATCTGCAAGTGGATGTTTGGAGAGCTAAGAGGCCAACACTGGAAAAGGAAACATCTTTACGTAAAAACTAGACGGAAGCATTCTCAGAAACTTCAATGGGCTTTACGCATTCAACTCACAGAATGCAATGTTCCTTTTGAGAGCGCAGTTTTAAAACACTGTTTTTGTAGAATTTGCTAGAGGATGTTTGGAGCGATGTGAGGCCTTTGCTGGAAAAGGAAATATCTTCACATACAACCTAGACAGAAGCATTCTCAGAAACTCCTTTGTGATGAGTGCATTCGAATCACAGACTTGAACCTTCGTTTTGTTAGAGCGGTTTTGAAACACTCTTTTTGTAGAATCTGCAAGTGGATATTTGGAGCGTTTTGAGGCCTATGCTGGAAAATGAAATATCTTCACCTAAAAACCAGACGGAAGCATTCTCAGAAACTTCTTTGTGATGAGTGCATTCAACTCACAGAGTTAAAGCTTCCTTTTGATAGAGCAGTTTTGAAACACTCTTTTAGCAGCATCTGAAAGTGGGTATTTGGAGCGCTTTGAGGCCAAGGCTGGAAAACGAAATATCATCACATAAAAACTCGACAGAAGCATTCTCTGAATCTTCTTTGTGATGAGTGCGTTCAACTCACAGACTCGAGCGTTTCTTTTGATAGAACAGTTTTGAAACACTCCTTTTGTAGAATCTGCAAGTGTTTATTTGGAGCGCTTTGAGGCCTATGTTGGAAAAGGACATATCTTCACATCAAAAGTACACAGACGCATTCTCAGAAACTTCTTTGTGATGAGTGCATTGAACTCGCAGAGTTGAACCTACTTATTGATAGAGAAGTTTTGAAACACCCTTTTTGTAGAATCTGCAAGTGAATATTTGGTGCGATTTGAGGCCTATGCTGGAAATGGAAATATCTTCACATGAAAACTAGACAGATGAATTCTCAGAAACGTCTTTGTGATGAGTGCATTCAACTAACAGACTTGAAGCCTCCTTTTGAAAGAACAGTTTCGAAACACTCTTTTTGTAGAATCTGCAAGTGGATATTTGCAGCGATTTGAGGGCTATGCTGCAAAAGTAATATCTTCACCTAAAAACTAGACAGAAGCGAACTCAGAAACTTCTTTGTGACGTCTGCATTGAACTCACAGAGCTGAACCTTTCTTTTGATACAGAAGTTTTGAAACACTCTTTTCGTAGAATCTTCAAGTTGATGTATGGAGTGCTTTGAGGCCTATGCTGGAAAAGCAAATATCTTCACGTAGAAACTAGACAAAAGCATTCTCAGAAAGTTCCCTGTGCTTTGTGCATTCAACTCACAGAGTTGAACATTCCCTTTGATAGAGCAGTTTTGAAACACTCTTTTTGTAGAATCTGCAAGTGGATATTTGGAGCGCTTTGAGGCCTATGCTGCCAAAGGAAATATCATTGCACACAAACTAGATGGAAGCGTTCTCAGAAACTACTTTGTGATGAGTGCATTCAACTCGCAGAGTTGAACCTTCCTTCCGATAGACCAGTTTTGAAACGCTGTTTTTGTAGAATCCGCAAGTGGCTATTTGGAGCTCTTTGAGGCTTATGCTGGAAAAGGAAATATCTTCATCTACAAAGTAGACAGAAGCATTCTCAGAAACTTCTTTGTCATGTGGGGATTGAACTCACAGAGTTCAACATTCCTTTTCATAGAGCAGTTTGGCAACACTCTTTTTGTGGAAAGTGCAAGTGGATATTTGGTGCGATGGCGGCATCTAGTGGATAAGGAAATACATTCAGATGAAAACAAGATCGAACCATTCTCAGAAACTTCTTTGTGATGACTGCATTCTACTCACAGAGTTGAACCTTCCTTTTGATAGAACAGTTTTGAAACACTCTCTTTGTGGAATCTGCAAGTGGCTATTTGGAGCGCTTTGAGGCCTATGCTGGAAAAGGAAATATCTTCACATAAAACCTAGACAGAAGTATTCCCAGAAAGTTTTTCTGATGTGCGCATTCAACTCACCGAGTTGAACCTTCCTTTCGATACAGCAGTTTTGAAACACTCTTTTTGTAGTATCTGCGAGCGGATATTTGGAGTGCTTTGAGTGCTACACTGCAAAAGCAAATATCTTCACTTAGAATCTTGACAGAAGAATTCTCAGAGATTTCCCTAGGCTGTCTGCATTCAACTCACAGGGTTGAACCTTCCTTTTGATAGAACAGTTTTGAAACACTCTTGCGGTAGAATCTGCAAGTCGATATTTGGAAGGTTTGGAGGCCTATCCTGGGAAAGGAAATATCTTCCCATCAAAACTAGATAGAAGCATTCTCAGAAACCTCTTTGTGATGTGCGCATTCAAGTCACAGAGTTGAAGCTTCCTTTGGATATAGCAGTTTTGAACCACTCTTTTAGTAGAATCTGCAAGTGGATGTTTGGAGAGCTAAGAGGCCAACACTGGAAAAGGAAATATCTTCACGTAAAAACTAGACGGAAGCATTCTCAGAAACTACAATGGGCTTTACGCATTCAACTCACAGAATGCAATGTTCCTTTTGATAGCGCAGATTTGAAACACTGTTTTGGTAGAATTTGCTAGAGGATGTTTGGAGCGATGTGAGGCCTTGGCTGGAAAAGGAAATATCTTCACATAGAACCTAGACAGAAGCATTCTCAGAAACTCCTTTGTGATGAGTGCATTCAAATCACAGACTTGAACCTTCGTTTTGAAAGAGCGGTTTTGAAACACTCTTTTTGTAGAATCTGCAAGTGGATATTTGGAGCGCTTTGAGGCCTATGCTGGAAAATGAAATATCTTCACGTAAAACCTAGACAGAAGTATTCCCAGAAGGTTTTTCTGATGTGCGCATTCAACTCACCGAGTTGAACCTTCCTTTAGATACAGCAGTTTTGAAACACTCTTTTTGTAGTATCTGCGAGGGGATATTTGGAGTGCTTTGAGTGCTACCCTGCAAAAGCAAATATCTTCACTTAGAATCTAGACAGAATAATTCTCAGAGATTTCCCTATGCTCTCTGCATTCAACTCACAGGATTGAACCTTCCTTTTGATAGAACAGTTTTGAAACACTCTTGCGGTAGAATCTGCAAGTCGATATTTGGAGCGCTTTGAGGCCTATGCTGGAAAATGAAATATCTTCACCTAAAAACTAGACGGAAGCATTCTCAGAAACTTCTTTGTGATGAGTGCATTCAACTCACAGAGTTGAAGCTTCCTTTTGATAGAGCAGTTTTGAAACACTCTTTTGGCAGCATCTGAAAGTGGATAATTGGAGCGCTTTGAGGCCAATGCTGGAAAACGAAATCTCATCACATAAAAACTCGACAGAAGCATTCTCTGAAACTTCTTTGTGATGATTGCATTCAACTCACAGACTCGAACGTTTCTTTTGATAGAACAGTTTTGAAACACTCCTTTTGTAGAATCTGCAAGTGTTTATTTGGAGCGCTTTGAGGCCTATGTTGGAAAAGGACATATCTTCACATCAAAAGTAGGCAGACGCATTCGCAGAAACTTCTTTGTGATGAGTGCATTGAACTCACAGAGTTGAACCTACCTATTGATAGAGAAGTTTTGAAACACCCTTTTTGTAGAATCTGCAAGTGAATATTTGGCGCGATTAGAGGCCTATGCTGGAAATGGAAATATCTTCACATGAAAACTAGACAGATGAATTCTCAGAAACGTCTTTGTGATGAGTGCATTCAACTAACAGACGTGAAGCCTGCTTTTGAAAGAGCCGTTTCGAAACACTCTTTTTGTAGAATCTGCAAGTGGATATTTGGAGCGCTTTGAGGGCTATGCTGGAAAAGTTAATATCTTCACCTAAAAACTAGACAGAAGCCTACTCAGAAACTTCTTTGTGATGTCTGCATTGAACTCACAGAGCTAAACCTTTCTTTTGATACAGAAGTTTTGAAACACTCTTTTCGTAGAATCTTCAAGTGGATGTATGGAGTGCTTTGAGGCCTATGCTGGAAAAGGAAATATCTTCACGTAGAAACTAGACAAAAGCATTCTCAGAAAGTTCCCTGTGCTTTGTGCATTCAACTGACGCAGTTGGACACGCCCTTGGATAGAGCAGTTTTGAAACACTCTTTTTGTAGAATCTGCAAGTGGATATTTGGAGCGCTTTGAGGCCTATGCTGCCAAAGGAAATATCATTGCACACAAACTAGATGGAAGCGTTCTCAGAAACTACTTTGTGATGAGTGCATTCAACTCGCAGAGTTGAACCTTCCTTTCGATAGACCAGTTTTGAAACGCTGTTTTTGTAGAATCCGCAAGTGGCTATTTGGAGCTCTTTGAGGCTTATGCTGGAAAAGGAAATATCTTCAACTACAAAGTAGACAGAAGCATTCTCAGAAACTTCTTTGTCATGTGGGGATTGAACTCACAGAGTTGAACATTCCTTTTCATAGAGCAGTTTTGCAACACCCTTTCGGTGGAAAGTGAAAGTGCTTATTTGGTGTGATGGCGGCATCTAGTGTATAAGGAAATACATTCAAATGAAAACAAGATCGAAAAATTCTCAGAAACTTGTTTGTGATGACTGCATTCTACTCACAGAGTTGAACCTTCCTTTTGATAGAACAGTTTTGAAACACTCTTTTTGTGGAATCTGCAAGTGGCTATTTGGAGGGCTTTGAGGCCTATGCTGGAAAAGGAAATATCTTCACATAAAACCTAGACAGAAGTATTCCCAGAAAGTTTTTCTGATGTGCGCATTCAACTCACCGAGTTGAACCTTCCTTTCGATACAGCAGTTTTGAAACACTCTTTTTGTAGTGTCTGCGAGTGGATATTTGGAGTGCTTTGAGTGCTACAATGCAGAAGCAAATATCTTCACTTAGAATCTAGACAGAAGAATTCTCAGAGACTTCCCTGGGCTCTCTGCATTCAACTCACAGAGTTGAACCTTCCTTTTGATAGAACAGTTTTGAAACACTCTTGTGGTAGAATCTGCAAGTCGATATTTGGAACGTTTGGAGGCCTATCCTGGGAAAGGAAATATCTTCCCATCAAAACTAGATAGAAGCATTCTCAGAAACGTCTTTGTGATGTGCGCATTCAAGTCACAGAGTTGAAGCTTCCTTTGGATATAGCAGTTTTGAACCACTCTTTTAGTAGAATCTGCAAGTGGATGTTTGGAGAGCTAAGAGGCCAACACTGGAAAAGGAAATATCTTCACGTAAAAACTAGACGGAAGCATTCTCAGAAACTTCAATGGGCTTTACGCATTCAACTCACAGAATGCAATGTTCCTTTTGAGAGCGCAGTTTTGAAACACTGTTTTGGTAGAATTTGCTAGAGGATGTTTGGAGCGATGTGAGGCCTTTGCTGGAAAAGGAAATATCTTCACATAGAACCTAGACAGAAGCATTCTCAGAAACTCCTTTGTGATGAGTGCATTCAAATCACAGACTTGAACCTTCGTTTTGAAAGAGCGGTTTTGAAACACTCTTTTTGTAGAATCTGCAAGTGGATATTTGGAGCGCTTTGAGGCCTATGCTGGAAAATGAAATATCTTCACCTAAAAACTAGACGGAAGCATTCTCAGAAACTTCTTTGTGATGAGTGCATTCAACTCACAGAGTTGAAGCTTCCTTTTGATAGAGCAGTTTTGAAACACTCTTTTAGCAGCATCTGAAAGTGGATATTTGGAGCGCTTTGAGGCCAATGCTGGAAAACGAAATCTCATCACATAAAAACTCGACAGAAGCATTCTCTGAAACTTCTTTGTGATGAGTGCATTCAACTCACAGACTCGAACGTTTCTTTTGATAGAGCAGTTTAGAAACACTCCTTTTGTAGAATCTGCAAGTGTTTATTTGGAGCGCTTTGAGGCCTATGTTGGAAAAGGACATATCTTCACATCAAAAGTAGACAGACGCATTCTCAGAAACTCCTTTGTGATGAGTGCATTGAACTCACAGAGTTGAACCTACCTATTGATAGAGAAGTTTTGAAACACCCTTTTTGTAGAATCTGCAAGTGAATATTTGGCGCGATTAGAGGCCTATGCTGGAAATGGAAATATCTTCACATGAAAACTAGACAGATGAATTCTCAGAAACGTCTTTGTGATGAGTGCATTCAACTCACAGACTTGAAGCCTCCTTTTGAAAGAGCAGTTTCGAAACACTCTTTTTGTAGAATCTGCAAGTGGATATTTGGAGCGCTTTGAGGGCTATGCTGGAAAAGTTCATATCTTCACCTAAAAGCTAGACAGAAGCCTACTCAGAAACTTCTTTGTTATGTCTGCATTGAACTCACAGAGCTGAACCTTTCTTTTGATACAGAAGTTTTGAAACACTCTTTTCGTAGAATCTTCAAGTGGATGTATGGAGTGCTTTGAGGCCTGTGCTGGAAAAGGAAATATCTTCACGTAGAAACTAGATAAAAGCATTCTCAGAAGGTTCCCTGTGCTTTGTGCATTCAACTCACAGAGTTGAACATTCCCTTTGATAGAGCAGTTTTGAAACACTCTTTTTGTAGAATCTGCAAGTGGATATTTGGAGCGCTTTGAGGCCTATGCTGCCAAAGGAAATATCCTTGCACACAAACTAGATGGAAGCGTTCTCAGAAACTACTTTGTGATGAGTGCATTCAATTCGCAGAGTTGAACCTTCCTTTCGATAGACCAGTTTTGAAACGCTGTTTTTGTAGACTCCGCAAGTGGCTATTTGGAGCTCTTTGAGGCTTATGCTGGAAAAGGAAATATCTTCATCTACAAAGTAGACAGAAGCATTCTCAGAAACTTCTTTGTCATGTGGGGATTGAACTCACAGAGTTGAACATTCCTTTTCATAGAGCAGTTTGGCAACACTCTTTTAGTGGAAAGTGCAAGTGGATACTTGGTGCGATGGCGGCATCTAGTGGATAAGGAAATACATTCAGATGAAAACAAGATCGAACCATTCTCAGAAACTTCTTTGTGATGACTGCATTCTACTCACAGAGTTGAACCTTCCTTTTGATAAAACAGTTTTGAAACACTCTCTTTGTGGGATCTGCAAGTGGCTATTTGGAGCGCTTTGAGGCCTATGCTGGAAAAGGAAATATCTTCACATAAAACCTAGACAGAAGTATTCCCAGAAAGTTTTCCTGATTTGCGCATTCAACTCACCGAGTTGAACCTTCCTTTCGATACAGCAGTTTTGAAACACTCTTTTTGTAGTATCTGCGAGCGGATATTTGGAGTGCTTTGAGTGCTACACTGCAAAAGCAAATATCTTCACTTAGAATCTAGACAGAAGAATTCTCAGAGATTTCCCTAGGCTGTCTGCATTCAACTCACAGGGTTGAACCTTCCTTTTGATAGAACAGTTTTGAAACACTCTTGCGGTAGAAGCTGCAAGTCGATATTTGGAACGTTTCGAGGCCTATCCTGGGAAAGGAAATATCTTCCCATCAAAACTAGATAGAAGCATTCTCAGAAACCTCTTTGTGATGTGCGCATTCCAGTCACAGAGTTGAAGCTTCCTTTGGATATAGCAGTTTTGAACCACTCTTTTAGTAGAATCTGCAAGTGGATGTTTGGAGAGCTAAGAGGCCAACACTGGAAAAGGAAATATCTTCACGTAACAACTAGACGGAAGCATTCTCAGAAACTTCAATGGGCTTTACGCATTCAACTCACAGAATGCAATGTTCCTTTTGAGAGCGCAGTTTTAAAACACTGTTTTTGTAGAATTTGCTAGAGGATGTTTGGAGCGATGTGAGGCCTTTGCTGGAAAAGGAAATATCTTCACATAGAACCTAGACAGAAGCATTCTCAGAAACTCCTTTGTGATGAGTGCATTCAAATCACAGACTTGAACCTTCGTTTTGAAAGAGCGGTTTTGAAACACTCTTTTTGTAGAATCTGCAAGTGGATATTTGGAGCGCTTTGAGGCCTACGCTGGAAAATGAAATATCTTCACCTAAAAACTAGACGGAAGCATTCTCAGAAACTTCTTTGTGATGAGTGCGTTCAACTCACAGAGTTGAAGCATCCTTTTGATAGAGCAGTTTTGAAACACTCTTTTAGCAGCATCTGAAAGTGGATATTTGGAGCGCTTTGAGGCCAGTGCTGGAAAAGGAAATCTCATCACATAAAAACTCGACAGAAGCATTCTCTGAAACTTCTTTGTGATGAGTGCATTCAACTCACAGACTCGAACGTTTCTTTTGATAGAACAGTTTTGAAACACTCCTTTTGTAGAATCTGCAAGTGTTTATTTGGAGCGCTTTGAGGCCTATGTTGGAAAAGGACATATCTTCACATCAAAAGTAGACACACGCATTCTCAGAAACTTCTTTGTGATGAGTGCATTGAACTCACAGCTTTGAACCTACCTATTGATAGAGAAGTTTTGAAACACCCTTTTTGTAGAATCTGCAAGTGAATATTTGGCGCGATTAGAGGCCTATGCTGGAAATGGAAATATCTTCACATGAAAACTAGACAGATGAATTCTCAGAAACGTCTTTGTGATGAGTGCATTCAACTCACAGACTTGAAGCCTCCTTTTGAAAGAACAGTTTCGAAACACTCTTTTTGTAGAATCTGCAAGTGGATATTTGGAGCGCTTTGAGGGCTATGCTGGAAAAGTAATATCTTCACCTAAAAACTAGACAGAAGCGTACTCAGAAACGTCTTTGTGACGTCTGCATTGAACTCACAGAGCTGAACCTTTCTTTTGATACAGAAGTTTTGAAACACTCTTTTCGTAGAATCTTCAAGTGGATGTATGGAGTGCTTTGAGGCCTATGCTGGAAAAGGAAATATCTTCACGTAGAAACTAGACAAAAGCATTCTCAGAAAGTTCCCTGTGCTTTGTGCATTCAACTCACAGAGTTGAACCTTCCTTTTGATAGAACAGTTTTGAAACACTCTCTTTGTGGGATCTGCAAGTGGCTATTTGGAGCGCTTTGAGGCCTACGCTGGAAAAGGAAATATCTTCACATAAAACCTAGACAGAAGTATTCCCAGAAAGTTTTTCTGAAGTGCGCGTTCAACTCACCGAGTTGAACCTTCCTTTCGATACAGCAGTTTTGAAACACTCTTTTTGTAGTATCTGCGAGCGGATATTTGGAGTGCTTTGAGTGCTACACTGCAAAAGCAAATATCTTCACTTAGAATCTAGACAGAAGAATTTTCAGAGATTTCCCTAGGCTGTCTGCATTCAACTCACAGGGTTGAACCTTCCTTTTGATAGAACAGTTTTGAAACACTCTTGCGGTAGAAGCTGCAAGTCGATATTTGGAAGGTTTGGAGGCCTATCCTGGGAAAGGAAATATCTTCCCATCAAAACTAGATAGAAGCATTCTCAGAAACGTCTTTGTGATGTGCGCATTCAAGTCACAGAGTTGAAGCTTCCTTTGGATATAGCAGTTTTGAACCACTCTTTTAGTAGAATCTGCAAGTGGATGTTTGGAGAGCTAAGAGGCCAACACTGGAAAAGGAAATATCTTCACGTAAAAACTAGACGGAAGCATTCTCAGAAACTTCAATGGGCTTTACGCATTCAACTCACAGAATGCAATGTTCCTTTTGATAGCGCAGTTTTGAAACACTGTTTTGGTAGAATTTGCTAGAGGATGTTTGGAGCGATGTGAGGCCTTTGCTGGAAAAGGAAATATCTTCACATAGAACCTAGACAGAAGCATTCTCAGAAACTCCTTTGTGATGAGTGCATTCAAATCACAGACTTGAACCTTCGTTTTGAAAGAGCGGTTTTGAAACACTCTTTTTGTAGAATCTGCAAGTGGATATTTGGAGCGCTTTGAGGCCTATGCTGGAAAATGAAATATCTTCAGCTAAAAACTAGACGGAAGCATTCTCAGAAACTTCTTTGTGATGAGTGCATTCAACTCACAGAGTTGAAGCTTCCTTTTGATAGAGCAGTTTTGAAACACTCTTTTAGCAGCATCTGAAAGTGGATATTTGGAGCGCTTTGAGGCCAATGCTGGAAAACGAAATCTCATCACATAAAAACTCGACAGAAGCATTCTCTGAAACTTCTTTGTGATGAGTGCATTCAACTCACAGACTCGAACGTTTCTTTTGATAGAACAGTTTAGAAACACTCCTTTTGTAGAATCTGCAAGTGTTTATTTGGAGCGCTTTGAGGCCTATGTTGGAAAAGGACATATCTTCACATCAAAAGTAGACAGACGCATTCTCAGAAACTTCTTTGTGATGAGTGCATTGAACTCACAGAGTTGAACCTACCTATTGATAGAGAAGTTTTGAAACACCCTTTTTGTAGAATCTGCAAGTGAATATTTGGCGCGATTAGAGGCCTATGCTGGAAATGGAAATATCTTCACATGAAAACTAGACAGATGAATTCTCAGAAACGTCTTTGTGATGAGTGCATTCAACTCACAGACTTGAAGCCTCCTTTTGAAAGAGCAGTTTCGAAACACTCTTTTTGTAGAATCTGCAAGTGGATATTTGGAGCGCTTTGAGGGCTATGCTGGAAAAGTTAATATCTTCACCTAAAAACTAGACAGAAGCCTACTCAGAAACTTCTCTGTTATGTCTGCATTGAACTCACAGAGCTGAAGCTTCCTTTTGATAGAGCAGTTTTGAAACACACTTTTAGCAGCATCTGAAAGTGGATATTTGGAGCGCTTTGAGGCCAATGCTGGAAAACGAAATCTCATCACATAAAAACTCGACAGAAGCATTCTCTGAAACTTCTTTGTGATGAGTGCATTCAACTCACAGACTCGAACGTTTCTTTTGATAGAACAGTTTTGAAACACTCCTTTTGTAGAATCTGCAATTGTTTATTTGGAGCGCTTTGAGGCCTATGTTGGAAAAGGACATATCTTCACATCAAAAGTAGACAGACGCATTCTCAGAAACTTCTTTGTGATGAGTGCATTGAACTCACAGAGTTGAACCTACCTATTGATAGATAAGTTTGAGAAACCCTTTTTGTAGAATCTGCAAGTGAATATTTGGCGCGATTTGAGGCCTATGCTGGAAATGGAAATATCTTCACATGAAAACTAGACAGATGAATTCTCAGAAACGTCTTTGTGATGAGTGCATTCAACTCACAGACTTGAAGCCTCCTTTTGAAAGAACAGTTTCGAAACAATCCTTTTGTAGAATCTGCAAGTGGATATTTGCAGCGCTTTGAGGGCTATGCTGGAAAAGTAATATCTTCACCTAAAAACTAGACAGAAGCGTCCTCAGAAACTTCTTTGTGATGTCTGCATTGAACTCACAGAGCTGAACCTTTCTTTTGATACAGAAGTTTTGAAACACTCTTTTCGTAGAATCTTCAAGTGGATGTATGGAGTGCTTTGAGGCCTATGCTGGAAAAGGAAATATCTTCACGTAGAAACTAGACAAAAGCATTCTCAGAAAGTTCCCTGTGCTTTGTGCATTCAACTCACAGAGTTGAACATTCCCTTTGATAGAGCAGTTTTGAAACACTCTTTTTGTAGAATCTGCAAGTGGATATTTGGAGCGCTTTGAGGCCTATGCTGCCAAAGGAAATATCATTGCACACAAACTAGATGGAAGCGTTCTCAGAAACTACTTTGTGATGAGTGCATTCAACTCGCAGAGTTGAACCTTCCTTCCGATAGACCAGTTTTGAAACGCTGTTTTTGTAGAATCCGCAAGTGGCTATTTGGAGCTCTTTGAGGCTTATGCTGGAAAAGGAAATATCTTCATCTACAAAGTAGACAGAAGCATTCTCAGAAACTTCTTTGTCATGTGGGGATTGAACTCACAGAGTTCAACATTCCTTTTCATAGAGCAGTTTGGCAACACTCTTTTTGTGGAAAGTGCAAGTGGATATTTGGTGCGATGGCGGCATCTAGTGGATAAGGAAATACATTCAGATGAAAACAAGATCGAACCATTCTCAGAAACTTCTTTGTGATGACTGCATTCTACTCACAGAGTTGAACCTTCCTTTTGATAGAACAGTTTTGAAACACTCTCTTTGTGGAATCTGCAAGTGGCTATTTGGAGCGCTTTGAGGCCTATGCTGGAAAAGGAAATATCTTCACATAAAACCTAGACAGAAGTATTCCCAGAAAGTTTTTCTGATGTGCGCATTCAACTCACCGAGTTGAACCTTCCTTTCGATACAGCAGTTTTGAAACACTCTTTTTGTAGTATCTGCGAGCGGATATTTGGAGTGCTTTGAGTGCTACACTGCAAAAGCAAATATCTTCACTTAGAATCTTGACAGAAGAATTCTCAGAGATTTCCCTAGGCTGTCTGCATTCAACTCACAGGGTTGAACCTTCCTTTTGATAGAACAGTTTTGAAACACTCTTGCGGTAGAATCTGCAAGTCGATATTTGGAAGGTTTGGAGGCCTATCCTGGGAAAGGAAATATCTTCCCATCAAAACTAGATAGAAGCATTCTCAGAAACCTCTTTGTGATGTGCGCATTCAAGTCACAGAGTTGAAGCTTCCTTTGGATATAGCAGTTTTGAACCACTCTTTTAGTAGAATCTGCAAGTGGATGTTTGGAGAGCTAAGAGGCCAACACTGGAAAAGGAAATATCTTCACGTAAAAACTAGACGGCAGCATTCTCAGAAACTACAATGGGCTTTACGCATTCAACTCACAGAATGCAATGTTCCTTTTGATAGCGCAGATTTGAAACACTGTTTTGGTAGAATTTGCTAGAGGATGTTTGGAGCGATGTGAGGCCTTTCCTGGAAAAGGAAATATCTTCACATAGAACCTAGACAGAAGCATTCTCAGAAACTCCTTTGTGATGAGTGCATTCAAATCACAGACTTGAACCTTCGTTTTGAAAGAGCGGTTTTGAAACACTCTTTTTGTAGAATCTGCAAGTGGATATTTGGAGCGCTTTGAGGCCTATGCTGGAAAATGAAATATCTTCACGTAAAACCTAGACAGAAGTATTCCCAGAAAGTTTTTCTGATGTGCGCATTCAACTCACCGAGTTGAACCTTCCTTTAGATACAGCAGTTTTGAAACACTCTTTTTGTAGTATCTGCGAGGGGATATTTGGAGTGCTTTGAGTGCTACCCTGCAAAAGCAAATATCTTCACTTAGAATCTAGACAGAATAATTCTCAGAGATTTCCCTATGCTCTCTGCATTCAACTCACAGGATTGAACCTTCCTTTTGATAGAACAGTTTTGAAACACTCTTGCGGTAGAATCTGCAAGTCGACATTTGGAGCGCTTTGAGGCCTATGCTGGAAAATGAAATATCTTCACCTAAAAACTAGACGGAAGCATTCTCAGAAACTTCTTTGTGATGAGTGCATTCAACTCACAGAGTTGAAGCTTCCTTTTGATAGAGCAGTTTTGAAACACTCTTTTGGCAGCATCTGAAAGTGGATAATTGGAGCGCTTTGAGGCCAATGCTGGAAAACGAAATCTCATCACATAAAAACTCGACAGAAGCATTCTCTGAAACTTCTTTGTGATGATTGCATTCAACTCACAGACTCGAACGTTTCTTTTGATAGAACAGTTTTGAAACACTCCTTTTGTAGAATCTGCAAGTGTTTATTTGGAGCGCTTTGAGGCCTATGTTGGAAAAGGACATATCTTCACATCAAAAGTAGGCAGACGCATTCGCAGAAACTTCTTTGTGATGAGTGCATTGAACTCACAGAGTTGAACCTACCTATTGATAGAGAAGTTTTGAAACACCCTTTTTGTAGAATCTGCAAGTGAATATTTGGCGCGATTAGAGGCCTATGCTGGAAATGGAAATATCTTCACATGAAAACTAGACAGATGAATTCTCAGAAACGTCTTTGTGATGAGTGCATTCAACTAACAGACGTGAAGCCTGCTTTTGAAAGAGCCGTTTCGAAACACTCTTTTTGTAGAATCTGCAAGTGGATATTTGGAGCGCTTTGAGGGCTATGCTGGAAAAGTTAATATCTTCACCTAAAAACTAGACAGAAGCCTACTCAGAAACTTCTTTGTGATGTCTGCATTGAACTCACAGAGCTAAACCTTTCTTTTGATACAGAAGTTTTGAAACACTCTTTTCGTAGAATCTTCAAGTTGATGTATGGAGTGCTTTGAGGCCTATGCTGGAAAAGCAAATATCTTCACGTAGAAACTAGACAAAAGCATTCTCAGAAAGTTCCCTGTGCTTTGTGCATTCAACTGACGCAGTTGGAGACGCCCTTGGATAGAGCAGTTTTGAAACACTCTTTTTGTAGAATCTGCAAGTGGATATTTGGAGCGCTTTGAGGCCTATGCTGCCAAAGGAAATATCATTGCACACAAACTAGATGGAAGCGTTCTCAGAAACTACTTTGTGATGAGTGCATTCAACTCGCAGAGTTGAACCTTCCTTTCGATAGACCAGTTTTGAAACGCTGTTTTTGTAGAATCCGCAAGTGGCTATTTGGAGCTCTTTGAGGCTTATGCTGGAAAAGGAAATATCTTCATCTACAAAGTAGACAGAAGCATTCTCAGAAACTTCTTTGTCATGTGGGGATTGAACTCACAGAGTTCAACATTCCTTTTCATAGAGCAGTTTGGCAACACTCTTTTTGTGGAAAGTGCAAGTGGATATTTGGTGCGATGGCGGCATCTAGTGGATAAGGAAATACATTCAGATGAAAACAAGATCGAACCATTCTCAGAAACTTCTTTGTGATGACTGCATTCTACTCACAGAGTTGAACCTTCCTTTTGATAGAACAGTTTTGAAACACTCTCTTTGTGGAATCTGCAAGTGGCTATTTGGAGCGCTTTGAGGCCTATGCTGGAAAAGGAAATATCTTCACATAAAACCTAGACAGAAGTATTCCCAGAAAGTTTTTCTGATGTGCGCATTCAACTCACCGAGTTGAACCTTCCTTTAGATACAGCAGTTTTGAAACACTCTTTTTGTAGTATCTGCGAGCGGATATTTGGAGTGCTTTGAGTGCTACACTGCAAAAGCAAATATCTTCACTTAGAATCTAGACAGAAGAATTCTCAGAGATTTCCCTGGGCTCTCTGCATTCAACTCACACGGTTGAACCTTCCTTTTGATAGAACAGTTTTGAAACACTCTTGCGGTAGAAGCTGCAAGTCGATATTTGGAAGGTTTGGAGGCCTATCCTGGGAAAGGAAATATCTTCCCATCAAAACTAGATAGAAGCATTCTCAGAAACCTCTTTGTGATGTGCGCATTCAAGTCACAGAGTTGAAGCTTCCTTTGGATATAGCAGTTTTGAACCACTCTTTTAGTAGAATCTGCAAGTGGATGTTTGGAGAGCTAAGAGGCCAACACTGGAAAAGGAAATATCTTCACGTAAAAACTAGACGGAAGCATTCTCAGAAACTTCAATGGGCTTTACGCATTCAACTCACAGAATGCAATGTTCCTTTTGAGAGCGCAGTTTTGAAACACTGTTTTGGTAGAATTTGCTAGAGGATGTTTGGAGCGATGTGAGGCCTTTGCTGGAAAAGGAAATATCTTCACATAGAACCTAGACAGAAGCATTCTCAGAAACTCCTTTGTGATGAGTGCATTCAAATCACAGACTTGAACCTTCGTTTTGAAAGAGCGGTTTTGAAACACTCTTTTTGTAGAATCTGCAAGTGGATATTTGGAGCGCTTTGAGGCCTATGCTGGAAAATGAAATATCTTCACCTAAAAACTAGACGGAAGCATTCTCAGAAACTTCTTTGTGATGAGTGCATTCAACTCACAGAGTTGAAGCTTCCTTTTGATAGAGCAGTTTTGAAACACTCTTTTAGCACCATCTGAAAGTGGATATTTGGAGCGCTTTGAGGCCAATGCTGGAAAACGAAATCTCATCACATAAAAACTCGACAGAAGCATTCTCTGAAACTTCTTTGTGATGAGTGCATTCAACTCACAGACTCGAACGTTTCTTTTGATAGAGCAGTTTAGAAACACTCCTTTTGTAGAATCTGCAAGTGTTTATTTGGAGCGCTCTGAGGCCTATGTTGGAAAAGGACATATCTTCACATCAAAAGTAGACAGACGCATTCTCAGAAACTCCTTTGTGATGAGTGCATTGAACTCACAGAGTTGAACCTACCTATTGATAGAGAAGTTTTGAAACACCCTTTTTGTAGAATCTGCAAGTGAATATTTGGCGCGATTAGAGGCCTATGCTGGAAATGGAAATATCTTCACATGAAAACTAGACAGATGAATTCTCAGAAACGTCTTTGTGATGAGTGCATTCAACTCACAGACTTGAAGCCTCCTTTTGAAAGAGCAGTTTCAAAACACTCTTTTTGTAGAATCTGCAAGTGGATATTTGGAGCGCTTTGAGGGCTATGCTGGAAAAGTTCATATCTTCACCTAAAAGCTAGACAGAAGCCTACTCAGAAACTTCTTTGTTATGTCTGCATTGAACTCACAGAGCTGAACCTTTCTTTTGATACAGAAGTTTTGAAACACTCTTTTCGTAGAATCTTCAAGTGGATGTATGGAGTGCTTTGAGGCCTGTGCTGGAAAAGGAAATATCTTGACGTAGAAACTAGATAAAAGCATTCTCAGAAGGTTCCCTGTGCTTTGTGCATTCAACTCACAGAGTTGAACATTCCCTTTGATAGAGCAGTTTTGAAACACTCTTTTTGTAGAATCTGCAAGTGGATATTTGGAGCGCTTTGAGGCCTATGCTGCCAAAGGAAATATCCTTGCACACAAACTAGATGGAAGCGTTCTCAGAAACTACTTTGTGATGAGTGCATTCAATTCGCAGAGTTGAACCTTCCTTTCGATAGACCAGTTTTGAAACGCTGTTTTTGTAGAATCCGCAAGTGGCTATTTGGAGCTCTTTGAGGCTTATGCTGGAAAAGGAAATATCTTCATCTACAAAGTAGACAGAAGCATTCTCAGAAACTTCTTTGTCATGTGGGGATTGAACTCACAGAGTTGAACATTCCTTTTCACAGAGCAGTTTGGCAACACTCTTTTAGTGGAAAGTGCAAGTGGATACTTGGTGCGATGGCGGCATCTAGTGGATAAGGAAATACATTCAGATGAAAACAAGATCGAACCATTCTCAGAAACTTCTTTGTGATGACTGCATTCTACTCACAGAGTTGAACCTTCCTTTTGATAGAACAGTTTTGAAACACTCTCTTTGTGGGATCTGCAAGTGGCTATTTGGAGCGCTTTGAGGCCTATGCTGGAAAAGGAAATATCTTCACATAAAACCTAGACAGAAGTATTCCCAGAAAGTTTTCCTGATTTGCGCATTCAACTCACCGAGTTGAACCTTCCTTTCGATACAGCAGTTTTGAAACACTCTTTTTGTAGTATCTGCGAGCGGATATTTGGAGTGCTTTGAGTGCTACACTGCAAAAGCAAATATCTTCACTTAGAATCTAGACAGAAGAATTCTCAGAGATTTCCCTAGGCTGTCTGCATTCAACTCACAGGGTTGAACCTTCCTTTTGATAGAACAGTTTTGAAACACTCTTGCGGTAGAAGCTGCAAGTCGATATTTGGAACGTTTCGAGGCCTATCCTGGGAAAGGAAATATCTTCCCATCAAAACTAGATAGAAGCATTCTCAGAAACCTCTTTGTGATGTGCGCATTCCAGTCACAGAGTTGAAGCTTCCTTTGGATATAGCAGTTTTGAACCACTCTTTTAGTAGAATCTGCAAGTGGATGTTTGGAGAGCTAAGAGGCCAACACTGGAAAAGGAAATATCTTCACGTAACAACTAGACGGAAGCATTCTCAGAAACTTCAATGGGCTTTACGCATTCAACTCACAGAATGCAATGTTCCTTTTGAGAGCGCAGTTTTAAAACACTGTTTTTGTAGAATTTGCTAGAGGATGTTTGGAGCGATGTGAGGCCTTTGCTGGAAAAGGAAATATCTTCACATAGAACCTAGACAGAAGCATTCTCAGAAACTCCTTTGTGATGAGTGCATTCAAATCACAGACTTGAACCTTCGTTTTGAAAGAGCGGTTTTGAAACACTCTTTTTGTAGAATCTGCAAGTGGATATTTGGAGCGCTTTGAGGCCTACGCTGGAAAATGAAATATCTTCACCTAAAAACTAGACGGAAGCATTCTCAGAAACTTCTTTGTGATGAGTGCATTCAACTCACAGAGTTGAAGCTTCCTTTTGATAGAGCAGTTTTGAAACACTCTTTTAGCAGCATCTGAAAGTGGATATTTGGAGCGCTTTGAGGCCAATGCTGGAAAACGAAATCTCATCACATAAAAACTCGACAGAAGCATTCTCTGAAACTTCTTTGTGATGAGTGCATTCAACTCACAGACTCGAACGTTTCTTTTGATAGAGCAGTTTAGAAACACTCCTTTTGTAGAATCTGCAAGTGTTTATTTGGAGCGCTTTGAGGCCTATGTTGGAAAAGGACATATCTTCACATCAAAAGTAGACAGACGCATTCTCAGAAACTCCTTTGTGATGAGTGCATTGAACTCACAGAGTTGAACCTACCTATTGATAGAGAAGTTTTGAAACACCCTTTTTGTAGAATCTGCAAGTGAATATTTGGCGCGATTAGAGGCCTATGCTGGAAATGGAAATATCTTCACATGAAAACTAGACAGATGAATTCTCAGAAACGTCTTTGTGATGAGTGCATTCAACTCACAGACTTGAAGCCTCCTTTTGAAAGAGCAGTTTCGAAACACTCTTTTTGTAGAATCTGCAAGTGGATATTTGGAGCGCTTTGAGGGCTATGCTGGAAAAGTTCATATCTTCACCTAAAAGCTAGACAGAAGCCTACTCAGAAACTTCTTTGTTATGTCTGCATTGAACTCACAGAGCTGAACCTTTCTTTTGATACAGAAGTTTTGAAACACTCTTTTCGTAGAATCTTCAAGTGGATGTATGGAGTGCTTTGAGGCCTGTGCTGGAAAAGGAAATATCTTCACGTAGAAACTAGATAAAAGCATTCTCAGAAGGTTCCCTGTGCTTTGTGCATTCAACTCACAGAGTTGAACATTCCCTTTGATAGAGCAGTTTTGAAACACTCTTTTTGTAGAATCTGCAAGTGGATATTTGGAGCGCTTTGAGGCCTATGCTGCCAAAGGAAATATCCTTGCACACAAACTAGATGGAAGCGTTCTCAGAAACTACTTTGTGATGAGTGCATTCAATTCGCAGAGTTGAACCTTCCTTTCGATAGACCAGTTTTGAAACGCTGTTTTTGTAGACTCCGCAAGTAGCTATTTGGAGCTCTTTGAGGCTTATGCTGGAAAAGGAAATATCTTCATCTACAAAGTAGACAGAAGCATTCTCAGAAACTTCTTTGTCATGTGGGGATTGAACTCACAGAGTTGAACATTCCTTTTCACAGAGCAGTTTGGCAACACTCTTTTAGTGGAAAGTGCAAGTGGATACTTGGTGCGATGGCGGCATCTAGTGGATAAGGAAATACATTCAGATGAAAACAAGATCGAACCATTCTCAGAAACTTCTTTGTGATGACTGCATTCTACTCACAGAGTTGAACCTTCCTTTTGATAGAACAGTTTTGAAACACTCTCTTTGTGGGATCTGCAAGTGGCTATTTGGAGCGCTTTGAGGCCTATGCTGGAAAAGGAAATATCTTCACATAAAACCTAGACAGAAGTATTCCCAGAAAGTTTTCCTGATTTGCGCATTCAACTCACCGAGTTGAACCTTCCTTTCGATACAGCAGTTTTGAAACACTCTTTTTGTAGTATCTGCGAGCGGATATTTGGAGTGCTTTGAGTGCTACACTGCAAAAGCAAATATCTTCACTTAGAATCTAGACAGAAGAATTCTCAGAGATTTCCCTAGGCTGTCTGCATTCAACTCACAGGGTTGAACCTTCCTTTTGATAGAACAGTTTTGAAACACTCTTGTGGTAGAAGCTGCAAGTCGATATTTGGAACGTTTCGAGGCCTATCCTGGGAAAGGAAATATCTTCCCATCAAAACTAGATAGAAGCATTCTCAGAAACCTCTTTGTGATGTGCGCATTCCAGTCACAGAGTTGAAGCTTCCTTTGGATATAGCAGTTTTGAACCACTCTTTTAGTAGAATCTGCAAGTGGATGTTTGGAGAGCTAAGAGGCCAACACTGGAAAAGGAAATATCTTCACGTAACAACTAGACGGAAGCATTCTCAGAAACTTCAATGGGCTTTACGCATTCAACTCACAGAATGCAATGTTCCTTTTGAGAGCGCAGTTTTAAAACACTGTTTTTGTAGAATTTGCTAGAGGATGTTTGGAGCGATGTGAGGCCTTTGCTGGAAAAGGAAATATCTTCACATAGAACCTAGACAGAAGCATTCTCAGAAACTCCTTTGTGATGAGTGCATTCAAATCACAGACTTGAACCTTCGTTTTGAAAGAGCGGTTTTGAAACACTCTTTTTGTAGAATCTGCAAGTGGATATTTGGAGCGCTTTGAGGCCTATGCTGGAAAATGAAATATCTTCACCTAAAAACTAGACGGAAGCATTCTCAGAAACTTCTTTGTGATGAGTGCGTTCAACTCACAGAGTTGAAGCATCCTTTTGATAGAGCAGTTTTGAAACACTCTTTTAGCAGCATCTGAAAGTGGATATTTGGAGCGCTTTGAGGCCAGTGCTGGAAAAGGAAATCTCATCACATAAAAACTCGACAGAAGCATTCTCTGAAACTTCTTTGTGATGAGTGCATTCAACTCACAGACTCGAACGTTTCTTTTGATAGAACAGTTTTGAAACACTCCTTTTGTAGAATCTGCAAGTGTTTATTTGGAGCGCTTTGAGGCCTATGTTGGAAAAGGACATATCTTCACATCAAAAGTAGACACACGCATTCTCAGAAACTTCTTTGTGATGAGTGCATTGAACTCACAGCTTTGAACCTACCTATTGATAGAGAAGTTTTGAAACACCCTTTTTGTAGAATCTGCAAGTGAATATTTGGCGCGATTAGAGGCCTATGCTGGAAATGGAAATATCTTCACATGAAAACTAGACAGATGAATTCTCAGAAACGTCTTTGTGATGAGTGCATTCAACTCACAGACTTGAAGCCTCCTTTTGAAAGAACAGTTTCGAAACACTCTTTTTGTAGAATCTGCAAGTGGATATTTGGAGCGCTTTGAGGGCTATGCTGGAAAAGTAATATCTTCACCTAAAAACTAGACAGAAGCGTACTCAGAAACGTCTTTGTGACGTCTGCATTGAACTCACAGAGCTGAACCTTTCTTTTGATACAGAAGTTTTGAAACACTCTTTTCGTAGAATCTTCAAGTGGATGTATGGAGTGCTTTGAGGCCTATGCTGGAAAAGGAAATATCTTCACGTAGAAACTAGACAAAAGCATTCTCAGAAAGTTCCCTGTGCTTTGTGCATTCAACTCACAGAGTTGAACCTTCCTTTTGATAGAACAGTTTTGAAACACTCTCTTTGTGGGATCTGCAAGTGGCTATTTGGAGCGCTTTGAGGCCTACGCTGGAAAAGGAAATATCTTCACATAAAACCTAGACAGAAGTATTCCCAGAAAGTTTTTCTGAAGTGCGCGTTCAACTCACCGAGTTGAACCTTCCTTTCGATACAGCAGTTTTGAAACACTCTTTTTGTAGTATCTGCGAGCGGATATTTGGAGTGCTTTGAGTGCTACACTGCAAAAGCAAATATCTTCACTTAGAATCTAGACAGAAGAATTTTCAGAGATTTCCCTAGGCTGTCTGCATTCAACTCACAGGGTTGAACCTTCCTTTTGATAGAACAGTTTTGAAACACTCTTGCGGTAGAAGCTGCAAGTCGATATTTGGAAGGTTTGGAGGCCTATCCTGGGAAAGGAAATATCTTCCCATCAAAACTAGATAGAAGCATTCTCACAAACGTCTTTGTGATGTGCGCATTCAAGTCACAGAGTTGAAGCTTCCTTTGGATATAGCAGTTTTGAACCACTCTTTTAGTAGAATCTGCAAGTGGATGTTTGGAGAGCTAAGAGGCCAACACTGGAAAAGGAAATATCTTCACGTAAAAACTAGACGGAAGCATTCTCAGAAACTTCAATGGGCTTTACGCATTCAACTCACAGAATGCAATGTTCCTTTTGATAGCGCAGTTTTGAAACACTGTTTTGGTAGAATTTGCTAGAGGATGTTTGGAGCGATGTGAGGCCTTTGCTGGAAAAGGAAATATCTTCACATAGAACCTAGACAGAAGCATTCTCAGAAACTCCTTTGTGATGAGTGCATTCAAATCACAGACTTGAACCTTCGTTTTGAAAGAGCGGTTTTGAAACACTCTTTTTGTAGAATCTGCAAGTGGATATTTGGAGCGCTTTGAGGCCTATGCTGGAAAATGAAATATCTTCAGCTAAAAACTAGACGGAAGCATTCTCAGAAACTTCTTTGTGATGAGTGCATTCAACTCACAGAGTTGAAGCTTCCTTTTGATAGAGCAGTTTTGAAACACTCTTTTAGCAGCATCTGAAAGTGGATATTTGGAGCGCTTTGAGGCCAATGCTGGAAAACGAAATCTCATCACATAAAAACTCGACAGAAGCATTCTCTGAAACTTCTTTGTGATGAGTGCATTCAACTCACAGACTCGAACGTTTCTTTTGATAGAACAGTTTAGAAACACTCCTTTTGTAGAATCTGCAAGTGTTTATTTGGAGCGCTTTGAGGCCTATGTTGGAAAAGGACATATCTTCACATCAAAAGTAGACAGACGCATTCTCAGAAACTTCTTTGTGATGAGTGCATTGAACTCACAGAGTTGAACCTACCTATTGATAGAGAAGTTTTGAAACACCCTTTTTGTAGAATCTGCAAGTGAATATTTGGCGCGATTAGAGGCCTATGCTGGAAATGGAAATATCTTCACATGAAAACTAGACAGATGAATTCTCAGAAACGTCTTTGTGATGAGTGCATTCAACTCACAGACTTGAAGCCTCCTTTTGAAAGAGCAGTTTCGAAACACTCTTTTTGTAGAATCTGCAAGTGGATATTTGGAGCGCTTTGAGGGCTATGCTGGAAAAGTTAATATCTTCACCTAAAAACTAGACAGAAGCCTACTCAGAAACTTCTCTGTTATGTCTGCATTGAACTCACAGAGCTGAAGCTTCCTTTTGATAGAGCAGTTTTGAAACACACTTTTAGCAGCATCTGAAAGTGGATATTTGGAGCGCTTTGAGGCCAATGCTGGAAAACGAAATCTCATCACATAAAAACTCGACAGAAGCATTCTCTGAAACTTCTTTGTGATGAGTGCATTCAACTCACAGACTCGAACGTTTCTTTTGATAGAACAGTTTTGAAACACTCCTTTTGTAGAATCTGCAATTGTTTATTTGGAGCGCTTTGAGGCCTATGTTGGAAAAGGACATATCTTCACATCAAAAGTAGACAGACGCATTCTCAGAAACTTCTTTGTGATGAGTGCATTGAACTCACAGAGTTGAACCTACCTATTGATAGATAAGTTTGAGAAACCCTTTTTGTAGAATCTGCAAGTGAATATTTGGCGCGATTTGAGGCCTATGCTGGAAATGGAAATATCTTCACATGAAAACTAGACAGATGAATTCTCAGAAACGTCTTTGTGATGAGTGCATTCAACTCACAGACTTGAAGCCTCCTTTTGAAAGAACAGTTTCGAAACAATCCTTTTGTAGAATCTGCAAGTGGATATTTGCAGCGCTTTGAGGGCTATGCTGGAAAAGTAATATCTTCACCTAAAAACTAGACAGAAGCGTCCTCAGAAACTTCTTTGTGATGTCTGCATTGAACTCACAGAGCTGAACCTTTCTTTTGATACAGAAGTTTTGAAACACTCTTTTCGTAGAATCTTCAAGTGGATGTATGGAGTGCTTTGAGGCCTATGCTGGAAAAGGAAATATCTTCACGTAGAAACTAGACAAAAGCATTCTCAGAAAGTTCCCTGTGCTTTGTGCATTCAACTCACAGAGTTGAACATTCCCTTTGATAGAGCAGTTTTGAAACACTCTTTTTGTAGAATCTGCAAGTGGATATTTGGAGCGCTTTGAGGCCTATGCTGCCAAAGGAAATATCATTGCACACAAACTAGATGGAAGCGTTCTCAGAAACTACTTTGTGATGAGTGCATTCAACTCGCAGAGTTGAACCTTCCTTCCGATAGACCAGTTTTGAAACGCTGTTTTTGTAGAATCCGCAAGTGGCTATTTGGAGCTCTTTGAGGCTTATGCTGGAAAAGGAAATATCTTCATCTACAAAGTAGACAGAAGCATTCTCAGAAACTTCTTTGTCATGTGGGGATTGAACTCACAGAGTTCAACATTCCTTTTCATAGAGCAGTTTGGCAACACTCTTTTTGTGGAAAGTGCAAGTGGATATTTGGTGCGATGGCGGCATCTAGTGGATAAGGAAATACATTCAGATGAAAACAAGATCGAACCATTCTCAGAAACTTCTTTGTGATGACTGCATTCTACTCACAGAGTTGAACCTTCCTTTTGATAGAACAGTTTTGAAACACTCTCTTTGTGGAATCTGCAAGTGGCTATTTGGAGCGCTTTGAGGCCTATGCTGGAAAAGGAAATATCTTCACATAAAACCTAGACAGAAGTATTCCCAGAAAGTTTTTCTGATGTGCGCATTCAACTCACCGAGTTGAACCTTCCTTTCGATACAGCAGTTTTGAAACACTCTTTTTGTAGTATCTGCGAGCGGATATTTGGAGTGCTTTGAGTGCTACACTGCAAAAGCAAATATCTTCACTTAGAATCTTGACAGAAGAATTCTCAGAGATTTCCCTAGGCTGTCTGCATTCAACTCACAGGGTTGAACCTTCCTTTTGATAGAACAGTTTTGAAACACTCTTGCGGTAGAAAATGCAAGTCGATATTTGGAAGGTTTGGAGGCCTATCCTGGGAAAGGAAATATCTTCCCATCAAAACTAGATAGAAGCATTCTCAGAAACGTCTTTGTGATGTGCGCATTCAAGTCACAGAGTTGAAGCTTCCTTTGGATATAGCAGTTTTGAACCACTCTTTTAGTAGAATCTGCAAGTGGATGTTTGGAGAGCTAAGAGGCCAACACTGGAAAAGGAAATATCTTCACGTAAAAACTAGACGGAAGCATTCTCAGAAACTTCAATGGGCTTTACGCATTCAACTCACAGAATGCAATGTTCCTTTTGAGAGCGCAGTTTTGAAACACTGTTTTGGTAGAATTTGCTAGAGGATGTTTGGAGCGATGTGAGGCCTTTGCTGGAAAAGGAAATATCTTCACATAGAACCTAGACAGAAGCATTCTCAGAAACTCCTTTGTGATGAGTGCATTCAAATCACAGACTTGAACCTTCGTTTTGAAAGAGCGGTTTTGAAACACTCTTTTTGTAGAATCTGCAAGTGGATATTTGGAGCGCTTTGAGGCCTATGCTGGAAAATGAAATATCTTCACCTAAAAACTAGACGGAAGCATTCTCAGAAACTTCTTTGTGATGAGTGCATTCAACTCACAGAGTTGAAGCTTCCTTTTGATAGAGCAGTTTTGAAACACTCTTTTAGCAGCATCTGAAAGTGGATATTTGGAGCGCTTTGAGGCCAATGCTGGAAAACGAAATCTCATCACATAAAAACTCGACAGAAGCATTCTCTGAAACTTCTTTGTGATGAGTGCATTCAACTCACAGACTCGAACGTTTCTTTTGATAGAGCAGTTTAGAAACACTCCTTTTGTAGAATCTGCAAGTGTTTATTTGGAGCGCTTTGAGGCCTATGTTGGAAAAGGACATATCTTCACATCAAAAGTAGACAGACGCATTCTCAGAAACTCCTTTGTGATGAGTGCATTGAACTCACAGAGTTGAACCTACCTATTGATAGAGAAGTTTTGAAACACCCTTTTTGTAGAATCTGCAAGTGAATATTTGGCGCGATTAGAGGCCTATGCTGGAAATGGAAATATCTTCACATGAAAACTAGACAGATGAATTCTCAGAAACGTCTTTGTGATGAGTGCATTCAACTCACAGACTTGAAGCCTCCTTTTGAAAGAGCAGTTTCGAAACACTCTTTTTGTAGAATCTGCAAGTGGATATTTGGAGCGCTTTGAGGGCTATGCTGGAAAAGTTCATATCTTCACCTAAAAGCTAGACAGAAGCCTACTCAGAAACTTCTTTGTTATGTCTGCATTGAACTCACAGAGCTGAACCTTTCTTTTGATACAGAAGTTTTGAAACACTCTTTTCGTAGAATCTTCAAGTGGATGTATGGAGTGCTTTGAGGCCTGTGCTGGAAAAGGAAATATCTTGACGTAGAAACTAGATAAAAGCATTCTCAGAAGGTTCCCTGTGCTTTGTGCATTCAACTCACAGAGTTGAACATTCCCTTTGATAGAGCAGTTTTGAAACACTCTTTTTGTAGAATCTGCAAGTGGATATTTGGAGCGCTTTGAGGCCTATGCTGCCAAAGGAAATATCCTTGCACACAAACTAGATGGAAGCGTTCTCAGAAACTACTTTGTGATGAGTGCATTCAATTCGCAGAGTTGAACCTTCCTTTCGATAGACCAGTTTTGAAACGCTGTTTTTGTAGACTCCGCAAGTGGCTATTTGGAGCTCTTTGAGGCTTATGCTGGAAAAGGAAATATCTTCATCTACAAAGTAGACAGAAGCATTCTCAGAAACTTCTTTGTCATGTGGGGATTGAACTCACAGAGTTGAACATTCCTTTTCACAGAGCAGTTTGGCAACACTCTTTTAGTGGAAAGTGCAAGTGGATACTTGGTGCGATGGCGGCATCTAGTGGATAAGGAAATACATTCAGATGAAAACAAGATCGAACCATTCTCAGAAACTTCTTTGTGATGACTGCATTCTACTCACAGAGTTGAACCTTCCTTTTGATAGAACAGTTTTGAAACACTCTCTTTGTGGAATCTGCAAGTGGCTATTTGGAGCGCTTTGAGGCCTATGCTGGAAAAGGAAATATCTTCACATAAAACCTAGACAGAAGTATTCCCAGAAAGTTTTCCTGATTTGCGCATTCAACTCACCGAGTTGAACCTTCCTTTCGATACAGCAGTTTTGAAACACTCTTTTTGTAGTATCTGCGAGCGGATATTTGGAGTGCTTTGAGTGCTACACTGCAAAAGCAAATATCTTCACTTAGAATCTAGACAGAAGAATTCTCAGAGATTTCCCTAGGCTGTCTGCATTCAACTCACAGGGTTGAACCTTCCTTTTGATAGAACAGTTTTGAAACACTCTTGCGGTAGAATCTGCAAGTCGATATTTGGAAGGTTTGGAGGCCTATCCTGGGAAAGGAAATATCTTCCCATCAAAACTAGATAGAAGCATTCTCAGAAACCTCTTTGTGATGTGCGCATTCCAGTCACAGAGTTGAAGCTTCCTTTGGATATAGCAGTTTTGAACCACTCTTTTAGTAGAATCTGCAAGTGGATGTTTGGAGAGCTAAGAGGCCAACACTGGAAAAGGAAATATCTTCACGTAACAACTAGACGGAAGCATTCTCAGAAACTTCAATGGGCTTTACGCATTCAACTCACAGAATGCAATGTTCCTTTTGAGAGCGCAGTTTTAAAACACTGTTTTTGTAGAATTTGCTAGAGGATGTTTGGAGCGATGTGAGGCCTTTGCTGGAAAAGGAAATATCTTCACATAGAACCTAGACAGAAGCATTCTCAGAAACTCCTTTGTGATGAGTGCATTCAAATCACAGACTTGAACCTTCGTTTTGAAAGAGCGGTTTTGAAACACTCTTTTTGTAGAATCTGCAAGTGGATATTTGGAGCGCTTTGAGGCCTATGCTGGAAAATGAAATATCTTCACCTAAAAACTAGACGGAAGCATTCTCAGAAACTTCTTTGTGATGAGTGCGTTCAACTCACAGAGTTGAAGCATCCTTTTGATAGAGCAGTTTTGAAACACTCTTTTAGCAGCATCTGAAAGTGGATATTTGGAGCGCTTTGAGGCCAGTGCTGGAAAAGGAAATCTCATCACATAAAAACTCGACAGAAGCATTCTCTGAAACTTCTTTGTGATGAGTGCATTCAACTCACAGACTCGAACGTTTCTTTTGATAGAACAGTTTTGAAACACTCCTTTTGTAGAATCTGCAAGTGTTTATTTGGAGCGCTTTGAGGCCTATGTTGGAAAAGGACATATCTTCACATCAAAAGTAGACACACGCATTCTCAGAAACTTCTTTGTGATGAGTGCATTGAACTCACAGCTTTGAACCTACCTATTGATAGAGAAGTTTTGAAACACCCTTTTTGTAGAATCTGCAAGTGAATATTTGGCGCGATTAGAGGCCTATGCTGGAAATGGAAATATCTTCACATGAAAACTAGACAGATGAATTCTCAGAAACGTCTTTGCTATGAGTGCATTCAACTCACAGACTTGAAGCCTCCTTTTGAAAGAGCAGTTTCGAAACACTCTTTTTGTAGAATCTGCAAGTGGATATTTGGAGCGCTTTGAGGGCTATGCTGGAAAAGTAATATCTTCACCTAAAAACTAGACAGAAGCGTACTCAGAAACGTCTTTGTGACGTCTGCATTGAACTCACAGAGCTGAACCTTTCTTTTGATACAGAAGTTTTTAAACACTCTTTTCGTAGAGTCTTCAAGTTGATGTATGGAGTGCTTTGAGGCCTATGCTGGAAAAGGAAATATCTTCACGTAGAAACTAGACAAAAGCATTCTCAGAAAGTTCCCTGTGCTTTGTGCATTCAACTCACAGAGTTGAACCTTCCTTTTGATAGAACAGTTTTGAAACACTCTCTTTGTGGGATCTGCAAGTGGCTATTTGGAGCGCTTTGAGGCCTATGCTTGAAAAGGAAATATCTTCACATAAAACCTAGACAGAAGTATTCCCAGAAAGTTTTTCTGATGTGCGCGTTCAACTCACCGAGTTGAACCTTCCTTTCGATACAGCAGTTTTGAAACACTCTTTTTGTAGTATCTGCGAGCGGATATTTGGAGTGCTTTGAGTGCTACACTGCAAAAGCAAATATCTTCACTTAGAATCTAGACAGAAGAATTTTCAGAGATTTCCCTAGGCTGTCTGCATTCAACTCACAGGGTTGAACCTTCCTTTTGATAGAACAGTTTTGAAACACTCTTGCGGTAGAAAATGCAAGTCGATATTTGGAAGGTTTGGAGGCCTATCCTGGGAAAGGAAATATCTTCCCATCAAAACTAGATAGAAGCATTCTCAGAAACCTCTTTGTGATGTGCGCATTCAAGTCACAGAGTTGAAGCTTCCTTTGGATATAGCAGTTTTGAACCACTCTTTTAGTAGAATCTGCAAGTGGATGTTTGGAGAGCTAAGAGGCCAACACTGGAAAAGGAAATATCTTCACGTAAAAACTAGACGGAAGCATTCTCAGAAACTTCAATGGGCTTTACGCATTCAACTCACAGAATGCAATGTTCCTTTTGAGAGCGCAGTTTTGAAACACTGTTTTGGTAGAATTTGCTAGAGGATGTTTGGAGCGATGTGAGGCCTTTGCTGGAAAAGGAAATATCTTCACATAGAACCTAGACAGAAGCATTCTCAGAAACTCCTTTGTGATGAGTGCATTCAAATCACAGACTTGAACCTTCGTTTTGAAAGAGCGGTTTTGAAACACTCTTTTTGTAGAATCTGCAAGTGGATATTTGGAGCGCTTTGAGGCCTATGCTGGAAAATGAAATATCTTCACCTAAAAACTAGACGGAAGCATTCTCAGAAACTTCTTTGTGATGAGTGCATTCAACTCACAGAGTTGAAGCTTCCTTTTGATAGAGCAGTTTTGAAACACTCTTTTAGCAGCATCTGAAAGTGGATATTTGGAGCGCTTTGAGGCCAATGCTGGAAAACGAAATCTCATCACATAAAAACTCGACAGAAGCATTCTCTGACACTTCTTTGTGATGAGTGCATTCAACTCACAGACGCGAACGTTTCTTTTGATAGAACAGTTTTGAAACACTCCTTTTGTAGAATCTGCAATTGTTTATTTGGAGCGCTTTGAGGCCTATGTTGGAAAAGGACATATCTTCACATCAAAAGTAGACAGACGCATTCTCAGAAACTTCTTTGTGATGAGTGCATTGAACTCACAGAGTTGAACCTACCTATTGATAGATAAGTTTGAGAAACCCTTTTTGTAGAATCTGCAAGTGAATATTTGGCGCGATTTGAGGCCTATGCTGGAAATGGAAATATCTTCACATGAAAACTAGACAGATGAATTCTCAGAAACGTCTTTGTGATGAGTGCATTCAACTCACAGACTTGAAGCCTCCTTTTGAAAGAACAGTTTCGAAACAATCCTTTTGTAGAATCTGCAAGTGGATATTTGCAGCGCTTTGAGGGCTATGCTGGAAAAGTAATATCTTCACCTAAAAACTAGACAGAAGCGTCCTCAGAAACTTCTTTGTGATGTCTGCATTGAACTCACAGAGCTGAACCTTTCTTTTGATACAGAAGTTTTGAAACACTCTTTTCGTAGAATCTTCAAGTGGATGTATGGAGTGCTTTGAGGCCTATGCTGGAAAAGGAAATATCTTCACGTAGAAACTAGACAAAGGCATTCTCAGAAAGTTCCCTGTGCTTTGTGCATTCAACTCACAGAGTTGAACATTCCCTTTGATAGAGCAGTTTTGAAACACTCTTTTTGTAGAATCTGCAAGTGGATATTTGGAGCGCTTTGAGGCCTATGCTGCCAAAGGAAATATCATTGCACACAAACTAGATGGAAGCGTTCTCAGAAACTACTTTGTGATGAGTGCATTCAACTCGCAGAGTTGAACCTTCCTTCCGATAGACCAGTTTTGAAACGCTGTTTTTGTAGAATCCGCAAGTGGCTATTTGGAGCTCTTTGAGGCTTATGCTGGAAAAGGAAATATCTTCATCTACAAAGTAGACAGAAGCATTCTCAGAAACTTCTTTGTCATGTGGGGATTGAACTCACAGAGTTCAACATTCCTTTTCATAGAGCAGTTTGGCAACACTCTTTTTGTGGAAAGTGCAAGTGGATATTTGGTGCGATGGCGGCATCTAGTGGATAAGGAAATACATTCAGATGAAAACAAGATCGAACCATTCTCAGAAACTTCTTTGTGATGACTGCATTCTACTCACAGAGTTGAACCTTCCTTTTGATAGAACAGTTTTGAAACACTCTCTTTGTGGAATCTGCAAGTGGCTATTTGGAGCGCTTTGAGGCCTATGCTGGAAAAGGAAATATCTTCACATAAAACCTAGACAGAAGTATTCCCAGAAAGTTTTTCTGATGTGCGCATTCAACTCACCGAGTTGAACCTTCCTTTCGATACAGCAGTTTTGAAACACTCTTTTTGTAGTATCTGCGAGCGGATATTTGGAGTGCTTTGAGTGCTACACTGCAAAAGCAAATATCTTCACTTAGAATCTTGACAGAAGAATTCTCAGAGATTTCCCTAGGCTGTCTGCATTCAACTCACAGGGTTGAACCTTCCTTTTGATAGAACAGTTTTGAAACACTCTTGCGGTAGAATCTGCAAGTCGATATTTGGAAGGTTTGGAGGCCTATCCTGGGAAAGGAAATATCTTCCCATCAAAACTAGATAGAAGCATTCTCAGAAACCTCTTTGTGATGTGCGCATTCAAGTCACAGAGTTGAAGCTTCCTTTGGATATAGCAGTTTTGAACCACTCTTTTAGTAGAATCTGCAAGTGGATGTTTGGAGAGCTAAGAGGCCAACACTGGAAAAGGAAATATCTTCACGTAAAAACTAGACGGAAGCATTCTCAGAAACTACAATGGGCTTTACGCATTCAACTCACAGAATGCAATGTTCCTTTTGATAGCGCAGATTTGAAACACTGTTTTGGTAGAATTTGCTAGAGGATGTTTGGAGCGATGTGAGGCCTTTGCTGGAAAAGGAAATATCTTCACATAGAACCTAGACAGAAGCATTCTCAGAAACTCCTTTGTGATGAGTGCATTCAAATCACAGACTTGAACCTTCGTTTTGAAAGAGCGGTTTTGAAACACTCTTTTTGTAGAATCTGCAAGTGGATATTTGGAGCGCTTTGAGGCCTATGCTGGAAAATGAAATATCTTCACGTAAAACCTAGACAGAAGTATTCCCAGAAGGTTTTTCTGATGTGCGCATTCAACTCACCGAGTTGAACCTTCCTTTAGATACAGCAGTTTTGAAACACTCTTTTTGTAGTATCTGCGAGGGGATATTTGGAGTGCTTTGAGTGCTACCCTGCAAAAGCAAATATCTTCACTTAGAATCTAGACAGAATAATTCTCAGAGATTTCCCTATGCTCTCTGCATTCAACTCACAGGATTGAACCTTCCTTTTGATAGAACAGTTTTGAAACACTCTTGCGGTAGAATCTGCAAGTCGATATTTGGAGCGCTTTGAGGCCTATGCTGGAAAATGAAATATCTTCACCTAAAAACTAGACGGAAGCATTCTCAGAAACTTCTTTGTGATGAGTGCATTCAACTCACAGAGTTGAAGCTTCCTTTTGATAGAGCAGTTTTGAAACACTCTTTTGGCAGCATCTGAAAGTGGATAATTGGAGCGCTTTGAGGCCAATGCTGGAAAACGAAATCTCATCACATAAAAACTCGACAGAAGCATTCTCTGAAACTTCTTTGTGATGATTGCATTCAACTCACAGACTCGAACGTTTCTTTTGATAGAACAGTTTTGAAACACTCCTTTTGTAGAATCTGCAAGTGTTTATTTGGAGCGCTTTGAGGCCTATGTTGGAAAAGGACATATCTTCACATCAAAAGTAGGCAGACGCATTCGCAGAAACTTCTTTGTGATGAGTGCATTGAACTCACAGAGTTGAACCTACCTATTGATAGAGAAGTTTTGAAACACCCTTTTTGTAGAATCTGCAAGTGAATATTTGGCGCGATTAGAGGCCTATGCTGGAAATGGAAATATCTTCACATGAAAACTAGACAGATGAATTCTCAGAAACGTCTTTGTGATGAGTGCATTCAACTAACAGACGTGAAGCCTGCTTTTGAAAGAGCCGTTTCGAAACACTCTTTTTGTAGAATCTGCAAGTGGATATTTGGAGCGCTTTGAGGGCTATGCTGGAAAAGTTAATATCTTCACCTAAAAACTAGACAGAAGCCTACTCAGAAACTTCTTTGTGATGTCTGCATTGAACTCACAGAGCTAAACCTTTCTTTTGATACAGAAGTTTTGAAACACTCTTTTCGTAGAATCTTCAAGTGGATGTATGGAGTGCTTTGAGGCCTATGCTGGAAAAGGAAATATCTTCACGTAGAAACTAGACAAAAGCATTCTCAGAAAGTTCCCTGTGCTTTGTGCATTCAACTGACGCAGTTGGACACGCCCTTGGATAGAGCAGTTTTGAAACACTCTTTTTGTAGAATCTGCAAGTGGATATTTGGAGCGCTTTGAGGCCTATGCTGCCAAAGGAAATATCATTGCACACAAACTAGATGGAAGCGTTCTCAGAAACTACTTTGTGATGAGTGCATTCAACTCGCAGAGTTGAACCTTCCTTTCGATAGACCAGTTTTGAAACGCTGTTTTTGTAGAATCCGCAAGTGGCTATTTGGAGCTCTTTGAGGCTTATGCTGGAAAAGGAAATATCTTCAACTACAAAGTAGACAGAAGCATTCTCAGAAACTTCTTTGTCATGTGGGGATTGAACTCACAGAGTTGAACATTCCTTTTCATAGAGCAGTTTTGCAACACCCTTTCGGTGGAAAGTGAAAGTGCTTATTTGGTGTGATGGCGGCATCTAGTGTATAAGGAAATACATTCAAATGAAAACAAGATCGAAAAATTCTCAGAAACTTGTTTGTGATGACTGCATTCTACTCACAGAGTTGAACCTTCCTTTTGATAGAACAGTTTTGAAACACTCTTTTTGTGGAATCTGCAAGTGGCTATTTGGAGCGCTTTGAGGCCTATGCTGGAAAAGGAAATATCTTCACATAAAACCTAGACAGAAGTATTCCCAGAAAGTTTTTCTGATGTGCGCATTCAACTCACCGAGTTGAACCTTCCTTTCGATACAGCAGTTTTGAAACACTCTTTTTGTAGTGTCTGCGAGTGGATATTTGGAGTGCTTTGAGTGCTACAATGCAGAAGCAAATATCTTCACTTAGAATCTAGACAGAAGAATTCTCAGAGACTTCCCTGGGCTCTCTGCATTCAACTCACAGAGTTGAACCTTCCTTTTGATAGAACAGTTTTGAAACACTCTTGTGGTAGAATCTGCAAGTCGATATTTGGAACGTTTGGAGGCCTATCCTGGGAAAGGAAATATCTTCCCATCAAAACTAGATAGAAGCATTCTCAGAAACGTCTTTGTGATGTGCGCATTCAAGTCACAGAGTTGAAGCTTCCTTTGGATATAGCAGTTTTGAACCACTCTTTTAGTAGAATCTGCAAGTGGATGTTTGGAGAGCTAAGAGGCCAACACTGGAAAAGGAAACATCTTTACGTAAAAACTAGACGGAAGCATTCTCAGAAACTTCAATGGGCTTTACGCATTCAACTCACAGAATGCAATGTTCCTTTTGAGAGCGCAGTTTTAAAACACTGTTTTTGTAGAATTTGCTAGAGGATGTTTGGAGCGATGTGAGGCCTTTGCTGGAAAAGGAAATATCTTCACATAGAACCTAGACAGAAGCATTCTCAGAAACTCCTTTGTGATGAGTGCATTCGAATCACAGACTTGAACCTTCGTTTTGTTAGAGCGGTTTTGAAACACTCTTTTTGTAGAATCTGCAAGTGGATATTTGGAGCGTTTTGAGGCCTATGCTGGAAAATGAAATATCTTCACCTAAAAACCAGACGGAAGCATTCTCAGAAACTTCTTTGTGATGAGTGCATTCAACTCACAGAGTTAAAGCTTCCTTTTGATAGAGCAGTTTTGAAACACTCTTTTAGCAGCATCTGAAAGTGGGTATTTGGAGCGCTTTGAGGCCAAGGCTGGAAAACGAAATATCATCACATAAAAACTCGACAGAAGCATTCTCTGAATCTTCTTTGTGATGAGTGCGTTCAACTCACAGACTCGAGCGTTTCTTTTGATAGAACAGTTTTGAAACACTCCTTTTGTAGAATCTGCAAGTGTTTATTTGGAGCGCTTTGAGGCCTATGTTGGAAAAGGACATATCTTCACATCAAAAGTACACAGACGCATTCTCAGAAACTTCTTTGTGATGAGTGCATTGAACTCGCAGAGTTGAACCTACTTATTGATAGAGAAGTTTTGAAACACCCTTTTTGTAGAATCTGCAAGTGAATATTTGGTGCGATTTGAGGCCTATGCTGGAAATGGAAATATCTTCACATGAAAACTAGACAGATGAATTCTCAGAAACGTCTTTGTGATGAGTGCATTCAACTAACAGACTTGAAGCCTCCTTTTGAAAGAACAGTTTCGAAACACTCTTTTTGTAGAATCTGCAAGTGGATATTTGCAGCGATTTGAGGGCTATGCTGCAAAAGTAATATCTTCACCTAAAAACTAGACAGAAGCGAACTCAGAAACTTCTTTGTGACGTCTGCATTGAACTCAAAGAGCTGAACCTTTCTTTTGATACAGAAGTTTTGAAACACTCTTTTCGTAGAATCTTCAAGTTGATGTATGGAGTGCTTTGAGGCCTATGCTGGAAAAGCAAATATCTTCACGTAGAAACTAGACAAAAGCATTCTCAGAAAGTTCCCTGTGCTTTGTGCATTCAACTCACAGAGTTGAACATTCCCTTTGATAGAGCAGTTTTGAAACACTCTTTTTGTAGAATCTGCAAGTGGATATTTGGAGCGCTTTGAGGCCTATGCTGCCAAAGGAAATATCATTGCACACAAACTAGATGGAAGCGTTCTCAGAAACTACTTTGTGATGAGTGCATTCAACTCGCAGAGTTGAACCTTCCTTTCGATAGACCAGTTTTGAAACGCTGTTTTTGTAGAATCCGCAAGTGGCTATTTGGAGCTCTTTGAGGCTTATGCTGGAAAAGGAAATATCTTCATCTACAAAGTAGACAGAAGCATTCTCAGAAACTTCTTTGTCATGTGGGGATTGAACTCACAGAGTTCAACATTCCTTTTCATAGAGCAGTTTGGCAACACTCTTTTTGTGGAAAGTGCAAGTGGATATTTGGTGCGATGGCGGCATCTAGTGGATAAGGAAATACATTCAGATGAAAACAAGATCGAACCATTCTCAGAAACTTCTTTGTGATGACTGCATTCTACTCACAGAGTTGAACCTTCCTTTTGATAGAACAGTTTTGAAACACTCTCTTTGTGGAATCTGCAAGTGGCTATTTGGAGCGCTTTGAGGCCTATGCTGGAAAAGGAAATATCTTCACATAAAACCTAGACAGAAGTATTCCCAGAAAGTTTTTCTGATGTGCGCATTCAACTCACCGAGTTGAACCTTCCTTTAGATACAGCAGTTTTGAAACACTCTTTTTGTAGTATCTGCGAGCGGATATTTGGAGTGCTTTGAGTGCTACACTGCAAAAGCAAATATCTTCACTTAGAATCTAGACAGAAGAATTCTCAGAGATTTCCCTGGGCTCTCTGCATTCAACTCACACGGTTGAACCTTCCTTTTGATAGAACAGTTTTGAAACACTCTTGCGGTAGAAGCTGCAAGTCGATATTTGGAAGGTTTGGAGGCCTATCCTGGGAAAGGAAATATCTTCCCATCAAAACTAGATAGAAGCATTCTCAGAAACCTCTTTGTGATGTGCGCATTCAAGTCACAGAGTTGAAGCTTCCTTTGGATATAGCAGTTTTGAACCACTCTTTTAGTAGAATCTGCAAGTGGATGTTTGGAGAGCTAAGAGGCCAACACTGGAAAAGGAAATATCTTCACGTAAAAACTAGACGGAAGCATTCTCAGAAACTTCAATGGGCTTTACGCATTCAACTCACAGAATGCAATGTTCCTTTTGAGAGCGCAGTTTTGAAACACTGTTTTGGTAGAATTTGCTAGAGGATGTTTGGAGCGATGTGAGGCCTTTGCTGGAAAAGGAAATATCTTCACATAGAACCTAGACAGAAGCATTCTCAGAAACTCCTTTGTGATGAGTGCATTCAAATCACAGACTTGAACCTTCGTTTTGAAAGAGCGGTTTTGAAACACTCTTTTTGTAGAATCTGCAAGTGGATATTTGGAGCGCTTTGAGGCCTATGCTGGAAAATGAAATATCTTCACCTAAAAACTAGACGGAAGCATTCTCAGAAACTTCTTTGTGATGAGTGCATTCAACTCACAGAGTTGAAGCTTCCTTTTGATAGAGCAGTTTTGAAACACTCTTTTAGCACCATCTGAAAGTGGATATTTGGAGCGCTTTGAGGCCAATGCTGGAAAACGAAATCTCATCACATAAAAACTCGACAGAAGCATTCTCTGAAACTTCTTTGTGATGAGTGCATTCAACTCACAGACTCGAACGTTTCTTTTGATAGAGCAGTTTAGAAACACTCCTTTTGTAGAATCTGCAAGTGTTTATTTGGAGCGCTCTGAGGCCTATGTTGGAAAAGGACATATCTTCACATCAAAAGTAGACAGACGCATTCTCAGAAACTCCTTTGTGATGAGTGCATTGAACTCACAGAGTTGAACCTACCTATTGATAGAGAAGTTTTGAAACACCCTTTTTGTAGAATCTGCAAGTGAATATTTGGCGCGATTAGAGGCCTATGCTGGAAATGGAAATATCTTCACATGAAAACTAGACAGATGAATTCTCAGAAACGTCTTTGTGATGAGTGCATTCAACTCACAGACTTGAAGCCTCCTTTTGAAAGAGCAGTTTCAAAACACTCTTTTTGTAGAATCTGCAAGTGGATATTTGGAGCGCTTTGAGGGCTATGCTGGAAAAGTTCATATCTTCACCTAAAAGCTAGACAGAAGCCTACTCAGAAACTTCTTTGTTATGTCTGCATTGAACTCACAGAGCTGAACCTTTCTTTTGATACAGAAGTTTTGAAACACTCTTTTCGTAGAATCTTCAAGTGGATGTATGGAGTGCTTTGAGGCCTGTGCTGGAAAAGGAAATATCTTGACGTAGAAACTAGATAAAAGCATTCTCAGAAGGTTCCCTGTGCTTTGTGCATTCAACTCACAGAGTTGAACATTCCCTTTGATAGAGCAGTTTTGAAACACTCTTTTTGTAGAATCTGCAAGTGGATATTTGGAGCGCTTTGAGGCCTATGCTGCCAAAGGAAATATCCTTGCACACAAACTTGATGGAAGCGTTCTCAGAAACTACTTTGTGATGAGTGCATTCAATTCGCAGAGTTGAACCTTCCTTTCGATAGACCAGTTTTGAAACGCTGTTTTTGTAGAATCCGCAAGTGGCTATTTGGAGCTCTTTGAGGCTTATGCTGGAAAAGGAAATATCTTCATCTACAAAGTAGACAGAAGCATTCTCAGAAACTTCTTTGTCATGTGGGGATTGAACTCACAGAGTTGAACATTCCTTTTCACAGAGCAGTTTGGCAACACTCTTTTAGTGGAAAGTGCAAGTGGATACTTGGTGCGATGGCGGCATCTAGTGGATAAGGAAATACATTCAGATGAAAACAAGATCGAACCATTCTCAGAAACTTCTTTGTGATGACTGCATTCTACTCACAGAGTTGAACCTTCCTTTTGATAGAACAGTTTTGAAACACTCTCTTTGTGGGATCTGCAAGTGGCTATTTGGAGCGCTTTGAGGCCTATGCTGGAAAAGGAAATATCTTCACATAAAACCTAGACAGAAGTATTCCCAGAAAGTTTTCCTGATTTGCGCATTCAACTCACCGAGTTGAACCTTCCTTTCGATACAGCAGTTTTGAAACACTCTTTTTGTAGTATCTGCGAGCGGATATTTGGAGTGCTTTGAGTGCTACACTGCAAAAGCAAATATCTTCACTTAGAATCTAGACAGAAGAATTCTCAGAGATTTCCCTAGGCTGTCTGCATTCAACTCACAGGGTTGAACCTTCCTTTTGATAGAACAGTTTTGAAACACTCTTGCGGTAGAAGCTGCAAGTCGATATTTGGAACGTTTCGAGGCCTATCCTGGGAAAGGAAATATCTTCCCATCAAAACTAGATAGAAGCATTCTCAGAAACCTCTTTGTGATGTGCGCATTCCAGTCACAGAGTTGAAGCTTCCTTTGGATATAGCAGTTTTGAACCACTCTTTTAGTAGAATCTGCAAGTGGATGTTTGGAGAGCTAAGAGGCCAACACTGGAAAAGGAAATATCTTCACGTAACAACTAGACGGAAGCATTCTCAGAAACTTCAATGGGCTTTACGCATTCAACTCACAGAATGCAATGTTCCTTTTGAGAGCGCAGTTTTAAAACACTGTTTTTGTAGAATTTGCTAGAGGATGTTTGGAGCGATGTGAGGCCTTTGCTGGAAAAGGAAATATCTTCACATAGAACCTAGACAGAAGCATTCTCAGAAACTCCTTTGTGATGAGTGCATTCAAATCACAGACTTGAACCTTCGTTTTGAAAGAGCGGTTTTGAAACACTCTTTTTGTAGAATCTGCAAGTGGATATTTGGAGCGCTTTGAGGCCTACGCTGGAAAATGAAATATCTTCACCTAAAAACTAGACGGAAGCATTCTCAGAAACTTCTTTGTGATGAGTGCGTTCAACTCACAGAGTTGAAGCATCCTTTTGATAGAGCAGTTTTGAAACACTCTTTTAGCAGCATCTGAAAGTGGATATTTGGAGCGCTTTGAGGCCAGTGCTGGAAAACGAAATCTCATCACATAAAAACTCGACAGAAGCATTCTCTGAAACTTCTTTGTGATGAGTGCATTCAACTCACAGACTCGAACGTTTCTTTTGATAGAGCAGTTTAGAAACACTCCTTTTGTAGAATCTGCAAGTGTTTATTTGGAGCGCTTTGAGGCCTATGTTGGAAAAGGACATATCTTCACATCAAAAGTAGACAGACGCATTCTCAGAAACTCCTTTGTGATGAGTGCATTGAACTCACAGAGTTGAACCTACCTATTGATAGAGAAGTTTTGAAACACCCTTTTTGTAGAATCTGCAAGTGAATATTTGGCGCGATTAGAGGCCTATGCTGGAAATGGAAATATCTTCACATGAAAACTAGACAGATGAATTCTCAGAAACGTCTTTGTGATGAGTGCATTCAACTCACAGACTTGAAGCCTCCTTTTGAAAGAGCAGTTTCGAAACACTCTTTTTGTAGAATCTGCAAGTGGATATTTGGAGCGCTTTGAGGGCTATGCTGGAAAAGTTCATATCTTCACCTAAAAGCTAGACAGAAGCCTACTCAGAAACTTCTTTGTTATGTCTGCATTGAACTCACAGAGCTGAACCTTTCTTTTGATACAGAAGTTTTGAAACACTCTTTTCGTAGAATCTTCAAGTGGATGTATGGAGTGCTTTGAGGCCTGTGCTGGAAAAGGAAATATCTTCACGTAGAAACTAGATAAAAGCATTCTCAGAAGGTTCCCTGTGCTTTGTGCATTCAACTCACAGAGTTGAACATTCCCTTTGATAGAGCAGTTTTGAAACACTCTTTTTGTAGAATCTGCAAGTGGATATTTGGAGCGCTTTGAGGCCTATGCTGCCAAAGGAAATATCCTTGCACACAAACTAGATGGAAGCGTTCTCAGAAACTACTTTGTGATGAGTGCATTCAATTCGCAGAGTTGAACCTTCCTTTCGATAGACCAGTTTTGAAACGCTGTTTTTGTAGACTCCGCAAGTAGCTATTTGGAGCTCTTTGAGGCTTATGCTGGAAAAGGAAATATCTTCATCTACAAAGTAGACAGAAGCATTCTCAGAAACTTCTTTGTCATGTGGGGATTGAACTCACAGAGTTGAACATTCCTTTTCACAGAGCAGTTTGGCAACACTCTTTTAGTGGAAAGTGCAAGTGGATACTTGGTGCGATGGCGGCATCTAGTGGATAAGGAAATACATTCAGATGAAAACAAGATCGAACCATTCTCAGAAACTTCTTTGTGATGACTGCATTCTACTCACAGAGTTGAACCTTCCTTTTGATAGAACAGTTTTGAAACACTCTCTTTGTGGGATCTGCAAGTGGCTATTTGGAGCGCTTTGAGGCCTATGCTGGAAAAGGAAATATCTTCACATAAAACCTAGACAGAAGTATTCCCAGAAAGTTTTCCTGATTTGCGCATTCAACTCACCGAGTTGAACCTTCCTTTCGATACAGCAGTTTTGAAACACTCTTTTTGTAGTATCTGCGAGCGGATATTTGGAGTGCTTTGAGTGCTACACTGCAAAAGCAAATATCTTCACTTAGAATCTAGACAGAAGAATTCTCAGAGATTTCCCTAGGCTGTCTGCATTCAACTCACAGGGTTGAACCTTCCTTTTGATAGAACAGTTTTGAAACACTCTTGTGGTAGAAGCTGCAAGTCGATATTTGGAACGTTTCGAGGCCTATCCTGGGAAAGGAAATATCTTCCCATCAAAACTAGATAGAAGCATTCTCAGAAACCTCTTTGTGATGTGCGCATTCCAGTCACAGAGTTGAAGCTTCCTTTGGATATAGCAGTTTTGAACCACTCTTTTAGTAGAATCTGCAAGTGGATGTTTGGAGAGCTAAGAGGCCAACACTGGAAAAGGAAATATCTTCACGTAACAACTAGACGGAAGCATTCTCAGAAACTTCAATGGGCTTTACGCATTCAACTCACAGAATGCAATGTTCCTTTTGAGAGCGCAGTTTTAAAACACTGTTTTTGTAGAATTTGCTAGAGGATGTTTGGAGCGATGTGAGGCCTTTGCTGGAAAAGGAAATATCTTCACATAGAACCTAGACAGAAGCATTCTCAGAAACTCCTTTGTGATGAGTGCATTCAAATCACAGACTTGAACCTTCGTTTTGAAAGAGCGGTTTTGAAACACTCTTTTTGTAGAATCTGCAAGTGGATATTTGGAGCGCTTTGAGGCCTATGCTGGAAAATGAAATATCTTCACCTAAAAACTAGACGGAAGCATTCTCAGAAACTTCTTTGTGATGAGTGCGTTCAACTCACAGAGTTGAAGCATCCTTTTGATAGAGCAGTTTTGAAACACTCTTTTAGCAGCATCTGAAAGTGGATATTTGGAGCGCTTTGAGGCCAGTGCTGGAAAAGGAAATCTCATCACATAAAAACTCGACAGAAGCATTCTCTGAAACTTCTTTGTGATGAGTGCATTCAACTCACAGACTCGAACGTTTCTTTTGATAGAACAGTTTTGAAACACTCCTTTTGTAGAATCTGCAAGTGTTTATTTGGAGCGCTTTGAGGCCTATGTTGGAAAAGGACATATCTTCACATCAAAAGTAGACACACGCATTCTCAGAAACTTCTTTGTGATGAGTGCATTGAACTCACAGCTTTGAACCTACCTATTGATAGAGAAGTTTTGAAACACCCTTTTTGTAGAATCTGCAAGTGAATATTTGGCGCGATTAGAGGCCTATGCTGGAAATGGAAATATCTTCACATGAAAACTAGACAGATGAATTCTCAGAAACGTCTTTGTGATGAGTGCATTCAACTCACAGACTTGAAGCCTCCTTTTGAAAGAACAGTTTCGAAACACTCTTTTTGTAGAATCTGCAAGTGGATATTTGGAGCGCTTTGAGGGCTATGCTGGAAAAGTAATATCTTCACCTAAAAACTAGACAGAAGCGTACTCAGAAACGTCTTTGTGACGTCTGCATTGAACTCACAGAGCTGAACCTTTCTTTTGATACAGAAGTTTTGAAACACTCTTTTCGTAGAATCTTCAAGTGGATGTATGGAGTGCTTTGAGGCCTATGCTGGAAAAGGAAATATCTTCACGTAGAAACTAGACAAAAGCATTCTCAGAAAGTTCCCTGTGCTTTGTGCATTCAACTCACAGAGTTGAACCTTCCTTTTGATAGAACAGTTTTGAAACACTCTCTTTGTGGGATCTGCAAGTGGCTATTTGGAGCGCTTTGAGGCCTACGCTGGAAAAGGAAATATCTTCACATAAAACCTAGACAGAAGTATTCCCAGAAAGTTTTTCTGAAGTGCGCGTTCAACTCACCGAGTTGAACCTTCCTTTCGATACAGCAGTTTTGAAACACTCTTTTTGTAGTATCTGCGAGCGGATATTTGGAGTGCTTTGAGTGCTACACTGCAAAAGCAAATATCTTCACTTAGAATCTAGACAGAAGAATTTTCAGAGATTTCCCTAGGCTGTCTGCATTCAACTCACAGGGTTGAACCTTCCTTTTGATAGAACAGTTTTGAAACACTCTTGCGGTAGAAGCTGCAAGTCGATATTTGGAAGGTTTGGAGGCCTATCCTGGGAAAGGAAATATCTTCCCATCAAAACTAGATAGAAGCATTCTCACAAACGTCTTTGTGATGTGCGCATTCAAGTCACAGAGTTGAAGCTTCCTTTGGATATAGCAGTTTTGAACCACTCTTTTAGTAGAATCTGCAAGTGGATGTTTGGAGAGCTAAGAGGCCAACACTGGAAAAGGAAATATCTTCACGTAAAAACTAGACGGAAGCATTCTCAGAAACTTCAATGGGCTTTACGCATTCAACTCACAGAATGCAATGTTCCTTTTGATAGCGCAGTTTTGAAACACTGTTTTGGTAGAATTTGCTAGAGGATGTTTGGAGCGATGTGAGGCCTTTGCTGGAAAAGGAAATATCTTCACATAGAACCTAGACAGAAGCATTCTCAGAAACTCCTTTGTGATGAGTGCATTCAAATCACAGACTTGAACCTTCGTTTTGAAAGAGCGGTTTTGAAACACTCTTTTTGTAGAATCTGCAAGTGGATATTTGGAGCGCTTTGAGGCCTATGCTGGAAAATGAAATATCTTCAGCTAAAAACTAGACGGAAGCATTCTCAGAAACTTCTTTGTGATGAGTGCATTCAACTCACAGAGTTGAAGCTTCCTTTTGATAGAGCAGTTTTGAAACACTCTTTTAGCAGCATCTGAAAGTGGATATTTGGAGCGCTTTGAGGCCAATGCTGGAAAACGAAATCTCATCACATAAAAACTCGACAGAAGCATTCTCTGAAACTTCTTTGTGATGAGTGCATTCAACTCACAGACTCGAACGTTTCTTTTGATAGAACAGTTTAGAAACACTCCTTTTGTAGAATCTGCAAGTGTTTATTTGGAGCGCTTTGAGGCCTATGTTGGAAAAGGACATATCTTCACATCAAAAGTAGACAGACGCATTCTCAGAAACTTCTTTGTGATGAGTGCATTGAACTCACAGAGTTGAACCTACCTATTGATAGAGAAGTTTTGAAACACCCTTTTTGTAGAATCTGCAAGTGAATATTTGGCGCGATTAGAGGCCTATGCTGGAAATGGAAATATCTTCACATGAAAACTAGACAGATGAATTCTCAGAAACGTCTTTGTGATGAGTGCATTCAACTCACAGACTTGAAGCCTCCTTTTGAAAGAGCAGTTTCGAAACACTCTTTTTGTAGAATCTGCAAGTGGATATTTGGAGCGCTTTGAGGGCTATGCTGGAAAAGTTAATATCTTCACCTAAAAACTAGACAGAAGCCTACTCAGAAACTTCTCTGTTATGTCTGCATTGAACTCACAGAGCTGAAGCTTCCTTTTGATAGAGCAGTTTTGAAACACACTTTTAGCAGCATCTGAAAGTGGATATTTGGAGCGCTTTGAGGCCAATGCTGGAAAACGAAATCTCATCACATAAAAACTCGACAGAAGCATTCTCTGAAACTTCTTTGTGATGAGTGCATTCAACTCACAGACTCGAACGTTTCTTTTGATAGAACAGTTTTGAAACACTCCTTTTGTAGAATCTGCAATTGTTTATTTGGAGCGCTTTGAGGCCTATGTTGGAAAAGGACATATCTTCACATCAAAAGTAGACAGACGCATTCTCAGAAACTTCTTTGTGATGAGTGCATTGAACTCACAGAGTTGAACCTACCTATTGATAGATAAGTTTGAGAAACCCTTTTTGTAGAATCTGCAAGTGAATATTTGGCGCGATTTGAGGCCTATGCTGGAAATGGAAATATCTTCACATGAAAACTAGACAGATGAATTCTCAGAAACGTCTTTGTGATGAGTGCATTCAACTCACAGACTTGAAGCCTCCTTTTGAAAGAACAGTTTCGAAACAATCCTTTTGTAGAATCTGCAAGTGGATATTTGCAGCGCTTTGAGGGCTATGCTGGAAAAGTAATATCTTCACCTAAAAACTAGACAGAAGCGTCCTCAGAAACTTCTTTGTGATGTCTGCATTGAACTCACAGAGCTGAACCTTTCTTTTGATACAGAAGTTTTGAAACACTCTTTTCGTAGAATCTTCAAGTGGATGTATGGAGTGCTTTGAGGCCTATGCTGGAAAAGGAAATATCTTCACGTAGAAACTAGACAAAAGCATTCTCAGAAAGTTCCCTGTGCTTTGTGCATTCAACTCACAGAGTTGAACATTCCCTTTGATAGAGCAGTTTTGAAACACTCTTTTTGTAGAATCTGCAAGTGGATATTTGGAGCGCTTTGAGGCCTATGCTGCCAAAGGAAATATCATTGCACACAAACTAGATGGAAGCGTTCTCAGAAACTACTTTGTGATGAGTGCATTCAACTCGCAGAGTTGAACCTTCCTTCCGATAGACCAGTTTTGAAACGCTGTTTTTGTAGAATCCGCAAGTGGCTATTTGGAGCTCTTTGAGGCTTATGCTGGAAAAGGAAATATCTTCATCTACAAAGTAGACAGAAGCATTCTCAGAAACTTCTTTGTCATGTGGGGATTGAACTCACAGAGTTCAACATTCCTTTTCATAGAGCAGTTTGGCAACACTCTTTTTGTGGAAAGTGCAAGTGGATATTTGGTGCGATGGCGGCATCTAGTGGATAAGGAAATACATTCAGATGAAAACAAGATCGAACCATTCTCAGAAACTTCTTTGTGATGACTGCATTCTACTCACAGAGTTGAACCTTCCTTTTGATAGAACAGTTTTGAAACACTCTCTTTGTGGAATCTGCAAGTGGCTATTTGGAGCGCTTTGAGGCCTATGCTGGAAAAGGAAATATCTTCACATAAAACCTAGACAGAAGTATTCCCAGAAAGTTTTTCTGATGTGCGCATTCAACTCACCGAGTTGAACCTTCCTTTCGATACAGCAGTTTTGAAACACTCTTTTTGTAGTATCTGCGAGCGGATATTTGGAGTGCTTTGAGTGCTACACTGCAAAAGCAAATATCTTCACTTAGAATCTTGACAGAAGAATTCTCAGAGATTTCCCTAGGCTGTCTGCATTCAACTCACAGGGTTGAACCTTCCTTTTGATAGAACAGTTTTGAAACACTCTTGCGGTAGAAAATGCAAGTCGATATTTGGAAGGTTTGGAGGCCTATCCTGGGAAAGGAAATATCTTCCCATCAAAACTAGATAGAAGCATTCTCAGAAACCTCTTTGTGATGTGCGCATTCAAGTCACAGAGTTGAAGCTTCCTTTGGATATAGCAGTTTTGAACCACTCTTTTAGTAGAATCTGCAAGTGGATGTTTGGAGAGCTAAGAGGCCAACACTGGAAAAGGAAATATCTTCACGTAAAAACTAGACGGAAGCATTCTCAGAAACTTCAATGGGCTTTACGCATTCAACTCACAGAATGCAATGTTCCTTTTGAGAGCGCAGTTTTGAAACACTGTTTTGGTAGAATTTGCTAGAGGATGTTTGGAGCGATGTGAGGCCTTTGCTGGAAAAGGAAATATCTTCACATAGAACCTAGACAGAAGCATTCTCAGAAACTCCTTTGTGATGAGTGCATTCAAATCACAGACTTGAACCTTCGTTTTGAAAGAGCGGTTTTGAAACACTCTTTTTGTAGAATCTGCAAGTGGATATTTGGAGCGCTTTGAGGCCTATGCTGGAAAATGAAATATCTTCACCTAAAAACTAGACGGAAGCATTCTCAGAAACTTCTTTGTGATGAGTGCATTCAACTCACAGAGTTGAAGCTTCCTTTTGATAGAGCAGTTTTGAAACACTCTTTTAGCAGCATCTGAAAGTGGATATTTGGAGCGCTTTGAGGCCAATGCTGGAAAACGAAATCTCATCACATAAAAACTCGACAGAAGCATTCTCTGAAACTTCTTTGTGATGAGTGCATTCAACTCACAGACTCGAACGTTTCTTTTGATAGAGCAGTTTAGAAACACTCCTTTTGTAGAATCTGCAAGTGTTTATTTGGAGCGCTTTGAGGCCTATGTTGGAAAAGGACATATCTTCACATCAAAAGTAGACAGACGCATTCTCAGAAACTCCTTTGTGATGAGTGCATTGAACTCACAGAGTTGAACCTACCTATTGATAGAGAAGTTTTGAAACACCCTTTTTGTAGAATCTGCAAGTGAATATTTGGCGCGATTAGAGGCCTATGCTGGAAATGGAAATATCTTCACATGAAAACTAGACAGATGAATTCTCAGAAACGTCTTTGTGATGAGTGCATTCAACTCACAGACTTGAAGCCTCCTTTTGAAAGAGCAGTTTCGAAACACTCTTTTTGTAGAATCTGCAAGTGGATATTTGGAGCGCTTTGAGGGCTATGCTGGAAAAGTTCATATCTTCACCTAAAAGCTAGACAGAAGCCTACTCAGAAACTTCTTTGTTATGTCTGCATTGAACTCACAGAGCTGAACCTTTCTTTTGATACAGAAGTTTTGAAACACTCTTTTCGTAGAATCTTCAAGTGGATGTATGGAGTGCTTTGAGGCCTGTGCTGGAAAAGGAAATATCTTGACGTAGAAACTAGATAAAAGCATTCTCAGAAGGTTCCCTGTGCTTTGTGCATTCAACTCACAGAGTTGAACATTCCCTTTGATAGAGCAGTTTTGAAACACTCTTTTTGTAGAATCTGCAAGTGGATATTTGGAGCGCTTTGAGGCCTATGCTGCCAAAGGAAATATCCTTGCACACAAACTAGATGGAAGCGTTCTCAGAAACTACTTTGTGATGAGTGCATTCAATTCGCAGAGTTGAACCTTCCTTTCGATAGACCAGTTTTGAAACGCTGTTTTTGTAGACTCCGCAAGTGGCTATTTGGAGCTCTTTGAGGCTTATGCTGGAAAAGGAAATATCTTCATCTACAAAGTAGACAGAAGCATTCTCAGAAACTTCTTTGTCATGTGGGGATTGAACTCACAGAGTTGAACATTCCTTTTCACAGAGCAGTTTGGCAACACTCTTTTAGTGGAAAGTGCAAGTGGATACTTGGTGCGATGGCGGCATCTAGTGGATAAGGAAATACATTCAGATGAAAACAAGATCGAACCATTCTCAGAAACTTCTTTGTGATGACTGCATTCTACTCACAGAGTTGAACCTTCCTTTTGATAGAACAGTTTTGAAACACTCTCTTTGTGGAATCTGCAAGTGGCTATTTGGAGCGCTTTGAGGCCTATGCTGGAAAAGGAAATATCTTCACATAAAACCTAGACAGAAGTATTCCCAGAAAGTTTTCCTGATTTGCGCATTCAACTCACCGAGTTGAACCTTCCTTTCGATACAGCAGTTTTGAAACACTCTTTTTGTAGTATCTGCGAGCGGATATTTGGAGTGCTTTGAGTGCTACACTGCAAAAGCAAATATCTTCACTTAGAATCTAGACAGAAGAATTCTCAGAGATTTCCCTAGGCTGTCTGCATTCAACTCACAGGGTTGAACCTTCCTTTTGATAGAACAGTTTTGAAACACTCTTGCGGTAGAATCTGCAAGTCGATATTTGGAAGGTTTGGAGGCCTATCCTGGGAAAGGAAATATCTTCCCATCAAAACTAGATAGAAGCATTCTCAGAAACCTCTTTGTGATGTGCGCATTCCAGTCACAGAGTTGAAGCTTCCTTTGGATATAGCAGTTTTGAACCACTCTTTTAGTAGAATCTGCAAGTGGATGTTTGGAGAGCTAAGAGGCCAACACTGGAAAAGGAAATATCTTCACGTAACAACTAGACGGAAGCATTCTCAGAAACTTCAATGGGCTTTACGCATTCAACTCACAGAATGCAATGTTCCTTTTGAGAGCGCAGTTTTAAAACACTGTTTTTGTAGAATTTGCTAGAGGATGTTTGGAGCGATGTGAGGCCTTTGCTGGAAAAGGAAATATCTTCACATAGAACCTAGACAGAAGCATTCTCAGAAACTCCTTTGTGATGAGTGCATTCAAATCACAGACTTGAACCTTCGTTTTGAAAGAGCGGTTTTGAAACACTCTTTTTGTAGAATCTGCAAGTGGATATTTGGAGCGCTTTGAGGCCTATGCTGGAAAATGAAATATCTTCACCTAAAAACTAGACGGAAGCATTCTCAGAAACTTCTTTGTGATGAGTGCGTTCAACTCACAGAGTTGAAGCATCCTTTTGATAGAGCAGTTTTGAAACACTCTTTTAGCAGCATCTGAAAGTGGATATTTGGAGCGCTTTGAGGCCAGTGCTGGAAAAGGAAATCTCATCACATAAAAACTCGACAGAAGCATTCTCTGAAACTTCTTTGTGATGAGTGCATTCAACTCACAGACTCGAACGTTTCTTTTGATAGAACAGTTTTGAAACACTCCTTTTGTAGAATCTGCAAGTGTTTATTTGGAGCGCTTTGAGGCCTATGTTGGAAAAGGACATATCTTCACATCAAAAGTAGACACACGCATTCTCAGAAACTTCTTTGTGATGAGTGCATTGAACTCACAGCTTTGAACCTACCTATTGATAGAGAAGTTTTGAAACACCCTTTTTGTAGAATCTGCAAGTGAATATTTGGCGCGATTAGAGGCCTATGCTGGAAATGGAAATATCTTCACATGAAAACTAGACAGATGAATTCTCAGAAACGTCTTTGCTATGAGTGCATTCAACTCACAGACTTGAAGCCTCCTTTTGAAAGAGCAGTTTCGAAACACTCTTTTTGTAGAATCTGCAAGTGGATATTTGGAGCGCTTTGAGGGCTATGCTGGAAAAGTAATATCTTCACCTAAAAACTAGACAGAAGCGTACTCAGAAACGTCTTTGTGACGTCTGCATTGAACTCACAGAGCTGAACCTTTCTTTTGATACAGAAGTTTTTAAACACTCTTTTCGTAGAGTCTTCAAGTTGATGTATGGAGTGCTTTGAGGCCTATGCTGGAAAAGGAAATATCTTCACGTAGAAACTAGACAAAAGCATTCTCAGAAAGTTCCCTGTGCTTTGTGCATTCAACTCACAGAGTTGAACCTTCCTTTTGATAGAACAGTTTTGAAACACTCTCTTTGTGGGATCTGCAAGTGGCTATTTGGAGCGCTTTGAGGCCTATGCTTGAAAAGGAAATATCTTCACATAAAACCTAGACAGAAGTATTCCCAGAAAGTTTTTCTGATGTGCGCGTTCAACTCACCGAGTTGAACCTTCCTTTCGATACAGCAGTTTTGAAACACTCTTTTTGTAGTATCTGCGAGCGGATATTTGGAGTGCTTTGAGTGCTACACTGCAAAAGCAAATATCTTCACTTAGAATCTAGACAGAAGAATTTTCAGAGATTTCCCTAGGCTGTCTGCATTCAACTCACAGGGTTGAACCTTCCTTTTGATAGAACAGTTTTGAAACACTCTTGCGGTAGAAAATGCAAGTCGATATTTGGAAGGTTTGGAGGCCTATCCTGGGAAAGGAAATATCTTCCCATCAAAACTAGATAGAAGCATTCTCAGAAACCTCTTTGTGATGTGCGCATTCAAGTCACAGAGTTGAAGCTTCCTTTGGATATAGCAGTTTTGAACCACTCTTTTAGTAGAATCTGCAAGTGGATGTTTGGAGAGCTAAGAGGCCAACACTGGAAAAGGAAATATCTTCACGTAAAAACTAGACGGAAGCATTCTCAGAAACTTCAATGGGCTTTACGCATTCAACTCACAGAATGCAATGTTCCTTTTGAGAGCGCAGTTTTGAAACACTGTTTTGGTAGAATTTGCTAGAGGATGTTTGGAGCGATGTGAGGCCTTTGCTGGAAAAGGAAATATCTTCACATAGAACCTAGACAGAAGCATTCTCAGAAACTCCTTTGTGATGAGTGCATTCAAATCACAGACTTGAACCTTCGTTTTGAAAGAGCGGTTTTGAAACACTCTTTTTGTAGAATCTGCAAGTGGATATTTGGAGCGCTTTGAGGCCTATGCTGGAAAATGAAATATCTTCACCTAAAAACTAGACGGAAGCATTCTCAGAAACTTCTTTGTGATGAGTGCATTCAACTCACAGAGTTGAAGCTTCCTTTTGATAGAGCAGTTTTGAAACACTCTTTTAGCAGCATCTGAAAGTGGATATTTGGAGCGCTTTGAGGCCAATGCTGGAAAACGAAATCTCATCACATAAAAACTCGACAGAAGCATTCTCTGACACTTCTTTGTGATGAGTGCATTCAACTCACAGACGCGAACGTTTCTTTTGATAGAACAGTTTTGAAACACTCCTTTTGTAGAATCTGCAATTGTTTATTTGGAGCGCTTTGAGGCCTATGTTGGAAAAGGACATATCTTCACATCAAAAGTAGACAGACGCATTCTCAGAAACTTCTTTGTGATGAGTGCATTGAACTCACAGAGTTGAACCTACCTATTGATAGATAAGTTTGAGAAACCCTTTTTGTAGAATCTGCAAGTGAATATTTGGCGCGATTTGAGGCCTATGCTGGAAATGGAAATATCTTCACATGAAAACTAGACAGATGAATTCTCAGAAACGTCTTTGTGATGAGTGCATTCAACTCACAGACTTGAAGCCTCCTTTTGAAAGAACAGTTTCGAAACAATCCTTTTGTAGAATCTGCAAGTGGATATTTGCAGCGCTTTGAGGGCTATGCTGGAAAAGTAATATCTTCACCTAAAAACTAGACAGAAGCGTCCTCAGAAACTTCTTTGTGATGTCTGCATTGAACTCACAGAGCTGAACCTTTCTTTTGATACAGAAGTTTTGAAACACTCTTTTCGTAGAATCTTCAAGTGGATGTATGGAGTGCTTTGAGGCCTATGCTGGAAAAGGAAATATCTTCACGTAGAAACTAGACAAAGGCATTCTCAGAAAGTTCCCTGTGCTTTGTGCATTCAACTCACAGAGTTGAACATTCCCTTTGATAGAGCAGTTTTGAAACACTCTTTTTGTAGAATCTGCAAGTGGATATTTGGAGCGCTTTGAGGCCTATGCTGCCAAAGGAAATATCATTGCACACAAACTAGATGGAAGCGTTCTCAGAAACTACTTTGTGATGAGTGCATTCAACTCGCAGAGTTGAACCTTCCTTCCGATAGACCAGTTTTGAAACGCTGTTTTTGTAGAATCCGCAAGTGGCTATTTGGAGCTCTTTGAGGCTTATGCTGGAAAAGGAAATATCTTCATCTACAAAGTAGACAGAAGCATTCTCAGAAACTTCTTTGTCATGTGGGGATTGAACTCACAGAGTTCAACATTCCTTTTCATAGAGCAGTTTGGCAACACTCTTTTTGTGGAAAGTGCAAGTGGATATTTGGTGCGATGGCGGCATCTAGTGGATAAGGAAATACATTCAGATGAAAACAAGATCGAACCATTCTCAGAAACTTCTTTGTGATGACTGCATTCTACTCACAGAGTTGAACCTTCCTTTTGATAGAACAGTTTTGAAACACTCTCTTTGTGGAATCTGCAAGTGGCTATTTGGAGCGCTTTGAGGCCTATGCTGGAAAAGGAAATATCTTCACATAAAACCTAGACAGAAGTATTCCCAGAAAGTTTTTCTGATGTGCGCATTCAACTCACCGAGTTGAACCTTCCTTTCGATACAGCAGTTTTGAAACACTCTTTTTGTAGTATCTGCGAGCGGATATTTGGAGTGCTTTGAGTGCTACACTGCAAAAGCAAATATCTTCACTTAGAATCTTGACAGAAGAATTCTCAGAGATTTCCCTAGGCTGTCTGCATTCAACTCACAGGGTTGAACCTTCCTTTTGATAGAACAGTTTTGAAACACTCTTGCGGTAGAATCTGCAAGTCGATATTTGGAAGGTTTGGAGGCCTATCCTGGGAAAGGAAATATCTTCCCATCAAAACTAGATAGAAGCATTCTCAGAAACCTCTTTGTGATGTGCGCATTCAAGTCACAGAGTTGAAGCTTCCTTTGGATATAGCAGTTTTGAACCACTCTTTTAGTAGAATCTGCAAGTGGATGTTTGGAGAGCTAAGAGGCCAACACTGGAAAAGGAAATATCTTCACGTAAAAACTAGACGGAAGCATTCTCAGAAACTACAATGGGCTTTACGCATTCAACTCACAGAATGCAATGTTCCTTTTGATAGCGCAGATTTGAAACACTGTTTTGGTAGAATTTGCTAGAGGATGTTTGGAGCGATGTGAGGCCTTTGCTGGAAAAGGAAATATCTTCACATAGAACCTAGACAGAAGCATTCTCAGAAACTCCTTTGTGATGAGTGCATTCAAATCACAGACTTGAACCTTCGTTTTGAAAGAGCGGTTTTGAAACACTCTTTTTGTAGAATCTGCAAGTGGATATTTGGAGCGCTTTGAGGCCTATGCTGGAAAATGAAATATCTTCACGTAAAACCTAGACAGAAGTATTCCCAGAAGGTTTTTCTGATGTGCGCATTCAACTCACCGAGTTGAACCTTCCTTTAGATACAGCAGTTTTGAAACACTCTTTTTGTAGTATCTGCGAGGGGATATTTGGAGTGCTTTGAGTGCTACCCTGCAAAAGCAAATATCTTCACTTAGAATCTAGACAGAATAATTCTCAGAGATTTCCCTATGCTCTCTGCATTCAACTCACAGGATTGAACCTTCCTTTTGATAGAACAGTTTTGAAACACTCTTGCGGTAGAATCTGCAAGTCGATATTTGGAGCGCTTTGAGGCCTATGCTGGAAAATGAAATATCTTCACCTAAAAACTAGACGGAAGCATTCTCAGAAACTTCTTTGTGATGAGTGCATTCAACTCACAGAGTTGAAGCTTCCTTTTGATAGAGCAGTTTTGAAACACTCTTTTGGCAGCATCTGAAAGTGGATAATTGGAGCGCTTTGAGGCCAATGCTGGAAAACGAAATCTCATCACATAAAAACTCGACAGAAGCATTCTCTGAAACTTCTTTGTGATGATTGCATTCAACTCACAGACTCGAACGTTTCTTTTGATAGAACAGTTTTGAAACACTCCTTTTGTAGAATCTGCAAGTGTTTATTTGGAGCGCTTTGAGGCCTATGTTGGAAAAGGACATATCTTCACATCAAAAGTAGGCAGACGCATTCGCAGAAACTTCTTTGTGATGAGTGCATTGAACTCACAGAGTTGAACCTACCTATTGATAGAGAAGTTTTGAAACACCCTTTTTGTAGAATCTGCAAGTGAATATTTGGCGCGATTAGAGGCCTATGCTGGAAATGGAAATATCTTCACATGAAAACTAGACAGATGAATTCTCAGAAACGTCTTTGTGATGAGTGCATTCAACTAACAGACGTGAAGCCTGCTTTTGAAAGAGCCGTTTCGAAACACTCTTTTTGTAGAATCTGCAAGTGGATATTTGGAGCGCTTTGAGGGCTATGCTGGAAAAGTTAATATCTTCACCTAAAAACTAGACAGAAGCCTACTCAGAAACTTCTTTGTGATGTCTGCATTGAACTCACAGAGCTAAACCTTTCTTTTGATACAGAAGTTTTGAAACACTCTTTTCGTAGAATCTTCAAGTGGATGTATGGAGTGCTTTGAGGCCTATGCTGGAAAAGGAAATATCTTCACGTAGAAACTAGACAAAAGCATTCTCAGAAATTTCCCTGTGCTTTGTGCATTCAACTGACGCAGTTGGACACGCCCTTGGATAGAGCAGTTTTGAAACACTCTTTTTGTAGAATCTGCAAGTGGATATTTGGAGCGCTTTGAGGCCTATGCTGCCAAAGGAAATATCATTGCACACAAACTAGATGGAAGCGTTCTCAGAAACTACTTTGTGATGAGTGCATTCAACTCGCAGAGTTGAACCTTCCTTTCGATAGACCAGTTTTGAAACGCTGTTTTTGTAGAATCCGCAAGTGGCTATTTGGAGCTCTTTGAGGCTTATGCTGGAAAAGGAAATATCTTCAACTACAAAGTAGACAGAAGCATTCTCAGAAACTTCTTTGTCATGTGGGGATTGAACTCACAGAGTTGAACATTCCTTTTCATAGAGCAGTTTTGCAACACCCTTTCGGTGGAAAGTGAAAGTGCTTATTTGGTGTGATGGCGGCATCTAGTGTATAAGGAAATACATTCAAATGAAAACAAGATCGAAAAATTCTCAGAAACTTGTTTGTGATGACTGCATTCTACTCACAGAGTTGAACCTTCCTTTTGATAGAACAGTTTTGAAACACTCTTTTTGTGGAATCTGCAAGTGGCTATTTGGAGCGCTTTGAGGCCTATGCTGGAAAAGGAAATATCTTCACATAAAACCTAGACAGAAGTATTCCCAGAAAGTTTTTCTGATGTGCGCATTCAACTCACCGAGTTGAACCTTCCTTTCGATACAGCAGTTTTGAAACACTCTTTTTGTAGTGTCTGCGAGTGGATATTTGGAGTGCTTTGAGTGCTACAATGCAGAAGCAAATATCTTCACTTAGAATCTAGACAGAAGAATTCTCAGAGACTTCCCTGGGCTCTCTGCATTCAACTCACAGAGTTGAACCTTCCTTTTGATAGAACAGTTTTGAAACACTCTTGTGGTAGAATCTGCAAGTCGATATTTGGAACGTTTGGAGGCCTATCCTGGGAAAGGAAATATCTTCCCATCAAAACTAGATAGAAGCATTCTCAGAAACGTCTTTGTGATGTGCGCATTCAAGTCACAGAGTTGAAGCTTCCTTTGGATATAGCAGTTTTGAACCACTCTTTTAGTAGAATCTGCAAGTGGATGTTTGGAGAGCTAAGAGGCCAACACTGGAAAAGGAAACATCTTTACGTAAAAACTAGACGGAAGCATTCTCAGAAACTTCAATGGGCTTTACGCATTCAACTCACAGAATGCAATGTTCCTTTTGAGAGCGCAGTTTTAAAACACTGTTTTTGTAGAATTTGCTAGAGGATGTTTGGAGCGATGTGAGGCCTTTGCTGGAAAAGGAAATATCTTCACATAGAACCTAGACAGAAGCATTCTCAGAAACTCCTTTGTGATGAGTGCATTCGAATCACAGACTTGAACCTTCGTTTTGTTAGAGCGGTTTTGAAACACTCTTTTTGTAGAATCTGCAAGTGGATATTTGGAGCGTTTTGAGGCCTATGCTGGAAAATGAAATATCTTCACCTAAAAACCAGACGGAAGCATTCTCAGAAACTTCTTTGTGATGAGTGCATTCAACTCACAGAGTTAAAGCTTCCTTTTGATAGAGCAGTTTTGAAACACTCTTTTAGCAGCATCTGAAAGTGGGTATTTGGAGCGCTTTGAGGCCAAGGCTGGAAAACGAAATATCATCACATAAAAACTCGACAGAAGCATTCTCTGAATCTTCTTTGTGATGAGTGCGTTCAACTCACAGACTCGAGCGTTTCTTTTGATAGAACAGTTTTGAAACACTCCTTTTGTAGAATCTGCAAGTGTTTATTTGGAGCGCTTTGAGGCCTATGTTGGAAAAGGACATATCTTCACATCAAAAGTACACAGACGCATTCTCAGAAACTTCTTTGTGATGAGTGCATTGAACTCGCAGAGTTGAACCTACTTATTGATAGAGAAGTTTTGAAACACCCTTTTTGTAGAATCTGCAAGTGAATATTTGGTGCGATTTGAGGCCTATGCTGGAAATGGAAATATCTTCACATGAAAACTAGACAGATGAATTCTCAGAAACGTCTTTGTGATGAGTGCATTCAACTAACAGACTTGAAGCCTCCTTTTGAAAGAACAGTTTCGAAACACTCTTTTTGTAGAATCTGCAAGTGGATATTTGCAGCGATTTGAGGGCTATGCTGCAAAAGTAATATCTTCACCTAAAAACTAGACAGAAGCGAACTCAGAAACTTCTTTGTGACGTCTGCATTGAACTCAAAGAGCTGAACCTTTCTTTTGATACAGAAGTTTTGAAACACTCTTTTCGTAGAATCTTCAAGTTGATGTATGGAGTGCTTTGAGGCCTATGCTGGAAAAGCAAATATCTTCACGTAGAAACTAGACAAAAGCATTCTCAGAAAGTTCCCTGTGCTTTGTGCATTCAACTCACAGAGTTGAACATTCCCTTTGATAGAGCAGTTTTGAAACACTCTTTTTGTAGAATCTGCAAGTGGATATTTGGAGCGCTTTGAGGCCTATGCTGCCAAAGGAAATATCATTGCACACAAACTAGATGGAAGCGTTCTCAGAAACTACTTTGTGATGAGTGCATTCAACTCGCAGAGTTGAACCTTCCTTTCGATAGACCAGTTTTGAAACGCTGTTTTTGTAGAATCCGCAAGTGGCTATTTGGAGCTCTTTGAGGCTTATGCTGGAAAAGGAAATATCTTCATCTACAAAGTAGACAGAAGCATTCTCAGAAACTTCTTTGTCATGTGGGGATTGAACTCACAGAGTTCAACATTCCTTTTCATAGAGCAGTTTGGCAACACTCTTTTTGTGGAAAGTGCAAGTGGATATTTGGTGCGATGGCGGCATCTAGTGGATAAGGAAATACATTCAGATGAAAACAAGATCGAACCATTCTCAGAAACTTCTTTGTGATGACTGCATTCTACTCACAGAGTTGAACCTTCCTTTTGATAGAACAGTTTTGAAACACTCTCTTTGTGGAATCTGCAAGTGGCTATTTGGAGCGCTTTGAGGCCTATGCTGGAAAAGGAAATATCTTCACATAAAACCTAGACAGAAGTATTCCCAGAAAGTTTTTCTGATGTGCGCATTCAACTCACCGAGTTGAACCTTCCTTTAGATACAGCAGTTTTGAAACACTCTTTTTGTAGTATCTGCGAGCGGATATTTGGAGTGCTTTGAGTGCTACACTGCAAAAGCAAATATCTTCACTTAGAATCTAGACAGAAGAATTCTCAGAGATTTCCCTGGGCTCTCTGCATTCAACTCACACGGTTGAACCTTCCTTTTGATAGAACAGTTTTGAAACACTCTTGCGGTAGAAGCTGCAAGTCGATATTTGGAAGGTTTGGAGGCCTATCCTGGGAAAGGAAATATCTTCCCATCAAAACTAGATAGAAGCATTCTCAGAAACCTCTTTGTGATGTGCGCATTCAAGTCACAGAGTTGAAGCTTCCTTTGGATATAGCAGTTTTGAACCACTCTTTTAGTAGAATCTGCAAGTGGATGTTTGGAGAGCTAAGAGGCCAACACTGGAAAAGGAAATATCTTCACGTAAAAACTAGACGGAAGCATTCTCAGAAACTTCAATGGGCTTTACGCATTCAACTCACAGAATGCAATGTTCCTTTTGAGAGCGCAGTTTTGAAACACTGTTTTGGTAGAATTTGCTAGAGGATGTTTGGAGCGATGTGAGGCCTTTGCTGGAAAAGGAAATATCTTCACATAGAACCTAGACAGAAGCATTCTCAGAAACTCCTTTGTGATGAGTGCATTCAAATCACAGACTTGAACCTTCGTTTTGAAAGAGCGGTTTTGAAACACTCTTTTTGTAGAATCTGCAAGTGGATATTTGGAGCGCTTTGAGGCCTATGCTGGAAAATGAAATATCTTCACCTAAAAACTAGACGGAAGCATTCTCAGAAACTTCTTTGTGATGAGTGCATTCAACTCACAGAGTTGAAGCTTCCTTTTGATAGAGCAGTTTTGAAACACTCTTTTAGCACCATCTGAAAGTGGATATTTGGAGCGCTTTGAGGCCAATGCTGGAAAACGAAATCTCATCACATAAAAACTCGACAGAAGCATTCTCTGAAACTTCTTTGTGATGAGTGCATTCAACTCACAGACTCGAACGTTTCTTTTGATAGAGCAGTTTAGAAACACTCCTTTTGTAGAATCTGCAAGTGTTTATTTGGAGCGCTCTGAGGCCTATGTTGGAAAAGGACATATCTTCACATCAAAAGTAGACAGACGCATTCTCAGAAACTCCTTTGTGATGAGTGCATTGAACTCACAGAGTTGAACCTACCTATTGATAGAGAAGTTTTGAAACACCCTTTTTGTAGAATCTGCAAGTGAATATTTGGCGCGATTAGAGGCCTATGCTGGAAATGGAAATATCTTCACATGAAAACTAGACAGATGAATTCTCAGAAACGTCTTTGTGATGAGTGCATTCAACTCACAGACTTGAAGCCTCCTTTTGAAAGAGCAGTTTCAAAACACTCTTTTTGTAGAATCTGCAAGTGGATATTTGGAGCGCTTTGAGGGCTATGCTGGAAAAGTTCATATCTTCACCTAAAAGCTAGACAGAAGCCTACTCAGAAACTTCTTTGTTATGTCTGCATTGAACTCACAGAGCTGAACCTTTCTTTTGATACAGAAGTTTTGAAACACTCTTTTCGTAGAATCTTCAAGTGGATGTATGGAGTGCTTTGAGGCCTGTGCTGGAAAAGGAAATATCTTGACGTAGAAACTAGATAAAAGCATTCTCAGAAGGTTCCCTGTGCTTTGTGCATTCAACTCACAGAGTTGAACATTCCCTTTGATAGAGCAGTTTTGAAACACTCTTTTTGTAGAATCTGCAAGTGGATATTTGGAGCGCTTTGAGGCCTATGCTGCCAAAGGAAATATCCTTGCACACAAACTAGATGGAAGCGTTCTCAGAAACTACTTTGTGATGAGTGCATTCAATTCGCAGAGTTGAACCTTCCTTTCGATAGACCAGTTTTGAAACGCTGTTTTTGTAGAATCCGCAAGTGGCTATTTGGAGCTCTTTGAGGCTTATGCTGGAAAAGGAAATATCTTCATCTACAAAGTAGACAGAAGCATTCTCAGAAACTTCTTTGTCATGTGGGGATTGAACTCACAGAGTTGAACATTCCTTTTCACAGAGCAGTTTGGCAACACTCTTTTAGTGGAAAGTGCAAGTGGATACTTGGTGCGATGGCGGCATCTAGTGGATAAGGAAATACATTCAGATGAAAACAAGATCGAACCATTCTCAGAAACTTCTTTGTGATGACTGCATTCTACTCACAGAGTTGAACCTTCCTTTTGATAGAACAGTTTTGAAACACTCTCTTTGTGGGATCTGCAAGTGGCTATTTGGAGCGCTTTGAGGCCTATGCTGGAAAAGGAAATATCTTCACATAAAACCTAGACAGAAGTATTCCCAGAAAGTTTTCCTGATTTGCGCATTCAACTCACCGAGTTGAACCTTCCTTTCGATACAGCAGTTTTGAAACACTCTTTTTGTAGTATCTGCGAGCGGATATTTGGAGTGCTTTGAGTGCTACACTGCAAAAGCAAATATCTTCACTTAGAATCTAGACAGAAGAATTCTCAGAGATTTCCCTAGGCTGTCTGCATTCAACTCACAGGGTTGAACCTTCCTTTTGATAGAACAGTTTTGAAACACTCTTGCGGTAGAAGCTGCAAGTCGATATTTGGAACGTTTCGAGGCCTATCCTGGGAAAGGAAATATCTTCCCATCAAAACTAGATAGAAGCATTCTCAGAAACCTCTTTGTGATGTGCGCATTCCAGTCACAGAGTTGAAGCTTCCTTTGGATATAGCAGTTTTGAACCACTCTTTTAGTAGAATCTGCAAGTGGATGTTTGGAGAGCTAAGAGGCCAACACTGGAAAAGGAAATATCTTCACGTAACAACTAGACGGAAGCATTCTCAGAAACTTCAATGGGCTTTACGCATTCAACTCACAGAATGCAATGTTCCTTTTGAGAGCGCAGTTTTAAAACACTGTTTTTGTAGAATTTGCTAGAGGATGTTTGGAGCGATGTGAGGCCTTTGCTGGAAAAGGAAATATCTTCACATAGAACCTAGACAGAAGCATTCTCAGAAACTCCTTTGTGATGAGTGCATTCAAATCACAGACTTGAACCTTCGTTTTGAAAGAGCGGTTTTGAAACACTCTTTTTGTAGAATCTGCAAGTGGATATTTGGAGCGCTTTGAGGCCTACGCTGGAAAATGAAATATCTTCACCTAAAAACTAGACGGAAGCATTCTCAGAAACTTCTTTGTGATGAGTGCGTTCAACTCACAGAGTTGCAGCATCCTTTTGATAGAGCAGTTTTGAAACACTCTTTTAGCAGCATCTGAAAGTGGATATTTGGAGCGCTTTGAGGCCAGTGCTGGAAAAGGAAATCTCATCACATAAAAACTCGACAGAAGCATTCTCTGAAACTTCTTTGTGATGAGTGCATTCAACTCACAGACTCGAACGTTTCTTTTGATAGAACAGTTTTGAAACACTCCTTTTGTAGAATCTGCAAGTGTTTATTTGGAGCGCTTTGAGGCCTATGTTCGAAAAGGACATATCTTCACATCAAAAGTAGACACACGCATTCTCAGAAACTTCTTTGTGATGAGTGCATTGAACTCACAGCTTTGAACCTACCTATTGATAGAGAAGTTTTGAAACACCCTTTTTGTAGAATCTGCAAGTGAATATTTGGCGCGATTAGAGGCCTATGCTGGAAATGGAAATATCTTCACATGAAAACTAGACAGATGAATTCTCAGAAACGTCTTTGTGATGAGTGCATTCAACTCACAGACTTGAAGCCTCCTTTTGAAAGAACAGTTTCGAAACACTCTTTTTGTAGAATCTGCAAGTGGATATTTGGAGCGCTTTGAGGGCTATGCTGGAAAAGTAATATCTTCACCTAAAAACTAGACAGAAGCGTACTCAGAAACGTCTTTGTGACGTCTGCATTGAACTCACAGAGCTGAACCTTTCTTTTGATACAGAAGTTTTGAAACACTCTTTTCGTAGAATCTTCAAGTGGATGTATGGAGTGCTTTGAGGCCTATGCTGGAAAAGGAAATATCTTCACGTAGAAACTAGACAAAAGCATTCTCAGAAAGTTCCCTGTGCTTTGTGCATTCAACTCACAGAGTTGAACCTTCCTTTTGATAGAACAGTTTTGAAACACTCTCTTTGTGGGATCTGCAAGTGGCTATTTGGAGCGCTTTGAGGCCTACGCTGGAAAAGGAAATATCTTCACATAAAACCTAGACAGAAGTATTCCCAGAAAGTTTTTCTGAAGTGCGCGTTCAACTCACCGAGTTGAACCTTCCTTTCGATACAGCAGTTTTGAAACACTCTTTTTGTAGTATCTGCGAGCGGATATTTGGAGTGCTTTGAGTGCTACACTGCAAAAGCAAATATCTTCACTTAGAATCTAGACAGAAGAATTTTCAGAGATTTCCCTAGGCTGTCTGCATTCAACTCACAGGGTTGAACCTTCCTTTTGATAGAACAGTTTTGAAACACTCTTGCGGTAGAAGCTGCAAGTCGATATTTGGAAGGTTTGGAGGCCTATCCTGGGAAAGGAAATATCTTCCCATCAAAACTAGATAGAAGCATTCTCAGAAACGTCTTTGTGATGTGCGCATTCAAGTCACAGAGTTGAAGCTTCCTTTGGATATAGCAGTTTTGAACCACTCTTTTAGTAGAATCTGCAAGTGGATGTTTGGAGAGCTAAGAGGCCAACACTGGAAAAGGAAATATCTTCACGTAAAAACTAGACGGAAGCATTCTCAGAAACTTCAATGGGCTTTACGCATTCAACTCACAGAATACAATGTTCCTTTTGATAGCGCAGTTTTGAAACACTGTTTTGGTAGAATTTGCTAGAGGATGTTTGGAGCGATGTGAGGCCTTTGCTGGAAAAGGAAATATCTTCACATAGAACCTAGACAGAAGCATTCTCAGAAACTCCTTTGTGATGAGTGCATTCAAATCACAGACTTGAACCTTCGTTTTGAAAGAGCGGTTTTGAAACACTCTTTTTGTAGAATCTGCAAGTGGATATTTGGAGCGCTTTGAGGCCTATGCTGGAAAATGAAATATCTTCAGCTAAAAACTAGACGGAAGCATTCTCAGAAACTTCTTTGTGATGAGTGCATTCAACTCACAGAGTTGAAGCTTCCTTTTGATAGAGCAGTTTTGAAACACTCTTTTAGCAGCATCTGAAAGTGGATATTTGGAGCGCTTTGAGGCCAATGCTGGAAAACGAAATCTCATCACATAAAAACTCGACAGAAGCATTCTCTGAAACTTCTTTGTGATGAGTGCATTCAACTCACAGACTCGAACGTTTCTTTTGATAGAACAGTTTAGAAACACTCCTTTTGTAGAATCTGCAAGTGTTTATTTGGAGCGCTTTGAGGCCTATGTTGGAAAAGGACATATCTTCACATCAAAAGTAGACAGACGCATTCTCAGAAACTTCTTTGTGATGAGTGCATTGAACTCACAGAGTTGAACCTACCTATTGATAGAGAAGTTTTGAAACACCCTTTTTGTAGAATCTGCAAGTGAATATTTGGCGCGATTAGAGGCCTATGCTGGAAATGGAAATATCTTCACATGAAAACTAGACAGATGAATTCTCAGAAACGTCTTTGTGATGAGTGCATTCAACTCACAGACTTGAAGCCTCCTTTTGAAAGAGCAGTTTCGAAACACTCTTTTTGTAGAATCTGCAAGTGGATATTTGGAGCGCTTTGAGGGCTATGCTGGAAAAGTTAATATCTTCACCTAAAAACTAGACAGAAGCCTACTCAGAAACTTCTCTGTTATGTCTGCATTGAACTCACAGAGCTGAAGCTTCCTTTTGATAGAGCAGTTTTGAAACACACTTTTAGCAGCATCTGAAAGTGGATATTTGGAGCGCTTTGAGGCCAATGCTGGAAAACGAAATCTCATCACATAAAAACTCGACAGAAGCATTCTCTGAAACTTCTTTGTGATGAGTGCATTCAACTCACAGACTCGAACGTTTCTTTTGATAGAACAGTTTTGAAACACTCCTTTTGTAGAATCTGCAATTGTTTATTTGGAGCGCTTTGAGGCCTATGTTGGAAAAGGACATATCTTCACATCAAAAGTAGACAGACGCATTCTCAGAAACTTCTTTGTGATGAGTGCATTGAACTCACAGAGTTGAACCTACCTATTGATAGATAAGTTTGAGAAACCCTTTTTGTAGAATCTGCAAGTGAATATTTGGCGCGATTTGAGGCCTATGCTGGAAATGGAAATATCTTCACATGAAAACTAGACAGATGAATTCTCAGAAACGTCTTTGTGATGAGTGCATTCAACTCACAGACTTGAAGCCTCCTTTTGAAAGAACAGTTTCGAAACAATCCTTTTGTAGAATCTGCAAGTGGATATTTGCAGCGCTTTGAGGGCTATGCTGGAAAAGTAATATCTTCACCTAAAAACTAGACAGAAGCGTCCTCAGAAACTTCTTTGTGATGTCTGCATTGAACTCACAGAGCTGAACCTTTCTTTTGATACAGAAGTTTTGAAACACTCTTTTCGTAGAATCTTCAAGTGGATGTATGGAGTGCTTTGAGGCCTATGCTGGAAAAGGAAATATCTTCACGTAGAAACTAGACAAAAGCATTCTCAGAAAGTTCCCTGTGCTTTGTGCATTCAACTCACAGAGTTGAACATTCCCTTTGATAGAGCAGTTTTGAAACACTCTTTTTGTAGAATCTGCAAGTGGATATTTGGAGCGCTTTGAGGCCTATGCTGCCAAAGGAAATATCATTGCACACAAACTAGATGGAAGCGTTCTCAGAAACTACTTTGTGATGAGTGCATTCAACTCGCAGAGTTGAACCTTCCTTCCGATAGACCAGTTTTGAAACGCTGTTTTTGTAGAATCCGCAAGTGGCTATTTGGAGCTCTTTGAGGCTTATGCTGGAAAAGGAAATATCTTCATCTACAAAGTAGACAGAAGCATTCTCAGAAACTTCTTTGTCATGTGGGGATTGAACTCACAGAGTTCAACATTCCTTTTCATAGAGCAGTTTGGCAACACTCTTTTTGTGGAAAGTGCAAGTGGATATTTGGTGCGATGGCGGCATCTAGTGGATAAGGAAATACATTCAGATGAAAACAAGATCGAACCATTCTCAGAAACTTCTTTGTGATGACTGCATTCTACTCACAGAGTTGAACCTTCCTTTTGATAGAACAGTTTTGAAACACTCTCTTTGTGGAATCTGCAAGTGGCTATTTGGAGCGCTTTGAGGCCTATGCTGGAAAAGGAAATATCTTCACATAAAACCTAGACAGAAGTATTCCCAGAAAGTTTTTCTGATGTGCGCATTCAACTCACCGAGTTGAACCTTCCTTTCGATACAGCAGTTTTGAAACACTCTTTTTGTAGTATCTGCGAGCGGATATTTGGAGTGCTTTGAGTGCTACACTGCAAAAGCAAATATCTTCACTTAGAATCTTGACAGAAGAATTCTCAGAGATTTCCCTAGGCTGTCTGCATTCAACTCACAGGGTTGAACCTTCCTTTTGATAGAACAGTTTTGAAACACTCTTGCGGTAGAATCTGCAGGTCGATATTTGGAAGGTTTGGAGGCCTATCCTGGGAAAGGAAATATCTTCCCATCAAAACTAGATAGAAGCATTCTCAGAAACCTCTTTGTGATGTGCGCATTCAAGTCACAGAGTTGAAGCTTCCTTTGGATATAGCAGTTTTGAACCACTCTTTTAGTAGAATCTGCAAGTGGATGTTTGGAGAGCTAAGAGGCCAACACTGGAAAAGGAAATATCTTCACGTAAAAACTAGACGGCAGCATTCTCAGAAACTACAATGGGCTTTACGCATTCAACTCACAGAATGCAATGTTCCTTTTGATAGCGCAGATTTGAAACACTGTTTTGGTAGAATTTGCTAGAGGATGTTTGGAGCGATGTGAGGCCTTTCCTGGAAAAGGAAATATCTTCACATAGAACCTAGACAGAAGCATTCTCAGAAACTCCTTTGTGATGAGTGCATTCAAATCACAGACTTGAACCTTCGTTTTGAAAGAGCGGTTTTGAAACACTCTTTTTGTAGAATCTGCAAGTGGATATTTGGAGCGCTTTGAGGCCTATGCTGGAAAATGAAATATCTTCACGTAAAACCTAGACAGAAGTATTCCCAGAAAGTTTTTCTGATGTGCGCATTCAACTCACCGAGTTGAACCTTCCTTTAGATACAGCAGTTTTGAAACACTCTTTTTGTAGTATCTGCGAGGGGATATTTGGAGTGCTTTGAGTGCTACCCTGCAAAAGCAAATATCTTCACTTAGAATCTAGACAGAATAATTCTCAGAGATTTCCCTATGCTCTCTGCATTCAACTCACAGGATTGAACCTTCCTTTTGATAGAACAGTTTTGAAACACTCTTGCGGTAGAATCTGCAAGTCGACATTTGGAGCGCTTTGAGGCCTATGCTGGAAAATGAAATATCTTCACCTAAAAACTAGACGGAAGCATTCTCAGAAACTTCTTTGTGATGAGTGCATTCAACTCACAGAGTTGAAGCTTCCTTTTGATAGAGCAGTTTTGAAACACTCTTTTGGCAGCATCTGAAAGTGGATAATTGGAGCGCTTTGAGGCCAATGCTGGAAAACGAAATCTCATCACATAAAAACTCGACAGAAGCATTCTCTGAAACTTCTTTGTGATGATTGCATTCAACTCACAGACTCGAACGTTTCTTTTGATAGAACAGTTTTGAAACACTCCTTTTGTAGAATCTGCAAGTGTTTATTTGGAGCGCTTTGAGGCCTATGTTGGAAAAGGACATATCTTCACATCAAAAGTAGGCAGACGCATTCGCAGAAACTTCTTTGTGATGAGTGCATTGAACTCACAGAGTTGAACCTACCTATTGATAGAGAAGTTTTGAAACACCCTTTTTGTAGAATCTGCAAGTGAATATTTGGCGCGATTAGAGGCCTATGCTGGAAATGGAAATATCTTCACATGAAAACTAGACAGATGAATTCTCAGAAACGTCTTTGTGATGAGTGCATTCAACTAACAGACGTGAAGCCTGCTTTTGAAAGAGCCGTTTCGAAACACTCTTTTTGTAGAATCTGCAAGTGGATATTTGGAGCGCTTTGAGGGCTATGCTGGAAAAGTTAATATCTTCACCTAAAAACTAGACAGAAGCCTACTCAGAAACTTCTTTGTGATGTCTGCATTGAACTCACAGAGCTAAACCTTTCTTTTGATACAGAAGTTTTGAAACACTCTTTTCGTAGAATCTTCAAGTGGATGTATGGAGTGCTTTGAGGCCTATGCTGGAAAAGGAAATATCTTCACGTAGAAACTAGACAAAAGCATTCTCAGAAAGTTCCCTGTGCTTTGTGCATTCAACTGACGCAGTTGGACACGCCCTTGGATAGAGCAGTTTTGAAACACTCTTTTTGTAGAATCTGCAAGTGGATATTTGGAGCGCTTTGAGGCCTATGCTGCCAAAGGAAATATCATTGCACACAAACTAGATGGAAGCGTTCTCAGAAACTACTTTGTGATGAGTGCATTCAACTCGCAGAGTTGAACCTTCCTTTCGATAGACCAGTTTTGAAACGCTGTTTTTGTAGAATCCGCAAGTGGCTATTTGGAGCTCTTTGAGGCTTATGCTGGAAAAGGAAATATCTTCAACTACAAAGTAGACAGAAGCATTCTCAGAAACTTCTTTGTCATGTGGGGATTGAACTCACAGAGTTGAACATTCCTTTTCATAGAGCAGTTTTGCAACACCCTTTCGGTGGAAAGTGAAAGTGCTTATTTGGTGTGATGGCGGCATCTAGTGTATAAGGAAATACATTCAAATGAAAACAAGATCGAAAAATTCTCAGAAACTTGTTTGTGATGACTGCATTCTACTCACAGAGTTGAACCTTCCTTTTGATAGAACAGTTTTGAAACACTCTTTTTGTGGAATCTGCAAGTGGCTATTTGGAGCGCTTTGAGGCCTATGCTGGAAAAGGAAATATCTTCACATAAAACCTAGACAGAAGTATTCCCAGAAAGTTTTTCTGATGTGCGCATTCAACTCACCGAGTTGAACCTTCCTTTCGATACAGCAGTTTTGAAACACTCTTTTTGTAGTGTCTGCGAGTGGATATTTGGAGTGCTTTGAGTGCTACAATGCAGAAGCAAATATCTTCACTTAGAATCTAGACAGAAGAATTCTCAGAGACTTCCCTGGGCTCTCTGCATTCAACTCACAGAGTTGAACCTTCCTTTTGATAGAACAGTTTTGAAACACTCTTGTGGTAGAATCTGCAAGTCGATATTTGGAACGTTTGGAGGCCTATCCTGGGAAAGGAAATATCTTCCCATCAAAACTAGATAGAAGCATTCTCAGAAACGTCTTTGTGATGTGCGCATTCAAGTCACAGAGTTGAAGCTTCCTTTGGATATAGCAGTTTTGAACCACTCTTTTAGTAGAATCTGCAAGTGGATGTTTGGAGAGCTAAGAGGCCAACACTGGAAAAGGAAACATCTTTACGTAAAAACTAGACGGAAGCATTCTCAGAAACTTCAATGGGCTTTCGGCATTCAACTCACAGAATGCAATGTTCCTTTTGAGAGCGCAGTTTTAAAACACTGTTTTTGTAGAATTTGCTAGAGGATGTTTGGAGCGATGTGAGGCCTTTGCTGGAAAAGGAAATATCTTCACATACAACCTAGACAGAAGCATTCTCAGAAACTCCTTTGTGATGAGTGCATTCGAATCACAGACTTGAACCTTCGTTTTGTTAGAGCGGTTTTGAAACACTCTTTTTGTAGAATCTGCAAGTGGATATTTGGAGCGTTTTGAGGCCTATGCTGGAAAATGAAATATCTTCACCTAAAAACCAGACGGAAGCATTCTCAGAAACTTCTTTGTGATGAGTGCATTCAACTCACAGAGTTAAAGCTTCCTTTTGATAGAGCAGTTTTGAAACACTCTTTTAGCAGCATCTGAAAGTGGGTATTTGGAGCGCTTTGAGGCCAAGGCTGGAAAACGAAATATCATCACATAAAAACTCGACAGAAGCATTCTCTGAATCTTCTTTGTGATGAGTGCGTTCAACTCACAGACTCGAGCGTTTCTTTTGATAGAACAGTTTTGAAACACTCCTTTTGTAGAATCTGCAAGTGTTTATTTGGAGCGCTTTGAGGCCTATGTTGGAAAAGGACATATCTTCACATCAAAAGTACACAGACGCATTCTCAGAAACTTCTTTGTGATGAGTGCATTGAACTCGCAGAGTTGAACCTACTTATTGATAGAGAAGTTTTGAAACACCCTTTTTGTAGAATCTGCAAGTGAATATTTGGTGCGATTTGAGGCCTATGCTGGAAATGGAAATATCTTCACATGAAAACTAGACAGATGAATTCTCAGAAACGCCTTTGTGATGAGTGCATTCAACTAACAGACTTGAAGCCTCCTTTTGAAAGAACAGTTTCGAAACACTCTTTTTGTAGAATCTGCAAGTGGATATTTGCAGCGATTTGAGGGCTATGCTGCAAAAGTAATATCTTCACCTAAAAACTAGACAGAAGCGAACTCAGAAACTTCTTTGTGACGTCTGCATTGAACTCACAGAGCTGAACCTTTCTTTTGATACAGAAGTTTTGAAACACTCTTTTCGTAGAATCTTCAAGTTGATGTATGGAGTGCTTTGAGGCCTATGCTGGAAAAGCAAATATCTTCACGTAGAAACTAGACAAAAGCATTCTCAGAAAGTTCCCTGTGCTTTGTGCATTCAACTCACAGAGTTGAACATTCCCTTTGATAGAGCAGTTTTGAAACACTCTTTTTGTAGAATCTGCAAGTGGATATTTGGAGCGCTTTGAGGCCTATGCTGCCAGAGGAAATATCATTGCACACAAACTAGATGGAAGCGTTCTCAGAAACTACTTTGTGATGAGTGCATTCAACTCGCAGAGTTGAACCTTCCTTTCGATAGACCAGTTTTGAAACGCTGTTTTTGTAGAATCCGCAAGTGGCTATTTGGAGCTCTTTGAGGCTTATGCTGGAAAAGGAAATATCTTCATCTACAAAGTAGACAGAAGCATTCTCAGAAACTTCTTTGTCATGTGGGGATTGAACTCACAGAGTTCAACATTCCTTTTCATAGAGCAGTTTGGCAACACTCTTTTTGTGGAAAGTGCAAGTGGATATTTGGTGCGATGGCGGCATCTAGTGGATAAGGAAATACATTCAGATGAAAACAAGATCGAACCATTCTCAGAAACTTCTTTGTGATGACTGCATTCTACTCACAGAGTTGAACCTTCCTTTTGATAGAACAGTTTTGAAACACTCTCTTTGTGGAATCTGCAAGTGGCTATTTGGAGCGCTTTGAGGCCTATGCTGGAAAAGGAAATATCTTCACATAAAACCTAGACAGAAGTATTCCCAGAAAGTTTTTCTGATGTGCGCATTCAACTCACCGAGTTGAACCTTCCTTTAGATACAGCAGTTTTGAAACACTCTTTTTGTAGTATCTGCGAGCGGATATTTGGAGTGCTTTGAGTGCTACACTGCAAAAGCAAATATCTTCACTTAGAATCTAGACAGAAGAATTCTCAGAGATTTCCCTGGGCTCTCTGCATTCAACTCACAGGGTTGAACCTTCCTTTTGATAGAACAGTTTTGAAACACTCTTGCGGTAGAAAATGCAAGTCGATATTTGGAAGGTTTGGAGGCCTATCCTGGGAAAGGAAATATCTTCCCATCAAAACTAGATAGAAGCATTCTCAGAAACCTCTTTGTGATGTGCGCATTCAAGTCACAGAGTTGAAGCTTCCTTTGGATATAGCAGTTTTGAACCACTCTTTTAGTAGAATCTGCAAGTGGATGTTTGGAGAGCTAAGAGGCCAACACTGGAAAAGGAAATATCTTCACGTAAAAACTAGACGGAAGCATTCTCAGAAACTTCAATGGGCTTTACGCATTCAACTCACAGAATGCAATGTTCCTTTTGAGAGCGCAGTTTTGAAACACTGTTTTGGTAGAATTTGCTAGAGGATGTTTGGAGCGATGTGAGGCCTTTGCTGGAAAAGGAAATATCTTCACATAGAACCTAGACAGAAGCATTCTCAGAAACTCCTTTGTGATGAGTGCATTCAAATCACAGACTTGAACCTTCGTTTTGAAAGAGCGGTTTTGAAACACTCTTTTTGTAGAATCTGCAAGTGGATATTTGGAGCGCTTTGAGGCCTATGCTGGAAAATGAAATATCTTCACCTAAAAACTAGACGGAAGCATTCTCAGAAACTTCTTTGTGATGAGTGCATTCAACTCACAGAGTTGAAGCTTCCTTTTGATAGAGCAGTTTTGAAACACTCTTTTAGCAGCATCTGAAAGTGGATATTTGGAGCGCTTTGAGGCCAATGCTGGAAAACGAAATCTCATCACATAAAAACTCGACAGAAGCATTCTCTGAAACTTCTTTGTGATGAGTGCATTCAACTCACAGACTCGAACGTTTCTTTTGATAGAGCAGTTTAGAAACACTCCTTTTGTAGAATCTGCAAGTGTTTATTTGGAGCGCTTTGAGGCCTATGTTGGAAAAGGACATATCTTCACATCAAAAGTAGACAGACGCATTCTCAGAAACTCCTTTGTGATGAGTGCATTGAACTCACAGAGTTGAAGCTACCTATTGATAGAGAAGTTTTGAAACACCCTTTTTGTAGAATCTGCAAGTGAATATTTGGCGCGATTAGAGGCCTATGCTGGAAATGGAAATATCTTCACATGAAAACTAGACAGATGAATTCTCAGAAACGTCTTTGTGATGAGTGCATTCAACTCACAGACTTGAAGCCTCCTTTTGAAAGAGCAGTTTCGAAACACTCTTTTTGTAGAATATGCAAGTGGATATTTGGAGCGCTTTGAGGGCTATGCTGGAAAAGTTCATATCTTCACCTAAAAGCTAGACAGAAGCCTACTCAGAAACTTCTTTGTTATGTCTGCATTGAACTCACAGAGCTGAACCTTTCTTTTGATACAGAAGTTTTGAAACACTCTTTTCGTAGAATCTTCAAGTGGATGTATGGAGTGCTTTGAGGCCTGTGCTGGAAAAGGAAATATCTTCACGTAGAAACTAGATAAAAGCATTCTCAGAAGGTTCCCTGTGCTTTGTGCATTCAACTCACAGAGTTGAACATTCCCTTTGATAGAGCAGTTTTGAAACACTCTTTTTGTAGAATCTGCAAGTGGATATTTGGAGCGCTTTGAGGCCTATGCTGCCAAAGGAAATATCCTTGCACACAAACTAGATGGAAGCGTTCTCAGAAACTACTTTGTGATGAGTGCATTCAATTCGCAGAGTTGAACCTTCCTTTCGATAGACCAGTTTTGAAACGCTGTTTTTGTAGACTCCGCAAGTGGCTATTTGGAGCTCTTTGAGGCTTATGCTGGAAAAGGAAATATCTTCATCTACAAAGTAGACAGAAGCATTCTCAGAAACTTCTTTGTCATGTGGGGATTGAACTCACAGAGTTGAACATTCCTTTTCACAGAGCAGTTTGGCAACACTCTTTTAGTGGAAAGTGCAAGTGGATACTTGGTGCGATGGCGGCATCTAGTGGATAAGGAAATACATTCAGATGAAAACAAGATCGAACCATTCTCAGAAACTTCTTTGTGATGACTGCATTCTACTCACAGAGTTGAACCTTCCTTTTGATAGAACAGTTTTGAAACACTCTCTTTGTGGAATCTGCAAGTGGCTATTTGGAGCGCTTTGAGGCCTATGCTGGAAAAGGAAATATCTTCACATAAAACCTAGACAGAAGTATTCCCAGAAAGTTTTTCTGATGTGCGCATTCAACTCACCGAGTTGAACCTTCCTTTCGATACAGCAGTTTTGAAACACTCTTTTTGTAGTATCTGCGAGCGGATATTTGGAGTGCTTTGAGTGCTACACTGCAAAAGCAAATATCTTCACTTAGAATCTTGACAGAAGAATTCTCAGAGATTTCCCTAGGCTGTCTGCATTCAACTCACAGGGTTGAACCTTCCTTTTGATAGAACAGTTTTGAAACACTCTTGCGGTAGAATCTGCAAGTCGATATTTGGAAGGTTTGGAGGCCTATCCTGGGAAAGGAAATATCTTCCCATCAAAACTAGATAGAAGCATTCTCAGAAACCTCTTTGTGATGTGCGCATTCAAGTCACAGAGTTGAAGCTTCCTTTGGATATAGCAGTTTTGAACCACTCTTTTAGTAGAATCTGCAAGTGGATGTTTGGAGAGCTAAGAGGCCAACACTGGAAAAGGAAATATCTTCACGTAAAAACTAGACGGAAGAATTCTCAGAAACTACAATGGGCTTTACGCATTCAACTCACAGAATGCAATGTTCCTTTTGATAGCGCAGATTTGAAACACTGTTTTGGTAGAATTTGCTAGAGGATGTTTGGAGCGATGTGAGGCCTTTGCTGGAAAAGGAAATATCTTCACATAGAACCTAGACAGAAGCATTCTCAGAAACTCCTTTGTGATGAGTGCATTCAAATCACAGACTTGAACCTTCGTTTTGAAAGAGCGGTTTTGAAACACTCTTTTTGTAGAATCTGCAAGTGGATATTTGGAGCGCTTTGAGGCCTATGCTGGAAAATGAAATATCTTCACGTAAAACCTAGACAGAAGTATTCCCAGAAGGTTTTTCTGATGTGCGCATTCAACTCACCGAGTTGAACCTTCCTTTAGATACAGCAGTTTTGAAACACTCTTTTTGTAGTATCTGCGAGGGGATATTTGGAGTGCTTTGAGTGCTACCCTGCAAAAGCAAATATCTTCACTTAGAATCTAGACAGAATAATTCTCAGAGATTTCCCTATGCTCTCTGCATTCAACTCACAGGATTGAACCTTCCTTTTGATAGAACAGTTTTGAAACACTCTTGCGGTAGAATCTGCAAGTCGATATTTGGAGCGCTTTGAGGCCTATGCTGGAAAATGAAATATCTTCACCTAAAAACTAGACGGAAGCATTCTCAGAAACTTCTTTGTGATGAGTGCATTCAACTCACAGAGTTGAAGCTTCCTTTTGATAGAGCAGTTTTGAAACACTCTTTTGGCAGCATCTGAAAGTGGATAATTGGAGCGCTTTGAGGCCAATGCTGGAAAACGAAATCTCATCACATAAAAACTCGACAGAAGCATTCTCTGAAACTTCTTTGTGATGATTGCATTCAACTCACAGACTCGAACGTTTCTTTTGATAGAACAGTTTTGAAACACTCCTTTTGTAGAATCTGCAAGTGTTTATTTGGAGCGCTTTGAGGCCTATGTTGGAAAAGGACATATCTTCACATCAAAAGTAGGCAGACGCATTCGCAGAAACTTCTTTGTGATGAGTGCATTGAACTCACAGAGTTGAACCTACCTATTGATAGAGAAGTTTTGAAACACCCTTTTTGTAGAATCTGCAAGTGAATATTTGGCGCGATTAGAGGCCTATGCTGGAAATGGAAATATCTTCACATGAAAACTAGACAGATGAATTCTCAGAAACGTCTTTGTGATGAGTGCATTCAACTAACAGACGTGAAGCCTGCTTTTGAAAGAGCCGTTTCGAAACACTCTTTTTGTAGAATCTGCAAGTGGATATTTGGAGCGCTTTGAGGGCTATGCTGGAAAAGTTAATATCTTCACCTAAAAACTAGACAGAAGCCTACTCAGAAACTTCTTTGTGATGTCTGCATTGAACTCACAGAGCTAAACCTTTCTTTTGATACAGAAGTTTTGAAACACTCTTTTCGTAGAATCTTCAAGTGGATGTATGGAGTGCTTTGAGGCCTATGCTGGAAAAGGAAATATCTTCACGTAGAAACTAGACAAAAGCATTCTCAGAAAGTTCCCTGTGCTTTGTGCATTCAACTGACGCAGTTGGACACGCCCTTGGATAGAGCAGTTTTGAAACACTCTTTTTGTAGAATCTGCAAGTGGATATTTGGAGCGCTTTGAGGCCTATGCTGCCAAAGGAAATATCATTGCACACAAACTAGATGGAAGCGTTCTCAGAAACTACTTTGTGATGAGTGCATTCAACTCGCAGAGTTGAACCTTCCTTTCGATAGACCAGTTTTGAAACGCTGTTTTTGTAGAATCCGCAAGTGGCTATTTGGAGCTCTTTGAGGCTTATGCTGGAAAAGGAAATATCTTCAACTACAAAGTAGACAGAAGCATTCTCAGAAACTTCTTTGTCATGTGGGGATTGAACTCACAGAGTTGAACATTCCTTTTCATAGAGCAGTTTTGCAACACCCTTTCGGTGGAAAGTGAAAGTGCTTATTTGGTGTGATGGCGGCATCTAGTGTATAAGGAAATACATTCAAATGAAAACAAGATCGAAAAATTCTCAGAAACTTGTTTGTGATGACTGCATTCTACTCACAGAGTTGAACCTTCCTTTTGATAGAACAGTTTTGAAACACTCTTTTTGTGGAATCTGCAAGTGGCTATTTGGAGCGCTTTGAGGCCTATGCTGGAAAAGGAAATATCTTCACATAAAACCTAGACAGAAGTATTCCCAGAAAGTTTTTCTGATGTGCGCATTCAACTCACCGAGTTGAACCTTCCTTTCGATACAGCAGTTTTGAAACACTCTTTTTGTAGTGTCTGCGAGTGGATATTTGGAGTGCTTTGAGTGCTACAATGCAGAAGCAAATATCTTCACTTAGAATATAGACAGAAGAATTCTCAGAGACTTCCCTGGGCTCTCTGCATTCAACTCACAGAGTTGAACCTTCCTTTTGATAGAACAGTTTTGAAACACTCTTGTGGTAGAATCTGCAAGTCGATATTTGGAACGTTTGGAGGCCTATCCTGGGAAAGGAAATATCTTCCCATCAAAACTAGATAGAAGCATTCTCAGAAACGTCTTTGTGATGTGCGCATTCAAGTCACAGAGTTGAAGCTTCCTTTGGATATAGCAGTTTTGAACCACTCTTTTAGTAGAATCTGCAAGTGGATGTTTGGAGAGCTAAGAGGCCAACACTGGAAAAGGAAACATCTTTACGTAAAAACTAGACGGAAGCATTCTCAGAAACTTCAATGGGCTTTACGCATTCAACTCACAGAATGCAATGTTCCTTTTGAGAGCGCAGTTTTAAAACACTGTTTTTGTAGAATTTGCTAGAGGATGTTTGGAGCGATGTGAGGCCTTTGCTGGAAAAGGAAATATCTTCACATAGAACCTAGACAGAAGCATTCTCAGAAACTCCTTTGTGATGAGTGCATTCGAATCACAGACTTGAACCTTCGTTTTGTTAGAGCGGTTTTGAAACACTCTTTTTGTAGAATCTGCAAGTGGATATTTGGAGCGTTTTGAGGCCTATGCTGGAAAATGAAATATCTTCACCTAAAAACCAGACGGAAGCATTCTCAGAAACTTCTTTGTGATGAGTGCATTCAACTCACAGAGTTAAAGCTTCCTTTTGATAGAGCAGTTTTGAAACACTCTTTTAGCAGCATCTGAAAGTGGGTATTTGGAGCGCTTTGAGGCCAAGGCTGGAAAACGAAATATCATCACATAAAAACTCGACAGAAGCATTCTCTGAATCTTCTTTGTGATGAGTGCGTTCAACTCACAGACTCGAGCGTTTCTTTTGATAGAACAGTTTTGAAACACTCCTTTTGTAGAATCTGCAAGTGTTTATTTGGAGCGCTTTGAGGCCTATGTTGGAAAAGGACATATCTTCACATCAAAAGTACACAGACGCATTCTCAGAAACTTCTTTGTGATGAGTGCATTGAACTCGCAGAGTTGAACCTACTTATTGATAGAGAAGTTTTGAAACACCCTTTTTGTAGAATCTGCAAGTGAATATTTGGTGCGATTTGAGGCCTATGCTGGAAATGGAAATATCTTCACATGAAAACTAGACAGATGAATTCTCAGAAACGTCTTTGTGATGAGTGCATTCAACTAACAGACTTGAAGCCTCCTTTTGAAAGAACAGTTTCGAAACACTCTTTTTGTAGAATCTGCAAGTGGATATTTGCAGCGATTTGAGGGCTATGCTGCAAAAGTAATATCTTCACCTAAAAACTAGACAGAAGCGAACTCAGAAACTTCTTTGTGACGTCTGCATTGAACTCAAAGAGCTGAACCTTTCTTTTGATACAGAAGTTTTGAAACACTCTTTTCGTAGAATCTTCAAGTTGATGTATGGAGTGCTTTGAGGCCTATGCTGGAAAAGGAAATATCTTCACGTAGAAACTAGACAAAAGCATTCTCAGAAAGTTCCCTGTGCTTTGTGCATTCAACTCACAGAGTTGAACATTCCCTTTGATAGAGCAGTTTTGAAACACTCTTTTTGTAGAATCTGCAAGTGGATATTTGGAGCGCTTTGAGGCCTATGCTGCCAAAGGAAATATCATTGCACACAAACTAGATGGAAGCGTTCTCAGAAACTACTTTGTGATGAGTGCATTCAACTCGCAGAGTTGAACCTTCCTTTCGATAGACCAGTTTTGAAACGCTGTTTTTGTAGAATCCGCAAGTGGCTATTTGGAGCTCTTTGAGGCTTATGCTGGAAAAGGAAATATCTTCATCTACAAAGTAGACAGAAGCATTCTCAGAAACTTCTTTGTCATGTGGGGATTGAACTCACAGAGTTCAACATTCCTTTTCATAGAGCAGTTTGGCAACACTCTTTTTGTGGAAAGTGCAAGTGGATATTTGGTGCGATGGCGGCATCTAGTGGATAAGGAAATACATTCAGATGAAAACAAGATCGAACCATTCTCAGAAACTTCTTTGTGATGACTGCATTCTACTCACAGAGTTGAACCTTCCTTTTGATAGAACAGTTTTGAAACACTCTCTTTGTGGAATCTGCAAGTGGCTATTTGGAGCGCTTTGAGGCCTATGCTGGAAAAGGAAATATCTTCACATAAAACCTAGACAGAAGTATTCCCAGAAAGTTTTTCTGATGTGCGCATTCAACTCACCGAGTTGAACCTTCCTTTAGATACAGCAGTTTTGAAACACTCTTTTTGTAGTATCTGCGAGCGGATATTTGGAGTGCTTTGAGTGCTACACTGCAAAAGCAAATATCTTCACTTAGAATCTAGACAGAAGAATTCTCAGAGATTTCCCTGGGCTCTCTGCATTCAACTCACACGGTTGAACCTTCCTTTTGATAGAACAGTTTTGAAACACTCTTGCGGTAGAAGCTGCAAGTCGATATTTGGAAGGTTTGGAGGCCTATCCTGGGAAAGGAAATATCTTCCCATCAAAACTAGATAGAAGCATTCTCAGAAACCTCTTTGTGATGTGCGCATTCAAGTCACAGAGTTGAAGCTTCCTTTGGATATAGCAGTTTTGAACCACTCTTTTAGTAGAATCTGCAAGTGGATGTTTGGAGAGCTAAGAGGCCAACACTGGAAAAGGAAATATCTTCACGTAAAAACTAGACGGAAGCATTCTCAGAAACTTCAATGGGCTTTACGCATTCAACTCACAGAATGCAATGTTCCTTTTGAGAGCGCAGTTTTGAAACACTGTTTTGGTAGAATTTGCTAGAGGATGTTTGGAGCGATGTGAGGCCTTTGCTGGAAAAGGAAATATCTTCACATAGAACCTAGACAGAAGCATTCTCAGAAACTCCTTTGTGATGAGTGCATTCAAATCACAGACTTGAACCTTCGTTTTGAAAGAGCGGTTTTGAAACACTCTTTTTGTAGAATCTGCAAGTGGATATTTGGAGCGCTTTGAGGCCTATGCTGGAAAATGAAATATCTTCACCTAAAAACTAGACGGAAGCATTCTCAGAAACTTCTTTGTGATGAGTGCATTCAACTCACAGAGTTGAAGCTTCCTTTTGATAGAGCAGTTTTGAAACACTCTTTTAGCACCATCTGAAAGTGGATATTTGGAGCGCTTTGAGGCCAATGCTGGAAAACGAAATCTCATCACATAAAAACTCGACAGAAGCATTCTCTGAAACTTCTTTGTGATGAGTGCATTCAACTCACAGACTCGAACGTTTCTTTTGATAGAGCAGTTTAGAAACACTCCTTTTGTAGAATCTGCAAGTGTTTATTTGGAGCGCTCTGAGGCCTATGTTGGAAAAGGACATATCTTCACATCAAAAGTAGACAGACGCATTCTCAGAAACTCCTTTGTGATGAGTGCATTGAACTCACAGAGTTGAACCTACCTATTGATAGAGAAGTTTTGAAACACCCTTTTTGTAGAATCTGCAAGTGAATATTTGGCGCGATTAGAGGCCTATGCTGGAAATGGAAATATCTTCACATGAAAACTAGACAGATGAATTCTCAGAAACGTCTTTGTGATGAGTGCATTCAACTCACAGACTTGAAGCCTCCTTTTGAAAGAGCAGTTTCAAAACACTCTTTTTGTAGAATCTGCAAGTGGATATTTGGAGCGCTTTGAGGGCTATCCTGGAAAAGTTCATATCTTCACCTAAAAGCTAGACAGAAGCCTACTCAGAAACTTCTTTGTTATGTCTGCATTGAACTCACAGAGCTGAACCTTTCTTTTGATACAGAAGTTTTGAAACACTCTTTTCGTAGAATCTTCAAGTGGATGTATGGAGTGCTTTGAGGCCTGTGCTGGAAAAGGAAATATCTTGACGTAGAAACTAGATAAAAGCATTCTCAGAAGGTACCCTGTGCTTTGTGCATTCAACTCACAGAGTTGAACATTCCCTTTGATAGAGCAGTTTTGAAACACTCTTTTTGTAGAATCTGCAAGTGGATATTTGGAGCGCTTTGAGGCCTATGCTGCCAAAGGAAATATCCTTGCACACAAACTAGATGGAAGCGTTCTCAGAAACTACTTTGTGATGAGTGCATTCAATTCGCAGAGTTGAACCTTCCTTTCGATAGACCAGTTTTGAAACGCTGTTTTTGTAGAATCCGCAAGTGGCTATTTGGAGCTCTTTGAGGCTTATGCTGGAAAAGGAAATATCTTCATCTACAAAGTAGACAGAAGCATTCTCAGAAACTTCTTTGTCATGTGGGGATTGAACTCACAGAGTTGAACATTCCTTTTCACAGAGCAGTTTGGCAACACTCTTTTAGTGGAAAGTGCAAGTGGATACTTGGTGCGATGGCGGCATCTAGTGGATAAGGAAATACATTCAGATGAAAACAAGATCGAACCATTCTCAGAAACTTCTTTGTGATGACTGCATTCTACTCACAGAGTTGAACCTTCCTTTTGATAGAACAGTTTTGAAACACTCTCTTTGTGGGATCTGCAAGTGGCTATTTGGAGCGCTTTGAGGCCTATGCTGGAAAAGGAAATATCTTCACATAAAACCTAGACAGAAGTATTCCCAGAAAGTTTTCCTGATTTGCGCATTCAACTCACCGAGTTGAACCTTCCTTTCGATACAGCAGTTTTGAAACACTCTTTTTGTAGTATCTGCGAGCGGATATTTGGAGTGCTTTGAGTGCTACACTGCAAAAGCAAATATCTTCACTTAGAATCTAGACAGAAGAATTCTCAGAGATTTCCCTAGGCTGTCTGCATTCAACTCACAGGGTTGAACCTTCCTTTTGATAGAACAGTTTTGAAACACTCTTGCGGTAGAAGCTGCAAGTCGATATTTGGAACGTTTCGAGGCCTATCCTGGGAAAGGAAATATCTTCCCATCAAAACTAGATAGAAGCATTCTCAGAAACCTCTTTGTGATGTGCGCATTCCAGTCACAGAGTTGAAGCTTCCTTTGGATATAGCAGTTTTGAACCACTCTTTTAGTAGAATCTGCAAGTGGATGTTTGGAGAGCTAAGAGGCCAACACTGGAAAAGGAAATATCTTCACGTAACAACTAGACGGAAGCATTCTCAGAAACTTCAATGGGCTTTACGCATTCAACTCACAGAATGCAATGTTCCTTTTGAGAGCGCAGTTTTAAAACACTGTTTTTGTAGAATTTGCTAGAGGATGTTTGGAGCGATGTGAGGCCTTTGCTGGAAAAGGAAATATCTTCACATAGAACCTAGACAGAAGCATTCTCAGAAACTCCTTTGTGATGAGTGCATTCAAATCACAGACTTGAACCTTCGTTTTGAAAGAGCGGTTTTGAAACACTCTTTTTGTAGAATCTGCAAGTGGATATTTGGAGCGCTTTGAGGCCTACGCTGGAAAATGAAATATCTTCACCTAAAAACTAGACGGAAGCATTCTCAGAAACTTCTTTGTGATGAGTGCGTTCAACTCACAGAGTTGAAGCATCCTTTTGATAGAGCAGTTTTGAAACACTCTTTTAGCAGCATCTGAAAGTGGATATTTGGAGCGCTTTGAGGCCAGTGCTGGAAAAGGAAATCTCATCACATAAAAACTCGACAGAAGCATTCTCTGAAACTTCTTTGTGATGAGTGCATTCAACTCACAGACTCGAACGTTTCTTTTGATAGAACAGTTTTGAAACACTCCTTTTGTAGAATCTGCAAGTGTTTATTTGGAGCGCTTTGAGGCCTATGTTCGAAAAGGACATATCTTCACATCAAAAGTAGACACACGCATTCTCAGAAACTTCTTTGTGATGAGTGCATTGAACTCACAGCTTTGAACCTACCTATTGATAGAGAAGTTTTGAAACACCCTTTTTGTAGAATCTGCAAGTGAATATTTGGCGCGATTAGAGGCCTATGCTGGAAATGGAAATATCTTCACATGAAAACTAGACAGATGAATTCTCAGAAACGTCTTTGTGATGAGTGCATTCAACTCACAGACTTGAAGCCTCCTTTTGAAAGAACAGTTTCGAAACACTCTTTTTGTAGAATCTGCAAGTGGATATTTGGAGCGCTTTGAGGGCTATGCTGGAAAAGTAATATCTTCACCTAAAAACTAGACAGAAGCGTACTCAGAAACGTCTTTGTGACGTCTGCATTGAACTCACAGAGCTGAACCTTTCTTTTGATACAGAAGTTTTGAAACACTCTTTTCGTAGAATCTTCAAGTGGATGTATGGAGTGCTTTGAGGCCTATGCTGGAAAAGGAAATATCTTCACGTAGAAACTAGACAAAAGCATTCTCAGAAAGTTCCCTGTGCTTTGTGCATTCAACTCACAGAGTTGAACCTTCCTTTTGATAGAACAGTTTTGAAACACTCTCTTTGTGGGATCTGCAAGTGGCTATTTGGAGCGCTTTGAGGCCTACGCTGGAAAAGGAAATATCTTCACATAAAACCTAGACAGAAGTATTCCCAGAAAGTTTTTCTGAAGTGCGCGTTCAACTCACCGAGTTGAACCTTCCTTTCGATACAGCAGTTTTGAAACACTCTTTTTGTAGTATCTGCGAGCGGATATTTGGAGTGCTTTGAGTGCTACACTGCAAAAGCAAATATCTTCACTTAGAATCTAGACAGAAGAATTTTCAGAGATTTCCCTAGGCTGTCTGCATTCAACTCACAGGGTTGAACCTTCCTTTTGATAGAACAGTTTTGAAACACTCTTGCGGTAGAAGCTGCAAGTCGATATTTGGAAGGTTTGGAGGCCTATCCTGGGAAAGGAAATATCTTCCCATCAAAACTAGATAGAAGCATTCTCAGAAACGTCTTTGTGATGTGCGCATTCAAGTCACAGAGTTGAAGCTTCCTTTGGATATAGCAGTTTTGAACCACTCTTTTAGTAGAATCTGCAAGTGGATGTTTGGAGAGCTAAGAGGCCAACACTGGAAAAGGAAATATCTTCACGTAAAAACTAGACGGAAGCATTCTCAGAAACTTCAATGGGCTTTACGCATTCAACTCACAGAATGCAATGTTCCTTTTGATAGCGCAGTTTTGAAACACTCTTTTGGTAGAATTTGCTAGAGGATGTTTGGAGCGATGTGAGGCCTTTGCTGGAAAAGGAAATATCTTCACATAGAACCTAGACAGAAGCATTCTCAGAAACTCCTTTGTGATGAGTGCATTCAAATCACAGACTTGAACCTTCGTTTTGAAAGAGCGGTTTTGAAACACTCTTTTTGTAGAATCTGCAAGTGGATATTTGGAGCGCTTTGAGGCCTATGCTGGAAAATGAAATATCTTCAGCTAAAAACTAGACGGAAGCATTCTCAGAAACTTCTTTGTGATGAGTGCATTCAACTCACAGAGTTGAAGCTTCCTTTTGATAGAGCAGTTTTGAAACACTCTTTTAGCAGCATCTGAAAGTGGATATTTGGAGCGCTTTGAGGCCAATGCTGGAAAACGAAATCTCATCACATAAAAACTCGACAGAAGCATTCTCTGAAACTTCTTTGTGATGAGTGCATTCAACTCACAGACTCGAACGTTTCTTTTGATAGAACAGTTTAGAAACACTCCTTTTGTAGAATCTGCAAGTGTTTATTTGGAGCGCTTTGAGGCCTATGTTGGAAAAGGACATATCTTCACATCAAAAGTAGACAGACGCATTCTCAGAAACTTCTTTGTGATGAGTGCATTGAACTCACAGAGTTGAACCTACCTATTGATAGAGAAGTTTTGAAACACCCTTTTTGTAGAATCTGCAAGTGAATATTTGGCGCGATTAGAGGCCTATGCTGGAAATGGAAATATCTTCACATGAAAACTAGACAGATGAATTCTCAGAAACGTCTTTGTGATGAGTGCATTCAACTCACAGACTTGAAGCCTCCTTTTGAAAGAGCAGTTTCGAAACACTCTTTTTGTAGAATCTGCAAGTGGATATTTGGAGCGCTTTCAGGGCTATGCTGGAAAAGTTAATATCTTCACCTAAAAACTAGACAGAAGCCTACTCAGAAACTTCTCTGTTATGTCTGCATTGAACTCACAGAGCTGAAGCTTCCTTTTGATAGAGCAGTTTTGAAGCACACTTTTAGCAGCATCTGAAAGTGGATATTTGGAGCGCTTTGAGGCCAATGCTGGAAAACGAAATCTCATCACATAAAAACTCGACAGAAGCATTCTCTGAAACTTCTTTGTGATGAGTGCATTCAACTCACAGACTCGAACGTTTCTTTTGATAGAACAGTTTTGAAACACTCCTTTTGTAGAATCTGCAATTGTTTATTTGGAGCGCTTTGAGGCCTATGTTGGAAAAGGACATATCTTCACATCAAAAGTAGACAGACGCATTCTCAGAAACTTCTTTGTGATGAGTGCATTGAACTCACAGAGTTGAACCTACCTATTGATAGATAAGTTTGAGAAACCCTTTTTGTAGAATCTGCAAGTGAATATTTGGCGCGATTTGAGGCCTATGCTGGAAATGGAAATATCTTCACATGAAAACTAGACAGATGAATTCTCAGAAACGTCTTTGTGATGAGTGCATTCAACTCACAGACTTGAAGCCTCCTTTTGAAAGAACAGTTTCGAAACAATCCTTTTGTAGAATCTGCAAGTGGATATTTGCAGCGCTTTGAGGGCTATGCTGGAAAAGTAATATCTTCACCTAAAAACTAGACAGAAGCGTCCTCAGAAACTTCTTTGTGATGTCTGCATTGAACTCACAGAGCTGAACCTTTCTTTTGATACAGAAGTTTTGAAACACTCTTTTCGTAGAATCTTCAAGTGGATGTATGGAGTGCTTTGAGGCCTATGCTGGAAAAGGAAATATCTTCACGTAGAAACTAGACAAAAGCATTCTCAGAAAGTTCCCTGTGCTTTGTGCATTCAACTCACAGAGTTGAACATTCCCTTTGATAGAGCAGTTTTGAAACACTCTTTTTGTAGAATCTGCAAGTGGATATTTGGAGCGCTTTGAGGCCTATGCTGCCAAAGGAAATATCATTGCACACAAACTAGATGGAAGCGTTCTCAGAAACTACTTTGTGATGAGTGCATTCAACTCGCAGAGTTGAACCTTCCTTCCGATAGACCAGTTTTGAAACGCTGTTTTTGTAGAATCCGCAAGTGGCTATTTGGAGCTCTTTGAGGCTTATGCTGGAAAAGGAAATATCTTCATCTACAAAGTAGACAGAAGCATTCTCAGAAACTTCTTTGTCATGTGGGGATTGAACTCACAGAGTTCAACATTCCTTTTCATAGAGCAGTTTGGCAACACTCTTTTTGTGGAAAGTGCAAGTGGATATTTGGTGCGATGGCGGCATCTAGTGGATAAGGAAATACATTCAGATGAAAACAAGATCGAACCATTCTCAGAAACTTCTTTGTGATGACTGCATTCTACTCACAGAGTTGAACCTTCCTTTTGATAGAACAGTTTTGAAACACTCTCTTTGTGGAATCTGCAAGTGGCTATTTGGAGCGCTTTGAGGCCTATGCTGGAAAAGGAAATATCTTCACATAAAACCTAGACAGAAGTATTCCCAGAAAGTTTTTCTGATGTGCGCATTCAACTCACCGAGTTGAACCTTCCTTTCGATACAGCAGTTTTGAAACACTCTTTTTGTAGTATCTGCGAGCGGATATTTGGAGTGCTTTGAGTGCTACACTGCAAAAGCAAATATCTTCACTTAGAATCTTGACAGAAGAATTCTCAGAGATTTCCCTAGGCTGTCTGCATTCAACTCACAGGGTTGAACCTTCCTTTTGATAGAACAGTTTTGAAACACTCTTGCGGTAGAATCTGCAAGTCGATATTTGGAAGGTTTGGAGGCCTATCCTGGGAAAGGAAATATCTTCCCATCAAAACTAGATAGAAGCATTCTCAGAAACCTCTTTGTGATGTGCGCATTCAAGTCACAGAGTTGAAGCTTCCTTTGGATATAGCAGTTTTGAACCACTCTTTTAGTAGAATCTGCAAGTGGATGTTTGGAGAGCTAAGAGGCCAACACTGGAAAAGGAAATATCTTCACGTAAAAACTAGACGGCAGCATTCTCAGAAACTACAATGGGCTTTACGCATTCAACTCACAGAATGCAATGTTCCTTTTGATAGCGCAGATTTGAAACACTGTTTTGGTAGAATTTGCTAGAGGATGTTTGGAGCGATGTGAGGCCTTTCCTGGAAAAGGAAATATCTTCACATAGAACCTAGACAGAAGCATTCTCAGAAACTCCTTTGTGATGAGTGCATTCAAATCACAGACTTGAACCTTCGTTTTGAAAGAGCGGTTTTGAAACACTCTTTTTGTAGAATCTGCAAGTGGATATTTGGAGCGCTTTGAGGCCTATGCTGGAAAATGAAATATCTTCACGTAAAACCTAGACAGAAGTATTCCCAGAAAGTTTTTCTGATGTGCGCATTCAACTCACCGAGTTGAACCTTCCTTTAGATACAGCAGTTTTGAAACACTCTTTTTGTAGTATCTGCGAGGGGATATTTGGAGTGCTTTGAGTGCTACCCTGCAAAAGCAAATATCTTCACTTAGAATCTAGACAGAATAATTCTCAGAGATTTCCCTATGCTCTCTGCATTCAACTCACAGGATTGAACCTTCCTTTTGATAGAACAGTTTTGAAACACTCTTGCGGTAGAATCTGCAAGTCGACATTTGGAGCGCTTTGAGGCCTATGCTGGAAAATGAAATATCTTCACCTAAAAACTAGACGGAAGCATTCTCAGAAACTTCTTTGTGATGAGTGCATTCAACTCACAGAGTTGAAGCTTCCTTTTGATAGAGCAGTTTTGAAACACTCTTTTGGCAGCATCTGAAAGTGGATAATTGGAGCGCTTTGAGGCCAATGCTGGAAAACGAAATCTCATCACATAAAAACTCGACAGAAGCATTCTCTGAAACTTCTTTGTGATGATTGCATTCAACTCACAGACTCGAACGTTTCTTTTGATAGAACAGTTTTGAAACACTCCTTTTGTAGAATCTGCAAGTGTTTATTTGGAGCGCTTTGAGGCCTATGTTGGAAAAGGACATATCTTCACATCAAAAGTAGGCAGACGCATTCGCAGAAACTTCTTTGTGATGAGTGCATTGAACTCACAGAGTTGAACCTACCTATTGATAGAGAAGTTTTGAAACACCCTTTTTGTAGAATCTGCAAGTGAATATTTGGCGCGATTAGAGGCCTATGCTGGAAATGGAAATATCTTCACATGAAAACTAGACAGATGAATTCTCAGAAACGTCTTTGTGATGAGTGCATTCAACTAACAGACGTGAAGCCTGCTTTTGAAAGAGCCGTTTCGAAACACTCTTTTTGTAGAATCTGCAAGTGGATATTTGGAGCGCTTTGAGGGCTATGCTGGAAAAGTTAATATCTTCACCTAAAAACTAGACAGAAGCCTACTCAGAAACTTCTTTGTGATGTCTGCATTGAACTCACAGAGCTAAACCTTTCTTTTGATACAGAAGTTTTGAAACACTCTTTTCGTAGAATCTTCAAGTGGATGTATGGAGTGCTTTGAGGCCTATGCTGGAAAAGGAAATATCTTCACGTAGAAACTAGACAAAAGCATTCTCAGAAAGTTCCCTGTGCTTTGTGCATTCAACTGACGCAGTTGGACACGCCCTTGGATAGAGCAGTTTTGAAACACTCTTTTTGTAGAATCTGCAAGTGGATATTTGGAGCGCTTTGAGGCCTATGCTGCCAAAGGAAATATCATTGCACACAAACTAGATGGAAGCGTTCTCAGAAACTACTTTGTGATGAGTGCATTCAACTCGCAGAGTTGAACCTTCCTTTCGATAGACCAGTTTTGAAACGCTGTTTTTGTAGAATCCGCAAGTGGCTATTTGGAGCTCTTTGAGGCTTATGCTGGAAAAGGAAATATCTTCAACTACAAAGTAGACAGAAGCATTCTCAGAAACTTCTTTGTCATGTGGGGATTGAACTCACAGAGTTGAACATTCCTTTTCATAGAGCAGTTTTGCAACACCCTTTCGGTGGAAAGTGAAAGTGCTTATTTGGTGTGATGGCGGCATCTAGTGTATAAGGAAATACATTCAAATGAAAACAAGATCGAAAAATTCTCAGAAACTTGTTTGTGATGACTGCATTCTACTCACAGAGTTGAACCTTCCTTTTGATAGAACAGTTTTGAAACACTCTTTTTGTGGAATCTGCAAGTGGCTATTTGGAGCGCTTTGAGGCCTATGCTGGAAAAGGAAATATCTTCACATAAAACCTAGACAGAAGTATTCCCAGAAAGTTTTTCTGATGTGCGCATTCAACTCACCGAGTTGAACCTTCCTTTCGATACAGCAGTTTTGAAACACTCTTTTTGTAGTGTCTGCGAGTGGATATTTGGAGTGCTTTGAGTGCTACAATGCAGAAGCAAATATCTTCACTTAGAATCTAGACAGAAGAATTCTCAGAGACTTCCCTGGGCTCTCTGCATTCAACTCACAGAGTTGAACCTTCCTTTTGATAGAACAGTTTTGAAACACTCTTGTGGTAGAATCTGCAAGTCGATATTTGGAACGTTTGGAGGCCTATCCTGGGAAAGGAAATATCTTCCCATCAAAACTAGATAGAAGCATTCTCAGAAACGTCTTTGTGATGTGCGCATTCAAGTCACAGAGTTGAAGCTTCCTTTGGATATAGCAGTTTTGAACCACTCTTTTAGTAGAATCTGCAAGTGGATGTTTGGAGAGCTAAGAGGCCAACACTGGAAAAGGAAACATCTTTACGTAAAAACTAGACGGAAGCATTCTCAGAAACTTCAATGGGCTTTCGGCATTCAACTCACAGAATGCAATGTTCCTTTTGAGAGCGCAGTTTTAAAACACTGTTTTTGTAGAATTTGCTAGAGGATGTTTGGAGCGATGTGAGGCCTTTGCTGGAAAAGGAAATATCTTCACATACAACCTAGACAGAAGCATTCTCAGAAACTCCTTTGTGATGAGTGCATTCGAATCACAGACTTGAACCTTCGTTTTGTTAGAGCGGTTTTGAAACACTCTTTTTGTAGAATCTGCAAGTGGATATTTGGAGCGTTTTGAGGCCTATGCTGGAAAATGAAATATCTTCACCTAAAAACCAGACGGAAGCATTCTCAGAAACTTCTTTGTGATGAGTGCATTCAACTCACAGAGTTAAAGCTTCCTTTTGATAGAGCAGTTTTGAAACACTCTTTTAGCAGCATCTGAAAGTGGGTATTTGGAGCGCTTTGAGGCCAAGGCTGGAAAACGAAATATCATCACATAAAAACTCGACAGAAGCATTCTCTGAATCTTCTTTGTGATGAGTGCGTTCAACTCACAGACTCGAGCGTTTCTTTTGATAGAACAGTTTTGAAACACTCCTTTTGTAGAATCTGCAAGTGTTTATTTGGAGCGCTTTGAGGCCTATGTTGGAAAAGGACATATCTTCACATCAAAAGTACACAGACGCATTCTCAGAAACTTCTTTGTGATGAGTGCATTGAACTCGCAGAGTTGAACCTACTTATTGATAGAGAAGTTTTGAAACACCCTTTTTGTAGAATCTGCAAGTGAATATTTGGTGCGATTTGAGGCCTATGCTGGAAATGGAAATATCTTCACATGAAAACTAGACAGATGAATTCTCAGAAACGCCTTTGTGATGAGTGCATTCAACTAACAGACTTGAAGCCTCCTTTTGAAAGAACAGTTTCGAAACACTCTTTTTGTAGAATCTGCAAGTGGATATTTGCAGCGATTTGAGGGCTATGCTGCAAAAGTAATATCTTCACCTAAAAACTAGACAGAAGCGAACTCAGAAACTTCTTTGTGACGTCTGCATTGAACTCACAGAGCTGAACCTTTCTTTTGATACAGAAGTTTTGAAACACTCTTTTCGTAGAATCTTCAAGTTGATGTATGGAGTGCTTTGAGGCCTATGCTGGAAAAGCAAATATCTTCACGTAGAAACTAGACAAAAGCATTCTCAGAAAGTTCCCTGTGCTTTGTGCATTCAACTCACAGAGTTGAACATTCCCTTTGATAGAGCAGTTTTGAAACACTCTTTTTGTAGAATCTGCAAGTGGATATTTGGAGCGCTTTGAGGCCTATGCTGCCAAAGGAAATATCATTGCACACAAACTAGATGGAAGCGTTCTCAGAAACTACTTTGTGATGAGTGCATTCAACTCGCAGAGTTGAACCTTCCTTTCGATAGACCAGTTTTGAAACGCTGTTTTTGTAGAATCCGCAAGTGGCTATTTGGAGCTCTTTGAGGCTTATGCTGGAAAAGGAAATATCTTCATCTACAAAGTAGACAGAAGCATTCTCAGAAACTTCTTTGTCATGTGGGGATTGAACTCACAGAGTTCAACATTCCTTTTCATAGAGCAGTTTGGCAACACTCTTTTTGTGGAAAGTGCAAGTGGATATTTGGTGCGATGGCGGCATCTAGTGGATAAGGAAATACATTCAGATGAAAACAAGATCGAACCATTCTCAGAAACTTCTTTGTGATGACTGCATTCTACTCACAGAGTTGAACCTTCCTTTTGATAGAACAGTTTTGAAACACTCTCTTTGTGGAATCTGCAAGTGGCTATTTGGAGCGCTTTGAGGCCTATGCTGGAAAAGGAAATATCTTCACATAAAACCTAGACAGAAGTATTCCCAGAAAGTTTTTCTGATGTGCGCATTCAACTCACCGAGTTGAACCTTCCTTTAGATACAGCAGTTTTGAAACACTCTTTTTGTAGTATCTGCGAGCGGATATTTGGAGTGCTTTGAGTGCTACACTGCAAAAGCAAATATCTTCACTTAGAATCTAGACAGAAGAATTCTCAGAGATTTCCCTGGGCTCTCTGCATTCAACTCACAGGGTTGAACCTTCCTTTTGATAGAACAGTTTTGAAACACTCTTGCGGTAGAAAATGCAAGTCGATATTTGGAAGGTTTGGAGGCCTATCCTGGGAAAGGAAATATCTTCCCATCAAAACTAGATAGAAGCATTCTCAGAAACCTCTTTGTGATGTGCGCATTCAAGTCACAGAGTTGAAGCTTCCTTTGGATATAGCAGTTTTGAACCACTCTTTTAGTAGAATCTGCAAGTGGATGTTTGGAGAGCTAAGAGGCCAACACTGGAAAAGGAAATATCTTCACGTAAAAACTAGACGGAAGCATTCTCAGAAACTTCAATGGGCTTTACGCATTCAACTCACAGAATGCAATGTTCCTTTTGAGAGCGCAGTTTTGAAACACTGTTTTGGTAGAATTTGCTAGAGGATGTTTGGAGCGATGTGAGGCCTTTGCTGGAAAAGGAAATATCTTCACATAGAACCTAGACAGAAGCATTCTCAGAAACTCCTTTGTGATGAGTGCATTCAAATCACAGACTTGAACCTTCGTTTTGAAAGAGCGGTTTTGAAACACTCTTTTTGTAGAATCTGCAAGTGGATATTTGGAGCGCTTTGAGGCCTATGCTGGAAAATGAAATATCTTCACCTAAAAACTAGACGGAAGCATTCTCAGAAACTTCTTTGTGATGAGTGCATTCAACTCACAGAGTTGAAGCTTCCTTTTGATAGAGCAGTTTTGAAACACTCTTTTAGCAGCATCTGAAAGTGGATATTTGGAGCGCTTTGAGGCCAATGCTGGAAAACGAAATCTCATCACATAAAAACTCGACAGAAGCATTCTCTGAAACTTCTTTGTGATGAGTGCATTCAACTCACAGACTCGAACGTTTCTTTTGATAGAGCAGTTTAGAAACACTCCTTTTGTAGAATCTGCAAGTGTTTATTTGGAGCGCTTTGAGGCCTATGTTGGAAAAGGACATATCTTCACATCAAAAGTAGACAGACGCATTCTCAGAAACTCCTTTGTGGTGAGTGCATTGAACTCACAGAGTTGAACCTACCTATTGATAGAGAAGTTTTGAAACACCCTTTTTGTAGAATCTGCAAGTGAATATTTGGCGCGATTAGAGGCCTATGCTGGAAATGGAAATATCTTCACATGAAAACTAGACAGATGAATTCTCAGAAACGTCTTTGTGATGAGTGCATTCAACTCACAGACTTGAAGCCTCCTTTTGAAAGAGCAGTTTCGAAACACTCTTTTTGTAGAATCTGCAAGTGGATATTTGGAGCGCTTTGAGGGCTATGCTGGAAAAGTTCATATCTTCACCTAAAAGCTAGACAGAAGCCTACTCAGAAACTTCTTTGTTATGTCTGCATTGAACTCACAGAGCTGAACCTTTCTTTTGATACAGAAGTTTTGAAACACTCTTTTCGTAGAATCTTCAAGTGGATGTATGGAGTGCTTTGAGGCCTGTGCTGGAAAAGGAAATATCTTCACGTAGAAACTAGATAAAAGCATTCTCAGAAGGTTCCCTGTGCTTTGTGCATTCAACTCACAGAGTTGAACATTCCCTTTGATAGAGCAGTTTTGAAACACTCTTTTTGTAGAATCTGCAAGTGGATATTTGGAGCGCTTTGAGGCCTATGCTGCCAAAGGAAATATCCTTGCACACAAACTAGATGGAAGCGTTCTCAGAAACTACTTTGTGATGAGTGCATTCAATTCGCAGAGTTGAACCTTCCTTTCGATAGACCAGTTTTGAAACGCTGTTTTTGTAGACTCCGCAAGTGGCTATTTGGAGCTCTTTGAGGCTTATGCTGGAAAAGGAAATATCTTCATCTACAAAGTAGACAGAAGCATTCTCAGAAACTTCTTTGTCATGTGGGGATTGAACTCACAGAGTTGAACATTCCTTTTCACAGAGCAGTTTGGCAACACTCTTTTAGTGGAAAGTGCAAGTGGATACTTGGTGCGATGGCGGCATCTAGTGGATAAGGAAATACATTCAGATGAAAACAAGATCGAACCATTCTCAGAAACTTCTTTGTGATGACTGCATTCTACTCACAGAGTTGAACCTTCCTTTTGATAGAACAGTTTTGAAACACTCTCTTTGTGGAATCTGCAAGTGGCTATTTGGAGCGCTTTGAGGCCTATGCTGGAAAAGGAAATATCTTCACATAAAACCTAGACAGAAGTATTCCCAGAAAGTTTTCCTGATTTGCGCATTCAACTCACCGAGTTGAACCTTCCTTTCGATACAGCAGTTTTGAAACACTCTTTTTGTAGTATCTGCGAGCGGATATTTGGAGTGCTTTGAGTGCTACACTGCAAAAGCAAATATCTTCACTTAGAATCTAGACAGAAGAATTCTCAGAGATTTCCCTAGGCTGTCTGCATTCAACTCACAGGGTTGAACCTTCCTTTTGATAGAACAGTTTTGAAACACTCTTGCGGTAGAATCTGCAAGTCGATATTTGGAAGGTTTGGAGGCCTATCCTGGGAAAGGAAATATCTTCCCATCAAAACTAGATAGAAGCATTCTCAGAAACCTCTTTGTGATGTGCGCATTCCAGTCACAGAGTTGAAGCTTCCTTTGGATATAGCAGTTTTGAACCACTCTTTTAGTAGAATCTGCAAGTGGATGTTTGGAGAGCTAAGAGGCCAACACTGGAAAAGGAAATATCTTCACGTAACAACTAGACGGAAGCATTCTCAGAAACTTCAATGGGCTTTACGCATTCAACTCACAGAATGCAATGTTCCTTTTGAGAGCGCAGTTTTAAAACACTGTTTTTGTAGAATTTGCTAGAGGATGTTTGGAGCGATGTGAGGCCTTTGCTGGAAAAGGAAATATCTTCACATAGAACCTAGACAGAAGCATTCTCAGAAACTCCTTTGTGATGAGTGCATTCAAATCACAGACTTGAACCTTCGTTTTGAAAGAGCGGTTTTGAAACACTCTTTTTGTAGAATCTGCAAGTGGATATTTGGAGCGCTTTGAGGCCTATGCTGGAAAATGAAATATCTTCACCTAAAAACTAGACGGAAGCATTCTCAGAAACTTCTTTGTGATGAGTGCGTTCAACTCACAGAGTTGAAGCATCCTTTTGATAGAGCAGTTTTGAAACACTCTTTTAGCAGCATCTGAAAGTGGATATTTGGAGCGCTTTGAGGCCAGTGCTGGAAAAGGAAATCTCATCACATAAAAACTCGACAGAAGCATTCTCTGAAACTTCTTTGTGATGAGTGCATTCAACTCACAGACTCGAACGTTTCTTTTGATAGAACAGTTTTGAAACACTCCTTTTGTAGAATCTGCAAGTGTTTATTTGGAGCGCTTTGAGGCCTATGTTGGAAAAGGACATATCTTCACATCAAAAGTAGACACACGCATTCTCAGAAACTTCTTTGTGATGAGTGCATTGAACTCACAGCTTTGAACCTACCTATTGATAGAGAAGTTTTGAAACACCCTTTTTGTAGAATCTGCAAGTGAATATTTGGCGCGATTAGAGGCCTATGCTGGAAATGGAAATATCTTCACATGAAAACTAGACAGATGAATTCTCAGAAACGTCTTTGCTATGAGTGCATTCAACTCACAGACTTGAAGCCTCCTTTTGAAAGAGCAGTTTCGAAACACTCTTTTTGTAGAATCTGCAAGTGGATATTTGGAGCGCTTTGAGGGCTATGCTGGAAAAGTAATATCTTCACCTAAAAACTAGACAGAAGCGTACTCAGAAACGTCTTTGTGACGTCTGCATTGAACTCACAGAGCTGAACCTTTCTTTTGATACAGAAGTTTTTAAACACTCTTTTCGTAGAGTCTTCAAGTTGATGTATGGAGTGCTTTGAGGCCTATGCTGGAAAAGGAAATATCTTCACGTAGAAACTAGACAAAAGCATTCTCAGAAAGTTCCCTGTGCTTTGTGCATTCAACTCACAGAGTTGAACCTTCCTTTTGATAGAACAGTTTTGAAACACTCTCTTTGTGGGATCTGCAAGTGGCTATTTGGAGCGCTTTGAGGCCTATGCTTGAAAAGGAAATATCTTCACATAAAACCTAGACAGAAGTATTCCCAGAAAGTTTTTCTGATGTGCGCGTTCAACTCACCGAGTTGAACCTTCCTTTCGATACAGCAGTTTTGAAACACTCTTTTTGTAGTATCTGCGAGCGGATATTTGGAGTGCTTTGAGTGCTACACTGCAAAAGCAAATATCTTCACTTAGAATCTAGACAGAAGAATTTTCAGAGATTTCCCTAGGCTGTCTGCATTCAACTCACAGGGTTGAACCTTCCTTTTGATAGAACAGTTTTGAAACACTCTTGCGGTAGAAAATGCAAGTCGATATTTGGAAGGTTTGGAGGCCTATCCTGGGAAAGGAAATATCTTCCCATCAAAACTAGATAGAAGCATTCTCAGAAACGTCTTTGTGATGTGCGCATTCAAGTCACAGAGTTGAAGCTTCCTTTGGATATAGCAGTTTTGAACCACTCTTTTAGTAGAATCTGCAAGTGGATGTTTGGAGAGCTAAGAGGCCAACACTGGAAAAGGAAATATCTTCACGTAAAAACTAGACGGAAGCATTCTCAGAAACTTCAATGGGCTTTACGCATTCAACTCACAGAATGCAATGTTCCTTTTGATAGCGCAGTTTTGAAACACTGTTTTGGTAGAATTTGCTAGAGGATGTTTGGAGCGATGTGAGGCCTTTGCTGGAAAAGGAAATATCTTCACATAGAACCTAGACAGAAGCATTCTCAGAAACTCCTTTGTGATGAGTGCATTCAAATCACAGACTTGAACCTTCGTTTTGAAAGAGCGGTTTTGAAACACTCTTTTTGTAGAATCTGCAAGTGGATATTTGGAGCGCTTTGAGGCCTATGCTGGAAAATGAAATATCTTCAGCTAAAAACTAGACGGAAGCATTCTCAGAAACTTCTTTGTGATGAGTGCATTCAACTCACAGAGTTGAAGCTTCCTTTTGATAGAGCAGTTTTGAAACACTCTTTTAGCAGCATCTGAAAGTGGATATTTGGAGCGCTTTGAGGCCAATGCTGGAAAACGAAATCTCATCACATAAAAACTCGACAGAAGCATTCTCTGACACTTCTTTGTGATGAGTGCATTCAACTCACAGACGCGAACGTTTCTTTTGATAGAACAGTTTTGAAACACTCCTTTTGTAGAATCTGCAATTGTTTATTTGGAGCGCTTTGAGGCCTCTGTTGGAAAAGGACATATCTTCACATCAAAAGTAGACAGACGCATTCTCAGAAACTTCTTTGTGATGAGTGCATTGAACTCACAGAGTTGAACCTACCTATTGATAGATAAGTTTGAGAAACCCTTTTTGTAGAATCTGCAAGTGAATATTTGGCGCGATTTGAGGCCTATGCTGGAAATGGAAATATCTTCACATGAAAACTAGACAGATGAATTCTCAGAAACGTCTTTGTGATGAGTGCATTCAACTCACAGACTTGAAGCCTCCTTTTGAAAGAACAGTTTCGAAACAATCCTTTTGTAGAATCTGCAAGTGGATATTTGCAGCGCTTTGAGGGCTATGCTGGAAAAGTAATATCTTCACCTAAAAACTAGACAGAAGCGTCCTCAGAAACTTCTTTGTGATGTCTGCATTGAACTCACAGAGCTGAACCTTTCTTTTGATACAGAAGTTTTGAAACACTCTTTTCGTAGAATCTTCAAGTGGATGTATGGAGTGCTTTGAGGCCTATGCTGGAAAAGGAAATATCTTCACGTAGAAACTAGACAAAGGCATTCTCAGAAAGTTCCCTGTGCTTTGTGCATTCAACTCACAGAGTTGAACATTCCCTTTGATAGAGCAGTTTTGAAACACTCTTTTTGTAGAATCTGCAAGTGGATATTTGGAGCGCTTTGAGGCCTATGCTGCCAAAGGAAATATCATTGCACACAAACTAGATGGAAGCGTTCTCAGAAACTACTTTGTGATGAGTGCATTCAACTCGCAGAGTTGAACCTTCCTTCCGATAGACCAGTTTTGAAACGCTGTTTTTGTAGAATCCGCAAGTGGCTATTTGGAGCTCTTTGAGGCTTATGCTGGAAAAGGAAATATCTTCATCTACAAAGTAGACAGAAGCATTCTCAGAAACTTCTTTGTCATGTGGGGATTGAACTCACAGAGTTCAACATTCCTTTTCATAGAGCAGTTTGGCAACACTCTTTTTGTGGAAAGTGCAAGTGGATATTTGGTGCGATGGCGGCATCTAGTGGATAAGGAAATACATTCAGATGAAAACAAGATCGAACCATTCTCAGAAACTTCTTTGTGATGACTGCATTCTACTCACAGAGTTGAACCTTCCTTTTGATAGAACAGTTTTGAAACACTCTCTTTGTGGAATCTGCAAGTGGCTATTTGGAGCGCTTTGAGGCCTATGCTGGAAAAGGAAATATCTTCACATAAAACCTAGACAGAAGTATTCCCAGAAAGTTTTTCTGATGTGCGCATTCAACTCACCGAGTTGAACCTTCCTTTCGATACAGCAGTTTTGAAACACTCTTTTTGTAGTATCTGCGAGCGGATATTTGGAGTGCTTTGAGTGCTACACTGCAAAAGCAAATATCTTCACTTAGAATCTTGACAGAAGAATTCTCAGAGATTTCCCTAGGCTGTCTGCATTCAACTCACAGGGTTGAACCTTCCTTTTGATAGAACAGTTTTGAAACACTCTTGCGGTAGAATCTGCAAGTCGATATTTGGAAGGTTTGGAGGCCTATCCTGGGAAAGGAAATATCTTCCCATCAAAACTAGATAGAAGCATTCTCAGAAACCTCTTTGTGATGTGCGCATTCAAGTCACAGAGTTGAAGCTTCCTTTGGATATAGCAGTTTTGAACCACTCTTTTAGTAGAATCTGCAAGTGGATGTTTGGAGAGCTAAGAGGCCAACACTGGAAAAGGAAATATCTTCACGTAAAAACTAGACGGCAGCATTCTCAGAAACTACAATGGGCTTTACGCATTCAACTCACAGAATGCAATGTTCCTTTTGATAGCGCAGATTTGAAACACTGTTTTGGTAGAATTTGCTAGAGGATGTTTGGAGCGATGTGAGGCCTTTGCTGGAAAAGGAAATATCTTCACATAGAACCTAGACAGAAGCATTCTCAGAAACTCCTTTGTGATGAGTGCATTCAAATCACAGACTTGAACCTTCGTTTTGAAAGAGCGGTTTTGAAACACTCTTTTTGTAGAATCTGCAAGTGGATATTTGGAGCGCTTTGAGGCCTATGCTGGAAAATGAAATATCTTCACGTAAAACCTAGACAGAAGTATTCCCAGAAAGTTTTTCTGATGTGCGCATTCAACTCACCGAGTTGAACCTTCCTTTAGATACAGCAGTTTTGAAACACTCTTTTTGTAGTATCTGCGAGGGGATATTTGGAGTGCTTTGAGTGCTACCCTGCAAAAGCAAATATCTTCACTTAGAATCTAGACAGAATAATTCTCAGAGATTTCCCTATGCTCTCTGCATTCAACTCACAGGATTGAACCTTCCTTTTGATAGAACAGTTTTGAAACACTCTTGCGGTAGAATCTGCAAGTCGACATTTGGAGCGCTTTGAGGCCTATGCTGGAAAATGAAATATCTTCACCTAAAAACTAGACGGAAGCATTCTCAGAAACTTCTTTGTGATGAGTGCATTCAACTCACAGAGTTGAAGCTTCCTTTTGATAGAGCAGTTTTGAAACACTCTTTTGGCAGCATCTGAAAGTGGATAATTGGAGCGCTTTGAGGCCAATGCTGGAAAACGAAATCTCATCACATAAAAACTCGACAGAAGCATTCTCTGAAACTTCTTTGTGATGATTGCATTCAACTCACAGACTCGAACGTTTCTTTTGATAGAACAGTTTTGAAACACTCCTTTTGTAGAATCTGCAAGTGTTTATTTGGAGCGCTTTGAGGCCTATGTTGGAAAAGGACATATCTTCACATCAAAAGTAGGCAGACGCATTCGCAGAAACTTCTTTGTGATGAGTGCATTGAACTCACAGAGTTGAACCTACCTATTGATAGAGAAGTTTTGAAACACCCTTTTTGTAGAATCTGCAAGTGAATATTTGGCGCGATTAGAGGCCTATGCTGGAAATGGAAATATCTTCACATGAAAACTAGACAGATGAATTCTCAGAAACGTCTTTGTGATGAGTGCATTCAACTAACAGACGTGAAGCCTGCTTTTGAAAGAGCCGTTTCGAAACACTCTTTTTGTAGAATCTGCAAGTGGATATTTGGAGCGCTTTGAGGGCTATGCTGGAAAAGTTAATATCTTCACCTAAAAACTAGACAGAAGCGTCCTCAGAAACTTCTTTGTGATGTCTGCATTGAACTCACAGAGCTGAACCTTTCTTTTGATACAGAAGTTTTGAAACACTCTTTTCGTTGAATCTTCAAGTGGATGTATGGAGTGCTTTGAGGCCTATGCTGGAAAAGGAAATATCTTCACGTAGAAACTAGACAAAAGCATTCTCAGAAAGTTCCCTGTGCTTTGTGCATTCAACTGACGCAGTTGGACACGCCCTTGGATAGAGCAGTTTTGAAACACTCTTTTTGTAGAATCTGCAAGTGGATATTTGGAGCGCTTTGAGGCCTATGCTGCCAAAGGAAATATCATTGCACACAAACTAGATGGAAGCGTTCTCAGAAACTACTTTGTGATGAGTGCATTCAACTCGCAGAGTTGAACCTTCCTTTCGATAGACCAGTTTTGAAACGCTGTTTTTGTAGAATCCGCAAGTGGCTATTTGGAGCTCTTTGAGGCTTATGCTGGAAAAGGAAATATCTTCAACTACAAAGTAGACAGAAGCATTCTCAGAAACTTCTTTGTCATGTGGGGATTGAACTCACAGAGTTGAACATTCCTTTTCATAGAGCAGTTTTGCAACACCCTTTCGGTGGAAAGTGAAAGTGCTTATTTGGTGTGATGGCGGCATCTAGTGTATAAGGAAATACATTCAAATGAAAACAAGATCGAAAAATTCTCAGAAACTTGTTTGTGATGACTGCATTCTACTCACAGAGTTGAACCTTCCTTTTGATAGAACAGTTTTGAAACACTCTTTTTGTGGAATCTGCAAGTGGCTATTTGGAGCGCTTTGAGGCCTATGCTGGAAAAGGAAATATCTTCACATAAAACCTAGACAGAAGTATTCCCAGAAAGTTTTTCTGATGTGCGCATTCAACTCACCGAGTTGAACCTTCCTTTCGATACAGCAGTTTTGAAACACTCTTTTTGTAGTGTCTGCGAGTGGATATTTGGAGTGCTTTGAGTGCTACAATGCAGAAGCAAATATCTTCACTTAGAATCTAGACAGAAGAATTCTCAGAGACTTCCCTGGGCTCTCTGCATTCAACTCACAGAGTTGAACCTTCCTTTTGATAGAACAGTTTTGAAACATTCTTGTGGTAGAATCTGCAAGTCGATATTTGGAACGTTTGGAGGCCTATCCTGGGAAAGGAAATATCTTCCCATCAAAACTAGATAGAAGCATTCTCAGAAACGTCTTTGTGATGTGCGCATTCAAGTCACAGAGTTGAAGCTTCCTTTGGATATAGCAGTTTTGAACCACTCTTTTAGTAGAATCTGCAAGTGGATGTTTGGAGAGCTAAGAGGCCAACACTGGAAAAGGAAACATCTTTACGTAAAAACTAGACGGAAGCATTCTCAGAAACTTCAATGGGCTTTACGCATTCAACTCACAGAATGCAATGTTCCTTTTGAGAGCGCAGTTTTAAAACACTGTTTTTGTAGAATTTGCTAGAGGATGTTTGGAGCGATGTGAGGCCTTTGCTGGAAAAGGAAATATCTTCACATAGAACCTAGACAGAAGCATTCTCACAAACTCCTTTGTGATGAGTGCATTCAAATCACAGACTTGAACCTTCGTTTTGAAAGAGCGGTTTTGAAACACTCTTTTTGTAGAATCTGCAAGTGGATATTTGGAGCGCTTTGAGGCCTATGCTGGAAAATGAAATATCTTCACCTAAAAACTAGACGGAAGCATTCTCAGAAACTTCTTTGTGATGAGTGCGTTCAACTCACAGAGTTGCAGCATCCTTTTGATAGAGCAGTTTTGAAACACTCTTTTAGCAGCATCTGAAAGTGGATATTTGGAGCGCTTTGAGGCCAGTGCTGGAAAAGGAAATCTCATCACATAAAAACTCGACAGAAGCATTCTCTGAAACTTCTTTGTGATGAGTGCATTCAACTCACAGACTCGAACGTTTCTTTTGATAGAACAGTTTTGAAACACTCCTTTTGTAGAATCTGCAAGTGTTTATTTGGAGCGCTTTGAGGCCTATGTTGGAAAAGGACATATCTTCACATCAAAAGTAGACACACGCATTCTCAGAAACTTCTTTGTGATGAGTGCATTGAACTCACAGCTTTGAACCTACCTATTGATAGAGAAGTTTTGAAACACCCTTTTTGTAGAATCTGCAAGTGAATATTTGGCGCGATTAGAGGCCTATGCTGGAAATGGAAATATCTTCACATGAAAACTAGACAGATGAATTCTCAGAAACGTCTTTGTGATGAGTGCATTCAACTCACAGACTTGAAGCCTCCTTTTGAAAGAACAGTTTCGAAACACTCTTTTTGTAGAATCTGCAAGTGGATATTTGGAGCGCTTTGAGGGCTATGCTGGAAAAGTAATATCTTCACCTAAAAACTAGACAGAAGCGTACTCAGAAACGTCTTTGTGACGTCTGCATTGAACTCACAGAGCTGAACCTTTCTTTTGATACAGAAGTTTTGAAACACTCTTTTCGTAGAATCTTCAAGTTGATGTATGGAGTGCTTTGAGGCCTATGCTGGAAAAGGAAATATCTTCACGTAGAAACTAGACAAAAGCATTCTCAGAAAGTTCCCTGTGCTTTGTGCATTCAACTCACAGAGTTGAACCTTCCTTTTGATAGAACAGTTTTGAAACACTCTCTTTGTGGGATCTGCAAGTGGCTATTTGGAGCGCTTTGAGGCCTATGCTGGAAAAGGAAATATCTTCACATAAAACCTAGACAGAAGTATTCCCAGAAAGTTTTTCTGATGTGCGCGTTCAACTCACCGAGTTGAACCTTCCTTTCGATACAGCAGTTTTGAAACACTCTTTTTGTAGTATCTGCGAGCGGATATTTGGAGTGCTTTGAGTGCTACACTGCAAAAGCAAATATCTTCACTTAGAATCTAGACAGAAGAATTTTCAGAGATTTCCCTAGGCTGTCTGCATTCAACTCACAGGGTTGAACCTTCCTTTTGATAGAACAGTTTTGAAACACTCTTGCGGTAGAAGCTGCAAGTCGATATTTGGAAGGTTTGGAGGCCTATCCTGGGAAAGGAAATATCTTCCCATCAAAACTAGATAGAAGCATTCTCAGAAACGTCTTTGTGATGTGCGCATTCAAGTCACAGAGTTGAAGCTTCCTTTGGATATAGCAGTTTTGAACCACTCTTTTAGTAGAATCTGCAAGTGGATGTTTGGAGAGCTAAGAGGCCAACACTGGAAAAGGAAATATCTTCACGTAAAAACTAGACGGAAGCATTCTCAGAAACTTCAATGGGCTTTACGCATTCAACTCACAGAATGCAATGTTCCTTTTGATAGCGCAGTTTTGAAACACTGTTTTGGTAGAATTTGCTAGAGGATGTTTGGAGCGATGTGAGGCCTTTGCTGGAAAAGGAAAAATCTTCACATAGAACCTAGACAGAAGCATTCTCAGAAACTCCTTTGTGATGAGTGCATTCAAATCACAGACTTGAACCTTCGTTTTGAAAGAGCGGTTTTGAAACACTCTTTTTGTAGAATCTGCAAGTGGATATTTGGAGCGCTTTGAGGCCTATGCTGGAAAATGAAATATCTTCACCTAAAAACTAGACGGAAGCATTCTCAGAAACTTCTTTGTGATGAGTGCATTCAACTCACAGAGTTGAAGCTTCCTTTTGATAGAGCAGTTTTGAAACACTCTTTTAGCAGCATCTGAAAGTGGATATTTGGAGCGCTTTGAGGCCAATGCTGGAAAACGAAATCTCATCACATAAAAACTCGACAGAAGCATTCTCTGAAACTTCTTTGTGATGAGTGCATTCAACTCACAGACTCGAACGTTTCTTTTGATAGAACAGTTTAGAAACACTCCTTTTGTAGAATCTGCAAGTGTTTATTTGGAGCGCTTTGAGGCCTATGTTGGAAAAGGACATATCTTCACATCAAAAGTAGACAGACGCATTCTCAGAAACTTCTTTGTGATGAGTGCATTGAACTCACAGAGTTGAACCTACCTATTGATAGAGAAGTTTTGAAACACCCTTTTTGTAGAATCTGCAAGTGAATATTTGGCGCGATTAGAGGCCTATGCTGGAAATGGAAATATCTTCACATGAAAACTAGACAGATGAATTCTCAGAAACGTCTTTGTGATGAGTGCATTCAACTCACAGACTTGAAGCCTCCTTTTGAAAGAGCAGTTTCGAAACACTCTTTTTGTAGAATCTGCAAGTGGATATTTGGAGCGCTTTGAGGGCTATGCTGGAAAAGTTAATATCTTCACCTAAAAACTAGACAGAAGCCTACTCAGAAACTTCTCTGTTATGTCTGCATTGAACTCACAGAGCTGAAGCTTCCTTTTGATAGAGCAGTTTTGAAACACACTTTTAGCAGCATCTGAAAGTGGATATTTGGAGCGCTTTGAGGCCAATGCTGGAAAACGAAATCTCATCACATAAAAACTCGACAGAAGCATTCTCTGAAACTTCTTTGTGATGAGTGCATTCAACTCACAGACTCGAACGTTTCTTTTGATAGAACAGTTTTGAAACACTCCTTTTGTAGAATCTGCAAGTGTTTATTTGGAGCGCTTTGAGGCCTATGTTGGAAAAGGACATATCTTCACATCAAAAGTACACAGACGCATTCTCAGAAACTTCTTTGTGATGAGTGCATTGAACTCACAGAGTTGAACCTACCTATTGATAGATAAGTTTGAGAAACCCTTTTTGTAGAATCTGCAAGTGAATATTTGGCGCGGTTTGAGGCCTATGCTGGAAATGGAAATATCTTCACATGAAAACTAGACAGATGAATTCTCAGAAACGTCTTTGTGATGAGTGCATTCAACTCACAGACTTGAAGCCTCCTTTTGAAAGAACAGTTTCGAAACAATCCTTTTGTAGAATCTGCAAGTGGATATTTGCAGCGCTTTGAGGGCTATGCTGGAAAAGTAATATCTTCACCTAAAAACTAGACAGAAGCGTCCTCAGAAACTTCTTTGTGATGTCTGCATTGAACTCACAGAGCTGAACCTTTCTTTTGATACAGAAGTTTTGAAACACTCTTTTCGTAGAATCTTCAAGTGGATGTATGGAGTGCTTTGAGGCCTATGCTGGAAAAGGAAATATCTTCACGTAGAAACTAGACAAAAGCATTCTCAGAAAGTTCCCTGTGCTTTGTGCATTCAACTCACAGAGTTGAACATTCCCTTTGATAGAGCAGTTTTGAAACACTCTTTTTGTAGAATCTGCAAGTGGATATTTGGAGCGCTTTGAGGCCTATGCTGCCAAAGGAAATATCATTGCACACAAACTAGATGGAAGCGTTCTCAGAAACTACTTTGTGATGAGTGCATTCAACTCGCAGAGTTGAACCTTCCTTCCGATAGACCAGTTTTGAAACGCTGTTTTTGTAGAATCCGCAAGTGGCTATTTGGAGCTCTTTGAGGCTTATGCTGGAAAAGGAAATATCTTCATCTACAAAGTAGACAGAAGCATTCTCAGAAACTTCTTTGTCATGTGGGGATTGAACTCACAGAGTTCAACATTCCTTTTCATAGAGCAGTTTGGCAACACTCTTTTTGTGGAAAGTGCAAGTGGATATTTGGTGCGATGGCGGCATCTAGTGGATAAGGAAGTACATTCAGATGAAAACAAGATCGAACCATTCTCAGAAACTTCTTTGTGATGACTGCATTCTACTCACAGAGTTGAACCTTCCTTTTGATAGAACAGTTTTGAAACACTCTCTTTGTGGAATCTGCAAGTGGCTATTTGGAGCGCTTTGAGGCCTATGCTGGAAAAGGAAATATCTTCACATAAAACCTAGACAGAAGTATTCCCAGAAAGTTTTTCTGATGTGCGCATTCAACTCACCGAGTTGAACCTTCCTTTCGATACAGCAGTTTTGAAACACTCTTTTTGTAGTATCTGCGAGCGGATATTTGGAGTGCTTTGAGTGCTACACTGCAAAAGCAAATATCTTCACTTAGAATCTTGACAGAAGAATTCTCAGAGATTTCCCTAGGCTGTCTGCATTCAACTCACAGGGTTGAACCTTCCTTTTGATAGAACAGTTTTGAAACACTCTTGCGGTAGAATCTGCAAGTCGATATTTGGAAGGTTTGGAGGCCTATCCTGGGAAAGGAAATATCTTCCCATCAAAACTAGATAGAAGCATTCTCAGAAACCTCTTTGTGATGTGCGCATTCAAGTCACAGAGTTGAAGCTTCCTTTGGATATAGCAGTTTTGAACCACTCTTTTAGTAGAATCTGCAAGTGGATGTTTGGAGAGCTAAGAGGCCAACACTGGAAAAGGAAATATCTTCACGTAAAAACTAGACGGCAGCATTCTCAGAAACTACAATGGGCTTTACGCATTCAACTCACAGAATGCAATGTTCCTTTTGATAGCGCAGATTTGAAACACTGTTTTGGTAGAATTTGCTAGAGGATGTTTGGAGCGATGTGAGGCCTTTGCTGGAAAAGGAAATATCTTCACATAGAACCTAGACAGAAGCATTCTCAGAAACTCCTTTGTGATGAGTGCATTCAAATCACAGACTTGAACCTTCGTTTTGAAAGAGCGGTTTTGAAACACTCTTTTTGTAGAATCTGCAAGTGGATATTTGGAGCGCTTTGAGGCCTATGCTGGAAAATGAAATATCTTCACGTAAAACCTAGACAGAAGTATTCCCAGAAAGTTTTTCTGATGTGCGCATTCAACTCACCGAGTTGAACCTTCCTTTAGATACAGCAGTTTTGAAACACTCTTTTTGTAGTATCTGCGAGGGGATATTTGGAGTGCTTTGAGTGCTACCCTGCAAAAGCAAATATCTTCACTTAGAATCTAGACAGAATAATTCTCAGAGATTTCCCTATGCTCTCTGCATTCAACTCACAGGATTGAACCTTCCTTTTGATAGAACAGTTTTGAAACACTCTTGCGGTAGAATCTGCAAGTCGATATTTGGAGCGCTTTGAGGCCTATGCTGGAAAATGAAATATCTTCACCTAAAAACTAGACGGAAGCATTCTCAGAAACTTCTTTGTGATGAGTGCATTCAACTCACAGAGTTGAAGCTTCCTTTTGATAGAGCAGTTTTGAAACACTCTTTTGGCAGCATCTGAAAGTGGATAATTGGAGCGCTTTGAGGCCAATGCTGGAAAACGAAATCTCATCACATAAAAACTCGACAGAAGCATTCTCTGAAACTTCTTTGTGATGATTGCATTCAACTCACAGACTCGAACGTTTCTTTTGATAGAACAGTTTTGAAACACTCCTTTTGTAGAATCTGCAAGTGTTTATTTGGAGCGCTTTGAGGCCTATGTTGGAAAAGGACATATCTTCACATCAAAAGTAGGCAGACGCATTCGCAGAAACTTCTTTGTGATGAGTGCATTGAACTCACAGAGTTGAACCTACCTATTGATAGAGAAGTTTTGAAACACCCTTTTTGTAGAATCTGCAAGTGAATATTTGGCGCGATTAGAGGCCTATGCTGGAAATGGAAATATCTTCACATGAAAACTAGACAGATGAATTCTCAGAAACGTCTTTGTGATGAGTGCATTCAACTAACAGACGTGAAGCCTGCTTTTGAAAGAGCCGTTTCGAAACACTCTTTTTGTAGAATCTGCAAGTGGATATTTGGAGCGCTTTGAGGGCTATGCTGGAAAAGTTAATATCTTCACCTAAAAACTAGACAGAAGCCTACTCAGAAACTTCTTTGTGATGTCTGCATTGAACTCACAGAGCTGAACCTTTCTTTTGATACGGAAGTTTTGAAACACTCTTTTCGTAGAATCTTCAAGTGGATGTATGGAGTGCTTTGAGGCCTATGCTGGAAAAGGAAATATCTTCACGTAGAAACTAGATAAAAGCATTCTCAGAAAGTTCCCTGTGCTTTGTGCATTCAACTCACAGAGTTGAACATTCCCTTTGATAGAGCAGTTTTGAAACACTCTTTTTGTAGAATCTGCAAGTGGATATTTGGAACGCTTTGAGACCTATGCTGCCAAAGGAAATATCCTTGCACACAAACTAGATGGAAGCGTTCTGAGAAACTACTTTGTGATGAGTGCATTCAACTCGCAGAGTTGAACCTTCCTTTCGATAGACCAGTTTTGAAACGCTGTTTTTGTAGACTCCGCAAGTGGCTATTTGGAGCTCTTTGAGGCTTATGCTGGAAAAGGAAATATCTTCATCTACAAAGTAGACAGAAGCATTCTCAGAAACTTCTTTGTCATGTGGGGATTGAACTCACAGAGTTGAACATTCCTTTTCATAGAGCAGTTTGGCAACACTCTTTTTGTGGAAAGTGCAAGTGGATATTTGGTGCGATGGCGGCGTCTAGTGGATAAGGAAATACATTCAGATGAAAACAAGATCGAACCATTCTCAGAAACTTCTTTGTGATGACTGCATTCTACTCACAGAGTTGAACCTTCCTTTTGATAGAACAGTTTTGAAACACTCTCTTTGTGGAATCTGCAAGTGGCTATTTGGAGCGCTTTGAGGCCTATGCTGGAAAAGGAAATATCTTCACATAAAACCTAGACAGAAGTATTCCCAGAAAGTTTTTCTGATGTGCCCATTCAACTCACCGAGTTGAACCTTCCTTTCGATACAGCAGTTTTGAAACACTCTTTTTGTAGTATCTGCGAGCGGATATTTGGAGTGCTTTGAGTGCTACACTGCAAAAGCAAATATCTTCACTTAGAATCTAGACAGAAGAATTCTCAGAGATTTCCCTAGGCTCTCTGCATTCAACTCACAGGGTTGAACCCTCCTTTTGATAGAACAGTTTTGAAACACTCTTGTGGTAGAATCTGCAAGTCGATATTTGGAAGGTTTGGAGGCCTATCCTGGGAAAGGAAATATCTTCCCATCAAAACTAGATAGAAGCATTCTCAGAAACGTCTTTCTGATGTGCGCATTCAAGTCACAGAGTTGAAGCTTCCTTTGGATATAGCAGTTTTGAACCACTCTTTTAGTAGAATCTGCAAGTGGATGTTTGGAGAGCTAAGAGGCCAACACTGGAAAAGGAAATATCTTCACGTAAAAACTAGACGGAAGCATTCTCAGAAACTTCAATGGGCTTTACGCATTCAACTCACAGAATGCAATGTTCCTTTTGATAGCGCAGTTTTGAAACACTGTTTTGGTAGAATTTGCTAGAGGATGTTTGGAGCGATGTGAGGCCTTTGCTGGAAAAGGAAATATCTTCACATAGAACCTAGACAGAAGCATTCTCAGAAACTCCGTTGTGATGAGTGCATTCAAATCACAGACTTGAACCTTCGTTTTGAAAGAGCGGTTTTGAAACACTCTTTTTGTAGTATCTGCGAGTGGATATTTGGAGGGCTTTGAGTTCTACACTGCAAAAGCAAATATCTTCACTTAGAATCTAGACAGAAGAATTCTCAGAGATTTCCCTAGGCTCTCTGCATTCAACTCACAGGGTTGAACCTTCGTTTTGAAAGAGCGGTTTTGAAACACTCTTTTTGTAGAATCTGCAAGTGGATATTTGGAGCGCTTTGAGGCCTATGCTGGGAAATGAAATATCTTCACCTAAAAACTAGACGGAAGCATTCTCAGAAACTTCTTTGTGATGAGTGCATTCAACTCACAGAGTTGAAGCTTCCTTTTGATAGAGCAGTTTTGAAACACACTTTTAGCAGCATCTGAAAGTGGATATTTGGAGCGCATTGAGGCCAAAGCTGGAAAACGAAATCTCATCACATAAAAACTCGACAGAAGCATTCTCTGAAACTTCTTTGTGATGAGTGCGTTCAACTCACAGACTCGAACGTTTCTTTTGATAGAACAGTTTTGAAACACTCCTTTTGTAGAATCTGCAATTGTTTATTTGGAGCGCTTTGAGGCCTATGTTGGAAAAGGACATATCTTCACATCAAAAGTAGACAGACGCATTCTCAGAAACTTCTTTGTGATGAGTGCATTGAACTCACAGGGTTGAACCTACCTATTGATAGATAAGTTTTGAGAAACCCTTTTTGTAGAATCTGCAAGTGAATATTTGGCGCGATTTGAGGCCTATGATGAAAATGGAAATATCTTCACATGAAAACTAGACAGATGAATTCTCAGAAACGTCTCTGTGATGAGTGCATTCAACTAACAGACTTGAAGCCTCCTTTTGAAAGAACAGTTTCGAAACAATCCTTTTGTAGAATCTGCAAGTGGATATTTGCAGCGCTTTGAGGGCTATGCTGGAAAAGTAATATCTTCACCTAAAAACTAGACAGAAGCGTACTCAGAAACTTCTCTGTGATGTCTGCATTGAACTCACAGAGCTGAACCTTCCTTTTGATACAGAAGTTGTGAAACACTCTTTTCGTAGAATCTTCAAGTGGATGTATGGAGTGCTTTGAGGCCTATGCTGGAAAAGGAAATATCTTCACGTAGAAACTAGACAAAAGCATTCTCAGAAAGTTCCCTGTGCTTTGTGCATTCAACTCACAGAGTTGAACATTCCCTTTGATAGAGCAGTTTTGAAACACTCTTTTTGTAGAATCTGCAAGTGTATATTTGGAGAGCTTTGAGGCCTATGCTGCCAAAGGAAATATCATTGCACACAAACTAGATGGAAGCGTTCTCAGAAACTACTTTGTGATGAGTGCATTCAACTCGCAGGGTTGAACCTTCCTTTCGATAGACCAGTTTTGAAACGCTGTTTTTGTAGAATCCGCAAGTGGCTATTTGGAGCTCTTTGAGGCATATGCTGGAAAGGTTCATATCTTCACCTAAAAACTAGACAGAAGCATACTCAGAATCTTCTTTGTGATGTCTGCATTGAACTCACAGAGCTGAACCTTTCTTTTGATACAGAAGTTTTGAAACACTCTTTTCGTAGAATCTTCAAGTGGATGTATGGAGTGCTTTGAGGCCTATGCTGGAAAAGGAAATATCTTCACGTAGAAACTAGACAAACGCATTCTCAGAAAGTTCCCTGTGCTTTGTGCATTCAACTCACAGAGTTGAACACTCCCTTGGATAGAGCAGTTTTGAAAAACTCTTTTTGTAGAATCTGCAAGTGGATATTTGGAGCGCTTTGAGGCCTATGCTGGAAAATGAAATATCTTCAGCTAAAAACTAGACGGGAGCATTCTCAGAAACTTCTTTGTGATGAGTGCATTCAACTCACAGAGTTGAAGCTTCCTTTTGATAGAGCAGTTTTGAAACACTCTTTTAGCAGCATCTGAAAGTGGATATTTGGAGCGCTTTGAGGCCAATGCTGGAAAACGAAATCTCATCACATAAAAACTCGACAGAAGCATTCTCTGAAACTTCTTTGTGATGAGTGCATTCAACTCACAGACTCGAACGTTTCTTTTGATAGAACAGTTTAGAAACACTCCTTTTGTAGAATCTGCAAGTGTTTATTTGGAGCGCTTTGAGGCCTATGTTGGAAAAGGACATATCTTCACATCAAAAGTAGACAGACGCATTCTCAGAAACTTCTTTGTGATGAGTGCATTGAACTCACAGAGTTGAACCTACCTATTGATAGAGAAGTTTTGAAACACCCTTTTTGTAGAATCTGCAAGTGAATATTTGGCGCGATTAGAGGCCTATGCTGGAAATGGAAATATCTTCACATGAAAACTAGACAGATGAATTCTCAGAAACGTCTTTGTGATGAGTGCATTCAACTCACAGACTTGAAGCCTCCTTTTGAAAGAGCAGTTTCGAAACACTCTTTTTGTAGAATCTGCAAGTGGATATTTGGAGCGCTTTGAGGGCTATGCTGGAAAAGTTAATATCTTCACCTAAAAACTAGACAGAAGCCTACTCAGAAACTTCTCTGTTATGTCTGCATTGAACTCACAGAGCTGAAGCTTCCTTTTGATAGAGCAGTTTTGAAACACACTTTTAGCAGCATCTGAAAGTGGATATTTGGAGCGCTTTGAGGCCAATGCTGGAAAACGAAATCTCATCACATAAAAACTCGACAGAAGCATTCTCTGAAACTTCTTTGTGATGAGTGCATTCAACTCACAGACTCGAACGTTTCTTTTGATAGAACAGTTTTGAAACACTCCTTTTGTAGAATCTGCAATTGTTTATTTGGAGCGCTTTGAGGCCTATGTTGGAAAAGGACATATCTTCACATCAAAAGTAGACAGACGCATTCTCAGAAACTTCTTTGTGATGAGTGCATTGAACTCACAGAGTTGAACCTACCTATTGATAGATAAGTTTGAGAAACCCTTTTTGTAGAATCTGCAAGTGAATATTTGGCGCGATTAGAGGCCTATGCTGGAAATGGAAATATCTTCACATGAAAACTAGACAGATGAATTCTCAGAAACGTCTTTGTGATGAGTGCATTCAACTAACAGACGTGAAGCCTGCTTTTGAAAGAGCCGTTTCGAAACACTCTTTTTGTAGAATCTGCAAGTGGATATTTGGAGCGCTTTGAGGGCTATGCTGGAAAAGTTAATATCTTCACCTAAAAACTAGACAGAAGCCTACTCAGAAACTTCTTTGTGATGTCTGCATTGAACTCACAGAGCTAAACCTTTCTTTTGATACAGAAGTTTTGAAACACTCTTTTCGTAGAATCTTCAAGTGGATGTATGGAGTGCTTTGAGGCCTATGCTGGAAAAGGAAATATCTTCACGTAGAAACTAGACAAAAGCATTCTCAGAAATTTCCCTGTGCTTTGTGCATTCAACTGACGCAGTTGGACACGCCCTTGGATAGAGCAGTTTTGAAACACTCTTTTTGTAGAATCTGCAAGTGGATATTTGGAGCGCTTTGAGGCCTATGCTGCCAAAGGAAATATCATTGCACACAAACTAGATGGAAGCGTTCTCAGAAACTACTTTGTGATGAGTGCATTCAACTCGCAGAGTTGAACCTTCCTTTCGATAGACCAGTTTTGAAACGCTGTTTTTGTAGAATCCGCAAGTGGCTATTTGGAGCTCTTTGAGGCTTATGCTGGAAAAGGAAATATCTTCAACTACAAAGTAGACAGAAGCATTCTCAGAAACTTCTTTGTCATGTGGGGATTGAACTCACAGAGTTGAACATTCCTTTTCATAGAGCAGTTTTGCAACACCCTTTCGGTGGAAAGTGAAAGTGCTTATTTGGTGTGATGGCGGCATCTAGTGTATAAGGAAATACATTCAAATGAAAACAAGATCGAAAAATTCTCAGAAACTTGTTTGTGATGACTGCATTCTACTCACAGAGTTGAACCTTCCTTTTGATAGAACAGTTTTGAAACACTCTTTTTGTGGAATCTGCAAGTGGCTATTTGGAGCGCTTTGAGGCCTATGCTGGAAAAGGAAATATCTTCACATAAAACCTAGACAGAAGTATTCCCAGAAAGTTTTTCTGATGTGCGCATTCAACTCACCGAGTTGAACCTTCCTTTCGATACAGCAGTTTTGAAACACTCTTTTTGTAGTGTCTGCGAGTGGATATTTGGAGTGCTTTGAGTGCTACAATGCAGAAGCAAATATCTTCACTTAGAATCTAGACAGAAGAATTCTCAGAGACTTCCCTGGGCTCTCTGCATTCAACTCACAGAGTTGAACCTTCCTTTTGATAGAACAGTTTTGAAACACTCTTGTGGTAGAATCTGCAAGTCGATATTTGGAACGTTTGGAGGCCTATCCTGGGAAAGGAAATATCTTCCCATCAAAACTAGATAGAAGCATTCTCAGAAACGTCTTTGTGATGTGCGCATTCAAGTCACAGAGTTGAAGCTTCCTTTGGATATAGCAGTTTTGAACCACTCTTTTAGTAGAATCTGCAAGTGGATGTTTGGAGAGCTAAGAGGCCAACACTGGAAAAGGAAACATCTTTACGTAAAAACTAGACGGAAGCATTCTCAGAAACTTCAATGGGCTTTACGCATTCAACTCACAGAATGCAATGTTCCTTTTGAGAGCGCAGTTTTAAAACACTGTTTTTGTAGAATTTGCTAGAGGATGTTTGGAGCGATGTGAGGCCTTTGCTGGAAAAGGAAATATCTTCACATAGAACCTAGACAGAAGCATTCTCACAAACTCCTTTGTGATGAGTGCATTCAAATCACAGACTTGAACCTTCGTTTTGAAAGAGCGGTTTTGAAACACTCTTTTTGTAGAATCTGCAAGTGGATATTTGGAGCGCTTTGAGGCCTATGCTGGAAAATGAAATATCTTCACCTAAAAACTAGACGGAAGCATTCTCAGAAACTTCTTTGTGATGAGTGCGTTCAACTCACAGAGTTGCAGCATCCTTTTGATAGAGCAGTTTTGAAACACTCTTTTAGCAGCATCTGAAAGTGGATATTTGGAGCGCTTTGAGGCCAGTGCTGGAAAAGGAAATCTCATCACATAAAAACTCGACAGAAGCATTCTCTGAAACTTCTTTGTGATGAGTGCATTCAACTCACAGACTCGAACGTTTCTTTTGATAGAACAGTTTTGAAACACTCCTTTTGTAGAATCTGCAAGTGTTTATTTGGAGCGCTTTGAGGCCTATGTTGGAAAAGGACATATCTTCACATCAAAAGTAGACACACGCATTCTCAGAAACTTCTTTGTGATGAGTGCATTGAACTCACAGCTTTGAACCTACCTATTGATAGAGAAGTTTTGAAACACCCTTTTTGTAGAATCTGCAAGTGAATATTTGGCGCGATTAGAGGCCTAGGCTGGAAATGGAAATATCTTCACATGAAAACTAGACAGATGAATTCTCAGAAACGTCTTTGTGATGAGTGCATTCAACTCACAGACTTGAAGCCTCCTTTTGAAAGAACAGTTTCGAAACACTCTTTTTGTAGAATCTGCAAGTGGATATTTGGAGCGCTTTGAGGGCTATGCTGGAAAAGTAATATCTTCACCTAAAAACTAGACAGAAGCGTACTCAGAAACGTCTTTGTGACGTCTGCATTGAACTCACAGAGCTGAACCTTTCTTTTGATACAGAAGTTTTGAAACACTCTTTTCGTAGAATCTTCAAGTTGATGTATGGAGTGCTTTGAGGCCTATGCTGGAAAAGGAAATATCTTCACGTAGAAACTAGACAAAAGCATTCTCAGAAAGTTCCCTGTGCTTTGTGCATTCAACTCACAGAGTTGAACCTTCCTTTTGATAGAACAGTTTTGAAACACTCTCTTTGTGGGATCTGCAAGTGGCTATTTGGAGCGCTTTGAGGCCTATGCTGGAAAAGGAAATATCTTCACATAAAACCTAGACAGAAGTATTCCCAGAAAGTTTTTCTGATGTGCGCGTTCAACTCACCGAGTTGAACCTTCCTTTCGATACAGCAGTTTTGAAACACTCTTTTTGTAGTATCTGCGAGCGGATATTTGGAGTGCTTTGAGTGCTACACTGCAAAAGCAAATATCTTCACTTAGAATCTAGACAGAAGAATTTTCAGAGATTTCCCTAGGCTGTCTGCATTCAACTCACAGGGTTGAACCTTCCTTTTGATAGAACAGTTTTGAAACACTCTTGCGGTAGAAGCTGCAAGTCGATATTTGGAAGGTTTGGAGGCCTATCCTGGGAAAGGAAATATCTTCCCATCAAAACTAGATAGAAGCATTCTCAGAAACGTCTTTGTGATGTGCGCATTCAAGTCACAGAGTTGAAGCTTCCTTTGGATATAGCAGTTTTGAACCACTCTTTTAGTAGAATCTGCAAGTGGATGTTTGGAGAGCTAAGAGGCCAACACTGGAAAAGGAAATATCTTCACGTAAAAACTAGACGGAAGCATTCTCAGAAACTTCAATGGGCTTTACGCATTCAACTCACAGAATGCAATGTTCCTTTTGATAGCGCAGTTTTGAAACACTGTTTTGGTAGAATTTGCTAGAGGACGTTTGGAGCGATGTGAGGCCTTTGCTGGAAAAGGAAATATCTTCACATAGAACCTAGACAGAAGCATTCTCAGAAACTCCTTTGTGATGAGTGCATTCAAATCACAGACTTGAACCTTCGTTTTGAAAGAGCGGTTTTGAAACACTCTTTTTGTAGAATCTGCAAGTGGATATTTGGAGCGCTTTGAGGCCTATGCTGGAAAATGAAATATCTTCACCTAAAAACTAGACGGAAGCATTCTCAGAAACTTCTTTGTGATGAGTGCATTCAACTCACAGAGTTGAAGCTTCCTTTTGATAGAGCAGTTTTGAAACACTCTTTTAGCAGCATCTGAAAGTGGATATTTGGAGCGCTTTGAGGCCAATGCTGGAAAACGAAATCTCATCACATAAAAACTCGACAGAAGCATTCTCTGAAACTTCTTTGTGATGAGTGCATTCAACTCACAGACTCGAACGTTTCTTTTGATAGAACAGTTTAGAAACACTCCTTTTGTAGAATCTGCAAGTGTTTATTTGGAGCGCTTTGAGGCCTATGTTGGAAAAGGACATATCTTCACATCAAAAGTAGACAGACGCATTCTCAGAAACTTCTTTGTGATGAGTGCATTGAACTCACAGAGTTGAACCTACCTATTGATAGAGAAGTTTTGAAACACCCTTTTTGTAGAATCTGCAAGTGAATATTTGGCGCGATTAGAGGCCTATGCTGGAAATGGAAATATCTTCACATGAAAACTAGACAGATGAATTCTCAGAAACGTCTTTGTGATGAGTGCATTCAACTCACAGACTTGAAGCCTCCTTTTGAAAGAGCAGTTTCGAAACACTCTTTTTGTAGAATCTGCAAGTGGATATTTGGAGCGCTTTGAGGGCTATGCTGGAAAAGTTAATATCTTCACCTAAAAACTAGACAGAAGCCTACTCAGAAACTTCTCTGTTATGTCTGCATTGAACTCACAGAGCTGAAGCTTCCTTTTGATAGAGCAGTTTTGAAACACACTTTTAGCAGCATCTGAAAGTGGATATTTGGAGCGCTTTGAGGCCAATGCTGGAAAACGAAATCTCATCACATAAAAACTCGACAGAAGCATTCTCTGAAACTTCTTTGTGATGAGTGCATTCAACTCACAGACTCGAACGTTTCTTTTGATAGAACAGTTTTGAAACACTCCTTTTGTAGAATCTGCAAGTGTTTATTTGGAGCGCTTTGAGGCCTATGTTGGAAAAGGACATATCTTCACATCAAAAGTACACAGACGCATTCTCAGAAACTTCTTTGTGATGAGTGCATTGAACTCACAGAGTTGAACCTACCTATTGATAGATAAGTTTGAGAAACCCTTTTTGTAGAATCTGCAAGTGAATATTTGGCGCGATTTGAGGCCTATGCTGGAAATGGAAATATCTTCACATGAAAACTAGACAGATGAATTCTCAGAAACGTCTTTGTGATGAGTGCATTCAACTCACAGACTTGAAGCCTCCTTTTGAAAGAACAGTTTCGAAACAATCCTTTTGTAGAATCTGCAAGTGGATATTTGCAGCGCTTTGAGGGCTATGCTGGAAAAGTAATATCTTCACCTAAAAACTAGACAGAAGCGTCCTCAGAAACTTCTTTGTGATGTCTGCATTGAACTCACAGAGCTGAACCTTTCTTTTGATACAGAAGTTTTGAAACACTCTTTTCGTAGAATCTTCAAGTGGATGTATGGAGTGCTTTGAGGCCTATGCTGGAAAAGGAAATATCTTCACGTAGAAACTAGACAAAAGCATTCTCAGAAAGTTCCCTGTGCTTTGTGCATTCAACTCACAGAGTTGAACATTCCCTTTGATAGAGCAGTTTTGAAACACTCTTTTTGTAGAATCTGCAAGTGGATATTTGGAGCGCTTTGAGGCCTATGCTGCCAAAGGAAATATCATTGCACACAAACTAGATGGAAGCGTTCTCAGAAACTACTTTGTGATGAGTGCATTCAACTCGCAGAGTTGAACCTTCCTTCCGATAGACCAGTTTTGAAACGCTGTTTTTGTAGAATCCGCAAGTGGCTATTTGGAGCTCTTTGAGGCTTATGCTGGAAAAGGAAATATCTTCATCTACAAAGTAGACAGAAGCATTCTCAGAAACTTCTTTGTCATGTGGGGATTGAACTCACAGAGTTCAACATTCCTTTTCATAGAGCAGTTTGGCAACACTCTTTTTGTGGAAAGTGCAAGTGGATATTTGGTGCGATGGCGGCATCTAGTGGATAAGGAAGTACATTCAGATGAAAACAAGATCGAACCATTCTCAGAAACTTCTTTGTGATGACTGCATTCTACTCACAGAGTTGAACCTTCCTTTTGATAGAACAGTTTTGAAACACTCTCTTTGTGGAATCTGCAAGTGGCTATTTGGAGCGCTTTGAGGCCTATGCTGGAAAAGGAAATATCTTCACATAAAACCTAGACAGAAGTATTCCCAGAAAGTTTTTCTGATGTGCGCATTCAACTCACCGAGTTGAACCTTCCTTTCGATACAGCAGTTTTGAAACACTCTTTTTGTAGTATCTGCGAGCGGATATTTGGAGTGCTTTGAGTGCTACACTGCAAAAGCAAATATCTTCACTTAGAATCTTGACAGAAGAATTCTCAGAGATTTCCCTAGGCTGTCTGCATTCAACTCACAGGGTTGAACCTTCCTTTTGATAGAACAGTTTTGAAACACTCTTGCGGTAGAATCTGCAAGTCGATATTTGGAAGGTTTGGAGGCCTATCCTGGGAAAGGAAATATCTTCCCATCAAAACTAGATAGAAGCATTCTCAGAAACCTCTTTGTGATGTGCGCATTCAAGTCACAGAGTTGAAGCTTCCTTTGGATATAGCAGTTTTGAACCACTCTTTTAGTAGAATCTGCAAGTGGATGTTTGGAGAGCTAAGAGGCCAACACTGGAAAAGGAAATATCTTCACGTAAAAACTAGACGGCAGCATTCTCAGAAACTACAATGGGCTTTACGCATTCAACTCACAGAATGCAATGTTCCTTTTGATAGCGCAGATTTGAAACACTGTTTTGGTAGAATTTGCTAGAGGATGTTTGGAGCGATGTGAGGCCTTTGCTGGAAAAGGAAATATCTTCACATAGAACCTAGACAGAAGCATTCTCAGAAACTCCTTTGTGATGAGTGCATTCAAATCACAGACTTGAACCTTCGTTTTGAAAGAGCGGTTTTGAAACACTCTTTTTGTAGAATCTGCAAGTGGATATTTGGAGCGCTTTGAGGCCTATGCTGGAAAATGAAATATCTTCACGTAAAACCTAGACAGAAGTATTCCCAGAAAGTTTTTCTGATGTGCGCATTCAACTCACCGAGTTGAACCTTCCTTTAGATACAGCAGTTTTGAAACACTCTTTTTGTAGTATCTGCGAGGGGATATTTGGAGTGCTTTGAGTGCTACCCTGCAAAAGCAAATATCTTCACTTAGAATCTAGACAGAATAATTCTCAGAGATTTCCCTATGCTCTCTGCATTCAACTCACAGGATTGAACCTTCCTTTTGATAGAACAGTTTTGAAACACTCTTGCGGTAGAATCTGCAAGTCGATATTTGGAGCGCTTTGAGGCCTATGCTGGAAAATGAAATATCTTCACCTAAAAACTAGACGGAAGCATTCTCAGAAACTTCTTTGTGATGAGTGCATTCAACTCACAGAGTTGAAGCTTCCTTTTGATAGAGCAGTTTTGAAACACTCTTTTGGCAGCATCTGAAAGTGGATAATTGGAGCGCTTTGAGGCCAATGCTGGAAAACGAAATCTCATCACATAAAAACTCGACAGAAGCATTCTCTGAAACTTCTTTGTGATGATTGCATTCAACTCACAGACTCGAACGTTTCTTTTGATAGAACAGTTTTGAAACACTCCTTTTGTAGAATCTGCAAGTGTTTATTTGGAGCGCTTTGAGGCCTATGTTGGAAAAGGACATATCTTCACATCAAAAGTAGGCAGACGCATTCGCAGAAACTTCTTTGTGATGAGTGCATTGAACTCACAGAGTTGAACCTACCTATTGATAGAGAAGTTTTGAAACACCCTTTTTGTAGAATCTGCAAGTGAATATTTGGCGCGATTAGAGGCCTATGCTGGAAATGGAAATATCTTCACATGAAAACTAGACAGATGAATTCTCAGAAACGTCTTTGTGATGAGTGCATTCAACTAACAGACGTGAAGCCTGCTTTTGAAAGAGCCGTTTCGAAACACTCTTTTTGTAGAATCTGCAAGTGGATATTTGGAGCGCTTTGAGGGCTATGCTGGAAAAGTTAATATCTTCACCTAAAAACTAGACAGAAGCCTACTCAGAAACTTCTTTGTGATGTCTGCATTGAACTCACAGAGCTGAACCTTTCTTTTGATACGGAAGTTTTGAAACACTCTTTTCGTAGAATCTTCAAGTGGATGTATGGAGTGCTTTGAGGCCTATGCTGGAAAAGGAAATATCTTCACGTAGAAACTAGATAAAAGCATTCTCAGAAAGTTCCCTGTGCTTTGTGCATTCAACTCACAGAGTTGAACATTCCCTTTGATAGAGCAGTTTTGAAACACTCTTTTTGTAGAATCTGCAAGTGGATATTTGGAACGCTTTGAGACCTATGCTGCCAAAGGAAATATCCTTGCACACAAACTAGATGGAAGCGTTCTGAGAAACTACTTTGTGATGAGTGCATTCAACTCGCAGAGTTGAACCTTCCTTTCGATAGACCAGTTTTGAAACGCTGTTTTTGTAGACTCCGCAAGTGGCTATTTGGAGCTCTTTGAGGCTTATGCTGGAAAAGGAAATATCTTCATCTACAAAGTAGACAGAAGCATTCTCAGAAACTTCTTTGTCATGTGGGGATTGAACTCACAGAGTTGAACATTCCTTTTCATAGAGCAGTTTGGCAACACTCTTTTTGTGGAAAGTGCAAGTGGATATTTGGTGCGATGGCGGCGTCTAGTGGATAAGGAAATACATTCAGATGAAAACAAGATCGAACCATTCTCAGAAACTTCTTTGTGATGACTGCATTCTACTCACAGAGTTGAACCTTCCTTTTGATAGAACAGTTTTGAAACACTCTCTTTGTGGAATCTGCAAGTGGCTATTTGGAGCGCTTTGAGGCCTATGCTGGAAAAGGAAATATCTTCACATAAAACCTAGACAGAAGTATTCCCAGAAAGTTTTTCTGATGTGCCCATTCAACTCACCGAGTTGAACCTTCCTTTCGATACAGCAGTTTTGAAACACTCTTTTTGTAGTATCTGCGAGCGGATATTTGGAGTGCTTTGAGTGCTACACTGCAAAAGCAAATATCTTCACTTAGAATCTAGACAGAAGAATTCTCAGAGATTTCCCTAGGCTCTCTGCATTCAACTCACAGGGTTGAACCCTCCTTTTGATAGAACAGTTTTGAAACACTCTTGTGGTAGAATCTGCAAGTCGATATTTGGAAGGTTTGGAGGCCTATCCTGGGAAAGGAAATATCTTCCCATCAAAACTAGATAGAAGCATTCTCAGAAACGTCTTTCTGATGTGCGCATTCAAGTCACAGAGTTGAAGCTTCCTTTGGATATAGCAGTTTTGTACCACTCTTTTAGTAGAATCTGCAAGTGGATGTTTGGAGAGCTAAGAGGCCAACACTGGAAAAGGAAATATCTTCACGTAAAAACTAGACGGAAGCATTCTCAGAAACTTCAATGGGCTTTACGCATTCAACTCACAGAATGCAATGTTCCTTTTGATAGCGCAGTTTTGAAACACTGTTTTGGTAGAATTTGCTAGAGGATGTTTGGAGCGATGTGAGGCCTTTGCTGGAAAAGGAAATATCTTCACATAGAACCTAGACAGAAGCATTCTCAGAAACTCCGTTGTGATGAGTGCATTCAAATCACAGACTTGAACCTTCGTTTTGAAAGAGCGGTTTTGAAACACTCTTTTTGTAGTATCTGCGAGTGGATATTTGGAGGGCTTTGAGTTCTACACTGCAAAAGCAAATATCTTCACTTAGAATCTAGACAGAAGAATTCTCAGAGATTTCCCTAGGCTCTCTGCATTCAACTCACAGGGTTGAACCTTCGTTTTGAAAGAGCGGTTTTGAAACACTCTTTTTGTAGAATCTGCAAGTGGATATTTGGAGCGCTTTGAGGCCTATGCTGGGAAATGAAATATCTTCACCTAAAAACTAGACGGAAGCATTCTCAGAAACTTCTTTGTGATGAGTGCATTCAACTCACAGAGTTGAAGCTTCCTTTTGATAGAGCAGTTTTGAAACACACTTTTAGCAGCATCTGAAAGTGGATATTTGGAGCGCATTGAGGCCAAAGCTGGAAAACGAAATCTCATCACATAAAAACTCGACAGAAGCATTCTCTGAAACTTCTTTGTGATGAGTGCGTTCAACTCACAGACTCGAACGTTTCTTTTGATAGAACAGTTTTGAAACACTCCTTTTGTAGAATCTGCAATTGTTTATTTGGAGCGCTTTGAGGCCTATGTTGGAAAAGGACATATCTTCACATCAAAAGTAGACAGACGCATTCTCAGAAACTTCTTTGTGATGAGTGCATTGAACTCACAGGGTTGAACCTACCTATTGATAGATAAGTTTTGAGAAACCCTTTTTGTAGAATCTGCAAGTGAATATTTGGCGCGATTTGAGGCCTATGATGAAAATGGAAATATCTTCACATGAAAACTAGACAGATGAATTCTCAGAAACGTCTCTGTGATGAGTGCATTCAACTAACAGACTTGAAGCCTCCTTTTGAAAGAACAGTTTCGAAACAATCCTTTTGTAGAATCTGCAAGTGGATATTTGCAGCGCTTTGAGGGCTATGCTGGAAAAGTAATATCTTCACCTAAAAACTAGACAGAAGCGTACTCAGAAACTTCTCTGTGATGTCTGCATTGAACTCACAGAGCTGAACCTTCCTTTTGATACAGAAGTTGTGAAACACTCTTTTCGTAGAATCTTCAAGTGGATGTATGGAGTGCTTTGAGGCCTATGCTGGAAAAGGAAATATCTTCACGTAGAAACTAGACAAAAGCATTCTCAGAAAGTTCCCTGTGCTTTGTGCATTCAACTCACAGAGTTGAACATTCCCTTTGATAGAGCAGTTTTGAAACACTCTTTTTGTAGAATCTGCAAGTGTATATTTGGAGAGCTTTGAGGCCTATGCTGCCAAAGGAAATATCATTGCACACAAACTAGATGGAAGCGTTCTCAGAAACTACTTTGTGATGAGTGCATTCAACTCGCAGGGTTGAACCTTCCTTTCGATAGACCAGTTTTGAAACGCTGTTTTTGTAGAATCCGCAAGTGGCTATTTGGAGCTCTTTGAGGCATATGCTGGAAAGGTTCATATCTTCACCTAAAAACTAGACAGAAGCATACTCAGAAACTTCTTTGTGATGTCTGCATTGAACTCACAGAGCTGAACCTTTCTTTTGATACAGAAGTTTTGAAACACTCTTTTCGTAGAATCTTCAAGTGGATGTATGGAGTGCTTTGAGGCCTATGCTGGAAAAGGAAATATCTTCACGTAGAAACTAGACAAACGCATTCTCAGAAAGTTCCCTGTGCTTTGTGCATTCAACTCACAGAGTTGAACACTCCCTTGGATAGAGCAGTTTTGAAACACTCTTTTTGTAGAATCTGCAAGTGGATATTTGGAGCGCTTTGAGGCCTATGCTGCCAAAGGAAATATCATTGCACACAAACTAGATGGAAGCGTTCTCAGAAACTTCTTTGTGATGCGTGCATTCAACTCGCAGAGTTGAACCTTCCTTTCGATAGACCAGTTTTGAAACGCTGTTTTTGTAGAATCCGCAAGTAGCTATTTGGAGCTCTTTGAGGCTTATGCTGGAAAAGGAAATATCTTCATCTACAAAGTAGACAGAAGCATTCTCAGAAACTTCTTTGTCATGTGGGGATTGAACTCACAGAGTTGAACATTCCTTTTCATAGAGCAGTTTTGCAACACTCTTTCTGTGGAAAGTGCAAGTGGATATTTGGTGCGATTGCGGCATCTATTGGATAAGGAAATACATTCAGATGAAAACAAGATACAACCATTCTCAGAAACTTCTTTGTGATGACTGCATTCTACTCACAGAGTTGAACCTTCCTCTTGATAAAACAGTTTTGAAACACTCTTTTTGTGGAATCTGCAAGTGGCTATTTGGAGCGCTTTGAGGCCTATGCTAGAAAAGGAAATATCTTCACATAAAACCTAGACAGAAGTATTCCCAGAAAGTTTTTCTGATGTGCGCAGTCAACTCACCGAGTTGAACCTTCCTTTCGATACAGCAGTTTTGAAACACTCTTTTTGTAGTGTCTGCGAGTGGATATTTGCAGTGCTTTGAGGGCTACACTGCAAAAGCAAATATCTTCACTTAGAATCTTGACAGAAGAATTCTCAGAGATTTCCCTAGGCTCTCTGCATTCAACCCACAGGGTTGAACCTTCCTTTTGATAGAACAGTTTTGAAACACTCTTGCGGTAGAATCTGCAAGTCGATATTTGGAACGTTTGGAGGCCTATCCTGGGAAAGGAAATATCTTCCCATCAAAACTAGATAGAAGCATTGTCAGAAACCTCTTTGTGATGTGCGCATTCCAGTCACAGAGTTGAAACTTCCTTTGGATATAACAGCTTTGAACCACTCTTTTAGTAGAATCTGCAAGTGGATGTTTGGAGAGCTAAGAGGCCAACACTGGAAAAGGAAATATCTTCACGTAAAAACTAGACGGAAGCATTCTCAGAAACTTCAATGGGCTTTACGCATTCAACTCACAGAATGCAATGTTCCTTTTGATAGCGCAGTTTTGAAACACTGTTTTGGTAGAATTTGCTAGAGGATGTTTGGAGCGATGTGAGGCCTTTGCTGGAAAAGGAAATATCTTCACATAGAACCTAGACATAAGCATTCTCAGAAACTCCTTTGTGATGAGTGCATTCAAATCACAGACTTGAACCTTCGTTTTGAAAGAGCGGTTTTGAAACACTCTTTTTGTAGAATCTGCAAGTGGATATTTGGAGCGCTTTGAGGCCTATGCTGGAAAATGAAATATCTTCAGCTAAAAACTAGACGGAAGCATTCTCAGAAACTTCTTTGTGATGAGTGCATTCAACTCACAGAGTTGAAGCTTCCTTTTGATAGAGCAGTTTTGAAACACTCTTTTAGCAGCATCTGAAAGTGGATATTTGGAGCGCTTTGAGGCCAATGCTGGAAAACGAAATCTCATCACATAAAAACTCGACAGAAGCATTCTCTGAAACTTCTTTGTGATGAGTGCATTCAACTCACAGACTCGAACGTTTCTTTTGATAGAACAGTTTAGAAACACTCCTTTTGTAGAATCTGCAAGTGTTTATTTGGAGCGCTTTGAGGCCTATGTTGGAAAAGGACATATCTTCACATCAAAAGTAGACAGACGCATTCTCAGAAACTTCTTTGTGATGAGTGCATTGAACTCACAGAGTTGAACCTACCTATTGATAGAGAAGTTTTGAAACACCCTTTTTGTAGAATCTGCAAGTGAATATTTGGCGCGATTAGAGGCCTATGCTGGAAATGGAAATATCTTCACATGAAAACTAGACAGATGAATTCTCAGAAACGTCTTTGTGATGAGTGCATTCAACTCACAGACTTGAAGCCTCCTTTTGAAAGAGCAGTTTCGAAACACTCTTTTTGTAGAATCTGCAAGTGGATATTTGGAGCGCTTTGAGGGCTATGCTGGAAAAGTTAATATCTTCACCTAAAAACTAGACAGAAGCCTACTCAGAAACTTCTCTGTTATGTCTGCATTGAACTCACAGAGCTGAAGCTTCCTTTTGATAGAGCAGTTTTGAAACACACTTTTAGCAGCATCTGAAAGTGGATATTTGGAGCGCTTTGAGGCCAATGCTGGAAAACGAAATCTCATCACATAAAAACTCGACAGAAGCATTCTCTGAAACTTCTTTGTGATGAGTGCATTCAACTCACAGACTCGAACGTTTCTTTTGATAGAACAGTTTTGAAACACTCCTTTTGTAGAATCTGCAATTGTTTATTTGGAGCGCTTTGAGGCCTATGTTGGAAAAGGACATATCTTCACATCAAAAGTAGACAGACGCATTCTCAGAAACTTCTTTGTGATGAGTGCATTGAACTCACAGAGTTGAACCTACCTATTGATAGATAAGTTTGAGAAACCCTTTTTGTAGAATCTGCAAGTGAATATTTGGCGCGATTTGAGGCCTATGCTGGAAATGGAAATATCTTCACATGAAAACTAGACAGATGAATTCTCAGAAACGTCTTTGTGATGAGTGCATTCAACTCACAGACTTGAAGCCTCCTTTTGAAAGAACAGTTTCGAAACAATCCTTTTGTAGAATCTGCAAGTGGATATTTGCAGCGCTTTGAGGGCTATGCTGGAAAAGTAATATCTTCACCTAAAAACTAGACAGAAGCGTCCTCAGAAACTTCTTTGTGATGTCTGCATTGAACTCACAGAGCTGAACCTTTCTTTTGATACAGAAGTTTTGAAACACTCTTTTCGTAGAATCTTCAAGTGGATGTATGGAGTGCTTTGAGGCCTATGCTGGAAAAGGAAATATCTTCACGTAGAAACTAGACAAAAGCATTCTCAGAAAGTTCCCTGTGCTTTGTGCATTCAACTCACAGAGTTGAACATTCCCTTTGATAGAGCAGTTTTGAAACACTCTTTTTGTAGAATCTGCAATTGGATATTTGGAGCGCTTTGAGGCCTATGCTGCCAAAGGAAATATCATTGCACACAAACTAGATGGAAGCGTTCTCAGAAACTACTTTGTGATGAGTGCATTCAACTCGCAGAGTTGAACCTTCCTTCCGATAGACCAGTTTTGAAACGCTGTTTTTGTAGAATCCGCAAGTGGCTATTTGGAGCTCTTTGAGGCTTATGCTGGAAAAGGAAATATCTTCATCTACAAAGTAGACAGAAGCATTCTCAGAAACTTCTTTGTCATGTGGGGATTGAACTCACAGAGTTCAACATTCCTTTTCATAGAGCAGTTTGGCAACACTCTTTTTGTGGAAAGTGCAAGTGGATATTTGGTGCGATGGCGGCATCTAGTGGATAAGGAAGTACATTCAGATGAAAACAAGATCGAACCATTCTCAGAAACTTCTTTGTGATGACTGCATTCTACTCACAGAGTTGAACCTTCCTTTTGATAGAACAGTTTTGAAACACTCTCTTTGTGGAATCTGCAAGTGGCTATTTGGAGCGCTTTGAGGCCTATGCTGGAAAAGGAAATATCTTCACATAAAACCTAGACAGAAGTATTCCCAGAAAGTTTTTCTGATGTGCGCATTCAACTCACCGAGTTGAACCTTCCTTTCGATACAGCAGTTTTGAAACACTCTTTTTGTAGTATCTGCGAGCGGATATTTGGAGTGCTTTGAGTGCTACACTGCAAAAGCAAATATCTTCACTTAGAATCTTGACAGAAGAATTCTCAGAGATTTCCCTAGGCTGTCTGCATTCAACTCACAGGGTTGAACCTTCCTTTTGATAGAACAGTTTTGAAACACTCTTGCGGTAGAATCTGCAAGTCGATATTTGGATGGTTTGGAGGCCTATCCTGGGAAAGGAAATATCTTCCCATCAAAACTAGATAGAAGCATTCTCCGAAACCTCTTTGTGATGTGCGCATTCAAGTCACAGAGTTGAAGCTTCCTTTGGATATAGCAGTTTTGAACCACTCTTTTAGTAGAATCTGCAAGTGGATGTTTGGAGAGCTAAGAGGCCAACACTGGAAAAGGAAATATCTTCACGTAAAAACTAGACGGCAGCATTCTCAGAAACTACAATGGGCTTTACGCATTCAACTCACAGAATGCAATGTTCCTTTTGATAGCGCAGATTTGAAACACTGTTTTGGTAGAATTTGCTAGAGGATGTTTGGAGCGATGTGAGGCCTTTGCTGGAAAAGGAAATATCTTCACATAGAACCTAGACAGAAGCATTCTCAGAAACTCCTTTGTGATGAGTGCATTCAAATCACAGACTTGAACCTTCGTTTTGAAAGAGCGGTTTTGAAACACTCTTTTTGTAGAATCTGCAAGTGGATATTTGGAGCGCTTTGAGGCCTATGCTGGAAAATGAAATATCTTCACGTAAAACCTAGAGAGAAGTATTCCCAGAAAGTTTTTCTGATGTGCGCATTCAACTCACCGAGTTGAACCTTCCTTTAGATACAGCAGTTTTGAAACACTCTTTTTGTAGTATCTGCGAGGGGATATTTGGAGTGCTTTGAGTGCTACCCTGCAAAAGCAAATATCTTCACTTAGAATCTAGACAGAATAATTCTCAGAGATTTCCCTATGCTCTCTGCATTCAACTCACAGGATTGAACCTTCCTTTTGATAGAACAGTTTTGAAACACTCTTGCGGTAGAATCTGCAAGTCGATATTTGGAGCGCTTTGAGGCCTATGCTGGAAAATGAAATATCTTCACCTAAAAACTAGACGGAAGCATTCTCAGAAACTTCTTTGTGATGAGTGCATTCAACTCACAGAGTTGAAGCTTCCTTTTGATAGAGCAGTTTTGAAACACTCTTTTGGCAGCATCTGAAAGTGGATAATTGGAGCGCTTTGAGGCCAATGCTGGAAAACGAAATCTCATCACATAAAAACTCGACAGAAGCATTCTCTGAAACTTCTTTGTGATGATTGCATTCAACTCACAGACTCGAACGTTTCTTTTGATAGAACAGTTTTGAAACACTCCTTTTGTAGAATCTGCAAGTGTTTATTTGGAGCGCTTTGAGGCCTATGTTGGAAAAGGACATATCTTCACATCAAAAGTAGGCAGACGCATTCGCAGAAACTTCTTTGTGATGAGTGCATTGAACTCACAGAGTTGAACCTACCTATTGATACAGAAGTTTTGAAACACCCTCTTTGTAGAATCTGCAAGTGAATATTTGGCGCGATTAGAGGCCTATGCTGGAAATGGAAATATCTTCACATGAAAACTAGACAGATGAATTCTCAGAAACGTCTTTGTGATGAGTGCATTCAACTAACAGACGTGAAGCCTGCTTTTGAAAGAGCCGTTTCGAAACACTCTTTTTGTAGAATCTGCAAGTGGATATTTGGAGCGCTTTGAGGGCTATGCTGGAAAAGTTAATATCTTCACCTAAAAACTAGACAGAAGCCTACTCAGAAACTTCTTTGTGATGTCTGCATTGAACTCACAGAGCTGAACCTTTCTTTTGATACGGAAGTTTTGAAACACTCTTTTCGTAGAATCTTCAAGTGGATGTATGGAGTGCTTTGAGGCCTATGCTGGAAAAGGAAATATCTTCACGTAGAAACTAGATAAAAGCATTCTCAGAAAGTTCCCTGTGCTTTGTGCATTCAACTCACAGAGTTGAACATTCCCTTTGATAGAGCAGTTTTGAAACACTCTTTTTGTAGAATCTGCAAGTGGATATTTGGAACGCTTTGAGGCCTATGCTGCCAAAGGAAATATCCTTGCACACAAACTAGATGGAAGCGTTCTCAGAAACTACTTTGTGATGAGTGCATTCAACTCGCAGAGTTGAACCTTCCTTTCGATAGACCAGTTTTGAAACGCTGTTTTTGTAGACTCCGCAAGTGGCTATTTGGAGCTCTTTGAGGCTTATGCTGGAAAAGGAAATATCTTCATCTACAAAGTAGACAGAAGCATTCTCAGAAACTTCTTTGTCATGTGGGGATTGAACTCACAGAGTTGAACATTCCTTTTCATAGAGCAGTTTGGCAACACTCTTTTTGTGGAAAGTGCAAGTGGATATTTGGTGCGATGGCGGCGTCTAGTGGATAAGGAAATACATTCAGATGAAAACAAGATCGAACCATTCTCAGAAACTTCTTTGTGATGACTGCATTTTACTCACAGAGTTGAACCTTCCTTTTGATAGAACAGTTTTGAAACACTCTCTTTGTGGAATCTGCAAGTGGCTATTTGGAGCGCTTTGAGGCCTATGCTGGAAAAGGAAATATCTTCACATAAAACCTAGACAGAAGTATTCCCAGAAAGTTTTTCTGATGTGCCCATTCAACTCACCGAGTTGAACCTTCCTTTCGATACAGCAGTTTTGAAACACTCTTTTTGTAGTATCTGCGAGCGGATATTTGGAGTGCTTTGAGTGCTACACTGCAAAAGCAAATATCTTCACTTAGAATCTAGACAGAAGAATTCTCAGAGATTTCCCTAGGCTCTCTGCATTCAACTCACAGGGTTGAACCCTCCTTTTGATAGAACAGTTTTGAAACACTCTTGTGGTAGAATCTGCAAGTCGATATTTGGAACGTTTGGAGGCCTATCCTGGGAAAGGAAATATCTTCCCATCAAAACTAGATAGAAGCATTCTCAGAAACGTCTTTCTGATGTGCGCATTCAAGTCACAGAGTTGAAGCTTCCTTTGGATATAGCAGTTTTGAACCACTCTTTTAGTAGAATCTGCAAGTGGATGTTTGGAGAGCTAAGAGGCCAACACTGGAAAAGGAAATATCTTCACGTAAAAACTAGACGGAAGCATTCTCAGAAACTTCAATGGGCTTTACGCATTCAACTCACAGAATGCAATGTTCCTTTTGATAGCGCAGTTTTGAAACACTGTTTTGGTAGAATTTGCTAGAGGATGTTTGGAGCGATGTGAGGCCTTTGCTGGAAAAGGAAATATCTTCACATAGAACCTAGACAGAAGCATTCTCAGAAACTCCGTTGTGATGAGTGCATTCAAATCACAGACTTGAACCTTCGTTTTGAAAGAGCGGTTTTGAAACACTCTTTTTGTAGTATCTGCGAGTGGATATTTGGAGGGCTTTGAGTTCTACACTGCAAAAGCAAATATCTTCACTTAGAATCTAGACAGAAGAATTCTCAGAGATTTCCCTAGGCTCTCTGCATTCAACTCACAGGGTTGAACCTTCGTTTTGAAAGAGCGGTTTTGAAACACTCTTTTTGTAGAATCTGCAAGTGGATATTTGGAGCGCTTTGAGGCCTATGCTGGGAAATGAAATATCTTCACCTAAAAACTAGACGGAAGCATTCTCAGAAACTTCTTTGTGATGAGTGCATTCAACTCACAGAGTTGAAGCTTCCTTTTGATAGAGCAGTTTTGAAACACACTTTTAGCAGCATCTGAAAGTGGATATTTGGAGCGCATTGAGGCCAAAGCTGGAAAACGAAATCTCATCACATAAAAACTCGACAGAAGCATTCTCTGAAACTTCTTTGTGATGAGTGCGTTCAACTCACAGACTCGAACGTTTCTTTTGATAGAACAGTTTTGAAACACTCCTTTTGTAGAATCTGCAATTGTTTATTTGGAGCGCTTTGAGGCCTATGTTGGAAAAGGACATATCTTCACATCAAAAGTAGACAGACGCATTCTCAGAAACTTCTTTGTGATGAGTGCATTGAACTCACAGGGTTGAACCTACCTATTGATAGATAAGTTTTGAGAAACCCTTTTTGTAGAATCTGCAAGTGAATATTTGGCGCGATTTGAGGCCTATGATGAAAATGGAAATATCTTCACATGAAAACTAGACAGATGAATTCTCAGAAACGTCTCTGTGATGAGTGCATTCAACTAACAGACTTGAAGCCTCCTTTTGAAAGAACAGTTTCGAAACAATCCTTTTGTAGAATCTGCAAGTGGATATTTGCAGCGATTTGAGGGCTATGCTGGAAAAGTAATATCTTCACCTAAAAACTAGACAGAAGCGTCCTCAGAAACTTCTCTGTGATGTCTGCATTGAACTCACAGAGCTGAACCTTCCTTTTGATACAGAAGTTGTGAAACACTCTTTTCGTAGAATCTTCAAGTAGATGTATGGAGTGCTTTGAGGCCTATGCTGGAAAAGGAAATATCTTCACGTAGAAACTAGACAAAAGCATTCTCAGAAAGTTCCCTGTGCTTTGTGCATTCAACTCAAAGAGTTGAACATTCCCTTTGATAGAGCAGTTTTGAAACACTCTTTTTGTAGAATCTGCAGGTGTATATTTGGAGAGCTTTGAGGCCTATGCTGCCAAAGGAAATATCATTGCACACAAACTAGATGGAAGCGTTCTCAGAAACTACTTTGTGATGAGTGCATTCAACTCGCAGGGTTGAACCTTCCTTTCAATAGACCAGTTTTGAAACGCTGTTTTTGTAGAATCCGCAAGTGGCTATTTGGAGCTCTTTGAGGCATATGCTGGAAAGGTTCATATCTTCACCTAAAAACTAGACAGAAGCATACTCAGAAACTTCTTTGTGATGTCTGCATTGAACTCACAGAGCTGAACCTTTCTTTTGATACAGAAGTTTTGAAACACTCTTTTCGTAGAATCTTCAAGTGGATGTATGGAGTGCTTTGAGGCCTATGCTGGAAAAGGAAATATCTTCACGTAGAAACTAGACAAACGCATTCTCAGAAAGTTCCCTGTGCTTTGTGCATTCAACTCACAGAGTTGAACACTCCCTTGGATAGAGCAGTTTTGAAACACTCTTTTTGTAGAATCTGCAAGTGGATATTTGGAGCGCTTTGAGGCCTATGCTGCCAAAGGAAATATCATTGCACACAAACTAGATGGAAGCGTTCTCAGAAACTTCTTTGTGATGAGTGCATTCAACTCGCAGAGTTGAACCTTCCTTTCGATAGACCAGTTTTGAAACGCTGTTTTTGTAGAATCCGCAAGTAGCTATTTGGAGCTCTTTGAGGCTTATGCTGGAAAAGGAAATATCTTCATCTACAAAGTAGACAGAAGCATTCTCAGAAACTTCTTTGTCATGTGGGGATTGAACTCACAGAGTTGAACATTCCTTTTCATAGAGCAGTTTTGCAACACTCTTTCTGTGGAAAGTGCAAGTGGATATTTGGTGCGATTGCGGCATCTAGTGGATAAGGAAATACATTCAGATGAAAACAAGATACAACCATTCTCAGAAACTTCTTTGTGATGACTGCATTCTACTCACAGAGTTGAACCTTCCTTTTGATAGAACAGTTTTGAAACACTCTCTTTGTGGAATCTGCAAGTGGCTATTTGGAGCGCTTTGAGGCCTATGCTGGAAAAGGAAATATCTTCACATAAAACCTAGACAGAAGTATTCCCAGAAAGTTTTTCTGATGTGCGCATTCAACTCACCGAGTTGAACCTTCCTTTAGATACAGCAGTTTTGAAACACTCTTTTTGTAGTATCTGCGAGCGGATATTTGGAGTGCTTTGAGTGCTACACTGCAAAAGCAAATATCTTCACTTAGAATCTAGACAGAAGAATTCTCAGAGATTTCCCTGGGCTCTCTGCATTCAACTCACACGGTTGAACCTTCCTTTTGATAGAACAGTTTTGAAACACTCTTGCGGTAGAAGCTGCAAGTCGATATTTGGAAGGTTTGGAGGCCTATCCTGGGAAAGGAAATATCTTCCCATCAAAACTAGATAGAAGCATTCTCAGAAACCTCTTTGTGATGTGCGCATTCAAGTCACAGAGTTGAAGCTTCCTTTGGATATAGCAGTTTTGAACCACTCTTTTAGTAGAATCTGCAAGTGGATGTTTGGAGAGCTAAGAGGCCAACACTGGAAAAGGAAATATCTTCACGTAAAAACTAGACGGAAGCATTCTCAGAAACTTCAATGGGCTTTACGCATTCAACTCACAGAATGCAATGTTCCTTTTGAGAGCGCAGTTTTGAAACACTGTTTTGGTAGAATTTGCTAGAGGATGTTTGGAGCGATGTGAGGCCTTTGCTGGAAAAGGAAATATCTTCACATAGAACCTAGACAGAAGCATTCTCAGAAACTCCTTTGTGATGAGTGCATTCAAATCACAGACTTGAACCTTCGTTTTGAAAGAGCGGTTTTGAAACACTCTTTTTGTAGAATCTGCAAGTGGATATTTGGAGCGCTTTGAGGCCTATGCTGGAAAATGAAATATCTTCACCTAAAAACTAGACGGAAGCATTCTCAGAAACTTCTTTGTGATGAGTGCATTCAACTCACAGAGTTGAAGCTTCCTTTTGATAGAGCAGTTTTGAAACACTCTTTTAGCACCATCTGAAAGTGGATATTTGGAGCGCTTTGAGGCCAATGCTGGAAAACGAAATCTCATCACATAAAAACTCGACAGAAGCATTCTCTGAAACTTCTTTGTGATGAGTGCATTCAACTCACAGACTCGAACGTTTCTTTTGATAGAGCAGTTTAGAAACACTCCTTTTGTAGAATCTGCAAGTGTTTATTTGGAGCGCTCTGAGGCCTATGTTGGAAAAGGACATATCTTCACATCAAAAGTAGACAGACGCATTCTCAGAAACTCCTTTGTGATGAGTGCATTGAACTCACAGAGTTGAACCTACCTATTGATAGAGAAGTTTTGAAACACCCTTTTTGTAGAATCTGCAAGTGAATATTTGGCGCGATTAGAGGCCTATGCTGGAAATGGAAATATCTTCACATGAAAACTAGACAGATGAATTCTCAGAAACGTCTTTGTGATGAGTGCATTCAACTCACAGACTTGAAGCCTCCTTTTGAAAGAGCAGTTTCAAAACACTCTTTTTGTAGAATCTGCAAGTGGATATTTGGAGCGCTTTGAGGGCTATGCTGGAAAAGTTCATATCTTCACCTAAAAGCTAGACAGAAGCCTACTCAGAAACTTCTTTGTTATGTCTGCATTGAACTCACAGAGCTGAACCTTTCTTTTGATACAGAAGTTTTGAAACACTCTTTTCGTAGAATCTTCAAGTGGATGTATGGAGTGCTTTGAGGCCTGTGCTGGAAAAGGAAATATCTTGACGTAGAAACTAGATAAAAGCATTCTCAGAAGGTACCCTGTGCTTTGTGCATTCAACTCACAGAGTTGAACATTCCCTTTGATAGAGCAGTTTTGAAACACTCTTTTTGTAGAATCTGCAAGTGGATATTTGGAGCGCTTTGAGGCCTATGCTGCCAAAGGAAATATCCTTGCACACAAACTAGATGGAAGCGTTCTCAGAAACTACTTTGTGATGAGTGCATTCAATTCGCAGAGTTGAACCTTCCTTTCGATAGACCAGTTTTGAAACGCTGTTTTTGTAGAATCCGCAAGTGGCTATTTGGAGCTCTTTGAGGCTTATGCTGGAAAAGGAAATATCTTCATCTACAAAGTAGACAGAAGCATTCTCAGAAACTTCTTTGTCATGTGGGGATTGAACTCACAGAGTTGAACATTCCTTTTCACAGAGCAGTTTGGCAACACTCTTTTAGTGGAAAGTGCAAGTGGATACTTGGTGCGATGGCGGCATCTAGTGGATAAGGAAATACATTCAGATGAAAACAAGATCGAACCATTCTCAGAAACTTCTTTGTGATGACTGCATTCTACTCACAGAGTTGAACCTTCCTTTTGATAGAACAGTTTTGAAACACTCTCTTTGTGGGATCTGCAAGAGGCTATTTGGAGCGCTTTGAGGCCTATGCTGGAAAAGGAAATATCTTCACATAAAACCTAGACAGAAGTATTCCCAGAAAGTTTTCCTGATTTGCGCATTCAACTCACCGAGTTGAACCTTCCTTTCGATACAGCAGTTTTGAAACACTCTTTTTGTAGTATCTGCGAGCGGATATTTGGAGTGCTTTGAGTGCTACACTGCAAAAGCAAATATCTTCACTTAGAATCTAGACAGAAGAATTCTCAGAGATTTCCCTAGGCTGTCTGCATTCAACTCACAGGGTTGAACCTTCCTTTTGATAGAACAGTTTTGAAACACTCTTGCGGTAGAAGCTGCAAGTCGATATTTGGAACGTTTCGAGGCCTATCCTGGGAAAGGAAATATCTTCCCATCAAAACTAGATAGAAGCATTCTCAGAAACCTCTTTGTGATGTGCGCATTCCAGTCACAGAGTTGAAGCTTCCTTTGGATATAGCAGTTTTGAACCACTCTTTTAGTAGAATCTGCAAGTGGATGTTTGGAGAGCTAAGAGGCCAACACTGGAAAAGGAAATATCTTCACGTAACAACTAGACGGAAGCATTCTCAGAAACTTCAATGGGCTTTACGCATTCAACTCACAGAATGCAATGTTCCTTTTGAGAGCGCAGTTTTAAAACACTGTTTTTGTAGAATTTGCTAGAGGATGTTTGGAGCGATGTGAGGCCTTTGCTGGAAAAGGAAATATCTTCACATAGAACCTAGACAGAAGCATTCTCAGAAACTCCTTTGTGATGAGTGCATTCAAATCACAGACTTGAACCTTCGTTTTGAAAGAGCGGTTTTGAAACACTCTTTTTGTAGAATCTGCAAGTGGATATTTGGAGCGCTTTGAGGCCTACGCTGGAAAATGAAATATCTTCACCTAAAAACTAGACGGAAGCATTCTCAGAAACTTCTTTGTGATGAGTGCGTTCAACTCACAGAGTTGAAGCATCCTTTTGATAGAGCAGTTTTGAAACACTCTTTTAGCAGCATCTGAAAGTGGATATTTGGAGCGCTTTGAGGCCAGTGCTGGAAAAGGAAATCTCATCACATAAAAACTCGACAGAAGCATTCTCTGAAACTTCTTTGTGATGAGTGCATTCAACTCACAGACTCGAACGTTTCTTTTGATAGAACAGTTTTGAAACACTCCTTTTGTAGAATCTGCAAGTGTTTATTTGGAGCGCTTTGAGGCCTATGTTCGAAAAGGACATATCTTCACATCAAAAGTAGACACACGCATTCTCAGAAACTTCTTTGTGATGAGTGCATTGAACTCACAGCTTTGAACCTACCTATTGATAGAGAAGTTTTGAAACACCCTTTTTGTAGAATCTGCAAGTGAATATTTGGCGCGATTAGAGGCCTATGCTGGAAATGGAAATATCTTCACATGAAAACTAGACAGATGAATTCTCAGAAACGTCTTTGTGATGAGTGCATTCAACTCACAGACTTGAAGCCTCCTTTTGAAAGAACAGTTTCGAAACACTCTTTTTGTAGAATCTGCAAGTGGATATTTGGAGCGCTTTGAGGGCTATGCTGGAAAAGTAATATCTTCACCTAAAAACTAGACAGAAGCGTACTCAGAAACGTCTTTGTGACGTCTGCATTGAACTCACAGAGCTGAACCTTTCTTTTGATACAGAAGTTTTGAAACACTCTTTTCGTAGAATCTTCAAGTGGATGTATGGAGTGCTTTGAGGCCTATGCTGGAAAAGGAAATATCTTCACGTAGAAACTAGACAAAAGCATTCTCAGAAAGTTCCCTGTGCTTTGTGCATTCAACTCACAGAGTTGAACCTTCCTTTTGATAGAACAGTTTTGAAACACTCTCTTTGTGGGATCTGCAAGTGGCTATTTGGAGCGCTTTGAGGCCTACGCTGGAAAAGGAAATATCTTCACATAAAACCTAGACAGAAGTATTCCCAGAAAGTTTTTCTGAAGTGCGCGTTCAACTCACCGAGTTGAACCTTCCTTTCGATACAGCAGTTTTGAAACACTCTTTTTGTAGTATCTGCGAGCGGATATTTGGAGTGCTTTGAGTGCTACACTGCAAAAGCAAATATCTTCACTTAGAATCTAGACAGAAGAATTTTCAGAGATTTCCCTAGGCTGTCTGCATTCAACTCACAGGGTTGAACCTTCCTTTTGATAGAACAGTTTTGAAACACTCTTGCGGTAGAAGCTGCAAGTCGATATTTGGAAGGTTTGGAGGCCTATCCTGGGAAAGGAAATATCTTCCCATCAAAACTAGATAGAAGCATTCTCAGAAACGTCTTTGTGATGTGCGCATTCAAGTCACAGAGTTGAAGCTTCCTTTGGATATAGCAGTTTTGAACCACTCTTTTAGTAGAATCTGCAAGTGGATGTTTGGAGAGCTAAGAGGCCAACACTGGAAAAGGAAATATCTTCACGTAAAAACTAGACGGAAGCATTCTCAGAAACTTCAATGGGCTTTACGCATTCAACTCACAGAATGCAATGTTCCTTTTGATAGCGCAGTTTTGAAACACTGTTTTGGTAGAATTTGCTAGAGGATGTTTGGAGCGATGTGAGGCCTTTGCTGGAAAAGGAAATATCTTCACATAGAACCTAGACAGAAGCATTCTCAGAAACTCCTTTGTGATGAGTGCATTCAAATCACAGACTTGAACCTTCGTTTTGAAAGAGCGGTTTTGAAACACTCTTTTTGTAGAATCTGCAAGTGGATATTTGGAGCGCTTTGAGGCCTATGCTGGAAAATGAAATATCTTCAGCTAAAAACTAGACGGAAGCATTCTCAGAAACTTCTTTGTGATGAGTGCATTCAACTCACAGAGTTGAAGCTTCCTTTTGATAGAGCAGTTTTGAAACACTCTTTTAGCAGCATCTGAAAGTGGATATTTGGAGCGCTTTGAGGCCAATGCTGGAAAACGAAATCTCATCACATAAAAACTCGACAGAAGCATTCTCTGAAACTTCTTTGTGATGAGTGCATTCAACTCACAGACTCGAACGTTTCTTTTGATAGAACAGTTTAGAAACACTCCTTTTGTAGAATCTGCAAGTGTTTATTTGGAGCGCTTTGAGGCCTATGTTGGAAAAGGACATATCTTCACATCAAAAGTAGACAGACGCATTCTCAGAAACTTCTTTGTGATGAGTGCATTGAACTCACAGAGTTGAACCTACCTATTGATAGAGAAGTTTTGAAACACCCTTTTTGTAGAATCTGCAAGTGAATATTTGGCGCGATTAGAGGCCTATGCTGGAAATGGAAATATCTTCACATGAAAACTAGACAGATGAATTCTCAGAAACGTCTTTGTGATGAGTGCATTCAACTCACAGACTTGAAGCCTCCTTTTGAAAGAGCAGTTTCGAAACACTCTTTTTGTAGAATCTGCAAGTGGATATTTGGAGCGCTTTGAGGGCTATGCTGGAAAAGTTAATATCTTCACCTAAAAACTAGACAGAAGCCTACTCAGAAACTTCTCTGTTATGTCTGCATTGAACTCACAGAGCTGAAGCTTCCTTTTGATAGAGCAGTTTTGAAACACACTTTTAGCAGCATCTGAAAGTGGATATTTGGAGCGCTTTGAGGCCAATGCTGGAAAACGAAATCTCATCACATAAAAACTCGACAGAAGCATTCTCTGAAACTTCTTTGTGATGAGTGCATTCAACTCACAGACTCGAACGTTTCTTTTGATAGAACAGTTTTGAAACACTCCTTTTGTAGAATCTGCAATTGTTTATTTGGAGCGCTTTGAGGCCTATGTTGGAAAAGGACATATCTTCACATCAAAAGTAGACAGACGCATTCTCAGAAACTTCTTTGTGATGAGTGCATTGAACTCACAGAGTTGAACCTACCTATTGATAGATAAGTTTGAGAAACCCTTTTTGTAGAATCTGCAAGTGAATATTTGGCGCGATTTGAGGCCTATGCTGGAAATGGAAATATCTTCACATGAAAACTAGACAGATGAATTCTCAGAAACGTCTTTGTGATGAGTGCATTCAACTCACAGACTTGAAGCCTCCTTTTGAAAGAACAGTTTCGAAACAATCCTTTTGTAGAATCTGCAAGTGGATATTTGCAGCGCTTTGAGGGCTATGCTGGAAAAGTAATATCTTCACCTAAAAACTAGACAGAAGCGTCCTCAGAAACTTCTTTGTGATGTCTGCATTGAACTCACAGAGCTGAACCTTTCTTTTGATACAGAAGTTTTGAAACACTCTTTTCGTAGAATCTTCAAGTGGATGTATGGAGTGCTTTGAGGCCTATGCTGGAAAAGGAAATATCTTCACGTAGAAACTAGACAAAAGCATTCTCAGAAAGTTCCCTGTGCTTTGTGCATTCAACTCACAGAGTTGAACATTCCCTTTGATAGAGCAGTTTTGAAACACTCTTTTTGTAGAATCTGCAAGTGGATATTTGGAGCGCTTTGAGGCCTATGCTGCCAAAGGAAATATCATTGCACACAAACTAGATGGAAGCGTTCTCAGAAACTACTTTGTGATGAGTGCATTCAACTCGCAGAGTTGAACCTTCCTTCCGATAGACCAGTTTTGAAACGCTGTTTTTGTAGAATCCGCAAGTGGCTATTTGGAGCTCTTTGAGGCTTATGCTGGAAAAGGAAATATCTTCATCTACAAAGTAGACAGAAGCATTCTCAGAAACTTCTTTGTCATGTGGGGATTGAACTCACAGAGTTCAACATTCCTTTTCATAGAGCAGTTTGGCAACACTCTTTTTGTGGAAAGTGCAAGTGGATATTTGGTGCGATGGCGGCATCTAGTGGATAAGGAAATACATTCAGATGAAAACAAGATCGAACCATTCTCAGAAACTTCTTTGTGATGACTGCATTCTACTCACAGAGTTGAACCTTCCTTTTGATAGAACAGTTTTGAAACACTCTCTTTGTGGAATCTGCAAGTGGCTATTTGGAGCGCTTTGAGGCCTATGCTGGAAAAGGAAATATCTTCACATAAAACCTAGACAGAAGTATTCCCAGAAAGTTTTTCTGATGTGCGCATTCAACTCACCGAGTTGAACCTTCCTTTCGATACAGCAGTTTTGAAACACTCTTTTTGTAGTATCTGCGAGCGGATATTTGGAGTGCTTTGAGTGCTACACTGCAAAAGCAAATATCTTCACTTAGAATCTTGACAGAAGAATTCTCAGAGATTTCCCTAGGCTGTCTGCATTCAACTCACAGGGTTGAACCTTCCTTTTGATAGAACAGTTTTGAAACACTCTTGCGGTAGAATCTGCAAGTCGATATTTGGAAGGTTTGGAGGCCTATCCTGGGAAAGGAAATATCTTCCCATCAAAACTAGATAGAAGCATTCTCAGAAACCTCTTTGTGATGTGCGCATTCAAGTCACAGAGTTGAAGCTTCCTTTGGATATAGCAGTTTTGAACCACTCTTTTAGTAGAATCTGCAAGTGGATGTTTGGAGAGCTAAGAGGCCAACACTGGAAAAGGAAATATCTTCACGTAAAAACTAGACGGCAGCATTCTCAGAAACTACAATGGGCTTTACGCATTCAACTCACAGAATGCAATGTTCCTTTTGATAGCGCAGATTTGAAACACTGTTTTGGTAGAATTTGCTAGAGGATGTTTGGAGCGATGTGAGGCCTTTCCTGGAAAAGGAAATATCTTCACATAGAACCTAGACAGAAGCATTCTCAGAAACTCCTTTGTGATGAGTGCATTCAAATCACAGACTTGAACCTTCGTTTTGAAAGAGCGGTTTTGAAACACTCTTTTTGTAGAATCTGCAAGTGGATATTTGGAGCGCTTTGAGGCCTATGCTGGAAAATGAAATATCTTCACGTAAAACCTAGACAGAAGTATTCCCAGAAAGTTTTTCTGATGTGCGCATTCAACTCACCGAGTTGAACCTTCCTTTAGATACAGCAGTTTTGAAACACTCTTTTTGTAGTATCTGCGAGGGGATATTTGGAGTGCTTTGAGTGCTACCCTGCAAAAGCAAATATCTTCACTTAGAATCTAGACAGAATAATTCTCAGAGATTTCCCTATGCTCTCTGCATTCAACTCACAGGATTGAACCTTCCTTTTGATAGAACAGTTTTGAAACACTCTTGCGGTAGAATCTGCAAGTCGACATTTGGAGCGCTTTGAGGCCTATGCTGGAAAATGAAATATCTTCACCTAAAAACTAGACGGAAGCATTCTCAGAAACTTCTTTGTGATGAGTGCATTCAACTCACAGAGTTGAAGCTTCCTTTTGATAGAGCAGTTTTGAAACACTCTTTTGGCAGCATCTGAAAGTGGATAATTGGAGCGCTTTGAGGCCAATGCTGGAAAACGAAATCTCATCACATAAAAACTCGACAGAAGCATTCTCTGAAACTTCTTTGTGATGATTGCATTCAACTCACAGACTCGAACGTTTCTTTTGATAGAACAGTTTTGAAACACTCCTTTTGTAGAATCTGCAAGTGTTTATTTGGAGCGCTTTGAGGCCTATGTTGGAAAAGGACATATCTTCACATCAAAAGTAGGCAGACGCATTCGCAGAAACTTCTTTGTGATGAGTGCATTGAACTCACAGAGTTGAACCTACCTATTGATAGAGAAGTTTTGAAACACCCTTTTTGTAGAATCTGCAAGTGAATATTTGGCGCGATTAGAGGCCTATGCTGGAAATGGAAATATCTTCACATGAAAACTAGACAGATGAATTCTCAGAAACGTCTTTGTGATGAGTGCATTCAACTAACAGACGTGAAGCCTGCTTTTGAAAGAGCCGTTTCGAAACACTCTTTTTGTAGAATCTGCAAGTGGATATTTGGAGCGCTTTGAGGGCTATGCTGGAAAAGTTAATATCTTCACCTAAAAACTAGACAGAAGCCTACTCAGAAACTTCTTTGTGATGTCTGCATTGAACTCACAGAGCTAAACCTTTCTTTTGATACAGAAGTTTTGAAACACTCTTTTCGTAGAATCTTCAAGTGGATGTATGGAGTGCTTTGAGGCCTATGCTGGAAAAGGAAATATCTTCACGTAGAAACTAGACAAAAGCATTCTCAGAAAGTTCCCTGTGCTTTGTGCATTCAACTGACGCAGTTGGACACGCCCTTGGATAGAGCAGTTTTGAAACACTCTTTTTGTAGAATCTGCAAGTGGATATTTGGAGCGCTTTGAGGCCTATGCTGCCAAAGGAAATATCATTGCACACAAACTAGATGGAAGCGTTCTCAGAAACTACTTTGTGATGAGTGCATTCAACTCGCAGAGTTGAACCTTCCTTTCGATAGACCAGTTTTGAAACGCTGTTTTTGTAGAATCCGCAAGTGGCTATTTGGAGCTCTTTGAGGCTTATGCTGGAAAAGGAAATATCTTCAACTACAAAGTAGACAGAAGCATTCTCAGAAACTTCTTTGTCATGTGGGGATTGAACTCACAGAGTTGAACATTCCTTTTCATAGAGCAGTTTTGCAACACCCTTTCGGTGGAAAGTGAAAGTGCTTATTTGGTGTGATGGCGGCATCTAGTGTATAAGGAAATACATTCAAATGAAAACAAGATCGAAAAATTCTCAGAAACTTGTTTGTGATGACTGCATTCTACTCACAGAGTTGAACCTTCCTTTTGATAGAACAGTTTTGAAACACTCTTTTTGTGGAATCTGCAAGTGGCTATTTGGAGCGCTTTGAGGCCTATGCTGGAAAAGGAAATATCTTCACATAAAACCTAGACAGAAGTATTCCCAGAAAGTTTTTCTGATGTGCGCATTCAACTCACCGAGTTGAACCTTCCTTTCGATACAGCAGTTTTGAAACACTCTTTTTGTAGTGTCTGCGAGTGGATATTTGGAGTGCTTTGAGTGCTACAATGCAGAAGCAAATATCTTCACTTAGAATCTAGACAGAAGAATTCTCAGAGACTTCCCTGGGCTCTCTGCATTCAACTCACAGAGTTGAACCTTCCTTTTGATAGAACAGTTTTGAAACACTCTTGTGGTAGAATCTGCAAGTCGATATTTGGAACGTTTGGAGGCCTATCCTGGGAAAGGAAATATCTTCCCATCAAAACTAGATAGAAGCATTCTCAGAAACGTCTTTGTGATGTGCGCATTCAAGTCACAGAGTTGAAGCTTCCTTTGGATATAGCAGTTTTGAACCACTCTTTTAGTAGAATCTGCAAGTGGATGTTTGGAGAGCTAAGAGGCCAACACTGGAAAAGGAAACATCTTTACGTAAAAACTAGACGGAAGCATTCTCAGAAACTTCAATGGGCTTTCGGCATTCAACTCACAGAATGCAATGTTCCTTTTGAGAGCGCAGTTTTAAAACACTGTTTTTGTAGAATTTGCTAGAGGATGTTTGGAGCGATGTGAGGCCTTTGCTGGAAAAGGAAATATCTTCACATACAACCTAGACAGAAGCATTCTCAGAAACTCCTTTGTGATGAGTGCATTCGAATCACAGACTTGAACCTTCGTTTTGTTAGAGCGGTTTTGAAACACTCTTTTTGTAGAATCTGCAAGTGGATATTTGGAGCGTTTTGAGGCCTATGCTGGAAAATGAAATATCTTCACCTAAAAACCAGACGGAAGCATTCTCAGAAACTTCTTTGTGATGAGTGCATTCAACTCACAGAGTTAAAGCTTCCTTTTGATAGAGCAGTTTTGAAACACTCTTTTAGCAGCATCTGAAAGTGGGTATTTGGAGCGCTTTGAGGCCAAGGCTGGAAAACGAAATATCATCACATAAAAACTCGACAGAAGCATTCTCTGAATCTTCTTTGTGATGAGTGCGTTCAACTCACAGACTCGAGCGTTTCTTTTGATAGAACAGTTTTGAAACACTCCTTTTGTAGAATCTGCAAGTGTTTATTTGGAGCGCTTTGAGGCCTATGTTGGAAAAGGACATATCTTCACATCAAAAGTACACAGACGCATTCTCAGAAACTTCTTTGTGATGAGTGCATTGAACTCGCAGAGTTGAACCTACTTATTGATAGAGAAGTTTTGAAACACCCTTTTTGTAGAATCTGCAAGTGAATATTTGGTGCGATTTGAGGCCTATGCTGGAAATGGAAATATCTTCACATGAAAACTAGACAGATGAATTCTCAGAAACGCCTTTGTGATGAGTGCATTCAACTAACAGACTTGAAGCCTCCTTTTGAAAGAACAGTTTCGAAACACTCTTTTTGTAGAATCTGCAAGTGGATATTTGCAGCGATTTGAGGGCTATGCTGCAAAAGTAATATCTTCACCTAAAAACTAGACAGAAGCGAACTCAGAAACTTCTTTGTGACGTCTGCATTGAACTCACAGAGCTGAACCTTTCTTTTGATACAGAAGTTTTGAAACACTCTTTTCGTAGAATCTTCAAGTTGATGTATGGAGTGCTTTGAGGCCTATGCTGGAAAAGCAAATATCTTCACGTAGAAACTAGACAAAAGCATTCTCAGAAAGTTCCCTGTGCTTTGTGCATTCAACTCACAGAGTTGAACATTCCCTTTGATAGAGCAGTTTTGAAACACTCTTTTTGTAGAATCTGCAAGTGGATATTTGGAGCGCTTTGAGGCCTATGCTGCCAAAGGAAATATCATTGCACACAAACTAGATGGAAGCGTTCTCAGAAACTACTTTGTGATGAGTGCATTCAACTCGCAGAGTTGAACCTTCCTTTCGATAGACCAGTTTTGAAACGCTGTTTTTGTAGAATCCGCAAGTGGCTATTTGGAGCTCTTTGAGGCTTATGCTGGAAAAGGAAATATCTTCATCTACAAAGTAGACAGAAGCATTCTCAGAAACTTCTTTGTCATGTGGGGATTGAACTCACAGAGTTCAACATTCCTTTTCATAGAGCAGTTTGGCAACACTCTTTTTGTGGAAAGTGCAAGTGGATATTTGGTGCGATGGCGGCATCTAGTGGATAAGGAAATACATTCAGATGAAAACAAGATCGAACCATTCTCAGAAACTTCTTTGTGATGACTGCATTCTACTCACAGAGTTGAACCTTCCTTTTGATAGAACAGTTTTGAAACACTCTCTTTGTGGAATCTGCAAGTGGCTATTTGGAGCGCTTTGAGGCCTATGCTGGAAAAGGAAATATCTTCACATAAAACCTAGACAGAAGTATTCCCAGAAAGTTTTTCTGATGTGCGCATTCAACTCACCGAGTTGAACCTTCCTTTAGATACAGCAGTTTTGAAACACTCTTTTTGTAGTATCTGCGAGCGGATATTTGGAGTGCTTTGAGTGCTACACTGCAAAAGCAAATATCTTCACTTAGAATCTAGACAGAAGAATTCTCAGAGATTTCCCTGGGCTCTCTGCATTCAACTCACAGGGTTGAACCTTCCTTTTGATAGAACAGTTTTGAAACACTCTTGCGGTAGAAAATGCAAGTCGATATTTGGAAGGTTTGGAGGCCTATCCTGGGAAAGGAAATATCTTCCCATCAAAACTAGATAGAAGCATTCTCAGAAACCTCTTTGTGATGTGCGCATTCAAGTCACAGAGTTGAAGCTTCCTTTGGATATAGCAGTTTTGAACCACTCTTTTAGTAGAATCTGCAAGTGGATGTTTGGAGAGCTAAGAGGCCAACACTGGAAAAGGAAATATCTTCACGTAAAAACTAGACGGAAGCATTCTCAGAAACTTCAATGGGCTTTACGCATTCAACTCACAGAATGCAATGTTCCTTTTGAGAGCGCAGTTTTGAAACACTGTTTTGGTAGAATTTGCTAGAGGATGTTTGGAGCGATGTGAGGCCTTTGCTGGAAAAGGAAATATCTTCACATAGAACCTAGACAGAAGCATTCTCAGAAACTCCTTTGTGATGAGTGCATTCAAATCACAGACTTGAACCTTCGTTTTGAAAGAGCGGTTTTGAAACACTCTTTTTGTAGAATCTGCAAGTGGATATTTGGAGCGCTTTGAGGCCTATGCTGGAAAATGAAATATCTTCACCTAAAAACTAGACGGAAGCATTCTCAGAAACTTCTTTGTGATGAGTGCATTCAACTCACAGAGTTGAAGCTTCCTTTTGATAGAGCAGTTTTGAAACACTCTTTTAGCAGCATCTGAAAGTGGATATTTGGAGCGCTTTGAGGCCAATGCTGGAAAACGAAATCTCATCACATAAAAACTCGACAGAAGCATTCTCTGAAACTTCTTTGTGATGAGTGCATTCAACTCACAGACTCGAACGTTTCTTTTGATAGAGCAGTTTAGAAACACTCCTTTTGTAGAATCTGCAAGTGTTTATTTGGAGCGCTTTGAGGCCTATGTTGGAAAAGGACATATCTTCACATCAAAAGTAGACAGACGCATTCTCAGAAACTCCTTTGTGGTGAGTGCATTGAACTCACAGAGTTGAACCTACCTATTGATAGAGAAGTTTTGAAACACCCTTTTTGTAGAATCTGCAAGTGAATATTTGGCGCGATTAGAGGCCTATGCTGGAAATGGAAATATCTTCACATGAAAACTAGACAGATGAATTCTCAGAAACGTCTTTGTGATGAGTGCATTCAACTCACAGACTTGAAGCCTCCTTTTGAAAGAGCAGTTTCGAAACACTCTTTTTGTAGAATCTGCAAGTGGATATTTGGAGCGCTTTGAGGGCTATGCTGGAAAAGTTCATATCTTCACCTAAAAGCTAGACAGAAGCCTACTCAGAAACTTCTTTGTTATGTCTGCATTGAACTCACAGAGCTGAACCTTTCTTTTGATACAGAAGTTTTGAAACACTCTTTTCGTAGAATCTTCAAGTGGATGTATGGAGTGCTTTGAGGCCTGTGCTGGAAAAGGAAATATCTTCACGTAGAAACTAGATAAAAGCATTCTCAGAAGGTTCCCTGTGCTTTGTGCATTCAACTCACAGAGTTGAACATTCCCTTTGATAGAGCAGTTTTGAAACACTCTTTTTGTAGAATCTGCAAGTGGATATTTGGAGCGCTTTGAGGCCTATGCTGCCAAAGGAAATATCCTTGCACACAAACTAGATGGAAGCGTTCTCAGAAACTACTTTGTGATGAGTGCATTCAATTCGCAGAGTTGAACCTTCCTTTCGATAGACCAGTTTTGAAACGCTGTTTTTGTAGACTCCGCAAGTGGCTATTTGGAGCTCTTTGAGGCTTATGCTGGAAAAGGAAATATCTTCATCTACAAAGTAGACAGAAGCATTCTCAGAAACTTCTTTGTCATGTGGGGATTGAACTCACAGAGTTGAACATTCCTTTTCACAGAGCAGTTTGGCAACACTCTTTTAGTGGAAAGTGCAAGTGGATACTTGGTGCGATGGCGGCATCTAGTGGATAAGGAAATACATTCAGATGAAAACAAGATCGAACCATTCTCAGAAACTTCTTTGTGATGACTGCATTCTACTCACAGAGTTGAACCTTCCTTTTGATAGAACAGTTTTGAAACACTCTCTTTGTGGAATCTGCAAGTGGCTATTTGGAGCGCTTTGAGGCCTATGCTGGAAAAGGAAATATCTTCACATAAAACCTAGACAGAAGTATTCCCAGAAAGTTTTCCTGATTTGCGCATTCAACTCACCGAGTTGAACCTTCCTTTCGATACAGCAGTTTTGAAACACTCTTTTTGTAGTATCTGCGAGCGGATATTTGGAGTGCTTTGAGTGCTACACTGCAAAAGCAAATATCTTCACTTAGAATCTAGACAGAAGAATTCTCAGAGATTTCCCTAGGCTGTCTGCATTCAACTCACAGGGTTGAACCTTCCTTTTGATAGAACAGTTTTGAAACACTCTTGCGGTAGAATCTGCAAGTCGATATTTGGAAGGTTTGGAGGCCTATCCTGGGAAAGGAAATATCTTCCCATCAAAACTAGATAGAAGCATTCTCAGAAACCTCTTTGTGATGTGCGCATTCCAGTCACAGAGTTGAAGCTTCCTTTGGATATAGCAGTTTTGAACCACTCTTTTAGTAGAATCTGCAAGTGGATGTTTGGAGAGCTAAGAGGCCAACACTGGAAAAGGAAATATCTTCACGTAACAACTAGACGGAAGCATTCTCAGAAACTTCAATGGGCTTTACGCATTCAACTCACAGAATGCAATGTTCCTTTTGAGAGCGCAGTTTTAAAACACTGTTTTTGTAGAATTTGCTAGAGGATGTTTGGAGCGATGTGAGGCCTTTGCTGGAAAAGGAAATATCTTCACATAGAACCTAGACAGAAGCATTCTCAGAAACTCCTTTGTGATGAGTGCATTCAAATCACAGACTTGAACCTTCGTTTTGAAAGAGCGGTTTTGAAACACTCTTTTTGTAGAATCTGCAAGTGGATATTTGGAGCGCTTTGAGGCCTATGCTGGAAAATGAAATATCTTCACCTAAAAACTAGACGGAAGCATTCTCAGAAACTTCTTTGTGATGAGTGCGTTCAACTCACAGAGTTGAAGCATCCTTTTGATAGAGCAGTTTTGAAACACTCTTTTAGCAGCATCTGAAAGTGGATATTTGGAGCGCTTTGAGGCCAGTGCTGGAAAAGGAAATCTCATCACATAAAAACTCGACAGAAGCATTCTCTGAAACTTCTTTGTGATGAGTGCATTCAACTCACAGACTCGAACGTTTCTTTTGATAGAACAGTTTTGAAACACTCCTTTTGTAGAATCTGCAAGTGTTTATTTGGAGCGCTTTGAGGCCTATGTTGGAAAAGGACATATCTTCACATCAAAAGTAGACACACGCATTCTCAGAAACTTCTTTGTGATGAGTGCATTGAACTCACAGCTTTGAACCTACCTATTGATAGAGAAGTTTTGAAACACCCTTTTTGTAGAATCTGCAAGTGAATATTTGGCGCGATTAGAGGCCTATGCTGGAAATGGAAATATCTTCACATGAAAACTAGACAGATGAATTCTCAGAAACGTCTTTGCTATGAGTGCATTCAACTCACAGACTTGAAGCCTCCTTTTGAAAGAGCAGTTTCGAAACACTCTTTTTGTAGAATCTGCAAGTGGATATTTGGAGCGCTTTGAGGGCTATGCTGGAAAAGTAATATCTTCACCTAAAAACTAGACAGAAGCGTACTCAGAAACGTCTTTGTGACGTCTGCATTGAACTCACAGAGCTGAACCTTTCTTTTGATACAGAAGTTTTTAAACACTCTTTTCGTAGAGTCTTCAAGTTGATGTATGGAGTGCTTTGAGGCCTATGCTGGAAAAGGAAATATCTTCACGTAGAAACTAGACAAAAGCATTCTCAGAAAGTTCCCTGTGCTTTGTGCATTCAACTCACAGAGTTGAACCTTCCTTTTGATAGAACAGTTTTGAAACACTCTCTTTGTGGGATCTGCAAGTGGCTATTTGGAGCGCTTTGAGGCCTATGCTTGAAAAGGAAATATCTTCACATAAAACCTAGACAGAAGTATTCCCAGAAAGTTTTTCTGATGTGCGCGTTCAACTCACCGAGTTGAACCTTCCTTTCGATACAGCAGTTTTGAAACACTCTTTTTGTAGTATCTGCGAGCGGATATTTGGAGTGCTTTGAGTGCTACACTGCAAAAGCAAATATCTTCACTTAGAATCTAGACAGAAGAATTTTCAGAGATTTCCCTAGGCTGTCTGCATTCAACTCACAGGGTTGAACCTTCCTTTTGATAGAACAGTTTTGAAACACTCTTGCGGTAGAAAATGCAAGTCGATATTTGGAAGGTTTGGAGGCCTATCCTGGGAAAGGAAATATCTTCCCATCAAAACTAGATAGAAGCATTCTCAGAAACGTCTTTGTGATGTGCGCATTCAAGTCACAGAGTTGAAGCTTCCTTTGGATATAGCAGTTTTGAACCACTCTTTTAGTAGAATCTGCAAGTGGATGTTTGGAGAGCTAAGAGGCCAACACTGGAAAAGGAAATATCTTCACGTAAAAACTAGACGGAAGCATTCTCAGAAACTTCAATGGGCTTTACGCATTCAACTCACAGAATGCAATGTTCCTTTTGATAGCGCAGTTTTGAAACACTGTTTTGGTAGAATTTGCTAGAGGATGTTTGGAGCGATGTGAGGCCTTTGCTGGAAAAGGAAATATCTTCACATAGAACCTAGACAGAAGCATTCTCAGAAACTCCTTTGTGATGAGTGCATTCAAATCACAGACTTGAACCTTCGTTTTGAAAGAGCGGTTTTGAAACACTCTTTTTGTAGAATCTGCAAGTGGATATTTGGAGCGCTTTGAGGCCTATGCTGGAAAATGAAATATCTTCAGCTAAAAACTAGACGGAAGCATTCTCAGAAACTTCTTTGTGATGAGTGCATTCAACTCACAGAGTTGAAGCTTCCTTTTGATAGAGCAGTTTTGAAACACTCTTTTAGCAGCATCTGAAAGTGGATATTTGGAGCGCTTTGAGGCCAATGCTGGAAAACGAAATCTCATCACATAAAAACTCGACAGAAGCATTCTCTGACACTTCTTTGTGATGAGTGCATTCAACTCACAGACGCGAACGTTTCTTTTGATAGAACAGTTTTGAAACACTCCTTTTGTAGAATCTGCAATTGTTTATTTGGAGCGCTTTGAGGCCTATGTTGGAAAAGGACATATCTTCACATCAAAAGTAGACAGACGCATTCTCAGAAACTTCTTTGTGATGAGTGCATTGAACTCACAGAGTTGAACCTACCTATTGATAGATAAGTTTGAGAAACCCTTTTTGTAGAATCTGCAAGTGAATATTTGGCGCGATTTGAGGCCTATGCTGGAAATGGAAATATCTTCACATGAAAACTAGACAGATGAATTCTCAGAAACGTCTTTGTGATGAGTGCATTCAACTCACAGACTTGAAGCCTCCTTTTGAAAGAACAGTTTCGAAACAATCCTTTTGTAGAATCTGCAAGTGGATATTTGCAGCGCTTTGAGGGCTATGCTGGAAAAGTAATATCTTCACCTAAAAACTAGACAGAAGCGTCCTCAGAAACTTCTTTGTGATGTCTGCATTGAACTCACAGAGCTGAACCTTTCTTTTGATACAGAAGTTTTGAAACACTCTTTTCGTAGAATCTTCAAGTGGATGTATGGAGTGCTTTGAGGCCTATGCTGGAAAAGGAAATATCTTCACGTAGAAACTAGACAAAAGCATTCTCAGAAAGTTCCCTGTGCTTTGTGCATTCAACTCACAGAGTTGAACATTCCCTTTGATAGAGCAGTTTTGAAACACTCTTTTTGTAGAATCTGCAAGTGGATATTTGGAGCGCTTTGAGGCCTATGCTGCCAAAGGAAATATCATTGCACACAAACTAGATGGAAGCGTTCTCAGAAACTACTTTGTGATGAGTGCATTCAACTCGCAGAGTTGAACCTTCCTTCCGATAGACCAGTTTTGAAACGCTGTTTTTGTAGAATCCGCAAGTGGCTATTTGGAGCTCTTTGAGGCTTATGCTGGAAAAGGAAATATCTTCATCTACAAAGTAGACAGAAGCATTCTCAGAAACTTCTTTGTCATGTGGGGATTGAACTCACAGAGTTCAACATTCCTTTTCATAGAGCAGTTTGGCAACACTCTTTTTGTGGAAAGTGCAAGTGGATATTTGGTGCGATGGCGGCATCTAGTGGATAAGGAAATACATTCAGATGAAAACAAGATCGAACCATTCTCAGAAACTTCTTTGTGATGACTGCATTCTACTCACAGAGTTGAACCTTCCTTTTGATAGAACAGTTTTGAAACACTCTCTTTGTGGAATCTGCAAGTGGCTATTTGGAGCGCTTTGAGGCCTATGCTGGAAAAGGAAATATCTTCACATAAAACCTAGACAGAAGTATTCCCAGAAAGTTTTTCTGATGTGCGCATTCAACTCACCGAGTTGAACCTTCCTTTCGATACAGCAGTTTTGAAACACTCTTTTTGTAGTATCTGCGAGCGGATATTTGGAGTGCTTTGAGTGCTACACTGCAAAAGCAAATATCTTCACTTAGAATCTTGACAGAAGAATTCTCAGAGATTTCCCTAGGCTGTCTGCATTCAACTCACAGGGTTGAACCTTCCTTTTGATAGAACAGTTTTGAAACACTCTTGCGGTAGAATCTGCAAGTCGATATTTGGAAGGTTTGGAGGCCTATCCTGGGAAAGGAAATATCTTCCCATCAAAACTAGATAGAAGCATTCTCAGAAACCTCTTTGTGATGTGCGCATTCAAGTCACAGAGTTGAAGCTTCCTTTGGATATAGCAGTTTTGAACCACTCTTTTAGTAGAATCTGCAAGTGGATGTTTGGAGAGCTAAGAGGCCAACACTGGAAAAGGAAATATCTTCACGTAAAAACTAGACGGCAGCATTCTCAGAAACTACAATGGGCTTTACGCATTCAACTCACAGAATGCAATGTTCCTTTTGATAGCGCAGATTTGAAACACTGTTTTGGTAGAATTTGCTAGAGGATGTTTGGAGCGATGTGAGGCCTTTGCTGGAAAAGGAAATATCTTCACATAGAACCTAGACAGAAGCATTCTCAGAAACTCCTTTGTGATGAGTGCATTCAAATCACAGACTTGAACCTTCGTTTTGAAAGAGCGGTTTTGAAACACTCTTTTTGTAGAATCTGCAAGTGGATATTTGGAGCGCTTTGAGGCCTATGCTGGAAAATGAAATATCTTCACGTAAAACCTAGACAGAAGTATTCCCAGAAAGTTTTTCTGATGTGCGCATTCAACTCACCGAGTTGAACCTTCCTTTAGATACAGCAGTTTTGAAACACTCTTTTTGTAGTATCTGCGAGGGGATATTTGGAGTGCTTTGAGTGCTACCCTGCAAAAGCAAATATCTTCACTTAGAATCTAGACAGAATAATTCTCAGAGATTTCCCTATGCTCTCTGCATTCAACTCACAGGATTGAACCTTCCTTTTGATAGAACAGTTTTGAAACACTCTTGCGGTAGAATCTGCAAGTCGACATTTGGAGCGCTTTGAGGCCTATGCTGGAAAATGAAATATCTTCACCTAAAAACTAGACGGAAGCATTCTCAGAAACTTCTTTGTGATGAGTGCATTCAACTCACAGAGTTGAAGCTTCCTTTTGATAGAGCAGTTTTGAAACACTCTTTTGGCAGCATCTGAAAGTGGATAATTGGAGCGCTTTGAGGCCAATGCTGGAAAACGAAATCTCATCACATAAAAACTCGACAGAAGCATTCTCTGAAACTTCTTTGTGATGATTGCATTCAACTCACAGACTCGAACGTTTCTTTTGATAGAACAGTTTTGAAACACTCCTTTTGTAGAATCTGCAAGTGTTTATTTGGAGCGCTTTGAGGCCTATGTTGGAAAAGGACATATCTTCACATCAAAAGTAGGCAGACGCATTCGCAGAAACTTCTTTGTGATGAGTGCATTGAACTCACAGAGTTGAACCTACCTATTGATAGAGAAGTTTTGAAACACCCTTTTTGTAGAATCTGCAAGTGAATATTTGGCGCGATTAGAGGCCTATGCTGGAAATGGAAATATCTTCACATGAAAACTAGACAGATGAATTCTCAGAAACGTCTTTGTGATGAGTGCATTCAACTAACAGACGTGAAGCCTGCTTTTGAAAGAGCCGTTTCGAAACACTCTTTTTGTAGAATCTGCAAGTGGATATTTGGAGCGCTTTGAGGGCTATGCTGGAAAAGTTAATATCTTCACCTAAAAACTAGACAGAAGCGTCCTCAGAAACTTCTTTGTGATGTCTGCATTGAACTCACAGAGCTGAACCTTTCTTTTGATACAGAAGTTTTGAAACACTCTTTTCGTTGAATCTTCAAGTGGATGTATGGAGTGCTTTGAGGCCTATGCTGGAAAAGGAAATATCTTCACGTAGAAACTAGACAAAAGCATTCTCAGAAAGTTCCCTGTGCTTTGTGCATTCAACTGACGCAGTTGGACACGCCCTTGGATAGAGCAGTTTTGAAACACTCTTTTTGTAGAATCTGCAAGTGGATATTTGGAGCGCTTTGAGGCCTATGCTGCCAAAGGAAATATCATTGCACACAAACTAGATGGAAGCGTTCTCAGAAACTACTTTGTGATGAGTGCATTCAACTCGCAGAGTTGAACCTTCCTTTCGATAGACCAGTTTTGAAACGCTGTTTTTGTAGAATCCGCAAGTGGCTATTTGGAGCTCTTTGAGGCTTATGCTGGAAAAGGAAATATCTTCAACTACAAAGTAGACAGAAGCATTCTCAGAAACTTCTTTGTCATGTGGGGATTGAACTCACAGAGTTGAACATTCCTTTTCATAGAGCAGTTTTGCAACACCCTTTCGGTGGAAAGTGAAAGTGCTTATTTGGTGTGATGGCGGCATCTAGTGTATAAGGAAATACATTCAAATGAAAACAAGATCGAAAAATTCTCAGAAACTTGTTTGTGATGACTGCATTCTACTCACAGAGTTGAACCTTCCTTTTGATAGAACAGTTTTGAAACACTCTTTTTGTGGAATCTGCAAGTGGCTATTTGGAGCGCTTTGAGGCCTATGCTGGAAAAGGAAATATCTTCACATAAAACCTAGACAGAAGTATTCCCAGAAAGTTTTTCTGATGTGCGCATTCAACTCACCGAGTTGAACCTTCCTTTCGATACAGCAGTTTTGAAACACTCTTTTTGTAGTGTCTGCGAGTGGATATTTGGAGTGCTTTGAGTGCTACAATGCAGAAGCAAATATCTTCACTTAGAATCTAGACAGAAGAATTCTCAGAGACTTCCCTGGGCTCTCTGCATTCAACTCACAGAGTTGAACCTTCCTTTTGATAGAACAGTTTTGAAACATTCTTGTGGTAGAATCTGCAAGTCGATATTTGGAACGTTTGGAGGCCTATCCTGGGAAAGGAAATATCTTCCCATCAAAACTAGATAGAAGCATTCTCAGAAACGTCTTTGTGATGTGCGCATTCAAGTCACAGAGTTGAAGCTTCCTTTGGATATAGCAGTTTTGAACCACTCTTTTAGTAGAATCTGCAAGTGGATGTTTGGAGAGCTAAGAGGCCAACACTGGAAAAGGAAACATCTTTACGTAAAAACTAGACGGAAGCATTCTCAGAAACTTCAATGGGCTTTACGCATTCAACTCACAGAATGCAATGTTCCTTTTGAGAGCGCAGTTTTAAAACACTGTTTTTGTAGAATTTGCTAGAGGATGTTTGGAGCGATGTGAGGCCTTTGCTGGAAAAGGAAATATCTTCACATAGAACCTAGACAGAAGCATTCTCACAAACTCCTTTGTGATGAGTGCATTCAAATCACAGACTTGAACCTTCGTTTTGAAAGAGCGGTTTTGAAACACTCTTTTTGTAGAATCTGCAAGTGGATATTTGGAGCGCTTTGAGGCCTATGCTGGAAAATGAAATATCTTCACCTAAAAACTAGACGGAAGCATTCTCAGAAACTTCTTTGTGATGAGTGCGTTCAACTCACAGAGTTGCAGCATCCTTTTGATAGAGCAGTTTTGAAACACTCTTTTAGCAGCATCTGAAAGTGGATATTTGGAGCGCTTTGAGGCCAGTGCTGGAAAAGGAAATCTCATCACATAAAAACTCGACAGAAGCATTCTCTGAAACTTCTTTGTGATGAGTGCATTCAACTCACAGACTCGAACGTTTCTTTTGATAGAACAGTTTTGAAACACTCCTTTTGTAGAATCTGCAAGTGTTTATTTGGAGCGCTTTGAGGCCTATGTTGGAAAAGGACATATCTTCACATCAAAAGTAGACACACGCATTCTCAGAAACTTCTTTGTGATGAGTGCATTGAACTCACAGCTTTGAACCTACCTATTGATAGAGAAGTTTTGAAACACCCTTTTTGTAGAATCTGCAAGTGAATATTTGGCGCGATTAGAGGCCTATGCTGGAAATGGAAATATCTTCACATGAAAACTAGACAGATGAATTCTCAGAAACGTCTTTGTGATGAGTGCATTCAACTCACAGACTTGAAGCCTCCTTTTGAAAGAACAGTTTCGAAACACTCTTTTTGTAGAATCTGCAAGTGGATATTTGGAGCGCTTTGAGGGCTATGCTGGAAAAGTAATATCTTCACCTAAAAACTAGACAGAAGCGTACTCAGAAACGTCTTTGTGACGTCTGCATTGAACTCACAGAGCTGAACCTTTCTTTTGATACAGAAGTTTTGAAACACTCTTTTCGTAGAATCTTCAAGTTGATGTATGGAGTGCTTTGAGGCCTATGCTGGAAAAGGAAATATCTTCACGTAGAAACTAGACAAAAGCATTCTCAGAAAGTTCCCTGTGCTTTGTGCATTCAACTCACAGAGTTGAACCTTCCTTTTGATAGAACAGTTTTGAAACACTCTCTTTGTGGGATCTGCAAGTGGCTATTTGGAGCGCTTTGAGGCCTATGCTGGAAAAGGAAATATCTTCACATAAAACCTAGACAGAAGTATTCCCAGAAAGTTTTTCTGATGTGCGCGTTCAACTCACCGAGTTGAACCTTCCTTTCGATACAGCAGTTTTGAAACACTCTTTTTGTAGTATCTGCGAGCGGATATTTGGAGTGCTTTGAGTGCTACACTGCAAAAGCAAATATCTTCACTTAGAATCTAGACAGAAGAATTTTCAGAGATTTCCCTAGGCTGTCTGCATTCAACTCACAGGGTTGAACCTTCCTTTTGATAGAACAGTTTTGAAACACTCTTGCGGTAGAAGCTGCAAGTCGATATTTGGAAGGTTTGGAGGCCTATCCTGGGAAAGGAAATATCTTCCCATCAAAACTAGATAGAAGCATTCTCAGAAACGTCTTTGTGATGTGCGCATTCAAGTCACAGAGTTGAAGCTTCCTTTGGATATAGCAGTTTTGAACCACTCTTTTAGTAGAATCTGCAAGTGGATGTTTGGAGAGCTAAGAGGCCAACACTGGAAAAGGAAATATCTTCACGTAAAAACTAGACGGAAGCATTCTCAGAAACTTCAATGGGCTTTACGCATTCAACTCACAGAATGCAATGTTCCTTTTGATAGCGCAGTTTTGAAACACTGTTTTGGTAGAATTTGCTAGAGGATGTTTGGAGCGATGTGAGGCCTTTGCTGGAAAAGGAAATATCTTCACATAGAACCTAGACAGAAGCATTCTCAGAAACTCCTTTGTGATGAGTGCATTCAAATCACAGACTTGAACCTTCGTTTTGAAAGAGCGGTTTTGAAACACTCTTTTTGTAGAATCTGCAAGTGGATATTTGGAGCGCTTTGAGGCCTATGCTGGAAAATGAAATATCTTCACCTAAAAACTAGACGGAAGCATTCTCAGAAACTTCTTTGTGATGAGTGCATTCAACTCACAGAGTTGAAGCTTCCTTTTGATAGAGCAGTTTTGAAACACTCTTTTAGCAGCATCTGAAAGTGGATATTTGGAGCGCTTTGAGGCCAATGCTGGAAAACGAAATCTCATCACATAAAAACTCGACAGAAGCATTCTCTGAAACTTCTTTGTGATGAGTGCATTCAACTCACAGACTCGAACGTTTCTTTTGATAGAACAGTTTAGAAACACTCCTTTTGTAGAATCTGCAAGTGTTTATTTGGAGCGCTTTGAGGCCTATGTTGGAAAAGGACATATCTTCACATCAAAAGTAGACAGACGCATTCTCAGAAACTTCTTTGTGATGAGTGCATTGAACTCACAGAGTTGAACCTACCTATTGATAGAGAAGTTTTGAAACACCCTTTTTGTAGAATCTGCAAGTGAATATTTGGCGCGATTAGAGGCCTATGCTGGAAATGGAAATATCTTCACATGAAAACTAGACAGATGAATTCTCAGAAACGTCTTTGTGATGAGTGCATTCAACTCACAGACTTGAAGCCTCCTTTTGAAAGAGCAGTTTCGAAACACTCTTTTTGTAGAATCTGCAAGTGGATATTTGGAGCGCTTTGAGGGCTATGCTGGAAAAGTTAATATCTTCACCTAAAAACTAGACAGAAGCCTACTCAGAAACTTCTCTGTTATGTCTGCATTGAACTCACAGAGCTGAAGCTTCCTTTTGATAGAGCAGTTTTGAAACACACTTTTAGCAGCATCTGAAAGTGGATATTTGGAGCGCTTTGAGGCCAATGCTGGAAAACGAAATCTCATCACATAAAAACTCGACAGAAGCATTCTCTGAAACTTCTTTGTGATGAGTGCATTCAACTCACAGACTCGAACGTTTCTTTTGATAGAACAGTTTTGAAACACTCCTTTTGTAGAATCTGCAAGTGTTTATTTGGAGCGCTTTGAGGCCTATGTTGGAAAAGGACATATCTTCACATCAAAAGTACACAGACGCATTCTCAGAAACTTCTTTGTGATGAGTGCATTGAACTCACAGAGTTGAACCTACCTATTGATAGATAAGTTTGAGAAACCCTTTTTGTAGAATCTGCAAGTGAATATTTGGCGCGGTTTGAGGCCTATGCTGGAAATGGAAATATCTTCACATGAAAACTAGACAGATGAATTCTCAGAAACGTCTTTGTGATGAGTGCATTCAACTCACAGACTTGAAGCCTCCTTTTGAAAGAACAGTTTCGAAACAATCCTTTTGTAGAATCTGCAAGTGGATATTTGCAGCGCTTTGAGGGCTATGCTGGAAAAGTAATATCTTCACCTAAAAACTAGACAGAAGCGTCCTCAGAAACTTCTTTGTGATGTCTGCATTGAACTCACAGAGCTGAACCTTTCTTTTGATACAGAAGTTTTGAAACACTCTTTTCGTAGAATCTTCAAGTGGATGTATGGAGTGCTTTGAGGCCTATGCTGGAAAAGGAAATATCTTCACGTAGAAACTAGACAAAAGCATTCTCAGAAAGTTCCCTGTGCTTTGTGCATTCAACTCACAGAGTTGAACATTCCCTTTGATAGAGCAGTTTTGAAACACTCTTTTTGTAGAATCTGCAAGTGGATATTTGGAGCGCTTTGAGGCCTATGCTGCCAAAGGAAATATCATTGCACACAAACTAGATGGAAGCGTTCTCAGAAACTACTTTGTGATGAGTGCATTCAACTCGCAGAGTTGAACCTTCCTTCCGATAGACCAGTTTTGAAACGCTGTTTTTGTAGAATCCGCAAGTGGCTATTTGGAGCTCTTTGAGGCTTATGCTGGAAAAGGAAATATCTTCATCTACAAAGTAGACAGAAGCATTCTCAGAAACTTCTTTGTCATGTGGGGATTGAACTCACAGAGTTCAACATTCCTTTTCATAGAGCAGTTTGGCAACACTCTTTTTGTGGAAAGTGCAAGTGGATATTTGGTGCGATGGCGGCATCTAGTGGATAAGGAAGTACATTCAGATGAAAACAAGATCGAACCATTCTCAGAAACTTCTTTGTGATGACTGCATTCTACTCACAGAGTTGAACCTTCCTTTTGATAGAACAGTTTTGAAACACTCTCTTTGTGGAATCTGCAAGTGGCTATTTGGAGCGCTTTGAGGCCTATGCTGGAAAAGGAAATATCTTCACATAAAACCTAGACAGAAGTATTCCCAGAAAGTTTTTCTGATGTGCGCATTCAACTCACCGAGTTGAACCTTCCTTTCGATACAGCAGTTTTGAAACACTCTTTTTGTAGTATCTGCGAGCGGATATTTGGAGTGCTTTGAGTGCTACACTGCAAAAGCAAATATCTTCACTTAGAATCTTGACAGAAGAATTCTCAGAGATTTCCCTAGGCTGTCTGCATTCAACTCACAGGGTTGAACCTTCCTTTTGATAGAACAGTTTTGAAACACTCTTGCGGTAGAATCTGCAAGTCGATATTTGGAAGGTTTGGAGGCCTATCCTGGGAAAGGAAATATCTTCCCATCAAAACTAGATAGAAGCATTCTCAGAAACCTCTTTGTGATGTGCGCATTCAAGTCACAGAGTTGAAGCTTCCTTTGGATATAGCAGTTTTGAACCACTCTTTTAGTAGAATCTGCAAGTGGATGTTTGGAGAGCTAAGAGGCCAACACTGGAAAAGGAAATATCTTCACGTAAAAACTAGACGGCAGCATTCTCAGAAACTACAATGGGCTTTACGCATTCAACTCACAGAATGCAATGTTCCTTTTGATAGCGCAGATTTGAAACACTGTTTTGGTAGAATTTGCTAGAGGATGTTTGGAGCGATGTGAGGCCTTTGCTGGAAAAGGAAATATCTTCACATAGAACCTAGACAGAAGCATTCTCAGAAACTCCTTTGTGATGAGTGCATTCAAATCACAGACTTGAACCTTCGTTTTGAAAGAGCGGTTTTGAAACACTCTTTTTGTAGAATCTGCAAGTGGATATTTGGAGCGCTTTGAGGCCTATGCTGGAAAATGAAATATCTTCACGTAAAACCTAGACAGAAGTATTCCCAGAAAGTTTTTCTGATGTGCGCATTCAACTCACCGAGTTGAACCTTCCTTTAGATACAGCAGTTTTGAAACACTCTTTTTGTAGTATCTGCGAGGGGATATTTGGAGTGCTTTGAGTGCTACCCTGCAAAAGCAAATATCTTCACTTAGAATCTAGACAGAATAATTCTCAGAGATTTCCCTATGCTCTCTGCATTCAACTCACAGGATTGAACCTTCCTTTTGATAGAACAGTTTTGAAACACTCTTGCGGTAGAATCTGCAAGTCGACATTTGGAGCGCTTTGAGGCCTATGCTGGAAAATGAAATATCTTCACCTAAAAACTAGACGGAAGCATTCTCAGAAACTTCTTTGTGATGAGTGCATTCAACTCACAGAGTTGAAGCTTCCTTTTGATAGAGCAGTTTTGAAACACTCTTTTGGCAGCATCTGAAAGTGGATAATTGGAGCGCTTTGAGGCCAATGCTGGAAAACGAAATCTCATCACATAAAAACTCGACAGAAGCATTCTCTGAAACTTCTTTGTGATGATTGCATTCAACTCACAGACTCGAACGTTTCTTTTGATAGAACAGTTTTGAAACACTCCTTTTGTAGAATCTGCAAGTGTTTATTTGGAGCGCTTTGAGGCCTATGTTGGAAAAGGACATATCTTCACATCAAAAGTAGGCAGACGCATTCGCAGAAACTTCTTTGTGATGAGTGCATTGAACTCACAGAGTTGAACCTACCTATTGATAGAGAAGTTTTGAAACACCCTTTTTGTAGAATCTGCAAGTGAATATTTGGCGCGATTAGAGGCCTATGCTGGAAATGGAAATATCTTCACATGAAAACTAGACAGATGAATTCTCAGAAACGTCTTTGTGATGAGTGCATTCAACTAACAGACGTGAAGCCTGCTTTTGAAAGAGCCGTTTCGAAACACTCTTTTTGTAGAATCTGCAAGTGGATATTTGGAGCGCTTTGAGGGCTATGCTGGAAAAGTTAATATCTTCACCTAAAAACTAGACAGAAGCGTCCTCAGAAACTTCTTTGTGATGTCTGCATTGAACTCACAGAGCTGAACCTTTCTTTTGATACAGAAGTTTTGAAACACTCTTTTCGTTGAATCTTCAAGTGGATGTATGGAGTGCTTTGAGGCCTATGCTGGAAAAGGAAATATCTTCACGTAGAAACTAGACAAAAGCATTCTCAGAAAGTTCCCTGTGCTTTGTGCATTCAACTGACGCAGTTGGACACGCCCTTGGATAGAGCAGTTTTGAAACACTCTTTTTGTAGAATCTGCAAGTGGATATTTGGAGCGCTTTGAGGCCTATGCTGCCAAAGGAAATATCATTGCACACAAACTAGATGGAAGCGTTCTCAGAAACTACTTTGTGATGAGTGCATTCAACTCGCAGAGTTGAACCTTCCTTTCGATAGACCAGTTTTGAAACGCTGTTTTTGTAGAATCCGCAAGTGGCTATTTGGAGCTCTTTGAGGCTTATGCTGGAAAAGGAAATATCTTCAACTACAAAGTAGACAGAAGCATTCTCAGAAACTTCTTTGTCATGTGGGGATTGAACTCACAGAGTTGAACATTCCTTTTCATAGAGCAGTTTTGCAACACCCTTTCGGTGGAAAGTGAAAGTGCTTATTTGGTGTGATGGCGGCATCTAGTGTATAAGGAAATACATTCAAATGAAAACAAGATCGAAAAATTCTCAGAAACTTGTTTGTGATGACTGCATTCTACTCACAGAGTTGAACCTTCCTTTTGATAGAACAGTTTTGAAACACTCTTTTTGTGGAATCTGCAAGTGGCTATTTGGAGCGCTTTGAGGCCTATGCTGGAAAAGGAAATATCTTCACATAAAACCTAGACAGAAGTATTCCCAGAAAGTTTTTCTGATGTGCGCATTCAACTCACCGAGTTGAACCTTCCTTTCGATACAGCAGTTTTGAAACACTCTTTTTGTAGTGTCTGCGAGTGGATATTTGGAGTGCTTTGAGTGCTACAATGCAGAAGCAAATATCTTCACTTAGAATCTAGACAGAAGAATTCTCAGAGACTTCCCTGGGCTCTCTGCATTCAACTCACAGAGTTGAACCTTCCTTTTGATAGAACAGTTTTGAAACATTCTTGTGGTAGAATCTGCAAGTCGATATTTGGAACGTTTGGAGGCCTATCCTGGGAAAGGAAATATCTTCCCATCAAAACTAGATAGAAGCATTCTCAGAAACGTCTTTGTGATGTGCGCATTCAAGTCACAGAGTTGAAGCTTCCTTTGGATATAGCAGTTTTGAACCACTCTTTTAGTAGAATCTGCAAGTGGATGTTTGGAGAGCTAAGAGGCCAACACTGGAAAAGGAAACATCTTTACGTAAAAACTAGACGGAAGCATTCTCAGAAACTTCAATGGGCTTTACGCATTCAACTCACAGAATGCAATGTTCCTTTTGAGAGCGCAGTTTTAAAACACTGTTTTTGTAGAATTTGCTAGAGGATGTTTGGAGCGATGTGAGGCCTTTGCTGGAAAAGGAAATATCTTCACATAGAACCTAGACAGAAGCATTCTCACAAACTCCTTTGTGATGAGTGCATTCAAATCACAGACTTGAACCTTCGTTTTGAAAGAGCGGTTTTGAAACACTCTTTTTGTAGAATCTGCAAGTGGATATTTGGAGCGCTTTGAGGCCTATGCTGGAAAATGAAATATCTTCACCTAAAAACTAGACGGAAGCATTCTCAGAAACTTCTTTGTGATGAGTGCGTTCAACTCACAGAGTTGCAGCATCCTTTTGATAGAGCAGTTTTGAAACACTCTTTTAGCAGCATCTGAAAGTGGATATTTGGAGCGCTTTGAGGCCAGTGCTGGAAAAGGAAATCTCATCACATAAAAACTCGACAGAAGCATTCTCTGAAACTTCTTTGTGATGAGTGCATTCAACTCACAGACTCGAACCTTTCTTTTGATAGAACAGTTTTGAAACACTCCTTTTGTAGAATCTGCAAGTGTTTATTTGGAGCGCTTTGAGGCCTATGTTGGAAAAGGACATATCTTCACATCAAAAGTAGACACACGCATTCTCAGAAACTTCTTTGTGATGAGTGCATTGAACTCACAGCTTTGAACCTACCTATTGATAGAGAAGTTTTGAAACACCCTTTTTGTAGAATCTGCAAGTGAATATTTGGCGCGATTAGAGGCCTATGCTGGAAATGGAAATATCTTCACATGAAAACTAGACAGATGAATTCTCAGAAACGTCTTTGTGATGAGTGCATTCAACTCACAGACTTGAAGCCTCCTTTTGAAAGAACAGTTTCGAAACACTCTTTTTGTAGAATCTGCAAGTGGATATTTGGAGCGCTTTGAGGGCTATGCTGGAAAAGTAATATCTTCACCTAAAAACTAGACAGAAGCGTACTCAGAAACGTCTTTGTGACGTCTGCATTGAACTCACAGAGCTGAACCTTTCTTTTGATACAGAAGTTTTGAAACACTCTTTTCGTAGAATCTTCAAGTTGATGTATGGAGTGCTTTGAGGCCTATGCTGGAAAAGGAAATATCTTCACGTAGAAACTAGACAAAAGCATTCTCAGAAAGTTCCCTGTGCTTTGTGCATTCAACTCACAGAGTTGAACCTTCCTTTTGATAGAACAGTTTTGAAACACTCTCTTTGTGGGATCTGCAAGTGGCTATTTGGAGCGCTTTGAGGCCTATGCTGGAAAAGGAAATATCTTCACATAAAACCTAGACAGAAGTATTCCCAGAAAGTTTTTCTGATGTGCGCGTTCAACTCACCGAGTTGAACCTTCCTTTCGATACAGCAGTTTTGAAACACTCTTTTTGTAGTATCTGCGAGCGGATATTTGGAGTGCTTTGAGTGCTACACTGCAAAAGCAAATATCTTCACTTAGAATCTAGACAGAAGAATTTTCAGAGATTTCCCTAGGCTGTCTGCATTCAACTCACAGGGTTGAACCTTCCTTTTGATAGAACAGTTTTGAAACACTCTTGCGGTAGAAGCTGCAAGTCGATATTTGGAAGGTTTGGAGGCCTATCCTGGGAAAGGAAATATCTTCCCATCAAAACTAGATAGAAGCATTCTCAGAAACGTCTTTGTGATGTGCGCATTCAAGTCACAGAGTTGAAGCTTCCTTTGGATATAGCAGTTTTGAACCACTCTTTTAGTAGAATCTGCAAGTGGATGTTTGGAGAGCTAAGAGGCCAACACTGGAAAAGGAAATATCTTCACGTAAAAACTAGACGGAAGCATTCTCAGAAACTTCAATGGGCTTTACGCATTCAACTCACAGAATGCAATGTTCCTTTTGATAGCGCAGTTTTGAAACACTGTTTTGGTAGAATTTGCTAGAGGATGTTTGGAGCGATGTGAGGCCTTTGCTGGAAAAGGAAATATCTTCACATAGAACCTAGACAGAAGCATTCTCAGAAACTCCTTTGTGATGAGTGCATTCAAATCACAGACTTGAACCTTCGTTTTGAAAGAGCGGTTTTGAAACACTCTTTTTGTAGAATCTGCAAGTGGATATTTGGAGCGCTTTGAGGCCTATGCTGGAAAATGAAATATCTTCACCTAAAAACTAGACGGAAGCATTCTCAGAAACTTCTTTGTGATGAGTGCATTCAACTCACAGAGTTGAAGCTTCCTTTTGATAGAGCAGTTTTGAAACACTCTTTTAGCAGCATCTGAAAGTGGATATTTGGAGCGCTTTGAGGCCAATGCTGGAAAACGAAATCTCATCACATAAAAACTCGACAGAAGCATTCTCTGAAACTTCTTTGTGATGAGTGCATTCAACTCACAGACTCGAACGTTTCTTTTGATAGAACAGTTTAGAAACACTCCTTTTGTAGAATCTGCAAGTGTTTATTTGGAGCGCTTTGAGGCCTATGTTGGAAAAGGACATATCTTCACATCAAAAGTAGACAGACGCATTCTCAGAAACTTCTTTGTGATGAGTGCATTGAACTCACAGAGTTGAACCTACCTATTGATAGAGAAGTTTTGAAACACCCTTTTTGTAGAATCTGCAAGTGAATATTTGGCGCGATTAGAGGCCTATGCTGGAAATGGAAATATCTTCACATGAAAACTAGACAGATGAATTCTCAGAAACGTCTTTGTGATGAGTGCATTCAACTCACAGACTTGAAGCCTCCTTTTGAAAGAGCAGTTTCGAAACACTCTTTTTGTAGAATCTGCAAGTGGATATTTGGAGCGCTTTGAGGGCTATGCTGGAAAAGTTAATATCTTCACCTAAAAACTAGACAGAAGCCTACTCAGAAACTTCTCTGTTATGTCTGCATTGAACTCACAGAGCTGAAGCTTCCTTTTGATAGAGCAGTTTTGAAACACACTTTTAGCAGCATCTGAAAGTGGATATTTGGAGCGCTTTGAGGCCAATGCTGGAAAACGAAATCTCATCACATAAAAACTCGACAGAAGCATTCTCTGAAACTTCTTTGTGATGAGTGCATTCAACTCACAGACTCGAACGTTTCTTTTGATAGAACAGTTTTGAAACACTCCTTTTGTAGAATCTGCAAGTGTTTATTTGGAGCGCTTTGAGGCCTATGTTGGAAAAGGACATATCTTCACATCAAAAGTACACAGACGCATTCTCAGAAACTTCTTTGTGATGAGTGCATTGAACTCACAGAGTTGAACCTACCTATTGATAGATAAGTTTGAGAAACCCTTTTTGTAGAATCTGCAAGTGAATATTTGGCGCGGTTTGAGGCCTATGCTGGAAATGGAAATATCTTCACATGAAAACTAGACAGATGAATTCTCAGAAACGTCTTTGTGATGAGTGCATTCAACTCACAGACTTGAAGCCTCCTTTTGAAAGAACAGTTTCGAAACAATCCTTTTGTAGAATCTGCAAGTGGATATTTGCAGCGCTTTGAGGGCTATGCTGGAAAAGTAATATCTTCACCTAAAAACTAGACAGAAGCGTCCTCAGAAACTTCTTTGTGATGTCTGCATTGAACTCACAGAGCTGAACCTTTCTTTTGATACAGAAGTTTTGAAACACTCTTTTCGTAGAATCTTCAAGTGGATGTATGGAGTGCTTTGAGGCCTATGCTGGAAAAGGAAATATCTTCACGTAGAAACTAGACAAAAGCATTCTCAGAAAGTTCCCTGTGCTTTGTGCATTCAACTCACAGAGTTGAACATTCCCTTTGATAGAGCAGTTTTGAAACACTCTTTTTGTAGAATCTGCAAGTGGATATTTGGAGCGCTTTGAGGCCTATGCTGCCAAAGGAAATATCATTGCACACAAACTAGATGGAAGCGTTCTCAGAAACTACTTTGTGATGAGTGCATTCAACTCGCAGAGTTGAACCTTCCTTCCGATAGACCAGTTTTGAAACGCTGTTTTTGTAGAATCCGCAAGTGGCTATTTGGAGCTCTTTGAGGCTTATGCTGGAAAAGGAAATATCTTCATCTACAAAGTAGACAGAAGCATTCTCAGAAACTTCTTTGTCATGTGGGGATTGAACTCACAGAGTTCAACATTCCTTTTCATAGAGCAGTTTGGCAACACTCTTTTTGTGGAAAGTGCAAGTGGATATTTGGTGCGATGGCGGCATCTAGTGGATAAGGAAGTACATTCAGATGAAAACAAGATCGAACCATTCTCAGAAACTTCTTTGTGATGACTGCATTCTACTCACAGAGTTGAACCTTCCTTTTGATAGAACAGTTTTGAAACACTCTCTTTGTGGAATCTGCAAGTGGCTATTTGGAGCGCTTTGAGGCCTATGCTGGAAAAGGAAATATCTTCACATAAAACCTAGACAGAAGTATTCCCAGAAAGTTTTTCTGATGTGCGCATTCAACTCACCGAGTTGAACCTTCCTTTCGATACAGCAGTTTTGAAACACTCTTTTTGTAGTATCTGCGAGCGGATATTTGGAGTGCTTTGAGTGCTACACTGCAAAAGCAAATATCTTCACTTAGAATCTTGACAGAAGAATTCTCAGAGATTTCCCTAGGCTGTCTGCATTCAACTCACAGGGTTGAACCTTCCTTTTGATAGAACAGTTTTGAAACACTCTTGCGGTAGAATCTGCAAGTCGATATTTGGAAGGTTTGGAGGCCTATCCTGGGAAAGGAAATATCTTCCCATCAAAACTAGATAGAAGCATTCTCAGAAACCTCTTTGTGATGTGCGCATTCAAGTCACAGAGTTGAAGCTTCCTTTGGATATAGCAGTTTTGAACCACTCTTTTAGTAGAATCTGCAAGTGGATGTTTGGAGAGCTAAGAGGCCAACACTGGAAAAGGAAATATCTTCACGTAAAAACTAGACGGCAGCATTCTCAGAAACTACAATGGGCTTTACGCATTCAACTCACAGAATGCAATGTTCCTTTTGATAGCGCAGATTTGAAACACTGTTTTGGTAGAATTTGCTAGAGGATGTTTGGAGCGATGTGAGGCCTTTGCTGGAAAAGGAAATATCTTCACATAGAACCTAGACAGAAGCATTCTCAGAAACTCCTTTGTGATGAGTGCATTCAAATCACAGACTTGAACCTTCGTTTTGAAAGAGCGGTTTTGAAACACTCTTTTTGTAGAATCTGCAAGTGGATATTTGGAGCGCTTTGAGGCCTATGCTGGAAAATGAAATATCTTCACGTAAAACCTAGACAGAAGTATTCCCAGAAAGTTTTTCTGATGTGCGCATTCAACTCACCGAGTTGAACCTTCCTTTAGATACAGCAGTTTTGAAACACTCTTTTTGTAGTATCTGCGAGGGGATATTTGGAGTGCTTTGAGTGCTACCCTGCAAAAGCAAATATCTTCACTTAGAATCTAGACAGAATAATTCTCAGAGATTTCCCTATGCTCTCTGCATTCAACTCACAGGATTGAACCTTCCTTTTGATAGAACAGTTTTGAAACACTCTTGCGGTAGAATCTGCAAGTCGATATTTGGAGCGCTTTGAGGCCTATGCTGGAAAATGAAATATCTTCACCTAAAAACTAGACGGAAGCATTCTCAGAAACTTCTTTGTGATGAGTGCATTCAACTCACAGAGTTGAAGCTTCCTTTTGATAGAGCAGTTTTGAAACACTCTTTTGGCAGCATCTGAAAGTGGATAATTGGAGCGCTTTGAGGCCAATGCTGGAAAACGAAATCTCATCACATAAAAACTCGACAGAAGCATTCTCTGAAACTTCTTTGTGATGATTGCATTCAACTCACAGACTCGAACGTTTCTTTTGATAGAACAGTTTTGAAACACTCCTTTTGTAGAATCTGCAAGTGTTTATTTGGAGCGCTTTGAGGCCTATGTTGGAAAAGGACATATCTTCACATCAAAAGTAGGCAGACGCATTCGCAGAAACTTCTTTGTGATGAGTGCATTGAACTCACAGAGTTGAACCTACCTATTGATAGAGAAGTTTTGAAACACCCTTTTTGTAGAATCTGCAAGTGAATATTTGGCGCGATTAGAGGCCTATGCTGGAAATGGAAATATCTTCACATGAAAACTAGACAGATGAATTCTCAGAAACGTCTTTGTGATGAGTGCATTCAACTAACAGACGTGAAGCCTGCTTTTGAAAGAGCCGTTTCGAAACACTCTTTTTGTAGAATCTGCAAGTGGATATTTGGAGCGCTTTGAGGGCTATGCTGGAAAAGTTAATATCTTCACCTAAAAACTAGACAGAAGCCTACTCAGAAACTTCTTTGTGATGTCTGCATTGAACTCACAGAGCTGAACCTTTCTTTTGATACGGAAGTTTTGAAACACTCTTTTCGTAGAATCTTCAAGTGGATGTATGGAGTGCTTTGAGGCCTATGCTGGAAAAGGAAATATCTTCACGTAGAAACTAGATAAAAGCATTCTCAGAAAGTTCCCTGTGCTTTGTGCATTCAACTCACAGAGTTGAACATTCCCTTTGATAGAGCAGTTTTGAAACACTCTTTTTGTAGAATCTGCAAGTGGATATTTGGAACGCTTTGAGACCTATGCTGCCAAAGGAAATATCCTTGCACACAAACTAGATGGAAGCGTTCTGAGAAACTACTTTGTGATGAGTGCATTCAACTCGCAGAGTTGAACCTTCCTTTCGATAGACCAGTTTTGAAACGCTGTTTTTGTAGACTCCGCAAGTGGCTATTTGGAGCTCTTTGAGGCTTATGCTGGAAAAGGAAATATCTTCATCTACAAAGTAGACAGAAGCATTCTCAGAAACTTCTTTGTCATGTGGGGATTGAACTCACAGAGTTGAACATTCCTTTTCATAGAGCAGTTTGGCAACACTCTTTTTGTGGAAAGTGCAAGTGGATATTTGGTGCGATGGCGGCGTCTAGTGGATAAGGAAATACATTCAGATGAAAACAAGATCGAACCATTCTCAGAAACTTCTTTGTGATGACTGCATTCTACTCACAGAGTTGAACCTTCCTTTTGATAGAACAGTTTTGAAACACTCTCTTTGTGGAATCTGCAAGTGGCTATTTGGAGCGCTTTGAGGCCTATGCTGGAAAAGGAAATATCTTCACATAAAACCTAGACAGAAGTATTCCCAGAAAGTTTTTCTGATGTGCCCATTCAACTCACCGAGTTGAACCTTCCTTTCGATACAGCAGTTTTGAAACACTCTTTTTGTAGTATCTGCGAGCGGATATTTGGAGTGCTTTGAGTGCTACACTGCAAAAGCAAATATCTTCACTTAGAATCTAGACAGAAGAATTCTCAGAGATTTCCCTAGGCTCTCTGCATTCAACTCACAGGGTTGAACCCTCCTTTTGATAGAACAGTTTTGAAACACTCTTGTGGTAGAATCTGCAAGTCGATATTTGGAAGGTTTGGAGGCCTATCCTGGGAAAGGAAATATCTTCCCATCAAAACTAGATAGAAGCATTCTCAGAAACGTCTTTCTGATGTGCGCATTCAAGTCACAGAGTTGAAGCTTCCTTTGGATATAGCAGTTTTGAACCACTCTTTTAGTAGAATCTGCAAGTGGATGTTTGGAGAGCTAAGAGGCCAACACTGGAAAAGGAAATATCTTCACGTAAAAACTAGACGGAAGCATTCTCAGAAACTTCAATGGGCTTTACGCATTCAACTCACAGAATGCAATGTTCCTTTTGATAGCGCAGTTTTGAAACACTGTTTTGGTAGAATTTGCTAGAGGATGTTTGGAGCGATGTGAGGCCTTTGCTGGAAAAGGAAATATCTTCACATAGAACCTAGACAGAAGCATTCTCAGAAACTCCGTTGTGATGAGTGCATTCAAATCACAGACTTGAACCTTCGTTTTGAAAGAGCGGTTTTGAAACACTCTTTTTGTAGTATCTGCGAGTGGATATTTGGAGGGCTTTGAGTTCTACACTGCAAAAGCAAATATCTTCACTTAGAATCTAGACAGAAGAATTCTCAGAGATTTCCCTAGGCTCTCTGCATTCAACTCACAGGGTTGAACCTTCGTTTTGAAAGAGCGGTTTTGAAACACTCTTTTTGTAGAATCTGCAAGTGGATATTTGGAGCGCTTTGAGGCCTATGCTGGGAAATGAAATATCTTCACCTAAAAACTAGACGGAAGCATTCTCAGAAACTTCTTTGTGATGAGTGCATTCAACTCACAGAGTTGAAGCTTCCTTTTGATAGAGCAGTTTTGAAACACAGTTTTAGCAGCATCTGAAAGTGGATATTTGGAGCGCATTGAGGCCAAAGCTGGAAAACGAAATCTCATCACATAAAAACTCGACAGAAGCATTCTCTGAAACTTCTTTGTGATGAGTGCGTTCAACTCACAGACTCGAACGTTTCTTTTGATAGAACAGTTTTGAAACACTCCTTTTGTAGAATCTGCAATTGTTTATTTGGAGCGCTTTGAGGCCTATGTTGGAAAAGGACATATCTTCACATCAAAAGTAGACAGACGCATTCTCAGAAACTTCTTTGTGATGAGTGCATTGAACTCACAGGGTTGAACCTACCTATTGATAGATAAGTTTTGAGAAACCCTTTTTGTAGAATCTGCAAGTGAATATTTGGCGCGATTTGAGGCCTATGATGAAAATGGAAATATCTTCACATGAAAACTAGACAGATGAATTCTCAGAAACGTCTCTGTGATGAGTGCATTCAACTAACAGACTTGAAGCCTCCTTTTGAAAGAACAGTTTCGAAACAATCCTTTTGTAGAATCTGCAAGTGGATATTTGCAGCGCTTTGAGGGCTATGCTGGAAAAGTAATATCTTCACCTAAAAACTAGACAGAAGCGTACTCAGAAACTTCTCTGTGATGTCTGCATTGAACTCACAGAGCTGAACCTTCCTTTTGATACAGAAGTTGTGAAACACTCTTTTCGTAGAATCTTCAAGTGGATGTATGGAGTGCTTTGAGGCCTATGCTGGAAAAGGAAATATCTTCACGTAGAAACTAGACAAAAGCATTCTCAGAAAGTTCCCTGTGCTTTGTGCATTCAACTCACAGAGTTGAACATTCCCTTTGATAGAGCAGTTTTGAAACACTCTTTTTGTAGAATCTGCAAGTGTATATTTGGAGAGCTTTGAGGCCTATGCTGCCAAAGGAAATATCATTGCACACAAACTAGATGGAAGCGTTCTCAGAAACTACTTTGTGATGAGTGCATTCAACTCGCAGGGTTGAACCTTCCTTTCGATAGACCAGTTTTGAAACGCTGTTTTTGTAGAATCCGCAAGTGGCTATTTGGAGCTCTTTGAGGCATATGCTGGAAAGGTTCATATCTTCACCTAAAAACTAGACAGAAGCATACTCAGAAACTTCTTTGTGATGTCTGCATTGAACTCACAGAGCTGAACCTTTCTTTTGATACAGAAGTTTTGAAACACTCTTTTCGTAGAATCTTCAAGTGGATGTATGGAGTGCTTTGAGGCCTATGCTGGAAAAGGAAATATCTTCACGTAGAAACTAGACAAACGCATTCTCAGAAAGTTCCCTGTGCTTTGTGCATTCAACTCACAGAGTTGAACACTCCCTTGGATAGAGCAGTTTTGAAAAACTCTTTTTGTAGAATCTGCAAGTGGATATTTGGAGCGCTTTGAGGCCTATGCTGCCAAAGGAAATATCATTGCACACAAACTAGATGGAAGCGTTCTCAGAAACTTCTTTGTGATGCGTGCATTCAACTCGCAGAGTTGAACCTTCCTTTCGATAGACCAGTTTTGAAACGCTGTTTTTGTAGAATCCGCAAGTAGCTATTTGGAGCTCTTTGAGGCTTATGCTGGAAAAGGAAATATCTTCATCTACAAAGTAGACAGAAGCATTCTCAGAAACTTCTTTGTCATGTGGGGATTGAACTCACAGAGTTGAACATTCCTTTTCATAGAGCAGTTTTGCAACACTCTTTCTGTGGAAAGTGCAAGTGGATATTTGGTGCGATTGCGGCATCTATTGGATAAGGAAATACATTCAGATGAAAACAAGATACAACCATTCTCAGAAACTTCTTTGTGATGACTGCATTCTACTCACAGAGTTGAACCTTCCTCTTGATAAAACAGTTTTGAAACACTCTTTTTGTGGAATCTGCAAGTGGCTATTTGGAGCGCTTTGAGGCCTATGCTAGAAAAGGAAATATCTTCACATAAAACCTAGACAGAAGTATTCCCAGAAAGTTTTTCTGATGTGCGCAGTCAACTCACCGAGTTGAACCTTCCTTTCGATACAGCAGTTTTGAAACACTCTTTTTGTAGTGTCTGCGAGTGGATATTTGCAGTGCTTTGAGGGCTACACTGCAAAAGCAAATATCTTCACTTAGAATCTTGACAGAAGAATTCTCAGAGATTTCCCTAGGCTCTCTGCATTCAACCCACAGGGTTGAACCTTCCTTTTGATAGAACAGTTTTGAAACACTCTTGCGGTAGAATCTGCAAGTCGATATTTGGAACGTTTGGAGGCCTATCCTGGGAAAGGAAATATCTTCCCATCAAAACTAGATAGAAGCATTGTCAGAAACCTCTTTGTGATGTGCGCATTCCAGTCACAGAGTTGAAACTTCCTTTGGATATAGCAGCTTTGAACCACTCTTTTAGTAGAATCTGCAAGTGGATGTTTGGAGAGCTAAGAGGCCAACACTGGAAAAGGAAATATCTTCACGTAAAAACTAGACGGAAGCATTCTCAGAAACTTCAATGGGCTTTACGCATTCAACTCACAGAATGCAATGTTCCTTTTGATAGCGCAGTTTTGAAACACTGTTTTGGTAGAATTTGCTAGAGGATGTTTGGAGCGATGTGAGGCCTTTGCTGGAAAAGGAAATATCTTCACATAGAACCTAGACAGAAGCATTCTCAGAAACTCCTTTGTGATGAGTGCATTCAAATCACAGACTTGAACCTTCGTTTTGAAAGAGCGGTTTTGAAACACTCTTTTTGTAGAATCTGCAAGTGGATATTTGGAGCGCTTTGAGGCCTATGCTGGAAAATGAAATATCTTCAGCTAAAAACTAGACGGAAGCATTCTCAGAAACTTCTTTGTGATGAGTGCATTCAACTCACAGAGTTGAAGCTTCCTTTTGATAGAGCAGTTTTGAAACACTCTTTTAGCAGCATCTGAAAGTGGATATTTGGAGCGCTTTGAGGCCAATGCTGGAAAACGAAATCTCATCACATAAAAACTCGACAGAAGCATTCTCTGAAACTTCTTTGTGATGAGTGCATTCAACTCACAGACTCGAACGTTTCTTTTGATAGAACAGTTTAGAAACACTCCTTTTGTAGAATCTGCAAGTGTTTATTTGGAGCGCTTTGAGGCCTATGTTGGAAAAGGACATATCTTCACATCAAAAGTAGACAGACGCATTCTCAGAAACTTCTTTGTGATGAGTGCATTGAACTCACAGAGTTGAACCTACCTATTGATAGAGAAGTTTTGAAACACCCTTTTTGTAGAATCTGCAAGTGAATATTTGGCGCGATTAGAGGCCTATGCTGGAAATGGAAATATCTTCACATGAAAACTAGACAGATGAATTCTCAGAAACGTCTTTGTGATGAGTGCATTCAACTCACAGACTTGAAGCCTCCTTTTGAAAGAGCAGTTTCGAAACACTCTTTTTGTAGAATCTGCAAGTGGATATTTGGAGCGCTTTGAGGGCTATGCTGGAAAAGTTAATATCTTCACCTAAAAACTAGACAGAAGCCTACTCAGAAACTTCTCTGTTATGTCTGCATTGAACTCACAGAGCTGAAGCTTCCTTTTGATAGAGCAGTTTTGAAACACACTTTTAGCAGCATCTGAAAGTGGATATTTGGAGCGCTTTGAGGCCAATGCTGGAAAACGAAATCTCATCACATAAAAACTCGACAGAAGCATTCTCTGAAACTTCTTTGTGATGAGTGCATTCAACTCACAGACTCGAACGTTTCTTTTGATAGAACAGTTTTGAAACACTCCTTTTGTAGAATCTGCAATTGTTTATTTGGAGCGCTTTGAGGCCTATGTTGGAAAAGGACATATCTTCACATCAAAAGTAGACAGACGCATTCTCAGAAACTTCTTTGTGATGAGTGCATTGAACTCACAGAGTTGAACCTACCTATTGATAGATAAGTTTGAGAAACCCTTTTTGTAGAATCTGCAAGTGAATATTTGGCGCGATTAGAGGCCTATGCTGGAAATGGAAATATCTTCACATGAAAACTAGACAGATGAATTCTCAGAAACGTCTTTGTGATGAGTGCATTCAACTAACAGACGTGAAGCCTGCTTTTGAAAGAGCCGTTTCGAAACACTCTTTTTGTAGAATCTGCAAGTGGATATTTGGAGCGCTTTGAGGGCTATGCTGGAAAAGTTAATATCTTCACCTAAAAACTAGACAGAAGCCTACTCAGAAACTTCTTTGTGATGTCTGCATTGAACTCACAGAGCTAAACCTTTCTTTTGATACAGAAGTTTTGAAACACTCTTTTCGTAGAATCTTGAAGTGGATGTATGGAGTGCTTTGAGGCCTATGCTGGAAAAGGAAATATCTTCACGTAGAAACTAGACAAAAGCATTCTCAGAAATTTCCCTGTGCTTTGTGCATTCAACTGACGCAGTTGGACACGCCCTTGGATAGAGCAGTTTTGAAACACTCTTTTTGTAGAATCTGCAAGTGGATATTTGGAGCGCTTTGAGGCCTATGCTGCCAAAGGAAATATCATTGCACACAAACTAGATGGAAGCGTTCTCAGAAACTACTTTGTGATGAGTGCATTCAACTCGCAGAGTTGAACCTTCCTTTCGATAGACCAGTTTTGAAACGCTGTTTTTGTAGAATCCGCAAGTGGCTATTTGGAGCTCTTTGAGGCTTATGCTGGAAAAGGAAATATCTTCAACTACAAAGTAGACAGAAGCATTCTCAGAAACTTCTTTGTCATGTGGGGATTGAACTCACAGAGTTGAACATTCCTTTTCATAGAGCAGTTTTGCAACACCCTTTCGGTGGAAAGTGAAAGTGCTTATTTGGTGTGATGGCGGCATCTAGTGTATAAGGAAATACATTCAAATGAAAACAAGATCGAAAAATTCTCAGAAACTTGTTTGTGATGACTGCATTCTACTCACAGAGTTGAACCTTCCTTTTGATAGAACAGTTTTGAAACACTCTTTTTGTGGAATCTGCAAGTGGCTATTTGGAGCGCTTTGAGGCCTATGCTGGAAAAGGAAATATCTTCACATAAAACCTAGACAGAAGTATTCCCAGAAAGTTTTTCTGATGTGCGCATTCAACTCACCGAGTTGAACCTTCCTTTCGATACAGCAGTTTTGAAACACTCTTTTTGTAGTGTCTGCGAGTGGATATTTGGAGTGCTTTGAGTGCTACAATGCAGAAGCAAATATCTTCACTTAGAATCTAGACAGAAGAATTCTCAGAGACTTCCCTGGGCTCTCTGCATTCAACTCACAGAGTTGAACCTTCCTTTTGATAGAACAGTTTTGAAACACTCTTGTGGTAGAATCTGCAAGTCGATATTTGGAACGTTTGGAGGCCTATCCTGGGAAAGGAAATATCTTCCCATCAAAACTAGATAGAAGCATTCTCAGAAACGTCTTTGTGATGTGCGCATTCAAGTCACAGAGTTGAAGCTTCCTTTGGATATAGCAGTTTTGAACCACTCTTTTAGTAGAATCTGCAAGTGGATGTTTGGAGAGCTAAGAGGCCAACACTGGAAAAGGAAACATCTTTACGTAAAAACTAGACGGAAGCATTCTCAGAAACTTCAATGGGCTTTACGCATTCAACTCACAGAATGCAATGTTCCTTTTGAGAGCGCAGTTTTAAAACACTGTTTTTGTAGAATTTGCTAGAGGATGTTTGGAGCGATGTGAGGCCTTTGCTGGAAAAGGAAATATCTTCACATAGAACCTAGACAGAAGCATTCTCACAAACTCCTTTGTGATGAGTGCATTCAAATCACAGACTTGAACCTTCGTTTTGAAAGAGCGGTTTTGAAACACTCTTTTTGTAGAATCTGCAAGTGGATATTTGGAGCGCTTTGAGGCCTATGCTGGAAAATGAAATATCTTCACCTAAAAACTAGACGGAAGCATTCTCAGAAACTTCTTTGTGATGAGTGCGTTCAACTCACAGAGTTGCAGCATCCTTTTGATAGAGCAGTTTTGAAACACTCTTTTAGCAGCATCTGAAAGTGGATATTTGGAGCGCTTTGAGGCCAGTGCTGGAAAAGGAAATCTCATCACATAAAAACTCGACAGAAGCATTCTCTGAAACTTCTTTGTGATGAGTGCATTCAACTCACAGACTCGAACGTTTCTTTTGATAGAACAGTTTTGAAACACTCCTTTTGTAGAATCTGCAAGTGTTTATTTGGAGCGCTTTGAGGCCTATGTTGGAAAAGGACATATCTTCACATCAAAAGTAGACACACGCATTCTCAGAAACTTCTTTGTGATGAGTGCATTGAACTCACAGCTTTGAACCTACCTATTGATAGAGAAGTTTTGAAACACCCTTTTTGTAGAATCTGCAAGTGAATATTTGGCGCGATTAGAGGCCTAGGCTGGAAATGGAAATATCTTCACATGAAAACTAGACAGATGAATTCTCAGAAACGTCTTTGTGATGAGTGCATTCAACTCACAGACTTGAAGCCTCCTTTTGAAAGAACAGTTTCGAAACACTCTTTTTGTAGAATCTGCAAGTGGATATTTGGAGCGCTTTGAGGGCTATGCTGGAAAAGTAATATCTTCACCTAAAAACTAGACAGAAGCGTACTCAGAAACGTCTTTGTGACGTCTGCATTGAACTCACAGAGCTGAACCTTTCTTTTGATACAGAAGTTTTGAAACACTCTTTTCGTAGAATCTTCAAGTTGATGTATGGAGTGCTTTGAGGCCTATGCTGGAAAAGGAAATATCTTCACGTAGAAACTAGACAAAAGCATTCTCAGAAAGTTCCCTGTGCTTTGTGCATTCAACTCACAGAGTTGAACCTTCCTTTTGATAGAACAGTTTTGAAACACTCTCTTTGTGGGATCTGCAAGTGGCTATTTGGAGCGCTTTGAGGCCTATGCTGGAAAAGGAAATATCTTCACATAAAACCTAGACAGAAGTATTCCCAGAAAGTTTTTCTGATGTGCGCGTTCAACTCACCGAGTTGAACCTTCCTTTCGATACAGCAGTTTTGAAACACTCTTTTTGTAGTATCTGCGAGCGGATATTTGGAGTGCTTTGAGTGCTACACTGCAAAAGCAAATATCTTCACTTAGAATCTAGACAGAAGAATTTTCAGAGATTTCCCTAGGCTGTCTGCATTCAACTCACAGGGTTGAACCTTCCTTTTGATAGAACAGTTTTGAAACACTCTTGCGGTAGAAGCTGCAAGTCGATATTTGGAAGGTTTGGAGGCCTATCCTGGGAAAGGAAATATCTTCCCATCAAAACTAGATAGAAGCATTCTCAGAAACGTCTTTGTGATGTGCGCATTCAAGTCACAGAGTTGAAGCTTCCTTTGGATATAGCAGTTTTGAACCACTCTTTTAGTAGAATCTGCAAGTGGATGTTTGGAGAGCTAAGAGGCCAACACTGGAAAAGGAAATATCTTCACGTAAAAACTAGACGGAAGCATTCTCAGAAACTTCAATGGGCTTTACGCATTCAACTCACAGAATGCAATGTTCCTTTTGATAGCGCAGTTTTGAAACACTGTTTTGGTAGAATTTGCTAGAGGATGTTTGGAGCGATGTGAGGCCTTTGCTGGAAAAGGAAATATCTTCACATAGAACCTAGACAGAAGCATTCTCAGAAACTCCTTTGTGATGAGTGCATTCAAATCACAGACTTGAACCTTCGTTTTGAAAGAGCGGTTTTGAAACACTCTTTTTGTAGAATCTGCAAGTGGATATTTGGAGCGCTTTGAGGCCTATGCTGGAAAATGAAATATCTTCAGCTAAAAACTAGACGGAAGCATTCTCAGAAACTTCTTTGTGATGAGTGCATTCAACTCACAGAGTTGAAGCTTCCTTTTGATAGAGCAGTTTTGAAACACTCTTTTAGCAGCATCTGAAAGTGGATATTTGGAGCGCTTTGAGGCCAATGCTGGAAAACGAAATCTCATCACATAAAAACTCGACAGAAGCATTCTCTGAAACTTCTTTGTGATGAGTGCATTCAACTCACAGACTCGAACGTTTCTTTTGATAGAACAGTTTAGAAACACTCCTTTTGTAGAATCTGCAAGTGTTTATTTGGAGCGCTTTGAGGCCTATGTTGGAAAAGGACATATCTTCACATCAAAAGTAGACAGACGCATTCTCAGAAACTTCTTTGTGATGAGTGCATTGAACTCACAGAGTTGAACCTACCTATTGATAGAGAAGTTTTGAAACACCCTTTTTGTAGAATCTGCAAGTGAATATTTGGCGCGATTAGAGGCCTATGCTGGAAATGGAAATATCTTCACATGAAAACTAGACAGATGAATTCTCAGAAACGTCTTTGTGATGAGTGCATTCAACTCACAGACTTGAAGCCTCCTTTTGAAAGAGCAGTTTCGAAACACTCTTTTTGTAGAATCTGCAAGTGGATATTTGGAGCGCTTTGAGGGCTATGCTGGAAAAGTTAATATCTTCACCTAAAAACTAGACAGAAGCCTACTCAGAAACTTCTCTGTTATGTCTGCATTGAACTCACAGAGCTGAAGCTTCCTTTTGATAGAGCAGTTTTGAAACACACTTTTAGCAGCATCTGAAAGTGGATATTTGGAGCGCTTTGAGGCCAATGCTGGAAAACGAAATCTCATCACATAAAAACTCGACAGAAGCATTCTCTGAAACTTCTTTGTGATGAGTGCATTCAACTCACAGACTCGAACGTTTCTTTTGATAGAACAGTTTTGAAACACTCCTTTTGTAGAATCTGCAAGTGTTTATTTGGAGCGCTTTGAGGCCTATGTTGGAAAAGGACATATCTTCACATCAAAAGTACACAGACGCATTCTCAGAAACTTCTTTGTGATGAGTGCATTGAACTCACAGAGTTGAACCTACCTATTGATAGATAAGTTTGAGAAACCCTTTTTGTAGAATCTGCAAGTGAATATTTGGCGCGATTTGAGGCCTATGCTGGAAATGGAAATATCTTCACATGAAAACTAGACAGATGAATTCTCAGAAACGTCTTTGTGATGAGTGCATTCAACTCACAGACTTGAAGCCTCCTTTTGAAAGAACAGTTTCGAAACAATCCTTTTGTAGAATCTGCAAGTGGATATTTGCAGCGCTTTGAGGGCTATGCTGGAAAAGTAATATCTTCACCTAAAAACTAGACAGAAGCGTCCTCAGAAACTTCTTTGTGATGTCTGCATTGAACTCACAGAGCTGAACCTTTCTTTTGATACAGAAGTTTTGAAACACTCTTTTCGTAGAATCTTCAAGTGGATGTATGGAGTGCTTTGAGGCCTATGCTGGAAAAGGAAATATCTTCACGTAGAAACTAGACAAAAGCATTCTCAGAAAGTTCCCTGTGCTTTGTGCATTCAACTCACAGAGTTGAACATTCCCTTTGATAGAGCAGTTTTGAAACACTCTTTTTGTAGAATCTGCAAGTGGATATTTGGAGCGCTTTGAGGCCTATGCTGCCAAAGGAAATATCATTGCACACAAACTAGATGGAAGCGTTCTCAGAAACTACTTTGTGATGAGTGCATTCAACTCGCAGAGTTGAACCTTCCTTCCGATAGACCAGTTTTGAAACGCTGTTTTTGTAGAATCCGCAAGTGGCTATTTGGAGCTCTTTGAGGCTTATGCTGGAAAAGGAAATATCTTCATCTACAAAGTAGACAGAAGCATTCTCAGAAACTTCTTTGTCATGTGGGGATTGAACTCACAGAGTTCAACATTCCTTTTCATAGAGCAGTTTGGCAACACTCTTTTTGTGGAAAGTGCAAGTGGATATTTGGTGCGATGGCGGCATCTAGTGGATAAGGAAGTACATTCAGATGAAAACAAGATCGAACCATTCTCAGAAACTTCTTTGTGATGACTGCATTCTACTCACAGAGTTGAACCTTCCTTTTGATAGAACAGTTTTGAAACACTCTCTTTGTGGAATCTGCAAGTGGCTATTTGGAGCGCTTTGAGGCCTATGCTGGAAAAGGAAATATCTTCACATAAAACCTAGACAGAAGTATTCCCAGAAAGTTTTTCTGATGTGCGCATTCAACTCACCGAGTTGAACCTTCCTTTCGATACAGCAGTTTTGAAACACTCTTTTTGTAGTATCTGCGAGCGGATATTTGGAGTGCTTTGAGTGCTACACTGCAAAAGCAAATATCTTCACTTAGAATCTTGACAGAAGAATTCTCAGAGATTTCCCTAGGCTGTCTGCATTCAACTCACAGGGTTGAACCTTCCTTTTGATAGAACAGTTTTGAAACACTCTTGCGGTAGAATCTGCAAGTCGATATTTGGAAGGTTTGGAGGCCTATCCTGGGAAAGGAAATATCTTCCCATCAAAACTAGATAGAAGCATTCTCAGAAACCTCTTTGTGATGTGCGCATTCAAGTCACAGAGTTGAAGCTTCCTTTGGATATAGCAGTTTTGAACCACTCTTTTAGTAGAATCTGCAAGTGGATGTTTGGAGAGCTAAGAGGCCAACACTGGAAAAGGAAATATCTTCACGTAAAAACTAGACGGCAGCATTCTCAAAACTACAATGGGCTTTACGCATTCAACTCACAGAATGCAATGTTCCTTTTGATAGCGCAGATTTGAAACACTGTTTTGGTAGAATTTGCTAGAGGATGTTTGGAGCGATGTGAGGCCTTTGCTGGAAAAGGAAATATCTTCACATAGAACCTAGACAGAAGCATTCTCAGAAACTCCTTTGTGATGAGTGCATTCAAATCACAGACTTGAACCTTCGTTTTGAAAGAGCGGTTTTGAAACACTCTTTTTGTAGAATCTGCAAGTGGATATTTGGAGCGCTTTGAGGCCTATGCTGGAAAATGAAATATCTTCACGTAAAACCTAGACAGAAGTATTCCCAGAAAGTTTTTCTGATGTGCGCATTCAACTCACCGAGTTGAACCTTCCTTTAGATACAGCAGTTTTGAAACACTCTTTTTGTAGTATCTGCGAGGGGATATTTGGAGTGCTTTGAGTGCTACCCTGCAAAAGCAAATATCTTCACTTAGAATCTAGACAGAATAATTCTCAGAGATTTCCCTATGCTCTCTGCATTCAACTCACAGGATTGAACCTTCCTTTTGATAGAACAGTTTTGAAACACTCTTGCGGTAGAATCTGCAAGTCGATATTTGGAGCGCTTTGAGGCCTATGCTGGAAAATGAAATATCTTCACCTAAAAACTAGACGGAAGCATTCTCAGAAACTTCTTTGTGATGAGTGCATTCAACTCACAGAGTTGAAGCTTCCTTTTGATAGAGCAGTTTTGAAACACTCTTTTGGCAGCATCTGAAAGTGGATAATTGGAGCGCTTTGAGGCCAATGCTGGAAAACGAAATCTCATCACATAAAAACTCGACAGAAGCATTCTCTGAAACTTCTTTGTGATGATTGCATTCAACTCACAGACTCGAACGTTTCTTTTGATAGAACAGTTTTGAAACACTCCTTTTGTAGAATCTGCAAGTGTTTATTTGGAGCGCTTTGAGGCCTATGTTGGAAAAGGACATATCTTCACATCAAAAGTAGGCAGACGCATTCGCAGAAACTTCTTTGTGATGAGTGCATTGAACTCACAGAGTTGAACCTACCTATTGATAGAGAAGTTTTGAAACACCCTTTTTGTAGAATCTGCAAGTGAATATTTGGCGCGATTAGAGGCCTATGCTGGAAATGGAAATATCTTCACATGAAAACTAGACAGATGAATTCTCAGAAACGTCTTTGTGATGAGTGCATTCAACTAACAGACGTGAAGCCTGCTTTTGAAAGAGCCGTTTCGAAACACTCTTTTTGTAGAATCTGCAAGTGGATATTTGGAGCGCTTTGAGGGCTATGCTGGAAAAGTTAATATCTTCACCTAAAAACTAGACAGAAGCCTACTCAGAAACTTCTTTGTGATGTCTGCATTGAACTCACAGAGCTGAACCTTTCTTTTGATACGGAAGTTTTGAAACACTCTTTTCGTAGAATCTTCAAGTGGATGTATGGAGTGCTTTGAGGCCTATGCTGGAAAAGGAAATATCTTCACGTAGAAACTAGATAAAAGCATTCTCAGAAAGTTCCCTGTGCTTTGTGCATTCAACTCACAGAGTTGAACATTCCCTTTGATAGAGCAGTTTTGAAACACTCTTTTTGTAGAATCTGCAAGTGGATATTTGGAACGCTTTGAGACCTATGCTGCCAAAGGAAATATCCTTGCACACAAACTAGATGGAAGCGTTCTGAGAAACTACTTTGTGATGAGTGCATTCAACTCGCAGAGTTGAACCTTCCTTTCGATAGACCAGTTTTGAAACGCTGTTTTTGTAGACTCCGCAAGTGGCTATTTGGAGCTCTTTGAGGCTTATGCTGGAAAAGGAAATATCTTCATCTACAAAGTAGACAGAAGCATTCTCAGAAACTTCTTTGTCATGTGGGGATTGAACTCACAGAGTTGAACATTCCTTTTCATAGAGCAGTTTGGCAACACTCTTTTTGTGGAAAGTGCAAGTGGATATTTGGTGCGATGGCGGCGTCTAGTGGATAAGGAAATACATTCAGATGAAAACAAGATCGAACCATTCTCAGAAACTTCTTTGTGATGACTGCATTCTACTCACAGAGTTGAACCTTCCTTTTGATAGAACAGTTTTGAAACACTCTCTTTGTGGAATCTGCAAGTGGCTATTTGGAGCGCTTTGAGGCCTATGCTGGAAAAGGAAATATCTTCACATAAAACCTAGACAGAAGTATTCCCAGAAAGTTTTTCTGATGTGCCCATTCAACTCACCGAGTTGAACCTTCCTTTCGATACAGCAGTTTTGAAACACTCTTTTTGTAGTATCTGCGAGCGGATATTTGGAGTGCTTTGAGTGCTACACTGCAAAAGCAAATATCTTCACTTAGAATCTAGACAGAAGAATTCTCAGAGATTTCCCTAGGCTCTCTGCATTCAACTCACAGGGTTGAACCCTCCTTTTGATAGAACAGTTTTGAAACACTCTTGTGGTAGAATCTGCAAGTCGATATTTGGAAGGTTTGGAGGCCTATCCTGGGAAAGGAAATATCTTCCCATCAAAACTAGATAGAAGCATTCTCAGAAACGTCTTTCTGATGTGCGCATTCAAGTCACAGAGTTGAAGCTTCCTTTGGATATAGCAGTTTTGTACCACTCTTTTAGTAGAATCTGCAAGTGGATGTTTGGAGAGCTAAGAGGCCAACACTGGAAAAGGAAATATCTTCACGTAAAAACTAGACGGAAGCATTCTCAGAAACTTCAATGGGCTTTACGCATTCAACTCACAGAATGCAATGTTCCTTTTGATAGCGCAGTTTTGAAACACTGTTTTGGTAGAATTTGCTAGAGGATGTTTGGAGCGATGTGAGGCCTTTGCTGGAAAAGGAAATATCTTCACATAGAACCTAGACAGAAGCATTCTCAGAAACTCCGTTGTGATGAGTGCATTCAAATCACAGACTTGAACCTTCGTTTTGAAAGAGCGGTTTTGAAACACTCTTTTTGTAGTATCTGCGAGTGGATATTTGGAGGGCTTTGAGTTCTACACTGCAAAAGCAAATATCTTCACTTAGAATCTAGACAGAAGAATTCTCAGAGATTTCCCTAGGCTCTCTGCATTCAACTCACAGGGTTGAACCTTCGTTTTGAAAGAGCGGTTTTGAAACACTCTTTTTGTAGAATCTGCAAGTGGATATTTGGAGCGCTTTGAGGCCTATGCTGGGAAATGAAATATCTTCACCTAAAAACTAGACGGAAGCATTCTCAGAAACTTCTTTGTGATGAGTGCATTCAACTCACAGAGTTGAAGCTTCCTTTTGATAGAGCAGTTTTGAAACACACTTTTAGCAGCATCTGAAAGTGGATATTTGGAGCGCATTGAGGCCAAAGCTGGAAAACGAAATCTCATCACATAAAAACTCGACAGAAGCATTCTCTGAAACTTCTTTGTGATGAGTGCGTTCAACTCACAGACTCGAACGTTTCTTTTGATAGAACAGTTTTGAAACACTCCTTTTGTAGAATCTGCAATTGTTTATTTGGAGCGCTTTGAGGCCTATGTTGGAAAAGGACATATCTTCACATCAAAAGTAGACAGACGCATTCTCAGAAACTTCTTTGTGATGAGTGCATTGAACTCACAGGGTTGAACCTACCTATTGATAGATAAGTTTTGAGAAACCCTTTTTGTAGAATCTGCAAGTGAATATTTGGCGCGATTTGAGGCCTATGATGAAAATGGAAATATCTTCACATGAAAACTAGACAGATGAATTCTCAGAAACGTCTCTGTGATGAGTGCATTCAACTAACAGACTTGAAGCCTCCTTTTGAAAGAACAGTTTCGAAACAATCCTTTTGTAGAATCTGCAAGTGGATATTTGCAGCGCTTTGAGGGCTATGCTGGAAAAGTAATATCTTCACCTAAAAACTAGACAGAAGCGTACTCAGAAACTTCTCTGTGATGTCTGCATTGAACTCACAGAGCTGAACCTTCCTTTTGATACAGAAGTTGTGAAACACTCTTTTCGTAGAATCTTCAAGTGGATGTATGGAGTGCTTTGAGGCCTATGCTGGAAAAGGAAATATCTTCACGTAGAAACTAGACAAAAGCATTCTCAGAAAGTTCCCTGTGCTTTGTGCATTCAACTCACAGAGTTGAACATTCCCTTTGATAGAGCAGTTTTGAAACACTCTTTTTGTAGAATCTGCAAGTGTATATTTGGAGAGCTTTGAGGCCTATGCTGCCAAAGGAAATATCATTGCACACAAACTAGATGGAAGCGTTCTCAGAAACTACTTTGTGATGAGTGCATTCAACTCGCAGGGTTGAACCTTCCTTTCGATAGACCAGTTTTGAAACGCTGTTTTTGTAGAATCCGCAAGTGGCTATTTGGAGCTCTTTGAGGCATATGCTGGAAAGGTTCATATCTTCACCTAAAAACTAGACAGAAGCATACTCAGAAACTTCTTTGTGATGTCTGCATTGAACTCACAGAGCTGAACCTTTCTTTTGATACAGAAGTTTTGAAACACTCTTTTCGTAGAATCTTCAAGTGGATGTATGGAGTGCTTTGAGGCCTATGCTGGAAAAGGAAATATCTTCACGTAGAAACTAGACAAACGCATTCTCAGAAAGTTCCCTGTGCTTTGTGCATTCAACTCACAGAGTTGAACACTCCCTTGGATAGAGCAGTTTTGAAACACTCTTTTTGTAGAATCTGCAAGTGGATATTTGGAGCGCTTTGAGGCCTATGCTGCCAAAGGAAATATCATTGCACACAAACTAGATGGAAGCGTTCTCAGAAACTTCTTTGTGATGCGTGCATTCAACTCGCAGAGTTGAACCTTCCTTTCGATAGACCAGTTTTGAAACGCTGTTTTTGTAGAATCCGCAAGTAGCTATTTGGAGCTCTTTGAGGCTTATGCTGGAAAAGGAAATATCTTCATCTACAAAGTAGACAGAAGCATTCTCAGAAACTTCTTTGTCATGTGGGGATTGAACTCACAGAGTTGAACATTCCTTTTCATAGAGCAGTTTTGCAACACTCTTTCTGTGGAAAGTGCAAGTGGATATTTGGTGCGATTGCGGCATCTATTGGATAAGGAAATACATTCAGATGAAAACAAGATACAACCATTCTCAGAAACTTCTTTGTGATGACTGCATTCTACTCACAGAGTTGAACCTTCCTCTTGATAAAACAGTTTTGAAACACTCTTTTTGTGGAATCTGCAAGTGGCTATTTGGAGCGCTTTGAGGCCTATGCTAGAAAAGGAAATATCTTCACATAAAACCTAGACAGAAGTATTCCCAGAAAGTTTTTCTGATGTGCGCAGTCAACTCACCGAGTTGAACCTTCCTTTCGATACAGCAGTTTTGAAACACTCTTTTTGTAGTGTCTGCGAGTGGATATTTGCAGTGCTTTGAGGGCTACACTGCAAAAGCAAATATCTTCACTTAGAATCTTGACAGAAGAATTCTCAGAGATTTCCCTAGGCTCTCTGCATTCAACCCACAGGGTTGAACCTTCCTTTTGATAGAACAGTTTTGAAACACTCTTGCGGTAGAATCTGCAAGTCGATATTTGGAACGTTTGGAGGCCTATCCTGGGAAAGGAAATATCTTCCCATCAAAACTAGATAGAAGCATTGTCAGAAACCTCTTTGTGATGTGCGCATTCCAGTCACAGAGTTGAAACTTCCTTTGGATATAACAGCTTTGAACCACTCTTTTAGTAGAATCTGCAAGTGGATGTTTGGAGAGCTAAGAGGCCAACACTGGAAAAGGAAATATCTTCACGTAAAAACTAGACGGAAGCATTCTCAGAAACTTCAATGGGCTTTACGCATTCAACTCACAGAATGCAATGTTCCTTTTGATAGCGCAGTTTTGAAACACTGTTTTGGTAGAATTTGCTAGAGGATGTTTGGAGCGATGTGAGGCCTTTGCTGGAAAAGGAAATATCTTCACATAGAACCTAGACATAAGCATTCTCAGAAACTCCTTTGTGATGAGTGCATTCAAATCACAGACTTGAACCTTCGTTTTGAAAGAGCGGTTTTGAAACACTCTTTTTGTAGAATCTGCAAGTGGATATTTGGAGCGCTTTGAGGCCTATGCTGGAAAATGAAATATCTTCAGCTAAAAACTAGACGGAAGCATTCTCAGAAACTTCTTTGTGATGAGTGCATTCAACTCACAGAGTTGAAGCTTCCTTTTGATAGAGCAGTTTTGAAACACTCTTTTAGCAGCATCTGAAAGTGGATATTTGGAGCGCTTTGAGGCCAATGCTGGAAAACGAAATCTCATCACATAAAAACTCGACAGAAGCATTCTCTGAAACTTCTTTGTGATGAGTGCATTCAACTCACAGACTCGAACGTTTCTTTTGATAGAACAGTTTAGAAACACTCCTTTTGTAGAATCTGCAAGTGTTTATTTGGAGCGCTTTGAGGCCTATGTTGGAAAAGGACATATCTTCACATCAAAAGTAGACAGACGCATTCTCAGAAACTTCTTTGTGATGAGTGCATTGAACTCACAGAGTTGAACCTACCTATTGATAGAGAAGTTTTGAAACACCCTTTTTGTAGAATCTGCAAGTGAATATTTGGCGCGATTAGAGGCCTATGCTGGAAATGGAAATATCTTCACATGAAAACTAGACAGATGAATTCTCAGAAACGTCTTTGTGATGAGTGCATTCAACTCACAGACTTGAAGCCTCCTTTTGAAAGAGCAGTTTCGAAACACTCTTTTTGTAGAATCTGCAAGTGGATATTTGGAGCGCTTTGAGGGCTATGCTGGAAAAGTTAATATCTTCACCTAAAAACTAGACAGAAGCCTACTCAGAAACTTCTCTGTTATGTCTGCATTGAACTCACAGAGCTGAAGCTTCCTTTTGATAGAGCAGTTTTGAAACACACTTTTAGCAGCATCTGAAAGTGGATATTTGGAGCGCTTTGAGGCCAATGCTGGAAAACGAAATCTCATCACATAAAAACTCGACAGAAGCATTCTCTGAAACTTCTTTGTGATGAGTGCATTCAACTCACAGACTCGAACGTTTCTTTTGATAGAACAGTTTTGAAACACTCCTTTTGTAGAATCTGCAATTGTTTATTTGGAGCGCTTTGAGGCCTATGTTGGAAAAGGACATATCTTCACATCAAAAGTAGACAGACGCATTCTCAGAAACTTCTTTGTGATGAGTGCATTGAACTCACAGAGTTGAACCTACCTATTGATAGATAAGTTTGAGAAACCCTTTTTGTAGAATCTGCAAGTGAATATTTGGCGCGATTTGAGGCCTATGCTGGAAATGGAAATATCTTCACATGAAAACTAGACAGATGAATTCTCAGAAACGTCTTTGTGATGAGTGCATTCAACTCACAGACTTGAAGCCTCCTTTTGAAAGAACAGTTTCGAAACAATCCTTTTGTAGAATCTGCAAGTGGATATTTGCAGCGCTTTGAGGGCTATGCTGGAAAAGTAATATCTTCACCTAAAAACTAGACAGAAGCGTCCTCAGAAACTTCTTTGTGATGTCTGCATTGAACTCACAGAGCTGAACCTTTCTTTTGATACAGAAGTTTTGAAACACTCTTTTCGTAGAATCTTCAAGTGGATGTATGGAGTGCTTTGAGGCCTATGCTGGAAAAGGAAATATCTTCACGTAGAAACTAGACAAAAGCATTCTCAGAAAGTTCCCTGTGCTTTGTGCATTCAACTCACAGAGTTGAACATTCCCTTTGATAGAGCAGTTTTGAAACACTCTTTTTGTAGAATCTGCAAGTGGATATTTGGAGCGCTTTGAGGCCTATGCTGCCAAAGGAAATATCATTGCACACAAACTAGATGGAAGCGTTCTCAGAAACTACTTTGTGATGAGTGCATTCAACTCGCAGAGTTGAACCTTCCTTCCGATAGACCAGTTTTGAAACGCTGTTTTTGTAGAATCCGCAAGTGGCTATTTGGAGCTCTTTGAGGCTTATGCTGGAAAAGGAAATATCTTCATCTACAAAGTAGACAGAAGCATTCTCAGAAACTTCTTTGTCATGTGGGGATTGAACTCACAGAGTTCAACATTCCTTTTCATAGAGCAGTTTGGCAACACTCTTTTTGTGGAAAGTGCAAGTGGATATTTGGTGCGATGGCGGCATCTAGTGGATAAGGAAGTACATTCAGATGAAAACAAGATCGAACCATTCTCAGAAACTTCTTTGTGATGACTGCATTCTACTCACAGAGTTGAACCTTCCTTTTGATAGAACAGTTTTGAAACACTCTCTTTGTGGAATCTGCAAGTGGCTATTTGGAGCGCTTTGAGGCCTATGCTGGAAAAGGAAATATCTTCACATAAAACCTAGACAGAAGTATTCCCAGAAAGTTTTTCTGATGTGCGCATTCAACTCACCGAGTTGAACCTTCCTTTCGATACAGCAGTTTTGAAACACTCTTTTTGTAGTATCTGCGAGCGGATATTTGGAGTGCTTTGAGTGCTACACTGCAAAAGCAAATATCTTCACTTAGAATCTTGACAGAAGAATTCTCAGAGATTTCCCTAGGCTGTCTGCATTCAACTCACAGGGTTGAACCTTCCTTTTGATAGAACAGTTTTGAAACACTCTTGCGGTAGAATCTGCAAGTCGATATTTGGATGGTTTGGAGGCCTATCCTGGGAAAGGAAATATCTTCCCATCAAAACTAGATAGAAGCATTCTCCGAAACCTCTTTGTGATGTGCGCATTCAAGTCACAGAGTTGAAGCTTCCTTTGGATATAGCAGTTTTGAACCACTCTTTTAGTAGAATCTGCAAGTGGATGTTTGGAGAGCTAAGAGGCCAACACTGGAAAAGGAAATATCTTCACGTAAAAACTAGACGGCAGCATTCTCAGAAACTACAATGGGCTTTACGCATTCAACTCACAGAATGCAATGTTCCTTTTGATAGCGCAGATTTGAAACACTGTTTTGGTAGAATTTGCTAGAGGATGTTTGGAGCGATGTGAGGCCTTTGCTGGAAAAGGAAATATCTTCACATAGAACCTAGACAGAAGCATTCTCAGAAACTCCTTTGTGATGAGTGCATTCAAATCACAGACTTGAACCTTCGTTTTGAAAGAGCGGTTTTGAAACACTCTTTTTGTAGAATCTGCAAGTGGATATTTGGAGCGCTTTGAGGCCTATGCTGGAAAATGAAATATCTTCACGTAAAACCTAGAGAGAAGTATTCCCAGAAAGTTTTTCTGATGTGCGCATTCAACTCACCGAGTTGAACCTTCCTTTAGATACAGCAGTTTTGAAACACTCTTTTTGTAGTATCTGCGAGGGGATATTTGGAGTGCTTTGAGTGCTACCCTGCAAAAGCAAATATCTTCACTTAGAATCTAGACAGAATAATTCTCAGAGATTTCCCTATGCTCTCTGCATTCAACTCACAGGATTGAACCTTCCTTTTGATAGAACAGTTTTGAAACACTCTTGCGGTAGAATCTGCAAGTCGATATTTGGAGCGCTTTGAGGCCTATGCTGGAAAATGAAATATCTTCACCTAAAAACTAGACGGAAGCATTCTCAGAAACTTCTTTGTGATGAGTGCATTCAACTCACAGAGTTGAAGCTTCCTTTTGATAGAGCAGTTTTGAAACACTCTTTTGGCAGCATCTGAAAGTGGATAATTGGAGCGCTTTGAGGCCAATGCTGGAAAACGAAATCTCATCACATAAAAACTCGACAGAAGCATTCTCTGAAACTTCTTTGTGATGATTGCATTCAACTCACAGACTCGAACGTTTCTTTTGATAGAACAGTTTTGAAACACTCCTTTTGTAGAATCTGCAAGTGTTTATTTGGAGCGCTTTGAGGCCTATGTTGGAAAAGGACATATCTTCACATCAAAAGTAGGCAGACGCATTCGCAGAAACTTCTTTGTGATGAGTGCATTGAACTCACAGAGTTGAACCTACCTATTGATACAGAAGTTTTGAAACACCCTCTTTGTAGAATCTGCAAGTGAATATTTGGCGCGATTAGAGGCCTATGCTGGAAATGGAAATATCTTCACATGAAAACTAGACAGATGAATTCTCAGAAACGTCTTTGTGATGAGTGCATTCAACTAACAGACGTGAAGCCTGCTTTTGAAAGAGCCGTTTCGAAACACTCTTTTTGTAGAATCTGCAAGTGGATATTTGGAGCGCTTTGAGGGCTATGCTGGAAAAGTTAATATCTTCACCTAAAAACTAGACAGAAGCCTACTCAGAAACTTCTTTGTGATGTCTGCATTGAACTCACAGAGCTGAACCTTTCTTTTGATACGGAAGTTTTGAAACACTCTTTTCGTAGAATCTTCAAGTGGATGTATGGAGTGCTTTGAGGCCTATGCTGGAAAAGGAAATATCTTCACGTAGAAACTAGATAAAAGCATTCTCAGAAAGTTCCCTGTGCTTTGTGCATTCAACTCACAGAGTTGAACATTCCCTTTGATAGAGCAGTTTTGAAACACTCTTTTTGTAGAATCTGCAAGTGGATATTTGGAACGCTTTGAGGCCTATGCTGCCAAAGGAAATATCCTTGCACACAAACTAGATGGAAGCGTTCTCAGAAACTACTTTGTGATGAGTGCATTCAACTCGCAGAGTTGAACCTTCCTTTCGATAGACCAGTTTTGAAACGCTGTTTTTGTAGACTCCGCAAGTGGCTATTTGGAGCTCTTTGAGGCTTATGCTGGAAAAGGAAATATCTTCATCTACAAAGTAGACAGAAGCATTCTCAGAAACTTCTTTGTCATGTGGCATTGAACTCACAGAGTTGAACATTCCTTTTCATAGAGCAGTTTGGCAACACTCTTTTTGTGGAAAGTGCAAGTGGATATTTGGTGCGATGGCGGCGTCTAGTGGATAAGGAAATACATTCAGATGAAAACAAGATCGAACCATTCTCAGAAACTTCTTTGTGATGACTGCATTCTACTCACAGAGTTGAACCTTCCTTTTGATAGAACAGTTTTGAAACACTCTCTTTGTGGAATCTGCAAGTGGCTATTTGGAGCGCTTTGAGGCCTATGCTGGAAAAGGAAATATCTTCACATAAAACCTAGACAGAAGTATTCCCAGAAAGTTTTTCTGATGTGCCCATTCAACTCACCGAGTTGAACCTTCCTTTCGATACAGCAGTTTTGAAACACTCTTTTTGTAGTATCTGCGAGCGGATATTTGGAGTGCTTTGAGTGCTACACTGCAAAAGCAAATATCTTCACTTAGAATCTAGACAGAAGAATTCTCAGAGATTTCCCTAGGCTCTCTGCATTCAACTCACAGGGTTGAACCCTCCTTTTGATAGAACAGTTTTGAAACACTCTTGTGGTAGAATCTGCAAGTCGATATTTGGAAGGTTTGGAGGCCTATCCTGGGAAAGGAAATATCTTCCCATCAAAACTAGATAGAAGCATTCTCAGAAACGTCTTTCTGATGTGCGCATTCAAGTCACAGAGTTGAAGCTTCCTTTGGATATAGCAGTTTTGTACCACTCTTTTAGTAGAATCTGCAAGTGGATGTTTGGAGAGCTAAGAGGCCAACACTGGAAAAGGAAATATCTTCACGTAAAAACTAGACGGAAGCATTCTCAGAAACTTCAATGGGCTTTACGCATTCAACTCACAGAATGCAATGTTCCTTTTGATAGCGCAGTTTTGAAACACTGTTTTGGTAGAATTTGCTAGAGGATGTTTGGAGCGATGTGAGGCCTTTGCTGGAAAAGGAAATATCTTCACATAGAACCTAGACAGAAGCATTCTCAGAAACTCCGTTGTGATGAGTGCATTCAAATCACAGACTTGAACCTTCGTTTTGAAAGAGCGGTTTTGAAACACTCTTTTTGTAGTATCTGCGAGTGGATATTTGGAGGGCTTTGAGTTCTACACTGCAAAAGCAAATATCTTCACTTAGAATCTAGACAGAAGAATTCTCAGAGATTTCCCTAGGCTCTCTGCATTCAACTCACAGGGTTGAACCTTCGTTTTGAAAGAGCGGTTTTGAAACACTCTTTTTGTAGAATCTGCAAGTGGATATTTGGAGCGCTTTGAGGCCTATGCTGGGAAATGAAATATCTTCACCTAAAAACTAGACGGAAGCATTCTCAGAAACTTCTTTGTGATGAGTGCATTCAACTCACAGAGTTGAAGCTTCCTTTTGATAGAGCAGTTTTGAAACACACTTTTAGCAGCATCTGAAAGTGGATATTTGGAGCGCATTGAGGCCAAAGCTGGAAAACGAAATCTCATCACATAAAAACTCGACAGAAGCATTCTCTGAAACTTCTTTGTGATGAGTGCGTTCAACTCACAGACTCGAACGTTTCTTTTGATAGAACAGTTTTGAAACACTCCTTTTGTAGAATCTGCAATTGTTTATTTGGAGCGCTTTGAGGCCTATGTTGGAAAAGGACATATCTTCACATCAAAAGTAGACAGACGCATTCTCAGAAACTTCTTTGTGATGAGTGCATTGAACTCACAGGGTTGAACCTACCTATTGATAGATAAGTTTTGAGAAACCCTTTTTGTAGAATCTGCAAGTGAATATTTGGCGCGATTTGAGGCCTATGATGAAAATGGAAATATCTTCACATGAAAACTAGACAGATGAATTCTCAGAAACGTCTCTGTGATGAGTGCATTCAACTAACAGACTTGAAGCCTCCTTTTGAAAGAACAGTTTCGAAACAATCCTTTTGTAGAATCTGCAAGTGGATATTTGCAGCGATTTGAGGGCTATGCTGGAAAAGTAATATCTTCACCTAAAAACTAGACAGAAGCGTCCTCAGAAACTTCTCTGTGATGTCTGCATTGAACTCACAGAGCTGAACCTTCCTTTTGATACAGAAGTTGTGAAACACTCTTTTCGTAGAATCTTCAAGTAGATGTATGGAGTGCTTTGAGGCCTATGCTGGAAAAGGAAATATCTTCACGTAGAAACTAGACAAAAGCATTCTCAGAAAGTTCCCTGTGCTTTGTGCATTCAACTCAAAGAGTTGAACATTCCCTTTGATAGAGCAGTTTTGAAACACTCTTTTTGTAGAATCTGCAGGTGTATATTTGGAGAGCTTTGAGGCCTATGCTGCCAAAGGAAATATCATTGCACACAAACTAGATGGAAGCGTTCTCAGAAACTACTTTGTGATGAGTGCATTCAACTCGCAGGGTTGAACCTTCCTTTCGATAGACCAGTTTTGAAACGCTGTTTTTGTAGAATCCGCAAGTGGCTATTTGGAGCTCTTTGAGGCATATGCTGGAAAGGTTCATATCTTCACCTAAAAACTAGACAGAAGCATACTCAGAAACTTCTTTGTGATGTCTGCATTGAACTCACAGAGCTGAACCTTTCTTTTGATACAGAAGTTTTGAAACACTCTTTTCGTAGAATCTTCAAGTGGATGTATGGAGTGCTTTGAGGCCTATGCTGGAAAAGGAAATATCTTCACGTAGAAACTAGACAAACGCATTCTCAGAAAGTTCCCTGTGCTTTGTGCATTCAACTCACAGAGTTGAACACTCCCTTGGATAGAGCAGTTTTGAAACACTCTTTTTGTAGAATCTGCAAGTGGATATTTGGAGCGCTTTGAGGCCTATGCTGCCAAAGGAAATATCATTGCACACAAACTAGATGGAAGCGTTCTCAGAAACTTCTTTGTGATGAGTGCATTCAACTCGCAGAGTTGAACCTTCCTTTCGATAGACCAGTTTTGAAACGCTGTTTTTGTAGAATCCGCAAGTAGCTATTTGGAGCTCTTTGAGGCTTATGCTGGAAAAGGAAATATCTTCATCTACAAAGTAGACAGAAGCATTCTCAGAAACTTCTTTGTCATGTGGGGATTGAACTCACAGAGTTGAACATTCCTTTTCATAGAGCAGTTTTGCAACACTCTTTCTGTGGAAAGTGCAAGTGGATATTTGGTGCGATTGCGGCATCTAGTGGATAAGGAAATACATTCAGATGAAAACAAGATACAACCATTCTCAGAAACTTCTTTGTGATGACTGCATTCTACTCACAGAGTTGAACCTTCCTCTTGATAAAACAGTTTTGAAACACTCTTTTTGTGGAATCTGCAAGTGGCTATTTGGAGCGCTTTGAGGCCTATGCTAGAAAAGGAAATATCTTCACATAAAACCTAGACAGAAGTATTCCCAGAAAGTTTTTCTGATGTGCGCAGTCAACTCACCGAGTTGAACCTTCCTTTCGATACAGCAGTTTTGAAACACTCTTTTTGTAGTGTCTGCGAGTGGATATTTGCAGTGCTTTGAGGGCTACACTGCAAAAGCAAATATCTTCACTTAGAATCTTGACAGAAGAATTCTCAGAGATTTCCCTAGGCTCTCTGCATTCAACCCACAGGGTTGAACCTTCCTTTTGATAGAACAGTTTTGAAACACTCTTGCGGTAGAATCTGCAAGTCGATATTTGGAAGGTTTGGAGGCCTATCCTGGGAAAGGAAATATCTTCCCATCAAAACTAGATAGAAGCATTCTCAGAAACCTCTTTGTGATGTGCGCATTCAAGTCACAGAGTTGAAACTTCCTTTGGATATAGCAGCTTTGAACCACTCTTTTAGTAGAATCTGCAAGTGGATGTTTGGAGAGCTAAGAGGCCAACACTGGAAAAGGAAATATCTTCACGTAAAAACTAGACGGAAGCATTCTCAGAAACTTCAATGGGCTTTACGCATTCAACTCACAGAATGCAATGTTCCTTTTGATAGCGCAGTTTTGAAACACTGTTTTTGTAGAATTTGCTAGAGGATGTTTGGAGCGATGTGAGGCCTTTGCTGGAAAAGGAAATATCTTCACATAGAACCTGGACAGAAGCATTCTCAGAAACTCCTTTGTGATGAGTGCATTCAAATCACAGACTTGAACCTTCGTTTTGAAAGAGCGGTTTTGAAACACTCTTTTTGTAGAATCTGCAAGTGGATATTTGGAGCGCTTTGAGGCCTATGCTGGAAAATGAAATATCTTCACCTAAAAACCAGACGGAAGCATTCTCAGAAACTTCTTTGTGATGAGTGCATTCAACTCACAGAGTTGAAGCTTCCTTTTGATAGAGCAGTTTTGAAACACTCTTTTAGCAGCATCTGAAAGTGGATATTTGGAGCGCTTTGAGGCCAATGCTGGAAAACGAAATCTCATCACATAAAAACTCGACAGAAGCATTCTCTGAAACTTCTTTGTGATGAGTGCATTCAACTCACAGACTCGAACGTTTCTTTTGATAGAACAGTTTTGAAACACCCCTTTTGTAGAATCTGCAAGTGTTTATTTGGAGCGCTTTGAGGCCTATGTTGGAAAAGGACATATCTTCACATCAAAAGTAGACAGACGCATTCTCAGAAACTTCTTTGTGATGAGTGCATTGAACTCGCAGAGTTGAACCTACCTATTGATAGAGAAGTTTTGAAACACCCTTTTTGTAGAATCTGCAAGTGAATATTTGGCGCGATTTGAGGCCTATGTTGGAAATGGAAATATCTTCACATGAAAACTAGACAGATGAATTCTCAGAAACGTCTTTGTGATGAGTGCATTCAACTCACAGACTTGAAGCCTCCTTTTGAAAGAGCAGTTTCGAAACACTCTTTTTGTAGAATCTGCAAGTGGATATTTGGAGCGCTTTGAGGGCTATGCTGGAAAAGTTTATATCTTCACCTAAAAACTAGACAGAAGCATACTCAGAAACTCCTTTGTGATGTCTGCATTGAACTCACAGAGCTGAACCTTTCTTTTGATACAGAAGTTTTGAAACACTCTTTTCGTAGAATCTTCAAGTGGATGTATGGAGTGCTTTGAGGCCTATGCTGGAAAAGGAAATATCTTCACGTAGAAACTAGACAAAAGCATTCTCAGAAAGTTCCCTGTGCTTTCTGCATTCAACTGACGAAGTTGGACACGCCCTTGGATAGAGCAGTTTTGAAACACTCTTTTTGTAGAATCTGCAAGTGGATATTTGGAGCGCTTTGAGGCCTATGCTGCCAAAGGAAATATCATTGCACACAAACTAGATGGAAGCGTTCTCAGAAACTACTTTGTGATGAGTGCATTCAACTCGCAGAGTTGAACCTTCCTTTCGATAGACCAGTTTTGAAACGCTGTTTTTGTAGAATCCGCAAGTGGCTATTTGGAGCTCTTTGAGGCTTATGCTGGAAAAGGAAATATCTTCAACTACAAAGTAGACAGAAGCATTCTCAGAAACTTCTTTGTCATGTGGGGATTGAACTCACAGAGTTGAACATTCCTTTTCATAGAGCAGTTTTTCAACACCCTTTCGGTGGAAAGTGAAAGTGCTTATTTGGTGTGATGGCGGCATCTAGTGTATAAGGAAATACATTCAGATGAGAACAAGATCGAACCATTCTCAGAAACTTGTTTGTGATGACTGCATTCTACTCACAGAGTTGAACCTTCCTTTTGATAGAACAGTTTTGAAACACTCTTTTTGTGGAATCTGCAAGTGGCTATTTGGAGCGCTTTGAGGCCTATGCTGGAAAAGGAAATATCTTCACATAAAACCTAGACAGAAGTATTCCCAGAAAGTTTTTCTGATGTGCGCATTCAACTCACCGAGTTGAACCTTCCTTTCGATACAGCAGTTTTGAAACACTCTTTTTGTAGTGTCTGCGAGTGGATATTTGGAGTGCTGTGAGTGCTACAATGCAGAAGCAAATATCTTCACTTAGAATCTAGACAGAAGAATTCTCAGAGACTTCCCTGGGCTCTCTGCATTCAACTCACAGAGTTGAACCTTCCTTTTGATAGAACAGTTTTGAAACACTCTTGTGGTAGAATCTGCAAGTCGATATTTGGAACGTTTGGAGGCCTATCCTGGGAAAGGAAATATCTTCCAATCAAAACTAGATAGAAGCATTCTCAGAAACGTCTTTGTGATGTGCGCATTCAAGTCACAGAGTTGAAGCTTCCTTTGGATATAGCAGTTTTGAACCACTCTTTTAGTAGAATCTGCAAGTGGATGTTTGGAGAGCTAAGAGGCCAACACTGGAAAAGGAAACATCTTTACGTAAAAACTAGACGGAAGCATTCTCAGAAACTTCAATGGGCTTTACGCATTCAACTCACAGAATGCAATGTTCCTTTTGAGAGCGCAGTTTTAAAACACTGTTTTTGTAGAATTGGCTAGAGGATGTTTGGAGCGATGTGAGGCCTTTGCTGGAAAAGGAAATATCTTCACATACAACCTAGACAGAAGCATTCTCAGAAACTCCTTTGTGATGTGTGCATTCGAATCACAGACTTGAACCTTCGTTTTGTAAGAGCGGTTTTGAAACACTCTTTTTGTAGAATCTGCAAGTGGATATTTGGAGCGTTTTGAGGCCTATGCTGGAAAACGAAATATCTTCACCTAAAAACCAGACGGAAGCATTCTCAGAAACTTCTTTGTGATGAGTGCATTCAACTCACAGAGTTGAAGCTTCCTTTTGATAGAGCAGTTTTGAAACACTCTTTTAGCAGCATCTGAAAGTGGGTATTTGGAGCGCTTTGAGGCCAAGGCTGGAAAACGAAATATCATCACATAAAAACTCGACAGAAGCATTCTCTGAATCTTCTTTGTGATGAGTGCGTTCAACTCACAGACTCGAGCGTTTCTTTTGATAGAACAGTTTTGAAACACTCCTTTTGTAGAATCTGCAAGTGTTTATTTGGAGCGCTTTGAGGCCTATGTTGGAAAAGGACATATCTTCACATCAAAAGTAGACAGACGCATTCTCAGAAACTTCTTTGTGATGAGTGCATTGAACTCGCAGAGTTGAACCTACTTATTGATAGAGAAGTTTTGAAACACCCTTTTTGTAGAATCTGCAAGTGAATATTTGGTGCGATTTGAGGCCTATGCTGGAAATGGAAATATCTTCACATGAAAACTAGACAGATGAATTCTCAGAAACGTCTTTGTGATGAGTGCATTTAACTAACAGACTTGAAGCCTCCTTTTGAAAGAACAGTTTCGAAACACTCTTTTTGTAGAATCTGCAAGTGGATATTTGCAGCGATTTGAGGGCTATGCTGCAAAAGTAATATCTTCACCTAAAAACTAGACAGAAGCGAACTCAGAAACTTCTTTGTGACGTCTGCATTGAACTCACAGAGCTGAACCTTTCTTTTGATACAGAAGTTTTGAAACACTCTTTTCGTAGAATCTTCAAGTTGATGTATGTAGTGCTTTGAGGCCTATGCTGGAAAAGCAAATATCTTCACGTAGAAACTAGACAAAAGCATTCTCAGAAAGTTCCCTGTGCTTTGTGCATTCAACTCACAGAGTTGAACATTCCGTTTGATAGAGCAGTTTTGAAACACTCTTTTTGTAGAATCTGCAAGTGGATATTTGGAGCGCTTTGAGGCCTATGCTGCCAAAGGAAATATCATTGCACACAAACTAGATGGAAGCGTTCTCAGAAACTACTTTGTGATGAGTGCATTCAACTCGCAGAGTTGAACCTTCCTTTCGATAGACCAGTTTTGAAACGCTGTTTTTGTAGAATCCGCAAGTGGCTATTTGGAGCTCTTTGAGGCTTATGCTGGAAAAGGAAATATCTTCATCTACAAAGTAGACAGAAGCATTCTCAGAAACTTCTTTGTCATGTGGGGATTGAACTCACAGAGTTCAACATTCCTTTTCATAGAGCAGTTTGGCAACACTCTTTTTGTGGAAAGTGCAAGTGGATATTTGGTGCGATGGCGGCATCTAGTGGATAAGGAAATACATTCAGATGAAAACAAGATCGAACCATTCTCAGAAACTTCTTTGTGATGACTGCATTCTACTCACAGAGTTGAACCTTCCTTTTGATAGAACAGTTTTGAAACACTCTCTTTGTGGAATCTGCAAGTGGCTATTTGGAGCGCTTTGAGGCCTATGCTGGAAAATGAAATATCTTCACGTAAAACCTAGACAGACGTATTCCCAGAAAGTTTTTCTCATGTGCGCATTCAACTCACCGAGTTGAACCTTCCTTTAGTTACCGCAGTTTTGAAACAGTCTTTTTGTAGTATCTGCGAGGGGATATTTGGAGTGCTTTGAGTGCTACACTGCAAAAGCAAATATCTTCACTTAGAATCTAGACAGAAGAATTCTCAGAGATTTCCCTAGGCTCTCTGCATTCAACTCACAGGGTTGAACGTTCCTTTTGTTAGAACAGTTTTGAAACACTCTTGCGGTAGAATCTGCAAGTCGATATTTGGAGCGCTTTGAGGCCTATGCTGGAAAATGAAATATCTTCACCTAAAAACTAGACGGAAGCATTCTCAGAAACTTCTTTGTGATGAGTGCATTCAACTCACAGAGTTGAAGCTTCCTTTTGAAAGAGCAGTTTTGAAACACTCTTTTTATAGAATCTGCAAGTGTATAATTGGAGAGGTTTGAGGCCTATGCTGGGAAATGAGGTATCTTCACCTAAAAACTAGACAGAAGCATTCTCAGAAACTTCTTTGTGATGAATGCATTCTACTCACAGAGTTCAAACTTCTTTTTCATAGAAGAGTTTTCAAACTCTCTTTTTGTGGAATCTGCAAGTGCATATTTGGAGCTGATTGAGGCCAACCCTGGAAACGGAAACATCCTCACATAGAAACTAGATAGAAGCATTCTCCGAAACTAGTTTGTGACGAGTGCACTCAACTCACAGACTTGAATCTTTCTTTTGAAAGAGCAGTTTTGGAACACTCATTTTGTAGAATCTGCTAGTGTATATTAGGAGCCCTGTGAGGCCTATGCTGGGAAATGAAATATCTTCACCTAAAAACTAGACAGAAGCATTCTCAGAAACTTCTGGGTGATGAGTGCATTCAACTCACAGACTTGAATGTTCCTTTTGATAGAACAGTTTTGAAACACTCCTTTTGTAGAATCTGCAAGTGTTTATTTGGAGCGCTTGGAGGTCTATGCTGGAAAAGGAAATGTCTTCAAATAACAACTACACAGAAGCATTCTCAGAGACTTCTTTGTGATGAGTGCATTCAACTCACAGACTTGAACGTTCCTTTTGAAAGAGCAGTTTTGAAACACTCTTTTTGTAGAATCTGCAAGTGGATATTTGGAGCGCTTTGAGGGGTATACTGGGAAATGAAATATCTTCACCTAAAAACTAGACAGAAGCAGTCTCAGAAACTTCTGTGTGATGAGTGCATTCAACTCACAGACTTGAACCTTCCTTTTGAAAGTACAGTTTTGAAACACTCTTTTTATAGAATCTGCAAGTGGATATTTGGAGCGGTTTGAGGCCTATGCTGGGAAATGAGGTATCTTCACCTAAAAACTAGACAGACGCATTCTCGGAAACTTCTGTGTCATGAGTGCATTCAACTCGCAGACTTGAATATTCCTTTTGGTAGGGCAGTTTGGAAACACTCCTTTTGTAAATTCTGCAAGTGTTTATTTGGAGCGCTTTGAGGCCCAGGCTGGAAAAGGAAATATCTTCACATAATAACTAGAAAGAAGTATTCTCAGAAACGTCTTTGTGATGAGTGCATTCTACTCACAGAGTTGTACCTTCTTTTTGATAGAAGAGTTTTCAAACTCTCTTTTTGTAGAATCTGCATGGGCATATTTGGAGCTGTTTGGGAACAACGCTAGAAAAGGAAACATCCTCACATAGGAACTAGACAGAAGCATTCTCAAAAACTTGTTTTTGACGAGTGCACACAACTCACAGACTTCAACCTTTCTTTCGAAAGAGCAGTTTTGGAACACTCTTTTTGTAGAATCTGGTAGTGTATATTAGGAGCGCTGTGAGGCCTATGCTAAGAAATGAAATATCTTCACCTAAAAATTAGACAGAAGCGTTCTCCGAAATTTCTGTGTGATGAGTGCATTCAACTCACAGACTTGAATGTTCCTTTTGCTAGAACAGTTTTGAAACACTCCTTTTGTAGAATGGGCAAGTGTTTATTTGGAGCGCTTGGAGGTCTGTGCTGGAAAAGGAAATGTCTTCAAATAACAACTACACAGAAGAATTCTCAGAACCTTCTTTGTGATGAGTGCATTCAATTCACAGACTTGAACGTTCCTTTTGATAGAACAGTTTTGAAACCCTCCTTTTGTAGAATCTGCAAGTGTTTATTTAGAGCGCTTGGAGGCCTATGCTGGAAAAGGAAATGTCTTCAAATAACAACTACACAGAAGCATTCTCAGAAACTTCTTTGAGATGAGTGCATTCAACTCACAGACTTGAACCTTCCTTTTGAAAGAGGAGTTTTGAAACACTCTTTTTGTAGAATCTGCAAGTGGATATTTGGAGGGCTTTGGGGCCTATGCTGGGAAATGAAATATTTTCACCTAAAAACTAGACAGAAGCATTCTCAGAAACTTCTGTGTGATGAGTGCATTCAACTCACAGACTTGAACGTTCCTTTTGATAGAACAGTTTAGAAACACTCCTTTTGTAGAATCTGCAGGTGTTTATTTGGAGCGATTTGAGGCCAAAGTTGGAAAAGGAAATGCCTTCAAATTAAAACTACGCAGAAGCATTCTCAGAAACTTCTTTGTGATGAGTGCATTCAACTCACCGACTTGAGCTTTCCTGTTGATAGAGCAGTTTGGAAACACTCCTTTTGTAAAATCTGCAAGTGTTCATTTCTAGCGCTTTGAGGCCTATGCTGGAAAAGTAAATATCTTCACATAATAACTAGACACAAGCATTCTCAGCAACTAATTTGTGATGAGTGCCTTCTATTCACAGAGTTAAACCTTCTTTTTCATTGGAGAGTTTTCAAACTCTCTTTTTGTAGAATCTGCAAGTGCATATTTGGAGCTGTTTGAGGCCAACGCTGGAAACGGAAACATCCTCACATAGAAACTAGACAGAAGCATTCTCAGAAAGTTCTGTGTGATGAGTGCATTCAACTCACCGACTTGAACGTTCCTTTTGATAGAACAGTTTAGAAACACTCCTTTTGTAGAATCTCCAAGTGTTTATTTGGAGCGCTTGGAGGCCTATGCTGGAAAAGGAAATGTCTTCAAATAACAACTACACAGAAGCATTCTCAGAAACTTCTTTGAGATGAGTGCATTCAACTCACAGAATTGAACCTTCCTTTTGAAAGAGGAGTTTTGATACACTCTTTTTGTAGAATCTGCAAGTGGATATTTGGAGGGTTTGAGGCCTATGCTGGGAAATGAAATATCTTCACCTAAAAACTAGACAGAAGCATTCTCAGAAACTTCTGTGTGATGAGTGCATTCAACTCACAGACTTGAGCTTTCCTTTTGATAGAGCAGTTTGGAAACACCCGTTTTGTAAAATCTGCAAGTGTTTATTTGGAGCGCTTTGAGACATATGCTGGAAAAGGAAATATCTTCACATAATAACTAGACAGAAGCATTCTCAGAAACTTCTTTGTGATGAATGCATTCTACTCACAGAGTTGAAACTTCTTTTTCATAGAAGAGTTTTCAAACTCTCTTTTTGTAGAATCTGCAAGTGCATATTTGGAGCTCATTGAGGCCAACGCTGGAAACGGAAACATCCTCACATAGAAACTAGACAGAAGAACTCTCCGAAACTTGTTTGTGACGAGTGCACTCAACTCACAGACTTGAACCTTTCTTTTGAAAGAGCAGTTTTGGAACACTCATTTTGTAGAATCTCCTAGTGTATATTAGGAGCGCTGTGAGGCCTATGCTGGGAAATGAAATATCTTCACCTAAAAACTAGACAGAAGCATTCTCAGAAACTTCTGTGTGATGAGTGCATTCAACTCACAGACTTGAAGGTTCCTTTTGATAGAACAGTTTTGAAACACACCTTTTGTAGAATCTGCAAGTGTTTATTTGGAGCGCTTGGAGGTCTATGCTGGAAAAGGAAATGTCTTCAAATAAGAACTACACATACGAATTCTCAGAAACTTCTTTGTGATGAGTGCATTTAACTCACAGACTTGAACGTTCCTTTTGAAAGAGCAGTTTTGAAAAACTCTTTTTGTAGAATCTGCAAGTGGATATTTGGAGCGCTTTGAGGGCTCTGCTGGGAAAAGAAATATCTTCACCTAAAAACTAGACAGAAGCATTCTCAGAAACTTCTGTGTGATGAGTGCATTCAACTCACAGACTTGAACCTTCCTTTTGAAAGTACAGTTTTGAAACACTCTTTTTATAGAATCTGCAAGTGTATAATTGGAGCGGTTTGAGGCCTATGCTGGGAAATGAGGTATCTTCACCTAAAAACTAGGCAGAAGCATTCTCAGAAACTTCTGTGTGATGAGTGCATTCAACTCACAGACTTCAACATTCCTTCTGATAGAGCAGTTTGGAAACACTCCTTTTGTAAATCTGCAAGTGTTTATTTGGAGCGCTTTGAGGCCCAGGCTGGAAAAGGAAATATCTTCACATAATAACTAGACAGAAGTATTCTCAGAAAAGTCTTTGTGATGAGTGCATTCTACTCACAGAGTTGAACCTTCTTTTTGATAGAAGAGTTTTCAAACTCTCTTTTTGTAGAATCTGCATGGGCATACTTGGAGCTGTTTGGGAACAACGCTAGAAAAGGAAACATCCTCACATAGAAACTAGACAGAAGCATTCTCAGAAACTTGTTTTTGACGAGAGCACTCAACTCACAGACTTGAACCTTTCTTTTGAAAGAGCAGTTTTGGAACACTCTTTTTGTAGAATCTGGTAGTGTATATTTGGAGCGCTGTGAGGCCTATGCTGGGAAATGAAATATCTTCACCTAAAAACTAGACAGAAGCATTCTCAGAAATTTCTGTGTGATGCGTGCATTCAACTCACAGACTTGAACGTTCCTTTTGATAGAACAGTTTAGAAACACTCCTTTTGTAGAATCTGCAGGTGTTTATTTGGACCGATTTGAGGTCTAAGTTGGAAAAGGAAATGTCTTCAAATTACAACTTCACAGTAGCATTCTCAGAAACTTCTTTGTGATGAGTACATTCAACTCACAGACTTGAACCTTCCTTTTGAAAGAGCAGTTTGGAAACACTCTTTTTGTAGAATCTGCAAGTGGATATATGGAGCGCTTTGACGCCTATGCTGGGAAATGAAATATCTTCACCTAAAAACTAGACAGAAGCATTCTCAGAAACTTCTGTGTGATGAGTGCATTCAACTCACAGACTTGAGCTTTCCTTTTGATAGAGCAGTTTGGAAACACTCCTTTTGTAAAATCTGCAAGTGTTTATTTGGAGCGCTTTGAGACATATGCTGGAAAAGGAAATATCTTCACATAATAACTAGACAGAAGCATTCTCAGAAACTTCTTTGTGATGAATGCATTCTACTCACAGAGTTGAAACTTCTTTTTCATAGAAGAGTTTTCAAACTCTCTTTTTGTAGAATCTGCAAGTGCATATTTGGAGCTCATTGAGGCCAACGCTGGAAACGGAAACATCCTCACATAGAAACTAGACAGAAGCATTCTCCGAAACTTGTTTGTGACGAGTGCACTCAACTCACAGACTTGAACCTTTCTTTTGAAAGAGCAGTTTTGGAACACTCATTTTGTAGAATCTGCTAGTGTATATTAGGAGCGCTGTGAGGCCTATGCTGGGAAATGGAATATCTTCACCTAAAAACTAGACAAAAGCATTCTCAGAAACTTCTGTGTGATGAGTGCATTCAACTCACAGACTTGAATGTTCCTTTTGATAGAACAGATTTGAAACACTCCTTTTGAAGAATCTGCAAGTGTTTATTTGGAGCGCTTGGAGGTCTATGCTGGAAAAGGAAATGTCTTCAAATAACAACTACACAGAAGCATTCTCAGAAACTTCTTTGAGATGAGTGCATTCAACTCACAGACTTGAACCTTCCTTTTGAAAGAGGAGTTTTGAAACACTCTTTTTGTAGAATCTGCAAGTGGATATTTGGAGGGCTTTGAGGCCTATGCTGGGAAATGAAATATCTTCTCCTAAAAATTAGAGAGAAGCATTCTCAGAAACTTCTGTGTGATGAGTGCATTCAACTCACAGACTTGAACTTTCCTTTTGATAGAAGAGTTTTGAAACACTCCTTTTGTAGAATCTGCAAGTGTTTATTTGGAGCGCTTGGAGTCCTACGCTAGAAAAGGAAATGTCTTCATATAACAACTAGACAGAAATATTCTCAGAAACTTCTTTGTGATGAGTGCATTCAACTCACAGAGGTGAACCTTCCTTTTGAAAGAGCAGTTTTGAAACACTCTTTTGGTAGAATCTGCAAGTGGATATTTGGATCGCTTTGAGGCCTATGCTGGGAAATGAAATATCTTCCCCTAAAAACTAGACAGAAGCATTCTCAGAAACTTCTGTGTGAAGAGTGCATTCAACTCACAGACTTGAGATTTCCTTTTGATAGAGCAGTTTGGAAACACTCCTTTTGTAAAATCTGCAAGTGTTTATTTGGAACGCTTTGAGTCCCAGGCTGGAAAACGAAATATCTTCACATAATAACTAGACAGAAGCATTCTCAGAAACTTCTTTGTGATGAATGCATTCTACTCACAGAGTTGAAACTTCTTTTTCATAGAAGAGTTTTCAAACTCTCTTTTTGTGGAATCTGCAAGTGCATATTTGGAGCTGATTGAGGCCAACCCTGGAAACGGAAACATCCTCACATAGAAACTAGATAGAAGCATTCTCCGAAACTAGTTTGTGACGAGTGCACTCAACTCACAGACTTGAATCTTTCTTTTGAAAGAGCAGTTTTGGAACACTCATTTTGTAGAATCTGCTAGTGTATATTAGGAGCCCTGTGAGGCCTATGCTGGGAAATGAAATATCTTCACCTAAAAACTAGACAGAAGCATTCTCAGAAACTTCTGTGTGATGAGTGCATTCAACTCACAGACTTGAATGTTCCTTTCGATAGAACAGTTTTGAAACACTCCTTTTGTAGAATCTGCAAGTGTTTATTTGGAGCGCTTGGAGGTCTATGCTGGAAAAGGAAATGTCTTCAAATAACAACTACACAGAAGCATTCTCAGAGACTTCTTTGTGATGAGTGCATTCAACTCACAGACTTGAATGTTCCTTTTGAAAGAGCAGTTTTGAAACACTCTTTTTGTAGAATCTGCAAGTGGATATTTGGAGCGCTTTGAGGGGTATACTGGGAAATGAAATATCTTCACCTAAAAACTAGACAGAAGCAGTCTCAGAAACTTCTGTGTGATGAGTGCATTCAACTCACAGACTTGAACCTTCCTTTTGAAAGTACAGTTTTGAAAGACTCTTTTTATAGAATCTGCAAGTGGATATTTGGAGCGGTTTGAGGCCTATGCTGGGAAATGAGGTATCTTCACCTAAAAACTAGACAGACGCATTCTCGGAAACTTCTGTGTCATGAGTGCATTCAACTCGCAGACTTGAATATTCCTTTTGGTAGGGCAGTTTGGAAACACTCCTTTTGTAAATTCTGCAAGTGTTTATTTGGAGCGCTTTGAGGCCCAGGCTGGAAAAGGAAATATCTTCACATAATAACTAGAAAGAAGTATTCTCAGAAACGTCTTTGTGATGAGTGCATTCTACTCACAGAGTTGTACCTTCTTTTTGATAGAAGAGTTTTCAAACTCTCTTTTTGTAGAATCTGCATGGGCATATTTGGAGCTGTTTGGGAACAACGCTAGAAAAGGAAACATCCTCACATAGAAACTAGACAGAAGCATTCTCAAAAACTTGTTTTTGACGAGTGCACACAACTCACAGACTTGAACCGTTCTTTTGAAAGAGCAGTTTTGGAACACTCTTTTTGTAGAATCTGGTAGTGTATATTAGGAGCGCTGTGAGGCCTATGCTTGGAAATTAAATATCTTCACCTAAAAACTAGACAGACGCATTCTCGGAAACTTCTGTGTCATGAGTGCATTCAACTCGCAGACTTGAATATTCCTTTTGGTAGGGCAGTTTGGAAACACTCCTTTTGTAAATTCTGCAAGTGTTTATTTGGAGCGCTTTGAGGCCCAGGCTGGAAAAGGAAATATCTTCACATAATAACTAGAAAGAAGTATTCTCAGAAACGTCTTTGTGATGAGTGCATTCTACTCACAGAGTTGTACCTTCTTTTTGATAGAAGAGTTTTCAAACTCTCTTTTTGTAGAATCTGCATGGGCATATTTGGAGCTGTTTGGGAACAACGCTAGAAAAGGAAACATCCTCACATAGGAACTAGACAGAAGCATTCTCAAAAACTTGTTTTTGACGAGTGCACACAACTCACAGACTTCAACCTTTCTTTCGAAAGAGCAGTTTTGGAACACTCTTTTTGTAGAATCTGGTAGTGTATATTAGGAGCGCTGTGAGGCCTATGCTAAGAAATGAAATATCTTCACCTAAAAATTAGACAGAAGCGTTCTCCGAAATTTCTGTGTGATGAGTGCATTCAACTCACAGACTTGAATGTTCCTTTTGCTAGAACAGTTTTGAAACACTCCTTTTGTAGAATGGGCAAGTGTTTATTTGGAGCGCTTGGAGGTCTGTGCTGGAAAAGGAAATGTCTTCAAATAACAACTACACAGAAGAATTCTCAGAACCTTCTTTGTGATGAGTGCATTCAATTCACAGACTTGAACGTTCCTTTTGATAGAACAGTTTTGAAACCCTCCTTTTGTAGAATCTGCAAGTGTTTATTTAGAGCGCTTGGAGGCCTATGCTGGAAAAGGAAATGTCTTCAAATAACAACTACACAGAAGCATTCTCAGAAACTTCTTTGAGATGAGTGCATTCAACTCACAGACTTGAACCTTCCTTTTGAAAGAGGAGTTTTGAAACACTCTTTTTGTAGAATCTGCAAGTGGATATTTGGAGGGCTTTGGGGCCTATGCTGGGAAATGAAATATTTTCACCTAAAAACTAGACAGAAGCATTCTCAGAAACTTCTGTGTGATGAGTGCATTCAACTCACAGACTTGAACGTTCCTTTTGATAGAACAGTTTAGAAACACTCCTTTTGTAGAATCTGCAGGTGTTTATTTGGAGCGATTTGAGGCCAAAGTTGGAAAAGGAAATGCCTTCAAATTAAAACTACGCAGAAGCATTCTCAGAAACTTCTTTGTGATGAGTGCATTCAACTCACCGACTTGAGCTTTCCTGTTGATAGAGCAGTTTGGAAACACTCCTTTTGTAAAATCTGCAAGTGTTCATTTCTAGCGCTTTGAGGCCTATGCTGGAAAAGTAAATATCTTCACATAATAACTAGACACAAGCATTCTCAGCAACTAATTTGTGATGAGTGCCTTCTATTCACAGAGTTAAACCTTCTTTTTCATTGGAGAGTTTTCAAACTCTCTTTTTGTAGAATCTGCAAGTGCATATTTGGAGCTGTTTGAGGCCAACGCTGGAAACGGAAACATCCTCACATAGAAACTAGACAGAAGCATTCTCAGAAAGTTCTGTGTGATGAGTGCATTCAACTCACCGACTTGAACGTTCCTTTTGATAGAACAGTTTAGAAACACTCCTTTTGTAGAATCTCCAAGTGTTTATTTGGAGCGCTTGGAGGCCTATGCTGGAAAAGGAAATGTCTTCAAATAACAACTACACAGAAGCATTCTCAGAAACTTCTTTGAGATGAGTGCATTCAACTCACAGAATTGAACCTTCCTTTTGAAAGAGGAGTTTTGATACACTCTTTTTGTAGAATCTGCAAGTGGATATTTGGAGGGTTTGAGGCCTATGCTGGGAAATGAAATATCTTCACCTAAAAACTAGACAGAAGCATTCTCAGAAACTTCTGTGTGATGAGTGCATTCAACTCACAGACTTGAGCTTTCCTTTTGATAGAGCAGTTTGGAAACACCCGTTTTGTAAAATCTGCAAGTGTTTATTTGGAGCGCTTTGAGACATATGCTGGAAAAGGAAATATCTTCACATAATAACTAGACAGAAGCATTCTCAGAAACTTCTTTGTGATGAATGCATTCTACTCACAGAGTTGAAACTTCTTTTTCATAGAAGAGTTTTCAAACTCTCTTTTTGTAGAATCTGCAAGTGCATATTTGGAGCTCATTGAGGCCAACGCTGGAAACGGAAACATCCTCACATAGAAACTAGACAGAAGAACTCTCCGAAACTTGTTTGTGACGAGTGCACTCAACTCACAGACTTGAACCTTTCTTTTGAAAGAGCAGTTTTGGAACACTCATTTTGTAGAATCTCCTAGTGTATATTAGGAGCGCTGTGAGGCCTATGCTGGGAAATGAAATATCTTCACCTAAAAACTAGACAGAAGCATTCTCAGAAACTTCTGTGTGATGAGTGCATTCAACTCACAGACTTGAAGGTTCCTTTTGATAGAACAGTTTTGAAACACACCTTTTGTAGAATCTGCAAGTGTTTATTTGGAGCGCTTGGAGGTCTATGCTGGAAAAGGAAATGTCTTCAAATAAGAACTACACATACGAATTCTCAGAAACTTCTTTGTGATGAGTGCATTTAACTCACAGACTTGAACGTTCCTTTTGAAAGAGCAGTTTTGAAAAACTCTTTTTGTAGAATCTGCAAGTGGATATTTGGAGCGCTTTGAGGGCTCTGCTGGGAAAAGAAATATCTTCACCTAAAAACTAGACAGAAGCATTCTCAGAAACTTCTGTGTGATGAGTGCATTCAACTCACAGACTTGAACCTTCCTTTTGAAAGTACAGTTTTGAAACACTCTTTTTATAGAATCTGCAAGTGTATAATTGGAGCGGTTTGAGGCCTATGCTGGGAAATGAGGTATCTTCACCTAAAAACTAGGCAGAAGCATTCTCAGAAACTTCTGTGTGATGAGTGCATTCAACTCACAGACTTCAACATTCCTTCTGATAGAGCAGTTTGGAAACACTCCTTTTGTAAATCTGCAAGTGTTTATTTGGAGCGCTTTGAGGCCCAGGCTGGAAAAGGAAATATCTTCACATAATAACTAGACAGAAGTATTCTCAGAAAAGTCTTTGTGATGAGTGCATTCTACTCACAGAGTTGAACCTTCTTTTTGATAGAAGAGTTTTCAAACTCTCTTTTTGTAGAATCTGCATGGGCATACTTGGAGCTGTTTGGGAACAACGCTAGAAAAGGAAACATCCTCACATAGAAACTAGACAGAAGCATTCTCAGAAACTTGTTTTTGACGAGAGCACTCAACTCACAGACTTGAACCTTTCTTTTGAAAGAGCAGTTTTGGAACACTCTTTTTGTAGAATCTGGTAGTGTATATTTGGAGCGCTGTGAGGCCTATGCTGGGAAATGAAATATCTTCACCTAAAAACTAGACAGAAGCATTCTCAGAAATTTCTGTGTGATGCGTGCATTCAACTCACAGACTTGAACGTTCCTTTTGATAGAACAGTTTAGAAACACTCCTTTTGTAGAATCTGCAGGTGTTTATTTGGACCGATTTGAGGTCTAAGTTGGAAAAGGAAATGTCTTCAAATTACAACTTCACAGTAGCATTCTCAGAAACTTCTTTGTGATGAGTACATTCAACTCACAGACTTGAACCTTCCTTTTGAAAGAGCAGTTTGGAAACACTCTTTTTGTAGAATCTGCAAGTGGATATATGGAGCGCTTTGACGCCTATGCTGGGAAATGAAATATCTTCACCTAAAAACTAGACAGAAGCATTCTCAGAAACTTCTGTGTGATGAGTGCATTCAACTCACAGACTTGAGCTTTCCTTTTGATAGAGCAGTTTGGAAACACTCCTTTTGTAAAATCTGCAAGTGTTTATTTGGAGCGCTTTGAGACATATGCTGGAAAAGGAAATATCTTCACATAATAACTAGACAGAAGCATTCTCAGAAACTTCTTTGTGATGAATGCATTCTACTCACAGAGTTGAAACTTCTTTTTCATAGAAGAGTTTTCAAACTCTCTTTTTGTAGAATCTGCAAGTGCATATTTGGAGCTCATTGAGGCCAACGCTGGAAACGGAAACATCCTCACATAGAAACTAGACAGAAGCATTCTCCGAAACTTGTTTGTGACGAGTGCACTCAACTCACAGACTTGAACCTTTCTTTTGAAAGAGCAGTTTTGGAACACTCATTTTGTAGAATCTGCTAGTGTATATTAGGAGCGCTGTGAGGCCTATGCTGGGAAATGGAATATCTTCACCTAAAAACTAGACAAAAGCATTCTCAGAAACTTCTGTGTGATGAGTGCATTCAACTCACAGACTTGAATGTTCCTTTTGATAGAACAGATTTGAAACACTCCTTTTGAAGAATCTGCAAGTGTTTATTTGGAGCGCTTGGAGGTCTATGCTGGAAAAGGAAATGTCTTCAAATAACAACTACACAGAAGCATTCTCAGAAACTTCTTTGAGATGAGTGCATTCAACTCACAGACTTGAACCTTCCTTTTGAAAGAGGAGTTTTGAAACACTCTTTTTGTAGAATCTGCAAGTGGATATTTGGAGGGCTTTGAGGCCTATGCTGGGAAATGAAATATCTTCTCCTAAAAATTAGAGAGAAGCATTCTCAGAAACTTCTGTGTGATGAGTGCATTCAACTCACAGACTTGAACTTTCCTTTTGATAGAAGAGTTTTGAAACACTCCTTTTGTAGAATCTGCAAGTGTTTATTTGGAGCGCTTGGAGTCCTACGCTAGAAAAGGAAATGTCTTCATATAACAACTAGACAGAAATATTCTCAGAAACTTCTTTGTGATGAGTGCATTCAACTCACAGAGGTGAACCTTCCTTTTGAAAGAGCAGTTTTGAAACACTCTTTTGGTAGAATCTGCAAGTGGATATTTGGATCGCTTTGAGGCCTATGCTGGGAAATGAAATATCTTCCCCTAAAAACTAGACAGAAGCATTCTCAGAAACTTCTGTGTGAAGAGTGCATTCAACTCACAGACTTGAGATTTCCTTTTGATAGAGCAGTTTGGAAACACTCCTTTTGTAAAATCTGCAAGTGTTTATTTGGAACGCTTTGAGTCCCAGGCTGGAAAACGAAATATCTTCACATAATAACTAGACAGAAGCATTCTCAGAAACTTCTTTGTGATGAATGCATTCTACTCACAGAGTTGAAACTTCTTTTTCATAGAAGAGTTTTCAAACTCTCTTTTTGTGGAATCTGCAAGTGCATATTTGGAGCTGATTGAGGCCAACCCTGGAAACGGAAACATCCTCACATAGAAACTAGATAGAAGCATTCTCCGAAACTAGTTTGTGACGAGTGCACTCAACTCACAGACTTGAATCTTTCTTTTGAAAGAGCAGTTTTGGAACACTCATTTTGTAGAATCTGCTAGTGTATATTAGGAGCCCTGTGAGGCCTATGCTGGGAAATGAAATATCTTCACCTAAAAACTAGACAGAAGCATTCTCAGAAACTTCTGTGTGATGAGTGCATTCAACTCACAGACTTGAATGTTCCTTTCGATAGAACAGTTTTGAAACACTCCTTTTGTAGAATCTGCAAGTGTTTATTTGGAGCGCTTGGAGGTCTATGCTGGAAAAGGAAATGTCTTCAAATAACAACTACACAGAAGCATTCTCAGAGACTTCTTTGTGATGAGTGCATTCAACTCACAGACTTGAATGTTCCTTTTGAAAGAGCAGTTTTGAAACACTCTTTTTGTAGAATCTGCAAGTGGATATTTGGAGCGCTTTGAGGGGTATACTGGGAAATGAAATATCTTCACCTAAAAACTAGACAGAAGCAGTCTCAGAAACTTCTGTGTGATGAGTGCATTCAACTCACAGACTTGAACCTTCCTTTTGAAAGTACAGTTTTGAAAGACTCTTTTTATAGAATCTGCAAGTGGATATTTGGAGCGGTTTGAGGCCTATGCTGGGAAATGAGGTATCTTCACCTAAAAACTAGACAGACGCATTCTCGGAAACTTCTGTGTCATGAGTGCATTCAACTCGCAGACTTGAATATTCCTTTTGGTAGGGCAGTTTGGAAACACTCCTTTTGTAAATTCTGCAAGTGTTTATTTGGAGCGCTTTGAGGCCCAGGCTGGAAAAGGAAATATCTTCACATAATAACTAGAAAGAAGTATTCTCAGAAACGTCTTTGTGATGAGTGCATTCTACTCACAGAGTTGTACCTTCTTTTTGATAGAAGAGTTTTCAAACTCTCTTTTTGTAGAATCTGCATGGGCATATTTGGAGCTGTTTGGGAACAACGCTAGAAAAGGAAACATCCTCACATAGAAACTAGACAGAAGCATTCTCAAAAACTTGTTTTTGACGAGTGCACACAACTCACAGACTTGAACCGTTCTTTTGAAAGAGCAGTTTTGGAACACTCTTTTTGTAGAATCTGGTAGTGTATATTAGGAGCGCTGTGAGGCCTATGCTTGGAAATTAAATATCTTCACCTAAAAACTAGACAGACGCATTCTCGGAAACTTCTGTGTCATGAGTGCATTCAACTCGCAGACTTGAATATTCCTTTTGGTAGGGCAGTTTGGAAACACTCCTTTTGTAAATTCTGCAAGTGTTTATTTGGAGCGCTTTGAGGCCCAGGCTGGAAAAGGAAATATCTTCACATAATAACTAGAAAGAAGTATTCTCAGAAACGTCTTTGTGATGAGTGCATTCTACTCACAGAGTTGTACCTTCTTTTTGATAGAAGAGTTTTCAAACTCTCTTTTTGTAGAATCTGCATGGGCATATTTGGAGCTGTTTGGGAACAACGCTAGAAAAGGAAACATCCTCACATAGAAACTAGACAGAAGCATTCTCAAAAACTTGTTTTTGACGAGTGCACACAACTCACAGACTTGAACCGTTCTTTTGAAAGAGCAGTTTTGGAACACTCTTTTTGTAGAATCTGGTAGTGTATATTAGGAGCGCTGTGAGGCCTATGCTTGGAAATTAAATATCTTCACCTAAAAACTAGACAAAAGCATTCTCAGAAACTTCTGTGGGATGACTGCATTCAACTCACAGACTTGAATATTCCTTTTGATAGAACAGTTTTGAAACCCTCCTTTTGTAGAATCTGCAAGTGTTTATTTGGAGCGCTTGGGGGTCTAAGCTGGAAAAGGAAATGTCTTCAAATAACAACTACTCAGAAGCATTCTCAGAAACTTCTTTGTGATGAGTGCATTCAACTCACAGACTTGAACGTTCTTTTGATAGAGCAGTTTTGAAACACTCCTTTTGTAGAATCTGCAAGTGTTTATTTGGAGCGCTTGGAGGCCTACGCTAGAAAAGGAAATGTCTTCAAATAACAACTAGACAGAAACATTCTCAGAAACTTCTTTGTGATGAGTGCATTCAACTCACAGAGATGAACCTTCCTTTTGAAAGTACAGTTTTGAAACACTCTTTTTATAAAATCTGCAAGTGGATATTTGGAGCGGTTTGAGGCCTATGCTGGGAAATGAGGTACCTTCACGTAAAAACTAGACAGAAGCATTCTCAGAAACTTCTGTGTGATGAGTGCATTCAACTCACAGACTTGAACGTTCCTTTTGATAGAACAGTTTAGAAACACTCCTTTTGTAGAATCTGCAAGTGTTTATTTCCAGCGCTTGGAGGCCTATGCTGCAAAAGGAAATGTCTTCAAATAACAACTACACAGAAGGATTCTCAGAAACTTCTGTCTGATGAGTGCATTCAACTCACAGACTTGAACCTTCCTTTGGAAAGAGCAGTTTTGAAACACTCTCTTTGTAGACTCTGCAAGAGGATATTTGGAGCGCTTTGACGCCTATGCCTGGAAATGAAATATCTTCACCTAAAAACTAGACAGAAGCATTCTCAGAAACTTCTGTGTGATGAGTGCATTCAACTCACCGACTTGAGCTTTCCTTTTGATAGAGCAGTTTAGAAACACTCCTTTTGTAAAATCTCCAAGTGTTTATTTGTAGCGCTTTGAGACCTATGCTAGAAAAGGAAATATCTTCAAATAACAACTACACAGAAGCATTCTCAGAAACTTCTTTGAGATGAGTGCATTCAACTCACAGAATTGAACCTTCCTTTTGAAAGAGGAGTTTTGATACACTCTTTTTGTAGAATCTGCAAGTGGATATTTGGAGGGCTTTGAGGCCTATGCTGGGAAATGAAATATCTTCACCTAAAAACTAGACAGAAGCATTCTCAGAAACTTCTCTGTGATGAGTGCATTCAACTCTCAGACTTGAACCTTCCTTTTGAAAGTACAGTTTTGAAAGACTCTTTTTATAGAATCTGCAAGTGGATATTTGGAGCGGTTTGAGGCCTATGCTGGGAAATGAGGTATCTTCACCTAAAAACTAGACAGAAGCATTCTCAGAAACTTCTGTGTGATGAGTGCATTCAACTCACGGACTTGAACATTCCTTTTGATAGAGCAGTTTGGAAACACTCCTTTTGTAAAATCTGCAAGTGTTTATTAGGAGCGCTTTGAATCCCAGGCTGGAAAAGGAAATATCTTCACATAATAACTAGACAGAAGTATTCTCAGAAACGTCTTTGTGATGAGTGCATTCTACTCACAGAGTTGAACCTTCTTTTTGATAGAAGAGTTTTCAAACTCTCTTTTTGTAGAATCTGCATGGGCATATTTGGAGCTGTTTGGGAACAACGCTAGAAAGGGAAACATCCTCACATAGAAACTAGACAGAAGCATTCTCAGAACCTTGCTTTTGACGAGTGCACTCAACTCACAGACTTGAACCTTTCTTTTGAAAGAGCAGTTTTGGAAAACTCTATTTGTAGAATCTGCTAGTGTATATTTGGGGCACTGTGAGGCCTATGCTGGGAAATGAATTATCTTCACCTAAAAACTAGACAGAAGCATTCTCGGAAATTTCTGTGTGATGAGTACATTCAACTCACAGACTTGAACGTTCCTTTTGATAGAACAGTTTAGAAACACTCCTTTTGTAGAATCTACAAGTGTTTATTTGGAGCGCTTGGAGGCCTATGCTGCAAATGGAAATGTCTTCAAATAACAACTACACAGAAGGATTCTCAGAAACTTCTGTGTGATGAGTGCATTCAACTCACAGACTTGAACCTTCCTTTGGAAAGAGCAGTTTTGAAACACTCTCTTTGTAGAATCTGCAAGAAGATATTTGGAGCGCTTTGACGCCAATGCTGGGAAATGAAATATCTTCACCTAAAAACTAGACAGAAGCATTCTCAGAAACTTCTGTGTGATGAGTGCATTCAACTCACAGACTTGAGCTTTCCTTTTGATAGAGCAGTTTGGAAACACTCCTTTTGTAAAATCTGCAAGTGTTTATTTGTAGCGCTTTGAGACATACGCTGGAAAAGGAAATATCTTCACATAATAACTAGACAGAAGCATTCTCAGAAACTTCTTTGTGATGAATGCATTCTACTCACAGAGTTGAAACTTCTTATTCATAGAAGAGTTTTCAAACTCTCTTTTTGTAGAATCTGCAAGTGCATATTTGGAGCTGTTTGAGGCCAACGCTGGAAACGGAAACATCCTCACATAGAAACTAGACAGAAGCATTCTCCGAAACCTCTTTTTGACGAGTGCACTCAACTCACAGACTGGAACCTTTCCTTTGAAAGAGCAGTTTTGGAAGAAGCTTTTTGTAGAATCTGCTAGTGTATATTAGGAGCGCTGTGAGGCCTATGCTGGGAAATGGAATATCTTCACCTAAAAACTAGACAAAAGCATTCTCAGAAACTTCTGTGTGATGAGTGCATTCAACTCACAGACTTGAATGTTCCTTTTGATAGAACAGATTTGAAACACTCCTTTTGAAGAATCTGCAAGTGTTTATTTGGAGCGCTTGGAGGTCTATGCTGGAAAAGGAAATGTCTTCAAATAACAACTACACAGAAGCATTCTCAGAAACTTCTTTGAGATGAGTGCATTCAACTCACAGACTTGAACCTTCCTTTTGAAAGAGGAGTTTTGAAACACTCTTTTTGTAGAATCTGCAAGTGGATATTTGGAGGGCTTTGAGGCCTATGCTGGGAAATGAAATATCTTCTCCTAAAAATTAGAGAGAAGCATTCTCAGAAACTTCTGTGTGATGAGTGCATTCAACTCACAGACTTGAACTTTCCTTTTGATAGAAGAGTTTTGAAACACTCCTTTTGTAGAATCTGCAAGTGTTTATTTGGAGCGCTTGGAGTCCTACGCTAGAAAAGGAAATGTCTTCATATAACAACTAGACAGAAATATTCTCAGAAACTTCTTTGTGATGAGTGCATTCAACTCACAGAGGTGAACCTTCCTTTTGAAAGAGCAGTTTTGAAACACTCTTTTGGTAGAATCTGCAAGTGGATATTTGGATCGCTTTGAGGCCTATGCTGGGAAATGAAATATCTTCCCCTAAAAACTAGACAGAAGCATTCTCAGAAACTTCTGTGTGAAGAGTGCATTCAACTCACAGACTTGAGATTTCCTTTTGATAGAGCAGTTTGGAAACACTCCTTTTGTAAAATCTGCAAGTGTTTATTTGGAACGCTTTGAGTCCCAGGCTGGAAAACGAAATATCTTCACATAATAACTAGACAGAAGCATTCTCAGAAACTTCTTTGTGATGAATGCATTCTACTCACAGAGTTGAAACTTCTTTTTCATAGAAGAGTTTTCAAACTCTCTTTTTGTGGAATCTGCAAGTGCATATTTGGAGCTGATTGAGGCCAACCCTGGAAACGGAAACATCCTCACATAGAAACTAGATAGAAGCATTCTCCGAAACTAGTTTGTGACGAGTGCACTCAACTCACAGACTTGAATCTTTCTTTTGAAAGAGCAGTTTTGGAACACTCATTTTGTAGAATCTGCTAGTGTATATTAGGAGCCCTGTGAGGCCTATGCTGGGAAATGAAATATCTTCACCTAAAAACTAGACAGAAGCATTCTCAGAAACTTCTGTGTGATGAGTGCATTCAACTCACAGACTTGAATGTTCCTTTCGATAGAACAGTTTTGAAACACTCCTTTTGTAGAATCTGCAAGTGTTTATTTGGAGCGCTTGGAGGTCTATGCTGGAAAAGGAAATGTCTTCAAATAACAACTACACAGAAGCATTCTCAGAGACTTCTTTGTGATGAGTGCATTCAACTCACAGACTTGAATGTTCCTTTTGAAAGAGCAGTTTTGAAACACTCTTTTTGTAGAATCTGCAAGTGGATATTTGGAGCGCTTTGAGGGGTATACTGGGAAATGAAATATCTTCACCTAAAAACTAGACAGAAGCAGTCTCAGAAACTTCTGTGTGATGAGTGCATTCAACTCACAGACTTGAACCTTCCTTTTGAAAGTACAGTTTTGAAAGACTCTTTTTATAGAATCTGCAAGTGGATATTTGGAGCGGTTTGAGGCCTATGCTGGGAAATGAGGTATCTTCACCTAAAAACTAGACAGACGCATTCTCGGAAACTTCTGTGTCATGAGTGCATTCAACTCGCAGACTTGAATATTCCTTTTGGTAGGGCAGTTTGGAAACACTCCTTTTGTAAATTCTGCAAGTGTTTATTTGGAGCGCTTTGAGGCCCAGGCTGGAAAAGGAAATATCTTCACATAATAACTAGAAAGAAGTATTCTCAGAAACGTCTTTGTGATGAGTGCATTCTACTCACAGAGTTGTACCTTCTTTTTGATAGAAGAGTTTTCAAACTCTCTTTTTGTAGAATCTGCATGGGCATATTTGGAGCTGTTTGGGAACAACGCTAGAAAAGGAAACATCCTCACATAGAAACTAGACAGAAGCATTCTCAAAAACTTGTTTTTGACGAGTGCACACAACTCACAGACTTGAACCGTTCTTTTGAAAGAGCAGTTTTGGAACACTCTTTTTGTAGAATCTGGTAGTGTATATTAGGAGCGCTGTGAGGCCTATGCTTGGAAATTAAATATCTTCACCTAAAAACTAGACAGACGCATTCTCGGAAACTTCTGTGTCATGAGTGCATTCAACTCGCAGACTTGAATATTCCTTTTGGTAGGGCAGTTTGGAAACACTCCTTTTGTAAATTCTGCAAGTGTTTATTTGGAGCGCTTTGAGGCCCAGGCTGGAAAAGGAAATATCTTCACATAATAACTAGAAAGAAGTATTCTCAGAAACGTCTTTGTGATGAGTGCATTCTACTCACAGAGTTGTACCTTCTTTTTGATAGAAGAGTTTTCAAACTCTCTTTTTGTAGAATCTGCATGGGCATATTTGGAGCTGTTTGGGAACAACGCTAGAAAAGGAAACATCCTCACATAGAAACTAGACAGAAGCATTCTCAAAAACTTGTTTTTGACGAGTGCACACAACTCACAGACTTGAACCGTTCTTTTGAAAGAGCAGTTTTGGAACACTCTTTTTGTAGAATCTGGTAGTGTATATTAGGAGCGCTGTGAGGCCTATGCTTGGAAATTAAATATCTTCACCTAAAAACTAGACAAAAGCATTCTCAGAAACTTCTGTGGGATGACTGCATTCAACTCACAGACTTGAATATTCCTTTTGATAGAACAGTTTTGAAACCCTCCTTTTGTAGAATCTGCAAGTGTTTATTTGGAGCGCTTGGGGGTCTAAGCTGGAAAAGGAAATGTCTTCAAATAACAACTACTCAGAAGCATTCTCAGAAACTTCTTTGTGATGAGTGCATTCAACTCACAGACTTGAACGTTCTTTTGATAGAGCAGTTTTGAAACACTCCTTTTGTAGAATCTGCAAGTGTTTATTTGGAGCGCTTGGAGGCCTACGCTAGAAAAGGAAATGTCTTCAAATAACAACTAGACAGAAACATTCTCAGAAACTTCTTTGTGATGAGTGCATTCAACTCACAGAGATGAACCTTCCTTTTGAAAGTACAGTTTTGAAACACTCTTTTTATAAAATCTGCAAGTGGATATTTGGAGCGGTTTGAGGCCTATGCTGGGAAATGAGGTACCTTCACGTAAAAACTAGACAGAAGCATTCTCAGAAACTTCTGTGTGATGAGTGCATTCAACTCACAGACTTGAACGTTCCTTTTGATAGAACAGTTTAGAAACACTCCTTTTGTAGAATCTGCAAGTGTTTATTTCCAGCGCTTGGAGGCCTATGCTGCAAAAGGAAATGTCTTCAAATAACAACTACACAGAAGGATTCTCAGAAACTTCTGTCTGATGAGTGCATTCAACTCACAGACTTGAACCTTCCTTTGGAAAGAGCAGTTTTGAAACACTCTCTTTGTAGACTCTGCAAGAGGATATTTGGAGCGCTTTGACGCCTATGCCTGGAAATGAAATATCTTCACCTAAAAACTAGACAGAAGCATTCTCAGAAACTTCTGTGTGATGAGTGCATTCAACTCACCGACTTGAGCTTTCCTTTTGATAGAGCAGTTTAGAAACACTCCTTTTGTAAAATCTCCAAGTGTTTATTTGTAGCGCTTTGAGACCTATGCTAGAAAAGGAAATATCTTCAAATAACAACTACACAGAAGCATTCTCAGAAACTTCTTTGAGATGAGTGCATTCAACTCACAGAATTGAACCTTCCTTTTGAAAGAGGAGTTTTGATACACTCTTTTTGTAGAATCTGCAAGTGGATATTTGGAGGGCTTTGAGGCCTATGCTGGGAAATGAAATATCTTCACCTAAAAACTAGACAGAAGCATTCTCAGAAACTTCTCTGTGATGAGTGCATTCAACTCTCAGACTTGAACCTTCCTTTTGAAAGTACAGTTTTGAAAGACTCTTTTTATAGAATCTGCAAGTGGATATTTGGAGCGGTTTGAGGCCTATGCTGGGAAATGAGGTATCTTCACCTAAAAACTAGACAGAAGCATTCTCAGAAACTTCTGTGTGATGAGTGCATTCAACTCACGGACTTGAACATTCCTTTTGATAGAGCAGTTTGGAAACACTCCTTTTGTAAAATCTGCAAGTGTTTATTAGGAGCGCTTTGAATCCCAGGCTGGAAAAGGAAATATCTTCACATAATAACTAGACAGAAGTATTCTCAGAAACGTCTTTGTGATGAGTGCATTCTACTCACAGAGTTGAACCTTCTTTTTGATAGAAGAGTTTTCAAACTCTCTTTTTGTAGAATCTGCATGGGCATATTTGGAGCTGTTTGGGAACAACGCTAGAAAGGGAAACATCCTCACATAGAAACTAGACAGAAGCATTCTCAGAACCTTGCTTTTGACGAGTGCACTCAACTCACAGACTTGAACCTTTCTTTTGAAAGAGCAGTTTTGGAAAACTCTATTTGTAGAATCTGCTAGTGTATATTTGGGGCACTGTGAGGCCTATGCTGGGAAATGAATTATCTTCACCTAAAAACTAGACAGAAGCATTCTCGGAAATTTCTGTGTGATGAGTACATTCAACTCACAGACTTGAACGTTCCTTTTGATAGAACAGTTTAGAAACACTCCTTTTGTAGAATCTACAAGTGTTTATTTGGAGCGCTTGGAGGCCTATGCTGCAAATGGAAATGTCTTCAAATAACAACTACACAGAAGGATTCTCAGAAACTTCTGTGTGATGAGTGCATTCAACTCACAGACTTGAACCTTCCTTTGGAAAGAGCAGTTTTGAAACACTCTCTTTGTAGAATCTGCAAGAAGATATTTGGAGCGCTTTGACGCCAATGCTGGGAAATGAAATATCTTCACCTAAAAACTAGACAGAAGCATTCTCAGAAACTTCTGTGTGATGAGTGCATTCAACTCACAGACTTGAGCTTTCCTTTTGATAGAGCAGTTTGGAAACACTCCTTTTGTAAAATCTGCAAGTGTTTATTTGTAGCGCTTTGAGACATACGCTGGAAAAGGAAATATCTTCACATAATAACTAGACAGAAGCATTCTCAGAAACTTCTTTGTGATGAATGCATTCTACTCACAGAGTTGAAACTTCTTATTCATAGAAGAGTTTTCAAACTCTCTTTTTGTAGAATCTGCAAGTGCATATTTGGAGCTGTTTGAGGCCAACGCTGGAAACGGAAACATCCTCACATAGAAACTAGACAGAAGCATTCTCCGAAACCTCTTTTTGACGAGTGCACTCAACTCACAGACTGGAACCTTTCCTTTGAAAGAGCAGTTTTGGAAGAAGCTTTTTGTAGAATCTGCTAGTGTATATTAGGAGCGCTGTGAGGCCTATGCTGGGAAATGAAATATCTTCACCTAAAAACTAGACAGAAGCATTCTCAGAAACTTCTGTGTGATGAGTGCATTCAACTCACAGACTTGAATGTTCCTTTTGATAGAACAGTTTTGAAACACTCCTTTTGTAGAATCTGCAAGTGTTTATTTTTGTCGCTTGCAGGCCTATGCTGGAAAAGGAAATGTCTTCAAATAACAACTACACAGAAGCATTCTCAGAAACTTCTTTGAGATGAGTGCTTTCAACTCACAGACTTAAACCTTCCTTTTGAGAGAGCAGTTTTGAAACACTCTTTTTCTAGAATCTGCAAGTGGATATTTGGAGCGCTTTGAGGCCTATGCTGGGAAATGAAGTATCTTCAACTAAAAACTAGACAGAAGCATTCTCAGAAACTTCTGCATGATGATTGCATTCAACTCTCAGACTTGAGCTTTCCTTTTGATAGAGCAGTTTGGAAACACTCCTTTTGTAAAATCTGCAAGTGTTCATTTGGAGTGCTTTGAGGCCTATGCTGGAAAAGGAAATATCTTCACATAATAACTAGACAGAAGCATTCTCAGAAACTACTTTGTGATGAGTGCATTCTATTCACAGAGTTAAACCTTCTTTTTCATAGGAGAGTTTTCAAACTCTCTTTTTGTAGAATCTGCAAGTGCATATTTGGAGCTGTTCAAGGCCAACGCAGGAAACGGAAACATCCTCACATAGAAACTAGACAGAAGCATTCTCAGAAACTTCTGTGTGATGAGTGCATTCAACTCACAGACTTGAGCTTTCCTTTTGATAGAAGAGTTTTGAAACACTCTTTTGTAGAATCTGCACGTGTTTATTTGGAGGGCTTGGAGGCCTACGCTAGAAAAGGAAATGTCTTCAAATAACAACTAGACAGAAACATACTCAGAAACTTCTTTCTGATGAGTGCATTCAACTCACAGAGACGAACCTTCCTTTTGAAAGAGCAGTTTTAAAACACTCTTTTTGTAGAATCTGCAAGTGGATATTTGGATCGCTTTCAGGCCTATGCTGGGAAATGAAATATCTTCACCTAAAAACTAGACAGAAGCATTCTCAGAAACTTCTGTGTGATGAGTGCATTCAACTCACAGACTTGAACCTTCCTTTTGAAAGTACAGTTTTGAAAACCTCTTTTTATAGAATCTGCAAGTGGATATTTGGAGCGGTTTTTGGCCTATGCTGGGAAATGAGGTATCTTCACATAAAAACTAGACAGAAACTTTCTCAGAAACTTCTGTGTGATGAGTGCATTCAACTCACAGACTTGAACATTCCTTTTGATAGAGCAGTTTGGAAACACTCCTTTTGTAAAATCTGCAAGTGTTTATTTGGAGCGCTTTGAGGCCCAGGCTGGAAAAGGAAATATCTTCACATAATAACTAGACAGAAGTATTCTCAGAAACGTCTTTGTGATGAGTGCACTCTACCCACAGAGTTGAACCTTCTTTTTGATAGAAGAGTTTTCAAAGTCTCTTTTTGTAGAATCTGCATGGGCATATTTGGAGCTGTTTGGGAACAACGCCAGAAAAGGAAACATCCTCACATAGAAACTAGACAGAAGCATTCTCAGAAACTTGTTTTTGACGAGTGCACTCAACTTACAGACTTGAACCTTTCCTTTGAAAGAGCAGTTTTGGAACACTCTTTTTGTAGAATCTGCTAGTGTATATTTGGAGTACTGTGCGGCCTATGCTGGGAAATGAAATATCTTCACCTAAAAACTAGACAGAAGCATTCTCAGAAACTTCTGTGTGATGAGTGCATTCAACTCACAGACTTGAATGTTCCTTTTGATAGAACAGTTTTGAAACCCTCCTTTTGTAGAATCTGCAAGTGTTTATTTGGAGCGCTTGGAGGCCTATGCTGGAAAAGGAAATGTCTTCAAATAACAACTACACAGAAGCATTCTGAGAAACTTCTTTGAGATGAGTGCATTCAACTCACAGACTTGAACCTTCCTTTTGAAAGAGGAGTTTTGAAACACTCTTTTTGTAGAATCTGCAAGTGGATATTTGAAGGGCTTTGAGGCCTATGCTGGGAAATGAAATATCTTCACCTAAAAACAAGAGAGAAGCATTCTCAGAAACTTCTGTGTGATGAGTGCATTCAACTCACCGACTTGAGCTTTCCTTTTGATAGAAGAGTTTTGAAACACTCTTTTGTAGAATCTGCAACTGTTTATTTGGAGGGCTTGGAGGCCTACGCTAGAAAAGGAAATGTCTTCAAATAACAACTAGACAGAAACATTCTCAGAAACTACTTTGTGATGAGTGCATTCAACTCACAGAGATTAACCTTCCTTTTGAAAGAGCAGTTTTGATACACACTTTTTGTAGAATCTGCAAGTGGATATTTGGATCGCTTAGAGGCCTATGCTGGAAAATGAAATATCTTCCCCTAAAAACTAGACAGAAGCATTCTCAGAAACTTCTGTGTGATGAGTGCATTCAACTCACAGACTTGAACCTTCCTTTAGAAAGTACAGTTTTGAAACATTCTTTTTATAAAATCTGCAAGTGGATATTTGGAGCGGTTTGAGGCCTATACTGAGAAATGAGGTATCTTCACCTAAAAACTAGACAGAAGCATTCTCAGAAACTTCTGTGTGATGAGTGCATTCAACTCACAGACTTGAACATTCCTTTTGATAGAGCAGTTTGGAAACACTCCTTTTGTAACTTCTACAAGTGTTTATTTGGAGCGCATTGAGGCCCAGGCTGGAAAAGGAAATTTCTTCACATAATAACTAGACAGAAGTATTTTCAGAAACGTCTTTGTGATGAGTGCATTCTACTCACAGAGTTGAACCTTCTTTTTGATAGAAGAGTTTTCAAACTCTCTTTTTGTAGCATCTGCATGGGCATATTTGGAGCTGTTTGGGAACAACGCTAGAAAAGGAAACATCCTCACATAGAAACTAGACAGAAGCATTCTCAGAATCATGTTTTTGACGAGTGCACTCAACTCACAGACTTGAACCTTTCTTTTGAAAGAGCAGTTTTGGAACACTCTTTTTGTAGAATCTGCTAGTGTATATTTGGAGCGCTGTGAGGCCTATGCTGGGAAATGAAATATCTTCACCTAAAAACTAGACAGAAGCATTCTCAGAAACTTCTGTGTGATGAGTGCATTCAACTCACAGACTTGAGCTTTCCTTTTGATAGAAGAGTTTTGAAACACTCCTTTTGTAGAATCTGCAAGTGTTTATTTGGAGCGCTTGGAGGCCTACGCTAGAAAAGGAAATGTCTTCAAATAACAACTAGACAGAAACATTCTCAGAAACTTCTTTGTGATGAGTGCATTCAACTCACAGAGATGACCCTTCCTTTTGAAAGTACAGTTTTGAAACCCTCTTTTTATAAAATCTGCAAGTGGATATTTGGAGCGGTTTGAGGCCTATGCTGGGAAATGAGGTATCTTCACCTAAAAACTAGACAGAAGCATTCTCAGAAACTTCTGTGTGATGAGTGCATTCAACTCACAGACTTGAAGATTCCTTTTGATAGAGCAGTTTGGAAACACTCCTTTTGTAAATTCTGCAAGTGTTTATTTGGAGCGCTTTGAGGCCCAGGCTGGAAAAGGAAATATCTTCACATAATAACTAGACAGAAGTATTCTAAGAAACGTCTTTGTGATGAGTGCATTCTACTCACAGAGTTCAACCTTCTTTGTGATAGAAGAGTTTTCAAACTCTCTCTTTGTAGAATCTGCATGGGCATATTTGGAGCTGTTTGGGAACAACGCTAGAAAAGGAAACATCCTCACATAGAAACTAGACAGAAGCATTCTCAGAAACTTGTTTTTGACGAGTGCACTCAACTCACAGACTTGAACCTTTCTTTTGAAAGAGCAGTTTTGGAACACTCTTTTTGTAGAATCTGCTAGTGTATATTTGGGGCACTGTGAGGCCTATGCTGGGAAATGAAATATCTTCACCTAAAAACTAGAGAGAAGCATTCTCAGAAATTTCTGTGTGATGAGTGCATTCAACTCACAGACTTGAACGTTCCTTTTGATAGAACAGTTTAGAAACACTCCTTTTGTAGAATCTGCAAGTGTTTATTTGCAGCGCTTGGAGGCCTATGCTGCAAAAGGAAATGTCTTCAAATAACAACTACACAGAAGGATTCTCAGAAACTTCTGTGTGATGAGTGCATTCAACTCACAGACTTGAACCTTCCTTTGGAAAGAGCAGTTTTGAACCACTCTCTTTGTAGACTCTGCAAGAGGATATTTGGAGCGCTTTGACGCCTATGCCTGGAAATGAAATATCTTCACCTAAAAACTAGACAGAAGCATTCTCAGAAACTTCTGTGTGATGAGTGCATTCAACTCACCGACTTGAGCTTTCCTTTTGATAGAGCAGTTTGGAAACACTCCTTTTGTAAAATCTCCAAGTGTTTATTTGTAGCGCTTTGAGACCTATGCTGGAAAAGGAAATATCTTCACATAATAACTAGACAGAAGCATTCTCAGAAACTTCTTTGTGATGAATGCATTCTACTCACAGAGTTGAAACTTCTTTTTCATAGAAGAATTTTCAAACTCTCTTTTTTTAGAATCTGCAAGTGCATATTTGGAGCTGATTGAGGCCAACGCTGGAAAAGGAAACATCCTCACATAGAAACTAGACAGAAGCATTCTTCGAAACTTGTTTGTGACGAGTGCACTCAACTCACAGACTTGAACCTTTCTTTTGAAAGAGCAGTTTCGGAACACTCATTTTGTAGAATCTGCTAGTGTATATTAAGAGCGCTGTGAGGCCTATGCTGGGAAATGAAATATCTTCACCTAAAAACTAGACAGAAGCATTCTCAGAAACTTCTGTGTGATGAGTGCGTTCAACTCACAGACTTGAATGTTCCTTTTGATAGAACAGTTTTGAAACACTCCTTTTGTAGAATCTGCAAGTGTTTATTTGGAGCGCTTGGAGGCCTATGCTGGAAAAGGAAATGTCTTCAAATAACAACTACACAGAAGCATTCTCAGAAACTTCTTTGTGATGAGTGCATTCAACTCACAGACTTGAACGTTCCTTTTGATAAAACAGTTTTGAAACCCTCCTTTTGTAGAATCTGCAAGTGTTTATTTGGAGCGCTTGGAGGCCTATGCTGGAAAAGGAAATGTCTTCAAATAACAACTACACAGAAGCATTCTGAGAAACTTCTTTGAGATGAGTGCATTCAACTCACAGACTTGAACCTTCCTTTTGAAAGAGGACTTTTGAAACACTCTTTTTGTAGAATCTGAAAGTGGATATTTGGAGGGCTTTGAGGCCTATGCAGGGAAATGAAATATCTTCACCTAAAAACTAGAGAGAAGCATTCTCAGAAACTTCTGTGTGATGAGTGCATTCAACTCACAGACTTGAGCTTTCCTTTTGATAGAAGAGTTTTGAAACACTCCTTTTGTAGAATCTGCAAGTGTTTATTTGGAGCGCTTGGGGTCCTACGCTAGAATAGGAAATGTCTTCATATAACAACTAGACAGAAATATTCTCAGAAACTTCTTTGTGATGAGTGCATTCAACTCACAGAGGTGAACCTTCCTTTTGAAAGAGCAGTTTTGAAACACTCTTTTGGTAGAATCTGCAAGTGGATATTTGGATCGCTTTGAGGCCTATGCTGGGAAATGAAATATCTTCCCCTAAAAACTAGACAGAAGCATTCTCAGAAACTTCTGTGTGAAGAGTGCATTCAACTCACAGACTTGTGATTTCCTTTTGATAGAGCAGTTTGGAAACACTCCTTTTGTAAAATCTGCAAGTGTTTATTTGGAACGCTTTGAGTCCCAGGCTGGAAAACGAAATATCTTCACATAATAACTAGACAGAAGCATTCTCAGAAACTTCTTTGTGATGAATGCATTCTACTCACAGAGTTGAAACTTCTTTTTCATAGAAGAGTTTTCAAACTCTCTTTTTGTGGAATCTGCAAGTGCATATTTGGAGCTGATTGAGGCCAACCCTGGAAACGGAAACATCCTCACATAGAAACTAGATAGAAGCATTCTCCGAAACTAGTTTGTGACGAGTGCACTCAACTCACAGACTTGAATCTTTCTTTAGAAAGAGCAGTTTTGGAACACTCATTTTGTAGAATCTGCTAGTGTATATTAGGAGCCCTGTGAGGCCTATGCTGGGAAATGAAATATCTTCACCTAAAAACTAGACAGAAGCATTCTCAGAAACTTCTGGGTGATGAGTGCATTCAACTCACAGACTTGAATGTTCCTTTTGATAGAACAGTTTTGAAACACTCCTTTTGTAGAATCTGCAAGTGTTTATTTGGAGCGCTTGGAGGTCTATGCTGGAAAAGGAAATGTCTTCAAATAACAACTACACAGAAGCATTCTCAGAGACTTCTTTGTGATGAGTGCATTCAACTCACAGATTTGAACGTTCCTTTTGAAAGAGCAGTTTTGAAACACTCTTTTTGTAGAATCTGCAAGTGGATATTTGGAGCGCTTTGAGGGGTATACTGGGAAATGAAATATCTTCACCTAAAAACTAGACAGAAGCAGTCTCAGAAACTTCTGTGTGATGAGTGCATTCAACTGACAGACTTGAACCTTCCTTTTGAAAGTACAGTTTTGAAACACTCTTTTTATAGAATCTGCAAGTGGATATTTGGAGCGGTTTGAGGCCTATGCTGGGAAATGAGGTATCTTCACCTAAAAACTAGACAGACGCATTCTCGCAAACTTCTGTGTCATGAGTGCATTCAACTCGCAGACTTGAATATTCCTTTTGGTAGGGCAGTTTCGAAACACTCCTTTTGTAAATTCTGCAAGTGTTTATTTGGAGCGCTTTGAGGCCCAGGCTGGAAAAGGAAATATCTTCACATAATAACTAGAAAGAAGTATTCTCAGAAACGTCTTTGTGATGAGTGCATTCTACTCACAGAGTTGTACCTTCTTTTTGATAGAAGAGTTTTCAAACTCTCTTTTTGTAGAATCTGCATGGGCATATTTGGAGCTGTTTGGGAACAACGCTAGAAAAGGAAACATCCTCACATAGGAACTAGACAGAAGCATTCTCAAAAACTTGTTTTTGACGAGTGCACACAACTCACAGACTTGAACCTTTCTTTTGAAAGAGCAGTTTTGGAACACTCTTTTTGTAGAATCTGGTAGTGTATATTAGGAGCGCTGTGAGGCCTATGCTTGGAAATTAAATATCTTCACCTAAAAACTAGACAGAAGCATTCTCAGAAACTTCTGTGGGATGAGTGCATTCAACTCACAGACTTGAATATTCCTTTTGATAGAACAGTTTTGAAACACTCCTTTTGTAGAATCTGCAAGTGTTTATTTGGAGCGCTTGGGGGTCTAAGCTGGAAAAGGAAATGTCTTCAAATAACAACTACTCAGAAGCATTCTCAGAAACTTCTTTGTGATGAGTGCATTCAACTCACAGACTTGAACGTTCTTTTGATAGAGCAGTTTTGAAACACTCCTTTTGTAGAATCTGCAAGTGTTTATTTGGGGCGCTTGGAGGCCTATGCTGGAAAAGGAAATCTCCTCAAATAAAAACTACACAGACGCATTCTCAGAAACTTCTTTGTGATGAGTGCATTCAACTCACAGACTTGAACCTTCCTTTTGAGAGAGCAGTTTTGAAACACTCTTTTTCTAGAATCTGCAAGTGGATATTTGGAGCGCTTTGAGGCCTAGGCTGGGAAATGAAGTATCTTCAACTAAAAACTAGACAGAAGCATTCTCAGAAACTTCTGTGTAATGATTGCATTCAACTCACAGACTTGAGCTTTCCTTTTGATAGAGCAGTTTGGAAACACTCCTTTTGAAAAATCTGCAAGTGTTCATTTGGAGGGCTTTGAGGCCTATGCTGGATAAGGAAATATCTTCACATAATAACTAGACAGAAGCATTCTCAGAAACTTCTTTGTGATGAGTGAATTCTATTCACAGAGTTAAACCTACTTTTTCATAGGAGAGTTTTCAAACTCTCTTTTTGTAGAATCTGCAAGTGCATATTTGGAGCTGTTTGAGGCCAACGCTGGAAACGGAAACATCCTCACATAGAAACTAGACAGAAGAATTCTCAGAAAGTTCTGTGTGATGAGTGCATTCAACTCACCGACTTGAACGTTCCTTTTGATAGAACAGTTTAGAAACCCTCCTTTTGTAGAAACTGCAGGTGTTTATTTGGAGCGATTGGAGGCCTATGCAGGAAAAGGAAATATCTTCACATAATAACTAGACAGAAGTATTCTCAGAAACGTCTTTTTGATGAGTGCATTCTACTCAGAGAGTTGAACCTTCTTTTTGATAGAAGAGTTTTCAAACTCTTTTTGTAGAATCTGCATGGGCATATTGGGAGCTGCTTGGGAACAACGCTAGAAAAGGAAACATCCTCACATAGAAACTAGACAGAAGCATTCTCAGAAACTTGTTTTTGACGAGTGCACTCAACCCACAGACTTCAACCTTTCTTTTGAAAGACCAGTTTTGGAACACTCATTTTGTAGAATCTGCTAGTGTATATTAGGAGCGCTGTGAGGCCTATGCTGGGAAATGAAATATCTTCACCTAAAAATTGGACAGAAGCATTCTCAGAAATTTCTGTGTGATGAGTGCACTCAACTCACAGACTTGAATGTTCCTTTTGATAGAACAGTTTTGAAACACTCCTTTTGTAGAATGGGCAAGTGTTTATTTGGAGCGCTTGGAGGTCTGTGCTGGAAAAGGAAATGTCTTCAAATAACAACTACACAGAAGAATTCTCAGAACCTTCTTTGTGATGAGTGCATTCAATTCACAGACTTGAACGTTCCTTTTGATAGAACAGTTTTGAAACCCTCCTTTTGTAGAATCTGCAAGTGTTTATTTAGAGCGCTTGGAGGCCTATGCTGGAAAAGGAAATGTCTTCAAATAACAACTACACAGAAGCATTCTCAGAAACTTCTTTGAGATGAGTGCATTCAACTCACAGACTTGAACCTTCCTTTTGAAAGAGGAGTTTTGAAACACTCTTTTTGTAGAATCTGCAAGTGGATATTTGGAGGGCTTTGAGGCCTATGCTGGGAAATGAAATATTTTCACCTAAAAACTAGACAGAAGCATTCTCAGAAACTTCTGTGTGATGAGTGCATTCAACTCACAGACTTGAACGTTCCTTTTGATAGAACAGTTTAGAAACACTCCTTTTGTAGAATCTGCAGGTGTTTATTTGGAGCGATTTGAGGCCAAAGTTGGAAAAGGAAATGCCTTCAAATTAAAACTACGCAGAAGCATTCTCAGAAACTTCTTTGTGATGAGTGCATTCAACTCACCGACTTGAGCTTTCCTGTTGATAGAGCAGTTTGGAAACACTCCTTTTGTAAAATCTGCAAGTGTTCATTTCTAGCGCTTTGAGGCCTATGCTGGAAAAGTAAATATCTTCACATAATAACTAGACACAAGCATTCTCAGCAACTACTTTGTGATGAGTGCCTTCTATTCACAGAGTTAAACCTTCTTTTTCATAGGAGACTTTTCAAACTCTCTTTTTGTAGAATCTGCAAGTGCATATTTGGAGCTGTTTGAGGCCAACGCTGGAAACGGAAACATCCTCACATAGAAACTAGACAGAAGCATTCTCAGAAAGTTCTGTGTGATGAGTGCATTCAACTCACCGACTTGAACGTTCCTTTTGATAGAACAGTTTAGAAACACTCCTTTTGTAGAATCTGCAAGTGTTTATTTGGAGCGCTTGGAGGCCTATGCTGGAAAAGGAAATGTCTTCAAATAACAACTACACAGAAGCATTCTCAGAAACTTCTTTGAGATGAGTGCATTCAACTCACAGAATTGAACCTTCCTTTTGAAAGAGGAGTTTTGATACACTCTTTTTGTAGAATCTGCAAGTGGATATTTGGAGGGTTTGAGGCCTATGCTGGGAAATGAAATATCTTCACCTAAAAACTAGACAGAAGCATTCTCAGAAACTTCTGTGTGATGAGTGCATTCAACTCACAGACTTGAGCTTTCCTTTTGATAGAGCAGTTTGGAAACACCCCTTTTGTAAAATCTGCAAGTGTTTATTTGGAGCGCTTTGAGACATATGCTGGAAAAGGAAATAGCTTCACATAACAACTAGACAGAAGCATTCTCAGAAACTTCTTTGTGATGAATGCATTCTACTCACAGAGTTGAAACTTCTTTTTCATAGAAGAGTTTTCAAACTCTCTTTTTGTAGAATCTGCAAGTGCATATTTGGAGCTCATTGAGGCCAACGCTGGAAACGGAAACATCCTCACATAGAAACTAGACAGAAGCATTCTCCGAAACTTGTTTGTGACGAGTGCACTCAACTCACAGACTTGAACCTTTCTTTTGAAAGAGCAGTTTTGGAACCCTCATTTTGTAGAATCTCCTAGTGTATATTAGGAGCGCTGTGAGGCCTATGCTGGGAAATGAAATATCTTCACCTAAAAACTAGACAGAAGCATTCTCAGAAACTTCTGTGTGATGAGTGCATTCAACTCACAGACTTGAAGGTTCCTTTTGATAGAACAGTTTTGAAACACACCTTTTGTAGAATCTGCAAGTGTTTATTTGGAGCGCTTGGAGGTCTACGCTGGAAAAGGAAATGTCTTCAAATAAGAACTACACAGACGCATTCTCAGAAACTTCTTTGTGATGAGTGCATTTAACTCACAGACTTGAACGTTCCTTTTGAAAGAGCAGTTTTGAAATACTCTTTTTGTAGAATCTGCAAGTGGATATTTGGGGCGCTTTCAGGGCTCTGCTGGGAAAAGAAATATCTTCACCTAAAAACTAGACAGAAGCATTCTCAGAAACTTCTGTGTGATGAGTGCATTCAACTCACAGACTTGAACCTTCCTTTTGAAAGTACAGTTTTGAAACACTCTTTTTATAGAATCTGCAAGTGTATAATTGGAGCGGTTTGAGGCCTATGCTGGGAAATGAGGTATCTTCACCTAAAAACTAGGCAGAAGCAGTCTCAGAAACTTCTGTGTGATGAGTGCATTCAACTCACAGACTTCAACATTCCTTTTGATAGAGCAGTTTGGAAACACTCCTTTTGTAAATCTGCAAGTGTTTATTTGGAGCGCTTTGAGGCCCAGGCTGGAAAAGGAAATATCTTCACATAATAACTAGACAGAAGTATTCTCAGAAAAGTCTTTGTGATGAGTGCATTCTACTCACAGAGTTGAACTTTCTTTTTGATAGAAGAGTTTTCAAACTCTCTTTTTGTAGAATCTGCATGGGCATACTTGGAGCTGTTTGGGAACAACGCTAGAAAAGGAAACATCCTCACATAGAAACTAGACAGAAGCATTCTCAGAAACTTGTTTTTGACGAGGGCACTCAACTCACAGACTTGAACCTTTCTTTTGAAAGAGCAGTTTTGGAACACTCTTTTTGTAGAATCTGGTAGTGTATATTTGGAGCGCTGTGAGGCCTATGCTGGGAAATGAAATATCTTCACCTAAAAACTAGACAGAAACATTCTCAGAAATTTCTGTGTGATGAGTGCATTCAACTCACAGACTTGAACGTTCCTTTTGATAGAACAGTTTAGAAACACTCCTTTTGTAGAATCTGCAGGTGTTTATTTGGACCGATTTGAGGTCTAAGTTGGAAAAGGAAATGTCTTCAAATTACAACTACACAGTAGCATTCTCAGAAACTTCTTTGTGATGAGTACATTCAACTCACAGACTTGAACCTTCCTTTTGAAAGAGCAGTTTGGAAACACTCTTTTTGTAGAATCTGCAAGTGGATATATGGAGCGCTTTGACGCCTATGCTGGGAAATGAAATATCTTCACCTAAAAACTAGACAGAAGCATTCTCAGAAACTTCTGTGTGATGAGTGCATTCAACTCACAGACTTGAGCTTTCCTTTTGATAGAGCAGTTTGGAAACACTCCTTTTGTAAAATCTGCAAGTGTTTATTTGGAGCGCTTTGAGACATATGCTGGAAAAGGAAATATCTTCACATAATAACTAGACAGAAGCATTCTCAGAAACTTCTTTGTGATGAATGCATTCTACTCACAGAGTTGAAACTTCTCTTTCATAGAAGAGTTTTCAAACTCTCTTTTTGTAGAATCTGCAAGTGCATATTTGGAGCTCATTGAGGCCAACGCTGGAAACGGAAACATCCTCACATAGAAACTAGACAGAAGCATTCTCCGAAACTTGTTTGTGACGAGTGCACTCAACCCACAGACTTGAACCTTTCTTTTGAAAGAGCAGTTTTGGAACACTCATTTTGTAGAATCTGCTAGTGTATATTAGGAGCGCTGGGAGGCCTATGCTGGGAAATGAAATATCTTCACCTAAAAACTAGACAGAAGCATTCTCAGAAACTTCTGTGTGATGAGTGCATTCAACTAACAGACTTGAATGTTCCTTTTGATAGAACAGATTTGAAACACTCCTTTTGAAGAATCTGCAAGTGTTTATTTGGAGCGCTTGGAGGTCTATGCTGGAAAAGGAATTGTCTTCAAATAACAACTACACAGAAGCATTCTCAGAAACTTCTTTGAGATGAGTGCATTCAACTCACAGACTTGAACCTTCCTTTTGAAAGAGGAGTTTTGAAACACTCTTTTTGTAGAATCTGCAAGTGGATATTTGGAGGGCTTTGAGGCCTATGCTGGGAAATGAAATATCTTCTCCTAAAAATTAGAGAGAAGCATTCTCAGAAACTTCTGTGTGATGAGTGCATTCAACTCACAGACTTGAACTTTCCTTTTGATAGAAGAGTTTTGAAACACTCCTTTTGTAGAATCTGCAAGTGTTTATTTGGAGCGCTTGGAGTCCTACGCTTGAAAAGGAAATGTCTTCATATAACAACTAGACAGAAATATTCTCAGAAACTTCTTTGTGATGAGTGCATTCAACTCACAGACTTTAACGTTCCTTTTGAAAGAGCAGTTTTGAAACACTCTTTTTGTAGAATCTGCAAGTGGATATTTGGAGCGCTTTGAGGGCTATACTGGGAAATGAAATATCTTCACCTCAAAACTAGACAGAAGCAGTCTCAGAAACTTCTGTGTGATGAGTGCATTCAACTCACAAACTTGAACCTTCCTTTTGAAAGTACAGTTTTGAAACACTCTTTTTATAGAATCTGCAAGTGGATATTTGGATCGCTTAGAGGCCTATGCTGGAAAATGAAATATCTTCCCCTAAAAACTAGACAGAAGCATTCTCAGAAACTTCTGTGTGATGAGTGCATTCAACTCACAGACTTGAACCTTCCTTTAGAAAGTACAGTTTTGAAACATTCTTTTTATAAAATCTGCAAGTGGATATTTGGAGCGGTTTGAGGCCTATACTGAGAAATGAGGTATCTTCACCTAAAAACTAGACAGAAGCATTCTCAGAAACTTCTGTGTGATGAGTGCATTCAACTCACAGACTTGAACATTCCTTTTGATAGAGCAGTTTGGAAACACTCCTTTTGTAACTTCTACAAGTGTTTATTTGGAGCGCATTGAGGCCCAGGCTGGAAAAGGAAATATCTTCACATAATAACTAGACAGAAGTATTCTAAGAAACGTCTTTGTGATGAGTGCATTCTACTCACAGAGTTCAACCTTCTTTTTGATAGAAGAGTTTTCAAACTCTCTCTTTGTAGAATCTGCATGGGCATATTTGGAGCTGTTTGGGAACAACGCTAGAAAAGGAAACATCCTCACATAGAAACTAGACAGAAGCATTCTCAGAAACTTGTTTTTGACGAGTGCACTCAACTCACAGACTTGAACCTTTCTTTTGAAAGAGCAGTTTTGGAAAACTCTTTTTGTAGAATCTGCTAGTCTATATTTGGGGCACTGTGAGGCCTATGCTGGGAAATGAAATATCCTCACCTAAAAACTAGAGAGAAGCATTCTCAGAAATTTCTGTGTGATGAGTGCATTCAACTCACAGACTTGAACGTTCCTTTTGATAGAACAGTTTAGAAACACTCCTTTTGTAGAATCTGCAAGTGTTTATTTGCAGCGCTTGGAGGCCTATGCTGCAAAAGGAAATGTCTTCAAATAACAACTACACAGAAGGATTCTCAGAAACTTCTGTGTGATGAGTGCATTCAACTCACAGACTTGAACCTTCCTTTGGAAAGAGCAGTTTTGAAACACTCTCTTTGTAGACTCTGCAAGAGGATATTTGGAGCGCTTTGACGCCTATGCCTGGAAATGAAATATCTTCACCTAAAAACTAGACAGAAGCATTCTCAGAAACTTCTGTGTGATGAGTGCATTCAACTCACCGACTTGAGCTTTCCTTTTGATAGAGCAGTTTGGAAACACTCCTTTTGTAAAATCTCCAAGTGTTTATTTGTAGCGCTTTGAGACCTATGCTGGAAAAGGAAATATCTTCACATAATAACTAGACAGAAGCATTCTCAGAAACTTCTTTGTGATGAATGCATTCTACTCACAGAGTTGAAACTTCTTTTTCATAGAAGAGTTTTCAAACTCTCTTTTTTTAGAATCTGCAAGTGCATATTTGGAGCTGATTGAGGCCAACGCTGGAAAAGGAAACATCCTCACATAGAAACTAGACAGAAGCATTCTTCGAAACTTGTTTGTGACGAGTGCACTCAACTCACAGACTTGAACCTTTCTTTTGAAAGAGCAGTTTCGGAACACTCATTTTGTAGAATCTGCTAGTGTTTATTAGGAGCGCTGTGAGGCCTATGCTGGGAAATGAAATATCTTCACCTAAAAACTAGACAGAAGAATTCTCAGAAACTTCTGTGTGAAGAGTGCATTCAACTCACAGACTTGAATGTTCCTTTTGATAGAACAGTTTTGAAACACTCCTTTTGTAGAATCTGCAAGTGTTTATTTGGAGCGCTTGGAGGCCTATGCTGGAAAAGGAAATGTCTTCAAATAACAACTACACAGAAGCATTCTCAAAAACTTCTTTGTGATGAGTGCATTCAACTCACAGACTTGAACGTTCCTTTTGATAAAACAGTTTTGAAACCCTCCTTTTGTAGAATCTGCAAGTGTTTATTTGGAGCGCTTGGAGGCCTATGCTGGAAAAGGAAATGTCTTCAAATAACAACTACACAGAAGCATTCTCAGAAACTTCTTTGAGATGAGTGCATTCAACTCACAGACTCGAACCTTCCTTTTGAAAGAGGACTTTTGAAACACTCTTTTTGTAGAATCTGCAAGTGGATATTTGGAGGGCTTTGAGGCCTATGCAGGGAAATGAAATATCTTCACCTAAAAACTAGAGAGAAGCATTCTCAGAAACTTCTGTGTGATGAGTGCATTCAACTCACAGACTTGAGCTTTCCTTTTGATAGAAGAGTTTTGAAACACTCCTTTTGTAGAATCTGCAAGTGTTTATTTGGAGCGCTTGGAGGCCTACGCTAGAAAAGGAAATGTCTTCAAATAACAACTAGACAGAAACATTCTCAGAAACTTCTTTGTGATGAGTGCATTCAACTCACAGAGATGAACCTTACTTTTGAAAGAGCAGTTTTGAAACACTCTTTTTGTAGAATCTGCAAGTGGATATTTGGAGCGCTTTGACGCCTACGCTGGGAAATGAAATGTCTTCAAATAACAACTACACAGAAGCATTCTCAGAAACTTCTGTGTGATGAGTGCATTCAACTCACAGACGTGAAACTTCCTTTTGAAAGAGGAGTTTTGAAACACTGTTTTTGTAGAATCTGCAAGTGGATATTTGGAGCGGTTTGAGGCCTATGCTGGGAAATGAGGTATCTTCACCTAAAAACTAGACAGAAGCATTCTCAGAAACTTCTGTGTGATGAGTGCATTCAACTCGCGGACTTGAACATTCCTTTTGATAGAGCAGTTTGGAAACACTCCTTTTGTGAAATCTGCAAGTGTTTATTTGGAGCGCTTTGAGGCCCAGGCTGGAAAAGGAAATACCTTCACATAATAACTAGACAGAAGTATTCTCAGAAACGTCTTTGTGAAGAGTGCATTCTACTCACAGAGTTGAACCTTCTTTTTGATAGAAGAGTTTTCAAACTCTCTTTTTGTAGAATCTGCAAGTGCATATTTGGAGCTGATTGAGGCCAACGCGGGAAACGGAAACATCCTCACATAGAAACTAGACAGAAGAATTCTTCGAAACTTGTTTGTGACGAGTGCACTCAACTCACAGACTTCAACCTTTCTTTTGAAAGAGCAGTTTTGGAACACTCATTTTGTAGAATCTGCTAGTGTATATTAGGAGCGCTGTGAGGCCTATGCTCAGAAATGAAATATCTTCACCTAAAAACTAGACAGAAGCATTCTCAGAAATTTCTGTGTGATGAGTGCATTCAACTCACAGACTTGAATGTTCCTTTTGATAGAACAGTTTTGAAACCCTCCTTTTGTAGAATGGGCAAGTGTTTATTTGGAGCGCTTAGAGGTCTGTGCTGGAAAAGGAAATGTCTTCAAATAACAACTACACAGAAGAATTCTCAGAACCTTCTTTGTGATGAGTGCATTCAATTCACAGACTTGAACGTTCCTTTTGATAGAACAGTTTTGAAACCCTCCTTTTGTAGAATCTGCAAGTGTTTATTTAGAGCGCTTGGAGGCCTATGCTGGAAAAGGAAATGTCTCCAAATAACAACTACACAGAAGCATTCTCAGAAACTTCTTAGAGATGAGTGCATTCAACTCACAGAGTTGAACCTTCCTTTTGAAAGAGGAGTTTTGAAACACTCTTTTTGTAGAATCTGCAAGTGGATATTTGGAGGGCTTTGAGGCCTATGCTGGGAAATGAAATATTTTCACCTAAAAACTAGACAGAAGCATTCTCAGAAACTTCTGTGTGATGAGTGCATTCAACTCACAAACTTGAACCTTCCTTTTGAAAGTACAGTTTTGAAACACTCTTTTTATAGAATCTGCAAGTGGATATTTGGATCGCTTAGAGGCCTATGCTGGAAAATGAAATATCTTCCCCTAAAAACTAGACAGAAGCATTCTCAGAAACTTCTGTGTGATGAGTGCATTCAACTCACAGACTTGAACCTTCCTTTAGAAAGTACAGTTTTGAAACATTCTTTTTATAAAATCTGCAAGTGGATATTTGGAGCGGTTTGAGGCCTATACTGAGAAATGAGGTATCTTCACCTAAAAACTAGACAGAAGCATTCTCAGAAACTTCTGTGTGATGAGTGCATTCAACTCACAGACTTGAACATTCCTTTTGATAGAGCAGTTTGGAAACACTCCTTTTGTAACTTCTACAAGTGTTTATTTGGAGCGCATTGAGGCCCAGGCTGGAAAAGGAAATATCTTCACATAATAACTAGACAGAAGTATTCTAAGAAACGTCTTTGTGATGAGTGCATTCTACTCACAGAGTTCAACCTTCTTTTTGATAGAAGAGTTTTCAAACTCTCTCTTTGTAGAATCTGCATGGGCATATTTGGAGCTGTTTGGGAACAACGCTAGAAAAGGAAACATCCTCACATAGAAACTAGACAGAAGCATTCTCAGAAACTTGTTTTTGACGAGTGCACTCAACTCACAGACTTGAACCTTTCTTTTGAAAGAGCAGTTTTGGAAAACTCTTTTTGTAGAATCTGCTAGTCTATATTTGGGGCACTGTGAGGCCTATGCTGGGAAATGAAATATCCTCACCTAAAAACTAGAGAGAAGCATTCTCAGAAATTTCTGTGTGATGAGTGCATTCAACTCACAGACTTGAACGTTCCTTTTGATAGAACAGTTTAGAAACACTCCTTTTGTAGAATCTGCAAGTGTTTATTTGCAGCGCTTGGAGGCCTATGCTGCAAAAGGAAATGTCTTCAAATAACAACTACACAGAAGGATTCTCAGAAACTTCTGTGTGATGAGTGCATTCAACTCACAGACTTGAACCTTCCTTTGGAAAGAGCAGTTTTGAAACACTCTCTTTGTAGACTCTGCAAGAGGATATTTGGAGCGCTTTGACGCCTATGCCTGGAAATGAAATATCTTCACCTAAAAACTAGACAGAAGCATTCTCAGAAACTTCTGTGTGATGAGTGCATTCAACTCACCGACTTGAGCTTTCCTTTTGATAGAGCAGTTTGGAAACACTCCTTTTGTAAAATCTCCAAGTGTTTATTTGTAGCGCTTTGAGACCTATGCTGGAAAAGGAAATATCTTCACATAATAACTAGACAGAAGCATTCTCAGAAACTTCTTTGTGATGAATGCATTCTACTCACAGAGTTGAAACTTCTTTTTCATAGAAGAGTTTTCAAACTCTCTTTTTTTAGAATCTGCAAGTGCATATTTGGAGCTGATTGAGGCCAACGCTGGAAAAGGAAACATCCTCACATAGAAACTAGACAGAAGCATTCTTCGAAACTTGTTTGTGACGAGTGCACTCAACTCACAGACTTGAACCTTTCTTTTGAAAGAGCAGTTTCGGAACACTCATTTTGTAGAATCTGCTAGTGTTTATTAGGAGCGCTGTGAGGCCTATGCTGGGAAATGAAATATCTTCACCTAAAAACTAGACAGAAGAATTCTCAGAAACTTCTGTGTGAAGAGTGCATTCAACTCACAGACTTGAATGTTCCTTTTGATAGAACAGTTTTGAAACACTCCTTTTGTAGAATCTGCAAGTGTTTATTTGGAGCGCTTGGAGGCCTATGCTGGAAAAGGAAATGTCTTCAAATAACAACTACACAGAAGCATTCTCAAAAACTTCTTTGTGATGAGTGCATTCAGCTCACAGATGTGAAACTTCCTTTTGAAAAAGGAGTTTTGAAACACTGTTTTTGTAGAATCTGCAAGTGGATATTTGGAGCGCTTTGAGGCCTATGCTGGGAAATGAAATATCTTCACCTAAAAACTAGACAGAAACATTCTCAGAGACTTATGTGTGATGAGTGCATTCAACTCACAGAGCTGAGCACTCCTTTTGATAGAGCAGTTTGGAAACACTCCTTTTTTAAAATCTGCAAGTGTTTATTTGGAGCGCTTTGAGGCCTATGGTGGAAAAGGAATTATCTTCACATAATAACTAGACAGAAGCATTCTCAGAAACTTCTGTGTGATGAGTGCCTTCAACTCACAGACTTGAACCTTCCTTTTGAAAGAGCAGTTTTGAAACACTCTTTTTGTAGAATCTGCAAGTTGATATTTGGAGCGCTTTGACGCCTATGCTGGGAAATGGAATCTCTTCACCTAAAAACTAGACAGAAGCATTCTCAGAAACTTCTGTGTGATGAGTTCATGCAACTCACAGACTTGAGCTTTCCTTTTGATAGAAGAGTTTTGGAACACTCCTTCTGTTGAATCTGCAAGTGTTTATTTGGAGCGCTTGGAGGCCTAGGCTAGAAAAGGAAATGTCTTCAAATTACAACTACTCAGAAGCATTCTCAGAAACTTCTTTGAGATGAGTGCATTCAACTCACAGACTTGAACCTTCATTTTGAAAGAGCAGTTTTGAAACACTCTTTTTGTAGAATCTGAAAGTGGATATTTCGAGGGCTTTGAGGCCTATGCTGGGAAATGAAATATCTTCACCTAAAAACTAGACAGAAGCATTCTCAGAAACTTGTGTGTGATGAGTGCATTCAACTCACAGACTTGAACGTTCGTTTTGATAGAACAGTTTAGAAACACTCCTTTTCTAGAATCTGCAGGTGTTTAGTTGGAGCGCTTTGAGGCCTAAGTTGAAAAAGGAAATGTCTTCAAATTACATCTACACAGAAGCATTCTCAGAAACTTATTTGTGATGAGTGCATTCAACTCACGGACTTGAACTTTCCTTTTGAAAGAGCAGTTTTGAAACACTCTTTTTGTAGAATCTGCAAGTGGATATTTGGAGCGCTTTGACACCTATGCTGGGAAATGAAATATCTTCACCTAAAAACTAAACAGAAGCATTCTCAGAAACTTCTGTGTGATGAGTGCATTCAACTCACAGACTTGAGCTTTCCCTTTGATAGAGCAGTTTGGAAACACTCCTTTTGTAAAATCTGCAAGTGTTTATTTGGAGCGCGTTGAGACCTCTGCTGGAAAAGGAAATATCTTCACATAATAACTAGACAGAAGCATTCTCAGAAACTTCTTTGCGATGAATGCATTCTACTCACAGAGTTGAAACTTCTTTTTCATAGAAGAGTTTTCAAACTCTCTTTTTGTAGAATCTGCAAGTGCATATTTGGAGCTGATTGAGGCCAACCCTGGAAACGGAAACATCCTCACATAGAAACTAGACAGAAGCATTCTCCGAAACTTCTTTGTGACGAGTGCACTCAACTCACAGACTTGAACCTTTCTTTTGAAAGAGCAGTTTTGGAAAACTCATTTTGTAGAATCTGCTAGTGTATATTTGGAGCGCTGTGAGGCCTATGCTGGGAAATCAAATATCTTCACCTAAAAACTTGACAGAAGCATTCTCAGAATCTTCTGTGTGATGAGTGCATTCAACTCAGAGACTTGAGTGTTCCTTTTGATAGAACAGTTTTGAAACCCTCCTTTTGTAGAATCTGCAGGTGTTTATTTGGAGCGCTTTGTGGCCTACGTTGGAAAAGGAAGTGTCTTCAAATTACAACTACACAGAAGCATTCTCAGAAACTTCTTTGTGATGAGTGCATTCAACTCACCGACTTGAACGTTCCCTTGGATAGAACAGTTTTGAAAACCTCCTTTTGTAGAATCTGCAAGTGTTTATTCGGAGCTCTTGGAGGCCTATGCTGGAAAAGGAAATGTCTTTAAATAACAACTACACAGAAGCATTCTCAGAAACTTCTTTTTCATGAGTGCATTCAACTCAGAGAATTCAACGTTCCTTTTGATAGAACAGTTTTGAAACCCTCCTTTTGTAGAATCTGCAAGTGTTTATTTGGAGCACTTTGAGGCCTATGTTGGAAAAGGAAAGATCTTCATATAGAAACTAGACGGAAGCATTCTCAGAAACTTCTTTGTGATGAGTGCATTCAACTCACAGAATTGAAGCTTCCTTTCGAAAGAGCAGTTTGGAAACACTCTTCTTATAGAATCTGCAAGTGGATATTTGGAGCGCTTTGTGGCCCATTCTGGGAAATGAAATCTCTTCACCTAAAAACTAGACGGAAACATTCTGAGAATCTTCTTTGTGATGAGTGCATTCAACTCACAGACTTGAACGTTCCCTTTGATAGAACAGTTTTGAAACACTCCTTTTGTAGAATCTGCAAGTGTTTATTCGGAGCACCTTGAGGCCTATGTTGGAAAAGGAAATATCTTCACATAAAAACTAGAGAGAAGGATTCTCAGAAACTTCTTTGTGATGAGTTCATTCAACTCACAGTGTTGAACCTACCAATTGATAGAGAAGTTTGGAAACACTCTTTTTGTAGAATCTGCAAGGGGATATTTGAAGCCGTTTGAGGCCTATGCTGGAAAAGGAAATATCTTCACATAAAAACTGAACAGAAGCATTGTCAGAAACTTCTTTGTGTTGAGTGCATTCAACTCGCAGACTTGAACTTACCTATAGAAAGAGCAGTTTTGAAACACTCCTTTTGTAGAATCTGCAAGTGTTTATTTGGAGCACTTTGGGGCCTATGTTGGAAAAGGAAAGATCTTCATATAGAAACTAGACGGAAGCATTCTCAGAAACTTCTTTGTGATGAGTGCATTCAACTCACAGAATTGAAGCTTCCTTTCAAAAGAGCAGTTTGGAAACACTCTTCTTATAGAATCTGCAAGTGGATATTTGGAGCGCTTTGTGGCCTATGCTGGGAAATGAAATCTCTTCACCTAAAAACTAGACGGAAGCATTCTGAGAATCTTCTTTGTGATGAGTACATTCAACTCACAGACTTCAACGTTCCTTTTGATAGAACAGTTTTGAAACACTCCTTTTGTAGAATCTGCAAGTGTTTATTCGGAGCACCTTGAGGCCTATGTTGGAAAAGGAAATATCTTCACATAAAAACTAGAGAGAAGGATTCTCAGAAACTTCTTTGTGATGAGTTCATTCAACTCACAGTGTTGAACCTACCAATTGATAGAGAAGTTTGGAAACACTCTTTTTGTAGAATCTGCAAGTGGATATTTGGAGCCGTTTGAGGTCTAAGCTGGAAAAGGAAATATCTTCACATAAAAACTGAACAGAAGCATTCTCAGAAACTTCTTTGTGTTGAGTGCATTCAACTCACAGACTTGAACTTACCTATAGGAAGAGCAGTTTTGAAACACTCTTTTGGTAAAATCTACAAGTGGTTATTTGGAGCACTTCGAGGCTGTGCTGGGATATGGAATATCTTCACCTAAAAACTACAGAGAAGCATTCTCAGAAAGTTCTTCACGATGCATTCATTAAACTCACAGAGTTGAACCTTCCTTTTGTTGGAAGAGTTTTGAAACGCTCTTTTTGTAGAATCTGCAAGTGTTTATTTGGAGCGCTTTGAGGCCTATGTTGGAAAAGGAAATATCTTCACATAAAAACTAGACAGAAGCATTCTCAGAAACTTCTTTGTGATGAGTACATTCTACTCACAGTGTTGAAGCTTGCTTTTGATAGAGCAGTTTTGAAACACTTTTTTGGTAGAATCTGCAAGTGTTTATTTGGAGCGCTTTGAGGCCTATGCTGGAAAAGGAAATGTCTTCACATAAAAACTAGACAGAAGCATTCCAGGAAACTTCTGTATGATAAGTGCATTCAACTCACAGCCTTGAACGTTCCTTTTGATAGGACTCTTTTGAAACACTCCTTTTGTAGAATTTGCAAGTGTTTATTAGGAGCGCTTTGATGCCTCAGCTGGAAAAGGAAATATCTTCATGTAAGAACTAGACAGAAGCATTCTCAGAAACTTCTTTCCGATGAGTGCATTCAACACACAGACTTGAACCTTGCTTTTGAAAGAGCAGCTTTGAAACACTCTTTTCGTAGAATCTGCAAGTGGATATTTGGAGCGCTTTGAGGCCTATGCTGGGAAATGAAATCTCTTCACCTAAAAACTAGACAGAAGCATTCTGAGAAACTTCTGTGTGATGAGTGCATTCAACTCACAGACTTGAACGTTCCCTTTGATAGAACAGTTTTGAAACACTCCTTTTGTAGAATCTGCAAGTGTTTATTCGGAGCACCTTGAGGCCTATGTTGGAAAAGGAAATATCTTCACATAAAAACTAGAGAGAAGGATTCTCAGAAACTTCTTTGTGATGAGTTCATTCAACTCACAGTGTTGAACCTACCACTTGATAGAGAAGTTTGGAAACACTCTTTTTGTAGAATCTGCAAGGGGATATTTGGAGCCGTTTGAGGCCTATGCTGGAAAAGGAAATATCTTCACATAAAAACTGAACAGAAGCATTGTCAGAAACTTCTTTGTGTTGAGTGCATTCAACTCGCAGACTTGAACTTACCTGTAGAAAGAGCAGTTTTGAAACACTCCTTTTGTAGAATCTGCAAGTGTTTATTTGGAGCACTTTGAGGCCTATGTTGGAAAAGGAAAGATCTTCATATAGAAACTAGACGGAAGCATTCTCAGAAACTTGTTTGTGATGAGTTCATTCAACTCACAGAGTTGAACCTACCAATTGACAGAGAAGTTTGGAAACACTCATTTTGTAGAGTCTGCAAGTGGATATTTGGAGCCGTTTGAGGCCTATGCTGGAAAAGGAAATATCTTCACATAAAAACTGAACAGAAGCATTCTCAGAAACTTCTTTGTGTTGAATGCATTCAACTCACAGATTTGAACTTACCTATAGAAAGAGCAGTTTTGAAACACTCTTTTGGTAAAATCTGCAGGTGGTTATTTGGATCACTTCGAAGCCTGTGCTGGGATATGTAATATCTTCACCTAAAAACTACAGAGAAGCGTTCTCAGAAAGTCCTTCACGATGCATTCATTCAACTCACAGAGTTGAACCTTCCTTTTGATAGAAGAGTTTTGAAACACTCTTTTTGTAGAATCTGCAAGGGGATATTTGGAGCCGTTTGGGGCCTATGCTGGAAAAGGAAATATCTTCACATAAAAACTGAACAGAAGCATTCTCAGAAACTTCTTTGTGTTGAGTGCATTCAACTCGCAGACTTGAACTTACCTATAGAAAGAGCAGTTTTGAAACACTCCTTTTGTAGAATCTGCAAGTGTTTATTTGGAGCACTTTGAGGCCTATGTTGGAAAAGGAAAGATCTTCATATAGAAACTAGACGGAAGCATTCTCAGAAACTTCTTTGTGATGAGTGCATTCAACTCACAGAATTGAAGCTTCCTTTCAAAAGAGCAGTTTGGAAACACTCTTCTTATAGAATCTGCAAGTGGATATTTGGAGCGCTTTGTGGCCTATGCTGGGAAATGAAATCTCTTCACCTAAAAACTAGACGGAAGCATTCTGAGAATCTTCTTTGTGATGAGTGCATTCAACTCACAGACTTCAACGTTCCTTTTGATAGAACAGTTTTGAAACACTCCTTTTGTAGAATCTGCAAGTGTTTATTTGGAGCGCTTTGAGGCCTATGTTGGAAAAGGAAATATCTTCACATAAAAACTAAACAGAAGCATTCTCAGAAACTTCTTTGGGATGAGTGCATTCTACTCACAGTGTTGAAGCTTGCTTTTGATAGAGCAGTTTTGAAACACTCTTTTGGTAGAATCTGCAAGTGGATATTTGGAGAGCTTTGAGGCCTATGCTGGGAAATGGAATCTCTTCATCTAAAAACTAGACAGAAGCATTCTGAGAAACTTCTGTGTGATGAGTGCATTCAACTCACAGACTTGAACGTTCCTTTTGATGGAACTCTTTTGAAACACTCCTTTTGTAGAATTTGCAAGTGTTTATTTGGAGCGCTTTGAGGCCTAAGCTGGAAAAGGAAATATCTTCACGTAAGAACTAGATAGAAGCACTTTCAGAAACTTCTTTCTGATGAGTGCATTCAGCACACAGACTTGAACCTTGCTTTTGAAAGAGCAGCTTTGAAACAATCTTTTCGTAGAATCTGCAAGTGTATAATTGGAGTGCCTTGAGGCCTACGCTGGAAAATGAAATCTCTTCACCTAAAAACTAGACAGAAGCATTCTGAGAAACTTCTGTGTGATGAGTGCATTCAACTCACAGACTTGAACGTTCCCTTTGGTAGAACAGTTTTGAAACACTCCTTTTGTAGAATCTGCAAGTGTTTATTCGGAGCACCTTGAGGCCTATGTTGGAAAAGGAAATATCTTCACATAAAAACTAGAGAGAAGGATTCTCAGAAACTTCTTTGTGATGAGTTCATTCAACTCACAGTGTTGAACCTACCAATTGATAGAGAAGTTTGGAAACACTCTTTTTGTGGAATCTGCAAGGGGATATTTGGAGTCGTTTGAGGCCTAGGCTGGAAAAGGAAATATCTTCACATAAAAAGTGAACAGAAGCATTCTCAGAAACTTCTTTGTGTTGAGTGCATTCAACTCGCAGACTGGAACTTACCTATAGAAAGAGCAGTTTTGAAACACTCCTTTTGTAGAATCTGCAAGTGTTTATTTGGAGCACTTTGAGGCCTATGTTGGAAAATGAAAGATTTTCATATAGAAACTAGACGGAAGCATTCTCAGAAACTTCTTTGTGATGAGTGCATTCAACTCACACAATTGAAGCTTCCTTTCAAAAGAGCAGTTTCGAAACACTCTTCTTATAGAATCTGCAAGTGGATATTTGGAGCGCTTTGTGGCCTATGCTGGGAAATGAAATCTCTTCACCTAAAAACTAGACGGAAGCATTCTGAGAATCTTCTTTGTGATGAGTGCATTCAACTCACAGACTTCAACGTTCCTTTTGATAGAACAGTTTTGAAACACTCCTTTTGTAGAATCTGCAAGTGTTTATTAGGAGCACCATGAGGCCTATGTTGGAAAAGGAAATATCTTCACATAAAAACTAGAGAGAAGGATTCTCAGAAACTTCTTTGTGATGAGTTCATTCAACTCACAGAGTTGAACCTACCAATTGATAGAGAAGTTTGGAAACACTCTTTTTGTAGAATCTGCAAGTGGATATTTGGAGCCGTTTGAGGCCTATGCTGGAAAAGGAAATACCTTCACATAAAAACTGAACAGAAGCATTCTCAGAAACTTCTTTGTGTTGAGTGCATTCAACTCACAGACTTGAACTTACCTATAGGAAGAGCAGTTTTGAAACACTCTTTTGGTAAAATCTGCAAGTGGTTATTTTGAGCACTTCGAGGCCTGTGCTGGGATATGGAATATCTTCACCTAAAAACTACAGAGAAGCATTCTCAGAAAGTCCTTCACGATGCATTCATTCAACTCACAGAGTTGCACCTTCCTTTTGATAGAACAGATTTGAAACACCCTTTTGGTAGAATCTGCAAGAAGATATTTGGAGTGTTTTGGGGCCTACGCTGGAAATGGAAATATCTTCACATAAAAACTAGACAGAAGCATTCTCAGAAACTTCTGTGTAATGAGTGCATTCAACTCACAGACTTGAACGTTCCTCACAAAAGTGCAGTTTTGAAACACTCCTTTTGTAGAATCTGCAAGTGTTTATTTGGAGTGCTTTGAGGCCTATGTTGGAAAAGAAAATATCTTCAGAGAAAAACTAGACAGAAGCATTCTCAGAAACTTCTTTGTGATGAGTGCATTCTACTCACAGTGTTGAAGCTTGCTTTTGATAGAGCAGTTTTGAAACACTCTTTTGGTAGAATCTGCAAGTGGATATTTGGAGCGATTTGAGGCCTATGCTGGAAAAGGAAATGTCTTCACCTAAAAACTAGACAGAAGCATTCTGAGAAACTTCTGTGTGATGAGTGCATTCAACTCACAGACTTGAACGTTCCTTTTGATAGAACTCTTTTGAAACACTCCTTTTGTTGAATTTGCAAGTGTTTATTTGGAGCGCTTTGAGGCCTCAGCTGGGAAAGGAAATATCTTCACGTAAGAACTAGACAGAAGCATTTTCAGAAACTTCTTTCTAATGAGTGCATTCAGCACACAGACTTGAACCTTGCTTTTGAAAGAGCAGCTTTGAAACACTCTTTTCGTAGAATCTGCAAGTGGATATTTGGAGCGCCTTGAGGCCTACGCTGGGAAATGAAATCTCTTCACCTAAAAACTAGACAGAAGCATTCTGAGAAACTTCTGTGTGATGAGTGCATTCAACTCACAGACTTGAACGTTCCTTTTGGTAGAACAGTTTTGAAACACTCCTTTTGTAGAATCTGCAAGTGTTTATTCGGAGCACCTTGAGGCCAATGTTGGAAAAGGAAATATCTTCACATAAAAACTTGAGAGAAGGATTCTCAGAAACATCTTTGTGATGAGATCATTCAACTCACAGTGTTGAACCTACCAATTGATAGAGAAGTTTGGAAACACTCTTTTTGTAGAATCTGCAAGGGGATATTTGGAGCCGTTAGAGGCCTAGGCTGGAAAAGGAAATATCTTCACATAAAAACTGAACAGAAGCATTCTCAGAAACTTCTTTGTGTTGAGTACATTCAGCTCGCAGACTTGAACTTACCTATAGGAAGAGCAGTTTTGAAACACTCTTTTGGTAAAATCTGCAAGTGGTTATTTGGAGCACTTCGAGGCCTGTGCTGGGATATGGAATATCTTCACCTAAAAACTACAGAGAAGCATTCTCAGAAAGTTCTTCACGATGCATTCATTCAACTCACAGAGTTGAACCTTCCTTTTGATAGAAGAGTTTTGAAACACTCTTTTTGTAGAATCTGCAAGAGGATATTTGGAGCGTTTTGAGGCCTATGCTGGAAAAGGAATTATCTTCACATAAAAACTAGACAGAAGCATTCTCAGAAACTTCTGTGTGATGAGTGCATTCAATTCACAGACTTGAACGTTCCTCTCGAAAGAGCAGTTTTGGAACACTCCTTTTGTATAATCTGCAAGTGTTTATTTGGAGCGCTTTGAGGCCTATGTTGGAAAAGGAAATATCTTCACATAAAAACTAGACAGAAGCATTCTCAGAAACTTCTTTGTGATGAGTGCATTCTACTCACAGTGTTGAAGCTTGCTTTTGATAGAGCAGTTTTGAAACACTCTTTTGGTAGAATCTGCAAGTGGATATTTGGAGCGCTTTGAGGCCTATGGTGGAAAAGGAAATGTCTTCACATAAAAACTAGACAGAAGCATTCCAGGTAACTTCTGTATGATAAGTGCATTCAACTCACAGACTTGAACGTTCCTTTTGATAGAACTCTTTTGAAACACTCCTTTTGTAGAATTTGCAAGTGTTTATTTGGAGCGCTTTGAGGCCTCAGCTGGAAAAGGAAATATCTTCACGTAAGAACTAGACAGAAGCATTCTCAGAAACTTCTTTCCGATGAGTGCATTCAACACACAGACTTGAACCTTGCTTTTGAAAGAGCAGCTTTGAAACACTCTTTTCGTAGAATCTGCAAGTGGATATTTGGAGAGCTTTGAGGCCTATGCTGGGAAATGAAATCTCTTCACCTAAAAACTAGACAGAAGCATTCTGAGAAACTTCTGTGTGATGAGTGCATTCAACTCACAGACTTGAACGTTCCCTTTGATAGAACAGTTTTGAAACACTCCTTTTGTAGAATCTGCAAGTGTTTATTCGGATCACATTGAGGCCTGTGTTGGAAAAGGAAATATCTTCACATAAAAACTAGAGAGAAGGATTCTCAGAAACTTCTTTGTGATGAGTTCATTCGACTCACAGTGTTGAACCTACCAATTGATAGAGAAGTTTGGAAACACTCTTTTTGTAGAATCTGCAAGGGGATATTTGGAGTCGTTTGAGGCCTATGCTGGAAAAGGAAATATCTTCACATAAAAACTGAATAGAAGCATTCTCAGAAACTTGTTTGTGTTGAGTGCATTCAACTCACAGACTTGAACTTACCTACAGAAAGATCAGTTTTGAAACACTCCTTTTGTAGAATCTGCAAATGTTTATTTGGAGCACTTTGAGGCCTATGTTGGAAAAGGAAAGATCTTCATATAGAAACTAGACGGAAGCATTCTCAGAAACTTCTTTCTGATGAGTTCATTCAACTCACAGAATTGAAGTTTCCTTTCGAAAGAGCAGTTTGGAACACTCTTCTTATAGAATCTGCAAGTGGATATTTGGAGCGCTCTGTGGCCTATGCTGGGAAATGAAACCTCTTCACCTAAAACTAGACGGAAGCATTCTGAGAATCTTCTTTGTGATGAGTGCATTCAACTCACAGACTTCAACGTTCCTTTTGATAGAACAGTTTTGAAACACTCCTTTTGTAGAATCTGCAAGTGTTTATTCGGAGCACCTTGAGGCCTAAGTTGGAAAAGGAAATATCTTCACATAAAAACTAGAGAGAAGGATTCTCAGAAACTTCTTTGTGATGAGTTCATTCAACTCACAGAGTTGAACCTACCAATTGATAGAGAAGTTTGGAAACACTCTTTTTGTAGAATCTGCAAGTGGATATTTGGAGCCGTTTGAGGCCTATGCTGGAAAAGGAAATATCTTCACATAAAAACTAGACAGAAGCATTCTCAGAAACTTCTGTGTGATGAGTGCATTCAACTCACGGACTTGAACGTTCCTCTCAAAAGAGCAGTTTTGAAACACTCCTTTTGTAGAATCTGCAAGTGTTTATTTGGAGCGCTTTGAGGCCTATGTTGGAAAAAGAAATATCTTCACATAAAAACTGGACAGAAGCATTCTCAGAAACTTCTTTGTGATGAGTGCATTCTACTCATAGTGTTGAAGCTTGCTTTTGATAGAGCAGTTTTGAAACACTCTTTTGGTAGAATCTGCAAGTGGATATTTGGAGCGCTTTGAGGCCTATGCTGGAAAAGGAAATGTCTTCACATAAAAACTAGACAGAAGCATTCCAGGAAACTTCTGTATGATAAGTGCATTCAACTCACAGACTTGAACGTTCCTTTTGATAGAACTCTTTAGAAACACTCCTTTTGTAGAATTTGCAAGTGTTTATTTGGAGCGCTTTGAGGCCTCAGCTGGAAAAGGAAATATCTTCACGTAAGAACTAGACAGAAGCATTCTCAGAAACTTCTTTCCGATGAGTGCATTCAACACACAGACTTGAACCTTGCTTTTGAAAGAGCAGCTTTGAAACATTCTTTTCGTAGAATCTGCAAGTGGATATTTGGAGCGCTTTGAGGCCTATGCTGGGAAATTAAATCTCTTCACCTAAAAACTAGACAGAAGCATTCTGAGAAACTTCTGTGTGATGAGTGCATTCAACTCACAGACTTGAACGTTCCCTTTGATAGAACAGTTTTGAAACACTCCTTTTGTAGAATCTGCAAGTGTTTATTCGGAGCACCTTGAGGCCTATGTTGGAAAAGGAAATATCTTCACATAAAAACTAGAGAGAAGGATTCTCAGAAACTTCTTTGTGATGAGTTCATTCAACTCACAGTGTTGAACCTACCAATTGATAGAGAAGTTTGGAAACACTCTTTTTGTAGAATCTGCAAGGGGATATTTGGAGCCGTTTGAGGCCTATGCTGGAAAAGGAAATATCTTCACATAAAAACTGAACAGAAGCATTCTCAGAAACTTCTTTGTGTTGAGTGCATTCAACTCGCAGACTTGAACTTACCTATAGAAAGAGCAGTTTTGAAACACTCCTTTTGTAGAATCTGCAAGTGTTTATTTGGAGCACTTTGAGGCCTATGTTGGAAAAGGAAAGATCTTCATATAGAAACTAGACGGAAGCATTCTCAGAAACTTCTTTGTGATGAGTGCATTCAACTCACAGAATTGAAGCTTCCTTTCGAAAGAGCAGTTTGGAAACACTCTTCTTATAGAATCTGCAAGTGGATATTTGGAGCGCTTTGTGGCCTATGCTGGAAAATGAAATCTCTTCACCTAAAAACTAGACGGAAGCATTCTGAGAAACTTCTTTGTGATGAGTGCATTCAACTCACAGACTTCAACGTTCCTTTTGATAGAACAGTTTTGAAACACTCCTTTTGTAGAATCTGCAAGTGTTTATTCGGAGCACCTTGAGGCCTATGTTGGAAAAGGAAATATCTTCACATAAAAACTAGAGAGAAGGATTCTCAGAAACTTCTTTGTGATGAGTTCATTCAACTCACAGAGTTGAACCTACCAATTGATAGAGAAGTTTGGAAACACTCTTTTTGTAGAATCTGCAAGTGGATATTTGGAGCCGTTTGAGGCCTATGCTGGAAAAGGAAATATCTTCACATAAAAACTGAACAGAAGCATTCTCAGAAACTTCTTTGTGTTGAGTGCATTCAACTCACAGACTTGAACTTACCGATAGGAAGAGCAGTTTTGAAACACTCTTTTGGTAAAATCTGCAAGTGGTTATTTGGAGCACTTCGAGGCCTGTGCTGGGATATGGAATATCTTCACCTAAAAACTACAGAGAAGCATTCTCAGAACCTTCTTCACGATGCATTCATTCAACTCACAGAGTTGTACCTTCCTTTTGATAGAAGAGTTTTGAAACACTCTTTTTGTAGAATCTGCAAGTGTTTATTTGGAGCGCTTTGAGGCCTATGTTGGAAAAGGAAATATCTTCACATAAAAACTAGACAGAAGCATTCTCAGAAACTTCTTTGTGATGAGTGCATTCTACTCACAGTGTTGAAGCTTGCTTTTGATAGAGCAGTTTTGAAACACTCTTTTGGTAGAATCTGCAAGTGGATATTTGGAGCGATTTGAGGCCTATGCTGGAAAAGGAAATGTCTTCACCTAAAAACTAGACAGAAGCATTCTGAGAAACTTCTGTGTGATGAGTGCATTCAACTCACAGACTTGAACGTTCCTTTTGATAGAACTCTTTTGAAACACTCCTTTTGTTGAATTTGCAAGTGTTTATTTGGAGCGCTTTGAGGCCTCAGCTGGGAAAGGAAATATCTTCACGTAAGAACTAGACAGAAGCATTTTCAGAAACTTCTTTCTGATGAGTGCATTCAGCACACAGACTTCAACCTTGCTTTTGAAAGAGCAGCTTTGAAACACTCTTTTCGTAGAATCTGCAAGTGGATATTTGGAGCGCCTTGAGGCCTACGCTGGGAAATGAAATCTCTTCACCTAAAAACTAGACAGAAGCATTCTGAGAAACTTCTGTGTGATGAGTGCATTCAACTCACAGACTTGAACGTTCCTTTTGGTAGAACAGTTTTGAAACACTCCTTTTGTAGAATCTGCAAGTGTTTATTCGGAGCACCTTGAGGCCAATGTTGGAAAAGGAAATATCTTCACATAAAAACTTGAGAGAAGGATTCTCAGAAACATCTTTGTGATGAGATCATTCAACTCACAGTGTTGAACCTACCAATTGATAGAGAAGTTTGGAAACACTCTTTTTGTAGAATCTGCAAGGGGATATTTGGAGCCGTTAGAGGCCTAGGCTGGAAAAGGAAATATCTTCACATAAAAACTGAACAGAAGCATTCTCAGAAACTTCTTTGTGTTGAGTACATTCAGCTCGCAGACTTGAACTTACCTATAGGAAGAGCAGTTTTGAAACACTCTTTTGGTAAAATCTGCAAGTGGTTATTTGGAGCACTTCGAGGCCTGTGCTGGGATATGGAATATCTTCACCTAAAAACTACAGAGAAGCATTCTCAGAAAGTTCTTCACGATGCATTCATTCAACTCACAGAGTTGAACCTTCCTTTTGATAGAAGAGTTTTGAAACACTCTTTTTGTAGAATCTGCAAGAGGATATTTGGAGCGTTTTGAGGCCTATGCTGGAAAAGGAATTATCTTCACATAAAAACTAGACAGAAGCATTCTCAGAAACTTCTGTGTGATGAGTGCATTCAACTCACAGACTTGAACGTTCCTCTCGAAAGAGCAGTTTTGGAACACTCCTTTTGTATAATCTGCAAGTGTTTATTTGGAGCGCTTTGAGGCCTATGTTGGAAAAGGAAATATCTTCACATAAAAACTAGACAGAAGCATTCTCAGAAATTTCTTTGTGATGAGTGCATTCTACTCACAGTGTTGAAGCTTGCTTTTGATAGAGCAGTTTGGAAACACTCTTTTGGTAGAATCTGCAAGTGGATATTTGGAGCGCTTTGAGGCCTATGGTGGAAAAGGAAATGTCTTCACATAAAAACTAGACAGAAGCATTCCAGGTAACTTCTGTATGATAAGTGCATTCAACTCACAGACTTGAACGTTCCTTTTGATAGAACTCTTTTGAAACACTCCTTTTGTAGAATTTGCAAGTGTTTATTTGGAGCGCTTTGAGGCCTCAGCTGGAAAAGGAAATATCTTCACGTAAGAACTAGACAGAAGCATTCTCAGAAACTTCTTTCCGATGAGTGCATTCAACACACAGACTTGAACCTTGCTTTTGAAAGAGCAGCTTTGAAACACTCTTTTCGTAGAATCTACAAGTGGATATTTGGAGAGCTTTGAGGCCTATGCTGGGAAATGAAATCTCTTCACCTAAAAACTAGACAGAAGCATTCTGAGAAACTTCTGTGTGATGAGTGCATTCAACTCACAGACTTGAACGTTCCCTTTGATAGAACAGTTTTGAAACACTCCTTTTGTAGAATCTGCAAGTGTTTATTTGGAGCACATTGAGGCCTGTGTTGGAAAAGGAAATATCTTCACATAAAAACTAGAGAGAAGGATTCTCAGAAACTTCTTTGTGATGAGTTCATTCGACTCACAGTGTTGAACCTACCAATTGATAGAGAAGTTTGGAAACACTCTTTTTGTAGAATCTGCAAGGGGATATTTGGAGTCGTTTGAGGCCTATGCTGGAAAAGGAAATATCTTCACATAAAAACTGAATAGAAGCATTCTCAGAAACTTCTTTGTGTTGAGTGCATTCAACTCACAGACTTGAACTTACCTACAGAAAGATCAGTTTTGAAACACTCCTTTTGTAGAATCTGCAAATGTTTATTTGGAGCACTTTGAGGCCTATGTTGGAAAAGGAAAGATCTTCATATAGAAACTAGACGGAAGCATTCTCAGAAACTTCTTTGTGATGAGTGCATTCAACTCACAGAATTGAAGCTTCCTTTCGAAAGAGCAGTTTGGAAACACTCTTCTTATAGAATCTGCAAGTGGATATTTGGAGCGCTTTGTGGCCTATGCTGGAAAATGAAATCTCTTCACCTAAAAACTAGACGGAAGCATTCTGAGAAACTTCTTTGTGATGAGTGCATTCAACTCACAGACTTCAACGTTCCTTTTGATAGAACAGTTTTGAAACACTCCTTTTGTAGAATCTGCAAGTGTTTATTCGGAGCACCTTGAGGCCTATGTTGGAAAAGGAAATATCTTCACATAAAAACTAGAGAGAAGGATTCTCAGAAACTTCTTTGTGATGAGTTCATTCAACTCACAGAGTTGAACCTACCAATTGATAGAGAAGTTTGGAAACACTCTTTTTGTAGAATCTGCAAGTGGATATTTGGAGCCGTTTGAGGCCTATGCTGGAAAAGGAAATATCTTCACATAAAAACTGAACAGAAGCATTCTCAGAAACTTCTTTGTGTTGAGTGCATTCAACTCACAGACTTGAACTTACCGATAGGAAGAGCAGTTTTGAAACACTCTTTTGGTAAAATCTGCAAGTGGTTATTTGGAGCACTTCGAGGCCTGTGCTGGGATATGGAATATCTTCACCTAAAAACTACAGAGAAGCATTCTCAGAACGTTCTTCACGATGCATTCATTCAACTCACAGAGTTGTACCTTCCTTTTGATAGAAGAGTTTTGAAACACTCTTTTTGTAGAATCTGCAAGTGTTTATTTGGAGCGCTTTGAGGCCTATGTTGGAAAAGGAAATATCTTCACATAAAAACTAGACAGAAGCATTCTCAGAAACTTCTTTGTGATGAGTGCATTCTACTCACAGTGTTGAAGCTTCCTTTTGGTAGAGCAGTTTTGAAACACTCTTTTGGTAGAATCTGCAAGTGGATACTTGGAGCGCTTTGAAGCCTATGCTGGAAAAGGAAATGTCTTCACATAAAAACTAGACAGAAGCATTCCAGGAAACTTCTCTATGATAAGTGCATTCAACTCACAGACTTGAACGTTCCTTTTGATAGAACTCTTCTGAAACACTCCTTTTGTAGAATTTGCAAGTGTTTATTTGGAGCGCTTTGAGGCCTCAGCTGGAAAAGGATATATCTTCACGTAAGAACTAGACAGAAGCATTCTCAGAAACTTCTTTCTGATGAGTGCATTCAACACACAGACTTGAACATTCCTTTGAAAGAGCAGCTTTGAAACACTCTTTTCGTAGAATCTGCAAGTGGATATTTGGAGCGCTTTGAGGCCTATGCTGGGAAATGAAATCTCTTCACCTAAAAACTAGACAGAAGCATTCTGAGAAACTTCTGTGTGATGAGTGCATTCAACTCACAGACTTGAACGTTCCCTTTGATAGAACAGTTTTGAAACACTCCTTTTGTAGAATCTGCAAGTGTTTATTCAGAGCACCTTGAGGCCTAGGTTAGAAAAGGAAATATCTTCACATAAAAACTAGAGAGAAGGATTCTCAGAAACTTCTTTGTGATGAGTTCATTCAACTCACAGAGTTGAACCTACCAATTGATAGAGAAGTTTGGAAACATTCTTTTTGTAGAATCTGCAAGTGGATATTTGGAGCCGTTTGAGGCCTATGCTGGAAAAGGAAATATCTTCACATAAAAACTGAACAGAAGCATTCTCAGAAACTTCTTTGTGTTGAGTGCATTCAACTCACAGACTTGAACTTACCTATAGAAAGAGCAGTTTTGAAACACTCTTTTGGTAAAATCTGCAAGTGGTTATTTGGAGCACTTCGAGGCCTGTGCTGGGATATGGAATATCTTCACCTAAAAACTACAGAGAAGCATTCTCAGAAAGTTCTTCACGATGCATTCATTCAACTCACAGAGTTGAACCTTCCTTTTGATAGAAGAGTTTTGAAACACTCTTTTTGTAGAATCTGCAAGAGGATATTTGGAGAGTTTTGAGGCCTATGCTGGAAAAGGAAATATCTTCACATAAAAACTAGACAGAAGCATTCTCAGAAACTTCTGTGGATGAGTGCATTCAACTCACAGACTTGAACGTTCCTCTCAAAAGTGCAGTTTTGAAACACTCCTTTTGTAGAATCTGCAAGTGTTTATTTGGAGCGCTTTGAGGCCTATATTGGAAAAGGAAATATCTTCACATAAAAACTAGACAGAAGCATTCTCAGAAACTTCTTTGTGATGAGTGCATTCTACTCACAGTGTTGAAGCTTGCTTTTGATAGAGCAGTTTTGAAACACTCTTTTGGTAGAATCTGCAAGTGGATATTTGGAGCGCTTTGAGGCCTATGCTGGAAAAGGAAATGTCTTCACATAAAAACTAGACAGAAGCATTCCAGGAAACTTCTGTATGATAAGTGCATTCAACTCACAGACTTGAACGTTCCTTTTGATAGAACTCTTTAGAAACACTCCTTTTGTAGAATTTGCAAGTGTTTATTTGGAGCGCTATGAGGCCTCAGCTGGAAAAGGAAATATCTTCACGTAAGAACTAGACAGAAGCATTCTCAGAAACTTCTTTCCGATGAGTGCATTCAACACACAGACTTGAACCTTGCTTTTGAAAGAGCAGCTTTGAAACATTCTTTTCGTAGAATCTGCAAGTGGATATTTGGAGCGCTTTGAGGCCTATGCTGGGAAATGAAATCTCTTCACCTAAAAACTAGACAGAAGCATTCTGAGAAACTTCTGTGTGATGAGTGCATTCAACTCACAGACTTGAACGTTCCCTTTGATAGAACAGTTTTGAAACACTCCTTTTGTAGAATCTGCAAGTGTTTATTCGGAGCACCTTGAGGCCTATGTTGGAAAAGGAAATATCTTCACATAAAAACTAGAGAGAAGGATTCTCAGAAACTTCTTTGTGATGAGTTCATTCAACTCACAGTGTTGAACCTACCAATTGATAGAGAAGTTTGGAAACACTCTTTTTGTAGAATCTGCAAGGGGATATTTGGAGCCGTTTGAGGCCTAGGCTGGAAAAGGAAATATCTTCACATAAAAACTGAACAGAAGCATTCTCAGAAACTTCTTTGTGTTGAGTGCATTCAACTCGCAGACTTGAACTTACCTACAGAAAGAGCAGTTTTGAAACACTCCTTTTGTAGAATCTGCAAGTGTTTATTTGGAGCACTTTCAGGCCTATGTTGGAAAAGGAAAGATCTTCATATAGAAACTAGACGGAAGCATTCTCAGAAACTTCTTTGTGATGAGAGCATTCAACTCACAGAATTGAAGCTTCCTTTCGAAAGAGCAGTTTGGAAACACTCTTCCTATAGAATCTGCAAGTGGATATTTGGAGCGCTTTGTGGCCTATGCTGGGAAATGAAATCTCTTCACCTAAAAACTAGACGGAAGCATTCTGAGAAACTTCATTGTGATGAGTGCACTCAACTCACAGACTTCAACGTTCCTTTTCATAGAACAGTTTTGAAACACTCCTTTTGTAGAATCTCCAAGTGTTTATTCGGAGCACCTTGAGGCCTATGTTGGAAAAGGAAATATCTTCACATAAAAACTAGAGAGAAGGATTCTCAGAAACTTCTTTGTGATGAGTTCATTCAACTCACAGAGTTGAACCTACCAATTGATAGAGAAGTTTGGAAACACTCTTTTTGTAGAATCTGCAAGTGGATATTTGGAGCCGTTTGAGGGCTATGCTGGAAAAGGAAATATCTTCACATAAAAACTGAACAGAAGCATTCTCAGAAACTTCTTTGTGTTGCGTGCATTCAACTCACAGACTTGAACTTACCTATAGGAAGAGCAGTTTTGAAACACTCTTTTGGTAAAATCTGCAAGTGGTTATTTGGAGCACTTCGAGGATTGTGCTGGGATATGGAATATCTTCACCTAAAAACTACAGAGAAGCATTCTCAGAAAGTTCTTCACGATGCATTCATTCAACTCACAGAGTTGAACCTTCCTTTTGATAGAAGAGTTTTGAAACACTCTTTTTGTAGAATCTGCAAGTGTTTATTTGGAGCGCTTTGAGGCCTATGTTCAAAAAGCAAATATCTTCACATAAAAACTAGACAGAAGCATTCTCAGAAACTTCTTTGTGATGAGTGCATTCTACTCACAGTGTTGAAGCTTGCTTTTGATAGAGCAGTTTTGAAACACTCTTTTGGTAGAATCTGCAAGTGTTTATTTGGAGCGCTTTGAGGCCTATGCTGGAAAAGGATATGTCTTCACATAAAAACTAGACAGAAGCATTCCAGGAAACTTCTGTATGAAAAGTGCATTCAACTCACAGCCTTGAACGTTCCTTTTGATAGAACTCTTTTGAAACACTCCTTTTGTAGAATTTGCAAGTGTTTATTTGGAGCGCTTTGAGGCCTCAGCTGGAAAAGGAAATATCTTCACGTAAGAACTAGACAGAAGCATTCTCAGAAACTTCTTTCCGATGAGTGCATTCAACACACAGACTTGAACCTTGCTTTTGAAAGAGCAGCTTTGAAACACTCTTTTCGTAGAATCTGCAAGTGGATATTTGGAGCGCTTTGAGGCCTATGCTGGGAAATGAAATCTCTTCACCTAAAAACTAGACAGAAGCATTCTGAGAAACTTCTGTGTGATGAGTGCATTCAACTCACAGACTTGAACGTTCCCTTTGATAGAACAGTTTTGAAACACTCCTTTTGTAGAATCTGCAAGTGTTTATTCGGAGCACCTTGAGGCCTATGTTGGAAAAGGAAATATCTTCACATAAAAACTAGAGAGAAGGATTCTCAGAAACTTCTTTGTGATGAGTTCATTCAACTCACAGTGTTGAACCTACCAATTGATAGAGAAGTTTGGAAACACTCTTTTTGTAGAATCTGCAAGGGGATATTTGGAGCCGTTTGAGGCCTATGCTGGAAAAGGAAATATCTTCACATAAAAACTGAACAGAAGCATTCTCAGAAACTTCTTTGTGTTGAGTGCATTCAACTCGCGGACTTGAACTTACCTATAGAAAGAGCAGTTTTGAAACACTCCTTTTGTAGAATCTGCAAGTGTTTATTTGGAGCACTTTGAGGCCTATGTTGGAAAAGGAAAGATCTTCATATAGAAACTAGACGGAAGCATTCTCAGAAACTTCTTTGTGATGAGTGCATTCAACTCACAGAATTGAAGCTTCCCTTCGAAAGAGCAGTTTGGAAACACTCTTCTTATAGAATCTGCAAGTGGATATTTGGAGCGCTTTGTGGCCTATGCTGGGAAATGAAATCTCTTCACCTAAAAACTAGACGGAAGCATTCTGAGAATCTTCTTTGTGATGAGTGCATTCAACTCACAGACTTCAACGTTCCTTTTGATAGAACAGTTTTGAAACACTCCTTTTGTAGAATCTGCAAGTGTTTACTCGGAGCACCTTGAGGCCTATGTTGGAAAAGGAAATATCTTCACATAAAAACTAGAGAGAAGGATTCTCAGAAACTTCTTTGTGATGAGTTCATTCAACTCACAGAGTTGAAACTACCAATTGATAGAGAAGTTTGGAAACACTCTTTTTGTAGAATCTGCAAGTGGATATTTGGAGCCGTTTGAGGCCTATGCTGGAAAAGGAAATATCTTCACATAAAAACTGAACAGAAGCATTCTCAGAAACTTCTTTGTGTTGAGTGCATTCAACTCACAGACTTGAACTTACCTGTAGAAAGAGCAGTTTTGAAACACTCTTTTGGTAAAATCTGCAAGTGGTTATTTGGAGCACTTCGAGGCCTGTGCTGGGATATGGAATATCTTCACCTAAAAACTACAGAGAAGCATTCTCAGAAAGTTCTTCAGGATGCATTCATTCAACTCACAGAGTTGAACCTTCCTTTTGATAGAAGAGTTTTGAAACACTCTTTTTGTAGAATCTGCAAGAGGATATTTGGAGCGTTTTGAGGCCTATGCTGGAAAAGGAAATATCTTCACATAAAAACTAGACAGAAGCATTCTCAGAAACTTCTGTGTGATGAGTGCATTCAACTCACAGACTTGAACTTTCCTCTCGAAAGAGCAGTTTTGAAACACTCCTTTTGTAGAATCTGCAAGTGTTTATTTGGAGCGCTTTGAGGCCTATGTTGGAAAAGGAAATATCTTCACATAAAAACTAGACAGAAGCATTCTCAGAAACTTCTTTGTGATGAGTGCACTCTACTCACAGTGTTGAAGCTTGCTTTTGATAGAGCAGTTTTGAAACACTCTTTTGGTAGAATCTGCAAGTGGATACTTGGAGCGCTTTGAGGCCTATGCTGGAAAAGGAAATGTCTTCACATAAAAACTAGACAGAAGCATTCCAGGAAACTTCTGTATGATAAGTGCATTCAACTCACAGACTTGAACGTTCCTTTTGATAGAACTCTTTTGAAACACTCCTTTTGTAGAATTTGCAAGTGTTTATTTGGAGCGCTTTGAGGCCTCAGCTGGAAAAGGAAATATCTTCACGTAAGAACTAGACAGAAGCATTCTCAGAAACTTCTTTCCGATGAGTGCATTCAACACACAGACTTGAACCTTGCTTTTGAAAGAGCAGCTTTGAAACACTCTTTTCGTAGAATCTGCAAGTGGATATTTGGAGCGCTTTGAGGCCTATGCTGGGAAATGAAATCTCTTCACCTAAAAACTAGACAGAAGCATTCTGAGAAACTTCTGTGTGATGAGTGCATTCAACTCACAGACTTGAACGTTCCCTTTGATAGAACAGTTTTGAAACACTCCTTTTGTAGAATCTGCAAGTGTTTATTCGGAGCACCTTGAGGCCTATGTTGGAAAAGGAAATATCTTCACATAAAAACTAGACAGAAGGATTCTCAGAAACTTCTTTGTGATGAGTTCATTCATCTCACAGTGTTGAACCTACCAATTGATAGAGAAGTTTGGAAACACTCTTTTTGTAGAATCTGCAAGGGGATATTTGGAGCCGTTTGAGGCCTATGCTGGAAAAGGAAATATCTTCACATAAAAACTGAACAGAAGCATTCTCAGAAACTTCTTTGTGTTGAGTGCATTCAACTCGCGGACTTGAACTTACCTATAGAAAGAGCAGTTTTGAAACACTCCTTTTGTAGAATCTGCAAGTGTTTATTTGGAGCACTTTGAGGCCTATGTTGGAAAAGGAAAGATCTTCATATAGAAACTAGACGGAAGCATTCTCAGAAACTTCTTTGTGATGAGTGCATTCAACTCACAGAATTGAAGCTTCCTTTCAAAGGAGCAGTTTGGAAACACTCTTCTTATAGAATCTGCAAGTGGATATTTGGAGCGCTTTGTGGCCTATGCTGGGAAATGAAATCTCTTCACCTAAAAACTAGACGGAAGCATTCTGAGAATCTTCTTTGTGATGAGTGCATTCAACTCACAGACTTCAACGTTCCTTTTGATAGAACAGATTTGAAACACTTCTTTTGTAGAATCTGCAAGTGTTTATTCGGAGCACCTTGAGGCCTATGTTGGAAAAGGAAATATCTTCACATAAAAACTGAACAGAAGCATTCTCAGAAACTTCTTTGTGTTGAGTGCATTCAACACACAGACTTGAACTTACCTATAGGAAGAGCAGTTTTGAAACACTCTTTTGGTAAAATCTGCAAGTGGTTATTTGGAGCACTTCGAGGCCTGTGCTGGGATATGGAATACCTTCACCTAAAAACTACAGAGAAGCATTCTCAGAAAGTTCTTCACGATGCATTCATTCAACTCACAGAGTTGAACCTTCCTTTTGATAGAAGAGTATTGAAACACTCTTTTTGTAGAATCTGCAAGTGTTTATTTGGAGCGCTTTGAGGCCTATGTTGGAAAAGGAAATATCTTCACATAAAAACTAGACAGAAGCATTCTCAGAAACTTCTTTGTGATGAGTGCATTCTACTCACAATGTTGAAGCTTGCTTTTGATAGAGCAGTTTTGAAACACTCTTTTGGTATAATCTGCAAGTGGATACTTGGAGCGCTTTGAGGCCTATGCTGGAAAAGGAAATGTCTTCACATAAAAACTAGACAGAAGCATTCCAGGAAACTTCTGTATGATAAGTGCATTCAACTCACAGACTTGAACGTTCCTTTTGATAGAACTCTTTTGAAACACTCCTTTTGTAGAATTTGCAAGTGTTTATTTGGAGCGCTTTGAGGCCTAAGCTGGAAAAGGAAATATCTTCACGTAAGAACTAGACAGAAGGATTCTCAGAAACTTCTTTCTGATGACTGCATTCAACACACAGACTTGAACCTTCCTTTGAAAGAGCAGCTTTGAAACACTCTTTTCGTAGAATCTGCAAGTGGATATTTGGAGCGCTTTGAGGCTTATGCTGGGAAATGAAATCTCTTCACCTAAGAACTAGACAGAAGTATTCTGAGAAACTTCTGTGTGATGAGTGCATTAAACTCACAGACTTGAATGTTCCCTTTGATAGAACAGTTTTGAAACACTCCTTTTATAGTATCTGCAAGTGTTTATTCAGAGCACCTTGAGGCCTAGGTTGGAAAAGGAAAGATCTTCATATAGAAACTAGATGGAAGCATTCTCAGAAACTTCTTTGTGATGAGTGCATTCAACTCACAGAATTGAAGCTTCCTTTCGAAAGAGCAGTTTGGAAACACTCTTCTTATAGAATCTGCAAGTGGATATTTGGAGCGCTTTGTGGCCTATGCTGGGAAATGAAATCTCTTCACCTAAAAACTAGACGGAAGCATTCTGAGAATCTTCTTTGTGATGAGTGCATTCAACTCACAGACTTCAACGTTCCTTTTGATAGAACAGTTTTGAAACACTCCTTTTGTAGAATCTGCAAGTGTTTATTCGGAGCACCTTGAGGCCTATGTTGGAAAAGGAAATATCTTCACATAAAAACTAGAGAGAAGGATTCTCAGAAACTTCTTTGTGATGAGTTCATTCAACTCACAGTGTTGAACCTACCAATTGATAGAGAAGTTTGGAAACACTCTTTTTGTAGAATCTGCAAGGGGATATTTGGAGCCGTTTGAGGCCTATGCTGGAAAAGGAAATATCTTCACATAAAAACTGAACAGAAGCATTCTCAGAAACTTCTTTGTGTTGAGTGCATTCAACTCGCAGACTTGAACTTACCTATAGAAAGAGCAGTTTTGAAACACTCCTTTTGTAGAATCTGCAAGTGTTTATTTGGAGCACTTTCAGGCCTATGTTGGAAAAGGAAAGATCTTCATATAGAAACTAGACGGAAGCATTCTCAGAAACTTCTTTGTGATGAGAGCATTCAACTCACAGAATTGAAGCTTCCTTTCGAAAGAGCAGTTTGGAAACACTCTTCTTATAGAATCTGCAAGTGGATATTTGGAGCGCTTTGTGGCCTATGCTGGGAAATGAAATCTCTTCACCTAAAAACTAGACGGAAGCATTCTGAGAAACTTCATTGTGATGAGTGCACTCAACTCACAGGCTTCAACGTTCCTTTTGATAGAACAGTTTTGAAACACTCCTTTTGTAGAATCTGCAAGTGTTTATTCGGAGCACCTTGAGGCCTATGTTGGAAAAGGAAATATCTTCACATAAAAACTAGAGAGAAGGATTCTCAGAAACTTCTTTGTGATGAGTTCATTCAACTCACAGAGTTGAACCTACCAATTGATAGAGAAGTTTGGAAACACTCTTTTTGTAGAATCTGCAAGTGGATATTTGGAGCCGTTTGAGGCCTATGCTGGAAAAGGAAATATCTTCACATAAAAACTGAACAGAAGCATTCTCAGAAACTTCTTTGTGTTGCGTGCATTCAACTCACAGACTTGAACTTACCTATAGGAAGAGCAGTTTTGAAACACTCTTTTGGTAAAATCTGCAAGTGGTTATTTGGAGCACTTCGAGGATTGTGCTGGGATATGGAATATCTTCACCTAAAAACTACAGAGAAGCATTCTCAGAAAGTTCTTCACGATGCATTCATTCAACTCACAGAGTTGAACCTTCCTTTTGATAGAAGAGTTTTGAAACACTCTTTTTGTAGAATCTGCAAGTATTTATTTGGAGCGCTTTGAGGCCTATGTTCAAAAAGCAAATATCTTCACATAAAAACTAGACAGAAGCATTCTCAGAAACTTCTTTGTGATGAGTGCATTCTACTCACAGTGTTGAAGCTTGCTTTTGATAGAGCAGTTTTGAAACACTCTTTTGGTAGAATCTGCAAGTGTTTATTTGGAGCGCTTTGAGGCCTATGCTGGAAAAGGAAATGTCTTCACATAAAAACTAGACAGAAGCATTCCAGGAAACTTCTGTATGATAAGTGCATTCAACTCACAGCCTTGAACGTTCCTTTTGATAGAACTCTTTTGAAACACTCCTTTTGTAGAATTTGCAAGTGTTTATTTGGAGCGCTTTGAGGCCTCAGCTGGAAAAGGAAATATCTTCACGTAAGAACTAGACAGAAGCATTCTCAGAAACTTCTTTCCGATGAGTGCATTCAACACACAGACTTGAACCTTGCTTTTGAAAGAGCAGCTTTGAAACACTCTTTTCGTAGAATCTGCAAGTGGATATTTGGAGCGCTTTGAGGCCTATGCTGGGAAATGAAATCTCTTCACCTAAAAACTAGACAGAAGCATTCTGAGAAACTTCTGTGTGATGAGTGCATTCAACTCACAGACTTGAACGTTCCCTTTGATAGAACAGTTTTGAAACACTCCTTTTGTAGAATCTGCAAGTGTTTATTCGGAGCACCTTGAGGCCTATGTTGGAAAAGGAAATATCTTCACATAAAAACTAGAGAGAAGGATTCTCAGAAACTTCTTTGTGATGAGTTCATTCATCTCACAGTGTTGAACCTACCAATTGATAGAGAAGTTTGGAAACACTCTTTTTGTAGAATCTGCAAGGGGATATTTGGAGCCGTTTGAGGCCTATGCTGGAAAAGGAAATATCTTCACATAAAAACTGAACAGAAGCATTCTCAGAAACTTCTTTGTGTTGAGTGCATTCAACTCACGGACTTGAACTTACCTATAGAAAGAGCAGTTTTGAAACACTCCTTTTGTAGAATCTGCAAGTGTTTATTTGGAGCACTTTGAGGCCTATGTTGGAAAAGGAAAGATCTTCATATAGAAACTAGACGGAAGCATTCTCAGAAACTTCTTTGTGATGAGTGCATTCAACTCACACAATTGAAGCTTCCTTTCAAAAGAGCAGTTTGGAAACACTCTTCTTATAGAATCTGCAAGTGGATATTTGGAGCGCTTTGTGGCCTATGCTGGGAAATGAAATCTCTTCACCTAAAAACTAGACGGAAGCATTCTGAGAATCTTCTTTGTGATGAGTGCATTCAACTCACAGACTTCAACGTTCCTTTTGATAGAACAGTTTTGAAACACTTCTTTTGTAGAATCTGCAAGTGTTTATTCGGAGCACCTTGAGGCCTATGTTGGAAAAGGAAATATATTCACATAAAAACTGAACAGAAGCATTCTCAGAAACTTCTTTGTGTTGAGTGCATTCAACACACAGACTTGAACTTACCTATAGGAAGAGCAGTTTTGAAACACTCTTTTGGTAAAATCTGCAAGTGGTTATTTGGAGCACTTCGAGGCCTGTGCTGGGATATGGAATACCTTCACCTAAAAACTACAGAGAAGCATTCTCAGAAAGTTCTTCACGATGCATTCATTCAACTCACAGAGTTGAACCTTCCTTTTGATAGAAGAGTATTGAAACACTCTTTTTGTAGAATCTGCAAGTGTTTATTTGGAGCGCTTTGAGGCCTATGTTGGAAAAGGAAATATCTTCACATAAAAACTAGACAGAAGCATTCTCAGAAACTTCTTTGTGATGAGTGCATTCTACTCACAATGTTGAAGCTTGCTTTTGATAGAGCAGTTTTGAAACACTCTTTTGGTATAATCTGCAAGTGGATACTTGGAGCGCTTTGAGGCCTATGCTGGAAAAGGAAATGTCTTCACATAAAAACTAGACAGAAGCATTCCAGGAAACTTCTGTATGATAAGTGCATTCAACTCACAGACTTGAATGTTCCTTTTGATAGAACTCTTTTGAAACACTCCTTTTGTAGAATTTGCAAGTGTTTATTTGGAGCGCTTTGAGGCCTAAGCTGGAAAAGGAAATATCTTCACGTAAGAACTAGACAGAAGCATTCTCAGAAACTTCTTTCTGATGACTGCATTCAACACACAGACTTGAACCTTCCTTTGAAAGAGCAGCTTTGAAACACTCTTTTCGTAGAATCTGCAAGTGGATATTTGGAGCGCTTTGAGGCTTATGCTGGGAAATGAAATCTCTTCACCTAAGAACTAGACAGAAGTATTCTGAGAAACTTCTGTGTGATGAGTGCATTAAACTCACAGACTTGAATGTTCCCTTTGATAGAACAGTTTTGAAACACTCCTTTTATAGTATCTGCAAGTGTTTATTCAGAGCACCTTGAGGCCTAGGTTGGAAAAGGAAAGATCTTCATATAGAAACTAGATGGAAGCATTCTCAGAAACTTCTTTGTGATGAGTGCATTCAACTCACAGAATTGAAGCTTCCTTTCGAAAGAGCAGTTGGAAACACTCTTCTTATAGAATCTGCAAGTGGATATTTGGAGCGCTTTGTGGCCTATGCTGGGAAATGAAATCTCTTCACCTAAAAACTAGACGGAAGCATTCTGAGAATCTTCTTTGTGATGAGTGCATTCAACTCACAGACTTCAACGTTCCTTTTGATAGAACAGTTTTGAAACACTCCTTTTGTAGAATCTGCAAGTGTTTATTCGGAGCACCTTGAGGCCTATGTTGGAAAAGGAAATATCTTCACATAAAAACTAGAGAGAAGGATTCTCAGAAACTTCTTTGTGATGAGTTCATTCAACTCACAGAGTTGAACCTACCAATTGATAGAGAAGTTTGGAAACACTCTTTTTGTAGAATCTGCAAGTGGATATTTGGAGCCGTTTGAGGCCTATGCTGGAAAAGGAAATATCTTCACATAAAAACTGAACAGAAGCATTCTCAGAAACTTCTTTGTGTTGAGTGCATTCAACTCACAGACTTGAACTTACCTGTAGAAAGAGCAGTTTTGAAACACTCTTTTGGTAAAATCTGCAAGTGGTTATTTGGAGCACTTCGAGGCCTGTGCTGGGATATGGAATATCTTCACCTAAAAACTACAGAGAAGCATTCTCAGAAAGTTCTTCAGGATGCATTCATTCAACTCACAGAGTTGAACCTTCCTTTTGATAGAAGAGTTTTGAAACACTCTTTTTGTAGAATCTGCAAGAGGATATTTGGAGCGTTTTGAGGCCTATGATGGAAAAGGAAATATCTTCACATAAAAACTAGAAAGAAGCATTCTCAGAAACTTCTGTGTGATGAGTGCATTCTACTCACAGACTTGAACGTTCCTCTCGAAAGAGCAGTTTTGAAACACTCCTTTTGTAGAATCTGCAAGTGTTTATTTGGAGCGCTTTGAGGCCTATGTTGGAAAAGGAAATATCTTCACATAAAAACTAGACAGAAGCATTCTCAGAAACTTCTTTGTGATGAGTGCACTCTACTCACAGTGTTGAAGCTTGCTTTTGATAGAGCAGTTTTGAAACACTCTTTTGGTAGAATCTGCAAGTGGATACTTGGAGCGCTTTGAGGCCTATGCTGGAAAAGGAAATGTCTTCACATAAAAACTAGACAGAAGCATTCCAGGAAACTTCTGTATGATAAGTGCATTCAACTCACAGACTTGAACGTTCCTTTTGATAGAACTCTTTTGAAACACTCCTTTTGTAGAATTTGCAAGTGTTTATTTGGAGCGCTTTGAGGCCTCAGCTGGAAAAGGAAATATCTTCACCTAAGAACTAGACAGAAGCATTCTCAGAAACTTCTTTCTGATGAGTGCATTCAACACACAGACTTGAACCTTGCTTTTGAAAGAGCAGCTTTGAAACACTCTTTTCGTACAATCTGCAAGTGGATATTTGGAGCGCTTTGAGGCCTATGCTGGGAAATGAAATCTCTTCACCTAAAAACTAGACAGAAGCATTCTGAGAAACTTCTGTGTGATGAGTGCATTCAACTCACAGACTTGAACGTTCCCTTTGATAGAACAGTTTTGAAACACTCCTTTTGTAGAATCTGCAAGTGTTTATTCAGAGCACCTTGAGGCCTATGCTGGAAAAGGAAATATCTTCACATAAAAACTGAACAGAAGCATTCTGAGAAACTTCTTTGTGTTGAGTGCATTCAACTCACAGACTTGAACTTACCTACAGAAAGAGCAGTTTTGAAACACTCTTTTGGTAAAATCTGCAAGTGGTTATTTGGAGCACTTCGAGGCCTGTGCTGGGATATGGAATATCTTCACCTAAAAACTACAGGGAAGCATTCTTAGAAAGTTCTTCATGATGCATTCATTTAACTCACAGAGTGGAACCTTCCTTTTGATAGAACAGATTTGAAACACTCTTTTTGTAGAATCTGCAAGAAGATATTTGGAGTGTTTTGAGGCCTATGCTGGAAATGGAAATATCTTCACATAAAAACTAGACAGAAGCATTCTCAGAAACTTCTGTGTGATGAGTGCGTTCAACTCCCAGACCTGAACGTTCCTCTCGAAAGAGCAGTTTTGAAACACTCCTTTTGTAGAATCTGCAAGTGTTTATTTGGAGCTCTTTGAGGCCTAAGTTGGAAAAAGAAATATCTTCACATAAAAACTGGACAGAAGCATTCTCAGAAACTTCTTTGTGATGAGTGCATTCTACTCACAGTGTTGAAGCTTGCTTTTGAAAGAGCAGCTTTGAAACACTCTTTTCGTAGAATCTGCAAGTGGATATTTGGAGAGCTTTGAGGCCTATGCTGGGAAATGAAATCTCTTCACCTAAAAACTAGACAGAAGCATTCTGAGAAACTTCTGTGTGATGAGTGCATTCAACTCACAGACTTGAACGTTCCCTTTGATAGAACAGTTTTGAAACACTCCTTTTGTAGAATCTGCAAGTGTTTATTCGGAGCACATTGAGGCCTGTGTTGGAAAAGGAAATATCTTCACATAAAAACTAGAGAGAAGGATTCTCAGAAACTTCTTTGTGATGAGTTCATTCGACTCACAGTGTTGAATCTACCAATTGATAGAGAAGTTTGGAAACACTCTTTTTGTAGAATCTGCAAGGGGATATTTGGAGTCGTTTGAGGCCTATGCTGGAAAAGGAAATATCTTCACATAAAAACTTAATAGAAGCATTCTCAGAAACTTCTTTGTGTTGAGTGCATTCAACTCACAGACTTGAACTTACCTACAGAAAGATCAGTTTTGAAACACTCCTTTTGTAGAATCTGCAAATGTTTATTTGGAGCACTTTGAGGCCTATGTTGGAAAAGGAAAGATCTTCATATAGAAACTAGACGGAAGCATTCTCAGAAACTTCTTTCTGATGAGTTCATTCAACTCACAGAATTGAAGTTTCCTTTCGAAAGAGCAGTTTGGAACACTCTTCTTATAGAATCTGCAAGTGGATATTTGGAGCGCTCTGTGGCCTATGCTGGGAAATGAAACCTCTTCACCTAAAAACTAGACGGAAGCATTCTGAGAATCTTCTTTGTGATGAGTGCATTCAACTCACAGACTTCAACGTTCCTTTTGATAGAACAGTTTTGAAACACTCCTTTTGTAGAATCTGCAAGTGTTTATTCGGAGCACCTTGAGGCCTAAGTTGGAAAAGGAAATATCTTCACATAAAAACTAGAGAGAAGGATTCTCAGAAACTTCTTTGTGATGAGTTCATTCAACTCACAGAGTTGAACCTACCAATTGATAGAGAAGTTTGGAAACACTCTTTTTGTAGAATCTGCAAGTGGATATTTGGAGCCGTTTGAGGCCTATGCTGGAAAAGGAAATATCTTCACATAAAAACTGAACAGAAGCATTCTCAGAAACTTCTCTGTGTTGAGTGCATTCAACTCACAGACTTGAACTTACCTATAGAAAGAGCAGTTTTGAAACACTCTTTTGGTAAAATCTGCAAGTGGTTATTTGGAGCACTTCGAGGCCTGTGCTGGGATATGGAATATCTTCACCTAAAAATTACAGAGAAGCATTCTCAGAAAGTTCTTCAGGATGCATTCATTCAACTCACAGAGTTGAACCTTCCTTTTGATAGAAGAGTTTTGAAACACTCTTTTGGTAGAATCTGCAAGTGTTTATTTGGAGCGCTTTGAGGCCTATGTTGGAAAAGGAAATATCTTCACATAAAAACTAGACAGAAGCGTTCTCAGAAACTTCTTTGTGATGAGTGCATTCTACTCACAGTGTTGAAGCTTGCTTTTGACAGAGCAGTTTTGATACACTCTTTTGGTAGAATCTGCAAGTGGATACTTGGAGCGCTTTGAGGCCTATGCTGGAAAAGGAAATGTCTTCACATAAAAACTAGACAGAAGCATTCTAGGAAACTTCTGTAGGATAAGTGCATTCAAATCACAGACTTGAACGTTCCTTTTGATAGAACTCTTTTGAAACACTCCTTTTGTAGAATTTGAAAGTGTTTATTTGGAGCGCTTTGAGGCCTAAGCTGGAAAAGGAAATATCTTCACGTAAGAACTAGACAGAAGCATTCTCAGAAACTTCTTTCTGATGAGTGCATTCAACACACAGACTTGAACCTTCCTTTGAAAGAGCAGCTTTGAAACACTCTTTTCGTAGAATCTGCAAGTGGATATTTGGAGCGCTTTGAGGCCTATGCTGGGAAATGAAATCTCTTCACCTAAAAACTAGACAGAAGCATTCTGAGAAACTTCTGTGTGATGAGTGCATTCAACTCACAGACTTGAACGTTCCCTTTGATAGAACAGTTTTGAAACACTCCTTTTGTAGAATCTGCAAGTGTTTATTCAGAGCACCTTGAGGCCAAGTTGGAAAAGGGAATATCTTCCCATAAAAACTAGAGAGAAGGATTCTCAGAAACTTCTTTGTGATGAGTTCATTCAACTCACACAGTTGAACCTACCAATTGATAGAGAAGTTTGGAAACACTCTTTTTGTAGAATCTGCAAGTGGATATTTGGAGCCGTTTGAGGCCTATGCTGGAAAAGGAAATATCTTCACATAAACACTGAACAGAAGCATTCTCAGAAACTTCTTTGTGTTGAGTGCATTCAACTCACAGACTTAAACTTACCTATAGAAAGAGCAGTTTTGAAACACTCTTTTGGTAAAATGTGCAAGTGGTTATTTGGAGCACTTCGAGGCCTGTGCTGGGATATGGAATATCTTCACCTAAAAACTACAGAGAAGCATTCTTAGAAAGGTCTTCATGATACATTCATTTAACTCACAGAGTGGAACCTTCCTTTTGATAGAACAGATTTGAAACACTCTTTTTGTAGAATCTGCAAGAAGATATTTGGAGTGTTTTGAGGCCTATGCTGGAAATGGAAATACCTTCACATAAAAACTAGACAGAAGCATTCTCAGAAACTTCTGTGTGATGAGTGCATTCAACTCACGGACTTGAACGTTCCTCTCAAAAGAGCAGTTTTGAAACACTCCTTTTGTAGAATCTGCAAGTGTTTATTTGGAGCGCTTTGAGGCCTATGTTGGAAAAAGAAATATCTTCACATAAAAACTGGACAGAAGCATTCTCAGAAACTTCTTTGTGATGAGTGCATTCTACTCATAGTGTTGAAGCTTGCTTTTGATAGAGCAGTTTTGAAACACTCTTTTGGTAGAATCTGCAAGTGGATATTTGGAGCGCTTTGAGGCCTATGCTGGAAAAGGAAATGTCTTCACATAAAAACTAGACAGAAGCATTCCAGGAAACTTCTGTATGATAAGTGCATTCAACTCACAGACTTGAACGTTCCTTTTGATAGAACTCTTTAGAAACACTCCTTTTGTAGAATTTGCAAGTGTTTATTTGGAGCGCTTTGAGGCCTCAGCTGGAAAAGGAAATATCTTCACGTAAGAACTAGACAGAAGCATTCTCAGAAACTTCTTTCCAATGAGTGCATTCAACACACAGACTTGAACCTTGCTTTTGAAAGAGCAGCTTTGAAACATTCTTTTCGTAGAATCTGCAAGTGGATATTTGGAGCGCTTTGAGGCCTATGCTGGGAAATTAAATCTCTTCACCTAAAAACTAGACAGAAGCATTCTGAGAAACTTCTGTGTGATGAGTGCATTCAACTCACAGACTTGAACGTTCCCTTTGATAGAACAGTTTTGAAACACTCCTTTTGTAGAATCTGCAAGTGTTTATTCGGAGCACCTTGAGGCCTATGTTGGAAAAGGAAATATCTTCACATAAAAACTAGAGAGAAGGATTCTCAGAAACTTCTTTGTGATGAGTTCATTCAACTCACAGTGTTGAACCTACCAATTGATAGAGAAGTTTGGAAACACTCTTTTTGTAGAATCTGCAAGGGGATATTTGGAGCCGTTTGAGGCCTATGCTGGAAAAGGAAATATCTTCACATAAAAACTGAACAGAAGCATTCTCAGAAACTTCTTTGTGTTGAGTGCATTCAACTCGCGGACTTGAACTTACCTATAGAAAGAGCAGTTTTGAAACACTCCTTTTGTAGAATCTGCAAGTGTTTATTTGGAGCACTTTGAGGCCTATGTTGGAAAAGGAAAGATCTTCATATAGAAACTAGACGGAAGCATTCTCAGAAACTTCTTTGTGATGAGTGCATTCAACTCACAGAATTGAAGCTTCCTTTCGAAAGAGCAGTTTGGAAACACTCTTCTTATAGAATCTGCAAGTGGATATTTGGAGCGGTTTGTGGCCTATGCTGGAAAATGAAATCTCTTCAGCTAAAAACTAGACGGAAGCATTCTGAGAAACTTCTTTGTGATGAGTGCATTCAACTCACAGACTTGAACGTTCCCTTTGATAGAACAGTTTTGAAACACTCCTTTTGTAGAATCTGCAAGTGTTTATTCAGAGCACCTTGAGGCCTAGGTTAGAAAAGGAAATATCTTCACATAAAAACTAGAGAGAAGGATTCTCAGAAACTTCTTTGTGATGAGTTCATTCAACTCACAGAGTTGAACCTACCAATTGATAGAGAAGTTTGGAAACATTCTTTTTGTAGAATCTGCAAGTGGATATTTGGAGCCGTTTGAGGCCTATGCTGGAAAAGGAAATATCTTCACATAAAAACTGAACAGAAGCATTCTCAGAAACTTCTTTGTGTTGAGTGCATTCAACTCACAGACTTGAACTTACCTATAGAAAGAGCAGTTTTGAAACACTCTTTTGGTAAAATCTGCAAGTGGTTATTTGGAGCACTTCGAGGCCTGTGCTGGGATATGGAATATCTTCACCTAAAAACTACAGAGAAGCATTCTCAGAAAGTTCTTCACGATGCATTCATTCAACTCACAGAGTTGAACCTTCCTTTTGATAGAAGAGTTTTGAAACACTCTTTTTGTAGAATCTGCAAGAGGATATTTGGAGAGTTTTGAGGCCTATGCTGGAAAAGGAAATATCTTCACATAAAAACTAGACAGAAGCATTCTCAGAAACTTCCGTGGATGAGTGCATTCAACTCACAGACTTGAACGTTCCTCTCAAAAGTGCAGTTTTGAAACACTCCTTTTGTAGAATCTGCAAGTGTTTATTTGGAGCGCTTTGAGGCCTATATTGGAAAAGGAAATATCTTCACATAAAAACTAGACAGAAGCATTCTCAGAAACTTCTTTGTGATGAGTGCATTCTACTCACAGTGTTGAAGCTTGCTTTTGATAGAGCAGTTTTGAAACACTCTTTTGGTAGAATCTGCAAGTGGATATTTGGAGCGCTTTGAGGCCTATGCTGGAAAAGGAAATGTCTTCACATAAAAACTAGACAGAAGCATTCCAGGAAACTTCTGTATGATAAGTGCATTCAACTCACAGACTTGAACGTTCCTTTTGATAGAACTCTTTAGAAACACTCCTTTTGTACAATTTGCAAGTGTTTATTTGGAGCGCTATGAGGCCTCAGCTGGAAAAGGAAATATCTTCACGTAAGAACTAGACAGAAGCATTCTCAGAAACTTCTTTCCGATGAGTGCATTCAACACACAGACTTGAACCTTGCTTTTGAAAGAGCAGCTTTGAAACATTCTTTTCGTAGAATCTGCAAGTGGATATTTGGAGCGCTTTGAGGCCTATGCTGGGAAATGAAATCTCTTCACCTAAAAACTAGACAGAAGCATTCTGAGAAACTTCTGTGTGATGAGTGCATTCAACTCACAGACTTGAACGTTCCCTTTGATAGAACAGTTTTGAAACACTCCTTTTGTAGAATCTGCAAGTGTTTATTCGGAGCACCTTGAGGCCTATGTTGGAAAAGGAAATATCTTCACATAAAAACTAGAGAGAAGGATTCTCAGAAACTTCTTTGTGATGAGTTCATTCAACTCACAGTGTTGAACCTACCAATTGATAGAGAAGTTTGGAAACACTCTTTTTGTAGAATCTGCAAGGGGATATTTGGAGCCGTTTGAGGCCTATGCTGGAAAAGGAAATATCTTCACATAAAAACTGAACAGAAGCATTCTCAGAAACTTCTTTGTGTTGAGTGCATTCAACTCGCAGACTTGAACTTACCTATAGAAAGAGCAGTTTTGAAACACTCCTTTTGTAGAATCTGCAAGTGTTTATTTGGAGCACTTTCAGGCCTATGTTGGAAAAGGAAAGATCTTCATATAGAAACTAGACGGAAGCATTCTCAGAAACTTCTTTGTGATGAGAGCATTCAACTCACAGAATTGAAGCTTCCTTTCGAAAGAGCAGTTTGGAAACACTCTTCTTATAGAATCTGCAAGTGGATATTTGGAGCGCTTTGTGGCCTATGCTGGGAAATGAAATCTCTTCACCTAAAAACTAGACGGAAGCATTCTGAGAAACTTCATTGTGATGAGTGCACTCAACTCACAGACTTCAACATTCCTTTTCATAGAACAGTTTTGAAACACTCCTTTTGTAGAATCTGCAAGTGTTTATTCGGAGCACCTTGAGGCCTATGTTGGAAAAGGAAATATCTTCACATAAAAACTAGAGAGAAGGATTCTCAGAAACTTCTTTGTGATGAGTTCATTCAACTCACAGAGTTGAACCTACCAATTGATAGAGAAGTTTGGAAACACTCTTTTTGTAGAATCTGCAAGTGGATATTTGGAGCCGTTTGAGGGCTATGCTGGAAAAGGAAATATCTTCACATAAAAACTGAACAGAAGCATTCTCAGAAACTTCTTTGTGTTGCGTGCATTCAACTCACAGACTTGAACTTACCTATAGGAAGAGCAGTTTTGAAACACTCTTTTGGTAAAATCTGCAAGTGGTTATTTGGAGCACTTCGAGGATTGTGCTGGGATGTGGAATATCTTCACCTAAAAACTACAGAGAAGCATTCTCAGAAAGTTCTTCACGATGCATTCATTCAACTCACAGAGTTGAACCTTCCTTTTGATAGAAGAGTTTTGAAACACTCTTTTTGTAGAATCTGCAAGTGTTTATTTGGAGCGCTTTGAGGCCTATGTTCAAAAAGCAAATATCTTCACATAAAAACTAGACAGAAGCATTCTCAGAAACTTCTTTGTGATGAGTGCATTCTACTCACAGTGTTGAAGCTTGCTTTTGATAGAGCAGTTTTGAAACACTCTTTTGGTAGAATCTGCAAGTGTTTATTTGGAGCGCTTTGAGGCCTATGCTGGAAAAGGAAATGTCTTCACATAAAAACTAGACAGAAGCATTCCAGGAAACTTCTGTATGATAAGTGCATTCAACTCACAGCCTTGAACGTTCCTTTTGATAGAACTCTTTTGAAACACTCCTTTTGTAGAATTTGCAAGTGTTTATTTGGAGCGCTTTGAGGCCTCAGCTGGAAAAGGAAATATCTTCACGTAAGAACTAGACAGAAGCATTCTCAGAAACTTCTTTCCGATGAGTGCATTCAACACACAGACTTGAACCTTGCTTTTGAAATAGCAGCTTTGAAACACTCTTTTCGTAGAATCTGCAAGTGGATATTTGGAGCGCTTTGAGGCCTATGCTGGGAAATGAAATCTCTTCACCTAAAAACTAGACAGAAGGATTCTCAGAAACTTCTGTGTGATGAGTGCATTCAACTCACAGACTTGAACGTTCCCTTTGATAGAACAGTTTTGAAACACTCCTTTTGTAGAATCTGCAAGTGTTTATTCGGAGCACCTTGAGGCCTATGTTGGAAAAGGAAATATCTTCACATAAAAACTAGAGAGAAGGATTCTCAGAAACTTCTTTGTGATGAGTTCATTCATCTCACAGTGTTGAACCTACCAATTGATAGAGAAGTTTGGAAACACTCTTTTTGTAGAATCTGCAAGGGGATATTTGGAGCCGTTTGAGGCCTATGCTGGAAAAGGAAATATCTTCACATAAAAACTGAACAGAAGCATTCTCAGAAACTTCTTTGTGTTGAGTGCATTCAACTCGCGGACTTGAACTTACCTATAGAAAGAGCAGTTTTGAAACACTCCTTTTGTAGAATCTGCAAGTGTTTATTTGGAGCACTTTGAGGCCTATGTTGGAAAAGGAAAGATCTTCATATAGAAACTAGACGGAAGCATTCTCAGAAACTTCTTTGTGATGAGTGCATTCAACTCACAGAATTGAAGCTTCCTTTCAAAAGAGCAGTTTGGAAACACTCTTCTTATAGAATCTGCAAGTGGATATTTGGAGCGCTTTGTGGCCTATGCTGGGAAATGAAATCTCTTCACCTAAAAACTAGACGGAAGCATTCTGAGAATCTTCTTTGTGATGAGTGCATTCAACTCACAGACTTCAACGTTCCTTTTGATAGAACAGTTTTGAAACACTTCTTTTGTAGAATCTGCAAGTGTTTATTCGGAGCACCTTGAGGCCTATGTTGGAAAAGGAAATATCTTCACATAAAAACTGAACAGAAGCATTCTCAGAAACTTCTTTGTGTTGAGTGCATTCAACACACAGACTTGAACTTACCTATAGGAAGAGCAGTTTTGAAACACTCTTTTGGTAAAATCTGCAAGTGGTTATTTGGAGCACTTCGAGGCCTGTGCTGGGATATGGAATACCTTCACCTAAAAACTACAGAGAAGCATTCTCAGAAAGTTCTTCACGATGCATTCATTCAACTCACAGAGTTGAACCTTCCTTTTGATAGAAGAGTATTGAAACACTCTTTTTGTAGAATCTGCAAGTGTTTATTTGGAGCGCTTTGAGGCCTATGTTGGAAAAGGAAATATCTTCACATAAAAACTAGACAGAAGCATTCTCAGAAACTTCTTTGTGATGAGTGCATTCTACTCACAATGTTGAAGCTTGCTTTTGATAGAGCAGTTTTGAAACACTCTTTTGGTATAATCTGCAAGTGGATACTTGGAGCGCTTTGAGGCCTATGCTGGAAAAGGAAATGTCTTCACATAAAAACTAGACAGAAGCATTCCAGGAAACTTCTGTATGATAAGTGCATTCAACTCACAGACTTGAACGTTCCTTTTGATAGAACTCTTTTGAAACACTCCTTTTGTAGAATTTGCAAGTGTTTATTTGGAGCGCTTTGAGGCCTAAGCTGGAAAAGGAAATATCTTCACGTAAGAACTAGACAGAAGCATTCTCAGAAACTTCTTTCTGATGACTGCATTCAACACACAGACTTGAACCTTCCTTTGAAAGAGCAGCTTTGAAACACTCTTTTCGTAGAATCTGCAAGTGGATATTTGGAGCGCTTTGAGGCTTATGCTGGGAAATGAAATCTCTTCACCTAAGAACTAGACAGAAGTATTCTGAGAAACTTCTGTGTGATGAGTGCATTCAACTCACAGACTTGAATGTTCCCTTTGATAGAACAGTTTTGAAACACTCCTTTTATAGTATCTGCAAGTGTTTATTCAGAGCACCTTGAGGCCTAGGTTGGAAAAGGAAAGATCTTCATATAGAAACTAGATGGAAGCATTCTCAGAAACTTCTTTGTGATGAGTGCATTCAACTCACAGAATTGAAGCTTCCTTTCGAAAGAGCAGTTTGGAAACACTCTTCTTATAGAATCTGCAAGTGGATATTTGGAGCGCTTTGTGGCCTATGCTGGGAAATGAAATCTCTTCACCTAAAAACTAGACGGAAGCATTCTGAGAATCTTCTTTGTGATGAGTGCATTCAACTCACAGACTTCAACGTTCCTTTTGATAGAACAGTTTTGAAACACTCCTTTTGTAGAATCTGCAAGTGTTTATTCGGAGCACCTTGAGGCCTATGTTGGAAAAGGAAATATCTTCACATAAAAACTAGAGAGAAGGATTCTCAGAAACTTCTTTGTGATGAGTTCATTCAACTCACAGAGTTGAACCTACCAATTGATAGAGAAGTTTGGAAACACTCTTTTTGTAGAATCTGCAAGTGGATATTTGGAGCCGTTTGAGGCCTATGCTGGAAAAGGAAATATCTTCACATAAAAACTGAACAGAAGCATTCTCAGAACCTTCTTTGTGTTGAGTGCATTCAACTCGCAGACTTGAACTTACCTATAGAAAGAGCAGTTTTGAAACACTCCTTTTGTAGAATCTGCAAGTGTTTATTTGGAGCTCTTTGAGGCCTGTGTTGGAAAAAGAAATATCTTCACATAAAAACTGGACAGAAGCATTCTCAGAAACTTCTTTGTGATGAGTGCATTCTACTCACAGTGTTGAAGCTTGCTTTTGATAGAGCAGTTTTGAAACACTCTTTTGGTAGAATCTGCAAGTGGATATTTGGAGCGCTTTGAGGCCTATGCTGGAAAAGGAAATGTCTTCACATAAAAACTAGACAGAAGCATTCCAGGAAACTTCTGTATGATAAGTGCATTCAACTCACAGACTTGAACGTTCCTTTTGATAGAACTCTTTTGAAACACTCCTTTTGTAGAATTTGCAAGTGTTTATTGGGAGCGCTTTGAGGCCTCAGCTGGAAAAGGAAATATCTTCACGTAAGAACTAGACAGAAGCATTCTCAGAAACTTCTTTCCGATGAGTGCATTCAACACACAGACTTGAACCTTGCTTTTGAAAGAGCAGCTTTGAAACACTCTTTTCGTAGAATCTGCAAGTGGATATTTGGAGCGCTTTGAGGCCTATGCTGGGAAATGAAATCTCTTCACCTAAAAACTAGACAGAAGCATTCTGAGAAACTTCTGTGTGATGAGTGCATTCAACTCACAGACTTGAACGTTCCCTTTGATAGAACAGTTTTGAAACACTCCTTTTGTAGAATCTGCAAGTGTTTATTCGGAGCACCTTGAGGCCTATGTTGGAAAAGGAAATATCTTCACATAAAAACTAGAGAGAAGGATTCTCAGAAACTTCTTTGTGATGAGTTCATTCAACTCACAGTGTTGAACCTACCAATTGATAGAGAAGTTTGGAAACACTCTTTTTGTAGAATCTGCAAGGGGATATTTGGAGCCGTTTGAGGCCTATGCTGGAAAAGGAAATATCTTCACATAAAAACTGAACAGAAGCATTCTCAGAAACTTCTTTGTGTTGAGTGCATTCAACTCGCAGACTTGAACTTACCTATAGAAAGAGCAGTTTTGAAACACTCCTTTTGTAGAATCTGCAAGTGTTTATTTGGAGCACTTTGAGGCCTATGTTGGAAAAGGAAAGATCTTCATATAGAAACTAGACGGAAGCATTCTCAGAAACTTCTTTGTGATGAGTGCATTCAACTCACAGAATTGAAGCTTCCCTTCGAAAGAGCAGTTTGGAAACACTCTTCTTATAGAATCTGCAAGTGGATATTTGGAGCGCTTTGTGGCCTATGCTGGGAAATGAAATCTCTTCACCTAAAAACTAGACGGAAGCATTCTGAGAATCTTCTTTGTGATGAGTGCATTCAACTCACAGACTTCAACGTTCCTTTTGATAGAACAGTTTTGAAACACTCCTTTTGTAGAATCTGCAAGTGTTTACTCGGAGCACCTTGAGGCCTATGTTGGAAAAGGAAATATCTTCACATAAAAACTAGAGAGAAGGATTCTCAGAAACTTCTTTGTGATGAGTTCATTCAACTCACAGAGTTGAAACTACCAATTGATAGAGAAGTTTGGAAACACTCTTTTTGTAGAATCTGCAAGTGGATATTTGGAGCCGTTTGAGGCCTATGCTGGAAAAGGAAATATCTTCACATAAAAACTGAACAGAAGCATTCTCAGAAACTTCTTTGTGTTGAGTGCATTCAACTCACAGACTTGAACTTACCTGTAGAAAGAGCAGTTTTGAAACACTCTTTTGGTAAAATCTGCAAGTGGTTATTTGGAGCACTTCGAGGCCTGTGCTGGGATATGGAATATCTTCACCTAAAAACTACAGAGAAGCATTCTCAGAAAGTTCTTCAGGATGCATTCATTCAACTCACAGAGTTGAACCTTCCTTTTGATAGAAGAGTTTTGAAACACTCTTTTTGTAGAATCTGCAAGAGGATATTTGGAGCGTTTTGAGGCCTATGCTGGAAAAGGAAATATCTTCACATAAAAACTAGACAGAAGCATTCTCAGAAACTTCTGTGTGATGAGTGCATTCAACTCACAGACTTGAACTTTCCTCTCGAAAGAGCAGTTTTGAAACACTCCTTTTGTAGAATCTGCAAGTGTTTATTTGGAGCGCTTTGAGGCCTATGTTGGAAAAGGAAATATCTTCACATAAAAACTAGACAGAAGCATTCTCAGAAACTTCTTTGTGATGAGTGCACTCTACTCACAGTGTTGAAGCTTGCTTTTGATAGAGCAGTTTTGAAACACTCTTTTGGTAGAATCTGCAAGTGGATACTTGGAGCGCTTTGAGGCCTATCCTGGAAAAGGAAATGTCTTCACATCAAAACTAGACAGAAGAATTCCAGGAAACTTCTGTATGATAAGTGCATTCAACTCACAGACTTGAACGTTCCTTTTGATAGAACTCTTTTGAAACACTCCTTTTGTAGAATTTGCAAGTGTTTATTGGGAGCGCTTTGAGGCCTCAGCTGGAAAAGGAAATATCTTCACGTAAGAACTAGACAGAAGCATTCTCAGAAACTTCTTTCTGATGAGTGCATTCAACACACAGACTTGAACCTTGCTTTTGAAAGAGCAGCTTTGAAACACTCTTTTCGTAGAATCTGCAACTGGATATTTGGAGCGCTTTGAGGCCTATGCTGGGAAATGAAATCTCTTCACCTAAACACTAGACAGAAGCATTCTGAGAAACTTCTGTGTGATGAGTGCATTCAACTCACAGACTTGAACGTTCCCTTTGATAGAACAGTTTTGAAACACTCCTTTTGTAGAATCTGCAAGTGTTTATTCAGAGCACCTTGAGGCCTATGCTGGAAAAGGAAATATCTTCACATAAAAACTGAACAGAAGCATTCTCAGAAACTTCTTTGTGTTGAGTTCATTCAACTCACAGAGTTGAACCTACCAATTGATAGAGAAGTTTGGAAACATTCTTTTTGTAGAATCTGCAAGTGGATATTTGGAGCCGTTTGAGGCCTATGCTGGAAAAGGAAATATCTTCACATAAAAACTGAACAGAAGCATTCTCAGAAACTTCTTTGTGTTGAGTGCATTCAACTAACAGACTTGAACTTACCTATAGAAAGAGCAGTTTTGAAACACTCTTTTGGTAAAATCTGCAAGTGGTTATTTGGAGCACTTCGAGGCCTGTGCTGGGATATGGAATATCTTCACCTAAAAACTACAGAGAAGCATTCTCAGAAAGTTCTTCACGATGCATTCATTCAACTCACAGAGTTGAACCTTCCTTTTGATAGAAGAGTTTTGAAACACTCTTTTTGTAGAATCTGCAAGAGGATATTTGGAGCGTTTTGAGGCCTATGCTGGAAAAGGAAATATCTTCACATAAAAACTAGACAGAAGCATTCTCAGAAACTTCTGTGGATGAGTGCATTCAACTCACAGACTTGAACGTTCCTCTCAAAAGTGCAGTTTTGAAACACTCCTTTTCTAGAATCTGCAAGTGTTTATTTGGAGCGCTTTGAGGCCTATATTGGAAAAGCAAATATCTTCACATAAAAACTAGACAGAAGCATTCTCAGAAACTTCTTTGTGATGAGTGCATTCTACTCACAGTGTTGAAGCTTGCTTTTGATAGAGCAGTTTTGAAACACTCTTTTGGTAGAATCTGCAAGTGTTTATTTGGAGCGCTTTGAGGCCTATGCTGGAAAAGGAAATGTCTTCACATAAAAACTAGACAGAAGCATTCCAGGAAACTTCTGTATGATAAGTGCATTCAACTCACAGACTTGAACGTTCCTTTTGATAGAACTCTTTTGAAACACTCCTTTTGTAGAATTTGCAAGTGTTTATTTGGAGCGCTTTGAGGCCTCAGCTGGAAAAGGAAATATCTTCACGTAAGAACTAGACAGAAGCATTCTCAGAAACTTCTTTCCAATGAGTGCATTCAACACACAGACTTGAACCTTGCTTTTGAAAGAGCAGCTTTGAAACACTCTTTTCGTAGAATCTGCAAGTGGATATTTGGAGCGCTTTGAGGCCTATGCTGGGAAATGAAATCTCTTCACCTAAAAACTAGACAGAAGCATTCTGAGAAACTTCTGTGTGATGAGTGCATTCAACTCACAGACTTGAACGTTCCCTTTGATAGAACAGTTTTGAAACACTCCTTTTGTAGAATCTGCAAGTGTTTATTCGGAGCACCTTGAGGCCTATGTTGGAAAAGGAAATATCTTCACATAAAAACTAGAGAGAAGGATTCTCAGAAACTTCTTTGTGATGAGTTCATTCATCTCACAGTGTTGAACCTACCAATTGATAGAGAAGTTTGGAAACACTCTTTTTGTAGAATCTGCAAGGGGATATTTGGAGCCGTTTGAGGCCTATGCTGGAAAAGGAAATATCTTCACATAAAAACTGAACAGAAGCATTCTCAGAAACTTCTTTGTGTTGAGTGCATTCAACTCGCGGACTTGAACTTACCTATAGAAAGAGCAGTTTTGAAACACTCCTTTTGTAGAATCTGCAAGTGTTTATTTGGAGCACTTTGAGGCCTATGTTGGAAAAGGAAAGATCTTCATATAGAAACTAGACGGAAGCATTCTCAGAAACTTCTTTGTGATGAGTGCATTCAACTCACAGAATTGAAGCTTCCTTTCAAAAGAGCAGTTTGGAAACACTCTTCTTATAGAATCTGCAAGTGGATATTTGGAGCGCTTTGTGGCCTATGCTGGGAAATGAAATCTCTTCACCTAAAAACTAGACGGAAGCATTCTGAGAATCTTCTTTGCGATCAGTGCATTCAACTCACAGACTTCAACGTTCCTTTTGATAGAACAGTTTTGAAACACTTCTTTTGTAGAATCTGCAAGTGTTTATTCGGAGCACCTTGAGGCCTATGTTGGAAAAGGAAATATCTTCACATAAAAACTGAACAGAAGCATTCTCAGAAACTTCTTTGTGTTGAGTGCATTCAACACACAGACTTGAACTTACCTATAGGAAGAGCAGTTTTGAAACACTCTTTTGGTAAAATCTGCAAGTGGTTATTTGGAGCACTTCGAGGCCTGTGCTGGGATATGGAATACCTTCACCTAAAAACTACAGAGAAGCATTCTCAGAAAGTTCTTCACGATGCATTCATTCAACTCACAGAGTTGAACCATCCTTTTGATAGAAGAGTATTGAAACACTCTTTTTGTAGAATCTGCAAGTGTTTATTTGGAGCGCTTTGAGGCCTATGTTGGAAAAGGAAATATCTTCACATAAAAACTAGACAGAAGCATTCTCAGAAACTTCTTTGTGATGAGTGCATTCTACTCACAATGTTGAAGCTTGCTTTTGATAGAGCAGTTTTGAAACACTCTTTTGGTATAATCTGCAAGTGGATACTTGGAGCGCTTTGAGGCCTATGCTGGAAAAGGAAATGTCTTCACATAAAAACTAGACAGAAGCATTCCAGGAAACTTCTGTATGATAAGTGCATTCAACTCACAGACTTGAACGTTCCTTTTGATAGAACTCTTTTGAAACACTCCTTTTGTAGCATTTGCAAGTGTTTATTTGGAGCGCTTTGAGGCCTAAGCTGGAAAAGGAAATATCTTCACGTAAGAACTAGACAGAAGCATTCTCAGAAACTTCTTTCTGATGACTGCATTCAACACACAGACTTGAACCTTCCTTTGAAAGAGCAGCTTTGAAACACTCTTTTCGTAGAATCTGCAAGTGGATATTTGGAGCGCTTTGAGGCTTATGCTGGGAAATGAAATCTCTTCACCTAAGAACTAGACAGAAGTATTCTGAGAAACTTCTGTGTGATGAGTGCATTAAACTCACAGACTTGAATGTTCCCTTTGATAGAACAGTTTTGAAACACTCCTTTTATAGTATCTGCAAGTGTTTATTCAGAGCACCTTGAGGCCTAGGTTGGAAAAGGAAAGATCTTCATATAGAAACTAGATGGAAGCATTCTCAGAAACTTCTTTGTGATGAGTGCATTCAACTCACAGAATTGAAGCTTCCTTTCGAAAGAGCAGTTTGGAAACACTCTTCTTATAGAATCTGCAAGTGGATATTTGGAGCGCTTTGTGGCCTATGCTGGGAAATGAAATCTCTTCACCTAAAAACTAGACGGAAGCATTCTGAGAATCTTCTTTGTGATGAGTGCATTCTACTCACAGACTTCAACGTTCCTTTTGATAGAACAGTTTTGAAACACTCCTTTTGTAGAATCTGCAAGTGTTTATTCGGAGCACCTTGAGGCCTATGTTGGAAAAGGAAATATCTTCACATAAAAACTAGAGAGAAGGATTCTCAGAAACTTCTTTGTGATGAGTTCATTCAACTCACAGTGTTGAACCTACCAATTGATAGAGAAGTTTGGAAACACTCTTTTTGTAGAATCTGCAAGGGGATATTTGGAGCCGTTTGAGGCCTATGCTGGAAAAGGAAATATCTTCACATAAAAACTGAACAGAAGCATTCTCAGAAACTTCTTTGTGTTGAGTGCATTCAACTCGCAGACTTGAACTTACCTATAGAAAGAGCAGTTTTGAAACACTCCTTTTGTAGAATCTGCAAGTGTTTATGTGGAGCACTTTCAGGCCTATGTTGGAAAAGGAAAGATCTTCATATAGAAACTAGACGGAAGCATTCTCAGAAACTTATTTGTGATGAGAGCATTCAACTCACAGAATTGAAGCTTCCTTTCGAAAGAGCAGTTTGGAAACACTCTTCTTATAGAATCTGCAAGTGGATATTTGGAGCGCTTTGTGGCCTATGCTGGGAAATGAAATCTCTTCACCTAAAAACTAGACGGAAGCATTCTGAGAAACTTCATTGTGATGAGTGCACTCAACTCACAGGCTTCAACGTTCCTTTTGATAGAACAGTTTTGAAACACTCCTTTTGTAGAATCTGCAAGTGTTTATTCGGAGCACCTTGAGGCCTATGTTGGAAAAGGAAATATCTTCACATAAAAACTAGAGAGAAGGATTCTCAGAAACTTCTTTGTGATGAGTTCATTCAACTCACAGAGTTGAACCTACCAATTGATAGAGAAGTTTGGAAACACTCTTTTTGTAGAATCTGCAAGTGGATATTTGGAGCCGTTTGAGGCCTATGCTGGAAAAGGAAATATCTTCACATAAAAACTGAACAGAAGCATTCTCAGAAACTTCTTTGTGTTGCGTGCATTCAACTCACAGACTTGAACTTACCTATAGGAAGAGCAGTTTTGAAACACTCTTTTGGTAAAATCTGTAAGTGGTTATTTGGAGCACTTCGAGGATTGTGCTGGGATATGGAATATCTTCACCTAAAAACTACAGAGAAGCATTCTCAGAAAGTTCTTCACGATGCATTCATTCAACTCACAGAGTTGAACCTTCCTTTTGATAGAAGAGTTTTGAAACACTCTTTTTGTAGAATCTGCAAGTGTTTATTTGGAGCGCTTTGAGGCCTATGTTCAAAAAGCAAATATCTTCACATAAAAACTAGACAGAAGCATTCTCAGAAACTTCTTTGTGATGAGTGCATTCTACTCACAGTGTTGAAGCTTGCTTTTGATAGAGCAGTTTTGAAACACTCTTTTGGTAGAATCTGCAAGTGTTTATTTGGAGCGCTTTGAGGCCTATGCTGGAAAAGGAAATGTCTTCACATAAAAAGTAGACAGAAGCATTCCAGGAAACTTCTGTATGATAAGTGCATTCAACTCACAGCCTTGAACGTTCCTTTTGATAGAACTCTTTTGAAACACTCCTTTTGTAGAATTTGCAAGTGTTTATTTGGAGCGCTTTGAGGCCTCAGCTGGAAAAGGAAATATCTTCACGTAAGAACTAGACAGAAGCATTCTCAGAAACTTCTTTCCGATGAGTGCATTCAACACACAGACTTGAACCTTGCTTTTGAAAGAGCAGCTTTGAAACACTCTTTTCGTAGAATCTGCAAGTGGATATTTGGAGCGCTTTGAGGCCTATGCTGGGAAATGAAATCTCTTCACCTAAAAACTAGACAGAAGCATTCTGAGAAACTTCTGTGTGATGAGTGCATTCAACTCACAGACTTGAACGTTCCCTTTGATAGAACAGTTTTGAAACACTCCTTTTGTAGAATCTGCAAGTGTTTATTCGGAGCACCTTGAGGCCTATGTTGGAAAAGGAAATATCTTCACATAAAAACTAGAGAGAAGGATTCTCAGAAACTTCTTTGTGATGAGTTCATTCATCTCACAGTGTTGAACCTACCAATTGATAGAGAAGTTTGGAAACACTCTTTTTGTAGAATCTGCAAGGGGATATTTGGAGCCGTTTGAGGCCTATGCTGGAAAAGGAAATATCTTCACATAAAAACTGAACAGAAGCATTCTCAGAAACTTCTTTGTGTTGAGTGCATTCAACTAGCGGACTTGAACTTACCTATAGAAAGAGCAGTTTTGAAACACTCCTTTTGTAGAATCTGCAAGTGTTTATTTGGAGCACCTTGAGGCCTATGTTGGAAAAGGAAAGATCTTCATATAGAAACTAGACGGAAGCATTCTCAGAAACTTCTTTGTGATGAGTGCATTCAACTCACAGAATTGAAGCTTCCTTTCAAAAGAGCAGTTTGGAAACACTCTTCTTATAGAATCTGCAAGTGGATATTTGGAGCGCTTTGTGGCCTATGCTGGGAAATGAAATCTCTTCACCTAAAAACTAGACGGAAGCATTCTGAGAATCTTCTTTGTGATGAGTGCATTCAACTCACAGACTTCAACGTTCCTTTTGATAGAACAGTTTTGAAACACTTCTTTTGTAGAATCTGCAAGTGTTTATTCGGAGCACCTTGAGGCCTATGTTGGAAAAGGAAATATCTTCACATAAAAACTGAACAGAAGCATTCTCAGAAACTTCTTTGTGTTGAGTGCATTCAACTCACAGACTTGAACTTACCTACAGAAAGAGCAGTTTTGAAACACTCTTTTGGTAAAATCTGCAAGTGGTTATTTGGAGCACTTCGAGGCCTGTGCTGGGATATGGAATATCTTCACCTAAAAACTACAGGGAAGCATTCTTAGAAAGTTCTTCATGATGCATTCATTTAACTCACAGAGTGGAACCTTCCTTTTGATAGAACAGATTTGAAACACTCTTTTTGTAGAATCTGCAAGAAGATATTTGGAGTGTTTTGAGGCCTATGCTGGAAATGGAAATATCTTCACATAAAAACTAGACAGAAGCATTCTCAGAAACTTCTGTGTGATGAGTGCGTTCAACTCCCAGACCTGAACGTTCCTCTCGAAAGAGCAGTTTTGAAACACTCCTTTTGTAGAATCTGCAAGTGTTTATTTGGAGCTCTTTGAGGCCTATGTTGGAAAAAGAAATATCTTCACATAAAAACTGGACAGAAGCATTCTCAGAAACTTCTTTGTGATGAGTGCATTCTACTCACAGTGTTGAAGCTTGCTTTTGATAGAGCAGTTTTGAAACACTCTTTTGGTAGAATCTGCAAGTGGATATTTGGAGCGCTTTGAGGCCTATGCTGGAAAAGGAAATGTCTTCACATAAAAACTAGACAGAAGCATTCCAGGAAACTTCTGTATGATAAGTGCATTCAACTCACAGACTTGAACGTTCCTTTTGATAGAACTCTTTTGAAACACTCCTTTTGTAGAATTTGCAATTGTTTATTGGGAGCGCTTTGAGGCCTCAGCTGGAAAAGGAAATATCTTCACGTAAGAACTAGACAGAAGCATTCTCAGAAACTTCTTTCCAATGAGTGCATTCAACACACAGACTTGAACCTTGCTTTTGAAAGAGCAGCTTTGAAACACTCTTTTCGTAGAATCTGCAAGTGGATATTTGGAGCGCTTTGAGGCCTATGCTGGGAAATGAAATCTCTTCACCTAAAAACTAGACAGAAGCATTCTGAGAAACTTCTGTGTGATGAGTGCATTCAACTCACAGACTTGAACGTTCCCTTTGATAGAACAGTTTTGAAACACTCCTTTTGTAGAATCTGCAAGTGTTTATTCGGAGCACCTTGAGGCCTATGTTGGAAAAGGAAATATCTTCACATAAAAACTAGAGAGAAGGATTCTCAGAAACTTCTTTGTGATGAGTTCATTCAACTCACAGTGTTGAACCTACCAATTGATAGAGAAGTTTGGAAACACTCTTTTTGTAGAATCTGCAAGGGGATATTTGGAGCCGTTTGAGGCCTATGCTGGAAAAGGAAATATCTTCACATAAAAACTGAACAGAAGCATTCTCAGAAACTTCTTTGTGTTGAGTGCATTCAACTCGCAGACTTGAACTTACCTATAGAAAGAGCAGTTTTGAAACACTCCTTTTGTAGAATCTGCAAGTGTTTATTTGGAGCACTTTGAGGCCTATGTTGGAAAAGGAAAGATCTTCATATAGAAACTAGACGGAAGCATTCTCAGAAACTTCTTTGTGATGAGTGCATTCAACTCACAGAATTGAAGCTTCCCTTCGAAAGAGCAGTTTGGAAACACTCTTCTTATAGAATCTGCAAGTGGATATTTGGAGCGCTTTGTGGCCTATGCTGGGAAATGAAATCTCTTCACCTAAAAACTAGACGGAAGCATTCTGAGAATCTTCTTTGTGATGAGTGCATTCAACTCACAGACTTCAAAGTTCCTTTTGATAGAACAGTTTTGAAACACTCCTTTTGTAGAATCTGCAAGTGTTTACTCGGAGCACCTTGAGGCCTATGTTGGAGAAGGAAATATCTTCACATAAAAACTAGAGAGAAGGATTCTCAGAAACTTCTTTGTGATGAGTTCATTCAACTCACAGAGTTGAAACTACCAATTGATAGAGAAGTTTGGAGACACTCTTTTTGTAGAATCTGCAAGTGGATATTTGGAGCCGTTTGAGGCCTATGCTGGAAAAGGAAATATCTTCACATAAAAACTGAACAGAAGCATTCTCAGAAACTTCTTTGTGTTGAGTGCATTCAACTCACAGACTTGAACTTACCTGTAGAAAGAGCAGTTTTGAAACACTCTTTTGGTAAAATCTGCAAGTGGTTATTTGGAGCACTTCGAGGCCTGTGCTGGGATATGGAATATCTTCACCTAAAAACTACAGAGAAGCATTCTCAGAAAGTTCTTCAGGATGCATTCATTCAACTCACAGAGTTGAACCTTCCTTTTGATAGAAGAGTTTTGAAACACTCTTTTTGTAGAATCTGCAAGAGGATATTTGGAGCGTTTTGAGGCCTATGCGGGAAAAGGAAATATCTTCACATAAAAACTAGACAGAAGCATTCTCAGAAACTTCTGTGTGACGAGTGCATTCAACTCACAGACTTGAACTTTCCTCTCGAAAGAGCAGTTTTGAAACACTCCTTTTGTAGAATCTGCAAGTGTTTATTTGGAGCGCTTTGAGGCCTATGTTGGAAAAGGAAATATCTTCACATAAAAACTAGACAGAAGCATTCTCAGAAACTTCTTTGTGATGAGTGCACTCTACTCACAGTGTTGAAGCTTGCTTTTGATAGAGCAGTTTTGAAACACTCTTTTGGTAGAATCTGCAAGTGGATACTTGGAGCGCTTTGAGGCCTATGCTGGAAAAGGAAATGTCTTCACATAAAAACTAGACAGAAGCATTCCAGGAAACTTCTGTATGATAAGTACATTCAACTCACAGACTTGAACGTTCCTTTTGATAGAACTCTTTTGAAACACTCCTTTTGTAGAATTTGCAAGTGTTTATTTGGAGCGCTTTGAGGCCTCAGCTGGAAAAGGAAATATCTTCACGTAAGAACTAGACAGAAGCATTCTCAGAAACTTCTTTCCGATGAGTGCATTCAACACACAGACTTGAACCTTGCTTTTGAAAGAGCAGCTTTGAAACACTCTTTTCGTAGAATCTGCAAGTGGATATTTGGAGCGCTTTGAGGCCTATGCTGGGAAATGAAATCTCTTCACCTAAAAACTAGACAGAAGCATTCTGAGAAACTTCTGTGTGATGAGTGCATTCAACTCACAGACTTGAACGTTCCCTTTGATAGAACAGTTTTGAAACACTCCTTTTGTAGAATCTGCAAGTGTTTATTCGGAGCACCTTGAGGCCTATGTTGGAAAAGGAAATATCTTCACATAAAAACTAGACAGAAGGATTCTCAGAAACTTCTTTGTGATGAGTTCATTCATCTCACAGTGTTGAACCTACCAATTGATAGAGAAGTTTGGAAACACTCTTTTTGTAGAATCTGCAAGGGGATATTTGGAGCCGTTTGAGGCCTATGCTGGAAAAGGAAATATCTTCACATAAAAACTGAACAGAAGCATTCTCAGAAACTTCTTTGTGTTGAGTGCATTCAACTCGCGGACTTGAACTTACCTATAGAAAGAGCAGTTTTGAAACACTCCTTTTGTAGAATCTGCAAGTGTTTATTTGGAGCACTTTGAGGCCTATGTTGGAAAAGGAAAGATCTTCATATAGAAACTAGACGGAAGCATTCTCAGAAAGTTCTTTGTGATGAGTGCATTCAACTCACAGAATTGAAGCTTCCTTTCAAAAGAGCAGTTTGGAAACACTCTTCTTATAGAATCTGCAAGTGGATATTTGGAGCGCTTTGTGGCCTATGCTGGGAAATGAAATCTCTTCACCTAAAAACTAGACGGAAGCATTCTGAGAATCTTCTTTGTGATGAGTGCATTCAACTCACAGACTTCAACGTTCCTTTTGATAGAACAGTTTTGAAACACTTCTTTTGTAGAATCTGCAAGTGTTTATTCGGAGCACCTTGAGGCCTATGTTGGAAAAGGAAATATCTTCACATAAAAACTGAACAGAAGCATTCTCAGAAACTTCTTTGTGTTGAGTGCATTCAACACACAGACTTGAACTTACCTATAGGAAGAGCAGTTTTGAAACACTCTTTTGGTAAAATCTGCAAGTGGTTATTTGGAGCACTTCGAGGCCTGTGCTGGGATATGGAATACCTTCACCTAAAAACTACAGAGAAGCATTCTCAGAAAGTTCTTCACGATGCATTCATTCAACTCACAGAGTTGAACCTTCCTTTTGATAGAAGAGTATTGAAACACTCTTTTTGTAGAATCTGCAAGTGTTTATTTGGAGCGCTTTGAGGCCTATGTTGGAAAAGGAAATATCTTCACATAAAAACTAGACAGAAGCATTCTCAGAAACTTCTTTGTGATGAGTGCATTCTACTCACAATGTTGAAGCTTGCTTTTGATAGAGCAGTTTTGAAACACTCTTTTGGTATAATCTGCAAGTGGATACTTGGAGCGCTTTGAGGCCTATGCTGGAAAAGGAAATGTCTTCACATAAAAACTAGACAGAAGCATTCCAGGAAACTTCTGTATGATAAGTGCATTCAACTCACAGACTTGAACGTTCCTTTTGATAGAACTCTTTTGAAACACTCCTTTTGTAGAATTTGCAAGTGTTTATTTGGAGCGCTTTGAGGCCTAAGCTGGAAAAGGAAATATCTTCACGTAAGAACTAGACAGAAGCATTCTCAGAAACTTCTTTCTGATGACTGCATTCAACACACAGACTTGAACCTTCCTTTGAAAGAGCAGCTTTGAAACACTCTTTTCGTAGAATCTGCAAGTGGATATTTGGAGCGATTTGAGGCTTATGCTGGGAAATGAAATCTCTTCACCTAAGAACTAGACAGAAGTATTCTGAGAAACTTCTGTGTGATGAGTGCATTAAACTCACAGACTTGAATGTTCCCTTTGATAGAACAGTTTTGAAACACTCCTTTTATAGTATCTGCAAGTGTTTATTCAGAGCACCTTGAGGCCTAGGTTGGAAAAGGAAAGATCTTCATATAGAAACTAGATGGAAGCATTCTCAGAAACTTCTTTGTGATGAGTGCATTCAACTCACAGAATTGAAGCTTCCTTTCGAAAGAGCAGTTTGGAAACACTCTTCTTATAGAATCTGCAAGTGGATATTTGGAGCGCTTTGTGGCCTATGCTGGGAAATGAAATCTCTTCACCTAAAAACTAGACGGAAGCATTCTGAGAATCTTCTTTGTGATGAGTGCATTCAACTCACAGACTTCAACGTTCCTTTTGATAGAACAGTTTTGAAACACTCCTTTTGTAGAATCTGCAAGTGTTTATTCGGAGCACCTTGAGGCCTATGTTGGAAAAGGAAATATCTTCACATAAAAACTAGAGAGAAGGATTCTCAGAAACTTCTTTGTGATGAGTTCATTCAACTCACAGTGTTGAACCTACCAATTGATAGAGAAGTTTGGAAACACTCTTTTTGTAGAATCTGCAAGGGGATATTTGGAGCCGTTTGAGGCCTATGCTGGAAAAGGAAATATCTTCACATAAAAACTGAACAGAAGCATTCTCAGAAACTTCTTTGTGTTGAGTGCATTCAACTCGCAGACTTGAACTTACCTATAGAAAGAGCAGTTTTGAAACACTCCTTTTGTAGAATCTGCAAGTGTTTATTTGGAGCACTTTCAGGCCTATGTTGGAAAAGGAAAGATCTTCATATAGAAACTAGACGGAAGCATTCTCAGAAACTTCTTTGTGATGAGAGCATTCAACTCACAGAATTGAAGCTTCCTTTCGAAAGAGCAGTTTGGAAACACTCTTCTTATAGAATCTGCAAGTGGATATTTGGAGCGCTTTGTGGCCTATGCTGGGAAATGAAATCTCTTCACCTAAAAACTAGACGGAAGCATTCTGAGAAACTTCATTGTGATGAGTGCACTCAACTCACAGGCTTCAACGTTCCTTTTGATAGAACAGTTTTGAAACACTCCTTTTGTAGAATCTGCAAGTGTTTATTCGGAGCACCTTGAGGCCTATGTTGGAAAAGGAAATATCTTCACATAAAAACTAGAGAGAAGGATTCTCAGAAACTTCTTTGTGATGAGTTCATTCAACTCACAGAGTTGAACCTACCAATTGATAGAGAAGTTTGGAAACACTCTTTTTGTAGAATCTGCAAGTGGATATTTGGAGCCGTTTGAGGCCTATGCTGGAAAAGGAAATATCTTCACATAAAAACTGAACAGAAGCATTCTCAGAAACTTCTTTGTGTTGCGTGCATTCAACTCACAGACTTGAACTTACCTATAGGAAGAGCAGTTTTGAAACACTCTTTTGGTAAAATCTGCAAGTGGTTATTTGGAGCACTTCGAGGATTGTGCTGGGATATGGAATATCTTCACCTAAAAACTACAGAGAAGCATTCTCAGAAAGTTCTTCACGATGCATTCATTCAACTCACAGAGTTGAACCTTCCTTTTGATAGAAGAGTTTTGAAACACTCTTTTTGTAGAATCTGCAAGTATTTATTTGGAGCGCTTTGAGGCCTATGTTCAAAAAGCAAATATCTTCACATAAAAACTAGACAGAAGCATTCTCAGAAACTTCTTTGTGATGAGTGCATTCTACTCACAGTGTTGAAGCTTGCTTTTGATAGAGCAGTTTTGAAACACTCTTTTGGTAGAATCTGCAAGTGTTTATTTGGAGCGCTTTGAGGCCTATGCTGGAAAAGGAAATGTCTTCACATAAAAACTAGACAGAAGCATTCCAGGAAACTTCTGTATGATAAGTGCATTCAACTCACAGCCTTGAACGTTCCTTTTGATAGAACTCTTTTGAAACACTCCTTTTGTAGAATTTGCAAGTGTTTATTTGGAGCGCTTTGAGGCCTCAGCTGGAAAAGGAAATATCTTCACGTAAGAACTAGACAGAAGCATTCTCAGAAACTTCTTTCCGATGAGTGCATTCAACACACAGACTTGAACCTTGCTTTTGAAAGAGCAGCTTTGAAACACTCTTTTCGTAGAATCTGCAAGTGGATATTTGGAGCGCTTTGAGGCCTATGCTGGGAAATGAAATCTCTTCACCTAAAAACTAGACAGAAGCATTCTGAGAAACTTCTGTGTGATGAGTGCATTCAACTCACAGACTTGAACGTTCCCTTTGATAGAACAGTTTTGAAACACTCCTTTTGTAGAATCTGCAAGTGTTTATTCAGAGCACCTTGAGGCCTAGGTTGGAAAAGGAAATATCTTCACATAAAAACTAGAGAGAAGGATTCTCAGAAACTTCTTTGTGATGAGTTCATTCAACTCACACAGTTGAACCTACCAATTGATAGAGAAGTTTGGAAACACTCTTTTTGTAGAATCTGCAAGTGGATATTTGGAGCCGTTTGAGGCCTATGCTGGAAAAGGAAATATCTTCACATAAACACTGAACAGAAGCATTCTCAGAAACTTCTTTGTGTTGAGTGCATTCAACTCACAGACTTAAACTTACCTATAGAAAGAGCAGTTTTGAAACACTCTTTTGGTAAAATGTGCAAGTGGTTATTTGGAGCACTTCGAGGCCTGTGCTGGGATATGGAATATCTTCACCTAAAAACTACAGAGAAGCATTCTTAGAAAGGTCTTCATGATACATTCATTTAACTCACAGAGTGGAACCTTCCTTTTGATAGAACAGATTTGAAACACTCTTTTTGTAGAATCTGCAAGAAGATATTTGGAGTGTTTTGAGGCCTATGCTGGAAATGGAAATATCTTCACATAAAAACTAGACAGAAGCATTCTCAGAAACTTCTGTGTGATGAGTGCATTCAACTCACGGACTTGAACGTTCCTCTCAAAAGAGCAGTTTTGAAACACTCCTTTTGTAGAATCTGCAAGTGTTTATTTGGAGCGCTTTGAGGCCTATGTTGGAAAAAGAAATATCTTCACATAAAAACTGGACAGAAGCATTCTCAGAAACTTCTTTGTGATGAGTGCATTCTACTCATAGTGTTGAAGCTTGCTTTTGATAGAGCAGTTTTGAAACACTCTTTTGGTAGAATCTGCAAGTGGATATTTGGAGCGCTTTGAGGCCTATGCTGGAAAAGGAAATGTCTTCACATAAAAACTAGACAGAAGCATTCCAGGAAACTTCTGTATGATAAGTGCATTCAACTCACAGACTTGAACGTTCCTTTTGATAGAACTCTTTAGAAACACTCCTTTTGTAGAATTTGCAAGTGTTTATTTGGAGCGCTTTGAGGCCTCAGCTGGAAAAGGAAATATCTTCACGTAAGAACTAGACAGAAGCATTCTCAGAAACTTCTTTCCGATGAGTGCATTCAACACACAGACTTGAACCTTGCTTTTGAAAGAGCAGCTTTGAAACATTCTTTTCGTAGAATCTGCAAGTGGATATTTGGAGCGCTTTGAGGCCTATGCTGGGAAATTAAATCTCTTCACCTAAAAACTAGACAGAAGCATTCTGAGAAACTTCTGTGTGATGAGTGCATTCAACTCACAGACTTGAACGTTCCCTTTGATAGAACAGTTTTGAAACACTCCTTTTGTAGAATCTGCAAGTGTTTATTCGGAGCACCTTGAGGCCTATGTTGGAAAAGGAAATATCTTCACATAAAAACTAGAGAGAAGGATTCTCAGAAACTTCTTTGTGATGAGTTCATTCAACTCACAGTGTTGAACCTACCAATTGATAGAGAAGTTTGGAAACACTCTTTTTGTAGAATCTGCAAGGGGATATTTGGAGCCGTTTGAGGCCTATGCTGGAAAAGGAAATATCTTCACATAAAAACTGAACAGAAGCATTCTCAGAAACTTCTTTGTGTTGAGTGCATTCAACTCGCAGACTTGAACTTACCTATAGAAAGAGCAGTTTTGAAACACTCCTTTTGTAGAATCTGCAAGTGTTTATTTGGAGCACTTTGAGGCCTATGTTGGAAAAGGAAAGATCTTCATATAGAAACTAGACGGAAGCATTCTCAGAAACTTCTTTGTGATGAGTGCATTCAACTCACAGAATTGAAGCTTCCTTTCGAAAGAGCAGTTTGGAAACACTCTTCTTATAGAATCTGCAAGTGGATATTTGGAGCGCTTTGTGGCCTATGCTGGGAAATGAAATCTCTTCACCTAAAAACTAGACAGAAGCATTCTGAGAAACTTCTGTGTGATGAGTGCATTCAACTCACAGACTTGAACGTTCCCTTTGATAGAACAGTTTTGAAACACTCCTTTTGTAGAATCTGCAAGTGTTTATTCAGAGCACTTTGAGGCCTAGGTTGGAAAAGGAAATATCTTCACATAAAAACTAGAGAGAAGGATTCTCAGAAACTTCTTTGTGATGAGTTCATTCAACTCACACAGTTGAACCTACCAATTGATAGAGAAGTTTGGAAACACTCTTTTTGTAGAATCTGCAAGTGGATATTTGGAGCCGTTTGAGGGCTATGCTGGAAAAGGAAATATCTTCACATAAAAACTGAACAGAAGCATTCTCAGAAACTTCTTTCCGATGAGTGCATTCAACACACGGACTTGAACCTTGCTTTTGAAAGAGCAGCTTTGAAACACTCTTTTCGTAGAATCTGCAAGTGGATATTTGGAGCGCTTTGAGGCCTATGCTGGGAAATGAAATCTCTTCACCTAAAAACTAGACAGAAGCATTCTGAGAAACTTCTGTGTGATGAGTGCATTCAACTCACAGACTTGAACGTTCCCTTTGATAGAACAGTTTTGAAACACTCCTTTTGTAGAATCTGCAAGTGTTTATTCGGAGCACCTTGAGGCCTATGTTGGAAAAGGAAATATCTTCACATAAAAACTAGAGAGAAGGATTCTCAGAAACTTCTTTGTGATGAGTTCATTCATCTCACAGTGTTGAACCTACCAATTGATAGAGAAGTTTGGAAACACTCTTTTTGTAGAATCTGCAAGGGGATATTTGGAGCCGTTTGAGGCCTATGCTGGAAAAGGAAATATCTTCACATAAAAACTGAACAGAAGCATTCTCAGAAACTTCTTTGTGTTGAGTGCATTCAACTAGCGGACTTGAACTTACCTATAGAAAGAGCAGTTTTGAAACACTCCTTTTGTAGAATCTGCAAGTGTTTATTTGGAGCACTTTGAGGCCTATGTTGGAAAAGGAAAGATCTTCATATAGAAACTAGACGGAAGCATTCTCAGAAACTTCTTTGTGATGAGTGCATTCAACTCACAGAATTGAAGCTTCCTTTCAAAAGAGCAGTTTGGAAACACTCTTCTTATAGAATCTGCAAGTGGATATTTGGAGCGCTTTGTGGCCTATGCTGGGAAATGAAATCTCTTCACCTAAAAACTAGACGGAAGCATTCTGAGAATCTTCTTTGTGATGAGTGCATTCAACTCACAGACTTCAACGTTCCTTTTGATAGAACAGTTTTGAAACACTTCTTTTGTAGAATCTGCAAGTGTTTATTCGGAGCACCTTGAGGCCTATGTTGGAAAAGGAAATATCTTCACATAAAAACTGAACAGAAGCATTCTCAGAAACTTCTTTGTGTTGAGTGCATTCAACTCACAGACTTGAACTTACCTACAGAAAGAGCAGTTTTGAAACACTCTTTTGGTAAAATCTGCAAGTGGTTATTTGGAGCACTTCGAGGCCTGTGCTGGTATATGGAATATCTTCACCTAAAAACTACAGGGAAGCATTCTTAGAAAGTTCTTCATGATGCATTCATTTAACTCACAGAGTGGAACCTTCCTTTTGATAGAACAGATTTGAAACACTCTTTTTGTAGAATCTGCAAGAAGATATTTGGAGTGTTTTGAGGCCTATGCTGGAAATGGAAATATCTTCACATAAAAACTAGACAGAAGCATTCTCAGAAACTTCTGTGTGATGAGTGCGTTCAACTCCCAGACCTGAACGTTCCTCTCGAAAGAGCAGTTTTGAAACACTCCTTTTGTAGAATCTGCAAGTGTTTATTTGGAGCTCTTTGAGGCCTATGTTGGAAAAAGAAATATCTTCACATAAAAACTGGACAGAAGCATTCTCAGAAACTTCTTTGTGATGAGTGCATTCTACTCACAGTGTTGAAGCTTGCTTTTGATAGAGCAGTTTTGAAACACTCTTTTGGTAGAATCTGCAAGTGGATATTTGGAGCGCTTTGAGGCCTATGCTGGAAAAGGAAATGTCTTCACATAAAAACTAGACAGAAGCATTCCAGGAAACTTCTGTATGATAAGTGCATTCAACTCACAGACTTGAACGTTCCTTTTGATAGAACTCTTTTGAAACACTCCTTTTGTAGAATTTGCAAGTGTTTATTGGGAGCGCTTTGAGGCCTCAGCTGGAAAAGGAAATATCTTCACGTAAGAACTAGACAGAAGCATTCTCAGAAACTTCTTTCCGATGAGTGCATTCAACACACAGAATTGAACCTTGCTTTTGAAAGAGCAGCTTTGAAACACTCTTTTCGTAGAATCTGCAAGTGGATATTTGGAGCGCTTTGAGGCCTATGCTGGGAAATGAAATCTCTTCACCTAAAAACTAGACAGAAGCATTCTGAGAAACTTCTGTGTGATGAGTGCATTCAACTCACAGACTTGAACGTTCCCTTTGATAGAACAGTTTTGAAACACTCCTTTTGTAGAATCTGCAAGTGTTTATTCGGAGCACCTTGAGGCCTATGTTGGAAAAGGAAATATCTTCACATAAAAACTAGAGAGAAGGATTCTCAGAAACTTCTTTGTGATGAGTTCATTCAACTCACAGTGTTGAACCTACCAATTGATAGAGAAGTTTGGAAACACTCTTTTTGTAGAATCTGCAAGGGGATATTTGGAGCCGTTTGAGGCCTATGCTGGAAAAGGAAATATCTTCACATAAAAACTGAACAGAAGCATTCTCAGAAACTTCTTTGTGTTGAGTGCATTCAACTCGCAGACTTGAACTTACCTATAGAAAGAGCAGTTTTGAAACACTCCTTTTGTAGAATCTGCAAGTGTTTATTTGGAGCACTTTGAGGCCTATGTTGGAAAAGGAAAGATCTTCATATAGAAACTAGACGGAAGCATTCTCAGAAACTTCTTTGTGATGAGTGCATTCAACTCACAGAATTGAAGCTTCCCTTCGAAAGAGCAGTTTGGAAACACTCTTCTTATAGAATCTGCAAGTGGATATTTGGAGCGCTTTGTGGCCTATGCTGGGAAATGAAATCTCTTCACCTAAAAACTAGACGGAAGCATTCTGAGAATCTTCTTTGTGATGAGTGCATTCAACTCACAGACTTCAACGTTCCTTTTGATAGAACAGTTTTGAAACACTCCTTTTGTAGAATCTGCAAGTGTTTACTCGGAGCACCTTGAGGCCTATGTTGGAAAAGGAAATATCTTCACATAAAAACTAGAGAGAAGGATTCTCAGAAACTTCTTTGTGATGAGTTCATTCAACTCACAGAGTTGAAACTACCAATTGATAGAGAAGTTTGGAAACACTCTTTTTGTAGAATCTGCAAGTGGATATTTGGAGCCGTTTGAGGCCTATGCTGGAAAAGGAAATATCTTCACATAAAAACTGAACAGAAGCATTCTCAGAAACTTCTTTGTGTTGAGTGCATTCAACTCACAGACTTGAACTTACCTGTAGAAAGAGCAGTTTTGAAACACTCTTTTGGTAAAATCTGCAAGTGGTTATTTGGAGCACTTCGAGGCCTGTGCTGGGATATGGAATATCTTCACCTAAAAACTACAGAGAAGCATTCTCAGAAAGTTCTTCAGGATGCATTCATTCAACTCACAGAGTTGAACCTTCCTTTTGATAGAAGAGTTTTGAAACACTCTTTTTGTAGAATCTGCAAGAGGATATTTGGAGCGTTTTGAGGCCTATGCTGGAAAAGGAAATATCTTCACATAAAAACTAGACAGAAGCATTCTCAGAAACTTCTGTGTGATGAGTGCATTCAACTCACAGACTTGAACTTTCCTCTCGAAAGAGCAGTTTTGAAACACTCCTTTTGTAGAATCTGCAAGTGTTTATTTGGAGCGCTTTGAGGCCTATGTTGGAAAAGGAAATATCTTCACATAAAAACTAGACAGAAGCATTCTCAGAAACTTCTTTGTGATGAGTGCACTCTACTCACAGTGTTGAAGCTTGCTTTTGATAGAGCAGTTTTGAAACACTCTTTTGGTAGAATCTGCAAGTGGATACTTGGAGCGCTTTTAGGCCTATGCTGGAAAAGGAAATGTCTTCACATAAAAACTAGACAGAAGCATTCCAGGAAACTTCTGTATGATAAGTGCATTCAACTCACAGACTTGAACGTTCCTTTTGATAGAACTCTTTTGAAACACTCCTTTTGTAGAATTTGCAAGTGTTTATTTGGAGCGCTTTGAGGCCTCAGCTGGAAAAGGAAATATCTTCACGTAAGAACTAGACAGAAGCATTCTCAGAAACTTCTTTCCGATGAGTGCATTCAACACACAGACTTGAACCTTGCTTTTGAAAGAGCAGCTTTGAAACACTCTTTTCGTAGAATCTGCAAGTGGATATTTGGAGCGCTTTGAGGCCTATGCTGGGAAATGAAATCTCTTCACCTAAAAACTAGACAGAAGCATTCTGAGAAACTTCTGTGTGATGAGTGCATTCAACTCACAGACTTGAACGTTCCCTTTGATAGAACAGTTTTGAAACACTCCTTTTGTAGAATCTGCAAGTGTTTATTCGGAGCACCTTGAGGCCTATGTTGGAAAAGGAAATATCTTCACATAAAAACTAGACAGAAGGATTCTCAGAAACTTCTTTGTGATGAGTTCATTCATCTCACAGTGTTGAACCTACCAATTGATAGAGAAGTTTGGAAACACTCTTTTTGTAGAATCTGCAAGGGGATATTTGGAGCCGTTTGAGGCCTAGGCTGGAAAAGGAAATATCTTCACATAAAAACTGAACAGAAGCATTCTCAGAAACTTCTTTGTGTTGAGTGCATTCAACTCGCGGACTTGAACTTACCTATAGAAAGAGCAGTTTTGAAACACTCCTTTTGTAGAATCTGCAAGTGTTTATTTGGAGCACTTTGAGGCCTATGTTGGAAAAGGAAAGATCTTCATATAGAAACTAGACGGAAGCATTCTCAGAAACTTCTTTGTGATGAGTGCATTCAACTCACAGAATTGAAGCTTCCTTTCAAAAGAGCAGTTTGGAAACACTCTTCTTATAGAATCTGCAAGTGGATATTTGGAGCGCTTTGTGGCCTATGCTGGGAAATGAAATCTCTTCACCTAAAAACTAGACGGAAGCATTCTGAGAATCTTCTTTGTGATGAGTGCATTCAACTCACAGACTTGAACCTTCCTTTTGATAGAAGAGTATTGAAACACTCTTTTTGTAGAATCTGCAAGTGTTTATTTGGAGCGCTTTGAGGCCTATGTTGGAAAAGGAAATATCTTCACATAAAAACTAGACAGAAGCATTCTCAGAAACTTCTTTGTGATGAGTGCATTCTACTCACAATGTTGAAGCTTGCTTTTGATAGAGCAGTTTTGAAACACTCTTTTGGTAGAATCTGCAAGTGGATACTTGGAGCGCTTTGAGGCCTATGCTGGAAAAGGAAATGTCTTCACATAAAAACTAGACAGAAGCATTCCAGGAAACTTCTGTATGATAAGTGCATTCAACTCACAGACTTGAACGTTCCTTTTGATAGAACTCTTTTGAAACACTCCTTTTGTAGAATTTGCAAGTGTTTATTTGGAGCGCTTTGAGGCCTAAGCTGGAAAAGGAAATATCTTCACGTAAGAACTAGACAGAAGCATTCTCAGAAACTTCTTTCGGATGACTGCATTCAACACACAGACTTGAACCTTCCTTTGAAAGAGCAGCTTTGAAACACTCTTTTCGTAGAATCTGCAAGTGGATATTTGGAGCGCTTTGAGGCTTATGCTGGGAAATGAAATCTCTTCACCTAAGAACTAGACAGAAGTATTCTGAGAAACTTCTGTGTGATGAGTGCATTAAACTCACAGACTTGAATGTTCCCTTTGATAGAACAGTTTTGAAACACTCCTTTTATAGTATCTGCAAGTGTTTATTCAGAGCACCTTGAGGCCTAGGTTGGAAAAGGAAAGATCTTCATATAGAAACTAGATGGAAGCATTCTCAGAAACTTCTTTGTGATGAGTGCATTCAACTCACAGAATTGAAGCTTCCTTTCGAAAGAGCAGTTTGCAAACACTCTTCTTATAGAATCTGCAAGTGGATATTTGGAGCGCTTTGTGGCCTATGCTGGGAAATGAAATCTCTTCACCTAAAAACTAGACGGAAGCATTCTGAGAATCTTCTTTGTGATGAGTGCATTCAACTCACAGACTTCAACGTTCCTTTTGATAGAACAGTTTTGAAACACTCCTTTTGTAGAATCTGCAAGTGTTTATTCGGAGCACCTTGAGGCCTATGTTGGAAAAGGAAATATCTTCACATAAAAACTAGAGAGAAGGATTCTCAGAAACTTCTTTGTGATGAGTTCATTCAACTCACAGAGTTGAACCTACCAATTGATAGAGAAGTTTGGAAACACTCTTTTTGTAGAATCTGCAAGTGGATATTTGGAGCCGTTTGAGGCCTATGCTGGAAAAGGAAATATCTTCACATAAAAACTGAACAGAAGCATTCTCAGAAACTTCTTTGTGTTGAGTGCATTCAACTCACAGACTTGAACTTACCTGTAGAAAGAGCAGTTCTGAAACACTCTTTTGGTAAAATCTGCAAGTGGTTATTTGGAGCACTTCGAGGCCTGTGCTGGGATATGGAATATCTTCACCTAAAAACTACAGAGAAGCATTCTCAGAAAGTTCTTCAGGATGCATTCATTCAACTCACAGAGTTGAACCTTCCTTTTGATAGAAGAGTTTTGAAACACTCTTTTTGTAGAATCTGCAAGAGGATATTTGGAGCGTTTTGAGGCCTATGATGGAAAAGGAAATATCTTCACATAAAAACTAGACAGAAGCATTCTCAGAAACTTCTGTGTGATGAGTGCATTCTACTCACAGACTTGAACGTTCCTCTCGAAAGAGCAGTTTTGAAACACTCCTTTTGTAGAATCTGCAAGTGTTTATTTGGAGCGCTTTGAGGCCTATGTTGGAAAATTAAATATCTTCACATAAAAACTAGACAGAAGCATTCTCAGAAACTTCTTTGTGATGAGTGCACTCTACTCACAGTGTTGAAGCTTGCTTTTGATAGAGCAGTTTTGAAACACTCTTTTGGTAGAATCTGCAAGTGGATACTTGGAGCGCTTTGAGGCCTATGCTGGAAAAGGAAATGTCTTCACATAAAAACTAGACAGAAGCATTCCAGGAAACTTCTGTATGATAAGTGCATTCAACTCACAGACTTGAACGTTCCTTTTGATAGAACTCTTTTGAAACACTCCTTTTGTAGAATTTGCAAGTGTTTATTTGGAGCGCTTTGAGGCCTCAGCTGGAAAAGGAAATATCTTCACCTAAGAACTAGACAGAAGCATTCTCAGAAACTTCTTTCTGATGAGTGCATTCAACACACAGACTTGAACCTTGCTTTTGAAAGAGCAGCTTTGAAACACTCTTTTCGTAGAATCTGCAAGTGGATATTTGGAGCGCTTTGAGGCCTATGCTGGGAAATGAAATCTCTTCACCTAAAAACTAGACAGAAGCATTCTGAGAAACTTCTGTGTGATGAGTGCATTCAACTCACAGACTTGAACGTTCCCTTTGATAGAACAGTTTTGAAACACTCCTTTTGTAGAATCTGCAAGTGTTTATTCAGAGCACCTTGAGGCCTATGCTGGAAAAGGAAATATCTTCACATAAAAACTGAACAGAAGCATTCTGAGAAACTTCTTTGTGTTGAGTGCATTCAACTCACAGACTTGAACTTACCTACAGAAAGAGCAGTTTTGAAACACTCTTTTGGTAAAATCTGCAAGTGGTTATTTGGAGCACTTCGAGGCCTGTGCTGGGATATGGAATATCTTCACCTAAAAACTACAGGGAAGCATTCTTAGAAAGTTCTTCATGATGCATTCATTTAACTCACAGAGTGGAACCTTCCTTTTGATAGAACAGATTTGAAACACTCTTTTTGTAGAATCTGCAAGAAGATATTTGGAGTGTTTTGAGGCCTATGCTGGAAATGGAAATATCTTCACATAAAAACTAGACAGAAGCATTCTCAGAAACTTCTGTGTGATGAGTGCGTTCAACTCCCAGACCTGAACGTTCCTCTCGAAAGAGCAGTTTTGAAACACTCCTTTTGTAGAATCTGCAAGTGTTTATTTGGAGCTCTTTGAGGCCTATGTTGGAAAAAGAAATATCTTCACATAAAAACTGGACAGAAGCATTCTCAGAAACTTCTTTGTGATGAGTGCATTCTACTCACAGTGTTGAAGCTTGCTTTTGATAGAGCAGTTTTGAAACACTCTTTTGGTAGAATCTGCAAGTGGATATTTGGAGCGCTTTGAGGCCTATGCTGGAAAAGGAAATGTCTTCACATAAAAACTAGACAGAAGCATTCCAGGAAACTTCTGTATGATAAGTGCATTCAACTCACAGACTTGAACGTTCCTTTTGATAGAACTCTTTTGAAACACTCCTTTTGTAGAATTTGCAAGTGTTTATTGGGAGCGCTTTGAGGCCTCAGCTGGAAAAGGAAATATCTTCACGTAAGAACTAGACAGAAGCATTCTCAGAAACTTCTTTCCGATGAGTGCATTCAACACACAGACTTGAACCTTGCTTTTGAAAGAGCAGCTTTGAAACACTCTTTTCGTAGAATCTGCAAGTGGATATTTGGAGCGCTTTGAGGCCTATGCTGGGAAATGAAATCTCTTCACCTAAAAACTAGACAGAAGCATTCTGAGAAACTTCTGTGTGATGAGTGCATTCAACTCACAGACTTGAACGTTCCCTTTGATAGAACAGTTTTGAAACACTCCTTTTGTAGAATCTGCAAGTGTTTATTCGGAGCACCTTGAGGCCTATGTTGGAAAAGGAAATATCTTCACATAAAAACTAGAGAGAAGGATTCTCAGAAACTTCTTTGTGATGAGTTCATTCAACTCACAGTGTTGAACCTACCAATTGATAGAGAAGTTTGGAAACACTCTTTTTGTAGAATCTGCAAGGGGATATTTGGAGCCGTTTGAGGCCTATGCTGGAAAAGGAAATATCTTCACATAAAAACTGAACAGAAGCATTCTCAGAAACTTCTTTGTGTTGAGTGCATTCAACTCGCAGACTTGAACTTACCTATAGAAAGAGCAGTTTTGAAACACTCCTTTTGTAGAATCTGCAAGTGTTTATTTGGAGCACTTTGAGGCCTATGTTGGAAAAGGAAAGATCTTCATATAGAAACTAGACGGAAGCATTCTCAGAAACTTCTTTGTGATGAGTGCATTCAACTCACAGAATTGAAGCTTCCCTTCGAAAGAGCAGTTTGGAAACACTCTTCTTATAGAATCTGCAAGTGGATATTTGGAGCGCTTTGTGGCCTATGCTGGGAAATGAAATCTCTTCACCTAAAAACTAGACGGAAGCATTCTGAGAATCTTCTTTGTGATGAGTGCATTCAACTCACAGACTTCAACGTTCCTTTTGATAGAACAGTTTTGAAACACTCCTTTTGTAGAATCTGCAAGTGTTTACTCGGAGCACCTTGAGGCCTATGTTGGAAAAGGAAATATCTTCACATAAAAACTAGAGAGAAGGATTCTCAGAAACTTCTTTGTGATGAGTTCATTCAACTCACAGAGTTGAAACTACCAATTGATAGAGAAGTTTGGAAACACTCTTTTTGTAGAATCTGCAAGTGGATATTTGGAGCCGTTTGAGGCCTATGCTGGAAAAGGAAATATCTTCACATAAAAACTGAACAGAAGCATTCTCAGAAACTTCTTTGTGTTGAGTGCATTCAACTCACAGACTTGAACTTACCTGTAGAAAGAGCAGTTTTGAAACACTCTTTTGGTAAAATCTGCAAGTGGTTATTTGGAGCACTTCGAGGCCTGTGCTGGGATATGGAATATCTTCAACTAAAAACTACAGAGAAGCATTCTCAGAAAGTTCTTCAGGATGCATTCATTCAACTCACAGAGTTGAACCTTCCTTTTGATAGAATAGTTTTGAAACACTCTTTTTGTAGAATCTGCAAGAGGATATTTGGAGCGTTTTGAGGCCTATGCTGGAAAAGGAAATATCTTCACATAAAAACTAGACAGAAGCATTCTCAGAAACTTCTGTGTGATGAGTGCATTCAACTCACAGACTTGAACTTTCCTCTCGAAAGAGCAGTTTTGAAACACTCCTTTTGTAGAATCTGCAAGTGTTTATTTGGAGCCCTTTGAGGCCTATGTTGGAAAAGGAAATATCTTCACATAAAAACTAGACAGAAGCATTCTCAGAAACTTCTTTGTGATGAGTGCACTCTACTCACAGTGTTGAAGCTTGCTTTTGATAGAGCAGTTTTGAAACACTCTTTTGGTAGAATCTGCAAGTGGATACTTGGAGCGCTTTTAGGCCTATGCTGGAAAAGGAAATGTCTTCACATAAAAACTAGACAGAAGCATTCCAGGAAACTTCTGTATGATAAGTGCATTCAACTCACAGACTTGAACGTTCCTTTTGATAGAACTCTTTTGAAACACTCCTTTTGTAGAATTTGCAAGTGTTTATTGGGAGCGCTTTGAGGCCTCAGCTGGAAAAGGAAATATCTTCACGTAAGAACTAGACAGAAGCATTCTCAGAAACTTCTTTCTGATGAGTACATTCAACACACAGACTTGAACCTTGCTTTTGAAAGAGCAGCTTTGAAACACTCTTTTCGTAGAATCTGCAAGTGGATATTTGGAGCGCTTTGAGGCCTATGCTGGGAAATGAAATCTCTTCACCTAAAAACTAGACAGAAGCATTCTGAGAAACTTCTGTGTGATGAGTGCATTCAACTCACAGACTTGAACGTTCCCTTTGATAGAACAGTTTTGAAACACTCCTTTTGTAGAATCTGCAAGTGTTTATTTGGAGCACCTTGAGGCCTATGTTGGAAAAGGAAATATCTTCACATAAAAACTAGAGAGAAGGATTCTCAGAAACTTCTTTGTGATGAGTTCATTCAACTCACAGTGTTGAACCTACCAATTGATAGAGAAGTTTGGAAACACTCTTTTTGTAGAATCTGCAAGGGGATATTTGGAGCCGTTTGAGGCCTATGCTGGAAAAGGAAATATCTTCACATAAAAACTGAACAGAAGCATTCTCAGAAACTTCTTTGTGTTGAGTGCATTCAACTCGCAGACTTGAACTTACCTATAGAAAGAGCAGTTTTGAAACACTCCTTTTGTAGAATCTGCAAGTGTTTATTTGGAGCACTTTGAGGCCTATGTTGGAAAAGGAAAGATCTTCATATAGAAACTAGACGGAAGCATTCTCAGAAACTTCTTTGTGATGAGTGCATTCAACTCACAGAATTGAAGCTTCCTTTCGAAAGAGCAGTTTGGAAACACTCTTCTTATAGAATCTGCAAGTGGATATTTGGAGCGCTTTGTGGCCTATGCTGGAAAATGAAATCTCTTCACCTAAAAACTAGACGGAAGCATTCTGAGAAACTTCTTTGTGATGAGTGCATTCAACTCACAGACTTCAACGTTCCTTTTGATAGAACAGTTTTGAAACACTCCTTTTGTAGAATCTGCAAGTGTTTATTCGGAGCACCTTGAGGCCTATGTTGGAAAAGGAAATATCTTCACATAAAAACTAGAGAGAAGGATTCTCAGAAACTTCTTTGTGATGAGTTCATTCAACTCACAGAGTTGAACCTACCAATTGATAGAGAAGTTTGGAAACACTCTTTTTGTAGAATCTGCAAGTGGATATTTGGAGCCGTTTGAGGCCTATGCTGGAAAAGGAAATATCTTCACATAAAAACTGAACAGAAGCATTCTCAGAAACTTCTTTGTGTTGAGTGCATTCAACTCACAGACTTGAACTTACCGATAGGAAGAGCAGTTTTGAAACACTCTTTTGGTAAAATCTGCAAGTGGTTATTTGGAGCACTTCGAGGCCTGTGCTGGGATATGGAATATCTTCACCTAAAAACTACAGAGAAGCATTCTCAGAACGTTCTTCACGATGCATTCATTCAACTCACAGAGTTGTACCTTCCTTTTGATAGAAGAGTTTTGAAACACTCTTTTTGTAGAATCTGCAAGTGTTTATTTGGAGCGCTTTGAGGCCTATGTTGGAAAAGGAAATATCTTCACATAAAAACTAGACAGAAGCATTCTCAGAAACTTCTTTGTGATGAGTGCATTCTACTCACAGTGTTGAAGCTTGCTTTTGGTAGAGCAGTTTTGAAACACTCTTTTGGTAGAATCTGCAAGTGGATACTTGGAGCGCTTTGAAGCCTATGCTGGAAAAGGAAATGTCTTCACATAAAAACTAGACAGAAGCATTCCAGGAAACTTCTCTATGATAAGTGCATTCAACTCACAGACTTGAACGTTCCTTTTGATAGAACTCTTCTGAAACACTCCTTTTGTAGAATTTGCAAGTGTTTATTTGGAGCGCTTTGAGGCCTCAGCTGGAAAAGGATATATCTTCACGTAAGAACTAGACAGAAGCATTCTCAGAAACTTCTTTCTGATGAGTGCATTCAACACACAGACTTGAACATTCCTTTGAAAGAGCAGCTTTGAAACACTCTTTTCGTAGAATCTGCAAGTGGATATTTGGAGCGCTTTGAGGCCTGTGCTGGGAAATGAAATCTCTTCACCTAAAAACTAGACAGAAGCATTCTGAGAAACTTCTGTGTGATGAGTGCATTCAACTCACAGACTTGAACGTTCCCTTTGATAGAACAGTTTTGAAACACTCCTTTTGTAGAATCTGCAAGTGTTTATTCAGAGCACCTTGAGGCCTAGGTTAGAAAAGGAAATATCTTCACATAAAAACTAGAGAGAAGGATTCTCAGAAACTTCTTTGTGATGAGTTCATTCAACTCACAGAGTTGAACCTACCAATTGATAGAGAAGTTTGGAAACATTCTTTTTGTAGAATCTGCAAGTGGATATTTGGAGCCGTTTGAGGCCTATGCTGGAAAAGGAAATATCTTCACATAAAAACTGAACAGAAGCATTCTCAGAAACTTCTTTGTGTTGAGTGCATTCAACTCACAGACTTGAACTTACCTATAGAAAGAGCAGTTTTGAAACACTCTTTTGGTAAAATCTGCAAGTGGTTATTTGGAGCACTTCGAGGCCTGTGCTGGGATATGGAATATCTTCACCTAAAAACTACAGAGAAGCATTCTCAGAAAGTTCCTCACGATGCATTCATTCAACTCACAGAGTTGAACCTTCCTTTTGATAGAAGAGTTTTGAAACACTCTTTTTGTAGAATCTACAAGAGGATATTTGGAGAGTTTTGAGGCCTATGCTGGAAAAGGAAATATCTTCACATAAAAACTAGACAGAAGCATTCTCAGAAACTTCTGTGGATGAGTGCATTCAACTCACAGACTTGAACGTTCCTCTCAAAAGTGCAGTTTTGAAACACTCCTTTTGTAGAATCTGCAAGTGTTTATTTGGAGCGCTTTGAGGCCTATATTGGAAAAGGAAATATCTTCACATAAAAACTAGTCAGAAGCATTCTCAGAAACTTCTTTGTGATGAGTGCATTCTACTCACAGTGTTGAAGCTTGCTTTTGATAGAGCAGTTTTGAAACACTCTTTTGGTAGAATCTGCAAGTGGATATTTGGAGCGCTTTGAGGCCTATGCTGGAAAAGGAAATGTCTTCACATAAAAACTAGACAGAAGCATTCCAGGAAACTTCTGTATGATAAGTGCATTCAACTCACAGACTTGAACGTTCCTTTTGATAGAACTCTTTAGAAACACTCCTTTTGTAGAATTTGCAAGTGTTTATTTGGAGCGCTATGAGGCCTCAGCTGGAAAAGGAAATATCTTCACGTAAGAACTAGACAGAAGCATTCTCAGAAACTTCTTTCCGATGAGTGCATTCAACACACAGACTTGAACCTTGCTTTTGAAAGAGCAGCTTTGAAACATTCTTTTCGTAGAATCTGCAAGTGGATATTTGGAGCGCTTTGAGGCCTATGCTGGGAAATGAAATCTCTTCACCTAAAAACTAGACAGAAGCATTCTGAGAAACTTCTGTGTGATGAGTGCATTCAACTCACAGACTTGAACGTTCCCTTTGATAGAACAGTTTTGAAACACTCCTTTTGTAGAATCTGCAAGTGTTTATTCGGAGCACCTTGAGGCCTATGTTGGAAAAGGAAATATCTTCACATAAAAACTAGAGAGAAGGATTCTCAGAAACTTCTTTGTGATGAGTTCATTCAACTCACAGTGTTGAACCTACCAATTGATAGAGAAGTTTGGAAACACTCTTTTTGTAGAATCTGCAAGGGGATATTTGGAGCCGTTTGAGGCCTATGCTGGAAAAGGAAATATCTTCACATAAAAACTGAACAGAAGCATTCTCAGAAACTTCTTTGTGTTGAGTGCATTCAACTCGCAGACTTGAACTTACCTATAGAAAGAGCAGTTTTGAAACACTCCTTTTGTAGAATCTGCAAGTGTTTATTTGGAGCACTTTCAGGCCTATGTTGGAAAAGGAAAGATCTTCATATAGAAACTAGACGGAAGCATTCTCAGAAACTTCTTTGTGATGAGAGCATTCAACTCACAGAATTGAAGCTTCCTTTCGAAAGAGCAGTTTGGAAACACTCTTCTTATAGAATCTGCAAGTGGATATTTGGAGCGCTTTGTGGCCTATGCTGGGAAATGAAATCTCTTCACCTAAAAACTAGACGGAAGCATTCTGAGAAACTTCATTGTGATGAGTGCACTCAACTCACAGACTTCAACCTTCCTTTTCATAGAACAGTTTTGAAACACTCCTTTTGTAGAATCTGCAAGTGTTTATTCGGAGCACCTTGAGGCCTATGTTGGAAAAGGAAATATCTTCACATAAAAACTAGAGAGAAGGATTCTCAGAAACTTCTTTGTGATGAGTTCATTCAACTCACAGAGTTGAACCTACCAATTGATAGAGAAGTTTGGAAACACTCTTTTTGTAGAATCTGCAAGTGGATATTTGGAGCCGTTTGAGGGCTATGCTGGAAAAGGAAATATCTTCACATAAAAACTGAACAGAAGCATTCTCAGAAACTTCTTTGTGTTGCGTGCATTCAACTCACAGACTTGAACTTACCTATAGGAAGAGCAGTTTTGAAACACTCTTTTGGTAAAATCTGCAAGTGGTTATTTGGAGCACTTCGAGGATTGTGCTGGGATATGGAATATCTTCACCTAAAAACTACAGAGAAGCATTCTCAGAAAGTTCTTCACGATGCATTCATTCAACTCACAGAGTTGAACCTTCCTTTTGATAGAAGAGTTTTGAAACACTCTTTTTGTAGAATCTGCAAGTGTTTATTTGGAGCGCTTTGAGGCCTATGTTCAAAAAGCAAATATCTTCACATAAAAACTAGACAGAAGCATTCTCAGAAACTTCTTTGTGATGAGTGCATTCTACTCACAGTGTTGAAGCTTGCTTTTGATAGAGCAGTTTTGAAACACTCTTTTGGTAGAATCTGCAAGTGTTTATTTGGAGCGCTTTGAGGCCTATGCTGGAAAAGGAAATGTCTTCACATAAAAAGTAGACAGAAGCATTCCAGGAAACTTCTGTATGATAAGTGCATTCAACTCACAGCCTTGAACGTTCCTTTTGATAGAACTCTTTTGAAACACTCCTTTTGTAGAATTTGCAAGTGTTTATTTGGAGCGCTTTGAGGCCTCAGCTGGAAAAGGAAATATCTTCACGTAAGAACTAGACAGAAGCATTCTCAGAAACTTCTTTCCGATGAGTGCATTCAACACACAGACTTGAACCTTGCTTTTGAAAGAGCAGCTTTGAAACACTCTTTTCGTAGAATCTGCAAGTGGATATTTGGAGCGCTTTGAGGCCTATGCTGGGAAATGAAATCTCTTCACCTAAAAACTAGACAGAAGCATTCTGAGAAACTTCTGTGTGATGAGTGCATTCAACTCACAGACTTGAACGTTCCCTTTGATAGAACAGTTTTGAAACACTCCTTTTGTAGAATCTGCAAGTGTTTATTCGGAGCACCTTGAGGCCTATGTTGGAAAAGGAAATATCTTCACATAAAAACTAGAGAGAAGGATTCTCAGAAACTTCTTTGTGATGAGTTCATTCATCTCACAGTGTTGAACCTACCAATTGATAGAGAAGTTTGGAAACACTCTTTTTGTAGAATCTGCAAGGGGATATTTGGAGCCGTTTGAGGCCTATGCTGGAAAAGGAAATATCTTCACATAAAAACTGAACAGAAGCATTCTCAGAAACTTCTTTGTGTTGAGTGCATTCAACTAGCGGACTTGAACTTACCTATAGAAAGAGCAGTTTTGAAACACTCCTTTTGTAGAATCTGCAAGTGTTTATTTGGAGCACTTTGAGGCCTATGTTGGAAAAGGAAAGATCTTCATATAGAAACTAGACGGAAGCATTCTCAGAAACTTCTTTGTGATGAGTGCATTCAACTCACAGAATTGAAGCTTCCTTTCAAAAGAGCAGTTTGGAAACACTCTTCTTATAGAATCTGCAAGTGGATATTTGGAGCGCTTTGTGGCCTATGCTGGGAAATGAAATCTCTTCACCTAAAAACTAGACGGAAGCATTCTGAGAATCTTCTTTGTGATGAGTGCATTCAACTCACAGACTTCAACGTTCCTTTTGATAGAACAGTTTTGAAACACTTCTTTTGTAGAATCTGCAAGTGTTTATTCGGAGCACCTTGAGGCCTATGTTGGAAAAGGAAATATCTTCACATAAAAACTGAACAGAAGCATTCTCAGAAACTTCTTTGTGTTGAGTGCATTCAACTCACAGACTTGAACTTACCTACAGAAAGAGCAGTTTTGAAACACTCTTTTGGTAAAATCTGCAAGTGGTTATTTGGAGCACTTCGAGGCCTGTGCTGGGATATGGAATATCTTCACCTAAAAACTACAGGGAAGCATTCTTAGAAAGTTCTTCATGATGCATTCATTTAACTCACAGAGTGGAACCTTCCTTTTGATAGAACAGATTTGAAACACTCTTTTTGTAGAATCTGCAAGAAGATATTTGGAGTGTTTTGAGGCCTATGCTGGAAATGGAAATATCTTTACATAAAAACTAGACAGAAGCATTCTCAGAAACTTCTGTGTGATGAGTGCGTTCAACTCCCAGACCTGAACGTTCCTCTCGAAAGAGCAGTTTTGAAACACTCCTTTTGTAGAATCTGCAAGTGTTTATTTGGAGCTCTTTGAGGCCTATGTTGGAAAAAGAAATATCTTCACATAAAAACTGGACAGAAGCATTCTCAGAAACTTCTTTGTGATGAGTGCATTCTACTCACAGTGTTGAAGCTTGCTTTTGATAGAGCAGTTTTGAAACACTCTTTTGGTAGAATCTGCAAGTGGATATTTGGAGCGCTTTGAGGCCTATGCTGGAAAAGGAAATGTCTTCACATAAAAACTAGACAGAAGCATTCCAGGAAACTTCTGTATGATAAGTGCATTCAACTCACAGACTTGAACGTTCCTTTTGATAGAACTCTTTTGAAACACTCCTTTTGTAGAATTTGCAAGTGTTTATTGGGAGCGCTTTGAGGCCTCAGCTGGAAAAGGAAATATCTTCACGTAAGAACTAGACAGAAGCATTCTCAGAAACTTCTTTCCGATGAGTGCATTCAACACACAGAATTGAACCTTGCTTTTGAAAGAGCAGCTTTGAAACACTCTTTTCGTAGAATCTGCAAGTGGATATTTGGAGCGCTTTGAGGCCTATGCTGGGAAATGAAATCTCTTCACCTAAAAACTAGACAGAAGCATTCTGAGAAACTTCTGTGTGATGAGTGCATTCAACTCACAGACTTGAACGTTCCCTTTGATAGAACAGTTTTGAAACACTCCTTTTGTAGAATCTGCAAGTGTTTATTCGGAGCACCTTGAGGCCTATGTTGGAAAAGGAAATATCTTCACATAAAAACTAGAGAGAAGGATTCTCAGAAACTTCTTTGTGATGAGTTCATTCAACTCACAGTGTTGAACCTACCAATTGATAGAGAAGTTTGGAAACACTCTTTTTGTAGAATCTGCAAGGGGATATTTGGAGCCGTTTGAGGCCTATGCTGGAAAAGGAAATATCTTCACATAAAAACTGAACAGAAGCATTCTCAGAAACTTCTTTGTGTTGAGTGCATTCAACTCGCAGACTTGAACTTACCTATAGAAAGAGCAGTTTTGAAACACTCCTTTTGTAGAATCTGCAAGTGTTTATTTGGAGCACTTTGAGGCCTATGTTGGAAAAGGAAAGATCTTCATATAGAAACTAGACGGAAGCATTCTCAGAAACTTCTTTGTGATGAGTGCATTCAACTCACAGAATTGAAGCTTCCCTTCGAAAGAGCAGTTTGGAAACACTCTTCTTATAGAATCTGCAAGTGGATATTTGGAGCGCTTTGTGGCCTATGCTGGGAAATGAAATCTCTTCACCTAAAAACTAGACGGAAGCATTCTGAGAATCTTCTTTGTGATGAGTGCATTCAACTCACAGACTTCAACGTTCCTTTTGATAGAACAGTTTTGAAACACTCCTTTTGTAGAATCTGCAAGTGTTTACTCGGAGAACCTTGAGGCCTATGTTGGAAAAGGAAATATCTTCACATAAAAACTAGAGAGAAGGATTCTCAGAAACTTCTTTGTGATGAGTTCATTCAACTCACAGAGTTGAAACTACCAATTGATAGAGAAGTTTGGAAACACTCTTTTTGTAGAATCTGCAAGTGGATATTTGGAGCCGTTTGAGGCCTATGCTGGAAAAGGAAATATCTTCACATAAAAACTGAACAGAAGCATTCTCAGAAACTTCTTTGTGTTGAGTGCATTCAACTCACAGACTTGAACTTACCTGTAGAAAGAGCAGTTTTGAAACACTCTTTTGGTAAAATCTGCAAGTGGTTATTTGGAGCACTTCGAGGCCTGTGCTGGGATATGGAATATCTTCACCTAAAAACTACAGAGAAGCATTCTCAGAAAGTTCTTCAGGATGCATTCATTCAACTCACAGAGTTGAACCTTCCTTTTGATAGAAGAGTTTTGAAACACTCTTTTTGTAGAATCTGCAAGAGGATATTTGGAGCGTTTTGAGGCCTATGCTGGAAAAGGAAATATCTTCACATAAAAACTAGACAGAAGCATTCTCAGAAACTTCTGTGTGATGAGTGCATTCAACTCACAGACTTGAACTTTCCTCTCGAAAGAGCAGTTTTGAAACACTCCTTTTGTAGAATCTGCAAGTGTTTATTTGGAGCGCTTTGAGGCCTATGTTGGAAAAGGAAATATCTTCACATAAAAACTAGACAGAAGCATTCTCAGAAACTTCTTTGTGATGAGTGCACTCTACTCACAGTGTTGAAGCTTGCTTTTGATAGAGCAGTTTTGAAACACTCTTTTGGTAGAATCTGCAAGTGGATACTTGGAGCGCTTTTAGGCCTATGCTGGAAAAGGAAATGTCTTCACATAAAAACTAGACAGAAGCATTCCAGGAAACTTCTGTATGATAAGTGCATTCAACTCACAGACTTGAACGTTCCTTTTGATAGAACTCTTTTGAAACACTCCTTTTGTAGAATTTGCAAGTGTTTATTTGGAGCGCTTTGAGGCCTCAGCTGGAAAAGGAAATATCTTCACGTAAGAACTAGACAGAAGCATTCTCAGAAACTTCTTTCCGATGAGTGCATTCAACACACAGACTTGAACCTTGCTTTTGAAAGAGCAGCTTTGAAACACTCTTTTCGTAGAATCTGCAAGTGGATATTTGGAGCGCTTTGAGGCCTATGCTGGGAAATGAAATCTCTTCACCTAAAAACTAGACAGAAGCATTCTGAGAAACTTCTGTGTGATGAGTGCATTCAACTCACAGACTTGAACGTTCCCTTTGATAGAACAGTTTTGAAACACTCCTTTTGTAGAATCTGCAAGTGTTTATTCGGAGCACCTTGAGGCCTATGTTGGAAAAGGAAATATCTTCACATAAAAACTAGACAGAAGGATTCTCAGAAACTTCTTTGTGATGAGTTCATTCATCTCACAGTGTTGAACCTACCAATTGATAGAGAAGTTTGGAAACACTCTTTTTGTAGAATCTGCAAGGGGATATTTGGAGCCGTTTGAGGCCTAGGCTGGAAAAGGAAATATCTTCACATAAAAACTGAACAGAAGCATTCTCAGAAACTTCTTTGTGTTGAGTGCATTCAACTAGCGGACTTGAACTTACCTATAGAAAGAGCAGTTTTGAAACACTCCTTTTGTAGAATCTGCAAGTGTTTATTTGGAGCACTTTGAGGCCTATGTTGGAAAAGGAAAGATCTTCATATAGAAACTAGACGGAAGCATTCTCAGAAACTTCTTTGTGATGAGTGCATTCAACTCACAGAATTGAAGCTTCCTTTCAAAAGAGCAGTTTGGAAACACTCTTCTTATAGAATCTGCAAGTGGATATTTGGAGCGCTTTGTGGCCTATGCTGGGAAATGAAATCTCTTCACCTAAAAACTAGACGGAAGCATTCTGAGAATCTTCTTTGTGATGAGTGCATTCAACTCACAGACTTGAACCTTCCTTTTGATAGAAGAGTATTGAAACACTCTTTTTGTAGAATCTGCAAGTGTTTATTTGGAGCGCTTTGAGGCCTATGTTGGAAAAGGAAATATCTTCACATAAAAACTAGACAGAAGCATTCTCAGAAACTTCTTTGTGATGAGTGCATTCTACTCACAATGTTGAAGCTTGCTTTTGATAGAGCAGTTTTGAAACACTCTTTTGGTAGAATCTGCAAGTGGATACTTGGAGCGCTTTGAGGCCTATGCTGGAAAAGGAAATGTCTTCACATAAAAACTAGACAGAAGCATTCCAGGAAACTTCTGTATGATAAGTGCATTCAACTCACAGACTTGAACGTTCCTTTTGATAGAACTCTTTTGAAACACTCCTTTTGTAGAATTTGCAAGTGTTTATTTGGAGCGCTTTGAGGCCTAAGCTGGAAAAGGAAATATCTTCACGTAAGAACTAGACAGAAGCATTCTCAGAAACTTCTTTCGGATGACTGCATTCAACACACAGACTTGAACCTTCCTTTGAAAGAGCAGCTTTGAAACACTCTTTTCGTAGAATCTGCAAGTGGATATTTGGAGCGCTTTGAGGCTTATGCTGGGAAATGAAATCTCTTCACCTAAGAACTAGACAGAAGTATTCTGAGAAACTTCTGTGTGATGAGTGCATTAAACTCACAGACTTGAATGTTCCCTTTGATAGAACAGTTTTGAAACACTCCTTTTATAGTATCTGCAAGTGTTTATTCAGAGCACCTTGAGGCCTAGGTTGGAAAAGGAAAGATCTTCATATAGAAACTAGATGGAAGCATTCTCAGAAACTTCTTTGTGATGAGTGCATTCAACTCACAGAATTGAAGCTTCCTTTCGAAAGAGCAGTTTGCAAACACTCTTCTTATAGAATCTGCAAGTGGATATTTGGAGCGCTTTGTGGCCTATGCTGGGAAATGAAATCTCTTCACCTAAAAACTAGACGGAAGCATTCTGAGAATCTTCTTTGTGATGAGTGCATTCAACTCACAGACTTCAACGTTCCTTTTGATAGAACAGTTTTGAAACACTCCTTTTGTAGAATCTGCAAGTGTTTATTCGGAGCACCTTGAGGCCTATGTTGGAAAAGGAAATATCTTCACATAAAAACTAGAGAGAAGGATTCTCAGAAACTTCTTTGTGATGAGTTCATTCAACTCACAGAGTTGAACCTACCAATTGATAGAGAAGTTTGGAAACACTCTTTTTGTAGAATCTGCAAGTGGATATTTGGAGCCGTTTGAGGCCTATGCTGGAAAAGGAAATATCTTCACATAAAAACTGAACAGAAGCATTCTCAGAAACTTCTTTGTGTTGAGTGCATTCAACTCACAGACTTGAACTTACCTGTAGAAAGAGCAGTTCTGAAACACTCTTTTGGTAAAATCTGCAAGTGGTTATTTGGAGCACTTCGAGGCCTGTGCTGGGATATGGAATATCTTCACCTAAAAACTACAGAGAAGCATTCTCAGAAAGTTCTTCAGGATGCATTCATTCAACTCACAGAGTTGAACCTTCCTTTTGATAGAAGAGTTTTGAAACACTCTTTTTGTAGAATCTGCAAGAGGATATTTGGAGCGTTTTGAGGCCTATGATGGAAAAGGAAATATCTTCACATAAAAACTAGACAGAAGCATTCTCAGAAACTTCTCTGTGATGAGTGCATTCTACTCACAGACTTGAACGTTCCTCTCGAAAGAGCAGTTTTGAAACACTCCTTTTGTAGAATCTGCAAGTGTTTATTTGGAGCGCTTTGAGGCCTATGTTGGAAAATTAAATATCTTCACATAAAAACTAGACAGAAGCATTCTCAGAAACTTCTTTGTGATGAGTGCACTCTACTCACAGTGTTGAAGCTTGCTTTTGATAGAGCAGTTTTGAAACACTCTTTTGGTAGAATCTGCAAGTGGATACTTGGAGCGCTTTGAGGCCTATGCTGGAAAAGGAAATGTCTTCACATAAAAACTAGACAGAAGCATTCCAGGAAACTTCTGTATGATAAGTGCATTCAACTCACAGACTTGAACGTTCCTTTTGATAGAACTCTTTTGAAACACTCCTTTTGTAGAATTTGCAAGTGTTTATTTGGAGCGCTTTGAGGCCTCAGCTGGAAAAGGAAATATCTTCACCTAAGAACTAGACAGAAGCATTCTCAGAAACTTCTTTCTGATGAGTGCATTCAACACACAGACTTGAACCTTGCTTTTGAAAGAGCAGCTTTGAAACACTCTTTTCGTAGAATCTGCAAGTGGATATTTGGAGCGCTTTGAGGCCTATGCTGGGAAATGAAATCTCTTCACCTAAAAACTAGACAGAAGCATTCTGAGAAACTTCTGTGTGATGAGTGCATTCAACTCACAGACTTGAACGTTCCCTTTGATAGAACAGTTTTGAAACACTCCTTTTGTAGAATCTGCAAGTGTTTATTCAGAGCACCTTGAGGCCTCTGCTGGAAAAGGAAATATCTTCACATAAAAACTGAACAGAAGCATTCTGAGAAACTTCTTTGTGTTGAGTGCATTCAACTCACAGACTTGAACTTACCTACAGAAAGAGCAGTTTTGAAACACTCTTTTGGTAAAATCTGCAAGTGGTTATTTGGAGCACTTCGAGGCCTGTGCTGGGATATGGAATATCTTCACCTAAAAACTACAGGGAAGCATTCTTAGAAAGTTCTTCATGATGCATTCATTTAACTCACAGAGTGGAACCTTCCTTTTGATAGAACAGATTTGAAACACTCTTTTTGTAGAATCTGCAAGAAGATATTTGGAGTGTTTTGAGGCCTATGCTGGAAATGGAAATATCTTCACATAAAAACTAGACAGAAGCATTCTCAGAAACTTCTGTGTGATGAGTGCGTTCAACTCCCAGACCTGAACGTTTCTCTCGAAAGAGCAGTTTTGAAACACTCCTTTTGTAGAATCTGCAAGTGTTTATTTGGAGCTCTTTGAGGCCTATGTTGGAAAAAGAAATATCTTCACATAAAAACTGGACAGAAGCATTCTCAGAAACTTCTTTGTGATGAGTGCATTCTACTCACAGTGTTGAAGCTTGCTTTTGATAGAGCAGTTTTGAAACACTCTTTTGGTAGAATCTGCAAGTGGATATTTGGAGCGCTTTGAGGCCTATGCTGGAAAAGGAAATGTCTTCACATAAAAACTAGACAGAAGCATTCCAGGAAACTTCTGTATGATAAGTGCATTCAACTCACAGACTTGAACGTTCCTTTTGATAGAACTCTTTTGAAACACTCCTTTTGTAGAATTTGCAAGTGTTTATTGGGAGCGCTTTGAGGCCTCAGCTGGAAAAGGAAATATCTTCACGTAAGAACTAGACAGAAGCATTCTCAGAAACTTCTTTCTGATGAGTACATTCAACACACAGACTTGAACCTTGCTTTTGAAAGAGCAGCTTTGAAACACTCTTTTCGTAGAATCTGCAAGTGGATATTTGGAGCGCTTTGAGGCCTATGCTGGGAAATGAAATCTCTTCACCTAAAAACTAGACAGAAGCATTCTGAGAAACTTCTGTGTGATGAGTGCATTCAACTCACAGACTTGAACGTTCCCTTTGATAGAACAGTTTTGAAACACTCCTTTTGTAGAATCTGCAAGTGTTTATTCGGAGCACCTTGAGGCCTATGTTGGAAAAGGAAATATCTTCACATAAAAACTAGAGAGAAGGATTCTCAGAAACTTCTTTGTGATGAGTTCATTCATCTCACAGTGTTGAACCTACCAATTGATAGAGAAGTTTGGAAACACTCTTTTTGTAGAATCTGCAAGGGGATATTTGGAGCCGTTTGAGGCCTATGCTGGAAAAGGAAATATCTTCACATAAAAACTGAACAGAAGCATTCTCAGAAACTTCTTTGTGTTGAGTGCATTCAACTAGCGGACTTGAACTTACCTATAGAAAGAGCAGTTTTGAAACACTCCTTTTGTAGAATCTGCAAGTGTTTATTTGGAGCACTTTGAGGCCTATGTTGGAAAAGGAAAGATCTTCATATAGAAACTAGACGGAAGCATTCTCAGAAACTTCTTTGTGATGAGTGCATTCAACTCACAGAATTGAAGCTTCCTTTCAAAAGAGCAGTTTGGAAACACTCTTCTTATAGAATCTGCAAGTGGATATTTGGAGCGCTTTGTGGCCTATGCTGGGAAATGAAATCTCTTCACCTAAAAACTAGACGGAAGCATTCTGAGAATCTTCTTTGTGATGAGTGCATTCAACTCACAGACTTCAACGTTCCTTTTGATAGAACAGTTTTGAAACACTTCTTTTGTAGAATCTGCAAGTGTTTATTCGGAGCACCTTGAGGCCTATGTTGGAAAAGGAAATATCTTCACATAAAAACTGAACAGAAGCATTCTCAGAAACTTCTTTGTGTTGAGTGCATTCAACTCACAGACTTGAACTTACCTACAGAAAGAGCAGTTTTGAAACACTCTTTTGGTAAAATCTGCAAGTGGTTATTTGGAGCACTTCGAGGCCTGTGCTGGGATATGGAATATCTTCACCTAAAAACTACAGGGAAGCATTCTTAGAAAGTTCTTCATGATGCATTCATTTAACTCACAGAGTGGAACCTTCCTTTTGATAGAACAGATTTGAAACACTCTTTTTGTAGAATCTGCAAGAAGATATTTGGAGTGTTTTGAGGCCTATGCTGGAAATGGAAATATCTTTACATAAAAACTAGACAGAAGCATTCTCAGAAACTTCTGTGTGATGAGTGCGTTCAACTCCCAGACCTGAACGTTCCTCTCGAAAGAGCAGTTTTGAAACACTCCTTTTGTAGAATCTGCAAGTGTTTATTTGGAGCTCTTTGAGGCCTATGTTGGAAAAAGAAATATCTTCACATAAAAACTGGACAGAAGCATTCTCAGAAACTTCTTTGTGATGAGTGCATTCTACTCACAGTGTTGAAGCTTGCTTTTGATAGAGCAGTTTTGAAACACTCTTTTGGTAGAATCTGCAAGTGGATATTTGGAGCGCTTTGAGGCCTATGCTGGAAAAGGAAATGTCTTCACATAAAAACTAGACAGAAGCATTCCAGGAAACTTCTGTATGATAAGTGCATTCAACTCACAGACTTGAACGTTCCTTTTGATAGAACTCTTTTGAAACACTCCTTTTGTAGAATTTGCAAGTGTTTATTGGGAGCGCTTTGAGGCCTCAGCTGGAAAAGGAAATATCTTCACGTAAGAACTAGACAGAAGCATTCTCAGAAACTTCTTTCCGATGAGTGCATTCAACACACAGAATTGAACCTTGCTTTTGAAAGAGCAGCTTTGAAACACTCTTTTCGTAGAATCTGCAAGTGGATATTTGGAGCGCTTTGAGGCCTATGCTGGGAAATGAAATCTCTTCACCTAAAAACTAGACAGAAGCATTCTGAGAAACTTCTGTGTGATGAGTGCATTCAACTCACAGACTTGAACGTTCCCTTTGATAGAACAGTTTTGAAACACTCCTTTTGTAGAATCTGCAAGTGTTTATTCGGAGCACCTTGAGGCCTATGTTGGAAAAGGAAATATCTTCACATAAAAACTAGAGAGAAGGATTCTCAGAAACTTCTTTGTGATGAGTTCATTCAACTCACAGTGTTGAACCTACCAATTGATAGAGAAGTTTGGAAACACTCTTTTTGTAGAATCTGCAAGGGGATATTTGGAGCCGTTTGAGGCCTATGCTGGAAAAGGAAATATCTTCACATAAAAACTGAACAGAAGCATTCTCAGAAACTTCTTTGTGTTGAGTGCATTCAACTCGCAGACTTGAACTTACCTATAGAAAGAGCAGTTTTGAAACACTCCTTTTGTAGAATCTGCAAGTGTTTATTTGGAGCACTTTGAGGCCTATGTTGGAAAAGGAAAGATCTTCATATAGAAACTAGACGGAAGCATTCTCAGAAACTTCTTTGTGATGAGTGCATTCAACTCACAGAATTGAAGCTTCCCTTCGAAAGAGCAGTTTGGAAACACTCTTCTTATAGAATCTGCAAGTGGATATTTGGAGCGCTTTGTGGCCTATGCTGGGAAATGAAATCTCTTCACCTAAAAACTAGACGGAAGCATTCTGAGAATCTTCTTTGTGATGAGTGCATTCAACTCACAGACTTCAACGTTCCTTTTGATAGAACAGTTTTGAAACACTCCTTTTGTAGAATCTGCAAGTGTTTACTCGGAGAACCTTGAGGCCTATGTTGGAAAAGGAAATATCTTCACATAAAAACTAGAGAGAAGGATTCTCAGAAACTTCTTTGTGATGAGTTCATTCAACTCACAGAGTTGAAACTACCAATTGATAGAGAAGTTTGGAAACACTCTTTTTGTAGAATCTGCAAGTGGATATTTGGAGCCGTTTGAGGCCTATGCTGGAAAAGGAAATATCTTCACATAAAAACTGAACAGAAGCATTCTCAGAAACTTCTTTGTGTTGAGTGCATTCAACTCACAGACTTGAACTTACCTGTAGAAAGAGCAGTTTTGAAACACTCTTTTGGTAAAATCTGCAAGTGGTTATTTGGAGCACTTCGAGGCCTGTGCTGGGATATGGAATATCTTCACCTAAAAACTACAGAGAAGCATTCTCAGAAAGTTCTTCAGGATGCATTCATTCAACTCACAGAGTTGAACCTTCCTTTTGATAGAAGAGTTTTGAAACACTCTTTTTGTAGAATCTGCAAGAGGATATTTGGAGCGTTTTGAGGCCTATGCTGGAAAAGGAAATATCTTCACATAAAAACTAGACAGAAGCATTCTCAGAAACTTCTGTGTGATGAGTGCATTCAACTCACAGACTTGAACTTTCCTCTCGAAAGAGCAGTTTTGAAACACTCCTTTTGTAGAATCTGCAAGTGTTTATTTGGAGCGCTTTGAGGCCTATGTTGGAAAAGGAAATATCTTCACATAAAAACTAGACAGAAGCATTCTCAGAAACTTCTTTGTGATGAGTGCACTCTACTCACAGTGTTGAAGCTTGCTTTTGATAGAGCAGTTTTGAAACACTCTTTTGGTAGAATCTGCAAGTGGATACTTGGAGCGCTTTTAGGCCTATGCTGGAAAAGGAAATGTCTTCACATAAAAACTAGACAGAAGCATTCCAGGAAACTTCTGTATGATAAGTGCATTCAACTCACAGACTTGAACGTTCCTTTTGATAGAACTCTTTTGAAACACTCCTTTTGTAGAATTTGCAAGTGTTTATTTGGAGCGCTTTGAGGCCTCAGCTGGAAAAGGAAATATCTTCACGTAAGAACTAGACAGAAGCATTCTCAGAAACTTCTTTCCGATGAGTGCATTCAACACACAGACTTGAACCTTGCTTTTGAAAGAGCAGCTTTGAAACACTCTTTTCGTAGAATCTGCAAGTGGATATTTGGAGCGCTTTGAGGCCTATGCTGGGAAATGAAATCTCTTCACCTAAAAACTAGACAGAAGCATTCTGAGAAACTTCTGTGTGATGAGTGCATTCAACTCACAGACTTGAACGTTCCCTTTGATAGAACAGTTTTGAAACACTCCTTTTGTAGAATCTGCAAGTGTTTATTCGGAGCACCTTGAGGCCTATGTTGGAAAAGGAAATATCTTCACATAAAAACTAGACAGAAGGATTCTCAGAAACTTCTTTGTGATGAGTTCATTCATCTCACAGTGTTGAACCTACCAATTGATAGAGAAGTTTGGAAACACTCTTTTTGTAGAATCTGCAAGGGGATATTTGGAGCCGTTTGAGGCCTAGGCTGGAAAAGGAAATATCTTCACATAAAAACTGAACAGAAGCATTCTCAGAAACTTCTTTGTGTTGAGTGCATTCAACTAGCGGACTTGAACTTACCTATAGAAAGAGCAGTTTTGAAACACTCCTTTTGTAGAATCTGCAAGTGTTTATTTGGAGCACTTTGAGGCCTATGTTGGAAAAGGAAAGATCTTCATATAGAAACTAGACGGAAGCATTCTCAGAAACTTCTTTGTGATGAGTGCATTCAACTCACAGAATTGAAGCTTCCTTTCAAAAGAGCAGTTTGGAAACACTCTTCTTATAGAATCTGCAAGTGGATATTTGGAGCGCTTTGTGGCCTATGCTGGGAAATGAAATCTCTTCACCTAAAAACTAGACGGAAGCATTCTGAGAATCTTCTTTGTGATGAGTGCATTCAACTCACAGACTTGAACCTTCCTTTTGATAGAAGAGTATTGAAACACTCTTTTTGTAGAATCTGCAAGTGTTTATTTGGAGCGCTTTGAGGCCTATGTTGGAAAAGGAAATATCTTCACATAAAAACTAGACAGAAGCATTCTCAGAAACTTCTTTGTGATGAGTGCATTCTACTCACAATGTTGAAGCTTGCTTTTGATAGAGCAGTTTTGAAACACTCTTTTGGTAGAATCTGCAAGTGGATACTTGGAGCGCTTTGAGGCCTATGCTGGAAAAGGAAATGTCTTCACATAAAAACTAGACAGAAGCATTCCAGGAAACTTCTGTATGATAAGTGCATTCAACTCACAGACTTGAACGTTCCTTTTGATAGAACTCTTTTGAAACACTCCTTTTGTAGAATTTGCAAGTGTTTATTTGGAGCGCTTTGAGGCCTAAGCTGGAAAAGGAAATATCTTCACGTAAGAACTAGACAGAAGCATTCTCAGAAACTTCTTTCGGATGACTGCATTCAACACACAGACTTGAACCTTCCTTTGAAAGAGCAGCTTTGAAACACTCTTTTCGTAGAATCTGCAAGTGGATATTTGGAGCGCTTTGAGGCTTATGCTGGGAAATGAAATCTCTTCACCTAAGAACTAGACAGAAGTATTCTGAGAAACTTCTGTGTGATGAGTGCATTAAACTCACAGACTTGAATGTTCCCTTTGATAGAACAGTTTTGAAACACTCCTTTTATAGTATCTGCAAGTGTTTATTCAGAGCACCTTGAGGCCTAGGTTGGAAAAGGAAAGATCTTCATATAGAAACTAGATGGAAGCATTCTCAGAAACTTCTTTGTGATGAGTGCATTCAACTCACAGAATTGAAGCTTCCTTTCGAAAGAGCAGTTTGCAAACACTCTTCTTATAGAATCTGCAAGTGGATATTTGGAGCGCTTTGTGGCCTATGCTGGGAAATGAAATCTCTTCACCTAAAAACTAGACGGAAGCATTCTGAGAATCTTCTTTGTGATGAGTGCATTCAACTCACAGACTTCAACGTTCCTTTTGATAGAACAGTTTTGAAACACTCCTTTTGTAGAATCTGCAAGTGTTTATTCGGAGCACCTTGAGGCCTATGTTGGAAAAGGAAATATCTTCACATAAAAACTAGAGAGAAGGATTCTCAGAAACTTCTTTGTGATGAGTTCATTCAACTCACAGAGTTGAACCTACCAATTGATAGAGAAGTTTGGAAACACTCTTTTTGTAGAATCTGCAAGTGGATATTTGGAGCCGTTTGAGGCCTATGCTGGAAAAGGAAATATCTTCACATAAAAACTGAACAGAAGCATTCTCAGAAACTTCTTTGTGTTGAGTGCATTCAACTCACAGACTTGAACTTACCTGTAGAAAGAGCAGTTCTGAAACACTCTTTTGGTAAAATCTGCAAGTGGTTATTTGGAGCACTTCGAGGCCTGTGCTGGGATATGGAATATCTTCACCTAAAAACTACAGAGAAGCATTCTCAGAAAGTTCTTCAGGATGCATTCATTCAACTCACAGAGTTGAACCTTCCTTTTGATAGAAGAGTTTTGAAACACTCTTTTTGTAGAATCTGCAAGAGGATATTTGGAGCGTTTTGAGGCCTATGATGGAAAAGGAAATATCTTCACATAAAAACTAGACAGAAGCATTCTCAGAAACTTCTCTGTGATGAGTGCATTCTACTCACAGACTTGAACGTTCCTCTCGAAAGAGCAGTTTTGAAACACTCCTTTTGTAGAATCTGCAAGTGTTTATTTGGAGCGCTTTGAGGCCTATGTTGGAAAAGGAAATATCTTCACATAAAAACTAGACAGAAGCATTCTCAGAAACTTCTTTGTGATGAGTGCACTCTACTCACAGTGTTGAAGCTTGCTTTTGATAGAGCAGTTTTGAAACACTCTTTTGGTAGAATCTGCAAGTGGATACTTGGAGCGCTTTGAGGCCTATGCTGGAAAAGGAAATGTCTTCACATAAAAACTAGACAGAAGCATTCCAGGAAACTTCTGTATGATAAGTGCATTCAACTCACAGACTTGAACGTTCCTTTTGATAGAACTCTTTTGAAACACTCCTTTTGTAGAATTTGCAAGTGTTTATTTGGAGCGCTTTGAGGCCTCAGCTGGAAAAGGAAATATCTTCACCTAAGAACTAGACAGAAGCATTCTCAGAAACTTCTTTCTGATGAGTGCATTCAACACACAGACTTGAACCTTGCTTTTGAAAGAGCAGCTTTGAAACACTCTTTTCGTAGAATCTGCAAGTGGATATTTGGAGCGCTTTGAGGCCTATGCTGGGAAATGAAATCTCTTCACCTAAAAACTAGACAGAAGCATTCTGAGAAACTTCTGTGTGATGAGTGCATTCAACTCACAGACTTGAACGTTCCCTTTGATAGAACAGTTTTGAAACACTCCTTTTGTAGAATCTGCAAGTGTTTATTCAGAGCACCTTGAGGCCTCTGCTGGAAAAGGAAATATCTTCACATAAAAACTGAACAGAAGCATTCTGAGAAACTTCTTTGTGTTGAGTGCATTCAACTCACAGACTTGAACTTACCTACAGAAAGAGCAGTTTTGAAACACTCTTTTGGTAAAATCTGCAAGTGGTTATTTGGAGCACTTCGAGGCCTGTGCTGGGATATGGAATATCTTCACCTAAAAACTACAGGGAAGCATTCTTAGAAAGTTCTTCATGATGCATTCATTTAACTCACAGAGTGGAACCTTCCTTTTGATAGAACAGATTTGAAACACTCTTTTTGTAGAATCTGCAAGAAGATATTTGGAGTGTTTTGAGGCCTATGCTGGAAATGGAAATATCTTCACATAAAAACTAGACAGAAGCATTCTCAGAAACTTCTGTGTGATGAGTGCGTTCAACTCCCAGACCTGAACGTTTCTCTCGAAAGAGCAGTTTTGAAACACTCCTTTTGTAGAATCTGCAAGTGTTTATTTGGAGCTCTTTGAGGCCTATGTTGGAAAAAGAAATATCTTCACATAAAAACTGGACAGAAGCATTCTCAGAAACTTCTTTGTGATGAGTGCATTCTACTCACAGTGTTGAAGCTTGCTTTTGATAGAGCAGTTTTGAAACACTCTTTTGGTAGAATCTGCAAGTGGATATTTGGAGCGCTTTGAGGCCTATGCTGGAAAAGGAAATGTCTTCACATAAAAACTAGACAGAAGCATTCCAGGAAACTTCTGTATGATAAGTGCATTCAACTCACAGACTTGAACGTTCCTTTTGATAGAACTCTTTTGAAACACTCCTTTTGTAGAATTTGCAAGTGTTTATTGGGAGCGCTTTGAGGCCTCAGCTGGAAAAGGAAATATCTTCACGTAAGAACTAGACAGAAGCATTCTCAGAAACTTCTTTCTGATGAGTACATTCAACACACAGACTTGAACCTTGCTTTTGAAAGAGCAGCTTTGAAACACTCTTTTCGTAGAATCTGCAAGTGGATATTTGGAGCGCTTTGAGGCCTATGCTGGGAAATGAAATCTCTTCACCTAAAAACTAGACAGAAGCATTCTGAGAAACTTCTGTGTGATGAGTGCATTCAACTCACAGACTTGAACGTTCCCTTTGATAGAACAGTTTTGAAACACTCCTTTTGTAGAATCTGCAAGTGTTTATTCGGAGCACCTTGAGGCCTATGTTGGAAAAGGAAATATCTTCACATAAAAACTAGAGAGAAGGATTCTCAGAAACTTCTTTGTGATGAGTTCATTCAACTCACAGTGTTGAACCTACCAATTGATAGAGAAGTTTGGAAACACTCTTTTTGTAGAATCTGCAAGGGGATATTTGGAGCCGTTTGAGGCCTATGCTGGAAAAGGAAATATCTTCACATAAAAACTGAACAGAAGCATTCTCAGAAACTTCTTTGTGTTGAGTGCATTCAACTCGCAGACTTGAACTTACCTATAGAAAGAGCAGTTTTGAAACACTCCTTTTGTAGAATCTGCAAGTGTTTATTTGGAGCACTTTGAGGCCTATGTTGGAAAAGGAAAGATCTTCATATAGAAACTAGACGGAAGCATTCTCAGAAACTTCTTTGTGATGAGTGCATTCAACTCACAGAATTGAAGCTTCCCTTCGAAAGAGCAGTTTGGAAACACTCTTCTTATAGAATCTGCAAGTGGATATTTGGAGCGCTTTGTGGCCTATGCTGGGAAATGAAATCTCTTCACCTAAAAACTAGACGGAAGCATTCTGAGAATCTTCTTTGTGATGAGTGCATTCAACTCACAGACTTCAACGTTCCTTTTGATAGAACAGTTTTGAAACACTCCTTTTGTAGAATCTGCAAGTGTTTACTCGGAGCACCTTGAGGCCTATGTTGGAAAAGGAAATATCTTCACATAAAAACTAGAGAGAAGGATTCTCAGAAACTTCTTTGTGATGAGTTCATTCAACTCACAGAGTTGAAACTACCAATTGATAGAGAAGTTTGGAAACACTCTTTTTGTAGAATCTGCAAGTGGATATTTGGAGCCGTTTGAGGCCTATGCTGGAAAAGGAAATATCTTCACATAAAAACTGAACAGAAGCATTCTCAGAAACTTCTTTGTGTTGAGTGCATTCAACTCACAGACTTGAACTTACCTGTAGAAAGAGCAGTTTTGAAACACTCTTTTGGTAAAATCTGCAAGTGGTTATTTGGAGCACTTCGAGGCCTGTGCTGGGATATGGAATATCTTCACCTAAAAACTACAGAGAAGCATTCTCAGAAAGTTCTTCAGGATGCATTCATTCAACTCACAGAGTTGAACCTTCCTTTTGATAGAAGAGTTTTGAAACACTCTTTTTGTAGAATCTGCAAGAGGATATTTGGAGCGTTTTGAGGCCTATGCTGGAAAAGGAAATATCTTCACATAAAAACTAGACAGAAGCATTCTCAGAAACTTCTGTGTGATGAGTGCATTCAACTCACAGACTTGAACTTTCCTCTCGAAAGAGCAGTTTTGAAACACTCCTTTTGTAGAATCTGCAAGTGTTTATTTGGAGCGCTTTGAGGCCTATGTTGGAAAAGGAAATATCTTCACATAAAAACTAGACAGAAGCATTCTCAGAAACTTCTTTGTGATGAGTGCACTCTACTCACAGTGTTGAAGCTTGCTTTTGATAGAGCAGTTTTGAAACACTCTTTTGGTAGAATCTGCAAGTGGATACTTGGAGCGCTTTTAGGCCTATGCTGGAAAAGGAAATGTCTTCACATAAAAACTAGACAGAAGCATTCCAGGAAACTTCTGTATGATAAGTGCATTCAACTCACAGACTTGAACGTTCCTTTTGATAGAACTCTTTTGAAACACTCCTTTTGTAGAATTTGCAAGTGTTTATTGGGAGCGCTTTGAGGCCTCAGCTGGAAAAGGAAATATCTTCACGTAAGAACTAGACAGAAGCATTCTCAGAAACTTCTTTCTGATGAGTACATTCAACACACAGACTTGAACCTTGCTTTTGAAAGAGCAGCTTTGAAACACTCTTTTCGTAGAATCTGCAAGTGGATATTTGGAGCGCTTTGAGGCCTATGCTGGGAAATGAAATCTCTTCACCTAAAAACTAGACAGAAGCATTCTGAGAAACTTCTGTGTGATGAGTGCATTCAACTCACAGACTTGAACGTTCCCTTTGATAGAACAGTTTTGAAACACTCCTTTTGTAGAATCTGCAAGTGTTTATTTGGAGCACCTTGAGGCCTATGTTGGAAAAGGAAATATCTTCACATAAAAACTAGAGAGAAGGATTCTCAGAAACTTCTTTGTGATGAGTTCATTCAACTCACAGTGTTGAACCTACCAATTGATAGAGAAGTTTGGAAACACTCTTTTTGTAGAATCTGCAAGGGGATATTTGGAGCCGTTTGAGGCCTATGCTGGAAAAGGAAATATCTTCACATAAAAACTGAACAGAAGCATTCTCAGAAACTTCTTTGTGTTGAGTGCATTCAACTCGCAGACTTGAACTTACCTATGAAAAGAGCAGTTTTGAAACACTCCTTTTGTAGAATCTGCAAGTGTTTATTTGGAGCACTTTGAGGCCTATGTTGGAAAAGGAAAGATCTTCATATAGAAACTAGACGGAAGCATTGTCAGAAACTTCTTTGTGTTGAGTGCATTCAACTCACAGAATTGAAGCTTCCTTTTGAAAGAGCAGTTTGGAAACACTCTTCCTATAGAATCTGCAAGTGGATATTTGGAGCGCTCTGTGGCCTATGCTGGGAAATGAAATCTCTTCACCTAAAAACTAGACGGAAGCATTCTGAGAATCTTCTTTGTGATGAGTGCATTCAACTCACAGACTTCAACGTTCCTTTTGATAGAACAGTTTTGAAACACTCCTTTTGTAGAATCTGCAAGTGTTTATTCGGAGCACCTTGAGGCCTATGTTGGAAAAGGAAATATCTTCACATAAAACTAGAGAGAAGGATTCTCAGAAACTTCTTTGTGATGAGTTCATTCAACTCACAGAGTTGAACCTACCAATTGATAGAGAAGTTTGGAAACACTCTTTTTGTAGAATCTGCAAGTGGATATTTGGAGCCGTTTGAGGCCTATGCTGGAAAAGGAAATATCTTCACATAAAAACTGAACAGAAGCATTCTCAGAAACTTCTTTGTGTTGAGTGCATTCAACTCACAGACTTGAACTTACCTATAGAAAGAGCAGTTTTGAAACACTCTTTTGGTAAAATCTGCAAGTGGTTATTTGGAGCACTTCGAGGCCTGTGCTGGGATATGGAATATCTTCACCTAAAAACTACAGAGAAGCATTCTCAGAAAGTTCTTCAGGATGCATTCATTCAACTCACAGAGTTGAACCTTCCTTTTGATAGAAGAGTTTTGAAACACTCTTTTTGTAGAATCTGCAAGAGGATATTTGGAGCGTTTTGAGGCCTATGCTGGAAAAGGAAATATCTTCACCTAAAAACTAGACAGAAGCATTCTCAGAAACTTCTGTGTGATGAGTGCATTCAACTCACAGACGTGAACGTTCCTCTCAAAAGAGCAGTTTTGAAACACTCCTTTTGTAGAATCTGCAAGTGTTTATTTGGAGCGCTTTGAGGCCTATGTTGGAAAAGGAAATATCTTCACATAAAAACTAGACAGAAGCATTCTCAGAAACTTCTTTGTGATGAGTGCACTCTACTCACAGTGTTGAAGCTTGCTTTTGATAGAGCAGTTTTGAAACACTCTTTTGGTAGAATCTGCAAGTGGATACTTGGAGCGCTTTGAGGCCTATGCTGGAAAAGGAAATGTCTTCACATAAAAACTAGACAGAAGCATTCCAGGAAACTTCTGTATGATAAGTGCATTCAACTCACAGACTTCAACGTTCCTTTTGACAGAACTCTTTTGAAACACTCCTTTTGTAGAATTTGCAAGTGTTTATTGGGAGCGCTTTGAGGCCTCAGCTGGAAAAGGAAATATCTTCACGTAAGAACTAGACAGAAGCATTCTCAGAAACTTCTTTCTGATGAGTGCATTCAACACACAGACTTGAACCTTGCTTTTGAAAGAGCAGCTTTGAAACACTCTTTTCGTAGAATCTGCAAGTGGATATTTGGAGCGCTTTGAGGCCTATGCTGGGAAATGAAATCTCTTCACCTAAAAACTAGACAGAAGCATTCTGAGAAACTTCTGTGTGATGAGTGCATTCAACTCACAGACTTGAACGTTCCCTTTGATAGAACAGTTTTGAAACACTCCTTTTGTAGAATCTGCAAGTGTTTATTCAGAGCACCTTGAGGCCTATGCTGGAAAAGGAAATATCTTCACATAAAAACTGAACAGAAGCATTCTGAGAAACTTCTTTGTGTTGAGTGCATTCAACTCACAGACTTGAACTTACCTACAGAAAGAGCAGTTTTGAAACACTCTTTTGGTAAAATCTGCAAGTGGTTATTTGGAGCACTTCGAGGCCAGTGCTGGGATATGGAATATCTTCACCTAAAAACTACAGAGAAGCATTCTTAGAAAGTTCTTCATGATGCATTCATTTATCTCACAGAGTGGAACCTTCCTTTTGATAGAACAGATTTGAAACACTCTTTTTGTAGAATCTGCAAGAAGATATTTGGAGTGTTTTGAGGCCTATGCTGGAAATGGAAATATCTTCACATAAAAACTAGACAGAAGCATTCTCAGAAACTTCTGTGTGATGAGTGCATTCAACTCCCAGACTTGAACGTTCCTCTCAAAAGAGCAGTTTTGAAACACTCCTTTTGTAGAATCTGCAAGTGTTTACTCGGAGCACCTTGAGGCCTATGTTGGAAAAGGAAATATCTTCACATAAAAACTAGAGAGAAGGATTCTCAGAAACTTCTTTGCGATGAGTTCATTCAACTCACAGTGTTGAACCTACCAATTGATAGAGAAGTTTGGAAACACTCTTTTTGTAGAATCTGCAAGGGGATATTTGGAGCCGTTTGAGGCCTATGCTGGAAAAGGAAATATCTTCACATAAAAACTGAAAAGAAGCATTCTCAGAAACTTCTTTGTGTTGAGTACATTCAACTCACAGACTTGAACTTACCTATAGGAAGAGCAGTTTTGAAACACTCTTTTGGTAAAATCTGCAAGTGGTTATTTGGAGCACTTCGAGGCCTGTGCTGGGATATGGAATATCTTCACCTAAAAACTACAGGGAAGCATTCTCAGAAAGTTCTTCACGATGCATTCATTCAACTCACAGAGTTGAACCTTCCTTTTGATAGAAGAGTTTTGAAACACTCTTTTCGGGAATCTGCAAGTGTTTATTTGGAGCGCTTTGAGTCCTATGTTGGAAAAGGAAATATCTTCACATAAAAACTGGACAGAAGCATTCTCAGAAACTTCTGTGTGATGAGTGCATTCTACTCACAGTGTTGAAGCTTGCTTTTAATAGAGCAGTTTTGAAACACTCTTTTGGTAGAATCTGCAAGTGGATATTTGGAGCGCTTTGAGGCCTATGCTGGAAAAGGAAATGTCTTCACATAAAAACTAGACAGAAGCATTCCAGGAAACTTCTGTATGATAAGTGCATTCAACTCACAGACTTGTACATTCCTTTTGATAGAACTCTTTGGAAACACTCCTTTTGTAGAATTTGCAAGTGTTTATTGGGAGCGCTTTGAGGCCTCAGCTGGAAAAGGAAATATCTTCACGTAAGAACTAGACAGAAGCATTCTCAGAAACTTCTTTCCGATGAGTGCATTCAACACACAGACTTGAACCTTGCTTTTGAAAGAGCAGCTTTGAAACACTCTTTTCGTAGAATCTGCAAGTGGATATTTGGAGCGCTTTGAGGCCTATGCTGGGAAATGAAATCTCTTCACCTAAAAACTAGACAGAAACATTCTGAGAAACTTCTGTGTGATGAGTGCATTCAACTCACAGACTTGAACGTTCCCTTTGATAGAACAGTTTTGAAACACTCCTTTTGAAGAATCTGCAAGTGTTTATTCGGAGCACCTTGAGGCCTATGTTGGAAAAGGAAATATCTTCACATAAAAACTAGAGAGAAGGATTCTCAGAAACTTCTTTGTGATGAGTTCATTCAACTCACAGTGTTGAACCTACCAATTGATAGAGAAGTTTGGAAACACTCTTTTTGTAGAATCTGCAAGGGGATATTTGGAGCCGTTTGAGGCCTATGCTGGAAAAGGAAATATCTTCACATAAAAACTGAACAGAAGCATTCTCAGAAACTTCTTTGTGTTGAGTGCATTCAACTCGCAGACTTGAACTTACCTATAGAAAGAGCAGTTTTGAAACACTCCTTTTGTAGAATCTGCAAGTGTTTATTTGGAGCACTTTGAGGCCTATGTTGGAAAAGGAAAGAACTTCATATAGAAACTAGACGGAAGCATTCTCAGAAACTTCCTTGTGATGAGTGCATTCAACTCACAGAATTGAAGCTTCCTTTCGAAAGAGCAGTTTGGAAACACTCTTCTTATAGAATCTGCAAGTGGATATTTGGAGCGCTTTGTGACCTATGCTGGGAAATGAAATCTCTTCACCTAAAAACTAGACGGAAGCATTCTGAGAATCTTCTTTGTGATGAGTGCATTCAACTCACAGACTTCAACGTTCCTTTTGATAGAACAGTTTTGAAACACTCCTTTTGTAGAATCTGCAAGTGTTTATTCGGAGCACCTTGAGGCCTATGTTGGAAAAGGAAATATCTTCACATAAAAACTAGAGAGAAGGATTCTCAGAAACTTCTTTGTGATGAGTTCATTCAACTCACACAGTTGAACCTACCAATTGATAGAGAAGTTTGGAAACACTCTTTTTGTAGAATCTGCAAGTGGATATTTGGAGCCGTTTGAGGCCTATGCTGGAAAAGGAAATATCTTCACATAAAAACTGAACAGAAGCATTCTCAGAAACTTCTTTGTGTTGAGTGCATTCAACTCACAGACTTGAACTTACCTACAGAAAGAGCAGTTTTGAAACACTCTTTTGGTAAAATCTGCAAGTGGTTATTTGGAGCACTTCGAGGCCAGTGCTGGGATATGGAATATCTTCACCTAAAAACTACAGAGAAGCATTCTTAGAAAGTTCTTCATGATGCATTCATTTAACTCACAGAGTGGAACCTTCCTTTTGATAGAACAGATTTGAAACACTCTTTTTGTAGAATCTGCAAGAGGATATTTGGAGCGTTTTGTGGCCTATGCTGGAAACGGAAATATCTTCACATAAAAACTAGACAGAAGCATTCTCAGAAACTTCTGTGGATGAGTGCATTCAACTCACAGACTTGAACGTTCCTCTCAAAAGTGCAGTTTTGAAACACTCCTTTTGTAGAATCTGCAAGTGTTTATTTGGAGCGCTTTGAGGCCTATATTGGAAAAGCAAATATCTTCACATAAAAACTAGACAGAAGCATTCTCAGTAACTTCTTTGTGATGAGTGCATTCTACTCACAGTGTTGAAGCTTGCTTTTGATAGAGCAGTTTTGAAACACTCTTTTGGTAGAATCTGCAAGTGTTTATTTGGAGCGCTTTGAGGCCTATGCTGGAAAAGGAAATGTCTTCACATAAAAACTAGACAGAAGCATTCCAGGAAACTTCTGTATGATAAGTGCATTCAACTCACAGACTTGAACGTTCCTTTTGATAGAACTCTTTTGAAACACTCCTTTTGTAGAATTTGCAAGTGTTTATTTGGAGCGCTTTGAGGCCTCAGCTGGAAAAGGAAATATCTTCACGTAAGAACTAGACAGAAGCATTCTCAGAAACTTCTTTCCAATGAGTGCATTCAACACACAGACTTGAACCTTGCTTTTGAAAGAGCAGCTTTGAAACACTCTTTTCGTAGAATCTGCAAGTGGATATTTGGAGCGCTTTGAGGCCTATGCTGGGAAATGAAATCTCTTCACCTAAAAACTAGACAGAAGCATTCTGAGAAACTTCTGTGTGATGAGTGCATTCAACTCACAGACTTGAACGTTCCCTTTGATAGAACAGTTTTGAAACACTCCTTTTGTAGAATCTGCAAGTGTTTATTCGGAGCACCTTGAGGCCTATGTTGGAAAAGGAAATATCTTCACATAAAAACTAGAGAGAAGGATTCTCAGAAACTTCTTTGTGATGAGTTCATTCATCTCACAGTGTTGAACCTACCAATTGATAGAGAAGTTTGGAAACACTCTTTTTGTAGAATCTGCAAGGGGATATTTGGAGCCGTTTGAGGCCTATGCTGTAAAAGGAAATATCTTCACATAAAAACTGAACAGAAGCATTCTCAGAAACTTCTTTGTGTTGAGTGCATTCAACTCGTGGACTTGAACTTACCTATAGAAAGAGCAGTTTTGAAACACTCCTTTTGTAGAATCTGCAAGTGTTTATTTGGAGCACTTTGAGGCCTATGTTGGAAAAGGAAAGATCTTCATATAGAAACTAGACGGAAGCATTCTCAGAAACTTCTTTGTGATGAGTGCATTCAACTCACAGAATTGAAGCTTCCTTTCAAAAGAGCAGTTTGGAAACACTCTTCTTATAGAATCTGCAAGTGGATATTTGGAGCGCTTTGTGGCCTATGCTGGGAAATGAAATCTCTTCACCTAAAAACTAGACGGAAGCATTCTGAGAATCTTCTTTGTGATGAGTGCATTCAACTCACAGACTTCAACGTTCCTTTTGATAGAACAGTTTTGAAACACTTCTTTTGTAGAATCTGCAAGTGTTTATTCGGAGCACCTTGAGGCCTATGTTGGAAAAGGAAATATCTTCACATAAAAACTGAACAGAAGCATTCTCAGAAACTTCTTTCTGTTGAGTGCATTCAACACACAGACTTGAACTTACCTATAGGAAGAGCAGTTTTGAAACACTCTTTTGGTAAAATCTGCAAGTAGTTATTTGGAGCACTTCGAGGCCTGTGCTGGGATATGGAATACCTTCACCTAAAAACTACAGAGAAGCATTCTCAGAAAGTTCTTCACGATGCATTCATTCAACTCACAGAGTTGAACCTTCCTTTTGATAGAAGAGTATTGAAACACTCTTTTTGTAGAATCTGCAAGTGTTTATTTGGAGCGCTTTGTGGCCTATGTTGGAAAAGGAAATATCTTCACATAAAAACTAGACAGAAGCATTCTCAGAAACTTCTTTGTGATGAGTGCATTCTACTCACAATGTTGAAGCTTGCTTTTGATAGAGCAGTTTTGAAACACTCTTTTGGTATAATCTGCAAGTGGATACTTGGAGCGCTTTGAGGCCTATGCTGGAAAAGGAAATGTCTTCACATAAAAACTAGACAGAAGCATTCCAGGAAACTTCTGTATGATAAGTGCATTCAACTCACAGACTTGAACGTTCCTTTTGATAGAACTCTTTTGAAACACTCCTTTTGTAGAATTTGCAAGTGTTTATTTGGAGCGCTTTGAGGCCTAAGCTGGAAAAGGAAATATCTTCACGTAAGAACTAGACAGAAGCATTCTCAGAAACTTCTTTCTGATGACTGCATTCAACACACAGACTTGAACCTTCCTTTGAAAGAGCAGCTTTGAAACACTCTTTTCGTAGAATCTGCAAGTGGATATTTGGAGCGCTTTGAGGCTTATGCTGGGAAATGAAATCTCTTCACCTAAGAACTAGACAGAAGTATTCTGAGAAACTTCTGTGTGATGAGTGCATTAAACTCACAGACTAGAATGTTCCCTTTGATAGAACAGTTTTGAAACACTCCTTTTATAGTATCTGCAAGTGTTTATTCAGAGCACCTTGAGGCCTAGGTTGGAAAAGGAAAGATCTTCATATAGAAACTAGATGGAAGCATTCTCAGAAACTTCTTTGTGATGAGTGCATTCAACTCACAGAATTGAAGCTTCCTTTCGAAAGAGCAGTTTGGAAACACTCTTCTTATAGAATCTGCAAGTGGATATTTGGAGCGCTTTGTGGCCTATGCTGGGAAATGAAATCTCTTCACCTAAAAACTGGACGGAAGCATTCTGAGAATCTTCTTTGTGATGAGTGCATTCAACTCACAGACTTCAACGTTCCTTTTGATAGAACAGTTTTGAAACACTCCTTTTGTAGAATCTGCAAGTGTTTATTCGGAGCACCTTGAGGCCTATGTTGGAAAAGGAAATATCTTCACATAAAAACTAGACAGAAGGATTCTCAGAAACTTCTTTGTGATGAGTTCATTCAACTCACAGAGTTGAACCTACCAATTGATAGAGAAGTTTGGAAACACTCTTTTTGTAGAATCTGCAAGTGGATATTTGGAGCCGTTTGAGGCCTATGCTGGAAAAGGAAATATCTTCACATAAAAACTGAACAGAAGCATTCTCAGAAACTTCTTTGTGTTGAGTGCATTCAACTCACAGACTTGAACTTACCTGTAGAAAGAGCAGTTTTGAAACACTCTTTTGGTAAAATCTGCAAGTGGTTATTTGGAGCACTTCGAGGCCTGTGCTGGGATATGGAATATCTTCACCTAAAAACTACAGAGAAGCATTCTCAGAAAGTTCTTCAGGATGCATTCATTCAACTCACAGAGTTGAACCTTCCTTTTGATAGAAGAGTTTTGAAACACTCTTTTTGTAGAATCTGCAAGAGGATATTTGGAGCGTTTTGAGGCCTATGATGGAAAAGGAAATATCTTCACATAAAAACTAGACAGAAGCATTCTCAGAAACTTCTGTGTGATGAGTGCATTCTACTCACAGACTTGAACGTTCCTCTCGAAAGAGCAGTTTTGAAACACTCCTTTTGTAGAATCTGCAAGTGTTTATTTGGAGCGCTTTGAGGCCTATGTTGGAAAAGGAAATATCTTCACATAAAAACTAGACAGAAGCATTCTCAGAAACTTCTTTGTGATGAGTGCACTCTACTCACAGTGTTGAAGCTTGCTTTTGATAGAGCAGTTTTGAAACACTCTTTTGGTAGAATCTGCAAGTGGATACTTGGAGCGCTTTGAGGCCTATGCTGGAAAAGGAAATGTCTTCACATAAAAACTAGACAGAAGCATTCCAGGAAACTTCTGTATGATAAGTGCATTCAACTCACAGACTTGAACGTTCCTTTTGATAGAACTCTTTTGAAACACTCCTTTTGTAGAATTTGCAAGTGTTTATTTGGAGCGCTTTGAGGCCTCAGCTGGAAAAGGAAATATCTTCACCTAAGAACTAGACAGAAGCATTCTCAGAAACTTCTTCTGATGAGTGCATTCAACACACAGACTTGAACCTTGCTTTTGAAAGAGCAGCTTTGAAACACTCTTTTCGTAGAATCTGCAAGTGGATATTTGGAGCGCTTTGAGGCCTATGCTGGGAAATGAAATCTCTTCACCTAAAAACTAGACAGAAGCATTCTGAGAAACTTCTGTGTGATGAGTGCATTCAACTCACAGACTTGAACGTTCCCTTTGATAGAACAGTTTTGAAACACTCCTTTTGTAGAATCTGCAAGTGTTTATTCAGAGCACCTTGAGGACTATGCTGGAAAAGGAAATATCTTCACATAAAAACTGAACAGAAGCATTCTCAGAAACTTCTTTGTGTTGAGTGCATTCAACTCACAGACTTGAACTTACCTACAGAAAGAGCAGTTTTGAAACACTCTTTTGGTAAAATCTGCAAGTGGTTATTTGGAGCACTTCGAGGCCTGTGCTGGGATATGGAATATCTTCACCTAAAAACTACAGGGAAGCATTCTTAGAAAGTTCTTCATGATGCATTCATTTAACTCACAGAGTGGAACCTTCCTTTTGATAGAACAGATTTGAAACACTCTTTTTGTAGAATCTGCAAGAAGATATTTGGAGTGTTTTGAGGCCTATGCTGGAAATGGAAATATCTTCACATAAAAACTAGACAGAAGCATTCTCAGAAACTTCTGTGTGATGAGTGCGTTCAACTCCCAGACCTGAACGTTCCTCTCGAAAGAGCAGTTTTGAAACACTCCTTTTGTAGAATCTGCAAGTGTTTATTTGGAGCTCTTTGAGGCCTATGTTGGAAAAAGAAATATCTTCACATAAAAACTGGACAGAAGCATTCTCAGAAACTTCTTTGTGATGAGTGCATTCTACTCACAGTGTTGAAGCTTGCTTTTGATAGAGCAGTTTTGAAACACTCTTTTGGTAGAATCTGCAAGTGGATATTTGGAGCGCTTTGAGGCCTATGCTGGAAAAGGAAATGTCTTCACATAAAAACTAGACAGAAGCATTCCAGGAAACTTCTGTATGATAAGTGCATTCAACTCACAGACTTGAACGTTCCTTTTGATAGAACTCTTTTGAAACACTCCTTTTGTAGAATTTGCAAGTGTTTATTGGGAGCGCTTTGAGGCCTCAGCTGGAAAAGGAAATATCTTCACGTAAGAACTAGACAGAAGCATTCTCAGAAACTTCTTTCCGATGAGTGCATTCAACACACAGAATTGAACCTTGCTTTTGAAAGAGCAGCTTTGAAACACTCTTTTCGTAGAATCTGCAAGTGGATATTTGGAGCGCTTTGAGGCCTATGCTGGGAAATGAAATCTCTTCACCTAAAAACTAGACAGAAGCATTCTGAGAAACTTCTGTGTGATGAGTGCATTCAACTCACAGACTTGAACGTTCCCTTTGATAGAACAGTTTTGAAACACTCCTTTTGTAGAATCTGCAAGTGTTTATTCGGAGCACCTTGAGGCCTATGTTGGAAAAGGAAATATCTTCACATAAAAACTAGAGAGAAGGATTCTCAGAAACTTCTTTGTGATGAGTTCATTCAACTCACAGTGTTGAACCTACCAATTGATAGAGAAGTTTGGAAACACTCTTTTTGTAGAATCTGCAAGGGGATATTTGGAGCCGTTTGAGGCCTATGCTGGAAAAGGAAATATCTTCACATAAAAACTGAACAGAAGCATTCTCAGAAACTTCTTTGTGTTGAGTGCATTCAACTCGCAGACTTGAACTTACCTATAGAAAGAGCAGTTTTGAAACACTCCTTTTGTAGAATCTGCAAGTGTTTATTTGGAGCACTTTCAGGCCTATGTTGGAAAAGGAAAGATCTTCATATAGAAACTAGACGGAAGCATTCTCAGAAACTTCTTTGTGATGAGTGCATTCAACTCACAGAATTGAAGCTTCCCTTCGAAAGAGCAGTTTGGAAACACTCTTCTTATAGAATCTGCAAGTGGATATTTGGAGCGCTTTGTGGCCTATGCTGGGAAATGAAATCTCTTCACCTAAAAACTAGACGGAAGCATTCTGAGAATCTTCTTTGTGATGAGTGCATTCAACTCACAGACTTCAACGTTCCTTTTGATAGAACAGTTTTGAAACACTCCTTTTGTAGAATCTGCAAGTGTTTACTCGGAGCACCTTGAGGCCTATGTTGGAAAAGGAAATATCTTCACATAAAAACTAGAGAGAAGGATTCTCAGAAACTTCTTTGTGATGAGTTCATTCAACTCACAGAGTTGAAACTACCAATTGATAGAGAAGTTTGGAAACACTCTTTTTGTAGAATCTGCAAGTGGATATTTGGAGCCGTTTGAGGCCTATGCTGGAAAAGGAAATATCTTCACATAAAAACTGAACAGAAGCATTCTAAGAAACTTCTTTGTGTTGAGTGCATTCAACTCACAGACTTGAACTTACCTGTAGAAAGAGCAGTTTTGAAACACTCTTTTGGTAAAATCTGCAAGTGGTTATTTGGAGCACTTCGAGGCCTGTGCTGGGATATGGAATATCTTCACCTAAAAACTACAGAGAAGCATTCTCAGAAAGTTCTTCAGGATGCATTCATTCAACTCACAGAGTTGAACCTTCCTTTTGATAGAAGAGTTTTGAAACACTCTTTTTGTAGAATCTGCAAGAGGATATTTGGAGCGTTTTGAGGCCTATGCTGGAAAAGGAAATATCTTCACATAAAAACTAGACAGAAGCATTCTCAGAAACTTCTGTGTGATGAGTGCATTCAACTCACAGACTTGAACTTTCCTCTCGAAAGAGCAGTTTTGAAACACTCCTTTTGTAGAATCTGCAAGTGTTTATTTGGAGCGCTTTGAGGCCTATGTTGGAAAAGGAAATATCTTCACATAAAAACTAGACAGAAGCATTCTCAGAAACTTCTTTGTGATGAGTGCACTCTACTCACAGTGTTGAAGCTTGCTTTTGATAGAGCAGTTTTGAAACACTCTTTTGGTAGAATCTGCAAGTGGATACTTGGAGCGCTTTGAGGCCTATGCTGGAAAAGGAAATGTCTTCACATAAAAACTAGACAGAAGCATTCCAGGAAACTTCTGTATGATAAGTGCATTCAACTCACAGACTTGAACGTTCCTTTTGACAGAACTCTTTTGAAACACTCCTTTTGTAGAATTTGCAAGTGTTTATTGGGAGCGCTTTGAGGCCTCAGCTGGAAAAGGAAATATCTTCACGTAAGAACTAGACAGAAGCATTCTCAGAAACTTCTTTCTGATGAGTGCATTCAACACACAGACTTGAACCTTGCTTTTGAAAGAGCAGCTTTGAAACACTCTTTTCGTAGAATCTGCAAGTGGATATTTGGAGCGCTTTGAGGCCTATGCTGGGAAATGAAATCTCTTCACCTAAAAACTAGACAGAAGCATTCTGAGAAACTTCTGTGTGATGAGTGCATTCAACTCACAGACTTGAACGTTCCCTTTGATAGAACAGTTTTGAAACACTCCTTTTGTAGAATCTGCAAGTGTTTATTCAGAGCACCTTGAGGCCTATGCTGGAAAAGGAAATATCTTCACATAAAAACTGAACAGAAGCATTCTGAGAAACTTCTTTGTGTTGAGTGCATTCAACTCACAGACTTGAACTTACCTACAGAAAGAGCAGTTTTGAAACACTCTTTTGGTAAAATCTGCAAGTGGTTATTTGGAGCACTTCGAGGCCAGTGCTGGGATATGGAATATCTTCACCTAAAAACTACAGAGAAGCATTCTTAGAAAGTTCTTCATGATGCATTCATTTATCTCACAGAGTGGAACCTTCCTTTTGATAGAACAGATTTGAAACACTCTTTTTGTAGAATCTGCAAGAAGATATTTGGAGTGTTTTGAGGCCTATGCTGGAAATGGAAATATCTTCACATAAAAACTAGACAGAAGCATTCTCAGAAACTTCTGTGTGATGAGTGCATTCAACTCCCAGACTTGAACGTTCCTCTCAAAAGAGCAGTTTTGAAACACTCCTTTTGTAGAATCTGCAAGTGTTTGTTCGGAGCACCTTGAGGCCTATGTTGGAAAAGGAAATATCTTCACATAAAAACTAGAGAGAAGGATTCTCAGAAACTTCTTTGCGATGAGTTCATTCAACTCACAGTGTTGAACCTACCAATTGATAGAGAAGTTTGGAAACACTCTTTTTGTAGAATCTGCAAGGGGATATTTGGAGCCGTTTGAGGCCTATGCTGGAAAAGGAAATATCTTCACATAAAAACTGAAAAGAAGCATTCTCAGAAACTTCTTTGTGTTGAGTACATTCAACTCACAGACTTGAACTTACCTATAGGAAGAGCAGTTTTGAAACACTCTTTTGGTAAAATCTGCAAGTGGTTATTTGGAGCACTTCGAGGCCTGTGCTGGGATATGGAATATCTTCACCTAAAAACTACAGGGAAGCATTCTCAGAAAGTTCTTCACGATGCATTCATTCAACTCACAGAGTTGAACCTTCCTTTTGATAGAAGAGTTTTGAAACACTCTTTTCGGGAATCTGCAAGTGTTTATTTGGAGCGCTTTGAGTCCTATGTTGGAAAAGGAAATATCTTCACATAAAAACTGGACAGAAGCATTCTCAGAAACTTCTGTGTGATGAGTGCATTCTACTCACAGTGTTGAAGCTTGCTTTTAATAGAGCAGTTTTGAAACACTCTTTTGGTAGAATCTGCAAGTGGATATTTGGAGCGCTTTGAGGCCTATGCTGGAAAAGGAAATGTCTTCACATAAAAACTAGACAGAAGCATTCCAGGAAACTTCTGTATGATAAGTGCATTCAACTCACAGACTTGTACATTCCTTTTGATAGAACTCTTTGGAAACACTCCTTTTGTAGAATTTGCAAGTGTTTATTGGGAGCGCTTTGAGGCCTCAGCTGGAAAAGGAAATATCTTCACGTAAGAACTAGACAGAAGCATTCTCAGAAACTTCTTTCCGATGAGTGCATTCAACACACAGACTTGAACCTTGCTTTTGAAAGAGCAGCTTTGAAACACTCTTTTCGTAGAATCTGCAAGTGGATATTTGGAGCGCTTTGAGGCCTATGCTGGGAAATGAAATCTCTTCACCTAAAAACTAGACAGAAACATTCTGAGAAACTTCTGTGTGATGAGTGCATTCAACTCACAGACTTGAACGTTCCCTTTGATAGAACAGTTTTGAAACACTCCTTTTGAAGAATCTGCAAGTGTTTATTCGGAGCACCTTGAGGCCTATGTTGGAAAAGGAAATATCTTCACATAAAAACTAGAGAGAAGGATTCTCAGAAACTTCTTTGTGATGAGTTCATTCAACTCACAGTGTTGAACCTACCAATTGATAGAGAAGTTTGGAAACACTCTTTTTGTAGAATCTGCAAGGGGATATTTGGAGCCGTTTGAGGCCTATGCTGGAAAAGGAAATATCTTCACATAAAAACTGAACAGAAGCATTCTCAGAAACTTCTTTGTGTTGAGTGCATTCAACTCGCAGACTTGAACTTACCTATAGAAAGAGCAGTTTTGAAACACTCCTTTTGTAGAATCTGCAAGTGTTTATTTGGAGCACTTTGAGGCCTATGTTGGAAAAGGAAAGAACTTCATATAGAAACTAGACGGAAGCATTCTCAGAAACTTCTTTGTGATGAGTGCATTCAACTCACAGAATTGAAGCTTCCCTTCGAAAGAGCAGTTTGGAAACACTCTTCTTATAGAATCTGCAAGTGGATATTTGGAGCGCTTTGTGGCCTATGCTGGGAAATGAAATCTCTTCACCTAAAAACTAGACGGAAGCATTCTGAGAATCTTCTTTGTGATGAGTGCATTCAACTCACAGACTTCAACGTTCCTTTTGATAGAACAGTTTTGAAACACTCCTTTTGTAGAATCTGCAAGTGTTTACTCGGAGCACCTTGAGGCCTATGTTGGAAAAGGAAATATCTTCACATAAAAACTAGAGAGAAGGATTCTCAGAAACTTCTTTGTGATGAGTTCATTCAACTCACAGAGTTGAAACTACCAATTGATAGAGAAGTTTGGAAACACTCTTTTTGTAGAATCTGCAAGTGGATATTTGGAGCCGTTTGAGGCCTATGCTGGAAAAGGAAATATCTTCACATAAAAACTGAACAGAAGCATTCTCAGAAACTTCTTTGTGTTGAGTGCATTCAACTCACAGACTTGAACTTACCTGTAGAAAGAGCAGTTTTGAAACACTCTTTTGGTAAAATCTGCAAGTGGTTATTTGGAGCACTTCGAGGCCTGTGCTGGGATATGGAATATCTTCAACTAAAAACTACAGAGAAGCATTCTCAGAAAGTTCTTCAGGATGCATTCATTCAACTCACAGAGTTGAACCTTCCTTTTGATAGAATAGTTTTGAAACACTCTTTTTGTAGAATCTGCAAGAGGATATTTGGAGCGTTTTGAGGCCTATGCTGGAAAAGGAAATATCTTCACATAAAAACTAGACAGAAGCATTCTCAGAAACTTCTGTGTGATGAGTGCATTCAACTCACAGACTTGAACTTTCCTCTCGAAAGAGCAGTTTTGAAACACTCCTTTTGTAGAATCTGCAAGTGTTTATTTGGAGCGCTTTGAGGCCTATGTTGGAAAAGGAAATATCTTCACATAAAAACTAGACAGAAGCATTCTCAGAAACTTCTTTGTGATGAGTGCACTCTACTCACAGTGTTGAAGCTTGCTTTTGATAGAGCAGTTTTGAAACACTCTTTTGGTAGAATCTGCAAGTGGATACTTGGAGCGCTTTTAGGCCTATGCTGGAAAAGGAAATGTCTTCACATAAAAACTAGACAGAAGCATTCCAGGAAATTTCTGTATGATAAGTGCATTCAACTCACAGACTTGAACGTTCCTTTTGATAGAACTCTTTTGAAACACTCCTTTTGTAGAATTTGCAAGTGTTTATTGGGAGCGCTTTGAGGCCTCAGCTGGAAAAGGAAATATCTTCACGTAAGAACTAGACAGAAGCATTCTCAGAAACTTCTTTCTGATGAGTACATTCAACACACAGACTTGAACCTTGCTTTTGAAAGAGCAGCTTTGAAACACTCTTTTCGTAGAATCTGCAAGTGGATATTTGGAGCGCTTTGAGGCCTATGCTGGGAAATGAAATCTCTTCACCTAAAAACTAGACAGAAGCATTCTGAGAAACTTCTGTGTGATGAGTGCATTCAACTCACAGACTTGAACGTTCCCTTTGATAGAACAGTTTTGAAACACTCCTTTTGTAGAATCTGCAAGTGTTTATTTGGAGCACCTTGAGGCCTATGTTGGAAAAGGAAATATCTTCACATAAAAACTAGAGAGAAGGATTCTCAGAAACTTCTTTGTGATGAGTTCATTCAACTCACAGTGTTGAACCTACCAATTGATAGAGAAGTTTGGAAACACTCTTTTTGTAGAATCTGCAAGGGGATATTTGGAGCCGTTTGAGGCCTATGCTGGAAAAGGAAATATCTTCACATAAAAACTGAACAGAAGCATTCTCAGAAACTTCTTTGTGTTGAGTGCATTCAACTCGCAGACTTGAACTTACCTATAGAAAGAGCAGTTTTGAAACACTCCTTTTGTAGAATCTGCAAGTGTTTATTTGGAGCACTTTGAGGCCTATGTTGGAAAAGGAAAGATCTTCATATAGAAACTAGACGGAAGCATTCTCAGAAACTTCTTTGTGATGAGTGCATTCAACTCACAGAATTGAAGCTTCCTTTCGAAAGAGCAGTTTGGAAACACTCTTCTTATAGAATCTGCAAGTGGATATTTGGAGCGCTTTGTGGCCTATGCTGGAAAATGAAATCTCTTCACCTAAAAACTAGACGGAAGCATTCTGAGAAACTTCTTTGTGATGAGTGCATTCAACTCACAGACTTCAACGTTCCTTTTGATAGAACAGTTTTGAAACACTCCTTTTGTAGAATCTGCAAGTGTTTATTCGGAGCACCTTGAGGCCTATGTTGGAAAAGGAAATATCTTCACATAAAAACTAGAGAGAAGGATTCTCAGAAACTTCTTTGTGATGAGTTCATTCAACTCACAGAGTTGAACCTACCAATTGATAGAGAAGTTTGGAAACACTCTTTTTGTAGAATCTGCAAGTGGATATTTGGAGCCGTTTGAGGCCTATGCTGGAAAAGGAAATATCTTCACATAAAAACTGAACAGAAGCATTCTCAGAAACTTCTTTGTGTTGAGTGCATTCAACTCACAGACTTGAACTTACCGATAGGAAGAGCAGTTTTGAAACACTCTTTTGGTAAAATCTGCAAGTGGTTATTTGGAGCACTTCGAGGCCTGTGCTGGGATATGGAATATCTTCACCTAAAAACTACAGAGAAGCATTCTCAGAACGTTCTTCACGATGCATTCATTCAACTCACAGAGTTGTACCTTCCTTTTGATAGAAGAGTTTTGAAACACTCTTTTTGTAGAATCTGCAAGTGTTTATTTGGAGCGCTTTGAGGCCTATGTTGGAAAAGGAAATATCTTCACATAAAAACTAGACAGAAGCATTCTCAGAAACTTCTTTGTGATGAGTGCATTCTACTCACAGTGTTGAAGCTTGCTTTTGGTAGAGCAGTTTTGAAACACTCTTTTGGTAGAATCTGCAAGTGGATACTTGGAGCGCTTTGAAGCCTATGCTGGAAAAGGAAATGTCTTCACATAAAAACTAGACAGAAGCATTCCAGGAAACTTCTCTATGATAAGTGCATTCAACTCACAGACTTGAACGTTCCTTTTGATAGAACTCTTCTGAAACACTCCTTTTGTAGAATTTGCAAGTGTTTATTTGGAGCGCTTTGAGGCCTCAGCTGGAAAAGGATATATCTTCACGTAAGAACTAGACAGAAGCATTCTCAGAAACTTCTTTCTGATGAGTGCATTCAACACACAGACTTGAACATTCCTTTGAAAGAGCAGCTTTGAAACACTCTTTTCGTAGAATCTGCAAGTGGATATTTGGAGCGCTTTGAGGCCTGTGCTGGGAAATGAAATCTCTTCACCTAAAAACTAGACAGAAGCATTCTGAGAAACTTCTGTGTGATGAGTGCATTCAACTCACAGACTTGAACGTTCCCTTTGATAGAACAGTTTTGAAACACTCCTTTTGTAGAATCTGCAAGTGTTTATTCAGAGCACCTTGAGGCCTAGGTTAGAAAAGGAAATATCTTCACATAAAAACTAGAGAGAAGGATTCTCAGAAACTTCTTTGTGATGAGTTCATTCAACTCACAGAGTTGAACCTACCAATTGATAGAGAAGTTTGGAAACATTCTTTTTGTAGAATCTGCAAGTGGATATTTGGAGCCGTTTGAGGCCTATGCTGGAAAAGGAAATATCTTCACATAAAAACAGAACAGAAGCATTCTCAGAAACTTCTTTGTGTTGAGTGCATTCAACTCACAGACTTGAACTTACCTATAGAAAGAGCAGTTTTGAAACACTCTTTTGGTAAAATCTGCAAGTGGTTATTTGGAGCACTTCGAGGCCTGTGCTGGGATATGGAATATCTTCACCTAAAAACTACAGAGAAGCATTCTCAGAAAGTTCCTCACGATGCATTCATTCAACTCACAGAGTTGAACCTTCCTTTTGATAGAAGAGTTTTGAAACACTCTTTTTGTAGAATCTACAAGAGGATATTTGGAGAGTTTTGAGGCCTATGCTGGAAAAGGAAATATCTTCACATAAAAACTAGACAGAAGCATTCTCAGAAACTTCTGTGGATGAGTGCATTCAACTCACAGACTTGAACGTTCCTCTCAAAAGTGCAGTTTTGAAACACTCCTTTTGTAGAATCTGCAAGTGTTTATTTGGAGCGCTTTGAGGCCTATATTGGAAAAGGAAATATCTTCACATAAAAACTAGACAGAAGCATTCTCAGAAACTTCTTTGTGATGAGTGCATTCTACTCACAGTGTTGAAGCTTGCTTTTGATAGAGCAGTTTTGAAACACTCTTTTGGTAGAATCTGCAAGTGGATATTTGGAGCGCTTTGAGGCCTATGCTGGAAAAGGAAATGTCTTCACATAAAAACTAGACAGAAGCATTCCAGGAAACTTCTGTATGATAAGTGCATTCAACTCACAGACTTGAACGTTCCTTTTGATAGAACTCTTTAGAAACACTCCTTTTGTAGAATTTGCAAGTGTTTATTTGGAGCGCTATGAGGCCTCAGCTGGAAAAGGAAATATCTTCACGTAAGAACTAGACAGAAGCATTCTCAGAAACTTCTTTCCGATGAGTGCATTCAACACACAGACTTGAACCTTGCTTTTGAAAGAGCAGCTTTGAAACATTCTTTTCGTAGAATCTGCAAGTGGATATTTGGAGCGCTTTGAGGCCTATGCTGGGAAATGAAATCTCTTCACCTAAAAACTAGACAGAAGCATTCTGAGAAACTTCTGTGTGATGAGTGCATTCAACTCACAGACTTGAACGTTCCCTTTGATAGAACAGTTTTGAAACACTCCTTTTGTAGAATCTGCAAGTGTTTATTCGGAGCACCTTGAGGCCTATGTTGGAAAAGGAAATATCTTCACATAAAAACTAGAGAGAAGGATTCTCAGAAACTTCTTTGTGATGAGTTCATTCAACTCACAGTGTTGAACCTACCAATTGATAGAGAAGTTTGGAAACACTCTTTTTGTAGAATCTGCAAGGGGATATTTGGAGCCGTTTGAGGCCTATGCTGGAAAAGGAAATATCTTTACATAAAAACTGAACAGAAGCATTCTCAGAAACTTCTTTGTGTTGAGTGCATTCAACTCGCAGACTTGAACTTACCTATAGAAAGAGCAGTTTTGAAACACTCCTTTTGTAGAATCTGCAAGTGTTTATTTGGAGCACTTTCAGGCCTATGTTGGAAAAGGAAAGATCTTCATATAGAAACTAGACGGAAGCATTCTCAGAAACTTCTTTGTGATGAGAGCATTCAACTCACAGAATTGAAGCTTCCTTTCGAAAGAGCAGTTTGGAAACACTCTTCTTATAGAATCTGCAAGTGGATATTTGGAGCGCTTTGTGGCCTATGCTGGGAAATGAAATCTCTTCACCTAAAAACTAGACGGAAGCATTCTGAGAAACTTCATTGTGATGAGTGCACTCAACTCACAGACTTCAACCTTCCTTTTCATAGAACAGTTTTGAAACACTCCTTTTGTAGAATCTGCAAGTGTTTATTCGGAGCACCTTGAGGCCTATGTTGGAAAAGGAAATATCTTCACATAAAAACTAGAGAGAAGGATTCTCAGAAACTTCTTTGTGATGAGTTCATTCAACTCACAGAGTTGAACCTACCAATTGATAGAGAAGTTTGGAAACACTCTTTTTGTAGAATCTGCAAGTGGATATTTGGAGCCGTTTGAGGGCTATGCTGGAAAAGGAAATATCTTCACATAAAAACTGAACAGAAGCATTCTCAGAAACTTCTTTGTGTTGCGTGCATTCAACTCACAGACTTGAACTTACCTATAGGAAGAGCAGTTTTGAAACACTCTTTTGGTAAAATCTGCAAGTGGTTATTTGGAGCACTTCGAGGATTGTGCTGGGATATGGAATATCTTCACCTAAAAACTACAGAGAAGCATTCTCAGAAAGTTCTTCACGATGCATTCATTCAACTCACAGAGTTGAACCTTCCTTTTGATAGAAGAGTTTTGAAACACTCTTTTTGTAGAATCTGCAAGTGTTTATTTGGAGCGCTTTGAGGCCTATGTTCAAAAAGCAAATATCTTCACATAAAAACTAGACAGAAGCATTCTCAGAAACTTCTTTGTGATGAGTGCATTCTACTCACAGTGTTGAAGCTTGCTTTTGATAGAGCAGTTTTGAAACACTCTTTTGGTAGAATCTGCAAGTGTTTATTTGGAGCGCTTTGAGGCCTATGCTGGAAAAGGAAATGTCTTCACATAAAAACTAGACAGAAGCATTCCAGGAAACTTCTGTATGATAAGTGCATTCAACTCACAGCCTTGAACGTTCCTTTTGATAGAACTCTTTTGAAACACTCCTTTTGTAGAATTTGCAAGTGTTTATTTGGAGCGCTTTGAGGCCTCAGCTGGAAAAGGAAATATCTTCACGTAAGAACTAGACAGAAGCATTCTCAGAAACTTCTTTCCGATGAGTGCATTCAACACACAGACTTGAACCTTGCTTTTGAAAGAGCAGCTTTGAAACACTCTTTTCGTAGAATCTGCAAGTGGATATTTGGAGCGCTTTGAGGCCTATGCTGGGAAATGAAATCTCTTCACCTAAAAACTAGACAGAAGCATTCTGAGAAACTTCTGTGTGATGAGTGCATTCAACTCACAGACTTGAACGTTCCCTTTGATAGAACAGTTTTGAAACACTCCTTTTGTAGAATCTGCAAGTGTTTATTCGGAGCACCTTGAGGCCTATGTTGGAAAAGGAAATATCTTCACATAAAAACTAGAGAGAAGGATTCTCAGAAACTTCTTTGTGATGAGTTCATTCATCTCACAGTGTTGAACCTACCAATTGATAGAGAAGTTTGGAAACACTCTTTTTGTAGAATCTGCAAGGGGATATTTGGAGCCGTTTGAGGCCTATGCTGGAAAAGGAAATATCTTCACATAAAAACTGAACAGAAGCATTCTCAGAAACTTCTTTGTGTTGAGTGCATTCAACTAGCGGACTTGAACTTACCTATAGAAAGAGCAGTTTTGAAACACTCCTTTTGTAGAATCTGCAAGTGTTTATTTGGAGCACTTTGAGGCCTATGTTGGAAAAGGAAAGATCTTCATATAGAAACTAGACGGAAGCATTCTCAGAAACTTCTTTGTGATGAGTGCATTCAACTCACAGAATTGAAGCTTCCTTTCAAAAGAGCAGTTTGGAAACACTCTTCTTATAGAATCTGCAAGTGGATATTTGGAGCGCTTTGTGGCCTATGCTGGGAAATGAAATCTCTTCACCTAAAAACTAGACGGAAGCATTCTGAGAATCTTCTTTGTGATGAGTGCATTCAACTCACAGACTTCAACGTTCCTTTTGATAGAACAGTTTTGAAACACTTCTTTTGTAGAATCTGCAAGTGTTTATTCGGAGCACCTTGAGGCCTATGTTGGAAAAGGAAATATCTTCACATAAAAACTGAACAGAAGCATTCTCAGAAACTTCTTTGTGTTGAGTGCATTCAACTCACAGACTTGAACTTACCTACAGAAAGAGCAGTTTTGAAACACTCTTTTGGTAAAATCTGCAAGTGGTTATTTGGAGCACTTCGAGGCCTGTGCTGGGATATGGAATATCTTCACCTAAAAACTACAGGGAAGCATTCTTAGAAAGTTCTTCATGATGCATTCATTTAACTCACAGAGTGGAACCTTCCTTTTGATAGAACAGATTTGAAACACTCTTTTTGTAGAATCTGCAAGAAGATATTTGGAGTGTTTTGAGGCCTATGCTGGAAATGGAAATATCTTCACATAAAAACTAGACAGAAGCATTCTCAGAAACTTCTGTGTGATGAGTGCGTTCAACTCCCAGACCTGAACGTTCCTCTCAAAAGAGCAGTTTTGAAACACTCCTTTTGTAGAATCTGCAAGTGTTTATTTGGAGCTCTTTGAGGCCTATGTTGGAAAAAGAAATATCTTCACATAAAAACTGGACAGAAGCATTCTCAGAAACTTCTTTGTGATGAGTGCATTCTACTCACAGTGTTGAAGCTTGCTTTTGATAGAGCAGTTTTGAAACACTCTTTTGGTAGAATCTGCAAGTGGATATTTGGAGCGCTTTGAGGCCTATGCTGGAAAAGGAAATGTCTTCACATAAAAACTAGACAGAAGCATTCCAGGAAACTTCTGTATGATAAGTGCATTCAACTCACAGACTTGAACGTTCCTTTTGATAGAACTCTTTTGAAACACTCCTTTTTTAGAATTTGCAAGTGTTTATTGGGAGCGCTTTGAGGCCTCAGCTGGAAAAGGAAATATCTTCACGTAAGAACTAGACAGAAGCATTCTCAGAAACTTCTTTCCGATGAGTGCATTCAACACACAGAATTGAACCTTGCTTTTGAAAGAGCAGCTTTGAAACACTCTTTTCGTAGAATCTGCAAGTGGATATTTGGAGCGCTTTGAGGCCTATGCTGGGAAATGAAATCTCTTCACCTAAAAACTAGACAGAAGCATTCTGAGAAACTTCTGTGTGATGAGTGCATTCAACTCACAGACTTGAACGTTCCCTTTGATAGAACAGTTTTGAAACACTCCTTTTGTAGAATCTGCAAGTGTTTATTCGGAGCACCTTGAGGCCTATGTTGGAAAAGGAAATATCTTCACATAAAAACTAGAGAGAAGGATTCTCAGAAACTTCTTTGTGATGAGTTCATTCAACTCACAGTGTTGAACCTACCAATTGATAGAGAAGTTTGGAAACACTCTTTTTGTAGAATCTGCAAGGGGATATTTGGAGCCGTTTGAGGCCTATGCTGGAAAAGGAAATATCTTCACATAAAAACTGAACAGAAGCATTCTCAGAAACTTCTTTGTGTTGAGTGCATTCAACTCGCAGACTTGAACTTACCTATAGAAAGAGCAGTTTTGAAACACTCCTTTTGTAGAATCTGCAAGTGTTTATTTGGAGCACTTTGAGGCCTATGTTGGAAAAGGAAAGATCTTCATATAGAAACTAGACGGAAGCATTCTCAGAAACTTCTTTGTGATGAGTGCATTCAACTCACAGAATTGAAGCTTCCCTTCAAAAGAGCAGTTTGGAAACACTCTTCTTATAGAATCTGCAAGTGGATATTTGGAGCGCTTTGTGGCCTATGCTGGGAAATGAAATCTCTTCACCTAAAAACTAGACGGAAGCATTCTGAGAATCTTCTTTGTGATGAGTGCATTCAACTCACAGACTTCAACGTTCCTTTTGATAGAACAGTTTTGAAACACTCCTTTTGTAGAATCTGCAAGTGTTTACTCGGAGCACCTTGAGGCCTATGTTGGAAAAGGAAATATCTTCACATAAAAACTAGAGAGAAGGATTCTCAGAAACTTCTTTGTGATGAGTTCATTCAACTCACAGAGTTGAAACTACCAATTGATAGAGAAGTTTGGAAACACTCTTTTTGTAGAATCTGCAAGTGGATATTTGGAGCCGTTTGAGGCCTATGCTGGAAAAGGAAATATCTTCACATAAAAACTGAACAGAAGCATTCTCAGAAACTTCTTTGTGTTGAGTGCATTCAACTCACAGACTTGAACTTACCTGTAGAAAGAGCAGTTTTGAAACACTCTTTTGGTAAAATCTGCAAGTGGTTATTTGGAGCACTTCGAGGCCTGTGCTGGGATATGGAATATCTTCACCTAAAAACTACAGAGAAGCATTCTCAGAAAGTTCTTCAGGATGCATTCATTCAACTCACAGAGTTGAACCTTCCTTTTGATAGAAGAGTTTTGAAACACTCTTTTTGTAGAATCTGCAAGAGGATATTTGGAGCGTTTTGAGGCCTATGCTGGAAAAGGAAATATCTTCACATAAAAACTAGACAGAAGCATTCTCAGAAACTTCTGTGTGATGAGTGCATTCAACTCACAGACTTGAACTTTCCTCTCGAAAGAGCAGTTTTGAAACACTCCTTTTGTAGAATCTGCAAGTGTTTATTTGGAGCGCTTTGAGGCCTATGTTGGAAAAGGAAATATCTTCACATAAAAACTAGACAGAAGCATTCTCAGAAACTTCTTTGTGATGAGTGCACTCTACTCACAGTGTTGAAGCTTGCTTTTGATAGAGCAGTTTTGAAACACTCTTTTGGTAGAATCTGCAAGTGGATACTTGGAGCGCTTTTAGGCCTATGCTGGAAAAGGAAATGTCTTCACATAAAAACTAGACAGAAGCATTCCAGGAAACTTCTGTATGATAAGTGCATTCAACTCACAGACTTGAACGTTCCTTTTGATAGAACTCTTTTGAAACACTCCTTTTGTAGAATTTGCAAGTGTTTATTTGGAGCGCTTTGAGGCCTCAGCTGGAAAAGGAAATATCTTCACGTAAGAACTAGACAGAAGCATTCTCAGAAACTTCTTTCCGATGAGTGCATTCAACACACAGACTTGAACCTTGCTTTTGAAAGAGCAGCTTTGAAACACTCTTTTCGTAGAATCTGCAAGTGGATATTTGGAGCGCTTTGAGGCCTATGCTGGGAAATGAAATCTCTTCACCTAAAAACTAGACAGAAGCATTCTGAGAAACTTCTGTGTGATGAGTGCATTCAACTCACAGACTTGAACGTTCCCTTTGATAGAACAGTTTTGAAACACTCCTTTTGTAGAATCTGCAAGTGTTTATTCGGAGCACCTTGAGGCCTATGTTGGAAAAGGAAATATCTTCACATAAAAACTAGACAGAAGGATTCTCAGAAACTTCTTTGTGATGAGTTCATTCATCTCACAGTGTTGAACCTACCAATTGATAGAGAAGTTTGGAAACACTCTTTTTGTAGAATCTGCAAGGGGATATTTGGAGCCGTTTGAGGCCTAGGCTGGAAAAGGAAATATCTTCACATAAAAACTGAACAGAAGCATTCTCAGAAACTTCTTTGTGTTGAGTGCATTCAACTCGCGGACTTGAACTTACCTATAGAAAGAGCAGTTTTGAAACACTCCTTTTGTAGAATCTGCAAGTGTTTATTTGGAGCACTTTGAGGCCTATGTTGGAAAAGGAAAGATCTTCATATAGAAACTAGACGGAAGCATTCTCAGAAACTTCTTTGTGATGAGTGCATTCAACTCACAGAATTGAAGCTTCCTTTCAAAAGAGCAGTTTGGAAACACTCTTCTTATAGAATCTGCAAGTGGATATTTGGAGCGCTTTGTGGCCTATGCTGGGAAATGAAATCTCTTCACCTAAAAACTAGACGGAAGCATTCTGAGAATCTTCTTTGTGATGAGTGCATTCAACTCACAGACTTGAACCTTCCTTTTGATAGAAGAGTATTGAAACACTCTTTTTGTAGAATCTGCAAGTGTTTATTTGGAGCGCTTTGAGGCCTATGTTGGAAAAGGAAATATCTTCACATAAAAACTAGACAGAAGCATTCTCAGAAACTTCTTTGTGATGAGTGCATTCTACTCACAATGTTGAAGCTTGCTTTTGATAGAGCAGTTTTGAAGAACTCTTTTGGTAGAATCTGCAAGTGGATACTTGGAGCGCTTTGAGGCCTATGCTGGAAAAGGAAATGTCTTCACATAAAAACTAGACAGAAGCATTCCAGGAAACTTCTGTATGATAAGTGCATTCAACTCACAGACTTGAACGTTCCTTTTGATAGAACTCTTTTGAAACACTCCTTTTGTAGAATTTGCAAGTGTTTATTTGGAGCGCTTTGAGGCCTAAGCTGGAAAAGGAAATATCTTCACGTAAGAACTAGACAGAAGCATTCTCAGAAACTTCTTTCGGATGACTGCATTCAACACACAGACTTGAACCTTCCTTTGAAAGAGCAGCTTTGAAACACTCTTTTCGTAGAATCTGCAAGTGGATATTTGGAGCGCTTTGAGGCTTATGCTGGGAAATGAAATCTCTTCACCTAAGAACTAGACAGAAGTATTCTGAGAAACTTCTGTGTGATGAGTGCATTAAACTCACAGACTTGAATGTTCCCTTTGATAGAACAGTTTTGAAACACTCCTTTTATAGTATCTGCAAGTGTTTATTCAGAGCACCTTGAGGCCTAGGTTGGAAAAGGAAAGATCTTCATATAGAAACTAGATGGAAGCATTCTCAGAAACTTCTTTGTGATGAGTGCATTCAACTCACAGAATTGAAGCTTCCTTTCGAAAGAGCAGTTTGCAAACACTCTTCTTATAGAATCTGCAAGTGGATATTTGGAGCGCTTTGTGGCCTATGCTGGGAAATGAAATCTCTTCACCTAAAAACTAGACGGAAGCATTCTGAGAATCTTCTTTGTGATGAGTGCATTCAACTCACAGACTTCAACGTTCCTTTTGATAGAACAGTTTTGAAACACTCCTTTTGTAGAATCTGCAAGTGTTTATTCGGAGCACCTTGAGGCCTATGTTGGAAAAGGAAATATCTTCACATAAAAACTAGAGAGAAGGATTCTCAGAAACTTCTTTGTGATGAGTTCATTCAACTCACAGAGTTGAACCTACCAATTGATAGAGAAGTTTGGAAACACTCTTTTTGTAGAATCTGCAAGTGGATATTTGGAGCCGTTTGAGGCCTATGCTGGAAAAGGAAATATCTTCACATAAAAACTGAACAGAAGCATTCTCAGAAACTTCTTTGTGTTGAGTGCATTCAACTCACAGACTTGAACTTACCTGTAGAAAGAGCAGTTCTGAAACACTCTTTTGGTAAAATCTGCAAGTGGTTATTTGGAGCACTTCGAGGCCTGTGCTGGGATATGGAATATCTTCACCTAAAAACTACAGAGAAGCATTCTCAGAAAGTTCTTCAGGATGCATTCATTCAACTCACAGAGTTGAACCTTCCTTTTGATAGAAGAGTTTTGAAACACTCTTTTTGTAGAATCTGCAAGAGGATATTTGGAGCGTTTTGAGGCCTATGATGGAAAAGGAAATATCTTCACATAAAAACTAGACAGAAGCATTCTCAGAAACTTCTGTGTGATGAGTGCATTCTACTCACAGACTTGAACGTTCCTCTCGAAAGAGCAGTTTTGAAACACTCCTTTTGTAGAATCTGCAAGTGTTTATTTGGAGCGCTTTGAGGCCTATGTTGGAAAATTAAATATCTTCACATAAAAACTAGACAGAAGCATTCTCAGAAACTTCTTTGTGATGAGTGCACTCTACTCACAGTGTTGAAGCTTGCTTTTGATAGAGCAGTTTTGAAACACTCTTTTGGTAGAATCTGCAAGTGGATACTTGGAGCGCTTTGAGGCCTATGCTGGAAAAGGAAATGTCTTCACATAAAAACTAGACAGAAGCATTCCAGGAAACTTCTGTATGATAAGTGCATTCAACTCACAGACTTGAACGTTCCTTTTGATAGAACTCTTTTGAAACACTCCTTTTGTAGAATTTGCAAGTGTTTATTTGGAGCGCTTTGAGGCCTCAGCTGGAAAAGGAAATATCTTCACCTAAGAACTAGACAGAAGCATTCTCAGAAACTTCTTTCTGATGAGTGCATTCAACACACAGACTTGAACCTTGCTTTTGAAAGAGCACCTTTGAAACACTCTTTTCGTAGAATCTGCAAGTGGATATTTGGAGCGCTTTGAGGCCTATGCTGGGAAATGAAATCTCTTCACCTAAAAACTAGACAGAAGCATTCTGAGAAACTTCTGTGTGATGAGTGCATTCAACTCACAGACTTGAACGTTCCCTTTGATAGAACAGTTTTGAAACACTCCTTTTGTAGAATCTGCAAGTGTTTATTCAGAGCACCTTGAGGCCTATGCTGGAAAAGGAAATATCTTCACATAAAAACTGAACAGAAGCATTCTGAGAAACTTCTTTGTGTTGAGTGCATTCAACTCACAGACTTGAACTTACCTACAGAAAGAGCAGTTTTGAAACACTCTTTTGGTAAAATCTGCAAGTGGTTATTTGGAGCACTTCGAGGCCTGTGCTGGGATATGGAATATCTTCACCTAAAAACTACAGGGAAGCATTCTTAGAAAGTTCTTCATGATGCATTCATTTAACTCACAGAGTGGAACCTTCCTTTTGATAGAACAGATTTGAAACACTCTTTTTGTAGAATCTGCAAGAAGATATTTGGAGTGTTTTGAGGCCTATGCTGGAAATGGAAATATCTTCACATAAAAACTAGACAGAAGCATTCTCAGAAACTTCTGTGTGATGAGTGCGTTCAACTCCCAGACCTGAACGTTCCTCTCGAAAGAGCAGTTTTGAAACACTCCTTTTGTAGAATCTGCAAGTGTTTATTTGGAGCTCTTTGAGGCCTATGTTGGAAAAAGAAATATCTTCACATAAAAACTGGACAGAAGCATTCTCAGAAACTTCTTTGTGATGAGTGCATTCTACTCACAGTGTTGAAGCTTGCTTTTGATAGAGCAGTTTTGAAACACTCTTTTGGTAGAATCTGCAAGTGGATATTTGGAGCGCTTTGAGGCCTATGCTGGAAAAGGAAATGTCTTCACATAAAAACTAGACAGAAGCATTCCAGGAAACTTCTGTATGATAAGTGCATTCAACTCACAGACTTGAACGTTCCTTTTGATAGAACTCTTTTGAAACACTCCTTTTGTAGAATTTGCAAGTGTTTATTGGGAGCGCTTTGAGGCCTCAGCTGGAAAAGGAAATATCTTCACGTAAGAACTAGACAGAAGCATTCTCAGAAACTTCTTTCTGATGAGTACATTCAACACACAGACTTGAACCTTGCTTTTGAAAGAGCAGCTTTGAAACACTCTTTTCGTAGAATCTGCAAGTGGATATTTGGAGCGCTTTGAGGCCTATGCTGGGAAATGAAATCTCTTCACCTAAAAACTAGACAGAAGCATTCTGAGAAACTTCTGTGTGATGAGTGCATTCAACTCACAGACTTGAACGTTCCCTTTGATAGAACAGTTTTGAAACACTCCTTTTGTAGAATCTGCAAGTGTTTATTCGGAGCACCTTGAGGCCTATGTTGGAAAAGGAAATATCTTCACATAAAAACTAGAGAGAAGGATTCTCAGAAACTTCTTTGTGATGAGTTCATTCAACTCACAGTGTTGAACCTACCAATTGATAGAGAAGTTTGGAAACACTCTTTTTGTAGAATCTGCAAGGGGATATTTGGAGCCGTTTGACGCCTATGCTGGAAAAGGAAATATCTTCACATAAAAACTGAACAGAAGCATTCTCAGAAACTTCTTTGTGTTGAGTGCATTCAACTCGCAGACTTGAACTTACCTATAGAAAGAGCAGTTTTGAAACACTCCTTTTGTAGAATCTGCAAGTGTTTATTTGGAGCACTTTGAGGCCTATGTTGGAAAAGGAAAGATCTTCATATAGAAACTAGACGGAAGCATTCTCAGAAACTTCTTTGTGATGAGTGCATTCAACTCACAGAATTGAAGCTTCCCTTCGAAAGAGCAGTTTGGAAACACTCTTCTTATAGAATCTGCAAGTGGATATTTGGAGCGCTTTGTGGCCTATGCTGGGAAATGAAATCTCTTCACCTAAAAACTAGACGGAAGCATTCTGAGAATCTTCTTTGTGATGAGTGCATTCAACTCACAGACTTCAACGTTCCTTTTGATAGAACAGTTTTGAAACACTCCTTTTGTAGAATCTGCAAGTGTTTACTCGGAGCACCTTGAGGCCTATGTTGGAAAAGGAAATATCTTCACATAAAAACTAGAGAGAAGGATTCTCAGAAACTTCTTTGTGATGAGTTCATTCAACTCACAGAGTTGAAACTACCAATTGATAGAGAAGTTTGGAAACACTCTTTTTGTAGAATCTGCAAGTGGATATTTGGAGCCGTTTGAGGCCTATGCTGGAAAAGGAAATATCTTCACATAAAAACTGAACAGAAGCATTCTCAGAAACTTCTTTGTGTTGAGTGCATTCAACTCACAGACTTGAACTTACCTGTAGAAAGAGCAGTTTTGAAACACTCTTTTGGTAAAATCTGCAAGTGGTTATTTGGAGCACTTCGAGGCCTGTGCTGGGATATGGAATATCTTCAACTAAAAACTACAGAGAAGCATTCTCAGAAAGTTCTTCAGGATGCATTCATTCAACTCACAGAGTTGAACCTTCCTTTTGATAGAATAGTTTTGAAACACTCTTTTTGTAGAATCTGCAAGAGGATATTTGGAGCGTTTTGAGGCCTATGCTGGAAAAGGAAATATCTTCACATAAAAACTAGACAGAAGCATTCTCAGAAACTTCTGTGTGATGAGTGCATTCAACTCACAGACTTGAACTTTCCTCTCGAAAGAGCAGTTTTGAAACACTCCTTTTGTAGAATCTGCAAGTGTTTATTTGGAGCGCTTTGAGGCCTATGTTGGAAAAGGAAATATCTTCACATAAAAACTAGACAGAAGCATTCTCAGAAACTTCTTTGTGATGAGTGCACTCTACTCACAGTGTTGAAGCTTGCTTTTGATAGAGCAGTTTTGAAACACTCTTTTGGTAGAATCTGCAAGTGGATACTTGGAGCGCTTTTAGGCCTATGCTGGAAAAGGAAATGTCTTCACATAAAAACTAGACAGAAGCATTCCAGGAAACTTCTGTATGATAAGTGCATTCAACTCACAGACTTGAACGTTCCTTTTGATAGAACTCTTTTGAAACACTCCTTTTGTGGAATTTGCAAGTGTTTATTGGGAGCGCTTTGAGGCCTCAGCTGGAAAAGGAAATATCTTCACGTAAGAACTAGACAGAAGCATTCTCAGAAACTTCTTTCTGATGAGTACATTCAACACACAGACTTGAACCTTGCTTTTGAAAGAGCAGCTTTGAAACACTCTTTTCGTAGAATCTGCAAGTGGATATTTGGAGCGCTTTGAGGCCTATGCTGGGAAATGAAATCTCTTCACCTAAAAACTAGACAGAAGCATTCTGAGAAACTTCTGTGTGATGAGTGCATTCAACTCACAGACTTGAACGTTCCCTTTGATAGAACAGTTTTGAAACACTCCTTTTGTAGAATCTGCAAGTGTTTATTTGGAGCACCTTGAGGCCTATGTTGGAAAAGGAAATATCTTCACATAAAAACTAGAGAGAAGGATTCTCAGAAACTTCTTTGTGATGAGTTCATTCAACTCACAGTGTTGAACCTACCAATTGATAGAGAAGTTTGGAAACACTCTTTTTGTAGAATCTGCAAGGGGATATTTGGAGCCGTTTGAGGCCTATGCTGGAAAAGGAAATATCTTCACATAAAAACTGAACAGAAGCATTCTCAGAAACTTCTTTGTGTTGAGTGCATTCAACTCGCGGACTTGAACTTACCTATAGAAAGAGCAGTTTTGAAACACTCCTTTTGTAGAATCTGCAAGTGTTTATTTGGAGCACTTTGAGGCCTATGTTGGAAAAGGAAAGATCTTCATATAGAAACTAGACGGAAGCATTCTCAGAAACTTCTTTGTGATGAGTGCATTCAACTCACAGAATTGAAGCTTCCTTTCAAAAGAGCAGTTTGGAAACACTCTTCTTATAGAATCTGCAAGTGGATATTTGGAGCGCTTTGTGGCCTATGCTGGGAAATGAAATCTCTTCACCTAAAAACTAGACGGAAGCATTCTGAGAATCTTCTTTGTGATGAGTGCATTCAACTCACAGACTTCAACGTTCCTTTTGATAGAACAGTTTTGAAACACTTCTTTTGTAGAATCTGCAAGTGTTTATTCGGAGCACCTTGAGGCCTATGTTGGAAAAGGAAATATCTTCACATAAAAACTGAACAGAAGCATTCTCAGAAACTTCTTTCTGTTGAGTGCATTCAACACACAGACTTGAACTTACCTATAGGAAGAGCAGTTTTGAAACACTCTTTTGGTAAAATCTGCAAGTAGTTATTTGGAGCACTTCGAGGCCTGTGCTGGGATATGGAATACCTTCACCTAAAAACTACAGAGAAGCATTCTCAGAAAGTTCTTCACGATGCATTCATTCAACTCACAGAGTTGAACCTTCCTTTTGATAGAAGAGTATTGAAACACTCTTTTTGTAGAATCTGCAAGTGTTTATTTGGAGCGCTTTGTGGCCTATGTTGGAAAAGGAAATATCTTCACATAAAAACTAGACAGAAGCATTCTCAGAAACTTCTTTGTGATGAGTGCATTCTACTCACAATGTTGAAGCTTGCTTTTGATAGAGCAGTTTTGAAACACTCTTTTGGTATAATCTGCAAGTGGATACTTGGAGCGCTTTGAGGCCTATGCTGGAAAAGGAAATGTCTTCACATAAAAACTAGACAGAAGCATTCCAGGAAACTTCTGTATGATAAGTGCATTCAACTCACAGACTTGAACGTTCCTTTTGATAGAACTCTTTTGAAACACTCCTTTTGTAGAATTTGCAAGTGTTTATTTGGAGCGCTTTGAGGCCTAAGCTGGAAAAGGAAATATCTTCACGTAAGAACTAGACAGAAGCATTCTCAGAAACTTCTTTCTGATGACTGCATTCAACACACAGACTTGAACCTTCCTTTGAAAGAGCAGCTTTGAAACACTCTTTTCGTAGAATCTGCAAGTGGATATTTGGAGCGCTTTGAGGCTTATGCTGGGAAATGAAATCTCTTCACCTAAGAACTAGACAGAAGTATTCTGAGAAACTTCTGTGTGATGAGTGCATTAAACTCACAGACTTGAATGTTCCCTTTGATAGAACAGTTTTGAAACACTCCTTTTATAGTATCTGCAAGTGTTTATTCAGAGCACCTTGAGGCCTAGGTTGGAAAAGGAAAGATCTTCATATAGAAACTAGATGGAAGCATTCTCAGAAACTTCTTTGTGATGAGTGCATTCAACTCACAGAATTGAAGCTTCCTTTCGAAAGAGCAGTTTGGAAACACTCTTCTTATAGAATCTGCAAGTGGATATTTGGAGCGCTTTGTGGCCTATGCTGGGAAATGAAATCTCTTCACCTAAAAACTAGACGGAAGCATTCTGAGAATCTTCTTTGTGATGAGTGCATTCAACTCACAGACTTCAACGTTCCTTTTGATAGAACAGTTTTGAAACACTCCTTTTGTAGAATCTGCAAGTGTTTATTCGGAGCACCTTGAGGCCTATGTTGGAAAAGGAAATATCTTCACATAAAAACTAGAGAGAAGGATTCTCAGAAACTTCTTTGTGATGAGTTCATTCAACTCACAGAGTTGAACCTACCAATTGATAGAGAAGTTTGGAAACACTCTTTTTGTAGAATCTGCAAGTGGATATTTGGAGCCGTTTGAGGCCTATGCTGGAAAAGGAAATATCTTCACATAAAAACTGAACAGAAGCATTCTCAGAAACTTCTTTGTGTTGAGTGCATTCAACTCACAGACTTGAACTTACCTGTAGAAAGAGCAGTTTTGAAACACTCTTTTGGTAAAATCTGCAAGTGGTTATTTGGAGCACTTCGAGGCCTGTGCTGGGATATGGAATATCTTCACCTAAAAACTACAGAGAAGCATTCTCAGAAAGTTCTTCAGGATGCATTCATTCAACTCACAGAGTTGAACCTTCCTTTTGATAGAAGAGTTTTGAAACACTCTTTTTGTAGAATCTGCAAGAGGATATTTGGAGCGTTTTGAGGCCTATGATGGAAAAGGAAATATCTTCACATAAAAACTAGACAGAAGCATTCTCAGAAACTTCTGTGTGATGAGTGCATTCTACTCACAGACTTGAACGTTCCTCTCGAAAGAGCAGTTTTGAAACACTCCTTTTGTAGAATCTGCAAGTGTTTATTTGGAGCGCTTTGAGGCCTATGTTGGAAAAGGAAATATCTTCACATAAAAACTAGACAGAAGCATTCTCAGAAACTTCTTTGTGATGAGTGCACTCTACTCACAGTGTTGAAGCTTGCTTTTGATAGAGCAGTTTTGAAACACTCTTTTGGTAGAATCTGCAAGTGGATACTTGGAGCGCTTTGAGGCCTATGCTGGAAAAGGAAATGTCTTCACATAAAAACTAGACAGAAGCATTCCAGGAAACTTCTGTATGATAAGTGCATTCAACTCACAGACTTGAACGTTCCTTTTGATAGAACTCTTTTGAAACACTCCTTTTGTAGAATTTGCAAGTGTTTATTTGGAGCGCTTTGAGGCCTCAGCTGGAAAAGGAAATATCTTCACCTAAGAACTAGACAGAAGCATTCTCAGAAACTTCTTCTGATGAGTGCATTCAACACACAGACTTGAACCTTGCTTTTGAAAGAGCAGCTTTGAAACACTCTTTTCGTAGAATCTGCAAGTGGATATTTGGAGCGCTTTGAGGCCTATGCTGGGAAATGAAATCTCTTCACCCAAAAACTAGACAGAAGCATTCTGAGAAACTTCTGTGTGATGAGTGCATTCAACTCACAGACTTGAACGTTCCCTTTGATAGAACAGTTTTGAAACACTCCTTTTGTAGAATCTGCAAGTGTTTATTCAGAGCACCTTGAGGCCTATGCTGGAAAAGGAAATATCTTCACATAAAAACTGAACAGAAGCATTCTCAGAAACTTCTTTGTGTTGAGTGCATTCAACTCACAGACTTGAACTTACCTACAGAAAGAGCAGTTTTGAAACACTCTTTTGGTAAAATCTGCAAGTGGTTATTTGGAGCACTTCGAGGCCTGTGCTGGGATATGGAATATCTTCACCTAAAAACTACAGGGAAGCATTCTTAGAAAGTTCTTCATGATGCATTCATTTAACTCACAGAGTGGAACCTTCCTTTTGATAGAACAGATTTGAAACACTCTTTTTGTAGAATCTGCAAGAAGATATTTGGAGTGTTTTGAGGCCTATGCTGGAAATGGAAATATCTTCACATAAAAACTAGACAGAAGCATTCTCAGAAACTTCTGTGTGATGAGTGCGTTCAACTCCCAGACCTGAACGTTCCTCTCGAAAGAGCAGTTTTGAAACACTCCTTTTGTAGAATCTGCAAGTGTTTATTTGGAGCTCTTTGAGGCCTATGTTGGAAAAAGAAATATCTTCACATAAAAACTGGACAGAAGCATTCTCAGAAACTTCTTTGTGATGAGTGCATTCTACTCACAGTGTTGAAGCTTGCTTTTGATAGAGCAGTTTTGAAACACTCTTTTGGTAGAATCTGCAAGTGGATATTTGGAGCGCTTTGAGGCCTATGCTGGAAAAGGAAATGTCTTCACATAAAAACTAGACAGAAGCATTCCAGGAAACTTCTGTATGATAAGTGCATTCAACTCACAGACTTGAACGTTCCTTTTGATAGAACTCTTTTGAAACACTCCTTTTGTAGAATTTGCAAGTGTTTATTGGGAGCGCTTTGAGGCCTCAGCTGGAAAAGGAAATATCTTCACGTAAGAACTAGACAGAAGCATTCTCAGAAACTTCTTTCCGATGAGTGCATTCAACACACAGACTTGAACCTTGCTTTTGAAAGAGCAGCTTTGAAACACTCTTTTCGTAGAATCTGCAAGTGGATATTTGGAGCGCTTTGAGGCCTATGCTGGGAAATGAAATCTCTTCACCTAAAAACTAGACAGAAGCATTCTGAGAAACTTCTGTGTGATGAGTGCATTCAACTCACAGACTTGAACGTTCCCTTTGATAGAACAGTTTTGAAACACTCCTTTTGTAGAATCTGCAAGTGTTTATTCGGAGCACCTTGAGGCCTATGTTGGAAAAGGAAATATCTTCACATAAAAACTAGAGAGAAGGATTCTCAGAAACTTCTTTGTGATGAGTTCATTCAACTCACAGTGTTGAACCTACCAATTGATAGAGAAGTTTGGAAACACTCTTTTTGTAGAATCTGCAAGGGGATATTTGGAGCCGTTTGAGGCCTATGCTGGAAAAGGAAATATCTTCACATAAAAACTGAACAGAAGCATTCTCAGAAACTTCTTTGTGTTGAGTGCATTCAACTCGCAGACTTGAACTTACCTATAGAAAGAGCAGTTTTGAAATACTCCTTTTGTAGAATCTGCAAGTGTTTATTTGGAGCACTTTCAGGCCTATGTTGGAAAAGGAAAGATCTTCATATAGAAACTAGACGGAAGCATTCTCAGAAACTTCTTTGTGATGAGTGCATTCAACTCACAGAATTGAAGCTTCCCTTCGAAAGAGCAGTTTGGAAACACTCTTCTTATAGAATCTGCAAGTGGATATTTGGAGCGCTTTGTGGCCTATGCTGGGAAATGAAATCTCTTCACCTAAAAACTAGACGGAAGCATTCTGAGAATCTTCTTTGTGATGAGTGCATTCAACTCACAGACTTCAACGTTCCTTTTGATAGAACAGTTTTGAAACACTCCTTTTGTAGAATCTGCAAGTGTTTACTCGGAGCACCTTGAGGCCTATGTTGGAAAAGGAAATATCTTCACATAAAAACTAGAGAGAAGGATTCTCAGAAACTTCTTTGTGATGAGTTCATTCAACTCACAGAGTTGAAACTACCAATTGATAGAGAAGTTTGGAAACACTCTTTTTGTAGAATCTGCAAGTGGATATTTGGAGCCGTTTGAGGCCTATGCTGGAAAAGGAAATATCTTCACATAAAAACTGAACAGAAGCATTCTCAGAAACTTCTTTGTGTTGAGTGCATTCAACTCACAGACTTGAACTTACCTGTAGAAAGAGCAGTTTTGAAACACTCTTTTGGTAAAATCTGCAAGTGGTTATTTGGAGCACTTCGAGGCCTGTGCTGGGATATGGAATATCTTCACCTAAAAACTACAGAGAAGCATTCTCAGAAAGTTCTTCAGGATGCATTCATTCAACTCACAGAGTTGAACCTTCCTTTTGATAGAAGAGTTTTGAAACACTCTTTTTGTAGAATCTGCAAGAGGATATTTGGAGCGTTTTGAGGCCTATGCTGGAAAAGGAAATATCTTCACATAAAAACTAGACAGAAGCATTCTCAGAAACTTCTGTGTGATGAGTGCATTCAACTCACAGACTTGAACTTTCCTCTCGAAAGAGCAGTTTTGAAACACTCCTTTTGTAGAATCTGCAAGTGTTTATTTGGAGCGCTTTGAGGCCTATGTTGGAAAAGGAAATATCTTCACATAAAAACTAGACAGAAGCATTCTCAGAAACTTCTTTGTGATGAGTGCACTCTACTCACAGTGTTGAAGCTTGCTTTTGATAGAGCAGTTTTGAAACACTCTTTTGGTAGAATCTGCAAGTGGATACTTGGAGCGCTTTTAGGCCTATGCTGGAAAAGGAAATGTCTTCACATAAAAACTAGACAGAAGCATTCCAGGAAACTTCTGTATGATAAGTGCATTCAACTCACAGACTTGAACGTTCCTTTTGATAGAACTCTTTTGAAACACTCCTTTTGTAGAATTTGCAAGTGTTTATTGGGAGCGCTTTGAGGCCTCAGCTGGAAAAGGAAATATCTTCACGTAAGAACTAGACAGAAGCATTCTCAGAAACTTCTTTCTGATGAGTACATTCAACACACAGACTTGAACCTTGCTTTTGAAAGAGCAGCTTTGAAACACTCTTTTCGTAGAATCTGCAAGTGGATATTTGGAGCGCTTTGAGGCCTATGCTGGGAAATGAAATCTCTTCACCTAAAAACTAGACAGAAGCATTCTGAGAAACTTCTGTGTGATGAGTGCATTCAACTCACAGACTTGAACGTTCCCTTTGATAGAACAGTTTTGAAACACTCCTTTTGTAGAATCTGCAAGTGTTTATTTGGAGCACCTTGAGGCCTATGTTGGAAAAGGAAATATCTTCACATAAAAACTAGAGAGAAGGATTCTCAGAAACTTCTTTGTGATGAGTTCATTCAACTCACAGTGTTGAACCTACCAATTGATAGAGAAGTTTGGAAACACTCTTTTTGTAGAATCTGCAAGGGGATATTTGGAGCCGTTTGAGGCCTATGCTGGAAAAGGAAATATCTTCACATAAAAACTGAACAGAAGCATTCTCAGAAACTTCTTTGTGTTGAGTGCATTCAACTCGCAGACTTGAACTTACCTATGAAAAGAGCAGTTTTGAAACACTCCTTTTGTAGAATCTGCAAGTGTTTATTTGGAGCACTTTGAGGCCTATGTTGGAAAAGGAAAGATCTTCATATAGAAACTAGACGGAAGCATTGTCAGAAACTTCTTTGTGTTGAGTGCATTCAACTCACAGAATTGAAGCTTCCTTTTGAAAGAGCAGTTTGGAAACACTCTTCCTATAGAATCTGCAAGTGGATATTTGGAGCGCTCTGTGGCCTATGCTGGGAAATGAAATCTCTTCACCTAAAAACTAGACGGAAGCATTCTGAGAATCTTCTTTGTGATGAGTGCATTCAACTCACAGACTTCAACGTTCCTTTTGATAGAACAGTTTTGAAACACTCCTTTTGTAGAATCTGCAAGTGTTTATTCGGAGCACCTTGAGGCCTATGTTGGAAAAGGAAATATCTTCACATAAAACTAGAGAGAAGGATTCTCAGAAACTTCTTTGTGATGAGTTCATTCAACTCACAGAGTTGAACCTACCAATTGATAGAGAAGTTTGGAAACACTCTTTTTGTAGAATCTGCAAGTGGATATTTGGAGCCGTTTGAGGCCTATGCTGGAAAAGGAAATATCTTCACATAAAAACTGAACAGAAGCATTCTCAGAAACTTCTTTGTGTTGAGTGCATTCAACTCACAGACTTGAACTTACCTATAGAAAGAGCAGTTTTGAAACACTCTTTTGGTAAAATCTGCAAGTGGTTATTTGGAGCACTTCGAGGCCTGTGCTGGGATATGGAATATCTTCACCTAAAAACTACAGAGAAGCATTCTCAGAAAGTTCTTCAGGATGCATTCATTCAACTCACAGAGTTGAACCTTCCTTTTGATAGAAGAGTTTTGAAACACTCTTTTTGTAGAATCTGCAAGAGGATATTTGGAGCGTTTTGAGGCCTATGCTGGAAAAGGAAATATCTTCACCTAAAAACTAGACAGAAGCATTCTCAGAAACTTCTGTGTGATGAGTGCATTCAACTCACAGACGTGAACGTTCCTCTCAAAAGAGCAGTTTTGAAACACTCCTTTTGTAGAATCTGCAAGTGTTTATTTGGAGCGCTTTGAGGCCTATGTTGGAAAAGGAAATATCTTCACATAAAAACTAGACAGAAGCATTCTCAGAAACTTCTTTGTGATGAGTGCACTCTACTCACAGTGTTGAAGCTTGCTTTTGATAGAGCAGTTTTGAAACACTCTTTTGGTAGAATCTGCAAGTGGATACTTGGAGCGCTTTGAGGCCTATGCTGGAAAAGGAAATGTCTTCACATAAAAACTAGACAGAAGCATTCCAGGAAACTTCTGTATGATAAGTGCATTCAACTCACAGACTTGAACGTTCCTTTTGACAGAACTCTTTTGAAACACTCCTTTTGTAGAATTTGCAAGTGTTTATTGGGAGCGCTTTGAGGCCTCAGCTGGAAAAGGAAATATCTTCACGTAAGAACTAGACAGAAGCATTCTCAGAAACTTCTTTCTGATGAGTGCATTCAACACACAGACTTGAACCTTGCTTTTGAAAGAGCAGCTTTGAAACACTCTTTTCGTAGAATCTGCAAGTGGATATTTGGAGCGCTTTGAGGCCTATGCTGGGAAATGAAATCTCTTCACCTAAAAACTAGACAGAAGCATTCTGAGAAACTTCTGTGTGATGAGTGCATTCAACTCACAGACTTGAACGTTCCCTTTGATAGAACAGTTTTGAAACACTCCTTTTGTAGAATCTGCAAGTGTTTATTCAGAGCACCTTGAGGCCTATGCTGGAAAAGGAAATATCTTCACATAAAAACTGAACAGAAGCATTCTGAGAAACTTCTTTGTGTTGAGTGCATTCAACTCACAGACTTGAACTTACCTACAGAAAGAGCAGTTTTGAAACACTCTTTTGGTAAAATCTGCAAGTGGTTATTTGGAGCACTTCGAGGCCAGTGCTGGGATATGGAATATCTTCACCTAAAAACTACAGAGAAGCATTCTTAGAAAGTTCTTCATGATGCATTCATTTATCTCACAGAGTGGAACCTTCCTTTTGATAGAACAGATTTGAAACACTCTTTTTGTAGAATCTGCAAGAAGATATTTGGAGTGTTTTGAGGCCTATGCTGGAAATGGAAATATCTTCACATAAAAACTAGACAGAAGCATTCTCAGAAACTTCTGTGTGATGAGTGCATTCAACTCCCAGACTTGAACGTTCCTCTCAAAAGAGCAGTTTTGAAACACTCCTTTTGTAGAATCTGCAAGTGTTTGTTCGGAGCACCTTGAGGCCTATGTTGGAAAAGGAAATATCTTCACATAAAAACTAGAGAGAAGGATTCTCAGAAACTTCTTTGCGATGAGTTCATTCAACTCACAGTGTTGAACCTACCAATTGATAGAGAAGTTTGGAAACACTCTTTTTGTAGAATCTGCAAGGGGATATTTGGAGCCGTTTGAGGCCTATGCTGGAAAAGGAAATATCTTCACATAAAAACTGAAAAGAAGCATTCTCAGAAACTTCTTTGTGTTGAGTACATTCAACTCACAGACTTGAACTTACCTATAGGAAGAGCAGTTTTGAAACACTCTTTTGGTAAAATCTGCAAGTGGTTATTTGGAGCACTTCGAGGCCTGTGCTGGGATATGGAATATCTTCACCTAAAAACTACAGGGAAGCATTCTCAGAAAGTTCTTCACGATGCATTCATTCAACTCACAGAGTTGAACCTTCCTTTTGATAGAAGAGTTTTGAAACACTCTTTTCGGGAATCTGCAAGTGTTTATTTGGAGCGCTTTGAGTCCTATGTTGGAAAAGGAAATATCTTCACATAAAAACTGGACAGAAGCATTCTCAGAAACTTCTGTGTGATGAGTGCATTCTACTCACAGTGTTGAAGCTTGCTTTTAATAGAGCAGTTTTGAAACACTCTTTTGGTAGAATCTGCAAGTGGATATTTGGAGCGCTTTGAGGCCTATGCTGGAAAAGGAAATGTCTTCACATAAAAACTAGACAGAAGCATTCCAGGAAACTTCTGTATGATAAGTGCATTCAACTCACAGACTTGTACATTCCTTTTGATAGAACTCTTTGGAAACACTCCTTTTGTAGAATTTGCAAGTGTTTATTGGGAGCGCTTTGAGGCCTCAGCTGGAAAAGGAAATATCTTCACATAAGAACTAGACAGAAGCATTCTCAGAAACTTCTTTCCGATGAGTGCATTCAACACACAGACTTGAACCTTGCTTTTGAAAGAGCAGCTTTGAAACACTCTTTTCGTAGAATCTGCAAGTGGATATTTGGAGCGCTTTGAGGCCTATGCTGGGAAATGAAATCTCTTCACCTAAAAACTAGACAGAAACATTCTGAGAAACTTCTGTGTGATGAGTGCATTCAACTCACAGACTTGAACGTTCCCTTTGATAGAACAGTTTTGAAACACTCCTTTTGAAGAATCTGCAAGTGTTTATTCGGAGCACCTTGAGGCCTATGTTGGAAAAGGAAATATCTTCACATAAAAACTAGAGAGAAGGATTCTCAGAAACTTCTTTGTGATGAGTTCATTCAACTCACAGTGTTGAACCTACCAATTGATAGAGAAGTTTGGAAACACTCTTTTTGTAGAATCTGCAAGGGGATATTTGGAGCCGTTTGAGGCCTATGCTGGAAAAGGAAATATCTTCACATAAAAACTGAACAGAAGCATTCTCAGAAACTTCTTTGTGTTGAGTGCATTCAACTCGCAGACTTGAACTTACCTATAGAAAGAGCAGTTTTGAAACACTCCTTTTGTAGAATCTGCAAGTGTTTATTTGGAGCACTTTGAGGCCTATGTTGGAAAAGGAAAGAACTTCATATAGAAACTAGACGGAAGCATTCTCAGAAACTTCTTTGTGATGAGTGCATTCAACTCACAGAATTGAAGCTTCCTTTCGAAAGAGCAGTTTGGAAACACTCTTCTTATAGAATCTGCAAGTGGATATTTGGAGCGCTTTGTGACCTATGCTGGGAAATGAAATCTCTTCACCTAAAAACTAGACGGAAGCATTCTGAGAATCTTCTTTGTGATGAGTGCATTCAACTCACAGACTTCAACGTTCCTTTTGATAGAACAGTTTTGAAACACTCCTTTTGTAGAATCTGCAAGTGTTTATTCGGAGCACCTTGAGGCCTATGTTGGAAAAGGAAATATCTTCACATAAAAACTAGAGAGAAGGATTCTCAGAAACTTCTTTGTGATGAGTTCATTCAACTCACACAGTTGAACCTACCAATTGATAGAGAAGTTTGGAAACACTCTTTTTGTAGAATCTGCAAGTGGATATTTGGAGCCGTTTGAGGCCTATGCTGGAAAAGGAAATATCTTCACATAAAAACTGAACAGAAGCATTCTCAGAAACTTCTTTGTGTTGAGTGCATTCAACTCACAGACTTGAACTTACCTACAGAAAGAGCAGTTTTGAAACACTCTTTTGGTAAAATCTGCAAGTGGTTATTTGGAGCACTTCGAGGCCAGTGCTGGGATATGGAATATCTTCACCTAAAAACTACAGAGAAGCATTCTTAGAAAGTTCTTCATGATGCATTCATTTAACTCACAGAGTGGAACCTTCCTTTTGATAGAACAGATTTGAAACACTCTTTTTGTAGAATCTGCAAGAAGATATTTGGAGTGTTTTGAGGCCTATGCTGGAAATGGAAATATCTTCACATAAAAACTAGACAGAAGCATTCTCAGAAACTTCTGTGTGATGAGTGCATTCAACTCCCAGACTTGAACGTTCCTCTCAAAAGAGCAGTTTTGAAACACTCCTTTTGTAGAATCTGCAAGTGTTTGTTCGGAGCACCTTGAGGCCTATGTTGGAAAAGGAAATATCTTCACATAAAAACTAGAGAGAAGGATTCTCAGAAACTTCTTTGCGATGAGTTCATTCAGCTCACAGTGTTGAACCTACCAATTGATAGAGAAGTTTGGAAACACTCTTTTTGTAGAATCTGCAAGGGGATATTTGGAGCCGTTTGAGGCCTATGCTGGAAAAGGAAATATCTTCACATAAAAACTGAAAAGAAGCATTCTCAGAAACTTCTTTGTGTTGAGTACATTCAACTCACAGACTTGAACTTACCTATAGGAAGAGCAGTTTTGAAACACTCTTTTGGTAAAATCTGCAAGTGGTTATTTGGAGCACTTCGAGGCCTGTGCTGGGATATGGAATATCTTCACCTAAAAACTACAGGGAAGCATTCTCAGAAAGTTCTTCACGATGCATTCATTCAACTCACAGAGTTGAACCTTCCTTTTGATAGAAGAGTTTTGAAACACTCTTTTCGGGAATCTGCAAGTGTTTATTTGGAGCGCTTTGAGTCCTATGTTGGAAAAGGAAATATCTTCACATAAAAACTGGACAGAAGCATTCTCAGAAACTTCTGTGTGATGAGTGCATTCTACTCACAGTGTTGAAGCTTGCTTTTAATAGAGCAGTTTTGAAACACTCTTTTGGTAGAATCTGCAAGTGGATATTTGGAGCGCTTTGAGGCCTATGCTGGAAAAGGAAATGTCTTCACATAAAAACTAGACAGAAGCATTCCAGGAAACTTCTGTATGATAAGTGCATTCAACTCACAGACTTGTACATTCCTTTTGATAGAACTCTTTGGAAACACTCCTTTTGTAGAATTTGCAAGTGTTTATTGGGAGCGCTTTGAGGCCTCAGCTGGAAAAGGAAATATCTTCACGTAAGAACTAGACAGAAGCATTCTCAGAAACTTCTTTCCGATGAGTGCATTCAACACACAGACTTGAACCTTGCTTTTGAAAGAGCAGCTTTGAAACACTCTTTTCGTAGAATCTGCAAGTGGATATTTGGAGCGCTTTGAGGCCTATGCTGGGAAATGAAATCTCTTCACCTAAAAACTAGACAGAAACATTCTGAGAAACTTCTGTGTGATGAGTGCATTCAACTCACAGACTTGAACGTTCCCTTTGATAGAACAGTTTTGAAACACTCCTTTTGAAGAATCTGCAAGTGTTTATTCGGAGCACCTTGAGGCCTATGTTGGAAAAGGAAATATCTTCACATAAAAACTAGAGAGAAGGATTCTCAGAAACTTCTTTGTGATGAGTTCATTCAACTCACAGTGTTGAACCTACCAATTGATAGAGAAGTTTGGAAACACTCTTTTTGTAGAATCTGCAAGGGGATATTTGGAGCCGTTTGAGGCCTATGCTGGAAAAGGAAATATCTTCACATAAAAACTGAACAGAAGCATTCTCAGAAACTTCTTTGTGTTGAGTGCATTCAACTCGCAGACTTGAACTTACCTATAGAAAGAGCAGTTTTGAAACACTCCTTTTGTAGAATCTGCAAGTGTTTATTTGGAGCACTTTGAGGCCTATGTTGGAAAAGGAAAGAACTTCATATAGAAACTAGACGGAAGCATTCTCAGAAACTTCTTTGTGATGAGTGCATTCAACTCACAGAATTGAAGCTTCCTTTCGAAAGAGCAGTTTGGAAACACTCTTCTTATAGAATCTGCAAGTGGATATTTGGAGCGCTTTGTGACCTATGCTGGGAAATGAAATCTCTTCACCTAAAAACTAGACGGAAGCATTCTGAGAATCTTCTTTGTGATGAGTGCATTCAACTCACAGACTTCAACGTTCCTTTTGATAGAACAGTTTTGAAACACTCCTTTTGTAGAATCTGCAAGTGTTTATTCGGAGCACCTTGAGGCCTATGTTGGAAAAGGAAATATCTTCACATAAAAACTAGAGAGAAGGATTCTCAGAAACTTCTTTGTGATGAGTTCATTCAACTCACACAGTTGAACCTACCAATTGATAGAGAAGTTTGGAAACACTCTTTTTGTAGAATCTGCAAGTGGATATTTGGAGCCGTTTGAGGCCTATGCTGGAAAAGGAAATATCTTCACATAAAAACTGAACAGAAGCATTCTCAGAAACTTCTTTGTGTTGAGTGCATTCAACTCACAGACTTGAACTTACCTACAGAAAGAGCAGTTTTGAAACACTCTTTTGGTAAAATCTGCAAGTGGTTATTTGGAGCACTTCGAGGCCAGTGCTGGGATATGGAATATCTTCACCTAAAAACTACAGAGAAGCATTCTTAGAAAGTTCTTCATGATGCATTCATTTAACTCACAGAGTGGAACCTTCCTTTTGATAGAACAGATTTGAAACACTCTTTTTGTAGAATCTGCAAGAGGATATTTGGAGCGTTTTGTGGCCTATGCTGGAAACGGAAATATCTTCACATAAAAACTAGACAGAAGCATTCTCAGAAACTTCTGTGGATGAGTGCATTCAACTCACAGACTTGAACGTTCCTCTCAAAAGTGCAGTTTTGAAACACTCCTTTTGTAGAATCTGCAAGTGTTTATTTGGAGCGCTTTGAGGCCTATATTGGAAAAGCAAATATCTTCACATAAAAACTAGACAGAAGCATTCTCAGAAACTTCTTTGTGATGAGTGCATTCTACTCACAGTGTTGAAGCTTGCTTTTGATAGAGCAGTTTTGAAACACTCTTTTGGTAGAATCTGCAAGTGTTTATTTGGAGCGCTTTGAGGCCTATGCTGGAAAAGGAAATGTCTTCACATAAAAACTAGACAGAAGCATTCCAGGAAACTTCTGTATGATAAGTGCATTCAACTCACAGACTTGAACGTTCCTTTTGATAGAACTCTTTTGAAACACTCCTTTTGTAGAATTTGCAAGTGTTTATTTGGAGCGCTTTGAGGCCTCAGCTGGAAAAGGAAATATCTTCACGTAAGAACTAGACAGAAGCATTCTCAGAAACTTCTTTCCAATGAGTGCATTCAACACACAGACTTGAACCTTGCTTTTGAAAGAGCAGCTTTGAAACACTCTTTTCGTAGAATCTGCAAGTGGATATTTGGAGCGCTTTGAGGCCTATGCTGGGAAATGAAATCTCTTCACCTAAAAACTAGACAGAAGCATTCTGAGAAACTTCTGTGTGATGAGTGCATTCAACTCACAGACTTGAACGTTCCCTTTGATAGAACAGTTTTGAAACACTCCTTTTGTAGAATCTGCAAGTGTTTATTCGGAGCACCTTGAGGCCTATGTTGGAAAAGGAAATATCTTCACATAAAAACTAGAGAGAAGGATTCTCAGAAACTTCTTTGTGATGAGTTCATTCATCTCACAGTGTTGAACCTACCAATTGATAGAGAAGTTTGGAAACACTCTTTTTGTAGAATCTGCAAGGGGATATTTGGAGCCGTTTGAGGCCTATGCTGGAAAAGGAAATATCTTCACATAAAAACTGAACAGAAGCATTCTCAGAAACTTCTTTGTGTTGAGTGCATTCAACTCGCGGACTTGAACTTACCTATAGAAAGAGCAGTTTTGAAACACTCCTTTTGTAGAATCTGCAAGTGTTTATTTGGAGCACTTTGAGGCCTATGTTGGAAAAGGAAAGATCTTCATATAGAAACTAGACGGAAGCATTCTCAGAAACTTCTTTGTGATGAGTGCATTCAACTCACAGAATTGAAGCTTCCTTTCAAAAGAGCAGTTTGGAAACACTCTTCTTATAGAATCTGCAAGTGGATATTTGGAGCGCTTTGTGGCCTATGCTGGGAAATGAAATCTCTTCACCTAAAAACTAGACGGAAGCATTCTGAGAATCTTCTTTGTGATGAGTGCATTCAACTCACAGACTTCAACGTTCCTTTTGATAGAACAGTTTTGAAACACTTCTTTTGTAGAATCTGCAAGTGTTTATTCGGAGCACCTTGAGGCCTATGTTGGAAAAGGAAATATCTTCACATAAAAACTGAACAGAAGCATTCTCAGAAACTTCTTTCTGTTGAGTGCATTCAACACACAGACTTGAACTTACCTATAGGAAGAGCAGTTTTGAAACACTCTTTTGGTAAAATCTGCAAGTAGTTATTTGGAGCACTTCGAGGCCTGTGCTGGGATATGGAATACCTTCACCTAAAAACTACAGAGAAGCATTCTCAGAAAGTTCTTCACGATGCATTCATTCAACTCACAGAGTTGAACCTTCCTTTTGATAGAAGAGTATTGAAACACTCTTTTTGTAGAATCTGCAAGTGTTTATTTGGAGCGCTTTGTGGCCTATGTTGGAAAAGGAAATATCTTCACATAAAAACTAGACAGAAGCATTCTCAGAAACTTCTTTGTGATGAGTGCATTCTACTCACAATGTTGAAGCTTGCTTTTGATAGAGCAGTTTTGAAACACTCTTTTGGTATAATCTGCAAGTGGATACTTGGAGCGCTTTGAGGCCTATGCTGGAAAAGGAAATGTCTTCACATAAAAACTAGACAGAAGCATTCCAGGAAACTTCTGTATGATAAGTGCATTCAACTCACAGACTTGAACGTTCCTTTTGATAGAACTCTTTTGAAACACTCCTTTTGTAGAATTTGCAAGTGTTTATTTGGAGCGCTTTGAGGCCTAAGCTGGAAAAGGAAATATCTTCACGTAAGAACTAGACAGAAGCATTCTCAGAAACTTCTTTCTGATGACTGCATTCAACACACAGACTTGAACCTTCCTTTGAAAGAGCAGCTTTGAAACACTCTTTTCGTAGAATCTGCAAGTGGATATTTGGAGCGCTTTGAGGCTTATGCTGGGAAATGAAATCTCTTCACCTAAGAACTAGACAGAAGTATTCTGAGAAACTTCTGTGTGATGAGTGCATTAAACTCACAGACTAGAATGTTCCCTTTGATAGAACAGTTTTGAAACACTCCTTTTATAGTATCTGCAACTGTTTATTCAGAGCACCTTGAGGCCTAGGTTGGAAAAGGAAAGATCTTCATATAGAAACTAGATGGAAGCATTCTCAGAAACTTCTTTGTGATGAGTGCATTCAACTCACAGAATTGAAGCTTCCTTTCGAAAGAGCAGTTTGGAAACACTCTTCTTATAGAATCTGCAAGTGGATATTTGGAGCGCTTTGTGGCCTATGCTGGGAAATGAAATCTCTTCACCTAAAAACTAGACGGAAGCATTCTGAGAATCTTCTTTGTGATGAGTGCATTCAACTCACAGACTTCAACGTTCCTTTTGATAGAACAGTTTTGAAACACTCCTTTTGTAGAATCTGCAAGTGTTTATTCGGAGCACCTTGAGGCCTATGTTGGAAAAGGAAATATCTTCACATAAAAACTAGAGAGAAGGATTCTCAGAAACTTCTTTGTGATGAGTTCATTCAACTCACAGAGTTGAACCTACCAATTGATAGAGAAGTTTGGAAACACTCTTTTTGTAGAATCTGCAAGTGGATATTTGGAGCCGTTTGAGGCCTATGCTGGAAAAGGAAATATCTTCACATAAAAACTGAACAGAAGCATTCTCAGAAACTTCTTTGTGTTGAGTGCATTCAACTCACAGACTTGAACTTACCTGTAGAAAGAGCAGTTTTGAAACACTCTTTTGGTAAAATCTGCAAGTGGTTATTTGGAGCACTTCGAGGCCTGTGCTGGGATATGGAATATCTTCACCTAAAAACTACAGAGAAGCATTCTCAGAAAGTTCTTCAGGATGCATTCATTCAACTCACAGAGTTGAACCTTCCTTTTGATAGAAGAGTTTTGAAACACTCTTTTTGTAGAATCTGCAAGAGGATATTTGGAGCGTTTTGAGGCCTATGATGGAAAAGGAAATATCTTCACATAAAAACTAGACAGAAGCATTCTCAGAAACTTCTGTGTGATGAGTGCATTCTACTCACAGACTTGAACGTTCCTCTCGAAAGAGCAGTTTTGAAACACTCCTTTTGTAGAATCTGCAAGTGTTTATTTGGAGCGCTTTGAGGCCTATGTTGGAAAAGGAAATATCTTCACATAAAAACTAGACAGAAGCATTCTCAGAAACTTCTTTGTGATGAGTGCACTCTACTCACAGTGTTGAAGCTTGCTTTTGATAGAGCAGTTTTGAAACACTCTTTTGGTAGAATCTGCAAGTGGATACTTGGAGCGCTTTGAGGCCTATGCTGGAAAAGGAAATGTCTTCACATAAAAACTAGACAGAAGCATTCCAGGAAACTTCTGTATGATAAGTGCATTCAACTCACAGACTTGAACGTTCCTTTTGATAGAACTCTTTTGAAACACTCCTTTTGTAGAATTTGCAAGTGTTTATTTGGAGCGCTTTGAGGCCTCAGCTGGAAAAGGAAATATCTTCACCTAAGAACTAGACAGAAGCATTCTCAGAAACTTCTTCTGATGAGTGCATTCAACACACAGACTTGAACCTTGCTTTTGAAAGAGCAGCTTTGAAACACTCTTTTCGTAGAATCTGCAAGTGGATATTTGGAGCGCTTTGAGGCCTATGCTGGGAAATGAAATCTCTTCACCTAAAAACTAGACAGAAGCATTCTGAGAAACTTCTGTGTGATGAGTGCATTCAACTCACAGACTTGAACGTTCCCTTTGATAGAACAGTTTTGAAACACTCCTTTTGTAGAATCTGCAAGTGTTTATTCAGAGCACCTTGAGGACTATGCTGGAAAAGGAAATATCTTCACATAAAAACTGAACAGAAGCATTCTCAGAAACTTCTTTGTGTTGAGTGCATTCAACTCACAGACTTGAACTTACCTACAGAAAGAGCAGTTTTGAAACACTCTTTTGGTAAAATCTGCAAGTGGTTATTTGGAGCACTTCGAGGCCTGTGCTGGGATATGGAATATCTTCACCTAAAAACTACAGGGAAGCATTCTTAGAAAGTTCTTCATGATGCATTCATTTAACTCACAGAGTGGAACCTTCCTTTTGATAGAACAGATTTGAAACACTCTTTTTGTAGAATCTGCAAGAAGATATTTGGAGTGTTTTGAGGCCTATGCTGGAAATGGAAATATCTTCACATAAAAACTAGACAGAAGCATTCTCAGAAACTTCTGTGTGATGAGTGCGTTCAACTCCCAGACCTGAACGTTCCTCTCGAAAGAGCAGTTTTGAAACACTCCTTTTGTAGAATCTGCAAGTGTTTATTTGGAGCTCTTTGAGGCCTATGTTGGAAAAAGAAATATCTTCACATAAAAACTGGACAGAAGCATTCTCAGAAACTTCTTTGTGATGAGTGCATTCTACTCACAGTGTTGAAGCTTGCTTTTGATAGAGCAGTTTTGAAACACTCTTTTGGTAGAATCTGCAAGTGGATATTTGGAGCGCTTTGAGGCCTATGCTGGAAAAGGAAATGTCTTCACATAAAAACTAGACAGAAGCATTCCAGGAAACTTCTGTATGATAAGTGCATTCAACTCACAGACTTGAACGTTCCTTTTGATAGAACTCTTTTGAAACACTCCTTTTGTAGAATTTGCAAGTGTTTATTGGGAGCGCTTTGAGGCCTCAGCTGGAAAAGGAAATATCTTCACGTAAGAACTAGACAGAAGCATTCTCAGAAACTTCTTTCCGATGAGTGCATTCAACACACAGACTTGAACCTTGCTTTTGAAAGAGCAGCTTTGAAACACTCTTTTCGTAGAATCTGCAAGTGGATATTTGGAGCGCTTTGAGGCCTATGCTGGGAAATGAAATCTCTTCACCTAAAAACTAGACAGAAGCATTCTGAGAAACTTCTGTGTGATGAGTGCATTCAACTCACAGACTTGAACGTTCCCTTTGATAGAACAGTTTTGAAACACTCCTTTTGTAGAATCTGCAAGTGTTTATTCGGAGCACCTTGAGGCCTATGTTGGAAAAGGAAATATCTTCACATAAAAACTAGAGAGAAGGATTCTCAGAAACTTCTTTGTGATGAGTTCATTCAACTCACAGTGTTGAACCTACCAATTGATAGAGAAGTTTGGAAACACTCTTTTTGTAGAATCTGCAAGGGGATATTTGGAGCCGTTTGAGGCCTATGCTGGAAAAGGAAATATCTTCACATAAAAACTGAACAGAAGCATTCTCAGAAACTTCTTTGTGTTGAGTGCATTCAACTCGCAGACTTGAACTTACCTATAGAAAGAGCAGTTTTGAAACACTCCTTTTGTAGAATCTGCAAGTGTTTATTTGGAGCACTTTCAGGCCTATGTTGGAAAAGGAAAGATCTTCATATAGAAACTAGACGGAAGCATTCTCAGAAACTTCTTTGTGATGAGTGCATTCAACTCACAGAATTGAAGCTTCCCTTCGAAAGAGCAGTTTGGAAACACTCTTCTTATAGAATCTGCAAGTGGATATTTGGAGCGCTTTGTGGCCTATGCTGGGAAATGAAATCTCTTCACCTAAAAACTAGACGGAAGCATTCTGAGAATCTTCTTTGTGATGAGTGCATTCAACTCACAGACTTCAACGTTCCTTTTGATAGAACAGTTTTGAAACACTCCTTTTGTAGAATCTGCAAGTGTTTACTCGGAGCACCTTGAGGCCTATGTTGGAAAAGGAAATATCTTCACATAAAAACTAGAGAGAAGGATTCTCAGAAACTTCTTTGTGATGAGTTCATTCAACTCACAGAGTTGAAACTACCAATTGATAGAGAAGTTTGGAAACACTCTTTTTGTAGAATCTGCAAGTGGATATTTGGAGCCGTTTGAGGCCTATGCTGGAAAAGGAAATATCTTCACATAAAAACTGAACAGAAGCATTCTCAGAAACTTCTTTGTGTTGAGTGCATTCAACTCACAGACTTGAACTTACCTGTAGAAAGAGCAGTTTTGAAACACTCTTTTGGTAAAATCTGCAAGTGGTTATTTGGAGCACTTCGAGGCCTGTGCTGGGATATGGAATATCTTCACCTAAAAACTACAGAGAAGCATTCTCAGAAAGTTCTTCAGGATGCATTCATTCAACTCACAGAGTTGAACCTTCCTTTTGATAGAAGAGTTTTGAAACACTCTTTTTGTAGAATCTGCAAGAGGATATTTGGAGCGTTTTGAGGCCTATGCTGGAAAAGGAAATATCTTCACATAAAAACTAGACAGAAGCATTCTCAGAAACTTCTGTGTGATGAGTGCATTCAACTCACAGACTTGAACTTTCCTCTCGAAAGAGCAGTTTTGAAACACTCCTTTTGTAGAATCTGCAAGTGTTTATTTGGAGCGCTTTGAGGCCTATGTTGGAAAAGGAAATATCTTCACATAAAAACTAGACAGAAGCATTCTCAGAAACTTCTTTGTGATGAGTGCACTCTACTCACAGTGTTGAAGCTTGCTTTTGATAGAGCAGTTTTGAAACACTCTTTTGGTAGAATCTGCAAGTGGATACTTGGAGCGCTTTTAGGCCTATGCTGGAAAAGGAAATGTCTTCACATAAAAACTAGACAGAAGCATTCCAGGAAACTTCTGTATGATAAGTGCATTCAACTCACAGACTTGAACGTTCCTTTTGATAGAACTCTTTTGAAACACTCCTTTTGTAGAATTTGCAAGTGTTTATTGGGAGCGCTTTGAGGCCTCAGCTGGAAAAGGAAATATCTTCACGTAAGAACTAGACAGAAGCATTCTCAGAAACTTCTTTCTGATGAGTACATTCAACACACAGACTTGAACCTTGCTTTTGAAAGAGCAGCTTTGAAACACTCTTTTCGTAGAATCTGCAAGTGGATATTTGGAGCGCTTTGAGGCCTATGCTGGGAAATGAAATCTCTTCACCTAAAAACTAGACAGAAGCATTCTGAGAAACTTCTGTGTGATGAGTGCATTCAACTCACAGACTTGAACGTTCCCTTTGATAGAACAGTTTTGAAACACTCCTTTTGTAGAATCTGCAAGTGTTTATTTGGAGCACCTTGAGGCCTATGTTGGAAAAGGAAATATCTTCACATAAAAACTAGAGAGAAGGATTCTCAGAAACTTCTTTGTGATGAGTTCATTCAACTCACAGTGTTGAACCTACCAATTGATAGAGAAGTTTGGAAACACTCTTTTTGTAGAATCTACAAGGGGATATTTGGAGCCGTTTGAGGCCTATGCTGGAAAAGGAAATATCTTCACATAAAAACTGAACAGAAGCATTCTCAGAAACTTCTTTGTGTTGAGTGCATTCAACTCGCAGACTTGAACTTACCTATGAAAAGAGCAGTTTTGAAACACTCCTTTTGTAGAATCTGCAAGTGTTTATTTGGAGCACTTTGAGGCCTATGTTGGAAAAGGAAAGATCTTCATATAGAAACTAGACGGAAGCATTGTCAGAAACTTCTTTGTGTTGAGTGCATTCAACTCACAGAATTGAAGCTTCCTTTTGAAAGAGCAGTTTGGAAACACTCTTCCTATAGAATCTGCAAGTGGATATTTGGAGCGCTCTGTGGCCTATGCTGGGAAATGAAATCTCTTCACCTAAAAACTAGACGGAAGCATTCTGAGAATCTTCTTTGTGATGAGTGCATTCAACTCACAGACTTCAACGTTCCTTTTGATAGAACAGTTTTGAAACACTCCTTTTGTAGAATCTGCAAGTGTTTATTCGGAGCACCTTGAGGCCTATGTTGGAAAAGGAAATATCTTCACATAAAACTAGAGAGAAGGATTCTCAGAAACTTCTTTGTGATGAGTTCATTCAACTCACAGAGTTGAACCTACCAATTGATAGAGAAGTTTGGAAACACTCTTTTTGTAGAATCTGCAAGTGGATATTTGGAGCCGTTTGAGGCCTATGCTGGAAAAGGAAATATCTTCACATAAAAACTGAACAGAAGCATTCTCAGAAACTTCTTTGTGTTGAGTGCATTCAACTCACAGACTTGAACTTACCTATAGAAAGAGCAGTTTTGAAACACTCTTTTGGTAAAATCTGCAAGTGGTTATTTGGAGCACTTCGAGGCCTGTGCTGGGATATGGAATATCTTCACCTAAAAACTACAGAGAAGCATTCTCAGAAAGTTCTTCAGGATGCATTCATTCAACTCACAGAGTTGAACCTTCCTTTTGATAGAAGAGTTTTGAAACACTCTTTTTGTAGAATCTGCAAGAGGATATTTGGAGCGTTTTGAGGCCTATGCTGGAAAAGGAAATATCTTCACCTAAAAACTAGACAGAAGCATTCTCAGAAACTTCTGTGTGATGAGTGCATTCAACTCACAGACGTGAACGTTCCTCTCAAAAGAGCAGTTTTGAAACACTCCTTTTGTAGAATCTGCAAGTGTTTATTTGGAGCGCTTTGAGGCCTATGTTGGAAAAGGAAATATCTTCACATAAAAACTAGACAGAAGCATTCTCAGAAACTTCTTTGTGATGAGTGCACTCTACTCACAGTGTTGAAGCTTGCTTTTGATAGAGCAGTTTTGAAACACTCTTTTGGTAGAATCTGCAAGTGGATACTTGGAGCGCTTTGAGGCCTATGCTGGAAAAGGAAATGTCTTCACATAAAAACTAGACAGAAGCATTCCAGGAAACTTCTGTATGATAAGTGCATTCAACTCACAGACTTGAACGTTCCTTTTGACAGAACTCTTTTGAAACACTCCTTTTGTAGAATTTGCAAGTGTTTATTGGGAGCGCTTTGAGGCCTCAGCTGGAAAAGGAAATATCTTCACGTAAGAACTAGACAGAAGCATTCTCAGAAACTTCTTTCTGATGAGTGCATTCAACACACAGACTTGAACCTTGCTTTTGAAAGAGCAGCTTTGAAACACTCTTTTCGTAGAATCTGCAAGTGGATATTTGGAGCGCTTTGAGGCCTATGCTGGGAAATGAAATCTCTTCACCTAAAAACTAGACAGAAGCATTCTGAGAAACTTCTGTGTGATGAGTGCATTCAACTCACAGACTTGAACGTTCCCTTTGATAGAACAGTTTTGAAACACTCCTTTTGTAGAATCTGCAAGTGTTTATTCAGAGCACCTTGAGGCCTATGCTGGAAAAGGAAATATCTTCACATAAAAACTGAACAGAAGCATTCTGAGAAACTTCTTTGTGTTGAGTGCATTCAACTCACAGACTTGAACTTACCTACAGAAAGAGCAGTTTTGAAACACTCTTTTGGTAAAATCTGCAAGTGGTTATTTGGAGCACTTCGAGGCCAGTGCTGGGATATGGAATATCTTCACCTAAAAACTACAGAGAAGCATTCTTAGAAAGTTCTTCATGATGCATTCATTTATCTCACAGAGTGGAACCTTCCTTTTGATAGAACAGATTTGAAACACTCTTTTTGTAGAATCTGCAAGAAGATATTTGGAGTGTTTTGAGGCCTATGCTGGAAATGGAAATATCTTCACATAAAAACTAGACAGAAGCATTCTCAGAAACTTCTGTGTGATGAGTGCATTCAACTCCCAGACTTGAACGTTCCTCTCAAAAGAGCAGTTTTGAAACACTCCTTTTGTAGAATCTGCAAGTGTTTGTTCGGAGCACCTTGAGGCCTATGTTGGAAAAGGAAATATCTTCACATAAAAACTAGAGAGAAGGATTCTCAGAAACTTCTTTGCGATGAGTTCATTCAACTCACAGTGTTGAACCTACCAATTGATAGAGAAGTTTGGAAACACTCTTTTTGTAGAATCTGCAAGGGGATATTTGGAGCCGTTTGAGGCCTATGCTGGAAAAGGAAATATTTTCACATAAAAACTGAAAAGAAGCATTCTCAGAAACTTCTTTGTGTTGAGTACATTCAACTCACAGACTTGAACTTACCTATAGGAAGAGCAGTTTTGAAACACTCTTTTGGTAAAATCTGCAAGTGGTTATTTGGAGCACTTCGAGGCCTGTGCTGGGATATGGAATATCTTCACCTAAAAACTACAGGGAAGCATTCTCAGAAAGTTCTTCACGATGCATTCATTCAACTCACAGAGTTGAACCTTCCTTTTGATAGAAGAGTTTTGAAACACTCTTTTCGGGAATCTGCAAGTGTTTATTTGGAGCGCTTTGAGTCCTATGTTGGAAAAGGAAATATCTTCACATAAAAACTGGACAGAAGCATTCTCAGAAACTTCTGTGTGATGAGTGCATTCTACTCACAGTGTTGAAGCTTGCTTTTAATAGAGCAGTTTTGAAACACTCTTTTGGTAGAATCTGCAAGTGGATATTTGGAGCGCTTTGAGGCCTATGCTGGAAAAGGAAATGTCTTCACATAAAAACTAGACAGAAGCATTCCAGGAAACTTCTGTATGATAAGTGCATTCAACTCACAGACTTGTACATTCCTTTTGATAGAACTCTTTGGAAACACTCCTTTTGTAGAATTTGCAAGTGTTTATTGGGAGCGCTTTGAGGCCTCAGCTGGAAAAGGAAATATCTTCACGTAAGAACTAGACAGAAGCATTCTCAGAAACTTCTTTCCGATGAGTGCATTCAACACACAGACTTGAACCTTGCTTTTGAAAGAGCAGCTTTGAAACACTCTTTTCGTAGAATCTGCAAGTGGATATTTGGAGCGCTTTGAGGCCTATGCTGGGAAATGAAATCTCTTCACCTAAAAACTAGACAGAAACATTCTGAGAAACTTCTGTGTGATGAGTGCATTCAACTCACAGACTTGAACGTTCCCTTTGATAGAACAGTTTTGAAACACTCCTTTTGAAGAATCTGCAAGTGTTTATTCGGAGCACCTTGAGGCCTATGTTGGAAAAGGAAATATCTTCACATAAAAACTAGAGAGAAGGATTCTCAGAAACTTCTTTGTGATGAGTTCATTCAACTCACAGTGTTGAACCTACCAATTGATAGAGAAGTTTGGAAACACTCTTTTTGTAGAATCTGCAAGGGGATATTTGGAGCCGTTTGAGGCCTATGCTGGAAAAGGAAATATCTTCACATAAAAACTGAACAGAAGCATTCTCAGAAACTTCTTTGTGTTGAGTGCATTCAACTCGCAGACTTGAACTTACCTATAGAAAGAGCAGTTTTGAAACACTCCTTTTGTAGAATCTGCAAGTGTTTATTTGGAGCACTTTGAGGCCTATGTTGGAAAAGGAAAGAACTTCATATAGAAACTAGACGGAAGCATTCTCAGAAACTTCTTTGTGATGAGTGCATTCAACTCACAGAATTGAAGCTTCCTTTCGAAAGAGCAGTTTGGAAACACTCTTCTTATAGAATCTGCAAGTGGATATTTGGAGCGCTTTGTGACCTATGCTGGGAAATGAAATCTCTTCACCTAAAAACTAGACGGAAGCATTCTGAGAATCTTCTTTGTGATGAGTGCATTCAACTCACAGACTTCAACGTTCCTTTTGATAGAACAGTTTTGAAACACTCCTTTTGTAGAATCTGCAAGTGTTTATTCGGAGCACCTTGAGGCCTATGTTGGAAAAGGAAATATCTTCACATAAAAACTAGAGAGAAGGATTCTCAGAAACTTCTTTGTGATGAGTTAATTCAACTCACACAGTTGAACCTACCAATTGATAGAGAAGTTTGGAAACACTCTTTTTGTAGAATCTGCAAGTGGATATTTGGAGCCGTTTGAGGCCTATGCTGGAAAAGGAAATATCTTCACATAAAAACTGAACAGAAGCATTCTCAGAAACTTCTTTGTGTTGAGTGCATTCAACTCGCAGACTTGAACTTACCTATAGAAAGAGCAGTTTTGAAACACTCCTTTTGTAGAATCTGCAAGTGTTTATTTGGAGCACTTTGAGGCCTATGTTGGAAAAGGAAAGATTTTCATATAGAAACTAGACGGAAGCATTCTCAGAAATTTCTTTGTGATGAGTGCATTCAACTCACAGAATTGAAGCTTCCTTTCGAAAGAGCAGTTTGGAAACACTCTTCTTATAGAATCTGCAAGTGGATATTTGGAGCGCTTTGTGGCCTATGCTGGGAAATGAAATCTCTTCACCTAAAAACTAGACGGAAGCATTCTGAGATTCTTCTTTGTGATGAGTGCATTCAACTCACAGACTTCAACGTTCCTTTTGATAGAACAGTTTTGAAACACTCCTTTTGTAGAATCTGCAACTGTTTATTCGGAGCACCTTGAGGCCTATGTTGGAAAAGGAAATATCTTCACATAAAAACTGAACAGAAGCATTCTCAGAAACTTCTTTGTGTTGAGTGCATTCAACTCACAGACTTGAACTTACCTATAGGAAGAGCAGTTTTGAAACACTCTTTTGGTAAAATCTGCAAGTGGTTATTTGGAGCACTTCGAGGCCTGTGCTGGGATATGGAATATCTTCACCTAAAAACTACAGAGAAGCATTCTCAGAAAGTTCTTCACGATGCATTCATTCAACTCACAGAGTTGTACCTTCCTTTTGATAGAAGAGTTTTGAAACACTCTTTTTGTAGAATCTGCAAGTGTTTATTTGGAGCGCTTTGAGGCCTATGTTGGAAAAGGAAATATCTTCACATAAAAACTAGACAGAAGCATTCTCAGAAACTTCTTTGTGATGAGTGCACTCTACTCACAGTGTTGAAGCTTGCTTTTGATAGAGCAGTTTTGAAACACTCTTTTGGTAGAATCTGCAAGTGGATACTTGGAGCGCTTTGAGGCCTATGCTGGAAAAGGAAATGTCTTCACATAAAAACTAGACAGAAGCATTCCAGGAAACTTCTGTATGATAAGTGCATTCAACTCACAGACTTGAACGTTCCTTTTGATAGAACTCTTTTGAAACACTCCTTTTGTAGAATTTGCAAGTGTTTATTTGGAGCGCTTTGAGGCCTCAGCTGGAAAAGGAAATATCTTCACCTAAGAACTAGACAGAAGCATTCTCAGAAACTTCTTTCTGATGAGTGCATTCAACACACAGACTTGAACCTTGCTTTTGAAAGAGCAGCTTTGAAACACTCTTTTCGTAGAATCTGCAAGTGGATATTTGGAGCGCTTTGAGGCCTATGCTGGGAAATGAAATCTCTTCACCTAAAAACTAGACAGAAGCATTCTGAGAAACTTCTGTGTGATGAGTGCATTCAACTCACAGACTTGAACGTTCCCTTTGATAGAACAGTTTTGAAACACTCCTTTTGTAGAATCTGCAAGTGTTTATTCAGAGCACCTTGAGGCCTATGCTGGAAAAGGAAATATCTTCACATAAAAACTGAACAGAAGCATTCTGAGAAACTTCTTTGTGTTGAGTGCATTCAACTCACAGACTTGAACTTACCTACAGAAAGAGCAGTTTTGAAACACTCTTTTGGTAAAATCTGCAAGTGGTTATTTGGAGCACTTCGAGGCCTGTGCTGGGATATGGAATATCTTCACCTAAAAACTACAGGGAAGCATTCTTAGAAAGTTCTTCATGATGCATTCATTTAACTCACAGAGTGGAACCTTCCTTTTGATAGAACAGATTTGAAACACTCTTTTTGTAGAATCTGCAAGAAGATATTTGGAGTGTTTTGAGGCCTATGCTGGAAATGGAAATATCTTCACATAAAAACTAGACAGAAGCATTCTCAGAAACTTCTGTGTGATGAGTGCGTTCAACTCCCAGACCTGAACGTTCCTCTCGAAAGAGCAGTTTTGAAACACTCCTTTTGTAGAATCTGCAAGTGTTTATTTGGAGCTCTTTGAGGCCTATGTTGGAAAAAGAAATATCTTCACATAAAAACTGGACAGAAGCATTCTCAGAAACTTCTTTGTGATGAGTGCATTCTACTCACAGTGTTGAAGCTTGCTTTTGATAGAGCAGTTTTGAAACACTCTTTTGGTAGAATCTGCAAGTGGATATTTGGAGCGCTTTGAGGCCTATGCTGGAAAAGGAAATGTCTTCACATAAAAACTAGACAGAAGCATTCCAGGAAACTTCTGTATGATAAGTGCATTCAACTCACAGACTTGAACGTTCCTTTTGATAGAACTCTTTTGAAACACTCCTTTTGTAGAATTTGCAAGTGTTTATTGGGAGCGCTTTGAGGCCTCAGCTGAAAAAGGAAATATCTTCACGTAAGAACTAGACAGAAGCATTCTCAGAAACTTCTTTCCGATGAGTGCATTCAACACACAGACTTGAACCTTGCTTTTGAAAGAGCAGCTTTGAAACACTCTTTTCGTAGAATCTGCAAGTGGATATTTGGAGCGCTTTGAGGCCTATGCTGGGAAATGAAATCTCTTCACCTAAAAACTAGACAGAAGCATTCTGAGAAACTTCTGTGTGATGAGTGCATTCAACTCACAGACTTGAACGTTCCCTTTGATAGAACAGTTTTGAAACACTCCTTTTGTAGAATCTGCAAGTGTTTATTCGGAGCACCTTGAGGCCTATGTTGGAAAAGGAAATATCTTCACATAAAAACTAGAGAGAAGGATTCTCAGAAACTTCTTTGTGATGAGTTCATTCAACTCACAGTGTTGAACCTACCAATTGATAGAGAAGTTTGGAAACACTCTTTTTGTAGAATCTGCAAGGGGATATTTGGAGCCGTTTGAGGCCTATGCTGGAAAAGGAAATATCTTCACATAAAAACTGAACAGAAGCATTCTCAGAAACTTCTTTGTGTTGAGTGCATTCAACTCGCAGACTTGAACTTACCTATAGAAAGAGCAGTTTTGAAACACTCCTTTTGTAGAATCTGCAAGTGTTTATTTGGAGCACTTTGAGGCCTATGTTGGAAAAGGAAAGATCTTCATATAGAAACTAGACGGAAGCATTCTCAGAAACTTCTTTGTGATGAGTGCATTCAACTCACAGAATTGAAGCTTCCCTTCGAAAGAGCAGTTTGGAAACACTCTTCTTATAGAATCTGCAAGTGGATATTTGGAGCGCTTTGTGGCCTATGCTGGGAAATGAAATCTCTTCACCTAAAAACTAGACGGAAGCATTCTGAGAATCTTCTTTGTGATGAGTGCATTCAACTCACAGACTTCAACGTTCCTTTTGATAGAACAGTTTTGAAACACTCCTTTTGTAGAATCTGCAAGTGTTTACTCGGAGCACCTTGAGGCCTATGTTGGAAAAGGAAATATCTTCACATAAAAACTAGAGAGAAGGATTCTCAGAAACTTCTTTGTGATGAGTTCATTCAACTCACAGAGTTGAAACTACCAATTGATAGAGAAGTTTGGAAACACTCTTTTTGTAGAATCTGCAAGTGGATATTTGGAGCCGTTTGAGGCCTATGCTGGAAAAGGAAATATCTTCACATAAAAACTGAACAGAAGCATTCTCAGAAACTTCTTTGTGTTGAGTGCATTCAACTCACAGACTTGAACTTACCTGTAGAAAGAGCAGTTTTGAAACACTCTTTTGGTAAAATCTGCAAGTGGTTATTTGGAGCACTTCGAGGCCTGTGCTGGGATATGGAATATCTTCACCTAAAAACTACAGAGAAGCATTCTCAGAAAGTTCTTCAGGATGCATTCATTCAACTCACAGAGTTGAACCTTCCTTTTGATAGAAGAGTTTTGAAACACTCTTTTTGTAGAATCTGCAAGAGGATATTTGGAGCGTTTTGAGGCCTATGCTGGAAAAGGAAATATCTTCACATAAAAACTAGACAGAAGCATTCTCAGAAACTTCTGTGTGATGAGTGCATTCAACTCACAGACTTGAACTTTCCTCTCGAAAGAGCAGTTTTGAAACACTCCTTTTGTAGAATCTGCAAGTGTTTATTTGGAGCGCTTTGAGGCCTATGTTGGAAAAGGAAATATCTTCACATAAAAACTAGACAGAAGCATTCTCAGAAACTTCTTTGTGATGAGTGCACTCTACTCACAGTGTTGAAGCTTGCTTTTGATAGAGCAGTTTTGAAACACTCTTTTGGTAGAATCTGCAAGTGGATATTTGGAGCGCTTTGAGGCCTATGCTGGAAAAGGAAATGTCTTCACATAAAAACTAGACAGAAGCATTCCAGGAAACTTCTGTATGATAAGTGCATTCAACTCACAGACTTGAACGTTCCTTTTGATAGAACTCTTTTGAAACACTCCTTTTGTAGAATTTGCAAGTGTTTATTTGGAGCGCTTTGAGGCCTCAGCTGGAAAAGGAAATATCTTCACGTAAGAACTAGACAGAAGCATTCTCAGAAACTTCTTTCCGATGAGTGCATTCAACACACAGACTTGAACCTTGCTTTTGAAAGAGCAGCTTTGAAACACTCTTTTCGTAGAATCTGCAAGTGGATATTTGGAGCGCTTTGAGGCCTATGCTGGGAAATGAAATCTCTTCACCTAAAAACTAGACAGAAGCATTCTGAGAAACTTCTGTGTGATGAGTGCATTCAACTCACAGACTTGAACGTTCCCTTTGATAGAACAGTTTTGAAACACTCCTTTTGTAGAATCTGCAAGTGTTTATTCGGAGCACCTTGAGGCCTATGTTGGAAAAGGAAATATCTTCACATAAAAACTAGACAGAAGGATTCTCAGAAACTTCTTTGTGATGAGTTCATTCAACTCACAGTGTTGAACCTACCAATTGATAGAGAAGTTTGGAAACACTCTTTTTGTAGAATCTGCAAGGGGATATTTGGAGCCGTTTGAGGCCTATGCTGGAAAAGGAAATATCTTCACATAAAAACTGAACAGAAGCATTCTCAGAAACTTCTTTGTGTTGAGTGCATTCAACTCGCAGACTTGAACTTACCTATAGAAAGAGCAGTTTTGAAACACTCCTTTTGTAGAATCTGCAAGTGTTTATTTGGAGCACTTTCAGGCCTATGTTGGAAAAGGAAAGATCTTCATATAGAAACTAGACGGAAGCATTCTCAGAAACTTCTTTGTGATGAGTGCATTCAACTCACAGAATTGAAGCTTCCTTTCGAAAGAGCAGTTTGGAAACACTCTTCTTATAGAATCTGCAAGTGGATATTTGGAGCGCTTTGTGGCCTATGCTGGGAAATGAAATCTCTTCACCTAAAAACTAGACGGAAGCATTCTGAGACTCTTCTTTGTGATGAGTGCATTCAATTCACAGACTTCAACGTTCCTTTTGATAGAACAGTTTTGAAACACTCCTTTTGTAGAATCTGCAAGTGTTTATTCCGAGCACCTTGAGGCCTATGTTGGAAAAGGAAATATCTTCACATAAAAACTAGAGAGAAGGATTCTCAGAAACTTCTTTGTGATGAGTTCATTCAACTCACAGAGTTGAACCTACCAATTGATAGAGAAGTTTGGAAACACTCTTTTTGTAGAATCTGCAAGTGGATATTTGGAGCCGTTTGAGGGCTATGCTGGAAAAGGAAATATCTTCACATAAAAACTGAACAGAAGCATTCTCAGAAACTTCTTTGTGTTGAGTGCATTCAACTCACAGACTTGAACTTACCTGTAGAAAGAGCAGTTCTGAAACACTCTTTTGGTAAAATCTGCAAGTGGTTATTTGGAGCACTTCGAGGCCTGTGCTGGGATATGGAATATCTTCACCTAAAAACTACAGAGAAGCATTCTCAGAAAGTTCTTCAGGATGCATTCATTCAACTCACAGAGTTGAACCTTCCTTTTGATAGAAGAGTTTTGAAACACTCTTTTTGTAGAATCTGCAAGAGGATATTTGGAGCGTTTTGAGGCCTATGCTGGAAAAGGAAATATCTTCACATAAAAACTAGACAGAAGCATTCTCAGAAACTTCTGTGTGATGAGTGCATTCAACTCACAGACTTGAACTTTCCTCTCGAAAGAGCAGTTTTGAAACACTCCTTTTGTAGAATCTGCAAGTGTTTATTTGGAGCGCTTTGAGGCCTATGTTGGAAAAGGAAATATCTTCACATAAAAACTAGACAGAAGCATTCTCAGAAACTTCTTTGTGATGAGTGCACTCTACTCACAGTGTTGAAGCTTGCTTTTGATAGAGCAGTTTTGAAACACTCTTTTGGTAGAATCTGCAAGTGGATATTTGGAGCGCTTTGAGGCCTATGCTGGAAAAGGAAATGTCTTCACATAAAAACTAGACAGAAGCATTCCAGGAAACTTCTGTATGATAAGTGCATTCAACTCACAGACTTGAACGTTCCTTTTGATAGAACTCTTTTGAAACACTCCTTTTGTAGAATTTGCAAGTGTTTATTTGGAGCGCTTTGAGGCCTCAGCTGGAAAAGGAAATATCTTCACGTAAGAACTAGACAGAAGCATTCTCAGAAACTTCTTTCCGATGAGTGCATTCAACACACAGACTTGAACCTTGCTTTTGAAAGAGCAGCTTTGAAACACTCTTTTCGTAGAATCTGCAAGTGGATATTTGGAGCGCTTTGAGGCCTATGCTGGGAAATGAAATCTCTTCACCTAAAAACTAGACAGAAGCATTCTGAGAAACTTCTGTGTGATGAGTGCATTCAACTCACAGACTTGAACGTTCCCTTTGATAGAACAGTTTTGAAACACTCCTTTTGTAGAATCTGCAAGTGTTTATTCGGAGCACCTTGAGGCCTATGTTGGAAAAGGAAATATCTTCACATAAAAACTAGACAGAAGGATTCTCAGAAACTTCTTTGTGATGAGTTCATTCAACTCACAGTGTTGAACCTACCAATTGATAGAGAAGTTTGGAAACACTCTTTTTGTAGAATCTGCAAGGGGATATTTGGAGCCGTTTGAGGCCTATGCTGGAAAAGGAAATATCTTCACATAAAAACTGAACAGAAGCATTCTCAGAAACTTCTTTGTGTTGAGTGCATTCAACTCGCAGACTTGAACTTACCTATAGAAAGAGCAGTTTTGAAACACTCCTTTTGTAGAATCTGCAAGTGTTTATTTGGAGCACTTTCAGGCCTATGTTGGAAAAGGAAAGATCTTCATATAGAAACTAGACGGAAGCATTCTCAGAAACTTCTTTGTGATGAGTGCATTCAACTCACAGAATTGAAGCTTCCTTTCGAAAGAGCAGTTTGGAAACACTCTTCTTATAGAATCTGCAAGTGGATATTTGGAGCGCTTTGTGGCCTATGCTGGGAAATGAAATCTCTTCACCTAAAAACTAGACGGAAGCATTCTGAGACTCTTCTTTGTGATGAGTGCATTCAATTCACAGACTTCAACGTTCCTTTTGATAGAACAGTTTTGAAACACTCCTTTTGTAGAATCTGCAAGTGTTTATTCCGAGCACCTTGAGGCCTATGTTGGAAAAGGAAATATCTTCACATAAAAACTAGAGAGAAGGATTCTCAGAAACTTCTTTGTGATGAGTTCATTCAACTCACAGAGTTGAACCTACCAATTGATAGAGAAGTTTGGAAACACTCTTTTTGTAGAATCTGCAAGTGGATATTTGGAGCCGTTTGAGGGCTATGCTGGAAAAGGAAATATCTTCACATAAAAACTGAACAGAAGCATTCTCAGAAACTTCTTTGTGTTGAGTGCATTCAACTCACAGACTTGAACTTACCTGTAGAAAGAGCAGTTCTGAAACACTCTTTTGGTAAAATCTGCAAGTGGTTATTTGGAGCACTTCGAGGCCTGTGCTGGGATATGGAATATCTTCACCTAAAAACTACAGAGAAGCATTCTCAGAGAGTTCTTCAGGATGCATTCATTCAACTCACAGAGTTGAACCTTCCTTTTGATAGAAGAGTTTTGAAACACTCTTTTTGTAGAATCTGCAAGAGGATATTTGGAGCGTTTTGAGGCCTATGCTGGAAAAGGAAATATCTTCACATAAAAACTAGACAGAAGCATTCTCAGAAACTTCTGTGTGATGAGTGCATTCAACTCACAGACTTGAACGTTCCTCTCGAAAGAGCAGTTTTGAAACACTCCTTTTGTAGAATCTGCAAGTGTTTATTTGGAGCGCTTTGAGGCCTATGCTGGAAAAGGAAATGTCTTCACATAAAAACTAGACAGAAGCATTCCAGGAAACTTCTGTATGACAAGTGCATTCAAATCACAGCCTTGAACGTTCCTTTTGATAGAACTCTTTTGAAACACTCCTTTTGTAGAATTTGCAAGTGTTTATTTGGAGCGCTTTGAGGCCTCAGCTGGAAAAGGAAATATCTTCACGTAAGAACTAGACAGAAGCATTCTCAGAAACTTCTTTCTGATGAGTGCATTCAACACACAGACTTGAACCTTGCTTTTGAAAGAGCAGCTTTGAAACACTCTTTTCGTAGAATCTGCAAGTGGATATTTGGAGCGCTTTGAGGCCTATGCTGGGAAATGAAATCTCTTCACCTAAAAACTAGACAGAAGCATTCTGAGAAACTTCTGTGTGATGAGTGCATTCAACTCACAGACTTGAACGTTCCCTTTGATAGAATAGTTTTGAAACACTCCTTTTGTAGAATCTGCAAGTGTTTATTCGGAGCACCTTGAGGCCTATGTTGGAAAAGGAAATATCTTCACATAAAAACTAGAGAGAAGGATTCTCAGAAACTTCTTTGTGATGAGTTCATTCATCTCACAGTGTTGAACCTACCAATTGATAGAGAAGTTTGGAAACACTCTTTTTGTAGAATCTGCAAGGGGATATTTGGAGCCGTTTGAGGCCTATGCTGGAAAAGGAAATATCTTCACATAAAAACTGAACAGAAGCATTCTCAGAAACTTCTTTGTGTTGAGTGCATTCAACTCGCGGACTTGAACTTACCTATAGAAAGAGCAGTTTTGAAACACTCCTTTTGTAGAATCTACAAGTGTTTATTTGGAGCACTTTGAGGCCTATGTTGGAAAAGGAAAGATCTTCATATAGAAACTAGACGGAAGCATTCTCAGAAACTTCTTTGTGATGAGTGCATTCAACTCACAGAATTGAAGCTTCCTTTCAAAAGAGCAGTTTGGAAACACTCTTCTTATAGAATCTGCAAGTGGATATTTGGAGCGCTTTGTGGCCTATGCTGGGAAATGAAATCTCTTCACCTAAAAACTAGACGGAAGCATTCTGAGAATCTTCTTTGTGATGAGTACATTCAACTCACAGACTTCAACGTTCCTTTTGATAGAACAGTTTTGAAACACTTCTTTTGTAGAATCTGCAAGTGTTTATTCGGAGCACCTTGAGGCCTATGTTGGAAAAGGAAATATCTTCACATAAAAACTGAACAGAAGCATTCTCAGAAACTTCTTTGTGTTGAGTGCATTCAACACACTGACTTGAACTTACCTATAGGAAGAGCAGTTTTGAAACACTCTTTTGGTAAAATCTGCAAGTGGTTATTTGGTGCACTTCGAGGCCTGTGCTGGGATATGGAATACCTTCACCTAAAAACTACAGAGAAGCATTCTCAGAAAGTTCTTCACGATGCATTCATTCAACTCACAGAGTTGAACCTTCCTTTTGATAGAAGAGTATTGAAACACTCTTTTTGTAGAATCTGCAAGTGTTTATTTGGAGCGCTTTGAGGCCTATGTTGGAAAAGGAAATATCTTCACATAAAAACTAGACAGAAGCGTTCTCAGAAACTTCTTTGTGATGAGTGCATTCTACTCACAGTGTTGAAGCTTGCTTTTGACAGAGCAGTTTTGATACACTCTTTTGGTAGAATCTGCAAGTGGATACTTGGAGCGCTTTGAGGCCTATGCTGGAAAAGGAAATGTCTTCACATAAAAACTAGACAGAAGCATTCCAGGAAACTTCTGTATGATAAGTGCATTCAACTCACAGACTTGAACGTTCCTTTTGATAGAACTCTTTTGAAACACTCCTTTTGTAGAATTTGCAAGTGTTTATTTGGAGCGCTTTGAGGCCTCAGCTGGAAAAGGAAATATCTTCACCTAAGAACTAGACAGAAGCATTCTCAGAAACTTCTTTCTGATGAGTGCATTCAACACACAGACTTGAACCTTGCTTTTGAAAGAGCAGCTTTGAAACACTCTTTTCGTAGAATCTGCAAGTGGATATTTGGAGCGCTTTGAGGCCTATGCTGGGAAATGAAATCTCTTCACCTAAAAACTAGACAGAAGCATTCTGAGAAACTTCTGTGTGATGAGTGCATTCAACTCACAGACTTGAACGTTCCCTTTGATAGAACAGTTTTGAAACACTCCTTTTGTAGAATCTGCAAGTGTTTATTCAGAGCACCTTGAGGCCTATGATGGAAAAGGAAATATCTTCACATAAAAACTGAACAGAAGCATTCTGAGAAACTTCTTTGTGTTGAGTGCATTCACCTCACAGACTTGAACTTACCTACAGAAAGAGCAGTTTTGAAACACTCTTTTGGTAAAATCTGCAAGTGGTTATTTGGAGCACTTCGAGGCCTGTGCTGGGATATGGAATATCTTCACCTAAAAACTACAGAGAAGCATTCTTAGAAAGTTCTTCATGATGCATTCATTTAACTCACGGAGTGGAACCTTCCTTTTGATAGAACAGATTTGAAACACTCTTTTTGTAGAATCTGCAAGAAGATATTTGGAGTGTTTTGAGGCCTATGCTGGAAATGGAAATATCTTCACATAAAAACTAGACAGAAGCATTCTCAGAAACTTCTGTGTGATGAGTGCATTCAACTCCCAGACTTGAACGTTCCTCTCAAAAGAGCAGTTTTGAAACACTCCTTTTGTAGAATCTGCAAGTGTTTATTTGGAGCTCTTTGAGGCCTATGTTGGAAAAAGAAATATCTTCACATAAAAACTGGACAGAAGCATTCTCAGAAACTTCTTTGTGATGAGTGCATTCTACTCAGAGTGTTGAAGCTTGCTTTTGATAGAGCAGTTTTGAAACACTCTTTTGGTAGAATCTGCAAGTGGATATTTGGAGCGCTTTGAGGCCTATGCTGGAAAAGGAAATGTCTTCACATAAAAACTAGACAGAAGCATTCCAGGAAACTTCTGTATGATAAGTGCATTCAACTCACAGACTTGAACGTTCCTTTTGATAGAACTCTTTTGAAACACTCCTTTTGTAGAATTTGCAAGTGTTTATTTGGAGCGCTTTGAGGCCTCAGCTGGAAAAGTAAATATCTTCACGTAAGAACTAGACAGAAGCATTCTCAGAAACTTCTTTCCGATGAGTGCATTCAACACACAGACTTGAACCTTGCTTTTGAAAGAGCAGCTTTGAAACACTCTTTTCGTAGAATCTGCAAGTGGATATTTGGAGCGCTTTGAGGCCTATGCTGGGAAATGAAATCTCTTCTCCTAAAAACTGAACAGAAGCATTCTCAGAAACTTCTTTGTGTTGAGTGCATTCAACTCACAGACTTGAACTTACCTATAGAAAGAGCAGTTTTGAAACACTCTTTTGGTAAAATCTGCAAGTGGTTATTTGGAGCACTTCGAGGCCTGTGCTGGGATATGGAATATCTTCACCTAAAAACTACAGAGAAGCATTCTCAGAAAGTTCTTCAGGATGCATTCATTCAACTCACAGAGTTGAACCTTCCTTTTGATAGAAGAGTTTTGAAACACTCTTTTTGTAGAAACTGCAAGAGGATATTTGGAGCGTTTTGAGGCCTATGCTGGAAAAGGAAATATCTTCACATAAAAACTAGACAGAAGCATTCTCAGAAACTTCTGTGTGATGAGTGCATTCAACTCACAGACTTGAACGTTCCTCTCAAAAGAGCAGTTTTTAAACACTCCTTTTGTAGAATCTGGAAGTGTTTATTTGGAGCGCTTTGAGGCCTATGTTGGAAAAGGAAATATCTTCACATAAAAACTAGACAGAAGCATTCTCAGAAACTTCTTTGTGATGAGTGCACTCTACTCACAGTGTTGAAGCTTGCTTTTGATAGAGCAGTTTTGAAACACTCTTTTGGTAGAATCTGCAAGTGGATACTTGGAGCTCTTTGAGGCCTATGCTGGAAAAGGAAATGTCTTCACATAAAAACTAGACAGAAGCATTCCAGGAAACTTCTGTATGATAAGTGCATTCAACTCACAGACTTGAACGTTCCTTTTGATAGAACTCTTTTGAAACACTCCTTTTGTAGAATTTGCAAGTGTTTATTGGGAGCGCTTTGAGGCCTCAGCTGGAAAAGGAAATATCTTCACGTAAGAACTAGACAGAAGAATTCTCAGAAACTTCTTTCTGATGAGTGCATTCAACACACAGACTTGAACCTTGCTTTTGAAAGAGCACCCTTGAAACACTCTTTTCGTAGAATCTGCAAGTGGATATTTGGAGCGCTTTGAGGCCTATGCTGGGAAATGAAATCTCTTCACCTAAAAACTAGACAGAAGCATTCTGCGAAACTTCTGTGTAATGAGTGCATTCAACTCACAGACTTGAACGTTCCCTTTGATAGAACAGTTTTGAAACACTCCTTTTGTAGAATCTGCAAGTGTTTATTCAGAGCACCTTGAGGCCTATGCTGGAAATGGAAATATCTTCACATAAAAACTGAACAGAAGCATTCTGAGAAACTTCTTTGTGTTGAGTGCATTCACCTCACAGACTTGAACTTACCTACAGAAAGAGCAGTTTTGAAACACTCTTTTGGTAAAATCTGCAAGTGGTTATTTGGAGCACTTCGAGGCCTGTGCTGGGATATGGAATATCTTCACCTAAAAACTACAGAGAAGCATTCTTAGAAAGTTCTTCATGATGCATTCATTTAACTCACAGAGTGGAACCTTCCTTTTGATAGAACAGATTTGAAACACTCTTTTTGTAGAATCTGCAAGAAGATATTTGGAGTGTTTTGAGGCCTATGCTGGAAATGGAAATATCTTCACATAAAAACTAGACAGAAGCATTCTCAGAAACTTCTGTGTGATGAGTGCATTCAACTCCCAGACTTGAACGTTCCTCTCAAAAGAGCAGTTTTGAAACACTCCTTTTGTAGGATCTGCAAGTGTTTATTTGGAGCTCTTTCAGGCCTATGTTGGAAAAAGAAATATCTTCACATAAAAACTGGACAGAAGCATTCTCAGAAACTTCTTTGTGATGAGTGCATTCTACTCACAGTGTTGAAGCTTGCTTTTGATAGAGCAGTTTTGAAACACTCTTTTGCTAGAATCTGCAAGTGGATATTTGGAGCGCTTTGAGGCCTATGCTGGAAAAGGAAATGTCTTCACATAAAAACTAGACAGAAGCATTCCAGGAAACTTCTGTATGATAAGTGCATTCAACTCACAGACTTGAACGTTCCTTTTGATAGAACTCTTTTGAAACACTCCTTTTGTAGAATTTGCAAGTGTTTATTTGGAGCGCTTTGAGGCCTCAGCTGGAAAAGGAAATATCTTCACGTAAGAACTAGACAGAAGCATTCTCAGAAACTTCTTTCTGATGAGTGCATTCAACACACAGACTTGAACCTTGCTTTTGAAAGAGCAGCTTTGAAACACTCTTTTCGTAGAATCTGCAAGTGGATATTTGGAGCGCTTTGAGGCCTATGCTGGGAAATGAAATCTCTTCACCTAAAAACTGAACAGAAGCATTCTCAGAAACTTCTTTGTGTTGAGTGCATTCAACTCACAGACTTGAACTTACCTATAGAAAGAGCAGTTTTGAAACACTCTTTTGGTAAAATCTGCAAGTGGTTATTTGGAGCACTTCGAGGCCTGTGCTGGGATATGGAATATCTTCACCTAAAAACTACAGAGAAGCATTCTCAGAAAGTTCTTCAGGATGCATTCATTCAACTCACAGAGTTGAACCTTCCTTTTGATAGAAGAGTTTTGAAACACTCTTTTTGTAGAATCTGCAAGAGGATATTTGGAGCGTTTTGAGGCCTATGCTGGAAAAGGAAATATCCTCACATAAAAACTAGACAGAAGCATTCTCAGAAACTTCTGTGTGATGAGTGCATTCAACTCACAGACTGGAACGTTCCTCTCGAAAGAGCAGTTTTGAAACACTCCTTTTGTAGAATCTGCAAGTGTTTATTTGGAGCGCTTTGAGGCCTATGTTGGAAAAGGAAATATCTTCACATAAAAACTAGACAGAAGCATTCTCAGAAACTTCTTTGTGATGAGTGCACTCTACTCACAGTGTTGAAGCTTGCTTTTGATAGAGCAGTTTTGAAACACTCTTTTGGTAGAATCTGCAAGTGGATACTTGGAGCGCTTTGAGGCCTATGCTGGAAAAGGAAATGTCTTCACATAAAAACTAGACAGAAGCATTCCAGGAAACTTCTGTATGATAAGTGCATTCAACTCACAGACTTGAACGTTCCTTTTGATAGAACTCTTTTGAAACACTCCTTTTGTAGAATTTGCAAGTGTTTATTGGGAGCGCTTTGAGGCCTCAGCTGGAAAAGGAAATATCTTCACGTAAGAACTAGACAGAAGCATTCTCAGAAACTTCTTTCTGATGAGTGCATTCAACACACAGACTTGAACCTTGCTTTTGAAAGAGCAGCTTTGAAACACTCTTTTCGTAGAATCTGCAAGTGGATATTTGGAGCGCTTTGAGGCCTATGCTGGGAAATGAAATCTCTTCACCTAAAAACTAGACAGAAGCATTCTGAGAAACTTCTGTGTGATGAGTGCATTCAACTCACAGACTTGAACGTTCCCTTTGATAGAATAGTTTTGAAACACTCCTTTTGTAGAATCTGCAAGTGTTTATTCGGAGCACCTTGAGGCCTATGTTGGAAAAGGAAATATCTTCACATAAAAACTAGAGAGAAGGATTCTCAGAAACTTCTTTGTGATGAGTTCATTCATCTCACAGTGTTGAACCTACCAATTGATAGAGAAGTTTGGAAACACTCTTTTTGTAGAATCTGCAAGGGGATATTTGGAGCCGTTTGAGGCCTATGCTGGAAAAGGAAATATCTTCACATAAAAACTGAACAGAAGCATTCTCAGAAACTTCTTTGTGTTGAGTGCATTCAACTCGCGGACTTGAACTTACCTATAGAAAGAGCAGTTTTGAAACACTCCTTTTGTAGAATCTACAAGTGTTTATTTGGAGCACTTTGAGGCCTATGTTGGAAAAGGAAAGATCTTCATATAGAAACTAGACGGAAGCATTCTCAGAAACTTCTTTGTGATGAGTGCATTCAACTCACAGAATTGAAGCTTCCTTTCAAAAGAGCAGTTTGGAAACACTCTTCTTATAGAATCTGCAAGTGGATATTTGGAGCGCTTTGTGGCCTATGCTGGGAAATGAAATCTCTTCACCTAAAAACTAGACGGAAGCATTCTGAGAATCTTCTTTGTGATGAGTACATTCAACTCACAGACTTCAACGTTCCTTTTGATAGAACAGTTTTGAAACACTTCTTTTGTAGAATCTGCAAGTGTTTATTCGGAGCACCTTGAGGCCTATGTTGGAAAAGGAAATATCTTCACATAAAAACTGAACAGAAGCATTCTCAGAAACTTCTTTGTGTTGAGTGCATTCAACACACAGACTTGAACTTACCTATAGGAAGAGCAGTTTTGAAACACTCTTTTGGTAAAATCTGCAAGTGGTTATTTGGAGCACTTCGAGGCCTGTGCTGGGATATGGAATACCTTCACCTAAAAACTACAGAGAAGCATTCTCAGAAAGTTCTTCACGATGCATTCATTCAACTCACAGAGTTGAACCTTCCTTTTGATAGAAGAGTATTGAAACACTCTTTTTGTAGAATCTGCAAGTGTTTATTTGGAGCGCTTTGAGTCCTATGTTGGAAAAGGAAATATCTTCACATAAAAACTAGACAGAAGCGTTCTCAGAAACTTCTTTGTGATGAGTGCATTCTACTCACAGTGTTGAAGCTTGCTTTTGACAGAGCAGTTTTGATACACTCTTTTGGTAGAATCTGCAAGTGGATACTTGGAGCGCTTTGAGGCCTATGCTGGAAAAGGAAATGTCTTCACATAAAAACTAGACAGAAGCATTCCAGGAAACTTCTGTATGATAAGTGCATTCAACTCACAGACTTGAACGTTCCTTTTGATAGAACTCTTTTGAAACACTCCTTTTGTAGAATTTGCAAGTGTTTATTTGGAGCGCTTTGAGGCCTCAGCTGGAAAAGGAAATATCTTCACCTAAGAACTAGACAGAAGCATTCTCAGAAACTTCTTTCTGATGAGTGCATTCAACACACAGACTTGAACCTTGCTTTTGAAAGAGCAGCTTTGAAACACTCTTTTCGTAGAATCTGCAAGTGGATATTTGGAGCGCTTTGAGGCCTATGCTGGGAAATGAAATCTCTTCACCTAAAAACTAGACAGAAGCATTCTGAGAAACTTCTGTGTGATGAGTGCATTCAACTCACAGACTTGAACGTTCCCTTTGATAGAACAGTTTTGAAACACTCCTTTTGTAGAATCTGCAAGTGTTTATTCAGAGCACCTTGAGGCCTATGATGGAAAAGGAAATATCTTCACATAAAAACTGAACAGAAGCATTCTGAGAAACTTCTTTTTGTTGAGTGCATTCACCTCACAGACTTGAACTTACCTACAGAAAGAGCAGTTTTGAAACACTCTTTTGGTAAAATCTGCAAGTGGTTATTTGGAGCACTTCGAGGCCTGTGCTGGGATATGGAATATCTTCACCTAAAAACTACAGAGAAGCATTCTTAGAAAGTTCTTCATGATGCATTCATTTAACTCACGGAGTGGAACCTTCCTTTTGATAGAACAGATTTGAAACACTCTTTTTGTAGAATCTGCAAGAAGATATTTGGAGTGTTTTGAGGCCTATGCTGGAAATGGAAATATCTTCACATAAAAACTAGACAGAAGCATTCTCAGAAACTTCTGTGTGATGAGTGCATTCAACTCCCAGACTTGAACGTTCCTCTCAAAAGAGCAGTTTTGAAACACTCCTTTTGTAGAATCTGCAAGTGTTTATTTGGAGCTCTTTGAGGCCTATGTTGGAAAAAGAAATATCTTCACATAAAAACTGGACAGAAGCATTCTCAGAAACTTCTTTGTGATGAGTGCATTCTACTCACAGTGTTGAAGCTTGCTTTTGATAGAGCAGTTTTGAAACACTCTTTTGGTAGAATCTGCAAGTGGATATTTGGAGCGCTTTGAGGCCTATGCTGGAAAAGGAAATGTCTTCACATAAAAACTAGACAGAAGCATTCCAGGAAACTTCTGTATGATAAGTGCATTCAACTCACAGACTTGAACGTTCCTTTTGATAGAACTCTTTTGAAACACTCCTTTTGTAGAATTTGCAAGTGTTTATTTGGAGCGCTTTGAGGCCTCAGCTGGAAAAGTAAATATCTTCACGTAAGAACTAGACAGAAGCATTCTCAGAAACTTCTTTCCGATGAGTGCATTCAACACACAGACTTGAACCTTGCTTTTGAAAGAGCAGCTTTGAAACACTCTTTTCGTAGAATCTGCAAGTGGATATTTGGAGCGCTTTGAGGCCTATGCTGGGAAATGAAATCTCTTCTCCTAAAAACTGAACAGAAGCATTCTCAGAAACTTCTTTGTGTTGAGTGCATTCAACTCACAGACTTGAACTTACCTATAGAAAGAGCAGTTTTGAAACACTCTTTTGGTAAAATCTGCAAGTGGTTATTTGGAGCACTTCGAGGCCTGTGCTGGGATATGGAATATCTTCACCTAAAAACTACAGAGAAGCATTCTCAGAAAGTTCTTCAGGATGCATTCATTCAACTCACAGAGTTGAACCTTCCTTTTGATAGAAGAGTTTTGAAACACTCTTTTTGTAGAAACTGCAAGAGGATATTTGGAGCGTTTTGAGGCCTATGCTGGAAAAGGAAATATCTTCACATAAAAACTAGACAGAAGCATTCTCAGAAACTTCTGTGTGATGAGTGCATTCAACTCACAGACTTGAACGTTCCTCTCAAAAGAGCAGTTTTTAAACACTCCTTTTGTAGAATCTGGAAGTGTTTATTTGGAGCGCTTTGAGGCCTATGTTGGAAAAGGAAATATCTTCACATAAAAACTAGACAGAAGCATTCTCAGAAACTTCTTTGTGATGAGTGCACTCTACTCACAGTGTTGAAGCTTGCTTTTGATAGAGCAGTTTTGAAACACTCTTTTGGTAGAATCTGCAAGTGGATACTTGGAGCTCTTTGAGGCCTATGCTGGAAAAGGAAATGTCTTCACATAAAAACTAGACAGAAGCATTCCAGGAAACTTCTGTATGATAAGTGCATTCAACTCACAGACTTGAACGTTCCTTTTGATAGAACTCTTTTGAAACACTCCTTTTGTAGAATTTGCAAGTGTTTATTGGGAGCGCTTTGAGGCCTCAGCTGGAAAAGGAAATATCTTCACGTAAGAACTAGACAGAAGAATTCTCAGAAACTTCTTTCTGATGAGTGCATTCAACACACAGACTTGAACCTTGCTTTTGAAAGAGCACCCTTGAAACACTCTTTTCGTAGAATCTGCAAGTGGATATTTGGAGCGCTTTGAGGCCTATGCTGGGAAATGAAATCTCTTCACCTAAAAACTAGACAGAAGCATTCTGCGAAACTTCTGTGTGATGAGTGCATTCAACTCACAGACTTGAACGTTCCCTTTGATAGAACAGTTTTGAAACACTCCTTTTGTAGAATCTGCAAGTGTTTATTCAGAGCACCTTGAGGCCTATGCTGGAAATGGAAATATCTTCACATAAAAACTGAACAGAAGCATTCTGAGAAACTTCTTTGTGTTGAGTGCATTCACCTCACAGACTTGAACTTACCTACAGAAAGAGCAGTTTTGAAACACTCTTTTGGTAAAATCTGCAAGTGGTTATTTGGAGCACTTCGAGGCCTGTGCTGGGATATGGAATATCTTCACCTAAAAACTACAGAGAAGCATTCTTAGAAAGTTCTTCATGATGCATTCATTTAACTCACAGAGTGGAACCTTCCTTTTGATAGAACAGATTTGAAACACTCTTTTTGTAGAATCTGCAAGAAGATATTTGGAGTGTTTTGAGGCCTATGCTGGAAATGGAAATATCTTCACATAAAAACTAGACAGAAGCATTCTCAGAAACTTCTGTGTGATGAGTGCATTCAACTCCCAGACTTGAACGTTCCTCTCAAAAGAGCAGTTTTGAAACACTCCTTTTGTAGGATCTGCAAGTGTTTATTTGGAGCTCTTTCAGGCCTATGTTGGAAAAAGAAATATCTTCACATAAAAACTGGACAGAAGCATTCTCAGAAACTTCTTTGTGATGAGTGCATTCTACTCACAGTGTTGAAGCTTGCTTTTGATAGAGCAGTTTTGAAACACTCTTTTGCTAGAATCTGCAAGTGGATATTTGGAGCGCTTTGAGGCCTATGCTGGAAAAGGAAATGTCTTCACATAAAAACTAGACAGAAGCATTCCAGGAAACTTCTGTATGATAAGTGCATTCAACTCACAGACTTGAACGTTCCTTTTGATAGAACTCTTTTGAAACACTCCTTTTGTAGAATTTGCAAGTGTTTATTTGGAGCGCTTTGAGGCCTCAGCTGGAAAAGGAAATATCTTCACGTAAGAACTAGACAGAAGCATTCTCAGAAACTTCTTTCTGATGAGTGCATTCAACACACAGACTTGAACCTTGCTTTTGAAAGAGCAGCTTTGAAACACTCTTTTCGTAGAATCTGCAAGTGGATATTTGGAGCACTTTGAGGCCTATGCTGGGAAATGAAATCTCTTCACCTAAAAACTGAACAGAAGCATTCTCAGAAACTTCTTTGTGTTGAGTGCATTCAACTCACAGACTTGAACTTACCTATAGAAAGAGCAGTTTTGAAACACTCTTTTGGTAAAATCTGCAAGTGGTTATTTGGAGCACTTCGAGGCCTGTGCTGGGATATGGAATATCTTCACCTAAAAACTACAGAGAAGCATTCTCAGAAAGTTCTTCAGGATGCATTCATTCAACTCACAGAGTTGAACCTTCCTTTTGATAGAAGAGTTTTGAAACACTCTTTTTGTAGAATCTGCAAGAGGATATTTGGAGCGTTTTGAGGCCTATGCTGGAAAAGGAAATATCTTCACATAAAAACTAGACAGAAGCATTCTCAGAAACTTCTGTGTGATGAGTGCATTCAACTCACAGACTGGAACGTTCCTCTCGAAAGAGCAGTTTTGAAACACTCCTTTTGTAGAATCTGCAAGTGTTTATTTGGAGCGCTTTGAGGCCTATGTTGGAAAAGGAAATATCTTCACATAAAAACTAGACAGAAGCATTCTCAGAAACTTCTTTGTGATGAGTGCACTCTACTCACAGTGTTGAAGCTTGCTTTTGATAGAGCAGTTTTGAAACACTCTTTTGGTAGAATCTGCAAGTGGATACTTGGAGCGCTTTGAGGCCTATGCTGGAAAAGGAAATGTCTTCACATAAAAACTAGACAGAAGCATTCCAGGAAACTTCTGTATGATAAGTGCATTCAACTCACAGACTTGAACGTTCCTTTTGATAGAACTCTTTTGAAACACTCCTTTTGTAGAATTTGCAAGTGTTTATTGGGAGCGCTTTGAGGCCTCAGCTGGAAAAGGAAATATCTTCACGTAAGAACTAGACAGAAGCATTCTCAGAAACTTCTTTCTGATGAGTGCATTCAACACACAGACTTGAACCTTGCTTTTGAAAGAGCAGCTTTGAAACACTCTTTTCGTAGAATCTGCAAGTGGATATTTGGAGCGCTTTGAGGCCTATGCTGGGAAATGAAATCTCTTCACCTAAAAACTAGACAGAAGCATTCTGAGAAACTTCTGTGTGATGAGTGCATTCAACTCACAGACTTGAACGTTCCCTTTGATAGAACAGTTTTGAAACACTCCTTTTGTAGAATCTGCAAGTGTTTATTCAGAGCACCTTGAGGCCTATGCTGGAAAAGGAAATATCTTCACATAAAAACTGAACAGAAGCATTCTGAGAAACTTCTTTGTGTTGAGTGCATTCAACTCACAGACTTGAACTTACCTACAGAAAGAGCAGTTTTGAAACACTCTTTTGGTAAAATCTGCAAGTGGTTATTTGGAGCACTTCGAGGCCTGTGCTGGGATATGGAATATCTTCACCTAAAAACTACAGAGAAGCATTCTTAGAAAGTTCTTCATGATGCATTCATTTAACTCACAGAGTGGAACCTTCCTTTTGATAGAACAGATTTGAAACACTCTTTTTGTAGAATCTGCAAGAAGATATTTGGAGTGTTTTGAGGCCTATGCTGGAAATGGAAATATCTTCACATAAAAACTAGACAGAAGCATTCTCAGAAACTTCTGTGTGATGAGTGCATACAACTCCCAGATTTGAACGTTCCTCTCAAAAGAGCAGTTTTGAAACACTCCTTTTGTAGAATCTGCAAGTGTTTATTTGGAGCTCTTTCAGGCCTATGTTGGAAAAAGAAATATCTTCACATAAAAACTGGACAGAAGCATTCTCAGAAACTTCTTTGTGATGAGTGCATTCTACTCACAGTGTTGAAGCTTGCTTTTGATAGAGCAGTTTTGAAACACTCTTTTGGTAGAATCTGCAAGTGGATATTTGGAGCGCTTTGAGGCCTATGCTGGAAAAGGAAATGTCTTCACATAAAAACCAGACAGAAGCATTCCAGGAAACTTCTGTATGATAAGTGCATTCAACTCACAGACTTGAACGTTCCTTTTGATAGAACTCTTTTGAAACACTCCTTTTGTAGAATTTGCAAGTGTTTATCTGCAGCGCTTTGAGGCCTCAGCTGGAAAAGGAAATATCTTCACGTAAGAACTAGACAGAAGCATTCTCAGAAACTTCTTTCCGATGAGTGCATTCAACACACAGACTTGAACCTTGCTTTTGAAAGAGCAGCTTTGAAACACTCTTTTCGTAGAATCTGCAAGTGGATATTTGGAGCGCTTTGAGGCCTATGCTGGGAAAAGAAATCTCTTCACCTAAAAACTGAACAGAAGCATTCTCAGAAACTTCTTTGTGTTGAGTGCATTCAACTCACAGACTTGAACTTACCTATAGAAAGAGCAGTTTTGAAACACTCTTTTGGTAAAATCTGCAAGTGGTTATTTGGAGCACTTCGAGGCCTGTGCAGGGATATGGAATATCTTCACCTAAAAACTACAGAGAAGCATTCTCAGAAAGTTCTTCAGGATGCATTCATTCAACTCACAGAGTTGAACCTACCAATTGATAGAGAAGTTTGGAAACACTCTTTTTGTAGAATCTGAAAGTGGATATTTGGAGCCGTTTGAGGCCTATGCTGGAAAAGGAAATATCTTCACATAAAAACTGAACAGAAGCATTCTCAGAAACTTCTTTGTGTTGAGTGCATTCAACTCACAGACTTGAACTTACCTATAGAAAGAGCAGTTTTGAAACACTCTTTTGGTAAAATCTGCAAGTGGTTATTTGGAGCACTTCGAGGCCTGTGCTGGGATATGGAATATCTTCACCTAAAAACTACAGAGAAGCATTCTCAGAAAGTTCTTCAGGATGCATTCATTCAACTCACAGAGTTGAACCTTCCTTTTGATAGAAGAGTTTTGAAACACTCTTTTTGTAGAATCTGCAAGAGGATATTTGGAGCGTTTTGAGGCCTATGCTGGAAAAGGAAATATCTTCACCTAAAAACTAGACAGAAGCATTCTCAGAAACTTCTGTGTGATGAGTGCATTCAACTCACAGACGTGAACGTTCCTCTCAAAAGAGCAGTTTTGAAACACTCCTTTTGTAGAATCTGCAAGTGTTTATTTGGAGCGCTTTGAGGCCTATGTTGGAAAAGGAAATATCTTCACATAAAAACTAGACAGAAGCATTCTCAGAAACTTCTTTGTGATGAGTGCACTCTACTCACAGTGTTGAAGCTTGCTTTTGATAGAGCAGTTTTGAAACACTCTTTTGGTAGAATCTGCAAGTGGATACTTGGAGCGCTTTGAGGCCTATGCTGGAAAAGGAAATGTCTTCACATAAAAACTAGACAGAAGCATTCCAGGAAACTTCTGTATGATAAGTGCATTCAACTCACAGACTTGAACGTTCCTTTTGACAGAACTCTTTTGAAACACTCCTTTTGTAGAATTTGCAAGTGTTTATTGGGAGCGCTTTGAGGCCTCAGCTGGAAAAGGAAATATCTTCACGTAAGAACTAGACAGAAGCATTCTCAGAAACTTCTTTCTGATGAGTGCATTCAACACACAGACTTGAACCTTGCTTTTGAAAGAGCAGCTTTGAAACACTCTTTTCGTAGAATCTGCAAGTGGATATTTGGAGCGCTTTGAGGCCTATGCTGGGAAATGAAATCTCTTCACCTAAAAACTAGACAGAAGCATTCTGAGAAACTTCTGTGTGATGAGTGCATTCAACTCACAGACTTGAACGTTCCCTTTGATAGAACAGTTTTGAAACACTCCTTTTGTAGAATCTGCAAGTGTTTATTCAGAGCACCTTGAGGCCTATGCTGGAAAAGGAAATATCTTCACATAAAAACTGAACAGAAGCATTCTGAGAAACTTCTTTGTGTTGAGTGCATTCAACTCACAGACTTGAACTTACCTACAGAAAGAGCAGTTTTGAAACACTCTTTTGGTAAAATCTGCAAGTGGTTATTTGGAGCACTTCGAGGCCAGTGCTGGGATATGGAATATCTTCACCTAAAAACTACAGAGAAGCATTCTTAGAAAGTTCTTCATGATGCATTCATTTATCTCACAGAGTGGAACCTTCCTTTTGATAGAACAGATTTGAAACACTCTTTTTGTAGAATCTGCAAGAAGATATTTGGAGTGTTTTGAGGCCTATGCTGGAAATGGAAATATCTTCACATAAAAACTAGACAGAAGCATTCTCAGAAACTTCTGTGTGATGAGTGCATTCAACTCCCAGACTTGAACGTTCCTCTCAAAAGAGCAGTTTTGAAACACTCCTTTTGTAGAATCTGCAAGTGTTTGTTCGGAGCACCTTGAGGCCTATGTTGGAAAAGGAAATATCTTCACATAAAAACTAGAGAGAAGGATTCTCAGAAACTTCTTTGCGATGAGTTCATTCAACTCACAGTGTTGAACCTACCAATTGATAGAGAAGTTTGGAAACACTCTTTTTGTAGAATCTGCAAGGGGATATTTGGAGCCGTTTGAGGCCTATGCTGGAAAAGGAAATATCTTCACATAAAAACTGAAAAGAAGCATTCTCAGAAACTTCTTTGTGTTGAGTACATTCAACTCACAGACTTGAACTTACCTATAGGAAGAGCAGTTTTGAAACACTCTTTTGGTAAAATCTGCAAGTGGTTATTTGGAGCACTTCGAGGCCTGTGCTGGGATATGGAATATCTTCACCTAAAAACTACAGGGAAGCATTCTCAGAAAGTTCTTCACGATGCATTCATTCAACTCACAGAGTTGAACCTTCCTTTTGATAGAAGAGTTTTGAAACACTCTTTTCGGGAATCTGCAAGTGTTTATTTGGAGCGCTTTGAGTCCTATGTTGGAAAAGGAAATATCTTCACATAAAAACTGGACAGAAGCATTCTCAGAAACTTCTGTGTGATGAGTGCATTCTACTCACAGTGTTGAAGCTTGCTTTTAATAGAGCAGTTTTGAAACACTCTTTTGGTAGAATCTGCAAGTGGATATTTGGAGCGCTTTGAGGCCTATGCTGGAAAAGGAAATGTCTTCACATAAAAACTAGACAGAAGCATTCCAGGAAACTTCTGTATGATAAGTGCATTCAACTCACAGACTTGTACATTCCTTTTGATAGAACTCTTTGGAAACACTCCTTTTGTAGAATTTGCAAGTGTTTATTGGGAGCGCTTTGAGGCCTCAGCTGGAAAAGGAAATATCTTCACGTAAGAACTAGACAGAAGCATTCTCAGAAACTTCTTTCCGATGAGTGCATTCAACACACAGACTTGAACCTTGCTTTTGAAAGAGCAGCTTTGAAACACTCTTTTCGTAGAATCTGCAAGTGGATATTTGGAGCGCTTTGAGGCCTATGCTGGGAAATGAAATCTCTTCACCTAAAAACTAGACAGAAACATTCTGAGAAACTTCTGTGTGATGAGTGCATTCAACTCACAGACTTGAACGTTCCCTTTGATAGAACAGTTTTGAAACACTCCTTTTGAAGAATCTGCAAGTGTTTATTCGGAGCACCTTGAGGCCTATGTTGGAAAAGGAAATATCTTCACATAAAAACTAGAGAGAAGGATTCTCAGAAACTTCTTTGTGATGAGTTCATTCAACTCACAGTGTTGAACCTACCAATTGATAGAGAAGTTTGGAAACACTCTTTTTGTAGAATCTGCAAGGGGATATTTGGAGCCGTTTGAGGCCTATGCTGGAAAAGGAAATATCTTCACATAAAAACTGAACAGAAGCATTCTCAGAAACTTCTTTGTGTTGAGTGCATTCAACTCGCAGACTTGAACTTACCTATAGAAAGAGCAGTTTTGAAACACTCCTTTTGTAGAATCTGCAAGTGTTTATTTGGAGCACTTTGAGGCCTATGTTGGAAAAGGAAAGAACTTCATATAGAAACTAGACGGAAGCATTCTCAGAAACTTCTTTGTGATGAGTGCATTCAACTCACAGAATTGAAGCTTCCTTTCGAAAGAGCAGTTTGGAAACACTCTTCTTATAGAATCTGCAAGTGGATATTTGGAGCGCTTTGTGACCTATGCTGGGAAATGAAATCTCTTCACCTAAAAACTAGACGGAAGCATTCTGAGAATCTTCTTTGTGATGAGTGCATTCAACTCACAGACTTCAACGTTCCTTTTGATAGAACAGTTTTGAAACACTCCTTTTGTAGAATCTGCAAGTGTTTATTCGGAGCACCTTGAGGCCTATGTTGGAAAAGGAAATATCTTCACATAAAAACTAGAGAGAAGGATTCTCAGAAACTTCTTTGTGATGAGTTCATTCAACTCACACAGTTGAACCTACCAATTGATAGAGAAGTTTGGAAACACTCTTTTTGTAGAATCTGCAAGTGGATATTTGGAGCCGTTTGAGGCCTATGCTGGAAAAGGAAATATCTTCACATAAAAACTGAACAGAAGCATTCTCAGAAACTTCTTTGTGTTGAGTGCATTCAACTCGCAGACTTGAACTTACCTATAGAAAGAGCAGTTTTGAAACACTCCTTTTGTAGAATCTGCAAGTGTTTATTTGGAGCACTTTGAGGCCTATGTTGGAAAAGGAAAGATTTTCATATAGAAACTAGACGGAAGCATTCTCAGAAATTTCTTTGTGATGAGTGCATTCAACTCACAGAATTGAAGCTTCCTTTCAAAAGAGCAGTTTGGAAACACTCTTCTTATAGAATCTGCAAGTGGATATTTGGAGCGCTTTGTGGCCTATGCTGGGAAATGAAATCTCTTCACCTAAAAACTAGACGGAAGCATTCTGAGATTCTTCTTTGTGATGAGTGCATTCAACTCACAGACTTCAACGTTCCTTTTGATAGAACAGTTTTGAAACACTCCTTTTGTAGAATCTGCAACTGTTTATTCGGAGCACCTTGAGGCCTATGTTGGAAAAGGAAATATCTTCACATAAAAACTGAACAGAAGCATTCTCAGAAACTTCTTTGTGTTGAGTGCATTCAACTCACAGACTTGAACTTACCTATAGGAAGAGCAGTTTTGAAACACTCTTTTGGTAAAATCTGCAAGTGGTTATTTGGAGCACTTCGAGGCCTGTGCTGGGATATGGAATATCTTCACCTAAAAACTACAGAGAAGCATTCTCAGAAAGTTCTTCACGATGCATTCATTCAACTCACAGAGTTGTACCTTCCTTTTGATAGAAGAGTTTTGAAACACTCTTTTTGTAGAATCTGCAAGTGTTTATTTGGAGCGCTTTGAGGCCTATGTTGGAAAAGGAAATATCTTCACATAAAAACTAGACAGAAGCATTCTCAGAAACTTCTTTGTGATGAGTGCACTCTACTCACAGTGTTGAAGCTTGCTTTTGATAGAGCAGTTTTGAAACACTCTTTTGGTAGAATCTGCAAGTGGATACTTGGAGCGCTTTGAGGCCTATGCTGGAAAAGGAAATGTCTTCACATAAAAACTAGACAGAAGCATTCCAGGAAACTTCTGTATGATAAGTGCATTCAACTCACAGACTTGAACGTTCCTTTTGATAGAACTCTTTTGAAACACTCCTTTTGTAGAATTTGCAAGTGTTTATTTGGAGCGCTTTGAGGCCTCAGCTGGAAAAGGAAATATCTTCACCTAAGAACTAGACAGAAGCATTCTCAGAAACTTCTTTCTGATGAGTGCATTCAACACACAGACTTGAACCTTGCTTTTGAAAGAGCAGCTTTGAAACACTCTTTTCGTAGAATCTGCAAGTGGATATTTGGAGCGCTTTGAGGCCTATGCTGGGAAATGAAATCTCTTCACCTAAAAACTAGACAGAAGCATTCTGAGAAACTTCTGTGTGATGAGTGCATTCAACTCACAGACTTGAACGTTCCCTTTGATAGAACAGTTTTGAAACACTCCTTTTGTAGAATCTGCAAGTGTTTATTCAGAGCACCTTGAGGCCTATGCTGGAAAAGGAAATATCTTCACATAAAAACTGAACAGAAGCATTCTGAGAAACTTCTTTGTGTTGAGTGCATTCAACTCACAGACTTGAACTTACCTACAGAAAGAGCAGTTTTGAAACACTCTTTTGGTAAAATCTGCAAGTGGTTATTTGGAGCACTTCGAGGCCTGTGCTGGGATATGGAATATCTTCACCTAAAAACTACAGGGAAGCATTCTTAGAAAGTTCTTCATGATGCATTCATTTAACTCACAGAGTGGAACCTTCCTTTTGATAGAACAGATTTGAAACACTCTTTTTGTAGAATCTGCAAGAAGATATTTGGAGTGTTTTGAGGCCTATGCTGGAAATGGAAATATCTTCACATAAAAACTAGACAGAAGCATTCTCAGAAACTTCTGTGTGATGAGTGCGTTCAACTCCCAGACCTGAACGTTCCTCTCGAAAGAGCAGTTTTGAAACACTCCTTTTGTAGAATCTGCAAGTGTTTATTTGGAGCTCTTTGAGGCCTATGTTGGAAAAAGAAATATCTTCACATAAAAACTGGACAGAAGCATTCTCAGAAACTTCTTTGTGATGAGTGCATTCTACTCACAGTGTTGAAGCTTGCTTTTGATAGAGCAGTTTTGAAACACTCTTTTGGTAGAATCTGCAAGTGGATATTTGGAGCGCTTTGAGGCCTATGCTGGAAAAGGAAATGTCTTCACATAAAAACTAGACAGAAGCATTCCAGGAAACTTCTGTATGATAAGTGCATTCAACTCACAGACTTGAACGTTCCTTTTGATAGAACTCTTTTGAAACACTCCTTTTGTAGAATTTGCAAGTGTTTATTGGGAGCGCTTTGAGGCCTCAGCTGAAAAAGGAAATATCTTCACGTAAGAACTAGACAGAAGCATTCTCAGAAACTTCTTTCCGATGAGTGCATTCAACACACAGACTTGAACCTTGCTTTTGAAAGAGCAGCTTTGAAACACTCTTTTCGTAGAATCTGCAAGTGGATATTTGGAGCGCTTTGAGGCCTATGCTGGGAAATGAAATCTCTTCACCTAAAAACTAGACAGAAGCATTCTGAGAAACTTCTGTGTGATGAGTGCATTCAACTCACAGACTTGAACGTTCCCTTTGATAGAACAGTTTTGAAACACTCCTTTTGTAGAATCTGCAAGTGTTTATTCGGAGCACCTTGAGGCCTATGTTGGAAAAGGAAATATCTTCACATAAAAACTAGAGAGAAGGATTCTCAGAAACTTCTTTGTGATGAGTTCATTCAACTCACAGTGTTGAACCTACCAATTGATAGAGAAGTTTGGAAACACTCTTTTTGTAGAATCTGCAAGGGGATATTTGGAGCCGTTTGAGGCCTATGCTGGAAAAGGAAATATCTTCACATAAAAACTGAACAGAAGCATTCTCAGAAACTTCTTTGTGTTGAGTGCATTCAACTCGCAGACTTGAACTTACCTATAGAAAGAGCAGTTTTGAAACACTCCTTTTGTAGAATCTGCAAGTGTTTATTTGGAGCACTTTGAGGCCTATGTTGGAAAAGGAAAGATCTTCATATAGAAACTAGACGGAAGCATTCTCAGAAACTTCTTTGTGATGAGTGCATTCAACTCACAGAATTGAAGCTTCCCTTCGAAAGAGCAGTTTGGAAACACTCTTCTTATAGAATCTGCAAGTGGATATTTGGAGCGCTTTGTGGCCTATGCTGGGAAATGAAATCTCTTCACCTAAAAACTAGACGGAAGCATTCTGAGAATCTTCTTTGTGATGAGTGCATTCAACTCACAGACTTCAACGTTCCTTTTGATAGAACAGTTTTGAAACACTCCTTTTGTAGAATCTGCAAGTGTTTACTCGGAGCACCTTGAGGCCTATGTTGGAAAAGGAAATATCTTCACATAAAAACTAGAGAGAAGGATTCTCAGAAACTTCTTTGTGATGAGTTCATTCAACTCACAGAGTTGAAACTACCAATTGATAGAGAAGTTTGGAAACACTCTTTTTGTAGAATCTGCAAGTGGATATTTGGAGCCGTTTGAGGCCTATGCTGGAAAAGGAAATATCTTCACATAAAAACTGAACAGAAGCATTCTCAGAAACTTCTTTGTGTTGAGTGCATTCAACTCACAGACTTGAACTTACCTGTAGAAAGGGCAGTTTTGAAACACTCTTTTGGTAAAATCTGCAAGTGGTTATTTGGAGCACTTCGAGGCCTGTGCTGGGATATGGAATATCTTCACCTAAAAACTACAGAGAAGCATTCTCAGAAAGTTCTTCAGGATGCATTCATTCAACTCACAGAGTTGAACCTTCCTTTTGATAGAAGAGTTTTGAAACACTCTTTTTGTAGAATCTGCAAGAGGATATTTGGAGCGTTTTGAGGCCTATGCTGGAAAAGGAAATATCTTCACATAAAAACTAGACAGAAGCATTCTCAGAAACTTCTGTGTGATGAGTGCATTCAACTCACAGACTTGAACTTTCCTCTCGAAAGAGCAGTTTTGAAACACTCCTTTTGTAGAATCTGCAAGTGTTTATTTGGAGCGCTTTGAGGCCTATGTTGGAAAAGGAAATATCTTCACATAAAAACTAGACAGAAGCATTCTCAGAAACTTCTTTGTGATGAGTGCACTCTACTCACAGTGTTGAAGCTTGCTTTTGATAGAGCAGTTTTGAAACACTCTTTTGGTAGAATCTGCAAGTGGATATTTGGAGCGCTTTGAGGCCTATGCTGGAAAAGGAAATGTCTTCACATAAAAACTAGACAGAAGCATTCCAGGAAACTTCTGTATGATAAGTGCATTCAACTCACAGACTTGAACGTTCCTTTTGATAGAACTCTTTTGAAACACTCCTTTTGTAGAATTTGCAAGTGTTTATTTGGAGCGCTTTGAGGCCTCAGCTGGAAAAGGAAATATCTTCACGTAAGAACTAGACAGAAGCATTCTCAGAAACTTCTTTCCGATGAGTGCATTCAACACACAGACTTGAACCTTGCTTTTGAAAGAGCAGCTTTGAAACACTCTTTTCGTAGAATCTGCAAGTGGATATTTGGAGCGCTTTGAGGCCTATGCTGGGAAATGAAATCTCTTCACCTAAAAACTAGACAGAAGCATTCTGAGAAACTTCTGTGTGATGAGTGCATTCAACTCACAGACTTGAACGTTCCCTTTGATAGAACAGTTTTGAAACACTCCTTTTGTAGAATCTGCAAGTGTTTATTCGGAGCACCTTGAGGCCTATGTTGGAAAAGGAAATATCTTCACATAAAAACTAGACAGAAGGATTCTCAGAAACTTCTTTGTGATGAGTTCATTCAACTCACAGTGTTGAACCTACCAATTGATAGAGAAGTTTGGAAACACTCTTTTTGTAGAATCTGCAAGGGGATATTTGGAGCCGTTTGAGGCCTATGCTGGAAAAGGAAATATCTTCACATAAAAACTGAACAGAAGCATTCTCAGAAACTTCTTTGTGTTGAGTGCATTCAACTCGCAGACTTGAACTTACCTATAGAAAGAGCAGTTTTGAAACACTCCTTTTGTAGAATCTGCAAGTGTTTATTTGGAGCACTTTCAGGCCTATGTTGGAAAAGGAAAGATCTTCATATAGAAACTAGACGGAAGCATTCTCAGAAACTTCTTTGTGATGAGTGCATTCAACTCACAGAATTGAAGCTTCCTTTCGAAAGAGCAGTTTGGAAACACTCTTCTTATAGAATCTGCAAGTGGATATTTGGAGCGCTTTGTGGCCTATGCTGGGAAATGAAATCTCTTCACCTAAAAACTAGACGGAAGCATTCTGAGACTCTTCTTTGTGATGAGTGCATTCAATTCACAGACTTCAACGTTCCTTTTGATAGAACAGTTTTGAAACACTCCTTTTGTAGAATCTGCAAGTGTTTATTCCGAGCACCTTGAGGCCTATGTTGGAAAAGGAAATATCTTCACATAAAAACTAGAGAGAAGGATTCTCAGAAACTTCTTTGTGATGAGTTCATTCAACTCACAGAGTTGAACCTACCAATTGATAGAGAAGTTTGGAAACACTCTTTTTGTAGAATCTGCAAGTGGATATTTGGAGCCGTTTGAGGGCTATGCTGGAAAAGGAAATATCTTCACATAAAAACTGAACAGAAGCATTCTCAGAAACTTCTTTGTGTTGAGTGCATTCAACTCACAGACTTGAACTTACCTGTAGAAAGAGCAGTTCTGAAACACTCTTTTGGTAAAATCTGCAAGTGGTTATTTGGAGCACTTCGAGGCCTGTGCTGGGATATGGAATATCTTCACCTAAAAACTACAGAGAAGCATTCTCAGAAAGTTCTTCAGGATGCATTCATTCAACTCACAGAGTTGAACCTTCCTTTTGATAGAAGAGTTTTGAAACACTCTTTTTGTAGAATCTGCAAGAGGATATTTGGAGCGTTTTGAGGCCTATGCTGGAAAAGGAAATATCTTCACATAAAAACTAGACAGAAGCATTCTCAGAAACTTCTGTGTGATGAGTGCATTCAACTCACAGACTTGAACTTTCCTCTCGAAAGAGCAGTTTTGAAACACTCCTTTTGTAGAATCTGCAAGTGTTTATTTGGAGCGCTTTGAGGCCTATGTTGGAAAAGGAAATATCTTCACATAAAAACTAGACAGAAGCATTCTCAGAAACTTCTTTGTGATGAGTGCACTCTACTCACAGTGTTGAAGCTTGCTTTTGATAGAGCAGTTTTGAAACACTCTTTTGGTAGAATCTGCAAGTGGATATTTGGAGCGCTTTGAGGCCTATGCTGGAAAAGGAAATGTCTTCACATAAAAACTAGACAGAAGCATTCCAGGAAACTTCTGTATGATAAGTGCATTCAACTCACTGACTTGAACGTTCCTTTTGATAGAACTCTTTTGAAACACTCCTTTTGTAGAATTTGCAAGTGTTTATTTGGAGCGCTTTGAGGCCTCAGCTGGAAAAGGAAATATCTTCACGTAAGAACTAGACAGAAGCATTCTCAGAAACTTCTTTCCGATGAGTGCATTCAACACACAGACTTGAACCTTGCTTTTGAAAGAGCAGCTTTGAAACACTCTTTTCGTAGAATCTGCAAGTGGATATTTGGAGCGCTTTGAGGCCTATGCTGGGAAATGAAATCTCTTCACCTAAAAACTAGACAGAAGCATTCTGAGAAACTTCTGTGTGATGAGTGCATTCAACTCACAGACTTGAACGTTCCCTTTGATAGAACAGTTTTGAAACACTCCTTTTGTAGAATCTGCAAGTGTTTATTCGGAGCACCTTGAGGCCTATGTTGGAAAAGGAAATATCTTCACATAAAAACTAGACAGAAGGATTCTCAGAAACTTCTTTGTGATGAGTTCATTCAACTCACAGTGTTGAACCTACCAATTGATAGAGAAGTTTGGAAACACTCTTTTTGTAGAATCTGCAAGGGGATATTTGGAGCCGTTTGAGGCCTATGCTGGAAAAGGAAATATCTTCACATAAAAACTGAACAGAAGCATTCTCAGAAACTTCTTTGTGTTGAGTGCATTCAACTCGCAGACTTGAACTTACCTATAGAAAGAGCAGTTTTGAAACACTCCTTTTGTAGAATCTGCAAGTGTTTATTTGGAGCACTTTCAGGCCTATGTTGGAAAAGGAAAGATCTTCATATAGAAACTAGACGGAAGCATTCTCAGAAACTTCTTTGTGATGAGTGCATTCAACTCACAGAATTGAAGCTTCCTTTCGAAAGAGCAGTTTGGAAACACTCTTCTTATAGAATCTGCAAGTGGATATTTGGAGCGCTTTGTGGCCTATGCTGGGAAATGAAATCTCTTCACCTAAAAACTAGACGGAAGCATTCTGAGACTCTTCTTTGTGATGAGTGCATTCAATTCACAGACTTCAACGTTCCTTTTGATAGAACAGTTTTGAAACACTCCTTTTGTAGAATCTGCAAGTGTTTATTCCGAGCACCTTGAGGCCTATGTTGGAAAAGGAAATATCTTCACATAAAAACTAGAGAGAAGGATTCTCAGAAACTTCTTTGTGATGAGTTCATTCAACTCACAGAGTTGAACCTACCAATTGATAGAGAAGTTTGGAAACACTCTTTTTGTAGAATCTGCAAGTGGATATTTGGAGCCGTTTGAGGGCTATGCTGGAAAAGGAAATATCTTCACATAAAAACTGAACAGAAGCATTCTCAGAAACTTCTTTGTGTTGAGTGCATTCAACTCACAGACTTGAACTTACCTGTAGAAAGAGCAGTTCTGAAACACTCTTTTGGTAAAATCTGCAAGTGGTTATTTGGAGCACTTCGAGGCCTGTGCTGGGATATGGAATATCTTCACCTAAAAACTACAGAGAAGCATTCTCAGAGAGTTCTTCAGGATGCATTCATTCAACTCACAGAGTTGAACCTTCCTTTTGATAGAAGAGTTTTGAAACACTCTTTTTGTAGAATCTGCAAGAGGATATTTGGAGCGTTTTGAGGCCTATGCTGGAAAAGGAAATATCTTCACATAAAAACTAGACAGAAGCATTCTCAGAAACTTCTGTGTGATGAGTGCATTCAACTCACAGACTTGAACGTTCCTCTCGAAAGAGCAGTTTTGAAACACTCCTTTTGTAGAATCTGCAAGTGTTTATTTGGAGCGCTTTGAGGCCTATGCTGGAAAAGGAAATGTCTTCACATAAAAACTAGACAGAAGCATTCCAGGAAACTTCTGTATGACAAGTGCATTCAAATCACAGCCTTGAACGTTCCTTTTGATAGAACTCTTTTGAAACACTCCTTTTGTAGAATTTGCAAGTGTTTATTTGGAGCGCTTTGAGGCCTCAGCTGGAAAAGGAAATATCTTCACGTAAGAACTAGACAGAAGCATTCTCAGAAACTTCTTTCTGATGAGTGCATTCAACACACAGACTTGAACCTTGCTTTTGAAAGAGCAGCTTTGAAACACTCTTTTCGTAGAATCTGCAAGTGGATATTTGGAGCGCTTTGAGGCCTATGCTGGGAAATGAAATCTCTTCACCTAAAAACTAGACAGAAGCATTCTGAGAAACTTCTGTGTGATGAGTGCATTCAACTCACAGACTTGAACGTTCCCTTTGATAGAATAGTTTTGAAACACTCCTTTTGTAGAATCTGCAAGTGTTTATTCGGAGCACCTTGAGGCCTATGTTGGAAAAGGAAATATCTTCACATAAAAACTAGAGAGAAGGATTCTCAGAAACTTCTTTGTGATGAGTTCATTCATCTCACAGTGTTGAACCTACCAATTGATAGAGAAGTTTGGAAACACTCTTTTTGTAGAATCTGCAAGGGGATATTTGGAGCCGTTTGAGGCCTATGCTGGAAAAGGAAATATCTTCACATAAAAACTGAACAGAAGCATTCTCAGAAACTTCTTTGTGTTGAGTGCATTCAACTCGCGGACTTGAACTTACCTATAGAAAGAGCAGTTTTGAAACACTCCTTTTGTAGAATCTACAAGTGTTTATTTGGAGCACTTTGAGGCCTATGTTGGAAAAGGAAAGATCTTCATATAGAAACTAGACGGAAGCATTCTCAGAAACTTCTTTGTGATGAGTGCATTCAACTCACAGAATTGAAGCTTCCTTTCAAAAGAGCAGTTTGGAAACACTCTTCTTATAGAATCTGCAAGTGGATATTTGGAGCGCTTTGTGGCCTATGCTGGGAAATGAAATCTCTTCACCTAAAAACTAGACGGAAGCATTCTGAGAATCTTCTTTGTGATGAGTACATTCAACTCACAGACTTCAACGTTCCTTTTGATAGAACAGTTTTGAAACACTTCTTTTGTAGAATCTGCAAGTGTTTATTCGGAGCACCTTGAGGCCTATGTTGGAAAAGGAAATATCTTCACATAAAAACTGAACAGAAGCATTCTCAGAAACTTCTTTGTGTTGAGTGCATTCAACACACAGACTTGAACTTACCTATAGGAAGAGCAGTTTTGAAACACTCTTTTGGTAAAATCTGCAAGTGGTTATTTGGTGCACTTCGAGGCCTGTGCTGGGATATGGAATACCTTCACCTAAAAACTACAGAGAAGCATTCTCAGAAAGTTCTTCACGATGCATTCATTCAACTCACAGAGTTGAACCTTCCTTTTGATAGAAGAGTATTGAAACACTCTTTTTGTAGAATCTGCAAGTGTTTATTTGGAGCGCTTTGAGGCCTATGTTGGAAAAGGAAATATCTTCACATAAAAACTAGACAGAAGCGTTCTCAGAAACTTCTTTGTGATGAGTGCATTCTACTCACAGTGTTGAAGCTTGCTTTTGACAGAGCAGTTTTGATACACTCTTTTGGTAGAATCTGCAAGTGGATACTTGGAGCGCTTTGAGGCCTATGCTGGAAAAGGAAATGTCTTCACATAAAAACTAGACAGAAGCATTCCAGGAAACTTCTGTATGATAAGTGCATTCAACTCACAGACTTGAACGTTCCTTTTGATAGAACTCTTTTGAAACACTCCTTTTGTAGAATTTGCAAGTGTTTATTTGGAGCGCTTTGAGGCCTCAGCTGGAAAAGGAAATATCTTCACCTAAGAACTAGACAGAAGCATTCTCAGAAACTTCTTTCTGATGAGTGCATTCAACACACAGACTTGAACCTTGCTTTTGAAAGAGCAGCTTTGAAACACTCTTTTCGTAGAATCTGCAAGTGGATATTTGGAGCGCTTTGAGGCCTATGCTGGGAAATGAAATCTCTTCACCTAAAAACTAGACAGAAGCATTCTGAGAAACTTCTGTGTGATGAGTGCATTCAACTCACAGACTTGAACGTTCCCTTTGATAGAACAGTTTTGAAACACTCCTTTTGTAGAATCTGCAAGTGTTTATTCAGAGCACCTTGAGGCCTATGATGGAAAAGGAAATATCTTCACATAAAAACTGAACAGAAGCATTCTGAGAAACTTCTTTGTGTTGAGTGCATTCACCTCACAGACTTGAACTTACCTACAGAAAGAGCAGTTTTGAAACACTCTTTTGGTAAAATCTGCAAGTGGTTATTTGGAGCACTTCGAGGCCTGTGCTGGGATATGGAATATCTTCACCTAAAAACTACAGAGAAGCATTCTTAGAAAGTTCTTCATGATGCATTCATTTAACTCACGGAGTGGAACCTTCCTTTTGATAGAACAGATTTGAAACACTCTTTTTGTAGAATCTGCAAGAAGATATTTGGAGTGTTTTGAGGCCTATGCTGGAAATGGAAATATCTTCACATAAAAACTAGACAGAAGCATTCTCAGAAACTTCTGTGTGATGAGTGCATTCAACTCCCAGACTTGAACGTTCCTCTCAAAAGAGCAGTTTTGAAACACTCCTTTTGTAGAATCTGCAAGTGTTTATTTGGAGCTCTTTGAGGCCTATGTTGGAAAAAGAAATATCTTCACATAAAAACTGGACAGAAGCATTCTCAGAAACTTCTTTGTGATGAGTGCATTCTACTCAGAGTGTTGAAGCTTGCTTTTGATAGAGCAGTTTTGAAACACTCTTTTGGTAGAATCTGCAAGTGGATATTTGGAGCGCTTTGAGGCCTATGCTGGAAAAGGAAATGTCTTCACATAAAAACTAGACAGAAGCATTCCAGGAAACTTCTGTATGATAAGTGCATTCAACTCACAGACTTGAACGTTCCTTTTGATAGAACTCTTTTGAAACACTCCTTTTGTAGAATTTGCAAGTGTTTATTTGGAGCGCTTTGAGGCCTCAGCTGGAAAAGTAAATATCTTCACGTAAGAACTAGACAGAAGCATTCTCAGAAACTTCTTTCCGATGAGTGCATTCAACACACAGACTTGAACCTTGCTTTTGAAAGAGCAGCTTTGAAACACTCTTTTCGTAGAATCTGCAAGTGGATATTTGGAGCGCTTTGAGGCCTATGCTGGGAAATGAAATCTCTTCTCCTAAAAACTGAACAGAAGCATTCTCAGAAACTTCTTTGTGTTGAGTGCATTCAACTCACAGACTTGAACTTACCTATAGAAAGAGCAGTTTTGAAACACTCTTTTGGTAAAATCTGCAAGTGGTTATTTGGAGCACTTCGAGGCCTGTGCTGGGATATGGAATATCTTCACCTAAAAACTACAGAGAAGCATTCTCAGAAAGTTCTTCAGGATGCATTCATTCAACTCACAGAGTTGAACCTTCCTTTTGATAGAAGAGTTTTGAAACACTCTTTTTGTAGAAACTGCAAGAGGATATTTGGAGCGTTTTGAGGCCTATGCTGGAAAAGGAAATATCTTCACATAAAAACTAGACAGAAGCATTCTCAGAAACTTCTGTGTGATGAGTGCATTCAACTCACAGACTTGAACGTTCCTCTCAAAAGAGCAGTTTTTAAACACTCCTTTTGTAGAATCTGGAAGTGTTTATTTGGAGCGCTTTGAGGCCTATGTTGGAAAAGGAAATATCTTCACATAAAAACTAGACAGAAGCATTCTCAGAAACTTCTTTGTGATGAGTGCACTCTACTCACAGTGTTGAAGCTTGCTTTTGATAGAGCAGTTTTGAAACACTCTTTTGGTAGAATCTGCAAGTGGATACTTGGAGCTCTTTGAGGCCTATGCTGGAAAAGGAAATGTCTTCACATAAAAACTAGACAGAAGCATTCCAGGAAACTTCTGTATGATAAGTGCATTCAACTCACAGACTTGAACGTTCCTTTTGATAGAACTCTTTTGAAACACTCCTTTTGTAGAATTTGCAAGTGTTTATTGGGAGCGCTTTGAGGCCTCAGCTGGAAAAGGAAATATCTTCACGTAAGAACTAGACAGAAGAATTCTCAGAAACTTCTTTCTGATGAGTGCATTCAACACACAGACTTGAACCTTGCTTTTGAAAGAGCACCCTTGAAACACTCTTTTCGTAGAATCTGCAAGTGGATATTTGGAGCGCTTTGAGGCCTATGCTGGGAAATGAAATCTCTTCACCTAAAAACTAGACAGAAGCATTCTGCGAAACTTCTGTGTGATGAGTGCATTCAACTCACAGACTTGAACGTTCCCTTTGATAGAACAGTTTTGAAACACTCCTTTTGTAGAATCTGCAAGTGTTTATTCAGAGCACCTTGAGGCCTATGCTGGAAATGGAAATATCTTCACATAAAAACTGAACAGAAGCATTCTGAGAAACTTCTTTGTGTTGAGTGCATTCACCTCACAGACTTGAACTTACCTACAGAAAGAGCAGTTTTGAAACACTCTTTTGGTAAAATCTGCAAGTGGTTATTTGGAGCACTTCGAGGCCTGTGCTGGGATATGGAATATCTTCACCTAAAAACTACAGAGAAGCATTCTTAGAAAGTTCTTCATGATGCATTCATTTAACTCACAGAGTGGAACCTTCCTTTTGATAGAACAGATTTGAAACACTCTTTTTGTAGAATCTGCAAGAAGATATTTGGAGTGTTTTGAGGCCTATGCTGGAAATGGAAATATCTTCACATAAAAACTAGACAGAAGCATTCTCAGAAACTTCTGTGTGATGAGTGCATTCAACTCCCAGACTTGAACGTTCCTCTCAAAAGAGCAGTTTTGAAACACTCCTTTTGTAGGATCTGCAAGTGTTTATTTGGAGCTCTTTCAGGCCTATGTTGGAAAAAGAAATATCTTCACATAAAAACTGGACAGAAGCATTCTCAGAAACTTCTTTGTGATGAGTGCATTCTACTCACAGTGTTGAAGCTTGCTTTTGATAGAGCAGTTTTGAAACACTCTTTTGCTAGAATCTGCAAGTGGATATTTGGAGCGCTTTGAGGCCTATGCTGGAAAAGGAAATGTCTTCACATAAAAACTAGACAGAAGCATTCCAGGAAACTTCTGTATGATAAGTGCATTCAACTCACAGACTTGAACGTTCCTTTTGATAGAACTCTTTTGAAACACTCCTTTTGTAGAATTTGCAAGTGTTTATTTGGAGCGCTTTGAGGCCTCAGCTGGAAAAGGAAATATCTTCACGTAAGAACTAGACAGAAGCATTCTCAGAAACTTCTTTCTGATGAGTGCATTCAACACACAGACTTGAACCTTGCTTTTGAAAGAGCAGCTTTGAAACACTCTTTTTGTAGAATCTGCAAGTGGATATTTGGAGCGCTTTGAGGCCTATGCTGGGAAATGAAATCTCTTCACCTAAAAACTGAACAGAAGCATTCTCAGAAACTTCTTTGTGTTGAGTGCATTCAACTCACAGACTTGAACTTACCTATAGAAAGAGCAGTTTTGAAACACTCTTTTGGTAAAATCTGCAAGTGGTTATTTGGAGCACTTCGAGGCCTGTGCTGGGATATGGAATATCTTCACCTAAAAACTACAGAGAAGCATTCTCAGAAAGTTCTTCAGGATGCATTCATTCAACTCACAGAGTTGAACCTTCCTTTTGATAGAAGAGTTTTGAAACACTCTTTTTGTAGAATCTGCAAGAGGATATTTGGAGCGTTTTGAGGCCTATGCTGGAAAAGGAAATATCCTCACATAAAAACTAGACAGAAGCATTCTCAGAAACTTCTGTGTGATGAGTGCATTCAACTCACAGACTGGAACGTTCCTCTCGAAAGAGCAGTTTTGAAACACTCCTTTTGTAGAATCTGCAAGTGTTTATTTGGAGCGCTTTGAGGCCTATGTTGGAAAAGGAAATATCTTCACATAAAAACTAGACAGAAGCATTCTCAGAAACTTCTTTGTGATGAGTGCACTCTACTCACAGTGTTGAAGCTTGCTTTTGATAGAGCAGTTTTGAAACACTCTTTTGGTAGAATCTGCAAGTGGATACTTGGAGCGCTTTGAGGCCTATGCTGGAAAAGGAAATGTCTTCACATAAAAACTAGACAGAAGCATTCCAGGAAACTTCTGTATGATAAGTGCATTCAACTCACAGACTTGAACGTTCCTTTTGATAGAACTCTTTTGAAACACTCCTTTTGTAGAATTTGCAAGTGTTTATTGGGAGCGCTTTGAGGCCTCAGCTGGAAAAGGAAATATCTTCACGTAAGAACTAGACAGAAGCATTCTCAGAAACTTCTTTCTGATGAGTGCATTCAACACACAGACTTGAACCTTGCTTTTGAAAGAGCAGCTTTGAAACACTCTTTTCGTAGAATCTGCAAGTGGATATTTGGAGCGCTTTGAGGCCTATGCTGGGAAATGAAATCTCTTCACCTAAAAACTAGACAGAAGCATTCTGAGAAACTTCTGTGTGATGAGTGCATTCAACTCACAGACTTGAACGTTCCCTTTGATAGAATAGTTTTGAAACACTCCTTTTGTAGAATCTGCAAGTGTTTATTCGGAGCACCTTGAGGCCTATGTTGGAAAAGGAAATATCTTCACATAAAAACTAGAGAGAAGGATTCTCAGAAACTTCTTTGTGATGAGTTCATTCATCTCACAGTGTTGAACCTACCAATTGATAGAGAAGTTTGGAAACACTCTTTTTGTAGAATCTGCAAGGGGATATTTGGAGCCGTTTGAGGCCTATGCTGGAAAAGGAAATATCTTCACATAAAAACTGAACAGAAGCATTCTCAGAAACTTCTTTGTGTTGAGTGCATTCAACTCGCGGACTTGAACTTACCTATAGAAAGAGCAGTTTTGAAACACTCCTTTTGTAGAATCTACAAGTGTTTATTTGGAGCACTTTGAGGCCTATGTTGGAAAAGGAAAGATCTTCATATAGAAACTAGACGGAAGCATTCTCAGAAACTTCTTTGTGATGAGTGCATTCAACTCACAGAATTGAAGCTTCCTTTCAAAAGAGCAGTTTGGAAACACTCTTCTTATAGAATCTGCAAGTGGATATTTGGAGCGCTTTGTGGCCTATGCTGGGAAATGAAATCTCTTCACCTAAAAACTAGACGGAAGCATTCTGAGAATCTTCTTTGTGATGAGTACATTCAACTCACAGACTTCAACGTTCCTTTTGATAGAACAGTTTTGAAACACTTCTTTTGTAGAATCTGCAAGTGTTTATTCGGAGCACCTTGAGGCCTATGTTGGAAAAGGAAATATCTTCACATAAAAACTGAACAGAAGCATTCTCAGAAACTTCTTTGTGTTGAGTGCATTCAACACACAGACTTGAACTTACCTATAGGAAGAGCAGTTTTGAAACACTCTTTTGGTAAAATCTGCAAGTGGTTATTTGGAGCACTTCGAGGCCTGTGCTGGGATATGGAATACCTTCACCTAAAAACTACAGAGAAGCATTCTCAGAAAGTTCTTCACGATGCATTCATTCAACTCACAGAGTTGAACCTTCCTTTTGATAGAAGAGTATTGAAACACTCTTTTTGTAGAATCTGCAAGTGTTTATTTGGAGCGCTTTGAGGCCTATGTTGGAAAAGGAAATATCTTCACATAAAAACTAGACAGAAGCGTTCTCAGAAACTTCTTTGTGATGAGTGCATTCTACTCACAGTGTTGAAGCTTGCTTTTGACAGAGCAGTTTTGATACACTCTTTTGGTAGAATCTGCAAGTGGATACTTGGAGCGCTTTGAGGCCTATGCTGGAAAAGGAAATGTCTTCACATAAAAACTAGACAGAAGCATTCCAGGAAACTTCTGTATGATAAGTGCATTCAACTCACAGACTTGAACGTTCCTTTTGATAGAACTCTTTTGAAACACTCCTTTTGTAGAATTTGCAAGTGTTTATTTGGAGCGCTTTGAGGCCTCAGCTGGAAAAGGAAATATCTTCACCTAAGAACTAGACAGAAGCATTCTCAGAAACTTCTTTCTGATGAGTGCATTCAACACACAGACTTGAACCTTGCTTTTGAAAGAGCAGCTTTGAAACACTCTTTTCGTAGAATCTGCAAGTGGATATTTGGAGCGCTTTGAGGCCTATGCTGGGAAATGAAATCTCTTCACCTAAAAACTAGACAGAAGCATTCTGAGAAACTTCTGTGTGATGAGTGCATTCAACTCACAGACTTGAACGTTCCCTTTGATAGAACAGTTTTGAAACACTCCTTTTGTAGAATCTGCAAGTGTTTATTCAGAGCACCTTGAGGCCTATGATGGAAAAGGAAATATCTTCACATAAAAACTGAACAGAAGCATTCTGAGAAACTTCTTTGTGTTGAGTGCATTCACCTCACAGACTTGAACTTACCTACAGAAAGAGCAGTTTTGAAACACTCTTTTGGTAAAATCTGCAAGTGGTTATTTGGAGCACTTCGAGGCCTGTGCTGGGATATGGAATATCTTCACCTAAAAACTACAGAGAAGCATTCTTAGAAAGTTCTTCATGATGCATTCATTTAACTCACGGAGTGGAACCTTCCTTTTGATAGAACAGATTTGAAACACTCTTTTTGTAGAATCTGCAAGAAGATATTTGGAGTGTTTTGAGGCCTATGCTGGAAATGGAAATATCTTCACATAAAAACTAGACAGAAGCATTCTCAGAAACTTCTGTGTGATGAGTGCATTCAACTCCCAGACTTGAACGTTCCTCTCAAAAGAGCAGTTTTGAAACACTCCTTTTGTAGAATCTGCAAGTGTTTATTTGGAGCTCTTTGAGGCCTATGTTGGAAAAAGAAATATCTTCACATAAAAACTGGACAGAAGCATTCTCAGAAACTTCTTTGTGATGAGTGCATTCTACTCAGAGTGTTGAAGCTTGCTTTTGATAGAGCAGTTTTGAAACACTCTTTTGGTAGAATCTGCAAGTGGATATTTGGAGCGCTTTGAGGCCTATGCTGGAAAAGGAAATGTCTTCACATAAAAACTAGACAGAAGCATTCCAGGAAACTTCTGTATGATAAGTGCATTCAACTCACAGACTTGAACGTTCCTTTTGATAGAACTCTTTTGAAACACTCCTTTTGTAGAATTTGCAAGTGTTTATTTGGAGCGCTTTGAGGCCTCAGCTGGAAAAGTAAATATCTTCACGTAAGAACTAGACAGAAGCATTCTCAGAAACTTCTTTCCGATGAGTGCATTCAACACACAGACTTGAACCTTGCTTTTGAAAGAGCAGCTTTGAAACACTCTTTTCGTAGAATCTGCAAGTGGATATTTGGAGCGCTTTGAGGCCTATGCTGGGAAATGAAATCTCTTCTCCTAAAAACTGAACAGAAGCATTCTCAGAAACTTCTTTGTGTTGAGTGCATTCAACTCACAGACTTGAACTTACCTATAGAAAGAGCAGTTTTGAAACACTCTTTTGGTAAAATCTGCAAGTGGTTATTTGGAGCACTTCGAGGCCTGTGCTGGGATATGGAATATCTTCACCTAAAAACTACAGAGAAGCATTCTCAGAAAGTTCTTCAGGATGCATTCATTCAACTCACAGAGTTGAACCTTCCTTTTGATAGAAGAGTTTTGAAACACTCTTTTTGTAGAAACTGCAAGAGGATATTTGGAGCGTTTTGAGGCCTATGCTGGAAAAGGAAATATCTTCACATAAAAACTAGACAGAAGCATTCTCAGAAACTTCTGTGTGATGAGTGCATTCAACTCACAGACTTGAACGTTCCTCTCAAAAGAGCAGTTTTTAAACACTCCTTTTGTAGAATCTGGAAGTGTTTATTTGGAGCGCTTTGAGGCCTATGTTGGAAAAGGAAATATCTTCACATAAAAACTAGACAGAAGCATTCTCAGAAACTTCTTTGTGATGAGTGCACTCTACTCACAGTGTTGAAGCTTGCTTTTGATAGAGCAGTTTTGAAACACTCTTTTGGTAGAATCTGCAAGTGGATACTTGGAGCTCTTTGAGGCCTATGCTGGAAAAGGAAATGTCTTCACATAAAAACTAGACAGAAGCATTCCAGGAAACTTCTGTATGATAAGTGCATTCAACTCACAGACTTGAACGTTCCTTTTGATAGAACTCTTTTGAAACACTCCTTTTGTAGAATTTGCAAGTGTTTATTGGGAGCGCTTTGAGGCCTCAGCTGGAAAAGGAAATATCTTCACGTAAGAACTAGACAGAACAATTCTCAGAAACTTCTTTCTGATGAGTGCATTCAACACACAGACTTGAACCTTGCTTTTGAAAGAGCACCCTTGAAACACTCTTTTCGTAGAATCTGCAAGTGGATATTTGGAGCGCTTTGAGGCCTATGCTGGGAAATGAAATCTCTTCACCTAAAAACTAGACAGAAGCATTCTGCGAAACTTCTGTGTGATGAGTGCATTCAACTCACAGACTTGAACGTTCCCTTTGATAGAACAGTTTTGAAACACTCCTTTTGTAGAATCTGCAAGTGTTTATTCAGAGCACCTTGAGGCCTATGCTGGAAATGGAAATATCTTCACATAAAAACTGAACAGAAGCATTCTGAGAAACTTCTTTGTGTTGAGTGCATTCACCTCACAGACTTGAACTTACCTACAGAAAGAGCAGTTTTGAAACACTCTTTTGGTAAAATCTGCAAGTGGTTATTTGGAGCACTTCGAGGCCTGTGCTGGGATATGGAATATCTTCACCTAAAAACTACAGAGAAGCATTCTTAGAAAGTTCTTCATGATGCATTCATTTAACTCACAGAGTGGAACCTTCCTTTTGATAGAACAGATTTGAAACACTCTTTTTGTAGAATCTGCAAGAAGATATTTGGAGTGTTTTGAGGCCTATGCTGGAAATGGAAATATCTTCACATAAAAACTAGACAGAAGCATTCTCAGAAACTTCTGTGTGATGAGTGCATTCAACTCCCAGACTTGAACGTTCCTCTCAAAAGAGCAGTTTTGAAACACTCCTTTTGTAGGATCTGCAAGTGTTTATTTGGAGCTCTTTCAGGCCTATGTTGGAAAAAGAAATATCTTCACATAAAAACTGGACAGAAGCATTCTCAGAAACTTCTTTGTGATGAGTGCATTCTACTCACAGTGTTGAAGCTTGCTTTTGATAGAGCAGTTTTGAAACACTCTTTTGCTAGAATCTGCAAGTGGATATTTGGAGCGCTTTGAGGCCTATGCTGGAAAAGGAAATGTCTTCACATAAAAACTAGACAGAAGCATTCCAGGAAACTTCTGTATGATAAGTGCATTCAACTCACAGACTTGAACGTTCCTTTTGATAGAACTCTTTTGAAACACTCCTTTTGTAGAATTTGCAAGTGTTTATTTGGAGCGCTTTGAGGCCTCAGCTGGAAAAGGAAATATCTTCACGTAAGAACTAGACAGAAGCATTCTCAGAAACTTCTTTCTGATGAGTGCATTCAACACACAGACTTGAACCTTGCTTTTGAAAGAGCAGCTTTGAAACACTCTTTTCGTAGAATCTGCAAGTGGATATTTGGAGCGCTTTGAGGCCTATGCTGGGAAATGAAATCTCTTCACCTAAAAACTGAACAGAAGCATTCTCAGAAACTTCTTTGTGTTGAGTGCATTCAACTCACAGACTTGAACTTACCTATAGAAAGAGCAGTTTTGAAACACTCTTTTGGTAAAATCTGCAAGTGGTTATTTGGAGCACTTCGAGGCCTGTGCTGGGATATGGAATATCTTCACCTAAAAACTACAGAGAAGCATTCTCAGAAAGTTCTTCAGGATGCATTCATTCAACTCACAGAGTTGAACCTTCCTTTTGATAGAAGAGTTTTGAAACACTCTTTTTGTAGAATCTGCAAGAGGATATTTGGAGCGTTTTGAGGCCTATGCTGGAAAAGGAAATATCTTCACATAAAAACTAGACAGAAGCATTCTCAGAAACTTCTGTGTGATGAGTGCATTCAACTCACAGACTGGAACGTTCCTCTCGAAAGAGCAGTTTTGAAACACTCCTTTTGTAGAATCTGCAAGTGTTTATTTGGAGCGCTTTGAGGCCTATGTTGGAAAAGGAAATATCTTCACATAAAAACTAGACAGAAGCATTCTCAGAAACTTCTTTGTGATGAGTGCACTCTACTCACAGTGTTGAAGCTTGCTTTTGATAGAGCAGTTTTGAAACACTCTTTTGGTAGAATCTGCAAGTGGATACTTGGAGCGCTTTGAGGCCTATGCTGGAAAAGGAAATGTCTTCACATAAAAACTAGACAGAAGCATTCCAGGAAACTTCTGTATGATAAGTGCATTCAACTCACAGACTTGAACGTTCCTTTTGATAGAACTCTTTTGAAACACTCCTTTTGTAGAATTTGCAAGTGTTTATTGGGAGCGCTTTGAGGCCTCAGCTGGAAAAGGAAATATCTTCACGTAAGAACTAGACAGAAGCATTCTCAGAAACTTCTTTCTGATGAGTGCATTCAACACACAGACTTGAACCTTGCTTTTGAAAGAGCAGCTTTGAAACACTCTTTTCGTAGAATCTGCAAGTGGATATTTGGAGCGCTTTGAGGCCTATGCTGGGAAATGAAATCTCTTCACCTAAAAACTAGACAGAAGCATTCTGAGAAACTTCTGTGTGATGAGTGCATTCAACTCACAGACTTGAACGTTCCCTTTGATAGAACAGTTTTGAAACACTCCTTTTGTAGAATCTGCAAGTGTTTATTCAGAGCACCTTGAGGCCTATGCTGGAAAAGGAAATATCTTCACATAAAAACTGAACAGAAGCATTCTGAGAAACTTCTTTGTGTTGAGTGCATTCAACTCACAGACTTGAACTTACCTACAGAAAGAGCAGTTTTGAAACACTCTTTTGGTAAAATCTGCAAGTGGTTATTTGGAGCACTTCGAGGCCTGTGCTGGGATATGGAATATCTTCACCTAAAAACTACAGAGAAGCATTCTTAGAAAGTTCTTCATGATGCATTCATTTAACTCACAGAGTGGAACCTTCCTTTTGATAGAACAGATTTGAAACACTCTTTTTGTAGAATCTGCAAGAAGATATTTGGAGTGTTTTGAGGCCTATGCTGGAAATGGAAATATCTTCACATAAAAACTAGACAGAAGCATTCTCAGAAACTTCTGTGTGATGAGTGCATACAACTCCCAGATTTGAACGTTCCTCTCAAAAGAGCAGTTTTGAAACACTCCTTTTGTAGAATCTGCAAGTGTTTATTTGGAGCTCTTTCAGGCCTATGTTGGAAAAAGAAATATCTTCACATAAAAACTGGACAGAAGCATTCTCAGAAACTTCTTTGTGATGAGTGCATTCTACTCACAGTGTTGAAGCTTGCTTTTGATAGAGCAGTTTTGAAACACTCTTTTGGTAGAATCTGCAAGTGGATATTTGGAGCGCTTTGAGGCCTATGCTGGAAAAGGAAATGTCTTCACATAAAAACCAGACAGAAGCATTCCAGGAAACTTCTGTATGATAAGTGCATTCAACTCACAGACTTGAACGTTCCTTTTGATAGAACTCTTTTGAAACACTCCTTTTGTAGAATTTGCAAGTGTTTATCTGCAGCGCTTTGAGGCCTCAGCTGGAAAAGGAAATATCTTCACGTAAGAACTAGACAGAAGCATTCTCAGAAACTTCTTTCCGATGAGTGCATTCAACACACAGACTTGAACCTTGCTTTTGAAAGAGCAGCTTTGAAACACTCTTTTCGTAGAATCTGCAAGTGGATATTTGGAGCGCTTTGAGGCCTATGCTGGGAAATGAAATCTCTTCACCTAAAAACTGAACAGAAGCATTCTCAGAAACTTCTTTGTGTTGAGTGCATTCAACTCACAGACTTGAACTTACCTATAGAAAGAGCAGTTTTGAAACACTCTTTTGGTAAAATCTGCAAGTGGTTATTTGGAGCACTTCGAGGCCTGTGCAGGGATATGGAATATCTTCACCTAAAAACTACAGAGAAGCATTCTCAGAAAGTTCTTCAGGATGCATTCATTCAACTCACAGAGTTGAACCTACCAATTGATAGAGAAGTTTGGAAACACTCTTTTTGTAGAATCTGAAAGTGGATATTTGGAGCCGTTTGAGGCCTATGCTGGAAAAGGAAATATCTTCACATAAAAACTGAACAGAAGCATTCTCAGAAACTTCTTTGTGTTGAGTGCATTCAACTCACAGACTTGAACTTACCTATAGAAAGAGCAGTTTTGAAACACTCTTTTGGTAAAATCTGCAAGTGGTTATTTGGAGCACTTCGAGGCCTGTGCTGGGATATGGAATATCTTCACCTAAAAACTACAGAGAAGCATTCTCAGAAAGTTCTTTAGGATGCATTCATTCAACTCACAGAGTTGAACCTTCCTTTTGATAGAAGAGTTTTGAAACACTCTTTTTGTAGAATCTGCAAGAGGATATTTGGAGCGTTTTGAGGCCTATGCTGGAAAAGGAAATATCTTCACATAAAAACTAGACAGAAGCATTCTCAGAAACTTCTGTGTGATGAGTGCATTCAACTCACAGACTGGAACGTTCCTCTCAAAAGAGCAGTTTTGAAACACTCCTTTTGTAGAATCTGCAAGTGTTTATTTGGAGCGCTTTGACGCCTATGTTGGAAAAGGAAATATCTTCACATAAAAACTAGACAGAAGCATTCTCAGAAACTTCTTTGTGATGAGTGCACTCTACTCACAGTGTTGAAGCTTGCTTTTGATAGAGCAGTTTTGAAACACTCTTTTGGTAGAATCTGCAAGTGGATACTTGGAGCGCTTTGAGGCCTATGCTGGAAAAGGAAATGTCTTCACATAAAAACTAGACAGAAGCATTCCAGGAAACTTCTGTATGATAAGTGCATTCAACTCACAGACTTGAACGTTCCTTTTGATAGAACTCTTTTGAAACACTCCTTTTGTAGAATTTGCAAGTGTTTATTTGGAGCGCTTTGAGGCCTCAGCTGGAAAAGGAAATATCTTCACGTAGGAACTAGACAGAAGCATTCTCAGAAACTTCTTTCTGATGAGTGCATTCAACACACAGACTTGAACCTTGCTTTTGAAAGAGCAGCTTTGAAACACTCTTTTCGTAGAATCTGCAAGTGGATATTTGGAGCGCTTTGAGGCCTATGCTGGGAAATGAAATCTCTTCACCTAAAAACTAGACAGAAGCATTCTGAGAAACTTCTGTGTGATGAGTGCATTCAACTCACAGACTTGAACGTTCCCTTTGATAGAACAGTTTTGAAACACTCCCTTTGTAGAATCTGCAAGTGTTTATTCAGAGCACCTTGAGGCCTATGCTGGAAAAGGAAATATCTTCACATAAAAACTGAACAGAAACATTCTGAGAAACTTCTTTGTGTTGAGTGCATTCAACTCACAGACTTGAACTTACCTACAGAAAGAGCAGTTTTGAAACACTCTTTTGGTAAAATCTAAAAGTGGTTATTTGGAGCACTTCGAGGCCTGTGCTGGGATATGGAATATCTTCACCTAAAAACTACAGAGAAGCATTCTTAGAAAGTTCTTCATGATGCATTCATTTAACTCACAGAGTGGAACCTTCCTTTTGATAGAACAGATTTGAAACACTCTTTTTGTAGAATCTGCAAGAAGATACTTGGAGTGTTTTGAGGCCTATGCTGGAAATGGAAATATCTTCACATAAAAACTAGACAGAAGCATTCTCAGAAACTTCTGTGTGATGAGTGAATTCAACTCCCAGACCTGAACGTTCCTCTCAAAAGAGCAGTTTTGAAACACTCCTTTTGTAGAATCTGCCAGTGTTTATTTGGAGCTCTTTGAGGCCTATGTTGGAAAAAGAAATATCTTCACTTAAAAACTGGACAGAAGCATTCTCAGAAACTTCTTTGTGATGAGTGCATTCTACTCACAGTGTTGAACCTACCAATTGATAGAGAAGTTTGGAAACACTCTTTTTGTAGAATCTGCAAGGGGATATTTGGAGCCGTTTGAGGCCTATGCTGGAAAAGGAAATATCTTCACATAAAAATTGAACAGAAGCATTCTCAGAAACTTCTTTGTGTTGAGTGCATTCAACTCGCAGACTTCAACTTACCTATAGAAAGAGCAGTTTTGAAACACTCCTTTTGTAGAATCTGCAAGTGTTTATTTGGAGCACTTTGAGGCCTATGTTGGAAAAGGAAAGATCTTCATATAGAAACTAGACGGAAGCATTCTCTGAAACTTCTTTGTGATGAGTGCATTCAACTCACAGAATTGAAGCTTCCTTTCGAAAGAGCAGTTTGGAAACACTCTTCTTATAGAATCTGCAAGTGGATATTTGGAGCGCTTTGTGGCCTATGCTGGGAAATGAAATCTCTTCACCTAAAAACTAGACGGAAGCATTCTGAGAATCTTCTTTGTGATGAGTGCATTCAACTCACAGACTTCAACGTTCCTTTTGATAGAACAGTTTTGAAACACTCCTTTTGTAGAATCTGCAAGTGTTTATTCGGAGCACCTTGAGGCCCATGTTGGAAAAGGAAATATCTTCACATAAAAACTAGAGAGAAGGATTCTCAGAAACTTCTTTGTGATGAGTTCATTCAACTCACAGAGTTGAACCTACCAATTGATAGAGAAGTTTGGAAATACTCTTTTTGTAGAATCTGCAAGTGGATATTTGGAGCCGTTTGAGGCCTATGCTGGAAAAGGAAATATCTTCACATAAAAACTGAACAGAAGCATTCTCAGAAAATTCTTTGTGTTGAGTGCATTCAACTCACAGACTTGAAGTTACCTGTAGAAAGAGCAGTTTTGAAACACTCTTTTGGTAAAATCTGCAAGTGGTTATTTGGAGCACTTCGAGGCCTGTGCTGGGATATGGAATATCTTCACCTAAAAACTACAGAGAAGCATTCTCAGAGAGTTCTTCAGGATGCATTCATTCAACTCACAGAGTTGAACCTTCCTTTTGATAGAAGAGTTTTGAAACACTCTTTTTGTAGAATCTGCAAGAGGATATTTGGAGCGTTTTGAGGCCTATGCTGGAAAAGGAATTATCTTCACATAAAAACTGAACAGAAGCATTCTCAGAAACTTCTTTGTGTTGAGTGCATTCAACTCACAGAATTGAACTTACCTACAGAAAGAGCAGTTTTGAAACACACTTTTGGTAAAATCTGCAAGTGGTTATTTGGAGCACTTCGAGGCCTGTGCTGGGATATGGAATATCTTCACCTAAAAACTACAGAGAAGCATTCTTAGAAAGTTCTTCATGATGCATTCATTTAACTCACAGAGTGGAACCTTCCTTTTGATAGAACAGATTTGAAACACCCTTTTTGTAGAATCTGCAAGAAGATATTTGGAGTGTTTTGAGGCCTATGCTGGAAATGGAAATATCTTCACATAAAAACTAGACAGAAGCATTCTCAGAAACTTCTGTGTGATGAGTGCATTCAACTCACAGACTTGAACGTTCCTCTCGAAAGAGCAGTTTTGAAACACTCCTTTTGTAGAATCTGCAAGTGTTTATTTGGAGCGCTTTGAGGCCTATGTTGGAAAAGGAAATATCTTCACATAAAAACTATACAGAAGCATTCTCAGAAACTTCTTTGTGATGAGTGCACTCTACTCACAGTGTTGAAGCTTGCTTTTGATAGAGCAGTTTTGAAACACTCTTTTGGTAGAATCTGCAAGTGGATACTTGGAGCGCTTTGAGGCCTATGCTGGAAAAGGAAATGTCTTCACATAAAAACTAGACAGAAGCATTCCAGGAAACTTCTGTATGATAAGTGCATTCAACTCACAGACTTGAACGTTCCTTTTGATAGAACTCTTTTGAAACACTCCTTTTGTAGAATTTGCAAGTGTTTATTGGGAGCGCTTTGAGGCCTCAGCTGGAAAAGGAAATATCTTCACGTAAGAACTAGACAGAAGCATTCTCAGAAACTTCTTTCCGATGAGTGCATTCAACACACAGACTTGAACCTTGCTTTTGAAAGAGCAGCTTTGAAACACTCTTTTCGTAGAATCTGCAAGTGGATATTTGGAGCGCTTTGAGGCCTATGCTGGGAAATGAAATCTCTTCACCTAAAAACTAGACAGAAGCATTCTGAGAAACTTCTGTGTGATGAGTGCATTCAACTCACAGACTTGAACGTTCCCTTTGATAGAACAGTTTTGAAACACTCCTTTTGTAGAATCTGCAAGTGTTTATTCAGAGCACCTTGAGGCCTATGCTGGAAAAGGAAATATCTTCACATAAAAACTGAACAGAAGCATTCTGAGAAACTTCTTTGTGTTGAGTGCATTCAACTCACAGACTTGAACTTACCTACAGAAAGAGCAGTTTTGAAACACTCTTTTGGTAAAATCTGCAAGTGGTTATTTGGAGCACTTCGAGGCCTGTGCTGGGATATGGAATATCTTCACCTAAAAACTACAGAGAAGCATTCTTAGAAAGTTCTTCATGATGCATTCATTTAACTCACAGAGTGGAACCTTCCTTTTGATAGAACAGATTTGAAACACTCTTTTTGTAGAATCTGCAAGAAGATATTTGGAGTGTTTTGAGGCCTATGCTGGAAATGGAAATATCTTCACATAAAAACTAGACAGAAGCATTCTCAGAAACTTCTGTGTGATGAGTGCATTCAACTCACAGACTTGAACGTTCCTCTCAAAAGAGCAGTTTTGAAACACTCCTTTTGTAGAATCTGCAAGTGTTTATTTGGAGCTCTTTGAGGCCTATGTTGGAAAAAGAAATATCTTCACATACAAACTGGACAGAAGCATTCTCAGAAACTTCTTTGTGATGAGTGCACTCTACTCACAGTGTTGAAGCTTGCTTTTGATAGAGCAGTTTTGAAACACTCTTTTGGTAGAATCTGCAAGTGGATACTTGGAGCGCTTTGAGGCCTATGCTGGAAAAGGAAATGTCTTCACATAAAAACTAGACAGAAGCATTCCAGGAAACTTCTGTATGATAAGTGCATTCAAATCACAGACTTGAACGTTCCTTTTGATAGAACTCTTTTGAAACACTCCTTTTGTAGAATTTGCAAGTGTTTATTGGGAGCGCTTTGAGGCCTCAGCTGGAAAAGGAAATATCTTCACGTAAGAACTAGACAGAAGAATTCTCAGAAACTTCTTTCTGATGAGTGCATTCAACACACAGACTTGAACCTTGCTTTTCAAAGAGCAGCTTTGAAACACTCTTTTCGTAGAATCTGCAAGTGGATATTTGGAGCGCTTTGAGGCCTATGCTGGGAAATGAAATCTCTTCACCTAAAAACTAGACAGAAGCATTCCGAGAAACTTCTGTGGAGGAGTGCATTCAACTCACAGACTTGAACGTTCCCTTTGATAGAACAGTTTTGAAACACTCCTTTTGTAGAATCTGCAAGTGTTTATTCGGAGCACCTTGAGGCCTATGTTGGAAAAGGAACTATCTTCACATAAAAACTAGAGAGAAGGATTCTCAGAAACTTCTTTGTGATGAGTTCATTCAACTCACAGTGTTGAACCTACCAATTGATAGAGAAGTTTGGAAACACTCTTTTTGTAGAATCTGCAAGGGGATATTTGGAGCCGTTTGAGGCCTATGCTGGAAAAGGAAATATCTTCACATAAAAACTGAACAGAAGCATTCTCAGAAACTTCTTTGTGTTGAGTGCATTCAACTCGCAGACTTGAACTTACCTATAGAAAGAGCAGTTTTGAAACACTCCTTTTGTAGAATCTGCAAGTGTTTATTTGGAGCACTTTGAGGCCTATGTTGGAAAAGGAAAGATCTTCATATAGAAACTAGACGGAAGCATTCTCAGAAACTTCTTTGTGATGAGTGCATTCAACTCACAGAATGGAAGCTTCCTTTCGAAAGAGCAGTTTGGAAACACTCTTCTTATAGAATCTGCAAGTGGATATTTGGAGCGCTTTGTGGCCTATGCTGGGAAATGAAATCTCTTCACCTAAAAACTAGACGGAAGCATTCTGAGAATCTTCTTTGTGATGAGTGCATTCAACTCACAGACTTCAACGTTCCTTTTGATAGAACAGTTTTGAAACACTCCTTTTGTAGAATCTGCAAGTGTTTATTCGGAGCACCTTGAGGCCTATGTTGGAAAAGGAAATATCTTCACATAAAAACTAGAGAGAAGGATTCTCAGAAACTTCTTTGTGATGAGTTCATTCAACTCACAGAGTTGAACCTACCAATTGATAGAGAAGTTTGGAAACACTCCTTTTGTAGAATCTGCAAGTGTTTATTCAGAGCACCTTGAGGCCTATGCTGGAAAAGGAAATATCTTCACATAAAAACTGAACAGAAGCATTCTGAGAAACTTCTTTGTGTTGAGTGCATTCACCTCACAGACTTGAACTTACCTACAGAAAGAGCAGTTTTGAAACACTCTTTTGGTAAAATCTGCAAGTGGTTATTTGGAGCACTTCGAGGCCTGTGCTGGGATATGGAATATCTTCACCTAAAAACTACAGAGAAGCATTCTTAGAAAGTTCTTCATGATGCATTCATTTAACTCACGGAGTGGAACCTTCCTTTTGATAGAACAGATTTGAAACACTCTTTTTGTAGAATCTGCAAGAAGATATTTGGGGTGTTTTGAGGCCTATGCTGGAAATGGAAATATCTTCACATAAAAACTAGACAGAAGCATTCTCAGAAACTTCTGTGTGATGAGTTCATTCAACTCCCAGACTTGAACGTTCCTCTCAAAAGAGCAGTTTTGAAACACTCCTTTTGTAGAATCTGCAAGTGTTTATTTGGAGCTCTTTGAGGCCTATGTTGGAAAAAGAAATATCTTCACATAAAAACTGGACAGAAGTATTCTCAGAAACTTCTTTGTGATGAGTGCATTCTACTCACAGTGTTGAAGCTTGCTTTTGATAGAGCAGTTTTGAAACACTCTTTTGGTAGAATCTGCAAGTGGATATTTGGAGCGCTTTGAGGCCTATGCTGGAAAAGGAAATGTCTTCACATAAAAACTAGACAGAAGCATTCCAGGAAACTTCTGTATGATAAGTGCATTCAACTCACAGACTTGAACGTTCCTTTTGATAGAACTCTTTTGAAACACTCCTTTTGTAGAATTTGCAAGTGTTTATTTGGAGCGCTTTGAGGCCTCAGCTGGAAAAGGAAATATCTTCACGTAAGAACTAGACAAAAGCATTCTCAGAAACTTCTTTCCGATGAGTGCATTCAACACACAGACTTGAACCTTGCTTTTGAAAGAGCAGCTTTGAAACACTCTTTTCGTAGAATCTGCAAGTGGATATTTGGAGCGCTTTGAGGCCTATGCTGGGAAATGAAATCTCTTCACCTAAAAACCAGACAGAAGCATTCTGAGAAACTTCTGTGTGATGAGTGCATTCAACTCACAGACTTGAACTTACCTATAGAAAGTGCAGTTTTGAAACACTCTTTTGGTAAAATCTGCAAGTGGTTATTTGGAGCACTTCGAGGCCTGTGCTCGGATATGGAATATCTTCACCTAAAAACTACAGAGAAGCATTCTCAGAAAGTTCTTCAGGATGCATTCATTCAACTCACAGAGTTGAACCTTCCTTTTGATAGAAGAGTTTTGAAACACTCTTTCTGTAGAATCTGCAAGAGGATATTTGGAGCGTTTTGAGGCCTATGCTGGAAAAGGAAATATCTTCACATAAAAACTAGACAGAAGCATTCTCAGAAACTTCTGTGTGATGAGTGCATTCAACTCACAGACTTGAACGTTCCTCTCGAAAGAGCAGTTTTGAAACACTCCTTTTGTAGAATCTTCAAGTGTTTATTTGGAGCGCTTTGAGGCCTATGTTGGAAAAGGAAATATCTTCACTTAAAAACTAGACAGAAGCATTCTCAGAAACTTCTTTGTGATGAGTGCACTCTACTCACAGTGTTGAAGCTTGCTTTTGATAGAGCAGTTTTGAAACACTCTTTTGGTAGAATCTGCAAGTGGATACTTGGAGCACTTTGAGGACTATGCTGGAAAAGGAAATGTCTTCACATAAAAACTAGACAGAAGCATTCCAGGAAACTTCTGTATGATAAGTGCATTCAACTCACAGACTTGAACGTTCCTTTTGATAGAACTCTTTTGAAACACTCCTTTTGTAGAATTTGCAAGTGTTTATTGGGAGCGCTTTGAGGCCTCAGCTGGAAAAGGAAATATCTTCACGTAAGAACTAGACAGAAGCATTCTCAGAAACTTCTTTCTGATGAGTGCATTCAACACACAGACTTGAACCTTGCTTTGGAAAGAGCAGCTTTGAAACACTCTTTTCGTAGAATCTGCAAGTGGATATTTGGAGCGCTTTGAGGCCTATGCTGGGAAATGAAATCCCTTCACCTAAAAACTAGACAGAAGCATTCCGAGAAACTTCTGTGTGATGAGTGCATTCAACTCACAGTCTTGAACGTTCCCTTTGATAGAACAGTTTTGAAACACTCCTTTTGTAGAATCTGCAAGTGTTTATTCAGAGCACCTTGAGGCCTATGCTGGAAAAGGAAATATCTTCACATAAAAACTGAACAGAAGCATTCTGAGAAACTTCTTTGTGTTGACTGCATTCAACTCACAGACTTGAACTTACCTACAGAAAGAGCAGTTTTGAAACACTCTTTTGGTAAAATCTGCAAGTGGTTATTTGGAGCACTTCGAGGCCTGTGCTGGGATATGGAATATCTTCACCTAAAAACTACAGAGAAGCATTCTTAGAAAGTTCTTCATGATGCATTCATTTAACTCACAGAGTGGAACCTTCCTTTTGATAGAACAGATTTGAAACACTCTTTTTGTAGAATCTGCAAGAAGATATTTGGAGTGTTTTGAGGCCTATGCTGGAAATGGAAATATCTTCACATAAAAACTAGACAGAAGCATTCTCAGAAACTTCTGTGTGATGAGTGCATTCAACTCCCAGACTTGAACGTTCCTCTCAAAAGAGCAGTTTTGAAACACTCCTTTTGTAGAATCTGCAAGTGTTTATTTGGAGCTCTTTGAGGCCTATGTTGGAAAAAGAAATATCTTCACATAAAAACTGGACAGAAGCATTCTCAGAAACTTCTTTGTGATGAGTGCATTCTACTCACAGTGTTGAAGCTTGCTTTTGATAGAGCAGTTTTGAAACACTCTTTTGGTAGAATCTGCAAGTGGATATTTGGAGCGCTTTGAGGCCTATGCTGGAAAAGGAAATGTCTTCACATAAAAACTAGACAGAAGCATTCCAGGAAACTTCTGTATGATAAGTGCATTCAACTCACAGACTTGAACGTTCCTTTTGATAGAACTCTTTTGAAACACTCCTTTTGTAGAATTTGCAAGTGTTTATTTGGAGCGCTTTGAGGCCTCAGCTGGAAAAGGAAATATCTTCACGTAAGAACTAGACAGAAGCATTCTCAGAAACTTCTTTCCGATGAGTGCATTCAACACACAGACTTGAACCTTGCTTTTGAAAGAGCAGCTTTGAAACACTCTTTTCGTAGAATCTGCAAGTGGATATTTGGAGCGCTTTGAGGCCTATGCTGGGAAATGAAATCTCTTCACCTAAAAACTGAACAGAAGCATTCTCAGAAACTTCTTTGTGTTGAGTGCATTCAACTCACAGACTTGAACTTACCTATAGAAAGAGCAGTTTTGAAACACTCTTTTGGTAAAATCTGCAAGTGGTTATTTGGAGCACTTCGAGGCCTGTGCTCGGATATGGAATATCTTCACCTAAAAACTACAGAGAAGCATTCTCAGAAAGTTCTTCATTATGCATTCATTCAACTCACAGAGTTGAACCTTCCTTTTGATAGAAGACTTTTGAAACACTCTTTCTGTAGAATCTGCAAGAGGATATTTGGAGCGTTTTGAGGCCTATGCTGGAAAAGGAAATATCTTCACATAAAAACTAGACAGAAGCATTCTCAGAAACTTCTGTGTGATGAGTGCATTCAACTCACAGACTTGAACGTTCCGCTCGAAAGAGCAGTTTTGAAACACTCCTTTTGTAGAATCTGCAAGTGTTTATTTGGAGCGCTTTGAGGCGTATGTTGGAAAAGGAAATATCTTCACTTAAAAACTAGACAGAAGCATTCTCAGAAACTTCTTTGTGATGAGTGCACTCTACTCACAATGTTGAAGCTTGCTTTTGATAGAGCAGTTTTGAAACACTCTTTTGGTAGAATCTGCAAGTGGATACTTGGAGCACTTTGAGGACTACGCTGGAAAAGGAAATGTCTTCACATAAAAACTAGACAGAAGCATTCCAGGAAACTTCTGTATGATAAGTGCATTCAACTCACAGACTTGAACGTTCCTTTTGATAGAACTCTTTTGAAACACTCCTTTTGTAGAATTTGCAAGTGTTTATTGGGAGCGCTTTGAGGCCTCAGCTGGAAAAGGAAATATCTTCACGTAAGAACTAGACAGAAGCATTCTCAGAAACTTCTTTCTGATGAGTGCATTCAACACACAGACTTGAACCTTGCTTTGGAAAGAGCAGCTTTGAAACACTCTTTTCGTAGAATCTGCAAGTGGATATTTGGAGCGCTTTGAGGCCTATGCTGGGAAATGAAATCCCTTCACCTAAAAACTAGACAGAAGCATTCCGAGAAACTTCTGTGTGATGAGTGCATTCAACTCACAGTCTTGAACGTTCCCTTTGATAGAACAGTTTTGAAACACTCCTTTTGTAGAATCTGCAAGTGTTTATTCGGAGCACCTTGAGGCCTATGTTGGAAAAGGAAATATCTTCACATAAAAACTAGAGAGAAAGATTCTCAGAAACTTCTTTGTGATGAGTTCATTCAACTCACAGTGTTGAACCTACCAATTGATAGAGAAGTTTGGAAACACTCTTTTTGTAGAATCTGCAAGGGGATATTTGGAGCCGTTTGAGGCCTATGCTGGAAAAGGAAATATCTTCACATAAAAACTGAACAGAAGCATTCTCAGAAACTTCTTTGTGTTGAGTGCATTCAACTCGCAGACTTGAACTTACCTATAGAAAGAGCAGTTTTGAAACACTCCTTTTGTAGAATCTGCAAGTGTTTATTTGGAGCACTTTGAGGCCTATGTTGGAAAAGGAAAGATCTTCATATAGAAACTAGACGGAAGCATTCTCAGAAACTTCTTTGTGATGAGTGCATTCAACTCACAGAATTGAAGCTTCCTTTCGAAAGAGCAGTTTGGAAACACTCTTCTTATAGAATCTGCAAGTGGATATTTGGAGCGCTTTGTGGCCTATGCTGGGAAATGAAATCTCTTCACCTAAAAACTAGACGGAAGCATTCTGAGAATCTTCTTTGTGATGAGTGCATTCAACTCACAGACTTCAACGTTCCTTTTGATAGAACAGTTTTGAAACACTCCTTTTGTAGAATCTGCAAGTGTTTATTCGGAGCACCTTGAGGCCTATGTTGGAAAAGGAAATACCTTCACATAAAAACTAGAGAGAAGGATTCTCAGAAACTTCTTTGTGATGAGTTCATTCAACTCACAGAGTTGAACCTACCAATTGATAGAGAAGTTTGGAAACACTCTTTTTGTAGAATCTGCAAGTGGATATTTGGAGCCGTTTGAGGCCTATGCTGGAAAAGGAAATATCTTCACATAAAAACTGAACAGAAGCATTCTCAGAAACTTCTTTGTGTTGAGTGCATTCAACTCACAGACTTGAACTTACCTGTAGAAAGAGCAGTTTTGAAACACTCTTTTGGTAAAATCTGCAAGTGGTTATTTGGAGCACTTCGAGGCCTGTGCTGGGATATGGAATATCTTCACCTAAAAACTACAGAGAAGCATTCTCAGAAAGTTCTTCAGGATGCATTCATTCAACTCACAGAGTTGAACCTTCCTTTTGATAGAAGAGTTTTGAAACACTCTTTTTGTAGAATCTGCAAGAGGATATTTGGAGCGTTTTGAGGCCTATGCTGGAAAAGGAAATATCTTCACATAAAAACTAGACAGAAGCATTCTCAGAAACTTCTGTGTGATGAGTGCATTCAACTCACAGACTTGAACGTTCCTCTCGAAAGAGCAGTTTTGAAACACTCCTTTTGTAGAATCTGCAAGTGTTTATTTGGAGCGCTTTGAGGCCTATGTTGGAAAAGGAAATATCTTCACATAAAAACTAGACAGAAGCATTCTCAGAAACTTCTTTGTGATGAGTGCACTCTACTCACAGTGTTGAAGCTTGCTTTTGATAGAGCAGTTTTGAAACACTCTTTTGGTAGAAGCTGCAAGTGGATACTTGGAGCGCTTTGAGGCCTATGCTGGAAAAGGAAATGTCTTCACATAAAAACTAGACAGAAGCATTCCAGGAAACTTCTGTATGATAAGTGCATTCAACTCACAGACTTGAACGTTCCTTTTGATAGAACTCTTTTGAAACACTCCTTTTGTAGAATTTGCAAGTGTTTATTGGGAGCGCTTTGAGGCCTCAGCTGGAAAAGGAAATATCTTCACGTAAGAACTAGACAGAAGCATTCTCAGAAACTTCTTTCTGATGAGTGCATTCAACACACAGACTTGAACCTTGCTTTTGAAAGAGCAGCTTTGAAACACTCTTTTCGTAGAATCTGCAAGTGGATATTTGGAGCGCTTTGAGGCCTATGCTGGGAAATGAAATCTCTTCACCTAAAAACTAGACAGAAGCATTCTGAGAAACTTCTGTGTGATGAGTGCATTCAACTCACAGACTTGAACGTTCCCTTTGATAGAACAGTTTTGAAACACTCCTTTTGTAGAATCTGCAAGTGTTTATTCAGAGCACCTTGAGGCCTATGCTGGAAAAGGAAATATCTTCACATAAAAACTGAACAGAAGCATTCTGAGAAACTTCTTTGTGTTGAGTGCATTCAACTCACAGACTTGAACTTACCTACAGAAAGAGCAGTTTTGAAACACTCTTTTGGTAAAATCTGCAAGTGGTTATTTGGAGCACTTCGAGGCCTGTGCTGGGATATGGAATATCTTCACCTAAAAACTACAGAGAAGCATTCTTAGAAAGTTCTTCATGATGCATTCATTTAACTCACAGAGTGGAACCTTCCTTTTGATAGAACAGGTTTGAAACACTGTTTTTGTAGAATCTGCAAGAAGATATTTGGAGTGTTTTGAGGCCTATGCTGGAAATGGAAATATCTTCACATAAAAACTAGACAGAAGCATTCTCAGAAACTTCTGTGTGATGAGTGCATTCAACTCACAGACTTGAACGTTCCTCTCAAAAGAGCAGTTTTGAAACACTCCTTTTGTAGAATCTGCAAGTGTTTATTTGGAGCTCTTTGAGGCCTATGTTGGAAAAAGTAATATCTTCACTTAAAAACTGGACAGAAGCATTCTCAGAAACTTCTTTGTGATGAGTGCATTCTACTCACAGTGTTGAAGCTTGCTTTTGATAGAGCAGTTTTGAAACACTCTTTTCGTAGAATCTGCAAGTGGATATTTGGAGCGCTTTGAGGCCTGTGCTGGAAAAGGAAATGTCTTCACATAAAAACTAGACAGAAGCATTCCAGGAAACTTCTGTATGATAAGTGCATTCAACTCACAGACTTGAACGTTCCTTTTGATAGAACTCTTTTGAAACACTCCTTTTGTAGAATTTGCAAGTGTTTATTGGGTGCGCTTTGAGGCCTCAGCTGGAAAAGGAAATATCTTCACGTAAGAACTAGACAGAAGCATTCTCAGAAACTTCTTTCTGATGAGTGCATTCAACACACAGACTTGAACCCTGCTTTTGAAAGAGCAGCTTTGAAACACTCTTTTCGTAGAATCTGCAAGTGGATATTTGGAGCGCTTTGAGGCCTATGCTGGGAAATGAAATCTCTTCACCTAAAAACTAGACAGAAGCATTCTGAGAAACTTCTGTGTGATGAGTGCATTCAACTCACAGACTTGAACGTTCCCTTTGATAGAACAGTTTTGAAACACTCCTTTTGTAGAATCTGCAAGTGTTTATTCGGAGCACCTTGAGGCCTATGCTGGAAAAGGAAATATCTTCACATAAAAACTGAACAGAAGCATTCTGAGAAACTTCTTTGTGTTGAGTGCATTCAACTCACAGACTTGAACTTACCTACAGAAAGAGCAGTTTTGAAACACTCTTTTGGTAAAATCTGCAAGTGGTTATTTGGAGCACTTCGAGGCCTGTGCTGGGATATGGAATATCTTCACCTAAAAACTACAGAGAAGCATTCTTAGAAAGTTCTTCATGATGCATTCATTTAACTCACAGAGTGGAACCTTCCTTTGATAGAACAGATTTGAAACACTCTTTTTGTAGAATCTGCAAGAAGATATTTGGAGTGTTTTGAGGCCTATGCTGGAAATGGAAATATCTTCACATAAAAACTAGACAGAAGCATTCTCAGAAACTTCTGTGTGATGAGTGCATTCAACTCACAGACTTGAACGTTCCTCTCAAAAGAGCAGTTTTGAAACACTCCTTTTGTAGAATCTGCAAGTGTTTATTTGGAGCTCTTTGAGGCCTATGTTGGAAAAAGAAATATCTTCACATAAAAACTGGACAGAAGCATTCTCAGAAACTTCTTTGTGATGAGTGCATTCTACTCACAGTGTTGAAGCTTGCTTTTGATAGAGCAGTTTCGAAACACTCTTTTGGTAGAATCTGCAAGTGGATATTTGGAGCGCTTTGAGGCCTATGCTGGAAAAGGAAATGTCTTCACATAAAAACTAGACAGAAGCATTCCAGGAAACTTCTGTATGATAAGTGCATTCAACTCACAGACTTGAACGTTCCTTTTGATAGAACTCTTTTGAAACACTCCTTTTGTAGAATTTGCAAGTGTTTATTTGGAGCGCTTTGAGGCCTCAGCTGGAAAAGGAAATATCTTCACGTAAGAACTAGACAGAAGCATTCTCAGAAACTTCTTTCCGATGAGTGCATTCAACACACAGACTTGAACCTTGCTTTTGAAAGAGCAGCTTTGAAACACTCTTTTCGTAGAATCTGCAAGTGGATATTTGGAGCGCTTTGAGGCCTATGCTGGGAAATGAAATCTCTTCACCTAAAAACTAGACAGAAGCATTCTGAGAAACTTCTGTGTGATGAGTGCATTCAACACACAGACTTGAACGTTCCCTTTGATAGAACAGTTTTGAAACACTCCTTTTGTAGAATCTGCAAGTGTTTATTCGGAGCACCTTGTGGCCTATGTTGGAAAAGGAAATATCTTCACATAAAAACTAGAGAGAAGGATTCTCAGAAACTTCTTTGTGATGAGTTCATTCAACTCACAGTGTTGAACCTACCAATTGATAGAGAAGTTTGGAAACACTCTTTTTGTAGAATCTGCAAGGGGATATTTGGAGCCGTTTGAGGCCTATGCTGGAAAAGGAAATATCTTCACATAAAAACTGAACAGAAGCATTCTCAGAAACTTCTTTGTGTTGAGTGCATTCAACTCGCAGACTTGAACTTACCTATAGAAAGAGCAGTTTTGAAACACTCCTTTTGTAGAATCTGCAAGTGTTTATTTGGAGCACTTTGAGGCCTATGTTGGAAAAGGAAAGATCTTCATATAGAAACTAGACGGAAGCATTCTCAGAAACTTCTTTGTGATGAGTGCATTCAACTCACAGAATTGAAGCTTCCTTTCGAAAGAGGAGTTTGGAAACACTCTTCTTATAGAATCTGCAAGTGGATATTTGGAGCGCTTTGTGGCCTATGCTGGGAAATGAAATCTCTTCACCTAAAAACTAGACGGAAGCATTCTGAGAATCTTCTTTGTGATGAGTGCATTCAACTCACAGACTTCAACGTTCCTTTTGATAGAACAGTTTTGAAACACCCCTTTTGTAGAATCTGCAAGTGTTTATTCGGAGCACCTTGAGGCCTATGTTGGAAAAGGAAATATCTTCACATAAAAACTAGAGAGAAGGATTCTCAGAAACTTCTTTGTGATGAGTTCATTCAACTCACAGAGTTGAACCTACCAATTGATAGAGAAGTTTGGAAACACTCTTTTTGTAGAATCTGCAAGTGGATATTTGGAGCCGTTTGAGGCCTATACTGGAAAAGGAAATATCTTCACATAAAAACTGAACAGAAGCATTCTCAGAAACTTCTTTGTGTTGAGTGCATTCAACTCACAGAGTTGAACTTACCTATAGAAAGAGCAGTTTTGAAACACTCTTTTGGTAAAATCTGCAAGTGGTTATTTGGAGCACTTCGAGGCCTGTGCTGGGATATGGAATATCTTCACCTAAAAACTACAGAGAAGCATTCTCAGAAAGTTCTTCAGGATGCATTCATTCAACTCACAGAGTTGAACCTTCCTTTTGATAGAAGAGTTTTGAAACACTCTTTTTGTAGAATCTGCAATAGGATATTTGGAGCGTTTTGAGGCCTATGCTGGAAAAGGAAATATCTTCACATAAAAACTAGACAGAAGCATTCTCAGAAACTTCTGTGTGATGAGTGCATTCAACTCACAGACTTGAACGTTCCTCTCAAAAGAGCAGTTTTGAAACACTCCTTTTGTAGAATCTGCAAGTGTTTATTTGGAGCGCTTTGAGGCCTATGTTGGAAAAGGAAATATCTTCACATAAAAACTAGACAGAAGCATTCTCAGAAACTTCTTTGTGATGAGTGCACTCTACTCACAGTGTTGAAGCTTGCTTTTGATAGAGCAGTTTTGAAACACTCTTTTGGTAGAATCTGCAAGTGGATACTTGGAGCGCTTTGAGGCCTATGCTGGAAAAGGAAATGTCTTCACATAAAAACTAGACAGAAGCATTCCAGGAAACTTCTGTATGATAAGTGCATTCAACTCACAGACTTGAACGTTCCTTTTGATAGAACTCTTTTGAAACACTCCTTTTGTAGAATTTGCAAGTGTTTATTGGGAGCGCTTTGAGGCCTCAGCTGGAAAAGGAAATATCTTCACGTAAGAACTAGACAGAAGCATTCTCAGAAACTTCTTTCCGATGAGTGCATTCAACACACAGACTTGAACCTTGCTTTTGAAAGAGCAGCTTTGAAACACTCTTTTCGTAGAATCTGCAAGTGGATATTTGGAGCGCTTTGAGGCCTATGCTGGGAAATGAAATCTCTTCACCTAAAAACTAGACAGAAGCATTCTGAGAAACTTCTGTGTGATGAGTGCATTCAACTCACAGACTTGAACGTTCCCTTTGATAGAACAGTTTTGAAACACTCCTTTTGTAGAATCTGCAAGTGTTTATTCGGAGCACCTTGAGGCCTATGCTGGAAAAGGAAATATCTTCACATAAAAACTGAACAGAAGCATTCTGAGAAACTTCTTTGTGTTGAGTGCATTCAACTCACAGACTTGAACTTACCTACAGAAAGAGCAGTTTTGAAACACTCTTTTGGTAAAATCTGCAAGTGGTTATTTGGAGCACTTCGAGGCCTGTGCTGGGATATGGAATATCTTCACCTAAAAACTACAGAGAAGCATTCTTAGAAAGTTCTTCATGATGCATTCATTTAACTCACAGAGTGGAACCTTCCTTTTGATAGAACAGATTTGAAACACTCTTTTTGTAGAATCTGCAAGAAGATATTTGGAGTGTTTTGAGGCCTATGCTGGAAATGGAAATATCTTCACATAAAAACTAGACAGAAGCATTCTCAGAAACTTCTGTGTGATGAGTGCATTCAACTCACAGACTTGAACGTTCCTCTCAAAAGAGCAGTTTTGAAACACTCCTTTTGTAGAATCTGCAAGTGTTTATTTGGAGCTCTTTGAGGCCTATGTTGGAAAAAGAAATATCTTCACATAAAAACTGGACAGAAGCATTCTCAGAAACTTCTTTGTGATGAGTGCATTCTACTCACAGTGTTGAAGCTTGCTTTTGATAGAGCAGTTTTGAAACACTCTTTTGGTAGAATCTGCAAGTGGATATTTGGAGCGCTTTGAGGCCTATGCTGGAAAAGGAAATGTCTTCATATAAAAACTAGACAGAAGCATTCCAGGAAACTTCTGTATGATAAGTGCATTCAACTCACAGACTTGAACGTTCCTTTTGATAGAACTCTTTTGAAACACTCCTTTTGTAGAATTTGCAAGTGTTTATTTGGAGCGCTTTGAGGCCTCAGCTGGAAAAGGAAATATCTTCACGTAAGAACTAGACAGAAGCATTCTCAGAAACTTCTTTCCGATGAGTGCATTCAACACACAGACTTGAACCTTGCTTTTGAAAGAGCAGCTTTGAAACACTCTTTTCGTAGAATCTGCAAGTGGATATTTGGAGCGCTTTGAGGCCTATACTGGGAAATGAAATCTCTTCACCTAAAAACTAGACAGAAGCATTCTGAGAAACTTCTGTGTGATGAGTGCATTCAACTCACAGACTTGAACGTTCCCTTTGATAGAACAGTTTTGAAACACTCCTTTTGTAGAATCTGCAAGTGTTTATTCGGAGCACCTTGAGGCCTATGTTGGAAAAGGAAATATCTTCACATAAAAACTAGAGAGAAGGATTCTCAGAAACTTCTTTGTGATGAGTTCATTCAACTCACAGTGTTGAACTTACCAATTGATAGAGAAGTTTGGAAACACTCTTTTTGTAGAATCTGCAAGGGGATATTTGGAGCCGTTTGAGGCCTATGCTGGAAAAGGAAATATCTTCACATAAAAACTGAACAGAAGCATTCTCAGAAACTTCTTTGTGTTGAGTGCATTCAACTCGCAGACTTGAACTTACCTATAGAAAGAGCAGTTTTGAAACACTCCTTTTGTAGAATCTGCAAGTGTTTATTTGGAGCACTTTGAGGCCTATGTTGGAAAAGGAAAGATCTTCATATAGAAACTAGACGGAAGCATTCTCAGAAACTTCTTTGTGATGAGTGCATTCAACTCACAGAATTGAAGCTTCCTTTCGAAAGAGCAGTTTGGAAACACTCTTCTTATAGAATCTGCAAGTGGATATTTGGAGCGCTTTGTGGCCTATGCTGGGAAATGAAATCTCTTCACCTAAAAACTAGACGGAAGCATTCTGAGAATCTTCTTTGTGATGAGTACATTCAACTCACAGACTTCAACGTTCCTTTTGATAGAACAGTTTTGAAACACTCCTTTTGTAGAATCTGCAAGTGTTTATTCGGAGCACCTTGAGGCCTATGTTGGAAAAGGAAATATCTTCACATAAAAACTAGAGAGAAGGATTCTCAGAAACTTCTTTGTGATGAGGTCATTCAACTCACAGAGTTGAACCTACCAATTGATAGAGAAGTTTGGAAACACTCTTTTTGTAGAATCTGCAAGTGGATATTTGGAGCCGTTTGAGGCCTATGCTGGAAAAGGAAATATCTTCACATAAAAACTGAACAGAAGCATTCTCAGAAACTTCTTTGTGTTGAGTGCATTCAACTCACAGACTTGAACTTACCTATAGAAAGAGCAGTTTTGAAACACTCTTTTGGTAAAATCTGCAAGTGGTTATTTGGAGCACTTCGAGGCCTGTGCTGGGATATGGAATATCTTCACCTAAAAACTACAGAGACGCATTCTCAGAAAGTTCTTCAGGATGCATTCATTCAACTCACAGAGTTGAACCTTCCTTTTGATGGACGAGTTTTGAAACACTCTTTTTGTAGAATCTGCAAGAGGATATTTGGAGCGTTTTGAGGCCTATGCTGGAAAAGGAAATATCTTCACATAAAAACTAGACAGAAGCATTCTCAGAAACTTCTGTGTGATGAGTGCATTCAACTCACAGACTTGAACGTTCCTCTCAAAAGAGCAGTTTTGAAACACTCCTTTTGTAGAATCTGCAAGTGTTTATTTGGAGCTCTTTGAGGCCTATGTTGGAAAAAGAAATATCTTCACATAAAAACTGGACAGAAGCATTCTCAGAAACTTCTTTGTGATGAGTGCATTCTACTCACAGTGTTGAAGCTTGCTTTTGATAGAGCAGTTTTGAAACACTCTTTTGGTAGAATCTGCAAGTGGATATTTGGAGCGCTTTGAGGCCTATGCTGGAAAAGGAAATGTCTTCACATAAAAACCAGACAGAAGCATTCCAGGAAACCTCTGTATGATAAGTGCATTCAACTCACAGACTTGAACGTTCTTTTTGATAGAACTCTTTTGAAACACTCCTTTTGTAGAATTTGCAAGTGTTTATTTGGAGCGCTTTGAGGCCTCAGCTGGAAAAGGAAATATCTTCACGTAAGAACTAGACAGAAGCATTCTCAGAAACTTCTTTCTGATGAGTGCATTCAACACACAGACTTGAACCTTGCTTTTGAAAGAGCAGCTTTGAAACACTCTTTTCGTAGAATCTGCAAGTGGATATTTGGAGCGCTTTGAGGCCTATGCTGGGAAATGAAATCTCTTCACCTAAAAACTAGACAGAAGCATTCTGAGAAACTTCTGTGTGATGAGTGCATTCAACTCACAGACTTGAACGTTCCCTTTGATAGAACAGTTTTGAAACACTCCTTTTGTAGAATCTGCAAGTGTTTATTCGGAGCACCTTGAGGCCTATGCTGGAAAAGGAAATATCTTCACATAAAAACTGAACAGAAGCATTCTGAGAAACTTCTTTGTGTTGAGTGCATTCAACTCACAGACTTGAACTTACCTACAGAAAGAGCAGTTTTGAAACACTCTTTTGGTAAAATCTGCAAGTGGTTATTTGGAGCACTTCGAGGCCTGTGCTGGGATATGGAATATCTTCACCTAAAAACTACAGAGAAGCATTCTTAGAAAGTTCTTCATGATGCATTCATTTAACTCACAGAGTGGAACCTTCCTTTTGATAGAACAGATTTGAAACACTCTTTTTGTAGAATCTGCAAGAAGATATTTGGAGTGTTTTGAGGCCTATGCTGGAAATGGAAATATCTTCACATAAAAACTAGACAGAAGCATTCTCAGAAACTTCTGTGTGATGAGTGCATTCAACTCACAGACTTGAACGTTCCTCTCAAAAGAGCAGTTTTGAAACACTCCTTTTGTAGAATCTGCAAGTGTTTATTTGGAGCTCTTTGAGGCCTATGTTGGAAAAAGAAATATCTTCACATAAAAACTGGACAGAAGCATTCTCAGAAACTTCTTTGTGATGAGTGCATTCTACTCACAGTGTTGAAGCTTGCTTTTGATAGAGCAGTTTTGAAACACTCTTTTGGTAGAATCTGCAAGTGGATATTTGGAGCGCTTTGAGGCCTATGCTGGAAAAGGAAATGTCTTCACATAAAAACTAGACAGAAGCATTCCAGGAAACTTCTGTATGATAAGTGCATTCAACTCACAGACTTGAACGTTCCTTTTGATAGAACTCTTTTGAAACACTCCTTTTGTAGAATTTGCAAGTGTTTATTTGGAGCGCTTTGAGGCCTCAGCTGGAAAAGGAAATATCTTCACGTAAGAACTAGACAGAAGCATTCTCAGAAACTTCTTTCAGATGAGTGCATTCAACACACAGATTTGAACCTTGCTTTTGAAAGAGCAGCTTTGAAACACTCTTTTCGTAGAATCTGCAAGTGGATATTTGGAGCGCTTTGAGGCCTATGCTGGGAAATGAAATCTCTTCACCTAAAAACTAGACAGAAGCATTCTGAGAAACTTCTGTGTGATGAGTGCATTCAACTCACAGACTTGAACGTTCCCTTTGATAGAACAGTTTTGAAACACTCCTTTTGTAGAATCTGCAAGTGTTTATTCGGAGCACCTTGAGGCCTATGTTGGAAAAGGAAATATCTTCACATAAAAACTAGAGAGAAGGATTCTCAGAAACTTCTTTGTGATGAGTTCATTCAACTTACAGTGTTGAACCTACCAATTGATAGAGAAGTTTGGAAACACTCTTTTTGTAGAATCTGCAAGGGGATATTTGGAGCCGTTTGAGGCCTATGCTGGAAAAGGAAATATCTTCACATAAAAACTGAACAGAAGCATTCTCAGAAACTTCTTTGTGTTGAGTGCATTCAACTCGCAGACTTGAACTTACCTATAGAAAGAGCAGTTTTGAAACACTCCTTTTGTAGAATCTGCAAGTGTTTATTTGGAGCACTTTGAGGCCTATGTTGGAAAAGGAAAGATCTTCATATAGAAACTAGACGGAAGCATTCTCAGAAACTTCTTTGTGATGAGTGCATTCAACTCACAGAATTGAAGCTTCCTTTTGAAAGAGCAGTTTGGAAACACTCTTCTTATAGAATCTGCAAGTGGATATTTGGAGCGCTTTGTGGCCTATGCTGGGAAATGAAATCTCTTCACCTAAAAACTAGACGGAAGCATTCTGAGAATCTTCTTTGTGATGAGTGCATTCAACTCACAGACTTCAACGTTCCTTTTGATAGAACAGTTTTGAAACACTCCTTTTGTAGAATCTGCAACTGTTTATTCGGAGCACCTTGAGGCCTATGTTGGAAAAGGAAATATCTTCACATAAAAACTAGAGAGAAGGATTCTCAGAAACTTCTTTGTGATGAGTTCATTCAACTCACAGAGTTGAACCTACCAATTGATAGAGAAGTTTGGAAACACTCTTTTTGTAGAATCTGCAAGTGGATATTTGGAGCCGTTTGAGGCCTATGCTGGAAAAGGAAATATCTTCACATAAAAACTGAACAGAAGCATTCTCAGAAACTTCTTTGTGTTGAGTGCATTCAACTCACAGACTTGAACTTACCTATAGAAAGAGCAGTTTTGAAACACTCTTTTGGTAAAATCTGCAAGTGGTTATTTGGAGCACTTCGAGGCCTGTGCTGGGATATGGAATATCTTCACCTAAAAACTACAGAGAAGCATTCTCAGAAAGTTCTTCAGGATGCATTCATTCAACTCACAGAGTTGAACCTTCCTTTTGATGGACGAGTTTTGAAACACTCTTTTTGTAGAATCTGCAAGAGGATATTTGGAGCGTTTTGAGGCCTATGCTGGAAAAGGAAATATCTTCACATAAAAACTAGACAGAAGCATTCTCAGAAACTTCTGTGTGATGAGTGCATTCAACTCACAGACTTGAACGTTCCTCTCAAAAGAGCAGTTTTGAAACACTCCTTTTGTAGAATCTGCAAGTGTTTATTTGGAGCTCTTTGAGGCCTATGTTGGAAAAAGAAATATCTTCACATAAAAACTGGACAGAAGCATTCTCAGAAACTTCTTTGTGATGAGTGCATTCTACTCACAGTGTTGAAGCTTGCTTTTGATAGAGCAGTTTTGAAACACTCTTTTGGTAGAATCTGCAAGTGGATATTTGGAGCGCTTTGAGGCCTATGCTGGAAAAGGAAATGTCTTCACATAAAAACCAGACAGAAGCATTCCAGGAAACCTCTGTATGATAAGTGCATTCAACTCACAGACTTGAACGTTCTTTTTGATAGAACTCTTTTGAAACACTCCTTTTGTAGAATTTGCAAGTGTTTATTTGGAGCGCTTTGAGGCCTCAGCTGGAAAAGGAAATATCTTCATGTAAGAACTAGACAGAAGCATTCTCAGAAACTTCTTTCCGATGAGTGCATTCAACACACAGACTTGAACCTTGCTTTTGAAAGAGCAGCTTTGAAACACTCTTTTCGTAGAATCTGCAAGTGGATATTTGGAGCGCTTTGAGGCCTATGCTGGGAAATGAAATCTCTTCACCTAAAAACTAGACAGAAGCATTCTGAGAAACTTCTGTGTGATGAGTGCATTCAACTCACAGACTTGAACGTTCCCTTTGATAGAACAGTTTTGAAACACTCCTTTTGTAGAATCTGCAAGTGTTTATTCGGAGCACCTTGAGGCCTATGCTGGAAAAGGAAATATCTTCACATAAAAACTGAACAGAAGCATTCTGAGAAACTTCTTTGTGTTGAGTGCATTCAACTCACAGACTTGAACTTACCTACAGAAAGAGCAGTTTTGAAACACTCTTTTGGTAAAATCTGCAAGTGGTTATTTGGAGCACTTCGAGGCCTGTGCTGGGATATGGAATATCTTCACCTAAAAACTACAGAGAAGCATTCTTAGAAAGTTCTTCATGATGCATTCATTTAACTCACAGAGTGGAACCTTCCTTTTGATAGAACAGATTTGAAACACTCTTTTTGTAGAATCTGCAAGAAGATATTTGGAGTGTTTTGAGGCCTATGCTGGAAATGGAAATATCTTCACATAAAAACTAGACAGAAGCATTCTCAGAAACTTCTGTGTGATGAGTGCATTCAACTCACAGACTTGAACGTTCCTCTCAAAAGAGCAGTTTTGAAACACTCCTTTTGTAGAATCTGCAAGTGTTTATTTGGAGCTCTTTGAGGCCTATGTTGGAAAAAGAAATATCTTCACATAAAAACTGGACAGAAGCATTCTCAGAAACTTCTTTGTGATGAGTGCATTCTACTCACAGTGTTGAAGCTTGCTTTTGATAGAGCAGTTTTGAAACACTCTTTTGGTAGAATCTGCAAGTGGATATTTGGAGCGCTTTGAGGCCTATGCTGGAAAAGGAAATGTCTTCACATAAAAACTAGACAGAAGCATTCCAGGAAACTTCTGTATGATAAGTGCATTCAACTCACAGACTTGAACGTTCCTTTTGATAGAACTCTTTTGAAACACTCCTTTTGTAGAATTTGCAAGTGTTTATTTGGAGCGCTTTGAGGCCTCAGCTGGAAAAGGAAATATCTTCACGTAAGAACTAGACAGAAGCATTCTCAGAAACTTCTTTCAGATGAGTGCATTCAACACACAGATTTGAACCTTGCTTTTGAAAGAGCAGCTTTGAAACACTCTTTTCGTAGAATCTGCAAGTGGATATTTGGAGCGCTTTGAGGCCTATGCTGGGAAATGAAATCTCTTCACCTAAAAACTAGACAGAAGCATTCTGAGAAACTTCTGTGTGATGAGTGCATTCAACTCACAGACTTGAACGTTCCCTTTGATAGAACAGTTTTGAAACACTCCTTTTGTAGAATCTGCAAGTGTTTATTCGGAGCACCTTGAGGCCTATGTTGGAAAAGGAAATATCTTCACATAAAAACTAGAGAGAAGGATTCTCAGAAACTTCTTTGTGATGAGTTCATTCAACTTACAGTGTTGAACCTACCAATTGATAGAGAAGTTTGGAAACACTCTTTTTGTAGAATCTGCAAGGGGATATTTGGAGCCGTTTGAGGCCTATGCTGGAAAAGGAAATATCTTCACATAAAAACTGAACAGAAGCATTCTCAGAAACTTCTTTGTGTTGAGTGCATTCAACTCGCAGACTTGAACTTACCTATAGAAAGAGCAGTTTTGAAACACTCCTTTTGTAGAATCTGCAAGTGTTTATTTGGAGCACTTTGAGGCCTATGTTGGAAAAGGAAAGATCTTCATATAGAAACTAGACGGAAGCATTCTCAGAAACTTCTTTGTGATGAGTGCATTCAACTCACAGAATTGAAGCTTCCTTTCGAAAGAGCAGTTTGGAAACACTCTTCTTATAGAATCTGCAAGTGGATATTTGGAGCGCTTTGTGGCCTATGCTGGGAAATGAAATCTCTTCACCTAAAAACTAGACGGAAGCATTCTGAGAATCTTCTTTGTGATGAGTGCATTCAACTCACAGACTTCAACGTTCCTTTTGATAGAACAGTTTTGAAACACTCCTTTTGTAGAATCTGCAAGTGTTTATTCGGAGCACCTTGAGGCCTATGTTGGAAAAGGAAATATCTTCACATAAAAACTAGAGAGAAGGATTCTCAGAAACTTCTTTGTGATGAGTTCATTCAACTCACAGAGTTGAACCTACCAATTGATAGAGAAGTTTGGAAACACTCTTTTTGTAGAATCTGCAAGTGGATATTTGGAGCCGTTTGAGGCCTATGCTGGAAAAGGAAATATCTTCACATAAAAACTGAACAGAAGCATTCTCAGAAACTTCTTTGTGTTGAGTGCATTCAACTCACAGACTTGAACTTACCTATAGAAAGAGCAGTTTTGAAACACTCTTTTGGTAAAATCTGCAAGTGGTTATTTGGAGCACTTCGAGGCCTGTGCTGGGATATGGAATATCTTCACCTAAAAACTACAGAGAAGCATTCTCAGAAAGTTCTTCAGGATGCATTCATTCAACTCACAGAGTTGAACCTTCCTTTTGATGGACGAGTTTTGAAACACTCTTTTTGTAGAATCTGCAAGAGGATATTTGGAGCGTTTTGAGGCCTATGCTGGAAAAGGAAATATCTTCACATAAAAACTAGACAGAAGCATTCTCAGAAACTTCTGTGTGATGAGTGCATTCAACTCACAGACTTGAACGTTCCTCTCAAAAGAGCAGTTTTGAAACACTCCTTTTGTAGAATCTGCAAGTGTTTATTTGGAGCTCTTTGAGGCCTATGTTGGAAAAAGAAATATCTTCACATAAAAACTGGACAGAAGCATTCTCAGAAACTTCTTTGTGATGAGTGCATTCTACTCACAGTGTTGAAGCTTGCTTTTGATAGAGCAGTTTTGAAACACTCTTTTGGTAGAATCTGCAAGTGGATATTTGGAGCGCTTTGAGGCCTATGCTGGAAAAGGAAATGTCTTCACATAAAAACCAGACAGAAGCATTCCAGGAAACCTCTGTATGATAAGTGCATTCAACTCACAGACTTGAACGTTCCTTTTGATAGAACTCTTTTGAAACACTCCTTTTGTAGAATTTGCAAGTGTTTATTGGGAGCGCTTTGAGGCCTCAGCTGGAAAAGGAAATATCTTCACGTAAGAACTAGACAGAAGCATTCTCAGAAACTTCTTTCCGATGAGTGCATTCAACACACAGACTTGAACCTTGCTTTTGAAAGAGCAGCTTTGAAACACTCTTTTCGTAGAATCTGCAAGTGGATATTTGGAGCGCTTTGAGGCCTATGCTGGGAAATGAAATCTCTTCACCTAAAAACTAGACAGAAGCATTCTGAGAAACTTCTGTGTGATGAGTGCATTCAACTCACAGACTTGAACGTTCCCTTTGATAGAACAGTTTTGAAACACTCCTTTTGTAGAATCTGCAAGTGTTTATTCGGAGCACCTTGAGGCCTATGCTGGAAAAGGAAATATCTTCACATAAAAACTGAACAGAAGCATTCTGAGAAACTTCTTTGTGTTGAGTGCATTCAACTCACAGACTTGAACTTACCTACAGAAAGAGCAGTTTTGAAACACTCTTTTGGTAAAATCTGCAAGTGGTTATTTGGAGCACTTCGAGGCCTGTGCTGGGATATGGAATATCTTCACCTAAAAACTACAGAGAAGCATTCTTAGAAAGTTCTTCATGATGCATTCATTTAACTCACAGAGTGGAACCTTCCTTTTGATAGAACAGATTTGAAACACTCTTTTTGTAGAATCTGCAAGAAGATATTTGGAGTGTTTTGAGGCCTATGCTGGAAATGGAAATATCTTCACATAAAAACTAGACAGAAGCATTCTCAGAAACTTCTGTGTGATGAGTGCATTCAACTCACAGACTTGAACGTTCCTCTCAAAAGAGCAGTTTTGAAACACTCCTTTTGTAGAATCTGCAAGTGTTTATTTGGAGCTCTTTGAGGCCTATGTTGGAAAAAGAAATATCTTCACATAAAAACTGGACAGAAGCATTCTCAGAAACTTCTTTGTGATGAGTGCATTCTACTCACAGTGTTGAAGCTTGCTTTTGATAGAGCAGTTTTGAAACACTCTTTTGGTAGAATCTGCAAGTGGATATTTGGAGCGCTTTGAGGCCTATGCTGGAAAAGGAAATGTCTTCACATAAAAACTAGACAGAAGCATTCCAGGAAACTTCTGTATGATAAGTGCATTCAACTCACAGACTTGAACGTTCCTTTTGATAGAACTCTTTTGAAACACTCCTTTTGTAGAATTTGCAAGTGTTTATTGGGAGCGCTTTGAGGCCTCAGCTGGAAAAGGAAATATCTTCACGTAAGAACTAGACAGAAGCATTCTCAGAAACTTCTTTCCGATGAGTGCATTCAACACACAGACTTGAACCTTGCTTTTGAAAGAGCAGCTTTGAAACACTCTTTTCGTAGAATCTGCAAGTGGATATTTGGAGCGCTTTGAGGCCTATGCTGGGAAATGAAATCTCTTCACCTAAAAACTAGACAGAAGCATTCTGAGAAACTTCTGTGTGATGAGTGCATTCAACTCACAGACTTGAACGTTCCCTTTGATAGAACAGTTTTGAAACACTCCTTTTGTAGAATCTGCAAGTGTTTATTCGGAGCACCTTGAGGCCTATGTTGGAAAAGGAAATATCTTCACATAAAAACTAGAGAGAAGGATTCTCAGAAACTTCTTTGTGATGAGTTCATTCAACTCACAGTGTTGAACCTACCAATTGATAGAGAAGTTTGGAAACACTCTTTTTGTAGAATCTGCAAGGGGATATTTGGAGCCGTTTGAGGCCTATGCTGGAAAAGGAAATATCTTCACATAAAAACTGAACAGAAGCATTCTCAGAAACTTCTTTGTGTTGAGTGCATTCAACTCGCAGACTTGAACTTACCTATAGAAAGAGCAGTTTTGAAACACTCCTTTTGTAGAATCTGCAAGTGTTTATTTGGAGCACTTTGAGGCCTATGTTGGAAAAGGAAAGATCTTCATATAGAAACTAGACGGAAGCATTCTCAGAAACTTCTTTGTGATGAGTGCATTCAACTCACAGAATTGAAGCTTCCTTTCAAAAGAGCAGTTTGGAAACACTCTTCTTATAGAATCTGCAAGTGGATATTTGGAGCGCTTTGTGGCCTATGCTGGGAAATGAAATCTCTTCACCTAAAAACTAGACGGAAGCATTCTGAGAATCTTCTTTGTGATGAGTGCATTCAACTCACAGACTTCAACGTTCCTTTTGATAGAACAGTTTTGAAACACTCCTTTTGTAGAATCTGCAAGTGTTTATTCGGAGCACCTTGAGGCCTATGTTGGAAAAGGAAATACCTTCACATAAAAACTAGAGAGAAGGATTCTCAGAAACTTCTTTGTGATGAGTTCATTCAACTCACAGAGTTGAACCTACCAATTGATAGAGAAGTTTGGAAACACTCTTTTTGTAGAATCTGCAAGTGGATATTTGGAGCCGTTTGAGGCCTATGCTGGAAAAGGAAATATCTTCACATAAAAACTGAACAGAAGCATTCTCAGAAACTTCTTTGTGTTGAGTGCATTCAACTCACAGACTTGAACTTACCTATAGAAAGAGCAGTTTTGAAACACTCTTTTGGTAAAATCTGCAAGTGGTTATTTGGAGCACTTCGAGGCCTGTGCTGGGATATGGAATATCTTCACCTAAAAACTACAGAGAAGCATTCTCAGAAAGTTCTTCAGGATGCGTTCATTCAACTCACAGAGTTGAACCTTCCTTTTGATAGAAGAGTTTTGAAACACTCTTTTTGTAGAATCTGCAAGAGGATATTTGGAGCGTTCTGAGGCCTATGCTGGAAAAGGAAATATCTTCACATAAAAACTAGACAGAAGCATTCTCAGAAACTTCTGTGTGATGAGTGCATTCAACTCACAGACTTGAACGTTCCTCTTGAAAGAGCAGTTTTGAAACACTCCTTTTGTAGAATCTGCAAGTGTTTATTTGGAGCCCTTTGAGGCCTATGTTGGAAAAGGAAATATCTTCACATAAAAACTAGACAGAAGCATTCTCAGAAACTTCTTTGTGATTAGTGCACTCTACTCACAGTGTTGAAGCTTGCTTTTGATAGAGCAGTTTTGAAACACTCTTTTGGTAGAATCTGCAAGTGGATACTTGGAGCGCTTTGAGGCCTATGCTGGAAAAGGAAATGTCTTCACATAAAAACTAGACAGAAGCATTCCAGGAAACTTCTGTATGATAAGTGCATTCAACTCACAGACTTGAACGTTCCTTTTGATAGAACTCTTTTGAAACACTCCTTTTGTAGAATTTGCAAGTGTTTATTGGGAGCGCTTTGAGGCCTCAGCTGGAAAAGGAAATATCTTCACGTAAGAACTAGACAGAAGCATTCTCAGAAACTTCTTTCCGATGAGTGCATTCAACACACAGACTTGAACCTTGCTTTTGAAAGAGCAGCTTTGAAACACTCTTTTCGTAGAATCTGCAAGTGGATATTTGGAGCGCTTTGAGGCCTATGCTGGGAAATGAAATCTCTTCACCTAAAAACTAGACAGAAGCATTCTGAGAAACTTCTGTGTGATGAGTGCATTCAACTCACAGACTTGAACGTTCCCTTTGATAGAACAGTTTTGAAACACTCCTTTTGTAGAATCTGCAAGTGTTTATTCAGAGCACCTTGAGGCCTATGCTGGAAAAGGAAATATCTTCACATAAAAACTGAACAGAAGCATTCTGAGAAACTTCTTTGTGTTGAGTGCATTCAACTCACAGACTTGAACTTACCTACAGAAAGAGCAGTTTTGAAACACTCTTTTGGTAAAATCTGCAAGTGGTTATTTGGAGCACTTCGAGGCCTGTGCTGGGATATGGAATATCTTCACCTAAAAACTACAGAGAAGCATTCTTAGAAAGTTCTTCATGATGCATTCATTTAACTCACAGAGTGGAACCTTCCTTTTGATAGAACAGATTTGAAACACTCTTTTTGTAGAATCTGCAAGAAGATATTTGGAGTGTTTTGAGGCCTATGCTGGAAATGGAAATATCTTCACATAAAAACTAGACAGAAGCATTCTCAGAAACTTCTGTGTGATGAGTGCATTCAACTCACAGACTTGAACGTTCCTCTCAAAAGAGCACTTTTGAAACACTCCTTTTGTAGAATCTGCAAGTGTTTATTTGGAGCTCTTTGAGGCCTATGTTGGAAAAAGAAATATCTTCACATAAAAACTGGACAGAAGCATTCTCAGAAACTTCTTTGTGATGAGTGCATTCTACTCACAGTGTTGAAGCTTGCTTTTGATAGAGCAGTTTTGAAACACTCTTTTGGTAGAATCTGCAAGTGGATATTTGGAGCGCTTTGAGGCCTATGCTGGAAAAGGAAATGTCTTCACATAAAAACTAGACAGAAGCATTCCAGGAAACTTCTGTATGATAAGTGCATTCAACTCACAGACTTGAACGTTCCTTTTGATAGAACTCTTTTGAAACACTCCTTTTGTAGAATTTGCAAGTGTTTATTTGGAGCGCTTTGAGGCCTCAGCTGGAAAAGGAAATATCTTCACGTAAGAACTAGACAGAAGCATTCTCAGAAACTTCTTTCCGATGAGTGCATTCAACACACAGACTTGAACCTTGCTTTTGAAAGAGCAGCTTTGAAACACTCTTTTCGTAGAATCTGCAAGTGGATATTTGGAGCGCTTTGAGGCCTATGCTGGGAAATGAAATCTCTTCACCTAAAAACTAGACAGAAGCATTCTGAGAAACTTCTGTGTGATGAGTGCATTCAACTCACAGACTTGAACGTTCCCTTTGATAGAACAGTTTTGAAACACTCCTTTTGTAGAATCTGCAAGTGTTTATTCGGAGCACCTTGAGGCCTATGTTGGAAAAGGAAATATCTTCACATAAAAACTAGAGAGAAGGATTCTCAGAAACTTCTTTGTGATGAGTTCATTCAACTCACAGTGTTGAACCTACCAATTGATAGAGAAGTTTGGAAACACTCTTTTTGTAGAATCTGCAAGGGGATATTTGGAGCCGTTTGAGGCCTATGCTGGAAAAGGAAATATCTTCACATAAAAACTGAACAGAAGCATTCTCAGAAACTTCTTTGTGTTGAGTGCATTCAACTCGCAGACTTGAACTTACCTATAGAAAGAGCAGTTTTGAAACACTCCTTTTGTAGAATCTGCAAGTGTTTATTTGGAGCACTTTGAGGCCTATGTTGGAAAAGGAAAGATCTTCATATAGAAACTAGACGGAAGCATTCTCAGAAACTTCTTTGTGATGAGTGCATTCAACTCACAGAATTGAAGCTTCCTTTCGAAAGAGCAGTTTGGAAACACTCTTCTTATAGAATCTGCAAGTGGATATTTGGAGCGCTTTGTGGCCTATGCTGGGAAATGAAATCTCTTCACCTAAAAACTAGACGGAAGCATTCTGAGAATCTTCTTTGTGATGAGTACATTCAACTCACAGACTTCAACGTTCCTTTTGATAGAACAGTTTTGAAACACTCCTTTTGTAGAATCTGCAAGTGTTTATTCGGAGCACCTTGAGGCCTATGTTGGAAAAGGAAATACCTTCACATAAAAACTAGAGAGAAGGATTCTCAGAAACTTCTTTGTGATGAGTTCATTCAACTCACAGAGTTGAACCTACCAATTGATAGAGAAGTTTGGAAACACTCTTTTTGTAGAATCTGCAAGTGGATATTTGGAGCCGTTTGAGGCCTATGCTGGAAAAGGAAATATCTTCACATAAAAACTGAACAGAAGCATTCTCAGAAACTTCTTTGTGTTGAGTGCATTCAACTCACAGACTTGAACTTACCTATAGAAAGAGCAGTTTTGAAACACTCTTTTGGTAAAATCTGCAAGTGGTTATTTGGAGCACTTCGAGGCCTGTGCTGGGATATGGAATATCTTCACCTAAAAACTACAGAGAAGCATTCTCAGAAAGTTCTTCAGGATGCGTTCATTCAACTCACAGAGTTGAACCTTCCTTTTGATAGAAGAGTTTTGAAACACTCTTTTTGTAGAATCTGCAAGAGGATATTTGGAGCGTTTTGAGGCCTATGCTGGAAAAGGAAATATCTTCACATAAAAACTAGACAGAAGCATTCTCAGAAACTTCTGTGTGATGAGTGCATTCAACTCACAGACTTGAACGTTCCTCTCGAAAGAGCAGTTTTGAAACACTCCTTCTGTAGAATCTGCAAGTGTTTATTTGGAGCGCTTTGAGGCCTATGTTGGAAAAGGAAATATCTTCACATAAAAACTAGACAGAAGCATTCTCAGAAACTTCTTTGTGATGAGTGCACTCTACTCACAGCGTTGAAGCTTGCTTTTGATAGAGCAGTTTTGAAACACTCTTTTTGTAGAATCTGCAAGTGGATACTTGGAGCGCTTTGAGGCCTATGCTGGAAAAGGAAATGTATTCACATAAAAACTAGACAGAAGCATTCTCAGAAACTTCTGTGTGATGAGTGCATTCAACTCACAGACTTGAACGTTCCTCTCAAAAGAGCAGTTTTGAAACACTCCTTTTGTAGAATCTGCAAGTGTTTATTTGGAGCTCTTTGAGGCCTATGTTGGAAAAAGAAATATCTTCACATAAAAACTGGACAGAAGCATTCTCAGAAACTTCTTTGTGATGAGTGCATTCTACTCACAGTGTTGAAGCTTGCTTTTGATAGAGCAGTTTTGAAACACTCTTTTGGTAGAATCTGCAAGTGGATATTTGGAGCGCTTTGAGGCCTATGCTGGAAAAGGAAATGTCTTCACATAAAAACTAGACAGAAGCATTCCAGGAAACTTCTGTATGATAAGTCACAGACTTGAACGTTCCTTTTGATAGAACTCTTTTGAAACACTCCTTTTGTAGAATTTGCAAGTGTTTATTTGGAGCGCTTTGAGGCCTCAGCTGGAAAAGGAAATATCTTCACGTAAGAACTAGACAGAAGCATTCTCAGAAACTTCTTTCCGATGAGTGCATTCAACACACAGACTTGAACCTTGCTTTTGAAAGAGCAGCTTTGAAACACTCTTCGTAGAATCTGCAAGTGGATATTTGGAGCGCTTTGAGGCCTATGCTGGGAAATGAAATCTCTTCACCTAAAAACTAGACAGAAGCATTCTGAGAAACTTCTGTGTGATGAGTGCATTCAACTCACAGACTTGAACGTTCCCTTTGATAGAACAGTTTTGAAACACTCCTTTTGTAGAATCTGCAAGTGTTTATTCGGAGCACCTTGAGGCCTATGCTGGAAAAGGAAATATCTTCACATAAAAACTGAACAGAAGCATTCTGAGAAACTTCTTTGTGTTGAGTGCATTCAACTCACAGACTTGAACTTACCTACAGAAAGAGCAGTTTTGAAACACTCTTTTGGTAAAATCTGCAAGTGGTTATTTGGAGCACTTCGAGGCCTGTGCTGGGATATGGAATATCTTCACCTAAAAACTACAGAGAAGCATTCTTAGAAAGTTCTTCATGATGCATTCATTTAACTCACAGAGTGGAACCTTCCTTTTGATAGAACAGATTTGAAACACTCTTTTTGTAGAATCTGCAAGAAGATATTTGGAGTGTTTTGAGGCCTATGCTGGAAATGGAAATATCTTCACATAAAAACTAGACAGAAACATTCTCAGAAACTTCTGTGTGATGAGTGCATTCAACTCACAGACTTGAACGTTCCTCTCAAAAGAGCAGTTTTGAAACACTCCTTTTGTAGAATCTGCAAGTGTTTATTTGGAGCTCTTTGAGGCCTATGTTGGAAAAACAAATATCTTCACATAAAAACTGGACAGAAGCATTCTCAGAAACTTCTTTGTGATGAGTGCATTCTACTCACAGTGTTGAAGCTTGCTTTTGATAGAGCAGTTTTGAAACACTCTTTTGGTAGAATCTGCAAGTGGATATTTGGAGCGCTTTGAGGCCTATGCTGGAAAAGGAAATGTCTTCACATAAAAACTAGACAGAAGCATTCCAGGAAACTTCTGTATGATAAGTGCATTCAACTCACAGACTTGAACGTTCCTTTTGATAGAACTCTTTTGAAACACTCCTTTTGTAGAATTTGCAAGTGTTTATTTGGAGCGCTTTGAGGCCTCAGCTGGAAAAGGAAATATCTTCACGTAAGAACTAGACAGAAGCATTCTCAGAAACTTCTTTCCGATGAGTGCATTCAACACACAGACTTGAACCTTGCTTTTGAAAGAGCAGCTTTGAAACACTCTTTTCGTAGAATCTGCAAGTGGATATTTGGAGCGCTTTGAGGCCTATGCTGGGAAATGAAATCTCTTCACCTAAAAACTAGACAGAAGCATTCTGAGAAACTTCTGTGTGATGAGTGCATTCAACTCACAGACTTGAACGTTCCCTTTGATAGAACAGTTTTGAAACACTCCTTTTGTAGAATCTGCAAGTGTTTATTCGGAGCACCTTGAGGCCTATGTTGGAAAAGGAAATATCTTCACATAAAAACTAGAGAGAAGGATTCTCAGAAACTTCTTTGAGATGAGTTCATTCAACTCACAGTGTTGAACCTACCAATTGATAGAGAAGTTTGGAAACACTCTTTTTGTAGAATCTGCAAGGGGATATTTGGAGCCGTTTGAGGCCTATGCTGGAAAAGGAAATATCTTCACATAAAAACTGAACAGAAGCATTCTCAGAAACTTCTTTGTGTTGAGTGCATTCAACTCGCAGACTTGAACTTACCTATAGAAAGAGCAGTTTTGAAACACTCCTTTTGTAGAATCTGCAAGTGTTTATTTGGAGCACTTTGAGGCCTATGTTGGAAAAGGAAAGATCTTCATATAGAAACTAGACAGAAGCATTCTCAGAAACTTCTTTGTGATGAGTGCATTCAACTCACAGAATTGAAGCTTCCTTTCGAAAGAGCAGTTTGGAAACACTCTTCTTATAGAATCTGCAAGTGGATATTTGGAGCGCTTTGTGGCCTATGCTGGGAAATGAAATCTCTTCACCTAAAAACTAGACGGAAGCATTCTGAGAATCTTCTTTGTGATGAGTGCATTCAACTCACAGACTTCAACGTTCCTTTTGATAGAACAGTTTTGAAACACTCCTTTTGTAGAATCTGCAAGTGTTTATTCGGAGCACCTTGAGGCCTATGTTGGAAAAGGAAATACCTTCACATAAAAACTAGAGAGAAGGATTCTCAGAAACTTCTTTGTGATGAGTTCATTCAACTCACAGAGTTGAACCTACCAATTGATAGAGAAGTTTGGAAACACTCTTTTTGTAGAATCTGCAAGTGGATATTTGGAGCCGTTTGAGGCCTATGCTGGAAAAGGAAATATCTTCACATAAAAACTGAACAGAAGCATTCTCAGAAACTTCTTTGTGTTGAGTGCATTCAACTCACAGACTTGAACTTACCTATAGAAAGAGCAGTTTTGAAACACTCTTTTGATAAAATCTGCAAGTGGTTATTTGGAGCCCTTCGAGGCCTGTGCTGGGATATGGAATATCTTCACCTAAAAACTACAGAGAAGCATTCTCAGAAAGTTCTTCAGGATGCGCTCATTCAACTCACAGAGTTGAACCTTCCTTTTGATAGAAGAGTTTTGAAACACTCTTTTTGTAGAATCTGCAAGAGGATATTTGGAGCGTTTTGAGGCCTATGCTGGAAAAGGAAATATCTTCACATAAAAACTAGACAGAAGTATTCTCAGAAACTTCTGTGTGATGAGTGCATTCAACTCACAGACTTGAACGTTCCTCTCGAAAGAGCAGTTTTGAAACACTCCTTTTGTAGAATCTGCAAGTGTTTATTTGGAGCCCTTTGAGGCCTATGTTGGAAAAGGAAATATCTTCACATAAAAACTAGACAGAAGCATTCTCAGAAACTTCTTTGTGATGAGTGCACTCTACTCACAGTGTTGAAGCTTGCTTTTGATAGAGCAGTTTTGAAGCACTCTTTTGGTAGAATCTGCAAGTGGATACTTGGAGCGCTTTGAGGCCTATGCTGGAAAAGGAAATGTCTTCACATAAAAACTAGACAGAAGCATTCCAGGAAACTTCTGTATGATAAGTGCATTCAACTCACAGACTTGAACGTTCCTTTTGATAGAACTCTTTTGAAACACTCCTTTTGTAGAATTTGCAAGTGTTTATTGGGAGCGCTTTGAGGCCTCAGCTGGAAAAGGAAATATCTTCACGTAAGAACTAGACAGAAGCATTCTCAGAAACTTCTTTCTGATGAGTGCATTCAACACACAGACTTGAACCTTGCTTTTGAAAGAGCAGCTTTGAAACACTCTTTTCGTAGAATCTGCAAGTGGATATTTGGAGCGCTTTGAGGCCTATGCTGGGAAATGAAATCCCTTCACCTAAAAACTAGACAGAAGCATTCTGAGAAACTTCTGTGTGATGAGTGCATTCAACTCACAGATTTGAACGTTCCCTTTGATAGAACAGTTTTGAAACACTCCTTTTGTAGAATCTGCAAGTGTTTATTCGGAGCAACTTGAGGCCTATGCTGGAAAAGGAAATATCTTCACATAAAAACTGAACAGAAGCATTCTGAGAAACTTCTTTGTGTTGAGTGCATTCAACTCACAGACTTGAACTTACCTACAGAAAGAGCAGTTTTGAAACACTCTTTTGGTAAAATCTGCAAGTGGTTATTTGGAGCACTTCGAGGCCTGTGCTGGGATATGGAATATCTTCACCTAAAAACTACAGAGAAGCATTCTCAGAAAGTTCTTCAGGATGCATTCATTCAACTCACAGAGTGGAACCTTCCTTTTGATAGAAGAGTTTTGAAACACTCTTTTTGTAGAATCTGCAAGAGGATATTTGGAGCGTTTTGAGGCCTATGCTGGAAAAGGAAATATCTTCACATAAAAACTAGACAGAAGCATTCTCAGAAACTTCTGTGTGATGAGTGCATTCAACTCACAGACTTGAACGTTCCTCTCGAAAGAGCAGTTTTGAAACACTCCTTTTGTAGAATCTGCAAGTGTTTATTTGGAGCTCTTTGAGGCCTATGTTGGAAAAAGAAATATCTTCACATAAAAACTAGACAGAAGCATTCTCAGAAACTTCTTTGTGATGAGTGCATTCTACTCACAGTGTTGAAGCTTGCTTTTGATAGAGCAGTTTTGAAACACTCTTTTGGTAGAATCTGCAAGTGGATATTTGGAGCGCTTTGAGGCCTATGCTGGAAAAGGAAATGTCTTCACATAAAAACTAGACAGAAGCATTCTCAGAAACTTCTGTGTGATGAGTGCATTCAACTCACAGACTTGAACGTTCCTCTCAAAAGAGCAGTTTTGAAACACTCCTTTTGTAGAATCTGCAAGTGTTTATTTGGAGCTCTTTGAGGCCTATGTTGGAAAAAGAAATATCTTCACGTAAGAACTAGACAGAAGCATTCTCAGAAACTTCTTTGTGATGAGTGCATTCTACTCACAGTGTTGAAGCTTGCTTTTGATAGAGCAGTTTTGAAACACTCTTTTGGTAGAATCTGCAAGTGGATATTTGGAGCGCTTTGAGGCCTATGCTGGAAAAGGAAATGTCTTCACATAAAAACTAGACAGAAGCATTCCAGGAAACTTCTGTATGATAAGTCACAGACTTGAACGTTCCTTTTGATAGAACTCTTTTGAAACACTCCTTTTGTAGAATTTGCAAGTGTTTATTTGGAGCGCTTTGAGGCCTCAGCTGGAAAAGGAAATATCTTCACGTAAGAACTAGACAGAAGCATTCTTAGAAACTTCTCTCCGATGAGTGCATTCAACACACAGACTTGAACCTTGCTTTTGAAAGAGCAGCTTTGAAACACTCTTTTCGTAGAATCTGCAAGTGGATATTTGGAGCGCTTTGAGGCCTATGCTGGGAAATGAAATCTCTTCACCTAAAAACTAGACAGAAGCATTCTGAGAAACTTCTGTGTGATGAGTGCATTCAACTCACAGGCTTGAACGTTCCCTTTGATAGAACAGTTTTGAAACACTCCTTTTGTAGAATCTGCAAGTGTTTATTCGGAGCACCTTGAGGCCTATGTTGGAAAAGGAAATATCTTCACATAAAAATTAGAGAGAAGGATTCTCAGAAACTTCTTTGTGATGAGTTCATTCAACTCACAGTGTTGAAACTACCAATTGATAGAGAAGTTTGGAAACACTCTTTTTGTAGAATCTGCAAGGGGATATTTGGAGCCGTTTGAGGCCTATGCTGGAAAAGGAAATATCTTCACATAAAAACTGAACAGAAGCATTCTCAGAAACTTCTTTGTGTTGAGTGCATTCAACTCGCAGACTTGAACTTACCTATAGAAAGAGCAGTTTTGAAACACTCCTTTTGTAGAATCTGCAAGTGTTTATTTGGAGCACTTTGAGGCCTATGTTGGAAAAGGAAAGATCTTCATATAGAAACTAGACGGAAGCATTCTCAGAAACTTCTTTGTGATGAGTGCATTCAACTCACAGAATTGAAGCTTCCTTTCGAAAGAGCAGTTTGGAAACACTCTTCTTATAGAATCTGCAAGTGGATATTTGGAGCGCTTTGTGGCCTATGCTGGGAAATGAAATCTCTTCACCTAAAAACGAGACGGAAGCATTCTGAGAATCTTCTTTGTGATGAGTGCATTCAACTCACAGACTTCAACGTTCCTTTTGATAGAACAGTTTTGAAACACTCCTTTTGTAGAATCTGCAAGTGTTTATTCGGAGCACCTTGAGGCCTATGTTGGAAAAGGAAATATCTTCACATAAAAACTAGAGAGAAGGATTCTCAGAAACTTCTTTGTGATGAGTTCATTCAACTCACAGAGTTGAACCTACCAATTGATAGAGAAGTTTGGAAACACTCTTTTTGTAGAATCTGCAAGTGGATATTTGGAGCCGTTTGAGGCCTATGCTGGAAAAGGAAATATCTTCACATAAAAACTGAACAGAAGCATTCTCAGAAAATTCTTTGTGTTGAGTGCATTCAACTCACAGACTTGAACTTACCTATAGAAAGAGCAGTTTTGAAAGACTCTTTTGGTAAAATCTGCAAGTGGTTATTTGGAGCACTTCGAGGCCTGTGCTGGGATATGGAATATCTTCACCTAAAAATTACAGAGAAGCATTCTCAGAAAGTTCTTCAGGATGCATTCATTCAACTCACAGAGTTGAACCTTCCTTTTGATAGAAGAGTTTTGAAACACTCTTTTTGTAGAATCTGCAAGAGGATATTTGGAGCGTTTTGAGGCCTATGCTGGAGAAGGAAATATCTTCACATAAAAACTAGACAGAAGCATTCTCAGAAACTTCTGTGTGATGAGTGCATTCAACTCACAGACTTGAACGTTCCTCTCGAAAGAGCAGTTTTGAAACACTCCTTTTGTAGAATCTGCAAGTGTTTATTTGGAGCGCTTTGAGGCCTATGTTGGAAAAGGAAATATCTTCACATAAAAACTAGACAGAAGCATTCTCAGAAACTTCTTTGTGATGAGTGCACTCTACTCACAGTGTTGAAGCTTGCTTTTGATAGAGCAGTTTTGAAACACTCCTTTGGTAGAATCTGCAAGTGGATACTTGGAGCGCTTTGAGGCCTATGCTGGAAAAGGAAATGTCTTCACATAAAAACTAGACAGAAGCATTCCAGGAAACTTCTGTATGATAAGTGCATTCAACCCACAGACTTGAACGTTCCTTTTGATAGAACTCTTTTGAAACACTCCTTTTGTAGAATTTGCAAGTGTTTATTGGGAGCGCTTTGAGGCCTCAGCTGGAAAAGGAAATATCTTCACGTAAGAACTAGACAGAAGCATTCTCAGAAACTTCTTTCTGATGAGTGCATTCAACACACAGACTTGAACCTTGCTTTTGAAAGAGCAGCTTTGAAACACTCTTTTCGTAGAATCTGCAAGTGGATATTTGGAGCGCTTTGAGGCCTATGCTGGGAAATGAAATCTCTTCACCTAAAAACTAGACAGAAGCATTCTGAGAAACTTCTGTGTGATGAGTGCATTCAACTCACAGACTTGAACGTTCCCTTTGATAGAACAGTTTTGAAACACTCCTTTTGTAGAATCTGCAAGTGTTTATTCGGAGCACCTTGAGGCCTATGCTGGAAAAGGAAATATCTTCACATAAAAACTGAACAGAAGCATTCTGAGAAACTTCTTTGTGTTGAGTGCATTCAACTCACAGACTTGAACTTACCTACAGAAAGAGCAGTTTTGAAACACTCTTTTGGTAAAATCTGCAAGTGGTTATTTGGAGCACTTCGAGGCCTGTGCTGGGATATGGAATATCTTCACCTAAAAACTACAGAGAAGCATTCTTAGAAAGTTCTTCATGATGCATTCATTTAACTCACAGAGTGGAACCTTCCTTTTGATAGAACAGATTTGAAACACTCTTTTTGTAGAATCTGCAAGAAGATATTTGGAGTGTTTTGAGGCCTAAGCTGGAAATGGAAATATCTTCACATAAAAACTAGACAGAAGAATTCTCAGAAACTTCTGTGTGATGAGTGCATTCAACTCACAGACTTGAACGTTCCTCTCAAAAGAGCAGTTTTGAAACACTCCTTTTGTAGAATCTGCAAGTGTTTATTTGGAGCTCTTTGAGGCCTATGTTGGAAAAAGAAATATCTTCACATAAAAACTGGACAGAAGCATTCTCAGAAACTTCTTTGTGATGAGTGCATTCTACTCACAGTGTTGAAGCTTGCTTTTGATAGAGCAGTTTTGAAACACTCTTTTGGTAGAATCTGCAAGTGGATATTTGGAGCGCTTTGAGGTCTATGCTGGAAAAGGAAATGTCTTCACATAAAAACTAGACAGAAGCATTCCAGGAAACTTCTGTATGATAAGTGCATTCAACTCACAGACTTGAACGTTCCTTTTGATAGAACTCTTTTGAAACACTCCTTTTGTAGAATTTGCAAGTGTTTATTTGGAGCGCTTTGAGGCCTCAGCTGGAAAAGGAAATATCTTCACGTAAGAACTAGACAGAAGCATTCTCAGAAACTTCTTTCCAATGAGTGCATTCAACACACAGACTTGAACCTTGCTTTTGAAAGAGCAGCTTTGAAACACTCTTTTCGTAGAATCTGCAAGTGGATATTTGGAGCGCTTTGAGGCCTATGCTGGGAAATGAAATCTCTTCACCTAAAAACTAGACAGAAGCATTCTGAGAAACTTCTGTGTGATGAGTGCATTCAACTCACAGACTTGAACGTTCCCTTTGATAGAACAGTTTTGAAACACTCCTTTTGTAGAATCTGCAAGTGTTTATTCGGAGCACCTTGAGGCCTATGTTGGAAAAGGAAATATCTTCACATAAAAACTAGAGAGAAGGATTCTCAGAAACTTCTTTGTGATGAGTTCATTCAACTCACAGTGTTGAACCTACCAATTGATAGAGAAGTTTGGAAACACTCTTTTTGTAGAATCTGCAAGGGGATATTTGGAGCCGTTTGAGGCCTATGCTGGAAAAGGAAATATCTTCACATAAAAACTGAACAGAAGCATTCTCAGAAACTTCTTTGTGTTGAGTGCATTCAGCTCACAGACTTGAACTTACCTATAGAAAGAGCAGTTTTGAAACACTCCTTTTGTAGAATCTGCAAGTGTTTATTTGGAGCACTTTGAGGCCTATGTTGGAAAAGGAAAGATCTTCATATAGAAACTAGACGGAAGCATTCTCAGAAACTTCTTTGTGATGAGTGCACTCAACTCACAGAATTGAAGCTTCCTTTCGAAAGAGCAGTTTGGAAACACTCTTCTTATAGAATCTGCAAGTGGATATTTGGAGCGCTTTGTGGCCTATGCTGGGAAATGAAATCTCTTCACCTAAAAACTAGACGGAAGCATTCTGAGAATCTTCTTTGTGATGAGTGCATTCAACTCACAGACTTCAACGTTCCTTTTGATAGAACAGTTTTGAAACACTCCTTTTGTAGAATCTGCAAGTGTTTATTCGGAGCACCTTGAGGCCTATGTTGGAAAAGGAAATATCTTCACATAAAAACTAGAGAGAAGGATTCTCAGAAACTTCTTTGTGATGAGTTCATTCAACTCACAGAGTTGAACCTACCAATTGATAGAGAAGTTTGGAAACACTCTTTTTGTAGAATCTGCAAGTGGATATTTGGAGCCGTTTGAGGCCTATGCTGGAAAAGGAAATATCTTCACATAAAAACTGAACAGAAGCATTCTCAGAAACTTCTTTGTGTTGAGTGCATTCAACTCACAGGCTTGAACTTACCTATAGAAAGAGCGGTTTTGAAACACTCTTTTGGTAAAATCTGCAAGTGGTTATTTGGAGCACTTCAAGGCCTGTGCTGGGATATGGAATATCTTCACCTAAAAACTACAGAGAAGCATTCTCAGAAAGTTCTTCAGGATGCGTTCATTCAACTCACAGATTTGAACCTTCCTTTTGATAGAAGAGTTTTGAAACACTCTTTTTGTAGAATCTGCAAGAGGATATTTGGAGCGTTTTGAGGCCTATGCTGGAAAAGGAAATATCTTCACATAAAAACTAGACAGAAGCATTCTCAGAAACTTCTGTGTGATGAGTGCATTCAACTGACAGACTTGAACGTTCCTCTCGAAAGAGCAGTTTTGAAACACTCCTTTTGTAGAATCTGCAAGTGTTTATTTGGAGCCCTTTGAGGCCTATGTTGGAAAAGGAAATATCTTCACATAAAAACTAGACAGAAGCATTCTCAGAAACTTCTTTGTGATGAGTGCACTCTACTCACAGTGTTGAAGCTTGCTTTTGATAGAGCAGTTTTGAAACACTCTTTTGGTAGAATCTGCAAGTGTATACTTGGAGCGCTTTGAGGCCTATGCTGGAAAAGGAAATGTCTTCACATAAAAACTAGACAGAAGCATTCCAGGAAACTTCTGTATGATAAGTGCATTCAACTCACAGACTTGAACGTTCCTTTTGATAGAACTCTTTTGAAACACTCCTTTTGTAGAATTTGCAAGTGTTTATTGGGAGCGCTTTGAGGCCTCAGCTGGAAAAGGAAATATCTTCACGTAAGAACTAGACAGAAGCATTCTCAGAAACTTCTTTCTGATGAGTGCATTCAACACACAGACTTGAACCTTGCTTTTGAAAGAGCAGCTTTGAAACACTCTTTTCGTAGAATCTGCAAGTGGATATTTGGAGCGCTTTGAGGCCTATGCTGGGAAATGAAATCTCTTCACCTAAAAACTAGACAGAAGCATTCTGAGAAACTTCTGTGTGATGAGTGCATTCAACTCACAGACTTGAACGTTCCCTTTGATAGAACAGTTTTGAAACACTCCTTTTGTAGAATCTGCAAGTGTTTATTCGGAGCACCTTGAGGCCTATGCTGGAAAAGGAAATATCTTCACATAAAAACTGAACAGAAGCATTCTGAGAAACTTCTTTGTGTTGAGTGCATTCAACTCACAGACTTGAACTTACCTACAGAAAGAGCAGTTTTGAAACACTCTTTTGGTAAAATCTGCAAGTGGTTATTTGGAGCACTTCGAGGCCTGTGCTGGGATATGGAATATCTTCACCTAAAAACTACAGAGAAGCATTCTTAGAAAGTTCTTCATGATGCATTCATTTAACTCACAGAGTGGAACCTTCCTTTTGATAGAACAGATTTGAAACACTCTTTTTGTAGAATCTGCAAGAAGATATTTGGAGTGTTTTGAGGCCTATGCTGGAAATGGAAATATCTTCACATAAAAACTAGACAGAAGCATTCTCAGAAACTTCTGTGTGATGAGTGCATTCAACTCACAGGCTTGAACGTTCCTCTCAAAAGAGCACTTTTGAAACACTCCTTTTGTAGAATCTGCAAGTGTTTATTTGGAGCTCTTTGAGGCCTATGTTGGAAAAAGAAATATCTTCACATAAAAACTGGACAGAAGCATTCTCAGAAACTTCTTTGTGATGAGTGCATTCTACTCACAGTGTTGAAGCTTGCTTTTGATAGAGCAGTTTTGAAACACTCTTTTGGTAGAATCTGCAAGTGGATATTTGGAGCGCTTTGAGGCCTATGCTGGAAAAGGAAATGTCTTCACATAAAAACTAGACAGAAGCATTCCAGGAAACTTCTGTATGATAAGTGCATTCAACTCACAGACTTGAACGTTCCTTTTGATAGAACTCTTTTGAAACACTCCTTTTGTAGAATTTGCAAGTGTTTATTTGGAGCGCTTTGAGGCCTCAGCTGGAAAAGGAAATATCTTCACGTAAGAACTAGACAGAAGCATTCTCAGAAACTTCTTTCCGATGAGTGCATTCAACACACAGACTTGAACCTTGCTTTTGAAAGAGCAGCTTTGAAACACTCTTTTCGTAGAATCTGCAAGTGGATATTTGGAGCGCTTTGAGGCCTATGCTGGGAAATGAAATCTCTTCACCTAAAAACTAGACAGAAGCATTCTGAGAAACTTCTGTGTGATGAGTGCATTCAACTCACAGACTTGAACGTTCCCTTTGATAGAACAGTTTTGAAACACTCCTTTTGTAGAATCTGCAAGTGTTTATTCGGAGCACCTTGAGGCCTATGTTGGAAAAGGAAATATCTTCACATAAAAACTAGAGAGAAGGATTCTCAGCAACTTCTTTGTGATGAGTTCATTCAACTCACAGTGTTGAACCTACCAATTGATAGAGAAGTTTGGAAACACTCTTTTTGTAGAATCTGCAAGGGGATATTTGGAGCCGTTTGAGGCCTTTGCTGGAAAAGGAAATATCTTCACATCAAAACTGAACAGAAGCATTCTCAGAAACTTCTTTGTGTTGAGTGCATTCAACTCACAGACTTGAACTTACCTATAGAAAGAGCAGTTTTGAAACACTCCTTTTGTAGAATCTGCAAGTGTTTATTTGGAGCACTTTGAGGCCTATGTTGGAAAAGGAAAGATCTTCATATAGAAACTAGACGGAAGCATTCTCAGAAACTTCTTTGTGATGAGTGCACTCAACTCACAGAATTGAAGCTTCCTTTTGAAAGAGCAGTTTGGAAACACTCTTCTTATAGAATCTGCAAGTGGATATTTGGAGCGCTTTGTGGCCTATGCTGGGAAATGAAATCTCTTCACCTAAAAACTAGACGGAAGCATTCTGAGAATCTTCTTTGTGATGAGTGCATTCAACTCACAGACTTCAACGTTCCTTTTGATAGAACAGTTTTGAAACACTCCTTTTGTAGAATCTGCAAGTGTTTATTCGGAGCACCTTGAGGCCTATGTTTAAAAAGGAAATATCTTCACATAAAAACTAGAGAGAAGGATTCTCAGAAACTTCTTTGTGATGAGTTCATTCAACTCACAGAGTTGAACCTACCAATTGATAGAGAAGTTTGGAAACACTCTTTTTGTAGAATCTGCAAGTGGATATTTGGAGCCGTTTGAGGCCTATGCTGGAAAAGGAAATATCTTCACATAAAAACTGAACAGAAGCATTCTCAGAAACTTCTTTGTGTTGAGTGCATTCAACTCACAGACTTGAACTTACCTGTAGAAAGAGCAGTTTCGAAACACTCTTTTGGTAAAATCTGCAAGTGGTTATTTGGAGCACTTCGAGGCCTGTGCTGGGATATGGAATATCTTCACCTAAAAACTACAGAGAAGCATTCTCAGAAAGTTCTTCAGGATGCATTCATTCAACTCACAGAGTTGAACCTTCCTTTGATAGAAGAGTTTTGAAACACTCTTTTTGTAGAATCTGCAAGAGGATATTTGGAGCGTTTTGAGGCCTATGCTGGAAAAGGAAATATCTTCACATAAAAACTAGACAGAAGCATTCTCAGAAACTTCTGTGTGATGAGTGCATTCAACTCACAGACTTGAACCTTCCTTTTGATAGAACAGATTTGAAACACTCTTTTTGTAGAATCTGCAAGAAGATATTTGGAGTGTTTTGAGGCCTATGCTGGAAATGGAAATATCTTCACATAAAAACTAGACAGAAGCATTCTCAGAAACTTCTGTGTGATGAGTGCATTCAACTCACAGACTTGAACGTTCCTCTCAAAAGAGCAGTTTTGAAACACTCCTTTTGTAGAATCTGCAAGTGTTTATTTGGAGCTCTTTGAGGCCTATGTTGGAAAAAGAAATATCTTCACATAAAAACTGGACAGAAGCATTCTCAGAAACTTCTTTGTGATGAGTGCATTCTACTCACAGTGTTGAAGCTTGCTTTTGATAGAGCAGTTTTGAAACACTCTTTTGGTAGAATCTGCAAGTGGATATTTGGAGCGCTTTGAGGCCTATGCTGGAAAAGGAAATGTCTTCACATAAAAACTAGACAGAAGCATTCCAGGAAACTTCTGTATGATAAGTGCATTCAACTCACAGACTTGAACTTTCCTTTTGATAGAACTCTTTTGAAACACTCCTTTTGTAGAATTTGCAAGTGTTTATTTGGAGCGCTTTGAGGCCTCAGCTGGAAAAGGAAATATCTTCACGTAAGAACTAGACAGAAGCATTCTCAGAAACTTCTTTCCAATGAGTGCATTCAACACACAGACTTGAACCTTGCTTTTGAAAGAGCAGCTTTGAAACACTCTTTTCGTAGAATCTGCAAGTGGATATTTGGAGCGCTTTGAGGCCTATGCTGGGAAATGAAATCTCTTCACCTAAAAACTAGACAGAAGCATTCTGAGAAACTTCTGTGTGATGAGTGCATTCAACTCACAGACTTGAACGTTCCCTTTGATAGAACAGTTTTGAAACACTCCTTTTGTAGAATCTGCAAGTGTTTATTCGGAGCACCTTGAGGCCTATGTTGGAAAAGGAAATATCTTCACATAAAAACTAGAGAGAAGGATTCTCAGAAACTTCTTTGTGATGAGTTCATTCAACTCACAGTGTTGAACCTACCAATTGATAGAGAAGTTTGGAAACACTCTTTTTGTAGAATCTGCAAGGGGATATTTGGAGCCGTTTGAGGCCTATGCTGGAAAAGGAAATATCTTCACATAAAAACTGAACAGAAGCATTCTCAGAAACTTCTTTGTGTTGAGTGCATTCAACTCGCAGACTTGAACTTACCTATAGAAAGAGCAGTTTTGAAACACTCCTTTTGTAGAATCTGCAAGTGTTTATTTGGAGCACTTTGAGGCCTATGTTGGAAAAGGAAAGATCTTCATATAGAAACTAGACGGAAGCATTCTCAGAAACTTCTTTGTGATGAGTGCATTCAACTCACAGAATTGAAGCTTCCTTTCGAAAGAGCAGTTTTGAAACACTCTTCTTATAGAATCTGCAAGTGGATATTTGGAGCGCTTTGTGGCCTATGCTGGGAAATGAAATCTCTTCACCTAAAAACTAGACGGAAGCATTCTGAGAATCTTCTTTGTGATGAGTGCATTCAACTCACAGACTTCAACGTTCCTTTTGATAGAACAGTTTTGAAACACTCCTTTTGTAGAATCTGCAAGTGTTTATTCGGAGCACCTTGAGGCCTATGTTTGAAAAGGAAATATCTTCACATAAAAACTAGAGAGAAGGATTCTCAGAAACTTCTTTGTGATGAGTTCATTCAACTCACAGAGTTGAACCTACCAATTGATAGAGAAGTTTGGAAACACTCTTTTTGTAGAATCTGCAAGTGGATATTTGGAGCCGTTTGAGGCCTATGCTGGAAAAGGAAATATCTTCACATAAAAACTGAACAGAAGCATTCTCAGAAACTTCTTTGTGTTGAGTGCATTCAACTCACAGACTTGAACTTACCTGTAGAAAGAGCAGTTTCGAAACACTCTTTTGGTAAAATCTGCAAGTGGTTATTTGGAGCACTTCGAGGCCTGTGCTGGGATATGGAATATCTTCACCTAAAAACTACAGAGAAGCATTCTCAGAAAGTTCTTCAGGATGCATTCATTCAACTCACAGAGTTGAACCTTCCTTTGATAGAAGAGTTTTGAAACACTCTTTTTGTAGAATCTGCAAGAGGATATTTGGAGCGTTTTGAGGCCTATGCTGGAAAAGGAAATATCTTCACATAAAAACTAGACAGAAGCATTCTCAGAAACTTCTGTGTGATGAGTGCATTCAACTCACAGACTTGAACGTTCCTCTCGAAAGAGCAGTTTTGAAACACTCCTTTTGTAGAATCTGCAAGTGTTTATTTTGAGCGCTTTGAGGCCTATGTTGGAAAAGGAAATATCTTCACATAAAAACTAGACAGAAGCATTCTCAGAAACTTCTTTGTGATGAGTGCACTCTACTCACAGTGTTGAAGCTTGCTTTTGATAGAGCAGTTTTGAAACACTCTTTTGGTAGAATCTGCAAGTGGATACTTGGAGCGCTTTGAGGCCTATGCTGGAAAAGGAAATGTCTTCACATAAAAACTAGACAGAAGCATTCCAGGAAACTTCTGTATGATAAGTGCATTCAACTCACAGACTTGAACGTTCCTTTTGATAGAACTCTTTTGAAACACTCCTTTTGTAGAATTTGCAAGTGTTTATTGGGAGCGCTTTGAGGCCTCAGCCGGAAAAGGAAATATCTTCACGTAAGAACTAGACAGAAGCATCCTCAGAAACTTCTTTCCGATGAGTGCATTCAACACACAGACTTGAACCTTGCTTTTGAAAGAGCAGCTTTGAAACACTCTTTTCGTAGAATCTGCAAGTGGATATTTGGAGCGCTTTGAGGCCTATGCTGGGAAATGAAATCTCTTCACCTAAAAACTAGACAGAAGCATTCTGAGAAACTTCTGTGTGATGAGTGCATTCAACTCACAGACTTGAACGTTCCCTTTGATAGAACAGTTTTGAAACACTCCTTTTGTAGAATCTGCAAGTGTTTATTCAGAGCACCTTGAGGCCTATGCTGGAAAAGGAAATATCTTCACATAAAAACTGAACAGAAGCATTCTGAGAAACTTCTTTGTGTTGAGTGCATTCAACTCACAGACTTGAACTTACCTACAGAAAGAGCAGTTTTGAAACACTCTTTTGGTAAAATCTGCAAGTGGTTATTTGGAGCACTTCGAGGCCTGTGCTGGGATATGGAATATCTTCACCTAAAAACTACAGAGAAGCATTCTTAGAAAGTTCTTCATGATGCATTCATTTAACTCACAGAGTGGAACCTTCCTTTTGATAGAACAGATTTGAAACACTCTTTTTGTAGAATCTGCAAGAAGATATTTGGAGTGTTTTGAGGCCTATGCTGGAAATGGAAATATCTTCACATAAAAACTAGACAGAAGCATTCTCAGAAACTTCTGTGTGATGAGTTCATTCAACTCACAGACTTGAACGTTCCTCTCAAAAGAGCAGTTTTGAAACACTCCTTTTGTAGAATCTGCAAGTGTTTATTTGGAGCTCTTTGAGGCCTATGTTGGAAAAAGTAATATCTTCACTTAAAAACTGGACAGAAGCATTCTCAGAAACTTCTTTGTGATGAGTGCATTCTACTCACAGTGTTGAAGCTTGCTTTTGATAGAGCAGTTTTGAAACACTCTTTTGGTAGAATCTGCAAGTGGATATTTGGAGCGCTTTGAGGCCTGTGCTGGAAAAGGAAATGTCTTCACATAAAAACTAGACAGAAGCATTCCAGGAAACTTCTGTATGATAAGTGCATTCAACTCACAGACTTGAACGTTCCTTTTGATAGAACTCTTTTGAAACACTCCTTTTGTAGAATTTGCAAGTGTTTATTGGGAGCGCTTTGAGGCCTCAGCTGGAAAAGGAAATATCTTCACGTAAGAACTAGACAGAAGCATTCTCAGAAACTTCTTTCTGATGAGTGCATTCAACACACAGACTTGAACCCTGCTTTTGAAAGAGCAGCTTTGAAACACTCTTTTCGTAGAATCTGCAAGTGGATATTTGGAGCGCTTTGAGGCCTATGCTGGGAAATGAAATCTCTTCACCTAAAAACTAGACAGAAGCATTCGGAGAAACTTCTGTGTGATGAGTGCATTCAACTCACAGACTTGAACGTTCCCTTTGATAGAACAGTTTTGAAACACTCCTTTTGTAGAATCTGCAAGTGTTTATTCCGAGCACCTTGAGGCCTATGCTGGAAAAGGAAATATCTTCACATAAAAACTGAACAGAAGCATTCTGAGAAACTTCTTTGTGTTGACTGCATTCAACTCACAGACTTGAACTTACCTACAGAAAGAGGAGTTTTGAAACACTCTTTTGGTAAAATCTGCAAGTGGTTATTTGGAGCACTTCGAGGCCTGTGCTGGGATATGGAATATCTTCACCTAAAAACTACAGAGAAGCATTCTCAGAAAGTTCTTCAGGATACATTAATTCAACTCACAGAGTTGAACCTTCCTTTGATAGAAGAGTTTTGAAACACTCTTTTTGTAGAATCTGCAAGAGGATATTTGGAGCGTTTTGAGGCCTATGCTGGAAAAGGAAATATCTTCACATAAAAACTAGACAGAAGCATTCTCAGAAACTTCTGTGTGATGAGTGCATTCAACTCACAGACTTGAACGTTCCTCTCGAAAGAGCAGTTTTGAAACACTCCTTTTGTAGAATCTGCAAGTGTTTATTCAGAGCACCTTGAGGCCTATGCTGGAAAAGGAAATATCTTCACATAAAAACTGAACAGAAGCATTCTCAGAAACTTCTTTGTGTTGAGTGCATTCAACTCGCAGACTTGAACTTACCTATAGAAAGAGCAGTTTTGAAACACTCCTTTTGTAGAATCTGCAAGTGTTTATTTGGAGCACTTTGAGGCCTATGTTGGAAAAGGAAATATCTTCATATAGAAACTAGACGGAAGCATTCTCAGAAACTTCTTTGTGATGAGTGCATTCAACTCACAGAATTGAAGCTTCCTTTCGAAAGAGGAGTTTGGAAACACTCTTCTTATAGAATCTGCAAGTGGATATTTGGAGCGCTTTGTGGCCTATGCTGGGAAATGAAATCTCTTCACCTAAAAACTAGACGGAAGCATTCTGAGAATCTTCTTTGTGATGAGTTCATTCAACTCACAGACTTCAACGTTCCTTTTGATAGAACAGTTTTGAAACACCCCTTTTGTAGAATCTGCAAGTGTTTATTCGGAGCACCTTGAGGCCTATGTTGGAAAAGGAAATATCTTCACATAAAAACTAGAGAGAAGGATTCTCAGAAACTTCTTTGTGATGAGTTCATTCAACTCACAGAGTTGAACCTACCAATTGATAGAGAAGTTTGGAAACACTCTTTTTGTAGAATCTGCAAGTGGATATTTGGAGCCGTTTGAGGCCTATGCTGGAAAAGGAAATATCTTCACATAAAAACTGAACAGAAGCATTCTCAGAAACTTCTTTGTGTTGAGTGCATTCAACTCACGGACTTGAACTTACCTATAGAAAGAGCAGTTTTGAAACACTCTTTTGGTAAAATCTGCAAGTGGTTATTTGGAGCACTTCGAGGCCTGTGCTGGGATATGGAATATCTTCACCTAAAAAGTACAGAGAAGCATTCTCAGAAAGTTCTTCAGGATGCATTCATTCAACTCACAGAGTTGAACCTTCCTTTTGATGGAAGAGTTTTGAAACACTCTTTTTGTAGAATCTGCAAGAGGATATTTGGAGCGTTTTGAGGCCTATGCTGGAAAAGGAAATATCTTCACATAAAAACTAGACAGAAGCATTCTCAGAAACTTCTGTGTGATGAGTGCATTCAACTCACAGACTTGAACGTTCCTCTCAAAAGAGCAGTTTTGAAACACTCCTTTTGTAGAATCTGCAAGTGTTTATTTGGAGCGCTTTGAGGCCTATGTTGGAAAAGGAAATATCTTCACATAAAAACTAGACAGAAGCATTCTCAGAAACATCTTTGTGATGAGTGCACTCTACTCACAGTGTTGAAGCTTGCTTTTGATAGAGCAGTTTTGAAACACTCTTTTGGTAGAATCTGCAAGTGGATATTTGGAGCGCTTTGAGGCCTATGCTGGAAAAGGAAATGTCTTCACATAAAAACCAGACAGAAGCATTCCAGGAAACCTCTGTATGATAAGTGCATTCAACTCACAGACTTGAACGTTCCTTTTGATAGAACTCTTTTGAAACACTCCTTTTGTAGAATTTGCAAGTGTTTATTTGGAGCGCTTTGAGGCCTCAGCTGGAAAAGGAAATATCTTCACGTAAGAACTAGACAGAAGCATTCTCAGAAACTTCTTTCCGATGAGTGCATTCAACACACAGACTTGAACCTTGCTTTTGAAAGAGCAGCTTTGAAACACTCTTTTCGTAGAATCTGCAAGTGGATATTTGGAGCGCTTTGAGGCCTATGCTGGGAAATGAAATCTCTTCACCTAAAAACTAGACAGAAGCATTCTGAGAAACTTCTGTGTGATGAGTGCATTCAACTCACAGACTTGAACGTTCCCTTTGATAGAACAGTTTTGAAACACTCCTTTTGTAGAATCTGCAAGTGTTTATTCGGAGCACCTTGAGGCCTATGCTGGAAAAGGAAATATCTTCACATAAAAACTGAACAGAAGCATTCTGAGAAACTTCTTTGTGTTGAGTGCATTCAACTCACAGACTTGAACTTACCTACAGAAAGAGCAGTTTTGAAACACTCTTTTGGTAAAATCTGCAAGTGGTTATTTGGAGCACTTCGAGGCCTGTGCTGGGATATGGAATATCTTCACCTAAAAACTACAGAGAAGCATTCTTAGAAAGTTCTTCATGATGCATTCATTTAACTCACAGAGTGGAACCTTCCTTTTGATAGAACAGATTTGAAACACTCTTTTTGTAGAATCTGCAAGAAGATATTTGGAGTGTTTTGAGGCCTATGCTGGAAATGGAAATATCTTCACATAAAAACTAGACAGAAGCATTCTCAGAAACTTCTGTGTGATGAGTGCATTCAACTCACAGACTTGAACGTTCCTCTCAAAAGAGCAGTTTTGAAACACTCCTTTTGTAGAATCTGCAAGTGTTTATTTGGAGCTCTTTGAGGCCTATGTAGGAAAAAGAAATATCTTCACATAAAAACTGGACAGAAGCATTCTCAGAAACTTCTTTGTGATGAGTGCATTCTACTCACAGTGTTGAAGCTTGCTTTTGATAGAGCAGTTTTGAAACACTCTTTTGGTAGAATCTGCAAGTGGATATTTGGAGCGCTTTGAGGCCTATGCTGGAAAAGGAAATGTCTTCACATAAAAACTAGACAGAAGCATTCCAGGAAACTTCTGTATGATAAGTGCATTCAACTCACAGACTTGAACGTTCCTTTTGATAGAACTCTTTTGAAACACTCCTTTTGTAGAATTTGCAAGTGTTTATTTGAAGCGCTTTGAGGCCTCAGCTGGAAAAGGAAATATCTTCATGTAAGAACTAGACAGAAGCATTCTCAGAAACTTCTTTCAGATGAGGGCATTCAACACACAGACTTGAACCTTGCTTTTGAAAGAGCAGCTTTGAAATACCCTTTTCGTAGAATCTGCAAGTGGATATTTGGAGCGCTTTGAGGCCTATGCTGGGAAATGAAATCTCTTCACCTAAAAACTAGACAGAAGCATTCTGAGAAACTTCTGTGTGATGAGTGCATTCAACTCACAGACTTGAACGTTCCCTTTGATAGAACAGTTTTGAAACACTCCTTTTGTAGAATCTGCAAGTGTTTATTCGGAGCACCTTGAGGCCTATGCTGGAAAAGGAAATATCTTCACATAAAAACTGAACAGAAGCATTCTGAGAAACTTCTTTGTGTTGAGTGCATTCAACTCACAGACTTGAACGTTCCTTTTGATAGAACTCTTTTGAAACACTCCTTTTGTAGAATTTGCAAGTGTTTATTTGGAGCGCTTTGAGGCCTCAGCTGGAAAAGGAAATATCTTCACGTAAGAACTAGACAGAAGCATTCTCAGAAACTTCTTTCCGATGAGTGCATTCAACACACAGACTTGAACCTTGCTTTTGAAAGAGCAGCTTTGAAACACTCTTTTCGTAGAATCTGCAAGTGGATATTTGGAGCGCTTTGAGGCCTATGCTGGGAAATGAAATCTCTTCACCTAAAAACTAGACAGAAGCATTCTGAGAAACTTCTGTGTGATGAGTGCATTCAACTCACAGACTTGAACGTTCCCTTTGATAGAACAGTTTTGAAACACTCCTTTTGTAGAACCTGCAAGTGTTTATTCGGAGCACCTTGAGGCCTATGCTGGAAAAGGAAATATCTTCACATAAAAACTGAACAGAAGCATTCTGAGAAACTTCTTTGTGTTGAGTGCATTCAACTCACAGACTTGAACTTACCTACAGAAAGAGCAGTTTTGAAACACTCTTTTGGTAAAATCTGCAAGTGGTTATTTGGAGCACTTCGAGGCCTGTGCTGGGATATGGAATATCTTCACCTAAAAACTACAGAGAAGCATTCTTAGAAAGTTCTTCATGATGCATTCATTTAACTCACAGAGTGGAACCTTCCTTTTGATAGAACAGATTTGAAACACTCTTTTTGTAGAATCTGCAAGAAGATATTTGGAGTGTTTTGAGGCCTATGCTGGAAATGGAAATATCTTCACATAAAAACTAGACAGAAGCATTCTCAGAAACTTCTGTGTGATGAGTGCATTCAACTCCCAGACTTTAACGTTCCTCTCAAAAGAGCAGTTTTGAAACACTCCTTTTGTAGAATCTGCAAGTGTTTATTTGGAGCTCTTTGAGGCCTATGTTGGAAAAAGTAATATCTTCACTTAAAAACTGGACAGAAGCATTCTCAGAAACTTCTTTGTGATGAGTGCATTCTACTCACAGTGTTGAAGCTTGCTGTTGATAGAGCAGTTTTGAAACACTCTTTTGGTAGAATCTGCAAGTGGATATTTGGAGCGCTTTGAGGCCTGTGCTGGAAAAGGAAATGTCTTCACATAAAAACTAGACAGAAGCATTCCAGGAAACTTCTGTATGATAAGTGCATTCAACTCACAGACTTGAACGTTCCTTTTGATAGAACTCTTTTGAAACACTCCTTTTGTAGAATTTGCAAGTGTTTATTGGGAGCGCTTTGAGGCCTCAGCTGGAAAAGGAAATATCTTCACGTAAGAACTAGACAGAAGCATTCTCAGAAACTTCTTTCCGATGAGTGCATTCAACACACAGACTTGAACATTGCTTTTGAAAGAGCAGCTTTGAAACACTCTTTTCGTAGAATCTGCAAGTGGATATTTGGAGCGTTTTGAGGCCTATGCTGGGAAATGAAATCTCTTCACCTAAAAACTAGACAGAAGCATTCTGAGAAACTTCTGTGTGATGAGTGCATTCAACTCACAGAATTGAAGCTTCCTTTCGAAACAGGAGTTTGGAAACACTCTTCTTATAGAATCTGCAAGTGGATATTTGGAGCGCTTTGTGGCCTATGCTGGGAAATGAAATCTCTTCACCTAAAAACTAGACGGAAGCATTCTGAGAATCTTCTTTGTGATGAGTGCATTCAACTCACAGACTTCAACGTTCCTTTTGATAGAACAGTTTTGAAACACCCCTTTTGTAGAATCTGCAAGTGTTTATTCGGAGCACCTTGAGGCCTATGTTGGAAAAGGAAATATCTTCACATAAAAACTAGAGAGAAGGATTCTCAGAAACTTCTTTGTGATGAGTTCATTCAACTCACAGAGTTGAACCTACCAATTGATAGAGAAGTTTGGAAACACTCTTTTTGTAGAATCTGCAAGTGGATATTTGGAGCCGTTTGAGGCCTATGCTGGAAAAGGAAATATCTTCACATAAAAACTGAACAGAAGCATTCTCAGAAACTTCTTTGTGTTGAGTGCATTCAACTCACAGACTTGAACTTACCTATAGAAAGAGCAGTTTTGAAACACTCTTTTGGTAAAATCTGCAAGTGGTTATTTGGAGCACTTCGAGGCCTGTGCTGGGATATGGAATATCTTCACCTAAAAACTACAGAGAAGCATTCTCAGAAAGTTCTTCAGGATGCATTCATTCAACTCACAGAGTTGAACCTTCCTTTTGATAGAAGAGTTTTGAAACACTCTTTTTGTAGAATCTGCAAGAGGATATTTGGAGCGTTTTGAGGCCTATGCTGGAAAAGGAAATATCTTCACATAAAAACTAGACAGAAGCATTCTCAGAAACTTCTGTGTGATGAGTGCATTCAACTCACAGACTTGAACGTTCCTCTCAAAAGAGCAGTTTTGAAACACTCCTTTTGTAGAATCTGCAAGTGTTTATTTGGAGCGCTTTGAGGCCTATGTTGGAAAAGGAAATATCTTCACATAAAAACTAGACAGAAGCATTCTCAGAAACTTCTTTGTGATGAGTGCACTCTACTCACAGTGTTGAAGCTTGCTTTTGATAGAGCAGTTTTGAAACACTCTTTTGGTAGAATCTGCAAGTGGATATTTGGAGCGCTTTGAGGCCTATGCTGGAAAAGGAAATGTCTTCACATAAAAACCAGACAGAAGCATTCCAGGAAACCTCTGTATGATAAGTGCATTCAACTCACAGACTTGAACGTTCCTTTTGATAGAACTCTTTTGAAACACTCCTTTTGTAGAATTTGCAAGTGTTTATTTGGAGCGCTTTGAGGCCTCAGCTGGAAAAGGAAATATCTTCACGTAAGAACTAGACAGAAGCATTCTCAGAAACTTCTTTCTGATGAGTGCATTCAACACACAGACTTGAACCTTGCTTTTGAAAGAGCAGCTTTGAAACACTCTTTTCGTAGAATCTGCAAGTGGATATTTGGAGCGCTTTGAGGCCTATGCTGGGAAATGAAATCTCTTCACCTAAAAACTAGACAGAAGCATTCTGAGAAACTTCTGTGTGATGAGTGCATTCAACTCACAGACTTGAACGTTCCCTTTGATAGAACAGTTTTGAAACACTCCTTTTGTAGAATCTGCAAGTGTTTATTCGGAGCACCTTGAGGCCTATGCTGGAAAAGGAAATATCTTCACATAAAAACTGAACAGAAGCATTCTGAGAAACTTCTTTGTGTTGAGTGCATTCAACTCACAGACTTGAACTTACCTACAGAAAGAGCAGTTTTGAAACACTCTTTTGGTAAAATCTGCAACTGGTTATTTGGAGCACTTCGAGGCCTGTGCTGGGATATGGAATATCTTCACCTAAAAACTACAGAGAAGCATTCTTAGAAAGTTCTTCATGATGCATTCATTTAACTCACAGAGTGGAACCTTCCTTTTGCTAGAACAGATTTGAAACACTCTTTTTGTAGAATCTGCAAGAAGATATTTGGAGTGTTTTGAGGCCTATGCTGGAAATGGAAATATCTTCACATAAAAACTAGACAGAAGCATTCTCAGAAACTTCTGTGTGATGAGTGCATTCAACTCACAGACTTGAACGTTCCTCTCAAAAGAGCAGTTTTGAAACACTCCTTTTGTAGAATCTGCAAGTGTTTATTTGGAGCTCTTTGAGGCCTATGTTGGAAAAAGAAATATCTTCACATAAAAACTGGACAGAAGCATTCTCAGAAACTTCTTTGTGATGAGTGCATTCTACTCACAGTGTTGAAGCTTGCTTTTGATAGAGCAGTTTTGAAACACTCTTTTGGTAGAATCTGCAAGTGGATATTTGGAGCGCTTTGAGGCCTATGCTGGAAAAGGAAATGTCTTCACATAAAAACTAGACAGAAGCATTCCAGGAAACTTCTGTATGATAAGTGCATTCAACTCACAGACTTGAACGTTCCTTTTGATAGAACTCTTTTGAAACACTCCTTTTGTAGAATTTGCAAGTGTTTATTTGGAGCGCTTTGAGGCCTCAGCTGGAAAAGGAAATATCTTCATGTAAGAACTAGACAGAAGCATTCTCAGAAACTTCTTTCAGATGAGGGCATTCAACACACAGACTTGAACCTTGCTTTTGAAAGAGCAGCTTTGAAACACCCTTTTCGTAGAATCTGCAAGTGGATATTTGGAGCGCTTTGAGGCCTATGCTGGGAAATGAAATCTCTTCACCTAAAAACTAGACAGAAGCATTCTGAGAAACTTCTGTGTGATGAGTGCATTCAACTCACAGACTTGAACGTTCCCTTTGATAGAACAGTTTTGAAACACTCCTTTTGTAGAATCTGCAAGTGTTTATTCGGAGCACCTTGAGGCCTGTGCTGGAAAAGGAAATATCTTCACATAAAAACTAGAGAGAAGGATTCTCAGAAACTTCTTTGTGATGAGTTCATTCAACTCACAGTGTTGAACCTACCAATTGATAGAGAAGTTTGGAAACACTCTTTTTGTAGAATCTGCAAGGGGATATTTGGAGCCGTTTGAGGCCTATGCTGGAAAAGGAAATATCTTCACATAAAAACTGAACAGAAGCATTCTCAGAAACTTATTTGTGTTGAGTGCATTCAACTCGCAGACTTGAACTTACCTATAGAAAGAGCAGTTTTGAAACACTCCTTTTGTAGAATCTGCAAGTGTTTATTTGGAGCACTTTGAGGCCTATGTTGGAAAAGGAAATATCTTCATATAGAAACTAGACGGAAGCATTCTCAGAAACTTCTTTGTGATGAGTGCATTCAACTCACAGAATTGAAGCTTCCTTTCGAAAGAGGAGTTTGGAAACACTCTTCTTATAGAATCTGCAAGTGGATATTTGGAGCGCTTTGTGGCCTATGCTGGGAAATGAAATCTCTTCACCTAAAAACTAGACGGAAGCATTCTGAGAATCTTCTTTGTGATGAGTGCATTCAACTCACAGACTTCAACGTTCCTTTTGATAGAACAGTTTTGAAACACCCCTTTTGTAGAATCTGCAAGTGTTTATTCGGAGCACCTTGAGGCCTATGTTGGAAAAGGAAATATCTTCACATAAAAACTAGAGAGAAGGATTCTCAGAAACTTCTTTGTGATGAGTTCATTCAACTCACAGAGTTGAACCTACCAATTGATAGAGAAGTTTGGAAACACTCTTTTTGTAGAATCTGCAAGTGGATATTTGGAGCCGTTTGAGGCCTATGCTGGAAAAGGAAATATCTTCACATAAAAACTGAACAGAAGCATTCTCAGAAACTTCTTTGTGTTGAGTGCATTCAACTCACAGACTTGAACTTACCTATAGAAAGAGCAGTTTTGAAACACTCTTTTGGTAAAATCTGCAAGTGGTTATTTGGAGCACTTCGAGGCCTGTGCTGGGATATGGAATATCTTCACCTAAAAACTACAGAGAAGCATTCTCAGAAAGTTCTTCAGGATGCATTCATTCAACTCACAGAGTTGAACCTTCCTTTTGATAGAAGAGTTTTGAAACACTCTTTTTGTAGAATCTGCAAGAGGATATTTGGAGCGTTTTGAGGCCTATGCTGGAAAAGGAAATATCTTCACATAAAAACTAGACAGAAGCATTCTCAGAAACTTCTGTGTGATGAGTGCATTCAACTCACAGACTTGAACGTTCCTCTCAAAAGAGCAGTTTTGAAACACTCCTTTTGTAGAATCTGCAAGTGTTTATTTGGAGCGCTTTGAGGCCTATGTTGGAAAAGGAAATATCTTCACATAAAAACTAGACAGAAGCATTCTCAGAAACTTCTTTGTGATGAGTGCACTCTACTCACAGTGTTGAAGCTTGCTTTTGATAGAGCAGTTTTGAAACACTCTTTTGGTAGAATCTGCAAGTGGATATTTGGAGCGCTTTGAGGCCTATGCTGGAAAAGGAAATGTCTTCACATAAAAACCAGACAGAAGCATTCCAGGAAACCTCTGTATGATAAGTGCATTCAACTCACAGACTTGAACGTTCCTTTTGATAGAACTCTTTTGAAACACTCCTTTTGTAGAATTTGCAAGTGTTTATTTGGAGCGCTTTGAGGCCTCAGCTGGAAAAGGAAATATCTTCACGTAAGAACTAGACAGAAGCATTCTCAGAAACTTCTTTCCGATGAGTGCATTCAACACACCGACTTGAACCTTGCTTTTGAAAGAGCAGCTTTGAAACACTCTTTTCGTAGAATCTGCAAGTGGATATTTGGAGCGCTTTGAGGCCTATGCTGGGAAATGAAATCTCTTCACCTAAAAACTAGACAGAAGCATTCTGAGAAACTTCTGTGTGATGAGTGCATTCAACTCACAGACTTGAACGTTCCCTTTGATAGAACAGTTTTGAAACACTCCTTTTGTAGAATCTGCAAGTGTTTATTCGGAGCACCTTGAGGCCTATGCTGGAAAAGGAAATATCTTCACATAAAAACTGAACAGAAGCATTCTGAGAAACTTCTTTGTGTTGAGTGCATTCAACTCACAGACTTGAACTTACCTACAGAAAGAGCAGTTTTGAAACACTCTTTTGGTAAAATCTGCAAGTGGTTATTTGGAGCACTTCGAGGCCTGTGCTGGGATATGGAATATCTTCACCTAAAAACTACAGAGAAGCATTCTTAGAAAGTTCTTCATGATGCATTCATTTAACTCACAGTGTGGAACCTTCCTTTTGATAGAACAGATTTGAAACACTCTTTTTGTAGAATCTGCAAGAAGATATTTGGAGTGTTTTGAGGCCTATGCTGGAAATGGAAATATCTTCACATAAAAACTAGACAGAAGCATTCTCAGAAACTTCTGTGTGATGAGTGCATTCAACTCACAGACTTGAACGTTCCTCTCAAAAGAGCAGTTTTGAAACACTCCTTTTGTAGAATCTGCAAGTGTTTATTTGGAGCTCTTTGAGGCCTATGTTGGAAAAAGAAATATCTTCACATAAAAACTGGACAGAAGCATTCTCAGAAACTTCTTTGTGATGAGTGCATTCTACTCACAGTGTTGAAGCTTGCTTTTGATAGAGCAGTTTTGAAACACTCTTTTGGTAGAATCTGCAAGTGGATATTTGGAGCGCTTTGAGGCCTATGCTGGAAAAGGAAATGTCTTCACATAAAAACTAGACAGAAGCATTCCAGGAAACTTCTGTATGATAAGTGCATTCAACTCACAGACTTGAACGTTCCTTTTGATAGAACTCTTTTGAAACACTCCTTTTGTAGAATTTGCAAGTGTTTATTTGGAGCGCTTTGAGGCCTCAGCTGGAAAAGGAAATATCTTCATGTAAGAACTAGACAGAAGCATTCTCAGAAACTTCTTTCAGATGAGGGCATTCAACACACAGACTTGAACCTTGCTTTTGAAAGAGCAGCTTTGAAACACCCTTTTCGTAGAATCTGCAAGTGGATATTTGGAGCGCTTTGAGGCCTATGCTGGGAAATGAAATCTCTTCACCTAAAAACTAGACAGAAGCATTCTGAGAAACTTCTGTGTGATGAGTGCATTCAACTCACAGACTTGAACGTTCCCTTTGATAGAACAGTTTTGAAACACTCCTTTTGTAGAATCTGCAAGTGTTTATTCGGAGCACCTTGAGGCCTATGCTGGAAAAGGAAATATCTTCACATAAAAACTGAACAGAAGCATTCTGAGAAACTTCTTTGTGTTGAGTGCATTCAACTCACAGACTTGAACGTTCCTTTTGATAGAACTCTTTTGAAACACTCCTTTTGTAGAATTTGCAAGTGTTTATTTGGAGCGCTTTGAGGCCTCAGCTGGAAAAGGAAATATCTTCACGTAAGAACTAGACAGAAGCATTCTCAGAAACTTCTTTCCGATGAGTGCATTCAACACACAGACTTGAACCTTGCTTTTGAAAGAGCAGCTTTGAAACACTCTTTTCGTAGAATCTGCAAGTGGATATTTGGAGCGCTTTGAGGCCTATGCTGGGAAATGAAATCTCTTCACCTAAAAACTAGACAGAAGCATTCTGAGAAACTTCTGTGTGATGAGTGCATTCAACTCACAGACTTGAACGTTCCCTTTGATAGAACAGTTTTGAAACACTCCTTTTGTAGAACCTGCAAGTGTTTATTCGGAGCACCTTGAGGCCTATGCTGGAAAAGGAAATATCTTCACATAAAAACTGAACAGAAGCATTCTGAGAAACTTCTTTGTGTTGAGTGCATTCAACTCACAGACTTGAACTTACCTACAGAAAGAGCAGTTTTGAAACACTCTTTTGGTAAAATCTGCAAGTGGTTATTTGGAGCACTTCGAGGCCTGTGCTGGGATATGGAATATCTTCACCTAAAAACTACAGAGAAGCATTCTTAGAAAGTTCTTCATGATGCATTCATTTAACTCACAGAGTGGAACCTTCCTTTTGATAGAACAGATTTGAAACACTCTTTTTGTAGAATCTGCAAGAAGATATTTGGAGTGTTTTGAGGCCTATGCTGGAAATGGAAATATCTTCACATAAAAACTAGACAGAAGCATTCTCAGAAACTTCTGTGTGATGAGTGCATTCAACTCCCAGACTTTAACGTTCCTCTCAAAAGAGCAGTTTTGAAACACTCCTTTTGTAGAATCTGCAAGTGTTTATTTGGAGCTCTTTGAGGCCTATGTTGGAAAAAGTAATATCTTCACTTAAAAACTGGACAGAAGCATTCTCAGAAACTTCTTTGTGATGAGTGCATTCTACTCACAGTGTTGAAGCTTGCTGTTGATAGAGCAGTTTTGAAACACTCTTTTGGTAGAATCTGCAAGTGGATATTTGGAGCGCTTTGAGGCCTGTGCTGGAAAAGGAAATGTCTTCACATAAAAACTAGACAGAAGCATTCCAGGAAACTTCTGTATGATAAGTGCATTCAACTCACAGACTTGAACGTTCCTTTTGATAGAACTCTTTTGAAACACTCCTTTTGTAGAATTTGCAAGTGTTTATTTGGAGCGCTTTGAGGCCTCAGCTGGAAAAGGAAATATCTTCACGTAAGAACTAGACAGAAGCATTCTCAGAAACTTCTTTCGATGAGTGCATTCAACACACAGACTTGAACATTGCTTTTGAAAGAGCAGCTTTGAAACACGCTTTTCGTAGAATCTGCAAGTGGATATTTGGAGCGTTTTGAGGCCTATGCTGGGAAATGAAATCTCTTCACCTAAAAACTAGACAGAAGCATTCTGAGAAACTTCTGTGTGATGAGTGCATTCAACTCACAGAATTGAAGCTTCCTTTCAAAACAGGAGTTTGGAAACACTCTTCTTATAGAATCTGCAAGTGGATATTTGGAGCGCTTTGTGGCCTATGCTGGGAAATGAAATCTCTTCACCTAAAAACTAGACGGAAGCATTCTGAGAATCTTCTTTGTGATGAGTGCATTCAACTCACAGACTTCAACGTTCCTTTTGATAGAACAGTTTTGAAACACCCCTTTTGTAGAATCTGCAAGTGTTTATTCGGAGCACCTTGAGGCCTATGTTGGAAAAGGAAATATCTTCACATAAAAACTAGAGAGAAGGATTCTCAGAAACTTCTTTGTGATGAGTTCATTCAACTCACAGAGTTGAACCTACCAATTGATAGAGAAGTTTGGAAACACTCTTTTTGTAGAATCTGCAAGTGGATATTTGGAGCCGTTTGAGGCCTATGCTGGAAAAGGAAATATCTTCACATAAAAACTGAACAGAAGCATTCTCAGAAACTTCTTTGTGTTGAGTGCATTCAACTCACAGACTTGAACTTACCTATAGAAAGAGCAGTTTTGAAACACTCTTTTGGTAAAATCTGCAAGTGGTTATTTGGAGCACTTCGAGGCCTGTGCTGGGATATGGAATATCTTCACCTAAAAACTACAGAGAAGCATTCTCAGAAAGTTCTTCAGGATGCATTCATTCAACTCACAGAGTTGAACCTTCCTTTTGATAGAAGAGTTTTGAAACACTCTTTTTGTAGAATCTGCAAGAGGATATTTGGAGCGTTTTGAGGCCTATGCTGGAAAAGGAAATATCTTCACATAAAAACTAGACAGAAGCATTCTCAGAAACTTCTGTGTGATGAGTGCATTCAACTCACAGACTTGAACGTTCCTCTCAAAAGAGCAGTTTTGAAACACTCCTTTTGTAGAATCTGCAAGTGTTTATTTGGAGCGCTTTGAGGCCTATGTTGGAAAAGGAAATATCTTCACATAAAAACTAGACAGAAGCATTCTCAGAAACTTCTTTGTGATGAGTGCACTCTACTCACAGTGTTGAAGCTTGCTTTTGATAGAGCAGTTTTGAAACACTCTTTTGGTAGAATCTGCAAGTGGATATTTGGAGCGCTTTGAGGCCTATGCTGGAAAAGGAAATGTCTTCACATAAAAACCAGACAGAAGCATTCCAGGAAACCTCTGTATGATAAGTGCATTCAACTCACAGACTTGAACGTTCCTTTTGATAGAACTCTTTTGAAACACTCCTTTTGTAGAATTTGCAAGTGTTTATTTGGAGCGCTTTGAGGCCTCAGCTGGAAAAGGAAATATCTTCACGTAAGAACTAGACAGAAGCATTCTCAGAAACTTCTTTCCGATGAGTGCATTCAACACACAGACTTGAACCTTGCTTTTGAAAGAGCAGCTTTGAAACACTCTTTTCGTAGAATCTGCAAGTGGATATTTGGAGCGCTTTGAGGCCTATGCTGGGAAATGAAATCTCTTCACCTAAAAACTAGACAGAAGCATTCTGAGAAACTTCTGTGTGATGAGTGCATTCAACTCACAGACTTGAACGTTCCCTTTGATAGAACAGTTTTGAAACACTCCTTTTGTAGAATCTGCAAGTGTTTATTCGGAGCACATTGAGGCCTATGCTGGAAAAGGAAATATCTTCACATAAAAACTGAACAGAAGCATTCTGAGAAACTTCTTTGTGTTGAGTGCATTCAACTCACAGACTTGAACTTACCTACAGAAAGAGCAGTTTTGAAACACTCTTTTGGTAAAATCTGCAACTGGTTATTTGGAGCACTTCGAGGCCTGTGCTGGGATATGGAATATCTTCACCTAAAAACTACAGAGAAGCATTCTTAGAAAGTTCTTCATGATGCATTCATTTAACTCACAGAGTGGAACCTTCCTTTTGCTAGAACAGATTTGAAACACTCTTTTTGTAGAATCTGCAAGAAGATATTTGGAGTGTTTTGAGGCCTATGCTGGAAATGGAAATATCTTCACATAAAAACTAGACAGAAGCATTCTCAGAAACTTCTGTGTGATGAGTGCATTCAACTCACAGACTTGAACGTTCCTCTCAAAAGAGCAGTTTTGAAACACTCCTTTTGTAGAATCTGCAAGTGTTTATTTGGAGCTCTTTGAGGCCTATGTTGGAAAAAGAAATATCTTCACATAAAAACTGGACAGAAGCATTCTCAGAAACTTCTTTGTGATGAGTGCATTCTACTCACAGTGTTGAAGCTTGCTTTTGATAGAGCAGTTTTGAAACACTCTTTTGGTAGAATCTGCAAGTGGATATTTGGAGCGCTTTGAGGCCTATGCTGGAAAAGGAAATGTCTTCACATAAAAACTAGACAGAAGCATTCCAGGAAACTTCTGTATGATAAGTGCATTCAACTCACAGACTTGAACGTTCCTTTTGATAGAACTCTTTTGAAACACTCCTTTTGTAGAATTTGCAAGTGTTTATTTGGAGCGCTTTGAGGCCTCAGCTGGAAAAGGAAATGTCTTCATGTAAGAACTAGACAGAAGCATTCTCAGAAACTTCTTTCAGATGAGGGCATTCAACACACAGACTTGAACCTTGCTTTTGAAAGAGCAGCTTTGAAACACCCTTTTCGTAGAATCTGCAAGTGGATATTTGGAGCGCTTTGAGGCCTATGCTGGGAAATGAAATCTCTTCACCTAAAAACTAGACAGAAGCATTCTGAGAAACTTCTGTGTGATGAGTGCATTCAACTCACAGACTTGAACGTTCCCTTTGATAGAACAGTTTTGAAACACTCCTTTTGTAGAATCTGCAAGTGTTTATTCGGAGCACCTTGAGGCCTGTGCTGGAAAAGGAAATATCTTCACATAAAAACTAGAGAGAAGGATTCTCAGAAACTTCTTTGTGATGAGTTCATTCAACTCACAGTGTTGAACCTACCAATTGATAGAGAAGTTTGGAAACACTCTTTTTGTAGAATCTGCAAGGGGATATTTAGAGCCGTTTGAGGCCTATGCTGGAAAAGGAAATATCCTCACATAAAAACTGAACAGAAGCATTCTCAGAAACTTCTTTGTGTTGAGTGCATTCAACTCGCAGACTTGAACTTACCTATAGAAAGAGCAGTTTTGAAACACTCCTTTTGTAGAATCTGCAAGTGTTTATTTGGAGCACTTTGAGGCCTATGTTGGAAAAGGAAATATCTTCATATAGAAACTAGACGGAAGCATTCTCAGAAACTTCTTTGTGATGAGTGCATTCAACTCACAGAATTGAAGCTTTCTTTCGAAAGAGCAGTTTGGAAACACTCTTCTTATAGAATCTGCAAGTGGATATTTGGAGCGCTTTGAGGCCTATGCTGGGAAATGAAATCTCTTCACCTAAAAACTAGACAGAAGCATTCTGAGAAACTTCTGTGTGATGAGTGCATTCAACTCACAGACTTGAACGTTCCCTTTGATAGAACAGTTTTGAAACACTCCTTTTGTAGAATCTGCAAGTGTTTATTCGGAGCACCTTGAGGCCTATGCTGGAAAAGGAAATATCTTCACATAAAAACTGAACAGAAGCATTCTGAGAAACTTCTTTGTGTTGAGTGCATTCAACTCACAGACTTGAACTTACCTACAGAAAGAGCAGTTTTGAAACACTCTTTTGGTAAAATCTGCAAGTGGTTATTTGGAGCACTTCGAGGCCTGTGCTGGGATATGGAATATCTTCACCTAAAAACTACAGAGAAGCATTCTTAGAAAGTTCTTCATGATGCATTCATTTAACTCACAGAGTGGAACCTTCCTTTTGATAGAACAGATTTGAAACACTCTTTTTGTAGAATCTGCAAGAAGATATTTGGAGTGTTTTGAGGCCTATGCTGGAAATGGAAATATCTTCACATAAAAACTAGACAGAAGCATTCTCAGAAACTTCTGTGTGATGAGTGCATTCAACTCCCAGACTTGAACGTTCCTCTCAAAAGAGCAGTTTTGAAACACTCCTTTTGTAGAATCTGCAAGTGTTTATTTGGAGCTCTTTGAGGCCTATGTTGGAAAAAGAAATATCTTCACATAAAAACTGGACAGAAGCATTCTCAGAAACTTTTTTGTGATGAGTGCATTCTACTCACAGTGTTGAAGCTTGCTTTTGATAGAGCAGTTTTGAAACACTCTTTTGGTAGAATCTGCAAGTGGATATTTGGAGCGCTTTGAGGCCTATGCTGGAAAAGGAAATGTCTTCACATAAAAACGAGACAGAAGCATTCCAGGAAACTTCTGTATGATAAGTGCATTCAACTCACAGACTTGAACGTTCCTTTTGATAGAACTCTTTTGAAACACTCCTTTTGTAGAATTTGCAAGTGTTTATTTGGAGCGATTTGAGGCCTCAGCTGGAAAAGGAAATATCTTCATGTAAGAACTAGACAGAAGCATTCTCAGAAACTTCTTTCAGATGAGGGCATTCAACACACAGACTTGAACCTTGCTTTTGAAAGAGCAGCTTTGAAACACCCTTTTCGTAGAATCTGCAAGTGGATATTTGGAGCGCTTTGAGGCCTATGCTGGGAAATGAAATCTCTTCACCTAAAAACTAGACAGAAGCATTCTGAGAAACTTCTGTGTGATGAGTGCATTCAACTCACAGACTTGAACGTTCCCTTTGATAGAACAGTTTTGAAACACTCCTTTTGTAGAATCTGCAAGTGTTTATTCGGAGCACCTTGAGGCCTATGCTGGAAAAGGAAATATCTTCACATAAAAACTGAACAGAAGCATTCTGAGAAACTTCTTTGTGTTGAGTGCATTCAACTCACAGACTTGAACGTTCCTTTTGATAGAACTCTTTTGAAACACTCCTTTTGTAGAATTTGCAAGTGTTTATTTGGAGCGCTTTGAGGCCTCAGCTGGAAAAGGAAATATCTTCACGTAAGAACTAGACAGAAGCATTCTCAGAAACTTCTTTCCGATGAGTGCATTCAACACACAGACTTGAACCTTGCTTTTGAAAGAGCAGCTTTGAAACACTCTTTTCGTAGAATCTGCAAGTGGATATTTGGAGCGCTTTGAGGCCTATGCTGGGAAATGAAATCTCTTCACCTAAAAACTAGACAGAAGCATTCTGAGAAACTTCTGTGTGATGAGTGCATTCAACTCACAGAATTGAAGCTTCCTTTCGAAACAGGAGTTTGGAAACACTCTTCTTATAGAATCTGCAAGTGGATATTTGGAGCGCTTTGTGGCCTATGCTGGGAAATGAAATCTCTTCACCTAAAAACTAGACGGAAGCATTCTGAGAATCTTCTTTGTGATGAGTGCATTCAACTCACAGACTTCAACGTTCCTTTTGATAGAACAGTTTTGAAACACCCCTTTTGTAGAATCTGCAAGTGTTTATTCGGAGCACCTTGAGGCCTATGTTGGAAAAGGAAATATCTTCACATAAAAACTAGAGAGAAGGATTCTCAGAAACTTCTTTGTGATGAGTTCATTCAACTCACAGAGTTGAACCTACCAATTGATAGAGAAGTTTGGAAACACTCTTTTTGTAGAATCTGCAAGTGGATATTTGGAGCCGTTTGAGGCCTATGCTGGAAAAGGAAATATCTTCACATAAAAACTGAACAGAAGCATTCTCAGAAACTTCTTTGTGTTGAGTGCATTCAACTCACAGACTTGAACTTACCTATAGAAAGAGCAGTTTTGAAACACTCTTTTGGTAAAATCTGCAAGTGGTTATTTGGAGCACTTCGAGGCCTGTGCTGGGATATGGAATATCTTCACCTAAAAACTACAGAGAAGCATTCTCAGAAAGTTCTTCAGGATGCATTCATTCAACTCACAGAGTTGAACCTTCCTTTTGATAGAAGAGTTTTGAAACACTCTTTTTGTAGAATCTGCAAGAGGATATTTGGAGCGTTTTGAGGCCTATGCTGGAAAAGGAAATATCTTCACATAAAAACTAGACAGAAGCATTCTCAGAAACTTCTGTGTGATGAGTGCATTCAACTCACAGACTTGAACGTTCCTCTCAAAAGAGCAGTTTTGAAACACTCCTTTTGTAGAATCTGCAAGTGTTTATTTGGAGCGCTTTGAGGCCTATGTTGGAAAAGGAAATATCTTCACATAAAAACTAGACAGAAGCATTCTCAGAAACTTCTTTGTGATGAGTGCACTCTACTCACAGTGTTGAAGCTTGCTTTTGATAGAGCAGTTTTGAAACACTCTTTTGGTAGAATCTGCAAGTGGATATTTGGAGCGCTTTGAGGCCTATGCTGGAAAAGGAAATGTCTTCACATAAAAACCAGACAGAAGCATTCCAGGAAACCTCTGTATGATAAGTGCATTCAACTCACAGACTTGAACGTTCCTTTTGATAGAACTCTTTTGAAACACTCCTTTTGTAGAATTTGCAAGTGTTTATTTGGAGCGCTTTGAGGCCTCAGCTGGAAAAGGAAATATCTTCACGTAAGAACTAGACAGAAGCATTCTCAGAAACTTCTTTCAGATGAGGGCATTCAACACACAGACTTGAACCTTGCTTTTGAAAGAGCAGCTTTGAAACACCCTTTTCGTAGAATCTGCAAGTGGATATTTGGAGCGCTTTGAGGCCTATGCTGGGAAATGAAATCTCTTCACCTAAAAACTAGACAGAAGCATTCTGAGAAACTTCTGTGTGATGAGTGCATTCAACTCACAGACTTGAACGTTCCCTTTGATAGAACAGTTTTGAAACACTCCTTTTGTAGAATCTGCAAGTGTTTATTCGGAGCACCTTGAGGCCTATGTTGGAAAAGGAAATATCTTCACATAAAAACTAGAGAGAAGGATTCTCAGAAACTTCTTTGTGATGAGTTCATTCAACTCACAGTGTTGAACCTACCAATTGATAGAGAAGTTTGGAAACACTCTTTTTGTAGAATGTGCAAGGGGATATTTGGAGCCGTTTGAGGCCTATGCTGGAAAAGGAAATATCTTCACATAAAAACTGAACAGAAGCATCCTCAGAAACTTCTTTGTGTTGAGTGCATTCAACTCGCAGACTTGAACTTACCTATAGAAAGAGCAGTTTTGAAACACTCCTTTTGTAGAATCTGCAAGTGTTTATTTGGAGCACTTTGAGGCCTATGTTGGAAAAGGAAATATCTTCATATAGAAACTAGACGGAAGCATTCTCAGAAACTTCTTTGTGATGAGTGCATTCAACTCACAGAATTGAAGCTTCCTTTCGCTACAGGAGTTTGGAAACACTCTTCTTATAGAATCTGCAAGTGGATATTTGGAGCGCTTTGTGGCCTATGCTGGGAAATGAAATCTCTTCACCTAAAAACTAGACGGAAGCATTCTGAGAATCTTCTTTGTGATGAGTGCATTCAACTCACAGACTTCAACGTTCCTTTTGATAGAACAGTTTTGAAACACCCCTTTTGTAGAATCTGCAAGTGTTTATTCGGAGCACCTTGAGGCCTATGTTGGAAAAGGAAATATCTTCACATAAAAACTAGAGAGAAGGATTCTCAGAAACTTCTTTGTGATGAGTTCATTCAACTCACAGAGTTGAACCTACCAATTCATAGAGAAGTTTGGAAACACTCTTTTTGTAGAATCTGCAAGTGGATATTTGGAGCCGTTTGAGGCCTTTGTTGGAAAAGGAAATATCTTCACATAAAAACTGAACAGAAGCATTCTCAGAAACTTCTTTGTGTTGAGTGCATTCAACTCACAGACTTGAACTTACCTACAGAAAGAGCAGTTTTGAAACACTCTTTTGGTAAAATCTGCAAGTGGTTATTTGGAGCACTTCGAGGCCTGTGCTGGGATATGGAATATCTTCACCTAAAAACTACAGAGAAGCATTCTTAGAAAGTTCTTCATGATGCATTCATTTAACTCACAGAGTGGAACCTTCCTTTTGATAGAACAGATTTGAAACACTCTTTTTGTAGAATCTGCAAGAAGATATTTGGAGTGTTTTGAGGCCTATGCTGGAAATGGAAATATCTTCACATAAAAACTAGACAGAAGCATTCTCAGAAACTTCTGTGTGATGAGTGCATTCAACTCACCGACTTGAACGTTCCTCTCAAAAGAGCAGTTTTGAAACACTCCTTTTGTAGAATCTGCAAGTGTTTATTTGGAGCTCTTTGAGGCCTATGTTGGAAAAAGAAATATCTTCACATAAAAACTGGACAGAAGCATTCTCAGAAACTTCTTTGTGATGAGTGCATTCTACTCACAGTGTTGAAGCTTGCTTTTGATAGAGCAGTTTTGAAACACTCTTTTGGTAGAATCTGCAAGTGGATATTTGGAGCGCTTTGAGGCCTGTGCTGGAAAAGGAAATGTCTTCACATAAAAACTAGACAGAAGCATTCCAGGAAACTTCTGTATGATAAGTGCATTCAACTCACAGACTTGAACGTTCCTTTTGATAGAACTCTTTTGAAACACTCCTTTTGTAGAATTTGCAAGTGTTTATTTGGAGCGCTTTGAGGCCTCAGCTGGAAAAGGAAATATCTTCACGTAAGAACTAGACAGAATCATTCTCAGAAACTTCTTTCCGATGAGTGCATTCAACACACAGACTTGAACCTTGCTTTTGAAAGAGCAGCTTTGAAACACTCTTTTCGTAGAATCTGCAAGTGGATATTTGGAGCGCTTTGAGGCCTATGCTGGGAAATGAAATCTCTTCACCTAAAAACTAGACAGAAGCATTCTGAGAAACTTCTGTGTGATGAGTGCATTCAACTCACAGACTTGAACGTTCCCTTTGATAGAACAGTTTTGAAACACTCCTTTTGTAGAATCTGCAAGTGTTTATTCGGAGCACCTTGAGGCCTATGTTGGAAAAGGAAATATCTTCACATAAAAACTAGAGAGAAGGATTCTCAGAAACTTCTTTGTGATGAGTTCATTCAACTCACAGTGTTGAACCTACCAATTGATAGAGAAGTTTGGAAACACTCTTTTTGTAGAATCTGCAAGGGGATATTTGGAGCCGTTTGAGGCCTATGCTGGAAAAGGAAATATCTTCACATAAAAACTGAACAGAAGCATTCTCAGAAACTTCTTTGTGTTGAGTGCATTCAACTCACAGACTTGAACTTACCTATAGAAAGAGCAGTTTTGAAACACTCCTTTTGTAGAATCTGCAAGTGTTTATTTGGAGCACTTTGAGGCCTATGTTGGAAAAGGAAAGATCTTCATATAGAAACTAGACGGAAGCATTCTCAGAAACTTCTTTGTGATGAGTGCATTCAACTCACAGAATTGAAGCTTCCTTTCGAAAGAGCAGTTTGGAAACACTGTTCTTATAGAATCTGCAAGTGGATATTTGGAGCGCTTTGTGGCCTATGCTGGGAAATGAAATCTCTTCACCTAAAAACTAGACGGAAGCATTCTGAGAATCTTCTTTGTGATGAGTGCATTCAACTCACAGACTTCAACGTTCCTTTTGATAGAACAGTTTTGAAACACTCCTTTTGTAGAATCTGCAAGTGTTTATTCGGAGCACCTTGAGGCCTATGTTTAAAAAGGAAATATCTTCACATAAAAACTAGAGAGAAGGATTCTCAGAAACTTCTTTGTGATGAGTTCATTCAACTCACAGAGTTGAACCTACCAATTGATAGAGAAGTTTGGAAACACTCTTTTTGTAGAATCTGCAAGTGGATATTTGGAGCCGTTTGAGGCCTATGCTGGAAAAGGAAATATCTTCACATAAAAACTGAACAGAAGCATTCTCAGAAACTTCTTTGTGTTGAGTGCATTCAACTCACAGACTTGAACTTACCTATAGAAAGAGCAGTTTTGAAACACTCTTTTGGTAAAATCTGCAAGTGGTTATTTGGAGCACTTCGAGGCCTGTGCTGGGATATGGAATATCTTCACCTAAAAACTACAGAGAAGCATTCTCAGAAAGTTCTTCAGGATGCATTCATTCAACTCACAGAGTTGAACCTTCCTTTTGATAGAAGAGTTTTGAAACACTCTTTTTGTAGAATCTGCAAGAGGATATTTGGAGCGTTTTGAGGCCTATGCTGGAAAAGGAAATATCTTCACATAAAAACTAGACAGAAGCATTCTCAGAAACTTCTGTGTGATGAGTGCATTCAACTCACAGACTTGAACGTTCCTCTCAAAAGAGCAGTTTTCAAACACTCCTTTTGTAGAATCTGCAAGTGTTTATTTGGAGCGCTTTGAGGCCTATGTTGGAAAAGGAAATATCTTCACATAAAAACTAGACAGAAGCATTCTCAGAAACTTCTTTGTGATGAGTGCACTCTACTCACAGTGTTGAAGCTTGCTTTTGATAGAGCAGTTTTGAAACACTCTTTTGGTAGAATCTGCAAGTGGATATTTGGAGCGCTTTGAGGCCTATGCTGGAAAAGGAAATGTCTTCACATAAAAACCAGACAGAAGCATTCCAGGAAACCTCTGTATGATAAGTGCATTCAACTCACAGACTTGAACGTTCCTTTTGATAGAACTCTTTTGAAACACTCCTTTTGTAGAATTTGCAAGTGTTTATTTGGAGCGCTTTGAGGCCTCAGCTGGAAAAGGAAATATCTTCACGTAAGAACTAGACAGAAGCATTCTCAGAAACTTCTTTCCGATGAGTGCATTCAACACACAGACTTGAACCTTGCTTTTGAAAGAGCAGCTTTGAAACACTCTTTTCGTAGAATCTGCAAGTGGATATTTGGAGCGCTTTGAGGCCTATGCTGGGAAATGAAATCTCTTCACCTAAAAACTAGACAGAAGCATTCTGAGAAACTTCTGTGTGATGAGTGCATTCAACTCACAGACTTGAACGTTCCCTTTGATAGAACAGTTTTGAAACACTCCTTTTGTAGAATCTGCAAGTGTTTATTCGGAGCACCTTGAGGCCTATGCTGGAAAAGGAAATATCTTCACATAAAAACTGAACAGAAGCATTCTGAGAAACTTCTTTGTGTTGAGTGCATTCAACTCACAGACTTGAACGTTCCTTTTGATAGAACTCTTTTGAAACACTCCTTTTGTAGAATTTGCAAGTGTTTATTTGGAGCGCTTTGAGGCCTCAGCTGGAAAAGGAAATATCTTCACGTAAGAACTAGACAGAAGCATTCTCAGAAACTTCTTTCCGATGAGTGCATTCAACACACAGACTTGAACCTTGCTTTTGAAAGAGCAGCTTTGAAACACTCTTTTCGTAGAATCTGCAAGTGGATATTTGGAGCGCTTTGAGGCCTATGCTGGGAAATGAAATCTCTTCACCTAAAAACTAGACAGAAGCATTCTGAGAAACTTCTGTGTGATGAGTGCATTCAACTCACAGACTTGAACGTTCCCTTTGATAGAACAGTTTTGAAACACTCCTTTTGTAGAACCTGCAAGTGTTTATTCGGAGCACCTTGAGGCCTATGCTGGAAAAGGAAATATCTTCACATAAAAACTGAACAGAAGCATTCTGAGAAACTTCTTTGAGTTGAGTGCATTCAACTCACAGACTTGAACTTACCTACAGAAAGAGCAGTTTTGAAACACTCTTTTGGTAAAATCTGCAAGTGGTTATTTGGAGCACTTCGAGGCCTGTGCTGGGATATGGAATATCTTCACCTAAAAACTACAGAGAAGCATTCTTAGAAAGTTCTTCATGATGCATTCATTTAACTCACAGAGTGGAACCTTCCTTTTGATAGAACAGATTTGAAACACTCTTTTTGTAGAATCTGCAAGAAGATATTTGGAGTGTTTTGAGGCCTATGCTGGAAATGGAAATATCTTCACATAAAAACTAGACAGAAGCATTCTCAGAAACTTCTGTGTGATGAGTGCATTCAACTCCCAGACTTGAACGTTCCTCTCAAAAGAGCAGTTTTGAAACACTCCTTATGTAGAATCTGCAAGTGTTTATTTGGAGCTCTTTGAGGCCTATGTTGGAAAAAGTAATATCTTCACATAAAAACTGGACAGAAGCATTCTCAGAAACTTCTTTGTGATGAGTGCATTCTACTCACAGTGTTGAAGCTTGCTGTTGATAGAGCAGTTTTGAAACACTCTTTTGGTAGAATCTGCAAGTGGATATTTGGAGCGCTTTGAGGCCTGTGCTGGAAAAGGAAATGTCTTCACATAAAAACTAGACAGAAGCATTCCAGGAAACTTCTGTATGATAAGTGCATTCAACTCACAGACTTGAACGTTCCTTTTGATAGAACTCTTTTGAAACACTCCTTTTGTAGAATTTGCAAGTGTTTATTGGGAGCGCTTTGAGGCCTCAGCTGGAAAAGGAAATATCTTCACGTAAGAACTAGACAGAAGCATTCTCAGAAACTTCTTTCCGATGAGTGCATTCAACACACAGACTTGAACATTGCTTTTGAAAGAGCAGCTTTGAAACACTCTTTTCGTAGAATCTGCAAGTGGATATTTGGAGCGTTTTGAGGCCTATGCTGGGAAATGAAATCTCTTCACCTAAAAACTAGACAGAAGCATTCTGAGAAACTTCTGTGTGATGAGTGCATTCAACTCACAGACTTGAACGTTCCCTTTGATAGAACAGTTTTGAAACACTCCTTTTGTAGAATCTGCAAGTGTTTATTCGGAGCACATTGAGGCCTATGTTGAAAAAGGAAATATCTTCACATAAAAACTAGAGAGAAGGATTCTCAGAAACTTCTTTGTGATGAGTTCATTCAACTCACAGTGTTGAACCTACCAATTGATAGAGAAGTTTGGAAACACTCCTTTTGTAGAATCTGCAAGTGTTTATTTGGAGCTCTTTGAGGCCTATGTTGGAAAAAGAAATATCTTCACATAAAAACTGGACAGAAGCATTCTCAGAAACTTCTTTGTGATGAGTGCATTCTACTCACAGTGTTGAAGCTTGCTTTTGATAGAGCAGTTTTGAAACACTCTTTTGGTAGAATCTGCAAGTGGATATTTGGAGCGCTTTGAGGCCTATGCTGGAAAAGGAAATGTCTTCACATAAAAACTAGACAGAAGCATTCCAGGAAACTTCTGTATGATAAGTGCATTCAACTCACAGACTTGAACGTTCCTTTTGATAGAACTCTTTTGAAACACTCCTTTTGTAGAATTTGCAAGTGTTTATTTGGAGCGCTTTGAGGCCTCAGCTGGAAAAGGAAATATCTTCATGTAAGAACTAGACAGAAGCATTCTCAGAAAGTTCTTTCAGATGAGGGCATTCAACACACAGACTTGAACCTTGCTTTTGAAAGAGCAGCTTTGAAACACCCTTTTCGTAGAATCTGCAATTGGATATTTGGAGCGCTTTGAGGCCTATGCTGGGAAATGAAATCTCTTCACCTAAAAACTAGACAGAAGCATTCTGAGAAACTTCTGTGTGATGAGAGCATTCAACTCACAGACTTGAACGTTCCCTTTGATAGAACAGTTTTGAAACACTCCTTTTGTAGAATCTGCAAGTGTTTATTCGGAGCACCTTGAGGCCTATGCTGGAAAAGGAAATATCTTCACATAAAAACTGAACAGAAGCATTCTGAGAAACTTCTTTGTGTTGAGTGCATTCAACTCACAGACTTGAACGTTCCTTTTGATAGAACTCTTTTGAAACACTCCTTTTGTAGAATTTGCAAGTGTTTATTTGGAGCGCTTTGAGGCCTCAGCTGGAAAAGGAAATATCTTCACGTAAGAACTAGACAGAAGCATTCTCAGAAACTTCTTTCCGATGAGTGCATTCAACACACAGACTTGAACCTTGCTTTTGAAAGAGCAGCTTTGAAACACTCTTTTCGTAGAATCTGCAAGTGGATATTTGGAGCGCTTTGAGGCCTATGCTGGGAAATGAAATCTCTTCACCTAAAAACTAGACAGAAGCATTCTGAGAAACTTCTGTGTGATGAGTGCATTCAACTCACAGACTTGAACGTTCCCTTTGATAGAACAGTTTTGAAACACTCCTTTTGTAGAACCTGCAAGTGTTTATTCGGAGCACCTTGAGGCCTATGCTGGAAAAGGAAATATCTTCACATAAAAACTGAACAGAAGCATTCTGAGAAACTTCTTTGTGTTGAGTGCATTCAACTCACAGACTTGAACTTACCTACAGAAAGAGCAGTTTTGAAACACTCTTTTGGTAAAATCTGCAAGTGGTTATTTGGAGCACTTCGAGGCCTGTGCTGGGATATGGAATATCTTCACCTAAAAACTACAGAGAAGCATTCTTAGAAAGTTCTTCATGATGCATTCATTTAACTCACAGAGTGGAACCTTCCTTTTGATAGAACAGATTTGAAACACTCTTTTTGTAGAATCTGCAAGAAGATATTTGGAGTGTTTTGAGGCCTATGCTGGAAATGGAAATATCTTCACATAAAAACTAGACAGAAGCATTCTCAGAAACTTCTGTGTGATGAGTGCATTCAACTCCCAGACTTGAACGTTCCTCTCAAAAGAGCAGTTTTGAAACACTCCTTTTGTAGAATCTGCAAGTGTTTATTTGGAGCTCTTTGAGGCCTATGTTGGAAAAAGTAATATCTTCACTTAAAAACTGGACAGAAGCATTCTCAGAAACTTCTTTGTGATGAGTGCATTCTACTCACAGTGTTGAAGCTTGCTGTTGATAGAGCAGTTTTGAAACACTCTTTTGGTAGAATCTGCAAGTGGATATTTGGAGCGCTTTGAGGCCTGTGCTGGAAAAGGAAATGTCTTCACATAAAAACTAGACAGAAGCATTCCAGGAAACTTCTGTATGATAAGTGCATTCAACTCACAGACTTGAACGTTCCTTTTGATAGAACTCTTTTGAAACACTCCTTTTGTAGAATTTGCAAGTGTTTATTGGGAGCGCTTTGAGGCCTCAGCTGGAAAAGGAAATATCTTCACGTAAGAACTAGACAGAAGCATTCTCAGAAACTTCTTTCCGATGACTGCATTCAACACACAGACTTGAACATTGCTTTTGAAAGAGCAGCTTTGAAACACTCTTTTCGTAGAATCTGCAAGTGGATATTTGGAGCGTTTTGAGGCCTATGCTGGGAAATGAAATCCCTTCACCTAAAAACTAGACAGAAGCATTCTGAGAAACTTCTGTGTGATGAGTGCATTCAACTCACAGACTTGAACGTTCCCTTTGATAGAACAGTTTTGAAACACTCCTTTTGTAGAATCTGCAAGTGTTTATTCGGAGCACCTTGAGGCCTATGTTGGAAAAGGAAATATCTTCACATAAAAACTAGAGAGAAGGATTCTCAGAAACTTCTTTGTGATGAGTTCATTCAACTCACAGTGTTGAACCTACCAATTGATAGAGAAGTTTGGAAACACTCTTTTTGTAGAATCTGCAAGGGGATATTTGGAGCCGTTTGAGGCCTATGCTGGAAAAGGAAATATCTTCACATAAAAACTGAACAGAAGCATTCTCAGAAACTTCTTTGTGTTGAGTGCATTCAACTCGCAGACTTGAACTTACCTATAGAAAGAGCAGTTTTGAAACACTCCTTTTGTAGAATCTGCAAGTGTTTATTTGGAGCACTTTGAGGCCTATGTTGGAAAAGGAAAGATCTTCATATAGAAACTAGACGGAAGCATTCTCAGAAACTTCTTTGTGATGAGTGCATTCAACTCACAGAATTGAAGCTTCCTTTCGAAACAGGAGTTTGGAAACACTCTTCTTATAGAATCTGCAAGTGGATATTTGGAGCGCTTTGTGGCCTATGCTGGGAAATGAAATCTCTTCACCTAAAAACTAGACGGAAGCATTCTGAGAATCTTCTTTGTGATGAGTGCATTCAACTCACAGACTTCAACGTTCCTTTTGATAGAACAGTTTTGAAACACCCCTTTTGTAGAATCTGCAAGTGTTTATTCGGAGCACCTTGAGGCCTATGTTGGAAAAGGAAATATCTTCACATAAAAACTAGAGAGAAGGATTCTCAGAAACTTCTTTGTGATGAGTTCATTCAACTCACACAGTTGAACCTACCAATTGATAGAGAAGTTTGGAAACACTCTTTTTGTAGAATCTGCAAGTGGATATTTGGAGCCGTTTGAGGCCTTTGTTGGAAAAGGAAATATCTTCACATAAAAACTGAACAGAAGCATTCTCAGAAACTTCTTTGTGTTGAGTGCATTCAACTCACAGACTTGAACTTACCTACAGAAAGAGCAGTTTTGAAACACTCTTTTGGTAAAATCTGCAAGTGGTTATTTGGAGCACTTCGAGGCCTGTGCTGGGATATGGAATATCTTCACCTAAAAACTACAGAGAAGCATTCTTAGAAAGTTCTTCATGATGCATTCATTTAACTCACAGAGTGGAACCTTCCTTTTGATAGAACAGATTTGAAACACTCTTTTTGTACAATCTGCAAGAAGATATTTGGAGTGTTTTGAGGCCTATGCTGGAAATGGAAATATCTTCACATAAAAACTAGACAGAAGCATTCTCAGAAACTTCTGTGTGATGAGTGCATTCAACTCCCAGACTTGAACGTTCCTCTCAAAAGAGCAGTTTTGAAACACTCCTTTTGTAGAATCTGCAAGTGTTTATTTGGAGCTCTTTGAGGCCTATGTTGGAAAAAGTAATATCTTCACTTAAAAACTGGACAGAAGCATTCTCAGAAACTTCTTTGTGATGAGTGCATTCTACTCACAGTGTTGAAGCTTGCTGTTGATAGAGCAGTTTTGAAACACTCTTTTGGTAGAATCTGCAAGTGGATATTTGGAGCGCTTTGAGGCCTGTGCTGGAAAAGGAAATGTCTTCACATAAAAACTAGACAGAAGCATTCCAGGAAACTTCTGTATGATAAGTGCATTCAACTCACAGACTTGAACGTTCCTTTTGATAGAACTCTTTTGAAACACTCCTTTTGTAGAATTTGCAAGTGTTTATTGGGAGCGCTTTGAGGCCTCAGCTGGAAAAGGAAATATCTTCACGTAAGAACTAGACAGAAGCATTCTCAGAAACTTCTTTCCGATGAGTGCATTCAACACACAGACTTGAACATTGCTTTTGAAAGAGCAGCTTTGAAACACTCTTTTCGTAGAATCTGCAAGTGGATATTTGGAGCGTTTTGAGGCCTATGCTGGGAAATGAAATCTCTTCACCTAAAAACTAGACAGAAGCATTCTGAGAAACTTCTGTGTGATGAGTGCATTCAACTCACAGACTTGAACGTTCCCTTTGATAGAACAGTTTTGAAACACTCCTTTTGTAGAATCTGCAAGTGTTTATTCGGAGCACCTTGAGGCCTATGTTGGAAAAGGAAATATCTTCACATAAAAACTAGAGAGAAGGATTCTCAGAAACTTCTTTGTGATGAGTTCATTCAACTCACAGTGTTGAACCTACCAATTGATAGAGAAGTTTGGAAACACTCTTTTTGTAGAATCTGCAAGGGGATATTTGGAGCCGTTTGAGGCCTATGCTGGAAAAGGAAATATCTTCACATAAAAACTGAACAGAAGCATTCTCAGAAACTTCTTTGTGTTGAGTGCATTCAACTCGCAGACTTGAACTTACCTATAGAAAGAGCAGTTTTGAAACACTCCTTTTGTAGAATCTGCAAGTGTTTATTTGGAGCACTTTGAGGCCTATGTTTGAAAAGGAAATATCTTCATATAGAAACTAGACGGAAGCATTCTCAGAAACTTCTTTGTGATGAGTGCATTCAACTCACAGAATTGAAGCTTCCTTTCGAAACAGGAGTTTGGAAACACTCTTCTTATAGAATCTGCAAGTGGATATTTGGAGCGCTTTGTGGCCTATGCTGGGAAATGAAATCTCTTCACCTAAAAACTAGACGGAAGCATTCTGAGAATCTTCTTTGTGATGAGTGCATTCAACTCACAGACTTCAACGTTCCTTTTGATAGAACAGTTTTGAAACACCCCTTTTGTAGAATCTGCAAGTGTTTATTCGGAGCACCTTGAGGCCTATGTTGGAAAAGGAAATATCTTCACATAAAAACTAGAGAGAAGGATTCTCAGAAACTTCTTTGTGATGAGTTCATTCAACTCACAGAGTTGAACCTACCAATTGATAGAGAAGTTTGGAAACACTCTTTTTGTAGAATCTGCAAGTGGATATTTGGAGCCGTTTGAGGCCTTTGTTGGAAAAGGAAATATCTTCACATAAAAACTGAACAGAAGCATTCTGAGAAACTTCTTTGTGTTGAGTGCATTCAACTCACAGACTTGAACTTACCTACAGAAAGAGCAGTTTTGAAACACTCTTTTGGTAAAATCTGCAAGTGGTTATTTGGAGCACTTCGAGGCCTGTGCTGGGATATGGAATATCTTCACCTAAAAACTACAGAGAAGCATTCTTAGAAAGTTCTTCATGATGCATTCATTTAACTCACAGAGTGGAACCTTCCTTTTGATAGAACAGATTTGAAACACTCTTTTTGTAGAATCTGCAAGAAGATATTTGGAGTGTTTTGAGGCCTATGCTGGAAATGGAAATATCTTCACATAAAAACTAGACAGAAGCATTCTCAGAAACTTCTGTGTGATGAGTGCATTCAACTCACCGACTTGAACGTTCCTCTCAAAAGAGCAGTTTTGAAACACTCCTTTTGTAGAATCTGCAAGTGTTTATTTGGAGCTCTTTGAGGCCTATGTTGGAAAAAGAAATATCTTCACATAAAAACTGGACAGAAGCATTCTCAGAAACTTCTTTGTGATGAGTGCATTCTACTCACAGTGTTGAAGCTTGCTTTTGATAGAGCAGTTTTGAAACACTCTTTTGGTAGAATCTGCAAGTGGATATTTGGAGCGCTTTGAGGCCTATGCTGGAAAAGGAAATGTCTTCACATAAAAACTAGACAGAAGCATTCCAGGAAACTTCTGTATGATAAGTGCATTCAACTCACAGACTTGAACGTTCCTTTTGATAGAACTCTTTTGAAACACTCCTTTTGTAGAATTTGCAAGTGTTTATTTGGAGCGCTTTGAGGCCTCAGCTGGAAAAGGAAATATCTTCACGTAAGAACTAGACAGAAGCATTCTCAGAAACTTCTTTCCGATGAGTGCATTCAACACACAGACTTGAACCTTGCTTTTGAAAGAGCAGCTTTGAAACACTCTTTTCGTAGAATCTGCAAGTGGATATTTGGAGCGCTTTGAGGCCTATGCTGGGAAATGAAATCTCTTCACCTAAAAACTAGACAGAAGCATTCTGAGAAACTTCTGTGTGATGAGTGCATTCAACTCACAGACTTGAACGTTCCCTTTGATAGAACAGTTTTGAAACACTCCTTTTGTAGAATCTGCAAGTGTTTATTCGGAGCACCTTGAGGCCTATGTTGGAAAAGGAAATATCTTCACATAAAAACTAGAGAGAAGGATTCTCAGAAACTTCTTTGTGATGAGTTCATTCAACTCACAGTGTTGAACCTACCAATTGATAGAGAAGTTTGGAAACACTCTTTTTGTAGAATCTGCAAGGGGATATTTGGAGCCGTTTGAGGCCTATGCTGGAAAAGGAAATATCTTCACATAAAAACTGAACAGAAGCATTCTCAGAAACTTCTTTGTGTTGAGTGCATTCAACTCGCAGACTTGAACTTACCTATAGAAAGAGCAGTTTTGAAACACTCCTTTTGTAGAATCTGCAAGTGTTTATTTGGAGCACTTTGAGGCCTATGTTGGAAAAGGAAAGATCTTCATATAGAAACTAGACGGAAGCATTCTCAGAAACTTCTTTGTGATGAGTGCATTCAACTCACAGAATTGAAGCTTCCTTTCGAAAGAGCAGTTTGGAAACACTCTTCTTATAGAATCTGCAAGTGGATATTTGGAGCGCTTTGTGGCCTATGCTGGGAAATGAAATCTCTTCACCTAAAAACTAGACGGAAGCATTCTGAGAATCTTCTTTGTGATGAGTGCATTCAACTCACAGACTTCAACGTTCCTTTTGATAGAACAGTTTTGAAACACTCCTTTTGTAGAATCTGCAAGTGTTTATTCGGAGCACCTTGAGGCCTATGTTTAAAAAGGAAATATCTTCACATAAAAACTAGAGAGAAGGATTCTCAGAAACTTCTTTGTGATGAGTTCATTCAACTCACAGAGTTGAACCTACCAATTGATAGAGAAGTTTGGAAACACTCTTTTTGTAGAATCTGCAAGTGGATATTTGGAGCCGTTTGAGGCCTATGCTGGAAAAGGAAATATCTTCACATAAAAACTGAACAGAAGCATTCTCAGAAACTTCTTTGTGTTGAGTGCATTCAACTCACAGACTTGAACTTACCTATAGAAAGAGCAGTTTTGAAACACTCTTTTGGTAAAATCTGCAAGTGGTTATTTGGAGCACTTCGAGGCCTGTGCTGGGATATGGAATATCTTCACCTAAAAACTACAGAGAAGCATTCTCAGAAAGTTCTTCAGGATGCATTCATTCAACTCACAGAGTTGAACCTTCCTTTTGATAGAAGAGTTTTGAAACACTCTTTTTGTAGAATCTGCAAGAGGATATTTGGAGCGTTTTGAGGCCTATGCTGGAAAAGGAAATATCTTCACATAAAAACTAGACAGAAGCATTCTCAGAAACTTCTGTGTGATGAGTGCATTGAACTCACAGACTTGAACGATCCTCTCAAAAGAGCAGTTTTGAAACACTCCTTTTGTAGAATCTGCAAGTGTTTATTTGGAGCTCTTTGAGGCCTATGTTGGAAAAAGAAATATCTTCACATAAAAACTGGACAGAAGCATTCTCAGAAACTTCTTTGTGATGAGTGCATTCTACTCACAGTGTTGAAGCTTGCTTTTGATAGAGCAGTTTTGAAACACTCTTTTGGTAGAATCTGCAAGTGGATATTTGGAGCGCTTTGAGGCCTATGCTGGAAAAGGAAATGTCTTCACATAAAAACCAGACAGAAGCATTCCAGGAAACCTCTGTATGATAAGTGCATTCAACTCACAGACTTGAACGTTCCTTTTGATAGAACTCTTTTGAAACACTCCTTTTGTAGAATTTGCAAGTGTTTATTTGGAGCGCTTTGAGGCCTCAGCTGGAAAAGGAAATATCTTCACGTAAGAACTAGACAGAAGCATTCTCAGAAACTTCTTTCCGATGAGTGCATTCAACACACAGACTTGAACCTTGCTTTTGAAAGAGCAGCTTTGAAACACTCTTTTCGTAGAATCTGCAAGTGGATATTTGGAGCGCTTTGAGGCCTATGCTGGGAAATGAAATCTCTTCACCTAAAAACTAGACAGAAGCATTCTGAGAAACTTCTGTGTGATGAGTGCATTCAACTCACAGACTTGAACGTTCCCTTTGATAGAACAGTTTTGAAACACTCCTTTTGTAGAATCTGCAAGTGTTTATTCGGAGCACCTTGAGGCCTATGCTGGAAAAGGAAATATCTTCACATAAAAACTGAACAGAAGCATTCTGAGAAACTTCTTTGTGTTGAGTGCATTCAACTCACAGACTTGAACGTTCCTTTTGATAGAACTCTTTTGAAACACTCCTTTTGTAGAATTTGCAAGTGTTTATTTGGAGCGCTTTGAGGCCTCAGCTGGAAAAGGAAATATCTTCACGTAAGAACTAGACAGAAGCATTCTCCGAAACTTCTTTCCGATGAGTGCATTCAACACACAGACTTGAACCTTGCTTTTGAAAGAGCAGCTTTGAAACACTCTTTTCGTAGAATCTGCAAGTGGATATTTGGAGCGCTTTGAGGCCTATGTTGGAAAAGGAAATATCTTCATATAGAAACTAGACGGAAGCATTCTCAGAAACTTCTTTGTGATGAGTGCATTCAACTCACAGAATTGAAGCTTCCTTTCGAAAGAGCAGTTTGGAAACACTCTTCTTATAGAATCTGCAAGTGGATATTTGGAGCGCTTTGTGGCCTATGCTGGGAAATGAAATCTCTTCACCTAAAAACTAGACGGAAGCATTCTGAGAATCTTCTTTGTGATGAGTGCATTCAACTCACAGACTTCAACGTTCCTTTTGATAGAACAGTTTTGAAACACCCCTTTTGTAGAATCTGCAAGTGTTTATTCGGAGCACCTTGAGGCCTATGTTGGAAAAGGAAATATCTTCACATAAAAACTAGAGAGAAGGATTCTCAGAAACTTCTTTGTGATGAGTTCATTCAACTCACAGAGTTGAACCTACCAATTGATAGAGAAGTTTGGAAACACTCTTTTTGTAGAATCTGCAAGTGGATATTTGGAGCCGTTTGAGGCCTTTGTTGGAAAAGGAAATATCTTCACATAAAAACTGAACAGAAGCATTCTCAGAAACTTCTTTGTGTTGAGTGCATTCAACTCACAGACTTGAACTTACCTACAGAAAGAGCAGTTTTGAAACACTCTTTTGGTAAAATCTGCAAGTGGTTATTTGGAGCACTTCGAGGCCTGTGCTGGGATATGGAATATCTTCACCTAAAAACTACAGAGAAGCATTCTTAGAAAGTTCTTCATGATGCATTCATTTAACTCACAGAGTGGAACCTTCCTTTTGATAGAACAGATTTGAAACACTCTTTTTGTAGAATCTGCAAGAAGATATTTGGAGTGTTTTGAGGCCTATGCTGGAAATGGAAATATCTTCACATAAAAACTAGACAGAAGCATTCTCAGAAACTTCTGTGTGATGAGTGCATTCAACTCACCGACTTGAACGTTCCTCTCAAAAGAGCAGTTTTGAAACACTCCTTTTGTAGAATCTGCAAGTGTTTATTTGGAGCTCTTTGAGGCCTATGTTGGAAAAGGAAATATCTTCACATAAAAACTAGACAGAAGCATTCTCAGAAACTTCTTTGGGATGAGTGCATTCTACTCACAGTGTTGAAGCTTGCTTTTGATAGAGCAGTTTTGAAACACTCTTTTGGTAGAATCTGCAAGTGGATATTTGGAGCGCTTTGAGGCCTATGCTGGAAAAGGAAATGTCTTCACATAAAAACTAGACAGAAGCATTCCAGGAAACTTCTGTATGATAAGTGCATTCAACTCACAGACTTGAACGTTCCTTTTGATAGAACTCTTTTGAAACACTCCTTTTGTAGAATTTGCAAGTGTTTATTTGGAGCGCTTTGAGGCCTCAGCTGGAAAAGGAAATATCTTCACGTAAGAACTAGACAGAAGCATTCTCAGAAACTTCTTTCTGATGAGTGCATTCAACACACAGACTTGAACCTTGCTTTTGAAAGAGCAGCTTTGAAACACTCTTTTCGTAGAATCTGCAAGTGGATATTTGGAGCGCTTTGAGGCCTATGCTGGGAAATGAAATCTCTTCACCTAAAAACTAGACAGAAGCATTCTGAGAAACTTCTGTGTGATGAGTGCATTCAACTCACAGACTTGAACGTTCCCTTTGATAGAACAGTTTTGAAACACTCCTTTTGTAGAATCTGCAAGTGTTTATTCGGAGCACCTTGAGGCCCATGTTGGAAAAGGAAATATCTTCACATAAAAACTAGAGAGAAGGATTCTCAGAAACTTCTTTGTGATGAGTTCATTCAACTCACAGTGTTGAACCTACCAATTGATAGAGAAGTTTGGAAACACTCTTTTTGTAGAATCTGCAAGGGGATATTTGGAGCCGTTTGAGGCCTATGCTGGAAAAGGAAATATCTTCACATAAAAACTGAACAGAAGCATTCTCAGAAACTTCTTTGTGTTGAGTGCATTCAACTCGCAGACTTGAACTTACCTATAGAAAGAGCAGTTTTGAAACACTCCTTTTGTAGAATCTGCAAGTGTTTATTTGGAGCACTTTGAGGCCTATGTTGGAAAAGGAAAGATCTTCATATAGAAACTAGACGGAAGCATTCTCAGAAACTTCTTTGTGATGAGTGCATTCAACTCACAGAATTGAAGCTTCCTTTCGAAAGAGCAGTTTGGAAACACTCTTCTTATAGAATCTGCAAGTGGATATTTGGAGCGCTTTGTGGCCTATGCTGGGAAATGAAATCTCTTCACCTAAAAACTAGACGGAAGCATTCTGAGAATCTTCTTTGTGATGAGTGCATTCAACTCACAGACTTCAACGTTCCTTTTGATAGAACAGTTTTGAAACACTCCTTTTGTAGAATCTGCAAGTGTTTATTCGGAGCACCTTGAGGCCTATGTTTAAAAAGGAAATATCTTCACATAAAAACTAGAGAGAAGGATTCTCAGAAACTTCTTTGTGATGAGTTCATTCAACTCACAGAGTTGAACCTACCAATTGATAGAGAAGTTTGGAAACACTCTTTTTGTAGAATCTGCAAGTGGATATTTGGAGCCGTTTGAGGCCTATGCTGGAAAAGGAAATATCTTCACATAAAAACTGAACAGAAGCATTCTCAGAAACTTCTTTGTGTTGAGTGCATTCAACTCACAGACTTGAACTTACCTATAGAAAGAGCAGTTTTGAAACACTCTTTTGGTAAAATCTGCAAGTGGTTATTTGGAGCACTTCGAGGCCTGTGCTGGGATATGGAATATCTTCACCTAAAAACTACAGAGAAGCATTCTCAGAAAGTTCTTCAGGATGCATTCATTCAACTCACAGAGTTGAACCTTCCTTTTGATAGAAGAGTTTTGAAACACTCTTTTTGTAGAATCTGCAAGAGGATATTTGGAGCGTTTTGAGGCCTATGCTGGAAAAGGAAATATCTTCACATAAAAACTAGACAGAAGCATTCTCAGAAACTTCTGTGTGATGAGTGCATTGAACTCACAGACTTGAACGATCCTCTCAAAAGAGCAGTTTTGAAACACTCCTTTTGTAGAATCTGCAAGTGTTTATTTGGAGCTCTTTGAGGCCTATGTTGGAAAAAGAAATATCTTCACATAAAAACTGGACAGAAGCATTCTCAGAAACTTCTTTGTGATGAGTGCATTCTACTCACAGTGTTGAAGCTTGCTTTTGATAGAGCAGTTTTGAAACACTCTTTTGGTAGAATCTGCAAGTGGATATTTGGAGCGCTTTGAGGCCTATGCTGGAAAAGGAAATGTCTTCACATAAAAACCAGACAGAAGCATTCCAGGAAACCTCTGTATGATAAGTGCATTCAACTCACAGACTTGAACGTTCCTTTTGATAGAACTCTTTTGAAACACTCCTTTTGTAGAATTTGCAAGTGTTTATTTGGAGCGCTTTGAGGCCTCAGCTGGAAAAGGAAATATCTTCACGTAAGAACTAGACAGAAGCATTCTCAGAAACTTCTTTCCGATGAGTGCATTCAACACACAGACTTGAACCTTGCTTTTGAAAGAGCAGCTTTGAAACACTCTTTTCGTAGAATCTGCAAGTGGATATTTGGAGCGCTTTGAGGCCTATGCTGGGAAATGAAATCTCTTCACCTAAAAACTAGACAGAAGCATTCTGAGAAACTTCTGTGTGATGAGTGCATTCAACTCACAGACTTGAACGTTCCCTTTGATAGAACAGTTTTGAAACACTCCTTTTGTAGAATCTGCAAGTGTTTATTCGGAGCACCTTGAGGCCTATGCTGGAAAAGGAAATATCTTCACATAAAAACTGAACAGAAGCATTCTGAGAAACTTCTTTGTGTTGAGTGCATTCAACTCACAGACTTGAACTTACCTACAGAAAGAGCAGTTTTGAAACACTCTTTTGGTAAAATCTGCAACTGGTTATTTGGAGCACTTCGAGGCCTGTGCTGGGATATGGAATATCTTCACCTAAAAACTACAGAGAAGCATTCTTAGAAAGTTCTTCATGATGCATTCATTTAACTCACAGAGTGGAACCTTCCTTTTGATAGAACAGATTTGAAACACTCTTTTTGTAGAATCTGCAAGAAGATATTTGGAGTGTTTTGAGGCCTATGCTGGAAATGGAAATATCTTCACATAAAAACTAGACAGAAGCATTCTCAGAAACTTCTGTGTGATGAGTGCATTCAACTCACAGACTTGAACGTTCCTCTCAAAAGAGCAGTTTTGAAACACTCCTTTTGTAGAATCTGCAAGTGTTTATTTGGAGCTCTTTGAGGCCTATGTTGGAAAAGGAAATATCTTCACATAAAAACTAGACAGAAGCATTCTCAGAAACTTCTTTGGGATGAGTGCATTCTACTCACAGTGTTGAAGCTTGCTTTTGATAGAGCAGTTTTGAAACACTCTTTTGGTAGAATCTGCAAGTGGATATTTGGAGCGCTTTGAGGCCTATGCTGGAAAAGGAAATGTCTTCACATAAAAACTAGACAGAAGCATTCCAGGAAACTTCTGTATGATAAGTGCATTCAACTCACAGACTTGAACGTTCCTTTTGATAGAACTCTTTTGAAACACTCCTTTTGTAGAATTTGCAAGTGTTTATTTGGAGCGCTTTGAGGCCTCAGCTGGAAAAGGAAATATCTTCACGTAAGAACTAGACAGAAGCATTCTCAGAAACTTCTTTCTGATGAGTGCATTCAACACACAGACTTGAACCTTGCTTTTGAAAGAGCAGCTTTGAAACACTCTTTTCGTAGAATCTGCAAGTGGATATTTGGAGCGCTTTGAGGCCTATGCTGGGAAATGAAATCTCTTCACCTAAAAACTAGACAGAAGCATTCTGAGAAACTTCTGTGTGATGAGTGCATTCAACTCACAGACTTGAACGTTCCCTTTGATAGAACAGTTTTGAAACACTCCTTTTGTAGAATCTGCAAGTGTTTATTCGGAGCACCTTGAGGCCCATGTTGGAAAAGGAAATATCTTCACATAAAAACTAGAGAGAAGGATTCTCAGAAACTTCTTTGTGATGAGTTCATTCAACTCACAGTGTTGAACCTACCAATTGATAGAGAAGTTTGGAAACACTCTTTTTGTAGAATCTGCAAGGGGATATTTGGAGCCGTTTGAGGCCTATGCTGGAAAAGGAAATATCTTCACATAAAAACTGAACAGAAGCATTCTCAGAAACTTCTTTGTGTTGAGTGCATTCAACTCGCAGACTTGAACTTACCTATAGAAAGAGCAGTTTTGAAACACTCCTTTTGTAGAATCTGCAAGTGTTTATTTGGAGCACTTTGAGGCCTATGTTGGAAAAGGAAAGATCTTCATATAGAAACTAGACGGAAGCATTCTCAGAAACTTCTTTGTGATGAGTGCATTCAACTCACAGAATTGAAGCTTCCTTTCGAAAGAGCAGTTTGGAAACACTCTTCTTATAGAATCTGCAAGTGGATATTTGGAGCGCTTTGTGGCCTATGCTGGGAAATGAAATCTCTTCACCTAAAAACTAGACGGAAGCATTCTGAGAATCTTCTTTGTGATGAGTGCATTCAACTCACAGACTTCAACGTTCCTTTTGATAGAACAGTTTTGAAACACTCCTTTTGTAGAATCTGCAAGTGTTTATTCGGAGCACCTTGAGGCCTATGTTTAAAAAGGAAATATCTTCACATAAAAACTAGAGAGAAGGATTCTCAGAAACTTCTTTGTGATGAGTTCATTCAACTCACAGAGTTGAACCTACCAATTGATAGAGAAGTTTGGAAACACTCTTTTTGTAGAATCTGCAAGTGGATATTTGGAGCCGTTTGAGGCCTATGCTGGAAAAGGAAATATCTTCACATAAAAACTGAACAGAAGCATTCTCAGAAACTTCTTTGTGTTGAGTGCATTCAACTCACAGACTTGAACTTACCTATAGAAAGAGCAGTTTTGAAACACTCTTTTGGTAAAATCTGCAAGTGGTTATTTGGAGCACTTCAAGGCCTGTGCTGGGATATGGAATATCTTCACCTAAAAACTACAGAGAAGCATTCTCAGAAAGTTCTTCAGGATGCATTCATTCAACTCACAGAGTTGAACCTTCCTTTTGATAGAAGAGTTTTGAAACACTCTTTTTGTAGAATCTGCAAGAGGATATTTGGAGCGTTTTGAGGCCTATGCTGGAAAAGGAAATATCTTCACATAAAAACTAGACAGAAGCATTCTCAGAAACTTCTGTGTGATGAGTGCATTGAACTCACAGACTTGAACGATCCTCTCAAAAGAGCAGTTTTGAAACACTCCTTTTGTAGAATCTGCAAGTGTTTATTTGGAGCTCTTTGAGGCCTATGTTGGAAAAAGAAATATCTTCACATAAAAACTGGACAGAAGCATTCTCAGAAACTTCTTTGTGATGAGTGCATTCTACTCACAGTGTTGAAGCTTGCTTTTGATAGAGCAGTTTTGAAACACTCTTTTGGTAGAATCTGCAAGTGGATATTTGGAGCGCTTTGAGGCCTATGCTGGAAAAGGAAATGTCTTCACATAAAAACCAGACAGAAGCATTCCAGGAAACCTCTGTATGATAAGTGCATTCAACTCACAGACTTGAACGTTCCTTTTGATAGAACTCTTTTGAAACACTCCTTTTGTAGAATTTGCAAGTGTTTATTTGGAGCGCTTTGAGGCCTCAGCTGGAAAAGGAAATATCTTCACGTAAGAACTAGACAGAAGCATTCTCAGAAACTTCTTTCCGATGAGTGCATTCAACACACAGACTTGAACCTTGCTTTTGAAAGAGCAGCTTTGAAACACTCTTTTCGTAGAATCTGCAAGTGGATATTTGGAGCGCTTTGAGGCCTATGCTGGGAAATGAAATCTCTTCACCTAAAAACTAGACAGAAGCATTCTGAGAAACTTCTGTGTGATGAGTGCATTCAACTCACAGACTTGAACGTTCCCTTTGATAGAACAGTTTTGAAACACTCCTTTTGTAGAATCTGCAAGTGTTTATTCGGAGCACCTTGAGGCCTATGCTGGAAAAGGAAATATCTTCACATAAAAACTGAACAGAAGCATTCTGAGAAACTTCTTTGTGTTGAGTGCATTCAACTCACAGACTTGAACTTACCTACAGAAAGAGCAGTTTTGAAACACTCTTTTGGTAAAATCTGCAACTGGTTATTTGGAGCACTTCGAGGCCTGTGCTGGGATATGGAATATCTTCACCTAAAAACTACAGAGAAGCATTCTTAGAAAGTTCTTCATGATGCATTCATTTAACTCACAGAGTGGAACCTTCCTTTTGATAGAACAGATTTGAAACACTCTTTTTGTAGAATCTGCAAGAAGATATTTGGAGTGTTTTGAGGCCTATGCTGGAAATGGAAATATCTTCACATAAAAACTAGACAGAAGCATTCTCAGAAACTTCTGTGTGATGAGTGCATTCAACTCACAGACTTGAACGTTCCTCTCAAAAGAGCAGTTTTGAAACACTCCTTTTGTAGAATCTGCAAGTGTTTATTTGGAGCTCTTTGAGGCCTATGTTGGAAAAAGAAATATCTTCACATAAAAACTGGACAGAAGCATTCTCAGAAACTTCTTTGTGATGAGTGCATTCTACTCACAGTGTTGAAGCTTGCTTTTGATAGAGCAGTTTTGAAACACTCTTTTGGTAGAATCTGCAAGTGGATATTTGGAGCGCTTTGAGGCCTATGCTGGAAAAGGAAATGTCTTCACATAAAAACTAGACAGAAGCATTCCAGGAAACTTCTGTATGATAAGTGCATTCAACTCACAGACTTGAACGTTCCTTTTGATAGAACTCTTTTGAAACACTCCTTTTGTAGAATTTGCAAGTGTTTATTTGGAGCGCTTTGAGGCCTCAGCTGGAAAAGGAAATATCTTCATGTAAGAACTAGACAGAAGCATTCTCAGAAACTTCTTTCAGATGAGGGCATTCAACACACAGACTTGAACCTTGCTTTTGAAAGAGCAGCTTTGAAACACCCTTTTCGTAGAATCTGCAAGTGGATATTTGGAGCGCTTTGAGGCCTATGCTGGGAAATGAAATCTCTTCACCTAAAAACTAGACAGAAGCATTCTGAGAAACTTCTGTGTGATGAGTGCATTCAACTCACAGACTTGAACGTTCCCTTTGATAGAACAGTTTTGAAACACTCCTTTTGTAGAATCTGCAAGTGTTTATTCGGAGCACCTTGAGGCCTATGTTGGAAAAGGAAATATCTTCACATAAAAACTAGAGAGAAGGATTCTCAGAAACTTCTTTGTGATGAGTTCATTCAACTCACAGTGTTGAACCTACCAATTGATAGAGAAGTTTGGAAACACTCTTTTTGTAGAATCTGCAAGGGGATATTTGGAGCCGTTTGAGGCCTATGCTGGAAAAGGAAATATCTTCACATAAAAACTGAACAGAAGCATTCTCAGAAACTTCTTTGTGTTGAGTGCATTCAACTCGCAGACTTGAACTTACCTATAGAAAGAGCAGTTTTGAAACACTCCTTTTGTAGAATCTGCAAGTGTTTATTTGGAGCACTTTGAGGCCTATGTTGGAAAAGGAAATATCTTCATATAGAAACTAGACGGAAGCATTCTCAGAAACTTCTTTGTGATGAGTGCATTCAACTCACAGAATTGAAGCTTCCTTTCGAAACAGGAGTTTGGAAACACTCTTCTTATAGAATCTGCAAGTGGATATTTGGAGCGCTTTGTGGCCTATGCTGGGAAATGAAATCTCTTCACCTAAAAACTAGACGGAAGCATTCTGAGAATCTTCTTTGTGATGAGTGCATTCAACTCACAGACTTCAACGTTCCTTTTGATAGAACAGTTTTGAAACACCCCTTTTGTAGAATCTGCAAGTGTTTATTCGGAGCACCTTGAGGCCTATGTTGGAAAAGGAAATATCTTCACATAAAAACTAGAGAGAAGGATTCTCAGAAACTTCTTTGTGATGAGTTCATTCAACTCACAGAGTTGAACCTACCAATTGATAGAGAAGTTTGGAAACACTCTTTTTGTAGAATCTGCAAGTTGATATTTGGAGCCGTTTGAGGCCTTTGTTGGAAAAGGAAATATCTTCACATAAAAACTGAACAGAAGCATTCTCAGAAACTTCTTTGTGTTGAGTGCATTCAACTCACAGACTTGAACTTACCTACAGAAAGAGCAGTTTTGAAACACTCTTTTGGTAAAATCTGCAAGTGGTTATTTGGAGCACTTCGAGGCCTGTGCTGGGATATGGAATATCTTCACCTAAAAACTACAGAGAAGCATTCTTAGAAAGTTCTTCATGATGCATTCATTTAACTCACAGAGTGGAACCTTCCTTTTGATAGAACAGATTTGAAACACTCTTTTTGTAGAATCTGCAAGAAGATATTTGGAGTGTTTTGAGGCCTATGCTGGAAATGGAAATATCTTCACATAAAAACTAGACAGAAGCATTCTCAGAAACTTCTGTGTGATGAGTGCATTCAACTCCCAGACTTGAACGTTCCTCTCAAAAGAGCAGTTTTGAAACACTCCTTTTGTAGAATCTGCAAGTGTTTATTTGGAGCTCTTTGAGGCCTATGTTGGAAAAAGTAATATCTTCACTTAAAAACTGGACAGAAGCATTCTCAGAAACTTCTTTGTGATGAGTGCATTCTACTCACAGTGTTGAAGCTTGCTGTTGATAGAGCAGTTTTGAAACACTCTTTTGGTAGAATCTGCAAGTGGATATTTGGAGCGCTTTGAGGCCTGTGCTGGAAAAGGAAATGTCTTCACATAAAAACTAGACAGAAGCATTCCAGGAAACTTCTGTATGATAAGTGCATTCAACTCACAGACTTGAACGTTCCTTTTGATAGAACTCTTTTGAAACACTCCTTTTGTAGAATTTGCAAGTGTTTATTGGGAGCGCTTTGAGGCCTCAGCTGGAAAAGGAAATATCTTCACGTAAGAACTAGACAGAAGCATTCTCAGAAACTTCTTTCCGATGAGTGCATTCAACACACAGACTTGAACATTGCTTTTGAAAGAGCAGCTTTGAAACACTCTTTTCGTAGAATCTGCAAGTGGATATTTGGAGCGTTTTGAGGCCTATGCTGGGAAATGAAATCTCTTCACCTAAAAACTAGACAGAAGCATTCTGAGAAACTTCTGTGTGATGAGTGCATTCAACTCACAGACTTGAACGTTCCCTTTGATAGAACAGTTTTGAAACACTCCTTTTGTAGAATCTGCAAGTGTTTATTCGGAGCACCTTGAGGCCTATGTTGGAAAAGGAAATATCTTCACATAAAAACTAGAGAGAAGGATTCTCAGAAACTTCTTTGTGATGAGTTCATTCAACTCACAGTGTTGAACCTACCAATTGATAGAGAAGTTTGGAAACACTCTTTTTGTAGAATCTGCAAGGGGATATTTGGAGCCGTTTGAGGCCTATGCTGGAAAAGGAAATATCTTCACATAAAAACTGAACAGAAGCATTCTCAGAAACTTCTTTGTGTTGAGTGCATTCAACTCGCAGACTTGAACTTACCTATAGAAAGAGCAGTTTTGAAACACTCCTTTTGTAGAATCTGCAAGTGTTTATTTGGAGCACTTTGAGGCCTATGTTGGAAAAGGAAATATCTTCATATAGAAACTAGACGGAAGCATTCTCAGAAACTTCTTTGTGATGAGTGCATTCAACTCACAGAATTGAAGCTTCCTTTCGAAACAGGAGTTTGGAAACACTCTTCTTATAGAATCTGCAAGTGGATATTTGGAGCGCTTTGTGGCCTATGCTGGGAAATGAAATCTCTTCACCTAAAAACTAGACGGAAGCATTCTGAGAATCTTCTTTGTGATGAGTGCATTCAACTCACAGACTTCAACGTTCCTTTTGATAGAACAGTTTTGAAACACCCCTTTTGTAGAATCTGCAAGTGTTTATTCGGAGCACCTTGAGGCCTATGTTGGAAAAGGAAATATCTTCACATAAAAACTAGAGAGAAGGATTCTCAGAAACTTCTTTGTGATGAGATCATTCAACTCACAGAGTTGAACCTACCAATTGATAGAGAAGTTTGGAAACACTCTTTTTGTAGAATCTGCAAGTGGATATTTGGAGCCGTTTGAGGCCTTTGTTGGAAAAGGAAATATCTTCACATAAAAACTGAACAGAAGCATTCTCAGAAACTTCTTTGTGTTGAGTGCATTCAACTCACAGACTTGAACTTACCTACAGAAAGAGCAGTTTTGAAACACTCTTTTGGTAAAATCTGCAAGTGGTTATTTGGAGCACTTCGAGGCCTGTGCTGGGATATGGAATATCTTCACCTAAAAACTACAGAGAAGCATTCTTAGAAAGTTCTTCATGATGCATTCATTTAACTCACAGAGTGGAACCTTCCTTTTGATAGAACAGATTTGAAACACTCTTTTTGTAGAATCTGCAAGAAGATATTTGGAGTGTTTTGAGGCCTATGCTGGAAATGGAAATATCTTCACATAAAAACTAGACAGAAGCATTCTCAGAAACTTCTGTGTGATGAGTGCATTCAACTCACCGACTTGAACGTTCCTCTCAAAAGAGCAGTTTTGAAACACTCCTTTTGTAGAATCTGCAAGTGTTTATTTGGAGCTCTTTGAGGCCTATGTTGGAAAAGGAAATATCTTCACATAAAAACTAGACAGAAGCATTCTCAGAAACTTCTTTGGGATGAGTGCATTCTACTCACAGTGTTGAAGCTTGCTTTTGATAGAGCAGTTTTGAAACACTCTTTTGGTAGAATCTGCAAGTGGATATTTGGAGCGCTTTGAGGCCTATGCTGGAAAAGGAAATGTCTTCACATAAAAACTAGACAGAAGCATTCCAGGAAACTTCTGTATGATAAGTGCATTCAACTCACAGACTTGAACGTTCCTTTTGATAGAACTCTTTTGAAACACTCCTTTTGTAGAATTTGCAAGTGTTTATTTGGAGCGCTTTGAGGCCTCAGCTGGAAAAGGAAATATCTTCACGTAAGAACTAGACAGAAGCATTCTCAGAAACTTCTTTCTGATGAGTGCATTCAACACACAGACTTGAACCTTGCTTTTGAAAGAGCAGCTTTGAAACACTCTTTTCGTAGAATCTGCAAGTGGATATTTGGAGCGCTTTGAGGCCTATGCTGGGAAATGAAATCTCTTCACCTAAAAACTAGACAGAAGCATTCTGAGAAACTTCTGTGTGATGAGTGCATTCAACTCACAGACTTGAACGTTCCCTTTGATAGAACAGTTTTGAAACACTCCTTTTGTAGAATCTGCAAGTGTTTATTCGGAGCACCTTGAGGCCCATGTTGGAAAAGGAAATATCTTCACATAAAAACTAGAGAGAAGGATTCTCAGAAACTTCTTTGTGATGAGTTCATTCAACTCACAGTGTTGAACCTACCAATTGATAGAGAAGTTTGGAAACACTCTTTTTGTAGAATCTGCAAGGGGATATTTGGAGCCGTTTGAGGCCTATGCTGGAAAAGGAAATATCTTCACATAAAAACTGAACAGAAGCATTCTCAGAAACTTCTTTGTGTTGAGTGCATTCAACTCGCAGACTTGAACTTACCTATAGAAAGAGCAGTTTTGAAACACTCCTTTTGTAGAATCTGCAAGTGTTTATTTGGAGCACTTTGAGGCCTATGTTGGAAAAGGAAAGATCTTCATATAGAAACTAGACGGAAGCATTCTCAGAAACTTCTTTGTGATGAGTGCATTCAACTCACAGAATTGAAGCTTCCTTTCGAAAGAGCAGTTTGGAAACACTCTTCTTATAGAATCTGCAAGTGGATATTTGGAGCGCTTTGTGGCCTATGCTGGGAAATGAAATCTCTTCACCTAAAAACTAGACGGAAGCATTCTGAGAATCTTCTTTGTGATGAGTGCATTCAACTCACAGACTTCAACGTTCCTTTTGATAGAACAGTTTTGAAACACTCCTTTTGTAGAATCTGCAAGTGTTTATTCGGAGCACCTTGAGGCCTATGTTTAAAAAGGAAATATCTTCACATAAAAACTAGAGAGAAGGATTCTCAGAAACTTCTTTGTGATGAGTTCATTCAACTCACAGAGTTGAACCTACCAATTGATAGAGAAGTTTGGAAACACTCTTTTTGTAAAATCTGCAAGTGGATATTTGGAGCCGTTTGAGGCCTATGCTGGAAAAGGAAATATCTTCACATAAAAACTGAACAGAAGCATTCTCAGAAACTTCTTTGTGTTGAGTGCATTCAACTCACAGACTTGAACTTACCTACAGAAAGAGCAGTTTTGAAACACTCTTTTGGTAAAATCTGCAAGTGGTTATTTGGAGCACTTCGAGGCCTGTGCTGGGATATGGAATATCTTCACCTAAAAACTACAGAGAAGCATTCTCAGAAAGTTCTTCAGGATGCCTTCATTCAACTCACAGAGTTGAACCTTCCTTTTGATAGAAGAGTTTTGAAACACTCTTTTTGTAGAATCTGCAAGAGGATATTTGGAGCGTTTTGAGGCCTATGCTGGAAAAGGAAATATCTTCACATAAAAACTAGACAGAAGCATTCTCAGAAACTTCTGTGTGATGAGTGCATTGAACTCACAGACTTGAACGATCCTCTCAAAAGAGCAGTTTTGAAACACTCCTTTTGTAGAATCTGCAAGTGTTTATTTGGAGCTCTTTGAGGCCTATGTTGGAAAAAGAAATATCTTCACATAAAAACTGGACAGAAGCATTCTCAGAAACTTCTTTGTGATGAGTGCATTCTACTCACAGTGTTGAAGCTTGCTTTTGATAGAGCAGTTTTGAAACACTCTTTTGGTAGAATCTGCAAGTGGATATTTGGAGCGCTTTGAGGCCTATGCTGGAAAAGGAAATGTCTTCACATAAAAACCAGACAGAAGCATTCCAGGAAACCTCTGTATGATAAGTGCATTCAACTCACAGACTTGAACGTTCCTTTTGATAGAACTCTTTTGAAACACTCCTTTTGTAGAATTTGCAAGTGTTTATTTGGAGCGCTTTGAGGCCTCAGCTGGAAAAGGAAATATCTTCACGTAAGAACTAGACAGAAGCATTCTCAGAAACTTCTTTCCGATGAGTGCATTCAACACACAGACTTGAACCTTGCTTTTGAAAGAGCAGCTTTGAAACACTCTTTTCGTAGAATCTGCAAGTGGATATTTGGAGCGCTTTGAGGCCTATGCTGGGAAATGAAATCTCTTCACCTAAAAACTAGACAGAAGCATTCTGAGAAACTTCTGTGTGATGAGTGCATTCAACTCACAGACTTGAACGTTCCCTTTGATAGAACAGTTTTGAAACACTCCTTTTGTAGAATCTGCAAGTGTTTATTCGGAGCACCTTGAGGCCTATGCTGGAAAAGGAAATATCTTCACATAAAAACTGAACAGAAGCATTCTGAGAAACTTCTTTGTGTTGAGTGCATTCAACTCACAGACTTGAACTTACCTACAGAAAGAGCAGTTTTGAAACACTCTTTTGGTAAAATCTGCAACTGGTTATTTGGAGCACTTCGAGGCCTGTGCTGGGATATGGAATATCTTCACCTAAAAACTACAGAGAAGCATTCTTAGAAAGTTCTTCATGATGCATTCATTTAACTCACAGAGTGGAACCTTCCTTTTGATAGAACAGATTTGAAACACTCTTTTTGTAGAATCTGCAAGAAGATATTTGGAGTGTTTTGAGGCCTATGCTGGAAATGGAAATATCTTCACATAAAAACTAGACAGAAGCATTCTCAGAAACTTCTGTGTGATGAGTGCATTCAACTCACAGACTTGAACGTTCCTCTCAAAAGAGCAGTTTTGAAACACTCCTTTTGTAGAATCTGCAAGTGTTTATTTGGAGCTCTTTGAGGCCTATGTTGGAAAAAGAAATATCTTCACATAAAAACTGGACAGAAGCATTCTCAGAAACTTCTTTGTGATGAGTGCATTCTACTCACAGTGTTGAAGCTTGCTTTTGATAGAGCAGTTTTGAAACACTCTTTTGGTAGAATCTGCAAGTGGATATTTGGAGCGCTTTGAGGCCTATGCTGGAAAAGGAAATGTCTTCACATAAAAACTAGACAGAAGCATTCCAGGAAACTTCTGTATGATAAGTGCATTCAACTCACAGACTTGAACGTTCCTTTTGATAGAACTCTTTTGAAACACTCCTTTTGTAGAATTTGCAAGTGTTTATTTGGAGCGCTTTGAGGCCTCAGCTGGAAAAGGAAATATCTTCATGTAAGAACTAGACAGAAGCATTCTCAGAAACTTCTTTCAGATGAGGGCATTCAACACACAGACTTGAACCTTGCTTTTGAAAGAGCAGCTTTGAAACACCCTTTTCGTAGAATCTGCAAGTGGATATTTGGAGCGCTTTGAGGCCTATGCTGGGAAATGAAATCTCTTCACCTAAAAACTAGACAGAAGCATTCTGAGAAACTTCTGTGTGATGAGTGCATTCAACTCACAGACTTGAACGTTCCCTTTGATAGAACAGTTTTGAAACACTCCTTTTGTAGAATCTGCAAGTGTTTATTCGGAGCACCTTGAGGCCTATGCTGGAAAAGGAAATATCTTCACATAAAAACTGAACAGAAGCATTCTGAGAAACTTCTTTGTGTTGAGTGCATTCAACTCACAGACTTGAACGTTCCTTTTGATAGAACTCTTTTGAAACACTCCTTTTGTAGAATTTGCAAGTGTTTATTTGGAGCGCTTTGAGGCCTCAGCTGGAAAAGGAAATATCTTCACGTAAGAACTAGACAGAAGCATTCTCAGAAACTTCTTTCCGATGAGTGCATTCAACACACAGACTTGAACCTTGCTTTTGAAAGAGCAGCTTTGAAACACTCTTTTCGTAGAATCTGCAAGTGGATATTTGGAGCGCTTTGAGGCCTATGCTGGGAAATGAAATCTCTTCACCTAAAAACTAGACAGAAGCATTCTGAGAAACTTCTGTGTGATGAGTGCATTCAACTCACAGACTTGAACGTTCCCTTTGATAGAACAGTTTTGAAACACTCCTTTTGTAGAACCTGCAAGTGTTTATTCGGAGCACCTTGAGGCCTATGCTGGAAAAGGAAATATCTTCACATAAAAACTGAACAGAAGCATTCTGAGAAACTTCTTTGTGTTGAGTGCATTCAACTCACAGACTTGAACTTACCTACAGAAAGAGCAGTTTTGAAACACTCTTTTGGTAAAATCTGCAAGTGGTTATTTGGAGCACTTCGAGGCCTGTGCTGGGAAATGGAATATCTTCACCTAAAAACTACAGAGAAGCATTCTTAGAAAGTTCTTCATGATGCATTCATTTAACTCACAGAGTGGAACCTTCCTTTTGATAGAACAGATTTGAAACACTCTTTTTGTAGAATCTGCAAGAAGATATTTGGAGTGTTTTGAGGCCTATGCTGGAAATGGAAATATCTTCACATAAAAACTAGACAGAAGCATTCTCAGAAACTTCTGTGTGATGAGTGCATTCAACTCCCAGACTTTAACGTTCCTCTCAAAAGAGCAGTTTTGAAACACTCCTTTTGTAGAATCTGCAAGTGTTTATTTGGAGCTCTTTGAGGCCTATGTTGGAAAAAGTAATATCTTCACTTAAAAACTGGACAGAAGCATTCTCAGAAACTTCTTTGTGATGAGTGCATTCTACTCACAGTGTTGAAGCTTGCTGTTGATAGAGCAGTTTTGAAACACTCTTTTGGTAGAATCTGCAAGTGGATATTTGGAGCGCTTTGAGGCCTGTGCTGGAAAAGGAAATGTCTTCACATAAAAACTAGACAGAAGCATTCCAGGAAACTTCTGTATGATAAGTGCATTCAACTCACAGACTTGAACGTTCCTTTTGATAGAACTCTTTTGAAACACTCCTTTTGTAGAATTTGCAAGTGTTTATTGGGAGCGCTTTGAGGCCTCAGCTGGAAAAGGAAATATCTTCACGTAAGAACTAGACAGAAGCATTCTCAGAAACTTCTTTCCGATGAGTGCATTCAACACACAGACTTGAACATTGCTTTTGAAAGAGCAGCTTTGAAACACTCTTTTCGTAGAATCTGCAAGTGGATATTTGGAGCGCTTTGAGGCCTATGCTGGGAAATGAAATCTCTTCACCTAAAAACTAGACAGAAGCATTCTGAGAAACTTCTGTGTGATGAGTGCATTCAACTCACAGACTTGAACGTTCCCTTTGATAGAACAGTTTTGAAACACTCCTTTTGTAGAATCTGCAAGTGTTTATTCGGAGCACCTTGAGGCCTATGTTGGAAAAGGAAATATCTTCACATAAAAACTAGAGAGAAGGATTCTCAGAAACTTCTTTGTGATGAGTTCATTCAACTCACAGTGTTGAACCTACCAATTGATAGAGAAGTTTGGAAACACTCTTTTTGTAGAATCTGCAAGGGGATATTTGGAGCCGTTTGAGGCCTATGCTGGAAAAGGAAATATCTTCACATAAAAACTGAACAGAAGCATTCTCAGAAACTTCTTTGTGTTGAGTGCATTCAACTCGCAGACTTGAACTTACCTATAGAAAGAGCAGTTTTGAAACACTCCTTTTGTAGAATCTGCAAGTGTTTATTTGGAGCACTTTGAGGCCTATGTTGGAAAAGGAAATATCTTCATATAGAAACTAGACGGAAGCATTCTCAGAAACTTCTTTGTGATGAGTGCATTCAACTCACAGAATTGAAGCTTCCTTTCGAAACAGGAGTTTGGAAACACTCTTCTTATAGAATCTGCAAGTGGATATTTGGAGCGCTTTGTGGCCTATGCTGGGAAATGAAATCTCTTCACCTAAAAACTAGACGGAAGCATTCTGAGAATCTTCTTTGTGATGAGTGCATTCAACTCACAGACTTCAACGTTCCTTTTGATAGAACAGTTTTGAAACACCCCTTTTGTAGAATCTGCAAGTGTTTATTCGGAGCACCTTGAGGCCTATGTTGGAAAAGGAAATATCTTCACATAAAAACTAGAGAGAAGGATTCTCAGAAACTTCTTTGTGATGAGTTCATTCAACTCACAGAGTTGAACCTACCAATTGATAGAGAAGTTTGGAAACACTCTTTTTGTAGAATCTGCAAGTTGATATTTGGAGCCGTTTGAGGCCTTTGTTGGAAAAGGAAATATCTTCACATAAAAACTGAACAGAAGCATTCTCAGAAACTTCTTTGTGTTGAGTGCATTCAACTCACAGACTTGAACTTACCTACAGAAAGAGCAGTTTTGAAACACTCTTTTGGTAAAATCTGCAAGTGGTTATTTGGAGCACTTCGAGGCCTGTGCTGGGATATGGAATATCTTCACCTAAAAACTACAGAGAAGCATTCTTAGAAAGTTCTTCATGATGCATTCATTTAACTCACAGAGTGGAACCTTCCTTTTGATAGAACAGATTTGAAACACTCTTTTTGTACAATCTGCAAGAAGATATTTGGAGTGTTTTGAGGCCTATGCTGGAAATGGAAATATCTTCACATAAAAACTAGACAGAAGCATTCTCAGAAACTTCTGTGTGATGAGTGCATTCAACTCCCAGACTTGAACGTTCCTCTCAAAAGAGCAGTTTTGAAACACTCCTTTTGTAGAATCTGCAAGTGTTTATTTGGAGCTCTTTGAGGCCTATGTTGGAAAAAGTAATATCTTCACTTAAAAACTGGACAGAAGCATTCTCAGAAACTTCTTTGTGATGAGTGCATTCTACTCACAGTGTTGAAGCTTGCTGTTGATAGAGCAGTTTTGAAACACTCTTTTGGTAGAATCTGCAAGTGGATATTTGGAGCGCTTTGAGGCCTGTGCTGGAAAAGGAAATGTCTTCACATAAAAACTAGACAGAAGCATTCCAGGAAACTTCTGTATGATAAGTGCATTCAACTCACAGACTTGAACGTTCCTTTTGATAGAACTCTTTTGAAACACTCCTTTTGTAGAATTTGCAAGTGTTTATTGGGAGCGCTTTGAGGCCTCAGCTGGAAAAGGAAATATCTTCACGTAAGAACTAGACAGAAGCATTCTCAGAAACTTCTTTCCGATGAGTGCATTCAACACACAGACTTGAACATTGCTTTTGAAAGAGCAGCTTTGAAACACTCTTTTCGTAGAATCTGCAAGTGGATATTTGGAGCGTTTTGAGGCCTATGCTGGGAAATGAAATCTCTTCACCTAAAAACTAGACAGAAGCATTCTGAGAAACTTCTGTGTGATGAGTGCATTCAACTCACAGACTTGAACGTTCCCTTTGATAGAACAGTTTTGAAACACTCCTTTTGTAGAATCTGCAAGTGTTTATTCGGAGCACCTTGAGGCCTATGTTGGAAAAGGAAATATCTTCACATAAAAACTAGAGAGAAGGATTCTCAGAAACTTCTTTGTGATGAGTTCATTCAACTCACAGTGTTGAACCTACCAATTGATAGAGAAGTTTGGAAACACTCTTTTTGTAGAATCTGCAAGGGGATATTTGGAGCCGTTTGAGGCCTATGCTGGAAAAGGAAATATCTTCACATAAAAACTGAACAGAAGCATTCTCAGAAACTTCTTTGTGTTGAGTGCATTCAACTCGCAGACTTGAACTTACCTATAGAAAGAGCAGTTTTGAAACACTCCTTTTGTAGAATCTGCAAGTGTTTATTTGGAGCACTTTGAGGCCTATGTTGGAAAAGGAAAGATCTTCATATAGAAACTAGACGGAAGCATTCTCAGAAACTTCTTTGTGATGAGTGCATTCAACTCACAGAATTGAAGCTTCCTTTCGAAACAGGAGTTTGGAAACACTCTTCTTATAGAATCTGCAAGTGGATATTTGGAGCGCTTTGTGGCCTATGCTGGGAAATGAAATCTCTTCACCTAAAAACTAGACGGAAGCATTCTGAGAATCTTCTTTGTGATGAGTGCATTCAACTCACAGACTTCAACGTTCCTTTTGATAGAACAGTTTTGAAACACCCCTTTTGTAGAATCTGCAAGTGTTTATTCGGAGCACCTTGAGGCCTATGTTGGAAAAGGAAATATCTTCACATAAAAACTAGAGAGAAGGATTCTCAGAAACTTCTTTGTGATGAGTTCATTCAACTCACAGAGTTGAACCTACCAATTGATAGAGAAGTTTGGAAACCCTCTTTTTGTAGAATCTGCAAGTGGATATTTGGAGCCGTTTGAGGCCTTTGTTGGAAAAGGAAATATCTTCACATAAAAACTGAACAGAAGCATTCTCAGAAACTTCTTTGTGTTGAGTGCATTCAACTCACAGACTTGAACTTACCTACAGAAAGAGCAGTTTTGAAACACTCTTTTGGTAAAATCTGCAAGTGGTTATTTGGAGCACTTCGAGGCCTGTGCTGGGATATGGAATATCTTCACCTAAAAACTACAGAGAAGCATTCTCAGAAAGTTCTTCAGGATGCATTCATTCAACTCACAGAGTTGAACCTTCCTTTTGATAGAAGAGTTTTGAAACACTCTTTTTGTAGAATCTGCAAGAGGATATTTGGAGCGTTTTGAGGCCTATGCTGGAAAAGGAAATATCTTCACATAAAAACTAGACAGAAGCATTCTCAGAAACTTCTGTGTGATGAGTGCATTGAACTCACAGACTTGAACGATCCTCTCAAAAGAGCAGTTTTGAAACACTCCTTTTGTAGAATCTGCAAGTGTTTATTTGGAGCTCTTTGAGGCCTATGTTGGAAAAAGAAATATCTTCACATAAAAACTGGACAGAAGCATTCTCAGAAACTTCTTTGTGATGAGTGCATTCTACTCACAGTGTTGAAGCTTGCTTTTGATAGAGCAGTTTTGAAACACTCTTTTGGTAGAATCTGCAAGTGGATATTTGGAGCGCTTTGAGGCCTATGCTGGAAAAGGAAATGTCTTCACATAAAAACCAGACAGAAGCATTCCAGGAAACCTCTGTATGATAAGTGCATTCAACTCACAGACTTGAACGTTCCTTTTGATAGAACTCTTTGGAAACACTCCTTTTGTAGAATTTGCAAGTGTTTATTTGGAGCGCTTTGAGGCCTCAGCTGGAAAAGGAAATATCTTCACGTAAGAACTAGACAGAAGCATTCTCAGAAACTTCTTTCTGATGAGTGCATTCAACACACAGACTTGAACCTTGCTTTTGAAAGAGCAGCTTTGAAACACTCTTTTCGTAGAATCTGCAAGTGGATATTTGGAGCGCTTTGAGGCCTATGCTGGGAAATGAAATCTCTTCACCTAAAAACTAGACAGAAGCATTCTGAGAAACTTCTGTGTGATGAGTGCATTCAACTCACAGACTTGAACGTTCCCTTTGATAGAACAGTTTTGAAACACTCCTTTTGTAGAATCTGCAAGTGTTTATTCGGAGCACCTTGAGGCCTATGCTGGAAAAGGAAATATCTTCACATAAAAACTGAACAGAAGCATTCTGAGAAACTTCTTTGTGTTGAGTGCATTCAACTCACAGACTTGAACTTACCTACAGAAAGAGCAGTTTTGAAACACTCTTTTGGTAAAATCTGCAACTGGTTATTTGGAGCACTTCGAGGCCTGTGCTGGGATATGGAATATCTTCACCTAAAAACTACAGAGAAGCATTCTTAGAAAGTTCTTCATGATGCATTCATTTAACTCACAGAGTGGAACCTTCCTTTTGATAGAACAGATTTGAAACACTCTTTTTGTAGAATCTGCAAGAAGATATTTGGAGTGTTTTGAGGCCTATGCTGGAAATGGAAATATCTTCACATAAAAACTAGACAGAAGCATTCTCAGAAACTTCTGTGTGATGAGTGCATTCAACTCACAGACTTGAACGTTCCTCTCAAAAGAGCAGTTTTGAAACACTCCTTTTGTAGAATCTGCAAGTGTTTATTTGGAGCTCTTTGAGGCCTATGTTGGAAAAAGAAATATCTTCACATAAAAACTGGACAGAAGCATTCTCAGAAACTTCTTTGTGATGAGTGCATTCTACTCACAGTGTTGAAGCTTGCTTTTGATAGAGCAGTTTTGAAACACTCTTTTGGTAGAATCTGCAAGTGGATATTTGGAGCGCTTTGAGGCCTATGCTGGAAAAGGAAATGTCTTCACATAAAAACTAGACAGAAGCATTCCAGGAAACTTCTGTATGATAAGTGCATTCAACTCACAGACTTGAACGTTCCTTTTGATAGAACTCTTTTGAAACACTCCTTTTGTAGAATTTGCAAGTGTTTATTTGGAGCGCTTTGAGGCCTCAGCTGGAAAAGGAAATATCTTCATGTAAGAACTAGACAGAAGCATTCTCAGAAACTTCTTTCAGATGAGGGCATTCAACACACAGACTTGAACCTTGCTTTTGAAAGAGCAGCTTTGAAACACCCTTTTCGTAGAATCTGCAAGTGGATATTTGGAGCGCTTTGAGGCCTATGCTGGGAAATGAAATCTCTTCACCTAAAAACTAGACAGAAGCATTCTGAGAAACTTCTGTGTGATGAGTGCATTCAACTCACAGACTTGAACGTTCCCTTTGATAGAACAGTTTTGAAACACTCCTTTTGTAGAATCTGCAAGTGTTTATTCGGAGCACCTTGAGGCCTATGCTGGAAAAGGAAATATCTTCACATAAAAACTGAACAGAAGCATTCTGAGAAACTTCTTTGTGTTGAGTGCATTCAACTCACAGACTTGAACGTTCCTTTTGATAGAACTCTTTTGAAACACTCCTTTTGTAGAATTTGCAAGTGTTTATTTGGAGCGCTTTGAGGCCTCAGCTGGAAAAGGAAATATCTTCACGTAAGAACTAGACAGAAGCATTCTCAGAAACTTCTTTCCGATGAGTGCATTCAACACACAGACTTGAACCTTGCTTTTGAAAGAGCAGCTTTGAAACACTCTTTTCGTAGAATCTGCAAGTGGATATTTGGAGCGCTTTGAGGCCTATGCTGGGAAATGAAATCTCTTCACCTAAAAACTAGACAGAAGCATTCTGAGAAACTTCTGTGTGATGAGTGCATTCAACTCACAGACTTGAACGTTCCCTTTGATAGAACAGTTTTGAAACACTCCTTTTGTAGAACCTGCAAGTGTTTATTCGGAGCACCTTGAGGCCTATGCTGGAAAAGGAAATATCTTCACATATAAACTGAACAGAAGCATTCTGAGAAACTTCTTTGTGTTGAGTGCATTCAACTCACAGACTTGAACTTACCTACAGAAAGAGCAGTTTTGAAACACTCTTTTGGTAAAATCTGCAAGTGGTTATTTGGAGCACTTCGAGGCCTGTGCTGGGATATGGAATATCTTCACCTAAAAACTACAGAGAAGCATTCTTAGAAAGTTCTTCATGATGCATTCATTTAACTCACAGAGTGGAACCTTCCTTTTGATAGAACAGATTTGAAACACTCTTTTTGTAGAATCTGCAAGAAGATATTTGGAGTGTTTTGAGGCCTATGCTGGAAATGGAAATATCTTCACATAAAAACTAGACAGAAGCATTCTCAGAAACTTCTGTGTGATGAGTGCATTCAACTCCCAGACTTTAACGTTCCTCTCAAAAGAGCAGTTTTGAAACACTCCTTTTGTAGAATCTGCAAGTGTTTATTTGGAGCTCTTTGAGGCCTATGTTGGAAAAAGTAATATCTTCACTTAAAAACTGGACAGAAGCATTCTCAGAAACTTCTTTGTGATGAGTGCATTCTACTCACAGTGTTGAAGCTTGCTGTTGATAGAGCAGTTTTGAAACACTCTTTTGGTAGAATCTGCAAGTGGATATTTGGAGCGCTTTGAGGCCTGTGCTGGAAAAGGAAATGTCTTCACATAAAAACTAGACAGAAGCATTCCAGGAAACTTCTGTATGATAAGTGCATTCAACTCACAGACTTGAACGTTCCTTTTGATAGAACTCTTTTGAAACACTCCTTTTGTAGAATTTGCAAGTGTTTATTGGGAGCGCTTTGAGGCCTCAGCTGGAAAAGGAAATATCTTCACGTAAGAACTAGACAGAAGCATTCTCAGAAACTTCTTTCCGATGAGTGCATTCAACACACAGACTTGAACATTGCTTTTGAAAGAGCAGCTTTGAAACACTCTTTTCGTAGAATCTGCAAGTGGATATTTGGAGCGCTTTGAGGCCTATGCTGGGAAATGAAATCTCTTCACCTAAAAACTAGACAGAAGCATTCTGAGAAACTTCTGTGTGATGAGTGCATTCAACTCACAGACTTGAACGTTCCCTTTGATAGAACAGTTTTGAAACACTCCTTTTGTAGAATCTGCAAGTGTTTATTCGGAGCACCTTGAGGCCTATGTTGGAAAAGGAAATATCTTCACATAAAAACTAGAGAGAAGGATTCTCAGAAACTTCTTTGTGATGAGTTCATTCAACTCACAGTGTTGAACCTACCAATTGATAGAGAAGTTTGGAAACACTCTTTTTGTAGAATCTGCAAGGGGATATTTGGAGCCGTTTGAGGCCTATGCTGGAAAAGGAAATATCTTCACATAAAAACTGAACAGAAGCATTCTCAGAAACTTCTTTGTGTTGAGTGCATTCAACTCGCAGACTTGAACTTACCTATAGAAAGAGCAGTTTTGAAACACTCCTTTTGTAGAATCTGCAAGTGTTTATTTGGAGCACTTTGAGGCCTATGTTGGAAAAGGAAATATCTTCATATAGAAACTAGACGGAAGCATTCTCAGAAACTTCTTTGTGATGAGTGCATTCAACTCACAGAATTGAAGCTTCCTTTCGAAACAGGAGTTTGGAAACACTCTTCTTATAGAATCTGCAAGTGGATATTTGGAGCGCTTTGTGGCCTATGCTGGGAAATGAAATCTCTTCACCTAAAAACTAGACGGAAGCATTCTGAGAATCTTCTTTGTGATGAGTGCATTCAACTCACAGACTTCAACGTTCCTTTTGATAGAACAGTTTTGAAACACCCCTTTTGTAGAATCTGCAAGTGTTTATTCGGAGCACCTTGAGGCCTATGTTGGAAAAGGAAATATCTTCACATAAAAACTAGAGAGAAGGATTCTCAGAAACTTCTTTGTGATGAGTTCATTCAACTCACAGAGTTGAACCTACCAATTGATAGAGAAGTTTGGAAACCCTCTTTTTGTAGAATCTGCAAGTGGATATTTGGAGCCGTTTGAGGCCTTTGTTGGAAAAGGAAATATCTTCACATAAAAACTGAACAGAAGCATTCTCAGAAACTTCTTTGTGTTGAGTGCATTCAACTCACAGACTTGAACTTACCTACAGAAAGAGCAGTTTTGAAACACTCTTTTGGTAAAATCTGCAAGTGGTTATTTGGAGCACTTCGAGGCCTGTGCTGGGATATGCAATATCTTCACCTAAAAACTACAGAGAAGCATTCTTAGAAAGTTCTTCATGATGCATTCATTTAACTCACAGAGTGGAACCTTCCTTTTGATAGAACAGATTTGAAACACTCTTTTTGTAGAATCTGCAAGAAGATATTTGGAGTGTTTTGAGGCCTATGCTGGAAATGGAAATATCTTCACATAAAAACTAGACAGAAGCATTCTCAGAAACTTCTGTGTGATGAGTGCATTCAACTCACCGACTTGAACGTTCCTCTCAAAAGAGCAGTTTTGAAACACTCCTTTTGTAGAATCTGCAAGTGTTTATTTGGAGCTCTTTGAGGCCTATGTTGGAAAAAGAAATATCTTCACATAAAAACTGGACAGAAGCATTCTCAGAAACTTCTTTGTGATGAGTGCATTCTACTCACAGTGTTGAAGCTTGCTTTTGATAGAGCAGTTTTGAAACACTCTTTTGGTAGAATCTGCAAGTGGATATTTGGAGCGCTTTGAGGCCTATGCTGGAAAAGGAAATGTCTTCACATAAAAACTAGACAGAAGCATTCCAGGAAACTTCTGTATGATAAGTGCATTCAACTCACAGACTTGAACGTTCCTTTTGATAGAACTCTTTTGAAACACTCCTTTTGTAGAATTTGCAAGTGTTTATTTGGAGCGCTTTGAGGCCTCAGCTGGAAAAGGAAATATCTTCACGTAAGAACTAGACAGAATCATTCTCAGAAACTTCTTTCCGATGAGTGCATTCAACACACAGACTTGAACCTTGCTTTTGAAAGAGCAGCTTTGAAACACTCTTTTCGTAGAATCTGCAAGTGGATATTTGGAGCGCTTTGAGGCCTATGCTGGGAAATGAAATCTCTTCACCTAAAAACTAGACAGAAGCATTCTGAGAAACTTCTGTGTGATGAGTGCATTCAACTCACAGACTTGAACGTTCCCTTTGATAGAACAGTTTTGAAACACTCCTTTTGTAGAATCTGCAAGTGTTTATTCGGAGCACCTTGAGGCCTATGTTGGAAAAGGAAATATCTTCACATAAAAACTAGAGAGAAGGATTCTCAGAAACTTCTTTGTGATGAGTTCATTCAACTCACAGTGTTGAACCTACCAATTGATAGAGAAGTTTGGAAACACTCTTTTTGTAGAATCTGCAAGGGGATATTTGGAGCCGTTTGAGGCCTATGCTGGAAAAGGAAATATCTTCACATAAAAACTGAACAGAAGCATTCTCAGAAACTTCTTTGTGTTGAGTGCATTCAACTCGCAGACTTGAACTTACCTATAGAAAGAGCAGTTTTGAAACACTCCTTTTGTAGAATCTGCAAGTGTTTATTTGGAGCACTTTGAGGCCTATGTTGGAAAAGGAAAGATCTTCATATAGAAACTAGACGGAAGCATTCTCAGAAACTTCTTTGTGATGAGTGCATTCAACTCACAGAATTGAAGCTTCCTTTCGAAAGAGCAGTTTGGAAACACTCTTCTTATAGAATCTGCAAGTGGATATTTGGAGCGCTTTGTGGCCTATGCTGGGAAATGAAATCTCTTCACCTAAAAACTAGACGGAAGCATTCTGAGAATCTTCTTTGTGATGAGTGCATTCAACTCACAGACTTCAACGTTCCTTTTGATAGAACAGTTTTGAAACACTCCTTTTGTAGAATCTGCAAGTGTTTATTCGGAGCACCTTGAGGCCTATGTTTAAAAAGGAAATATCTTCACATAAAAACTAGAGAGAAGGATTCTCAGAAACTTCTTTGTGATGAGTTCATTCAACTCACAGAGTTGAACCTACCAATTGATAGAGAAGTTTGGAAACACTCTTTTTGTAGAATCTGCAAGTGGATATTTGGAGCCGTTTGAGGCCTATGCTGGAAAAGGAAATATCTTCACATAAAAACTGAACAGAAGCATTCTCAGAAACTTCTTTGTGTTGAGTGCATTCAACTCACAGACTTGAACTTAGCTATAGAAAGAGCAGTTTTGAAACACTCTTTTGGTAAAATCTGCAAGTGGTTATTTGGAGCACTTCGAGGCCTGTGCTGGGATATGGAATATCTTCACCTAAAAACTACAGAGAAGCATTCTCAGAAAGTTCTTCAGGATGCATTCATTCAACTCACAGAGTTGAACCTTCCTTTTGATAGAAGAGTTTTGAAACACTCTTTTTGTAGAATCTGCAAGAGGATATTTGGAGCGTTTTGAGGCCTATGCTGGAAAAGGAAATATCTTCACATAAAAACTAGACAGAAGCATTCTCAGAAACTTCTGTGTGATGAGTGCATTGAACTCACAGACTTGAACGATCCTCTCAAAAGAGCAGTTTTGAAACACTCCTTTTGTAGAATCTGCAAGTGTTTATTTGGAGCTCTTTGAGGCCTATGTTGGAAAAAGAAATATCTTCACATAAAAACTGGACAGAAGCATTCTCAGAAACTTCTTTGTGATGAGTGCATTCTACTCACAGTGTTGAAGCTTGCTTTTGATAGAGCAGTTTTGAAACACTCTTTTGGTAGAATCTGCAAGTGGATATTTGGAGCGCTTTGAGGCCTATGCTGGAAAAGGAAATGTCTTCACATAAAAACCAGACAGAAGCATTCCAGGAAACCTCTGTATGATAAGTGCATTCAACTCACAGACTTGAACGTTCCTTTTGATAGAACTCTTTTGAAACACTCCTTTTGTAGAATTTGCAAGTGTTTATTTGGAGCGCTTTGAGGCCTCAGCTGGAAAAGGAAATATCTTCACGTAAGAACTAGACAGAAGCATTCTCACAAACTTCTTTCCGATGAGTGCATTCAACACACAGACTTGAACCTTGCTTTTGAAAGAGCAGCTTTGAAACACTCTTTTCGTAGAATCTGCAAGTGGATATTTGGAGCGCTTTGAGGCCTATGCTGGGAAATGAAATCTCTTCACCTAAAACTAGACAGAAGCATTCTGAGAAACTTCTGTGTGATGAGTGCATTCAACTCACAGACTTGAACGTTCCCTTTGATAGAACAGTTTTGAAACACTCCTTTTGTAGAATCTGCAAGTGTTTATTCGGAGCACCTTGAGGCCTATGCTGGAAAAGGAAATATCTTCACATAAAAACTGAACAGAAGCATTCTGAGAAACTTCTTTGTGTTGAGTGCATTCAACTCACAGACTTGAACTTACCTACAGAAAGAGCAGTTTTGAAACACTCTTTTGGTAAAATCTGCAACTGGTTATTTGGAGCACTTCGAGGCCTGTGCTGGGATATGGAATATCTTCACCTAAAAACTACAGAGAAGCATTCTTAGAAAGTTCTTCATGATGCATTCATTTAACTCACAGAGTGGAACCTTCCTTTTGATAGAACAGATTTGAAACACTCTTTTTGTAGAATCTGCAAGAAGATATTTGGAGTGTTTTGAGGCCTATGCTGGAAATGGAAATATCTTCACATAAAAACTAGACAGAAGCATTCTCAGAAACTTCTGTGTGATGAGTGCATTCAACTCACAGACTTGAACGTTCCTCTCAAAAGAGCAGTTTTGAAACACTCCTTTTGTAGAATCTGCAAGTGTTTATTTGGAGCTCTTTGAGGCCTATGTTGGAAAAAGAAATATCTTCACATAAAAACTGGACAGAAGCATTCTCAGAAACTTCTTTGTGATGAGTGCATTCTACTCACAGTGTTGAAGCTTGCTTTTGATAGAGCAGTTTTGAAACACTCTTTTGGTAGAATCTGCAAGTGGATATTTGGAGCGCTTTGAGGCCTATGCTGGAAAAGGAAATGTCTTCACATAAAAACTAGACAGAAGCATTCCAGGAAACTTCTGTATGATAAGTGCATTCAACTCACAGACTTGAACGTTCCTTTTGATAGAACTCTTTTGAAACACTCCTTTTGTAGAATTTGCAAGTGTTTATTTGGAGCGCTTTGAGGCCTCAGCTGGAAAAGGAAATATCTTCATGTAAGAACTAGACAGAAGCATTCTCAGAAACTTCTTTCAGATGAGGGCATTCAACACACAGACTTGAACCTTGCTTTTGAAAGAGCAGCTTTGAAACACCCTTTTCGTAGAATCTGCAAGTGGATATTTGGAGCGCTTTGAGGCCTATGCTGGGAAATGAAATCTCTTCACCTAAAAACTAGACAGAAGCATTCTGAGAAACTTCTGTGTGATGAGTGCATTCAACTCACAGACTTGAACGTTCCCTTTGATAGAACAGTTTTGAAACACTCCTTTTGTAGAATCTGCAAGTGTTTATTCGGAGCAACTTGAGGCCTATGCTGGAAAAGGAAATATCTTCACATAAAAACTGAACAGAAGCATTCTGAGAAACTTCTTTGTGTTGAGTGCATTCAACTCACAGACTTGAACGTTCCTTTTAATAGAACTCTTTTGAAACACTCCTTTTGTAGAATTTGCAAGTGTTTATTTGGAGCGCTTTGAGGCCTCAGCTGGAAAAGGAAATATCTTCACGTAAGAACTAGACAGAAGCATTCTCAGAAACTTCTTTCCGATGAGTGCATTCAACACACAGACTTGAACCTTGCTTTTGAAAGAGCAGCTTTGAAACACTCTTTTCGTAGAATCTGCAAGTGGATATTTGGAGCGCTTTGAGGCCTATGCTGGGAAATGAAATCTCTTCACCTAAAAACTAGACAGAAGCATTCTGAGAAACTTCTGTGTGATGAGTGCATTCAACTCACAGACTTGAACGTTCCCTTTGATAGAACAGTTTTGAAACACTCCTTTTGTAGAACCTGCAAGTGTTTATTCGGAGCACCTTGAGGCCTATGCTGGAAAAGGAAATATCTTCACATAAAAACTGAACAGAAGCATTCTGAGAAACTTCTTTGTGTTGAGTGCATTCAACTCACAGACTTGAACTTACCTACAGAAAGAGCAGTTTTGAAACACTCTTTTGGTAAAATCTGCAAGTGGTTATTTGGAGCACTTCGAGGCCTGTGCTGGGATATGGAATATCTTCACCTAAAAACTACAGAGAAGCATTCTTGGAAAGTTCTTCATGATGCATTCATTTAACTCACAGAGTGGAACCTTCCTTTTGATAGAACAGATTTGAAACACTCTTTTTGTAGAATCTGCAAGAAGATATTTGGAGTGTTTTGAGGCCTATGCTGGAAATGGAAATATCTTCACATAAAAACTAGACAGAAGCATTCTCAGAAACTTCTGTGTGATGAGTGCATTCAACTCCCAGACTTGAACGTTCCTCTCAAAAGAGCAGTTTTGAAACACTCCTTTTGTAGAATCTGCAAGTGTTTATTTGGAGCTCTTTGAGGCCTATGTTGGAAAAAGTAATATCTTCACTTAAAAACTGGACAGAAGCATTCTCAGAAACTTCTTTGTGATGAGTGCATTCTACTCACAGTGTTGAAGCTTGCTGTTGATAGAGCAGTTTTGAAACACTCTTTTGGTAGAATCTGCAAGTGGATATTTGGAGCGCTTTGAGGCCTGTGCTGGAAAAGGAAATGTCTTCACATAAAAACTAGACAGAAGCATTCCAGGAAACTTCTGTATGATAAGTGCATTCAACTCACAGACTTGAACGTTCCTTTTGATAGAACTCTTTTGAAACACTCCTTTTGTAGAATTTGCAAGTGTTTATTGGGAGCGCTTTGAGGCCTCAGCTGGAAAAGGAAATATCTTCACGTAAGAACTAGACAGAAGCATTCTCAGAAACTTCTTTCCGATGAGTGCATTCAACACACAGACTTGAACATTGCTTTTGAAAGAGCAGCTTTGAAACACTCTTTTCGTAGAATCTGCAAGTGGATATTTGGAGCGTTTTGAGGCCTATGCTGGGAAATGAAATCTCTTCACCTAAAAACTAGACAGAAGCATTCTGAGAAACTTCTGTGTGATGAGTGCATTCAACTCACAGACTTGAACGTTCCCTTTGATAGAACAGTTTTGAAACACTCCTTTTGTAGAATCTGCAAGTGTTTATTCGGAGCACCTTGAGGCCTATGTTGGAAAAGGAAATATCTTCACATAAAAACTAGAGAGAAGGATTCTCAGAAACTTCTTTGTGATGAGTTCATTCAACTCACAGTGTTGAACCTACCAATTGATAGAGAAGTTTGGAAACACTCTTTTTGTAGAATCTGCAAGGGGATATTTGGAGCCGTTTGAGGCCTATGCTGGAAAAGGAAATATCTTCACATAAAAACTGAACAGAAGCATTCTCAGAAACTTCTTTGTGTTGAGTGCATTCAACTCGCAGACTTGAACTTACCTATAGAAAGAGCAGTTTTGAAACACTCCTTTTGTAGAATCTGCAAGTGTTTATTTGGAGCACTTTGAGGCCTATGTTGGAAAAGGAAATATCTTCATATAGAAACTAGACGGAAGCATTCTCAGAAACTTCTTTGTGATGAGTGCATTCAACTCACAGAATTGAAGCTTCCTTTCGAAACAGGAGTTTGGAAACACTCTTCTTATAGAATCTGCAAGTGGATATTTGGAGCGCTTTGTGGCCTATGCTGGGAAATGAAATCTCTTCACCTAAAAACTAGACGGAAGCATTCTGAGAATCTTCTTTGTGATGAGTGCATTCAACTCACAGACTTCAACGTTCCTTTTCATAGAACAGTTTTGAAACACCCCTTTTGTAGAATCTGCAAGTGTTTATTCGGAGCACCTTGAGGCCTATGTTGGAAAAGGAAATATCTTCACATAAAAACTAGAGAGAAGGATTCTCAGAAACTTCTTTGTGATGAGTTCATTCAACTCACACAGTTGAACCTACCAATTGATAGAGAAGTTTGGAAACACTCTTTTTGTAGAATCTGCAAGTGGATATTTGGAGCCGTTTGAGGCCTTTGTTGGAAAAGGAAATATCTTCACATAAAAACTGAACAGAAGCATTCTCAGAAACTTCTTTGTGTTGAGTGCATTCAACTCACAGACTTGAACTTACCTACAGAAAGAGCAGTTTTGAAACACTCTTTTGGTAAAATCTGCAAGTGGTTATTTGGAGCACTTCGAGGCCTGTGCTGGGATATGGAATATCTTCACCTAAAAACTACAGAGAAGCATTCTTAGAAAGTTCTTCATGATGCATTCATTTAACTCACAGAGTGGAAACTTCCTTTTGATAGAACAGATTTGAAACACTCTTTTTGTAGAATCTGCAAGAAGATATTTGGAGTGTTTTGAGGCCTATGCTGGAAATGGAAATATCTTCACATAAAAACTAGACAGAAGCATTCTCAGAAACTTCTGTGTGATGAGTGCATTCAACTCCCAGACTTGAACGTTCCTCTCAAAAGAGCAGTTTTGAAACACTCCTTTTGTAGAATCTGCAAGTGTTTATTTGGAGCTCTTTGAGGCCTATGTTGGAAAAAGTAATATCTTCACTTAAAAACTGGACAGAAGCATTCTCAGAAACTTCTTTGTGATGAGTGCATTCTACTCACAGTGTTGAAGCTTGCTGTTGATAGAGCAGTTTTGAAACACTCTTTTGGTAGAATCTGCAAGTGGATATTTGGAGCGCTTTGAGGCCTGTGCTGGAAAAGGAAATGTCTTCACATAAAAACTAGACAGAAGCATTCCAGGAAACTTCTGTATGATAAGTGCATTCAACTCACAGACTTGAACGTTCCTTTTGATAGAACTCTTTTGAAACACTCCTTTTGTAGAATTTGCAAGTGTTTATTGGGAGCGCTTTGAGGCCTCAGCTGGAAAAGGAAATATCTTCACGTAAGAACTAGACAGAAGCATTCTCAGAAACTTCTTTCCGATGAGTGCATTCAACACACAGACTTGAACATTGCTTTTGAAAGAGCAGCTTTGAAACACTCTTTTCGTACAATCTGCAAGTGGATATTTGGAGCGTTTTGAGGCCTATGCTGGGAAATGAAATCTCTTCACCTAAAAACTAGACAGAAGCATTCTGAGAAACTTCTGTGTGATGAGTGCATTCAACTCACAGACTTGAACGTTCCCTTTGATAGAACAGTTTTGAAACACTCCTTTTGTAGAATCTGCAAGTGTTTATTCGGAGCACCTTGAGGCCTATGTTGGAAAAGGAAATATCTTCACATAAAAACTAGAGAGAAGGATTCTCAGAAACTTCTTTGTGATGAGTTCATTCAACTCACAGTGTTGAACCTACCAATTGATAGAGAAGTTTGGAAACACTCTTTTTGTAGAATCTGCAAGGGGATATTTGGAGCCGTTTGAGGCCTATGCTGGAAAAGGAAATATCTTCACATAAAAACTGAACAGAAGCATTCTCAGAAACTTCTTTGTGTTGAGTGCATTCAACTCGCAGACTTGAACTTACCTATAGAAAGAGCAGTTTTGAAACACTCCTTTTGTAGAATCTGCAAGTGTTTATTTGGAGCACTTTGAGGCCTATGTTGGAAAAGGAAATATCTTCATATAGAAACTAGACGGAAGCATTCTCAGAAACTTCTTTGTGATGAGTGCATTCAACTCACAGAATTGAAGCTTCCTTTCGAAACAGGAGTTTGGAAACACTCTTCTTATAGAATCTGCAAGTGGATATTTGGAGCGCTTTGTGGCCTATGCTGGGAAATGAAATCTCTTCACCTAAAAACTAGACGGAAGCATTCTGAGAATCTTCTTTGTGATGAGTGCATTCAACTCACAGACTTCAACGTTCCTTTTGATAGAACAGTTTTGAAACACCCCTTTTGTAGAATCTGCAAGTGTTTATTCGGAGCACCTTGAGGCCTATGTTGGAAAAGGAAATATCTTCACATAAAAACTAGAGAGAAGGATTCTCAGAAACTTCTTTGTGATGAGTTCATTCAACTCACAGAGTTGAACCTACCAATTGATAGAGAAGTTTGGAAACACTCTTTTTGTAGAATCTGCAAGTGGATATTTGGAGCCGTTTGAGGCCTTTGTTGGAAAAGGAAATATCTTCACATAAAAACTGAACAGAAGCATTCTCAGAAACTTCTTTGTGTTGAGTGCATTCAACTCACAGACTTGAACTTACCTACAGAAAGAGCAGTTTTGAAACACTCTTTTGGTAAAATCTGCAAGTGGTTATTTGGAGCACTTCGAGGCCTGTGCTGGGATATGGAATATCTTCACCTAAAAACTACAGAGAAGCATTCTTAGAAAGTTCTTCATGATGCATTCATTTAACTCACAGAGTGGAACCTTCCTTTTGATAGAACAGATTTGAAACACTCTTTTTGTAGAATCTGCAAGAAGATATTTGGAGTGTTTTGAGGCCTATGCTGGAAATGGAAATATCTTCACATAAAAACTAGACAGAAGCATTCTCAGAAACTTCTGTGTGATGAGTGCATTCAACTCACCGACTTGAACGTTGCTCTCAAAAGAGCAGTTTTGAAACACTCCTTTTGTAGAATCTGCAAGTGTTTATTTGGAGCTCTTTGAGGCCTATGTTGGAAAAAGAAATATCTTCACATAAAAACTGGACAGAAGCATTCTCAGAAACTTCTTTGTGATGAGTGCATTCTACTCACAGTGTTGAAGCTTGCTTTTGATAGAGCAGTTTTGAAACACTCTTTTGGTAGAATCTGCAAGTGGATATTTGGAGCGCTTTGAGGCCTATGCTGGAAAAGGAAATGTCTTCACATAAAAACTAGACAGAAGCATTCCAGGAAACTTCTTTGTGTTGAGTGCATTCAACTCGCAGACTTGAACTTACCTATAGAAAGAGCAGTTTTGAAACACTCCTTTTGTAGAATCTGCAAGTGTTTATTTGGAGCACTTTGAGGCCTATGTTGGAAAAGGAAAGATCTTCATATAGAAACTAGACGGAAGCATTCTCAGAAACTTCTTTGTGATGAGTGCATTCAACTCACAGAATTGAAGCTTCCTTTCGAAAGAGCAGTTTGGAAACACTCTTCTTATAGAATCTGCAAGTGGATATTTGGAGCGCTTTGTGGCCTATGCTGGGAAATGAAATCTCTTCACCTAAAAACTAGACGGAAGCATTCTGAGAATCTTCTTTGTGATGAGTGCATTCAACTCACAGACTTCAACGTTCCTTTTGATAGAACAGTTTTGAAACACTCCTTTTGTAGAATCTGCAAGTGTTTATTCGGAGCACCTTGAGGCCTATGTTTAAAAAGGAAATATCTTCACATAAAAACTAGAGAGAAGGATTCTCAGAAACTTCTTTGTGATGAGTTCATTCAACTCACAGAGTTGAACCTACCAATTGATAGAGAAGTTTGGAAACACTCTTTTTGTAGAATCTGCAAGTGGATATTTGGAGCCGTTTGAGGCCTATGCTGGAAAAGGAAATATCTTCACATAAAAACTGAACAGAAGCATTCTCAGAAACTTCTTTGTGTTGAGTGCATTCAACTCACAGACTTGAACTTACCTATAGAAAGAGCAGTTTTGAAACACTCTTTTGGTAAAATCTGCAAGTGGTTATTTGGAGCACTTCGAGGCCTGTGCTGGGATATGGAATATCTTCACCTAAAAACTACAGAGAAGCATTCTCAGAAAGTTCTTCAGGATGCATTCATTCAACTCACAGAGTTGAACCTTCCTTTTGATAGAAGAGTTTTGAAACACTCTTTTTGTAGAATCTGCAAGAGGATATTTGGAGCGTTTTGAGGCCTATGCTGGAAAAGGAAATATCTTCACATAAAAACTAGACAGAAGCATTCTCAGAAACTTCTGTGTGATGAGTGCATTGAACTCACAGACTTGAACGATCCTCTCAAAAGAGCAGTTTTGAAACACTCCTTTTGTAGAATCTGCAAGTGTTTATTTGGAGCTCTTTGAGGCCTATGTTGGAAAAAGAAATATCTTCACATAAAAACTGGACAGAAGCATTCTCAGAAACTTCTTTGTGATGAGTGCATTCTACTCACAGTGTTGAAGCTTGCTTTTGATAGAGCAGTTTTGAAACACTCTTTTGGTAGAATCTGCAAGTGGATATTTGGAGCGCTTTGAGGCCTATGCTGGAAAAGGAAATGTCTTCACATAAAAACCAGACAGAAGCATTCCAGGAAACCTCTGTATGATAAGTGCATTCAACTCACAGACTTGAACGTTCCTTTTGATAGAACTCTTTTGAAACACTCCTTTTGTAGAATTTGCAAGTGTTTATTTGGAGCGCTTTGAGGCCTCAGCTGGAAAAGGAAATATCCTCACGTAAGAACTAGACAGAAGCATTCTCAGAAACTTCTTTCCGATGAGTGCATTCAACACACAGACTTGAACCTTGCTTTTGAAAGAGCAGCTTTGAAACACTCTTTTCGTAGAATCTGCAAGTGGATATTTGGAGCGCTTTGAGGCCTATGCTGGGAAATGAAATCTCTTCACCTAAAAACTAGACAGAAGCATTCTGAGAAACTTCTGTGTGATGAGTGCATTCAACTCACAGACTTGAACGTTCCCTTTGATAGAACAGTTTTGAAACACTCTTTTTGTAGAATCTGCAAGTGTTTATTCGGAGCACCTTGAGGCCTATGCTGGAAAAGGAAATATCTTCACATAAAAACTGAACAGAAGCATTCTGAGAAACTTCTTTGTGTTGAGTGCATTCAACTCACAGACTTGAACTTACCTACAGAAAGAGCAGTTTTGAAACACTCTTTTGGTAAAATCTGCAACTGGTTATTTGGAGCACTTCGAGGCCTGTGCTGGGATATGGAATATCTTCACCTAAAAACTACAGAGAAGCATTCTTAGAAAGTTCTTCATGATGCATTCATTTAACTCACAGAGTGGAACCTTCCTTTTGATAGAACAGATTTGAAACACTCTTTTTGTAGAATCTGCAAGAAGATATTTGGAGTGTTTTGAGGCCTATGCTGGAAATGGAAATATCTTCACATAAAAACTAGACAGAAGCATTCTCAGAAACTTCTGTGTGATGAGTGCATTCAACTCACAGACTTGAACGTTCCTCTCAAAAGAGCAGTTTTGAAACACTCCTTTTGTAGAATCTGCAAGTGTTTATTTGGAGCTCTTTGAGGCCTATGTTGGAAAAAGAAATATCTTCACATAAAAACTGGACAGAAGCATTCTCAGAAACTTCTTTGTGATGAGTGCATTCTACTCACAGTGTTGAAGCTTGCTTTTGATAGAGCAGTTTTGAAACACTCTTTTGGTAGAATCTGCAAGTGGATATTTGGAGCGCTTTGAGGCCTATGCTGGAAAAGGAAATGTCTTCACATAAAAACTAGACAGAAGCATTCCAGGAAACTTCTGTATGATAAGTGCATTCAACTCACAGACTTGAACGTTCCTTTTGATAGAACTCTTTTGAAACACTCCTTTTGTAGAATTTGTAAGTGTTTATTTGGAGCGCTTTGAGGCCTCAGCTGGAAAAGGAAATATCTTCATGTAAGAACTAGACAGAAGCATTCTCAGAAACTTCTTTCAGATGAGGGCATTCAACACACAGACTTGAACCTTGCTTTTGAAAGAGCAGCTTTGAAACACCCTTTTCGTAGAATCTGCAAGTGGATATTTGGAGCGCTTTGAGGCCTATGCTGGGAAATGAAATCTCTTCACCTAAAAACTAGACAGAAGCATTCTGAGAAACTTCTGTGTGATGAGTGCATTCAACTCACAGACTTGAAAGTTCCCTTTGATAGAACAGTTTTGAAACACTCCTTTTGTAGAATCTGCAAGTGTTTATTCGGAGCACCTTGAGGCCTATGCTGGAAAAGGAAATATCTTCACATAAAAACTGAACAGAAGCATTCTGAGAAACTTCTTTGTGTTGAGTGCATTCAACTCACAGACTTGAACTTACCTACAGAAAGAGCAGTTTTGAAACACTCTTTTGGTAAAATCTGCAAGTGGTTATTTGGAGCACTTCGAGGCCTGTGCTGGGATATGGAATATCTTCACCTAAAAACTACAGAGAAGCATTCTTAGAAAGTTCTTCATGATGCATTCATTTAACTCACAGAGTGGAACCTTCCTTTTGATAGAACAGATTTGAAACACTCTTTTTGTAGAATCTGCAAGAAGATATTTGGAGTGTTTTGAGGCCTATGCTGGAAATGGAAATATCTTCACATAAAAACTAGACAGAAGCATTCTCAGAAACTTCTGTGTGATGAGTGCATTCAACTCACAGACTTGAACGTTCCTCTCAAAAGAGCAGTTTTGAAACACTCCTTTTGTAGAATCTGCAAGTGTTTATTTGGAGCTCTTTGAGGCCTATTTTGGAAAAGGAAATATCTTCACATAAAAACTGGACAGAAGCATTCTCAGAAACTTCTTTGTGATGAGTGCATTCTACTCACAGTGTTGAAGCTTGCTTTTGATAGAGCAGTTTTGAAACACTCTTTTGGTAGAATCTGCAAGTGGATATTTGGAGCGCTTTGAGGCCTATGCTGGAAAAGGAAATGTCTTCACATAAAAACTAGACAGAAGCATTCCAGGAAACTTCTGTATGATAAGTGCATTCAACTCACAGACTTGAACGTTCCTTTTGATAGAACTCTTTTGAAACACTCCTTTTGTAGAATTTGCAAGTGTTTATTTGGAGCGCTTTGAGGCCTCAGCTGGAAAAGGAAATATCTTCACGTAAGAACTAGACAGAAGCATTCTCGGAAACTTCTTTCCGATGAGTGCATTCAACACACAGACTTGAACCTTGCTTTTGAAAGAGCAGCTTTGAAACACTCTTTTCGTAGAATCTGCAAGTGGATATTTGGAGCGCTTTGAGGCCTATGCTGGGAAATGAAATCTCTTCACCTAAAAACTAGACAGAAGCATTCTGAGAAACTTCTGTGTGATGAGTGCATTCAACTCACAGACTTGAACGTTCCCTTTGATAGAACAGTTTTGAAACACTCCTTTTGTAGAATCTGCAAGTGTTTATTCGGAGCACCTTGAGGCCTATGTTGGAAAAGGAAATATCTTCACATAAAAACTAGAGAGAAGGATTCTCAGAAACTTCTTTGTGATGAGTTCATTCAACTCACAGTGTTGAACCTACCAATTGATAGAGAAGTTTGGAAACACTCTTTTTGTAGAATCTGCAAGGGGATATTTGGAGCCGTTTGAGGCCTATGCTGGAAAAGGAAATATCTTCACATAAAAACTGAACAGAAGCATTCTCAGAAACTTCTTTGTGTTGAGTGCATTCAACTCGCAGACTTGAACTTACCTATAGAAAGAGCAGTTTTGAAACACTCCTTTTGTAGAATCTGCAAGTGTTTATTTGGAGCACTTTGAGGCCTATGTTGGAAAAGGAAAGATCTTCATATAGAAACTAGACGGAAGCATTCTCAGAAACTTCTTTGTGATGAGTGCATTCAACTCACAGAATTGAAGCTTCCTTTCGAAAGAGCAGTTTGGAAACACTCTTCTTATAGAATCTGCAAGTGGATATTTGGAGCGCTTTGTGGCCTATGCTGGGAAATGAAATCTCTTCACCTAAAAACTAGACGGAAGCATTCTGAGAATCTTCTTTGTGATGAGTGCATTCAACTCACAGACTTCAACGTTCCTTTTGATAGAACAGTTTTGAAACACTCCTTTTGTAGAATCTGCAAGTGTTTATTCGGAGCACCTTGAGGCCTATGTTGGAAAAGGAAATACCTTCACATAAAAACTAGAGAGAAGGATTCTCAGAAACTTCTTTGTGATGAGTTCATTCAACTCACAGAGTTGAACCTACCAATTGATAGAGAAGTTTGGAAACACTCTTTTTGTAGAATCTGCAAGTGGATATTTGGAGCCGTTTGAGGCCTATGCTGGAAAAGGAAATATCTTCACATAAAAACTGAACAGAAGCATTCTCAGAAACTTCTTTGTGTTGAGTGCATTCAACTCACAGACTTGAACTTACCTATAGAAAGAGCAGTTTTGAAACACTCTTTTGGTAAAATCTGCAAGTGGTTATTTGGAGCACTTCGAGGCCTGTGCTGGGATATGGAATATCTTCACCTAAAAACTACAGAGAAGCATTCTCAGAAAGTTCTTCAGGATGCATTCATTCAACTCACAGAGTTGAACCTTCCTTTTGATAGAAGAGTTTTGAAACACTCTTTTTGTAGAATCTGCAAGAGGATATTTGGAGCGTTTTGAGGCCTATGCTGGAAAAGGAAATATCTTCACATAAAAACTAGACAGAAGCATTCTCAGAAACTTCTGTGTGATGAGTGCATTCAACTCACAGTCTTGAACGTTCCTCTCAAAAGAGCAGTTTTGAAACACTCCTTTTGTAGAATCTGCAAGTGTTTATTTGGAGCTCTTTGAGGCCTATGTTGGAAAAAGAAATATCTTCACATAAAAACTGGACAGAAGCATTCTCAGAAACTTCTTTGTGATGAGTGCATTCTACTCACAGTGTTGAAGCTTGCTTTTGATAGAGCAGTTTTGAAACACTCTTTTGGTAGAATCTGCAAGTGGATATTTGGAGCGCTTTGAGGCCTATGCTGGAAAAGGAAATGTCTTCACATAAAAACTAGACAGAAGCATTCCAGGAAACCTCTGTATGATAAGTGCATTCAACTCACAGACTTGAACGTTCCTTTTGATAGAACTCTTTTGAAACACTCCTTTTGTAGAATTTGCAAGTGTTTATTTGGAGCGCTTTGAGGCCTCAGCTGGAAAAGGAAATATCTTCATGTAAGAACTAGACAGAAGCATTCTCAGAAACTTCTTTCCGATGAGTGCATTCAACACACAGACTTGAACCTTGCTTTTGAAAGAGCAGCTTTGAAACACTCTTTTCGTAGAATCTGCAAGTGGATATTTGGAGCGCTTTGAGGCCTATGCTGGGAAATGAAATCTCTTCACCTAAAAACTAGACAGAAGCATTCTGAGAAACTTCTGTGTGATGAGTGCATTCAACTCACAGACTTGAACGTTCCCTTTGATAGAACAGTTTTGAAACACTCCTTTTGTAGAATCTGCAAGTGTTTATTCGGAGCACCTTGAGGCCTATGTTGGAAAAGGAAATATCTTCACATAAAAACTAGAGAGAAGGATTCTCAGAAACTTCTTTGTGATGAGTTCATTCAACTCACAGTGTTGAACCTACCAATTGATAGAGAAGTTTGGAAACACTCTTTTTGTAGAATCTGCAAGGGGATATTTGGAGCCGTTTGAGGCCTATGCTGGAAAAGGAAATATCTTCACATAAAAACTGAACAGAAGCATTCTCAGAAACTTCTTTGTGTTGAGTGCATTCAACTCGCAGACTTGAACTTACCTATAGAAAGAGCAGTTTTGAAACACTCCTTTTGTAGAATCTGCAAGTGTTTATTTGGAGCACTTTGAGGCCTATGTTGGAAAAGGAAAGATCTTCATATAGAAACTAGACGGAAGCATTCTCAGAAACTTCTTTGTGATGAGTGCATTCAACTCACAGAATTGAAGCTTCCTTTCAAAAGAGCAGTTTGGAAACACTCTTCTTATAGAATCTGCAAGTGGATATTTGGAGCGCTTTGTGGCCTATGCTGGGAAATTAAATCTCTTCACCTAAAAACTAGACGGAAGCATTCTGAGAATCTTCTTTGTGATGAGTGCATTCAACTCACAGACTTCAACGTTCCTTTTGATAGAACAGTTTTGAAACACTCCTTTTGTAGAATCTGCAAGTGTTTATTCGGAGCACCTTGAGGCCTATGTTGGAAAAGGAAATATCTTCACATAAAAACTAGAGAGAAGGATTCTCAGAAACTTCTTTGTGATGAGTTCATTCAACTCACAGAGTTGAACCTACCAATTGATAGAGAAGTTTGGAAACACTCTTTTTGTAGAATCTGCAAGTGGATATTTGGAGCCGTTTGAGGCCTATGCTGGAAAAGGAAATATCTTCACATAAAAACTGAACAGAAGCATTCTCAGAAACTTCTTTGTGTTGAGTGCATTCAACTCACAGACTTGAACTTACCTATAGAAAGAGCAGTTTTGAAACACTCTTTTGGTAAAATCTGCAAGTGGTTATTTGGAGCACTTCGAGGCCTGTGCTGGGATATGGAATATCTTCACCTAAAAACTACAGAGAAGCATTCTCAGAAAGTTCTTCAGGATGCATTCATTCAACTCACAGAGTTGAACCTTCCTTTTGATAGAAGAGTTTTGAAACACTCTTTTTGTAGAATCTGCAAGAGGATATTTGGAGCGTTTTGAGGCCTATGCTGGAAAAGGAAATATCTTCACATAAAAACTAGACAGAAGCATTCTCAGAAACTTCTGTGTGATGAGTGCATTCAACTCACAGACTTGAACGTTCCTCTCAAAAGAGCAGTTTTGAAACACTCCTTTTGTAGAATCTGCAAGTGTTTATTTGGAGCTCTTTGAGGCCTATGTTAGAAAAAGAAATATCTTCACATAAAAACTGGACAGAAGCATTCTCAGAAACTTCTTTGTGATGAGTGCATTCTACTCACAGTGTTGAAGCTTGCTTTTGATAGAGCAGTTTTGAAACACTCTTTTGGTAGAATCTGCAAGTGGATATTTGGAGCGCTTTGAGGCCTATGCTGGAAAAGGAAATGTCTTCACATAAAAACTAGACAGAAGCATTCCAGGAAACCTCTGTATGATAAGTGCATTCAACTCACAGACTTGAACGTTCCTTTTGATAGAACTCTTTTGAAACACTCCTTTTGTAGAATTTGCAAGTGTTTATTTGGAGCGCTTTGAGGCCTCAGCTGCAAAAGGAAATATCTTCACGTAAGAACTAGACAGAAGCATTCTCAGAAACTTCTTTCCGATGAGTGCATTCAACACACAGACTTGAACCTTGCTTTTGAAAGAGCAGCTTTGAAACACTCTTTTCGTAGAATCTGCAAGTGGATATTTGGAGCGCTTTGAGGCCTATGCTGGGAAATGAAATCTCTTCACCTAAAAACTAGACAGAAGCATTCTGAGAAACTTCTGTGTGATGAGTGCATTCAACTCACAGACTTGAACGTTCCCTTTGATAGAACAGTTTTGAAACACTCCTTTTGTAGAATCTGCAAGTGTTTATTCGGAGCACCTTGAGGCCTATGCTGGAAAAGGAAATATCTTCACATAAAAACTGAACAGAAGCATTCTGAGAAACTTCTTTGTATTGAGTGCATTCAACTCACAGACTTGAACTTACCTACAGAAAGAGCAGTTTTGAAACACTCTTTTGGTAAAATCTGCAAGTGGTTATTTGGAGCACTTCGAGGCCTGTGCTGGGATATGGAATATCTTCACCTAAAAACTACAGAGAAGCATTCTTAGAAAGTTCTTCATGATGCATTCATTTAACTCACAGAGTGGAACCTTCCTTTTGATAGAACAGATTTGAAACACTCTTTTTGTAGAATCTGCAAGAAGATATTTGGAGTGTTTTGAGGCCTATGCTGGAAATGGAAATATCTTCACATAAAAACTAGACAGAAGCATTCTCAGAAACTTCTGTGTGATGAGTGCATTCAACTCACAGACTTGAACGTTCCTCTCAAAAGAGCAGTTTTGAAACACTCCTTTTGTAGAATCTGCAAGTGTTTATTTGGAGCTCTTTGAGGCCTATGTTGGAAAAAGAAATATCTTCACATAAAAACTGGACAGAAGCATTCTCAGAAACTTCTTTGTGATGAGTGCATTCTACTCACAGTGTTGAAGCTTGCTTTTGATAGAGCAGTTTTGAAGCACTCTTTTGGTAGAATCTGCAAGTGGATATTTGGAGCGCTTTGAGGCCTATGCTGGAAAAGGAAATGTCTTCACATAAAAACTAGACAGAAGCATTCCAGGAAACTTCTGTATGATAAGTGCATTCAACTCACAGACTTGAACGTTCCTTTTGATAGAACTCTTTTGAAACACTCCTTTTGTAGAATTTGCAAGTGTTTATTTGGAGCGCTTTGAGGCCTCAGCTGGAAGAGGAAATATCTTCACGTAAGAACTAGACAGAAGCATTCTCAGAAACTTCTTTCCGATGAGTGCATTCAACACACAGACTTGAACCTTGCTTTTGAAAGAGCAGCTTTGAAACACTCTTTTCGTAGAATCTGCAAGTGGATATTTGGAGCGCTTTGAGGCCTATGCTGGGAAATGAAATCTCTTCACCTAAAAACTAGACAGAAGCATTCTGAGAAACTTCTGTGTGATGAGTGCATTCAACTCACAGACTTGAACGTTCCCTTTGATAGAACAGTTTTGAAACACTCCTTTTGTAGAATCTGCAAGTGTTTATTCGGAGCACCTTGAGGCCTATGTTGGAAAGGGAAATATCTTCACATAAAAACTAGAGAGAAGGATTCTCAGAAACTTCTTTGTGATGAGTTCATTCAACTCACAGTGTTGAACCTACCAATTGATAGAGAAGTTTGGAAACACTCTTTTTGTAGAATCTGCAAGGGGATATTTGGAGCCGTTTGAGGCCTATGCTGGAAAAGGAAATATCTTCACATAAAAACTGAACAGAAGCATTCTCAGAAACTTCTTTGTGTTGAGTGCATTCAACTCGCAGACTTGAACTTACCTATAGAAAGAGCAGTTTTGAAACACTCCTTTTGTAGAATCTGCAAGTGTTTATTTGGAGCACTTTGAGGCCTATGTTGGAAAAGGAAAGATCTTCATATAGAAACTAGACGGAAGCATTCTCAGAAACTTCTTTGTGATGAGTGCATTCAACTCACAGAATTGAAGCTTCCTTTCGAAAGAGCAGTTTGGAAACACTCTTCTTATAGAATCTGCAAGTGGATATTTGGAGCGCTTTGTGGCCTATGCTGGGAAATGAAATCTCTTCACCTAAAAACTAGACGGAAGCATTCTGAGAATCTTCTTTGTGATGAGTGCATTCAACTCACAGACTTCAACGTTCCTTTTGATAGAACAGTTTTGAAACACTCCTTTTGTAGAATCTGCAAGTGTTTATTCGGAGCACCTTGAGGCCTATGTTGGAAAAGGAAATATCTTCACATAAAAACTAGAGAGAAGGATTCTCAGAAACTTCTTTGTGATGAGTTCATTCAACTCACAGAGTTGAACCTACCAATTGATAGAGAAGTTTGGAAACACTCTTTTTGTAGAATCTGCAAGTGGATATTTGGAGCCGTTTGAGGCCTATGCTGGAAAAGGAAATATCTTCACATAAAAACTGAACAGAAGCATTCTCAGAAACTTCTTTGTGTTGAGTGCATTCAACTCACAGACTTGAACTTACCTATAGAAAGAGCAGTTTTGAAACACTCTTTTGGTAAAATCTGCAAGTGGTTATTTGGAGCACTTCGAGGCCTGTGCTGGGATATGGAATATCTTCACCTAAAAACTACAGAGAAGCATTCTCAGAAAGTTCTTCAGGATGCATTCATTCAACTCACAGAGTTGAACCTTCCTTTTGATAGAAGAGTTTTGAAACACTCTTTTTGTAGAATCTGCAAGAGGATATTTGGAGCGTTTTGAGGCCTATGCTGGAAAAGGAAATATCTTCACATAAAAACTAGACAGAAGCATTCTCAGAAACTTCTGTGTGATGAGTGCATTCAACTCACAGACTTGAACGTTCCTCTCAAAAGAGCAGTTTTGAAACACTCCTTTTGTAGAATCTGCAAGTGTTTATTTGGAGCTCTTTGAGGCCTATGTTGGAAAAAGAAATATCTTCACATAAAAACTGGACAGAAGCATTCTCAGAAACTTCTTTGTGATGAGTGCATTCTACTCACAGTGTTGAAGCTTGCTTTTGATAGAGCAGTTTTGAAACACTCTTTTGGTAGAATCTGCAAGTGGATATTTGGAGCGCTTTGAGGCCTATGCTGGAAAAGGAAATGTCTTCACATAAAAACTAGACAGAAGCATTCCAGGAAACCTCTGTATGATAAGTGCATTCAACTCACAGACTTGAACGTTCCTTTTGATAGAACTCTTTTGAAACACTCCTTTTGTAGAATTTGCAAGTGTTTATTGGGAGCGCTTTGAGGCCTCAGCTGGAAAAGGAAATATCTTCACGTAAGAACTAGACAGAAGCATTCTCAGAAACTTCTTTCCGATGAGTGCATTCAACACACAGACTTGAACATTGCTTTTGAAAGAGCAGCTTTGAAACACTCTTTTCGTAGAATCTGCAAGTGGATATTTGGAGCGTTTTGAGGCCTATGCTGGGAAATGAAATCTCTTCACCTAAAAACTAGACAGAAGCATTCTGAGAAACTTCTGTGTGATGAGTGCATTCAACTCACAGACTTGAACGTTCCCTTTGATAGAACAGTTTTGAAACACTCCTTTTGTAGAATCTGCAATTGTTTATTCGGAGCACCTTGAGGCCTATGTTGGAAAAGGAAATATCTTCACATAAAAACTAGAGAGAAGGATTCTCAGAAACTTCTTTGTGATGAGTTCATTCAACTCACAGTGTTGAACCTACCAATTGATAGAGAAGTTTGGAAACACTCTTTTTGTAGAATCTGCAAGGGGATATTTGGAGCCGTTTGAGGCCTATGCTGGAAAAGGAAATATCTTCACATAAAAACTGAACAGAAGCATTCTCAGAAACTTCTTTGTGTTGAGTGCATTCAACTCGCAGACTTGAACTTACCTATAGAAAGAGCAGTTTTGAAACACTCCTTTTGTAGAATCTGCAAGTGTTTATTTGGAGCACTTTGAGGCCTATGTTGGAAAAGGAAATATCTTCATATAGAAACTAGACGGAAGCATTCTCAGAAACTTCTTTGTGATGAGTGCATTCAACTCACAGAATTGAAGCTTCCTTTCGAAACAGGAGTTTGGAAACACTCTTCTTATAGAATCTGCAAGTGGATATTTGGAGCGCTTTGTGGCCTATGCTGGGAAATGAAATCTCTTCACCTAAAAACTAGACGGAAGCATTCTGAGAATCTTCTTTGTGATGAGTGCATTCAACTCACAGACTTCAACGTTCCTTTTGATAGAACAGTTTTGAAACACCCCTTTTGTAGAATCTGCAAGTGTTTATTCGGAGCACCTTGAGGCCTATGTTGGAAAAGGAAATATCTTCACATAAAAACTAGAGAGAAGGATTCTCAGAAACTTCTTTGTGATGAGTTCATTCAACTCACAGAGTTGAACCTACCAATTGATAGAGAAGTTTGGAAACACTCTTTTTGTAGAATCTGCAAGTGGATATTTGGAGCCGTTTGAGGCCTTTGTTGGAAAAGGAAATATCTTCACATAAAAACTGAACAGAAGCATTCTCAGAAACTTCTTTGTGTTGAGTGCATTCAACTCACAGACTTGAACTTACCTACAGAAAGAGCAGTTTTGAAACACTCTTTTGGTAAAATCTGCAACTGGTTATTTGGAGCACTTCGAGGCCTGTGCTGGGATATGGAATATCTTCACCTAAAAACTACAGAGAAGCATTCTTAGAAAGTTCTTCATGATGCATTCATTTAACTCACAGAGTGGAACCTTCCTTTTGATAGAACAGATTTGAAACACTCTTTTTGTAGAATCTGCAAGAAGATATTTGGAGTGTTTTGAGGCCTATGCTGGAAATGGAAATATCTTCACATAAAAACTAGACAGAAGCATTCTCAGAAACTTCTGTGTGATGAGTGCATTCAACTCACCGACTTGAACGTTCCTCTCAAAAGAGCAGTTTTTAAACACTCCTTTTGTAGAATCTGCAAGTGTTTATTTGGAGCTCTTTGAGGCCTATGTTGGAAAAAGAAATATCTTCACATAAAAACTGGACAGAAGCATTCTCAGAAACTTCTTTGTGATGAGTGCATTCTACTCACAGTGTTGAAGCTTGCTTTTGATAGAGCAGTTTTGAAACACTCTTTTGGTAGAATCTGCAAGTGGATATTTGGAGCGCTTTGAGGCCTATGCTGGAAAAGGAAATGTCTTCACATAAAAACTAGACAGAAGCATTCCAGGAAACTTCTGTATGATAAGTGCATTCAACTCACAGACTTGAACGTTCCTTTTGATAGAACTCTTTTGAAACACTCCTTTTGTAGAATTTGCAAGTGTTTATTTGGAGCGCTTTGAGGCCTCAGCTGGAAAAGGAAATATCTTCACGTAAGAACTAGACAGAAGCATTCTCAGAAACTTCTTTCTGATGAGTGCATTCAACACACAGACTTGAACCTTGCTTTTGAAAGAGCAGCTTTGAAACACTCTTTTCGTAGAATCTGCAAGTGGATATTTGGAGCGCTTTGAGGCCTATGATGGGAAATGAAATCTCTTCACCTAAAAACTAGACAGAAGCATTCTGAGAAACTTCTGTGTGATGAGTGCATTCAACTCACAGACTTGAACGTTCCCTTTGATAGAACAGTTTTGAAACACTCCTTTTGTAGAATCTGCAAGTGTTTATTCGGAGCACCTTGAGGCCTATGCTGGAAAAGGAAATATCTTCACATAAAAACTGAACAGAAGCATTCTGAGAAACTTCTTTGTGTTGAGTGCATTCAACTCACAGACTTGAACGTTCCTTTTGATAGAACTCTTTTGAAACACTCCTTTTGTAGAATTTGCAAGTGTTTATTTGGAGCGCTTTGAGGCCTCAGCTGGAAAAGGAAATATCTTCACGTAAGAACTAGACAGAAGCATTCTCAGAAACTTCTTTCCGATGAGTGCATTCAACACACAGACTTGAACCTTGCTTTTGAAAGAGCAGCTTTGAAACACTCTTTTCGTAGAATCTGCAAGTGGATATTTGGAGCGCTTTGAGGCCTATGCTGGGAAATGAAATCTCTTCACCTAAAAACTAGACAGAAGCATTCTGAGAAACTTCTGTGTGATGAGTGCATTCAACTAACAGACTTGAACGTTCCCTTTGATAGAACAGTTTTGAAACACTCCTTTTGTAGAACCTGCAAGTGTTTATTCGGAGCACCTTGAGGCCTATGCTGGAAAAGGAAATATCTTCACATAAAAACTGAACAGAAGCATTCTGAGAAACTTCTTTGTGTTGAGTGCATTCAACTCACAGACTTGAACTTACCTACAGAAAGAGCAGTTTTGAAACACTCTTTTGGTAAAATCTGCAAGTGGTTATTTGGAGCACTTCGAGGCCTGTGCTGGGATATGGAATATCTTCACCTAAAAACTACAGAGAAGCATTCTTAGAAAGTTCTTCATGATGCATTCATTTAACTCACAGAGTGGAACCTTCCTTTTGATAGAACAGATTTGAAACACTCTTTTTGTAGAATCTGCAAGAAGATATTTGGAGTGTTTTGAGGCCTATGCTGGAAATGGAAATATCTTCACATAAAAACTAGACAGAAGCATTCTCAGAAACTTCTGTGTGATGAGTGCATTCAACTCCCAGACTTTAACGTTCCTCTCAAAAGAGCAGTTTTGAAACACTCCTTTTGTAGAATCTGCAAGTGTTTATTTGGAGCTCTTTGAGGCCTATGTTGGAAAAAGTAATATCTTCACTTAAAAACTGGACAGAAGCATTCTCAGAAACTTCTTTGTGATGAGTGCATTCTACTCACAGTGTTGAAGCTTGCTGTTGATAGAGCAGTTTTGAAACACTCTTTTGGTAGAATCTGCAAGTGGATATTTGGAGCGCTTTGAGGCCTGTGCTGGAAAAGGAAATGTCTTCACATAAAAACTAGACAGAAGCATTCCAGGAAACTTCTGTATGATAAGTGCATTCAACTCACAGACTTGAACGTTCCTTTTGATAGAACTCTTTTGAAACACTCCTTTTGTAGAATTTGCAAGTGTTTATTGGGAGCGCTTTGAGGCCTCAGCTGGAAAAGGAAATATCTTCACGTAAGAACTAGACAGAAGCATTCTCAGAAACTTCTTTCCGATGAGTGCATTCAACACACAGACTTGAACATTGCTTTTGAAAGAGCAGCTTTGAAACACTCTTTTCGTAGAATCTGCAAGTGGATATTTGGAGCGCTTTGAGGCCTATGCTGGGAAATGAAATCTCTTCACCTAAAAACTAGACAGAAGCATTCTGAGAAACTTCTGTGTGATGAGTGCATTCAACTCACAGACTTGAACGTTCCCTTTGATAGAACAGTTTTGAAACACTCCTTTTGTAGAATCTGCAAGTGTTTATTCGGAGCACCTTGAGGCCTATGTTGGAAAAGGAAATATCTTCACATAAAAACTAGAGAGAAGGATTCTCAGAAACTTCTTTGTGATGAGTTCATTCAACTCACAGTGTTGAACCTACCAATTGATAGAGAAGTTTGGAAACACTCTTTTTGTAGAATCTGCAAGGGGATATTTGGAGCCGTTTGAGGCCTATGCTGGAAAAGGAAATATCTTCACATAAAAACTGAACAGAAGCATTCTCAGAAACTTCTTTGTGTTGAGTGCATTCAACTCGCAGACTTGAACTTACCTATAGAAAGAGCAGTTTTGAAACACTCCTTTTGTAGAATCTGCAAGTGTTTATTTGGAGCACTTTGAGGCCTATGTTGGAAAAGGAAATATCTTCATATAGAAACTAGACGGAAGCATTCTCAGAAACTTCTTTGTGATGAGTGCATTCAACTCACAGAATTGAAGCTTCCTTTCGAAACAGGAGTTTGGAAACACTCTTCTTATAGAATCTGCAAGTGGATATTTGGAGCGCTTTGTGGCCTATGCTGGGAAATGAAATCTCTTCACCTAAAAACTAGACGGAAGCATTCTGAGAATCTTCTTTGTGATGAGTGCATTCAACTCACAGACTTCAACGTTCCTTTTGATAGAACAGTTTTGAAACACCCCTTTTGTAGAATCTGCAAGTGTTTATTCGGAGCACCTTGAGGCCTATGTTGGAAAAGGAAATATCTTCACATAAAAACTAGAGAGAAGGATTCTCAGAAACTTCTTTGTGATGAGTTCATTCAACTCACAGAGTTGAACCTACCAATTGATAGAGAAGTTTGGAAACACTCTTTTTGTAGAATCTGCAAGTGGATATTTGGAGCCGTTTGAGGCCTTTGTTGGAAAAGGAAATATCTTCACATAAAAACTGAACAGAAGCATTCTCAGAAACTTCTTTGTGTTGAGTGCATTCAACTCACAGACTTGAACTTACCTACAGAAAGAGCAGTTTTGAAACACTCTTTTGGTAAAATCTGCAAGTGGTTATTTGGAGCACTTCGAGGCCTGTGCTGGGATATGGAATATCTTCACCTAAAAACTACAGAGAAGCATTCTTAGAAAGTTCTTCATGATGCATTCATTTAACTCACAGAGTGGAACCTTCCTTTTGATAGAACAGATTTGAAACACTCTTTTTGTAGAATCTGCAAGAAGATATTTGGAGTGTTTTGAGGCCTATGCTGGAAATGGAAATATCTTCACATAAAAACTAGACAGAAGCATTCTCAGAAACTTCTGTGTGATGAGTGCATTCAACTCACAGACTTGAACGTTCCTCTCAAAAGAGCAGTTTTGAAACACTCCTTTTGTAGAATCTGCAAGTGTTTATTTGGAGCTCTTTGAGGCCTATGTTGGAAAAAGAAATATCTTCACATAAAAACTGGACAGAAGCATTCTCAGAAACTTCTTTGTGATGAGTGCATTCTACTCACAGTGTTGAAGCTTGCTTTTGATAGAGCAGTTTTGAAACACTCTTTTGGTAGAATCTGCAAGTGGATATTTGGAGCGCTTTGAGGCCTATGCTGGAAAAGGAAATGTCTTCACATAAAAACTAGACAGAAGCATTCCAGGAAACTTCTGTATGATAAGTGCATTCAACTCACAGACTTGAACGTTCCTTTTGATAGAACTCTTTTGAAACACTCCTTTTGTAGAATTTGCAAGTGTTTATTTGGAGCGCTTTGAGGCCTCAGCTGGAAAAGGAAATATCTTCATGTAAGAACTAGACAGAAGCATTCTCAGAAACTTCTTTCAGATGAGGGCATTCAACACACAGACTTGAACCTTGCTTTTGAAAGAGCAGCTTTGAAACACCCTTTTCGTAGAATCTGCAAGTGGATATTTGGAGCGCTTTGAGGCCTATGCTGGGAAATGAAATCTCTTCACCTAAAAACTAGACAGAAGCATTCTGAGAAACTTCTGTGTGATGAGTGCATTCAACTCACAGACTTGAACGTTCCCTTTGATAGAACAGTTTTGAAACACTCCTTTTGTAGAATCTGCAAGTGTTTATTCGGAGCACCTTGAGGCCTATGCTGGAAAAGGAAATATCTTCACATAAAAACTGAACAGAAGCATTCTGAGAAACTTCTTTGTGTTGAGTGCATTCAACTCACAGACTTGAACGTTCCTTTTGATAGAACTCTTTTGAAACACTCCTTTTGTAGAATTTGCAAGTGTTTATTTGGAGCGCTTTGAGGCCTCAGCTGGAAAAGGAAATATCTTCACGTAAGAACTAGACAGAAGCATTCTCAGAAACTTCTTTCCGATGAGTGCATTCAACACACAGACTTGAACCTTGCTTTTGAAAGAGCAGCTTTGAAACACTCTTTTCGTAGAATCTGCAAGTGGATATTTGGAGCGCTTTGAGGCCTATGCTGGGAAATGAAATCTCTTCACCTAAAAACTAGACAGAAGCATTCTGAGAAACTTCTGTGTGATGAGTGCATTCAACTCACAGACTTGAACGTTCCCTTTGATAGAACAGTTTTGAAACACTCCTTTTGTAGAACCTGCAAGTGTTTATTCGGAGCACCTTGAGGCCTATGCTGGAAAAGGAAATATCTTCACATAAAAACTGAACAGAAGCATTCTGAGAAACTTCTTTGTGTTGAGTGCATTCAACTCACAGACTTGAACTTACCTACAGAAAGAGCAGTTTTGAAACACTCTTTTGGTAAAATCTGCAAGTGGTTATTTGGAGCACTTCGAGGCCTGTGCTGGGATATGGAATATCTTCACCTAAAAACTACAGAGAAGCATTCTTAGAAAGTTCTTCATGATGCATTCATTTAACTCACAGAGTGGAACCTTCCTTTTGATAGAACAGATTTGAAACACTCTTTTTGTAGAATCTGCAAGAAGATATTTGGAGTGTTTTGAGGCCTATGCTGGAAATGGAAATATCTTCACATAAAAACTAGACAGAAGCATTCTCAGAAACTTCTGTGTGATGAGTGCATTCAACTCCCAGACTTTAACGTTCCTCTCAAAAGAGCAGTTTTGAAACACTCCTTTTGTAGAATCTGCAAGTGTTTATTTGGAGCTCTTTGAGGCCTATGTTGGAAAAAGTAATATCTTCACTTAAAAACTGGACAGAAGCATTCTCAGAAACTTCTTTGTGATGAGTGCATTCTACTCACAGTGTTGAAGCTTGCTTTTGATAGAGCAGTTTTGAAACACTCTTTTGGTAGAATCTGCAAGTGGATATTTGGAGCGCTTTGAGGCCTATGCTGGAAAAGGAAATGTCTTCACATAAAAACTAGACAGAAGCATTCCAGGAAACTTCTGTATGATAAGTGCATTCAACTCACAGACTTGAACGTTCCTTTTGATAGAACTCTTTTGAAACACTCCTTTTGTAGAATTTGCAAGTGTTTATTTGGAGCGCTTTGAGGCCTCAGCTGGAAGAGGAAATATCTTCACGTAAGAACTAGACAGAAGCATTCTCAGAAACTTCTTTCCGATGAGTGCATTCAACACACAGACTTGAACCTTGCTTTTGAAAGAGCAGCTTTGAAACACTCTTTTCGTAGAATCTGCAAGTGGATATTTGGAGCGCTTTGAGGCCTATGCTGGGAAATGAAATCTCTTCACCTAAAAACTAGACAGAAGCATTCTGAGAAACTTCTGTGTGATGAGTGCATTCAACTCACAGACTTGAACGTTCCCTTTGATAGAACAGTTTTGAAACACTCCTTTTGTAGAATCTGCAAGTGTTTATTCGGAGCACCTTGAGGCCTATGTTGGAAAGGGAAATATCTTCACATAAAAACTAGAGAGAAGGATTCTCAGAAACTTCTTTGTGATGAGTTCATTCAACTCACAGTGTTGAACCTACCAATTGATAGAGAAGTTTGGAAACACTCTTTTTGTAGAATCTGCAAGGGGATATTTGGAGCCGTTTGAGGCCTATGCTGGAAAAGGAAATATCTTCACATAAAAACTGAACAGAAGCATTCTCAGAAACTTCTTTGTGTTGAGTGCATTCAACTCGCAGACTTGAACTTACCTATAGAAAGAGCAGTTTTGAAACACTCCTTTTGTAGAATCTGCAAGTGTTTATTTGGAGCACTTTGAGGCCTATGTTGGAAAAGGAAAGATCTTCATATAGAAACTAGACGGAAGCATTCTCAGAAACTTCTTTGTGATGAGTGCATTCAACTCACAGAATTGAAGCTTCCTTTCGAAAGAGCAGTTTGGAAACACTCTTCTTATAGAATCTGCAAGTGGATATTTGGAGCGCTTTGTGGCCTATGCTGGGAAATGAAATCTCTTCACCTAAAAACTAGACGGAAGCATTCTGAGAATCTTCTTTGTGATGAGTGCATTCAACTCACAGACTTCAACGTTCCTTTTGATAGAACAGTTTTGAAACACTCCTTTTGTAGAATCTGCAAGTGTTTATTCGGAGCACCTTGAGGCCTATGTTGGAAAAGGAAATATCTTCACATAAAAACTAGAGAGAAGGATTCTCAGAAACTTCTTTGTGATGAGTTCATTCAACTCACAGAGTTGAACCTACCAATTGATAGAGAAGTTTGGAAACACTCTTTTTGTAGAATCTGCAAGTGGATATTTGGAGCCGTTTGAGGCCTATGCTGGAAAAGGAAATATCTTCACATAAAAACTGAACAGAAGCATTCTCAGAAACTTCTTTGTGTTGAGTGCATTCAACTCACAGACTTGAACTTACCTATAGAAAGAGCAGTTTTGAAACACTCTTTTGGTAAAATCTGCAAGTGGTTATTTGGAGCACTTCGAGGCCTGTGCTGGGATATGGAATATCTTCACCTAAAAACTACAGAGAAGCATTCTCAGAAAGTTCTTCAGGATGCATTCATTCAACTCACAGAGTTGAACCTTCCTTTTGATAGAAGAGTTTTGAAACACTCTTTTTGTAGAATCTGCAAGAGGATATTTGGAGCGTTTTGAGGCCTATGCTGGAAAAGGAAATATCTTCACATAAAAACTAGACAGAAGCATTCTCAGAAACTTCTGTGTGATGAGTGCATTCAACTCACAGACTTGAACGTTCCTCTCAAAAGAGCAGTTTTGAAACACTCCTTTTGTAGAATCTGCAAGTGTTTATTTGGAGCTCTTTGAGGCCTATGTTGGAAAAAGAAATATCTTCACATAAAAACTGGACAGAAGCATTCTCAGAAACTTCTTTGTGATGAGTGCATTCTACTCACAGTGTTGAAGCTTGCTTTTGATAGAGCAGTTTTGAAACACTCTTTTGGTAGAATCTGCAAGTGGATATTTGGAGCGCTTTGAGGCCTATGCTGGAAAAGGAAATGTCTTCACATAAAAACTAGACAGAAGCATTCCAGGAAACCTCTGTATGATAAGTGCATTCAACTCACAGACTTGAACGTTCCTTTTGATAGAACTCTTTTGAAACACTCCTTTTGTAGAATTTGCAAGTGTTTATTGGGAGCGCTTTGAGGCCTCAGCTGGAAAAGGAAATATCTTCACGTAAGAACTAGACAGAAGCATTCTCAGAAACTTCTTTCCGATGAGTGCATTCAACACACAGACTTGAACATTGCTTTTGAAAGAGCAGCTTTGAAACACTCTTTTCGTAGAATCTGCAAGTGGATATTTGGAGCGTTTTGAGGCCTATGCTGGGAAATGAAATCTCTTCACCTAAAAACTAGACAGAAGCATTCTGAGAAACTTCTGTGTGATGAGTGCATTCAACTCACAGACTTGAACGTTCCCTTTGATAGAACAGTTTTGAAACACTCCTTTTGTAGAATCTGCAAGTGTTTATTCGGAGCACCTTGAGGCCTATGTTGGAAAAGGAAATATCTTCACATAAAAACTAGAGAGAAGGATTCTCAGAAACTTCTTTGTGATGAGTTCATTCAACTCACAGTGTTGAACCTACCAATTGATAGAGAAGTTTGGAAACACTCTTTTTGTAGAATCTGCAAGGGGATATTTGGAGCCGTTTGAGGCCTATGCTGGAAAAGGAAATATCTTCACATAAAAACTGAACAGAAGCATTCTCAGAAACTTCTTTGTGTTGAGTGCATTCAACTCGCAGACTTGAACTTACCTATAGAAAGAGCAGTTTTGAAACACTCCTTTTGTAGAATCTGCAAGTGTTTATTTGGAGCACTTTGAGGCCTATGTTGGAAAAGGAAATATCTTCATATAGAAACTAGACGGAAGCATTCTCAGAAACTTCTTTGTGATGAGTGCATTCAACTCACAGAATTGAAGCTTCCTTTCGAAACAGGAGTTTGGAAACACTCTTCTTAGAGAATCTGCAAGTGGATATTTGGAGCGCTTTGTGGCCTATGCTGGGAAATGAAATCTCTTCACCTAAAAACTAGACGGAAGCATTCTGAGAATCTTCTTTGTGATGAGTGCATTCAACTCACAGACTTCAACGTTCCTTTTGATAGAACAGTTTTGAAACACCCCTTTTGTAGAATCTGCAAGTGTTTATTCGGAGCACCTTGAGGCCTATGTTGGAAAAGGAAATATCTTCACATAAAAACTAGAGAGAAGGATTCTCAGAAACTTCTTTGTGATGAGTTCATTCAACTCACAGAGTTGAACCTACCAATTGATAGAGAAGTTTGGAAACACTCTTTTTGTAGAATCTGCAAGTGGATATTTGGAGCCGTTTGAGGCCTTTGTTGGAAAAGGAAATATCTTCACATAAAAACTGAACAGAAGCATTCTCAGAAACTTCTTTGTGTTGAGTGCATTCAACTCACAGACTTGAACTTACCTACAGAAAGAGCAGTTTTGAAACACTCTTTTGGTAAAATCTGCAACTGGTTATTTGGAGCACTTCGAGGCCTGTGCTGGGATATGGAATATCTTCACCTAAAAACTACAGAGAAGCATTCTTAGAAAGTTCTTCATGATGCATTCATTTAACTCACAGAGTGGAACCTTCCTTTTGATAGAACAGATTTGAAACACTCTTTTTGTAGAATCTGCAAGAAGATATTTGGAGTGTTTTGAGGCCTATGCTGGAAATGGAAATATCTTCACATAAAAACTAGACAGAAGCATTCTCAGAAACTTCTGTGTGATGAGTGCATTCAACTCACCGACTTGAACGTTCCTCTCAAAAGAGCAGTTTTTAAACACTCCTTTTGTAGAATCTGCAAGTGTTTATTTGGAGCTCTTTGAGGCCTATGTTGGAAAAAGAAATATCTTCACATAAAAACTGGACAGAAGCATTCTCAGAAACTTCTTTGTGATGAGTGCATTCTACTCACAGTGTTGAAGCTTGCTTTTGATAGAGCAGTTTTGAAACACTCTTTTGGTAGAATCTGCAAGTGGATATTTGGAGCGCTTTGAGGCCTATGCTGGAAAAGGAAATGTCTTCACATAAAAACTAGACAGAAGCATTCCAGGAAACTTCTGTATGATAAGTGCATTCAACTCACAGACTTGAACGTTCCTTTTGATAGAACTCTTTTGAAACACTCCTTTTGTAGAATTTGCAAGTGTTTATTTGGAGCGCTTTGAGGCCTCAGCTGGAAAAGGAAATATCTTCACGTAAGAACTAGACAGAAGCATTCTCAGAAACTTCTTTCTGATGAGTGCATTCAACACACAGACTTGAACCTTGCTTTTGAAAGAGCAGCTTTGAAACACTCTTTTCGTAGAATCTGCAAGTGGATATTTGGAGCGCTTTGAGGCCTATGATGGGAAATGAAATCTCTTCACCTAAAAACTAGACAGAAGCATTCTGAGAAACTTCTGTGTGATGAGTGCATTCAACTCACAGACTTGAACGTTCCCTTTGATAGAACAGTTTTGAAACACTCCTTTTGTAGAATCTGCAAGTGTTTATTCGGAGCACCTTGAGGCCTATGCTGGAAAAGGAAATATCTTCACATAAAAACTGAACAGAAGCATTCTGAGAAACTTCTTTGTGTTGAGTGCATTCAACTCACAGACTTGAACTTACCTACAGAAAGAGCAGTTTTGAAACACTCTTTTGGTAAAATCTGCAACTGGTTATTTGGAGCACTTCGAGGCCTGTGCTGGGATATGGAATATCTTCACCTAAAAACTACAGAGAAGCATTCTTAGAAAGTTCTTCATGATGCATTCATTTAACTCACAGAGTGGAACCTTCCTTTTGATAGAACAGATTTGAAACACTCTTTTTGTAGAATCTGCAAGAAGATATTTGGAGTGTTTTGAGGCCTCTGCTGGAAATGGAAATATCTTCACATAAAAACTAGACAGAAGCATTCTCAGAAACTTCTGTGTGATGAGTGCATTCAACTCACAGACTTGAACGTTCCTCTCAAAAGAGCAGTTTTGAAACACTCCTTTTGTAGAATCTGCAAGTGTTTATTTGGAGCTCTTTGAGGCCTATGTTGGAAAAAGAAATATCTTCACATAAAAACTGGACAGAAGCATTCTCAGAAACTTCTTTGTGATGAGTGCATTCTACTCACAGTGTTGAAGCTTGCTTTTGATAGAGCAGTTTTGAAACACTCTTTTGGTAGAATCTGCAAGTGGATATTTGGAGCGCTTTGAGGCCTATGCTGGAAAAGGAAATGTCTTCACATAAAAACTAGACAGAAGCATTCCAGGAAACTTCTGTATGATAAGTGCATTCAACTCACAGACTTGAACGTTCCTTTTGATAGAACTCTTTTGAAACACTCCTTTTGTAGAATTTGCAAGTGTTTATTTGGAGCGCTTTGAGGCCTCAGCTGGAAAAGGAAATATCTTCATGTAAGAACTAGACAGAAGCATTCTCAGAAACTTCTTTCAGATGAGGGCATTCAACACACAGACTTGAACCTTGCTTTTGAAAGAGCAGCTTTGAAACACCCTTTTCGTAGAATCTGCAAGTGGATATTTGGAGCGCTTTGAGGCCTATGCTGGGAAATGAAATCTCTTCACCTAAAAACTAGACAGAAGCATTCTGAGAAACTTCTGTGTGATGAGTGCATTCAACTCACAGACTTGAACGTTCCCTTTGATAGAACAGTTTTGAAACACTCCTTTTGTAGAATCTGCAAGTGTTTATTCGGAGCACCTTGAGGCCTATGCTGGAAAAGGAAATATCTTCACATAAAAACTGAACAGAAGCATTCTGAGAAACTTCTTTGTGTTGAGTGCATTCAACTCACAGACTTGAACGTTCCTTTTGATAGAACTCTTTTGAAACACTCCTTTTGTAGAATTTGCAAGTGTTTATTTGGAGCGCTTTGAGGCCTCAGCTGGAAAAGGAAATATCTTCACGTAAGAACTAGACAGAAGCATTCTCAGAAACTTCTTTCCGATGAGTGCATTCAACACACAGACTTGAACCTTGCTTTTGAAAGAGCAGCTTTGAAACACTCTTTTCGTAGAATCTGCAAGTGGATATTTGGAGCGCTTTGAGGCCTATGCTGGGAAATGAAATCTCTTCACCTAAAAACTAGACAGAAGCATTCTGAGAAACTTCTGTGTGATGAGTGCATTCAACTAACAGACTTGAACGTTCCCTTTGATAGAACAGTTTTGAAACACTCCTTTTGTAGAACCTGCAAGTGTTTATTCGGAGCACCTTGAGGCCTATGCTGGAAAAGGAAATATCTTCACATAAAAACTGAACAGAAGCATTCTGAGAAACTTCTTTGTGTTGAGTGCATTCAACTCACAGACTTGAACTTACCTACAGAAAGAGCAGTTTTGAAACACTCTTTTGGTAAAATCTGCAAGTGGTTATTTGGAGCACTTCGAGGCCTGTGCTGGGATATGGAATATCTTCACCTAAAAACTACAGAGAAGCATTCTTAGAAAGTTCTTCATGATGCATTCATTTAACTCACAGAGTGGAACCTTCTTTTTGATAGAACAGATTTGAAACACTCTTTTTGTAGAATCTGCAAGAAGATATTTGGAGTGTTTTGAGGCCTATGCTGGAAATGGAAATATCTTCACATAAAAACTAGACAGAAGCATTCTCAGAAACTTCTGTGTGATGAGTGCATTCAACTCCCAGACTTTAACGTTCCTCTCAAAAGAGCAGTTTTGAAACACTCCTTTTGTAGAATCTGCAAGTGTTTATTTGGAGCTCTTTGAGGCCTATGTTGGAAAAAGTAATATCTTCACTTAAAAACTGGACAGAAGCATTCTCAGAAACTTCTTTGTGATGAGTGCATTCTACTCACAGTGTTGAAGCTTGCTGTTGATAGAGCCGTTTTGAAACACTCTTTTGGTAGAATCTGCAAGTGGATATTTGGAGCGCTTTGAGGCCTGTGCTGGAAAAGGAAATGTCTTCACATAAAAACTAGACAGAAGCATTCCAGGAAACTTCTGTATGATAAGTGCATTCAACTCACAGACTTGAACGTTCCTTTTGATAGAACTCTTTTGAAACACTCCTTTTGTAGAATTTGCAAGTGTTTATTGGGAGCGCTTTGAGGCCTCAGCTGGAAAAGGAAATATCTTCACGTAAGAACTAGACAGAAGCATTCTCAGAAACTTCTTTCCGATGAGTGCATTCAACACACAGACTTGAACATTGCTTTTGAAAGAGCAGCTTTGAAACACTCTTTTCGTAGAATCTGCAAGTGGATATTTGGAGCGCTTTGAGGCCTATGCTGGGAAATGAAATCTCTTCACCTAAAAACTAGACAGAAGCATTCTGAGAAACTTCTGTGTGATGAGTGCATTCAACTCACAGACTTGAACGTTCCCTTTGATAGAACAGTTTTGAAACACTCCTTTTGTAGAATCTGCAAGTGTTTATTCGGAGCACCTTGAGGCCTATGTTGGAAAAGGAAATATCTTCACATAAAAACTAGAGAGAAGGATTCTCAGAAACTTCTTTGTGATGAGTTCATTCAACTCACAGTGTTGAACCTACCAATTGATAGAGAAGTTTGGAAACACTCTTTTTGTAGAATCTGCAAGGGGATATTTGGAGCCGTTTGAGGCCTATGCTGGAAAAGGAAATATCTTCACATAAAAACTGAACAGAAGCATTCTCAGAAACTTCTTTGTGTTGAGTGCATTCAACTCGCAGACTTGAACTTACCTATAGAAAGAGCAGTTTTGAAACACTCCTTTTGTAGAATCTGCAAGTGTTTATTTGGAGCACTTTGAGGCCTATGTTGGAAAAGGAAATATCTTCATATAGAAACTAGACGGAAGCATTCTCAGAAACTTCTTTGTGATGAGTGCATTCAACTCACAGAATTGAAGCTTCCTTTCGAAACAGGAGTTTGGAAACACTCTTCTTATAGAATCTGCAAGTGGATATTTGGAGCGCTTTGTGGCCTATGCTGGGAAATGAAATCTCTTCACCTAAAAACTAGACGGAAGCATTCTGAGAATCTTCTTTGTGATGAGTGCATTCAACTCACAGACTTCAACGTTCCTTTTGATAGAACAGTTTTGAAACACCCCTTTTGTAGAATCTGCAAGTGTTTATTCGGAGCACCTTGAGGCCTATGTTGGAAAAGGAAATATCTTCACATAAAAACTAGAGAGAAGGATTCTCAGAAACTTCTTTGTGATGAGTTCATTCAACTCACAGAGTTGAACCTACCAATTGATAGAGAAGTTTGGAAACACTCTTTTTGTAGAATCTGCAAGTGGATATTTGGAGCCGTTTGAGGCCTTTGTTGGAAAAGGAAATATCTTCACATAAAAACTGAACAGAAGCATTCTCAGAAACTTCTTTGTGTTGAGTGCATTCAACTCACAGACTTGAACTTACCTACAGAAAGAGCAGTTTTGAAACACTCTTTTGGTAAAATCTGCAACTGGTTATTTGGAGCACTTCGAGGCCTGTGCTGGGATATGGAATATCTTCACCTAAAAACTACAGAGAAGCATTCTTAGAAAGTTCTTCATGATGCATTCATTTAACTCACAGAGTGGAACCTTCCTTTTGATAGAACAGATTTGAAACACTCTTTTTGTAGAATCTGCAAGAAGATATTTGGAGTGTTTTGAGGCCTATGCTGGAAATGGAAATATCTTCACATAAAAACTAGACAGAAGCATTCTCAGAAACTTCTGTGTGATGAGTGCATTCAACTCACAGACTTGAACGTTCCTCTCAAAAGAGCAGTTTTGAAACACTCCTTTTGTAGAATCTGCAAGTGTTTATTTGGAGCTCTTTGAGGCCTATGTTGGAAAAAGAAATATCTTCACATAAAAACTGGACAGAAGCATTCTCAGAAACTTCTTTGTGATGAGTGCATTCTACTCACAGTGTTGAAGCTTGCTTTTGATAGAGCAGTTTTGAAACACTCTTTTGGTAGAATCTGCAAGTGGATATTTGGAGCGCTTTGAGGCCTATGCTGGAAAAGGAAATGTCTTCACATAAAAACTAGACAGAAGCATTCCAGGAAACTTCTGTATGATAAGTGCATTCAACTCACAGACTTGAACGTTCCTTTTGATAGAACTCTTTTGAAACACTCCTTTTGTAGAATTTGCAAGTGTTTATTTGGAGCGCTTTGAGGCCTCAGCTGGAAAAGGAAATATCTTCATGTAAGAACTAGACAGAAGCATTCTCAGAAACTTCTTTCAGATGAGGGCATTCAACACACAGACTTGAACCTTGCTTTTGAAAGAGCAGCTTTGAAACACCCTTTTCGTAGAATCTGCAAGTGGATATTTGGAGCGCTTTGAGGCCTATGCTGGGAAATGAAATCTCTTCACCTAAAAACTAGACAGAAGCATTCTGAGAAACTTCTGTGTGATGAGTGCATTCAACTCACAGACTTGAACGTTCCCTTTGATAGAACAGTTTTGAAACACTCCTTTTGTAGAATCTGCAAGTGTTTATTCGGAGCACCTTGAGGCCTATGCTGGAAAAGGAAATATCTTCACATAAAAACTGAACAGAAGCATTCTGAGAAACTTCTTTGTGTTGAGTGCATTCAACTCACAGACTTGAACGTTCCTTTTGATAGAACTCTTTTGAAACACTCCTTTTGTAGAATTTGCAAGTGTTTATTTGGAGCGCTTTGAGGCCTCAGCTGGAAAAGGAAATATCTTCACGTAAGAACTAGACAGAAGCATTCTCAGAAACTTCTTTCCGATGAGTGCATTCAACACACAGACTTGAACCTTGCTTTTGAAAGAGCAGCTTTGAAACACTCTTTTCGTAGAATCTGCAAGTGGATATTTGGAGCGCTTTGAGGCCTATGCTGGGAAATGAAATCTCTTCACCTAAAAACTAGACAGAAGCATTCTGAGAAACTTCTGTGTGATGAGTGCATTCAACTCACAGACTTGAACGTTCCCTTTGATAGAACAGTTTTGAAACACTCCTTTTGTAGAACCTGCAAGTGTTTATTTGGAGCACATTGAGGCCTATGCTGGAAAAGGAAATATCTTCACATAAAAACTGAACAGAAGCATTCTGAGAAACTTCTTTGTGTTGAGTGCATTCAACTCACAGACTTGAACGTTCCTCTCAAAAGAGCAGTTTTGAAACACTCCTTTTGTAGAATCTGCAAGTGTTTATTTGGAGCTCTTTGAGGCCTATGTTGGAAAAAGTAATATCTTCACTTAAAAACTGGACAGAAGCATTCTCAGAAACTTCTTTGTGATGAGTGCATTCTACTCACAGTGTTGAAGCTTGCTGTTGATAGAGCAGTTTTGAAACACTCTTTTGGTAGAATCTGCAAGTGGATATTTGGAGCGCTTTGAGGCCTGTGCTGGAAAAGGAAATGTCTTCACATAAAAACTAGACAGAAGCATTCCAGGAAACTTCTGTATGATAAGTGCATTCAACTCACAGACTTGAACGTTCCTTTTGATAGAACTCTTTTGAAACACTCCTTTTGTAGAATTTGCAAGTGTTTATTGGGAGCGCTTTGAGGCCTCAGCTGGAAAAGGAAATATCTTCACGTAAGAACTAGACAGAAGCATTCTCAGAAACTTCTTTCCGATGAGTGCATTCAACACACAGACTTGAACATTGCTTTTGAAAGAGCAGCTTTGAAACACTCTTTTCGTAGAATCTGCAAGTGGATATTTGGAGCGTTTTGAGGCCTATGCTGGGAAATGAAATCTCTTCACCTAAAAACTAGACAGAAGCATTCTGAGAAACTTCTGTGTGATGAGTGCATTCAACTCACAGACTTGAACGTTCCCTTTGATAGAACAGTTTTGAAACACTCCTTTTGTAGAATCTGCAAGTGTTTATTCGGAGCACCTTGAGGCCTATGTTGGAAAAGGAAATATCTTCACATAAAAACTAGAGAGAAGGATTCTCAGAAACTTCTTTGTGATGAGTTCATTCAACTCACAGTGTTGAACCTACCAATTGATAGAGAAGTTTGGAAACACTCTTTTTGTAGAATCTGCAAGGGGATATTTGGAGCCGTTTGAGGCCTATGCTGGAAAAGGAAATATCTTCACATAAAAACTGAACAGAAGCATTCTCAGAAACTTCTTTGTGTTGAGTGCATTCAACTCGCAGACTTGAACTTACCTATAGAAAGAGCAGTTTTGAAACACTCCTTTTGTAGAATCTGCAAGTGTTTATTTGGAGCACTTTGAGGCCTATGTTGGAAAAGGAAATATCTTCATATAGAAACTAGACGGAAGCATTCTCAGAAACTTCTTTGTGATGAGTGCATTCAACTCACAGAATTGAAGCTTCCTTTCGAAACAGGAGTTTGGAAACACTCTTCTTATAGAATCTGCAAGTGGATATTTGGAGCGCTTTGTGGCCTATGCTGGGAAATGAAATCTCTTCACCTAAAAACTAGACGGAAGCATTCTGAGAATCTTCTTTGTGATGAGTGCATTCAACTCACAGACTTCAACGTTCCTTTTGATAGAACAGTTTTGAAACACTCCTTTTGTAGAATCTGCAAGTGTTTATTCGGAGCACCTTGAGGCCTATGTTGGAAAAGGAAATATCTTCACATAAAAACTAGAGAGAAGGATTCTCAGAAACTTCTTTGTGATGAGTTCATTCAACTCACAGAGTTGAACCTACCAATTGATAGAGAAGTTTGGAAACACTCTTTTTGTAGAATCTGCAAGTGGATATTTGGAGCCGTTTGAGGCCTTTGTTGGAAAAGGAAATATCTTCACATAAAAACTGAACAGAAGCATTCTCAGAAACTTCTTTGTGTTGAGTGCATTCAACTCACAGACTTGAACTTACCTACAGAAAGAGCAGTTTTGAAACACTCTTTTGGTAAAATCTGCAAGTGGTTATTTGGAGCACTTCGAGGCCTGTGCTGGGATATGGAATATCTTCACCTAAAAACTACAGAGAAGCATTCTTAGAAAGTTCTTCATGATGCATTCATTTAACTCACAGAGTGGAACCTTCCTTTTGATAGAACAGATTTGAAACACTCTTTTTGTAGAATCTGCAAGAAGATATTTGGAGTGTTTTGAGGCCTATGCTGGAAATGGAAATATCTTCACATAAAAACTAGACAGAAGCATTCTCAGAAACTTCTGTGTGATGAGTGCATTCAACTCAGAGACTTGAACGTTCCTCTCAAAAGAGCAGTTTTGAAACACTCCTTTTGTAGAATCTGCAAGTGTTTATTTGGAGCTCTTTGAGGCCTATGTTGGAAAAAGAAATATCTTCACATAAAAACTGGACAGAAGCATTCTCAGAAACTTCTTTGTGATGAGTGCATTCTACTCACAGTGTTGAAGCTTGCTTTTGATAGAGCAGTTTTGAAACACTCTTTTGGTAGAATCTGCAAGTGGATATTTGGAGCGCTTTGAGGCCTATGCTGGAAAAGGAAATGTCTTCACATAAAAACTAGACAGAAGCATTCCAGGAAACTTCTGTATGATAAGTGCATTCAACTCACAGACTTGAACGTTCCTTTTGATAGAACTCTTTTGAAACACTCCTTTTGTAGAATTTGCAAGTGTTTATTTGGAGCGCTTTGAGGCCTCAGCTGGAAAAGGAAATATCTTCATGTAAGAACTAGACAGAAGCATTCTCAGAAACTTCTTTCAGATGAGGGCATTCAACACACAGACTTGAACCTTGCTTTTGAAAGAGCAGCTTTGAAACACCCTTTTCGTAGAATCTGCAAGTGGATATTTGGAGCGCTTTGAGGCCTATGCTGGGAAATGAAATCTCTTCACCTAAAAACTAGACAGAAGCATTCTGAGAAACTTCTGTGTGATGAGTGCATTCAACTCACAGACTTGAACGTTCCCTTTGATAGAACAGTTTTGAAACACTCCTTTTGTAGAATCTGCAAGTGTTTATTCGGAGCACCTTGAGGCCTATGCTGGAAAAGGAAATATCTTCACATAAAAACTGAACAGAAGCATTCTGAGAAACTTCTTTGTGTTGAGTGCATTCAACTCACAGACTTGAACGTTCCTTTTGATAGAACTCTTTTGAAACACTCCTTTTGTAGAATTTGCAAGTGTTTATTTGGAGCGCTTTGAGGCCTCAGCTGGAAAAGGAAATAGCTTCACGTAAGAACTAGACAGAAGCATTCTCAGAAACTTCTTTCCGATGAGTGCATTCAACACACAGACTTGAACCTTGCTTTTGAAAGAGCAGCTTTGAAACACTCTTTTCGTAGAATCTGCAAGTGGATATTTGGAGCGCTTTGAGGCCTATGCTGGGAAATGAAATCTCTTCACCTAAAAACTAGACAGAAGCATTCTGAGAAACTTCTGTGTGATGAGTGCATTCAACTCACAGACTTGAACGTTCCCTTTGATAGAACAGTTTTGAAACACTCCTTTTGTAGAACCTGCAAGTGTTTATTCGGAGCACCTTGAGGCCTATGCTGGAAAAGGAAATATCTTCACATAAAAACTGAACAGAAGCATTCTGAGAAACTTCTTTGTGTTGAGTGCATTCAACTCACAGACTTGAACTTACCTACAGAAAGAGCAGTTTTGAAACACTCTTTTGGTAAAATCTGCAAGTGGTTATTTGGAGCACTTCGAGGCCTGTGCTGGGATATGGAATATCTTCACCTAAAAACTACAGAGAAGCATTCTTAGAAAGTTCTTCATGATGCATTCATTTAACTCACAGAGTGGAACCTTCCTTTTGATAGAACAGATTTGAAACACTCTTTTTGTAGAATCTGCAAGAAGATATTTGGAGTGTTTTGAGGCCTATGCTGGAAATGGAAATATCTTCACATAAAAACTAGACAGAAGCATTCTCAGAAACTTCTGTGTGATGAGTGCATTCAACTCCCAGACTTTAACGTTCCTCTCAAAAGAGCAGTTTTGAAACACTCCTTTTGTAGAATCTGCAAGTGTTTATTTGGAGCTCTTTGAGGCCTATGTTGGAAAAAGTAATATCTTCACTTAAAAACTGGACAGAAGCATTCTCAGAAACTTCTTTGTGATGAGTGCATTCTACTCACAGTGTTGAAGCTTGCTGTTGATAGAGCAGTTTTGAAACACTCTTTTGGTAGAATCTGCAAGTGGATATTTGGAGCGCTTTGAGGCCTGTGCTGGAAAAGGAAATGTCTTCACATAAAAACTAGACAGAAGCATTCCAGGAAACTTCTGTATGATAAGTGCATTCAACTCACAGACTTGAACGTTCCTTTTGATAGAACTCTTTTGAAACACTCCTTTTGTAGAATTTGCAAGTGTTTATTGGGAGCGCTTTGAGGCCTCAGCTGGAAAAGGAAATATCTTCACGTAAGAACTAGACAGAAGCATTCTCAGAAACTTCTTTCCGATGAGTGCATTCAACACACAGACTTGAACATTGCTTTTGAAAGAGCAGCTTTGAAACACTCTTTTCGTAGAATCTGCAAGTGGATATTTGGAGCGTTTTGAGGCCTATGCTGGGAAATGAAATCTCTTCACCTAAAAACTAGACAGAAGCATTCTGAGAAACTTCTGTGTGATGAGTGCATTCAACTCACAGACTTGAACGTTCCCTTTGATAGAACAGTTTTGAAACACTCCTTTTGTAGAATCTGCAAGTGTTTATTCGGAGCACCTTGAGGCCTATGTTGGAAAAGGAAATATCTTCACATAAAAACTAGAGAGAAGGATTCTCAGAAACTTCTTTGTGATGAGTTCATTCAACTCACAGTGTTGAACCTACCAATTGATAGAGAAGTTTGGAAACACTCTTTTTGTAGAATCTGCAAGGGGATATTTGGAGCCGTTTGAGGCCTATGCTGGAAAAGGAAATATCTTCACATAAAAACTGAACAGAAGCATTCTCAGAAACTTCTTTGTGTTGAGTGCATTCAACTCGCAGACTTGAACTTACCTATAGAAAGAGCAGTTTTGAAACACTCCTTTTGTAGAATCTGCAAGTGTTTATTTGGAGCACTTTGAGGCCTATGTTGGAAAAGGAAATATCTTCATATAGAAACTAGACGGAAGCATTCTCAGAAACTTCTTTGTGATGAGTGCATTCAACTCACAGAATTGAAGCTTCCTTTCGAAACAGGAGTTTGGAAACACTCTTCTTATAGAATCTGCAAGTGGATATTTGGAGCGCTTTGTGGCCTATGCTGGGAAATGAAATCTCTTCACCTAAAAACTAGACGGAAGCATTCTGAGAATCTTCTTTGTGATGAGTGCATTCAACTCACAGACTTCAACGTTCCTTTTGATAGAACAGTTTTGAAACACCCCTTTTGTAGAATCTGCAAGTGTTTATTCGGAGCACCTTGAGGCCTATGTTGGAAAAGGAAATATCTTCACATAAAAACTAGAGAGAAGGATTCTCAGAAACTTCTTTGTGATGAGTTCATTCAACTCACAGAGTTGAACCTACCAATTGATAGAGAAGTTTGGAAACACTCTTTTTGTAGAATCTGCAAGTGGATATTTGGAGCCGTTTGAGGCCTTTGTTGGAAAAGGAAATATCTTCACATAAAAACTGAACAGAAGCATTCTCAGAAACTTCTTTGTGTTGAGTGCATTCAACTCACAGACTTGAACTTACCTACAGAAAGAGCAGTTTTGAAACACTCTTTTGGTAAAATCTGCAAGTGGTTATTTGGAGCACTTCGAGGCCTGTGCTGGGATATGGAATATCTTCACCTAAAAACTACAGAGAAGCATTCTTAGAAAGTTCTTCATGATGCATTCATTTAACTCACAGAGTGGAACCTTCCTTTTGATAGAACAGATTTGAAACACTCTTTTTGTAGAATCTGCAAGAAGATATTTGGAGTGTTTTGAGGCCTATGCTGGAAATGGAAATATCTTCACATAAAAACTAGACAGAAGCATTCTCAGAAACTTCTGTGTGATGAGTGCATTCAACTCCCAGACTTCAACGTTCCTCTCAAAAGAGCAGTTTTGAAACACTCCTTTTGTAGAATCTGCAAGTGTTTATTTGGAGCTCTTTGAGGCCTATGTTGGAAAAAGAAATATCTTCACATAAAAACTGGACAGAAGCATTCTCAGAAACTTCTTTGTGATGAGTGCATTCTACTCACAGTGTTGAAGCTTGCTTTTGATAGAGCAGTTTTGAAACACTCTTTTGGTAGAATCTGCAAGTGGATATTTGGAGCGCTTTGAGGCCTATGCTGGAAAAGGAAATGTCTTCACATAAAAACTAGACAGAAGCATTCCAGGAAACTTCTTTGTGTTGAGTGCATTCAACTCGCAGACTTGAACTTACCTATAGAAAGAGCAGTTTTGAAACACTCCTTTTGTAGAATCTGCAAGTGTTTATTTGGAGCACTTTGAGGCCTATGTTGGAAAAGGAAAGATCTTCATATAGAAACTAGACGGAAGCATTCTCAGAAACTTCTTTGTGATGAGTGCATTCAACTCACAGAATTGAAGCTTCCTTTCGAAAGAGCAGTTTGGAAACACTCTTCTTATAGAATCTGCAAGTGGATATTTGGAGCGCTTTGTGGCCTATGCTGGGAAATGAAATCTCTTCACCTAAAAACTAGACGGAAGCATTCTGAGAATCTTCTTTGTGATGAGTGCATTCAACTCACAGACTTCAACGTTCCTTTTGATAGAACAGTTTTGAAACACTCCTTTTGTAGAATCTGCAAGTGTTTATTCGGAGCACTTTGAGGCCTATGTTTAAAAAGGAAATATCTTCACATAAAAACTAGAGAGAAGGATTCTCAGAAACTTCTTTTTGATGAGTTCATTCAACTCACAGAGTTGAACCTACCAATTGATAGAGAAGTTTGGAAACACTCTTTTTGTAGAATCTGCAAGTGGATATTTGGAGCCGTTTGAGGCCTATGCTGGAAAAGGAAATATCTTCACATAAAAACTGAACAGAAGCATTCTCAGAAACTTCTTTGTGTTGAGTGCATTCAACTCACAGACTTGAACTTACCTATAGAAAGAGCAGTTTTGAAACACTCTTTTGGTAAAATCTGCAAGTGGTTATTTGGAGCACTTCGAGGCCTGTGCTGGGATATGGAATATCTTCACCTAAAAACTACAGAGAAGCATTCTCAGAAAGTTCTTCAGGATGCATTCATTCAACTCACAGAGTTGAACCTTCCTTTTGATAGAAGAGTTTTGAAACACTCTTTTTGTAGAATCTGCAAGAGGATATTTGGAGCGTTTTGAGGCCTATGCTGGAAAAGGAAATATCTTCACATAAAAACTAGACAGAAGCATTCTCAGAAACTTCTGTGTGATGAGTGCATTGAACTCACAGACTTGAACGATCCTCTCAAAAGAGCAGTTTTGAAACACTCCTTTTGTAGAATCTGCAAGTGTTTATTTGGAGCTCTTTGAGGTCTATGTTGGAAAAAGAAATATCTTCACATAAAAACTGGACAGAAGCATTCTCAGAAACTTCTTTGTGATGAGTGCATTCTACTCACAGTGTTGAAGCTTGCTTTTGATAGAGCAGTTTTGAAACACTCTTTTGGTAGAATCTGCAAGTGGATATTTGGAGCGCTTTGAGGCCTATGCTGGAAAAGGAAATGTCTTCACATAAAAACCAGACAGAAGCATTCCAGGAACCCTCTGTATGATAAGTGCATTCAACTCACAGACTTGAACGTTCCTTTTGATAGAACTCTTTTGAAACACTCCTTTTGTAGAATTTGCAAGTGTTTATTTGGAGCGCTTTGAGGCCTCAGCTGGAAAAGGAAATATCTTCACGTAAGAACTAGACAGAAGCATTCTCAGAAACTTCTTTCCGATGAGTGCATTCAACACACAGACTTGAACCTTGCTTTTGAAAGAGCAGCTTTGAAACACTCTTTTCGTAGAATCTGCAAGTGGATATTTGGAGCGCTTTGAGGCCTATGCTGGGAAATGAAATCTCTTCACCTAAAAACTAGACAGAAGCATTCTGAGAAACTTCTGTGTGATGAGTGCATTCAACTCACAGACTTGAACGTTCCCTTTGATAGAACAGTTTTGAAACACTCCTTTTGTAGAATCTGCAAGTGTTTATTCGGAGCACCTTGAGGCCTATGTTGGAAAAGGAAATATCTTCACATAAAAACTAGAGAGAAGGATTCTCAGAAACTTCTTTGTGATGAGTTCATTCAACTCACAGTGTTGAACCTACCAATTGATAGAGAAGTTTGGAAACACTCTTTTTGTAGAATCTGCAAGGGGATATTTGGAGCCGTTTGAGGCCTATGCTGGAAAAGGAAATATCTTCACATAAAAACTGAACAGAAGCATTCTCAGAAACTTCTTTGTGTTGAGTGCATTCAACTCGCAGACTTGAACTTACCTATAGAAAGAGCAGTTTTGAAACACTCCTTTTGTAGAATCTGCAAGTGTTTATTTGGAGCACTTTGAGGCCTATGTTGGAAAAGGAAAGATCTTCATATAGAAACTAGACGGAAGCATTCTCAGAAACTTCTTTGTGATGAGTGCATTCAACTCACAGAATTGAAGCTTCCTTTCGAAAGAGCAGTTTGGAAACACTCTTCTTATAAAATCTGCAAGTGGATATTTGGAGCGCTTTGTGGCCTATGCTGGGAAATGAAATCTCTTCACCTAAAAACTAGACGGAAGCATTCTGAGAATCTTCTTTGTGATGAGTGCATTCAACTCACAGACTTCAACGTTCCTTTTGATAGAACAGTTTTGAAACACTCCTTTTGTAGAATCTGCAAGTGTTTATTCGGAGCACCTTGAGGCCTATGTTGGAAAAGGAAATATCTTCACATAAAAACTAGAGAGAAGGATTCTCAGAAACTTCTTTGTGATGAGTTCATTCAACTCACAGAGTTGAACCTACCAATTGATAGAGAAGTTTGGAAACACTCTTTTTGTAGAATCTGCAAGTGGATATTTGGAGCCGTTTGAGGCCTATGCTGGAAAAGGAAATATCTTCACATAAAAACTGAACAGAAGCATTCTCAGAAACTTCTTTGTGTTGAGTGCATTCAACTCACAGACTTGAACTTACCTATAGAAAGAGCAGTTTTGAAACACTCTTTTGGTAAAATCTGCAAGTGGTTATTTGGAGCACTTCGAGGCCTGTGCTGGGATATGGAATATCTTCACCTAAAAACTACAGAGAAGCATTCTCAGAAAGTTCTTCAGGATGCATTCATTCAACTCACAGAGTTGAACCTTCCTTTTGATAGAAGAGTTTTGAAACACTCTTTTTGTAGAATCTGCAAGAGGATATTTGGAGCGTTTTGAGGCCTATGCTGGAAAAGGAAATATCTTCACATAAAAACTAGACAGAAGCATTCTCAGAAACTTCTGTGTGATGAGTGCATTCAACTCACAGTCTTGAACGTTCCTCTCAAAAGAGCAGTTTTGAAACACTCCTTTTGTAGAATCTGCAAGTGTTTATTTGGAGCTCTTTGAGGCCTATGTTGGAAAAAGAAATATCTTCACATAAAAACTGGACAGAAGCATTCTCAGAAACTTCTTTGTGATGAGTGCATTCTACTCACAGTGTTGAAGCTTGCTTTTGATAGAGCAGTTTTGAAACACTCTTTTGGTAGAATCTGCAAGTGGATATTTGGAGCGCTTTGAGGCCTATGCTGGAAAAGGAAATGTCTTCACATAAAAACTAGACAGAAGCATTCCAGGAAACCTCTGTATGATAAGTGCATTCAACTCACAGACTTGAACGTTCCTTTTGATAGAACTCTTTTGAAACACTCCTTTTGTAGAATTTGCAAGTGTTTATTTGGAGCGCTTTGAGGCCTCAGCAGGAAAAGGAAATATCTTCCTGTAAGAACTAGACAGAAGCATTCTCAGAAACTTCTTTCCGATGAGTGCATTCAACACACAGACTTGAACCTTGCTTTTGAAAGAGCAGCTTTGAAACACTCTTTTCGTAGAATCTGCAAGTGGATATTTGGAGCGCTTTGAGGCCTATGCTGGGAAATGAAATCTCTTCACCTAAAAACTAGACAGAAGCATTCTGAGAAACTTCTGTGTGATGAGTGCATTCAACTCACAGACTTGAACGTTCCCTTTGATAGAACAGTTTTGAAACACTCCTTTTGTAGAATCTGCAAGTGTTTATTCGGAGCACCTTGAGGCCTATGTTGGAAAAGGAAATATCTTCACATAAAAACTAGAGAGAAGGATTCTCAGAAACTTCTTTGTGATGAGTTCATTCAACTCACAGTGTTGAACCTACCAATTGATAGAGAAGTTTGGAAACACTCTTTTTGTAGAATCTGCAAGGGGATATTTGGAGCCGTTTGAGGCCTATGCTGGAAAAGGAAAGATCTTCACATAAAAACTGAACAGAAGCATTCTCAGAAACTTCTTTGTGTTGAGTGCATTCAACTCGCAGACTTGAACTTACCTATAGAAAGAGCAGTTTTGAAACACTCCTTTTGTAGAATCTGCAAGTGTTTATTTGGAGCACTTTGAGGCCTATGTTGGAAAAGGAAAGATCTTCATATAGAAACTAGACGGAAGCATTCTCAGAAACTTCTTTGTGATGAGTGCATTCAACTCACAGAATTGAAGCTTCCTTTCGAAAGAGCAGTTTGGAAACACTCTTCTTATAGAATCTGCAAGTGGATATTTGGAGCGCTTTGTGGCCTATGCTGGGAAATGAAATCTCTTCACCTAAAAACTAGACGGAAGCATTCTGAGAATCTTCTTTGTGATGAGTGCATTCAACTCACAGACTTCAACGTTCCTTTTGATAGAACAGTTTTGAAACACTCCTTTTGTAGAATCTGCAAGTGTTTATTCGGAGCACCTTGAGGCCTATGTTGGAAAAGGAAATATCTTCACATAAAAACTAGAGAGAAGGATTCTCAGAAACTTCTTTGTGATGAGTTCATTCAACTCACAGAGTTGAACCTACCAATTGATAGAGAAGTTTGGAAACACTCTTTTTGTAGAATCTGCAAGTGGATATTTGGAGCCGTTTGAGGCCTATGCTGGAAAAGGAAATATCTTCACATAAAAACTGAACAGAAGCATTCTCAGAAACTTCTTTGTGTTGAGTGCATTCAACTCACAGACTTGAACTTACCTATAGAAAGAGCAGTTTTGAAACACTCTTTTGGTAAAATCTGCAAGTGGTTATTTGGAGCACTTCGAGGCCTGTGCTGGGATATGGAATATCTTCACCTAAAAACTACAGAGAAGCATTCTCAGAAAGTTCTTCAGGATGCATTCATTCAACTCACAGAGTTGAACCTTCCTTTTGATAGAAGAGTTTTGAAACACTCTTTTTGTAGAATCTGCAAGAGGATATTTGGAGCGTTTTGAGGCCTATGCTGGAAAAGGAAATATCTTCACATAAAAACTAGACAGAAGCATTCTCAGAAACTTCTGTGTGATGAGTGCATTCAACTCACAGACTTGAACGTTCCTCTCAAAAGAGCAGTTTTTAAACACTCCTTTTGTAGAATCTGCAAGTGTTTATTTGGAGCTCTTTGAGGCCTATGTTGGAAAAAGAAATATCTTCACATAAAAACTGGACAGAAGCATTCTCAGAAACTTCTTTGTGATGAGTGCATTCTACTCACAGTGTTGAAGCTTGCTTTTGATAGAGCAGTTTTGAAACACTCTTTTGGTAGAATCTGCAAGTGGATATTTGGAGCGCTTTGAGGCCTATGCTGGAAAAGGAAATGTCTCCACATAAAAACTAGACAGAAGCATTCCAGGAAACCTCTGTATGATAAGTGCATTCAACTCACAGACTTGAACGTTCCTTTTGATAGAACTCTTTTGAAACACTCCTTTTGTAGAATTTGCAAGTGTTTATTTGGAGCGCTTTGAGGCCTCAGCTGGAAAAGGAAATATCTTCACGTAAGAACTAGACAGAAGCATTCTCAGAAACTTCTTTCCGATGAGTGCATTCAACACACAGACTTGAACCTTGCTTTTGAAAGAGCAGCTTTGAAACACTCTTTTCGTAGAATCTGCAAGTGGATATTTGGAGCGCTTTGAGGCCTATGCTGGGAAATGAAATCTCTTCACCTAAAAACTAGACAGAAGCATTCTGAGAAACTTCTGTGTGATGAGTGCATTCAACTCACAGACTTGAACGTTCCCTTTGATAGAACAGTTTTGAAACACTCCTTTTGTAGAATCTGCAAGTGTTTATTCGGAGCACCTTGAGGCCTATGCTGGAAAAGGAAATATCTTCACATAAAAACTGAACAGAAGCATTCTGAGAAACTTCTTTGTATTGAGTGCATTCAACTCACAGACTTGAACTTACCTACAGAAAGAGCAGTTTTGAAACACTCTTTTGGTAAAATCTGCAAGTGGTTATTTGGAGCACTTCGAGGCCTGTGCTGGGATATGGAATATCTTCACCTAAAAACTACAGAGAAGCATTCTTAGAAAGTTCTTCATGATGCATTCATTTAACTCACAGAGTGGAACCTTCCTTTTGATAGAACAGATTTGAAACACTCTTTTTGTAGAATCTGCAAGAAGATATTTGGAGTGTTTTGAGGCCTATGCTGGAAATGGAAATATCTTCACATAAAAACTAGACAGAAGCATTCTCAGAAACTTCTGTGTGATGAGTGCATTCAACTCACAGACTTGAACGTTCCTCTCAAAAGAGCAGTTTTGAAACACTCCTTTTGTAGAATCTGCAAGTGTTTATTTGGAGCTCTTTGAGGCCTATGTTGGAAAAAGAAATATCTTCACATAAAAACTGGACAGAAGCATTCTCAGAAACTTCTTTGTGATGAGTGCATTCTACTCACAGTGTTGAAGCTTGCTTTTGATAGAGCAGTTTTGAAACACTCTTTTGGTAGAATCTGCAAGTGGATATTTGGAGCGCTTTGAGGCCTATGCTGGGAAAGGAAATGTCTTCACATAAAAACTAGACAGAAGCATTCCAGGAAACTTCTGTATGATAAGTGCATTCAACTCACAGACTTGAACGTTCCTTTTGATAGAACTCTTTTGAAACACTCCTTTTGTAGAATTTGCAAGTGTTTATTTGGAGCGCTTTGAGGCCTCAGCTGGAAGAGGAAATATCTTCACGTAAGGACTAGACAGAAGCATTCTCAGAAACTTCTTTCCGATGAGTGCATTCAACACACAGACTTGAACCTTGCTTTTGAAAGAGCAGCTTTGAAACACTCTTTTCGTAGAATCTGCAAGTGGATATTTGGAGCGCTTTGAGGCCTATGCTGGGAAATGAAATCTCTTCACCTAAAAACTAGACAGAAGCATTCTGAGAAACTTCTGTGTGATGAGTGCATTCAACTCACAGACTTGAACGTTCCCTTTGATAGAACAGTTTTGAAACACTCCTTTTGTAGAATCTGCAAGTGTTTATTCGGAGCACCTTGAGGCCTATGCTGGAAAAGGAAATATCTTCACATAAAAACTGAACAGAAGCATTCTGAGAAACTTCTTTGTATTGAGTGCATTCAACTCACAGACTTGAACTTACCTACAGAAAGAGCAGTTTTGAAACACTCTTTTGGTAAAATCTGCAAGTGGTTATTTGGAGCACTTCGAGGCCTGTGCTGGGATATGGAATATCTTCACCTAAAAACTACAGAGAAGCATTCTTAGAAAGTTCTTCATGATGCATTCATTTAACTCACAGAGTGGAACCTTCCTTTTGATAAAACAGATTTGAAACACTCTTTTTGTAGAATCTGCAAGAAGATATTTGGAGCGTTTTGAGGCCTATGCTGGAAATGGAAATATCTTCACATAAAAACTAGACAGAAGCATTCTCAGAAACTTCTGTGTGATGAGTGCATTCAACTCACAGACTTGAACGTTCCTCTCAAAAGAGCAGTTTTGAAACACTCCTTTTGTAGAATCTGCAAGTGTTTATTTGGAGCTCTTTGAGGCCTATGTTGGAAAAAGAAATATCTTCACATAAAAACTGGACAGAAGCATTCTCAGAAACTTCTTTGTGATGAGTGCATTCTACTCACAGTGTTGAAGCTTGCTTTTGATAGAGCAGTTTTGAAACACTCTTTTGGTAGAATCTGCAAGTGGATATTTGGAGCGCTTTGAGGCCTATGCTGGAAAAGGAAATGTCTTCACATAAAAACTAGACAGAAGCATTCCAGGAAACTTCTTTGTGTTGAGTGCATTCAACTCGCAGACTTGAACTTACCTATAGAAAGAGCAGTTTTGAAACACTCCTTTTGTAGAATCTGCAAGTGTTTATTTGGAGCACTTTGAGGCCTATGTTGGAAAAGGAAAGATCTTCATATAGAAACTAGACGGAAGCATTCTCAGAAACTTCTTTGTGATGAGTGCATTCAACTCACAGAATTGAAGCTTCCTTTCGAAAGAGCAGTTTGGAAACACTCTTCTTATAGAATCTGCAAGTGGATATTTGGAGCGCTTTGTGGCCTATGCTGGGAAATGAAATCTCTTCACCTAAAAACTAGACGGAAGCATTCTGAGAATCTTCTTTGTGATGAGTGCATTCAACTCACAGACTTCAACGTTCCTTTTGATAGAACAGTTTTGAAACACTCCTTTTGTAGAATCTGCAAGTGTTTATTCGGAGCACTTTGAGGCCTATGTTTAAAAAGGAAATATCTTCACATAAAAACTAGAGAGAAGGATTCTCAGAAACTTCTTTGTGATGAGTTCATTCAACTCACAGAGTTGAACCTACCAATTGATAGAGAAGTTTGGAAACACTCTTTTTGTAGAATCTGCAAGTGGATATTTGGAGCCGTTTGAGGCCTATGCTGGAAAAGGAAATATCTTCACATAAAAACTGAACAGAAGCATTCTCAGAAACTTCTTTGTGTTGAGTGCATTCAACTCACAGACTTGAACTTACCTATAGAAAGAGCAGTTTTGAAACACTCTTTTGGTAAAATCTGCAAGTGGTTATTTGGAGCACTTCGAGGCCTGTGCTGGGATATGGAATATCTTCACCTAAAAACTACAGAGAAGCATTCTCAGAAAGTTCTTCAGGATGCATTCATTCAACTCACAGAGTTGAACCTTCCTTTTGATAGAAGAGTTTTGAAACACTCTTTTTGTAGAATCTGCAAGAGGATATTTGGAGCGTTTTGAGGCCTATGCTGGAAAAGGAAATATCTTCACATAAAAACTAGACAGAAGCATTCTCAGAAACTTCTGTGTGATGAGTGCATTGAACTCACAGACTTGAACGATCCTCTCAAAAGAGCAGTTTTGAAACACTCCTTTTGTAGAATCTGCAAGTGTTTATTTGGAGCTCTTTGAGGCCTATGTTGGAAAAAGAAATATCTTCACATAAAAACTGGACAGAAGCATTCTCAGAAACTTCTTTGTGATGAGTGCATTCTACTCACAGTGTTGAAGCTTGCTTTTGATAGAGCAGTTTTGAAACACTCTTTTGGTAGAATCTGCAAGTGGATATTTGGAGCGCTTTGAGGCCTATGCTGGAAAAGGAAATGTCTTCACATAAAAACCAGACAGAAGCATTCCAGGAAACCTCTGTATGATAAGTGCATTCAACTCACAGACTTGAACGTTCCTTTTGATAGAACTCTTTTGAAACACTCCTTTTGTAGAATTTGCAAGTGTTTATTTGGAGCGCTTTGAGGCCTCAGCTGGAAAAGGAAATATCTTCACGTAAGAACTAGACAGAAGCATTCTCAGAAACTTCTTTCCGATGAGTGCATTCAACACACAGACTTGAACCTTGCTTTTGAAAGAGCAGCTTTGAAACACTCTTTTCGTAGAATCTGCAAGTGGATATTTGGAGCGCTTTGAGGCCTATGCTGGGAAATGAAATCTCTTCACCTAAAAACTAGACAGAAGCATTCTGAGAAACTTCTGTGTGATGAGTGCATTCAACTCACAGACTTGAACGTTCCCTTTGATAGAACAGTTTTGAAACACTCCTTTTGTAGAATCTGCAAGTGTTTATTCGGAGCACCTTGAGGCCTATGCTGGAAAAGGAAATATCTTCACATAAAAACTGAACAGAAGCATTCTGAGAAACTTCTTTGTGTTGAGTGCATTCAACTCACAGACTTGAACTTACCTACAGAAAGAGCAGTTTTGAAACACTCTTTTGGTAAAATCTGCAACTGGTTATTTGGAGCACTTCGAGGCCTGTGCTGGGATATGGAATATCTTCACCTAAAAACTACAGAGAAGCATTCTTAGAAAGTTCTTCATGATGCATTCATTTAACTCACAGAGTGGAACCTTCCTTTTGATAGAACAGATTTGAAACACTCTTTTTGTAGAATCTGCAAGAAGATATTTGGAGTGTTTTGAGGCCTATGCTGGAAATGGAAATATCTTCACATAAAAACTAGACAGAAGCATTCTCAGAAACTTCTGTGTGATGAGTGCATTCAACTCACAGACTTGAACGTTCCTCTCAAAAGAGCAGTTTTGAAACACTCCTTTTGTAGAATCTGCAAGTGTTTATTTGGAGCTCTTTGAGGCCTATGTTGGAAAAAGAAATATCTTCACATAAAAACTGGACAGAAGCATTCTCAGAAACTTCTTTGTGATGAGTGCATTCTACTCACAGTGTTGAAGCTTGCTTTTGATAGAGCAGTTTTGAAACACTCTTTTGGTAGAATCTGCAAGTGGATATTTGGAGCGCTTTGAGGCCTATGCTGGAAAAGGAAATGTCTTCACATAAAAACTAGACAGAAGCATTCCAGGAAACTTCTGTATGATAAGTGCATTCAACTCACAGACTTGAACGTTCCTTTTGATAGAACTCTTTTGAAACACTCCTTTTGTAGAATTTGTAAGTGTTTATTTGGAGCGCTTTGAGGCCTCAGCTGGAAAAGGAAATATCTTCATGTAAGAACTAGACAGAAGCATTCTCAGAAACTTCTTTCAGATGAGGGCATTCAACACACAGACTTGAACCTTGCTTTTGAAAGAGCAGCTTTGAAACACCCTTTTCGTAGAATCTGCAAGTGGATATTTGGAGCGCTTTGAGGCCTATGCTGGGAAATGAAATCTCTTCACCTAAAAACTAGACAGAAGCATTCTGAGAAACTTCTGTGTGATGAGTGCATTCAACTCACAGACTTGAAAGTTCCCTTTGATAGAACAGTTTTGAAACACTCCTTTTGTAGAATCTGCAAGTGTTTATTCGGAGCACCTTGAGGCCTATGCTGGAAAAGGAAATATCTTCACATAAAAACTGAACAGAAGCATTCTGAGAAACTTCTTTGTGTTGAGTGCATTCAACTCACAGACTTGAACTTACCTACAGAAAGAGCAGTTTTGAAACACTCTTTTGGTAAAATCTGCAAGTGGTTATTTGGAGCACTTCGAGGCCTGTGCTGGGATATGGAATATCTTCACCTAAAAACTACAGAGAAGCATTCTTAGAAAGTTCTTCATGATGCATTCATTTAACTCACAGAGTGGAACCTTCCTTTTGATAGAACAGATTTGAAACACTCTTTTTGTAGAATCTGCAAGAAGATATTTGGAGTGTTTTGAGGCCTATGCTGGAAATGGAAATATCTTCACATAAAAACTAGACAGAAGCATTCTCAGAAACTTCTGTGTGATGAGTGCATTCAACTCACAGACTTGAACGTTCCCTTTGATAGAACAGTTTTGAAACACTCCTTTTGTAGAATCTGCAAGTGTTTATTCGGAGCACCTTGAGGCCTATGTTGGAAAAGGAAATATCTTCACATAAAAACTAGAGAGAAGGATTCTCAGAAACTTCTTTGTGATGAGTTCATTCAACTCACAGTGTTGAACCTACCAATTGATAGAGAAGTTTGGAAACACTCTTTTTGTAGAATCTGCAAGGGGATATTTGGAGCCGTTTGAGGCCTATGCTGGAAAAGGAAATATCTTCACATAAAAACTGAACAGAAGCATTCTCAGAAACTTCTTTGTGTTGAGTGCATTCAACTCGCAGACTTGAACTTACCTATAGAAAGAGCAGTTTTGAAACACTCCTTTTGTAGAATCTGCAAGTGTTTATTTGGAGCACTTTGAGGCCTATGTTGGAAAAGGAAAGATCTTCATATAGAAACTAGACGGAAGCATTCTCAGAAACTTCTTTGTGATGAGTGCATTCAACTCACAGAATTGAAGCTTCCTTTCGAAAGAGCAGTTTGGAAACACTCTTCTTATAGAATCTGCAAGTGGATATTTGGAGCGCTTTGTGGCCTATGCTGGGAAATGAAATCTCTTCACCTAAAAACTAGACGGAAGCATTCTGAGAATCTTCTTTGTGATGAGTGCATTCAACTCACAGACTTCAACGTTCCTTTTGATAGAACAGTTTTGAAACACTCCTTTTGTAGAATCTGCAAGTGTTTATTCGGAGCACCTTGAGGCCTATGTTGGAAAAGGAAATATCTTCACATAAAAACTAGAGAGAAGGATTCTCAGAAACTTCTTTGTGATGAGTTCATTCAACTCACAGAGTTGAACCTACCAATTGATAGAGAAGTTTGGAAACACTCTTTTTGTAGAATCTGCAAGTGGATATTTGGAGCCGTTTGAGGCCTATGCTGGAAAAGGAAATATCTTCACATAAAAACTGAACAGAAGCATTCTCAGAAACTTCTTTGTGTTGAGTGCATTCAACTCACAGACTTGAACTTACCTATAGAAAGAGCAGTTTTGAAACACTCTTTTGGTAAAATCTGCAAGTGGTTATTTGGAGCACTTCGAGGCCTGTGCTGGGATATGGAATATCTTCACCTAAAAACTACAGAGAAGCATTCTCAGAAAGTTCTTCAGGATGCATTCATTCAACTCACAGAGTTGAACCTTCCTTTTGATAGAAGAGTTTTGAAACACTCTTTTTGTAGAATCTGCAAGAGGATATTTGGAGCGTTTTGAGGCCTATGCTGGAAAAGGAAATATCTTCACATAAAAACTAGACAGAAGCATTCTCAGAAACTTCTGTGTGATGAGTGCATTCAACTCACAGTCTTGAACGTTCCTCTCAAAAGAGCAGTTTTGAAACACTCCTTTTGTAGAATCTGCAAGTGTTTATTTGGAGCTCTTTGAGGCCTATGTTGGAAAAAGAAATATCTTCACATAAAAACTGGACAGAAGCATTCTCAGAAACTTCTTTGTGATGAGTGCATTCTACTCACAGTGTTGAAGCTTGCTTTTGATAGAGCAGTTTTGAAACACTCTTTTGGTAGAATCTGCAAGTGGATATTTGGAGCGCTTTGAGGCCTATGCTGGAAAAGGAAATGTCTTCACATAAAAACTAGACAGAAGCATTCCAGGAAACCTCTGTATGATAAGTGCATTCAACTCACAGACTTGAACGTTCCTTTTGATAGAACTCTTTTGAAACACTCCTTTTGTAGAATTTGCAAGTGTTTATTTGGAGCGCTTTGAGGCCTCAGCTGGAAAAGGAAATATCTTCCTGTAAGAACTAGACAGAAGCATTCTCAGAAACTTCTTTCCGATGAGTGCATTCAACACACAGACTTGAACCTTGCTTTTGAAAGAGCAGCTTTGAAACACTCTTTTCGTAGAATCTGCAAGTGGATATTTGGAGCGCTTTGAGGCCTATGCTGGGAAATGAAATCTCTTCACCTAAAAACTAGACAGAAGCATTCTGAGAAACTTCTGTGTGATGAGTGCATTCAACTCACAGACTTGAACGTTCCCTTTGATAGAACAGTTTTGAAACACTCCTTTTGTAGAATCTGCAAGTGTTTATTCGGAGCACCTTGAGGCGTATGTTGGAAAAGGAAATATCTTCACATAAAAACTAGAGAGAAGGATTCTCAGAAACTTCTTTGTGATGAGTTCATTCAACTCACAGTGTTGAACCTACCAATTGATAGAGAAGTTTGGAAACACTCTTTTTGTAGAATCTGCAAGGGGATATTTGGAGCCGTTTGAGGCCTATGCTGGAAAAGGAAAGATCTTCACATAAAAACTGAACAGAAGCATTCTCAGAAACTTCTTTGTGTTGAGTGCATTCAACTCGCAGACTTGAACTTACCTATAGAAAGAGCAGTTTTGAAACACTCCTTTTGTAGAATCTGCAAGTGTTTATTTGGAGCACTTTGAGGCCTATGTTGGAAAAGGAAAGATCTTCATATAGAAACTAGACGGAAGCATTCTCAGAAACTTCTTTGTGATGAGTGCATTCAACTCACAGAATTGAAGCTTCCTTTCGAAAGAGCAGTTTGGAAACACTCTTCTTATAGAATCTGCAAGTGGATATTTGGAGCGCTTTGTGGCCTATGCTGGGAAATGAAATCTCTTCACCTAAAAACTAGACGGAAGCATTCTGAGAATCTTCTTTGTGATGAGTGCATTCAACTCACAGACTTCAACGTTCCTTTTGATAGAACAGTTTTGAAACACTCCTTTTGTAGAATCTGCAAGTGTTTATTCGGAGCACCTTGAGGCCTATGTTGGAAAAGGAAATATCTTCACATAAAAACTAGAGAGAAGGATTCTCAGAAACTTCTTTGTGATGAGTTCATTCAACTCACAGAGTTGAACCTACCAATTGATAGAGAAGTTTGGAAACACTCTTTTTGTAGAATCTGCAAGTGGATATTTGGAGCCGTTTGAGGCCTATGCTGGAAAAGGAAATATCTTCACATAAAAACTGAACAGAAGCATTCTCAGAAACTTCTTTGTGTTGAGTGCATTCAACTCACAGACTTGAACTTACCTATAGAAAGAGCAGTTTTGAAACACTCTTTTGGTAAAATCTGCAAGTGGTTATTTGGAGCACTTCGAGGCCTGTGCTGGGATATGGAATATCTTCACCTAAAAACTACAGAGAAGCATTCTCAGAAAGTTCTTCAGGATGCATTCATTCAACTCACAGAGTTGAACCTTCCTTTTGATAGAAGAGTTTTGAAACACTCTTTTTGTAGAATCTGCAAGAGGATATTTGGAGCGTTTTGAGGCCTATGCTGGAAAAGGAAATATCTTCACATAAAAACTAGACAGAAGCATTCTCAGAAACTTCTGTGTGATGAGTGCATTCAACTCACAGACTTGAACGTTCCTCTCAAAAGAGCAGTTTTGAAACACTCCTTTTGTAGAATCTGCAAGTGTTTATTTGGAGCTCTTTGAGGCCTATGTTGGAAAAAGAAATATCTTCACATAAAAACTGGAGAGAAGCATTCTCAGAAACTTCTTTGTGATGAGTGCATTCTACTCACAGTGTTGAAGCTTGCTTTTGATAGAGCAGTTTTGAAACACTCTTTTGGTAGAATCTGCAAGTGGATATTTGGAGCGCTTTGAGGCCTATGCTGGAAAAGGAAATGTCTTCACATAAAAACTAGACAGAAGCATTCCAGGAAACCTCTGTATGATAAGTGCATTCAACTCACAGACTTGAACGTTCCTTTTGATAGAACTCTTTTGAAACACTCCTTTTGTAGAATTTGCAAGTGTTTATTTGGAGCGCTTTGAGGCCTCAGCTGGAAAAGGAAATATCTTCACGTAAGAACTAGACAGAAGCATTCTCAGAAACTTCTTTCCGATGAGTGCATTCAACACACAGACTTGAACCTTGCTTTTGAAAGAGCAGCTTTGAAACACTCTTTTCGTAGAATCTGCAAGTGGATATTTGGAGCGCTTTGAGGCCTATGCTGGGAAATGAAATCTCTTCACCTAAAAACTAGACAGAAGCATTCTGAGAAACTTCTGTGTGATGAGTGCATTCAACTCACAGACTTGAACGTTCCCTTTGATAGAACAGTTTTGAAACACTCCTTTTGTAGAATCTGCAAGTGTTTATTCGGAGCACCTTGAGGCCTATGCTGGAAAAGGAAATATCTTCACATAAAAACTGAACAGAAGCATTCTGAGAAACTTCTTTGTATTGAGTGCATTCAACTCACAGACTTGAACTTACCTACAGAAAGAGCAGTTTTGAAACACTCTTTTGGTAAAATCTGCAAGTGGTTATTTGGAGCACTTCGAGGCCTGTGCTGGGATATGGAATATCTTCACCTAAAAACTACAGAGAAGCATTCTTAGAAAGTTCTTCATGATGCATTCATTTAACTCACAGAGTGGAACCTTCCTTTTGATAGAACAGATTTGAAACACTCTTTTTGTAGAATCTGCAAGAAGATATTTGGAGTGTTTTGAGGCCTATGCTGGAAATGGAAATATCTTCACATAAAAACTAGACAGAAGCATTCTCAGAAACTTCTGTGTGATGAGTGCATTCAACTCACAGACTTGAACGTTCCTCTCAAAAGAGCAGTTTTGAAACACTCCTTTTGTAGAATCTGCAAGTGTTTATTTGGAGCTCTTTGAGGCCTATGTTGGAAAAAGAAATATCTTCACATAAAAACTGGACAGAAGCATTCTCAGAAACTTCTTTGTGATGAGTGCATTCTACTCACAGTGTTGAAGCTTGCTTTTGATAGAGCAGTTTTGAAACACTCTTTTGGTAGAATCTGCAAGTGGATATTTGGAGCGCTTTGAGGCCTATGCTGGGAAAGGAAATGTCTTCACATAAAAACTAGACAGAAGCATTCCAGGAAACTTCTGTATGATAAGTGCATTCAACTCACAGACTTGAACGTTCCTTTTGATAGAACTCTTTTGAAACACTCCTTTTGTAGAATTTGCAAGTGTTTATTTGGAGCGCTTTGGGGCCTCAGCTGGAAGAGGAAATATCTTCACGTAAGGACTAGACAGAAGCATTCTCAGAAACTTCTTTCCGATGAGTGCATTCCACACACAGACTTGAACCTTGCTTTTGAAAGAGCAGCTTTGAAACACTCTTTTCGTAGAATCTGCAAGTGGATATTTGGAGCGCTTTGAGGCCTATGCTGGGAAATGAAATCTCTTCACCTAAAAACTAGACAGAAGCATTCTGAGAAACTTCTGTGTGATGAGTGCATTCAACTCACAGACTTGAACGTTCCCTCTGATAGAACAGTTTTGAAACACTCCTTTTGTAGAATCTGCAAGTGTTTATTCGGAGCACCTTGAGGCCTATGCTGGAAAAGGAAATATCTTCACATAAAAACTGAACAGAAGCATTCTGAGAAACTTCTTTGTATTGAGTGCATTCAACTCACAGACTTGAACTTACCTACAGAAAGAGCAGTTTTGAAACACTCTTTTGGTAAAATCTGCAAGTGGTTATTTGGAGCACTTCGAGGCCTGTGCTGGGATATGGAATATCTTCACCTAAAAACTACAGAGAAGCATTCTTAGAAAGTTCTTCATGATGCATTCATTTAACTCACAGAGTGGAACCTTCCTTTTGATAGAACAGATTTGAAACACTCTTTTTGTAGAATCTGCAAGAAGATATTTGGAGTGTTTTGAGGCCTATGCTGGAAATGGAAATATCTTCACATAAAAACTAGACAGAAGCATTCTCAGAAACTTCTGTGTGATGAGTGCATTCAACTCACAGACTTGAACGTTCCTCTCAAAAGAGCAGTTTTGAAACACTCCTTTTGTAGAATCTGCAAGTGTTTATTTGGAGCTCTTTGAGGCCTATGTTGGAAAAAGAAATATCTTCACATAAAAACTGGACAGAAGCATTCTCAGAAACTTCTTTGTGATGAGTGCATTCTACTCACAGTGTTGAAGCTTGCTTTTGATAGAGCAGTTTTGAAACACTCTTTTGGTAGAATCTGCAAGTGGATATTTGGAGCGCTTTGAGGCCTATGCTGGAAAAGGAAATGTCTTCACATAAAAACTAGACAGAAGCATTCCAGGAAACTTCTGTATGATAAGTGCATTCAACTCACAGACTTGAACGTTCCTTTTGATAGAACTCTTTTGAAACACTCCTTTTGTAGAATTTGCAAGTGTTTATTTGGAGCGCTTTGAGGCCTCAGCTGGAAAAGGAAATATCTTCACGTAAGAACTAGACAGAAGCATTCTCAGAAACTTCTTTCTGATGAGTGCATTCAACACACAGACTTGAACCTTGCTTTTGAAAGAGCAGCTTTGAAACACTCTTTTCGTAGAATCTGCAAGTGGATATTTGGAGCGCTTTGAGGCCTATGCTGGGAAATGAAATCTCTTCACCTAAAAACTAGACAGAAGCATTCTGAGAAACTTCTGTGTGATGAGTGCATTCAACTCACAGACTTGAACGTTCCCTTTGATAGAACAGTTTTGAAACACTCCTTTTGTAGAATCTGCAAGTGTTTATTCGGAGCACCTTGAGGCCTATGTTGGAAAGGGAAATATCTTCACATAAAAACTAGAGAGAAGGATTCTCAGAAACTTCTTTGTGATGAGTTCATTCAACTCACAGTGTTGAACCTACCAATTGATAGAGAAGTTTGGAAACACTCTTTTTGTAGAATCTGCAAGGGGATATTTGGAGCCGTTTGAGGCCTATGCTGGAAAAGGAAATATCTTCACATAAAAACTGAACAGAAGCATTCTCAGAAACTTCTTTGTGTTGAGTGCATTCAACTCGCAGACTTGAACTTACCTATAGAAAGAGCAGTTTTGAAACACTCCTTTTGTAGAATCTGCAAGTGTTTATTTGGAGCACTTTGAGGCCTATGTTGGAAAAGGAAAGATCTTCATATAGAAACTAGACGGAAGCATTCTCAGAAACTTCTTTGTGATGAGTGCATTCAACTCACAGAATTGAAGCTTCCTTTCGAAAGAGCAGTTTGGAAACACTCTTCTTATAGAATCTGCAAGTGGATATTTGGAGCGCTTTGTGGCCTATGCTGGGAAATGAAATCTCTTCACCTAAAAACTAGACGGAAGCATTCTGAGAATCTTCTTTGTGATGAGTGCATTCAACTCACAGACTTCAACGTTCCTTTTGATAGAACAGTTTTGAAACACTCCTTTTGTAGAATCTGCAAGTGTTTATTCGGAGCACCTTGAGGCCTATGTTGGAAAAGGAAATATCTTCACATAAAAACTAGAGAGAAGGATTCTCAGAAACTTCTTTGTGATGAGTTCATTCAACTCACAGAGTTGAACCTACCAATTGATAGAGAAGTTTGGAAACACTCTTTTTGTAGAATCTGCAAGTGGATATTTGGAGCCGTTTGAGGCCTATGCTGGAAAAGGAAATATCTTCACATAAAAACTGAACAGAAGCATTCTCAGAAACTTCTTTGTGTTGAGTGCATTCAACTCACAGACTTGAACTTACCTATAGAAAGAGCAGTTTTGAAACACTCTTTTGGTAAAATCTGCAAGTGGTTATTTGGAGCACTTCGAGGCCTGTGCTGGGATATGGAATATCTTCACCTAAAAACTACAGAGAAGCATTCTCAGAAAGTTCTTCAGGATGCATTCATTCAACTCACAGAGTTGAACCTTCCTTTTGATAGAAGAGTTTTGAAACACTCTTTTTGTAGAATCTGCAAGAGGATATTTGGAGCGTTTTGAGGCCTATGCTGGAAAAGGAAATATCTTCACATAAAAACTAGACAGAAGCATTCTCAGAAACTTCTGTGTGATGAGTGCATTCAACTCACAGACTTGAACGTTCCTCTCAAAAGAGCAGTTTTGAAACACTCCTTTTGTAGAATCTGCAAGTGTTTATTTGGAGCTCTTTGAGGCCTATGTTGGAAAAAGAAATATCTTCACATAAAAACTGGACAGAAGCATTCTCAGAAACTTCTTTGTGATGAGTGCATTCTACTCACAGTGTTGAAGCTTGCTTTTGATAGAGCAGTTTTGAAACACTCTTTTGGTAGAATCTGCAAGTGGATATTTGGAGCGCTTTGAGGCCTATGCTGGAAAAGGAAATGTCTCCACATAAAAACTAGACAGAAGCATTCCAGGAAACCTCTGTATGATAAGTGCATTCAACTCACAGACTTGAACGTTCCTTTTATAGAACTCTTTTGAAACACTCCTTTTGTAGAATTTGCAAGTGTTTATTTGGAGCGCTTTGAGGCCTCAGCTGGAAAAGGAAATATCTTCACGTAAGAACTAGACAGAAGCATTCTCAGAAACTTCTTTCCGATGAGTGCATTCAACACACAGACTTGAACCTTGCTTTTGAAAGAGCAGCTTTGAAACACTCTTTTCGTAGAATCTGCAAGTGGATATTTGGAGCGCTTTGAGGCCTATGCTGGGAAATGAAATCTCTTCACCTAAAAACTAGACAGAAGCATTCTGAGAAACTTCTGTGTGATGAGTGCATTCAACTCACAGACTTGAACGTTCCCTTTGATAGAACAGTTTTGAAACACTCCTTTTGTAGAATCTGCAAGTGTTTATTCGGAGCACCTTGAGGCCTATGCTGGAAAAGGAAATATCTTCACATAAAAACTGAACAGAAGCATTCTGAGAAACTTCTTTGTATTGAGTGCATTCAACTCACAGACTTGAACTTACCTACAGAAAGAGCAGTTTTGAAACACTCTTTTGGTAAAATCTGCAAGTGGTTATTTGGAGCACTTCGAGGCCTGTGCTGGGATATGGAATATCTTCACCTAAAAACTACAGAGAAGCATTCTTAGAAAGTTCTTCATGATGCATTCATTTAACTCACAGAGTGGAACCTTCCTTTTGATAGAACAGATTTGAAACACTCTTTTTGTAGAATCTGCAAGAAGATATTTGGAGTGTTTTGAGGCCTATGCTGGAAATGGAAATATCTTCACATAAAAACTAGACAGAAGCATTCTCAGAAACTTCTGTGTGATGAGTGCATTCAACTCACAGACTTGAACGTTCCTCTCAAAAGAGCAGTTTTGAAACACTCCTTTTGTAGAATCTGCAAGTGTTTATTTGGAGCTCTTTGAGGCCTATGTTGGAAAAAGAAATATCTTCACATAAAAACTGGACAGAAGCATTCTCAGAAACTTCTTTGTGATGAGTGCATTCTACTCACAGTGTTGAAGCTTGCTTTTGATAGAGCAGTTTTGAAACACTCTTTTGGTAGAATCTGCAAGTGGATATTTGGAGCGCTTTGAGGCCTATGCTGGGAAAGGAAATGTCTTCACATAAAAACTAGACAGAAGCATTCCAGGAAACTTCTGTATGATAAGTGCATTCAACTCACAGACTTGAACGTTCCTTTTGATAGAACTCTTTTGAAACACTCCTTTTGTAGAATTTGCAAGTGTTTATTTGGAGCGCTATGAGGCCTCAGCTGGAAGAGGAAATATCTTCACGTAAGGACTAGACAGAAGCATTCTCAGAAACTTCTTTCCGATGAGTGCATTCAACACACAGACTTGAACCTTGCTTTTGAAAGAGCAGCTTTGAAACACTCTTTTCGTAGAATCTGCAAGTGGATATTTGGAGCGCTTTGAGGCCTATGCTGGGAAATGAAATCTCTTCACCTAAAAACTAGACAGAAGCATTCTGAGAAACTTCTGTGTGATGAGTGCATTCAACTCACAGACTTGAACGTTCCCTTTGATAGAACAGTTTTGAAACACTCCTTTTGTAGAATCTGCAAGTGTTTATTCGGAGCACCTTGAGGCCTATGCTGGAAAAGGAAATATCTTCACATAAAAACTGAACAGAAGCATTCTGAGAAACTTCTTTGTATTGAGTGCATTCAACTCACAGACTTGAACTTACCTACAGAAAGAGCAGTTTTGAAACACTCTTTTGGTAAAATCTGCAAGTGGTTATTTGGAGCACTTCGAGGCCTGTGCTGGGATATGGAATATCTTCACCTAAAAACTACAGAGAAGCATTCTTAGAAAGTTCTTCATGATGCATTCATTTAACTCACAGAGTGGAACCTTCCTTTTGATAGAACAGATTTGAAACACTCTTTTTGTAGAATCTGCAAGAAGATATTTGGAGTGTTTTGAGGCCTATGCTGGAAATGGAAATATCTTCACATAAAAACTAGACAGAAGCATTCTCAGAAACTTCTGTGTGATGAGTGCATTCAACTCACAGACTTGAACGTTCCTCTCAAAAGAGCAGTTTTGAAACACTCCTTTTGTAGAATCTGCAAGTGTTTATTTGGAGCTCTTTGAGGCCTATGTTGGAAAAAGAAATATCTTCACATAAAAACTGGACAGAAGCATTCTCAGAAACTTCTTTGTGATGAGTGCATTCTACTCACAGTGTTGAAGCTTGCTTTTGATAGAGCAGTTTTGAAACACTCTTTTGGTAGAATCTGCAAGTGGATATTTGGAGCGCTTTGAGGCCTATGCTGGAAAAGGAAATGTCTTCACATAAAAACTAGACAGAAGCATTCCAGGAAACTTCTGTATGATAAGTGCATTCAACTCACAGACTTGAACGTTCCTTTTGATAGAACTCTTTTGAAACACTCCTTTTGTAGAATTTGCAAGTGTTTATTTGGAGCGCTTTGAGGCCTCAGCTGGAAAAGGAAATATCTTCACGTAAGAACTAGACAGAACCATTCTCAGAAACTTCTTTCTGATGAGTGCATTCAACACACAGACTTGAACCTTGCTTTTGAAAGAGCAGCTTTGAAACACTCTTTTCGTAGAATCTGCAAGTGGATATTTGGAGCGCTTTGAGGCCTATGCTGGGAAATGAAATCTCTTCACCTAAGAACTAGACAGAAGCATTCTGAGAAACTTCTGTGTGATGAGTGCATTCAACTCACAGACTTGAACGTTCCCTTTGATAGAACAGTTTTGAAACACTCCTTTTGTAGAATCTGCAAGTGTTTATTCGGAGCACCTTGAGGCCTATGTTGGAAAGGGAAATATCTTCACATAAAAACTAGAGAGAAGCATTCTCAGAAACTTCTTTGTGATGAGTGCATTCAACTCACAGAATTGAAGCTTCCTTTCGAAAGAGCAGTTTGGAAACACTCTTCTTATAGAATCTGCAAGTGGATATTTGGAGCGCTTTGTGGCCTATGCTGGGAAATGAAATCTCTTCACCTAAAAACTAGACGGAAGCATTCTGAGAATCTTCTTTGTGATGAGTGCATTCAACTCACAGACTTCAACGTTCCTTTTGATAGAACAGTTTTGAAACACTCCTTTTGTAGAATCTGCAAGTGTTTATTCGGAGCACCTTGAGGCCTATGTTGGAAAAGGAAATATCTTCACATAAAAACTAGAGAGAAGGATTCTCAGAAACTTCTTTGTGATGAGTTCATTCAACTCACAGAGTTGAACCTACCAATTGATAGAGAAGTTTGGAAACACTCTTTTTGTAGAATCTGCAAGTGGATATTTGGAGCCGTTTGAGGCCTATGCTGGAAAAGGAAATATCTTCACATAAAAACTGAACAGAAGCATTCTCAGAAACTTCTTTGTGTTGAGTGCATTCAACTCACAGACTTGAACTTACCTATAGAAAGAGCAGTTTTGAAACACTCTTTTGGTAAAATCTGCAAGTGGTTATTTGGAGCACTTCGAGGCCTGTGCTGGGATATGGAATATCTTCACCTAAAAACTACAGAGAAGCATTCTCAGAAAGTTCTTCAGGATGCATTCATTCAACTCACAGAGTTGAACCTTCCTTTTGATAGAAGAGTTTTGAAACACTCTTTTTGTAGAATCTGCAAGAGGATATTTGGAGCGTTTTGAGGCCTATGCTGGAAAAGGAAATATCTTCACATAAAAACTAGACAGAAGCATTCTCAGAAACTTCTGTGTGATGAGTGCATTCAACTCACAGACTTGAACGTTCCTCTCAAAAGAGCAGTTTTGAAACACTCCTTTTGTAGAATCTGCAAGTGTTTATTTGGAGCTCTTTGAGGCCTATGTTGGAAAAAGAAATATCTTCACATAAAAACTGGACAGAAGCATTCTCAGAAACTTCTTTGTGATGAGTGCATTCTACTCACAGTGTTGAAGCTTGCTTTTGATAGAGCAGTTTTGAAACACTCTTTTGGTAGAATCTGCAAGTGGATATTTGGAGCGCTTTGAGGCCTATGCTGGAAAAGGAAATGTCTTCACATAAAAACTAGACAGAAGCATTCCAGGAAACCTCTGTATGATAAGTGCATTCAACTCACAGACTTGAACGTTCCTTTTGATAGAACTCTTTTGAAACACTCCTTTTGTAGAATTTGCAAGTGTTTATTTGGAGCGCTTTGAGGCCTCAGCTGGAAAAGGAAATATCTTCACGTAAGAACTAGACAGAAGCATTCTCAGAAACTTCTTTCCGATGAGTGCATTCAACACACAGACTTGAACCTTGCTTTTGAAAGAGCAGCTTTGAAACACTCTTTTCGTAGAATCTGCAAGTGGATATTTGGAGCGCTTTGAGGCCTATGCTGGGAAATGAAATCTCTTCACCTAAAAACTAGACAGAAGCATTCTGAGAAACTTCTGTGTGATGAGTGCATTCAACTCACAGACTTGAACGTTCCCTTTGATAGAACAGTTTTGAAACACTCCTTTTGTAGAATCTGCAAGTGTTTATTCGGAGCACCTTGAGGCCTATGCTGGAAAAGGAAATATCTTCACATAAAAACTGAACAGAAGCATTCTGAGAAACTTCTTTGTATTGAGTGCATTCAACTCACAGACTTGAACTTACCTACAGAAAGAGCAGTTTTGAAACACTCTTTTGGTAAAATCTGCAAGTGGTTATTTGGAGCACTTCGAGGCCTGTGCTGGGATATGGAATATCTTCACCTAAAAACTACAGAGAAGCATTCTTAGAAAGTTCTTCATGATGCATTCATTTAACTCACAGAGTGGAACCTTCCTTTTGATAGAACAGATTTGAAACACTCTTTTTGTAGAATCTGCAAGAAGATATTTGGAGTGTTTTGAGGCCTATGCTGGAAATGGAAATATCTTCACATAAAAACTAGACAGAAGCATTCTCAGAAACTTCTGTGTGATGAGTGCATTCAACTCACAGACTTGAACGTTCCTCTCAAAAGAGCAGTTTTGAAACACTCCTTTTGTAGAATCTGCAAGTGTTTATTTGGAGCTCTTTGAGGCCTATGTTGGAAAAAGAAATATCTTCACATAAAAACTGGACAGAAGCATTCTCAGAAACTTCTTTGTGATGAGTGCATTCTACTCACAGTGTTGAAGCTTGCTTTTGATAGAGCAGTTTTGAAACACTCTTTTGGTAGAATCTGCAAGTGGATATTTGGAGCGCTTTGAGGCCTATGCTGGGAAAGGAAATGTCTTCACATAAAAACTAGACAGAAGCATTCCAGGAAACTTCTGTATGATAAGTGCATTCAACTCACAGACTTGAACGTTCCTTTTGATAGAACTCTTTTGAAACACTCCTTTTGTAGAATTTGCAAGTGTTTATTTGGAGCGCTTTGAGGCCTCAGCTGGAAGAGGAAATATCTTCACGTAAGAACTAGACAGAAGCATTCTCAGAAACTTCTTTCCGATGAGTGCATTCAACACACAGACTTGAACCTTGCTTTTGAAAGAGCAGCTTTGAAACACTCTTTTCGTAGAATCTGCAAGTGGATATTTGGAGCGCTTTGAGGCCTATGCTGGGAAATGAAATCTCTTCACCTAAAAACTAGACAGAAGCATTCTGAGAAACTTCTGTGTGATGAGTGCATTCAACTCACAGACTTGAACGTTCCCTTTGATAGAACAGTTTTGAAACACTCCTTTTGTAGAATCTGCAAGTGTTTATTCGGAGCACCTTGAGGCCTATGCTGGAAAAGGAAATATCTTCACATAAAAACTGAACAGAAGCATTCTGAGAAACTTCTTTGTATTGAGTGCATTCAACTCACAGACTTGAACTTACCTACAGAAAGAGCAGTTTTGAAACACTCTTTTGGTAAAATCTGCAAGTGGTTATTTGGAGCACTTCGAGGCCTGTGCTGGGATATGGAATATCTTCACCTAAAAACTACAGAGAAGCATTCTTAGAAAGTTCTTCATGATGCATTCATTTAACTCACAGAGTGGAACCTTCCTTTTGATAGAACAGATTTGAAACACTCTTTTTGTAGAATCTGCAAGAAGATATTTGGAGTGTTTTGAGGCCTATGCTGGAAATGGAAATATCTTCACATAAAAACTAGACAGAAGCATTCTCAGAAACTTCTGTGTGATGAGTGCATTCAACTCAGAGACTTGAACGTTCCTCTCAAAAGAGCAGTTTTGAAACACTCCTTTTGTAGAATCTGCAAGTGTTTATTTGGAGCTCTTTGAGGCCTATGTTGGAAAAAGAAATATCTTCACATAAAAACTGGACAGAAGCATTCTCAGAAACTTCTTTGTGATGAGTGCATTCTACTCACAGTGTTGAAGCTTGCTTTTGATAGAGCAGTTTTGAAACACTCTTTTGGTAGAATCTGCAAGTGGATATTTGGAGCGCTTTGAGGCCTATGCTGGAAAAGGAAATGTCTTCACATAAAAACTAGACAGAAGCATTCCAGGAAACTTCTGTATGATAAGTGCATTCAACTCACAGACTTGAACGTTCCTTTTGATAGAACTCTTTTGAAACACTCCTTTTGTAGAATTTGCAAGTGTTTATTTGGAGCGCTTTGAGGCCTCAGCTGGAAAAGGAAATATCTTCACGTAAGAACTAGACAGAAGCATTCTCAGAAACTTCTTTCTGATGAGTGCATTCAACACACAGACTTGAACCTTGCTTTTGAAAGAGCAGCTTTGAAACACTCTTTTCGTAGAATCTGCAAGTGGATATTTGGAGCGCTTTGAGGCCTATGCTGGGAAATGAAATCTCTTCACCTAAAAACTAGACAGAAGCATTCTGAGAAACTTCTGTGTGATGAGTGCATTCAACTCACAGACTTGAACGTTCCCTTTGATAGAACAGTTTTGAAACACTCCTTTTGTAGAATCTGCAAGTGTTTATTCGGAGCACCTTGAGGCCTATGTTGGAAAGGGAAATATCTTCACATAAAAACTAGAGAGAAGGATTCTCAGAAACTTCTTTGTGATGAGTTCATTCAACTCACAGTGTTGAACCTACCAATTGATAGAGAAGTTTGGAAACACTCTTTTTGTAGAATCTGCAAGGGGATATTTGGAGCCGTTTGAGGCCTATGCTGGAAAAGGAAATATCTTCACATAAAAACTGAACAGAAGCATTCTCAGAAACTTCTTTGTGTTGAGTGCATTCAACTCGCAGACTTGAACTTACCTATAGAAAGAGCAGTTTTGAAACACTCCTTTTGTAGAATCTGCAAGTGTTTATTTGGAGCACTTTGAGGCCTATGTTGGAAAAGGAAAGATCTTCATATAGAAACTAGACGGAAGCATTCTCAGAAACTTCTTTGTGATGAGTGCATTCAACTCACAGAATTGAAGCTTCCTTTCGAAAGAGCAGTTTGGAAACACTCTTCTTATAGAATCTGCAAGTGGATATTTGGAGCGCTTTGTGGCCTATGCTGGGAAATGAAATCTCTTCACCTAAAAACTAGACGGAAGCATTCTGAGAATCTTCTTTGTGATGAGTGCATTCAACTCACAGACTTCAACGTTCCTTTTGATAGAACAGTTTTGAAACACTCCTTTTGTAGAATCTGCAAGTGTTTATTCGGAGCACCTTGAGGCCTATGTTGGAAAAGGAAATATCTTCACATAAAAACTAGAGAGAAGGATTCTCAGAAACTTCTTTGTGATGAGTTCATTCAACTCACAGAGTTGAACCTACCAATTGATAGAGAAGTTTGGAAACACTCTTTTTGTAGAATCTGCAAGTGGATATTTGGAGCCGTTTGAGGCCTATGCTGGAAAAGGAAATATCTTCACATAAAAACTGAACAGAAGCATTCTCAGAAACTTCTTTGTGTTGAGTGCATTCAACTCACAGACTTGAACTTACCTATAGAAAGAGCAGTTTTGAAACACTCTTTTGGTAAAATCTGCAAGTGGTTATTTGGAGCACTTCGAGGCCTGTGCTGGGATATGGAATATCTTCACCTAAAAACTACAGAGAAGCATTCTCAGAAAGTTCTTCAGGATGCATTCATTCAACTCACAGAGTTGAACCTTCCTTTTGATAGAAGAGTTTTGAAACACTCTTTTTGTAGAATCTGCAAGAGGATATTTGGAGCGTTTTGAGGCCTATGCTGGAAAAGGAAATATCTTCACATAAAAACTAGACAGAAGCATTCTCAGAAACTTCTGTGTGATGAGTGCATTGAACTCACAGACTTGAACGATCCTCTCAAAAGAGCAGTTTTGAAACACTCCTTTTGTAGAATCTGCAAGTGTTTATTTGGAGCTCTTTGAGGCCTATGTTGGAAAAAGAAATATCTTCACATAAAAACTGGACAGAAGCATTCTCAGAAACTTCTTTGTGATGAGTGCATTCTACTCACAGTGTTGAAGCTTGCTTTTGATAGAGCAGTTTTGAAACACTCTTTTGGTAGAATCTGCAAGTGGATATTTGGAGCGCTTTGAGGCCTATGCTGGAAAAGGAAATGTCTTCACATAAAAACTAGACAGAAGCATTCCAGGAAACCTCTGTATGATAAGTGCATTCAACTCACAGACTTGAACGTTCCTTTTGATAGAACTCTTTTGAAACACTCCTTTTGTAGAATTTGCAAGTGTTTATTTGGAGCGCTTTGAGGCCTCAGCTGGAAAAGGAAATATCTTCACGTAAGAACTAGACAGAAGCATTCTCAGAAACTTCTTTCCGATGAGTGCATTCAACACACAGACTTGAACCTTGCTTTTGAAAGAGCAGCTTTGAAACACTCTTTTCGTAGAATCTGCAAGTGGATATTTGGAGCGCTTTGAGGCCTATGCTGGGAAATGAAATCTCTTCACCTAAAAACTAGACAGAAGCATTCTGAGAAACTTCTGTGTGATGAGTGCATTCAACTCACAGACTTGAACGTTCCCTTTGATAGAACAGTTTTGAAACACTCCTTTTGTAGAATCTGCAAGTGTTTATTCGGAGCACCTTGAGGCCTATGCTGGAAAAGGAAATATCTTCACATAAAAACTGAACAGAAGCATTCTGAGAAACTTCTTTGTGTTGAGTGCATTCAACTCACAGACTTGAACTTACCTACAGAAAGAGCAGTTTTGAAACACTCTTTTGGTAAAATCTGCAACTGGTTATTTGGAGCACTTCGAGGCCTGTGCTGGGATATGGAATATCTTCACCTAAAAACTACAGAGAAGCATTCTTAGAAAGTTCTTCATGATGCATTCATTTAACTCACAGAGTGGAACCTTCCTTTTGATAGAACAGATTTGAAACACTCTTTTTGTAGAATCTGCAAGAAGATATTTGGAGTGTTTTGAGGCCTATGCTGGAAATGGAAATATCTTCACATAAAAACTAGACAGAAGCATTCTCAGAAACTTCTGTGTGATGAGTGCATTCAACTCAGAGACTTGAACGTTCCTCTCAAAAGAGCAGTTTTGAAACACTCCTTTTGTAGAATCTGCAAGTGTTTATTTGGAGCTCTTTGAGGCCTATGTTGGAAAAAGAAATATCTTCACATAAAAACTGGACAGAAGCATTCTCAGAAACTTCTTTGTGATGAGTGCATTCTACTCACAGTGTTGAAGCTTGCTTTTGATAGAGCAGTTTTGAAACACTCTTTTGGTAGAATCTGCAAGTGGATATTTGGAGCGCTTTGAGGCCTATGCTGGAAAAGGAAATGTCTTCACATAAAAACTAGACAGAAGCATTCCAGGAAACTTCTGTATGATAAGTGCATTCAACTCACAGACTTGAACGTTCCTTTTGATAGAACTCTTTTGAAACACTCCTTTTGTAGAATTTGCAAGTGTTTATTTGGAGCGCTTTGAGGCCTCAGCTGGAAAAGGAAATATCTTCACGTAAGAACTAGACAGAAGCATTCTCAGAAACTTCTTTCCGATGAGTGCATTCAACACACAGACTTGAACCTTGCTTTTGAAAGAGCAGCTTTGAAACACTCTTTTCGTAGAATCTGCAAGTGGATATTTGGAGCGCTTTGAGGCCTATGCTGGGAAATGAAATCTCTTCACCTAAAAACTAGACAGAAGCATTCTGAGAAACTTCTGTGTGATGAGTGCATTCAACTCACAGACTTGAACGTTCCCTTTGATAGAACAGTTTTGAAACACTCCTTTTGTAGAATCTGCAAGTGTTTATTCGGAGCACCTTGAGGCCTATGTTGGAAAAGGAAATATCTTCACATAAAAACTAGAGAGAAGGATTCTCAGAAACTTCTTTGTGATGAGTTCATTCAACTCACAGTGTTGAACCTACCAATTGATAGAGAAGTTTGGAAACACTCTTTTTGTAGAATCTGCAAGGGGATATTTGGAGCCGTTTGAGGCCTATGCTGGAAAAGGAAATATCTTCACATAAAAACTGAACAGAAGCATTCTCAGAAACTTCTTTGTGTTGAGTGCATTCAACTCGCAGACTTGAACTTACCTATAGAAAGAGCAGTTTTGAAACACTCCTTTTGTAGAATCTGCAAGTGTTTATTTGGAGCACTTTGAGGCCTATGTTGGAAAAGGAAAGATCTTCATATAGAAACTAGACGGAAGCATTCTCAGAAACTTCTTTGTGATGAGTGCATTCAACTCAGAGAATTGAAGCTTCCTTTCGAAAGAGCAGTTTGGAAACACTCTTCTTATAGAATCTGCAAGTGGATATTTGGAGCGCTTTGTGGCCTATGCTGGGAAATGAAATCTCTTCACCTAAAAACTAGACGGAAGCATTCTGAGAATCTTCTTTGTGATGAGTGCATTCAACTCACAGACTTCAACGTTCCTTTTGATAGAACAGTTTTGAAACACTCCTTTTGTAGAATCTGCAAGTGTTTATTCGGAGCACCTTGAGGCCTATGTTGGAAAAGGAAATATCTTCACATAAAAACTAGAGAGAAGGATTCTCAGAAACTTCTTTGTGATGAGTTCATTCAACTCACAGAGTTGAACCTACCAATTGATAGAGAAGTTTGGAAACACTCTTTTTGTAGAATCTGCAAGTGGATATTTGGAGCCGTTTGAGGCCTATGCTGGAAAAGGAAATATCTTCACATAAAAACTGAACAGAAGCATTCTCAGAAACTTCTTTGTGTTGAGTGCATTCAACTCACAGACTTGAACTTACCTATAGAAAGAGCAGTTTTGAAACACTCTTTTGGTAAAATCTGCAAGTGGTTATTTGGAGCACTTCGAGGCCTGTGCTGGGATATGGAATATCTTCACCTAAAAACTACAGAGAAGCATTCTCAGAAAGTTCTTCAGGATGCATTCATTCAACTCACAGAGTTGAACCTTCCTTTTGATAGAAGAGTTTTGAAACACTCTTTTTGTAGAATCTGCAAGAGGATATTTGGAGCGTTTTGAGGCCTATGCTGGAAAAGGAAATATCTTCACATAAAAACTGAACAGAAGCATTCTGAGAAACTTCTTTGTGTTGAGTGCATTCAACTCACAGACTTGAACTTACCTACAGAAAGAGCAGTTTTGAAACACTCTTTTGGTAAAATCTGCAAGTGGTTATTTGGAGCACTTCGAGGCCTGTGCTGGGATATGGAATATCTTCACCTAAAAACTACAGAGAAGCATTCTTAGAAAGTTCTTCATGATGCATTCATTTAACTCACAGAGTGGAACCTTCCTTTTGATAGAACAGATTTGAAACACTCTTTTTGTAGAATCTGCAAGAAGATATTTGGAGTGTTTTGAGGCCTATGCTGGAAATGGAAATATCTTCACATAAAAACTAGACAGAAGCATTCTCAGAAACTTCTGTGTGATGAGTGCATTCAACTCAGAGACTTGAACGTTCCTCTCAAAAGAGCAGTTTTGAAACACTCCTTTTGTAGAATCTGCAAGTGTTTATTTGGAGCTCTTTGAGGCCTATGTTGGAAAAAGAAATATCTTCACATAAAAACTGGACAGAAGCATTCTCAGAAACTTCTTTGTGATGAGTGCATTCTACTCACAGTGTTGAAGCTTGCTTTTGATAGAGCAGTTTTGAAACACTCTTTTGGTAGAATCTGCAAGTGGATATTTGGAGCGCTTTGAGGCCTATGCTGGAAAAGGAAATGTCTTCACATAAAAACTAGACAGAAGCATTCCAGGAAACTTCTGTATGATAAGTGCATTCAACTCACAGACTTGAACGTTCCTTTTGATAGAACTCTTTTGAAACACTCCTTTTGTAGAATTTGCAAGTGTTTATTTGGAGCGCTTTGAGGCCTCAGCTGGAAAAGGAAATATCTTCACGTAAGAACTAGACAGAAGCATTCTCAGAAACTTCTTTCCGATGAGTGCATTCAACACACAGACTTGAACCTTGCTTTTGAAAGAGCAGCTTTGAAACACTCTTTTCGTAGAATCTGCAAGTGGATATTTGGAGCGCTTTGAGGCCTATGCTGGGAAATGAAATCTCTTCACCTAAAAACTAGACAGAAGCATTCTGAGAAACTTCTGTGTGATGAGTGCATTCAACTCACAGACTTGAACGTTCCCTTTGATAGAACAGTTTTGAAACACTCCTTTTGTAGAATCTGCAAGTGTTTATTCGGAGCACCTTGAGGCCTATGTTGGAAAAGGAAATATCTTCACATAAAAACTAGAGAGAAGGATTCTCAGAAACTTCTTTGTGATGAGTTCATTCAACTCACAGTGTTGAACCTACCAATTGATAGAGAAGTTTGGAAACACTCTTTTTGTAGAATCTGCAAGGGGATATTTGGAGCCGTTTGAGGCCTATGCTGGAAAAGGAAATATCTTCACATAAAAACTGAACAGAAGCATTCTCAGAAACTTCTTTGTGTTGAGTGCATTCAACTCACAGACTTGAACTTACCTATAGAAAGAGCAGTTTTGAAACACTCTTTTGGTAAAATCTGCAAGTGGTTATTTGGAGCACTTCGAGGCCTGTGCTGGGATATGGAATATCTTCACCTAAAAACTACAGAGAAGCATTCTCAGAAAGTTCTTCAGGATGCATTCATTCAACTCACAGAGTTGAACCTTCCTTTTGATAGAAGAGTTTTGAAACACTCTTTTTGTAGAATCTGCAAGAGGATATTTGGAGCGTTTTGAGGCCTATGCTGGAAAAGGAAATATCTTCACATAAAAACTAGACAGAAGCATTCTCAGAAACTTCTGTGTGATGAGTGCATTGAACTCACAGACTTGAACGATCCTCTCAAAAGAGCAGTTTTGAAACACTCCTTTTGTAGAATCTGCAAGTGTTTATTTGGAGCTCTTTGAGGCCTATGTTGGAAAAAGAAATATCTTCACATAAAAACTGGACAGAAGCATTCTCAGAAACTTCTTTGTGATGAGTGCATTCTACTCACAGTGTTGAAGCTTGCTTTTGATAGAGCAGTTTTGAAACACTCTTTTGGTAGAATCTGCAAGTGGATATTTGGAGCGCTTTGAGGCCTATGCTGGAAAAGGAAATGTCTTCACATAAAAACTAGACAGAAGCATTCCAGGAAACCTCTGTATGATAAGTGCATTCAACTCACAGACTTGAACGTTCCTTTTGATAGAACTCTTTTGAAACACTCCTTTTGTAGAATTTGCAAGTGTTTATTTGGAGCGCTTTGAGGCCTCAGCTGGAAAAGGAAATATCTTCACGTAAGAACTAGACAGAAGCATTCTCAGAAACTTCTTTCCGATGAGTGCATTCAACACACAGACTTGAACCTTGCTTTTGAAAGAGCAGCTTTGAAACACTCTTTTCGTAGAATCTGCAAGTGGATATTTGGAGCGCTTTGAGGCCTATGCTGGGAAATGAAATCTCTTCACCTAAAAACTAGACAGAAGCATTCTGAGAAACTTCTGTGTGATGAGTGCATTCAACTCACAGACTTGAACGTTCCCTTTGATAGAACAGTTTTGAAACACTCCTTTTGTAGAATCTGCAAGTGTTTATTCGGAGCACCTTGAGGCCTATGCTGGAAAAGGAAATATCTTCACATAAAAACTGAACAGAAGCATTCTGAGAAACTTCTTTGTGTTGAGTGCATTCAACTCACAGACTTGAACTTACCTACAGAAAGAGCAGTTTTGAAACACTCTTTTGGTAAAATCTGCAACTGGTTATTTGGAGCACTTCGAGGCCTGTGCTGGGATATGGAATATCTTCACCTAAAAACTACAGAGAAGCATTCTTAGAAAGTTCTTCATGATGCATTCATTTAACTCACAGAGTGGAACCTTCCTTTTGATAGAACAGATTTGAAACACTCTTTTTGTAGAATCTGCAAGAAGATATTTGGAGTGTTTTGAGGCCTATGCTGGAAATGGAAATATCTTCACATAAAAACTAGACAGAAGCATTCTCAGAAACTTCTGTGTGATGAGTGCATTCAACTCAGAGACTTGAACGTTCCTCTCAAAAGAGCAGTTTTGAAACACTCCTTTTGTAGAATCTGCAAGTGTTTATTTGGAGCTCTTTGAGGCCTATGTTGGAAAAAGAAATATCTTCACATAAAAACTGGACAGAAGCATTCTCAGAAACTTCTTTGTGATGAGTGCATTCTACTCACAGTGTTGAAGCTTGCTTTTGATAGAGCAGTTTTGAAACACTCTTTTGGTAGAATCTGCAAGTGGATATTTGGAGCGCTTTGAGGCCTATGCTGGAAAAGGAAATGTCTTCACATAAAAACTAGACAGAAGCATTCCAGGAAACTTCTGTATGATAAGTGCATTCAACTCACAGACTTGAACGTTCCTTTTGATAGAACTCTTTTGAAACACTCCTTTTGTAGAATTTGCAAGTGTTTATTTGGAGCGCTTTGAGGCCTCAGCTGGAAAAGGAAATATCTTCACGTAAGAACTAGACAGAAGCATTCTCAGAAACTTCTTTCCGATGAGTGCATTCAACACACAGACTTGAACCTTGCTTTTGAAAGAGCAGCTTTGAAACACTCTTTTCGTAGAATCTGCAAGTGGATATTTGGAGCGCTTTGAGGCCTATGCTGGGAAATGAAATCTCTTCACCTAAAAACTAGACAGAAGCATTCTGAGAAACTTCTGTGTGATGAGTGCATTCAACTCACAGACTTGAACGTTCCCTTTGATAGAACAGTTTTGAAACACTCCTTTTGTAGAATCTGCAAGTGTTTATTCGGAGCACCTTGAGGCCTATGTTGGAAAAGGAAATATCTTCACATAAAAACTAGAGAGAAGGATTCTCAGAAACTTCTTTGTGATGAGTTCATTCAACTCACAGTGTTGAACCTACCAATTGATAGAGAAGTTTGGAAACACTCTTTTTGTAGAATCTGCAAGGGGATATTTGGAGCCGTTTGAGGCCTATGCTGGAAAAGGAAATATCTTCACATAAAAACTGAACAGAAGCATTCTCAGAAACTTCTTTGTGTTGAGTGCATTCAACTCGCAGACTTGAACTTACCTATAGAAAGAGCAGTTTTGAAACACTCCTTTTGTAGAATCTGCAAGTGTTTATTTGGAGCACTTTGAGGCCTATGTTGGAAAAGGAAAGATCTTCATATAGAAACTAGACGGAAGCATTCTCAGAAACTTCTTTGTGATGAGTGCATTCAACTCAGAGAATTGAAGCTTCCTTTCGAAAGAGCAGTTTGGAAACACTCTTCTTATAGAATCTGCAAGTGGATATTTGGAGCGCTTTGTGGCCTATGCTGGGAAATGAAATCTCTTCACCTAAAAACTAGACGGAAGCATTCTGAGAATCTTCTTTGTGATGAGTGCATTCAACTCACAGACTTCAACGTTCCTTTTGATAGAACAGTTTTGAAACACTCCTTTTGTAGAATCTGCAAGTGTTTATTCGGAGCACCTTGAGGCCTATGTTGGAAAAGGAAATATCTTCACATAAAAACTAGAGAGAAGGATTCTCAGAAACTTCTTTGTGATGAGTTCATTCAACTCACAGAGTTGAACCTACCAATTGATAGAGAAGTTTGGAAACACTCTTTTTGTAGAATCTGCAAGTGGATATTTGGAGCCGTTTGAGGCCTATGCTGGAAAAGGAAATATCTTCACATAAAAACTGAACAGAAGCATTCTCAGAAACTTCTTTGTGTTGAGTGCATTCAACTCACAGACTTGAACTTACCTATAGAAAGAGCAGTTTTGAAACACTCTTTTGGTAAAATCTGCAAGTGGTTATTTGGAGCACTTCGAGGCCTGTGCTGGGATATGGAATATCTTCACCTAAAAACTACAGAGAAGCATTCTCAGAAAGTTCTTCAGGATGCATTCATTCAACTCACAGAGTTGAACCTTCCTTTTGATAGAAGAGTTTTGAAACACTCTTTTTGTAGAATCTGCAAGAGGATATTTGGAGCGTTTTGAGGCCTATGCTGGAAAAGGAAATATCTTCACATAAAAACTGAACAGAAGCATTCTGAGAAACTTCTTTGTGTTGAGTGCATTCAACTCACAGACTTGAACTTACCTACAGAAAGAGCAGTTTTGAAACACTCTTTTGGTAAAATCTGCAAGTGGTTATTTGGAGCACTTCGAGGCCTGTGCTGGGATATGGAATATCTTCACCTAAAAACTACAGAGAAGCATTCTTAGAAAGTTCTTCATGATGCATTCATTTAACTCACAGAGTGGAACCTTCCTTTTGATAGAACAGATTTGAAACACTCTTTTTGTAGAATCTGCAAGAAGATATTTGGAGTGTTTTGAGGCCTATGCTGGAAATGGAAATATCTTCACATAAAAACTAGACAGAAGCATTCTCAGAAACTTCTGTGTGATGAGTGCATTCAACTCAGAGACTTGAACGTTCCTCTCAAAAGAGCAGTTTTGAAACACTCCTTTTGTAGAATCTGCAAGTGTTTATTTGGAGCTCTTTGAGGCCTATGTTGGAAAAAGAAATATCTTCACATAAAAACTGGACAGAAGCATTCTCAGAAACTTCTTTGTGATGAGTGCATTCTACTCACAGTGTTGAAGCTTGCTTTTGATAGAGCAGTTTTGAAACACTCTTTTGGTAGAATCTGCAAGTGGATATTTGGAGCGCTTTGAGGCCTATGCTGGAAAAGGAAATGTCTTCACATAAAAACTAGACAGAAGCATTCCAGGAAACTTCTGTATGATAAGTGCATTCAACTCACAGACTTGAACGTTCCTTTTGATAGAACTCTTTTGAAACACTCCTTTTGTAGAATTTGCAAGTGTTTATTTGGAGCGCTTTGAGGCCTCAGCTGGAAAAGGAAATATCTTCACGTAAGAACTAGACAGAAGCATTCTCAGAAACTTCTTTCCGATGAGTGCATTCAACACACAGACTTGAACCTTGCTTTTGAAAGAGCAGCTTTGAAACACTCTTTTCGTAGAATCTGCAAGTGGATATTTGGAGCGCTTTGAGGCCTATGCTGGGAAATGAAATCTCTTCACCTAAAAACTAGACAGAAGCATTCTGAGAAACTTCTGTGTGATGAGTGCATTCAACTCACAGACTTGAACGTTCCCTTTGATAGAACAGTTTTGAAACACTCCTTTTGTAGAATCTGCAAGTGTTTATTCGGAGCACCTTGAGGCCTATGTTGGAAAAGGAAATATCTTCACATAAAAACTAGAGAGAAGGATTCTCAGAAACTTCTTTGTGATGAGTTCATTCAACTCACAGTGTTGAACCTACCAATTGATAGAGAAGTTTGGAAACACTCTTTTTGTAGAATCTGCAAGGGGATATTTGGAGCCGTTTGAGGCCTATGCTGGAAAAGGAAATATCTTCACATAAAAACTGAACAGAAGCATTCTCAGAAACTTCTTTGTGTTGAGTGCATTCAACTCGCAGACTTGAACTTACCTATAGAAAGAGCAGTTTTGAAACACTCCTTTTGTAGAATCTGCAAGTGTTTATTTGGAGCACTTTGAGGCCTATGTTGGAAAAGGAAAGATCTTCATATAGAAACTAGACGGAAGCATTCTCAGAAACTTCTTTGTGATGAGTGCATTCAACTCAGAGAATTGAAGCTTCCTTTCGAAAGAGCAGTTTGGAAACACTCTTCTTATAGAATCTGCAAGTGGATATTTGGAGCGCTTTGTGGCCTATGCTGGGAAATGAAATCTCTTCACCTAAAAACTAGACGGAAGCATTCTGAGAATCTTCTTTGTGATGAGTGCATTCAACTCACAGACTTCAACGTTCCTTTTGATAGAACAGTTTTGAAACACTCCTTTTGTAGAATCTGCAAGTGTTTCTTCGGAGCACCTTGAGGCCTATGTTGGAAAAGGAAATATCTTCACATAAAAACTAGAGAGAAGGATTCTCAGAAACTTCTTTGTGATGAGTTCATTCAACTCACAGAGTTGAACCTACCAATTGATAGAGAAGTTTGGAAACACTCTTTTTGTAGAATCTGCAAGTGGATATTTGGAGCCGTTTGAGGCCTATGCTGGAAAAGGAAATATCTTCACATAAAAACTGAACAGAAGCATTCTCAGAAACTTCTTTGTGTTGAGTGCATTCAACTCACAGACTTGAACTTACCTATAGAAAGAGCAGTTTTGAAACACTCTTTTGGTAAAATCTGCAAGTGGTTATTTGGAGCACTTCGAGGCCTGTGCTGGGATATGGAATATCTTCACCTAAAAACTACAGAGAAGCATTCTCAGAAAGTTCTTCAGGATGCATTCATTCAACTCACAGAGTTGAACCTTCCTTTTGATAGAAGAGTTTTGAAACACTCTTTTTGTAGAATCTGCAAGAGGATATTTGGAGCGTTTTGAGGCCTATGCTGGAAAAGGAAATATCTTCACATAAAAACTAGACAGAAGCATTCTCAGAAACTTCTGTGTGATGAGTGCATTCAACTCACAGACTTGAACGTTCCTCTCGAAAGAGCAGTTTTGAAACACTCCTTTTGTAGAATCTGCAAGTGTTTATTTGGAGCCCTTTGAGGCCTATGTTGGAAAAGGAAATATCTTCACATAAAAACTAGACAGAAGCATTCTCAGAAACTTCTTTGTGATGAGTGCACTCTACTCACAGTGTTGAAGCTTGCTTTTGATAGAGCAGTTTTGAAACACTCTTTTGGTAGAATCTGCAAGTGGATACTTGGAGCGCTTTGAGGCCTATGCTGGAAAAGGTAATGTCTTCACATAAAAACTAGACAGAAGCATTCCAGGAAACTTCTGTATGATAAGTGCATTCAACTCACAGACTTGAACGTTCCTTTTGATAGAACTCTTTTGAAACACTCCTTTTGTAGAATTTGCAAGTGTTTATTGGGAGCGCTTTGAGGCCTCAGCTGGAAAAGGAAATATCTTCACGTAAGAACTAGACAGAAGCATTCTCAGAAACTTCTTTCCGATGAGTGCATTCAACACACAGACTTGAACCTTGCTTTTGAAAGAGCAGCTTTGAAACACTCTTTTCGTAGAATCTGCAAGTGGATATTTGGAGCGCTTTGAGGCCTATGCTGGGAAATGAAATCTCTTCACCTAAAAACTAGACAGAAGCATTCTGAGAAACTTCTGTGTGATGAGTGCATTCAACTCACAGACTTGAACGTTCCCTTTGATAGAACAGTTTTGAAACACTCCTTTTGTAGAATCTGCAAGTGTTTATTCGGAGCACCTTGAGGCCTATGCTGGAAAAGGAAATATCTTCACATAAAAACTGAACAGAAGCATTCTGAGAAACTTCTTTGTGTTGAGTGCATTCAACTCACAGACTTGAACTTACCTACAGAAAGAGCAGTTTTGAAACACTCTTTTGGTAAAATCTGCAAGTGGTTATTTGGAGCACTTCGAGGCCTGTGCTGGGATATGGAATATCTTCACCTAAAAACTACAGAGAAGCATTCTTAGAAAGTTCTTCATGATGCATTCATTTAACTCACAGAGTGGAACCTTCCTTTTGATAGAACAGATTTGAAACACTCTTTTTGTAGAATCTGCAAGAAGATATTTGGAGTGTTTTGAGGCCTATGCTGGAAATGGAAATATCTTCACATAAAAACTAGACAGAAGCATTCTCAGAAACTTCTGTGTGATGAGTGCATTCAACTCAGAGACTTGAACGTTCCTCTCAAAAGAGCAGTTTTGAAACACTCCTTTTGTAGAATCTGCAAGTGTTTATTTGGAGCTCTTTGAGGCCTATGTTGGAAAAAGAAATATCTTCACATAAAAACTGGACAGAAGCATTCTCAGAAACTTCTTTGTGATGAGTGCATTCTACTCACAGTGTTGAAGCTTGCTTTTGATAGAGCAGTTTTAAAACACTCTTTTGGTAGAATCTGCAAGTGGATATTTGGAGCGCTTTGAGGCCTATGCTGGAAAAGGAAATGTCTTCACATAAAAACTAGACAGAAGCATTCCAGGAAACTTCTGTATGATAAGTGCATTCAACTCACAGACTTGAACGTTCCTTTTGATAGAACTCTTTTGAAACACTCCTTTTGTAGAATTTGCAAGTGTTTATTTGGAGCGCTTTGAGGCCTCAGCTGGAAAAGGAAATATCTTCACGTAAGAACTAGACAGAAGCATTCTCAGAAACTTCTTTCCGATGAGTGCATTCAACACACAGACTTGAACCTTGCTTTTGAAAGAGCAGCTTTGAAACACTCTTTTCGTAGAATCTGCAAGTGGATATTTGGAGCGCTTTGAGGCCTATGCTGGGAAATGAAATCTCTTCACCTAAAAACTAGACAGAAGCATTCTGAGAAACTTCTGTGTGATGAGTGCATTCAACTCACAGACTTGAACGTTCCCTTTGATAGAACCGTTTTGAAACACTCCTTTTGTAGAATCTGCAAGTGTTTATTCGGAGCACCTTGAGGCCTATGTTGGAAAAGGAAATATCTTCACATAAAAACTAGAGAGAAGGATTCTCAGAAACTTCTTTGTGATGAGTTCATTCAACTCACAGTGTTGAACCTACCAATTGATAGAGAAGTTTGGAAACACTCTTTTTGTAGAATCTGCAAGGGGATATTTGGAGCCGTTTGAGGCCTATGCTGGAAAAGGAAATATCTTCACATAAAAACTGAACAGAAGCATTCTCAGAAACTTCTTTGTGTTGAGTGCATTCAACTCGCAGACTTGAACTTACCTATAGAAAGAGCAGTTTTGAAACACTCCTTTTGTAGAATCTGCAAGTGTTTATTTGGAGCACTTTGAGGCCTATGTTGGAAAAGGAAAGATCTTCATATAGAAACTAGACGGAAGCATTCTCAGAAACTTCTTTGTGATGAGTGCATTCAACTCAGAGAATTGAAGCTTCCTTTCGAAAGAGCAGTTTGGAAACACTCTTCTTATAGAATCTGCAAGTGGATATTTGGAGCGCTTTGTGGCCTATGCTGGGAAATGAAATCTCTTCACCTAAAAACTAGACGGAAGCATTCTGAGAATCTTCTTTGTGATGAGTGCATTCAACTCACAGACTTCAACGTTCCTTTTGATAGAACAGTTTTGAAACACTCCTTTTGTAGAATCTGCAAGTGTTTCTTCGGAGCACCTTGAGGCCTATGTTGGAAAAGGAAATATCTTCACATAAAAACTAGAGAGAAGGATTCTCAGAAACTTCTTTGTGATGAGTTCATTCAACTCACAGAGTTGAACCTACCAATTGATAGAGAAGTTTGGAAACACTCTTTTTGTAGAATCTGCAAGTGGATATTTGGAGCCGTTTGAGGCCTATGCTGGAAAAGGAAATATCTTCACATAAAAACTGAACAGAAGCATTCTCAGAAACTTCTTTGTGTTGAGTGCATTCAACTCACAGACTTGAACTTACCTATAGAAAGAGCAGTTTTGAAACACTCTTTTGGTAAAATCTGCAAGTGGTTATTTGGAGCACTTCGAGGCCTGTGCTGGGATATGGAATATCTTCACCTAAAAACTACAGAGAAGCATTCTCAGAAAGTTCTTCAGGATGCATTCATTCAACTCACAGAGTTGAACCTTCCTTTTGATAGAAGAGTTTTGAAACACTCTTTTTGTAGAATCTGCAAGAGGATATTTGGAGCGTTTTGAGGCCTATGCTGGAAAAGGAAATATCTTCACATAAAAACTAGACAGAAGCATTCTCAGAAACTTCTGTGTGATGAGTGCATTCAACTCACAGACTTGAACGTTCCTCTCGAAAGAGCAGTTTTGAAACACTCCTTTTGTAGAATCTGCAAGTGTTTATTTGGAGCCCTTTGAGGCCTATGTTGGAAAAGGAAATATCTTCACATAAAAACTAGACAGAAGCATTCTCAGAAACTTCTTTGTGATGAGTGCACTCTACTCACAGTGTTGAAGCTTGCTTTTGATAGAGCAGTTTTGAAACACTCTTTTGGTAGAATCTGCAAGTGGATACTTGGAGCGCTTTGAGGCCTATGCTGGAAAAGGTAATGTCTTCACATAAAAACTAGACAGAAGCATTCCAGGAAACTTCTGTATGATAAGTGCATTCAACTCACAGACTTGAACGTTCCTTTTGATAGAACTCTTTTGAAACACTCCTTTTGTAGAATTTGCAAGTGTTTATTGGGAGCGCTTTGAGGCCTCAGCTGGAAAAGGAAATATCTTCACGTAAGAACTAGACAGAAGCATTCTCAGAAACTTCTTTCCGATGAGTGCATTCAACACACAGACTTGAACCTTGCTTTTGAAAGAGCAGCTTTGAAACACTCTTTTCGTAGAATCTGCAAGTGGATATTTGGAGCGCTTTGAGGCCTATGCTGGGAAATGAAATCTCTTCACCTAAAAACTAGACAGAAGCATTCTGAGAAACTTCTGTGTGATGAGTGCATTCAACTCACAGACTTGAACGTTCCCTTTGATAGAACAGTTTTGAAACACTCCTTTTGTAGAATCTGCAAGTGTTTATTCGGAGCACCTTGAGGCCTATGCTGGAAAAGGAAATATCTTCACATAAAAACTGAACAGAAGCATTCTGAGAAACTTCTTTGTGTTGAGTGCATTCAACTCACAGACTTGAACTTACCTACAGAAAGAGCAGTTTTGAAACACTCTTTTGGTAAAATCTGCAAGTGGTTATTTGGAGCACTTCGAGGCCTGTGCTGGGATATGGAATATCTTCACCTAAAAACTACAGAGAAGCATTCTTAGAAAGTTCTTCATGATGCATTCATTTAACTCACAGAGTGGAACCTTCCTTTTGATAGAACAGATTTGAAACACTCTTTTTGTAGAATCTGCAAGAAGATATTTGGAGTGTTTTGAGGCCTATGCTGGAAATGGAAATATCTTCACATAAAAACTAGACAGAAGCATTCTCAGAAACTTCTGTGTGATGAGTGCATTCAACTCAGAGACTTGAACGTTCCTCTCAAAAGAGCAGTTTTGAAACACTCCTTTTGTAGAATCTGCAAGTGTTTATTTGGAGCTCTTTGAGGCCTATGTTGGAAAAAGAAATATCTTCACATAAAAACTGGACAGAAGCATTCTCAGAAACTTCTTTGTGATGAGTGCATTCTACTCACAGTGTTGAAGCTTGCTTTTGATAGAGCAGTTTTAAAACACTCTTTTGGTAGAATCTGCAAGTGGATATTTGGAGCGCTTTGAGGCCTATGCTGGAAAAGGAAATGTCTTCACATAAAAACTAGACAGAAGCATTCCAGGAAACTTCTGTATGATAAGTGCATTCAACTCACAGACTTGAACGTTCCTTTTGATAGAACTCTTTTGAAACACTCCTTTTGTAGAATTTGCAAGTGTTTATTTGGAGCGCTTTGAGGCCTCAGCTGGAAAAGGAAATATCTTCACGTAAGAACTAGACAGAAGCATTCTCAGAAACTTCTTTCCGATGAGTGCATTCAACACACAGACTTGAACCTTGCTTTTGAAAGAGCAGCTTTGAAACACTCTTTTCGTAGAATCTGCAAGTGGATATTTGGAGCGCTTTGAGGCCTATGCTGGGAAATGAAATCTCTTCACCTAAAAACTAGACAGAAGCATTCTGAGAAACTTCTGTGTGATGAGTGCATTCAACTCACAGACTTGAACGTTCCCTTTGATAGAACCGTTTTGAAACACTCCTTTTGTAGAATCTGCAAGTGTTTATTCGGAGCACCTTGAGGCCTATGTTGGAAAAGGAAATATCTTCACATAAAAACTAGAGAGAAGGATTCTCAGAAACTTCTTTGTGATGAGTTCATTCAACTCACAGTGTTGAACCTACCAATTGATAGAGAAGTTTGGAAACACTCTTTTTGTAGAATCTGCAAGGGGATATTTGGAGCCGTTTGAGGCCTATGCTGGAAAAGGAAATATCTTCACATAAAAACTGAACAGAAGCATTCTCAGAAACTTCTTTGTGTTGAGTGCATTCAACTCGCAGACTTGAACTTACCTATAGAAAGAGCAGTTTTGAAACACTCCTTTTGTAGAATCTGCAAGTGTTTATTTGGAGCACTTTGAGGCCTATGTTGGAAAAGGAAAGATCTTCATATAGAAACTAGACGGAAGCATTCTCAGAAACTTCTTTGTGATGAGTGCATTCAACTCAGAGAATTGAAGCTTCCTTTCGAAAGAGCAGTTTGGAAACACTCTTCTTATAGAATCTGCAAGTGGATATTTGGAGCGCTTTGTGGCCTATGCTGGGAAATGAAATCTCTTCACCTAAAAACTAGACGGAAGCATTCTGAGAATCTTCTTTGTGATGAGTGCATTCAACTCACAGACTTCAACGTTCCTTTTGATAGAACAGTTTTGAAACACTCCTTTTGTAGAATCTGCAAGTGTTTATTCGGAGCACCTTGAGGCCTATGTTGGAAAAGGAAATATCTTCACATAAAAACTAGAGAGAAGGATTCTCAGAAACTTCTTTGTGATGAGTTCATTCAACTCACAGAGTTGAACCTACCAATTGATAGAGAAGTTTGGAAACACTCTTTTGTACAATCTGCAAGTGGATATTTGGAGCCGTTTGAGGCCTATGCTGGAAAAGGAAATATCTTCACATAAAAACTGAACAGAAGCATTCTCAGAAACTTCTTTGTGTTGAGTGCATTCAACTCACAGACTTGAACTTACCTATAGAAAGAGCAGTTTTGAAACACTCTTTTGGTAAAATCTGCAAGTGGTTATTTGGAGCACTTCGAGGCCTGTGCTGGGATATGGAATATCTTCACCTAAAAACTACAGAGAAGCATTCTCAGAAAGTTCTTCAGGATGCATTCATTCAACTCACAGAGTTGAACCTTCCTTTTGATAGAAGAGTTTTGAAACACTCTTTTTGTAGAATCTGCAAGAGGATATTTGGAGCGTTTTGAGGCCTATGCTGGAAAAGGAAATATCTTCACATAAAAACTAGACAGAAGCATTCTCAGAAACTTCTGTGTGATGAGTGCATTCAACTCACAGACTTGAACGTTCCTCTCGAAAGAGCAGTTTTGAAACACTCCTTTTGTAGAATCTGCAAGTGTTTATTTGGAGCCCTTTGAGGCCTATGTTGGAAAAGGAAATATCTTCACATAAAAACTAGACAGAAGCATTCTCAGAAACTTCTTTGTGATGAGTGCACTCTACTCACAGTGTTGAAGCTTGCTTTTGATAGAGCAGTTTTGAAACACTCTTTTGGTAGAATCTGCAAGTGGATACTTGGAGCGCTTTGAGGCCTATGCTGGAAAAGGTAATGTCTTCACATAAAAACTAGACAGAAGCATTCCAGGAAACTTCTGTATGATAAGTGCATTCAACTCACAGACTTGAACGTTCCTTTTGATAGAACTCTTTTGAAACACTCCTTTTGTAGAATTTGCAAGTGTTTATTGGGAGCGCTTTGAGGCCTCAGCTGGAAAAGGAAATATCTTCACGTAAGAACTAGACAGAAGCATTCTCAGAAACTTCTTTCCGATGAGTGCATTCAACACACAGACTTGAACCTTGCTTTTGAAAGAGCAGCTTTGAAACACTCTTTTCGTAGAATCTGCAAGTGGATATTTGGAGCGCTTTGAGGCCTATGCTGGGAAATGAAATCTCTTCACCTAAAAACTAGACAGAAGCATTCTGAGAAACTTCTGTGTGATGAGTGCATTCAACTCACAGACTTGAACGTTCCCTTTGATAGAACAGTTTTGAAACACTCCTTTTGTAGAATCTGCAAGTGTTTATTCGGAGCACCTTGAGGCCTATGCTGGAAAAGGAAATATCTTCACATAAAAACTGAACAGAAGCATTCTGAGAAACTTCTTTGTGTTGAGTGCATTCAACTCACAGACTTGAACTTACCTACAGAAAGAGCAGTTTTGAAACACTCTTTTGGTAAAATCTGCAAGTGGTTATTTGGAGCACTTCGAGGCCTGTGCTGGGATATGGAATATCTTCACCTAAAAACTACAGAGAAGCATTCTTAGAAAGTTCTTCATGATGCATTCATTTAACTCACAGAGTGGAACCTTCCTTTTGATAGAACAGATTTGAAACACTCTTTTTGTAGAATCTGCAAGAAGATATTTGGAGTGTTTTGAGGCCTATGCTGGAAATGGAAATATCTTCACATAAAAACTAGACAGAAGCATTCTCAGAAACTTCTGTGTGATGAGTGCATTCAACTCAGAGACTTGAACGTTCCTCTCAAAAGAGCAGTTTTGAAACACTCCTTTTGTAGAATCTGCAAGTGTTTATTTGGAGCTCTTTGAGGCCTATGTTGGAAAAAGAAATATCTTCACATAAAAACTGGACAGAAGCATTCTCAGAAACTTCTTTGTGATGAGTGCATTCTACTCACAGTGTTGAAGCTTGCTTTTGATAGAGCAGTTTTGAAACACTCTTTTGGTAGAATCTGCAAGTGGATATTTGGAGCGCTTTGAGGCCTATGCTGGAAAAGGAAATGTCTTCACATAAAAACTAGACAGAAGCATTCCAGGAAACTTCTGTATGATAAGTGCATTCAACTCACAGACTTGAACGTTCCTTTTGATAGAACTCTTTTGAAACACTCCTTTTGTAGAATTTGCAAGTGTTTATTTGGAGCGCTTTGAGGCCTCAGCTGGAAAAGGAAATATCTTCACGTAAGAACTAGACAGAAGCATTCTCAGAAACTTCTTTCCGATGAGTGCATTCAACACACAGACTTGAACCTTGCTTTTGAAAGAGCAGCTTTGAAACACTCTTTTCGTAGAATCTGCAAGTGGATATTTGGAGCGCTTTGAGGCCTATGCTGGGAAATGAAATCTCTTCACCTAAAAACTAGACAGAAGCATTCTGAGAAACTTCTGTGTGATGAGTGCATTCAACTCACAGACTTGAACGTTCCCTTTGATAGAACAGTTTTGAAACACTCCTTTTGTAGAATCTGCAAGTGTTTATTCGGAGCACCTTGAGGCCTATGTTGGAAAAGGAAATATCTTCACATAAAAACTAGAGAGAAGGATTCTCAGAAACTTCTTTGTGATGAGTTCATTCAACTCACAGTGTTGAACCTACCAATTGATAGAGAAGTTTGGAAACACTCTTTTTGTAGAATCTGCAAGGGGATATTTGGAGCCGTTTGAGGCCTATGCTGGAAAAGGAAATATCTTCACATAAAAACTGAACAGAAGCATTCTCAGAAACTTCTTTGTGTTGAGTGCATTCAACTCGCAGACTTGAACTTACCTATAGAAAGAGCAGTTTTGAAACACTCCTTTTGTAGAATCTGCAAGTGTTTATTTGGAGCACTTTGAGGCCTATGTTGGAAAAGGAAAGATCTTCATATAGAAACTAGACGGAAGCATTCTCAGAAACTTCTTTGTGATGAGTGCATTCAACTCAGAGAATTGAAGCTTCCTTTCGAAAGAGCAGTTTGGAAACACTCTTCTTATAGAATCTGCAAGTGGATATTTGGAGCGCTTTGTGGCCTATGCTGGGAAATGAAATCTCTTCACCTAAAAACTAGACGGAAGCATTCTGAGAATCTTCTTTGTGATGAGTGCATTCAACTCACAGACTTCAACGTTCCTTTTGATAGAACAGTTTTGAAACACTCCTTTTGTAGAATCTGCAAGTGTTTATTCGGAGCACCTTGAGGCCTATGTTGGAAAAGGAAATATCTTCACATAAAAACTAGAGAGAAGGATTCTCAGAAACTTCTTTGTGATGAGTTCATTCAACTCACAGAGTTGAACCTACCAATTGATAGAGAAGTTTGGAAACACTCTTTTGTAGAATCTGCAAGTGGATATTTGGAGCCGTTTGAGGCCTATGCTGGAAAAGGAAATATCTTCACATAAAAACTGAACAGAAGCATTCTCAGAAACTTCTTTGTGTTGAGTGCATTCAACTCACAGACTTGAACTTACCTATAGAAAGAGCAGTTTTGAAACACTCTTTTGGTAAAATCTGCAAGTGGTTATTTGGAGCACTTCGAGGCCTGTGCTGGGATATGGAATATCTTCACCTAAAAACTACAGAGAAGCCTTCTCAGAAAGTTCTTCAGGATGCGTTCATTCAACTCACAGATTTGAACCTTCCTTTTGATAGAAGAGTTTTGAAACACTCTTTTTGTAGAATCTGCAAGAGGATATTTGGAGCGTTTTGAGGCCTATGCTGGAAAAGGAAATATCTTCACATAAAAACTAGACAGAAGCATTCTCAGAAACTTCTGTGTGATGAGTGCATTCAACTCACAGACTTGAACGTTCCTCTCGAAAGAGCAGTTTTGAAACACTCCTTTTGTAGAATCTGCAAGTGTTTATTTGGAGCCCTTTGAGGAATATGTTGGAAAAGGAAATATCTTCACATAAAAACTGGACAGAAGCATTCTCAGAAACTTCTTTGTGATGAGTGCACTCTACTCACAGTGTTGAAGCTTGCTTTTGATAGAGCAGTTTTGAAACACTCTTTTGGTAGAATCTGCAAGTGTATACTTGGAGCGCTTTGAGGCCTAGGCTGGAAAAGGAAATGTCTTCACATAAAAACTAGACAGAAGCATTCCAGGAAACTTCTGTATGATAAGTGCATTCAACTCACAGACTTGAACGTTCCTTTTGATAGAACTCTTTTGAAACACTCCTTTTGTAGAATTTGCAAGTGTTTATTTGGAGCGCTTTGAGGCCTCAGCTGGAAAAGGAAATATCTTCACGTAAGAACTAGACAGAAGCATTCTCAGAAACTTCTTTCTGATGAGTGCATTCAACACACAGACTTGAACCTTGCTTTTGAAAGAGCAGCTTTGAAACACTCTTTTCGTAGAATCTGCAAGTGGATATTTGGAGCGCTTTGAGGCCTATGCTGGGAAATGAAATCTCTTCACCTAAAAACTAGACAGAAGCATTCTGAGAAACTTCTGTGTGATGAGTGCATTCAACTCACAGACTTGAACGTTCCCTTTGATAGAACAGTTTTGAAACACTCCTTTTGTAGAATCTGCAAGTGTTTATTCCGAGCACCTTGAGGCCTATGCTGGAAAAGGAAATATCTTCACATAAAAACTGAACAGAAGCATTCTGAGAAACTTCTTTGTGTTGAGTGCATTCAACTCACAGACTTGAACTTACCTACAGAAAGAGCAGTTTTGAAACACTCTTTTGGTAAAATCTGCAAGTGGTTATTTGGAGCACTTCGAGGCCTGTGCTGGGATATGGAATATCTTCACCTAAAAACTACAGAGAAGCATTCTTAGAAAGTTCTTCATGATGCATTCATTTAACTCACAGAGTGGAACCTTCCTTTTGATAGAACAGATTTGAAACACTCTTTTTGTAGAATCTGCAAGAAGATATTTGGAGTGTTTTGAGGCCTATGCTGGAAATGGAAATATCTTCACATAAAAACTAGACAGAAGCATTCTCAGAAACTTCTGTGTGATGAGTGCATTCAACTCACAGACTTGAACGTTCCTCTCAAAAGAGCAGTTTTGAAACACTCCTTTTGTAGAATCTGCAAGTGTTTATTTGGAGCTCTTTGAGGCCTATGTTGGAAAAAGAAATATCTTCACATAAAAACTGGACAGAAGCATTCTCAGAAACTTCTTTGTGATGAGTGCATTCTACTCACAGTGTTGAAGCTTGCTTTTGATAGAGCAGTTTTGAAACACTCTTTTGGTAGAATCTGCAAGTGGATATTTGGAGCGCTTTGAGGCCTATGCTGGAAAAGGAAATGTCTTCACATAAAAACTAGACAGAAGCATTCCAGGAAACTTCTGTATGATAAGTGCATTCAACTCACAGACTTGAACGTTCCTTTTGATAGAACTCTTTTGAAACACTCCTTTTGTAGAATTTGCAAGTGTTTATTTGGAGCGCTTTGAGGCCTCAGCTGGAAAAGGAAATATCTTCACGTAAGAACTAGACAGAAGCATTCTCAGAAACTTCTTTCCGATGAGTGCATTCAACACACAGACTTGAACCTTGCTTTTGAAAGAGCAGCTTTGAAACACTCTTTTCGTAGAATCTGCAAGTGGATATTTGGAGCGCTTTGAGGCCTATGCTGGGAAATGAAATCTCTTCACCTAAAAACTAGACAGAAGCATTCTGAGAAACTTCTGTGTGATGAGTGCATTCAACTCACAGACTTGAACGTTCCCTTTGATAGAACAGTTTTGAAACACTCCTTTTGTAGAATCTGCAAGTGTTTATTCGGAGCACCTTGAGGCCTATGTTGGAAAAGGAAATATCTTCACATAAAAACTAGAGAGAAGGATTCTCAGAAACTTCTTTGTGATGAGTTCATTCAACTCACAGTGTTGAACCTACCAATTGATAGAGAAGTTTGGAAACACTCTTTTTGTAGAATCTGCAAGGGGATATTTGGAGCCGTTTGAGGCCTATGCTGGAAAAGGAAATATCTTCACATAAAAACTGAACAGAAGCATTCTCAGAAACTTCTTTGTGTTGAGTGCATTCAACTCGCAGACTTGAACTTACCTATAGAAAGAGCAGTTTTGAAACACTCCTTTTGTAGAATCTGCAAGTGTTTATTTGGAGCACTTTGAGGCCTATGTTGGAAAAGGAAAGATCTTCATATAGAAACTAGACGGAAGCATTCTCAGAAACTTCTTTGTGATGAGTGCATTCAACTCACAGAATTGAAGCTTCCTTTCGAAAGAGCAGTTTGGAAACACTCTTCTTATAGAATCTGCAAGTGGATATTTGGAGCGCTTTGTGGCCTATGCTGGGAAATGAAATCTCTTCACCTAAAAACTAGACGGAAGCATTCTGAGAATCTTCTTTGTGATGAGTGCATTCAACTCACAGACTTCAACGTTCCTTTTGATAGAACAGTTTTGAAACACTCCTTTTGTAGAATCTGCAAGTGTTTATTCGGAGCACCTTGAGGCCTATGTTGGAAAAGGAAATATCTTCACATAAAAACTAGAGAGAAGGATTCTCAGAAACTTCTTTGTGATGAGTTCATTCAACTCACAGAGTTGAACCTACCAATTGATAGAGAAGTTTGGAAACACTCTTTTTGTAGAATCTGCAAGTGGATATTTGGAGCCGTTTGAGGCCTATGCTGGAAAAGGAAATATCTTCACATAAAAACTGAACAGAAGCATTCTCAGAAACTTCTTTGTGTTGAGTGCATTCAACTCACAGACTTGAACTTACCTATAGAAAGAGCAGTTTTGAAACACTCTTTTGGTAAAATCTGCAAGTGGTTATTTGGAGCACTTCGAGGCCTGTGCTGGGATATGGAATATCTTCACCTAAAAACTACAGAGAAGCCTTCTCAGAAAGTTCTTCAGGATGCGTTCATTCAACTCACAGATTTGAACCTTCCTTTTGATAGAAGAGTTTTGAAACACTCTTTTTGTAGAATCTGCAAGAGGATATTTGGAGCGTTTTGAGGCCTATGCTGGAAAAGGAAATATCTTCACATAAAAACTAGACAGAAGCATTCTCAGAAACTTCTGTGTGATGAGTGCATTCAACTCACAGACTTGAACGTTCCTCTCGAAAGAGCAGTTTTGAAACACTCCTTTTGTAGAATCTGCAAGTGTTTATTTGGAGCCCTTTGAGGCCTATGTTGGAAAAGGAAATATCTTCACATAAAAACTGGACAGAAGCATTCTCAGAAACTTCTTTGTGATGAGTGCACTCTACTCACAGTGTTGAAGCTTGCTTTTGATAGAGCAGTTTTGAAACACTCTTTTGGTAGAATCTGCAAGTGTATACTTGGAGCGCTTTGAGGCCTATGCTGGAAAAGGAAATGTCTTCACATAAAAACTAGACAGAAGCATTCCAGGAAACTTCTGTATGATAAGTGCATTCAACTCACAGACTTGAACGTTCCTTTTGATAGAACTCTTTTGAAACACTCCTTTTGTAGAATTTGCAAGTGTTTATTGGGAGCGCTTTGAGGCCTCAGCTGGAAAAGGAAATATCTTCACGTAAGAACTAGACAGAAGCATTCTCAGAAACTTCTTTCTGATGAGTGCATTCAACACACAGACTTGAACCTTGCTTTTGAAAGAGCAGCTTTGAAACACTCTTTTCGTAGAATCTGCAAGTGGATATTTGGAGCGCTTTGAGGCCTATGCTGGGAAATGAAATCTCTTCACCTAAAAACTAGACAGAAGCATTCTGAGAAACTTCTGTGTGATGAGTGCATTCAACTCACAGACTTGAACGTTCCCTTTGATAGAACAGTTTTGAAACACTCCTTTTGTAGAATCTGCAAGTGTTTATTCCGAGCACCTTGAGGCCTATGCTGGAAAAGGAAATATCTTCACATAAAAACTGAACAGAAGCATTCTGAGAAACTTCTTTGTGTTGAGTGCATTCAACTCACAGACTTGAACTTACCTACAGAAAGAGCAGTTTTGAAACACTCTTTTGGTAAAATCTGCAAGTGGTTATTTGGAGCACTTCGAGGCCTGTGCTGGGATATGGAATATCTTCACCTAAAAACTACAGAGAAGCATTCTTAGAAAGTTCTTCATGATGCATTCATTTAACTCACAGAGTGGAACCTTCCTTTTGATAGAACAGATTTGAAACACTCTTTTTGTAGAATCTGCAAGAAGATATTTGGAGTGTTTTGAGGCCTATGCTGGAAATGGAAATATCTTCACATAAAAACTAGACAGAAGCATTCTCAGAAACTTCTGTGTGATGAGTGCATTCAACTCACAGACTTGAACGTTCCTCTCAAAAGAGCAGTTTTGAAACACTCCTTTTGTAGAATCTGCAAGTGTTTATTTGGAGCTCTTTGAGGCCTATGTTGGAAAAAGAAATATCTTCACATAAAAACTGGACAGAAGCATTCTCAGAAACTTCTTTGTGATGAGTGCATTCTCCTCACAGTGTTGAAGCTTGCTTTTGATAGAGCAGTTTTGAAACACTCTTTTGGTAGAATCTGCAAGTGGATATTTGGAGCGCTTTGAGGCCTATGCTGGAAAAGGAAATGTCTTCACATAAAAACTAGACAGAAGCATTCCAGGAAACTTCTGTATGATAAGTGCATTCAACTCACAGACTTGAACGTTCCTTTTGATAGAACTCTTTTGAAACACTCCTTTTGTAGAATTTGCAAGTGTTTATTTGGAGCGCTTTGAGGCCTCAGCTGGAAAAGGAAATATCTTCACGTAAGAACTAGACAGAATCATTCTCAAAAACTTCTTTCCGATGAGTGCATTCAACACACAGACTTGAACCTTGCTTTTGAAAGAGCAGCTTTGAAACACTCTTTTCGTAGAATCTGCAAGTGGATATTTGGAGCGCTTTGAGGCCTATGCTGGGAAATGAAATCTCTTCACCTAAAAACTAGACAGAAGCATTCTGAGAAACTTCTGTGTGATGAGTGCATTCAACTCACAGACTTGAACGTTCCCTTTGATAGAACAGTTTTGAAACACTCCTTTTGTAGAATCTGCAAGTGTTTATTCGGAGCACCTTGAGGCCTATGTTGGAAAAGGAAATATCTTCACATAAAAACTAGAGAGAAGGATTCTCAGAAACTTCTTTGTGATGAGTTCATTCAACTCACAGTGTTGAACCTACCAATTGATAGAGAAGTTTGGAAACACTCTTTTTGTAGAATCTGCAAGGGGATATTTGGAGCCGTTTGAGGCCTATGCTGGAAAAGGAAATATCTTCACATAAAAACTGAACAGAAGCATTCTCAGAAACTTCTTTGTGTTGAGTGCATTCAACTCGCAGACTTGAACTTACCTATAGAAAGAGCAGTTTTGAAACACTCCTTTTGTAGAATCTGCAAGTGTTTATTTGGAGCACTTTGAGGCCCATGTTGGAAAAGGAAAGATCTTCATATAGAAACTAGACGGAAGCATTCTCAGAAACTTCTTTGTGATGAGTGCATTCAACTCACAGAATTGAAGCTTCCTTTCGAAAGAGCAGTTTGGAAACACTCTTCTTATAGAATCTGCAAGTGGATATTTGGAGCGCTTTGTGGCCTATGCTGGGAAATGAAATCTCTTCACCTAAAAACTAGACGGAAGCATTCTGAGAATCTTCTTTGTGATGAGTGCATTCAACTCACAGACTTCAACGTTCCTTTTGATAGAACAGTTTTGAAACACTCCTTTTGTAGAATCTGCAAGTGTTTATTCGGAGCACCTTGAGGCCTATGTTGGAAAAGGAAATACCTTCACATAAAAACTAGAGAGAAGGATTCTCAGAAACTTCTTTGTGATGAGTTCATTCAACTCACAGAGTTGAACCTACCAATTGATAGAGAAGTTTGGAAACACTCTTTTTGTAGAATCTGCAAGTGGATATTTGGAGCCGTTTGAGGCCTATGCTGGAAAAGGAAATATCTTCACATAAAAACTGAACAGAAGCATTCTCAGAAACTTCTTTGTGTTGAGTGCATTCAACTCACAGACTTGAACTTACCTGTAGAAAGAGCAGTTTCGAAACACTCTTTTGGTAAAATCTGCAAATGGTTATTTGGAGCACTTCGAGGCCTGTGCTGGGATATGGAATATCTTCACCTAAAAACTACAGAGAAGCATTCTCAGAAAGTTCTTCAGGATGCATTCATTCAACTCACAGAGTTGAACCTTCCTTTGATAGAAGAGTTTTGAAACACTCTTTTTGTAGAATCTGCAAGAGGATATTTGGAGCGTTTTGAGGCCTATGCTGGAAAAGGAAATATCTTCACATAAAAACTAGACAGAAGCATTCTCAGAAACTTCTGTGTGATGAGTGCATTCAACTTACATACTTGAACGTTCCTCTCGAAAGAGCAGTTTTGAAACACTCCTTTTGTAGAATCTGCAAGTGTTTATTTGGAGCGCTTTGAGGCCTATGTTGGAAAAGGAAATATCTTCACATAAAAACTAGACAGAAGCATTCTCAGAAACTTCTTTGTGATGAGTGCACTCTACTCACAGTGTTGAAGCTTGCTTTTGATAGAGCAGTTTTGAAACACTCTTTTGGTAGAATCTGCAAGTGGATACTTGGAGCGCTTTGAGGCCTATGCTGGAAAAGGAAATGTCTTCACATAAAAACTAGACAGAAGCATTCCAGGAAACTTCTGTATGATAAGTGCATTCAACTCACAGACTTGAACGTTCCTTTTGATAGAACTCTTTTGAAACACTCCTTTTGTAGAATTTGCAAGTGTTTATTGGGAGCGCTTTGAGGCCTCAGCTGGAAAAGGAAATATCTTCACGTAAGAACTAGACAGAAGCATTCTCAGAAACTTCTTTCTGATGAGTGCATTCAACACACAGACTTGAACCTTGCTTTTGAAAGAGCAGCTTTGAAACACTCTTTTCGTAGAATCTGCAAGTGGATATTTGGAGCGCTTTGAGGCCTATGCTGGGAAATGAAATCTCTTCACCTAAAAACTAGACAGAAGCATTCTGAGAAACTTCTGTGTGATGAGTGCATTCAACTCACAGACTTGAACGTTCCCTTTGATAGAACAGTTTTGAAACACTCCTTTTGTAGAATCTGCAAGTGTTTATTCGGAGCACCTTGAGGCCTATGCTGGAAAAGGAAATATCTTCACATAAAAACTGAACAGAAGCATTCTGAGAAACTTCTTTGTGTTGAGTGCATTCAACTCACAGACTTGAACTTACCTACAGAAAGAGCAGTTTTGAAACACTCTTTTGGTAAAATCTGCAAGTGGTTATTTGGAGCACTTCGAGGCCTGTGCTGGGATATGGAATATCTTCACCTAAAAACTACAGAGAAGCATTCTTAGAAAGTTCTTCATGATGCATTCATTTAACTCACAGAGTGGAACCTTCCTTTTGATAGAACAGATTTGAAACACTCTTTTTGTAGAATCTGCAAGAAGATATTTGGAGTGTTTTGAGGCCTATGCTGGAAATGGAAATATCTTCACATAAAAACTAGACAGAAGCATTCTCAGAAACTTCTGTGTGATGAGTGCATTCAACTCACAGACTTGAACGTTCCTCTCAAAAGAGCAGTTTTGAAACACTCCTTTTGTAGAATCTGCAAGTGTTTATTTGGAGCTCTTTGAGGCCTATGTTGGAAAAAGAAATATCTTCACATAAAAACTGGACAGAAGCATTCTCAGAAACTTCTTTGTGATGAGTGCATTCTACTCACAGTGTTGAAGCTTGCTTTTGATAGAGCAGTTTTGAAACACTCTTTTGGTAGAATCTGCAAGTGGATATTTGGAGCGCTTTGAGGCCTATGCTGGAAAAGGAAATGTCTTCACATAAAAACTAGACAGAAGCATTCCAGGAAACTTCTGTATGATAAGTGCATTCAACTCACAGACTTGAACGTTCCTTTTGATAGAACTCTTTTGAAACACTCCTTTTGTAGAATTTGCAAGTGTTTATTTGGAGCGCTTTGAGGCCTCAGCTGGAAAAGGAAATATCTTCACGTAAGAACTAGACAGAAGCATTCTCAGAAACTTCTTTCCGATGAGTGCATTCAACACACAGACTTGAACCTTGCTTTTGAAAGAGCAGCTTTGAAACACTCTTTTCGTAGAATCTGCAAGTGGATATTTGGAGCGCTTTGAGGCCTATGCTGGGAAATGAAATCTCTTCACCTAAAAACTAGACAGAAGCATTCTGAGAAACTTCTGTGTGATGAGTGCATTCAACTCACAGACTTGAACGTTCCCTTTGATAGAACAGTTTTGAAACACTCCTTTTGTAGAATCTGCAAGTGTTTATTCGGAGCACCTTGAGGCCTATGTTGGAAAAGGAAATATCTTCACATAAAAACTAGAGAGAAGGATTATCAGAAACTTCTTTGTGATGAGTTCATTCAACTCACAGTGTTGAACCTACCAATTGATAGAGAAGTTTGGAAACACTCTTTTTGTAGAATCTGCAAGGGGATATTTGGAGCCGTTTGAGGCCTATGCTGGAAAAGGAAATATCTTCACATAAAAACTGAACAGAAGCATTCTCAGAAACTTCTTTGTGTTGAGTGCATTCAACTCGCAGACTTGAACTTACCTATAGAAAGAGCAGTTTTGAAACACTCCTTTTGTAGAATCTGCAAGTGTTTATTTGGAGCACTTTGAGGCCCTTGTTGGAAAAGGAAAGATCTTCATATAGAAACTAGACGGAAGCATTCTCAGAAACTTCTTTGTGATGAGTGCATTCAACTCACAGAATTGAAGCTTCCTTTCGAAAGAGCAGTTTGGAAACACTCTTCTTATAGAATCTGCAAGTGGATATTTGGAGCGCTTTGTGGCCTATGCTGGGAAATGAAATCTCTTCACCTAAAAACTAGACGGAAGCATTCTGAGAATCTTCTTTGTGATGAGTGCATTCAACTCACAGACTTCAACGTTCCTTTTGATAGAACAGTTTTGAAACACTCCTTTTGTAGAATCTGCAAGTGTTTATTCGGAGCACCTTGAGGCCTATGTTGGAAAAGGAAATACCTTCACATAAAAACTAGAGAGAAGGATTCTCAGAAACTTCTTTGTGATGAGTTCATTCAACTCACAGAGTTGAACCTACCAATTGATAGAGAAGTTTGGAAACACTCTTTTTGTAGAATCTGCAAGTGGATATTTGGAGCCGTTTGAGGCCTATGCTGGAAAAGGAAATATCTTCACATAAAAACTGAACAGAAGCATTCTCAGAAACTTCTTTGTGTTGAGTGCATTCAACTCACAGACTTGAACTTACCTGTAGAAAGAGCAGTTTCGAAACACTCTTTTGGTAAAATCTGCAAGTGGTTATTTGGAGCACTTCGAGGCCTGTGCTGGGATATGGAATATCTTCACCTAAAAACTACAGAGAAGCATTCTCAGAAAGTTCTTCAGGATGCGTTCATTCAACTCACAGAGTTGAACCTTCCTTTGATAGAAGAGTTTTGAAACACTCTTTTTGTAGAATCTGCAAGAGGATATTTGGAGCGTTTTGAGGCCTATGCTGGAAAAGGAAATATCTTCACATAAAAACTAGACAGAAGCATTCTCAGAAACTTCTGTGTGATGAGTGCATTCAACTCACAGACTTGAACGTTCCTCTCGAAAGAGCAGTTTTGAAACACTCCTTTTGTAGAATCTGCAAGTGTTTATTTGGAGCGCTTTGAGGCCTATGTTGGAAAAGGAAATATCTTCACATAAAAACTAGACAGAAGCATTCTCAGAAACTTCTTTGTGATGAGTGCACTCTACTCACAGTGTTGAAGCTTGCTTTTGATAGAGCAGTTTTGAAACACTCTTTTGGTAGAATCTGCAAGTGGATACTTGGAGCGCTTTGAGGCCTATGCTGGAAAAGGAAATGTCTTCACATAAAAACTAGACAGAAGCATTCCAGGAAACTTCTGTATGATAAGTGCATTCAACTCACAGACTTGAACGTTCCTTTTGATAGAACTCTTTTGAAACACTCCTTTTGTAGAATTTGCAAGTGTTTATTGGGAGCGCTTTGAGGCCTCAGCTGGAAAAGGAAATATCTTCACGTAAGAACTAGACAGAAGCATTCTCAGAAACTTCTTTCCGATGAGTGCATTCAACACACAGACTTGAACCTTGCTTTTGAAAGAGCAGCTTTGAAACACTCTTTTCGTAGAATCTGCAAGTGGATATTTGGAGCGCTTTGAGGCCTATGCTGGGAAATGAAATCTCTTCACCTAAAAACTAGACAGAAGCATTCTGAGAAACTTCTGTGTGATGAGTGCATTCAACTCACAGACTTGAACGTTCCCTTTGATAGAACAGTTTTGAAACACTCCTTTTGTAGAATCTGCAAGTGTTTATTCAGAGCACCTTGAGGCCTATGCTGGAAAAGGAAATATCTTCACATAAAAACTGAACAGAAGCATTCTGAGAAACTTCTTTGTGTTGAGTGCATTCAACTCACAGACTTGAACTTACCTACAGAAAGAGCAGTTTTGAAACACTCTTTTGGTAAAATCTGCAAGTGGTTATTTGGAGCACTTCGAGGCCTGTGCTGGGATATGGAATATCTTCACCTAAAAACTACAGAGAAGCATTCTTAGAAAGTTCTTCATGATGCATTCATTTAACTCACAGAGTGGAACCTTCCTTTTGATAGAACAGATTTGAAACACTCTTTTTGTAGAATCTGCAAGAAGATATTTGGAGTGTTTTGAGGCCTATGCTGGAAATGGAAATATCTTCACATAAAAACTAGACAGAAGCATTCTCAGAAACTTCTGTGTGATGAGTGCATTCAACTCCCAGACTTGAACGTTCCTCTCAAAAGAGCAGTTTTGAAACACTCCTTTTGTAGAATCTGCAAGTGTTTATTTGGAGCTCTTTGAGGCCTATGTTGGAAAAAGTAATATCTTCACTTAAAAACTGGACAGAAGCATTCTCAGAAACTTCTTTGTGATGAGTGCATTCTCCTCACAGTGTTGAAGCTTGCTGTTGATAGAGCAGTTTTGAAACACTCTTTTGGTAGAATCTGCAAGTGGATATTTGGAGCGCTTTGAGGCCTGTGCTGGAAAAGGATATGTCTTCACATAAAAACTAGACAGAAGCATTCCAGGAAACTTCTGTATGATAAGTGCATTCAACTCACAGACTTGAACTTTCCTTTTGATAGAACTCTTTTGAAACACTCCTTTTGTAGAATTTGCAAGTGTTTATTGGGAGCGCTTTGAGGCCTCAGCTGGAAAAGGAAATATCTTCACGTAAGAACTAGACAGAAGCATTCTCAGAAACTTCTTTCAGATGAGGGCATTCAACACACAGACTTGAACCTTGCTTTTGAAAGAGCAGCTTTGAAACACCCTTTTCGTAGAATCTGCAAGTGGATATTTGGAGCGCTTTGAGGCCTATGCTGGGAAATGAAATCTCTTCACCTAAAAACTAGACAGAAGCATTCTGAGAAACTTCTGTGTGATGAGTGCATTCAACTCACAGACTTGAACGTTCCCTTTGATAGAACAGTTTTGAAACACTCCTTTTGTAGAATCTGCAAGTGTTTATTCGGAGCACCATGAGGCCTATGCTGGAAAAGGAAATATCTTCACATAAAAACTGAACAGAAGCATTCTGAGAAACTTCTTTGTGTTGAGTGCATTCAACTCACAGACTTGAACTTACTTACAGAAAGAGCAGTTTTGAAACACTCTTTTGGTAAAATCTGCAAGTGGTTATTTGGAGCACTTCGAGGCCTGTGCTGGGATATGGAATATCTTCACCTAAAAACTACAGAGAAGCATTCTTAGAAAGTTCTTCATGATGCATTCATTTAACTCACAGAGTGGAACCTTCCTTTTGATAGAACAGATTTGAAACACTCTTTTTGTAGAATCTGCAAGAAGATATTTGGAGTGTTTTGAGGCCTATGCTGGAAATGGAAATATCTTCACATAAAAACTAGACAGAAGCATTCTCAGAAACTTCTGTGTGATGAGTGCATTCAACTCACAGACTTGAACGTTCCTCTCAAAAGAGCAGTTTTGAAACACTCCTTTTGTAGAATCTGCAAGTGTTTATTTGGAGCTCTTTGAGGCCTATGTTGGAAAAAGAAATATCTTCACATAAAAACTGGACAGAAGCATTCTCAGAAACTTCTTTGTGATGAGTGCATTCTACTCACAGTGTTGAAGCTTGCTTTTGATACAGCAGTTTTGAAACACTCTTTTGGTAGAATCTGCAAGTGGATATTTGGAGCGCTTTGAGGCCTATGCTGGAAAAGGAAATGTCTTCACATAAAAACTAGACAGAAGCATTCCAGGAAACTTCTGTATGATAAGTGCATTCAACTCACAGACTTGAACGTTCCTTTTGATAGAACTCTTTTGAAACACTCCTTTTGTAGAATTTGCAAGTGTTTATTTGGAGCGCTTTGAGGCCTCAGCTGGAAAAGGAAATATCTTCACGTAAGAACTAGACAGAAGCATTCTCAGAAACTTCTTTCCGATGAGTGCATTCAACACACAGACTTGAACCTTGCTTTTGAAAGAGCAGCTTTGAAACACTCTTTTCGTAGAATCTGCAAGTGGATATTTGGAGCGCTTTGAGGCCTATGCTGGGAAATGAAATCTCTTCACCTAAAAACTAGACAGAAGCATTCTGAGAAACTTCTGTGTGATGAGTGCATTCAACTCACAGACTTGAACGTTCCCTTTGATAGAACAGTTTTGAAACACTCCTTTTGTAGAATCTGCAAGTGTTTATTCGGAGCACCTTGAGGCCTATGTTGGAAAAGGAAATATCTTCACATAAAAACTAGAGAGAAGGATTCTCAGAAACTTCTTTGTGATGAGTTCATTCAACTCACAGTGTTGAACCTACCAATTGATAGAGAAGTTTGGAAACACTCTTTTTGTAGAATCTGCAAGGGGATATTTGGAGCCGTTTGAGGCCTATGCTGGAAAAGGAAATATCTTCACATAAAAACTGAACAGAAGCATTCTCAGAAACTTCTTTGTGTTGAGTGCATTCAACTCGCAGACTTGAACTTACCTATAGAAAGAGCAGTTTTGAAACACTCCTTTTGTAGAATCTGCAAGTGTTTATTTGGAGCACTTTGAGGCCTATGTTGGAAAAGGAAAGATCTTCATATAGAAACTAGACGGAAGCATTCTCAGAAACTTCTTTGTGATGAGTGCATTCAACTCACAGAATTGAAGCTTCCTTTCGAAAGAGCAGTTTGGAAACACTCTTCTTATAGAATCTGCAAGTGGATATTTGGAGCGCTTTGTGGCCTATGCTGGGAAATGAAATCTCTTCACCTAAAAACTAGACGGAAGCATTCTGAGAATCTTCTTTGTGATGAGTGCATTCAACTCACAGACTTCAACGTTCCTTTTGATAGAACAGTTTTGAAACACTCCTTTTGTAGAATCTGCAAGTGTTTATTCAGAGCACCTTGAGGCCTATGTTGGAAAAGGAAATATCTTCACATAAAAACTAGAGAGAAGGATTCTCAGAAACTTCTTTGTGATGAGTTCATTCAACTCACAGAGTTGAACCTACCAATTGATAGAGAAGTTTGGAAACACTCTTTTTGTAGAATCTGCAAGTGGATATTTGGAGCCGTTTGAGGCCTATGCTGGAAAAGGAAATATCTTCACATAAAAACTGAACAGAAGCATTCTCAGAAACTTCTTTGTGTTGAGTGCATTCAACTCACAGACTTGAACTTACCTATAGAAAGAGCAGTTTTGAAACACTCTTTTGGTAAAATCTGCAAGTGGTTATTTGGAGCACTTCGAGGCCTGTGCTGGGATATGGAATATCTTCACCTAAAAACTACAGAGAAGCATTCTCAGAAAGTTCTTCAGGATGCATTCATTCAACTCACAGAGTTGAACCTTCCTTTTGATAGAAGAGTTTTGAAACACTCTTTTTGTAGAATCTGCAAGAGGATATTTGGAGCGTTTTGAGGCCTATGCTGGAAAAGGAAATATCTTCACATAAAAACTAGACAGAAGCATTCTCAGAAACTTCTGTGTGATGAGTGCATTCAACTCACAGACTTGAACGTTCCTCTCAAAAGAGCAGTTTTGAAACACTCCTTTTGTAGAATCTGCAAGTGTTTATTTGGAGCTCTTTGAGGCCTATGTTGGAAAAAGAAATATCTTCACATAAAAACTGGACAGAAGCATTCTCAGAAACTTCTTTGTGATGAGTGCATTCTACTCACAGTGTTGAAGCTTGCTTTTGATAGAGCAGTTTTGAAACACTCTTTTGGTAGAATCTGCAAGTGGATATTTGGAGCGCTTTGAGGCCTATGCTGGAAAAGGAAATGTCTTCACATAAAAACTAGACAGAAGCATTCCAGGAAACCTCTGTATGATAAGTGCATTCAACTCACAGACTTGAACGTTCCTTTTGATAGAACTCTTTTGAAACACTCCTTTTGTAGAATTTGCAAGTGTTTATTTGGAGCGCTTTGAGGCCTCAGCTGGAAAAGGAAATATCTTCACGTAAGAACTAGACAGAAGCATTCTCAGAAACTTCTTTCCAATGAGTGCATTCAACACACAGACTTGAACCTTGCTTTTGAAAGAGCAGCTTTGAAACACTCTTTTCGTAGAATCTGCAAGTGGATATTTGGAGCGCTTTGAGGCCTATGCTGGGAAATGAAATCTCTTCACCTAAAAACTAGACAGAAGCATTCTGAGAAACTTCTGTGTGATGAGTGCATTCAACTCACAGACTTGAACGTTCCCTTTGATAGAACAGTTTTGAAACACTCCTTTTGTAGAATCTGCAAGTGTTTATTCGGAGCACCTTGAGGCCTATGTTGGAAAAGGAAATATCTTCACATAAAAACTAGAGAGAAGGATTCTCAGAAACTTCTTTGTGATGAGTTCATTCAACTCACAGTGTTGAACCTACCAATTGATAGAGAAGTTTGGAAACACTCTTTTTGTAGAATCTGCAAGGGGATATTTGGAGCCGTTTGAGGCCTATGCTGGAAAAGGAAATATCTTCACATAAAAACTGAACAGAAGCATTCTCAGAAACTTCTTTGTGTTGAGTGCATTCAACTCGCAGACTTGAACTTACCTATAGAAAGAGCAGTTTTGAAACACTCCTTTTGTAGAATCTGCAAGTGTTTATTTGGAGCACTTTGAGGCCTATGTTGGAAAAGGAAAGATCTTCATATAGAAACTAGACGGAAGCATTCTCAGAAACTTCTTTGTGATGAGTGCATTCAACTCACAGAATTGAAGCTTCCTTTCGAAAGAGCAGTTTGGAAACACTCTTCTTATAGAATCTGCAAGTGGATATTTGGAGCGCTTTGTGGCCTATGCTGGGAAATGAAATCTCTTCACCTAAAAACTAGATGGAAGCATTCTGAGAATCTTCTTTGTGATGAGTGCATTCAACTCACAGACTTCAACGTTCCTTTTGATAGAACAGTTTTGAAACACTCCTTTTGTAGAATCTGCAAGTGTTTATTCGGAGCACCTTGAGGCCTATGTTGGAAAAGGAAATATCTTCACATAAAAACTAGAGAGAAGGATTCTCAGAAACTTCTTTGTGATGAGTTCATTCAACTCACAAAGTTGAACCTACCAATTGATAGAGAAGTTTGGAAACACTCTTTTTGTAGAATCTGCAAGTGGATATTTGGAGCCGTTTGAGGCCTATGCTGGAAAAGGAAATATCTTCACATAAAAACTGAACAGAAGCATTCTCAGAAACTTCTTTGTGTTGAGTGCATTCAACTCACAGACTTGAACTTACCTATAGAAAGAGCAGTTTTGAAACACTCTTTTGGTAAAATCTGCAAGTGGTTATTTGGAGCACTTCGAGGCCTGTGCTGGGATATGGAATATCTTCACCTAAAAACTACAGTGAAGCATTCTCAGAAAGTTCTTCAGGATGCATTCATTCAACTCACAGAGTTGAACCTTCCTTTTGATGGACGAGTTTTGAAACACTCTTTTTGTAGAATCTGCAAGAGGATATTTGGAGCGTTTTGAGGCCTATGCTGGAAAAGGAAATATCTTCACATAAAAACTAGACAGAAGCATTCTCAGAAACTTCTGTGTGATGAGTGCATTCAACTCACAGAATTGAACATTCCTCTCAAAAGAGCAGTTTTGAAACACTCCTTTTGTAGAATCTGCAAGTGTTTATTTGGAGCTCTTTGAGGCCTATGTTGGAAAAAGAAATATCTTCACATAAAAACTGGACAGAAGCATTCTCAGAAACTTCTTTGTGATGAGTGCATTCTACTCACAGTGTTGAAGCTTGCTTTTGATAGAGCAGTTTTGAAACACTCTTTTGGTAGAATCTGCAAGTGGATATTTGGAGCGCTTTGAGACCTATGCTGGAAAAGGAAATGTCTTCACATAAAAACTAGACAGAAGCATTCCAGGAAACCTCTGTATGATAAGTGCATTCAACTCACAGACTTGAACGTTCCTTTTGATAGAACTCTTTTGAAACACTCCTTTTGTAGAATTTGCAAGTGTTTATTTGGAGCGCTTTGAGGCCTCAGCTGGAAAAGGAAATATCCTCACGTAAGAACTAGACAGAAGCATTCTCAGAAACTTCTTTCCGATGAGTCCATTCAACACACAGACTTGAACCTTGCTTTTGAAAGAGCAGCTTTGAAACACTCTTTTCGTAGAATCTGCAAGTGGATATTTGGAGCGCTTTGAGGCCTATGCTGGGAAATGAAATCTCTTCACCTAAAAACTAGACAGAAGCATTCTGAGAAACTTCTGTGTGATGAGTGCATTCAACTCACAGACTTGAACGTTCCCTTTGATAGAACAGTTTTGAAACACTCCTTTTGTAGAATCTGCAAGTATTTATTCGGAGCACCTTGAGGCCTATGCTGGAAAAGGAAATATCTTCACATAAAAACTGAACAGAAGCATTCTGAGAAACTTCTTTGTGTTGAGTGCATTCAACTCACAGACTTGAACTTACTTACAGAAAGAGCAGTTTTGAAACACTCTTTTGGTAAAATCTGCAACTGGTTATTTGGAGCACTTCGAGGCCTGTGCTGGGATATGGAATATCTTCACCTAAAAACTACAGAGAAGCATTCTTAGAAAGTTCTTCATGATGCATTCATTTAACTCACAGAGTGGAACCTTCCTTTTGATAGAACAGATTTGAAACACTCTTTTTGTAGAATCTGCAAGAAGATATTTGGAGTGTTTTGAGGCCTATGCTGGAAATGGAAATATCTTCACATAAAAACTAGACAGAAGCATTCTCAGAAACTTCTGTGTGATGAGTGCATTCAACTCACAGACTTGAACGTTCCTCTCAAAAGAGCAGTTTTGAAACACTCCTTTTGTAGAATCTGCAAGTGTTTATTTGGAGCTCTTTGAGGCCTATGTTGGAAAAAGAAATATCTTCACATAAAAACTGGACAGAAGCATTCTCAGAAACTTCTTTGTGATGAGTGCATTCTACTCACAGTGTTGAAGCTTGCTTTTGATAGAGCAGTTTTGAAACACTCTTTTGGTAGAATCTGCAAGTGGATATTTGGAGCGCTTTGAGGCCTATGCTGGAAAAGGAAATGTCTTCACATAAAAACTAGACAGAAGCATTCCAGGAAACTTCTGTATGATAAGTGCATTCAACTCACAGACTTGAACGTTCCTTTTGATAGAACTCTTTTGAAACACTCCTTTTGTAGAATTTGCAAGTGTTTATTTGGAGCGCTTTGAGGCCTCAGCTGGAAAAGGAAATATCTTCACGTAAGAACTAGACAGAAGCATTCTCAGAAACTTCTTTCCGATGAGTGCATTCAACACACAGACTTGAACCTTGCTTTTGAAAGAGGAGCTTTGAAACACTCTTTTCGTAGAATCTGCAAGTGGATATTTGGAGCGCTTTGAGGCCTATGCTGGGAAATGAAATCTCTTCACCTAAAAACTAGACAGAAGCATTCTGAGAAACTTCTGTGTGATGAGTGCATTCAACTCACAGACTTGAACGTTCCCTTTGATAGAACAGTTTTGAAACACTCCTTTTGTAGAATCTGCAAGTGTTTATTCGGAGCACCTTGAGGCCTATGTTGGAAAAGGAAATATCTTCACATAAAAACTAGAGAGAAGGATTCTCAGAAACTTCTTTGTGATGAGTTCATTCAACTCACAGTGTTGAACCTACCAATTGATAGAGAAGTTTGGAAACACTCTTTTTGTAGAATCTGCAAGGGGATATTTGGAGCCGTTTGAGGCCTATGCTGGAAAAGGAAATATCTTCACATAAAAACTGAACAGAAGCATTCTCAGAAACTTCTTTGTGTTGAGTGCATTCAACTCGCAGACTTGAACTTACCTATAGAAAGAGCAGTTTTGAAACACTCCTTTTGTAGAATCTGCAAGTGTTTATTTGGAGCACTTTGAGGCCTATGGTGGAAAAGGAAAGATCTTCATATAGAAACTAGACGGAAGCATTCTCAGAAACTTCTTTGTGATGAGTGCATTCAACTCACAGAATTGAAGCTTCCTTTCGAAAGAGCAGTTTGGAAACACTCTTCTTATAGAATCTGCAAGTGGATATTTGGAGCGCTTTGTGGCCTATGCTGGGAAATGAAATCTCTTCACCTAAAAACTAGACGGAAGCATTCTGAGAATCTTCTTTGTGATGAGTGCATTCAACTCACAGACTTCAACGTTCCTTTTGATAGAACAGTTTTGAAACACTCCTTTTGTAGAATCTGCAAGTGTTTATTCGGAGCACCTTGAGGCCTATGTTGGAAAAGGAAATATCTTCACATAAAAACTAGAGAGAAGGATTCTCAGAAACTTCTTTGTGATGAGTTCATTCAACTCACAGAGTTGAACCTACCAATTGATAGAGAAGTTTGGAAACACTCTTTTTGTAGGATCTGCAAGTGGATATTTGGAGCCGTTTGAGGCCTATGCTGGAAAAGGAAATATCTTCACATAAAAAGTGAACAGAAGCATTCTCAGAAACTTCTTTGTGTTGAGTGCATTCAACTCACAGACTTGAACTTACCTATAGAAAGAGCAGTTTTGAAACACTCTTTTGGTAAAATCTGCAAGTGGTTATTTGGAGCACTTCGAGGCCTGTGCTGGGATATGGAATATCTTCACCTAAAAACTACAGAGAAGCATTCTCAGAAAGTTCTTCAGGATGCATTCATTCAACTCACAGAGTTGAACCTTCCTTTTGATGGACGAGTTTTGAAACACTCTTTTTGTAGAATCTGCAAGAGGATATTTGGAGCGTTTTGAGGCCTATGCTGGAAAAGGAAATATCTTCACATAAAAACTAGACAGAAGCATTCTCAGAAACTTCTGTGTGATGAGTGCATTCAACTCACAGACTTGAACATTCCTCTCAAAAGAGCAGTTTTGAAACACTCCTTTTGTAGAATCTGCAAGTGTTTATTTGGAGCTCTTTGAGGCCTATGTTGGAAAAAGAAATATCTTCACATAAAAACTGGACAGAAGCATTCTCAGAAACTTCTTTGTGATGAGTGCATTCTACTCACAGTGTTGAAGCTTGCTTTTGATAGAGCAGTTTTGTAACACTCTTTTGGTAGAATCTGCAAGTGGATATTTGGAGCGCTTTGAGGCCTATGCTGGAAAAGGAAATGTCTTCACATAAAAACTAGACAGAAGCATTCCAGGAAACCTCTGTATGATAAGTGCATTCAACTCACAGACTTGAACGTTCCTTTTGATAGAACTCTTTTGAAACACTCCTTTTGTAGAATTTGCAAGTGTTTATTTGGAGCGCTTTGAGGCCTCAGCTGGAAAAGGAAATATCTTCACGTAAGAACTAGACAGAAGCATTCTCAGAAACTTCTTTCCGATGAGTGCATTCAACACACAGACTTGAACCTTGCTTTTGAAAGAGCAGCTTTGAAACACTCTTTTCGTAGAATCTGCAAGTGGATATTTGGAGCGCTTTGAGGCCTATGCTGGGAAATGAAATCTCTTCACCTAAAAACTAGACAGAAGCATTCTGAGAAACTTCTGTGTGATGAGTGCATTCAACTCACAGACTTGAACGTTCCCTTTGATAGAACAGTTTTGAAACACTCCTTTTGTAGAATCTGCAAGTGTTTATTCGGAGCACCTTGAGGCCTATGCTGGAAAAGGAAATATCTTCACATAAAAACTGAACAGAAGCATTCTGAGAAACTTCTTTGTGTTGAGTGCATTCAACTCACAGACTTGAACTTACCTACAGAAAGAGCAGTTTTGAAACACTCTTTTGGTAAAATCTGCAAGTGGTTATTTGGAGCACTTCGAGGCCTGTGCTGGGATATGGAATATCTTCACCTAAAAACTACAGAGAAGCATTCTTAGAAAGTTCTTCATGATGCATTCATTTAACTCACAGAGTGGAACCTTCCTTTTGATAGAACAGATTTGAAACACTCTTTTTGTAGAATCTGCAAGAAGATATTTGGAGTGTTTTGAGGCCTATGCTGGAAATGGAAATATCTTCACATAAAAACTAGGCAGAAGCATTCTCAGAAACTTCTGTGTGATGAGTGCATTCAACTCACAGACTTGAACGTTCCTCTCAAAAGAGCAGTTTTGAAACACTCCTTTTGTAGAATCTGCAAGTGTTTATTTGGAGCTCTTTGAGGCCTATGTTGGAAAAAGAAATATCTTCACATAAAAACTGGACAGAAGCATTCTCAGAAACTTCTTTGTGATGAGTGCATTCTACTCACAGTGTTGAAGCTTGCTTTTGATAGAGCAGTTTTGAAACACTCTTTTGGTAGAATCTGCAAGTGGATATTTGGAGCGCTTTGAGGCCTATGCTGGAAAAGGAAATGTCTTCACATAAAAACTAGACAGAAGCATTCCAGGAAACTTCTGTATGATAAGTGCATTCAACTCACAGACTTGAACGTTCCTTTTGATAGAACTCTTTTGAAACACTCCTTTTGTAGAATTTGCAAGTGTTTATTTGGAGCGCTTTGAGGCCTCAGCTGGAAAAGGAAATATCTTCACGTAAGAACTAGACAGAAGCATTCTCAGAAACTTCTTTCTGATGAGTGCATTCAACACACAGACTTGAACCTTGCTTTTGAAAGAGCAGCTTTGAAACACTCTTTTCGTAGAATCTGCAAGTGGATATTTGGAGCGCTTTGAGGCCTATGCTGGGAAATGAAATCTCTTCACCTGAAAACTAGACAGAAGCATTCTGAGAAACTTCTGTGTGATGAGTGCATTCAACTCACAGACTTGAACGTTCCCTTTGATAGAACAGTTTTGAAACACTCCTTTTGTAGAATCTGCAAGTGTTTATTCGGAGCACCTTGAGGCCTATGTTGGAAAAGGAAATATCTTCACATAAAAACTAGAGAGAAGGATTCTCAGAAACTTCTTTGTGATGAGTTCATTCAACTCATAGTGTTGAACCTACCAATTGATAGAGAAGTTTGGAAACACTCTTTTTGTAGAATCTGCAAGGGGATATTTGGAGCCGTTTGAGGCCTATGCTGGAAAAGGAAATATCTTCACATAAAAACTGAACAGAAGCATTCTCAGAAACTTCTTTGTGTTGAGTGCATTCAACTCGCAGACTTGAACTTACCTATAGAAAGAGCAGTTTTGAAACACTCCTTTTGTAGAATCTGCAAGTGTTTATTTGGAGCACTTTGAGGCCTATGTTGGAAAAGGAAAGATCTTCATATAGAAACTAGACGGAAGCATTCTCAGAAACGTCTTTGTGATGAGTGCATTCAACTCACAGAATTGAAGCTTCCTTTCGAAAGAGCAGTTTGGAAACACTCGTCTTATAGAATCTGCAAGTGGATATTTGGAGCGCTTTGTGGCCTATGTTGGGAAATGAAATCTCTTCACCTAAAAACTAGACGGAAGCATTCTGAGAATCTTCTTTGTGATGAGTGCATTCAACTCACAGACTTCAACGTTCCTTTTGATAGAAGAGTTTTGAAACACTCCTTTTGTAGAATCTGCAAGTGTTTATTCGGAGCACCTTGAGGCCTATGTTGGAAAAGGAAATACCTTCACATAAAAACTAGAGAGAAGGATTCTCAGAAACTTCTTTGTGATGAGTTCATTCAACTCACAGAGTTGAACCTACCAATTGATAGAGAAGTTTGGAAACACTCTTTTTGTAGAATCTGCAAGTGGATATTTGGAGCCGTTTGAGGCCTATGCTGGAAAAGGAAATATCTTCACATAAAAACTGAACAGAAGCATTCTCAGAAACTTCTTTGTGTTGAGTGCATTCAACTCACAGACTTGAACTTACCTATAGAAAGAGCAGTTTTGAAACACTCTTTTGGTAAAATCTGCAAGTGGTTATTTGGAGCACTTCGAGGCCTGTGCTGGGATATGGAATATCTTCACCTAAAAACTACAGAGAAGCATTCTCAGAAAGTTCTTCAGGATGCGTTCATTCAACTCACAGAGTTGAACCTTCCTTTTGATAGAAGAGTTTTGAAACACTCTTTTTGTAGAATCTGCAAGAGGATATTTGGAGCGTTTTGAGGCCTATGCTGGAAAAGGAAATATCTTCACATAAAAACTAGACAGAAGCATTCTCAGAAACTTCTGTGTGATGAGTGCATTCAACTCACAGACTTGAACGTTCCTCTCGAAAGAGCAGTTTTGAAACACTCCATTTGTAGAATCTGCAAGTGTTTATTTGGAGCCCTTTGAGGACTATGTTGGAAAAGGAAATATCTTCACATAAAAACTAGACAGAAGCATTCTCAGAAACTTCTTTGTGATGAGTGCACTCTACTCACAGTGTTGAAGCTTGCTTTTGATAGAGCAGTTTTGAAACACTCTTTTGGTAGAATCTGCAAGTGGATACTTGGAGCGCTTTGAGGCCTATGCTGGAAAAGGAAATGTCTTCACATAAAAACTAGACAGAAGCATTCCAGGAAACTTCTGTATGATAAGTGCATTCAACTCACAGACTTGAACGTTCCTTTTGATAGAACTCTTTTGAAACACTCCTTTTGTAGAATTTGCAAGTGTTTATTGGGAGCGCTTTGAGGCCTCAGCTGGAAAAGGAAATATCTTCACGTAAGAACTAGACAGAAGCATTCTCAGAAACTTCTTTCTGATGAGTGCATTCAACACACAGACTTGAACCTTGCTTTTGAAAGAGCAGCTTTGAAACACTCTTTTCGTAGAATCTGCAAGTGGATATTTGGAGCGCTTTGAGGCCTATGCTGGGAAATGAAATCTCTTCACCTAAAAACTAGACAGAAGCATTCTGAGAAACTTCTGTGTGATGAGTGCATTCAACTCACAGACTTGAACGTTCCCTTTGATAGAACAGTTTTGAAACACTCCTTTTGTAGAATCTGCAAGTGTTTATTCGGAGCACCTTGAGGCCTATGCTGGAAAAGGAGATATCTTCACATAAAAACTGAACAGAAGCATTCTGAGAAACTTCTTTGTGTTGAGTGCATTCAACTGACAGACTTGAACTTACCTACAGAAAGAGCAGTTTGGAAACACTCTTTTGGTAAAATCTGCAAGTGGTTATTTGGAGCACTTCGAGGCCTGTGCTGGGATATGGAATATCTTCACCTAAAAACTACAGAGAAGCATTCTTAGAAAGTTCTTCATGATGCATTCATTTAACTCACAGAGTGGAACCTTCCTTTTGATAGAACAGATTTGAAACACTCTTTTTGTAGAATCTGCAAGAAGATATTTGGAGTGTTTTGAGGCCTATGCTGGAAATGGAAATATCTTCACATAAAAACTAGACAGAAGCATTCTCAGAAACTTCTGTGTGATGAGTGCATTCAACTCACAGACTTGAACGTTCCTCTCAAAAGAGCAGTTTTGAAACACTCCTTTTGTAGAATCTGCAAGTGTTTATTTGGAGCTCTTTGAGGCCTAAGTTGGAAAAAGAAATATCTTCACATAAAAACTGGACAGAAGCATTCTCAGAAACTTCTTTGGATGAGTGCATTCTACTCACAGTGTTGAAGCTTGCTTTTGATAGAGCAGTTTTGAAACACTCTTTTGGTAGAATCTGCAAGTGGATATTTGGAGCGCTTTGAGGCCTATGCTGGAAAAGGAAATGTCTTCACATAAAAACTAGACAGAAGCATTCCAGGAAACTTCTGTATGATAAGTGCATTCAACTCACAGACTTGAACGTTCCTTTTGATAGAACTCTTTTGAAACACTCCTTTTGTAGAATTTGCAAGTGTTTATTTGGAGCGCTTTGAGGCCTCAGCTGGAAAAGGAAATATCTTCACGTAAGAACTAGACAGAAGCATTCTCAGAAACTTCTTTCCGATGAGTGCATTCAACACACAGACTTGAACCTTGCTTTTGAAAGAGCAGCTTTGAAACACTCTTTTCGTAGAATCTGCAAGTGGATATTTGGAGCGCTTTGAGGCCTATGCTGGGAAATGAAATCTCTTCACCTAAAAACTAGACAGAAGCATTCTGAGAAACTTCTGTTGATGAGTGCATTCAACTCACAGACTTGAACGTTCCCTTTGATAGAACAGTTTTGAAACACTCCTTTTGTAGAATCTGCAAGTGTTTATTCGGAGCACCTTGAGGACTATGTTGGAAAAGGAAATATCTTCACATAAAAACTAGAGACAAGGATTCTCAGAAACTTCTTTGGATGAGTTCATTCAACTCACAGTGTTGAACCTACCAATTGATAGAGAAGTTTGGAAACACTCTTTTTGTAGAATCTGCAAGGGGATATTTGGAGCCGTTTGAGGCCTATGCTGGAAAAGGAAATATCTTCACATAAAAACTGAACAGAAGCATTCTCAGAAACTTCTTTGTGTTGAGTGCATTCAACTCGCAGACTTGAACTTACCTATAGAAAGAGCAGTTTTGAAACACTCCTTTTGTAGAATCTGCAAGTGTTTATTTGGAGCACTTTGAGGCCTATGTTGGAAAAGGAAAGATCTTCATATAGAAACTAGACGGAAGCATTCTCAGAAACTTCTTTGTGATGAGTGCATTCAACTCACAGAATTGAAGCTTCCTTTCGAAAGAGCAGTTTGGAAACACTCTTCTTATAGAATATGCAAGTGGATATTTGGAGCGCTTTGTGGCCTATGCTGGGAAATGAAATCTCTTCACCTAAAAACTAGACGGAAGCATTCTGAGAATCTTCTTTGTGATGAGTGCATTCAACTCACAGACTTCAACGTTCCTTTTGATAGAACAGTTTTGAAACACTCCTTTTGTAGAATCTGCAAGTGTTTATTCGGAGCACCTTGAGGCCTATGTTGGAAAAGGAAATACCTTCACATAAAAACTAGAGAGAAGGATTCTCAGAAACTTCTTTGTGATGAGTTCATTCAACTCACAGAGTTGAACCTACCAATTGATAGAGAAGTTTGGAAACACTCTTTTTGTAGAATCTGCAAGTGGATATTTGGAGCCGTTTGAGGCCTATGCTGGAAAAGGAAATATCTTCACATAAAAACTGAACAGAAGCATTCTCAGAAACTTCTTTGTGTTGAGTGCATTCAACTCACAGACTTGAACTTACCTATAGAAAGAGCAGTTTTGAAACACTCTTTTGGTAAAATCTGCAAGTGGTTATTTGGAGCACTTCGAGGCCTGTGCTGGGATATGGAATATCTTCACCTAAAAACTACAGAGAAGCATTCTCAGAAAGTTCTTCAGGATGCGTTCATTCAACTCACAGAGTTGAACCTTCCTTTTGATAGAAGAGTTTTGAAACACTCTTTTTGTAGAATCTGCAAGAGGATATTTGGAGCGTTTTGAGGCCTATGCTGGAAAAGGAAATATCTTCACATAAAAACTAGACAGAAGCATTCTCAGAAACTTCTGTGTGATGAGTGCATTCAACTCACAGACTTGAACGTTCCTCTCGAAAGAGCAGTTTTGAAACACTCCTTTTGTAGAATCTGCAAGTGTTTATTTGGAGCGCTTTGAGGCCTATGTTGGAAAAGGAAATATCTTCACATAAAAACTAGACAGAAGCATTCTCAGAAACTTCTTTGTGATGAGTGCACTCTACTCACAGTGTTGAAGCTTGCTTTTGATAGAGCAGTTTTGAAACACTCCTTTGGTAGAATCTGCAAGTGGATACTTGGAGCGCTTTGAGGCCTATGCTGGAAAAGGAAATGTCTTCACATAAAAACTAGACAGAAGCATTCCAGGAAACTTCTGTATGATAAGTGCATTCAACTCACAGACATGAACGTTCCTTTTGATAGAACTCTTTTGAAACACTCCTTTTGTAGAATTTGCAAGTGTTTATTTGGAGCGCTTTGAGGCCTCAGCTGGAAAAGGAAATATCTTCACGTAAGAACTAGACAGAAGCATTCTCAGAAACTTCTCTCCGATGAGTGCATTCAACACACAGACTTGAACCTTGCTTTTGAAAGAGCAGCTTTGAAACACTCTTTTCGTAGAATCTGCAAGTGGATATTTGGAGCGCTTTGAGGCCTATGCTGGGAAATGAAATCTCTTCACCTAAAAACTAGACAGAAGCATTCTGAGAAACTTCTGTGTGATGAGTGCATTCAACTCACAGGCTTGAACGTTCCCTTTGATAGAACAGTTTTGAAACACTCCTTTTGTAGAATCTGCAAGTGTTTATTCGGAGCACCTTGAGGCCTATGTTGGAAAAGGAAATATCTTCACATAAAAACTAGAGAGAAGGATTCTCAGAAACTTCTTTGTGATGAGTTCATTCAACTCACAGTGTTGAAACTACCAATTGATAGAGAAGTTTGGAAACACTCTCTTTGTAGAATCTGCAAGGGGATATTTGGAGCCGTTTGAGGCCTATGCTGGAAAAGGAAATATCTTCACATAAAAACTGAACGGAAGCATTCTCAGAAACTTCTTTGTGTTGAGTGCATTCAACTCGCAGACTTGAACTTACCTATAGAAAGAGCAGTTTTGAAACACTCCTTTTGTAGAATCTGCAAGTGTTTATTTGGAGCACTTTGAGGCCTATGTTGGAAAAGGAAAGATCTTCATATAGAATCTAGACGGAAGCATTCTCAGAAACTTCTTTGTGATGAGTGCATTCAACTCACAGAATTGAAGCTTCCTTTCGAAAGAGCAGTTTGGAAACACTCTTCTTATAGAATCTGCAAGTGGATATTTGGAGCGCTTTGTGGCCTATGCTGGGAAATGAAATCTCTTCACCTAAAAACTAGACGGAAGCATTCTGAGAATCTTCTTTGTGATGAGTGCATTCAACTCACAGACTTCAACGTTCCTTTTGATAGAACAGTTTTGAAACACTCCTTTTGTAGAATCTGCAAGTGTTTATTCGGAGCACCTTGAGGCCTATGTTGGAAAAGGAAATATCTTCACATAAAAACTAGAGAGAAGGATTCTCAGAAACTTCTTTGTGATGAGTTCATTCAACTCACAGAGTTGAACCCACCAATTGATAGAGAAGTTTGGAAACACTCTTTTTGTAGAATCTGCAAGTGGATATTTGGAGCCGTTTGAGGCCTATGCTGGAAAAGGAAATATCTTCACATAAAAACTGAACAGAAGCATTCTGAGAAACTTCTTTGTGTTGAGTGCATTCAACTCACAGACTTGAACTTACCTATAGAAAGAGCAGTTTTGAAACACTCTTTTGGTAAAATCTGCAAGTGGTTATTTGGAGCACTTCGAGGCCTGTGCTGGGATATGGAATATCTTCACCTAAAAACTACAGAGAAGCATTCTCAGAAAGTTCTTCAGGATGCATTCATTCAACTCACAGAGTTGAACCTTCCTTTTGATGGACGAGTTTTGAAACACTCTTTTTGTAGAATCTGCAAGAGGATATTTGGAGCGTTTTGAGGCCTATGCTGGAAAAGGAAATATCTTCACATAAAAACTAGACAGAAGCATTCTCAGAAACTTCTGTGTGATGAGTGCATTCAACTCACAGACTTGAACATTCCTCTCAAAAGAGCAGTTTTGAAACACTCCTTTTGTAGAATCTGCAAGTGTTTATTTGGAGCTCTTTGAGGCCTATGTTGGAAAAAGAAATATCTTCACATAAAAACTGGACAGAAGCATTCTCAGAAACTTCTTTGTGATGAGTGCATTCTACTCACAGTGTTGAAGCTTGCTTTTGATAGAGCAGTTTTGAAACACTCTTTTGGTAGAATCTGCAAGTGGATATTTGGAGCGCTTTGAGGCCTATGCTGGAAAAGGAAATGTCTTCACATAAAAACTAGACAGAAGCATTCCAGGAAACTTCTGTATGATAAGTGCATTCAACTCACAGACTTGAACGTTCCTTTTGATAGAAATCTTTTGAAACACTCCTTTTGTAGAATTTGCAAGTGTTTATTTGGAGCGCTTTGAGGCCTCAGCTGGAAAAGGAAATATCTTCACGTAAGAACTAGACAGAAGCATTCTCAGAAACTTCTTTCCGATGAGTGCATTCAACACACAGACTTGAACCTTGCTTTTGAAAGAGCAGCTTTGAAACACTCTTTTCGTAGAATCTGCAAGTGGATATTTGGAGCGCTTTGAGGCCTATGCTGGGAAATGAAATCTCTTCACCTAAAAACTAGACAGAAGCATTCTGAGAAACTTCTGTGTGATGAGTGCATTCAACTCACAGACTTGAACGTTCCCTTTGATAGAACAGTTTTGAAACACTCCTTTTGTAGAATCTGCAAGTGTTTATTCGGAGCACCTTGAGGCCTATGCTGGAAAAGGAAATATCTTCACATAAAAACTAGAGAGAAGGATTCTCAGAAACTTCTTTGTGATGAGTTCATTCAACTCACAGTGTTGAACCTACCAATTGATAGAGAAGTTTGGAAACACTCTTTTTGTAGAATCTGCAAGGGGATATTTGGAGCCGTTTGAGGCCTATGCTGGAAAAGGAAATATCTTCACATAAAAACTGAACAGAAGCATTCTCAGAAACTTCTTTGTGTTGAGTGCATTCAACTCGCAGACTTGAACTTACCTATAGAAAGAGCAGTTTTGAAACACTCCTTTTGTAGAATCTGCAAGTGTTTATTTGGAGCACTTTGAGGCCTATGTTGGAAAAGGAAAGATCTTCATATAGAAACTAGACGGAAGCATTCTCAGAAACTTCTTTGTGATGAGTGCATTCAACTCACAGAATTGAAGCTTCCTTTCGAAAGAGCAGTTTGGAAACACTCTTCTTATAGAATCTGCAAGTGGATATTTGGAGCGCTTTGTGGCCTATGCTGGGAAATGAAATCTCTTCACCTAAAAACTAGACGGAAGCATTCTGAGAATCTTCTTTGTGATGAGTGCATTCAACTCACAGACTTCAACGTTCCTTTTGATAGAACAGTTTTGAAACACTCCTTTTGTAGAATCTGCAAGTGTTTATTCGGAGCACCTTGAGGCCTATGCTGGAAAAGGAAATACCTTCACATAAAAACTAGAGAGAAGGATTCTCAGAAACTTCTTTGTGATGAGTTCATTCAACTCACAGAGTTGAACCTACCAATTGATAGAGAAGTTTGGAAACACTCTTTTTGTAGAATCTGCAAGTGGATATTTGGAGCCGTTTGAGGCCTATGCTGGAAAAGGAAATATCTTCACATAAAAACTGAACAGAAGCATTCTCAGAAACTTCTTTGTGTTGAGTGCATTCAACTCACAGACTTGAACTTACCTATAGAAAGAGCAGTTTTGAAACACTCTTTTGGTAAAATCTGCAAGTGGTTATTTGGAGCACTTCGAGGCCTGTGCTGGGATATGGAATATCTTCACCTAAAAACTACAGAGAAGCATTCTCAGAAAGTTCTTCAGGATGCGTTCATTCAACTCACAGAGTTGAACCTTCCTTTTGATAGAAGAGTTTTGAAACACTCTTTTTGTAGAATCTGCAAGAGGATATTTGGAGCGTTTTGAGGCCTATGCTGGAAAAGGAAATATCTTCACATAAAAACTAGACAGAAGCATTCTCAGAAACTTCTGTGTGATGAGTGCATTCAACTCACAGACTTGAACGTTCCTCTCGAAAGAGCAGTTTTGAAACACTCCTTTTGTAGAATCTGCAAGTGTTTATTTGGAGCCCTTTGAGGCCTATGTTGGAAAAGGAAATATCTTCACATAAAAACTAGACAGAAGCATTCTCAGAAACTTCTTTGTGATGAGTGCACTCTACTCACAGTGTTGAAGCTTGCTTTTGATAGAGCAGTTTTGAAACACTCTTTTGGTAGAATCTGCAAGTGGATACTTGGAGCGCTTTGAGGCCTATGCTGGAAAAGGAAATGTCTTCACATAAAAACTAGACAGAAGCATTCCAGGAAACTTCTGTATGATAAGTGCATTCAACTCACAGACTTGAACGTTCCTTTTGATAGAACTCTTTTGAAACACTCCTTTTGTAGAATTTGCAAGTGTTTATTGGGAGCGCTTTGAGGCCTCAGCTGGAAAAGGAAATATCTTCACGTAAGAACTAGACAGAAGCATTCTCAGAAACTTCTTTCCGATGAGTGCATTCAACACACAGACTTGAACCTTGCTTTTGAAAGAGCAGCTTTGAAACACTCTTTTCGTAGAATCTGCAAGTGGATATTTGGAGCGCTTTGAGGCCTATGCTGGGAAATGAAATCTCTTCACCTAAAAACTAGACAGAAGCATTCTGAGAAACTTCTGTGTGATGAGTGCATTCAACTCACAGATTTGAACGTTCCCTTTGATAGAACAGTTTTGAAACACTCCTTTTGTAGAATCTGCAAGTGTTTATTCGGAGCACCTTGAGGCCTATGCTGGAAAAGGAAATATCTTCACATAAAAACTGAACAGAAGCATTCTGAGAAACTTCTTTGTGTTGAGTGCATTCAACTCACAGACTTGAACTTACCTACAGAAAGAGCAGTTTTGAAACACTCTTTTGGTAAAATCTGCAAGTGGTTATTTGGAGCACTTCGAGGCCTGTGCTGGGATATGGAATATCTTCACCTAAAAACTACAGAGAAGCATTCTTAGAAAGTTCTTCATGATGCATTCATTTAACTCACAGAGTGGAACCTTCCTTTTGATAGAACAGATTTGAAACACTCTTTTTGTAGAATCTGCAAGAAGATATTTGGAGTGTTTTGAGGCCTATGCTGGAAATGGAAATATCTTCACATAAAAACTAGACAGAAGCATTCTCAGAAACTTCTGTGTGATGAGTGCATTCAACTCACAGACTTGAACGTTCCTCTCAAAAGAGCAGTTTTGAAACACTCCTTTTGTAGAATCTGCAAGTGTTTATTTGGAGCTCTTTGAAGCCTATGTTGGAAAAAGAAATATCTTCACATAAAAACTGGACAGAAGCATTCTCAGAAACTTCTTTGTGATGAGTGCATTCTACTCACAGTGTTGAAGCTTGCTTTTGATAGAGCAGTTTTGAAACACTCTTTTGGTAGAATCTGCAAGTGGATATTTGGAGCGCTTTGAGGCCTATGCTGGAAAAGGAAATGTCTTCACATAAAAACTAGACAGAAGCATTCCAGGAAACTTCTGTATGATAAGTGCATTCAACTCACAGACTTGAACGTTCCTTTTGATAGAACTCTTTTGAAACACTCCTTTTGTAGAATTTGCAAGTGTTTATTGGGAGCGCTTTGAGGCCTCAGCTGGAAAAGGAAATATCTTCACGTAAGAACTAGACAGAAGCATTCTCAGAAACTTCTTTCCGATGAGTGCATTCAACACACAGACTTGAACCTTGCTTTTGAAAGAGCAGCTTTGAAACACTCTTTTCGTAGAATCTGCAAGTGGATATTTGGAGCGCTTTGAGGCCTATGCTGGGAAATGAAATCTCTTCACCTAAAAACTAGACAGAAGCATTCTGAGAAACTTCTGTGTGATGAGTGCATTCAACTCACAGACTTGAACGTTCCCTTTGATAGAACAGTTTTGAAACACTCCTTTTGTAGAATCTGCAAGTGTTTATTCGGAGCACCTTGAGGCCTATGCTGGAAAAGGAAATATCTTCACATAAAAACTGAACAGAAGCATTCTGAGAAACTTCTTTGTGTTGAGTGCATTCAACTCACAGACTTGAACTTAACTACAGAAAGAGCAGTTTTGAAACACTCTTTTGGTAAAATCTGCAACTGGTTATTTGGAGCACTTCGAGGCCTGTGCTGGGATATGGAATATCTTCACCTAAAAACTACAGAGAAGCATTCTTAGAAAGTTCTTCATGATGCATTCATTTAACTCACAGAGTGGAACCTTCCTTTTGATAGAACAGATTTGAAACACTCTTTTTGTAGAATCTGCAAGAAGATATTTGGAGTGTTTTGAGGCCTATGCTGGAAATGGAAATATCTTCACATAAAAACTAGACAGAAGCATTCTCAGAAACTTCTGTGTGATGAGTGCATTCAACTCACAGACTTGAACGTTCCTCTCAAAAGAGCAGTTTTGAAACACTCCTTTTGTAGAATCTGCAAGTGTTTATTTGGAGCTCTTTGAGGCCTATGTTGGAAAAAGAAATATCTTCACATAAAAACTGGACAGAAGCATTCTCAGAAACTTCTTTGTGATGAGTGCATTCTACTCACAGTGTTGAAGCTTGCTTTTGATAGAGCAGTTTTGAAACACTCTTTTGGTAGAATCTGCAAGTGGATATTTGGAGCGCTTTGAGGCCTATGCTGGAAAAGGAAATGTCTTCACATAAAAACTAGACAGAAGCATTCCAGGAAACTTCTGTATGATAAGTCACAGACTTGAACGTTCCTTTTGATAGAACTCTTTTGAAACACTCCTTTTGTAGAATTTGCAAGTGTTTATTTGGAGCGCTTTGAGGCCTCAGCTGGAAAAGGAAATATCTTCACGTAAGAACTAGACAGAAGCATTCTCAGAAACTTCTCTCCGATGAGTGCATTCAACACACAGACTTGAACCTTGCTTTTGAAAGAGCAGCTTTGAAACACTCTTTTCGTAGAATCTGCAAGTGGATATTTGGAGCGCTTTGAGGCCTATGCTGGGAAATGAAATCTCTTCACCTAAAAACTAGACAGAAGCATTCTGAGAAACTTCTGTGTGATGAGTGCATTCAACTCACAGGCTTGAACGTTCCCTTTGATAGAACAGTTTTGAAACACTCCTTTTGTAGAATCTGCAAGTGTTTATTCGGAGCACCTTGAGGCCTATGTTGGAAAAGGAAATATCTTCACATAAAAACTAGAGAGAAGGATTCTCAGAAACTTCTTTGTGATGAGTTCATTCAACTCACAGTGTTGAAACTACCAATTGATAGAGAAGTTTGGAAACACTCTTTTTGTAGAATCTGCAAGGGGATATTTGGAGCCGTTTGAGGCCTATGCTGGAAAAGGAAATATCTTCACATAAAAACTGAACAGAAGCATTCTCAGAAACTTCTTTGTGTTGAGTGCATTCAACTCGCAGACTTGAACTTACCTATAGAAAGAGCAGTTTTGAAACACTCCTTTTGTAGAATCTGCAAGTGTTTATTTGGAGCACTTTGAGGCCTATGTTGGAAAAGGAAAGATCTTCATATAGAAACTAGACGGAAGCATTCTCAGAAACTTCTTTGTGATGAGTGCATTCAACTCACAGAATTGAAGCTTCCTTTCAAAAGAGCAGTTTGGAAACACTCTTCTTATAGAATCTGCAAGTGGATATTTGGAGCGCTTTGTGGTCTATGCTGGGAAATGAAATCTCTTCACCTAAAAACTAGACGGAAGCATTCTGAGAATCTTCTTTGTGATGAGTGCATTCAACTCACAGACTTCAACGTTCCTTTTGATAGAACAGTTTTGAAACACTCCTTTTGTAGAATCTGCAAGTGTTTATTCGGAGCACCTTGAGGCCTATGTTGGAAAAGGAAATATCTTCACATAAAAACTAGAGAGAAGGATTCTCAGAAACTTCTTTGTGATGAGTTCATTCAACTCACAGAGTTGAACCTACCAATTGATAGAGAAGTTTGGAAACACTCTTTTTGTAGAATCTGCAAGTGGATATTTGGAGCCGTTTGAGGCCTATGCTGGAAAAGGAAATATCTTCACATAAAAACTGAACAGAAGCATTCTCAGAAACTTCTTTGTGTTGAGTGCATTCAACTCACAGACTTGAACTTACCTATAGAAAGAGCAGTTTTGAAACACTCTTTTGGGAAAATCTGCAAGTGGTTATTTGGAGCACTTCGAGGCCTGTGCTGGGATATGGAATATCTTCACCTAAAAACTACAGAGAAGCATTCTCAGAAAGTTCTTCAGGATGCATTCATTCAACTCACAGAGTTGAACCTTCCTTTTGATAGAAGAGTTTTGAAACACTCTTTTTGTAGAATCTGCAAGAGGATATTTGGAGCGTTTTGAGGCCTATGCTGGAAAAGGAAATATCTTCACATAAAAACTAGACAGAAGCATTCTCAGAAACTTCTGTGTGATGAGTGCATTCAACTCACAGACTTGAACGTTCCTCTCGAAAGAGCAGTTTTGAAACACTCCTTTTGTAGAATCTGCAAGTGTTTATTTGGAGCGCTTTGAGGCCTGTGTTGGAAAAGGAAATATCTTCACATAAAAACTAGACAGAAGCATTCTCAGAAACTTCTTTGTGATGAGTGCACTCTACTCACAGTGTTGAAGCTTGCTTTTGATAGAGCAGTTTTGAAACACTCCTTTGGTAGAATCTGCAAGTGGATACTTGGAGCGCTTTGAGGCCTATGCTGGAAAAGGAAATGTCTTCACATAAAAACTAGACAGAAGCATTCCAGGAAACTTCTGTATGATAAGTGCATTCAACTCACAGACTTGAACGTTCCTTTTGATAGAACTCTTTTGAAACACTCCTTTTGTAGAATTTGCAAGTGTTTATTGGGAGCGCTTTGAGGCCTCAGCTGGAAAAGGAAATATCTTCACGTAAGAACTAGACAGAAGCATTCTCAGAAACTTCTTTCTGATGAGTGCATTCAACACACAGACTTGAACCTTGCTTTTGAAAGAGCAGCTTTGAAACACTCTTTTCGTAGAATCTGCAAGTGGATATTTGGAGCGCTTTGAGGCCTATGCTGGGAAATGAAATCTCTTCACCTAAAAACTAGACAGAAGCATTCTGAGAAACTTCTGTGTGATGAGTGCATTCAACTCACAGACTTGAACGTTCCCTTTGATAGAACAGTTTTGAAACACTCCTTTTGTAGAATCTGCAAGTGTTTATTCGGAGCACCTTGAGGCCTATGCTGGAAAAGGAAATATCTTCACATAAAAACTGAACAGAAGCATTCTGAGAAACTTCTTTGTGTTGAGTGCATTCAACTCACAGACTTGAACTTACCTACAGAAAGAGCAGTTTTGAAACACTCTTTTGGTAAAATCTGCAAGTGGTTATTTGGAGCACTTCGAGGCCTGTGCTGGGATATGGAATATCTTCACCTAAAAACTACAGAGAAGCATTCTTAGAAAGTTCTTCATGATGCATTCATTTAACTCACAGAGTGGAACCTTCCTTTTGATAGAACAGATTTGAAACACTCTTTTTGTAGAATCTGCAAGAAGATATTTGGAGTGTTTTGAGGCCTATGCTGGAAATGGAAATATCTTCACATAAAAACTAGACAGAAGCATTCTCAGAAACTTCTGTGTGATGAGTGCATTCAACTCACAGACTTGAACGTTCCTCTCAAAAGAGCAGTTTTGAAACACTCCTTTTGTAGAATCTGCAAGTGTTTATTTGGAGCTCTTTGAGGCCTATGTTGGAAAAAGTAATATCTTCACATAAAAACTGGACAGAAGCATTCTCAGAAACTTCTTTGTGATGAGTGCATTCTACTCACAGTGTTGAAGCTTGCTTTTGATAGAGCAGTTTTGAAACACTCTTTTGGTAGAATCTGCAAGTGGATATTTGGAGCGCTTTGAGGCCTATGCTGGAAAAGGAAATGTCTTCACATAAAAACTAGACAGAAGCATTCCAGGAAACTTCTGTATGATAAGTGCATTCAACTCACAGACTTGAACGTTCCTTTTTATAGAACTCTTTTGAAACACTCCTTTTGTAGAATTTGCAAGTGTTTATTGGGAGCGCTTTGAGGCCTCAGCTGGAAAAGGAAATATCTTCACGTAAGAACTAGACAGAAGCATTCTCAGAAACTTCTCTCCGATGAGTGCATTCAACACACAGACTTGAACCTTGCTTTTGAAAGAGCAGCTTTGAAACACTCTTTTCGTAGAATCTGCAAGTGGATATTTGGAGCGCTTTGAGGCCTATGCTGGGAAATGAAATCTCTTCACCTAAAAACTAGACAGAAGCATTCTGAGAAACTTCTGTGTGATGAGTGCATTCAACTCACAGGCTTGAACGTTCCCTTTGATAGAACAGTTTTGAAACACTCCTTTTGTAGAATCTGCAAGTGTTTATTCGGAGCACCTTGAGGCCTATGTTGGAAAAGGAAATATCTTCACATAAAAACTAGAGAGAAGGATTCTCAGAAACTTCTTTGTGATGAGTTCATTCAACTCACAGTGTTGAAACTACCAATTGATAGAGAAGTTTGGAAACACTCTCTTTGTAGAATCTGCAAGTGGATATATGGAGCCGTTTGAGGCCTATGCTGGAAAAGGAAATATCTTCACATAAAAACTGAACAGAAGCATTCTCAGAAACTACTTTGTGTTGAGTGCATTCAACTCGCAGACTTGAACTTACCTATAGAAAGAGCAGTTTTGAAACACTCCTTTTGTAGAATCTGCAAGTGTTTATTTGGAGCACTTTGAGGCCTATGTTGGAAAAGGAAAGATCTTCATATAGAAACTAGACGGAAGCATTCTCAGAAACTTCTTTGTGATGAGTGCATTCAACTCACAGAATTGAAGCTTCCTTTCGAAAGAGCAGTTTGGAAACACTCTTCTTATAGAATCTGCAAGTGGATATTTGGAGCGCTTTGTGGCCTATGCTGGGAAATGAAATCTCTTCACCTAAAAACTAGACGGAAGCATTCTGAGAATCTTCTTTGTGATGAGTGCATTCAACTCACAGACTTCAACGTTCCTTTTGATAGAACAGTTTTGAAACACTCCTTTTGTAGAATCTGCAAGTGTTTATTCGGAGCACCTTGAGGCCTATGTTGGAAAAGGAAATATCTTCACATAAAAACTAGAGAGAAGGATTCTCAGAAACTTCTTTGTGATGAGTTCATTCAACTAACAGAGTTGAACCTACCAATTGATAGAGAAGTTTGGAAACACTCTTTTTGTAGAATCTGCAAGTGGATATTTGGAGCCGTTTGAGGCCTATGCTGGAAAAGGAAATATCTTCACATAAAAACTGAACAGAAGCATTCTGAGAAACTTCTTTGTGTTGAGTGCATTCAACTCACAGACTTGAACTTACCTATAGAAAGAGCAGTTTTGAAACACTCTTTTGGTAAAATCTGCAAGTGGTTATTTGGAGCACTTCGAGGCCTGTGCTGGGATATGGAATATCTTCACCTAAAAACTACAGAGAAGCATTCTCAGAAAGTTCTTCAGGATGCATTCATTCAACTCACAGAGTTGAACCTTCCTTTTGATAGAAGAGTTTTGAAACACTCTTTTTGTAGAATCTGCAAGAGGATATTTGGAGCGTTTTGAGGCCTATGCTGGAAAAGGAAATATCTTCACATAAAAACTAGACAGAAGCATTCTCAGAAACTTCTGTGTGATGAGTGCATTCAACTCACAGACTTGAACGTTCCTCTCGAAAGAGCAGTTTTGAAACACTCCTTTTGTAGAATCTGCAAGTGTTTATTTGGAGCGCTTTGAGGCCTATGTTGGAAAAGGAAATATCTTCACATAAAAACTAGACAGAAGCATTCTCAGAAACTTCTTTGTGATGAGTGCACTCTACTCACAGTGTTGAAGCTTGCTTTTGATAGAGCAGTTTTGAAACACTCCTTTGGTAGGATCTGCAAGTGGATACTTGGAGCGCTTTGAGGCCTATGCTGGAAAAGGAAATGTCTTCACATAAAAACTAGACAGAAGCATTCCAGGAAACTTCTGTATGATAAGTGCATTCAACTCACAGACTTGAACGTTCCTTTTGATAGAACTCTTTTGAAACACTCCTTTTGTAGAATTTGCAAGTGTTTATTGGGAGCGCTTTGAGGCCTCAGCTGGAAAAGGAAATATCTTCACGTAAGAACTAGACAGAAGCATTCTCAGAAACTTCTTTCTGATGAGTGCATTCAACACACAGACTTGAACCTTGCTTTTGAAAGAGCAGCTTTGAAACACTCTTTTCGTAGAATCTGCAAGTGGATATTTGGAGCGCTTTGAGGCCTATGCTGGGAAATGAAATCTCTTCACCTAAAAACTAGACAGAAGCATTCTGAGAAACTTCTGTGTGATGAGTGCATTCAACTCACAGAATTGAACGTTCCCTTTGATAGAACAGTTTTGAAACACTCCTTTTGTAGAATCTGCAAGTGTTTATTCGGAGCACCTTGAGGCCTATGCTGGAAAAGGAAATATCTTCACATAAAAACTGAACAGAAGCATTCTGAGAAACTTCTTTGAGTTGAGTGCATTCAACTCACAGACTTGAACTTACCTACAGAAAGAGCAGTTTTGAAACACTCTTTTGGTAAAATCTGCAACTGGTTATTTGGAGCACTTCGAGGCCTGTGCTGGGATATGGAATATCTTCACCTAAAAACTACAGAGAAGCATTCTTAGAAAGTTCTTCATGATGCATTCATTTAACTCACAGAGTGGAACCTTCCTTTTGATAGAACAGATTTGAAACACTCTTTTTGTAGAATCTGCAAGAAGATATTTGGAGTGTTTTGAGGCCTATGCTGGAAATGGAAATATCTTCACATAAAAACTAGACAGAAGCATTCTCAGAAACTTCTGTGTGATGAGTGCATTCAACTCACAGACTTGAACGTTCCTCTCAAAAGAGCAGTTTTGAAACACTCCTTTTGTAGAATCTGCAAGTGTTTATTTGGAGCTCTTTGAGGCCTATGTTGGAAAAAGAAATATCTTCACATAAAAACTGGACAGAAGCATTCTCAGAAACTTCTTTGTGATGAGTGCATTCTACTCACAGTGTTGAAGCTTGCTTTTGATAGAGCAGTTTTGAAACACTCTTTTGGTAGAATCTGCAAGTGGATATTTGGAGCGCTTTGAGGCCTATGCTGGGAAATGAAATCTCTTCACCTAAAAACTAGACAGAAGCATTCTGAGAAACTTCTGTGTGATGAGTGCATTCAACTCACAGACTTGAACGTTCCCTTTGATAGAACAGTTTTGAAACACTCCTTTTGTAGAATCTGCAAGTGTTTATTCGGAGCACCTTGAGGCCTATGTTGGAAAAGGAAATATCTTCACATAAAAACTAGAGAGAAGGATTCTCAGAAACTTCTTTGTGATGAGTTCATTCAACTCACAGTGTTGAACCTACCAATTGATAGAGAAGTTTGGAAACACTCTTTTTGTAGAATCTGCAAGGGGATATTTGGAGCCGTTTGAGGCCTATGCTGGAAAAGGAAATATCTTCACATAAAAACTGAACAGAAGCATTCTCAGAAACTTCTTTGTGTTGAGTGCATTCAACTCGCAGACTTGAACTTACCTATAGAAAGAGCAGTTTTGAAACACTCCTTTTGTAGAATCTGCAAGTGTTTATTTGGAGCACTTTGAGGCCTATGTTGGAAAAGGAAAGATCTTCATATAGAAACTAGACGGAAGCATTCTCAGAAACTTCTTTGTGATGAGTGCATTCAACTCACAGAATTGAAGCTTCCTTTCGAAAGAGCAGTTTGGAAACACTCTTCTTATAGAATCTGCAAGTGGATATTTGGAGCGCTTTGTGGCCTATGCTGGGAAATGAAATCTCTTCACCTAAAAACTAGACGGAAGCATTCTGAGAATCTTCTTTGTGATGAGTGCATTCAACTCACAGACTTCAACGTTCCTTTTGATAGAACAGTTTTGAAACACTCCTTTTGTAGAATCTGCAAGTGTTTATTCGGAGCACCTTGAGGCCAATGTTGGAAAAGGAAATACCTTCACATAAAAACTAGAGAGAAGGATTCTCAGAAACTTCTTTGTGATGAGTTCATTCAACTCACAGAGTTGAACCTACCAATTGATAGAGAAGTTTGGAAACACTCTTTTTGTAGAATCTGCAAGTGGATATTTGGAGCCGTTTGAGGCCTATGCTGGAAAAGGAAATATCTTCACATAAAAACTGAACAGAAGCATTCTCAGAAACTTCTTTGTGTTGAGTGCATTCAACTCACAGACTTGAACTTACCTATAGAAAGAGCAGTTTTGAAACACTCTTTTGGTAAAATCTGCAAGTGGTTATTTGGAGCACTTCGAGGCCTGTGCTGGGATATGGAATATCTTCACCTAAAAACTACAGAGAAGCATTCTCAGAAAGTTCTTCAGGATGCGTTCATTCAACTCACAGAGTTGAACCTTCCTTTTGATAGAAGAGTTTTGAAACACTCTTTTTGTAGAATCTGCAAGAGGATATTTGGAGCGTTTTGAGGCCTATGCTGGAAAAGGAAATATCTTCACATAAAAACTAGACAGAAGCATTCTCAGAAACTTCTGTGTGATGAGTGCATTCAACTCACAGACTTGAACGTTCCTCTCGAAAGAGCAGTTTTGAAACACTCCTTTTGTAGAATCTGCAAGTGTTTATTTGGAGCCCTTTGAGGCCTATGTTAGAAAAGGAAATATCTTCACATAAAAACTAGACAGAAGCATTCTCAGAAACTTCTTTGTGATGAGTGCACTCTACTCACAGTGTTGAAGCTTGCTTTTGATAGAGCAGTTTTGAAACACTCTTTTGGTAGAATCTGCAAGTGGATACTTGGAGCGCTTTGAGGCCTATGCTGGAAAAGAAAATGTCTTCACATAAAAACTAGACAGAAGCATTCCAGGAAACTTCTGTATGATAAGTGCATTCAACTCACAGACTTGAACGTTCCTTTTGATAGAACTCTTTTGAAACACTCCTTTTGTAGAATTTGCAAGTGTTTATTGGGAGCGCTTTGAGGCCTCAGCTGGAAAAGGAAATATCTTCACGTAAGAACTAGACAGAAGCATTCTCAGAAACTTCTTTCCGATGAGTGCATTCAACACACAGACTTGAACCTTGCTTTTGAAAGAGCAGCTTTGAAACACTCTTTTCGTAGAATCTGCAAGTGGATATTTGGAGCGCTTTGAGGCCTATGCTGGGAAATGAAATCTCTTCACCTAAAAACTAGACAGACGCATTCTGAGAAACTTCTGTGTGATGAGTGCATTCAACTCACAGATTTGAACGTTCCCTTTGATAGAACAGTTTTGAAACACTCCTTTTGTAGAATCTGCAAGTGTTTATTCGGAGCACCTTGAGGCCTATGCTGGAAAAGGAAATATCTTCACATAAAAACTGAACAGAAGCATTCTGAGAAACTTCTTTGTGTTGAGTGCATTCAACTCACAGACTTGAACTTACCTACAGAAAGAGCAGTTTTGAAACACTCTTTTGGTAAAATCTGCAAGTGGTTATTTGGAGCACTTCGAGGCCTGTGCTGGGATATGGAATATCTTCACCTAAAAACTACAGAGAAGCATTCTTAGAAAGTTCTTCATGATGCATTCATTTAACTCACAGAGTGGAACCTTCCTTTTGATAGAACAGATTTGAAACACTCTTTTTGTAGAATCTGCAAGAAGATATTTGGAGTGTTTTGAGGCCTATGCTGGAAATGGAAATATCTTCACATAAAAACTAGACAGAAGCATTCTCAGAAACTTCTGTGTGATGAGTGCATTCAACTCACAGACTTGAACGTTCCTCTCAAAAGAGCAGTTTTGAAACACTCCTTTTGTAGAATCTGCAAGTGTTTATTTGGAGCTCTTTGAGGCCTATGTTGGAAAAAGAAATATCTTCACATAAAAACTGGACAGAAGCATTCTCAGAAACTTCTTTGTGATGAGTGCATTCTCCTCACAGTGTTGAAGCTTGCTTTTGATAGAGCAGTTTTGAAACACTCTTTTGGTAGAATCTGCAAGTGGATATTTGGAGCGCTTTGAGGCCTATGCTGGAAAAGGAAATGTCTTCACATAAAAACTAGACAGAAGCATTCCAGGAAACTTCTGTATGATAAGTCACAGACTTGAACGTTCCTTTTGATAGAACTCTTTTGAAACACTCCTTTTGTAGAATTTGCAAGTGTTTATTGGGAGCGCTTTGAGGCCTCAGCTGGAAAAGGAAATATCTTCACGTAAGAACTAGACAGAAGCATTCTCAGAAACTTCTCTCCGATGAGTGCATTCAACACACAGACTTGAACCTTGCTTTTGAAAGAGCAGCTTTGAAACACTCTTTTCGTAGAATCTGCAAGTGGATATTTGGAGCGCTTTGAGTCCTATGCTGGGAAATGAAATCTCTTCACCTAAAAACTAGACAGAAGCATTCTGAGAAACTTCTGTGTGATGAGTGCATTCAACTCACAGGCTTGAACGTTCCCTTTGATAGAACAGTTTTGAAACACTCCTTTTGTAGAATCTGCAAGTGTTTATTCGGAGCACCTTGAGGCCTATGTTGGAAAAGGAAATATCTTCACATAAAAACTAGAGAGAAGGATTCTCAGAAACTTCTTTGTGATGAGTTCATTCAACTCACAGTGTTGAAACTACCAATTGATAGAGAAGTTTGGAAACACTCTTTTTGTAGAATCTGCAAGGGGATATTTGGAGCCGTTTGAGGCCTATGCTGGAAAAGGAAATATCTTCACATAAAAACTGAACAGAAGCATTCTCAGAAACTTCTTTGTGTTGAGTGCATTCAACTCGCAGACTTGAACTTACCTATAGAAAGAGCAGTTTTGAAACACTCCTTTTGTAGAATCTGCAAGTGTTTATTTGGAGCACTTTGAGGCCTATGTTGGAAAAGGAAAGATCTTCATATAGAAACTAGACGGAAGCATTCTCAGAAACTTCTTTGTGATGAGTGCATTCAACTCACAGAATTGAAGCTTCCTTTCGAAAGAGCAGTTTGGAAACACTCTTCTTATAGAATCTGCAAGTGGATATTTGGAGCGCTTTGTGGTCTATGCTGGGAAATGAAATCTCTTCACCTAAAAACTAGACGGAAGCATTCTGAGAATCTTCTTTGTGATGAGTGCATTCAACTCACAGACTTCAACGTTCCTTTTGATAGAACAGTTTTGAAACACTCCTTTTGTAGAATCTGCAAGTGTTTATTCGGAGCACCTTGAGGCCTATGTTGGAAAAGGAAATATCTTCACATAAAAACTAGAGAGAAGGATTCTCAGAAACTTCTTTGTGATGAGTTCATTCAACTCACAGAGTTGAACCTACCAATTGATAGAGAAGTTTGGAAACACTCTTTTTGTAGAATCTGCAAGTGGATATTTGGAGCCGTTTGAGGCCTATGCTGGAAAAGGAAATATCTTCACATAAAAACTGAACAGAAGCATTCTCAGAAACTTCTTTGTGTTGAGTGCATTCAACTCACAGACTTGAACTTACCTATAGAAAGAGCAGTTTTGAAACACTCTTTTGGTAAAATCTGCAAGTGGTTATTTGGAGCACTTCGAGGCCTGTGCTGGGATATGGAATATCTTCACCTAAAAACTACAGAGAAGCATTCTCAGAAAGTTCTTCAGGATGCATTCATTCAACTCACAGAGTTGAACCTTCCTTTTGATAGAAGAGTTTTGAAACACTCTTTTTGTAGAATCTGCAAGAGGATATTTGGAGCGTTTTGAGGCCTATGCTGGAAAAGGAAATATCTTCACATAAAAACTAGACAGAAGCATTCTCAGAAACTTCTGTGTGATGAGTGCATTCAACTCACAGACTTGAACGTTCCTCTCGAAAGAGCAGTTTTGAAACACTCCTTTTGTAGAATCTGCAAGTGTTTATTTGGAGCGCTTTGAGGCCTATGTTGGAAAAGGAAATATCTTCACATAAAAACTAGACAGAAGCATTCTCAGAAACTTCTTTGTGATGAGTGCACTCTACTCACAGTGTTGAAGCTTGCTTTTGATAGAGCAGTTTTGAAACACTCCTTTGGTAGAATCTGCAAGTGGATACTTGGAACGCTTTGAGGCCTATGCTGGAAAAGGAAATGTCTTCACATAAAAACTAGACAGAAGCATTCCAGGAAACTTCTGTATGATAAGTGCATTCAACTCACAGACTTGAACGTTCCTTTTGATAGAACTCTTTTGAAACACTCCTTTTGTAGAATTTGCAAGTGTTTATTGGGAGCGCTTTGAGGCCTCAGCTGGAAAAGGAAATATCTTCACGTAAGAACTAGACAGAAGCATTCTCAGAAACTTCTTTCTGATGAGTGCATTCAACACACAGACTTGAACCTTGCTTTTGAAAGAGCAGCTTTGAAACACTCTTTTCGTAGAATCTGCAAGTGGATATTTGGAGCGCTTTGAGGCCTATGCTGGGAAATGAAATCTCTTCACCTAAAAACTAGACAGAAGCATTCTGAGAAACTTCTGTGTGATGAGTGCATTCAACTCACAGATTTGAACGTTCCCTTTGATAGAACAGTTTTGAAACACTCCTTTTGTAGAATCTGCAAGTGTTTATTCGGAGCACCTTGAGGCCTATGCTGGAAAAGGAAATATCTTCACATAAAAACTGAACAGAAGCATTCTGAGAAACTTCTTTGTGTTGAGTGCATTCAACTCACAGACTTGAACTTACCTACAGAAAGAGCAGTTTTGAAACACTCTTTTGGTAAAATCTGCAAGTGGTTATTTGGAGCACTTCGAGGCCTGTGCTGGGATATGGAATATCTTCACCTAAAAACTACAGAGAAGCATTCTTAGAAAGTTCTTCATGATGCATTCATTTAACTCACAGAGTGGAACCTTCCTTTTGATAGAACAGATTTGAAACACTCTTTTTGTAGAATCTGCAAGAAGATATTTGGAGTGTTTTGAGGCCTATGCTGGAAATGGAAATATCTTCACATAAAAACTAGACAGAAGCATTCTCAGAAACTTCTGTGTGATGAGTGCATTCAACTCACAGACTTGAACGTTCCTCTCAAAAGAGCAGTTTTGAAACACTCCTTTTGTAGAATCTGCAAGTGTTTATTTGGAGCTCTTTGAGGCCTATGTTGGAAAAAGAAATATCTTCACATAAAAACTGGACAGAAGCATTCTCAGAAACTTCTTTGTGATGAGTGCATTCTCCTCACAGTGTTGAAGCTTGCTTTTGATAGAGCAGTTTTGAAACACTCTTTTGGTAGAATCTGCAAGTGGATATTTGGAGCGCTTTGAGGCCTATGCTGGAAAAGGAAATGTCTTCACATAAAAACTAGACAGAAGCATTCCAGGAAACTTCTGTATGATAAGTGCATTCAACTCACAGACTTGAACGTTCCTTTTGATAGAACTCTTTTGAAACACTCCTTTTGTAGAATTTGCAAGTGTTTATTGGGAGCGCTTTGAGGCCTCAGCTGGAAAAGGAAATATCTTCACGTAAGAACTAGACAGAAGCATTCTCAGAAACTTCTCTCCGATGAGTGCATTCAACACACAGACTTGAACCTTGCTTTTGAAAGAGCAGCTTTGAAACACTCTTTTCGTAGAATCTGCAAGTGGATATTTGGAGCGCTTTGAGGCCTATGCTGGGAAATGAAATCTCTTCACCTAAAAACTAGACAGAAGCATTCTGAGAAACTTCTGTGTGATGAGTGCATTCAACTCACAGGCTTGAACGTTCCCTTTGATAGAACAGTTTTGAAACACTCCTTTTGTAGAATCTGCAAGTGTTTATTCGGAGCACCTTGAGGCCTATGTTGGAAAAGGAAATATCTTCACATAAAAACTAGAGAGAAGGATTCTCAGAAACTTCTTTGTGATGAGTTCATTCAACTCACAGTGTTGAAACTACCAATTGATAGAGAAGTTTGGAAACACTCTCTTTGTAGAATCTGCAAGGGGATATTTGGAGCCGTTTGAGGCCTATGCTGGAAAAGGAAATATCTTCACATAAAAACTGAACAGAAGCATTCTCAGAAACTTCTTTGTGTTGAGTGCATTCAACTCGCAGACTTGAACTTACCTATAGAAAGAGCAGTTTTGAAACACTCCTTTTGTAGAATCTGCAAGTGTTTATTTGGAGCACTTTGAGGCCTATGTTGGAAAAGGAAAGATCTTCATATAGAAACTAGACGGAAGCATTCTCAGAAACTTCTTTGTGATGAGTGCATTCAACTCACAGAATTGAAGCTTCCTTTCAAAAGAGCAGTTTGGAAACACTCTTCTTATAGAATCTGCAAGTGGATATTTGGAGCGCTTTGTGGCCTATGCTGGGAAATGAAATCTCTTCACCTAAAAACTAGACGGAAGCATTCTGAGAATCTTCTTTGTGATGAGTGCATTCAACTCACAGACTTCAACGTTCCTTTTGATAGAACAGTTTTGAAACACTCCTTTTGTAGAATCTGCAAGTGTTTATTCGGAGCACCTTGAGGCCTATGTTGGAAAAGGAAATATCTTCACATAAAAACTAGAGAGAAGGATTCTCAGAAACTTCTTTGTGATGAGTTCATTCAACTCACAGAGTTGAACCTACCAATTGATAGAGAAGTTTGGAAACACTCTTTTTGTAGAATCTGCAAGTGGATATTTGGAGCCGTTTGAGGCCTATGCTGGAAAAGGAAATATCTTCACATAAAAACTGAACAGAAGCATTCTCAGAAACTTCTTTGTGTTGAGTGCATTCAACTCACAGACTTGAACTTACCTATAGAAAGAGCAGTTTTGAAACACTCTTTTGGTAAAATCTGCAAGTGGTTATTTGGAGCACTTCGAGGCCTGTGCTGGGATATGGAATATCTTCACCTAAAAACTACAGAGAAGCATTCTCAGAAAGTTCTTCAGGATGCATTCATTCAACTCACAGAGTTGAACCTTCCTTTTGATGGACGAGTTTTGAAACACTCTTTTTGTAGAATCTGCAAGAGGATATTTGGAGCGTTTTGAGGCCTATGCTGGAAAAGGAAATATCTTCACATAAAAACTAGACAGAAGCATTCTCAGAAACTTCTGTGTGATGAGTGCATTCAACTCACAGACTTGAACGTTCCTCTCAAAAGAGCAGTTTTGAAACACTCCTTTTGTAGAATCTGCAAGTGTTTATTTGGAGCTCTTTGAGGCCTATGTTGGAAAAAGAAATATCTTCACATAAAAACTGGACAGAAGCATTCTCAGAAACTTCTTTGTGATGAGTGCATTCTACTCACAGTGTTGAAGCTTGCTTTTGATAGAGCAGTTTTGAAACACTCTTTTGGTAGAATCTGCAAGTGGATATTTGGAGCGCTTTGAGGCCTATGCTGGAAAAGGAAATGTCTTCACATAAAAACTAGACAGAAGCATTCCAGGAAACCTCTGTATGATAAGTGCATTCAACTCACAGACTTGAACGTTCCTTTTGATAGAACTCTTTTGAAACACTCCTTTTGTAGAATTTGCAAGTGTTTATTTGGAGCGCTTTGAGGCCTCAGCTGGAAAAGGAAATATCTTCACGTAAGAACTAGACAGAAGCATTCTCAGAAACTTCTTTCCGATGAGTGCATTCCACACACAGACTTGAACCTTGCTTTTGAAAGAGCAGCTTTGAAACACTCTTTTCGTAGAATCTGCAAGTGGATATTTGGAGCGCTTTGAGGCCTATGCTGGGAAATGAAATCTCTTCACCTAAAAACTAGACAGAAGCATTCTGAGAAACTTCTGTGTGATGAGTGCATTCAACTCACAGACTTGAACGTTCCCTTTGATAGAACAGTTTTGAAACACTCCTTTTGTAGAATCTGCAAGTGTTTATTCGGAGCACCTTGAGGCCTATGTTGGAAAAGGAAATATCTTCACATAAAAACTAGAGAGAAGGATTCTCAGAAACTTCTTTGTGATGAGTTCATTCAACTCACAGTGTTGAACCTACCAATTGATAGAGAAGTTTGGAAACACTCTTTTTGTAGAATCTGCAAGGGGATATTTGGAGCCGTTTGAGGCCTATGCTGGAAAAGGAAATATCTTCACATAAAAACTGAACAGAAGCATTCTCAGAAACTTCTTTGTGTTGAGTGCATTCAACTCGCAGACTTGAACTTACCTATAGAAAGAGCAGTTTTGAAACACTCCTTTTGTAGAATCTGCAAGTGTTTATTTGGAGCACTTTGAGGCCTATGTTGGAAAAGGAAAGATCTTCATATAGAAACTAGACGGAAGCATTCTCAGAAACTTCTTTGTGATGAGTGCATTCAACTCACAGAATTGAAGCTTCCTTTCGAAAGAGCAGTTTGGAAACACTCTTCTTATAGAATCTGCAAGTGGATATTTGGAGCGCTTTGTGGTCTATGCTGGGAAATGAAATCTCTTCACCTAAAAACTAGACGGAAGCATTCTGAGAATCTTCTTTGTGATGAGTGCATTCAACTCACAGACTTCAACGTTCCTTTTGATAGAACAGTTTTGAAACACTCCTTTTGTAGAATCTGCAAGTGTTTATTCGGAGCACCTTGAGGCCTATGTTGGAAAAGGAAATATCTTCACATAAAAACTAGAGAGAAGGATTCTCAGAAACTTCTTTGTGATGAGTTCATTCAACTCACAGAGTTGAACCTACCAATTGATAGAGAAGTTTGGAAACACTCTTTTTGTAGAATCTGCAAGTGGATATTTGGAGCCGTTTGAGGCCTATGCTGGAAAAGGAAATATCTTCACATAAAAACTGAACAGAAGCATTCTCAGAAACTTCTTTGTGTTGAGTGCATTCAACTCACAGACTTGAACTTACCTATAGAAAGAGCAGTTTTGAAACACTCTTTTGGTAAAATCTGCAAGTGGTTATTTGGAGCACTTCGAGGCCTGTGCTGGGATATGGAATATCTTCACCTAAAAACTACAGAGAAGCATTCTCAGAAAGTTCTTCAGGATGCATTCATTCAACTCACAGAGTTGAACCTTCCTTTTGATAGAAGAGTTTTGAAACACTCTTTTTGTAGAATCTGCAAGAGGATATTTGGAGCGTTTTGAGGCCTATGCTGGAAAAGGAAATATCTTCACATAAAAACTAGACAGAAGCATTCTCAGAAACTTCTGTGTGATGAGTGCATTCAACTCACAGACTTGAACGTTCCTCTCGAAAGAGCAGTTTTGAAACACTCCTTTTGTAGAATCTGCAAGTGTTTATTTGGAGCGCTTTGAGGCCTATGTTGGAAAAGGAAATATCTTCACATAAAAACTAGACAGAAGCATTCTCAGAAACTTCTTTGTGATGAGTGCACTCTACTCACAGTGTTGAAGCTTGCTTTTGATAGAGCAGTTTTGAAACACTCCTTTGGTAGAATCTGCAAGTGGATACTTGGAACGCTTTGAGGCCTATGCTGGAAAAGGAAATGTCTTCACATAAAAACTAGACAGAAGCATTCCAGGAAACTTCTGTATGATAAGTGCATTCAACTCACAGACTTGAACGTTCCTTTTGATAGAACTCTTTTGAAACACTCCTTTTGTAGAATTTGCAAGTGTTTATTGGGAGCGCTTTGAGGCCTCAGCTGGAAAAGGAAATATCTTCACGTAAGAACTAGACAGAAGCATTCTCAGAAACTTCTTTCCGATGAGTGCATTCAACACACAGACTTGAACCTTGCTTTTGAAAGAGCAGCTTTGAAACACTCTTTTCGTAGAATCTGCAAGTGGATATTTGGAGCGCTTTGAGGCCTATGCTGGGAAATGAAATCTCTTCACCTAAAAACTAGACAGAAGCATTCTGAGAAACTTCTGTGTGATGAGTGCATTCAACTCACAGATTTGAACGTTCCCTTTGATAGAACAGTTTTGAAACACTCCTTTTGTAGAATCTGCAAGTGTTTATTCGGAGCACCTTGAGGCCTATGCTGGAAAAGGAAATATCTTCACATAAAAACTGAACAGAAGCATTCTGAGAAACTTCTTTGTGTTGAGTGCATTCAACTCACAGACTTGAACTTACCTACAGAAAGAGCAGTTTTGAAACACTCTTTTGGTAAAATCTGCAAGTGGTTATTTGGAGCACTTCGAGGCCTGTGCTGGGATATGGAATATCTTCACCTAAAAACTACAGAGAAGCATTCTTAGAAAGTTCTTCATGATGCATTCATTTAACTCACAGAGTGGAACCTTCCTTTTGATAGAACAGATTTGAAACACTCTTTTTGTAGAATCTGCAAGAAGATATTTGGAGTGTTTTGAGGCCTATGCTGGAAATGGAAATATCTTCACATAAAAACTAGACAGAAGCATTCTCAGAAACTTCTGTGTGATGAGTGCATTCAACTCACAGACTTGAACGTTCCTCTCAAAAGAGCAGTTTTGAAACACTCCTTTTGTAGAATCTGCAAGTGTTTATTTGGAGCTCTTTGAGGCCTATGTTGGAAAAAGAAATATCTTCACATAAAAACTGGACAGAAGCATTCTCAGAAACTTCTTTGTGATGAGTGCATTCTACTCACAGTGTTGAAGCTTGCTTTTGATAGAGCAGTTTTGAAACACTCTTTTGGTAGAATCTGCAAGTGGATATTTGGAGCGCTTTGAGGCCTATGCTGGAAAAGGAAATGTCTTCACATAAAAACTAGACAGAAGCATTCCAGGAAACTTCTGTATGATAAGTCACAGACTTGAACGTTCCTTTTGATAGAACTCTTTTGAAACACTCCTTTTGTAGAATTTGCAAGTGTTTATTTGGAGCGCTTTGAGGGCTCAGCTGGAAAAGGAAATATCTTCACGTAAGAACTAGACAGAAGCATTCTCAGAAACTTCTCTCCGATGAGTGCATTCAACACACAGACTTGAACCTTGCTTTTGGAAGAGCAGCTTTGAAACACTCTTTTCGTAGAATCTGCAAGTGGATATTTGGAGCGCTTTGAGGCCTATGCTGGGAAATGAAATCTCTTCACCTAAAAACTAGACAGAAGCATTCTGAGAAACTTCTGTGTGATGAGTGCATTCAACTCACAGACTTGAACGTTCCCTTTGATAGAACAGTTTTGAAACACTCCTTTTGTAGAATCTGCAAGTGTTTATTCGGAGCACCTTGAGGCCTATGTTGGAAAAGGAAATATCTTCACATAAAAACTAGAGAGAAGGATTCTCAGAAACTTCTTTGTGATGAGTTCATTCAACTCACAGAGTTGAAACTACCAATTGATAGAGAAGTTTGGAAACACTCTTTTTGTAGAATCTGCAAGGGGATATTTGGAGCCGTTTGAGGCCTATGCTGGAAAAGGAAATATCTTCACATAAAAACTGAACAGAAGCATTCTCAGAAACTTCTTTGTGTTGAGTGCATTCAACTCGCAGACTTGAACTTACCTATAGAAAGAGCAGTTTTGAAACACTCCTTTTGTAGAATCTGCAAGTGTTTATTTGGAGCACTTTGAGGCCTATGTTGGAAAAGGAAAGATCTTCATATAGAAACTAGACGGAAGCATTCTCAGAAACTTCTTTGTGATGAGTGCATTCAACTCACAGAATTGAAGCTTCCTTTCGAAAGAGCAGTTTGGAAACACTCTTCTTATAGAATCTGCAAGTGGATATTTGGAGCGCTTTGTGGTCTATGCTGGGAAATGAAATCTCTTCACCTAAAAACTAGACGGAAGCATTCTGAGAATCTTCTTTGTGATGAGTGCATTCAACTCACAGACTTCAACGTTCCTTTTGATAGAACAGTTTTGAAACACTCCTTTTGTAGAATCTGCAAGTGTTTATTCGGAGCACCTTGAGGCCTATGTTGGAAAAGGAAATATCTTCACATAAAAACTAGAGAGAAGGATTCTCAGAAACTTCTTTGTGATGAGTTCATTCAACTCACAGAGTTGAACCTACCAATTGATAGAGAAGTTTGGAAACACTCTTTTTGTAGAATCTGCAAGTGGATATTTGGAGCCGTTTGAGGCCTATGCTGGAAAAGGAAATATCTTCACATAAAAACTGAACAGAAGCATTCTCAGAAACTTCTTTGTGTTGAGTGCATTCAACTCACAGACTTGAACTTACCTATAGAAAGAGCAGTTTTGAAACACTCTTTTGGTAAAATCTGCAAGTGGTTATTTGGAGCACTTCGAGGCCTGTGCTGGGATATGGAATATCTTCACCTAAAAACTACAGAGAAGCATTCTCAGAAAGTTCTTCAGGATGCATTCATTCAACTCACAGAGTTGAACCTTCCTTTTGATAGAAGAGTTTTGAAACACTCTTTTTGTAGAATCTGCAAGAGGATATTTGGAGCGTTTTGAGGCCTATGCTGGAAAAGGAAATATCTTCACATAAAAACTAGACAGAAGCATTCTCAGAAACTTCTGTGTGATGAGTGCATTCAACTCACAGACTTGAACGTTCCTCTCGAAAGAGCAGTTTTGAAACACTCCTTTTGTAGAATCTGCAAGTGTTTATTTGGAGCGCTTTGAGGCCTATGTTGGAAAAGGAAATATCTTCACATAAAAACTAGACAGAAGCATTCTCAGAAACTTCTTTGTGATGAGTGCACTCTACTCACAGTGTTGAAGCTTGCTTTTGATAGAGCAGTTTTGAAACACTCCTTTGGTAGAATCTGCAAGTGGATACTTGGAGCGCTTTGAGGCCTATGCTGGAAAAGGAAATGTCTTCACATAAAAACTAGACAGAAGCATTCCAGGAAACTTCTGTATGATAAGTGCATTCAACTCACAGACTTGAACGTTCCTTTTGATAGAACTCTTTTGAAACACTCCTTTTGTAGAATTTGCAAGTGTTTATTGGGAGCGCTTTGAGGCCTCAGCTGGAAAAGGAAATATCTTCACGTAAGAACTAGACAGAAGCATTCTCAGAAACTTCTTTCTGATGAGTGCATTCAACACACAGACTTGAACCTTGCTTTTGAAAGAGCAGCTTTGAAACACTCTTTTCGTAGAATCTGCAAGTGGATATTTGGAGCGCTTTGAGGCCTATGCTGGGAAATGAAATCTCTTCACCTAAAAACTAGACAGAAGCATTCTGAGAAACTTCTGTGTGATGAGTGCATTCAACTCACAGACTTGGACGTTCCCTTTGATAGAACAGTTTTGAAACACTCCTTTTGTAGAATCTGCAAGTGTTTATTCGGAGCACCTTGAGGCCTATGCTGGAAAAGGAAATATCTTCACATAAAAACTGAACAGAAGCATTCTGAGAAACTTCTTTGTGTTGAGTGCATTCAACTCACAGACTTGAACTTACCTACAGAAAGAGCAGTTTTGAAACACTCTTTTGGTAAAATCTGCAAGTGGTTATTTGGAGCACTTCGAGGCCTGTGCTGGGATATGGAATATCTTCACCTAAAAACTACAGAGAAGCATTCTTAGAAAGTTCTTCATGATGCATTCATTTAACTCACAGAGTGGAACCTTCCTTTTGATAGAACAGATTTGAAACACTCTTTTTGTAGAATCTGCAAGAAGATATTTGGAGTGTTTTTAGGCCTATGCTGGAAATGGAAATATCTTCACATAAAAACTAGACAGAAGCATTCTCAGAAACTTCTGTGTGATGAGTGCATTCAACTCACAGACTTGAACGTTCCTCTCAAAAGAGCAGTTTTGAAACACTCCTTTTGTAGAATCTGCAAGTGTTTATTTGGAGCTCTTTGAGGCCTATGTTGGAAAAAGAAATATCTTCACATAAAAACTGGACAGAAGCATTCTCAGAAACTTCTTTGTGATGAGTGCATTCTCCTCACAGTGTTGAAGCTTGCTTTTGATAGAGCAGTTTTGAAACACTCTTTTGGTAGAATCTGCAAGTGGATATTTGGAGCGCTTTGAGGCCTATGCTGGAAAAGGAAATGTCTTCACATAAAAACTAGACAGAAGCATTCCAGGAAACTTCTGTATGATAAGTGCATTCAACTCACAGACTTGAACGTTCCTTTTGATAGAACTCTTTTGAAACACTCCTTTTGTAGAATTTGCAAGTGTTTATTGGGAGCGCTTTGAGGCCTCAGCTGGAAAAGGAAATATCTTCACGTAAGAACTAGACAGAAGCATTCTCAGAAACTTCTCTCCGATGAGTGCATTCAACACACAGACTTGAACCTTGCTTTTGAAAGAGCAGCTTTGAAACACTCTTTTCGTAGAATCTGCAAGTGGATATTTGGAGCGCTTTGAGGCCTATGCTGGGAAATGAAATCTCTTCACCTAAAAACTAGACAGAAGCATTCTGAGAAACTTCTGTGTGATGAGTGCATTCAATTCACAGGCTTGAACGTTCCCTTTGATAGAACAGTTTTGAAACACTCCTTTTGTAGAATCTGCAAGGGTTTATTCGGAGCACCTTGAGGCCTATGTTGGAAAAGGAAATATCTTCACATAAAAACTAGAGAGAAGGATTCTCAGAAACTTCCTTGTGATGAGTTCATTCAACTCACAGTGTTGAAACTACCAATTGATAGAGAAGTTTGGAAACACTCTCTTTGTAGAATCTGCAAGTGGATATATGGAGCCGTTTGAGGCCTATGCTGGAAAAGGAAATATCTTCACATAAAAACTGAACAGAAGCATTCTCAGAAACTACTTTGTGTTGAGTGCATTCAACTCGCAGACTTGAACTTACCTATAGAAAGAGCAGTTTTGAAACACTCCTTTTGTAGAATCTGCAAGTGTTTATTTGGAGCACTTTGAGGCCTATGTTGGAAAAGGAAAGATCTTCATATAGAAACTAGACGGAAGCATTCTCAGAAACTTCTTTGTGATGAGTGCATTCAACTCACAGAATTGAAGCTTCCTTTCGAAAGAGCAGTTTGGAAACACTCTTCTTATAGAATCTGCAAGTGGATATTTGGAGCGCTTTGTGGCCTATGCTGGGAAATGAAATCTCTTCACCTAAAAACTAGACGGAAGCATTCTGAGAATCTTCTTTGTGATGAGTGCATTCAACTCACAGACTTCAACGTTCCTTTTGATAGAACAGTTTTGAAACACTCCTTTTGTAGAATCTGCAAGTGTTTATTCGGAGCACCTTGAGGCCTATGTTGGAAAAGGAAATATCTTCACATAAAAACTAGAGAGAAGGATTCTCAGAAACTTCTTTGTGATGAGTTCATTCAACTCACAGAGTTGAACCTACCAATTGATAGAGAAGTTTGGAAACACTCTTTTTGTAGAATCTGCAAGTGGATATTTGGAGCCGTTTGAGGCCTATGCTGGAAAAGGAAATATCTTCACATAAAAACTGAACAGAAGCATTCTCAGAAACTTCTTTGTGTTGAGTGCATTCAACTCACAGACTTGAACTTACCTATAGAAAGAGCAGTTTTGAAACACTCTTTTGGTAAAATCTGCAAGTGGTTATTTGGAGCACTTCGAGGCCTGTGCTGGGATATGGAATATCTTCACCTAAAAACTACAGAGAAGCATTCTCAGAAAGTTCTTCAGGATGCGTTCATTCAACTCACAGAGTTGAACCTTCCTTTTGATAGAAGAGTTTTGAAACACTCTTTTTGTAGAATCTGCAAGAGGATATTTGGAGCGTTTTGAGGCCTATGCTGGAAAAGGAAATATCTTCACATAAAAACTAGACAGAAGCATTCTCAGAAACTTCTGTGTGATGAGTGCATTCAACTCACAGACTTGAACGTTCCTCTCGAAAGAGCAGTTTTGAAACACTCCATTTGTAGAATCTGCAAGTGTTTATTTGGAGCCCTTTGAGGCCTATGTTGGAAAAGGAAATATCTTCACATAAAAACTAGACAGAAGCATTCTCAGAAACTTCTTTGTGATGAGTGCACTCTACTCACAGTGTTGAAGCTTGCTTTTGATAGAGCAGTTTTGAAACACTCTTTTGGTAGAATCTGCAAGTGGATACTTGGAGCGCTTTGAGGCCTATGCTGGAAAAGGAAATGTCTTCACATAAAAACTAGACAGAAGCATTCCAGGAAACTTCTGTATGATAAGTGCATTCAACTCACAGACTTGAACGTTCCTTTTGATAGAACTCTTTTGAAACACTCCTTTTGTAGAATTTGCAAGTGTTTATTGGGAGCGCTTTGAGGCCTCAGCTGGAAAAGGAAATATCTTCACGTAAGAACTAGACAGAAGCATTCTCAGAAACTTCTTTCTGATGAGTGCATTCAACACACAGACTTGAACCTTGCTTTTGAAAGAGCAGCTTTGAAACACTCTTTTCGTAGAATCTGCAAGTGGATATTTGGAGCGCTTTGAGGCCTATGCTGGGAAATGAAATCTCTTCACCTAAAAACTAGACAGAAGCATTCTGAGAAACTTCTGTGTGATGAGTGCATTCAACTCACAGACTTGAACGTTCCCTTTGATAGAACAGTTTTGAAACACTCCTTTTGTAGAATCTGCAAGTGTTTATTCGGAGCACCTTGAGGCCTATGCTGGAAAAGGAGATATCTTCACATAAAAACTGAACAGAAGCATTCTCAGAAACTTCTTTGTGTTGAGTGCATTCAACTCACAGACTTGAACTTACCTACAGAAAGAGCAGTTTTGAAACACTCTTTTGGTAAAATCTGCAAGTGGTTATTTGGAGCACTTCGAGGCCTGTGCTGGGATATGGAATATCTTCACCTAAAAACTACAGAGAAGCATTCTTAGAAAGTTCTTCATGATGCATTCATTTAACTCACAGAGTTTAACCTTCCTTTTGATAGAACAGATTTGAAGCACTCTTTTTGTAGAATCTGCAAGAAGATATTTGGAGTGTTTTGAGGCCTATGCTGGAAATGGAAATATCTTCACATAAAAACTAGACAGAAGCATTCTCAGAAACTTCTGTGTGATGAGTGCATTCAACTCACAGACTTGAACGTTCCTCTCAAAAGAGCAGTTTTGAAACACTCCTTTTGTAGAATCTGCAAGTGTTTATTTGGAGCTCTTTGAGGCCTATGTTGGAAAAAGAAATATCTTCACATAAAAACTGGACAGAAGCATTCTCAGAAACTTCTTTGTGATGAGTGCATTCTACTCACAGTGTTGAAGCTTGCTTTTGATAGAGCAGTTTTGAAACACTCTTTTGGTAGAATCTGCAAGTGGATATTTGGAGCGCTTTGAGGCCTATGCTGGAAAAGGAAATGTCTTCACATAAAAACTAGACAGAAGCATTCCAGGAAACTTCTGTATGATAAGTGCATTCAACTCACAGACTTGAACGTTCCTTTTGATAGAACTCTTTTGAAACACTCCTTTTGTAGAATTTGCAAGTGTTTATTTGGAGCGCTTTGAGGCCTCAGCTGGAAAAGGAAATATCTTCACGTAAGAACTAGACAGAAGCATTCTCAGAAACTTCTCTCCGATGAGTGCATTCAACACACAGACTTGAACCTTGCTTTTGAAAGAGCAGCTTTGAAACACTCTTTTCGTAGAATCTGCAAGTGGATATTTGGAGCGCTTTGAGGCCTATGCTGGGAAATGAAATCTCTTCACCTAAAAACTAGACAGAAGCATTCTGAGAAACTTCTGTGTGATGAGTGCATTCAACTCACAGGCTTGAACGTTCCCTTTGATAGAACAGTTTTGAAACACTCCTTTTGTAGAATCTGCAAGTGTTTATTCGGAGCACCTTGAGACCTATGTTGGAAAAGGAAATATCTTCACATAAAAACTAGACAGAAGGATTCTCAGAAACTTCTTTGTGATGAGTTCATTCAACTCACAGTGTTGAAACTACCAATTGATAGAGAAGTTTGGAAACACTCTCTTTGTAGAATCTGCAAGGGGATATTTGGAGCCGTTTGAGGCCTATGCTGGAAAAGGAAATATCTTCACATAAAAACTGAACAGAAGCATTCTCAGAAACTTCTTTGTGTTGAGTGCATTCAACTCGCAGACTTGAACTTACCTATAGAAAGAGCAGTTTTGAAACACTCCTTTTGTAGAATCTGCAAGTGTTTATTTGGAGCACTTTGAGGCCTATGTTGGAAAAGGAAAGATCTTCATATAGAAACTAGACGGAAGCATTCTCAGAAACTTCTTTGTGATGAGTGCATTCAACTCACAGAATTGAAGCTTCCTTTCGAAAGAGCAGTTTGGAAACACTCTTCTTATAGAATCTGCAAGTGGATATTTGGAGCGCTTTGTGGCCTATGCTGGGAAATGAAATCTCTTCACCTAAAAACTAGACGGAAGCATTCTGAGAATCTTCTTTGTGATGAGTGCATTCAACTCACAGACTTCAACGTTCCTTTTGATAGAACAGTTTTGAAACACTCCTTTTGTAGAATCTGCAAGTGTTTATTCGGAGCACCTTGAGGCCTATGTTGGAAAAGGAAATATCTTCACATAAAAACTAGAGAGAAGGATTCTCAGAAACTTCTTTGTGATGAGTTCATTCAACTCACAGAGTTGAACCCACCAATTGATAGAGAAGTTTGGAAACACTCTTTTTGTAGAATCTCCAAGTGGATATTTGGAGCTGTTTGAGGCCTATGCTGGAAAAGGAAATATCTTCACATAAAAACTGAACAGAAGCATTCTGAGAAACTTCTTTGTGTTGAGTGCATTCAACTCACAGACTTGAACTTACCTATAGAAAGAGCAGTTTTGAAACACTCTTTTGGTAAAATCTGCAAGTTGTTATTTGGAGCACTTCGAGGCCTGTGCTGGGATATGGAATATCTTCACCTAAAAACTACAGAGAAGCATTCTCAGAAAGTTCTTCAGGATGCATTCATTCAACTCACAGAGTTGAACCTTCCTTTTGATGGACGAGTTTTGAAACACTCTTTTTGTAGAATCTGCAAGAGGATATTTGGAGCGTTTTGAGGCCTATGCTGGAAAAGGAAATATCTTCACATAAAAACTAGACAGAAGCATTCTCAGAAACTTCTGTGTGATGAGTGCATTCAACTCACAGACTTGAACATTCCTCTCAAAAGAGCAGTTTTGAAACACTCCTTTTGTAGAATCTGCAAGTGTTTATTTGGAGCTCTTTGAGGCCTATGTTGGAAAAAGAAATATCTTCACATAAAAACTGGACAGAAGCATTCTCAGAAACTTCTTTGTGATGAGTGCATTCTACTCACAGTGTTGAAGCTTGCTTTTGATAGAGCAGTTTTGAAACACTCTTTTGGTAGAATCTGCAAGTGGATATTTGGAGCGCTTTGAGGCCTATGCTGGAAAAGGAAATGTCTTCACATAAAAACTAGACAGAAGCATTCCAGGAAACCTCTGTATGATAAGTGCATTCAACTCACAGACTTGAACGTTCCTTTTGATAGAACTCTTTTGAAACACTCCTTTTGTAGAATTTGCAAGTGTTTATTGGGAGCGCTTTGAGGCCTCAGCTGGAAAAGGAAATATCTTCACGTAAGAACTAGACAGAAGCATTCTCAGAAACTTCTTTCCGATGAGTGCATTCAACACACAGACTTGAACCTTGCTTTTGAAAGAGCAGCTTTGAAACACTCTTTTCGTAGAATCTGCAAGTGGATATTTGGAGCGCTTTGAGGCCTATGCTGGGAAATGAAATCTCTTCACCTAAAAACTAGACAGAAGCATTCTGAGAAACTTCTGTGTGATGAGTGCATTCAACTCACAGACTTGAACGTTCCCTTTGATAGAACAGTTTTGAAACACTCCTTTTGTAGAATCTGCAAGTGTTTATTCGGAGCACCTTGAGGCCTATGCTGGAAAAGGAAATATCTTCACATAAAAACTGAACAGAAGCATTCTGAGAAACTTCTTTGTGTTGAGTGCATTCAACTCACAGACTTGAACTTACCTACAGAAAGAGCAGTTTTGAAACACTCTTTTGGTAAAATCTGCAAGTGGTTATTTGGAGCACTTCGAGGCCTGTGCTGGGATATGGAATATCTTCACCTAAAAACTACAGAGAAGCATTCTTAGAAAGTTCTTCATGATGCATTCATTTAACTCACAGAGTGGAACCTTCCTTTTGATAGAACAGATTTGAAACACTCTTTTTGTAGAATCTGCAAGAAGATATTTGGAGTGTTTTGAGGCCTCTGCTGGAAATGGAAATATCTTCACATAAAAACTAGACAGAAGCATTCTCAGAAACTTCTGTGTGATGAGTGCATTCAACTCACAGACTTGAACGTTCCTCTCAAAAGAGCAGTTTTGAAACACTCCTTTTGTAGAATCTGCAAGTGTTTATTTGGAGCTCTTTGAGGCCTATGTTGGAAAAAGAAATATCTTCACATAAAAACTGGACAGAAGCATTCTCAGAAACTTCTTTGTGATGAGTGCATTCTACTCACAGTGTTGAAGCTTGCTTTTGATAGAGCAGTTTTGAAACACTCTTTTGGTAGAATCTGCAAGTGGATATTTGGAGCGCTTTGAGGCCTATGCTGGAAAAGGAAATGTCTTCACATAAAAACTAGACAGAAGCATTCCAGGAAACTTCTGTATGATAAGTGCATTCAACTCACAGACTTGAACGTTCCTTTTGATAGAACTCTTTTGAAACACTCCTTTTGTAGAAGTTGCAAGTGTTTATTTGGAGCGCTTTGAGGCCTCAGCTGGAAAAGGAAATATCTTCACGTAAGAACTAGACAGAAGCATTCTCAGAAACTTCTTTCCGATGAGTGCATTCAACACACAGACTTGAACCTTGCTTTTGAAAGAGCAGCTTTGAAACACTCTTTTCGTAGAATCTGCAAGTGGATATTTGGAGCGCTTTGAGGCCTATGCTGGGAAATGAAATCTCTTCACCTAAAAACTAGACAGAAGCATTCTGAGAAACTTCTGTGTGATGAGTGCATTCAACTCACAGACTTGAACGTTCCCTTTGATAGAACAGTTTTGAAACACTCCTTTTGTAGAATCTGCAAGTGTTTATTCGGAGCACCTTGAGGCCTATGTTGGAAAAGGAAATATCTTCACATAAAAACTAGAGAGAAGGATTCTCAGAAACTTCTTTGTGATGAGTTCATTCAACTCACAGTGTTGAACCTACCAATTGATAGAGAAGTTTGGAAACACTCTTTTTGTAGAATCTGCAAGGGGATATTTGGAGCCGTTTGAGGCCTATGCTGGAAAAGGAAATATCTTCACATAAAAACTGAACAGAAGCATTCTCAGAAACTTCTTTGTGTTGAGTGCATTCAACTCGCAGACTTGAACTTACCTATAGAAAGAGCAGTTTTGAAACACTCCTTTTGTAGAATCTGCAAGTGTTTATTTGGAGCACTTTGAGGCCTATGTTGGAAAAGGAAAGATCTTCATATAGAAACTAGACGGAAGCATTCTCAGAAACTTCTTTGTGATGAGTGCATTCAACTCACAGAATTGAAGCTTCCTTTTGAAAGAGCAGTTTGGAAACACTCTTCTTATAGAATCTGCAAGTGGATATTTGGAGCGCTTTGTGGCCTATGCTGGGAAATGAAATCTCTTCACCTAAAAACTAGACGGAAGCATTCTGAGAATCTTCTTTGTGATGAGTGCATTCAACTCACAGACTTCAACGTTCCTTTTGATAGAACAGTTTTGAAACACTCCTTTTGTAGAATCTGCAAGTGTTTATTCGGAGCACCTTGAGGCCTATGTTGGAAAAGGAAATACCTTCACATAAAAACTAGAGAGAAGGATTCTCAGAAACTTCTTTGTGATGAGTTCATTCAACTCACAGAGTTGAACCTACCAATTGATAGAGAAGTTTGGAAACACTCTTTTTGTAGAATCTGCAAGTGGATATTTGGAGCCGTTTGAGGCCTATGCTGGAAAAGGAAATATCTTCACATAAAAACTGAACAGAAGCATTCTCAGAAACTTCTTTGTGTTGAGTGCATTCAACTCACAGACTTGAACTTACCTATAGAAAGAGCAGTTTTGAAACACTCTTTTGGTAAAATCTGCAAGTGGTTATTTGGAGCACTTCGAGGCCTGTGCTGGGATATGGAATATCTTCACCTAAAAGCTACAGAGAAGCATTCTCAGAAAGTTCTTCAGGATGCGTTCATTCAACTCACAGAGTTGAACCTTCCTTTTGATAGAAGAGTTTTGAAACACTCTTTTTGTAGAATCTGCAAGAGGATATTTGGAGCGTTTTGAGGCCTATGCTGGAAAAGGAAATATCTTCACATAAAAACTAGACAGAAGCATTCTCAGAAACTTCTGTGTGATGAGTGCATTCAACTCACAGACTTGAACGTTCCTCTCGAAAGAGCAGTTTTGAAACACTCCTTTTGTAGAATCTGCAAGTGTTTATTTGGAGCCCTTTGAGGCCTATGTTAGAAAAGGAAATATCTTCACATAAAAACTAGACAGAAGCATTCTCAGAAACTTCTTTGTGATGAGTGCACTCTACTCACTGTGTTGAAGCTTGCTTTTGATAGAGCAGTTTTGAAACACTCTTTTGGTAGAATCTGCAAGTGGATACTTGGAGCGCTTTGAGGCCTATGCTGGAAAAGGAAATGTCTTCACATAAAAACTAGACAGAAGCATTCCAGGAAACTTCTGTATGATAAGTGCATTCAACTCACAGACTTGAACGTTCCTTTTGATAGAACTCTTTTGAAACACTCCTTTTGTAGAATTTGCAAGTGTTTATTGGGAGCGCTTTGAGGCCTCAGCTGGAAAAGGAAATATCTTCACGTAAGAACTAGACAGAAGCATTCTCAGAAACTTCTTTCCGATGAGTGCATTCAACACACAGACTTGAACCTTGCTTTTGAAAGAGCAGCTTTGAAACACTCTTTTCGTAGAATCTGCAAGTGGATATTTGGAGCGCTTTGAGGCCTATGCTGGGAAATGAAATCTCTTCACCTAAAAACTAGACAGAAGCATTCTGAGAAACTTCTGTGTGATGAGTGCATTCAACTCACAGATTTGAACGTTCCCTTTGATAGAACAGTTTTGAAACACTCCTTTTGTAGAATCTGCAAGTGTTTATTCGGAGCACCTTGAGGCCTATGCTGGAAAAGGAAATATCTTCACATAAAAACTGAACAGAAGCATTCTGAGAAACTTCTTTGTGTTGAGTGCATTCAACTCACAGACTTGAACTTACCTACAGAAAGAGCAGTTTTGAAACACTCTTTTGGTAAAATCTGCAAGTGGTTATTTGGAGCACTTCGAGGCCTGTGCTGGGATATGGAATATCTTCACCTAAAAACTACAGAGAAGCATTCTTAGAAAGTTCTTCATGATGCATTCATTTAACTCACAGAGTGGAACCTTCCTTTTGATAGAACAGATTTGAAACACTCTTTTTGTAGAATCTGCAAGAAGATATTTGGAGTGTTTTGAGGCCTATGCTGGAAATGGAAATATCTTCACATAAAAACTAGACAGAAGCATTCTCAGAAACTTCTGTGTGATGAGTGCATTCAACTCACAGACTTGAACGTTCCTCTCAAAAGAGCAGTTTTGAAACACTCCTTTTGTAGAATCTGCAAGTGTTTATTTGGAGCTCTTTGAGGCCTATGTTGGAAAAAGAAATATCTTCACATAAAAACTGGACAGAAGCATTCTCAGAAACTTCTTTGTGATGAGTGCATTCTACTCACAGTGTTGAAGCTTGCTTTTGATAGAGCAGTTTTGAAACACTCTTTTGGTAGAATCTGCAAGTGGATATTTGGAGCGCTTTGAGGCCTATGCTGGAAAAGGAAATGTCTTCACATAAAAACTAGACAGAAGCATTCCAGGAAACTTCTGTATGATAAGTGCATTCAACTCACAGACTTGAACGTTCCTTTTGATAGAACTCTTTTGAAACACTCCTTTTGTAGAATTTGCAAGTGTTTATTTGGAGTGCTTTGAGGCCTCAGCTGGAAAAGGAAATATCTTCACGTAAGAACTAGACAGAAGCATTCTCAGAAACTGCTTTCCGATGAGTGCATTCAACACACAGACTTGAACCTTGCTTTTGAAAGAGCAGCTTTGAAACACTCTTTTCGTAGAATCTGCAAGTGGATATTTGGAGCGCTTTGAGGCCTAGGCTGGGAAATGAAATCTCTTCACCTAAAAACTAGACAGAAGCATTCTGAGAAACTTCTGTGTGATGAGTGCATTCAACTCACAGACTTGAACGTTCCCTTTGATAGAACAGTTTTGAAACACTCCTTTTGTAGAATCTGCAAGTGTTTATTCGGAGCACCTTGAGGCCTATGCTGGAAAAGGAAATATCTTCACATAAAAACTGAACAGAAGCATTCTGAGAAACTTCTTTGTGTTGAGTGCATTCAACTCACAGACTTGAACTTACCTACAGAAAGAGCAGTTTTGAAACACTCTTTTGGTAAAATCTGCAAGTGGTTATTTGGAGCACTTCGAGGCCTGTGCTGGGATATGGAATATCTTCACCTGAAAACTACAGAGAAGCATTCTTAGAAAGTTCTTCATGATGCATTCATTTAACTCACAGAGTGGAACCTTCCTTTTGATAGAACAGATTTGAAACACTCTTTTTGTAGAATCTGCAAGAAGATATTTGGAGTGTTTTGAGGCCTCTGCTGGAAATGGAAATATCTTCACATAAAAACTAGACAGAAGCATTCTCAGAAACTTCTGTGTGATGAGTGCATTCAACTCACAGACTTGAACGTTCCTCTCAAAAGAGCAGTTTTGAAACACTCCTTTTGTAGAATCTGCAAGTGTTTATTTGGAGCTCTTTGAGGCCTATGTTGGAAAAAGAAATATCTTCACATAAAAACTGGACAGAAGCATTCTCAGAAACTTCTTTGTGATGAGTGCATTCTACTCACAGTGTTGAAGCTTGCTTTTGATAGAGCAGTTTTGAAACACTCTTTTGGTAGAATCTGCAAGTGGATATTTGGAGCGCTTTGAGGCCTATGCTGGAAAAGGAAATGTCTTCACATAAAAACTAGACAGAAGCATTCCAGGAAACTTCTGTATGATAAGTGCATTCAACTCACAGACTTGAACGTTCCTTTTGATAGAACTCTTTTGAAACACTCCTTTTGTAGAAGTTGCAAGTGTTTATTTGGAGCGCTTTGAGGCCTCAGCTGGAAAAGGAAATATCTTCACGTAAGAACTAGACAGAAGCATTCTCAGAAACTTCTTTCCGATGAGTGCATTCAACACACAGACTTGAACCTTGCTTTTGAAAGAGCAGCTTTGAAACACTCTTTTCGTAGAATCTGCAAGTGGATATTTGGAGCGCTTTGAGGCCTATGCTGGGAAATGAAATCTCTTCACCTAAAAACTAGACAGAAGCATTCTGAGAAACTTCTGTGTGATGAGTGCATTCAACTCACAGACTTGAACGTTCCCTTTGATAGAACAGTTTTGAAACACTCCTTTTGTAGAATCTGCAAGTGTTTATTCGGAGCACCTTGAGGCCTATGTTGGAAAAGGAAATATCTTCACATAAAAACTAGAGAGAAGGATTCTCAGAAACTTCTTTGTGATGAGTTCATTCAACTCACAGTGTTGAACCTACCAATTGATAGAGAAGTTTGGAAACACTCTTTTTGTAGAATCTGCAAGGGGATATTTGGAGCCGTTTGAGGCCTATGCTGGAAAAGGAAATATCTTCACATAAAAACTGAACAGAAGCATTCTCAGAAACTTCTTTGTGTTGAGTGCATTCAACTCGCAGACTTGAACTTACCTATAGAAAGAGCAGTTTTGAAACACTCCTTTTGTAGAATCTGCAAGTGTTTATTTGGAGCACTTTGAGGCCTATGTTGGAAAAGGAAAGATCTTCATATAGAAACTAGACGGAAGCATTCTCAGAAACTTCTTTGTGATGAGTGCATTCAACTCACAGAATTGAAGCTTCCTTTCGAAAGAGCAGTTTGGAAACACTCTTCTTATAGAATCTGCAAGTGGATATTTGGAGCGCTTTGTGGCCTATGCTGGGAAATGAAATCTCTTCACCTAAAAACTAGACGGAAGCATTCTGAGAATCTTCTTTGTGATGAGTGCATTCAACTCACAGACTTCAACGTTCCTTTTGATAGAACAGTTTTGAAACACTCCTTTTGTAGAATCTGCAAGTGTTTATTCGGAGCACCTTGAGGCCTATGTTGGAAAAGGAAATACCTTCACATAAAAACTAGAGAGAAGGATTCTCAGAAACTTCTTTGTGATGAGTTCATTCAACTCACAGAGTTGAACCTACCAATTGATAGAGAAGTTTGGAAACACTCTTTTTGTAGAATCTGCAAGTGGATATTTGGAGCCGTTTGAGGCCTATGCTGGAAAAGGAAATATCTTCACATAAAAACTGAACAGAAGCATTCTCAGAAACTTCTTTGTGTTGAGTGCATTCAACTCACAGACTTGAACTTACCTATAGAAAGAGCAGTTTTGAAACACTCTTTTGGTAAAATCTGCAAGTGGTTATTTGGAGCACTTCGAGGCCTGTGCTGGGATATGGAATATCTTCACCTAAAAGCTACAGAGAAGCATTCTCAGAAAGTTCTTCAGGATGCGTTCATTCAACTCACAGAGTTGAACCTTCCTTTTGATAGAAGAGTTTTGAAACACTCTTTTTGTAGAATCTGCAAGAGGATATTTGGAGCGTTTTGAGGCCTATGCTGGAAAAGGAAATATCTTCACATAAAAACTAGACAGAAGCATTCTCAGAAACTTCTGTGTGATGAGTGCATTCAACTCACAGACTTGAACGTTCCTCTCGAAAGAGCAGTTTTGAAACACTCCTTTTGTAGAATCTGCAAGTGTTTATTTGGAGCCCTTTGAGGCCTATGTTAGAAAAGGAAATATCTTCACATAAAAACTAGACAGAAGCATTCTCAGAAACTTCTTTGTGATGAGTGCACTCTACTCACAGTGTTGAAGCTTGCTTTTGATAGAGCAGTTTTGAAACACTCTTTTGGTAGAATCTGCAAGTGGATACTTGGAGCGCTTTGAGGCCTATGCTGGAAAAGGAAATGTCTTCACATAAAAACTAGACAGAAGCATTCCAGGAAACTTCTGTATGATAAGTGCATTCAACTCACAGACTTGAACGTTCCTTTTGATAGAACTCTTTTGAAACACTCCTTTTGTAGAATTTGCAAGTGTTTATTGGGAGCGCTTTGAGGCCTCAGCTGGAAAAGGAAATATCTTCACGTAAGAACTAGACAGAAGCATTCTCAGAAACTTCTTTCCGATGAGTGCATTCAACACACAGACTTGAACCTTGCTTTTGAAAGAGCAGCTTTGAAACACTCTTTTCGTAGAATCTGCAAGTGGATATTTGGAGCGCTTTGAGGCCTATGCTGGGAAATGAAATCTCTTCACCTAAAAACTAGACAGAAGCATTCTGAGAAACTTCTGTGTGATGAGTGCATTCAACTCACAGATTTGAACGTTCCCTTTGATAGAACAGTTTTGAAACACTCCTTTTGTAGAATCTGCAAGTGTTTATTCGGAGCACCTTGAGGCCTATGCTGGAAAAGGAAATATCTTCACATAAAAACTGAACAGAAGCATTCTGAGAAACTTCTTTGTGTTGAGTGCATTCAACTCACAGACTTGAACTTACCTACAGAAAGAGCAGTTTTGAAACACTCTTTTGGTAAAATCTGCAAGTGGTTATTTGGAGCACTTCGAGGCCTGTGCTGGGATATGGAATATCTTCACCTAAAAACTACAGAGAAGCATTCTTAGAAAGTTCTTCATGATGCATTCATTTAACTCACAGAGTGGAACCTTCCTTTTGATAGAACAGATTTGAAACACTCTTTTTGTAGAATCTGCAAGAAGATATTTGGAGTGTTTTGAGGCCTATGCTGGAAATGGAAATATCTTCACATAAAAACTAGACAGAAGCATTCTCAGAAACTTCTGTGTGATGAGTGCATTCAACTCACAGACTTGAACGTTCCTCTCAAAAGAGCAGTTTTGAAACACTCCTTTTGTAGAATCTGCAAGTGTTTATTTGGAGCTCTTTGAGGCCTATGTTGGAAAAAGAAATATCTTCACATAAAAACTGGACAGAAGCATTCTCAGAAACTTCTTTGTGATGAGTGCATTCTACTCACAGTGTTGAAGCTTGCTTTTGATAGAGCAGTTTTGAAACACTCTTTTGGTAGAATCTGCAAGTGGATAATTGGAGCGCTTTGAGGCCTATGCTGGAAAAGGAAATGTCTTCACATAAAAACTAGACAGAAGCATTCCAGGAAACTTCTGTATGATAAGTGCATTCAACTCACAAACTTGAACGTTCCTTTTGATAGAACTCTTTTGAAACACTCCTTTTGTAGAATTTGCAAGTGTTTATTTGGAGCGCTTTGAGGCCTCAGCTGGAAAAGGAAATATCTTCACGTAAGAACTAGACAGAAGCATTCTCAGAAACTGCTTTCCGATGAGTGCATTCAACACACAGACTTGAACCTTGCTTTTGAAAGAGCAGCTTTGAAACACTCTTTTCGTAGAATCTGCAAGTGGATATTTGGAGCGCTTTGAGGCCTAGGCTGGGAAATGAAATCTCTTCACCTAAAAACTAGACAGAAGCATTCTGAGAAACTTCTGTGTGATGAGTGCATTCAACTCACAGACTTGAACGTTCCCTTTGATAGAACAGTTTTGAAACACTCCTTTTGTAGAATCTGCAAGTGTTTATTCGGAGCACCTTGAGGCCTATGCTGGAAAAGGAAATATCTTCACATAAAAACTGAACAGAAGCATTCTGAGAAACTTCTTTGTGTTGAGTGCATTCAACTCACAGACTTGAACTTACCTACAGAAAGAGCAGTTTTGAAACACTCTTTTGGTAAAATCTGCAACTGGTTATTTGGAGCACTTCGAGGCCTGTGCTGGGATATGGAATATCTTCACCTAAAAACTACAGAGAAGCATTCTTAGAAAGTTCTTCGTGATGCATTCATTTGACTCACAGAGTGGAACCTTCCTTTTGATAGAACAGATTTGAAACACTCTTTTTGTAGAATCTGCAAGAAGATATTTGGAGTGTTTTGAGGCCTATGCTGGAAATGGAAGTATCTTCACATAAAAACTAGACAGAAGCATTCTCAGAAACTTCTGTGTGATGAGTGCATTCAACTCACAGACTTGAACGTTCCTCTCAAAAGAGCAGTTTTGAAACACTCCTTTTGTAGAATCTGCAAGTGTTTATTTGGAGCTCTTTGAGGCCTATGTTGGAAAAAGAAATATCTTCACATAAAAACTGGACAGAAGCATTCTCAGAAACTTCTTTGTGATGAGTGCATTCTACTCACAGTGTTGAAGCTTGCTTTTGATAGAGCAGTTTTGAAACACTCTTTTGGTAGAATCTGCAAGTGGATATTTGGAGCGCTTTGAGGCCTATGCTGGAAAAGGAAATGTCTTCACATAAAAACTAGACAGAAGCATTCCAGGAAACTTCTGTATGATAAGTGCATTCAACTCACAGACTTGAACGTTCCTTTTTATAGAACTCTTTTGAAACACTCCTTTTGTAGAATTTGCAAGTGTTTATTTGGAGCGCTTTGAGGCCTCAGCTGGAAAAGGAAATATCTTCACGTAAGAACTAGACAGAAGCATTCTCAGAAACTTCTTTCCGATGAGTGCATTCAACACACAGACTTGAACCTTGCTTTTGAAAGAGCAGCTTTGAAACACTCTTTTCGTAGAATCTGCAAGTGGATATTTGGAGCGCTTTGAGGCCTATGCTGGGAAATGAAATCTCTTCACCTAAAAACTAGACAGAAGCATTCTGAGAAACTTCTGTGTGATGAGTGCATTCAACTCACAGACTTGAACGTTCCCTTTGATAGAACAGTTTTGAAACACTCCTTTTGTAGAATCTGCAAGTGTTTATTCGGAGCACCTTGAGGCCTATGTTGGAAAAGGAAATATCTTCACATAAAAACTAGAGAGAAGGATTCTCAGAAACTTCTTTGTGATGAGTTCATTCAACTCACAGTGTTGAACCTACCAATTGATAGAGAAGTTTGGAAACACTCTTTTTGTAGAATCTGCAAGGGGATATTTGGAGCCGTTTGAGGCCTATGCTGGAAAAGGAAATATCTTCACATAAAAACTGAACAGAAGCATTCTCAGAAACTTCTTTGTGTTGAGTGCATTCAACTCGCAGACTTGAACTTACCTATAGAAAGAGCAGTTTTGAAACACTCCTTTTGTAGAATCTGCAAGTGTTTATTTGGAGCACTTTGAGGCCTATGTTGGAAAAGGAAAGATCTTCATATAGAAACTAGACGGAAGCATTCTCAGAAACTTCTTTGTGATGAGTGCATTCAACTCACAGAATTGAAACTTCCTTTCGAAAGAGCAGTTTGGAAACACTCTTCTTATAGAATCTGCAAGTGGATATTTGGAGCGCTTTGTGGCCTATGCTGGGAAATGAAATCTCTTCACCTAAAAACTAGACGGAAGCATTCTGAGAATCTTCTTTGTGATGAGTGCATTCAACTCACAGACTTCAACGTTCCTTTTGATAGAACAGTTTTGAAACACTCCTTTTGTAGAATCTGCAAGTGTTTATTCGGAGCACCTTGAGGCCAATGTTGGAAAAGGAAATACCTTCACATAAAAACTAGAGAGAAGGATTCTCAGAAACTTCTTTGTGATGAGTTCATTCAACTCACAGAGTTGAACCTACCAATTGATAGAGAAGTTTGGAAACACTCTTTTTGTAGAATCTGCAAGTGGATATTTGGAGCCGTTTGAGGCCTATGCTGGAAAAGGAAATATCTTCACATAAAAACTGAACAGAAGCATTCTCAGAAACTTCTTTGTGTTGAGTGCATTCAACTCACAGACTTGAACTTACCTATAGAAAGAGCAGTTTTGAAACACTCTTTTGGTAAAATCTGCAAGTGGTTATTTGGAGCACTTCGAGGCCTGTGCTGGGATATGGAATATCTTCACCTAAAAACTACAGAGAAGCATTCTCAGAAAGTTCTTCAGGATGCGTTCATTCAACTCACAGAGTTGAACCTTCCTTTTGATAGAAGAGTTTTGAAACACTCTTTTTGTAGAATCTGCAAGAGGATATTTGGAGCGTTTTGAGGCCTATGCTGGAAAAGGAAATATCTTCACATAAAAACTAGACAGAAGCATTCTCAGAATCTTCTGTGTGATGAGTGCATTCAACTCACAGACTTGAACGTTCCTCTCGAAAGAGCAGTTTTGAAACACTCCTTTTGTAGAATCTGCAAGTGTTTATTTGGAGCCCTTTGAGGCCTATGTTAGAAAAGGAAATATCTTCACATAAAAACTAGACAGAAGCATTCTCAGAAACTTCTTTGTGATGAGTGCACTCTACTCACAGTGTTGAAGCTTGCTTTTGATAGAGCAGTTTTGAAACACTCTTTTGGTAGAATCTGCAAGTGGATACTTGGAGCGCTTTGAGGCCTATGCTGGAAAAGAAAATGTCTTCACATAAAAACTAGACAGAAGCATTCCAGGAAACTTCTGTATGATAAGTGCATTCAACTCACAGACTTGAACGTTCCTTTTGATAGAACTCTTTTGAAACACTCCTTTTGTAGAATTTGCAAGTGTTTATTGGGAGCGCTTTGAGGCCTCAGCTGGAAAAGGAAATATCTTCACGTAAGAACTAGACAGAAGCATTCTCAGAAACTTCTTTCCGATGAGTGCATTCAACACACAGACTTGAACCTTGCTTTTGAAAGAGCAGCTTTGAAACACTCTTTTCGTAGAATCTGCAAGTGGATATTTGGAGCGCTTTGAGGCCTATGCTGGGAAATGAAATCTCTTCACCTAAAAACTAGACAGAAGCATTCTGAGAAACTTCTGTGTGATGAGTGCATTCAACTCACAGATTTGAACGTTCCCTTTGATAGAACAGTTTTGAAACACTCCTTTTGTAGAATCTGCAAGTGTTTATTCGGAGCACCTTGAGGCCTATGCTGGAAAAGGAAATATCTTCACATAAAAACTGAACAGAAGCATTCTGAGAAACTTCTTTGTGTTGAGTGCATTCAACTCACAGACTTGAACTTACCTACAGAAAGAGCAGTTTTGAAACACTCTTTTGGTAAAATCTGCAAGTGGTTATTTGGAGCACTTCGAGGCCTGTGCTGGGATATGGAATATCTTCACCTAAAAACTACAGAGAAGCATTCTTAGAAAGTTCTTCATGATGCATTCATTTAACTCACAGAGTGGAACCTTCCTTTTGATAGAACAGATTTGAAACACTCTTTTTGTAGAATCTGCAAGAAGATATTTGGAGTGTTTTGAGGCCTATGCTGGAAATGGAAATATCTTCACATAAAAACTAGACAGAAGCATTCTCAGAAACTTCTGTGTGATGAGTGCATTCAACTCACAGACTTGAACGTTCCTCTCAAAAGAGCAGTTTTGAAACACTCCTTTTGTAGAATCTGCAAGTGTTTATTTGGAGCTCTTTGAGGCCTATGTTGGAAAAAGAAATATCTTCACATAAAAACTGGACAGAAGCATTCTCAGAAACTTCTTTGTGATGAGTGCATTCTACTCACAGTGTTGAAGCTTGCTTTTGATAGAGCAGTTTTGAAACACTCTTTTGGTAGAATCTGCAAGTGGATATTTGGAGCGCTTTGAGGCCTATGCTGGAAAAGGAAATGTCTTCACATAAAAACTAGACAGAAGCATTCCAGGAAACTTCTGTATGATAAGTCACAGACTTGAACGTTCCTTTTGATAGAACTCTTTTGAAACACTCCTTTTGTAGAATTTGCAAGTGTTTATTGGGAGCGCTTTGAGGCCTCAGCTGGAAAAGGAAATATCTTCACGTAAGAACTAGACAGAAGCATTCTCAGAAACTTCTTTCTGATGAGTGCATTCAACACACAGACTTGAACCTTGCTTTTGAAAGAGCAGCTTTGAAACACTCTTTTCGTAGAATCTGCAAGTGGATATTTGGAGCGCTTTGAGGCCTATGCTGGGAAATGAAATCTCTTCACCTAAAAACTAGACAGAAGCATTCTGAGAAACTTCTGTGTGATGAGTGCATTCAACTCACAGACTTGAACATTCCCTTTGATAGAACAGTTTTGAAACACTCCTTTTGTAGAATCTGCAAGTGTTTATTCGGAGCACCTTGAGGCCTATGCTGGAAAAGGAAATATCTTCACATAAAAACTGAACAGAAGCATTCTGAGAAACTTCTTTGTGTTGAGTGCATTCAACTCACAGACTTGAACTTACCTACAGAAAGAGCAGTTTTGAAACACTCTTTTGGTAAAATCTGCAAGTGGTTATTTGGAGCACTTCGAGGCCTGTGCTGGGATATGGAATATCTTCACCTAAAAACTACAGAGAAGCATTCTTAGAAAGTTCTTCATGATGCATTCATTTAACTCACAGAGTGGAACCTTCCTTTTGATAGAACAGATTTGAAACACTCTTTTTGTAGAATCTGCAAGAAGATATTTGGAGTGTTTTGAGGCCTATGCTGGAAATGGAAATATCTTCACATAAAAACTAGACAGAAGCATTCTCAGAAACTTCTGTGTGATGAGTGCATTCAACTCACAGACTTGAACGTTCCTCTCAAAAGAGCAGTTTTGAAACACTCCTTTTGTAGAATCTGCAAGTGTTTATTTGGAGCTCTTTGAGGCCTATGTTGGAAAAAGAAATATCTTCACATAAAAACTGGACAGAAGCATTCTCAGAAACTTCTTTGTGATGAGTGCATTCTCCTCACAGTGTTGAAGCTTGCTTTTGATAGAGCAGTTTTGAAACACTCTTTTGGTAGAATCTGCAAGTGGATATTTGGAGCGCTTTGAGGCCTATGCTGGAAAAGGAAATGTCTTCACATAAAAACTAGACAGAAGCATTCCAGGAAACTTCTGTATGATAAGTGCATTCAACTCACAGACTTGAACGTTCCTTTTGATAGAACTCTTTTGAAACACTCCTTTTGTAGAATTTGCAAGTGTTTATTGGGAGCGCTTTGAGGCCTCAGCTGGAAAAGGAAATATCTTCACGTAAGAACTAGACAGAAGCATTCTCAGAAACTTCTTTCCGATGAGTGCATTCAACACACAGACTTGAACCTTGCTTTTGAAAGAGCAGCTTTGAAACACTCTTTTCGTAGAATCTGCAAGTGGATATTTGGAGCGCTTTGAGGCCTATGCTGGGAAATGAAATCTCTTCACCTAAAAACTAGACAGAAGCATTCTGAGAAACTTCTGTGTGATGAGTGCATTCAACCCACAGACTTGAACGTTCCCTTTGATAGAACAGTTTTGAAACACTCCTTTTGTAGAATCTGCAAGTGTTTATTCGGAGCACCTTGAGGCCTATGTTGGAAAAGGAAATATCTTCACATAAAAACTAGAGAGAAGGATTCTCAGAAACTTCTTTGTGATGAGTTCATTCAACTCACAGTGTTGAACCTACCAATTGATAGAGAAGTTTGGAAACACTCTTTTTGTAGAATCTGCAAGGGGATATTTGGAGCCGTTTGAGGCCTATGCTGGAAAAGGAAATATCTTCACATAAAAACTGAACAGAAGCATTCTCAGAAACTTCTTTGTGTTGAGTGCATTCAACTCGCAGACTTGAACTTACCTATAGAAAGAGCAGTTTTGAAACACTCCTTTTGTAGAATCTGCAAGTGTTTATTTGGAGCACTTTGAGGCCTATGTTGGAAAAGGAAAGATCTTCATATAGAAACTAGACGGAAGCATTCTCAGAAACTTCTTTGTGATGAGTGTATTCAACTCACAGAATTGAAGCTTCCTTTCGAAAGAGCAGTTTGGAAACACTCTTCTTATAGAATCTGCAAGTGGATATTTGGAGCGCTTTGTGGCCTATGCTGGGAAATGAAATCTCTTCACCTAAAAACTAGACGGAAGCATTCTGAGAATCTTCTTTGTGATGAGTGCATTCAACTCACAGACTTCAACGTTCCTTTTGATAGAACAGTTTTGAAACACTCCTTTTGTAGAATCTGCAAGTGTTTATTCGGAGCACCTTGAGGCCTATGTTGGAAAAGGAAATATCTTCCCATAAAAACTAGAGAGAAGGATTCTCGGAAACTTCTTTGTGATGAGTTCATTCAACTCACAGAGTTGAACCTACCAATTGATAGAGAAGTTTGGAAACACTCTTTTTGTAGAATGTGCAAGTGGATATTTGGAGCCGTTTGAGGCCTATTCTGGAAAAGGAAATATCTTCACAAAAAAACTGAACAGAAGCATTCTCAGAAACTTCTTTGTGTTGAGTGCATTCAAGTCACAGACTTGAACTTACCTGTAGAAAGAGCAGTTTTGAAACACTCTTTTGGTAAAATCTGCAAGTGGTTATTTGGAGCACTTCGAGGCCTGTGCTGGGATATGGAATATCTTCACCTAAAAACTACAGAGAAGCATTCTCAGAAAGTTCTTCAGGATGCATTCATTAAACTCACAGAGTTGAACCTTCCTTTTGATAGAAGAGTTTTGAAACACTCTTTTTGTAGAATCTGCTAGAGGATATTTGGAGCGTTTTGAGGCCTATGCTGGAAAAAGAAATATCTTCACATAAAAACTAGACAGAAGCATTCTCAGAAACTTCTGTGTGATGAGTGCATTCAACTCACAGACTTGAACGTTCCTCTCGAAAGAGCAGTTTTGAAACACTCCTTTTGTAGAATCTGCAAGTGTTTATTTGGAGCGCTTTGAGGCCTATGTTGGAAAAGGAAATATCTTCACATAAAAACTAGACAGAAGCATTCTCAGAAACTTCTTTGTGATGAGTGTACTCTACTCACAGTGTTGAAGCTTGCTTTTGATAGAGCAGTTTTGTAACACTCTTTTGGTAAAATCTGCAAGTGGTTATTTGGAGCACTTCGAGGTCTGTGCTGGGATATGGAATATCTTCACCTAAAAACTACAGAGAAGCATTCTTAGAAAGTTCTTCATGATGCATTCATTTAACTCACAGAGTGGAACCTTCCTTTTGATAGAACAGATTTGAAACACTCTTTTTGTAGAATCTGCAAGAAGATATTTGGAGTGTTTTGAGGCCTATGCTGGAAATGGAAATATCTTCACATAAAAACTAGACAGAAGCATTCTCAGAAACTTCTGTGTGATGAGTGCATTCAACTCACAGACTTGAACGTTCCTCTCAAAAGAGCAGTTTTGAAACACTCCTTTTGTAGAATCTGCAAGTGTTTATTTGGAGCTCTTTGAGGCCTATGTTGGAAAAAGAAATATCTTCACATAAAAACTGGACAGAAGCATTCTCAGAAACTTCTTTGTGATGAGTGCATTCTACTCACAGTGTTGAAGCTTGCTTTTGATAGAGCAGTTTTGAAACACTCTTTTGGTAGAATCTGCAAGTGGATATTTGGAGCGCTTTGAGGCCTATGCTGGAAAAGGAAATGTCTTCACATAAAAACTAGACAGAAGCATTCCAGGAAACTTCTGTATGATAAGTGCATTCAACTCACAGACTTGAACGTTCCTTTTGATAGAACTCTTTTGAAACACTCCTTTTGTAGAATTTGCAAGTGTTTATTTGGAGCGCTTTGAGGCCTCAGCTGGAAAAGGAAATATCTTCACGTAAGAACTAGACAGAAGCATTCTCAGAAACTTCTTTCCGATGAGTGCATTCAACACACAGACTTGAACCTTGCTTTTGAAAGAGCAGCTTTGAAACACTCTTTTCGTAGAATCTGCAAGTGGATATTTGGAGCGCTTTGAGGCCTATGCTGGGAAATGAAATCTCTTCACCTAAAAACTAGACAGAAGCATTCTGAGAAACTTCTGTGTGATGAGTGCATTCAACTCACAGACTTGAACGTTCCCTTTGATAGAACAGTTTTGAAACACTCCTTTTGTAGAATCTGCAAGTGTTTATTCGGAGCACCTTGAGGCCTATGTTAGAAAAGGAAATATCTTCACATAAAAACTAGAGAGAAGGATTCTCAGAAACTTCTTTGTGATGAGTTCATTCAACTCACAGTGTTGAACCTACCAATTGATAGAGTAGTTTGGAAACACTCTTTTTGTAGAATCTGCAAGGGGATATTTGGAGCCGTTTGAGGCCTATGCTGGAAAAGGAAATATCTTCACATAAAAACTGAACAGAAGCATTCTCAGAAACTTCTTTGTGTTGAGTGCATTCAACTCGCAGACTTGAACTTACCTATAGAAAGAGCAGTTTTGAAACACTCCTTTTGTAGAATCTGCAAGTGTTTATTTGGAGCACTTTGAGACCTATGTTGGAAAAGGAAATATCTTCATATAGAAACTAGACGGAAGCATTCTCAGAAACTTCTTTGTGATGAGTGCATTCAACTCACAGAATTGAAGCTTCCTTTCGAAAGAGCAGTTTGGAAACACTCTTCTTATAGAATCTGCAAGTGGATATTTGGAGCGCTTTGTGGCCTATGCTGGGAAATGAAATCTCTTCACCTAAAAACTAGACGGAAGCATTCTGAGAATCTTCTTTGTGATGAGTGCATTCAACTCACAGACTTCAACGTTCCTTTTGATAGAACAGTTTTGAAACACTCCTTTTGTAGAATCTGCAAGTGTTTATTCGGAGCACCTTGAGGCCTATGTTGGAAAAGGAAATATCTTCACATAAAAACTAGAGAGAAGGATTCTCAGAAACTTCTTTGTGATGAGTTCATTCAACTCACAGAGTTGAACCTACCAATTGATAGAGAAGTTTGGAAACACTCTTTTTGTAGAATCTGCAAGGGGATATTTGGAGCCGTTTGAGGCCTATGCTGGAAAAGGAAATATCTTCACATAAAAACTAGACAGAAGCATTCCAGGAAACTTCTGTATGATAAGTGCATTCAACTCACAGACTTGAACGTTCCTTTTGATAGAACTCTTTTGAAACACTCCTTTTGTAGAATTTGCAAGTGTTTATTGGGAGCGCTTTGAGGCCTCAGCTGGAAAAGGAAATATCGTCACATAAAAACTAGACAGAAGCATTCTCAGAAACTTCTGTGTGATGAGTGCATTCAACTCACAGACTTGAACGTTCCTCTCGAAAGAGCAGTTTGGAACACTCCTTTTGTAGAATCTGCAAGTGTTTATTTGGAGCTCTTTGAGGCCTATGTTGGAAAAAGAAATATCTTCACATAAAAACTGGACAGAAGCATTCTCAGAAACTTCTTTGTGATGAGTGCATTCTACTCACAGTGTTGAAGCTTGCTTTTGATAGAGCAGTTTTGAAACACTCTTTTGGTAGAATCTGCAAGTGGATATTTGGAGCGCTTTGAGGCCTATGCTGGAAAAGGAAATGTCTTCACAGAAAAACTAGACAGAAGCATTCCAGGAAACTTCTGTATGATAAGTGCATTCAACTCACAGACTTGAACGTTCCTTTTGATAGAACTCTTTTGAAACACTCCTTTTGTAGAATTTGCAAGTGTTTATTTGGAGCGCTTTGTGGCCTCAGCTGGAAAAGGAAATATCTTCACGTAAGAACTAGACAGAAGCATTCTCAGAAACTTCTTTCCGATGAGTGCATTCAACACACAGACTTGAACCTTGCTTTTGAAAGAGCAGCTTTGAAACACTCTTTTCGTAGAATCTGCAAGTGGATATTTGGAGCGCTTTGAGGCCTATGCTGGGAAATGAAATCTCTTCACCTAAAAACTAGACAGAAGCATTCTGAGAAACTTCTGTGTGATGAGTGCATTCAACTCACAGACTTGAACGTTCCCTTTGATAGAACAGTTTTGAAACACTCCTTTTGTAGAATCTGCAAGTGTTTATTCGGAGCACCTTGAGGCCTATGTTGGAAAAGGAAATATCTTCACATAAAAACTAGAGAGAAGGATTCTCAGAAACTTCTTTGCGATGAGTTCATTCAACTCACAGTGTTGAACCTACCAATTGATAGAGAAGTTTGGAAACACTCTTTTTGTAGAATCTGCAAGGGGATATTTGGAGCCGTTTGAGGCCTATGCTGGAAAAGGAAATATCTTCACATAAAAACTGAACAGAAGCATTCTCAGAAACTTCTTTGTGTTGAGTGCATTCAACTCGCAGACTTGAACTTACCTATAGAAAGAGCAGTTTTGAAACACTCCTTTTGTAGAATCTGCAAGTGTTTATTTGGAGCACTTTGAGGCCTATGTTGGAAAAGGAAAGATCTTCATATAGAAACTAGACGGAAGCATTCTCAGAAACTTCTTTGTGATGAGTGCATTCAACTCACAGAATTGAAGCTTCCTTTCGAAAGAGCAGTTTGGAAACACTCTTCTTATAGAATCTGCAAGTGGATATTTGGAGCGCTTTGTGGCCTATGCTGGGAAATGAAATCTCTTCACCTAAAAACTAGACGGAAGCATTCTGAGAATCTTCTTTGTGATGAGTGCATTCAACTCACAGACTTCAACGTTCCTTTTGATAGAACAGTTTTGAAACACTCCTTTTGTAGAATCTGCAAGTGTTTATTCGGAGCACCTTGAGGCCTATGTTGGAAAAGGAAATATCTTCACATAAAAACTAGAGAGAAGGATTCTCAGAAACTTCTTTGTGATGAGTTCATTCAACTCACAGAGTTGAACCTACCAATTGATAGAGAAGTTTGGAAACACTCTTTTTGTAGAATCTGCAAGGGGATATTTGGAGCCGTTTGAGGCCTATGCTGGAAAAGGAAATATCTTCACATAAAAACTGAACAGAAGCATTCTCAGAAACTTCTTTGTGTTGAGTGCATTCAACTCACAGACTTGAACTTACCTATAGAAAGAGCAGTTTTGAAACACTCTTTTGGTAAAATCTGCAAGTGGTTATTTGGAGCACTTCGAGGCCTGTGCTGGGATATGGAATATCCTCACCTAAAAACTACAGAGAAGCATTCTCAGAAAGTTCTTCAGGATGCATTCATTCAACTCACAGAGTTGAACCTTCCTTTTGATAGAAGAGTTTTGAAACACTCTTTTTGTAGAATCTGCAAGAGGATATTTGGAGCGTTTTGAGGCCTATGCTGGAAAAGGAAATATCTTCACATAAAAACTAGACAGAAGCATTCTCAGAAACTTCTGTGTGATGAGTGCATTCAACTCACAGACTTGAACGTTCCTCTCGAAAGAGCAGTTTTGAAACACTCCTTTTGTAAAATCTGTAAGTGTTTATTTGGAGCTCTTTGAGGCCTATGTTGGAAAAGGAAATATCTTCACATAAAAACGAGACAGAAGCATTCTCAGAAACTTCTTTGTGATGAGTGCACTCTACTCACAGTGTTGAAGCTTGCTTTTGATAGAGCAGTTTTGAAACACTCTTTTGGTAGAATCTGCAAGTGGATACTTGGAGCGCTTTGAGGCCTATGCTGGAAAAGGAAATGTCTTCACATAAAAACTAGACAGAAGCATTCCAGGAAACTTCTGTATGATAAGTGCATTCAACTCACAGACTTGAACGTTCCTTTTGATAGAACTCTTTTGAAACACTCCTTTTGTAGAATTTGCAAGTGTTTATTGGGAGCGCTTTGAGGCCTCAGCTGGAAAAGGAAATATCTTCACGTAAGAACTAGACAGAAGCATTCTCAGAAACTTCTTTCTGATGAGTGCATTCAACACACAGACTTGAACCTTGCTTTTGAAAGAGCAGCTTTGAAACACTCTTTTCGTAGAATCTGCAAGTGGATATTTGGAGCGCTTTGAGGCCTATGCTGGGAAATGAAATCTCTTCACCTAAAAACTAGACAGAAGCATTCTGAGAAACTTCTGTGTGATGAGTGCATTCAACTCACAGACTTGAACGTTCCCTTTGATAGAACAGTTTTGAAACACTCCTTTTGTAGAATCTGCAAGTGTTTATTCGGAGCACCTTGAGGCCTATGCTGGAAAAGGAAATATCTTCACATAAAAACTGAACAGAAGCATTCTGAGAAACTTCTTTGTGTTGAGTGCATTCAACTCACAGACTTGAACTTACCTACAGAAAGAGCAGTTTTGAAACACTCTTTTGGTAAAATCTGCAAGTGGTTATTTGGAGCACTTCGAGGCCTGTGCTGGGATATGGAATATCTTCACCTAAAAACTACAGAGAAGCATTCTTAGAAAGTTCTTCATGATGCATTCATTTAACTCACAGAGTGGAACCTTCCTTTTGATAGAACAGATTTGAAACACTCTTTTTGTAGAATCTGCAAGAAGATATTTGGAGTGTTTTGAGGCCTATGCTGGAAATGGAAATATCTTCACATAAAAACTAGACAGAAGCATTCTCAGAAACTTCTGTGTGATGAGTGCATTCAACTCACAGACTTGAACGTTCCTCTCAAAAGAGCAGTTTTGAAACACTCCTTTTGTAGAATCTGCAAGTGTTTATTTGGAGCGCTTTGAGGCCTATGTTGGAAAAAGAAATATCTTCACATAAAAACTGGACAGAAGCATTCTCAGAAACTTCTTTGTGATGAGTGCATTCTCCTCACAGTGTTGAAGCTTGCTTTTGATAGAGCAGTTTTGAAACACTCTTTTGGTAGAATCTGCAAGTGGATATTTGGAGCGCTTTGAGGCCTATGCTGGAAAAGGAAATGTCTTCACATAAAAACTAGACAGAAGCATTCCAGGAAACTTCTGTATGATAAGTGCATTCAACTCACAGACTTGAACGTTCCTTTTGATAGAACTCTTTTGAAACACTCCTTTTGTAGAATTTGCAAGTGTTTATTGGGAGCGCTTTGAGGCCTCAGCTGGAAAAGGAAATATCTTCACGTAAGAACTAGACAGAAGCATTCTCAGAAACTTCTTTCCGATGAGTGCATTCAACACACAGACTTGAACCTTGCTTTTGAAAGAGCAGCTTTGAAACACTCTTTTCGTAGAATCTGCAAGTGGATATTTGGAGCGCTTTGAGGCCTATGCTGGGAAATGAAATCTCTTCACCTAAAAACTAGACAGAAGCATTCTGAGAAACTTCTGTGTGATGAGTGCTTTCAACTCACAGACTTGAACGTTCCCTTTGATAGAACAGTTTTGAAACACTCCTTTTGTAGAATCTGCAAGTGTTTATTCGGAGCACCTTGAGGCCTATGTTGGAAAAGGAAATATCTTCACATAAAAACTAGAGAGAAGGATTCTCAGAAACTTCTTTGTGATGAGTTCATTCAACTCACAGAGTTGAACCTACCAATTGATAGAGAAGTTTGGAAACACTCTTTTTGTAGAATCTGCAAGGGGATATTTGGAGCCGTTTGAAGCCTATGCTGGAAAAGGAAATATCTTCACATAAAAACTGAACAGAAGCATTCTCAGAAACTTCTGTGTGTTGAGTGCATTCAACTCACAGACTTGAACTTACCTATAGAAAGAGCAGTTTTGAAACACTCTTTTGGTAAAATCTGCAAGTGGTTATTTGGAGCACTTCGAGGCCTGTGCTGGGATATGGAATATCCTCACCTAAAAACTACAGAGAAGCATTCTCAGAAAGTTCTTCAGGATGCGTTCATTCAACTCACAGAGTTGAACCTTCCTTTTGATAGAAGAGTTTTGAAACACTCTTTTTGTAGAATCTGCAAGAGGATATTTGGAGCGTTTTGAGGCCTATGCTGGAAAAGGAAATATCTTCACATAAAAACTAGACAGAAGCATTCTCAGAAACTTCTGTGTGATGAGTGCATTCAACTCACAGACTTGAACGTTCCTCTCGAAAGAGCAGTTTTGAAACACTCCTTTTGTAGAATCTGCAAGTGTTTATTTGGAGCTCTTTGAGGCCTATGTTGGAAAAGGAAATATCTTCACATAAAAACTAGACAGAAGCATTCTCAGAAACTTCTTTGTGATGAGTGCACTCTACTCACAGTGTTGAAGCTTGCTTTTGATAGAGCAGTTTTGAAACACTCTTTTGGTAGAATCTGCAAGTGGATACTTGGAGCGCTTTGAGGCCTATGCTGGAAAAGGAAATGTCTTCACATAAAAAGTAGACAGAAGCATTCCAGGAAACTTCTGTATGATAAGTGCATTCAACTCACAGACTTGAACGTTCCTTTTGATAGAACTCTTTTGAAACACTCCTTTTGTAGAATTTGCAAGTGTTTATTGGGAGCGCTTTGAGGCCTCAGCTGGAAAAGGAAATATCTTCACGTAAGAACTAGACAGAAGCATTCTCAGAAACTTCTTTCCGATGAGTGCATTCAACACACAGACTTGAACCTTGCTTTTGAAAGAGCAGATTTGAAACACTCTTTTCGTAGAATCTGCAAGTGGATATTTGGAGCGCTTTGAGGCCTATGCTGGGAAATGAAATCTCTTCACCTAAAAACTAGACAGAAGCATTCTGAGAAACTTCTGTGTGATGAGTGCATTCAACTCACAGACTTGAACGTTCCCTTTGATAGAACAGTTTTGAAACACTCCTTTTGTAGAATCTGCAAGTGTTTATTCAGAGCACCTTGAGGCCTCTGCTGGAAAAGGAAATATCTTCACATAAAAACTGAACAGAAGCATTCTGAGAAACTTCTTTGTGTTGAGTGCATTCAACTCACAGACTTGAACTTACCTACAGAAAGAGCAGTTTTGAAACACTCTTTTGGTAAAATCTGCAAGTGGTTATTTGGAGCACTTCGAGGCCTGTGCTGGGATATGGAATATCTTCACCTAAAAACTACAGAGAAGCATTCTTAGAAAGTTCTTCATGATGCATTCATTTAACTCACAGAGTGGAACCTTCCTTTTGATAGAACAGATTTGAAACACTCTTTTTGTAGAATCTGCAAGAAGATATTTGGAGTGTTTTGAGGCCTATGCTGGAAATGGAAATATCGTCACATAAAAACTAGACAGAAGCATTCTCAGAAACTTCTGTGTGATGAGTGCATTCAACTCACAGACTTCAACGTTCCTCTCAAAAGAGCAGTTTGGAACACTCCTTTTGTAGAATCTGCAAGTGTTTATTTGGAGCTCTTTGAGGCCTATGTTGGAAAAAGAAATATCTTCACATAAAAACTGGACAGAAGCATTCTCAGAAACTTCTTTGTGATGAGTGCATTCTCCTCACAGTGTTGAAGCTTGCTTTTGATAGAGCAGTTTTGAAACACTCTTTTGGTAGAATCTGCAAGTGGATATTTGGAGCGCTTTGAGGCCTATGCTGGAAAAGGAAATGTCTTCACATAAAAACTAGACAGAAGCATTCCAGGAAACTTCTGTATGATAAGTGCATTCAACTCACAGACTTGAACGTTCCTTTTGATAGAACTCTTTTGAAACACTCCTTTTGTAGAATTTGCAAGTGTTTATTGGGAGCGCTTTGAGGCCTCAGCTGGAAAAGGAAATATCTTCACGTAAGAACTAGACAGAAGCATTCTCAGAAACTTCTTTCCGATGAGTGCATTCAACACACAGACTTGAACCTTGCTTTTGAAAGAGCAGCTTTGAAACACTCTTTTCGTAGAATCTGCAAGTGGATATTTGGAGCGCTTTGAGGCCTATGCTGGGAAATGAAATCTCTTCACCTAAAAACTAGACAGAAGCATTCTGAGAAACTTCTGTGTGATGAGTGCATTCAACTCACAGACTTGAACGTTCCCTTTGATAGAACAGTTTTGAAACACTCCTTTTGTAGAATCTGCAAGTGTTTATTCGGAGCACCTTGAGGCCTATGTTGGAAAAGGAAATATCTTCACATAAAAACTAGAGAGAAGGATTCTCAGAAACTTCTTTGTGATGAGTTCATTCAACTCACAGAGTTGAACCTACCAATTGATAGAGAAGTTTGGAAACACTCTTTTTGTAGAATCTGCAAGGGGATATTTGGAGCCGTTTGAGGCCTATGCTGGAAAAGGAAATATCTTCACATAAAAACTGAACAGAAGCATTCTCAGAAACTTCTTTGTGTTGAGTGCATTCAACTCGCAGACTTGAACTTACCTATAGAAAGAGCAGTTTTGAAACACTCCTTTTGTAGAATCTGCAAGTGTTTATTTGGAGCACTTTGAGGCCTATGTTGGAAAAGGAAAGATCTTCATATAGAAGCTAGACGGAAGCATTCTCAGAAACTTCTTTGTGATGAGTGCATTCAACTCACAGAATTGAAGCTTCCTTTCGAAAGAGCAGTTTGGAAACACTCTTCTTATAGAATCTGCAAGTGGATATTTGGAGCGCTTTGTGGCCTATGCTGGGAAATGAAATCTCTTCACCTAAAAACTAGACGGAAGCATTCTGAGAATCTTCTTTGTGATGAGTGCATTCAACTCACAGACTTCAACGTTCTTTTGATAGAACAGTTTTGAAACACTCCTTTTGTAGAATCTGCAAGTGTTTATTCGGAGCACCTTGAGGCCTATGTTGGAAAAGGAAATATCTTCACATAAAAACTAGAGAGAAGGATTCTCAGAAACTTCTTTGTGATGAGTTCATTCAACTCACAGAGTTGAACCTACCAATTGATAGAGAAGTTTGGAAACACTCTTTTTGTAGAATCTGCAAGTGGATATTTGGAGCCGTTTGAGGCCTATGCTGGAAAAGGAAATATCTTCACATAAAAACTGAACAGAAGCATTCTCAGAAACTTCTGTGTGTTGAGTGCATTCAACTCACAGACTTGAACTTACCTATAGAAAGAGCAGTTTTGAAACACTCTTTTGGTAAAATCTGCAAGTGGTTATTTGGAGCACTTCGAGGCCTGTGCTGGGATATGGAATATCTTCACCTAAAAACTACAGAGAAGCATTCTCAGAAAGTTCTTCAGGATGCATTCATTCAACTCACAGAGTTGAACCTTCCTTTTGATAGAAGAGTTTTGAAACACTCTTTTTGTAGAATCTGCAAGAAGATATTTGGAGTGTTTTGAGGCCTATGCTGGAAATGGAAATATCGTCACATAAAAACTAGACAGAAGCATTCTCAGAAACTTCTGTGTGATGAGTGCATTCAACTCACAGACTTGAACGTTCCTCTCAAAAGAGCAGTTTGGAACACTCCTTTTGTAGAATCTGCAAGTGTTTATTTGGAGCTCTTTGAGGCCTATGTTGGAAAAAGAAATATCTTCACATAAAAACTGGACAGAAGCATTCTCAGAAACTTCTTTGTGATGAGTGCATTCTACTCACAGTGTTGAAGCTTGCTTTTGATAGAGCAGTTTTGAAACACTCTTTTGGTAGAATCTGCAAGTGGATATTTGGAGCCGTTTGAGGCCTATGCTGGAAAAGGAAATATCTTCACATAAAAACTGAACAGAAGCATTCTCAGAAACTTCTTTGTGTTGAGTGCATTCAACTCACAGACTTGAACTTACCTATAGAAAGAGCAGTTTTGAAACACTCTTTTGGTAAAATCTGCAAGTGGTTATTTGGAGCACTTCGAGGCCTGTGCTGGGATATGGAATATCTTCACCTAAAAACTACAGAGAAGCATTCTCAGAAAGTTCTTCAGGATGCATTCATTCAACTCACAGAGTTGAACCTTCCTTTTGATAGAAGAGTTTTGAAACACTCTTTTTGTAGAATCTGCAAGAGGATATTTGGAGCGTTTTGAGGCCTATGCTGGAAAAGGAAATATCTTCACATAAAAACTAGACAGAAGCATTCTCAGAAACTTCTGTGTGATGAGTGCACTCTACTCACAGTGTTGAAGCTTGCTTTTGATAGAGCAGTTTTGAAACACTCTTTTGGTAGAATCTGCAGGTGGATACTTGGAGCGCTTTGAGGCCTATGCTGGAAAAGGAAATGTCTTCACATAAAAACTAGACAGAAGCATTCCAGGAAACTTCTGTATGATAAGTGCATTCAACTCACAGACTTGAACGTTCCTTTTGATAGAACTCTTTTGAAACACTCCTTTTGTAGAATTTGCAAGTGTTTATTGGGAGCGCTTTGAGGCCTCAGCTGGAAAAGGAAATATCTTCACGTAAGAACTAGACAGAAGCATTCTCAGAAACTTCTTTCCGATGAGTGCATTCAACACACAGACTTGAACCTTGCTTTTGAAAGAGCAGCTTTGAAACACTCTTTTCGTAGAATCTGCAAGTGGATATTTGGAGCGCTTTGAGGCCTATGCTCGGAAATGAAATCTCTTCACCTAAAAACTAGACAGAAGCATTCTGAGAAACTTCTGTGTGATGAGTGCTTTCAACTCACAGACTTGAACGTTCCCTTTGATAGAACAGTTTTGAAACACTCCTTTTGTAGAATCTGCAAGTGTTTATTCGGAGCACCTTGAGGCCTATGCTGGAAAAGGAAATATCTTCACATAAAAACTGAACAGAAGCATTCTCAGAAACTTCTTTGTGTTGAGTGCATTCAACTCACAGACTTGAACTTACCTACAGAAAGAGCAGTTTTGAAACACTCTTTTGGTAAAATCTGCAAGTGGTTATTTGGAGCACTTCGAGGCCTGTGCTGGGATATGGAATATCTTCACCTAAAAACTACAGAGAAGCATTCTTAGAAAGTTCTACATGATGCATTCATTTAACTCACAGAGTGGAACCTTCCTTTTGATAGAGCAGATTTGAAACACTCTTTTTGTAGAATCTGCAAGAAGATATTTGGAGTGTTTTGAGGCCTATGCTGGAAATGGAAATATCTTCACATAAAAACTAGACAGAAGCATTCTCAGAAACTTCTGTGTGATGAGTGCATTCAACTCACAGACTTGAACGTTCCTCTCAAAAGAGCAGTTTTGAAACACTCCTTTTGTAGAATCTGCAAGTGTTTATTCGGAGCACCTTGAGGCCTATGTTGGAAAAGGAAATATCTTCACATAAAAACTAGAGAGAAGGATTCTCAGAAACTTCTTTGTGATGAGTTCATTCAACTCACAGTGTTGAACCTACCAATTGATAGAGAAGTTTGGAAACACTCTTTTTGTAGAATCTGCAAGGGGATATTTGGAGACGTTTGAGGCCTATGCTGGAAAAGGAAATATCTTCACATAAAAACTGAACAGAAGCATTCTCAGAAATTTCATTGTGATGAGTGCATTCAACTCACAGACTTCAACGTTCCTTTTGATAGAACAGTTTTGAAACACTCCTTTTGTAGAATCTGCAAGTGTTTATTCGGAGCACCTTGAGGCCTATGTTGGAAAAGGAAATATCTTCACATAAAAACTAGAGAGAAGGATTCTCAGAAACTTCTTTGTGATGAGTTCATTCAACTCACAGTGTAGAACCTACCAATTGATAGAGAAGTTTGGAAACACTCTTTTTGTAGAATCTGCAAGGGGATATTTGGAGCCGTTTGAGGCCTAAGCTGGAAAAGGAAATATCTTCACATAAATACTGAACAGAAGCATTCTCAGAAACTTCTTTGTGTTGAGTGCATTCAACTCGCAGACTTGAACTTACCTATAGAAAGAGCAGTTTTGAAACACTCCTTTTTTAGAATCTGCAAGTGTTTATTTGGAGCACTTTGAGACCTATGTTGGAAAAGGAAAGATCTTCATATAGAAACTAGACGGAAGCATTCTCAGAAACTTCTTTGTGATGAGTGCATTCAACTCACAGAATTGAAGCTTGCTTTCGAAAGAGCAGTTTGGAAACACTCTTCTTATAGAATCTGCAAGTGGATATTTGGAGCGCTTTGTGGCCTATGCTGGGAAATGAAATCTCTTCACCTAAAAACTAGACGGAAGCATTCTGAGAATCTTCTTTGTGATGAGTGCATTCAACTCACAGACTTCAACGTTCCTTTTGATAGAACAGTTTTGAAACACTCCTTTTGTAGAATCTGCAAGTGTTTATTCGGAGCACCTTGAGGCCTATGTTGGAAAAGGAAATATCTTCACATAAAAACTAGAGAGAAGGATTCTCAGAAACTTCTTTGTGATGAGTTCATTCAACTCACAGAGTTGAACCTACCAATTGATAGAGAAGTTTGGAAACACTCTTTTTGTAGAATCTGCAAGGGGATATTTGGAGCCGTTTGAGGCCTATGCTGGAAAAGGAAATATCTTCACATAAAAACTCAACAGAGGCATTCTCAGAAACTTCTTTGTGTTGAGTATATTCAACTCACAGACTTGAACTTACCTATAGAAAGAGCAGTTTTGAAACACTCTTTTGGTAAAATCTGCAAGTGGTTATTTGGAGCACTTCGAGGCCTGTGTTGGGATATGGAATATCCTCACCTAAAAACTACAGAGAAGCATTCTCAGAAAGTTCTTCAGGATGCATTCATTCAACTCACAGAGTTGAACCTTCCTTTTGATAGAAGAGTTTTGAAACACTCTTTTTGTAGAATCTGCAAGAGGATATTTGGAGCGTTTTGAGGCCTATGCTGGAAAAGGAAATATCTTCACATAAAAACTAGACAGAAGCATTCTCAGAAACTTCTGTGTGATGAGTGCATTCAACTCACAGACTTGAACGTTCCTCTCGAAAGAGCAGTTTTGAAACACTCCTTTTGTAGAATCTGCAAGTGTTTATTTGGAGCGCTTTGAGGCCTATGTTGGAAAAGGAAATATCTTCACATAAAAACTAGACAGAAGCATTCTCAGAAACTTCTTTGTGATGAGTGCACTCTACTCACAGTGTTGCAGCTTGCTTTTGATAGAGCAGTTTTGAAACACTCTTTTGGTAGAATCTGCAAGTGGATACTTGGAGCGCTTTGAGGCCTATGCTGGAAAAGGAAATGTCTTCACAGAAAAACTAGACAGAAGCATTCCAGGAAACTTCTGTATGATAAGTGCATTCGACTCACAGACTTGAACGTTCCTTTTGATAGAACTCTTTTGAAACACTCCTTTTGTAGAATTTGCAAGTGTTTATTGGGAGCGCTTTGAGGCCTCAGCTGGAAAAGGAAATATCTTCACGTAAGAACTAGACAGAAGCATTCTCAGAAACTTCTTTCTGATGAGTGCATTCAACACACAGACTTGAACCTTGCTTTTGAAAGAGCAGCTTTGAAGCACTCTTTTCGTAGAATCTGCAAGTGGATATTTGGAGCGCTTTGAGGCCTATGCTGGGAAACGAAATCTCTTCACCTAAAAACTAGACAGAAGCATTCTGAGAAACTTCTGCGTGATGAGTGCATTCAACTCACAGACTTGAACGTTCCCTTTGATAGAACAGTTTTGAAACACTCCTTTTGTAGAATCTGCAAGTGTTTATTCAGAGCACCTTGAGGCCTCTGCTGGAAAAGGAAATATCTTCACATAAAAACTGAACAGAAGCATTCTCAGAAACTTCTTTGTGTTGAGTGCATTCAACTCACAGACTTGAACTTACCTACAGAAAGAGCAGTTTTGAAACACTCTTTTGGTAAAATCTGCAAGTGGTTATTTGGAGCACTTCGAGGCCTGTGCTGGGATATGGAATATCCTCACCTAAAAACTACAGAGAAGCATTCTCAGAAAGTTCTTCAGGATGCATTCATTCAACTCACAGAGTTGAACCTTCCTTTTGATAGAAGAGTTTTGAAACACTCTTTTTGTAGAATCTGCAAGAGGATATTTGGAGCGTTTTGAGGCCTATGCTGGAAAAGGAAATATCTTCACATAAAAACTAGACAGAAGCATTCTCAGAAACTTCTGTGTGATGAGTGCATTCAACTCACAGACTTGAACGTTCCTCTTGAAAGAGCAGTTTTGAAACACTCCTTTTGTAGAATCTGCAAGTGTTTATTTGGAGCGCTTTGAGGCCTATGTTGGAAAAGGAAATATCTTCACATAAAAACTAGACAGAAGCATTCTCAGAAACTTCTTTGTGATGAGTGCACTCTACTCACAGTGTTGCAGCTTGCTTTTGATAGAGCAGTTTTGAAACACTCTTTTGGTAGAATCTGCAAGTGGATACTTGGAGCGCTTTGAGGCCTATGCTGGAAAAGGAAATGTCTTCTCATAAAAACTAGACAGAAGCATTCCAGGAAACTTCTGTATGATAAGTGCATTCAACTCACAGACTTGAACGTTCCTTTTGATAGAACTCTTTGGAAACACTCCTTTTGTAGAATTTGCAAGTGTTTATTGGGAGCGCTTTGAGGCCTCAGCTGGAAAAGGAAATATCTTCACGTAAGAACTAGACAGAAGCATTCTCAGAAACTTCTTTCCGATGAGTGCATTCAACACACAGACTTGAACCTTGCTTTTGAAAGAGCAGCTTTGAAACACTCTTTTCGTAGAATCTGCAAGTGGATATTTGGAGCGCTTTGAGGCCTATGCTGGGAAATGAAATCTCTTCACCTAAAAACTAGACAGAAGCATTCTGAGAAACTTCTGTGTGATGAGTGCATTCAACTCACAGACTTGAACGTTCCCTTTGATAGAACAGTTTTGAAACACTCCTTTTGTAGAATCTGCAAGTGTTTATTCGGAGCACCTTGAGGCCTATGCTGGAAAAGGAAATATCTTCACATAAAAACTGAACAGAAGCATTCTGAGAAACTTCTTTGTGTTGAGTGCATTCAACTCACAGACTTGAACTTACCTACAGAAAGAGCAGTTTTGAAACACTCTTTTGGTAAAATCTGCAAGTGGTTATTTGGAGCACTTCGAGGCCTGTGCTGGGATATGGAATATCTTCACCTAAAAACTACAGAGAAGCATTCTTAGAAAGTTCTTCATGATGCATTCATTTAACTCACAGAGTGGAACCTTCCTTTTGATAGAACAGATTTGAAACACTCTTTTTGTAGAATCTGCAAGAGGATATTTGGAGTGTTTTGAGGCCTATGCTGGAAATGGAAATATCGTCACATAAAAACTAGACAGAAGCATTCTCAGAAACTTCTGTGTGATGAGTGCATTCAACTCACAGACTTGAACGTTCCTCTCAAAAGAGCAGTTTTGAAACACTCCTTTTGTAGAATCTGCAAGTGTTTATTTGGAGCTCTTTGAGGCCTATGTTGGAAAAAGAAATATCTTCACATAAAAACTGGACAGAAGCATTCTCAGAAACTTCTTTGTGATGAGTGCATTCTACTCACAGTGTTGAAGCTTGCTTTTGATAGAGCAGTTTTGAAACACTCTTTTGGTAGAATCTGCAAGTGGATATTTGGAGCGCTTTGAGGCCTATGCTGGAAAAGGAAATGTCTTCACATAAAAACTAGACAGAAGCATTCCAGGAAACTTCTGTATGATAAGTGCATTCAACTCACAGACTTGAACGTTCCTTTTGATAGAACTCTTTTGAAACACTCCTTTTGTAGAATCTGCAAGTGTTTATTCGGAGCACCTTGAGGCCTATGCTGGAAAAGGAAATATCTTCACATAAAAACTGAACAGAAGCATTCTGAGAAACTTCTTTGTGTTGAGTGCATTCAACTCACAGACTTGAACTTACCTACAGAAAGAGCAGTTTTGAAACACTCTTTTGGTAAAATCTGCAAGTGGTTATTTGGAGCACTTCGAGGCCTGTGCTGGGATATGGAATATCTTCACCTAAAAACTACAGAGAAGCATTCTTAGAAAGTTCTTCATGATGCATTCATTTAACTCACAGAGTGGAACCTTCCTTTTGATAGAACAGATTTGAAACACTCTTTTTGTAGAATCTGCAAGAAGATATTTGGAGTGTTTTGAGGCCTATGCTGGAAATGGAAATATCTTCACATAAAAACTAGACAGAAGCATTCTCAGAAACTTCTGTGTGATGAGTGCATTCAACTCACAGACTTGAACGTTCCTCTCAAAAGAGCAGTTTTGAAACACTCCTTTTGTAGAATCTGCAAGTGTTTATTTGGAGCGCTTTGAGGCCTATGTTGGAAAAAGAAATATCTTCACATAAAAACTGGACAGAAGCATTCTCAGAAACTTCTTTGTGATGAGTGCATTCTACTCACAGTGTTGAAGCTTGCTTTTGATAGAGCAGTTTTGAAACACTCTTTTGGTAGAATCTGCAAGTGGATATTTGGAGCGCTTTGAGGCCTATGCTGGAAAAGGAAATGTCTTCACATAAAAACTAGACAGAAGCATTCCAGGAAACTTCTGTATGATAAGTGCATTCAACTCACAGACTTGAACGTTCCTTTTGATAGAACTCTTTTGAAACACTCCTTTTGTAGAATTTGCAAGTGTTTATTTGGAGCGCTTTGAGGCCTCAGCTGGAAAAGGAAATATCTTCACGTAAGAACTAGACAGAAGCATTCTCAGAAACTTCTTTCCGATGAGTGCATTCAACACACAGACTTGAGCCTTGCTTTTGAAAGAGCAGCTTTGAAACACTCTTTTCGTAGAATCTGCAAGTGGATATTTGGAGCGCTTTGAGGCCTATGCTGGGAAATGAAATCTCTTCACCTAAAAACTAGACAGAAGCATTCTGAGAAACTTCTGTGTGATGAGTGCATTCAACTCACAGACTTGAACGTTCCCTTTGATAGAACAGTTTTGAAACACTCCTTTTGTAGAATCTGCAAGTGTTTATTCGGAGCACCTTGAGGCCTATGCTGGAAAAGGAAATATCTTCACATAAAAACTGAACAGAAGCATTCTGAGAAACTTCTTTGTGTTGAGTGCATTCAACTCACAGACTTGAACTTACCTACAGAAAGAGCAGTTTTGAAACACTCTTTTGGTAAAATCTGCAAGTGGTTATTTGGAGCACTTCGAGGCCTGTGCTGGGATATGGAATATCTTCACCTAAAAACTACAGAGAAGCATTCTTAGAAAGTTCTTCATGATGCATTCATTTAACTCACAGAGTGGAACCTTCCTTTTGATAGAACAGATTTGAAACACTCTTTTTGTAGAATCTGCAAGAAGATATTTGGAGTGTTTTGAGGCCTATGCTGGAAATGGAAATATCTTCACATAAAAACTAGACAGAAGCATTCTCAGAAACTTCTGTGTGATGAGTGCATTCAACTCACAGACTTGAACGTTCCTCTCAAAAGAGCAGTTTTGAAACACTCCTTTTGTAGAATCTGCAAGTGTTTATTTGGAGCTCTTTGAGGCCTATGTTGGAAAAAGAAATATCTTCACATAAAAACTGGACAGAAGCATTCTCAGAAACTTCTTTGTGATGAGTGCATTCTCCTCACAGTGTTGAAGCTTGCTTTTGATAGAGCAGTTTTGAAACACTCTTTTGGTAGAATCTGCAAGTGGATATTTGGAGCGCTTTGAGGCCTATGCTGGAAAAGGAAATGTCTTCACATAAAAACTAGACAGAAGCATTCCAGGAAACTTCTGTATGATAAGTGCATTCAACTCACAGACTTGAACGTTCCTTTTGATAGAACTCTTTTGAAACACTCCTTTTGTAGAATTTGCAAGTGTTTATTGGGAGCGCTTTGAGGCCTCAGCTGGAAAAGGAAATATCTTCACGTAAGAACTAGACAGAAGCATTCTCAGAAACTTCTTTCCGATGAGTGCATTCAACACACAGACTTGAACCTTGCTTTTGAAAGAGCAGCTTTGAAACACTCTTGTCGTAGAATCTGCAAGTGGATATTTGGAGCGCTTTGAGGCCTATGCTGGGAAATGAAATCTCTTCACCTAAAAACTAGACAGAAGCATTCTGAGAAACTTCTGTGTGATGAGTGCATTCAACTCACAGACTTGAACGTTCCCTTTGATAGAACAGTTTTGAAACACTCCTTTTGTAGAATCTGCAAGTGTTTATTCGGAGCACCTTGAGGCCTATGTTGGAAAAGGAAATATCTTCACATAAAAACTAGAGAGAAGGATTCTCAGAAACTTCTTTGTGATGAGTTCATTCAACTCACAGAGTGGAACCTACCAATTGATAGAGAAGTTTGGAAACACTCTTTTTGTAGAATCTGCAAGGGGATATTTGGAGCCGTTTGAGGCCTATGCTGGAAAAGGAAATATCTTCACATAAAAACTGAACAGAAGCATTCTCAGAAACTTCTTTGTGTTGAGTGCATTCAACTCGCAGACTTGAACTTACCTATAGAAAGAGCAGTTTTGAAACACTCCTTTTGTAGAATCTGCAAGTGTTTATTTGGAGCACTTTGAGGCCTATGTTGGAAAAGGAAAGATCTTCATATAGAAACTAGACGGAAGCATTCTCAGAAACTTCTTTGTGATGAGTGCATTCAACTCACAGAATTGAAGCTTCCTTTCGAAAGAGCAGTTTGGAAACACTCTTCTTATAGAATCTGCAAGTGGATATTTGGAGCGCTTTGTGGCCTATGCTGGGAAATGAAATCTCTTCACCTAAAAACTAGACGGAAGCATTCTGAGAATCTTCTTTGTGATGAGTGCATTCAACTCACAGACTTCAACGTTCCTTTTGATAGAACAGTTTTGAAACACTCCTTTTGTAGAATCTGCAAGTGTTTATTCGGAGCACCTTGAGGCCTATGTTGGAAAAGGAAATATCTTCACATAAAAACTAGAGAGAAGGATTCTCAGAAACTTCTTTGTGATGAGTTCATTCAACTCACAGAGTTGAACCTACCAATTGATAGAGAAGTTTGGAAACACTCTTTTTGTAGAATCTGCAAGGGGATATTTGGAGCCGTTTGAGGCCTATGCTGGAAAAGGAAATATCTTCACATAAAAACTGAACAGAAGCATTCTCAGAAACTTCTTTGTGTTGAGTGCATTCAACTCACAGACTTGAACTTACCTATAGAAAGAGCAGTTTTGAAACACTCTTTTGGTAAAATCTGCAAGTGGTTATTTGGAGCACTTCGAGGCCTGTGCTGGGATATGGAATATCCTCACCTAAAAACTACAGAGAAGCATTCTCAGAAAGTTCTTCAGGATGCATTCATTCAACTCACAGAGTTGAACCTTCCTTTTGATAGAAGAGTTTTGAAACACTCTTTTTGTAGAATCTGCAAGAGGATATTTGGAGCGTTTTGAGGCCTATGCTGGAAAAGGAAATATCTTCACATAAAAACTAGACAGAAGCATTCTCAGAAACTTCTGTGTGATGAGTGCATTCAACTCACAGACTTCAACGTTCCTCTCGAAAGAGCAGTTTTGAAACACTCCTTTTGTAGAATCTGCAAGTGTTTATTTGGAGCTCTTTGAGGCCTATGTTGGAAAAGGAAATATCTTCACATAAAAACTAGACAGAAGCATTCTCAGAAACTTCTTTGTGATGAGTGCACTCTACTCACAGTGTTGAAGCTTGCTTTTGATAGAGCAGTTTTGAAACACTCTTTTGGTAGAATCTGCAAGTGGATACTTGGAGCGCTTTGAGGCCTATGCTGGAAAAGGAAATGTCTTCACATAAAAACTAGACAGAAGCATTCCAGGAAACTTCTGTATGATAAGTGCATTCAACTCACAGACTTGAACGTTCCTTTTGATAGAACTCTTTTGAAACACTCCTTTTGTAGAATTTGCAAGTGTTTATTGGGAGCGCTTTGAGGCCTCAGCTGGAAAAGGAAATATCTTCACGTAAGAACTAGACAGAAGCATTCTCAGAAACTTCTTTCTGATGAGTGCATTCAACACACAGACTTGAACCTTGCTTTTGAAAGAGCAGCTTTGAAACACTCTTTTCGTAGAATCTGCAAGTGGATATTTGGAGCGCTTTGAGGCCTATGCTGGGAAATGAAATCTCTTCACCTAAAAACTAGACAGAAGCATTCTGAGAAACTTCTGTGTGATGAGTGCATTCAACTCACAGACTTGAACGTTCCCTTTGATAGAACAGTTTTGAAACACTCCTTTTGTAGAATCTGCAAGTGTTTATTCGGAGCACCTTGAGGCCTATGCTGGAAAAGGAAATATCTTCACATAAAAACTGAACAGAAGCATTCTCAGAAACTTCTTTGTGTTGAGTGCATTCAACTCACAGACTTGAACTTACCTACAGAAAGAGCAGTTTTGAAACACTCTTTTGGTAAAATCTGCAAGTGGTTATTTGGAGCACTTCGAGGCCTGTGCTGGGATATGGAATATCTTCACCTAAAAACTACAGAGAAGCATTCTTAGAAAGTTCTTCATGATGCATTCATTTAACTCACAGAGTGGAACCTTCCTTTTGATAGAACAGATTTGAAACACTCTTTTTGTAGAATCTGCAAGAAGATATTTGGAGTGTTTTGAGGCCTATGCTGGAAATGGAAATATCTTCACATAAAAACTAGACAGAAGCATTCTCAGAAACTTCTGTGTGATGAGTGCATTCAACTCACAGACTTGAACGTTCCTCTCAAAAGAGCAGTTTTGAAACACTCCTTTTGTAGAATCTGCAAGTGTTTATTTGGAGCGCTTTGAGGCCTATGTTGGAAAAAGAAATATCTTCACATAAAAACTGGACAGAAGCATTCTCAGAAACTTCTTTGTGATGAGTGCATTCTACTCACAGTGTTGAAGCTTTCTTTTGATAGAGCAGTTTTGAAACACTCTTTTGGTAGAATCTGCAAGTGGATATTTGGAGCGCTTTGAGGCCTATGCTGGAAAAGGAAATGTCTTCACATAAAAACTAGACAGAAGCATTCCAGGAAACTTCTGTATGATAAGTGCATTCAACTCACAGACTTGAACGTTCCTTTTGATAGAACTCTTTTGAAACACTCCTTTTGTAGAATTTGCAAGTGTTTATTTGGAGCGCTTTGAGGCCTCAGCTGGAAAAGGAAATATCTTCACGTAAGAACTAGACAGAAGCATTCTCAGAAACTTCTTTCCGATGAGTGCATTCAACACACAGACTTGAACCTTGCTTTTGAAAGAGCAGCTTTGAAACACTCTTTTCGTAGAATCTGCAAGTGGATATTTGGAGCGCTTTGAGGCCTATGTTGGGAAATGAAATCTCTTCACCTAAAAACTAGACAGAAGCATTCTGAGAAACTTCTGTGTGATGAGTGCATTCAACTCACAGACTTGAACGTTCCCTTTGATAGAACAGTTTTGAAACACTCCTTTTGTAGAATCTGCAAGTGTTTATTCGGAGCACCTTGAGGCCTATGCTGGAAAAGGAAATATCTTCACATAAAAACTGAACAGAAGCATTCTGAGAAACTTCTTTGTGTTGAGTGCATTCAACTCACAGACTTGAACTTACCTACAGAAAGAGCAGTTTTGAAACACTCTTTTGGTAAAATCTGCAAGTGGTTATTTGGAGCACTTCGAGGCCTGTGCTGGGATATGGAATATCTTCACCTAAAAACTACAGAGAAGCATTCTTAGAAAGTTCTTCATGATGCATTCATTTAACTCACAGAGTGGAACCTTCCTTTTGATAGAACAGATTTGAAACACTCTTTTTGTAGAATCTGCAAGAAGATATTTGGAGTGTTTTGAGGCCTATGCTGGAAATGGAAATATCTTCACATAAAAACTAGACAGAAGCATTCTCAGAAACTTCTGTGTGATGAGTGCATTCAACTCACAGACTTGAACGTTCCTCTCAAAAGAGCAGTTTTGAAACACTCCTTTTGTAGAATCTGCAAGTGTTTATTTGGAGCTCTTTGAGGCCTATGTTGGAAAAAGAAATATCTTCACATAAAAACTGGACAGAAGCATTCTCAGAAACTTCTTTGTGATGAGTGCATTCTCCTCACAGTGTTGAAGCTTGCTTTTGATAGAGCAGTTTTGAAACACTCTTTTGGTAGAATCTGCAAGTGGATATTTGGAGCGCTTTGAGGCCTATGCTGGAAAAGGAAATGTCTTCACATAAAAACTAGACAGAAGCATTCCAGGAAACTTCTGTATGATAAGTGCATTCAACTCACAGACTTGAACGTTCCTTTTGATAGACCTCTTTTGAAACACTCCTTTTGTAGAATTTGCAAGTGTTTATTGGGAGCGCTTTGAGGCCTCAGCTGGAAAAGGAAATATCTTCACGTAAGAACTAGACAGAAGCATTCTCAGAAACTTCTTTCCGATGAGTGCATTCAACACACAGACTTGAACCTTGCTTTTGAAAGAGCAGCTTTGAAACACTCTTTTCGTAGAATCTGCAAGTGGATATTTGGAGCGCTTTGAGGCCTATGCTGGGAAATGAAATCTCTTCACCTAAAAACTAGACAGAAGCATTCTGAGAAACTTCTGTGTGATGAGTGCATTCAACTCACAGACTTGAACGTTCCCTTTGATAGAACAGTTTTGAAACACTCCTTTTGTAGAATCTGCAAGTGTTTATTCGGAGCACCTTGAGGCCTATGTTGGAAAAGGAAATATCTTCACATAAAAACTAGAGAGAAGGATTCTCAGAAACTTCTTTGTGATGAGTTCATTCAACTCACAGAGTGGAACCTACCAATTGATAGAGAAGTTTGGAAACACTCTTTTTGTAGAATCTGCAAGGGGATATTTGGAGCCGTTTGAGGCCTATGCTGGAAAAGGAAATATCTTCACATAAAAACTGAACAGAAGCATTCTCAGAAACTTCTGTGTGTTGAGTGCATTCAACTCACAGACTTGAACTTACCTATAGAAAGAGCAGTTTTGAAACACTCTTTTGGTAAAATCTGCAAGTGGTTATTTGGAGCACTTCGAGGCCTGTGCTGGGATATGGAATATCCTCACCTAAAAACTACAGAGAAGCATTCTCAGAAAGTTCTTCAGGATGCGTTCATTCAACTCACAGAGTTGAACCTTCCTTTTGATAGAAGAGTTTTGAAACACTCTTTTTGTAGAATCTGCAAGAGGATATTTGGAGCGTTTTGAGGCCTATGCTGGAAAAGGAAATATCTTCACATAAAAACTAGACAGAAGCATTCTCAGAAACTTCTGTGTGATGAGTGCATTCAACTCACAGACTTGAACGTTCCTCTCGAAAGAGCAGTTTTGAAACACTCCTTTTGTAGAATCTGCAAGTGTTTATTTGGAGCGCTTTGAGGCCTATGTTGGAAAAGGAAATATCTTCACATAAAAACTAGACAGAAGCATTCTCAGAAACTTCTTTGTGATGAGTGCACTCTACTCACAGTGTTGAAGCTTGCTTTTGATAGAGCAGTTTTGAAACACTCTTTTGGTAGAATCTGCAAGTGGATACTTGGAGCGCTTTGAGGCCTATGCTGGAAAAGGAAGTGTCTTCACATAAAAACTAGACAGAAGCATTCCAGGAAACTTCTGTATGATAAGTGCATTCAACTCACAGACTTGAACGTTCCTTTTGATAGAACTCTTTTGAAACACTCCTTTTGTAGAATTTGCAAGTGTTTATTGGGAGCGCTTTGAGGCCTCAGCTGGAAAAGGAAATATCTTCACGTAAGAACTAGACAGAAGCATTCTCAGAAACTTCTTTCTGATGAGTGCATTCAACACACAGACTTGAACCTTGCTTTTGAAAGAGCAGCTTTGAAACACTCTTTTCGTAGAATCTGCAAGTGGATATTTGGAGCGCTTTGAGGCCTATGCTGGGAAATGAAATCTCTTCACCTAAAAACTAGACAGAAGCATTCTGAGAAACTTCTGTGTGATGAGTGCATTCAACTCACAGACTTGAACGTTCCCTTTGATAGAACAGTTTTGAAACACTCCTTTTGTAGAATCTGCAAGTGTTGATTCAGAGCACCTTGAGGCCTCTGCTGGAAAAGGAAATATCTTCACATAAAAACTGAACAGAAGCATTCTGAGAAACTTCTTTGTGTTGAGTGCATTCAACTCACAGACTTGAACTTACCTACAGAAAGAGCAGTTTTGAAACACTCTTTTGGTAAAATCTGCAAGTGGTTATTTGGAGCACTTCGAGGCCTGTGCTGGGATATGGAATATCTTCACCTAAAAACTACAGAGAAGCATTCTTAGAAAGTTCTTCATGATGCATTCATTTAACTCACAGAGTGGAACCTTCCTTTTGATAGAACAGATTTGAAACACTCTTTTTGTAGAATCTGCAAGAAGATATTTGGAGTGTTTTGAGGCCTATGCTGGAAATGGAAATATCGTCACATAAAAACTAGACAGAAGCATTCTCAGAAACTTCTGTGTGATGAGTGCATTCAACTCACAGACTTGAACGTTCCTCTCAAAAGAGCAGTTTGGAACACTCCTTTTGTAGAATCTGCAAGTGTTTATTTGGAGCTCTTTGAGGCCTATGTTGGAAAAAGAAATATCTTCACATAAAAACTGGACAGAAGCATTCTCAGAAACTTCTTTGTGATGAGTGCATTCTACTCACAGTGTTGAAGCTTGCTTTTGATAGAGCAGTTTTGAAACACTCTTTTGGTAGAATCTGCAAGTGGATATTTGGAGCGCTTTGAGGCCTATGCTGGAAAAGGAAATGTCTTCACATAAAAACTAGACAGAAGCATTCCAGGAAACTTCTGTATGATAAGTGCATTCAACTCACAGACTTGAACGTTCCTTTTGATAGAACTCTTTTGAAACACTCCTTTTGTAGAATTTGCAAGTGTTTATTGGGAGCGCTTTGAGGCCTCAGCTGGAAAAGGAAATATCTTCACGTAAGAACTAGACAGAAGCATTCTCAGAAACTTCTTTCTGATGAGTGCATTCAACACACAGACTGGAACCTTGCTTTTGAAAGAGCAGCTTTGAAACACTCTTTTCGTAGAATCTGCAAGTGGATATTTGGAGCGCTTTGAGGCCTATGCTGGGAAATGAAATCTCTTCACCTAAAAACTAGACAGAAGCATTCTGAGAAACTTCTGTGTGATGAGTGCATTCAACCCACAGACTTGAACGTTCCCTTTGATAGAACAGTTTTGAAACACTCCTTTTGTAGAATCTGCAAGTGTTTATTCGGAGCACCTTGAGGCCTATGTTGGAAAAGGAAATATCTTCACATAAAAACTAGAGAGAAGGATTCTCAGAAACTTCTTTGTGATGAGTTCATTCAACTCACAGTGTTGAACCTACCAATTGATAGAGAAGTTTGGAAACACTCCTTTTGTAGAATCTGCAAGGGGATATTTGGAGCCGTTTGAGGCCTATGCTGGAAAAGGAAATATCTTCACATAAAAACTGAACAGAAGCATTCTCAGAAACTTCTTTGTGTTGAGTGCATTCAACTCGCAGACTTGAACTTACTTATAGAAAGAGCAGTTTTGAAACACTCCTTTTGTAGAATCTGCAAGTGTTTATTTGGAGCACTTTGAGGCCTATGTTGGAAAAGGAAAGATCTTCATATAGAAACTAGACGGAAGCATTCTCAGAAACTTCTTTGTGATGAGTGCATTCAACTCACAGAATTGAAGCTTCCTTTCGAAAGAGCAGTTTGGAAACACTCTTCTTATAGAATCTGCAAGTGGATATTTGGAGCGCTTTGTGGCCTATGCTGGGAAATGAAATCTCTTCACCTAAAAACTAGACGGAAGCATTCTGAGAATCTTCTTTGTGATGAGTGCATTCAACTCACAGACTTCAACGTTCCTTTTGATAGAACAGTTTTGAAACACTCCTTTTGTAGAATCTGCAAGTGTTTATTCGGAGCACCTTGAGGCCTATGTTGGAAAAGGAAATATCTTCACATAAAAACTAGAGAGAAGGATTCTCAGAAACTTCTTTGTGATGAGTTCATTCAACTCACAGAGTTGAACCTACCAATTGATAGAGAAGTTTGGAAACACTCTTTTTGTGGAATCTGCAAGGGGATATTTGGAGCCGTTTGAGGCCTATGCTGGAAAAGGAAATATCTTCACATAAAAACTGAACAGAAGCATTCTCAGAAACTTCTTTGTGTTGAGTGCATTCAACTCACAGACTTGAACTTACCTATAGAAAGAGCAGTTTTGAAACACTCTTTTGGTAAAATCTGCAAGTGGTTATTTGGAGCACTTCGAGGCCTGTGCTGGGATATGGAATATCCTCACCTAAAAACTACAGAGAAGCATTCTCAGAAAGTTCTTCAGGATGCATTCATTCAACTCACAGAGTTGAACCTTCCTTTTGATAGAAGAGTTTTGAAACACTCTTTTTGTAGAATCTGCAAGAGGATATTTGGAGCGTTTGGAGGCCTATGCTGGAAAAGGAAATATCTTCACATAAAAACTAGACAGAAGCATTCTCAGAAACTTCTGTGTGATGAGTGCATTCAACTCACAGACTTGAACGTTCCTCTCAAAAGAGCAGTTTTGAAACACTCCTTTTGTAGAATCTGCAAGTGTTTATTTGGAGCTCTTTGAGGCCTATGTTGGAAAAGGAAATATCTTCACATAAAAACTAGACAGAAGCATTCTCAGAAACTTCTTTGTGATGAGTGCACTCTACTCACAGTGTTGCAGCTTGCTTTTGATAGAGCAGTTTTGAAACACTCTTTTGGTAGAATCTGCAAGTGGATACTTGGAGCGCTTTGAGGCCTATGCTGGAAAAGGAAATGTCTTCACATAAAAACTAGACAGAAGCATTCCAGGAAACTTCTGTATGATAAGTGCATTCAACTCACAGACTTGAACGTTCCTTTTGATAGAACTCTTTTGAAACACTCCTTTTGTAGAATTTGCAAGTGTTTATTGGGAGCGCTTTGAGGCCTCAGCTGGAAAAGGAAATATCTTCACGTAAGAACTAGACAGAAGCATTCTCAGAAACTTCTTTCTGATGAGTGCATTCAACACACAGACTTGAACCTTGCTTTTGAAAGAGCAGCTTTGAAACACTCTTTTCGTAGAATCTGCAAGTGGATATTTGGAGCGCTTTGAGGCCTCTGCTGGGAAATGAAATCTCTTCACCTAAAAACTAGACAGATGCATTCTGAGAAACTTCTGTGTGATGAGTGCATTCAACTCACAGACTTGAACGTTCCCTTTGATAGAACAGTTTTGAAACACTCCTTTTGTAGAATCTGCAAGTGTTTATTCGGAGCACCTTGAGGCCTATGCTGGAAAAGGAAATATCTTCACATAAAAACTGAACAGAAGCATTCTGAGAAACTTCTTTGTGTTGAGTGCATTCAACTCACAGACTTGAACTTACCTACAGAAAGAGCAGTTTTGAAACACTCTTTTGGTAAAATCTGCAAGTGGTTATTTGGAGCACTTCGAGGCCTATGCTGGGATATGGAATATCTTCACCTAAAAACTACAGAGAAGCATTCTTAGAAAGTTCTTCATGATGCATTCATTTAACTCACAGAGTGGAACCTTCCTTTTGATAGAACAGATTTGAAACACTCTTTTTGTAGAATCTGCAAGAAGATATTTGGAGTGTTTTGAGGCCTATGCTGGAAATGGAAATATCGTCACATAAAAACTAGACAGAAGCATTCTCAGAAACTTCTGTGTGATGAGTGCATTCAACTCACAGACTTGAACGTTCCTCTCAAAAGAGCAGTTTTGAAACACTCCTTTTGTAGAATCTGCAAGTGTTTATTTGGAGCTCTTTGAGGCCTATGTTGGAAAAAGAAATATCTTCACATAAAAACTGGACAGAAGCATTCTCAGAAACTTCTTTGTGATGAGTGCATTCTACTCACAGTGTTGAAGCTTGCTTTTGATAGAGCAGTTTTGAAACACTCTTTTGGTAGAATCTGCAAGTGGATATTTGGAGCGCTTTGAGGCCTATGCTGGAAAAGGATATGTCTTCACATAAAAACTAGACAGAAGCATTCCAGGAAACTTCTGTATGATAAGTGCATTCGACTCACAGACTTGAACGTTCCTTTTGATAGAACTCTTTTGAAACACTCCTTTTGTAGAATTTGCAAGTGTTTATTTGGAGCGCTTTGAGGCCTCAGCTGGAAAAGGAAATATCTTCACGTAAGAACTAGACAGAAGCATTCTCAGAAACTTCTTTCCGATGAGTGCATTCAACACACAGACTTGAACCTTGCTTTTGAAAGAGCAGCTTTGAAACACTCTTTTCGTAGAATCTGCAAGTGGATATTTGGAGCGCTTTGAGGCCTATGCTGGGAAATGAAATCTCTTCACCTAAAAACTAGACAGAAGCATTCTGAGAAACTTCTGTGTGATGAGTGCATTCAACTCACAGACTTGAACGTTCCCTTTGATAGAACAGTTTTGAAACACTCCTTTTGTAGAATCTGCAAGTGTTTATTCGGAGCACCTTGAGACCTATGTTGGAAAAGGAAGTATCTTCACATAAAAACTAGAGAGAAGGATTCTCAGAAACTTCTTTGTGATGAGTTCATTCCACTCACAGTGTTGAACCTACCAATTGATAGAGAAGTTTGGAAACACTCTTTTTGTAGAATCTGCAAGGGGATATTTGGAGCCGTTTGAGGCCTATGCTGGAAAAGGAAATATCTTCACATAAAAACTGAACAGAAGCATTCTCAGAAACTTCTTTGTGTTGAGTGCATTCAACTCGCAGACTTGAACTTACCTATAGAAAGAGCAGTTTTGAAACACTCCTTTTGTAGAATCTGCAAGTGTTTATTTGGAGCACTTTGAGGCCTATGTTGGAAAAGGAAAGATCTTCATATAGAAACTAGACGGAAGCATTCTCAGAAACTTCTTTGTGATGAGTGCATTCAACTCACAGAATTGAAGCTTCCTTTCGAAAGAGCAGTTTGGAAACACTCTTCTTATAGAATCTGCAAGTGGATATTTGGAGCGCTTTGTGGCCTATGCTGGGAAATGAAATCTCTTCACCTAAAAACTAGACGGAAGCATTCTGAGAATCTTCTTTGTGATGAGTGCATTCAACTCACAGACTTCAACGTTCCTTTTGATAGAACAGTTTTGAAACACTCCTTTTGTAGAATCTGCAAGTGTTTATTCGGAGCACCTTGAGGCCTATGTTGGAAAAGGAAATATCTTCACATAAAAACTAGAGAGAAGGATTCTCAGAAACTTCTTTGTGATGAGTTCATTCAACTCACAGAGTTGAACCTACCAATTGATAGAGAAGTTTGGAAACACTCTTTTTGTGGAATCTGCAAGGGGATATTTGGAGCCGTTTGAGGCCTATGCTGGAAAAGGAAATATCTTCACATAAAAACTGAACAGAAGCATTCTCAGAAACTTCTTTGTGTTGAGTGCATTCAACTCACAGACTTGAACTTACCTATAGAAAGAGCAGTTTTGAAACACTCTTTTGGTAAAATCTGCAAGTGGTTATTTGGAGCACTTCGAGGCCTGTGCTGGGATATGGAATATCCTCACCTAAAAACTACAGAGAAGCATTCTCAGAAAGTTATTCAGGATGCATGCATTCAACTCACAGAGTTGAACCTTCCTTTTGATAGAAGAGTTTTGAAACACTCTTTTTGTAGAATCTGCAAGAGGATATTTGGAGGGTTTGGAGGCCTATGCTGGAAAAGGAAATATCTTCACATAAAAACTAGACAGAAGCATTCTCAGAAACTTCTGTGTGATGAGTGCATTCAACTCACAGACTTGAACGTTCCTCTCGAAAGAGCAGTTTTGAAACACTCCTTTTGTAGAATCTGCAAGTGTTTATTTGGAGCTCTTTGAGGCCTATGTTGGAAAAGGAAATATCTTCACATAAAAACTAGACAGAAGCATTCTCAGAAACTTCTTTGTGATGAGTGCACTCTACTCACAGTGTTGCAGCTTGCTTTTGATAGAGCAGTTTTGAAACACTCTTTTGGTAGAATCTGCAAGTGGATACTTGGAGCGCTTTGAGGCCTATGCTGGAAAAGGAAATGTCTTCACATAAAAACTAGACAGAAGCATTCCAGGAAACTTCTGTATGATAAGTGCATTCAACTCACAGACTTGAACGTTCCTTTTGATAGAACTCTTTTGAAACATTCCTTTTGTAGAATTTGCAAGTGTTTATTGGGAGCGCTTTGAGGCCTCAGCTGGAAAAGGAAATATCTTCACGTAAGAACTAGACAGAAGCATTCTCAGAAACTTCTTTCTGATGAGTGCATTCAACACACAGACTTGAACCTTGCTTTTGAAAGAGCAGCTTTGAAACACTCTTTTCGTAGAATCTGCAAGTGGATATTTGGAGCGCTTTGAGGCCTCTGCTGGGAAATGAAATCTCTTCACCTAAAAACTAGACAGATGCATTCTGAGAAACTTCTGTGTGATGAGTGCATTCAACTCACAGACTTGAACGTTCCCTTTGATAGAACAGTTTTGAAACACTCCTTTTGTAGAATCTGCAAGTGTTTATTCGGAGCACCTTGAGGCCTATGCTGGAAAAGGAAATATCTTCACATAAAAACTGAACAGAAGCATTCTGAGAAACTTCTTTGTGTTGAGTGCATTCAACTCACAGACTTGAACTTACCTACAGAAAGAGCAGTTTTGAAACACTCTTTTGGTAAAATCTGCAAGTGGTTATTTGGAGCACTTCGAGGCCTGTGCTGGGATATGGAATATCTTCACCTAAAAACTACAGAGAAGCATTCTTAGAAAGTTCTTCATGATGCATTCATTTAACTCACAGAGTGGAACCTTCCTTTTGATAGAACAGATTTGAAACACTCTTTTTGTAGAATCTGCAAGAAGATATTTGGAGTGTTTTGAGGCCTATGCTGGAAATGGAAATATCGTCACATAAAAACTAGACAGAAGCATTCTCAGAAACTTCTGTGTGATGAGTGCATTCAACTCACAGACTTGAACGTTCCTCTCAAAAGAGCAGTTTTGAAACACTCCTTTTGTAGAATCTGCAAGTGTTTATTTGGAGCTCTTTGAGGCCTATGTTGGAAAAAGAAATATCTTCACATAAAAACTGGACAGAAGCATTCTCAGAAACTTCTTTGTGATGAGTGCATTCTACTCACAGTGTTGAAGCTTGCTTTTGATAGAGCAGTTTTGAAACACTCTTTTGGTAGAATCTGCAAGTGGATATTTGGAGCGCTTTGAGGCCTATGCTGGAAAAGGAAATGTCTTCACATAAAAACTAGACAGAAGCATTCCAGGAAACTTCTGTATGATAAGTGCATTCAACTCACAGACTTGAACGTTCCTTTTGATAGAACTCTTTTGAAACACTCCTTTTGTAGAATTTGCAAGTGTTTATTTGGAGCGCTTTGAGGCCTCAGCTGGAAAAGGAAATATCTTCACGTAAGAACTAGACAGAAGCATTCTCAGAAACTTCTTTCCGATGAGTGCATTCAACACACAGACTTGAACCTTGCTTTTGAAAGAGCAGCTTTGAAACACTCTTTTCGTAGAATCTGCAAGTGGATATTTGGAGCGCTTTGAGGCCTATGCTGGGAAATGAAATCTCTTCACCTAAAAACTAGACAGAAGCATTCTGAGAAACTTCTGTGTGATGAGTGCATTCAACTCACAGACTTGAACGTTCCCTTTGATAGAACAGTTTTGAAACACTCCTTTTGTAGAATCTGCAAGTGTTTATTCGGAGCACCTTGAGGCCTATGTTGGAAAAGGAAGTATCTTCACATAAAAACTAGAGAGAAGGATTCTCAGAAACTTCTTTGTGATGAGTTCATTCCACTCACAGTGTTGAACCTACCAATTGATAGAGAAGTTTGGAAACACTCTTTTTGTAGAATCTGCAAGGGGATATTTGGAGCCGTTTGAGGCCTATGCTGGAAAAGGAAATATCTTCACATAAAAACTGAACAGAAGCATTCTCAGAAACTTCTTTGTGTTGAGTGCATTCAACTCGCAGACTTGAACTTACCTATAGAAAGAGCAGTTTTGAAACACTCCTTTTGTAGAATCTGCAAGTGTTTATTTGGAGCACTTTGAGGCCTATGTTGGAAAAGGAAAGATCTTCATATAGAAACTAGACGGAAGCATTCTCAGAAACTTCTTTGTGATGAGTGCATTCAACTCACAGAATTGAAGCTTCCTTTCGAAAGAGCAGTTTGGAAACACTCTTCTTATAGAATCTGCAAGTGGATATTTGGAGCGCTTTGTGGCCTATGCTGGGAAATGAAATCTCTTCACCTAAAAACTAGACGGAAGCATTCTGAGAATCTTCTTTGTGATGAGTGCATTCAACTCACAGACTTCAACGTTCCTTTTGATAGAACAGTTTTGAAACACTCCTTTTGTAGAATCTGCAAGTGTTTATTCGGCGCACCTTGAGGCCTATGTTGGAAAAGGAAATATCTACACATAAAAACTAGACAGAAGCATTCTCAGAAACTTCTTTTTGATGAGTGCACTCTACTCACAGTGTTGCAGCTTGCTTTTGATAGAGCAGTTTTGAAACACTCTTTTGGTAGAATCTGCAAGTGGATACTTGGAGCGCTTTGAGGCCTATGCTGGAAAAGGAAATGTCTTCACATAAAAACTAGACAGAAGCATTCCAGGAAACTTCTGTATGATAAGTGCATTCAACTCACAGACTTGAACGTTCCTTTTGATAGAACTCTTTTGAAACACTCCTTTTGTAGAATTTGCAAGTGTTTATTGGGAGCGCTTTGAGGCCTCAGCTGGAAAAGGAAATATCTTCACCTAAGAACTAGACAGAAGCATTCTCAGAAACTTCTTTCTGATGAGTGCATTCAACACACAGACTTGAACCTTGCTTTTGAAAGAGCAGCTTTGAAACACTCTTTTCGTAGAATCTGCAAGTGGATATTTGGAGCGCTTTGAGGCCTCTGCTGGGAAATGAAATCTCTTCACCTAAAAACTAGACAGATGCATTCTGAGAAACTTCTGTGTGATGAGTGCATTCAACTCACAGACTTGAACGTTCCCTTTGATAGAACAGTTTTGAAACACTCCTTTTGTAGAATCTGCAAGTGTTTATTCGGAGCACCTTGAGGCCTATGCTGGAAAAGGAAATATCTTCACATAAAAACTGAACAGAAGCATTCTGAGAAACTTCTTTGTGTTGAGTGCATTCAACTCACAGACTTGAACTTACCTACAGAAAGAGCAGTTTTGAAACACTCTTTTGGTAAAATCTGCAAGTGGTTATTTGGAGCACTTCGAGGCCTGTGCTGGGATATGGAATATCTTCACCTAAAAACTACAGAGAAGCATTCTTAGAAAGTTCTTCATGATGCATTCATTTAACTCACAGAGTGGAACCTTCCTTTTGATAGAACAGATTTGAAACACTCTTTTTGTAGAATCTGCAAGAAGATATTTGGAGTGTTTTGAGGCCTATGCTGGAAATGGAAATATCGTCACATAAAAACTAGACAGAAGCATTCTCAGAAACTTCTGTGTGATGAGTGCATTCAACTCACAGACTTGAACGTTCCTCTCAAAAGAGCAGTTTTGAAACACTCCTTTTGTAGAATCTGCAAGTGTTTATTTGGAGCTCTTTGAGGCCTATGTTGGAAAAAGAAATATCTTCACATAAAAACTGGACAGAAGCATTCTCAGAAACTTCTTTGTGATGAGTGCATTCTACTCACAGTGTTGAAGCTTGCTTTTGATAGAGCAGTTTTGAAACACTCTTTTGGTAGAATCTGCAAGTGGATATTTGGAGCGCTTTGAGGCCTATGCTGGAAAAGGAAATGTCTTCACATAAAAACTAGACAGAAGCATTCCAGGAAACTTCTGTATGATAAGTGCATTCAACTCACAGACTTGAACGTTCCTTTTGATAGAACTCTTTTGAAACACTCCTTTTGTAGAATTTGCAAGTGTTTATTTGGAGCGCTTTGAGGCCTCAGCTGGAAAAGGAAATATCTTCACGTAAGAACTAGACAGAAGCATTCTCAGAAACTTCTTTCCGATGAGTGCATTCAACACACAGACTTGAACCTTGCTTTTGAAAGAGCAGCTTTGAAACACTCTTTTCGTAGAATCTGCAAGTGGATATTTGGAGCGCTTTGAGGCCTATGCTGGGAAATGAAATCTCTTCACCTAAAAACTAGACAGAAGCATTCTGAGAAACTTCTGTGTGATGAGTGCATTCAACTCACAGACTTGAACGTTCCCTTTGATAGAACAGTTTTGAAACACTCCTTTTGTAGAATCTGCAAGTGTTTATTCGGAGCACCTTGAGGCCTATGTTGGAAAAGGAAGTATCTTCACATAAAAACTAGAGAGAAGGATTCTCAGAAACTTCTTTGTGATGAGTTCATTCCACTCACAGTGTTGAACCTACCAATTGATAGAGAAGTTTGGAAACACTCTTTTTGTAGAATCTGCAAGGGGATATTTGGAGCCGTTTGAGGCCTATGCTGGAAAAGGAAATATCTTCACATAAAAACTGAACAGAAGCATTCTCAGAAACTTCTTTGTGTTGAGTGCATTCAACTCGCAGACTTGAACTTACCTATAGAAAGAGCAGTTTTGAAACACTCCTTTTGTAGAATCTGCAAGTGTTTATTTGGAGCACTTTGAGGCCTATGTTGGAAAAGGAAAGATCTTCATATAGAAACTAGACGGAAGCATTCTCAGAAACTTCTTTGTGATGAGTGCATTCAACTCACAGAATTGAAGCTTCCTTTCGAAAGAGCAGTTTGGAAACACTCTTCTTATAGAATCTGCAAGTGGATATTTGGAGCGCTTTGTGGCCTATGCTGGGAAATGAAATCTCTTCACCTAAAAACTAGACGGAAGCATTCTGAGAATCTTCTTTGTGATGAGTGCATTCAACTCACAGACTTCAACGTTCCTTTTGATAGAACAGTTTTGAAACACTCCTTTTGTAGAATCTGCAAGTGTTTATTCGGAGCACCTTGAGGATTATGTTGGAAAAGGAAATATCTTCACATAAAAACTAGAGAGAAGGATTCTCAGAAACTTCTTTGTGATGAGTTCATTCAAATCACAGAGTTGAACCTACCAATTGATAGAGAAGTTTGGAAACACTCTTTTTGTGGAATCTGCAAGGGGATATTTGGAGCCGTTTGAGGCCTATGCTGGAAAAGGAAATATCTTCACATAAAAACTGAACAGAAGCATTCTCAGAAACTTCTTTGTGTTGAGTGCATTCAACTCACAGACTTGAACTTACCTATAGAAAGAGCAGTTTTGAAACACTCTTTTGGTAAAATCTGCAAGTGGTTATTTGGAGCACTTCGAGGCCTGTGCTGGGATATGGAATATCCTCACCTAAAAACTACAGAGAAGCATTCTCAGAAAGTTATTCAGGATGCATGCATTCAACTCACAGAGTTGAACCTTCCTTTTGATAGAAGAGTTTTGAAACACTCTTTTTGTAGAATCTGCAAGAGGATATTTGGAGCGTTTGGAGGCCTATGCTGGAAAAGGAAATATCTTCACATAAAAACTAGACAGAAGCATTCTCAGAAACTTCTGTGTGATGAGTGCATTCAACTCACAGACTTGAACGTTCCTCTCGAAAGAGCAGTTTTGAAACACTCCTTTTGTAGAATCTGCAAGTGTTTATTTGGAGCTCTTTGAGGCCTATGTTGGAAAAGGAAATATCTTCACATAAAAACTAGACAGAAGCATTCTCAGAAACTTCTTTGTGATGAGTGCACTCTACTCACAGTGTTGCAGCTTGCTTTTGATAGAGCAGTTTTGAAACACTCTTTTGGTAGAATCTGCAAGTGGATACTTGGAGCGCTTTGAGGCCTATGCTGGAAAAGGAAATGTCTTCACATAAAAACTAGACAGAAGCATTCCAGGAAACTTCTGTATGATAAGTGCATTCAACTCACAGACTTGAACGTTCCTTTTGATAGAACTCTTTTGAAACACTCCTTTTGTAGAATTTGCAAGTGTTTATTGGGAGCGCTTTGAGGCCTCAGCTGGAAAAGGAAATATCTTCACCTAAGAACTAGACAGAAGCATTCTCAGAAACTTCTTTCTGATGAGTGCATTCAACACACAGACTTGAACCTTGCTTTTGAAAGAGCAGCTTTGAAACACTCTTTTCGTAGAATCTGCAAGTGGATATTTGGAGCGCTTTGAGGCCTCTGCTGGGAAATGAAATCTCTTCACCTAAAAACTAGACAGATGCATTCTGAGAAACTTCTGCGTGATGAGTGCATTCAACTCACAGACTTGAACGTTCCCTTTGATAGAACAGTTTTGAAACACTCCTTTTGTAGAATCTGCAAGTGTTTATTCGGAGCACCTTGAGGCCTATGCTGGAAAAGGAAATATCTTCACATAAAAACTGAACAGAAGCATTCTGAGAAACTTCTTTGTGTTGAGTGCATTCAACTCACAGACTTGAACTTACCTACAGAAAGAGCAGTTTTGAAACACTCTTTTGGTAAAATCTGCAAGTGGTTATTTGGAGCACTTCGAGGCCTGTGCTGGGATATGGAATATCTTCACCTAAAAACTACAGAGAAGCATTCTTAGAAAGTTCTTCATGATGCATTCATTTAACTCACAGAGTGGAACCTTCCTTTTGATAGAACAGATTTGAAACACTCTTTTTGTAGAATCTGCAAGAAGATATTTGGAGTGTTTTGAGGCCTATGCTGGAAATGGAAATATCGTCACATAAAAACTAGACAGAAGCATTCTCAGAAACTTCTGTGTGATGAGTGCATTCAACTCACAGACTTGAACGTTCCTCTCAAAAGAGCAGTTTTGAAACACTCCTTTTGTAGAATCTGCAAGTGTTTATTTGGAGCTCTTTGAGGCCTATGTTGGAAAAAGAAATATCTTCACATAAAAACTGGACAGAAGCATTCTCAGAAACTTCTTTGTGATGAGTGCATTCTACTCACAGTGTTGAAGCTTGCTTTTGATAGAGCAGTTTTGAAACACTCTTTTGGTAGAATCTGCAAGTGGATATTTGGAGCGCTTTGAGGCCTATGCTGGAAAAGGAAATGTCTTCACATAAAAACTAGACAGAAGCATTCCAGGAAACTTCTGTATGATAAGTGCATTCAACTCACAGACTTGAACGTTCCTTTTGATAGAACTCTTTTGAAACACTCCTTTTGTAGAATTTGCAAGTGTTTATTTGGAGCGCTTTGAGGCCTCAGCTGGAAAAGGAAATATCTTCACGTAAGAACTAGACAGAAGCATTCTCAGAAACTTCTTTCCGATGAGTGCATTCAACACACAGACTTGAACCTTGCTTTTGAAAGAGCAGCTTTGAAACACTCTTTTCGTAGAATCTGCAAGTGGATATTTGGAGCGCTTTGAGGCCTATGCTGGGAAATGAAATCTCTTCACCTAAAAACTAGACAGAAGCATTCTGAGAAACTTCTGTGTGATGAGTGCATTCAACTCACAGACTTGAACGTTCCCTTTGATAGAACAGTTTTGAAACACTCCTTTTGTAGAATCTGCAAGTGTTTATTCGGAGCACCTTGAGGCTTATGTTGGAAAAGGAAGTATCTTCACATAAAAACTAGAGAGAAGGATTCTCAGAAACTTCTTTGTGATGAGTTCATTCCACTCACAGTGTTGAACCTACCAATTGATAGAGAAGTTTGGAAACACTCTTTTTGTAGAATCTGCAAGGGGATATTTGGAGCCGTTTGAGGCCTATGCTGGAAAAGGAAATATCTTCACATAAAAACTGAACAGAAGCATTCTCAGAAACTTCTTTGTGTTGAGTGCATTCAACTCGCAGACTTGAACTTACCTATAGAAAGAGCAGTTTTGAAACACTCCTTTTGTAGAATCTGCAAGTGTTTATTTGGAGCACTTTGAGGCCTATGTTGGAAAAGGAAAGATCTTCATATAGAAACTAGACGGAAGCATTCTCAGAAACTTCTTTGTGATGAGTGCATTCAACTCACAGAATTGAAGCTTCCTTTCAAAAGAGCAGTTTGGAAACACTCTTCTTATAGAATCTGCAAGTGGATATTTGGAGCGCTTTGTGGCCTATGCTGGGAAATGAAATCTCTTCACCTAAAAACTAGACGGAAGCATTCTGAGAATCTTCTTTGTGATGAGTGCATTCAACTCACAGACTTCAACGTTCCTTTTGATAGAACAGTTTTGAAACACTCCTTTTGTAGAATCTGCAAGTGTTCATTCGGAACACCTTGAGGCCTATGTTGGAAAAGGAAATATCTTCACATAAAAACTAGAGAGAAGGATTCTCAGAAACTTCTTTGTGATGAGTTCATTCAACTCACAGAGTTGAACCTACCAATTGATAGAGAAGTTTGGAAACACTCTTTTTGTAGAATCTGCAAGGGGATATTTGGAGCCGTTTGAGGCCTATGCTGGAAAAGGAAATATCTTCACATAAAAACTGAACAGAAGCATTCTCAGAAACTTCTTTGTGTTGAGTGCATTCAACTCACAGACTTGAACTTACCTATAGAAAGAGCAGTTTTGAAACACTCTTTTGGTAAAATCTGCAAGTGGTTATTTGGAGCACTTCGAGGCCTGTGCTGGGATATGGAATATCCTCACCTAACAACTACAGAGAAGCATTCTCAGAAAGTTCTTCAGGATGCATTCATTCAACTCACAGAGTTGAACCTTCCTTTTGATAGAAGAGTTTTGAAACTCTCTTTTTGTAGAATCTGCAAGAGGATATTTGGAGCGTTTTGAGGCCTATGCTGGAAAAGGAAATATCTTCACATAAAAACTAGACAGAAGCATTCTCAGAAACTTCTGTGTGATGAGTGCATTCAACTCACAGACTTGAACGTTCCTCTCGAAAGAGCAGTTTTGAAACACTCCTTTTGTAGAATCTGCAAGTGTTTATTTGGAGCGCTTTGAGGCCTATGTTGGAAAAGGAAATATCTTCACATAAAAACTAGACAGAAGCATTCTCAGAAACTTCTTTGTGATGAGTGCACTCTACTCACAGTGTTGCAGCTTGCTTTTGATAGAGCAGTTTTGAAACACTCTTTTGGTAGAATCTGCAAGTGGATACTTGGAGCGCTTTGAGGCCTATGCTGGAAAAGGAAATGTCTTCACATAAAAACTAGACAGAAGCATTCCAGGAAACTTCTGTATGATAAGTGCATTCAACTCACAGACTTGAACGTTCCTTTTGATAGAACTCTTTTGAAACACTCCTTTTGTAGAATTTGCAAGTGTTTATTGGGAGCGCTTTGAGGCCTCAGCTGGAAAAGGAAATATCTTCACGTAAGAACTAGACAGAAGCATTCTCAGAAACTTCTTTCTGATGAGTGCATTCAACACACAGACTTGAACCTTGCTTTTGAAAGAGCAGCTTTGAAACACTCTTTTCGTAGAATCTGCAAGTGGATATTTGGAGCGCTTTGAGGCCTATGCTGGGAAATGAAATCTCTTCACCTAAAAACTAGACAGAAGCATTCTGAGAAACTTCTGTGTGATGAGTGCATTCAACTCACAGACTTGAACGTTCCCTTTGATAGAACAGTTTTGAAACACTCCTTTTGTAGAATCTGCAAGTGTTTATTCGGAGCACCTTGAGGCCTATGCTGGAAAAGGAAATATCTTCACATAAAAACTGAACAGAAGCATTCTGAGAAACTTCTTTGTGTTGAGTGCATTCAACTCACAGACTTGAACTTACCTACAGAAAGAGCAGTTTTGAAACACTCTTTTGGTAAAATCTGCAAGTGGTTATTTGGAGCACTTCGAGGCCTGTGCTGGGATATGGAATATCTTCACCTAAAAACTACAGAGAAGCATTCTTAGAAAGTTCTTCATGATGCATTCATTTAACTCACAGAGTGGAACCTTCCTTTTGATAGAACAGATTTGAAACACTCTTTTTGTAGAATCTGCAAGAGGATATTTGGAGTGTTTTGAGGCCTATGCTGGAAATGGAAATATCGTCACATAAAAACTAGACAGAAGCATTCTCAGAAACTTCTGTGTGATGAGTGCATTCAACTCACAGACCTGAACGTTCCTCTCAAAAGAGCAGTTTTGAAACACTCCTTTTGTAGAATCTGCAAGTGTTTATTTGGAGCTCTTTGAGGCCTATGTTGGAAAAAGAAATATCTTCACATAAAAACTGGACAGAAGCATTCTCAGAAACTACTTTGTGATGAGTGCATTCTACTCACAGTGTTGAAGCTTGCTTTTGATAGAGCAGTTTTGAAACACTCTTTTGGTAGAATCTGCAAGTGGATATTTGGAGCGCTTTGAGGCCTATGCTGGAAAAGGAAATGTCTTCACATAAAAACTAGACAGAAGCATTCCAGGAAACTTCTGTATGATAAGTGCATTCAACTCACAGACTTGAACGTTCCTTTTGATAGAACTCTTTTGAAACACTCCTTTTGTAGAATTTGCAAGTGTTTATTTGGAGCGCTTTGAGGCCTCAGCTGGAAAAGGAAATATCTTCACGTAAGAACTAGACAGAAGCATTCTCAGAAACTTCTTTCCGATGAGTGCATTCAACACACAGACTTGAACCTTGCTTTTGAAAGAGCAGCTTTGAAACACTCTTTTCGTAGAATCTGCAAGTGGATATTTGGAGCGCTTTGAGGCCTATGCTGGGAAATGAAATCTCTTCACCTAAAAACTAGACAGAAGCATTCTGAGAAACTTCTGTGTGATGAGTGCATTCCACTCACAGACTTGAACGTTCCATTTGATAGAACAGTTTTGAAACACTCCTTTTGAAGAATCTGCAAGTGTTTATTCGGAGCACCTTGAGGCCTATGCTGGAATAGGAAATATCTTCACATAAAAACTGAACAGAAGCATTCTGAGAAACTTCTTTGTGTTGAGTGCATTCAACTCACAGACTTGAACTTACCCACAGAAAGAGCAGTTTTGAAACACTCTTTCGGTAAAATCTGCAAGTGGTTATTTGGAGCACTTCGAGGCCTGTGCTGGGATATGGAATATCTTCACCTAAAAACTACAGAGAAGCATTCCTAGAAAGTTCGTCATGATGCATTCATTTAACTCACAGAGTGGAACCTTCCTTTTGATAGAACAGATTTGAAACACTCTTTTTGTAGAATCTGCAAGAGGATATTTGGAGTGTTTTGAGGCCAATGCTGGAAATGGAAATATCGTCACATAAAAACTAGACAGAAGCATTCTCAGAAACTTCTGTGTGATGAGTGCATTCAACTCACAGACTTGAACGTTCCTCTCAAAAGAGTAGTTTTGAAACACTCCTTTTGTAGAATCTGCAAGTGTTTATTTGGAGCGCTTTGAGGCCTATGTTGGGAAAAGAAATATCTTCACATAAAAACTGGACAGAAGCATTCTCAGAAACTTCTTTGTGATGAGTGCACTCTACTCACAGTGTTGAAGCTTGCTTTTGATAGAGCAGTTTTGAAACACTCTTTTGGTAGAATCTGCAAGTGGATACTTGGAGCGCTTTGAGGCCTATGCTGGAAAAGGAAATGTCTTCACATAAAAACTAGACAGAAGCATTCCAGGAAACTTCTGTATGATAAGTGCATTCAACTCACAGACTTGAACGTTCCTTTTGATAGAACTCTTTTGAAACACTCCTTTTGTAGAATTTGCAAGTGTTTATTGGGAGCGCTTTGAGGCCTCAGCTGGAAAAGGAAATATCTTCACGTAAGAACTAGACAGAAGCATTCTCAGAAACTTCTTTCCGATGAGTGCATTCAACACACAGACTTGAACCTTGCTTTTGAAAGAGCAGCTTTGAAACACTCTTTTCGTAGAATCTGCAAGTGGATATTTGGAGCGCTTTGAGGCCTATGCTGGGAAATGAAATCTCTTCACCTAAAAACTAGACAGAAGCATTCTGAGAAACTTCTGTGTGATGAGTGCATTCAACTCACAGACTTGAACGTTCCCTTTGATAGAACAGTTTTGAAACACTCCTTTTGTAGAATCTGCAAGTGTTTATTCGGAGCACCTTGAGGCCTATGCTGGAAAAGGAAATATCTTCACATAAAAACTGAACAGAAGCATTCTGAGAAACTTCTTTGTGTTGAGTGCATTCAACTCACAGACTTGAACTTACCTACAGAAAGAGCAGTTTTGAAACACTCTTTTGGTAAAATCTGCAAGTGGTTATTTGGAGCACTTCGAGGCCTGTGCTGGGATATGGAATATCTTCACCTAAAAACTACAGAGAAGCATTCTTAGAAAGTTCTTCATGATGCATTCATTTAACTCACAGAGTGGAACCTTCCTTTTGATAGAACAGATTTGAAACACTCTTTTTGTAGAATCTGCAAGAAGATATTTGGAGTGTTTTGAGGCCTATGCTGGAAATGGAAATATCGTCACATAAAAACTAGACAGAAGCATTCTCAGAAACTTCTGTGTGATGAGTGCATTCAACTCACAGACTTGAACGTTCCTCTCAAAAGAGCAGTTTTGAAACACTCCTTTTGTAGAATCTGCAAGTGTTTATTTGGAGCTCTTTGAGGCCTATGTTGGAAAAAGAAATATCTTCACATAAAAACTGGACAGAAGCATTCTCAGAAACTTCTTTGTGATGAGTGCATTCTACTCACAGTGTTGAAGCTTGCTTTTGATAGAGCAGTTTTGAAACACTCTTTTGGTAGAATCTGCAAGTGGATATTTGGAGCGCTTTGAGGCCTATGCTGGAAAAGGAAATGTCTTCACATAAAAACTAGACAGAAGCATTCCAGGAAACTTCTGTATGATAAGTGCATTCAACTCACAGACTTGAACGTTCCTTTTGATAGAACTCTTTTGAAACACTCCTTTTGTAGAATTTGCAAGTGTTTATTTGGAGCGCTTTGAGGCCTCAGCTGGAAAAGGAAATATCTTCACGTAAGAAGTAGACAGAAGCATTCTCAGAAACTTCTTTCCGATGAGTGCATTCAACACACAGACTTGAAACTTGCTTTTGAAAGAGCAGCTTTGAAACACTCTTTTCGTAGAATCTGCAAGTGGATATTTGGAGCGCTTTGAGGCCTATGCTGGGAAATGAAATCTCTTCACCTAAAAACTAGACAGAAGCATTCTGAGAAACTTCTGAGTGATGAGTGCATTCAACTCACAGACTTGAACGTTCCCTTTGATAGAACAGTTTTGAAACACTCCTTTTGTAGAATCTGCAAGTGTTTATTCGGAGCACCTTGAGGCCTATGTTGGAAAAGGAAATATCTTCACATAAAAACTAGAGAGAAGGATTCTCAGAAACTTCTTTGTGATGAGTTCATTCAACTCACAGTGTTGAACCTACCAATTGATAGAGTAGTTTGGAAACACTCTTTTTGTAGAATCTGCAAGGGGATATTTGGAGCCGTTTGAGGCCTATGCTGGAAAAGGAAATATCTTCACATAAAAACTGAACAGAAGCATTCTCAGAAACTTCTTTGTGTTGAGTGCATTCAACTCGCAGACATGAACTTACCTATAGAAAGAGCAGTTTTGAAACACTCCTTTTGTAGAATCTGCAAGTGTTTATTTGGAGCACTTTGAGGCCTATGTTGGAAAAGGAAAGATCTTCATATAGAAACTAGACGGAAGCATTCTCAGAAACTTCTTTGTGATGAGTGCATTCAACTCACAGAATTGAAGCTTCCTTTCGAAAGAGCAGTTTGGAAACACTCTTCTTATAGAATCTGCAAGTGGATATTTGGAGCGCTTTGTGGCCTATGCTGGGAAATGAAATCCCTTCACCTAAAAACTAGACGGAAGCATTCTGAGAATCTTCTTTGTGATGAGTGCATTCAACTCACAGACTTCAACGTTCCTTTTGATAGAACAGTTTTGAAACACTCCTTTTGTAGAATCTGCAAGTGTTTATTCGGAGCACCTTGAGGCCTATGTTGGAAAAGGAAATATCTTCACATAAAAACTAGAGAGAAGGATTCTCAGAAACTTCTTTGTGATGAGTTCATTCAACTCACAGAGTTGAACCTACCAATTGATAGAGAAGTTTGGAAACACTCTTTTTGTAGAATCTGCAAGGGGATATTTGGAGCCGTTTGAGGCCTATGCTGGAAAAGGAAATATCTTCACATAAAAACTGAACAGAAGCATTCTCAGAACCTTCTTTGTGTTGAGTGCATTCAACTCACAGATTTGAACTTACCTACAGAAAGAGCAGTTTTGAAACACTCTTTTGGTAAAATCTGCAAGTGGTTATTTGGAGCACTTCGAGGCCTGTGCTGGGATATGGAATATCCTCACCTAAAAACTACAGAGAAGCATTCTCAGAAAGTTCTTCAGGATGCATTCATTCAACTCTCAGAGTTGAACCTTCCTTTTGATAGAAGAGTTTTGAAACACTCTTTTTGTAGAATCTGCAAGAGGATATTTGGAGCGTTTGGAGGCCTATGCTGGAAAAGGAAATATCTTCACATAAAAACTAGACAGAAGCATTCTCAGAAACTTCTGTGTGATGAGTGCATTCAACTCACAGACTTGAACGTTCCTCTCGAAAGAGCAGTTTTGAAACACTCCTTTTGTAGAATCTGCAAGTGTTTATTTGGAGCTCTTTGAGGCCTATGTTGGAAAAGGAAATATCTTCACATAAAAACTAGACAGAAGCATTCTCAGAAACTTCTTTGTGATGAGTGCACTCTACTCACAGTGTTGCAGCTTGCTTTTGATAGAGCAGTTTTGAAACACTCTTTTGGTAGAATCTGCAAGTGGATACTTGGAGCGCTTTGAGGCCTATGCTGGAAAAGGAAATGTCTTCACATAAAAACTAGACAGAAGCATTCCAGGAAACTTCTGTATGATAAGTGCATTCAACTCACAGACTTGAACGTTCCTTTTGATAGAACTCTTTTGAAACACTCCTTTTGTAGAATTTGCAAGTGTTTATTGGGAGCGCTTTGAGGCCTCAGCTGGAAAAGGAAATATCTTCACGTAAGAAGTAGACAGAAGCATTCTCAGAAACTTCTTTCCGATGAGTGCATTCAACACACAGACTTGAAACTTGCTTTTGAAAGAGCAGCTTTGAAACACTCTTTTCGTAGAATCTGCAAGTGGATATTTGGAGCGCTTTGAGGCCTATGCTGGGAAATGAAATCTCTTCACCTAAAAACTAGACAGAAGCATTCTGAGAAACTTCTGAGTGATGAGTGCATTCAACTCACAGACTTGAACGTTCCCTTTGATAGAACAGTTTTGAAACACTCCTTTTGTAGAATCTGCAAGTGTTTATTCGGAGCACCTTGAGGCCTATGTTGGAAAAGGAAATATCTTCACATAAAAACTAGAGAGAAGGATTCTCAGAAACTTCTTTGTGATGAGTTCATTCAACTCACAGTGTTGAACCTACCAATTGATAGAGTAGTTTGGAAACACTCTTTTTGTAGAATCTGCAAGGGGATATTTGGAGCCGTTTGAGGCCTATGCTGGAAAAGGAAATATCTTCACATAAAAACTGAACAGAAGCATTCTCAGAAACTTCTTTGTGTTGAGTGCATTCAACTCGCAGACATGAACTTACCTATAGAAAGAGCAGTTTTGAAACACTCCTTTTGTAGAATCTGCAAGTGTTTATTTGGAGCACTTTGAGGCCTATGTTGGAAAAGGAAAGATCTTCATATAGAAACTAGACGGAAGCATTCTCAGAAACTTCTTTGTGATGAGTGCATTCAACTCACAGAATTGAAGCTTCCTTTCGAAAGAGCAGTTTGGAAACACTCTTCTTATAGAATCTGCAAGTGGATATTTGGAGCGCTTTGTGGCCTATGCTGGGAAATGAAATCCCTTCACCTAAAAACTAGACGGAAGCATTCTGAGAATCTTCTTTGTGATGAGTGCATTCAACTCACAGACTTCAACGTTCCTTTTGATAGAACAGTTTTGAAACACTCCTTTTGTAGAATCTGCAAGTGTTTATTCGGAGCACCTTGAGGCCTATGTTGGAAAAGGAAATATCTTCACATAAAAACTAGAGAGAAGGATTCTCAGAAACTTCTTTGTGATGAGTTCATTCAACTCACAGAGTTGAACCTACCAATTGATAGAGAAGTTTGGAAACACTCTTTTTGTAGAATCTGCAAGGGGATATTTGGAGCCGTTTGAGGCCTATGCTGGAAAAGGAAATATCTTCACATAAAAACTGAACAGAAGCATTCTCAGAACCTTCTTTGTGTTGAGTGCATTCAACTCACAGACTTGAACTTACCTACAGAAAGAGCAGTTTTGAAACACTCTTTTGGTAAAATCTGCAAGTGGTTATTTGGAGTACTTCGAGGCCTGTGCTGGGATATGGAATATCCTCACCTAAAAACTACAGAGAAGCATTCTCAGAAAGTTCTTCAGGATGCATTCATTCAACTCACAGAGTTGAACCTTCCTTTTGATAGAAGAGTTTTGAAACACTCTTTTTGTAGAATCTGCAAGAGGATATTTGGAGCGTTTGGAGGCCTATGCTGGAAAAGGAAATATCTTCACATAAAAACTAGACAGAAGCATTCTCAGAAACTTCTGTGTGATGAGTGCATTCAACTCACAGACTTGAACGTTCCTCTCGAAAGAGCAGTTTTGAAACACTCCTTTTGTAGAATCTGCAAGTGTTTATTTGGAGCTCTTTGAGGCCTATGTTGGAAAAGGAAATATCTTCACATAAAAACTAGACAGAAGCATTCTCAGAAACTTCTTTGTGATGAGTGCACTCTACTCACAGTGTTGCAGCTTGCTTTTGATAGAGCAGTTTTGAAACACTCTTTTGGTAGAATCTGCAAGTGGATACTTGGAGCGCTTTGAGGCCTATGCTGGAAAAGGAAATGTCTTCACATAAAAACTAGACAGAAGCATTCCAGGAAACTTCTGTATGATAAGTGCATTCAACTCACAGACTTGAACGTTCCTTTTGATAGAACTCTTTTGAAACACTCCTTTTGTAGAATTTGCAAGTGTTTATTGGGAGCGCTTTGAGGCCTCAGCTGGAAAAGGAAATATCTTCACGTAAGAAGTAGACAGAAGCATTCTCAGAAACTTCTTTCCGATGAGTGCATTCAACACACAGACTTGAAACTTGCTTTTGAAAGAGCAGCTTTGAAACACTCTTTTCGTAGAATCTGCAAGTGGATATTTGGAGCGCTTTGAGGCCTATGCTGGGAAATGAAATCTCTTCACCTAAAAACTAGACAGAAGCATTCTGAGAAACTTCTGAGTGATGAGTGCATTCAACTCACAGACTTGAACGTTCCCTTTGATAGAACAGTTTTGAAACACTCCTTTTGTAGAATCTGCAAGTGTTTATTCGGAGCACCTTGAGGCCTATGTTGGAAAAGGAAATATCTTCACATAAAAACTAGAGAGAAGGATTCTCAGAAACTTCTTTGTGATGAGTTCATTCAACTCACAGTGTTGAACCTACCAATTGATAGAGTAGTTTGGAAACACTCTTTTTGTAGAATCTGCAAGGGGATATTTGGAGCCGTTTGAGGCCTATGCTGGAAAAGGAAATATCTTCACATAAAAACTGAACAGAAGCATTCTCAGAAACTTCTTTGTGTTGAGTGCATTCAACTCGCAGACATGAACTTACCTATAGAAAGAGCAGTTTTGAAACACTCCTTTTGTAGAATCTGCAAGTGTTTATTTGGAGCACTTTGAGGCCTATGTTGGAAAAGGAAAGATCTTCATATAGAAACTAGACGGAAGCATTCTCAGAAACTTCTTTGTGATGAGTGCATTCAACTCACAGAATTGAAGCTTCCTTTTGAAAGAGCAGTTTGGAAACACTCTTCTTATAGAATCTGCAAGTGGATATTTGGAGCGCTTTGTGGCCTATGCTGGGAAATGAAATCCCTTCACCTAAAAACTAGACGGAAGCATTCTGAGAATCTTCTTTGTGATGAGTGCATTCAACTCACAGACTTCAACGTTCCTTTTGATAGAACAGTTTTGAAACACTCCTTTTGTAGAATCTGCAAGTGTTTATTCGGAGCACCTTGAGGCCTATGTTGGAAAAGGAAATATCTTCACATAAAAACTAGAGAGAAGGATTCTCAGAAACTTCTTTGTGATGAGTTCATTCAACTCACAGAGTTGAACCTACCAATTGATAGAGAAGTTTGGAAACACTCTTTTTGTAGAATCTGCAAGGGGATATTTGGAGCCGTTTGAGGCCTATGCTGGAAAAGGAAATATCTTCACATAAAAACTGAACAGAAGCATTCTCAGAACCTTCTTTGTGTTGAGTGCATTCAACTCACAGACTTGAACTTACCTACAGAAAGAGCAGTTTTGAAACACTCTTTTGGTAAAATCTGCAAGTGGTTATTTGGAGCACTTCGAGGCCTGTGCTGGGATATGGAATATCCTCACCTAAAAACTACAGAGAAGCATTCTCAGAAAGTTCTTCAGGATGCATTCATTCAACTCACAGAGTTGAACCTTCCTTTTGATAGAAGAGTTTTGAAACACTCTTTTTGTAGAATCTGCAAGAGGATATTTGGAGCGTTTGGAGGCCTATGCTGGAAAAGGAAATATCTTCACATAAAAACTAGACAGAAGCATTCTCAGAAACTTCTGTGTGATGAGTGCATTCAACTCACAGACTTGAACGTTCCTCTCGAAAGAGCAGTTTTGAAACACTCCTTTTGTAGAATCTGCAAGTGTTTATTTGGAGCTCTTTGAGGCCTATGTTGGAAAAGGAAATATCTTCACATAAAAACTAGACAGAAGCATTCTCAGAAACTTCTTTGTGATGAGTGCACTCTACTCACAGTGTTGCAGCTTGCTTTTGATAGAGCAGTTTTGAAACACTCTTTTGGTAGAATCTGCAAGTGGATACTTGGAGCGCTTTGAGGCCTATGCTGGAAAAGGAAATGTCTTCACATAAAAACTAGACAGAAGCATTCCAGGAAACTTCTGTATGATAAGTGCATTCAACTCACAGACTTGAACGTTCCTTTTGATAGAACTCTTTTGAAACACTCCTTTTGTAGAATTTGCAAGTGTTTATTGGGAGCGCTTTGAGGCCTCAGCTGGAAAAGGAAATATCTTCACGTAAGAAGTAGACAGAAGCATTCTCAGAAACTTCTTTCCGATGAGTGCATTCAACACACAGACTTGAAACTTGCTTTTGAAAGAGCAGCTTTGAAACACTCTTTTCGTAGAATCTGCAAGTGGATATTTGGAGCGCTTTGAGGCCTATGCTGGGAAATGAAATCTCTTCACCTAAAAACTAGACAGAAGCATTCTGAGAAACTTCTGAGTGATGAGTGCATTCAACTCACAGACTTGAACGTTCCCTTTGATAGAACAGTTTTGAAACACTCCTTTTGTAGAATCTGCAAGTGTTTATTCGGAGCACCTTGAGGCCTATGTTGGAAAAGGAAATATCTTCACATAAAAACTAGAGAGAAGGATTCTCAGAAACTTCTTTGTGATGAGTTCATTCAACTCACAGTGTTGAACCTACCAATTGATAGAGTAGTTTGGAAACACTCTTTTTGTAGAATCTGCAAGGGGATATTTGGAGCCGTTTGAGTCCTATGCTGGAAAAGGAAATATCTTCACATAAAAACTGAACAGAAGCATTCTGAGAAACTTCTTTGTGTTGAGTGCATTCAACTCGCAGACATGAACTTACCTATAGAAAGAGCAGTTTTGAAACACTCCTTTTGTAGAATCTGCAAGTGTTTATTTGGAGCACTTTGCGGCCTATGTTGGAAAAGGAAAGATCTTCATATAGAAACTAGACGGAAGCATTCTCAGAAACTTCTTTGTGATGAGTGCATTCAACTCACAGAATTGAAGCTTCCTTTCGAAAGAGCAGTTTGGAAACACTCTTCTTATAGAATCTGCAAGTGGATATTTGGAGCGCTTTGTGGCCTATGCTGGGAAATGAAATCCCTTCACCTAAAAACTAGACGGAAGCATTCTGAGAATCTTCTTTGTGATGAGTGCATTCAACTCACAGACTTCAACGTTCCTTTTGATAGAACAGTTTTGAAACACTCCTTTTGTAGAATCTGCAAGTGTTTACTCGGAGCACCTTGAGGCCTATGTTGGAAAAGGAAATATCTTCACATAAAAACTAGAGAGAAGGATTCTCAGAAACTTCTTTGTGATGAGTTCATTCAACTCACAGAGTTGAACCTACCAATTGATAGGGAAGTTTGGAAACACTCTTTTTGTAGAATCTGCAAGGGGATATTTGGAGCCGTTTGAGGCCTATGCTGGAAAAGGAAATATCTTCACATAAAAACTGAACAGAAGCATTCTCAGAACCTTCTTTGTGTTGAGTGCATTCAACTCACAGACTTGAACTTACCTACAGAAAGAGCAGTTTTGAAACACTCTTTTGGTAAAATCTGCAAGTGGTTATTTGGAGCACTTCGAGGCCTGTGCTGGGATATGGAATATCCTCACCTAAAAACTACAGAGAAGCATTCTCAGAAAGTTCTTCAGGATGCATTCATTCAACTCACAGAGTTGAACCTTCCTTTTGATAGAAGAGTTTTGAAACACTCTTTTTGTAGAATCTGCAAGAGGATATTTGGAGCGTTTGGAGGCCTATGCTGGAAAAGGAAATATCTTCACATAAAAACTAGACAGAAGCATTCTCAGAAACTTCTGTGTGATGAGTGCATTCAACTCACAGACTTGAACGTTCCTCTCGAAAGAGCAGTTTTGAAACACTCCTTTTGTAGAATCTGCAAGTGTTTATTTGGAGCTCTTTGAGGCCTATGTTGGAAAAGGAAATATCTTCACATAAAAACTAGACAGAAGCATTCTCAGAAACTTCTTTGTGATGAGTGCACTCTACTCACAGTGTTGCAGCTTGCTTTTGATAGAGCAGTTTTGAAACACTCTTTTGGTAGAATCTGCAAGTGGATACTTGGAGCGCTTTGAGGCCTATGCTGGAAAAGGAAATGTCTTCACATAAAAACTAGACAGAAGCATTCCAGGAAACTTCTGTATGATAAGTGCATTCAACTCACAGACTTGAACGTTCCTTTTGATAGAACTCTTTTGAAACACTCCTTTTGTAGAATTTGCAAGTGTTTATTGGGAGCGCTTTGAGGCCTCAGCTGGAAAAGGAAATATCTTCACGTAAGAAGTAGACAGAAGCATTCTCAGAAACTTCTTTCCGATGAGTGCATTCAACACACAGACTTGAAACTTGCTTTTGAAAGAGCAGCTTTGAAACACTCTTTTCGTAGAATCTGCAAGTGGATATTTGGAGCGCTTTGAGGCCTATGCTGGGAAATGAAATCTCTTCACCTAAAAACTAGACAGAAGCATTCTGAGAAACTTCTGAGTGATGAGTGCATTCAACTCACAGACTTGAACGTTCCCTTTGATAGAACAGTTTTGAAACACTCCTTTTGTAGAATCTGCAAGTGTTTATTCGGAGCACCTTGAGGCCTATGTTGGAAAAGGAAATATCTTCACATAAAAACTAGAGAGAAGGATTCTCAGAAACTTCTTTGTGATGAGTTCATTCAACTCACAGTGTTGAACCTACCAATTGATAGAGTAGTTTGGAAACACTCTTTTTGTAGAATCTGCAAGGGGATATTTGGAGCCGTTTGAGGCCTATGCTAGAAAAGGAAATATCTTCACATAAAAACTGAACAGAAGCATTCTCAGAAACTTCTTTGTGTTGAGTGCATTCAACTCGCAGACATGAACTTACCTATAGAAAGAGCAGTTTTGAAACACTCCTTTTGTAGAATCTGCAAGTGTTTATTTGGAGCACTTTGAGGCCTATGTTGGAAAAGGAAAGATCTTCATATAGAAACTAGACGGAAGCATTCTCAGAAACTTCTTTGTGATGAGTGCATTCAACTCACAGAATTGAAGCTTCCTTTCGAAAGAGCAGTTTGGAAACACTCTTCTTATAGAATCTGCAAGTGGATATTTGGAGCGCTTTGTGGCCTATGCTGGGAAATGAAATCCCTTCACCTAAAAACTAGACGGAAGCATTCTGAGAATCTTCTTTGTGATGAGTGCATTCAACTCACAGACTTCAACGTTCCTTTTGATAGAACAGTTTTGAAACACTCCTTTTGTAGAATCTGCAAGTGTTTATTCGGAGCACCTTGAGGCCTATGTTGGAAAAGGAAATACCTTCACATAAAAACTAGAGAGAAGGATTCTCAGAAACTTCTTTGTGATGAGTTCATTCAACTCACAGAGTTGAACCTACCAATTGATAGAGAAGTTTGGAAACACTCTTTTTGTAGAATCTGCAAGTGGATATTTGGAGCCGTTTGAGGCCTATGCTGGAAAAGGAAATATCTTCACATAAAAACTGAACAGAAGCATTCTCAGAAACTTCTTTGTGTTGAGTGCATTCAACTCACAGACTTGAACTTACCTATAGAAAGAGCAGTTTTGAAACACTCTTTTGGTAAAATCTGCAAGTGGTTATTTGGAGCACTTCGAGGCCTGTGCTGGGATATGGAATATCTTCACCTAAAAACTACAGAGAAGCATTCTCAGAAAGTTCTTCAGGATGCATTCATTCAACTCACAGAGTTGAACCTTCCTTTTGATGGACGAGTTTTGAAACACTCTTTTTGTAGAATCTGCAAGAGGATATTTGGAGCGTTTTGAGGCCTATGCTGGAAAAGGAAATATCTTCACATAAAAACTAGACAGAAGCATTCTCAGAAACTTCTGTGTGATGAGTGCATTCAACTCACAGACTTGAACATTCCTCTCAAAAGAGCAGTTTTGAAACACTCCTTTTGTAGAATCTGCAAGTGTTTATTTGGAGCTCTTTGAGGCCTATGTTGGAAAAAGAAATATCTTCACATAAAAACTGGACAGAAGCATTCTCAGAAACTTCTTTGTGATGAGTGCATTCTACTCACAGTGTTGAAGCTTGCTTTTGATAGAGCAGTTTTGAAACACTCTTTTGGTAGAATCTGCAAGTGGATATTTGGAGCGCTTTGAGGCCTATGCTGGAAAAGGAAATGTCTTCACATAAAAACTAGACAGAAGCATTCCAGGAAACTTCTGTATGATAAGTCACAGACTTGAACGTTCCTTTTGATAGAACTCTTTTGAAACACTCCTTTTGTAGAATTTGCAAGTGTTTATTTGGAGCGCTTTGAGGCCTCAGCTGGAAAAGGAAATATCTTCACGTAAGAACTAGACAGAAGCATTCTCAGAAACTTCTCTCCGATGAGTGCATTCAACACACAGACTTGAACCTTGCTTTTGAAAGAGCAGCTTTGAAACACTCTTTTCGTAGAATCTGCAAGTGGATATTTGGAGCGCTTTGAGGCCTATGCTGGGAAATGAAATCTCTTCACCTAAAAACTAGACAGAAGCATTCTGAGAAACTTCTGTGTGATGAGTGCATTCAACTCACAGGCTTGAACGTTCCCTTTGATAGAACAGTTTTGAAACACTCCTTTTGTAGAATCTGCAAGTGTTTATTCGGAGCACCTTGAGGCCTATGTTGGAAAAGGAAATATCTTCACATAAAAACTAGAGAGAAGGATTCTCAGAAACTTCTTTGTGATGAGTTCATTCAACTCACAGTGTTGAAACTACCAATTGATAGAGAAGTTTGGAAACACTCTCTTTGTAGAATCTGCAAGGGGATATTTGGAGCCGTTTGAGGCCTATGCTGGAAAAGGAAATATCTTCACATAAAAACTGAACAGAAGCATTCTCAGAAACTTCTTTGTGTTGAGTGCATTCAACTCGCAGACTTGAACTTACCTATAGAAAGAGCAGTTTTGAAACACTCCTTTTGTAGAATCTGCAAGTGTTTATTTGGAGCACTTTGAGGCCTATGTTGGAAAAGGAAAGATCTTCATATAGAAACTAGACGGAAGCATTCTCAGAAACTTCTTTGTGATGAGTGCATTCAACTCACAGAATTGAAGCTTCCTTTCGAAAGAGCAGTTTGGAAACACTCTTCTTATAGAATCTGCAAGTGGATATTTGGAGCGCTTTGTGGCCTATGCTGGGAAATGAAATCTCTTCACCTAAAAACTAGACGGAAGCATTCTGAGAATCTTCTTTGTGATGAGTGCATTCAACTCACAGACTTCAACGTTCCTTTTGATAGAACAGTTTTGAAACACTCCTTTTGTAGAATCTGCAAGTGTTTATTCGGAGCACCTTGAGGCCTATGTTGGAAAAGGAAATATCTTCACATAAAAACTAGAGAGAAGGATTCTCAGAAACTTCTTTGTGATGAGTTCATTCAACTCACAGAGTTGAACCTACCAATTGATAGAGAAGTTTGGAAACACTCTTTTTGTAGAATCTGCAAGTGGATATTTGGAGCCGTTTGAGGCCTATGCTGGAAAAGGAAATATCTTCACATAAAAACTGAACAGAAGCATTCTCAGAAACTTCTTTGTGTTGAGTGCATTCAACTCACAGACTTGAACTTACCTATAGAAAGAGCAGTTTTGAAACACTCTTTTGGTAAAATCTGCAAGTGGTTATTTGGAGCACTTCGAGGCCTGTGCTGGGATATGGAATATCTTCACCTAAAAACTACAGAGAAGCATTCTCAGAAAGTTCTTCAGGATGCATTCATTCAACTCACAGAGTTGAACCTTCCTTTTGATGGACGAGTTTTGAAACACTCTTTTTGTAGAATCTGCAAGAGGATATTTGGAGCGTTTTGAGGCCTATGCTGGAAAAGGAAATATCTTCACATAAAAACTAGACAGAAGCATTCTCAGAAACTTCTGTGTGATGAGTGCATTCAACTCACAGACTTGAACATTCCTCTCAAAAGAGCAGTTTTGAAACACTCCTTTTGTAGAATCTGCAAGTGTTTATTTGGAGCTCTTTGAGGCCTATGTTGGAAAAAGAAATATCTTCACATAAAAACTGGACAGAAGCATTCTCAGAAACTTCTTTGTGATGAGTGCATTCTACTCACAGTGTTGAAGCTTGCTTTTGATAGAGCAGTTTTGAAACACTCTTTTGGTAGAATCTGCAAGTGGATATTTGGAGCGCTTTGAGGCCTATGCTGGAAAAGGAAATGTCTTCACATAAAAACTAGACAGAAGCATTCCAGGAAACCTCTGTATGATAAGTGCATTCAACTCACAGACTTGAACGTTCCTTTTGATAGAACTCTTTTGAAACACTCCTTTTGTAGAATTTGCAAGTGTTTATTTGGAGCGCTTTGAGGCCTCAGCTGGAAAAGGAAATATCTTCACGTAAGAACTAGACAGAAGCATTCTCAGAAACTTCTTTCCGATGAGTGCATTCAACACACAGACTTGAACCTTGCTTTTGAAAGAGCAGCTTTGAAACACTCTTTTCGTAGAATCTGCAAGTGGATATTTGGAGCGCTTTGAGGCCTATGCTGGGAAATGAAATCTCTTCACCTAAAAACTAGACAGAAGCATTCTGAGAAACTTCTGTGTGATGAGTGCATTCAACTCACAGACTTGAACGTTCCCTTTGATAGAACAGTTTTGAAACACTCCTTTTGTAGAATCTGCAAGTGTTTATTCGGAGCACCTTGAGGCCTATGCTGGAAAAGGAAATATCTTCACATAAAAACTGAACAGAAGCATTCTGAGAAACTTCTTTGTGTTGAGTGCATTCAACTCACAGACTTGAACTTACCTACAGAAAGAGCAGTTTTGAAACACTCTTTTGGTAAAATCTGCAAGTGGTTATTTGGAGCACTTCGAGGCCTGTGCTGGGATATGGAATATCTTCACCTAAAAACTACAGAGAAGCATTCTTAGAAAGTTCTTCATGATGCATTCATTTAACTCACAGAGTGGAACCTTCCTTTTGATAGAACAGATTTGAAACACTCTTTTTGTAGAATCTGCAAGAAGATATTTGGAGTGTTTTGAGGCCTATGCTGGAAATGGAAATATCTTCACATAAAAACTAGACAGAAGCATTCTCAGAAACTTCTGTGTGATGAGTGCATTCAACTCACAGACTTGAACGTTCCTCTCAAAAGAGCAGTTTTGAAACACTCCTTTTGTAGAATCTGCAAGTGTTTATTTGGAGCTCTTTGAGGCCTATGTTGGAAAAAGAAATATCTTCACATAAAAACTGGACAGAAGCATTCTCAGAAACTTCTTTGTGATGAGTGCATTCTCCTCACAGTGTTGAAGCTTGCTTTTGATAGAGCAGTTTTGAAACACTCTTTTGGTAGAATCTGCAAGTGGATATTTGGAGCGCTTTGAGGCCTATGCTGGAAAAGGAAATGTCTTCACATAAAAACTAGACAGAAGCATTCCAGGAAACTTCTGTATGATAAGTGCATTCAACTCACAGACTTGAACGTTCCTTTTGATAGAACTCTTTTGAAACACTCCTTTTGTAGAATTTGCAAGTGTTTATTGGGAGCGCTTTGAGGCCTCAGCTGGAAAAGGAAATATCTTCACGTAAGAACTAGACAGAAGCATTCTCAGAAACTTCTTTCCGATGAGTGCATTCAACACACAGACTTGAACCTTGCTTTTGAAAGAGCAGCTTTGAAACACTCTTTTCGTAGAATCTGCAAGTGGATATTTGGAGCGCTTTGAGGCCTATGCTGGGAAATGAAATCTCTTCACCTAAAAACTAGACAGAAGCATTCTGAGAAACTTCTGTTGATGAGTGCATTCAACTCACAGACTTGAACGTTCCCTTTGATAGAACAGTTTTGAAACACTCCTTTTGTAGAATCTGCAAGTGTTTATTCGGAGCACCTTGAGGACTATGTTGGAAAAGGAAATATCTTCACATAAAAACTAGAGACAAGGATTCTCAGAAACTTCTTTGGATGAGTTCATTCAACTCACAGTGTTGAACCTACCAATTGATAGAGAAGTTTGGAAACACTCTTTTTGTAGAATCTGCAAGGGGATATTTGGAGCCGTTTGAGGCCTATGCTGGAAAAGGAAATATCTTCACATAAAAACTGAACAGAAGCATTCTCAGAAACTTCTTTGTGTTGAGTGCATTCAACTCGCAGACATGAACTTACCTATAGAAAGAGCAGTTTTGAAACACTCCTTTTGTAGAATCTGCAAGTGTTTATTTGGAGCACTTTGAGGCCTATGTTGGAAAAGGAAAGATCTTCATATAGAAACTAGACGGAAGCATTCTCAGAAACTTCTTTGTGATGAGTGCATTCAACTCACAGAATTGAAGCTTCCTTTCGAAAGAGCAGTTTGGAAACACTCTTCTTATAGAATCTGCAAGTGGATATTTGGAGCGCTTTGTGGCCTATGCTGGGAAATGAAATCCCTTCACCTAAAAACTAGACGGAAGCATTCTGAGAATCTTCTTTGTGATGAGTGCATTCAACTCACAGACTTCAACGTTCCTTTTGATAGAACAGTTTTGAAACACTCCTTTTGTAGAATCTGCAAGTGTTTATTCGGAGCACCTTGAGGCCTATGTTGGAAAAGGAAATATCTTCACATAAAAACTAGAGAGAAGGATTCTCAGAAACTTCTTTGTGATGAGTTCATTCAACTCACAGAGTTGAACCTACCAATTGATAGAGAAGTTTGGAAACACTCTTTTTGTAGAATCTGCAAGGGGATATTTGGAGCCGTTTGAGGCCTATGCTGGAAAAGGAAATATCTTCACATAAAAACTGAACAGAAGCATTCTCAGAACCTTCTTTGTGTTGAGTGCATTCAACTCACAGACTTGAACTTACCTACAGAAAGAGCAGTTTTGAAACACTCTTTTGGTAAAATCTGCAAGTGGTTATTTGGAGTACTTCGAGGCCTGTGCTGGGATATGGAATATCCTCACCTAAAAACTACAGAGAAGCATTCTCAGAAAGTTCTTCAGGATGCATTCATTCAACTCACAGAGTTGAACCTTCCTTTTGATAGAAGAGTTTTGAAACACTCTTTTTGTAGAATCTGCAAGAGGATATTTGGAGCGTTTGGAGGCCTATGCTGGAAAAGGAAATATCTTCACATAAAAACTAGACAGAAGCATTCTCAGAAACTTCTGTGTGATGAGTGCATTCAACTCACAGACTTGAACGTTCCTCTCGAAAGAGCAGTTTTGAAACACTCCTTTTGTAGAATCTGCAAGTGTTTATTTGGAGCTCTTTGAGGCCTATGTTGGAAAAGGAAATATCTTCACATAAAAACTAGACAGAAGCATTCTCAGAAACTTCTTTGTGATGAGTGCACTCTACTCACAGTGTTGCAGCTTGCTTTTGATAGAGCAGTTTTGAAACACTCTTTTGGTAGAATCTGCAAGTGGATACTTGGAGCGCTTTGAGGCCTATGCTGGAAAAGGAAATGTCTTCACATAAAAACTAGACAGAAGCATTCCAGGAAACTTCTGTATGATAAGTGCATTCAACTCACAGACTTGAACGTTCCTTTTGATAGAACTCTTTTGAAACACTCCTTTTGTAGAATTTGCAAGTGTTTATTGGGAGCGCTTTGAGGCCTCAGCTGGAAAAGGAAATATCTTCACGTAAGAAGTAGACAGAAGCATTCTCAGAAACTTCTTTCCGATGAGTGCATTCAACACACAGACTTGAAACTTGCTTTTGAAAGAGCAGCTTTGAAACACTCTTTTCGTAGAATCTGCAAGTGGATATTTGGAGCGCTTTGAGGCCTATGCTGGGAAATGAAATCTCTTCACCTAAAAACTAGACAGAAGCATTCTGAGAAACTTCTGAGTGATGAGTGCATTCAACTCACAGACTTGAACGTTCCCTTTGATAGAACAGTTTTGAAACACTCCTTTTGTAGAATCTGCAAGTGTTTATTCGGAGCACCTTGAGGCCTATGTTGGAAAAGGAAATATCTTCACATAAAAACTAGAGAGAAGGATTCTCAGAAACTTCTTTGTGATGAGTTCATTCAACTCACAGTGTTGAACCTACCAATTGATAGAGTAGTTTGGAAACACTCTTTTTGTAGAATCTGCAAGGGGATATTTGGAGCCGTTTGAGGCCTATGCTGGAAAAGGAAATATCTTCACATAAAAACTGAACAGAAGCATTCTCAGAAACTTCTTTGTGTTGAGTGCATTCAACTCGCAGACATGAACTTACCTATAGAAAGAGCAGTTTTGAAACACTCCTTTTGTAGAATCTGCAAGTGTTTATTTGGAGCACTTTGAGGCCTATGTTGGAAAAGGAAAGATCTTCATATAGAAACTAGACGGAAGCATTCTCAGAAACTTCTTTGTGATGAGTGCATTCAACTCACAGAATTGAAGCTTCCTTTCGAAAGAGCAGTTTGGAAACACTCTTCTTATAGAATCTGCAAGTGGATATTTGGAGCGCTTTGTGGCCTATGCTGGGAAATGAAATCCCTTCACCTAAAAACTAGACGGAAGCATTCTGAGAATCTTCTTTGTGATGAGTGCATTCAACTCACAGACTTCAACGTTCCTTTTGATAGAACAGTTTTGAAACACTCCTTTTGTAGAATCTGCAAGTGTTTATTCGGAGCACCTTGAGGCCTATGTTGGAAAAGGAAATATCTTCACATAAAAACTAGAGAGAAGGATTCTCAGAAACTTCTTTGTGATGAGTTCATTCAACTCACAGAGTTGAACCTACCAATTGATAGAGAAGTTTGGAAACACTCTTTTTGTAGAATCTGCAAGGGGATATTTGGAGCCGTTTGAGGCCTATGCTGGAAAAGGAAATATCTTCACATAAAAACTGAACAGAAGCATTCTCAGAACCTTCTTTGTGTTGAGTGCATTCAACTCACAGACTTGAACTTACCTACAGAAAGAGCAGTTTTGAAACACTCTTTTGGTAAAATCTGCAAGTGGTTATTTGGAGCACTTCGAGGCCTGTGCTGGGATATGGAATATCCTCACCTAAAAACTACAGAGAAGCATTCTCAGAAAGTTCTTCAGGATGCATTCATTCAACTCACAGAGTTGAACCTTCCTTTTGATAGAAGAGTTTTGAAACACTCTTTTTGTAGAATCTGCAAGAGGATATTTGGAGCGTTTGGAGGCCTATGCTGGAAAAGGAAATATCTTCACATAAAAACTAGACAGAAGCATTCTCAGAAACTTCTGTGTGATGAGTGCATTCAACTCACAGACTTGAACGTTCCTCTCGAAAGAGCAGTTTTGAAACACTCCTCTTGTAGAATCTGCAAGTGTTTATTTGGAGCTCTTTGAGGCCTATGTTGGAAAAGGAAATATCTTCACATAAAAACTAGACAGAAGCATTCTCAGAAACTTCTTTGTGATGAGTGCACTCTACTCACAGTGTTGCAGCTTGCTTTTGATAGAGCAGTTTTGAAACACTCTTTTGGTAGAATCTGCAAGTGGATACTTGGAGCGCTTTGAGGCCTATGCTGGAAAAGGAAATGTCTTCACATAAAAACTAGACAGAAGCATTCCAGGAAACTTCTGTATGATAAGTGCATTCAACTCACAGACTTGAACGTTCCTTTTGATAGAACTCTTTTGAAACACTCCTTTTGTAGAATTTGCAAGTGTTTATTGGGAGCGCTTTGAGGCCTCAGCTGGAAAAGGAAATATCTTCACGTAAGAAGTAGACAGAAGCATTCTCAGAAACTTCTTTCCGATGAGTGCATTCAACACACAGACTTGAAACTTGCTTTTGAAAGAGCAGCTTTGAAACACTCTTTTCGTAGAATCTGCAAGTGGATATTTGGAGCGCTTTGAGGCCTATGCTGGGAAATGAAATCTCTTCACCTAAAAACTAGACAGAAGCATTCTGAGAAACTTCTGAGTGATGAGTGCATTCAACTCACAGACTTGAACGTTCCCTTTGATAGAACAGTTTTGAAACACTCCTTTTGTAGAATCTGCAAGTGTTTATTCGGAGCACCTTGAGGCCTATGTTGGAAAAGGAAATATCTTCACATAAAAACTAGAGAGAAGGATTCTCAGAAACTTCTTTGTGATGAGTTCATTCAACTCACAGTGTTGAACCTACCAATTGATAGAGTAGTTTGGAAACACTCTTTTTGTAGAATCTGCAAGGGGATATTTGGAGCCGTTTGAGGCCTATGCTGGAAAAGGAAATATCTTCACATAAAAACTGAACAGAAGCATTCTGAGAAACTTCTTTGTGTTGAGTGCATTCAACTCGCAGACATGAACTTACCTATAGAAAGAGCAGTTTTGAAACACTCCTTTTGTAGAATCTGCAAGTGTTTATTTGGAGCACTTTGCGGCCTATGTTGGAAAAGGAAAGATCTTCATATAGAAACTAGACGGAAGCATTCTCAGAAACTTCTTTGTGATGAGTGCATTCAACTCACAGAATTGAAGCTTCCTTTCGAAAGAGCAGTTTGGAAACACTCTTCTTATAGAATCTGCAAGTGGATATTTGGAGCGCTTTGTGGCCTATGCTGGGAAATGAAATCCCTTCACCTAAAAACTAGACGGAAGCATTCTGAGAATCTTCTTTGTGATGAGTGCATTCAACTCACAGACTTCAACGTTCCTTTTGATAGAACAGTTTTGAAACACTCCTTTTGTAGAATCTGCAAGTGTTTATTCGGAGCACCTTGAGGCCTATGTTGGAAAAGGAAATATCTTCACATAAAAACTAGAGAGAAGGATTCTCAGAAACTTCTTTGTGATGAGTTCATTCAACTCACAGAGTTGAACCTACCAATTGATAGAGAAGTTTGGAAACACTCTTTTTGTAGAATCTGCAAGGGGATATTTGGAGCCGTTTGAGGCCTATGCTGGAAAAGGAAATATCTTCACATAAAAACTGAACAGAAGCATTCTCAGAACCTTCTTTGTGTTGAGTGCATTCAACTCACAGACTTGAACTTACCTACAGAAAGAGCAGTTTTGAAACACTCTTTTGGTAAAATCTGCAAGTGGTTATTTGGAGCACTTCGAGGCCTGTGCTGGGATATGGAATATCCTCACCTAAAAACTACAGAGAAGCATTCTCAGAAAGTTCTTCAGGATGCATTCATTCAACTCACAGAGTTGAACCTTCCTTTTGATAGAAGAGTTTTGAAACACTCTTTTTGTAGAATCTGCAAGAGGATATTTGGAGCGTTTGGAGGCCTATGCTGGAAAAGGAAATATCTTCACATAAAAACTAGACAGAAGCATTCTCAGAAACTTCTGTGTGATGAGTGCATTCAACTCACAGACTTGAACGTTCCTCTCGAAAGAGCAGTTTTGAAACACTCCTCTTGTAGAATCTGCAAGTGTTTATTTGGAGCTCTTTGAGGCCTATGTTGGAAAAGGAAATATCTTCACATAAAAACTAGACAGAAGCATTCTCAGAAACTTCTTTGTGATGAGTGCACTCTACTCACAGTGTTGCAGCTTGCTTTTGATAGAGCAGTTTTGAAACACTCTTTTGGTAGAATCTGCAAGTGGATACTTGGAGCGCTTTGAGGCCTATGCTGGAAAAGGAAATGTCTTCACATAAAAACTAGACAGAAGCATTCCAGGAAACTTCTGTATGATAAGTGCATTCAACTCACAGACTTGAACGTTCCTTTTGATAGAACTCTTTTGAAACACTCCTTTTGTAGAATTTGCAAGTGTTTATTGGGAGCGCTTTGAGGCCTCAGCTGGAAAAGGAAATATCTTCACGTAAGAAGTAGACAGAAGCATTCTCAGAAACTTCTTTCCGATGAGTGCATTCAACACACAGACTTGAAACTTGCTTTTGAAAGAGCAGCTTTGAAACACTCTTTTCGTAGAATCTGCAAGTGGATATTTGGAGCGCTTTGAGGCCTATGCTGGGAAATGAAATCTCTTCACCTAAAAACTAGACAGAAGCATTCTGAGAAACTTCTGAGTGATGAGTGCATTCAACTCACAGACTTGAACGTTCCCTTTGATAGAACAGTTTTGAAACACTCCTTTTGTAGAATCTGCAAGTGTTTATTCGGAGCACCTTGAGGCCTATGTTGGAAAAGGAAATATCTTCACATAAAAACTAGAGAGAAGGATTCTCAGAAACTTCTTTGTGATGAGTTCATTCAACTCACAGTGTTGAACCTACCAATTGATAGAGTAGTTTGGAAACACTCTTTTTGTAGAATCTGCAAGGGGATATTTGGAGCCGTTTGAGGCCTATGCTGGAAAAGGAAATATCTTCACATAAAAACTGAACAGAAGCATTCTGAGAAACTTCTTTGTGTTGAGTGCATTCAACTCGCAGACATGAACTTACCTATAGAAAGAGCAGTTTTGAAACACTCCTTTTGTAGAATCTGCAAGTGTTTATTTGGAGCACTTTGCGGCCTATGTTGGAAAAGGAAAGATCTTCATATAGAAACTAGACGGAAGCATTCTCAGAAACTTCTTTGTGATGAGTGCATTCAACTCACAGAATTGAAGCTTCCTTTCGAAAGAGCAGTTTGGAAACACTCTTCTTATAGAATCTGCAAGTGGATATTTGGAGCGCTTTGTGGCCTATGCTGGGAAATGAAATCCCTTCACCTAAAAACTAGACGGAAGCATTCTGAGAATCTTCTTTGTGATGAGTGCATTCAACTCACAGACTTCAACGTTCCTTTTGATAGAACAGTTTTGAAACACTCCTTTTGTAGAATCTGCAAGTGTTTATTCGGAGCACCTTGAGGCCTATGTTGGAAAAGGAAATATCTTCACATAAAAACTAGAGAGAAGGATTCTCAGAAACTTCTTTGTGATGAGTTCATTCAACTCACAGAGTTGAACCTACCAATTGATAGAGAAGTTTGGAAACACTCTTTTTGTAGAATCTGCAAGGGGATATTTGGAGCCGTTTGAGGCCTATGCTGGAAAAGGAAATATCTTCACATAAAAACTGAACAGAAGCATTCTCAGAACCTTCTTTGTGTTGAGTGCATTCAACTCACAGACTTGAACTTACCTACAGAAAGAGCAGTTTTGAAACACTCTTTTGGTAAAATCTGCAAGTGGTTATTTGGAGCACTTCGAGGCCTGTGCTGGGATATGGAATATCCTCACCTAAAAACTACAGAGAAGCATTCTCAGAAAGTTCTTCAGGATGCATTCATTCAACTCACAGAGTTGAACCTTCCTTTTGATAGAAGAGTTTTGAAACACTCTTTTTGTAGAATCTGCAAGAGGATATTTGGAGCGTTTGGAGGCCTATGCTGGAAAAGGAAATATCTTCACATAAAAACTAGACAGAAGCATTCTCAGAAACTTCTGTGTGATGAGTGCATTCAACTCACAGACTTGAACGTTCCTCTCGAAAGAGCAGTTTTGAAACACTCCTTTTGTAGAATCTGCAAGTGTTTATTTGGAGCTCTTTGAGGCCTATGTTGGAAAAGGAAATATCTTCACATAAAAACTAGACAGAAGCATTCTCAGAAACTTCTTTGTGATGAGTGCACTCTACTCACAGTGTTGCAGCTTGCTTTTGATAGAGCAGTTTTGAAACACTCTTTTGGTAGAATCTGCAAGTGGATACTTGGAGCGCTTTGAGGCCTATGCTGGAAAAGGAAATGTCTTCACATAAAAACTAGACAGAAGCATTCCAGGAAACTTCTGTATGATAAGTGCATTCAACTCACAGACTTGAACGTTCCTTTTGATAGAACTCTTTTGAAACACTCCTTTTGTAGAATTTGCAAGTGTTTATTGGGAGCGCTTTGAGGCCTCAGCTGGAAAAGGAAATATCTTCACGTAAGAAGTAGACAGAAGCATTCTCAGAAACTTCTTTCCGATGAGTGCATTCAACACACAGACTTGAAACTTGCTTTTGAAAGAGCAGCTTTGAAACACTCTTTTCGTAGAATCTGCAAGTGGATATTTGGAGCGCTTTGAGGCCTATGCTGGGAAATGAAATCTCTTCACCTAAAAACTAGACAGAAGCATTCTGAGAAACTTCTGAGTGATGAGTGCATTCAACTCACAGACTTGAACGTTCCCTTTGATAGAACAGTTTTGAAACACTCCTTTTGTAGAATCTGCAAGTGTTTATTCGGAGCACCTTGAGGCCTATGTTGGAAAAGGAAATATCTTCACATAAAAACTAGAGAGAAGGATTCTCAGAAACTTCTTTGTGATGAGTTCATTCAACTCACAGTGTTGAACCTACCAATTGATAGAGTAGTTTGGAAACACTCTTTTTGTAGAATCTGCAAGGGGATATTTGGAGCCGTTTGAGGCCTATGCTAGAAAAGGAAATATCTTCACATAAAAACTGAACAGAAGCATTCTCAGAAACTTCTTTGTGTTGAGTGCATTCAACTCGCAGACATGAACTTACCTATAGAAAGAGCAGTTTTGAAACACTCCTTTTGTAGAATCTGCAAGTGTTTATTTGGAGCACTTTGAGGCCTATGTTGGAAAAGGAAAGATCTTCATATAGAAACTAGACGGAAGCATTCTCAGAAACTTCTTTGTGATGAGTGCATTCAACTCACAGAATTGAAGCTTCCTTTCGAAAGAGCAGTTTGGAAACACTCTTCTTATAGAATCTGCAAGTGGATATTTGGAGCGCTTTGTGGCCTATGCTGGGAAATGAAATCCCTTCACCTAAAAACTAGACGGAAGCATTCTGAGAATCTTCTTTGTGATGAGTGCATTCAACTCACAGACTTCAACGTTCCTTTTGATAGAACAGTTTTGAAACACTCCTTTTGTAGAATCTGCAAGTGTTTATTCGGAGCACCTTGAGGCCTATGTTGGAAAAGGAAATATCTTCACATAAAAACTAGAGAGAAGGATTCTCAGAAACTTCTTTGTGATGAGTTCATTCAACTCACAGAGTTGAACCTACCAATTGATAGAGAAGTTTGGAAACACTCTTTTTGTAGAATCTGCAAGGGGATATTTGGAGCCGTTTGAGGCCTATGCTGGAAAAGGAAATATCTTCACATAAAAACTGAACAGAAGCATTCTCAGAACCTTCTTTGTGTTGAGTGCATTCAACTCACAGACTTGAACTTACCTACAGAAAGAGCAGTTTTGAAACACTCTTTTGGTAAAATCTGCAAGTGGTTATTTGGAGCACTTCGAGGCCTGTGCTGGGATATGGAATATCCTCACCTAAAAACTACAGAGAAGCATTCTCAGAAAGTTCTTCAGGATGCATTCATTCAACTCACAGAGTTGAACCTTCCTTTTGATAGAAGAGTTTAGAAACACTCTTTTTGTAGAATCTGCAAGAGGATATTTGGAGCGTTTGGAGGCCTATGCTGGAAAAGGAAATATCTTCACATAAAAACTAGACAGAAGCATTCTCAGAAACTTCTGTGTGATGAGTGCATTCAACTCACAGACTTGAACGTTCCTCTCGAAAGAGCAGTTTTGAAACACTCCTTTTGTAGAATCTGCAAGTGTTTATTTGGAGCTCTTTGAGGCCTATGTTGGAAAAGGAAATATCTTCACATAAAAACTAGACAGAAGCATTCTCAGAAACTTCTTTGTGATGAGTGCACTCTACTCACAGTGTTGCAGCTTGCTTTTGATAGAGCAGTTTTGAAACACTCTTTTGGTAGAATCTGCAAGTGGATACTTGGAGCGCTTTGAGGCCTATGCTGGAAAAGGAAATGTCTTCACATAAAAACTAGACAGAAGCATTCCAGGAAACTTCTGTATGATAAGTGCATTCAACTCACAGACTTGAACGTTCCTTTTGATAGAACTCTTTTGAAACACTCCTTTTGTAGAATTTGCAAGTGTTTATTGGGAGCGCTTTGAGGCCTCAGCTGGAAAAGGAAATATCTTCACGTAAGAACTAGACAGAAGCATTCTCAGAAACTTCTTTCTGATGAGTGCATTCAACACACAGACTTGAACCTTGCTTTTGAAAGAGCAGCTTTGAAACACTCTTTTCGTAGAATCTGCAAGTGGATATTTGGAGCGCTTTGAGGCCTCTGCTGGGAAATGAAATCTCTTCACCTAAAAACTAGACAGATGCATTCTGAGAAACTTCTGTGTGATGAGTGCATTCAACTCACAGACTTGAACGTTCCCTTTGATAGAACAGTTTTGAAACACTCCTTTTGTAGAATCTGCAAGTGTTTATTCGGAGCACCTTGAGGCCTATGCTGGAAAAGGAAATATCTTCACATAAAAACTGAACAGAAGCATTCTGAGAAACTTCTTTGTGTTGAGTGCATTCAACTCACAGACTTGAACTTACCTACAGAAAGAGCAGTTTTGAAACACTCTTTTGGTAAAATCTGCAAGTGGTTATTTGGAGCACTTCGAGGCCTGTGCTGGGATATGGAATATCTTCACCTAAAAACTACAGAGAAGCATTCTTAGAAAGTTCTTCATGATGCATTCATTTAACTCACAGAGTGGAACCTTCCTTTTGATAGAACAGATTTGAAACACTCTTTTTGTAGAATCTGCAAGAAGATATTTGGAGTGTTTTGAGGCCTATGCTGGAAATGGAAATATCGTCACATAAAAACTAGACAGAAGCATTCTCAGAAACTTCTGTGTGATGAGTGCATTCAACTCACAGACTTGAACGTTCCTCTCAAAAGAGCAGTTTTGAAACACTCCTTTTGTAGAATCTGCAAGTGTTTATTTGGAGCTCTTTGAGGCCTATGTTGGAAAAAGAAATATCTTCACATAAAAACTGGACAGAAGCATTCTCAGAAACTTCTTTGTGATGAGTGCATTCTACTCACAGTGTTGAAGCTTGCTTTTGATAGAGCAGTTTTGAAACACTCTTTTGGTAGAATCTGCAAGTGGATATTTGGAGCGCTTTGAGGCCTATGCTGGAAAAGGAAATGTCTTCACATAAAAACTAGACAGAAGCATTCCAGGAAACTTCTGTATGATAAGTGCATTCAACTCACAGACTTGAACGTTCCTTTTGATAGAACTCTTTTGAAACACTCCTTTTGTAGAATTTGCAAGTGTTTATTTGGAGCGCTTTGAGGCCTCAGCTGGAAAAGGAAATATCTTCACGTAAGAACTAGACAGAAGCATTCTCAGAAACTTCTTTCCGATGAGTGCATTCAACACACAGACTTGAACCTTGCTTTTGAAAGAGCAGCTTTGAAACACTCTTTTCGTAGAATCTGCAAGTGGATATTTGGAGCGCTTTGAGGCCTATGCTGGGAAATGAAATCTCTTCACCTAAAAACTAGACAGAAGCATTCTGAGAAACTTCTGTGTGATGAGTGCATTCAACTCACAGACTTGAACGTTCCGTTTGATAGAACAGTTTTGAAACACTCCTTTTGTAGAATCTGCAAGTGTTTATTCGGAGCACCTTGAGGCCTATGTTGGAAAAGGAAATATCTTCACATAAAAACTAGAGAGAAGGATTCTCAGAAACTTCTTTGTGATGAGTTCACTCAACTCACAGTGTTGAACCTACCAATTGATAGAGAAGTTTGGAAACACTCTTTTTGTAGAATCTGCAAGGGGATATTTGGAGCCGTTTGAGGCCTATGCTGGAAAAGGAAATATCTTCACATAAAAACTGAACAGAAGCATTCTCAGAAACTTCTTTGTGTTGAGTGCATTCAACTCACAGACTTGAACTTACCTATAGAAAGAGCAGTTTTGAAACACTCCTTTTGTAGAATCTGCAAGTGTTTATTTGGAGCACTTTGAGGCCTATGTTGGAAAAGGAAAGATCTTCATATAGAAACTAGACGGAAGCATTCTCAGAAACTTCTTTGTGATGAGTGCATTCAACTCACAGAATTGAAGCTTCCTTTCGAAAGAGCAGTTTGGAAACACTCTTCTTATAGAATCTGCAAGTTGATATTTGGAGCGCTTTGTGGCCTATGCTGGGAAATGAAATCTCTTCACCTAAAAACTAGACGGAAGCATTCTGAGAATCTTCTTTGTGATGAGTGCATTCAACTCACAGACTTCAACGTTCCTTTTGATAGAACAGTTTTGAAACACTCCTTTTGTAGAATCTGCAAGTGTTCATTCGGAACACCTTGAGGCCTATGTTGGAAAAGGAAATATCTTCACATAAAAACTAGAGAGAAGGATTCTCAGAAACTTCTTTGTGATGAGTTCATTCAACTCACAGAGTTGAACCTACCAATTGATAGAGAAGTTTGGAAACACTCTTTTTGTAGAATCTGCAAGGGGATATTTGGAGCCGTTTGAGGCCTATGCTGGAAAAGGAAATATCTTCACATAAAAACTGAACAGAAGCATTCTCAGAAACTTCTTTGTGTTGAGTGCATTCAACTCACAGACTTGAACTTACCTATAGAAAGAGCAGTTTTGAAACACTCTTTTGGTAAAATCTGCAAGTGGTTATTTGGAGCACTTCGAGGCCTGTGCTGGGATATGGAATATCCTCACCTAAAAACTACAGAGAAGCATTCTCAGAAAGTTCTTCAGGATGCATTCATTCAACTCACAGAGTTGAACCTTCCTTTTGATAGAAGAGTTTTGAAACTCTCTTTTTGTAGAATCTGCAAGAGGATATTTGGAGCGTTTTGAGGCCTATGCTGGAAAAGGAAATATCTTCACATAAAAACTAGACAGAAGCATTCTCAGAAACTTCTGTGTGATGAGTGCATTCAACTCACAGACTTGAACGTTCCTCTCGAAAGAGCAGTTTTGAAACACTCCTTTTGTAGAATCTGCAAGTGTTTATTTGGAGCGCTTTGAGGCCTATGTTGGAAAAGGAAATATCTTCACATAAAACTAGACAGAAGCATTCTCAGAAACTTCTTTGTGATGAGTGCACTCTACTCACAGTGTTGCAGCTTGCTTTTGATAGAGCAGTTTTGAAACACTCTTTTGGTAGAATCTGCAAGTGGATACTTGGAGCGCTTTGAGGCCTATGCTGGAAAAGGAAATGTCTTCACATAAAAACTAGACAGAAACATTCCAGGAAACTTCTGTATGATAAGTGCATTCAACTCACAGACTTGAACGTTCCTTTTGATAGAACTCTTTTGAAACACTCCTTTTGTAGAATTTGCAAGTGTTTATTGGGAGCGCTTTGAGGCCTCAGCTGGAAAAGGAAATATCTTCACGTAAGAACTAGACAGAAGCATTCTCAGAAACTTCTTTCTGATGAGTGCATTCAACACACAGACTTGAACCTTGCTTTTGAAAGAGCAGCTTTGAAACACTCTTTTCGTAGGATCTGCAAGTGGATATTTGGAGCGCTTTGAGGCCTATGCTGGGAAATGAAATCTCTTCACCTAAAAACTAGACAGAAGCATTCTGAGAAACTTCTGTGTGATGAGTGCATTCAACTCACAGACTTGAACGTTCCCTTTGATAGAACAGTTTTGAAACACTCCTTTTGTAGAATCTGCAAGTGTTTATTCAGAGCACCTTGAGGCCTCTGCTGGAAAAGGAAATATCTTCACATAAAAACTGAACAGAAGCATTCTGAGAAACTTCTTTGTGTTGAGTGCATTCAACTCACAGACTTGAACTTACCTACAGAAAGAGCAGTTTTGAAACACTCTTTTGGTAAAATCTGCAAGTGGTTATTTGGAGCACTTCGAGGCCTGTGCTGGGATATGGAATATCTTCACCTAAAAACTACAGAGAAGCATTCTTAGAAAGTTCTTCATGATGCATTCATTTAACTCACAGAGTGGAACCTTCCTTTTGATAGGACAGATTTGAAACACTCTTTTTGTAGAATCTGCAAGAAGATATTTGGAGTGTTTTGAGGCCTATGCTGGAAATGGAAATATCTTCACATAAAAACTAGACAGAAGCATTCTCAGAAACTTCTGTGTGATGAGTACGTTCAACTCACAGACTTGAACGTTCCTCTCAAAAGAGCAGTTTTGAAACACTCCTTTTGTAGAATCTGCAAGTGTTTATTTGGAGCTCTTTGAGGCCTATGTTGGAAAAAGAAATATCTTCACATAAAAACTGGACAGAAGCATTCTCAGAAACTTCTTTGTGATGAGTGCATTCTACTCACAGTGTTGAAGCTTGCTTTTGATAGAGCAGTTTTGAAACACTCTTTTGGTAGAATCTGCAAGTGGATATTTGGAGCGCTTTGAGGCCTATGCTGGAAAAGGAAATGCCTTCACAGAAAAACTAGACAGAAGCATTCCAGGAAACTTCTGTATGATAAGTGCATTCAACTCACAGACTTGAACGTTCCTTTTGATAGAACTCTTTTGAAACACTCCTTTTGTAGAATTTGCAAGTGTTTATATGGAGCGCTTTGAGGCCTCAGCTGGAAAAGGAAATATCTTCACGTAAGAACTAGACAGAAGCATTCTCAGAAACTTCTTTCCGATGAGTGCATTCAACACACAGACTTGAACCTTGCTTTTGAAAGAGCAGCTTTGAAACACTCTTTTCGTAGAATCTGCAAGTGGATATTTGGAGCGCTTTGAGGCCTATGCTGGGAAATGAAACCTCTTCACCTAAAAACTAGACAGAAGCATTCTGAGAAACTTCTGTGTGATGAGTGCATTCAACTCACAGACTTGAACGTTCCCTTTGATAGAACAGTTTTGAAACACTCCTTTTGTAGAATCTGCAAGTGTTTATTCGGAGCACCTTGAGGCCTATGTTGGAAAAGGAAATATCTTCACATAAAAACTAGAGAGAAGGATTCTCAGAAACTTCTTTGTGATGAGTTCATTCAACTCACAGTGTTGAACCTACCAATTGATAGAGAAGTTTGGAAACACTCTTTTTGTAGAATCTGCAAGGGGATATTTGGAGCCGTTTGAGGCCTATGCTGGAAAAGGAAATATCTTCACATAAAAACTGAACAGAAGCATTCTCAGAAACTTCTTTGTGTTGAGTGCATTCAACTCGCAGTCTTGAACTTACCTATAGAAAGAGCAGTTTTGAAACACTCCTTTTGTAGAATCTGCAAGTGTTTATTTGGAGCACTTTGAGGCCTATGTTGGAAAAGGAAAGATCTTCATATAGAAACTAGACGGAAGCATTCTCAGAAACTTCTTTGTGATGAGTGCATTCAACTCACAGAATTGAAGCTTCCTTTCGAAAGAGCAGTTTGGAAACACTCTTCTTATAGAATCTGCAAGTGGATATTTGGAGCGCTTTGTGGCCTATGCTGGGAAATGAAATCTCTTCACCTAAAAACTAGACGGAAGCATTCTGAGAATCTTCTTTGTGATGAGTGCATTCAACTCACAGACTGCAACGTTCCTTTTGATAGAACAGTTTTGAAACACTCCTTTTGTAGAATCTGCAAGTGTTTATTCGGAGCACTTTGAGGCCTATGTTGGAAAAGGAAATATCTTCACATAAAAACTAGAGAGAAGGATTCTCAGAAACTTCTTTGTGATGAGTTCATTCAACTCACAGAGTTGAACCTACCAATTGATAGAGAAGTTTGGAAACACTCTTTTTGTAGAATCTGCAAGGGGATATTTGGAGCCGTTTGAGGCCTATGCTGGAAAAGGAAATATCTTCACATAAAAACTGAACAGAAGCATTCTCAGAAACTTCTTTGTGTTGAGTGCATTCAACTCACAGACTTGAACTTACCTATAGAAAGAGCAGTTTTGAAACACTCTTTTGGTAAAATCTGCAAGTGGTTATTTGGAGCACTTCGAGGCCTGTGCTGGGATATGGAATATCCTCACCTAAAAACTACAGAGAAGCATTCTCAGAAAGTTCTTCAGGATGCATTCATTCAACTCACAGAGCTGAACCTTCCTTTTGATAGAAGAGTTTTGAAACACTCTTTTTGTAGAATCTGCAAGAGGATATTTGGAGCGTTATGAGGCCTATGCTGGAAAAGGAAATATCTTCACATAAAAACTAGACAGAAGCATTCTCAGAAACTTCTGTGTGATGAGTGCATTCAACTCACAGACTTGAACGTTCCTCTCGTAAGAGCAGTTTTGAAACACTCCTTTTGTAGAATCTGCAAGTGTTTATTTGGAGCGCTTTGAGGCCTATGTTGGAAAAGGAAATATCTTCACATAAAAACTAGACAGAAGCATTCTCAGAAACTTCTTTGTGATGAGTGCACTCTACTCACAGTGTTGCAGCTTGCTTTTGATAGAGCAGTTTTGAAACACTCTTTTGGTAGAATCTGCAAGTGGATACTTGGAGCGCTTTGAGGCCTATGCTGGAAAAGGAAATGTCTTCACATAAAAACTAGACAGAAGCATTCCAGGAAACTTCTGTATGATAAGTGCATTCAACTCACAGACTTGAACGTTCCTTTTGATAGAACTCTTTTGAAACACTCCTTTTGTAGAATTTGCAAGTGTTTATTGGGAGCGCTTTGAGGCCTCAGCTGGAAAAGGAAATATCTTCACGTAAGAACTAGACAGAAGCATTCTCAGAAACTTCTTTCTGGTGAGTGCATTCAACACACAGACTTGAACCTTGCTTTTGAAAGAGCAGCTTTGAAACACTCTTTTCGTAGAATCTGCAAGTGGATATTTGGAGCGCTTTGAGGCCTATGCTGGGAAATGAAATCTCTTCACCTAAAAACTAGACAGAAGCATTCTGAGAAACTTCTGTGTGATGAGTGCACTCAACTCACAGACTTGAACGTTCCCTTTGATAGAACAGTTTTGAAACACTCCTTTTGTAGAATCTGCAAGTGTTTATTCGGAGCACCTTGAGGCCTATGCTGGAAAAGGAAATATCTTCACATAAAAACTGAACAGAAGCATTCTGAGAAACTTCTTTGTGTTGAGTGCATTCAACTCACAGACTTGAACTTACCTACAGAAAGAGCAGTTTTGAAACACTCTTTTGGTAAAATCTGCAAGTGGTTATTTGGAGCACTTCGAGGCCTGTGCTGGGATATGGAATATCTTCACCTAAAAACTACAGAGAAGCATTCTTAGAAAGTTCTTCATGATGCATTCATTTAACTCACAGAGTGGAACCTTCCTTTTGATAGAACAGATTTGAAACACTCTTTTTGTAGAATCTGCAAGAGGATATTTGGAGTGTTTTGAGGCCTATGCTGGAAATGGAAATATCGTCACATAAAAACTAGACAGAAGCATTCTCAGAAACTTCTGTGTGATGAGTGCATTCAACTCACAGACCTGAACGTTCCTCTCAAAAGAGCAGTTTTGAAACACTCCTTTTGTAGAATCTGCAAGTGTTTATTTGGAGCTCTTTGAGGCCTATGTTGGAAAAAGAAATATCTTCACATAAAAACTGGACAGAAGCATTCTCAGAAACTACTTTGTGATGAGTGCATTCTACTCACAGTGTTGAAGCTTGCTTTTGATAGAGCAGTTTTGAAACACTCTTTTGGTAGAATCTGCAAGTGGATATTTGGAGCGCTTTGAGGCCTATGCTGGAAAAGGAAATGTCTTCACATAAAAACTAGACAGAAGCATTCCAGGAAACTTCTGTATGATAAGTGCATTCAACTCACAGACTTGAACGTTCCTTTTGATAGAACTCTTTTGAAACACTCCTTTTGTAGAATTTGCAAGTGTTTATTTGGAGCGCTTTGAGGCCTCAGCTGGAAAAGGAAATATCTTCACGTAAGAACTAGACAGAAGCATTCTCAGAAACTTCTTTCCGATGAGTGCATTCAACACACAGACTTGAACCTTGCTTTTGAAAGAGAATCTTTGAAACACTCTTTTCGTAGAATCTGCAAGTGGATATTTGGAGCGCTTTGAGGCCTATGCTGGGAAATGAAATCTCTTCACCTAAAAACTAGACAGAAGCATTCTGAGAAACTTCTGTGTGATGAGTGCATTCCACTCACAGACTTGAACGTTCCATTTGATAGAACAGTTTTGAAACACTCCTTTTGAAGAATCTGCAAGTGTTTATTCGGAGCACCTTGAGGCCTATGCTGGAATAGGAAATATCTTCACATAAAAACTGAACAGAAGCATTCTGAGAAACTTCTTTGTGTTGAGTGCATTCAACTCACAGACTTGAACTTACCCACAGAAAGAGCAGTTTTGAAACACTCTTTCGGTAAAATCTGCAAGTGGTTATTTGGAGCACTTCGAGGCCTGTGCTGGGATATGGAATATCTTCACCTAAAAACTACAGAGAAACATTCCTAGAAAGTTCTTCATGATGCATTCTTTTAACTCACAGAGTGGAGCCTTCCTTTTGATAGAACAGATTTGAAACACTCTTTTTGTAGAATCTGCAAGAGGATATTTGGAGTGTTTTGAGGCCAATGCTGGAAATGGAAATATCGTCACATAAAAACTAGACAGAAGCATTCTCAGAAACTTCTGTGTGATGAGTGCATTCAACTCACAGACTTGAACGTTCCTCTCAAAAGAGTAGTTTTGAAACACTCCTTTTGTAGAATCTGCAAGTGTTTATTTGGAGCGCTTTGAGGCCTATGTTGGGAAAAGAAATATCTTCACATAAAAACTGGACAGAAGCATTCTCAGAAACTTCTTTGTGATGAGTGCACTCTACTCACAGTGTTGAAGCTTGCTTTTGATAGAGCAGTTTTGAAACACTCTTTTGGTAGAATCTGCAAGTGGATACTTGGAGCGCTTTGAGGCCTATGCTGGAAAAGGAAATGTCTTCACATAAAAACTAGACAGAAGCATTCCAGGAAACTTCTGTATGATAAGTGCATTCAACTCACAGACTTGAACGTTCCTTTTGATAGAACTCTTTTGAAACACTCCTTTTGTAGAATTTGCAAGTGTTTATTGGGAGCGCTTTGAGGCCTCAGCTGGAAAAGGAAATATCTTCACGTAAGAACTAGACAGAAGCATTCTCAGAAACTTCTCTCCGATGAGTGCATTCAACACACAGACTTGAACCTTGCTTTTGAAAGAGCAGCTTTGAAACACTCTTTTCGTAGAATCTGCAAGTGGATATTTGGAGCGCTTTGAGGCCTATGCTGGGAAATGAAATCTCTTCACCTAAAAACTAGACAGAAGCATTCTGAGAAACTTCTGTGTGATGAGTGCATTCAACTCACAGACTTGAACGTTCCCTTTGATAGAACAGTTTTGAAACACTCCTTTTGTAGAATCTGCAAGTGTTTATTCGGAGCACCTTGAGGCCTATGTTGGAAAAGGAAATATCTTCACATAAAAACTAGAGAGAAGGATTCTCAGAAACTTCTTTGTGATGAGTTCACTCAACTCACAGTGTTGAACCTACCAATTGATAGAGAAGTTTGGAAACACTCTTTTTGTAGAATCTGCAAGGGGATATTTGGAGCCGTTTGAGGCCTATGCTGGAAAAGGAAATATCTTCAAATAAAAACTGAACAGAAGCATTCTCAGAAACTTCTTTGTGTTGAGTGCATTCAACTCGCAGACTTGAACTTACCTATAGAAAGAGCAGTTTTGAAACACTCCTTTTGTAGAATCTGCAAGTGTTTATTTGGAGCACTTTGAGGCCTATGTTGGAAAAGGAAAGATCTTCATATAGAAACTAGACGGAAGCATTCTCAGTAACTTCTTTGTGATGAGTGCATTCAACTCACAGAATTGAAGCTTCCTTTCGAAAGAGCAGTTTGGAAACACTCTTCTTATAGAATCTGCAAGTGGATATTTTGAGCGCTTTGAGGCCTATGCTGGAAAAGGAAATGTCTTCACATAAAAACTAGACAGAAGCATTCCAGGAAACTTCTGTATGATAAGTGCATTCAACTCACAGACTTGAACGTTCCTTTTGATAGAACTCTTTTGAAACACTCCTTTTGTAGAATTTGCAAGTGTTTATTGGGAGCGCTTTGAGGCCTCAGCTGGAAAAGGAAATATCTTCACGTAAGAACTAGACAGAAGCATTCTCAGAAACTTCTCTCCGATGAGTGCATTCAACACACAGACTTGAACCTTGCTTTTGAAAGAGCAGCTTTGAAACACTCTTTTCGTAGAATCTGCAAGTGGATATTTGGAGCGCTTTGAGGCCTATGCTGGGAAATGAAATCTCTTCACCTAAAAACTAGACAGAAGCATTCTGAGAAACTTCTGTGTGATGAGTGCATTCAACTCACAGACTTGAACGTTCCCTTTGATAGAACAGTTTTGAAACACTCCTTTTGTAGAATCTGCAAGTGTTTATTCGGAGCACCTTGAGGCCTATGCTGGAAAAGGAAATATCTTCACATAAAAACTGAACAGAAGCATTCTGAGAAACTTCTTTGTGTTGAGTGCATTCAACTCACAGACTTGAACTTACCTACAGAAAGAGCAGTTTTGAAACACTCTTTTGGTAAAATCTGCAAGTGGTTATTTGGAGCACTTCGAGGCCTGTGCTGGGATATGGAATATCTTCACCTAAAAACTACAGAGAAGCATTCTTAGAAAGTTCTTCATGATGCATTCATTTAACTCACAGAGTGGAACCTTCCTTTTGATAGAACAGATTTGAAACACTCTTTTTGTAGAATCTGCAAGAAGATATTTGGAGTGTTTTGAGGCCTATGCTGGAAATGGAAATATCTTCACATAAAAACTAGACAGAAGCATTCTCAGAAACTTCTGTGTGATGAGTGCATTCAACTCACAGACTTGAACGTTCCTCTCAAAAGAGCAGTTTTGAAACACTCCTTTTGTAGAATCTGCAAGTGTTTATTTGGAGCTCTTTGAGGCCTATGTTGGAAAAAGAAATATCTTCACATAAAAACTGGACAGAAGCATTCTCAGAAACTTCTTTGTGATGAGTGCATTCTCCTCACAGTGTTGAAGCTTGCTTTTGATAGAGCAGTTTTGAAACACTCTTTTGGTAGAATCTGCAAGTGGATATTTGGAGCGCTTTGAGGCCTATGCTGGAAAAGGAAATGTCTTCACATAAAAACTAGACAGAAGCATTCCAGGAAACTTCTGTATGATAAGTGCATTCAACTCACAGACTTGAACGTTCCTTTTGATAGAACTCTTTTGAAACACTCCTTTTGTAGAATTTGCAAGTGTTTATTTGGAGCGCTTTGAGGCCTCAGCTGGAAAAGGAAATATCTTCACGTAAGAACTAGACAGAAGCATTCTCAGAAACTTCTTTCCGATGAGTGCATTCAACACACAGACTTGAACCTTGCTTTTGAAAGAGCAGCTTTGAAACACTCTTTTCGTAGAATCTGCAAGTGGATATTTGGAGCGCTTTGAGGCCTATGCTGGGAAATGAAATCTCTTCACCTAAAAACTAGACAGAAGCATTCTGAGAAACTTCTGTGTGATGAGTGCATTCAACTCACAGACTTGAACGTTCCCTTTGATAGAACAGTTTTGAAACACTCCTTTTGTAGAATCTGCAAGTGTTTATTCGGAGCACCTTGAGGCCTATGTTGGAAAAGGAAATATCTTCACATAAAAACTAGAGAGAAGGATTCTCAGAAACTTCTTTGTGATGAGTTCATTCAACTCACAGTGTTGAACCTACCAATTGATAGAGAAGTTTGGAAACACTCTTTTTGTAGAATCTGCAAGGGGATATTTGGAGCCGTTTGAGGCCTATGCTGGAAAAGGAAATATCTTCACATAAAAACTGAACAGAAGCATTCTCAGAAACTTCTTTGTGTTGAGTGCATTCAACTCGCAGACTTGAACTTACCTATAGAAAGAGCAGTTTTGAAACACTCCTTTTGTAGAATCTGCAAGTGTTTATTTGGAGCACTTTGAGGCCTATGTTGGAAAAGGAAAGATCTTCATATAGAAACTAGACGGAAGCATTCTCAGAAACTTCTTTGGATGAGTGCATTCAACTCACAGAATTGAAGCTTCCTTTCGAAAGAGCAGTTTGGAAACACTCTTCTTATAGAATCTGCAAGTGGATATTTGGAGCGCTTTGTGGCCTATGCTGGGAAATGAAATCTCTTCACCTAAAAACTAGACGGAAGCATTCTGAGAATCTTCTTTGTGATGAGCGCATTCAACTCACAGACTTCAACGTTCCTTTTGATAGAACAGTTTTGAAACACTCCTTTTGTAGAATCTGCAAGTGTTTATTCGGAGCACCTTGAGGCCTATGTTGGAAAAGGAAATACCTTCACATAAAAACTAGAGAGAAGGATTCTCAGAAACTTCTTTGTGATGAGTTCATTCAACTCACAGAGTTGAACCTACCAATTGATAGAGAAGTTTGGAAACACTCTTTTTGTAGAATCTGCAAGTGGATATTTGGAGCCGTTTGAGGCCTATGCTGGAAAAGGAAATATCTTCACATAAAAACTGAACAGAAGCATTCTCAGAAACTTCTTTGTGTTGAGTGCATTCAACTCACAGACTTGAACTTACCTATAGAAAGAGCAGTTTTGAAACACTCTTTTGGTAAAATCTGCAAGTGGTTATTTGGAGCACTTCGAGGCCTGTGCTGGGATATGGAGTATCTTCACCTAAAAACTACAGAGAAGCATTCTCAGAAAGTTCTTCAGGATGCGTTCATTCAACTCACAGAGTTGAACCTTCCTTTTGATAGAAGAGTTTTGAAACACTCTTTTTGTAGAATCTGCAAGAGGATATTTGGAGCGTTTTGAGGCCTATGCTGGAAAAGGAAATATCTTCACATAAAAACTAGACAGAAGCATTCTCAGAAACTTCTGTGTGATGAGTGCATTCAACTCACAGACTTGAACGTTCCTCTCGAAAGAGCAGTTTTGAAACACTCCATTTGTAGAATCTGCAAGTGTTTATTTGGAGCCCTTTGAGGCCTATGTTGGAAAAGGAAATATCTTCACATAAAAACTAGACAGAAGCATTCTCAGAAACTTCTTTGTGATGAGTGCACTCTACTCACAGTGTTGAAGCTTGCTTTTGATAGAGCAGTTTTGAAACACTCTTTTGGTAGAATCTGCAAGTGGATACTTGGAGCGCTTTGAGGCCTATGCTGGAAAAGGAAATGTCTTCACATAAAAACTAGACAGAAGCATTCCAGGAAACTTCTGTATGATAAGTGCATTCAACTCACAGACTTGAACGTTCCTTTTGATAGAACTCTTTTGAAACACTCCTTTTGTAGAATTTGCAAGTGTTTATTGGGAGCGCTTTGAGGCCTCAGCTGGAAAAGGAAATATCTTCACGTAAGAACTAGACAGAAGCATTCTCAGAAACTTCTTTCTGATGAGTGCATTCAACACACAGACTTGAACCTTGCTTTTGAAAGAGCAGCTTTGAAACACTCTTTTCGTAGAATCTGCAAGTGGATATTTGGAGCGCTTTGAGGCCTATGCTGGGAAATGAAATCTCTTCACCTAAAAACTAGACAGAAGCATTCTGAGAAACTTCTGTGTGATGAGTGCATTCAACTCACAGACTTGAACGTTCCCTTTGATAGAACAGTTTTGAAACACTCCTTTTGTAGAATCTGCAAGTGTTTATTCGGAGCACCTTGAGGCCTATGCTGGAAAAGGAGATATCTTCACATAAAAACTGAACAGAAGCATTCTGAGAAACTTCTTTGTGTTGAGTGCATTCAACTGACAGACTTGAACTTACCTACAGAAAGAGCAGTTTTGAAACACTCTTTTGGTAAAATCTGCAAGTGGTTATTTGGAGCACTTCGAGGCCTGTGCTGGGATATGGAATATCTTCACCTAAAAACTACAGAGAAGCATTCTTAGAAAGTTCTTCATGATGCATTCATTTAACTCACAGAGTGGAACCTTCCTTTTGATAGAACAGATTTGAAACACTCTTTTTGTAGAATCTGCAAGAAGATATTTGGAGTGTTTTGAGGCCTATGCTGGAAATGGAAATATCTTCACATAAAAACTAGACAGAAGCATTCTCAGAAACTTCTGTGTGATGAGTGCATTCAACTCACAGACTTGAACGTTCCTCTCAAAAGAGCAGTTTTGAAACACTCCTTTTGTAGAATCTGCAAGTGTTTATTTGGAGCTCTTTGAGGCCTATGTTGGAAAAAGAAATATCTTCACATAAAAACCTGACAGAAGCATTCTCAGAAACTTCTTTGTGATGAGTGCATTCTCCTCACAGTTTTGAAGCTTGCTTTTGATAGAGCAGTTTTGAAACACTCTTTTGGTAGAATCTGCAAGTGGATATTTGGAGCGCTTTGAGGCCTATGCTGGAAAAGGAAATGTCTTCACATAAAAACTAGACAGAAGCATTCCAGGAAACTTCTGTATGATAAGTGCATTCAACTCACAGACTTGAACGTTCCTTTTGATAGAACTCTTTTGAAACACTCCTTTTGTAGAATTTGCAAGTGTTTATTTGGAGCGCTTTGAGGCCTCAGCTGGAAAAGGAAATATCTTCACGTAAGAACTAGACAGAAGCATTCTCAGAAACTTCTTTCCGATGAGTGCATTCAACACACAGACTTGAACCTTGCTTTTGAAAGAGCAGCTTTGAAACACTCTTTTCGTAGAATCTGCAAGTGGATATTTGGAGCGCTTTGAGGCCTATGCTGGGAAATGAAATCTCTTCACCTAAAAACTAGACAGAAGCATTCTGAGAAACTTCTGTTAATGAGTGCATTCAACTCACAGACTTGAACGTTCCCTTTGATAGAACAGTTTTGAAACACTCCTTTTGTAGAATCTGCAAGTGTTTATTCGGAGCACCTTGAGGACTATGTTGGAAAAGGAAATATCTTCACATAAAAACTAGAGACAAGGATTCTCAGAAACTTCTTTGGATGAGTTCATTCAACTCACAGTGTTGAACCTACCAATTGATAGAGAAGTTTGGAAACACTCTTTTTGTAGAATCTGCAAGGGGATATTTGGAGCCGTTTGAGGCCTATGCTGGAAAAGGAAATATCTTCACATAAAAACTGAACAGAAGCATTCTCAGAAACTTCTTTGTGTTGAGTGCATTCAACTCGCAGACTTGAACTTACCTATAGAAAGAGCAGTTTTGAAACACTCCTTTTGTAGAATCTGCAAGTGTTTATTTGGAGCACTTTGAGGCCTATGTTGGAAAATTAAAGATCTTCATATAGAAACTAGACGGAAGCATTCTCAGAAACTTCTTTGTGATGAGTGCATTCAACTCACAGAATTGAAGCTTCCTTTCGAAAGAGCAGTTTGGAAACACTCTTCTTATAGAATCTGCAAGTGGATATTTGGAGCGCTTTGTGGCCTATGCTGGGAAATGAAATCTCTTCACCTAAAAACTAGACGGAAGCATTCTGAGAATCTTCTTTGTGATGAGTGCATTCAACTCACAGACTTCAACGTTCCTTTTGATAGAACAGTTTTGAAACACTCCTTTTGTAGAATCTGCAAGTGTTTATTCGGAGCACCTTGAGGCCTATGTTGGAAAAGGAAATACCTTCACATAAAAACTAGAGAGAAGGATTCTCAGAAACTTCTTTGTGATGAGTTCATTCAACTCACAGAGTTGAACCTACCAATTGATAGAGAAGTTTGGAAACACTCTTTTTGTAGAATCTGCAAGTGGATATTTGGAGCCGTTTGAGGCCTATGCTGGAAAAGGAAATATCTTCACATAAAAACTGAACAGAAGCATTCTCAGAAACTTCTTTGTGTTGAGTGCATTCAACTCACAGACTTGAACTTACCTATAGAAAGAGCAGTTTTGAAACACTCTTTTGGTAAAATCTGCAAGTGGTTATTTGGAGCACTTCGAGGCCTGTGCTGGGATATGGAATATCTTCACCTAAAAACTACAGAGAAGCATTCTCAGAAAGTTCTTCAGGATGCATTCATTCAACTCACAGAGTTGAACCTTCCTTTTGATGGACGAGTTTTGAAACACTCTTTTTGTAGAATCTGCAAGAGGATATTTGGAGCGTTTTGAGGCCTATGCTGGAAAAGGAAATATCTTCACATAAAAACTAGACAGAAGCATTCTCAGAAACTTCTGTGTGATGAGTGCATTCAACTCACAGACTTGAACATTCCTCTCAAAAGAGCAGTTTTGAAACACTCCTTTTGTAGAATCTGCAAGTGTTTATTTGGAGCTCTTTGAGGCCTATGTTGGAAAAAGAAATATCTTCACATAAAAACTGGACAGAAGCATTCTCAGAAACTTCTTTGTGATGAGTGCATTCTACTCACAGTGTTGAAGCTTGCTTTTGATAGAGCAGTTTTGAAACACTCTTTTGGTAGAATCTGCAAGTGGATATTTGGAGCGCTTTGAGGCCTATGCTGGAAAAGGAAATGTCTTCACATAAAAACTAGACAGAAGCATTCCAGGAAACCTCTGTATGATAAGTGCATTCAACTCACAGACTTGAACGTTCCTTTTGATAGAACTCTTTTGAAACACTCCTTTTGTAGAATTTGCAAGTGTTTATTGGGAGCGCTTTGAGGCCTCAGCTGGAAAAGGAAATATCTTCACGTAAGAACTAGACAGAAGCATTCTCAGAAACTTCTTTCCGATGAGTGCATTCAACACACAGACTTGAACCTTGCTTTTGAAAGAGCAGCTTTGAAACACTCTTTTCGTAGAATCTGCAAGTGGATATTTGGAGCGCTTTGAGGCCTATGCTGGGAAATGAAATCTCTTCACCTAAAAACTAGACAGAAGCATTCTGAGAAACTTCTGTGTGATGAGTGCATTCAACTCACAGACTTGAACGTTCCCTTTGATAGAACAGTTTTGAAACACTCCTTTTGTAGAATCTGCAAGTGTTTATTCGGAGCACCTTGAGGCCTATGCTGGAAAAGGAAATATCTTCACATAAAAACTGAACAGAAGCATTCTGAGAAACTTCTTTGTGTTGAGTGCATTCAACTCACAGACTTGAACTTACCTACAGAAAGAGCAGTTTTGAAACACTCTTTTGGTAAAATCTGCAAGTGGTTATTTGGAGCACTTCGAGGCCTGTGCTGGGATATGGAATATCTTCACCTAAAAACTACAGAGAAGCATTCTTAGAAAGTTCTTCATGATGCATTCATTTAACTCACAGAGTGGAACCTTCCTTTTGATAGAACAGATTTGAAACACTCTTTTTGTAGAATCTGCAAGAAGATATTTGGAGTGTTTTGAGGCCTATGCTGGAAATGGAAATATCTTCACATAAAAACTAGACAGAAGCATTCTCAGAAACTTCTGTGTGATGAGTGCATTCAACTCACAGACTTGAACGTTCCTCTCAAAAGAGCAGTTTTGAAACACTCCTTTTGTAGAATCTGCAAGTGTTTATTTGGAGCTCTTTGAGGCCTATGTTGGAAAAAGAAATATCTTCACATAAAAACTGGACAGAAGCATTCTCAGAAACTTCTTTGTGATGAGTGCATTCTCCTCACAGTGTTGAAGCTTGCTTTTGATAGAGCAGTTTTGAAACACTCTTTTGGTAGAATCTGCAAGTGGATATTTGGAGCGCTTTGAGGCCTATGCTGGAAAAGGAAATGTCTTCACATAAAAACTAGACAGAAGCATTCCAGGAAACTTCTGTATGATAAGTCACAGACTTGAACGTTCCTTTTGATAGAACTCTTTTGAAACACTCCTTTTGTAGAATTTGCAAGTGTTTATTTGGAGCGCTTTGAGGCCTCAGCTGGAAAAGGAAATATCTTCACGTAAGAACTAGACAGAAGCATTCTCAGAAACTTCTCTCCGATGAGTGCATTCAACACACAGACTTGAACCTTGCTTTTGAAAGAGCAGCTTTGAAACACTCTTTTCGTAGAATCTGCAAGTGGATATTTGGAGCGCTTTGAGGCCTATGCTGGGAAATGAAATCTCTTCACCTAAAAACTAGACAGAAGCATTCTGAGAAACTTCTGTGTGATGAGTGCATTCAACTCACAGGCTTGAACGTTCCCTTTGATAGAACAGTTTTGAAACACTCCTTTTGTAGAATCTGCAAGTGTTTATTCGGAGCACCTTGAGGCCTATGTTGGAAAAGGAAATATCTTCACATAAAAACTAGAGAGAAGGATTCTCAGAAACTTCTTTGTGATGAGTTCATTCAACTCACAGTGTTGAAACTACCAATTGATAGAGAAGTTTGGAAACACTCTCTTTGTAGAATCTGCAAGGGGATATTTGGAGCCGTTTGAGGCCTATGCTGGAAAAGGAAATATCTTCACATAAAAACTGAACAGAAGCATTCTCAGAAACTTCTTTGTGTTGAGTGCATTCAACTCGCAGACTTGAACTTACCTATAGAAAGAGCAGTTTTGAAACACTCCTTTTGTAGAATCTGCAAGTGTTTATTTGGAGCACTTTGAGGCCTATGTTGGAAAAGGAAAGATCTTCATATAGAAACTAGACGGAAGCATTCTCAGAAACTTCTTTGTGATGAGTGCATTCAACTCACAGAATTGAAGCTTCCTTTCGAAAGAGCAGTTTGGAAACACTCTTCTTATAGAATCTGCAAGTGGATATTTGGAGCGCTTTGTGGCCTATGCTGGGAAATGAAATCTCTTCACCTAAAAACTAGACGGAAGCATTCTGAGAATCTTCTTTGTGATGAGTGCATTCAACTCACAGACTTCAACGTTCCTTTTGATAGAACAGTTTTGAAACACTCCTTTTGTAGAATCTGCAAGTGTTTATTCGGAGCACCTTGAGGCCTATGTTGGAAAAGGAAATATCTTCACATAAAAACTAGAGAGAAGGATTCTCAGAAACTTCTTTGTGATGAGTTCATTCAACTCACAGAGTTGAACCTACCAATTGATAGAGAAGTTTGGAAACACTCTTTTTGTAGAATCTGCAAGTGGATATTTGGAGCCGTTTGAGGCCTATGCTGGAAAAGGAAATATCTTCACATAAAAACTGAACAGAAGCATTCTCAGAAACTTCTTTGTGTTGAGTGCATTCAACTCACAGACTTGAACTTACCTATAGAAAGAGCAGTTTTGAAACACTCTTTTGGTAAAATCTGCAAGTGGTTATTTGGAGCACTTCGAGGCCTGTGCTGGGATATGGAATATCTTCACCTAAAAACTACAGAGAAGCATTCTCAGAAAGTTCTTCAGGATGCATTCATTCAACTCACAGAGTTGAACCTTCCTTTTGATGGACGAGTTTTGAAACACTCTTTTTGTAGAATCTGCAAGAGGATATTTGGAGCGTTTTGAGGCCTATGCTGGAAAAGGAAATATCTTCACATAAAAACTAGACAGAAGCATTCTCAGAAACTTCTGTGTGATGAGTGCATTCAACTCACAGACTTGAACATTCCTCTCAAAAGAGCAGTTTTGAAACACTCCTTTTGTAGAATCTGCAAGTGTTTATTTGGAGCTCTTTGAGGCCTATGTTGGAAAAAGAAATATCTTCACATAAAAACTGGACAGAAGCATTCTCAGAAACTTCTTTGTGATGAGTGCATTCTACTCACAGTGTTGAAGCTTGCTTTTGATAGAGCAGTTTTGAAACACTCTTTTGGTAGAATCTGCAAGTGGATATTTGGAGCGCTTTGAGGCCTATGCTGGAAAAGGAAATGTCTTCACATAAAAACTAGACAGAAGCATTCCAGGAAACCTCTGTATGATAAGTGCATTCAACTCACAGACTTGAACGTTCCTTTTGATAGAACTCTTTTGAAACACTCCTTTTGTAGAATTTGCAAGTGTTTATTTGGAGCGCTTTGAGGCCTCAGCTGGAAAAGGAAATATCTTCACGTAAGAACTAGACAGAAGCATTCTCAGAAACTTCTTTCCGATGAGTGCATTCAACACACAGACTTGAACCTTGCTTTTGAAAGAGCAGCTTTGAAACACTCTTTTCGTAGAATCTGCAAGTGGATATTTGGAGCGCTTTGAGGCCTATGCTGGGAAATGAAATCTCTTCACCTAAAAACTAGACAGAAGCATTCTGAGAAACTTCTGTGTGATGAGTGCATTCAACTCACAGACTTGAACGTTCCCTTTGATAGAACAGTTTTGAAACACTCCTTTTGTAGAATCTGCAAGTGTTTATTCGGAGCACCTTGAGGCCTATGCTGGAAAAGGAAATATCTTCACATAAAAACTGAACAGAAGCATTCTGAGAAACTTCTTTGTGTTGAGTGCATTCAACTCACAGACTTGAACTTACCTACAGAAAGAGCAGTTTTGAAACACTCTTTTGGTAAAATCTGCAAGTGGTTATTTGGAGCACTTCGAGGCCTGTGCTGGGATATGGAATATCTTCACCTAAAAACTACAGAGAAGCATTCTTAGAAAGTTCTTCATGATGCATTCATTTAACTCACAGAGTGGAACCTTCCTTTTGATAGAACAGATTTGAAACACTCTTTTTGTAGAATCTGCAAGAAGATATTTGGAGTGTTTTGAGGCCTATGCTGGAAATGGAAATATCTTCACATAAAAACTAGACAGAAGCATTCTCAGAAACTTCTGTGTGATGAGTGCATTCAACTCACAGACTTGAACGTTCCTCTCAAAAGAGCAGTTTTGAAACACTCCTTTTGTAGAATCTGCAAGTGTTTATTTGGAGCTCTTTGAGGCCTATGTTGGAAAAAGAAATATCTTCACATAAAAACTGGACAGAAGCATTCTCAGAAACTTCTTTGTGATGAGTGCATTCTCCTCACAGTGTTGAAGCTTGCTTTTGATAGAGCAGTTTTGAAACACTCTTTTGGTAGAATCTGCAAGTGGATATTTGGAGCGCTTTGAGGCCTATGCTGGAAAAGGAAATGTCTTCACATAAAAACTAGACAGAAGCATTCCAGGAAACTTCTGTATGATAAGTGCATTCAACTCACAGACTTGAACGTTCCTTTTGATAGAACTCTTTTGAAACACTCCTTTTGTAGAATTTGCAAGTGTTTATTGGGAGCGCTTTGAGGCCTCAGCTGGAAAAGGAAATATCTTCACGTAAGAACTAGACAGAAGCATTCTCAGAAACTTCTTTCCGATGAGTGCATTCAACACACAGACTTGAACCTTGCTTTTGAAAGAGCAGCTTTGAAACACTCTTTTCGTAGAATCTGCAAGTGGATATTTGGAGCGCTTTGAGGCCTATGCTGGGAAATGAAATCTCTTCACCTAAAAACTAGACAGAAGCATTCTGAGAAACTTCTGTTGATGAGTGCATTCAACTCACAGACTTGAACGTTCCCTTTGATAGAACAGTTTTGAAACACTCCTTTTGTAGAATCTGCAAGTGTTTATTCGGAGCACCTTGAGGACTATGTTGGAAAAGGAAATATCTTCACATAAAAACTAGAGACAAGGATTCTCAGAAACTTCTTTGGATGAGTTCATTCAACTCACAGTGTTGAACCTACCAATTGATAGAGAAGTTTGGAAACACTCTTTTTGTAGAATCTGCAAGGGGATATTTGGAGCCGTTTGAGGCCTATGCTGGAAAAGGAAATATCTTCACATAAAAACTGAACAGAAGCATTCTCAGAAACTTCTTTGTGTTGAGTGCATTCAACTCGCAGACTTGAACTTACCTATAGAAAGAGCAGTTTTGAAACACTCCTTTTGTAGAATCTGCAAGTGTTTATTTGGAGCACTTTGAGGCCTATGTTGGAAAAGGAAAGATCTTCATATAGAAACTAGACGGAAGCATTCTCAGAAACTTCTTTGTGATGAGTGCATTCAACTCACAGAATTGAAGCTTCCTTTCGAAAGAGCAGTTTGGAAACACTCTTCTTATAGAATCTGCAAGTGGATATTTGGAGCGCTTTGTGGCCTATGCTGGGAAATGAAATCTCTTCACCTAAAAACTAGACGGAAGCATTCTGAGAATCTTCTTTGTGATGAGTGCATTCAACTCACAGACTTCAACGTTCCTTTTGATAGAACAGTTTTGAAACACTCCTTTTGTAGAATCTGCAAGTGTTTATTCGGAGCACCTTGAGGCCTATGTTGGAAAAGGAAATACCTTCACATAAAAACTAGAGAGAAGGATTCTCAGAAACTTCTTTGTGATGAGTTCATTCAACTCACAGAGTTGAACCTACCAATTGATAGAGAAGTTTGGAAACACTCTTTTTGTAGAATCTGCAAGTGGATATTTGGAGCCGTTTGAGGCCTATGCTGGAAAAGGAAATATCTTCACATAAAAACTGAACAGAAGCATTCTCAGAAACTTCTTTGCGTTGAGTGCATTCAACTCACAGACTTGAACTTACCTATAGAAAGAGCAGTTTTGAAACACTCTTTTGGTAAAATCTGCAAGTGGTTATTTGGAGCACTTCGAGGCCTGTGCTGGGATATGGAATATCTTCACCTAAAAACTACAGAGAAGCATTCTCAGAAAGTTCTTCAGGATGCATTCATTCAACTCACAGAGTTGAACCTTCCTTTTGATGGACGAGTTTTGAAACACTCTTTTTGTAGAATCTGCAAGAGGATATTTGGAGCGTTTTGAGGCCTATGCTGGAAAAGGAAATATCTTCACATAAAAACTAGACAGAAGCATTCTCAGAAACTTCTGTGTGATGAGTGCATTCAACTCACAGACTTGAACATTCCTCTCAAAAGAGCAGTTTTGAAACACTCCTTTTGTAGAATCTGCAAGTGTTTATTTGGAGCTCTTTGAGGCCTATGTTGGAAAAAGAAATATCTTCACATAAAAACTGGGCAGAAGCATTCTCAGAAACTTCTTTGTGATGAGTGCATTCTACTCACAGTGTTGAAGCTTGCTTTTGATAGAGCAGTTTTGAAACACTCTTTTGGTAGAATCTGCAAGTGGATATTTGGAGCGCTTTGAGGCCTATGCTGGAAAAGGAAATGTCTTCACATAAAAACTAGACAGAAGCATTCCAGGAAACCTCTGTATGATAAGTGCATTCAACTCACAGACTTGAACGTTCCTTTTGATAGAACTCTTTTGAAACACTCCTTTTGTAGAATTTGCAAGTGTTTATTGGGAGCGCTTTGAGGCCTCAGCTGGAAAAGGAAATATCTTCACGTAAGAACTAGACAGAAGCATTCTCAGAAACTTCTTTCCGATGAGTGCATTCAACACACAGACTTGAACCTTGCTTTTGAAAGAGCAGCTTTGAAACACTCTTTTCGTAGAATCTGCAAGTGGATATTTGGAGCGCTTTGAGGCCTATGCTGGGAAATGAAATCTCTTCACCTAAAAACTAGACAGAAGCATTCTGAGAAACTTCTGTGTGATGAGTGCATTCAACTCACAGACTTGAACGTTCCCTTTGATAGAACAGTTTTGAAACACTCCTTTTGTAGAATCTGCAAGTGTTTATTCGGAGCACCTTGAGGCCTATGCTGGAAAAGGAAATATCTTCACATAAAAACTGAACAGAAGCATTCTGAGAAACTTCTTTGTGTTGAGTGCATTCAACTCACAGACTTGAACTTACCTACAGAAAGAGCAGTTTTGAAACACTCTTTTGGTAAAATCTGCAAGTGGTTATTTGGAGCACTTCGAGGCCTGTGATGGGATATGGAATATCTTCACCTAAAAACTACAGAGAAGCATTCTTAGAAAGTTCTTCATGATGCATTCATTTAACTCACAGAGTGGAACCTTCCTTTTGATAGAACAGATTTGAAACACTCTTTTTGTAGAATCTGCAAGAAGATATTTGGAGTGTTTTGAGGCCTATGCTGGAAATGGAAATATCTTCACATAAAAACTAGACAGAAGCATTCTCAGAAACTTCTGTGTGATGAGTGCATTCAACTCACAGACTTGAACGTTCCTCTCAAAAGAGCAGTTTTGAAACACTCCTTTTGTAGAATCTGCAAGTGTTTATTTGGAGCTCTTTGAGGCCTATGTTGGAAAAAGAAATATCTTCACATAAAAACTGGACAGAAGCATTCTCAGAAACTTCTTTGTGATGAGTGCATTCTCCTCACAGTGTTGAAGCTTGCTTTTGATAGAGCAGTTTTGAAACACTCTTTTGGTAGAATCTGCAAGTGGATATTTGGAGCGCTTTGAGGCCTATGCTGGAAAAGGAAATGTCTTCACATAAAAACTAGACAGAAGCATTCCAGGAAACTTCTGTATGATAAGTCACAGACTTGAACGTTCCTTTTGATAGAACTCTTTTGAAACACTCCTTTTGTAGAATTTGCAAGTGTTTATTTGGAGCGCTTTGAGGCCTCAGCTGGAAAAGGAAATATCTTCACGTAAGAACTAGACAGAAGCATTCTCAGAAACTTCTCTCCGATGAGTGCATTCAACACACAGACTTGAACCTTGCTTTTGAAAGAGCAGCTTTGAAACACTCTTTTCGTAGAATCTGCAAGTGGATATTTGGAGCGCTTTGAGGCCTATGCTGGGAAATGAAATCTCTTCACCTAAAAACTAGACAGAAGCATTCTGAGAAACTTCTGTGTGATGAGTGCATTCAACTCACAGGCTTGAACGTTCCCTTTGATAGAACAGTTTTGAAACACTCCTTTTGTAGAATCTGCAAGTGTTTATTCGGAGCACCTTGAGGCCTATGTTGGAAAAGGAAATATCTTCACATAAAAACTAGAGAGAAGGATTCTCAGAAACTTCTTTGTGATGAGTTCATTCAACTCACAGTGTTGAAACTACCAATTGATAGAGAAGTTTGGAAACACTCTCTTTGTAGAATCTGCAAGGGGATATTTGGAGCCGTTTGAGGCCTATGCTGGAAAAGGAAATATCTTCACATAAAAACTGAACAGAAGCATTCTCAGAAACTTCTTTGTGTTGAGTGCATTCAACTCGCAGACTTGAACTTACCTATAGAAAGAGCAGTTTTGAAACACTCCTTTTGTAGAATCTCCAAGTGTTTATTTGGAGCACTTTGAGGCCTATGTTGGAAAAGGAAAGATCTTCATATAGAAACTAGACGGAAGCATTCTCAGAAACTTCTTTGTGATGAGTGCATTCAACTCACAGAATTGAAGCTTCCTTTCGAAAGAGCAGTTTGGAAACACTCTTCTTATAGAATCTGCAAGTGGATATTTGGAGCGCTTTGTGGCCTATGCTGGGAAATGAAATCTCTTCACCTAAAAACTAGACGGAAGCATTCTGAGAATCTTCTTTGTGATGAGTGCATTCAACTCACAGACTTCAACGTTCCTTTTGATAGAACAGTTTTGAAACACTCCTTTTGTAGAATCTGCAAGTGTTTATTCGGAGCACCTTGAGGCCTATGTTGGAAAAGGAAATATCTTCACATAAAAACTAGAGAGAAGGATTCTCAGAAACTTCTTTGTGATGAGTTCATTCAACTCACAGAGTTGAACCTACCAATTGATAGAGAAGTTTGGAAACACTCTTTTTGTAGAATCTGCAAGTGGATATTTGGAGCCGTTTGAGGCCTATGCTGGAAAAGGAAATATCTTCACATAAAAACTGAACAGAAGCATTCTCAGAAACTTCTTTGTGTTGAGTGCATTCAACTCACAGACTTGAACTTACCTATAGAAAGAGCAGTTTTGAAACACTCTTTTGGTAAAATCTGCAAGTGGTTATTTGGAGCACTTCGAGGCCTGTGCTGGGATATGGAATATCTTCACCTAAAAACTACAGAGAAGCATTCTCAGAAAGTTCTTCAGGATGCATTCATTCAACTCACAGAGTTGAACCTTCCTTTTGATGGACGAGTTTTGAAACACTCTTTTTGTAGAATCTGCAAGAGGATATTTGGAGCGTTTTGAGGCCTATGCTGGAAAAGGAAATATCTTCACATAAAAACTAGACAGAAGCATTCTCAGAAACTTCTGTGTGATGAGTGCATTCAACTCACAGACTTGAACATTCCTCTCAAAAGAGCAGTTTTGAAACACTCCTTTTGTAGAATCTGCAAGTGTTTATTTGGAGCTCTTTGAGGAATATGTTGGAAAAAGAAATATCTTCACATAAAAACTGGACAGAAGCATTCTCAGAAACTTCTTTGTGATGAGTGCATTCTACTCACAGTGTTGAAGCTTGCTTTTGATAGAGCAGTTTTGAAACACTCTTTTGGTAGAATCTGCAAGTGGATATTTGGAGCGCTTTGAGGCCTATGCTGGAAAAGGAAATGTCTTCACATAAAAACTAGACAGAAGCATTCCAGGAAACCTCTGTATGATAAGTGCATTCAACTCACAGACTTGAACGTTCCTTTTGATAGAACTCTTTTGAAACACTCCTTTTGTAGAATTTGCAAGTGTTTATTTGGAGCGCTTTGAGGCCTCAGCTGGAAAAGGAAATATCTTCACGTAAGAACTAGACAGAAGCATTCTCAGAAACTTCTTTCCGATGAGTGCATTCAACACACAGACTTGAACCTTGCTTTTGAAAGAGCAGCTTTGAAACACTCTTTTCGTAGAATCTGCAAGTGGATATTTGGAGCGCTTTGAGGCCTATGCTGGGAAATGAAATCTCTTCACCTAAAAACTAGACAGAAGCATTCTGAGAAACTTCTGTGTGATGAGTGCATTCAACTCACAGACTTGAACGTTCCCTTTGATAGAACAGTTTTGAAACACTCCTTTTGTAGAATCTGCAAGTGTTTATTCGGAGCACCTTGAGGCCTATGCTGGAAAAGGAAATATCTTCACATAAAAACTGAACAGAAGCATTCTGAGAAACTTCTTTGTGTTGAGTGCATTCAACTCACAGACTTGAACTTACCTACAGAAAGAGCAGTTTTGAAACACTCTTTTGGTAAAATCTGCAAGTGGTTATTTGGAGCACTTCGAGGCCTGTGCTGGGATATGGAATATCTTCACCTAAAAACTACAGAGAAGCATTCTTAGAAAGTTCTTCATGATGCATTCATTTAACTCACAGAGTGGAACCTTCCTTTTGATAGAACAGATTTGAAACACTCTTTTTGTAGAATCTGCAAGAAGATATTTGGAGTGTTTTGAGGCCTATGCTGGAAATGGAAATATCTTCACATAAAAACTAGACAGAAGCATTCTCAGAAACTTCTGTGTGATGAGTGCATTCAACTCACAGACTTGAACGTTCCTCTCAAAAGAGCAGTTTTGAAACACTCCTTTTGTAGAATCTGCAAGTGTTTATTTGGAGCTCTTTGAGGCCTATGTTGGAAAAAGAAATATCTTCACATAAAAACTGGACAGAAGCATTCTCAGAAACTTCTTTGTGATGAGTGCATTCTCCTCACAGTGTTGAAGCTTGCTTTTGATAGAGCAGTTTTGAAACACTCTTTTGGTAGAATCTGCAAGTGGATATTTGGAGCGCTTTGAGGCCTATGCTGGAAAAGGAAATGTCTTCACATAAAAACTAGACAGAAGCATTCCAGGAAACTTCTGTATGATAAGTCACAGACTTGAACGTTCCTTTTGATAGAACTCTTTTGAAACACTCCTTTTGTAGAATTTGCAAGTGTTTATTTGGAGCGCTTTGAGGCCTCAGCTGGAAAAGGAAATATCTTCACGTAAGAACTAGACAGAAGCATTCTCAGAAACTTCTCTCCGATGAGTGCATTCAACACACAGACTTGAACCTTGCTTTTGAAAGAGCAGCTTTGAAACACTCTTTTCGTAGAATCTGCAAGTGGATATTTGGAGCGCTTTGAGGCCTATGCTGGGAAATGAAATCTCTTCACCTAAAAACTAGACAGAAGCATTCTGAGAAACTTCTGTGTGATGAGTGCATTCAACTCACAGGCTTGAACGTTCCCTTTGATAGAACAGTTTTGAAACACTCCTTTTGTAGAATCTGCAAGTGTTTATTCGGAGCACCTTGAGGCCTATGTTGGAAAAGGAAATATCTTCACATAAAAACTAGAGAGAAGGATTCTCAGAAACTTCTTTGTGATGAGTTCATTCAACTCACAGTGTTGAAACTACCAATTGATAGAGAAGTTTGGAAACACTCTTTTTGTAGAATCTGCAAGGGGATATTTGGAGCCGTTTGAGGCCTATGCTGGAAAAGGAAATATCTTCACATAAAAACTGAACAGAAGCATTCTCAGAAACTTCTTTGTGTTGAGTGCATTCAACTCGCAGACTTGAACTTACCTATAGAAAGAGCAGTTTTGAAACACTCCTTTTGTAGAATCTGCAAGTGTTTATTTGGAGCACTTTGAGGCCTATGTTGGAAAAGGAAAGATCTTCATATAGAAACTAGACGGAAGCATTCTCAGAAACTTCTTTGTGATGAGTGCATTCAACTCACAGAATTGAAGCTTCCTTTCGAAAGAGCAGTTTGGAAACACTCTTCTTATAGAATCTGCAAGTGGATATTTGGAGCGCTTTGTGGTCTATGCTGGGAAATGAAATCTCTTCACCTAAAAACTAGACGGAAGCGTTCTGAGAATCTTCTTTGTGATGAGTGCATTCAACTCACAGACTTCAACGTTCCTTTTGATAGAACAGTTTTGAAACACTCCTTTTGTAGAATCTGCAAGTGTTTATTCGGAGCACCTTGAGGCCTATGTTGGAAAAGGAAATATCTTCACATAAAAACTAGAGAGAAGGATTCTCAGAAACTTCTTTGTGATGAGTTCATTCAACTCACAGAGTTGAACCTACCAATTGATAGAGAAGTTTGGAAACACTCTTTTTGTAGAATCTGCAAGTGGATATTTGGAGCCGTTTGAGGCCTATGCTGGAAAAGGAAATATCTTCACATAAAAACTGAACAGAAGCATTCTCAGAAACTTCTTTGTGTTGAGTGCATTCAACTCACAGACTTGAACTTACCTATAGAAAGAGCAGTTTTGAAACACTCTTTTGGTAAAATCTGCAACTGGTTATTTGGAGCACTTCGAGGCCTGTGCTGGGATATGGAATATCTTCACCTAAAAACTACAGAGAAGCATTCTCAGAAAGTTCTTCAGGATGCATTCATTCAACTCACAGAGTTGAACCTTCCTTTTGATAGAAGAGTTTTGAAACACTCTTTTTGTAGAATCTGCAAGAGGATATTTGGAGCGTTTTGAGGCCTATGCTGGAAAAGGAAATATCTTCACATAAAAACTAGACAGAAGCATTCTCAGAAACTTCTGTGTGATGAGTGCATTCAACTCACAGACTTGAACGTTCCTCTCGAAAGAGCAGTTTTGAAACACTCCTTTTGTAGAATCTGCAAGTGTTTATTTGGAGCCCTTTGAGGCCTATGTTGGAAAAGGAAATATCTTCACATAAAAACTGGACAGAAGCATTCTCAGAAACTTCTTTGTGATGAGTGCACTCTACTCACAGTGTTGAAGCTTGCTTTTGATAGAGCAGTTTTGAAACACTCCTTTGGTAGAATCTGCAAGTGGATACTTGGAGCGCTTTGAGGCCTATGCTGGAAAAGGAAATGTCTTCACATAAAAACTAGACAGAAGCATTCCAGGAAACTTCTGTATGATAAGTGCATTCAACTCACAGACTTGAACGTTCCTTTTGATAGAACTCTTTTGAAACACTCCTTTTGTAGAATTTGCAAGTGTTTATTGGGAGCGCTTTGAGGCCTCAGCTGGAAAAGGAAATATCTTCACGTAAGAACTAGACAGAAGCATTCTCAGAAACTTCTTTCTGATGAGTGCATTCAACACACAGACTTGAACCTTGCTTTTGAAAGAGCAGCTTTGAAACACTCTTTTCGTAGAATCTGCAAGTGGATATTTGGAGCGCTTTGAGGCCTATGCTGGGAAATGAAATCTCTTCACCTAAAAACTAGACAGAAGCATTCTGAGAAACTTCTGTGTGATGAGTGCATTCAACTCACAGACTTGAACGTTCCCTTTGATAGAACAGTTTTGAAACACTCCTTTTGTAGAATCTGCAAGTGTTTATTCGGAGCACCTTGAGGCCTATGCTGGAAAAGGAAATATCTTCACATAAAAACTGAACAGAAGCATTCTGAGAAACTTCTTTGTGTTGAGTGCATTCAACTCACAGACTTGAACTTACCTACAGAAAGAGCAGTTTTGAAACACTCTTTTGGTAAAATCTGCAAGTGGTTATTTGGAGCACTTCGAGGCCTGTGCTGGGATATGGAATATCTTCACCTAAAAACTACAGAGAAGCATTCTTAGAAAGTTCTTCATGATGCATTCATTTAACTCACAGAGTGGAACCTTCCTTTTGATAGAACAGATTTGAAACACTCTTTTTGTAGAATCTGCAAGAAGATATTTGGAGTGTTTTGAGGCCTATGCTGGAAATGGAAATATCTTCACATAAAAACTAGACAGAAGCATTCTCAGAAACTTCTGTGTGATGAGTGCATTCAACTCACAGACTTGAACGTTCCTCTCAAAAGAGCAGTTTTGAAACACTCCTTTTGTAGAATCTGCAAGTGTTTGTTTGGAGCTCTTTGAGGCCTATGTTGGAAAAAGAAATATCTTCACATAAAAACTGGACAGAAGCATTCTCAGAAACTTCTTTGTGATGAGTGCATTCCCCTCACAGTGTTGAAGCTTGCTTTTGATAGAGCAGTTTTGAAACACTCTTTTGGTAGAATCTGCAAGTGGATATTTGGAGCGCTTTGAGGCCTATGCTGGAAAAGGAAATGTCTTCACATAAAAACTAGACAGAAGCATTCCAGGAAACTTCTGTATGATAAGTGCATTCAACTCACAGACTTGAACGTTCCTTTTGATAGAACTCTTTTGAAACACTCCTTTTGTAGAATTTGCAAGTGTTTATTGGGAGCGCTTTGAGGCCTCAGCTGGAAAAGGAAATATCTTCACGTAAGAACTAGACAGAAGCATTCTCAGAAACTTCTCTCCGATGAGTGCATTCAACACACAGACTTGAACCTTGCTTTTGAAAGAGCAGCTTTGAAACACTCTTTTCGTAGAATCTGCAAGTGGATATTTGGAGCGCTTTGAGGCCTATGCTGGGAAATGAAATCTCTTCACCTAAAAACTAGACAGAAGCATTCTGAGAAACTTCTGTGTGATGAGTGCATTCAACTCACAGGCTTGGACGTTCCCTTTGATAGAACAGTTTTGAAACACTCCTTTTGTAGAATCTGCAAGTGTTTATTCGGAGCACCTTGAGGCCTATGTTGGAAAAGGAAATATCTTCACATAAAAACTAGAGAGAAGGATTCTCAGAAACTTCTTTGTGATGAGTTCATTCAACTCAAAGTGTTGAAACTACCAATTGATAGAGAAGTTTGGAAACACTCTTTTTGTAGAATCTGCAAGGGGATATTTGGAGCCGTTTGAGGCCTATGCTGGAAAAGGAAATATCTTCACATAAAAACTGAACAGAAGCATTCTCAGAAACTTCTTTGTGTTGAGTGCATTCAACTCGCAGACTTGAACTTACCTATAGAAAGAGCAGTTTTGAAACACTCCTTTTGTAGAATCTGCAAGTGTTTATTTGGAGCACTTTGAGGCCTATGTTGGAAAAGGAAAGATCTTCATATAGAAACTAGACGGAAGCATTCTCAGAAACTTCTTTGTGATGAGTGCATTCAACTCACAGAATTGAAGCTTCCTTTCGAAAGAGCAGTTTGGAAACACTCTTCTTATAGAATCTGCAAGTGGATATTTGGAGCGCTTTGTGGCCTATGCTGGGAAATGAAATCTCTTCACCTAAAAACTAGACGGAAGCATTCTGAGAATCTTCTTTGTGATGAGTGCATTCAACTCACAGACTTCAACGTTCCTTTTGATAGAACAGTTTTGAAACACTCCTTTTGTAGAATCTGCAAGTGTTTATTCGGAGCACCTTGAGGCCTATGTTGGAAAAGGAAATATCTTCACATAAAAACTAGAGAGAAGGATTCTCAGAAACTTCTTTGTGATGAGTTCATTCAACTCACAGAGTTGAACCTACCAATTGATAGAGAAGTTTGGAAACACTCTTTTTGTAGAATCTGCAAGTGGATATTTGGAGCCGTTTGAGGCCTATGCTGGAAAAGGAAATATCTTCACATAAAAACTGAACAGAAGCATTCTCAGAAACTTCTTTGTGTTGAGTGCATTCAACTCACAGACTTGAACTTACCTATAGAAAGAGCAGTTTTGAAACACTCTTTTGGTAAAATCTGCAAGTGGTTATTTGGAGCACTTCGAGGCCTGTGCTGGGATATGGAATATCTTCACCTAAAAACTACAGAGAAGCATTCTCAGAAAGTTCTTCAGGATGCATTCATTCAACTCACAGAGTTGAACCTTCCTTTTGATGGACGAGTTTTGAAACACTCTTTTTGTAGAATCTGCAAGAGGATATTTGGAGCGTTTTGAGGCCTATGCTGGAAAAGGAAATATCTTCACATAAAAACTAGACAGAAGCATTCTCAGAAACTTCTGTGTGATGAGTGCATTCAACTCACAGACTTGAACATTCCTCTCAAAAGAGCAGTTTTGAAACACTCCTTTTGTAGAATCTGCAAGTGTTTATTTGGAGCTCTTTGAGGCCTATGTTGGAAAAAGAAATATCTTCACATAAAAACTGGACAGAAGCATTCTCAGAAACTTCTTTGTGATGAGTGCATTCTACTCACAGTGTTGAAGCTTGCTTTTGATAGAGCAGTTTTGAAACACTCTTTTGGTAGAATCTGCAAGTGGATATTTGGAGCGCTTTGAGGCCTATGCTGGAAAAGGAAATGTCTTCACATAAAAACTAGACAGAAGCATTCCAGGAAACCTCTGTATGATAAGTGCATTCAACTCACAGACTTGAACGTTCCTTTTCATAGAACTCTTTTGAAACACTCCTTTTGTAGAATTTGCAAGTGTTTATTGGGAGCGCTTTGAGGCCTCAGCTGGAAAAGGAAATATCTTCACGTAAGAACTAGACAGAAGCATTCTCAGAAACTTCTTTCCGATGAGTGCATTCAACACACAGACTTGAACCTTGCTTTTGAAAGAGCAGCTTTGAAACACTCTTTTCGTAGAATCTGCAAGTGGATATTTGGAGCGCTTTGAGGCCTATGCTGGGAAATGAAATCTCTTCACCTAAAAACTAGACAGAAGCATTCTGAGAAACTTCTGTGTGATGAGTGCATTCAACTCACAGACTTGAACGTTCCCTTTGATAGAACAGTTTTGAAACACTCCTTTTGTAGAATCTGCAAGTGTTTATTCGGAGCACCTTGAAGCCTATGCTGGAAAAGGAAATATCTTCACATAAAAACTGAACAGAAGCATTCTGAGAAACTTCTTTGTGTTGAGTGCATTCAACTCACAGACTTGAACTTACCTACAGAAAGAGCAGTTTTGAAACACTCTTTTGGTAAAATCTGCAACTGGTTATTTGGAGCACTTCGAGGCCTGTGCTGGGATATGGAATATCTTCACCTAAAAACTACAGAGAAGCATTCTTAGAAAGTTCTTCATGATGCATTCATTTAACTCACAGAGTGGAACCTTCCTTTTGATAGAACAGATTTGAAACACTCTTTTTGTAGAATCTGCAAGAAGATATTTGGAGTGTTTTGAGGCCTATGCTGGAAATGGAAATATCTTCACATAAAAACTAGACAGAAGCATTCTCAGAAACTTCTGTGTGATGAGTGCATTCAACTCACAGACTTGAACGTTCCTCTCAAAAGAGCAGTTTTGAAACACTCCTTTTGTAGAATCTGCAAGTGTTTATTTGGAGCTCTTTGAGGCCTATGTTGGAAAAAGAAATATCTTCACATAAAAACTGGACAGAAGCATTCTCAGAAACTTCTTTGTGATGAGTGCATTCTCCTCACAGTGTTGAAGCTTGCTTTTGATAGAGCAGTTTTGAAACACTCTTTTGGTAGAATCTGCAAGTGGATATTTGGAGCGCTTTGAGGCCTATGCTGGAAAAGGAAATGTCTTCACATAAAAACTAGACAGAAGCATTCCAGGAAACTTCTGTATGATAAGTGCATTCAACTCACAGACTTGAACGTTCCTTTTGATAGAACTCTTTTGAAACACTCCTTTTGTAGAATTTGCAAGTGTTTATTTGGAGCGCTTTGAGGCCTCAGCTGGAAAAGGAAATATCTTCACGTAAGAACTAGACAGAAGCATTCTCAGAAACTTCTTTCCGATGAGTGCATTCAACACACAGACTTGAACCTTGCTTTTGAAAGAGCAGCTTTGAAACACTCTTTTCGTAGAATCTGCAAGTGGATATTTGGAGCGCTTTGAGGCCTATGCTGGGAAATGAAATCTCTTCACCTAAAAACTAGACAGAAGCATTCTGAGAAACTTCTGTGTGATGAGTGCATTCAACTCACAGACTTGAACGTTCCCTTTGATAGAACAGTTTTGAAACACTCCTTTTGTAGAATCTGCAAGTGTTTATTCGGAGCACCTTGAGGCCTATGTTGGAAAAGGAAATATCTTCACATAAAAACTAGAGAGAAGGATTCTCAGAAACTTCTTTGTGATGAGTTCATTCAACTCACAGTGTTGAACCTACCAATTGATAGAGAAGTTTGGAAACACTCTTTTTGTAGAATCTGCAAGGGGATATTTGGAGCCGTTTGAGGCCTATGCTGGAAAAGGAAATATCTTCACATAAAAACTGAACAGAAGCATTCTCAGAAACTTCTTTGTGTTGAGTGCATTCAACTCGCAGACTTGAACTTACCTATAGAAAGAGCAGTTTTGAAACACTCCTTTTGTAGAATCTGCAAGTGTTTATTTGGAGCACTTTGAGGCCTATGTTGGAAAAGGAAAGATCTTCATATAGAAACTAGACGGAAGCATTCTCAGAAACTTCTTTGTGATGAGTGCATTCAACTCACAGAATTGAAGCTTCCTTTCAAAAGAGCAGTTGGAAACACTCTTCTTATAGAGTCTGCAAGTGGATATTTGGAGCGCTTTGTGGCCTATGCTGGGAAATGAAATCTCTTCACCTAAAAACTAGACGGAAGCATTCTGAGAATCTTCTTTGTGATGAGTGCATTCAACTCACAGACTTCAACGTTCCTTTTGATAGAACAGTTTTGAAACACTCCTTTTGTAGAATCTGCAAGTGTTTATTCGGAGCACCTTGAGGCCTATGTTGGAAAAGGAAATACCTTCACATAAAAACTAGAGAGAAGGATTCTCAGAAACTTCTTTGTGATGAGTTCATTCAACTCACAGAGTTGAACCTACCAATTGATAGAGAAGTTTGGAAACACTCTTTTTGTAGAATCTGCAAGTGGATATTTGGAGCCGTTTGAGGCCTATGCTGGAAAAGGAAATATCTTCACATAAAAACTGAACAGAAGCATTCTCAGAAACTTCTTTGTGTTGAGTGCATTCAACTCACAGACTTGAACTTACCTATAGAAAGAGCAGTTTTGAAACACTCTTTTGGTAAAATCTGCAAGTGGTTATTTGGAGCACTTCGAGGCCTGTGCTGGGATATGGAATATCTTCACCTAAAAACTACAGAGAAGCATTCTCAGAAAGTTCTTCAGGATGCGTTCATTCAACTCACAGAGTTGAACCTTCCTTTTGATAGAAGAGTTTTGAAACACTCTTTTTGTAGAATCTGCAAGAGGATATTTGGAGCGTTTTGAGGCCTATGCTGGAAAAGGAAATATCTTCACATAAAAACTAGACAGAAGCATTCTCAGAAACTTCTGTGTGATGAGTGCATTCAACTCACAGACTTGAACGTTCCTCTCGAAAGAGCAGTTTTGAAACACTCCATTTGTAGAATCTGCAAGTGTTTATTTGGAGCCCTTTGAGGCCTATGTTGGAAAAGGAAATATCTTCACATAAAAACTAGACAGAAGCATTCTCAGAAACTTCTTTGTGATGAGTGCACTCTATTCACAGTGTTGAAGCTTGCTTTTGATAGAGCAGTTTTGAAACACTCTTTTGGTAGAATCTGCAAGTGGATACTTGGAGCGCTTTGAGGCCTATGCTGGAAAAGGAAATGTCTTCACATAAAAACTAGACAGAAGCATTCCAGGAAACTTCTGTATGATAAGTGCATTCAACTCACAGACTTGAACGTTCCTTTTGATAGAACTCTTTTGAAACACTCCTTTTGTAGAATTTGCAAGTGTTTATTGGGAGCGCTTTGAGGCCTCAGCTGGAAAAGGAAATATCTTCACGTAAGAACTAGACAGAAGCATTCTCAGAAACTTCTTTCCGATGAGTGCATTCAACACACAGACTTGAACCTTGCTTTTGAAAGAGCAGCTTTGAAACACTCTTTTCGTAGAATCTGCAAGTGGATATTTGGAGCGCTTTGAGGCCTATGCTGGGAAATGAAATCTCTTCACCTAAAAACTAGACAGAAGCATTCTGAGAAACTTCTGTGTGATGAGTGCATTCAACTCACAGACTTGAACGTTCCCTTTGATAGAACAGTTTTGAAACACTCCTTTTGTAGAATCTGCAAGTGTTTATTCGGAGCACCTTGAGGCCTATGCTGGAAAAGGAGATATCTTCACATAAAAACTGAACAGAAGCATTCTGAGAAACTTCTTTGTGTTGAGTGCATTCAACTGACAGACTTGAACTTACCTACAGAAAGAGCAGTTTTGAAACACTCTTTTGGGAAAATCTGCAAGTGGTTATTTGGAGCACTTCGAGGCCTGGGCTGGGATATGGAATATCTTCACCTAAAAACTACAGAGAAGGATTCTTAGAAAGTTCTTCATGATGCATTCATTTAACTCACGGAGTGGAACCTTCCTTTTGATAGAACAGATTTGAAGCACTCTTTTTGTAGAATCTGCAAGAAGATATTTGGAGTGATTTGAGGCCTATGCTGGAAATGGAAATATCTTCACATAAAAACTAGACAGAAGCATTCTCAGAAACTTCTGTGTGATGAGTGCATTCAACTCACAGACTTGAACGTTCCTCTCAAAAGAGCAGTTTTGAAACACTCCTTTTGTAGAATCTGCAAGTGTTTATTTGGAGCTCTTTGAGGCCTATGTTGGAAAAAGAAATATCTTCACATAAAAACTGGACAGAAGCATTCTCAGAAACTTCTTTGTGATGAGTGCATTCTACTCACAGTGTTGAAGCTTGCTTTTGATAGAGCAGTTTTGAAACACTCTTTTGGTAGAATCTGCAAGTGGATATTTGGAGCGCTTTGAGGCCTATGCTGGAAAAGGAAATGTCTTCACATAAAAACTAGACAGAAGCATTCCAGGAAACTTCTGTATGATAAGTGCATTCAACTCACAGACTTGAACGTTCCTTTTGATAGAACTCTTTTGAAACACTCCTTTTGTAGAATTTGCAAGTGTTTATTTGGAGCGCTTTGAGGCCTCAGCTGGAAAAGGAAATATCTTCACGTAAGAACTAGACAGAAGCATTCTCAGAAACTTCTTTCCGATGAGTGCATTCAACACACAGACTTGAACCTTGCTTTTGAAAGAGCAGCTTTGAAACACTCTTTTCGTAGAATCTGCAAGTGGATATTTGGAGCGCTTTGAGGCCTATGCTGGGAAATGAAATCTCTTCACCTAAAAACTAGACAGAAGCATTCTGAGAAACTTCTGTGTGATGAGTGCATTCAACTCACAGACTTGAACGTTCCCTTTCATAGAACAGTTTTGAAATACTCCTTTTGTAGAATCTGCAAGTGTTTATTCGGAGCACCTTGAGGCCTATGTTGGAAAAGGAAATATCTTCACATAAAAACTAGAGAGAAGGATTCTCAGAAACTTCTTTGTGATGAGTTCATTCAACTCACAGTGTTGAACCTACCAATTGATAGAGAAGTTTGGAAACACTCTTTTTGTAGAATCTGCAAGGGGATATTTGGAGCCGTTTGAGGCCTATGCTGGAAAAGGAAATATCTTCACATAAAAACTGAACAGAAGCATTCTCAGAAACTTCTTTGTGTTGAGTGCATTCAACTCGCAGACTTGAACTTACCTATAGAAAGAGCAGTTTTGAAACACTCCTTTTGTAGAATCTGCAAGTGTTTATTTGGAGCACTTTGAGGCCTATGTTGGAAAAGGAAAGATCTCCATATAGAAACTAGACGGAAGCATTCTCAGAAACTTCTTTGTGATGAGTGCATTCAACTCACAGAATTGAAGCTTCCTTTCGAAAGAGCAGTTTGGAAACACTCTTCTTATAGAATCTGCAAGTGGATATTTGGAGCGCTTTGTGGCCTATGCTGGGAAATGAAATCTCTTCACCTAAAAACTAGACGGAAGCATTCTGAGAATCTTCTTTGTGATGAGTGCATTCAACTCACAGACTTCAACGTTCCTTTTGATAGAACAGTTTTGAAACACTCCTTTTGTAGAATCTGCAAGTGTTTATTCGGAGCACCTTGAGGCCTATGTTGGAAAAAGAAATACCTTCACATAAAAACTAGAGAGGATTCTCAGAAACTTCTTTGTGATGAGTTCATTCAACTCACAGAGTTGAACCTACCAATTGATAGAGAAGTTTGGAAACACTCTTTTTGTAGAATCTGCAAGTGGATATTTGGAGCCGTTTGAGGCCTATGCTGGAAAAGGAAATATCTTCACATAAAAACTGAACAGAAGCATTCTCAGAAACTTCTTTGTGTTGAGTGCATTCAACTCACAGACTTGAACTTACCTAAAGAAAGAGCAGTTTTGAAACACTCTTTTGGTAAAATCTGCAAGTGGTTATTTGGAGCACTTCGAGGCCTGTGCTGGGATATGGAATATCTTCACCTAAAAACTACAGAGAAGCATTCTCAGAAAGTTCTTCAGGATGCGTTCATTCAACTCACAGAGTTGAACCTTCCTTTTGATAGAAGAGTTTTGAAACACTCTTTTTGTAGAATCTGCAAGAGGATATTTGGAGCGTTTTGAGGCCTATGCTGGAAAAGGAAATATCTTCACATAAAAACTAGACAGAAGCATTCTCAGAAACTTCTGTGTGATGAGTGCATTCAACTCACAGACTTGAACGTTCTTCTCGAAAGAGCAGTTTTGAAACACTCCATTTGTAGAATCTGCAAGTGTTTATTTGGAGCCCTTTGAGGCCTATGTTGGAAAAGGAAATATCTTCACATAAAAACTAGACAGAAGCATTCTCAGAAACTCCTTTGTGATGAGTGCACTCTACTCACAGTGTTGAAGCTTGCTTTTGATAGAGCAGTTTTGAAACACTCTTTTGGTAGAATCTGCAAGTGGATACTTGGAGCGCTTTGAGGCCTATGCTGGAAAAGGAAATGTCTTCACATAAAAACTAGACAGAAGCATTCCAGGAAACTTCTGTATGATAAGTGCATTCAACTCACAGACTTGAACGTTCCTTTTGATAGAACTCTTTTGAAACACTCCTTTTGTAGAATTTGCAAGTGTTTATTTGGAGCGCTTTGAGGCCTCAGCTGGAAAAGGAAATATCTTCACGTAAGAACTAGACAGAAGCATTCTCAGAAACTTCTCTCCGATGAGTGCATTCAACACACAGACTTGAACCTTGCTTTTGAAAGAGCAGCTTTGAAACAATCTTTTCGTAGAATCTGCAAGTGGATATTTGGAGCGCTTTGAGGCCTATGCTGGGAAATGAAATCTCTTCACCTAAAAACTAGACAGAAGCATTCTGAGAAACTTCTGTGTGATGAGTGCATTCAACTCGCAGACTTGAACTTACCTATAGAAAGAGCAGTTTTGAAACACTCCTTTTGTAGAATCTGCAAGTGTTTATTTGGAGCACTTTGAGGCCTATGTTGGAAAAGGAAAGATCTTCATATAGAAACTAGACGGAAGCATTCTCAGAAACTTCTTTGTGATGAGTGCATTCAACTCACAGAATTGAAGCTTCCTTTCGAAAGAGCAGTTTGGAAACACTCTTCTTATAGAATCTGCAAGTGGATATTTGGAGCGCTTTGTGGCCTATGCTGGGAAATGAAATCTCTTCACCTAAAAACTAGACGGAAGCATTCTGAGAATCTTCTTTGTGATGAGTGCATTCAACTCACAGACTTCAACGTTCCTTTTGATAGAACAGTTTTGAAACACTCCTTTTGTAGAATCTGCAATTGTTTATTCGGAGCACCTTGAGGCCTATGTTGGAAAAGGAAATATCTTCACATAAAAACTAGAGAGAAGGATTCTCAGAAACTTCTTTGTGATGAGTTCATTCAACTCACAGAGTTGAACCCACCAATTGATAGAGAAGTTTGGAAACACTCTTTTTGTAGAATCTGCAAGTGGATATTTGGAGCCGTTTGAGGCCTATGCTGGAAAAGGAAATATCTTCACATAAAAACTGAACAGAAGCATTCTGAGAAACTTCTTTGTGTTGAGTGCATTCAACTCACAGACTTGAACTTACCTATAGAAAGAGCAGTTTTGAAACACTCTTTTGGTAAAATCTGCAAGTGGTTATTTGGAGCACTTCGAGGCCTGTGCTGGGATATGGAATATCTTCACCTAAAAACTACAGAGAAGCATTCTCAGAAAGTTCTTCACGATGCATTCATTCAACTCACAGAGTTGAACCTTCCTTTTGATGGACGAGTTTTGAAACACTCTTTTTGTAGAATCTGCAAGAGGATATTTGGAGCGTTTTGAGGCCTATGCTGGAAAAGGAAATATCTTCACATAAAAACTAGACAGAAGCATTCTCAGAAACTTCTGTGTGATGAGTGCATTCAACTCACAGACTTGAACGTTCCTCTCAAAAGAGCAGTTTTGAAACACTCCATTTGTAGAATCTGCAAGTGTTTATTTGGAGCCCTTTGAGGCCTATGTTGGAAAAGGAAATATCTTCACATAAAAACTAGACAGAAGCATTCTCAGAAACTCCTTTGTGATGAGTGCACTCTACTCACAGTGTTGAAGCTTGCTTTTGATAGAGCAGTTTTGAAACACTCTTTTGGTAGAATCTGCAAGTGGATACTTGGAGCGCTTTGAGGCCTATGCTGGAAAAGGAAATGTCTTCACATAAAAACTAGACAGAAGCATTCCAGGAAACTTCTGTATGATAAGTGCATTCAACTCACAGACTTGAACGTTCCTTTTGATAGAACTCTTTTGAAACACTCCTTTTGTAGAATTTGCAAGTGTTTATTTGGAGCGCTTTGAGGCCTCAGCTGGAAAAGGAAATATCTTCACGTAAGAACTAGACAGAAGCATTCTCAGAAACTTCTCTCCGATGAGTGCATTCAACACACAGACTTGAACCTTGCTTTTGAAAGAGCAGCTTTGAAACACTCTTTTCGTAGAATCTGCAAGTGGATATTTGGAGCGCTTTGAGGCCTATGCTGGGAAATGAAATCTCTTCACCTAAAAACTAGACAGAAGCATTCTGAGAAACTTCTGTGTGATGAGTGCATTCAACTCGCAGACTTGAACTTACCTATAGAAAGAGCAGTTTTGAAACACTCCTTTTGTAGAATCTGCAAGTGTTTATTTGGAGCACTTTGAGGCCTATGTTGGAAAAGGAAAGATCTTCATATAGAAACTAGACGGAAGCATTCTCAGAAACTTCTTTGTGATGAGTGCATTCAACTCACAGAATTGAAGCTTCCTTTCGAAAGAGCAGTTTGGAAACACTCTTCTTATAGAATCTGCAAGTGGATATTTGGAGCGCTTTGTGGCCTATGCTGGGAAATGAAATCTCTTCACCTAAAAACTAGACGGAAGCATTCTGAGAATCTTCTTTGTGATGAGTGCATTCAACTCACAGACTTCAACGTTCCTTTTGATAGAACAGTTTTGAAACACTCCTTTTGTAGAATCTGCAAGTGTTTATTCGGAGCACCTTGAGGCCTATGTTGGAAAAGGAAATATCTTCACATAAAAACTAGAGAGAAGGATTCTCAGAAACTTCTTTGTGATGAGTTCATTCAACTCACAGAGTTGAACCCACCAATTGATAGAGAAGTTTGGAAACACTCTTTTTGTAGAATCTGCAAGGGGATATTTGGAGCCGTTTGAGGCCTATGCTGGAAAAGGAAATATCTTCACATAAAAACTGAACAGAAGCATTCTGAGAAACTTCTTTGTGTTGAGTGCATTCAACTCACAGACTTGAACTTACCTACAGAAAGAGCAGTTTTGAAACACTCTTTTGGTAAAATCTGCAAGTGGTTATTTGGAGCACTTCGAGGCCTGTGCTGGGATATGGAATATCTTCACCTAAAAACTACAGAGAAGCATTCTTAGAAAGTTCTTCATGATGCATTCATTTAACTCACAGAGTGGAACCTTCCTTTTGATAGAACAGATTTGAAACACTCTTTTTGTAGAATCTGCAAGAAGATATTTGGAGTGTTTTGAGGCCTATGCTGGAAATGGAAATATCTTCACATAAAAACTAGACAGAAGCATTCTCAGAAACTTCTGTGTGATGAGTGCATTGAACTCACAGACTTGAACGTTCCTCTCAAAAGAGCAGTTTTGAAACACTCCTTTTGTAGAATCTGCAAGTGTTTATTTGGAGCTCTTTGAGGCCTATGTTGGATAAAGAAATATCTTCACATAAAAACTGGACAGAAGCATTCTCAGAAACTTCTTTGTGATGAGTGCATTCTACTCACAGTGTTGAAGCTTGCTTTTGATAGAGCAGTTTTGAAACACTCTTTTGGTAGAATCTGCAAGTGGATATTTGGAGCGCTTTGAGGCCTATGCTGGAAAAGGAAATGTCTTCACATAAAAACTAGACAGAAGCATTCCAGGAAACTTCTGTATGATAAGTGCATTCAACTCACAGACTTGAACGTTCCTTTTGATAGAACTCTTTTGAAACACTCCTTTTGTAGAATTTGCAAGTGTTTATTTGGAGCGCTTTGAGGCCTCAGCTGGAAAAGGAAATATCTTCACGTAAGAACTAGACAGAAGCATTCTCAGAAACTTCTTTCCGATGAGTGCATTCAACACACAGACTTGAACCTTGCTTTTGAAAGAGCAGCTTTGAAACACTCTTTTCGTAGAATCTGCAAGTGGATATTTGGAGCGCTTTGAGGCCTATGCTGGGAAATGAAATCTCTTCACCTAAAAACTAGACAGAAGCATTCTGAGAAACTTCTGTGTGATGAGTGCATTCAACTCACAGACTTGAACGTTCCCTTTGATAGAACAGTTTTGAAACACTCCTTTTGTAGAATCTGCAAGTGTTTATTCGGAGCACCTTGAGGCCTATGTTGGAAAAGGAAATATCTTCACATAAAAACTAGAGAGAAGGATTCTCAGAAACTTCTTTGTGATGAGTTCATTCAACTCACAGTGTTGAACCTACCAATTGATAGAGAAGTTTGGAAACACTCTTTTTGTAGAATCTGCAAGGGGATATTTGGAGCCGTTTGAGGCCTATGCTGGAAAAGGAAATATCTTCACATAAAAACTGAACAGAAGCATTCTCAGAAACTTCTTTGTGTTGAGTGCATTCAACTCGCAGACTTGAACTTACCTATAGAAAGAGCAGTTTTGAAACACTCCTTTTGTAGAATCTGCAAGTGTTTATTTGGAGCACTTTGAGGCCTATGTTGGAAAAGGAAAGATCTTCATATAGAAACTAGACGGAAGCATTCTCAGAAACTTCTTTGTGATGAGTGCATTCAACTCACAGAATTGAAACTTCCTTTCGAAAGAGCAGTTTGGAAACACTCTTCTTATAGAATCTGCAAGTGGATATTTGGAGCGCTTTGTGGCCTATGCTGGGAAATGAAATCTCTTCACCTAAAAACTAGACGGAAGCATTCTGAGAATCTTCTTTGTGATGAGTGCATTCAACTCACAGACTTCAACGTTCCTTTTGATAGAACAGTTTTGAAACACTCCTTTTGTAGAATCTGCAAGTGTTTATTCGGAGCACCTTGAGGCCAATGTTGGAAAAGGAAATACCTTCACATAAAAACTAGAGAGAAGGATTCTCAGAAACTTCTTTGTGATGAGTTCATTCAACTCACAGAGTTGAACCTACCAATTGATAGAGAAGTTTGGAAACACTCTTTTTGTAGAATCTGCAAGTGGATATTTGGAGCCGTTTGAGGCCTATGCTGGAAAAGGAAATATCTTCACATAAAAACTGAACAGAAGCATTCTCAGAAACTTCTTTGTGTTGAGTGCATTCAACTCACAGACTTGAACTTACCTATAGAAAGAGCAGTTTTGAAACACTCTTTTGGTAAAATCTGCAAGTGGTTATTTGGAGCACTTCGAGGCCTGTGCTGGGATATGGAATATCTTCACCTAAAAACTACAGAGAAGCATTCTCAGAAAGTTCTTCAGGATGCGTTCATTCAACTCACAGAGTTGAACCTTCCTTTTGATAGAAGAGTTTTGAAACACTCTTTTTGTAGAATCTGCAAGAGGATATTTGGAGCCTTTTGAGGCCTATGCTGGAAAAGGAAATATCTTCACATAAAAACTAGACAGAAGCATTCTCAGAAACTTCTGTGTGATGAGTGCATTCAACTCACAGACTTGAACGTTCCTCTCGAAAGAGCAGTTTTGAAACACTCCTTTTGTAGAATCTGCAAGTGTTTATTTGGAGCGCTTTGAGGCCTATGTTAGAAAAGGAAATATCTTCACATAAAAACTAGACAGAAGCATTCTCAGAAACTTCTTTGTGATGAGTGCACTCTACTCACAGTGTTGAAGCTTGCTTTTGATAGAGCAGTTTTGAAACACTCCTTTGGTAGAATCTGCAAGTGGATACTTGGAGCGCTTTGAGGCCTATGCTGGAAAAGAAAATGTCTTCACATAAAAACTAGACAGAAGCATTCCAGGAAACTTCTGTATGATAAGTGCATTCAACTCACAGACTTGAACGTTCCTTTTGATAGAACTCTTTTGAAACACTCCTTTTGTAGAATTTGCAAGTGTTTATTGGGAGCGCTTTGAGGCCTCAGCTGGAAAAGGAAATATCTTCACGTAAGAACTAGACAGAAGCATTCTCAGAAACTTCTTTCCGATGAGTGCATTCAACACACAGACTTGAACCTTGCTTTTGAAAGAGCAGCTTTGAAACACTCTTTTCGTAGAATCTGCAAGTGGATATTTGGAGCGCTTTGAGGCCTATGCTGGGAAATGAAATCTCTTCACCTAAAAACTAGACAGAAGCATTCTGAGAAACTTCTGTGTGATGAGTGCATTCAACTCACAGATTTGAACGTTCCCTTTGATAGAACAGTTTTGAAACACTCCTTTTGTAGAATCTGCAAGTGTTTATTCGGAGCACCTTGAGGCCTATGCTGGAAAAGGAAATATCTTCACATAAAAACTGAACAGAAGCATTCTGAGAAACTTCTTTGTGTTGAGTGCATTCAACTCACAGACTTGAACTTACCTACAGAAAGAGCAGTTTTGAAACACTCTTTTGGTAAAATCTGCAAGTGGTTATTTGGAGCACTTCGAGGCCTGTGCTGGGATATGGAATATCTTCACCTAAAAACTACAGAGAAGCATTCTTAGAAAGTTCTTCATGATGCATTCATTTAACTCACAGAGTGGAACCTTCCTTTTGATAGAACAGATTTGAAACACTCTTTTTGTAGAATCTGCAAGAAGATATTTGGAGTGTTTTGAGGCCTATGCTGGAAATGGAAATATCTTCACATAAAAACTAGACAGAAGCATTCTCAGAAACTTCTGTGTGATGAGTGAATTCAACTCACAGACTTGAACGTTCCTCTCAAAAGAGCAGTTTTGAAACACTCCTTTTGTAGAATCTGCAAGTGTTTATTTGGAGCTCTTTGAGGCCTATGTTGGAAAAAGAAATATCTTCACATAAAAACTGGACAGAAGCATTCTAAGAAACTTCTTTGTGATGAGTGCATTCTCCTCACAGTGTTGAAGCTTGCTTTTGATAGAGCAGTTTTGAAACACTCTTTTGGTAGAATCTGCAAGTGGATATTTGGAGCGCTTTGAGGCCTATGCTGGAAAAGGAAATGTCTTCACATAAAAACTAGACAGAAGCATTCCAGGAAACTTCTGTATGATAAGTGCATTCAACTCACAGACTTGAACGTTCCTTTTGATAGAACTCTTTTGAAACACTCCTTTTGTAGAATTTGCAAGTGTTTATTGGGAGCGCTTTGAGGCCTCAGCTGGAAAAGGAAATATCTTCACGTAAGAACTAGACAGAAGCATTCTCAGAAACTTCTTTCCGATGAGTGCATTCAACACACAGACTTGAACCTTGCTTTTGAAAGAGCCGCTTTGAAACACTCTTTTCGTAGAATCTGCAAGTGGATATTTGGAGCGCTTTGAGGCCTATGCTGGGAAATGAAATCTCTTCACCTAAAAACTAGACAGAAGCATTCTGAGAAACTTCTGTGTGATGAGTGCATTCAACCCACAGACTTGAACGTTCCCTTTGATAGAACAGTTTTGAAACACTCCTTTTGTAGAATCTGCAAGTGTTTATTCGGAGCACCTTGAGGCCTATGTTGGAAAAGGAAATATCTTCACATAAAAACTAGAGAGAAGGATTCTCAGAAACTTCTTTGTGATGAGTTCATTCAACTCACAGTGTTGAACCTACCAATTGATAGAGAAGTTTGGAAACACTCTTTTTGTAGAATCTGCAAGGGGATATTTGGAGGCGTTTGAGGCCTATGCTGGAAAAGGAAATATCTTCACATAAAAACTGAACAGAAGCATTCTCAGAAACTTCTTTGTGTTGAGTGCATTCAACTCGCAGACTTGAACTTACCTATAGAAAGAGCAGTTTTGAAACACTCCTTTTGTAGAATCTGCAAGTGTTTATTTGGAGCACTTTGAGGCCTATGTTGGAAAAGGAAAGATCTTCATATAGAAACTAGACGGAAGCATTCTCAGAAACTTTTTGGGCTGAGTGTATTCAACTCACAGAATTGAAGCTTCCTTTCGAAAGAGCAGTTTGGAAACACTCTTCTTATAGAATCTGCAAGTGGATATTTGGAGCGCTTTGTGGCCTATGCTGGGAAATGAAATCTCTTCACCTAAAAACTAGACGGAAGCATTCTGAGAATCTTCTTTGTGATGAGTGCATTCAACTCACAGACTTCAACGTTCCTTTTGATAGAACAGTTTTGAAACACTCCTTTTGTAGAATCTGCAAGTGTTTATTCGGAGCACCTTGAGGCCTATGTTGGAAAAGGAAATATCTTCACATAAAAACTAGAGAGAAGGATTCTCAGAAACTTCTTTGTGATGAGTTCATTCAACTCACAGAGTTGAACCTACCAATTGATAGAGAAGTTTGGAAACACTATTTTTGTAGAATGTGCAAGTGGATATTTGGAGCCGTTTGAGGCCTATTCTGGAAAAGGAAATATCTTCACAAAAAAACTGAACAGAAGCATTCTCAGAAACTTCTTTGTGTTGAGTGCATTCAACTCACAGACTTGAACTTACCTGTAGAAAGAGCAGTTTTGAAACACTCTTTTGGTAAAATCTGCAAGTGGTTATTTGGAGCACTTCGAGGCCTGTGCTGGGATATGGAATATCTTCACCTAAAAACTACAGAGAAGCATTCTCAGAAAGTTCTTCAGGACGCATTCATTCAACTCACAGAGTTGAACCTTCCTTTTGATAGAAGAGTTTTGAAACACTCTTTTTGTAGAATCTGCAAGAGGATATTTGGAGCGTTTTGAGGCCTATGCTGGAAAAGGAAATATCTTCACATAAAAACTAGACAGAAGCATTCTCAGAAACTTCTGTGTGATGAGTGCATTCAACTCACAGACTTGAACGTTCCTCTCGAAAGAGCAGTTTTGAAACACTCCTTTTGTAGAATCTGCAAGTGTTTATTTGGAGCGCTTTGAGGCCTATGTTGGAAAAGGAAATATCTTCACATAAAAACTAGACAGAAGCATTCTCAGAAACTTCTTTGTGATGAGTGTACTCTACTCACAGTGTTGAAGCTTGCTTTTGATAGAGCAGTTTTGTAACACTCTTTTGGTAAAATCTGCAAGTGGTTATTTGGAGCACGTCGAGGCCTGTGCTGGGATATGGAATATCTTCACCTAAAAACTACAGAGAAGCATTCTTAGAAAGTTCTTCATGATGCATTCATTTAACTCACCGAGTGGAACCTTCCTTTTGATAGAACAGATTTGAAACACTCTTTTTGGAGAATCTGCAAGAGGATATTTGGAGTATTTTGAGGCCTATGCTGGAAATGGAAATATCGTCACATAAAAACTAGACAGAAGCATTCTCAGAAACTTCTGTGTGATGAGTGCATTCAACTCACAGACTTGAACGTTCCTCTCAAAAGAGCAGTTTTGAAACACTCCTTTTGTAGAATCTGCAAGTGTTTATTTGGAGCGCTTTGAGGCCTATGTTGGAAAAAGAAATATCTTCACATAAAAACTGGACAGAAGCATTCTCAGAAACTTCTTTGTGATGAGTGCATTCCACTCACAGTGTTGAAGCTTGCTTTTGATAGAGCAGTTTTGAAACACTCTTTTGGTAGAATCTGCAAGTGGATATTTGGAGCGCTTTGAGGCCTATGCTGGAAAAGGAAATGTCTTCACATAAAAACTAGACAGAAGCATTCCAGGAAACTTCTGTATGATAAGTGCATTCAACTCACAGACTTGAACGTTCCTTTTGATAGAACTCTTTTGAAACACTCCTTTTGTAGAATTTGCAAGTGTTTATTTGGAGCGCTTTGAGGCCTCAGCTGGAAAAGGAAATATCTTCACGTAAGAAGTAGACAGAAGCATTCTCAGAAACTTCTTTCCGATGAGTGCACTCAACACACAGACTTGAACCTTGCTTTTGAAAGAGCAGCTTTGAAACACTCTTTTCGTAGAATCTGCAAGTGGATATTTGGAGCCCTTTGAGGCCTATGCTGGGAAATGAAATCTCTTCACCTAAAAACTAGACAGAAGCATTCTGAGAAACTTCTGTGTGATGAGTGCATTCAACTCACAGACTTGAACGTTCCCTTTGATAGAACAGTTTTGAAACACTCCTTTTGTAGAATCTGCAAGTGTTTATTCGGAGCACCTTGAGGCCTATGTTGGAAAAGGAAATATCTTCACATAAAAACTAGAGAGAAGGATTCTCAGAAACTTCTTTGTGATGAGTTCATTCAACTCACAGTGTTGAACCTACCAATTGATAGAGTAGTTTGGAAACACTCTTTTTGTAGAATCTGCAAGGGGATATTTGGAGCCGTTTGAGGCCTATGCTGGAAAAGGAAATATCTTCACATAAAAACTGAACAGAAGCATTCTCAGAAACTTCTTTGTGTTGAGTGCATTCAACTCGCAGACTTGAACTTACCTATAGAAAGAGCAGTTTTGAAACACTCCTTTTGTAGAATCTGCAAGTATTTATTTGGAGCACTTTGAGGCCTATGTTGGAAAAGGAATGATCTTCATATAGAAACTAGACGGAAGCATTCTCAGAAACTTCTTTGTGATGAGTGCATTCAACTCACAGAATTGAAGCTTCCTTTTGAAAGAGCAGTTTGGAAACACTCTTCTTATAGAATCTGCAAGTGGATATTTGGAGCGCTTTGTTGCCTATGCTGGGAAATGAAATCCCTTCACCTAAAAACTAGACGGAAGCATTCTGAGAACCTTCTTTGTGATGAGTGCATTCAACTCACAGACTTAAACGTTCCTTTTGATAGAACAGTTTTGAAACACTCCTTTTGTAGAATCTGCAAGTGTTTATTCGGAGCACCTTGTGGCCTATGTTGGAAAAGGAAATATCTTCACATAAAAACTAGAGAGTAGGATTCTCAGGAACTTCTTTGTGATGAGTTCATTCAACTCACAGAGTTGAACCTACCAATTGATAGAGAAGTTTGGAAACACTCTTTTTGTAGAATCTGCAAGTGGATATTTGGAGCCGTTTGAGGCCTATGCTGGAGAAGGAAATATCTTCACATAAAAACTGAACAGAAGCATTCTGAGAAACTTCTTTGTGTTGAGTGCATTCAACTCACAGACTTGAACTTACCTATAGAAAGAGCAGTTTTGAAACACTCTTTTGGGAAAATCTGCAAGTGGTTATTTGGAGCACTTCGAGGCCTGTGCTGGGATATGGAATACCTTCACCTAAAAACTACAGAGAAGCATTCTCAGAAAGTTCTTCAGGATGCATTCATTCAACTCACAGAGTTGAACCTTCCTTTTGATAGAAGAGTTTTGAAACACTCTTTTTGTAGAATCTGCAAGAGGATATTTGGAGCGTTTTGAGGCCTATGCTGGAAAAGGAAATATCTTCACATAAAAACTAGACAGAAGCATTCTCATAAACTTCTGTGTGATGAGTGCATTCAACTCACGGACTTGAACGTTCCTCTCGAAAGAGCAGTTTTGAAACACTCCTTTTGTAGAATCTGCAAGTGTTTATTTGGAGCGCTTTGAGGCCTATGTTGGAAAAGGAAATATCTTCACATAAAAACTAGACAGAAGCATTCTCAGAAACTTCTTTCGATGAGTGCACTCTACTCACAGTGTTGAAGCTTGCTTTTGATAGAGCAGTTTTGAAACACTCTTTTGGTAGAATCTGCAAGTGGATACTTGGAGCGCTTTGAGGCCTATGCTGGAAAAGGAAATGTCTTCACATAAAAACTAGACAGAAGCATTCCAGGAAACTTCTGTATGATAAGTGCATTCAACTCACAGACTTGAACGTTCCTTTTGATAGAACTCTTTTGAAACACTCCTTTTGTAGAATTTGCAAGTGTTTATTGGGAGCGCTTTGAGGCCTCAGCTGGAAAAGGAAATATCTTCACGTAAGAACTAGACAGAAGCATTCTCAGAAACTTCTTTCTGATGAGTGCATTCAACACACAGACTTGAACCTTGCTTTTGAAAGAGCAGCTTTGAAGCACTCTTTTCGTAGAATCTGCAAATGGATATTTGGAGCGCTTTGAGGCCTATGCTGGGAAACGAAATCTCTTCACCTAAAAACTAGACAGAAGCATTCTGAGAAACTTCTGCGTGATGAGTGCATTCAACTCACAGACTTGAACGTTCCCTTTGATAGAACAGTTTTGAAACACTCCTTTTGTAGAATCTGCAAGTGTTTATTCAGAGCACCTTGAGGCCTCTGCTGGAAAAGGAAATATCTTCACATAAAAACTGAACAGAAGCATTCTCAGAAACTTCTTTGTGTTGAGTGCATTCAACTCACAGACTTGAACTTACCTACAGAAAGAGCAGTTTTGAAACACTCTTTTGGTAAAATCTGCAAGTGGTTATTTGGAGCACTTCGAGGCCTGTGCTGGGATATGGAATATCCTCACCTAAAAACTACAGAGAAGCATTCTCAGAAAGTTCTTCAGGATGCATTCATTCAACTCACAGAGTTGAACCTTCCTTTTGATAGAAGAGTTTTGAAACACTCTTTTTGTAGAATCTGCAAGAGGATATTTGGAGCGTTTTGAGGCCTATGCTGGAAAAGGAAATATCTTCACATAAAAACTAGACAGAAGCATTCTCAGAAACTTCTGTGTGATGAGTGCATTCAACTCACAGACTTGAACGTTCCTCTTGAAAGAGCAGTTTTGAAACACTCCTTTTGTAGAATCTGCAAGTGTTTATTTGGAGCGCTTTGAGGCCTATGTTGGAAAAGGAAATATCTTCACATACAAACTAGACAGAAGCATTCTCAGAAACTTCTTTGTGATGAGTGCACTCTACTCACAGTGTTGCAGCTTGCTTTTGATAGAGCAGTTTTGAAACACTCTTTTGGTAGAATCTGCAAGTGGATACTTGGAGCGCTTTGAGGCCTATGCTGGAAAAGGAAATGTCTTCACATAAAAACTAGACAGAAGCATTCCAGGAAACTTCTGTATGATAAGTGCATTCAACTCACAGACTTGAACGTTCCTTTTGATAGAACTCTTTTGAAACACTCCTTTTGTAGAATTTGCAAGTGTTTATTGGGAGCGCTTTGAGGCCTCAGCTGGAAAAGGAAATATCTTCACGTAAGAACTAGACAGAAGCATTCTCAGAAACTTCTTTCCGATGAGTGCATTCAACACACAGACTTGAACCTTGCTTTTGAAAGAGCAGCTTTGAAACACTCTTTTCGTAGAATCTGCAAGTGGATATTTGGAGCGCTTTGAGGCCTATGCTGGGAAATGAAATCTCTTCACCTAAAAACTAGACAGAAGCATTCTGAGAAACTTCTGTGTGATGAGTGCATTCAACTCACAGACTTGAACGTTCCCTTTGATAGAACAGTTTTGAAACACTCCTTTTGTAGAATCTGCAAGTGTTTATTCGGAGCACCTTGAGGCCTATGCTGGAAAAGGAAATATCTTCACATAAAAACTGAACAGAAGCATTCTGAGAAACTTCTTTGTGTTGAGTGCATTCAACTCACAGACTTGAACTTACCTACAGAAAGAGCAGTTTTGAAACACTCTTTTGGTAAAATCTGCAAGTGGTTATTTGGAGCACTTCGAGGCCTGTGCTGGGATATGGAATATCTTCACCTAAAAACTACAGAGAAGCATTCTTAGAAAGTTCTTCATGATGCATTCATTTAACTCACAGAGTGGAACCTTCCTTTTGATAGAACAGATTTGAAACACTCTTTTTGTAGAATCTGCAAGAAGATATTTGGAGTGTTTTGAGGCCTATGCTGGAAATGGAAATATCGTCACATAAAAACTAGACAGAAGCATTCTCAGAAACTTCTGTGTGATGAGTGCATTCAACTCACAGACTTGAACGTTCCTCTCAAAAGAGCAGTTTTGAAACACTCCTTTTGTAGAATCTGCAAGTGTTTATTTGGAGCTCTTTGAGGCCTATGTTGGAAAAAGAAATATCTTCACATAAAAACTGGACAGAAGCATTCTCAGAAACTTCTTTGTGATGAGTGCATTCTACTCACAGTGTTGAAGCTTGCTTTTGATAGAGCAGTTTTGAAACACTCTTTTGGTAGAATCTGCAAGTGGATATTTGGAGCGCTTTGAGGCCTATGCTGGAAAAGGAAATGTCTTCACATAAAAACTAGACAGAAGCATTCCAGGAAACTTCTGTATGATAAGTGCATTCAACTCACAGACTTGAACGTTCCTTTTGATAGAACTCTTTTGAAACACTCCTTTTGTAGAATTTGCAAGTGTTTATTTGGAGCGCTTTGAGGCCTCAGCTGGAAAAGGAAATATCTTCACGTAAGAAGTAGACAGAAGCATTCTCAGAAACTTCTTTCCAATGAGTGCATTCAACACACAGACTTGAAACTTGCTTTTGAAAGAGCAGCTTTGAAACACTCTTTTTGTAGAATCTGCAAGTGGATATTTGGAGCGCTTTGAGGCCTATGCTGGGAAATGAAATCTCTTCACCTAAAAACTAGACAGAAGCATTCTGAGAAACTTCTGAGTGATGAGTGCATTCAACTCACAGACTTGAACGTTCCCTTTGATAGAACAGTTTTGAAACACTCCTTTTGTAGAATCTGCAAGTGTTTATTCGGAGCACCTTGAGGCCTATGTTGGAAAAGGAAATATCTTCACATAAAAACTAGAGAGAAGGATTCTCAGAAACTTCTTTGTGATGAGTTCATTCAACTCACAGTGTTGAAGCTACCAATTGATAGAGTAGTTTGGAAACACTCTTTTTGTAGAATCTGCAAGGGGATATTTGGAGCCGTTTGAGGCCTATGCTGGAAAAGGAAATATCTTCACATAAAAACTGAACAGAAGCATTCTCAGAAACTTCTTTGTGTTGAGTGCATTCAACTCGCAGACATGAACTTACCTATAGAAAGAGCAGTTTTGAAACACTCCTTTTGTAGAATCTGCAAGTGTTTATTTGGAGCACTTTGAGGCCTATGTTGGAAAAGGAAAGATCTTCATATAGAAACTAGACGGAAGCATTCTCAGAAACTTCTTTGTGATGAGTGCATTCAACTCACAGAATTGAAGCTTCCTTTCGAAAGAGCAGTTTGGAAACACTCTTCTTATAGAATCTGCAAGTGGATATTTGGAGCGCTTTGTGGCCTATGCTGGGAAATGAAATCCCTTCACCTAAAAACTAGACGGAAGCATTCTGAGAATCTTCTTTGTGATGAGTGCATTCAACTCACAGACTTCAACGTTCCTTTTGATAGAACAGTTTTGAAACACTCCTTTTGTAGAATCTGCAAGTGTTTATTCGGAGCACCTTGAGGCCTATGTTGGAAAAGGAAATATCTTCACATAAAAACTAGAGAGAAGGATTCTCAGAAACTTCTTTGTGATGAGTTCATTCAACTCACAGAGTTGAACCTACCAATTGATAGAGAAGTTTGGAAACACTCTTTTTGTAGAATCTGCAAGGGGATATTTGGAGCCGTTTGAGGCCTATGCTGGAAAAGGAAATGTCTTCACATAAAAACTGAACAGAAGCATTCTCAGAAACTTCTTTGTGTTGAGTGCATTCAACTCACAGACTTGAACTTACCTACAGAAAGAGCAGTTTTGAAACACTCTTTTGGTAAAATCTGCAAGTGGTTATTTGGAGCACTTCGAGGCCTGTGCTGGGATATGGAATATCCTCACCTAAAAACTACAGAGAAGCATTCTTAGAAAGTTCTTCATGATGCATTCATTTAACTCACAGAGTGGAACCTTCCTATTGATAGAACAGATTTGAAACACTCTTTTTGTAGAATCTGCAAGAAGATATTTGGAGTGTTTTGAGGCATATGCTGGAAATGCAAATATCGTCACATAAAAACTAGACAGAAGCATTCTCAGAAACTTCTGTGTGATGAGTGCATTCAACTCACAGACTTGAACGTTCCTCTCGAAAGAGCAGTTTGGAACACTCCTTTTGTAGAATCTGCAAGTGTTTATTTGGAGCTCTTTGAGGCCTATGTTGGAAAAAGAAATATCTTCACATAAAAACTGGACAGAAGCATTCTCAGAAACTTCTTTGTGATGAGTGCATTCTACTCACAGTGTTGAAGCTTGCTTTTGATAGAGCAGTTTTGAAACACTCTTTTGGTAGAATCTGCAAGTGGATATTTGGAGCGCTTTGAGGCCTATGCTGGAAAAGGAAATGTCTTCACAGAAAAACTAGACAGAAGCATTCCAGGAAACTTCTGTATGATAAGTGCATTCAACTCACAGACTTGAACGTTCCTTTTGATAGAACTCTTTTGAAACACTCCTTTTGTAGAATTTGCAAGTGTTTATTTGGAGCGCTTTGTGGCCTCAGCTGGAAAAGGAAATATCTTCACGTAAGAACTAGACAGAAGCATTCTCAGAAACTTCTTTCCGATGAGTGCATTCAACACACAGACTTGAACCTTGCTTTTGAAAGAGCAGCTTTGAAACACTCTTTTCGTAGAATCTGCAAGTGGATATTTGGAGCGCTTTGAGGCCTATGCTGGGAAATGAAATCTCTTCACCTAAAAACTAGACAGAAGCATTCTGAGAAACTTCTGAGTGATGAGTGCATTCAACTCACAGACTTGAACGTTCCCTTTGATAGAACAGTTTTGAAACACTCCTTTTGTAGAATCTGCAAGTGTTTATTCGGAGCACCTTGAGGTCTATGTTGGAAAAGGAACTATCTTCACATAAAAACTAGAGAGAAGGATTCCCAGAAACTTCTTTGCGATGAGTTCATTCAACTCACAGTGTTGAACCTACCAATTGATAGAGAAGTTTGGAAACACTCTTTTTGTAGAATCTGCAAGGGGATATTTGGAGCCGTTTGAGGCCTATGCTGGAAAAGGAAATATCTTCACATGAAAACTGAACAGAAGCATTCTCAGAAACTTCTTTGTGTTGAGTGCATTCAACTCGCAGACTTGAACTTACCTATAGAAAGAGCAGTTTTGAAACACTCCTTTTGTAGAATCTGCAAGTGTTTATTTGGAGCACTTTGAGGCCTATGTTGGAAAAGGAAAGATCTTCATATAGAAACTAGACGGAAGCATTCTCAGAAACTTCTTTGTGATGAGTGCATTCAACTCACAGAATTGAAGCTTCCTTTCGAAAGAGCAGTTTGGAAACACTCTTCTTATAGAATCTGCAAGTGGATATTTGGAGCGCTTTGTGGCCTATGCTGGGAAATGAAATCTCTTCACCTAAAAACTAGACGGAAGCATTCTGAGAATCTTCTTTGTGATGAGTGCATTCAACTCACAGACTTCAACGTTCCTTTTGATAGAACAGTTTTGAAACACTCCTTTTGTAGAATCTGCAAGTGTTTATTCGGAGCACCTTGAGGCCTATGTTGGAAAAGGAAATATCTTCACATAAAAACTAGAGAGAAGGATTCTCAGAAACTTCTTTGTGATGAGTTCATTCAACTCACAGAGTTGAACCTACCAATTGATAGAGAAGTTTGGAAACACTCTTTTTGTAGAATCTGCAAGGGGATATTTGGAGCCGTTTGAGGCCTATGCTGGAAAAGGAAATATCTTCACATAAAAACTGAACAGAAGCATTCTCAGAAACTTCTTTGTGTTGAGTGCATTCAACTCACAGACTTGAACTTACCTATAGAAAGAGCAGTTTTGAAACACTCTTTTGGTAAAATCTGCAAGTGGTTATTTGGAGCACTTCGAGGCCTGTGCTGGGATATGGAATATCCTCACCTAAAAACTACAGAGAAGCATTCTCAGAAAGTTCTTCAGGATGCATTCATTCAACTCACAGAGTTGAACCTTCCTTTTGATAGAAGAGTTTTGAAACACTCTTTTTGTAGAATCTGCAAGAGGATATTTGGAGCGCTTTGAGGCCTATGCTGGAAAAGGAAATATCTTCACATAAAAACTAGACAGAAGCATTCTCAGAAACTTCTGTGTGATGAGTGCATTCAACTCACAGACTTGAACGTTCCTCTCGAAAGAGCAGTTTTGAAACACTCCTTTTGTAGAATCTGCAAGTGTTTATTTGGAGCTCTTTGAGGCCTATGTTGGAAAAGGAAATATCTTCACATAAAAACTAGACAGAAGCATTCTCAGAAACTTCTTTGTGATGAGTGCACTCTACTCACAGTGTTGAAGCTTGCTTTTGGTAGAGCAGTTTTGAAACACTCTTTTGGTAGAATCTGCAAGTGGATAATTGGAGCGCTTTGAGGCCTATGCTGGAAAAGGAAATGTCTTCACATAAAAACTAGACAGAAGCATTCCAGGAAACTTCTGTATGATAAGTGCATTCAACTCACAGACTTGAACGTTCCTTTTGATAGAACTCTTTTGAAACACTCCTTTTGTAGAATTTGCAAGTGTTTATTGGGAGCGCTTTGAGGCCTCAGCTGGAAAAGGAAATATCTTCACGTAAGAACTAGACAGAAGCATTCTCAGAAACTTCTTTCCGATGAGTGCATTCAACACACAGACTTGAACCTTGCTTTTGAAAGAGCAGCTTTGAAACACTCTTTTCGTAGAATCTGCAAGTGGATATTTGGAGCGCTTTGAGGCCTATGCTGGGAAATGAAATCTCTTCACCTAAAAACTAGACAGAAGCATTCTGAGAAACTTCTGTGTGATGAGTGCATTCAACTCACAGACTTGAACGTTCCCTTTGATAGAACAGTTTTGAAACACTCCATTTGTAGAATCTGCAAGTGTTTATTCGGAGCACCTTGAGGCCTATGCTGGAAAAGGAAATATCTTCACATAAAAACTGAACAGAAGCATTCTGAGAAACTTCTTTGTGTTGAGTGCATTCAACTCACAGACTTGAACTTACCTACAGAAAGAGCAGTTTTGAAACACTCTTTTGGTAAAATCTGCAAGTGGTTATTTGGAGCACTTCGAGGCCTGTGCTGGGATATGGAATATCTTCACCTAAAAACTACAGAGAAGCATTCTTAGAAAGTTCTTCATGATGCATTCATTTAACTCACAGAGTGGAACCTTCCTTTTGATAGAACAGATTTGAAACACTCTTTTTGTAGAATCTGCAAGAAGATATTTGGAGTGTTTTGAGGCCTATGCTGGAAATGGAAATATCGTCACATAAAAACTAGACAGAAGCATTCTCAGAAACTTCTGTGTGATGAGTGCATTCAACTCACAGACTTGAACGTTCCTCTCAAAAGAGCAGTTTGGAACACTCCTTTTGTAGAATCTGCAAGTGTTTACTTGGAGCTCTTTGAGGCCTATGTTGGAAAAAGAAATATCTTCACATAAAAACTGGACAGAAGCATTCTCAGAAACTTCTTTGTGATGAGTGCATTCTACTCACAGTGTTGAAGCTTGCTTTTGATAGAGCAGTTTTGAAACACTCTTTTGGTAGAATCTGCAAGTGGATATTTGGAGCGCTTTGAGGCCTATGCTGGAAAAGGAAATGTCTTCACATAAAAACTAGACAGAAGCATTCCAGGAAACTTCTGTATGATAAGTGCATTCAACTCACAGACTTGAACGTTCCTTTTGATAGAACTCTTTTGAAACACTCCTTTTGTAGAATTTGCAAGTGTTTATTTGGAGCGCTTTGAGGCCTCAGCTGGAAAAGGAAATATCTTCACGTAAGAAGTAGACAGAAGCATTCTCAGAAACTTCTTTCCGATGAGTGCATTCAACACACAGACTTGAAACTTGCTTTTGAAAGAGCAGCTTTGAAACACTCTTTTCGTAGAATCTGCAAGTGGATATTTGGAGCGCTTTGAGGCCTATGCTGGGAAATGAAATCTCTTCACCTAAAAACTAGACAGAAGCATTCTGAGAAACTTCTGAGTGATGAGTGCATTCAACTCACAGACTTGAACGTTCCCTTTGATAGAACAGTTTTGAAACACTCCTTTTGTAGAATCTGCAAGTGTTTATTCGGAGCACCTTGAGGCCTATGTTGGAAAAGGAAATATCTTCACATAAAAACTAGAGAGAAGGATTCTCAGAAACTTCTTTGTGATGAGTTCATTCAACTCACAGTGTTGAACCTACCAATTGATAGAGAAGTTTGGAAACACTCTTTTTGTAGAATCTGCAAGGGGATATTTGGAGCCGTTTGAGGCCTATGCTGGAAAAGGAAATATCTTCACATAAAAACTGAACAGAAGCATTCTCAGAAACTTCTTTGTGTTGAGTGCATTCAACTCGCAGACTTGAACTTACCTATAGAAAGAGCAGTTTTGAAACACTCCTTTTGTAGAATCTGCAAGTGTTTATTTGGAGCACTTTGAGGCCTATGTTGGAAAAGGAAAGATCTTCATATAGAAACTAGACGGAAGCATTCTCAGAAACTTCTTTGTGATGAGTGCATTCAACTCACAGAATTGAAGCTTCCTTTCGAAAGAGCAGTTTGGAAACACTCTTCTTATAGAATCTGCAAGTGGATATTTGGAGCGCTTTGTGGCCTATGCTGGGAAATGAAATCTCTTCACCTAAAAACTAGACGGAAGCATTCTGAGAATCTTCTTTGTGATGAGTGCATTCAACTCACAGACTTCAACGTTCCTTTTGATAGAACAGTTTTGAAACACTCCTTTTGTAGAATCTGCAAGTGTTTATTCGGAGCACCTTGAGGCCTATGTTGGAAAAGGAAATATCTTCACATAAAAACTAGAGAGAAGGATTCTCAGAAACTTCTTTGTGATGAGTTCATTCAACTCACAGAGTTGAACCTACCAATTGATAGAGAAGTTTGGAAACACTCTTTTTGTGGAATCTGCAAGGGGATATTTGGAGCCGTTTGAGGCCTATGCTGGAAAAGGAAATATCTTCACATAAAAACTGAACAGAAGCATTCTCAGAAACTTCTTTGTGTTGAGTGCATTCAACTCACAGACTTGAACTTACCTATAGAAAGAGCAGTTTTGAAACACTCTTTTGGTAAAATCTGCAAGTGGTTATTTGGAGCACTTCGAGGCCTGTGCTGGGATATGGAATATCCTCACCTAAAAACTACAGAGAAGCATTCTCAGAAAGTTCTTCAGGATGCATTCATTCAACTCACAGAGTTGAACCTTCCTTTTGATAGAAGAGTTTTGAAACACTCTTTTTGTAGAATCTGCAAGAGGATATTTGGAGCGTTTTGAGGCCTATGCTGGAAAAGGAAATATCTTCACATAAAAACTAGACAGAAGCATTCTCAGAAACTTCTGTGTGATGAGTGCATTCAACTCACAGACTTGAACGTTCCTCTCGAAAGAGCAGTTTTGAAACACTCCTTTTGTAGAATCTGCAAGTGTTTATTTGGAGCGCTTTGAGGCCTATGTTGGAAAAGGAAATATCTTCACATAAAAACTAGACAGAAGCATTCTCAGAAACTTCTTTGTGATGAGTGCACTCTACTCACAGTGTTGCAGCTTGCTTTTGATAGAGCAGTTTTGAAACACTCTTTTGGTAGAATCTGCAAGTGGATACTTGGAGCGCTTTGAGGCCTATGCTGGAAAAGGAAATGTCTTCACATAAAAACTAGACAGAAGCATTCCAGGAAACTTCTGTATGATAAGTGCATTCAACTCACAGACTTGAACGTTCCTTTTGATAGAACTCTTTTGAAACACTCCTTTTGTAGAATTTGCAAGTGTTCATTTGGAGCACTTTGAGGCCTCAGCTGGAAAAGGAAATATCTTCACGTAAGAACTAGACAGAAGCATTCTCAGAAACTTCTTTCCGATGAGTGCATTCAACACACAGACTTGAACCTTGCTTTTGAAAGAGCAGCTTTGAAACACTCTTTTCGTAGAATCTGCAAGTGGATATTTGGAGCGCTTTGAGGCCTATGCTGGGAAATGAAATCTCTTCACCTAAAAACTAGACAGAAGCATTCTGAGAAACTTCTGTGTGATGAGTGCATTCAACTCACAGACTTGAACGTTCCCTTTGATAGAACAGTTTTGAAACACTCCTTTTGTAGAATCTGCAAGTGTTTATTCGGAGCACCTTAAGGCCTATGTTGGAAAAGGAAATATCTTCACATAAAAACTAGAGAGAAGGATTCTCAGAAACTTCTTTGTGATGAGTTCATTCAACTCACAGTGTTGAACCTACCAATTGATAGAGTAGTTTGGAAACACTCTTTTTGTAGAGTCTGCAAGGGGATATTTGGAGCCGTTTGAGGCCTATGCTGGAAAAGGAAATATCTTCACATAAAAACTGAACAGAAGCATTCTCAGAAACTTCTTTGTGTTGAGTGCATTCAACTCGCAGACTTGAACTTACCTATAGAAAGAGCAGTTTTGAAACACTCCTTTTGTAGAATCTGCAAGTGTTTATTTGGAGCACTTTGAGGCCTATGTTGGAAAAGGAAAGATCTTCATATAGAAGCTAGACGGAAGCATTCTCAGAAACTTCTTTGTGATGAGTGCATTCAACTCACAGAATTGAAGCTTCCTTTCGAAAGAGCAGTTTGGAAACACTCTTCTTATAGAATCTGCAAGTGGATATTTGGAGCGCTTTGTGGCCTATGCTGGGAAATGAAATCTCTTCACCTAAAAACTAGACGGAAGCATTCTGAGAATCTTCTTTGTGATGAGTGCATTCAACTCACAGACTTCAACGTTCCTTTTGATAGAACAGTTTTGAAACACTCCTTTTGTAGAATCTGCAAGTGTTTATTCGGAGCACCTTGAGGCCTATGTTGGAAAAGGAAATATCTTCACATAAAAACTAGAGAGAAGGATTGTCAGAAACTTCTTTGTGATGAGTTCATTCAACTCACAGAGTTGAACCTACCGATTGATAGAGAAGTTTGGAAACACTCTTTTTGTAGAATCTGCAAGTGGATATTTGGAGCCGTTTGAGGCCTATGCTGGAAAAGGAAATATCTTCACATAAAAACTGAACAGAAGCATTCTCAGAAACTTCTGTGTGTTGAGTGCATTCAACTCACAGACTTGAACTTACCTATAGAAAGAGCAGTTTTGAAACACTCTTTTGGTAAAATCTGCAAGTGGTTATTTGGAGCACTTCGAGGCCTGTGCTGGGATATGGAATATCCTCACCTAAAAACTACAGAGAAGCATTCTCAGAAAGTTCTTCAGGATGCGTTCATTCAACTCACAGAGTTGAACCTTCCTTTTGATAGAAGAGTTTTGAAACACTCTTTTTGTAGAATCTGCAAGAGAATATTTGGAGCGTTTTGAGGCCTATGCTGGAAAAGGAAATATCTTCACATAAAAACTAGACAGAAGCATTCTCAGAAACTTCTGTGTGATGAGTGCATTCAACTCACAGACTTGAACGTTCCTCTCGAAAGAGCAGTTTTGAAACACTCCTTTTGTAGAATCTGCAAGTGTTTATTTGGAGCGCTTTGAGGCCTATGTTGGAAAAGGAAATATCTTCACATAAAAACTAGACAGAAGCATTCTCAGAAACTTCTTTGTGATGAGTGCACTCTACTCACAGTGTTGAAGCTTGCTTTTGATAGAGCAGTTTTGAAACACTCTTTTGGTAGAATCTGCAAGTGGATACTTGGAGCGCTTTGAGGCCTATGCTGGAAAAGGAAATGTCTTCACATAAAAACTAGACAGAAGCATTCCAGGAAACTTCTGTATGATAAGTGCATTCAAATCACAGACTTGAACGTTCCTTTTGATAGAACTCTTTTGAAACACTCCTTTTGTAGAATTTGCAAGTGTTTATTGGGAGCGCTTTGAGGCCTCAGCTGGAAAAGGAAATATCTTCACGTAAGAACTAGACAGAAGCATTCTCAGAAACTTCTTTCCGATGAGTGCATTCAACACACAGACTTGAACCTTGCTTTTGAAAGAGCAGCTTTGAAACACTCTTTTCGTAGAATCTGCAAGTGGATATTTGGAGCGCTTTGAGGCCTATGCTGGGAAATGAAATCTCTTCACCTAAAAACTAGACAGAAGCATTCTGAGAAACTTCTGTGTGATGAGTGCATTCAACTCACAGACTTGAACGTTCCCTTTGATAGAACAGTTTTGAAACACTCCTTTTGTAGAATCTGCAAGTGTTTATTCAGAGCACCTTGAGGCCTCTGCTGGAAAAGGAAATATCTTCACATAAAAACTGAACAGAAGCATTCTGAGAAACTTCTTTGTGTTGAGTGCATTCAACTCACAGACTTGAACTTACCTACAGAAAGAGCAGTTTTGAAACACTCTTTTGGTAAAATCTGCAAGTGGTTATTTGGAGCACTTCGAGGCCTGTGCTGGGATATGGAATATCTTCACCTAAAAACTACAGAGAAGCATTCTTAGAAAGTTCTTCATGATGCATTCATTTAACTCACAGAGTGGAACCTTCCTTTTGATAGAACAGATTTGAAACACTCTTTTTGTAGAATCTGCAAGAAGATATTTGGAGTGTTTTGAGGCCTATGCTGGAAATGGAAATATCGTCACATAAAAACTAGACAGAAGCATTCTCAGAAACTTCTGTGTGATGAGTGCATTCAACTCACAGACTTGAACGTTCCTCTCCAAAGAGCAGTTTGGAACACTCCTTTTGTAGAATCTGCAAGTGTTTATTTGGAGCTCTTTGAGGCCTATGTTGGAAAAAGAAATATCTTCACATAAAAACTGTACAGAAGCATTCTCAGAAACTTCTTTGTGATGAGTGCATTCTACTCACAGTGTTGAAGCTTGCTTTTGATAGAGCAGTTTTGAAACACTCTTTTGGTAGAATCTGCAAGTGGATATTTGGAGCGCTTTGAGGCCTATGCTGGAAAAGGAAATGTCTTCACATAAAAACTAGACAGAAGCATTCCAGGAAACTTCTGTATGATAAGTGCATTCAACTCACAGACTTGAACGTTCCTTTTGATAGAACTCTTTTGAAACACTCCTTTTGTAGAATTTGCAAGTGTTTATTTGGAGCGCTTTGAGGCCTCAGCTGGAAAAGGAAATATCTTCACGTAAGAACTAGACAGAAGCATTCTCAGAAACTTCTTTCCGATGAGTGCATTCAACACACAGACTTGAACCTTGCTTTTGAAAGAGCAGCTTTGAAACACTCTTTTCGTAGAATCTGCAAGTGGATATTTGGAGCGCTTTGAGGCCTATGCTGGGAAATGAAATCTCTTCACCTAAAAACTAGACAGAAGCATTCTGAGAAACTTCTGTGTGATGAGTGCATTCAACTCACAGACTTGAACGTTCCCTTTGATAGAACAGTTTTGAAACACTCCTTTTGTAGAATCTGCAAGTGTTTATTCGGAGCACCTTGAGGCCTATGTTGGAAAAGGAAATATCTTCACATAAAAACTAGAGAGAAGGATTCTCAGAAACTTCTTTGTGATGAGTTCATTCAACTCACAGTGTTGAACCTACCAATTGATAGAGAAGTTTGGAAACACTCTTTTTGTAGAATCTGCAAGGGGATATTTGGAGCCGTTTGAGGCCTATGCTGGAAAAGGAAATATCTTCACATAAAAACTGAACAGAAGCATTCTCAGAAACTTCTTTGTGTTGAGTGCATTCAACTCGCAGACTTGAACTTACCTATAGAAAGAGCAGTTTTGAAACACTCCTTTTGTAGAATCTGCAAGTGTTTATTTGGAGCACTTTGAGGCCTATGTTGGAAAAGGAAAGATCTTCATATAGAAACTAGACGGAAGCATTCTCAGAAACTTCTTTGTGATGAGTGCATTCAACTCACAGAATTGAAGCTTCCTTTCGAAAGAGCAGTTTGGAAACACTCTTCTTATAGAATCTGCAAGTGGATATTTGGAGCGCTTTGTGGCCTATGCTGGGAAATGAAATCTCTTCACCTAAAAACTAGACGGAAGCATTCTGAGAATCTTCTTTGTGATGAGTGCATTCAACTCACAGACTTCAACGTTCCTTTTGATAGAACAGTTTTGAAACACTCCTTTTGTAGAATCTGCAAGTGTTTATTCGGAGCACCTTGAGGCCTATGTTGGAAAAGGAAATATCTTCACATAAAAACTAGAGAGAAGGATTCTCAGAAACTTCTTTGTGATGAGTTCATTCAACTCACAGAGTTGAACCTACCAATTGATAGAGAAGTTTGGAAACACTCTTTTTGTGGAATCTGCAAGGGGATATTTGGAGCCGTTTGAGGCCTATGCTGGAAAAGGAAATATCTTCACATAAAAACTGAACAGAAGCATTCTCAGAAACTTCTTTGTGTTGAGTGCATTCAACTCACAGACTTGAACTTACCTATAGAAAGAGCAGTTTTGAAACACTCTTTTGTTAAAATCTGCAAGTGGTTATTTGGAGCACTTCGAGGCCTGTGCTGGGATATGGAATATCCTCACCTAAAAACTACAGAGAAGCATTCTCAGAAAGTTCTTCAGGATGCATTCATTCAACTCACAGAGTTGAACCTTCCTTTTGATAGAAGAGTTTTGAAACACTCTTTTTGTAGAATCTGCAAGAGGATATTTGGAGCGTTTTGAGGCCTATGCTGGAAAAGGAAATATCTTCACATAAAAACTAGACAGAAGCATTCTCAGAAACTTCTGTGTGATGAGTGCATTCAACTCACAGACTTGAACGTTCCTCTCGAAAGAGCAGTTTTGAAACACTCCTTTTGTAGAATCTGCAAGTGTTTATTTGGAGCGCTTTGAGGCCTATGTTGGAAAAGGAAATATCTTCACATAAAAACTAGACAGAAGCATTCTCAGAAACTTCTTTGTGATGAGTGCACTCTACTCACAGTGTTGCAGCTTGCTTTTGATAGAGCAGTTTTGAAACACTCTTTTGGTAGAATCTGCAAGTGGATACTTGGAGCGCTTTGAGGCCTATGCTGGAAAAGGAAATGTCTTCACATAAAAACTAGACAGAAGCATTCCAGGAAACTTCTGTATGATAAGTGCATTCAACTCACAGACTTGAACGTTCCTTTTGATAGAACTCTTTTGAAACACTCCTTTTGTAGAATTTGCAAGTGTTCATTTGGAGCACTTTGAGGCCTCAGCTGGAAAAGGAAATATCTTCACGTAAGAACTAGACAGAAGCATTCTCAGAAACTTCTTTCCGATGAGTGCATTCAACACACAGACTTGAACCTTGCTTTTGAAAGAGCAGCGTTGAAACACTCTTTTCGTAGAATCTGCAAGTGGATATTTGGAGCGCTTTGAGGCCTATGCTGGGAAATGAAATCTCTTCACCTAAAAACTAGACAGAAGCATTCTGAGAAACTTCTGTGTGATGAGTGCATTCAACTCACAGACTTGAACGTTCCCTTTGATAGAACAGTTTTGAAACACTCCTTTTGTAGAATCTGCAAGTGTTTATTCGGAGCACCTTGAGGCCTATGTTGGAAAAGGAAATATCTTCACATAAAAACTAGAGAGAAGGATTCTCAGAAACTTCTTTGTGATGAGTTCATTCAACTCACAGTGTTGAACCTACCAATTGATAGAGTAGTTTGGAAACACTCTTTTTGTAGAGTCTGCAAGGGGATATTTGGAGCCGTTTGAGGCCTATGCTGGAAAAGGAAATATCTTCACATAAAAACTGAACAGAAGCATTCTCAGAAACTTCTTTGTGTTGAGTGCATTCAACTCGCAGACTTGAACTTACCTATAGAAAGAGCAGTTTTGAAACACTCCTTTTGTAGAATCTGCAAGTGTTTATTTGGAGCACTTTGAGGCCTATGTTGGAAAAGGAAAGATCTTCATATAGAAGCTAGACGGAAGCATTCTCAGAAACTTCTTTGTGATGAGTGCATTCAACTCACAGAATTGAAGCTTCCTTTCGAAAGAGCAGTTTGGAAACACTCTTCTTATAGAATCTGCAAGTGGATATTTGGAGCGCTTTGTGGCCTATGCTGGGAAATGAAATCTCTTCACCTAAAAACTAGACGGAAGCATTCTGAGAATCTTCTTTGTGATGAGTGCATTCAACTCACAGACTTCAACGTTCCTTTTGATAGAACAGTTTTGAAACACTCCTTTTGTAGAATCTGCAAGTGTTTATTCGGAGCACCTTGAGGCCTATGTTGGAAAAGGAAATATCTTCACATAAAAACTAGAGAGAAGGATTCTCAGAAACTTCTTTGTGATGAGTTCATTCAACTCACAGAGTTGAACCTACCGATTGATAGAGAAGTTTGGAAACACTCTTTTTGTAGAATCTGCAAGGGGATATTTGGAGCCGTTTGAGGCCTATGCTGGAAAAGGAAATATCTTCACATAAAAACTCAACAGAGGCATTCTCAGAAACTTCTGTGTGTTGAGTGCATTCAACTCACAGACTTGAACTTACCTATAGAAAGAGCAGTTTTGAAACACTCTTTTGGTAAAATCTGCAAGTGGTTATTTGGAGCACTTCGAGGCCTGTGCTGGGATATGGAATATCTTCACCTAAAAACTACAGAGAAGCATTCTCAGAAAGTTCTTCAGGATGCATTCATTCAACTCACAGAGTTGAACCTTCCTTTTGATAGAAGAGTTTTGAAACACTCTTTTTGTAGAATCTGCAAGAAGATATTTGGAGTGTTTTGAGGCCTATGCTGGAAATGGAAATATCGTCACATAAAAACTAGACAGAAGCATTCTCAGAAACTTCTGTGTGATGAGTGCATTCAACTCACAGACTTGAACGTTCCTCTCCAAAGAGCAGTTTGGAACACTCCTTTTGTAGAATCTGCAAGTGTTTATTTTTAGCTCTTTGAGGCCTATGTTGGAAAAAGAAATATCTTCACATAAAAACTGGACAGAAGCATTCTCAGAAACTTCTTTGTGATGAGTGCATTCTACTCACAGTGTTGAAGCTTGCTTTTGATAGAGCAGTTTTGAAACACTCTTTTGGTAGAATCTGCAAGTGGATATTTGGAGCGCTTTGAGGCCTATGCTGGAAAAGGAAATGTCTTCACATAAAAACTAGACAGAAGCATTCCAGGAAACTTCTGTATGATAAGTGCATTCAACTCACAGACTTGAACGTTCCTTTTGATAGAACTCTTTTGAAACACTCCTTTTGTAGAATTTGCAAGTGTTTATTTGGAGCGCTTTCAGGCCTCAGCTGGAAAAGGAAATATCTTCACGTAAGAACTAGACAGAAGCATTCTCAGAAACTTCTTTCCGATGAGTGCATTCAACACACAGACTTGAACCTTGCTTTTGAAAGAGCAGCTTTGAAACACTCTTTTCGTAGAATCTGCAAGTGGATATTTGGAGCGCTTTGAGGCCTATGCTGGGAAATGAAATCTCTTCACCTAAAAACTAGACAGAAGCATTCTGAGAAACTTCTGTGTGATGAGTGCATTCAACTCACAGACGTGAACGTTCCCTTTGATAGAACAGTTTTGAAACACTCCTTTTGTAGAATCTGCAAGTGTTTATTCGGAGCACCTTGAGGCCTATGTTGGAAAAGGAAATATCTTCACATAAAAACTAGAGAGAAGGATTCTCAGAAACTTCTTTGTGATGAGTTCATTCAACTCACAGTGTTGAACCTACCAATTGATAGAGAAGTTTGGAAACACTCTTTTTGTAGAATCTGCAAGGGGATATTTGGAGCCGTTTGAGGCCTATGCTGGAAAAGGAAATATCTTCACATAAAAACTGAACAGAAGCATTCTCAGAAACTTCTTTGTGTTGAGTGCATTCAACTCGCAGACTTGAACTTACCTATAGAAAGAGCAGTTTTGAAACACTCCTTTTGTAGAATCTGCAAGTGTTTATTTGGAGCACTTTGAGGCCTATGTTGGAAAAGGAAAGATCTTCATATAGAAACTAGACGGAAGCATTCTCAGAAACTTCTTTGTGATGAGTGCATTCAACTCACAGAATTGAAGCTTCCTTTCGAAAGAGCAGTTTGGAAACACTCTTCTTATAGAATCTGCAAGTGGATATTTGGAGCGCTTTGTGGCCTATGCTGGGAAATGAAATCTCTTCACCTAAAAACTAGACGGAAGCATTCTGAGAATCTTCTTTGTGATGAGTGCATTCAACTCACAGACTTCAACGTTCCTTTTGATAGAACAGTTTTGAAACACTCCTTTTGTAGAATCTGCAAGTGTTTATTCGGAGCACCTTGAGGCCTATGTTGGAAAAGGAAATATCTTCACATAAAAACTAGAGAGAAGGATTCTCAGAAACTTCTTTGTGATGAGTTCATTCAACTCACAGAGTTGAACCTACCAATTGATAGAGAAGTTTGGAAACACTCTTTTTGTAGAATCTGCAAGGGGATATTTGGAGCCGTTTGAGGCCTATGCTGGAAAAGGAAATATCTTCACATAAAAACTAGACAGAAGCATTCCAGGAAACTTCTGTATGATAAGTGCATTCAACTCACAGACTTGAACGTTCCTTTTGATAGAACTCTTTTGAAACACTCCTTTTGTAGAATTTGCAAGTGTTTATTGGGAGCGCTTTGAGGCCTCAGCTGGAAAAGGAAATATCTTCACGTAAGAACTAGACAGAAGCATTCTCAGAAACTTCTTTCCAATGAGTGCATTCAACACACAGACTTGAACCTTGCTTTTGAAAGAGCAGCTTTGAAACACTCTTTTCGTAGAATCTGCAAGTGGATATTTGGAGCGCTTTGAGGCCTATGCTGGGAAATGAAATCTCTTCACCTAAAAACTAGACAGAAGCATTCTGAGAAACTTCTGTGTGATGAGTGCATTCAACTCACAGACTTGAACGTTCCCTTTGATAGAACAGTTTTGAAACACTCCTTTTGTAGAATCTGCAAGTGTTTATTCGGAGCACCTTGAGGCCTATGTTGGAAAAGGAAATATCTTCACATAAAAACTAGAGAGAAGGATTCTCAGAAACTTCTTTGTGATGAGTTCATTCAACTCACAGTGTTGAACCTACCAATTGATAGAGAAGTTTGGAAACACTCTTTTTGTAGAATCTGCAAGGGGATATTTGGAGCCGTTTGAGGCCTATGCTGGAAAAGGAAATATCTTCACATAAAAACTGAACAGAAGCATTCTCAGAAACTTCTTTGTGTTGAGTGCATTCAACTCGCAGACTTGAACTTACCTATAGAAAGAGCAGTTTTGAAACACTCCTTTTGTAGAATCTGCAAGTGTTTATTTGGAGCACTTTGAGGCCTATGTTGGAAAAGGAAAGATCTTCATATAGAAACTAGACGGAAGCATTCTCAGAAACTTCTTTGTGATGAGTGCATTCAACTCACAGAATTGAAGCTTCCTTTCGAAAGAGCAGTTTGGAAACACTCTTCTTATAGAATCTGCAAGTGGATATTTGGAGCGCTTTGTGGCCTATGCTGGGAAATGAAATCTCTTCACCTAAAAACTAGACGGAAGCATTCTGAGAATCTTCTTTGTGATGAGTGCATTCAACTCACAGACTTCAACGTTCCTTTTGATAGAACAGTTTTGAAACACTCCTTTTGTAGAATCTGCAAGTGTTTATTCGGAGCACCTTGAGGCCTATGTTGGAAAAGGAAATACCTTCACATAAAAACTAGAGAGAAGGATTCTCAGAAACTTCTTTGTGATGAGTTCATTCAACTCACAGAGTTGAACCTACCAATTGATAGAGAAGTTTGGAAACACTCTTTTTGTAGAATCTGCAAGTGGATATTTGGAGCCGTTTGAGGCCTATGCTGGAAAAGGAAATATCTTCACATAAAAACTGAACAGAAGCATTCTCAGAAACTTCTTTGTGTTGAGTGCATTCAACTCACAGACTTGAACTTACCTATAGAAAGAGCAGTTTTGAAACACTCTTTTGGTAAAATCTGCAAGTGGTTATTTGGAGCACTTCGAGGCCTGTGCTGGGATATGGAATATCTTCACCTAAAAACTACAGAGAAGCATTCTCAGAAAGTTCTTCAGGATGCATTCATTCAACTCACAGAGTTGAACCTTCCTTTTGATAGAAGAGTTTTGAAACACTCTTTTTGTAGAATCTGCAAGAGGATATTTGGAGCGTTTTGAGGCCTATGCTGGAAAAGGAAATATCTTCACATAAAAACTAGACAGAAGCATTCTCAGAAACTTCTGTGTGATGAGTGCACTCTACTCACAGTGTTGAAGCTTGCTTTTGATAGAGCAGTTTTGAAACACTCTTTTGGTAGAATCTGCAGGTGGATACTTGGAGCGCTTTGAGGCCTATGCTGGAAAAGGAAATGTCTTCACATAAAAACTAGACAGAAGCATTCCAGGAAACTTCTGTATGATAAGTGCATTCAACTCACAGACTTGAACGTTCCTTTTGATAGAACTCTTTTGAAACACTCCTTTTGTAGAATTTGCAAGTGTTTATTGGGAGCGCTTTGAGGCCTCAGCTGGAAAAGGAAATATCTTCACGTAAGAACTAGACAGAAGCATTCTCAGAAACTTCTTTCCGATGAGTGCATTCAACACACAGACTTGAACCTTGCTTTTGAAAGAGCAGCTTTGAAACACTCTTTTCGTAGAATCTGCAAGTGGATATTTGGAGCGCTTTGAGGCCTATGCTCGGAAATGAAATCTCTTCACCTAAAAACTAGACAGAAGCATTCTGAGAAACTTCTGTGTGATGAGTGCATTCAACTCACAGACTTGAACGTTCCCTTTGATAGAACAGTTTTGAAACACTCCTTTTGTAGAATCTGCAAGTGTTTATTCGGAGCACCTTGAGGCCTATGCTGGAAAAGGAAATATCTTCACATAAAAACTGAACAGAAGCATTCTCAGAAACTTCTTTGTGTTGAGTGCATTCAACTCACAGACTTGAACTTACCTACAGAAAGAGCAGTTTTGAAACACTCTTTTGGTAAAATCTGCAAGTGGTTATTTGGAGCACTTCGAGGCCTGTGCTGGGATATGGAATATCTTCACCTAAAAACTACAGAGAAGCATTCTTAGAAAGTTCTACATGATGCATTCATTTAACTCACAGAGTGGAACCTTCCTTTTGATAAAGCAGATTTGAAACACTCTTTTTGTAGAATCTGCAAGAAGATATTTGGAGTGTTTTGAGGCCTATGCTGGAAATGGAAATATCTTCACGTAAAAACTAGACAGAAGCATTCTCAGAAACTTCTGTGTGATGAGTGCATTCAACTCACAGACTTGAACGTTCCTCTCAAAAGAGCAGTTTTGAAACACTCCTTTTGTAGAATCTGCAAGTGTTTATTCGGAGCACCTTGAGGCCTATGTTGGAAAAGGAAATATCTTCACATAAAAACTAGAGAGAAGGATTCTCAGAAACTTCTTTGTGATGAGTTCATTCAACTCACAGTGTTGAACCTACCAATTGATAGAGAAGTTTGGAAACACTCTTTTTGTAGAATCTGCAAGGGGATATTTGGAGACGTTTGAGGCCTATGCTGGAAAAGGAAATATCTTCACATAAAAACTGAACAGAAGCATTCTCAGAAATTTCATTGTGATGAGTGCATTCAACTCACAGACTTCAACGTTCCTTTTGATAGAACAGTTTTGAAACACTCCTTTTGTAGAATCTGCAAGTGTTTATTCGGAGCACCTTGAGGCCTATGTTGGAAAAGGAAATATCTTCACATAAAAACTAGAGAGAAGGATTCTCAGAAACTTCTTTGTGATGAGTTCATTCAACTCACAGTGTAGAACCTACCAATTGATAGAGAAGTTTGGAAACACTCTTTTTGTAGAATCTGCAAGGGGATATTTGGAGCCGTTTGAGGCCTATGCTGGAAAAGGAAATATCTTCACATAAAAACTGAACAGAAGCATTCTCAGAAACTTCTTTGTGTTGAGTGCATTCAACTCGCAGACTTGAACTTACCTATAGAAAGAGCAGTTTTGAAACACTCCTTTTGTAGAATCTGCAAGTGTTTATTTGGAGCACTTTGAGACCTATGTTGGAAAAGGAAAGATCTTCATATAGAAACTAGACGGAAGCATTCTCAGAAACTTCTTTGTGATGAGTGCATTCAACTCACAGAATTGAAGCTTGCTTTCGAAAGAGCAGTTTGGAAACACTCTTCTTATAGAATCTGCAAGTGGATATTTGGAGCGCTTTGTGGCCTATGCTGGGAAATGAAATCTCTTCACCTAAAAACTAGACGGAAGCATTCTGAGAATCTTCTTTGTGATGAGTGCATTCAACTCACAGACTTCAACGTTCCTTTTGATAGAACAGTTTTGAAACACTCCTTTTGTAGAATCTGCAAGTGTTTATTCGGAGCACCTTGAGGCCTATGTTGGAAAAGGAAATATCTTCACATAAAAACTAGAGAGAAGGATTCTCAGAAACTTCTTTGTGATGAGTTCATTCAACTCACAGAGTTGAACCTACCAATTGATAGAGAAGTTTGGAAACACTCTTTTTGTAGAATCTGCAAGGGGATATTTGGAGCCGTTTGAGGCCTATGCTGGAAAAGGAAATATCTTCACATAAAAACTCAACAGAGGCATTCTCAGAAACTTCTTTGTGTTGAGTACATTCAACTCACAGACTTGAACTTACCTATAGAAAGAGCAGTTTTGAAACACTCTTTTGGTAAAATCTGCAAGTGGTTATTTGGAGCACTTCGAGGCCTGTGTTGGGATATGGAATATCCTCACCTAAAAACTACAGAGAAGCATTCTCAGAAAGTTCTTCAGGATGCATTCATTCAACTCACAGAGTTGAACCTTCCTTTTGATAGAAGAGTTTTGAAACACTCTTTTTGTAGAATCTGCAAGAGGATATTTGGAGCGTTTTGAGGCCTATGCTGGAAAAGGAAATATCTTCACATAAAAACTAGACAGAAGCATTCTCAGAAACTTCTGTGTGATGAGTGCATTCAACTCACAGACTTGAACGTTCCTCTCGAAAGAGCAGTTTTGAAACACTCCTTTTGTAGAATCTGCAAGTGTTTATTTGGAGCGCTTTGAGGCCTATGTTGGAAAAGGAAATATCTTCACATAAAAACTAGACAGAAGCATTCTCAGAAACTTCTTTGTGATGAGTGCACTCTACTCACAGTGTTGCAGCTTGCTTTTGATAGAGCAGTTTTGAAACACTCTTTTGGTAGAATCTGCAAGTGGATACTTGGAGCGCTTTGAGGCCTATGCTGGAAAAGGAAATGTCTTCACAGAAAAACTAGACAGAAGCATTCCAGGAAACTTCTGTATGATAAGTGCATTCAACTCACAGACTTGAACGTTCCTTTTGATAGAACTCTTTTGAAACACTCCTTTTGTAGAATTTGCAAGTGTTTATTGGGAGCGCTTTGAGGCCTCAGCTGGAAAAGGAAATATCTTCACGTAAGAACTAGACAGAAGCATTCTCAGAAACTTCTTTCTGATGAGTGCATTCAACACACAGACTTGAACCTTGCTTTTGAAAGAGCAGCTTTGAAACACTCTTTTCGTAGAATCTGCAAGTGGATATTTGGAGCGCTTTGAGGCCTATGCTGGGAAATGAAATCTCTTCACCTAAAAACTAGACAGAAGCATTCTGAGAAACTTCTGTGTGATGAGTGCATTCAACTCACAGACTTGAACGTTCCCTTTGATAGAACAGTTTTGAAACACTCCTTTTGTAGAATCTGCAAGTGTTTATTCGGAGCACCTTGAGGCCTATGCTGGAAAAGGAAATATCTTCACATAAAAACTGAACAGAAGCATTCTGAGAAACTTCTTTGTGTTGAGTGCATTCAACTCACAGACTTGAACTTACCTACAGAAAGAGCAGTTTTGAAACACTCTTTTGGTAAAATCTGCAACTGGTTATTTGGAGCACTTCGAGGCCTGTGCTGGGATATGGAATATCTTCACCTAAAAACTACAGAGAAGCATTCTTAGAAAGTTCTTCATGATGCATTCATTTAACTCACAGAGTGGAACCTTCCTTTTGATAGAACAGATTTGAAACACTCTTTTTGTAGAATCTGCAAGAGGATATTTGGAGTGTTTTGAGGCCTATGCTGGAAATGGAAATATCGTCACATAAAAACTAGACAGAAGCATTCTCAGAAACTTCTGTGTGATGAGTGCATTCAACTCACAGACTTGAACGTTCCTCTCAAAAGACCAGTTTTGAAACACTCCTTTTGTAGAATCTGCAAGTGTTTATTTGGAGCGCTTTGAGGCCTATGTTGGAAAAAGAAATATCTTCACATAAAAACTGGACAGAAGCATTCTCAGAAACTTCTTTGTGATGAGTGCATTCTACTCACAGTGTTGAAGCTTGCTTTTGATAGAGCAGTTTTGAAACACTCTTTTGGTAGAATCTGCAAGTGGATATTTGGAGCGCTTTGAGGCCTATGCTGGAAAAGGAAATGTCTTCACATAAAAACTAGACAGAAGCATTCCAGGAAACTTCTGTATGATAAGTGCATTCAACTCACAGACTTGAACGTTCCTTTTGATAGAACTCTTTTGAAACACTCCTTTTGTAGAATTTGCAAGTGTTTATTTGGAGCGCTTTGAGGCCTCAGCTGGAAAAGGAAATATCTTCACGTAAGAACTAGACAGAAGCATTCTCAGAAACTTCTTTCTGATGAGTGCATTCAACACACAGACTTGAACCTTGCTTTTGAAAGAGCAGCTTTGAAACACTCTTTTCGTAGAATCTGCAAGTGGATATTTGGAGCGCTTTGAGGCCTATGCTGGGAAATGAAATCTCTTCACCTAAAAACTAGACAGAAGCATTCTGAGAAACTTCTGAGTGATGAGTGCATTCAACTCACAGACTTGAACGTTCCCTTTGATAGAACAGTTTTGAAACACTCCTTTTGTAGAATCTGCAAGTGTTTATTCGGAGCACCTTGAGGCCTATGTTAGAAAAGGAAATATCTTCACATAAAAACTAGAGAGAAGGATTCTCAGAAACTTCTTTGTGATGAGTTCATTCAACTCACAGTGTTGAACCTACCAATTGATAGAGTAGTTTGGAAACACTCTTTTTGTAGAATCTGCAAGGGGATATTTGGAGCCGTTTGAGGCCTATGCTGGAAAAGGAAATATCTTCACATAAAAACTGAACAGAAGCATTCTCAGAAACTTCTTTGTGTTGAGTGCATTCAACTCGCAGACTTGAACTTACCTATAGAAAGAGCAGTTTTGAAACACTCCTTTTGTAGAATCTGCAAGTGTTTATTTGGAGCACTTTGAGACCTATGTTGGAAAAGGAAAGATCTTCATATAGAAACTAGACGGAAGCATTCTCAGAAACTTCTTTGTGATGAGTGCATTCAACTCACAGAATTGAAGCTTCCTTTCGAAAGAGCAGTTTGGAAACACTCTTCTTATAGAATCTGCAAGTGGATATTTGGAGCGCTTTGTGGCCTATGCTGGGAAATGAAATCTCTTCACCTAAAAACTAGACGGAAGCATTCTGAGAATCTTCTTTGTGATGAGTGCATTCAACTCACAGACTTCAACGTTCCTTTTGATAGAACAGTTTTGAAACACTCCTTTTGTAGAATCTGCAAGTGTTTATTCGGAGCACCTTGAGGCCTATGTTGGAAAAGGAAATATCTTCACATAAAAACTAGAGAGAAGGATTCTCAGAATCTTCTTTGTGATGAGTGAATTCAACTCACAGACTTCAACGTTCCTTTTGATAGAACAGTTTTGAAACACTCCTTTTGTAGAATCTGCAAGTCTTTATTCAGAGCACCTTGAGGCCTCTGCTGGAAAAGGAAATATCTTCACATAAAAACTGAACAGAAGCATTCTCAGAAACTTCTTTGTGTTGAGTGCATTCAACTGACAGACTTGAACTTACCTACAGAAAGAGCAGTTTTGAAACACTCTTTTGGTAAAATCTGCAAGTGGTTATTTGGAGCACTTCGAGGCCTGTGCTGGGATATGGAATATCCTCACCTAAAAACTACAGAGAAGCATTCTCAGAAAGTTCTTCAGGATGCATTCATTCAACTCACAGAGTTGAACCTTCCTTTTGATAGAAGAGTTTTGAAACACTCTTTTTGTAGAATCTGCAAGAGGATATTTGGAGCGTTTTGAGGCCTATGCTGGAAAAGGAAATATCTTCACATAAAAACTAGACAGAAGCATTCTCAGAAACTTCTGTGTGATGAGTGCATTCAACTCACAGACTTGAACGTTCCTCTCGAAAGAGCAGTTTTGAAACACTCCTTTTGTAGAATCTGCAAGTGTTTATTTGGAGCGCTTTGAGGCCTATGTTGGAAAAGGAAATATCTTCACATAAAAACTAGACAGAAGCATTCTCAGAAACTTCTTTGTGATGAGTGCACTCTACTCACAGTGTTGCAGCTTGCTTTTATAGAGCAGTTTTGAAACACTCTTTTGGTAGAATCTGCAAGTGGATACTTGGAGCGCTTTGAGGCCTATGCTGGAAAAGGAAATGTCTTCACATAAAAACTAGACAGAAGCATTCCAGGAAACTTCTGTATGATAAGTGCATTCAACTCACAGACTTGAACGTTCCTTTTGATAGAACTCTTTTGAAACACTCCTTTTGTAGAATTTGCAAGTGTTTATTGGGAGCGCTTTGAGGCCTCAGCTGGAAAAGGAAATATCTTCACGTAAGAACTAGACAGAAGCATTCTCAGAAACTTCTTTCTGATGAGTGCATTCAACACACAGACTTGAACCTTGCTTTTGAAAGAGCAGCTTTGAAACACTCTTTTCGTAGAATCTGCAAGTGGATATTTGGAGCGCTTTGAGGCCTATGCTGGGAAATGAAATCTCTTCACCTAAAAACTAGACAGAAGCATTCTGAGAAACTTCTGTGTGATGAGTGCATTCAACTCACAGACTTGAACGTTCCCTTTGATAGAACAGTTTTGAAACACTCCTTTTGTAGAATCTGCAAGTGTTTATTCGGAGCACCTTGAGGCCTATGCTGGAAAAGGAAATATCTTCACATAAAAACTGAACAGAAGCATTCTGAGAAACTTCTTTGTGTTGAGTGCATTCAACTCACAGACTTGAACTTACCTACAGAAAGAGCAGTTTTGAAACACTCTTTTGGTAAAATCTGCAAGTGGTTATTTGGAGCACTTCGAGGCCTGTGCTGGGATATGGAATATCTTCACCTGAAAACTACAGAGAAGCATTCTTAGAAAGTTCTTCATGATGCATTCATTTAACTCACCGAGTGGAACCTTCCTTTTGATAGAACAGTTTTGAAACACTCTTTTTGTAGAATCTGCAAGAGGATATTTGGAGTATTTTGAGGCCTATGCTGGAAATGGAAATATCGTCACATAAAAACTAGACAGAAGCATTCTCAGAAACTTCTGTGTGATGAGTGCATTCAACTCACAGACTTGAACGTTCCTCTCAAAAGAGCAGTTTTGAAACACTCCTTTTGTAGAATCTGCAAGTGTTTATTTGGAGCGCTTTGAGGCCTATGTTGGAAAAAGAAATATCTTCACATAAAAACTGGACAGAAGCATTCTCAGAAACTTCTTTGTGATGAGTGCATTCCACTCACAGTGTTGAAGCTTGCTTTTGATAGAGCAGTTTTGAAACACTCTTTTGGTAGAATCTGCAAGTGGATATTTGGAGCGCTTTGAGGCCTATGCTGGAAAAGGAAATGTCTTCACATAAAAACTAGACAGAAGCATTCCAGGAAACTTCTGTATGATAAGTGCATTCAACTCACAGACTTGAACGTTCCTTTTGATAGAACTCTTTTGAAACACTCCTTTTGTAGAATTGGCAAGTGTTTATTGGGAGCGCTTTGAGGCCTCAGCTGGAAAAGGAAATATCTTCACGTAAGAAGTAGACAGAAGCATTCTCAGAAACTTCTTTCCGATGAGTGCACTCAACACACAGACTTGAACCTTGCTTTTGAAAGAGCAGCTTTGAAACACTCTTTTCGTAGAATCTGCAAGTGGATATTTGGAGCCCTTTGAGGCCTATGCTGGGAAATGAAATCTCTTCACCTAAAAACTAGACAGAAGCATTCTGAGAAACTTCTGTGTGATGAGTGCATTCAACTCACAGACTTGAACGTTCCCTTTGATAGAACAGTTTTGAAACACTCCTTTTGTAGAATCTGCAAGTGTTTATTCGGAGCACCTTGAGGCCTATGTTGGAAAAGGAAATATCTTCACATAAAAACTAGAGAGAAGGATTCTCAGAAACTTCTTTGTGATGAGTTCATTCAACTCACAGTGTTGAACCTGCCAATTGATAGAGTAGTTTGGAAACACTCTTTTTGTAGAATCTGCAAGGGGATATTTGGAGCCGTTTGAGGCCTATGCTGGAAAAGGAAATATCTTCACATAAAAACTGAACAGAAGCATTCTCAGAAACTTCTTTGTGTTGAGTGCATTCAACTCGCAGACTTGAACTTACCTATAGAAAGAGCAGTTTTGAAACACTCCTTTTGTAGAATCTGCAAGTGTTTATTTGGAGCACTTTGAGGCCTATGTTGGAAAAGGAATGATCTTCATATAGAAACTAGACGGAAGCATTCTCAGAAACTTCTTTGTGATGAGTGCATTCAACTCACAGAATTGAAGCTTCCTTTTGAAAGAGCAGTTTGGAAACACTCTTCTTATAGAATCTGCAAGTGGATATTTGGAGCGCTTTGTTGCCTATGCTGGGAAATGAAATCCCTTCACCTAAAAACTAGACGGAAGCATTCTGAGAACCTTCTTTGTGATGAGTGCATTCAACTCACAGACTTAAACGTTCCTTTTGATAGAACAGTTTTGAAACACTCCTTTTGTAGAATCTGCAAGTGTTTATTCGGAGCACCTTGTGGCCTATGTTGGAAAAGGAAATATCTTCACATAAAAACTAGAGAGTAGGATTCTCAGAAACTTCTTTGTGATGAGTTCATTCAACTCACAGAGTTGAACCTACCAATTGATAGAGAAGTTTGGAAACACTCTTTTTGTAGAATCTGCAAGTGGATATTTGGAGCCGTTTGAGGCCTATGCTGGAGAAGGAAATATCTTCACATAAAAACTGAACAGAAGCATTCTGAGAAACTTCTTTGTGTTGAGTGCATTCAACTCACAGACTTGAACTTACCTATAGAAAGAGCAGTTTTGAAACACTCTTTTGGGAAAATCTGCAAGTGGTTATTTGGAGCACTTCGAGGCCTGTGCTGGGATATGGAATACCTTCACCTAAAAACTACAGAGAAGCATTCTCAGAAAGTTCTTCAGGATGCATTCATTCAACTCACAGAGTTGAACCTTCCTTTTGATAGAAGAGTTTTGAAACACTCTTTTTGTAGAATCTGCAAGAGGATATTTGGAGCGTTTTGAGGCCTATGCTGGAAAAGGAAATATCTTCACATAAAAACTAGACAGAAGCATTCTCATAAACTTCTGTGTGATGAGTGCATTCAACTCACAGACTTGAACGGTCCTCTCGAAAGAGCAGTTTTGAAACACTCCTTTTGTAGAATCTGCAAGTGTTTATTTGGAGCGCTTTGAGGCCTATGTTGGAAAAGGAAATATCTTCACATAAAAACTAGACAGAAGCATTCTCAGAAACTTCTTTCGATGAGTGCACTGTACTCACAGTGTTGAAGCTTGCTTTTGATAGAGCAGTTTTGAAACACTCTTTTGGTAGAATCTGCAAGTGGATACTTGGAGCGCTTTGAGGCCTATGCTGGAAAAGGAAATGTCTTCACATAAAAACTAGACAGAAGCATTCCAGGAAACTTCTGTATGATAAGTGCATTCAACTCACAGACTTGAACGTTCCTTTTGATAGAACTCTTTTGAAACACTCCTTTTGTAGAATTTGCAAGTGTTTATTGGGAGCGCTTTGAGGCCTCAGCTGGAAAAGGAAATATCTTCACGTAAGAACTAGACAGAAGCATTCTCAGAAACTTCTTTCTGATGAGTGCATTCAACACACAGACTTGAACCTTGCTTTTGAAAGAGCAGCTTTGAAGCACTCTTTTCGTAGAATCTGCAAGTGGATATTTGGAGCGCTTTGAGGCCTATGCTGGGAAACGAAATCTCTTCACCTAAAAACTAGACAGAAGCATTCTGAGAAACTTCTGCATGATGAGTGCATTCAACTCACAGACTTGAACGTTCCCTTTGATAGAACAGTTTTGAAACACTCCTTTTGTAGAATCTGCAAGTGTTTATTCAGAGCACCTTGAGGCCTCTGCTAAAAAAGGAAATATCTTCACATAAAAACTGAACAGAAGCATTCTCAGAAACTTCTTTGTGTTGAGTGCATTCAACTCACAGACTTGAACTTACCTACAGAAAGAGCAGTTTTGAAACACTCTTTTGGTAAAATCTGCAAGTGGTTATTTGGAGCACTTCGAGGCCTGTGCTGGGATATGGAATATCCTCACCTAAAAACTACAGAGAAGCATTCTCAGAAAGTTCTTCAGGATGCATTCATTCAACTCACAGAGTTGAACCTTCCTTTTGACAGAAGAGTTTTGAAACACTCTTTTTGTAGAATCTGCAAGAGGATATTTGGAGCGTTTTGAGGCCTATGCTGGAAAAGGAAATATCTTCACATAAAAACTAGACAGAAGCATTCTCAGAAACTTCTGTGTGATGAGTGCATTCAACTCACAGACTTGAACGTTCCTCTTGAAAGAGCAGTTTTGAAACACTCCTTTTGTAGAATCTGCAAGTGTTTATTTGGAGCGCTTTGAGGCCTATGTTGGAAAAGGAAATATCTTCACATAAAAACTAGACAGAAGCATTCTCAGAAACTTCTTTGTGATGAGTGCACTCTACTCACAGTGTTGCAGCTTGCTTTTGATAGAGCAGTTTTGAAACACTCTTTTGGTAGAATCTGCAAGTGGATACTTGGAGCGCTTTGAGGCCTATGCTGGAAAAGGAAATGTCTTCACATAAAAACTAGACAGAAGCATTCCAGGAAACTTCTGTATGATAAGTGCATTCAACTCACAGACTTGAACGTTCCTTTTGATAGAACTCTTTTGAAACACTCCTTTTGTAGAATTTGCAAGTGTTTATTGGGAGCGCTTTGAGGCCTCAGCTGGAAAAGGAAATATCTTCACGTAAGAACTAGACAGAAGCATTCTCAGAAACTTCTTTCCGATGAGTGCATTCAACACACAGACTTGAACCTTGCTTTTGAAAGAGCAGCTTTGAAACACTCTTTTCGTAGAATCTGCAAGTGGATATTTGGAGCGATTTGAGGCCTATGCTGGGAAATGAAATCTCTCACCTAAAAACTAGACAGAAGCATTCTGAGAAACTTCTGTGTGATGAGTGCATTCAACTCACAGACTTGAACGTTCCCTTTGATAGAACAGTTTTGAAACACTCCTTTTGTAGAATCTGCAAGTGTTTATTCGGAGCACCTTGAGGCCTATGCTGGAAAAGGAAATATCTTCACATAAAAACTGAACAGAAGCATTCTGAGAAACTTCTTTGTGTTGAGTGCATTCAACTCACAGACTTGAACTTACCTACAGAAAGAGCAGTTTTGAAACACTCTTTTGGTAAAATCTGCAAGTGGTTATTTGGAGCACTTCGAGGCCTGTGCTGGGATATGGAATATCTTCACCTAAAAACTACAGAGAAGCATTCTTAGAAAGTTCTTCATGATGCATTCATTTAACTCACAGAGTGGAACCTTCCTTTTGATAGAACAGATTTGAAACACTCTTTTTGTAGAATCTGCAAGAAGATATTTGGAGTGTTTCGAGGCCTATGCTGGAAATGGAAATATCGTCACATAAAAACTAGACAGAAGCATTCTCAGAAACTTCTGTGTGATGAGTGCATTCAACTCACAGACTTGAACGTTCCTCTCAAAAGAGCAGTTTGGAACACTCCTTTTGTAGAATCTGCAAGTGTTTATTTGGAGCTCTTTGAGGCCTATGTTGGAAAAAGAAATATCTTCACATAAAAACTGGACAGAAGCATTCTCAGAAACTTCTTTGTGATGAGTGCATTCTACTCACAGTGTTGAAGCTTGCTTTTGATAGAGCAGTTTTGAAACACTCTTTTGGTAGAATCTGCAAGTGGATATTTGGAGCGCTTTGAGGCCTATGCTGGAAAAGGAAATGTCTTCACATAAAAACTAGACAGAAGCATTCCAGGAAACTTCTGTATGATAAGTGCATTCAACTCACAGACTTGAACGTTCCTTTTGATAGAACTCTTTTGAAACACTCCTTTTGTAGAATTTGCAAGTGTTTATTTGGAGCGCTTTGAGACCTCAGCTGGAAAAGGAAATATCTTCACGTAAGAACTAGACAGAAGCATTCTCAGAAACTTCTTTCCGATGAGTGCATTCAACACACAGACTTGAACCTTGCTTTTGAAAGAGCAGCTTTGAAACACTCTTTTCGTAGAATCTGCAAGTGGATATTTGGAGCGCTTTGAGGCCTATGCTGGGAAATGAAATCTCTTCACCTAAAAACTAGACAGAAGCATTCTGAGAAACTTCTGTGTGATGAGTGCATTCAACTCACAGACTTGAACGTTCCCTTTGATAGAACAGTTTTGAAACACTCCTTTTGTAGAATCTGCAAGTGTTTATTCGGAGCACCTTGAGGCCTCTGTTGGAAAAGGAAATATCTTCACATAAAAACTAGAGAGAAGGATTCTCAGAAACTTCTTTGTGATGAGTTCATTCAACTCACAGTGTAGAACCTACCAATTGATAGAGAAGTTTGGAAACACTCTTTTTGTAGAATCTGCAAGGGGATATTTGGAGCCGTTTGAGGCCTATGCTGGAAAAGGAAATATCTTCACATAAAAACTGAACAGAAGCATTCTCAGAAACTTCTTTGTGTTGAGTGCATTCAACTCGCAGACTTGAACTTACCTATAGAAAGAGCAGTTTTGAAACACTCCTTTTGTAGAATCTGCAAGTGTTTATTTGGAGCACTTTGAGACCTATGTTGGAAAAGGAAAGATCTTCATATAGAAACTAGACGGAAGCATTCTCAGAAACTTCTTTGTGATGAGTGCATTCAACTCACAGAATTGAAGCTTGCTTTCGAAAGAGCAGTTTGGAAACACTCTTCTTATAGAATCTGCAAGTGGATATTTGGAGCGCTTTGTGGCCTATGCTGGGAAATGAAATCTCTTCACCTAAAAACTAGACGGAAGCATTCTGAGAATCTTCTTTGTGATGAGTGCATTCAACTCACAGACTTCAACGTTCCTTTTGATAGAACAGTTTTGAAACACTCCTTTTGTAGAATCTGCAAGTGTTTATTCGGAGCACCTTGAGGCCTATGTTGGAAAAGGAAATATCTTCACATAAAAACTAGAGAGAAGGATTCTCAGAAACTTCTTTGTGATGAGTTCATTCAACTCACAGAGTTGAACCTACCAATTGATAGAGAAGTTTGGAAACACTCTTTTTGTAGAATCTGCAAGGGGATATTTGGAGCCGTTTGAGGCCTATGCTGGAAAAGGAAATATCTTCACATAAAAACTCAACAGAGGCATTCTCAGAAACTTCTTTGTGTTGAGTACATTCAACTCACAGACTTGAACTTACCTATAGAAAGAGCAGTTTTGAAACACTCTTTTGGTAAAATCTGCAAGTGGTTATTTGGAGCACTTCGAGGCCTGTGTTGGGATATGGAATATCCTCACCTAAAAACTACAGAGAAGCATTCTCAGAAAGTTCTTCAGGATGCATTCATTCAACTCACAGAGTTGAACCTTCCTTTTGATAGAAGAGTTTTGAAACACTCTTTTTGTAGAATCTGCAAGAGGATATTTGGAGCGTTTTGAGGCCTATGCTGGAAAAGGAAATATCTTCACATAAAAACTAGACAGAAGCATTCTCAGAAACTTCTGTGTGATGAGTGCATTCAACTCACAGACTTGAACGTTCCTCTCGAAAGAGCAGTTTTGAAACACTCCTTTTGTAGAATCTGCAAGTGTTTATTTGGAGCGCTTTGAGGCCTATGTTGGAAAAGGAAATATCTTCACATAAAAACTAGACAGAAGCATTCTCAGAAACTTCTTTGTGATGAGTGCACTCTACTCACAGTGTTGCAGCTTGCTTTTGATAGAGCAGTTTTGAAACACTCTTTTGGTAGAATCTGCAAGTGGATACTTGGAGCGCTTTGAGGCCTATGCTGGAAAAGGAAATGTCTTCACAGAAAAACTAGACAGAAGCATTCCAGGAAACTTCTGTATGATAAGTGCATTCAACTCACAGACTTGAACGTTCCTTTTGATAGAACTCTTTTGAAACACTCCTTTTGTAGAATTTGCAAGTGTTTATTGGGAGCGCTTTGAGGCCTCAGCTGGAAAAGGAAATATCTTCACGTAAGAACTAGACAGAAGCATTCTCAGAAACTTCTTTCTGATGAGTGCATTCAACACACAGACTTGAACCTTGCTTTTGAAAGAGCAGCTTTGAAACACTCTTTTCGTAGAATCTGCAAGTGGATATTTGGAGCGCTTTGAGGCCTATGCTGGGAAATGAAATCTCTTCACCTAAAAACTAGACAGAAGCATTCTGAGAAACTTCTGTGTGATGAGTGCATTCAACTCACAGACTTGAACGTTCCCTTTGATAGAACAGTTTTGAAACACTCCTTTTGTAGAATCTGCAAGTGTTTATTCGGAGCACCTTGAGGCCTATGCTGGAAAAGGAAATATCTTCACATAAAAACTGAACAGAAGCATTCTGAGAAACTTCTTTGTGTTGAGTGCATTCAACTCACAGACTTGAACTTACCTACAGAAAGAGCAGTTTTGAAACACTCTTTTGGTAAAATCTGCAACTGGTTATTTGGAGCACTTCGAGGCCTGTGCTGGGATATGGAATATCTTCACCTAAAAACTACAGAGAAGCATTCTTAGAAAGTTCTTCATGATGCATTCATTTAACTCACAGAGTGGAACCTTCCTTTTGATAGAACAGATTTGAAACACTCTTTTTGTAGAATCTGCAAGAGGATATTTGGAGTGTTTTGAGGCCTATGCTGGAAATGGAAATATCGTCACATAAAAACTAGACAGAAGCATTCTCAGAAACTTCTGTGTGATGAGTGCATTCAACTCACAGACTTGAACGTTCCTCTCAAAAGACCAGTTTTGAAACACTCCTTTTGTAGAATCTGCAAGTGTTTATTTGGAGCGCTTTGAGGCCTATGTTGGAAAAAGAAATATCTTCACATAAAAACTGGACAGAAGCATTCTCAGAAACTTCTTTGTGATGAGTGCATTCTACTCACAGTGTTGAAGCTTGCTTTTGATAGAGCAGTTTTGAAACACTCTTTTGGTAGAATCTGCAAGTGGATATTTGGAGCGCTTTGAGGCCTATGCTGGAAAAGGAAATGTCTTCACATAAAAACTAGACAGAAGCATTCCAGGAAACTTCTGTATGATAAGTGCATTCAACTCACAGACTTGAACGTTCCTTTTGATAGAACTCTTTTGAAACACTCCTTTTGTAGAATTTGCAAGTGTTTATTTGGAGCGCTTTGAGGCCTCAGCTGGAAAAGGAAATATCTTCACGTAAGAACTAGACAGAAGCATTCTCAGAAACTTCTTTCTGATGAGTGCATTCAACACACAGACTTGAACCTTGCTTTTGAAAGAGCAGCTTTGAAACACTCTTTTCGTAGAATCTGCAAGTGGATATTTGGAGCGCTTTGAGGCCTATGCTGGGAAATGAAATCTCTTCACCTAAAAACTAGACAGAAGCATTCTGAGAAACTTCTGAGTGATGAGTGCATTCAACTCACAGACTTGAACGTTCCCTTTGATAGAACAGTTTTGAAACACTCCTTTTGTAGAATCTGCAAGTGTTTATTCGGAGCACCTTGAGGCCTATGTTAGAAAAGGAAATATCTTCACATAAAAACTAGAGAGAAGGATTCTCAGAAACTTCTTTGTGATGAGTTCATTCAACTCACAGTGTTGAACCTACCAATTGATAGAGTAGTTTGGAAACACTCTTTTTGTAGAATCTGCAAGGGGATATTTGGAGCCGTTTGAGGCCTATGCTGGAAAAGGAAATATCTTCACATAAAAACTGAACAGAAGCATTCTCAGAAACTTCTTTGTGTTGAGTGCATTCAACTCGCAGACTTGAACTTACCTATAGAAAGAGCAGTTTTGAAACACTCCTTTTGTAGAATCTGCAAGTGTTTATTTGGAGCACTTTGAGACCTATGTTGGAAAAGGAAAGATCTTCATATAGAAACTAGACGGAAGCATTCTCAGAAACTTCTTTGTGATGAGTGCATTCAACTCACAGAATTGAAGCTTCCTTTCGAAAGAGCAGTTTGGAAACACTCTTCTTATAGAATCTGCAAGTGGATATTTGGAGCGCTTTGTGGCCTATGCTGGGAAATGAAATCTCTTCACCTAAAAACTAGACGGAAGCATTCTGAGAATCTTCTTTGTGATGAGTGCATTCAACTCACAGACTTCAACGTTCCTTTTGATAGAACAGTTTTGAAACACTCCTTTTGTAGAATCTGCAAGTGTTTATTCGGAGCACCTTGAGGCCTATGTTGGAAAAGGAAATATCTTCACATAAAAACTAGAGAGAAGGATTCTCAGAATCTTCTTTGTGATGAGTGAATTCAACTCACAGACTTCAACGTTCCTTTTGATAGAACAGTTTTGAAACACTCCTTTTGTAGAATCTGCAAGTCTTTATTCAGAGCACCTTGAGGCCTCTGCTGGAAAAGGAAATATCTTCACATAAAAACTGAACAGAAGCATTCTCAGAAACTTCTTTGTGTTGAGTGCATTCAACTCACAGACTTGAACTTACCTACAGAAAGAGCAGTTTTGAAACACTCTTTTGGTAAAATCTGCAAGTGGTTATTTGGAGCACTTCGAGGCCTGTGCTGGGATATGGAATATCCTCACCTAAAAACTACAGAGAAGCATTCTCAGAAAGTTCTTCAGGATGCATTCATTCAACTCACAGAGTTGAACCTTCCTTTTGATAGAAGAGTTTTGAAACACTCTTTTTGTAGAATCTGCAAGAGGATATTTGGAGCGTTTTGAGGCCTATGCTGGAAAAGGAAATATCTTCACATAAAAACTAGACAGAAGCATTCTCAGAAACTTCTGTGTGATGAGTGCATTCAACTCACAGACTTGAACGTTCCTCTCGAAAGAGCAGTTTTGAAACACTCCTTTTGTAGAATCTGCAAGTGTTTATTTGGAGCGCTTTGAGGCCTATGTTGGAAAAGGAAATATCTTCACATAAAAACTAGACAGAAGCATTCTCAGAAACTTCTTTGTGATGAGTGCACTCTACTCACAGTGTTGCAGCTTGCTTTTATAGAGCAGTTTTGAAACACTCTTTTGGTAGAATCTGCAAGTGGATACTTGGAGCGCTTTGAGGCCTATGCTGGAAAAGGAAATGTCTTCACATAAAAACTAGACAGAAGCATTCCAGGAAACTTCTGTATGATAAGTGCATTCAACTCACAGACTTGAACGTTCCTTTTGATAGAACTCTTTTGAAACACTCCTTTTGTAGAATTTGCAAGTGTTTATTGGGAGCGCTTTGAGGCCTCAGCTGGAAAAGGAAATATCTTCACGTAAGAACTAGACAGAAGCATTCTCAGAAACTTCTTTCTGATGAGTGCATTCAACACACAGACTTGAACCTTGCTTTTGAAAGAGCAGCTTTGAAACACTCTTTTCGTAGAATCTGCAAGTGGATATTTGGAGCGCTTTGAGGCCTATGCTGGGAAATGAAATCTCTTCACCTAAAAACTAGACAGAAGCATTCTGAGAAACTTCTGTGTGATGAGTGCATTCAACTCACAGACTTGAACGTTCCCTTTGATAGAACAGTTTTGAAACACTCCTTTTGTAGAATCTGCAAGTGTTTATTCGGAGCACCTTGAGGCCTATGCTGGAAAAGGAAATATCTTCACATAAAAACTGAACAGAAGCATTCTGAGAAACTTCTTTGTGTTGAGTGCATTCAACTCACAGACTTGAACTTACCTACAGAAAGAGCAGTTTTGAAACACTCTTTTGGTAAAATCTGCAAGTGGTTATTTGGAGCACTTCGAGGCCTGTGCTGGGATATGGAATATCTTCACCTGAAAACTACAGAGAAGCATTCTTAGAAAGTTCTTCATGATGCATTCATTTAACTCACCGAGTGGAACCTTCCTTTTGATAGAACAGATTTGAAACACTCTTTTTGTAGAATCTGCAAGAGGATATTTGGAGTATTTTGAGGCCTATGCTGGAAATGGAAATATCGTCACATAAAAACTAGACAGAAGCATTCTCAGAAACTTCTGTGTGATGAGTGCATTCAACTCACAGACTTGAACGTTCCTCTCAAAAGAGCAGTTTTGAAACACTCCTTTTGTAGAATCTGCAAGTGTTTATTTGGAGCGCTTTGAGGCCTATGTTGGAAAAAGAAATATCTTCACATAAAAACTGGACAGAAGCATTCTCAGAAACTTCTTTGTGATGAGTGCATTCCACTCACAGTGTTGAAGCTTGCTTTTGATAGAGCAGTTTTGAAACACTCTTTTGGTAGAATCTGCAAGTGGATATTTGGAGCGCTTTGAGGCCTATGCTGGAAAAGGAAATGTCTTCACATAAAAACTAGACAGAAGCATTCCAGGAAACTTCTGTATGATAAGTGCATTCAACTCACAGACTTGAACGTTCCTTTTGATAGAACTCTTTTGAAACACTCCTTTTGTAGAATTGGCAAGTGTTTATTGGGAGCGCTTTGAGGCCTCAGCTGGAAAAGGAAATATCTTCACGTAAGAAGTAGACAGAAGCATTCTCAGAAACTTCTTTCCGATGAGTGCACTCAACACACAGACTTGAACCTTGCTTTTGAAAGAGCAGCTTTGAAACACTCTTTTCGTAGAATCTGCAAGTGGATATTTGGAGCCCTTTGAGGCCTATGCTGGGAAATGAAATCTCTTCACCTAAAAACTAGACAGAAGCATTCTGAGAAACTTCTGTGTGATGAGTGCATTCAACTCACAGACTTGAACGTTCCCTTTGATAGAACAGTTTTGAAACACTCCTTTTGTAGAATCTGCAAGTGTTTATTCGGAGCACCTTGAGGCCTATGTTGGAAAAGGAAATATCTTCACATAAAAACTAGAGAGAAGGATTCTCAGAAACTTCTTTGTGATGAGTTCATTCAACTCACAGTGTTGAACCTGCCAATTGATAGAGTAGTTTGGAAACACTCTTTTTGTAGAATCTGCAAGGGGATATTTGGAGCCGTTTGAGGCCTATGCTGGAAAAGGAAATATCTTCACATAAAAACTGAACAGAAGCATTCTCAGAAACTTCTTTGTGTTGAGTGCATTCAACTCGCAGACTTGAACTTACCTATAGAAAGAGCAGTTTTGAAACACTCCTTTTGTAGAATCTGCAAGTGTTTATTTGGAGCACTTTGAGGCCTATGTTGGAAAAGGAATGATCTTCATATAGAAACTAGACGGAAGCATTCTCAGAAACTTCTTTGTGATGAGTGCATTCAACTCACAGAATTGAAGCTTCCTTTTGAAAGAGCAGTTTGGAAACACTCTTCTTATAGAATCTGCAAGTGGATATTTGGAGCGCTTTGTTGCCTATGCTGGGAAATGAAATCCCTTCACCTAAAAACTAGACGGAAGCATTCTGAGAACCTTCTTTGTGATGAGTGCATTCAACTCACAGACTTAAACGTTCCTTTTGATAGAACAGTTTTGAAACACTCCTTTTGTAGAATCTGCAAGTGTTTATTCGGAGCACCTTGTGGCCTATGTTGGAAAAGGAAATATCTTCACATAAAAACTAGAGAGTAGGATTCTCAGAAACTTCTTTGTGATGAGTTCATTCAACTCACAGAGTTGAACCTACCAATTGATAGAGAAGTTTGGAAACACTCTTTTTGTAGAATCTGCAAGTGGATATTTGGAGCCGTTTGAGGCCTATGCTGGAGAAGGAAATATCTTCACATAAAAACTGAACAGAAGCATTCTGAGAAACTTCTTTGTGTTGAGTGCATTCAACTCACAGACTTGAACTTACCTATAGAAAGAGCAGTTTTGAAACACTCTTTTGGGAAAATCTGCAAGTGGTTATTTGGAGCACTTCGAGGCCTGTGCTGGGATATGGAATACCTTCACCTAAAAACTACAGAGAAGCATTCTCAGAAAGTTCTTCAGGATGCATTCATTCAACTCACAGAGTTGAACCTTCCTTTTGATAGAAGAGTTTTGAAACACTCTTTTTGTAGAATCTGCAAGAGGATATTTGGAGCGTTTTGAGGCCTATGCTGGAAAAGGAAATATCTTCACATAAAAACTAGACAGAAGCATTCTCATAAACTTCTGTGTGATGAGTGCATTCAACTCACAGACTTGAACGGTCCTCTCGAAAGAGCAGTTTTGAAACACTCCTTTTGTAGAATCTGCAAGTGTTTATTTGGAGCGCTTTGAGGCCTATGTTGGAAAAGGAAATATCTTCACATAAAAACTAGACAGAAGCATTCTCAGAAACTTCTTTCGATGAGTGCACTGTACTCACAGTGTTGAAGCTTGCTTTTGATAGAGCAGTTTTGAAACACTCTTTTGGTAGAATCTGCAAGTGGATACTTGGAGCGCTTTGAGGCCTATGCTGGAAAAGGAAATGTCTTCACATAAAAACTAGACAGAAGCATTCCAGGAAACTTCTGTATGATAAGTGCATTCAACTCACAGACTTGAACGTTCCTTTTGATAGAACTCTTTTGAAACACTCCTTTTGTAGAATTTGCAAGTGTTTATTGGGAGCGCTTTGAGGCCTCAGCTGGAAAAGGAAATATCTTCACGTAAGAACTAGACAGAAGCATTCTCAGAAACTTCTTTCTGATGAGTGCATTCAACACACAGACTTGAACCTTGCTTTTGAAAGAGCAGCTTTGAAGCACTCTTTTCGTAGAATCTGCAAGTGGATATTTGGAGCGCTTTGAGGCCTATGCTGGGAAACGAAATCTCTTCACCTAAAAACTAGACAGAAGCATTCTGAGAAACTTCTGCATGATGAGTGCATTCAACTCACAGACTTGAACGTTCCCTTTGATAGAACAGTTTTGAAACACTCCTTTTGTAGAATCTGCAAGTGTTTATTCAGAGCACCTTGAGGCCTCTGCTAAAAAAGGAAATATCTTCACATAAAAACTGAACAGAAGCATTCTCAGAAACTTCTTTGTGTTGAGTGCATTCAACTCACAGACTTGAACTTACCTACAGAAAGAGCAGTTTTGAAACACTCTTTTGGTAAAATCTGCAAGTGGTTATTTGGAGCACTTCGAGGCCTGTGCTGGGATATGGAATATCCTCACCTAAAAACTACAGAGAAGCATTCTCAGAAAGTTCTTCAGGATGCATTCATTCAACTCACAGAGTTGAACCTTCCTTTTGACAGAAGAGTTTTGAAACACTCTTTTTGTAGAATCTGCAAGAGGATATTTGGAGCGTTTTGAGGCCTATGCTGGAAAAGGAAATATCTTCACATAAAAACTAGACAGAAGCATTCTCAGAAACTTCTGTGTGATGAGTGCATTCAACTCACAGACTTGAACGTTCCTCTTGAAAGAGCAGTTTTGAAACACTCCTTTTGTAGAATCTGCAAGTGTTTATTTGGAGCGCTTTGAGGCCTATGTTGGAAAAGGAAATATCTTCACATAAAAACTAGACAGAAGCATTCTCAGAAACTTCTTTGTGATGAGTGCACTCTACTCACAGTGTTGCAGCTTGCTTTTGATAGAGCAGTTTTGAAACACTCTTTTGGTAGAATCTGCAAGTGGATACTTGGAGCGCTTTGAGGCCTATGCTGGAAAAGGAAATGTCTTCACATAAAAACTAGACAGAAGCATTCCAGGAAACTTCTGTATGATAAGTGCATTCAACTCACAGACTTGAACGTTCCTTTTGATAGAACTCTTTTGAAACACTCCTTTTGTAGAATTTGCAAGTGTTTATTGGGAGCGCTTTGAGGCCTCAGCTGGAAAAGGAAATATCTTCACGTAAGAACTAGACAGAAGCATTCTCAGAAACTTCTTTCCGATGAGTGCATTCAACACACAGACTTGAACCTTGCTTTTGAAAGAGCAGCTTTGAAACACTCTTTTCGTAGAATCTGCAAGTGGATATTTGGAGCGATTTGAGGCCTATGCTGGGAAATGAAATCTCTCACCTAAAAACTAGACAGAAGCATTCTGAGAAACTTCTGTGTGATGAGTGCATTCAACTCACAGACTTGAACGTTCCCTTTGATAGAACAGTTTTGAAACACTCCTTTTGTAGAATCTGCAAGTGTTTATTCGGAGCACCTTGAGGCCTATGCTGGAAAAGGAAATATCTTCACATAAAAACTGAACAGAAGCATTCTGAGAAACTTCTTTGTGTTGAGTGCATTCAACTCACAGACTTGAACTTACCTACAGAAAGAGCAGTTTTGAAACACTCTTTTGGTAAAATCTGCAAGTGGTTATTTGGAGCACTTCGAGGCCTGTGCTGGGATATGGAATATCTTCACCTAAAAACTACAGAGAAGCATTCTTAGAAAGTTCTTCATGATGCATTCATTTAACTCACAGAGTGGAACCTTCCTTTTGATAGAACAGATTTGAAACACTCTTTTTGTAGAATCTGCAAGAAGATATTTGGAGTGTTTCGAGGCCTATGCTGGAAATGGAAATATCGTCACATAAAAACTAGACAGAAGCATTCTCAGAAACTTCTGTGTGATGAGTGCATTCAACTCACAGACTTGAACGTTCCTCTCAAAAGAGCAGTTTGGAACACTCCTTTTGTAGAATCTGCAAGTGTTTATTTGGAGCTCTTTGAGGCCTATGTTGGAAAAAGAAATATCTTCACATAAAAACTGGACAGAAGCATTCTCAGAAACTTCTTTGTGATGAGTGCATTCTACTCACAGTGTTGAAGCTTGCTTTTGATAGAGCAGTTTTGAAACACTCTTTTGGTAGAATCTGCAAGTGGATATTTGGAGCGCTTTGAGGCCTATGCTGGAAAAGGAAATGTCTTCACATAAAAACTAGACAGAAGCATTCCAGGAAACTTCTGTATGATAAGTGCATTCAACTCACAGACTTGAACGTTCCTTTTGATAGAACTCTTTTGAAACACTCCTTTTGTAGAATTTGCAAGTGTTTATTTGGAGCGCTTTGAGACCTCAGCTGGAAAAGGAAATATCTTCACGTAAGAACTAGACAGAAGCATTCTCAGAAACTTCTTTCCGATGAGTGCATTCAACACACAGACTTGAACCTTGCTTTTGAAAGAGCAGCTTTGAAACACTCTTTTCGTAGAATCTGCAAGTGGATATTTGGAGCGCTTTGAGGCCTATGCTGGGAAATGAAATCTCTTCACCTAAAAACTAGACAGAAGCATTCTGAGAAACTTCTGTGTGATGAGTGCATTCAACTCACAGACTTGAACGTTCCCTTTGATAGAACAGTTTTGAAACACTCCTTTTGTAGAATCTGCAAGTGTTTATTCGGAGCACCTTGAGGCCTCTGTTGGAAAAGGAAATATCTTCACATAAAAACTAGAGAGAAGGATTCTCAGAAACTTCTTTGTGATGAGTTCATTCAACTCACAGAGTTGAACCTACCAATTGATAGAGAAGTTTGGAAACACTCTTTTTGTAGAATCTGCAAGGGGATATTTGGAGCCGTTTGAGGCCTATGCTGGAAAAGGAAATATCTTCACATAAAAACTGAACAGAAGCATTCTCAGAAACTTCTGTGTGTTGAGTGCATTCAACTCACAGACTTGAACTTACCTATAGAAAGAGCAGTTTTGAAACACTCTTTTGGTAAAATCTGCAAGTGGTTATTTGGAGCACTTCGAGGCCTGTGCTGGGATATCGAATATCCTCACCTAAAAACTACAGAGAAGCATTCTCAGAAAGTTCTTCAGGATGCGTTCATTCAACTCACAGAGTTGAACCTTCCTTTTGATAGAAGAGTTTTGAAACACTCTTTTTGTAGAATCTGCAAGAGGATATTTGGAGCGTTTTGAGGCCTATGCTGGAAAAGGAAATATCTTCACATAAAAACTAGACAGAAGCATTCTCAGAAACTTCTGTGTGATGAGTGCATTCAACTCACAGACTTGAACGTTCCTCTCGAAAGAGCAGTTTTGAAACACTCCTTTTGTAGAATCTGCAAGTGTTTATTTGGAGCGCTTTGAGGCCTATGTTGGAAAAGGAAATATCTTCACATAAAAACTAGACAGAAGCATTCTCAGAAACTTCTTTGTGATGAGTGCACTCTACTCACAGTGTTGAAGCTTGCTTTTGATAGAGCAGTTTTGAAACACTCTTTTGGTAGAATCTGCAAGTGGATACTTGGAGCGCTTTGAGGCCTATGCTGGAAAAGGAAATGTCTTCACATAAAAACTAGACAGAAGCATTCCAGGAAACTTCTGTATGATAAGTGCATTCAACTCACAGACTTGAACGTTCCTTTTGATAGAACTCTTTTGAAACACTCCTTTTGTAGAATTTGCAAGTGTTTATTGGGAGCGCTTTGAGGCCTCAGCTGGAAAAGGAAATATCTTCACGTAAGAACTAGACAGAAGCATTCTCAGAAACTTCTTTCCGATGAGTGCATTCAACACACAGACTTGAACCTTGCTTTTGAAAGAGCAGCTTTGAAACACTCTTTTCGTAGAATCTGCAAGTGGATATTTGGAGCGCTTTGAGGCCTATGCTGGGAAATGAAATCTCTTCACCTAAAAACTAGACAGAAGCATTCTGAGAAACTTCTGTGTGATGAGTGCATTCAACTCACAGACTTGAACGTTCCCTTTGATAGAACAGTTTTGAAACACTCCTTTTGTAGAATCTGCAAGTGTTTATTCGGAGCACCTTGAGGCCTATGTTGGAAAAGGAAATATCTTCACATAAAAACTAGAGAGAAGGATTCTCAGAAACTTCTTTGTGATGAGTTCATTCAACTCACAGTGTAGAACCTACCAATTGATAGAGAAGTTTGGAAACACTCTTTTTGTAGAATCTGCAAGGGGATATTTGGAGCCGTTTGAGGCCTAAGCTGGAAAAGGAAATATCTTCACATAAAAACTGAACAGAAGCATTCTCAGAAACTTCTTTGTGTTGAGTGCATTCAACTCGCAGACTTGAACTTACCTATAGAAAGAGCAGTTTTGAAACACTCCTTTTGTAGAATCTGCAAGTGTTTATTTGGAGCACTTTGAGACCTATGTTGGAAAAGGAAAGATCTTCATATAGAAACTAGACGGAAGCATTCTCAGAAACTTCTTTGTGATGAGTGCATTCAACTCACAGAATTGAAGCTTGCTTTCGAAAGAGCAGTTTGGAAACACTCTTCTTATAGAATCTGCAAGTGGATATTTGGAGCGCTTTGTGGCCTATGCTGGGAAATGAAATCTCTTCACCTAAAAACTAGACGGAAGCATTCTGAGAATCTTCTTTGTGATGAGTGCATTCAACTCACAGACTTCAACGTTCCTTTTGATAGAACAGTTTTGAAACACTCCTTTTGTAGAATCTGCAAGTGTTTATTCGGAGCACCTTGAGGCCTATGTTGGAAAAGGAAATATCTTCACATAAAAACTAGAGAGAAGGATTCTCAGAAACTTCTTTGTGATGAGTTCATTCAACTCACAGAGTTGAACCTACCAATTGATAGAGAAGTTTGGAAACACTCTTTTTGTAGAATCTGCAAGGGGATATTTGGAGCCGTTTGAGGCCTATGCTGGAAAAGGAAATATCTTCACATAAAAACTCAACAGAGGCATTCTCAGAAACTTCTTTGTGTTGAGTACATTCAACTCACAGACTTGAACTTACCTATAGAAAGAGCAGTTTTGAAACACTCTTTTGGTAAAATCTGCAAGTGGTTATTTGGAGCACTTCGAGGCCTGTGTTGGGATATGGAATATCCTCACCTAAAAACTACAGAGAAGCATTCTCAGAAAGTTCTTCAGGATGCATTCATTCAACTCACAGAGTTGAACCTTCCTTTTGATAGAAGAGTTTTGAAACACTCTTTTTGTAGAATCTGCAAGAGGATATTTGGAGCGTTTTGAGGCCTATGCTGGAAAAGGAAATATCTTCACATAAAAACTAGACAGAAGCATTCTCAGAAACTTCTGTGTGATGAGTGCATTCAACTCACAGACTTGAACGTTCCTCTCGAAAGAGCAGTTTTGAAACACTCCTTTTGTAGTATCTGCAAGTGTTTATTTGGAGCGCTTTGAGGCCTATGTTGGAAAAGGAAATATCTTCACATAAAAACTAGACAGAAGCATTCTCAGAAACTTCTTTGTGATGAGTGCACTCTACTCACAGTGTTGCAGCTTGCTTTTGATAGAGCAGTTTTGAAACACTCTTTTGGTAGAATCTGCAAGTGGATACTTGGAGCGCTTTGAGGCCTATGCTGGAAAAGGAAATGTCTTCACAGAAAAACTAGACAGAAGCATTCCAGGAAACTTCTGTATGATAAGTGCATTCAACTCACAGACTTGAACGTTCCTTTTGATAGAACTCTTTTGAAACACTCCTTTTGTAGAATTTGCAAGTGTTTATTGGGAGCGCTTTGAGGCCTCAGCTGGAAAAGGAAATATCTTCACGTAAGAACTAGACAGAAGCATTCTCAGAAACTTCTTTCTGATGAGTGCATTCAACACACAGACTTGAACCTTGCTTTTGAAAGAGCAGCTTTGAAACACTCTTTTCGTAGAATCTGCAAGTGGATATTTGGAGCGCTTTGAGGCCTATGCTGGGAAATGAAATCTCTTCACCTAAAAACTAGACAGAAGCATTATGAGAAACTTCTGTGTGATGAGTGCATTCAACTCACAGACTTGAACGTTCCCTTTGATAGAACAGTTTTGAAACACTCCTTTTGTAGAATCTGCAAGTGTTTATTCGGAGCACCTTGAGGCCTATGCTGGAAAAGGAAATATCTTCACATAAAAACTGAACAGAAGCATTCTGAGAAACTTCTTTGTGTTGAGTGCATTCAACTCACAGACTTGAACTTACCTACAGAAAGAGCAGTTTTGAAACACTCTTTTGGTAAAATCTGCAACTGGTTATTTGGAGCACTTCGAGGCCTGTGCTGGGATATGGAATATCTTCACCTAAAAACTACAGAGAAGCATTCTTAGAAAGTTCTTCATGATGCATTCATTTAACTCACAGAGTGGAACCTTCCTTTTGATAGAACAGATTTGAAACACTCTTTTTGTAGAATCTGCAAGAGGATATTTGGAGTGTTTTGAGGCCTATGCTGGAAATGGAAATATCGTCACATAAAAACTAGACAGAAGCATTCTCAGAAACTTCTGTGTGATGAGTGCATTCAACTCACAGACTTGAACGTTCCTCTCAAAAGACCAGTTTTGAAACACTCCTTTTGTAGAATCTGCAAGTGTTTATTTGGAGCGCTTTGAGGCCTATGTTGGAAAAAGAAATATCTTCACATAAAAACTGGACAGAAGCATTCTCAGAAACTTCTTTGTGATGAGTGCATTCTACTCACAGTGTTGAAGCTTGCTTTTGATAGAGCAGTTTTGAAACACTCTTTTGGTAGAATCTGCAAGTGGATATTTGGAGCGCTTTGAGGCCTATGCTGGAAAAGGAAATGTCTTCACATAAAAACTAGACAGAAGCATTCCAGGAAACTTCTGTATGATAAGTGCATTCAACTCACAGACTTGAACGTTCCTTTTGATAGAACTCTTTTGAAACACTCCTTTTGTAGAATTTGCAAGTGTTTATTTGGAGCGCTTTGAGGCCTCAGCTGGAAAAGGAAATATCTTCACGTAAGAACTAGACAGAAGCATTCTCAGAAACTTCTTTCTGATGAGTGCATTCAACACACAGACTTGAACCTTGCTTTTGAAAGAGCAGCTTTGAAACACTCTTTTCGTAGAATCTGCAAGTGGATATTTGGAGCGCTTTGAGGCCTATGCTGGGAAATGAAATCTCTTCACCTAAAAACTAGACAGAAGCATTCTGAGAAACTTCTGAGTGATGAGTGCATTCAACTCACAGACTTGAACGTTCCCTTTGATAGAACAGTTTTGAAACACTCCTTTTGTAGAATCTGCAAGTGTTTATTCGGAGCACCTTGAGGCCTATGTTAGAAAAGGAAATATCTTCACATAAAAACTAGAGAGAAGGATTCTCAGAAACTTCTTTGTGATGAGTTCATTCAACTCACAGTGTTGAACCTACCAATTGATAGAGTAGTTTGGAAACACTCTTTTTGTAGAATCTGCAAGGGGATATTTGGAGCCGTTTGAGGCCTATGCTGGAAAAGGAAATATCTTCACATAAAAACTGAACAGAAGCATTCTCAGAAACTTCTTTGTGTTGAGTGCATTCAACTCGCAGACTTGAACTTACCTATAGAAAGAGCAGTTTTGAAACACTCCTTTTGTAGAATCTGCAAGTGTTTATTTGGAGCACTTTGAGACCTATGTTGGAAAAGGAAAGATCTTCATATAGAAACTAGACGGAAGCATTCTCAGAAACTTCTTTGTGATGAGTGCATTCAACTCACAGAATTGAAGCTTCCTTTCGAAAGAGCAGTTTGGAAACACTCTTCTTATAGAATCTGCAAGTGGATATTTGGAGCGCTTTGTGGCCTATGCTGGGAAATGAAATCTCTTCACCTAAAAACTAGACGGAAGCATTCTGAGAATCTTCTTTGTGATGAGTGCATTCAACTCACAGACTTCAACGTTCCTTTTGATAGAACAGTTTTGAAACACTCCTTTTGTAGAATCTGCAAGTGTTTATTCGGAGCACCTTGAGGCCTATGTTGGAAAAGGAAATATCTTCACATAAAAACTAGAGAGAAGGATTCTCAGAATCTTCTTTGTGATGAGTGCATTCAACTCACAGACTTCAACGTTCCTTTTGATAGAACAGTTTTGAAACACTCCTTTTGTAGAATCTGCAAGTCTTTATTCAGAGCACCTTGAGGCCTCTGCTGGAAAAGGAAATATCTTCACATAAAAACTGAACAGAAGCATTCTCAGAAACTTCTTTGTGTTGAGTGCATTCAACTCACAGACTTGAACTTACCTACAGAAAGAGCAGTTTTGAAACACTCTTTTGGTAAAATCTGCAAGTGGTTATTTGGAGCACTTCGAGGCCTGTGCTGGGATATGGAATATCCTCACCTAAAAACTACAGAGAAGCATTCTCAGAAAGTTCTTCAGGATGCATTCATTCAACTCACAGAGTTGAACCTTCCTTTTGACAGAAGAGTTTTGAAACACTCTTTTTGTAGAATCTGCAAGAGGATATTTGGAGCGTTTTGAGGCCTATGCTGGAAAAGGAAATATCTTCACATAAAAACTAGACAGAAGCATTCTCAGAAACTTCTGTGTGATGAGTGCATTCAACTCACAGACTTGAACGTTCCTCTTGAAAGAGCAGTTTTGAAACACTCCTTTTGTAGAATCTGCAAGTGTTTATTTGGAGCGCTTTGAGGCCTATGTTGGAAAAGGAAATATCTTCACATAAAAACTAGACAGAAGCATTCTCAGAAACTTCTTTGTGATGAGTGCACTCTATTCACAGTGTTGCAGCTTGCTTTTGATAGAGCAGTTTTGAAACACTCTTTTGGTAGAATCTGCAAGTGGATACTTGGAGCGCTTTGAGGCCTATGCTGGAAAAGGAAATGTCTTCACATAAAAACTAGACAGAAGCATTCCAGGAAACTTCTGTATGATAAGTGCATTCAACTCACAGACTTGAACGTTCCTTTTGATAGAACTCTTTTGAAACACTCCTTTTGTAGAATTTGCAAGTGTTTATTGGGAGCGCTTTGAGGCCTCAGCTGGAAAAGGAAATATCTTCACGTAAGAACTAGACAGAAGCATTCTCAGAAACTTCTTTCCGATGAGTGCATTCAACACACAGACTTGAACCTTGCTTTTGAAAGAGCAGCTTTGAAACACTCTTTTCGTAGAATCTGCAAGTGGATATTTGGAGCGCTTTGAGGCCTATGCTGGGAAATGAAATCTCTCACCTAAAAACTAGACAGAAGCATTCTGAGAAACTTCTGTGTGATGAGTGCATTCAACTCACAGACTTGAACGTTCCCTTTGATAGAACAGTTTTGAAACACTCCTTTTGTAGAATCTGCAAGTGTTTATTCGGAGCACCTTGAGGCCTATGCTGGAAAAGGAAATATCTTCACATAAAAACTGAACAGAAGCATTCTGAGAAACTTCTTTGTGTTGAGTGCATTCAACTCACAGACTTGAACTTACCTACAGAAAGAGCAGTTTTGAAACACTCTTTTGGTAAAATCTGCAAGTGGTTATTTGGAGCACTTCGAGGCCTGTGCTGGGATATGGAATATCTTCACCTAAAAACTACAGAGAAGCATTCTTAGAAAGTTCTTCATGATGCATTCATTTAACTCACAGAGTGGAACCTTCCTTTTGATAGAACAGATTTGAAACACTCTTTTTGTAGAATCTGCAAGAGGATATTTGGAGTGTTTTGAGGCCTATGCTGGAAATGGAAATATCGTCACATAAAAACTAGACAGAAGCATTCTCAGAAACTTCTGTGTGATGAGTGCATTCAACTCACAGACTTGAACGTTCCTCTCAAAAGAGCAGTTTTGAAACACTCCTTTTGTAGAATCTGCAAGTGTTTATTTGGAGCGCTTTGAGGCCTATGTTGGAAAAAGAAATATCTTCACATAAAAACTGGACAGAAGCATTCTCAGAAACTTCTTTGTGATGAGTGCATTCTACTCACAGTGTTGAAGCTTGCTTTTGATAGAGCAGTTTTGAAACACTCTTTTGGTAGAATCTGCAAGTGGATATTTGGAGCGCTTTGAGGCCTATGCTGGAAAAGGAAATGTCTTCACATAAAAACTAGACAGAAGCATTCCAGGAAACTTCTGTATGATAAGTGCATTCAACTCACAGACTTGAACGTTCCTTTTGATAGAACTCTTTTGAAACACTCCTTTTGTAGAATTGGCAAATGTTTATTGGGAGCGCTTTGAGGCCTCAGCTGGAAAAGGAAATATCTTCACGTAAGAAGTAGACAGAAGCATTCTCAGAAACTTCTTTCCGATGAGTGCACTCAACACACAGACTTGAACCTTGCTTTTGAAAGAGCAGCTTTGAAACACTCTTTTCGTAGAATCTGCAAGTGGATATTTGGAGCCCTTTGAGGCCTATGCTGGGAAATGAAATCTCTTCACCTAAAAACTAGACAGAAGCATTCTGAGAAACTTCTGTGTGATGAGTGCATTCAACTCACAGACTTGAACGTTCCCTTTGATAGAACAGTTTTGAAACACTCCTTTTGTAGAATCTGCAAGTGTTTATTCGGAGCACCTTGAGGCCTATGTTGGAAAAGGAAATATCTTCACATAAAAACTAGAGAGAAGGATTCTCAGAAACTTCTTTGTGATGAGTTCATTCAACTCACAGTGTTGAACGTGCCAATTGATAGAGTAGTTTGGAAACACTCTTTTTGTAGAATCTGCAAGGGGATATTTGGAGCCGTTTGAGGCCTATGCTGGAAAAGGAAATATCTTCACATAAAAACTGAACAGAAGCATTCTCAGAAACTTCTTTGTGTTGAGTGCATTCAACTCGCAGACTTGAACTTACCTATAGAAAGAGCAGTTTTGAAACACTCCTTTTGTAGAATCTGCAAGTGTTTATTTGGAGCACTTTGAGGCCTATGTTGGAAAAGGAATGATCTTCATATAGAAACTAGACGGAAGCATTCTCAGAAACTTCTTTGTGATGAGTGCATTCAACTCACAGAATTGAAGCTTCCTTTCGAAAGAGCAGTTTGGAAACACTCTTCTTATAGAATCTGCAAGTGCATATTTGGAGCGCTTTGTTGCCTATGCTGGGAAATGAAATCCCTTCACCTAAAAACTAGACGGAAGCATTCTGAGAACCTTCTTTGTGATGAGTGCATTCAACTCACAGACTTAAACGTTCCTTTTGATAGAACAGTTTTGAAACACTCCTTTTGTAGAATCTGCAAGTGTTTATTCGGAGCACCTTGAGGCCTATGTTGGAAAAGGAAATATCTTCACATAAAAACTAGAGAGTAGGATTCTCAGAAACTTCTTTGTGATGAGTTCATTCAACTCACAGAGTTGAACCTACCAATTGATAGAGAAGTTTGGAAACACTCTTTATGTAGAATCTGCAAGTGGATATTTGGAGCCGTTTGAGGCCTATGCTGGAGAAGGAAATATCTTCACATAAAAACTGAACAGAAGCATTCTGAGAAACTTCTTTGTGTTGAGTGCATTCAACTCACAGACTTGAACTTACCTATAGAAAGAGCAGTTTTGAAACACTCTTTTGGGAAAATCTGCAAGTGGTTATTTGGAGCACTTCGAGGCCTGTGCTGGGATATGGAATACCTTCACCTAAAAACTACAGAGAAGCATTCTCAGAAAGTTCTTCAGGATGCATTCATTCAACTCACAGAGTTGAACCTTCCTTTTGATAGAAGAGTTTTGAAACACTCTTTTTGTAGAATCTGCAAGAGGATATTTGGAGCGTTTTGAGGCCTATGCTGGAAAAGGAAATATCTTCACATAAAAACTAGACAGAAGCATTCTCATAAACTTCTGTGTGATGAGTGCATTCAACTCACAGACTTGAACGTTCCTCTCGAAAGAGCAGTTTTGAAACACTCCTTTTGTAGAATCTGCAAGTGTTTATTTGGAGCGCTTTGAGGCCTATGTTGGAAAAGGAAATATCTTCACATAAAAACTAGACAGAAGCATTCTCAGAAACTTCTTTCGATGAGTGCACTGTACTCACAGTGTTGAAGCTTGCTTTTGATAGAGCAGTTTTGAAACACTCTTTTGGTAGAATCTGCAAGTGGATATTTGGAGCGCTTTGAGGCCTATGCTGGAAAAGGAAATGTCTTCACAGAAAAACTAGACAGAAGCATTCCAGGAAACTTCTGTATGATAAGTGCATTCAACTCACAGACTTGAACGTTCCTTTTGATAGAACTCTTTTGAAACACTCCTTTTGTAGAATTTGCAAGTGTTTATTTGGAGCGCTTTGTGGCCTCAGCTGGAAAAGGAAATATCTTCACGTAAGAACTAGACAGAAGCATTCTCAGAAACTTCTTTCCGATGAGTGCATTCAACACACAGACTTGAACCTTGCTTTTGAAAGAGCAGCTTTGAAACACTCTTTTCGTAGAATCTGCAAGTGGATATTTGGAGCGCTTTGAGGCCTATGCTGGGAAATGAAATCTCTTCACCTAAAAACTAGACAGAAGCATTCTGAGAAACTTCTGTGTGATGAGTGCATTCAACTCACAGACTTGAACGTTCCCTTTGATAGAACAGTTTTGAAACACTCCTTTTGTAGAATCTGCAAGTGTTTATTCGGAGCACCTTGAGGCCTATGTTGGAAAAGGAAATATCTTCACATAAAAACTAGAGAGAAGGATTCTCAGAAACTTCTTTGCGATGAGTTCATTCAACTCACAGTGTTGAACCTACCAATTGATAGAGAAGTTTGGAAACACTCTTTTTGTAGAATCTGCAAGGGGATATTTGGAGCCGTTTGAGGCCTATGCTGGAAAAGGAAATATCTTCACATAAAAACTGAACAGAAGCATTCTCAGAAACTTCTTTGTGTTGAGTGCATTCAACTCGCAGACTTGAACTTACCTATAGAAAGAGCAGTTTTGAAACACTCCTTTTGTAGAATCTGCAAGTGTTTATTTGGAGCACTTTGAGGCCTATGTTGGAAAAGGAAAGATCTTCATATAGAAACTAGACGGAAGCATTCTCAGAAACTTCTTTGTGATGAGTGCATTCAACTCACAGAATTGAAGCTTCCTTTCGAAAGAGCAGTTTGGAAACACTCTTCTTATAGAATCTGCAAGTGGATATTTGGAGCGCTTTGTGGCCTATGCTGGGAAATGAAATCTCTTCACCTAAAAACTAGACGGAAGCATTCTGAGAATCTTCTTTGTGATGAGTGCATTCAACTCACAGACTTCAACGTTCCTTTTGATAGAACAGGTTTGAAACACTCCTTTTGTAGAATCTGCAAGTGTTTATTCGGAGCACCTTGAGGCCTATGTTGGAAAAGGAAATATCTTCACATAAAAACTAGAGAGAAGGATTCTCAGAAACTTCTTTGTGATGAGTTCATTCAACTCACAGAGTTGAACCTACCAATTGATAGAGAAGTTTGGAAACACTCTTTTTGTGGAATCTGCAAGGGGATATTTGGAGCCGTTTGAGGCCTATGCTGGAAAAGGAAATATCTTCACATAAAAACTGAACAGAAGCATTCTGAGAAACTTCTTTGTGTTGAGTGCATTCAACTCACAGACTTGAACTTACCTATAGAAAGAGCAGTTTTGAAACACTCTTTTGGTAAAATCTGCAAGTGGTTATTTGGAGCACTTCGAGGCCTGTGCTGGGATATGGAATATCCTCACCTAAAAACTACAGAGAAGCATTCTCAGAAAGTTCTTCAGGATGCATTCATTCAACTCACAGAGTTGAACCTTCCTTTTGATAGAAGAGTTTTGAAACACTCTTTTTGTAGAATCTGCAAGAGGATATTTGGAGCGTTTTGAGGCCTATGCTGGAAAAGGAAATATCTTCACATAAAAACTAGACAGAAGCATTCTCAGAAACTTCTGTGTGATGAGTGCATTCAACTCACAGACTTGAACGTTCCTCTCGAAAGAGCAGTTTTGAAACACTCCTTTTGTAGAATCTGCAAGTGTTTATTTGGAGCGCTTTGAGGCCTATGTTGGAAAAGGAAATATCTTCACATAAAAACTGGACAGAAGCATTCTCAGAAACTTCTTTGTGATGAGTGCATTCTCCTCACAGTGTTGAAGCTTGCTTTTGATAGAGCAGTTTTGAAACACTCTTTTGGTAGAATCTGCAAGTGGATATTTGGAGCGCTTTGAGGCCTATGCTGGAAAAGGAAATGTCTTCACATAAAAACTAGACAGAAGCATTCCAGGAAACTTCTGTATGATAAGTGCATTCAACTCACAGACTTGAACGTTCCTTTTGATAGAACTCTTTTGAAACACTCCTTTTGTAGAATTTGCAAGTGTTTATTTGGAGCGCTTTGAGGCCTCAGCTGGAAAAGGAAATATCTTCACGTAAGAACTAGACAGAAGCATTCTCAGAAACTTCTTTCCGATGAGTGCATTCAACACACAGACTTGAACCTTGCTTTTGAAAGAGCAGCTTTGAAACACTCTTTTCGTAGAATCTGCAAGTGGATATTTGGAGCGCTTTGAGGCCTATGCTGGGAAATGAAATCTCTTCACCTAAAAACTAGACAGAAGCATTCTGAGAAACTTCTGTGTGATGAGTGCATTCAACTCACAGACTTGAACGTTCCCTTTGATAGAACAGTTTTGAAACACTCCTTTTGTAGAATCTGCAAGTGTTTATTCGGAGCACCTTGAGGCCTATGTTGGAAAAGGAAATATCTTCACATAAAAACTAGAGAGAAGGATTCTCAGAAACTTCTTTGTGATGAGTTCATTCAACTCACAGTGTTGAACCTACCAATTGATAGAGAAGTTTGGAAACACTCTTTTTGTAGAATCTGCAAGGGGATATTTGGAGCCGTTTGAGGCCTATGCTGGAAAAGGAAATATCTTCACATAAAAACTGAACAGAAGCATTCTCAGAAACTTCTTTGTGTTGAGTGCATTCAACTCGCAGACTTGAACTTACCTATAGAAAGAGCAGTTTTGAAACACTCCTTTTGTAGAATCTGCAAGTGTTTATTTGGAGCACTTTGAGGCCTATGTTGGAAAAGGAAAGATCTTCATATAGAAACTAGACGGAAGCATTCTCAGAAACTTCTTTGTGATGAGTGCATTCAACTCACAGAATTGAAGCTTCCTTTCGAAAGAGCAGTTTGGAAACACTCTTCTTATAGAATCTGCAAGTGGATATTTGGAGCGCTTTGTGGCCTATGCTGGGAAATGAAATCTCTTCACCTAAAAACTAGACGGAAGCATTCTGAGAATCTTCTTTGTGATGAGTGCATTCAACTCACAGACTTCAACGTTCCTTTTGATAGAACAGTTTTGAAACACTCCTTTTGTAGAATCTGCAAGTGTTTATTCGGAGCACCTTGAGGCCTATGTTGGAAAAGGAAATATCTTCACATAAAAACTAGAGAGAAGGATTCTCAGAAACTTCTTTGTGATGAGTTCATTCAACTCACAGAGTTGAACCTACCAATTGATAGAGAAGTTTGGAAACACTCTTTTTGTGGAATCTGCAAGGGGATATTTGGAGCCGTTTGAGGCCTATGCTGGAAAAGGAAATATCTTCACATAAAAACTGAACAGAAGCATTCTCAGAAACTTCTTTGTGTTGAGTGCATTCAACTCACAGACTTGAACTTACCTATAGAAAGAGCAGTTTTGAAACACTCTTTTGGTAAAATCTGCAAGTGGTTATTTGGAGCACTTCGAGGCCTGTGCTGGGATATGGAATATCCTCACCTAAAAACTACAGAGAAGCATTCTCAGAAAGTTCTTCAGGATGCATTCATTCAACTCACAGAGTTGAACCTTCCTTTTGATAGAAGAGTTTTGAAACACTCTTTTTGTAGAATCTGCAAGAGGATATTTGGAGCGTTTGGAGGCCTATGCTGGAAAAGGAAATATCTTCACATAAAAACTAGACAGAAGCATTCTCAGAAACTTCTGTGTGATGAGTGCATTCAACTCACAGACTTGAACGTTCCTCTCGAAAGAGCAGTTTTGAAACACTCCTTTTGTAGAATCTGCAAGTGTTTATTTGGAGCGCTTTGAGGCCTATGTTGGAAAAGGAAATATCTTCACATAAAAACTAGACAGAAGCATTCTCAGAAACTTCTTTGTGATGAGTGCACTCTACTCACAGTGTTGCAGCTTGCTTTTGATAGAGCAGTTTTGAAACACTCTTTTGGTAGAATCTGCAAGTGGATACTTGGAGCGCTTTGAGGCCTATGCTGGAAAAGGAAATGTCTTCACATAAAAACTAGACAGAAGCATTCCAGGAAACTTCTGTATGATAAGTGCATTCAACTCACAGACTTGAACGTTCCTTTTGATAGAACTCTTTTGAAACACTCCTTTTGTAGAATTTGCAAGTGTTCATTTGGAGCACTTTGAGGCCTCAGCTGGAAAAGGAAATATCTTCACGTAAGAACTAGACAGAAGCATTCTCAGAAACTTCTTTCCGATGAGTGCATTCAACACACAGACTTGAACCTTGCTTTTGAAAGAGCAGCTTTGAAACACTCTTTTCGTAGAATCTGCAAGTGGATATTTGGAGCGCTTTGAGGCCTATGCTGGGAAATGAAATCTCTTCACCTAAAAACTAGACAGAAGCATTCTGAGAAACTTCTGTGTGATGAGTGCATTCAACTCACAGACTTGAACGTTCCCTTTGATAGAACAGTTTTGAAACACTCCTTTTGTAGAATCTGCAAGTGTTTATTCGGAGCACCTTGAGGCCTATGTTGGAAAAGGAAATATCTTCACATAAAAACTAGAGAGAAGGATTCTCAGAAACTTCTTTGTGATGAGTTCATTCAACTCACAGTGTTGAACCTACCAATTGATAGAGTAGTTTGGAAACACTCTTTTTGTAGAGTCTGCAAGGGGATATTTGGAGCCGTTTGAGGCCTATGCTGGAAAAGGAAATATCTTCACATAAAAACTGAACAGAAGCATTCTCAGAAACTTCTTTGTGTTGAGTGCATTCAACTCGCAGACTTGAACTTACCTATAGAAAGAGCAGTTTTGAAACACTCCTTTTGTAGAATCTGCAAGTGTTTATTTGGAGCACTTTGAGGCCTATGTTGGAAAAGGAAAGATCTTCATATAGAAGCTAGACGGAAGCATTCTCAGAAACTTCTTTGTGATGAGTGCATTCAACTCACAGAATTGAAGCTTCCTTTCGAAAGAGCAGTTTGGAAACACTCTTCTTATAGAATCTGCAAGTGGATATTTGGAGCGCTTTGTGGCCTATGCTGGGAAATGAAATCTCTTCACCTAAAAACTAGACGGAAGCATTCTGAGAATCTTCTTTGTGATGAGTGCATTCAACTCACAGACTTCAACGTTCCTTTTGATAGAACAGTTTTGAAACACTCCTTTTGTAGAATCTGCAAGTGTTTATTCGGAGCACCTTGAGGCCTATGTTGGAAAAGGAAATATCTTCACATAAAAACTAGAGAGAAGGATTCTCAGAAACTTCTTTGTGATGAGTTCATTCAACTCACAGAGTTGAACCTACCAATTGATAGAGAAGTTTGGAAACACTCTTTTTGTAGAATCTGCAAGTGGATATTTGGAGCCGTTTGAGGCCTATGCTGGAAAAGGAAATATCTTCACATAAAAACTGAACAGAAGCATTCTCAGAAACTTCTGTGTGTTGAGTGCATTCAACTCACAGACTTGAACTTACCTATAGAAAGAGCAGTTTTGAAACACTCTTTTGGTAAAATCTGCAAGTGGTTATTTGGAGCACTTCGAGGCCTGTGCTGGGATATGGAATATCTTCACCTAAAAACTACAGAGAAGCATTCTCAGAAAGTTCTTCAGGATGCATTCATTCAACTCACAGAGTTGAACCTTCCTTTTGATAGAAGAGTTTTGAAACACTCTTTTTGTACAATCTGCAAGAAGATATTTGGAGTGTTTTGAGGCCTATGCTGGAAATGGAAATATCGTCACATAAAAACTAGACAGAAGCATTCTCAGAAACTTCTGTGTGATGAGTGCATTCAACTCACAGACTTGAACGTTCCTCTCAAAAGAGCAGTTTGGAACACTCCTTTTGTAGAATCTGCAAGTGTTTATTTGGAGCTCTTTGAGGCCTATGTTGTAAAAAGAAATAACTTCACATAAAAACTGGACAGAAGCATTCTCAGAAACTTCTTTGTGATGAGTGCACTCTACTCACAGTGTTGCAGCTTGCTTTTGATAGAGCAGTTTTGAAACACTCTTTTGGTAGAATCTGCAAGTGGATACTTGGAGCGCTTTGAGGCCTATGCTGGAAAAGGAAATGTCTTCACATAAAAACTAGACAGAAGCATTCCAGGAAACTTCTGTATGATAAGTGCATTCAACTCACAGACTTGAACGTTCCTTTTGATAGAACTCTTTTGAAACACTCCTTTTGTAGAATTTGCAAGTGTTTATTGGGAGCGCTTTGAGGCCTCAGCTGGAAAAGGAAATATCTTCACGTAAGAACTAGACAGAAGCATTCTCAGAAACTTCTTTCTGATGAGTGCATTCAACACACAGACTTGAACCTTGCTTTTGAAAGAGCAGCTTTGAAACACTCTTTTCGTAGAATCTGCAAGTGGATATTTGGAGCGCTTTGAGGCCTCTGCTGGGAAATGAAATCTCTTCACCTAAAAACTAGACAGATGCATTCTGAGAAAGTTCTGTGTGATGAGTGCATTCAACTCACAGACTTGAACGTTCCCTTTGATAGAACAGTTTTGAAACACTCCTTTTGTAGAATCTGCAAGTGTTTATTCGGAGCACCTTGAGGCCTATGCTGGAAAAGGAAATATCTTCACATAAAAACTGAACAGAAGCATTCTGAGAAACTTCTTTGTGTTGAGTGCATTCAACTCACAGACTTGAACTTACCTACAGAAAGAGCAGTTTTGAAACACTCTTTTGGTAAAATCTGCAAGTGGTTATTTGGAGCACTTCGAGGCCTGTGCTGGGATATGGAATATCTTCACCTAAAAACTACAGAGAAGCATTCTTAGAAAGTTCTTCATGATGCATTCATTTAACTCACAGAGTGGAACCTTCCTTTTGATAGAACAGATTTGAAACACTCTTTTTGTAGAATCTGCAAGAAGATATTTGGAGTGTTTTGAGGCCTATGCTGGAAATGGAAATATCGTCACATAAAAACTAGACAGAAGCATTCTCAGAAACTTCTGTGTGATGAGTGCATTCAACTCACAGACTTGAACGTTCCTCTCAAAAGAGCAGTTTTGAAACACTCCTTTTGTAGAATCTGCAAGTGTTTATTTGGAGCTCTTTGAGGCCTATGTTGGAAAAAGAAATATCTTCACATAAAAACTGGACAGAAGCATTCTCAGAAACTTCTTTGTGATGAGTGCATTCTACTCACAGTGTTGAAGCTTGCTTTTGATAGAGCAGTTTTGAAACACTCTTTTGGTAGAATCTGCAAGTGGATATTTGGAGCGCTTTGAGGCCTATGCTGGAAAAGGAAATGTCTTCACATAAAAACTAGACAGAAGCATTCCAGGAAACTTCTGTATGATAAGTGCATTCAACTCACAGACTTGAACGTTCCTTTTGATAGAACTCTTTTGAAACACTCCTTTTGTAGAATTTGCAAGTGTTTATTTGGAGCGCTTTGAGGCCTCAGCTGGAAAAGGAAATATCTTCACGTAAGAACTAGACAGAAGCATTCTCAGAAACTTCTTTCCGATGAGTGCATTCAACACACAGACTTGAACCTTGCTTTTGAAAGAGGAGCTTTGAAACACTCTTTTCGTAGAATCTGCAAGTGGATATTTGGAGCGCTTTGAGGCCTATGCTGGGAAATGAAATCTCTTCACCTAAAAACTAGACAGAAGCATTCTGAGAAACTTCTGTGTGATGAGTGCATTCAACTCACAGACTTGAACGTTCCCTTTGATAGAACAGTTTTGAAACACTCCTTTTGTAGAATCTGCAAGTGTTTATTCGGAGCACCTTGAGGCCTATGTTGGAAAAGGAAGTATCTTCACATAAAAACTAGAGAGAAGGATTCTCAGAAACTTCTTTGTGATGAGTTCATTCAACTCACAGTGTTGAACCTACCAATTGATAGAGAAGTTTGGAAACACTCTTTTTGTAGAATCTGCAAGGGGATATTTGGAGCCGTTTGAGGCCTATGCTGGAAAAGGAAATATCTTCACATAAAAACTGAACAGAAGCATTCTCAGAAACTACTTTGTGTTGAGTGCATTCAACTCGCAGACTTGAACTTACCTATAGAAAGAGCAGTTTTGAAACACTCCTTTTGTAGAATCTGCAAGTGTTTATTTGGAGCACTTTGAGGCCTATGTTGGAAAAGGAAAGATCTTCATATAGAAACTAGACGGAAGCATTCTCAGAAACTTCTTTGTGATGAGTGCATTCAACTCACAGAATTGAAGCTTCCTTTCGAAAGAGCAGTTTGGAAACACTCTTCTTATAGAATCTGCAAGTGGATATTTGGAGCGCTTTGTGGCCTATGCTGGGAAATGAAATCTCTTCACCTAAAAACTAGACGGAAGCATTCTGAGAATCTTCTTTGTGATGAGTGCATTCAACTCACAGACTTCAACGTTCCTTTTGATAGAACAGTTTTGAAACACTCCTTTTGTAGAATCTGCAAGTGTTTATTCGGAGCACCTTGAGGCCTATGTTGGAAAAGGAAATATCTTCACATAAAAACTAGAGAGAAGGATTCTCAGAAACTTCTTTGTGATGAGTTCATTCAACTCACAGAGTTGAACCTACCAATTGATAGAGAAGTTTGGAAACACTCTTTTTGTGGAATCTGCAAGGGGATATTTGGAGCCGTTTGAGGCCTATGCTGGAAAAGGAAATATCTTCACATAAAAACTGAACAGAAGCATTCTCAGAAACTTCTTTGTGTTGAGTGCATTCAACTCACAGACTTGAACTTACCTATAGAAAGAGCAGTTTTGAAACACTCTTTTGGTAAAATCTGCAAGTGGTTATTTGGAGCACTTCGAGGCCTGTGCTGGGATATGGAATATCCTCACCTAAAAACTACAGAGAAGCATTCTCAGAAAGTTCTTCAGGATGCATTCATTCAACTCACAGAGTTGAACCTTCCTTTTGATAGAAGAGTTTTGAAACACTCTTTTTGTAGAATCTGCAAGAGGATATTTGGAGCGTTTGGAGGCCTATGCTGGAAAAGGAAATATCTTCACATAAAAACTAGACAGAAGCATTCTCAGAAACTTCTGTGTGATGAGTGCATTCAACTCACAGACTTGAACGTTCCTCTCGAAAGAGCAGTTTTGAAACACTCCTTTTGTAGAATCTGCAAGTGTTTATTTGGAGCTCTTTGAGGCCTATGTTGGAAAAGGAAATATCTTCACATAAAAACTAGACAGAAGCATTCTCAGAAACTTCTTTGTGATGAGTGCACTCTACTCACAGTGTTGCAGCTTGCTTTTGATAGAGCAGTTTTGAAACACTCTTTTGGTAGAATCTGCAAGTGGATACTTGGAGCGCTTTGAGGCCTATGCTGGAAAAGGAAATGTCTTCACATAAAAACTAGACAGAAGCATTCCAGGAAACTTCTGTATGATAAGTGCATTCAACTCACAGACTTGAACGTTCCTTTTGATAGAACTCTTTTGAAACACTCCTTTTGTAGAATTTGCAAGTGTTTATTGGGAGCGCTTTGAGGCCTCAGCTGGAAAAGGAAATATCTTCACGTAAGAACTAGACAGTAGCATTCTCAGAAACTTCTTTCTGATGAGTGCATTCAACACACAGACTTGAACCTTGCTTTTGAAAGAGCAGCTTTGAAACACTCTTTTCGTAGAATCTGCAAGTGGATATTTGGAGCGCTTTGAGGCCTCTGCTGGGAAATGAAATCTCTTCACCTAAAAACTAGACAGATGCATTCTGAGAAAGTTCTGTGTGATGAGTGCATTCAACTCACAGACTTGAACGTTCCCTTTGATAGAACAGTTTTGAAACACTCCTTTTGTAGAATCTGCAAGTGTTTATTCGGAGCACCTTGAGGCCTATGCTGGAAAAGGAAATATCTTCACATAAAAACTGAACAGAAGCATTCTGAGAAACTTCTTTGTGTTGAGTGCATTCAACTCACAGACTTGAACTTACCTACAGAAAGAGCAGTTTTGAAACACTCTTTTGGTAAAATCTGCAAGTGGTTATTTGGAGCACTTCGAGGCCTGTGCTGGGATATGGAATATCTTCACCTAAAAACTACAGAGAAGCATTCTTAGAAAGTTCTTCATGATGCATTCATTTAACTCACAGAGTGGAACCTTCCTTTTGATAGAACAGATTTGAAACACTCTTTTTGTAGAATCTGCAAGAAGATATTTGGAGTGTTTTGAGGCCTATGCTGGAAATGGAAATATCGTCACATAAAAACTAGACAGAAGCATTCTCAGAAACTTGTGTGATGAGTGCATTCAACTCACAGACTTGAACGTTCCTCTCAAAAGAGCAGTTTTGAAACACTCCTTTTGTAGAATCTGCAAGTGTTTATTTGGAGCTCTTTGAGGCCTATGTTGGAAAAGGAAATATCTTCACATAAAAACTGGACAGAAGCATTCTCAGAAACTTCTTTGTGATGAGTGCATTCTACTCACAGTGTTGAAGCTTGCTTTTGATAGAGCAGTTTTGAAACACTCTTTTGGTAGAATCTGCAAGTGGATATTTGGAGCGCTTTGAGGCCTATGCTGGAAAAGGAAATGTCTTCACATAAAAACTAGACAGAAGCATTCCAGGAAACTTCTGTATGATAAGTGCATTCAACTCACAGACTTGAACGTTCCTTTTGATAGAACTCTTTTGAAACACTCCTTTTGTAGAATTTGCAAGTGTTTATTTGGAGCGCTTTGAGGCCTCAGCTGGAAAAGGAAATATCTTCACGTAAGAACTAGACAGAAGCATTCTCAGAAACTTCTTTCCGATGAGTGCATTCAACACACAGACTTGAACCTTGCTTTTGAAAGAGCAGCTTTGAAACACTCTTTTCGTAGAATCTGCAAGTGGATATTTGGAGCGCTTTGAGGCCTATGCTGGGAAATGAAATCTCTTCACCTAAAAACTAGACAGAAGCATTCTGAGAAACTTCTGTGTGATGAGTGCATTCAACTCACAGACTTGAACGTTCCGTTTGATAGAACAGTTTTGAAACACTCCTTTTGCAGAATCTGCAAGTGTTTATTCGGAGCACCTTGAGGCCTATGTTGGAAAAGGAAATATCTTCACATAAAAACTAGAGAGAAGGATTCTCAGAAACTTCTTTGTGATGAGTTCACTCAACTCACAGTGTTGAACCTACCAATTGATAGAGAAGTTTGGAAACACTCTTTTTGTAGAATCTGCAAGGGGATATTTGGAGCCGTTTGAGGCCTATGCTGGAAAAGGAAATATCTTCACATAAAAACTGAACAGAAGCATTCTCAGAAACTTCTTTGTGTTGAGTGCATTCAACTCACAGACTTGAACTTACTTATAGAAAGAGCAGTTTTGAAACACTCCTTTTGTAGAATCTGCAAGTGTTTATTTGGAGCACTTTGAGGCCTATGTTGGAAAAGGAAAGATCTTCATATAGAAACTAGACGGAAGCATTCTCAGAAACTTCTTTGTGATGAGTGCATTCAACTCACAGAATTGAAGCTTCCTTTCGAAAGAGCAGTTTGGAAACACTCTTCTTATAGAATCTGCAAGTTGATATTTGGAGCGCTTTGTGGCCTATGCTGGGAAATGAAATCTCTTCACCTAAAAACTAGACGGAAGCATTCTGAGAATCTTCTTTGTGATGAGTGCATTCAACTCACAGACTTCAACGTTCCTTTTGATAGAACAGTTTTGAAACACTCCTTTTGTAGAATCTGCAAGTGTTCATTCGGAACACCTTGAGGCCTATGTTGGAAAAGGAAATATCTTCACATAAAAACTAGAGAGAAGGATTCTCAGAAACTTCTTTGTGATGAGTTCATTCAACTCACAGAGTTGAACCTACCAATTGATAGAGAAGTTTGGAAACACTCTTTTTGTAGAATCTGCAAGGGGATATTTGGAGCCGTTTGAGGCCTATGCTGGAAAAGGAAATATCTTCACATAAAAACTGAACAGAAGCATTCTCAGAAACTTCTTTGTGTTGAGTGCATTCAACTCACAGACTTGAACTTACCTATAGAAAGAGCAGTTTTGAAACACTCTTTTGGTAAAATCTGCAAGTGGTTATTTGGAGCACTTCGAGGCCTGTGCTGGGATATGGAATATCCTCACCTAAAAACTACAGAGAAGCATTCTCAGAAAGTTCTTCAGGATGCATTCATTCAACTCACAGAGTTGAACCTTCCTTTTGATAGAAGAGTTTTGAAACTCTCTTTTTGTAGAATCTGCAAGAGGATATTTGGAGCGTTTTGAGGCCTATGCTGGAAAAGGAAATATCTTCACATAAAAACTAGACAGAAGCATTCTCAGAAACTTCTGTGTGATGAGTGCATTCAACTCACAGACTTGAACGTTCCTCTCGAAAGAGCAGTTTTGAAACACTCCTTTTGTAGAATCTGCAAGTGTTTATTTGGAGCGCTTTGAGGCCTATGTTGGAAAAGGAAATATCTTCACATAAAAACTAGACAGAAGCATTCTCAGAAACTTCTTTGTGATGAGTGCACTCTACTCACAGTGTTGCAGCTTGCTTTTGATAGAGCAGTTTTGAAACACTCTTTTGGTAGAATCTGCAAGTGGATACTTGGAGCGCTTTGAGGCCTATGCTGGAAAAGGAAATGTCTTCACATAAAAACTAGACAGAAGCATTCCAGGAAACTTCTGTATGATAAGTGCATTCAACTCACAGACTTGAACGTTCCTTTTGATAGAACTCTTTTGAAACACTCCTTTTGTAGAATTTGCAAGTGTTTATTGGGAGCGCTTTGAGGCCTCAGCTGGAAAAGGAAATATCTTCACGTAAGAACTAGACAGAAGCATTCTCAGAAACTTCTTTCTGATGAGTGCATTCAACACACAGACTTGAACCTTGCTTTTGAAAGAGCAGCTTTGAAACACTCTTTTCGTAGGATCTGCAAGTGGATATTTGGAGCGCTTTGAGGCCTATGCTGGGAAATGAAATCTCTTCACCTAAAAACTAGACAGAAGCATTCTGAGAAACTTCTGTGTGATGAGTGCATTCAACTCACAGACTTGAACGTTCCCTTTGATAGAACAGTTTTGAAACACTCCTTTTGTAGAATCTGCAAGTGTTTATTCAGAGCACCTTGAGGCCTCTGCTGGAAAAGGAAATATCTTCACATAAAAACTGAACAGAAGCATTCTGAGAAACTTCTTTGTGTTGAGTGCATTCAACTCACAGACTTGAACTTACCTACAGAAAGAGCAGTTTTGAAACACTCTTTTGGTAAAATCTGCAAGTGGTTATTTGGAGCACTTCGAGGCCTGTGCTGGGATATGGAATATCTTCACCTAAAAACTACAGAGAAGCATTCTTAGAAAGTTCTTCATGATGCATTCATTTAACTCACAGAGTGGAACCTTCCTTTTGATAGAACAGATTTGAAACACTCTTTTTGTAGAATCTGCAAGAAGATATTTGGAGTGTTTTGAGGCCTATGCTGGAAATGGAAATATCTTCACATAAAAACTAGACAGAAGCATTCTCAGAAACTTCTGTGTGATGAGTACGTTCAACTCACAGACTTGAACGTTCCTCTCAAAAGAGCAGTTTTGAAACACTCCTTTTGTAGAATCTGCAAGTGTTTATTTGGAGCTCTTTGAGGCCTATGTTGGAAAAAGAAATATCTTCACATAAAAACTGGACAGAAGCATTCTCAGAAACTTCTTTGTGATGAGTGCATTCTACTCACAGTGTTGAAGCTTGCTTTTGATAGAGCAGTTTTGAAACACTCTTTTGGTAGAATCTGCAAGTGGATATTTGGAGCGCTTTGAGGCCTATGCTGGAAAAGGAAATGCCTTCACAGAAAAACTAGACAGAAGCATTCCAGGAAACTTCTGTATGATAAGTGCATTCAACTCACAGACTTGAACGTTCCTTTTTGATAGAACTCTTTTGAAACACTCCTTTTGTAGAATTTGCAAGTGTTTATTTGGAGCGCTTTGAGGCCTCAGCTGGAAAAGGAAATATCTTCACGTAAGAACTAGACAGAAGCATTCTCAGAAACTTCTTTCCGATGAGTGCATTCAACACACAGACTTGAACCTTGCTTTTGAAAGAGCAGCTTTGAAACACTCTTTTCGTAGAATCTGCAAGTGGATATTTGGAGCGCTTTGAGGCCTATGCTGGGAAATGAAACCTCTTCACCTAAAAACTAGACAGAAGCATTCTGAGAAACTTCTGTGTGATGAGTGCATTCAACTCACAGACTTGAACGTTCCCTTTGATAGAACAGTTTTGAAACACTCCTTTTGTAGAATCTGCAAGTGTTTATTTGGAGCACTTTGAGGCCTATGTTGGAAAAGGAAAGATCTTCATATAGAAACTAGACGGAAGCATTCTCAGAAACTTCTTTGTGATGAGTGCATTCAACTCACAGAATTGAAGCTTCCTTTCGAAAGAGCAGTTTGGAAACACTCTTCTTATAGAATCTGCAAGTGGATATTTGGAGCGCTTTGTGGCCTATGCTGGGAAATGAAATCTCTTCACCTAAAAACTAGACGGAAGCATTCTGAGAATCTTCTTTGTGATGAGTGCATTCAACTCACAGACTGCAACGTTCCTTTTGATAGAACAGTTTTGAAACACTCCTTTTGTAGAATCTGCAAGTGTTTATTCGGAGCACCTTGAGGCCTATGTTGGAAAAGGAAATATCTTCACATAAAAACTAGAGAGAAGGATTCTCAGAAACTTCTTTGTGATGAGTTCATTCAACTCACAGAGTTGAACCTACCAATTGATAGAGAAGTTTGGAAACACTCTTTTTGTAGAATCTGCAAGGGGATATTTGGAGCCGTTTGAGGCCTATGCTGGAAAAGGAAATATCTTCACATAAAAACTGAACAGAAGCATTCTCAGAAACTTCTTTGTGTTGAGTGCATTCAACTCACAGACTTGAACTTACCTATAGAAAGAGCAGTTTTGAAACACTCTTTTGGTAAAATCTGCAAGTGGTTATTTGGAGCACTTCGAGGCCTGTGCTGGGATATGGAATATCCTCACCTAAAAACTACAGAGAAGCATTCTCAGAAAGTTCTTCAGGATGCATTCATTCAACTCACAGAGCTGAACCTTCCTTTTGATAGAAGAGTTTTGAAACACTCTTTTTGTAGAATCTGCAAGAGGATATTTGGAGCGTTTTGAGGCCTATGCTGGAAAAGGAAATATCTTCACATAAAAACAAGACAGAAGCATTCTCAGAAACTTCTGTGTGATGAGTGCATTCAACTCACAGACTTGAACGTTCCTCTCGTAAGAGCAGTTTTGAAACACTCCTTTTGTAGAATCTGCAAGTGTTTATTTGGAGCGCTTTGAGGCCTATGTTGGAAAAGGAAATATCTTCACATAAAAACTAGACAGAAGCATTCTCAGAAACTTCTTTGTGATGAGTTCACTCAACTCACAGTGTTGAACCTACCAATTGATAGAGAAGTTTGGAAACACTCTTTTTGTAGAATCTGCAAGGGGATATTTGGAGCCGTTTGAGGCCTATGCTGGAAAAGGAAATATCTTCACATAAAAACTGAACAGAAGCATTCTAAGAAACTTCTTTGTGTTGAGTGCATTCAACTCACAGACTTGAACTTACCTATAGAAAGAGCAGTTTTGAAACACTCCTTTTGTAGAATCTGCAAGTGTTTATTTGGAGCACTTTGAGGCCTATGTTAGAAAAGGAAAGATCTTCATATAGAAACTAGACGGAAGCACTCTCAGAAACTTCTTTGTGATGAGTGCATTCAACTCACAGAATTGAAGCTTCCTTTCGAAAGAGCAGTTTGGAAACACTCTTCTTATAGAATCTGCAAGTTGATGTTTGGAGCGCTTTGTGGCCTATGCTGGGAAATGAAATCTCTTCACCTAAAAACTAGACGGAAGCATTCTGAGAATCTTCTTTGTGATGAGTGCATTCAACTCACAGACTTCAACGTTCCTTTTGATAGAACAGTTTTGAAACACTCCTTTTGTAGAATCTGCAAGTGTTCATTCGGAACACCTTGAGGCCTATGTTGGAAAAGGAAATATCTTCACATAAAAACTAGAGAGAAGGATTCTCAGAAACTTCTTTGTGATGAGTTCATTCAACTCACAGAGTTGAACCTACCAATTGATAGGGAAGTTTGGAAACACTCTTTTTGTAGAATCTGCAAGGGGATATTTGGAGCCGTTTGAGGCCTATGCTGGAAAAGGAAATATCTTCACATAAAAACTGAACAGAAGCATTCTCAGAAACTTCTTTGTGTTGAGTGCATTCAACTCACAGACTTGAACTTACCTATAGAAAGAGCAGTTTTGAAACACTCTTTTGGTAAAATCTGCAAGTGGTTATTTGGAGCACTTCGAGGCCTGTGCTGGGATATGGAATATCCTCACCTAAAAACTACAGAGAAGCATTCTCAGAAAGTTCTTCAGGATGCATTCATTCAACTCACAGAGTTGAACCTTCCTTTTGATAGAAGAGTTTTGAAACTCTCTTTTTGTAGAATCTGCAAGAGGATATTTGGAGCGTTTTGAGGCCTATGCTGGAAAAGGAAATATCTTCACATAAAAACTAGACAGAAGCATTCTCAGAAACTTCTGTGTGATGAGTGCATTCAACTCACAGACTTGAACGTTCCTCTCGAAAGAGCAGTTTTGAAACACTCCTTTTGTAGAATCTGCAAGTGTTTATTTGGAGCGCTTTGAGGCCTATGTTGGAAAAGGAAATATCTTCACATAAAAACTAGACAGAAGCATTCTCAGAAACTTCTTTGTGATGAGTGCACTCTACTCACAGTGTTGCAGCTTGCTTTTGATAGAGCAGTTTTGAAACACTCTTTTGGTAGAATCTGCAAGTGGATACTTGGAGCGCTTTGAGGCCTATGCTGGAAAAGGAAATGTCTTCACATAAAAACTAGAAAGAAGCATTCCAGGAAACTTCTGTCTGATAAGTGCATTCAACTCACAGACTTGAACGTTCCTTTTGATAGAACTCTTTTGAAACACTCCTTTTGTAGAATTTGCAAGTGTTTATTGGGAGCGCTTTGAGGCCTCAGCTGGAAAAGGAAATATCTTCACGTAAGAACTAGACAGAAGCATTCTCAGAAACTTCTTTCTGATGAGTGCATTCAACACACAGACTTGAACCTTGCTTTTGAAAGAGCAGCTTTGAAACACTCTTTTCGTAGAATCTGCAAGTGGATATTTGGAGCGCTTTGAGGCCTATGCTGGGAAATGAAATCTCTTCAACTAAAAACTAGACAGAAGCATTCTGAGAAACTTCTGTGTGATGAGTGCATTCAACTCACAGACTTGAACGTTCCCTTTGATAGAACAGTTTTGAAACACTCCTTTTGTAGAATCTGCAAGTGTTTATTCGGAGCACCTTGAGGCCTCTGCTGGAAAAGGAAATATCTTCACATAAAAACTGAACAGAAGCATTCTGAGAAACTTCTTTGTGTTGAGTGCATTCAACTCACAGACTTGAACTTACCTACAGAAAGAGCAGTTTTGAAACACTCTTTTGGTAAAATCTGCAAGTGGTTATTTGGAGCACTTCGAGGCCTGTGCTGGGATATGGAATATCTTCACCTAAAAACTACAGAGAAGCATTCTTAGAAAGTTCTTCATGATGCATTCATTTAACTCACAGAGTGGAACCTTCCTTTTGATAGAACAGATTTGAAACACTCTTTTTGTAGAATCTGCAAGAAGATATTTGGAGTGTTTTGAGGCCTATGCTGGAAATGGAAATATCTTCACATAAAAACTAGACAGAAGCATTCTCAGAAACTTCTGTGTGATGAGTGCATTCAACTCACAGACTTGAACGTTCCTCTCAAAAGAGCAGTTTTGAAACACTCCTTTTGTAGAATCTGCAAGTGTTTATTTGGAGCTCTTTGAGGCCTACGTTGGAAAAAGAAATATCTTCACATAAAAACTGGACAGAAGCATTCTCAGAAACTTCTTTGTGATGAGTGCATTCTACTCACAGTGTTGAAGCTTGCTTTTGATAGAGCAGTTTTGAAACACTCTTTTGGTAGAATCTGCAAGTGGATATTTGGAGCGCTTTGAGGCCAATGCTGGAAAAGAAAATGTCTTCACAGAAAAACTAGACAGAAGCATTCCAGGAAACTTCTGTATGATAAGTGCATTCAACTCACAGACTTGAACGTTCCTTTTGATAGAACTCTTTTGAAACACTCCTTTTGTAGAATTTGCAAGTGTTTATTTGGAGCGCTTTGAGGCCTCAGCTGGAAAAGGAAATATCTTCACGTAAGAACTAGACAGAAGCATTCTCAGAAACTTCTTTCCGATGAGTGCATTCAACACACAGACTTGAACCTTGCTTTTGAAAGAGCAGCTTTGAAACACTCTTTTCGTAGAATCTGCAAGTGGATATTTGGAGCGCTTTGAGGCCTATGCTGGGAAATGAAATCTCTTCACCTAAAAACTAGACAGAAGCATTCTGAGAAACTTCTGTGTGATGAGTGCATTCAACTCACAGACTTGAACGTTCCCTTTGATAGAACAGTTTTGAAACACTCCTTTTGTAGAATCTGCAAGTGTTTATTCGGAGCACCTTGAGGCCTATGTTGGAAAAGGAAATATCTTCACATAAAAACTAGAGAGAAGGATTCTCAGAAACTTCTTTGTGATGAGTTCATTCAACTCACAGTGTTGAACCTACCAATTGATAGAGAAGTTTGGAAACACTCTTTTTGTAGAATCTGCAAGGGGATATTTGGAGCCGTTTGAGGCCTATGCTGGAAAAGGAAATATCTTCACATAAAAACTGAACAGAAGCATTCTCAGAAACTTCTTTGTGTTGAGTGCATTCAACTCGCAGACTTGAACTTACCTATAGAAAGAGCAGTTTTGAAACACTCCTTTTGTAGAATCTGCAAGTGTTTATTTGGAGCACTTTGAGGCCTATGTTGGAAAAGGAATGATCTTCATATAGAAACTAGACGGAAGCATTCTCAGAAACTTCTTTGTGATGAGTGCATTCAACTCACAGAATTGAAGCTTCCTTTTGAAAGAACAGTTTGGAAACACTCTTCTTATAGAATCTGCAAGTGGATATTTGGAGCGCTTTGTGGCCTATGCTGGGAAATGAAATCCCTTCACCTAAAAACTAGACGGAAGCATTCTGAGAACCTTCTTTGTGATGAGTGCATTCAACTCACAGACTTAAACGTTCCTTTTGATAGAACAGTTTTGAAACACTCCTTTTGTAGAATCTGCAAGTGTTTATTCGGAGCACCTTGTGGCCTATGTTGGAAAAGGAAATATCTTCACATAAAAACTAGAGAGTAGGATTCTCAGAAACTTCTTTGTGATGAGTTCATTCAACTCACAGAGTTGAACCTATCAATTGATAGAGAAGTTTGGAAACACTCTTTTTGTAGAATCTGCAAGTGGATATTTGGAGCCGTTTGAGGCCTATGCTGGAGAAGGAAATATCTTCACATAAAAACTGAACAGAAGCATTCTGAGAAACTTCTTTGTGTTGAGTGCATTCAACTCACAGACTTGAACTTACCTATAGAAAGAGCAGTTTTGAAACACTCTTTTGGGAAAATCTGCAAGTGGTTATTTGGAGCACTTCGAGGCCTGTGCTGGGATATGGAATACCTTCACCTAAAAACTACAGAGAAGCATTCTCAGAAAGTTCTTCAGGATGCATTCATTCAACTCACAGAGTTGAACCTTCCTTTTGATAGAAGAGTTTTGAAACACTCTTTTTGTAGAATCTGCAAGAGGATATTTGGAGCCTTTTGAGGACTATGCTGGAAAAGGAAATATCTTCACATAAAAACTAGACAGAAGCATTCTCATAAACTTCTGTGTGATGAGTGCATTCAACTCACAGACTTGAACGTTCCTCTCGAAAGAGCAGTTTTGAAACACTCCTTTTGTAGAATCTGCAAGTGTTTATTTGGAGCGCTTTGAGGCCTATGTTGGAAAAGGAAATATCTTCACATAAAAACTAGACAGAAGCATTCTCAGAAACTTCTTTCGATGACTGCACTCTACTCACAGTGTTGAAGCTTGCTTTTGATAGAGCAGTTTTGAAACACTCTTTTGGTAGAATCTGCAAGTGGATACTTGGAGCGCTTTGAGGCCTATGCTGGAAAAGGAAATGTCTTCACATAAAAACTAGACAGAAGCATTCCAGGAAACTTCTGTATGATAAGTGCATTCAACTCACAGACTTGAACGTTCCTTTTGATAGAACTCTTTTGAAACACTCCTTTTGTAGAATTTGCAAGTGTTTATTGGGAGCGCTTTGAGGCCTCAGCTGGAAAAGGAAATATCTTCACGTAAGAACTAGACAGAAGCATTCTCAGAAACTTCTTTCTGATGAGTGCATTCAACACACAGACTTGAACCTTGCTTTTGAAAGAGCAGCTTTGAAACACTCTTTTCGTAGAATCTGCAAGTGGATATTTGGAGCGCTTTGAGGCCTATGCTGGGAAACGAAATCTCTTCACCTAAAAACTAGACAGAAGCATTCTGAGAAACTTCTGCGTGATGAGTGCATTCAACTCACAGACTTGAACGTTCCCTTTGATAGAACAGTTTTGAAACACTCCTTTTGTAGAATCTGCAAGTGTTTATTCAGAGCACCTTGAGGCCTCTGCTGGAAAAGGAAATATCTTCACATAAAAACTGAACAGAAGCATTCTCAGAAACTTCTTTGTGTTGAGTGCATTCAACTCACAGACTTGAACTTACCTACAGAAAGAGCAGTTTTGAAACACTCTTTTGGTAAAATCTGCAAGTGGTTATTTGGAGCACTTCGAGGCCTGTGCTGGGATATGGAATATCCTCACCTAAAAACTACAGAGAAGCATTCTCAGAAAGTTCTTCAGGATGCATTCATTCAACTCACAGAGTTGAACCTTCCTTTTGATAGAAGAGTTTCGAAACACTCTTTTTGTAGAATCTGCAAGAGGATATTTGGAGCGTTTTGAGGCCTATGCTGGAAAAGGAAATATCTTCACATAAAAACTAGACAGAAGCATTCTCAGAAACTTCTGTGTGATGAGTGCATTCAACTCACAGACTTGAACGTTCCTCTTGAAAGAGCAGTTTTGAAACACTCCTTTTGTAGAATCTGCAAGTGTTTATTTGGAGCGCTTTGAGGCCTATGTTGGAAAAGGAAATATCTTCACATAAAAACTAGACAGAAGCATTCTCAGAAACTTCTTTGTGATGAGTGCACTCTACTCACAGTGTTGCAGCTTGCTTTTGATAGAGCAGTTTTGAAACACTCTTTTGGTAGAATCTGCAAGTGGATACTTGGAGCGCTTTGAGGCCTATGCTGGAAAAGGAAATGTCTTCACATAAAAACTAGACAGAAGCATTCCAGGAAACTTCTGTATGATAAGTGCATTCAACTCACAGACTTGAACGTTCCTTTTGATAGAACTCTTTTGAAACACTCCTTTTGTAGAATTTGCAAGTGTTTATTGGGAGCGCTTTGAGGCCTCAGCCTGAAAAGGAAATATCTTCACGTAAGAACTAGACAGAAGCATTCTCAGAAACTTCTTTCCGATGAGTGCATTCAACACACAGACTTGAACCTTGCTTTTGAAAGAGCAGCTTTGAAACACTCTTTTCGTAGAATCTGCAAGTGGATATTTGGAGCGCTTTGAGGCCTATGCTGGGAAATGAAATCTCTTCACCTAAAAACTAGACAGAAGCATTCTGAGAAACTTCTGTGTGATGAGTGCATTCAACTCACAGACTTGAACGTTCCCTTTGATAGAACAGTTTTGAAACACTCCTTTTGTAGAATCTGCAAGTGTTTATTCGGAGCACCTTGAGGCCTATGCTGGAAAAGGAAATATCTTCACATAAAAACTGAACAGAAGCATTCTGAGAAACTTCTTTGTGTTGAGTGCATTCAACTCACAGACTTGAACTTACCTACAGAAAGAGCAGTTTTGAAACACTCTTTTGGTAAAATCTGCAAGTGGTTATTTGGAGCACTTCGAGGCCTGTGCTGGGATATGGAATATCTTCACCTAAAAACTACAGAGAAGCATTCTTAGAAAGTTCTTCATGATGCATTCATTTAACTCACAGAGTGGAACCTTCCTTTTGATAGAACAGATTTGAAACACTCTTTTTGTAGAATCTGCAAGAGGATATTTGGAGTGTTTTGAGGCCTATGCTGGAAATGGAAATATCGTCACATAAAAACTAGACAGAAGCATTCTCAGAAACTTCTGTGTGATGAGTGCATTCAACTCACAGACTTGAACGTTCCTCTCAAAAGAGCAGTTTTGAAACACTCCTTTTGTAGAATCTGCAAGTGTTTATTTGGATCTCTTTGAGGCCTATGTTGGAAAAAGAAATATCTTCACATAAAAACTGGACAGAAGCATTCTCAGAAACTTCTTTGTGATGAGTGCATTCTACTCACAGTGTTGAAGCTTGCTTTTGATAGAGCAGTTTTGAAACACTCTTTTGGTAGAATCTGCAAGTGGATATTTGGAGCGCTTTGAGGCCTATGCTGGAAAAGGAAATGTCTTCACATAAAAACTAGACAGAAGCATTCCAGGAAACTTCTGTATGATAAGTGCATTCAACTCACAGACTTGAACGTTCCTTTTGATAGAACTCTTTTGAAACACTCCTTTTGTAGAATTTGCAAGTGTTTATTTGGAGCGCTTTGAGGCCTCAGCTGGAAAAGGAAATATCTTCACGTAAGAAGTAGACAGAAGCATTCTCAGAAACTTCTTTCCGATGAGTGCATTCAACACACAGACTTGAAACTTGCTTTTGAAAGAGCAGCTTTGAAACACTCTTTTCGTAGAATCTGCAAGTGGATATTTGGAGCGCTTTGAGGCCTATGCTGGGAAATGAAATCTCTTCACCTAAAAACTAGACAGAAGCATTCTGAGAAACTTCTGAGTGATGAGTGCATTCAACTCACAGACTTGAACGTTCCCTTTGATAGAACAGTTTTGAAACACTCCTTTTGTAGAATCTGCAAGTGTTTATTCGGAGCACCTTGAGGCCTATGTTGGAAAAGGAAATATCTTCACATAAAAACTAGAGAGAAGGATTCTCAGAAACTTCTTTGTGATGAGTTCATTCAACTCACAGTGTTGAACCTACCAATTGATAGAGTAGTTTGGAAACACTCTTTTTGTAGAATCTGCAAGGGGATATTTGGAGCCGTTTGAGGCCTATGCTGGAAAAGGAAATATCTTCACATAAAAACTGAACAGAAGCATTCTCAGAAACTACTTTGTGTTGAGTGCATTCAACTCGCAGACATGAACTTACCTATAGAAAGAGCAGTTTTGAAACACTCCTTTTGTAGAATCTGCAAGTGTTTATTTGGAGCACTTTGAGGCCTATGTTGGAAAAGGAAAGATCTTCATATAGAAACTAGACGGAAGCATTCTCAGAAACTTCTTTGTGATGAGTGCATTCAACTCACAGAATTGAAGCTTCCTTTCGAAAGAGCAGTTTGGAAACACTCTTCTTATAGAATCTGCAAGTGGATATTTGGAGCGCTTTGTGGCCTATGCTGGGAAATGAAATCCCTTCACCTAAAAACTAGACGGAAGCATTCTGAGAATCTTCTTTGTGATGAGTGCATTCAACTCACAGACTTGAACGTTCCTCTTGAAAGAGCAGTTTTGAAACACTCCTTTTGTAGAATCTGCAAGTGTTTATTTGGAGCGCTTTGAGGCCTATGTTGGAAAAGGAAATATCTACACATAAAAACTAGACAGAAGCATTCTCAGAAACTTCTTTGTGATGAGTGCACTCTACTCACAGTGTTGCAGCTTGCTTTTGATAGAGCAGTTTTGAAACACTCTTTTGGTAGAATCTGCAAGTGGATACTTGGAGCGCTTTGAGGCCTATGCTGGAAAAGGAAATGTCTTCACATAAAAACTAGACAGAAGCATTCCAGGAAACTTCTGTATGATAAGTGCATTCAACTCACAGACTTGAACGTTCCTTTTGATAGAACTCTTTTGAAACACTCCTTTTGTAGAATTTGCAAGTGTTTATTGGGAGCGCTTTGAGGCCTCAGCTGGAAAAGGAAATATCTTCACGTAAGAACTAGACAGAAGCATTCTCAGAAACTTCTTTCCAATGAGTGCATTCAACACACAGACTTGAACCTTGCTTTTGAAAGAGCAGCTTTGAAACACTCTTTTCGTAGAATCTGCAAGTGGATATTTGGAGCGCTTTGAGGCCTATGCTGGGAAATGAAATCTCTTCACCTAAAAACTAGACAGAAGCATTCTGAGAAACTTCTGTGTGATGAGTGCATTCAACTCACAGACTTGAACGTTCCCTTTGATAGAACAGTTTTGAAACACTCCTTTTGTAGAATCTGCAAGTGTTTATTCGGAGCACCTTGAGGCCTATGCTGGAAAAGGAAATATCTTCACATAAAAACTGAACAGAAGCATTCTGAGAAACTTCTTTGTGTTGAGTGCATTCAACTCACAGACTTGAACTTACCTACAGAAAGAGCAGTTTTGAAACACTCTTTTGGTAAAATCTGCAACTGGTTATTTGGAGCACTTCGAGGCCTGTGCTGGGATATGGAATATCTTCACCTAAAAACTACAGAGAAGCATTCTTAGAAAGTTCTTCATGATGCATTCATTTAACTCACAGAGTGGAACCTTCCTTTTGATAGAACAGATTTGAAACACTCTTTTTGTAGAATCTGCAAGAGGATATTTGGAGTGTTTTGAGGCCTATGCTGGAAATGGAAATATCGTCACATAAAAACTAGACAGAAGCATTCTCAGAAACTTCTGTGTGATGAGTGCATTCAACTCACAGACTTGAACGTTCCTCTCAAAAGAGCAGTTTTGAAACACTCCTTTTGTAGAATCTGCAAGTGTTTATTTGGATCTCTTTGAGGCCTATGTTGGAAAAAGAAATATCTTCACATAAAAACTGGACAGAAGCATTCTCAGAAACTTCTTTGTGATGAGTGCATTCTACTCACAGTGTTGAAGCTTGCTTTTGATAGAGCAGTTTTGAAACACTCTTTTGGTAGAATCTGCAAGTGGATATTTGGAGCGCTTTGAGGCCTATGCTGGAAAAGGAAATGTCTTCACATAAAAACTAGACAGAAGCATTCCAGGAAACTTCTGTATGATAAGTGCATTCAACTCACAGACTTGAACGTTCCTTTTGATAGAACTCTTTTGAAACACTCCTTTTGTAGAATTTGCAAGTGTTTATTTGGAGCGCTTTGAGGCCTCAGCTGGAAAAGGAAATATCTTCACGTAAGAAGTAGACAGAAGCATTCTCAGAAACTTCTTTCCGATGAGTGCATTCAACACACAGACTTGAAACTTGCTTTTGAAAGAGCAGCTTTGAAACACTCTTTTCGTAGAATCTGCAAGTGGATATTTGGAGCGCTTTGAGGCCTATGCTGGGAAATGAAATCTCTTCACCTAAAAACTAGACAGAAGCATTCTGAGAAACTTCTGAGTGATGAGTGCATTCAACTCACAGACTTGAACGTTCCCTTTGATAGAACAGTTTTGAAACACTCCTTTTGTAGAATCTGCAAGTGTTTATTCGGAGCACCTTGAGGCCTATGTTGGAAAAGGAAATATCTTCACATAAAAACTAGAGAGAAGGATTCTCAGAAACTTCTTTGTGATGAGTTCATTCAACTCACAGTGTTGAACCTACCAATTGATAGAGTAGTTTGGAAACACTCTTTTTGTAGAATCTGCAAGGGGATATTTGGAGCCGTTTGAGGCCTATGCTGGAAAAGGAAATATCTTCACATAAAAACTGAACAGAAGCATTCTCAGAAACTTCTTTGTGTTGAGTGCATTCAACTCGCAGACATGAACTTACCTATAGAAAGAGCAGTTTTGAAACACTCCTTTTGTAGAATCTGCAAGTGTTTATTTGGAGCACTTTGAGGCCTATGTTGGAAAAGGAAAGATCTTCATATAGAAACTAGACGGAAGCATTCTCAGAAACTTCTTTGTGATGAGTGCATTCAACTCACAGAATTGAAGCTTCCTTTCGAAAGAGCAGTTTGGAAACACTCTTCTTATAGAATCTGCAAGTGGATATTTGGAGCGCTTTGTGGCCTATGCTGGGAAATGAAATCCCTTCACCTAAAAACTAGACGGAAGCATTCTGAGAATCTTCTTTGTGATGAGTGCATTCAACTCACAGACTTGAACGTTCCTCTTGAAAGAGCAGTTTTGAAACACTCCTTTTGTAGAATCTGCAAGTGTTTATTTGGAGCGCTTTGAGGCCTATGTTGGAAAAGGAAATATCTTCACATAAAAACTAGACAGAAGCATTCTCAGAAACTTCTTTGTGATGAGTGCACTCTACTCACAGTGTTGCAGCTTGCTTTTGATAGAGCAGTTTTGAAACACTCTTTTGGTAGAATCTGCAAGTGGATACTTGGAGCGCTTTGAGGCCTATGCTGGAAAAGGAAATGTCTTCACATAAAAACTAGACAGAAGCATTCCAGGAAACTTCTGTATGATAAGTGCATTCAACTCACAGACTTGAACGTTCCTTTTGATAGAACTCTTTTGAAACACTCCTTTTGTAGAATTTGCAAGTGTTTATTGGGAGCGCTTTGAGGCCTCAGCTGGAAAAGGAAATATCTTCACGTAAGAACTAGACAGAAGCATTCTCAGAAACTTCTTTCCGATGAGTGCATTCAACACACAGACTTGAACCTTGCTTTTGAAAGAGCAGCTTTGAAACACTCTTTTCGTAGAATCTGCAAGTGGATATTTGGAGCGCTTTGAGGCCTATGCTGGGAAATGAAATCTCTTCACCTAAAAACTAGACAGAAGCATTCTGAGAAACTTCTGTGTGATGAGTGCATTCAACTCACAGACTTGAACGTTCCCTTTGATAGAACAGTTTTGAAACACTCCTTTTGTAGAATCTGCAAGTGTTTATTCGGAGCACCTTGAGGCCTATGCTGGAAAAGGAAATATCTTCACATAAAAACTGAACAGAAGCATTCTGAGAAACTTCTTTGTGTTGAGTGCATTCAACTCACGGACTTGAACTTACCTACAGAAAGAGCAGTTTTGAAACACTCTTTTGGTAAAATCTGCAAGTGGTTATTTGGAGCACTTCGAGGCCTGTGCTGGGATATGGAATATCTTCACCTAAAAACTACAGAGAAGCATTCTTAGAAAGTTCTTCATGATGCATTCATTTAACTCACAGAGTGGAACCTTCCTTTTGATAGAACAGATTTGAAACACTCTTTTTGTAGAATCTGCAAGAGGATATTTGGAGTGTTTTGAGGCCTATGCTGGAAATGGAAATATCGTCACATAAAAACTAGACAGAAGCATTCTCAGAAACTTCTGTGTGATGAGTGCATTCAACTCACAGACTTGAACGTTCCTCTCAAAAGAGCAGTTTTGAAACACTCCTTTTGTAGAATCTGCAAGTGTTTATTTGGATCTCTTTGAGGCCTATGTTGGAAAAAGAAATATCTTCACATAAAAACTGGACAGAAGCATTCTCAGAAACTTCTTTGTGATGAGTGCATTCTACTCACAGTGTTGAAGCTTGCTTTTGATAGAGCAGTTTTGAAACACTCTTTTGGTAGAATCTGCAAGTGGATATTTGGAGCGCTTTGAGGCCTATGCTGGAAAAGGAAATGTCTTCACATAAAAACTAGACAGAAGCATTCCAGGAAACTTCTGTATGATAAGTGCATTCAACTCACAGACTTGAACGTTCCTTTTGATAGAACTCTTTTGAAACACTCCTTTTGTAGAATTTGCAAGTGTTTATTTGGAGCGCTTTGAGGCCTCAGCTGGAAAAGGAAATATCTTCACGTAAGAACTAGACAGAAGCATTCTCAGAAACTTCTTTCCGATGAGTGCATTCAACACACAGACTTGAACCTTGCTTTTGAAAGAGCAGCTTTGAAACACTCTTTTCGTAGAATCTGCAAGTGGATATTTGGAGCGCTTTGAGGCCTATGCTGGGAAATGAAATCTCTTCACCTAAAAACTAGACAGAAGCATTCTGAGAAACTTCTGAGTGATGAGTGCATTCAACTCACAGACTTGAACGTTCCCTTTGATAGAACAGTTTTGAAACACTCCTTTTGTAGAATCTGCAAGTGTTTATTCGGAGCACCTTGAGGCCTATGTTGGAAAAGGAAATATCTTCACATAAAAACTAGAGAGAAGGATTCTCAGAAACTTCTTTGTGATGAGTTCATTCAACTCACAGTGTTGAACCTACCAATTGATAGAGTAGTTTGGAAACACTCTTTTTGTAGAATCTGCAAGGGGATATTTGGAGCCGTTTGAGGCCTATGCTGGAAAAGGAAATATCTTCACATAAAAACTGAACAGAAGCATTCTCAGAAACTTCTTTGTGTTGAGTGCATTCAACTCGCAGACATGAACTTACCTATAGAAAGAGCAGTTTTGAAACACTCCTTTTGTAGAATCTGCAAGTGTTTATTTGGAGCACTTTGAGGCCTATGTTGGAAAAGGAAAGATCTTCATATAGAAACTAGACGGAAGCATTCTCAGAAACTTCTTTGTGATGAGTGCATTCAACTCACAGAATTGAAGCTTCCTTTCGAAAGAGCAGTTTGGAAACACTCTTCTTATAGAATCTGCAAGTGGATATTTGGAGCGCTTTGTGGCCTATGCTGGGAAATGAAATCCCTTCACCTAAAAACTAGACGGAAGCATTCTGAGAATCTTCTTTGTGATGAGTGCATTCAACTCACAGACTTCAACGTTCCTTTTGATAGAACAGTTTTGAAACACTCCTTTTGTAGAATCTGCAAGTGTTTATTCGGAGCACCTTGAGGCCTATGTTGGAAAAGGAAATATCTTCACATAAAAACTAGAGAGAAGGATTCTCAGAAACTTCTTTGTGATGAGTTCATTCAACTCACAGAGTTGAACCTACCAATTGATAGAGAAGTTTGGAAACACTCTTTTTGTGGAATCTGCAAGGGGATATTTGGAGCCGTTTGAGGCCTATGCTGGAAAAGGAAATATCTTCACATAAACACTGAACAGAAGCATTCTCAGAAACTTCTTTGTGTTGAGTGCATTCAACTCACAGACTTGAACTTACCTACAGAAAGAGCAGTTTTGAAACACTCTTTTGGTAAAATCTGCAAGTGGTTATTTGGAGCACTTCGAGGCCTGTGCTGGGATATGGAATATCCTCACCTAAAAACTACAGAGAAGCATTCTCAGAAAGTTCTTCAGGATGCATTCATTCAACTCACAGAGTTGAACCTTCCTTTTGATAGAAGAGTTTTGAAACACTCTTTTTGTAGAATCTGCTAGAGGATATTTGGAGCGTTTGGAGGCCTATGCTGGAAAAGGAAATATCTTCACATAAAAACTAGACAGAAGCATTCTCAGAAACTTCTGTGTGATGGGTGCATTCAACTCACAGACTTGAACGTTCCTCTCGAAAGAGCAGTTTTGAAACACTCCTTTTGTAGAATCTGCAAGTGTTTATTTGGAGCTCTTTGAGGCCTATGTTGGAAAAGGAAATATCTTCACATAAAAACTAGACAGAAGCATTCTCAGAAACTTCTTTGTGATGAGTGCACTCTACTCACAGTATTGCAGCTTGCTTTTGATAGAGCAGTTTTGAAACACTCTTTTGGTAGAATCTGCAAGTGGATACTTGGAGCGCTTTGAGGCCTATGCTGGAAAAGGAAATGTCTTCACATAAAAACTAGACAGAAGCATTCCAGGAAACTTCTGTATGATAAGTGCATTCAACTCACAGACTTGAACGTTCCTTTTGATAGAACTCTTTTGAAACACTCCTTTTGTAGAATTTGCAAGTGTTTATTGGGAGCGCTTTGAGGCCTCAGCTGGAAAAGGAAATATCTTCACGTAAGAACTAGACAGAAGCATTCTCAGAAACTTCTTTCTGATGAGTGCATTCAACACACAGACTTGAACCTTGCTTTTGAAAGAGCAGCTTTGAAACACTCTTTTCGTAGAATCTGCAAGTGGATATTTGGAGCGCTTTGAGGCCTCTGCTGGGAAATGAAATCTCTTCACCTAAAAACTAGACAGATGCATTCTGAGAAAGTTCTGTGTGATGAGTGCATTCAACTCACAGACTTGAACGTTCCCTTTGATAGAACAGTTTTGAAACACTCCTTTTGTAGAATCTGCAAGTGTTTATTCGGAGCACCTTGAGGCCTATGCTGGAAAAGGAAATATCTTCACATAAAAACTGAACAGAAGCATTCTGAGAAACTTCTTTGTGTTGAGTGCATTCAACTCACAGACTTGAACTTACCTACAGAAAGAGCAGTTTTGAAACACTCTTTTGGTAAAATCTGCAAGTGGTTATTTGGAGCACTTCGAGGCCTGTGCTGGGATATGGAATATCTTCACCTAAAAACTACAGAGAAGCATTCTTAGAAAGTTCTTCATGATGCATTCATTTAACTCACAGAGTGGAACCTTCCTTTTGATAGAACAGATTTGAAACACTCTTTTTGTAGAATCTGCAAGAAGATATTTGGAGTGTTTTCAGGCCTATGCTGGAAATGGAAATATCGTCACATAAAAACTAGACAGAAGCATTCTCAGAAACTTCTGTGTGATGAGTGCATTCAACTCACAGACTTGAACGTTCCTCTCAAAAGAGCAGTTTTGAAACACTCCTTTTGTAGAATCTGCAAGTGTTTATTTGGAGCTCTTTGAGGCCTATGTTGGAAAAAGAAATATCTTCACATAAAAACTGGACAGAAGCATTCTCAGAAACTTCTTTGTGATGAGTGCATTCTACTCACAGTGTTGAAGCTTGCTTTTGATAGAGCAGTTTTGAAACACTCTTTTGGTAGAATCTGCAAGTGGATATTTGGAGCGCTTTGAGGCCTATGCTGGAAAAGGAAATGTCTTCACATAAAAACTAGACAGAAGCATTCCAGGAAACTTCTGTATGATAAGTGCATTCAACTCACAGACTTGAACGTTCCTTTTGATAGAACTCTTTTGAAACACTCCTTTTGTAGAATTTGCAAGTGTTTATTTGGAGCGCTTTGAGGCCTCAGCTGGAAAAGGAAATATCTTCACGTAAGAACTAGACAGAAGCATTCTCAGAAACTTCTTTCCGATGAGTGCATTCAACACACAGACTTGAACCTTGCTTTTGAAAGAGCAGCTTTGAAACACTCTTTTCGTAGAATCTGCAAGTGGATATTTGGAGCGCTTTGAGGCCTATGCTGGGAAATGAAATCTCTTCACCTAAAAACTAGACAGAAGCATTCTGAGAAACTTCTGTGTGATGAGTGCATTCAACTCACAGACTTGAACGTTCCGTTTGATAGAACAGTTTTGAAACACTCCTTTTGTAGAATCTGCAAGTGTTTATTCGGAGCACCTTGAGGCCTATGTTGGAAAAGGAAATATCTTCACATAAAAACTAGAGAGAAGGATTCTCAGAAACTTCTTTGTGATGAGTTCACTCAACTCACAGTGTTGAACCTACCAATTGATAGAGAAGTTTGGAAACACTCTTTTTGTAGAATCTGCAAGGGGATATTTGGAGCCGTTTGAGGCCTATGCTGGAAAAGGAAATATCTTCACATAAAAACTGAACAGAAGCATTCTCAGAAACTTCTTTGTGTTGAGTGCATTCAACTCACAGACTTGAACTTACCTATAGAAAGAGCAGTTTTGAAACACTCCTTTTGTAGAATCTGCAAGTGTTTATTTGGAGCACTTTGAGGCCTATGTTGGAAAAGGAAAGATCTCCATATAGAAACTAGACGGAAGCATTCTCAGAAACTTCTTTGTGATGAGTGCATTCAACTCACAGAATTGAAACTTCCTTTCGAAAGAGCAGTTTGGAAACACTCTTCTTATAGAATCTGCAAGTTGATATTTGGAGCGCTTTGTGGCCTATGCTGGGAAATGAAATCTCTTCACCTAAAAACTAGACGGAAGCATTCTGAGAATCTTCTTTGTGATGAGTGCATTCAACTCACAGACTTCAACGTTCCTTTTGATAGAACAGTTTTGAAACACTCCTTTTGTAGAATCTGCAAGTGTTCATTCGGAACACCTTGAGGCCTATGTTGGAAAAGGAAATATCTTCACATAAAAACTAGAGAGAAGGATTCTCAGAAACTTCTTTGTGATGAGTTCATTCAACTCACAGAGTTGAACCTACCAATTGATAGAGAAGTTTGGAAACACTCCTTTTGTAGAATCTGCAAGTGTTTATTCGGAGCACCTTGAGGCCTATGCTGGAAAAGGAAATATCTTCACATAAAAACTGAACAGAAGCATTCTGAGAAACTTCTTTGTGTTGAGTGCATTCAACTCACAGACTTGAACTTACCTACAGAAAGAGCAGTTTTGAAACACTCTTTTGGTAAAATCTGCAAGTGGTTATTTGGAGCACTTCGAGGCCTGTGCTGGGATATGGAATATCTTCACCTAAAAACTACAGAGAAGCATTCTTAGAAAGTTCTTCATGATGCATTCATTTAACTCACAGAGTGGAACCTTCCTTTTGATAGAACAGATTTGAAACACTCTTTTTGTAGAATCTGCAAGAAGATATTTGGAGTGTTTTGAGGCCTATGCTGGAAATGGAAATATCTTCACATAAAAACTAGACAGAAGCATTCTCAGAAACTTCTGTGTGATGAGTGCATTCAACTCACAGACTTGAACGTTCCTCTCAAAAGAGCAGTTTTGAAACACTCCTTTTGTAGAATCTGCAAGTGTTTATTTGGAGCTCTTTGAGGCCTATGTTGGAAAAAGAAATATCTTCACATAAAAACTGGACAGAAGCATTCTCAGAAACTTCTTTGTGATGAGTGCATTCTCCTCACAGTGTTGAAGCTTGCTTTTGATAGAGCAGTTTTGAAACACTCTTTTGGTAGAATCTGCAAGTGGATATTTGGAGCGCTTTGAGGCCTATGCTGGAAAAGGAAATGTCTTCACAGAAAAACTAGACAGAAGCATTCCAGGAAACTTCTGTATGATAAGTGCATTCAACTCACAGACTTGAACGTTCCTTTTGATAGAACTCTTTTGAAACACTCCTTTTGTAGAATTTGCAAGTGTTTATTTGGAGCGCTTTGAGGCCTCAGCTGGAAAAGGAAATATCTTCACGTAAGAACTAGACAGAAGCATTCTCAGAAACTTCTTTCCGATGAGTGCATTCAACACACAGACTTGAACCTTGCTTTTGAAAGAGCAGCTTTGAAACACTCTTTTCGTAGAATCTGCAAGTGGATATTTGGAGCGCTTTGAGGCCTATGCTGGGAAATGAAATCTCTTCACCTAAAAACTAGACAGAAGCATTCTGAGAAACTTCTGTGTGATGAGTGCATTCAACTCACAGACTTGAACGTTCCCTTTGATAGAACAGTTTTGAAACACTCCTTTTGTAGAATCTGCAAGTGTTTATTCGGAGCACCTTGAGGCCTATGTTGGAAAAGGAAATATCTTCACATAAAAACTAGAGAGAAGGATTCTCAGAAACTTCTTTGTGATGAGTTCATTCAACTCACAGTGTTGAACCTACCAATTGATAGAGAAGTTTGGAAACACTCTTTTTGTAGAATCTGCAAGGGGATATTTGGAGCCGTTTGAGGCCTATGCTGGAAAAGGAAATATCTTCACATAAAAACTGAACAGAAGCATTCTCAGAAACTTCTTTGTGTTGAGTGCATTCAACTCGCAGACTTGAACTTACCTATAGAAAGAGCAGTTTTGAAACACTCCTTTTGTAGAATCTGCAAGTGTTTATTTGGAGCACTTTGAGGCCTATGTTGGAAAAGGAATGATCTTCATATAGAAATTAGACGGAAGCATTCTCAGAAACTTCTTTGTGATGAGTGCATTCAACTCACAGAATTGAAGCTTCCTTTTGAAAGAGCAGTTTGGAAACACTCTTCTTATAGAATCTGCAAGTGGATATTTGGAGCGCTTTGTTGCCTATGCTGGGAAATGAAATCCCTTCACCTAAAAACTAGACGGAAGCATTCTGAGAACCTTCTTTGTGATGAGTGCATTCAACTCACAGACTTAAACGTTCCTTTTGATAGAACAGTTTTGAAACACTCCTTTTGTAGAATCTGCAAGTGTTTATTCGGAGCACCTTGTGGCCTATGTTGGAAAAGGAAATATCTTCACATAAAAACTAGAGAGTAGGATTCTCAGAAACTTCTTTGTGATGAGTTCATTCAACTCACAGAGTTGAACCTACCAATTGATAGAGAAGTTTGGAAACACTCTTTTTGTAGAATCTGCAAGTGGATATTTGGAGCCGTTTGAGGCCTATGCTGGAGAAGGAAATATCTTCACATAAAAACTGAACAGAAGCATTCTGAGAAACTTCTTTGTGTTGAGTGCATTCAACTCACAGACTTGAACTTACCTATAGAAAGAGCAGTTTTGAAACACTCTTTTGGGAAAATCTGCAAGTGGTTATTTGGAGCACTTCGAGGCCTGTGCTGGGATATGGAATACCTTCACCTAAAAACTACAGAGAAGCATTCTCAGAAAGTTCTTCAGGATGCATTCATTCAACTCACAGAGTTGAACCTTCCTTTTGATAGAAGAGTTTTGAAACACTCTTTTTGTAGAATCTGCAAGAGGATATTTGGAGCGTTTTGAGGCCTATGCTGGAAAAGGAAATATCTTCACATAAAAACTAGACAGAAGCATTCTCATAAACTTCTGTGTGATGAGTGCATTCAACTCACAGACTTGAACGTTCCTCTCGAAAGAGCAGTTTTGAAACACTCCTTTTGTAGAATCTGCAAGTGTTTATTTGGAGCTCTTTGAGGCCTATGTTGGAAAAGGAAATATCTTCACATAAAAACTAGACAGAAGCATTCTCAGAAACTTCTTTCAATGAGTGCACTCTACTCACAGTGTTGAAGCTTGCTTTTGATAGAGCAGTTTTGAAACACTCTTTTGGTAGAATCTGCAAGTGGATACTTGGAGCGCTTTGAGGCCTATGCTGGAAAAGGAAATGTCTTCACATAAAAACTAGACAGAAGCATTCCAGGAAACTTCTGTATGATAAGTGCATTCAACTCACAGACTTGAACGTTCCTTTTGATAGAACTCTTTTGAAACACTCCTTTTGTAGAATTTGCAAGTGTTTATTGGGAGCGCTTTGAGGCCTCAGCTGGAAAAGGAAATATCTTCACGTAAGAACTAGACAGAAGCATTCTCAGAAACTTCTTTCTGATGAGTGCATTCAACACACAGACTTGAACCTTGCTTTTGAAAGAGCAGCTTTGAAACACTCTTTTCGTAGAATCTGCAAGTGGATATTTGGAGCGCTTTGAGGCCTATGCTGGGAAACGAAATCTCTTCACCTAAAAACTAGACAGAAGCATTCTGAGAAACTTCTGCGTGATGAGTGCATTCAACTCACAGACTTGAACGTTCCCTTTGATAGAACAGTTTTGAAACACTCCTTTTGTAGAATCTGCAAGTGTTTATTCAGAGCACCTTGAGGCCTCTGCTGGAAAAGGAAATATCTTCACATAAAAACTGAACAGAAGCATTCTCAGAAACTTCTTTGTGTTGAGTGCATTCAACTCACAGACTTGAACTTACCTACAGAAAGAGCAGTTTTGAAACACTCTTTTGGTAAAATCTGCAAGTGGTTATTTGGAGCACTTCGAGGCCTGTGCTGGGATATGGAATATCCTCACCTAAAAACTACAGAGAAGCATTCTCAGAAAGTTCTTCAGGATGCATTCATTCAACTCACAGAGTTGAACCTTCCTTTTGATAGAAGAGTTTTGAAACACTCTTTTTGTAGAATCTGCAAGAGGATATTTGGAGCGTTTTGAGGCCTATGCTGGAAAAGGAAATATCTTCACATAAAAACTAGACAGAAGCATTCTCAGAAACTTCTGTGTGATGAGTGCATTCAACTCACAGACTTGAACGTTCCTCTTGAAAGAGCAGTTTTGAAACACTCCTTTTGTAGAATCTGCAAGTGTTTATTTGGAGCGCTTTGAGGCCTATGTTGGAAAAGGAAATATCTTCACATAAAAACTAGACAGAAGCATTCTCAGAAACTTCTTTGTGATGAGTGCACTCTACTCACAGTGTTGCAGCTTGCTTTTGATAGAGCAGTTTTGAAACACTCTTTTGGTAGAATCTGCAAGTGGATACTTGGAGCGCTTTGAGGCCTATGCTGGAAAAGGAAATGTCTTCACATAAAAACTAGACAGAAGCATTCCAGGAAACTTCTGTATGATAAGTGCATTCAACTCACAGACTTGAACGTTCCTTTTGATAGAACTCTTTTGAAACACTCCTTTTGTAGAATTTGCAAGTGTTTATTGGGAGCGCTTTGAGGCCTCAGCTGGAAAAGGAAATATCTTCACGTAAGAACTAGACAGAAGCATTCTCAGAAACTTCTTTCCGATGAGTGCATTCAACACACAGACTTGAACCTTGCTTTTGAAAGAGCAGCTTTGAAACACTCTTTTCGTAGAATCTGCAAGTGGATATTTGGAGCGCTTTGAGGCCTATGCTGGGAAATGAAATCTCTTCACCTAAAAACTAGACAGAAGCATTCTGAGAAACTTCTGTGTGATGAGTGCATTCAACTCACAGACTTGAACGTTCCCTTTGATAGAACAGTTTTGAAACACTCCTTTTGTAGAATCTGCAAGTGTTTATTCGGAGCACCTTGAGGCCTATGCTGGAAAAGGAAATATCTTCACATAAAAACTGAACAGAAGCATTCTGAGAAACTTCTTTGTGTTGAGTGCATTCAACTCACAGACTTGAACTTACCTACAGAAAGAGCAGTTTTGAAACACTCTTTTGGTAAAATCTGCAAGTGGTTATTTGGAGCACTTCGAGGCCTGTGCTGGGATATGGAATATCTTCACCTAAAAACTACAGAGAAGCATTCTTAGAAAGTTCTTCATGATGCATTCATTTAACTCACAGAGTGGAACCTTCCTATTGATAGAACAGATTTGAAACACTCTTTTTGTAGAATCTGCAAGAAGATATTTGGAGTGTTTTGAGGCATATGCTGGAAATGGAAATATCGTCACATAAAAACTAGACAGAAGCATTCTCAGAAACTTCTGTGTGATGAGTGCATTCAACTCACAGACTTGAACGTTCCTCTCGAAAGAGCAGTTTGGAACACTCCTTTTGTAGAATCTGCAAGTGTTTATTTGGAGCTCTTTGAGGCCTATGTTGGAAAAAGAAATATCTTCACATAAAAACTGGACAGAAGCATTCTCAGAAACTTCTTTGTGATGAGTGCATTCTACTCACAGTGTTGAAGCTTGCTTTTGATAGAGCAGTTTTGAAACACTCTTTTGGTAGAATCTGCAAGTGGATATTTGGAGCGCTTTGAGGCCTATGCTGGAAAAGGAAATGTCTTCACAGAAAAACTAGACAGAAGCATTCCAGGAAACTTCTGTATGATAAGTGCATTCAACTCACAGACTTGAACGTTCCTTTTGATAGAACTCTTTTGAAACACTCCTTTTGTAGAATTTGCAAGTGTTTATTTGGAGCGCTTTGTGGCCTCAGCTGGAAAAGGAAATATCTTCACGTAAGAACTAGACAGAAGCATTCTCAGAAACTTCTTTCCGATGAGTGCATTCAACACACAGACTTGAACCTTGCTTTTGAAAGAGCAGCTTTGAAACACTCTTTTCGTAGAATCTGCAAGTGGATATTTGGAGCGCTTTGAGGCCTATGCTGGGAAATGAAATCTCTTCACCTAAAAACTAGACAGAAGCATTCTGAGAAACTTCTGTGTGATGAGTGCATTCAACTCACAGACTTGAACGTTCCCTTTGATAGAACAGTTTTGAAACACTCCTTTTGTAGAATCTGCAAGTGTTTATTCGGAGCACCTTGAGGCCTATGTTGGAAAAGGAAATATCTTCACATAAAAACTAGAGAGAAGGATTCTCAGAAACTTCTTTGCGATGAGTTCATTCAACTCACAGTGTTGAACCTACCAATTGATAGAGAAGTTTGGAAACACTCTTTTTGTAGAATCTGCAAGGGGATATTTGGAGCCGTTTGAGGCCTATGCTGGAAAAGGAAATATCTTCACATAAAAACTGAAAAGAAGCATTCTCAGAAACTTCTTTGTGTTGAGTGCATTCAACTCGCAGACTTGAACTTACCTATAGAAAGAGCAGTTTTGAAACACTCCTTTTGTAGAATCTGCAAGTGTTTATTTGGAGCACTTTGAGGCCTATGTTGGAAAAGGAAAGATCTTCATATAGAAACTAGACGGAAGCATTCTCAGAAACTTCTTTGTGATGAGTGCATTCAACTCACAGAATTGAAGCTTCCTTTCGAAAGAGCAGTTTGGAAACACTCTTCTTATAGAATCTGCAAGTGGATATTTGGAGCGCTTTGTGGCCTATGCTGGGAAATGAAATCTCTTCACCTAAAAACTAGACGGAAGCATTCTGAGAATCTTCTTTGTGATGAGTGCATTCAACTCACAGACTTCAACGTTCCTTTTGATAGAACAGTTTTGAAACACTCCTTTTGTAGAATCTGCAAGTGTTTATTCGGAGCACCTTGAGGCCTATGTTGGAAAAGGAAATATCTTCACATAAAAACTAGAGAGAAGGATTCTCAGAAACTTCTTTGTGATGAGTTCATTCAACTCACAGAGTTGAACCTACCAATTGATAGAGAAGTTTGGAAACACTCTTTTTGTAGAATCTGCAAGGGGATATTTGGAGCCGTTTGAGGCCTATGCTGGAAAAGGAAATATCTTCACATAAAAACTGAACAGAAGCATTCTCAGAAACTTCTTTGTGTTGAGTGCATTCAACTCACAGACTTGAACTTACCTATAGAAAGAGCAGTTTTGAAACACTCTTTTGGTAAAATCTGCAAGTGGTTATTTGGAGCACTTCGAGGCCTGTGCTGGGATATGGAATATCCTCACCTAAAAACTACAGAGAAGCATTCTCAGAAAGTTCTTCAGGATGCATTCATTCAACTCACAGAGTTGAACCTTCCTTTTGATAGAAGAGTTTTGAAACACTCTTTTTGTAGAATCTGCAAGAGGATATTTGGAGCGTTTTGAGGCCTATGCTGGAAAAGGAAATATCTTCACATAAAAACTAGACAGAAGCATTCTCAGAAACTTCTGTGTGATGAGTGCATTCAACTCACAGACTTGAACGTTCCTCTCGAAAGAGCAGTTTTGAAACACTCCTTTTGTAGAATCTGCAAGTGTTTATTTGGAGCTCTTTGAGGCCTATGTTGGAAAAGGAAATATCTTCACATAAAAACTAGACAGAAGCATTCTCAGAAACTTCTTTGTGATGAGTGCACTCTACTCACAGTGTTGAAGCTTGCTTTTGATAGAGCAGTTTTGAAACACTCTTTTGGTAGAATCTGCAAGTGGATACTTGGAGCGCTTTGAGGCCTATGCTGGAAAAGGAAATGTCTTCACATAAAAACTAGACAGAAGCATTCCAGGAAACTTCTGTATGATAAGTGCATTCAACTCACAGACTTGAACGTTCCTTTTGATAGAACTCTTTTGAAACACTCCTTTTGTAGAATTTGCAAGTGTTTATTGGGAGCGCTTTGAGGCCTCAGCTGGAAAAGGAAATATCTTCACGTAAGAACTAGACAGAAGCATTCTCAGAAACTTCTTTCCGATGAGTGCATTCAACACACAGACTTGAACCTTGCTTTTGAAAGAGCAGCCTTGAAACACTCTTTTCGTAGAATCTGCAAGTGGATATTTGGAGCGCTTTGAGGCCTATGCTGGGAAATGAAATCTCTTCACCTAAAAACTAGACAGAAGCATTCTGAGAAACTTCTGTGTGATGAGTGCATTCAACTCACAGACTTGAACGTTCCCTTTGATAGAACAGTTTTGAAACACTCCTTTTGTAGAATCTGCAAGTGTTTATTCGGAGCACCTTGAGGCCTATGTTGGAAAAGGAAATATCTTCACATAAAAACTAGAGAGAAGGATTCTCAGAAACTTCTTTGTGATGAGTTCATTCAACTCACAGTGTTGAACCTACCAATTGATATGAAGTTTGGAAACACTCTTTTTGTAGAATCTGCAAGGGGATATTTGGAGCCGTTTGAGGCCTATGCTGGAAAAGGAAATATCTTCACATAAAAACTGAACAGAAGCATTCTCAGAAACTTCTTTGTGTTGAGTGCATTCAACTCGCAGTCTTGAACTTACCTATAGAAAGAGCAGTTTTGAAACACTCCTTTTGTAGAATCTGCAAGTGTTTATTTGGAGCACTTTGAGGCCTATGTTGGAAAAGGAAAGATCTTCATATAGAAACTAGACGGAAGCATTCTCAGAAACTTCTTTGTGATGAGTGCATTCAACTCACAGAATTGAAGCTTCCTTTCGAAAGAGCAGTTTGGAAACACTCTTCTTATAGAATCTGCAAGTGGATATTTGGAGCGCTTTGTGGCCTATGCTGGGAAATGAAATCTCTTCACCTAAAAACTAGACGGAAGCATTCTGAGAATCTTCTTTGTGATGAGTGCATTCAACTCACAGACTTCAACGTTCCTTTTGATAGAACAGTTTTGAAACACTCCTTTTGTAGAATCTGCAAGTGTTTATTCGGAGCACCTTGAGGCCTATGTTGGAAAAGGAAATATCTTCACATAAAAACTAGAGAGAAGGATTCTCAGAAACTTCTTTGTGATGAGTTCATTCAACTCACAGAGTTGAACCTACCAATTGATAGAGAAGTTTGGAAACACTCTTTTTGTGGAATCTGCAAGGGGATATTTGGAGCCGTTTGAGGCCTATGCTGGAAAAGGAAATATCTTCACATAAAAACTGAACAGAAGCATTCTCAGAAACTTCTTTGTGTTGAGTGCATTCAACTCACAGACTTGAACTTACCTACAGAAAGAGCAGTTTTGAAACACTCTTTTGGTAAAATCTGCAAGTGGTTATTTGGAGCACTTCGAGGCCTGTGCTGGGATATGGAATATCTTCACCTAAAAACTACAGAGAAGCATTCTTAGAAAGTTCTTTATGATGCATTCATTTAACTCACAGAGTGGAACCTTCCTTTTGATAGAACAGATTTGAAACACTCTTTTTGTAGAATCTGCAAGAGGATATTTGGACTGTTTTGAGGCCTATGCTGGAAATGGAAATATCGTCACATAAAAACTAGACAGAAGCATTCTCAGAAACTTCTGTGTGATGAGTGCATTCAACTCACAGACCTGAACGTTCCTCTCAAAAGAGCAGTTTTGAAACACTCCTTTTGTAGAATCTGCAAGTGTTTATTTGGAGCTCTTTGAGGCCTATGTTGGAAAAAGAAATATCTTCACATAAAAACTGGACAGAAGCATTCTCAGAAACTTCTTTGTGATGAGTGCATTCTACTCACAGTGTTGAAGCTTGCTTTTGATAGAGCAGTTTTGAAACACTCTTTTGGTAGAATCTGCAAGTGGATATTTGGAGCGCTTTGAGGCCTATGCTGGAAAAGGAAATGTCTTCACATAAAAACTAGACAGAAGCATTCCAGGAAACTTCTGTATGATAAGTGCATTCAACTCACAGACTTGAACGTTCCTTTTGATAGAACTCTTTTGAAACACTCCTTTTGTAGAATTTGCAAGTGTTTATTTGGAGCGCTTTGAGGCCTCAGCTGGAAAAGGAAATATCTTCACGTAAGAACTAGACAGAAGCATTCTCAGAAACTTCTTTCCGATGAGTGCATTCAACACACAGACTTGAACCTTGCTTTTGAAAGAGCAGCTTTGAAACACTCTTTTCGTAGAATCTGCAAGTGGATATTTGGAGCGCTTTGAGGCCTATGCTGGGAAATGAAATCTCTTCACCTAAAAACTAGACAGAAGCATTCTGAGAAACTTCTGTGTGATGAGTGCATTCAACTCACAGACTTGAACGTTCCATTTGATAGAACAGTTTTGAAACACTCCTTTTGAAGAATCTGCAAGTGTTTATTCGGAGCACCTTGAGGCCTATGCTGGAATAGGAAATATCTTCACATAAAAACTGAACAGAAGCATTCTGAGAAACTTCTTTGTGTTGAGTGCATTCAACTCACAGACTTGAACTTACCCACAGAAAGAGCAGTTTTGAAACACTCTTTCGGTAAAATCTGCAAGTGGTTATTTGGAGCACTTCGAGGCCTGTGCTGGGATATGGAATATCTTCACCTAAAAACTACAGAGAAGCATTCCTAGAAAGTTCTTCATGATGCATTCATTTAACTCACAGAGTGGAACCTTCCTTTTGATAGAACAGATTTGAAACACTCTTTTTGTAGAATCTGCAAGAGGATATTTGGAGTGTTTTGAGGCCAATGCTGGAAATGGAAATATCGTCACATAAAAACTAGACAGAAGCATTCTCAGAAACTTCTGTGTGATGAGTGCATTCAACTCACAGACTTGAACGTTCCTCTCAAAAGAGTAGTTTTGAAACACTCCTTTTGTAGAATCTGCAAGTGTTTATTTGGAGCGCTTTGAGGCCTATGTTGGGAAAAGAAATATCTTCACATAAAAACTGGACAGAAGCATTCTCAGAAACTTCTTTGTGATGAGTGCATTCTACTCACAGTGTTGAAGCTTGCTTTTGATAGAGCAGTTTTGAAACACTCTTTTGGTAGAATCTGCAAGTGGATATTTGGAGCGCTTTGAGGCCTATGCTGGAAAAGGAAATGTCTTCACATAAAAACTAGACAGAAGCATTCCAGGAAACTTCTGTATGATAAGTGCATTCAACTCACAGACTTGAACGTTCCTTTTGATAGAACTCTTTTGAAACACTCCTTTTGTAGAATTTGCAAGTGTTTATTGGGAGCGCTTTGAGGCCTCAGCTGGAAAACGAAATATCTTCACGTAAGAACTAGACAGAAGCATTCTCAGAAACTTCTTTCCGATGAGTGCATTCAACACACAGACTTGAACCTTGCTTTTGAAAGAGCAGCTTTGAAACACTCTTTTCGTAGAATCTGCAAGTGGATATTTGGAGCGCTTTGAGGGCTATGCTGGGAAATGAAATCTCTTCACCTAAAAACTAGACAGAAGCATTCTGAGAAACTTCTGTGTGATGAGTGCATTCAACTCACAGACTTGAACGTTCCCTTTGATAGAACAGTTTTGAAACACTCCTTTTGTAGAATCTGCAAGTGTTTATTCGGAGCACCTTGAGGCCTATGTTGGAAAAGGAAATATCTTCACATAAAAACTAGAGAGAAGGATTCTCAGAAACTTCTTTGTGATGAGTTCATTCAACTCACAGTGTTGAACCTACCAATTGATAGAGAAGTTTGGAAACACTCTTTTTGTAGAATCTGCAAGGGGATATTTGGAGCCGTTTGAGGCCTATGCTGGAAAAGGAAATATCTTCACATAAAAACTGAACAGAAGCATTCTCAGAAACTTCTTTGTGTTGAGTGCATTCAACTCGCAGACTTGAACTTACCTATAGAAAGAGCAGTTTTGAAACACTCCTTTTGTAGAATCTGCAAGTGTTTATTTGGAGCACTTTGAGGCCTATGTTGGAAAAGGAAAGATCTTCATATAGAAACTAGACGGAAGCATTCTCAGAAACTTCTTTGTGATGAGTGCATTCAACTCACAGAATTGAAGCTTCCTTTCGAAAGAGCAGTTTGGAAACACTCTTCTTATAGAATCTGCAAGTGGATATTTGGAGCGCTTTGAGGCCTATGCTGGAAAAGGAAATGTCTTCACAGAAAAACTAGACAGAAGCATTCCAGGAAACTTCTGTATGATAAGTGCATTCAACTCACAGACTTGAACGTTCCTTTTGATAGAACTCTTTTGAAACACTCCTTTTGTAGAATTTGCAAGTGTTTATTTGGAGCGCTTTGAGGCCTCAGCTGGAAAAGGAAATATCTTCACGTAAGAACTAGACAGAAGCATTCTCAGAAACTTCTTTCCGATGAGTGCATTCAACACACAGACTTGAACCTTGCTTTTGAAAGAGCAGCTTTGAAACACTCTTTTCGTAGAATCTGCAAGTGGATATTTGGAGCGCTTTGAGGCCTATGCTGGGAAATGAAATCTCTTCACCTAAAAACTAGACAGAAGCATTCTGAGAAACTTCTGTGTGATGAGTGCATTCAACTCACAGACTTGAACGTTCCCTTTGATAGAACAGTTTTGAAACACTCCTTTTGTAGAATCTGCAAGTGTTTATTCGGAGCACCTTGAGGCCTATGTTGGAAAAGGAAATATCTTCACATAAAAACTAGAGAGAAGGATTCTCAGAAACTTCTTTGTGATGAGTTCATTCAACTCACAGTGTTGAACCTACCAATTGATAGAGAAGTTTGGAAACACTCTTTTTGTAGAATCTGCAAGGGGATATTTGGAGCCGTTTGAGGCCTATGCTGGAAAAGGAAATATCTTCACATAAAAACTGAACAGAAGCATTCTCAGAAACTTCTTTGTGTTGAGTGCATTCAACTCGCAGACTTGAACTGACCTATAGAAAGAGCAGTTTTGAAACACTCCTTTTGTAGAATCTGCAAGTGTTTATTTGGAGCACTTTGAGGCCTATGTTGGAAAAGGAAAGATCTTCATATAGAAACTAGACGGAAGCATTCTCAGAAACTTCTTTGTGATGAGTGCATTCAACTCACAGAATTGAAGCTTCCTTTCGAAAGAGCAGTTTGGAAACACTCTTCTTATAGTATCTGTAAGTGGATATTTGGAGCGCTTTGTGGCCTATGCTGGGAAATGAAATCACTTCACCTAAAAACTAGACGGAAGCATTCTGAGAATCTTCTTTGCGATGAGTGCATTCAACTCACAGACTTCAACGTTCCTTTTGATAGAACAGTTTTGAAACACTCCTTTTGTAGAATCTGCAAGTGTTTATTCGGAACACCTTGAGGCCTATGTAGGAAAAGGAAATATCTTCACATAAAAACTAGAGAGAAGGATTCTCAGAAACTTCTTTGTGATGAGTTCATTCAACTCACAGAGTTGAACCTACCAATTGATAGAGAAGTTTGGAAACACTCTTTTTGTAGAATCTGCAAGTGGATATTTGGAGCCGTTTGAGGCCTATGCTGGAAAAGGAAATATCTTCACATAAAAACTGAACAGAAGCATTCTCAGAAACTTCTTTGTGTTGAGTGCATTCAACTCACAGACTTGAACTTACCTATAGAAAGAGCAGTTTTGAAACACTCTTTTGGTAAAATCTGCAAGTGGTTATTTGGAGCACTTCGAGGCCTGTGCTGGGATATGGAATATCTTCACCTAAAAACTACAGAGAAGCATTCTCAGAAAGTTCTTCATGATGCATTCATTCAACTCACAGAGTTGAACCTTCCTTTTGATAGAAGAGTTTTGAAACACTCTTTTTGTAGAATCTGCAAGAGGATATTTGGAGCGTTTTGAGGCCTATGCTGGAAAAGGAAATATCTTCACATAAAAACTAGACAGAAGCATTCTCAGAAACTTCTGTGTGATGAGTGCATTCAACTCACAGACTTGAACGTTCCTCTCGAAAGAGCAGTTTTGAAACACTCCTTTTGTAGAATCTGCAAGTGTTTATTTGGAGCGCTTTGAGGCCTATGTTGGAAAAGGAAATATCTTCACATAAAAACTAGACAGAAGCATTCTCAGAAACATCTTTGTGATGAGTGCACTCTACTCACAGTGTTGCAGCTTGCTTTTATAGAGCAGTTTTGAAACACTCTTTTGGTAGAATCTGCAAGTGGATACTTGGAGCGCTTTGAGGCCTATGCTGGAAAAGGAAATGTCTTCACATAAAAACTAGACAGAAGCATTCCAGGAAACTTCTGTATGATAAGTGCATTCAACTCACAGACTTGAACGTTCCTTTTGATAGAACTCTTTTGAAACACTCCTTTTGTAGAATTTCCAAGTGTTTATTGGGAGCGCTTTGAGGCCTCAGCTGGAAAAGGAAATATCTTCACGTAAGAACTAGACAGAAGCATTCTCAGAAACTTCTTTCTGATGAGTGCATTCAACACACAGACTTGAACCTTGCTTTTGAAAGAGCAGCTTTGAAACACTCTTTTCGTAGAATCTGCAAGTGGATATTTGGAGCGCTTTGAGGCCTATGCTGGGAAATGAAATCTCTTCACCTAAAAACTAGACAGAAGCATTCTGAGAAACTTCTGTGTGATGAGTGCATTCAACTCACAGACTTGAACGTTCCCTTTGATAGAACAGTTTTGAAACACTCCTTTTGTAGAATCTGCAAGTGTTTATTCGGAGCACCTTGAGGCCTATGCTGGAAAAGGAAATATCTTCACATAAAAACTGAACAGAAGCATTCTGAGAAACTTCTTTGTGTTGAGTGCATTCAACTCACAGACTTGAACTTACCTACAGAAAGAGCAGTTTTGAAACACTCTTTTGGTAAAATCTGCAAGTGGTTATTTGGAGCACTTCGAGGCCTGTGCTGGGATATGGAATATCTTCACCTAAAAACTACAGAGAAGCATTCTTAGAAAGTTCTTCATGATGCATTCATTTAACTCACAGAGTGGAACCTTCCTTTTGATAGAACAGATTTGAAACACTCTTTTTGTAGAATCTGCAAGAGGATATTTGGAGTGTTTTGAGGCCTATGCTGGAAATGGAAATATCGTCACATAAAAACTAGACAGAAGCATTCTCAGAAACTTCTGTGTGATGAGTGCATTCAACTCACAGACCTGAACGTTCCTCTCAAAAGAGCAGTTTTGAAACACTCCTTTTATAGAATCTGCAAGTGTTTATTTGGAGCTCTTTGAGGCCTATGTTGGAAAAAGAAATATCTTCACATAAAAACTGGACAGAAGCATTCTCAGAAACTTCTTTGTGATGAGTGCATTCTACTCACAGTGTTGAAGCTTGCTTTTGATAGAGCAGTTTTGAAACACTCTTTTGGTAGAATCTGCAAGTGGATATTTGGAGCGCTTTGAGGCCTATGCTGGAAAAGGAAATGTCTTCACATAAAAACTAGACAGAAGCATTCCAGGAAACTTCTGTATGATAAGTGCATTCAACTCACAGACTTGAACGTTCCTTTTGATAGAACTCTTTTGAAACACGCCTTTTGTAGAATTTGCAAGTGTTTATTTGGAGCGCTTTGAGGCCTCAGCTGGAAAAGGAAATATCTTCACGTAAGAACTAGACAGAAGCATTCTCAGAAACTTCTTTCCGATGAGTGCATTCAACACACAGACTTGAACCTTGCTTTTGAAAGAGCAGCTTTGAAACACTCTTTTCGTAGAATCTGCAAGTGGATATTTGGAGCGTTTTGAGGCCTATGCTGGAAAAGGAAATATCTTCACCTAAAAACTAGGCAGAAGCGTTCTCAGAAACTTCTGTGTGATGAGTGCATTCAACTCACAGACTTGAACGTTCCATTTGATAGAACAGTTTTGAAACACTCCTTTTGAAGAATCTGCAAGTGTTTATTCGGAGCACCTTGAGGCCTATGCTGGAATAGGAAATATCTTCACATAAAAACTGAACAGAAGCATTCTGAGAAACTTCTTTGTGTTGAGTGCATTCAACTCACAGACTTGAACTTACCTACAGAAAGAGCAGTTTTGAAACACTCTTTCGGTAAAATCTGCAATTGGTTATTTGGAGCACTTCGAGGCCTGTGCTGGGATATGGAATATCTTCACCTAAAAACTACAGAGAAGCATTCCTAGAAAGTTCTTCATGATGCATTCATTTAACTCACAGAGTGGAACCTTCCTTTTGATAGAACAGATTTGAAACACTCTTTTTGTAGAATCTGCAAGAGGATATTTGGAGTGTTTTGAGGCCAATGCTGGAAATGGAAATATCGTCACATAAAAACTAGACAGAAGCATTCTCAGAAACTTCTGTGTGATGAGTGCATTCAACTCACAGACTTGAACGTTCCTCTCAAAAGAGTAGTTTTGAAACACTCCTTTTGTAGAATCTGCAAGTGTTTATTTGGAGCGCTTTGAGGCCTATGTTGGGAAAAGAAATATCTTCACATAAAAACTGGACAGAAGCATTCTCAGAAACTTCTTTGTGATGAGTGCATTCTACTCACAGTGTTGAAGCTTCCTTTTGATAGAGCAGTTTTGAAACACTCTTTTGGTAGAATCTGCAAGTGGATATTTGGAGCGCTTTGAGGCCTATGCTGGAAAAGGAAATGTCTTCACATAAAAACTAGACAGAAGCATTCCAGGAAACTTCTGTATGATAAGTGCATTCAACTCACAGACTTGAACGTTCCTTTTGATAGAACTCTTTTGAAACACTCCTTTTGTAGAATTTGCAAGTGTTTATTTGGAGCGCTTTGAGGCCTCAGCTGGAAAAGGAAATATCTTCACGTAAGAACTAGACAGAAGCATTCTCAGAAACTTCTTTCCGATGAGTGCATTCAACACACAGACTTGAACCTTGCTTTTGAAAGAGCAGCTTTGAAACACTCTTTTCGTAGAATCTGCAAGTGGATATTTTTAGCGCTTTGAGGGCTATGCTGGGAAATGAAATCTCTTCACCTAAAAACTAGACAGAAGCATTCTGAGAAACTTCTGTGTGATGAGTGCATTCAACTCACAGACTTGAACGTTCCCTTTGATAGAACAGTTTTGAAACACTCCTTTTGTAGAATCTGCAAGTGTTTATTCGGAGCACCTTGAGGCCTATGTTGGAAAAGGAAATATCTTCACATAAAAACTAGAGAGAAGGATTCTCAGAAACTTCTTTGTGATGAGTTCATTCAACTCACAGTGTTGAACCTACCAATTGATAGAGAAGTTTGGAAACACTCTTTTTGTAGAATCTGCAAGGGGATATTTGGAGCCGTTTGAGGCCTATGCTGGAAAAGGAAATATCTTCACATAAAAACTGAACAGAAGCATTCTCAGAAACTTCTTTGTGTTGAGTGCATTCAACTCGCAGACTTGAACTTACCTATAGAAAGAGCAGTTTTGAAACACTCCTTTTGTAGAATCTGCAAGTGTTTATTTGGAGCACTTTGAGGCCTATGTTGGAAAAGGAAAGATCTTCATATAGAAACTAGACGGAAGCATTCTCAGAAACTTCTTTGTGATGAGTGCATTCAACTCACAGAATTGAAGCTTCCTTTCGAAAGAGCAGTTTGGAAACACTCTTCTTATAGAATCTGTAAGTGGATATTTGGAGCGCTTTGTGGCCTATGCTGGGAAATGAAATCACTTCACCTAAAAACTAGACGGAAGCATTCTGAGAATCTTCTTTGCGATGAGTGCATTCAACTCACAGACTTCAACGTTCCTTTTGATAGAACAGTTTTGAAACACTCCTTTTGTAGAATCTGCAAGTGTTTATTCGGAGCACCTTGAGGCCTATGTCGGAAAAGGAAATATCTTCACATAAAAACTAGAGAGAAGGATTCTCAGAAACTTCTTTGTGATGAGTTCATTCAACTCACAGAGTTGAACCTACCAATTGATAGAGAAGTTTGGAAACACTCTTTTTGTAGAATCTGCAAGTGGATATTTGGAGCCGTTTGAGGCCTATGCTGGAAAAGGAAATATCTTCACATAAAAACTGAACAGAAGCATTCTCAGAAACTTCTTTGTGTTGAGTGCATTCAACTCACAGACTTGAACTTACCTATAGAAAGAGCAGTTTTGAAACACTCTTTTGGTAAAATCTGCAAGTGGTTATTTGGAGCACTTCGAGGCCTGTGCTGGGATATGGAATATCTTCACCTAAAAACTACAGAGAAGCATTCTCAGAAAGTTCTTCAGGATGCATTCATTCAACTCACAGAGTTGAACCTTCCTTTTGATAGAAGAGTTTTGAAACACTCTTTTTGTAGAATCTGCAAGAGGATATTGGGAGCGTTTTGAGGCCTATGCTGGAAAAGGAAATATCTTCACATAAAAACTAGACAGAAGCATTCTCAGAAACTTCTGTGTGATGAGTGCATTCAACTCACAGACTTGAACGTTCCTCTCGAAAGAGCAGTTTTGAAACACTCCTTTTGTAGAATCTGCAAGTGTTTATTTGGAGCGCTTTGAGGCCTATGTTGGAAAAGGAAATATCTTCACATAAAAACTAGACAGAAGCATTCTCAGAAACTTCTTTGTGATGAGTGCACTCTACTCACAGTGTTGAAGCTTGCTTTTGATAGAGCAGTTTTGAAACACTCTTTTGGTAGAATCTGCAAGTGGATACTTGGAGCGCTTTGAGGCCTATGCTGGAAAAGGAAATGTCTTCACATAAAAACTAGACAGAAGCATTCCAGGAAACTTCTGTATGATAAGTGCATTCAACTCACAGACTTGAACGTTCCTTTTGATAGAACTCTTTTGAAACACTCCTTTTGTAGAATTTGCAAGTGTTTATTGGGAGCGCTTTGAGGCCTCAGCTGGAAAAGGAAATATCTTCACGTAAGAACTAGACAGAAGCATTCTCAGAAACTTCTTTCTGATGAGTGCATTCAACACACAGACTTGAACATTGCTTTTGAAAGAGCAGCTTTGAAACACTCTTTTCGTAGAATCTGCAAGTGGATATTTGGAGCGCTTTGAGGCCTATGCTGGGAAATGAAATCTCTTCACCTAAAAACTAGACAGAAGCATTCTGAGAAACTTCTGTGTGATGAGTGCATTCAACTCACAGACTTGAACGCTCCCTTTGATAGAACAGTTTTGAAACACTCCTTTTGTAGAATCTGCAAGTGTTTATTCAGAGCACCTTGAGGCCTCTGCTGGAAAAGGAAATATCTTCACATAAAAACTGAATAGAAGCATTCTCAGAAACTTCTTTGTGTTGAGTGCATTCAACTCACAGACTTGAACTTACCTACAGAAAGAGCAGTTTTGAAACACTCTTTTGGTAAAATCTGCAAGTGGTTATTTGGAGCACTTCGAGGCCTGTGCTGGGATATGGAATATCTTCACCTAAAAACTACAGAGAAGCATTCTTAGAAAGTTCTTCATGATGCATTCATTTAACTCACAGAGTGGAACCTTCCTTTTGATAGAACAGATTTGAAACACTCTTTTTGTAGAATCTGCAAGAAGATATTTGGAGTGTTTTGAGGCCTATGCTGGAAATGGAAATACCTTCACATAAAAACTAGACAGAAGCATTCTCAGAAACTTCTGTGTGATGAGTGCATTCAACTCACAGACTTGAACGTTCCTCTGAAAAGAGCAGTTTTGAAACACTCCTTTTGTAGAATCTGCAAGTGTTTATTTGGAGCTCTTTGAGGCCTATGTTGGAAAAAGAAATATCTTCACATAAAAACTGGACAGAAGCATTCTCAGAAACTTCTTTGTGATGAGTGCATTCTACTTACAGTGTTGAAGCTTGCTTTTGATAGAGCAGTTTTGAAACACTCTTTTGGTAGAATCTGCAAGTGGATATTTGGAGCGCTTTGAGGCCTATGCTGGAAAAGGAAATGTCTTCACATAAAAACTAGACAGAAGCATTCCAGGAAACTTCTGTATGATAAGTGCATTCAACTCACAGACTTGAACGTTCCTTTTGATAGAACTCTTTTGAAACACTCCTTTTGTAGAATTTGCAAGTGTTTATTTGGAGCGCTTTGAGGCCTCAGCTGGAAAAGGAAATATCTTCACGTAAGAACTAGACAGAAGCATTCTCAGAAACTTCTTTCCAATGAGTGCATTCAACACACAGACTTGAACCTTGCTTTTGAAAGAGCAGCTTTGAAACACTCTTTTCGTAGAATCTGCAAGTGGATATTTGGAGCGCTTTGAGGCCTATGCTGGGAAATGAAATCTCTTCACCTAAAAACTAGACAGAAGCATTCTGAGAAACTTCTGTGTGATGAGTGCATTCAACTCACAGACTTGAACGTTCCCTTTGATAGAACAGTTTTGAAACACTCCTTTTGTAGAATCTGCAAGTGTTTATTCGGAGCACCTTGAGGCCTATGTTGGAAAAGGAAATATCTTCACATAAAAACTAGAGAGAAGGATTCTCAGAAACTTCTTTGTGATGAGTTCACTCAACTCACAGTGTTGAACCTACCAATTGATAGAGAAGTTTGGAAACACTCTTTTTGTAGAATCTGCAAGGGGATATTTGGAGCCGTTTGAGGCCTATGCTGGAAAAGGAAATATCTTCACATAAAAACTGAACAGAAGCATTCTCAGAAACTTCTTTGTGCTGAGTGCATTCAACTCACAGACTTGAACTTATCTATAGAAAGAGCAGTTTTGAAACACTCCTTTTGTAGAATCTGCAAGTGTTTATTTGGAGCACTTTGAGGCCTATGTTGGAAAAGGAAAGATCTTCATATAGAAACTAGACGGAAGCATTCTCAGAAACTTCTTTGTGATGAGTGCATTCAACTCACAGAATTGAAGCTTCCTTTCGAAAGAGCAGTTTGGAAACACTCTTCTTATAGAATCTGCAAGTTGATATTTGGAGCGCTTTGTGGCCTATGCTGGGAAATGAAATCTCTTCACCTAAAAACTAGACGGAAGCATTCTGAGAATCTTCTTTGTGATGAGTGCATTCAACTCACAGACTTCAACGTTCCTTTTGATAGAACAGTTTTGAAACACTCCTTTTGTAGAATCTGCAAGTGTTCATTCGGAGCACCTTGAGGCCTATGTTGGAAAAGGAAATATCTTCACATAAAAACTAGAGAGAAGGATTCTCAGAAACTTCTTTGTGATGAGTTCATTCAACTCACAGAGTTGAACCTACCAATTGATAGAGAAGTTTGGAAACACTCTTTTTGTAGAATCTGCAAGGGGATATTTGGAGCCGTTTGAGGCCTATGCTGGAAAAGGAAATATCTTCAAATAAAAACTGAACAGAAGCATTCTCAGAAACTTCTTTGTGTTGAGTGCATTCAACTCACAGACTTGAACTTACCTATAGAAAGAGCAGTTTTGAAACACTCTTTTGGTAAAATCTGCAAGTGGTTACTTGGAGCACTTCGAGGCCTGTGCTGGGATATGGAATATCCTCACCTAAAAACTACAGAGAAGCATTCTCAGAAAGTTCTTCAGGATGCATTCATTCAACTCACAGAGTTGAACCTTCCTTTTGATAGAAGAGTTTTGAAACTCTCTTTTTGTAGAATCTGCAAGAGGATATTTGGAGCGTTTTGAGGCCTATGCTGGAAAAGGAAATATCTTCACATAAAAACTAGACAGAAGCATTCTCAGAAACTTCTGTGTGATGAGTACATTCAACTCACAGACTTGAACGTTCCTCTCGAAAGAGCAGTTTTGAAACACTCCTTTTGTAGAATCTGCAAGTGTTTATTTGGAGCGCTTTGAGGCCTATGTTGGAAAAGGAAATATCTTCACATAAAAACTAGACAGAAGCATTCTCAGAAACTTCTTTGTGATGAGTGCACTCTACTCACAGTGTTGCAGCTTGCTTTTATAGAGCAGTTTTGAAACACTCTTTTGGTAGAATCTGCAAGTGGATACTTGGAGCGCTTTGAGGCCTATGCTGGAAAAGGAAATGTCTTCACATAAAAACTAGACAGAAGCATTCCAGGAAACTTCTGTATGATAAGTGCATTCAACTCACAGACTTGAACGTTCCTTTTGATAGAACTCTTTTGAAACACTCCTTTTGTAGAATTTGCAAGTGTTTATTGGGAGCGCTTTGAGGCCTCAGCTGGAAAAGGAAATATCTTCACGTAAGAACTAGACAGAAGCATTCTCAGAAACTTCTTTCTGATGAGTGCATTCAACACACAGACTTGAACCTTGCTTTTGAAAGAGCAGCTTTGAAACACTCTTTTCGTAGAATCTGCAAGTGGATATTTGGAGCGCTTTGAGGCCTATGCTGGGAAATGAAATCTCTTCACCTAAAAACTAGACAGAAGCATTCTGAGAAACTTCTGTGTGATGAGTGCATTCAACTCACAGACTTGAACGTTCCCTTTGATAGAACAGTTTTGAAACACTCCTTTTGTAGAATCTGCAAGTGTTTATTCGGAGCACCTTGAGGCCTATGCTGGAAAAGGAAATATCTTCACATAAAAACTGAACAGAAGCATTCTGAGAAACTTCTTTGTGTTGAGTGCATTCAACTCACAGACTTGAACTTACCTACAGAAAGAGCAGTTTTGAAACACTCTTTTGGTAAAATCTGCAAGTGGTTATTTGGAGCACTTCGAGGCCTGTGCTGGGATATGGAATATCTTCACCTAAAAACTACAGAGAAGCATTCTTAGAAAGTTCTTCATGATGCATTCATTTAACTCACAGAGTGGAACCTTCCTTTTGATAGAACAGATTTGAAACACTCTTTTTGTAGAATCTGCAAGAGGATATTTGGAGTGTTTTGAGGCCTATGCTGGAAATGGAAATATCGTCACATAAAAACTAGACAGAAGCATTCTCAGAAACTTCTGTGTGATGAGTGCATTCAACTCACAGACCTGAACGTTCCTCTCAAAAGAGCAGTTTTGAAACACTCCTTTTGTAGAATCTGCAAGTGTTTATTTGGAGCTCTTTGAGGCCTATGTTGGAAAAAGAAATATCTTCACATAAAAACTGGACAGAAGCATTCTCAGAAACTTCTTTGTGATGAGTGCATTCTACTCACAGTGTTGAAGCTTGCTTTTGATAGAGCAGTTTTGAAACACTCTTTTGGTAGAATCTGCAAGTGGATATTTGGAGCGCTTTGAGGCCTATGCTGGAAAAGGAAATGTCTTCACATAAAAACTAGACAGAAGCATTCCAGGAAACTTCTGTATGATAAGTGCATTCAACTCACAGACTTGAACGTTCCTTTTGATAGAACTCTTTTGAAACACTCCTTTTGTAGAATTTGCAAGTGTTTATTTGGAGCGCTTTGAGGCCTCAGCTGGAAAAGGAAATATCTTCACGTAAGAACTAGACAGAAGCATTCTCAGAAACTTCTTTCCAATGAGTGCATTCAACACACAGACTTGAACCTTGCTTTTGAAAGAGCAGCTTTGAAACACTCTTTTCGTAGAGTCTGCAAGTGGATATTTGGAGCGTTTTGAGGCCTATGCTGGAAAAGGAAATATCTTCACCTAAAAACTAGACAGAAGCATTCTCAGAAACTTCTGTGTGATGAGTGCATTCAACTCACAGACTTGAACGTTCCATTTGATAGAACAGTTTTGAAACACTCCTTTTGAAGAATCTGCAAGTGTTTATTCGGAGCACCTTGAGGCCTATGCTGGAATAGGAAATATCTTCACATAAAAACTGAACAGAAGCATTCTGAGAAACTTCTTTGTGTTGAGTGCATTCAACTCACAGAATTGAAGCTTCCTTTCGAAAGAGCAGTTTGGAAACACTCTTCTTATAGAATCTGTAAGTGGATATTTGGAGCGCTTTGTGGCCTATGCTGGGAAATGAAATCACTTCACCTAAAAACTAGACGGAAGCATTCTGAAAATCTTCTTTGCGATGAGTGCATTCAACTCACAGACTTCAACGTTCCTTTTGATAGAACAGTTTTGAAACACTCCTTTTGTAGAATCTGCAAGTGTTTATTCGGAGCACCTTGAGGCCTATGTCGGAAAAGGAAATATCTTCACATAAAAACTAGAGAGAAGGATTCTCAGAAACTTCTTTGTGATGAGTTCATTCAACTCACAGAGTTGAACCTACCAATTGATAGAGAAGTTTGGAAACACTCTTTTTGTAGAATCTGCAAGTGGATATTTGGAGCCGTTTGAGGCCTATGCTGGAAAAGGAAATATCTTCACATAAAAACTGAACAGAAGCATTCTCAGAAACTTCTTTGTGTTGAGTGCATTCAACTCACAGACTTGAACTTACCTATAGAAAGAGCAGTTTTGAAACACTCTTTTGGTAAAATCTGCAAGTGGTTATTTGGAGCACTTCGAGGCCTGTGCTGGGATATGGAATATCTTCACCTAAAAACTACAGAGAAGCATTCTCAGAAAGTTCTTCAGGATGCATTCATTCAACTCACAGAGTTGAACCTTCCTTTTGATAGAAGAGTTTTGAAACACTCTTTTTGTAGAATCTGCAAGAGGATATTTGGAGCGTTTTGAGGCCTATGCTGGAAAAGGAAATATGTTCACATAAAAACTAGACAGAAGCATTCTGAGAAACTTCTTTGTGTAGAGTGCATTCAACTCACAGACTTGAACGTTCCTCTCGAAAGAGCAGTTTTGAAACACTCTTTTGGTAAAATCTGCAAGTGGTTATTTGGAGCACTTCGAGGCCTGTGCTGTGATATGGAATATCTTCACCTAAAAACTACAGAGAAGCATTCTTAGAAAGTTCTTCATGATGCATTCATTTAACTCACAGAGTGGAACCTTCCTTTTGATAGAACAGATTTGAAACACTCTTTTTGTAGAATCTGCAAGAAGATAGTTGGAGTGTTTTGAGGCCTATGCTGGAAATGGAAATATCTTCACATAAAAACTAGACAGAAGCATTCTCAGAAACTTCTGTGTGATGAGTGCATTCAACTCACAGACTTGAACGTTCCTCTCAAAAGAGCAGTTTTGAAACACTCCTTTTGTAGTATCTGCAAGTGTTTATTTGGAGCGCTTTGAGGCCTATGTTGGCAAAAGAAATATCTTCACATAAAAACTGGACAGAAGCATTCTCAGAAACTTCTTTGTGATGAGTGCATTCTACTCACAGTGTTGAAGCTTGCTTTTGATAGAGCAGTTTTGAAACACTCTTTTGGTAGAATCTGCAAGTGGATATTTGGAGCGCTTTGAGGCCTATGCTGGAAAAGGAAATGTCTTCACATAAAAACTAGACAGAAGCATTCCAGGAAACTTCTGTATGATAAGTGCATTCAACTCACAGACTTGAACGTTCCTTTTGATAGAACTCTTTTGAAACACTCCTTTTGTAGAATTTGCAAGTGTTTATTTGGAGCGCTTTGAGGCCTCAGCTGGAAAAGGAAATATCTTCACGTAAGAACTAGACAGAAGCATTCTCAGAAAGTTCTTTCCAATGAGTGCATTCAACACACAGACTTGAACCTTGCTTTTGAAAGAGCAGCTTTGAAACACTCTTTTCGTAGAATCTGCAAGTGGATATTTGGAGCGCTTTGAGGCCTATGCTGGGAAATGAAATCTCTTCACCTAAAAACTAGACAGAAGCATTCTGAGAAACTTCTGTGTGATGAGTGCATTCAACTCACAGACTTGAACGTTCCCTTTGATAGAACAGTTTTGAAACACTCCTTTTGTAGAATCTGCAAGTGTTTATTCGGAGCACCTTGAGGCCTATGTTGGAAAAGGAAATATCTTCACATAAAAACTAGAGAGAAGGATTCTCAGAAACTTCTTTGTGATGAGTTCATTCAACTCACAGAGTTGAACCTACAAATTAATAGAGAAGTTTGGAAACACTCTTTTTGTAGAATCTGCAAGGGGATATTTGGAGCCGTTTGAGGCCTATGCTGGAAAAGGAAATATCTTCACATAAAAACTGAACAGAAGCATTCTCAGAAACTTCTTTGTGTTGAGTGCATTCAACTCGCAGATTTGAACTAACCTATAGAAAGAGCAGTTTTGAAACACTCCTTTTGTAGAATCTGCAAGTGTTTATTTGGAGCACTTTGAGGCCTATGTTGGAAAAGGAAAGATCTTCATATAGAAACTAGACGGAAGCATTCTCAGAAACTTCTTTGTGATGAGTGCATTCAACACACAGACTTGAACCTTGCTTTTGAAAGAGCAGCTTTGAAACACTTTTCGTAGAATCTGCAAGTGGATATTTGGATCGCTTTGAGGCCTATGTTGGAAAAGGACATATCTTCACATCAAAAGTAGACAGACGCATTCTCAGAAACTTCTTTGTGATGAGTGCATTGAACTCCCAGAGTTGAACCTACCTATTGATAGAGAAGTTTTGCAACACCCTTTTTGTAGAATCTGCAAGTGAATATTTGGCGCGATTTGAGGCCTAGGCTGGAAATGGAAATATCTTCACATGAAAACTAGACAGATGAATTCTCAGAAACGTCTTTGTGATGAGTGCATTCAACTCACAGACTTGAAGCTTCCTTTTGAAAGAGCAGTTTCGAAACACTCTTTTTGTAGAATCTGCAAGTGGATATTTGGAGCGCTTTGAGGGCTATGCTGGAAAAGTTAATATCTTCACCTGAAAACTAGACAGAAACATACTCAGAAACTTCTTTGTGATGTGTGCATTGAACTCACAGAGTTGAACCTTTCTTTTGATACAGAAGTTTTGAAACACTCTTTTCGTAGAATCTTCAAGTGGATGTATGGAGTGCTTTGAGGCCTACGCTGGAAAAGGAAATGTCTTCACGTAGAAACTAGACAAAAGCATTCTCAGAAAGTTCCCTGTGCTTTGTGCATTCAACTCACAGAGCTGAACATTCCCTTTGATAGAGCAGTTTTGAAACACTCTTTTTGTAGAATCTGCAAGTGGATATTTGGAGCGCTTTGAGGTCTATGCTGCCCAAGGAAATATCATTGCACCAAAAGTAGACGGAAGCGTTCTCAGAAACTTCTTTGTGATGAGTGCATTCAACTCGCAGGGTTGAACCTTCCTGTCGATAGAGCAGTTTTGAAACACTGTTTTTGTAGAATCCGCAAGTGGGCATTTGGAGCTTTTTGAGGCTTATGCTGGAAAAGGAAATATCTTCATCTACAAACTAGACAGAAGCATTCTCAGAAACTTCTTTGTCATGTGGGGATTGAACTCACAGAGTTGAACACTCCTTTTCATAGAGCAGTTTTGCAACACTCTTTTTGTGGAAAGTGCAAGTGGCTATTTGGTGCGATGGCGGCATCTAGTGGATAAGGAAATACATTCAGATGAAAACAAGATACAACCATTCTCAGAAACTTCTTTGGGATGACTGCATTCTACTCACAGAGTTGAACCTTCCTTTTGATAGAACACTTTTGAAACACTCTTTTTGTGGAATCTGCAAGTGGCTGTTTGGAGCGCTTTGAGGCCTATGCTGGAAAAGGAAATATCTTCACATAAAACCTAGACAGAAGTATTCCCAGAAAGTTTTTCCGATGTGCGCATTCAACTCACCGAGTTGAACCTTCCTTTAGATAGAGCAGTTTTGAAACACTCTTTTTGTAGTATCTGCGAGTGGATATTTGGAGTGCTTTGAGTGCTACACTGCAAAAGCAAATATCTTCACTTAGAATCTAGACAGAAGAATTCTCAGAGACTTCCCTTTGCTTTGTGCATTCAACTCACAGAGTTGAACCTTCCTTTCGATGGAACAGTTTGGAAACACTCTCGTGGTAGAATCTGCAAGTCGATATTTGGAACGTTTGGAGGCCTATCCTGGGAAAGGAAATATCTTCCCATCAAAACTAGATAGAAGCATTCTCAGAAACTTCTTTGTGATGTGCGCATTCAAGTCACAGAGTTGAAGCTTCCTTTTGATATAGCAGTTTTGAACCACTCTTTTAGTAGAATCTGCAAGTGGATGTTTGGAGAGCTAAGAGGCCAACACTGGAAAAGGAAATATCTTCACGTAAAAACTAGACGGAAGCATTCTCAGAAACTTCAATGGGCTTTACGCGTTCAACTCACAGAGTGCAATGTTCCTTTTGATAGCACAGTTCTAAAACACTGTTTTTGTAGAATTGGCTAGAGGATGTTTGGAGCGATGTGAGGCCTTTGCTGGGAAAGGAAATAACTTCACATAAAACCTAGACAGAAGCATTCTCAGAAACTCCTTTGTGATGTGTGCATTCAAATCACAGACTTGAACCTTCGTTTTGAAAGAGCAGTTTTGAAACACTCTTTTTGTAGAATCTGCAAGTGGATATTTGGAGCGCTTTGAGGCCTATGCTGGAAAATGAAATATCTTCACCTAAAAACTAGACGGAAGCATTCTCAGAAACTCCTTTGTGATGAGTGCATTCGACTCACAGAGTTGAAGCTTCCTTTTGATAGAGCAGTTTTGAAACACTCTTTCAGCAGCATCTGAAAGTGGATATTTGGAGCCCTTTGAGGCCAACGCTGGAAAACGAAATATCATCCCATAAACACTCGACAGAAGCATTCTCTGAAACTTCTTTGTGATGAGTGCATTCAACTCACAGACTCGACCGTTTCTTTTGATAGAACAGTTTTGAAACACTCCTTTTGTAGAATCTGCAAGTGTTTATTTGGAGCGCTTTGAGGCCTATGTTGGAAAAGGACATATCTTCACATCAAAAGTAGACAGACGCATTCTCAGAAACTTCTTTGTGATGAGTGCATTGAACTCCCAGAGTTGAACCTACCTATTGATAGAGAAGTTTTGCAACACCCTTTTTGTAGAATCTGCAAGTGAATATTTGGCGCGATTTGAGGCCTAGGCTGGAAATGGAAATATCTTCACATGAAAACTAGACAGATGAATTCTCAGAAACGTCTTTGTGATGAGTGCATTCAACTCACAGACTTGAAGCTTCCTTTTGAAAGAGCAGTTTTGAAACACTCTTTTTGTAGAATCTGCAAGTGGATATTTGGAGCGCTTTGAGGGCTATGCTGGAAAAGTTAATATCTTCACCTAAAAACTAGACAGAAACATACTCAGAAACTTCTTTGTGATGTGTGCATTGAACTCACAGAGTTGAACCTTTCTTTTGATACGGAAGTTTCGAAACACTCTTTTCGTAGAATCTTCAAGTGGATGTATAGAGTGCTTTGAGGCCTACGCTGGAAAAGGAAATGTCTTCACGTAGAAACTAGACAAAAGCATTCTCAGAAAGTTCCCTGTGCTTTGTGCATTCAACTCACAGAGTTGAACATTCCCTTTGATAGAGCAGTTTTGAAACACTCTTTTTGTAGAATCTGCAAGTGGATATTTGGAGCGCTTTGAGGCCTGTGCTGCCAAAGGAAATATCATTGCACCAAAAGTAGACGGAAGCGTTCTCAGAAACTTCTTTGTGATGAGTGCATTCAACTCGCAGGGTTGAACCTTCCTGTCGATAGGCCAGTTTTGAAACACTGTTTTTGTAGAATCCGCAAGTGGGCATTTGGAGCTTTTTGAGGCTTATGCTGGAAAAGGAAATATCTTCATCTACAAACTAGACAGAAGCATTCTCAGAAACTTCTTTGTCATGTGGGGATTGAACTCACAGAGTTGAACACTCCTTTTCATAGAGCAGTTTTGCAACACTCTTTTTGTGGAAAGTGCAAGTGGATATTTGGTGCGATGGCGGCATCTAGTGGATAAGGAAATACATTCAGATGAAAACAAGATACAACCATTCTCAGAAACTTCTTTGGGGTGACTGCATTCTACTCACAGAGTTGAACTTTCCTTTTGATAGAACACTTTTGAAACACTCTTTTTGTGGAATCTGCAAGTGGCTGTTTGGAGCGCTTTGAGGCCTACGCTGGAAAAGGAAATATCTTCACATAAAACCTAGACAGAAGTATTCCCAGAAAGTTTTTCCGATGTGCGCATTCAACTCACCGAGTTGAACCTTCCTTTAGATAGAGCAGTTTTGAAACACTCTTTTTGTAGTATCTGCGAGTGGATATTTGGAGTGCTTTGAGTGCTACACTGCAAAAGCAAATATCTTCACTTAGAATCTAGACAGAAGAATTCTCAGAGACTTCCCTGTGCTTTGTGCATTCAACTCACAGAGTTGAACCTTCCTTTCGATGGAACAGTTTGGAAACACTCTCGTGGTAGAATCTGCAAGTCGATATTTGGAACGTTTGGAGGCCTATCCTGGGAAAGGAAATATCTTCCCATCAAAACTAGATAGAAGCATTCTCAGAAACATCTTTGTGATGTGCGCATTCAAGTCACAGAGTTGAAGCTTCCTTTTGATATAGCAGTTTTGAACCACTCTTTTAGTAGAATCTGCAAGTGGATGTTTGGAGAGCTAAGAGGTCAACACTGGAAAAGGAAATATCTTCACGTAAAAACTAGACGGAAGCCTTCTCAGAAACTTCAATGGGCTTTATGCGTTCAACTCACAGAGTGCAATGTTCCTTCTGATAGCGCAGTTTGAAAACACTGTTTTTGTAGAATTTGCTAGAGGATGTTTGGAGCGATGTGAGGCCTTTGCTGGGAAAGGAAATATCTTCACATAAAACCTAGACAGAAGCATTCTCAGAAACTCCTTTGTGATGAGTGCATTCAAATCACAGACTTGAACCATCGTTTTGAAAGAGCAGTATTGAAACACTCTTTTTGTAGAATCTGCAAGTGGATATTTGGAGCGCTTTGAGGCCAATGCTGGAAAATGAAATATCTTCACCTAAAAACTAGACGGAAGCATTCTCAGAAACTTCTTTGTGATGAGTGCATTCGACTCACAGAGTTGAAGCTTCCTTTTGATAGAGCAGTTTTGAAACACTCTTTCAGCAGCATCTGAAGGTGGATATTTGGAGCCCTTTGAGGCCAACGCTGGAAAACGAAATATCATCGCATAAACACTCGACAGAAGCATTCTCTGAAACTTCTTTGTGATGAGTGCATTCAACTCACAGACTCGAACGTTTCTTTTGATAGAACAGTTTTGAAACACTCCTTTTGTAGAATCTGCAAGTGCTTATTTGGAGCGCTTTGAGGCCTATGTTGGAAAAGGACATATCTTCACATCAAAAGTAGACACACGCATTCTCAGAAACTTCTTTGTGATGAGTGCATTGAACTCCCAGAGTTGAACCTACCTATTGATAGAGAAGTTTTGCAACACCCTTTTTGTAGAATCTGCAAGTGAATATTTGGCGCGATTTGAAGCCTAGGCTGGAAATGGAAATATCTTCACATGAAAACTAGACAGATGAATTCTCAGAAACGTCTTTGTGATGAGTGCATACAACTCACAGACTGGAAGCTTCCGTTTGAAAGAGCAGTTTCGAAACACTCTTTTTGTAGAATCTGCAAGTGGATATTTGGAGCGCTTTGAGGGCTATGCTGGAAAAGTTAATATCTTCACCTAAAAACTAGACAGAAACATACTCAGAAACTTCTTTGTGATGTGTGCATTGAACTCACAGAGTTGAACCTTTCTTTTGATACAGAAGTTTCAAAACACTCTTTTCGTAGAGTCTTCAAGTGGATGTATGCAGTGCTTTGAGGCCTACGCTGGAAAAGGAAATGTCTTCACGTAGAAACTAGACAAAAGCATTCTCAGAAAGTTCCCTGTGCTTTGTGCATTCAACTCACAGAGTTGAACATTCCCTTTGATAGAGCAGTTTTGAAACACTCTTTTTGTAGAATCTGCAAGTGGATATTTGGAGCGCTTTGAGGCCTATGCTGGGAAATGAAATCTCTTCACCTAAAAACTAGACAGAAGCATTCTGAGAAACTTCTGTGTGATGAGTGCATTCAACTCACAGACTTGAACGTTCCCTTTGATAGAACAGTTTTGAAACACTCCTTTTGTAGAATCTGCAAGTGTTTATTCGGAGCACCTTGAGGCCTATGTTGGAAAAGGAAATATCTTCACATAAAAACTAGAGAGAAGGATTCTCAGAAACTTCTTTGTGATGAGTTCACTCAACTCACAGTGTTGAACCTACCAATTGATAGAGAAGTTTGGAAACACTCTTTTTGTAGAATCTGCAAGGGGATATTTGGAGCCGTTTGAGGCCTATGCTGGAAAAGGAAATATCTTCACATAAAAACTGAACAGAAGCATTCTCAGAAACTTCTTTGTGTTGAGTGCATTCAACTCACAGACTTGAACTTACCTATAGAAAGAGCAGTTTTGAAACACTCCTTTTGTAGAATCTGCAAGTGTTTATTTGGAGCACTTTGAGGCCTATGTTGGAAAAGGAAAGATCTTCATATAGAAACTAGACGGAAGCATTCTCAGAAACTTCTTTGTGATGAGTGCATTCAACTCACAGAATTGAAGCTTCCTTTCGAAAGAGCAGTTTGGAAACACTCTTCTTATAGAATCTGCAAGTTGATATTTGGAGCGCTTTGTGGCCTATGCTGGGAAATGAAATCTCTTCACCTAAAAACTAGACGGAAGCATTCTGAGAATCTTCTTTGTGATGAGTGCATTCAACTCACAGACTTCAACGTTCCTTTTGATAGAACAGTTTTGAAACACTCCTTTTGTAGAATCTGCAAGTGTTCATTCGGAGCACCTTGAGGCCTATGTTGGAAAAGGAAATATCTTCACATAAAAACTAGAGAGAAGGATTCTCAGAAACTTCTTTGTGATGAGTTCATTCAACTCACAGAGTTGAACCTACCAATTGATAGAGAAGTTTGGAAACACTCTTTTTGTAGAATCTGCAAGGGGATATTTGGAGCCGTTTGAGGCCTATGCTGGAAAAGGAAATATCTTCAAATAAAAACTGAACAGAAGCATTCTCAGAAACTTCTTTGTGTTGAGTGCATTCAACTCACAGACTTGAACTTACCTATAGAAAGAGCAGTTTTGAAACACTCTTTTGGTAAAATCTGCAAGTGGTTATTTGGAGCACTTCGAGGCCTGTGCTGGGATATGGAATATCCTCACCTAAAAACTACAGAGAAGCATTCTCAGAAAGTTCTTCAGGATGCATTCATTCAACTCACAGAGTTGAACCTTCCTTTTGATAGAAGAGTTTTGAAACTCTCTTTTTGTAGAATCTGCAAGAGGATATTTGGAGCGTTTTGAGGCCTATGCTGGAAAAGGAAATATCTTCACATAAAAACTAGACAGAAGCATTCTCAGAAACTTCTGTGTGATGAGTGCATTCAACTCACAGACTTGAACGTTCCTCTCGAAAGAGCAGTTATGAAACACTCCTTTTGTAGAATCTGCAAGTGTTTATTTGGAGCGCTTTGAGGCCTATGTTGGAAAAGGAAATATCTTCACATAAAAACTAGACAGAAGCATTCTCAGAAACTTCTTTGTGATGAGTGCACTCTACTCACAGTGTTGCAGCTTGCTTTTATAGAGCAGTTTTGAAACACTCTTTTGGTAGAATCTGCAAGTGGATACTTGGAGCGCTTTGAGGCCTATGCTGGAAAAGGAAATGTCTTCACATAAAAACTAGACAGAAGCATTCCAGGAAACTTCTGTATGATAAGTGCATTCAACTCACAGACTTGAACGTTCCTTTTGATAGAACTCTTTTGAAACACTCCTTTTGTAGAATTTGCAAGTGTTTATTGGGAGCGCTTTGAGGCCTCAGCTGGAAAAGGAAATATCTTCACGTAAGAACTAGACAGAAGCATTCTCAGAAACTTCTTTCTGATGAGTGCATTCAACACACAGACTTGAACCTTGCTTTTGAAAGAGCAGCTTTGAAACACTCTTTTCGTAGAATCTGCAAGTGGATATTTGGAGCGCTTTGAGGCCTATGCTGGGAAATGAAATCTCTTCACCTAAAAACTAGACAGAAGCATTCTGAGAAACTTCTGTGTGATGAGTGCATTCAACTCACAGACTTGAACGTTCCCTTTGATAGAACAGTTTTGAAACACTCCTTTTGTAGAATCTGCAAGTGTTTATTCGGAGCACCTTGAGGCCTATGCTGGAAAAGGAAATATCTTCACATAAAAACTGAACAGAAGCATTCTGAGAAACTTCTTTGTGTTGAGTGCATTCAACTCACAGACTTGAACTTACCTACAGAAAGAGCAGTTTTGAAACACTCTTTTGGTAAAATCTGCAAGTGGTTATTTGGAGCACTTCGAGGCCTGTGCTGGGATATGGAATATCTTCACCTAAAAACTACAGAGAAGCATTCTTAGAAAGTTCTTCATGATGCATTCATTTAACTCACAGAGTGGAACCTTCCTTTTGATAGAACAGATTTGAAACACTCTTTTTGTAGAATCTGCAAGAGGATATTTGGAGTGTTTTGAGGCCTATGCTGGAAATGGAAATATCGTCACATAAAAACTAGACAGAAGCATTCTCAGAAACTTCTGTGTGATGAGTGCATTCAACTCACAGACCTGAACGTTCCTCTCAAAAGAGCAGTTTTGAAACACTCCTTTTGTAGAATCTGCAAGTGTTTATTTGGAGCTCTTTGAGGCCTAAGTTGGAAAAAGAAATATCTTCACATAAAAACTGGACAGAAGCATTCTCAGAAACTTCTTTGTGATGAGTGCATTCTACTCACAGTGTTGAAGCTTGCTTTTGATAGAGCAGTTTTGAAACACTCTTTTGGTAGAATCTGCAAGTGGATATTTGGAGCGCTTTGAGGCCTATGCTGGAAAAGGAAATGTCTTCACATAAAAACTAGACAGAAGCATTCCAGGAAACTTCTGTATGATAAGTGCATTCAACTCACAGACTTGAACGTTCCTTTTGATAGAACTCTTTTGAAACACTCCTTTTGTAGAATTTGCAAGTGTTTATTTGGAGCGCTTTGAGGCCTCAGCTGGAAAAGGAAATATCTTCACGTAAGAACTAGACAGAAGCATTCTCAGAAACTTCTTTCCGATGAGTGCATTCAACACACAGACTTGAACCTTGCTTTTGAAAGAGCAGCTTTGAAACACTCTTTTCGTAGAATCTGCAAGTGGATATTTGGAGCGCTTTGAGGCCTATGCTGGGAAATGAAATCTCTTCACCTAAAAACTAGACAGAAGCATTCTGAGAAACTTCTGTGTGATGAGTGCATTCAACTCACAGACTTGAACGTTCCGTTTGATAGAACAGTTTTGAAACACTCCTTTTGTAGAATCTGCAAGTGTTTATTCGGAGCACCTTGAGGCCTATGTTGGAAAAGGAAATATCTTCACATAAAAACTAGAGAGAAGGATTCTCAGAAACTTCTTTGTGATGAGTTCACTCAACTCACAGTGTTGAACCTACCAATTGATAGAGAAGTTTGGAAACACTCTTTTTGTAGAATCTGCAAGGGGATATTTGGAGCCGTTTGAGGCCTATGCTGGAAAAGGAAATATCTTCACATAAAAACTGAACAGAAGCATTCTCAGAAACTTCTTTGTGTTGAGTGCATTCAACTCACAGACTTGAACTTACCTATAGAAAGAGCAGTTTTGAAACACTCCTTTTGTAGAATCTGCAAGTGTTTATTTGGAGCACTTTGAGGCCTATGTTGGAAAAGGAAAGATCTCCATATAGAAACTAGACGGAAGCATTCTCAGAAACTTCTTTGTGATGAGTGCATTCAACTCACAGAATTGAAACTTCCTTTCGAAAGAGCAGTTTGGAAACACTCTTCTTATAGAATCTGCAAGTTGATATTTGGAGCGCTTTGTGGCCTATGCTGGGAAATGAAATCTCTTCACCTAAAAACTAGACGGAAGCATTCTGAGAATCTTCTTTGTGATGAGTGCATTCAACTCACAGACTTCAACGTTCCTTTTGATAGAACAGTTTTGAAACACTCCTTTTGTAGAATCTGCAAGTGTTCATTCGGAACACCTTGAGGCCTATGTTGGAAAAGGAAATATCTTCACATAAAAACTAGAGAGAAGGATTCTCAGAAACTTCTTTGTGATGAGTTCATTCAACTCACAGAGTTGAACCTACCAATTGATAGAGAAGTTTGGAAACACTCCTTTTGTAGAATCTGCAAGTGTTTATTCGGAGCACCTTGAGGCCTATGCTGGAAAAGGAAATATCTTCACATAAAAACTGAACAGAAGCATTCTGAGAAACTTCTTTGTGTTGAGTGCATTCAACTCACAGACTTGAACTTACCTACAGAAAGAGCAGTTTTGAAACACTCTTTTGGTAAAATCTGCAAGTGGTTATTTGGAGCACTTCGAGGCCTGTGCTGGGATATGGAATATCTTCACCTAAAAACTACAGAGAAGCATTCTTAGAAAGTTCTTCATGATGCATTCATTTAACTCACAGAGTGGAACCTTCCTTTTGATAGAACAGATTTGAAACACTCTTTTTGTAGAATCTGCAAGAAGATATTTGGAGTGTTTTGAGGCCTATGCTGGAAATGGAAATATCTTCACATAAAAACTAGACAGAAGCATTCTCAGAAACTTCTGTGTGATGAGTGCATTCAACTCACAGACTTGAACGTTCCTCTCAAAAGAGCAGTTTTGAAACACTCCTTTTGTAGAATCTGCAAGTGTTTATTTGGAGCTCTTTGAGGCCTATGTTGGAAAAAGAAATATCTTCACATAAAAACTGGACAGAAGCATTCTCAGAAACTTCTTTGTGATGAGTGCATTCTCCTCACAGTGTTGAAGCTTGCTTTTGATAGAGCAGTTTTGAAACACTCTTTTGGTAGAATCTGCAAGTGGATATTTGGAGCGCTTTGAGGCCTATGCTGGAAAAGGAAATGTCTTCACAGAAAAACTAGACAGAAGCATTCCAGGAAACTTCTGTATGATAAGTGCATTCAACTCACAGACTTGAACGTTCCTTTTGATAGAACTCTTTTGAAACACTCCTTTTGTAGAATTTGCAAGTGTTTATTTGGAGCGCTTTGAGGCCTCAGCTGGAAAAGGAAATATCTTCACGTAAGAACTAGACAGAAGCATTCTCAGAAACTTCTTTCCGATGAGTGCATTCAACACACAGACTTGAACCTTGCTTTTGAAAGAGCAGCTTTGAAACACTCTTTTCGTAGAATCTGCAAGTGGATATTTGGAGCGCTTTGAGGCCTATGCTGGGAAATGAAATCTCTTCACCTAAAAACTAGACAGAAGCATTCTGAGAAACTTCTGTGTGATGAGTGCATTCAACTCACAGACTTGAACGTTCCCTTTGATAGAACAGTTTTGAAACACTCCTTTTGTAGAATCTGCAAGTGTTTATTCGGAGCACCTTGAGGCCTATGTTGGAAAAGGAAATATCTTCACATAAAAACTAGAGAGAAGGATTCTCAGAAACTTCTTTGTGATGAGTTCATTCAACTCACAGTGTTGAACCTACCAATTGATAGAGAAGTTTGGAAACACTCTTTTTGTAGAATCTGCAAGGGGATATTTGGAGCCGTTTGAGGCCTATGCTGGAAAAGGAAATATCTTCACATAAAAACTGAACAGAAGCATTCTCAGAAACTTCTTTGTGTTGAGTGCATTCAACTCGCAGACTTGAACTTACCTATAGAAAGAGCAGTTTTGAAACACTCCTTTTGTAGAATCTGCAAGTGTTTATTTGGAGCACTTTGAGGCCTATGTTGGAAAAGGAATGATCTTCATATAGAAATTAGACGGAAGCATTCTCAGAAACTTCTTTGTGATGAGTGCATTCAACTCACAGAATTGAAGCTTCCTTTTGAAAGAGCAGTTTGGAAACACTCTTCTTATAGAATCTGCAAGTGGATATTTGGAGCGCTTTGTTGCCTATGCTGGGAAATGAAATCCCTTCACCTAAAAACTAGACGGAAGCATTCTGAGAACCTTCTTTGTGATGAGTGCATTCAACTCACAGACTTAAACGTTCCTTTTGATAGAACAGTTTTGAAACACTCCTTTTGTAGAATCTGCAAGTGTTTATTCGGAGCACCTTGTGGCCTATGTTGGAAAAGGAAATATCTTCACATAAAAACTAGAGAGTAGGATTCTCAGAAACTTCTTTGTGATGAGTTCATTCAACTCACAGAGTTGAACCTACCAATTGATAGAGAAGTTTGGAAACACTCTTTTTGTAGAATCTGCAAGTGGATATTTGGAGCCGTTTGAGGCCTATGCTGGAGAAGGAAATATCTTCACATAAAAACTGAACAGAAGCATTCTGAGAAACTTCTTTGTGTTGAGTGCATTCAACTCACAGACTTGAACTTACCTATAGAAAGAGCAGTTTTGAAACACTCTTTTGGGAAAATCTGCAAGTGGTTATTTGGAGCACTTCGAGGCCTGTGCTGGGATATGGAATACCTTCACCTAAAAACTACAGAGAAGCATTCTCAGAAAGTTCTTCAGGATGCATTCATTCAACTCACAGAGTTGAACCTTCCTTTTGATAGAAGAGTTTTGAAACACTCTTTTTGTAGAATCTGCAAGAGGATATTTGGAGCGTTTTGAGGCCTATGCTGGAAAAGGAAATATCTTCACATAAAAACTAGACAGAAGCATTCTCATAAACTTCTGTGTGATGAGTGCATTCAACTCACAGACTTGAACGTTCCTCTCGAAAGAGCAGTTTTGAAACACTCCTTTTGTAGAATCTGCAAGTGTTTATTTGGAGCTCTTTGAGGCCTATGTTGGAAAAGGAAATATCTTCACATAAAAACTAGACAGAAGCATTCTCAGAAACTTCTTTCAATGAGTGCACTCTACTCACAGTGTTGAAGCTTGCTTTTGATAGAGCAGTTTTGAAACACTCTTTTGGTAGAATCTGCAAGTGGATACTTGGAGCGCTTTGAGGCCTATGCTGGAAAAGGAAATGTCTTCACATAAAAACTAGACAGAAGCATTCCAGGAAACTTCTGTATGATAAGTGCATTCAACTCACAGACTTGAACGTTCCTTTTGATAGAACTCTTTTGAAACACTCCTTTTGTAGAATTTGCAAGTGTTTATTGGGAGCGCTTTGAGGCCTCAGCTGGAAAAGGAAATATCTTCACGTAAGAACTAGACAGAAGCATTCTCAGAAACTTCTTTCTGATGAGTGCATTCAACACACAGACTTGAACCTTGCTTTTGAAAGAGCAGCTTTGAAACACCCTTTTCGTAGAATCTGCAAGTGGATATTTGGAGCGCTTTGAGGCCTATGCTGGGAAACGAAATCTCTTCACCTAAAAACTAGACAGAAGCATTCTGAGAAACTTCTGCGTGATGAGTGCATTCAACTCACAGACTTGAACGTTCCCTTTGATAGAACAGTTTTGAAACACTCCTTTTGTAGAATCTGCAAGTGTTTATTCAGAGCACCTTGAGGCCTCTGCTGGAAAAGGAAATATCTTCACATAAAAACTGAACAGAAGCATTCTCAGAAACTTCTTTGTGTTGAGTGCATTCAACTCACAGACTTGAACTTACCTACAGAAAGAGCAGTTTTGAAACACTCTTTTGGTAAAATCTGCAAGTGGTTATTTGGAGCACTTCGAGGCCTGTGCTGGGATATGGAATATCCTCACCTAAAAACTACAGAGAAGCATTCTCAGAAAGTTCTTCAGGATGCATTCATTCAACTCACAGAGTTGAACCTTCCTTTTGATAGAAGAGTTTTGAAACACTCTTTTTGTAGAATCTGCAAGAGGATATTTGGAGCGTTTTGAGGCCTATGCTGGAAAAGGAAATATCTTCACATAAAAACTAGACAGAAGCATTCTCAGAAACTTCTGTGTGATGAGTGCATTCAACTCACAGACTTGAACGTTCCTCTTGAAAGAGCAGTTTTGAAACACTCCTTTTGTAGAATCTGCAAGTGTTTATTTGGAGCGCTTTGAGGCCTATGTTGGAAAAGGAAATATCTTCACATAAAAACTAGACAGAAGCATTCTCAGAAACTTCTTTGTGATGAGTGCACTCTACTCACAGTGTTGCAGCTTGCTTTTGATAGAGCAGTTTTGAAACACTCTTTTGGTAGAATCTGCAAGTGGATACTTGGAGCGCTTTGAGGCCTATGCTGGAAAAGGAAATGTCTTCACATAAAAACTAGACAGAAGCATTCCAGGAAACTTCTGTATGATAAGTGCATTCAACTCACAGACTTGAACGTTCCTTTTGATAGAACTCTTTTGAAACACTCCTTTTGTAGAATTTGCAAGTGTTTATTGGGAGCGCTTTGAGGCCTCAGCTGGAAAAGGAAATATCTTCACGTAAGAACTAGACAGAAGCATTCTCAGAAACTTCTTTCCGATGAGTGCATTCAACACACAGACTTGAACCTTGCTTTTGAAAGAGCAGCTTTGAAACACTCTTTTCGTAGAATCTGCAAGTGGATATTTGGAGCGCTTTGAGGCCTATGCTGGGAAATGAAATCTCTTCACCTAAAAACTAGACAGAAGCATTCTGAGAAACTTCTGTGTGATGAGTGCATTCAACTCACAGACTTGAACGTTCCCTTTGATAGAACAGTTTTGAAACACTCCTTTTGTAGAATCTGCAAGTGTTTATTCGGAGCACCTTGAGGCCTATGCTGGAAAAGGAAATATCTTCACATAAAAACTGAACAGAAGCATTCTGAGAAACTTCTTTGTGTTGAGTGCATTCAACTCACAGACTTGAACTTACCTACAGAAAGAGCAGTTTTGAAACACTCTTTTGGTAAAATCTGCAAGTGGTTATTTGGAGCACTTCGAGGCCTGTGCTGGGATATGGAATATCTTCACCTAAAAACTACAGAGAAGCATTCTTAGAAAGTTCTTCATGATGCATTCATTTAACTCACAGAGTGGAACCTTCCTATTGATAGAACAGATTTGAAACACTCTTTTTGTAGAATCTGCAAGAAGATATTTGGAGTGTTTTGAGGCATATGCTGGAAATGGAAATATCGTCACATAAAAACTAGACAGAAGCATTCTCAGAAACTTCTGTGTGATGAGTGCATTCAACTCACAGACTTGAACGTTCCTCTCGAAAGAGCAGTTTGGAACACTCCTTTTGTAGAATCTGCAAGTGTTTATTTGGAGCTCTTTGAGGCCTATGTTGGAAAAAGAAATATCTTCACATAAAAACTGGACAGAAGCATTCTCAGAAACTTCTTTGTGATGAGTGCATTCTACTCACAGTGTTGAAGCTTGCTTTTGATAGAGCAGTTTTGAAACACTCTTTTGGTAGAATCTGCAAGTGGATATTTGGAGCGCTTTGAGGCCTATGCTGGAAAAGGAAATGTCTTCACAGAAAAACTAGACAGAAGCATTCCAGGAAACTTCTGTATGATAAGTGCATTCAACTCACAGACTTGAACGTTCCTTTTGATAGAACTCTTTTGAAACACTCCTTTTGTAGAATTTGCAAGTGTTTATTTGGAGCGCTTTGTGGCCTCAGCTGGAAAAGGAAATATCTTCACGTAAGAACTAGACAGAAGCATTCTCAGAAACTTCTTTCCGATGAGTGCATTCAACACACAGACTTGAACCTTGCTTTTGAAAGAGCAGCTTTGAAACACTCTTTTCGTAGAATCTGCAAGTGGATATTTGGAGCGCTTTGAGGCCTATGCTGGGAAATGAAATCTCTTCACCTAAAAACTAGACAGAAGCATTCTGAGAAACTTCTGTGTGATGAGTGCATTCAACTCACAGACTTGAACGTTCCCTTTGATAGAACAGTTTTGAAACACTCCTTTTGTAGAATCTGCAAGTGTTTATTCGGAGCACCTTGAGGCCTATGTTGGAAAAGGAAATATCTTCACATAAAAACTAGAGAGAAGGATTCTCAGAAACTTCTTTGCGATGAGTTCATTCAACTCACAGTGTTGAACCTACCAATTGATAGAGAAGTTTGGAAACACTCTTTTTGTAGAATCTGCAAGGGGATATTTGGAGCCGTTTGAGGCCTATGCTGGAAAAGGAAATATCTTCACATAAAAACTGAAAAGAAGCATTCTCAGAAACTTCTTTGTGTTGAGTGCATTCAACTCGCAGACTTGAACTTACCTATAGAAAGAGCAGTTTTGAAACACTCCTTTTGTAGAATCTGCAAGTGTTTATTTGGAGCACTTTGAGGCCTATGTTGGAAAAGGAAAGATCTTCATATAGAAACTAGACGGAAGCATTCTCAGAAACTTCTTTGTGATGAGTGCATTCAACTCACAGAATTGAAGCTTCCTTTCGAAAGAGCAGTTTGGAAACACTCTTCTTATAGAATCTGCAAGTGGATATTTGGAGCGCTTTGTGGCCTATGCTGGGAAATGAAATCTCTTCACCTAAAAACTAGACGGAAGCATTCTGAGAATCTTCTTTGTGATGAGTGCATTCAACTCACAGACTTCAACGTTCCTTTTGATAGAACAGTTTTGAAACACTCCTTTTGTAGAATCTGCAAGTGTTTATTCGGAGCACCTTGAGGCCTATGTTGGAAAAGGAAATATCTTCACATAAAAACTAGAGAGAAGGATTCTCAGAAACTTCTTTGTGATGAGTTCATTCAACTCACAGAGTTGAACCTACCAATTGATAGAGAAGTTTGGAAACACTCTTTTTGTAGAATCTGCAAGGGGATATTTGGAGCCGTTTGAGGCCTATGCTGGAAAAGGAAATATCTTCACATAAAAACTGAACAGAAGCATTCTCAGAAACTTCTTTGTGTTGAGTGCATTCAACTCACAGACTTGAACTTACCTATAGAAAGAGCAGTTTTGAAACACTCTTTTGGTAAAATCTGCAAGTGGTTATTTGGAGCACTTCGAGGCCTGTGCTGGGATATGGAATATCCTCACCTAAAAACTACAGAGAAGCATTCTCTGAAAGTTCTTCAGGATGCATTCATTCAACTCACAGAGTTGAACCTTCCTTTTGATAGAAGAGTTTTGAAACACTCTTTTTGTAGAATCTGCAAGAGGATATTTGGAGCGTTTTGAGGCCTATGCTGGAAAAGGAAATATCTTCACATAAAAACTAGACAGAAGCATTCTCAGAAACTTCTGTGTGATGAGTGCATTCAACTCACAGACTTGAACGTTCCTCTCGAAAGAGCAGTTTTGAAACACTCCTTTTGTAGAATCTGCAAGTGTTTATTTGGAGCTCTTTGAGGCCTATGTTGGAAAAGGAAATATCTTCACATAAAAACTAGACAGAAGCATTCTCAGAAACTTCTTTGTGATGAGTGCACTCTACTCACAGTGTTGAAGCTTGCTTTTGATAGAGCAGTTTTGAAACACTCTTTTGGTAGAATCTGCAAGTGGATACTTGGAGCGCTTTGAGGCCTATGCTGGAAAAGGAAATGTCTTCACATAAAAACTAGACAGAAGCATTCCAGGAAACTTCTGTATGATAAGTGCATTCAACTCACAGACTTGAACGTTCCTTTTGATAGAACTCTTTTGAAACTCTCCTTTTGTAGAATTTGCAAGTGTTTATTGGGAGCGCTTTGAGGCCTCAGCTGGAAAAGGAAATATCTTCACGTAAGAACTAGACAGAAGCATTCTCAGAAACTTCTTTCCGATGAGTGCATTCAACACACAGACTTGAACCTTGCTTTTGAAAGAGCAGCCTTGAAACACTCTTTTCGTAGAATCTGCAAGTGGATATTTGGAGCGCTTTGAGGCCTATGCTGGGAAATGAAATCTCTTCACCTAAAAACTAGACAGAAGCATTCTGAGAAACTTCTGTGTGATGAGTGCATTCAACTCACAGACTTGAACGTTCCCTTTGATAGAACAGTTTTGAAACACTCCTTTTGTAGAATCTGCAAGTGTTTATTCGGAGCACCTTGAGGCCTATGTTGGAAAAGGAAATATCTTCACATAAAAACTAGAGAGAAGGATTCTCAGAAACTTCTTTGTGATGAGTTCATTCAACTCACAGTGTTGAACCTACCAATTGATATGAAGTTTGGAAACACTCTTTTTGTAGAATCTGCAAGGGGATATTTGGAGCCGTTTGAGGCCTATGCTGGAAAAGGAAATATCTTCACATAAAAACTGAACAGAAGCATTCTCAGAAACTTCTTTGTGTTGAGTGCATTCAACTCGCAGTCTTGAACTTACCTATAGAAAGAGCAGTTTTGAAACACTCCTTTTGTAGAATCTGCAAGTGTTTATTTGGAGCACTTTGAGGCCTATGTTGGAAAAGGAAAGATCTTCATATAGAAACTAGACGGAAGCATTCTCAGAAACTTCTTTGTGATGAGTGCATTCAACTCACAGAATTGAAGCTTCCTTTCGAAAGAGCAGTTTGGAAACACTCTTCTTATAGAATCTGCAAGTGGATATTTGGAGCGCTTTGTGGCCTATGCTGGGAAATGAAATCTCTTCACCTAAAAACTAGACGGAAGCATTCTGAGAATCTTCTTTGTGATGAGTGCATTCAACTCACAGACTTCAACGTTCCTTTTGATAGAACAGTTTTGAAACACTCCTTTTGTAGAATCTGCAAGTGTTTATTCGGAGCACCTTGAGGCCTATGTTGGAAAAGGAAATATCTTCACATAAAAACTAGAGAGAAGGATTCTCAGAAACTTCTTTGTGATGAGTTCATTCAACTCACAGAGTTGAACCTACCAATTGATAGAGAAGTTTGGAAACACTCTTTTTGTGGAATCTGCAAGGGGATATTTGGAGCCGTTTGAGGCCTATGCTGGAAAAGGAAATATCTTCACATAAAAACTGAACAGAAGCATTCTGAGAAACTTCTTTGTGTTGAGTGCATTCAACTCACAGACTTGAACTTACCTACAGAAAGAGCAGTTTTGAAACACTCTTTTGGTAAAATCTGCAAGTGGTTATTTGGAGCACTTCGAGGCCTGTGCTGGGATATGGAATATCTTCACCTAAAAACTACAGAGAAGCATTCTTAGAAAGTTCTTCATGATGCATTCATTTAACTCACAGAGTGGAACCTTCCTTTTGATAGAACAGATTTGAAACACTCTTTTTGTAGAATCTGCAAGAGGATATTTGGAGTGTTTTGAGGCCTATGCTGGAAATGGAAATATCGTCACATAAAAACTAGACAGAAGCATTCTCAGAAACTTCTGTGTGATGAGTGCATTCAACTCACAGACCTGAACGTTCCTCTCAAAAGAGCAGTTTTGAAACACTCCTTTTATAGAATCTGCAAGTGTTTATTTGGAGCTCTTTGAGGCCTATGTTGGAAAAAGAAATATCTTCACATAAAAACTGGACAGAAGCATTCTCAGAAACTTCTTTGTGATGAGTGCATTCTACTCACAGTGTTGAAGCTTGCTTTTGATAGAGCAGTTTTGAAACACTCTTTTGGTAGAATCTGCAAGTGGATATTTGGAGCGCTTTGAGGCCTATGCTGGAAAAGGAAATGTCTTCACATAAAAACTAGACAGAAGCATTCCAGGAAACTTCTGTATGATAAGTGCATTCAACTCACAGACTTGAACGTTCCTTTTGATGGAACTCTTTTGAAACACGCCTTTTGTAGAATTTGCAAGTGTTTATTTGGAGCGCTTTGAGGCCTCAGCTGGAAAAGGAAATATCTTCACGTAAGAACTAGACAGAAGCATTCTCAGAAACTTCTTTCCGATGAGTGCATTCAACACACAGACTTGAACCTTGCTTTTGAAAGAGCAGCTTTGAAACACTCTTTTCGTAGAATCTGCAAGTGGATATTTGGAGCGTTTTGAGGCCTATGCTGGAAAAGGAAATATCTTCACCTAAAAACTAGGCAGAAGCGTTCTCAGAAACTTCTGTGTGATGAGTGCATTCAACTCACAGACTTGAACGTTCCATTTGATAGAACAGTTTTGAAACACTCCTTTTGAAGAATCTGCAAGTGTTTATTCGGAGCACCTTGAGGCCTATGCTGGAATAGGAAATATCTTCACATAAAAACTGAACAGAAGCATTCTGAGAAACTTCTTTGTGTTGAGTGCATTCAACTCACAGACTTGAACTTACCTACAGAAAGAGCAGTTTTGAAACACTCTTTCGGTAAAATCTGCAATTGGTTATTTGGAGCACTTCGAGGCCTGTGCTGGGATATGGAATATCTTCACCTAAAAACTACAGAGAAGCATTCCTAGAAAGTTCTTCATGATGCATTCATTTAACTCACAGAGTGGAACCTTCCTTTTGATAGAACAGATTTGAAACACTCTTTTTGTAGAATCTGCAAGAGGATATTTGGAGTGTTTTGAGGCCAATGCTGGAAATGGAAATATCGTCACATAAAAACTAGACAGAAGCATTCTCAGAAACTTCTGTGTGATGAGTGCATTCAACTCACAGACTTGAACGTTCCTCTCAAAAGAGTAGTTTTGAAACACTCCTTTTGTAGAATCTGCAAGTGTTTATTTGGAGCGCTTTGAGGCCTATGTTGGGAAAAGAAATATCTTCACATAAAAACTGGACAGAAGCATTCTCAGAAACTTCTTTGTGATGAGTGCATTCTACTCACAGTGTTGAAGCTTCCTTTTGATAGAGCAGTTTTGAAACACTCTTTTGGTAGAATCTGCAAGTGGATATTTGGAGCGCTTTGAGGCCTATGCTGGAAAAGGAAATGTCTTCACATAAAAACTAGACAGAAGCATTCCAGGAAACTTCTGTATGATAAGTGCATTCAACTCACAGACTTGAACGTTCCTTTTGATAGAACTCTTTTGAAACACTCCTTTTGTAGAATTTGCAAGTGTTTATTTGGAGCGCTTTGAGGCCTCAGCTGGAAAAGGAAATATCTTCACGTAAGAACTAGACAGAAGCATTCTCAGAAACTTCTTTCCGATGAGTGCATTCAACACACAGACTTGAACCTTGCTTTTGAAAGAGCAGCTTTGAAACACTCTTTTCGTAGAATCTGCAAGTGGATATTTTTAGCGCTTTGAGGGCTATGCTGGGAAATGAAATCTCTTCACCTAAAAACTAGACAGAAGCATTCTGAGAAACTTCTGTGTGATGAGTGCATTCAACTCACAGACTTGAACGTTCCCTTTGATAGAACAGTTTTGAAACACTCCTTTTGTAGAATCTGCAAGTGTTTATTCGGAGCACCTTGAGGCCTATGTTGGAAAAGGAAATATCTTCACATAAAAACTAGAGAGAAGGATTCTCAGAAACTTCTTTGTGATGAGTTCATTCAACTCACAGTGTTGAACCTACCAATTGATAGAGAAGTTTGGAAACACTCTTTTTGTAGAATCTGCAAGGGGATATTTGGAGCCGTTTGAGGCCTATGCTGGAAAAGGAAATATCTTCACATAAAAACTGAACAGAAGCATTCTCAGAAACTTCTTTGTGTTGAGTGCATTCAACTCGCAGACTTGAACTTACCTATAGAAAGAGCAGTTTTGAAACACTCCTTTTGTAGAATCTGCAAGTGTTTATTTGGAGCACTTTGAGGCCTATGTTGGAAAAGGAAAGATCTTCATATAGAAACTAGACGGAAGCATTCTCAGAAACTTCTTTGTGATGAGTGCATTCAACTCACAGAATTGAAGCTTCCTTTCGAAAGAGCAGTTTGGAAACACTCTTCTTATAGAATCTGTAAGTGGATATTTGGAGCGCTTTGTGGCCTATGCTGGGAAATGAAATCACTTCACCTAAAAACTAGACGGAAGCATTCTGAGAATCTTCTTTGCGATGAGTGCATTCAACTCACAGACTTCAACGTTCCTTTTGATAGAACAGTTTTGAAACACTCCTTTTGTAGAATCTGCAAGTGTTTATTCGGAGCACCTTGAGGCCTATGTCGGAAAAGGAAATATCTTCACATAAAAACTAGAGAGAAGGATTCTCAGAAACTTCTTTGTGATGAGTTCATTCAACTCACAGAGTTGAACCTACCAATTGATAGAGAAGTTTGGAAACACTCTTTTTGTAGAATCTGCAAGTGGATATTTGGAGCCGTTTGAGGCCTATGCTGGAAAAGGAAATATCTTCACATAAAAACTGAACAGAAGCATTCTCAGAAACTTCTTTGTGTTGAGTGCATTCAACTCACAGACTTGAACTTACCTATAGAAAGAGCAGTTTTGAAACACTCTTTTGGTAAAATCTGCAAGTGGTTATTTGGAGCACTTCGAGGCCTGTGCTGGGATATGGAATATCTTCACCTAAAAACTACAGAGAAGCATTCTCAGAAAGTTCTTCAGGATGCATTCATTCAACTCACAGAGTTGAACCTTCCTTTTGATAGAAGAGTTTTGAAACACTCTTTTTGTAGAATCTGCAAGAGGATATTGGGAGCGTTTTGAGGCCTATGCTGGAAAAGGAAATATCTTCACATAAAAACTAGACAGAAGCATTCTCAGAAACTTCTGTGTGATGAGTGCATTCAACTCACAGACTTGAACGTTCCTCTCGAAAGAGCAGTTTTGAAACACTCCTTTTGTAGAATCTGCAAGTGTTTATTTGGAGCGCTTTGAGGCCTATGTTGGAAAAGGAAATATCTTCACATAAAAACTAGACAGAAGCATTCTCAGAAACTTCTTTGTGATGAGTGCACTCTACTCACAGTGTTGAAGCTTGCTTTTGATAGAGCAGTTTTGAAACACTCTTTTGGTAGAATCTGCAAGTGGATACTTGGAGCGCTTTGAGGCCTATGCTGGAAAAGGAAATGTCTTCACATAAAAACTAGACAGAAGCATTCCAGGAAACTTCTGTATGATAAGTGCATTCAACTCACAGACTTGAACGTTCCTTTTGATAGAACTCTTTTGAAACACTCCTTTTGTAGAATTTGCAAGTGTTTATTGGGAGCGCTTTGAGGCCTCAGCTGGAAAAGGAAATATCTTCACGTAAGAACTAGACAGAAGCATTCTCAGAAACTTCTTTCTGATGAGTGCATTCAACACACAGACTTGAACCTTGCTTTTGAAAGAGCAGCTTTGAAACACTCTTTTCGTAGAATCTGCAAGTGGATATTTGGAGCGCTTTGAGGCCTATGCTGGGAAATGAAATCTCTTCACCTAAAAACTAGACAGAAGCATTCTGAGAAACTTCTGTGTGATGAGTGCATTCAACTCACAGACTTGAACGCTCCCTTTGATAGAACAGTTTTGAAACACTCCTTTTGTAGAATCTGCAAGTGTTTATTCAGAGCACCTTGAGGCCTCTGCTGGAAAAGGAAATATCTTCACATAAAAACTGAATAGAAGCATTCTCAGAAACTTCTTTGTGTTGAGTGCATTCAACTCACAGACTTGAACTTACCTACAGAAAGAGCAGTTTTGAAACACTCTTTTGGTAAAATCTGCAAGTGGTTATTTGGAGCACTTCGAGGCCTGTGCTGGGATATGGAATATCTTCACCTAAAAACTACAGAGAAGCATTCTTAGAAAGTTCTTCATGATGCATTCATTTAACTCACAGAGTGGAACCTTCCTTTTGATAGAACAGATTTGAAACACTCTTTTTGTAGAATCTGCAAGAAGATATTTGGAGTGTTTTGAGGCCTATGCTGGAAATGGAAATACCTTCACATAAAAACTAGACAGAAGCATTCTCAGAAACTTCTGTGTGATGAGTGCATTCAACTCACAGACTTGAACGTTCCTCTGAAAAGAGCAGTTTTGAAACACTCCTTTTGTAGAATCTGCAAGTGTTTATTTGGAGCTCTTTGAGGCCTATGTTGGAAAAAGAAATATCTTCACATAAAAACTGGACAGAAGCATTCTCAGAAACTTCTTTGTGATGAGTGCATTCTACTTACAGTGTTGAAGCTTGCTTTTGATAGAGCAGTTTTGAAACACTCTTTTGGTAGAATCTGCAAGTGGATATTTGGAGCGCTTTGAGGCCTATGCTGGAAAAGGAAATGTCTTCACATAAAAACTAGACAGAAGCATTCCAGGAAACTTCTGTATGATAAGTGCATTCAACTCACAGACTTGAACGTTCCTTTTGATAGAACTCTTTTGAAACACTCCTTTTGTAGAATTTGCAAGTGTTTATTTGGAGCGCTTTGAGGCCTCAGCTGGAAAAGGAAATATCTTCACGTAAGAACTAGACAGAAGCATTCTCAGAAACTTCTTTCCAATGAGTGCATTCAACACACAGACTTGAACCTTGCTTTTGAAAGAGCAGCTTTGAAACACTCTTTTCGTAGAATCTGCAAGTGGATATTTGGAGCGCTTTGAGGCCTATGCTGGGAAATGAAATCTCTTCACCTAAAAACTAGACAGAAGCATTCTGAGAAACTTCTGTGTGATGAGTGCATTCAACTCACAGACTTGAACGTTCCCTTTGATAGAACAGTTTTGAAACACTCCTTTTGTAGAATCTGCAAGTGTTTATTCGGAGCACCTTGAGGCCTATGTTGGAAAAGGAAATATCTTCACATAAAAACTAGAGAGAAGGATTCTCAGAAACTTCTTTGTGATGAGTTCACTCAACTCACAGTGTTGAACCTACCAATTGATAGAGAAGTTTGGAAACACTCTTTTTGTAGAATCTGCAAGGGGATATTTGGAGCCGTTTGAGGCCTATGCTGGAAAAGGAAATATCTTCACATAAAAACTGAACAGAAGCATTCTCAGAAACTTCTTTGTGTTGAGTGCATTCAACTCACAGACTTGAACTTACCTATAGAAAGAGCAGTTTTGAAACACTCCTTTTGTAGAATCTGCAAGTGTTTATTTGGAGCACTTTGAGGCCTATGTTGGAAAAGGAAAGATCTTCATATAGAAACTAGACGGAAGCATTCTCAGAAACTTCTTTGTGATGAGTGCATTCAACTCACAGAATTGAAGCTTCCTTTCGAAAGAGCAGTTTGGAAACACTCTTCTTATAGAATCTGCAAGTTGATATTTGGAGCGCTTTGTGGCCTATGCTGGGAAATGAAATCTCTTCACCTAAAAACTAGACGGAAGCATTCTGAGAATCTTCTTTGTGATGAGTGCATTCAACTCACAGACTTCAACGTTCCTTTTGATAGAACAGTTTTGAAACACTCCTTTTGTAGAATCTGCAAGTGTTCATTCGGAGCACCTTGAGGCCTATGTTGGAAAAGGAAATATCTTCACATAAAAACTAGAGAGAAGGATTCTCAGAAACTTCTTTGTGATGAGTTCATTCAACTCACAGAGTTGAACCTACCAATTGATAGAGAAGTTTGGAAACACTCTTTTTGTAGAATCTGCAAGGGGATATTTGGAGCCGTTTGAGGCCTATGCTGGAAAAGGAAATATCTTCAAATAAAAACTGAACAGAAGCATTCTCAGAAACTTCTTTGTGTTGAGTGCATTCAACTCACAGACTTGAACTTACCTATAGAAAGAGCAGTTTTGAAACACTCTTTTGGTAAAATCTGCAAGTGGTTATTTGGAGCACTTCGAGGCCTGTGCTGGGATATGGAATATCCTCACCTAAAAACTACAGAGAAGCATTCTCAGAAAGTTCTTCAGGATGCATTCATTCAACTCACAGAGTTGAACCTTCCTTTTGATAGAAGAGTTTTGAAACTCTCTTTTTGTAGAATCTGCAAGAGGATATTTGGAGCGTTTTGAGGCCTATGCTGGAAAAGGAAATATCTTCACATAAAAACTAGACAGAAGCATTCTCAGAAACTTCTGTGTGATGAGTACATTCAACTCACAGACTTGAACGTTCCTCTCGAAAGAGCAGTTTTGAAACACTCCTTTTGTAGAATCTGCAAGTGTTTATTTGGAGCGCTTTGAGGCCTATGTTGGAAAAGGAAATATCTTCACATAAAAACTAGACAGAAGCATTCTCAGAAACTTCTTTGTGATGAGTGCACTCTACTCACAGTGTTGCAGCTTGCTTTTGATAGAGCAGTTTTGAAACACTCTTTTGGTAGAATCTGCAAGTGGATACTTGGAGCGCTTTGAGGCCTATGCTGGAAAAGGAAATGTCTTCACATAAAAACTAGACAGAAGCATTCCAGGAAACTTCTGTATGATAAGTGCATTCAACTCACAGACTTGAACGTTCCTTTTGATAGAACTCTTTTGAAACACTCCTTTTGTAGAATTTGCAAGTGTTTATTGGGAGCGCTTTGAGGCCTCAGCTGGAAAAGGAAATATCTTCACGTAAGAACTAGACAGAAGCATTCTCAGAAACTTCTTTCTGATGAGTGCATTCAACACACAGACTTGAACCTTGCTTTTGAAAGAGCAGCTTTGAAACACTCTTTTCGTAGAATCTGCAAGTGGATATTTGGAGCGCTTTGAGGCCTATGCTGGGAAATGAAATCTCTTCACCTAAAAACTAGACAGAAGCATTCTGAGAAACTTCTGTGTGATGAGTGCATTCAACTCACAGACTTGAACGTTCCCTTTGATAGAACAGTTTTGAAACACTCCTTTTGTAGAATCTGCAAGTGTTTATTCGGAGCACCTTGAGGCCTATGCTGGAAAAGGAAATATCTTCACATAAAAACTGAACAGAAGCATTCTGAGAAACTTCTTTGTGTTGAGTGCATTCAACTCACAGACTTGAACTTACCTACAGAAAGAGCAGTTTTGAAACACTCTTTTGGTAAAATCTGCAAGTGGTTATTTGGAGCACTTCGAGGCCTGTGCTGGGATATGGAATATCTTCACCTAAAAACTACAGAGAAGCATTCTTAGAAAGTTCTTCATGATGCATTCATTTAACTCACAGAGTGGAACCTTCCTTTTGATAGAACAGATTTGAAACACTCTTTTTGTAGAATCTGCAAGAGGATATTTGGAGTGTTTTGAGGCCTATGCTGGAAATGGAAATATCGTCACATAAAAACTAGACAGAAGCATTCTCAGAAACTTCTGTGTGATGAGTGCATTCAACTCACAGACCTGAACGTTCCTCTCAAAAGAGCAGTTTTGAAACACTCCTTTTGTAGAATCTGCAAGTGTTTATTTGGAGCTCTTTGAGGCCTATGTTGGAAAAAGAAATATCTTCACATAAAAACTGGACAGAAGCATTCTCAGAAACTTCTTTGTGATGAGTGCATTCTACTCACAGTGTTGAAGCTTGCTTTTGATAGAGCAGTTTTGAAACACTCTTTTGGTAGAATCTGCAAGTGGATATTTGGAGCGCTTTGAGGCCTATGCTGGAAAAGGAAATGTCTTCACATAAAAACTAGACAGAAGCATTCCAGGAAACTTCTGTATGATAAGTGCATTCAACTCACAGACTTGAACGTTCCTTTTGATAGAACTCTTTTGAAACACTCCTTTTGTAGAATTTGCAAGTGTTTATTTGGAGCGCTTTGAGGCCTCAGCTGGAAAAGGAAATATCTTCACGTAAGAACTAGACAGAAGCATTCTCAGAAACTTCTTTCCAATGAGTGCATTCAACACACAGACTTGAACCTTGCTTTTGAAAGAGCAGCTTTGAAACACTCTTTTCGTAGAGTCTGCAAGTGGATATTTGGAGCGTTTTGAGGCCTATGCTGGAAAAGGAAATATCTTCACCTAAAAACTAGACAGAAGCATTCTCAGAAACTTCTGTGTGATGAGTGCATTCAACTCACAGACTTGAACGTTCCATTTGATAGAACAGTTTTGAAACACTCCTTTTGAAGAATCTGCAAGTGTTTATTCGGAGCACCTTGAGGCCTATGCTGGAATAGGAAATATCTTCACTTAAAAACTGAACAGAAGCATTCTGAGAAACTTCTTTGTGTTGAGTGCATTCAACTCACAGAATTGAAGCTTCCTTTCGAAAGAGCAGTTTGGAAACACTCTTCTTATAGAATCTGTAAGTGGATATTTGGAGCGCTTTGTGGCCTATGCTGGGAAATGAAATCACTTCACCTAAAAACTAGACGGAAGCATTCTGAAAATCTTCTTTGCGATGAGTGCATTCAACTCACAGACTTCAACGTTCCTTTTGATAGAACAGTTTTGAAACACTCCTTTTGTAGAATCTGCAAGTGTTTATTCGGAGCACCTTGAGGCCTATGTCGGAAAAGGAAATATCTTCACATAAAAACTAGAGAGAAGGATTCTCAGAAACTTCTTTGTGATGAGTTCATTCAACTCACAGAGTTGAACCTACCAATTGATAGAGAAGTTTGGAAACACTCTTTTTGTAGAATCTGCAAGTGGATATTTGGAGCCGTTTGAGGCCTATGCTGGAAAAGGAAATATCTTCACATAAAAACTGAACAGAAGCATTCTCAGAAACTTCTTTGTGTTGAGTGCATTCAACTCACAGACTTGAACTTACCTATAGAAAGAGCAGTTTTGAAACACTCTTTTGGTAAAATCTGCAAGTGGTTATTTGGAGCACTTCGAGGCCTGTGCTGGGATATGGAATATCTTCACCTAAAAACTACAGAGAAGCATTCTCAGAAAGTTCTTCAGGATGCATTCATTCAACTCACAGAGTTGAACCTTCCTTTTGATAGAAGAGTTTTGAAACACTCTTTTTGTAGAATCTGCAAGAGGATATTTGGAGCGTTTTGAGGCCTATGCTGGAAAAGGAAATATGTTCACATAAAAACTAGACAGAAGCATTCTGAGAAACTTCTTTGTGTAGAGTGCATTCAACTCACAGACTTGAACGTTCCTCTCGAAAGAGCAGTTTTGAAACACTCTTTTGGTAAAATCTGCAAGTGGTTATTTGGAGCACTTCGAGGCCTGTGCTGTGATATGGAATATCTTCACCTAAAAACTACAGAGAAGCATTCTTAGAAAGTTCTTCATGATGCATTCATTTAACTCACAGAGTGGAACCTTCCTTTTGATAGAACAGATTTGAAACACTCTTTTTGTAGAATCTGCAAGAAGATAGTTGGAGTGTTTTGAGGCCTATGCTGGAAATGGAAATATCTTCACATAAAAACTAGACAGAAGCATTCTCAGAAACTTCTGTGTGATGAGTGCATTCAACTCACAGACTTGAACGTTCCTCTCAAAAGAGCAGTTTTGAAACACTCCTTTTGTAGTATCTGCAAGTGTTTATTTGGAGCGCTTTGAGGCCTATGTTGGCAAAAGAAATATCTTCACATAAAAACTGGACAGAAGCATTCTCAGAAACTTCTTTGTGATGAGTGCATTCTACTCACAGTGTTGAAGCTTGCTTTTGATAGAGCAGTTTTGAAACACTCTTTTGGTAGAATCTGCAAGTGGATATTTGGAGCGCTTTGAGGCCTATGCTGGAAAAGGAAATGTCTTCACATAAAAACTAGACAGAAGCATTCCAGGAAACTTCTGTATGATAAGTGCATTCAACTCACAGACTTGAACGTTCCTTTTGATAGAACTCTTTTGAAACACTCCTTTTGTAGAATTTGCAAGTGTTTATTTGGAGCGCTTTGAGGCCTCAGCTGGAAAAGGAAATATCTTCACGTAAGAACTAGACAGAAGCATTCTCAGAAAGTTCTTTCCAATGAGTGCATTCAACACACAGACTTGAACCTTGCTTTTGAAAGAGCAGCTTTGAAACACTCTTTTCGTAGAATCTGCAAGTGGATATTTGGAGCGCTTTGAGGCCTATGCTGGGAAATGAAATCTCTTCACCTAAAAACTAGACAGAAGCATTCTGAGAAACTTCTGTGTGATGAGTGCATTCAACTCACAGACTTGAACGTTCCCTTTGATAGAACAGTTTTGAAACACTCCTTTTGTAGAATCTGCAAGTGTTTATTCGGAGCACCTTGAGGCCTATGTTGGAAAAGGAAATATCTTCACATAAAAACTAGAGAGAAGGATTCTCAGAAACTTCTTTGTGATGAGTTCATTCAACTCACAGAGTTGAACCTACAAATTAATAGAGAAGTTTGGAAACACTCTTTTTGTAGAATCTGCAAGGGGATATTTGGAGCCGTTTGAGGCCTATGCTGGAAAAGGAAATATCTTCACATAAAAACTGAACAGAAGCATTCTCAGAAACTTCTTTGTGTTGAGTGCATTCAACTCGCAGATTTGAACTAACCTATAGAAAGAGCAGTTTTGAAACACTCCTTTTGTAGAATCTGCAAGTGTTTATTTGGAGCACTTTGAGGCCTATGTTGGAAAAGGAAAGATCTTCATATAGAAACTAGACGGAAGCATTCTCAGAAACTTCTTTGTGATGAGTGCATTCAACACACAGACTTGAACCTTGCTTTTGAAAGAGCAGCTTTGAAACACTTTTCGTAGAATCTGCAAGTGGATATTTGGATCGCTTTGAGGCCTATGTTGGAAAAGGACATATCTTCACATCAAAAGTAGACAGACGCATTCTCAGAAACTTCTTTGTGATGAGTGCATTGAACTCCCAGAATTGAACCTACCTATTGATAGAGAAGTTTTGCAACACCCTTTTTGTAGAATCTGCAAGTGAATATTTGGCGCGATTTGAGGCCTAGGCTGGAAATGGAAATATCTTCACATGAAAACTAGACAGATGAATTCTCAGAAACGTCTTTGTGATGAGTGCATTCAACTCACAGACTTGAAGCTTCCTTTTGAAAGAGCAGTTTCGAAACACTCTTTTTGTAGAATCTGCAAGTGGATATTTGGAGCGCTTTGAGGGCTATGCTGGAAAAGTTAATATCTTCACCTGAAAACTAGACAGAAACATACTCAGAAACTTCTTTGTGATGTGTGCATTGAACTCACAGAGTTGAACCTTTCTTTTGATACAGAAGTTTTGAAACACTCTTTTCGTAGAATCTTCAAGTGGATGTATGGAGTGCTTTGAGGCCTACGCTGGAAAAGGAAATGTCTTCACGTAGAAACTAGACAAAAGCATTCTCAGAAAGTTCCCTGTGCTTTGTGCATTCAACTCACAGAGCTGAACATTCCCTTTGATAGAGCAGTTTTGAAACACTCTTTTTGTAGAATCTGCAAGTGGATATTTGGAGCGCTTTGAGGTCTATGCTGCCCAAGGAAATATCATTGCACCAAAAGTAGACGGAAGCGTTCTCAGAAACTTCTTTGTGATGAGTGCATTCAACTCGCAGGGTTGAACCTTCCTGTCGATAGAGCAGTTTTGAAACACTGTTTTTGTAGAATCCGCAAGTGGGCATTTGGAGCTTTTTGAGGCTTATGCTGGAAAAGGAAATATCTTCATCTACAAACTAGACAGAAGCATTCTCAGAAACTTCTTTGTCATGTGGGGATTGAACTCACAGAGTTGAACACTCCTTTTCATAGAGCAGTTTTGCAACACTCTTTTTGTGGAAAGTGCAAGTGGCTATTTGGTGCGATGGCGGCATCTAGTGGATAAGGAAATACATTCAGATGAAAACAAGATACAACCATTCTCAGAAACTTCTTTGGGATGACTGCATTCTACTCACAGAGTTGAACCTTCCTTTTGATAGAACACTTTTGAAACACTCTTTTTGTGGAATCTGCAAGTGGCTGTTTGGAGCGCTTTGAGGCCTATGCTGGAAAAGGAAATATCTTCACATAAAACCTAGACAGAAGTATTCCCAGAAAGTTTTTCCGATGTGCGCATTCAACTCACCGAGTTGAACCTTCCTTTAGATAGAGCAGTTTTGAAACACTCTTTTTGTAGTATCTGCGAGTGGATATTTGGAGTGCTTTGAGTGCTACACTGCAAAAGCAAATATCTTCACTTAGAATCTAGACAGAAGAATTCTCAGAGACTTCCCTGTGCTTTGTGCATTCAACTCACAGAGTTGAACCTTCCTTTCGATGGAACAGTTTGGAAACACTCTCGTGGTAGAATCTGCAAGTCGATATTTGGAACGTTTGGAGGCCTATCCTGGGAAAGGAAATATCTTCCCATCAAAACTAGATAGAAGCATTCTCAGAAACTTCTTTGTGATGTGCGCATTCAAGTCACAGAGTTGAAGCTTCCTTTTGATATAGCAGTTTTGAACCACTCTTTTAGTAGAATCTGCAAGTGGATGTTTGGAGAGCTAAGAGGCCAACACTGGAAAAGGAAATATCTTCACGTAAAAACTAGACGGAAGCATTCTCAGAAACTTCAATGGGCTTTACGCGTTCAACTCACAGAGTGCAATGTTCCTTTTGATAGCACAGTTCTAAAACACTGTTTTTGTAGAATTGGCTAGAGGATGTTTGGAGCGATGTGAGGCCTTTGCTGGGAAAGGAAATAACTTCACATAAAACCTAGACAGAAGCATTCTCAGAAACTCCTTTGTGATGTGTGCATTCAAATCACAGACTTGAACCTTCGTTTTGAAAGAGCAGTTTTGAAACACTCTTTTTGTAGAATCTGCAAGTGGATATTTGGAGCGCTTTGAGGCCTATGCTGGAAAATGAAATATCTTCACCTAAAAACTAGACGGAAGCATTCTCAGAAACTCCTTTGTGATGAGTGCATTCGACTCACAGAGTTGAAGCTTCCTTTTGATAGAGCAGTTTTGAAACACTCTTTCAGCAGCATCTGAAAGTGGATATTTGGAGCCCTTTGAGGCCAACGCTGGAAAACGAAATATCATCCCATAAACACTCGACAGAAGCATTCTCTGAAACTTCTTTGTGATGAGTGCATTCAACTCACAGACTCGACCGTTTCTTTTGATAGAACAGTTTTGAAACACTCCTTTTGTAGAATCTGCAAGTGTTTATTTGGAGCGCTTTGAGGCCTATGTTGGAAAAGGACATATCTTCACATCAAAAGTAGACAGACGCATTCTCAGAAACTTCTTTGTGATGAGTGCATTGAACTCCCAGAGTTGAACCTACCTATTGATAGAGAAGTTTTGCAACACCCTTTTTGTAGAATCTGCAAGTGAATATTTGGCGCGATTTGAGGCCTAGGCTGGAAATGGAAATATCTTCACATTAAAACTAGACAGATGAATTCTCAGAAACGTCTTTGTGATGAGTGCATTCAACTCACAGACTTGAAGCTTCCTTTTGAAAGAGCAGTTTTGAAACACTCTTTTTGTAGAATCTGCAAGTGGATATTTGGAGCGCTTTGAGGGCTATGCTGGAAAAGTTAATATCTTCACCTAAAAACTAGACAGAAACATACTCAGAAACTTCTTTGTGATGTGTGCATTGAACTCACAGAGTTGAACCTTTCTTTTGATACGGAAGTTTCGAAACACTCTTTTCGTAGAATCTTCAAGTGGATGTATAGAGTGCTTTGAGGCCTACGCTGGAAAAGGAAATGTCTTCACGTAGAAACTAGACAAAAGCATTCTCAGAAAGTTCCCTGTGCTTTGTGCATTCAACTCACAGAGTTGAACATTCCCTTTGATAGAGCAGTTTTGAAACACTCTTTTTGTAGAATCTGCAAGTGGATATTTGGAGCGCTTTGAGGCCTGTGCTGCCAAAGGAAATATCATTGCACCAAAAGTAGACGGAAGCGTTCTCAGAAACTTCTTTGTGATGAGTGCATTCAACTCGCAGGGTTGAACCTTCCTGTCGATAGGCCAGTTTTGAAACACTGTTTTTGTAGAATCCGCAAGTGGGCATTTGGAGCTTTTTGAGGCTTATGCTGGAAAAGGAAATATCTTCATCTACAAACTAGACAGAAGCATTCTCAGAAACTTCTTTGTCATGTGGGGATTGAACTCACAGAGTTGAACACTCCTTTTCATAGAGCAGTTTTGCAACACTCTTTTTGTGGAAAGTGCAAGTGGATATTTGGTGCGATGGCGGCATCTAGTGGATAAGGAAATACATTCAGATGAAAACAAGATACAACCATTCTCAGAAACTTCTTTGGGGTGACTGCATTCTACTCACAGAGTTGAACTTTCCTTTTGATAGAACACTTTTGAAACACTCTTTTTGTGGAATCTGCAAGTGGCTGTTTGGAGCGCTTTGAGGCCTACGCTGGAAAAGGAAATATCTTCACATAAAACCTAGACAGAAGTATTCCCAGAAAGTTTTTCCGATGTGCGCATTCAACTCACCGAGTTGAACCTTCCTTTAGATAGAGCAGTTTTGAAACACTCTTTTTGTAGTATCTGCGAGTGGATATTTGGAGTGCTTTGAGTGCTACACTGCAAAAGCAAATATCTTCACTTAGAATCTAGACAGAAGAATTCTCAGAGACTTCCCTGTGCTTTGTGCATTCAACTCACAGAGTTGAACCTTCCTTTCGATGGAACAGTTTGGAAACACTCTCGTGGTAGAATCTGCAAGTCGATATTTGGAACGTTTGGAGGCCTATCCTGGGAAAGGAAATATCTTCCCATCAAAACTAGATAGAAGCATTCTCAGAAACATCTTTGTGATGTGCGCATTCAAGTCACAGAGTTGAAGCTTCCTTTTGATATAGCAGTTTTGAACCACTCTTTTAGTAGAATCTGCAAGTGGATGTTTGGAGAGCTAAGAGGTCAACACTGGAAAAGGAAATATCTTCACGTAAAAACTAGACGGAAGCCTTCTCAGAAACTTCAATGGGCTTTATGCGTTCAACTCACAGAGTGCAATGTTCCTTCTGATAGCGCAGTTTGAAAACACTGTTTTTGTAGAATTTGCTAGAGGATGTTTGGAGCGATGTGAGGCCTTTGCTGGGAAAGGAAATATCTTCACATAAAACCTAGACAGAAGCATTCTCAGAAACTCCTTTGTGATGAGTGCATTCAAATCACAGACTTGAACCATCGTTTTGAAAGAGCAGTATTGAAACACTCTTTTTGTAGAATCTGCAAGTGGATATTTGGAGCGCTTTGAGGCCAATGCTGGAAAATGAAATATCTTCACCTAAAAACTAGACGGAAGCATTCTCAGAAACTTCTTTGTGATGAGTGCATTCGACTCACAGAGTTGAAGCTTCCTTTTGATAGAGCAGTTTTGAAACACTCTTTCAGCAGCATCTGAAGGTGGATATTTGGAGCCCTTTGAGGCCAACGCTGGAAAACGAAATATCATCGCATAAACACTCGACAGAAGCATTCTCTGAAACTTCTTTGTGATGAGTGCATTCAACTCACAGACTCGAACGTTTCTTTTGATAGAACAGTTTTGAAACACTCCTTTTGTAGAATCTGCAAGTGCTTATTTGGAGCGCTTTGAGGCCTATGTTGGAAAAGGACATATCTTCACATCAAAAGTAGACACACGCATTCTCAGAAACTTCTTTGTGATGAGTGCATTGAACTCCCAGAGTTGAACCTACCTATTGATAGAGAAGTTTTGCAACACCCTTTTTGTAGAATCTGCAAGTGAATATTTGGCGCGATTTGAAGCCTAGGCTGGAAATGGAAATATCTTCACATGAAAACTAGACAGATGAATTCTCAGAAACGTCTTTGTGATGAGTGCATACAACTCACAGACTGGAAGCTTCCGTTTGAAAGAGCAGTTTCGAAACACTCTTTTTGTAGAATCTGCAAGTGGATATTTGGAGCGCTTTGAGGGCTATGCTGGAAAAGTTAATATCTTCACCTAAAAACTAGACAGAAACATACTCAGAAACTTCTTTGTGATGTGTGCATTGAACTCACAGAGTTGAACCTTTCTTTTGATACAGAAGTTTCAAAACACTCTTTTCGTAGAGTCTTCAAGTGGATGTATGCAGTGCTTTGAGGCCTACGCTGGAAAAGGAAATGTCTTCACGTAGAAACTAGACAAAAGCATTCTCAGAAAGTTCCCTGTGCTTTGTGCATTCAACTCACAGAGTTGAACATTCCCTTTGATAGAGCAGTTTTGAAACACTCTTTTTGTAGAATCTGCAAGTGGATATTTGGAGCGCTTTGAGGCCTATGCTGGGAAATGAAATCTCTTCACCTAAAAACTAGACAGAAGCATTCTGAGAAACTTCTGTGTGATGAGTGCATTCAACTCACAGACTTGAACGTTCCCTTTGATAGAACAGTTTTGAAACACTCCTTTTGTAGAATCTGCAAGTGTTTATTCGGAGCACCTTGAGGCCTCTGCTGGAAAAGGAAATATCTTCACATAAAAACTGAATAGAAGCATTCTCAGAAACTTCTTTGTGTTGAGTGCATTCAACTCACAGACTTGAACTTACCTACAGAAAGAGCAGTTTTGAAACACTCTTTTGGTAAAATCTGCAAGTGGTTATTTGGAGCACTTCGAGGCCTGTGCTGGGATATGGAATATCTTCACCTAAAAACTACAGAGAAGCATTCTTAGAAAGTTCTTCATGATGCATTCATTTAACTCACAGAGTGGAACCTTCCTTTTGATAGAACAGATTTGAAACACTCTTTTTGTAGAATCTGCAAGAAGATATTTGGAGTGTTTTGAGGCCTATGCTGGAAATGGAAATACCTTCACATAAAAACTAGACAGAAGCATTCTCAGAAACTTCTGTGTGATGAGTGCATTCAACTCACAGACTTGAACGTTCCTCTGAAAAGAGCAGTTTTGAAACACTCCTTTTGTAGAATCTGCAAGTGTTTATTTGGAGCTCTTTGAGGCCTATGTTGGAAAAAGAAATATCTTCACATAAAAACTGGACAGAAGCATTCTCAGAAACTTCTTTGTGATGAGTGCATTCTACTTACAGTGTTGAAGCTTGCTTTTGATAGAGCAGTTTTGAAACACTCTTTTGGTAGAATCTGCAAGTGGATATTTGGAGCGCTTTGAGGCCTATGCTGGAAAAGGAAATGTCTTCACATAAAAACTAGACAGAAGCATTCCAGGAAACTTCTGTATGATAAGTGCATTCAACTCACAGACTTGAACGTTCCTTTTGATAGAACTCTTTTGAAACACTCCTTTTGTAGAATTTGCAAGTGTTTATTTGGAGCGCTTTGAGGCCTCAGCTGGAAAAGGAAATATCTTCACGTAAGAACTAGACAGAAGCATTCTCAGAAAGTTCTTTCCGATGAGTGCATTCAACACACAGACTTGAACCTTGCTTTTGAAAGAGCAGCTTTGAAACACTCTTTTCGTAGAATCTGCAAGTGGATATTTGGAGCGCTTTGAGGCCTATGCTGGGAAATGAAATCTCTTCACCTAAAAACTAGACAGAAGCATTCTGAGAAACTTCTGTGTGATGAGTGCATTCAACTCACAGACTTGAACGTTCCCTTTGATAGAACAGTTTTGAAACACTCCTTTTGTAGAATCTGCAAGTGTTTATTCGGAGCACCTTGAGGCCTATGTTGGAAAAGGAAATATCTTCACATAAAAACTAGAGAGAAGGATTCTCAGAAACTTCTTTGTGATGAGTTCACTCAACTCACAGTGTTGAACCTACCAATTGATAGAGAAGTTTGGAAACACTCTTTTTGTAGAATCTGCAAGGGGATATTTGGAGCCGTTTGAGGCCTATGCTGGAAAAGGAAATATCTTCACATAAAAACTGAACAGAAGCATTCTCAGAAACTTCTTTGTGTTGAGTGCATTCAACTCACAGACTTGAACTTACCTATAGAAAGAGCAGTTTTGAAACACTCCTTTTGTAGAATCTGCAAGTGTTTATTTGGAGCACTTTGAGGCCTATGTTGGAAAAGGAAAGATCTTCATATAGAAACTAGACGGAAGCATTCTCAGAAACTTCTTTGTGATGAGTGCATTCAACTCACAGAATTGAAGCTTCCTTTCGAAAGAGCAGTTTGGAAACACTCTTCTTATAGAATCTGCAAGTTGATATTTGGAGCGCTTTGTGGCCTATGCTGGGAAATGAAATCTCTTCACCTAAAAACTAGACGGAAGCATTCTGAGAATCTTCTTTGTGATGAGTGCATTCAACTCACAGACTTCAACGTTCCTTTTGATAGAACAGTTTTGAAACACTCCTTTTGTAGAATCTGCAAGTGTTCATTCGGAGCACCTTGAGGCCTATGTTGGAAAAGGAAATATCTTCACATAAAAACTAGAGAGAAGGATTCTCAGAAACTTCTTTGTGATGAGTTCATTCAACTCACAGAGTTGAACCTACCAATTGATAGAGAAGTTTGGAAACACTCTTTTTGTAGAATCTGCAAGGGGATATTTGGAGCCGTTTGAGGCCTATGCTGGAAAAGGAAATATCTTCAAATAAAAACTGAACAGAAGCATTCTCAGAAACTTCTTTGTGTTGAGTGCATTCAACTCACAGACTTGAACTTACCTATAGAAAGAGCAGTTTTGAAACACTCTTTTGGTAAAATCTGCAAGTGGTTATTTGGAGCACTTCGAGGCCTGTGCTGGGATATGGAATATCCTCACCTAAAAACTACAGAGAAGCATTCTCAGAAAGTTCTTCAGGATGCATTCATTCAACTCACAGAGTTGAACCTTCCTTTTGATAGAAGAGTTTTGAAACTCTCTTTTTGTAGAATCTGCAAGAGGATATTTGGAGCGTTTTGAGGCCTATGCTGGAAAAGGAAATATCTTCACATAAAAACTAGACAGAAGCATTCTCAGAAACTTCTGTGTGATGAGTGCATTCAACTCACAGACTTGAACGTTCCTCTCGAAAGAGCAGTTATGAAACACTCCTTTTGTAGAATCTGCAAGTGTTTATTTGGAGCGCTTTGAGGCCTATGTTGGAAAAGGAAATATCTTCACATAAAAACTAGACAGAAGCATTCTCAGAAACTTCTTTGTGATGAGTGCACTCTACTCACAGTGTTGCAGCTTGCTTTTATAGAGCAGTTTTGAAACACTCTTTTGGTAGAATCTGCAAGTGGATACTTGGAGCGCTTTGAGGCCTATGCTGGAAAAGGAAATGTCTTCACATAAAAACTAGACAGAAGCATTCCAGGAAACTTCTGTATGATAAGTGCATTCAACTCACAGACTTGAACGTTCCTTTTGATAGAACTCTTTTGAAACACTCCTTTTGTAGAATTTGCAAGTGTTTATTGGGAGCGCTTTGAGGCCTCAGCTGGAAAAGGAAATATCTTCACGTAAGAACTAGACAGAAGCATTCTCAGAAACTTCTTTCTGATGAGTGCATTCAACACACAGACTTGAACCTTGCTTTTGAAAGAGCAGCTTTGAAACACTCTTTTCGTAGAATCTGCAAGTGGATATTTGGAGCGCTTTGAGGCCTATGCTGGGAAATGAAATCTCTTCACCTAAAAACTAGACAGAAGCATTCTGAGAAACTTCTGTGTGATGAGTGCATTCAACTCACAGACTTGAACGTTCCCTTTGATAGAACAGTTTTGAAACACTCCTTTTGTAGAATCTGCAAGTGTTTATTCGGAGCACCTTGAGGCCTATGCTGGAAAAGGAAATATCTTCACATAAAAACTGAACAGAAGCATTCTGAGAAACTTCTTTGTGTTGAGTGCATTCAACTCACAGACTTGAACTTACCTACAGAAAGAGCAGTTTTGAAACACTCTTTTGGTAAAATCTGCAAGTGGTTATTTGGAGCACTTCGAGGCCTGTGCTGGGATATGGAATATCTTCACCTAAAAACTACAGAGAAGCATTCTTAGAAAGTTCTTCATGATGCATTCATTTAACTCACAGAGTGGAACCTTCCTTTTGATAGAACAGATTTGAAACACTCTTTTTGTAGAATCTGCAAGAGGATATTTGGAGTGTTTTGAGGCCTATGCTGGAAATGGAAATATCGTCACATAAAAACTAGACAGAAGCATTCTCAGAAACTTCTGTGTGATGAGTGCATTCAACTCACAGACCTGAACGTTCCTCTCAAAAGAGCAGTTTTGAAACACTCCTTTTGTAGAATCTGCAAGTGTTTATTTGGAGCTCTTTGAGGCCTAAGTTGGAAAAAGAAATATCTTCACATAAAAACTGGACAGAAGCATTCTCAGAAACTTCTTTGTGATGAGTGCATTCTACTCACAGTGTTGAAGCTTGCTTTTGATAGAGCAGTTTTGAAACACTCTTTTGGTAGAATCTGCAAGTGGATATTTGGAGCGCTTTGAGGCCTATGCTGGAAAAGGAAATGTCTTCACATAAAAACTAGACAGAAGCATTCCAGGAAACTTCTGTATGATAAGTGCATTCAACTCACAGACTTGAACGTTCCTTTTGATAGAACTCTTTTGAAACACTCCTTTTGTAGAATTTGCAAGTGTTTATTTGGAGCGCTTTGAGGCCTCAGCTGGAAAAGGAAATATCTTCACGTAAGAACTAGACAGAAGCATTCTCAGAAACTTCTTTCCAATGAGTCCATTCAACACACAGACTTGAACCTTGCTTTTGAAAGAGCAGCTTTGAAACACTCTTTTCGTAGAGTCTGCAAGTGGATATTTGGAGCGTTTTGAGGCCTATGCTGGAAAAGGAAATATCTTCACCTAAAAACTAGACAGAAGCATTCTCAGAAACTTCTGTGTGATGAGTGCATTCAACTCACAGACTTGAACGTTCCATTTGATAGAACAGTTTTGAAACACTCCTTTTGAAGAATCTGCAAGTGTTTATTCGGAGCACCTTGAGGCCTATGCTGGAATAGGAAATATCTTCACATAAAAACTGAACAGAAGCATTCTGAGAAACTTCTTTGTGTTGAGTGCATTCAACTCACAGAATTGAAGCTTCCTTTCGAAAGAGCAGTTTGGAAACACTCTTCTTATAGAATCTGTAAGTGGATATTTGGAGCGCTTTGTGGCCTATGCTGGGAAATGAAATCACTTCACCTAAAAACTAGACGGAAGCATTCTGAGAATCTTCTTTGCGATGAGTGCATTCAACTCACAGACTTCAACGTTCCTTTTGATAGAACAGTTTTGAAACACTCCTTTTGTAGAATCTGCAAGTGTTTATTCGGAGCACCTTGAGGCCTATGTCGGAAAAGGAAATATCTTCACATAAAAACTAGAGAGAAGGATTCTCAGAAACTTCTTTGTGATGAGTTCATTCAACTCACAGAGTTGAACCTACCAATTGATAGAGAAGTTTGGAAACACTCTTTTTGTAGAATCTGCAAGTGGATATTTGGAGCCGTTTGAGGCCTATGCTGGAAAAGGAAATATCTTCACATAAAAACTGAACAGAAGCATTCTGAGAAACTTCTTTGTGTTGAGTGCATTCAACTCACAGACTTGAACTTACCTATAGAAAGAGCAGTTTTGAAACACTCTTTTGGTAAAATCTGCAAGTGGTTATTTGGAGCACTTCGAGGCCTGTGCTGGGATATGGAATATCTTCACCTAAAAACTACAGAGAAGCATTCTCAGAAAGTTCTTCAGGATGCATTCATTCAACTCACAGAGTTGAACCTTCCTTTTGATAGAAGAGTTTTGAAACACTCTTTTTGTAGAATCTGCAAGAGGATATTTGGAGCGTTTTGAGGCCTATGCTGGAAAAGGAAATATCTTCACATAAAAACTAGACAGAAGCATTCTGAGAAACTTCTTTGTGTACAGTGCATTCAACTCACAGACTTGAACGTTCCTCTCGAAAGAGCAGTTTTGAAACACTCTTTTGGTAAAATCTGCAAGTGGTTATTTGGAGCACTTCGAGGCCTGTGCTGTGATATGGAATATCTTCACCTAAAAACTACAGAGAAGCATTCTTAGAAAGTTCTTCATGATGCATTCATTTAACTCACAGAGTGGAACCTTCCTTTTGATAGAACAGATTTGAAACACTCTTTTTGTAGAATCTGCAAGAAGATAGTTGGAGTGTTTTGAGGCCTATGCTGGAAATGGAAATATCTTCACATAAAAACTAGACAGAAGCATTCTCAGAAACTTCTGTGTGATGAGTGCATTCAACTCACAGACTTGAACGTTCCTCTCAAAAGAGCAGTTTTGAAACACTCCTTTTGTAGAATCTGCAAGTGTTTATTTGGAGCGCTTTGAGGCCTATGTTGGCAAAAGAAATATCTTCACATAAAAACTGGACAGAAGCATTCTCAGAAACTTCTTTGTGATGAGTGCATTCTACTCACAGTGTTGAAGCTTGCTTTTGATAGAGCAGTTTTGAAACACTCTTTTGGTAGAATCTGCAAGTGGATATTTGGAGCGCTTTGAGGCCTATGCTGGAAAAGGAAATGTCTTCACATAAAAACTAGACAGAAGCATTCCAGGAAACTTCTGTATGATAAGTGCATTCAACTCACAGACTTGAACGTTCCTTTTGATAGAACTCTTTTGAAACACTCCTTTTGTAGAATTTGCAAGTGTTTATTTGGAGCGCTTTGAGGCCTCAGCTGGAAAAGGAAATATCTTCACGTAAGAACTAGACAGAAGCATTCTCAGAAAGTTCTTTCCGATGAGTGCATTCAACACACAGACTTGAACCTTGCTTTTGAAAGAGCAGCTTTGAAACACTCTTTTCGTAGAATCTGCAAGTGGATATTTGGAGCGCTTTGAGGCCTATGCTGGGAAATGAAATCTCTTCACCTAAAAACTAGACAGAAGCATTCTGAGAAACTTCTGTGTGATGAGTGCATTCAACTCACAGACTTGAACGTTCCCTTTGATAGAACAGTTTTGAAACACTCCTTTTGTAGAATCTGCAAGTGTTCATTCGGAACACCTTGAGGCCTATGTTGGAAAAGGAAATATCTTCACATAAAAACTAGAGAGAAGGATTCTCAGAAACTTCTTTGTGATGAGTTCATTCAACTCACAGAGTTGAACCTACCAATTAATAGAGAAGTTTGGAAACACTCTTTTTGTAGAATCTGCAAGGGGATATTTGGAGCCGTTTGAGGCCTATGCTGGAAAAGGAAATATCTTCACATAAAAACTGAACAGAAGCATTCTCAGAAACTTCTTTGTGTTGAGTGCATTCAACTCGCAGATTTGAACTAACCTATAGAAAGAGCAGTTTTGAAACACTCCTTTTGTAGAATCTGCAAGTGTTTATTTGGAGCACTTTGAGGCCTATGTTGGAAAAGGAAAGATCTTCATATAGAAACTAGACGGAAGCATTCTCAGAAACTTCTTTGTGATGAGTGCATTCAACACACAGACTTGAACCTTGCTTTTGAAAGAGCAGCTTTGAAACACTCTTTTCGTAGAATCTGCAAGTGGATATTTGGATCGCTTTGAGGCCTATGTTGGAAAAGGACATATCTTCACATCAAAAGTAGACAGACGCATTCTCAGAAACTTCTTTGTGATGAGTGCATTGAACTCCCAGAGTTGAACCTACCTATTGATAGAGAAGTTTTGCAACACCCTTTTTGTAGAATCTGCAAGTGAATATTTGGCGCGATTTGAGGCCTAGGCTGGAAATGGAAATATCTTCACATTAAAACTAGACAGATGAATTCTCAGAAACGTCTTTGTGATGAGTGCATTCAACTCACAGACTTGAAGCTTCCTTTTGAAAGAGCAGTTTCGAAACACTCTTTTTGTAGAATCTGCAAGTGGATATTTGGAGCGCTTTGAAGGCTATGCTGGAAAAGTTAATATCTTCACCTGAAAACTAGACAGAAACATACTCAGAAACTTCTTTGTGATGTGTGCATTGAACTCACAGAGTTGAACCTTTCTTTTGATACAGAAGTTTTGAAACACTCTTTTCGTAGAATCTTCAAGTGGATGTATGGAGTGCTTTGAGGCCTACGCTGGAAAAGGAAATGTCTTCACGTAGAAACTAGACAAAAGCATTCTCAGAAAGTTCCCTGTGCTTTGTGCATTCAACTCACAGAGCTGAACATTCCCTTTGATAGAGCAGTTTTGAAACACTCTTTTTGTAGAATCTGCAAGTGGATATTTGGAGCGCTTTGAGGTCTATGCTGCCAAAGGAAATATCATTGCACCAAAAGTAGACGGAAGCGTTCTCAGAAACTTCTTTGTGATGAGTGCATTCAACTCGCAGGGTTGAACCTTCCTGTCGATAGAGCAGTTTTGAAACACTGTTTTTGTAGAATCCGCAAGTGGGCATTTGGAGCTTTTTGAGGCTTATGCTGGAAAAGGAAATATCTTCATCTACAAACTAGACAGAAGCATTCTCAGAAACTTCTTTGTCATGTGGGGATTGAACTCACAGAGTTGAACACTCCTTTTCATAGAGCAGTTTTGCAACACTCTTTTTGTGGAAAGTGCAAGTGGCTATTTGGTGCGATGGCGGCATCTAGTGGATAAGGAAATACATTCAGATGAAAACAAGATACAACCATTCTCAGAAACTTCTTTGGGATGACTGCATTCTACTCACAGAGTTGAACCTTCCTTTTGATAGAACACTCTTGAAACACTCTTTTTGTGGAATCTGCAAGTGGCTGTTTGGAGCGCTTTGAGGCCTATGCTGGAAAAGGAAATATCTTCACATAAAACCTAGACAGAAGTATTCCCAGAAAGTTTTTCCGATGTGCGCATTCAACTCACCGAGTTGAACCTTCCTTTAGATAGAGCAGTTTTGAAACACTCTTTTTGTAGTATCTGCGAGTGGATATTTGGAGTGCTTTGAGTGCTACACTGCAAAAGCAAATATCTTCACTTAGAATCTAGACAGAAGAATTCTCAGAGACTTCCCTGTGCTTTGTGCATTCAACTCACAGAGTTGAACCTTCCTTTCGATGGAACAGTTTGGAAACACTCTCGTGGTAGAATCTGCAAGTCGATATTTGGAACGTTTGGAGGCCTATCCTGGGAAAGGAAATATCTTCCCATCAAAACTAGATAGAAGCATTCTCAGAAACTTCTTTGTGATGTGCGCATTCAAGTCACAGAGTTGAAGCTTCCTTTTGATATAGCAGTTTTGAACCACTCTTTTAGTAGAATCTGCAAGTGGATGTTTGGAGAGCTAAGAGGCCAACACTGGAAAAGGAAATATCTTCACGTAAAAACTAGACGGAAGCATTCTCAGAAACTTCAATGGGCTTTACGCGTTCAACTCACAGAGTGCAATGTTCCTTTTGATAGCACAGTTCTAAAACACTGTTTTTGTAGAATTGGCTAGAGGATGTTTGGAGCGATGTGAGGCCTTTGCTGGGAAAGGAAATAACTTCACATAAAACCTAGACAGAAGCATTCTCAGAAACTCCTTTGTGATGTGTGCATTCAAATCACAGACTTGAACCTTCGTTTTGAAAGAGCAGTTTTGAAACACTCTTTTTGTAGAATCTGCAAGTGGATATTTGGAGCGCTTTGAGGCCTATGCTGGAAAATGAAATATCTTCACCTAAAAACTAGACGGAAGCATTCTCAGAAACTCCTTTGTGATGAGTGCATTCGACTCACAGAGTTGAAGCTTCCTTTTGATAGAGCAGTTTTGAAACACTCTTTCAGCAGCATCTGAAAGTGGATATTTGGAGCCCTTTGAGGCCAACGCTGGAAAACGAAATATCATCCCATAAACACTCGACAGAAGCATTCTCTGAAACTTCTTTGTGATGAGTGCATTCAACTCACAGACTCGACCGTTTCTTTTGATAGAACAGTTTTGAAACACTCCTTTTGTAGAATCTGCAAGTGTTTATTTGGAGCGCTTTGAGGCCTATGTTGGAAAAGGACATATCTTCACATCAAAAGTAGACAGACGCATTCTCCGAAACTTCTTTGTGATGAGTGCATTGAACTCCCAGAGTTGAACCTACCTATTGATAGAGAAGTTTTGCAACACCCTTTTTGTAGAATCTGCAAGTGAATATTTGGCGCGATTTGAGGCCTAGGCTGGAAATGGAAATATCTTCACATGAAAACTAGACAGATGAATTCTCAGAAACGTCTTTGTGATGAGTGCATTCAACTCACAGACTGGAAGCTTCCTTTTGAAAGAGCAGTTTCGAAACACTCTTTTTGTAGAATCTGCAAGTGGATATTTGGAGCGCTTTGAGGGCTATGCTGGAAAAGTTAATATCTTCACCTGAAAACTAGACAGAAACATACTCAGAAACTTCTCTGTGATGTGTGCATTGAACTCACAGAGTTGAACCTTTCTTTTGATACGGAAGTTTCGAAACAATCTTTTCGTAGAATCTTCAAGTGGATGTATGGAGTGCTTTGAGGCCTACGCTGGAAAAGGAAATGTCTTCACGTAGAAACTAGACAAAAGCATTCTCAGAAAGTTCCCTGTGCTTTGTGCATTCAACTCACAGAGTTGAACATTCCCTTTGATAGAGCAGTTTTGAAACACTCTTTTTGTAGAATCTGCAAGTGGATATTTGGAGCGCTTTGAGGCCTGTGCTGCCAAAGGAAATATCATTGCACCAAAAGTAGACGGAAGCGTTCTCAGAAACTTCTTTGTGATGAGTGCATTCAACTCGCAGGGTTGAACCTTCCTGTCGATAGGCCAGTTTTGAAACACTGTTTTTGTAGAATCCGCAAGTGGGCATTTGGAGCTTTTTGAGGCTTATGCTGGAAAAGGAAATATCTTCATCTACAAACTAGACAGAAGCATTCTCAGAAACTTCTTTGTCATGTGGGGATTGAACTCACAGAGTTGAACACTCCTTTTCATAGAGCAGTTTTGCAACACTCTTTTTGTGGAAAGTGCAAGTGGATATTTGGTGCGATGGCGGCATCTAGTGGATAAGGAAATACATTCAGATGAAAACAAGATACAACCATTCTCAGAAACTTCTTTGGGGTGACTGCATTCTACTCACAGAGTTGAACTTTCCTTTTGATAGAACACTTTTGAAACACTCTTTTTGTGGAATCTGCAAGTGGCTGTTTGGAGCGCTTTGAGGCCTACGCTGGAAAAGGAAATATCTTCACATAAAACCTAGACAGAAGTATTCCCAGAAAGTTTTTCCGATGTGCGCATTCAACTCACCGAGTTGAACCTTCCTTTAGATAGAGCAGTTTTGAAACACTCTTTTTGTAGTATCTGCGAGTGGATATTTGGAGTGCTTTGAGTGCTACACTGCAAAAGCAAATATCTTCACTTAGAATCTAGACAGAAGAATTCTCAGAGACTTCCCTGTGCTTTGTGCATTCAACTCACAGAGTTGAACCTTCCTTTCGATGGAACAGTTTGGAAACACTCTCGTGGTAGAATCTGCAAGTCGATATTTGGAACGTTTGGAGGCCTGTCCTGGGAAAGGAAATATCTTCCCATCAAAACTAGATAGAAGCATTCTCAGAAACATCTTTGTGATGTGCGCATTCAAGTCACAGAGTTGAAGCTTCCTTTTGATATAGCAGTTTTGAACCACTCTTTTAGTAGAATCTGCAAGTGGATGTTTGGAGAGCTAAGAGGTCAACACTGGAAAAGGAAATATCTTCACGTAAAAACTAGACGGAAGCCTTCTCAGAAACTTCAATGGGCTTTATGCGTTCAACTCACAGAGTGCAATGTTCCTTTTGATAGCGCAGTTTCAAAACACTGTTTTTGTAGAATTTGCTAGAGGACGTTTGGAGCGATGTGAGGCCTTTGCTGGGAAAGGAAATATCTTCACATAAAACCTAGACAGAAGCATTCTCAGAAACTTCTTTGTGATGAGTGCACTCTACTCACAGTGTTGCAGCTTGCTTTTGATAGAGCAGTTTTGAAACACTCTTTTGGTAGAATCTGCAAGTGGATACTTGGAGCGCTTTGAGGCCTATGCTGGAAAAGGAAATGTCTTCACATAAAAACTAGACAGAAGCATTCCAGGAAACTTCTGTATGATAAGTGCATTCAACTCACAGACTTGAACGTTCCTTTTGATAGAACTCTTTTGAAACACTCCTTTTGTAGAATTTGCAAGTGTTTATTTGGAGCGCTTTGAGGCCTCAGCTGGAAAAGGAAATATCTTCACGTAAGAACTAGACAGAAGCATTCTCAGAAACTTCTTTCCAATGAGTGCATTCAACACACAGACTTGAACCTTGCTTTTGAAAGAGCAGCTTTGAAACACTCTTTTCGTAGAGTCTGCAAGTGGATATTTGGAGCGTTTTGAGGCCTATGCTGGAAAAGGAAATATCTTCACCTAAAAACTAGACAGAAGCATTCTCAGAAACTTCTGTGTGATGAGTGCATTCAACTCACAGACTTGAACGTTCCATTTGATAGAACAGTTTTGAAACACTCCTTTTGAAGAATCTGCAAGTGTTTATTCGGAGCACCTTGAGGCCTATGCTGGAATAGGAAATATCTTCACATAAAAACTGAACAGAAGCATTCTGAGAAACTTCTTTGTGTTGAGTGCATTCAACTCACAGAATTGAAGCTTCCTTTCGAAAGAGCAGTTTGGAAACACTCTTCTTATAGAATCTGTAAGTGGATATTTGGAGCGCTTTGTGGCCTATGCTGGGAAATGAAATCACTTCACCTAAAAACTAGACGGAAGCATTCTGAGAATCTTCTTTGCGATGAGTGCATTCAACTCACAGACTTCAACGTTCCTTTTGATAGAACAGTTTTGAAACACTCCTTTTGTAGAATCTGCAAGTGTTTATTCGGAGCACCTTGAGGCCTATGTCGGAAAAGGAAATATCTTCACATAAAAACTAGAGAGAAGGATTCTCAGAAACTTCTTTGTGATGAGTTCATTCAACTCACAGAGTTGAACCTACCAATTGATAGAGAAGTTTGGAAACACTCTTTTTGTAGAATCTGCAAGTGGATATTTGGAGCCGTTTGAGGCCTATGCTGGAAAAGGAAATATCTTCACATAAAAACTGAACAGAAGCATTCTGAGAAACTTCTTTGTGTTGAGTGCATTCAACTCACAGACTTGAACTTACCTATAGAAAGAGCAGTTTTGAAACACTCTTTTGGTAAAATCTGCAAGTGGTTATTTGGAGCACTTCGAGGCCTGTGCTGGGATATGGAATATCTTCACCTAAAAACTACAGAGAAGCATTCTCAGAAAGTTCTTCAGGATGCATTCATTCAACTCACAGAGTTGAACCTTCCTTTTGATAGAAGAGTTTTGAAACACTCTTTTTGTAGAATCTGCAAGAGGATATTTGGAGCGTTTTGAGGCCTATGCTGGAAAAGGAAATATCTTCACATAAAAACTAGACAGAAGCATTCTGAGAAACTTCTTTGTGTACAGTGCATTCAACTCACAGACTTGAACGTTCCTCTCGAAAGAGCAGTTTTGAAACACTCTTTTGGTAAAATCTGCAAGTGGTTATTTGGAGCACTTCGAGGCCTGTGCTGTGATATGGAATATCTTCACCTAAAAACTACAGAGAAGCATTCTTAGAAAGTTCTTCATGATGCATTCATTTAACTCACAGAGTGGAACCTTCCTTTTGATAGAACAGATTTGAAACACTCTTTTTGTAGAATCTGCAAGAAGATAGTTGGAGTGTTTTGAGGCCTATGCTGGAAATGGAAATATCTTCACATAAAAACTAGACAGAAGCATTCTCAGAAACTTCTGTGTGATGAGTGCATTCAACTCACAGACTTGAACGTTCCTCTCAAAAGAGCAGTTTTGAAACACTCCTTTTGTAGAATCTGCAAGTGTTTATTTGGAGCGCTTTGAGGCCTATGTTGGCAAAAGAAATATCTTCACATAAAAACTGGACAGAAGCATTCTCAGAAACTTCTTTGTGATGAGTGCATTCTACTCACAGTGTTGAAGCTTGCTTTTGATAGAGCAGTTTTGAAACACTCTTTTGGTAGAATCTGCAAGTGGATATTTGGAGCGCTTTGAGGCCTATGCTGGAAAAGGAAATGTCTTCACATAAAAACTAGACAGAAGCATTCCAGGAAACTTCTGTATGATAAGTGCATTCAACTCACAGACTTGAACGTTCCTTTTGATAGAACTCTTTTGAAACACTCCTTTTGTAGAATTTGCAAGTGTTTATTTGGAGCGCTTTGAGGCCTCAGCTGGAAAAGGAAATATCTTCACGTAAGAACTAGACAGAAGCATTCTCAGAAAGTTCTTTCCGATGAGTGCATTCAACACACAGACTTGAACCTTGCTTTTGAAAGAGCAGCTTTGAAACACTCTTTTCGTAGAATCTGCAAGTGGATATTTGGAGCGCTTTGAGGCCTATGCTGGGAAATGAAATCTCTTCACCTAAAAACTAGACAGAAGCATTCTGAGAAACTTCTGTATGATGAGTGCATTCAACTCACAGACTTGAACGTTCCCTTTGATAGAACAGTTTTGAAACACTCCTTTTGTAGAATCTGCAAGTGTTCATTCGGAACACCTTGAGGCCTATGTTGGAAAAGGAAATATCTTCACATAAAAACTAGAGAGAAGGATTCTCAGAAACTTCTTTGTGATGAGTTCATTCAACTCACAGAGTTGAACCTACCAATTAATAGAGAAGTTTGGAAACACTCTTTTTGTAGAATCTGCAAGGGGATATTTGGAGCCGTTTGAGGCCTATGCTGGAAAAGGAAATATCTTCACATAAAAACTGAACAGAAGCATTCTCAGAAACTTCTTTGTGTTGAGTGCATTCAACTCGCAGATTTGAACTAACCTATAGAAAGAGCAGTTTTGAAACACTCCTTTTGTAGAATCTGCAAGTGTTTATTTGGAGCACTTTGAGGCCTATGTTGGAAAAGGAAAGATCTTCATATAGAAACTAGACGGAAGCATTCTCAGAAACTTCTTTGTGATGAGTGCATTCAACACACAGACTTGAACCTTGCTTTTGAAAGAGCAGCTTTGAAACACTCTTTTCGTAGAATCTGCAAGTGGATATTTGGATCGCTTTGAGGCCTATGTTGGAAAAGGACATATCTTCACATCAAAAGTAGACAGACGCATTCTCAGAAACTTCTTTGTGATGAGTGCATTGAACTCCCAGAGTTGAACCTACCTATTGATAGAGAAGTTTTGCAACACCCTTTTTGTAGAATCTGCAAGTGAATATTTGGCGCGATTTGAGGCCTAGGCTGGAAATGGAAATATCTTCACATTAAAACTAGACAGATGAATTCTCAGAAACGTCTTTGTGATGAGTGCATTCAACTCACAGACTTGAAGCTTCCTTTTGAAAGAGCAGTTTCGAAACACTCTTTTTGTAGAATCTGCAAGTGGATATTTGGAGCGCTTTGAAGGCTATGCTGGAAAAGTTAATATCTTCACCTGAAAACTAGACAGAAACATACTCAGAAACTTCTTTGTGATGTGTGCATTGAACTCACAGAGTTGAACCTTTCTTTTGATACAGAAGTTTTGAAACACTCTTTTCGTAGAATCTTCAAGTGGATGTATGGAGTGCTTTGAGGCCTACGCTGGAAAAGGAAATGTCTTCACGTAGAAACTAGACAAAAGCATTCTCAGAAAGTTCCCTGTGCTTTGTGCATTCAACTCACAGAGCTGAACATTCCCTTTGATAGAGCAGTTTTGAAACACTCTTTTTGTAGAATCTGCAAGTGGATATTTGGAGCGCTTTGAGGTCTATGCTGCCAAAGGAAATATCATTGCACCAAAAGTAGACGGAAGCGTTCTCAGAAACTTCTTTGTGATGAGTGCATTCAACTCGCAGGGTTGAACCTTCCTGTCGATAGAGCAGTTTTGAAACACTGTTTTTGTAGAATCCGCAAGTGGGCATTTGGAGCTTTTTGAGGCTTATGCTGGAAAAGGAAATATCTTCATCTACAAACTAGACAGAAGCATTCTCAGAAACTTCTTTGTCATGTGGGGATTGAACTCACAGAGTTGAACACTCCTTTTCATAGAGCAGTTTTGCAACACTCTTTTTGTGGAAAGTGCAAGTGGCTATTTGGTGCGATGGCGGCATCTAGTGGATAAGGAAATACATTCAGATGAAAACAAGATACAACCATTCTCAGAAACTTCTTTGGGATGACTGCATTCTACTCACAGAGTTGAACCTTCCTTTTGATAGAACACTCTTGAAACACTCTTTTTGTGGAATCTGCAAGTGGCTGTTTGGAGCGCTTTGAGGCCTATGCTGGAAAAGGAAATATCTTCACATAAAACCTAGACAGAAGTATTCCCAGAAAGTTTTTCCGATGTGCGCATTCAACTCACCGAGTTGAACCTTCCTTTAGATAGAGCAGTTTTGAAACACTCTTTTTGTAGTATCTGCGAGTGGATATTTGGAGTGCTTTGAGTGCTACACTGCAAAAGCAAATATCTTCACTTAGAATCTAGACAGAAGAATTCTCAGAGACTTCCCTGTGCTTTGTGCATTCAACTCACAGAGTTGAACCTTCCTTTCGATGGAACAGTTTGGAAACACTCTCGTGGTAGAATCTGCAAGTCGATATTTGGAACGTTTGGAGGCCTATCCTGGGAAAGGAAATATCTTCCCATCAAAACTAGATAGAAGCATTCTCAGAAACTTCTTTGTGATGTGCGCATTCAAGTCACAGAGTTGAAGCTTCCTTTTGATATAGCAGTTTTGAACCACTCTTTTAGTAGAATCTGCAAGTGGATGTTTGGAGAGCTAAGAGGCCAACACTGGAAAAGGAAATATCTTCACGTAAAAACTAGACGGAAGCATTCTCAGAAACTTCAATGGGCTTTACGCGTTCAACTCACAGAGTGCAATGTTCCTTTTGATAGCACAGTTCTAAAACACTGTTTTTGTAGAATTGGCTAGAGGATGTTTGGAGCGATGTGAGGCCTTTGCTGGGAAAGGAAATAACTTCACATAAAACCTAGACAGAAGCATTCTCAGAAACTCCTTTGTGATGTGTGCATTCAAATCACAGACTTGAACCTTCGTTTTGAAAGAGCAGTTTTGAAACACTCTTTTTGTAGAATCTGCAAGTGGATATTTGGAGCGCTTTGAGGCCTATGCTGGAAAATGAAATATCTTCACCTAAAAACTAGACGGAAGCATTCTCAGAAACTCCTTTGTGATGAGTGCATTCGACTCACAGAGTTGAAGCTTCCTTTTGATAGAGCAGTTTTGAAACACTCTTTCAGCAGCATCTGAAAGTGGATATTTGGAGCCCTTTGAGGCCAACGCTGGAAAACGAAATATCATCCCATAAACACTCGACAGAAGCATTCTCTGAAACTTCTTTGTGATGAGTGCATTCAACTCACAGACTCGACCGTTTCTTTTGATAGAACAGTTTTGAAACACTCCTTTTGTAGAATCTGCAAGTGTTTATTTGGAGCGCTTTGAGGCCTATGTTGGAAAAGGACATATCTTCACATCAAAAGTAGACAGACGCATTCTCCGAAACTTCTTTGTGATGAGTGCATTGAACTCCCAGAGTTGAACCTACCTATTGATAGAGAAGTTTTGCAACACCCTTTTTGTAGAATCTGCAAGTGAATATTTGGCGCGATTTGAGGCCTAGGCTGGAAATGGAAATATCTTCACATGAAAACTAGACAGATGAATTCTCAGAAACGTCTTTGTGATGAGTGCATTCAACTCACAGACTGGAAGCTTCCTTTTGAAAGAGCAGTTTCGAAACACTCTTTTTGTAGAATCTGCAAGTGGATATTTGGAGCGCTTTGAGGGCTATGCTGGAAAAGTTAATATCTTCACCTGAAAACTAGACAGAAACATACTCAGAAACTTCTCTGTGATGTGTGCATTGAACTCACAGAGTTGAACCTTTCTTTTGATACGGAAGTTTCGAAACAATCTTTTCGTAGAATCTTCAAGTGGATGTATGGAGTGCTTTGAGGCCTACGCTGGAAAAGGAAATGTCTTCACGTAGAAACTAGACAAAAGCATTCTCAGAAAGTTCCCTGTGCTTTGTGCATTCAACTCACAGAGTTGAACATTCCCTTTGATAGAGCAGTTTTGAAACACTCTTTTTGTAGAATCTGCAAGTGGATATTTGGAGCGCTTTGAGGCCTGTGCTGCCAAAGGAAATATCATTGCACCAAAAGTAGACGGAAGCGTTCTCAGAAACTTCTTTGTGATGAGTGCATTCAACTCGCAGGGTTGAACCTTCCTGTCGATAGGCCAGTTTTGAAACACTGTTTTTGTAGAATCCGCAAGTGGGCATTTGGAGCTTTTTGAGGCTTATGCTGGAAAAGGAAATATCTTCATCTACAAACTAGACAGAAGCATTCTCAGAAACTTCTTTGTCATGTGGGGATTGAACTCACAGAGTTGAACACTCCTTTTCATAGAGCAGTTTTGCAACACTCTTTTTGTGGAAAGTGCAAGTGGATATTTGGTGCGATGGCGGCATCTAGTGGATAAGGAAATACATTCAGATGAAAACAAGATACAACCATTCTCAGAAACTTCTTTGGGGTGACTGCATTCTACTCACAGAGTTGAACTTTCCTTTTGATAGAACACTTTTGAAACACTCTTTTTGTGGAATCTGCAAGTGGCTGTTTGGAGCGCTTTGAGGCCTACGCTGGAAAAGGAAATATCTTCACATAAAACCTAGACAGAAGTATTCCCAGAAAGTTTTTCCGATGTGCGCATTCAACTCACCGAGTTGAACCTTCCTTTAGATAGAGCAGTTTTGAAACACTCTTTTTGTAGTATCTGCGAGTGGATATTTGGAGTGCTTTGAGTGCTACACTGCAAAAGCAAATATCTTCACTTAGAATCTAGACAGAAGAATTCTCAGAGACTTCCCTGTGCTTTGTGCATTCAACTCACAGAGTTGAACCTTCCTTTCGATGGAACAGTTTGGAAACACTCTCGTGGTAGAATCTGCAAGTCGATATTTGGAACGTTTGGAGGCCTGTCCTGGGAAAGGAAATATCTTCCCATCAAAACTAGATAGAAGCATTCTCAGAAACATCTTTGTGATGTGCGCATTCAAGTCACAGAGTTGAAGCTTCCTTTTGATATAGCAGTTTTGAACCACTCTTTTAGTAGAATCTGCAAGTGGATGTTTGGAGAGCTAAGAGGTCAACACTGGAAAAGGAAATATCTTCACGTAAAAACTAGACGGAAGCCTTCTCAGAAACTTCAATGGGCTTTATGCGTTCAACTCACAGAGTGCAATGTTCCTTTTGATAGCGCAGTTTCAAAACACTGTTTTTGTAGAATTTGCTAGAGGATGTTTGGAGCGATGTGAGGCCTTTGCTGGGAAAGGAAATATCTTCACATGAAACCTAGACAGAAGCATTCTCAGAAACTTCTTTGTGATGAGTGCACTCTACTCACAGTGTTGCAGCTTGCTTTTGATAGAGCAGTTTTGAAACACTCTTTTGGTAGAATCTGCAAGTGGATACTTGGAGCGCTTTGAGGCCTATGCTGGAAAAGGAAATGTCTTCACATAAAAACTAGACAGAAGCATTCCAGGAAACTTCTGTATGATAAGTGCATTCAACTCACAGACTTGAACGTTCTTTTTGATAGAACTCTTTTGAAACACTCCTTTTGTAGAATTTGCAAGTGTTTATTGGGAGCGCTTTGAGGCCTCAGCTGGAAAAGGAAATATCTTCACGTAAGAACTAGACAGAAGCATTCTCAGAAACTTCTTTCTGATGAGTGCATTCAACACACAGACTTGAACCTTGCTTTTGAAAGAGCAGCTTTGAAACACTCTTTTCGTAGAATCTGCAAGTGGATATTTGGAGCGCTTTGAGGCCTCTGCTGGGAAATGAAATCTCTTCACCTAAAAACTAGACAGATGCATTCTGAGAAAGTTCTGTGTGATGAGTGCATTCAACTCACAGACTTGAACGTTCCCTTTGATAGAACAGTTTTGAAACACTCCTTTTGTAGAATCTGCAAGTGTTTATTCGGAGCACCTTGAGGCCTATGCTGGAAAAGGAAATATCTTCACATAAAAACTGAACAGAAGCATTCTGAGAAACTTCTTTGTGTTGAGTGCATTCAACTCACAGACTTGAACTTACCTACAGAAAGAGCAGTTTTGAAACACTCTTTTGGTAAAATCTGCAAGTGGTTATTTGGAGCACTTCGAGGCCTGTGCTGGGATATGGAATATCTTCACCTAAAAACTACAGAGAAGCATTCTTAGAAAGTTCTTCATGATGCATTCATTTAACTCACAGAGTGGAACCTTCCTTTTGATAGAACAGATTTGAAACACTCTTTTTGTAGAATCTGCAAGAAGATATTTGGAGTGTTTTGAGGCCTATGCTGGAAATGGAAATATCGTCACATAAAAACTAGACAGAAGCATTCTCAGAAACTTCTGTGTGATGAGTTCACTCAACTCACAGTGTTGAACCTACCAATTGATAGAGAAGTTTGGAAACACTCTTTTTGTTGAATCTGCAAGGGGATATTTGGAGCCGTTTGAGGCCTATGCTGGAAAAGGAAATATCTTCACATAAAAACTGAACAGAAGCATTCTAAGAAACTTCTTTGTGTTGAGTGCATTCAACTCACAGACTTGAACTTACCTATAGAAAGAGCAGTTTTGAAACACTCCTTTTGTAGAATCTGCAAGTGTTTATTTGGAGCACTTTGAGGCCTATGTTGGAAAAGGAAAGATCTTCATATAGAAACTAGACGGAAGCATTCTCAGAAACTTCTTTGTGATGAGTGCATTCAACTCACAGAATTGAAGCTTCCTTTCGAAAGAGCAGTTTGGAAACACTCTTCTTATAGAATCTGCAAGTTGATACTTGGAGCGCTTTGTGGCCTATGCTGGGAAATGAAATCTCTTCACCTAAAAACTAGACGGAAGCATTCTGAGAATCTTCTTTGTGATGAGTGCATTCAACTCACAGACTTCAACGTTCCTTTTGATAGAACAGTTTTGAAACACTCCTTTTGTAGAATCTGCAAGTGTTCATTCGGAACACCTTGAGGCCTATGTTGGAAAAGGAAATATCTTCACATAAAAACTAGAGAGAAGGATTCTCAGAAACTTCTTTGTGATGAGTTCATTCAACTCACAGAGTTGAACCTACCAATTGATAGGGAAGTTTGGAAACACTCTTTTTGTAGAATCTGCAAGGGGATATTTGGAGCCGTTTGAGGCCTATGCTGGAAAAGGAAATATCTTCACATAAAAACTGAACAGAAGCATTCTCAGAAACTTCTTTGTGTTGAGTGCATTCAACTCACAGACTTGAACTTACCTATAGAAAGAGCAGTTTTGAAACACTCTTTTGGTAAAATCTGCAAGTGGTTATTTGGAGCACTTCGAGGCCTGTGCTGGGATATGGAATATCCTCACCTAAAAACTACAGAGAAGCATTCTCAGAAAGTTCTTCAGGATGCATTCATTCAACTCACAGAGTTGAACCTTCCTTTTGATAGAAGAGTTTTGAAACTCTCTTTTTGTAGAATCTGCAAGAGGATATTTGGAGCGTTTTGAGGCCTATGCTGGAAAAGGAAATATCTTCACATAAAAACTAGACAGAAGCATTCTCAGAAACTTCTGTGTGATGAGTGCATTCAACTCACAGACTTGAACGTTCCTCTCGAAAGAGCAGTTTTGAAACACTCCTTTTGTAGAATCTGCAAGTGTTTATTTGGAGCGCTTTGAGGCCTATGTTGGAAAAGGAAATATCTTCACATAAAAACTAGACAGAAGCATTCTCAGAAACTTCTTTGTGATGAGTGCACTCTACTCACAGTGTTGCAGCTTGCTTTTGATAGAGCAGTTTTGAAACACTCTTTTGGTAGAATCTGCAAGTGGATACTTGGAGCGCTTTGAGGCCTATGCTGGAAAAGGAAATGTCTTCACGTAAAAACTAGACAGAAGCATTCCAGGAAACTTCTGTCTGATAAGTGCATTCAACTCACAGACTTGAACGTTCCTTTTGATAGAACTCTTTTGAAACACTCCTTTTGTAGAATTTGCAAGTGTTTATTGGGAGCGCTTTGAGGCCTCAGCTGGAAAAGGAAATATCTTCACGTAAGAACTAGACAGAAGCATTCTCAGAAACTTCTTTCTGATGAGTGCATTCAACACACAGACTTGAACCTTGCTTTTGAAAGAGCAGCTTTGAAACACTCTTTTCGTAGGATCTGCAAGTGGATATTTGGAGCGCTTTGAGGCCTATGCTGGGAAATGAAATCTCTTCACCTAAAAACTAGACAGAAGCATTCTGAGAAACTTCTGTGTGATGAGTGCATTCAACTCACAGACTTGAACGTTCCCTTTGATAGAACAGTTTTGAAACACTCCTTTTGTAGAATCTGAAAGTGTTTATTCAGAGCACCTTGAGGCCTCTGCTGGAAAAGGAAATATCTTCACATAAAAACTGAACAGAAGCATTCTGAGAAACTTCTTTGTGTTGAGTGCATTCAACTCACAGACTTGAACTTACCTACAGAAAGAGCAGTTTTGAAACACTCTTTTGGTAAGATCTGCAAGTGGTTATTTGGAGCACTTCGAGGCCTGTGCTGGGATATGGAATATCTTCACCTAAAAACTACAGAGAAGCATTCTTAGAAAGTTCTTCATGATGCATTCATTTAACTCACAGAGTGGAACCTTCCTTTTGATAGAACAGATTTGAAACACTCTTTTTGTAGAATCTGCAAGAGGATATTTGGAGTGTTTTGAGGCCTATGCTGGAAATGGAAATATCGTCACATAAAAACTAGACAGAAGCATTCTCAGAAACTTCTGTGTGATGAGTGCATTCAACTCACAGACCTGAACGTTCCTCTCAAAAGAGCAGTTTTGAAACACTCCTTTTGTAGAATCTGCAAGTGTTTATTTGGAGCTCTTTGAGGCCTATGTTGGAAAAAGAAATATCTTCACATAAAAACTGGACAGAAGCATTCTCAGAAACTACTTTGTGATGAGTGCATTCTACTCACAGTGTTGAAGCTTGCTTTTGATAGAGCAGTTTTGAAACACTCTTTTGGTAGAATCTGCAAGTGGATATTTGGAGCGCTTTGAGGCCTATGCTGGAAAAGGAAATGTCTTCACATAAAAACTAGACAGAAGCATTCCAGGAAACTTCTGTATGATAAGTGCATTCAACTCACAGACTTGAACGTTCCTTTTGATAGAACTCTTTTGAAACACTCCTTTTGTAGAATTTGCAAGTGTTTATTTGGAGCGCTTTGAGGCCTCAGCTGGAAAAGGAAATATCTTCACGTAAGAACTAGACAGAAGCATTCTCAGAAACTTCTTTCCGATGAGTGCATTCAACACACAGACTTGAACCTTGCTTTTGAAAGAGCAGCTTTGAAACACTCTTTTCGTAGAATCTGCAAGTGGATATTTGGAGCGCTTTGAGGCCTATGCTGGGAAATGAAATCTCTTCACCTAAAAACTAGACAGAAGCATTCTGAGAAACTTCTGTGTGATGAGTGCATTCCACTCACAGACTTGAACGTTCCATTTGATAGAACAGTTTTGAAACACTCCTTTTGAAGAATCTGCAAGTGTTTATTCGGAGCACCTTGAGGCCTATGCTGGAATAGGAAATATCTTCACATAAAAACTGAACAGAAGCATTCTGAGAAACTTCTTTGTGTTGAGTGCATTCAACTCACAGACTTGAACTTACCCACAGAAAGAGCAGTTTTGAAACACTCTTTCGGTAAAATCTGCAAGTGGTTATTTGGAGCACTTCGAGGCCTGTGCTGGGATATGGAATATCTTCACCTAAAAACTACAGAGAAGCATTCCTAGAAAGTTCTTCATGATGCATTCATTTAACTCACAGAGTGGAACCTTCCTTTTGATAGAACAGATTTGAAACACTCTTTTTGTAGAATCTGCAAGAGGATATTTGGAGTGTTTTGAGGCCAATGCTGGAAATGGAAATATCGTCACATAAAAACTAGACAGAAGCATTCTCAGAAACTTCTGTGTGATGAGTGCATTCAACTCACAGACTTGAACGTTCCTCTCAAAAGAGTAGTTTTGAAACACTCCTTTTGTAGAATCTGCAAGTGTTTATTTGGAGCGCTTTGAGGCCTATGTTGGGAAAAGAAATATCTTCACATAAAAACTGGACAGAAGCATTCTCAGAAACTTCTTTGTGATGAGTGCATTCTACTCACAGTGTTGAAGCTTGCTTTTGATAGAGCAGTTTTGAAACACTCTTTTGGTAGAATCTGCAAGTGGATATTTGGAGCGCTTTGAGGCCTATGCTGGAAAAGGAAATGTCTTCACATAAAAACTAGACAGAAGCATTCCAGGAAACTTCTGTATGATAAGTGCATTCAACTCACAGACTTGAACGTTCCTTTTGATAGAACTCTTTTGAAACACTCCTTTTGTAGAATTTGCAAGTGTTTATTTGGAGCGCTTTGAGGCCTCAGCTGGAAAAGGAAATATCTTCACGTAAGAACTAGACAGAAGCATTCTCAGAAAGTTCTTTCCGATGAGTGCATTCAACACACAGACTTGAACCTTGCTTTTGAAAGAGCAGCTTTGAAACACTCTTTTCGTAGAATCTGCAAGTGGATATTTGGAGCGCTTTGAGGCCTATGCTGGGAAATGAAATCTCTTCACCTAAAAACTAGACAGAAGCATTCTGAGAAACTTCTGTGTGATGAGTGCATTCAACTCACAGACTTGAACGTTCCCTTTGATAGAACAGTTTTGAAACACTCCTTTTGTAGAATCTGCAAGTGTTTATTCGGAGCACCTTGAGGCCTATGTTGGAAAAGGAAATATCTTCACATAAAAACTAGAGAGAAGGATTCTCAGAAACTTCTTTGTGATGAGTTCACTCAACTCACAGTGTTGAACCTACCAATTGATAGAGAAGTTTGGAAACACTCTTTTTGTAGAATCTGCAAGGGGATATTTGGAGCCGTTTGAGGCCTATGCTGGAAAAGGAAATATCTTCACATAAAAACTGAACAGAAGCATTCTCAGAAACTTCTTTGTGTTGAGTGCATTCAACTCACAGACTTGAACTTACCTATAGAAAGAGCAGTTTTGAAACACTCCTTTTGTAGAATCTGCAAGTGTTTATTTGGAGCACTTTGAGGCCTATGTTGGAAAAGGAAAGATCTTCATATAGAAACTAGACGGAAGCATTCTCAGAAACTTCTTTGTGATGAGTGCATTCAACTCACAGAATTGAAGCTTCCTTTCGAAAGAGCAGTTTGGAAACACTCTTCTTATAGAATCTGCAAGTTGATATTTGGAGCGCTTTGTGGCCTATGCTGGGAAATGAAATCTCTTCACCTAAAAACTAGACGGAAGCATTCTGAGAATCTTCTTTGTGATGAGTGCATTCAACTCACAGACTTCAACGTTCCTTTTGATAGAACAGTTTTGAAACACTCCTTTTGTAGAATCTGCAAGTGTTCATTCGGAGCACCTTGAGGCCTATGTTGGAAAAGGAAATATCTTCACATAAAAACTAGAGAGAAGGATTCTCAGAAACTTCTTTGTGATGAGTTCATTCAACTCACAGAGTTGAACCTACCAATTGATAGAGAAGTTTGGAAACACTCTTTTTGTAGAATCTGCAAGGGGATATTTGGAGCCGTTTGAGGCCTATGCTGGAAAAGGAAATATCTTCAAATAAAAACTGAACAGAAGCATTCTCAGAAACTTCTTTGTGTTGAGTGCATTCAACTCACAGACTTGAACTTACCTATAGAAAGAGCAGTTTTGAAACACTCTTTTGGTAAAATCTGCAAGTGGTTATTTGGAGCACTTCGAGGCCTGTGCTGGGATATGGAATATCCTCACCTAAAAACTACAGAGAAGCATTCTCAGAAAGTTCTTCAGGATGCATTCATTCAACTCACAGAGTTGAACCTTCCTTTTGATAGAAGAGTTTTGAAACTCTCTTTTTGTAGAATCTGCAAGAGGATATTTGGAGCGTTTTGAGGCCTATGCTGGAAAAGGAAATATCTTCACATAAAAACTAGACAGAAGCATTCTCAGAAACTTCTGTGTGATGAGTGCATTCAACTCACAGACTTGAACGTTCCTCTCGAAAGAGCAGTTATGAAACACTCCTTTTGTAGAATCTGCAAGTGTTTATTTGGAGCGCTTTGAGGCCTATGTTGGAAAAGGAAATATCTTCACATAAAAACTAGACAGAAGCATTCTCAGAAACTTCTTTGTGATGAGTGCACTCTACTCACAGTGTTGCAGCTTGCTTTTATAGAGCAGTTTTGAAACACTCTTTTGGTAGAATCTGCAAGTGGATACTTGGAGCGCTTTGAGGCCTATGCTGGAAAAGGAAATGTCTTCACATAAAAACTAGACAGAAGCATTCCAGGAAACTTCTGTATGATAAGTGCATTCAACTCACAGACTTGAACGTTCCTTTTGATAGAACTCTTTTGAAACACTCCTTTTGTAGAATTTGCAAGTGTTTATTGGGAGCGCTTTGAGGCCTCAGCTGGAAAAGGAAATATCTTCACGTAAGAACTAGACAGAAGCATTCTCAGAAACTTCTTTCTGATGAGTGCATTCAACACACAGACTTGAACCTTGCTTTTGAAAGAGCAGCTTTGAAACACTCTTTTCGTAGAATCTGCAAGTGGATATTTGGAGCGCTTTGAGGCCTATGCTGGGAAATGAAATCTCTTCACCTAAAAACTAGACAGAAGCATTCTGAGAAACTTCTGTGTGATGAGTGCATTCAACTCACAGACTTGAACGTTCCCTTTGATAGAACAGTTTTGAAACACTCCTTTTGTAGAATCTGCAAGTGTTTATTCGGAGCACCTTGAGGCCTATGCTGGAAAAGGAAATATCTTCACATAAAAACTGAACAGAAGCATTCTGAGAAACTTCTTTGTGTTGAGTGCATTCAACTCACAGACTTGAACTTACCTACAGAAAGAGCAGTTTTGAAACACTCTTTTGGTAAAATCTGCAAGTGGTTATTTGGAGCACTTCGAGGCCTGTGCTGGGATATGGAATATCTTCACCTAAAAACTACAGAGAAGCATTCTTAGAAAGTTCTTCATGATGCATTCATTTAACTCACAGAGTGGAACCTTCCTTTTGATAGAACAGATTTGAAACACTCTTTTTGTAGAATCTGCAAGAGGATATTTGGAGTGTTTTGAGGCCTATGCTGGAAATGGAAATATCGTCACATAAAAACTAGACAGAAGCATTCTCAGAAACTTCTGTGTGATGAGTGCATTCAACTCACAGACCTGAACGTTCCTCTCAAAAGAGCAGTTTTGAAACACTCCTTTTGTAGAATCTGCAAGTGTTTATTTGGAGCTCTTTGAGGCCTAAGTTGGAAAAAGAAATATCTTCACATAAAAACTGGACAGAAGCATTCTCAGAAACTTCTTTGTGATGAGTGCATTCTACTCACAGTGTTGAAGCTTGCTTTTGATAGAGCAGTTTTGAAACACTCTTTTGGTAGAATCTGCAAGTGGATATTTGGAGCGCTTTGAGGCCTATGCTGGAAAAGGAAATGTCTTCACATAAAAACTAGACAGAAGCATTCCAGGAAACTTCTGTATGATAAGTGCATTCAACTCACAGACTTGAACGTTCCTTTTGATAGAACTCTTTTGAAACACTCCTTTTGTAGAATTTGCAAGTGTTTATTTGGAGCGCTTTGAGGCCTCAGCTGGAAAAGGAAATATCTTCACGTAAGAACTAGACAGAAGCATTCTCAGAAACTTCTTTCCGATGAGTGCATTCAACACACAGACTTGAACCTTGCTTTTGAAAGAGCAGCTTTGAAACACTCTTTTCGTAGAATCTGCAAGTGGATATTTGGAGCGCTTTGAGGCCTATGCTGGGAAATGAAATCTCTTCACCTAAAAACTAGACAGAAGCATTCTGAGAAACTTCTGTGTGATGAGTGCATTCAACTCACAGACTTGAACGTTCCGTTTGATAGAACAGTTTTGAAACACTCCTTTTGTAGAATCTGCAAGTGTTTATTCGGAGCACCTTGAGGCCTATGTTGGAAAAGGAAATATCTTCACATAAAAACTAGAGAGAAGGATTCTCAGAAACTTCTTTGTGATGAGTTCACTCAACTCACAGTGTTGAACCTACCAATTGATAGAGAAGTTTGGAAACACTCTTTTTGTAGAATCTGCAAGGGGATATTTGGAGCCGTTTGAGGCCTATGCTGGAAAAGGAAATATCTTCACATAAAAACTGAACAGAAGCATTCTCAGAAACTTCTTTGTGTTGAGTGCATTCAACTCACAGACTTGAACTTACCTATAGAAAGAGCAGTTTTGAAACACTCCTTTTGTAGAATCTGCAAGTGTTTATTTGGAGCACTTTGAGGCCTATGTTGGAAAAGGAAAGATCTCCATATAGAAACTAGACGGAAGCATTCTCAGAAACTTCTTTGTGATGAGTGCATTCAACTCACAGAATTGAAACTTCCTTTCGAAAGAGCAGTTTGGAAACACTCTTCTTATAGAATCTGCAAGTTGATATTTGGAGCGCTTTGTGGCCTATGCTGGGAAATGAAATCTCTTCACCTAAAAACTAGACGGAAGCATTCTGAGAATCTTCTTTGTGATGAGTGCATTCAACTCACAGACTTCAACGTTCCTTTTGATAGAACAGTTTTGAAACACTCCTTTTGTAGAATCTGCAAGTGTTCATTCGGAACACCTTGAGGCCTATGTTGGAAAAGGAAATATCTTCACATAAAAACTAGAGAGAAGGATTCTCAGAAACTTCTTTGTGATGAGTTCATTCAACTCACAGAGTTGAACCTACCAATTGATAGAGAAGTTTGGAAACACTCCTTTTGTAGAATCTGCAAGTGTTTATTCGGAGCACCTTGAGGCCTATGCTGGAAAAGGAAATATCTTCACATAAAAACTGAACAGAAGCATTCTGAGAAACTTCTTTGTGTTGAGTGCATTCAACTCACAGACTTGAACTTACCTACAGAAAGAGCAGTTTTGAAACACTCTTTTGGTAAAATCTGCAAGTGGTTATTTGGAGCACTTCGAGGCCTGTGCTGGGATATGGAATATCTTCACCTAAAAACTACAGAGAAGCATTCTTAGAAAGTTCTTCATGATGCATTCATTTAACTCACAGAGTGGAACCTTCCTTTTGATAGAACAGATTTGAAACACTCTTTTTGTAGAATCTGCAAGAAGATATTTGGAGTGTTTTGAGGCCTATGCTGGAAATGGAAATATCTTCACATAAAAACTAGACAGAAGCATTCTCAGAAACTTCTGTGTGATGAGTGCATTCAACTCACAGACTTGAACGTTCCTCTCAAAAGAGCAGTTTTGAAACACTCCTTTTGTAGAATCTGCAAGTGTTTATTTGGAGCTCTTTGAGGCCTATGTTGGAAAAAGAAATATCTTCACATAAAAACTGGACAGAAGCATTCTCAGAAACTTCTTTGTGATGAGTGCATTCTCCTCACAGTGTTGAAGCTTGCTTTTGATAGAGCAGTTTTGAAACACTCTTTTGGTAGAATCTGCAAGTGGATATTTGGAGCGCTTTGAGGCCTATGCTGGAAAAGGAAATGTCTTCACAGAAAAACTAGACAGAAGCATTCCAGGAAACTTCTGTATGATAAGTGCATTCAACTCACAGACTTGAACGTTCCTTTTGATAGAACTCTTTTGAAACACTCCTTTTGTAGAATTTGCAAGTGTTTATTTGGAGCGCTTTGAGGCCTCAGCTGGAAAAGGAAATATCTTCACGTAAGAACTAGACAGAAGCATTCTCAGAAACTTCTTTCCGATGAGTGCATTCAACACACAGACTTGAACCTTGCTTTTGAAAGAGCAGCTTTGAAACACTCTTTTCGTAGAATCTGCAAGTGGATATTTGGAGCGCTTTGAGGCCTATGCTGGGAAATGAAATCTCTTCACCTAAAAACTAGACAGAAGCATTCTGAGAAACTTCTGTGTGATGAGTGCATTCAACTCACAGACTTGAACGTTCCCTTTGATAGAACAGTTTTGAAACACTCCTTTTGTAGAATCTGCAAGTGTTTATTCGGAGCACCTTGAGGCCTATGTTGGAAAAGGAAATATCTTCACATAAAAACTAGAGAGAAGGATTCTCAGAAACTTCTTTGTGATGAGTTCATTCAACTCACAGTGTTGAACCTACCAATTGATAGAGAAGTTTGGAAACACTCTTTTTGTAGAATCTGCAAGGGGATATTTGGAGCCGTTTGAGGCCTATGCTGGAAAAGGAAATATCTTCACATAAAAACTGAACAGAAGCATTCTCAGAAACTTCTTTGTGTTGAGTGCATTCAACTCGCAGACTTGAACTTACCTATAGAAAGAGCAGTTTTGAAACACTCCTTTTGTAGAATCTGCAAGTGTTTATTTGGAGCACTTTGAGGCCTATGTTGGAAAAGGAATGATCTTCATATAGAAATTAGACGGAAGCATTCTCAGAAACTTCTTTGTGATGAGTGCATTCAACTCACAGAATTGAAGCTTCCTTTTGAAAGAGCAGTTTGGAAACACTCTTCTTATAGAATCTGCAAGTGGATATTTGGAGCGCTTTGTTGCCTATGCTGGGAAATGAAATCCCTTCACCTAAAAACTAGACGGAAGCATTCTGAGAACCTTCTTTGTGATGAGTGCATTCAACTCACAGACTTAAACGTTCCTTTTGATAGAACAGTTTTGAAACACTCCTTTTGTAGAATCTGCAAGTGTTTATTCGGAGCACCTTGTGGCCTATGTTGGAAAAGGAAATATCTTCACATAAAAACTAGAGAGTAGGATTCTCAGAAACTTCTTTGTGATGAGTTCATTCAACTCACAGAGTTGAACCTACCAATTGATAGAGAAGTTTGGAAACACTCTTTTTGTAGAATCTGCAAGTGGATATTTGGAGCCGTTTGAGGCCTATGCTGGAGAAGGAAATATCTTCACATAAAAACTGAACAGAAGCATTCTGAGAAACTTCTTTGTGTTGAGTGCATTCAACTCACAGACTTGAACTTACCTATAGAAAGAGCAGTTTTGAAACACTCTTTTGGGAAAATCTGCAAGTGGTTATTTGGAGCACTTCGAGGCCTGTGCTGGGATATGGAATACCTTCACCTAAAAACTACAGAGAAGCATTCTCAGAAAGTTCTTCAGGATGCATTCATTCAACTCACAGAGTTGAACCTTCCTTTTGATAGAAGAGTTTTGAAACACTCTTTTTGTAGAATCTGCAAGAGGATATTTGGAGCGTTTTGAGGCCTATGCTGGAAAAGGAAATATCTTCACATAAAAACTAGACAGAAGCATTCTCATAAACTTCTGTGTGATGAGTGCATTCAACTCACAGACTTGAACGTTCCTCTCGAAAGAGCAGTTTTGAAACACTCCTTTTGTAGAATCTGCAAGTGTTTATTTGGAGCTCTTTGAGGCCTATGTTGGAAAAGGAAATATCTTCACATAAAAACTAGACAGAAGCATTCTCAGAAACTTCTTTCAATGAGTGCACTCTACTCACAGTGTTGAAGCTTGCTTTTGATAGAGCAGTTTTGAAACACTCTTTTGGTAGAATCTGCAAGTGGATACTTGGAGCGCTTTGAGGCCTATGCTGGAAAAGGAAATGTCTTCACATAAAAACTAGACAGAAGCATTCCAGGAAACTTCTGTATGATAAGTGCATTCAACTCACAGACTTGAACGTTCCTTTTGATAGAACTCTTTTGAAACACTCCTTTTGTAGAATTTGCAAGTGTTTATTGGGAGCGCTTTGAGGCCTCAGCTGGAAAAGGAAATATCTTCACGTAAGAACTAGACAGAAGCATTCTCAGAAACTTCTTTCTGATGAGTGCATTCAACACACAGACTTGAACCTTGCTTTTGAAAGAGCAGCTTTGAAACACTCTTTTCGTAGAATCTGCAAGTGGATATTTGGAGCGCTTTGAGGCCTATGCTGGGAAACGAAATCTCTTCACCTAAAAACTAGACAGAAGCATTCTGAGAAACTTCTGCGTGATGAGTGCATTCAACTCACAGACTTGAACGTTCCCTTTGATAGAACAGTTTTGAAACACTCCTTTTGTAGAATCTGCAAGTGTTTATTCAGAGCACCTTGAGGCCTCTGCTGGAAAAGGAAATATCTTCACATAAAAACTGAACAGAAGCATTCTCAGAAACTTCTTTGTGTTGAGTGCATTCAACTCACAGACTTGAACTTACCTACAGAAAGAGCAGTTTTGAAACACTCTTTTGGTAAAATCTGCAAGTGGTTATTTGGAGCACTTCGAGGCCTGTGCTGGGATATGGAATATCCTCACCTAAAAACTACAGAGAAGCATTCTCAGAAAGTTCTTCAGGATGCATTCATTCAACTCACAGAGTTGAACCTTCCTTTTGATAGAAGAGTTTTGAAACACTCTTTTTGTAGAATCTGCAAGAGGATATTTGGAGCGTTTTGAGGCCTATGCTGGAAAAGGAAATATCTTCACATAAAAACTAGACAGAAGCATTCTCAGAAACTTCTGTGTGATGAGTGCATTCAACTCACAGACTTGAACGTTCCTCTTGAAAGAGCAGTTTTGAAACACTCCTTTTGTAGAATCTGCAAGTGTTTATTTGGAGCGCTTTGAGGCCTATGTTGGAAAAGGAAATATCTTCACATAAAAACTAGACAGAAGCATTCTCAGAAACTTCTTTGTGATGAGTGCACTCTACTCACAGTGTTGCAGCTTGCTTTTGATAGAGCAGTTTTGAAACACTCTTTTGGTAGAATCTGCAAGTGGATACTTGGAGCGCTTTGAGGCCTATGCTGGAAAAGGAAATGTCTTCACATAAAAACTAGACAGAAGCATTCCAGGAAACTTCTGTATGATAAGTGCATTCAACTCACAGACTTGAACGTTCCTTTTGATAGAACTCTTTTGAAACACTCCTTTTGTAGAATTTGCAAGTGTTTATTGGGAGCGCTTTGAGGCCTCAGCTGGAAAAGGAAATATCTTCACGTAAGAACTAGACAGAAGCATTCTCAGAAACTTCTTTCCGATGAGTGCATTCAACACACAGACTTGAACCTTGCTTTTGAAAGAGCAGCTTTGAAACACTCTTTTCGTAGAATCTGCAAGTGGATATTTGGAGCGCTTTGAGGCCTATGCTGGGAAATGAAATCTCTTCACCTAAAAACTAGACAGAAGCATTCTGAGAAACTTCTGTGTGATGAGTGCATTCAACTCACAGACTTGAACGTTCCCTTTGATAGAACAGTTTTGAAACACTCCTTTTGTAGAATCTGCAAGTGTTTATTCGGAGCACCTTGAGGCCTATGCTGGAAAAGGAAATATCTTCACATAAAAACTGAACAGAAGCATTCTGAGAAACTTCTTTGTGTTGAGTGCATTCAACTCACAGACTTGAACTTACCTACAGAAAGAGCAGTTTTGAAACACTCTTTTGGTAAAATCTGCAAGTGGTTATTTGGAGCACTTCGAGGCCTGTGCTGGGATATGGAATATCTTCACCTAAAAACTACAGAGAAGCATTCTTAGAAAGTTCTTCATGATGCATTCATTTAACTCACAGAGTGGAACCTTCCTATTGATAGAACAGATTTGAAACACTCTTTTTGTAGAATCTGCAAGAAGATATTTGGAGTGTTTTGAGGCATATGCTGGAAATGGAAATATCGTCACATAAAAACTAGACAGAAGCATTCTCAGAAACTTCTGTGTGATGAGTGCATTCAACTCACAGACTTGAACGTTCCTCTCGAAAGAGCAGTTTGGAACACTCCTTTTGTAGAATCTGCAAGTGTTTATTTGGAGCTCTTTGAGGCCTATGTTGGAAAAAGAAATATCTTCACATAAAAACTGGACAGAAGCATTCTCAGAAACTTCTTTGTGATGAGTGCATTCTACTCACAGTGTTGAAGCTTGCTTTTGATAGAGCAGTTTTGAAACACTCTTTTGGTAGAATCTGCAAGTGGATATTTGGAGCGCTTTGAGGCCTATGCTGGAAAAGGAAATGTCTTCACAGAAAAACTAGACAGAAGCATTCCAGGAAACTTCTGTATGATAAGTGCATTCAACTCACAGACTTGAACGTTCCTTTTGATAGAACTCTTTTGAAACACTCCTTTTGTAGAATTTGCAAGTGTTTATTTGGAGCGCTTTGTGGCCTCAGCTGGAAAAGGAAATATCTTCACGTAAGAACTAGACAGAAGCATTCTCAGAAACTTCTTTCCGATGAGTGCATTCAACACACAGACTTGAACCTTGCTTTTGAAAGAGCAGCTTTGAAACACTCTTTTCGTAGAATCTGCAAGTGGATATTTGGAGCGCTTTGAGGCCTATGCTGGGAAATGAAATCTCTTCACCTAAAAACTAGACAGAAGCATTCTGAGAAACTTCTGTGTGATGAGTGCATTCAACTCACAGACTTGAACGTTCCCTTTGATAGAACAGTTTTGAAACACTCCTTTTGTAGAATCTGCAAGTGTTTATTCGGAGCACCTTGAGGCCTATGTTGGAAAAGGAAATATCTTCACATAAAAACTAGAGAGAAGGATTCTCAGAAACTTCTTTGCGATGAGTTCATTCAACTCACAGTGTTGAACCTACCAATTGATAGAGAAGTTTGGAAACACTCTTTTTGTAGAATCTGCAAGGGGATATTTGGAGCCGTTTGAGGCCTATGCTGGAAAAGGAAATATCTTCACATAAAAACTGAAAAGAAGCATTCTCAGAAACTTCTTTGTGTTGAGTGCATTCAACTCGCAGACTTGAACTTACCTATAGAAAGAGCAGTTTTGAAACACTCCTTTTGTAGAATCTGCAAGTGTTTATTTGGAGCACTTTGAGGCCTATGTTGGAAAAGGAAAGATCTTCATATAGAAACTAGACGGAAGCATTCTCAGAAACTTCTTTGTGATGAGTGCATTCAACTCACAGAATTGAAGCTTCCTTTCGAAAGAGCAGTTTGGAAACACTCTTCTTATAGAATCTGCAAGTGGATATTTGGAGCGCTTTGTGGCCTATGCTGGGAAATGAAATCTCTTCACCTAAAAACTAGACGGAAGCATTCTGAGAATCTTCTTTGTGATGAGTGCATTCAACTCACAGACTTCAACGTTCCTTTTGATAGAACAGTTTTGAAACACTCCTTTTGTAGAATCTGCAAGTGTTTATTCGGAGCACCTTGAGGCCTATGTTGGAAAAGGAAATATCTTCACATAAAAACTAGAGAGAAGGATTCTCAGAAACTTCTTTGTGATGAGTTCATTCAACTCACAGAGTTGAACCTACCAATTGATAGAGAAGTTTGGAAACACTCTTTTTGTAGAATCTGCAAGGGGATATTTGGAGCCGTTTGAGGCCTATGCTGGAAAAGGAAATATCTTCACATAAAAACTGAACAGAAGCATTCTCAGAAACTTCTTTGTGTTGAGTGCATTCAACTCACAGACTTGAACTTACCTATAGAAAGAGCAGTTTTGAAACACTCTTTTGGTAAAATCTGCAAGTGGTTATTTGGAGCACTTCGAGGCCTGTGCTGGGATATGGAATATCCTCACCTAAAAACTACAGAGAAGCATTCTCTGAAAGTTCTTCAGGATGCATTCATTCAACTCACAGAGTTGAACCTTCCTTTTGATAGAAGAGTTTTGAAACACTCTTTTTGTAGAATCTGCAAGAGGATATTTGGAGCGTTTTGAGGCCTATGCTGGAAAAGGAAATATCTTCACATAAAAACTAGACAGAAGCATTCTCAGAAACTTCTGTGTGATGAGTGCATTCAACTCACAGACTTGAACGTTCCTCTCGAAAGAGCAGTTTTGAAACACTCCTTTTGTAGAATCTGCAAGTGTTTATTTGGAGCTCTTTGAGGCCTATGTTGGAAAAGGAAATATCTTCACATAAAAACTAGACAGAAGCATTCTCAGAAACTTCTTTGTGATGAGTGCACTCTACTCACAGTGTTGAAGCTTGCTTTTGATAGAGCAGTTTTGAAACACTCTTTTGGTAGAATCTGCAAGTGGATACTTGGAGCGCTTTGAGGCCTATGCTGGAAAAGGAAATGTCTTCACATAAAAACTAGACAGAAGCATTCCAGGAAACTTCTGTATGATAAGTGCATTCAACTCACAGACTTGAACGTTCCTTTTGATAGAACTCTTTTGAAACTCTCCTTTTGTAGAATTTGCAAGTGTTTATTGGGAGCGCTTTGAGGCCTCAGCTGGAAAAGGAAATATCTTCACGTAAGAACTAGACAGAAGCATTCTCAGAAACTTCTTTCCGATGAGTGCATTCAACACACAGACTTGAACCTTGCTTTTGAAAGAGCAGCCTTGAAACACTCTTTTCGTAGAATCTGCAAGTGGATATTTGGAGCGCTTTGAGGCCTATGCTGGGAAATGAAATCTCTTCACCTAAAAACTAGACAGAAGCATTCTGAGAAACTTCTGTGTGATGAGTGCATTCAACTCACAGACTTGAACGTTCCCTTTGATAGAACAGTTTTGAAACACTCCTTTTGTAGAATCTGCAAGTGTTTATTCGGAGCACCTTGAGGCCTATGTTGGAAAAGGAAATATCTTCACATAAAAACTAGAGAGAAGGATTCTCAGAAACTTCTTTGTGATGAGTTCATTCAACTCACAGTGTTGAACCTACCAATTGATATGAAGTTTGGAAACACTCTTTTTGTAGAATCTGCAAGGGGATATTTGGAGCCGTTTGAGGCCTATGCTGGAAAAGGAAATATCTTCACATAAAAACTGAACAGAAGCATTCTCAGAAACTTCTTTGTGTTGAGTGCATTCAACTCGCAGTCTTGAACTTACCTATAGAAAGAGCAGTTTTGAAACACTCCTTTTGTAGAATCTGCAAGTGTTTATTTGGAGCACTTTGAGGCCTATGTTGGAAAAGGAAAGATCTTCATATAGAAACTAGACGGAAGCATTCTCAGAAACTTCTTTGTGATGAGTGCATTCAACTCACAGAATTGAAGCTTCCTTTCGAAAGAGCAGTTTGGAAACACTCTTCTTATAGAATCTGCAAGTGGATATTTGGAGCGCTTTGTGGCCTATGCTGGGAAATGAAATCTCTTCACCTAAAAACTAGACGGAAGCATTCTGAGAATCTTCTTTGTGATGAGTGCATTCAACTCACAGACTTCAACGTTCCTTTTGATAGAACAGTTTTGAAACACTCCTTTTGTAGAATCTGCAAGTGTTTATTCGGAGCACCTTGAGGCCTATGTTGGAAAAGGAAATATCTTCACATAAAAACTAGAGAGAAGGATTCTCAGAAACTTCTTTGTGATGAGTTCATTCAACTCACAGAGTTGAACCTACCAATTGATAGAGAAGTTTGGAAACACTCTTTTTGTGGAATCTGCAAGGGGATATTTGGAGCCGTTTGAGGCCTATGCTGGAAAAGGAAATATCTTCACATAAAAACTGAACAGAAGCATTCTGAGAAACTTCTTTGTGTTGAGTGCATTCAACTCACAGACTTGAACTTACCTACAGAAAGAGCAGTTTTGAAACACTCTTTTGGTAAAATCTGCAAGTGGTTATTTGGAGCACTTCGAGGCCTGTGCTGGGATATGGAATATCTTCACCTAAAAACTACAGAGAAGCATTCTTAGAAAGTTCTTCATGATGCATTCATTTAACTCACAGAGTGGAACCTTCCTTTTGATAGAACAGATTTGAAACACTCTTTTTGTAGAATCTGCAAGAGGATATTTGGAGTGTTTTGAGGCCTATGCTGGAAATGGAAATATCGTCACATAAAAACTAGACAGAAGCATTCTCAGAAACTTCTGTGTGATGAGTGCATTCAACTCACAGACCTGAACGTTCCTCTCAAAAGAGCAGTTTTGAAACACTCCTTTTATAGAATCTGCAAGTGTTTATTTGGAGCTCTTTGAGGCCTATGTTGGAAAAAGAAATATCTTCACATAAAAACTGGACAGAAGCATTCTCAGAAACTTCTTTGTGATGAGTGCATTCTACTCACAGTGTTGAAGCTTGCTTTTGATAGAGCAGTTTTGAAACACTCTTTTGGTAGAATCTGCAAGTGGATATTTGGAGCGCTTTGAGGCCTATGCTGGAAAAGGAAATGTCTTCACATAAAAACTAGACAGAAGCATTCCAGGAAACTTCTGTATGATAAGTGCATTCAACTCACAGACTTGAACGTTCCTTTTGATGGAACTCTTTTGAAACACGCCTTTTGTAGAATTTGCAAGTGTTTATTTGGAGCGCTTTGAGGCCTCAGCTGGAAAAGGAAATATCTTCACGTAAGAACTAGACAGAAGCATTCTCAGAAACTTCTTTCCGATGAGTGCATTCAACACACAGACTTGAACCTTGCTTTTGAAAGAGCAGCTTTGAAACACTCTTTTCGTAGAATCTGCAAGTGGATATTTGGAGCGTTTTGAGGCCTATGCTGGAAAAGGAAATATCTTCACCTAAAAACTAGGCAGAAGCGTTCTCAGAAACTTCTGTGTGATGAGTGCATTCAACTCACAGACTTGAACGTTCCATTTGATAGAACAGTTTTGAAACACTCCTTTTGAAGAATCTGCAAGTGTTTATTCGGAGCACCTTGAGGCCTATGCTGGAATAGGAAATATCTTCACATAAAAACTGAACAGAAGCATTCTGAGAAACTTCTTTGTGTTGAGTGCATTCAACTCACAGACTTGAACTTACCTACAGAAAGAGCAGTTTTGAAACACTCTTTCGGTAAAATCTGCAATTGGTTATTTGGAGCACTTCGAGGCCTGTGCTGGGATATGGAATATCTTCACCTAAAAACTACAGAGAAGCATTCCTAGAAAGTTCTTCATGATGCATTCATTTAACTCACAGAGTGGAACCTTCCTTTTGATAGAACAGATTTGAAACACTCTTTTTGTAGAATCTGCAAGAGGATATTTGGAGTGTTTTGAGGCCAATGCTGGAAATGGAAATATCGTCACATAAAAACTAGACAGAAGCATTCTCAGAAACTTCTGTGTGATGAGTGCATTCAACTCACAGACTTGAACGTTCCTCTCAAAAGAGTAGTTTTGAAACACTCCTTTTGTAGAATCTGCAAGTGTTTATTTGGAGCGCTTTGAGGCCTATGTTGGGAAAAGAAATATCTTCACATAAAAACTGGACAGAAGCATTCTCAGAAACTTCTTTGTGATGAGTGCATTCTACTCACAGTGTTGAAGCTTCCTTTTGATAGAGCAGTTTTGAAACACTCTTTTGGTAGAATCTGCAAGTGGATATTTGGAGCGCTTTGAGGCCTATGCTGGAAAAGGAAATGTCTTCACATAAAAACTAGACAGAAGCATTCCAGGAAACTTCTGTATGATAAGTGCATTCAACTCACAGACTTGAACGTTCCTTTTGATAGAACTCTTTTGAAACACTCCTTTTGTAGAATTTGCAAGTGTTTATTTGGAGCGCTTTGAGGCCTCAGCTGGAAAAGGAAATATCTTCACGTAAGAACTAGACAGAAGCATTCTCAGAAACTTCTTTCCGATGAGTGCATTCAACACACAGACTTGAACCTTGCTTTTGAAAGAGCAGCTTTGAAACACTCTTTTCGTAGAATCTGCAAGTGGATATTTTTAGCGCTTTGAGGGCTATGCTGGGAAATGAAATCTCTTCACCTAAAAACTAGACAGAAGCATTCTGAGAAACTTCTGTGTGATGAGTGCATTCAACTCACAGACTTGAACGTTCCCTTTGATAGAACAGTTTTGAAACACTCCTTTTGTAGAATCTGCAAGTGTTTATTCGGAGCACCTTGAGGCCTATGTTGGAAAAGGAAATATCTTCACATAAAAACTAGAGAGAAGGATTCTCAGAAACTTCTTTGTGATGAGTTCATTCAACTCACAGTGTTGAACCTACCAATTGATAGAGAAGTTTGGAAACACTCTTTTTGTAGAATCTGCAAGGGGATATTTGGAGCCGTTTGAGGCCTATGCTGGAAAAGGAAATATCTTCACATAAAAACTGAACAGAAGCATTCTCAGAAACTTCTTTGTGTTGAGTGCATTCAACTCGCAGACTTGAACTTACCTATAGAAAGAGCAGTTTTGAAACACTCCTTTTGTAGAATCTGCAAGTGTTTATTTGGAGCACTTTGAGGCCTATGTTGGAAAAGGAAAGATCTTCATATAGAAACTAGACGGAAGCATTCTCAGAAACTTCTTTGTGATGAGTGCATTCAACTCACAGAATTGAAGCTTCCTTTCGAAAGAGCAGTTTGGAAACACTCTTCTTATAGAATCTGTAAGTGGATATTTGGAGCGCTTTGTGGCCTATGCTGGGAAATGAAATCACTTCACCTAAAAACTAGACGGAAGCATTCTGAGAATCTTCTTTGCGATGAGTGCATTCAACTCACAGACTTCAACGTTCCTTTTGATAGAACAGTTTTGAAACACTCCTTTTGTAGAATCTGCAAGTGTTTATTCGGAGCACCTTGAGGCCTATGTCGGAAAAGGAAATATCTTCACATAAAAACTAGAGAGAAGGATTCTCAGAAACTTCTTTGTGATGAGTTCATTCAACTCACAGAGTTGAACCTACCAATTGATAGAGAAGTTTGGAAACACTCTTTTTGTAGAATCTGCAAGTGGATATTTGGAGCCGTTTGAGGCCTATGCTGGAAAAGGAAATATCTTCACATAAAAACTGAACAGAAGCATTCTCAGAAACTTCTTTGTGTTGAGTGCATTCAACTCACAGACTTGAACTTACCTATAGAAAGAGCAGTTTTGAAACACTCTTTTGGTAAAATCTGCAAGTGGTTATTTGGAGCACTTCGAGGCCTGTGCTGGGATATGGAATATCTTCACCTAAAAACTACAGAGAAGCATTCTCAGAAAGTTCTTCAGGATGCATTCATTCAACTCACAGAGTTGAACCTTCCTTTTGATAGAAGAGTTTTGAAACACTCTTTTTGTAGAATCTGCAAGAGGATATTGGGAGCGTTTTGAGGCCTATGCTGGAAAAGGAAATATCTTCACATAAAAACTAGACAGAAGCATTCTCAGAAACTTCTGTGTGATGAGTGCATTCAACTCACAGACTTGAACGTTCCTCTCGAAAGAGCAGTTTTGAAACACTCCTTTTGTAGAATCTGCAAGTGTTTATTTGGAGCGCTTTGAGGCCTATGTTGGAAAAGGAAATATCTTCACATAAAAACTAGACAGAAGCATTCTCAGAAACTTCTTTGTGATGAGTGCACTCTACTCACAGTGTTGAAGCTTGCTTTTGATAGAGCAGTTTTGAAACACTCTTTTGGTAGAATCTGCAAGTGGATACTTGGAGCGCTTTGAGGCCTATGCTGGAAAAGGAAATGTCTTCACATAAAAACTAGACAGAAGCATTCCAGGAAACTTCTGTATGATAAGTGCATTCAACTCACAGACTTGAACGTTCCTTTTGATAGAACTCTTTTGAAACACTCCTTTTGTAGAATTTGCAAGTGTTTATTGGGAGCGCTTTGAGGCCTCAGCTGGAAAAGGAAATATCTTCACGTAAGAACTAGACAGAAGCATTCTCAGAAACTTCTTTCTGATGAGTGCATTCAACACACAGACTTGAACCTTGCTTTTGAAAGAGCAGCTTTGAAACACTCTTTTCGTAGAATCTGCAAGTGGATATTTGGAGCGCTTTGAGGCCTATGCTGGGAAATGAAATCTCTTCACCTAAAAACTAGACAAAAGCATTCTGAGAAACTTCTGTGTGATGAGTGCATTCAACTCACAGACTTGAACGCTCCCTTTGATAGAACAGTTTTGAAACACTCCTTTTGTAGAATCTGCAAGTGTTTATTCAGAGCACCTTGAGGCCTCTGCTGGAAAAGGAAATATCTTCACATAAAAACTGAATAGAAGCATTCTCAGAAACTTCTTTGTGTTGAGTGCATTCAACTCACAGACTTGAACTTACCTACAGAAAGAGCAGTTTTGAAACACTCTTTTGGTAAAATCTGCAAGTGGTTATTTGGAGCACTTCGAGGCCTGTGCTGGGATATGGAATATCTTCACCTAAAAACTACAGAGAAGCATTCTTAGAAAGTTCTTCATGATGCATTCATTTAACTCACAGAGTGGAACCTTCCTTTTGATAGAACAGATTTGAAACACTCTTTTTGTAGAATCTGCAAGAAGATATTTGGAGTGTTTTGAGGCCTATGCTGGAAATGGAAATACCTTCACATAAAAACTAGACAGAAGCATTCTCAGAAACTTCTGTGTGATGAGTGCATTCAACTCACAGACTTGAACGTTCCTCTGAAAAGAGCAGTTTTGAAACACTCCTTTTGTAGAATCTGCAAGTGTTTATTTGGAGCTCTTTGAGGCCTATGTTGGAAAAAGAAATATCTTCACATAAAAACTGGACAGAAGCATTCTCAGAAACTTCTTTGTGATGAGTGCATTCTACTTACAGTGTTGAAGCTTGCTTTTGATAGAGCAGTTTTGAAACACTCTTTTGGTAGAATCTGCAAGTGGATATTTGGAGCGCTTTGAGGCCTATGCTGGAAAAGGAAATGTCTTCACATAAAAACTAGACAGAAGCATTCCAGGAAACTTCTGTATGATAAGTGCATTCAACTCACAGACTTGAACGTTCCTTTTGATAGAACTCTTTTGAAACACTCCTTTTGTAGAATTTGCAAGTGTTTATTTGGAGCGCTTTGAGGCCTCAGCTGGAAAAGGAAATATCTTCACGTAAGAACTAGACAGAAGCATTCTCAGAAACTTCTTTCCAATGAGTGCATTCAACACACAGACTTGAACCTTGCTTTTGAAAGAGCAGCTTTGAAACACTCTTTTCGTAGAATCTGCAAGTGGATATTTGGAGCGCTTTGAGGCCTATGCTGGGAAATGAAATCTCTTCACCTAAAAACTAGACAGAAGCATTCTGAGAAACTTCTGTGTGATGAGTGCATTCAACTCACAGACTTGAACGTTCCCTTTGATAGAACAGTTTTGAAACACTCCTTTTGTAGAATCTGCAAGTGTTTATTCGGAGCACCTTGAGGCCTATGTTGGAAAAGGAAATATCTTCACATAAAAACTAGAGAGAAGGATTCTCAGAAACTTCTTTGTGATGAGTTCACTCAACTCACAGTGTTGAACCTACCAATTGATAGAGAAGTTTGGAAACACTCTTTTTGTAGAATCTGCAAGGGGATATTTGGAGCCGTTTGAGGCCTATGCTGGAAAAGGAAATATCTTCACATAAAAACTGAACAGAAGCATTCTCAGAAACTTCTTTGTGTTGAGTGCATTCAACTCACAGACTTGAACTTACCTATAGAAAGAGCAGTTTTGAAACACTCCTTTTGTAGAATCTGCAAGTGTTTATTTGGAGCACTTTGAGGCCTATGTTGGAAAAGGAAAGATCTTCATATAGAAACTAGACGGAAGCATTCTCAGAAACTTCTTTGTGATGAGTGCATTCAACTCACAGAATTGAAGCTTCCTTTCGAAAGAGCAGTTTGGAAACACTCTTCTTATAGAATCTGCAAGTTGATATTTGGAGCGCTTTGTGGCCTATGCTGGGAAATGAAATCTCTTCACCTAAAAACTAGACGGAAGCATTCTGAGAATCTTCTTTGTGATGAGTGCATTCAACTCACAGACTTCAACGTTCCTTTTGATAGAACAGTTTTGAAACACTCCTTTTGTAGAATCTGCAAGTGTTCATTCGGAGCACCTTGAGGCCTATGTTGGAAAAGGAAATATCTTCACATAAAAACTAGAGAGAAGGATTCTCAGAAACTTCTTTGTGATGAGTTCATTCAACTCACAGAGTTGAACCTACCAATTGATAGAGAAGTTTGGAAACACTCTTTTTGTAGAATCTGCAAGGGGATATTTGGAGCCGTTTGAGGCCTATGCTGGAAAAGGAAATATCTTCAAATAAAAACTGAACAGAAGCATTCTCAGAAACTTCTTTGTGTTGAGTGCATTCAACTCACAGACTTGAACTTACCTATAGAAAGAGCAGTTTTGAAACACTCTTTTGGTAAAATCTGCAAGTGGTTATTTGGAGCACTTCGAGGCCTGTGCTGGGATATGGAATATCCTCACCTAAAAACTACAGAGAAGCATTCTCAGAAAGTTCTTCAGGATGCATTCATTCAACTCACAGAGTTGAACCTTCCTTTTGATAGACGAGTTTTGAAACTCTCTTTTTGTAGAATCTGCAAGAGGATATTTGGAGCGTTTTGAGGCCTATGCTGGAAAAGGAAATATCTTCACATAAAAACTAGACAGAAGCATTCTCAGAAACTTCTGTGTGATGAGTACATTCAACTCACAGACTTGAACGTTCCTCTCGAAAGAGCAGTTTTGAAACACTCCTTTTGTAGAATCTGCAAGTGTTTATTTGGAGCGCTTTGAGGCCTATGTTGGAAAAGGAAATATCTTCACATAAAAACTAGACAGAAGCATTCTCAGAAACTTCTTTGTGATGAGTGCACTCTACTCACAGTGTTGCAGCTTGCTTTTGATAGAGCAGTTTTGAAACACTCTTTTGGTAGAATCTGCAAGTGGATACTTGGAGCGCTTTGAGGCCTATGCTGGAAAAGGAAATGTCTTCACATAAAAACTAGACAGAAGCATTCCAGGAAACTTCTGTATGATAAGTGCATTCAACTCACAGACTTGAACGTTCCTTTTGATAGAACTCTTTTGAAACACTCCTTTTGTAGAATTTGCAAGTGTTTATTGGGAGCGCTTTGAGGCCTCAGCTGGAAAAGGAAATATCTTCACGTAAGAACTAGACAGAAGCATTCTCAGAAACTTCTTTCTGATGAGTGCATTCAACACACAGACTTGAACCTTGCTTTTGAAAGAGCAGCTTTGAAACACTCTTTTCGTAGAATCTGCAAGTGGATATTTGGAGCGCTTTGAGGCCTATGCTGGGAAATGAAATCTCTTCACCTAAAAACTAGACAGAAGCATTCTGAGAAACTTCTGTGTGATGAGTGCATTCAACTCACAGACTTGAACGTTCCCTTTGATAGAACAGTTTTGAAACACTCCTTTTGTAGAATCTGCAAGTGTTTATTCGGAGCACCTTGAGGCCTATGCTGGAAAAGGAAATATCTTCACATAAAAACTGAACAGAAGCATTCTGAGAAACTTCTTTGTGTTGAGTGCATTCAACTCACAGACTTGAACTTACCTACAGAAAGAGCAGTTTTGAAACACTCTTTTGGTAAAATCTGCAAGTGGTTATTTGGAGCACTTCGAGGCCTGTGCTGGGATATGGAATATCTTCACCTAAAAACTACAGAGAAGCATTCTTAGAAAGTTCTTCATGATGCATTCATTTAACTCACAGAGTGGAACCTTCCTTTTGATAGAACAGATTTGAAACACTCTTTTTGTAGAATCTGCAAGAGGATATTTGGAGTGTTTTGAGGCCTATGCTGGAAATGGAAATATCGTCACATAAAAACTAGACAGAAGCATTCTCAGAAACTTCTGTGTGATGAGTGCATTCAACTCACAGACCTGAACGTTCCTCTCAAAAGAGCAGTTTTGAAACACTCCTTTTGTAGAATCTGCAAGTGTTTATTTGGAGCTCTTTGAGGCCTATGTTGGAAAAAGAAATATCTTCACATAAAAACTGGACAGAAGCATTCTCAGAAACTTCTTTGTGATGAGTGCATTCTACTCACAGTGTTGAAGCTTGCTTTTGATAGAGCAGTTTTGAAACACTCTTTTGGTAGAATCTGCAAGTGGATATTTGGAGCGCTTTGAGGCCTATGCTGGAAAAGGAAATGTCTTCACATAAAAACTAGACAGAAGCATTCCAGGAAACTTCTGTATGATAAGTGCATTCAACTCACAGACTTGAACGTTCCTTTTGATAGAACTCTTTTGAAACACTCCTTTTGTAGAATTTGCAAGTGTTTATTTGGAGCGCTTTGAGGCCTCAGCTGGAAAAGGAAATATCTTCACGTAAGAACTAGACAGAAGCATTCTCAGAAACTTCTTTCCAATGAGTGCATTCAACACACAGACTTGAACCTTGCTTTTGAAAGAGCAGCTTTGAAACACTCTTTTCGTAGAGTCTGCAAGTGGATATTTGGAGCGTTTTGAGGCCTATGCTGGAAAAGGAAATATCTTCACCTAAAAACTAGACAGAAGCATTCTCAGAAACTTCTGTGTGATGAGTGCATTCAACTCACAGACTTGAACGTTCCATTTGATAGAACAGTTTTGAAACACTCCTTTTGAAGAATCTGCAAGTGTTTATTCGGAGCACCTTGAGGCCTATGCTGGAATAGGAAATATCTTCACTTAAAAACTGAACAGAAGCATTCTGAGAAACTTCTTTGTGTTGAGTGCATTCAACTCACAGAATTGAAGCTTCCTTTCGAAAGAGCAGTTTGGAAACACTCTTCTTATAGAATCTGTAAGTGGATATTTGGAGCGCTTTGTGGCCTATGCTGGGAAATGAAATCACTTCACCTAAAAACTAGACGGAAGCATTCTGAAAATCTTCTTTGCGATGAGTGCATTCAACTCACAGACTTCAACGTTCCTTTTGATAGAACAGTTTTGAAACACTCCTTTTGTAGAATCTGCAAGTGTTTATTCGGAGCACCTTGAGGCCTATGTCGGAAAAGGAAATATCTTCACATAAAAACTAGAGAGAAGGATTCTCAGAAACTTCTTTGTGATGAGTTCATTCAACTCACAGAGTTGAACCTACCAATTGATAGAGAAGTTTGGAAACACTCTTTTTGTAGAATCTGCAAGTGGATATTTGGAGCCGTTTGAGGCCTATGCTGGAAAAGGAAATATCTTCACATAAAAACTGAACAGAAGCATTCTCAGAAACTTCTTTGTGTTGAGTGCATTCAACTCACAGACTTGAACTTACCTATAGAAAGAGCAGTTTTGAAACACTCTTTTGGTAAAATCTGCAAGTGGTTATTTGGAGCACTTCGAGGCCTGTGCTGGGATATGGAATATCTTCACCTAAAAACTACAGAGAAGCATTCTCAGAAAGTTCTTCAGGATGCATTCATTCAACTCACAGAGTTGAACCTTCCTTTTGATAGAAGAGTTTTGAAACACTCTTTTTGTAGAATCTGCAAGAGGATATTTGGAGCGTTTTGAGGCCTATGCTGGAAAAGGAAATATGTTCACATAAAAACTAGACAGAAGCATTCTGAGAAACTTCTTTGTGTAGAGTGCATTCAACTCACAGACTTGAACGTTCCTCTCGAAAGAGCAGTTTTGAAACACTCTTTTGGTAAAATCTGCAAGTGGTTATTTGGAGCACTTCGAGGCCTGTGCTGTGATATGGAATATCTTCACCTAAAAACTACAGAGAAGCATTCTTAGAAAGTTCTTCATGATGCATTCATTTAACTCACAGAGTGGAACCTTCCTTTTGATAGAACAGATTTGAAACACTCTTTTTGTAGAATCTGCAAGAAGATAGTTGGAGTGTTTTGAGGCCTATGCTGGAAATGGAAATATCTTCACATAAAAACTAGACAGAAGCATTCTCAGAAACTTCTGTGTGATGAGTGCATTCAACTCACAGACTTGAACGTTCCTCTCAAAAGAGCAGTTTTGAAACACTCCTTTTGTAGTATCTGCAAGTGTTTATTTGGAGCGCTTTGAGGCCTATGTTGGCAAAAGAAATATCTTCACATAAAAACTGGACAGAAGCATTCTCAGAAACTTCTTTGTGATGAGTGCATTCTACTCACAGTGTTGAAGCTTGCTTTTGATAGAGCAGTTTTGAAACACTCTTTTGGTAGAATCTGCAAGTGGATATTTGGAGCGCTTTGAGGCCTATGCTGGAAAAGGAAATGTCTTCACATAAAAACTAGACAGAAGCATTCCAGGAAACTTCTGTATGATAAGTGCATTCAACTCACAGACTTGAACGTTCCTTTTGATAGAACTCTTTTGAAACACTCCTTTTGTAGAATTTGCAAGTGTTTATTTGGAGCGCTTTGAGGCCTCAGCTGGAAAAGGAAATATCTTCACGTAAGAACTAGACAGAAGCATTCTCAGAAAGTTCTTTCCAATGAGTGCATTCAACACACAGACTTGAACCTTGCTTTTGAAAGAGCAGCTTTGAAACACTCTTTTCGTAGAATCTGCAAGTGGATATTTGGAGCGCTTTGAGGCCTATGCTGGGAAATGAAATCTCTTCACCTAAAAACTAGACAGAAGCATTCTGAGAAACTTCTGTGTGATGAGTGCATTCAACTCACAGACTTGAACGTTCCCTTTGATAGAACAGTTTTGAAACACTCCTTTTGTAGAATCTGCAAGTGTTTATTCGGAGCACCTTGAGGCCTATGTTGGAAAAGGAAATATCTTCACATAAAAACTAGAGAGAAGGATTCTCAGAAACTTCTTTGTGATGAGTTCATTCAACTCACAGAGTTGAACCTACAAATTAATAGAGAAGTTTGGAAACACTCTTTTTGTAGAATCTGCAAGGGGATATTTGGAGCCGTTTGAGGCCTATGCTGGAAAAGGAAATATCTTCACATAAAAACTGAACAGAAGCATTCTCAGAAACTTCTTTGTGTTGAGTGCATTCAACTCGCAGATTTGAACTAACCTATAGAAAGAGCAGTTTTGAAACACTCCTTTTGTAGAATCTGCAAGTGTTTATTTGGAGCACTTTGAGGCCTATGTTGGAAAAGGAAAGATCTTCATATAGAAACTAGACGGAAGCATTCTCAGAAACTTCTTTGTGATGAGTGCATTCAACACACAGACTTGAACCTTGCTTTTGAAAGAGCAGCTTTGAAACACTTTTCGTAGAATCTGCAAGTGGATATTTGGATCGCTTTGAGGCCTATGTTGGAAAAGGACATATCTTCACATCAAAAGTAGACAGACGCATTCTCAGAAACTTCTTTGTGATGAGTGCATTGAACTCCCAGAGTTGAACCTACCTATTGATAGAGAAGTTTTGCAACACCCTTTTTGTAGAATCTGCAAGTGAATATTTGGCGCGATTTGAGGCCTAGGCTGGAAATGGAAATATCTTCACATGAAAACTAGACAGATGAATTCTCAGAAACGTCTTTGTGATGAGTGCATTCAACTCACAGACTTGAAGCTTCCTTTTGAAAGAGCAGTTTCGAAACACTCTTTTTGTAGAATCTGCAAGTGGATATTTGGAGCGCTTTGAGGGCTATGCTGGAAAAGTTAATATCTTCACCTGAAAACTAGACAGAAACATACTCAGAAACTTCTTTGTGATGTGTGCATTGAACTCACAGAGTTGAACCTTTCTTTTGATACAGAAGTTTTGAAACACTCTTTTCGTAGAATCTTCAAGTGGATGTATGGAGTGCTTTGAGGCCTACGCTGGAAAAGGAAATGTCTTCACGTAGAAACTAGACAAAAGCATTCTCAGAAAGTTCCCTGTGCTTTGTGCATTCAACTCACAGAGCTGAACATTCCCTTTGATAGAGCAGTTTTGAAACACTCTTTTTGTAGAATCTGCAAGTGGATATTTGGAGCGCTTTGAGGTCTATGCTGCCCAAGGAAATATCATTGCACCAAAAGTAGACGGAAGCGTTCTCAGAAACTTCTTTGTGATGAGTGCATTCAACTCGCAGGGTTGAACCTTCCTGTCGATAGAGCAGTTTTGAAACACTGTTTTTGTAGAATCCGCAAGTGGGCATTTGGAGCTTTTTGAGGCTTATGCTGGAAAAGGAAATATCTTCATCTACAAACTAGACAGAAGCATTCTCAGAAACTTCTTTGTCATGTGGGGATTGAACTCACAGAGTTGAACACTCCTTTTCATAGAGCAGTTTTGCAACACTCTTTTTGTGGAAAGTGCAAGTGGCTATTTGGTGCGATGGCGGCATCTAGTGGATAAGGAAATACATTCAGATGAAAACAAGATACAACCATTCTCAGAAACTTCTTTGGGATGACTGCATTCTACTCACAGAGTTGAACCTTCCTTTTGATAGAACACTTTTGAAACACTCTTTTTGTGGAATCTGCAAGTGGCTGTTTGGAGCGCTTTGAGGCCTATGCTGGAAAAGGAAATATCTTCACATAAAACCTAGACAGAAGTATTCCCAGAAAGTTTTTCCGATGTGCGCATTCAACTCACCGAGTTGAACCTTCCTTTAGATAGAGCAGTTTTGAAACACTCTTTTTGTAGTATCTGCGAGTGGATATTTGGAGTGCTTTGAGTGCTACACTGCAAAAGCAAATATCTTCACTTAGAATCTAGACAGAAGAATTCTCAGAGACTTCCCTGTGCTTTGTGCATTCAACTCACAGAGTTGAACCTTCCTTTCGATGGAACAGTTTGGAAACACTCTCGTGGTAGAATCTGCAAGTCGATATTTGGAACGTTTGGAGGCCTATCCTGGGAAAGGAAATATCTTCCCATCAAAACTAGATAGAAGCATTCTCAGAAACTTCTTTGTGATGTGCGCATTCAAGTCACAGAGTTGAAGCTTCCTTTTGATATAGCAGTTTTGAACCACTCTTTTAGTAGAATCTGCAAGTGGATGTTTGGAGAGCTAAGAGGCCAACACTGGAAAAGGAAATATCTTCACGTAAAAACTAGACGGAAGCATTCTCAGAAACTTCAATGGGCTTTACGCGTTCAACTCACAGAGTGCAATGTTCCTTTTGATAGCACAGTTCTAAAACACTGTTTTTGTAGAATTGGCTAGAGGATGTTTGGAGCGATGTGAGGCCTTTGCTGGGAAAGGAAATAACTTCACATAAAACCTAGACAGAAGCATTCTCAGAAACTCCTTTGTGATGTGTGCATTCAAATCACAGACTTGAACCTTCGTTTTGAAAGAGCAGTTTTGAAACACTCTTTTTGTAGAATCTGCAAGTGGATATTTGGAGCGCTTTGAGGCCTATGCTGGAAAATGAAATATCTTCACCTAAAAACTAGACGGAAGCATTCTCAGAAACTCCTTTGTGATGAGTGCATTCGACTCACAGAGTTGAAGCTTCCTTTTGATAGAGCAGTTTTGAAACACTCTTTCAGCAGCATCTGAAAGTGGATATTTGGAGCCCTTTGAGGCCAACGCTGGAAAACGAAATATCATCCCATAAACACTCGACAGAAGCATTCTCTGAAACTTCTTTGTGATGAGTGCATTCAACTCACAGACTCGACCGTTTCTTTTGATAGAACAGTTTTGAAACACTCCTTTTGTAGAATCTGCAAGTGTTTATTTGGAGCGCTTTGAGGCCTATGTTGGAAAAGGACATATCTTCACATCAAAAGTAGACAGACGCATTCTCAGAAACTTCTTTGTGATGAGTGCATTGAACTCCCAGAGTTGAACCTACCTATTGATAGAGAAGTTTTGCAACACCCTTTTTGTAGAATCTGCAAGTGAATATTTGGCGCGATTTGAGGCCTAGGCTGGAAATGGAAATATCTTCACATTAAAACTAGACAGATGAATTCTCAGAAACGTCTTTGTGATGAGTGCATTCAACTCACAGACTTGAAGCTTCCTTTTGAAAGAGCAGTTTTGAAACACTCTTTTTGTAGAATCTGCAAGTGGATATTTGGAGCGCTTTGAGGGCTATGCTGGAAAAGTTAATATCTTCACCTAAAAACTAGACAGAAACATACTCAGAAACTTCTTTGTGATGTGTGCATTGAACTCACAGAGTTGAACCTTTCTTTTGATACGGAAGTTTCGAAACACTCTTTTCGTAGAATCTTCAAGTGGATGTATAGAGTGCTTTGAGGCCTACGCTGGAAAAGGAAATGTCTTCACGTAGAAACTAGACAAAAGCATTCTCAGAAAGTTCCCTGTGCTTTGTGCATTCAACTCACAGAGTTGAACATTCCCTTTGATAGAGCAGTTTTGAAACACTCTTTTTGTAGAATCTGCAAGTGGATATTTGGAGCGCTTTGAGGCCTGTGCTGCCAAAGGAAATATCATTGCACCAAAAGTAGACGGAAGCGTTCTCAGAAACTTCTTTGTGATGAGTGCATTCAACTCGCAGGGTTGAACCTTCCTGTCGATAGGCCAGTTTTGAAACACTGTTTTTGTAGAATCCGCAAGTGGGCATTTGGAGCTTTTTGAGGCTTATGCTGGAAAAGGAAATATCTTCATCTACAAACTAGACAGAAGCATTCTCAGAAACTTCTTTGTCATGTGGGGATTGAACTCACAGAGTTGAACACTCCTTTTCATAGAGCAGTTTTGCAACACTCTTTTTGTGGAAAGTGCAAGTGGATATTTGGTGCGATGGCGGCATCTAGTGGATAAGGAAATACATTCAGATGAAAACAAGATACAACCATTCTCAGAAACTTCTTTGGGGTGACTGCATTCTACTCACAGAGTTGAACTTTCCTTTTGATAGAACACTTTTGAAACACTCTTTTTGTGGAATCTGCAAGTGGCTGTTTGGAGCGCTTTGAGGCCTACGCTGGAAAAGGAAATATCTTCACATAAAACCTAGACAGAAGTATTCCCAGAAAGTTTTTCCGATGTGCGCATTCAACTCACCGAGTTGAACCTTCCTTTAGATAGAGCAGTTTTGAAACACTCTTTTTGTAGTATCTGCGAGTGGATATTTGGAGTGCTTTGAGTGCTACACTGCAAAAGCAAATATCTTCACTTAGAATCTAGACAGAAGAATTCTCAGAGACTTCCCTGTGCTTTGTGCATTCAACTCACAGAGTTGAACCTTCCTTTCGATGGAACAGTTTGGAAACACTCTCGTGGTAGAATCTGCAAGTCGATATTTGGAACGTTTGGAGGCCTATCCTGGGAAAGGAAATATCTTCCCATCAAAACTAGATAGAAGCATTCTCAGAAACATCTTTGTGATGTGCGCATTCAAGTCACAGAGTTGAAGCTTCCTTTTGATATAGCAGTTTTGAACCACTCTTTTAGTAGAATCTGCAAGTGGATGTTTGGAGAGCTAAGAGGTCAACACTGGAAAAGGAAATATCTTCACGTAAAAACTAGACGGAAGCCTTCTCAGAAACTTCAATGGGCTTTATGCGTTCAACTCACAGAGTGCAATGTTCCTTCTGATAGCGCAGTTTGAAAACACTGTTTTTGTAGAATTTGCTAGAGGATGTTTGGAGCGATGTGAGGCCTTTGCTGGGAAAGGAAATATCTTCACATAAAACCTAGACAGAAGCATTCTCAGAAACTCCTTTGTGATGAGTGCATTCAAATCACAGACTTGAACCATCGTTTTGAAAGAGCAGTATTGAAACACTCTTTTTGTAGAATCTGCAAGTGGATATTTGGAGCGCTTTGAGGCCAATGCTGGAAAATGAAATATCTTCACCTAAAAACTAGACGGAAGCATTCTCAGAAACTTCTTTGTGATGAGTGCATTCGACTCACAGAGTTGAAGCTTCCTTTTGATAGAGCAGTTTTGAAACACTCTTTCAGCAGCATCTGAAGGTGGATATTTGGAGCCCTTTGAGGCCAACGCTGGAAAACGAAATATCATCGCATAAACACTCGACAGAAGCATTCTCTGAAACTTCTTTGTGATGAGTGCATTCAACTCACAGACTCGAACGTTTCTTTTGATAGAACAGTTTTGAAACACTCCTTTTGTAGAATCTGCAAGTGCTTATTTGGAGCGCTTTGAGGCCTATGTTGGAAAAGGACATATCTTCACATCAAAAGTAGACACACGCATTCTCAGAAACTTCTTTGTGATGAGTGCATTGAACTCCCAGAGTTGAACCTACCTATTGATAGAGAAGTTTTGCAACACCCTTTTTGTAGAATCTGCAAGTGAATATTTGGCGCGATTTGAAGCCTAGGCTGGAAATGGAAATATCTTCACATGAAAACTAGACAGATGAATTCTCAGAAACGTCTTTGTGATGAGTGCATACAACTCACAGACTGGAAGCTTCCGTTTGAAAGAGCAGTTTCGAAACACTCTTTTTGTAGAATCTGCAAGTGGATATTTGGAGCGCTTTGAGGGCTATGCTGGAAAAGTTAATATCTTCACCTAAAAACTAGACAGAAACATACTCAGAAACTTCTTTGTGATGTGTGCATTGAACTCACAGAGTTGAACCTTTCTTTTGATACAGAAGTTTCAAAACACTCTTTTCGTAGAGTCTTCAAGTGGATGTATGCAGTGCTTTGAGGCCTACGCTGGAAAAGGAAATGTCTTCACGTAGAAACTAGACAAAAGCATTCTCAGAAAGTTCCCTGTGCTTTGTGCATTCAACTCACAGAGTTGAACATTCCCTTTGATAGAGCAGTTTTGAAACACTCTTTTTGTAGAATCTGCAAGTGGATATTTGGAGCGCTTTGAGGCCTATGCTGGGAAATGAAATCTCTTCACCTAAAAACTAGACAGAAGCATTCTGAGAAACTTCTGTGTGATGAGTGCATTCAACTCACAGACTTGAACGTTCCCTTTGATAGAACAGTTTTGAAACACTCCTTTTGTAGAATCTGCAAGTGTTTATTCGGAGCACCTTGAGGCCTCTGCTGGAAAAGGAAATATCTTCACATAAAAACTGAATAGAAGCATTCTCAGAAACTTCTTTGTGTTGAGTGCATTCAACTCACAGACTTGAACTTACCTACAGAAAGAGCAGTTTTGAAACACTCTTTTGGTAAAATCTGCAAGTGGTTATTTGGAGCACTTCGAGGCCTGTGCTGGGATATGGAATATCTTCACCTAAAAACTACAGAGAAGCATTCTTAGAAAGTTCTTCATGATGCATTCATTTAACTCACAGAGTGGAACCTTCCTTTTGATAGAACAGATTTGAAACACTCTTTTTGTAGAATCTGCAAGAAGATATTTGGAGTGTTTTGAGGCCTATGCTGGAAATGGAAATACCTTCACATAAAAACTAGACAGAAGCATTCTCAGAAACTTCTGTGTGATGAGTGCATTCAACTCACAGACTTGAACGTTCCTCTGAAAAGAGCAGTTTTGAAACACTCCTTTTGTAGAATCTGCAAGTGTTTATTTGGAGCTCTTTGAGGCCTATGTTGGAAAAAGAAATATCTTCACATAAAAACTGGACAGAAGCATTCTCAGAAACTTCTTTGTGATGAGTGCATTCTACTTACAGTGTTGAAGCTTGCTTTTGATAGAGCAGTTTTGAAACACTCTTTTGGTAGAATCTGCAAGTGGATATTTGGAGCGCTTTGAGGCCTATGCTGGAAAAGGAAATGTCTTCACATAAAAACTAGACAGAAGCATTCCAGGAAACTTCTGTATGATAAGTGCATTCAACTCACAGACTTGAACGTTCCTTTTGATAGAACTCTTTTGAAACACTCCTTTTGTAGAATTTGCAAGTGTTTATTTGGAGCGCTTTGAGGCCTCAGCTGGAAAAGGAAATATCTTCACGTAAGAACTAGACAGAAGCATTCTCAGAAAGTTCTTTCCGATGAGTGCATTCAACACACAGACTTGAACCTTGCTTTTGAAAGAGCAGCTTTGAAACACTCTTTTCGTAGAATCTGCAAGTGGATATTTGGAGCGCTTTGAGGCCTATGCTGGGAAATGAAATCTCTTCACCTAAAAACTAGACAGAAGCATTCTGAGAAACTTCTGTGTGATGAGTGCATTCAACTCACAGACTTGAACGTTCCCTTTGATAGAACAGTTTTGAAACACTCCTTTTGTAGAATCTGCAAGTGTTTATTCGGAGCACCTTGAGGCCTATGTTGGAAAAGGAAATATCTTCACATAAAAACTAGAGAGAAGGATTCTCAGAAACTTCTTTGTGATGAGTTCACTCAACTCACAGTGTTGAACCTACCAATTGATAGAGAAGTTTGGAAACACTCTTTTTGTAGAATCTGCAAGGGGATATTTGGAGCCGTTTGAGGCCTATGCTGGAAAAGGAAATATCTTCACATAAAAACTGAACAGAAGCATTCTCAGAAACTTCTTTGTGTTGAGTGCATTCAACTCACAGACTTGAACTTACCTATAGAAAGAGCAGTTTTGAAACACTCCTTTTGTAGAATCTGCAAGTGTTTATTTGGAGCACTTTGAGGCCTATGTTGGAAAAGGAAAGATCTTCATATAGAAACTAGACGGAAGCATTCTCAGAAACTTCTTTGTGATGAGTGCATTCAACTCACAGAATTGAAGCTTCCTTTCGAAAGAGCAGTTTGGAAACACTCTTCTTATAGAATCTGCAAGTTGATATTTGGAGCGCTTTGTGGCCTATGCTGGGAAATGAAATCTCTTCACCTAAAAACTAGACGGAAGCATTCTGAGAATCTTCTTTGTGATGAGTGCATTCAACTCACAGACTTCAACGTTCCTTTTGATAGAACAGTTTTGAAACACTCCTTTTGTAGAATCTGCAAGTGTTCATTCGGAGCACCTTGAGGCCTATGTTGGAAAAGGAAATATCTTCACATAAAAACTAGAGAGAAGGATTCTCAGAAACTTCTTTGTGATGAGTTCATTCAACTCACAGAGTTGAACCTACCAATTGATAGAGAAGTTTGGAAACACTCTTTTTGTAGAATCTGCAAGGGGATATTTGGAGCCGTTTGAGGCCTATGCTGGAAAAGGAAATATCTTCAAATAAAAACTGAACAGAAGCATTCTCAGAAACTTCTTTGTGTTGAGTGCATTCAACTCACAGACTTGAACTTACCTATAGAAAGAGCAGTTTTGAAACACTCTTTTGGTAAAATCTGCAAGTGGTTATTTGGAGCACTTCGAGGCCTGTGCTGGGATATGGAATATCCTCACCTAAAAACTACAGAGAAGCATTCTCAGAAAGTTCTTCAGGATGCATTCATTCAACTCACAGAGTTGAACCTTCCTTTTGATAGAAGAGTTTTGAAACTCTCTTTTTGTAGAATCTGCAAGAGGATATTTGGAGCGTTTTGAGGCCTATGCTGGAAAAGGAAATATCTTCACATAAAAACTAGACAGAAGCATTCTCAGAAACTTCTGTGTGATGAGTGCATTCAACTCACAGACTTGAACGTTCCTCTCGAAAGAGCAGTTATGAAACACTCCTTTTGTAGAATCTGCAAGTGTTTATTTGGAGCGCTTTGAGGCCTATGTTGGAAAAGGAAATATCTTCACATAAAAACTAGACAGAAGCATTCTCAGAAACTTCTTTGTGATGAGTGCACTCTACTCACAGTGTTGCAGCTTGCTTTTATAGAGCAGTTTTGAAACACTCTTTTGGTAGAATCTGCAAGTGGATACTTGGAGCGCTTTGAGGCCTATGCTGGAAAAGGAAATGTCTTCACATAAAAACTAGACAGAAGCATTCCAGGAAACTTCTGTATGATAAGTGCATTCAACTCACAGACTTGAACGTTCCTTTTGATAGAACTCTTTTGAAACACTCCTTTTGTAGAATTTGCAAGTGTTTATTGGGAGCGCTTTGAGGCCTCAGCTGGAAAAGGAAATATCTTCACGTAAGAACTAGACAGAAGCATTCTCAGAAACTTCTTTCTGATGAGTGCATTCAACACACAGACTTGAACCTTGCTTTTGAAAGAGCAGCTTTGAAACACTCTTTTCGTAGAATCTGCAAGTGGATATTTGGAGCGCTTTGAGGCCTATGCTGGGAAATGAAATCTCTTCACCTAAAAACTAGACAGAAGCATTCTGAGAAACTTCTGTGTGATGAGTGCATTCAACTCACAGACTTGAACGTTCCCTTTGATAGAACAGTTTTGAAACACTCCTTTTGTAGAATCTGCAAGTGTTTATTCGGAGCACCTTGAGGCCTATGCTGGAAAAGGAAATATCTTCACATAAAAACTGAACAGAAGCATTCTGAGAAACTTCTTTGTGTTGAGTGCATTCAACTCACAGACTTGAACTTACCTACAGAAAGAGCAGTTTTGAAACACTCTTTTGGTAAAATCTGCAAGTGGTTATTTGGAGCACTTCGAGGCCTGTGCTGGGATATGGAATATCTTCACCTAAAAACTACAGAGAAGCATTCTTAGAAAGTTCTTCATGATGCATTCATTTAACTCACAGAGTGGAACCTTCCTTTTGATAGAACAGATTTGAAACACTCTTTTTGTAGAATCTGCAAGAGGATATTTGGAGTGTTTTGAGGCCTATGCTGGAAATGGAAATATCGTCACATAAAAACTAGACAGAAGCATTCTCAGAAACTTCTGTGTGATGAGTGCATTCAACTCACAGACCTGAACGTTCCTCTCAAAAGAGCAGTTTTGAAACACTCCTTTTGTAGAATCTGCAAGTGTTTATTTGGAGCTCTTTGAGGCCTAAGTTGGAAAAAGAAATATCTTCACATAAAAACTGGACAGAAGCATTCTCAGAAACTTCTTTGTGATGAGTGCATTCTACTCACAGTGTTGAAGCTTGCTTTTGATAGAGCAGTTTTGAAACACTCTTTTGGTAGAATCTGCAAGTGGATATTTGGAGCGCTTTGAGGCCTATGCTGGAAAAGGAAATGTCTTCACATAAAAACTAGACAGAAGCATTCCAGGAAACTTCTGTATGATAAGTGCATTCAACTCACAGACTTGAACGTTCCTTTTGATAGAACTCTTTTGAAACACTCCTTTTGTAGAATTTGCAAGTGTTTATTTGGAGCGCTTTGAGGCCTCAGCTGGAAAAGGAAATATCTTCACGTAAGAACTAGACAGAAGCATTCTCAGAAACTTCTTTCCAATGAGTGCATTCAACACACAGACTTGAACCTTGCTTTTGAAAGAGCAGCTTTGAAACACTCTTTTCGTAGAGTCTGCAAGTGGATATTTGGAGCGTTTTGAGGCCTATGCTGGAAAAGGAAATATCTTCACCTAAAAACTAGACAGAAGCATTCTCAGAAACTTCTGTGTGATGAGTGCATTCAACTCACAGACTTGAACGTTCCATTTGATAGAACAGTTTTGAAACACTCCTTTTGAAGAATCTGCAAGTGTTTATTCGGAGCACCTTGAGGCCTATGCTGGAATAGGAAATATCTTCACATAAAAACTGAACAGAAGCATTCTGAGAAACTTCTTTGTGTTGAGTGCATTCAACTCACAGAATTGAAGCTTCCTTTCGAAAGAGCAGTTTGGAAACACTCTTCTTATAGAATCTGTAAGTGGATATTTGGAGCGCTTTGTGGCCTATGCTGGGAAATGAAATCACTTCACCTAAAAACTAGACGGAAGCATTCTGAGAATCTTCTTTGCGATGAGTGCATTCAACTCACAGACTTCAACGTTCCTTTTGATAGAACAGTTTTGAAACACTCCTTTTGTAGAATCTGCAAGTGTTTATTCGGAGCACCTTGAGGCCTATGTCGGAAAAGGAAATATCTTCACATAAAAACTAGAGAGAAGGATTCTCAGAAACTTCTTTGTGATGAGTTCATTCAACTCACAGAGTTGAACCTACCAATTGATAGAGAAGTTTGGAAACACTCTTTTTGTAGAATCTGCAAGTGGATATTTGGAGCCGTTTGAGGCCTATGCTGGAAAAGGAAATATCTTCACATAAAAACTGAACAGAAGCATTCTGAGAAACTTCTTTGTGTTGAGTGCATTCAACTCACAGACTTGAACTTACCTATAGAAAGAGCAGTTTTGAAACACTCTTTTGGTAAAATCTGCAAGTGGTTATTTGGAGCACTTCGAGGCCTGTGCTGGGATATGGAATATCTTCACCTAAAAACTACAGAGAAGCATTCTCAGAAAGTTCTTCAGGATGCATTCATTCAACTCACAGAGTTGAACCTTCCTTTTGATAGAAGAGTTTTGAAACACTCTTTTTGTAGAATCTGCAAGAGGATATTTGGAGCGTTTTGAGGCCTATGCTGGAAAAGGAAATATCTTCACATAAAAACTAGACAGAAGCATTCTGAGAAACTTCTTTGTGTACAGTGCATTCAACTCACAGACTTGAACGTTCCTCTCGAAAGAGCAGTTTTGAAACACTCTTTTGGTAAAATCTGCAAGTGGTTATTTGGAGCACTTCGAGGCCTGTGCTGTGATATGGAATATCTTCACCTAAAAACTACAGAGAAGCATTCTTAGAAAGTTCTTCATGATGCATTCATTTAACTCACAGAGTGGAACCTTCCTTTTGATAGAACAGATTTGAAACACTCTTTTTGTAGAATCTGCAAGAAGATAGTTGGAGTGTTTTGAGGCCTATGCTGGAAATGGAAATATCTTCACATAAAAACTAGACAGAAGCATTCTCAGAAACTTCTGTGTGATGAGTGCATTCAACTCACAGACTTGAACGTTCCTCTCAAAAGAGCAGTTTTGAAACACTCCTTTTGTAGAATCTGCAAGTGTTTATTTGGAGCGCTTTGAGGCCTATGTTGGCAAAAGAAATATCTTCACATAAAAACTGGACAGAAGCATTCTCAGAAACTTCTTTGTGATGAGTGCATTCTACTCACAGTGTTGAAGCTTGCTTTTGATAGAGCAGTTTTGAAACACTCTTTTGGTAGAATCTGCAAGTGGATATTTGGAGCGCTTTGAGGCCTATGCTGGAAAAGGAAATGTCTTCACATAAAAACTAGACAGAAGCATTCCAGGAAACTTCTGTATGATAAGTGCATTCAACTCACAGACTTGAACGTTCCTTTTGATAGAACTCTTTTGAAACACTCCTTTTGTAGAATTTGCAAGTGTTTATTTGGAGCGCTTTGAGGCCTCAGCTGGAAAAGGAAATATCTTCACGTAAGAACTAGACAGAAGCATTCTCAGAAAGTTCTTTCCGATGAGTGCATTCAACACACAGACTTGAACCTTGCTTTTGAAAGAGCAGCTTTGAAACACTCTTTTCGTAGAATCTGCAAGTGGATATTTGGAGCGCTTTGAGGCCTATGCTGGGAAATGAAATCTCTTCACCTAAAAACTAGACAGAAGCATTCTGAGAAACTTCTGTGTGATGAGTGCATTCAACTCACAGACTTGAACGTTCCCTTTGATAGAACAGTTTTGAAACACTCCTTTTGTAGAATCTGCAAGTGTTCATTCGGAACACCTTGAGGCCTATGTTGGAAAAGGAAATATCTTCACATAAAAACTAGAGAGAAGGATTCTCAGAAACTTCTTTGTGATGAGTTCATTCAACTCACAGAGTTGAACCTACCAATTAATAGAGAAGTTTGGAAACACTCTTTTTGTAGAATCTGCAAGGGGATATTTGGAGCCGTTTGAGGCCTATGCTGGAAAAGGAAATATCTTCACATAAAAACTGAACAGAAGCATTCTCAGAAACTTCTTTGTGTTGAGTGCATTCAACTCGCAGATTTGAACTAACCTATAGAAAGAGCAGTTTTGAAACACTCCTTTTGTAGAATCTGCAAGTGTTTATTTGGAGCACTTTGAGGCCTATGTTGGAAAAGGAAAGATCTTCATATAGAAACTAGACGGAAGCATTCTCAGAAACTTCTTTGTGATGAGTGCATTCAACACACAGACTTGAACCTTGCTTTTGAAAGAGCAGCTTTGAAACACTCTTTTCGTAGAATCTGCAAGTGGATATTTGGATCGCTTTGAGGCCTATGTTGGAAAAGGACATATCTTCACATCAAAAGTAGACAGACGCATTCTCAGAAACTTCTTTGTGATGAGTGCATTGAACTCCCAGAGTTGAACCTACCTATTGATAGAGAAGTTTTGCAACACCCTTTTTGTAGAATCTGCAAGTGAATATTTGGCGCGATTTGAGGCCTAGGCTGGAAATGGAAATATCTTCACATTAAAACTAGACAGATGAATTCTCAGAAACGTCTTTGTGATGAGTGCATTCAACTCACAGACTTGAAGCTTCCTTTTGAAAGAGCAGTTTCGAAACACTCTTTTTGTAGAATCTGCAAGTGGATATTTGGAGCGCTTTGAAGGCTATGCTGGAAAAGTTAATATCTTCACCTGAAAACTAGACAGAAACATACTCAGAAACTTCTTTGTGATGTGTGCATTGAACTCACAGAGTTGAACCTTTCTTTTGATACAGAAGTTTTGAAACACTCTTTTCGTAGAATCTTCAAGTGGATGTATGGAGTGCTTTGAGGCCTACGCTGGAAAAGGAAATGTCTTCACGTAGAAACTAGACAAAAGCATTCTCAGAAAGTTCCCTGTGCTTTGTGCATTCAACTCACAGAGCTGAACATTCCCTTTGATAGAGCAGTTTTGAAACACTCTTTTTGTAGAATCTGCAAGTGGATATTTGGAGCGCTTTGAGGTCTATGCTGCCAAAGGAAATATCATTGCACCAAAAGTAGACGGAAGCGTTCTCAGAAACTTCTTTGTGATGAGTGCATTCAACTCGCAGGGTTGAACCTTCCTGTCGATAGAGCAGTTTTGAAACACTGTTTTTGTAGAATCCGCAAGTGGGCATTTGGAGCTTTTTGAGGCTTATGCTGGAAAAGGAAATATCTTCATCTACAAACTAGACAGAAGCATTCTCAGAAACTTCTTTGTCATGTGGGGATTGAACTCACAGAGTTGAACACTCCTTTTCATAGAGCAGTTTTGCAACACTCTTTTTGTGGAAAGTGCAAGTGGCTATTTGGTGCGATGGCGGCATCTAGTGGATAAGGAAATACATTCAGATGAAAACAAGATACAACCATTCTCAGAAACTTCTTTGGGATGACTGCATTCTACTCACAGAGTTGAACCTTCCTTTTGATAGAACACTCTTGAAACACTCTTTTTGTGGAATCTGCAAGTGGCTGTTTGGAGCGCTTTGAGGCCTATGCTGGAAAAGGAAATATCTTCACATAAAACCTAGACAGAAGTATTCCCAGAAAGTTTTTCCGATGTGCGCATTCAACTCACCGAGTTGAACCTTCCTTTAGATAGAGCAGTTTTGAAACACTCTTTTTGTAGTATCTGCGAGTGGATATTTGGAGTGCTTTGAGTGCTACACTGCAAAAGCAAATATCTTCACTTAGAATCTAGACAGAAGAATTCTCAGAGACTTCCCTGTGCTTTGTGCATTCAACTCACAGAGTTGAACCTTCCTTTCGATGGAACAGTTTGGAAACACTCTCGTGGTAGAATCTGCAAGTCGATATTTGGAACGTTTGGAGGCCTATCCTGGGAAAGGAAATATCTTCCCATCAAAACTAGATAGAAGCATTCTCAGAAACTTCTTTGTGATGTGCGCATTCAAGTCACAGAGTTGAAGCTTCCTTTTGATATAGCAGTTTTGAACCACTCTTTTAGTAGAATCTGCAAGTGGATGTTTGGAGAGCTAAGAGGCCAACACTGGAAAAGGAAATATCTTCACGTAAAAACTAGACGGAAGCATTCTCAGAAACTTCAATGGGCTTTACGCGTTCAACTCACAGAGTGCAATGTTCCTTTTGATAGCACAGTTCTAAAACACTGTTTTTGTAGAATTGGCTAGAGGATGTTTGGAGCGATGTGAGGCCTTTGCTGGGAAAGGAAATAACTTCACATAAAACCTAGACAGAAGCATTCTCAGAAACTCCTTTGTGATGTGTGCATTCAAATCACAGACTTGAACCTTCGTTTTGAAAGAGCAGTTTTGAAACACTCTTTTTGTAGAATCTGCAAGTGGATATTTGGAGCGCTTTGAGGCCTATGCTGGAAAATGAAATATCTTCACCTAAAAACTAGACGGAAGCATTCTCAGAAACTCCTTTGTGATGAGTGCATTCGACTCACAGAGTTGAAGCTTCCTTTTGATAGAGCAGTTTTGAAACACTCTTTCAGCAGCATCTGAAAGTGGATATTTGGAGCCCTTTGAGGCCAACGCTGGAAAACGAAATATCATCCCATAAACACTCGACAGAAGCATTCTCTGAAACTTCTTTGTGATGAGTGCATTCAACTCACAGACTCGACCGTTTCTTTTGATAGAACAGTTTTGAAACACTCCTTTTGTAGAATCTGCAAGTGTTTATTTGGAGCGCTTTGAGGCCTATGTTGGAAAAGGACATATCTTCACATCAAAAGTAGACAGACGCATTCTCCGAAACTTCTTTGTGATGAGTGCATTGAACTCCCAGAGTTGAACCTACCTATTGATAGAGAAGTTTTGCAACACCCTTTTTGTAGAATCTGCAAGTGAATATTTGGCGCGATTTGAGGCCTAGGCTGGAAATGGAAATATCTTCACATGAAAACTAGACAGATGAATTCTCAGAAACGTCTTTGTGATGAGTGCATTCAACTCACAGACTGGAAGCTTCCTTTTGAAAGAGCAGTTTCGAAACACTCTTTTTGTAGAATCTGCAAGTGGATATTTGGAGCGCTTTGAGGGCTATGCTGGAAAAGTTAATATCTTCACCTGAAAACTAGACAGAAACATACTCAGAAACTTCTCTGTGATGTGTGCATTGAACTCACAGAGTTGAACCTTTCTTTTGATACGGAAGTTTCGAAACAATCTTTTCGTAGAATCTTCAAGTGGATGTATGGAGTGCTTTGAGGCCTACGCTGGAAAAGGAAATGTCTTCACGTAGAAACTAGACAAAAGCATTCTCAGAAAGTTCCCTGTGCTTTGTGCATTCAACTCACAGAGTTGAACATTCCCTTTGATAGAGCAGTTTTGAAACACTCTTTTTGTAGAATCTGCAAGTGGATATTTGGAGCGCTTTGAGGCCTGTGCTGCCAAAGGAAATATCATTGCACCAAAAGTAGACGGAAGCGTTCTCAGAAACTTCTTTGTGATGAGTGCATTCAACTCGCAGGGTTGAACCTTCCTGTCGATAGGCCAGTTTTGAAACACTGTTTTTGTAGAATCCGCAAGTGGGCATTTGGAGCTTTTTGAGGCTTATGCTGGAAAAGGAAATATCTTCATCTACAAACTAGACAGAAGCATTCTCAGAAACTTCTTTGTCATGTGGGGATTGAACTCACAGAGTTGAACACTCCTTTTCATAGAGCAGTTTTGCAACACTCTTTTTGTGGAAAGTGCAAGTGGATATTTGGTGCGATGGCGGCATCTAGTGGATAAGGAAATACATTCAGATGAAAACAAGATACAACCATTCTCAGAAACTTCTTTGGGGTGACTGCATTCTACTCACAGAGTTGAACTTTCCTTTTGATAGAACACTTTTGAAACACTCTTTTTGTGGAATCTGCAAGTGGCTGTTTGGAGCGCTTTGAGGCCTACGCTGGAAAAGGAAATATCTTCACATAAAACCTAGACAGAAGTATTCCCAGAAAGTTTTTCCGATGTGCGCATTCAACTCACCGAGTTGAACCTTCCTTTAGATAGAGCAGTTTTGAAACACTCTTTTTGTAGTATCTGCGAGTGGATATTTGGAGTGCTTTGAGTGCTACACTGCAAAAGCAAATATCTTCACTTAGAATCTAGACAGAAGAATTCTCAGAGACTTCCCTGTGCTTTGTGCATTCAACTCACAGAGTTGAACCTTCCTTTCGATGGAACAGTTTGGAAACACTCTCGTGGTAGAATCTGCAAGTCGATATTTGGAACGTTTGGAGGCCTGTCCTGGGAAAGGAAATATCTTCCCATCAAAACTAGATAGAAGCATTCTCAGAAACATCTTTGTGATGTGCGCATTCAAGTCACAGAGTTGAAGCTTCCTTTTGATATAGCAGTTTTGAACCACTCTTTTAGTAGAATCTGCAAGTGGATGTTTGGAGAGCTAAGAGGTCAACACTGGAAAAGGAAATATCTTCACGTAAAAACTAGACGGAAGCCTTCTCAGAAACTTCAATGGGCTTTATGCGTTCAACTCACAGAGTGCAATGTTCCTTTTGATAGCGCAGTTTCAAAACACTGTTTTTGTAGAATTTGCTAGAGGACGTTTGGAGCGATGTGAGGCCTTTGCTGGGAAAGGAAATATCTTCACATAAAACCTAGACAGAAGCATTCTCAGAAACTTCTTTGTGATGAGTGCACTCTACTCACAGTGTTGCAGCTTGCTTTTGATAGAGCAGTTTTGAAACACTCTTTTGGTAGAATCTGCAAGTGGATACTTGGAGCGCTTTGAGGCCTATGCTGGAAAAGGAAATGTCTTCACATAAAAACTAGACAGAAGCATTCCAGGAAACTTCTGTATGATAAGTGCATTCAACTCACAGACTTGAACGTTCCTTTTGATAGAACTCTTTTGAAACACTCCTTTTGTAGAATTTGCAAGTGTTTATTTGGAGCGCTTTGAGGCCTCAGCTGGAAAAGGAAATATCTTCACGTAAGAACTAGACAGAAGCATTCTCAGAAACTTCTTTCCAATGAGTGCATTCAACACACAGACTTGAACCTTGCTTTTGAAAGAGCAGCTTTGAAACACTCTTTTCGTAGAGTCTGCAAGTGGATATTTGGAGCGTTTTGAGGCCTATGCTGGAAAAGGAAATATCTTCACCTAAAAACTAGACAGAAGCATTCTCAGAAACTTCTGTGTGATGAGTGCATTCAACTCACAGACTTGAACGTTCCATTTGATAGAACAGTTTTGAAACACTCCTTTTGAAGAATCTGCAAGTGTTTATTCGGAGCACCTTGAGGCCTATGCTGGAATAGGAAATATCTTCACATAAAAACTGAACAGAAGCATTCTGAGAAACTTCTTTGTGTTGAGTGCATTCAACTCACAGAATTGAAGCTTCCTTTCGAAAGAGCAGTTTGGAAACACTCTTCTTATAGAATCTGTAAGTGGATATTTGGAGCGCTTTGTGGCCTATGCTGGGAAATGAAATCACTTCACCTAAAAACTAGACGGAAGCATTCTGAGAATCTTCTTTGCGATGAGTGCATTCAACTCACAGACTTCAACGTTCCTTTTGATAGAACAGTTTTGAAACACTCCTTTTGTAGAATCTGCAAGTGTTTATTCGGAGCACCTTGAGGCCTATGTCGGAAAAGGAAATATCTTCACATAAAAACTAGAGAGAAGGATTCTCAGAAACTTCTTTGTGATGAGTTCATTCAACTCACAGAGTTGAACCTACCAATTGATAGAGAAGTTTGGAAACACTCTTTTTGTAGAATCTGCAAGTGGATATTTGGAGCCGTTTGAGGCCTATGCTGGAAAAGGAAATATCTTCACATAAAAACTGAACAGAAGCATTCTGAGAAACTTCTTTGTGTTGAGTGCATTCAACTCACAGACTTGAACTTACCTATAGAAAGAGCAGTTTTGAAACACTCTTTTGGTAAAATCTGCAAGTGGTTATTTGGAGCACTTCGAGGCCTGTGCTGGGATATGGAATATCTTCACCTAAAAACTACAGAGAAGCATTCTCAGAAAGTTCTTCAGGATGCATTCATTCAACTCACAGAGTTGAACCTTCCTTTTGATAGAAGAGTTTTGAAACACTCTTTTTGTAGAATCTGCAAGAGGATATTTGGAGCGTTTTGAGGCCTATGCTGGAAAAGGAAATATCTTCACATAAAAACTAGACAGAAGCATTCTGAGAAACTTCTTTGTGTACAGTGCATTCAACTCACAGACTTGAACGTTCCTCTCGAAAGAGCAGTTTTGAAACACTCTTTTGGTAAAATCTGCAAGTGGTTATTTGGAGCACTTCGAGGCCTGTGCTGTGATATGGAATATCTTCACCTAAAAACTACAGAGAAGCATTCTTAGAAAGTTCTTCATGATGCATTCATTTAACTCACAGAGTGGAACCTTCCTTTTGATAGAACAGATTTGAAACACTCTTTTTGTAGAATCTGCAAGAAGATAGTTGGAGTGTTTTGAGGCCTATGCTGGAAATGGAAATATCTTCACATAAAAACTAGACAGAAGCATTCTCAGAAACTTCTGTGTGATGAGTGCATTCAACTCACAGACTTGAACGTTCCTCTCAAAAGAGCAGTTTTGAAACACTCCTTTTGTAGAATCTGCAAGTGTTTATTTGGAGCGCTTTGAGGCCTATGTTGGCAAAAGAAATATCTTCACATAAAAACTGGACAGAAGCATTCTCAGAAACTTCTTTGTGATGAGTGCATTCTACTCACAGTGTTGAAGCTTGCTTTTGATAGAGCAGTTTTGAAACACTCTTTTGGTAGAATCTGCAAGTGGATATTTGGAGCGCTTTGAGGCCTATGCTGGAAAAGGAAATGTCTTCACATAAAAACTAGACAGAAGCATTCCAGGAAACTTCTGTATGATAAGTGCATTCAACTCACAGACTTGAACGTTCCTTTTGATAGAACTCTTTTGAAACACTCCTTTTGTAGAATTTGCAAGTGTTTATTTGGAGCGCTTTGAGGCCTCAGCTGGAAAAGGAAATATCTTCACGTAAGAACTAGACAGAAGCATTCTCAGAAAGTTCTTTCCGATGAGTGCATTCAACACACAGACTTGAACCTTGCTTTTGAAAGAGCAGCTTTGAAACACTCTTTTCGTAGAATCTGCAAGTGGATATTTGGAGCGCTTTGAGGCCTATGCTGGGAAATGAAATCTCTTCACCTAAAAACTAGACAGAAGCATTCTGAGAAACTTCTGTATGATGAGTGCATTCAACTCACAGACTTGAACGTTCCCTTTGATAGAACAGTTTTGAAACACTCCTTTTGTAGAATCTGCAAGTGTTCATTCGGAACACCTTGAGGCCTATGTTGGAAAAGGAAATATCTTCACATAAAAACTAGAGAGAAGGATTCTCAGAAACTTCTTTGTGATGAGTTCATTCAACTCACAGAGTTGAACCTACCAATTAATAGAGAAGTTTGGAAACACTCTTTTTGTAGAATCTGCAAGGGGATATTTGGAGCCGTTTGAGGCCTATGCTGGAAAAGGAAATATCTTCACATAAAAACTGAACAGAAGCATTCTCAGAAACTTCTTTGTGTTGAGTGCATTCAACTCGCAGATTTGAACTAACCTATAGAAAGAGCAGTTTTGAAACACTCCTTTTGTAGAATCTGCAAGTGTTTATTTGGAGCACTTTGAGGCCTATGTTGGAAAAGGAAAGATCTTCATATAGAAACTAGACGGAAGCATTCTCAGAAACTTCTTTGTGATGAGTGCATTCAACACACAGACTTGAACCTTGCTTTTGAAAGAGCAGCTTTGAAACACTCTTTTCGTAGAATCTGCAAGTGGATATTTGGATCGCTTTGAGGCCTATGTTGGAAAAGGACATATCTTCACATCAAAAGTAGACAGACGCATTCTCAGAAACTTCTTTGTGATGAGTGCATTGAACTCCCAGAGTTGAACCTACCTATTGATAGAGAAGTTTTGCAACACCCTTTTTGTAGAATCTGCAAGTGAATATTTGGCGCGATTTGAGGCCTAGGCTGGAAATGGAAATATCTTCACATTAAAACTAGACAGATGAATTCTCAGAAACGTCTTTGTGATGAGTGCATTCAACTCACAGACTTGAAGCTTCCTTTTGAAAGAGCAGTTTCGAAACACTCTTTTTGTAGAATCTGCAAGTGGATATTTGGAGCGCTTTGAAGGCTATGCTGGAAAAGTTAATATCTTCACCTGAAAACTAGACAGAAACATACTCAGAAACTTCTTTGTGATGTGTGCATTGAACTCACAGAGTTGAACCTTTCTTTTGATACAGAAGTTTTGAAACACTCTTTTCGTAGAATCTTCAAGTGGATGTATGGAGTGCTTTGAGGCCTACGCTGGAAAAGGAAATGTCTTCACGTAGAAACTAGACAAAAGCATTCTCAGAAAGTTCCCTGTGCTTTGTGCATTCAACTCACAGAGCTGAACATTCCCTTTGATAGAGCAGTTTTGAAACACTCTTTTTGTAGAATCTGCAAGTGGATATTTGGAGCGCTTTGAGGTCTATGCTGCCAAAGGAAATATCATTGCACCAAAAGTAGACGGAAGCGTTCTCAGAAACTTCTTTGTGATGAGTGCATTCAACTCGCAGGGTTGAACCTTCCTGTCGATAGAGCAGTTTTGAAACACTGTTTTTGTAGAATCCGCAAGTGGGCATTTGGAGCTTTTTGAGGCTTATGCTGGAAAAGGAAATATCTTCATCTACAAACTAGACAGAAGCATTCTCAGAAACTTCTTTGTCATGTGGGGATTGAACTCACAGAGTTGAACACTCCTTTTCATAGAGCAGTTTTGCAACACTCTTTTTGTGGAAAGTGCAAGTGGCTATTTGGTGCGATGGCGGCATCTAGTGGATAAGGAAATACATTCAGATGAAAACAAGATACAACCATTCTCAGAAACTTCTTTGGGATGACTGCATTCTACTCACAGAGTTGAACCTTCCTTTTGATAGAACACTCTTGAAACACTCTTTTTGTGGAATCTGCAAGTGGCTGTTTGGAGCGCTTTGAGGCCTATGCTGGAAAAGGAAATATCTTCACATAAAACCTAGACAGAAGTATTCCCAGAAAGTTTTTCCGATGTGCGCATTCAACTCACCGAGTTGAACCTTCCTTTAGATAGAGCAGTTTTGAAACACTCTTTTTGTAGTATCTGCGAGTGGATATTTGGAGTGCTTTGAGTGCTACACTGCAAAAGCAAATATCTTCACTTAGAATCTAGACAGAAGAATTCTCAGAGACTTCCCTGTGCTTTGTGCATTCAACTCACAGAGTTGAACCTTCCTTTCGATGGAACAGTTTGGAAACACTCTCGTGGTAGAATCTGCAAGTCGATATTTGGAACGTTTGGAGGCCTATCCTGGGAAAGGAAATATCTTCCCATCAAAACTAGATAGAAGCATTCTCAGAAACTTCTTTGTGATGTGCGCATTCAAGTCACAGAGTTGAAGCTTCCTTTTGATATAGCAGTTTTGAACCACTCTTTTAGTAGAATCTGCAAGTGGATGTTTGGAGAGCTAAGAGGCCAACACTGGAAAAGGAAATATCTTCACGTAAAAACTAGACGGAAGCATTCTCAGAAACTTCAATGGGCTTTACGCGTTCAACTCACAGAGTGCAATGTTCCTTTTGATAGCACAGTTCTAAAACACTGTTTTTGTAGAATTGGCTAGAGGATGTTTGGAGCGATGTGAGGCCTTTGCTGGGAAAGGAAATAACTTCACATAAAACCTAGACAGAAGCATTCTCAGAAACTCCTTTGTGATGTGTGCATTCAAATCACAGACTTGAACCTTCGTTTTGAAAGAGCAGTTTTGAAACACTCTTTTTGTAGAATCTGCAAGTGGATATTTGGAGCGCTTTGAGGCCTATGCTGGAAAATGAAATATCTTCACCTAAAAACTAGACGGAAGCATTCTCAGAAACTCCTTTGTGATGAGTGCATTCGACTCACAGAGTTGAAGCTTCCTTTTGATAGAGCAGTTTTGAAACACTCTTTCAGCAGCATCTGAAAGTGGATATTTGGAGCCCTTTGAGGCCAACGCTGGAAAACGAAATATCATCCCATAAACACTCGACAGAAGCATTCTCTGAAACTTCTTTGTGATGAGTGCATTCAACTCACAGACTCGACCGTTTCTTTTGATAGAACAGTTTTGAAACACTCCTTTTGTAGAATCTGCAAGTGTTTATTTGGAGCGCTTTGAGGCCTATGTTGGAAAAGGACATATCTTCACATCAAAAGTAGACAGACGCATTCTCCGAAACTTCTTTGTGATGAGTGCATTGAACTCCCAGAGTTGAACCTACCTATTGATAGAGAAGTTTTGCAACACCCTTTTTGTAGAATCTGCAAGTGAATATTTGGCGCGATTTGAGGCCTAGGCTGGAAATGGAAATATCTTCACATGAAAACTAGACAGATGAATTCTCAGAAACGTCTTTGTGATGAGTGCATTCAACTCACAGACTGGAAGCTTCCTTTTGAAAGAGCAGTTTCGAAACACTCTTTTTGTAGAATCTGCAAGTGGATATTTGGAGCGCTTTGAGGGCTATGCTGGAAAAGTTAATATCTTCACCTGAAAACTAGACAGAAACATACTCAGAAACTTCTCTGTGATGTGTGCATTGAACTCACAGAGTTGAACCTTTCTTTTGATACGGAAGTTTCGAAACAATCTTTTCGTAGAATCTTCAAGTGGATGTATGGAGTGCTTTGAGGCCTACGCTGGAAAAGGAAATGTCTTCACGTAGAAACTAGACAAAAGCATTCTCAGAAAGTTCCCTGTGCTTTGTGCATTCAACTCACAGAGTTGAACATTCCCTTTGATAGAGCAGTTTTGAAACACTCTTTTTGTAGAATCTGCAAGTGGATATTTGGAGCGCTTTGAGGCCTGTGCTGCCAAAGGAAATATCATTGCACCAAAAGTAGACGGAAGCGTTCTCAGAAACTTCTTTGTGATGAGTGCATTCAACTCGCAGGGTTGAACCTTCCTGTCGATAGGCCAGTTTTGAAACACTGTTTTTGTAGAATCCGCAAGTGGGCATTTGGAGCTTTTTGAGGCTTATGCTGGAAAAGGAAATATCTTCATCTACAAACTAGACAGAAGCATTCTCAGAAACTTCTTTGTCATGTGGGGATTGAACTCACAGAGTTGAACACTCCTTTTCATAGAGCAGTTTTGCAACACTCTTTTTGTGGAAAGTGCAAGTGGATATTTGGTGCGATGGCGGCATCTAGTGGATAAGGAAATACATTCAGATGAAAACAAGATACAACCATTCTCAGAAACTTCTTTGGGGTGACTGCATTCTACTCACAGAGTTGAACTTTCCTTTTGATAGAACACTTTTGAAACACTCTTTTTGTGGAATCTGCAAGTGGCTGTTTGGAGCGCTTTGAGGCCTACGCTGGAAAAGGAAATATCTTCACATAAAACCTAGACAGAAGTATTCCCAGAAAGTTTTTCCGATGTGCGCATTCAACTCACCGAGTTGAACCTTCCTTTAGATAGAGCAGTTTTGAAACACTCTTTTTGTAGTATCTGCGAGTGGATATTTGGAGTGCTTTGAGTGCTACACTGCAAAAGCAAATATCTTCACTTAGAATCTAGACAGAAGAATTCTCAGAGACTTCCCTGTGCTTTGTGCATTCAACTCACAGAGTTGAACCTTCCTTTCGATGGAACAGTTTGGAAACACTCTCGTGGTAGAATCTGCAAGTCGATATTTGGAACGTTTGGAGGCCTGTCCTGGGAAAGGAAATATCTTCCCATCAAAACTAGATAGAAGCATTCTCAGAAACATCTTTGTGATGTGCGCATTCAAGTCACAGAGTTGAAGCTTCCTTTTGATATAGCAGTTTTGAACCACTCTTTTAGTAGAATCTGCAAGTGGATGTTTGGAGAGCTAAGAGGTCAACACTGGAAAAGGAAATATCTTCACGTAAAAACTAGACGGAAGCCTTCTCAGAAACTTCAATGGGCTTTATGCGTTCAACTCACAGAGTGCAATGTTCCTTTTGATAGCGCAGTTTCAAAACACTGTTTTTGTAGAATTTGCTAGAGGATGTTTGGAGCGATGTGAGGCCTTTGCTGGGAAAGGAAATATCTTCACATGAAACCTAGACAGAAGCATTCTCAGAAACTTCTTTGTGATGAGTGCACTCTACTCACAGTGTTGCAGCTTGCTTTTGATAGAGCAGTTTTGAAACACTCTTTTGGTAGAATCTGCAAGTGGATACTTGGAGCGCTTTGAGGCCTATGCTGGAAAAGGAAATGTCTTCACATAAAAACTAGACAGAAGCATTCCAGGAAACTTCTGTATGATAAGTGCATTCAACTCACAGACTTGAACGTTCTTTTTGATAGAACTCTTTTGAAACACTCCTTTTGTAGAATTTGCAAGTGTTTATTGGGAGCGCTTTGAGGCCTCAGCTGGAAAAGGAAATATCTTCACGTAAGAACTAGACAGAAGCATTCTCAGAAACTTCTTTCTGATGAGTGCATTCAACACACAGACTTGAACCTTGCTTTTGAAAGAGCAGCTTTGAAACACTCTTTTCGTAGAATCTGCAAGTGGATATTTGGAGCGCTTTGAGGCCTCTGCTGGGAAATGAAATCTCTTCACCTAAAAACTAGACAGATGCATTCTGAGAAAGTTCTGTGTGATGAGTGCATTCAACTCACAGACTTGAACGTTCCCTTTGATAGAACAGTTTTGAAACACTCCTTTTGTAGAATCTGCAAGTGTTTATTCGGAGCACCTTGAGGCCTATGCTGGAAAAGGAAATATCTTCACATAAAAACTGAACAGAAGCATTCTGAGAAACTTCTTTGTGTTGAGTGCATTCAACTCACAGACTTGAACTTACCTACAGAAAGAGCAGTTTTGAAACACTCTTTTGGTAAAATCTGCAAGTGGTTATTTGGAGCACTTCGAGGCCTGTGCTGGGATATGGAATATCTTCACCTAAAAACTACAGAGAAGCATTCTTAGAAAGTTCTTCATGATGCATTCATTTAACTCACAGAGTGGAACCTTCCTTTTGATAGAACAGATTTGAAACACTCTTTTTGTAGAATCTGCAAGAAGATATTTGGAGTGTTTTGAGGCCTATGCTGGAAATGGAAATATCGTCACATAAAAACTAGACAGAAGCATTCTCAGAAACTTCTGTGTGATGAGTTCACTCAACTCACAGTGTTGAACCTACCAATTGATAGAGAAGTTTGGAAACACTCTTTTTGTTGAATCTGCAAGGGGATATTTGGAGCCGTTTGAGGCCTATGCTGGAAAAGGAAATATCTTCACATAAAAACTGAACAGAAGCATTCTAAGAAACTTCTTTGTGTTGAGTGCATTCAACTCACAGACTTGAACTTACCTATAGAAAGAGCAGTTTTGAAACACTCCTTTTGTAGAATCTGCAAGTGTTTATTTGGAGCACTTTGAGGCCTATGTTGGAAAAGGAAAGATCTTCATATAGAAACTAGACGGAAGCATTCTCAGAAACTTCTTTGTGATGAGTGCATTCAACTCACAGAATTGAAGCTTCCTTTCGAAAGAGCAGTTTGGAAACACTCTTCTTATAGAATCTGCAAGTTGATACTTGGAGCGCTTTGTGGCCTATGCTGGGAAATGAAATCTCTTCACCTAAAAACTAGACGGAAGCATTCTGAGAATCTTCTTTGTGATGAGTGCATTCAACTCACAGACTTCAACGTTCCTTTTGATAGAACAGTTTTGAAACACTCCTTTTGTAGAATCTGCAAGTGTTCATTCGGAACACCTTGAGGCCTATGTTGGAAAAGGAAATATCTTCACATAAAAACTAGAGAGAAGGATTCTCAGAAACTTCTTTGTGATGAGTTCATTCAACTCACAGAGTTGAACCTACCAATTGATAGGGAAGTTTGGAAACACTCTTTTTGTAGAATCTGCAAGGGGATATTTGGAGCCGTTTGAGGCCTATGCTGGAAAAGGAAATATCTTCACATAAAAACTGAACAGAAGCATTCTCAGAAACTTCTTTGTGTTGAGTGCATTCAACTCACAGACTTGAACTTACCTATAGAAAGAGCAGTTTTGAAACACTCTTTTGGTAAAATCTGCAAGTGGTTATTTGGAGCACTTCGAGGCCTGTGCTGGGATATGGAATATCCTCACCTAAAAACTACAGAGAAGCATTCTCAGAAAGTTCTTCAGGATGCATTCATTCAACTCACAGAGTTGAACCTTCCTTTTGATAGAAGAGTTTTGAAACTCTCTTTTTGTAGAATCTGCAAGAGGATATTTGGAGCGTTTTGAGGCCTATGCTGGAAAAGGAAATATCTTCACATAAAAACTAGACAGAAGCATTCTCAGAAACTTCTGTGTGATGAGTGCATTCAACTCACAGACTTGAACGTTCCTCTCGAAAGAGCAGTTTTGAAACACTCCTTTTGTAGAATCTGCAAGTGTTTATTTGGAGCGCTTTGAGGCCTATGTTGGAAAAGGAAATATCTTCACATAAAAACTAGACAGAAGCATTCTCAGAAACTTCTTTGTGATGAGTGCACTCTACTCACAGTGTTGCAGCTTGCTTTTGATAGAGCAGTTTTGAAACACTCTTTTGGTAGAATCTGCAAGTGGATACTTGGAGCGCTTTGAGGCCTATGCTGGAAAAGGAAATGTCTTCACGTAAAAACTAGACAGAAGCATTCCAGGAAACTTCTGTCTGATAAGTGCATTCAACTCACAGACTTGAACGTTCCTTTTGATAGAACTCTTTTGAAACACTCCTTTTGTAGAATTTGCAAGTGTTTATTGGGAGCGCTTTGAGGCCTCAGCTGGAAAAGGAAATATCTTCACGTAAGAACTAGACAGAAGCATTCTCAGAAACTTCTTTCTGATGAGTGCATTCAACACACAGACTTGAACCTTGCTTTTGAAAGAGCAGCTTTGAAACACTCTTTTCGTAGGATCTGCAAGTGGATATTTGGAGCGCTTTGAGGCCTATGCTGGGAAATGAAATCTCTTCACCTAAAAACTAGACAGAAGCATTCTGAGAAACTTCTGTGTGATGAGTGCATTCAACTCACAGACTTGAACGTTCCCTTTGATAGAACAGTTTTGAAACACTCCTTTTGTAGAATCTGAAAGTGTTTATTCAGAGCACCTTGAGGCCTCTGCTGGAAAAGGAAATATCTTCACATAAAAACTGAACAGAAGCATTCTGAGAAACTTCTTTGTGTTGAGTGCATTCAACTCACAGACTTGAACTTACCTACAGAAAGAGCAGTTTTGAAACACTCTTTTGGTAAGATCTGCAAGTGGTTATTTGGAGCACTTCGAGGCCTGTGCTGGGATATGGAATATCTTCACCTAAAAACTACAGAGAAGCATTCTTAGAAAGTTCTTCATGATGCATTCATTTAACTCACAGAGTGGAACCTTCCTTTTGATAGAACAGATTTGAAACACTCTTTTTGTAGAATCTGCAAGAGGATATTTGGAGTGTTTTGAGGCCTATGCTGGAAATGGAAATATCGTCACATAAAAACTAGACAGAAGCATTCTCAGAAACTTCTGTGTGATGAGTGCATTCAACTCACAGACCTGAACGTTCCTCTCAAAAGAGCAGTTTTGAAACACTCCTTTTGTAGAATCTGCAAGTGTTTATTTGGAGCTCTTTGAGGCCTATGTTGGAAAAAGAAATATCTTCACATAAAAACTGGACAGAAGCATTCTCAGAAACTACTTTGTGATGAGTGCATTCTACTCACAGTGTTGAAGCTTGCTTTTGATAGAGCAGTTTTGAAACACTCTTTTGGTAGAATCTGCAAGTGGATATTTGGAGCGCTTTGAGGCCTATGCTGGAAAAGGAAATGTCTTCACATAAAAACTAGACAGAAGCATTCCAGGAAACTTCTGTATGATAAGTGCATTCAACTCACAGACTTGAACGTTCCTTTTGATAGAACTCTTTTGAAACACTCCTTTTGTAGAATTTGCAAGTGTTTATTTGGAGCGCTTTGAGGCCTCAGCTGGAAAAGGAAATATCTTCACGTAAGAACTAGACAGAAGCATTCTCAGAAACTTCTTTCCGATGAGTGCATTCAACACACAGACTTGAACCTTGCTTTTGAAAGAGCAGCTTTGAAACACTCTTTTCGTAGAATCTGCAAGTGGATATTTGGAGCGCTTTGAGGCCTATGCTGGGAAATGAAATCTCTTCACCTAAAAACTAGACAGAAGCATTCTGAGAAACTTCTGTGTGATGAGTGCATTCCACTCACAGACTTGAACGTTCCATTTGATAGAACAGTTTTGAAACACTCCTTTTGAAGAATCTGCAAGTGTTTATTCGGAGCACCTTGAGGCCTATGCTGGAATAGGAAATATCTTCACATAAAAACTGAACAGAAGCATTCTGAGAAACTTCTTTGTGTTGAGTGCATTCAACTCACAGACTTGAACTTACCCACAGAAAGAGCAGTTTTGAAACACTCTTTCGGTAAAATCTGCAAGTGGTTATTTGGAGCACTTCGAGGCCTGTGCTGGGATATGGAATATCTTCACCTAAAAACTACAGAGAAGCATTCCTAGAAAGTTCTTCATGATGCATTCATTTAACTCACAGAGTGGAACCTTCCTTTTGATAGAACAGATTTGAAACACTCTTTTTGTAGAATCTGCAAGAGGATATTTGGAGTGTTTTGAGGCCAATGCTGGAAATGGAAATATCGTCACATAAAAACTAGACAGAAGCATTCTCAGAAACTTCTGTGTGATGAGTGCATTCAACTCACAGACTTGAACGTTCCTCTCAAAAGAGTAGTTTTGAAACACTCCTTTTGTAGAATCTGCAAGTGTTTATTTGGAGCGCTTTGAGGCCTATGTTGGGAAAAGAAATATCTTCACATAAAAACTGGACAGAAGCATTCTCAGAAACTTCTTTGTGATGAGTGCATTCTACTCACAGTGTTGAAGCTTGCTTTTGATAGAGCAGTTTTGAAACACTCTTTTGGTAGAATCTGCAAGTGGATATTTGGAGCGCTTTGAGGCCTATGCTGGAAAAGGAAATGTCTTCACATAAAAACTAGACAGAAGCATTCCAGGAAACTTCTGTATGATAAGTGCATTCAACTCACAGACTTGAACGTTCCTTTTGATAGAACTCTTTTGAAACACTCCTTTTGTAGAATTTGCAAGTGTTTATTGGGAGCGCTTTGAGGCCTCAGCTGGAAAAGGAAATATCTTCACGTAAGAACTAGACAGAAGCATTCTCAGAAACTTCTTTCCGATGAGTGCATTCAACACACAGACTTGAACCTTGCTTTTGAAAGAGCAGCTTTGAAACACTCTTTTCGTAGAATCTGCAAGTGGATATTTGTAGCGCTTTGAGGGCTATGCTGGGAAATGAAATCTCTTCACCTAAAAACTAGACAGAAGCATTCTGAGAAACTTCTGTGTGATGAGTGCATTCAACTCACAGACTTGAACGTTCCCTTTGATAGAACAGTTTTGAAACACTCCTTTTGTAGAATCTGCAAGTGTTTATTCGGAGCACCTTGAGGCCTATGTTGGAAAAGGAAATATCTTCACATAAAAACTAGAGAGAAGGATTCTCAGAAACTTCTTTGTGATGAGTTCATTCAACTCACAGTGTTGAACCTACCAATTGATAGAGAAGTTTGGAAACACTCTTTTTGTAGAATCTGCAAGGGGATATTTGGAGCCGTTGGAGGCCTATGCTGGAAAAGGAAATATCTTCACATAAAAACTGAACAGAAGCATTCTCAGAAACTTCTTTTTGTTGAGTGCATTCAACTCGCAGACTTGAACTTACCTATAGAAAGAGCAGTTTTGAAACACTCCTTTTGTAGAATCTGCAAGTGTTTATTTGGAGCACTTTGAGGCCTATGTTGGAAAAGGAAAGATCTTCATATAGAAACTAGACGGAAGCATTCTCAGAAACTTCTTTGTGATGAGTGCATTCAACTCACAGAATTGAAGCTTCCTTTCGAAAGAGCAGTTTGGAAACACTCTTCTTATAGAATCTGCAAGTGGATATTTGGAGCGCTTTGAGGCCTATGCTGGAAAAGGAAATGTCTTCACATAAAAACTAGACAGAAGCATTCCAGGAAACTTCTGTATGATAAGTGCATTCAACTCACAGACTTGAACGTTCCTTTTGATAGAACTCTTTTGAAACACTCCTTTTGTAGAATTTGCAAGTGTTTATTGGGAGCGCTTTGAGGCCTCAGCTGGAAAAGGAAATATCTTCACGTAAGAACTAGACAGAAGCATTCTCAGAAACTTCTTTCTGATGAGTGCATTCAACACACAGACTTGAACCTTGCTTTTGAAAGAGCAGCTTTGAAACACTCTTTTCGTAGAATCTGCAAGTGGATATTTGGAGCGCTTTGAGGCCTATGCTGGGAAATGAAATCTCTTCACCTAAAAACTAGACAGAAGCATTCTGAGAAACTTCTGTGTGATGAGTGCATTCAACTCACAGACTTGAACGTTCCCTTTGATAGAACAGTTTTGAAACACTCCTTTTGTAGAATCTGCAAGTGTTTATTCGGAGCACCTTGAGGCCTATGCTGGAAAAGGAAATATCTTCACATAAAAACTGAACAGAAGCATTCTGAGAAACTTCTTTGTGTTGAGTGCATTCAACTCACAGACTTTTACTTACCTACAGAAAGAGCAGTTTTGAAACACTCTTTTGGTAAAATCTGCAAGTGGTTATTTGGAGCACTTCGAGGCCTGTGCTGGGATATGGAATATCTTCACCTAAAAACTACAGAGAAGCATTCTTAGAAAGTTCTTCATGATGCATTCATTTAACTCACAGAGTGGAACCTTCCTTTTGATAGAACAGATTTGAAACACTCTTTTTGTAGAATCTGCAAGAAGATATTTGGAGTGTTTTGAGGCCTATGCTGGAAATGGAAATATCTTCACATAAAAACTAGACAGAAGCATTCTCAGAAACTTCTGTGTGATGAGTGCATTCAACTCACAGACTTGAACGTTCCTCTCAAAAGAGCAGTTTTGAAACACTCCTTTTGTAGAATCTGCAAGTGTTTATTTGGAGCTCTTTGAGGCCTATGTTGGAAAAAGAAATATCTTCACATAAAAACTGGACAGAAGCATTCTCAGAAACTTCTTTGTGATGAGTGCATTCTACTCACAGTGTTGAAGCTTGCTTTTGATAGAGCAGTTTTGAAACACTCTTTTGGTAGAATCTGCAAGTGGATATTTGGAGCGCTTTGAGGCCTATGCTGGAAAAGGAAATGTCTTCACAGAAAAACTAGACAGAAGCATTCCAGGAAACTTCTGTATGATAAGTGCATTCAACTCACAGACTTGAACGTTCCTTTTGATAGAACTCTTTTGAAACACTCCTTTTGTAGAATTTGCAAGTGTTTATTTGGAGCGCTTTGAGGCCTCAGCTGGAAAAGGAAATATCTTCACGTAAGAACTAGACAGAAGCATTCTCAGAAACTTCTTTCCGATGAGTGCATTCAACACACAGACTTGAACCTTGCTTTTGAAAGAGCAGCTTTGAAACACTCTTTTCGTAGAATCTGCAAGTGGATATTTGGAGCGCTTTGAGGCCTATGCTGGGAAATGAAATCTCTTCACCTAAAAACTAGACAGAAGCATTCTGAGAAACTTCTGTGTGATGAGTGCATTCAACTCACAGACTTGAACGTTCCCTTTGATAGAACAGTTTTGAAACACTCCTTTTGTAGAATCTGCAAGTGTTTATTCGGAGCACCTTGAGGCCTATGTTGGAAAAGGAAATATCTTCACATAAAAACTAGAGAGAAGGATTCTCAGAAACTTCTTTGTGATGAGTTCATTCAACTCACAGTGTTGAACCTACCAATTGATAGAGAAGTTTGGAAACACTCTTTTTGTAGAATCTGCAAGGGGATATTTGGAGCCGTTTGAGGCCTATGCTGGAAAAGGAAATATCTTCACATAAAAACTGAACAGAAGCATTCTCAGAAACTTCTTTGTGTTGAGTGCATTCAACTCGCAGACTTGAACTTACCTATAGAAAGAGCAGTTTTGAAACACTCCTTTTGTAGAATCTGCAAGTGTTTATTTGGAGCACTTTGAGGCCTATGTTGGAAAAGGAATGATCTTCATATAGAAACTAGACGGAAGCATTCTCAGAAACTTCTTTGTGATGAGTGCATTCAACTCACAGAATTGAAGCTTCCTTTTGAAAGAGCAGTTTGGAAACACTCTTCTTATAGAATCTGCAAGTGGATATTTGGAGCGCTTTGTGGCCTATGCTGGGAAATGAAATCCCTTCACCTAAAAACTAGACGGAAGCATTCTGAGAACCTTCTTTGTGATGAGTGCATTCAACTCACAGACTTAAACGTTCCTTTTGATAGAACAGTTTTGAAACACTCCTTTTGTAGAATCTGCAAGTGTTTATTCGGAGCACCTTGTGGCCTATGTTGGAAAAGGAAATATCTTCACATAAAAACTAGAGAGTAGGATTCTCAGAAACTTCTTTGTGATGAGTTCATTCAACTCACAGAGTTGAACCTACCAATTGATAGAGAAGTTTGGAAACACTCTTTTTGTAGAATCTGCAAGTGGATATTTGGAGCCGTTTGAGGCCTATGCTGGAGAAGGAAATATCTTCACATAAAAACTGAACAGAAGCATTCTGAGAAACTTCTTTGTGTTGAGTGCATTCAACTCACAGACTTGAACTTACCTATAGAAAGAGCAGTTTTGAAACACTCTTTTGGGAAAATCTGCAAGTGGTTATTTGGAGCACTTCGAGGCCTGTGCTGGGATATGGAATACCTTCACCTAAAAACTACAGAGAAGCATTCTCAGAAAGTTCTTCAGGATGCATTCATTCAACTCACAGAGTTGAACCTTCCTTTTGATAGAAGAGTTTTGAAACACTCTTTTTGTAGAATCTGCAAGAGGATATTTGGAGCCTTTTGAGGCCTATGCTGGAAAAGGAAATATCTTCACATAAAAACTAGACAGAAGCATTCTCATAAACTTCTGTGTGATGAGTGCATTCAACTCACAGACTTGAACGTTCCTCTCGAAAGAGCAGTTTTGAAACACTCCTTTTGTAGAATCTGCAAGTGTTTATTTGGAGCGCTTTGAGGCCTATGTTGGAAAAGGAAATATCTTCACATAAAAACTAGACAGAAGCATTCTCAGAAACATCTTTCGATGAGTGCACTCTACTCACAGTGTTGAAGCTTGCTTTTGATAGAGCAGTTTTGAAACACTCTTTTGGTAGAATCTGCAAGTGGATACTTGGAGCGCTTTGAGGCCTATGCTGGAAAAGGAAATGTCTTCACATAAAAACTAGACAGAAGCATTCCAGGAAACTTCTGTATGATAAGTGCATTCAACTCACAGACTTGAACGCTCCTTTTGATAGAACTCTTTTGAAACACTCCTTTTGTAGAATTTGCAAGTGTTTATTGGGAGCGCTTTGAGGCCTCAGCTGGAAAAGGAAATATCTTCACGTAAGAACTAGACAGAAGCATTCTCAGAAACTTCTTTCTGATGAGTGCATTCAACACACAGACTTGAACCTTGCTTTTGAAAGAGCAGCTTTGAAACACTCTTTTCGTAGAATCTGCAAGTGGATATTTGGAGCGCTTTGAAGCCTATGCTGGGAAACGAAATCTCTTCACCTAAAAACTAGACAGAAGCATTCTGAGAAACTTCTGCGTGATGAGTGCATTCAACTCACAGACTTGAACGTTCCCTTTGATAGAACAGTTTTGAAACACTCCTTTTGTAGAATCTGCAAGTGTTTATTCAGAGCACCTTGAGGCCTCTGCTGGAAAAGGAAATATCTTCACATAAAAACTGAACAGAAGCATTCTCAGAAACTTCTTTGTGTTGAGTGCATTCAACTCACAGACTTGAACTTACCTACAGAAAGAGCAGTTTTGAAACACTCTTTTGGTAAAATCTGCAAGTGGTTATTTGGAGCACTTCGAGGCCTGTGCTGGGATATGGAATATCCTCACCTAAAAACTACAGAGAAGCATTCTCAGAAAGTTCTTCAGGATGCATTCATTCAACTCACAGAGTTGAACCTTCCTTTTGATAGAAGAGTTTTGAAACACTCTTTTTGTAGAATCTGCAAGAGGATATTTGGAGCGTTTTGAGGCCTATGCTGGAAAAGGAAATATCTTCACATAAAAACTAGACAGAAGCATTCTCAGAAACTTCTGTGTGATGAGTGCATTCAACTCACAGACTTGAACGTTCCTCTCAAAAGAGCAGTTTTGAAACACTCCTTTTGTAGAATCTGCAAGTGTTTATTTGGAGCGCTTTGAGGCCTATGTTGGAAAAAGAAATATCTTCACATAAAAACTGGACAGAAGCATTCTCAGAAACTTCTTTGTGATGAGTGCATTCTACTCACAGTGTTGAAGCTTGCTTTTGATAGAGCAGTTTTGAAACACTCTTTTGGTAGAATCTGCAAGTGGATATTTGGAGCGCTTTGAGGCCTATGCTGGAAAAGGAAATGTCTTCACATAAAAACTAGACAGAAGCATTCCAGGAAACTTCTGTATGATAAGTGCATTCAACTCACAGACTTGAACGTTCCTTTTGATAGAACTCTTTTGAAACACTCCTTTTGTAGAATTTGCAAGTGTTTATTGGGAGCGCTTTGAGGCCTCAGCTGGAAAAGGAAATATCTTCACGTAAGAAGTAGACAGAAGCATTCTCAGAAACTTCTTTCCGATGAGTGCATTCAACACACAGACTTGAAACTTGCTTTTGAAAGAGCAGCTTTGAAACACTCTTTTCGTAGAATCTGCAAGTGGATATTTGGAGCGCTTTGAGGCCTATGCTGGGAAATGAAATCTCTTCACCTAAAAACTAGACAGAAGCATTCTGAGAAACTTCTGAGTGATGAGTGCATTCAACTCACAGACTTGAACGTTCCCTTTGATAGAACAGTTTTGAAACACTCCTTTTGTAGAATCTGCAAGTGTTTATTCGGAGCACCTTGAGGCCTATGTTGGAAAAGGAAATATCTTCACATAAAAACTAGAGAGAAGGATTCTCAGAAACTTCTTTGTGATGAGTTCATTCAACTCACAGTGTTGAACCTACCAATTGATAGAGTAGTTTGGAAACACTCTTTTTGTAGAATCTGCAAGGGGATATTTGGAGCCGTTTGAGGCCTATGCTGGAAAAGGAAATATCTTCACATAAAAACTGAACAGAAGCATTCTCAGAAACTTCTTTGTGTTGAGTGCATTCAACTCGCAGACATGAACTTACCTATAGAAAGAGCAGTTTTGAAACACTCCTTTTGTAGAATCTGCAAGTGTTTATTTGGAGCACTTTGAGGCCTATGTTGGAAAAGGAAAGATCTTCATATAGAAACTAGACGGAAGCATTCTCAGAAACTTCTTTGTGATGAGTGCATTCAACTCACAGAATTGAAGCTTCCTTTCGAAAGAGCAGTTTGGAAACACTCTTCTTATAGAATCTGCAAGTGGATATTTGGAGCGCTTTGTGGCCTATGCTGGGAAATGAAATCCCTTCACCTAAAAACTAGACGGAAGCATTCTGAGAATCTTCTTTGTGATGAGTGCATTCAACTCACAGACTTGAACGTTCCTCTTGAAAGAGCAGTTTTGAAACACTCCTTTTGTAGAATCTGCAAGTGTTTATTTGGAGCGCTTTGAGGCCTATGTTGGAAAAGGAAATATCTTCACATAAAAACTAGACAGAAGCATTCTCAGAAACTTCTTTGTGATGAGTGCACTCTACTCACAGTGTTGCAGCTTGCTTTTGATAGAGCAGTTTTGAAACACTCTTTTGGTAGAATCTGCAAGTGGATACTTGGAGCGCTTTGAGGCCTATGCTGGAAAAGGAAATGTCTTCACATAAAAACTAGACAGAAGCATTCCAGGAAACTTCTGTATGATAAGTGCATTCAACTCACAGACTTGAACGTTCCTTTTGATAGAACTCTTTTGAAACACTCCTTTTGTAGAATTTGCAAGTGTTTATTGGGAGCGCTTTGAGGCCTCAGCTGGAAAAGGAAATATCTTCACGTAAGAACTAGACAGAAGCATTCTCAGAAACTTCTTTCTGATGAGTGCATTCAACACACAGACTTGAACCTTGCTTTTGAAAGAGCAGCTTTGAAACACTCTTTTCGTAGAATCTGCAAGTGGATATTTGGAGCGCTTTGAGGCCTATGCTGGGAAATGAAATCTCTTCACCTAAAAACTAGACAGAAGCATTCTGAGAAACTTCTGTGTGATGAGTGCATTCAACTCACAGACTTGAACGTTCCCTTTGATAGAACAGTTTTGAAACACTCCTTTTGTAGAATCTGCAAGTGTTTATTCGGAGCACCTTGAGGCCTATGCTGGAAAAGGAAATATCTTCACATAAAAACTGAACAGAAGCATTCTGAGAAACTTCTTTGTGTTGAGTGCATTCAACTCACAGACTTGAACTTACCTACAGAAAGAGCAGTTTTGAAACACTCTTTTGGTAAAATCTGCAAGTGGTTATTTGGAGCACTTCGAGGCCTGTGCTGGGATATGGAATATCTTCACCTAAAAACTACAGAGAAGCATTCTTAGAAAGTTCTTCATGATGCATTCATTTAACTCACAGAGTGGAACCTTCCTTTTGATAGAACAGATTTGAAACACTCTTTTTGTAGAATCTGCAAGAGGATATTTGGAGTGTTTTGAGGCCTATGCTGGAAATGGAAATATCGTCACATAAAAACTAGACAGAAGCATTCTCAGAAACTTCTGTGTGATGAGTGCATTCAACTCACAGACTTGAACGTTCCTCTCAAAAGAGCAGTTTTGAAACACTCCTTTTGTAGAATCTGCAAGTGTTTATTTGGATCTCTTTGAGGCCTATGTTGGAAAAAGAAATATCTTCACATAAAAACTGGACAGAAGCATTCTCAGAAACTTCTTTGTGATGAGTGCATTCTACTCACAGTGTTGAAGCTTGCTTTTGATAGAGCAGTTTTGAAACACTCTTTTGGTAGAATCTGCAAGTGGATATTTGGAGCGCTTTGAGGCCTATGCTGGAAAAGGAAATGTCTTCACATAAAAACTAGACAGAAGCATTCCAGGAAACTTCTGTATGATAAGTGCATTCAACTCACAGACTTGAACGTTCCTTTTGATAGAACTCTTTTGAAACACTCCTTTTGTAGAATTTGCAAGTGTTTATTTGGAGCGCTTTGAGGCCTCAGCTGGAAAAGGAAATATCTTCACGTAAGAAGTAGACAGAAGCATTCTCAGAAACTTCTTTCCGATGAGTGCATTCAACACACAGACTTGAAACTTGCTTTTGAAAGAGCAGCTTTGAAACACTCTTTTCGTAGAATCTGCAAGTGGATATTTGGAGCGCTTTGAGGCCTATGCTGGGAAATGAAATCTCTTCACCTAAAAACTAGACAGAAGCATTCTGAGAAACTTCTGAGTGATGAGTGCATTCAACTCACAGACTTGAACGTTCCCTTTGATAGAACAGTTTTGAAACACTCCTTTTGTAGAATCTGCAAGTGTTTATTCGGAGCACCTTGAGGCCTATGTTGGAAAAGGAAATATCTTCACATAAAAACTAGAGAGAAGGATTCTCAGAAACTTCTTTGTGATGAGTTCATTCAACTCACAGTGTTGAACCTACCAATTGATAGAGTAGTTTGGAAACACTCTTTTTGTAGAATCTGCAAGGGGATATTTGGAGCCGTTTGAGGCCTATGCTGGAAAAGGAAATATCTTCACATAAAAACTGAACAGAAGCATTCTCAGAAACTTCTTTGTGTTGAGTGCATTCAACTCGCAGACATGAACTTACCTATAGAAAGAGCAGTTTTGAAACACTCCTTTTGTAGAATCTGCAAGTGTTTATTTGGAGCACTTTGAGGCCTATGTTGGAAAAGGAAAGATCTTCATATAGAAACTAGACGGAAGCATTCTCAGAAACTTCTTTGTGATGAGTGCATTCAACTCACAGAATTGAAGCTTCCTTTCGAAAGAGCAGTTTGGAAACACTCTTCTTATAGAATCTGCAAGTGGATATTTGGAGCGCTTTGTGGCCTATGCTGGGAAATGAAATCCCTTCACCTAAAAACTAGACGGAAGCATTCTGAGAATCTTCTTTGTGATGAGTGCATTCAACTCACAGACTTCAACGTTCCTTTTGATAGAACAGTTTTGAAACACTCCTTTTGTAGAATCTGCAAGTGTTTATTCGGAGCACCTTGAGGCCTATGTTGGAAAAGGAAATATCTTCACATAAAAACTAGAGAGAAGGATTCTCAGAAACTTCTTTGTGATGAGTTCATTCAACTCACAGAGTTGAACCTACCAATTGATAGAGAAGTTTGGAAACACTCTTTTTGTGGAATCTGCAAGGGGATATTTGGAGCCGTTTGAGGCCTATGCTGGAAAAGGAAATATCTTCACATAAAAACTGAACAGAAGCATTCTCAGAAACTTCTTTGTGTTGAGTGCATTCAACTCACAGACTTGAACTTACCTACAGAAAGAGCAGTTTTGAAACACTCTTTTGGTAAAATCTGCAAGTGGTTATTTGGAGCACTTCGAGGCCTGTGCTGGGATATGGAATATCCTCACCTAAAAACTACAGAGAAGCATTCTCAGAAAGTTCTTCAGGATGCATTCATTCAACTCACAGAGTTGAACCTTCCTTTTGATAGAAGAGTTTTGAAACACTCTTTTTGTAGAATCTGCAAGAGGATATTTGGAGCGTTTGGAGGCCTATGCTGGAAAAGGAAATATCTTCACATAAAAACTAGACAGAAGCATTCTCAGAAACTTCTGTGTGATGAGTGCATTCAACTCACAGACTTGAACGTTCCTCTCGAAAGAGCAGTTTTGAAACACTCCTTTTGTAGAATCTGCAAGTGTTTATTTGGAGCTCTTTGAGGCCTATGTTGGAAAAGGAAATATCTTCACATAAAAACTAGACAGAAGCATTCTCAGAAACTTCTTTGTGATGAGTGCACTCTACTCACAGTGTTGCAGCTTGCTTTTGATAGAGCAGTTTTGAAACACTCTTTTGGTAGAATCTGCAAGTGGATACTTGGAGCGCTTTGAGGCCTATGCTGGAAAAGGAAATGTCTTCACATAAAAACTAGACAGAAGCATTCCAGGAAACTTCTGTATGATAAGTGCATTCAACTCACAGACTTGAACGTTCCTTTTGATAGAACTCTTTTGAAACACTCCTTTTGTAGAATTTGCAAGTGTTTATTGGGAGCGCTTTGAGGCCTCAGCTGGAAAAGGAAATATCTTCACGTAAGAACTAGACAGAAGCATTCTCAGAAACTTCTTTCTGATGAGTGCATTCAACACACAGACTTCAACCTTGCTTTTGAAAGAGCAGCTTTGAAACACTCTTTTCGTAGAATCTGCAAGTGGATATTTGGAGCGCTTTGAGGCCTCTGCTGGGAAATGAAATCTCTTCACCTAAAAACTAGACAGATGCATTCTGAGAAAGTTCTGTGTGATGAGTGCATTCAACTCACAGACTTGAACGTTCCCTTTGATAGAACAGTTTTGAAACACTCCTTTTGTAGAATCTGCAAGTGTTTATTCGGAGCACCTTGAGGCCTATGCTGGAAAAGGAAATATCTTCACATAAAAACTGAACAGAAGCATTCTGAGAAACTTCTTTGTGTTGAGTGCATTCAACTCACAGACTTGAACTTACCTACAGAAAGAGCAGTTTTGAAACACTCTTTTGGTAAAATCTGCAAGTGGTTATTTGGAGCACTTCGAGGCCTGTGCTGGGATATGGAATATCTTCACCTAAAAACTACAGAGAAGCATTCTTAGAAAGTTCTTCATGATGCATTCATTTAACTCACAGAGTGGAACCTTCCTTTTGATAGAACAGATTTGAAACACTCTTTTTGTAGAATCTGCAAGAAGATATTTGGAGTGTTTTGAGGCCTATGCTGGAAATGGAAATATCGTCACATAAAAACTAGACAGAAGCATTCTCAGAAACTTCTGTGTGATGAGTGCATTCAACTCACAGACTTGAACGTTCCTCTCAAAAGAGCAGTTTTGAAACACTCCTTTTGTAGAATCTGCAAGTGTTTATTTGGAGCTCTTTGAGGCCTATGTTGGAAAAAGAAATATCTTCACATAAAAACTGGACAGAAGCATTCTCAGAAACTTCTTTGTGATGAGTGCATTCTACTCACAGTGTTGAAGCTTGCTTTTGATAGAGCAGTTTTGAAACACTCTTTTGGTAGAATCTGCAAGTGGATATTTGGAGCGCTTTGAGGCCTATGCTGGAAAAGGAAATGTCTTCACATAAAAACTAGACAGAAGCATTCCAGGAAACTTCTGTATGATAAGTGCATTCAACTCACAGACTTGAACGTTCCTTTTGATAGAACTCTTTTGAAACACTCCTTTTGTAGAATTTGCAAGTGTTTATTTGGAGCGCTTTGAGGCCTCAGCTGGAAAAGGAAATATCTTCACGTAAGAACTAGACAGAAGCATTCTCAGAAACTTCTTTCCGATGAGTGCATTCAACACACAGACTTGAACCTTGCTTTTGAAAGAGCAGCTTTGAAACACTCTTTTCGTAGAATCTGCAAGTGGATACTTGGAGCGCTTTGAGGCCTATGCTGGGAAATGAAATCTCTTCACCTAAAAACTAGACAGAAGCATTCTGAGAAACTTCTGTGTGATGAGTGCATTCAACTCACAGACTTGAACGTTCCGTTTGATAGAACAGTTTTGAAACACTCCTTTTGTAGAATCTGCAAGTGTTTATTCGGAGCACCTTGAGGCCTATGTTGGAAAAGGAAATATCTTCACATAAAAACTAGAGAGAAGGATTCTCAGAAACTTCTTTGTGATGAGTTCACTCAACTCACAGTGTTGAACCTACCAATTGATAGAGAAGTTTGGAAACACTCTTTTTGTAGAATCTGCAAGGGGATATTTGGAGCCGTTTGAGGCCTATGCTGGAAAAGGAAATATCTTCACATAAAAACTGAACAGAAGCATTCTCAGAAACTTCTTTGTGTTGAGTGCATTCAACTCACAGACTTGAACTTACCTATAGAAAGAGCAGTTTTGAAACACTCCTTTTGTAGAATCTGCAAGTGTTTATTTGGAGCACTTTGAGGCCTATGTTGGAAAAGGAAAGATCTTCATATAGAAACTAGACGGAAGCATTCTCAGAAACTTCTTTGTGATGAGTGCATTCAACTCACAGAATTGAAACTTCCTTTCGAAAGAGCAGTTTGGAAACACTCTTCTTATAGAATCTGCAAGTTGATATTTGGAGCGCTTTGTGGCCTATGCTGGGAAATGAAATCTCTTCACCTAAAAACTAGACGGAAGCATTCTGAGAATCTTCTTTGTGATGAGTGCATTCAACTCACAGACTTCAACGTTCCTTTTGATAGAACAGTTTTGAAACACTCCTTTTGTAGAATCTGCAAGTGTTCATTCGGAACACCTTGAGGCCTATGTTGGAAAAGGAAATATCTTCACATAAAAACTAGAGAGAAGGATTCTCAGAAACTTCTTTGTGATGAGTTCATTCAACTCACAGAGTTGAACCTACCAATTGATAGAGAAGTTTGGAAACACTCTTTTTGTAGAATCTGCAAGGGGATATTTGGAGCCGTTTGAGGCCTATGCTGGAAAAGGAAATATCTTCACATAAAAACTGAACAGAAGCATTCTCAGAAACTTCTTTGTGTTGAGTGCATTCAACTCACAGACTTGAACTTACCTATAGAAAGAGCAGTTTTGAAACACTCTTTTGGTAAAATCTGCAAGTGGTTATTTGGAGCACTTCGAGGCCTGTGCTGGGATATGGAATATCCTCACCTAAAAACTACAGAGAAGCATTCTCAGAAAGTTCTTCAGGATGCATTCATTCAACTCACAGAGTTGAACCTTCCTTTTGATAGAAGAGTTTTGAAACTCTCTTTTTGTAGAATCTGCAAGAGGATATTTGGAGCGTTTTGAGGCCTATGCTGGAAAAGGAAATATCTTCACATAAAAACTAGACAGAAGCATTCTCAGAAACTTCTGTGTGATGAGTGCATTCAACTCACAGACTTGAACGTTCCTCTCGAAAGAGCAGTTTTGAAACACTCCTTTTGTAGAATCTGCAAGTGTTTATTTGGAGCGCTTTGAGGCCTATGTTGGAAAAGGAAATATCTTCACATAAAAACTAGACAGAAGCATTCTCAGAAACTTCTTTGTGATGAGTGCACTCTACTCACAGTGTTGCAGCTTGCTTTTGATAGAGCAGTTTTGAAACACTCTTTTGGTAGAATCTGCAAGTGGATACTTGGAGCGCTTTGAGGCCTATGCTGGAAAAGGAAATGTCTTCACATAAAAACTAGACAGAAGCATTCCAGGAAACTTCTGTATGATAAGTGCATTCAACTCACAGACTTGAACGTTCCTTTTGATAGAACTCTTTTGAAACACTCCTTTTGTAGAATTTGCAAGTGTTTATTGGGAGCGCTTTGAGGCCTCAGCTGGAAAAGGAAATATCTTCACGTAAGAACTAGACAGAAGCATTCTCAGAAACTTCTTTCTGATGAGTGCATTCAACACACAGACTTGAACCTTGCTTTTGAAAGAGCAGCTTTGAAACACTCTTTTCGTAGGATCTGCAAGTGGATATTTGGAGCGCTTTGAGGCCTATGCTGGGAAATGAAATCTCTTCACCTAAAAACTAGACAGAAGCATTCTGAGAAACTTCTGTGTGATGAGTGCATTCAACTCACAGACTTGAACGTTCCCTTTGATAGAACAGTTTTGAAACACTCCTTTTGTAGAATCTGCAAGTGTTTATTCAGAGCACCTTGAGGCCTCTGCTGGAAAAGGAAATATCTTCACATAAAAACTGAACAGAAGCATTCTGAGAAACTTCTTTGTGTTGAGTGCATTCAACTCACAGACTTGAACTTACCTACAGAAAGAGCAGTTTTGAAACACTCTTTTGGTAAAATCTGCAAGTGGTTATTTGGAGCACTTCGAGGCCTGTGCTGGGATATGGAATATCTTCACCTAAAAACTACAGAGAAGCATTCTTAGAAAGTTCTTCATGATGCATTCATTTAACTCACAGAGTGGAACCTTCCTTTTGATAGAACAGATTTGAAACACTCTTTTTGTAGAATCTGCAAGAAGATATTTGGAGTGTTTTGAGGCCTATGCTGGAAATGGAAATATCTTCACATAAAAACTAGACAGAAGCATTCTCAGAAACTTCTGTGTGATGAGTACGTTCAACTCACAGACTTGAACGTTCCTCTCAAAAGAGCAGTTTTGAAACACTCCTTTTGTAGAATCTGCAAGTGTTTATTTGGAGCTCTTTGAGGCCTATGTTGGAAAAAGAAATATCTTCACATAAAAACTGGACAGAAGCATTCTCAGAAACTTCTTTGTGATGAGTGCATTCTACTCACAGTGTTGAAGCTTGCTTTTGATAGAGCAGTTTTGAAACACTCTTTTGGTAGAATCTGCAAGTGGATATTTGGAGCGCTTTGAGGCCTATGCTGGAAAAGGAAATGCCTTCACAGAAAAACTAGACAGAAGCATTCCAGGAAACTTCTGTATGATAAGTGCATTCAACTCACAGACTTGAACGTTCCTTTTGATAGAACTCTTTTGAAACACTCCTTTTGTAGAATTTGCAAGTGTTTATTTGGAGCGCTTTGAGGCCTCAGCTGGAAAAGGAAATATCTTCACGTAAGAACTAGACAGAAGCATTCTCAGAAACTTCTTTCCGATGAGTGCATTCAACACACAGACTTGAACCTTGCTTTTGAAAGAGCAGCTTTGAAACACTCTTTTCGTAGAATCTGCAAGTGGATATTTGGAGCGCTTTGAGGCCTATGCTGGGAAATGAAATCTCTTCACCTAAAAACTAGACAGAAGCATTCTGAGAAACTTCTGTGTGATGAGTGCATTCCACTCACAGACTTGAACGTTCCATTTGATAGAACAGTTTTGAAACACTCCGTTTGTAGAATCTGCAAGTGTTTATTCGGAGCACCTTGAGGCCTATGTTGGAAAAGGAAATATCTTCACATAAAAACTAGAGAGAAGGATTCTCAGAAACTTCTTTGTGATGAGTTCATTCAACTCACAGTGTTGAACCTACCAATTGATAGAGAAGTTTGGAAACACTCTTTTTGTAGAATCTGCAAGGGGATATTTGGAGCCGTTTGAGGCCTATGCTGGAAAAGGAATTATCTTCACATAAAAACTGAACAGAAGCATTCTCAGAAACTTCTTTGTGTTGAGTGCATTCAACTCGCAGACTTGAACTTACCTATAGAAAGAGCAGTTTTGAAACACTCCTTTTGTAGAATCTGCAAGTGTTTATTTGGAGCACTTTGAGGCCTATGTTGGAAAAGGAAATATCTTCATATAGAAACTAGACGGAAGCATTCTCAGAAACTTCTTTGTGATGAGTGCATTCAACTCACAGAATTGAAGCTTCCTTTCAAAAGAGCAGTTTGGAAACACTCTTCTTATAGAATCTGCAAGTGGATATTTGGAGCGCTTTGAGGCCTATGCTGGAAAAGGAAATGTCTTCACATAAAAACTAGACAGAAGCATTCCAGGAAACTTCTGTATGATAAGTGCATTCAACTCACAGACTTGAACGTTCCTTTTGATAGAACTCTTTTGAAACACTCCTTTTGTAGAATTTGCAAGTGTTTATTGGGAGCGCTTTGAGGCCTCAGCTGGAAAAGGAAATATCTTCACGTAAGAACTAGACAGAAGCATTCTCAGAAACTTCTTTCTGATGAGTGCATTCAACACACAGACTTGAACCTTGCTTTTGAAAGAGCAGCTTTGAAACACTCTTTTCGTAGAATCTGCAAGTGGATATTTGGAGCGCTTTGAGGCCTATGCTGGGAAATGAAATCTCTTCACCTAAAAACTAGACAGAAGCATTCTGAGAAACTTCTGTGTGATGAGTGCATTCAACTCACAGACTTGAACGTTCCCTTTGATAGAACAGTGTTGAAACACTCCTTTTGTAGAATCTGCAAGTGTTTATTCGGAGCACCTTGAGGCCTATGCTGGAAAAGGAAATATCTTCACATAAAAACTGAACAGAAGCATTCTGAGAAACTTCTTTGTGTTGAGTGCATTCAACTCACAGACTTGAACTTACCTACAGAAAGAGCAGTTTTGAAACACTCTTTTGGTAAAATCTGCAAGTGGTTATTTGGAGCACTTCGAGGCCTGTGCTGGGATATGGAATATCTTCACCTAAAAACTACAGAGAAGCATTCTTAGAAAGTTCTTCATGATGCATTCATTTAACTCACAGAGTGGAACCTTCCTTTTGATAGAACAGATTTGAAACACTCTTTTTGTAGAATCTGCAAGAAGATATTTGGAGTGTTTTGAGGCCTATGCTGGAAATGGAAATATCTTCACATAAAAACTAGACAGAAGCATTCTCAGAAACTTCTGTGTGATGAGTGCATTCAACTCACAGACTTGAACGTTCCTCTCAAAAGAGCAGTTTTGAAACACTCCTTTTGTAGAATCTGCAAGTGTTTATTTGGAGCTCTTTGAGGCCTATGTTGGAAAAAGAAATATCTTCACATAAAAACTGGACAGAAGCATTCTCAGAAACTTCTTTGTGATGAGTGCATTCTACTCACAGTGTTGAAGCTTGCTTTTGATAGAGCAGTTTTGAAACACTCTTTTGGTAGAATCTGCAAGTGGATATTTGGAGCGCTTTGAGGCCTATGCTGGAAAAGGAAATGTCTTCACAGAAAAACTAGACAGAAGCATTCCAGGAAACTTCTGTATGATAAGTGCATTCAACTCACAGACTTGAACGTTCCTTTTGATAGAACTCTTTTGAAACACTCCTTTTGTAGAATTTGCAAGTGTTTATTTGGAGCGCTTTGAGGCCTCAGCTGGAAAAGGAAATATCTTCACGTAAGAAGTAGACAGAAGCATTCTCAGAAACTGCTTTCCGATGAGTGCATTCAACACACAGACTTGAACCTTGCTTTTGAAAGAGCAGCTTTGAAACACTCTTTTCGTAGAATCTGCAAGTGGATATTTGGAGCGCTTTGAGGCCTATGCTGGGAAATGAAATCTCTTCACCTAAAAACTAGACAGAAGCATTCTGAGAAACTTCTGAGTGATGAGTGCATTCAACTCACAGACTTGAACGTTCCCTTTGATAGAACAGTTTTGAAACACTCCTTTTGTAGAATCTGCAAGTGTTTATTCGGAGCACCTTGAGGCCTATGTTGGAAAAGGAAATATCTTCACATAAAAACTAGAGAGAAGGATTCTCAGAAACTTCTTTGTGATGAGTTCATTCAACTCACAGTGTTGAACCTACCAATTGATAGAGTAGTTTGGAAACACTCTTTTTGTAGAATCTGCAAGGGGATATTTGGAGCCGTTTGAGGCCTATGCTGGAAAAGGAAATATCTTCACATAAAAACTGAACAGAAGCATTCTCAGAAACTTCTTTGTGTTGAGTGCATTCAACTCGCAGACATGAACTTACCTATAGAAAGAGCAGTTTTGAAACACTCCTTTTGTAGAATCTGCAAGTGTTTATTTGGAGCACTTTGAGGCCTATGTTGGAAAAGGAAAGATCTTCATATAGAAACTAGACGGAAGCATTCTCAGAAACTTCTTTGTGATGAGTGCATTCAACTCACAGAATTGAAGCTTCCTTTCGAAAGAGCAGTTTGGAAACACTCTTCTTATAGAATCTGCAAGTGGATATTTGGAGCGCTTTGTGGCCTATGCTGGGAAATGAAATCCCTTCACCTAAAAACTAGACGGAAACATTCTGAGAATCTTCTTTGTGATGAGTGCATTCAACTCACAGACTTGAACGTTCCTCTTGAAAGAGCAGTTTTGAAACACTCCTTTTGTAGAATCTGCAAGTGTTTATTTGGAGCGCTTTGAGGCCTATGTTGGAAAAGGAAATATCTTCACATAAAAACTAGACAGAAGCATTCTCAGAAACTTCTTTGTGATGAGTGCACTCTACTCACAGTGTTGCAGCTTGCTTTTGATAGAGCAGTTTTGAAACACTCTTTTGGTAGAATCTGCAAGTGGATACTTGGAGCGCTTTGAGGCCTATGCTGGAAAAGGAAATGTCTTCACATAAAAACTAGACAGAAGCATTCCAGGAAACTTCTGTATGATAAGTGCATTCAACTCACAGACTTGAACGTTCCTTTTGATAGAACTCTTTTGAAACACTCCTTTTGTAGAATTTGCAAGTGTTTATTGGGAGCGCTTTGAGGCCTCAGCTGGAAAAGGAAATATCTTCACGTAAGAACTAGACAGAAGCATTCTCAGAAACTTCTTTCCGATGAGTGCATTCAACACACAGACTTGAACCTTGCTTTTGAAAGAGCAGCTTTGAAACACTCTTTTCGTAGAATCTGCAAGTGGATATTTGGAGCGCTTTGAGGCCTATGCTGGGAAATGAAATCTCTTCACCTAAAAACTAGACAGAAGCATTCTGAGAAACTTCTGTGTGATGAGTGCATTCAACTCACAGACTTGAACGTTCCCTTTGATAGAACAGTGTTGAAACACTCCTTTTGTAGAATCTGCAAGTGTTTATTCGGAGCACCTTGAGGCCTATGCTGGAAAAGGAAATATCTTCACATAAAAACTGAACAGAAGCATTCTGAGAAACTTCTTTGTGTTGAGTGCATTCAACTCACAGACTTGAACTTACCTACAGAAAGAGCAGTTTTGAAACACTCTTTTGGTAAAATCTGCAAGTGGTTATTTGGAGCACTTCGAGGCCTGTGCTGGGATATGGAATATCTTCACCTAAAAACTACAGAGAAGCATTCTTAGAAAGTTCTTCATGATGCATTCATTTAACTCACAGAGTGGAACCTTCCTTTTGATAGAACAGATTTGAAACACTCTTTTTGTAGAATCTGCAAGAAGATATTTGGAGTGTTTTGAGGCCTATGCTGGAAATGGAAATATCTTCACATAAAAACTAGACAGAAGCATTCTCAGAAACTTCTGTGTGATGAGTGCATTCAACTCACAGACTTGAACGTTCCTCTCAAAAGAGCAGTTTTGAAACACTCCTTTTGTAGAATCTGCAAGTGTTTATTTGGAGCTCTTTGAGGCCTATGTTGGAAAAAGAAATATCTTCACATAAAAACTGGACAGAAGCATTCTCAGAAACTTCTTTGTGATGAGTGCATTCTACTCACAGTGTTGAAGCTTGCTTTTGATAGAGCAGTTTTGAAACACTCTTTTGGTAGAATCTGCAAGTGGATATTTGGAGCGCTTTGAGGCCTATGCTGGAAAAGGAAATGTCTTCACATAAAAACTAGACAGAAGCATTCCAGGAAACTTCTGTATGATAAGTGCATTCAACTCACAGACTTGAACGTTCCTTTTGATAGAACTCTTTTGAAACACTCCTTTTGTAGAATTTGCAAGTGTTTATTTGGAGCGCTTTGAGGCCTCAGCTGGAAAAGGAAATATCTTCACGTAAGAACTAGACAGAAGCATTCTCAGAAACTTCTTTCCGATGAGTGCATTCAACACACAGACTTGAACCTTGCTTTTGAAAGAGCAGCTTTGAAACACTCTTTTCGTAGAATCTGCAAGTGGATATTTGGAGCGCTTTGAGGCCTATGCTGGGAAATGAAATCTCTTCACCTAAAAACTAGACAGAAGCATTCTGAGAAACTTCTGAGTGATGAGTGCATTCAACTCACAGACTTGAACGTTCCCTTTGATAGAACAGTTTTGAAACACTCCTTTTGTAGAATCTGCAAGTGTTTATTCGGAGCACCTTGAGGCCTATGTTGGAAAAGGAAATATCTTCACATAAAAACTAGAGAGAAGGATTCTCAGAAACTTCTTTGTGATGAGTTCATTCAACTCACAGTGTTGAACCTACCAATTGATAGAGTAGTTTGGAAACACTCTTTTTGTAGAATCTGCAAGGGGATATTTGGAGCCGTTTGAGGCCTATGCTGGAAAAGGAAATATCTTCACATAAAAACTGAACAGAAGCATTCTCAGAAACTTCTTTGTGTTGAGTGCATTCAACTCGCAGACATGAACTTACCTATAGAAAGAGCAGTTTTGAAACACTCCTTTTGTAGAATCTGCAAGTGTTTATTTGGAGCACTTTGAGGCCTATGTTGGAAAAGGAAAGATCTTCATATAGAAACTAGACGGAAGCATTCTCAGAAACTTCTTTGTGATGAGTGCATTCAACTCACAGAATTGAAGCTTCCTTTCGAAAGAGCAGTTTGGAAACACTCTTCTTATAGAATCTGCAAGTGGATATTTGGAGCGCTTTGTGGCCTATGCTGGGAAATGAAATCCCTTCACCTAAAAACTAGACGGAAGCATTCTGAGAATCTTCTTTGTGATGAGTGCATTCAACTCACAGACTTCAACGTTCCTTTTGATAGAACAGTTTTGAAACACTCCTTTTGTAGAATCTGCAAGTGTTTATTCGGAGCACCTTGAGGCCTATGTTGGAAAAGGAAATATCTTCACATAAAATCTAGAGAGAAGGATTCTCAGAAACTTCTTTGTGATGAGTTCATTCAACTCACAGAGTTGAACCTACCAATTGATAGAGAAGTTTGGAAACACTCTTTTTGTGGAATCTGCAAGGGGATATTTGGAGCCGTTTGAGGCCTATGCTGGAAAAGGAAATATCTTCACATAAAAACTGAACAGAAGCATTCTCAGAAACTTCTTTGTGTTGAGTGCATTCAACTCACAGACTTGAACTTACCTACAGAAAGAGCAGTTTTGAAACACTCTTTTGGTAAAATCTGCAAGTGGTTATTTGGAGCACTTCGAGGCCTGTGCTGGGATATGGAATATCCTCACCTAAAAACTACAGAGAAGCATTCTCAGAAAGTTCTTCAGGATGCATTCATTCAACTCACAGAGTTGAACCTTCCTTTTGATAGAAGAGTTTTGAAACACTCTTTTTGTAGAATCTGCAAGAGGATATTTGGAGCGTTTGGAGGCCTATGCTGGAAAAGGAAATATCTTCACATAAAAACTAGACAGAAGCATTCTCAGAAACTTCTGTGTGATGAGTGCATTCAACTCACAGACTTGAACGTTCCTCTCGAAAGAGCAGTTTTGAAACACTCCTTTTGTAGAATCTGCAAGTGTTTATTTGGAGCTCTTTGAGGCCTATCTTGGAAAAGGAAATATCTTCACATAAAAACTAGACAGAAGCATTCTCAGAAACTTCTTTGTGATGAGTGCACTCTACTCACAGTGTTGCAGCTTGCTTTTGATAGAGCAGTTTTGAAACACTCTTTTGGTAGAATCTGCAAGTGGATACTTGGAGCGCTTTGAGGCCTATGCTGGAAAAGGAAATGTCTTCACATAAAAACTAGACAGAAGCATTCCAGGAAACTTCTGTATGATAAGTGCATTCAACTCACAGACTTGAACGTTCCTTTTGATAGAACTCTTTTGAAACACTCCTTTTGTAGAATTTGCAAGTGTTTATTGGGAGCGCTTTGAGGCCTCAGCTGGAAAAGGAAATATCTTCACGTAAGAACTAGACAGAAGCATTCTCAGAAACTTCTTTCTGATGAGTGCATTCAACACACAGACTTGAACCTTGCTTTTGAAAGAGCAGCTTTGAAACACTCTTTTCGTAGAATCTGCAAGTGGATATTTGGAGCGCTTTGAGGCCTCTGCTGGGAAATGAAATCTCTTCACCTAAAAACTAGACAGATGCATTCTGAGAAAGTTCTGTGTGATGAGTGCATTCAACTCACAGACTTGAACGTTCCCTTTGATAGAACAGTTTTGAAACACTCCTTTTGTAGAATCTGCAAGTGTTTATTCGGAGCACCTTGAGGCCTATGCTGGAAAAGGAAATATCTTCACATAAAAACTGAACAGAAGCATTCTGAGAAACTTCTTTGTGTTGAGTGCATTCAACTCACAGACTTGAACTTACCTACAGAAAGAGCAGTTTTGAAACACTCTTTTGGTAAAATCTGCAAGTGGTTATTTGGAGCACTTCGAGGCCTGTGCTGGGATATGGAATATCTTCACCTAAAAACTACAGAGAAGCATTCTTAGAAAGTTCTTCATGATGCATTCATTTAACTCACAGAGTGGAACCTTCCTTTTGATAGAACAGATTTGAAACACTCTTTTTGTAGAATCTGCAAGAAGATATTTGGAGTGTTTTGAGGCCTATGCTGGAAATGGAAATATCGTCACATAAAAACTAGACAGAAGCATTCTCAGAAACTTCTGTGTGATGAGTGCATTCAACTCACAGACTTGAACGTTCCTCTCAAAAGAGCAGTTTTGAAACACTCTTTTGGTAGAATCTGCAAGTGGATATTTGGAGCGCTTTGAGGCCTATGCTGGAAAAGGAAATGTCTTCACATAAAAACTAGACAGAAGCATTCCAGGAAACTTCTGTATGATAAGTGCATTCAACTCACAGACTTGAACGTTCCTTTTGATAGAACTCTTTTGAAACACTCCTTTTGTAGAATTTGCAAGTGTTTATTTGGAGCGCTTTGAGGCCTCAGCTGGAAAAGGAAATATCTTCACGTAAGAACTAGACAGAAGCATTCTCAGAAACTTCTTTCCAATGAGTGCATTCAACACACAGACTTGAACCTTGCTTTTGAAAGAGCAGCTTTGAAACACTCTTTTCGTAGAATCTGCAAGTGGATATTTGGAGCGCTTTGAGGCCTATGCTGGGAAATGAAATCTCTTCACCTAAAAACTAGACAGAAGCATTCTGAGAAACTTCTGTGTGATGAGTGCATTCAACTCACAGACTTGAACGTTCCGTTTGATAGAACAGTTTTGAAACACTCCTTTTGTAGAATCTGCAAGTGTTTATTCGGAGCACCTTGAGGCCTATGTTGGAAAAGGAAATATCTTCACATAAAAACTAGAGAGAAGGATTCTCAGAAACTTCTTTGTGATGAGTTCACTCAACTCACAGTGTTGAACCTACCAATTGATAGAGAAGTTTGGAAACACTCTTTTTGTAGAATCTGCAAGGGGATATTTGGAGCCGTTTGAGGCCTATGCTGGAAAAGGAAATATCTTCACATAAAAACTGAACAGAAGCATTCTCAGAAACTTCTTTGTGTTGAGTGCATTCAACTCACAGACTTGAACTTACCTATAGAAAGAGCAGTTTTGAAACACTCCTTTTGTAGAATCTGCAAGTGTTTATTTGGAGCACTTTGAGGCCTATGTTGGAAAAGGAAAGATCTTCATATAGAAACTAGACGGAAGCATTCTCAGAAACTTCTTTGTGATGAGTGCATTCAACTCACAGAATTGAAACTTCCTTTCGAAAGAGCAGTTTGGAAACACTCTTCTTATAGAATCTGCAAGTTGATATTTGGAGCGCTTTGTGGCCTATGCTGGGAAATGAAATCTCTTCACCTAAAAACTAGACGGAAGCATTCTGAGAATCTTCTTTGTGATGAGTGCATTCAACTCACAGACTTCAACGTTCCTTTTGATAGAACAGTTTTGAAACACTCCTTTTGTAGAATCTGCAAGTGTTCATTCGGAACACCTTGAGGCCTATGTTGGAAAAGGAAATATCTTCACATAAAAACTAGAGAGAAGGATTCTCAGAAACTTCTTTGTGATGAGTTCATTCAACTCACAGAGTTGAACCTACCAATTGATAGAGAAGTTTGGAAACACTCTTTTTGTAGAATCTGCAAGGGGATATTTGGAGCCGTTTGAGGCCTATGCTGGAAAAGGAAATATCTTCACATAAAAACTGAACAGAAGCATTCTGAGAAACTTCTTTGTGTTGAGTGCATTCAACTCTCAGACTTGAACTTACCTATAGAAAGAGCAGTTTTGAAACACTCTTTTGGTAAAATCTGCAAGTGGTTATTTGGAGCACTTCGAGGCCTGTGCTGGGATATGGAATATCCTCACCTAAAAACTACAGAGAAGCATTCTCAGAAAGTTCTTCAGGATGCATTCATTCAACTCACAGAGTTGAACCTTCCTTTTGATAGAAGAGTTTTGAAACTCTCTTTTTGTAGAATCTGCAAGAGGATATTTGGAGCGTTTTGAGGCCTATGCTGGAAAAGGAAATATCTTCACATAAAAACTAGACAGAAGCATTCTCAGAAACTTCTGTGTGATGAGTGCATTCAACTCACAGACTTGAACGTTCCTCTCGAAAGAGCAGTTTTGAAACACTCCTTTTGTAGAATCTGCAAGTGTTTATTTGGAGCGCTTTGAGGCCTATGTTGGAAAAGGAAATATCTTCACATAAAAACTAGACAGAAGCATTCTCAGAAACTTCTTTGTGATGAGTGCACTCTACTCACAGTGTTGCAGCTTGCTTTTGATAGAGCAGTTTTGAAACACTCTTTTGGTAGAATCTGCAAGTGGATACTTGGAGCGCTTTGAGGCCTATGCTGGAAAAGGAAATGTCTTCACATAAAAACTAGACAGAAGCATTCCAGGAAACTTCTGTATGATAAGTGCATTCAACTCACAGACTTGAACGTTCCTTTTGATAGAACTCTTTTGAAACACTCCTTTTGTAGAATTTGCAAGTGTTTATTGGGAGCGCTTTGAGGCCTCAGCTGGAAAAGGAAATATCTTCACGTAAGAACTAGACAGAAGCATTCTCAGAAACTTCTTTCCGATGAGTGCATTCAACACACAGACTTGAACCTTGCTTTTGAAAGAGCAGCTTTGAAACACTCTTTTCGTAGGATCTGCAAGTGGATATTTGGAGCGCTTTGAGGCCTATGCTGGGAAATGAAATCTCTTCACCTAAAAACTAGACAGAAGCATTCTGAGAAACTTCTGTGTGATGAGTGCATTCAACTCACAGACTTGAACGTTCCCTTTGATAGAACAGTTTTGAAACACTCCTTTTGTAGAATCTGCAAGTGTTTATTCAGAGCACCTTGAGGCCTCTGCTGGAAAAGGAAATATCTTCACATAAAAACTGAACAGAAGCATTCTGAGAAACTTCTTTGTGTTGAGTGCATTCAACTCACAGACTTGAACTTACCTACAGAAAGAGCAGTTTTGAAACACTCTTTTGGTAAAATCTGCAAGTGGTTATTTGGAGCACTTCGAGGCCTGTGCTGGGATATGGAATATCTTCACCTAAAAACTACAGAGAAGCATTCTTAGAAAGTTCTTCATGATGCATTCATTTAACTCACAGAGTGGAACCTTCCTTTTGATAGAACAGATTTGAAACACTCTTTTTGTAGAATCTGCAAGAAGATATTTGGAGTGTTTTGAGGCCTATGCTGGAAATGGAAATATCTTCACATAAAAACTAGACAGAAGCATTCTCAGAAACTTCTGTGTGATGAGTACGTTCAACTCACAGACTTGAACGTTCCTCTCAAAAGAGCAGTTTTGAAACACTCCTTTTGTAGAATCTGCAAGTGTTTATTTGGGGCTCTTTGAGGCCTATGTTGGAAAAAGAAATATCTTCACATAAAAACTGGACAGAAGCATTCTCAGAAACTTCTTTGTGATGAGTGCATTCTACTCACAGTGTTGAAGCTTGCTTTTGATAGAGCAGTTTTGAAACACTCTTTTGGTAGAATCTGCAAGTGGATATTTGGAGCGCTTTGAGGCCTATGCTGGAAAAGGAAATGCCTTCACAGAAAAACTAGACAGAAGCATTCCAGGAAACTTCTGTATGATAAGTGCATTCAACTCACAGACTTGAACGTTCCTTTTGATAGAACTCTTTTGAAACACTCCTTTTGTAGAATTTGCAAGTGTTTATTTGGAGCGCTTTGAGGCCTCAGCTGGAAAAGGAAATATCTTCACGTAAGAACTAGACAGAAGCATTCTCAGAAACTTCTTTCCGATGAGTGCATTCAACACACAGACTTGAACCTTGCTTTTGAAAGAGCAGCTTTGAAACACTCTTTTCGTAGAATCTGCAAGTGGATATTTGGAGCGCTTTGAGGCCTATGCTGGGAAATGAAATCTCTTCACCTAAAAACTAGACAGAAGCATTCTGAGAAACTTCTGTGTGATGAGTGCATTCCACTCACAGACTTGAACGTTCCATTTGATAGAACAGTTTTGAAACACTCCTTTTGTAGAATCTGCAAGTGTTTATTCGGAGCACCTTGAGGCCTATGTTGGAAAAGGAAATATCTTCACATAAAAACTAGAGAGAAGGATTCTCAGAAACTTCTTTGTGATGAGTTCATTCAACTCACAGTGTTGAACCTACCAATTGATAGAGAAGTTTGGAAACACTCTTTTTGTAGAATCTGCAAGGGGATATTTGGAGCCGTTTGAGGCCTATGCTGGAAAAGGAATTATCTTCACATAAAAACTGAACAGAAGCATTCTCAGAAACTTCTTTGTGTTGAGTGCATTCAACTCGCAGACTTGAACTTACCTATAGAAAGAGCAGTTTTGAAACACTCCTTTTGTAGAATCTGCAAGTGTTTATTTGGAGCACTTTGAGGCCTATGTTGGAAAAGGAAAGATCTTCATATAGAAACTAGACGGAAGCATTCTCAGAAACTTCTTTGTGATGAGTGCATTCAACTCACAGAATTGAAGCTTCCTTTCGAAAGAGCAGTTTGGAAACACTCTTCTTATAGAATCTGCAAGTGGATATTTGGAGCGCTTTGAGGCCTATGCTGGAAAAGGAAATGTCTTCACATAAAAACTAGACAGAAGCATTCCAGGAAACTTCTGTATGATAAGTGCATTCAACTCACAGACTTGAACGTTCCTTTTGATAGAACTCTTTTGAAACACTCCTTTTGTAGAATTTGCAAGTGTTTATTGGGAGCGCTTTGAGGCCTCAGCTGGAAAAGGAAATATCTTCACGTAAGAACTAGACAGAAGCATTCTCAGAAACTTCTTTCTGATGAGTGCATTCAACACACAGACTTGAACCTTGCTTTTGAAAGAGCAGCTTTGAAACACTCTTTTCGTAGAATCTGCAAGTGGATATTTGGAGCACTTTGAGGCCTATGCTGGGAAATGAAATCTCTTCACCTAAAAACTAGACAGAAGCATTCTGAGAAACTTCTGTGTGATGAGTGCATTCAACTCACAGACTTCAACGTTCCCTTTGATAGAACAGTGTTGAAACACTCCTTTTGTAGAATCTGCAAGTGTTTATTCGGAGCACCTTGAGGCCTATGCTGGAAAAGGAAATATCTTCACATAAAAACTGAACAGAAGCATTCTCAGAAACTTCTTTGTGTTGAGTGCATTCAACTCACAGACTTGAACTTACCTACAGAAAGAGCAGTTTTGAAACACTCTTTTGGTAAAATCTGCAAGTGGTTATTTGGAGCACTTCGAGGCCTGTGCTGGGATATGGAATATCTTCACCTAAAAACTACAGAGAAGCATTCTTAGAAAGTTCTTCATGATGCATTCATTTAACTCACAGAGTGGAACCTTCCTATTGATAGAACAGATTTGAAACACTCTTTTTGTAGAATCTGCAAGAAGATATTTGGAGTGTTTTGAGGCATATGCTGGAAATGGAAATATCGTCACATAAAAACTAGACAGAAGCATTCTGAGAAACTTCTGTGTGATGAGTGCATTCAACTCACAGACTTGAACGTTCCCTTTGATAGAACAGTGTTGAAACACTCCTTTTGTAGAATCTGCAAGTGTTTATTCGGAGCACCTTGAGGCCTATGCTGGAAAAGGAAATATCTTCACATAAAAACTGAACAGAAGCATTCTGAGAAACTTCTTTGTGTTGAGTGCATTCAACTCACAGACTTGAACTTACCTACAGAAAGAGCAGTTTTGAAACACTCTTTTGGTAAAATCTGCAAGTGGTTATTTGGAGCACTTCGAGGCCTGTGCTGGGATATGGAATATCTTCACCTAAAAACTACAGAGAAGCATTCTTAGAAAGTTCTTCATTATGCATTCATTTAACTCACAGAGTGGAACCTTCCTTTTGATAGAACAGATTTGAAACACTCTTTTTGTAGAATCTGCAAGAAGATATTTGGAGTGTTTTGAGGCCTATGCTGGAAATGGAAATATCTTCACATAAAAACTAGACAGAAGCATTCTCAGAAACTTCTGTGTGATGAGTGCATTCAACTCACAGACTTGAACGTTCCTCTCAAAAGAGCAGTTTTGAAACACTCCTTTTGTAGAATCTGCAAGTGTTTATTTGGAGCTCTTTGAGGCCTATGTTGGAAAAAGAAATATCTTCACATAAAAACTGGACAGAAGCATTCTCAGAAACTTCTTTGTGATGAGTGCATTCTACTCACAGTGTTGAAGCTTGCTTTTGATAGAGCAGTTTTGAAACACTCTTTTGGTAGAATCTGCAAGTGGATATTTGGAGCGCTTTGAGGCCTATGCTGGAAAAGGAAATGTCTTCACATAAAAACTAGACAGAAGCATTCCAGGAAACTTCTGTATGATAAGTGCATTCAACTCACAGACTTGAACGTTCCTTTTGATAGAACTCTTTTGAAACACTCCTTTTGTAGAATTTGCAAGTGTTTATTTGGAGCGCTTTGAGGCCTCAGCTGGAAAAGGAAATATCTTCACGTAAGAACTAGACAGAAGCATTCTCAGAAACTTCTTTCCGATGAGTGCATTCAACACACAGACTTGAACCTTGCTTTTGAAAGAGCAGCTTTGAAACACTCTTTTCGTAGAATCTGCAAGTGGATATTTGGAGCGCTTTGAGGCCTATGCTGGGAAATGAAATCTCTTCACCTAAAAACTAGACAGAAGCATTCTGAGAAACTTCTGAGTGATGAGTGCATTCAACTCACAGACTTGAACGTTCCCTTTGATAGAACAGTTTTGAAACACTCCTTTTGTAGAATCTGCAAGTGTTTATTCGGAGCACCTTGAGGCCTATGTTGGAAAAGGAAATATCTTCACATAAAAACTAGAGAGAAGGATTCTCAGAAACTTCTTTGTGATGAGTTCATTCAACTCACAGTGTTGAACCTACCAATTGATAGAGTAGTTTGGAAACACTCTTTTTGTAGAATCTGCAAGGGGATATTTGGAGCCGTTTGAGGCCTATGCTGGAAAAGGAAATATCTTCACATAAAAACTGAACAGAAGCATTCTCAGAAACTTCTTTGTGTTGAGTGCATTCAACTCACAGACATGAACTTACCTATAGAAAGAGCAGTTTTGAAACACTCCTTTTGTAGAATCTGCAAGTGTTTATTTGGAGCACTTTGAGGCCTATGTTGGAAAAGGAAAGATCTTCATATAGAAACTAGACGGAAGCATTCTCAGAAACTTCTTTGTGATGAGTGCATTCAACTCACAGAATTGAAGCTTCCTTTCGAAAGAGCAGTTTGGAAACACTCTTCTTATAGAATCTGCAAGTGGATATTTGGAGCGCTTTGTGGCCTATGCTGGGAAATGAAATCCCTTCACCTAAAAACTAGACGGAAGCATTCTGAGAATCTTCTTTGTGATGAGTGCATTCAACTCACAGACTTGAACGTTCCTCTTGAAAGAGCAGTTTTGAAACACTCCTTTTGTAGAATCTGCAAGTGTTTATTTGGAGCGCTTTGAGGCCTATGTTGGAAAAGGAAATATCTTCACATAAAAACTAGACAGAAGCATTCTCAGAAACTTCTTTGTGATGAGTGCACTCTACTCACAGTGTTGCAGCTTGCTTTTGATAGAGCAGTTTTGAAACACTCTTTTGGTAGAATCTGCAAGTGGATACTTGGAGCGCTTTGAGGCCTATGCTGGAAAAGGAAATGTCTTCACATAAAAACTAGACAGAAGCATTCCAGGAAACTTCTGTATGATAAGTGCATTCAACTCACAGACTTGAACGTTCCTTTTGATAGAACTCTTTTGAAACACTCCTTTTGTAGAATTTGCAAGTGTTTATTGGGAGCGCTTTGAGGCCTCAGCTGGAAAAGGAAATATCTTCACGTAAGAACTAGACAGAAGCATTCTCAGAAACTTCTTTCCGATGAGTGCATTCAACACACAGACTTGAACCTTGCTTTTGAAAGAGCAGCTTTGAAACACTCTTTTCGTAGAATCTGCAAGTGGATATTTGGAGCGCTTTGAGGCCTATGCTGGGAAATGAAATCTCTTCACCTAAAAACTAGACAGAAGCATTCTGAGAAACTTCTGTGTGATGAGTGCATTCAACTCACAGACTTGAACGTTCCCTTTGATAGAACAGTTTTGAAACACTCCTTTTGTAGAATCTGCAAGTGTTTATTCGGAGCACCTTGAGGCCTATGCTGGAAAAGGAAATATCTTCACATAAAAACTGAACAGAAGCATTCTGAGAAACTTCTTTGTGTTGAGTGCATTCAACTCACAGACTTGAACTTACCTACAGAAAGAGCAGTTTTGAAACACTCTTTTGGTAAAATCTGCAAGTGGTTATTTGGAGCACTTCGAGGCCTGTGCTGGGATATGGAATATCTTCACCTAAAAACTACAGAGAAGCATTCTTAGAAAGTTCTTCATGATGCATTCATTTAACTCACAGAGTGGAACCTTCCTTTTGATAGAACAGATTTGAAACACTCTTTTTGTAGAATCTGCAAGAGGATATTTGGAGTGTTTTGAGGCCTATGCTGGAAATGGAAATATCGTCACATAAAAACTAGACAGAAGCATTCTCAGAAACTTCTGTGTGATGAGTGCATTCAACTCACAGACTTGAACGTTCCTCTCAAAAGAGCAGTTTTGAAACACTCCTTTTGTAGAATCTGCAAGTGTTTATTTGGATCTCTTTGAGGCCTATGTTGGAAAAAGAAATATCTTCACATAAAAACTGGACAGAAGCATTCTCAGAAACTTCTTTGTGATGAGTGCATTCTACTCACAGTGTTGAAGCTTGCTTTTGATAGAGCAGTTTTGAAACACTCTTTTGGTAGAATCTGCAAGTGGATATTTGGAGCGCTTTGAGGCCTATGCTGGAAAAGGAAATGTCTTCACATAAAAACTAGACAGAAGCATTCCAGGAAACTTCTGTATGATAAGTGCATTCAACTCACAGACTTGAACGTTCCTTTTGATAGAACTCTTTTGAAACACTCCTTTTGTAGAATTTGCAAGTGTTTATTTGGAGCGCTTTGAGGCCTCAGCTGGAAAAGGAAATATCTTCACGTAAGAAGTAGACAGAAGCATTCTCAGAAACTTCTTTCCGATGAGTGCATTCAACACACAGACTTGAAACTTGCTTTTGAAAGAGCAGCTTTGAAACACTCTTTTCGTAGAATCTGCAAGTGGATATTTGGAGCGCTTTGAGGCCTATGCTGGGAAATGAAATCTCTTCACCTAAAAACTAGACAGAAGCATTCTGAGAAACTTCTGAGTGATGAGTGCATTCAACTCACAGACTTGAACGTTCCCTTTGATAGAACAGTTTTGAAACACTCCTTTTGTAGAATCTGCAAGTGTTTATTCGGAGCACCTTGAGGCCTATGTTGGAAAAGGAAATATCTTCACATAAAAACTAGAGAGAAGGATTCTCAGAAACTTCTTTGTGATGAGTTCATTCAACTCACAGTGTTGAACCTACCAATTGATAGAGTAGTTTGGAAACACTCTTTTTGTAGAATCTGCAAGGGGATATTTGGAGCCGTTTGAGGCCTATGCTGGAAAAGGAAATATCTTCACATAAAAACTGAACAGAAGCATTCTCAGAAACTTCTTTGTGTTGAGTGCATTCAACTCGCAGACATGAACTTACCTATAGAAAGAGCAGTTTTGAAACACTCCTTTTGTAGAATCTGCAAGTGTTTATTTGGAGCACTTTGAGGCCTATGTTGGAAAAGGAAAGATCTTCATATAGAAACTAGACGGAAGCATTCTCAGAAACTTCTTTGTGATGAGTGCATTCAACTCACAGAATTGAAGCTTCCTTTCGAAAGAGCAGTTTGGAAACACTCTTCTTATAGAATCTGCAAGTGGATATTTGGAGCGCTTTGTGGCCTATGCTGGGAAATGAAATCCCTTCACCTAAAAACTAGACGGAAGCATTCTGAGAATCTTCTTTGTGATGAGTGCATTCAACTCACAGACTTCAACGTTCCTTTTGATAGAACAGTTTTGAAACACTCCTTTTGTAGAATCTGCAAGTGTTTATTCGGAGCACCTTGAGGCCTATGTTGGAAAAGGAAATATCTTCACATAAAATCTAGAGAGAAGGATTCTCAGAAACTTCTTTGTGATGAGTTCATTCAACTCACAGAGTTGAACCTACCAATTGATAGAGAAGTTTGGAAACACTCTTTTTGTGGAATCTGCAAGGGGATATTTGGAGCCGTTTGAGGCCTATGCTGGAAAAGGAAATATCTTCACATAAAAACTGAACAGAAGCATTCTCAGAAACTTCTTTGTGTTGAGTGCATTCAACTCACAGACTTGAACTTACCTACAGAAAGAGCAGTTTTGAAACACTCTTTTGGTAAAATCTGCAAGTGGTTATTTGGAGCACTTCGAGGCCTGTGCTGGGATATGGAATATCCTCACCTAAAAACTACAGAGAAGCATTCTCAGAAAGTTCTTCAGGATGCATTCATTCAACTCACAGAGTTGAACCTTCCTTTTGATAGAAGAGTTTTGAAACACTCTTTTTGTAGAATCTGCAAGAGGATATTTGGAGCGTTTGGAGGCCTATGCTGGAAAAGGAAATATCTTCACATAAAAACTAGACAGAAGCATTCTCAGAAACTTCTGTGTGATGAGTGCATTCAACTCACAGACTTGAACGTTCCTCTCGAAAGAGCAGTTTTGAAACACTCCTTTTGTAGAATCTGCAAGTGTTTATTTGGAGCTCTTTGAGGCCTATCTTGGAAAAGGAAATATCTTCACATAAAAACTAGACAGAAGCATTCTCAGAAACTTCTTTGTGATGAGTGCACTCTACTCACAGTGTTGCAGCTTGCTTTTGATAGAGCAGTTTTGAAACACTCTTTTGGTAGAATCTGCAAGTGGATACTTGGAGCGCTTTGAGGCCTATGCTGGAAAAGGAAATGTCTTCACATAAAAACTAGACAGAAGCATTCCAGGAAACTTCTGTATGATAAGTGCATTCAACTCACAGACTTGAACGTTCCTTTTGATAGAACTCTTTTGAAACACTCCTTTTGTAGAATTTGCAAGTGTTTATTGGGAGCGCTTTGAGGCCTCAGCTGGAAAAGGAAATATCTTCACGTAAGAACTAGACAGAAGCATTCTCAGAAACTTCTTTCTGATGAGTGCATTCAACACACAGACTTGAACCTTGCTTTTGAAAGAGCAGCTTTGAAACACTCTTTTCGTAGAATCTGCAAGTGGATATTTGGAGCGCTTTGAGGCCTCTGCTGGGAAATGAAATCTCTTCACCTAAAAACTAGACAGATGCATTCTGAGAAAGTTCTGTGTGATGAGTGCATTCAACTCACAGACTTGAACGTTCCCTTTGATAGAACAGTTTTGAAACACTCCTTTTGTAGAATCTGCAAGTGTTTATTCGGAGCACCTTGAGGCCTATGCTGGAAAAGGAAATATCTTCACATAAAAACTGAACAGAAGCATTCTGAGAAACTTCTTTGTGTTGAGTGCATTCAACTCACAGACTTGAACTTACCTACAGAAAGAGCAGTTTTGAAACACTCTTTTGGTAAAATCTGCAAGTGGTTATTTGGAGCACTTCGAGGCCTGTGCTGGGATATGGAATATCTTCACCTAAAAACTACAGAGAAGCATTCTTAGAAAGTTCTTCATGATGCATTCATTTAACTCACAGAGTGGAACCTTCCTTTTGATAGAACAGATTTGAAACACTCTTTTTGTAGAATCTGCAAGAAGATATTTGGAGTGTTTTGAGGCCTATGCTGGAAATGGAAATATCGTCACATAAAAACTAGACAGAAGCATTCTCAGAAACTTCTGTGTGATGAGTGCATTCAACTCACAGACTTGAACGTTCCTCTCAAAAGAGCAGTTTTGAAACACTCTTTTGGTAGAATCTGCAAGTGGATATTTGGAGCGCTTTGAGGCCTATGCTGGAAAAGGAAATGTCTTCACATAAAAACTAGACAGAAGCATTCCAGGAAACTTCTGTATGATAAGTGCATTCAACTCACAGACTTGAACGTTCCTTTTGATAGAACTCTTTTGAAACACTCCTTTTGTAGAATTTGCAAGTGTTTATTTGGAGCGCTTTGAGGCCTCAGCTGGAAAAGGAAATATCTTCACGTAAGAACTAGACAGAAGCATTCTCAGAAACTTCTTTCCAATGAGTGCATTCAACACACAGACTTGAACCTTGCTTTTGAAAGAGCAGCTTTGAAACACTCTTTTCGTAGAATCTGCAAGTGGATATTTGGAGCGCTTTGAGGCCTATGCTGGGAAATGAAATCTCTTCACCTAAAAACTAGACAGAAGCATTCTGAGAAACTTCTGTGTGATGAGTGCATTCAACTCACAGACTTGAACGTTCCGTTTGATAGAACAGTTTTGAAACACTCCTTTTGTAGAATCTGCAAGTGTTTATTCGGAGCACCTTGAGGCCTATGTTGGAAAAGGAAATATCTTCACATAAAAACTAGAGAGAAGGATTCTCAGAAACTTCTTTGTGATGAGTTCACTCAACTCACAGTGTTGAACCTACCAATTGATAGAGAAGTTTGGAAACACTCTTTTTGTAGAATCTGCAAGGGGATATTTGGAGCCGTTTGAGGCCTATGCTGGAAAAGGAAATATCTTCACATAAAAACTGAACAGAAGCATTCTCAGAAACTTCTTTGTGTTGAGTGCATTCAACTCACAGACTTGAACTTACCTATAGAAAGAGCAGTTTTGAAACACTCCTTTTGTAGAATCTGCAAGTGTTTATTTGGAGCACTTTGAGGCCTATGTTGGAAAAGGAAAGATCTTCATATAGAAACTAGACGGAAGCATTCTCAGAAACTTCTTTGTGATGAGTGCATTCAACTCACAGAATTGAAACTTCCTTTCGAAAGAGCAGTTTGGAAACACTCTTCTTATAGAATCTGCAAGTTGATATTTGGAGCGCTTTGTGGCCTATGCTGGGAAATGAAATCTCTTCACCTAAAAACTAGACGGAAGCATTCTGAGAATCTTCTTTGTGATGAGTGCATTCAACTCACAGACTTCAACGTTCCTTTTGATAGAACAGTTTTGAAACACTCCTTTTGTAGAATCTGCAAGTGTTCATTCGGAACACCTTGAGGCCTATGTTGGAAAAGGAAATATCTTCACATAAAAACTAGAGAGAAGGATTCTCAGAAACTTCTTTGTGATGAGTTCATTCAACTCACAGAGTTGAACCTACCAATTGATAGAGAAGTTTGGAAACACTCTTTTTGTAGAATCTGCAAGGGGATATTTGGAGCCGTTTGAGGCCTATGCTGGAAAAGGAAATATCTTCACATAAAAACTGAACAGAAGCATTCTGAGAAACTTCTTTGTGTTGAGTGCATTCAACTCTCAGACTTGAACTTACCTATAGAAAGAGCAGTTTTGAAACACTCTTTTGGTAAAATCTGCAAGTGGTTATTTGGAGCACTTCGAGGCCTGTGCTGGGATATGGAATATCCTCACCTAAAAACTACAGAGAAGCATTCTCAGAAAGTTCTTCAGGATGCATTCATTCAACTCACAGAGTTGAACCTTCCTTTTGATAGAAGAGTTTTGAAACTCTCTTTTTGTAGAATCTGCAAGAGGATATTTGGAGCGTTTTGAGGCCTATGCTGGAAAAGGAAATATCTTCACATAAAAACTAGACAGAAGCATTCTCAGAAACTTCTGTGTGATGAGTGCATTCAACTCACAGACTTGAACGTTCCTCTCGAAAGAGCAGTTTTGAAACACTCCTTTTGTAGAATCTGCAAGTGTTTATTTGGAGCGCTTTGAGGCCTATGTTGGAAAAGGAAATATCTTCACATAAAAACTAGACAGAAGCATTCTCAGAAACTTCTTTGTGATGAGTGCACTCTACTCACAGTGTTGCAGCTTGCTTTTGATAGAGCAGTTTTGAAACACTCTTTTGGTAGAATCTGCAAGTGGATATTTGGAGCGCTTTGAGGCCTATGCTGGAAAAGGAAATGCCTTCACAGAAAAACTAGACAGAAGCATTCCAGGAAACTTCTGTATGATAAGTGCATTCAACTCACAGACTTGAACGTTCCTTTTGATAGAACTCTTTTGAAACACTCCTTTTGTAGAATTTGCAAGTGTTTATTTGGAGCGCTTTGAGGCCTCAGCTGGAAAAGGAAATATCTTCACGTAAGAACTAGACAGAAGCATTCTCAGAAACTTCTTTCCGATGAGTGCATTCAACACACAGACTTGAACCTTGCTTTTGAAAGAGCAGCTTTGAAACACTCTTTTCGTAGAATCTGCAAGTGGATATTTGGAGCGCTTTGAGGCCTATGCTGGGAAATGAAATCTCTTCACCTAAAAACTAGACAGAAGCATTCTGAGAAACTTCTGTGTGATGAGTGCATTCCACTCACAGACTTGAACGTTCCATTTGATAGAACAGTTTTGAAACACTCCTTTTGTAGAATCTGCAAGTGTTTATTCGGAGCACCTTGAGGCCTATGTTGGAAAAGGAAATATCTTCACATAAAAACTAGAGAGAAGGATTCTCAGAAACTTCTTTGTGATGAGTTCATTCAACTCACAGTGTTGAACCTACCAATTGATAGAGAAGTTTGGAAACACTCTTTTTGTAGAATCTGCAAGGGGATATTTGGAGCCGTTTGAGGCCTATGCTGGAAAAGGAATTATCTTCACATAAAAACTGAACAGAAGCATTCTCAGAAACTTCTTTGTGTTGAGTGCATTCAACTCGCAGACTTGAACTTACCTATAGAAAGAGCAGTTTTGAAACACTCCTTTTGTAGAATCTGCAAGTGTTTATTTGGAGCACTTTGAGGCCTATGTTGGAAAAGGAAAGATCTTCATATAGAAACTAGACGGAAGCATTCTCAGAAACTTCTTTGTGATGAGTGCATTCAACTCACAGAATTGAAGCTTCCTTTCGAAAGAGCAGTTTGGAAACACTCTTCTTATAGAATCTGCAAGTGGATATTTGGAGCGCTTTGAGGCCTATGCTGGAAAAGGAAATGTCTTCACATAGAAACTAGACAGAAGCATTCCAGGAAACTTCTGTATGATAAGTGCATTCAACTCACAGACTTGAACGTTCCTTTTGATAGAACTCTTTTGAAACACTCCTTTTGTAGAATTTGCAAGTGTTTATTGGGAGCGCTTTGAGGCCTCAGCTGGAAAAGGAAATATCTTCACGTAAGAACTAGACAGAAGCATTCTCAGAAACTTCTTTCTGATGAGTGCATTCAACACACAGACTTGAACCTTGCTTTTGAAAGAGCAGCTTTGAAACACTCTTTTCGTAGAATCTGCAAGTGGATATTTGGAGCACTTTGAGGCCTATGCTGGGAAATGAAATCTCTTCACCTAAAAACTAGACAGAAGCATTCTGAGAAACTTCTGTGTGATGAGTGCATTCAACTCACAGACTTCAACGTTCCCTTTGATAGAACAGTGTTGAAACACTCCTTTTGTAGAATCTGCAAGTGTTTATTCGGAGCACCTTGAGGCCTATGCTGGAAAAGGAAATATCTTCACATAAAAACTGAACAGAAGCATTCTCAGAAACTTCTTTGTGTTGAGTGCATTCAACTCACAGACTTGAACTTACCTACAGAAAGAGCAGTTTTGAAACACTCTTTTGGTAAAATCTGCAAGTGGTTATTTGGAGCACTTCGAGGCCTGTGCTGGGATATGGAATATCTTCACCTAAAAACTACAGAGAAGCATTCTTAGAAAGTTCTTCATGATGCATTCATTTAACTCACAGAGTGGAACCTTCCTATTGATAGAACAGATTTGAAACACTCTTTTTGTAGAATCTGCAAGAAGATATTTGGAGTGTTTTGAGGCATATGCTGGAAATGGAAATATCGTCACATAAAAACTAGACAGAAGCATTCTCAGAAACTTCTGTGTGATGAGTGCATTCAACTCACAGACTTGAACGTTCCTCTCGAAAGAGCAGTTTGGAACACTCCTTTTGTAGAATCTGCAAGTGTTTATTTGGAGCTCTTTGAGGCCTATGTTGGAAAAAGAAATATCTTCACATAAAAACTGGACAGAAGCATTCTCAGAAACTTCTTTGTGATGAGTGCATTCTACTCACAGTGTTGAAGCTTGCTTTTGATAGAGCAGTTTTGAAACACTCTTTTGGTAGAATCTGCAAGTGGATATTTGGAGCGCTTTGAGGCCTATGCTGGAAAAGGAAATGTCTTCACAGAAAAACTAGACAGAAGCATTCCAGGAAACTTCTGTATGATAAGTGCATTCAACTCACAGACTTGAACGTTCCTTTTGATAGAACTCTTTTGAAACACTCCTTTTGTAGAATTTGCAAGTGTTTATTTGGAGCGCTTTGTGGCCTCAGCTGGAAAAGGAAATATCTTCACGTAAGAACTAGACAGAAGCATTCTCAGAAACTTCTTTCCGATGAGTGCATTCAACACACAGACTTGAACCTTGCTTTTGAAAGAGCAGCTTTGAAACACTCTTTTCGTAGAATCTGCAAGTGGATATTTGGAGCGCTTTGAGGCCTATGCTGGGAAATGAAATCTCTTCACCTAAAAACTAGACAGAAGCATTCTGAGAAACTTCTGTGTGATGAGTGCATTCAACTCACAGACTTGAACGTTCCCTTTGATAGAACAGTTTTGAAACACTCCTTTTGTAGAATCTGCAAGTGTTTATTCGGAGCACCTTGAGGCCTATGTTGGAAAAGGAAATATCTTCACATAAAAACTAGAGAGAAGGATTCTCAGAAACTTCTTTGCGATGAGTTCATTCAACTCACAGTGTTGAACCTACCAATTGATAGAGAAGTTTGGAAACACTCTTTTTGTAGAATCTGCAAGGGGATATTTGGAGCCGTTTGAGGCCTATGCTGGAAAAGGAAATATCTTCACATAAAAACTGAACAGAAGCATTCTCAGAAACTTCTTTGTGTTGAGTGCATTCAACTCGCAGACTTGAACTTACCTATAGAAAGAGCAGTTTTGAAACACTCCTTTTGTAGAATCTGCAAGTGTTTATTTGGAGCACTTTGAGGCCTATGTTGGAAAAGGAAAGATCTTCATATAGAAACTAGACGGAAGCATTCTCAGAAACTTCTTTGTGATGAGTGCATTCAACTCACAGAATTGAAGCTTCCTTTCGAAAGAGCAGTTTGGAAACACTCTTCTTATAGAATCTGCAAGTGGATATTTGGAGCGCTTTGTGGCCTATGCTGGGAAATGAAATCTCTTCACCTAAAAACTAGACGGAAGCATTCTGAGAATCTTCTTTGTGATGAGTGCATTCAACTCACAGACTTCAACGTTCCTTTTGATAGAACAGTTTTGAAACACTCCTTTTGTAGAATCTGCAAGTGTTTATTCGGAGCACCTTGAGGCCTATGTTGGAAAAGGAAATATCTTCACATAAAAACTAGAGAGAAGGATTCTCAGAAACTTCTTTGTGATGAGTTCATTCAACTCACAGAGTTGAACCTACCAATTGATAGAGAAGTTTGGAAACACTCTTTTTGTAGAATCTGCAAGGGGATATTTGGAGCCGTTTGAGGCCTATGCTGGAAAAGGAAATATCTTCACATAAAAACTGAACAGAAGCATTCTCAGAAACTTCTTTGTGTTGAGTGCATTCAACTCACAGACTTGAACTTACCTATAGAAAGAGCAGTTTTGAAACACTCTTTTGGTAAAATCTGCAAGTGGTTATTTGGAGCACTTCGAGGCCTGTGCTGGGATATGGAATATCCTCACCTAAAAACTACAGAGAAGCATTCTCAGAAAGTTCTTCAGGATGCATTCATTCAACTCACAGAGCTGAACCTTCCTTTTGATAGAAGAGTTTTGAAACACTCTTTTTGTAGAATCTGCAAGAGGATATTTGGAGCGTTTTGAGGCCTATGCTGGAAAAGGAAATATCTTCACATAAAAACTAGACAGAAGCATTCTCAGAAACTTCTGTGTGATGAGTGCATTCAACTCACAGACTTGAACGTTCCTCTCGTAAGAGCAGTTTTGAAACACTCCTTTTGTAGAATCTGCAAGTGTTTAATTGGAGCGCTTTGAGGCCTATGTTGGAAAAGGAAATATCTTCACATAAAAACTAGACAGAAGCATTCTCAGAAACTTCTTTGTGATGAGTGCACTCTACTCACAGTGTTGCAGCTTGCTTTTGATAGAGCAGTTTTGAAACACTCTTTTGGTAGAATCTGCAAGTGGATACTTGGAGCGCTTTGAGGCCTATGCTGGAAAAGGAAATGTCTTCACATAAAAACTAGACAGAAGCATTCCAGGAAACTTCTGTATGATAAGTGCATTCAACTCACAGACTTGAACGTTCCTTTTGATAGAACTCTTTGGAAACACTCCTTTTGTAGAATTTGCAAGTGTTTATTGGGAGCGCTTTGAGGCCTCAGCTGGAAAAGGAAATATCTTCACGTAAGAACTAGACAGAAGCATTCTCAGAAACTTCTTTCCGATGAGTGCATTCAACACACAGACTTGAACCTTGCTTTTGAAAGAGCAGCTTTGAAACACTCTTTTCGTAGAATCTGCAAGTGGATATTTGGAGCGCTTTGAGGCCTATGCTGGGAAATGAAATCTCTTCACCTAAAAACTAGACAGAAGCATTCTGAGAAACTTCTGTGTGATGAGTGCATTCAACTCACAGACTTGAACGTTCCCTTTGATAGAACAGTTTTGAAACACTCCTTTTGTAGAATCTGCAAGTGTTTATTCGGAGCACCTTGAGGCCTATGCTGGAAAAGGAAATATCTTCACATAAAAACTGAACAGAAGCATTCTGAGAAACTTCTTTGTGTTGAGTGCATTCAACTCACAGACTTGAACTTACCTACAGAAAGAGCAGTTTTGAAACACTCTTTTGGTAAAATCTGCAAGTGGTTATTTGGAGCACTTCGAGGCCTGTGCTGGGATATGGAATATCTTCACCTAAAAACTACAGAGAAGCATTCTTAGAAAGTTCTTCATGATGCATTCATTTAACTCACAGAGTGGAACCTTCCTTTTGATAGAACAGATTTGAAACACTCTTTTTGTAGAATCTGCAAGAAGATATTTGGAGTGTTTTGAGGCCTGTGCTGGAAATGGAAATATCTTCACATAAAAACTAGACAGAAGCATTCTCAGAAACTTCTGTGTGATGAGTGCATTCAACTCACAGACTTGAACGTTCCTCTCAAAAGAGCAGTTTTGAAACACTCCTTTTGTAGAATCTGCAAGTGTTTATTTGGAGCTCTTTGAGGCCTATGTTGGAAAAAGAAATATCTTCACATAAAAACTGGACAGAAGCATTCTCAGAAACTTCTTTGTGATGAGTGCATTCTACTCACAGTGTTGAAGCTTGCTTTTGATAGAGCAGTTTTGAAACACTCTTTTGGTAGAATCTGCAAGTGGATATTTGGAGCGCTTTGAGGCCTATGCTGGAAAAGGAAATGTCTTCACATAAAAACTAGACAGAAGCATTCCAGGAAACTTCTGTATGATAAGTGCATTCAACTCACAGACTTGAACGTTCCTTTTGATAGAACTCTTTTGAAACACTCCTTTTGTAGAATTTGCAAGTGTTTATTTGGAGCGCTTTGAGGCCTCAGCTGGAAAAGGAAATATCTTCACGTAAGAACTAGACAGAAGCATTCTCAGAAACTTCTTTCCGATGAGTGCATTCAACACACAGACTTGAACCTTGCTTTTGAAAGAGCAGCTTTGAAACACTCTTTTCGTAGAATCTGCAAGTGGATATTTGGAGCGCTTTGAGGCCTATGCTGGGAAATGAAATCTCTTCACCTAAAAACTAGACAGAAGCATTCTGAGAAACTTCTGTGTGATGAGTGCATTCAACTCACAGACTTGAACGTTCCCTTTGATAGAACAGTTTTGAAACACTCCTTTTGTAGAATCTGCAAGTGTTTATTCGGAGCACCTTGAGGCCTATGTTGGAAAAGGAAATATCTTCACATAAAAACTAGAGAGAAGGATTCTCAGAAACTTCTTTGTGATGAGTTCATTCAACTCACAGTGTTGAACCTACCAATTGATAGAGAAGTTTGGAAACACTCTTTTTGTAGAATCTGCAAGGGGATATTTGGAGCCGTTTGAGGCCTATGCTGGAAAAGGAAATATCTTCACATAAAAACTGAACAGAAGCATTCTCAGAAACTTCTTTGTGTTGAGTGCATTCAACTCGCAGACTTGAACTTACCTATAGAAAGAGCAGTTTTGAAACACTCCTTTTGTAGAATCTGCAAGTGTTTATTTGGAGCACTTTGAGGCCTATGTTGGAAAAGGAAAGATCTTCATATAGAAACTAGACGGAAGCATTCTCAGAAACTTCTTTGTGATGAGTGCATTCAACTCACAGAATTGAAGCTTCCTTTCGAAAGAGCAGTTTGGAAACACTCTTCTTATAGTATCTGTAAGTGGATATTTGGAGCGCTTTGTGGCCTATGCTGGGAAATGAAATCACTTCACCTAAAAACTAGACGGAAGCATTCTGAGAATCTTCTTTGCGATGAGTGCATTCAACTCACAGACTTCAACGTTCCTTTTGATAGAACAGTTTTGAAACACTCCTTTTGTAGAATCTGCAAGTGTTTATTCGGAACACCTTGAGGCCTATGTCGGAAAAGGAAATATCTTCACATAAAAACTAGAGAGAAGGATTCTCAGAAACTTCTTTGTGATGAGTTCATTCAACTCACAGAGTTGAACCTACCAATTGATAGAGAAGTTTGGAAACACTCTTTTTGTAGAATCTGCAAGTGGATATTTGGAGCCGTTTGAGGCCTATGCTGGAAAAGGAAATATCTTCACATAAAAACTGAACAGAAGCATTCTCAGAAACTTCTTTGTGTTGAGTGCATTCAACTCACAGACTTGAACTTACCTATAGAAAGAGCAGTTTTGAAACACTCTTTTGGTAAAATCTGCAAGTGGTTATTTGGAGCACTTCGAGGCCTGTGCTGGGATATGGAATATCTTCACCTAAAAACTACAGAGAAGCATTCTCAGAAAGTTCTTCAGGATGCATTCATTCAACTCACAGAGTTGAACCTTCCTTTTGATAGAAGAGTTTTGAAACACTCTTTTTGTAGAATCTGCAAGAGGATATTGGGAGCGTTTTGAGGCCTATGCTGGAAAAGGAAATATCTTCACATAAAAACTAGACAGAAGCATTCTCATAAACTTCTGTGTGATGAGTGCATTCAACTCACAGACTTGAACGTTCCTCTCGAAAGAGCAGTTTTGAAACACTCCTTTTGTAGAATCTGCAAGTGTTTATTTGGAGCGCTTTGAGGCCTATGTTGGAAAAGGAAATATCTTCACATAAAAACTAGACAGAAGCATTCTCAGAAACATCTTTGTGATGAGTGCACTCTACTCACAGTGTTGCAGCTTGCTTTTATAGAGCAGTTTTGAAACACTCTTTTGGTAGAATCTGCAAGTGGATACTTGGAGCGCTTTGAGGCCTATGCTGGAAAAGGAAATGTCTTCACATAAAAACTAGACAGAAGCATTCCAGGAAACTTCTGTATGATAAGTGCATTCAACTCACAGACTTGAACGTTCCTTTTGATAGAACTCTTTTGAAACACTCCTTTTGTAGAATTTGCAAGTGTTTATTGGGAGCGCTTTGAGGCCTCAGCTGGAAAAGGAAATATCTTCACGTAAGAACTAGACAGAAGCATTCTCAGAAACTTCTTTCCGATGAGTGCATTCAACACACAGACTTGAACCTTGCTTTTGAAAGAGCAGCTTTGAAACACTCTTTTCGTAGAATCTGCAAGTGGATATTTGGAGCGCTTTGAGGCCTATGCTGGGAAATGAAATCTCTTCACCTAAAAACTAGACAGAAGCATTCTGAGAAACTTCTGTGTGATGAGTGCATTCAACTCACAGACTTGAACGTTCCCTTTGATAGAACAGTTTTGAAACACTCCTTTTGTAGAATCTGCAAGTGTTTATTCGGAGCACCTTGAGGCCTATGCTGGAAAAGGAAATATCTTCACATAAAAACTGAACAGAAGCATTCTGAGAAACTTCTTTGTGTTGAGTGCATTCAACTCACAGACTTGAACTTACCTACAGAAAGAGCAGTTTTGAAACACTCTTTTGGTAAAATCTGCAAGTGGTTATTTGGAGCACTTCGAGGCCTGTGCTGGGATATGGAATATCTTCACCTAAAAACTACAGAGAAGCATTCTTAGAAAGTTCTTCATGATGCATTCATTTAACTCACAGAGTGGAACCTTCCTTTTGATAGAACAGATTTGAAACACTCTTTTTGTAGAATCTGCAAGAGGATATTTGGAGTGTTTTGAGGCCTATGCTGGAAATGGAAATATCGTCACATAAAAACTAGACAGAAGCATTCTCAGAAACTTCTGTGTGATGAGTGCATTCAACTCACAGACCTGAACGTTCCTCTCAAAAGAGCAGTTTTGAAACACTCCTTTTGTAGAATCTGCAAGTGTTTATTTGGAGCTCTTTGAGGCCTATGTTGGAAAAAGAAATATCTTCACATAAAAACTGGACAGAAGCATTCTCAGAAACTTCTTTGTGATGAGTGCATTCTACTCACAGTGTTGAAGCTTGCTTTTGATAGAGCAGTTTTGAAACACTCTTTTGGTAGAATCTGCAAGTGGATATTTGGAGCGCTTTGAGGCCTATGCTGGAAAAGGAAATGTCTTCACATAAAAACTAGACAGAAGCATTCCAGGAAACTTCTGTATGATAAGTGCATTCAACTCACAGACTTGAACGTTCCTTTTGATAGAACTCTTTTGAAACACGCCTTTTGTAGAATTTGCAAGTGTTTATTTGGAGCGCTTTGAGGCCTCAGCTGGAAAAGGAAATATCTTCACGTAAGAACTAGACAGAAGCATTCTCAGAAACTTCTTTCCGATGAGTGCATTCAACACACAGACTTGAACCTTGCTTTTGAAAGAGCAGCTTTGAGACACTCTTTTCGTAGAATCTGCAAGTGGATATTTGGAGCGTTTTGAGGCCTATGCTGGAAAAGGAAATATCTTCACCTAAAAACTAGGCAGAAGCGTTCTCAGAAACTTCTGTGTGATGAGTGCATTCAACTCACAGACTTGAACGTTCCATTTGATAGAACAGTTTTGAAACACTCCTTTTGAAGAATCTGCAAGTGTTTATTCGGAGCACCTTGAGGCCTATGCTGGAATAGGAAATATCTTCACATAAAAACTGAACAGAAGCATTCTGAGAAACTTCTTTGTGTTGAGTGCATTCAACTCACAGAATTGAAGCTTCCTTTCGAAAGAGCAGTTTGGAAACACTCTTCTTATAGAATCTGTAAGTGGATATTTGGAGCGCTTTGTGGCCTATGCTGGGAAATGAAATCACTTCACCTAAAAACTAGACGGAAGCATTCTGAAAATCTTCTTTGCGATGAGTGCATTCAACTCACAGACTTCAACGTTCCTTTTGATAGAACAGTTTTGAAACACTCCTTTTGTAGAATCTGCAAGTGTTTATTCGGAGCACCTTGAGGCCTATGTCGGAAAAGGAAATATCTTCACATAAAAACTAGAGAGAAGGATTCTCAGAAACTTCTTTGTGATGAGTTCATTCAACTCACAGAGTTGAACCTACCAATTGATAGAGAAGTTTGGAAACACTCTTTTTGTAGAATCTGCAAGTGGATATTTGGAGCCGTTTGAGGCCTATGCTGGAAAAGGAAATATCTTCACATAAAAACTGAACAGAAGCATTCTCAGAAACTTCTTTGTGTTGAGTGCATTCAACTCACAGACTTGAACTTACCTATAGAAAGAGCAGTTTTGAAACACTCTTTTGGTAAAATCTGCAAGTGGTTATTTGGAGCACTTCGAGGCCTGTGCTGGGATATGGAATATCTTCACCTAAATACTACAGAGAAGCATTCCCAGAAAGTTCTTCAGGATGCATTCATTCAACTCACAGAGTTGAACCTTCCTTTTGATAGAAGAGTTTTGAAACACTCTTTTTGTAGAATCTGCAAGAGGATATTTGGAGCGTTTTGAGGCCTATGCTGGAAAAGGAAATATCTTCACATAAAAACTAGACAGAAGCATTCTGAGAAACTTCTTTGTGTAGAGTGCATTCAACTCACAGACTTGAACGTTCCTCTCGAAAGAGCAGTTTTGAAACACTCTTTTGGTAAAATCTGCAAGTGGTTATTTGGAGCACTTCGAGGCCTGTGCTGTGATATGGAATATCTTCACCTAAAAACTACAGAGAAGCATTCTTAGAAAGTTCTTCATGATGCATTCATTTAACTCACAGAGTGGAACCTTCCTTTTGATAGAACAGATTTGAAACACTCTTTTTGTAGAATCTGCAAGAAGATAGTTGGAGTGTTTTGAGGCCTATGCTGGAAATGGAAATATCTTCACATAAAAACTAGACAGAAGCATTCTCAGAAACTTCTGTGTGATGAGTGCATTCAACTCACAGACTTGAACGTTCCTCTCAAAAGAGCAGTTTTGAAACACTCCTTTTGTAGTATCTGCAAGTGTTTATTTGGAGCGCTTTGAGGCCTATGTTGGCAAAAGAAATATCTTCACATAAAAACTGGACAGAAGCATTCTCAGAAACTTCTTTGTGATGAGTGCATTCTACTCACAGTGTTGAAGCTTGCTTTTGATAGAGCAGTTTTGAAACACTCTTTTGGTAGAATCTGCAAGTGGATATTTGGAGCGCTTTGAGGCCTATGCTGGAAAAGGAAATGTCTTCACATAAAAACTAGACAGAAGCATTCCAGGAAACTTCTGTATGATAAGTGCATTCAACTCACAGACTTGAACGTTCCTTTTGATAGAACTCTTTTGAAACACTCCTTTTGTAGAATTTGCAAGTGTTTATTTGGAGCGCTTTGAGGCCTCAGCTGGAAAAGGAAATATCTTCACGTAAGAACTAGACAGAAGCATTCTCAGAAAGTTCTTTCCAATGAGTGCATTCAACACACAGACTTGAACCTTGCTTTTGAAAGAGCAGCTTTGAAACACTCTTTTCGTAGAATCTGCAAGTGGATATTTGGAGCGCTTTGAGGCCTATGCTGGGAAATGAAATCTCTTCACCTAAAAACTAGACAGAAGCATTCTGAGAAACTTCTGTGTGATGAGTGCATTCAACTCACAGACTTGAACGTTCCCTTTGATAGAACAGTTTTGAAACACTCCTTTTGTAGAATCTGCAAGTGTTTATTCGGAGCACCTTGAGGCCTATGTTGGAAAAGGAAATATCTTCACATAAAAACTAGAGAGAAGGATTCTCAGAAACTTCTTTGTGATGAGTTCATTCAACTCACAGAGTTGAACCTACCAATTAATAGAGAAGTTTGGAAACACTCTTTTTGTAGAATCTGCAAGGGGATATTTGGAGCCGTTTGAGGCCTATGCTGGAAAAGGAAATATCTTCACATAAAAACTGAACAGAAGCATTCTCAGAAACTTCTTTGTGTTGAGTGCATTCAACTCGCAGATTTGAACTAACCTATAGAAAGAGCAGTTTTGAAACACTCCTTTTGTAGAATCTGCAAGTGTTTATTTGGAGCACTTTGAGGCCTATGTTGGAAAAGGAAAGATCTTCATATAGAAACTAGACGGAAGCATTCTCAGAAACTTCTTTGTGATGAGTGCATTCAACACACAGACTTGAACCTTGCTTTTGAAAGAGCAGCTTTGAAACACTCTTTTCGTAGAATCTGCAAGTGGATATTTGGATCGCTTTGAGGCCTATGTTGGAAAAGGACATATCTTCACATCAAAAGTAGACAGACGCATTCTCAGAAACTTCTTTGTGATGAGTGCATTGAACTCCCAGAGTTGAACCTACCTATTGATAGAGAAGTTTTGCAACACCCTTTTTGTAGAATCTGCAAGTGAATATTTGGCGCGATTTGAGGCCTAGGCTGGAAATGGAAATATCTTCACATGAAAACTAGACAGATGAATTCTCAGAAACGTCTTTGTGATGAGTGCATTCAACTCACAGACTTGAAGCTTCCTTTTGAAAGAGCAGTTTCGAAACACTCTTTTTGTAGAATCTGCAAGTGGATATTTGGAGCGCTTTGAGGGCTATGCTGGAAAAGTTAATATCTTCACCTGAAAACTAGACAGAAACATACTCAGAAACTTCTTTGTGATGTGTGCATTGAACTCACAGAGTTGAACCTTTCTTTTGATACAGAAGTTTTGAAACACTCTTTTCGTAGAATCTTCAAGTGGATGTATGGAGTGCTTTGAGGCCTACGCTGGAAAAGGAAATGTCTTCACGTAGAAACTAGACAAAAGCATTCTCAGAAAGTTCCCTGTGCTTTGTGCATTCAACTCACAGAGCTGAACATTCCCTTTGATAGAGCAGTTTTGAAACACTCTTTTTGTAGAATCTGCAAGTGGATATTTGGAGCGCTTTGAGGTCTATGCTGCCAAAGGAAATATCATTGCACCAAAAGTAGACGGAAGCGTTCTCAGAAACTTCTTTGTGATGAGTGCATTCAACTCGCAGGGTTGAACCTTCCTGTCGATAGAGCAGTTTTGAAACACTGTTTTTGTAGAATCCGCAAGTGGGCATTTGGAGCTTTTTGAGGCTTATGCTGGAAAAGGAAATATCTTCATCTACAAACTAGACAGAAGCATTCTCAGAAACTTCTTTGTCATGTGGGGATTGAACTCACAGAGTTGAACACTCCTTTTCATAGAGCAGTTTTGCAACACTCTTTTTGTGGAAAGTGCAAGTGGCTATTTGGTGCGATGGCGGCATCTAGTGGATAAGGAAATACATTCAGATGAAAACAAGATACAACCATTCTCAGAAACTTCTTTGGGATGACTGCATTCTACTCACAGAGTTGAACCTTCCTTTTGATAGAACACTTTTGAAACACTCTTTTTGTGGAATCTGCAAGTGGCTGTTTGGAGCGCTTTGAGGCCTATGCTGGAAAAGGAAATATCTTCACATAAAACCTAGACAGAAGTATTCCCAGAAAGTTTTTCCGATGTGCGCATTCAACTCACCGAGTTGAACCTTCCTTTAGATAGAGCAGTTTTGAAACACTCTTTTTGTAGTATCTGCGAGTGGATATTTGGAGTGCTTTGAGTGCTACACTGCAAAAGCAAATATCTTCACTTAGAATCTAGACAGAAGAATTCTCAGAGACTTCCCTGTGCTTTGTGCATTCAACTCACAGAGTTGAACCTTCCTTTCGATGGAACAGTTTGGAAACACTCTCGTGGTAGAATCTGCAAGTCGATATTTGGAACGTTTGGAGGCCTATCCTGGGAAAGGAAATATCTTCCCATCAAAACTAGATAGAAGCATTCTCAGAAACTTCTTTGTGATGTGCGCATTCAAGTCACAGAGTTGAAGCTTCCTTTTGATATAGCAGTTTTGAACCACTCTTTTAGTAGAATCTGCAAGTGGATGTTTGGAGAGCTAAGAGGCCAACACTGGAAAAGGAAATATCTTCACGTAAAAACTAGACGGAAGCATTCTCAGAAACTTCAATGGGCTTTACGCGTTCAACTCACAGAGTGCAATGTTCCTTTTGATAGCACAGTTCTAAAACACTGTTTTTGTAGAATTGGCTAGAGGATGTTTGGAGCGATGTGAGGCCTTTGCTGGGAAAGGAAATAACTTCACATAAAACCTAGACAGAAGCATTCTCAGAAACTCCTTTGTGATGTGTGCATTCAAATCACAGACTTGAACCTTCGTTTTGAAAGAGCAGTTTTGAAACACTCTTTTTGTAGAATCTGCAAGTGGATATTTGGAGCGCTTTGAGGCCTATGCTGGAAAATGAAATATCTTCACCTAAAAACTAGACGGAAGCATTCTCAGAAACTCCTTTGTGATGAGTGCATTCGACTCACAGAGTTGAAGCTTCCTTTTGATAGAGCAGTTTTGAAACACTCTTTCAGCAGCATCTGAAAGTGGATATTTGGAGCCCTTTGAGGCCAACGCTGGAAAACGAAATATCATCCCATAAACACTCGACAGAAGCATTCTCTGAAACTTCTTTGTGATGAGTGCATTCAACTCACAGACTCGAAAGTTTCTTTTGATAGAACAGTTTTGAAACACTCCTTTTGTAGAATCTGCAAGTGTTTATTCGGAGCACCTTGAGGCCTATGTTGGAAAAGGAAGTATCTTCACATAAAAACTAGAGAGAAGGATTCTCAGAAACTTCTTTGTGATGAGTTCACTCAACTCACAGTGTTGAACCTACCAATTGATAGAGAAGTTTGGAAACACTCTTTTTGTAGAATCTGCAAGGGGATATTTGGAGCCGTTTGAGGCCTATGCTGGAAAAGGAAATATCTTCACATAAAAACTGAACAGAAGCATTCTCAGAAACTTCTTTGTGTTGAGTGCATTCAACTCACAGACTTGAACTTACCTATAGAAAGAGCAGTTTTGAAACACTCCTTTTGTAGAATCTGCAAGTGTTTATTTGGAGCACTTTGAGGCCTATGTTGGAAAAGGAAAGATCTTCATATAGAAACTAGACGGAAGCATTCTCAGAAACTTCTTTGTGATGAGTGCATTCAACTCACAGAATTGAAGCTTCCTTTCGAAAGAGCAGTTTGGAAACACTCTTCTTATAGAATCTGCAAGTGGATATTTGGAGCGCTTTGTGGCCTATGCTGGGAAATGAAATCTCTTCACCTAAAAACTAGACGGAAGCATTCTGAGAATCTTCTTTGTGATGAGTGCATTCAACTCACAGACTTCAACGTTCCTTTTGATAGAACAGTTTTGAAACACTCCTTTTGTAGAATCTGCAAGTGTTCATTCGGAACACCTTGAGGCCTATGTTGGAAAAGGAAATATCTTCACATAAAAACTAGAGAGAAGGATTCTCAGAAACTTCTTTGTGATGAGTTCATTCAACTCACAGAGTTGACCCTACCAATTGATAGAGAAGTTTGGAAACACTCTTTTTGTAGAATCTGCAAGGGGATATTTGGAGCCGTTTGAGGCCTATGCTGGAAAAGGAAATATCTTCACATAAAAACTGAACAGAAGCATTCTCAGAAACTTCTTTGTGTTGAGTGCATTCAACTCACAGACTTGAACTTACCTATAGAAAGAGCAGTTTTGAAACACTCTTTTGGTAAAATCTGCAAGTGGTTATTTGGAGCACTTCGAGGCCTGTGCTGGGATATGGAATATCCTCACCTAACAACTACAGAGAAGCATTCTCAGAAAGTTCTTCAGGATGCATTCATTCAACTCACAGAGTTGAACCTTCCTTTTGATAGAAGAGTTTTGAAACTCTCTTTTTGTAGAATCTGCAAGAGGATATTTGGAGCGTTTTGAGGCCTATGCTGGAAAAGGAAATATCTTCACATAAAAACTAGACAGAAGCATTCTCAGAAACTTCTGTGTGATGAGTGCATTCAACTCACAGACTTGAACGTTCCTCTCGAAAGAGCAGTTTTGAAACACTCCTTTTGTAGAATCTGCAAGTGTTTATTTGGAGCGCTTTGAGGCCTATGTTGGAAAAGGAAATATCTTCACATAAAAACTAGACAGAAGCATTCTCAGAAACTTCTTTGTGATGAGTGCACTCTACTCACAGTGTTGCAGCTTGCTTTTGATAGAGCAGTTTTGAAACACTCTTTTGGTAGAATCTGCAAGTGGATACTTGGAGCGCTTTGAGGCCTATGCTGGAAAAGGAAATGTCTTCACATAAAAACTAGACAGAAGCATTCCAGGAAACTTCTGTATGATAAGTGCATTCAACTCACAGACTTGAACGTTCCTTTTGATAGAACTCTTTTGAAACACTCCTTTTGTAGAATTTGCAAGTGTTTATTGGGAGCGCTTTGAGGCCTCAGCTGGAAAAGGAAATATCTTCACGTAAGAACTAGACAGAAGCATTCTCAGAAACTTCTTTCTGATGAGTGCATTCAACACACAGACTTGAACCTTGCTTTTGAAAGAGCAGCTTTGAAACACTCTTTTCGTAGAATCTGCAAGTGGATATTTGGAGCGCTTTGAGGCCTATGCTGGGAAATGAAATCTCTTCACCTAAAAACTAGACAGAAGCATTCTGAGAAACTTCTGTGTGATGAGTGCATTCAACTCACAGACTTGAACGTTCCCTTTGATAGAACAGTTTTGAAACACTCCTTTTGTAGAATCTGCAAGTGTTTATTCGGAGCACCTTGAGGCCTATGCTGGAAAAGGAAATATCTTCACATAAAAACTGAACAGAAGCATTCTGAGAAACTTCTTTGTGTTGAGTGCATTCAACTCACAGACTTGAACTTACCTACAGAAAGAGCAGTTTTGAAACACTCTTTTGGTAAAATCTGCAAGTGGTTATTTGGAGCACTTCGAGGCCTGTGCTGGGATATGGAATATCTTCACCTAAAAACTACAGAGAAGCATTCTTAGAAAGTTCTTCATGATGCATTCATTTAACTCACAGAGTGGAACCTTCCTTTTGATAGAACAGATTTGAAACACTCTTTTTGTAGAATCTGCAAGAGGATATTTGGAGTGTTTTGAGGCCTATGCTGGAAATGGAAATATCGTCACATAAAAACTAGACAGAAGCATTCTCAGAAACTTCTGTGTGATGAGTGCATTCAACTCACAGACCTGAACGTTCCTCTCAAAAGAGCAGTTTTGAAACACTCCTTTTGTAGAATCTGCAAGTGTTTATTTGGAGCTCTTTGAGGCCTATGTTGGAAAAAGAAATATCTTCACATAAAAACTGGACAGAAGCATTCTCAGAAACTACTTTGTGATGAGTGCATTCTACTCACAGTGTTGAAGCTTGCTTTTGATAGAGCAGTTTTGAAACACTCTTTTGGTAGAATCTGCAAGTGGATATTTGGAGCGCTTTGAGGCCTATGCTGGAAAAGGAAATGTCTTCACATAAAAACTAGACAGAAGCATTCCAGGAAACTTCTGTATGATAAGTGCATTCAACTCACAGACTTGAACGTTCCTTTTGATAGAACTCTTTTGAAACACTCCTTTTGTAGAATTTGCAAGTGTTTATTTGGAGCGCTTTGAGGCCTCAGCTGGAAAAGGAAATATCTTCACGTAAGAACTAGACAGAAGCATTCTCAGAAACTTCTTTCCGATGAGTGCATTCAACACACAGACTTGAACCTTGCTTTTGAAAGAGCAGCTTTGAAACACTCTTTTCGTAGAATCTGCAAGTGGATATTTGGAGCGCTTTGAGGCCTATGCTGGGAAATGAAATCTCTTCACCTAAAAACTAGACAGAAGCATTCTGAGAAACTTCTGTGTGATGAGTGCATTCCACTCACAGACTTGAACGTTCCATTTGATAGAACAGTTTTGAAACACTCCTTTTGAAGAATCTGCAAGTGTTTATTCGGAGCACCTTGAGGCCTATGCTGGAATAGGAAATATCTTCACATAAAAACTGAACAGAAGCATTCTGAGAAACTTCTTTGTGTTGAGTGCATTCAACTCACAGACTTGAACTTACCCACAGAAAGAGCAGTTTTGAAACACTCTTTCGGTAAAATCTGCAAGTGGTTATTTGGAGCACTTCGAGGCCTGTGCTGGGATATGGAATATCTTCACCTAAAAACTACAGAGAAGCATTCCTAGAAAGTTCTTCATGATGCATTCATTTAACTCACAGAGTGGAACCTTCCTTTTGATAGAACAGATTTGAAACACTCTTTTTGTAGAATCTGCAAGAGGATATTTGGAGTGTTTTGAGGCCAATGCTGGAAATGGAAATATCGTCACATAAAAACTAGACAGAAGCATTCTCAGAAACTTCTGTGTGATGAGTGCATTCAACTCACAGACTTGAACGTTCCTCTCAAAAGAGTAGTTTTGAAACACTCCTTTTGTAGAATCTGCAAGTGTTTATTTGGAGCGCTTTGAGGCCTATGTTGGGAAAAGAAATATCTTCACATAAAAACTGGACAGAAGCATTCTCAGAAACTTCTTTGTGATGAGTGCACTCTACTCACAGTGTTGAAGCTTGCTTTTGATAGAGCAGTTTTGAAACACTCTTTTGGTAGAATCTGCAAGTGGATACTTGGAGCGCTTTGAGGCCTATGCTGGAAAAGGAAATGTCTTCACATAAAAACTAGACAGAAGCATTCCAGGAAACTTCTGTATGATAAGTGCATTCAACTCACAGACTTGAACGTTCCTTTTGATAGAACTCTTTTGAAACACTCCTTTTGTAGAATTTGCAAGTGTTTATTGGGAGCGCTTTGAGGCCTCAGCTGGAAAAGGAAATATCTTCACGTAAGAACTAGACAGAAGCATTCTCAGAAACTTCTTTCCGATGAGTGCATTCAACACACAGACTTGAACCTTGCTTTTGAAAGAGCAGCTTTGAAACACTCTTTTCGTAGAATCTGCAAGTGGATATTTGGAGCGCTTTGAGGCCTATGCTGGGAAATGAAATCTCTTCACCTAAAAACTAGACAGAAGCATTCTGAGAAACTTCTGTGTGATGAGTGCATTCAACTCACAGACTTGAACGTTCCCTTTGATAGAACAGTTTTGAAACACTCCTTTTGTAGAATCTGCAAGTGTTTATTCGGAGCACCTTGAGGCCTATGCTGGAAAAGGAAATATCTTCACATAAAAACTGAACAGAAGCATTCTGAGAAACTTCTTTGTGTTGAGTGCATTCAACTCACAGACTTGAACTTACCTACAGAAAGAGCAGTTTTGAAACACTCTTTTGGTAAAATCTGCAAGTGGTTATTTGGAGCACTTCGAGGCCTGTGCTGGGATATGGAATATCTTCACCTAAAAACTACAGAGAAGCATTCTTAGAAAGTTCTTCATGATGCATTCATTTAACTCACAGAGTGGAACCTTCCTTTTGATAGAACAGATTTGAAACACTCTTTTTGTAGAATCTGCAAGAAGATATTTGGAGTGTTTTGAGGCCTATGCTGGAAATGGAAATATCGTCACATAAAAACTAGACAGAAGCATTCTCAGAAACTTCTGTGTGATGAGTGCATTCAACTCACAGACTTGAACGTTCCTCTCAAAAGAGCAGTTTTGAAACACTCCTTTTGTAGAATCTGCAAGTGTTTATTTGGAGCTCTTTGAGGCCTATGTTGGAAAAAGAAATATCTTCACATAAAAACTGGACAGAAGCATTCTCAGAAACTTCTTTGTGATGAGTGCATTCTACTCACAGTGTTGAAGCTTGCTTTTGATAGAGCAGTTTTGAAACACTCTTTTGGTAGAATCTGCAAGTGGATATTTGGAGCGCTTTGAGGCCTATGCTGGAAAAGGAAATGTCTTCACATAAAAACTAGACAGAAGCATTCCAGGAAACTTCTGTATGATAAGTGCATTCAACTCACAGACTTGAACGTTCCTTTTGATAGAACTCTTTTGAAACACTCCTTTTGTAGAATTTGCAAGTGTTTATTTGGAGCGCTTTGAGGCCTCAGCTGGAAAAGGAAATATCTTCACGTAAGAACTAGACAGAAGCATTCTCAGAAACTTCTTTCCGATGAGTGCATTCAACACACAGACTTGAACCTTGCTTTTGAAAGAGCAGCTTTGAAACACTCTTTTCGTAGAATCTGCAAGTGGATATTTGGAGCGCTTTGAGGCCTATGCTGGGAAATGAAATCTCTTCACCTAAAAACTAGACAGAAGCATTCTGAGAAACTTCTGTGTGATGAGTGCATTCAACTCACAGACTTGAACGTTCCCTTTGATAGAACAGTTTTGAAACACTCCTTTTGTAGAATCTGCAAGTGTTTATTCGGAGCACCTTGAGGCCTATGTTGGAAAAGGAAATATCTTCACATAAAAACTAGAGAGAAGGATTCTCAGAAACTTCTTTGTGATGAGTTCATTCAACTCACAGTGTTGAACCTACCAATTGATAGAGAAGTTTGGAAACACTCTTTTTGTAGAATCTGCAAGGGGATATTTGGAGCCGTTTGAGGCCTATGCTGGAAAAGGAAATATCTTCACATAAAAACTGAACAGAAGCATTCTCAGAAACTTCTTTGTGTTGAGTGCATTCAACTCGCAGACTTGAACTTACCTATAGAAAGAGCAGTTTTGAAACACTCCTTTTGTAGAATCTGCAAGTGTTTATTTGGAGCACTTTGAGGCCTATGTTGGAAAAGGAAAGATCTTCATATAGAAACTAGACGGAAGCATTCTCAGAAACTTCTTTGTGATGAGTGCATTCAACTCACAGAATTGAAGATTCCTTTCAAAAGAGCAGTTGGAAACACTCTTCTTATAGAATCTGCAAGTGGATATTTGGAGCGCTTTGTGGCCTATGCTGGGAAATGATATCTCTTCACCTAAAAACTAGACGGAAGCATTCTGAGAATCTTCTTTGTGATGAGTGCATTCAACTCACAGACTTCAACGTTCCTTTTGATAGAACAGTTTTGAAACACTCCTTTTGTAGAATCTGCAAGTGTTTATTCGGAGCACCTTGAGGCCTATGTTGGAAAAGGAAATACCTTCACATAAAAACTAGAGAGAAGGATTCTCAGAAACTTCTTTGTGATGAGTTCATTCAACTCACAGAGTTGAACCTACCAATTGATAGAGAAGTTTGGAAACACTCTTTTTGTAGAATCTGCAAGTGGATATTTGGAGCCGTTTGAGGCCTATGCTGGAAAAGGAAATATCTTCACATAAAAACTGAACAGAAGCATTCTCAGAAACTTCTTTGTGTTGAGTGCATTCAACTCACAGACTTGAACTTACCTATAGAAAGAGCAGTTTTGAAACACTCTTTTGGTAAAATCTGCAAGTGGTTATTTGGAGCACTTCGAGGCCTGTGCTGGGATATGGAATATCTTCACCTAAAAACTACAGAGAAGCATTCTCAGAAAGTTCTTCAGGATGCGTTCATTCAACTCACAGAGTTGAACCTTCCTTTTGATAGAAGAGTTTTGAAACACTCTTTTTGTAGAATCTGCAAGAGGATATTTGGAGCGTTTTGAGGCCTATGCTGGAAAAGGAAATATCTTCACATAAAAACTAGACAGAAGCATTCTCAGAAACTTCTGTGTGATAAGTGCATTCAACTCACAGACTTGAACGTTCCTCTCGAAAGAGCAGTTTTGAAACACTCCATTTGTAGAATCTGCAAGTGTTTATTTGGAGCCCTTTGAGGCCTATGTTGGAAAAGGAAATATCTTCACATAAAAACTAGACAGAAGCATTCTCAGAAACTTCTTTGTGATGAGTGCACTCTACTCACAGTGTTGAAGCTTGCTTTTGATAGAGCAGTTTTGAAACACTCTTTTGGTAGAATCTGCAAGTGGATACTTGGAGCGCTTTGAGGCCTATGCTGGAAAAGGAAATGTCTTCACATAAAAACTAGACAGAAGCATTCCAGGAAACTTCTGTATGATAAGTGCATTCAACTCACAGACTTGAACGTTCCTTTTGATAGAACTCTTTTGAAACACTCCTTTTGTAGAATTTGCAAGTGTTTATTTGGAGCGCTTTGAGGCCTCAGCTGGAAAAGGAAATATCTTCACGTAAGAACTAGACAGAAGCATTCTCAGAAACTTCTTTCCGATGAGTGCATTCAACACACAGACTTGAACCTTGCTTTTGAAAGAGCAGCTTTGAAACACTCTTTTCGTAGAATCTGCAAGTGGATATTTGGAGCGCTTTGAGGCCTATGCTGGGAAATGAAATCTCTTCACCTAAAAACTAGACAGAAGCATTCTGAGAAACTTCTGTGTGATGAGTGCATTCAACTCACAGACTTGAACGTTCCCTTTGATAGAACAGTTTTGAAACACTCCTTTTGTAGAATCTGCAAGTGTTTATTCGGAGCACCTTGAGGCCTATGCTGGAAAAGGAGATATCTTCACATAAAAACTGAACAGAAGCATTCTGAGAAACTTCTTTGTGTTGAGTGCATTCAACTGACAGACTTGAACTTACCTACAGAAAGAGCAGTTTTGAAACACTCTTTTGGTAAAATCTGCAAGTGGTTATTTGGAGCACTTCGAGGCCTGTGCTGGGATATGGAATATCTTCACCTAAAAACTACAGAGAAGCATTCTTAGAAAGTTCTTCATGATGCATTCATTTAACTCACAGAGTGGAACCTTCCTTTTGATAGAACAGATTTGAAGCACTCTTTTTGTAGAATCTGCAAGAAGATATTTGGAGTGTTTTGAGGCCTATGCTGGAAATGGAAATATCTTCACATAAAAACTAGACAGAAGCATTCTCAGAAACTTCTGTGTGATGAGTGCATTCAACTCACAGACTTGAACGTTCCTCTCAAAAGAGCAGTTTTGAAACACTCCTTTTGTAGAATCTGCAAGTGTTTATTTGGAGCTCTTTGAGGCCTATGTTGGAAAAAGAAATATCTTCACATAAAAACTGGACAGAAGCATTCTCAGAAACTTCTTTGTGATGAGTGCATTCTACTCACAGTGTTGAAGCTTGCTTTTGATAGAGCAGTTTTGAAACACTCTTTTGGTAGAATCTGCAAGTGGATATTTGGAGCGCTTTGAGGCCTATGCTGGAAAAGGAAATGTCTTCACATAAAAACTAGACAGAAGCATTCCAGGAAACTTCTGTATGATAAGTGCATTCAACTCACAGACTTGAACGTTCCTTTTGATAGAACTCTTTTGAAACACTCCTTTTGTAGAATTTGCAAGTGTTTATTTGGAGCGCTTTGAGGCCTCAGCTGGAAAAGGAAATATCTTCACGTAAGAACTAGACAGAAGCATTCTCAGAAACTTCTCTCCGATGAGTGCATTCAACACACAGACTTGAACCTTGCTTTTGAAAGAGCAGCTTTGAAACACTCTTTTCGTAGAATCTGCAAGTGGATATTTGGAGCGCTTTGAGGCCTATGCTGGGAAATGAAATCTCTTCACCTAAAAACTAGACAGAAGCATTCTGAGAAACTTCTGTGTAATGAGTGCATTCAACTCGCAGACTTGAACTTACCTATAGAAAGAGCAGTTTTGAAACACTCCTTTTGTAGAATCTGCAAGTGTTTATTTGGAGCACTTTGAGGCCTATGTTGGAAAAGGAAAGATCTTCATATAGAAACTAGACGGAAGCATTCTCAGAAACTTCTTTGTGATGAGTGCATTCAACTCACAGAATTGAAGCTTCCTTTCGAAAGAGCAGTTTGGAAACACTCTTCTTATAGAATCTGCAAGTGGATATTTGGAGCGCTTTGTGGCCTATGCTGGGAAATGAAATCTCTTCACCTAAAAACTGGACGGAAGCATTCTGAGAATCTTCTTTGTGATGAGTGCATTCAACTCACAGACTTCAACGTTCCTTTTGATAGAACAGTTTTGAAACACTCCTTTTGTAGAATCTGCAAGTGTTTATTCGGAGCACCTTGAGGCCTATGTTGGAAAAGGAAATATCTTCACATAAAAACTAGAGAGAAGGATTCTCAGAAACTTCTTTGTGATGAGTTCATTCAACTCACAGAGTTGAACCCACCAATTGATAGAGAAGTTTGGAAACACTCTTTTTGTAGAATCTGCAAGTGGATATTTGGAGCCGTTTGAGGCCTATGCTGGAAAAGGAAATATCTTCACATAAAAACTGAACAGAAGCATTCTGAGAAACTTCTTTGTGTTGAGTGCATTCAACTCACAGACTTGAACTTACCTATAGAAAGAGCAATTTTGAAACACTCTTTTGGTAAAATCTGCAAGTGGTTATTTGGAGCACTTCGAGGCCTGTGCTGGGATATGGAATATCTTCACCTAAAAACTACAGAGAAGCATTCTCAGAAAGTTCTTCATGATGCATTCATTCAACTCACAGAGTTGAACCTTCCTTTTGATGGACGAGTTTTGAAACACTCTTTTTGTAGAATCTGCAAGAGGATATTTGGAGCGTTTTGAGGCCTATGCTGGAAAAGGAAATATCTTCACATAAAAACTAGACAGAAGCATTCTCAGAAACTTCTGTGTGATGAGTGCATTCAACTCACAGACTTGAACATTCCTCTCAAAAGAGCAGTTTTGAAACACTCCTTTTGTAGAATCTGCAAGTGTTTATTTGGAGCTCTTTGAGGCCTATGTTGGAAAAAGAAATATCTTCACATAAAAACTGGACAGAAGCATTCTCAGAAACTTCTTTGTGATGAGTGCATTCTACTCACAGTGTTGAAGCTTGCTTTTGATAGAGCAGTTTTGAAACACTCTTTTGGTAGAATCTGCAAGTGGATATTTGGAGCGCTTTGAGGCCTATTCTGGAAAAGGAAATGTCTTCACATAAAAACTAGACAGAAGCATTCCAGGAAACCTCTGTATGATAAGTGCATTCAACTCACAGACTTGAACGTTCCTTTTGATAGAACTCTTTTGAAACACTCCTTTTGTAGAATTTGCAAGTGTTTATTGGGAGCGCTTTGAGGCCTCAGCTGGAAAAGGAAATATCTTCACGTAAGAACTAGACAGAAGCATTCTCAGAAACTTCTTTCCGATGAGTGCATTCAACACACAGACTTGAACCTTGCTTTTGAAAGAGCAGCTTTGAAACACTCTTTTCGTAGAATCTGCAAGTGGATATTTGGAGCGCTTTGAGGCCTATGCTGGGAAATGAAATCTCTTCACCTAAAAACTAGACAGAAGCATTCTGAGAAACTTCTGTGTGATGAGTGCATTCAACTCACAGACTTGAACGTTCCCTTTGATAGAACAGTTTTGAAACACTCCTTTTGTAGAATCTGCAAGTGTTTATTCGGAGCACCTTGAGGCCTATGCTGGAAAAGGAAATATCTTCACATAAAAACTGAACAGAAGCATTCTCAGAAACTTCTTTGTGTTGAGTGCATTCAACTCACAGACTTGAACTTACCTATAGAAAGAGCAGTTTTGAAACACTCTTTTGGTAAAATCTGCAAGTGGTTATTTGGAGCACTTCGAGGCCTGTGCTGGGATATGGAATATCCTCACCTAAAAACTACAGAGAAGCATTCTCAGAAAGTTCTTCAGGATGCATTCATTCAACTCACAGAGTTGAACCTTCCTTTTGATAGAAGAGTTTTGAAACTCTCTTTTTGTAGAATCTGCAAGAGGATATTTGGAGCGTTTTGAGGCCTATGCTGGAAAAGGAAATATCTTCACATAAAAACTAGACAGAAGCATTCTCAGAAACTTCTGTGTGATGAGTGCATTCAACTCACAGACTTGAACGTTCCTCTCGAAAGAGCAGTTTTGAAACACTCCTTTTGTAGAATCTGCAAGTGTTTATTTGGAGCGCTTTGAGGCCTATGTTGGAAAAGGAAATATCTTCACATAAAAACTAGACAGAAGCATTCTCAGAAACTTCTTTGTGATGAGTGCACTCTACTCACAGTGTTGCAGCTTGCTTTTGATAGAGCAGTTTTGAAACACTCTTTTGGTAGAATCTGCAAGTGGATACTTGGAGCGCTTTGAGGCCTATGCTGGAAAAGGAAATGTCTTCACATAAAAACTAGACAGAAGCATTCCAGGAAACTTCTGTCTGATAAGTGCATTCAACTCACAGACTTGAACGTTCCTTTTGATAGAACTCTTTTGAAACACTCCTTTTGTAGAATTTGCAAGTGTTTATTGGGAGCGCTTTGAGGCCTCAGCTGGAAAAGGAAATATCTTCACGTAAGAACTAGACAGAAGCATTCTCAGAAACTTCTTTCTGATGAGTGCATTCAACACACAGACTTGAACCTTGCTTTTGAAAGAGCAGCTTTGAAACACTCTTTTCGTAGAATCTGCAAGTGGATATTTGGAGCGCTTTGAGGCCTCTGCTGGGAAATGAAATCTCTTCACCTAAAAACTAGACAGATGCATTCTGAGAAACTTCTGTGTGATGAGTGCATTCAACTCACAGACTTGAACGTTCCCTTTGATAGAACAGTTTTGAAACACTCCTTTTGTAGAATCTGCAAGTGTTTATTCGGAGCACCTTGAGGCCTATGCTGGAAAAGGAAATATCTTCACATAAAAACTGAACAGAAGCATTCTGAGAAACTTCTTTGTGTTGAGTGCATTCAACTCACAGACTTGAACTTACCTACAGAAAGAGCAGTTTTGAAACACTCTTTTGGTAAAATCTGCAAGTGGTTATTTGGAGCACTTCGAGGCCTGTGCTGGGATATGGAATATCTTCACCTAAAAACTACAGAGAAGCATTCTTAGAAAGTTCTTCATGATGCATTCATTTAACTCACAGAGTGGAACCTTCCTTTTGATAGAACAGATTTGAAACACTCTTTTTGTAGAATCTGCAAGAAGATATTTGGAGTGTTTTGAGGCCTATGCTGGAAATGGAAATATCGTCACATAAAAACTAGACAGAAGCATTCTCAGAAACTTCTGTGTGATGAGTTCACTCAACTCACAGTGTTGAACCTACCAATTGATAGAGAAGTTTGGAAACACTCTTTTTGTTGAATCTGCAAGGGGATATTTGGAGCCGTTTGAGGCCTATGCTGGAAAAGGAAATATCTTCACATAAAAACTGAACAGAAGCATTCTAAGAAACTTCTTTGTGTTGAGTGCATTCAACTCACAGACTTGAACTTACCTATAGAAAGAGCAGTTTTGAAACACTCCTTTTGTAGAATCTGCAAGTGTTTATTTGGAGCACTTTGAGGCCTATGTTGGAAAAGGAAAGATCTTCATATAGAAACTAGACGGAAGCATTCTCAGAAACTTCTTTGTGATGAGTGCATTCAACTCACAGAATTGAAGCTTCCTTTCGAAAGAGCAGTTTGGAAACACTCTTCTTATAGAATCTGCAAGTTGATATTTGGAGCGCTTTGTGGCCTATGCTGGGAAATGAAATCTCTTCACCTAAAAACTAGACGGAAGCATTCTGAGAATCTTCTTTGTGATGAGTGCATTCAACTCACAGACTTCAACGTTCCTTTTGATAGAACAGTTTTGAAACACTCCTTTTGTAGAATCTGCAAGTGTTCATTCGGAACACCTTGAGGCCTATGTTGGAAAAGGAAATATCTTCACATAAAAACTAGAGAGAAGGATTCTCAGAAACTTCTTTGTGATGAGTTCATTCAACTCACAGAGTTGAACCTACCAATTGATAGGGAAGTTTGGAAACACTCTTTTTGTAGAATCTGCAAGGGGATATTTGGAGCCGTTTGAGGCCTATGCTGGAAAAGGAAATATCTTCACATAAAAACTGAACAGAAGCATTCTCAGAAACTTCTTTGTGTTGAGTGCATTCAACTCACAGACTTGAACTTACCTATAGAAAGAGCAGTTTTGAAACACTCTTTTGGTAAAATCTGCAAGTGGTTATTTGGAGCACTTCGAGGCCTGTGCTGGGATATGGAATATCCTCACCTAAAAACTACAGAGAAGCATTCTCAGAAAGTTCTTCAGGATGCATTCATTCAACTCACAGAGTTGAACCTTCCTTTTGATAGAAGAGTTTTGAAACTCTCTTTTTGTAGAATCTGCAAGAGGATATTTGGAGCGTTTTGAGGCCTATGCTGGAAAAGGAAATATCTTCACATAAAAACTAGACAGAAGCATTCTCAGAAACTTCTGTGTGATGAGTGCATTCAACTCACAGACTTGAACGTTCCTCTCGAAAGAGCAGTTTTGAAACACTCCTTTTGTAGAATCTGCAAGTGTTTATTTGGAGCGCTTTGAGGCCTATGTTGGAAAAGGAAATATCTTCACATAAAAACTAGACAGAAGCATTCTCAGAAACTTCTTTGTGATGAGTGCACTCTACTCACAGTGTTGCAGCTTGCTTTTGATAGAGCAGTTTTGAAACACTCTTTTGGTAGAATCTGCAAGTGGATACTTGGAGCGCTTTGAGGCCTATGCTGGAAAAGGAAATGTCTTCACATAAAAACTAGACAGAAGCATTCCAGGAAACTTCTGTCTGATAAGTGCATTCAACTCACAGACTTGAACGTTCCTTTTGATAGAACTCTTTTGAAACACTCCTTTTGTAGAATTTGCAAGTGTTTATTGGGAGCGCTTTGAGGCCTCAGCTGGAAAAGGAAATATCTTCACGTAAGAACTAGACAGAAGCATTCTCAGAAACTTCTTTCTGATGAGTGCATTCAACACACAGACTTGAACCTTGCTTTTGAAAGAGCAGCTTTGAAACACTCTTTTCGTAGGATCTGCAAGTGGATATTTGGAGCGCTTTGAGGCCTATGCTGGGAAATGAAATCTCTTCACCTAAAAACTAGACAGAAGCATTCTGAGAAACTTCTGTGTGATGAGTGCATTCAACTCACAGACTTGAACGTTCCCTTTGATAGAACAGTTTTGAAACACTCCTTTTGTAGAATCTGCAAGTGTTTATTCAGAGCACCTTGAGGCCTCTGCTGGAAAAGGAAATATCTTCACATAAAAACTGAACAGAAGCATTCTGAGAAACTTCTTTGTGTTGAGTGCATTCAACTCACAGACTTGAACTTACCTACAGAAAGAGCAGTTTTGAAACACTCTTTTGGTAAAATCTGCAAGTGGTTACTTGGAGCACTTCGAGGCCTGTGCTGGGATATGGAATATCTTCACCTAAAAACTACAGAGAAGCATTCTTAGAAAGTTCTTCATGATGCATTCATTTAACTCACAGAGTGGAACCTTCCTTTTGATAGAACAGATTTGAAACACTCTTTTTGTAGAATCTGCAAGAGGATATTTGGAGTGTTTTGAGGCCTATGCTGGAAATGGAAATATCGTCACATAAAAACTAGACAGAAGCATTCTCAGAAACTTCTGTGTGATGAGTGCATTCAACTCACAGACCTGAACGTTCCTCTCAAAAGAGCAGTTTTGAAACACTCCTTTTGTAGAATCTGCAAGTGTTTATTTGGAGCTCTTTGAGGCCTATGTTGGAAAAAGAAATATCTTCACATAAAAACTGGACAGAAGCATTCTCAGAAACTACTTTGTGATGAGTGCATTCTACTCACAGTGTTGAAGCTTGCTTTTGATAGAGCAGTTTTGAAACACTCTTTTGGTAGAATCTGCAAGTGGATATTTGGAGCGCTTTGAGGCCTATGCTGGAAAAGGAAATGTCTTCACATAAAAACTAGACAGAAGCATTCCAGGAAACTTCTGTATGATAAGTGCATTCAACTCACAGACTTGAACGTTCCTTTTGATAGAACTCTTTTGAAACACTCCTTTTGTAGAATTTGCAAGTGTTTATTTGGAGCGCTTTGAGGCCTCAGCTGGAAAAGGAAATATCTTCACGTAAGAACTAGACAGAAGCATTCTCAGAAACTTCTTTCCGATGAGTGCATTCAACACACAGACTTGAACCTTGCTTTTGAAAGAGCAGCTTTGAAACACTCTTTTCGTAGAATCTGCAAGTGGATATTTGGAGCGCTTTGAGGCCTATGCTGGGAAATGAAATCTCTTCACCTAAAAACTAGACAGAAGCATTCTGAGAAACTTCTGTGTGATGAGTGCATTCCACTCACAGACTTGAACGTTCCATTTGATAGAACAGTTTTGAAACACTCCTTTTGAAGAATCTGCAAGTGTTTATTCGGAGCACCTTGAGGCCTATGCTGGAATAGGAAATATCTTCACATAAAAACTGAACAGAAGCATTCTGAGAAACTTCTTTGTGTTGAGTGCATTCAACTCACAGACTTGAACTTACCCACAGAAAGAGCAGTTTTGAAACACTCTTTCGGTAAAATCTGCAAGTGGTTATTTGGAGCACTTCGAGGCCTGTGCTGGTATATGGAATATCTTCACCTAAAAACTACAGAGAAGCATTCCTAGAAAGTTCTTCATGATGCATTCATTTAACTCACAGAGTGGAACCTTCCTTTTGATAGAACAGATTTGAAACACTCTTTTTGTAGAATCTGCAAGAGGATATTTGGAGTGTTTTGAGGCCAATGCTGGAAATGGAAATATCGTCACATAAAAACTAGACAGAAGCATTCTCAGAAACTTCTGTGTGATGAGTGCATTCAACTCACAGACTTGAACGTTCCTCTCAAAAGAGTAGTTTTGAAACACTCCTTTTGTAGAATCTGCAAGTGTTTATTTGGAGCGGTTTGAGGCCTATGTTGGGAAAACAAATATCTTCACATAAAAACTGGACAGAAGCATTCTCAGAAACTTCTTTGTGATGAGTGCATTCTACTCACAGTGTTGAAGCTTGCTTTTGATAGAGCAGTTTTGAAACACTCTTTTGGTAGAATCTGCAAGTGGATACTTGGAGCGCTTTGAGGCCTATGCTGGAAAAGGAAATGTCTTCACATAAAAACTAGACAGAAGCATTCCAGGAAACTTCTGTATGATAAGTGCATTCAACTCACAGACTTGAACGTTCCTTTTGATAGAACTCTTTTGAAACACTCCTTTTGTAGAATTTGCAAGTGTTTATTGGGAGCGCTTTGAGGCCTCAGCTGGAAAAGGAAATATCTTCACGTAAGAACTAGACAGAAGCATTCTCAGAAACTTCTTTCCGATGAGTGCATTCAACACACAGACTTGAACCTTGCTTTTGAAAGAGCAGCTTTGAAACACTCTTTTCGTAGAATCTGCAAGTGGATATTTGTAGCGCTTTGAGGGCTATGCTGGGAAATGAAATCTCTTCACCTAAAAACTAGACAGAAGCATTCTGAGAAACTTCTGTGTGATGAGTGCATTCAACTCACAGACTTGAACGTTCCCTTTGATAGAACAGTTTTGAAACACTCCTTTTGTAGAATCTGCAAGTGTTTATTCGGAGCACCTTGAGGCCTATGTTGGAAAAGGAAATATCTTCACATAAAAACTAGAGAGAAGGATTCTCAGAAACTTCTTTGTGATGAGTTCATTCAACTCACAGTGTTGAACCTACCAATTGATAGAGAAGTTTGGAAACACTCTTTTTGTAGAATCTGCAAGGGGATATTTGGAGCCGTTGGAGGCCTATGCTGGAAAAGGAAATATCTTCACATAAAAACTGAACAGAAGCATTCTCAGAAACTTCTTTGTGTTGAGTGCATTCAACTCACAGACTTGAACTTACCTATAGAAAGAGCAGTTTTGAAACACTCTTTTGGGAAAATCTGCAAGTGGTTATTTGGAGCACTTCGAGGCCTGTGCTGGGATATGGAATACCTTCACCTTAAAACTACAGAGAAGCATTCTCAGAAAGTTCTTCAGGATGCATTCATTCAACTCACAGAGTTGAACCTTCCTTTTGATAGAAGAGTTTTGAAACACTCTTTTTGTAGAATCTGCAAGAGGATATTTGGAGCCTTTTGAGGCCTATGCTGGAAAAGGAAATATCTTCACATAAAAACTAGACAGAAGCATTCTCATAAACTTCTGTGTGATGAGTGCATTCAACTCACAGACTTGAACGTTCCTCTCGAAAGAGCAGTTTTGAAACACTCCTTTTGTAGAATCTGCAAGTGTTTATTTGGAGCGCTTTGAGGCCTATGTTGGAAAAGGAAATATCTTCACATAAAAACTAGACAGAAGCATTCTCAGAAACTTCTTTCGATGAGTGCACTCTACTCACAGTGTTGAAGCTTGCTTTTGATAGAGCAGTTTTGAAACACTCTTTTGGTAGAATCTGCAAGTGGATACTTGGAGCGCTTTGAGGCCTATGCTGGAAAAGGAAATGTCTTCACATAAAAACTAGACAGAAGCATTCCAGGAAACTTCTGTATGATAAGTGCATTCAACTCACAGACTTGAACGTTCCTTTTGATAGAACTCTTTTGAAACACTCCTTTTGTAGAATTTGCAAGTGTTTATTGGGAGCGCTTTGAGGCCTCAGCTGGAAAAGGAAATATCTTCACGTAAGAACTAGACAGAAGCATTCTCAGAAACTTCTTTCTGATGAGTGCATTCAACACACAGACTTGAACCTTGCTTTTGAAAGAGCAGCTTTGAAACACTCTTTTCGTAGAATCTGCAAGTGGATATTTGGAGCGCTTTGAAGCCTATGCTGGGAAACGAAATCTCTTCACCTAAAAACTAGACAGAGGCATTCTGAGAAACTTCTGCGTGATGAGTGCATTCAACTCACAGACTTGAACGTTCCCTTTGATAGAACAGTTTTGAAACACTCCTTTTGTAGAATCTGCAAGTGTTTATTCAGAGCACCTTGAGGCCTCTGCTGGAAAAGGAAATATCTTCACATTAAAAACTGAACAGAAGCATTCTGAGAAACTTCTTTGTGTTGAGTGCATTCAACTCAAAGACTTGAACTTACCTACAGAAAGAGCAGTTTTGAAACACTCTTTTGGTAAAATCTGCAAGTGGTTATTTGGAGCACTTCGAGGCCTGTGCTGGGATATGGAATATCCTCACCTAAAAACTACAGAGAAGCATTCTCAGAAAGTTCTTCAGGATGCATTCATTCAACTCACAGAGTTGAACCTTCCTTTTGATAGAAGAGTTTTGAAACACTCTTTTTGTAGAATCTGCAAGAGGATATTTGGAGCGTTTTGAGGCCTATGCTGGAAAAGGAAATATCTTCACATAAAAACTAGACAGAAGCATTCTCAGAAACTTCTGTGTGATGAGTGCATTCAACTCACAGACTTGAACGTTCCTCTTGAAAGAGCAGTTTTGAAACACTCCTTTTGTAGAATCTGCAAGTGTTTATTTGGAGCGCTTTGAGGCCTATGTTGGAAAAGGAAATATCTTCACATAAAAACTAGACAGAAGCATTCTCAGAAACTTCTTTGTGATGAGTGCACTCTACTCACAGTGTTGCAGCTTGCTTTTGATAGAGCAGTTTTGAAACACTCTTTTGGTAGAATCTGCAAGTGGATACTTGGAGCGCTTTGAGGCCTATGCTGGAAAAGGAAATGTCTTCACATAAAAACTAGACAGAAGCATTCCAGGAAACTTCTGTATGATAAGTGCATTCAACTCACAGACTTGAACGTTCCTTTTGATAGAACTCTTTTTAAACACTCCTTTTGTAGAATTTGCAAGTTTTTATTGGGAGCGCTTTGAGGCCTCAGCCTGAAAAGGAAATATCTTCACGTAAGAACTAGACAGAAGCATTCTCAGAAACTTCTTTCCGATGAGTGCATTCAACACACAGACTTGAACCTTGCTTTTGAAAGAGCAGCTTTGAAACACTCTTTTCGTAGAATCTGCAAGTGGATATTTGGAGCGCTTTGAGGCCTATGCTGGGAAATGAAATCTCTTCACCTAAAAACTAGACAGAAGCATTCTGAGAAACTTCTGTGTGATGAGTGCATTCAACTCACAGACTTGAACGTTCCCTTTGATAGAACAGTTTTGAAACACTCCTTTTGTAGAATCTGCAAGTGTTTATTCGGAGCACCTTGAGGCCTATGCTGGAAAAGGAAATATCTTCACATAAAAACTGAACAGAAGCATTCTGAGAAACTTCTTTGTGTTGAGTGCATTCAACTCACAGACTTGAACTTACCTACAGAAAGAGCAGTTTTGAAACACTCTTTTGGTAAAATCTGCAAGTGGTTATTTGGAGCACTTCGAGGCCTGTGCTGGGATATGGAATATCTTCACCTAAAAACTACAGAGAAGCATTCTTAGAAAGTTCTTCATGATGCATTCATTTAACTCACAGAGTGGAACCTTCCTTTTGATAGAACAGATTTGAAACACTCTTTTTGTAGAATCTGCAAGAGGATATTTGGAGTGTTTTGAGGCCTATGCTGGAAATGGAAATATCGTCACATAAAAACTAGACAGAAGCATTCTCAGAAACTTCTGTGTGATGAGTGCATTCAACTCACAGACTTGAACGTTCCTCTCAAAAGAGCAGTTTTGAAACACTCCTTTTGTAGAATCTGCAAGTGTTTATTTGGAGCTCTTTGAGGCCTATGTTGGAAAAAGAAATATCTTCACATAAAAACTGGACAGAAGCATTCTCAGAAACTTCTTTGTGATGAGTGCATTCTACTCACAGTGTTGAAGCTTGCTTTTGATAGAGCAGTTTTGAAACACTCTTTTGGTAGAATCTGCAAGTGGATATTTGGAGCACTTTGAGGCCTATGCTGGAAAAGGAAATGTCTTCACAGAAAAACTAGACAGAAGCATTCCAGGAAACTTCTGTATGATAAGTGCATTCAACTCACAGACTTGAACGTTCCTTTTGATAGAACTCTTTTGAAACACTCCTTTTGTAGAATTTGCAAGTGTTTATTTGGAGCGCTTTGAGGCCTCAGCTGGAAAAGGAAATATCTTCACGTAAGAAGTAGACAGAAGCATTCTCAGAAACTTCTTTCCGATGAGTGCATTCAACACACAGACTTGAAACTTGCTTTTGAAAGAGCAGCTTTGAAACACTCTTTTCGTAGAATCTGCAAGTGGATATTTGGAGCGCTTTGAGGCCTATGCTGGGAAATGAAATCTCTTCACCTAAAAACTAGACAGAAGCATTCTGAGAAACTTCTGAGTGATGAGTGCATTCAACTCACAGACTTGAACGTTCCCTTTGATAGAACAGTTTTGAAACACTCCTTTTGTAGAATCTGCAAGTGTTTATTCGGAGCACCTTGAGGCCTATGTTGGAAAAGGAAATATCTTCACATAAAAACTAGAGAGAAGGATTCTCAGAAACTTCTTTGTGATGAGTTCATTCAACTCACAGTGTTGAACCTACCAATTGATAGAGTAGTTTGGAAACACTCTTTTTGTAGAATCTGCAAGGGGATATTTGGAGCCGTTTGAGGCCTATGCTGGAAAAGGAAATATCTTCACATAAAAACTGAACAGAAGCATTCTCAGAAACTTCTTTGTGTTGAGTGCATTCAACTCGCAGACATGAACTTACCTATAGAAAGAGCAGTTTTGAAACACTCCTTTTGTAGAATCTGCAAGTGTTTATTTGGAGCACTTTGAGGCCTATGTTGGAAAAGGAAAGATCTTCATATAGAAACTAGACGGAAGCATTCTCAGAAACTTCTTTGTGATGAGTGCATTCAACTCACAGAATTGAAGCTTCCTTTCGAAAGAGCAGTTTGGAAACACTCTTCTTATAGAATCTGCAAGTGGATATTTGGAGCGCTTTGTGGCCTATGCTGGGAAATGAAATCCCTTCACCTAAAAACTAGACGGAAGCATTCTGAGAATCTTCTTTGTGATGAGTGCATTCAACTCACAGACTTGAACGTTCCTCTTGAAAGAGCAGTTTTGAAACACTCCTTTTGTAGAATCTGCAAGTGTTTATTTGGAGCGCTTTGAGGCCTATGTTGGAAAAGGAAATATCTTCACATAAAAACTAGACAGAAGCATTCTCAGAAACTTCTTTGTGATGAGTGCACTCTACTCACAGTGTTGCAGCTTGCTTTTGATAGAGCAGTTTTGAAACACTCTTTTGGTAGAATCTGCAAGTGGATACTTGGAGCGCTTTGAGGCCTATGCTGGAAAAGGAAATGTCTTCACATAAAAACTAGACAGAAGCATTCCAGGAAACTTCTGTATGATAAGTGCATTCAACTCACAGACTTGAACGTTCCTTTTGATAGAACTCTTTTGAAACACTCCTTTTGTAGAATTTGCAAGTGTTTATTGGGAGCGCTTTGAGGCCTCAGCTGGAAAAGGAAATATCTTCACGTAAGAACTAGACAGAAGCATTCTCAGAAACTTCTTTCCGATGAGTGCATTCAACACACAGACTTGAACCTTGCTTTTGAAAGAGCAGCTTTGAAACACTCTTTTCGTAGAATCTGCAAGTGGATATTTGGAGCGCTTTGAGGCCTATGCTGGGAAATGAAATCTCTTCACCTAAAAACTAGACAGAAGCATTCTGAGAAACTTCTGTGTGATGAGTGCATTCAACTCACAGACTTGAACGTTCCCTTTGATAGAACAGTTTTGAAACACTCCTTTTGTAGAATCTGCAAGTGTTTATTCGGAGCACCTTGAGGCCTATGCTGGAAAAGGAAATATCTTCACATAAAAACTGAACAGAAGCATTCTGAGAAACTTCTTTGTGTTGAGTGCATTCAACTCACAGACTTGAACTTACCTACAGAAAGAGCAGTTTTGAAACACTCTTTTGGTAAAATCTGCAAGTGGTTATTTGGAGCACTTCGAGGCCTGTGCTGGGATATGGAATATCTTCACCTAAAAACTACAGAGAAGCATTCTTAGAAAGTTCTTCATGATGCATTCATTTAACTCACAGAGTGGAACCTTCCTTTTGATAGAACAGATTTGAAACACTCTTTTTGTAGAATCTGCAAGAGGATATTTGGAGTGTTTTGAGGCCTATGCTGGAAATGGAAATATCGTCACATAAAAACTAGACAGAAGCATTCTCAGAAACTTCTGTGTGATGAGTGCATTCAACTCACAGACTTGAACGTTCCTCTCAAAAGAGCAGTTTTGAAACACTCCTTTTGTAGAATCTGCAAGTGTTTATTTGGATCTCTTTGAGGCCTATGTTGGAAAAAGAAATATCTTCACATAAAAACTGGACAGAAGCATTCTCAGAAACTTCTTTGTGATGAGTGCATTCTACTCACAGTGTTGAAGCTTGCTTTTGATAGAGCAGTTTTGAAACACTCTTTTGGTAGAATCTGCAAGTGGATATTTGGAGCGCTTTGAGGCCTATGCTGGAAAAGGAAATGTCTTCACATAAAAACTAGACAGAAGCATTCCAGGAAACTTCTGTATGATAAGTGCATTCAACTCACAGACTTGAACGTTCCTTTTGATAGAACTCTTTTGAAACACTCCTTTTGTAGAATTTGCAAGTGTTTATTTGGAGCGCTTTGAGGCCTCAGCTGGAAAAGGAAATATCTTCACGTAAGAAGTAGACAGAAGCATTCTCAGAAACTTCTTTCCGATGAGTGCATTCAACACACAGACTTGAAACTTGCTTTTGAAAGAGCAGCTTTGAAACACTCTTTTCGTAGAATCTGCAAGTGGATATTTGGAGCGCTTTGAGGCCTATGCTGGGAAATGAAATCTCTTCACCTAAAAACTAGACAGAAGCATTCTGAGAAACTTCTGAGTGATGAGTGCATTCAACTCACAGACTTGAACGTTCCCTTTGATAGAACAGTTTTGAAACACTCCTTTTGTAGAATCTGCAAGTGTTTATTCGGAGCACCTTGAGGCCTATGTTGGAAAAGGAAATATCTTCACATAAAAACTAGAGAGAAGGATTCTCAGAAACTTCTTTGTGATGAGTTCATTCAACTCACAGTGTTGAACCTACCAATTGATAGAGTAGTTTGGAAACACTCTTTTTGTAGAATCTGCAAGGGGATATTTGCAGCCGTTTGAGTCCTATGCTGGAAAAGGAAATATCTTCACATAAAAACTGAACAGAAGCATTCTCAGAAACTTCTTTGTGTTGAGTGCATTCAACTCGCAGACATGAACTTACCTATAGAAAGAGCAGTTTTGAAACACTCCTTTTGTAGAATCTGCAAGTGTTTATTTGGAGCACTTTGAGGCCTATGTTGGAAAAGGAAAGATCTTCATATAGAAACTAGACGGAAGCATTCTCAGAAACTTCTTTGTGATGAGTGCATTCAACTCACAGAATTGAAGCTTCCTTTCGAAAGAGCAGTTTGGAAACACTCTTCTTATAGAATCTGCAAGTGGATATTTGGAGCGCTTTGTGGCCTATGCTGGGAAATGAAATCCCTTCACCTAAAAACTAGACGGAAGCATTCTGAGAATCTTCTTTGTGATGAGTGCATTCAACTCACAGACTTCAACGTTCCTTTTGATAGAACAGTTTTGAAACACTCCTTTTGTAGAATCTGCAAGTGTTTATTCGGAGCACCTTGAGGCCTATGTTGGAAAAGGAAATATCTTCACATAAAAACTAGAGAGAAGGATTCTCAGAAACTTCTTTGTGATGAGTTCATTCAACTCACAGAGTTGAACCTACCAATTGATAGAGAAGTTTGGAAACACTCTTTTTGTGGAATCTGCAAGGGGATATTTGGAGCCGTTTGAGGCCTATGCTGGAAAAGGAAATATCTTCACATAAAAACTGAACAGAAGCATTCTCAGAAACTTCTTTGTGTTGAGTGCATTCAACTCACAGACTTGAACTTACCTACAGAAAGAGCAGTTTTGAAACACTCTTTTGGTAAAATCTGCAAGTGGTTATTTGGAGCACTTCGAGGCCTGTGCTGGGATATGGAATATCCTCACCTAAAAACTACAGAGAAGCATTCTCAGAAAGTTCTTCAGGATGCATTCATTCAACTCACAGAGTTGAACCTTCCTTTTGATAGAAGAGTTTTGAAACACTCTTTTTGTAGAATCTGCAAGAGGATATTTGGAGCGTTTGGAGGCCTATGCTGGAAAAGGAAATATCTTCACATAAAAACTAGACAGAAGCATTCTCAGAAACTTCTGTGTGATGAGTGCATTCAACTCACAGACTTGAACGTTCCTCTCGAAAGAGCAGTTTTGAAACACTCCTTTTGTAGAATCTGCAAGTGTTTATTTGGAGCTCTTTGAGGCCTATGTTGGAAAAGGAAATATCTTCACATAAAAACTAGACAGAAGCATTCTCAGAAACTTCTTTGTGATGAGTGCACTCTACTCACAGTGTTGCAGCTTGCTTTTGATAGAGCAGTTTTGAAACACTCTTTTGGTAGAATCTGCAAGTGGATACTTGGAGCGCTTTGAGGCCTATGCTGGAAAAGGAAATGTCTTCACATAAAAACTAGACAGAAGCATTCCAGGAAACTTCTGTATGATAAGTGCATTCAACTCACAGACTTGAACGTTCCTTTTGATAGAACTCTTTTGAAACACTCCTTTTGTAGAATTTGCAAGTGTTTATTGGGAGCGCTTTGAGGCCTCAGCTGGAAAAGGAAATATCTTCACGTAAGAACTAGACAGAAGCATTCTCAGAAACTTCTTTCTGATGAGTGCATTCAACACACAGACTTGAACCTTGCTTTTGAAAGAGCAGCTTTGAAACACTCTTTTCGTAGAATCTGCAAGTGGATATTTGGAGCGCTTTGAGGCCTCTGCTGGGAAATGAAATCTCTTCACCTAAAAACTAGACAGATGCATTCTGAGAAAGTTCTGTGTGATGAGTGCATTCAACTCACAGACTTGAACGTTCCCTTTGATAGAACAGTTTTGAAACACTCCTTTTGTAGAATCTGCAAGTGTTTATTCGGAGCACCTTGAGGCCTATGCTGGAAAAGGAAATATCTTCACATAAAAACTGAACAGAAGCATTCTGAGAAACTTCTTTGTGTTGAGTGCATTCAACTCACAGACTTGAACTTACCTACAGAAAGAGCAGTTTTGAAACACTCTTTTGGTAAAATCTGCAAGTGGTTATTTGGAGCACTTCGAGGCCTGTGCTGGGATATGGAATATCTTCACCTAAAAACTACAGAGAAGCATTCTTAGAAAGTTCTTCATGATGCATTCATTTAACTCACAGAGTGGAACCTTCCTTTTGATAGAACAGATTTGAAACACTCTTTTTGTAGAATCTGCAAGAAGATATTTGGAGTGTTTTGAGGCCTATGCTGGAAATGGAAATATCGTCACATAAAAACTAGACAGAAGCATTCTCAGAAACTTCTGTGTGATGAGTGCATTCAACTCACAGACTTGAACGTTCCTCTCAAAAGAGCAGTTTTGAAACACTCCTTTTGTAGAATCTGCAAGTGTTTATTTGGAGCTCTTTGAGGCCTATGTTGGAAAAAGAAATATCTTCACATAAAAACTGGACAGAAGCATTCTCAGAAACTTCTTTGTGATGAGTGCATTCTACTCACAGTGTTGAAGCTTGCTTTTGATAGAGCAGTTTTGAAACACTCTTTTGGTAGAATCTGCAAGTGGATATTTGGAGCGCTTTGAGGCCTATGCTGGAAAAGGAAATGTCTTCACATAAAAACTAGACAGAAGCATTCCAGGAAACTTCTGTATGATAAGTGCATTCAACTCACAGACTTGAACGTTCCTTTTGATAGAACTCTTTTGAAACACTCCTTTTGTAGAATTTGCAAGTGTTTATTTGGAGCGCTTTGAGGCCTCAGCTGGAAAAGGAAATATCTTCACGTAAGAACTAGACAGAAGCATTCTCAGAAACTTCTTTCCGATGAGTGCATTCAACACACAGACTTGAACCTTGCTTTTGAAAGAGCAGCTTTGAAACACTCTTTTCGTAGAATCTGCAAGTGGATATTTGGAGCGCTTTGAGGCCTATGCTGGGAAATGAAATCTCTTCACCTAAAAACTAGACAGAAGCATTCTGAGAAACTTCTGTGTGATGAGTGCATTCAACTCACAGACTTGAACGTTCCGTTTGATAGAACAGTTTTGAAACACTCCTTTTGTAGAATCTGCAAGTGTTTATTCGGAGCACCTTGAGGCCTATGTTGGAAAAGGAAATATCTTCACATAAAAACTAGAGAGAAGGATTCTCAGAAACTTCTTTGTGATGAGTTCACTCAACTCACAGTGTTGAACCTACCAATTGATAGAGAAGTTTGGAAACACTCTTTTTGTAGAATCTGCAAGGGGATATTTGGAGCCGTTTGAGGCCTATGCTGGAAAAGGAAATATCTTCACATAAAAACTGAACAGAAGCATTCTCAGAAACTTCTTTGTGTTGAGTGCATTCAACTCACAGACTTGAACTGACCTATAGAAAGAGCAGTTTTGAAACACTCCTTTTGTAGAATCTGCAAGTGTTTATTTGGAGCACTTTGAGGCCTATGTTGGAAAAGGAAAGATCTTCATATAGAAACTAGACGGAAGCATTCTCAGAAACTTCTTTGTGATGAGTGCATTCAACTCACAGAATTGAAACTTCCTTTCGAAAGAGCAGTTTGGAAACACTCTTCTTATAGAATCTGCAAGTTGATATTTGGAGCGCTTTGTGGCCTATGCTGGGAAATGAAATCTCTTCACCTAAAAACTAGACGGAAGCATTCTGAGAATCTTCTTTGTGATGAGTGCATTCAACTCACAGACTTCAACGTTCCTTTTGATAGAACAGTTTTGAAACACTCCTTTTGTAGAATCTGCAAGTGTTCATTCGGACCACCTTGAGGCCTACGTTGGAAAAGGAAATATCTTCACATAAAAACTAGAGAGAAGGATTCTCAGAAACTTCTTTGTGATGAGTTCATTCAACTCACAGAGTTGAACCTACCAATTGATAGAGAAGTTTGGAAACACTCTTTTTGTAGAATCTGCAAGGGGATATTTGGAGCCGTTTGAGGCCTATGCTGGAAAAGGAAATATCTTCACATAAAAACTGAACAGAAGCATTCTGAGAAACTTCTTTGTGTTGAGTGCATTCAACTCACAGACTTGAACTTACCTATAGAAAGAGCAGTTTTGAAACACTCTTTTGGTAAAATCTGCAAGTGGTTATTTGGAGCACTTCGAGGCCTGTGCTGGGATATGGAATATCCTCACCTAAAAACTACAGAGAAGCATTCTCAGAAAGTTCTTCAGGATGCATTCATTCAACTCACAGAGTTGAACCTTCCTTTTGATAGAAGAGTTTTGAAACTCTCTTTTTGTAGAATCTGCAAGAGGATATTTGGAGCGTTTTGAGGCCTATGCTGGAAAAGGAAATATCTTCACATAAAAACTAGACAGAAGCATTCTCAGAAACTTCTGTGTGATGAGTGCATTCAACTCACAGACTTGAACGTTCCTCTCGAAAGAGCAGTTTTGAAACACTCCTTTTGTAGAATCTGCAAGTGTTTATTTGGAGCGCTTTGAGGCCTATGTTGGAAAAGGAAATATCTTCACATAAAAACTAGACAGAAGCATTCTCAGAAACTTCTTTGTGATGAGTGCACTCTACTCACAGTGTTGCAGCTTGCTTTTGATAGAGCAGTTTTGAAACACTCTTTTGGTAGAATCTGCAAGTGGATACTTGGAGCGCTTTGAGGCCTATGCTGGAAAAGGAAATGTCTTCACATAAAAACTAGACAGAAGCATTCCAGGAAACTTCTGTATGATAAGTGCATTCAACTCACAGACTTGAACGTTCCTTTTGATAGAACTCTTTTGAAACACTCCTTTTGTAGAATTTGCAAGTGTTTATTGGGAGCGCTTTGAGGCCTCAGCTGGAAAAGGAAATATCTTCACGTAAGAACTAGACAGAAGCATTCTCAGAAACTTCTTTCTGATGAGTGCATTCAACACACAGACTTGAACCTTGCTTTTGAAAGAGCAGCTTTGAAACACTCTTTTCGTAGGATCTGCAAGTGGATATTTGGAGCGCTTTGAGGCCTATGCTGGGAAATGAAATCTCTTCACCTAAAAACTAGACAGAAGCATTCTGAGAAACTTCTGTGTGATGAGTGCATTCAACTCACAGACTTGAACGTTCCCTTTGATAGAACAGTTTTGAAACACTCCTTTTGTAGAATCTGCAAGTGTTTATTCAGAGCACCTTGAGGCCTCTGCTGGAAAAGGAAATATCTTCACATAAAAACTGAACAGAAGCATTCTGAGAAACTTCTTTGTGTTGAGTGCATTCAACTCACAGACTTGAACTTACCTACAGAAAGAGCAGTTTTGAAACACTCTTTTGGTAAAATCTGCAAGTGGTTATTTGGAGCACTTCGAGGCCTGTGCTGGGATATGGAATATCTTCACCTAAAAACTACAGAGAAGCATTCTTAGAAAGTTCTTCATGATGCATTCATTTAACTCACAGAGTGGAACCTTCCTTTTGATAGAACAGATTTGAAACACTCTTTTTGTAGAATCTGCAAGAAGATATTTGGAGTGTTTTGAGGCCTATGCTGGAAATGGAAATATCTTCACATAAAAACTAGACAGAAGCATTCTCAGAAACTTCTGTGTGATGAGTACGTTCAACTCACAGACTTGAACGTTCCTCTCAAAAGAGCATTTTTGAAACACTCCTTTTGTAGAATCTGCAAGTGTTTATTTGGAGCTCTTTGAGGCCTATGTTGGAAAAAGAAATATCTTCACATAAAAACTGGACAGAAGCATTCTCAGAAACTTCTTTGTGATGAGTGCATTCTACTCACAGTGTTGAAGCTTGCTTTTGATAGAGCAGTTTTGAAACACTCTTTTGGTAGAATCTGCAAGTGGATATTTGGAGCGCTTTGAGGCCTATGCTGGAAAAGGAAATGCCTTCACAGAAAAACTAGACAGAAGCATTCCAGGAAACTTCTGTATGATAAGTGCATTCAACTCACAGACTTGAACGTTCCTTTTGATAGAACTCTTTTGAAACACTCCTTTTGTAGAATTTGCAAGTGTTTATTTGGAGCGCTTTGAGGCCTCAGCTGGAAAAGGAAATATCTTCACGTAAGAACTAGACAGAAGCATTCTCAGAAACTTCTTTCCGATGAGTGCATTCAACACACAGACTTGAACCTTGCTTTTGAAAGAGCAGCTTTGAAACACTCTTTTCGTAGAATCTGCAAGTGGATATTTGGAGCGCTTTGAGGCCTATGCTGGGAAATGAAATCTCTTCACCTAAAAACTAGACAGAAGCATTCTGAGAAACTTCTGTGTGATGAGTGCATTCCACTCACAGACTTGAACGTTCCATTTGATAGAACAGTTTTGAAACACTCCTTTTGTAGAATCTGCAAGTGTTTATTCGGAGCACCTTGAGGCCTATGTTGGAAAAGGAAATATCTTCACATAAAAACTAGAGAGAAGGATTCTCAGAAACTTCTTTGTGATGAGTTCATTCAACTCACAGTGTTGAACCTACCAATTGATAGAGAAGTTTGGAAACACTCTTTTTGTAGAATCTGCAAGGGGATATTTGGAGCCGTTTGAGGCCTATGCTGGAAAAGGAATTATCTTCACATAAAAACTGAACAGAAGCATTCTCAGAAACTTCTTTGTGTTGAGTGCATTCAACTCGCAGACTTGAACTTACCTATAGAAAGAGCAGTTTTGAAACACTCCTTTTGTAGAATCTGCAAGTGTTTATTTGGAGCACTTTGAGGCCTATGTTGGAAAAGGAAAGATCTTCATATAGAAACTAGACGGAAGCATTCTCAGAAACTTCTTTGTGATGAGTGCATTCAACTCACAGAATTGAAGCTTCCTTTCGAAAGAGCAGTTTGGAAACACTCTTCTTATAGAATCTGCAAGTGGATATTTGGAGCGCTTTGTGGCCTATGCTGGGAAATGAAATCCCTTCACCTAAAAACTAGACGGAAGCATTCTGAGAATCTTCTTTGTGATGAGTGCATTCAACTCACAGACTTGAACGTTCCTCTTGAAAGAGCAGTTTTGAAACACTCCTTTTGTAGAATCTGCAAGTGTTTATTTGGAGCGCTTTGAGGCCTATGTTGGAAAAGGAAATATCTTCACATAAAAACTAGACAGAAGCATTCTCAGAAACTTCTTTGTGATGAGTGCACTCTACTCACAGTGTTGCAGCTTGCTTTTGATAGAGCAGTTTTGAAACACTCTTTTGGTAGAATCTGCAAGTGGATACTTGGAGCGCTTTGAGGCCTATGCTGGAAAAGGAAATGTCTTCACATAAAAACTAGACAGAAGCATTCCAGGAAACTTCTGTATGATAAGTGCATTCAACTCACAGACTTGAACGTTCCTTTTGATAGAACTCTTTTGAAACACTCCTTTTGTAGAATTTGCAAGTGTTTATTGGGAGCGCTTTGAGGCCTCAGCTGGAAAAGGAAATATCTTCACGTAAGAACTAGACAGAAGCATTCTCAGAAACTTCTTTCCGATGAGTGCATTCAACACACAGACTTGAACCTTGCTTTTGAAAGAGCAGCTTTGAAACACTCTTTTCGTAGAATCTGCAAGTGGATATTTGGAGCGCTTTGAGGCCTATGCTGGGAAATGAAATCTCTTCACCTAAAAACTAGACAGAAGCATTCTGAGAAACTTCTGTGTGATGAGTGCATTCAACTCACAGACTTGAACGTTCCCTTTGATAGAACAGTGTTGAAACACTCCTTTTGTAGAATCTGCAAGTGTTTATTCGGAGCACCTTGAGGCCTATGCTGGAAAAGGAAATATCTTCACATAAAAACTGAACAGAAGCATTCTGAGAAACTTCTTTGTGTTGAGTGCATTCAACTCACAGACTTGAACTTACCTACAGAAAGAGCAGTTTTGAAACACTCTTTTGGTAAAATCTGCAAGTGGTTATTTGGAGCACTTCGAGGCCTGTGCTGGGATATGGAATATCTTCACCTAAAAACTACAGAGAAGCATTCTTAGAAAGTTCTTCATGATGCATTCATTTAACTCACAGAGTGGAACCTTCCTTTTGATAGAACAGATTTGAAACACTCTTTTTGTAGAATCTGCAAGAAGATATTTGGAGTGTTTTGAGGCCTATGCTGGAAATGGAAATATCTTCACATAAAAACTAGACAGAAGCATTCTCAGAAACTTCTGTGTGATGAGTGCATTCAACTCACAGACTTGAACGTTCCTCTCAAAAGAGCAGTTTTGAAACACTCCTTTTGTAGAATCTGCAAGTGTTTATTTGGAGCTCTTTGAGGCCTATGTTGGAAAAAGAAATATCTTCACATAAAAACTGGACAGAAGCATTCTCAGAAACTTCTTTGTGATGAGTGCATTCTACTCACAGTGTTGAAGCTTGCTTTTGATAGAGCAGTTTTGAAACACTCTTTTGGTAGAATCTGCAAGTGGATATTTGGAGCGCTTTGAGGCCTATGCTGGAAAAGGAAATGTCTTCACATAAAAACTAGACAGAAGCATTCCAGGAAACTTCTGTATGATAAGTGCATTCAACTCACAGACTTGAACGTTCCTTTTGATAGAACTCTTTTGAAACACTCCTTTTGTAGAATTTGCAAGTGTTTATTTGGAGCGCTTTGAGGCCTCAGCTGGAAAAGGAAATATCTTCACGTAAGAACTAGACAGAAGCATTCTCAGAAACTTCTTTCCGATGAGTGCATTCAACACACAGACTTGAACCTTGCTTTTGAAAGAGCAGCTTTGAAACACTCTTTTCGTAGAATCTGCAAGTGGATATTTGGAGCGCTTTGAGGCCTATGCTGGGAAATGAAATCTCTTCACCTAAAAACTAGACAGAAGCATTCTGAGAAACTTCTGAGTGATGAGTGCATTCAACTCACAGACTTGAACGTTCCCTTTGATAGAACAGTTTTGAAACACTCCTTTTGTAGAATCTGCAAGTGTTTATTCGGAGCACCTTGAGGCCTATGTTGGAAAAGGAAATATCTTCACATAAAAACTAGAGAGAAGGATTCTCAGAAACTTCTTTGTGATGAGTTCATTCAACTCACAGTGTTGAACCTACCAATTGATAGAGTAGTTTGGAAACACTCTTTTTGTAGAATCTGCAAGGGGATATTTGGAGCCGTTTGAGGCCTATGCTGGAAAAGGAAATATCTTCACATAAAAACTGAACAGAAGCATTCTCAGAAACTTCTTTGTGTTGAGTGCATTCAACTCGCAGACATGAACTTACCTATAGAAAGAGCAGTTTTGAAACACTCCTTTTGTAGAATCTGCAAGTGTTTATTTGGAGCACTTTGAGGCCTATGTTGGAAAAGGAAAGATCTTCATATAGAAACTAGACGGAAGCATTCTCAGAAACTTCTTTGTGATGAGTGCATTCAACTCACAGAATTGAAGCTTCCTTTCGAAAGAGCAGTTTGGAAACACTCTTCTTATAGAATCTGCAAGTGGATATTTGGAGCGCTTTGTGGCCTATGCTGGGAAATGAAATCCCTTCACCTAAAAACTAGACGGAAGCATTCTGAGAATCTTCTTTGTGATGAGTGCATTCAACTCACAGACTTGAACGTTCCTCTTGAAAGAGCAGTTTTGAAACACTCCTTTTGTAGAATCTGCAAGTGTTTATTTGGAGCGCTTTGAGGCCTATGTTGGAAAAGGAAATATCTTCACATAAAAACTAGACAGAAGCATTCTCAGAAACTTCTTTGTGATGAGTGCACTCTACTCACAGTGTTGCAGCTTGCTTTTGATAGAGCAGTTTTGAAACACTCTTTTGGTAGAATCTGCAAGTGGATACTTGGAGCGCTTTGAGGCCTATGCTGGAAAAGGAAATGTCTTCACATAAAAACTAGACAGAAGCATTCCAGGAAACTTCTGTATGATAAGTGCATTCAACTCACAGACTTGAACGTTCCTTTTGATAGAACTCTTTTGAAACACTCCTTTTGTAGAATTTGCAAGTGTTTATTGGGAGCGCTTTGAGGCCTCAGCTGGAAAAGGAAATATCTTCACGTAAGAACTAGACAGAAGCATTCTCAGAAACTTCTTTCCGATGAGTGCATTCAACTCACAGACTTGAACGTTCCCTTTGATAGAACAGTGTTGAAACACTCCTTTTGTAGAATCTGCAAGTGTTTATTCGGAGCACCTTGAGGCCTATGCTGGAAAAGGAAATATCTTCACATAAAAACTGAACAGAAGCATTCTGAGAAACTTCTTTGTGTTGAGTGCATTCAACTCACAGACTTGAACTTACCTACAGAAAGAGCAGTTTTGAAACACTCTTTTGGTAAAATCTGCAAGTGGTTATTTGGAGCACTTCGAGGCCTGTGCTGGGATATGGAATATCTTCACCTAAAAACTACAGAGAAGCATTCTTAGAAAGTTCTTCATGATGCATTCATTTAACTCACAGAGTGGAACCTTCCTTTTGATAGAACAGATTTGAAACACTCTTTTTGTAGAATCTGCAAGAAGATATTTGGAGTGTTTTGAGGCCTATGCTGGAAATGGAAATATCTTCACATAAAAACTAGACAGAAGCATTCTCAGAAACTTCTGTGTGATGAGTGCATTCAACTCACAGACTTGAACGTTCCTCTCAAAAGAGCAGTTTTGAAACACTCCTTTTGTAGAATCTGCAAGTGTTTATTTGGAGCTCTTTGAGGCCTATGTTGGAAAAAGAAATATCTTCACATAAAAACTGGACAGAAGCATTCTCAGAAACTTCTTTGTGATGAGTGCATTCTACTCACAGTGTTGAAGCTTGCTTTTGATAGAGCAGTTTTGAAACACTCTTTTGGTAGAATCTGCAAGTGGATATTTGGAGCGCTTTGAGGCCTATGCTGGAAAAGGAAATGTCTTCACATAAAAACTAGACAGAAGCATTCCAGGAAACTTCTGTATGATAAGTGCATTCAACTCACAGACTTGAACGTTCCTTTTGATAGAACTCTTTTGAAACACTCCTTTTGTAGAATTTGCAAGTGTTTATTTGGAGCGCTTTGAGGCCTCAGCTGGAAAAGGAAATATCTTCACGTAAGAACTAGACAGAAGCATTCTCAGAAACTTCTTTCCGATGAGTGCATTCAACACACAGACTTGAACCTTGCTTTTGAAAGAGCAGCTTTGAAACACTCTTTTCGTAGAATCTGCAAGTGGATATTTGGAGCGCTTTGAGGCCTATGCTGGGAAATGAAATCTCTTCACCTAAAAACTAGACAGAAGCATTCTGAGAAACTTCTGAGTGATGAGTGCATTCAACTCACAGACTTGAACGTTCCCTTTGATAGAACAGTTTTGAAACACTCCTTTTGTAGAATCTGCAAGTGTTTATTCGGAGCACCTTGAGGCCTATGTTGGAAAAGGAAATATCTTCACATAAAAACTAGAGAGAAGGATTCTCAGAAACTTCTTTGTGATGAGTTCATTCAACTCACAGTGTTGAACCTACCAATTGATAGAGTAGTTTGGAAACACTCTTTTTGTAGAATCTGCAAGGGGATATTTGGAGCCGTTTGAGGCCTATGCTGGAAAAGGAAATATCTTCACATAAAAACTGAACAGAAGCATTCTCAGAAACTTCTTTGTGTTGAGTGCATTCAACTCGCAGACATGAACTTACCTATAGAAAGAGCAGTTTTGAAACACTCCTTTTGTAGAATCTGCAAGTGTTTATTTGGAGCACTTTGAGGCCTATGTTGGAAAAGGAAAGATCTTCATATAGAAACTAGACGGAAGCATTCTCAGAAACTTCTTTGTGATGAGTGCATTCAACTCACAGAATTGAAGCTTCCTTTCGAAAGAGCAGTTTGGAAACACTCTTCTTATAGAATCTGCAAGTGGATATTTGGAGCGCTTTGTGGCCTATGCTGGGAAATGAAATCCCTTCACCTAAAAACTAGACGGAAGCATTCTGAGAATCTTCTTTGTGATGAGTGCATTCAACTCACAGACTTGAACGTTCCTCTTGAAAGAGCAGTTTTGAAACACTCCTTTTGTAGAATCTGCAAGTGTTTATTTGGAGCGCTTTGAGGCCTATGTTGGAAAAGGAAATATCTTCACATAAAAACTAGACAGAAGCATTCTCAGAAACTTCTTTGTGATGAGTGCACTCTACTCACAGTGTTGCAGCTTGCTTTTGATAGAGCAGTTTTGAAACACTCTTTTGGTAGAATCTGCAAGTGGATACTTGGAGCGCTTTGAGGCCTATGCTGGAAAAGGAAATGTCTTCACATAAAAACTAGACAGAAGCATTCCAGGAAACTTCTGTATGATAAGTGCATTCAACTCACAGACTTGAACGTTCCTTTTGATAGAACTCTTTTGAAACACTCCTTTTGTAGAATTTGCAAGTGTTTATTGGGAGCGCTTTGAGGCCTCAGCTGGAAAAGGAAATATCTTCACGTAAGAACTAGACAGAAGCATTCTCAGAAACTTCTTTCCGATGAGTGCATTCAACACACAGACTTGAACCTTGCTTTTGAAAGAGCAGCTTTGAAACACTCTTTTCGTAGAATCTGCAAGTGGATATTTGGAGCGCTTTGAGGCCTATGCTGGGAAATGAAATCTCTTCACCTAAAAACTAGACAGAAGCATTCTGAGAAACTTCTGTGTGATGAGTGCATTCAACTCACAGACTTGAACGTTCCCTTTGATAGAACAGTGTTGAAACACTCCTTTTGTAGAATCTGCAAGTGTTTATTCGGAGCACCTTGAGGCCTATGCTGGAAAAGGAAATATCTTCACATAAAAACTGAACAGAAGCATTCTGAGAAACTTCTTTGTGTTGAGTGCATTCAACTCACAGACTTGAACTTACCTACAGAAAGAGCAGTTTTGAAACACTCTTTTGGTAAAATCTGCAAGTGGTTATTTGGAGCACTTCGAGGCCTGTGCTGGGATATGGAATATCTTCACCTAAAAACTACAGAGAAGCATTCTTAGAAAGTTCTTCATGATGCATTCATTTAACTCACAGAGTGGAACCTTCCTTTTGATAGAACAGATTTGAAACACTCTTTTTGTAGAATCTGCAAGAAGATATTTGGAGTGTTTTGAGGCCTATGCTGGAAATGGAAATATCTTCACATAAAAACTAGACAGAAGCATTCTCAGAAACTTCTGTGTGATGAGTGCATTCAACTCACAGACTTGAACGTTCCTCTCAAAAGAGCAGTTTTGAAACACTCCTTTTGTAGAATCTGCAAGTGTTTATTTGGAGCTCTTTGAGGCCTATGTTGGAAAAAGAAATATCTTCACATAAAAACTGGACAGAAGCATTCTCAGAAACTTCTTTGTGATGAGTGCATTCTACTCACAGTGTTGAAGCTTGCTTTTGATAGAGCAGTTTTGAAACACTCTTTTGGTAGAATCTGCAAGTGGATATTTGGAGCGCTTTGAGGCCTATGCTGGAAAAGGAAATGTCTTCACATAAAAACTAGACAGAAGCATTCCAGGAAACTTCTGTATGATAAGTGCATTCAACTCACAGACTTGAACGTTCCTTTTGATAGAACTCTTTTGAAACACTCCTTTTGTAGAATTTGCAAGTGTTTATTTGGAGCGCTTTGAGGCCTCAGCTGGAAAAGGAAATATCTTCACGTAAGAACTAGACAGAAGCATTCTCAGAAACTTCTTTCCGATGAGTGCATTCAACACACAGACTTGAACCTTGCTTTTGAAAGAGCAGCTTTGAAACACTCTTTTCGTAGAATCTGCAAGTGGATATTTGGAGCGCTTTGAGGCCTATGCTGGGAAATGAAATCTCTTCACCTAAAAACTAGACAGAAGCATTCTGAGAAACTTCTGAGTGATGAGTGCATTCAACTCACAGACTTGAACGTTCCCTTTGATAGAACAGTTTTGAAACACTCCTTTTGTAGAATCTGCAAGTGTTTATTCGGAGCACCTTGAGGCCTATGTTGGAAAAGGAAATATCTTCACATAAAAACTAGAGAGAAGGATTCTCAGAAACTTCTTTGTGATGAGTTCATTCAACTCACAGTGTTGAACCTACCAATTGATAGAGTAGTTTGGAAACACTCTTTTTGTAGAATCTGCAAGGGGATATTTGGAGCCGTTTGAGGCCTATGCTGGAAAAGGAAATATCTTCACATAAAAACTGAACAGAAGCATTCTCAGAAACTTCTTTGTGTTGAGTGCATTCAACTCGCAGACATGAACTTACCTATAGAAAGAGCAGTTTTGAAACACTCCTTTTGTAGAATCTGCAAGTGTTTATTTGGAGCACTTTGAGGCCTATGTTGGAAAAGGAAAGATCTTCATATAGAAACTAGACGGAAGCATTCTCAGAAACTTCTTTGTGATGAGTGCATTCAACTCACAGAATTGAAGCTTCCTTTCGAAAGAGCAGTTTGGAAACACTCTTCTTATAGAATCTGCAAGTGGATATTTGGAGCGCTTTGTGGCCTATGCTGGGAAATGAAATCCCTTCACCTAAAAACTAGACGGAAGCATTCTGAGAATCTTCTTTGTGATGAGTGCATTCAACTCACAGACTTGAACGTTCCTCTTGAAAGAGCAGTTTTGAAACACTCCTTTTGTAGAATCTGCAAGTGTTTATTTGGAGCGCTTTGAGGCCTATGTTGGAAAAGGAAATATCTTCACATAAAAACTAGACAGAAGCATTCTCAGAAACTTCTTTGTGATGAGTGCACTCTACTCACAGTGTTGCAGCTTGCTTTTGATAGAGCAGTTTTGAAACACTCTTTTGGTAGAATCTGCAAGTGGATACTTGGAGCGCTTTGAGGCCTATGCTGGAAAAGGAAATGTCTTCACATAAAAACTAGACAGAAGCATTCCAGGAAACTTCTGTATGATAAGTGCATTCAACTCACAGACTTGAACGTTCCTTTTGATAGAACTCTTTTGAAACACTCCTTTTGTAGAATTTGCAAGTGTTTATTGGGAGCGCTTTGAGGCCTCAGCTGGAAAAGGAAATATCTTCACGTAAGAACTAGACAGAAGCATTCTCAGAAACTTCTTTCCGATGAGTGCATTCAACACACAGACTTGAACCTTGCTTTTGAAAGAGCAGCTTTGAAACACTCTTTTCGTAGAATCTGCAAGTGGATATTTGGAGCGCTTTGAGGCCTATGCTGGGAAATGAAATCTCTTCACCTAAAAACTAGACAGAAGCATTCTGAGAAACTTCTGTGTGATGAGTGCATTCAACTCACAGACTTGAACGTTCCCTTTGATAGAACAGTGTTGAAACACTCCTTTTGTAGAATCTGCAAGTGTTTATTCGGAGCACCTTGAGGCCTATGCTGGAAAAGGAAATATCTTCACATAAAAACTGAACAGAAGCATTCTGAGAAACTTCTTTGTGTTGAGTGCATTCAACTCACAGACTTGAACTTACCTACAGAAAGAGCAGTTTTGAAACACTCTTTTGGTAAAATCTGCAAGTGGTTATTTGGAGCACTTCGAGGCCTGTGCTGGGATATGGAATATCTTCACCTAAAAACTACAGAGAAGCATTCTTAGAAAGTTCTTCATGATGCATTCATTTAACTCACAGAGTGGAACCTTCCTTTTGATAGAACAGATTTGAAACACTCTTTTTGTAGAATCTGCAAGAGGATATTTGGAGTGTTTTGAGGCCTATGCTGGAAATGGAAATATCGTCACATAAAAACTAGACAGAAGCATTCTCAGAAACTTCTGTGTGATGAGTGCATTCAACTCACAGACTTGAACGTTCCTCTCAAAAGAGCAGTTTTGAAACACTCCTTTTGTAGAATCTGCAAGTGTTTATTTGGATCTCTTTGAGGCCTATGTTGGAAAAAGAAATATCTTCACATAAAAACTGGACAGAAGCATTCTCAGAAACTTCTTTGTGATGAGTGCATTCTACTCACAGTGTTGAAGCTTGCTTTTGATAGAGCAGTTTTGAAACACTCTTTTGGTAGAATCTGCAAGTGGATATTTGGAGCGCTTTGAGGCCTATGCTGGAAAAGGAAATGTCTTCACATAAAAACTAGACAGAAGCATTCCAGGAAACTTCTGTATGATAAGTGCATTCAACTCACAGACTTGAACGTTCCTTTTGATAGAACTCTTTTGAAACACTCCTTTTGTAGAATTTGCAAGTGTTTATTTGGAGCGCTTTGAGGCCTCAGCTGGAAAAGGAAATATCTTCACGTAAGAAGTAGACAGAAGCATTCTCAGAAACTTCTTTCCGATGAGTGCATTCAACACACAGACTTGAAACTTGCTTTTGAAAGAGCAGCTTTGAAACACTCTTTTCGTAGAATCTGCAAGTGGATATTTGGAGCGCTTTGAGGCCTATGCTGGGAAATGAAATCTCTTCACCTAAAAACTAGACAGAAGCATTCTGAGAAACTTCTGAGTGATGAGTGCATTCAACTCACAGACTTGAACGTTCCCTTTGATAGAACAGTTTTGAAACACTCCTTTTGTAGAATCTGCAAGTGTTTATTCGGAGCACCTTGAGGCCTATGTTGGAAAAGGAAATATCTTCACATAAAAACTAGAGAGAAGGATTCTCAGAAACTTCTTTGTGATGAGTTCATTCAACTCACAGTGTTGAACCTACCAATTGATAGAGTAGTTTGGAAACACTCTTTTTGTAGAATCTGCAAGGGGATATTTGGAGCCGTTTGAGGCCTATGCTGGAAAAGGAAATATCTTCACATAAAAACTGAACAGAAGCATTCTCAGAAACTTCTTTGTGTTGAGTGCATTCAACTCGCAGACATGAACTTACCTATAGAAAGAGCAGTTTTGAAACACTCCTTTTGTAGAATCTGCAAGTGTTTATTTGGAGCACTTTGAGGCCTATGTTGGAAAAGGAAAGATCTTCATATAGAAACTAGACGGAAGCATTCTCAGAAACTTCTTTGTGATGAGTGCATTCAACTCACAGAATTGAAGCTTCCTTTCGAAAGAGCAGTTTGGAAACACTCTTCTTATAGAATCTGCAAGTGGATATTTGGAGCGCTTTGTGGCCTATGCTGGGAAATGAAATCCCTTCACCTAAAAACTAGACGGAAGCATTCTGAGAATCTTCTTTGTGATGAGTGCATTCAACTCACAGACTTCAACGTTCCTTTTGATAGAACAGTTTTGAAACACTCCTTTTGTAGAATCTGCAAGTGTTTATTCGGAGCACCTTGAGGCCTATGTTGGAAAAGGAAATATCTTCACATAAAAACTAGAGAGAAGGATTCTCAGAAACTTCTTTGTGATGAGTTCATTCAACTCACAGAGTTGAACCTACCAATTGATAGAGAAGTTTGGAAACACTCTTTTTGTGGAATCTGCAAGGGGATATTTGGAGCCGTTTGAGGCCTATGCTGGAAAAGGAAATATCTTCACATAAAAACTGAACAGAAGCATTCTCAGAAACTTCTTTGTGTTGAGTGCATTCAACTCACAGACTTGAACTTACCTACAGAAAGAGCAGTTTTGAAACACTCTTTTGGTAAAATCTGCAAGTGGTTATTTGGAGCACTTCGAGGCCTGTGCTGGGATATGGAATATCCTCACCTAAAAACTACAGAGAAGCATTCTCAGAAAGTTCTTCAGGATGCATTCATTCAACTCACAGAGTTGAACCTTCCTTTTGATAGAAGAGTTTTGAAACACTCTTTTTGTAGAATCTGCAAGAGGATATTTGGAGCGTTTGGAGGCCTATGCTGGAAAAGGAAATATCTTCACATAAAAACTAGACAGAAGCATTCTCAGAAACTTCTGTGTGATGAGTGCATTCAACTCACAGACTTGAACGTTCCTCTCGAAAGAGCAGTTTTGAAACACTCCTTTTGTAGAATCTGCAAGTGTTTATTTGGAGCTCTTTGAGGCCTATGTTGGAAAAGGAAATATCTTCACATAAAAACTAGACAGAAGCATTCTCAGAAACTTCTTTGTGATGAGTGCACTCTACTCACAGTGTTGCAGCTTGCTTTTGATAGAGCAGTTTTGAAACACTCTTTTGGTAGAATCTGCAAGTGGATACTTGGAGCGCTTTGAGGCCTATGCTGGAAAAGGAAATGTCTTCACATAAAAACTAGACAGAAGCATTCCAGGAAACTTCTGTATGATAAGTGCATTCAACTCACAGACTTGAACGTTCCTTTTGATAGAACTCTTTTGAAACACTCCTTTTGTAGAATTTGCAAGTGTTTATTGGGAGCGCTTTGAGGCCTCAGCTGGAAAAGGAAATATCTTCACGTAAGAACTAGACAGAAGCATTCTCAGAAACTTCTTTCTGATGAGTGCATTCAACACACAGACTTGAACCTTGCTTTTGAAAGAGCAGCTTTGAAACACTCTTTTCGTAGAATCTGCAAGTGGATATTTGGAGCGCTTTGAGGCCTCTGCTGGGAAATGAAATCTCTTCACCTAAAAACTAGACAGATGCATTCTGAGAAAGTTCTGTGTGATGAGTGCATTCAACTCACAGACGTGAACGTTCCCTTTGATAGAACAGTTTTGAAACACTCCTTTTGTAGAATCTGCAAGTGTTTATTCGGAGCACCTTGAGGCCTATGCTGGAAAAGGAAATATCTTCACATAAAAACTGAACAGAAGCATTCTGAGAAACTTCTTTGTGTTGAGTGCATTCAACTCACAGACTTGAACTTACCTACAGAAAGAGCAGTTTTGAAACACTCTTTTGGTAAAATCTGCAAGTGGTTATTTGGAGCACTTCGAGGCCTGTGCTGGGATATGGAATATCTTCACCTAAAAACTACAGAGAAGCATTCTTAGAAAGTTCTTCATGATGCATTCATTTAACTCACAGAGTGGAACCTTCCTTTTGATAGAACAGATTTGAAACACTCTTTTTGTAGAATCTGCAAGAAGATATTTGGAGTGTTTTGAGGCCTATGCTGGAAATGGAAATATCGTCACATAAAAACTAGACAGAAGCATTCTCAGAAACTTCTGTGTGATGAGTGCATTCAACTCACAGACTTGAACGTTCCTCTCAAAAGAGCAGTTTTGAAACACTCCTTTTGTAGAATCTGCAAGTGTTTATTTGGAGCTCTTTGAGGCCTATGTTGGAAAAAGAAATATCTTCACATAAAAACTGGACAGAAGCATTCTCAGAAACTTCTTTGTGATGAGTGCATTCTACTCACAGTGTTGAAGCTTGCTTTTGATAGAGCAGTTTTGAAACACTCTTTTGGTAGAATCTGCAAGTGGATATTTGGAGCGCTTTGAGGCCTATGCTGGAAAAGGAAATGTCTTCACATAAAAACTAGACAGAAGCATTCCAGGAAACTTCTGTATGATAAGTGCATTCAACTCACAGACTTGAACGTTCCTTTTGATAGAACTCTTTTGAAACACTCCTTTTGTAGAATTTGCAAGTGTTTATTTGGAGCGCTTTGAGGCCTCAGCTGGAAAAGGAAATATCTTCACGTAAGAACTAGACAGAAGCATTCTCAGAAACTTCTTTCCGATGAGTGCATTCAACACACAGACTTGAACCTTGCTTTTGAAAGAGCAGCTTTGAAACACTCTTTTCGTAGAATCTGCAAGTGGATATTTGGAGCGCTTTGAGGCCTATGCTGGGAAATGAAATCTCTTCACCTAAAAACTAGACAGAAGCATTCTGAGAAACTTCTGTGTGATGAGTGCATTCAACTCACAGACTTGAACGTTCCGTTTGATAGAACAGTTTTGAAACACTCCTTTTGTAGAATCTGCAAGTGTTTATTCGGAGCACCTTGAGGCCTATGTTGGAAAAGGAAATATCTTCACATAAAAACTAGAGAGAAGGATTCTCAGAAACTTCTTTGTGATGAGTTCACTCAACTCACAGTGTTGAACCTACCAATTGATAGAGAAGTTTGGAAACACTCTTTTTGTAGAATCTGCAAGGGGATATTTGGAGCCGTTTGAGGCCTATGCTGGAAAAGGAAATATCTTCACATAAAAACTGAACAGAAGCATTCTCAGAAACTTCTTTGTGTTGAGTGCATTCAACTCACAGACTTGAACTTACCTATAGAAAGAGCAGTTTTGAAACACTCCTTTTGTAGAATCTGCAAGTGTTTATTTGGAGCACTTTGAGGCCTATGTTGGAAAAGGAAAGATCTTCATATAGAAACTAGACGGAAGCATTCTCAGAAACTTCTTTGTGATGAGTGCATTCAACTCACAGAATTGAAACTTCCTTTCGAAAGAGCAGTTTGGAAACACTCTTCTTATAGAATCTGCAAGTTGATATTTGGAGCGCTTTGTGGCCTATGCTGGGAAATGAAATCTCTTCACCTAAAAACTAGACGGAAGCATTCTGAGAATCTTCTTTGTGATGAGTGCATTCAACTCACAGACTTCAACGTTCCTTTTGATAGAACAGTTTTGAAACACTCCTTTTGTAGAATCTGCAAGTGTTCATTCGGACCACCTTGAGGCCTATGTTGGAAAAGGAAATATCTTCACATAAAAACTAGAGAGAAGGATTCTCAGAAACTTCTTTGTGATGAGTTCATTCAACTCACAGAGTTGAACCTACCAATTGATAGAGAAGTTTGGAAACACTCTTTTTGTAGAATCTGCAAGGGGATATTTGGAGCCGTTTGAGGCCTATGCTGGAAAAGGAAATATCTTCACATAAAAACTAGACAGAAGCATTCTCAGAAACTTCTTTGTGATGAGTGCACTCTACTCACAGTGTTGCAGCTTGCTTTTATAGAGCAGTTTTGAAACACTCTTTTGGTAGAATCTGCAAGTGGATACTTGGAGCGCTTTGAGGCCTATGCTGGAAAAGGAAATGTCTTCACATAAAAACTAGACAGAAGCATTCCAGGAAACTTCTGTATGATAAGTGCATTCAACTCACAGACTTGAACGTTCCTTTTGATAGAACTCTTTTGAAACACTCCTTTTGTAGAATTTGCAAGTGTTTATTGGGAGCGCTTTGAGGCCTCAGCTGGAAAAGGAAATATCTTCACGTAAGAACTAGACAGAAGCATTCTCAGAAACTTCTTTCTGATGAGTGCATTCAACACACAGACTTGAACCTTGCTTTTGAAAGAGCAGCTTTGAAACACTCTTTTCGTAGAATCTGCAAGTGGATATTTGGAGCGCTTTGAGGCCTATGCTGGGAAATGAAATCTCTTCACCTAAAAACTAGACAGAAGCATTCTGAGAAACTTCTGTGTGATGAGTGCATTCAACTCACAGACTTGAACGTTCCCTTTGATAGAACAGTTTTGAAACACTCCTTTTGTAGAATCTGCAAGTGTTTATTCGGAGCACCTTGAGGCCTATGCTGGAAAAGGAAATATCTTCACATAAAAACTGAACAGAAGCATTCTGAGAAACTTCTTTGTGTTGAGTGCATTCAACTCACAGACTTGAACTTACCTACAGAAAGAGCAGTTTTGAAACACTCTTTTGGTAAAATCTGCAAGTGGTTATTTGGAGCACTTCGAGGCCTGTGCTGGGATATGGAATATCTTCACCTAAAAACTACAGAGAAGCATTCTTAGAAAGTTCTTCATGATGCATTCATTTAACTCACCGAGTGGAACCTTCCTTTTGATAGAACAGATTTGAAACACTCTTTTTGTAGAATCTGCAAGAGGATATTTGGAGTATTTTGAGGCCTATGCTGGAAATGGAAATATCGTCACATAAAAACTAGACAGAAGCATTCTCAGAAACTTCTGTGTGATGAGTGCATTCAACTCACAGACTTGAACGTTCCTCTCAAAAGAGCAGTTTTGAAACACTCCTTTTGTAGAATCTGCAAGTGTTTATTTGGAGCGCTTTGAGGCCTATGTTGGAAAAAGAAATATCTTCACATAAAAACTGGACAGAAGCATTCTCAGAAACTTCTTTGTGATGAGTGCATTCCACTCACAGTGTTGAAGCTTGCTTTTGATAGAGCAGTTTTGAAACACTCTTTTGGTAGAATCTGCAAGTGGATATTTGGAGCGCTTTGAGGCCTATGCTGGAAAAGGAAATGTCTTCACATAAAAACTAGACAGAAGCATTCCAGGAAACTTCTGTATGATAAGTGCATTCAACTCACAGACTTGAACGTTCCTTTTGATAGAACTCTTTTGAAACACTCCTTTTGTAGAATTGGCAAGTGTTTATTGGGAGCGCTTTGAGGCCTCAGCTGGAAAAGGAAATATCTTCACGTAAGAAGTAGACAGAAGCATTCTCAGAAACTTCTTTCCGATGAGTGCACTCAACACACAGACTTGAACCTTGCTTTTGAAAGAGCAGCTTTGAAACACTCTTTTCGTAGAATCTGCAAGTGGATATTTGGAGCCCTTTGAGGCCTATGCTGGGAAATGAAATCTCTTCACCTAAAAACTAGACAGAAGCATTCTGAGAAACTTCTGTGTGATGAGTGCATTCAACTCACAGACTTGAACGTTCCCTTTGATAGAACAGTTTTGAAACACTCCTTTTGTAGAATCTGCAAGTGTTTATTCGGAGCACCTTGAGGCCTATGTTGGAAAAGGAAATATCTTCACATAAAAACTAGAGAGAAGGATTCTCAGAAACTTCTTTGTGATGAGTTCATTCAACTCACAGTGTTGAACCTGCCAATTGATAGAGTAGTTTGGAAACACTCTTTTTGTAGAATCTGCAAGGGGATATTTGGAGCCGTTTGAGGCCTATGCTGGAAAAGGAAATATCTTCACATAAAAACTGAACAGAAGCATTCTCAGAAACTTCATTGTGTTGAGTGCATTCAACTCGCAGACTTGAACTTACCTATAGAAAGAGCAGTTTTGAAACACTCCTTTTGTAGAATCTGCAAGTGTTTATTTGGAGCACTTTGAGGCCTATGTTGGAAAAGGAATGATCTTCATATAGAAACTAGACGGAAGCATTCTCAGAAACTTCTTTGTGATGAGTGCATTCAACTCACAGAATTGAAGCTTCCTTTTGAAAGAGCAGTTTGGAAACACTCTTCTTATAGAATCTGCAAGTGGATATTTGGAGCGCTTTGTTGCCTATGCTGGGAAATGAAATCCCTTCACCTAAAAACTAGACGGAAGCATTCTGAGAACCTTCTTTGTGATGAGTGCATTCAACTCACAGACTTAAACGTTCCTTTCGATAGAACAGTTTTGAAACACTCCTTTTGTAGAATCTGCAAGTGTTTATTCGGAGCACCTTGTGGCCTATGTTGGAAAAGGAAATATCTTCACATAAAAACTAGAGAGTAGGATTCTCAGAAACTTCTTTGTGATGAGTTCATTCAACTCACAGAGTTGAACCTACCAATTGATAGAGAAGTTTGGAAACACTCTTTTTGTAGAATCTGCAAGTGGATATTTGGAGCCGTTTGAGGCCTATGCTGGAGAAGGAAATATCTTCACATAAAAACTGAACAGAAGCATTCTGAGAAACTTCTTTGTGTTGAGTGCATTCAACTCACAGACTTGAACTTACCTATAGAAAGAGCAGTTTTGAAACACTCTTTTGGGAACATCTGCAAGTGGTTATTTGGAGCACTTCGAGGCCTGTGCTGGGATATGGAATACCTTCACCTAAAAACTACAGAGAAGCATTCTCAGAAAGTTCTTCAGGATGCATTCATTCAACTCACAGAGTTGAACCTTCCTTTTGATAGAAGAGTTTTGAAACACTCTTTTTGTAGAATCTGCAAGAGGATATTTGGAGCGTTTTGAGGCCTATGCTGGAAAAGGAAATATCTTCACATAAAAACTAGACAGAAGCATTCTCATAAACTTCTGTGTGATGAGTGCATTCAACTCATAGACTTGAACGTTCCTCTCGAAAGAGCAGTTTTGAAACACTCCTTTTGTAGAATCTGCAAGTGTTTATTTGGAGCGCTTTGAGGCCTATGTTGGAAAAGGAAATATCTTCACATAAAAACTAGACAGAAGCATTCTCAGAAACTTCTTTCGATGAGTGCACTGTACTCACAGTGTTGAAGCTTGCTTTTGATAGAGCAGTTTTGAAACACTCTTTTGGTAGAATCTGCAAGTGGATACTTGGAGCGCTTTGAGGCCTATGCTGGAAAAGGAAATGTCTTCACATAAAAACTAGACAGAAGCATTCCAGGAAACTTCTGTATGATAAGTGCATTCAACTCACAGACTTGAACGTTCCTTTTGATAGAACTCTTTTGAAACACTCCTTTTGTAGAATTTGCAAGTGTTTATTGGGAGCGCTTTGAGGCCTCAGCTGGAAAAGGAAATATCTTCACGTAAGAACTAGACAGAAGCATTCTCAGAAACTTCTTTCCGATGAGTGCATTCAACACACAGACTTGAACCTTGCTTTTGAAAGAGCAGCTTTGAAACACTCTTTTCGTAGAATCTGCAAGTGGATATTTGGAGCGCTTTGAGGCCTATGCTGGGAAATGAAATCTCTTCACCTAAAAACTAGACAGAAGCATTCTGAGAAACTTCTGAGTGATGAGTGCATTCAACTCACAGACTTGAACGTTCCCTTTGATAGAACAGTTTTGAAACACTCCTTTTGTAGAATCTGCAAGTGTTTATTCGGAGCACCTTGAGGCCTATGTTGGAAAAGGAAATATCTTCACATAAAAACTAGAGAGAAGGATTCTCAGAAACTTCTTTGTGATGAGTTCATTCAACTCACAGTGTTGAACCTACCAATTGATAGAGTAGTTTGGAAACACTCTTTTTGTAGAATCTGCAAGGGGATATTTGGAGCCGTTTGAGGCCTATGCTGGAAAAGGAAATATCTTCACATAAAAACTGAACAGAAGCATTCTCAGAAACTTCTTTGTGTTGAGTGCATTCAACTCGCAGACATGAACTTACCTATAGAAAGAGCAGTTTTGAAACACTCCTTTTGTAGAATCTGCAAGTGTTTATTTGGAGCACTTTGAGGCCTATGTTGGAAAAGGAAAGATCTTCATATAGAAACTAGACGGAAGCATTCTCAGAAACTTCTTTGTGATGAGTGCATTCAACTCACAGAATTGAAGCTTCCTTTCGAAAGAGCAGTTTGGAAACACTCTTCTTATAGAATCTGCAAGTGGATATTTGGAGCGCTTTGTGGCCTATGCTGGGAAATGAAATCCCTTCACCTAAAAACTAGACGGAAGCATTCTGAGAATCTTCTTTGTGATGAGTGCATTCAACTCACAGACTTCAACCTTCCTTTTGATAGAACAGTTTTGAAACACTCCTTTTGTAGAATCTGCAAGTGTTTATTCGGAGCACCTTGAGGCCTATGTTGGAAAAGGAAATATCTTCACATAAAAACTAGAGAGAAGGATTCTCAGAAACTTCTTTGTGATGAGTTCATTCAACTCACAGAGTTGAACCTACCAATTGATAGAGAAGTTTGGAAACACTCTTTTTGTGGAATCTGCAAGGGGATATTTGGAGCCGTTTGAGGCCTATGCTGGAAAAGGAAATATCTTCACATAAAAACTGAACAGAAGCATTCTCAGAAACTTCTTTGTGTTGAGTGCATTCAACTCACAGACTTGAACTTACCTACAGAAAGAGCAGTTTTGAAACACTCTTTTGGTAAAATCTGCAAGTGGTTATTTGGAGCACTTCGAGGCCTGTGCTGGGATATGGAATATCCTCACCTAAAAACTACAGAGAAGCATTCTCAGAAAGTTCTTCAGGATGCATTCATTCAACTCACAGAGTTGAACCTTCCTTTTGATAGAAGAGTTTTGAAACACTCTTTTTGTAGAATCTGCAAGAGGATATTTGGAGCGTTTGGAGGCCTATGCTGGAAAAGGAAATATCTTCACATAAAAACTAGACAGAAGCATTCTCAGAAACTTCTGTGTGATGAGTGCATTCAACTCACAGACTTGAACGTTCCTCTCGAAAGAGCAGTTTTGAAACACTCCTTTTGTAGAATCTGCAAGTGTTTATTTGGAGCTCTTTGAGGCCTATGTTGGAAAAGGAAATATCTTCACATAAAAACTAGACAGAAGCATTCTCAGAAACTTCTTTGTGATGAGTGCACTCTACTCACAGTGTTGCAGCTTGCTTTTGATAGAGCAGTTTTGAAACACTCTTTTGGTAGAATCTGCAAGTGGATACTTGGAGCGCTTTGAGGCCTATGCTGGAAAAGGAAATGTCTTCACATAAAAACTAGACAGAAGCATTCCAGGAAACTTCTGTATGATAAGTGCATTCAACTCACAGACTTGAACGTTCCTTTTGATAGAACTCTTTTGAAACACTCCTTTTGTAGAATTTGCAAGTGTTTATTGGGAGCGCTTTGAGGCCTCAGCTGGAAAAGGAAATATCTTCACGTAAGAACTAGACAGAAGCATTCTCAGAAACTTCTTTCTGATGAGTGCATTCAACACACAGACTTGAACCTTGCTTTTGAAAGAGCAGCTTTGAAACACTCTTTTCGTAGAATCTGCAAGTGGATATTTGGAGCGCTTTGAGGCCTCTGCTGGGAAATGAAATCTCTTCACCTAAAAACTAGACAGATGCATTCTGAGAAAGTTCTGTGTGATGAGTGCATTCAACTCACAGACGTGAACGTTCCCTTTGATAGAACAGTTTTGAAACACTCCTTTTGTAGAATCTGCAAGTGTTTATTCGGAGCACCTTGAGGCCTATGCTGGAAAAGGAAATATCTTCACATAAAAACTGAACAGAAGCATTCTGAGAAACTTCTTTGTGTTGAGTGCATTCAACTCACAGACTTGAACTTACCTACAGAAAGAGCAGTTTTGAAACACTCTTTTGGTAAAATCTGCAAGTGGTTATTTGGAGCACTTCGAGGCCTGTGCTGGGATATGGAATATCTTCACCTAAAAACTACAGAGAAGCATTCTTAGAAAGTTCTTCATGATGCATTCATTTAACTCACAGAGTGGAACCTTCCTTTTGATAGAACAGATTTGAAACACTCTTTTTGTAGAATCTGCAAGAAGATATTTGGAGTGTTTTGAGGCCTATGCTGGAAATGGAAATATCGTCACATAAAAACTAGACAGAAGCATTCTCAGAAACTTTTGTGTGATGAGTGCATTCAACTCACAGACTTGAACGTTCCTCTCAAAAGAGCAGTTTTGAAACACTCCTTTTGTAGAATCTGCAAGTGTTTATTTGGAGCTCTTTGAGGCCTATGTTGGAAAAAGAAATATCTTCACATAAAAACTGGACAGAAGCATTCTCAGAAACTTCTTTGTGATGAGTGCATTCTACTCACAGTGTTGAAGCTTGCTTTTGATAGAGCAGTTTTGAAACACTCTTTTGGTAGAATCTGCAAGTGGATATTTGGAGCGCTTTGAGGCCTATGCTGGAAAAGGAAATGTCTTCACATAAAAACTAGACAGAAGCATTCCAGGAAACTTCTGTATGATAAGTGCATTCAACTCACAGACTTGAACGTTCCTTTTGATAGAACTCTTTTGAAACACTCCTTTTGTAGAATTTGCAAGTGTTTATTTGGAGCGCTTTGAGGCCTCAGCTGGAAAAGGAAATATCTTCACGTAAGAACTAGACAGAAGCATTCTCAGAAACTTCTTTCCGATGAGTGCATTCAACACACAGACTTGAACCTTGCTTTTGAAAGAGCAGCTTTGAAACACTCTTTTCGTAGAATCTGCAAGTGGATATTTGGAGCGCTTTGAGGCCTATGCTGGGAAATGAAATCTCTTCACCTAAAAACTAGACAGAAGCATTCTGAGAAACTTCTGTGTGATGAGTGCATTCAACTCACAGACTTGAACGTTCCGTTTGATAGAACAGTTTTGAAACACTCCTTTTGTAGAATCTGCAAGTGTTTATTCGGAGCACCTTGAGGCCTATGTTGGAAAAGGAAATATCTTCACATAAAAACTAGAGAGAAGGATTCTCAGAAACTTCTTTGTGATGAGTTCACTCAACTCACAGTGTTGAACCTACCAATTGATAGAGAAGTTTGGAAACACTCTTTTTGTAGAATCTGCAAGGGGATATTTGGAGCCGTTTGAGGCCTATGCTGGAAAAGGAAATATCTTCACATAAAAACTGAACAGAAGCATTCTCAGAAACTTCTTTGTGTTGAGTGCATTCAACTCACAGACTTGAACTTACCTATAGAAAGAGCAGTTTTGAAACACTCCTTTTGTAGAATCTGCAAGTGTTTATTTGGAGCACTTTGAGGCCTATGTTGGAAAAGGAAAGATCTTCATATAGAAACTAGACGGAAGCATTCTCAGAAACTTCTTTGTGATGAGTGCATTCAACTCACAGAATTGAAACTTCCTTTCGAAAGAGCAGTTTGGAAACACTCTTCTTATAGAATCTGCAAGTTGATATTTGGAGCGCTTTGTGGCCTATGCTGGGAAATGAAATCTCTTCACCTAAAAACTAGACGGAAGCATTCTGAGAATCTTCTTTGTGATGAGTGCATTCAACTCACAGACTTCAACGTTCCTTTTGATAGAACAGTTTTGAAACACTCCTTTTGTAGAATCTGCAAGTGTTCATTCGGACCACCTTGAGGCCTATGTTGGAAAAGGAAATATCTTCACATAAAAACTAGAGAGAAGGATTCTCAGAAACTTCTTTGTGATGAGTTCATTCAACTCACAGAGTTGAACCTACCAATTGATAGAGAAGTTTGGAAACACTCTTTTTGTAGAATCTGCAAGGGGATATTTGGAGCCGTTTGAGGCCTATGCTGGAAAAGGAAATATCTTCACATAAAAACTGAACAGAAGCATTCTGAGAAACTTCTTTGTGTTGAGTGCATTCAACTCACAGACTTGAACTTACCTATAGAAAGAGCAGTTTTGAAACACTCTTTTGGTAAAATCTGCAAGGGGTTATTTGGAGCACTTCGAGGCCTGTGCTGGGATATGGAATATCCTCACCTAAAAACTACAGAGAAGCATTCTCAGAAAGTTCTTCAGGATGCATTCATTCAACTCACAGAGTTGAACCTTCCTTTTGATAGAAGAGTTTTGAAACTCTCTTTTTGTAGAATCTGCAAGAGGATATTTGGAGCGTTTTGAGGCCTATGCTGGAAAAGGAAATATCTTCACATAAAAACTAGACAGAAGCATTCTCAGAAACTTCTGTGTGATGAGTGCATTCAACTCACAGACTTGAACGTTCCTCTCGAAAGAGCAGTTTTGAAACACTCCTTTTGTAGAATCTGCAAGTGTTTATTTGGAGCGCTTTGAGGCCTATGTTGGAAAAGGAAATATCTTCACATAAAAACTAGACAGAAGCATTCTCAGAAACTTCTTTGTGATGAGTGCACTCTACTCACAGTGTTGCAGCTTGCTTTTGATAGAGCAGTTTTGAAACACTCTTTTGGTAGAATCTGCAAGTGGATACTTGGAGCGCTTTGAGGCCTATGCTGGAAAAGGAAATGTCTTCACATAAAAACTAGACAGAAGCATTCCAGGAAACTTCTGTATGATAAGTGCATTCAACTCACAGACTTGAACGTTCCTTTTGATAGAACTCTTTTGAAACACTCCTTTTGTAGAATTTGCAAGTGTTTATTGGGAGCGCTTTGAGGCCTCAGCTGGAAAAGGAAATATCTTCACGTAAGAACTAGACAGAAGCATTCTCAGAAACTTCTTTCTGATGAGTGCATTCAACACACAGACTTGAACCTTGCTTTTGAAAGAGCAGCTTTGAAACACTCTTTTCGTAGGATCTGCAAGTGGATATTTGGAGCGCTTTGAGGCCTATGCTGGGAAATGAAATCTCTTCACCTAAAAACTAGACAGAAGCATTCTGAGAAACTTCTGTGTGATGAGTGCATTCAACTCACAGACTTGAACGTTCCCTTTGATAGAACAGTTTTGAAACACTCCTTTTGTAGAATCTGCAAGTGTTTATTCAGAGCACCTTGAGGCCTCTGCTGGAAAAGGAAATATCTTCACATAAAAACTGAACAGAAGCATTCTGAGAAACTTCTTTGTGTTGAGTGCATTCAACTCACAGACTTGAACTTACCTACAGAAAGAGCAGTTTTGAAACACTCTTTTGGTAAAATCTGCAAGTGGTTATTTGGAGCACTTCGAGGCCTGTGCTGGGATATGGAATATCTTCACCTAAAAACTACAGAGAAGCATTCTTAGAAAGTTCTTCATGATGCATTCATTTAACTCACAGAGTGGAACCTTCCTTTTGATAGAACAGATTTGAAACACTCTTTTTGTAGAATCTGCAAGAAGATATTTGGAGTGTTTTGAGGCCTATGCTGGAAATGGAAATATCTTCACATAAAAACTAGACAGAAGCATTCTCAGAAACTTCTGTGTGATGAGTACGTTCAACTCACAGACTTGAACGTTCCTCTCAAAAGAGCAGTTTTGAAACACTCCTTTTGTAGAATCTGCAAGTGTTTATTTGGAGCTCTTTGAGGCCTATGTTGGAAAAAGAAATATCTTCACATAAAAACTGGACAGAAGCATTCTCAGAAACTTCTTTGTGATGAGTGCATTCTACTCACAGTGTTGAAGCTTGCTTTTGATAGAGCAGTTTTGAAACACTCTTGGTAGAATCTGCAAGTGGATATTTGGAGCGCTTTGAGGCCTATGCTGGAAAAGGAAATGCCTTCACAGAAAAACTAGACAGAAGCATTCCAGGAAACTTCTGTATGATAAGTGCATTCAACTCACAGACTTGAACGTTCCTTTTGATAGAACTCTTTTGAAACACTCCTTTTGTAGAATTTGCAAGTGTTTATTTGGAGCGCTTTGAGGCCTCAGCTGGAAAAGGAAATATCTTCACGTAAGAACTAGACAGAAGCATTCTCAGAAACTTCTTTCCGATGAGTGCATTCAACACACAGACTTGAACCTTGCTTTTGAAAGAGCAGCTTTGAAACACTCTTTTCGTAGAATCTGCAAGTGGATATTTGGAGCGCTTTGAGGCCTATGCTGGGAAATGAAATCTCTTCACCTAAAAACTAGACAGAAGCATTCTGAGAAACTTCTGTGTGATGAGTGCATTCAACTCACAGACTTGAACGTTCCCTTTGATAGAACAGTTTTGAAACACTCCTTTTGTAGAATCTGCAAGTGTTTATTCGGAGCACCTTGAGGCCTATGTTAGAAAAGGAAATATCTTCACATAAAAACTAGAGAGAAGGATTCTCAGAAACTTCTTTGTGATGAGTTCATTCAACTCACAGTGTTGAACCTACCAATTGATAGAGTAGTTTGGAAACACTCTTTTTGTAGAATCTGCAAGGGGATATTTGGAGCCGTTTGAGGCCTATGCTGGAAAAGGAAATATCTTCACATAAAAACTGAACAGAAGCATTCTCAGAAACTTCTTTGTGTTGAGTGCATTCAACTCGCAGACTTGAACTTACCTATAGAAAGAGCAGTTTTGAAACACTCCTTTTGTAGAATCTGCAAGTGTTTATTTGGAGCACTTTGAGACCTATGTTGGAAAAGGAAAGATCTTCATATAGAAACTAGACGGAAGCATTCTCAGAAACTTCTTTGTGATGAGTGCATTCAACTCACAGAATTGAAGCTTCCTTTCGAAAGAGCAGTTTGGAAACACTCTTCTTATAGAATCTGCAAGTGGATATTTGGAGCGCTTTGTGGCCTATGCTGGGAAATGAAATCTCTTCACCTAAAAACTAGACGGAAGCATTCTGAGAATCTTCTTTGTGATGAGTGCATTCAACTCACAGACTTCAACGTTCCTTTTGATAGAACAGTTTTGAAACACTCCTTTTGTAGAATCTGCAAGTGTTTATTCGGAGCACCTTGAGGCCTATGTTGGAAAAGGAAATATCTTCACATAAAAACTAGAGAGAAGGATTCTCAGAATCTTCTTTGTGATGAGTGCATTCAACTCACAGACTTCAACGTTCCTTTTGATAGAACAATTTTGAAACACTCCTTTTGTAGAATCTGCAAGTGTTTATTCAGAGCACCTTGAGGCCTCTGCTGGAAAAGGAAATATCTTCACATAAAAACTGAACAGAAGCATTCTCAGAAACTTCTTTGTGTTGAGTGCATTCAACTCACAGACTTGAACTTACCTACAGAAAGAGCAGTTTTGAAACACTCTTTTGGTAAAATCTGCAAGTGGTTATTTGGAGCACTTCGAGGCCTGTGCTGGGATATGGAATATCCTCACCTAAAAACTACAGAGAAGCATTCTCAGAAAGTTCTTCAGGATGCATTCATTCAACTCACAGAATTGAACCTTCCTTTTGATAGAAGAGTTTTGAAACACTCTTTTTGTAGAATCTGCAAGAGGATATTTGGAGCGTTTTGAGGCCTATGCTGGAAAAGGAAATATCTTCACATAAAAACTAGACAGAAGCATTCTCAGAAACTTCTGTGTGATGAGTGCATTCAACTCACAGACTTGAACGTTCCTCTCGAAAGAGCAGTTTTGAAACACTCCTTTTGTAGAATCTGCAAGTGTTTATTTGGAGCGCTTTGAGGCCTATGTTGGAAAAGGAAATATCTTCACATAAAAACTAGACAGAAGCATTCTCAGAAACTTCTTTGTGATGAGTGCACTCTACTCACAGTGTTGCAGCTTGCTTTTATAGAGCAGTTTTGAAACACTCTTTTGGTAGAATCTGCAAGTGGATACTTGGAGCGCTTTGAGGCCTATGCTGGAAAAGGAAATGTCTTCACATAAAAACTAGACAGAAGCATTCCAGGAAACTTCTGTATGATAAGTGCATTCAACTCACAGACTTGAACGTTCCTTTTGATAGAACTCTTTTGAAACACTCCTTTTGTAGAATTTGCAAGTGTTTATTGGGAGCGCTTTGAGGCCTCAGCTGGAAAAGGAAATATCTTCACGTAAGAACTAGACAGAAGCATTCTCAGAAACTTCTTTCTGATGAGTGCATTCAACACACAGACTTGAACCTTGCTTTTGAAAGAGCAGCTTTGAAACACTCTTTTCGTAGAATCTGCAAGTGGATATTTGGAGCGCTTTGAGGCCTATGCTGGGAAATGAAATCTCTTCACCTAAAAACTAGACAGAAGCATTCTGAGAAACTTCTGTGTGATGAGTGCATTCAACTCACAGACTTGAACGTTCCCTTTGATAGAACAGTTTTGAAACACTCCTTTTGTAGAATCTGCAAGTGTTTATTCGGAGCACCTTGAGGCCTATGCTGGAAAAGGAAATATCTTCACATAAAAACTGAACAGAAGCATTCTGAGAAACTTCTTTGTGTTGAGTGCATTCAACTCACAGACTTGAACTTACCTACAGAAAGAGCAGTTTTGAAACACTCTTTTGGTAAAATCTGCAAGTGGTTATTTGGAGCACTTCGAGGCCTGTGCTGGGATATGGAATATCTTCACCTAAAAACTACAGAGTAGCATTCTTAGAAAGTTCTTCATGATGCATTCATTTAACTCACCGAGTGGAACCTTCCTTTTGATAGAACAGATTTGAAACACTCTTTTTGTAGAATCTGCAAGAGGATATTTGGAGTATTTTGAGGCCTATGCTGGAAATGGAAATATCGTCACATAAAAACTAGACAGAAGCATTCTCAGAAACTTCTGTGTGATGAGTGCATTCAACTCACAGACTTGAACGTTCCTCTCAAAAGAGCAGTTTTGAAACACTCCTTTTGTAGAATCTGCAAGTGTTTATTTGGAGCGCTTTGAGGCCTATGTTGGAAAAAGAAATATCTTCACATAAAAACTGGACAGAAGCATTCTCAGAAACTTCTTTGTGATGAGTGCATTCCACTCACAGTGTTGAAGCTTGCTTTTGATAGAGCAGTTTTGAAACACTCTTTTGGTAGAATCTGCAAGTGGATATTTGGAGCGCTTTGAGGCCTATGCTGGAAAAGGAAATGTCTTCACATAAAAACTAGACAGAAGCATTCCAGGAAACTTCTGTATGATAAGTGCATTCAACTCACAGACTTGAACGTTCCTTTTGATAGAACTCTTTTGAAACACTCCTTTTGTAGAATTGGCAAGTGTTTATTGGGAGCGCTTTGAGGCCTCAGCTGGAAAAGGAAATATCTTCACGTAAGAAGTAGACAGAAGCATTCTCAGAAACTTCTTTCCGATGAGTGCATTCAACACACAGACTTGAACCTTGCTTTTGAAAGAGCAGCTTTGAAACACTCTTTTCGTAGAATCTGCAAGTGGATATTTGGAGCCCTTTGAGGCCTATGCTGGGAAATGAAATCTCTTCACCTAAAAACTAGACAGAAGCATTCTGAGAAACTTCTGTGTGATGAGTGCATTCAACTCACAGACTTGAACGTTCCCTTTGATAGAACAGTTTTGAAACACTCCTTTTGTAGAATCTGCAAGTGTTTATTCGGAGCACCTTGAGGCCTATGTTGGAAAAGGAAATATCTTCACATAAAAACTAGAGAGAAGGATTCTCAGAAACTTCTTTGTGATGAGTTCATTCAACTCACAGTGTTGAACCTGCCAATTGATAGAGTAGTTTGGAAACACTCTTTTTGTAGAATCTGCAAGGGGATATTTGGAGCCGTTTGAGGCCTATGCTGGAAAAGGAAATATCTTCACATAAAAACTGAACAGAAGCATTCTCAGAAACTTCATTGTGTTGAGTGCATTCAACTCGCAGACTTGAACTTACCTATAGAAAGAGCAGTTTTGAAACACTCCTTTTGTAGAATCTGCAAGTGTTTATTTGGAGCACTTTGAGGCCTATGTTGGAAAAGGAATGATCTTCATATAGAAACTAGACGGAAGCATTCTCAGAAACTTCTTTGTGATGAGTGCATTCAACTCACAGAATTGAAGCTTCCTTTTGAAAGAGCAGTTTGGAAACACTCTTCTTATAGAATCTGCAAGTGGATATTTGGAGCGCTTTGTTGCCTATGCTGGGAAATGAAATCCCTTCACCTAAAAACTAGACGGAAGCATTCTGAGAACCTTCTTTGTGATGAGTGCATTCAACTCACAGACTTAAACGTTCCTTTCGATAGAACAGTTTTGAAACACTCCTTTTGTAGAATCTGCAAGTGTTTATTCGGAGCACCTTGTGGCCTATGTTGGAAAAGGAAATATCTTCACATAAAAACTAGAGAGTAGGATTCTCAGAAACTTCTTTGTGATGAGTTCATTCAACTCACAGAGTTGAACCTACCAATTGATAGAGAAGTTTGGAAACACTCTTTTTGTAGAATCTGCAAGTGGATATTTGGAGCCGTTTGAGGCCTATGCTGGAGAAGGAAATATCTTCACATAAAAACTGAACAGAAGCATTCTGAGAAACTTCTTTGTGTTGAGTGCATTCAACTCACAGACTTGAACTTACCTATAGAAAGAGCAGTTTTGAAACACTCTTTTGGGAAAATCTGCAAGTGGTTATTTGGAGCACTTCGAGGCCTGTGCTGGGATATGGAATACCTTCACCTAAAAACTACAGAGAAGCATTCTCAGAAAGTTCTTCAGAATGCATTCATTCAACTCACAGAGTTGAACCTTCCTTTTGATAGAAGAGTTTTGAAACACTCTTTTTGTAGAATCTGCAAGAGGATATTTGGAGCGTTTTGAGGCCTATGCTGGAAAAGGAAATATCTTCACATAAAAACTAGACAGAAGCATTCTCATAAACTTCTGTGTGATGAGTGCATTCAACTCATAGACTTGAACGTTCCTCTCGAAAGAGCAGTTTTGAAACACTCCTTTTGTAGAATCTGCAAGTGTTTATTTGGAGCGCTTTGAGGCCTATGTTGGAAAAGGAAATATCTTCACATAAAAACTAGACAGAAGCATTCTCAGAAACTTCTTTCGATGAGTGCACTGTACTCACAGTGTTGAAGCTTGCTTTTGATAGAGCAGTTTTGAAACACTCTTTTGGTAGAATCTGCAAGTGGATACTTGGAGCGCTTTGAGGCCTATGCTGGAAAAGGAAATGTCTTCACATAAAAACTAGACAGAAGCATTCCAGGAAACTTCTGTATGATAAGTGCATTCAACTCACAGACTTGAACGTTCCTTTTGATAGAACTCTTTTGAAACACTCCTTTTGTAGAATTTGCAAGTGTTTATTGGGAGCGCTTTGAGGCCTCAGCTGGAAAAGGAAATATCTTCACGTAAGAACTAGACAGAAGCATTCTCAGAAACTTCTTTCTGATGAGTGCATTCAACACACAGACTTGAACCTTGCTTTTGAAAGAGCAGCTTTGAAGCACTCTTTTCGTAGAATCTGCAAGTGGATATTTGGAGCGCTTTGAGGCCTATGCTGGGAAACGAAATCTCTTCACCTAAAAACTAGACAGAAGCATTCTGAGAAACTTCTGAGTGATGAGTGCATTCAACTCACAGACTTGAACGTTCCCTTTGATAGAACAGTTTTGAAACACTCCTTTTGTAGAATCTGCAAGTGTTTATTCGGAGCACCTTGAGGCCTATGTTGGAAAAGGAAATATCTTCACATAAAAACTAGAGAGAAGGATTCTCAGAAACTTCTTTGTGATGAGTTCATTCAACTCACAGTGTTGAACCTACCAATTGATAGAGTAGTTTGGAAACACTGTTTTTGTAGAATCTGCAAGGGGATATTTGGAGCCGTTTGAGGCCTATGCTGGAAAAGGAAATATCTTCACATAAAAACTGAACAGAAGCATTCTCAGAAACTTCTTTGTGTTGAGTGCATTCAACTCGCAGACATGAACTTACCTATAGAAAGAGCAGTTTTGAAACACTCCTTTTGTAGAATCTGCAAGTGTTTATTTGGAGCACTTTGAGGCCTATGTTGGAAAAGGAAAGATCTTCATATAGAAACTAGACGGAAGCATTCTCAGAAACTTCTTTGTGATGAGTGCATTCAACTCACAGAATTGAAGCTTCCTTTCGAAAGAGCAGTTTGGAAACACTCTTCTTATAGAATCTGCAAGTGGATATTTGGAGCGCTTTGTGGCCTATGCTGGGAAATGAAATCCCTTCACCTAAAAACTAGACGGAAGCATTCTGAGAATCTTCTTTGTGATGAGTGCATTCAACTCACAGACTTCAACGTTCCTTTTGATAGAACAGTTTTGAAACACTCCTTTTGTAGAATCTGCAAGTGTTTATTCGGAGCACCTTGAGGCCTATGTTGGAAAAGGAAATATCTTCACATAAAAACTAGAGAGAAGGATTCTCAGAAACTTCTTTGTGATGAGTTCATTCAACTCACAGAGTTGAACCTACCAATTGATAGAGAAGTTTGGAAACACTCTTTTTGTAGAATCTGCAAGGGGATATTTGGAGCCGTTTGAGGCCTATGCTGGAAAAGGAAATATCGTCACATAAAAACTAGACAGAAGCATTCTCAGAAACTTCTGTGTGATGAGTGCATTCAACTCACAGACTTGAACGTTCCCTTTGATAGAACAGTTTTGAAACACTCCTTTTGTAGAATCTGCAAGTGTTTATTCAGAGCACCTTGAGGCCTCTGCTGGAAAAGGAAATATCTTCACATAAAAACTGAACAGAAGCATTCTGAGAAACTTCTTTGTGTTGAGTGCATTCAACTCACAGACTTGAACTTACCTACAGAAAGAGCAGTTTTGAAACACTCTTTTGGTAAAATCTGCAAGTGGTTATTTGGAGCACTTCGAGGCCTGTGCTGGGATATGGAATATCTTCACCTAAAAACTACAGAGAAGCATTCTTAGAAAGTTCTTCATGATGCATTCATTTAACTCACAGAGTGGAACCTTCCTTTTGATAGAACAGATTTGAAACACTCTTTTTGTAGAATCTGCAAGAAGATATTTGGAGTGTTTCGAGGCCTATGCTGGAAATGGAAATATCGTCACATAAAAACTAGACAGAAGCATTCTCAGAAACTTCTGTGTGATGAGTGCATTCAACTCACAGACTTGAACGTTCCTCTCAAAAGAGCAGTTTGGAACACTCCTTTTGTAGAATCTGCAAGTATTTATTTGGAGCTCTTTGAGGCCTATGTTGGAAAAAGAAATATCTTCACATAAAAACTGGACAGAAGCATTCTCATAAACTTCTTTGTGATGAGTGCATTCTACTCACAGTGTTGAAGCTTGCTTTTGATAGAACTCTTTTGAAACACTCCTTTTGTAGAATTTGCAAGTGTTTATTTGGAGCGCTTTGAGACCTCAGCTGGAAAAGGAAATATCTTCACCTAAGAACTAGACAGAAGCATTCTCAGAAACTTCTTTCCGATGAGTGCATTCAACACACAGACTTGAACCTTGCTTTTGAAAGAGCAGCTTTGAAACACTCTTTTCGTAGAATCTGCAAGTGGATATTTGGAGCGCTTTGAGGCCTATGCTGGGAAATGAAATCTCTTCACCTAAAAACTAGACAGAAGCATTCTGAGAAACTTCTGTGTGATGAGTGCATTCAACTCACAGACTTGAACGTTCCCTTTGATAGAACAGTTTTGAAACACTCCTTTTGTAGAATCTGCAAGTGTTTATTCGGAGCACCTTGAGGCCTCTGTTGGAAAAGGAAATATCTTCACATAAAAACTAGAGAGAAGGATTCTCAGAAACTTCTTTGTGATGAGTTCATTCAACTCACAGAGTTGAACCTACCAATTGATAGAGAAGTTTGGAAACACTCTTTTTGTAGAATCTGCAAGGGGATATTTGGAGCCGTTTGAGGCCTATGCTGGAAAAGGAAATATCTTCACATAAAAACTGAACAGAAGCATTCTCAGAAACTTCTGTGTGTTGAGTGCATTCAACTCACAGACTTGAACTTACCTATAGAAAGAGCAGTTTTGAAACACTCTTTTGGTAAAATCTGCAAGTGGTTATTTGGAGCACTTCGAGGCCTGTGCTGGGATATGGAATATCCTCACCTAAAAACTACAGAGAAGCATTCTCAGAAAGTTCTTCAGGATGCGTTCATTCAACTCACAGAGTTGAACCTTCCTTTTGATAGAAGAGTTTTGAAACACTCTTTTTGTAGAATCTGCAAGAGGATATTTGGAGCGTTTTGAGGCCTATGCTGGAAAAGGAAATATCTTCACATAAAAACTAGACAGAAGCATTCTCAGAAACTTCTGTGTGATGAGTGCATTCAACTCACAGACTTGAACGTTCCTCTCGAAAGAGCAGTTTTGAAACACTCCTTTTGTAGAATCTGCAAGTGTTTATTTGGAGCGCTTTGAGGCCTATGTTGGAAAAGGAAATATCTTCACATAAAAACTAGACAGAAGCATTCTCAGAAACTTCTTTGTGATGAGTGCACTCTACTCACAGTGTTGAAGCTTGCTTTTGATAGAGCAGTTTTGAAACACTCTTTTGGTAGAATCTGCAAGTGGATACTTGGAGCGCTTTGAGGCCTATGCTGGAAAAGGAAATGTCTTCACATAAAAACTAGACAGAAGCATTCCAGGAAACTTCTGTATGATAAGTGCATTCAACTCACAGACTTGAACGTTCCTTTTGATAGAACTCTTTTGAAACACTCCTTTTGTAGAATTTGCAAGTGTTTATTTGGAGCGCTTTGAGGCCTCAGCTGGAAAAGGAAATATCTTCACGTAAGAACTAGACAGAAGCATTCTCAGAAACTTCTTTCCGATGAGTGCATTCAACACACAGACTTGAACCTTGCTTTTGAAAGAGCAGCTTTGAAACACTCTTTTCGTAGAATCTGCAAGTGGATATTTGGAGCGCTTTGAGGCCTATGCTGGGAAATGAAATCTCTTCACCTAAAAACTAGACAGAAGCATTCTGAGAAACTTCTGTGTGATGAGTGCATTCAACTCACAGACTTGAACGTTCCCTTTGATAGAACAGTTTTGAAACACTCCTTTTGTAGAATCTGCAAGTGTTTATTCGGAGCACCTTGAGGCCTATGTTGGAAAAGGAAATATCTTCACATAAAAACTAGAGAGAAGGATTCTCAGAAACTTCTTTGTGATGAGTTCATTCAACTCACAGTGTAGAACCTACCAATTGATAGAGAAGTTTGGAAACACTCTTTTTGTAGAATCTGCAAGGGGATATTTGGAGCCGTTTGAGGCCTAAGCTGGAAAAGGAAATATCTTCACATAAAAACTGAACAGAAGCATTCTCAGAAACTTCTTTGTGTTGAGTGCATTCAACTCGCAGACTTGAACTTACCTATAGAAAGAGCAGTTTTGAAACACTCCTTTTGTAGAATCTGCAAGTGTTTATTTGGAGCACTTTGAGACCTATGTTGGAAAAGGAAAGATCTTCATATAGAAACTAGACGGAAGCATTCTCAGAAACTTCTTTGTGATGAGTGCATTCAACTCACAGAATTGAAGCTTGCTTTCGAAAGAGCAGTTTGGAAACACTCTTCTTATAGAATCTGCAAGTGGATATTTGGAGCGCTTTGTGGCCTATGCTGGGAAATGAAATCTCTTCACCTAAAAACTAGACGGAAGCATTCTGAGAATCTTCTTTGTGATGAGTGCATTCAACTCACAGACTTCAACGTTCCTTTTGATAGAACAGTTTTGAAACACTCCTTTTGTAGAATCTGCAAGTGTTTATTCGGAGCACCTTGAGGCCTATGTTGGAAAAGGAAATATCTTCACATAAAAACTAGAGAGAAGGATTCTCAGAAACTTCTTTGTGATGAGTTCATTCAACTCACAGAGTTGAACCTACCAATTGATAGAGAAGTTTGGAAACACTCTTTTTGTAGAATCTGCAAGGGGATATTTGGAGCCGTTTGAGGCCTATGCTGGAAAAGGAAATATCTTCACATAAAAACTCAACAGAGGCATTCTCAGAAACTTCTTTGTGTTGAGTACATTCAACTCACAGACTTGAACTTACCTATAGAAAGAGCAGTTTTGAAACACTCTTTTGGTAAAATCTGCAAGTGGTTATTTGGAGCACTTCGAGGCCTGTGTTGGGATATGGAATATCCTCACCTAAAAACTACAGAGAAGCATTCTCAGAAAGTTCTTCAGGATGCATTCATTCAACTCACAGAGTTGAACCTTCCTTTTGATAGAAGAGTTTTGAAACACTCTTTTTGTAGAATCTGCAAGAGGATATTTGGAGCGTTTTGAGGCCTATGCTGGAAAAGGAAATATCTTCACATAAAAACTAGACAGAAGCATTCTCAGAAACTTCTGTGTGATGAGTGCATTCAACTCACAGACTTGAACGTTCCTCTCGAAAGAGCAGTTTTGAAACACTCCTTTTGTAGAATCTGCAAGTGTTTATTTGGAGCGCTTTGAGGCCTATGTTGGAAAAGGAAATATCTTCACATAAAAACTAGACAGAAGCATTCTCAGAAACTTCTTTGTGATGAGTGCACTCTACTCACAGTGTTGCAGCTTGCTTTTGATAGAGCAGTTTTGAAACACTCTTTTGGTAGAATCTGCAAGTGGATACTTGGAGCGCTTTGAGGCCTATGCTGGAAAAGGAAATGTCTTCACAGAAAAACTAGACAGAAGCATTCCAGGAAACTTCTGTATGATAAGTGCATTCAACTCACAGACTTGAACGTTCCTTTTGATAGAACTCTTTTGAAACACTCCTTTTGTAGAATTTGCAAGTGTTTATTGGGAGCGCTTTGAGGCCTCAGCTGGAAAAGGAAATATCTTCACGTAAGAACTAGACAGAAGCATTCTCAGAAACTTCTTTCTGATGAGTGCATTCAACACACAGACTTGAACCTTGCTTTTGAAAGAGCAGCTTTGAAACACTCTTTTCGTAGAATCTGCAAGTGGATATTTGGAGCGCTTTGAGGCCTATGCTGGGAAATGAAATCTCTTCACCTAAAAACTAGACAGAAGCATTCTGAGAAACTTCTGTGTGATGAGTGCATTCAACTCACAGACTTGAACGTTCCCTTTGATAGAACAGTTTTGAAACACTCCTTTTGTAGAATCTGCAAGTGTTTATTCGGAGCACCTTGAGGCCTATGCTGGAAAAGGAAATATCTTCACATAAAAACTGAACAGAAGCATTCTGAGAAACTTCTTTGTGTTGAGTGCATTCAACTCACAGACTTGAACTTACCTACAGAAAGAGCAGTTTTGAAACACTCTTTTGGTAAAATCTGCAACTGGTTATTTGGAGCACTTCGAGGCCTGTGCTGGGATATGGAATATCTTCACCTAAAAACTACAGAGAAGCATTCTTAGAAAGTCCTTCATGATGCATTCATTTAACTCACAGAGTGGAACCTTCCTTTTGATAGAACAGATTTGAAACACTCTTTTTGTAGAATCTGCAAGAGGATATTTGGAGTGTTTTGAGGCCTATGCTGGAAATGGAAATATCGTCACATAAAAACTAGACAGAAGCATTCTCAGAAACTTCTGTGTGATGAGTGCATTCAACTCACAGACTTGAACGTTCCTCTCAAAAGACCAGTTTTGAAACACTCCTTTTGTAGAATCTGCAAGTGTTTATTTGGAGCGCTTTGAGGCCTATGTTGGAAAAAGAAATATCTTCACATAAAAACTGGACAGAAGCATTCTCAGAAACTTCTTTGTGATGAGTGCATTCTACTCACAGTGTTGAAGCTTGCTTTTGATAGAGCAGTTTTGAAACACTCTTTTGGTAGAATCTGCAAGTGGATATTTGGAGCGCTTTGAGGCCTATGCTGGAAAAGGAAATGTCTTCACATAAAAACTAGACAGAAGCATTCCAGGAAACTTCTGTATGATAAGTGCATTCAACTCACAGACTTGAACGTTCCTTTTGATAGAACTCTTTTGAAACACTCCTTTTGTAGAATTTGCAAGTGTTTATTTGGAGCGCTTTGAGGCCTCAGCTGGAAAAGGAAATATCTTCACGTAAGAACTAGACAGAAGCATTCTCAGAAACTTCTTTCTGATGAGTGCATTCAACACACAGACTTGAACCTTGCTTTTGAAAGAGCAGCTTTGAAACACTCTTTTCGTAGAATCTGCAAGTGGATATTTGGAGCGCTTTGAGGCCTATGCTGGGAAATGAAATCTCTTCACCTAAAAACTAGACAGAAGCATTCTGAGAAACTTCTGAGTGATGAGTGCATTCAACTCACAGACTTGAACGTTCCCTTTGATAGAACAGTTTTGAAACACTCCTTTTGTAGAATCTGCAAGTGTTTATTCGGAGCACCTTGAGGCCTATGTTAGAAAAGGAAATATCTTCACATAAAAACTAGAGAGAAGGATTCTCAGAAACTTCTTTGTGATGAGTTCATTCAACTCACAGTGTTGAACCTACCAATTGATAGAGTAGTTTGGAAACACTCTTTTTGTAGAATCTGCAAGGGGATATTTGGAGCCGTTTGAGGCCTATGCTGGAAAAGGAAATATCTTCACATAAAAACTGAACAGAAGCATTCTCAGAAACTTCTTTGTGTTGAGTGCATTCAACTCGCAGACTTGAACTTACCTATAGAAAGAGCAGTTTTGAAACACTCCTTTTGTAGAATCTGCAAGTGTTTATTTGGAGCACTTTGAGACCTATGTTGGAAAAGGAAAGATCTTCATATAGAAACTAGACGGAAGCATTCTCAGAAACTTCTTTGTGATGAGTGCATTCAACTCACAGAATTGAAGCTTCCTTTCGAAAGAGCAGTTTGGAAACACTCTTCTTATAGAATCTGCAAGTGGATATTTGGAGCGCTTTGTGGCCTATGCTGGGAAATGAAATCTCTTCACCTAAAAACTAGACGGAAGCATTCTGAGAATCTTCTTTGTGATGAGTGCATTCAACTCACAGACTTCAACGTTCCTTTTGATAGAACAGTTTTGAAACACTCCTTTTGTAGAATCTGCAAGTGTTTATTCGGAGCACCTTGAGGCCTATGTTGGAAAAGGAAATATCTTCACATAAAAACTAGAGAGAAGGATTCTCAGAATCTTCTTTGTGATGAGTGCATTCAACTCACAGACTTCAACGTTCCTTTTGATAGAACAGTTTTGAAACACTCCTTTTGTAGAATCTGCAAGTGTTTATTCAGAGCACCTTGAGGCCTCTGCTGGAAAAGGAAATATCTTCACATAAAAACTGAACAGAAGCATTCTGAGAAACTTCTTTGTGTTGAGTGCATTCAACTCACAGACTTGAACTTACCTATAGAAAGAGCAGTTTTGAAACACTCTTTTGGGAAAATCTGCAAGTGGTTATTTGGAGCACTTCGAGGCCTGTGCTGGGATATGGAATACCTTCACCTAAAAACTACAGAGAAGCATTCTCAGAAAGTTCTTCAGGATGCATTCATTCAACTCACAGAGTTGAACCTTCCTTTTGATAGAAGAGTTTTGAAACACTCTTTTTGTAGAATCTGCAAGAGGATATTTGGAGCGTTTTGAGGCCTATGCTGGAAAAGGAAATATCTTCACATAAAAACTAGACAGAAGCATTCTCATAAACTTCTGTGTGATGAGTGCATTCAACTCACAGACTTGAACGTTCCTCTCGAAAGAGCAGTTTTGAAACACTCCTTTTGTAGAATCTGCAAGTGTTTATTTGGAGCGCTTTGAGGCCTATGTTGGAAAAGGAAATATCTTCACATAAAAACTAGACAGAAGCATTCTCAGAAACTTCTTTCGATGAGTGCACTGTACTCACAGTGTTGAAGCTTGCTTTTGATAGAGCAGTTTTGAAACACTCTTTTGGTAGAATCTGCAAGTGGATACTTGGAGCGCTTTGAGGCCTATGCTGGAAAAGGAAATGTCTTCACATAAAAACTAGACAGAAGCATTCCAGGAAACTTCTGTATGATAAGTGCATTCAACTCACAGACTTGAACGTTCCTTTTGATAGAACTCTTTTGAAACACTCCTTTTGTAGAATTTGCAAGTGTTTATTTGGAGCGCTTTGAGGCCTCAGCTGGAAAAGGAAATATCTTCACGTAAGAACTAGACAGAAGCATTCTCAGAAACTTCTTTCCGATGAGTGCATTCAACACACAGACTTGAACCTTGCTTTTGAAAGAGCAGCTTTGAAACACTCTTTTCGTAGAATCTGCAAGTGGATATTTGGAGCGCTTTGAGGCCTATGCTGGGAAATGAAATCTCTTCACCTAAAAACTAGACAGAAGCATTCTGAGAAACTTCTGTGTGATGAGTGCATTCAACTCACAGACTTGAACGTTCCCTTTGATAGAACAGTTTTGAAACACTCCTTTTGTAGAATCTGCAAGTGTTTATTCGGAGCACCTTGAGGCCTATGTTGGAAAAGGAAATATCTTCACATAAAAACTAGAGAGAAGGATTCTCAGAAACTTCTTTGTGATGAGTTCATTCAACTCACAGTGTAGAACCTACCAATTGATAGAGAAGTTTGGAAACACTCTTTTTGTAGAATCTGCAAGGGGATATTTGGAGCCGTTTGAGGCCTAAGCTGGAAAAGGAAATATCTTCACATAAAAACTGAACAGAAGCATTCTCAGAAACTTCTTTGTGTTGAGTGCATTCAACTCGCAGACTTGAACTTACCTATAGAAAGAGCAGTTTTGAAACACTCCTTTTGTAGAATCTGCAAGTGTTTATTTGGAGCACTTTGAGACCTATGTTGGAAAAGGAAAGATCTTCATATAGAAACTAGACGGAAGCATTCTCAGAAACTTCTTTGTGATGAGTGCATTCAACTCACAGAATTGAAGCTTGCTTTCGAAAGAGCAGTTTGGAAACACTCTTCTTATAGAATCTGCAAGTGGATATTTGGAGCGCTTTGTGGCCTATGCTGGGAAATGAAATCTCTTCACCTAAAAACTAGACGGAAGCATTCTGAGAATCTTCTTTGTGATGAGTGCATTCAACTCACAGACTTCAACGTTCCTTTTGATAGAACAGTTTTGAAACACTCCTTTTGTAGAATCTGCAAGTGTTTATTCGGAGCACCTTGAGGCCTATGTTGGAAAAGGAAATATCTTCACATAAAAACTAGAGAGAAGGATTCTCAGAAACTTCTTTGTGATGAGTTCATTCAACTCACAGAGTTGAACCTACCAATTGATAGAGAAGTTTGGAAACACTCTTTTTGTAGAATCTGCAAGGGGATATTTGGAGCCGTTTGAGGCCTATGCTGGAAAAGGAAATATCGTCACATAAAAACTAGACAGAAGCATTCTCAGAAACTTCTGTGTGATGAGTGCATTCAACTCACAGACTTGAACGTTCCCTTTGATAGAACAGTTTTGAAACACTCCTTTTGTAGAATCTGCAAGTGTTTATTCAGAGCACCTTGAGGCCTCTGCTGGAAAAGGAAATATCTTCACATAAAAACTGAACAGAAGCATTCTGAGAAACTTCTTTGTGTTGAGTGCATTCAACTCACAGACTTGAACTTACCTACAGAAAGAGCAGTTTTGAAACACTCTTTTGGTAAAATCTGCAAGTGGTTATTTGGAGCACTTCGAGGCCTGTGCTGGGATATGGAATATCTTCACCTAAAAACTACAGAGAAGCATTCTTAGAAAGTTCTTCATGATGCATTCATTTAACTCACAGAGTGGAACCTTCCTTTTGATAGAACAGATTTGAAACACTCTTTTTGTAGAATCTGCAAGAAGATATTTGGAGTGTTTCGAGGCCTATGCTGGAAATGGAAATATCGTCACATAAAAACTAGACAGAAGCATTCTCAGAAACTTCTGTGTGATGAGTGCATTCAACTCACAGACTTGAACGTTCCTCTCAAAAGAGCAGTTTGGAACACTCCTTTTGTAGAATCTGCAAGTATTTATTTGGAGCTCTTTGAGGCCTATGTTGGAAAAAGAAATATCTTCACATAAAAACTGGACAGAAGCATTCTCATAAACTTCTTTGTGATGAGTGCATTCTACTCACAGTGTTGAAGCTTGCTTTTGATAGAGCAGTTTTGAAACACTCTTTTGGTAGAATCTGCAAGTGGATATTTGGAGCGCTTTGAGGCCTATGCTGGAAAAGGAAATGTCTTCACATAAAAACTAGACAGAAGCATTCCAGGAAACTTCTGTATGATAAGTGCATTCAACTCACAGACTTGAACGTTCCTTTTGATAGAACTCTTTTGAAACACTCCTTTTGTAGAATTTGCAAGTGTTTATTTGGAGCGCTTTGAGACCTCAGCTGGAAAAGGAAATATCTTCACCTAAGAACTAGACAGAAGCATTCTCAGAAACTTCTTTCCGATGAGTGCATTCAACACACAGACTTGAACCTTGCTTTTGAAAGAGCAGCTTTGAAACACTCTTTTCGTAGAATCTGCAAGTGGATATTTGGAGCGCTTTGAGGCCTATGCTGGGAAATGAAATCTCTTCACCTAAAAACTAGACAGAAGCATTCTGAGAAACTTCTGTGTGATGAGTGCATTCAACTCACAGACTTGAACGTTCCCTTTGATAGAACAGTTTTGAAACACTCCTTTTGTAGAATCTGCAAGTGTTTATTCGGAGCACCTTGAGGCCTCTGTTGGAAAAGGAAATATCTTCACATAAAAACTAGAGAGAAGGATTCTCAGAAACTTCTTTGTGATGAGTTCATTCAACTCACAGAGTTGAACCTACCAATTGATAGAGAAGTTTGGAAACACTCTTTTTGTAGAATCTGCAAGGGGATATTTGGAGCCGTTTGAGGCCTATGCTGGAAAAGGAAATATCTTCACATAAAAACTGAACAGAAGCATTCTCAGAAACTTCTGTGTGTTGAGTGCATTCAACTCACAGACTTGAACTTACCTATAGAAAGAGCAGTTTTGAAACACTCTTTTGGTAAAATCTGCAAGTGGTTATTTGGAGCACTTCGAGGGCTGTGCTGGGATATGGAATATCCTCACCTAAAAACTACAGAGAAGCATTCTCAGAAAGTTCTTCAGGATGCGTTCATTCAACTCACAGAGTTGAACCTTCCTTTTGATAGAAGAGTTTTGAAACACTCTTTTTGTAGAATCTGCAAGAGGATATTTGGAGCGTTTTGAGGCCTATGCTGGAAAAGGAAATATCTTCACATAAAAACTAGACAGAAGCATTCTCAGAAACTTCTGTGTGATGAGTGCATTCAACTCACAGACTTGAACGTTCCTCTCGAAAGAGCAGTTTTGAAACACTCCTTTTGTAGAATCTGCAAGTGTTTATTTGGAGCGCTTTGAGGCCTATGTTGGAAAAGGAAATATCTTCACATAAAAACTAGACAGAAGCATTCTCAGAAACTTCTTTGTGATGAGTGCACTCTACTCACAGTGTTGAAGCTTGCTTTTGATAGAGCAGTTTTGAAACACTCTTTTGGTAGAATCTGCAAGTGGATACTTGGAGCGCTTTGAGGCCTATGCTGGAAAAGGAAATGTCTTCACATAAAAACTAGACAGAAGCATTCCAGGAAACTTCTGTATGATAAGTGCATTCAACTCACAGACTTGAACGTTCCTTTTGATAGAACTCTTTTGAAACACTCCTTTTGTAGAATTTGCAAGTGTTTATTTGGAGCGCTTTGAGGCCTCAGCTGGAAAAGGAAATATCTTCACGTAAGAACTAGACAGAAGCATTCTCAGAAACTTCTTTCCGATGAGTGCATTCAACACACAGACTTGAACCTTGCTTTTGAAAGAGCAGCTTTGAAACACTCTTTTCGTAGAATCTGCAAGTGGATATTTGGAGCGCTTTGAGGCCTATGCTGGGAAATGAAATCTCTTCACCTAAAAACTAGACAGAAGCATTCTGAGAAACTTCTGTGTGATGAGTGCATTCAACTCACAGACTTGAACGTTCCCTTTGATAGAACAGTTTTGAAACACTCCTTTTGTAGAATCTGCAAGTGTTTATTCGGAGCACCTTGAGGCCTATGTTGGAAAAGGAAATATCTTCACATAAAAACTAGAGAGAAGGATTCTCAGAAACTTCTTTGTGATGAGTTCATTCAACTCACAGTGTAGAACCTACCAATTGATAGAGAAGTTTGGAAACACTCTTTTTGTAGAATCTGCAAGGGGATATTTGGAGCCGTTTGAGGCCTAAGCTGGAAAAGGAAATATCTTCACATAAAAACTGAACAGAAGCATTCTCAGAAACTTCTTTGTGTTGAGTGCATTCAACTCGCAGACTTGAACTTACCTATAGAAAGAGCAGTTTTGAAACACTCCTTTTGTAGAATCTGCAAGTGTTTATTTGGAGCACTTTGAGACCTATGTTGGAAAAGGAAAGATCTTCATATAGAAACTAGACGGAAGCATTCTCAGAAACTTCTTTGTGATGAGTGCATTCAACTCACAGAATTGAAGCTTGCTTTCGAAAGAGCAGTTTGGAAACACTCTTCTTATAGAATCTGCAAGTGGATATTTGGAGCGCTTTGTGGCCTATGCTGGGAAATGAAATCTCTTCACCTAAAAACTAGACGGAAGCATTCTGAGAATCTTCTTTGTGATGAGTGCATTCAACTCACAGACTTCAACGTTCCTTTTGATAGAACAGTTTTGAAACACTCCTTTTGTAGAATCTGCAAGTGTTTATTCGGAGCACCTTGAGGCCTATGTTGGAAAAGGAAATATCTTCACATAAAAACTAGAGAGAAGGATTCTCAGAAACTTCTTTGTGATGAGTTCATTCAACTCACAGAGTTGAACCTACCAATTGATAGAGAAGTTTGGAAACACTCTTTTTGTAGAATCTGCAAGTGGATATTTGGAGCCGTTTGAGGCCTATGCTGGAAAAGGAAATATCTTCACATAAAAACTGAACAGAAGCATTCTCAGAAACTTCTTTGTGTTGAGTGCATTCAACTCACAGACTTGAACTTACCTATAGAAAGAGCAGTTTTGAAACACTCTTTTGGTAAAATCTGCAAGTGGTTATTTGGAGCACTTCGAGGCCTGTGCTGGGATATGGAATATCCTCACCTAAAAACTACAGAGAAGCATTCTCAGAAAGTTCTTCAGGATGCATTCATTCAACTCACAGAGTTGAACCTTCCTTTTGATAGAAGAGTTTTGAAACACTCTTTTTGTAGAATCTGCAAGAGGATATTTGGAGCGTTTTGAGGCCTATGCTGGAAAAGGAAATATCTTCACATAAAAACTAGACAGAAGCATTCTCAGAAACTTCTGTGTGATGAGTGCATTCAACTCACAGACTTGAACGTTCCTCTCGAAAGAGCAGTTTTGAAACACTCCTTTTGTAGAATCTGCAAGTGTTTATTTGGAGCGCTTTGAGGCCTATGTTGGAAAAGGAAATATCTTCACATAAAAACTGGACAGAAGCATTCTCAGAAACTTCTTTGTGATGAGTGCATTCTCCTCACAGTGTTGAAGCTTGCTTTTGATAGAGCAGTTTTGAAACACTCTTTTGGTAGAATCTGCAAGTGGATATTTGGAGCGCTTTGAGGCCTATGCTGGAAAAGGAAATGTCTTCACAGAAAAACTAGACAGAAGCATTCCAGGAAACTTCTGTATGATAAGTGCATTCAACTCACAGACTTGAACGTTTCTTTTGATAGAACTCTTTTGAAACACTCCTTTTGTAGAATTTGCAAGTGTTTATTTGGAGCGCTTTGAGGCCTCAGCTGGAAAAGGAAATATCTTCACGTAAGAACTAGACAGAAGCATTCTCAGAAACTTCTTTCCGATGAGTGCATTCAACACACAGACTTGAACCTTGCTTTTGAAAGAGCAGCTTTGAAACACTCTTTTCGTAGAATCTGCAAGTGGATATTTGGAGCGCTTTGAGGCCTATGCTGGGAAATGAAATCTCTTCACCTAAAAACTAGACAGAAGCATTCTGAGAAACTTCTGTGTGATGAGTGCATTCAACTCACAGACTTGAACGTTCCCTTTGATAGAACAGTTTTGAAACACTCCTTTTGTAGAATCTGCAAGTGTTTATTCGGAGCACCTTGAGGCCTATGTTGGAAAAGGAAATATCTTCACATAAAAACTAGGGAGAAGGATTCTCAGAAACTTCTTTGTGATGAGTTCATTCAACTCACAGAGTTGAACCTACCAATTGATAGAGAAGTTTGGAAACACTCTTTTTGTAGAATCTGCAAGGGGATATTTGGAGCCGTTTGAGGCCTATGCTGGAAAAGGAAATATCTTCACATAAAAACTGAACAGAAGCATTCTCAGAAACTTCTGTGTGTTGAGTGCATTCAACTCACAGACTTGAACTTACCTATAGAAAGAGCAGTTTTGAAACACTCTTTTGGTAAAATCTGCAAGTGGTTATTTGGAGCACTTCGAGGCCTGTGCTGGGATATGGAATATCCTCACCTAAAAACTACAGAGAAGCATTCTCAGAAAGTTCTTCAGGATGCGTTCATTCAACTCACAGAGTTGAACCTTCCTTTTGATAGAAGAGTTTTGAAACACTCTTTTTGTAGAATCTGCAAGAGGATATTTGGAGCGTTTTGAGGCCTATGCTGGAAAAGGAAATATCTTCACATAAAAACTAGAGAGAAGCATTCTCAGAAACTTCTGTGTGATGAGTGCATTCAACTCACAGACTTGAACGTTCCTCTCGAAAGAGCAGTTTTGAAACACTCCTTTTGTAGAATCTGCAAGTGTTTATTTGGAGCGCTTTGAGGCCTATGTTGGAAAAGGAAATATCTTCACATAAAAACTAGACAGAAGCATTCTCAGAAACTTCTTTGTGATGAGTGCACTCTACTCACAGTGTTGAAGCTTGCTTTTGATAGAGCAGTTTTGAAACACTCTTTTGGTAGAATCTGCAAGTGGATACTTGGAGCGCTTTGAGGCCTATGCTGGAAAAGGAAATGTCTTCACATAAAAACTAGACAGAAGCATTCCAGGAAACTTCTGTATGATAAGTGCATTCAACTCACAGACTTGAACGTTCCTTTTGATAGAACTCTTTTGAAACACTCCTTTTGTAGAATTTGCAAGTGTTTATTGGGAGCGCTTTGAGGCCTCAGCTGGAAAAGGAAATATCTTCACGTAAGAACTAGACAGAAGCATTCTCAGAAACTTCTTTCCGATGAGTGCATTCAACACACAGACTTGAACCTTGCTTTTGAAAGAGCAGCTTTGAAACACTCTTTTCGTAGAATCTGCAAGCGGATATTTGGAGCGCTTTGAGGCCTATGCTGGGAAATGAAATCTCTTCACCTAAAAACTAGACAGAAGCATTCTGAGAAACTTCTGTGTGATGAGTGCATTCAACTCACAGACTTGAACGTTCCCTTTGATAGAACAGTTTTGAAACACTCCTTTTGTAGAATCTGCAAGTGTTTATTCAGAGCACCTTGAGGCCTCTGCTGGAAAAGGAAATATCTTCACATAAAAACTGAACAGAAGCATTCTGAGAAACTTCTTTGTGTTGAGTGCATTCAACTCACAGACTTGAACTTACCTACAGAAAGAGCAGTTTTGAAACACTCTTTTGGTAAAATCTGCAAGTGGTTATTTGGAGCACTTCGAGGCCTGTGCTGGGATATGGAATATCTTCACCTAAAAACTACAGAGAAGCATTCTTAGAAAGTTCTTCATGATGCATTCATTTAACTCACAGAGTGGAACCTTCCTTTTGATAGAACAGATTTGAAACACTCTTTTTGTAGAATCTGCAAGAAGATATTTGGAGTGTTTTGAGGCCTATGCTGGAAATGGAAATATCGTCACATAAAAACTAGACAGAAGCATTCTCAGAAACTTCTGTGTGATGAGTGCATTCAACTCACAGACTTGAACGTTCCTCTCCAAAGAGCAGTTTGGAACACTCCTTTTGTAGAATCTGCAAGTGTTTATTTGGAGCTCTTTGAGGCCTATGTTGGAAAAAGAAATATCTTCACATAAAAACTGGACAGAAGCATTCTCAGAAACTTCTTTGTGATGAGTGCATTCTACTCACAGTGTTGAAGCTTGCTTTTGATAGAGCAGTTTTGAAACACTCTTTTGGTAGAATCTGCAAGTGGATATTTGGAGCCGTTTGAGACCTATGCTGGAAAAGGAAATATCTTCACATAAAAACTAGACAGAAGCATTCCAGGAAACTTCTGTATGATAAGTGCATTCAACTCACAGACTTGAACGTTCCTTTTGATAGAACTCTTTTGAAACACTCCTTTTGTAGAATTTGCAAGTGTTTATTGGGAGCGCTTTGAGGCCTCAGCTGGAAAAGGAAATATCTTCACGTAAGAACTAGACAGAAGCATTCTCAGAAACTTCTTTCCAATGAGTGCATTCAACACACAGACTTGAACCTTGCTTTTGAAAGAGCAGCTTTGAAACACTCTTTTCGTAGAATCTGCAAGTGGATATTTGGAGCGCTTTGAGGCCTCTGCTGGGAAATGAAATCTCTTCACCTAAAAACTAGACAGAAGCATTCTGAGAAACTTCTGTGTGATGAGTGCATTCAACTCACAGACTTGAACGTTCCCTTTGATAGAACAGTTTTGAAACACTCCTTTTGTAGAATCTGCAAGTGTTTATTCGGAGCACCTTGAGGCCTATGTTGGAAAAGGAAATATCTTCACATAAAAACTAGAGAGAAGGATTCTCAGAAACTTCTTTGTGATGAGTTCATTCAACTCACAGTGTTGAACCTACCAATTGATAGAGAAGTTTGGAAACACTCTTTTTGTAGAATCTGCAAGGGGATATTTGGAGCCGTTTGAGGCCTATGCTGGAAAAGGAAATATCTTCACATAAAAACTGAACAGAAGCATTCTCAGAAACTTCTTTGTGTTGAGTGCATTCAACTCGCAGACTTGAACTTACCTATAGAAAGAGCAGTTTTGAAACACTCCTTTTGTAGAATCTGCAAGTGTTTATTTGGAGCACTTTGAGGCCTATGTTGGAAAAGGAAAGATCTTCATATAGAAACTAGACGGAAGCATTCTCAGAAACTTCTTTGTGATGAGTGCATTCAACTCACAGAATTGAAGCTTCCTTTCGAAAGAGCAGTTTGGAAACACTCTTCTTATAGAATCTGCAAGTGGATATTTGGAGCGCTTTGTGGCCTATGCTGGGAAATGAAATCTCTTCACCTAAAAACTAGACGGAAGCATTCTGAGAATCTTCTTTGTGATGAGTGCATTCAACTCACAGACTTCAACGTTCCTTTTGATAGAACAGTTTTGAAACACTCCTTTTGTAGAATCTGCAAGTGTTTATTCGGAGCACCTTGAGGCCTATGTTGGAAAAGGAAATATCTTCACATAAAAACTAGAGAGAAGGATTCTCAGAAACTTCTTTGTGATGAGTTCATTCAACTCACAGAGTTGAACCTACCAATTGATAGAGAAGTTTGGAAACACTCTTTTTGTGGAATCTGCAAGGGGATATTTGGAGCCGTTTGAGGCCTATGCTGGAAAAGGAAATATCTTCACATAAAAACTGAACAGAAGCATTCTCAGAAACTTCTTTGTGTTGAGTGCATTCAACTCACAGACTTGAACTTACCTATAGAAAGAGCAGTTTTGAAACACTCTTTTGGTAAAATCTGCAAGTGGTTATTTGGAGCACTTCGAGGCCTGTGCTGGGATATGGAATATCCTCACCTAAAAACTACAGAGAAGCATTCTCAGAAAGTTCTTCAGGATGCATTCATTCAACTCACAGAGTTGAACCTTCCTTTTGATAGAAGAGTTTTGAAACACTCTTTTTGTAGAATCTGCAAGAGGATATTTGGAGCGTTTTGAGGCCTATGCTGGAAAAGGAAATATCTTCACATAAAAACTAGACAGAAGCATTCTCAGAAACTTCTGTGTGATGAGTGCATTCAACTCACAGACTTGAACGTTCCTCTCGAAAGAGCAGTTTTGAAACACTCCTTTTGTAGAATCTGCAAGTGTTTACTTGGAGCGCTTTGAGGCCTATGTTGGAAAAGGAAATATCTTCACATAAAAACTAGACAGAAGCATTCTCAGAAACTTCTTTGTGATGAGTGCACTCTACTCACAGTGTTGCAGCTTGCTTTTGATAGAGCAGTTTTGAAACACTCTTTTGGTAGAATCTGCAAGTGGATACTTGGAGCGCTTTGAGGCCTATGCTGGAAAAGGAAATGTCTTCACATAAAAACTAGACAGAAGCATTCCAGGAAACTTCTGTATGATAAGTGCATTCAACTCACAGACTTGAACGTTCCTTTTGATAGAACTCTTTTGAAACACTCCTTTTGTAGAATTTGCAAGTGTTCATTTGGAGCACTTTGAGGCCTCAGCTGGAAAAGGAAATATCTTCACGTAAGAACTAGACAGAAGCATTCTCAGAAACTTCTTTCCGATGAGTGCATTCAACACACAGACTTGAACCTTGCTTTTGAAAGAGCAGCTTTGAAACACTCTTTTCGTAGAATCTGCAAGTGGATATTTGGAGCGCTTTGAGGCCTATGCTGGGAAATGAAATCTCTTCACCTAAAAACTAGACAGAAGCATTCTGAGAAACTTCTGTGTGATGAGTGCATTCAACTCACAGACTTGAACGTTCCCTTTGATAGAACAGTTTTGAAACACTCCTTTTGTAGAATCTGCAAGTGTTTATTCGGAGCACCTTGAGGCCTATGTTGGAAAAGGAAATATCTTCACATAAAAACTAGAGAGAAGGATTCTCAGAAACTTCTTTGTGATGAGTTCATTCAACTCACAGTGTTGAACCTACCAATTGATAGAGTGGTTTGGAAACACTCTTTTTGTAGAGTCTGCAAGGGGATATTTGGAGCCGTTTGAGGCCTATGCTGGAAAAGGAAATATCTTCACATAAAAACTGAACAGAAGCATTCTCAGAAACTTCTTTGTGTTGAGTGCATTCAACTCGCAGACTTGAACTTACCTATAGAAAGAGCAGTTTTGAAACACTCCTTTTGTAGAATCTGCAAGTGTTTATTTGGAGCACTTTGAGGCCTATGTTGGAAAAGGAAAGATCTTCATATAGAAGCTAGACGGAAGCATTCTCAGAAACTTCTTTGTGATGAGTGCATTCAACTCACAGAATTGAAGCTTCCTTTCGAAAGAGCAGTTTGGAAACACTCTTCTTATAGAATCTGCAAGTGGATATTTGGAGCGCTTTGTGGCCTATGCTGGGAAATGAAATCTCTTCACCTAAAAACTAGACGGAAGCATTCTGAGAATCTTCTTTGTGATGAGTGCATTCAACTCACAGACTTCAACGTTCCTTTTGATAGAACAGTTTTGAAACACTCCTTTTGTAGAATCTGCAAGTGTTTATTCGGAGCACCTTGAGGCCTATGTTGGAAAAGGAAATATCTTCACATAAAAACTAGAGAGAAGGATTCTCAGAAACTTCTTTGTGATGAGTTCATTCAACTCACAGAGTTGAACCTACCAATTGATAGAGAAGTTTGGAAACACTCTTTTTGTAGAATCTGCAAGTGGATATTTGGAGCCGTTTGAGGCCTATGCTGGAAAAGGAAATATCTTCACATAAAAACTGAACAGAAGCATTCTCAGAAACTTCTGTGTGTTGAGTGCATTCAACTCACAGACTTGAACTTACCTATAGAAAGAGCAGTTTTGAAACACTCTTTTGGTAAAATCTGCAAGTGGTTATTTGGAGCACTTCGAGGCCTGTGCTGGGATATGGAATATCTTCACCTAAAAACTACAGAGAAGCATTCTCAGAAAGTTCTTCAGGATGCATTCATTCAACTCACAGAGTTGAACCTTCCTTTTGATAGAAGAGTTTTGAAACACTCTTTTTGTAGAATCTGCAAGAAGATATTTGGAGTGTTTTGAGGCCTATGCTGGAAATGGAAATATCGTCACATAAAAACTAGACAGAAGCATTCTCAGAAACTTCTGTGTGATGAGTGCATTCAACTCACAGACTTGAACGTTCCTCTCAAAAGAGCAGTTTGGAACACTCCTTTTGTAGAATCTGCAAGTGTTTATTTGGAGCTCTTTGAGGCCTATGTTGGAAAAAGAAATATCTTCACATAAAAACTGGACAGAAGCATTCTCAGAAACTTCTTTGTGATGAGTGCACTCTACTCACAGTGTTGCAGCTTGCTTTTGATAGAGCAGTTTTGAAACACTCTTTTGGTAGAATCTGCAAGTGGATACTTGGAGCGCTTTGAGGCCTATGCTGGAAAAGGAAATGTCTTCACATAAAAACTAGACAGAAGCATTCCAGGAAACTTCTGTATGATAAGTGCATTCAACTCACAGACTTGAACGTTCCTTTTGATAGAACTCTTTTGAAACACTCCTTTTGTAGAATTTGCAAGTGTTTATTGGGAGCGCTTTGAGGCCTCAGCTGGAAAAGGAAATATCTTCACGTAAGAACTAGACAGAAGCATTCTCAGAAACTTCTTTCTGATGAGTGCATTCAACACACAGACTTGAACCTTGCTTTTGAAAGAGCAGCTTTGAAACACTCTTTTCGTAGAATCTGCAAGTGGATATTTGGAGCGCTTTGAGGCCTCTGCTGGGAAATGAAATCTCTTCACCTAAAAACTAGACAGATGCATTCTGAGAAAGTTCTGTGTGATGAGTGCATTCAACTCTCAGACTTGAACGTTCCCTTTGATAGAACAGTTTTGAAACACTCCTTTTGTAGAATCTGCAAGTGTTTATTCGGAGCACCTTGAGGCCTATGCTGGAAAAGGAAATATCTTCACATAAAAACTGAACAGAAGCATTCTGAGAAACTTCTTTGTGTTGAGTGCATTCAACTCACAGACTTGAACTTACCTACAGAAAGAGCAGTTTTGAAACACTCTTTTGGTAAAATCTGCAAGTGGTTATTTGGAGCACTTCGAGGCCTGTGCTGGGATATGGAATATCTTCACCTAAAAACTACAGAGAAGCATTCTTAGAAAGTTCTTCATGATGCATTCATTTAACTCACAGAGTGGAACCTTCCTTTTGATAGAACAGATTTGAAACACTCTTTTTGTAGAATCTGCAAGAAGATATTTGGAGTGTTTTGAGGCCTATGCTGGAAATGGAAATATCGTCACATAAAAACTAGACAGAAGCATTCTCAGAAACTTCTGTGTGATGAGTGCATTCAACTCACAGACTTGAACGTTCCTCTCAAAAGAGCAGTTTTGAAACACTCCTTTTGTAGAATCTGCAAGTGTTTATTTGGAGCTCTTTGAGGCCTATGTTGGAAAAAGAAATATCTTCACATAAAAACTGGACAGAAGCATTCTCAGAAACTTCTTTGTGATGAGTGCATTCTACTCACAGTGTTGAAGCTTGCTTTTGATAGAGCAGTTTTGAAACACTCTTTTGGTAGAATCTGCAAGTGGATATTTGGAGCGCTTTGAGGCCTATGCTGGAAAAGGAAATGTCTTCACATAAAAACTAGACAGAAGCATTCCAGGAAACTTCTGTATGATAAGTGCATTCAACTCACAGACTTGAACGTTCCTTTTGATAGAACTCTTTTGAAACACTCCTTTTGTAGAATTTGCAAGTGTTTATTTGGAGCGCTTTGAGGCCTCAGCTGGAAAAGGAAATATCTTCACGTAAGAACTAGACAGAAGCATTCTCAGAAACTTCTTTCCGATGAGTGCATTCAACACACAGACTTGAACCTTGCTTTTGAAAGAGCAGCTTTGAAACACTCTTTTCGTAGAATCTGCAAGTGGATATTTGGAGCGCTTTGAGGCCTCTGCTGGGAAATGAAATCTCTTCACCTAAAAACTAGACAGAAGCATTCTGAGAAACTTCTGTGTGATGAGTGCATTCAACTCACAGACTTGAACGTTCCCTTTGATAGAACAGTTTTGAAACACTCCTTTTGTAGAATCTGCAAGTGTTTATTCGGAGCACCTTGAGGCCTATGTTGGAAAAGGAAGTATCTTCACATAAAAACTAGAGAGAAGGATTCTCAGAAACTTCTTTGTGATGAGTTCATTCAACTCACAGTGTTGAACCTACCAATTGATAGAGAAGTTTGGAAACACTCTTTTTGTAGAATCTGCAAGGGGATATTTGGAGCCGTTTGAGGCCTATGCTGGAAAAGGAAATATCTTCACATAAAAACTGAACAGAAGCATTCTCAGAAACTTCTTTGTGTTGAGTGCATTCAACTCGCAGACTTGAACTTACCTATAGAAAGAGCAGTTTTGAAACACTCCTTTTGTAGAATCTGCAAGTGTTTATTTGGAGCACTTTGAGGCCTATGTTGGAAAAGGAAAGATCTTCATATAGAAACTAGACGGAAGCATTCTCAGAAACTTCTTTGTGATGAGTGCATTCAACTCACAGAATTGAAGCTTCCTTTCGAAAGAGCAGTTTGGAAACACTCTTCTTATAGAATCTGCAAGTGGATATTTGGAGCGCTTTGTGGCCTATGCTGGGAAATGAAATCTCTTCACCTAAAAACTAGACGGAAGCATTCTGAGAATCTTCTTTGTGATGAGTGCATTCAACTCACAGACTTCAACGTTCCTTTTGATAGAACAGTTTTGAAACACTCCTTTTGTAGAATCTGCAAGTGTTTATTCGGAGCACCTTGAGGCCTATGTTGGAAAAGGAAATATCTTCACATAAAAACTAGAGAGAAGGATTCTCAGAAACTTCTTTGTGATGAGTTCATTCAACTCACAGAGTTGAACCTACCAATTGATAGAGAAGTTTGGAAACACTCTTTTTGTGGAATCTGCAAGGGGATATTTGGAGCCGTTTGAGGCCTATGCTGGAAAAGGAAATATCTTCACATAAAAACTGAACAGAAGCATTCTCAGAAACTTCTTTGTGTTGAGTGCATTCAACTCACAGACTTGAACTTACCTATAGAAAGAGCAGTTTTGAAACACTCTTTTGGTAAAATCTGCAAGTGGTTATTTGGAGCACTTCGAGGCCTGTGCTGGGATATGGAATATCCTCACCTAAAAACTACAGAGAAGCATTCTCAGAAAGTTCTTCAGGATGCATTCATTCAACTCACAGAGTTGAACCTTCCTTTTGATAGAAGAGTTTTGAAACACTCTTTTTGTAGAATCTGCAAGAGGATATTTGGAGCGTTTGGAGGCCTATGCTGGAAAAGGAAATATCTTCACATAAAAACTAGACAGAAGCATTCTCAGAAACTTCTGTGTGATGAGTGCATTCAACTCACAGACTTGAACGTTCCTCTCGAAAGAGCAGTTTTGAAACACTCCTTTTGTAGAATCTGCAAGTGTTTATTTGGAGCTCTTTGAGGCCTATGTTGGAAAAGGAAATATCTTCACATAAAAACTAGACAGAAGCATTCTCAGAAACTTCTTTGTGATGAGTGCACTCTACTCACAGTGTTGCAGCTTGCTTTTGATAGAGCAGTTTTGAAACACTCTTTTGGTAGAATCTGCAAGTGGATACTTGGAGCGCTTTGAGGCCTATGCTGGAAAAGGAAATGTCTTCACATAAAAACTAGACAGAAGCATTCCAGGAAACTTCTGTATGATAAGTGCATTCAACTCACAGACTTGAACGTTCCTTTTGATAGAACTCTTTTGAAACACTCCTTTTGTAGAATTTGCAAGTGTTTATTGGGAGCGCTTTGAGGCCTCAGCTGGAAAAGGAAATATCTTCACGTAAGAACTAGACAGAAGCATTCTCAGAAACTTCTTTCTGATGAGTGCATTCAACACACAGACTTGAACCTTGCTTTTGAAAGAGCAGCTTTGAAACACTCTTTTCGTAGAATCTGCAAGTGGATATTTGGAGCGCTTTGAGGCCTCTGCTGGGAAATGAAATCTCTTCACCTAAAAACTAGACAGATGCATTCTGAGAAAGTTCTGTGTGATGAGTGCATTCAACTCACAGACTTGAACGTTCCCTTTGATAGAACAGTTTTGAAACACTCCTTTTGTAGAATCTGCAAGTGTTTATTCGGAGCACCTTGAGGCCTATGCTGGAAAAGGAAATATCTTCACATAAAAACTGAACAGAAGCATTCTGAGAAACTTCTTTGTGTTGAGTGCATTCAACTCACAGACTTGAACTTACCTACAGAAAGAGCAGTTTTGAAACACTCTTTTGGTAAAATCTGCAAGTGGTTATTTGGAGCACTTCGAGGCCTGTGCTGGGATATGGAATATCTTCACCTAAAAACTACAGAGAAGCATTCTTAGAAAGTTCTTCATGATGCATTCATTTAACTCACAGAGTGGAACCTTCCTTTTGATAGAACAGATTTGAAACACTCTTTTTGTAGAATCTGCAAGAAGATATTTGGAGTGTTTTGAGGCCTATGCTGGAAATGGAAATATCGTCACATAAAAACTAGACAGAAGCATTCTCAGAAACTTGTGTGATGAGTGCATTCAACTCACAGACTTGAACGTTCCTCTCAAAAGAGCAGTTTTGAAACACTCCTTTTGTAGAATCTGCAAGTGTTTATTTGGAGCTCTTTGAGGCCTATGTTGGAAAAAGAAATATCTTCACATAAAAACTGGACAGAAGCATTCTCAGAAACTTCTTTGTGATGAGTGCATTCTACTCACAGTGTTGAAGCTTGCTTTTGATAGAGCAGTTTTGAAACACTCTTTTGGTAGAATCTGCAAGTGGATATTTGGAGCGCTTTGAGGCCTATGCTGGAAAAGGAAATGTCTTCACATAAAAACTAGACAGAAGCATTCCAGGAAACTTCTGTATGATAAGTGCATTCAACTCACAGACTTGAACGTTCCTTTTGATAGAACTCTTTTGAAACACTCCTTTTGTAGAATTTGCAAGTGTTTATTTGGAGCGCTTTGAGGCCTCAGCTGGAAAAGGAAATATCTTCACGTAAGAACTAGACAGAAGCATTCTCAGAAACTTCTTTCCGATGAGTGCATTCAACACACAGACTTGAACCTTGCTTTTGAAAGAGCAGCTTTGAAACACTCTTTTCGTAGAATCTGCAAGTGGATATTTGGAGCGCTTTGAGGCCTCTGCTGGGAAATGAAATCTCTTCACCTAAAAACTAGACAGAAGCATTCTGAGAAACTTCTGTGTGATGAGTGCATTCAACTCACAGACTTGAACGTTCCCTTTGATAGAACAGTTTTGAAACACTCCTTTTGTAGAATCTGCAAGTGTTTATTCGGAGCACCTTGAGGCCTATGTTGGAAAAGGAAGTATCTTCACATAAAAACTAGAGAGAAGGATTCTCAGAAACTTCTTTGTGATGAGTTCATTCAACTCACAGTGTTGAACCTACCAATTGATAGAGAAGTTTGGAAACACTCTTTTTGTAGAATCTGCAAGGGGATATTTGGAGCCGTTTGAGGCCTATGCTGGAAAAGGAAATATCTTCACATAAAAACTGAACAGAAGCATTCTCAGAAACTTCTTTGTGTTGAGTGCATTCAACTCGCAGACTTGAACTTACCTATAGAAAGAGCAGTTTTGAAACACTCCTTTTGTAGAATCTGCAAGTGTTTATTTGGAGCACTTTGAGGCCTATGTTGGAAAAGGAAAGATCTTCATATAGAAACTAGACGGAAGCATTCTCAGAAACTTCTTTGTGATGAGTGCATTCAACTCACAGAATTGAAGCTTCCTTTCGAAAGAGCAGTTTGGAAACACTCTTCTTATAGAATCTGCAAGTGGATATTTGGAGCGCTTTGTGGCCTATGCTGGGAAATGAAATCTCTTCACCTAAAAACTAGACGGAAGCATTCTGAGAATCTTCTTTGTGATGAGTGCATTCAACTCACAGACTTCAACGTTCCTTTTGATAGAACAGTTTTGAAACACTCCTTTTGTAGAATCTGCAAGTGTTTATTCGGAGCACCTTGAGGCCTATGTTGGAAAAGGAAATATCTTCACATAAAAACTAGAGAGAAGGATTCTCAGAAACTTCTTTGTGATGAGTTCATTCAACTCACAGAGTTGAACGTACCAATTGATAGAGAAGTTTGGAAACACTCTTTTTGTGGAATCTGCAAGGGGATATTTGGAGCCGTTTGAGGCCTATGCTGGAAAAGGAAATATCTTCACATAAAAACTGAACAGAAGCATTCTCAGAAACTTCTTTGTGTTGAGTGCATTCAACTCACAGACTTGAACTTACCTATAGAAAGAGCAGTTTTGAAACACTCTTTTGGTAAAATCTGCAAGTGGTTATTTGGAGCACTTCGAGGCCTGTGCTGGGATATGGAATATCCTCACCTAAAAACTACAGAGAAGCATTCTCAGAAAGTTCTTCAGGATGCATTCATTCAACTCACAGAGTTGAACCTTCCTTTTGATAGAAGAGTTTTGAAACACTCTTTTTGTAGAATCTGCAAGAGGATATTTGGAGCGTTTGGAGGCCTATGCTGGAAAAGGAAATATCTTCACATAAAAACTAGACAGAAGCATTCTCAGAAACTTCTGTGTGATGAGTGCATTCAACTCACAGACTTGAACGTTCCTCTCGAAAGAGCAGTTTTGAAACACTCCTTTTGTAGAATCTGCAAGTGTTTATTTGGAGCTCTTTGAGGCCTATGTTGGAAAAGGAAATATCTTCACATAAAAACTAGACAGAAGCATTCTCAGAAACTTCTTTGTGATGAGTGCACTCTACTCACAGTGTTGCAGCTTGCTTTTGATAGAGCAGTTTTGAAACACTCTTTTGGTAGAATCTGCAAGTGGATACTTGGAGCGCTTTGAGGCCTATGCTGGAAAAGGAAATGTCTTCACATAAAAACTAGACAGAAGCATTCCAGGAAACTTCTGTATGATAAGTGCATTCAACTCACAGACTTGAACGTTCCTTTTGATAGAACTCTTTTGAAACACTCCTTTTGTAGAATTTGCAAGTGTTTATTGGGAGCGCTTTGAGGCCTCAGCTGGAAAAGGAAATATCTTCACGTAAGAACTAGACAGAAGCATTCTCAGAAACTTCTTTCTGATGAGTGCATTCAACACACAGACTTGAACCTTGCTTTTGAAAGAGCAGCTTTGAAACACTCTTTTCGTAGAATCTGCAAGTGGATATTTGGAGCGCTTTGAGGCCTCTGCTGGGAAATGAAATCTCTTCACCTAAAAACTAGACAGATGCATTCTGAGAAAGTTCTGTGTGATGAGTGCATTCAACTCACAGACTTGAACGTTCCCTTTGATAGAACAGTTTTGAAACACTCCTTTTGTAGAATCTGCAAGTGTTTATTCGGAGCACCTTGAGGCCTATGCTGGAAAAGGAAATATCTTCACATAAAAACTGAACAGAAGCATTCTGAGAAACTTCTTTGTGTTGAGTGCATTCAACTCACAGACTTGAACTTACCTACAGAAAGAGCAGTTTTGAAACACTCTTTTGGTAAAATCTGCAAGTGGTTATTTGGAGCACTTCGAGGCCTGTGCTGGGATATGGAATATCTTCACCTAAAAACTACAGAGAAGCATTCTTAGAAAGTTCTTCATGATGCATTCATTTAACTCACAGAGTGGAACCTTCCTTTTGATAGAACAGATTTGAAACACTCTTTTTGTAGAATCTGCAAGAAGATATTTGGAGTGTTTTGAGGCCTATGCTGGAAATGGAAATATCGTCACATAAAAACTAGACAGAAGCATTCTCAGAAACTTGTGTGATGAGTGCATTCAACTCACAGACTTGAACGTTCCTCTCAAAAGAGCAGTTTTGAAACACTCCTTTTGTAGAATCTGCAAGTGTTTATTTGGAGCTCTTTGAGGCCTATGTTGGAAAAAGAAATATCTTCACATAAAAACTGGACAGAAGCATTCTCAGAAACTTCTTTGTGATGAGTGCATTCTACTCACAGTGTTGAAGCTTGCTTTTGATAGAGCAGTTTTGAAACACTCTTTTGGTAGAATCTGCAAGTGGATATTTGGAGCGCTTTGAGGCCTATGCTGGAAAAGGAAATGTCTTCACATAAAAACTAGACAGAAGCATTCCAGGAAACTTCTGTATGATAAGTGCATTCAACTCACAGACTTGAACGTTCCTTTTGATAGAACTCTTTTGAAACACTCCTTTTGTAGAATTTGCAAGTGTTTATTTGGAGCGCTTTGAGGCCTCAGCTGGAAAAGGAAATATCTTCACGTAAGAACTAGACAGAAGCATTCTCAGAAACTTCTTTCCGATGAGTGCATTCAACACACAGACTTGAACCTTGCTTTTGAAAGAGCAGCTTTGAAACACTCTTTTCGTAGAATCTGCAAGTGGATATTTGGAGCGCTTTGAGGCCTATGCTGGGAAATGAAATCTCTTCACCTAAAAACTAGACAGAAGCATTCTGAGAAACTTCTGTGTGATGAGTGCATTCAACTCACAGACTTGAACGTTCCGTTTGATAGAACAGTTTTGAAACACTCCTTTTGCAGAATCTGCAAGTGTTTATTCGGAGCACCTTGAGGCCTATGTTGGAAAAGGAAATATCTTCACATAAAAACTAGAGAGAAGGATTCTCAGAAACTTCTTTGTGATGAGTTCACTCAACTCACAGTGTTGAACCTACCAATTGATAGAGAAGTTTGGAAACACTCTTTTTGTAGAATCTGCAAGGGGATATTTGGAGCGTTTTGAGGCCTATGCTGGAAAAGGAAATATCTTCACATAAAAACTAGACAGAAGCATTCTCAGAAACTTCTGTGTGATGAGTGCATTCAACTCACAGACTTGAACGTTCCTCTCGAAAGAGCAGTTTTGAAACACTCCTTTTGTAGAATCTGCAAGTGTTTACTTGGAGCGCTTTGAGGCCTATGTTGGAAAAGGAAATATCTTCACATAAAAACTAGACAGAAGCATTCTCAGAAACTTCTTTGTGATGAGTGCACTCTACTCACAGTGTTGCAGCTTGCTTTTGATAGAGCAGTTTTGAAACACTCTTTTGGTAGAATCTGCAAGTGGATACTTGGAGCGCTTTGAGGCCTATGCTGGAAAAGGAAATGTCTTCACATAAAAACTAGACAGAAGCATTCCAGGAAACTTCTGTATGATAAGTGCATTCAACTCACAGACTTGAACGTTCCTTTTGATAGAACTCTTTTGAAACACTCCTTTTGTAGAATTTGCAAGTGTTCATTTGGAGCGCTTTGAGGCCTCAGCTGGAAAAGGAAATATCTTCACGTAAGAACTAGACAGAAGCATTCTCAGAAACTTCTTTCCGATGAGTGCATTCAACACACAAGACTTGAACCTTGCTTTTGAAAGAGCAGCTTTGAAACACTCTTTTCGTAGAATCTGCAAGTGGATATTTGGAGCGCTTTGAGGCCTATGCTGGGAAATGAAATCTCTTCACCTAAAAACTAGACAGAAGCATTCTGAGAAACTTCTGTGTGATGAGTGCATTCAACTCACAGACTTGAACGTTCCCTTTGATTGAACAGTTTTGAAACACTCCTTTTGTAGAATCTGCAAGTGTTTATTCGGAGCACCTTGAGGCCTATGTTGGAAAAGGAAATATCTTCACATAAAAACTAGAGAGAAGGATTCTCAGAAACTTCTTTGTGATGAGTTCATTCAACTCACAGTGTTGAACCTACCAATTGATAGAGTGGTTTGGAAACACTCTTTTTGTAGAGTCTGCAAGGGGATATTTGGAGCCGTTTGAGGCCTATGCTGGAAAAGGAAATATCTTCACATAAAAACTGAACAGAAGCATTCTCAGAAACTTCTTTGTGTTGAGTGCATTCAACTCGCAGACTTGAACTTACCTATAGAAAGAGCAGTTTTGAAACACTCCTTTTGTAGAATCTGCAAGTGTTTATTTGGAGCACTTTGAGGCCTATGTTGGAAAAGGAAAGATCTTCATATAGAAGCTAGACGGAAGCATTCTCAGAAACTTCTTTGTGATGAGTGCATTCAACTCACAGAATTGAAGCTTCCTTTCGAAAGAGCAGTTTGGAAACACTCTTCTTATAGAATCTGCAAGTGGATATTTGGAGCGCTTTGTGGCCTATGCTGGGAAATGAAATCTCTTCACCTAAAAACTAGACGGAAGCATTCTGAGAATCTTCTTTGTGATGAGTGCATTCAACTCACAGACTTCAACGTTCCTTTTGATAGAACAGTTTTGAAACACTCCTTTTGTAGAATCTGCAAGTGTTTATTCGGAGCACCTTGAGGCCTATGTTGGAAAAGGAAATATCTTCACATAAAAACTAGAGAGAAGGATTCTCAGAAACTTCTTTGTGATGAGTTCATTCAACTCACAGAGTTGAACCTACCAATTGATAGAGAAGTTTGGAAACACTCTTTTTGTAGAATCTGCAAGTGGATATTTGGAGCCGTTTGAGGCCTATGCTGGAAAAGGAAATATCTTCACATAAAAACTGAACAGAAGCATTCTCAGAAACTTCTGTGTGTTGAGTGCATTCAACTCACAGACTTGAACTTACCTATAGAAAGAGCAGTTTTGAAACACTCTTTTGGTAAAATCTGCAAGTGGTTATTTGGAGCACTTCGAGGCCTGTGCTGGGATATGGAATATCTTCACCTAAAAACTACAGAGAAGCATTCTCAGAAAGTTCTTCAGGATGCATTCATTCAACTCACAGAGTTGAACCTTCCTTTTGATAGAAGAGTTTTGAAACACTCTTTTTGTAGAATCTGCAAGAAGATATTTGGAGTGTTTTGAGGCCTATGCTGGAAATGGAAATATCGTCACATAAAAACTAGACAGAAGCATTCTCAGAAACTTCTGTGGATGAGTGCATTCAACTCACAGACTTGAACGTTCCTCTCAAAAGAGCAGTTTGGAACACTCCTTTTGTAGAATCTGCAAGTGTTTATTTGGAGCTCTTTGAGGCCTATGTTGGAAAAAGAAATATCTTCACATAAAAACTGGACAGAAGCATTCTCAGAAACTTCTTTGTGATGAGTGCATTCTACTCACAGTGTTGAAGCTTGCTTTTGATAGAGCAGTTTTGAAACACTCTTTTGGTAGAATCTGCAAGTGGATATTTGGAGCGCTTTGAGGCCTATGCTGGAAAAGGAAATGTCTTCACATAAAAACTAGACAGAAGCATTCCAGGAAACTTCTGTATGATAAGTGCATTCAACTCACAGACTTGAACGTTCCTTTTGATAGAACTCTTTTGAAACACTCCTTTTGTAGAATTTGCAAGTGTTCATTTGGAGCACTTTGAGGCCTCAGCTGGAAAAGGAAATATCTTCACGTAAGAACTAGACAGAAGCATTCTCAGAAACTTCTTTCCGATGAGTGCATTCAACACACAGACTTGAACCTTGCTTTTGAAAGAGCAGCTTTGAAACACTCTTTTCGTAGAATCTGCAAGTGGATATTTGGAGCGCTTTGAGGCCTATGCTGGGAAATGAAATCTCTTCACCTAAAAACTAGACAGAAGCATTCTGAGAAACTTCTGTGTGATGAGCGCATTCAACTCACAGACTTGAACGTTCCCTTTGATAGAACAGTTTTGAAACACTCCTTTTGTAGAATCTGCAAGTGTTTATTCGGAGCACCTTGAGGCCTATGTTGGAAAAGGAAATATCTTCACATAAAAACTAGAGAGAAGGATTCTCAGAAACTTCTTTGTGATGAGTTCATTCAACTCACAGTGTTGAACCTACCAATTGATAGAGTAGTTTGGAAACACTCTTTTTGTAGAGTCTGCAAGGGGATATTTGGAGCCGTTTGAGGCCTATGCTGGAAAAGGAAATATCTTCACATAAAAACTGAACAGAAGCATTCTCAGAAACTTCTTTGTGTTGAGTGCATTCAACTCGCAGACTTGAACTTACCTATAGAAAGAGCAGTTTTGAAACACTCCTTTTGTAGAATCTGCAAGTGTTTATTTGGAGCACTTTGAGGCCTATGTTGGAAAAGGAAAGATCTTCATATAGAAGCTAGACGGAAGCATTCTCAGAAACTTCTTTGTGATGAGTGCATTCAACTCACAGAATTGAAGCTTCCTTTCGAAAGAGCAGTTTGGAAACACTCTTCTTATAGAATCTGCAAGTGGATATTTGGAGCGCTTTGTGGCCTATGCTGGGAAATGAAATCTCTTCACCTAAAAACTAGACGGAAGCATTCTGAGAATCTTCTTTGTGATGAGTGCATTCAACTCACAGACTTCAACGTTCCTTTTGATAGAACAGTTTTGAAACACTCCTTTTGTAGAATCTGCAAGTGTTTATTCGGAGCACCTTGAGGCCTATGTTGGAAAAGGAAATATCTTCACATAAAAACTAGAGAGAAGGATTCTCAGAAACTTCTTTGTGATGAGTTCATTCAACTCACAGAGTTGAACCTACCAATTGATAGAGAAGTTTGGAAACACTCTTTTTGTAGAATCTGCAAGTGGATATTTGGAGCCGTTTGAGGCCTATGCTGGAAAAGGAAATATCTTCACATAAAAACTGAACAGAAGCATTCTCAGAAACTTCTGTGTGTTGAGTGCATTCAACTCACAGACTTGAACTTACCTATAGAAAGAGCAGTTTTGAAACACTCTTTTGGTAAAATCTGCAAGTGGTTATTTGGAGCACTTCGAGGCCTGTGCTGGGATATGGAATATCTTCACCTAAAAACTACAGAGAAGCATTCTCAGAAAGTTCTTCAGGATGCATTCATTCAACTCACAGAGTTGAACCTTCCTTTTGATAGAAGAGTTTTGAAACACTCTTTTTGTAGAATCTGCAAGAAGATATTTGGAGTGTTTTGAGGCCTATGCTGGAAATGGAAATATCGTCACATAAAAACTAGACAGAAGCATTCTCAGAAACTTCTGTGTGATGAGTGCATTCAACTCACAGACTTGAACGTTCCTCTCAAAAGAGCAGTTTGGAACACTCCTTTTGTAGAATCTGCAAGTGTTTATTTGGAGCTCTTTGAGGCCTATGTTGGAAAAAGAAATATCTTCACATAAAAACTGGACAGAAGCATTCTCAGAAACTTCTTTGTGATGAGTGCACTCTACTCACAGTGTTGCAGCTTGCTTTTGATAGAGCAGTTTTGAAACACTCTTTTGGTAGAATCTGCAAGTGGATACTTGGAGCGCTTTGAGGCCTATGCTGGAAAAGGAAATGTCTTCACATAAAAACTAGACAGAAGCATTCCAGGAAACTTCTGTATGATAAGTGCATTCAACTCACAGACTTGAACGTTCCTTTTGATAGAACTCTTTTGAAACACTCCTTTTGTAGAATTTGCAAGTGTTTATTGGGAGCGCTTTGAGGCCTCAGCTGGAAAAGGAAATATCTTCACGTAAGAACTAGACAGAAGCATTCTCAGAAACTTCTTTCTGATGAGTGCATTCAACACACAGACTTGAACCTTGCTTTTGAAAGAGCAGCTTTGAAACACTCTTTTCGTAGAATCTGCAAGTGGATATTTGGAGCGCTTTGAGGCCTCTGCTGGGAAATGAAATCTCTTCACCTAAAAACTAGACAGATGCATTCTGAGAAAGTTCTGTGTGATGAGTGCATTCAACTCACAGACTTGAACGTTCCCTTTGATAGAACAGTTTTGAAACACTCCTTTTGTAGAATCTGCAAGTGTTTATTCGGAGCACCTTGAGGCCTATGCTGGAAAAGGAAATATCTTCACATAAAAACTGAACAGAAGCATTCTGAGAAACTTCTTTGTGTTGAGTGCATTCAACTCACAGACTTGAACTTACCTACAGAAAGAGCAGTTTTGAAACACTCTTTTGGTAAAATCTGCAAGTGGTTATTTGGAGCACTTCGAGGCCTGTGCTGGGATATGGAATATCTTCACCTAAAAACTACAGAGAAGCATTCTTAGAAAGTTCTTCATGATGCATTCATTTAACTCACAGAGTGGAACCTTCCTTTTGATAGAACAGATTTGAAACACTCTTTTTGTAGAATCTGCAAGAAGATATTTGGAGTGTTTTGAGGCCTATGCTGGAAATGGAAATATCGTCACATAAAAACTAGACAGAAGCATTCTCAGAAACTTCTGTGTGATGAGTGCATTCAACTCACAGACTTGAACGTTCCTCTCAAAAGAGCAGTTTTGAAACACTCCTTTTGTAGAATCTGCAAGTGTTTATTTGGAGCTCTTTGAGGCCTATGTTGGAAAAAGAAATATCTTCACATAAAAACTGGACAGAAGCATTCTCAGAAACTTCTTTGTGATGAGTGCATTCTACTCACAGTGTTGAAGCTTGCTTTTGATAGAGCAGTTTTGAAACACTCTTTTGGTAGAATCTGCAAGTGGATATTTGGAGCGCTTTGAGGCCTATGCTGGAAAAGGAAATGTCTTCACATAAAAACTAGACAGAAGCATTCCAGGAAACTTCTGTATGATAAGTGCATTCAACTCACAGACTTGAACGTTCCTTTTGATAGAACTCTTTTGAAACACTCCTTTTGTAGAATTTGCAAGTGTTTATTTGGAGCGCTTTGAGGCCTCAGCTGGAAAAGGAAATATCTTCACGTAAGAACTAGACAGAAGCATTCTCAGAAACTTCTTTCCGATGAGTGCATTCAACACACAGACTTGAACCTTGCTTTTGAAAGAGCAGCTTTGAAACACTCTTTTCGTAGAATCTGCAAGTGGATATTTGGAGCGCTTTGAGGCCTCTGCTGGGAAATGAAATCTCTTCACCTAAAAACTAGACAGAAGCATTCTGAGAAACTTCTGTGTGATGAGTGCATTCAACTCACAGACTTGAACGTTCCCTTTGATAGAACAGTTTTGAAACACTCCTTTTGTAGAATCTGCAAGTGTTTATTCGGAGCACCTTGAGGCCTATGTTGGAAAAGGAAGTATCTTCACATAAAAACTAGAGAGAAGGATTCTCAGAAACTTCTTTGTGATGAGTTCATTCAACTCACAGTGTTGAACCTACCAATTGATAGAGAAGTTTGGAAACACTCTTTTTGTAGAATCTGCAAGGGGATATTTGGAGCCGTTTGAGGCCTATGCTGGAAAAGGAAATATCTTCACATAAAAACTGAACAGAAGCATTCTCAGAAACTTCTTTGTGTTGAGTGCATTCAACTCGCAGACTTGAACTTACCTATAGAAAGAGCAGTTTTGAAACACTCCTTTTGTAGAATCTGCAAGTGTTTATTTGGAGCACTTTGAGGCCTATGTTGGAAAAGGAAAGATCTTCATATAGAAACTAGACGGAAGCATTCTCAGAAACTTCTTTGTGATGAGTGCATTCAACTCACAGAATTGAAGCTTCCTTTCGAAAGAGCAGTTTGGAAACACTCTTCTTATAGAATCTGCAAGTGGATATTTGGAGCGCTTTGTGGCCTATGCTGGGAAATGAAATCTCTTCACCTAAAAACTAGACGGAAGCATTCTGAGAATCTTCTTTGTGATGAGTGCATTCAACTCACAGACTTCAACGTTCCTTTTGATAGAACAGTTTTGAAACACTCCTTTTGTAGAATCTGCAAGTGTTTATTCGGAGCACCTTGAGGCCTATGTTGGAAAAGGAAATATCTTCACATAAAAACTAGAGAGAAGGATTCTCAGAAACTTCTTTGTGATGAGTTCATTCAACTCACAGAGTTGAACCTACCAATTGATAGAGAAGTTTGGAAACACTCTTTTTGTGGAATCTGCAAGGGGATATTTGGAGCCGTTTGAGGCCTATGCTGGAAAAGGAAATATCTTCACATAAAAACTGAACAGAAGCATTCTCAGAAACTTCTTTGTGTTGAGTGCATTCAACTCACAGACTTGAACTTACCTATAGAAAGAGCAGTTTTGAAACACTCTTTTGGTAAAATCTGCAAGTGGTTATTTGGAGCACTTCGAGGCCTGTGCTGGGATATGGAATATCCTCACCTAAAAACTACAGAGAAGCATTCTCAGAAAGTTCTTCAGGATGCATTCATTCAACTCACAGAGTTGAACCTTCCTTTTGATAGAAGAGTTTTGAAACACTCTTTTTGTAGAATCTGCAAGAGGATATTTGGAGCGTTTGGAGGCCTATGCTGGAAAAGGAAATATCTTCACATAAAAACTAGACAGAAGCATTCTCAGAAACTTCTGTGTGATGAGTGCATTCACCTCACAGACTTGAACGTTCCTCTCGAAAGAGCAGTTTTGAAACACTCCTTTTGTAGAATCTGCAAGTGTTTATTTGGAGCTCTTTGAGGCCTATGTTGGAAAAGGAAATATCTTCACATAAAAACTAGACAGAAGCATTCTCAGAAACTTCTTTGTGATGAGTGCACTCTACTCACAGTGTTGCAGCTTGCTTTTGATAGAGCAGTTTTGAAACACTCTTTTGGTAGAATCTGCAAGTGGATACTTGGAGCGCTTTGAGGCCTATGCTGGAAAAGGAAATGTCTTCACATAAAAACTAGACAGAAGCATTCCAGGAAACTTCTGTATGATAAGTGCATTCAACTCACAGACTTGAACGTTCCTTTTGATAGAACTCTTTTGAAACACTCCTTTTGTAGAATTTGCAAGTGTTTATTGGGAGCGCTTTGAGGCCTCAGCTGGAAAAGGAAATATCTTCACGTAAGAACTAGACAGAAGCATTCTCAGAAACTTCTTTCTGATGAGTGCATTCAACACACAGACTTGAACCTTGCTTTTGAAAGAGCAGCTTTGAAACACTCTTTTCGTAGAATCTGCAAGTGGATATTTGGAGCGCTTTGAGGCCTCTGCTGGGAAATGAAATCTCTTCACCTAAAAACTAGACAGATGCATTCTGAGAAAGTTCTGTGTGATGAGTGCATTCAACTCACAGACTTGAACGTTCCCTTTGATAGAACAGTTTTGAAACACTCCTTTTGTAGAATCTGCAAGTGTTTATTCGGAGCACCTTGAGGCCTATGCTGGAAAAGGAAATATCTTCACATAAAAACTGAACAGAAGCATTCTGAGAAACTTCTTTGTGTTGAGTGCATTCAACTCACAGACTTGAACTTACCTACAGAAAGAGCAGTTTTGAAACACTCTTTTGGTAAAATCTGCAAGTGGTTATTTGGAGCACTTCGAGGCCTGTGCTGGGATATGGAATATCTTCACCTAAAAACTACAGAGAAGCATTCTTAGAAAGTTCTTCATGATGCATTCATTTAACTCACAGAGTGGAACCTTCCTTTTGATAGAACAGATTTGAAACACTCTTTTTGTAGAATCTGCAAGAAGATATTTGGAGTGTTTTGAGGCCTATGCTGGAAATGGAAATATCGTCACATAAAAACTAGACAGAAGCATTCTCAGAAACTTGTGTGATGAGTGCATTCAACTCACAGACTTGAACGTTCCTCTCAAAAGAGCAGTTTTGAAACACTCCTTTTGTAGAATCTGCAAGTGTTTATTTGGAGCTCTTTGAGGCCTATGTTGGAAAAAGAAATATCTTCACATAAAAACTGGACAGAAGCATTCTCAGAAACTTCTTTGTGATGAGTGCATTCTACTCACAGTGTTGAAGCTTGCTTTTGATAGAGCAGTTTTGAAACACTCTTTTGGTAGAATCTGCAAGTGGATATTTGGAGCGCTTTGAGGCCTATGCTGGAAAAGGAAATGTCTTCACATAAAAACTAGACAGAAGCATTCCAGGAAACTTCTGTATGATAAGTGCATTCAACTCACAGACTTGAACGTTCCTTTTGATAGAACTCTTTTGAAACACTCCTTTTGTAGAATTTGCAAGTGTTTATTTGGAGCGCTTTGAGGCCTCAGCTGGAAAAGGAAATATCTTCACGTAAGAACTAGACAGAAGCATTCTCAGAAACTTCTTTCCGATGAGTGCATTCAACACACAGACTTGAACCTTGCTTTTGAAAGAGCAGCTTTGAAACACTCTTTTCGTAGAATCTGCAAGTGGATATTTGGAGCGCTTTGAGGCCTATGCTGGGAAATGAAATCTCTTCACCTAAAAACTAGACAGAAGCATTCTGAGAAACTTCTGTGTGATGAGTGCATTCAACTCACAGACTTGAACGTTCCGTTTGATAGAACAGTTTTGAAACACTCCTTTTGCAGAATCTGCAAGTGTTTATTCGGAGCACCTTGAGGCCTATGTTGGAAAAGGAAATATCTTCACATAAAAACTAGAGAGAAGGATTCTCAGAAACTTCTTTGTGATGAGTTCACTCAACTCACAGTGTTGAACCTACCAATTGATAGAGAAGTTTGGAAACACTCTTTTTGTAGAATCTGCAAGGGGATATTTGGAGCCGTTTGAGGCCTATGCTGGAAAAGGAAATATCTTCACATAAAAACTGAACAGAAGCATTCTCAGAAACTTCTTTGTGTTGAGTGCATTCAACTCACAGACTTGAACTTACTTATAGAAAGAGCAGTTTTGAAACACTCCTTTTGTAGAATCTGCAAGTGTTTATTTGGAGCACTTTGAGGCCTATGTTGGAAAAGGAAAGATCTTCATATAGAAACTAGACGGAAGCATTCTCAGAAACTTCTTTGTGATGAGTGCATTCAACTCACAGAATTGAAGCTTCCTTTCGAAAGAGCAGTTTGGAAACACTCTTCTTATAGAATCTGCAAGTTGATATTTGGAGCGCTTTGTGGCCTATGCTGGGAAATGAAATCTCTTCACCTAAAAACTAGACGGAAGCATTCTGAGAATCTTCTTTGTGATGAGTGCATTCAACTCACAGACTTCAACGTTCCTTTTGATAGAACAGTTTTGAAACACTCCTTTTGTAGAATCTGCAAGTGTTCATTCGGAACACCTTGAGGCCTATGTTGGAAAAGGAAATATCTTCACATAAAAACTAGAGAGAAGGATTCTCAGAAACTTCTTTGTGATGAGTTCATTCAACTCACAGAGTTGAACCTACCAATTGATAGAGAAGTTTGGAAACACTCTTTTTGTAGAATCTGCAAGGGGATATTTGGAGCCGTTTGAGGCCTATGCTGGAAAAGGAAATATCTTCACATAAAAACTGAACAGAAGCATTCTCAGAAACTTCTTTGTGTTGAGTGCATTCAACTCACAGACTTGAACTTACCTATAGAAAGAGCAGTTTTGAAACACTCTTTTGGTAAAATCTGCAAGTGGTTATTTGGAGCACTTCGAGGCCTGTGCTGGGATATGGAATATCCTCACCTAAAAACTACAGAGAAGCATTCTCAGAAAGTTCTTCAGGATGCATTCATTCAACTCACAGAGTTGAACCTTCCTTTTGATAGAAGAGTTTTGAAACTCTCTTTTTGTAGAATCTGCAAGAGGATATTTGGAGCGTTTTGAGGCCTATGCTGGAAAAGGAAATATCTTCACATAAAAACTAGACAGAAGCATTCTCAGAAACTTCTGTGTGATGAGTGCATTCAACTCACAGACTTGAACGTTCCTCTCGAAAGAGCAGTTTTGAAACACTCCTTTTGTAGAATCTGCAAGTGTTTATTTGGAGCGCTTTGAGGCCTATGTTGGAAAAGGAAATATCTTCACATAAAAACTAGACAGAAGCATTCTCAGAAACTTCTTTGTGATGAGTGCACTCTACTCACAGTGTTGCAGCTTGCTTTTGATAGAGCAGTTTTGAAACACTCTTTTGGTAGAATCTGCAAGTGGATACTTGGAGCGCTTTGAGGCCTATGCTGGAAAAGGAAATGTCTTCACATAAAAACTAGACAGAAGCATTCCAGGAAACTTCTGTATGATAAGTGCATTCAACTCACAGACTTGAACGTTCCTTTTTGATAGAACTCTTTTGAAACACTCCTTTTGTAGAATTTGCAAGTGTTTATTTGGAGCGCTTTGAGGCCTCAGCTGGAAAAGGAAATATCTTCACGTAAGAACTAGACAGAAGCATTCTCAGAAACTTCTTTCCGATGAGTGCATTCAACACACAGACTTGAACCTTGCTTTTGAAAGAGCAGCTTTGAAACACTCTTTTCGTAGAATCTGCAAGTGGATATTTGGAGCGCTTTGAGGCCTATGCTGGGAAATGAAACTTCTTCACCTAAAAACTAGACAGAAGCATTCTGAGAAACTTCTGTGTGATGAGTGCATTCAACTCACAGACTTGAACGTTCCCTTTGATAGAACAGTTTTGAAACACTCCTTTTGTAGAATCTGCAAGTGTTTATTTGGAGCACTTTGATGCCTATGTTGGAAAAGGAAAGATCTTCATATAGAAACTAGACGGAAGCATTCTCAGAAACTTCTTTGTGATGAGTGCATTCAACTCACAGAATTGAAGCTTCCTTTCGAAAGAGCAGTTTGGAAACACTCTTCTTATAGAATCTGCAAGTGGATATTTGGAGCGCTTTGTGGCCTATGCTGGGAAATGAAATCTCTTCACCTAAAAACTAGACGGAAGCATTCTGAGAATCTTCTTTGTGATGAGTGCATTCAACTCACAGACTGCAACGTTCCTTTTGATAGAACAGTTTTGAAACACTCCTTTTGTAGAATCTGCAAGTGTTTATTCGGAGCACCTTGAGGCCTATGTTGGAAAAGGAAATATCTTCACATAAAAACTAGAGAGAAGGATTCTCAGAAACTTCTTTGTGATGAGTTCATTCAACTCACAGAGTTGAACCTACCAATTGATAGAGAAGTTTGGAAACACTCTTTTTGTAGAATCTGCAAGGGGATATTTGGAGCCGTTTGAGGCCTATGCTGGAAAAGGAAATATCTTCACATAAAAACTGAACAGAAGCATTCTCAGAAACTTCTTTGTGTTGAGTGCATTCAACTCACAGACTTGAACTTACCTATAGAAAGAGCAGTTTTGAAACACTCTTTTGGTAAAATCTGCAAGTGGTTATTTGGAGCACTTCGAGGCCTGTGCTGGGATATGGAATATCCTCACCTAAAAACTACAGAGAAGTATTCTCAGAAAGTTCTTCAGGATGCATTCATTCAACTCACAGAGCTGAACCTTCCTTTTGATAGAAGAGTTTTGAAACACTCTTTTTGTAGAATCTGCAAGAGGATATTTGGAGCGTTTTGAGGCCTATGCTGGAAAAGGAAATATCTTCACATAAAAACTAGACAGAAGCATTCTCAGAAACTTCTGTGTGATGAGTGCATTCAACTCACAGACTTGAACGTTCCTCTCGTAAGAGCAGTTTTGAAACACTCCTTTTGTAGAATCTGCAAGTGTTTATTTGGAGCGCTTTGAGGCCTATGTTGGAAAAGGAAATATCTTCACATAAAAACTAGACAGAAGCATTCTCAGAAACTTCTTTGTGATGAGTGCACTCTACTCACAGTGTTGCAGCTTGCTTTTGATAGAGCAGTTTTGAAACACTCTTTTGGTAGAATCTGCAAGTGGATACTTGGAGCGCTTTGAGGCCTATGCTGGAAAAGGAAATGTCTTCACATAAAAACTAGACAGAAGCATTCCAGGAAACTTCTGTATGATAAGTGCATTCAACTCACAGACTTGAACGTTCCTTTTGATAGAACTCTTTTGAAACACTCCTTTTGTAGAATTTGCAAGTGTTTATTGGGAGCGCTTTGAGGCCTCAGCTGGAAAAGGAAATATCTTCACGTAAGAACTAGACAGAAGCATTCTCAGAAACTTCTTTCTGATGAGTGCATTCAACACACAGACTTGAACCTTGCTTTTGAAAGAGCAGCTTTGAAACACTCTTTTCGTAGAATCTGCAAGTGGATATTTGGAGCGCTTTGAGGCCTATGCTGGGAAATGAAATCTCTTCACCTAAAAACTAGACAGAAGCATTCTGAGAAACTTCTGTGTGATGAGTGCATTCAACTCACAGACTTGAACGTTCCCTTTGATAGAACAGTTTTGAAACACTCCTTTTGTAGAATCTGCAAGTGTTTATTCGGAGCACCTTGAGGCCTATGCTGGAAAAGGAAATATCTTCACATAAAAACTGAACAGAAGCATTCTGAGAAACTTCTTTGTGTTGAGTGCATTCAACTCACAGACTTGAACTTACCTACAGAAAGAGCAGTTTTGAAACACTCTTTTGGTAAAATCTGCAAGTGGTTATTTGGAGCACTTCGAGGCCTGTGCTGGGATATGAAATATCTTCACCTAAAAACTACAGAGAAGCATTCTTAGAAAGTTCTTCATGATGCATTCATTTAACTCACAGAGTGGAACCTTCCTTTTGATAGAACAGATTTGAAACACTCTTTTTGTAGAATCTGCAAGAGGATATTTGGAGTGTTTTGAGGCCTATGCTGGAAATGGAAATATCGTCACATAAAAACTAGACAGAAGCATTCTCAGAAACTTCTGTGTGATGAGTGCATTCAACTCACAGACCTGAAAGTTCCTCTCAAAAGAGCAGTTTTGAAACACTCCTTTTGTAGAATCTGCAAGTGTTTATTTGGAGCTCTTTGAGGCCTATGTTGGAAAAAGAAATATCTTCACATAAAAACTGGACAGAAGCATTCTCAGAAACTACTTTGTGATGAGTGCATTCTACTCACAGTGTTGAAGCTTGCTTTTGATAGAGCAGTTTTGAAACACTCTTTTGGTAGAATCTGCAAGTGGATATTTGGAGCGCTTTGAGGCCTATGCTGGAAAAGGAAATGTCTTCACATAAAAACTAGACAGAAGCATTCCAGGAAACTTCTGTATGATAAGTGCATTCAACTCACAGACTTGAACGTTCCTTTTGATAGAACTCTTTTGAAACACTCCTTTTGTAGAATTTGCAAGTGTTTATTTGGAGCGCTTTGAGGCCTCAGCTGGAAAAGGAAATATCTTCACGTAAGAACTAGACAGAAGCATTCTCAGAAACTTCTTTCCGATGAGTGCATTCAACACACAGACTTGAACCTTGCTTTTGAAAGAGCAGCTTTGAAACACTCTTTTCGTAGAATCTGCAAGTGGATATTTGGAGCGCTTTGAGGCCTATGCTGGGAAATGAAATCTCTTCACCTAAAAACTAGACAGAAGCATTCTGAGAAACTTCTGTGTGATGAGTGCATTCCACTCACAGACTTGAACGTTCCATTTGATAGAACAGTTTTGAAACACTCCTTTTGAAGAATCTGCAAGTGTTTATTCGGAGCACCTTGAGGCCTATGCTGGAATAGGAAATATCTTCACATAAAAACTGAACAGAAGCATTCTGAGAAACTTCTTTGTGTTGAGTGCATTCAACTCACAGACTTGAACTTACCCACAGAAAGAGCAGTTTTGAAACACTCTTTCGGTAAAATCTGCAAGTGGTTATTTGGAGCACTTCGAGGCCTGTGCTGGGATATGGAATATCTTCACCTAAAAACTACAGAGAAGCATTCCTAGAAAGTTCTTCATGATGCATTCATTTAACTCACAGAGTGGAACCTTCCTTTTGATAGAACAGATTTGAAACACTCTTTTTGTAGAATCTGCAAGAGGATATTTGGAGTGTTTTGAGGCCAATGCTGGAAATGGAAATATCGTCACATAAAAACTAGACAGAAGCATTCTCAGAAACTTCTGTGTGATGAGTGCATTCAACTCACAGACTTGAACGTTCCTCTCAAAAGAGTAGTTTTGAAACACTCCTTTTGTAGAATCTGCAAGTGTTTATTTGGAGCGCTTTGAGGCCTATGTTGGGAAAAGAAATATCTTCACATAAAAACTGGACAGAAGCATTCTCAGAAACTTCTTTGTGATGAGTGCATTCTACTCACAGTGTTGAAGCTTGCTTTTGATAGAGCAGTTTTGAAACACTCTTTTGGTAGAATCTGCAAGTGGATACTTGGAGCGCTTTGAGGCCTATGCTGGAAAAGGAAATGTCTTCACATAAAAACTAGACAGAAGCATTCCAGGAAACTTCTGTATGATAAGTGCATTCAACTCACAGACTTGAACGTTCCTTTTGATAGAACTCTTTTGAAACACTCCTTTTGTAGAATTTGCAAGTGTTTATTGGGAGCGCTTTGAGGCCTCAGCTGGAAAAGGAAATATCTTCACGTAAGAACTAGACAGAAGCATTCTCAGAAACTTCTTTCCGATGAGTGCATTCAACACACAGACTTGAACCTTGCTTTTGAAAGAGCAGCTTTGAAACACTCTTTTCGTAGAATCTGCAAGTGGATATTTGTAGCGCTTTGAGGGCTATGCTGGGAAATGAAATCTCTTCACCTAAAAACTAGACAGAAGCATTCTGAGAAACTTCTGTGTGATGAGTGCATTCAACTCACAGACTTGAACGTTCCCTTTGATAGAACAGTTTTGAAACACTCCTTTTGTAGAATCTGCAAGTGTTTATTCGGAGCACCTTGAGGCCTATGTTGGAAAAGGAAATATCTTCACATAAAAACTAGAGAGAAGGATTCTCAGAAACTTCTTTGTGATGAGTTCATTCAACTCACGGTGTTGAACCTACCAATTGATAGATAAGTTTGGAAACACTCTTTTTGTAGAATCTGCAAGGGGATATTTGGAGCCGTTTGAGGCCTATGCTGGAAAAGGAAATATCTTCACATAAAAACTGAACAGAAGCATTCTCAGAAACTTCTTTGTGTTGAGTGCATTCAACTCGCAGACTTGAACTTACCTATAGAAAGAGCAGTTTTGAAACACTCCTTTTGTAGAATCTGCAAGTGTTTATTTGGAGCACTTTGAGGCCTATGTTGGAAAAGGAAAGATCTTCATATAGAAACTAGACGGAAGCATTCTCAGAAACTTCTTTGTGATGAGTGCATTCAACTCACAGAATTGAAGCTTCCTTTCGAAAGAGCAGTTTGGAAACACTCTTCTTATAGAATCTGCAAGTGGATATTTGGAGCGCTTTGAGGCCTATGCTGGAAAAGGAAATGTCTTCACATAAAAACTAGACAGAAGCATTCCAGGAAACTTCTGTATGATAAGTGCATTCAACTCACAGACTTGAACGTTCCTTTTGATAGAACTCTTTTGAAACACTCCTTTTGTAGAATTTGCAAGTGTTTATTGGGAGCGCTTTGAGGCCTCAGCTGGAAAAGGAAATATCTTCACGTAAGAACTAGACAGAAGCATTCTCAGAAACTTCTTTCTGATGAGTGCATTCAACACACAGACTTGAACCTTGCTTTTGAAAGAGCAGCTTTGAAACACTCTTTTCGTAGAATCTGCAAGTGGATATTTGGAGCGCTTTGAGGCCTATGCTGGGAAATGAAATCTCTTCACCTAAAAACTAGACAGAAGCATTCTGAGAAACTTCTGTGTGATGAGTGCATTCAACTCACAGACTTGAACGTTCCCTTTGATAGAACAGTTTTGAAACACTCCTTTTGTAGAATCTGCAAGTGTTTATTCGGAGCACCTTGAGGCCTATGCTGGAAAAGGAAATATCTTCACATAAAAACTGAACAGAAGCATTCTGAGAAACTTCTTTGTGTTGAGTGCATTCAACTCACAGACTTTTACTTACCTACAGAAAGAGCAGTTTTGAAACACTCTTTTGGTAAAATCTGCAAGTGGTTATTTGGAGCACTTCGAGGCCTGTGCTGGGATATGGAATATCTTCACCTAAAAACTACAGAGAAGCATTCTTAGAAAGTTCTTCATGATGCATTCATTTAACTCACAGAGTGGAACCTTCCTTTTGATAGAACAGATTTGAAACACTCTTTTTGTAGAATCTGCAAGAAGATATTTGGAGTGTTTTGAGGCCTATGCTGGAAATGGAAATATCTTCACATAAAAACTAGACAGAAGCATTCTCAGAAACTTCTGTGTGATGAGTGCATTCAACTCACAGACTTGAACGTTCCTCTCAAAAGAGCAGTTTTGAAACACTCCTTTTGTAGAATCTGCAAGTGTTTATTTGGAGCTCTTTGAGGCCTATGTTGGAAAAAGAAATATCTTCACATAAAAACTGGACAGAAGCATTCTCAGAAACTTCTTTGTGATGAGTGCATTCTACTCACAGTGTTGAAGCTTGCTTTTGATAGAGCAGTTTTGAAACACTCTTTTGGTAGAATCTGCAAGTGGATATTTGGAGCGCTTTGAGGCCTATGCTGGAAAAGGAAATGTCTTCACAGAAAAACTAGACAGAAGCATTCCAGGAAACTTCTGTATGATAAGTGCATTCAACTCACAGACTTGAACGTTCCTTTTGATAGAACTCTTTTGAAACACTCCTTTTGTAGAATTTGCAAGTGTTTATTTGGAGCGCTTTGAGGCCTCAGCTGGAAAAGGAAATATCTTCACGTAAGAACTAGACAGAAGCATTCTCAGAAACTTCTTTCCGATGAGTGCATTCAACACACAGACTTGAACCTTGCTTTTGAAAGAGCAGCTTTGAAACACTCTTTTCGTAGAATCTGCAAGTGGATATTTGGAGCGCTTTGAGGCCTATGCTGGGAAATGAAATCTCTTCACCTAAAAACTAGACAGAAGCATTCTGAGAAACTTCTGTGTGATGAGTGCATTCAACTCACAGACTTGAACGTTCCCTTTGATAGAACAGTTTTGAAACACTCCTTTTGTAGAATCTGCAAGTGTTTATTCGGAGCACCTTGAGGCCTATGTTGGAAAAGGAAATATCTTCACATAAAAACTAGAGAGAAGGATTCTCAGAAACTTCTTTGTGATGAGTTCATTCAACTCACAGTGTTGAACCTACCAATTGATAGAGAAGTTTGGAAACACTCTTTTTGTAAAATCTGCAAGGGGATATTTGGAGCCGTTTGAGGCCTATGCTGGAAAAGGAAATATCTTCACATAAAAACTGAACAGAAGCATTCTCAGAAACTTCTTTGTGTTGAGTGCATTCAACTCGCAGACTTGAACTTACCTATAGAAAGAGCAGTTTTGAAACACTCCTTTTGTAGAATCTGCAAGTGTTTATTTGGAGCACTTTGAGGCCTATGTTGGAAAAGGAATGATCTTCATATAGAAACTAGACGGAAGCATTCTCAGAAACTTCTTTGTGATGAGTGCATTCAACTCACAGAATTGAAGCTTCCTTTTGAAAGAGCAGTTTGGAAACACTCTTCTTATAGAATCTGCAAGTGGATATTTGGAGCGCTTTGTGGCCTATGCTGGGAAATGAAATCCCTTCACCTAAAAACTAGACGGAAGCATTCTGAGAACCTTCTTTGTGATGAGTGCATTCAACTCACAGACTTAAACGTTCCTTTTGATAGAACAGTTTTGAAACACTCCTTTTGTAGAATCTGCAAGTGTTTATTCGGAGCACCTTGTGGCCTATGTTGGAAAAGGAAATATCTTCACATAAAAACTAGAGAGTAGGATTCTCAGAAACTTCTTTGTGATGAGTTCATTCAACTCACAGAGTTGAACCTACCAATTGATAGAGAAGTTTGGAAACACTCTTTTTGTAGAATCTGCAAGTGGATATTTGGAGCCGTTTGAGGCCTATGCTGGAGAAGGAAATATCTTCACATAAAAACTGAACAGAAGCATTCTGAGAAACTTCTTTGTGTTGAGTGCATTCAACTCACAGACTTGAACTTACCTATAGAAAGAGCAGTTTTGAAACACTCTTTTGGGAAAATCTGCAAGTGGTTATTTGGAGCACTTCGAGGCCTGTGCTGGGATATGGAATACCTTCACCTAAAAACTACAGAGAAGCATTCTCAGAAAGTTCTTCAGGATGCATTCATTCAACTCACAGAGTTGAACCTTCCTTTTGATAGAAGAGTTTTGAAACACTCTTTTTGTAGAATCTGCAAGAGGATATTTGGAGCGTTTTGAGGCCTATGCTGGAAAAGGAAATATCTTCACATAAAAACTAGACAGAAGCATTCTCATAAACTTCTGTGTGATGAGTGCATTCAACTCACAGACTTGAACGTTCCTCTCGAAAGAGCAGTTTTGAAACACTCCTTTTGTAGAATCTGCAAGTGTTTATTTGGAGCGCTTTGAGGCCTATGTTGGAAAAGGAAATATCTTCACATAAAAACTAGACAGAAGCATTCTCAGAAACTTCTTTCGATGAGTGCACTCTACTCACAGTGTTGAAGCTTGCTTTTGATAGAGCAGTTTTGAAACACTCTTTTGGTAGAATCTGCAAGTGGATACTTGGAGCGCTTTGAGGCCTATGCTGGAAAAGGAAATGTCTTCACATAAAAACTAGACAGAAGCATTCCAGGAAACTTCTGTATGATAAGTGCATTCAACTCACAGACTTGAACGTTCCTTTTGATAAAACTCTTTTGAAACACTCCTTTTGTAGAATTTGCAAGTGTTTATTGGGAGCGCTTTGAGGCCTCAGCTGGAAAAGGAAATATCTTCACGTAAGAACTAGACAGAAGCATTCTCAGAAACTTCTTTCTGATGAGTGCATTCAACACACAGACTTGAACCTTGCTTTTGAAAGAGCAGCTTTGAAACACTCTTTTCGTAGAATCTGCAAGTGGATATTTGGAGCGCTTTGAGGCCTATGCTGGGAAACGAAATCTCTTCACCTAAAAACTAGACAGAAGCATTCTGAGAAACTTCTGCGTGATGAGTGCATTCAACTCACAGACTTGAACGTTCCCTTTGATAGAACAGTTTTGAAACACTCCTTTTGTAGAATCTGCAAGTGTTTATTCAGAGCACCTTGAGGCCTCTGCTGGAAAAGGAAATATCTTCACATAAAAACTGAACAGAAGCATTCTCAGAAACTTCTTTGTGTTGAGTGCATTCAACTCACAGACTTGAACTTACCTACAGAAAGAGCAGTTTTGAAACACTCTTTTGGTAAAATCTGCAAGTGGTTATTTGGAGCACTTCGAGGCCTGTGCTGGGATATGGAATATCCTCACCTAAAAACTACAGAGAAGCATTCTCAGAAAGTTCTTCAGGATGCATTCATTCAACTCACAGAGTTGAACCTTCCTTTTGATAGAAGAGTTTTGAAACACTCTTTTTGTAGAATCTGCAAGAGGATATTTGGAGCGTTTTGAGGCCTATGCTGGAAAAGGAAATATCTTCACATAAAAACTAGACAGAAGCATTCTCAGAAACTTCTGTGTGATGAGTGCATTCAACTCACAGACTTGAACGTTCCTCTTGAAAGAGCAGTTTTGAAACACTCCTTTTGTAGAATCTGCAAGTGTTTATTTGGAGCGCTTTGAGGCCTATGTTGGAAAAGGAAATATCTTCACATAAAAACTAGACAGAAGCATTCTCAGAAACTTCTTTGTGATGAGTGCACTCTACTCACAGTGTTGCAGCTTGCTTTTGATAGAGCAGTTTTGAAACACTCTTTTGGTAGAATCTGCAAGTGGATACTTGGAGCGCTTTGAGGCCTATGCTGGAAAAGGAAATGTCTTCACATAAAAACTAGACAGAAGCATTCCAGGAAACTTCTGTATGATAAGTGCATTCAACTCACAGACTTGAACGTTCCTTTTGATAGAACTCTTTTGAAACACTCCTTTTGTAGAATTTGCAAGTGTTTATTGGGAGCGCTTTGAGGCCTCAGCCTGAAAAGGAAATATCTTCACGTAAGAACTAGACAGAAGCATTCTCAGAAACTTCTTTCCGATGAGTGCATTCAACACACAGACTTGAACCTTGCTTTTGAAAGAGCAGCTTTGAAACACTCTTTTCGTAGAATCTGCAAGTGGATATTTGGAGCGCTTTGAGGCCTATGCTGGGAAATGAAATCTCTTCACCTAAAAACTAGACAGAAGCATTCTGAGAAACTTCTGTGTGATGAGTGCATTCAACTCACAGACTTGAACGTTCCCTTTGATAGAACAGTTTTGAAACACTCCTTTTGTAGAATCTGCAAGTGTTTATTCGGAGCACCTTGAGGCCTATGCTGGAAAAGGAAATATCTTCACATAAAAACTGAACAGAAGCATTCTGAGAAACTTCTTTGTGTTGAGTGCATTCAACTCACAGACTTGAACTTACCTACAGAAAGAGCAGTTTTGAAACACTCTTTTGGTAAAATCTGCAAGTGGTTATTTGGAGCACTTCGAGGCCTGTGCTGGGATATGGAATATCTTCACCTAAAAACTACAGAGAAGCATTCTTAGAAAGTTCTTCATGATGCATTCATTTAACTCACAGAGTGGAACCTTCCTTTTGATAGAACAGATTTGAAACACTCTTTTTGTAGAATCTGCAAGAGGATATTTGGAGTGTTTTGAGGCCTATGCTGGAAATGGAAATATCGTCACATAAAAACTAGACAGAAGCATTCTCAGAAACTTCTGTGTGATGAGTGCATTCAACTCACAGACTTGAACGTTCCTCTCAAAAGAGCAGTTTTGAAACACTCCTTTTGTAGAATCTGCAAGTGTTTATTTGGATCTCTTTGAGGCCTATGTTGGAAAAAGAAATATCTTCACATAAAAACTGGACAGAAGCATTCTCAGAAACTTCTTTGTGATGAGTGCATTCTACTCACAGTGTTGAAGCTTGCTTTTGATAGAGCAGTTTTGAAACACTCTTTTGGTAGAATCTGCAAGTGGATATTTGGAGCGCTTTGAGGCCTATGCTGGAAAAGGAAATGTCTTCACATAAAAACTAGACAGAAGCATTCCAGGAAACTTCTGTATGATAAGTGCATTCAACTCACAGACTTGAACGTTCCTTTTGATAGAACTCTTTTGAAACACTCCTTTTGTAGAATTTGCAAGTGTTTATTTGGAGCGCTTTGAGGCCTCAGCTGGAAAAGGAAATATCTTCACGTAAGAAGTAGACAGAAGCATTCTCAGAAACTTCTTTCCGATGAGTGCATTCAACACACAGACTTGAAACTTGCTTTTGAAAGAGCAGCTTTGAAACACTCTTTTCGTAGAATCTGCAAGTGGATATTTGGAGCGCTTTGAGGCCTATGCTGGGAAATGAAATCTCTTCACCTAAAAACTAGACAGAAGCATTCTGAGAAACTTCTGAGTGATGAGTGCATTCAACTCACAGACTTGAACGTTCCCTTTGATAGAACAGTTTTGAAACACTCCTTTTGTAGAATCTGCAAGTGTTTATTCGGAGCACCTTGAGGCCTATGTTGGAAAAGGAAATATCTTCACATAAAAACTAGAGAGAAGGATTCTCAGAAACTTCTTTGTGATGAGTTCATTCAACTCACAGTGTTGAACCTACCAATTGATAGAGTAGTTTGGAAACACTCTTTTTGTAGAATCTGCAAGGGGATATTTGGAGCCGTTTGAGGCCTATGCTGGAAAAGGAAATATCTTCACATAAAAACTGAACAGAAGCATTCTCAGAAACTTCTTTGTGTTGAGTGCATTCAACTCGCAGACATGAACTTACCTATAGAAAGAGCAGTTTTGAAACACTCCTTTTGTAGAATCTGCAAGTGTTTATTTGGAGCACTTTGAGGCCTATGTTGGAAAAGGAAAGATCTTCATATAGAAACTAGACGGAAGCATTCTCAGAAACTTCTTTGTGATGAGTGCATTCAACTCACAGAATTGAAGATTCCTTTCGAAAGAGCAGTTTGGAAACACTCTTCTTATAGAATCTGCAAGTGGATATTTGGAGCGCTTTGTGGCCTATGCTGGGAAATGAAATCCCTTCACCTAAAAACTAGACGGAAGCATTCTGAGAATCTTCTTTGTGATGAGTGCATTCAACTCACAGACTTGAACGTTCCTCTTGAAAGAGCAGTTTTGAAACACTCCTTTTGTAGAATCTGCAAGTGTTTATTTGGAGCGCTTTGAGGCCTATGTTGGAAAAGGAAATATCTTCACATAAAAACTAGACAGAAGCATTCTCAGAAACTTCTTTGTGATGAGTGCACTCTACTCACAGTGTTGCAGCTTGCTTTTGATAGAGCAGTTTTGAAACACTCTTTTGGTAGAATCTGCAAGTGGATACTTGGAGCGCTTTGAGGCCTATGCTGGAAAAGGAAATGTCTTCACATAAAAACTAGACAGAAGCATTCCAGGAAACTTCTGTATGATAAGTGCATTCAACTCACAGACTTGAACGTTCCTTTTGATAGAACTCTTTTGAAACACTCCATTTGTAGAATTTGCAAGTGTTTATTGGGAGCGCTTTGAGGCCTCAGCTGGAAAAGGAAATATCTTCACGTAAGAACTAGACAGAAGCATTCTCAGAAACTTCTTTCCGATGAGTGCATTCAACACACAGACTTGAACCTTGCTTTTGAAAGAGCAGCTTTGAAACACTCTTTTCGTAGAATCTGCAAGTGGATATTTGGAGCGCTTTGAGGCCTATGCTGGGAAATGAAATCTCTTCACCTAAAAACTAGACAGAAGCATTCTGAGAAACTTCTGTGTGATGAGTGCATTCAACTCACAGACTTGAACGTTCCCTTTGATAGAACAGTTTTGAAACACTCCTTTTGTAGAATCTGCAAGTGTTTATTCGGAGCACCTTGAGGCCTATGCTGGAAAAGGAAATATCTTCACATAAAAACTGAACAGAAGCATTCTGAGAAACTTCTTTGTGTTGAGTGCATTCAACTCACAGACTTGAACTTACCTACAGAAAGAGCAGTTTTGAAACACTCTTTTGGTAAAATCTGCAAGTGGTTATTTGGAGCACTTCGAGGCCTGTGCTGGGATATGGAATATCTTCACCTAAAAACTACAGAGAAGCATTCTTAGAAAGTTCTTCATGATGCATTCATTTAACTCACAGAGTGGAACCTTCCTTTTGATAGAACAGATTTGAAACACTCTTTTTGTAGAATCTGCAAGAGGATATTTGGAGTGTTTTGAGGCCTATGCTGGAAATGGAAATATCGTCACATAAAAACTAGACAGAAGCATTCTCAGAAACTTCTGTGTGATGAGTGCATTCAACTCACAGACTTGAACGTTCCTCTCAAAAGAGCAGTTTTGAAACACTCCTTTTGTAGAATCTGCAAGTGTTTATTTGGATCTCTTTGAGGCCTATGTTGGAAAAAGAAATATCTTCACATAAAAACTGGACAGAAGCATTCTCAGAAACTTCTTTGTGATGAGTGCATTCTACTCACAGTGTTGAAGCTTGCTTTTGATAGAGCAGTTTTGAAACACTCCTTTTGTAGAATCTGCAAGTGTTTATTCGGAGCACCTTGAGGCCTATGTTGGAAAAGGAAATATCTTCACATAAAAACTAGAGAGAAGGATTCTCAGAAACTTCTTTGTGATGAGTTCATTCAACTCACAGTGTTGAACCTACCAATTGATAGAGAAGTTTGGAAACACTCTTTTTGTAAAATCTGCAAGGGGATATTTGGAGCCGTTTGAGGCCTATGCTGGAAAAGGAAATATCTTCACATAAAAACTGAACAGAAGCATTCTCAGAAACTTCTTTGTGTTGAGTGCATTCAACTCGCAGACTTGAACTTACCTATAGAAAGAGCAGTTTTGAAACACTCCTTTTGTAGAATCTGCAAGTGTTTATTTGGAGCACTTTGAGGCCTATGTTGGAAAAGGAATGATCTTCATATAGAAACTAGACGGAAGCATTCTCAGAAACTTCTTTGTGATGAGTGCATTCAACTCACAGAATTGAAGCTTCCTTTTGAAAGAGCAGTTTGGAAACACTCTTCTTATAGAATCTGCAAGTGGATATTTGGAGCGCTTTGTGGCCTATGCTGGGAAATGAAATCCCTTCACCTAAAAACTAGACGGAAGCATTCTGAGAACCTTCTTTGTGATGAGTGCATTCAACTCACAGACTTAAACGTTCCTTTTGATAGAACAGTTTTGAAACACTCCTTTTGTAGAATCTGCAAGTGTTTATTCGGAGCACCTTGTGGCCTATGTTGGAAAAGGAAATATCTTCACATAAAAACTAGAGAGTAGGATTCTCAGAAACTTCTTTGTGATGAGTTCATTCAACTCACAGAGTTGAACCTACCAATTGATAGAGAAGTTTGGAAACACTCTTTTTGTAGAATCTGCAAGTGGATATTTGGAGCCGTTTGAGGCCTATGCTGGAGAAGGAAATATCTTCACATAAAAACTGAACAGAAGCATTCTGAGAAACTTCTTTGTGTTGAGTGCATTCAACTCACAGACTTGAACTTACCTATAGAAAGAGCAGTTTTGAAACACTCTTTTGGGAAAATCTGCAAGTGGTTATTTGGAGCACTTCGAGGCCTGTGCTGGGATATGGAATACCTTCACCTAAAAACTACAGAGAAGCATTCTCAGAAAGTTCTTCAGGATGCATTCATTCAACTCACAGAGTTGAACCTTCCTTTTGATAGAAGAGTTTTGAAACACTCTTTTTGTAGAATCTGCAAGAGGATATTTGGAGCGTTTTGAGGCCTATGCTGGAAAAGGAAATATCTTCACATAAAAACTAGACAGAAGCATTCTCATAAACTTCTGTGTGATGAGTGCATTCAACTCACAGACTTGAACGTTCCTCTCGAAAGAGCAGTTTTGAAACACTCCTTTTGTAGAATCTGCAAGTGTTTATTTGGAGCGCTTTGAGGCCTATGTTGGAAAAGGAAATATCTTCACATAAAAACTAGACAGAAGCATTCTCAGAAACTTCTTTCGATGAGTGCACTCTACTCACAGTGTTGAAGCTTGCTTTTGATAGAGCAGTTTTGAAACACTCTTTTGGTAGAATCTGCAAGTGGATACTTGGAGCGCTTTGAGGCCTATGCTGGAAAAGGAAATGTCTTCACATAAAAACTAGACAGAAGCATTCCAGGAAACTTCTGTATGATAAGTGCATTCAACTCACAGACTTGAACGTTCCTTTTGATAAAACTCTTTTGAAACACTCCTTTTGTAGAATTTGCAAGTGTTTATTGGGAGCGCTTTGAGGCCTCAGCTGGAAAAGGAAATATCTTCACGTAAGAACTAGACAGAAGCATTCTCAGAAACTTCTTTCTGATGAGTGCATTCAACACACAGACTTGAACCTTGCTTTTGAAAGAGCAGCTTTGAAACACTCTTTTCGTAGAATCTGCAAGTGGATATTTGGAGCGCTTTGAGGCCTATGCTGGGAAACGAAATCTCTTCACCTAAAAACTAGACAGAAGCATTCTGAGAAACTTCTGCGTGATGAGTGCATTCAACTCACAGACTTGAACGTTCCCTTTGATAGAACAGTTTTGAAACACTCCTTTTGTAGAATCTGCAAGTGTTTATTCAGAGCACCTTGAGGCCTCTGCTGGAAAAGGAAATATCTTCACATAAAAACTGAACAGAAGCATTCTCAGAAACTTCTTTGTGTTGAGTGCATTCAACTCACAGACTTGAACTTACCTACAGAAAGAGCAGTTTTGAAACACTCTTTTGGTAAAATCTGCAAGTGGTTATTTGGAGCACTTCGAGGCCTGTGCTGGGATATGGAATATCCTCACCTAAAAACTACAGAGAAGCATTCTCAGAAAGTTCTTCAGGATGCATTCATTCAACTCACAGAGTTGAACCTTCCTTTTGATAGAAGAGTTTTGAAACACTCTTTTTGTAGAATCTGCAAGAGGATATTTGGAGCGTTTTGAGGCCTATGCTGGAAAAGGAAATATCTTCACATAAAAACTAGACAGAAGCATTCTCAGAAACTTCTGTGTGATGAGTGCATTCAACTCACAGACTTGAACGTTCCTCTTGAAAGAGCAGTTTTGAAACACTCCTTTTGTAGAATCTGCAAGTGTTTATTTGGAGCGCTTTGAGGCCTATGTTGGAAAAGGAAATATCTTCACATAAAAACTAGACAGAAGCATTCTCAGAAACTTCTTTGTGATGAGTGCACTCTACTCACAGTGTTGCAGCTTGCTTTTGATAGAGCAGTTTTGAAACACTCTTTTGGTAGAATCTGCAAGTGGATACTTGGAGCGCTTTGAGGCCTATGCTGGAAAAGGAAATGTCTTCACATAAAAACTAGACAGAAGCATTCCAGGAAACTTCTGTATGATAAGTGCATTCAACTCACAGACTTGAACGTTCCTTTTGATAGAACTCTTTTGAAACACTCCTTTTGTAGAATTTGCAAGTGTTTATTGGGAGCGCTTTGAGGCCTCAGCCTGAAAAGGAAATATCTTCACGTAAGAACTAGACAGAAGCATTCTCAGAAACTTCTTTCCGATGAGTGCATTCAACACACAGACTTGAACCTTGCTTTTGAAAGAGCAGCTTTGAAACACTCTTTTCGTAGAATCTGCAAGTGGATATTTGGAGCGCTTTGAGGCCTATGCTGGGAAATGAAATCTCTTCACCTAAAAACTAGACAGAAGCATTCTGAGAAACTTCTGTGTGATGAGTGCATTCAACTCACAGACTTGAACGTTCCCTTTGATAGAACAGTTTTGAAACACTCCTTTTGTAGAATCTGCAAGTGTTTATTCGGAGCACCTTGAGGCCTATGCTGGAAAAGGAAATATCTTCACATAAAAACTGAACAGAAGCATTCTGAGAAACTTCTTTGTGTTGAGTGCATTCAACTCACAGACTTGAACTTACCTACAGAAAGAGCAGTTTTGAAACACTCTTTTGGTAAAATCTGCAAGTGGTTATTTGGAGCACTTCGAGGCCTGTGCTGGGATATGGAATATCTTCACCTAAAAACTACAGAGAAGCATTCTTAGAAAGTTCTTCATGATGCATTCATTTAACTCACAGAGTGGAACCTTCCTTTTGATAGAACAGATTTGAAACACTCTTTTTGTAGAATCTGCAAGAGGATATTTGGAGTGTTTTGAGGCCTATGCTGGAAATGGAAATATCGTCACATAAAAACTAGACAGAAGCATTCTCAGAAACTTCTGTGTGATGAGTGCATTCAACTCACAGACTTGAACGTTCCTCTCAAAAGAGCAGTTTTGAAACACTCCTTTTGTAGAATCTGCAAGTGTTTATTTGGATCTCTTTGAGGCCTATGTTGGAAAAAGAAATATCTTCACATAAAAACTGGACAGAAGCATTCTCAGAAACTTCTTTGTGATGAGTGCATTCTACTCACAGTGTTGAAGCTTGCTTTTGATAGAGCAGTTTTGAAACACTCTTTTGGTAGAATCTGCAAGTGGATATTTGGAGCGCTTTGAGGCCTATGCTGGAAAAGGAAATGTCTTCACATAAAAACTAGACAGAAGCATTCCAGGAAACTTCTGTATGATAAGTGCATTCAACTCACAGACTTGAACGTTCCTTTTGATAGAACTCTTTTGAAACACTCCTTTTGTAGAATTTGCAAGTGTTTATTTGGAGCGCTTTGAGGCCTCAGCTGGAAAAGGAAATATCTTCACGTAAGAAGTAGACAGAAGCATTCTCAGAAACTTCTTTCCGATGAGTGCATTCAACACACAGACTTGAAACTTGCTTTTGAAAGAGCAGCTTTGAAACACTCTTTTCGTAGAATCTGCAAGTGGATATTTGGAGCGCTTTGAGGCCTATGCTGGGAAATGAAATCTCTTCACCTAAAAACTAGACAGAAGCATTCTGAGAAACTTCTGAGTGATGAGTGCATTCAACTCACAGACTTGAACGTTCCCTTTGATAGAACAGTTTTGAAACACTCCTTTTGTAGAATCTGCAAGTGTTTATTCGGAGCACCTTGAGGCCTATGTTGGAAAAGGAAATATCTTCACATAAAAACTAGAGAGAAGGATTCTCAGAAACTTCTTTGTGATGAGTTCATTCAACTCACAGTGTTGAACCTACCAATTGATAGAGTAGTTTGGAAACACTCTTTTTGTAGAATCTGCAAGGGGATATTTGGAGCCGTTTGAGGCCTATGCTGGAAAAGGAAATATCTTCACATAAAAACTGAACAGAAGCATTCTCAGAAACTTCTTTGTGTTGAGTGCATTCAACTCGCAGACATGAACTTACCTATAGAAAGAGCAGTTTTGAAACACTCCTTTTGTAGAATCTGCAAGTGTTTATTTGGAGCACTTTGAGGCCTATGTTGGAAAAGGAAAGATCTTCATATAGAAACTAGACGGAAGCATTCTCAGAAACTTCTTTGTGATGAGTGCATTCAACTCACAGAATTGAAGATTCCTTTCGAAAGAGCAGTTTGGAAACACTCTTCTTATAGAATCTGCAAGTGGATATTTGGAGCGCTTTGTGGCCTATGCTGGGAAATGAAATCCCTTCACCTAAAAACTAGACGGAAGCATTCTGAAAATCTTCTTTGTGATGAGTGCATTCAACTCACAGACTTGAACGTTCCTCTTGAAAGAGCAGTTTTGAAACACTCCTTTTGTAGAATCTGCAAGTGTTTATTTGGAGCGCTTTGAGGCCTATGTTGGAAAAGGAAATATCTTCACATAAAAACTAGACAGAAGCATTCTCAGAAACTTCTTTGTGATGAGTGCACTCTACTCACAGTGTTGCAGCTTGCTTTTGATAGAGCAGTTTTGAAACACTCTTTTGGTAGAATCTGCAAGTGGATACTTGGAGCGCTTTGAGGCCTATGCTGGAAAAGGAAATGTCTTCACATAAAAACTAGACAGAAGCATTCCAGGAAACTTCTGTATGATAAGTGCATTCAACTCACAGACTTGAACGTTCCTTTTGATAGAACTCTTTTGAAACACTCCATTTGTAGAATTTGCAAGTGTTTATTGGGAGCGCTTTGAGGCCTCAGCTGGAAAAGGAAATATCTTCACGTAAGAACTAGACAGAAGCATTCTCAGAAACTTCTTTCCGATGAGTGCATTCAACACACAGACTTGAACCTTGCTTTTGAAAGAGCAGCTTTGAAACACTCTTTTCGTAGAATCTGCAAGTGGATATTTGGAGCGCTTTGAGGCCTATGCTGGGAAATGAAATCTCTTCACCTAAAAACTAGACAGAAGCATTCTGAGAAACTTCTGTGTGATGAGTGCATTCAACTCACAGACTTGAACGTTCCCTTTGATAGAACAGTTTTGAAACACTCCTTTTGTAGAATCTGCAAGTGTTTATTCGGAGCACCTTGAGGCCTATGCTGGAAAAGGAAATATCTTCACATAAAAACTGAACAGAAGCATTCTGAGAAACTTCTTTGTGTTGAGTGCATTCAACTCACAGACTTGAACTTACCTACAGAAAGAGCAGTTTTGAAACACTCTTTTGGTAAAATCTGCAAGTGGTTATTTGGAGCACTTCGAGGCCTGTGCTGGGATATGGAATATCTTCACCTAAAAACTACAGAGAAGCATTCTTAGAAAGTTCTTCATGATGCATTCATTTAACTCACAGAGTGGAACCTTCCTTTTGATAGAACAGATTTGAAACACTCTTTTTGTAGAATCTGCAAGAGGATATTTGGAGTGTTTTGAGGCCTATGCTGGAAATGGAAATATCGTCACATAAAAACTAGACAGAAGCATTCTCAGAAACTTCTGTGTGATGAGTGCATTCAACTCACAGACTTGAACGTTCCTCTCAAAAGAGCAGTTTTGAAACACTCCTTTTGTAGAATCTGCAAGTGTTTATTTGGATCTCTTTGAGGCCTATGTTGGAAAAAGAAATATCTTCACATAAAAACTGGACAGAAGCATTCTCAGAAACTTCTTTGTGATGAGTGCATTCTACTCACAGTGTTGAAGCTTGCTTTTGATAGAGCAGTTTTGAAACACTCTTTTGGTAGAATCTGCAAGTGGATATTTGGAGCGCTTTGAGGCCTATGCTGGAAAAGGAAATGTCTTCACATAAAAACTAGACAGAAGCATTCCAGGAAACTTCTGTATGATAAGTGCATTCAACTCACAGACTTGAACGTTCCTTTTGATAGAACTCTTTTGAAACACTCCTTTTGTAGAATTTGCAAGTGTTTATTTGGAGCGCTTTGAGGCCTCAGCTGGAAAAGGAAATATCTTCACGTAAGAGGTAGACAGAAGCATTCTCAGAAACTTCTTTCCGATGAGTGCATTCAACACACAGACTTGAAACTTGCTTTTGAAAGAGCAGCTTTGAAACACTCTTTTCGTAGAATCTGCAAGTGGATATTTGGAGCGCTTTGAGGCCTATGCTGGGAAATGAAATCTCTTCACCTAAAAACTAGACAGAAGCATTCTGAGAAACTTCTGAGTGATGAGTGCATTCAACTCACAGACTTGAACGTTCCCTTTGATAGAACAGTTTTGAAACACTCCTTTTGTAGAATCTGCAAGTGTTTATTCGGAGCACCTTGAGGCCTATGTTGGAAAAGGAAATATCTTCACATAAAAACTAGAGAGAAGGATTCTCAGAAACTTCTTTGTGATGAGTTCATTCAACTCACAGTGTTGAACCTACCAATTGATAGAGTAGTTTGGAAACACTCTTTTTGTAGAATCTGCAAGGGGATATTTGGAGCCGTTTGAGGCCTATGCTGGAAAAGGAAATATCTTCACATAAAAACTGAACAGAAGCATTCTCAGAAACTTCTTTGTGTTGAGTGCATTCAACTCGCAGACATGAACTTACCTATAGAAAGAGCAGTTTTGAAACACTCCTTTTGTAGAATCTGCAAGTGTTTATTTGGAGCACTTTGAGGCCTATGTTGGAAAAGGAAAGATCTTCATATAGAAACTAGACGGAAGCATTCTCAGAAACTTCTTTGTGATGAGTGCATTCAACTCACAGAATTGAAGATTCCTTTCGAAAGAGCAGTTTGGAAACACTCTTCTTATAGAATCTGCAAGTGGATATTTGGAGCGCTTTGTGGCCTATGCTGGGAAATGAAATCCCTTCACCTAAAAACTAGACGGAAGCATTCTGAGAATCTTCTTTGTGATGAGTGCATTCAACTCACAGACTTGAACGTTCCTCTTGAAAGAGCAGTTTTGAAACACTCCTTTTGTAGAATCTGCAAGTGTTTATTTGGAGCGCTTTGAGGCCTATGTTGGAAAAGGAAATATCTTCACATAAAAACTAGACAGAAGCATTCTCAGAAACTTCTTTGTGATGAGTGCACTCTACTCACAGTGTTGCAGCTTGCTTTTGATAGAGCAGTTTTGAAACACTCTTTTGGTAGAATCTGCAAGTGGATACTTGGAGCGCTTTGAGGCCTATGCTGGAAAAGGAAATGTCTTCACATAAAAACTAGACAGAAGCATTCCAGGAAACTTCTGTATGATAAGTGCATTCAACTCACAGACTTGAACGTTCCTTTTGATAGAACTCTTTTGAAACACTCCATTTGTAGAATTTGCAAGTGTTTATTGGGAGCGCTTTGAGGCCTCAGCTGGAAAAGGAAATATCTTCACGTAAGAACTAGACAGAAGCATTCTCAGAAACTTCTTTCCGATGAGTGCATTCAACACACAGACTTGAACCTTGCTTTTGAAAGAGCAGCTTTGAAACACTCTTTTCGTAGAATCTGCAAGTGGATATTTGGAGCGCTTTGAGGCCTATGCTGGGAAATGAAATCTCTTCACCTAAAAACTAGACAGAAGCATTCTGAGAAACTTCTGTGTGATGAGTGCATTCAACTCACAGACTTGAACGTTCCCTTTGATAGAACAGTTTTGAAACACTCCTTTTGTAGAATCTGCAAGTGTTTATTCGGAGCACCTTGAGGCCTATGCTGGAAAAGGAAATATCTTCACATAAAAACTGAACAGAAGCATTCTGAGAAACTTCTTTGTGTTGAGTGCATTCAACTCACAGACTTGAACTTACCTACAGAAAGAGCAGTTTTGAAACACTCTTTTGGTAAAATCTGCAAGTGGTTATTTGGAGCACTTCGAGGCCTGTGCTGGGATATGGAATATCTTCACCTAAAAACTACAGAGAAGCATTCTTAGAAAGTTCTTCATGATGCATTCATTTAACTCACAGAGTGGAACCTTCCTTTTGATAGAACAGATTTGAAACACTCTTTTTGTAGAATCTGCAAGAGGATATTTGGAGTGTTTTGAGGCCTATGCTGGAAATGGAAATATCGTCACATAAAAACTAGACAGAAGCATTCTCAGAAACTTCTGTGTGATGAGTGCATTCAACTCACAGACTTGAACGTTCCTCTCAAAAGAGCAGTTTTGAAACACTCCTTTTGTAGAATCTGCAAGTGTTTATTTGGATCTCTTTGAGGCCTATGTTGGAAAAAGAAATATCTTCACATAAAAACTGGACAGAAGCATTCTCAGAAACTTCTTTGTGATGAGTGCATTCTACTCACAGTGTTGAAGCTTGCTTTTGATAGAGCAGTTTTGAAACACTCCTTTTGTAGAATCTGCAAGTGTTTATTCGGAGCACCTTGAGGCCTATGTTGGAAAAGGAAATATCTTCACATAAAAACTAGAGAGAAGGATTCTCAGAAACTTCTTTGTGATGAGTTCATTCAACTCACAGTGTTGAACCTACCAATTGATAGAGAAGTTTGGAAACACTCTTTTTGTAAAATCTGCAAGGGGATATTTGGAGCCGTTTGAGGCCTATGCTGGAAAAGGAAATATCTTCACATAAAAACTGAACAGAAGCATTCTCAGAAACTTCTTTGTGTTGAGTGCATTCAACTCGCAGACTTGAACTTACCTATAGAAAGAGCAGTTTTGAAACACTCCTTTTGTAGAATCTGCAAGTGTTTATTTGGAGCACTTTGAGGCCTATGTTGGAAAAGGAATGATCTTCATATAGAAACTAGACGGAAGCATTCTCAGAAACTTCTTTGTGATGAGTGCATTCAACTCACAGAATTGAAGCTTCCTTTTGAAAGAGCAGTTTGGAAACACTCTTCTTATAGAATCTGCAAGTGGATATTTGGAGCGCTTTGTGGCCTATGCTGGGAAATGAAATCCCTTCACCTAAAAACTAGACGGAAGCATTCTGAGAACCTTCTTTGTGATGAGTGCATTCAACTCACAGACTTAAACGTTCCTTTTGATAGAACAGTTTTGAAACACTCCTTTTGTAGAATCTGCAAGTGTTTATTCGGAGCACCTTGTGGCCTATGTTGGAAAAGGAAATATCTTCACATAAAAACTAGAGAGAAGGATTCTCAGAAACTTCTTTGTGATGAGTTCATTCAACTCACAGAGTTGAACCTACCAATTGATAGAGAAGTTTGGAAACACTCTTTTTGTAGAATCTGCAAGTGGATATTTGGAGCCGTTTGAGGCCTATGCTGGAGAAGGAAATATCTTCACATAAAAACTGAACAGAAGCATTCTGAGAAACTTCTTTGTGTTGAGTGCATTCAACTCACAGACTTGAACTTACCTATAGAAAGAGCAGTTTTGAAACACTCTTTTGGGAAAATCTGCAAGTGGTTATTTGGAGCACTTCGAGGCCTGTGCTGGGATATGGAATACCTTCACCTAAAAACTACAGAGAAGCATTCTCAGAAAGTTCTTCAGGATGCATTCATTCAACTCACAGAGTTGAACCTTCCTTTTGATAGAAGAGTTTTGAAACACTCTTTTTGTAGAATCTGCAAGAGGATATTTGGAGCGTTTTGAGGCCTATGCTGGAAAAGGAAATATCTTCACATAAAAACTAGACAGAAGCATTCTCATAAACTTCTGTGTGATGAGTGCATTCAACTCACAGACTTGAACGTTCCTCTCGAAAGAGCAGTTTTGAAACACTCCTTTTGTAGAATCTGCAAGTGTTTATTTGGAGCGCTTTGAGGCCTATGTTGGAAAAGGAAATATCTTCACATAAAAACTAGACAGAAGCATTCTCAGAAACTTCTTTCGATGAGTGCACTCTACTCACAGTGTTGAAGCTTGCTTTTGATAGAGCAGTTTTGAAACACTCTTTTGGTAGAATCTGCAAGTGGATACTTGGAGCGCTTTGAGGCCTATGCTGGAAAAGGAAATGTCTTCACATAAAAACTAGACAGAAGCATTCCAGGAAACTTCTGTATGATAAGTGCATTCAACTCACAGACTTGAACGTTCCTTTTGATAAAACTCTTTTGAAACACTCCTTTTGTAGAATTTGCAAGTGTTTATTGGGAGCGCTTTGAGGCCTCAGCTGGAAAAGGAAATATCTTCACGTAAGAACTAGACAGAAGCATTCTCAGAAACTTCTTTCTGATGAGTGCATTCAACACACAGACTTGAACCTTGCTTTTGAAAGAGCAGCTTTGAAACACTCTTTTCGTAGAATCTGCAAGTGGATATTTGGAGCGCTTTGAGGCCTATGCTGGGAAACGAAATCTCTTCACCTAAAAACTAGACAGAAGCATTCTGAGAAACTTCTGCGTGATGAGTGCATTCAACTCACAGACTTGAACGTTCCCTTTGATAGAACAGTTTTGAAACACTCCTTTTGTAGAATCTGCAAGTGTTTATTCAGAGCACCTTGAGGCCTCTGCTGGAAAAGGAAATATCTTCACATAAAAACTGAACAGAAGCATTCTCAGAAACTTCTTTGTGTTGAGTGCATTCAACTCACAGACTTGAACTTACCTACAGAAAGAGCAGTTTTGAAACACTCTTTTGGTAAAATCTGCAAGTGGTTATTTGGAGCACTTCGAGGCCTGTGCTGGGATATGGAATATCCTCACCTAAAAACTACAGAGAAGCATTCTCAGAAAGTTCTTCAGGATGCATTCATTCAACTCACAGAGTTGAACCTTCCTTTTGATAGAAGAGTTTTGAAACACTCTTTTTGTAGAATCTGCAAGAGGATATTTGGAGCGTTTTGAGGCCTATGCTGGAAAAGGAAATATCTTCACATAAAAACTAGACAGAAGCATTCTCAGAAACTTCTGTGTGATGAGTGCATTCAACTCACAGACTTGAACGTTCCTCTTGAAAGAGCAGTTTTGAAACACTCCTTTTGTAGAATCTGCAAGTGTTTATTTGGAGCGCTTTGAGGCCTATGTTGGAAAAGGAAATATCTTCACATAAAAACTAGACAGAAGCATTCTCAGAAACTTCTTTGTGATGAGTGCACTCTACTCACAGTGTTGCAGCTTGCTTTTGATAGAGCAGTTTTGAAACACTCTTTTGGTAGAATCTGCAAGTGGATACTTGGAGCGCTTTGAGGCCTATGCTGGAAAAGGAAATGTCTTCACATAAAAACTAGACAGAAGCATTCCAGGAAACTTCTGTATGATAAGTGCATTCAACTCACAGACTTGAACGTTCCTTTTGATAGAACTCTTTTGAAACACTCCTTTTGTAGAATTTGCAAGTGTTTATTGGGAGCGCTTTGAGGCCTCAGCCTGAAAAGGAAATATCTTCACGTAAGAACTAGACAGAAGCATTCTCAGAAACTTCTTTCCGATGAGTGCATTCAACACACAGACTTGAACCTTGCTTTTGAAAGAGCAACTTTGAAACACTCTTTTCGTAGAATCTGCAAGTGGATATTTGGAGCGCTTTGAGGCCTATGCTGGGAAATGAAATCTCTTCACCTAAAAACTAGACAGAAGCATTCTGAGAAACTTCTGTGTGATGAGTGCATTCAACTCACAGACTTGAACGTTCCCTTTGATAGAACAGTTTTGAAACACTCCTTTTGTAGAATCTGCAAGTGTTTATTCGGAGCACCTTGAGGCCTATGCTGGAAAAGGAAATATCTTCACATAAAAACTGAACAGAAGCATTCTGAGAAACTTCTTTGTGTTGAGTGCATTCAACTCACAGACTTGAACTTACCTACAGAAAGAGCAGTTTTGAAACACTCTTTTGGTAAAATCTGCAAGTGGTTATTTGGAGCACTTCGAGGCCTGTGCTGGGATATGGAATATCTTCACCTAAAAACTACAGAGAAGCATTCTTAGAAAGTTCTTCATGATGCATTCATTTAACTCACAGAGTGGAACCTTCCTTTTGATAGAACAGATTTGAAACACTCTTTTTGTAGAATCTGCAAGAGGATATTTGGAGTGTTTTGAGGCCTATGCTGGAAATGGAAATATCGTCACATAAAAACTAGACAGAAGCATTCTCAGAAACTTCTGTGTGATGAGTGCATTCAACTCACAGACTTGAACGTTCCTCTCAAAAGAGCAGTTTTGAAACACTCCTTTTGTAGAATCTGCAAGTGTTTATTTGGATCTCTTTGAGGCCTATGTTGGAAAAAGAAATATCTTCACATAAAAACTGGACAGAAGCATTCTCAGAAACTTCTTTGTGATGAGTGCATTCTACTCACAGTGTTGAAGCTTGCTTTTGATAGAGCAGTTTTGAAACACTCTTTTGGTAGAATCTGCAAGTGGATATTTGGAGCGCTTTGAGGCCTATGCTGGAAAAGGAAATGTCTTCACATAAAAACTAGACAGAAGCATTCCAGGAAACTTCTGTATGATAAGTGCATTCAACTCACAGACTTGAACGTTCCTTTTGATAGAACTCTTTTGAAACACTCCTTTTGTAGAATTTGCAAGTGTTTATTTGGAGCGCTTTGAGGCCTCAGCTGGAAAAGGAAATATCTTCACGTAAGAAGTAGACAGAAGCATTCTCAGAAACTTCTTTCCGATGAGTGCATTCAACACACAGACTTGAAACTTGCTTTTGAAAGAGCAGCTTTGAAACACTCTTTTCGTAGAATCTGCAAGTGGATATTTGGAGCGCTTTGAGGCCTATGCTGGGAAATGAAATCTCTTCACCTAAAAACTAGACAGAAGCATTCTGAGAAACTTCTGAGTGATGAGTGCATTCAACTCACAGACTTGAACGTTCCCTTTGATAGAACAGTTTTGAAACACTCCTTTTGTAGAATCTGCAAGTGTTTATTCGGAGCACCTTGAGGCCTATGTTGGAAAAGGAAATATCTTCACATAAAAACTAGAGAGAAGGATTCTCAGAAACTTCTTTGTGATGAGTTCATTCAACTCACAGTGTTGAACCTACCAATTGATAGAGTAGTTTGGAAACACTCTTTTTGTAGAATCTGCAAGGGGATATTTGGAGCCGTTTGAGGCCTATGCTGGAAAAGGAAATATCTTCACATAAAAACTGAACAGAAGCATTCTCAGAAACTTCTTTGTGTTGAGTGCATTCAACTCGCAGACATGAACTTACCTATAGAAAGAGCAGTTTTGAAACACTCCTTTTGTAGAATCTGCAAGTGTTTATTTGGAGCACTTTGAGGCCTATGTTGGAAAAGGAAAGATCTTCATATAGAAACTAGACGGAAGCATTCTCAGAAACTTCTTTGTGATGAGTGCATTCAACTCACAGAATTGAAGATTCCTTTCGAAAGAGCAGTTTGGAAACACTCTTCTTATAGAATCTGCAAGTGGATATTTGGAGCGCTTTGTGGCCTATGCTGGGAAATGAAATCCCTTCACCTAAAAACTAGACGGAAGCATTCTGAAAATCTTCTTTGTGATGAGTGCATTCAACTCACAGACTTGAACGTTCCTCTTGAAAGAGCAGTTTTGAAACACTCCTTTTGTAGAATCTGCAAGTGTTTATTTGGAGCGCTTTGAGGCCTATGTTGGAAAAGGAAATATCTTCACATAAAAACTAGACAGAAGCATTCTCAGAAACTTCTTTGTGATGAGTGCACTCTACTCACAGTGTTGCAGCTTGCTTTTGATAGAGCAGTTTTGAAACACTCTTTTGGTAGAATCTGCAAGTGGATACTTGGAGCGCTTTGAGGCCTATGCTGGAAAAGGAAATGTCTTCACATAAAAACTAGACAGAAGCATTCCAGGAAACTTCTGTATGATAAGTGCATTCAACTCACAGACTTGAACGTTCCTTTTGATAGAACTCTTTTGAAACACTCCATTTGTAGAATTTGCAAGTGTTTATTGGGAGCGCTTTGAGGCCTCAGCTGGAAAAGGAAATATCTTCACGTAAGAACTAGACAGAAGCATTCTCAGAAACTTCTTTCCGATGAGTGCATTCAACACACAGACTTGAACCTTGCTTTTGAAAGAGCAGCTTTGAAACACTCTTTTCGTAGAATCTGCAAGTGGATATTTGGAGCGCTTTGAGGCCTATGCTGGGAAATGAAATCTCTTCACCTAAAAACTAGACAGAAGCATTCTGAGAAACTTCTGTGTGATGAGTGCATTCAACTCACAGACTTGAACGTTCCCTTTGATAGAACAGTTTTGAAACACTCCTTTTGTAGAATCTGCAAGTGTTTATTCGGAGCACCTTGAGGCCTATGCTGGAAAAGGAAATATCTTCACATAAAAACTGAACAGAAGCATTCTGAGAAACTTCTTTGTGTTGAGTGCATTCAACTCACAGACTTGAACTTACCTACAGAAAGAGCAGTTTTGAAACACTCTTTTGGTAAAATCTGCAAGTGGTTATTTGGAGCACTTCGAGGCCTGTGCTGGGATATGGAATATCTTCACCTAAAAACTACAGAGAAGCATTCTTAGAAAGTTCTTCATGATGCATTCATTTAACTCACAGAGTGGAACCTTCCTTTTGATAGAACAGATTTGAAACACTCTTTTTGTAGAATCTGCAAGAGGATATTTGGAGTGTTTTGAGGCCTATGCTGGAAATGGAAATATCGTCACATAAAAACTAGACAGAAGCATTCTCAGAAACTTCTGTGTGATGAGTGCATTCAACTCACAGACTTGAACGTTCCTCTCAAAAGAGCAGTTTTGAAACACTCCTTTTGTAGAATCTGCAAGTGTTTATTTGGATCTCTTTGAGGCCTATGTTGGAAAAAGAAATATCTTCACATAAAAACTGGACAGAAGCATTCTCAGAAACTTCTTTGTGATGAGTGCATTCTACTCACAGTGTTGAAGCTTGCTTTTGATAGAGCAGTTTTGAAACACTCTTTTGGTAGAATCTGCAAGTGGATATTTGGAGCGCTTTGAGGCCTATGCTGGAAAAGGAAATGTCTTCACATAAAAACTAGACAGAAGCATTCCAGGAAACTTCTGTATGATAAGTGCATTCAACTCACAGACTTGAACGTTCCTTTTGATAGAACTCTTTTGAAACACTCCTTTTGTAGAATTTGCAAGTGTTTATTTGGAGCGCTTTGAGGCCTCAGCTGGAAAAGGAAATATCTTCACGTAAGAAGTAGACAGAAGCATTCTCAGAAACTTCTTTCCGATGAGTGCATTCAACACACAGACTTGAAACTTGCTTTTGAAAGAGCAGCTTTGAAACACTCTTTTCGTAGAATCTGCAAGTGGATATTTGGAGCGCTTTGAGGCCTATGCTGGGAAATGAAATCTCTTCACCTAAAAACTAGACAGAAGCATTCTGAGAAACTTCTGAGTGATGAGTGCATTCAACTCACAGACTTGAACGTTCCCTTTGATAGAACAGTTTTGAAACACTCCTTTTGTAGAATCTGCAAGTGTTTATTCGGAGCACCTTGAGGCCTATGTTGGAAAAGGAAATATCTTCACATAAAAACTAGAGAGAAGGATTCTCAGAAACTTCTTTGTGATGAGTTCATTCAACTCACAGTGTTGAACCTACCAATTGATAGAGTAGTTTGGAAACACTCTTTTTGTAGAATCTGCAAGGGGATATTTGGAGCCGTTTGAGGCCTATGCTGGAAAAGGAAATATCTTCACATAAAAACTGAACAGAAGCATTCTCAGAAACTTCTTTGTGTTGAGTGCATTCAACTCGCAGACATGAACTTACCTATAGAAAGAGCAGTTTTGAAACACTCCTTTTGTAGAATCTGCAAGTGTTTATTTGGAGCACTTTGAGGCCTATGTTGGAAAAGGAAAGATCTTCATATAGAAACTAGACGGAAGCATTCTCAGAAACTTCTTTGTGATGAGTGCATTCAACTCACAGAATTGAAGCTTCCTTTCGAAAGAGCAGTTTGGAAACACTCTTCTTATAGAATCTGCAAGTGGATATTTGGAGCGCTTTGTGGCCTATGCTGGGAAATGAAATCCCTTCACCTAAAAACTAGACGGAAGCATTCTGAGAATCTTCTTTGTGATGAGTGCATTCAACTCACAGACTTGAACGTTCCTCTTGAAAGAGCAGTTTTGAAACACTCCTTTTGTAGAATCTGCAAGTGTTTATTTGGAGCGCTTTGAGGCCTATGTTGGAAAAGGAAATATCTTCACATAAAAACTGAACAGAAGCATTCTGAGAAACTTCTTTGTGTTGAGTGCATTCAACTCACAGACTTGAACTTACCTACAGAAAGAGCAGTTTTGAAACACTCTTTTGGTAAAATCTGCAAGTGGTTATTTGGAGCACTTCGAGGCCTGTGCTGGGATATGGAATATCTTCACCTAAAAACTACAGAGAAGCATTCTTAGAAAGTTCTTCATGATGCATTCATTTAACTCACAGAGTGGAACCTTCCTTTTGATAGAACAGATTTGAAACACTCTTTTTGTAGAATCTGCAAGAGGATATTTGGAGTGTTTTGAGGCCTATGCTGGAAATGGAAATATCGTCACATAAAAACTAGACAGAAGCATTCTCAGAAACTTCTGTGTGATGAGTGCATTCAACTCACAGACTTGAACGTTCCTCTCAAAAGAGCAGTTTTGAAACACTCCTTTTGTAGAATCTGCAAGTGTTTATTTGGATCTCTTTGAGGCCTATGTTGGAAAAAGAAATATCTTCACATAAAAACTGGACAGAAGCATTCTCAGAAACTTCTTTGTGATGAGTGCATTCTACTCACAGTGTTGAAGCTTGCTTTTGATAGAGCAGTTTTGAAACACTCTTTTGGTAGAATCTGCAAGTGGATATTTGGAGCGCTTTGAGGCCTATGCTGGAAAAGGAAATGTCTTCACATAAAAACTAGACAGAAGCATTCCAGGAAACTTCTGTATGATAAGTGCATTCAACTCACAGACTTGAACGTTCCTTTTGATAGAACTCTTTTGAAACACTCCTTTTGTAGAATTTGCAAGTGTTTATTTGGAGCGCTTTGAGGCCTCAGCTGGAAAAGGAAATATCTTCACGTAAGAAGTAGACAGAAGCATTCTCAGAAACTTCTTTCCGATGAGTGCATTCAACACACAGACTTGAAACTTGCTTTTGAAAGAGCAGCTTTGAAACACTCTTTTCGTAGAATCTGCAAGTGGATATTTGGAGCGCTTTGAGGCCTATGCTGGGAAATGAAATCTCTTCACCTAAAAACTAGACAGAAGCATTCTGAGAAACTTCTGAGTGATGAGTGCATTCAACTCACAGACTTGAACGTTCCCTTTGATAGAACAGTTTTGAAACACTCCTTTTGTAGAATCTGCAAGTGTTTATTCGGAGCACCTTGAGGCCTATGTTGGAAAAGGAAATATCTTCACATAAAAACTAGAGAGAAGGATTCTCAGAAACTTCTTTGTGATGAGTTCATTCAACTCACAGTGTTGAACCTACCAATTGATAGAGTAGTTTGGAAACACTCTTTTTGTAGAATCTGCAAGGGGATATTTGGAGCCGTTTGAGGCCTATGCTGGAAAAGGAAATATCTTCACATAAAAACTGAACAGAAGCATTCTCAGAAACTTCTTTGTGTTGAGTGCATTCAACTCGCAGACATGAACTTACCTATAGAAAGAGCAGTTTTGAAACACTCCTTTTGTAGAATCTGCAAGTGTTTATTTGGAGCACTTTGAGGCCTATGTTGGAAAAGGAAAGATCTTCATATAGAAACTAGACGGAAGCATTCTCAGAAACTTCTTTGTGATGAGTGCATTCAACTCACAGAATTGAAGATTCCTTTCGAAAGAGCAGTTTGGAAACACTCTTCTTATAGAATCTGCAAGTGGATATTTGGAGCGCTTTGTGGCCTATGCTGGGAAATGAAATCCCTTCACCTAAAAACTAGACGGAAGCATTCTGAGAATCTTCTTTGTGATGAGTGCATTCAACTCACAGACTTCAACGTTCCTTTTGATAGAACAGTTTTGAAACACTCCTTTTGTAGAATCTGCAAGTGTTTATTCGGAGCACCTTGAGGCCTATGTTGGAAAAGGAAATATCTTCACATAAAAACTAGAGAGAAGGATTCTCAGAAACTTCTTTGTGATGAGTTCATTCAACTCACAGAGTTGAACCTACCAATTGATAGAGAAGTTTGGAAACACTCTTTTTGTGGAATCTGCAGGGGGATATTTGGAGCCGTTTGAGGCCTATGCTGGAAAAGGAAATATCTTCACATAAAAACTGAACAGAAGCATTCTCAGAAACTTCTTTGTGTTGAGTGCATTCAACTCACAGACTTGAACTTACCTACAGAAAGAGCAGTTTTGAAACACTCTTTTGGTAAAATCTGCAAGTGGTTATTTGGAGCACTTCGAGGCCTGTGCTGGGATATGGAATATCCTCACCTAAAAACTACAGAGAAGCATTCTCAGAAAGTTCTTCAGGATGCATTCATTCAACTCACAGAGTTGAACCTTCCTTTTGATAGAAGAGTTTTGAAACACTCTTTTTGTAGAATCTGCAAGAGGATATTTGGAGCGTTTGGAGGCCTATGCTGGAAAAGGAAATATCTTCACATAAAAACTAGACAGAAGCATTCTCAGAAACTTCTGTGTGATGAGTGCATTCAACTCACAGACTTGAACGTTCCTCTCGAAAGAGCAGTTTTGAAACACTCCTTTTGTAGAATCTGCAAGTGTTTATTTGGAGCTCTTTGAGGCCTATGTTGGAAAAGGAAATATCTTCACATAAAAACTAGACAGAAGCATTCTCAGAAACTTCTTTGTGATGAGTGCACTCTACTCACAGTGTTGCAGCTTGCTTTTGATAGAGCAGTTTTGAAACACTCTTTTGGTAGAATCTGCAAGTGGATACTTGGAGCGCTTTGAGGCCTATGCTGGAAAAGGAAATGTCTTCACATAAAAACTAGACAGAAGCATTCCAGGAAACTTCTGTATGATAAGTGCATTCAACTCACAGACTTGAACGTTCCTTTTGATAGAACTCTTTTGAAACACTCCTTTTGTAGAATTTGCAAGTGTTTATTGGGAGCGCTTTGAGGCCTCAGCTGGAAAAGGAAATATCTTCACGTAAGAACTAGACAGAAGCATTCTCAGAAACTTCTTTCTGATGAGTGCATTCAACACACAGACTTGAACCTTGCTTTTGAAAGAGCAGCTTTGAAACACTCTTTTCGTAGAATCTGCAAGTGGATATTTGGAGCGCTTTGAGGCCTCTGCTGGGAAATGAAATCTCTTCACCTAAAAACTAGACAGATGCATTCTGAGAAAGTTCTGTGTGATGAGTGCATTCAACTCACAGACTTGAACGTTCCCTTTGATAGAACAGTTTTGAAACACTCCTTTTGTAGAATCTGCAAGTGTTTATTCGGAGCACCTTGAGGCCTATGCTGGAAAAGGAAATATCTTCACATAAAAACTGAACAGAAGCATTCTGAGAAACTTCTTTGTGTTGAGTGCATTCAACTCACAGACTTGAACTTACCTACAGAAAGAGCAGTTTTGAAACACTCTTTTGGTAAAATCTGCAAGTGGTTATTTGGAGCACTTCGAGGCCTGTGCTGGGATATGGAATATCTTCACCTAAAAACTACAGAGAAGCATTCTTAGAAAGTTCTTCATGATGCATTCATTTAACTCACAGAGTGGAACCTTCCTTTTGATAGAACAGATTTGAAACACTCTTTTTGTAGAATCTGCAAGAAGATATTTGGAGTGTTTTGAGGCCTATGCTGGAAATGGAAATATCGTCACATAAAAACTAGACAGAAGCATTCTCAGAAACTTCTGTGTGATGAGTGCATTCAACTCACAGACTTGAACGTTCCTCTCAAAAGAGCAGTTTTGAAACACTCCTTTTGTAGAATCTGCAAGTGTTTATTTGGAGCTCTTTGAGGCCTATGTTGGAAAAAGAAATATCTTCACATAAAAACTGGACAGAAGCATTCTCAGAAACTTCTTTGTGATGAGTGCATTCTACTCACAGTGTTGAAGCTTGCTTTTGATAGAGCAGTTTTGAAACACTCTTTTGGTAGAATCTGCAAGTGGATATTTGGAGCGCTTTGAGGCCTATGCTGGAAAAGGAAATGTCTTCACATAAAAACTAGACAGAAGCATTCCAGGAAACTTCTGTATGATAAGTGCATTCAACTCACAGACTTGAACGTTCCTTTTGATAGAACTCTTTTGAAACACTCCTTTTGTAGAATTTGCAAGTGTTTATTTGGAGCGCTTTGAGGCCTCAGCTGGAAAAGGAAATATCTTCACGTAAGAACTAGACAGAAGCATTCTCAGAAACTTCTTTCCGATGAGTGCATTCAACACACAGACTTGAACCTTGCTTTTGAAAGAGCAGCTTTGAAACACTCTTTTCGTAGAATCTGCAAGTGGATATTTGGAGCGCTTTGAGGCCTATGCTGGGAAATGAAATCTCTTCACCTAAAAACTAGACAGAAGCATTCTGAGAAACTTCTGTGTGATGAGTGCATTCAACTCACAGACTTGAACGTTCCGTTTGATAGAACAGTTTTGAAACACTCCTTTTGTAGAATCTGCAAGTGTTTATTCGGAGCACCTTGAGGCCTATGTTGGAAAAGGAAATATCTTCACATAAAAACTAGAGAGAAGGATTCTCAGAAACTTCTTTGTGATGAGTTCACTCAACTCACAGTGTTGAACCTACCAATTGATAGAGAAGTTTGGAAACACTCTTTTTGTAGAATCTGCAAGGGGATATTTGGAGCCGTTTGAGGCCTATGCTGGAAAAGGAAATATCTTCACATAAAAACTGAACAGAAGCATTCTCAGAAACTTCTTTGTGTTGAGTGCATTCAACTCGCAGACATGAACTTACCTATAGAAAGAGCAGTTTTGAAACACTCCTTTTGTAGAATCTGCAAGTGTTTATTTGGAGCACTTTGAGGCCTATGTTGGAAAAGGAAAGATCTTCATATAGAAACTAGACGGAAGCATTCTCAGAAACTTCTTTGTGATGAGTGCATTCAACTCACAGAATTGAAGATTCCTTTCGAAAGAGCAGTTTGGAAACACTCTTCTTATAGAATCTGCAAGTGGATATTTGGAGCGCTTTGTGGCCTATGCTGGGAAATGAAATCCCTTCACCTAAAAACTAGACGGAAGCATTCTGAGAATCTTCTTTGTGATGAGTGCATTCAACTCACAGACTTCAACGTTCCTTTTGATAGAACAGTTTTGAAACACTCCTTTTGTAGAATCTGCAAGTGTTTATTCGGAGCACCTTGAGGCCTATGTTGGAAAAGGAAATATCTTCACATAAAAACTAGAGAGAAGGATTCTCAGAAACTTCTTTGTGATGAGTTCATTCAACTCACAGAGTTGAACCTACCAATTGATAGAGAAGTTTGGAAACACTCTTTTTGTGGAATCTGCAGGGGGATATTTGGAGCCGTTTGAGGCCTATGCTGGAAAAGGAAATATCTTCACATAAAAACTGAACAGAAGCATTCTCAGAAACTTCTTTGTGTTGAGTGCATTCAACTCACAGACTTGAACTTACCTACAGAAAGAGCAGTTTTGAAACACTCTTTTGGTAAAATCTGCAAGTGGTTATTTGGAGCACTTCGAGGCCTGTGCTGGGATATGGAATATCCTCACCTAAAAACTACAGAGAAGCATTCTCAGAAAGTTCTTCAGGATGCATTCATTCAACTCACAGAGTTGAACCTTCCTTTTGATAGAAGAGTTTTGAAACACTCTTTTTGTAGAATCTGCAAGAGGATATTTGGAGCGTTTGGAGGCCTATGCTGGAAAAGGAAATATCTTCACATAAAAACTAGACAGAAGCATTCTCAGAAACTTCTGTGTGATGAGTGCATTCAACTCACAGACTTGAACGTTCCTCTCGAAAGAGCAGTTTTGAAACACTCCTTTTGTAGAATCTGCAAGTGTTTATTTGGAGCTCTTTGAGGCCTATGTTGGAAAAGGAAATATCTTCACATAAAAACTAGACAGAAGCATTCTCAGAAACTTCTTTGTGATGAGTGCACTCTACTCACAGTGTTGCAGCTTGCTTTTGATAGAGCAGTTTTGAAACACTCTTTTGGTAGAATCTGCAAGTGGATACTTGGAGCGCTTTGAGGCCTATGCTGGAAAAGGAAATGTCTTCACATAAAAACTAGACAGAAGCATTCCAGGAAACTTCTGTATGATAAGTGCATTCAACTCACAGACTTGAACGTTCCTTTTGATAGAACTCTTTTGAAACACTCCTTTTGTAGAATTTGCAAGTGTTTATTGGGAGCGCTTTGAGGCCTCAGCTGGAAAAGGAAATATCTTCACGTAAGAACTAGACAGAAGCATTCTCAGAAACTTCTTTCTGATGAGTGCATTCAACACACAGACTTGAACCTTGCTTTTGAAAGAGCAGCTTTGAAACACTCTTTTCGTAGAATCTGCAAGTGGATATTTGGAGCGCTTTGAGGCCTCTGCTGGGAAATGAAATCTCTTCACCTAAAAACTAGACAGATGCATTCTGAGAAAGTTCTGTGTGATGAGTGCATTCAACTCACAGACTTGAACGTTCCCTTTGATAGAACAGTTTTGAAACACTCCTTTTGTAGAATCTGCAAGTGTTTATTCGGAGCACCTTGAGGCCTATGCTGGAAAAGGAAATATCTTCACATAAAAACTGAACAGAAGCATTCTGAGAAACTTCTTTGTGTTGAGTGCATTCAACTCACAGACTTGAACTTACCTACAGAAAGAGCAGTTTTGAAACACTCTTTTGGTAAAATCTGCAAGTGGTTATTTGGAGCACTTCGAGGCCTGTGCTGGGATATGGAATATCTTCACCTAAAAACTACAGAGAAGCATTCTTAGAAAGTTCTTCATGATGCATTCATTTAACTCACAGAGTGGAACCTTCCTTTTGATAGAACAGATTTGAAACACTCTTTTTGTAGAATCTGCAAGAAGATATTTGGAGTGTTTTGAGGCCTATGCTGGAAATGGAAATATCGTCACATAAAAACTAGACAGAAGCATTCTCAGAAACTTCTGTGTGATGAGTGCATTCAACTCACAGACTTGAACGTTCCTCTCAAAAGAGCAGTTTTGAAACACTCCTTTTGTAGAATCTGCAAGTGTTTATTTGGAGCTCTTTGAGGCCTATGTTGGAAAAAGAAATATCTTCACATAAAAACTGGACAGAAGCATTCTGAGAAACTTCTTTGTGATGAGTGCATTCTACTCACAGTGTTGAAGCTTGCTTTTGATAGAGCAGTTTTGAAACACTCTTTTGGTAGAATCTGCAAGTGGATATTTGGAGCGCTTTGAGGCCTATGCTGGAAAAGGAAATGTCTTCACATAAAAACTAGACAGAAGCATTCCAGGAAACTTCTGTATGATAAGTGCATTCAACTCACAGACTTGAACGTTCCTTTTGATAGAACTCTTTTGAAACACTCCTTTTGTAGAATTTGCAAGTGTTTATTTGGAGCGCTTTGAGGCCTCAGCTGGAAAAGGAAATATCTTCACGTAAGAACTAGACAGAAGCATTCTCAGAAACTTCTTTCCGATGAGTGCATTCAACACACAGACTTGAACCTTGCTTTTGAAAGAGCAGCTTTGAAACACTCTTTTCGTAGAATCTGCAAGTGGATATTTGGAGCGCTTTGAGGCCTATGCTGGGAAATGAAATCTCTTCACCTAAAAACTAGACAGAAGCATTCTGAGAAACTTCTGTGTGATGAGTGCATTCAACTCACAGACTTGAACGTTCCGTTTGATAGAACAGTTTTGAAACACTCCTTTTGTAGAATCTGCAAGTGTTTATTCGGAGCACCTTGAGGCCTATGTTGGAAAAGGAAATATCTTCACATAAAAACTAGAGAGAAGGATTCTCAGAAACTTCTTTGTGATGAGTTCACTCAACTCACAGTGTTGAACCTACCAATTGATAGAGAAGTTTGGAAACACTCTTTTTGTAGAATCTGCAAGGGGATATTTGGAGCCGTTTGAGGCCTATGCTGGAAAAGGAAATATCTTCACATAAAAACTGAACAGAAGCATTCTCAGAAACTTCTTTGTGTTGAGTGCATTCAACTCGCAGACATGAACTTACCTATAGAAAGAGCAGTTTTGAAACACTCCTTTTGTAGAATCTGCAAGTGTTTATTTGGAGCACTTTGAGGCCTATGTTGGAAAAGGAAAGATCTTCATATAGAAACTAGACGGAAGCATTCTCAGAAACTTCTTTGTGATGAGTGCATTCAACTCACAGAATTGAAGATTCCTTTCGAAAGAGCAGTTTGGAAACACTCTTCTTATAGAATCTGCAAGTGGATATTTGGAGCGCTTTGTGGCCTATGCTGGGAAATGAAATCCCTTCACCTAAAAACTAGACGGAAGCATTCTGAGAATCTTCTTTGTGATGAGTGCATTCAACTCACAGACTTCAACGTTCCTTTTGATAGAACAGTTTTGAAACACTCCTTTTGTAGAATCTGCAAGTGTTTATTCGGAGCACCTTGAGGCCTATGTTGGAAAAGGAAATATCTTCACATAAAAACTAGAGAGAAGGATTCTCAGAAACTTCTTTGTGATGAGTTCATTCAACTCACAGAGTTGAACCTACCAATTGATAGAGAAGTTTGGAAACACTCTTTTTGTGGAATCTGCAAGGGGATATTTGGAGCCGTTTGAGGCCTATGCTGGAAAAGGAAATATCTTCACATAAAAACTGAACAGAAGCATTCTCAGAAACTTCTTTGTGTTGAGTGCATTCAACTCACAGACTTGAACTTACCTACAGAAAGAGCAGTTTTGAAACACTCTTTTGGTAAAATCTGCAAGTGGTTATTTGGAGCACTTCGAGGCCTGTGCTGGGATATGGAATATCCTCACCTAAAAACTACAGAGAAGCATTCTCAGAAAGTTCTTCAGGATGCATTCATTCAACTCACAGAGTTGAACCTTCCTTTTGATAGAAGAGTTTTGAAACACTCTTTTTGTAGAATCTGCAAGAGGATATTTGGAGCGTTTGGAGGCCTATGCTGGAAAAGGAAATATCTTCACATAAAAACTAGACAGAAGCATTCTCAGAAACTTCTGTGTGATGAGTGCATTCAACTCACAGACTTGAACGTTCCTCTCGAAAGAGCAGTTTTGAAACACTCCTTTTGTAGAATCTGCAAGTGTTTATTTGGAGCTCTTTGAGGCCTATGTTGGAAAAGGAAATATCTTCACATAAAAACTAGACAGAAGCATTCTCAGAAACTTCTTTGTGATGAGTGCACTCTACTCACAGTGTTGCAGCTTGCTTTTGATAGAGCAGTTTTGAAACACTCTTTTGGTAGAATCTGCAAGTGGATACTTGGAGCGCTTTGAGGCCTATGCTGGAAAAGGAAATGTCTTCACATAAAAACTAGACAGAAGCATTCCAGGAAACTTCTGTATGATAAGTGCATTCAACTCACAGACTTGAACGTTCCTTTTGATAGAACTCTTTTGAAACACTCCTTTTGTAGAATTTGCAAGTGTTTATTGGGAGCGCTTTGAGGCCTCAGCTGGAAAAGGAAATATCTTCACGTAAGAACTAGACAGAAGCATTCTCAGAAACTTCTTTCTGATGAGTGCATTCAACACACAGACTTGAACCTTGCTTTTGAAAGAGCAGCTTTGAAACACTCTTTTCGTAGAATCTGCAAGTGGATATTTGGAGCGCTTTGAGGCCTCTGCTGGGAAATGAAATCTCTTCACCTAAAAACTAGACAGATGCATTCTGAGAAAGTTCTGTGTGATGAGTGCATTCAACTCACAGACTTGAACGTTCCCTTTGATAGAACAGTTTTGAAACACTCCTTTTGTAGAATCTGCAAGTGTTTATTCGGAGCACCTTGAGGCCTATGCTGGAAAAGGAAATATCTTCACATAAAAACTGAACAGAAGCATTCTGAGAAACTTCTTTGTGTTGAGTGCATTCAACTCACAGACTTGAACTTACCTACAGAAAGAGCAGTTTTGAAACACTCTTTTGGTAAAATCTGCAAGTGGTTATTTGGAGCACTTCGAGGCCTGTGCTGGGATATGGAATATCTTCACCTAAAAACTACAGAGAAGCATTCTTAGAAAGTTCTTCATGATGCATTCATTTAACTCACAGAGTGGAACCTTCCTTTTGATAGAACAGATTTGAAACACTCTTTTTGTAGAATCTGCAAGAAGATATTTGGAGTGTTTTGAGGCCTATGCTGGAAATGGAAATATCGTCACATAAAAACTAGACAGAAGCATTCTCAGAAACTTCTGTGTGATGAGTGCATTCAACTCACAGACTTGAACGTTCCTCTCAAAAGAGCAGTTTTGAAACACTCCTTTTGTAGAATCTGCAAGTGTTTATTTGGAGCTCTTTGAGGCCTATGTTGGAAAAAGAAATATCTTCACATAAAAACTGGACAGAAGCATTCTCAGAAACTTCTTTGTGATGAGTGCATTCTACTCACAGTGTTGAAGCTTGCTTTTGATAGAGCAGTTTTGAAACACTCTTTTGGTAGAATCTGCAAGTGGATATTTGGAGCGCTTTGAGGCCTATGCTGGAAAAGGAAATGTCTTCACATAAAAACTAGACAGAAGCATTCCAGGAAACTTCTGTATGATAAGTGCATTCAACTCACAGACTTGAACGTTCCTTTTGATAGAACTCTTTTGAAACACTCCTTTTGTAGAATTTGCAAGTGTTTATTTGGAGCGCTTTGAGGCCTCAGCTGGAAAAGGAAATATCTTCACGTAAGAACTAGACAGAAGCATTCTCAGAAACTTCTTTCCGATGAGTGCATTCAACACACAGACTTGAACCTTGCTTTTGAAAGAGCAGCTTTGAAACACTCTTTTCGTAGAATCTGCAAGTGGATATTTGGAGCGCTTTGAGGCCTATGCTGGGAAATGAAATCTCTTCACCTAAAAACTAGACAGAAGCATTCTGAGAAACTTCTGTGTGATGAGTGCATTCAACTCACAGACTTGAACGTTCCGTTTGATAGAACAGTTTTGAAACACTCCTTTTGTAGAATCTGCAAGTGTTTATTCGGAGCACCTTGAGGCCTATGTTGGAAAAGGAAATATCTTCACATAAAAACTAGAGAGAAGGATTCTCAGAAACTTCTTTGTGATGAGTTCACTCAACTCACAGTGTTGAACCTACCAATTGATAGAGAAGTTTGGAAACACTCTTTTTGTAGAATCTGCAAGGGGATATTTGGAGCCGTTTGAGGCCTATGCTGGAAAAGGAAATATCTTCACATAAAAACTGAACAGAAGCATTCTCAGAAACTTCTTTGTGTTGAGTGCATTCAACTCACAGACTTGAACTTACCTATAGAAAGAGCAGTTTTGAAACACTCCTTTTGTAGAATCTGCAAGTGTTTATTTGGAGCACTTTGAGGCCTATGTTGGAAAAGGAAAGATCTTCATATAGAAACTAGACGGAAGCATTCTCAGAAACTTCTTTGTGATGAGTGCATTCAACTCACAGAATTGAAACTTCCTTTCGAAAGAGCAGTTTGGAAACACTCTTCTTATAGAATCTGCAAGTTGATATTTGGAGCGCTTTGTGGCCTATGCTGGGAAATGAAATCTCTTCACCTAAAAACTAGAAGGAAGCATTCTGAGAATCTTCTTTGTGATGAGTGCATTCAACTCACAGACTTCAACGTTCCTTTTGATAGAACAGTTTTGAAACACTCCTTTTGTAGAATCTGCAAGTGTTTATTCGGAGCACCTTGTGGCCTATGTTGGAAAAGGAAATATCTTCACATAAAAACTAGAGAGTAGGATTCTCAGAAACTTCTTTGTGATGAGTTCATTCAACTCACAGAGTTGAACCTACCAATTGATAGAGAAGTTTGGAAACACTCTTTTTGTAGAATCTGCAAGTGGATATTTGGAGCCGTTTGAGGCCTATGCTGGAGAAGGAAATATCTTCACATAAAAACTGAACAGAAGCATTCTGAGAAACTTCTTTGTGTTGAGTGCATTCAACTCACAGACTTGAACTTACCTATAGAAAGAGCAGTTTTGAAACACTCTTTTGGGAAAATCTGCAAGTGGTTATTTGGAGCACTTCGAGGCCTGTGCTGGGATATGGAATACCTTCACCTAAAAACTACAGAGAAGCATTCTCAGAAAGTTCTTCAGGATGCATTCATTCAACTCACAGAGTTGAACCTTCCTTTTGATAGAAGAGTTTTGAAACACTCTTTTTGTAGAATCTGCAAGAGGATATTTGGAGCGTTTTGAGGCCTATGCTGGAAAAGGAAATATCTTCACATAAAAACTAGACAGAAGCATTCTCATAAACTTCTGTGTGATGAGTGCATTCAACTCACAGACTTGAACGTTCCTCTCGAAAGAGCAGTTTTGAAACACTCCTTTTGTAGAATCTGCAAGTGTTTATTTGGAGCGCTTTGAGGCCTATGTTGGAAAAGGAAATATCTTCACATAAAAACTAGACAGAAGCATTCTCAGAAACTTCTTTCAATGAGTGCACTCTACTCACAGTGTTGAAGCTTGCTTTTGATAGAGCAGTTTTGAAACACTCTTTTGGTAGAATCTGCAAGTGGATACTTGGAGCGCTTTGAGGCCTATGCTGGAAAAGGAAATGTCTTCACATAAAAACTAGACAGAAGCATTCCAGGAAACTTCTGTATGATAAGTGCATTCAACTCACAGACTTGAACGTTCCTTTTGATAGAACTCTTTTGAAACACTCCTTTTGTAGAATTTGCAAGTGTTTATTGGGAGCGCTTTGAGGCCTCAGCTGGAAAAGGAAATATCTTCACGTAAGAACTAGACAGAAGCATTCTCAGAAACTTCTTTCTGATGAGTGCATTCAACACACAGACTTGAACCTTGCTTTTGAAAGAGCAGCTTTGAAACACTCTTTTCGTAGAATCTGCAAGTGGATATTTGGAGCGCTTTGAGGCCTATGCTGGGAAACGAAATCTCTTCACCTAAAAACTAGACAGAAGCATTCTGAGAAACTTCTGCGTGATGAGTGCATTCAACTCACAGACTTGAACGTTCCCTTTGATAGAACAGTTTTGAAACACTCCTTTTGTAGAATCTGCAAGTGTTTATTCAGAGCACCTTGAGGCCTCTGCTGGAAAAGGAAATATCTTCACATAAAAACTGAACAGAAGCATTCTCAGAAACTTCTTTGTGTTGAGTGCATTCAACTCACAGACTTGAACTTACCTACAGAAAGAGCAGTTTTGAAACACTCTTTTGGTAAAATCTGCAAGTGGTTATTTGGAGCACTTCGAGGCCTGTGCTGGGATATGGAATATCCTCACCTAAAAACTACAGAGAAGCATTCTCAGAAAGTTCTTCAGGATGCATTCATTCAACTCACAGAGTTGAACCTTCCTTTTGATAGAAGAGTTTTGAAACACTCTTTTTGTAGAATCTGCAAGAGGATATTTGGAGCGTTTTGAGGCCTATGCTGGAAAAGGAAATATCTTCACATAAAAACTAGACAGAAGCATTCTCAGAAACTTCTGTGTGATGAGTGCATTCAACTCACAGACTTGAACGTTCCTCTTGAAAGAGCAGTTTTGAAACACTCCTTTTGTAGAATCTGCAAGTGTTTATTTGGAGCGCTTTGAGGCCTATGTTGGAAAAGGAAATATCTTCACATAAAAACTAGACAGAAGCATTCTCAGAAACTTCTTTGTGATGAGTGCACTCTACTCACAGTGTTGCAGCTTGCTTTTGATAGAGCAGTTTTGAAACACTCTTTTGGTAGAATCTGCAAGTGGATACTTGGAGCGCTTTGAGGCCTATGCTGGAAAAGGAAATGTCTTCACATAAAAACTAGACAGAAGCATTCCAGGAAACTTCTGTATGATAAGTGCATTCAACTCACAGACTTGAACGTTCCTTTTGATAGAACTCTTTTGAAACACTCCTTTTGTAGAATTTGCAAGTGTTTATTGGGAGCGCTTTGAGGCCTCAGCCTGAAAAGGAAATATCTTCACGTAAGAACTAGACAGAAGCATTCTCAGAAACTTCTTTCCGATGAGTGCATTCAACACACAGACTTGAACCTTGCTTTTGAAAGAGCAGCTTTGAAACACTCTTTTCGTAGAATCTGCAAGTGGATATTTGGAGCGCTTTGAGGCCTATGCTGGGAAATGAAATCTCTTCACCTAAAAACTAGACAGAAGCATTCTGAGAAACTTCTGTGTGATGAGTGCATTCAACTCACAGACTTGAACGTTCCCTTTGATAGAACAGTTTTGAAACACTCCTTTTGTAGAATCTGCAAGTGTTTATTCGGAGCACCTTGAGGCCTATGCTGGAAAAGGAAATATCTTCACATAAAAACTGAACAGAAGCATTCTGAGAAACTTCTTTGTGTTGAGTGCATTCAACTCACAGACTTGAACTTACCTACAGAAAGAGCAGTTTTGAAACACTCTTTTGGTAAAATCTGCAAGTTGTTATTTGGAGCACTTCGAGGCCTGTGCTGGGATATGGAATATCTTCACCTAAAAACTACAGAGAAGCATTCTTAGAAAGTTCTTCATGATGCATTCATTTAACTCACAGAGTGGAACCTTCCTATTGATAGAACAGATTTGAAACACTCTTTTTGTAGAATCTGCAAGAAGATATTTGGAGTGTTTTGAGGCATATGCTGGAAATGGAAATATCGTCACATAAAAACTAGACAGAAGCATTCTCAGAAACTTCTGTGTGATGAGTGCATTCAACTCACAGACTTGAACGTTCCTCTCGAAAGAGCAGTTTGGAACACTCCTTTTGTAGAATCTGCAAGTGTTTATTTGGAGCTCTTTGAGGCCTATGTTGGAAAAAGAAATATCTTCACATAAAAACTGGACAGAAGCATTCTCAGAAACTTCTTTGTGATGAGTGCATTCTACTCACAGTGTTGAAGCTTGCTTTTGATAGAGCAGTTTTGAAACACTCTTTTGGTAGAATCTGCAAGTGGATATTTGGAGCGCTTTGAGGCCTATGCTGGAAAAGGAAATGTCTTCACAGAAAAACTAGACAGAAGCATTCCAGGAAACTTCTGTATGATAAGTGCATTCAACTCACAGACTTGAACGTTCCTTTTGAGAGAACTCTTTTGAAACACTCCTTTTGTAGAATTTGCAAGTGTTTATTTGGAGCGCTTTGTGGCCTCAGCTGGAAAAGGAAATATCTTCACGTAAGAACTAGACAGAAGCATTCTCAGAAACTTCTTTCCGATGAGTGCATTCAACACACAGACTTGAACCTTGCTTTTGAAAGAGCAGCTTTGAAACACTCTTTTCGTAGAATCTGCAAGTGGATATTTGGAGCGCTTTGAGGCCTATGCTGGGAAATGAAATCTCTTCACCTAAAAACTAGACAGAAGCATTCTGAGAAACTTCTGTGTGATGAGTGCATTCAACTCACAGACTTGAACGTTCCCTTTGATAGAACAGTTTTGAAACACTCCTTTTGTAGAATCTGCAAGTGTTTATTCGGAGCACCTTGAGGCCTATGTTGGAAAAGGAAATATCTTCACATAAAAACTAGAGAGAAGGATTCTCAGAAACTTCTTTGCGATGAGTTCATTCAACTCACAGTGTTGAACCTACCAATTGATAGAGAAGTTTGGAAACACTCTTTTTGTAGAATCTGCAAGGGGATATTTGGAGCCGTTTGAGGCCTATGCTGGAAAAGGAAATATCTTCACATAAAAACTGAAAAGAAGCATTCTCAGAAACTTCTTTGTGTTGAGTGCATTCAACTCGCAGACTTGAACTTACCTATAGAAAGAGCAGTTTTGAAACACTCCTTTTGTAGAATCTGCAAGTGTTTATTTGGAGCACTTTGAGGCCTATGTTGGAAAAGGAAAGATCTTCATATAGAAACTAGACGGAAGCATTCTCAGAAACTTCTTTGTGATGAGTGCATTCAACTCACAGAATTGAAGCTTCCTTTCGAAAGAGCAGTTTGGAAACACTCTTCTTATAGAATCTGCAAGTGGATATTTGGAGCGCTTTGTGGCCTATGCTGGGAAATGAAATCTCTTCACCTAAAAACTAGACGGAAGCATTCTGAGAATCTTCTTTGTGATGAGTGCATTCAACTCACAGACTTCAACGTTCCTTTTGATAGAACAGTTTTGAAACACTCCTTTTGTAGAATCTGCAAGTGTTTATTCGGAGCACCTTGAGGCCTATGTTGGAAAAGGAAATATCTTCACATAAAAACTAGAGAGAAGGATTCTCAGAAACTTCTTTGTGATGAGTTCATTCAACTCACAGAGTTGAACCTACCAATTGATAGAGAAGTTTGGAAACACTCTTTTTGTAGAATCTGCAAGGGGATATTTGGAGCCGTTTGAGGCCTATGCTGGAAAAGGAAATATCTTCACATAAAAACTGAACAGAAGCATTCTCAGAAACTTCTTTGTGTTGAGTGCATTCAACTCACAGACTTGAACTTACCTATAGAAAGAGCAGTTTTGAAACACTCTTTTGGTAAAATCTGCAAGTGGTTATTTGGAGCACTTCGAGGCCTGTGCTGGGATATGGAATATCCTCACCTAAAAACTACAGAGAAGCATTCTCTGAAAGTTCTTCAGGATGCATTCATTCAACTCACAGAGTTGAACCTTCCTTTTGATAGAAGAGTTTTGAAACACTCTTTTTGTAGAATCTGCAAGAGGATATTTGGAGCGTTTTGAGGCCTATGCTGGAAAAGGAAATATCTTCACATAAAAACTAGACAGAAGCATTCTCAGAAACTTCTGTGTGATGAGTGCATTCAACTCACAGACTTGAACGTTCCTCTTGAAAGAGCAGTTTTGAAACACTCCTTTTGTAGAATCTGCAAGTGTTTATTTGGAGCGCTTTGAGGCCTATGTTGGAAAAGGAAATATCTTCACATAAAAACTAGACAGAAGCATTCTCAGAAACTTCTTTGTGATGAGTGCACTCTACTCACAGTGTTGCAGCTTGCTTTTGATAGAGCAGTTTTGAAACACTCTTTTGGTAGAATCTGCAAGTGGATACTTGGAGCGCTTTGAGGCCTATGCTGGAAAAGGAAATGTCTTCACATAAAAACTAGACAGAAGCATTCCAGGAAACTTCTGTATGATAAGTGCATTCAACTCACAGACTTGAACGTTCCTTTTGATAGAACTCTTTTGAAACACTCCTTTTGTAGAATTTGCAAGTGTTTATTGGGAGCGCTTTGAGGCCTCAGCCTGAAAAGGAAATATCTTCACGTAAGAACTAGACAGAAGCATTCTCAGAAACTTCTTTCCGATGAGTGCATTCAACACACAGACTTGAACCTTGCTTTTGAAAGAGCAGCTTTGAAACACTCTTTTCGTAGAATCTGCAAGTGGATATTTGGAGCGCTTTGAGGCCTATGCTGGGAAATGAAATCTCTTCACCTAAAAACTAGACAGAAGCATTCTGAGAAACTTCTGTGTGATGAGTGCATTCAACTCACAGACTTGAACGTTCCCTTTGATAGAACAGTTTTGAAACACTCCTTTTGTAGAATCTGCAAGTGTTTATTCGGAGCACCTTGAGGCCTATGCTGGAAAAGGAAATATCTTCACATAAAAACTGAACAGAAGCATTCTGAGAAACTTCTTTGTGTTGAGTGCATTCAACTCACAGACTTGAACTTACCTACAGAAAGAGCAGTTTTGAAACACTCTTTTGGTAAAATCTGCAAGTGGTTATTTGGAGCACTTCGAGGCCTGTGCTGGGATATGGAATATCTTCACCTAAAAACTACAGAGAAGCATTCTTAGAAAGTTCTTCATGATGCATTCATTTAACTCACAGAGTGGAACCTTCCTTTTGATAGAACAGATTTGAAACACTCTTTTTGTAGAATCTGCAAGAGGATATTTGGAGTGTTTTGAGGCCTATGCTGGAAATGGAAATATCGTCACATAAAAACTAGACAGAAGCATTCTCAGAAACTTCTGTGTGATGAGTGCATTCAACTCACAGACTTGAACGTTCCTCTCAAAAGAGCAGTTTTGAAACACTCCTTTTGTAGAATCTGCAAGTGTTTATTTGGATCTCTTTGAGGCCTATGTTGGAAAAAGAAATATCTTCACATAAAAACTGGACAGAAGCATTCTCAGAAACTTCTTTGTGATGAGTGCATTCTACTCACAGTGTTGAAGCTTGCTTTTGATAGAGCAGTTTTGAAACACTCTTTTGGTAGAATCTGCAAGTGGATATTTGGAGCGCTTTGAGGCCTATGCTGGAAAAGGAAATGTCTTCACATAAAAACTAGACAGAAGCATTCCAGGAAACTTCTGTATGATAAGTGCATTCAACTCACAGACTTGAACGTTCCTTTTGATAGAACTCTTTTGAAACACTCCTTTTGTAGAATTTGCAAGTGTTTATTTGGAGCGCTTTGAGGCCTCAGCTGGAAAAGGAAATATCTTCACGTAAGAAGTAGACAGAAGCATTCTCAGAAACTTCTTTCCGATGAGTGCATTCAACACACAGACTTGAAACTTGCTTTTGAAAGAGCAGCTTTGAAACACTCTTTTCGTAGAATCTGCAAGTGGATATTTGGAGCGCTTTGAGGCCTATGCTGGGAAATGAAATCTCTTCACCTAAAAACTAGACAGAAGCATTCTGAGAAACTTCTGAGTGATGAGTGCATTCAACTCACAGACTTGAACGTTCCCTTTGATAGAACAGTTTTGAAACACTCCTTTTGTAGAATATGCAAGTGTTTATTCGGAGCACCTTGAGGCCTATGTTGGAAAAGGAAATATCTTCACATAAAAACTAGAGAGAAGGATTCTCAGAAACTTCTTTGTGATGAGTTCATTCAACTCACAGTGTTGAACCTACCAATTGATAGAGTAGTTTGGAAACACTCTTTTTGTAGAATCTGCAAGGGGATATTTGGAGCCGTTTGAGGCCTATGCTGGAAAAGGAAATATCTTCACATAAAAACTGAACAGAAGCATTCTCAGAAACTTCTTTGTGTTGAGTGCATTCAACTCGCAGACATGAACTTACCTATAGAAAGAGCAGTTTTGAAACACTCCTTTTGTAGAATCTGCAAGTGTTTATTTGGAGCACTTTGAGGCCTATGTTGGAAAAGGAAAGATCTTCATATAGAAACTAGACGGAAGCATTCTCAGAAACTTCTTTGTGATGAGTGCATTCAACTCACAGAATTGAAGCTTCCTTTCGAAAGAGCAGTTTGGAAACACTCTTCTTATAGAATCTGCAAGTGGATATTTGGAGCGCTTTGTGGCCTATGCTGGGAAATGAAATCCCTTCACCTAAAAACTAGACGGAAGCATTCTGAGAATCTTCTTTGTGATGAGTGCATTCAACTCACAGACTTCAACGTTCCTTTTGATAGAACAGTTTTGAAACACTCCTTTTGTAGAATCTGCAAGTGTTTATTCGGAGCACCTTGAGGCCTATGTTGGAAAAGGAAATATCTTCACATAAAAACTAGAGAGAAGGATTCTCAGAAACTTCTTTGTGATGAGTTCATTCAACTCACAGAGTTGAACCTACCAATTGATAGAGAAGTTTGGAAACACTCTTTTTGTGGAATCTGCAAGGGGATATTTGGAGCCGTTTGAGGCCTATGCTGGAAAAGGAAATATCTTCACATAAAAACTGAACAGAAGCATTCTCAGAAACTTCTTTGTGTTGAGTGCATTCAACTCACAGACTTGAACTTACCTACAGAAAGAGCAGTTTTGAAACACTCTTTTGGTAAAATCTGCAAGTGGTTATTTGGAGCACTTCGAGGCCTGTGCTGGGATATGGAATATCCTCACCTAAAAACTACAGAGAAGCATTCTCAGAAAGTTCTTCAGGATGCATTCATTCAACTCACAGAGTTGAACCTTCCTTTTGATAGAAGAGTTTTGAAACACTCTTTTTGTAGAATCTGCAAGAGGATATTTGGAGCGTTTGGAGGCCTATGCTGGAAAAGGAAATATCTTCACATAAAAACTAGACAGAAGCATTCTCAGAAACTTCTGTGTGATGAGTGCATTCAACTCACAGACTTGAACGTTCCTCTCGAAAGAGCAGTTTTGAAACACTCCTTTTGTAGAATCTGCAAGTGTTTATTTGGAGCTCTTTGAGGCCTATGTTGGAAAAGGAAATATCTTCACATAAAAACTAGACAGAAGCATTCTCAGAAACTTCTTTGTGATGAGTGCACTCTACTCACAGTGTTGCAGCTTGCTTTTGATAGAGCAGTTTTGAAACACTCTTTTGGTAGAATCTGCAAGTGGATACTTGGAGCGCTTTGAGGCCTATGCTGGAAAAGGAAATGTCTTCACATAAAAACTAGACAGAAGCATTCCAGGAAACTTCTGTATGATAAGTGCATTCAACTCACAGACTTGAACGTTCCTTTTGATAGAACTCTTTTGAAACACTCCTTTTGTAGAATTTGCAAGTGTTTATTGGGAGCGCTTTGAGGCCTCAGCTGGAAAAGGAAATATCTTCACGTAAGAACTAGACAGAAGCATTCTCAGGAACTTCTTTCTGATGAGTGCATTCAACACACAGACTTGAACCTTGCTTTTGAAAGAGCAGCTTTGAAACACTCTTTTCGTAGAATCTGCAAGTGGATATTTGGAGCGCTTTGAGGCCTCTGCTGGGAAATGAAATCTCTTCACCTAAAAACTAGACAGATGCATTCTGAGAAACTTCTGTGTGATGAGTGCATTCAACTCACAGACTTGAACGTTCCCTTTGATAGAACAGTTTTGAAACACTCCTTTTGTAGAATCTGCAAGTGTTTATTCGGAGCACCTTGAGGCCTATGCTGGAAAAGGAAATATCTTCACATAAAAACTGAACAGAAGCATTCTGAGAAACTTCTTTGTGTTGAGTGCATTCAACTCACAGACTTGAACTTACCTACAGAAAGAGCAGTTTTGAAACACTCTTTTGGTAAAATCTGCAAGTGGTTATTTGGAGCACTTCGAGGCCTGTGCTGGGATATGGAATATCTTCACCTAAAAACTACAGAGAAGCATTCTTAGAAAGTTCTTCATGATGCATTCATTTAACTCACAGAGTGGAACCTTCCTTTTGATAGAACAGATTTGAAACACTCTTTTTGTAGAATCTGCAAGAAGATATTTGGAGTGTTTTGAGGCCTATGCTGGAAATGGAAATATCGTCACATAAAAACTAGACAGAAGCATTCTCAGAAACTTCTGTGTGATGAGTGCATTCAACTCACAGACTTGAACGTTCCTCTCAAAAGAGCAGTTTTGAAACACTCCTTTTGTAGAATCTGCAAGTGTTTATTTGGAGCTCTTTGAGGCCTATGTTGGAAAAAGAAATATCTTCACATAAAAACTGGACAGAAGCATTCTCAGAAACTTCTTTGTGATGAGTGCATTCTACTCACAGTGTTGAAGCTTGCTTTTGATAGAGCAGTTTTGAAACACTCTTTTGGTAGAATCTGCAAGTGGATATTTGGAGCGCTTTGAGGCCTATGCTGGAAAAGGAAATGTCTTCACATAAAAACTAGACAGAAGCATTCCAGGAAACTTCTGTATGATAAGTGCATTCAACTCACAGACTTGAACGTTCCTTTTGATAGAACTCTTTTGAAACACTCCTTTTGTAGAATTTGCAAGTGTTTATTTGGAGCGCTTTGAGGCCTCAGCTGGAAAAGGAAATATCTTCACGTAAGAACTAGACAGAAGCATTCTCAGAAACTTCTTTCCGATGAGTGCATTCAACACACAGACTTGAACCTTGCTTTTGAAAGAGCAGCTTTGAAACACTCTTTTCGTAGAATCTGCAAGTGGATATTTGGAGCGCTTTGAGGCCTATGCTGGGAAATGAAATCTCTTCACCTAAAAACTAGACAGAAGCATTCTGAGAAACTTCTGTGTGATGAGTGCATTCAACTCACAGACTTGAACGTTCCGTTTGATAGAACAGTTTTGAAACACTCCTTTTGTAGAATCTGCAAGTGTTTATTCGGAGCACCTTGAGGCCTATGTTGGAAAAGGAAATATCTTCACATAAAAACTAGAGAGAAGGATTCTCAGAAACTTCTTTGTGATGAGTTCACTCAACTCACAGTGTTGAACCTACCAATTGATAGAGAAGTTTGGAAACACTCTTTTTGTAGAATCTGCAAGGGGATATTTGGAGCCGTTTGAGGCCTATGCTGGAAAAGGAAATATCTTCACATAAAAACTGAACAGAAGCATTCTCAGAAACTTCTTTGTGTTGAGTGCATTCAACTCACAGACTTGAACTTACCTATAGAAAGAGCAGTTTTGAAACACTCCTTTTGTAGAATCTGCAAGTGTTTATTTGGAGCACTTTGAGGCCTATGTTGGAAAAGGAAAGATCTTCATATAGAAACTAGACGGAAGCATTCTCAGAAACTTCTTTGTGATGAGTGCATTCAACTCACAGAATTGAAACTTCCTTTCGAAAGAGCAGTTTGGAAACACTCTTCTTATAGAATCTGCAAGTTGATATTTGGAGCGCTTTGTGGCCTATGCTGGGAAATGAAATCTCTTCACCTAAAAACTAGAAGGAAGCATTCTGAGAATCTTCTTTGTGATGAGTGCATTCAACTCACAGACTTCAACGTTCCTTTTGATAGAACAGTTTTGAAACACTCCTTTTGTAGAATCTGCAAGTGTTCATTCGGAACACCTTGAGGCCTATGTTGGAAAAGGAAATATCTTCACATAAAAACTAGAGAGAAGGATTCTCAGAAACTTCTTTGTGATGAGTTCATTCAACTCACAGAGTTGAACCTACCAATTGATAGAGAAGTTTGGAAACACTCCTTTTGTAGAATCTGCAAGTGTTTATTCGGAGCACCTTGAGGCCTATGCTGGAAAAGGAAATATCTTCACATAAAAACTGAACAGAAGCATTCTGAGAAACTTCTTTGTGTTGAGTGCATTCAACTCACAGACTTGAATTTACCTACAGAAAGAGCAGTTTTGAAACACTCTTTTGGTAAAATCTGCAAGTGGTTATTTGGAGCACTTCGAGGCCTGTGCTGGGATATGGAATATCTTCACCTAAAAACTACAGAGAAGCATTCTTAGAAAGTTCTTCATGATGCATTCATTTAACTCACAGAGTGGAACCTTCCTTTTGATAGAACAGATTTGAAACACTCTTTTTGTAGAATCTGCAAGAAGATATTTGGAGTGTTTTGAGGCCTATGCTGGAAATGGAAATATCTTCACATAAAAACTAGACAGAAGCATTCTCAGAAACTTCTGTGTGATGAGTGCATTCAACTCACAGACTTGAACGTTCCTCTCAAAAGAGCAGTTTTGAAACACTCCTTTTGTAGAATCTGCAAGTGTTTATTTGGAGCTCTTTGAGGCCTATGTTGGAAAAAGAAATATCTTCACATAAAAACTGGACAGAAGCATTCTCAGAAACTTCTTTGTGATGAGTGCATTCTACTCACAGTGTTGAAGCTTGCTTTTGATAGAGCAGTTTTGAAACACTCTTTTGGTAGAATCTGCAAGTGGATATTTGGAGCGCTTTGAGGCCTATGCTGGAAAAGGAAATGTCTTCACAGAAAAACTAGACAGAAGCATTCCAGGAAACTTCTGTATGATAAGTGCATTCAACTCACAGACTTGAACGTTCCTTTTGATAGAACTCTTTTGAAACACTCCTTTTGTAGAATTTGCAAGTGTTTATTTGGAGCGCTTTGAGGCCTCAGCTGGAAAAGGAAATATCTTCACGTAAGAACTAGACAGAAGCATTCTCAGAAACTTCTTTCCGATGAGTGCATTCAACACACAGACTTGAACCTTGCTTTTGAAAGAGCAGCTTTGAAACACTCTTTTCGTAGAATCTGCAAGTGGATATTTGGAGCGCTTTGAGGCCTATGCTGGGAAATGAAATCTCTTCACCTAAAAACTAGACAGAAGCATTCTGAGAAACTTCTGTGTGATGAGTGCATTCAACTCACAGACTTGAACGTTCCCTTTGATAGAACAGTTTTGAAACACTCCTTTTGTAGAATCTGCAAGTGTTTATTCGGAGCACCTTGAGGCCTATGTTGGAAAAGGAAATATCTTCACATAAAAACTAGAGAGAAGGATTCTCAGAAACTTCTTTGTGATGAGTTCATTCAACTCACAGTGTTGAACCTACCAATTGATAGAGAAGTTTGGAAACACTCTTTTTGTAGAATCTGCAAGGGGATATTTGGAGCCGTTTGAGGCCTATGCTGGAAAAGGAAATATCTTCACATAAAAACTGAACAGAAGCATTCTCAGAAACTTCTTTGTGTTGAGTGCATTCAACTCGCAGACTTGAACTTACCTATAGAAAGAGCAGTTTTGAAACACTCCTTTTGTAGAATCTGCAAGTGTTTATTTGGAGCACTTTGAGGCCTATGTTGGAAAAGGAATGATCTTCATATAGAAACTAGACGGAAGCATTCTCAGAAACTTCTTTGTGATGAGTGCATTCAACTCACAGAATTGAAGCTTCCTTTTGAAAGAGCAGTTTGGAAACACTCTTCTTATAGAATCTGCAAGTGGATATTTGGAGCGCTTTGTTGCCTATGCTGGGAAATGAAATCCCTTCACCTAAAAACTAGACGGAAGCATTCTGAGAACCTTCTTTGTGATGAGTGCATTCAACTCACAGACTTAAACGTTCCTTTTGATAGAACAGTTTTGAAACACTCCTTTTGTAGAATCTGCAAGTGTTTATTCGGAGCACCTTGTGGCCTATGTTGGAAAAGGAAATATCTTCACATAAAAACTAGAGAGTAGGATTCTCAGAAACTTCTTTGTGATGAGTTCATTCAACTCACAGAGTTGAACCTACCAATTGATAGAGAAGTTTGGAAACACTCTTTTTGTAGAATCTGCAAGTGGATATTTGGAGCCGTTTGAGGCCTATGCTGGAGAAGGAAATATCTTCACATAAAAACTGAACAGAAGCATTCTGAGAAACTTCTTTGTGTTGAGTGCATTCAACTCACAGACTTGAACTTACCTATAGAAAGAGCAGTTTTGAAACACTCTTTTGGGAAAATCTGCAAGTGGTTATTTGGAGCACTTCGAGGCCTGTGCTGGGATATGGAATACCTTCACCTAAAAACTACAGAGAAGCATTCTCAGAAAGTTCTTCAGGATGCATTCATTCAACTCACAGAGTTGAACCTTCCTTTTGATAGAAGAGTTTTGAAACACTCTTTTTGTAGAATCTGCAAGAGGATATTTGGAGCGTTTTGAGGCCTATGCTGGAAAAGGAAATATCTTCACATAAAAACTAGACAGAAGCATTCTCATAAACTTCTGTGTGATGAGTGCATTCAACTCACAGACTTGAACGTTCCTCTCGAAAGAGCAGTTTTGAAACACTCCTTTTGTAGAATCTGCAAGTGTTTATTTGGAGCGCTTTGAGGCCTATGTTGGAAAAGGAAATATCTTCACATAAAAACTAGACAGAAGCATTCTCAGAAACTTCTTTCAATGAGTGCACTCTACTCACAGTGTTGAAGCTTGCTTTTGATAGAGCAGTTTTGAAACACTCTTTTGGTAGAATCTGCAAGTGGATATTTGGAGCGCTTTGAGGCCTATGCTGGAAAAGGAAATGTCTTCACAGAAAAACTAGACAGAAGCATTCCAGGAAACTTCTGTATGATAAGTGCATTCAACTCACAGACTTGAACGTTCCTTTTGATAGAACTCTTTTGAAACACTCCTTTTGTAGAATTTGCAAGTGTTTATTGGGAGCGCTTTGAGGCCTCAGCTGGAAAAGGAAATATCTTCACGTAAGAACTAGACAGAAGCATTCTCAGAAACTTCTTTCTGATGAGTGCATTCAACACACAGACTTGAACCTTGCTTTTGAAAGAGCAGCTTTGAAACACTCTTTTCGTAGAATCTGCAAGTGGATATTTGGAGCGCTTTGAGGCCTATGCTGGGAAACGAAATCTCTTCACCTAAAAACTAGACAGAAGCATTCTGAGAAACTTCTGCGTGATGAGTGCATTCAACTCACAGACTTGAACGTTCCCTTTGATAGAACAGTTTTGAAACACTCCTTTTGTAGAATCTGCAAGTGTTTATTCAGAGCACCTTGAGGCCTCTGCTGGAAAAGGAAATATCTTCACATAAAAACTGAACAGAAGCATTCTCAGAAACTTCTTTGTGTTGATTGCATTCAACTCACAGACTTGAACTTACCTACAGAAAGAGCAGTTTTGAAACACTCTTTTGGTAAAATCTGCAAGTGGTTATTTGGAGCACTTCGAGGCCTGTGCTGGGATATGGAATATCCTCACCTAAAAACTACAGAGAAGCATTCTCAGAAAGTTCTTCAGGATGCATTCATTCAACTCACAGAGTTGAACCTTCCTTTTGATAGAAGAGTTTTGAAACACTCTTTTTGTAGAATCTGCAAGAGGATATTTGGAGCGTTTTGAGGCCTATGCTGGAAAAGGAAATATCTTCACATAAAAACTAGACAGAAGCATTCTCAGAAACTTCTGTGTGATGAGTGCATTCAACTCACAGACTTGAACGTTCCTCTTGAAAGAGCAGTTTTGAAACACTCCTTTTGTAGAATCTGCAAGTGTTTATTTGGAGCGCTTTGAGGCCTATGTTGGAAAAGGAAATATCTTCACATAAAAACTAGACAGAAGCATTCTCAGAAACTTCTTTGTGATGAGTGCACTCTACTCACAGTGTTGCAGCTTGCTTTTGATAGAGCAGTTTTGAAACACTCTTTTGGTAGAATCTGCAAGTGGATACTTGGAGCGCTTTGAGGCCTATGCTGGAAAAGGAAATGTCTTCACATAAAAACTAGACAGAAGCATTCCAGGAAACTTCTGTATGATAAGTGCATTCAACTCACAGACTTGAACGTTCCTTTTGATAGAACTCTTTTGAAACACTCCTTTTGTAGAATTTGCAAGTGTTTATTGGGAGCGCTTTGAGGCCTCAGCTGGAAAAGGAAATATCTTCACGTAAGAACTAGACAGAAGCATTCTCAGAAACTTCTTTCCGATGAGTGCATTCAACACACAGACTTGAACCTTGCTTTTGAAAGAGCAGCTTTGAAACACTCTTTTCGTAGAATCTGCAAGTGGATATTTGGAGCGCTTTGAGGCCTATGCTGGGAAATGAAATCTCTTCACCTAAAAACTAGACAGAAGCATTCTGAGAAACTTCTGTGTGATGAGTGCATTCAACTCACAGACTTGAACGTTCCCTTTGATAGAACAGTTTTGAAACACTCCTTTTGTAGAATCTGCAAGTGTTTATTCGGAGCACCTTGAGGCCTATGCTGGAAAAGGAAATATCTTCACATAAAAACTGAACAGAAGCATTCTGAGAAACTTCTTTGTGTTGAGTGCATTCAACTCACAGACTTGAACTTACCTACAGAAAGAGCAGTTTTGAAACACTCTTTTGGTAAAATCTGCAAGTTGTTATTTGGAGCACTTCGAGGCCTGTGCTGGGATATGGAATATCTTCACCTAAAAACTACAGAGAAGCATTCTTAGAAAGTTCTTCATGATGCATTCATTTAACTCACAGAGTGGAACCTTCCTATTGATAGAACAGATTTGAAACACTCTTTTTGTAGAATCTGCAAGAAGATATTTGGAGTGTTTTGAGGCATATGCTGGAAATGGAAATATCGTCACATAAAAACTAGACAGAAGCATTCTCAGAAACTTCTGTGTGATGAGTGCATTCAACTCACAGACTTGAACGTTCCTCTCGAAAGAGCAGTTTGGAACACTCCTTTTGTAGAATCTGCAAGTGTTTATTTGGAGCTCTTTGAGGCCTATGTTGGAAAAAGAAATATCTTCACATAAAAACTGGACAGAAGCATTCTCAGAAACTTCTTTGTGATGAGTGCATTCTACTCACAGTGTTGAAGCTTGCTTTTGATAGAGCAGTTTTGAAACACTCTTTTGGTAGAATCTGCAAGTGGATATTTGGAGCGCTTTGAGGCCTATGCTGGAAAAGGAAATGTCTTCACAGAAAAACTAGACAGAAGCATTCCAGGAAACTTCTGTATGATAAGTGCATTCAACTCACAGACTTGAACGTTCCTTTTGAGAGAACTCTTTTGAAACACTCCTTTTGTAGAATTTGCAAGTGTTTATTTGGAGCGCTTTGTGGCCTCAGCTGGAAAAGGAAATATCTTCACGTAAGAACTAGACAGAAGCATTCTCAGAAACTTCTTTCCGATGAGTGCATTCAACACACAGACTTGAACCTTGCTTTTGAAAGAGCAGCTTTGAAACACTCTTTTCGTAGAATCTGCAAGTGGATATTTGGAGCGCTTTGAGACCTATGCTGGGAAATGAAATCTCCTCACCTAAAAACTAGACAGAAGCATTCTGAGAAACTTCTGTGTGATGAGTGCATTCAACTCACAGACTTGAACGTTCCCTTTGATAGAACAGTTTTGAAACACTCCTTTTGTAGAATCTGCAAGTGTTTATTCGGAGCACCTTGAGGCCTATGTTGGAAAAGGAAATATCTTCACATAAAAACTAGAGAGAAGGATTCTCAGAAACTTCTTTGCGATGAGTTCATTCAACTCACAGTGTTGAACCTACCAATTGATAGAGAAGTTTGGAAACACTCTTTTTGTAGAATCTGCAAGGGGATATTTGGAGCCGTTTGAGGCCTATGCTGGAAAAGGAAATATCTTCACATAAAAACTGAAAAGAAGCATTCTCAGAAACTTCTTTGTGTTGAGTGCATTCAACTCGCAGACTTGAACTTACCTATAGAAAGAGCAGTTTTGAAACACTCCTTTTGTAGAATCTGCAAGTGTTTATTTGGAGCACTTTGAGGCCTATGTTGGAAAAGGAAAGATCTTCATATAGAAACTAGACGGAAGCATTCTCAGAAACTTCTTTGTGATGAGTGCATTCAACTCACAGAATTGAAGCTTCCTTTCGAAAGAGCAGTTTGGAAACACTCTTCTTATAGAATCTGCAAGTGGATATTTGGAGCGCTTTGTGGCCTATGCTGGGAAATGAAATCTCTTCACCTAAAAACTAGACGGAAGCATTCTGAGAATCTTCTTTGTGATGAGTGCATTCAACTCACAGACTTCAACGTTCCTTTTGATAGAACAGTTTTGAAACACTCCTTTTGTAGAATCTGCAAGTGTTTATTCGGAGCACCTTGAGGCCTATGTTGGAAAAGGAAATATCTTCACATAAAAACTAGAGAGAAGGATTCTCAGAAACTTCTTTGTGATGAGTTCATTCAACTCACAGAGTTGAACCTACCAATTGATAGAGAAGTTTGGAAACACTCTTTTTGTAGAATCTGCAAGGGGATATTTGGAGCCGTTTGAGGCCTATGCTGGAAAAGGAAATATCTTCACATAAAAACTGAACAGAAGCATTCTCAGAAACTTCTTTGTGTTGAGTGCATTCAACTCACAGACTTGAACTTACCTATAGAAAGAGCAGTTTTGAAACACTCTTTTGGTAAAATCTGCAAGTGGTTATTTGGAGCACTTCGAGGCCTGTGCTGGGATATGGAATATCCTCACCTAAAAACTACAGAGAAGCATTCTCTGAAAGTTCTTCAGGATGCATTCATTCAACTCACAGAGTTGAACCTTCCTTTTGATAGAAGAGTTTTGAAACACTCTTTTTGTAGAATCTGCAAGAGGATATTTGGAGCGTTTTGAGGCCTATGCTGGAAAAGGAAATATCTTCACATAAAAACTAGACAGAAGCATTCTCAGAAACTTCTGTGTGATGAGTGCATTCAACTCACAGACTTGAACGTTCCTCTTGAAAGAGCAGTTTTGAAACACTCCTTTTGTAGAATCTGCAAGTGTTTATTTGGAGCGCTTTGAGGCCTATGTTGGAAAAGGAAATATCTTCACATAAAAACTAGACAGAAGCATTCTCAGAAACTTCTTTGTGATGAGTGCACTCTACTCACAGTGTTGCAGCTTGCTTTTGATAGAGCAGTTTTGAAACACTCTTTTGGTAGAATCTGCAAGTGGATACTTGGAGCGCTTTGAGGCCTATGCTGGAAAAGGAAATGTCTTCACATAAAAACTAGACAGAAGCATTCCAGGAAACTTCTGTATGATAAGTGCATTCAACTCACAGACTTGAACGTTCCTTTTGATAGAACTCTTTTGAAACACTCCTTTTGTAGAATTTGCAAGTGTTTATTGGGAGCGCTTTGAGGCCTCAGCCTGAAAAGGAAATATCTTCACGTAAGAACTAGACAGAAGCATTCTCAGAAACTTCTTTCCGATGAGTGCATTCAACACACAGACTTGAACCTTGCTTTTGAAAGAGCAGCTTTGAAACACTCTTTTCGTAGAATCTGCAAGTGGATATTTGGAGCGCTTTGAGGCCTATGCTGGGAAATGAAATCTCTTCACCTAAAAACTAGACAGAAGCATTCTGAGAAACTTCTGTGTGATGAGTGCATTCAACTCACAGACTTGAACGTTCCCTTTGATAGAACAGTTTTGAAACACTCCTTTTGTAGAATCTGCAAGTGTTTATTCGGAGCACCTTGAGGCCTATGCTGGAAAAGGAAATATCTTCACATAAAAACTGAACAGAAGCATTCTGAGAAACTTCTTTGTGTTGAGTGCATTCAACTCACAGACTTGAACTTACCTACAGAAAGAGCAGTTTTGAAACACTCTTTTGGTAAAATCTGCAAGTGGTTATTTGGAGCACTTCGAGGCCTGTGCTGGGATATGGAATATCTTCACCTAAAAACTACAGAGAAGCATTCTTAGAAAGTTCTTCATGATGCATTCATTTAACTCACAGAGTGGAACCTTCCTTTTGATAGAACAGATTTGAAACACTCTTTTTGTAGAATCTGCAAGAGGATATTTGGAGTGTTTTGAGGCCTATGCTGGAAATGGAAATATCGTCACATAAAAACTAGACAGAAGCATTCTCAGAAACTTCTGTGTGATGAGTGCATTCAACTCACAGACTTGAACGTTCCTCTCAAAAGAGCAGTTTTGAAACACTCCTTTTGTAGAATCTGCAAGTGTTTATTTGGATCTCTTTGAGGCCTATGTTGGAAAAAGAAATATCTTCACATAAAAACTGGACAGAAGCATTCTCAGAAACTTCTTTGTGATGAGTGCATTCTACTCACAGTGTTGAAGCTTGCTTTTGATAGAGCAGTTTTGAAACACTCTTTTGGTAGAATCTGCAAGTGGATATTTGGAGCGCTTTGAGGCCTATGCTGGAAAAGGAAATGTCTTCACATAAAAACTAGACAGAAGCATTCCAGGAAACTTCTGTATGATAAGTGCATTCAACTCACAGACTTGAACGTTCCTTTTGATAGAACTCTTTTGAAACACTCCTTTTGTAGAATTTGCAAGTGTTTATTTGGAGCGCTTTGAGGCCTCAGCTGGAAAAGGAAATATCTTCACGTAAGAAGTAGACAGAAGCATTCTCAGAAACTTCTTTCCGATGAGTGCATTCAACACACAGACTTGAAACTTGCTTTTGAAAGAGCAGCTTTGAAACACTCTTTTCGTAGAATCTGCAAGTGGATATTTGGAGCGCTTTGAGGCCTATGCTGGGAAATGAAATCTCTTCACCTAAAAACTAGACAGAAGCATTCTGAGAAACTTCTGAGTGATGAGTGCATTCAACTCACAGACTTGAACGTTCCCTTTGATAGAACAGTTTTGAAACACTCCTTTTGTAGAATCTGCAAGTGTTTATTCGGAGCACCTTGAGGCCTATGTTGGAAAAGGAAATATCTTCACATAAAAACTAGAGAGAAGGATTCTCAGAAACTTCTTTGTGATGAGTTCATTCAACTCACAGTGTTGAACCTACCAATTGATAGAGTAGTTTGGAAACACTCTTTTTGTAGAATCTGCAAGGGGATATTTGGAGCCGTTTGAGGCCTATGCTGGAAAAGGAAATATCTTCACATAAAAACTGAACAGAAGCATTCTCAGAAACTACTTTGTGTTGAGTGCATTCAACTCGCAGACATGAACTTACCTATAGAAAGAGCAGTTTTGAAACACTCCTTTTGTAGAATCTGCAAGTGTTTATTTGGAGCACTTTGAGGCCTATGTTGGAAAAGGAAAGATCTTCATATAGAAACTAGACGGAAGCATTCTCAGAAACTTCTTTGTGATGAGTGCATTCAACTCACAGAATTGAAGCTTCCTTTCGAAAGAGCAGTTTGGAAACACTCTTCTTATAGAATCTGCAAGTGGATATTTGGAGCGCTTTGTGGCCTATGCTGGGAAATGAAATCCCTTCACCTAAAAACTAGACGGAAGCATTCTGAGAATCTTCTTTGGATGAGTGCATTCAACTCACAGACTTGAACGTTCCTCTTGAAAGAGCAGTTTTGAAACACTCCTTTTGTAGAATCTGCAAGTGTTTATTTGGAGCGCTTTGAGGCCTATGTTGGAAAAGGAAATATCTTCACATAAAAACTAGACAGAAGCATTCTCAGAAACTTCTTTGTGATGAGTGCACTCTACTCACAGTGTTGCAGCTTGCTTTTGATAGAGCAGTTTTGAAACACTCTTTTGGTAGAATCTGCAAGTGGATACTTGGAGCGCTTTGAGGCCTATGCTGGAAAAGGAAATGTCTTCACAGAAAAACTAGACAGAAGCATTCCAGGAAACTTCTGTATGATAAGTGCATTCAACTCACAGACTTGAACGTTCCTTTTGATAGAACTCTTTTGAAACACTCCTTTTGTAGAATTTGCAAGTGTTTATTGGGAGCGCTTTGAGGCCTCAGCTGGAAAAGGAAATATCTTCACGTAAGAACTAGACAGAAGCATTCTCCGAAACTTCTTTCCGATGAGTGCATTCAACACACAGACTTGAACCTTGCTTTTGAAAGAGCAGCTTTGAAACACTCTTTTCGTAGAATCTGCAAGTGGATATTTGGAGCGCTTTGAGGCCTATGCTGGGAAATGAAATCTCTTCACCTAAAAACTAGACAGAAGCATTCTGAGAAACTTCTGTGTGATGAGTGCATTCAACTCACAGACTTGAACGTTCCCTTTGATAGAACAGTTTTGAAACACTCCTTTTGTAGAATCTGCAAGTGTTTATTCGGAGCACCTTGAGGCCTATGCTGGAAAAGGAAATATCTTCACATAAAAACTGAACAGAAGCATTCTGAGAAACTTCTTTGTGTTGAGTGCATTCAACTCACAGACTTGAACTTACCTACAGAAAGAGCAGTTTTGAAACACTCTTTTGGTAAAATCTGCAAGTGGTTATTTGGAGCACTTCGAGGCCTGTGCTGGGATATGGAATATCTTCACCTAAAAACTACAGAGAAGCATTCTTAGAAAGTTCTTCATGATGCATTCATTTAACTCACAGAGTGGAACCTTCCTTTTGATAGAACAGATTTGAAACACTCTTTTTGTAGAATCTGCAAGAGGATATTTGGAGTGTTTTGAGGCCTATGCTGGAAATGGAAATATCGTCACATAAAAACTAGACAGAAGCATTCTCAGAAACTTCTGTGTGATGAGTGCATTCAACTCACAGACTTGAACGTTCCTCTCAAAAGAGCAGTTTTGAAACACTCCTTTTGTAGAATCTGCAAGTGTTTATTTGGATCTCTTTGAGGCCTATGTTGGAAAAAGAAATATCTTCACATAAAAACTGGACAGAAGCATTCTCAGAAACTTCTTTGTGATGAGTGCATTCTACTCACAGTGTTGAAGCTTGCTTTTGATAGAGCAGTTTTGAAACACTCTTTTGGTAGAATCTGCAAGTGGATATTTGGAGCGCTTTGAGGCCTATGCTGGAAAAGGAAATGTCTTCACATAAAAACTAGACAGAAGCATTCCAGGAAACTTCTGTATGATAAGTGCATTCAACTCACAGACTTGAACGTTCCTTTTGATAGAACTCTTTTGAAACACTCCTTTTGTAGAATTTGCAAGTGTTTATTTGGAGCGCTTTGAGGCCTCAGCTGGAAAAGGAAATATCTTCACGTAAGAAGTAGACAGAAGCATTCTCAGAAACTTCTTTCCGATGAGTGCATTCAACACACAGACTTGAAACTTGCTTTTGAAAGAGCAGCTTTGAAACACTCTTTTCGTAGAATCTGCAAGTGGATATTTGGAGCGCTTTGAGGCCTATGCTGGGAAATGAAATCTCTTCACCTAAAAACTAGACAGAAGCATTCTGAGAAACTTCTGAGTGATGAGTGCATTCAACTCACAGACTTGAACGTTCCCTTTGATAGAACAGTTTTGAAACACTCCTTTTGTAGAATCTGCAAGTGTTTATTCGGAGCACCTTGAGGCCTATGTTGGAAAAGGAAATATCTTCACATAAAAACTAGAGAGAAGGATTCTCAGAAACTTCTTTGTGATGAGTTCATTCAACTCACAGTGTTGAACCTACCAATTGATAGAGTAGTTTGGAAACACTCTTTTTGTAGAATCTGCAAGGGGATATTTGGAGCCGTTTGAGGCCTATGCTGGAAAAGGAAATATCTTCACATAAAAACTGAACAGAAGCATTCTCAGAAACTTCTTTGTGTTGAGTGCATTCAACTCGCAGACATGAACTTACCTATAGAAAGAGCAGTTTTGAAACACTCCTTTTGTAGAATCTGCAAGTGTTTATTTGGAGCACTTTGAGGCCTATGTTGGAAAAGGAAAGATCTTCATATAGAAACTAGACGGAAGCATTCTCAGAAACTTCTTTGTGATGAGTGCATTCAACTCACAGAATTGAAGCTTCCTTTCGAAAGAGCAGTTTGGAAACACTCTTCTTATAGAATCTGCAAGTGGATATTTGGAGCGCTTTGTGGCCTATGCTGGGAAATGAAATCCCTTCACCTAAAAACTAGACGGAAGCATTCTGAGAATCTTCTTTGTGATGAGTGCATTCAACTCACAGACTTGAACGTTCCTCTTGAAAGAGCAGTTTTGAAACACTCCTTTTGTAGAATCTGCAAGTGTTTATTTGGAGCGCTTTGAGGCCTATGTTGGAAAAGGAAATATCTTCACATAAAAACTAGACAGAAGCATTCTCAGAAACTTCTTTGTGATGAGTGCACTCTACTCACAGTGTTGCAGCTTGCTTTTGATAGAGCAGTTTTGAAACACTCTTTTGGTAGAATCTGCAAGTGGATACTTGGAGCGCTTTGAGGCCTATGCTGGAAAAGGAAATGTCTTCACATAAAAACTAGACAGAAGCATTCCAGGAAACTTCTGTATGATAAGTGCATTCAACTCACAGACTTGAACGTTCCTTTTGATAGAACTCTTTTGAAACACTCCATTTGTAGAATTTGCAAGTGTTTATTGGGAGCGCTTTGAGGCCTCAGCTGGAAAAGGAAATATCTTCACGTAAGAACTAGACAGAAGCATTCTCAGAAACTTCTTTCCGATGAGTGCATTCAACACACAGACTTGAACCTTGCTTTTGAAAGAGCAGCTTTGAAACACTCTTTTCGTAGAATCTGCAAGTGGATATTTGGAGCGCTTTGAGGCCTATGCTGGGAAATGAAATCTCTTCACCTAAAAACTAGACAGAAGCATTCTGAGAAACTTCTGTGTGATGAGTGCATTCAACTCACAGACTTGAACGTTCCCTTTGATAGAACAGTTTTGAAACACTCCTTTTGTAGAATCTGCAAGTGTTTATTCGGAGCACCTTGAGGCCTATGCTGGAAAAGGAAATATCTTCACATAAAAACTGAACAGAAGCATTCTGAGAAACTTCTTTGTGTTGAGTGCATTCAACTCACAGACTTGAACTTACCTACAGAAAGAGCAGTTTTGAAACACTCTTTTGGTAAAATCTGCAAGTGGTTATTTGGAGCACTTCGAGGCCTGTGCTGGGATATGGAATATCTTCACCTAAAAACTACAGAGAAGCATTCTTAGAAAGTTTTTCATGATGCGTTCATTTAACTCACAGAGTGGAACCTTCCTTTTGATAGAACAGATTTGAAACACTCTTTTTGTAGAATCTGCAAGAGGATATTTGGAGTGTTTTGAGGCCTATGCTGGAAATGGAAATATCGTCACATAAAAACTAGACAGAAGCATTCTCAGAAACTTCTGTGTGATGAGTGCATTCAACTCACAGACTTGAACGTTCCTCTCAAAAGAGCAGTTTTGAAACACTCCTTTTGTAGAATCTGCAAGTGTTTATTTGGATCTCTTTGAGGCCTATGTTGGAAAAAGAAATATCTTCACATAAAAACTGGACAGAAGCATTCTCAGAAACTTCTTTGTGATGAGTGCATTCTACTCACAGTGTTGAAGCTTGCTTTTGATAGAGCAGTTTTGAAACACTCTTTTGGTAGAATCTGCAAGTGGATATTTGGAGCGCTTTGAGGCCTATGCTGGAAAAGGAAATGTCTTCACATAAAAACTAGACAGAAGCATTCCAGGAAACTTCTGTATGATAAGTGCATTCAACTCACAGACTTGAACGTTCCTTTTGATAGAACTCTTTTGAAACACTCCTTTTGTAGAATTTGCAAGTGTTTATTTGGAGCGCTTTGAGGCCTCAGCTGGAAAAGGAAATATCTTCACGTAAGAAGTAGACAGAAGCATTCTCAGAAACTTCTTTCCGATGAGTGCATTCAACACACAGACTTGAAACTTGCTTTTGAAAGAGCAGCTTTGAAACACTCTTTTCGTAGAATCTGCAAGTGGATATTTGGAGCGCTTTGAGGCCTATGCTGGGAAATGAAATCTCTTCACCTAAAAACTAGACAGAAGCATTCTGAGAAACTTCTGAGTGATGAGTGCATTCAACTCACAGACTTGAACGTTCCCTTTGATAGAACAGTTTTGAAACACTCCTTTTGTAGAATCTGCAAGTGTTTATTCGGAGCACCTTGAGGCCTATGTTGGAAAAGGAAATATCTTCACATAAAAACTAGAGAGAAGGATTCTCAGAAACTTCTTTGTGATGAGTTCATTCAACTCACAGTGTTGAACCTACCAATTGATAGAGTAGTTTGGAAACACTCTTTTTGTAGAATCTGCAAGGGGATATTTGGAGCCGTTTGAGGCCTATGCTGGAAAAGGAAATATCTTCACATAAAAACTGAACAGAAGCATTCTCAGAAACTTCTTTGTGTTGAGTGCATTCAACTCGCAGACATGAACTTACCTATAGAAAGAGCAGTTTTGAAACACTCCTTTTGTAGAATCTGCAAGTGTTTATTTGGAGCACTTTGAGGCCTATGTTGGAAAAGGAAAGATCTTCATATAGAAACTAGACGGAAGCATTCTCAGAAACTTCTTTGTGATGAGTGCATTCAACTCACAGAATTGAAGCTTCCTTTCGAAAGAGCAGTTTGGAAACACTCTTCTTATAGAATCTGCAAGTGGATATTTGGAGCGCTTTGTGGCCTATGCTGGGAAATGAAATCCCTTCACCTAAAAACTAGACGGAAGCATTCTGAGAATCTTCTTTGTGATGAGTGCATTCAACTCACAGACTTCAACGTTCCTTTTGATAGAACAGTTTTGAAACACTCCTTTTGTAGAATCTGCAAGTGTTTATTCGGAGCACCTTGAGGCCTATGTTGGAAAAGGAAATATCTTCACATAAAAACTAGAGAGAAGGATTCTCAGAAACTTCTTTGTGATGAGTTCATTCAACTCACAGAGTTGAACCTACCAATTGATAGAGAAGTTTGGAAACACTCTTTTTGTGGAATCTGCAAGGGGATATTTGGAGCCGTTTGAGGCCTATGCTGGAAAAGGAAATATCTTCACATAAAAACTGAACAGAAGCATTCTCAGAAACTTCTTTGTGTTGAGTGCATTCAACTCACAGACTTGAACTTACCTACAGAAAGAGCAGTTTTGAAACACTCTTTTGGTAAAATCTGCAAGTGGTTATTTGGAGCACTTCGAGGCCTGTGCTGGGATATGGAATATCCTCACCTAAAAACTACAGAGAAGCATTCTCAGAAAGTTCTTCAGGATGCATTCATTCAACTCACAGAGTTGAACCTTCCTTTTGATAGAAGAGTTTTGAAACACTCTTTTTGTAGAATCTGCAAGAGGATATTTGGAGCGTTTGGAGGCCTATGCTGGAAAAGGAAATATCTTCACATAAAAACTAGACAGAAGCATTCTCAGAAACTTCTGTGTGATGAGTGCATTCAACTCACAGACTTGAACGTTCCTCTCGAAAGAGCAGTTTTGAAACACTCCTTTTGTAGAATCTGCAAGTGTTTATTTGGAGCTCTTTGAGGCCTATGTTGGAAAAGGAAATATCTTCACATAAAAACTAGACAGAAGCATTCTCAGAAACTTCTTTGTGATGAGTGCACTCTACTCACAGTGTTGCAGCTTGCTTTTGATAGAGCAGTTTTGAAACACTCTTTTGGTAGAATCTGCAAGTGGATACTTGGAGCGCTTTGAGGCCTATGCTGGAAAAGGAAATGTCTTCACATAAAAACTAGACAGAAGCATTCCAGGAAACTTCTGTATGATAAGTGCATTCAACTCACAGACTTGAACGTTCCTTTTGATAGAACTCTTTTGAAACACTCCTTTTGTAGAATTTGCAAGTGTTTATTGGGAGCGCTTTGAGGCCTCAGCTGGAAAAGGAAATATCTTCACGTAAGAACTAGACAGAAGCATTCTCAGAAACTTCTTTCTGATGAGTGCATTCAACACACAGACTTGAACCTTGCTTTTGAAAGAGCAGCTTTGAAACACTCTTTTCGTAGAATCTGCAAGTGGATATTTGGAGCGCTTTGAGGCCTCTGCTGGGAAATGAAATCTCTTCACCTAAAAACTAGACAGATGCATTCTGAGAAAGTTCTGTGTGATGAGTGCATTCAACTCACAGACTTGAACGTTCCCTTTGATAGAACGGTTTTGAAACACTCCTTTTGTAGAATCTGCAAGTGTTTATTCGGAGCACCTTGAGGCCTATGCTGGAAAAGGAAATATCTTCACATAAAAACTGAACAGAAGCATTCTGAGAAACTTCTTTGTGTTGAGTGCATTCAACTCACAGACTTGAACTTACCTACAGAAAGAGCAGTTTTGAAACACTCTTTTGGTAAAATCTGCAAGTGGTTATTTGGAGCACTTCGAGGCCTGTGCTGGGATATGGAATATCTTCACCTAAAAACTACAGAGAAGCATTCTTAGAAAGTTCTTCATGATGCATTCATTTAACTCACAGAGTGGAACCTTCCTTTTGATAGAACAGATTTGAAACACTCTTTTTGTAGAATCTGCAAGAAGATATTTGGAGTGTTTTGAGGCCTATGCTGGAAATGGAAATATCGTCACATAAAAACTAGACAGAAGCATTCTCAGAAACTTCTGTGTGATGAGTGCATTCAACTCACAGACTTGAACGTTCCTCCCAAAAGAGCAGTTTTGAAACACTCCTTTTGTAGAATCTGCAAGTGTTTATTTGGAGCTCTTTGAGGCCTATGTTGGAAAAAGAAATATCTTCACATAAAAACTGGACAGAAGCATTCTCAGAAACTTCTTTGTGATGAGTGCATTCTACTCACAGTGTTGAAGCTTGCTTTTGATAGAGCAGTTTTGAAACACTCTTTTGGTAGAATCTGCAAGTGGATATTTGGAGCGCTTTGAGGCCTATGCTGGAAAAGGAAATGTCTTCACATAAAAACTAGACAGAAGCATTCCAGGAAACTTCTGTATGATAAGTGCATTCAACTCACAGACTTGAACGTTCCTTTTGATAGAACTCTTTTGAAACACTCCTTTTGTAGAATTTGCAAGTGTTTATTTGGAGCGCTTTGAGGCCTCAGCTGGAAAAGGAAATATCTTCACGTAAGAACTAGACAGAAGCATTCTCAGAAACTTCTTTCCGATGAGTGCATTCAACACACAGACTTGAACCTTGCTTTTGAAAGAGCAGCTTTGAAACACTCTTTTCGTAGAATCTGCAAGTGGATATTTGGAGCGCTTTGAGGCCTATGCTGGGAAATGAAATCTCTTCACCTAAAAACTAGACAGAAGCATTCTGAGAAACTTCTGTGTGATGAGTGCATTCAACTCACAGACTTGAACGTTCCGTTTGATAGAACAGTTTTGAAACACTCCTTTTGTAGAATCTGCAAGTGTTTATTCGGAGCACCTTGAGGCCTATGTTGGAAAAGGAAATATCTTCACATAAAAACTAGAGAGAAGGATTCTCAGAAACTTCTTTGTGATGAGTTCACTCAACTCACAGTGTTGAACCTACCAATTGATAGAGAAGTTTGGAAACACTCTTTTTGTAGAATCTGCAAGGGGATATTTGGAGCCGTTTGAGGCCTATGCTGGAAAAGGAAATATCTTCACATAAAAACTGAACAGAAGCATTCTCAGAAACTTCTTTGTGTTGAGTGCATTCAACTCACAGACTTGAACTTACCTATAGAAAGAGCAGTTTTGAAACACTCCTTTTGTAGAATCTGCAAGTGTTTATTTGGAGCACTTTGAGGCCTATGTTGGAAAAGGAAAGATCTTCATATAGAAACTAGACGGAAGCATTCTCAGAAACTTCTTTGTGATGAGTGCATTCAACTCACAGAATTGAAACTTCCTTTCGAAAGAGCAGTTTGGAAACACTCTTCTTATAGAATCTGCAAGTTGATATTTGGAGCGCTTTGTGGCCTATGCTGGGAAATGAAATCTCTTCACCTAAAAACTAGAAGGAAGCATTCTGAGAATCTTCTTTGTGATGAGTGCATTCAACTCACAGACTTCAACGTTCCTTTTGATAGAACAGTTTTGAAACACTCCTTTTGTAGAATCTGCAAGTGTTCATTCGGAACACCTTGAGGCCTATGTTGGAAAAGGAAATATCTTCACATAAAAACTAGAGAGAAGGATTCTCAGAAACTTCTTTGTGATGAGTTCATTCAACTCACAGAGTTGAACCTACCAATTGATAGAGAAGTTTGGAAACACTCCTTTTGTAGAATCTGCAAGTGTTTATTCGGAGCACCTTGAGGCCTATGCTGGAAAAGGAAATATCTTCACATAAAAACTGAACAGAAGCATTCTGAGAAACTTCTTTGTGTTGAGTGCATTCAACTCACAGACTTGAACTTACCTACAGAAAGAGCAGTTTTGAAACACTCTTTTGGTAAAATCTGCAAGTGGTTATTTGGAGCACTTCGAGGCCTGTGCTGGGATATGGAATATCTTCACCTAAAAACTACAGAGAAGCATTCTTAGAAAGTTCTTCATGATGCATTCATTTAACTCACAGAGTGGAACCTTCCTTTTGATAGAACAGATTTGAAACACTCTTTTTGTAGAATCTGCAAGAAGATATTTGGAGTGTTTTGAGGCCTATGCTGGAAATGGAAATATCTTCACATAAAAACTAGACAGAAGCATTCTCAGAAACTTCTGTGTGATGAGTGCATTCAACTCACAGACTTGAACGTTCCTCTCAAAAGAGCAGTTTTGAAACACTCCTTTTGTAGAATCTGCAAGTGTTTATTTGGAGCTCTTTGAGGCCTATGTTGGAAAAAGAAATATCTTCACATAAAAACTGGACAGAAGCATTCTCAGAAACTTCTTTGTGATGAGTGCATTCTACTCACAGTGTTGAAGCTTGCTTTTGATAGAGCAGTTTTGAAACACTCTTTTGGTAGAATCTGCAAGTGGATATTTGGAGCGCTTTGAGGCCTATGCTGGAAAAGGAAATGTCTTCACAGAAAAACTAGACAGAAGCATTCCAGGAAACTTCTGTATGATAAGTGCATTCAACTCACAGACTTGAACGTTCCTTTTGATAGAACTCTTTTGAAACACTCCTTTTGTAGAATTTGCAAGTGTTTATTTGGAGCGCTTTGAGGCCTCAGCTGGAAAAGGAAATATCTTCACGTAAGAACTAGACAGAAGCATTCTCAGAAACTTCTTTCCGATGAGTGCATTCAACACACAGACTTGAACCTTGCTTTTGAAAGAGCAGCTTTGAAACACTCTTTTCGTAGAATCTGCAAGTGGATATTTGGAGCGCTTTGAGGCCTATGCTGGGAAATGAAATCTCTTCACCTAAAAACTAGACAGAAGCATTCTGAGAAACTTCTGTGTGATGAGTGCATTCAACTCACAGACTTGAACGTTCCCTTTGATAGAACAGTTTTGAAACACTCCTTTTGTAGAATCTGCAAGTGTTTATTCGGAGCACCTTGAGGCCTATGTTGGAAAAGGAAATATCTTCACATAAAAACTAGAGAGAAGGATTCTCAGAAACTTCTTTGTGATGAGTTCATTCAACTCACAGTGTTGAACCTACCAATTGATAGAGAAGTTTGGAAACACTCTTTTTGTAGAATCTGCAAGGGGATATTTGGAGCCGTTTGAGGCCTATGCTGGAAAAGGAAATATCTTCACATAAAAACTGAACAGAAGCATTCTCAGAAACTTCTTTGTGTTGAGTGCATTCAACTCGCAGACTTGAACTTACCTATAGAAAGAGCAGTTTTGAAACACTCCTTTTGTAGAATCTGCAAGTGTTTATTTGGAGCACTTTGAGGCCTATGTTGGAAAAGGAATGATCTTCATATAGAAACTAGACGGAAGCATTCTCAGAAACTTCTTTGTGATGAGTGCATTCAACTCACAGAATTGAAGCTTCCTTTTGAAAGAGCAGTTTGGAAACACTCTTCTTATAGAATCTGCAAGTGGATATTTGGAGCGCTTTGTTGCCTATGCTGGGAAATGAAATCCCTTCACCTAAAAACTAGACGGAAGCATTCTGAGAACCTTCTTTGTGATGAGTGCATTCAACTCACAGACTTAAACGTTCCTTTTGATAGAACAGTTTTGAAACACTCCTTTTGTAGAATCTGCAAGTGTTTATTCGGAGCACCTTGTGGCCTATGTTGGAAAAGGAAATATCTTCACATAAAAACTAGAGAGTAGGATTCTCAGAAACTTCTTTGTGATGAGTTCATTCAACTCACAGAGTTGAACCTACCAATTGATAGAGAAGTTTGGAAACACTCTTTTTGTAGAATCTGCAAGTGGATATTTGGAGCCGTTTGAGGCCTATGCTGGAGAAGGAAATATCTTCACATAAAAACTGAACAGAAGCATTCTGAGAAACTTCTTTGTGTTGAGTGCATTCAACTCACAGACTTGAACTTACCTATAGAAAGAGCAGTTTTGAAACACTCTTTTGGGAAAATCTGCAAGTGGTTATTTGGAGCACTTCGAGGCCTGTGCTGGGATATGGAATACCTTCACCTAAAAACTACAGAGAAGCATTCTCAGAAAGTTCTTCAGGATGCATTCATTCAACTCACAGAGTTGAACCTTCCTTTTGATAGAAGAGTTTTGAAACACTCTTTTTGTAGAATCTGCAAGAGGATATTTGGAGCGTTTTGAGGCCTATGCTGGAAAAGGAAATATCTTCACATAAAAACTAGACAGAAGCATTCTCATAAACTTCTGTGTGATGAGTGCATTCAACTCACAGACTTGAACGTTCCTCTCGAAAGAGCAGTTTTGAAACACTCCTTTTGTAGAATCTGCAAGTGTTTATTTGGAGCGCTTTGAGGCCTATGTTGGAAAAGGAAATATCTTCACATAAAAACTAGACAGAAGCATTCTCAGAAACTTCTTTCAATGAGTGCACTCTACTCACAGTGTTGAAGCTTGCTTTTGATAGAGCAGTTTTGAAACACTCTTTTGGTAGAATCTGCAAGTGGATACTTGGAGCGCTTTGAGGCCTATGCTGGAAAAGGAAATGTCTTCACATAAAAACTAGACAGAAGCATTCCAGGAAACTTCTGTATGATAAGTGCATTCAACTCACAGACTTGAACGTTCCTTTTGATAGAACTCTTTTGAAACACTCCTTTTGTAGAATTTGCAAGTGTTTATTGGGAGCGCTTTGAGGCCTCAGCTGGAAAAGGAAATATCTTCACGTAAGAACTAGACAGAAGCATTCTCAGAAACTTCTTTCTGATGAGTGCATTCAACACACAGACTTGAACCTTGCTTTTGAAAGAGCAGCTTTGAAACACTCTTTTCGTAGAATCTGCAAGTGGATATTTGGAGCGCTTTGAGGCCTATGCTGGGAAACGAAATCTCTTCACCTAAAAACTAGACAGAAGCATTCTGAGAAACTTCTGCGTGATGAGTGCATTCAACTCACAGACTTGAACGTTCCCTTTGATAGAACAGTTTTGAAACACTCCTTTTGTAGAATCTGCAAGTGTTTATTCAGAGCACCTTGAGGCCTCTGCTGGAAAAGGAAATATCTTCACATAAAAACTGAACAGAAGCATTCTCAGAAACTTCTTTGTGTTGAGTGCATTCAACTCACAGACTTGAACTTACCTACAGAAAGAGCAGTTTTGAAACACTCTTTTGGTAAAATCTGCAAGTGGTTATTTGGAGCACTTCGAGGCCTGTGCTGGGATATGGAATATCCTCACCTAAAAACTACAGAGAAGCATTCTCAGAAAGTTCTTCAGGATGCATTCATTCAACTCACAGAGTTGAACCTTCCTTTTGATAGAAGAGTTTTGAAACACTCTTTTTGTAGAATCTGCAAGAGGATATTTGGAGCGTTTTGAGGCCTATGCTGGAAAAGGAAATATCTTCACATAAAAACTAGACAGAAGCATTCTCAGAAACTTCTGTGTGATGAGTGCATTCAACTCACAGACTTGAACGTTCCTCTTGAAAGAGCAGTTTTGAAACACTCCTTTTGTAGAATCTGCAAGTGTTTATTTGGAGCGCTTTGAGGCCTATGTTGGAAAAGGAAATATCTTCACATAAAAACTAGACAGAAGCATTCTCAGAAACTTCTTTGTGATGAGTGCACTCTACTCACAGTGTTGCAGCTTGCTTTTGATAGAGCAGTTTTGAAACACTCTTTTGGTAGAATCTGCAAGTGGATACTTGGAGCGCTTTGAGGCCTATGCTGGAAAAGGAAATGTCTTCACATAAAAACTAGACAGAAGCATTCCAGGAAACTTCTGTATGATAAGTGCATTCAACTCACAGACTTGAACGTTCCTTTTGATAGAACTCTTTTGAAACACTCCTTTTGTAGAATTTGCAAGTGTTTATTGGGAGCGCTTTGAGGCCTCAGCTGGAAAAGGAAATATCTTCACGTAAGAACTAGACAGAAGCATTCTCAGAAACTTCTTTCCGATGAGTGCATTCAACACACAGACTTGAACCTTGCTTTTGAAAGAGCAGCTTTGAAACACTCTTTTCGTAGAATCTGCAAGTGGATATTTGGAGCGCTTTGAGGCCTATGCTGGGAAATGAAATCTCTTCACCTAAAAACTAGACAGAAGCATTCTGAGAAACTTCTGTGTGATGAGTGCATTCAACTCACAGACTTGAACGTTCCCTTTGATAGAACAGTTTTGAAACACTCCTTTTGTAGAATCTGCAAGTGTTTATTCGGAGCACCTTGAGGCCTATGCTGGAAAAGGAAATATCTTCACATAAAAACTGAACAGAAGCATTCTGAGAAACTTCTTTGTGTTGAGTGCATTCAACTCACAGACTTGAACTTACCTACAGAAAGAGCAGTTTTGAAACACTCTTTTGGTAAAATCTGCAAGTGGTTATTTGGAGCACTTCGAGGCCTGTGCTGGGATATGGAATATCTTCACCTAAAAACTACAGAGAAGCATTCTTAGAAAGTTCTTCATGATGCATTCATTTAACTCACAGAGTGGAACCTTCCTATTGATAGAACAGATTTGAAACACTCTTTTTGTAGAATCTGCAAGAAGATATTTGGAGTGTTTTGAGGCATATGCTGGAAATGGAAATATCGTCACATAAAAACTAGACAGAAGCATTCTCAGAAACTTCTGTGTGATGAGTGCATTCAACTCACAGACTTGAACGTTCCTCTCGAAAGAGCAGTTTGGAACACTCCTTTTGTAGAATCTGCAAGTGTTTATTTGGAGCTCTTTGAGGCCTATGTTGGAAAAAGAAATATCTTCACATAAAAACTGGACAGAAGCATTCTCAGAAACTTCTTTGTGATGAGTGCATTCTACTCACAGTGTTGAAGCTTGCTTTTGATAGAGCAGTTTTGAAACACTCTTTTGGTAGAATCTGCAAGTGGATATTTGGAGCGCTTTGAGGCCTATGCTGGAAAAGGAAATGTCTTCACAGAAAAACTAGACAGAAGCATTCCAGGAAACTTCTGTATGATAAGTGCATTCAACTCACAGACTTGAACGTTCCTTTTGATAGAACTCTTTTGAAACACTCCTTTTGTAGAATTTGCAAGTGTTTATTTGGAGCGCTTTGTGGCCTCAGCTGGAAAAGGAAATATCTTCACGTAAGAACTAGACAGAAGCATTCTCAGAAACTTCTTTCCGATGAGTGCATTCAACACACAGACTTGAACCTTGCTTTTGAAAGAGCAGCTTTGAAACACTCTTTTCGTAGAATCTGCAAGTGGATATTTGGAGCGCTTTGAGGCCTATGCTGGGAAATGAAATCTCTTCACCTAAAAACTAGACAGAAGCATTCTGAGAAACTTCTGTGTGATGAGTGCATTCAACTCACAGACTTGAACGTTCCCTTTGATAGAACAGTTTTGAAACACTCCTTTTGTAGAATCTGCAAGTGTTTATTCGGAGCACCTTGAGGCCTATGTTGGAAAAGGAAATATCTTCACATAAAAACTAGAGAGAAGGATTCTCAGAAACTTCTTTGCGATGAGTTCATTCAACTCACAGTGTTGAACCTACCAATTGATAGAGAAGTTTGGAAACACTCTTTTTGTAGAATCTGCAAGGGGATATTTGGAGCCGTTTGAGGCCTATGCTGGAAAAGGAAATATCTTCACATAAAAACTGAAAAGAAGCATTCTCAGAAACTTCTTTGTGTTGAGTGCATTCAACTCGCAGACTTGAACTTACCTATAGAAAGAGCAGTTTTGAAACACTCCTTTTGTAGAATCTGCAAGTGTTTATTTGGAGCACTTTGAGGCCTATGTTGGAAAAGGAAAGATCTTCATATAGAAACTAGACGGAAGCATTCTCAGAAACTTCTTTGTGATGAGTGCATTCAACTCACAGAATTGAAGCTTCCTTTCGAAAGAGCAGTTTGGAAACACTCGTCTTATAGAATCTGCAAGTGGATATTTGGAGCGCTTTGTGGCCTATGCTGGGAAATGAAATCTCTTCACCTAAAAACTAGACGGAAGCATTCTGAGAATCTTCTTTGTGATGAGTGCATTCAACTCACAGACTTCAACGTTCCTTTTGATAGAACAGTTTTGAAACACTCCTTTTGTAGAATCTGCAAGTGTTTATTCGGAGCACCTTGAGGCCTATGTTGGAAAAGGAAATATCTTCACATAAAAACTAGAGAGAAGGATTCTCAGAAACTTCTTTGTGATGAGTTCATTCAACTCACAGAGTTGAACCAACCAATTGATAGAGAAGTTTGGAAACACTCTTTTTGTAGAATCTGCAAGGGGATATTTGGAGCCGTTTGAGGCCTATGCTGGAAAAGGAAATATCTTCACATAAAAACTGAACAGAAGCATTCTCAGAAACTTCTTTGTGTTGAGTGCATTCAACTCACAGATTTGAACTTACCTATAGAAAGAGCAGTTTTGAAACACTCTTTTGGTAAAATCTGCAAGTGGTTATTTGGAGCACTTCAAGGCCTGTGCTGGGATATGGAATATCCTCACCTAAAAACTACAGAGAAGCATTCTCTGAAAGTTCTTCAGGATGCATTCATTCAACTCACAGAGTTGAACCTTCCTTTTGATAGAAGAGTTTTGAAACACTCTTTTTGTAGAATCTGCAAGAGGATATTTGGAGCGTTTTGAGGCCTATGCTGGAAAAGGAAATATCTTCACATAAAAACTAGACAGAAGCATTCTCAGAAACTTCTGTGTGATGAGTGCATTCAACTCACAGACTTGAACGTTCCTCTCGAAAGAGCAGTTTTGAAACACTCCTTTTGTAGAATCTGCAAGTGTTTATTTGGAGCTCTTTGAGGCCTATGTTGGAAAAGGAAATATCTTCACATAAAAACTAGACAGAAGCATTCTCAGAAACTTCTTTGTGATGAGTGCACTCTACTCACAGTGTTGAAGCTTGCTTTTGATAGAGCAGTTTTGAAACACTCTTTTGGTAGAGTCTGCAAGTGGATACTTGGAGCGCTTTGAGGCCTATGCTGGAAAAGGAAATGTCTTCACATAAAAACTAGACAGAAGCATTCCAGGAAACTTCTGTATGATAAGTGCATTCAACTCACAGACTTGAACGTTCCTTTTGATAGAACTCTTTTGAAACACTCCTTTTGTAGAATTTGCAAGTGTTTATTGGGAGCGCTTTGAGGCCTCAGCTGGAAAAGGAAATATCTTCACGTAAGAACTAGACAGAAGCATTCTCAGAAACTTCTTTCCGATGAGTGCATTCAACACACAGACTTGAACCTTGCTTTTGAAAGAGCAGCCTTGAAACACTCTTTTCGTAGAATCTGCAAGTGGATATTTGGAGCGCTTTGAGGCCTATGCTGGGAAATGAAATCTCTTCACCTAAAAACTAGACAGAAGCATTCTGAGAAACTTCTGTGTGATGAGTGCATTCAACTCACAGACTTGAACGTTCCCTTTGATAGAACAGTTTTGAAACACTCCTTTTGTAGAATCTGCAAGTGTTTATTCAGAGCACCTTGAGGCCTCTGCTGGAAAAGGAAATATCTTCACATAAAAACTGAACAGAAGCATTCTGAGAAACTTCTTTGTTTTGAGTGCATTCAACTCACAGACTTGAACTTACCTACAGAAAGAGCAGTTTTGAAACACTCTTTTGGTAAAATCTGCAAGTGGTTATTTGGAGCACTTCGAGGCCTGTGCTGGGATATGGAATATCTTCACCTAAAAACTACAGAGAAGCATTCTTAGAAAGTTCTTCATGATGCATTCATTTAACTCACAGAGTGGAACCTTCCTTTTGATAGAACAGATTTGAAACACTCTTTTTGTAGAATCTGCAAGAAGATATTTGGAGTGTTTTGAGGCTTATGCTGGAAATGGAAATATCGTCACATAAAAACTAGACAGAAGCATTCTCAGAAACTTCTGTGTGATGAGTGCATTCAACTCACAGACTTGAACGTTCCTCTCAAAAGAGTAGTTTTGAAACACTCCTTTTGTAGAATCTGCAAGTGTTTATTTGGAGCGCTTTGAGGCCTATGTTGCGAAAAGAAATATCTTCACATAAAAACTGGACAGAAGCATTCTCAGAAACTTCTTTGTGATGAGTGCATTCTACTCACAGTGTTGAAGCTTGCTTTTGATAGAGCAGTTTTGAAACACTCTTTTGGTAGAATCTGCAAGTGGATATTTGGAGCGCTTTGAGGCCTATGCTGGAAAAGGAAATGTCTTCACATAAAAACTAGACAGAAGCATTCCAGGAAACTTCTGTATGATAAGTGCATTCAACTCACAGACTTGAACGTTCCTTTTGATAGAACTCTTTTGAAACACTCCTTTTGTAGAATTTGCAAGTGTTTATTTGGAGCGCTTTGAGGCCTCAGCTGGAAAAGGAAATATCTTCACGTAAGAACTAGACAGAAGCATTCTCAGAAACTTCTTTCCGATGAGTGCATTCAACACACAGACTTGAACCTTGCTTTTGAAAGAGCAGCTTTGAAACACTCTTTTCGTAGAATCTGCAAGTGGATATTTGGAGCGCTTTGAGGCCTATGCTGGGAAATGAAATCTCTTCACCTAAAAACTAGACAGAAGCATTCTGAGAAACTTCTGTGTGATGAGTGCATTCAACTCACAGACTTGAACGTTCCCTTTGATAGAACAGTTTTGAAACACTCCTTTTGTAGAATCTGCAAGTGTTTATTCGGAGCACCTTGAGGCCTATGTTGGAAAAGGAAATATCTTCACATAAAAACTAGAGAGAAGGATTCTCAGAAACTTCTTTGTGATGAGTTCATTCAACTCACAGTGTTGAACCTACCAATTGATAGAGAAGTTTGGAAACACTCTTTTTGTAGAATCTGCAAGGGGATATTTGGAGCCGTTTGAGGCCTATGCTGGAAAAGGAAATATCTTCACATAAAAACTGAACAGAAGCATTCTCAGAAACTTCTTTGTGTTGAGTGCATTCAACTCGCAGACTTGAACTGACCTATAGAAAGAGCAGTTTTGAAACACTCCTTTTGTAGAATCTGCAAGTGTTTATTTGGAGCACTTTGAGGCCTATGTTGGAAAAGGAAAGATCTTCATATAGAAACTAGACGGAAGCATTCTCAGAAACTTCTTTGTGATGAGTGCATTCAACTCACAGAATTGAAGCATCCTTTCGAAAGAGCAGTTTGGAAACACTCTTCTTATAGTATCTGTAAGTGGATATTTAGAGCGCTTTGTGGCCTATGCTGGGAAATGAAATCACTTCACCTAAAAACTAGACGGAAGCATTCTGAGAATCTTCTTTGCGATGAGTGCATTCAACTCACAGACTTCAACGTTCCTTTTGATGGAACAGTTTTGAAACACTCCTTTTGTAGAATCTGCAAGTGTTTATTCGGAACACCTTGAGGCCTATGTCGGAAAAGGAAATATCTTCACATAAAAACTAGAGAGAAGGATTCTCAGAAACTTCTTTGTGATGAGTTCATTCAACTCACAGAGTTGAACCTACCAATTGATAGAGAAGTTTGGAAACACTCTTTTTGTAGAATCTGCAAGTGGATATTTGGAGCCGTTTGAGGCCTATGCTGGAAAAGGAAATATCTTCACATAAAAACTGAACAGAAGCATTCTCAGAAACTTCTTTGTGTTGAGTGCATTCAACTCACAGACTTGAACTTACCTATAGAAAGAGCAGTTTTGAAACACTCTTTTGGTAAAATCTGCAAGTGGTTATTTGGAGCACTTCGAGGCCTGTGCTGGGATATGGAATATCTTCACCTAAAAACTACAGAGAAGCATTCTCAGAAAGTTCTTCATGATGCATTCATTCAACTCACAGAGTTGAACCTTCCTTTTGATAGAAGAGTTTTGAAACACTCTTTTTGTAGAATCTGCAAGAGGATATTGGGAGCGTTTTGAGGCCTATGCTGGAAAAGGAAATATCTTCACATAAAAACTAGACAGAAGCATTCTCAGAAACTTCTGTGTGATGAGTGCATTCAACTCACAGACTTGAACGTTCCTCTCGAAAGAGCAGTTTTGAAACACTCCTTTTGTAGAATCTGCAAGTGTTTATTTGGAGCGCTTTGAGGCCTATGTTGGAAAAGGAAATATCTTCACATAAAAACTAGACAGAAGCATTCTCAGAAACATCTTTGTGATGAGTGCACTCTACTCACAGTGTTGCAGCTTGCTTTTATAGAGCAGTTTTGAAACACTCTTTTGGTAGAATCTGCAAGTGGATACTTGGAGCGCTTTGAGGCCTATGCTGGAAAAGGAAATGTCTTCACATAAAAACTAGACAGAAGCATTCCAGGAAACTTCTGTATGATAAGTGCATTCAACTCACAGACTTGAACGTTCCTTTTGATAGAACTCTTTTGAAACACTCCTTTTGTAGAATTTGCAAGTGTTTATTGGGAGCGCTTTGAGGCCTCAGCTGGAAAAGGAAATATCTTCACGTAAGAACTAGACAGAAGCATTCTCAGAAACTTCTTTCTGATGAGTGCATTCAACACACAGACTTGAACCTTGCTTTTGAAAGAGCAGCTTTGAAACACTCTTTTCGTAGAATCTGCAAGTGGATATTTGGAGCGCTTTGAGGCCTATGCTGGGAAATGAAATCTCTTCACCTAAAAACTAGACAGAAGCATTCTGAGAAACTTCTGTGTGATGAGTGCATTCAACTCACAGACTTGAACGTTCCCTTTGATAGAACAGTTTTGAAACACTCCTTTTGTAGAATCTGCAAGTGTTTATTCGGAGCACCTTGAGGCCTATGCTGGAAAAGGAAATATCTTCACATAAAAACTGAACAGAAGCATTCTGAGAAACTTCTTTGTGTTGAGTGCATTCAACTCACAGACTTGAACTTACCTACAGAAAGAGCAGTTTTGAAACACTCTTTTGGTAAAATCTGCAAGTGGTTATTTGGAGCACTTCGAGGCCTGTGCTGGGATATGGAATATCTTCACCTAAAAACTACAGAGAAGCATTCTTAGAAAGTTCTTCATGATGCATTCATTTAACTCACAGAGTGGAACCTTCCTTTTGATAGAACAGATTTGAAACACTCTTTTTGTAGAATCTGCAAGAGGATATTTGGAGTGTTTTGAGGCCTATGCTGGAAATGGAAATATCGTCACATAAAAACTAGACAGAAGCATTCTCAGAAACTTCTGTGTGATGAGTGCATTCAACTCACAGACCTGAACGTTCCTCTCAAAAGAGCAGTTTTGAAACACTCCTTTTGTAGAATCTGCAAGTGTTTATTTGGAGCTCTTTGAGGCCTATGTTGGAAAAAGAAATATCTTCACATAAAAACTGGACAGAAGCATTCTCAGAAACTTCTTTGTGATGAGTGCATTCTACTCACAGTGTTGAAGCTTGCTTTTGATAGAGCAGTTTTGAAACACTCTTTTGGTAGAATCTGCAAGTGGATATTTGGAGCGCTTTGAGGCCTATGCTGGAAAAGGAAATGTCTTCACATAAAAACTAGACAGAAGCATTCCAGGAAACTTCTGTATGATAAGTGCATTCAACTCACAGACTTGAACGTTCCTTTTGATAGAACTCTTTTGAAACACGCCTTTTGTAGAATTTGCAAGTGTTTATTTGGAGCGCTTTGAGGCCTCAGCTGGAAAAGGAAATATCTTCACGTAAGAACTAGACAGAAGCATTCTCAGAAACTTCTTTCCGATGAGTGCATTCAACACACAGACTTGAACCTTGCTTTTGAAAGAGCAGCTTTGAAACACTCTTTTCGTAGAATCTGCAAGTGGATATTTGGAGCGCTTTGAGGCCTATGCTGGGAAATGAAATCTCTTCACCTAAAAACTAGACAGAAGCATTCTGAGAAACTTCTGTGTGATGAGTGCATTCAACTCACAGACTTGAACGCTCCCTTTGATAGAACAGTTTTGAAACACTCCTTTTGTAGAATCTGCAAGTGTTTATTCAGAGCACCTTGAGGCCTCTGCTGGAAAAGGAAATATCTTCACATAAAAACTGAATAGAAGCATTCTCAGAAACTTCTTTGTGTTGAGTGCATTCAACTCACAGACTTGAACTTACCTACAGAAAGAGCAGTTTTGAAACACTCTTTTGGTAAAATCTGCAAGTGGTTATTTGGAGCACTTCGAGGCCTGTGCTGGGATATGGAATATCTTCACCTAAAAACTACAGAGAAGCATTCTTAGAAAGTTCTTCATGATGCATTCATTTAACTCACAGAGTGGAACCTTCCTTTTGATAGAACAGATTTGAAACACTCTTTTTGTAGAATCTGCAAGAAGATATTTGGAGTGTTTTGAGGCCTATGCTGGAAATGGAAATACCTTCACATAAAAACTAGACAGAAGCATTCTCAGAAACTTCTGTGTGATGAGTGCATTCAACTCACAGACTTGAACGTTCCTCTGAAAAGAGCAGTTTTGAAACACTCCTTTTGTAGAATCTGCAAGTGTTTATTTGGAGCTCTTTGAGGCCTATGTTGGAAAAAGAAATATCTTCACATAAAAACTGGACAGAAGCATTCTCAGAAACTTCTTTGTGATGAGTGCATTCTACTCACAGTGTTGAAGCTTGCTTTTGATAGAGCAGTTTTGAAACACTCTTTTGGTAGAATCTGCAAGTGGATATTTGGAGCGCTTTGAGGCCTATGCTGGAAAAGGAAATGTCTTCACATAAAAACTAGACAGAAGCATTCCAGGAAACTTCTGTATGATAAGTGCATTCAACTCACAGACTTGAACGTTCCTTTTGATAGAACTCTTTTGAAACACTCCTTTTGTAGAATTTGCAAGTGTTTATTGGGAGCGCTTTGAGGCCTCAGCTGGAAAAGGAAATATCTTCACGTAAGAACTAGACAGAAGCATTCTCAGAAACTTCTTTCCAATGAGTGCATTCAACACACAGACTTGAACCTTGCTTTTGAAAGAGCAGCTTTGAAACACTCTTTTCGTAGAATCTGCAAGTGGATATTTGGAGCGCTTTGAGGCCTATGCTGGGAAATGAAATCTCTTCACCTAAAAACTAGACAGAAGCATTCTGAGAAACTTCTGTGTGATGAGTGCATTCAACTCACAGACTTGAACGTTCCCTTTGATAGAACAGTTTTGAAACACTCCTTTTGTAGAATCTGCAAGTGTTTATTCGGAGCACCTTGAGGCCTATGTTGGAAAAGGAAATATCTTCACATAAAAACTAGAGAGAAGGATTCTCAGAAACTTCTTTGTGATGAGTTCACTCAACTCACAGTGTTGAACCTACCAATTGATAGAGAAGTTTGGAAACACTCTTTTTGTAGAATCTGCAAGGGGATATTTGGAGCCGTTTGAGGCCTATGCTGGAAAAGGAAATATCTTCACATAAAAACTGAACAGAAGCATTCTCAGAAACTTCTTTGTGTTGAGTGCATTCAACTCACAGACTTGAACTTACCTATAGAAAGAGCAGTTTTGAAACACTCCTTTTGTAGAATCTGCAAGTGTTTATTTGGAGCACTTTGAGGCCTATGTTGGAAAAGGAAAGATCTTCATATAGAAACTAGACGGAAGCATTCTCAGAAACTTCTTTGTGATGAGTGCATTCAACTCACAGAATTGAAGCTTCCTTTCGAAAGAGCAGTTTGGAAACACTCTTCTTATAGAATCTGCAAGTTGATATTTGGAGCGCTTTGTGGCCTATGCTGGGAAATGAAATCTCTTCACCTAAAAACTAGACGGAAGCATTCTGAGAATCTTCTTTGTGATGAGTGCATTCAACTCACAGACTTCAACGTTCCTTTTGATAGAACAGTTTTGAAACACTCCTTTTGTAGAATCTGCAAGTGTTCATTCGGAGCACCTTGAGGCCTATGTTGGAAAAGGAAATATCTTCACATAAAAACTAGAGAGAAGGATTCTCAGAAACTTCTTTGTGATGAGTTCATTCAACTCACAGAGTTGAACCTACCAATTGATAGAGAAGTTTGGAAACACTCTTTTTGTAGAATCTGCAAGGGGATATTTGGAGCCGTTTGAGTCCTATGCTGGAAAAGGAAATATCTTCAAATAAAAACTGAACAGAAGCATTCTCAGAAACTTCTTTGTGTTGAGTGCATTCAACTCACAGACTTGAACTTACCTATAGAAAGAGCAGTTTTGAAACACTCTTTTGGTAAAATCTGCAAGTGGTTATTTGGAGCACTTCGAGGCCTGTGCTGGGATATGGAATATCCTCACCTAAAAACTACAGAGAAGCATTCTCAGAAAGTTCTTCAGGATGCATTCATTCAACTCACAGAGTTGAACCTTCCTTTTGATAGAAGAGTTTTGAAACTCTCTTTTTGTAGAATCTGCAAGAGGATATTTGGAGCGTTTTGAGGCCTATGCTGGAAAAGGAAATATCTTCACATAAAAACTAGACAGAAGCATTCTCAGAAACTTCTGTGTGATGAGTGCATTCAACTCACAGACTTGAACGTTCCTCTCGAAAGAGCAGTTTTGAAACACTCCTTTTGTAGAATCTGCAAGTGTTTATTTGGAGCGCTTTGAGGCCTATGTTGGAAAAGGAAATATCTTCACATAAAAACTAGACAGAAGCATTCTCAGAAACTTCTTTGTGATGAGTGCACTCTACTCACAGTGTTGCAGCTTGCTTTTATAGAGCAGTTTTGAAACACTCTTTTGGTAGAATCTGCAAGTGGATACTTGGAGCGCTTTGAGGCCTATGCTGGAAAAGGAAATGTCTTCACATAAAAACTAGACAGAAGCATTCCAGGAAACTTCTGTATGATAAGTGCATTCAACTCACAGACTTGAACGTTCCTTTTGATAGAACTCTTTTGAAACACTCCTTTTGTAGAATTTGCAAGTGTTTATTGGGAGCGCTTTGAGGCCTCAGCTGGAAAAGGAAATATCTTCACGTAAGAACTAGACAGAAGCATTCTCAGAAACTTCTTTCTGATGAGTGCATTCAACACACAGACTTGAACCTTGCTTTTGAAAGAGCAGCTTTGAAACACTCTTTTCGTAGAATCTGCAAGTGGATATTTGGAGCGCTTTGAGGCCTATGCTGGGAAATGAAATCTCTTCACCTAAAAACTAGACAGAAGCATTCTGAGAAACTTCTGTGTGATGAGTGCATTCAACTCACAGACTTGAACGTTCCCTTTGATAGAACAGTTTTGAAACACTCCTTTTGTAGAATCTGCAAGTGTTTATTCGGAGCACCTTGAGGCCTATGCTGGAAAAGGAAATATCTTCACATAAAAACTGAACAGAAGCATTCTGAGAAACTTCTTTGTGTTGAGTGCATTCAACTCACAGACTTGAACTTACCTACAGAAAGAGCAGTTTTGAAACACTCTTTTGGTAAAATCTGCAAGTGGTTATTTGGAGCACTTCGAGGCCTGTGCTGGGATATGGAATATCTTCACCTAAAAACTACAGAGAAGCATTCTTAGAAAGTTCTTCATGATGCATTCATTTAACTCACAGAGTGGAACCTTCCTTTTGATAGAACAGATTTGAAACACTCTTTTTGTAGAATCTGCAAGAGGATATTTGGAGTGTTTTGAGGCCTATGCTGGAAATGGAAATATCGTCACATAAAAACTAGACAGAAGCATTCTCAGAAACTTCTGTGTGATGAGTGCATTCAACTCACAGACCTGAACGTTCCTCTCAGAAGAGCAGTTTTGAAACACTCCTTTTGTAGAATCTGCAAGTGTTTATTTGGAGCTCTTTGAGGCCTATGTTGGAAAAAGAAATATCTTCACATAAAAACTGGACAGAAGCATTCTCAGAAACTTCTTTGTGATGAGTGCATTCTACTCACAGTGTTGAAGCTTGCTTTTGATAGAGCAGTTTTGAAACACTCTTTTGGTAGAATCTGCAAGTGGATATTTGGAGCGCTTTGAGGCCTATGCTGGAAAAGGAAATGTCTTCACATAAAAACTAGACAGAAGCATTCCAGGAAACTTCTGTATGATAAGTGCATTCAACTCACAGACTTGAACGTTCCTTTTGATAGAACTCCTTTGAAACACTCCTTTTGTAGAATTTGCAAGTGTTTATTTGGAGCGCTTTGAGGCCTCAGCTGGAAAAGGAAATATCTTCACGTAAGAACTAGACAGAAGCATTCTCAGAAACTTCTTTCCAATGAGTGCATTCAACACACAGACTTGAACCTTGCTTTTGAAAGAGCAGCTTTGAAACACTCTTTTCGTAGAGTCTGCAAGTGGATATTTGGAGCGTTTTGAGGCCTATGCTGGAAAAGGAAATATCTTCACCTAAAAACTAGACAGAAGCATTCTCAGAAACTTCTGTGTGATGAGTGCATTCAACTCACAGACTTGAACGTTCCATTTGATAGAACAGTTTTGAAACACTCCTTTTGAAGAATCTGCAAGTGTTTATTCGGAGCACCTTGAGGCCTATGCTGGAATAGGAAATATCTTCACATAAAAACTGAACAGAAGCATTCTGAGAAACTTCTTTGTGTTGAGTGCATTCAACTCACAGAATTGAAGCTTCCTTTCGAAAGAGCAGTTTGGAAACACTCTTCTTATAGAATCTGTAAGTGGATATTTGGAGCGCTTTGTGGCCTATGCTGGGAAATGAAATCACTTCACCTAAAAACTAGACGGAAGCATTCTGAAAATCTTCTTTGCGATGAGTGCATTCAACTCACAGACTTCAACGTTCCTTTTGATAGAACAGTTTTGAAACACTCCTTTTGTAGAATCTGCAAGTGTTTATTCGGAGCACCTTGAGGCCTATGTCGGAAAAGGAAATATCTTCACATAAAAACTAGAGAGAAGGATTCTCAGAAACTTCTTTGTGATGAGTTCATTCAACTCACAGAGTTGAACCTACCAATTGATAGAGAAGTTTGGAAACACTCTTTTTGTAGAATCTGCAAGTGGATATTTGGAGCCGTTTGAGGCCTATGCTGGAAAAGGAAATATCTTCACATAAAAACTGAACAGAAGCATTCTCAGAAACTTCTTTGTGTTGAGTGCATTCAACTCACAGACTTGAACTTACCTATAGAAAGAGCAGTTTTGAAACACTCTTTTGGTAAAATCTGCAAGTGGTTATTTGGAGCACTTCGAGGCCTGTGCTGGGATATGGAATATCTTCACCTAAAAACTACAGAGAAGCATTCTCAGAAAGTTCTTCAGGATGCATTCATTCAACTCACAGAGTTGAACCTTCCTTTTGATAGAAGAGTTTTGAAACACTCTTTTTGTAGAATCTGCAAGAGGATATTTGGAGCGTTTTGAGGCCTATGCTGGAAAAGGAAATATCTTCACATAAGAACTAGACAGAAGCATTCTGAGAAACTTCTTTGTGTAGAGTGCATTCAACTCACAGACTTGAACGTTCCTCTCGAAAGAGCAGTTTTGAAACACTCTTTTGGTAAAATCTGCAAGTGGTTATTTGGAGCACTTCGAGGCCTGTGCTGTGATATGGAATATCTTCACCTAAAAACTACAGAGAAGCATTCTTAGAAAGTTCTTCATGATGCATTCATTTAACTCACAGAGTGGAACCTTCCTTTTGATAGAACAGATTTGAAACACTCTTTTTGTAGAATCTGCAAGAAGATAGTTGGAGTGTTTTGAGGCCTATGCTGGAAATGGAAATATCTTCACATAAAAACTAGACAGAAGCATTCTCAGAAACTTCTGTGTGATGAGTGCATTCAACTCACAGACTTGAACGTTCCTCTCAAAAGAGCAGTTTTGAAACACTCCTTTTGTAGTATCTGCAAGTGTTTATTTGGAGCGCTTTGAGGCCTATGTTGGCAAAAGAAATATCTTCACATAAAAACTGGACAGAAGCATTCTCAGAAACTTCTTTGTGATGAGTGCATTCTACTCACAGTGTTGAAGCTTGCTTTTGATAGAGCAGTTTTGAAACACTCTTTTGGTAGAATCTGCAAGTGGATATTTGGAGCGCTTTGAGGCCTATGCTGGAAAAGGAAATGTCTTCACATAAAAACTAGACAGAAGCATTCCAGGAAACTTCTGTATGATAAGTGCATTCAACTCACAGACTTGAACGTTCCTTTTGATAGAACTCTTTTGAAACACTCCTTTTGTAGAATTTGCAAGTGTTTATTTGGAGCGCTTTGAGGCCTCAGCTGGAAAAGGAAATATCTTCACGTAAGAACTAGACAGAAGCATTCTCAGAAAGTTCTTTCCAATGAGTGCATTCAACACACAGACTTGAACCTTGCTTTTGAAAGAGCAGCTTTGAAACACTCTTTTCGTAGAATCTGCAAGTGGATATTTGGAGCGCTTTGAGGCCTATGCTGGGAAATGAAATCTCTTCACCTAAAAACTAGACAGAAGCATTCTGAGAAACTTCTGTGTGATGAGTGCATTCAACTCACAGACTTGAACGTTCCCTTTGATAGAACAGTTTTGAAACACTCCTTTTGTAGAATCTGCAAGTGTTTATTCGGAGCACCTTGAGGCCTATGTTGGAAAAGGAAATATCTTCACATAAAAACTAGAGAGAAGGATTCTCAGAAACTTCTTTGTGATGAGTTCATTCAACTCACAGAGTTGAACCTACCAATTAATAGAGAAGTTTGGAAACACTCTTTTTGTAGAATCTGCAAGGGGATATTTGGAGCCGTTTGAGGCCTATGCTGGAAAAGGAAATATCTTCACATAAAAACTGAACAGAAGCATTCTCAGAAACTTCTTTGTGTTGAGTGCATTCAACTCGCAGATTTGAACTAACCTATAGAAAGAGCAGTTTTGAAACACTCCTTTTGTAGAATCTGCAAGTGTTTATTTGGAGCACTTTGAGGCCTATGTTGGAAAAGGAAAGATCTTCATATAGAAACTAGACGGAAGCATTCTCAGAAACTTCTTTGTGATGAGTGCATTCAACACACAGACTTGAACCTTGCTTTTGAAAGAGCAGCTTTGAAACACTCTTTTCGTAGAATCTGCAAGTGGATATTTGGATCGCTTTGAGGCCTATGTTGGAAAAGGACATATCTTCACATCAAAAGTAGACAGACGCATTCTCAGAAACTTCTTTGTGATGAGTGCATTGAACTCCCAGAGTTGAACCTACCTATTGATAGAGAAGTTTTGCAACACCCTTTTTGTAGAATCTGCAAGTGAATATTTGGCGCGATTTGAGGCCTAGGCTGGAAATGGAAATATCTTCACATGAAAACTAGACAGATGAATTCTCAGAAACGTCTTTGTGATGAGTGCATTCAACTCACAGACTTGAAGCTTCCTTTTGAAAGAGCAGTTTCGAAACACTCTTTTTGTAGAATCTGCAAGTGGATATTTGGAGCGCTTTGAGGGCTATGCTGGAAAAGTTAATATCTTCACCTGAAAACTAGACAGAAACATACTCAGAAACTTCTTTGTGATGTGTGCATTGAACTCACAGAGTTGAACCTTTCTTTTGATACAGAAGTTTTGAAACACTCTTTTCGTAGAATCTTCAAGTGGATGTATGGAGTGCTTTGAGGCCTACGCTGGAAAAGGAAATGTCTTCACGTAGAAACTAGACAAAAGCATTCTCAGAAAGTTCCCTGTGCTTTGTGCATTCAACTCACAGAGCTGAACATTCCCTTTGATAGAGCAGTTTTGAAACACTCTTTTTGTAGAATCTGCAAGTGGATATTTGGAGCGCTTTGAGGTCTATGCTGCCAAAGGAAATATCATTGCACCAAAAGTAGACGGAAGCGTTCTCAGAAACTTCTTTGTGATGAGTGCATTCAACTCGCAGGGTTGAACCTTCCTGTCGATAGAGCAGTTTTGAAACACTGTTTTTGTAGAATCCGCAAGTGGGCATTTGGAGCTTTTTGAGGCTTATGCTGGAAAAGGAAATATCTTCATCTACAAACTAGACAGAAGCATTCTCAGAAACTTCTTTGTCATGTGGGGATTGAACTCACAGAGTTGAACACTCCTTTTCATAGAGCAGTTTTGCAACACTCTTTTTGTGGAAAGTGCAAGTGGCTATTTGGTGCGATGGCGGCATCTAGTGGATAAGGAAATACATTCAGATGAAAACAAGATACAACCATTCTCAGAAACTTCTTTGGGATGACTGCATTCTACTCACAGAGTTGAACCTTCCTTTTGATAGAACACTTTTGAAACACTCTTTTTGTGGAATCTGCAAGTGGCTGTTTGGAGCGCTTTGAGGCCTATGCTGGAAAAGGAAATATCTTCACATAAAACCTAGACAGAAGTATTCCCAGAAAGTTTTTCCGATGTGCGCATTCAACTCACCGAGTTGAACCTTCCTTTAGATAGAGCAGTTTTGAAACACTCTTTTTGTAGTATCTGCGAGTGGATATTTGGAGTGCTTTGAGTGCTACACTGCAAAAGCAAATATCTTCACTTAGAATCTAGACAGAAGAATTCTCAGAGACTTCCCTGTGCTTTGTGCATTCAACTCACAGAGTTGAACCTTCCTTTCGATGGAACAGTTTGGAAACACTCTCGTGGTAGAATCTGCAAGTCGATATTTGGAACGTTTGGAGGCCTATCCTGGGAAAGGAAATATCTTCCCATCAAAACTAGATAGAAGCATTCTCAGAAACTTCTTTGTGATGTGCGCATTCAAGTCACAGAGTTGAAGCTTCCTTTTGATATAGCAGTTTAGAACCACTCTTTTAGTAGAATCTGCAAGTGGATGTTTGGAGAGCTAAGAGGCCAACACTGGAAAAGGAAATATCTTCACGTAAAAACTAGACGGAAGCATTCTCAGAAACTTCAATGGGCTTTACGCGTTCAACTCACAGAGTGCAATGTTCCTTTTGATAGCACAGTTCTAAAACACTGTTTTTGTAGAATTGGCTAGAGGATGTTTGGAGCGATGTGAGGCCTTTGCTGGGAAAGGAAATAACTTCACATAAAACCTAGACAGAAGCATTCTCAGAAACTCCTTTGTGATGTGTGCATTCAAATCACAGACTTGAACCTTCGTTTTGAAAGAGCAGTTTTGAAACACTCTTTTTGTAGAATCTGCAAGTGGATATTTGGAGCGCTTTGAGGCCTATGCTGGAAAATGAAATATCTTCACCTAAAAACTAGACGGAAGCATTCTCAGAAACTCCTTTGTGATGAGTGCATTCGACTCACAGAGTTGAAGCTTCCTTTTGATAGAGCAGTTTTGAAACACTCTTTCAGCAGCATCTGAAAGTGGATATTTGGAGCCCTTTGAGGCCAACGCTGGAAAACGAAATATCATCCCATAAACACTCGACAGAAGCATTCTCTGAAACTTCTTTGTGATGAGTGCATTCAACTCACAGACTCGACCGTTTCTTTTGATAGAACAGTTTTGAAACACTCCTTTTGTAGAATCTGCAAGTGTTTATTTGGAGCGCTTTGAGGCCTATGTTGGAAAAGGACATATCTTCACATCAAAAGTAGACAGACGCATTCTCAGAAACTTCTTTGTGATGAGTGCATTGAACTCCCAGAGTTGAACCTACCTATTGATAGAGAAGTTTTGCAACACCCTTTTTGTAGAATCTGCAAGTGAATATTTGGCGCGATTTGAGGCCTAGGCTGGAAATGGAAATATCTTCACATGAAAACTAGACAGATGAATTCTCAGAAACGTCTTTGTGATGAGTGCATTCAACTCACAGACTGGAAGCTTCCTTTTGAAAGAGCAGTTTCGAAACACTCTTTTTGTAGAATCTGCAAGTGGATATTTGGAGCGCTTTGAGGGCTATGCTGGAAAAGTTAATATCTTCACCTGAAAACTAGACAGAAACATACTCAGAAACTTCTCTGTGATGTGTGCATTGAACTCACAGAGTTGAACCTTTCTTTTGATACGGAAGTTTCGAAACAATCTTTTCGTAGAATCTTCAAGTGGATGTATGGAGTGCTTTGAGGCCTACGCTGGAAAAGGAAATGTCTTCACGTAGAAACTAGACAAAAGCATTCTCAGAAAGTTCCCTGTGCTTTGTGCATTCAACTCACAGAGTTGAACATTCCCTTTGATAGAGCAGTTTTGAAACACTCTTTTTGTAGAATCTGCAAGTGGATATTTGGAGCGCTTTGAGGCCTGTGCTGCCAAAGGAAATATCATTGCACCAAAAGTAGACGGAAGCGTTCTCAGAAACTTCTTTGTGATGAGTGCATTCAACTCGCAGGGTTGAACCTTCCTGTCGATAGGCCAGTTTTGAAACACTGTTTTTGTAGAATCCGCAAGTGGGCATTTGGAGCTTTTTGAGGCTTATGCTGGAAAAGGAAATATCTTCATCTACAAACTAGACAGAAGCATTCTCAGAAACTTCTTTGTCATGTGGGGATTGAACTCACAGAGTTGAACACTCCTTTTCATAGAGCAGTTTTGCAACACTCTTTTTGTGGAAAGTGCAAGTGGATATTTGGTGCGATGGCGGCATCTAGTGGATAAGGAAATACATTCAGATGAAAACAAGATACAACCATTCTCAGAAACTTCTTTGGGGTGACTGCATTCTACTCACAGAGTTGAACTTTCCTTTTGATAGAACACTTTTGAAACACTCTTTTTGTGGAATCTGCAAGTGGCTGTTTGGAGCGCTTTGAGGCCTACGCTGGAAAAGGAAATATCTTCACATAAAACCTAGACAGAAGTATTCCCAGAAAGTTTTTCTGATGTGCGCATTCAACTCACCGAGTTGAACCTTCCTTTAGATAGAGCAGTTTTGAAACACTCTTTTTGTAGTATCTGCGAGTGGATATTTGGAGTGCTTTGAGTGCTACACTGCAAAAGCAAATATCTTCACTTAGAATCTAGACAGAAGAATTCTCAGAGACTTCCCTGTGCTTTGTGCATTCAACTCACAGAGTTGAACCTTCCTTTCGATGGAACAGTTTGGAAACACTCTCGTGGTAGAATCTGCAAGTCGATATTTGGAACGTTTGGAGGCCTGTCCTGGGAAAGGAAATATCTTCCCATCAAAACTAGATAGAAGCATTCTCAGAAACATCTTTGTGATGTGCGCATTCAAGTCACAGAGTTGAAGCTTCCTTTTGATATAGCAGTTTTGAACCACTCTTTTAGTAGAATCTGCAAGTGGATGTTTGGAGAGCTAAGAGGTCAACACTGGAAAAGGAAATATCTTCACGTAAAAACTAGACGGAAGCCTTCTCAGAAACTTCAATGGGCTTTATGCGTTCAACTCACAGAGTGCAATGTTCCTTTTGATAGCGCAGTTTCAAAACACTGTTTTTGTAGAATTTGCTAGAGGATGTTTGGAGCGATGTGAGGCCTTTGCTGGGAAAGGAAATATCTTCACATAAAACCTAGACAGAAGCATTCTCAGAAACTTCTTTGTGATGAGTGCACTCTACTCACAGTGTTGCAGCTTGCTTTTGATAGAGCAGTTTTGAAACACTCTTTTGGTAGAATCTGCAAGTGGATACTTGGAGCGCTTTGAGGCCTATGCTGGAAAAGGAAATGTCTTCACATAAAAACTAGACAGAAGCATTCCAGGAAACTTCTGTATGATAAGTGCATTCAACTCACAGACTTGAACGTTCCTTTTGATAGAACTCTTTTGAAACACTCCTTTTGTAGAATTTGCAAGTGTTTATTGGGAGCGCTTTGAGGCCTCAGCTGGAAAAGGAAATATCTTCACGTAAGAACTAGACAGAAGCATTCTCAGAAACTTCTTTCTGATGAGTGCATTCAACACACAGACTTGAACCTTGCTTTTGAAAGAGCAGCTTTGAAACACTCTTTTCGTAGAATCTGCAAGTGGATATTTGGAGCGCTTTGAGGCCTCTGCTGGGAAATGAAATCTCTTCACCTAAAAACTAGACAGATGCATTCTGAGAAAGTTCTGTGTGATGAGTGCATTCAACTCACAGACTTGAACGTTCCCTTTGATAGAACAGTTTTGAAACACTCCTTTTGTAGAATCTGCAAGTGTTTATTCGGAGCACCTTGAGGCCTATGCTGGAAAAGGAAATATCTTCACATAAAAACTGAACAGAAGCATTCTGAGAAACTTCTTTGTGTTGAGTGCATTCAACTCACAGACTTGAACTTACCTACAGAAAGAGCAGTTTTGAAACACTCTTTTGGTAAAATCTGCAAGTGGTTATTTGGAGCACTTCGAGGCCTGTGCTGGGATATGGAATATCTTCACCTAAAAACTACAGAGAAGCATTCTTAGAAAGTTCTTCATGATGCATTCATTTAACTCACAGAGTGGAACCTTCCTTTTGATAGAACAGATTTGAAACACTCTTTTTGTAGAATCTGCAAGAAGATATTTGGAGTGTTTTGAGGCCTATGCTGGAAATGGAAATATCGTCACATAAAAACTAGACAGAAGCATTCTCAGAAACTTCTGTGTGATGAGTTCACTCAACTCACAGTGTTGAACCTACCAATTGATAGAGAAGTTTGGAAACACTCTTTTTGTTGAATCTGCAAGGGGATATTTGGAGCCGTTTGAGGCCTATGCTGGAAAAGGAAATATCTTCACATAAAAACTGAACAGAAGCATTCTAAGAAACTTCTTTGTGTTGAGTGCATTCAACTCACAGACTTGAACTTACCTATAGAAAGAGCAGTTTTGAAACACTCCTTTTGTAGAATCTGCAAGTGTTTATTTGGAGCACTTTGAGGCCTATGTTGGAAAAGGAAAGATCTTCATATAGAAACTAGACGGAAGCATTCTCAGAAACTTCTTTGTGATGAGTGCATTCAACTCACAGAATTGAAGCTTCCTTTCGAAAGAGCAGTTTGGAAACACTCTTCTTATAGAATCTGCAAGTTGATATTTGGAGCGCTTTGTGGCCTATGCTGGGAAATGAAATCTCTTCACCTAAAAACTAGACGGAAGCATTCTGAGAATCTTCTTTGTGATGAGTGCATTCAACTCACAGACTTCAACGTTCCTTTTGATAGAACAGTTTTGAAACACTCCTTTTGTAGAATCTGCAAGTGTTCATTCGGAACACCTTGAGGCCTATGTTGGAAAAGGAAATATCTTCACATAAAAACTAGAGAGAAGGATTCTCAGAAACTTCTTTGTGATGAGTTCATTCAACTCACAGAGTTGAACCTACCAATTGATAGAGAAGTTTGGAAACACTCTTTTTGTAGAATCTGCAAGGGGATATTTGGAGCCGTTTGAGGCCTATGCTGGAAAAGGAAATATCTTCACATAAAAACTGAACAGAAGCATTCTCAGAAACTTCTTTGTGTTGAGTGCATTCAACTCACAGACTTGAACTTACCTATAGAAAGAGCAGTTTTGAAACACTCTTTTGGTAAAATCTGCAAGTGGTTATTTGGAGCACTTCGAGGCCTGTGCTGGGATATGGAATATCCTCACCTAAAAACTACAGAGAAGCATTCTCAGAAAGTTCTTCAGGATGCATTCATTCAACTCACAGAGTTGAACCTTCCTTTTGATAGAAGAGTTTTGAAACTCTCTTTTTGTAGAATCTGCAAGAGGATATTTGGAGCGTTTTGAGGCCTATGCTGGAAAAGGAAATATCTTCACATAAAAACTAGACAGAAGCATTCTCAGAAACTTCTGTGTGATGAGTGCATTCAACTCACAGACTTGAACGTTCCTCTCGAAAGAGCAGTTTTGAAACACTCCTTTTGTAGAATCTGCAAGTGTTTATTTGGAGCGCTTTGAGGCCTATGTTGGAAAAGGAAATATCTTCACATAAAAACTAGACAGAAGCATTCTCAGAAACTTCTTTGTGATGAGTGCACTCTACTCACAGTGTTGCAGCTTGCTTTTGATAGAGCAGTTTTGAAACACTCTTTTGGTAGAATCTGCAAGTGGATACTTGGAGCGCTTTGAGGCCTATGCTGGAAAAGGAAATGTCTTCACATAAAAACTAGACAGAAGCATTCCAGGAAACTTCTGTCTGATAAGTGCATTCAACTCACAGACTTGAACGTTCCTTTTGATAGAACTCTTTTGAAACACTCCTTTTGTAGAATTTGCAAGTGTTTATTGGGAGCGCTTTGAGGCCTCAGCTGGAAAAGGAAATATCTTCACGTAAGAACTAGACAGAAGCATTCTCAGAAACTTCTTTCTGATGAGTGCATTCAACACACAGACTTGAACCTTGCTTTTGAAAGAGCAGCTTTGAAACACTCTTTTCGTAGGATCTGCAAGTGGATATTTGGAGCGCTTTGAGGCCTATGCTGGGAAATGAAATCTCTTCACCTAAAAACTAGACAGAAGCATTCTGAGAAACTTCTGTGTGATGAGTGCATTCAACTCACAGACTTGAACGTTCCCTTTGATAGAACAGTTTTGAAACACTCCTTTTGTAGAATCTGCAAGTGTTTATTCAGAGCACCTTGAGGCCTCTGCTGGAAAAGGAAATATCTTCACATAAAAACTGAACAGAAGCATTCTGAGAAACTTCTTTGTGTTGAGTGCATTCAACTCACAGACTTGAACTTACCTACAGAAAGAGCAGTTTTGAAACACTCTTTTGGTAAAATCTGCAAGTGGTTACTTGGAGCACTTCGAGGCCTGTGCTGGGATATGGAATATCTTCACCTAAAAACTACAGAGAAGCATTCTTAGAAAGTTCTTCATGATGCATTCATTTAACTCACAGAGTGGAACCTTCCTTTTGATAGAACAGATTTGAAACACTCTTTTTGTAGAATCTGCAAGAGGATATTTGGAGTGTTTTGAGGCCTATGCTGGAAATGGAAATATCGTCACATAAAAACTAGACAGAAGCATTCTCAGAAACTTCTGTGTGATGAGTGCATTCAACTCACAGACCTGAACGTTCCTCTCAAAAGAGCAGTTTTGAAACACTCCTTTTGTAGAATCTGCAAGTGTTTATTTGGAGCTCTTTGAGGCCTATGTTGGAAAAAGAAATATCTTCACATAAAAACTGGACAGAAGCATTCTCAGAAACTACTTTGTGATGAGTGCATTCTACTCACAGTGTTGAAGCTTGCTTTTGATAGAGCAGTTTTGAAACACTCTTTTGGTAGAATCTGCAAGTGGATATTTGGAGCGCTTTGAGGCCTATGCTGGAAAAGGAAATGTCTTCACATAAAAACTAGACAGAAGCATTCCAGGAAACTTCTGTATGATAAGTGCATTCAACTCACAGACTTGAACGTTCCTTTTGATAGAACTCTTTTGAAACACTCCTTTTGTAGAATTTGCAAGTGTTTATTTGGAGCGCTTTGAGGCCTCAGCTGGAAAAGGAAATATCTTCACGTAAGAACTAGACAGAAGCATTCTCAGAAACTTCTTTCCGATGAGTGCATTCAACACACAGACTTGAACCTTGCTTTTGAAAGAGCAGCTTTGAAACACTCTTTTCGTAGAATCTGCAAGTGGATATTTGGAGCGCTTTGAGGCCTATGCTGGGAAATGAAATCTCTTCACCTAAAAACTAGACAGAAGCATTCTGAGAAACTTCTGTGTGATGAGTGCATTCCACTCACAGACTTGAACGTTCCATTTGATAGAACAGTTTTGAAACACTCCTTTTGAAGAATCTGCAAGTGTTTATTCGGAGCACATTGAGGCCTATGCTGGAATAGGAAATATCTTCACATAAAAACTGAACAGAAGCATTCTGAGAAACTTCTTTGTGTTGAGTGCATTCAACTCACAGACTTGAACTTACCCACAGAAAGAGCAGTTTTGAAACACTCTTTCGGTAAAATCTGCAAGTGGTTATTTGGAGCACTTCGAGGCCTGTGCTGGTATATGGAATATCTTCACCTAAAAACTACAGAGAAGCATTCCTAGAAAGTTCTTCATGATGCATTCATTTAACTCACAGAGTGGAACCTTCCTTTTGATAGAACAGATTTGAAACACTCTTTTTGTAGAATCTGCAAGAGGATATTTGGAGTGTTTTGAGGCCAATGCTGGAAATGGAAATATCGTCACATAAAAACTAGACAGAAGCATTCTCAGAAACTTCTGTGTGATGAGTGCATTCAACTCACAGACTTGAACGTTCCTCTCAAAAGAGTAGTTTTGAAACACTCCTTTTGTAGAATCTGCAAGTGTTTATTTGGAGCGCTTTGAGGCCTATGTTGGGAAAACAAATATCTTCACATAAAAACTGGACAGAAGCATTCTCAGAAACTTCTTTGTGATGAGTGCATTCTACTCACAGTGTTGAAGCTTGCTTTTGATAGAGCAGTTTTGAAACACTCTTTTGGTAGAATCTGCAAGTGGATACTTGGAGCGCTTTGAGGCCTATGCTGGAAAAGGAAATGTCTTCACATAAAAACTAGACAGAAGCATTCCAGGAAACTTCTGTATGATAAGTGCATTCAACTCACAGACTTGAACGTTCCTTTTGATAGAACTCTTTTGAAACACTCCTTTTGTAGAATTTGCAAGTGTTTATTGGGAGCGCTTTGAGGCCTCAGCTGGAAAAGGAAATATCTTCACGTAAGAACTAGACAGAAGCATTCTCAGAAACTTCTTTCCGATGAGTGCATTCAACACACAGACTTGAACCTTGCTTTTGAAAGAGCAGCTTTGAAACACTCTTTTCGTAGAATCTGCAAGTGGATATTTGTAGCGCTTTGAGGGCTATGCTGGGAAATGAAATCTCTTCACCTAAAAAGTAGACAGAAGCATTCTGAGAAACTTCTGTGTGATGAGTGCATTCAACTCACAGACTTGAACGTTCCCTTTGATAGAACAGTTTTGAAACACTCCTTTTGTAGAATCTGCAAGTGTTTATTCGGAGCACCTTGAGGCCTATGTTGGAAAAGGAAATATCTTCACATAAAAACTAGAGAGAAGGATTCTCAGAAACTTCTTTGTGATGAGTTCATTCAACTCACAGTGTTGAACCTACCAATTGATAGAGAAGTTTGGAAACACTCTTTTTGTAGAATATGCAAGGGGATATTTGGAGCCGTTGGAGGCCTATGCTGGAAAAGGAAATATCTTCACATAAAAACTGAACAGAAGCATTCTCAGAAACTTCTTTGTGTTGAGTGCATTCAACTCACAGACTTGAACTTACCTATAGAAAGAGCAGTTTTGAAACACTCTTTTGGGAAAATCTGCAAGTGGTTATTTGGAGCACTTCGAGGCCTGTGCTGGGATATGGATTACCTTCACCTAAAAACTACAGAGAAGCATTCTCAGAAAGTTCTTCAGGATGCATTCATTCAACTCACAGAGTTGAACCTTCCTTTTGATAGAAGAGTTTTGAAACACTCTTTTTGTAGAATCTGCAAGAGGATATTTGGAGCCTTTTGAGGCCTATGCTGGAAAAGGAAATATCTTCACATAAAAACTAGACAGAAGCATTCTCATAAACTTCTGTGTGATGAGTGCATTCAACTCACAGACTTGAACGTTCCTCTCGAAAGAGCAGTTTTGAAACACTCCTTTTGTAGAATCTGCAAGTGTTTATTTGGAGCGCTTTGAGGCCTATGTTGGAAAAGGAAATATCTTCACATAAAAACTAGACAGAAGCATTCTCAGAAACTTCTTTCGATGAGTGCACTCTACTCACAGTGTTGAAGCTTGCTTTTGATAGAGCAGTTTTGAAACACTCTTTTGGTAGAATCTGCAAGTGGATACTTGGAGCGCTTTGAGGCCTATGCTGGAAAAGGAAATGTCTTCACATAAAAACTAGACAGAAGCATTCCAGGAAACTTCTGTATGATAAGTGCATTCAACTCACAGACTTGAACGTTCCTTTTGATAGAACTCTTTTGAAACACTCCTTTTGTAGAATTTGCAAGTGTTTATTGGGAGCGCTTTGAGGCCTCAGCTGGAAAAGGAAATATCTTCACGTAAGAACTAGACAGAAGCATTCTCAGAAACTTCTTTCTGATGAGTGCATTCAACACACAGACTTGAACCTTGCTTTTGAAAGAGCAGCTTTGAAACACTCTTTTCGTAGAATCTGCAAGTGGATATTTGGAGCGCTTTGAAGCCTATGCTGGGAAACGAAATCTCTTCACCTAAAAACTAGACAGAAGCATTCTGAGAAACTTCTGCGTGATGAGTGCATTCAACTCACAGACTTGAACGTTCCCTTTGATAGAACAGTTTTGAAACACTCCTTTTGTAGAATCTGCAAGTGTTTATTCAGAGCACCTTGAGGCCTCTGCTGGAAAAGGAAATATCTTCACATAAAAACTGAACAGAAGCATTCTGAGAAACTTCTTTGTGTTGAGTGCATTCAACTCAAAGACTTGAACTTACCTACAGAAAGAGCAGTTTTGAAACACTCTTTTGGTAAAATCTGCAAGTGGTTATTTGGAGCACTTCGAGGCCTGTGCTGGGATATGGAATATCCTCACCTAAAAACTACAGAGAAGCATTCTCAGAAAGTTCTTCAGGATGCATTCATTCAACTCACAGAGTTGAACCTTCCTTTTGATAGAAGAGTTTTGAAACACTCTTTTTGTAGAATCTGCAAGAGGATATTTGGAGCGTTTTGAGGCCTATGCTGGAAAAGGAAATATCTTCACATAAAAACTAGACAGAAGCATTCTCAGAAACTTCTGTGTGATGAGTGCATTCAACTCACAGACTTGAACGTTCCTCTTGAAAGAGCAGTTTTGAAACACTCCTTTTGTAGAATCTGCAAGTGTTTATTTGGAGCGCTTTGAGGCCTATGTTGGAAAAGGAAATATCTTCACATAAAAACTAGACAGAAGCATTCTCAGAAACTTCTTTGTGATGAGTGCACTCTACTCACAGTGTTGCAGCTTGCTTTTGATAGAGCAGTTTTGAAACACTCTTTTGGTAGAATCTGCAAGTGGATACTTGGAGCGCTTTGAGGCCTATGCTGGAAAAGGAAATGTCTTCACATAAAAACTAGACAGAAGCATTCCAGGAAACTTCTGTATGATAAGTGCATTCAACTCACAGACTTGAACGTTCCTTTTGATAGAACTCTTTTGAAACACTCCTTTTGTAGAATTTGCAAGTTTTTATTGGGAGCGCTTTGAGGCCTCAGCCTGAAAAGGAAATATCTTCACGTAAGAACTAGACAGAAGCATTCTCAGAAACTTCTTTCCGATGAGTGCATTCAACACACAGACTTGAACCTTGCTTTTGAAAGAGCAGCTTTGAAACACTCTTTTCGTAGAATCTGCAAGTGGATATTTGGAGCGCTTTGAGGCCTATGCTGGGAAATGAAATCTCTTCACCTAAAAACTAGACAGAAGCATTCTGAGAAACTTCTGTGTGATGAGTGCATTCAACTCACAGACTTGAACGTTCCCTTTGATAGAACAGTTTTGAAACACTCCTTTTGTAGAATCTGCAAGTGTTTATTCGGAGCACCTTGAGGCCTATGCTGGAAAAGGAAATATCTTCACATAAAAACTGAACAGAAGCATTCTGAGAAACTTCTTTGTGTTGAGTGCATTCAACTCACAGACTTGAACTTACCTACAGAAAGAGCAGTTTTGAAACACTCTTTTGGTAAAATCTGCAAGTGGTTATTTGGAGCACTTCGAGGCCTGTGCTGGGATATGGAATATCTTCACCTAAAAACTACAGAGAAGCATTCTTAGAAAGTTCTTCATGATGCATTCATTTAACTCACAGAGTGGAACCTTCCTTTTGATAGAACAGATTTGAAACACTCTTTTTGTAGAATCTGCAAGAGGATATTTGGAGTGTTTTGAGGCCTATGCTGGAAATGGAAATATCGTCACATAAAAACTAGACAGAAGCATTCTCAGAAACTTCTGTGTGATGAGTGCATTCAACTCACAGACTTGAACGTTCCTCTCAAAAGAGCAGTTTTGAAACACTCCTTTTGTAGAATCTGCAAGTGTTTATTTGGAGCTCTTTGAGGCCTATGTTGGAAAAAGAAATATCTTCACATAAAAACTGGACAGAAGCATTCTCAGAAACTTCTTTGTGATGAGTGCATTCTACTCACAGTGTTGAAGCTTGCTTTTGATAGAGCAGTTTTGAAACACTCTTTTGGTAGAATCTGCAAGTGGATATTTGGAGCGCTTTGAGGCCTATGCTGGAAAAGGAAATGTCTTCACAGAAAAACTAGACAGAAGCATTCCAGGAAACTTCTGTATGATAAGTGCATTCAACTCACAGACTTGAACGTTCCTTTTGATAGAACTCTTTTGAAACACTCCTTTTGTAGAATTTGCAAGTGTTTATTTGGAGCGCTTTGAGGCCTCAGCTGGAAAAGGAAATATCTTCACGTAAGAAGTAGACAGAAGCATTCTCAGAAACTTCTTTCCGATGAGTGCATTCAACACACAGACTTGAAACTTGCTTTTGAAAGAGCAGCTTTGAAACACTCTTTTCGTAGAATCTGCAAGTGGATATTTGGAGCGCTTTGAGGCCTATGCTGGGAAATGAAATCTCTTCACCTAAAAACTAGACAGAAGCATTCTGAGAAACTTCTGAGTGATGAGTGCATTCAACTCACAGACTTGAACGTTCCCTTTGATAGAACAGTTTTGAAACACTCCTTTTGTAGAATCTGCAAGTGTTTATTCGGAGCACCTTGAGGCCTATGTTGGAAAAGGAAATATCTTCACATAAAAACTAGAGAGAAGGATTCTCAGAAACTTCTTTGTGATGAGTTCATTCAACTCACAGTGTTGAACCTACCAATTGATAGAGTAGTTTGGAAACACTCTTTTTGTAGAATCTGCAAGGGGATATTTGGAGCCGTTTGAGGCCTATGCTGGAAAAGGAAATATCTTCACATAAAAACTGAACAGAAGCATTCTCAGAAACTTCTTTGTGTTGAGTGCATTCAACTCGCAGACATGAACTTACCTATAGAAAGAGCAGTTATGAAACACTCCTTTTGTAGAATCTGCAAGTGTTTATTTGGAGCACTTTGAGGCCTATGTTGGAAAAGGAAAGATCTTCATATAGAAACTAGACGGAAGCATTCTCAGAAACTTCTTTGTGATGAGTGCATTCAACTCACAGAATTGAAGCTTCCTTTCGAAAGAGCAGTTTGGAAACACTCTTCTTATAGAATCTGCAAGTGGATATTTGGAGCGCTTTGTGGCCTATGCTGGGAAATGAAATCCCTTCACCTAAAAACTAGACGGAAGCATTCTGAGAATCTTCTTTGTGATGAGTGCATTCAACTCACAGACTTGAACGTTCCTCTTGAAAGAGCAGTTTTGAAACACTCCTTTTGTAGAATCTGCAAGTGTTTATTTGGAGCGCTTTGAGGCCTATGTTGGAAAAGGAAATATCTTCACATAAAAACTAGACAGAAGCATTCTCAGAAACTTCTTTGTGATGAGTGCACTCTACTCACAGTGTTGCAGCTTGCTTTTGATAGAGCAGTTTTGAAACACTCTTTTGGTAGAATCTGCAAGTGGATACTTGGAGCGCTTTGAGGCCTATGCTGGAAAAGGAAATGTCTTCACATAAAAACTAGACAGAAGCATTCCAGGAAACTTCTGTATGATAAGTGCATTCAACTCACAGACTTGAACGTTCCTTTTGATAGAACTCTTTTGAAACACTCCTTTTGTAGAATTTGCAAGTGTTTATTGGGAGCGCTTTGAGGCCTCAGCTGGAAAAGGAAATATCTTCACGTAAGAACTAGACAGAAGCATTCTCAGAAACTTCTTTCCGATGAGTGCATTCAACACACAGACTTGAACCTTGCTTTTGAAAGAGCAGCTTTGAAACACTCTTTTCGTAGAATCTGCAAGTGGATATTTGGAGCGCTTTGAGGCCTATGCTGGGAAATGAAATCTCTTCACCTAAAAACTAGACAGAAGCATTCTGAGAAACTTCTGTGTGATGAGTGCATTCAACTCACAGACTTGAACGTTCCCTTTGATAGAACAGTTTTGAAACACTCCTTTTGTAGAATCTGCAAGTGTTTATTCGGAGCACCTTGAGGCCTATGCTGGAAAAGGAAATATCTTCACATAAAAACTGAACAGAAGCATTCTGAGAAACTTCTTTGTGTTGAGTGCATTCAACTCACAGACTTGAACTTACCTACAGAAAGAGCAGTTTTGAAACACTCTTTTGGTAAAATCTGCAAGTGGTTATTTGGAGCACTTCGAGGCCTGTGCTGGGATATGGAATATCTTCACCTAAAAACTACAGAGAAGCATTCTTAGAAAGTTCTTCATGATGCATTCATTTAACTCACAGAGTGGAACCTTCCTTTTGATAGAACAGATTTGAAACACTCTTTTTGTAGAATCTGCAAGAGGATATTTGGAGTGTTTTGAGGCCTATGCTGGAAATGGAAATATCGTCACATAAAAACTAGACAGAAGCATTCTCAGAAACTTCTGTGTGATGAGTGCATTCAACTCACAGACTTGAACGTTCCTCTCAAAAGAGCAGTTTTGAAACACTCCTTTTGTAGAATCTGCAAGTGTTTATTTGGATCTCTTTGAGGCCTATGTTGGAAAAAGAAATATCTTCACATAAAAACTGGACAGAAGCATTCTCAGAAACTTCTTTGTGATGAGTGCATTCTACTCACAGTGTTGAAGCTTGCTTTTGATAGAGCAGTTTTGAAACACTCTTTTGGTAGAATCTGCAAGTGGATATTTGGAGCGCTTTGAGGCCTATGCTGGAAAAGGAAATGTCTTCACATAAAAACTAGACAGAAGCATTCCAGGAAACTTCTGTATGATAAGTGCATTCAACTCACAGACTTGAACGTTCCTTTTGATAGAACTCTTTTGAAACACTCCTTTTGTAGAATTTGCAAGTGTTTATTTGGAGCGCTTTGAGGCCTCAGCTGGAAAAGGAAATATCTTCACGTAAGAAGTAGACAGAAGCATTCTCAGAAACTTCTTTCCGATGAGTGCATTCAACACACAGACTTGAAACTTGCTTTTGAAAGAGCAGCTTTGAAACACTCTTTTCGTAGAATCTGCAAGTGGATATTTGGAGCGCTTTGAGGCCTATGCTGGGAAATGAAATCTCTTCACCTAAAAACTAGACAGAAGCATTCTGAGAAACTTCTGAGTGATGAGTGCATTCAACTCACAGACTTGAACGTTCCCTTTGATAGAACAGTTTTGAAACACTCCTTTTGTAGAATCTGCAAGTGTTTATTCGGAGCACCTTGAGGCCTATGTTGGAAAAGGAAATATCTTCACATAAAAACTAGAGAGAAGGATTCTCAGAAACTTCTTTGTGATGAGTTCATTCAACTCACAGTGTTGAACCTACCAATTGATAGAGTAGTTTGGAAACACTCTTTTTGTAGAATCTGCAAGGGGATATTTGCAGCCGTTTGAGGCCTATGCTGGAAAAGGAAATATCTTCACATAAAAACTGAACAGAAGCATTCTCAGAAACTTCTTTGTGTTGAGTGCATTCAACTCGCAGACATGAACTTACCTATAGAAAGAGCAGTTTTGAAACACTCCTTTTGTAGAATCTGCAAGTGTTTATTTGGAGCACTTTGAGGCCTATGTTGGAAAAGGAAAGATCTTCATATAGAAACTAGACGGAAGCATTCTCAGAAACTTCTTTGTGATGAGTGCATTCAACTCACAGAATTGAAGCTTCCTTTCGAAAGAGCAGTTTGGAAACACTCTTCTTATAGAATCTGCAAGTGGATATTTGGAGCGCTTTGTGGCCTATGCTGGGAAATGAAATCCCTTCACCTAAAAACTAGACGGAAGCATTCTGAGAATCTTCTTTGTGATGAGTGCATTCAACTCACAGACTTCAACGTTCCTTTTGATAGAACAGTTTTGAAACACTCCTTTTGTAGAATCTGCAAGTGTTCATTCGGACCACCTTGAGGCCTATGTTGGAAAAGGAAATATCTTCACATAAAAACTAGAGAGAAGGATTCTCAGAAACTTCTTTGTGATGAGTTCATTCAACTCACAGAGTTGAACCTACCAATTGATAGAGAAGTTTGGAAACACTCTTTTTGTAGAATCTGCAAGGGGATATTTGGAGCCGTTTGAGGCCTATGCTGGAAAAGGAAATATCTTCACATAAAAACTGAACAGAAGCATTCTGAGAAACTTCTTTGTGTTGAGTGCATTCAACTCACAGACTTGAACTTACCTATAGAAAGAGCAGTTTTGAAACACTCTTTTGGTAAAATCTGCAAGTGGTTATTTGGAGCACTTCGAGGCCTGTGCTGGGATATGGAATATCCTCACCTAAAAACTACAGAGAAGCATTCTCAGAAAGTTCTTCAGGATGCATTCATTCAACTCACAGAGTTGAACCTTCCTTTTGATAGAAGAGTTTTGAAACTCTCTTTTTGTAGAATCTGCAAGAGGATATTTGGAGCGTTTTGAGGCCTATGCTGGAAAAGGAAATATCTTCACATAAAAACTAGACAGAAGCATTCTCAGAAACTTCTGTGTGATGAGTGCATTCAACTCACAGACTTGAACGTTCCTCTCGAAAGAGCAGTTTTGAAACACTCCTTTTGTAGAATCTGCAAGTGTTTATTTGGAGCGCTTTGAGGCCTATGTTGGAAAAGGAAATATCTTCACATAAAAACTAGACAGAAGCATTCTCAGAAACTTCTTTGTGATGAGTGCACTCTACTCACAGTGTTGCAGCTTGCTTTTGATAGAGCAGTTTTGAAACACTCTTTTGGTAGAATCTGCAAGTGGATACTTGGAGCGCTTTGAGGCCTATGCTGGAAAAGGAAATGTCTTCACATAAAAACTAGACAGAAGCATTCCAGGAAACTTCTGTCTGATAAGTGCATTCAACTCACAGACTTGAACGTTCCTTTTGATAGAACTCTTTTGAAACACTCCTTTTGTAGAATTTGCAAGTGTTTATTGGGAGCGCTTTGAGGCCTCAGCTGGAAAAGGAAATATCTTCACGTAAGAACTAGACAGAAGCATTCTCAGAAACTTCTTTCTGATGAGTGCATTCAACACACAGACTTGAACCTTGCTTTTGAAAGAGCAGCTTTGAAACACTCTTTTCGTAGGATCTGCAAGTGGATATTTGGAGCGCTTTGAGGCCTATGCTGGGAAATGAAATCTCTTCACCTAAAAACTAGACAGAAGCATTCTGAGAAACTTCTGTGTGATGAGTGCATTCAACTCACAGACTTGAACGTTCCCTTTGATAGAACAGTTTTGAAACACTCCTTTTGTAGAATCTGCAAGTGTTTATTCAGAGCACCTTGAGGCCTCTGCTGGAAAAGGAAGTATCTTCACATAAAAACTGAACAGAAGCATTCTGAGAAACTTCTTTGTGTTGAGTGCATTCAACTCACAGACTTGAACTTACCTACAGAAAGAGCAGTTTTGAAACACTCTTTTGGTAAAATCTGCAAGTGGTTATTTGGAGCACTTCGAGGCCTGTGCTGGGATATGGAATATCTTCACCTAAAAACTACAGAGAAGCATTCTTAGAAAGTTCTTCATGATGCATTCATTTAACTCACAGAGTGGAACCTTCCTTTTGATAGAACAGATTTGAAACACTCTTTTTGTAGAATCTGCAAGAAGATATTTGGAGTGTTTTGAGGCCTATGCTGGAAATGGAAATATCTTCACATAAAAACTAGACAGAAGCATTCTCAGAAACTTCTGTGTGATGAGTACGTTCAACTCACAGACTTGAACGTTCCTCTCAAAAGAGCAGTTTTGAAACACTCCTTTTGTAGAATCTGCAAGTGTTTATTTGGAGCTCTTTGAGGCCTATGTTGGAAAAAGAAATATCTTCACATAAAAACTGGACAGAAGCATTCTCAGAAACTTCTTTGTGATGAGTGCATTCTACTCACAGTGTTGAAGCTTGCTTTTGATAGAGCAGTTTTGAAACACTCTTTTGGTAGAATCTGCAAGTGGATATTTGGAGCGCTTTGAGGCCTATGCTGGAAAAGGAAATGCCTTCACAGAAAAACTAGACAGAAGCATTCCAGGAAACTTCTGTATGATAAGTGCATTCAACTCACAGACTTGAACGTTCCTTTTGATAGAACTCTTTTGAAACACTCCTTTTGTAGAATTTGCAAGTGTTTATTTGGAGCGCTTTGAGGCCTCAGCTGGAAAAGGAAATATCTTCACGTAAGAACTAGACAGAAGCATTCTCAGAAACTTCTTTCCGATGAGTGCATTCAACACACAGACTTGAACCTTGCTTTTGAAAGAGCAGCTTTGAAACACTCTTTTCGTAGAATCTGCAAGTGGATATTTGGAGCGCTTTGAGGCCTATGCTGGGAAATGAAATCTCTTCACCTAAAAACTAGACAGAAGCATTCTGAGAAACTTCTGTGTGATGAGTGCATTCCACTCACAGACTTGAACGTTCCATTTGATAGAACAGTTTTGAAACACTCCTTTTGTAGAATCTGCAAGTGTTTATTCGGAGCACCTTGAAGCCTATGTTGGAAAAGGAAATATCTTCACATAAAAACTAGAGAGAAGGATTCTCAGAAACTTCTTTGTGATGAGTTGATTCAACTCACAGTGTTGAACCTACCAATTGATAGAGAAGTTTGGAAACACTCTTTTTGTAGAATCTGCAAGGGGATATTTAGAGCCGTTTGAGGCCTATGCTGGAAAAGGAATTATCTTCACATAAAAACTCAACAGAAGCATTCTCAGAAACTTCTTTGTGTTGAGTGCATTCAACTCGCAGACTTGAACTTACCTATAGAAAGAGCAGTTTTGAAACACTCCTTTTGTAGAATCTGCAAGTGTTTATTTGGAGCACTTTGAGGCCTATGTTGGAAAAGGAAAGATCTTCATATAGAAACTAGACGGAAGCATTCTCAGAAACTTCTTTCTGATGAGTGCATTCAACACACAGACTTGAACCTTGCTTTTGAAAGAGCAGCTTTGAAACACTCTTTTCGTAGAATCTGCAAGTGGATATTTGGAGCGCTTTGAGGCCTATGCTGGGAAATGAAATCTCTTCACCTAAAAACTAGACAGAAGCATTCTGAGAAACTTCTGTGTGATGAGTGCATTCAACTCACAGACTTGAACGTTCCCTTTGATAGAACAGTGTTGAAACACTCCTTTTGTAGAATCTGTAAGTGTTTATTCGGAGCACCTTGAGGCCTATGCTGGAAAAGGAAATATCTTCACATAAAAACTGAACAGAAGCATTCTGAGAAACTTCTTTGTGTTGAGTGCATTCAACTCACAGACTTGAACTTACCTACAGAAAGAGCAGTTTTGAAACACTCTTTTGGTAAAATCTGCAAGTGGTTATTTGGAGCACTTCGAGGCCTGTGCTGGGATATGGAATATCTTCACCTAAAAACTACAGAGAAGCATTCTTAGAAAGTTCTTCATGATGCATTCATTTAACTCACAGAGTGGAACCTTCCTTTTGATAGAACAGATTTGAAACACTCTTTTTGTAGAATCTGCAAGAAGATATTTGGAGTGTTTTGAGGCCTATGCTGGAAATGGAAATATCTTCACATAAAAACTAGACAGAAGCATTCTCAGAAACTTCTGTGTGATGAGTGCATTCAACTCACAGACTTGAACGTTCCTCTCAAAAGAGCAGTTTTGAAACACTCCTTTTGTAGAATCTGCAAGTGTTTATTTGGAGCTCTTTGAGGCCTATGTTGGAAAAAGAAATATCTTCACATAAAAACTGGACAGAAGCATTCTCAGAAACTTCTTTGTGATGAGTGCATTCTACTCACAGTGTTGAAGCTTGCTTTTGATAGAGCAGTTTTGAAACACTCTTTTGGTAGTATCTGCAAGTGGATATTTGGAGCGCTTTGAGGCCTATGCTGGAAAAGGAAATGTCTTCACAGAAAAACTAGACAGAAGCATTCCAGGAAACTTCTGTATGATAAGTGCATTGAACTCACAGACTTGAACGTTCCTTTTGATAGAACTCTTTTGAAACACTCCTTTTGTAGAATTTGCAAGTGTTTATTTGGAGCGCTTTGAGGCCTCAGCTGGAAAAGGAAATATCTTCACGTAAGAACTAGACAGAAGCATTCTCAGAAACTTCTTTCCGATGAGTGCATTCAACACACAGACTTGAACCTTGCTTTTGAAAGAGCAGCTTTGAAACACTCTTTTCGTAGAATCTGCAAGTGGATATTTGGAGCGCTTTGAGGCCTATGCTGGGAAATGAAATCTCTTCACCTAAAAACTAGACAGAAGCATTCTGAGAAACTTCTGTGTGATGAGTGCATTCAACTCACAGACTTGAACGTTCCCTTTGATAGAACAGTTTTGAAACACTCCTTTTGTAGAATCTGCAAGTGTTTATTCGGAGCACCTTGAGGCCTATGTTGGAAAAGGAAATATCTTCACATAAAAACTAGAGAGAAGGATTCTCAGAAACTTCTTTGTGATGAGTTCATTCAACTCACAGTGTTGAACCTACCAATTGATAGAGAAGTTTGGAAACACTCTTTTTGTAGAATCTGCAAGGGGATATTTGGAGCCGTTTGAGGCCTATGCTGGAAAAGGAAATATCTTCACATAAAAACTGAACAGAAGCATTCTCAGAAACTTCTTTGTGTTGAGTGCATTCAACTCGCAGACTTGAACTTACCTATAGAAAGAGCAGTTTTGAAACACTCCTTTTGTAGAATCTGCAAGTGTTTATTTGGAGCACTTTGAGGCCTATGTTGGAAAAGGAATGATCTTCATATAGAAACTAGACGGAAGCATTCTCAGAAACTTCTTTGTGATGAGTGCATTCAACTCACAGAATTGAAGCTTCCTTTTGAAAGAGCAGTTTGGAAACACTCTTCTTATAGAATCTGCAAGTGGATATTTGGAGCGCTTTGTTGCCTATGCTGGGAAATGAAATCCCTTCACCTAAAAACAAGACGGAAGCATTCTGAGAACCTTCTTTGTGATGAGTGCATTCAACTCACAGACTTAAACGTTCCTTTTGATAGAACAGTTTTGAAACACTCCTTTTGTAGAATCTGCAAGTGTTTATTCGGAGCACCTTGTGGCCTATGTTGGAAAAGGAAATATCTTCACATAAAAACTAGAGAGTAGGATTCTCAGAAACTTCTTTGTGATGAGTTCATTCAACTCACAGAGTTGAACCTACCAATTGATAGAGAAGTTTGGAAACACTCTTTTTGTAGAATCTGCAAGTGGATATTTGGAGCCGTTTGAGGCCTATGCTGGAGAAGGAAATATCTTCACATAAAAACTGAACAGAAGCATTCTGAGAAACTTCTTTGTGTTGAGTGCATTCAACTCACAGACTTGAACTTACCTATAGAAAGAGCAGTTTTGAAACACTCTTTTGGGAAAATCTGCAAGTGGTTATTTGGAGCACTTCGAGGCCTGTGCTGGGATATGGAATACCTTCACCTAAAAACTACAGAGAAGCATTCTCAGAAAGTTCTTCAGGATGCATTCATTCAACTCACAGAGTTGAACCTTCCTTTTGATAGAAGAGTTTTGAAACACTCTTTTTGTAGAATCTGCAAGAGGATATTTGGAGCGTTTTGAGGCCTATGCTGGAAAAGGAAATATCTTCACATAAAAACTAGACAGAAGCATTCTCAGAAACTTCTGTGTGATGAGTGCATTCAACTCACAGACTTGAACGTTCCTCTCGAAAGAGCAGTTTTGAAACACTCCTTTTGTAGAATCTGCAAGTGTTTATTTGGAGCGCTTTGAGGCCTATGTTGGAAAAGGAAATATCTTCACATAAAAACTAGACAGAAGCATTCTCAGAAACTTCTTTCGATGAGTGCACTCTACTCACAGTGTTGAAGCTTGCTTTTGATAGAGCAGTTTTGAAACACTCTTTTGGTAGAATCTGCAAGTGGATACTTGGAGCGCTTTGAGGCCTATGCTGGAAAAGGAAATGTCTTCACATAAAAACTAGACAGAAGCATTCCAGGAAACTTCTGTCTGATAAGTGCATTCAACTCACAGACTTGAACGTTCCTTTTGATAGAACTCTTTTGAAACACTCCTTTTGTAGAATTTGCAAGTGTTTATTGGGAGCGCTTTGAGGCCTCAGCTGGAAAAGGAAATATCTTCACGTAAGAACTAGACAGAAGCATTCTCAGAAACTTCTTTCTGATGAGTGCATTCAACACACAGACTTGAACCTTGCTTTTGAAAGAGCAGCTTTGAAACACTCTTTTCGTAGAATCTGCAAGTGGATATTTGGAGCGCTTTGAGGCCTATGCTGGGAAACGAAGTCTCTTCACCTAAAAACTAGACAGAAGCATTCTGAGAAACTTCTGCATGATGAGTGCATTCAACTCACAGACTTGAACGTTCCCTTTGATAGAACAGTTTTGAAACACTCCTTTTGTAGAATCTGCAAGTGTTTATTCAGAGCACCTTGAGGCCTCTGCTGGAAAAGGAAATATCTTCACATAAAAACTGAACAGAAGCATTCTCAGAAACTTCTTTGTGTTGAGTGCATTCAACTCACAGACTTGAACTTACCTACAGAAAGAGCAGTTTTGAAACACTCTTTTGGTAAAATCTGCAAGTGGTTATTTGGAGCACTTCGAGGCCTGTGCTGGGATATGGAATATCCTCACCTAAAAACTACAGAGAAGCATTCTCAGAAAGTTCTTCAGGATGCATTCATTCAACTCACAGAGTTGAACCTTCCTTTTGATAGAAGAGTTTTGAAACACTCTTTTTGTAGAATCTGCAAGAGGATATTTGGAGCGTTTTGAGGCCTATGCTGGAAAAGGAAATATCTTCACATAAAAACTAGACAGAAGCATTCTCAGAAACTTCTGTGTGATGAGTGCATTCAACTCACAGACTTGAACGTTCCTCTTGAAAGAGCAGTTTTGAAACACTCCTTTTGTAGAATCTGCAAGTGTTTATTTGGAGCGCTTTGAGGCCTATGTTGGAAAAGGAAATATCTTCACATAAAAACTAGACAGAAGCATTCTCAGAAACTTCTTTGTGATGAGTGCACTCTACTCACAGTGTTGCAGCTTGCTTTTGATAGAGCAGTTTTGAAACACTCTTTTGGTAGAATCTGCAAGTGGATACTTGGAGCGCTTTGAGGCCTATGCTGGAAAAGGAAATGTCTTCACATAAAAACTAGACAGAAGCATTCCAGGAAACTTCTGTATGATAAGTGCATTCAACTCACAGACTTGAACGTTCCTTTTGATAGAACTCTTTTGAAACACTCCTTTTGTAGAATTTGCAAGTGTTTATTGGGAGCGCTTTGAGGCCTCAGCTGGAAAAGGAAATATCTTCACGTAAGAACTAGACAGAAGCATTCTCAGAAACTTCTTTCCGATGAGTGCATTCAACACACAGACTTGAACCTTGCTTTTGAAAGAGCAGCTTTGAAACACTCTTTTCGTAGAATCTGCAAGTGGATATTTGGAGCGCTTTGAGGCCTATGCTGGGAAATGAAATCTCTTCACCTAAAAACTAGACAGAAGCATTCTGAGAAACTTCTGTGTGATGAGTGCATTCAACTCACAGACTTGAACGTTCCCTTTGATAGAACAGTTTTGAAACACTCCTTTTGTAGAATCTGCAAGTGTTTATTCGGAGCACCTTGAGGCCTATGCTGGAAAAGGAAATATCTTCACATAAAAACTGAACAGAAGCATTCTGAGAAACTTCTTTGTGTTGAGTGCATTCAACTCACAGACTTGAACTTACCTACAGAAAGAGCAGTTTTGAAACACTCTTTTGGTAAAATCTGCAAGTGGTTATTTGGAGCACTTCGAGGCCTGTGCTGGGATATGGAATATCTTCACCTAAAAACTACAGAGAAGCATTCTTAGAAAGTTCTTCATGATGCATTCATTTAACTCACAGAGTGGAACCTTCCTATTGATAGAACAGATTTGAAACACTCTTTTTGTAGAATCTGCAAGAAGATATTTGGAGTGTTTTGAGGCATATGCTGGAAATGGAAATATCTTCACATAAAAACTAGACAGAAGCATTCTCAGAAACTTCTGTGTGATGAGTGCATTCAACTCACAGACTTGAACGTTCCTCTCGAAAGAGCAGTTTGGAGCACTCCTTTTGTAGAATCTGCAAGTGTTTATTTGGAGCTCTTTGAGGCCTATGTTGGAAAAAGAAATATCTTCACATAAAAACTGGACAGAAGCATTCTCAGAAACTTCTTTGTGATGAGTGCATTCTACTCACAGTGTTGAAGCTTGCTTTTGATAGAGCAGTTTTGAAACACTCTTTTGGTAGAATCTGCAAGTGGATATTTGGAGCGCTTTGAGGCCTATGCTGGAAAAGGAAATGTCTTCACAGAAAAACTAGACAGAAGCATTCCAGGAAACTTCTGTATGATAAGTGCATTCAACTCACAGACTTGAACGTTCCTTTTGATAGAACTCTTTTGAAACACTCCTTTTGTAGAATTTGCAAGTGTTTATTTGGAGCGCTTTGTGGCCTCAGCTGGAAAAGGAAATATCTTCACGTAAGAACTAGACAGAAGCATTCTCAGAAACTTCTTTCCGATGAGTGCATTCAACACACAGACTTGAACCTTGCTTTTGAAAGAGCAGCTTTGAAACACTCTTTTCGTAGAATCTGCAAGTGGATATTTGGAGCGCTTTGAGGCCTATGCTGGGAAATGAAATCTCTTCACCTAAAAACTAGACAGAAGCATTCTGAGAAACTTCTGTGTGATGAGTGCATTCAACTCACAGACTTGAACGTTCCCTTTGATAGAACAGTTTTGAAACACTCCTTTTGTAGAATCTGCAAGTGTTTATTCGGAGCACCTTGAGGCCTATGTTGGAAAAGGAAATATCTTCACATAAAAACTAGAGAGAAGGATTCTCAGAAACTTCTTTGCGATGAGTTCATTCAACTCACAGTGTTGAACCTACCAATTGATAGAGAAGTTTGGAAACACTCTTTTTGTAGAATCTGCAAGGGGATATTTGGAGCCGTTTGAGGCCTATGCTGGAAAAGGAAATATCTTCACATAAAAACTGAACAGAAGCATTCTCAGAAACTTCTTTGTGTTGAGTGCATTCAACTCGCAGACTTGAACTTACCTATAGAAAGAGCAGTTTTGAAACACTCCTTTTGTAGAATCTGCAAGTGTTTATTTGGAGCACTTTGAGGCCTATGTTGGAAAAGGAAAGATCTTCATATAGAAACTAGACGGAAGCATTCTCAGAAACTTCTTTGTGATGAGTGCATTCAACTCACAGAATTGAAGCTTCCTTTCGAAAGAGCAGTTTGGAAACACTCTTCTTATAGAATCTGCAAGTTGATATTTGGAGCGCTTTGTGGCCTATGCTGGGAAATGAAATCTCTTCACCTAAAAACTAGACGGAAGCATTCTGAGAATCTTCTTTGTGATGAGTGCATTCAACTCACAGACTTCAACGTTCCTTTTGATAGAACAGTTTTGAAACACTCCTTTTGTAGAATCTGCAAGTGTTCATTCGGACCACCTTGAGGCCTATGTTGGAAAAGGAAATATCTTCACATAAAAACTAGAGAGAAGGATTCTCAGAAACTTCTTTGTGATGAGTTCATTCAACTCACAGAGTTGAACCTACCAATTGATAGAGAAGTTTGGAAACACTCTTTTTGTAGAATCTGCAAGGGGATATTTGGAGCCGTTTGAGGCCTATGCTGGAAAAGGAAATATCTTCACATAAAAACTGAACAGAAGCATTCTGAGAAACTTCTTTGTGTTGAGTGCATTCAACTCACAGACTTGAACTTACCTATAGAAAGAGCAGTTTTGAAACACTCTTTTGGTAAAATCTGCAAGTGGTTATTTGGAGCACTTCGAGGCCTGTGCTGGGATATGGAATATCCTCACCTAAAAACTACAGAGAAGCATTCTCAGAAAGTTCTTCAGGATGCATTCATTCAACTCACAGAGTTGAACCTTCCTTTTGATAGAAGAGTTTTGAAACTCTCTTTTTGTAGAATCTGCAAGAGGATATTTGGAGCGTTTTGAGGCCTATGCTGGAAAAGGAAATATCTTCACATAAAAACTAGACAGAAGCATTCTCAGAAACTTCTGTGTGATGAGTGCATTCAACTCACAGACTTGAACGTTCCTCTCGAAAGAGCAGTTTTGAAACACTCCTTTTGTAGAATCTGCAAGTGTTTATTTGGAGCGCTTTGAGGCCTATGTTGGAAAAGGAAATATCTTCACATAAAAACTAGACAGAAGCATTCTCAGAAACTTCTTTGTGATGAGTGCACTCTACTCACAGTGTTGCAGCTTGCTTTTGATAGAGCAGTTTTGAAACACTCTTTTGGTAGAATCTGCAAGTGGATACTTGGAGCGCTTTGAGGCCTATGCTGGAAAAGGAAATGTCTTCACATAAAAACTAGACAGAAGCATTCCAGGAAACTTCTGTATGATAAGTGCATTCAACTCACAGACTTGAACGTTCCTTTTGATAGAACTCTTTTGAAACACTCCTTTTGTAGAATTTGCAAGTGTTTATTGGGAGCGCTTTGAGGCCTCAGCTGGAAAAGGAAATATCTTCACGTAAGAACTAGACAGAAGCATTCTCAGAAACTTCTTTCTGATGAGTGCATTCAACACACAGACTTGAACCTTGCTTTTGAAAGAGCAGCTTTGAAACACTCTTTTCGTAGGATCTGCAAGTGGATATTTGGAGCGCTTTGAGGCCTATGCTGGGAAATGAAATCTCTTCACCTAAAAACTAGACAGAAGCATTCTGAGAAACTTCTGTGTGATGAGTGCATTCAACTCACAGACTTGAACGTTCCCTTTGATAGAACAGTTTTGAAACACTCCTTTTGTAGAATCTGCAAGTGTTTATTCAGAGCACCTTGAGGCCTCTGCTGGAAAAGGAAATATCTTCACATAAAAACTGAACAGAAGCATTCTGAGAAACTTCTTTGTGTTGAGTGCATTCAACTCACAGACTTGAACTTACCTACAGAAAGAGCAGTTTTGAAACACTCTTTTGGTAAAATCTGCAAGTGGTTATTTGGAGCACTTCGAGGCCTGTGCTGGGATATGGAATATCTTCACCTAAAAACTACAGAGAAGCATTCTTAGAAAGTTCTTCATGATGCATTCATTTAACTCACAGAGTGGAACCTTCCTTTTGATAGAACAGATTTGAAACACTCTTTTTGTAGAATCTGCAAGAAGATATTTGGAGTGTTTTGAGGCCTATGCTGGAAATGGAAATATCTTCACATAAAAACTAGACAGAATCATTCTCAGAAACTTCTGTGTGATGAGTACGTTCAACTCACAGACTTGAACGTTCCTCTCAAAAGAGAAGTTTTGAAACACTCCTTTTGTAGAATCTGCAAGTGTTTATTTGGAGCTCTTTGAGGCCTATGTTGGAAAAAGAAATATCTTCACATAAAAACTGGACAGAAGCATTCTCAGAAACTTCTTTGTGATGAGTGCATTCTACTCACAGTGTTGAAGCTTGCTTTTGATAGAGCAGTTTTGAAACACTCTTTTGGTAGAATCTGCAAGTGGATATTTGGAGCGCTTTGAGGCCTATGCTGGAAAAGGAAATGCCTTCACAGAAAAACTAGACAGAAGCATTCCAGGAAACTTCTGTATGATAAGTGCATTCAACTCACAGACTTGAACGTTCCTTTTGATAGAACTCTTTTGAAACACTCCTTTTGTAGAATTTGCAAGTGTTTATTTGGAGCGCTTTGAGGCCTCAGCTGGAAAAGGAAATATCTTCACGTAAGAACTAGACAGAAGCATTCTCAGAAACTTCTTTCCGATGAGTGCATTCAACACACAGACTTGAACCTTGCTTTTGAAAGAGCAGCTTTGAAACACTCTTTTCGTAGAATCTGCAAGTGGATATTTGGAGCGCTTTGAGGCCTATGCTGGGAAATGAAATCTCTTCACCTAAAAACTAGACAGAAGCATTCTGAGAAACTTCTGTGTGATGAGTGCATTCCACTCACAGACTTGAACGTTCCATTTGATAGAACAGTTTTGAAACACTCCTTTTGTAGAATCTGCAAGTGTTTATTCGGAGCACCTTGAGGCCTATGTTGGAAAAGGAAATATCTTCACATAAAAACTAGAGAGAAGGATTCTCAGAAACTTCTTTGTGATGAGTTCATTCAACTCACAGTGTTGAACCTACCAATTGATAGAGAAGTTTGGAAACACTCTTTTTGTAGAATCTGCAAGGGGATATTTGGAGCCGTTTGAGGCCTATGCTGGAAAAGGAATTATCTTCACATAAAAACTGAACAGAAGCATTCTCAGAAACTTCTTTGTGTTGAGTGCATTCAACTCGCAGACTTGAACTTACCTATAGAAAGAGCAGTTTTGAAACACTCCTTTTGTAGAATCTGCAAGTGTTTATTTGGAGCACTTTGAGGCCTATGTTGGAAAAGGAAAGATCTTCATATAGAAACTAGACGGAAGCATTCTCAGAAACTTCTTTGTGATGAGTGCATTCAACTCACAGAATTGAAGCTTCCTTTCGAAAGAGCAGTTTGGAAACACTCTTCTTATAGAATCTGCAAGTGGATATTTGGAGCGCTTTGAGGCCTATGCTGGAAAAGGAAATGTCTTCACATAAAAACTAGACAGAAGCATTCCAGGAAACTTCTGTATGATAAGTGCATTCAACTCACAGACTTGAACGTTCCTTTTGATAGAACTCTTTTGAAACACTCCTTTTGTAGAATTTGCAAGTGTTTATTGGGAGCACTTTGAGGCCTCAGCTGGAAAAGGAAATATCTTCACGTAAGAACTAGACAGAAGCATTCTCAGAAACTTCTTTCTGATGAGTGCATTCAACACACAGACTTGAACCTTGCTTTTGAAAGAGCAGCTTTGAAACACTCTTTTCGTAGAATCTGCAAGTGGATATTTGGAGCGCTTTGAGGCCTATGCTGGGAAATGAAATCTCTTCACCTAAAAACTAGACAGAAGCATTCTGAGAAACTTCTGTGTGATGAGTGCATTCAACTCACAGACTTGAACGTTCCCTTTGATAGAACAGTGTTGAAACACTCCTTTTGTAGAATCTGCAAGTGTTTATTCGGAGCACCTTGAGGCCTATGCTGGAAAAGGAAATATCTTCACATAAAAACTGAACAGAAGCATTCTGAGAAACTTCTTTGTGTTGAGTGCATTCAACTCACAGACTTGAACTTACCTACAGAAAGAGCAGTTTTGAAACACTCTTTTGGTAAAATCTGCAAGTGGTTATTTGGAGCACTTCGAGGCCTGTGCTGGGATATGGAATATCTTCACCTAAAAACTACAGAGAAGCATTCTTAGAAAGTTCTTCATGATGCATTCATTTAACTCACAGAGTGGAACCTTCCTTTTGATAGAACAGATTTGAAACACTCTTTTTGTAGAATCTGCAAGAAGATATTTGGAGTGTTTTGAGGCCTATGCTGGAAATGGAAATATCTTCACATAAAAACTAGACAGAAGCATTCTCAGAAACTTCTGTGTGATGAGTGCATTCAACTCACAGACTTGAACGTTCCTCTCAAAAGAGCAGTTTTGAAACACTCCTTTTGTAGAATCTGCAAGTGTTTATTTGGAGCTCTTTGAGGCCTATGTTGGAAAAAGAAATATCTTCACATAAAAACTGGACAGAAGCATTCTCAGAAACTTCTTTGTGATGAGTGCATTCTACTCACAGTGTTGAAGCTTGCTTTTGATAGAGCAGTTTTGAAACACTCTTTTGGTAGAATCTGCAAGTGGATATTTGGAGCGCTTTGAGGCCTATGCTGGAAAAGGAAATGTCTTCACAGAAAAACTAGACAGAAGCATTCCAGGAAACTTCTGTATGATAAGTGCATTCAACTCACAGACTTGAACGTTCCTTTTGATAGAACTCTTTTGAATCACTCCTTTTGTAGAATTTGCAAGTGTTTATTTGGAGCGCTTTGAGGCCTCAGCTGGAAAAGGAAATATCTTCACGTAAGAACTAGACAGAAGCATTCTCAGAAACTTCTTTCCGATGAGTGCATTCAACACACAGACTTGAACCTTGCTTTTGAAAGAGCAGCTTTGAAACACTCTTTTCGTAGAATCTGCAAGTGGATATTTGGAGCGCTTTGAGGCCTATGCTGGGAAATGAAATCTCTTCACCTAAAAACTAGACAGAAGCATTCTGAGAAACTTCTGTGTGATGAGTGCATTCAACTCACAGACTTGAACGTTCCCTTTGATAGAACAGTTTTGAAACACTCCTTTTGTAGAATCTGCAAGTGTTTATTCGGAGCACCTTGAGGCCTATGTTGGAAAAGGAAATATCTTCACATAAAAACTAGAGAGAAGGATTCTCAGAAACTTCTTTGTGATGAGTTCATTCAACTCACAGTGTTGAACCTACCAATTGATAGAGAAGTTTGGAAACACTCTTTTTGTAGAATCTGCAAGGGGATATTTGGAGCCGTTTGAGGCCTATGCTGGAAAAGGAAATATCTTCACATAAAAACTGAACAGAAGCATTCTCAGAAACTTCTTTGTGTTGAGTGCATTCAACTCGCAGACTTGAACTAACCTATAGAAAGAGCAGTTTTGAAACACTCCTTTTGTAGAATCTGCAAGTGTTTATTTGGAGCACTTTGAGGCCTATGTTGGAAAAGGAATGATCTTCATATAGAAACTAGACGGAAGCATTCTCAGAAACTTCTTTGTGATGAGTGCATTCAACTCACAGAATTGAAGCTTCCTTTTGAAAGAGCAGTTTGGAAACACTCTTCTTATAGAATCTGCAAGTGGATATTTGGAGCGCTTTGTTGCCTATGCTGGGAAATGAAATCCCTTCACCTAAAAACAAGACGGAAGCATTCTGAGAACCTTCTTTGTGATGAGTGCATTCAACTCACAGACTTAAACGTTCCTTTTGATAGAACAGTTTTGAAACACTCCTTTTGTAGAATCTGCAAGTGTTTATTCGGAGCACCTTGTGGCCTATGTTGGAAAAGGAAATATCTTCACATAAAAACTAGAGAGTAGGATTCTCAGAAACTTCTTTGTGATGAGTTCATTCAACTCACAGAGTTGAACCTACCAATTGATAGAGAAGTTTGGAAACACTCTTTTTGTAGAATCTGCAAGTGGATATTTGGAGCCGTTTGAGGCCTATGCTGGAGAAGGAAATATCTTCACATAAAAACTGAACAGAAGCATTCTGAGAAACTTCTTTGTGTTGAGTGCATTCAACTCACAGACTTGAACTTACCTATAGAAAGAGCAGTTTTGAAACACTCTTTTGGGAAAATCTGCAAGTGGTTATTTGGAGCACTTCGAGGCCTGTGCTGGGATATGGAATACCTTCACCTAAAAACTACAGAGAAGCATTCTCAGAAAGTTCTTCAGGATGCATTCATTCAACTCACAGAGTTGAACCTTCCTTTTGATAGAAGAGTTTTGAAACTCTCTTTTTGTAGAATCTGCAAGAGGATATTTGGAGCGTTTTGAGGCCTATGCTGGAAAAGGAAATATCTTCACATAAAAACTAGACAGAAGCATTCTCAGAAACTTCTGTGTGATGAGTGCATTCAACTCACAGACTTGAACGTTCCTCTCGAAAGAGCAGTTTTGAAACACTCCTTTTGTAGAATCTGCAAGTGTTTATTTGGAGCGCTTTGAGGCCTATGTTGGAAAAGGAAATATCTTCACATAAAAACTAGACAGAAGCATTCTCAGAAACTTCTTTCGATGAGTGCACTCTACTCACAGTGTTGAAGCTTGCTTTTGATAGAGCAGTTTTGAAACACTCTTTTGGTAGAATCTGCAAGTGGATACTTGGAGCGCTTTGAGGCCTATGCTGGAAAAGGAAATGTCTTCACATAAAAACTAGACAGAAGCATTCCAGGAAACTTCTGTATGATAAGTGCATTCAACTCACAGACTTGAACGTTCCTTTTGATAGAACTCTTTTGAAACACTCCTTTTGTAGAATTTGCAAGTGTTTATTGGGAGCGCTTTGAGGCCTCAGCTGGAAAAGGAAATATCTTCACGTAAGAACTAGACAGAAGCATTCTCAGAAACTTCTTTCTGATGAGTGCATTCAACACACAGACTTGAACCTTGCTTTTGAAAGAGCAGCTTTGAAACACTCTTTTCGTAGAATCTGCAAGTGGATATTTGGAGCGCTTTGAGGCCTATGCTGGGAAACGAAATCTCTTCACCTAAAAACTAGACAGAAGCATTCTGAGAAACTTCTGCATGATGAGTGCATTCAACTCACAGACTTGAACGTTCCCTTTGATAGAACAGTTTTGAAACACTCCTTTTGTAGAATCTGCAAGTGTTTATTCAGAGCACCTTGAGGCCTCTGCTGGAAAAGGAAATATCTTCACATAAAAACTGAACAGAAGCATTCTCAGAAACTTCTTTGTGTTGAGTGCATTCAACTCACAGACTTGAACTTACCTACAGAAAGAGCAGTTTTGAAACACTCTTTTGGTAAAATCTGCAAGTGGTTATTTGGAGCACTTCGAGGCCTGTGCTGGGATATGGAATATCCTCACCTAAAAACTACAGAGAAGCATTCTCAGAAAGTTCTTCAGGATGCATTCATTCAACTCACAGAGTTGAACCTTCCTTTTGATAGAAGAGTTTTGAAACACTCTTTTTGTAGAATCTGCAAGAGGATATTTGGAGCGTTTTGAGGCCTATGCTGGAAAAGGAAATATCTTCACATAAAAACTAGACAGAAGCATTCTCAGAAACTTCTGTGGATGAGTGCATTCAACTCACAGACTTGAACGTTCCTCTTGAAAGAGCAGTTTTGAAACACTCCTTTTGTAGAATCTGCAAGTGTTTATTTGGAGCGCTTTGAGGCCTATGTTGGAAAAGGAAATATCTTCACATAAAAACTAGACAGAAGCATTCTCAGAAACTTCTTTGTGATGAGTGCACTCTACTCACAGTGTTGCAGCTTGCTTTTGATAGAGCAGTTTTGAAACACTCTTTTGGTAGAATCTGCAAGTGGATACTTGGAGCGCTTTGAGGCCTATGCTGGAAAAGGAAATGTCTTCACATAAAAACTAGACAGAAGCATTCCAGGAAACTTCTGTATGATAAGTGCATTCAACTCACAGACTTGAACGTTCCTTTTGATAGAACTCTTTGGAAACACTCCTTTTGTAGAATTTGCAAGTGTTTATTGGGAGCGCTTTGAGGCCTCAGCTGGAAAAGGAAATATCTTCACGTAAGAACTAGACAGAAGCATTCTCAGAAACTTCTTTCCGATGAGTGCATTCAACACACAGACTTGAACCTTGCTTTTGAAAGAGCAGCTTTGAAACACTCTTTTCGTAGAATCTGCAAGTGGATATTTGGAGCGCTTTGAGGCCTATGCTGGGAAATGAAATCTCTTCACCTAAAAACTAGACAGAAGCCTTCTGAGAAACTTCTGTGTGATGAGTGCATTCAACTCACAGACTTGAACGTTCCCTTTGATAGAACAGTTTTGAAACACTCCTTTTGTAGAATCTGCAAGTGTTTATTCGGAGCACCTTGAGGCCTATGCTGGAAAAGGAAATATCTTCACATAAAAACTGAACAGAAGCATTCTGAGAAACTTCTTTGTGTTGAGTGCATTCAACTCACAGACTTGAACTTACCTACAGAAAGAGCAGTTTTGAAACACTCTTTTGGTAAAATCTGCAAGTGGTTATTTGGAGCACTTCGAGGCCTGTGCTGGGATATGGAATATCTTCACCTAAAAACTACAGAGAAGCATTCTTAGAAAGTTCTTCATGATGCATTCATTTAACTCACAGAGTGGAACCTTCCTATTGATAGAACAGATTTGAAACACTCTTTTTGTAGAATCTGCAAGAAGATATTTGGAGTGTTTTGAGGCATATGCTGGAAATGGAAATATCGTCACATAAAAACTAGACAGAAGCATTCTCAGAAACTTCTGTGTGATGAGTGCATTCAACTCACAGACTTGAACGTTCCTCTCGAAAGAGCAGTTTGGAGCACTCCTTTTGTAGAATCTGCAAGTGTTTATTTGGAGCTCTTTGAGGCCTATGTTGGAAAAAGAAATATCTTCACATAAAAACTGGACAGAAGCATTCTCAGAAACTTCTTTGTGATGAGTGCATTCTACTCACAGTGTTGAAGCTTGCTTTTGATAGAGCAGTTTTGAAACACTCTTTTGGTAGAATCTGCAAGTGGATATTTGGAGCGCTTTGAGGCCTATGCTGGAAAAGGAAATGTCTTCACAGAAAAACTAGACAGAAGCATTCCAGGAAACTTCTGTATGATAAGTGCATTCAACTCACAGACTTGAACGTTCCTTTTGATAGAACTCTTTTGAAACACTCCTTTTGTAGAATTTGCAAGTGTTTATTTGGAGCGCTTTGTGGCCTCAGCTGGAAAAGGAAATATCTTCACGTAAGAACTAGACAGAAGCATTCTCAGAAACTTCTTTCCGATGAGTGCATTCAACACACAGACTTGAACCTTGCTTTTGAAAGAGCAGCTTTGAAACACTCTTTTCGTAGAATCTGCAAGTGGATATTTGGAGCGCTTTGAGGCCTATGCTGGGAAATGAAATCTCTTCACCTAAAAACTAGACAGAAGCATTCTGAGAAACTTCTGTGTGATGAGTGCATTCAACTCACAGACTTGAACGTTCCCTTTGATAGAACAGTTTTGAAACACTCCTTTTGTAGAATCTGCAAGTGTTTATTCGGAGCACCTTGAGGCCTATGTTGGAAAAGGAAATATCTTCACATAAAAACTAGAGAGAAGGATTCTCAGAAACTTCTTTGCGATGAGTTCATTCAACTCACAGTGTTGAACCTACCAATTGATAGAGAAGTTTGGAAACACTCTTTTTGTAGAATCTGCAAGGGGATATTTGGAGCCGTTTGAGGCCTATGCTGGAAAAGGAAATATCTTCACATAAAAACTGAACAGAAGCATTCTCAGAAACTTCTTTGTGTTGAGTGCATTCAACTCGCAGACTTGAACTTACCTATAGAAAGAGCAGTTTTGAAACACTCCTTTTGTAGAATCTGCAAGTGTTTATTTGGAGCACTTTGAGGCCTATGTTGGAAAAGGAAAGATCTTCATATAGAAACTAGACGGAAGCATTCTCAGAAACTTCTTTGTGATGAGTGCATTCAACTCACAGAATTGAAGCTTCCTTTCGAAAGAGCAGTTTGGAAACACTCTTCTTATAGAATCTGCAAGTGGATATTTGGAGCGCTTTGTGGCCTATGCTGGGAAATGAAATCTCTTCACCTAAAAACTAGACGGAAGCATTCTGAGAATCTTCTTTGTGATGAGTGCATTCAACTCACAGACTTCAACGTTCCTTTTGATAGAACAGTTTTGAAACACTCCTTTTGTAGAATCTGCAAGTGTTTATTCGGAGCACCTTGAGGCCTATGTTGGAAAAGGAAATATCTTCACATAAAAACTAGAGAGAAGGATTCTCAGAAACTTCTTTGTGATGAGTTCATTCAACTCACAGAGTTGAACCTACCAATTGATAGAGAAGTTTGGAAACACTCTTTTTGTGGAATCTGCAAGGGGATATTTGGAGCCGTTTGAGGCCTATGCTGGAAAAGGAAATATCTTCACATAAAAACTGAACAGAAGCATTCTCAGAAACTTCTTTGTGTTGAGTGCATTCAACTCACAGACTTGAACTTACCTATAGAAAGAGCAGTTTTGAAACACTCTTTTGGTAAAATCTGCAAGTGGTTATTTGGAGCACTTCGAGGCCTGTGCTGGGATATGGAATATCCTCACCTAAAAACTACAGAGAAGCATTCTCAGAAAGTTCTTCAGGATGCATTCATTCAACTCACAGAGCTGAACCTTCCTTTTGATAGAAGAGTTTTGAAACACTCTTTTTGTAGAATCTGCAAGAGGATATTTGGAGCGTTTTGAGGCCTATGCTGGAAAAGGAAATATCTTCACATAAAAACTAGACAGAAGCATTCTCAGAAACTTCTGTGTGATGAGTGCATTCAACTCACAGACTTGAACGTTCCTCTCGTAAGAGCAGTTTTGAAACACTCCTTTTGTAGAATCTGCAAGTGTTTAATTGGAGCGCTTTGAGGCCTATGTTGGAAAAGGAAATATCTTCACATAAAAACTAGACAGAAGCATTCTCAGAAACTTCTTTGTGATGAGTGCACTCTACTCACAGTGTTGCAGCTTGCTTTTGATAGAGCAGTTTTGAAACACTCTTTTGGTAGAATCTGCAAGTGGATACTTGGAGCGCTTTGAGGCCTATGCTGGAAAAGGAAATGTCTTCACATAAAAACTAGACAGAAGCATTCCAGGAAACTTCTGTATGATAAGTGCATTCAACTCACAGACTTGAACGTTCCTTTTGATAGAACTCTTTGGAAACACTCCTTTTGTAGAATTTGCAAGTGTTTATTGGGAGCGCTTTGAGGCCTCAGCTGGAAAAGGAAATATCTTCACGTAAGAACTAGACAGAAGCATTCTCAGAAACTTCTTTCTGATGAGTGCATTCAACACACAGACTTGAACCTTGCTTTTGAAAGAGCAGCTTTGAAACACTCTTTTCGTAGAATCTGCAAGTGGATATTTGGAGCGCTTTGAGGCCTATGCTGGGAAATGAAATCTCTTCACCTAAAAACTAGACAGAAGCATTCTGAGAAACTTCTGTGTGATGAGTGCATTCAACTCACAGACTTGAACGTTCCCTTTGATAGAACAGTTTTGAAACACTCCTTTTGTAGAATCTGCAAGTGTTTATTCGGAGCACCTTGAGGCCTATGCTGGAAAAGGAAATATCTTCACATAAAAACTGAACAGAAGCATTCTGAGAAACTTCTTTGTGTTGAGTGCATTCAACTCACAGACTTGAACTTACCTACAGAAAGAGCAGTTTTGAAACACTCTTTTGGTAAAATCTGCAAGTGGTTATTTGGAGCACTTCGAGGCCTGTGCTGGGATATGGAATATCTTCACCTAAAAACTACAGAGAAGCATTCTTAGAAAGTTCTTCATGATGCATTCATTTAACTCACAGAGTGGAACCTTCCTTTTGATAGAACAGATTTGAAACACTCTTTTTGTAGAATCTGCAAGAGGATATTTGGAGTGTTTTGAGGCCTATGCTGGAAATGGAAATATCGTCACATAAAAACTAGACAGAAGCATTCTCAGAAACTTCTGTGTGATGAGTGCATTCAACTCACAGACCTGAACGTTCCTCTCAAAAGAGCAGTTTTGAAACACTCCTTTTGTAGAATCTGCAAGTGTTTATTTGGAGCTCTTTGAGGCCTATGTTGGAAAAAGAAATATCTTCACATAAAAACTGGACAGAAGCATTCTCAGAAACTTCTTTGTGATGAGTGCATTCTACTCACAGTGTTGAAGCTTGCTTTTGATAGAGCAGTTTTGAAACACTCTTTTGGTAGAATCTGCAAGTGGATATTTGGAGCGCTTTGAGGCCTATGCTGGAAAAGGAAATGTCTTCACATAAAAACTAGACAGAAGCATTCCAGGAAACTTCTGTATGATAAGTGCATTCAACTCACAGACTTGAACGTTCCTTTTGATAGAACTCTTTTCAAACACTCCTTTTGTAGAATTTGCAAGTGTTTATTTGGAGCGCTTTGAGGCCTCAGCTGGAAAAGGAAATATCTTCACGTAAGAACTAGACAGAAGCATTCTCAGAAACTTCTTTCCGATGAGTGCATTCAACACACAGACTTGAACCTTGCTTTTGAAAGAGCAGCTTTGAAACACTCTTTTCGTAGAATCTGCAAGTGGATATTTGGAGCGCTTTGAGGCCTATGCTGGGAAATGAAATCTCTTCACCTAAAAACTAGACAGAAGCATTCTGAGAAACTTCTGTGTGATGAGTGCATTCAACTCACAGACTTGAACGTTCCATTTGATAGAACAGTTTTGAAACACTCCTTTTGAAGAATCTGCAAGTGTTTATTCGGAGCACCTTGAGGCCTATGCTGGAATAGGAAATATCTTCACATAAAAACTGAACAGAAGCATTCTGAGAAACTTCTTTGTGTTGAGTGCATTCAACTCACAGACTTGAACTTACCCACAGAAAGAGCAGTTTTGAAACACTCTTTCGGTAAAATCTGCAAGTGGTTATTTGGAGCACTTCGAGGCCTGTGCTGGGATATGGAATATCTTCACCTAAATCTACAGAGAAGCATTCCTAGAAAGTTCTTCATGATGCATTCATTTAACTCACAGAGTGGAACCTTCCTTTTGATAGAACAGATTTGAAACACTCTTTTTGTAGAATCTGCAAGAGGATATTTGGAGTGTTTTGAGGCCAATGCTGGAAATGGAAATATCGTCACATAAAAACTAGACAGAAGCATTCTCAGAAACTTCTGTGTGATGAGTGCATTCAACTCACAGACTTGAACGTTCCTCTCAAAAGAGTAGTTTTGAAACACTCCTTTTGTAGAATCTGCAAGTGTTTATTTGGAGCGCTTTGAGGCCTATGTTGGGAAAAGAAATATCTTCACATAAAAACTGGACAGAAGAATTCTCAGAAACTTCTTTGTGATGAGTGCATTCTACTCACAGTGTTGAAGCTTGCTTTTGATAGAGCAGTTTTGAAACACTCTTTTGGTAGAATCTGCAAGTGGATATTTGGAGCGCTTTGAGGCCTATGCTGGAAAAGGAAATGTCTTCACATAAAAACTAGACAGAAGCATTCCAGGAAACTTCTGTATGATAAGTGCATTCAACTCACAGACTTGAACGTTCCTTTTGATAGAACTCTTTTGAAACACTCCTTTTGTAGAATTTGCAAGTGTTTATTGGGAGCGCTTTGAGGCCTCAGCTGGAAAACGAAATATCTTCACGTAAGAACTAGACAGAAGCATTCTCAGAAACTTCTTTCCGATGAGTGCATTCAACACACAGACTTGAACCTTGCTTTTGAAAGAGCAGCTTTGAAACACTCTTTTCGTAGAATCTGCAGGTGGATATTTGGAGCGCTTTGAGGGCTATGCTGGGAAATGAAATCTCTTCACCTAAAAACTAGACAGAAGCATTCTGAGAAACTTCTGTGTGATGAGTGCATTCAACTCACAGACTTGAACGTTCCCTTTGATAGAACAGTTTTGAAACACTCCTTTTGTAGAATCTGCAAGTGTTTATTCGGAGCACCTTGAGGCCTATGTTGGAAAAGGAAATATCTTCACATAAAAACTAGAGAGAAGGATTCTCAGAAACTTCTTTGTGATGAGTTCATTCAACTCACAGTGTTGAACCTACCAATTGATAGAGAAGTTTGGAAACACTCTTTTTGTAGAATCTGCAAGGGGATATTTGGAGCCGTTTGAGGCCTATGCTGGAAAAGGAAATATCTTCACATAAAAACTGAACAGAAGCATTCTCAGAAACTTCTTTGTGTTGAGTGCATTCAACTCGCAGACTTGAACTTACCTATAGAAAGAGCAGTTTTGAAACACTCCTTTTGTAGAATCTGCAAGTGTTTATTTGGAGCACTTTGAGGCCTATGTTTGAAAAGGAAAGATCTTCATATAGAAACTAGACGGAAGCATTCTCAGAAACTTCTTTGTGATGAGTGCATTCAACTCACAGAATTGAAGCTTCCTTTCGAAAGAGCAGTTTGGAAACACTCTTCTTATAGAATCTGCAAGTGGATATTTGGAGCGCTTTGAGGCCTATGCTGGAAAAGGAAATGTCTTCACATAAAAACTAGACAGAAGCATTCCAGGAAACTTCTGTATGATAAGTGCATTCAACTCACAGACTTGAACGTTCCTTTTGATAGAACTCTTTTGAAACACTCCTTTTGTAGAATTTGCAAGTGTTTATTTGGAGCGCTTTGAGGCCTCAGCTGGAAAAGGAAATATCTTCACGTAAGAACTAGACAGAAGCATTCTCAGAAACTTCTTTCCGATGAGTGCATTCAACACACAGACTTGAACCTTGCTTTTGAAAGAGCAGCTTTGAAACACTCTTTTCGTAGAATCTGCAAGTGGATATTTGGAGCGCTTTGAGGCCTATGCTGGGAAATGAAATCTCTTCACCTAAAAACTAGACAGAAGCATTCTGAGAAACTTCTGTGTGATGAGTGCATTCAACTCACAGACTTGAACGTTCCCTTTGATAGAACAGTTTTGAAACACTCCTTTTGTAGAATCTGCAAGTGTTTATTCGGAGCACCTTGAGGCCTATGCTGGAAAAGGAAATATCTTCACATAAAAACTGAACAGAAGCATTCTGAGAAACTTCTTTGTGTTGAGTGCATTCAACTCACAGACTTGAACTTACCTACAGAAAGAGCAGTTTTGAAACACTCTTTTGGTAAAATCTGCAAGTGGTTATTTGGAGCACTTCGAGGCCTGTGCTGGGATATGGAATATCTTCACCTAAAAACTACAGAGAAGCATTCTTAGAAAGTTCTTCATGATGCATTCATTTAACTCACAGAGTGGAACCTTCCTTTTGATAGAACAGATTTGAAACACTCTTTTTGTAGAATCTGCAAGAAGATATTTGGAGTGTTTTGAGGCCTGTGCTGGAAATGGAAATATCTTCACATAAAAACTAGACAGAAGCATTCTCAGAAACTTCTGTGTGATGAGTGCATTCAACTCACAGACTTGAACGTTCCTCTCAAAAGAGCAGTTTTGAAACACTCCTTTTGTAGAATCTGCAAGTGTTTATTTGGAGCTCTTTGAGGCCTATGTTGGAAAAAGAAATATCTTCACATAAAAACTGGACAGAAGCATTCTCAGAAACTTCTTTGTGATGAGTGCATTCTACTCACAGTGTTGAAGCTTGCTTTTGATAGAGCAGTTTTGAAACACTCTTTTGGTAGAATCTGCAAGTGGATATTTGGAGCGCTTTGAGGCCTATGCTGGAAAAGGAAATGTCTTCACATAAAAACTAGACAGAAGCATTCCAGGAAACTTCTGTATGATAAGTGCATTCAACTCACAGACTTGAACGTTCCTTTTGATAGAACTCTTTTGAAACACTCCTTTTGTAGAATTTGCAAGTGTTTATTTGGAGCGCTTTGAGGCCTCAGCTGGAAAAGGAAATATCTTCACGTAAGAACTAGACAGAAGCATTCTCAGAAACATCTTTCCGATGAGTGCATTCAACACACAGACTTGAACCTTGCTTTTGAAAGAGCAGCTTTGAAACACTCTTTTCGTAGAATCTGCAAGTGGATATTTGGAGCGCTTTGAGGCCTATGCTGGGAAATGAAATCTCTTCACCTAAAAACTAGACAGAAGCATTCTGAGAAACTTCTGTGTGATGAGTGCATTCAACTCACAGACTTGAACGTTCCCTTTGATAGAACAGTTTTGAAACACTCCTTTTGTAGAATCTGCAAGTGTTTATTCGGAGCACCTTGAGGCCTATGTTGGAAAAGGAAATATCTTCACATAAAAACTAGAGAGAAGGATTCTCAGAAACTTCTTTGTGATGAGTTCATTCAACTCACAGTGTTGAACCTACCAATTGATAGAGAAGTTTGGAAACACTCTTTTTGTAGAATCTGCAAGGGGATATTTGGAGCCGTTTGAGGCCTATGCTGGAAAAGGAAATATCTTCACATAAAAACTGAACAGAAGCATTCTCAGAAACTTCTTTGTGTTGAGTGCATTCAACTCGCAGACTTGAACTGACCTATAGAAAGAGCAGTTTTGAAACACTCCTTTTGTAGAATCTGCAAGTGTTTATTTGGAGCACTTTGAGGCCTATGTTGGAAAAGGAAAGATCTTCATATAGAAACTAGACGGAAGCATTCTCAGAAACTTCTTTGGATGAGTGCATTCAACTCACAGAATTGAAGCTTCCTTTTGAAAGAGCAGTTTGGAAACACTCTTCTTATAGTATCTGTAAGTGGATATTTGGAGCGCTTTGTGGCCTATGCTGGGAAATGAAATCACTTCACCTAAAAACTAGACGGAAGCATTCTGAGAATCTTCTTTGCGATGAGTGCATTCAACTCACAGACTTCAACGTTCCTTTTGATAGAACAGTTTTGAAACACTCCTTTTGTAGAATCTGCAAGTGTTTATTCGGAACACCTTGAGGCCTATGTCGGAAAAGGAAATATCTTCACATAAAAACTAGAGAGAAGGATTCTCAGAAACTTCTTTGTGATGAGTTCATTCAACTCACAGAGTTGAACCTACCAATTGATAGAGAAGTTTGGAAACACTCTTTTTGTAGAATCTGCAAGTGGATATTTGGAGCCGTTTGAGGCCTATGCTGGAAAAGGAAATATCTTCACATAAAAACTGAACAGAAGCATTCTCAGAAACTTCTTTGTGTTGAGTGCATTCAACTCACAGACTTGAACTTACCTATAGAAAGAGCAGTTTTGAAACACTCTTTTGGTAAAATCTGCAAGTGGTTATTTGGAGCACTTCGAGGCCTGTGCTGGGATATGGAATATCTTCACCTAAAAACTACAGAGAAGCATTCTCAGAAAGTTCTTCAGGATGCATTCATTCAACTCACAGAGTTGAACCTTCCTTTTGATAGAAGAGTTTTGAAACACTCTTTTTGTAGAATCTGCAAGAGGATATTGGGAGCGTTTTGAGGCCTATGCTGGAAAAGGAAATATCTTCACATAAAAACTAGACAGAAGCATTCTCAGAAACTTCTGTGTGATGAGTGCATTCAACTCACAGACTTGAACGTTCCTCTCGAAAGAGCAGTTTTGAAACACTCCTTTTGTAGAATCTGCAAGTGTTTATTTGGAGCGCTTTGAGGCCTATGTTGGAAAAGGAAATATCTTCACATAAAAACTAGACAGAAGCATTCTCAGAAACATCTTTGTGATGAGTGCACTCTACTCACAGTGTTGCAGCTTGCTTTTATAGAGCAGTTTTGAAACACTCTTTTGGTAGAATCTGCAAGTGGATACTTGGAGCGCTTTGAGGCCTATGCTGGAAAAGGAAATGTCTTCACATAAAAACTAGACAGAAGCATTCCAGGAAACTTCTGTATGATAAGTGCATTCAACTCACAGACTTGAACGTTCCTTTTGATAGAACTCTTTTGAAACACTCCTTTTGTAGAATTTGCAAGTGTTTATTGGGAGCGCTTTGAGGCCTCAGCTGGAAAAGGAAATATCTTCACGTAAGAACTAGACAGAAGCATTCTCAGAAACTTCTTTCTGATGAGTGCATTCAACACACAGACTTGAACCTTGCTTTTGAAAGAGCAGCTTTGAAACACTCTTTTCGTAGAATCTGCAAGTGGATATTTGGAGCGCTTTGAGGCCTATGCTGGGAAATGAAATCTCTTCACCTAAAAACTAGACAGAAGCATTCTGAGAAACTTCTGTGTGATGAGTGCATTCAACTCACAGACTTGAACGTTCCCTTTGATAGAACAGTTTTGAAACACTCCTTTTGTAGAATCTGCAAGTGTTTATTCGGAGCACCTTGAGGCCTATGCTGGAAAAGGAAATATCTTCACATAAAAACTGAACAGAAGCATTCTGAGAAACTTCTTTGTGTTGAGTGCATTCAACTCACAGACTTGAACTTACCTACAGAAAGAGCAGTTTTGAAACACTCTTTTGGTAAAATCTGCAAGTGGTTATTTGGAGCACTTCGAGGCCTGTGCTGGGATATGGAATATCTTCACCTAAAAACTACAGAGAAGCATTCTTAGAAAGTTCTTCATGATGCATTCATTTAACTCACAGAGTGGAACCTTCCTTTTGATAGAACAGATTTGAAACACTCTTTTTGTAGAATCTGCAAGAGGATATTTGGAGTGTTTTGAGGCCTATGCTGGAAATGGAAATATCGTCACATAAAAACTAGACAGAAGCATTCTCAGAAACTTCTGTGTGATGAGTGCATTCAACTCACAGACCTGAACGTTCCTCTCAAAAGAGCAGTTTTGAAACACTCCTTTTGTAGAATCTGCAAGTGTTTATTTGGAGCTCTTTGAGGCCTATGTTGGAAAAAGAAATATCTTCACATAAAAACTGGACAGAAGCATTCTCAGAAACTTCTTTGTGATGAGTGCATTCTACTCACAGTGTTGAAGCTTGCTTTTGATAGAGCAGTTTTGAAACACTCTTTTGGTAGAATCTGCAAGTGGATATTTGGAGCGCTTTGAGGCCTATGCTGGAAAAGGAAATGTCTTCACATAAAAACTAGACAGAAGCATTCCAGGAAACTTCTGTATGATAAGTGCATTCAACTCACAGACTTGAACGTTCCTTTTGATAGAACTCTTTTGAAACACGCCTTTTGTAGAATTTGCAAGTGTTTATTTGGAGCGCTTTGAGGCCTCAGCTGGAAAAGGAAATATCTTCACGTAAGAACTAGACAGAAGCATTCTCAGAAACTTCTTTCCGATGAGTGCATTCAACACACAGACTTGAACCTTGCTTTTGAAAGAGCAGCTTTGAGACACTCTTTTCGTAGAATCTGCAAGTGGATATTTGGAGCGTTTTGAGGCCTATGCTGGAAAAGGAAATATCTTCACCTAAAAACTAGGCAGAAGCGTTCTCAGAAACTTCTGTGTGATGAGTGCATTCAACTCACAGACTTGAACGTTCCATTTGATAGAACAGTTTTGAAACACTCCTTTTGAAGAATCTGCAAGTGTTTATTCGGAGCACCTTGAGGCCTATGCTGGAATAGGAAATATCTTCACATAAAAACTGAACAGAAGCATTCTGAGAAACTTCTTTGTGTTGAGTGCATTCAACTCACAGACTTGAACTTACCTACAGAAAGAGCAGTTTTGAAACACTCTTTCGGTAAAATCTGCAATTGGTTATTTGGAGCACTTCGAGGCCTGTGCTGGGATATGGAATATCTTCACCTAAAAACTACAGAGAAGCATTCCTAGAAAGTTCTTCATGATGCATTCATTTAACTCACAGAGTGGAACCTTCCTTTTGATAGAACAGATTTGAAACACTCTTTTTGTAGAATCTGCAAGAGGATATTTGGAGTGTTTTGAGGCCAATGCTGGAAATGGAAATATCGTCACATAAAAACTAGACAGAAGCATTCTCAGAAACTTCTGTGTGATGAGTGCATTCAACTCACAGACTTGAACGTTCCTCTCAAAAGAGTAGTTTTGAAACACTCCTTTTGTAGAATCTGCAAGTGTTTATTTGGAGCGCTTTGAGGCCTATGTTGGGAAAAGAAATATCTTCACATAAAAACTGGACAGAAGCATTCTCAGAAACTTCTTTGTGATGAGTGCATTCTACTCACAGTGTTGAAGCTTCCTTTTGATAGAGCAGTTTTGAAACACTCTTTTGGTAGAATCTGCAAGTGGATATTTGGAGCGCTTTGAGGCCTATGCTGGAAAAGGAAATGTCTTCACATAAAAACTAGACAGAAGCATTCCAGGAAACTTCTGTATGATAAGTGCATTCAACTCACAGACTTGAACGTTCCTTTTGATAGAACTCTTTTGAAACACTCCTTTTGTAGAATTTGCAAGTGTTTATTTGGAGCGCTTTGAGGCCTCAGCTGGAAAAGGAAATATCTTCACGTAAGAACTAGACAGAAGCATTCTCAGAAACTTCTTTCCGATGAGTGCATTCAACACACAGACTTGAACCTTGCTTTTGAAAGAGCAGCTTTGAAACACTCTTTTCGTAGAATCTGCAAGTGGATATTTGGAGCGCTTTGAGGGCTATGCTGGGAAATGAAATCTCTTCACCTAAAAACTAGACAGAAGCATTCTGAGAAACTTCTGTGTGATGAGTGCATTCAACTCACAGACTTGAACGTTCCCTTTGATAGAACAGTTTTGAAACACTCCTTTTGTAGAATCTGCAAGTGTTTATTCGGAGCACCTTGAGGCCTATGTTGGAAAAGGAAATATCTTCACATAAAAACTAGAGAGAAGGATTCTCAGAAACTTCTTTGTGATGAGTTCATTCAACTCACAGTGTTGAACCTACCAATTGATAGAGAAGTCTGGAAACACTCTTTTTGTAGAATCTGCAAGGGGATATTTGGAGCCGTTTGAGGCCTATGCTGGAAAAGGAAATATCTTCACATAAAAACTGAACAGAAGCATTCTCAGAAACTTCTTTGTGTTGAGTGCATTCAACTCGCAGACTTGAACTTACCTATAGAAAGAGCAGTTTTGAAACACTCCTTTTGTAGAATCTGCAAGTGTTTATTTGGAGCACTTTGAGGCCTATGTTGGAAAAGGAAAGATCTTCATATAGAAACTAGACGGAAGCATTCTCAGAAACTTCTTTGTGATGAGTGCATTCAACTCACAGAATTGAAGCTTCCTTTCGAAAGAGCAGTTTGGAAACACTCTTCTTATAGAATCTGTAAGTGGATATTTGGAGCGCTTTGTGGCCTATGCTGGGAAATGAAATCACTTCACCTAAAAACTAGACGGAAGCATTCTGAGAATCTTCTTTGCGATGAGTGCATTCAACTCACAGACTTCAACGTTCCTTTTGATAGAACAGTTTTGAAACACTCCTTTTGTAGAATCTGCAAGTGTTTATTCGGAGCACCTTGAGGCCTATGTCGGAAAAGGAAATATCTTCACATAAAAACTAGAGAGAAGGATTCTCAGAAACTTCTTTGTGATGAGTTCATTCAACTCACAGAGTTGAACCTACCAATTGATAGAGAAGTTTGGAAACACTCTTTTTGTAGAATCTGCAAGTGGATATTTGGAGCCGTTTGAGGCCTATGCTGGAAAAGGAAATATCTTCACATAAAAACTGAACAGAAGCATTCTCAGAAACTTCTTTGTGTTGAGTGCATTCAACTCACAGACTTGAACTTACCTATAGAAAGAGCAGTTTTGAAACACTCTTTTGGTAAAATCTGCAAGTGGTTATTTGGAGCACTTCGAGGCCTGTGCTGGGATATGGAATATCTTCACCTAAAAACTACAGAGAAGCATTCTCAGAAAGTTCTTCAGGATGCATTCATTCAACTCACAGAGTTGAACCTTCCTTTTGATAGAAGAGTTTTGAAACACTCTTTTTGTAGAATCTGCAAGAGGATATTGGGAGCGTTTTGAGGACTATGCTGGAAAAGGAAATATCTTCACATAAAAACTAGACAGAAGCATTCTCAGAAACTTCTGTGTGATGAGTGCATTCAACTCACAGACTTGAACGTTCCTCTCGAAAGAGCAGTTTTGAAACACTCCTTTTGTAGAATCTGCAAGTGTTTATTTGGAGCGCTTTGAGGCCTATGTTGGAAAAGGAAATATCTTCACATAAAAACTAGACAGAAGCATTCTCAGAAACTTCTTTGTGATGAGTGCACTCTACTCACAGTGTTGAAGCTTGCTTTTGATAGAGCAGTTTTGAAACACTCTTTTGGTAGAATCTGCAAGTGGATACTTGGAGCGCTTTGAGGCCTATGCTGGAAAAGGAAATGTCTTCACATAAAAACTAGACAGAAGCATTCCAGGAAACTTCTGTATGATAAGTGCATTCAACTCACAGACTTGAACGTTCCTTTTGATAGAACTCTTTTGAAACACTCCTTTTGTAGAATTTGCAAGTGTTTATTGGGAGCGCTTTGAGGCCTCAGCTGGAAAAGGAAATATCTTCACGTAAGAACTAGACAGAAGCATTCTCAGAAACTTCTTTCTGATGAGTGCATTCAACACACAGACTTGAACCTTGCTTTTGAAAGAGCAGCTTTGAAACACTCTTTTCGTAGAATCTGCAAGTGGATATTTGGAGCGCTTTGAGGCCTATGCTGGGAAATGAAATCTCTTCACCTAAAAACTAGACAGAAGCATTCTGAGAAACTTCTGTGTGATGAGTGCATTCAACTCACAGACTTGAACGCTCCCTTTGATAGAACAGTTTTGAAACACTCCTTTTGTAGAATCTGCAAGTGTTTATTCAGAGCACCTTGAGGCCTCTGCTGGAAAAGGAAATATCTTCACATAAAAACTGAATAGAAGCACTCTCAGAAACTTCTTTGTGTTGAGTGCATTCAACTCACAGACTTGAACTTACCTACAGAAAGAGCAGTTTTGAAACACTCTTTTGGTAAAATCTGCAAGTGGTTATTTGGAGCACTTCGAGGCCTGTGCTGGGATATGGAATATCTTCACCTAAAAACTACAGAGAAGCATTCTTAGAAAGTTCTTCATGATGCATTCATTTAACTCACAGAGTGGAACCTTCCTTTTGATAGAACAGATTTGAAACACTCTTTTTGTAGAATCTGCAAGAAGATATTTGGAGTGTTTTGAGGCCTATGCTGGAAATGGAAATACCTTCACATAAAAACTAGACAGAAGCATTCTCAGAAACTTCTGTGTGATGAGTGCATTCAACTCACAGACTTGAACGTTCCTCTGAAAAGAGCAGTTTTGAAACACTCCTTTTGTAGAATCTGCAAGTGTTTATTTGGAGCTCTTTGAGGCCTATGTTGGAAAAAGAAATATCTTCACATAAAAACTGGACAGAAGCATTCTCAGAAACTTCTTTGTGATGAGTGCATTCTACTTACAGTGTTGAAGCTTGCTTTTGATAGAGCAGTTTTGAAACACTCTTTTGGTAGAATCTGCAAGTGGATATTTGGAGCGCTTTGAGGCCTATGCTGGAAAAGGAAATGTCTTCACATAAAAACTAGACAGAAGCATTCCAGGAAACTTCTGTATGATAAGTGCATTCAACTCACAGACTTGAACGTTCCTTTTGATAGAACTCTTTTGAAACACTCCTTTTGTAGAATTTGCAAGTGTTTATTTGGAGCGCTTTGAGGCCTCAGCTGGAAAAGGAAATATCTTCACGTAAGAACTAGACAGAAGCATTCTCAGAAACTTCTTTCCAATGAGTGCATTCAACACACAGACTTGAACCTTGCTTTTGAAAGAGCAGCTTTGAAACACTCTTTTCGTAGAATCTGCAAGTGGATATTTGGAGCGCTTTGAGGCCTATGCTGGGAAATGAAATCTCTTCACCTAAAAACTAGACAGAAGCATTCTGAGAAACTTCTGTGTGATGAGTGCATTCAACTCACAGACTTGAACGTTCCCTTTGATAGAACAGTTTTGAAACACTCCTTTTGTAGAATCTGCAAGTGTTTATTCGGAGCACCTTGAGGCCTATGTTGGAAAAGGAAATATCTTCACATAAAAACTAGAGAGAAGGATTCTCAGAAACTTCTTTGTGATGAGTTCACTCAACTCACAGTGTTGAACCTACCAATTGATAGAGAAGTTTGGAAACACTCTTTTTGTAGAATCTGCAAGGGGATATTTGGAGCCGTTTGAGGCCTATGCTGGAAAAGGAAATATCTTCACATAAAAACTGAACAGAAGCATTCTCAGAAACTTCTTTGTGTTGAGTGCATTCAACTCACAGACTTGAACTTACCTATAGAAAGAGCAGTTTTGAAACACTCCTTTTGTAGAATCTGCAAGTGTTTATTTGGAGCACTTTGAGGCCTATGTTGGAAAAGGAAAGATCTTCATATAGAAACTAGACGGAAGCATTCTCAGAAACTTCTTTGTGATGAGTGCATTCAACTCACAGAATTGAAGCTTCCTTTCGAAAGAGCAGTTTGGAAACACTCTTCTTATAGAATCTGCAAGTTGATATTTGGAGCGCTTTGTGGCCTATGCTGGGAAATGAAATCTCTTCACCTAAAAACTAGACGGAAGCATTCTGAGAATCTTCTTTGTGATGAGTGCATTCAACTCACAGACTTCAACGTTCCTTTTGATAGAACAGTTTTGAAACACTCCTTTTGTAGAATCTGCAAGTGTTCATTCGGAGCACCTTGAGGCCTATGTTGGAAAAGGAAATATCTTCACATAAAAACTAGAGAGAAGGATTCTCAGAAACTTCTTTGTGATGAGTTCATTCAACTCACAGAGTTGAACCTACCAATTGATAGAGAAGTTTGGAAACACTCTTTTTGTAGAATCTGCAAGGGGATATTTGGAGCCGTTTGAGGCCTATGCTGGAAAAGGAAATATCTTCAAATAAAAACTGAACAGAAGCATTCTCAGAAACTTCTTTGTGTTGAGTGCATTCAACTCACAGACTTGAACTTACCTATAGAAAGAGCAGTTTTGAAACACTCTTTTGGTAAAATCTGCAAGTGGTTATTTGGAGCACTTCGAGGCCTGTGCTGGGATATGGAATATCCTCACCTAAAAACTACAGAGAAGCATTCTCAGAAAGTTCTTCAGGATGCATTCATTCAACTCACAGAGTTGAACCTTCCTTTTGATAGAAGAGTTTTGAAACTCTCTTTTTGTAGAATCTGCAAGAGGATATTTGGAGCGTTTTGAGGCCTATGCTGGAAAAGGAAATATCTTCACATAAAAACTAGACAGAAGCATTCTCAGAAACTTCTGTGTGATGAGTGCATTCAACTCACAGACTTGAACGTTCCTCTCGAAAGAGCAGTTTTGAAACACTCCTTTTGTAGAATCTGCAAGTGTTTATTTGGAGCGCTTTGAGGCCTATGTTGGAAAAGGAAATATCTTCACATAAAAACTAGACAGAAGCATTCTCAGAAACTTCTTTGTGATGAGTGCACTCTACTCACAGTGTTGCAGCTTGCTTTTATAGAGCAGTTTTGAAACACTCTTTTGGTAGAATCTGCAAGTGGATACTTGGAGCGCTTTGAGGCCTATGCTGGAAAAGGAAATGTCTTCACATAAAAACTAGACAGAAGCATTCCAGGAAACTTCTGTATGATAAGTGCATTCAACTCACAGACTTGAACGTTCCTTTTGATAGAACTCTTTTGAAACACTCCTTTTGTAGAATTTGCAAGTGTTTATTGGGAGCGCTTTGAGGCCTCAGCTGGAAAAGGAAATATCTTCACGTAAGAACTAGACAGAAGCATTCTCAGAAACTTCTTTCTGATGAGTGCATTCAACACACAGACATGAACCTTGCTTTTGAAAGAGCAGCTTTGAAACACTCTTTTCGTAGAATCTGCAAGTGGATATTTGGAGCGCTTTGAGGCCTATGCTGGGAAATGAAATCTCTTCACCTAAAAACTAGACAGAAGCATTCTGAGAAACTTCTGTGTGATGAGTGCATTCAACTCACAGACTTGAACGTTCCCTTTGATAGAACAGTTTTGAAACACTCCTTTTGTAGAATCTGCAAGTGTTTATTCGGAGCACCTTGAGGCCTATGCTGGAAAAGGAAATATCTTCACATAAAAACTGAACAGAAGCATTCTGAGAAACTTCTTTGTGTTGAGTGCATTCAACTCACAGACTTGAACTTACCTACAGAAAGAGCAGTTTTGAAACACTCTTTTGGTAAAATCTGCAAGTGGTTATTTGGAGCACTTCGAGGCCTGTGCTGGGATATGGAATATCTTCACCTAAAAACTACAGAGAAGCATTCTTAGAAAGTTCTTCATGATGCATTCATTTAACTCACAGAGTGGAACCTTCCTTTTGATAGAACAGATTTGAAACACTCTTTTTGTAGAATCTGCAAGAGGATATTTGGAGTGTTTTGAGGCCTATGCTGGAAATGGAAATATCGTCACATAAAAACTAGACAGAAGCATTCTCAGAAACTTCTGTGTGATGAGTGCATTCAACTCACAGACCTGAACGTTCCTCTCAAAAGAGCAGTTTTGAAACACTCCTTTTGTAGAATCTGCAAGTGTTTATTTGGAGCTCTTTGAGGCCTATGTTGGAAAAAGAAATATCTTCACATAAAAACTGGACAGAAGCATTCTCAGAAACTTCTTTGTGATGAGTGCATTCTACTCACAGTGTTGAAGCTTGCTTTTGATAGAGCAGTTTTGAAACACTCTTTTGGTAGAATCTGCAAGTGGATATTTGGAGCGCTTTGAGGCCTATGCTGGAAAAGGAAATGTCTTCACATAAAAACTAGACAGAAGCATTCCAGGAAACTTCTGTATGATAAGTGCATTCAACTCACAGACTTGAACGTTCCTTTTGATAGAACTCTTTTGAAACACTCCTTTTGTAGAATTTGCAAGTGTTTATTTGGAGCGCTTTGAGGCCTCAGCTGGAAAAGGAAATATCTTCACGTAAGAACTAGACAGAAGCATTCTCAGAAACTTCTTTCCAATGAGTGCATTCAACACACAGACTTGAACCTTGCTTTTGAAAGAGCAGCTTTGAAACACTCTTTTCGTAGAGTCTGCAAGTGGATATTTGGAGCGTTTTGAGGCCTATGCTGGAAAAGGAAATATCTTCACCTAAAAACTAGACAGAAGCATTCTCAGAAACTTCTGTGTGATGAGTGCATTCAACTCACAGACTTGAACGTTCCATTTGATAGAACAGTTTTGAAACACTCCTTTTGAAGAATCTGCAAGTGTTTATTCGGAGCACCTTGAGGCCTATGCTGGAATAGGAAATATCTTCACATAAAAACTGAACAGAAGCATTCTGAGAAACTTCTTTGTGTTGAGTGCATTCAACTCACAGAATTGAAGCTTCCTTTCGAAAGAGCAGTTTGGAAACACTCTTCTTATAGAATCTGTAAGTGGATATTTGGAGCGCTTTGTGGCCTATGCTGGGAAATGAAATCACTTCACCTAAAAACTAGACGGAAGCATTCTGAAAATCTTCTTTGCGATGAGTGCATTCAACTCACAGACTTCAACGTTCCTTTTGATAGAACAGTTTTGAAACACTCCTTTTGTAGAATCTGCAAGTGTTTATTCGGAGCACCTTGAGGCCTATGTCGGAAAAGGAAATATCTTCACATAAAAACTAGAGAGAAGGATTCTCAGAAACTTCTTTGTGATGAGTTCATTCAACTCACAGAGTTGAACCTACCAATTGATAGAGAAGTTTGGAAACACTCTTTTTGTAGAATCTGCAAGTGGATATTTGGAGCCGTTTGAGGCCTATGCTGGAAAAGGAAATATCTTCACATAAAAACTGAACAGAAGCATTCTCAGAAACTTCTTTGTGTTGAGTGCATTCAACTCACAGACTTGAACTTACCTATAGAAAGAGCAGTTTTGAAACACTCTTTTGGTAAAATCTGCAAGTGGTTATTTGGAGCACTTCGAGGCCTGTGCTGGGATATGGAATATCTTCACCTAAAAACTACAGAGAAGCATTCCCAGAAAGTTCTTCAGGATGCATTCATTCAACTCACAGAGTTGAACCTTCCTTTTGATAGAAGAGTTTTGAAACACTCTTTTTGTAGAATCTGCAAGAGGATATTTGGAGCGTTTTGAGGCCTATGCTGGAAAAGGAAATATCTTCACATAAAAACTAGACAGAAGCATTCTGAGAAACTTCTTTGTGTAGAGTGCATTCAACTCACAGACTTGAACGTTCCTCTCGAAAGAGCAGTTTTGAAACACTCTTTTGGTAAAATCTGCAAGTGGTTATTTGGAGCACTTCGAGGCCTGTGCTGTGATATGGAATATCTTCACCTAAAAACTACAGAGAAGCATTCTTAGAAAGTTCTTCATGATGCATTCATTTAACTCACAGAGTGGAACCTTCCTTTTGATAGAACAGATTTGAAACACTCTTTTTGTAGAATCTGCAAGAAGATAGTTGGAGTGTTTTGAGGCCTATGCTGGAAATGGAAATATCTTCACATAAAAACTAGACAGAAGCATTCTCAGAAACTTCTGTGTGATGAGTGCATTCAACTCACAGACTTGAACGTTCCTCTCAAAAGAGCAGTTTTGAAACACTCCTTTTGTAGAATCTGCAAGTGTTTATTTGGAGCGCTTTGAGGCCTATGTTGGCAAAAGAAATATCTTCACATAAAAACTGGACAGAAGCATTCTCAGAAACTTCTTTGTGATGAGTGCATTCTACTCACAGTGTTGAAGCTTGCTTTTGATAGAGCAGTTTTGAAACACTCTTTTGGTAGAATCTGCAAGTGGATATTTGGAGCGCTTTGAGGCCTATGCTGGAAAAGGAAATGTCTTCACATAAAAACTAGACAGAAGCATTCCAGGAAACTTCTGTATGATAAGTGCATTCAACTCACAGACTTGAACGTTCCTTTTGATAGAACTCTTTTGAAACACTCCTTTTGTAGAATTTGCAAGTGTTTATTTGGAGCGCTTTGAGGCCTCAGCTGGAAAAGGAAATATCTTCACGTAAGAACTAGACAGAAGCATTCTCAGAAAGTTCTTTCCAATGAGTGCATTCAACACACAGACTTGAACCTTGCTTTTGAAAGAGCAGCTTTGAAACACTCTTTTCGTAGAATCTGCAAGTGGATATTTGGAGCGCTTTGAGGCCTATGCTGGGAAATGAAATCTCTTCACCTAAAAACTAGACAGAAGCATTCTGAGAAACTTCTGTGTGATGAGTGCATTCAACTCACAGACTTGAACGTTCCCTTTGATAGAACAGTTTTGAAACACTCCTTTTGTAGAATCTGCAAGTGTTTATTCGGAGCACCTTGAGGCCTATGTTGGAAAAGGAAATATCTTCACATAAAAACTAGAGAGAAGGATTCTCAGAAACTTCTTTGTGATGAGTTCATTCAACTCACAGAGTTGAACCTACCAATTAATAGAGAAGTTTGGAAACACTCTTTTTGTAGAATCTGCAAGGGGATATTTGGAGCCGTTTGAGGCCTATGCTGGAAAAGGAAATATCTTCACATAAAAACTGAACAGAAGCATTCTCAGAAACTTCTTTGTGTTGAGTGCATTCAACTCGCAGATTTGAACTAACCTATAGAAAGAGCAGTTTTGAAACACTCCTTTTGTAGAATCTGCAAGTGTTTATTTGGAGCACTTTGAGGCCTATGTTGGAAAAGGAAAGATCTTCATATAGAAACTAGACGGAAGCATTCTCAGAAACTTCTTTGTGATGAGTGCATTCAACACACAGACTTGAACCTTGCTTTTGAAAGAGCAGCTTTGAAACACTCTTTTCGTAGAATCTGCAAGTGGATATTTGGATCGCTTTGAGGCCTATGTTGGAAAAGGACATATCTTCACATCAAAAGTAGACAGACGCATTCTCAGAAACTTCTTTGTGATGAGTGCATTGAACTCCCAGAGTTGAACCTACCTATTGATAGAGAAGTTTTGCAACACCCTTTTTGTAGAATCTGCAAGTGAATATTTGGCGCGATTTGAGGCCTAGGCTGGAAATGGAAATATCTTCACATGAAAACTAGACAGATGAATTCTCAGAAACGTCTTTGTGATGAGTGCATTCAACTCACAGACTTGAAGCTTCCTTTTGAAAGAGCAGTTTCGAAACACTCTTTTTGTAGAATCTGCAAGTGGATATTTGGAGCGCTTTGAGGGCTATGCTGGAAAAGTTAATATCTTCACCTGAAAACTAGACAGAAACATACTCAGAAACTTCTTTGTGATGTGTGCATTGAACTCACAGAGTTGAACCTTTCTTTTGATACAGAAGTTTTGAAACACTCTTTTCGTAGAATCTTCAAGTGGATGTATGGAGTGCTTTGAGGCCTACGCTGGAAAAGGAAATGTCTTCACGTAGAAACTAGACAAAAGCATTCTCAGAAAGTTCCCTGTGCTTTGTGCATTCAACTCACAGAGCTGAACATTCCCTTTGATAGAGCAGTTTTGAAACACTCTTTTTGTAGAATCTGCAAGTGGATATTTGGAGCGCTTTGAGGTCTATGCTGCCAAAGGAAATATCATTGCACCAAAAGTAGACGGAAGCGTTCTCAGAAACTTCTTTGTGATGAGTGCATTCAACTCGCAGGGTTGAACCTTCCTGTCGATAGACCAGTTTTGAACCACTGTTTTTGTAGAATCCGCAAGTGGGCATTTGGAGCTTTTTGAGGCTTATGCTGGAAAAGGAAATATCTTCATCTACAAACTAGACAGAAGCATTCTCAGAAACTTCTTTGTCATGTGGGGATTGAACTCACAGAGTTGAACACTCCTTTTCATAGAGCAGTTTTGCAACACTCTTTTTGTGGAAAGTGCAAGTGGCTATTTGGTGCGATGGCGGCATCTAGTGGATAAGGAAATACATTCAGATGAAAACAAGATACAACCATTCTCAGAAACTTCTTTGGGATGACTGCATTCTACTCACAGAGTTGAACCTTCCTTTTGATAGAACACTTTTGAAACACTCTTTTTGTGGAATCTGCAAGTGGCTGTTTGGAGCGCTTTGAGGCCTATGCTGGAAAAGGAAATATCTTCACATAAAACCTAGACAGAAGTATTCCCAGAAAGTTTTTCCGATGTGCGCATTCAACTCACCGAGTTGAACCTTCCTTTAGATAGAGCAGTTTTGAAACACTCTTTTTGTAGTATCTGCGAGTGGATATTTGGAGTGCTTTGAGTGCTACACTGCAAAAGCAAATATCTTCACTTAGAATCTAGACAGAAGAATTCTCAGAGACTTCCCTGTGCTTTGTGCATTCAACTCACAGAGTTGAACCTTCCTTTCGATGGAACAGTTTGGAAACACTCTCGTGGTAGAATCTGCAAGTCGATATTTGGAACGTTTGGAGGCCTATCCTGGGAAAGGAAATATCTTCCCATCAAAACTAGATAGAAGCATTCTCAGAAACTTCTTTGTGATGTGCGCATTCAAGTCACAGAGTTGAAGCTTCCTTTTGATATAGCAGTTTTGAACCACTCTTTTAGTAGAATCTGCAAGTGGATGTTTGGAGAGCTAAGAGGCCAACACTGGAAAAGGAAATATCTTCACGTAAAAACTAGACGGAAGCATTCTCAGAAACTTCAATGGGCTTTACGCGTTCAACTCACAGAGTGCAATGTTCCTTTTGATAGCACAGTTCTAAAACACTGTTTTTGTAGAATTGGCTAGAGGATGTTTGGAGCGATGTGAGGCCTTTGCTGGGAAAGGAAATAACTTCACATAAAACCTAGACAGAAGCATTCTCAGAAACTCCTTTGTGATGTGTGCATTCAAATCACAGACTTGAACCTTCGTTTTGAAAGAGCAGTTTTGAAACACTCTTTTTGTAGAATCTGCAAGTGGCTATTTGGAGCGCTTTGGGGCCTATGCTGGAAAACGAAATATCTTCAAGTAAAAACTAGACGGAAGCATTCTCAGAAACTACTTTGTGATGAGTGCATTCGACTCACAGAGTTGAAGCTTCCTTTTGATAGAGTAGTTTTGAAACACTCTTTCAGTAGCATCTGAAAGTGGATATTTGGAGCCCTTTGAGGCCAACGCTGGAAAACGAAATATCATCCCATAAACACTCGACAGAAGCATTCTCTGAAACTTCTTTGTGATGAGTGCATTCAACTCACAGACTCGAAAGTTTCTTTTGATAGAACAGTTTTGAAACACTCCTTTTGTAGAATCTGCAAGTGTTTATTTGGAGCGCTTTGAGGCCTATGTTGGAAATGCACATATCTTCACATCAAAAGTAGACAGACGCATTCTCAGAAACTCCTTTGTGATGAGTGCATTGAACTCCCAGAGTTGAACCTGCCTATTGATAGAGAAGTTTTGCAACACCCTTTTTGTAGAATCTGCAAGTGAATATTTGGCGCCATTTGAGGCCTAGGCTGGAAATGGAAGTATCTTCACATGAAAACTAGACAGATGAATTCTCAGAAACGTCTTTGTGATGAGTGCATTCAAGACACAGACTTGAATCTTCGCTTTGAAAGAGCAGTTTTGAAACAGTCTTTACGTAGAATCTGCAAGTGGATATTTGGAGCGCTTTGAGGCCTATGCTGGAAAATGAAATATCTTCACCTAAAAGCTAGACGGAAGCATTCTCAGAAACTTCTTTGTGATGAGTGCATTCGACTCACAGAGTTGAAGCTTCCTTTTGATAGAGCAGTTTTGAAACACTCCTTCAGCAGCATCTGAAAGTGGATATTTGGAGCCCTTTGAGACCAACGCTGGAAAACGAAATATCATCCCATAAACACTGGACAGAAGCATTCTCTGAAACTTCTTTGTGATGAGTGCATTCAACTCACAGACTCGAACGTTTCTTTTGATAGAACAGTTTTGAAACACTCCTTTTGTAGAATCTGCAAGTGTTTATTTGGAGCGCTTTGAGGCCTATGTTGGAAAAGAACATATCTTCACATCAAAAGTAGACAGACGCATTCTCAGAAACTTCTTTGTGATGAGTGCATTGAACTCCCAGAGTTGAACCTACCTATTGATAGAGAAATTTTGCAACACCCTTTTTGTAGAATCTGCAAGTGAATATTTGGCGCGATTTGAGGCCTAGGCTGGAAATGGAAATATCTTCACATGAAAACTAGACAGATGAATTCTCAGAAACGTCTTTGTGAGGAGTGCATTCAACTCACAGACTTGAAGCTTCCTTTGGAAAGAGCAGTTTCAAAACACTCTTTTTGTAGAATCTGCAAGTGGATATTTGGAGCGCTTTGAGGGCTATGCTGGAAAAGTTAATATCTTCACATAAAAACTAGACAGAAGCATACTCAGAAACTTCTTTGTGATGTGTGCATTGAACTCACAGAGTTGAACCTTTCTTTTGATACGGAAGTTTCGAAACACTCTTTTCATAGAATCTTCAAGTGGATGTATGGAGTGCTTTGAGGCCTACGCTGGAAAAGGAAATGTCTTCACGTAGAAACTAGACAAAAGCATTCTCAGAAAGTTCCCTGTGCTTTGTGCATTCAACTCACAGAGTTGAACATTCCCTTTGATAGAGCAGTTTTGAAACACTCTTTTTGTAGAATCTGCAAGTGGATATTTGGAGCGCTTTGAGGCCTATGCTGCCAAAGGAAATATCATTGCACCAAAAGTAGACGGAAGCGTTCTCAGAAACTTCTTTGTGATGAGTGCATTCAACTCGCAGAGTTGAACCTTCCTGTTGATAGACCAGTTTTGAAACACTGTTTTTGTAGAATCCGCAAGTGGGCATTTGGAGCTTTTTGAGGCTTATGCTGGAAAAGGAAATATCTTCATCTACAAACTAGACAGAAGCATTCTCAGAAACTTCTTTGTCATGTGGGGATTGAACTCACAGAGTTGAACACTCCTTTTCATAGAGCAGTTTTGCAACACTCTTTTTGTGGAAAGTGCAAGTGGATATTTGGTGCGATGGCGGCATCTAGTGGATAAGGAAATACATTCAGATGAAAACAAGATACAACCATTCTCAGAAACTTCTTTGGGATGACTGCATTCTACTCACAGAGTTGAACCTTCCTTTTGATAGAACACTTTTGAAACACTCTTTTTGTGGAATCTGCAAGTGGCTGTTTGGAGCGCTTTGAGGCCTATGCTGGAAAAGGAAATATCTTCACATAAAACCTAGACAGAAGTATTCCCAGAAAGTTTTTCTGATGTGCTCATTCAACTCACCGAGTTGAACCTTCCTTTAGATAGAGCAGTTTTGAAACACTCTTTTTGTAGTATCTGCGAGTGGATATTTGGAGTGCTTTGAGTGCTACACTGCAAAAGCAAATATCTTCACTTAGAATCTAGACAGAAGAATTCTCAGAGACTTCCCTGTGCTTTGTGCATTCAACTCACAGAGTTGAACCTTCCTTTCGATGGAACAGTTTGGAAACACTCTCGTGGTAGAATCTGCAAGTCGATATTTGGAACGTTTGGAGGCCTATCCTGGGAAAGGAAATATCTTCCCATCAAAACTAGATAGAAGCATTCTCAGAAACTTCTTTGTGATGTGCGCATTCAAGTCACAGAGTTGAAGCTTCCTTTTGATATAGCAGTTTTGAACCACTCTTTTAGTAGAATCTGCAAGTGGATGTTTGGAGAGCTAAGAGGCCAACACTGGAAAAGGAAATATCTTCACATAAAACCTAGACAGAAGCATTCTCAGAAACTCCTTTGTGATGAGTGCATTCAAATCACAGACTTGAACCTTCGTTTTGAAAGAGCAGTTTTGAAACACTCTTTTTGTAGAATCTGCAAGTGGATATTTGGAGCGCTTTGAGGCCTATGCTGGAAAATGAAATATCTTCACTTAAAAACTAGACGGAAGCATTCTCAGAAACTTCTTTGTGATGAGTGCATTCGACTCACAGAGTTGAAGCTTCCTTTTGATAGAGCAGTTTTGAAACACTCTTTCAGCAGCATCTGAAAGTGGATATTTGAAGCCCTTTGAGGCCAACGCTGGAAAACGAAATATCATCCCATAAACACTCGACAGAAGGATTCTCTGAAACTTCTTTGTGATGAGTGCATTCAACTCACAGACTCGAACGTTTCTTTTGATAGAACAGTTTTGAAACACTCCTTTTGTAGAATCTGCAAGTGTTTATTTGGAGCGCTTTGAGGCCTATGTTGGAAAAGGACATATCTTCACATCAAAAGTAGACAGACGCATTCTCAGAAACTTCTTTGTGATGAGTGCATTGAACTCCCAGAGTTGAACCTACCTATTGATAGAGAAGTTTCGCAACACCCTTTTTGTAGAATCTGCAAGTGAATATTTGGCGCGATTTGAGGCCTAGGCTGGAAATGGAAATATCTTCACATGAAAACTAGACAGATGAATTCTCAGAAACGTCTTTGTGAGGAGTGCATTCAACTCACAGACTTGAAGCTTCCTTTTGAAAGAGCAGTTTCGAAACACTCTTTTTGTAGAATCTGCAAGTGGATATTTGGAGCGCTTTGAGGGCTATGCTGGAAAAGTTAATATCTTCACCTAAAAACTAGACAGAAGCATACTCAGAAACTTCTTTGTGATGTGTGCATTGAACTCACAGAGTTGAACCTTTCTTTTGATACAGAAGTTTCGAAACACTCTTTTCGTAGAATCTTCAAGTGGATGTATGGAGTGCTTTGAGGCCTACGCTGGAAAAGGAAATGTCTTCACGTAGAAACTAGACAAAAGCATTCTCAGAAAGTTCCCTGTGCTTTGTGCATTCAACTCACAGAGCTGAACATTCCCTTTGATAGAGCAGTTTTGAAACACTCTTTTTGTAGAATCTGCAAGTGGATATTTGGAGCGCTTTGAGGCCTATGCTGCCAAAGGAAATATCATTGCACCAAAAGTAGACGGAAGCGTTCTCAGAAACTTCTTTGTGATGAGTGCATTCAACTCGCAGAGTTGAACCTTCCTGTCGATAGACCAGTTTTGAAACACTGTTTTTGTAGAATCCGCAAGTGGGCATTTGGAGCTTTTTGAGGCTTATGCTGGAAAAGGAAATATCTTCATCTACAAACTAGACAGAAGCATTCTCAGAAACTTCTTTGTCATGTGGGGATTGAACTCACAGAGTTGAACACTCCTTTTCATAGAGCAGTTTTGCAACACTCTTTTTGTGGAAAGTGCAAGTGGCTATTTGGTGCGATGGCGGCATCTAGTGGATAAGGAAATACATTCAGATGAAAACAAGATACAACCATTCTCAGAAACTTCTTTGGGATGACTGCATTCTACTCACAGAGTTGAACCTTCCTTTTGATAGAACACTTTTGAAACACTCTTTTTGTGGAATCTGCAAGTGGCTGTTTGGAGCGCTTTGAGGCCTATGCTGGAAAAGGAAATATCTTCACATAAAACCTAGACAGAAGTATTCCCAGAAAGATTTTCTGATGTGCGCATTCAACTCACCGAGTTGAACCTTCCTTTAGATAGAGCAGTTTTGAAACACTCTTTTTGTAGTATCTGCGAGTGGATATTTGGAGTGCTTTGAGTGCTACACTGCAAAAGCAAATATCTTCACTTAGAATCTAGACAGAAGAATTCTCAGAGACTTCCCTGTGCTTTGTGCATTCAACTCACAGAGTTGAACCTTCCTTTCGATGGAACAGTTTGGAAACACTCTCGTGGTAGAATCTGCAAGTCGATATTTGGAACGTTTGGAGGCCTATCCTGGGAAAGGAAATATCTTCCCATCAAAACTAGATAGAAGCATTCTCGGAAACTTCTTTGTGATGTGCGCATTCAAGTCACAGAGTTGAAGCTTCCTTTTGATAGAGCAGTTTTGAACCACTCTTTTAGTAGAATCTGCAAGTGGATGTTTGGAGAGCTAAGAGGCCAACACTGGAAAAGGAAATATCTTCACGTAAAAACTAGACGGAAGCATTCTCAGAAACTTCAATGGGCTTTACGCGTTCAACTCACAGAGTGCAATGTTCCTTTTGATAGCGCAGTTTTAAAACACTGTTTTTGTAGAATTGGCTAGAGGATGTTTGGAGCGATGTGAGGCCTTTGCTGGGAAAGGAAATATCTTCACATAAAACCTAGACAGAAGCATTCTCAGAAACTCCTTTGTGATGAGTGCATTCAAATCACAGACTTGAACCTTCGCTTTGAAAGGGCAGTTTTGAAACAGTCTTTATGTAGAATCTGCAAGTGGATATTTGGAGCGCTTTGAGGCCTATGCTGGAAAATGAAATATCTTCACCTAAAAGCTAGACGGAAGCATTCTCAGAAACTTCTTTGTGATGAGTGCATTCGACTCACAGAGTTGAAGCTTCCTTTTGATAGAGCAGTTTTGAAACACTCTTTCAGCAGCATCTGAAAGTGGATATTTGGAGCCCTTTGAGGCCAACGCTGGAAAACGAAATATCATCCCATAAACACTCGACAGAAGCATTCTCTGAAACTTCTTTGTGATGAGTGCATTCAACTCACAGACTCGAACGTTTCTTTTGATAGAACAGTTTTGAAACACTCCTTTTGTAGAATCTGCAAGTGTTTATTTGGAGCGCTTTGAGGCCTATGTTGGAAAAGCACATATCTTCACACCAAAAGTAGACAGACGCATTCTCAGAAACTTCTTTGTGATGAGTGCATTGAACTCCCAGAGTTGAACCTGCCTATTGATAGAGAAGTTTTGCAACACCCTTTTTGTAGAATCTGCAAGTGAATATTTGGCGCGATTTGAGGCCTAGGCTGGAAATGGAAGTATCTTCACATGAAAACTAGACAGATGAATTCTCAGAAACGTCTTTGTGATGAGTGCATTCAAATCACAGACTTGAACCTTCGCTTTGAAAGAGCAGTTTTGAAACAGTCTTTATGTAGAATCTGCAAGTGGATATTTGGAGCGCTTTGAGGCCTATGCTGGAAAATGAAATATCTTCACCTAAAAGCTAGACGGAAGCATTCTCAGAAACTTCTTTGTGATGAGTGCATTCGACTCACAGAGTTGAAGCTTCCTTTTGATAGAGCAGTTTTGAAACACTCTTTCAGCAGCATCTGAAAGTGGATATTTTGAGCCCATTGAGGCCAACGCTGGAAAACGAAATATCATCCCATAAACACTCGACAGAAGCATTCTCTGAAACTTCTTTGTGATGAGTGCATTCAACTCACAGACTCGAACGTTTCTTTTGATAGAAGAGTTTTGAAACACTCCTTTTGTAGAATCTGCAAGTGTTTATTTGGAGCGCTTTGAGGCCTATGTTGGAAAACTACATATCTTCACATCAAAAGTAGACAGACGCATTCTCAGAAACTTCTTTGTGATGAGTGCATTGAACTCCCAGAGTTGAACCTACCTATTGATAGAGAAATTTTGCAACACCCTTTTTGTAGAATCTGCAAGTGACTATTTGGCGCGATTTGAGGCCTAGGCTGGAAATGGAAATATCTTCACATGAAAACTAGACAGATGAATTCTCAGAAACGTCTTTGTGAAGAGTGCATTCAATTCACAGACTTGAAGCTTCCTTTGGAAAGAGCAGTTTCGAAACACTCTTTTTGTAGAATCTGCAAGTGGATATTTGGAGCGCTTTGAGGGCTATGCTGGAAAAGTTAATATCTTCACCTAAAAACTAGAAAGAAGCATACTCAGAAACTTCTTTGTGATGTGTGCATTGAACTCACAGAGTTGAACCTTTCTTTTGATACGGAAGTTTCGAAACACTCTTTTCATAGAATCTTCAAGTGGATGTATGGAGTGCTTTGAGGCCTACGCTGGAAAAGGAAATGTCTTCACTTAGAAACTAGACAAAAGCATTCTCAGAAAGTTCCCTGTGCTTTGTGCATTCAACTCACAGAGTTGAACATTCCCTTTGATAGAGCAGTTTTGAAACACTCTTTTTGTAGAATCTGCAAGTGGATATTTGGAGCGCTTTGAGGCCTATGCTGCCAAAGGAAATATCATTGCACCAAAAGTAGACGGAAGCGTTCTCAGAAACTTCTTTGTGATGAGTGCATTCAACTCGCAGAGTTGAACCTTCCTGTCGATAGAGCAGTTTTGAAACACTGTTTTTGTAGAATCCGCAAGTGGGCATTTGGAGCTTTTTGAGGCTTATGCTGGAAAAGGAAATATCTTCATCTACAAACTAGACAGAAGCATTCTCAGAAACTTCTTTGTCATGTGGGGATTGAACTCACAGAGTTGAAGACTCCTTTTCATAGAGCAGTTTTGCAACACTCTTTCGGTGGAAAGTGCAAGTGGATAGTTGGTGCGATGGCGGCATCTAGTGGATAAGGAAATACATTCAGATGAAAACAAGATACAACCATTCTCAGAAACTTCTTTGGGATGACTGCATTCTACTCACAGAGTTGAACCTTCCTTTTGATAGAACACTTTTGAAACACTCTTTTTGTGGAATCTGCAAGTGGCTGTTTGGAGCGCTTTGAGGCCTATGCTGGAAAAGGAAATATCTTCACATAAAACCTAGACAGAAGTATTCCCAGAAAGTTCTTCTGATGTGCACATTCAACTCACCGAGTTGAACCTTCCTTTAGATAGAGCAGTTTTGAAACACTCTTTTTGTGGTATCTGCGAGTGGATATTTGGAGTGCTTTGAGTGCTACACTGCAAAAGCAAATATCTTCACTTAGAATCTAGACAGAAGAATTCTCAGAGACTTCCCCGTCCTTTCTGCATTCAACTCACAGAGTTGAACCTTCCTTTCGATGGAACAGTTTGGAAACACTCTCGTGGTAGAATCTGCAAGTCGATATTTGGAACGTTTGGAGGCCTATCCTGGGAAAGGAAATATCTTCCCATCAAAACTAGATAGAAGCATTCTCAGAAACTTCTTTGTGATGTGCGCATTCAAGTCACAGAGTTGAAGCTTCCTTTTGATGGAGCAGTTTTGAACCACTCTTTTAGTAGAATCTGCAAGTGGATGTTTGGAGAGCTAAGAGGCCAACACTGGAAAAGGAAATATCTTCACGTAAAAACTAGACGGAAGCATTCTCAGAAACTTCAATGGGCTTTACGCATTCAACTCACAGAGTGCAATGTTCCTCTTGATAGCGCAGTTTTAAAACACTGTTTTTGTAGAATTGGCTAGAGGATGTTTGGAGCGATGTGAGGCCTTTGCTGGGAAAGGAAATATCTTCACATAAAACCTAGACAGAAGCATTCTCAGAAACTCCTTTGTGATGAGTGCATTCAAATCACGGACTTGAACCTTCGTTTTGAAAGAGCAGTTTTGAAACACTCTTTTTGTAGAATCTGCAAGTGGATATTTGGAGCGGTTTGAGGCCTATGCTGGAAAATGAAATATCTTCACCTAAAAACTAGACGGAAGCATTCTCAGAAACTTCTTTGTGATGAGTGCATTCGACTCACAGAGTTGAAGCTTCCTTTTGATAGAGCAGTTTTGAAACACTCTTTCAGCAGCATCTGAAAGTGGATATTTGGAGCCCTTTGAGGCCAACGCTGGAAAACGAAATATCATCCCATAAACACTCGACAGAAGCATTCTCTGAAACTTCTTTGTGATGAGTGCATTCAACTCGCAGACTCGAACGTTTCTTTTGATAGAACAGTTTTGAAACACTCCTTTTGTAGAATCTGCAAGTGTTTATTTGGAGGGCTTTGAGGCCTATGTTGGAAAAGGACATATCTTCACATCAAAAGTAGACAGACGCATTCTCAGAAACTTCTTTGTGATGAGTGCATTGAACTCCCAGAGTTGAACCAACCTATTGATAGAGAAGTTTTGCAACACCCTTTTTGTAGAATCTGCAAGTGAATATTTGGCGCGATTTGAGGCCTAGGCTGGAAATGGAAATAACTTCACATGAAAACTAGACAGATGAATTCTCAGAAACGTCTTTGTGAGGAGTGCATTCAACTCACAGACTGCAAGCTTCCTTTTGAAAGAGGAGTTTCGAAACACTCTTTTTGTAGAATCTGCAAGTGGATATTTGGAGCGCTTTGAGGGCTATGCTGGAAAAGTTAATATCTTCACCTAAAAACTAGACAGAAACATACTCAGAAACTTCTTTGTGATGTGTGCATTGAACTCACAGAGTTGAACCTTTCTTTTGATACAGAAGTTTCGAAACACTCTTTTCGTAGAATCTTCAAGTGGATGTATGGAGTGCTTTGAGGCCTACGCTGGAAAAGGAAATGTCTTCACGTAGAAACTAGACAAAAGCATTCTCAGAAAGTTCCCTGTGCTTTGTGCATTCAACTCACAGAGTTGAACATTCCCTTTGATAGAGCAGTTTTGAAACACTCTTTTTGTAGAATCTGCAAGTGGATATTTGGAGCGCTTTGAGGCCTATGCTGCCAAAGGAAATATCATTGCACCAAAAGTAGACGGAAGCGTTCTCAGAAACTTCTTTGTGATGAGTGCATTCAACTCGCAGAGTTGAACCTTCCTGTCGATAGAGCAGTTTTGAAACACTGTTTTTGTAGAATCCGCAAGTGGGCATTTGGAGCTTTTTGAGGCTTATGCTGGAAAAGGAAATATCTTCATCTACAAACTAGACAGAAGCATTCTCAGAAACTTCTTTGTCATGTGGGGATTGAACTCACAGAGTTGAACACTCCTTTTCATAGAGCAGTTTTGCAACACTCTTTTTGTGGAAAGTGCAAGTGGCTATTTGGTGCGATGGCGGCATCTAGTGGATAAGGAAATACATTCAGATGAAAACAAGATACAACCATTCTCAGAAACTTCTTTGGGATGACTGCATTCTACTCACAGAGTTGAACCTTCCTTTTGATAGAACACTTTTGAAACACTCTTTTTGTGGAATCTGCAAGTGGCTGTTTGGAGCACTTTGAGGCCTATGTTGGAAAAGGAAATATCTTCACATAAAACCTAGACAGAAGTATTCCCAGAAAGTTTTTCCGATGTGCGCATTCAACTCACCGAGTTGAACCTTCCTTTAGATAGAGCAGTTTTGAAACACTCTTTTTGTAGTATCTGCGAGTGGATATTTGGAGTGCTTTGAGTGCTACACTGCAAAAGCAAATATCTTCACTTAGAATCTAGACAGAAGAATTCTCAGAGACTTCCCTGTGCTTTCTGCATTCAACTCACAGAGTTGAACCTTCCTTTCAATGGAACAGTTTGGAAACACTCTCGTGGTAGAATCTGCAAGTCGATATTTGGAACGTTTGGAGGCCTGTCCTGGGAAAGGAAATATCTTCCCATCAAAACTAGATAGAAGCATTCTCAGAAACGTCTTTGTGATGTGCGCATTCAAGTCACAGAGTTGAAGCTTCCTTTTGATAGAGCAGTTTTGAACCACTCTTTTAGTAGAATCTGCAAGTGGATGTTTGGAGAGCTAAGAGGCCAACACTGGAAAAGGAAATATCTTCACGTAAAAACTAGACGGAAGCATTCTCAGAAACTTCAATGGGCTTTACGCGTTCAACTCACAGAGTGCAATGTTCCTTTTGATAGCGCAGTTTTAAAACACTGTTTTTGTAGAATTGGCTAGAGGATGTTTGGAGCGATGTGAGTCCTTTGCTGGGAAAGGAAATATCTTCACATAAAACCTAGACAGAAGCATTCTCAGAAACTCCTTTGTGATGAGTGCATTCAAATCACAGACTTGAACCTTCGTTTTGAAAGAGCAGTTTTGAAACACTCTTTTTGTAGAATCTGCAAGTGGATATTTGGAGCGCTTTGAGGCCTATGCTGGAAAATGAAATATCTTCACTTAAAAACTAGACGGAAGCATTCTCAGAAACTTCTTTGTGATGAGTGCATTCGACTCACAGAGTTGAAGCTTCCTTTTGCTAGAGCAGTTTTGAAACACTCTTTCAGCAGCATCTGAAAGTGGATATTTGGAGCCCTTTGAGGCCAACGCTGGAAAACGAAATATCATCCCATAAACACTCGACAGAAGCATTCTCTGAAACTTCTTTGTGATGAGTGCATTCAACTCACAGACTCGAACGTTTCTTTTGATAGAACAGTTTTGAAACACTCCTTTTGTAGAATCTGCAAGTGTTTATTTGGAGCGCTTTGAGGCCTATGTTGGAAAAGGACATATCTTCACATCAAAAGTAGACAGACGCATTCTCAGAAACTTCTTTGTGATGAGTGCATTGAACTCCCAGAGTTGAACCTACCTATTGATAGAGAAGTTTCGCAACACCCTTTTTGTAGAATCTGCAAGTGAATATTTGGCGCGATTTGAGGCCTAGGCTGGAAATGGAAATATCTTCACATGAAAACTAGACAGATGAATTCTCAGAAACGTCTTTGTGATGAGTGCATTCAACTCACAGACTTGAAGCTTCCTTTTGAAAGAGCAGTTTCGAAACACTCTTTTTGTAGAATCTGCAAGTGGATATTTGGAGCGCTTTGAGGGCTATGCTGGAAATGTTAATATCTTCACCTAAAAACTAGACAGAAACATACTCAGAAACTTCTTTGTGATGTGTGCATTGAACTCACAGAGTTGAACCTTTCTTTTGATACAGAAGTTTCGAAACACTCTTTTCGTAGAATCTTCAAGTGGATGTATGGAGTGCTTTGAGGCCTACGCTGGAAAAGGAAATGTCTTCACGTAGAAACTAGACAAAAGCATTCTCAGAAAGTTCCCTGTGCTTTGTGCATTCAAATCACAGAGCTGAACATTCCCTTTGATAGAGCAGTTTTGAAACACTCTTTTTGTAGAATCTGCAAGTGGATATTTGGAGCGCTTTGAGGCCTATGCTGCCAAAGGAAATATCATTGCACCAAAAGTAGACGGAAGCGTTCTCAGAAACTTCTTTGTGATGAGTGCATTCAACTCGCAGAGTTGAACCTTCCTGTCGATAGAGCAGTTTTGAAACACTGTTTTTGTAGAATCCGCAAGTGGGCATTTGGAGCTTTTTGAGGCTTATGCTGGAAAAGGAAATATCTTCATCTACAAACTAGACAGAAGCATTCTCAGAAACTTCTTTGTCATGTGGGGATTGAACTCACAGAGTTGAACACTCCTTTTCATAGAGCAGTTTTGCAACACTCTTTTTGTGGAAAGTGCAAGTGGCTATTTGGTGCGATGGCGGCATCTAGTGGATAAGGAAATACATTCAGATGAAAACAAGATACAACCATTCTCAGAAACTTCTTTGGGATGACTGCCTTCTACTCACAGAGTTGAACCTTCCTTTTGATAGAACACTTTTGAAACACTCTTTTTGTGGAATCTGCAAGTGGCTGTTTGGAGCGCTTTGAGGCCTATGCTGGAAAAGGAAATATCTTCACATAAAACCTAGACAGAAGTATTCCCAGAAAGATTTTCCGATGTGCGCATTCAACTCACCGAGTTGAACCTTCCTTTAGATAGAGCAGTTTTGACACACTCTTTTTGTAGTATCTGCGAGTGGATATTTGGAGTGCTTTGAGTGCTACACTGCAAAAGCAAATATCTTCACTTAGAATCTAGACAGAAGAATTCTCAGAGACTTCCCTGTGCTTTCGGCATTCAACTCACAGAGTTGAACCTTCCTTTCAATGGAACAGTTTGGAAACACTCTCGTGGTAGAATCTGCAAGTCGATATTTGGAACGTTTGGAGGCCTATCCTGGGAAAGGAAATATCTTCCCATCAAAACTAGATAGAAGCATTCTCAGAAACTTCTTTGTGATGTGCGCATTCAAGTCACAGAGTTGAAGCTTCCTTTTGATATAGCAGTTTTGAACCACTCTTTTAGTAGAATCTGCAAGTGGATGTTTGGAGAGCTAAGAGGCCAACACTGGAAAAGGAAATATCTTCACGTAAAAACTAGACGGAAGCATTCTCAGAAACTTCAATGGGCTTTACGCGTTCAACTCACAGAGTGCAATGTTCCTTTTGATAGCGTAGTTTTAAAACACTGTTTTTGTAGAATTGGCTAGAGGATGTTTGGAGCGATGTGAGGCCTTTGCTGGGAAAGGAAATATCTTCACATAAAACCTAGACAGAAGCATTCTCAGAAACTCCTTTGTGATGAGTGCATTCAAATCACAGACTTGAACCTTCGCTTTGAAAGGGCAGTTTTGAAACAGTCTTTATGTAGAATCTGCAAGTGGATATTTGGAGCGCTTTGAGGCCTATGCTGGAAAATGAAATATCTTCACCTAAAAGCTAGACGGAAGCATTCTCAGAAACTTCTTTGTGATGAGTGCATTCGACTCACAGAGTTGAAGCTTCCTTTTGATAGAGCAGTTTTGAAACACTCTTTCAGCAGCATCTGAAAGTGGATATTTGGAGCCCTTTGAGGCCAACGCTGGAAAACGAAATATCATCCCATAAACACTCGACAGAAGCATTCTCTGAAACTTCTTTGTGATGAGTGCATTCAACTCACAGACTCGAACGTTTCTTTTGATAGAACAGTTTTGAAACACTCCTTTTGTAGAATCTGCAAGTGTTTATTTGGAGCACTTTGAGGCCTATGTTGGAAAAGCACATATCTTCACACCAAAAGTAGACAGACGCATTCTCAGAAACTTCTTTGTGATGAGTGCATTGAACTCCCAGAGTTGAACCTGCCTATTGATAGAGAAGTTTTGCAACACCCTTTTTGGAGAATCTGCAAGTGAATATTTGGCGCGATTTGAGGCCTAGTCTGGAAATGGAAGTATCTTCACATGAAAACTAGACAGATGAATTCTCAGAAACGTCTTTGTGATGAGTGCATTCAAATCACAGACTTGAACCTTCGCTTTGAAAGAGCAGTTTTGAAACAGTCTTTATGTAGAATCTGCAAGTGGATATTTGGAGCGCTTTGAGGCCTATGCTGGAAAAGGAAATGTCTTCACATAAAAACTAGACAGAAGCATTCCAGGAAACTTCTGTATGATAAGTGCATTCAACTCACAGACTTGAACGTTCCTTTTGATAGAACTCTTTTGAAACACTCCTTTTGTAGAATTTGCAAGTGTTTATTTGGAGCGCTTTGAGGCCTCAGCTGGAAAAGGAAATATCTTCACGTAAGAACTAGACAGAAGCATTCTCAGAAACTTCTTTCCGATGAGTGCATTCAACACACAGACTTGAACCTTGCTTTTGAAAGAGCAGCTTTGAAACACTCTTTTCGTAGAATCTGCAAGTGGATATTTGGAGCGCTTTGAGGCCTATGCTGGGAAATGAAATCTCTTCACCTAAAAACTAGACAGAAGCATTCTGAGAAACTTCTGTGTGATGAGTGCATTCAACTCACAGACTTGAACGTTCCCTTTGATAGAACAGTTTTGAAACACTCCTTTTGTAGAATCTGCAAGTGTTTATTCGGAGCACCTTGAGGCCTATGTTGGAAAAGGAAATATCTTCACATAAAAACTAGAGAGAAGGATTCTCAGAAACTTCTTTGTGATGAGTTCATTCAACTCACAGTGTTGAACCTACCAATTGATAGAGAAGTTTGGAAACACTCTTTTTGTAGAATCTGCAAGGGGATATTTGGAGCCGTTTGAGGCCTATGCTGGAAAAGGAAATATCTTCACATAAAAACTGAACAGAAGCATTCTCAGAAACTTCTTTGTGTTGAGTGCATTCAACTCGCAGACTTGAACTGACCTATAGAAAGAGCAGTTTTGAAACACTCCTTTTGTAGAATCTGCAAGTGTTTATTTGGAGCACTTTGAGGCCTATGTTGGAAAAGGAAAGATCTTCATATAGAAACTAGACGGAAGCATTCTCAGAAACTTCTTTGTGATGAGTGCATTCAACTCACAGAATTGAAGCTTCCTTTCGAAAGAGCAGTTTGGAAACACTCTTCTTATAGTATCTGTAAGTGGATATTTAGAGCGCTTTGTGGCCTATGCTGGGAAATGAAATCACTTCACCTAAAAACTAGACGGAAGCATTCTGAGAATCTTCTTTGCGATGAGTGCATTCAACTCACAGACTTCAACGTTCCTTTTGATGGAACAGTTTTGAAACACTCCTTTTGTAGAATCTGCAAGTGTTTATTCGGAACACCTTGAGGCCTATGTCGGAAAAGGAAATATCTTCACATAAAAACTAGAGAGAAGGATTCTCAGAAACTTCTTTGTGATGAGTTCATTCAACTCACAGAGTTGAACCTACCAATTGATAGAGAAGTTTGGAAACACTCTTTTTGTAGAATCTGCAAGTGGATATTTGGAGCCGTTTGAGGCCTATGCTGGAAAAGGAAATATCTTCACATAAAAACTGAACAGAAGCATTCTCAGAAACTTCTTTGTGTTGAGTGCATTCAACTCACAGACTTGAACTTACCTATAGAAAGAGCAGTTTTGAAACACTCTTTTGGTAAAATCTGCAAGTGGTTATTTGGAGCACTTCGAGGCCTGTGCTGGGATATGGAATATCTTCACCTAAAAACTACAGAGAAGCATTCTCAGAAAGTTCTTCATGATGCATTCATTCAACTCACAGAGTTGAACCTTCCTTTTGATAGAAGAGTTTTGAAACACTCTTTTTGTAGAATCTGCAAGAGGATATTGGGAGCGTTTTGAGGCCTATGCTGGAAAAGGAAATATCTTCACATAAAAACTAGACAGAAGCATTCTCAGAAACTTCTGTGTGATGAGTGCATTCAACTCACAGACTTGAACGTTCCTCTCGAAAGAGCAGTTTTGAAACACTCCTTTTGTAGAATCTGCAAGTGTTTATTTGGAGCGCTTTGAGGCCTATGTTGGAAAAGGAAATATCTTCACATAAAAACTAGACAGAAGCATTCTCAGAAACATCTTTGTGATGAGTGCACTCTACTCACAGTGTTGCAGCTTGCTTTTATAGAGCAGTTTTGAAACACTCTTTTGGTAGAATCTGCAAGTGGATACTTGGAGCGCTTTGAGGCCTATGCTGGAAAAGGAAATGTCTTCACATAAAAACTAGACAGAAGCATTCCAGGAAACTTCTGTATGATAAGTGCATTCAACTCACAGACTTGAACGTTCCTTTTGATAGAACTCTTTTGAAACACTCCTTTTGTAGAATTTGCAAGTGTTTATTGGGAGCGCTTTGAGGCCTCAGCTGGAAAAGGAAATATCTTCACGTAAGAACTAGACAGAAGCATTCTCAGAAACTTCTTTCTGATGAGTGCATTCAACACACAGACTTGAACCTTGCTTTTGAAAGAGCAGCTTTGAAACACTCTTTTCGTAGAATCTGCAAGTGGATATTTGGAGCGCTTTGAGGCCTATGCTGGGAAATGAAATCTCTTCACCTAAAAACTAGACAGAAGCATTCTGAGAAACTTCTGTGTGATGAGTGCATTCAACTCACAGACTTGAACGTTCCCTTTGATAGAACAGTTTTGAAACACTCCTTTTGTAGAATCTGCAAGTGTTTATTCGGAGCACCTTGAGGCCTATGCTGGAAAAGGAAATATCTTCACATAAAAACTGAACAGAAGCATTCTGAGAAACTTCTTTGTGTTGAGTGCATTCAACTCACAGACTTGAACTTACCTACAGAAAGAGCAGTTTTGAAACACTCTTTTGGTAAAATCTGCAAGTGGTTATTTGGAGCACTTCGAGGCCTGTGCTGGGATATGGAATATCTTCACCTAAAAACTACAGAGAAGCATTCTTAGAAAGTTCTTCATGATGCATTCATTTAACTCACAGAGTGGAACCTTCCTTTTGATAGAACAGATTTGAAACACTCTTTTTGTAGAATCTGCAAGAGGATATTTGGAGTGTTTTGAGGCCTATGCTGGAAATGGAAATATCGTCACATAAAAACTAGACAGAAGCATTCTCAGAAACTTCTGTGTGATGAGTGCATTCAACTCACAGACCTGAACGTTCCTCTCAAAAGAGCAGTTTTGAAACACTCCTTTTGTAGAATCTGCAAGTGTTTATTTGGAGCTCTTTGAGGCCTATGTTGGAAAAAGAAATATCTTCACATAAAAACTGGACAGAAGCATTCTCAGAAACTTCTTTGTGATGAGTGCATTCTACTCACAGTGTTGAAGCTTGCTTTTGATAGAGCAGTTTTGAAACACTCTTTTGGTAGAATCTGCAAGTGGATATTTGGAGCGCTTTGAGGCCTATGCTGGAAAAGGAAATGTCTTCACATAAAAACTAGACAGAAGCATTCCAGGAAACTTCTGTATGATAAGTGCATTCAACTCACAGACTTGAACGTTCCTTTTGATAGAACTCTTTTGAAACACGCCTTTTGTAGAATTTGCAAGTGTTTATTTGGAGCGCTTTGAGGCCTCAGCTGGAAAAGGAAATATCTTCACGTAAGAACTAGACAGAAGCATTCTCAGAAACTTCTTTCCGATGAGTGCATTCAACACACAGACTTGAACCTTGCTTTTGAAAGAGCAGCTTTGAAACACTCTTTTCGTAGAATCTGCAAGTGGATATTTGGAGCGCTTTGAGGCCTATGCTGGGAAATGAAATCTCTTCACCTAAAAACTAGACAGAAGCATTCTGAGAAACTTCTGTGTGATGAGTGCATTCAACTCACAGACTTGAACGCTCCCTTTGATAGAACAGTTTTGAAACACTCCTTTTGTAGAATCTGCAAGTGTTTATTCAGAGCACCTTGAGGCCTCTGCTGGAAAAGGAAATATCTTCACATAAAAACTGAATAGAAGCATTCTCAGAAACTTCTTTGTGTTGAGTGCATTCAACTCACAGACTTGAACTTACCTACAGAAAGAGCAGTTTTGAAACACTCTTTTGGTAAAATCTGCAAGTGGTTATTTGGAGCACTTCGAGGCCTGTGCTGGGATATGGAATATCTTCACCTAAAAACTACAGAGAAGCATTCTTAGAAAGTTCTTCATGATGCATTCATTTAACTCACAGAGTGGAACCTTCCTTTTGATAGAACAGATTTGAAACACTCTTTTTGTAGAATCTGCAAGAAGATATTTGGAGTGTTTTGAGGCCTATGCTGGAAATGGAAATACCTTCACATAAAAACTAGACAGAAGCATTCTCAGAAACTTCTGTGTGATGAGTGCATTCAACTCACAGACTTGAACGTTCCTCTGAAAAGAGCAGTTTTGAAACACTCCTTTTGTAGAATCTGCAAGTGTTTATTTGGAGCTCTTTGAGGCCTATGTTGGAAAAAGAAATATCTTCACATAAAAACTGGACAGAAGCATTCTCAGAAACTTCTTTGTGATGAGTGCATTCTACTTACAGTGTTGAAGCTTGCTTTTGATAGAGCAGTTTTGAAACACTCTTTTGGTAGAATCTGCAAGTGGATATTTGGAGCGCTTTGAGGCCTATGCTGGAAAAGGAAATGTCTTCACATAAAAACTAGACAGAAGCATTCCAGGAAACTTCTGTATGATAAGTGCATTCAACTCACAGACTTGAACGTTCCTTTTGATAGAACTCTTTTGAAACACTCCTTTTGTAGAATTTGCAAGTGTTTATTTGGAGCGCTTTGAGGCCTCAGCTGGAAAAGGAAATATCTTCACGTAAGAACTAGACAGAAGCATTCTCAGAAACTTCTTTCCAATGAGTGCATTCAACACACAGACTTGAACCTTGCTTTTGAAAGAGCAGCTTTGAAACACTCTTTTCGTAGAATCTGCAAGTGGATATTTGGAGCGCTTTGAGGCCTATGCTGGGAAATGAAATCTCTTCACCTAAAAACTAGACAGAAGCATTCTGAGAAACTTCTGTGTGATGAGTGCATTCAACTCACAGACTTGAACGTTCCCTTTGATAGAACAGTTTTGAAACACTCCTTTTGTAGAATCTGCAAGTGTTTATTCGGAGCACCTTGAGGCCTATGTTGGAAAAGGAAATATCTTCACATAAAAACTAGAGAGAAGGATTCTCAGAAACTTCTTTGTGATGAGTTCACTCAACTCACAGTGTTGAACCTACCAATTGATAGAGAAGTTTGGAAACACTCTTTTTGTAGAATCTGCAAGGGGATATTTGGAGCCGTTTGAGGCCTATGCTGGAAAAGGAAATATCTTCACATAAAAACTGAACAGAAGCATTCTCAGAAACTTCTTTGTGTTGAGTGCATTCAACTCACAGACTTGAACTTACCTATAGAAAGAGCAGTTTTGAAACACTCCTTTTGTAGAATCTGCAAGTGTTTATTTGGAGCACTTTGAGGCCTATGTTGGAAAAGGAAAGATCTTCATATAGAAACTAGACGGAAGCATTCTCAGAAACTTCTTTGTGATGAGTGCATTCAACTCACAGAATTGAAGCTTCCTTTCGAAAGAGCAGTTTGGAAACACTCTTCTTATAGAATCTGCAAGTTGATATTTGGAGCGCTTTGTGGCCTATGCTGGGAAATGAAATCTCTTCACCTAAAAACTAGACGGAAGCATTCTGAGAATCTTCTTTGTGATGAGTGCATTCAACTCACAGACTTCAACGTTCCTTTTGATAGAACAGTTTTGAAACACTCCTTTTGTAGAATCTGCAAGTGTTCATTCGGAGCACCTTGAGGCCTATGTTGGAAAAGGAAATATCTTCACATAAAAACTAGAGAGAAGGATTCTCAGAAACTTCTTTGTGATGAGTTCATTCAACTCACAGAGTTGAACCTACCAATTGATAGAGAAGTTTGGAAACACTCTTTTTGTAGAATCTGCAAGGGGATATTTGGAGCCGTTTGAGGCCTATGCTGGAAAAGGAAATATCTTCAAATAAAAACTGAACAGAAGCATTCTCAGAAACTTCTTTGTGTTGAGTGCATTCAACTCACAGACTTGAACTTACCTATAGAAAGAGCAGTTTTGAAACACTCTTTTGGTAAAATCTGCAAGTGGTTATTTGGAGCACTTCGAGGCCTGTGCTGGGATATGGAATATCCTCACCTAAAAACTACAGAGAAGCATTCTCAGAAAGTTCTTCAGGATGCATTCATTCAACTCACAGAGTTGAACCTTCCTTTTGATAGAAGAGTTTTGAAACTCTCTTTTTGTAGAATCTGCAAGAGGATATTTGGAGCGTTTTGAGGCCTATGCTGGAAAAGGAAATATCTTCACATAAAAACTAGACAGAAGCATTCTCAGAAACTTCTGTGTGATGAGTGCATTCAACTCACAGACTTGAACGTTCCTCTCGAAAGAGCAGTTTTGAAACACTCCTTTTGTAGAATCTGCAAGTGTTTATTTGGAGCGCTTTGAGGCCTATGTTGGAAAAGGAAATATCTTCACATAAAAACTAGACAGAAGCATTCTCAGAAACTTCTTTGTGATGAGTGCACTCTACTCACAGTGTTGCAGCTTGCTTTTATAGAGCAGTTTTGAAACACTCTTTTGGTAGAATCTGCAAGTGGATACTTGGAGCGCTTTGAGGCCTATGCTGGAAAAGGAAATGTCTTCACATAAAAACTAGACAGAAGCATTCCAGGAAACTTCTGTATGATAAGTGCATTCAACTCACAGACTTGAACGTTCCTTTTGATAGAACTCTTTTGAAACACTCCTTTTGTAGAATTTGCAAGTGTTTATTGGGAGCGCTTTGAGGCCTCAGCTGGAAAAGGAAATATCTTCACGTAAGAACTAGACAGAAGCATTCTCAGAAACTTCTTTCTGATGAGTGCATTCAACACACAGACTTGAACCTTGCTTTTGAAAGAGCAGCTTTGAAACACTCTTTTCGTAGAATCTGCAAGTGGATATTTGGAGCGCTTTGAGGCCTATGCTGGGAAATGAAATCTCTTCACCTAAAAACTAGACAGAAGCATTCTGAGAAACTTCTGTGTGATGAGTGCATTCAACTCACAGACTTGAACGTTCCCTTTGATAGAACAGTTTTGAAACACTCCTTTTGTAGAATCTGCAAGTGTTTATTCGGAGCACCTTGAGGCCTATGCTGGAAAAGGAAATATCTTCACATAAAAACTGAACAGAAGCATTCTGAGAAACTTCTTTGTGTTGAGTGCATTCAACTCACAGACTTGAACTTACCTACAGAAAGAGCAGTTTTGAAACACTCTTTTGGTAAAATCTGCAAGTGGTTATTTGGAGCACTTCGAGGCCTGTGCTGGGATATGGAATATCTTCACCTAAAAACTACAGAGAAGCATTCTTAGAAAGTTCTTCATGATGCATTCATTTAACTCACAGAGTGGAACCTTCCTTTTGATAGAACAGATTTGAAACACTCTTTTTGTAGAATCTGCAAGAGGATATTTGGAGTGTTTTGAGGCCTATGCTGGAAATGGAAATATCGTCACATAAAAACTAGACAGAAGCATTCTCAGAAACTTCTGTGTGATGAGTGCATTCAACTCACAGACCTGAACGTTCCTCTCAGAAGAGCAGTTTTGAAACACTCCTTTTGTAGAATCTGCAAGTGTTTATTTGGAGCTCTTTGAGGCCTATGTTGGAAAAAGAAATATCTTCACATAAAAACTGGACAGAAGCATTCTCAGAAACTTCTTTGTGATGAGTGCATTCTACTCACAGTGTTGAAGCTTGCTTTTGATAGAGCAGTTTTGAAACACTCTTTTGGTAGAATCTGCAAGTGGATATTTGGAGCGCTTTGAGGCCTATGCTGGAAAAGGAAATGTCTTCACATAAAAACTAGACAGAAGCATTCCAGGAAACTTCTGTATGATAAGTGCATTCAACTCACAGACTTGAACGTTCCTTTTGATAGAACTCTTTTGAAACACTCCTTTTGTAGAATTTGCAAGTGTTTATTTGGAGCGCTTTGAGGCCTCAGCTGGAAAAGGAAATATCTTCACGTAAGAACTAGACAGAAGCATTCTCAGAAACTTCTTTCCAATGAGTGCATTCAACACACAGACTTGAACCTTGCTTTTGAAAGAGCAGCTTTGAAACACTCTTTTCGTAGAGTCTGCAAGTGGATATTTGGAGCGTTTTGAGGCCTATGCTGGAAAAGGAAATATCTTCACCTAAAAACTAGACAGAAGCATTCTCAGAAACTTCTGTGTGATGAGTGCATTCAACTCACAGACTTGAACGTTCCATTTGATAGAACAGTTTTGAAACACTCCTTTTGAAGAATCTGCAAGTGTTTATTCGGAGCACCTTGAGGCCTATGCTGGAATAGGAAATATCTTCACATAAAAACTGAACAGAAGCATTCTGAGAAACTTCTTTGTGTTGAGTGCATTCAACTCACAGAATTGAAGCTTCCTTTCGAAAGAGCAGTTTGGAAACACTCTTCTTATAGAATCTGTAAGTGGATATTTGGAGCGCTTTGTGGCCTATGCTGGGAAATGAAATCACTTCACCTAAAAACTAGACGGAAGCATTCTGAAAATCTTCTTTGCGATGAGTGCATTCAACTCACAGACTTCAACGTTCCTTTTGATAGAACAGTTTTGAAACACTCCTTTTGTAGAATCTGCAAGTGTTTATTCGGAGCACCTTGAGGCCTATGTCGGAAAAGGAAATATCTTCACATAAAAACTAGAGAGAAGGATTCTCAGAAACTTCTTTGTGATGAGTTCATTCAACTCACAGAGTTGAACCTACCAATTGATAGAGAAGTTTGGAAACACTCTTTTTGTAGAATCTGCAAGTGGATATTTGGAGCCGTTTGAGGCCTATGCTGGAAAAGGAAATATCTTCACATAAAAACTGAACAGAAGCATTCTCAGAAACTTCTTTGTGTTGAGTGCATTCAACTCACAGACTTGAACTTACCTATAGAAAGAGCAGTTTTGAAACACTCTTTTGGTAAAATCTGCAAGTGGTTATTTGGAGCACTTCGAGGCCTGTGCTGGGATATGGAATATCTTCACCTAAAAACTACAGAGAAGCATTCTCAGAAAGTTCTTCAGGATGCATTCATTCAACTCACAGAGTTGAACCTTCCTTTTGATAGAAGAGTTTTGAAACACTCTTTTTGTAGAATCTGCAAGAGGATATTTGGAGCGTTTTGAGGCCTATGCTGGAAAAGGAAATATCTTCACATAAGAACTAGACAGAAGCATTCTGAGAAACTTCTTTGTGTAGAGTGCATTCAACTCACAGACTTGAACGTTCCTCTCGAAAGAGCAGTTTTGAAACACTCTTTTGGTAAAATCTGCAAGTGGTTATTTGGAGCACTTCGAGGCCTGTGCTGTGATATGGAATATCTTCACCTAAAAACTACAGAGAAGCATTCTTAGAAAGTTCTTCATGATGCATTCATTTAACTCACAGAGTGGAACCTTCCTTTTGATAGAACAGATTTGAAACACTCTTTTTGTAGAATCTGCAAGAAGATAGTTGGAGTGTTTTGAGGCCTATGCTGGAAATGGAAATATCTTCACATAAAAACTAGACAGAAGCATTCTCAGAAACTTCTGTGTGATGAGTGCATTCAACTCACAGACTTGAACGTTCCTCTCAAAAGAGCAGTTTTGAAACACTCCTTTTGTAGTATCTGCAAGTGTTTATTTGGAGCGCTTTGAGGCCTATGTTGGCAAAAGAAATATCTTCACATAAAAACTGGACAGAAGCATTCTCAGAAACTTCTTTGTGATGAGTGCATTCTACTCACAGTGTTGAAGCTTGCTTTTGATAGAGCAGTTTTGAAACACTCTTTTGGTAGAATCTGCAAGTGGATATTTGGAGCGCTTTGAGGCCTATGCTGGAAAAGGAAATGTCTTCACATAAAAACTAGACAGAAGCATTCCAGGAAACTTCTGTATGATAAGTGCATTCAACTCACAGACTTGAACGTTCCTTTTGATAGAACTCTTTTGAAACACTCCTTTTGTAGAATTTGCAAGTGTTTATTTGGAGCGCTTTGAGGCCTCAGCTGGAAAAGGAAATATCTTCACGTAAGAACTAGACAGAAGCATTCTCAGAAAGTTCTTTCCAATGAGTGCATTCAACACACAGACTTGAACCTTGCTTTTGAAAGAGCAGCTTTGAAACACTCTTTTCGTAGAATCTGCAAGTGGATATTTGGAGCGCTTTGAGGCCTATGCTGGGAAATGAAATCTCTTCACCTAAAAACTAGACAGAAGCATTCTGAGAAACTTCTGTGTGATGAGTGCATTCAACTCACAGACTTGAACGTTCCCTTTGATAGAACAGTTTTGAAACACTCCTTTTGTAGAATCTGCAAGTGTTTATTCGGAGCACCTTGAGGCCTATGTTGGAAAAGGAAATATCTTCACATAAAAACTAGAGAGAAGGATTCTCAGAAACTTCTTTGTGATGAGTTCATTCAACTCACAGAGTTGAACCTACCAATTAATAGAGAAGTTTGGAAACACTCTTTTTGTAGAATCTGCAAGGGGATATTTGGAGCCGTTTGAGGCCTATGCTGGAAAAGGAAATATCTTCACATAAAAACTGAACAGAAGCATTCTCAGAAACTTCTTTGTGTTGAGTGCATTCAACTCGCAGATTTGAACTAACCTATAGAAAGAGCAGTTTTGAAACACTCCTTTTGTAGAATCTGCAAGTGTTTATTTGGAGCACTTTGAGGCCTATGTTGGAAAAGGAAAGATCTTCATATAGAAACTAGACGGAAGCATTCTCAGAAACTTCTTTGTGATGAGTGCATTCAACACACAGACTTGAACCTTGCTTTTGAAAGAGCAGCTTTGAAACACTCTTTTCGTAGAATCTGCAAGTGGATATTTGGATCGCTTTGAGGCCTATGTTGGAAAAGGACATATCTTCACATCAAAAGTAGACAGACGCATTCTCAGAAACTTCTTTGTGATGAGTGCATTGAACTCCCAGAGTTGAACCTACCTATTGATAGAGAAGTTTTGCAACACCCTTTTTGTAGAATCTGCAAGTGAATATTTGGCGCGATTTGAGGCCTAGGCTGGAAATGGAAATATCTTCACATGAAAACTAGACAGATGAATTCTCAGAAACGTCTTTGTGATGAGTGCATTCAACTCACAGACTTGAAGCTTCCTTTTGAAAGAGCAGTTTCGAAACACTCTTTTTGTAGAATCTGCAAGTGGATATTTGGAGCGCTTTGAGGGCTATGCTGGAAAAGTTAATATCTTCACCTGAAAACTAGACAGAAACATACTCAGAAACTTCTTTGTGATGTGTGCATTGAACTCACAGAGTTGAACCTTTCTTTTGATACAGAAGTTTTGAAACACTCTTTTCGTAGAATCTTCAAGTGGATGTATGGAGTGCTTTGAGGCCTACGCTGGAAAAGGAAATGTCTTCACGTAGAAACTAGACAAAAGCATTCTCAGAAAGTTCCCTGTGCTTTGTGCATTCAACTCACAGAGCTGAACATTCCCTTTGATAGAGCAGTTTTGAAACACTCTTTTTGTAGAATCTGCAAGTGGATATTTGGAGCGCTTTGAGGTCTATGCTGCCAAAGGAAATATCATTGCACCAAAAGTAGACGGAAGCGTTCTCAGAAACTTCTTTGTGATGAGTGCATTCAACTCGCAGGGTTGAACCTTCCTGTCGATAGAGCAGTTTTGAAACACTGTTTTTGTAGAATCCGCAAGTGGGCATTTGGAGCTTTTTGAGGCTTATGCTGGAAAAGGAAATATCTTCATCTACAAACTAGACAGAAGCATTCTCAGAAACTTCTTTGTCATGTGGGGATTGAACTCACAGAGTTGAACACTCCTTTTCATAGAGCAGTTTTGCAACACTCTTTTTGTGGAAAGTGCAAGTGGCTATTTGGTGCGATGGCGGCATCTAGTGGATAAGGAAATACATTCAGATGAAAACAAGATACAACCATTCTCAGAAACTTCTTTGGGATGACTGCATTCTACTCACAGAGTTGAACCTTCCTTTTGATAGAACACTTTTGAAACACTCTTTTTGTGGAATCTGCAAGTGGCTGTTTGGAGCGCTTTGAGGCCTATGCTGGAAAAGGAAATATCTTCACATAAAACCTAGACAGAAGTATTCCCAGAAAGTTTTTCCGATGTGCGCATTCAACTCACCGAGTTGAACCTTCCTTTAGATAGAGCAGTTTTGAAACACTCTTTTTGTAGTATCTGCGAGTGGATATTTGGAGTGCTTTGAGTGCTACACTGCAAAAGCAAATATCTTCACTTAGAATCTAGACAGAAGAATTCTCAGAGACTTCCCTGTGCTTTGTGCATTCAACTCACAGAGTTGAACCTTCCTTTCGATGGAACAGTTTGGAAACACTCTCGTGGTAGAATCTGCAAGTCGATATTTGGAACGTTTGGAGGCCTATCCTGGGAAAGGAAATATCTTCCCATCAAAACTAGATAGAAGCATTCTCAGAAACTTCTTTGTGATGTGCGCATTCAAGTCACAGAGTTGAAGCTTCCTTTTGATATAGCAGTTTAGAACCACTCTTTTAGTAGAATCTGCAAGTGGATGTTTGGAGAGCTAAGAGGCCAACACTGGAAAAGGAAATATCTTCACGTAAAAACTAGACGGAAGCATTCTCAGAAACTTCAATGGGCTTTACGCGTTCAACTCACAGAGTGCAATGTTCCTTTTGATAGCACAGTTCTAAAACACTGTTTTTGTAGAATTGGCTAGAGGATGTTTGGAGCGATGTGAGGCCTTTGCTGGGAAAGGAAATAACTTCACATAAAACCTAGACAGAAGCATTCTCAGAAACTCCTTTGTGATGTGTGCATTCAAATCACAGACTTGAACCTTCGTTTTGAAAGAGCAGTTTTGAAACACTCTTTTTGTAGAATCTGCAAGTGGATATTTGGAGCGCTTTGAGGCCTATGCTGGAAAATGAAATATCTTCACCTAAAAACTAGACGGAAGCATTCTCAGAAACTCCTTTGTGATGAGTGCATTCGACTCACAGAGTTGAAGCTTCCTTTTGATAGAGCAGTTTTGAAACACTCTTTCAGCAGCATCTGAAAGTGGATATTTGGAGCCCTTTGAGGCCAACGCTGGAAAACGAAATATCATCCCATAAACACTCGACAGAAGCATTCTCTGAAACTTCTTTGTGATGAGTGCATTCAACTCACAGACTCGACCGTTTCTTTTGATAGAACAGTTTTGAAACACTCCTTTTGTAGAATCTGCAAGTGTTTATTTGGAGCGCTTTGAGGCCTATGTTGGAAAAGGACATATCTTCACATCAAAAGTAGACAGACGCATTCTCAGAAACTTCTTTGTGATGAGTGCATTGAACTCCCAGAGTTGAACCTACCTATTGATAGAGAAGTTTTGCAACACCCTTTTTGTAGAATCTGCAAGTGAATATTTGGCGCGATTTGAGGCCTAGGCTGGAAATGGAAATATCTTCACATGAAAACTAGACAGATGAATTCTCAGAAACGTCTTTGTGATGAGTGCATTCAACTCACAGACTGGAAGCTTCCTTTTGAAAGAGCAGTTTCGAAACACTCTTTTTGTAGAATCTGCAAGTGGATATTTGGAGCGCTTTGAGGGCTATGCTGGAAAAGTTAATATCTTCACCTGAAAACTAGACAGAAACATACTCAGAAACTTCTCTGTGATGTGTGCATTGAACTCACAGAGTTGAACCTTTCTTTTGATACGGAAGTTTCGAAACAATCTTTTCGTAGAATCTTCAAGTGGATGTATGGAGTGCTTTGAGGCCTACGCTGGAAAAGGAAATGTCTTCACGTAGAAACTAGACAAAAGCATTCTCAGAAAGTTCCCTGTGCTTTGTGCATTCAACTCACAGAGTTGAACATTCCCTTTGATAGAGCAGTTTTGAAACACTCTTTTTGTAGAATCTGCAAGTGGATATTTGGAGCGCTTTGAGGCCTGTGCTGCCAAAGGAAATATCATTGCACCAAAAGTAGACGGAAGCGTTCTCAGAAACTTCTTTGTGATGAGTGCATTCAACTCGCAGGGTTGAACCTTCCTGTCGATAGGCCAGTTTTGAAACACTGTTTTTGTAGAATCCGCAAGTGGGCATTTGGAGCTTTTTGAGGCTTATGCTGGAAAAGGAAATATCTTCATCTACAAACTAGACAGAAGCATTCTCAGAAACTTCTTTGTCATGTGGGGATTGAACTCACAGAGTTGAACACTCCTTTTCATAGAGCAGTTTTGCAACACTCTTTTTGTGGAAAGTGCAAGTGGATATTTGGTGCGATGGCGGCATCTAGTGGATAAGGAAATACATTCAGAGGAAAACAAGATACAACCATTCTCAGAAACTTCTTTGGGGTGACTGCATTCTACTCACAGAGTTGAACTTTCCTTTTGATAGAACACTTTTGAAACACTCTTTTTGTGGAATCTGCAAGTGGCTGTTTGGAGCGCTTTGAGGCCTACGCTGGAAAAGGAAATATCTTCACATAAAACCTAGACAGAAGTATTCCCAGAAAGTTTTTCCGATGTGCGCATTCAACTCACCGAGTTGAACCTTCCTTTAGATAGAGCAGTTTTGAAACACTCTTTTTGTAGTATCTGCGAGTGGATATTTGGAGTGCTTTGAGTGCTACACTGCAAAAGCAAATATCTTCACTTAGAATCTAGACAGAAGAATTCTCAGAGACTTCCCTGTGCTTTGTGCATTCAACTCACAGAGTTGAACCTTCCTTTCGATGGAACAGTTTGGAAACACTCTCGTGGTAGAATCTGCAAGTCGATATTTGGAACGTTTGGAGGCCTGTCCTGGGAAAGGAAATATCTTCCCATCAAAACTAGATAGAAGCATTCTCAGAAACATCTTTGTGATGTGCGCATTCAAGTCACAGAGTTGAAGCTTCCTTTTGATATAGCAGTTTTGAACCACTCTTTTAGTAGAATCTGCAAGTGGATGTTTGGAGAGCTAAGAGGTCAACACTGGAAAAGGAAATATCTTCACGTAAAAACTAGACGGAAGCCTTCTCAGAAACTTCAATGGGCTTTATGCGTTCAACTCACAGAGTGCAATGTTCCTTTTGATAGCGCAGTTTCAAAACACTGTTTTTGTAGAATTTGCTAGAGGATGTTTGGAGCGATGTGAGGCCTTTGCTGGGAAAGGAAATATCTTCACATAAAACCTAGACAGAAGCATTCTCAGAAACTTCTTTGTGATGAGTGCACTCTACTCACAGTGTTGCAGCTTGCTTTTGATAGAGCAGTTTTGAAACACTCTTTTGGTAGAATCTGCAAGTGGATACTTGGAGCGCTTTGAGGCCTATGCTGGAAAAGGAAATGTCTTCACATAAAAACTAGACAGAAGCATTCCAGGAAACTTCTGTATGATAAGTGCATTCAACTCACAGACTTGAACGTTCCTTTTGATAGAACTCTTTTGAAACACTCCTTTTGTAGAATTTGCAAGTGTTTATTGGGAGCGCTTTGAGGCCTCAGCTGGAAAAGGAAATATCTTCACGTAAGAACTAGACAGAAGCATTCTCAGAAACTTCTTTCTGATGAGTGCATTCAACACACAGACTTGAACCTTGCTTTTGAAAGAGCAGCTTTGAAACACTCTTTTCGTAGAATCTGCAAGTGGATATTTGGAGCGCTTTGAGGCCTCTGCTGGGAAATGAAATCTCTTCACCTAAAAACTAGACAGATGCATTCTGAGAAAGTTCTGTGTGATGAGTGCATTCAACTCACAGACTTGAACGTTCCCTTTGATAGAACAGTTTTGAAACACTCCTTTTGTAGAATCTGCAAGTGTTTATTCGGAGCACCTTGAGGCCTATGCTGGAAAAGGAAATATCTTCACATAAAAACTGAACAGAAGCATTCTGAGAAACTTCTTTGTGTTGAGTGCATTCAACTCACAGACTTGAACTTACCTACAGAAAGAGCAGTTTTGAAACACTCTTTTGGTAAAATCTGCAAGTGGTTATTTGGAGCACTTCGAGGCCTGTGCTGGGATATGGAATATCTTCACCTAAAAACTACAGAGAAGCATTCTTAGAAAGTTCTTCATGATGCATTCATTTAACTCACAGAGTGGAACCTTCCTTTTGATAGAACAGATTTGAAACACTCTTTTTGTAGAATCTGCAAGAAGATATTTGGAGTGTTTTGAGGCCTATGCTGGAAATGGAAATATCGTCACATAAAAACTAGACAGAAGCATTCTCAGAAACTTCTGTGTGATGAGTTCACTCAACTCACAGTGTTGAACCTACCAATTGATAGAGAAGTTTGGAAACACTCTTTTTGTTGAATCTGCAAGGGGATATTTGGAGCCGTTTGAGGCCTATGCTGGAAAAGGAAATATCTTCACATAAAAACTGAACAGAAGCATTCTAAGAAACTTCTTTGTGTTGAGTGCATTCAACTCACAGACTTGAACTTACCTATAGAAAGAGCAGTTTTGAAACACTCCTTTTGTAGAATCTGCAAGTGTTTATTTGGAGCACTTTGAGGCCTATGTTGGAAAAGGAAAGATCTTCATATAGAAACTAGACGGAAGCATTCTCAGAAACTTCTTTGTGATGAGTGCATTCAACTCACAGAATTGAAGCTTCCTTTCGAAAGAGCAGTTTGGAAACACTCTTCTTATAGAATCTGCAAGTTGATATTTGGAGCGCTTTGTGGCCTATGCTGGGAAATGAAATCTCTTCACCTAAAAACTAGACGGAAGCATTCTGAGAATCTTCTTTGTGATGAGTGCATTCAACTCACAGACTTCAACGTTCCTTTTGATAGAACAGTTTTGAAACACTCCTTTTGTAGAATCTGCAAGTGTTCATTCGGAACACCTTGAGGCCTATGTTGGAAAAGGAAATATCTTCACATAAAAACTAGAGAGAAGGATTCTCAGAAACTTCTTTGTGATGAGTTCATTCAACTCACAGAGTTGAACCTACCAATTGATAGGGAAGTTTGGAAACACTCTTTTTGTAGAATCTGCAAGGGGATATTTGGAGCCGTTTGAGGCCTATGCTGGAAAAGGAAATATCTTCACATAAAAACTGAACAGAAGCATTCTCAGAAACTTCTTTGTGTTGAGTGCATTCAACTCACAGACTTGAACTTACCTATAGAAAGAGCAGTTTTGAAACACTCTTTTGGTAAAATCTGCAAGTGGTTATTTGGAGCACTTCGAGGCCTGTGCTGGGATATGGAATATCCTCACCTAAAAACTACAGAGAAGCATTCTCAGAAAGTTCTTCAGGATGCATTCATTCAACTCACAGAGTTGAACCTTCCTTTTGATAGAAGAGTTTTGAAACTCTCTTTTTGTAGAATCTGCAAGAGGATATTTGGAGCGTTTTGAGGCCTATGCTGGAAAAGGAAATATCTTCACATAAAAACTAGACAGAAGCATTCTCAGAAACTTCTGTGTGATGAGTGCATTCAACTCACAGACTTGAACGTTCCTCTCGAAAGAGCAGTTTTGAAACACTCCTTTTGTAGAATCTGCAAGTGTTTATTTGGAGCGCTTTGAGGCCTATGTTGGAAAAGGAAATATCTTCACATAAAAACTAGACAGAAGCATTCTCAGAAACTTCTTTGTGATGAGTGCACTCTACTCACAGTGTTGCAGCTTGCTTTTGATAGAGCAGTTTTGAAACACTCTTTTGGTAGAATCTGCAAGTGGATACTTGGAGCGCTTTGAGGCCTATGCTGGAAAAGGAAATGTCTTCACATAAAAACTAGACAGAAGCATTCCAGGAAACTTCTGTCTGATAAGTGCATTCAACTCACAGACTTGAACGTTCCTTTTGATAGAACTCTTTTGAAACACTCCTTTTGTAGAATTTGCAAGTGTTTATTGGGAGCGCTTTGAGGCCTCAGCTGGAAAAGGAAATATCTTCACGTAAGAACTAGACAGAAGCATTCTCAGAAACTTCTTTCTGATGAGTGCATTCAACACACAGACTTGAACCTTGCTTTTGAAAGAGCAGCTTTGAAACACTCTTTTCGTAGGATCTGCAAGTGGATATTTGGAGCGCTTTGAGGCCTATGCTGGGAAATGAAATCTCTTCACCTAAAAACTAGACAGAAGCATTCTGAGAAACTTCTGTGTGATGAGTGCATTCAACTCACAGACTTGAACGTTCCCTTTGATAGAACAGTTTTGAAACACTCCTTTTGTAGAATCTGCAAGTGTTTATTCAGAGCACCTTGAGGCCTCTGCTGGAAAAGGAAATATCTTCACATAAAAACTGAACAGAAGCATTCTGAGAAACTTCTTTGTGTTGAGTGCATTCAACTCACAGACTTGAACTTACCTACAGAAAGAGCAGTTTTGAAACACTCTTTTGGTAAAATCTGCAAGTGGTTACTTGGAGCACTTCGAGGCCTGTGCTGGGATATGGAATATCTTCACCTAAAAACTACAGAGAAGCATTCTTAGAAAGTTCTTCATGATGCATTCATTTAACTCACAGAGTGGAACCTTCCTTTTGATAGAACAGATTTGAAACACTCTTTTTGTAGAATCTGCAAGAGGATATTTGGAGTGTTTTGAGGCCTATGCTGGAAATGGAAATATCGTCACATAAAAACTAGACAGAAGCATTCTCAGAAACTTCTGTGTGATGAGTGCATTCAACTCACAGACCTGAACGTTCCTCTCAAAAGAGCAGTTTTGAAACACTCCTTTTGTAGAATCTGCAAGTGTTTATTTGGAGCTCTTTGAGGCCTATGTTGGAAAAAGAAATATCTTCACATAAAAACTGGACAGAAGCATTCTCAGAAACTACTTTGTGATGAGTGCATTCTACTCACAGTGTTGAAGCTTGCTTTTGATAGAGCAGTTTTGAAACACTCTTTTGGTAGAATCTGCAAGTGGATATTTGGAGCGCTTTGAGGCCTATGCTGGAAAAGGAAATGTCTTCACATAAAAACTAGACAGAAGCATTCCAGGAAACTTCTGTATGATAAGTGCATTCAACTCACAGACTTGAACGTTCCTTTTGATAGAACTCTTTTGAAACACTCCTTTTGTAGAATTTGCAAGTGTTTATTTGGAGCGCTTTGAGGCCTCAGCTGGAAAAGGAAATATCTTCACGTAAGAACTAGACAGAAGCATTCTCAGAAACTTCTTTCCGATGAGTGCATTCAACACACAGACTTGAACCTTGCTTTTGAAAGAGCAGCTTTGAAACACTCTTTTCGTAGAATCTGCAAGTGGATATTTGGAGCGCTTTGAGGCCTATGCTGGGAAATGAAATCTCTTCACCTAAAAACTAGACAGAAGCATTCTGAGAAACTTCTGTGTGATGAGTGCATTCCACTCACAGACTTGAACGTTCCATTTGATAGAACAGTTTTGAAACACTCCTTTTGAAGAATCTGCAAGTGTTTATTCGGAGCACCTTGAGGCCTATGCTGGAATAGGAAATATCTTCACATAAAAACTGAACAGAAGCATTCTGAGAAACTTCTTTGTGTTGAGTGCATTCAACTCACAGACTTGAACTTACCCACAGAAAGAGCAGTTTTGAAACACTCTTTCGGTAAAATCTGCAAGTGGTTATTTGGAGCACTTCGAGGCCTGTGCTGGTATATGGAATATCTTCACCTAAAAACTACAGAGAAGCATTCCTAGAAAGTTCTTCATGATGCATTCATTTAACTCACAGAGTGGAACCTTCCTTTTGATAGAACAGATTTGAAACACTCTTTTTGTAGAATCTGCAAGAGGATATTTGGAGTGTTTTGAGGCCAATGCTGGAAATGGAAATATCGTCACATAAAAACTAGACAGAAGCATTCTCAGAAACTTCTGTGTGATGAGTGCATTCAACTCACAGACTTGAACGTTCCTCTCAAAAGAGTAGTTTTGAAACACTCCTTTTGTAGAATCTGCAAGTGTTTATTTGGAGCGCTTTGAGGCCTATGTTGGGAAAACAAATATCTTCACATAAAAACTGGACAGAAGCATTCTCAGAAACTTCTTTGTGATGAGTGCATTCTACTCACAGTGCTGAAGCTTGCTTTTGATAGAGCAGTTTTGAAACACTCTTTTGGTAGAATCTGCAAGTGGATACTTGGAGCGCTTTGAGGCCTATGCTGGAAAAGGAAATGTCTTCACATAAAAACTAGACAGAAGCATTCCAGGAAACTTCTGTATGATAAGTGCATTCAACTCACAGACTTGAACGTTCCTTTTGATAGAACTCTTTTGAAACACTCCTTTTGTAGAATTTGCAAGTGTTTATTGGGAGCGCTTTGAGGCCTCAGCTGGAAAAGGAAATATCTTCACGTAAGAACTAGACAGAAGCATTCTCAGAAACTTCTTTCCGATGAGTGCATTCAACACACAGACTTGAACCTTGCTTTTGAAAGAGCAGCTTTGAAACACTCTTTTCGTAGAATCTGCAAGTGGATATTTGTAGCGCTTTGAGGGCTATGCTGGGAAATGAAATCTCTTCACCTAAAAACTAGACAGAAGCATTCTGAGAAACTTCTGTGTGATGAGTGCATTCAACTCACAGACTTGAACGTTCCCTTTGATAGAACAGTTTTGAAACACTCCTTTTGTAGAATCTGCAAGTGTTTATTCGGAGCACCTTGAGGCCTATGTTGGAAAAGGAAATATCTTCACATAAAAACTAGAGAGAAGGATTCTCAGAAACTTCTTTGTGATGAGTTCATTCAACTCACAGTGTTGAACCTACCAATTGATAGAGAAGTTTGGAAACACTCTTTTTGTAGAATATGCAAGGGGATATTTGGAGCCGTTTGAGGCCTATGCTGGAAAAGGAAATATCTTCACATAAAAACTGAACAGAAGCATTCTCAGAAACTTCTTTGTGTTGAGTGCATTCAACTCACAGACTTGAACTTACCTATAGAAAGAGCAGTTTTGAAACACTCTTTTGGGAAAATCTGCAAGTGGTTATTTGGAGCACTTCGAGGCCTGTGCTGGGATATGGAATACCTTCACCTAAAAACTACAGAGAAGCATTCTCAGAAAGTTCTTCAGGATGCATTCATTCAACTCACAGAGTTGAACCTTCCTTTTGATAGAAGAGTTTTGAAACACTCTTTTTGTAGAATCTGCAAGAGGATATTTGGAGCCTTTTGAGGCCTATGCTGGAAAAGGAAATATCTTCACATAAAAACTAGACAGAAGCATTCTCATAAACTTCTGTGTGATGAGTGCATTCAACTCACAGACTTGAACGTTCCTCTCGAAAGAGCAGTTTTGAAACACTCCTTTTGTAGAATCTGCAAGTGTTTATTTGGAGCGCTTTGAGGCCTATGTTGGAAAAGGAAATATCTTCACATAAAAACTAGACAGAAGCATTCTCAGAAACTTCTTTCGATGAGTGCACTCTACTCACAGTGTTGAAGCTTGCTTTTGATAGAGCAGTTTTGAAACACTCTTTTGGTAGAATCTGCAAGTGGATACTTGGAGCGCTTTGAGGCCTATGCTGGAAAAGGAAATGTCTTCACATAAAAACTAGACAGAAGCATTCCAGGAAACTTCTGTATGATAAGTGCATTCAACTCACAGACTTGAACGTTCCTTTTGATAGAACTCTTTTGAAACACTCCTTTTGTAGAATTTGCAAGTGTTTATTGGGAGCGCTTTGAGGCCTCAGCTGGAAAAGGAAATATCTTCACGTAAGAACTAGACAGAAGCATTCTCAGAAACTTCTTTCTGATGAGTGCATTCAACACACAGACGTGAACCTTGCTTTTGAAAGAGCAGCTTTGAAACACTCTTTTCGTAGAATCTGCAAGTGGATATTTGGAGCGCTTTGAAGCCTATGCTGGGAAACGAAATCTCTTCACCTAAAAACTAGACAGAAGCATTCTGAGAAACTTCTGCGTGATGAGTGCATTCAACTCACAGACTTGAACGTTCCCTTTGATAGAACAGTTTTGAAACACTCCTTTTGTAGAATCTGCAAGTGTTTATTCAGAGCACCTTGAGGCCTCTGCTGGAAAAGGAAATATCTTCACATAAAAACTGAACAGAAGCATTCTGAGAAACTTCTTTGTGTTGAGTGCATTCAACTCAAAGACTTGAACTTACCTACAGAAAGAGCAGTTTTGAAACACTCTTTTGGTAAAATCTGCAAGTGGTTATTTGGAGCACTTCGAGGCCTGTGCTGGGATATGGAATATCCTCACCTAAAAACTACAGAGAAGCATTCTCAGAAAGTTCTTCAGGATGCATTCATTCAACTCACAGAGTTGAACCTTCCTTTTGATAGAAGAGTTTTGAAACACTCTTTTTGTAGAATCTGCAAGAGGATATTTGGAGCGTTTTGAGGCCTATGCTGGAAAAGGAAATATCTTCACATAAAAACTAGACAGAAGCATTCTCAGAAACTTCTGTGTGATGAGTGCATTCAACTCACAGACTTGAACGTTCCTCTTGAAAGAGCAGTTTTGAAACACTCCTTTTGTAGAATCTGCAAGTGTTTATTTGGAGCGCTTTGAGGCCTATGTTGGAAAAGGAAATATCTTCACATAAAAACTAGACAGAAGCATTCTCAGAAACTTCTTTGTGATGAGTGCACTCTACTCACAGTGTTGCAGCTTGCTTTTGATAGAGCAGTTTTGAAACACTCTTTTGGTAGAATCTGCAAGTGGATACTTGGAGCGCTTTGAGGCCTATGCTGGAAAAGGAAATGTCTTCACATAAAAACTAGACAGAAGCATTCCAGGAAACTTCTGTATGATAAGTGCATTCAACTCACAGACTTGAACGTTCCTTTTGATAGAACTCTTTTGAAACACTCCTTTTGTAGAATTTGCAAGTTTTTATTGGGAGCGCTTTGAGGCCTCAGCCTGAAAAGGAAATATCTTCACGTAAGAACTAGACAGAAGCATTCTCAGAAACTTCTTTCCGATGAGTGCATTCAACACACAGACTTGAACCTTGCTTTTGAAAGAGCAGCTTTGAAACACTCTTTTCGTAGAATCTGCAAGTGGATATTTGGAGCGCTTTGAGGCCTATGCTGGGAAATGAAATCTCTTCACCTAAAAACTAGACAGAAGCATTCTGAGAAACTTCTGTGTGATGAGTGCATTCAACTCACAGACTTGAACGTTCCCTTTGATAGAACAGTTTTGAAACACTCCTTTTGTAGAATCTGCAAGTGTTTATTCGGAGCACCTTGAGGCCTATGCTGGAAAAGGAAATATCTTCACATAAAAACTGAACAGAAGCATTCTGAGAAACTTCTTTGTGTTGAGTGCATTCAACTCACAGACTTGAACTTACCTACAGAAAGAGCAGTTTTGAAACACTCTTTTGGTAAAATCTGCAAGTGGTTATTTGGAGCACTTCGAGGCCTGTGCTGGGATATGGAATATCTTCACCTAAAAACTACAGAGAAGCATTCTTAGAAAGTTCTTCATGATGCATTCATTTAACTCACAGAGTGGAACCTTCCTTTTGATAGAACAGATTTGAAACACTCTTTTTGTAGAATCTGCAAGAGGATATTTGGAGTGTTTTGAGGCCTATGCTGGAAATGGAAATATCGTCACATAAAAACTAGACAGAAGCATTCTCAGAAACTTCTGTGTGATGAGTGCATTCAACTCACAGACTTGAACGTTCCTCTCAAAAGAGCAGTTTTGAAACACTCCTTTTGTAGAATCTGCAAGTGTTTATTTGGAGCTCTTTGAGGCCTATGTTGGAAAAAGAAATATCTTCACATAAAAACTGGACAGAAGCATTCTCAGAAACTTCTTTGTGATGAGTGCATTCTACTCACAGTGTTGAAGCTTGCTTTTGATAGAGCAGTTTTGAAACACTCTTTTGGTAGAATCTGCAAGTGGATATTTGGAGCGCTTTGAGGCCTATGCTGGAAAAGGAAATGTCTTCACAGAAAAACTAGACAGAAGCATTCCAGGAAACTTCTGTATGATAAGTGCATTCAACTCACAGACTTGAACGTTCCTTTTGATAGAACTCTTTTGAAACACTCCTTTTGTAGAATTTGCAAGTGTTTATTTGGAGCGCTTTGAGGCCTCAGCTGGAAAAGGAAATATCTTCACGTAAGAAGTAGACAGAAGCATTCTCAGAAACTTCTTTCCGATGAGTGCATTCAACACACAGACTTGAAACTTGCTTTTGAAAGAGCAGCTTTGAAACACTCTTTTCGTAGAATCTGCAAGTGGATATTTGGAGCGCTTTGAGGCCTATGCTGGGAAATGAAATCTCTTCACCTAAAAACTAGACAGAAGCATTCTGAGAAACTTCTGAGTGATGAGTGCATTCAACTCACAGACTTGAACGTTCCCTTTGATAGAACAGTTTTGAAACACTCCTTTTGTAGAATCTGCAAGTGTTTATTCGGAGCACCTTGAGGCCTATGTTGGAAAAGGAAATATCTTCACATAAAAACTAGAGAGAAGGATTCTCAGAAACTTCTTTGTGATGAGTTCATTCAACTCACAGTGTTGAACCTACCAATTGATAGAGTAGTTTGGAAACACTCTTTTTGTAGAATCTGCAAGGGGATATTTGGAGCCGTTTGAGGCCTATGCTGGAAAAGGAAATATCTTCACATAAAAACTGAACAGAAGCATTCTCAGAAACTTCTTTGTGTTGAGTGCATTCAACTCGCAGACATGAACTTACCTATAGAAAGAGCAGTTATGAAACACTCCTTTTGTAGAATCTGCAAGTGTTTATTTGGAGCACTTTGAGGCCTATGTTGGAAAAGGAAAGATCTTCATATAGAAACTAGACGGAAGCATTCTCAGAAACTTCTTTGTGATGAGTGCATTCAACTCACAGAATTGAAGCTTCCTTTCGAAAGAGCAGTTTGGAAACACTCTTCTTATAGAATCTGCAAGTGGATATTTGGAGCGCTTTGTGGCCTATGCTGGGAAATGAAATCCCTTCACCTAAAAACTAGACGGAAGCATTCTGAGAATCTTCTTTGTGATGAGTGCATTCAACTCACAGACTTGAACGTTCCTCTTGAAAGAGCAGTTTTGAAACACTCCTTTTGTAGAATCTGCAAGTGTTTATTTGGAGCGCTTTGAGGCCTATGTTGGAAAAGGAAATATCTTCACATAAAAACTAGACAGAAGCATTCTCAGAAACTTCTTTGTGATGAGTGCACTCTACTCACAGTGTTGCAGCTTGCTTTTGATAGAGCAGTTTTGAAACACTCTTTTGGTAGAATCTGCAAGTGGATACTTGGAGCGCTTTGAGGCCTATGCTGGAAAAGGAAATGTCTTCACATAAAAACTAGACAGAAGCATTCCAGGAAACTTCTGTATGATAAGTGCATTCAACTCACAGACTTGAACGTTCCTTTTGATAGAACTCTTTTGAAACACTCCTTTTGTAGAATTTGCAAGTGTTTATTGGGAGCGCTTTGAGGCCTCAGCTGGAAAAGGAAATATCTTCACGTAAGAACTAGACAGAAGCATTCTCAGAAACTTCTTTCCGATGAGTGCATTCAACACACAGACTTGAACCTTGCTTTTGAAAGAGCAGCTTTGAAACACTCTTTTCGTAGAATCTGCAAGTGGATATTTGGAGCGCTTTGAGGCCTATGCTGGGAAATGAAATCTCTTCACCTAAAAACTAGACAGAAGCATTCTGAGAAACTTCTGTGTGATGAGTGCATTCAACTCACAGACTTGAACGTTCCCTTTGATAGAACAGTTTTGAAACACTCCTTTTGTAGAATCTGCAAGTGTTTATTCGGAGCACCTTGAGGCCTATGCTGGAAAAGGAAATATCTTCACATAAAAACTGAACAGAAGCATTCTGAGAAACTTCTTTGTGTTGAGTGCATTCAACTCACAGACTTGAACTTACCTACAGAAAGAGCAGTTTTGAAACACTCTTTTGGTAAAATCTGCAAGTGGTTATTTGGAGCACTTCGAGGCCTGTGCTGGGATATGGAATATCTTCACCTAAAAACTACAGAGAAGCATTCTTAGAAAGTTCTTCATGATGCATTCATTTAACTCACAGAGTGGAACCTTCCTTTTGATAGAACAGATTTGAAACACTCTTTTTGTAGAATCTGCAAGAGGATATTTGGAGTGTTTTGAGGCCTATGCTGGAAATGGAAATATCGTCACATAAAAACTAGACAGAAGCATTCTCAGAAACTTCTGTGTGATGAGTGCATTCAACTCACAGACTTGAACGTTCCTCTCAAAAGAGCAGTTTTGAAACACTCCTTTTGTAGAATCTGCAAGTGTTTATTTGGATCTCTTTGAGGCCTATGTTGGAAAAAGAAATATCTTCACATAAAAACTGGACAGAAGCATTCTCAGAAACTTCTTTGTGATGAGTGCATTCTACTCACAGTGTTGAAGCTTGCTTTTGATAGAGCAGTTTTGAAACACTCTTTTGGTAGAATCTGCAAGTGGATATTTGGAGCGCTTTGAGGCCTATGCTGGAAAAGGAAATGTCTTCACATAAAAACTAGACAGAAGCATTCCAGGAAACTTCTGTATGATAAGTGCATTCAACTCACAGACTTGAACGTTCCTTTTGATAGAACTCTTTTGAAACACTCCTTTTGTAGAATTTGCAAGTGTTTATTTGGAGCGCTTTGAGGCCTCAGCTGGAAAAGGAAATATCTTCACGTAAGAAGTAGACAGAAGCATTCTCAGAAACTTCTTTCCGATGAGTGCATTCAACACACAGACTTGAAACTTGCTTTTGAAAGAGCAGCTTTGAAACACTCTTTTCGTAGAATCTGCAAGTGGATATTTGGAGCGCTTTGAGGCCTATGCTGGGAAATGAAATCTCTTCACCTAAAAACTAGACAGAAGCATTCTGAGAAACTTCTGAGTGATGAGTGCATTCAACTCACAGACTTGAACGTTCCCTTTGATAGAACAGTTTTGAAACACTCCTTTTGTAGAATCTGCAAGTGTTTATTCGGAGCACCTTGAGGCCTATGTTGGAAAAGGAAATATCTTCACATAAAAACTAGAGAGAAGGATTCTCAGAAACTTCTTTGTGATGAGTTCATTCAACTCACAGTGTTGAACCTACCAATTGATAGAGTAGTTTGGAAACACTCTTTTTGTAGAATCTGCAAGGGGATATTTGCAGCCGTTTGAGGCCTATGCTGGAAAAGGAAATATCTTCACATAAAAACTGAACAGAAGCATTCTCAGAAACTTCTTTGTGTTGAGTGCATTCAACTCGCAGACATGAACTTACCTATAGAAAGAGCAGTTTTGAAACACTCCTTTTGTAGAATCTGCAAGTGTTTATTTGGAGCACTTTGAGGCCTATGTTGGAAAAGGAAAGATCTTCATATAGAAACTAGACGGAAGCATTCTCAGAAACTTCTTTGTGATGAGTGCATTCAACTCACAGAATTGAAGCTTCCTTTCGAAAGAGCAGTTTGGAAACACTCTTCTTATAGAATCTGCAAGTGGATATTTGGAGCGCTTTGTGGCCTATGCTGGGAAATGAAATCCCTTCACCTAAAAACTAGACGGAAGCATTCTGAGAATCTTCTTTGTGATGAGTGCATTCAACTCACAGACTTCAACGTTCCTTTTGATAGAACAGTTTTGAAACACTCCTTTTGTAGAATCTGCAAGTGTTCATTCGGACCACCTTGAGGCCTATGTTGGAAAAGGAAATATCTTCACATAAAAACTAGAGAGAAGGATTCTCAGAAACTTCTTTGTGATGAGTTCATTCAACTCACAGAGTTGAACCTACCAATTGATAGAGAAGTTTGGAAACACTCTTTTTGTAGAATCTGCAAGGGGATATTTGGAGCCATTTGAGGCCTATGCTGGAAAAGGAAATATCTTCACATAAAAACTGAACAGAAGCATTCTGAGAAACTTCTTTGTGTTGAGTGCTTTCAACTCACAGACTTGAACTTACCTATAGAAAGAGCAGTTTTGAAACACTCTTTTGGTAAAATCTGCAAGTGGTTATTTGGAGCACTTCGAGGCCTGTGCTGGGATATGGAATATCCTCACCTAAAAACTACAGAGAAGCATTCTCAGAAAGTTCTTCAGGATGCATTCATTCAACTCACAGAGTTGAACCTTCCTTTTGATAGAAGAGTTTTGAAACTCTCTTTTTGTAGAATCTGCAAGAGGATATTTGGAGCGTTTTGAGGCCTATGCTGGAAAAGGAAATATCTTCACATAAAAACTAGACAGAAGCATTCTCAGAAACTTCTGTGTGATGAGTGCATTCAACTCACAGACTTGAACGTTCCTCTCGAAAGAGCAGTTTTGAAACACTCCTTTTGTAGAATCTGCAAGTGTTTATTTGGAGCGCTTTGAGGCCTATGTTGGAAAAGGAAATATCTTCACATAAAAACTAGACAGAAGCATTCTCAGAAACTTCTTTGTGATGAGTGCACTCTACTCACAGTGTTGCAGCTTGCTTTTGATAGAGCAGTTTTGAAACACTCTTTTGGTAGAATCTGCAAGTGGATACTTGGAGCGCTTTGAGGCCTATGCTGGAAAAGGAAATGTCTTCACATAAAAACTAGACAGAAGCATTCCAGGAAACTTCTGTATGATAAGTGCATTCAACTCACAGACTTGAACGTTCCTTTTGATAGAACTCTTTTGAAACACTCCTTTTGTAGAATTTGCAAGTGTTTATTGGGAGCGCTTTGAGGCCTCAGCTGGAAAAGGAAATATCTTCACGTAAGAACTAGACAGAAGCATTCTCAGAAACTTCTTTCTGATGAGTGCATTCAACACACAGACTTGAACCTTGCTTTTGAAAGAGCAGCTTTGAAACACTCTTTTCGTAGGATCTGCAAGTGGATATTTGGAGCGCTTTGAGGCCTATGCTGGGAAATGAAATCTCTTCACCTAAAAACTAGACAGAAGCATTCTGAGAAACTTCTGTGTGATGAGTGCATTCAACTCACAGACTTGAACGTTCCCTTTGATAGAACAGTTTTGAAACACTCCTTTTGTAGAATCTGCCAGTGTTTATTCAGAGCACCTTGAGGCCTCTGCTGGAAAAGGAAGTATCTTCACATAAAAACTGAACAGAAGCATTCTGAGAAACTTCTTTGTGTTGAGTGCATTCAACTCACAGACTTGAACTTACCTACAGAAAGAGCAGTTTTGAAACACTCTTTTGGTAAAATCTGCAAGTGGTTATTTGGAGCACTTCGAGGCCTGTGCTGGGATATGGAATATCTTCACCTAAAAACTACAGAGAAGCATTCTTAGAAAGTTCTTCATGATGCATTCATTTAACTCACAGAGTGGAACCTTCCTTTTGATAGAACAGATTTGAAACACTCTTTTTGTAGAATCTGCAAGAAGATATTTGGAGTGTTTTGAGGCCTATGCTGGAAATGGAAATATCTTCACATAAAAACTAGACAGAAGCATTCTCAGAAACTTCTGTGTGATGAGTACGTTCATCTCACAGACTTGAACGTTCCTCTCAAAAGAGCAGTTTTGAAACACTCCTTTTGTAGAATCTGCAAGTGTTTATTTGGAGCTCTTTGAGGCCTATGTTGGAAAAAGAAATATCTTCACATAAAAACTGGACAGAAGCATTCTCAGAAACTTCTTTGTGATGAGTGCATTCTACTCACAGTGTTGAAGCTTGCTTTTGATAGAGCAGTTTTGAAACACTCTTTTGGTAGAATCTGCAAGTGGATATTTGGAGCGCTTTGAGGCCTATGCTGGAAAAGGAAATGCCTTCACAGAAAAACTAGACAGAAGCATTCCAGGAAACTTCTGTATGATAAGTGCATTCAACTCACAGACTTGAACGTTCCTTTTGATAGAACTCTTTTGAAACACTCCTTTTGTAGAATTTGCAAGTGTTTATTTGGAGCGCTTTGAGGCCTCAGCTGGAAAAGGAAATATCTTCACGTAAGAACTAGACAGAAGCATTCTCAGAAACTTCTTTCCGATGAGTGCATTCAACACACAGACTTGAACCTTGCTTTTGAAAGAGCAGCTTTGAAACACTCTTTTCGTAGAATCTGCAAGTGGATATTTGGAGCGCTTTGAGGCCTATGCTGGGAAATGAAATCTCTTCACCTAAAAACTAGACAGAAGCATTCTGAGAAACTTCTGTGTGATGAGTGCATTCCACTCACAGACTTGAACGTTCCATTTGATAGAACAGTTTTGAAACACTCCTTTTGTAGAATCTGCAAGTGTTTATTCGGAGCACCTTGAGGCCTATGTTGGAAAAGGAAATATCTTCACATAAAAACTAGAGAGAAGGATTCTCAGAAACTTCTTTGTGATGAGTTCATTCAACTCACAGTGTTGAACCTACCAATTGATAGAGAAGTTTGGAAACACTCTTTTTGTAGAATCTGCAAGGGGATATTTAGAGCCGTTTGAGGCCTATGCTGGAAAAGGAATTATCTTCACATAAAAACTGAACAGAAGCATTCTCAGAAACTTCTTTGTGTTGAGTGCATTCAACTCGCAGACTTGAACTTACCTATAGAAAGAGCAGTTTTGAAACACTCCTTTTGTAGAATCTGCAAGTGTTTATTTGGAGCACTTTGAGGCCTATGTTGGAAAAGGAAAGATCTTCATATAGAAACTAGACGGAAGCATTCTCAGAAACTTCTTTCTGATGAGTGCATTCAACACACAGACTTGAACCTTGCTTTTGAAAGAGCAGCTTTGAAACACTCTTTTCGTAGAATCTGCAAGTGGATATTTGGAGCGCTTTGAGGCCTATGCTGGGAAATGAAATCTCTTCACCTAAAAACTAGACAGAAGCATTCTGAGAAACTTCTGTGTGATGAGTGCATTCAACTCACAGACTTGAACGTTCCCTTTGATAGAACAGTGTTGAAACACTCCTTTTGTAGAATCTGTAAGTGTTTATTCGGAGCACCTTGAGGCCTATGCTGGAAAAGGAAATATCTTCACATAAAAACTGAACAGAAGCATTCTGAGAAACTTCTTTGTGTTGAGTGCATTCAACTCACAGACTTGAACTTACCTACAGAAAGAGCAGTTTTGAAACACTCTTTTGGTAAAATCTGCAAGTGGTTATTTGGAGCACTTCGAGGCCTGTGCTGGGATATGGAATATCTTCACCTAAAAACTACAGAGAAGCATTCTTAGAAAGTTCTTCATGATGCATTCATTTAACTCACAGAGTGGAACCTTCCTTTTGATAGAACAGATTTGAAACACTCTTTTTGTAGAATCTGCAAGAAGATATTTGGAGTGTTTTGAGGCCTATGCTGGAAATGGAAATATCTTCACATAAAAACTAGACAGAAGCATTCTCAGAAACTTCTGTGTGATGAGTGCATTCAACTCACAGACTTGAACGTTCCTCTCAAAAGAGCAGTTTTGAAACACTCCTTTTGTAGAATCTGCAAGTGTTTATTTGGAGCTCTTTGAGGCCTATGTTGGAAAAAGAAATATCTTCACATAAAAACTGGACAGAAGCATTCTCAGAAACTTCTTTGTGATGAGTGCATTCTACTCACAGTGTTGAAGCTTGCTTTTGATAGAGCAGTTTTGAAACACTCTTTTGGTAGTATCTGCAAGTGGATATTTGGAGCGCTTTGAGGCCTATGCTGGAAAAGGAAATGTCTTCACAGAAAAACTAGACAGAAGCATTCCAGGAAACTTCTGTATGATAAGTGCATTCAACTCACAGACTTGAACGTTCCTTTTGATAGAACTCTTTTGAAACACTCCTTTTGTAGAATTTGCAAGTGTTTATTTGGAGCGCTTTGAGGCCTCAGCTGGAAAAGGAAATATCTTCACGTAAGAACTAGACAGAAGCATTCTCAGAAACTTCTTTCCGATGAGTGCATTCAACACACAGACTTGAACCTTGCTTTTGAAAGAGCAGCTTTGAAACACTCTTTTCGTAGAATCTGCAAGTGGATATTTGGAGCGCTTTGAGGCCTATGCTGGGAAATGAAATCTCTTCACCTAAAAACTAGACAGAAGCATTCTGAGAAACTTCTGTGTGATGAGTGCATTCAACTCACAGACTTGAACGTTCCCTTTGATAGAACAGTTTTGAAACACTCCTTTTGTAGAATCTGCAAGTGTTTATTCGGAGCACCTTGAGGCCTATGTTGGAAAAGGAAATATCTTCACATAAAAACTAGAGAGAAGGATTCTCAGAAACTTCTTTGTGATGAGTTCATTCAACTCACAGTGTTGAACCTACCAATTGATAGAGAAGTTTGGAAACACTCTTTTTGTAGAATCTGCAAGGGGATATTTGGAGCCGTTTGAGGCCTATGCTGGAAAAGGAAATATCTTCACATAAAAACTGAACAGAAGCATTCTCAGAAACTTCTTTGTGTTGAGTGCATTCAACTCGCAGACTTGAACTTACCTATAGAAAGAGCAGTTTTGAAACACTCCTTTTGTAGAATCTGCAAGTGTTTATTTGGAGCACTTTGAGGCCTATGTTGGAAAAGGAATGATCTTCATATAGAAACTAGACGGAAGCATTCTCAGAAACTTCTTTGTGATGAGTGCATTCAACTCACAGAATTGAAGCTTCCTTTTGAAAGAGCAGTTTGGAAACACTCTTCTTATAGAATCTGCAAGTGGATATTTGGAGCGCTTTGTTGCCTATGCTGGGAAATGAAATCCCTTCACCTAAAAACAAGACGGAAGCATTCTGAGAACCTTCTTTGTGATGAGTGCATTCAACTCACAGACTTAAACGTTCCTTTTGATAGAACAGTTTTGAAACACTCCTTTTGTAGAATCTGCAAGTGTTTATTCGGAGCACCTTGTGGCCTATGTTGGAAAAGGAAATATCTTCACATAAAAACTAGAGAGTAGGATTCTCAGAAACTTCTTTGTGATGAGTTCATTCAACTCACAGAGTTGAACCTACCAATTGATAGAGAAGTTTGGAAACACTCTTTTTGTAGAATCTGCAAGTGGATATTTGGAGCCGTTTGAGGCCTATGCTGGAGAAGGAAATATCTTCACATAAAAACTGAACAGAAGCATTCTGAGAAACTTCTTTGTGTTGAGTGCATTCAACTCACAGACTTGAACTTACCTATAGAAAGAGCAGTTTTGAAACACTCTTTTGGGAAAATCTGCAAGTGGTTATTTGGAGCACTTCGAGGCCTGTGCTGGGATATGGAATACCTTCACCTAAAAACTACAGAGAAGCATTCTCAGAAAGTTCTTCAGGATGCATTCATTCAACTCACAGAGTTGAACCTTCCTTTTGATAGAAGAGTTTTGAAACACTCTTTTTGTAGAATCTGCAAGAGGATATTTGGAGCGTTTTGAGGCCTATGCTGGAAAAGGAAATATCTTCACATAAAAACTAGACAGAAGCATTCTCATAAACTTCTGTGTGATGAGTGCATTCAACTCACAGACTTGAACGTTCCTCTCGAAAGAGCAGTTTTGAAACACTCCTTTTGTAGAATCTGCAAGTGTTTATTTGGAGCGCTTTGAGGCCTATGTTGGAAAAGGAAATATCTTCACATAAAAACTAGACAGAAGCATTCTCAGAAACTTCTTTCGATGAGTGCACTCTACTCACAGTGTTGAAGCTTGCTTTTGATAGAGCAGTTTTGAAACACTCTTTTGGTAGAATCTGCAAGTGGATACTTGGAGCGCTTTGAGGCCTATGCTGGAAAAGGAAATGTCTTCACATAAAAACTAGACAGAAGCATTCCAGGAAACTTCTGTCTGATAAGTGCATTCAACTCACAGACTTGAACGTTCCTTTTGATAGAACTCTTTTGAAACACTCCTTTTGTAGAATTTGCAAGTGTTTATTGGGAGCGCTTTGAGGCCTCAGCTGGAAAAGGAAATATCTTCACGTAAGAACTAGACAGAAGCATTCTCAGAAACTTCTTTCTGATGAGTGCATTCAACACACAGACTTGAACCTTGCTTTTGAAAGAGCAGCTTTGAAACACTCTTTTCGTAGAATCTGCAAGTGGATATTTGGAGCGCTTTGAGGCCTATGCTGGGAAACGAAATCTCTTCACCTAAAAACTAGACAGAAGCATTCTGAGAAACTTCTGCATGATGAGTGCATTCAACTCACAGACTTGAACGTTCCCTTTGATAGAACAGTTTTGAAACACTCCTTTTGTAGAATCTGCAAGTGTTTATTCAGAGCACCTTGAGGCCTCTGCTGGAAAAGGAAATATCTTCACATAAAAACTGAACAGAAGCATTCTCAGAAACTTCTTTGTGTTGAGTGCATTCAACTCACAGACTTGAACTTACCTACAGAAAGAGCAGTTTTGAAACACTCTTTTGGTAAAATCTGCAAGTGGTTATTTGGAGCACTTCGAGGCCTGTGCTGGGATATGGAATATCCTCACCTAAAAACTACAGAGAAGCATTCTCAGAAAGTTCTTCAGGATGCATTCATTCAACTCACAGAGTTGAACCTTCCTTTTGATAGAAGAGTTTTGAAACACTCTTTTTGTAGAATCTGCAAGAGGATATTTGGAGCGTTTTGAGGCCTATGCTGGAAAAGGAAATATCTTCACATAAAAACTAGACAGAAGCATTCTCAGAAACTTCTGTGTGATGAGTGCATTCAACTCACAGACTTGAACGTTCCTCTTGAAAGAGCAGTTTTGAAACACTCCTTTTGTAGAATCTGCAAGTGTTTATTTGGAGCGCTTTGAGGCCTACGTTGGAAAAGGAAATATCTTCACATAAAAACTAGACAGAAGCATTCTCAGAAACTTCTTTGTGATGAGTGCACTCTACTCACAGTGTTGCAGCTTGCTTTTGATAGAGCAGTTTTGAAACACTCTTTTGGTAGAATCTGCAAGTGGATACTTGGAGCGCTTTGAGGCCTATGCTGGAAAAGGAAATGTCTTCACATAAAAACTAGACAGAAGCATTCCAGGAAACTTCTGTATGATAAGTGCATTCAACTCACAGACTTGAACGTTCCTTTTGATAGAACTCTTTTGAAACACTCCTTTTGTAGAATTTGCAAGTGTTTATTGGGAGCGCTTTGAGGCCTCAGCTGGAAAAGGAAATATCTTCACGTAAGAACTAGACAGAAGCATTCTCAGAAACTTCTTTCCGATGAGTGCATTCAACACACAGACTTGAACCTTGCTTTTGAAAGAGCAGCTTTGAAACACTCTTTTCGTAGAATCTGCAAGTGGATATTTGGAGCGCTTTGAGGCCTATGCTGGGAAATGAAATCTCTTCACCTAAAAACTAGACAGAAGCATTCTGAGAAACTTCTGTGTGATGAGTGCATTCAACTCACAGACTTGAACGTTCCCTTTGATAGAACAGTTTTGAAACACTCCTTTTGTAGAATCTGCAAGTGTTTATTCGGAGCACCTTGAGGCCTATGCTGGAAAAGGAAATATCTTCACATAAAAACTGAACAGAAGCATTCTGAGAAACTTCTTTGTGTTGAGTGCATTCAACTCACAGACTTGAACTTACCTACAGAAAGAGCAGTTTTGAAACACTCTTTTGGTAAAATCTGCAAGTGGTTATTTGGAGCACTTCGAGGCCTGTGCTGGGATATGGAATATCTTCACCTAAAAACTACAGAGAAGCATTCTTAGAAAGTTCTTCATGATGCATTCATTTAACTCACAGAGTGGAACCTTCCTATTGATAGAACAGATTTGAAACACTCTTTTTGTAGAATCTGCAAGAAGATATTTGGAGTGTTTTGAGGCCTATGCTGGAAATGGAAATATCGTCACATAAAAACTAGACAGAAGCATTCTCAGAAACTTCTGTGTGATGAGTGCATTCAACTCACAGACTTGAACGTTCCTCTCGAAAGAGCAGTTTGGAGCACTCCTTTTGTAGAATCTGCAAGTGTTTATTTGGAGCTCTTTGAGGCCTATGTTGGAAAAAGAAATATCTTCACATAAAAACTGGACAGAAGCATTCTCAGAAACTTCTTTGTGATGAGTGCATTCTACTCACAGTGTTGAAGCTTGCTTTTGATAGAGCAGTTTTGAAACACTCTTTTGGTAGAATCTGCAAGTGGATATTTGGAGCGCTTTGAGGCCTATGCTGGAAAAGGAAATGTCTTCACAGAAAAACTAGACAGAAGCATTCCAGGAAACTTCTGTATGATAAGTGCATTCAACTCACAGACTTGAACGTTCCTTTTGATAGAACTCTTTTGAAACACTCCTTTTGTAGAATTTGCAAGTGTTTATTTGGAGCGCTTTGTGGCCTCAGCTGGAAAAGGAAATATCTTCACGTAAGAACTAGAGAGAAGCATTCTCAGAAACTTCTTTCCGATGAGTGCATTCAACACACAGACTTGAACCTTGCTTTTGAAAGAGCAGCTTTGAAACACTCTTTTCGTAGAATCTGCAAGTGGATATTTGGAGCGCTTTGAGGCCTATGCTGGGAAATGAAATCTCTTCACCTAAAAACTAGACAGAAGCATTCTGAGAAACTTCTGTGTGATGAGTGCATTCAACTCACAGACTTGAACGTTCCCTTTGATAGAACAGTTTTGAAACACTCCTTTTGTAGAATCTGCAAGTGTTTATTCGGAGCACCTTGAGGCCTATGTTGGAAAAGGAAATATCTTCACATAAAAACTAGAGAGAAGGATTCTCAGAAACTTCTTTGCGATGAGTTCATTCAACTCACAGTGTTGAACCTACCAATTGATAGAGAAGTTTGGAAACACTCTTTTTGTAGAATCTGCAAGGGGATATTTGGAGCCGTTTGAGGCCTATGCTGGAAAAGGAAATATCTTCACATAAAAACTGAACAGAAGCATTCTCAGAAACTTCTTTGTGTTGAGTGCATTCAACTCGCAGACTTGAACTTACCTATAGAAAGAGCAGTTTTGAAACACTCCTTTTGTAGAATCTGCAAGTGTTTATTTGGAGCACTTTGAGGCCTATGTTGGAAAAGGAAAGATCTTCATATAGAAACTAGACGGAAGCATTCTCAGAAACTTCTTTGTGATGAGTGCATTCAACTCACAGAATTGAAGCTTCCTTTCGAAAGAGCAGTTTGGAAACACTCTTCTTATAGAATCTGCAAGTTGATATTTGGAGCGCTTTGTGGCCTATGCTGGGAAATGAAATCTCTTCACCTAAAAACTAGACGGAAGCATTCTGAGAATCTTCTTTGTGATGAGTGCATTCAACTCACAGACTTCAACGTTCCTTTTGATAGAACAGTTTTGAAACACTCCTTTTGTAGAATCTGCAAGTGTTCATTCGGACCACCTTGAGGCCTATGTTGGAAAAGGAAATATCTTCACATAAAAACTAGAGAGAAGGATTCTCAGAAACTTCTTTGTGATGAGTTCATTCAACTCACAGAGTTGAACCTACCAATTGATAGAGAAGTTTGGAAACACTCTTTTTGTAGAATCTGCAAGGGGATATTTGGAGCCGTTTGAGGCCTATGCTGGAAAAGGAAATATCTTCACATAAAAACTGAACAGAAGCATTCTGAGAAACTTCTTTGTGTTGAGTGCATTCAACTCACAGACTTGAACTTACCTATAGAAAGAGCAGTTTTGAAACACTCTTTTGGTAAAATCTGCAAGTGGTTATTTGGAGCACTTCGAGGCCTGTGCTGGGATATGGAATATCCTCACCTAAAAACTACAGAGAAGCATTCTCAGAAAGTTCTTCAGGATGCATTCATTCAACTCACAGAGTTGAACCTTCCTTTTGATAGAAGAGTTTTGAAACTCTCTTTTTGTAGAATCTGCAAGAGGATATTTGGAGCGTTTTGAGGCCTATGCTGGAAAAGGAAATATCTTCACATAAAAACTAGACAGAAGCATTCTCAGAAACTTCTGTGTGATGAGTGCATTCAACTCACAGACTTGAACGTTCCTCTCGAAAGAGCAGTTTTGAAACACTCCTTTTGTAGAATCTGCAAGTGTTTATTTGGAGCGCTTTGAGGCCTATGTTGGAAAAGGAAATATCTTCACATAAAAACTAGACAGAAGCATTCTCAGAAACTTCTTTGTGATGAGTGCACTCTACTCACAGTGTTGCAGCTTGCTTTTGATAGAGCAGTTTTGAAACACTCTTTTGGTAGAATCTGCAAGTGGATACTTGGAGCGCTTTGAGGCCTATGCTGGAAAAGGAAATGTCTTCACATAAAAACTAGACAGAAGCATTCCAGGAAACTTCTGTATGATAAGTGCATTCAACTCACAGACTTGAACGTTCCTTTTGATAGAACTCTTTTGAAACACTCCTTTTGTAGAATTTGCAAGTGTTTATTGGGAGCGCTTTGAGGCCTCAGCTGGAAAAGGAAATATCTTCACGTAAGAACTAGACAGAAGCATTCTCAGAAACTTCTTTCTGATGAGTGCATTCAACACACAGACTTGAACCTTGCTTTTGAAAGAGCAGCTTTGAAACACTCTTTTCGTAGGATCTGCAAGTGGATATTTGGAGCGCTTTGAGGCCTATGCTGGGAAATGAAATCTCTTCACCTAAAAACTAGACAGAAGCATTCTGAGAAACTTCTGTGTGATGAGTGCATTCAACTCACAGACTTGAACGTTCCCTTTGATAGAACAGTTTTGAAACACTCCTTTTGTAGAATCTGCAAGTGTTTATTCAGAGCACCTTGAGGCCTCTGCTGGAAAAGGAAATATCTTCACATAAAAACTGAACAGAAGCATTCTGAGAAACTTCTTTGTGTTGAGTGCATTCAACTCACAGACTTGAACTTACCTACAGAAAGAGCAGTTTTGAAACACTCTTTTGGTAAAATCTGCAAGTGGTTATTTGGAGCACTTCGAGGCCTGTGCTGGGATATGGAATATCTTCACCTAAAAACTACAGAGAAGCATTCTTAGAAAGTTCTTCATGATGCATTCATTTAACTCACAGAGTGGAACCTTCCTTTTGATAGAACAGATTTGAAACACTCTTTTTGTAGAATCTGCAAGAAGATATTTGGAGTGTTTTGAGGCCTATGCTGGAAATGGAAATATCTTCACATAAAAACTAGACAGAATCATTCTCAGAAACTTCTGTGTGATGAGTACGTTCAACTCACAGACTTGAACGTTCCTCTCAAAAGAGAAGTTTTGAAACACTCCTTTTGTAGAATCTGCAAGTGTTTATTTGGAGCTCTTTGAGGCCTATGTTGGAAAAAGAAATATCTTCACATAAAAACTGGACAGAAGCATTCTCAGAAACTTCTTTGTGATGAGTGCATTCTACTCACAGTGTTGAAGCTTGCTTTTGATAGAGCAGTTTTGAAACACTCTTTTGGTAGAATCTGCAAGTGGATATTTGGAGCGCTTTGAGGCCTATGCTGGAAAAGGAAATGCCTTCACAGAAAAACTAGACAGAAGCATTCCAGGAAACTTCTGTATGATAAGTGCATTCAACTCACAGACTTGAACGTTCCTTTTGATAGAACTCTTTTGAAACACTCCTTTTGTAGAATTTGCAAGTGTTTATTTGGAGCGCTTTGAGGCCTCAGCTGGAAAAGGAAATATCTTCACGTAAGAACTAGACAGAAGCATTCTCAGAAACTTCTTTCCGATGAGTGCATTCAACACACAGACTTGAACCTTGCTTTTGAAAGAGCAGCTTTGAAACACTCTTTTCGTAGAATCTGCAAGTGGATATTTGGAGCGCTTTGAGGCCTATGCTGGGAAATGAAATCTCTTCACCTAAAAACTAGACAGAAGCATTCTGAGAAACTTCTGTGTGATGAGTGCATTCCACTCACAGACTTGAACGTTCCATTTGATAGAACAGTTTTGAAACACTCCTTTTGTAGAATCTGCAAGTGTTTATTCGGAGCACCTTGAGGCCTATGTTGGAAAAGGAAATATCTTCACATAAAAACTAGAGAGAAGGATTCTCAGAAACTTCTTTGTGATGAGTTCATTCAACTCACAGTGTTGAACCTACCAATTGATAGAGAAGTTTGGAAACACTCTTTTTGTAGAATCTGCAAGGGGATATTTGGAGCCGTTTGAGGCCTATGCTGGAAAAGGAATTATCTTCACATAAAAACTGAACAGAAGCATTCTCAGAAACTTCTTTGTGTTGAGTGCATTCAACTCGCAGACTTGAACTTACCTATAGAAAGAGCAGTTTTGAAACACTCCTTTTGTAGAATCTGCAAGTGTTTATTTGGAGCACTTTGAGGCCTATGTTGGAAAAGGAAAGATCTTCATATAGAAACTAGACGGAAGCATTCTCAGAAACTTCTTTGTGATGAGTGCATTCAACTCACAGAATTGAAGCTTCCTTTCGAAAGAGCAGTTTGGAAACACTCTTCTTATAGAATCTGCAAGTGGATATTTGGAGCGCTTTGAGGCCTATGCTGGAAAAGGAAATGTCTTCACATAAAAACTAGACAGAAGCATTCCAGGAAACTTCTGTATGATAAGTGCATTCAACTCACAGACTTGAACGTTCCTTTTGATAGAACTCTTTTGAAACACTCCTTTTGTAGAATTTGCAAGTGTTTATTGGGAGCGCTTTGAGGCCTCAGCTGGAAAAGGAAATATCTTCACGTAAGAACTAGACAGAAGCATTCTCAGAAACTTCTTTCTGATGAGTGCATTCAACACACAGACTTGAACCTTGCTTTTGAAAGAGCAGCTTTGAAACACTCTTTTCGTAGAATCTGCAAGTGGATATTTGGAGCGCTTTGAGGCCTATGCTGGGAAATGAAATCTCTTCACCTAAAAACTAGACAGAAGCATTCTGAGAAACTTCTGTGTGATGAGTGCATTCAACTCACAGACTTGAACGTTCCCTTTGATAGAACAGTGTTGAAACACTCCTTTTGTAGAATCTGCAAGTGTTTATTCGGAGCACCTTGAGGCCTATGCTGGAAAAGGAAATATCTTCACATAAAAACTGAACAGAAGCATTCTGAGAAACTTCTTTGTGTTGAGTGCATTCAACTCACAGACTTGAACTTACCTACAGAAAGAGCAGTTTTGAAACACTCTTTTGGTAAAATCTGCAAGTGGTTATTTGGAGCACTTCGAGGCCTGTGCTGGGATATGGAATATCTTCACCTAAAAACTACAGAGAAGCATTCTTAGAAAGTTCTTCATGATGCATTCATTTAACTCACAGAGTGGAACCTTCCTTTTGATAGAACAGATTTGAAACACTCTTTTTGTAGAATCTGCAAGAAGATATTTGGAGTGTTTTGAGGCCTATGCTGGAAATGGAAATATCTTCACATAAAAACTAGACAGAAGCATTCTCAGAAACTTCTGTGTGATGAGTGCATTCAACTCACAGACTTGAACGTTCCTCTCAAAAGAGCAGTTTTGAAACACTCCTTTTGTAGAATCTGCAAGTGTTTATTTGGAGCTCTTTGAGGCCTATGTTGGAAAAAGAAATATCTTCACATAAAAACTGGACAGAAGCATTCTCAGAAACTTCTTTGTGATGAGTGCATTCTACTCACAGTGTTGAAGCTTGCTTTTGATAGAGCAGTTTTGAAACACTCTTTTGGTAGAATCTGCAAGTGGATATTTGGAGCGCTTTGAGGCCTATGCTGGAAAAGGAAATGTCTTCACAGAAAAACTAGACAGAAGCATTCCAGGAAACTTCTGTATGATAAGTGCATTCAACTCACAGACTTGAACGTTCCTTTTGATAGAACTCTTTTGAATCACTCCTTTTGTAGAATTTGCAAGTGTTTATTTGGAGCGCTTTGAGGCCTCAGCTGGAAAAGGAAATATCTTCACGTAAGAACTAGACAGAAGCATTCTCAGAAACTTCTTTCCGATGAGTGCATTCAACACACAGACTTGAACCTTGCTTTTGAAAGAGCAGCTTTGAAACACTCTTTTCGTAGAATCTGCAAGTGGATATTTGGAGCGCTTTGAGGCCTATGCTGGGAAATGAAATCTCTTCACCTAAAAACTAGACAGAAGCATTCTGAGAAACTTCTGTGTGATGAGTGCATTCAACTCACAGACTTGAACGTTCCCTTTGATAGAACAGTTTTGAAACACTCCTTTTGTAGAATCTGCAAGTGTTTATTCGGAGCACCTTGAGGCCTATGTTGGAAAAGGAAATATCTTCACATAAAAACTAGAGAGAAGGATTCTCAGAAACTTCTTTGTGATGAGTTCATTCAACTCACAGTGTTGAACCTACCAATTGATAGAGAAGTTTGGAAACACTCTTTTTGTAGAATCTGCAAGGGGATATTTGGAGCCGTTTGAGGCCTATGCTGGAAAAGGAAATATCTTCACATAAAAACTGAACAGAAGCATTCTCAGAAACTTCTTTGTGTTGAGTGCATTCAACTCGCAGACTTGAACTTACCTATAGAAAGAGCAGTTTTGAAACACTCCTTTTGTAGAATCTGCAAGTGTTTATTTGGAGCACTTTGAGGCCTATGTTGGAAAAGGAATGATCTTCATATAGAAACTAGACGGAAGCATTCTCAGAAACTTCTTTGTGATGAGTGCATTCAACTCACAGAATTGAAGCTTCCTTTTGAAAGAGCAGTTTGGAAACACTCTTCTTATAGAATCTGCAAGTGGATATTTGGAGCGCTTTGTTGCCTATGCTGGGAAATGAAATCCCTTCACCTAAAAACAAGACGGAAGCATTCTGAGAACCTTCTTTGTGATGAGTGCATTCAACTCACAGACTTAAACGTTCCTTTTGATAGAACAGTTTTGAAACACTCCTTTTGTAGAATCTGCAAGTGTTTATTCGGAGCACCTTGTGGCCTATGTTGGAAAAGGAAATATCTTCACATAAAAACTAGAGAGTAGGATTCTCAGAAACTTCTTTGTGATGAGTTCATTCAACTCACAGAGTTGAACCTACCAATTGATAGAGAAGTTTGGAAACACTCTTTTTGTAGAATCTGCAAGTGGATATTTGGAGCCGTTTGAGGCCTATGCTGGAGAAGGAAATATCTTCACATAAAAACTGAACAGAAGCATTCTGAGAAACTTCTTTGTGTTGAGTGCATTCAACTCACAGACTTGAACTTACCTATAGAAAGAGCAGTTTTGAAACACTCTTTTGGGAAAATCTGCAAGTGGTTATTTGGAGCACTTCGAGGCCTGTGCTGGGATATGGAATACCTTCCCCTAAAAACTACAGAGAAGCATTCTCAGAAAGTTCTTCAGGATGCATTCATTCAACTCACAGAGTTGAACCTTCCTTTTGATAGAAGAGTTTTGAAACTCTCTTTTTGTAGAATCTGCAAGAGGATATTTGGAGCGTTTTGAGGCCTATGCTGGAAAAGGAAATATCTTCACATAAAAACTAGACAGAAGCATTCTCAGAAACTTCTGTGTGATGAGTGCATTCAACTCACAGACTTGAACGTTCCTCTTGAAAGAGCAGTTTTGAAACACTCCTTTTGTAGAATCTGCAAGTGTTTATTTGGAGCGCTTTGAGGCCTACGTTGGAAAAGGAAATATCTTCACATAAAAACTAGACAGAAGCATTCTCAGAAACTTCTTTGTGATGAGTGCACTCTACTCACAGTGTTGCAGCTTGCTTTTGATAGAGCAGTTTTGAAACACTCTTTTGGTAGAATCTGCAAGTGGATACTTGGAGCGCTTTGAGGCCTATGCTGGAAAAGGAAATGTCTTCACATAAAAACTAGACAGAAGCATTCCAGGAAACTTCTGTATGATAAGTGCATTCAACTCACAGACTTGAACGTTCCTTTTGATAGAACTCTTTTGAAACACTCCTTTTGTAGAATTTGCAAGTGTTTATTGGGAGCGCTTTGAGGCCTCAGCTGGAAAAGGAAATATCTTCACGTAAGAACTAGACAGAAGCATTCTCAGAAACTTCTTTCCGATGAGTGCATTCAACACACAGACTTGAACCTTGCTTTTGAAAGAGCAGCTTTGAAACACTCTTTTCGTAGAATCTGCAAGTGGATATTTGGAGCGCTTTGAGGCCTATGCTGGGAAATGAAATCTCTTCACCTAAAAACTAGACAGAAGCATTCTGAGAAACTTCTGTGTGATGAGTGCATTCAACTCACAGACTTGAACGTTCCCTTTGATAGAACAGTTTTGAAACACTCCTTTTGTAGAATCTGCAAGTGTTTATTCGGAGCACCTTGAGGCCTATGCTGGAAAAGGAAATATCTTCACATAAAAACTGAACAGAAGCATTCTGAGAAACTTCTTTGTGTTGAGTGCATTCAACTCACAGACTTGAACTTACCTACAGAAAGAGCAGTTTTGAAACACTCTTTTGGTAAAATCTGCAAGTGGTTATTTGGAGCACTTCGAGGCCTGTGCTGGGATATGGAATATCTTCACCTAAAAACTACAGAGAAGCATTCTTAGAAAGTTCTTCATGATGCATTCATTTAACTCACAGAGTGGAACCTTCCTATTGATAGAACAGATTTGAAACACTCTTTTTGTAGAATCTGCAAGAAGATATTTGGAGTGTTTTGAGGCATATGCTGGAAATGGAAATATCGTCACATAAAAACTAGACAGAAGCATTCTCAGAAACTTCTGTGTGATGAGTGCATTCAACTCACAGACTTGAACGTTCCTCTCGAAAGAGCAGTTTGGAGCACTCCTTTTGTAGAATCTGCAAGTGTTTATTTGGAGCTCTTTGAGGCCTATGTTGGAAAAAGAAATATCTTCACATAAAAACTGGACAGAAGCATTCTCAGAAACTTCTTTGTGATGAGTGCATTCTACTCACAGTGTTGAAGCTTGCTTTTGATAGAGCAGTTTTGAAACACTCTTTTGGTAGAATCTGCAAGTGGATATTTGGAGCGCTTTGAGGCCTATGCTGGAAAAGGAAATGTCTTCACAGAAAAACTAGACAGAAGCATTCCAGGAAACTTCTGTATGATAAGTGCATTCAACTCACAGACTTGAACGTTCCTTTTGATAGAACTCTTTTGAAACACTCCTTTTGTAGAATTTGCAAGTGTTTATTTGGAGCGCTTTGTGGCCTCAGCTGGAAAAGGAAATATCTTCACGTAAGAACTAGACAGAAGCATTCTCAGAAACTTCTTTCCGATGAGTGCATTCAACACACAGACTTGAACCTTGCTTTTGAAAGAGCAGCTTTGAAACACTCTTTTCGTAGAATCTGCAAGTGGATATTTGGAGCGCTTTGAGGCCTATGCTGGGAAATGAAATCTCTTCACCTAAAAACTAGACAGAAGCATTCTGAGAAACTTCTGTGTGATGAGTGCATTCAACTCACAGACTTGAACGTTCCCTTTGATAGAACAGTTTTGAAACACTCCTTTTGTAGAATCTGCAAGTGTTTATTCGGAGCACCTTGAGGCCTATGTTGGAAAAGGAAATATCTTCACATAAAAACTAGAGAGAAGGATTCTCAGAAACTTCTTTGCGATGAGTTCATTCAACTCACAGTGTTGAACCTACCAATTGATAGAGAAGTTTGGAAACACTCTTTTTGTAGAATCTGCAAGGGGATATTTGGAGCCGTTTGAGGCCTATGCTGGAAAAGGAAATATCTTCACATAAAAACTGAACAGAAGCATTCTCAGAAACTTCTTTGTGTTGAGTGCATTCAACTCGCAGACTTGAACTTACCTATAGAAAGAGCAGTTTTGAAACACTCCTTTTGTAGAATCTGCAAGTGTTTATTTGGAGCACTTTGAGGCCTATGTTGGAAAAGGAAAGATCTTCATATAGAAACTAGACGGAAGCATTCTCAGAAACTTCTTTGTGATGAGTGCATTCAACTCACAGAATTGAAGCTTCCTTTCGAAAGAGCAGTTTGGAAACACTCTTCTTATAGAATCTGCAAGTTGATATTTGGAGCGCTTTGTGGCCTATGCTGGGAAATGAAATCTCTTCACCTAAAAACTAGACGGAAGCATTCTGAGAATCTTCTTTGTGATGAGTGCATTCAACTCACAGACTTCAACGTTCCTTTTGATAGAACAGTTTTGAAACACTCCTTTTGTAGAATCTGCAAGTGTTCATTCGGACCACCTTGAGGCCTATGTTGGAAAAGGAAATATCTTCACATAAAAACTAGAGAGAAGGATTCTCAGAAACTTCTTTGTGATGAGTTCATTCAACTCACAGAGTTGAACCTACCAATTGATAGAGAAGTTTGGAAACACTCTTTTTGTAGAATCTGCAAGGGGATATTTGGAGCCGTTTGAGGCCTATGCTGGAAAAGGAAATATCTTCACATAAAAACTGAACAGAAGCATTCTGAGAAACTTCTTTGTGTTGAGTGCATTCAACTCACAGACTTGAACTTACCTATAGAAAGAGCAGTTTTGAAACACTCTTTTGGTAAAATCTGCAAGTGGTTATTTGGAGCACTTCGAGGCCTGTGCTGGGATATGGAATATCCTCACCTAAAAACTACAGAGAAGCATTCTCAGAAAGTTCTTCAGGATGCATTCATTCAACTCACAGAGTTGAACCTTCCTTTTGATAGAAGAGTTTTGAAACTCTCTTTTTGTAGAATCTGCAAGAGGATATTTGGAGCGTTTTGAGGCCTATGCTGGAAAAGGAAATATCTTCACATAAAAACTAGACAGAAGCATTCTCAGAAACTTCTGTGTGATGAGTGCATTCAACTCACAGACTTGAACGTTCCTCTCGAAAGAGCAGTTTTGAAACACTCCTTTTGTAGAATCTGCAAGTGTTTATTTGGAGCGCTTTGAGGCCTATGTTGGAAAAGGAAATATCTTCACATAAAAACTAGACAGAAGCATTCTCAGAAACTTCTTTGTGATGAGTGCACTCTACTCACAGTGTTGCAGCTTGCTTTTGATAGAGCAGTTTTGAAACACTCTTTTGGTAGAATCTGCAAGTGGATACTTGGAGCGCTTTGAGGCCTATGCTGGAAAAGGAAATGTCTTCACATAAAAACTAGACAGAAGCATTCCAGGAAACTTCTGTATGATAAGTGCATTCAACTCACAGACTTGAACGTTCCTTTTGATAGAACTCTTTTGAAACACTCCTTTTGTAGAATTTGCAAGTGTTTATTGGGAGCGCTTTGAGGCCTCAGCTGGAAAAGGAAATATCTTCACGTAAGAACTAGACAGAAGCATTCTCAGAAACTTCTTTCTGATGAGTGCATTCAACACACAGACTTGAACCTTGCTTTTGAAAGAGCAGCTTTGAAACACTCTTTTCGTAGGATCTGCAAGTGGATATTTGGAGCGCTTTGAGGCCTATGCTGGGAAATGAAATCTCTTCACCTAAAAACTAGACAGAAGCATTCTGAGAAACTTCTGTGTGATGAGTGCATTCAACTCACAGACTTGAACGTTCCCTTTGATAGAACAGTTTTGAAACACTCCTTTTGTAGAATCTGCAAGTGTTTATTCAGAGCACCTTGAGGCCTCTGCTGGAAAAGGAAATATCTTCACATAAAAACTGAACAGAAGCATTCTGAGAAACTTCTTTGTGTTGAGTGCATTCAACTCACAGACTTGAACTTACCTACAGAAAGAGCAGTTTTGAAACACTCTTTTGGTAAAATCTGCAAGTGGTTATTTGGAGCACTTCGAGGCCTGTGCTGGGATATGGAATATCTTCACCTAAAAACTACAGAGAAGCATTCTTAGAAAGTTCTTCATGATGCATTCATTTAACTCACAGAGTGGAACCTTCCTTTTGATAGAACAGATTTGAAACACTCTTTTTGTAGAATCTGCAAGAAGATATTTGGAGTGTTTTGAGGCCTATGCTGGAAATGGAAATATCTTCACATAAAAACTAGACAGAATCATTCTCAGAAACTTCTGTGTGATGAGTACGTTCAACTCACAGACTTGAACGTTCCTCTCAAAAGAGAAGTTTTGAAACACTCCTTTTGTAGAATCTGCAAGTGTTTATTTGGAGCTCTTTGAGGCCTATGTTGGAAAAAGAAATATCTTCACATAAAAACTGGACAGAAGCATTCTCAGAAACTTCTTTGTGATGAGTGCATTCTACTCACAGTGTTGAAGCTTGCTTTTGATAGAGCAGTTTTGAAACACTCTTTTGGTAGAATCTGCAAGTGGATATTTGGAGCGCTTTGAGGCCTATGCTGGAAAAGGAAATGCCTTCACAGAAAAACTAGACAGAAGCATTCCAGGAAACTTCTGTATGATAAGTGCATTCAACTCACAGACTTGAACGTTCCTTTTGATAGAACTCTTTTGAAACACTCCTTTTGTAGAATTTGCAAGTGTTTATTTGGAGCGCTTTGAGGCCTCAGCTGGAAAAGGAAATATCTTCACGTAAGAACTAGACAGAAGCATTCTCAGAAACTTCTTTCCGATGAGTGCATTCAACACACAGACTTGAACCTTGCTTTTGAAAGAGCAGCTTTGAAACACTCTTTTCGTAGAATCTGCAAGTGGATATTTGGAGCGCTTTGAGGCCTATGCTGGGAAATGAAATCTCTTCACCTAAAAACTAGACAGAAGCATTCTGAGAAACTTCTGTGTGATGAGTGCATTCCACTCACAGACTTGAACGTTCCATTTGATAGAACAGTTTTGAAACACTCCTTTTGTAGAATCTGCAAGTGTTTATTCGGAGCACCTTGAGGCCTATGTTGGAAAAGGAAATATCTTCACATAAAAACTAGAGAGAAGGATTCTCAGAAACTTCTTTGTGATGAGTTCATTCAACTCACAGTGTTGAACCTACCAATTGATAGAGAAGTTTGGAAACACTCTTTTTGTAGAATCTGCAAGGGGATATTTGGAGCCGTTTGAGGCCTATGCTGGAAAAGGAATTATCTTCACATAAAAACTGAACAGAAGCATTCTCAGAAACTTCTTTGTGTTGAGTGCATTCAACTCGCAGACTTGAACTTACCTATAGAAAGAGCAGTTTTGAAACACTCCTTTTGTAGAATCTGCAAGTGTTTATTTGGAGCACTTTGAGGCCTATGTTGGAAAAGGAAAGATCTTCATATAGAAACTAGACGGAAGCATTCTCAGAAACTTCTTTGTGATGAGTGCATTCAACTCACAGAATTGAAGCTTCCTTTCGAAAGAGCAGTTTGGAAACACTCTTCTTATAGAATCTGCAAGTGGATATTTGGAGCGCTTTGAGGCCTATGCTGGAAAAGGAAATGTCTTCACATAAAAACTAGACAGAAGCATTCCAGGAAACTTCTGTGTGATAAGTGCATTCAACTCACAGACTTGAACGTTCCTTTTGATAGAACTCTTTTGAAACACTCCTTTTGTAGAATTTGCAAGTGTTTATTGGGAGCGCTTTGAGGCCTCAGCTGGAAAAGGAAATATCTTCACGTAAGAACTAGACAGAAGCATTCTCAGAAACTTCTTTCTGATGAGTGCATTCAACACACAGACTTGAACCTTGCTTTTGAAAGAGCAGCTTTGAAACACTCTTTTCGTAGAATCTGCAAGTGGATATTTGGAGCGCTTTGAGGCCTATGCTGGGAAATGAAATCTCTTCACCTAAAAACTAGACAGAAGCATTCTGAGAAACTTCTGTGTGATGAGTGCATTCAACTCACAGACTTGAACGTTCCCTTTGATAGAACAGTGTTGAAACACTCCTTTTGTAGAATCTGCAAGTGTTTATTCGGAGCACCTTGAGGCCTATGCTGGAAAAGGAAATATCTTCACATAAAAACTGAACAGAAGCATTCTGAGAAACTTCTTTGTGTTGAGTGCATTCAACTCACAGACTTGAACTTACCTACAGAAAGAGCAGTTTTGAAACACTCTTTTGGTAAAATCTGCAAGTGGTTATTTGGAGCACTTCGAGGCCTGTGCTGGGATATGGAATATCTTCACCTAAAAACTACAGAGAAGCATTCTTAGAAAGTTCTTCATGATGCATTCATTTAACTCACAGAGTGGAACCTTCCTTTTGATAGAACAGATTTGAAACACTCTTTTTGTAGAATCTGCAAGAAGATATTTGGAGTGTTTTGAGGCCTATGCTGGAAATGGAAATATCTTCACATAAAAACTAGACAGAAGCATTCTCAGAAACTTCTGTGTGATGAGTGCATTCAACTCACAGACTTGAACGTTCCTCTCAAAAGAGCAGTTTTGAAACACTCCTTTTGTAGAATCTGCAAGTGTTTATTTGGAGCTCTTTGAGGCCTATGTTGGAAAAAGAAATATCTTCACATAAAAACTGGACAGAAGCATTCTCAGAAACTTCTTTGTGATGAGTGCATTCTACTCACAGTGTTGAAGCTTGCTTTTGATAGAGCAGTTTTGAAACACTCTTTTGGTAGAATCTGCAAGTGGATATTTGGAGCGCTTTGAGGCCTATGCTGGAAAAGGAAATGTCTTCACAGAAAAACTAGACAGAAGCATTCCAGGAAACTTCTGTATGATAAGTGCATTCAACTCACAGACTTGAACGTTCCTTTTGATAGAACTCTTTTGAATCACTCCTTTTGTAGAATTTGCAAGTGTTTATTTGGAGCGCTTTGAGGCCTCAGCTGGAAAAGGAAATATCTTCACGTAAGAACTAGACAGAAGCATTCTCAGAAACTTCTTTCCGATGAGTGCATTCAACACACAGACTTGAACCTTGCTTTTGAAAGAGCAGCTTTGAAACACTCTTTTCGTAGAATCTGCAAGTGGATATTTGGAGCGCTTTGAGGCCTATGCTGGGAAATGAAATCTCTTCACCTAAAAACTAGACAGAAGCATTCTGAGAAACTTCTGTGTGATGAGTGCATTCAACTCACAGACTTGAACGTTCCCTTTGATAGAACAGTTTTGAAACACTCCTTTTGTAGAATCTGCAAGTGTTTATTCGGAGCACCTTGAGGCCTATGTTGGAAAAGGAAATATCTTCACATAAAAACTAGAGAGAAGGATTCTCAGAAACTTCTTTGTGATGAGTTCATTCAACTCACAGTGTTGAACCTACCAATTGATAGAGAAGTTTGGAAACACTCTTTTTGTAGAATCTGCAAGGGGATATTTGGAGCCGTTTGAGGCCTATGCTGGAAAAGGAAATATCTTCACATAAAAACTGAACAGAAGCATTCTCAGAAACTTCTTTGTGTTGAGTGCATTCAACTCGCAGACTTGAACTTACCTATAGAAAGAGCAGTTTTGAAACACTCCTTTTGTAGAATCTGCAAGTGTTTATTTGGAGCACTTTGAGGCCTATGTTGGAAAAGGAATGATCTTCATATAGAAACTAGACGGAAGCATTCTCAGAAACTTCTTTGTGATGAGTGCATTCAACTCACAGAATTGAAGCTTCCTTTTGAAAGAGCAGTTTGGAAACACTCTTCTTATAGAATCTGCAAGTGGATATTTGGAGCGCTTTGTTGCCTATGCTGGGAAATGAAATCCCTTCACCTAAAAACAAGACGGAAGCATTCTGAGAACCTTCTTTGTGATGAGTGCATTCAACTCACAGACTTAAACGTTCCTTTTGATAGAACAGTTTTGAAACACTCCTTTTGTAGAATCTGCAAGTGTTTATTCGGAGCACCTTGTGGCCTATGTTGGAAAAGGAAATATCTTCACATAAAAACTAGAGAGTAGGATTCTCAGAAACTTCTTTGTGATGAGTTCATTCAACTCACAGAGTTGAACCTACCAATTGATAGAGAAGTTTGGAAACACTCTTTTTGTAGAATCTGCAAGTGGATATTTGGAGCCGTTTGAGGCCTATGCTGGAGAAGGAAATATCTTCACATAAAAACTGAACAGAAGCATTCTGAGAAACTTCTTTGTGTTGAGTGCATTCAACTCACAGACTTGAACTTACCTATAGAAAGAGCAGTTTTGAAACACTCTTTTGGGAAAATCTGCAAGTGGTTATTTGGAGCACTTCGAGGCCTGTGCTGGGATATGGAATACCTTCCCCTAAAAACTACAGAGAAGCATTCTCAGAAAGTTCTTCAGGATGCATTCATTCAACTCACAGAGTTGAACCTTCCTTTTGATAGAAGAGTTTTGAAACTCTCTTTTTGTAGAATCTGCAAGAGGATATTTGGAGCGTTTTGAGGCCTATGCTGGAAAAGGAAATATCTTCACATAAAAACTAGACAGAAGCATTCTCAGAAACTTCTGTGTGATGAGTGCATTCAACTCACAGACTTGAACGTTCCTCTCGAAAGAGCAGTTTTGAAACACTCCTTTTGTAGAATCTGCAAGTGTTTATTTGGAGCGCTTTGAGGCCTATGTTGGAAAAGGAAATATCTTCACATAAAAACTAGACAGAAGCATTCTCAGAAACTTCTTTCGATGAGTGCACTCTACTCACAGTGTTGAAGCTTGCTTTTGATAGAGCAGTTTTGAAACACTCTTTTGGTAGAATCTGCAAGTGGATACTTGGAGCGCTTTGAGGCCTATGCTGGAAAAGGAAATGTCTTCACATAAAAACTAGACAGAAGCATTCCAGGAAACTTCTGTATGATAAGTGCATTCAACTCACAGACTTGAACGTTCCTTTTGATAGAACTCTTTTGAAACACTCCTTTTGTAGAATTTGCAAGTGTTTATTGGGAGCGCTTTGAGGCCTCAGCTGGAAAAGGAAATATCTTCACGTAAGAACTAGACAGAAGCATTCTCAGAAACTTCTTTCTGATGAGTGCATTCAACACACAGACTTGAACCTTGCTTTTGAAAGAGCAGCTTTGAAACACTCTTTTCGTAGAATCTGCAAGTGGATATTTGGAGCGCTTTGAGGCCTATGCTGGGAAACGAAATCTCTTCACCTAAAAACTAGACAGAAGCATTCTGAGAAACTTCTGCATGATGAGTGCATTCAACTCACAGACTTGAACGTTCCCTTTGATAGAACAGTTTTGAAACACTCCTTTTGTAGAATCTGCAAGTGTTTATTCAGAGCACCTTGAGGCCTCTGCTGGAAAAGGAAATATCTTCACATAAAAACTGAACAGAAGCATTCTCAGAAACTTCTTTGTGTTGAGTGCATTCAACTCACAGACTTGAACTTACCTACAGAAAGAGCAGTTTTGAAACACTCTTTTGGTAAAATCTGCAAGTGGTTATTTGGAGCACTTCGAGGCCTGTGCTGGGATATGGAATATCCTCACCTAAAAACTACAGAGAAGCATTCTCAGAAAGTTCTTCAGGATGCATTCATTCAACTCACAGAGTTGAACCTTCCTTTTGATAGAAGAGTTTTGAAACACTCTTTTTGTAGAATCTGCAAGAGGATATTTGGAGCGTTTTGAGGCCTATGCTGGAAAAGGAAATATCTTCACATAAAAACTAGACAGAAGCATTCTCAGAAACTTCTGTGTGATGAGTGCATTCAACTCACAGACTTGAACGTTCCTCTTGAAAGAGCAGTTTTGAAACACTCCTTTTGTAGAATCTGCAAGTGTTTATTTGGAGCGCTTTGAGGCCTATGTTGGAAAAGGAAATATCTTCACATAAAAACTAGACAGAAGCATTCTCAGAAACTTCTTTGTGATGAGTGCACTCTACTCACAGTGTTGCAGCTTGCTTTTGATAGAGCAGTTTTGAAACACTCTTTTGGTAGAATCTGCAAGTGGATACTTGGAGCGCTTTGAGGCCTATGCTGGAAAAGGAAATGTCTTCACATAAAAACTAGACAGAAGCATTCCAGGAAACTTCTGTATGATAAGTGCATTCAACTCACAGACTTGAACGTTCCTTTTGATAGAACTCTTTTGAAACACTCCTTTTGTAGAATTTGCAAGTGTTTATTGGGAGCGCTTTGAGGCCTCAGCTGGAAAAGGAAATATCTTCACGTAAGAACTAGACAGAAGCATTCTCAGAAACTTCTTTCCGATGAGTGCATTCAACACACAGACTTGAACCTTGCTTTTGAAAGAGCAGCTTTGAAACACTCTTTTCGTAGAATCTGCAAGTGGATATTTGGAGCGCTTTGAGGCCTATGCTGGGAAATGAAATCTCTTCACCTAAAAACTAGACAGAAGCATTCTGAGAAACTTCTGTGTGATGAGTGCATTCAACTCACAGACTTGAACGTTCCCTTTGATAGAACAGTTTTGAAACACTCCTTTTGTAGAATCTGCAAGTGTTTATTCGGAGCACCTTGAGGCCTATGCTGGAAAAGGAAATATCTTCACATAAAAACTGAACAGAAGCATTCTGAGAAACTTCTTTGTGTTGAGTGCATTCAACTCACAGACTTGAACTTACCTACAGAAAGAGCAGTTTTGAAACACTCTTTTGGTAAAATCTGCAAGTGGTTATTTGGAGCACTTCGAGGCCTGTGCTGGGATATGGAATATCTTCACCTAAAAACTACAGAGAAGCATTCTTAGAAAGTTCTTCATGATGCATTCATTTAACTCACAGAGTGGAACCTTCCTATTGATAGAACAGATTTGAAACACTCTTTTTGTAGAATCTGCAAGAAGATATTTGGAGTGTTTTGAGGCATATGCTGGAAATGGAAATATCGTCACATAAAAACTAGACAGAAGCATTCTCAGAAACTTCTGTGTGATGAGTGCATTCAACTCACAGACTTGAACGTTCCTCTCGAAAGAGCAGTTTGGAGCACTCCTTTTGTAGAATCTGCAAGTGTTTATTTGGAGCTCTTTGAGGCCTATGTTGGAAAAAGAAATATCTTCACATAAAAACTGGACAGAAGCATTCTCAGAAACTTCTTTGTGATGAGTGCATTCTACTCACAGTGTTGAAGCTTGCTTTTGATAGAGCAGTTTTGAAACACTCTTTTGGTAGAATCTGCAAGTGGATATTTGGAGCGCTTTGAGGCCTATGCTGGAAAAGGAAATGTCTTCACAGAAAAACTAGACAGAAGCATTCCAGGAAACTTCTGTATGATAAGTGCATTCAACTCACAGACTTGAACGTTCCTTTTGATAGAACTCTTTTGAAACACTCCTTTTGTAGAATTTGCAAGTGTTTATTTGGAGCGCTTTGTGGCCTCAGCTGGAAAAGGAAATATCTTCACGTAAGAACTAGACAGAAGCATTCTCAGAAACTTCTTTCCGATGAGTGCATTCAACACACAGACTTGAACCTTGCTTTTGAAAGAGCAGCTTTGAAACACTCTTTTCGTAGAATCTGCAAGTGGATATTTGGAGCGCTTTGAGGCCTATGCTGGGAAATGAAATCTCTTCACCTAAAAACTAGACAGAAGCATTCTGAGAAACTTCTGTGTGATGAGTGCATTCAACTCACAGACTTGAACGTTCCCTTTGATAGAACAGTTTTGAAACACTCCTTTTGTAGAATCTGCAAGTGTTTATTCGGAGCACCTTGAGGCCTATGTTGGAAAAGGAAATATCTTCACATAAAAACTAGAGAGAAGGATTCTCAGAAACTTCTTTGCGATGAGTTCATTCAACTCACAGTGTTGAACCTACCAATTGATAGAGAAGTTTGGAAACACTCTTTTTGTAGAATCTGCAAGGGGATATTTGGAGCCGTTTGAGGCCTATGCTGGAAAAGGAAATATCTTCACATAAAAACTGAACAGAAGCATTCTCAGAAACTTCTTTGTGTTGAGTGCATTCAACTCGCAGACTTGAACTTACCTATAGAAAGAGCAGTTTTGAAACACTCCTTTTGTAGAATCTGCAAGTGTTTATTTGGAGCACTTTGAGGCCTATGTTGGAAAAGGAAAGATCTTCATATAGAAACTAGACGGAAGCATTCTCAGAAACTTCTTTGTGATGAGTGCATTCAACTCACAGAATTGAAGCTTCCTTTCGAAAGAGCAGTTTGGAAACACTCTTCTTATAGAATCTGCAAGTTGATATTTGGAGCGCTTTGTGGCCTATGCTGGGAAATGAAATCTCTTCACCTAAAAACTAGACGGAAGCATTCTGAGAATCTTCTTTGTGATGAGTGCATTCAACTCACAGACTTCAACGTTCCTTTTGATAGAACAGTTTTGAAACACTCCTTTTGTAGAATCTGCAAGTGTTTATTCGGAGCACCTTGAGGCCTATGTTGGAAAAGGAAATATCTTCACATAAAAACTAGAGAGAAGGATTCTCAGAAACTTCTTTGTGATGAGTTCATTCAACTCACAGAGTTGAACCTACCAATTGATAGAGAAGTTTGGAAACACTCTTTTTGTGGAATCTGCAAGGGGATATTTGGAGCCGTTTGAGGCCTATGCTGGAAAAGGAAATATCTTCACATAAAAACTGAACAGAAGCATTCTCAGAAACTTCTTTGTGTTGAGTGCATTCAACTCACAGACTTGAACTTACCTATAGAAAGAGCAGTTTTGAAACACTCTTTTGGTAAAATCTGCAAGTGGTTATTTGGAGCACTTCGAGGCCTGTGCTGGGATATGGAATATCCTCACCTAAAAACTACAGAGAAGCATTCTCAGAAAGTTCTTCAGGATGCATTCATTCAACTCACAGAGCTGAACCTTCCTTTTGATAGAAGAGTTTTGAAACACTCTTTTTGTAGAATCTGCAAGAGGATATTTGGAGCGTTTTGAGGCCTATGCTGGAAAAGGAAATATCTTCACATAAAAACTAGACAGAAGCATTCTCAGAAACTTCTGTGTGATGAGTGCATTCAACTCACAGACTTGAACGTTCCTCTCGTAAGAGCAGTTTTGAAACACTCCTTTTGTAGAATCTGCAAGTGTTTAATTGGAGCGCTTTGAGGCCTATGTTGGAAAAGGAAATATCTTCACATAAAAACTAGACAGAAGCATTCTCAGAAACTTCTTTGTGATGAGTGCACTCTACTCACAGTGTTGCAGCTTGCTTTTGATAGAGCAGTTTTGAAACACTCTTTTGGTAGAATCTGCAAGTGGATACTTGGAGCGCTTTGAGGCCTATGCTGGAAAAGGAAATGTCTTCACATAAAAACTAGACAGAAGCATTCCAGGAAACTTCTGTATGATAAGTGCATTCAACTCACAGACTTGAACGTTCCTTTTGATAGAACTCTTTGGAAACACTCCTTTTGTAGAATTTGCAAGTGTTTATTGGGAGCGCTTTGAGGCCTCAGCTGGAAAAGGAAATATCTTCACGTAAGAACTAGACAGAAGCATTCTCAGAAACTTCTTTCTGATGAGTGCATTCAACACACAGACTTGAACCTTGCTTTTGAAAGAGCAGCTTTGAAACACTCTTTTCGTAGAATCTGCAAGTGGATATTTGGAGCGCTTTGAGGCCTATGCTGGGAAATGAAATCTCTTCACCTAAAAACTAGACAGAAGCATTCTGAGAAACTTCTGTGTGATGAGTGCATTCAACTCACAGACTTGAACGTTCCCTTTGATAGAACAGTTTTGAAACACTCCTTTTGTAGAATCTGCAAGTGTTTATTCGGAGCACCTTGAGGCCTATGCTGGAAAAGGAAATATCTTCACATAAAAACTGAACAGAAGCATTCTGAGAAACTTCTTTGTGTTGAGTGCATTCAACTCACAGACTTGAACTTACCTACAGAAAGAGCAGTTTTGAAACACTCTTTTGGTAAAATCTGCAAGTGGTTATTTGGAGCACTTCGAGGCCTGTGCTGGGATATGGAATATCTTCACCTAAAAACTACAGAGAAGCATTCTTAGAAAGTTCTTCATGATGCATTCATTTAACTCACAGAGTGGAACCTTCCTTTTGATAGAACAGATTTGAAACACTCTTTTTGTAGAATCTGCAAGAGGATATTTGGAGTGTTTTGAGGCCTATGCTGGAAATGGAAATATCGTCACATAAAAACTAGACAGAAGCATTCTCAGAAACTTCTGTGTGATGAGTGCATTCAACTCACAGACCTGAACGTTCCTCTCAAAAGAGCAGTTTTGAAACACTCCTTTTGTAGAATCTGCAAGTGTTTATTTGGAGCTCTTTGAGGCCTATGTTGGAAAAAGAAATATCTTCACATAAAAACTGGACAGAAGCATTCTCAGAAACTTCTTTGTGATGAGTGCATTCTACTCACAGTGTTGAAGCTTGCTTTTGATAGAGCAGTTTTGAAACACTCTTTTGGTAGAATCTGCAAGTGGATATTTGGAGCGCTTTGAGGCCTATGCTGGAAAAGGAAATGTCTTCACATAAAAACTAGACAGAAGCATTCCAGGAAACTTCTGTATGATAAGTGCATTCAACTCACAGACTTGAACGTTCCTTTTGATAGAACTCTTTTCAAACACTCCTTTTGTAGAATTTGCAAGTGTTTATTTGGAGCGCTTTGAGGCCTCAGCTGGAAAAGGAAATATCTTCACGTAAGAACTAGACAGAAGCATTCTCAGAAACTTCTTTCCGATGAGTGCATTCAACACACAGACTTGAACCTTGCTTTTGAAAGAGCAGCTTTGAAACACTCTTTTCGTAGAATCTGCAAGTGGATATTTGGAGCGCTTTGAGGCCTATGCTGGGAAATGAAATCTCTTCACCTAAAAACTAGACAGAAGCATTCTGAGAAACTTCTGTGTGATGAGTGCATTCAACTCACAGACTTGAACGTTCCATTTGATAGAACAGTTTTGAAACACTCCTTTTGAAGAATCTGCAAGTGTTTATTCGGAGCACCTTGAGGCCTATGCTGGAATAGGAAATATCTTCACATAAAAACTGAACAGAAGCATTCTGAGAAACTTCTTTGTGTTGAGTGCATTCAACTCACAGACTTGAACTTACCCACAGAAAGAGCAGTTTTGAAACACTCTTTCGGTAAAATCTGCAAGTGGTTATTTGGAGCACTTCGAGGCCTGTGCTGGGATATGGAATATCTTCACCTAAATCTACAGAGAAGCATTCCTAGAAAGTTCTTCATGATGCATTCATTTAACTCACAGAGTGGAACCTTCCTTTTGATAGAACAGATTTGAAACACTCTTTTTGTAGAATCTGCAAGAGGATATTTGGAGTGTTTTGAGGCCAATGCTGGAAATGGAAATATCGTCACATAAAAACTAGACAGAAGCATTCTCAGAAACTTCTGTGTGATGAGTGCATTCAACTCACAGACTTGAACGTTCCTCTCAAAAGAGTAGTTTTGAAACACTCCTTTTGTAGAATCTGCAAGTGTTTATTTGGAGCGCTTTGAGGCCTATGTTGGGAAAAGAAATATCTTCACATAAAAACTGGACAGAAGCATTCTCAGAAACTTCTTTGTGATGAGTGCATTCTACTCACAGTGTTGAAGCTTGCTTTTGATAGAGCAGTTTTGAAACACTCTTTTGGTAGAATCTGCAAGTGGATATTTGGAGCGCTTTGAGGCCTATGCTGGAAAAGGAAATGTCTTCACATAAAAACTAGACAGAAGCATTCCAGGAAACTTCTGTATGATAAGTGCATTCAACTCACAGACTTGAACGTTCCTTTTGATAGAACTCTTTTGAAACACTCCTTTTGTAGAATTTGCAAGTGTTTATTGGGAGCGCTTTGAGGCCTCAGCTGGAAAACGAAATATCTTCACGTAAGAACTAGACAGAAGCATTCTCAGAAACTTCTTTCCGATGAGTGCATTCAACACACAGACTTGAACCTTGCTTTTGAAAGAGCAGCTTTGAAACACTCTTTTCGTAGAATCTGCAAGTGGATATTTGGAGCGCTTTGAGGGCTATGCTGGGAAATGAAATCTCTTCACCTAAAAACTAGACAGAAGCATTCTGAGAAACTTCTGTGTGATGAGTGCATTCAACTCACAGACTTGAACGTTCCCTTTGATAGAACAGTTTTGAAACACTCCTTTTGTAGAATCTGCAAGTGTTTATTCGGAGCACCTTGAGGCCTATGTTGGAAAAGGAAATATCTTCACATAAAAACTAGAGAGAAGGATTCTCAGAAACTTCTTTGTGATGAGTTCATTCAACTCACAGTGTTGAACCTACCAATTGATAGAGAAGTTTGGAAACACTCTTTTTGTAGAATCTGCAAGGGGATATTTGGAGCCGTTTGAGGCCTATGCTGGAAAAGGAAATATCTTCACATAAAAACTGAACAGAAGCATTCTCAGAAACTTCTTTGTGTTGAGTGCATTCAACTCGCAGACTTGAACTTACCTATAGAAAGAGCAGTTTTGAAACACTCCTTTTGTAGAATCTGCAAGTGTTTATTTGGAGCACTTTGAGGCCTATGTTGGAAAAGGAAAGATCTTCATATAGAAACTAGACGGAAGCATTCTCAGAAACTTCTTTGTGATGAGTGCATTCAACTCACAGAATTGAAGCTTCCTTTCGAAAGAGCAGTTTGGAAACACTCTTCTTATAGAATCTGCAAGTGGATATTTGGAGCGCTTTGAGGCCTATGCTGGAAAAGGAAATGTCTTCACATAAAAACTAGACAGAAGCATTCCAGGAAACTTCTGTATGATAAGTGCATTCAACTCACAGACTTGAACGTTCCTTTTGATAGAACTCTTTTGAAACACTCCTTTTGTAGAATTTGCAAGTGTTTATTTGGAGCGCTTTGAGGCCTCAGCTGGAAAAGGAAATATCTTCACGTAAGAACTAGACAGAAGCATTCTCAGAAACTTCTTTCCGATGAGTGCATTCAACACACAGACTTGAACCTTGCTTTTGAAAGAGCAGCTTTGAAACACTCTTTTCGTAGAATCTGCAAGTGGATATTTGGAGCGCTTTGAGGCCTATGCTGGGAAATGAAATCTCTTCACCTAAAAACTAGACAGAAGCATTCTGAGAAACTTCTGTGTGATGAGTGCATTCAACTCACAGACTTGAACGTTCCCTTTGATAGAACAGTTTTGAAACACTCCTTTTGTAGAATCTGCAAGTGTTTATTCGGAGCACCTTGAGGCCTATGCTGGAAAAGGAAATATCTTCACATAAAAACTGAACAGAAGCATTCTGAGAAACTTCTTTGTGTTGAGTGCATTCAACTCACAGACTTGAACTTACCTACAGAAAGAGCAGTTTTGAAACACTCTTTTGGTAAAATCTGCAAGTGGTTATTTGGAGCACTTCGAGGCCTGTGCTGGGATATGGAATATCTTCACCTAAAAACTACAGAGAAGCATTCTTAGAAAGTTCTTCATGATGCATTCATTTAACTCACAGAGTGGAACCTTCCTTTTGATAGAACAGATTTGAAACACTCTTTTTGTAGAATCTGCAAGAAGATATTTGGAGTGTTTTGAGGCCTGTGCTGGAAATGGAAATATCTTCACATAAAAACTAGACAGAAGCATTCTCAGAAACTTCTGTGTGATGAGTGCATTCAACTCACAGACTTGAACGTTCCTCTCAAAAGAGCAGTTTTGAAACACTCCTTTTGTAGAATCTGCAAGTGTTTATTTGGAGCTCTTTGAGGCCTATGTTGGAAAAAGAAATATCTTCACATAAAAACTGGACAGAAGCATTCTCAGAAACTTCTTTGTGATGAGTGCATTCTACTCACAGTGTTGAAGCTTGCTTTTGATAGAGCAGTTTTGAAACACTCTTTTGGTAGAATCTGCAAGTGGATATTTGGAGCGCTTTGAGGCCTATGCTGGAAAAGGAAATGTCTTCACATAAAAACTAGACAGAAGCATTCCAGGAAACTTCTGTATGATAAGTGCATTCAACTCACAGACTTGAACGTTCCTTTTGATAGAACTCTTTTGAAACACTCCTTTTGTAGAATTTGCAAGTGTTTATTTGGAGCGCTTTGAGGCCTCAGCTGGAAAAGGAAATATCTTCACGTAAGAACTAGACAGAAGCATTCTCAGAAACTTCTTTCCGATGAGTGCATTCAACACACAGACTTGAACCTTGCTTTTGAAAGAGCAGCTTTGAAACACTCTTTTCGTAGAATCTGCAAGTGGATATTTGGAGCGCTTTGAGGCCTATGCTGGGAAATGAAATCTCTTCACCTAAAAACTAGACAGAAGCATTCTGAGAAACTTCTGTGTGATGAGTGCATTCAACTCACAGACTTGAACGTTCCCTTTGATAGAACAGTTTTGAAACACTCCTTTTGTAGAATCTGCAAGTGTTTATTCGGAGCACCTTGAGGCCTATGTTGGAAAAGGAAATATCTTCACATAAAAACTAGAGAGAAGGATTCTCAGAAACTTCTTTGTGATGAGTTCATTCAACTCACAGTGTTGAACCTACCAATTGATAGAGAAGTTTGGAAACACTCTTTTTGTAGAATCTGCAAGGGGATATTTGGAGCCGTTTGAGGCCTATGCTGGAAAAGGAAATATCTTCACATAAAAACTGAACAGAAGCATTCTCAGAAACTTCTTTGTGTTGAGTGCATTCAACTCGCAGACTTGAACTTACCTATAGAAAGAGCAGTTTTGAAACACTCCTTTTGTAGAATCTGCAAGTGTTTATTTGGAGCACTTTGAGGCCTATGTTGGAAAAGGAAAGATCTTCATATAGAAACTAGACGGAAGCATTCTCAGAAACTTCTTTGTGATGAGTGCATTCAACTCACAGAATTGAAGCTTCCTTTCGAAAGAGCAGTTTGGAAACACTCTTCTTATAGTATCTGTAAGTGGATATTTGGAGCGCTTTGTGGCCTATGCTGGGAAATGAAATCACTTCACCTAAAAACTAGACGGAAGCATTCTGAGAATCTTCTTTGCGATGAGTGCATTCAACTCACAGACTTCAACGTTCCTTTTGATAGAACAGTTTTGAAACACTCCTTTTGTAGAATCTGCAAGTGTTTATTCGGAACACCTTGAGGCCTATGTCGGAAAAGGAAATATCTTCACATAAAAACTAGAGAGAAGGATTCTCAGAAACTTCTTTGTGATGAGTTCATTCAACTCACAGAGTTGAACCTACCAATTGATAGAGAAGTTTGGAAACACTCTTTTTGTAGAATCTGCAAGTGGATATTTGGAGCCGTTTGAGGCCTATGCTGGAAAAGGAAATATCTTCACATAAAAACTGAACAGAAGCATTCTCAGAAACTTCTTTGTGTTGAGTGCATTCAACTCACAGACTTGAACTTACCTATAGAAAGAGCAGTTTTGAAACACTCTTTTGGTAAAATCTGCAAGTGGTTATTTGGAGCACTTCGAGGCCTGTGCTGGGATATGGAATATCTTCACCTAAAAACTACAGAGAAGCATTCTCAGAAAGTTCTTCAGGATGCATTCATTCAACTCACAGAGTTGAACCTTCCTTTTGATAGAAGAGTTTTGAAACACTCTTTTTGTAGAATCTGCAAGAGGATATTGGGAGCGTTTTGAGGCCTATGCTGGAAAAGGAAATATCTTCACATAAAAACTAGACAGAAGCATTCTCAGAAACTTCTGTGTGATGAGTGCATTCAACTCACAGACTTGAACGTTCCTCTCGAAAGAGCAGTTTTGAAACACTCCTTTTGTAGAATCTGCAAGTGTTTATTTGGAGCGCTTTGAGGCCTATGTTGGAAAAGGAAATATCTTCACATAAAAACTAGACAGAAGCATTCTCAGAAACATCTTTGTGATGAGTGCACTCTACTCACAGTGTTGCAGCTTGCTTTTATAGAGCAGTTTTGAAACACTCTTTTGGTAGAATCTGCAAGTGGATACTTGGAGCGCTTTGAGGCCTATGCTGGAAAAGGAAATGTCTTCACATAAAAACTAGACAGAAGCATTCCAGGAAACTTCTGTATGATAAGTGCATTCAACTCACAGACTTGAACGTTCCTTTTGATAGAACTCTTTTGAAACACTCCTTTTGTAGAATTTGCAAGTGTTTATTGGGAGCGCTTTGAGGCCTCAGCTGGAAAAGGAAATATCTTCACGTAAGAACTAGACAGAAGCATTCTCAGAAACTTCTTTCTGATGAGTGCATTCAACACACAGACTTGAACCTTGCTTTTGAAAGAGCAGCTTTGAAACACTCTTTTCGTAGAATCTGCAAGTGGATATTTGGAGCGCTTTGAGGCCTATGCTGGGAAATGAAATCTCTTCACCTAAAAACTAGACAGAAGCATTCTGAGAAACTTCTGTGTGATGAGTGCATTCAACTCACAGACTTGAACGTTCCCTTTGATAGAACAGTTTTGAAACACTCCTTTTGTAGAATCTGCAAGTGTTTATTCGGAGCACCTTGAGGCCTATGCTGGAAAAGGAAATATCTTCACATAAAAACTGAACAGAAGCATTCTGAGAAACTTCTTTGTGTTGAGTGCATTCAACTCACAGACTTGAACTTACCTACAGAAAGAGCAGTTTTGAAACACTCTTTTGGTAAAATCTGCAAGTGGTTATTTGGAGCACTTCGAGGCCTGTGCTGGGATATGGAATATCTTCACCTAAAAACTACAGAGAAGCATTCTTAGAAAGTTCTTCATGATGCATTCATTTAACTCACAGAGTGGAACCTTCCTTTTGATAGAACAGATTTGAAACACTCTTTTTGTAGAATCTGCAAGAGGATATTTGGAGTGTTTTGAGGCCTATGCTGGAAATGGAAATATCGTCACATAAAAACTAGACAGAAGCATTCTCAGAAACTTCTGTGTGATGAGTGCATTCAACTCACAGACCTGAACGTTCCTCTCAAAAGAGCAGTTTTGAAACACTCCTTTTGTAGAATCTGCAAGTGTTTATTTGGAGCTCTTTGAGGCCTATGTTGGAAAAAGAAATATCTTCACATAAAAACTGGACAGAAGCATTCTCAGAAACTTCTTTGTGATGAGTGCATTCTACTCACAGTGTTGAAGCTTGCTTTTGATAGAGCAGTTTTGAAACACTCTTTTGGTAGAATCTGCAAGTGGATATTTGGAGCGCTTTGAGGCCTATGCTGGAAAAGGAAATGTCTTCACATAAAAACTAGACAGAAGCATTCCAGGAAACTTCTGTATGATAAGTGCATTCAACTCACAGACTTGAACGTTCCTTTTGATAGAACTCTTTTGAAACACGCCTTTTGTAGAATTTGCAAGTGTTTATTTGGAGCGCTTTGAGGCCTCAGCTGGAAAAGGAAATATCTTCACGTAAGAACTAGACAGAAGCATTCTCAGAAACTTCTTTCCGATGAGTGCATTCAACACACAGACTTGAACCTTGCTTTTGAAAGAGCAGCTTTGAGACACTCTTTTCGTAGAATCTGCAAGGGGATATTTGGAGCGTTTTGAGGCCTATGCTGGAAAAGGAAATATCTTCACCTAAAAACTAGGCAGAAGCGTTCTCAGAAACTTCTGTGTGATGAGTGCATTCAACTCACAGACTTGAACGTTCCATTTGATAGAACAGTTTTGAAACACTCCTTTTGAAGAATCTGCAAGTGTTTATTCGGAGCACCTTGAGGCCTATGCTGGAATAGGAAATATCTTCACATAAAAACTGAACAGAAGCATTCTGAGAAACTTCTTTGTGTTGAGTGCATTCAACTCACAGACTTGAACTTACCTACAGAAAGAGCAGTTTTGAAACACTCTTTCGGTAAAATCTGCAATTGGTTATTTGGAGCACTTCGAGGCCTGTGCTGGGATATGGAATATCTTCACCTAAAAACTACAGAGAAGCATTCCTAGAAAGTTCTTCATGATGCATTCATTTAACTCACAGAGTGGAACCTTCCTTTTGATAGAACAGATTTGAAACACTCTTTTTGTAGAATCTGCAAGAGGATATTTGGAGTGTTTTGAGGCCAATGCTGGAAATGGAAATATCGTCACATAAAAACTAGACAGAGGCATTCTCAGAAACTTCTGTGTGATGAGTGCATTCAACTCACAGACTTGAACGTTCCTCTCAAAAGAGTAGTTTTGAAACACTCCTTTTGTAGAATCTGCAAGTGTTTATTTGGAGCGCTTTGAGGCCTATGTTGGGAAAAGAAATATCTTCACATAAAAACTGGACAGAAGCATTCTCAGAAACTTCTTTGTGATGAGTGCATTCTACTCACAGTGTTGAAGCTTCCTTTTGATAGAGCAGTTTTGAAACACTCTTTTGGTAGAATCTGCAAGTGGATATTTGGAGCGCTTTGAGGCCTATGCTGGAAAAGGAAATGTCTTCACATAAAAACTAGACAGAAGCATTCCAGGAAACTTCTGTATGATAAGTGCATTCAACTCACAGACTTGAACGTTCCTTTTGATAGAACTCTTTTGAAACACTCCTTTTGTAGAATTTGCAAGTGTTTATTTGGAGCGCTTTGAGGCCTCAGCTGGAAAAGGAAATATCTTCACGTAAGAACTAGACAGAAGCATTCTCAGAAACTTCTTTCCGATGAGTGCATTCAACACACAGACTTGAACCTTGCTTTTGAAAGAGCAGCTTTGAAACACTCTTTTCGTAGAATCTGCAAGTGGATATTTGTAGCGCTTTGAGGGCTATGCTGGGAAATGAAATCTCTTCACCTAAAAACTAGACAGAAGCATTCTGAGAAACTTCTGTGTGATGAGTGCATTCAACTCACAGACTTGAACGTTCCCTTTGATAGAACAGTTTTGAAACACTCCTTTTGTAGAATCTGCAAGTGTTTATTCGGAGCACCTTGAGGCCTATGTTGGAAAAGGAAATATCTTCACATAAAAACTAGAGAGAAGGATTCTCAGAAACTTCTTTGTGATGAGTTCATTCAACTCACAGTGTTGAACCTACCAATTGATAGAGAAGTTTGGAAACACTCTTTTTGTAGAATCTGCAAGGGGATATTTGGAGCCGTTTGAGGCCTATGCTGGAAAAGGAAATATCTTCACATAAAAACTGAACAGAAGCATTCTCAGAAACTTCTTTGTGTTGAGTGCATTCAACTCGCAGACTTGAACTTACCTATAGAAAGAGCAGTTTTGAAACACTCCTTTTGTAGAATCTGCAAGTGTTTATTTGGAGCACTTTGAGGCCTATGTTGGAAAAGGAAAGATCTTCATATAGAAACTAGACGGAAGCAGTCTCAGAAACTTCTTTGTGATGAGTGCATTCAACTCACAGAATTGAAGCTTCCTTTCGAAAGAGCAGTTTGGAAACACTCTTCTTATAGAATCTGTAAGTGGATATTTGGAGCGCTTTGTGGCCTATGCTGGGAAATGAAATCACTTCACCTAAAAACTAGACGGAAGCATTCTGAGAATCTTCTTTGCGATGAGTGCATTCAACTCACAGACTTCAACGTTCCTTTTGATAGAACAGTTTTGAAACACTCCTTTTGTAGAATCTGCAAGTGTTTATTCGGAGCACCTTGAGGCCTATGTCGGAAAAGGAAATATCTTCACATAAAAACTAGAGAGAAGGATTCTCAGAAACTTCTTTGTGATGAGTTCATTCAACTCACAGAGTTGAACCTACCAATTGATAGAGAAGTTTGGAAACACTCTTTTTGTAGAATCTGCAAGTGGATATTTGGAGCCGTTTGAGGCCTATGCTGGAAAAGGAAATATCTTCACATAAAAACTGAACAGAAGCATTCTCAGAAACTTCTTTGTGTTGAGTGCATTCAACTCACAGACTTGAACTTACCTATAGAAAGAGCAGTTTTGAAACACTCTTTTGGTAAAATCTGCAAGTGGTTATTTGGAGCACTTCGAGGCCTGTGCTGGGATATGGAATATCTTCACCTAAAAACTACAGAGAAGCATTCTCAGAAAGTTCTTCAGGATGCATTCATTCAACTCACAGAGTTGAACCTTCCTTTTGATAGAAGAGTTTTGAAAGACTCTTTTTGTAGAATCTGCAAGAGGATATTGGGAGCGTTTTGAGGCCTATGCTGGAAAAGGAAATATCTTCACATAAAAACTAGACAGAAGCATTCTCAGAAACTTCTGTGTGATGAGTGCATTCAACTCACAGACTTGAACGTTCCTCTCGAAAGAGCAGTTTTGAAACACTCCTTTTGTAGAATCTGCAAGTGTTTATTTGGAGCGCTTTGAGGCCTATGTTGGAAAAGGAAATATCTTCACATAAAAACTAGACAGAAGCATTCTCAGAAACTTCTTTGTGATGAGTGCACTCTACTCACAGTGTTGAAGCTTGCTTTTGATAGAGCAGTTTTGAAACACTCTTTTGGTAGAATCTGCAAGTGGATACTTGGAGCGCTTTGAGGCCTATGCTGGAAAAGGAAATGTCTTCACATAAAAACTAGACAGAAGCATTCCAGGAAACTTCTGTATGATAAGTGCATTCAACTCACAGACTTGAACGTTCCTTTTGATAGAACTCTTTTGAAACACTCCTTTTGTAGAATTTGCAAGTGTTTATTGGGAGCGCTTTGAGGCCTCAGCTGGAAAAGGAAATATCTTCACGTAAGAACTAGACAGAAGCATTCTCAGAAACTTCTTTCTGATGAGTGCATTCAACACACAGACTTGAACCTTGCTTTTGAAAGAGCAGCTTTGAAACACTCTTTTCGTAGAATCTGCAAGTGGATATTTGGAGCGCTTTGAGGCCTATGCTGGGAAATGAAATCTCTTCACCTAAAAACTAGACAGAAGCATTCTGAGAAACTTCTGTGTGATGAGTGCATTCAACTCACAGACTTGAACGCTCCCTTTGATAGAACAGTTTTGAAACACTCCTTTTGTAGAATCTGCAAGTGTTTATTCAGAGCACCTTGAGGCCTATGCTGGAAAAGGAAATATCTTCACATAAAAACTGAATAGAAGCATTCTCAGAAACTTCTTTGTGTTGAGTGCATTCAACTCACAGACTTGAACTTACCTACAGAAAGAGCAGTTTTGAAACACTCTTTTGGTAAAATCTGCAAGTGGTTATTTGGAGCACTTCGAGGCCTGTGCTGGGATATGGAATATCTTCACCTAAAAACTACAGAGAAGCATTCTTAGAAAGTTCTTCATGATGCATTCATTTAACTCACAGAGTGGAACCTTCCTTTTGATAGAACAGATTTGAAACACTCTTTTTGTAGAATCTGCAAGAAGATATTTGGAGTGTTTTGAGGCCTATGCTGGAAATGGAAATACCTTCACATAAAAACTAGACAGAAGCATTCTCAGAAACTTCTGTGTGATGAGTGCATTCAACTCACAGACTTGAACGTTCCTCTGAAAAGAGCAGTTTTGAAACACTCCTTTTGTAGAATCTGCAAGTGTTTATTTGGAGCTCTTTGAGGCCTATGTTGGAAAAAGAAATATCTTCACATAAAAACTGGACAGAAGCATTCTCAGAAACTTCTTTGTGATGAGTGCATTCTACTTACAGTGTTGAAGCTTGCTTTTGATAGAGCAGTTTTGAAACACTCTTTTGGTAGAATCTGCAAGTGGATATTTGGAGCGCTTTGAGGCCTATGCTGGAAAAGGAAATGTCTTCACATAAAAACTAGACAGAAGCATTCCAGGAAACTTCTGTATGATAAGTGCATTCAACTCACAGACTTGAACGTTCCTTTTGATAGAACTCTTTTGAAACACTCCTTTTGTAGAATTTGCAAGTGTTTATTTGGAGCGCTTTGAGGCCTCAGCTGGAAAAGGAAATATCTTCACGTAAGAACTAGACAGAAGCATTCTCAGAAACTTCTTTCCAATGAGTGCATTCAACACACAGACTTGAACCTTGCTTTTGAAAGAGCAGCTTTGAAACACTCTTTTCGTAGAATCTGCAAGTGGATATTTGGAGCGCTTTGAGGCCTATGCTGGGAAATGAAATCTCTTCACCTAAAAACTAGACAGAAGCATTCTGAGAAACTTCTGTGTGATGAGTGCATTCAACTCACAGACTTGAACGTTCCCTTTGATAGAACAGTTTTGAAACACTCCTTTTGTAGAATCTGCAAGTGTTTATTCGGAGCACCTTGAGGCCTATGTTGGAAAAGGAAATATCTTCACATAAAAACTAGAGAGAAGGATTCTCAGAAACTTCTTTGTGATGAGTTCACTCAACTCACAGTGTTGAACCTACCAATTGATAGAGAAGTTTGGAAACACTCTTTTTGTAGAATCTGCAAGGGGATATTTGGAGCCGTTTGAGGCCTATGCTGGAAAAGGAAATATCTTCACATAAAAACTGAACAGAAGCATTCTCAGAAACTTCTTTGTGTTGAGTGCATTCAACTCACAGACTTGAACTTACCTATAGAAAGAGCAGTTTTGAAACACTCCTTTTGTAGAATCTGCAAGTGTTTATTTGGAGCACTTTGAGGCCTATGTTGGAAAAGGAAAGATCTTCATATAGAAACTAGACGGAAGCATTCTCAGAAACTTCTTTGTGATGAGTGCATTCAACTCACAGAATTGAAGCTTCCTTTCGAAAGAGCAGTTTGGAAACACTCTTCTTATAGAATCTGCAAGTTGATATTTGGAGCGCTTTGTGGCCTATGCTGGGAAATGAAATCTCTTCACCTAAAAACTAGACGGAAGCATTCTGAGAATCTTCTTTGTGATGAGTGCATTCAACTCACAGACTTCAACGTTCCTTTTGATAGAACAGTTTTGAAACACTCCTTTTGTAGAATCTGCAAGTGTTCATTCGGAGCACCTTGAGGCCTATGTTGGAAAAGGAAATATCTTCACATAAAAACTAGAGAGAAGGATTCTCAGAAACTTCTTTGTGATGAGTTCATTCAACTCACAGAGTTGAACCTACCAATTGATAGAGAAGTTTGGAAACACTCTTTTTGTAGAATCTGCAAGGGGATATTTGGAGCCGTTTGAGGCCTATGCTGGAAAAGGAAATATCTTCAAATAAAAACTGAACAGAAGCATTCTCAGAAACTTCTTTGTGTTGAGTGCATTCAACTCACAGACTTGAACTTACCTATAGAAAGAGCAGTTTTGAAACACTCTTTTGGTAAAATCTGCAAGTGGTTATTTGGAGCACTTCGAGGCCTGTGCTGGGATATGGAATATCCTCACCTAAAAACTACAGAGAAGCATTCTCAGAAAGTTCTTCAGGATGCATTCATTCAACTCACAGAGTTGAACCTTCCTTTTGATAGAAGAGTTTTGAAACTCTCTTTTTGTAGAATCTGCAAGAGGATATTTGGAGCGTTTTGAGGCCTATGCTGGAAAAGGAAATATCTTCACATAAAAACTAGACAGAAGCATTCTCAGAAACTTCTGTGTGATGAGTGCATTCAACTCACAGACTTGAACGTTCCTCTCGAAAGAGCAGTTTTGAAACACTCCTTTTGTAGAATCTGCAAGTGTTTATTTGGAGCGCTTTGAGGCCTATGTTGGAAAAGGAAATATCTTCACATAAAAACTAGACAGAAGCATTCTCAGAAACTTCTTTGTGATGAGTGCACTCTACTCACAGTGTTGCAGCTTGCTTTTATAGAGCAGTTTTGAAACACTCTTTTGGTAGAATCTGCAAGTGGATACTTGGAGCGCTTTGAGGCCTATGCTGGAAAAGGAAATGTCTTCACATAAAAACTAGACAGAAGCATTCCAGGAAACTTCTGTATGATAAGTGCATTCAACTCACAGACTTGAACGTTCCTTTTGATAGAACTCTTTTGAAACACTCCTTTTGTAGAATTTGCAAGTGTTTATTGGGAGCGCTTTGAGGCCTCAGCTGGAAAAGGAAATATCTTCACGTAAGAACTAGACAGAAGCATTCTCAGAAACTTCTTTCTGATGAGTGCATTCAACACACAGACTTGAACCTTGCTTTTGAAAGAGCAGCTTTGAAACACTCTTTTCGTAGAATCTGCAAGTGGATATTTGGAGCGCTTTGAGGCCTATGCTGGGAAATGAAATCTCTTCACCTAAAAACTAGACAGAAGCATTCTGAGAAACTTCTGTGTGATGAGTGCATTCAACTCACAGACTTGAACGTTCCCTTTGATAGAACAGTTTTGAAACACTCCTTTTGTAGAATCTGCAAGTGTTTATTCGGAGCACCTTGAGGCCTATGCTGGAAAAGGAAATATCTTCACATAAAAACTGAACAGAAGCATTCTGAGAAACTTCTTTGTGTTGAGTGCATTCAACTCACAGACTTGAACTTACCTACAGAAAGAGCAGTTTTGAAACACTCTTTTGGTAAAATCTGCAAGTGGTTATTTGGAGCACTTCGAGGCCTGTGCTGGGATATGGAATATCTTCACCTAAAAACTACAGAGAAGCATTCTTAGAAAGTTCTTCATGATGCATTCATTTAACTCACAGAGTGGAACCTTCCTTTTGATAGAACAGATTTGAAACACTCTTTTTGTAGAATCTGCAAGAGGATATTTGGAGTGTTTTGAGGCCTATGCTGGAAATGGAAATATCGTCACATAAAAACTAGACAGAAGCATTCTCAGAAACTTCTGTGTGATGAGTGCATTCAACTCACAGACCTGAACGTTCCTCTCAAAAGAGCAGTTTTGAAACACTCCTTTTGTAGAATCTGCAAGTGTTTATTTGGAGCTCTTTGAGGCCTATGTTGGAAAAAGAAATATCTTCACATAAAAACTGGACAGAAGCATTCTCAGAAACTTCTTTGTGATGAGTGCATTCTACTCACAGTGTTGAAGCTTGCTTTTGATAGAGCAGTTTTGAAACACTCTTTTGGTAGAATCTGCAAGTGGATATTTGGAGCGCTTTGAGGCCTATGCTGGAAAAGGAAATGTCTTCACATAAAAACTAGACAGAAGCATTCCAGGAAACTTCTGTATGATAAGTGCATTCAACTCACAGACTTGAACGTTCCTTTTGATAGAACTCTTTTGAAACACTCCTTTTGTAGAATTTGCAAGTGTTTATTTGGAGCGCTTTGAGGCCTCAGCTGGAAAAGGAAATATCTTCACGTAAGAACTAGACAGAAGCATTCTCAGAAACTTCTTTCCAATGAGTGCATTCAACACACAGACTTGAACCTTGCTTTTGAAAGAGCAGCTTTGAAACACTCTTTTCGTAGAGTCTGCAAGTGGATATTTGGAGCGTTTTGAGGCCTATGCTGGAAAAGGAAATATCTTCACCTAAAAACTAGACAGAAGCATTCTCAGAAACTTCTGTGTGATGAGTGCATTCAACTCACAGACTTGAACGTTCCATTTGATAGAACAGTTTTGAAACACTCCTTTTGAAGAATCTGCAAGTGTTTATTCGGAGCACCTTGAGGCCTATGCTGGAATAGGAAATATCTTCACATAAAAACTGAACAGAAGCATTCTGAGAAACTTCTTTGTGTTGAGTGCATTCAACTCACAGAATTGAAGCTTCCTTTCGAAAGAGCAGTTTGGAAACACTCTTCTTATAGAATCTGTAAGTGGATATTTGGAGCGCTTTGTGGCCTATGCTGGGAAATGAAATCACTTCACCTAAAAACTAGACGGAAGCATTCTGAAAATCTTCTTTGCGATGAGTGCATTCAACTCACAGACTTCAACGTTCCTTTTGATAGAACAGTTTTGAAACACTCCTTTTGTAGAATCTGCAAGTGTTTATTCGGAGCACCTTGAGGCCTATGTCGGAAAAGGAAATATCTTCACATAAAAACTAGAGAGAAGGATTCTCAGAAACTTCTTTGTGATGAGTTCATTCAACTCACAGAGTTGAACCTACCAATTGATAGAGAAGTTTGGAAACACTCTTTTTGTAGAATCTGCAAGTGGATATTTGGAGCCGTTTGAGGCCTATGCTGGAAAAGGAAATATCTTCACATAAAAACTGAACAGAAGCATTCTCAGAAACTTCTTTGTGTTGAGTGCATTCAACTCACAGACTTGAACTTACCTATAGAAAGAGCAGTTTTGAAACACTCTTTTGGTAAAATCTGCAAGTGGTTATTTGGAGCACTTCGAGGCCTGTGCTGGGATATGGAATATCTTCACCTAAAAACTACAGAGAAGCATTCCCAGAAAGTTCTTCAGGATGCATTCATTCAACTCACAGAGTTGAACCTTCCTTTTGATAGAAGAGTTTTGAAACACTCTTTTTGTAGAATCTGCAAGAGGATATTTGGAGCGTTTTGAGGCCTATGCTGGAAAAGGAAATATCTTCACATAAAAACTAGACAGAAGCATTCTGAGAAACTTCTTTGTGTAGAGTGCATTCAACTCACAGACTTGAACGTTCCTCTCGAAAGAGCAGTTTTGAAACACTCTTTTGGTAAAATCTGCAAGTGGTTATTTGGAGCACTTCGAGGCCTGTGCTGTGATATGGAATATCTTCACCTAAAAACTACAGAGAAGCATTCTTAGAAAGTTCTTCATGATGCATTCATTTAACTCACGGAGTGGAACCTTCCTTTTGATAGAACAGATTTGAAACACTCTTTTTGTAGAATCTGCAAGAAGATAGTTGGAGTGTTTTGAGGCCTATGCTGGAAATGGAAATATCTTCACATAAAAACTAGACAGAAGCATTCTCAGAAACTTCTGTGTGATGAGTGCATTCAACTCACAGACTTGAACGTTCCTCTCAAAAGAGCAGTTTTGAAACACTCCTTTTGTAGTATCTGCAAGTGTTTATTTGGAGCGCTTTGAGGCCTATGTTGGCAAAAGAAATATCTTCACATAAAAACTGGACAGAAGCATTCTCAGAAACTTCTTTGTGATGAGTGCATTCTACTCACAGTGTTGAAGCTTGCTTTTGATAGAGCAGTTTTGAAACACTCTTTTGGTAGAATCTGCAAGTGGATATTTGGAGCGCTTTGAGGCCTATGCTGGAAAAGGAAATGTCTTCACATAAAAACTAGACAGAAGCATTCCAGGAAACTTCTGTATGATAAGTGCATTCAACTCACAGACTTGAACGTTCCTTTTGATAGAACTCTTTTGAAACACTCCTTTTGTAGAATTTGCAAGTGTTTATTTGGAGCGCTTTGAGGCCTCAGCTGGAAAAGGAAATATCTTCACGTAAGAACTAGACAGAAGCATTCTCAGAAAGTTCTTTCCAATGAGTGCATTCAACACACAGACTTGAACCTTGCTTTTGAAAGAGCAGCTTTGAAACACTCTTTTCGTAGAATCTGCAAGTGGATATTTGGAGCGCTTTGAGGCCTATGCTGGGAAATGAAATCTCTTCACCTAAAAACTAGACAGAAGCATTCTGAGAAACTTCTGTGTGATGAGTGCATTCAACTCACAGACTTGAACGTTCCCTTTGATAGAACAGTTTTGAAACACTCCTTTTGTAGAATCTGCAAGTGTTTATTCGGAGCACCTTGAGGCCTATGTTGGAAAAGGAAATATCTTCACATAAAAACTAGAGAGAAGGATTCTCAGAAACTTCTTTGTGATGAGTTCATTCAACTCACAGAGTTGAACCTACCAATTAATAGAGAAGTTTGGAAACACTCTTTTTGTAGAATCTGCAAGGGGATATTTGGAGCCGTTTGAGGCCTATGCTGGAAAAGGAAATATCTTCACATAAAAACTGAACAGAAGCATTCTCAGAAACTTCTTTGTGTTGAGTGCATTCAACTCGCAGATTTGAACTAACCTATAGAAAGAGCAGTTTTGAAACACTCCTTTTGTAGAATCTGCAAGTGTTTATTTGGAGCACTTTGAGGCCTATGTTGGAAAAGGAAAGATCTTCATATAGAAACTAGACGGAAGCATTCTCAGAAACTTCTTTGTGATGAGTGCATTCAACACACAGACTTGAACCTTGCTTTTGAAAGAGCAGCTTTGAAACACTCTTTTCGTAGAATCTGCAAGTGGATATTTGGATCGCTTTGAGGCCTATGTTGGAAAAGGACATATCTTCACATCAAAAGTAGACAGACGCATTCTCAGAAACTTCTTTGTGATGAGTGCATTGAACTCCCAGAGTTGAACCTACCTATTGATAGAGAAGTTTTGCAACACCCTTTTTGTAGAATCTGCAAGTGAATATTTGGCGCGATTTGAGGCCTAGGCTGGAAATGGAAATATCTTCACATGAAAACTAGACAGATGAATTCTCAGAAACGTCTTTGTGATGAGTGCATTCAACTCACAGACTTGAAGCTTCCTTTTGAAAGAGCAGTTTCGAAACACTCTTTTTGTAGAATCTGCAAGTGGATATTTGGAGCGCTTTGAGGGCTATGCTGGAAAAGTTAATATCTTCACCTGAAAACTAGACAGAAACATACTCAGAAACTTCTTTGTGATGTGTGCATTGAACTCACAGAGTTGAACCTTTCTTTTGATACAGAAGTTTTGAAACACTCTTTTCGTAGAATCTTCAAGTGGATGTATGGAGTGCTTTGAGGCCTACGCTGGAAAAGGAAATGTCTTCACGTAGAAACTAGACAAAAGCATTCTCAGAAAGTTCCCTGTGCTTTGTGCATTCAACTCACAGAGCTGAACATTCCCTTTGATAGAGCAGTTTTGAAACACTCTTTTTGTAGAATCTGCAAGTGGATATTTGGAGCGCTTTGAGGTCTATGCTGCCAAAGGAAATATCATTGCACCAAAAGTAGACGGAAGCGTTCTCAGAAACTTCTTTGTGATGAGTGCATTCAACTCGCAGGGTTGAACCTTCCTGTCGATAGAGCAGTTTTGAAACACTGTTTTTGTAGAATCCGCAAGTGGGCATTTGGAGCTTTTTGAGGCTTATGCTGGAAAAGGAAATATCTTCATCTACAAACTAGACAGAAGCATTCTCAGAAACTTCTTTGTCATGTGGGGATTGAACTCACAGAGTTGAACACTCCTTTTCATAGAGCAGTTTTGCAACACTCTTTTTGTGGAAAGTGCAAGTGGCTATTTGGTGCGATGGCGGCATCTAGTGGATAAGGAAATACATTCAGATGAAAACAAGATACAACCATTCTCAGAAACTTCTTTGGGATGACTGCATTCTACTCACAGAGTTGAACCTTCCTTTTGATAGAACACTTTTGAAACACTCTTTTTGTGGAATCTGCAAGTGGCTGTTTGGAGCGCTTTGAGGCCTATGCTGGAAAAGGAAATATCTTCACATAAAACCTAGACAGAAGTATTCCCAGAAAGTTTTTCCGATGTGCGCATTCAACTCACCGAGTTGAACCTTCCTTTAGATAGAGCAGTTTTGAAACACTCTTTTTGTAGTATCTGCGAGTGGATATTTGGAGTGCTTTGAGTGCTACACTGCAAAAGCAAATATCTTCACTTAGAATCTAGACAGAAGAATTCTCAGAGACTTCCCTGTGCTTTGTGCATTCAACTCACAGAGTTGAACCTTCCTTTCGATGGAACAGTTTGGAAACACTCTCGTGGTAGAATCTGCAAGTCGATATTTGGAACGTTTGGAGGCCTATCCTGGGAAAGGAAATATCTTCCCATCAAAACTAGATAGAAGCATTCTCAGAAACTTCTTTGTGATGTGCGCATTCAAGTCACAGAGTTGAAGCTTCCTTTTGATATAGCAGTTTTGAACCACTCTTTTAGTAGAATCTGCAAGTGGATGTTTGGAGAGCTAAGAGGCCAACAGTGGAAAAGGAAATATCTTCACGTAAAAACTAGACGGAAGCATTCTCAGAAACTTCAATGGGCTTTACGCGTTCAACTCACAGAGTGCAATGTTCCTTTTGATAGCACAGTTCTAAAACACTGTTTTTGTAGAATTGGCTAGAGGATGTTTGGAGCGATGTGAGGCCTTTGCTGGGAAAGGAAATAACTTCACATAAAACCTAGACAGAAGCATTCTCAGAAACTCCTTTGTGATGTGTGCATTCAAATCACAGACTTGAACCTTCGTTTTGAAAGAGCAGTTTTGAAACACTCTTTTTGTAGAATCTGCAAGTGGATATTTGGAGCGCTTTGAGGCCTATGCTGGAAAATGAAATATCTTCACCTAAAAACTAGACGGAAGCATTCTCAGAAACTCCTTTGTGATGAGTGCATTCGACTCACAGAGTTGAAGCTTCCTTTTGATAGAGCAGTTTTGAAACACTCTTTCAGCAGCATCTGAAAGTGGATATTTGGAGCCCTTTGAGGCCAACGCTGGAAAACGAAATATCATCCCATAAACACTCGACAGAAGCATTCTCTGAAACTTCTTTGTGATGAGTGCATTCAACTCACAGACTCGAAAGTTTCTTTTGATAGAACAGTTTTGAAACACTCCTTTTGTAGAATCTGCAAGTGTTTATTTGGAGCGCTTTGAGGCCTATGTTGGAAAAGGACATATCTTCACATCAAAAGTAGACAGACGCATTCTCAGAAACTTCTTTGTGATGAGTGCATTGAACTCCCAGAGTTGAACCTACCTATTGATAGAGAAGTTTTGCAACACCCTTTTTGTAGAATCTGCAAGTGAATATTTGGCGCGATTTGAGGCCTAGGCTGGAAATGGAAATATCTTCACATGAAAACTAGACAGATGAATTCTCAGAAACGTCTTTGTGATGAGTGCATTCAACTCACAGACTTGAAGCTTCCTTTTGAAAGAGCAGTTTTGAAACACTCTTTTTGTAGAATCTGCAAGTGGATATTTGGAGCGCTTTGAGGGCTATGCTGGAAAAGTTAATATCTTCACCTAAAAACTAGACAGAAACATACTCAGAAACTTCTTTGTGATGTGTGCATTGAACTCACAGAGTTGAACCTTTCTTTTGATACGGAAGTTTCGAAACACTCTTTTCGTAGAATCTTCAAGTGGATGTATAGAGTGCTTTGAGGCCTACGCTGGAAAAGGAAATGTCTTCACGTAGAAACTAGACAAAAGCATTCTCAGAAAGTTCCCTGTGCTTTGTGCATTCAACTCACAGAGTTGAACATTCCCTTTGATAGAGCAGTTTTGAAACACTCTTTTTGTAGAATCTGCAAGTGGATATTTGGAGCGCTTTGAGGCCTGTGCTGCCAAAGGAAATATCATTGCACCAAAAGTAGACGGAAGCGTTCTCAGAAACTTCTTTGTGATGAGTGCATTCAACTCGCAGGGTTGAACCTTCCTGTCGATAGGCCAGTTTTGAAACACTGTTTTTGTAGAATCCGCAAGTGGGCATTTGGAGCTTTTTGAGGCTTATGCTGGAAAAGGAAATATCTTCATCTACAAACTAGACAGAAGCATTCTCAGAAACTTCTTTGTCATGTGGGGATTGAACTCACAGAGTTGAACACTCCTTTTCATAGAGCAGTTTTGCAACACTCTTTTTGTGGAAAGTGCAAGTGGATATTTGGTGCGATGGCGGCATCTAGTGGATAAGGAAATACATTCAGATGAAAACAAGATACAACCATTCTCAGAAACTTCTTTGGGGTGACTGCATTCTACTCACAGAGTTGAACTTTCCTTTTGATAGAACACTTTTGAAACACTCTTTTTGTGGAATCTGCAAGTGGCTGTTTGGAGCGCTTTGAGGCCTACGCTGGAAAAGGAAATATCTTCACATAAAACCTAGACAGAAGTATTCCCAGAAAGTTTTTCCGATGTGCGCATTCAACTCACCGAGTTGAACCTTCCTTTAGATAGAGCAGTTTTGAAACACTCTTTTTGTAGTATCTGCGAGTGGATATTTGGAGTGCTTTGAGTGCTACACTGCAAAAGCAAATATCTTCACTTAGAATCTAGACAGAAGAATTCTCAGAGACTTCCCTGTGCTTTGTGCATTCAACTCACAGAGTTGAACCTTCCTTTCGATGGAACAGTTTGGAAACACTCTCGTGGTAGAATCTGCAAGTCGATATTTGGAACGTTTGGAGGCCTATCCTGGGAAAGGAAATATCTTCCCATCAAAACTAGATAGAAGCATTCTCAGAAACATCTTTGTGATGTGCGCATTCAAGTCACAGAGTTGAAGCTTCCTTTTGATATAGCAGTTTTGAACCACTCTTTTAGTAGAATCTGCAAGTGGATGTTTGGAGAGCTAAGAGGTCAACACTGGAAAAGGAAATATCTTCACGTAAAAACTAGACGGAAGCCTTCTCAGAAACTTCAATGGGCTTTATGCGTTCAACTCACAGAGTGCAATGTTCCTTCTGATAGCGCAGTTTGAAAACACTGTTTTTGTAGAATTTGCTAGAGGATGTTTGGAGCGATGTGAGGCCTTTGCTGGGAAAGGAAATATCTTCACATAAAACCTAGACAGAAGCATTCTCAGAAACTCCTTTGTGATGAGTGCATTCAAATCACAGACTTGAACCATCGTTTTGAAAGAGCAGTATTGAAACACTCTTTTTGTAGAATCTGCAAGTGGATATTTGGAGCGCTTTGAGGCCTATGCTGGAAAATGAAATATCTTCACCTAAAAACTAGACGGAAGCATTCTCAGAAACTTCTTTGTGATGAGTGCATTCGACTCACAGAGTTGAAGCTTCCTTTTGATAGAGGAGTTTTGAAACACTCTTTCAGCAGCATCTGAAGGTGGATATTTGGAGCCCTTTGAGGCCAACGCTGGAAAACGAAATATCATCGCATAAACACTCGACAGAAGCATTCTCTGAAACTTCATTGTGATGAGTGCATTCAACTCACAGACTCGAACGTTTCTTTTGATAGAACAGTTTTGAAACACTCCTTTTGTAGAATCTGCAAGTGCTTATTTGGAGCGCTTTGAGGCCTATGTTGGAAAAGGACATATCTTCACATCAAAAGTAGACAGACGCATTCTCAGAAACTTCTTTGTGATGAGTGCATTGAACTCCCAGAGTTGAACCTACCTATTGATAGAGAAGTTTTGCAACACCCTTTTTGTAGAATCTGCAAGTGAATATTTGGCGCGATTTGAAGCCTAGGCTGGAAATGGAAATATCTTCACATGAAAACTAGACAGATGAATTCTCAGAAACGTCTTTGTGATGAGTGCATACAACTCACAGACTGGAAGCTTCCGTTTGAAAGAGCAGTTTCGAAACACTCTTTTTGTAGAATCTGCAAGTGGATATTTGGAGCGCTTTGAGGGCTATGCTGGAAAAGTTAATATCTTCACCTAAAAACTAGACAGAAACATACTCAGAAACTTCTTTGTGATGTGTGCATTGAACTCACAGAGTTGAACCTTTCTTTTGATACAGAAGTTTCAAAACACTCTTTTCGTAGAGTCTTCAAGTGGATGTATGCAGTGCTTTGAGGCCTACGCTGGAAAAGGAAATGTCTTCACGTAGAAACTAGACAAAAGCATTCTCAGAAAGTTCCCTGTGCTTTGTGCATTCAACTCACAGAGTTGAACATTCCCTTTGATAGAGCAGTTTTGAAACACTCTTTTTGTAGAATCTGCAAGTGGATATTTGGAGCGCTTTGAGGCCTATGCTGGGAAATGAAATCTCTTCACCTAAAAACTAGACAGAAGCATTCTGAGAAACTTCTGTGTGATGAGTGCATTCAACTCACAGACTTGAACGTTCCCTTTGATAGAACAGTTTTGAAACACTCCTTTTGTAGAATCTGCAAGTGTTTATTCAGAGCACCTTGAGGCCTCTGCTGGAAAAGGAAATATCTTCACATAAAAACTGAATAGAAGCATTCTCAGAAACTTCTTTGTGTTGAGTGCATTCAACTCACAGACTTGAACTTACCTACAGAAAGAGCAGTTTTGAAACACTCTTTTGGTAAAATCTGCAAGTGGTTATTTGGAGCACTTCGAGGCCTGTGCTGGGATATGGAATATCTTCACCTAAAAACTACAGAGAAGCATTCTTAGAAAGTTCTTCATGATGCATTCATTTAACTCACAGAGTGGAACCTTCCTTTTGATAGAACAGATTTGAAACACTCTTTTTGTAGAATCTGCAAGAAGATATTTGGAGTGTTTTGAGGCCTATGCTGGAAATGGAAATACCTTCACATAAAAACTAGACAGAAGCATTCTCAGAAACTTCTGTGTGATGAGTGCATTCAACTCACAGACTTGAACGTTCCTCTGAAAAGAGCAGTTTTGAAACACTCCTTTTGTAGAATCTGCAAGTGTTTATTTGGAGCTCTTTGAGGCCTATGTTGGAAAAAGAAATATCTTCACATAAAAACTGGACAGAAGCATTCTCAGAAACTTCTTTGTGATGAGTGCATTCTACTTACAGTGTTGAAGCTTGCTTTTGATAGAGCAGTTTTGAAACACTCTTTTGGTAGAATCTGCAAGTGGATATTTGGAGCGCTTTGAGGCCTATGCTGGAAAAGGAAATGTCTTCACATAAAAACTAGACAGAAGCATTCCAGGAAACTTCTGTATGATAAGTGCATTCAACTCACAGACTTGAACGTTCCTTTTGATAGAACTCTTTTGAAACACTCCTTTTGTAGAATTTGCAAGTGTTTATTTGGAGCGCTTTGAGGCCTCAGCTGGAAAAGGAAATATCTTCACGTAAGAACTAGACAGAAGCATTCTCAGAAAGTTCTTTCCGATGAGTGCATTCAACACACAGACTTGAACCTTGCTTTTGAAAGAGCAGCTTTGAAACACTCTTTTCGTAGAATCTGCAAGTGGATATTTGGAGCGCTTTGAGGCCTATGCTGGGAAATGAAATCTCTTCACCTAAAAACTAGACAGAAGCATTCTGAGAAACTTCTGTGTGATGAGTGCATTCAACTCACAGACTTGAACGTTCCCTTTGATAGAACAGTTTTGAAACACTCCTTTTGTAGAATCTGCAAGTGTTTATTCGGAGCACCTTGAGGCCTATGTTGGAAAAGGAAATATCTTCACATAAAAACTAGAGAGAAGGATTCTCAGAAACTTCTTTGTGATGAGTTCACTCAACTCACAGTGTTGAACCTACCAATTGATAGAGAAGTTTGGAAACACTCTTTTTGTAGAATCTGCAAGGGGATATTTGGAGCCGTTTGAGGCCTATGCTGGAAAAGGAAATATCTTCACATAAAAACTGAACAGAAGCATTCTCAGAAACTTCTTTGTGTTGAGTGCATTCAACTCACAGACTTGAACTTACCTATAGAAAGAGCAGTTTTGAAACACTCCTTTTGTAGAATCTGCAAGTGTTTATTTGGAGCACTTTGAGGCCTATGTTGGAAAAGGAAAGATCTTCATATAGAAACTAGACGGAAGCATTCTCAGAAACTTCTTTGTGATGAGTGCATTCAACTCACAGAATTGAAGCTTCCTTTCGAAAGAGCAGTTTGGAAACACTCTTCTTATAGAATCTGCAAGTTGATATTTGGAGCGCTTTGTGGCCTATGCTGGGAAATGAAATCTCTTCACCTAAAAACTAGACGGAAGCATTCTGAGAATCTTCTTTGTGATGAGTGCATTCAACTCACAGACTTCAACGTTCCTTTTGATAGAACAGTTTTGAAACACTCCTTTTGTAGAATCTGCAAGTGTTCATTCGGAGCACCTTGAGGCCTATGTTGGAAAAGGAAATATCTTCACATAAAAACTAGAGAGAAGGATTCTCAGAAACTTCTTTGTGATGAGTTCATTCAACTCACAGAGTTGAACCTACCAATTGATAGAGAAGTTTGGAAACACTCTTTTTGTAGAATCTGCAAGGGGATATTTGGAGCCGTTTGAGGCCTATGCTGGAAAAGGAAATATCTTCAAATAAAAACTGAACAGAAGCATTCTCAGAAACTTCTTTGTGTTGAGTGCATTCAACTCACAGACTTGAACTTACCTATAGAAAGAGCAGTTTTGAAACACTCTTTTGGTAAAATCTGCAAGTGGTTATTTGGAGCACTTCGAGGCCTGTGCTGGGATATGGAATATCCTCACCTAAAAACTACAGAGAAGCATTCTCAGAAAGTTCTTCAGGATGCATTCATTCAACTCACAGAGTTGAACCTTCCTTTTGATAGAAGAGTTTTGAAACTCTCTTTTTGTAGAATCTGCAAGAGGATATTTGGAGCGTTTTGAGGCCTATGCTGGAAAAGGAAATATCTTCACATAAAAACTAGACAGAAGCATTCTCAGAAACTTCTGTGTGATGAGTGCATTCAACTCACAGACTTGAACGTTCCTCTCGAAAGAGCAGTTTTGAAACACTCCTTTTGTAGAATCTGCAAGTGTTTATTTGGAGCGCTTTGAGGCCTATGTTGGAAAAGGAAATATCTTCACATAAAAACTAGACAGAAGCATTCTCAGAAACTTCTTTGTGATGAGTGCACTCTACTCACAGTGTTGCAGCTTGCTTTTATAGAGCAGTTTTGAAACACTCTTTTGGTAGAATCTGCAAGTGGATACTTGGAGCGCTTTGAGGCCTATGCTGGAAAAGGAAATGTCTTCACATAAAAACTAGACAGAAGCATTCCAGGAAACTTCTGTATGATAAGTGCATTCAACTCACAGACTTGAACGTTCCTTTTGATAGAACTCTTTTGAAACACTCCTTTTGTAGAATTTGCAAGTGTTTATTGGGAGCGCTTTGAGGCCTCAGCTGGAAAAGGAAATATCTTCACGTAAGAACTAGACAGAAGCATTCTCAGAAACTTCTTTCTGATGAGTGCATTCAACACACAGACTTGAACCTTGCTTTTGAAAGAGCAGCTTTGAAACACTCTTTTCGTAGAATCTGCAAGTGGATATTTGGAGCGCTTTGAGGCCTATGCTGGGAAATGAAATCTCTTCACCTAAAAACTAGACAGAAGCATTCTGAGAAACTTCTGTGTGATGAGTGCATTCAACTCACAGACTTGAACGTTCCCTTTGATAGAACAGTTTTGAAACACTCCTTTTGTAGAATCTGCAAGTGTTTATTCGGAGCACCTTGAGGCCTATGCTGGAAAAGGAAATATCTTCACATAAAAACTGAACAGAAGCATTCTGAGAAACTTCTTTGTGTTGAGTGCATTCAACTCACAGACTTGAACTTACCTACAGAAAGAGCAGTTTTGAAACACTCTTTTGGTAAAATCTGCAAGTGGTTATTTGGAGCACTTCGAGGCCTGTGCTGGGATATGGAATATCTTCACCTAAAAACTACAGAGAAGCATTCTTAGAAAGTTCTTCATGATGCATTCATTTAACTCACAGAGTGGAACTTTCCTTTTGATAGAACAGATTTGAAACACTCTTTTTGTAGAATCTGCAAGAGGATATTTGGAGTGTTTTGAGGCCTATGCTGGAAATGGAAATATCGTCACATAAAAACTAGACAGAAGCATTCTCAGAAACTTCTGTGTGATGAGTGCATTCAACTCACAGACCTGAACGTTCCTCTCAAAAGAGCAGTTTTGAAACACTCCTTTTGTAGAATCTGCAAGTGTTTATTTGGAGCTCTTTGAGGCCTATGTTGGAAAAAGAAATATCTTCACATAAAAACTGGACAGAAGCATTCTCAGAAACTTCTTTGTGATGAGTGCATTCTACTCACAGTGTTGAAGCTTGCTTTTGATAGAGCAGTTTTGAAACACTCTTTTGGTAGAATCTGCAAGTGGATATTTGGAGCGCTTTGAGGCCTATGCTGGAAAAGGAAATGTCTTCACATAAAAACTAGACAGAAGCATTCCAGGAAACTTCTGTATGATAAGTGCATTCAACTCACAGACTTGAACGTTCCTTTTGATAGAACTCTTTTGAAACACTCCTTTTGTAGAATTTGCAAGTGTTTATTTGGAGCGCTTTGAGGCCTCAGCTGGAAAAGGAAATATCTTCACGTAAGAACTAGACAGAAGCATTCTCAGAAACTTCTTTCCAATGAGTGCATTCAACACACAGACTTGAACCTTGCTTTTGAAAGAGCAGCTTTGAAACACTCTTTTCGTAGAGTCTGCAAGTGGATATTTGGAGCGTTTTGAGGCCTATGCTGGAAAAGGAAATATCTTCACCTAAAAACTAGACAGAAGCATTCTCAGAAACTTCTGTGTGATGAGTGCATTCAACTCACAGACTTGAACGTTCCATTTGATAGAACAGTTTTGAAACACTCCTTTTGAAGAATCTGCAAGTGTTTATTCGGAGCACCTTGAGGCCTATGCTGGAATAGGAAATATCTTCACATAAAAACTGAACAGAAGCATTCTGAGAAACTTCTTTGTGTTGAGTGCATTCAACTCACAGAATTGAAGCTTCCTTTCGAAAGAGCAGTTTGGAAACACTCTTCTTATAGAATCTGTAAGTGGATATTTGGAGCGCTTTGTGGCCTATGCTGGGAAATGAAATCACTTCACCTAAAAACTAGACGGAAGCATTCTGAGAATCTTCTTTGCGATGAGTGCATTCAACTCACAGACTTCAACGTTCCTTTTGATAGAACAGTTTTGAAACACTCCTTTTGTAGAATCTGCAAGTGTTTATTCGGAGCACCTTGAGGCCTATGTCGGAAAAGGAAATATCTTCACATAAAAACTAGAGAGAAGGATTCTCAGAAACTTCTTTGTGATGAGTTCATTCAACTCACAGAGTTGAACCTACCAATTGATAGAGAAGTTTGGAAACACTCTTTTTGTAGAATCTGCAAGTGGATATTTGGAGCCGTTTGAGGCCTATGCTGGAAAAGGAAATATCTTCACATAAAAACTGAACAGAAGCATTCTGAGAAACTTCTTTGTGTTGAGTGCATTCAACTCACAGACTTGAACTTACCTATAGAAAGAGCAGTTTTGAAACACTCTTTTGGTAAAATCTGCAAGTGGTTATTTGGAGCACTTCGAAGCCTGTGCTGGGATATGGAATATCTTCACCTAAAAACTACAGAGAAGCATTCTCAGAAAGTTCTTCAGGATGCATTCATTCAACTCACAGAGTTGAACCTTCCTTTTGATAGATGAGTTTTGAAACACTCTTTTTGTAGAATCTGCAAGAGGATATTTGGAGCGTTTTGAGGCCTATGCTGGAAAAGGAAATATCTTCACATAAAAACTAGACAGAAGCATTCTGAGAAACTTCTTTGTGTAGAGTGCATTCAACTCACAGACTTGAACGTTCCTCTCGAAAGAGCAGTTTTGAAACACTCTTTTGGTAAAATCTGCAAGTGGTTATTTGGAGCACTTCGAGGCCTGTGCTGGGATATGGAATATCTTCACCTAAAAACTACAGAGAAGCATTCTTAGAAAGTTCTTCATGATGCATTCATTTAACTCACAGAGTGGAACCTTCCTTTTGATAGAACAGATTTGAAACACTCTTTTTGTAGAATCTGCAAGAAGATAGTTGGAGTGTTTTGAGGCCTATGCTGGAAATGGAAATATCTTCACATAAAAACTAGACAGAAGCATTCTCAGAAACTTCTGTGTGATGAGTGCATTCAACTCACAGACTTGAACGTTCCTCTCAAAAGAGCAGTTTTGAAACACTCCTTTTGTAGAATCTGCAAGTGTTTATTTGGAGCGCTTTGAGGCCTATGTTGGCAAAAGAAATATCTTCACATAAAAACTGGACAGAAGCATTCTCAGAAACTTCTTTGTGATGAGTGCATTCTACTCACAGTGTTGAAGCTTGCTTTTGATAGAGCAGTTTTGAAACACTCTTTTGGTAGAATCTGCAAGTGGATATTTGGAGCGCTTTGAGGCCTATGCTGGAAAAGGAAATGTCTTCACATAAAAACTAGACAGAAGCATTCCAGGAAACTTCTGTATGATAAGTGCATTCAACTCACAGACTTGAACGTTCCTTTTGATAGAACTCTTTTGAAACACTCCTTTTGTAGAATTTGCAAGTGTTTATTTGGAGCGCTTTGAGGCCTCAGCTGGAAAAGGAAATATCTTCACGTAAGAACTAGACAGAAGCATTCTCAGAAAGTTCTTTCCGATGAGTGCATTCAACACACAGACTTGAACCTTGCTTTTGAAAGAGCAGCTTTGAAACACTCTTTTCGTAGAATCTGCAAGTGGATATTTGGAGCGCTTTGAGGCCTATGCTGGGAAATGAAATCTCTTCACCTAAAAACTAGACAGAAGCATTCTGAGAAACTTCTGTGTGATGAGTGCATTCAACTCACAGACTTGAACGTTCCCTTTGATAGAACAGTTTTGAAACACTCCTTTTGTAGAATCTGCAAGTGTTTATTCGGAGCACCTTGAGGCCTATGTTGGAAAAGGAAATATCTTCACATAAAAACTAGAGAGAAGGATTCTCAGAAACTTCTTTGTGATGAGTTCATTCAACTCACAGAGTTGAACCTACCAATTGATAGAGAAGTTTGGAAACACTCTTTTTGTAGAATCTGCAAGGGGATATTTGGAGCCGTTTGAGGCCTATGCTGGAAAAGGAAATATCTTCACATAAAAACTGAACAGAAGCATTCTCAGAAACTTCTTTGTGTTGAGTGCATTCAACTCGCAGATTTGAACTAACCTATAGAAAGAGCAGTTTTGAAACACTCCTTTTGTAGAATCTGCAAGTGTTTATTTGGAGCACTTTGAGGCCTATGTTGGAAAAGGAAAGATCTTCATATAGAAACTAGACGGAAGCATTCTCAGAAACTTCTTTGTGATGAGTGCATTCAACACACAGACTTGAACCTTGCTTTTGAAAGAGCAGCTTTGAAACACTCTTTTCGTAGAATCTGCAAGTGGATATTTGGATCGCTTTGAGGCCTATGTTGGAAAAGGACATATCTTCACATCAAAAGTAGACAGACGCATTCTCAGAAACTTCTTTGTGATGAGTGCATTGAACTCCCAGAGTTGAACCTACCTATTGATAGAGAAGTTTTGCAACACCCTTTTTGTAGAATCTGCAAGTGAATATTTGGCGCGATTTGAGGCCTAGGCTGGAAATGGAAATATCTTCACATGAAAACTAGACAGATGAATTCTCAGAAACGTCTTTGTGATGAGTGCATTCAACTCACAGACTTGAAGCTTCCTTTTGAAAGAGCAGTTTCGAAACACTCTTTTTGTAGAATCTGCAAGTGGATATTTGGAGCGCTTTGAGGGCTATGCTGGAAAAGTTAATATCTTCACCTGAAAACTAGACAGAAACATACTCAGAAACTTCTTTGTGATGTGTGCATTGAACTCACAGAGTTGAACCTTTCTTTTGATACAGAAGTTTTGAAACACTCTTTTCGTAGAATCTTCAAGTGGATGTATGGAGTGCTTTGAGGCCTACGCTGGAAAAGGAAATGTCTTCACGTAGAAACTAGACAAAAGCATTCTCAGAAAGTTCCCTGTGCTTTGTGCATTCAACTCACAGAGCTGAACATTCCCTTTGATAGAGCAGTTTTGAAACACTCTTTTTGTAGAATCTGCAAGTGGATATTTGGAGCGCTTTGAGGTCTATGCTGCCAAAGGAAATATCATTGCACCAAAAGTAGACGGAAGCGTTCTCAGAAACTTCTTTGTGATGAGTGCATTCAACTCGCAGGGTTGAACCTTCCTGTCGATAGACCAGTTTTGAACCACTGTTTTTGTAGAATCCGCAAGTGGGCATTTGGAGCTTTTTGAGGCTTATGCTGGAAAAGGAAATATCTTCATCTACAAACTAGACAGAAGCATTCTCAGAAACTTCTTTGTCATGTGGGGATTGAACTCACAGAGTTGAACACTCCTTTTCATAGAGCAGTTTTGCAACACTCTTTTTGTGGAAAGTGCAAGTGGCTATTTGGTGCGATGGCGGCATCTAGTGGATAAGGAAATACATTCAGATGAAAACAAGATACAACCATTCTCAGAAACTTCTTTGGGATGACTGCATTCTACTCACAGAGTTGAACCTTCCTTTTGATAGAACACTTTTGAAACACTCTTTTTGTGGAATCTGCAAGTGGCTGTTTGGAGCGCTTTGAGGCCTATGCTGGAAAAGGAAATATCTTCACATAAAACCTAGACAGAAGTATTCCCAGAAAGTTTTTCCGATGTGCGCATTCAACTCACCGAGTTGAACCTTCCTTTAGATAGAGCAGTTTTGAAACACTCTTTTTGTAGTATCTGCGAGTGGATATTTGGAGTGCTTTGAGTGCTACACTGCAAAAGCAAATATCTTCACTTAGAATCTAGACAGAAGAATTCTCAGAGACTTCCCTGTGCTTTGTGCATTCAACTCACAGAGTTGAACCTTCCTTTCGATGGAACAGTTTGGAAACACTCTCGTGGTAGAATCTGCAAGTCGATATTTGGAACGTTTGGAGGCCTATCCTGGGAAAGGAAATATCTTCCCATCAAAACTAGATAGAAGCATTCTCAGAAACTTCTTTGTGATGTGCGCATTCAAGTCACAGAGTTGAAGCTTCCTTTTGATATAGCAGTTTTGAACCACTCTTTTAGTAGAATCTGCAAGTGGATGTTTGGAGAGCTAAGAGGCCAACACTGGAAAAGGAAATATCTTCACGTAAAAACTAGACGGAAGCATTCTCAGAAACTTCAATGGGCTTTACGCGTTCAACTCACAGAGTGCAATGTTCCTTTTGATAGCACAGTTCTAAAACACTGTTTTTGTAGAATTGGCTAGAGGATGTTTGGAGCGATGTGAGGCCTTTGCTGGGAAAGGAAATAACTTCACATAAAACCTAGACAGAAGCATTCTCAGAAACTCCTTTGTGATGTGTGCATTCAAATCACAGACTTGAACCTTCGTTTTGAAAGAGCAGTTTTGAAACACTCTTTTTGTAGAATCTGCAAGTGGCTATTTGGAGCGCTTTGGGGCCTATGCTGGAAAATGAAATATCTTCAAGTAAAAACTAGACGGAAGCATTCTCAGAAACTACTTTGTGAGGAGTGCATTCGACTCACAGAGTTGAAGCTTCCTTTTGATAGAGTAGTTTTGAAACACTCTTTCAGTAGCATCTGAAAGTGGATATTTGGAGCCCTTTGAGGCCAACGCTGGAAAACGAAATATCATCCCATAAACACTCGACAGAAGCATTCTCTGAAACTTCTTTGTGATGAGTGCATTCAACTCACAGACTCGAAAGTTTCTTTTGATAGAACAGTTTTGAAACACTCCTTTTGTAGAATCTGCAAGTGTTTATTTGGAGCGCTTTGAGGCCTATGTTGGAAATGCACATATCTTCACATCAAAAGTAGACAGACGCATTCTCAGAAACTCCTTTGTGATGAGTGCATTGAACTCCCAGAGTTGAACCTGCCTATTGATAGAGAAGTTTTGCAACACCCTTTTTGTAGAATCTGCAAGTGAATATTTGGCGCCATTTGAGGCCTAGGCTGGAAATGGAAGTATCTTCACATGAAAACTAGACAGATGAATTCTCAGAAACGTCTTTGTGATGAGTGCATTCAAGACACAGACTTGAATCTTCGCTTTGAAAGAGCAGTTTTGAAACAGTCTTTACGTAGAATCTGCAAGTGGATATTTGGAGCGCTTTGAGGCCTATGCTGGAAAATGAAATATCTTCACCTAAAAGCTAGACGGAAGCATTCTCAGAAACTTCTTTGTGATGAGTGCATTCGACTCACAGAGTTGAAGCTTCCTTTTGATAGAGCAGTTTTGAAACACTCCTTCAGCAGCATCTGAAAGTGGATATTTGGAGCCCTTTGAGACCAACGCTGGAAAACGAAATATCATCCCATAAACACTGGACAGAAGCATTCTCTGAAACTTCTTTGTGATGAGTGCATTCAACTCACAGACTCGAACGTTTCTTTTGATAGAACAGTTTTGAAACACTCCTTTTGTAGAATCTGCAAGTGTTTATTTGGAGCGCTTTGAGGCCTATGTTGGAAAAGGACATATCTTCACATCAAAAGTAGACAGACGCATTCTCAGAAACTTCTTTGTGATGAGTGCATTGAACTCCCAGAGTTGAACCTACCTATTGATAGAGAAATTTTGCAACACCCTTTTTGTAGAATCTGCAAGTGAATATTTGGCGCGATTTGAGGCCTAGGCTGGAAATGGAAATATCTTCACATGAAAACTAGACAGATGAATTCTCAGAAACGTCTTTGTGAGGAGTGCATTCAACTCACAGACTTGAAGCTTCCTTTGGAAAGAGCAGTTTCAAAACACTCTTTTTGTAGAATCTGCAAGTGGATATTTGGAGCGCTTTGAGGGCTATGCTGGAAAAGTTAATATCTTCACATAAAAACTAGACAGAAGCATACTCAGAAACTTCTTTGTGATGTGTGCATTGAACTCACAGAGTTGAACCTTTCTTTTGATACGGAAGTTTCGAAACACTCTTTTCATAGAATCTTCAAGTGGATGTATGGAGTGCTTTGAGGCCTACGCTGGAAAAGGAAATGTCTTCACGTAGAAACTAGACAAAAGCATTCTCAGAAAGTTCCCTGTGCTTTGTGCATTCAACTCACAGAGTTGAACATTCCCTTTGATAGAGCAGTTTTGAAACACTCTTTTTGTAGAATCTGCAAGTGGATATTTGGAGCGCTTTGAGGCCTATGCTGCCAAAGGAAATATCATTGCACCAAAAGTAGACGGAAGCGTTCTCAGAAACTTCTTTGTGATGAGTGCATTCAACTCGCAGAGTTGAACCTTCCTGTTGATAGACCAGTTTTGAAACACTGTTTTTGTAGAATCCGCAAGTGGGCATTTGGAGCTTTTTGAGGCTTATGCTGGAAAAGGAAATATCTTCATCTACAAACTAGACAGAAGCATTCTCAGAAACTTCTTTGTCATGTGGGGATTGAACTCACAGAGTTGAACACTCCTTTTCATAGAGCAGTTTTGCAACACTCTTTTTGTGGAAAGTGCAAGTGGATATTTGGTGCGATGGCGGCATCTAGTGGATAAGGAAATACATTCAGATGAAAACAAGATACAACCATTCTCAGAAACTTCTTTGGGATGACTGCATTCTACTCACAGAGTTGAACCTTCCTTTTGATAGAACACTTTTGAAACACTCTTTTTGTGGAATCTGCAAGTGGCTGTTTGGAGCGCTTTGAGGCCTATGCTGGAAAAGGAAATATCTTCACATAAAACCTAGACAGAAGTATTCCCAGAAAGTTTTTCTGATGTGCTCATTCAACTCACCGAGTTGAACCTTCCTTTAGATAGAGCAGTTTTGAAACACTCTTTTTGTAGTATCTGCGAGTGGATATTTGGAGTGCTTTGAGTGCTACACTGCAAAAGCAAATATCTTCACTTAGAATCTAGACAGAAGAATTCTCAGAGACTTCCCTGTGCTTTGTGCATTCAACTCACAGAGTTGAACCTTCCTTTCGATGGAACAGTTTGGAAACACTCTCGTGGTAGAATCTGCAAGTCGATATTTGGAACGTTTGGAGGCCTATCCTGGGAAAGGAAATATCTTCCCATCAAAACTAGATAGAAGCATTCTCAGAAACTTCTTTGTGATGTGCGCATTCAAGTCACAGAGTTGAAGCTTCCTTTTGATATAGCAGTTTTGAACCACTCTTTTAGTAGAATCTGCAAGTGGATGTTTGGAGAGCTAAGAGGCCAACACTGGAAAAGGAAATATCTTCACATAAAACCTAGACAGAAGCATTCTCAGAAACTCCTTTGTGATGAGTGCATTCAAATCACAGACTTGAACCTTCGTTTTGAAAGAGCAGTTTTGAAACACTCTTTTTGTAGAATCTGCAAGTGGATATTTGGAGCGCTTTGAGGCCTATGCTGGAAAATGAAATATCTTCACTTAAAAACTAGACGGAAGCATTCTCAGAAACTTCTTTGTGATGAGTGCATTCGACTCACAGAGTTGAAGCTTCCTTTTGATAGAGCAGTTTTGAAACACTCTTTCAGCAGCATCTGAAAGTGGATATTTGAAGCCCTTTGAGGCCAACGCTGGAAAACGAAATATCATCCCATAAACACTCGACAGAAGGATTCTCTGAAACTTCTTTGTGATGAGTGCATTCAACTCACAGACTCGAACGTTTCTTTTGATAGAACAGTTTTGAAACACTCCTTTTGTAGAATCTGCAAGTGTTTATTTGGAGCGCTTTGAGGCCTATGTTGGAAAAGGACATATCTTCACATCAAAAGTAGACAGACGCATTCTCAGAAACTTCTTTGTGATGAGTGCATTGAACTCCCAGAGTTGAACCTACCTATTGATAGAGAAGTTTCGCAACACCCTTTTTGTAGAATCTGCAAGTGAATATTTGGCGCGATTTGAGGCCTAGGCTGGAAATGGAAATATCTTCACATGAAAACTAGACAGATGAATTCTCAGAAACGTCTTTGTGATGAGTGCATTCAACTCACAGACTTGAAGCTTCCTTTTGAAAGAGCAGTTTCGAAACACTCTTTTTGTAGAATCTGCAAGTGGATATTTGGAGCGCTTTGAGGGCTATGCTGGAAAAGTTAATATCTTCACCTAAAAACTAGACAGAAGCATACTCAGAAACTTCTTTGTGATGTGTGCATTGAACTCACAGAGTTGAACCTTTCTTTTGATACAGAAGTTTCGAAACACTCTTTTCGTAGAATCTTCAAGTGGATGTATGGAGTGCTTTGAGGCCTACGCTGGAAAAGGAAATGTCTTCACGTAGAAACTAGACAAAAGCATTCTCAGAAAGTTCCCTGTGCTTTGTGCATTCAACTCACAGAGCTGAACATTCCCTTTGATAGAGCAGTTTTGAAACACTCTTTTTGTAGAATCTGCAAGTGGATATTTGGAGCGCTTTGAGGCCTATGCTGCCAAAGGAAATATCATTGCACCAAAAGTAGACGGAAGCGTTCTCAGAAACTTCTTTGTGATGAGTGCATTCAACTCGCAGAGTTGAACCTTCCTGTCGATAGACCAGTTTTGAAACACTGTTTTTGTAGAATCCGCAAGTGGGCATTTGGAGCTTTTTGAGGCTTATGCTGGAAAAGGAAATATCTTCATCTACAAACTAGACAGAAGCATTCTCAGAAACTTCTTTGTCATGTGGGGATTGAACTCACAGAGTTGAACACTCCTTTTCATAGAGCAGTTTTGCAACACTCTTTTTGTGGAAAGTGCAAGTGGCTATTTGGTGCGATGGCGGCATCTAGTGGATAAGGAAATACATTCAGATGAAAACAAGATACAACCATTCTCAGAAACTTCTTTGGGATGACTGCATTCTACTCACAGAGTTGAACCTTCCTTTTGATAGAACACTTTTGAAACACTCTTTTTGTGGAATCTGCAAGTGGCTGTTTGGAGCGCTTTGAGGCCTATGCTGGAAAAGGAAATATCTTCACATAAAACCTAGACAGAAGTATTCCCAGAAAGATTTTCTGATGTGCGCATTCAACTCACCGAGTTGAACCTTCCTTTAGATAGAGCAGTTTTGAAACACTCTTTTTGTAGTATCTGCGAGTGGATATTTGGAGTGCTTTGAGTGCTACACTGCAAAAGCAAATATCTTCACTTAGAATCTAGACAGAAGAATTCTCAGAGACTTCCCTGTGCTTTGTGCATTCAACTCACAGAGTTGAACCTTCCTTTCGATGGAACAGTTTGGAAACACTCTCGTGGTAGAATCTGCAAGTCGATATTTGGAACGTTTGGAGGCCTATCCTGGGAAAGGAAATATCTTCCCATCAAAACTAGATAGAAGCATTCTCGGAAACTTCTTTGTGATGTGCGCATTCAAGTCACAGAGTTGAAGCTTCCTTTTGATAGAGCAGTTTTGAACCACTCTTTTAGTAGAATCTGCAAGTGGATGTTTGGAGAGCTAAGAGGCCAACACTGGAAAAGGAAATATCTTCACGTAAAAACTAGACGGAAGCATTCTCAGAAACTTCAATGGGCTTTACGCGTTCAACTCACAGAGTGCAATGTTCCTTTTGATAGCGCAGTTTTAAAACACTGTTTTTGTAGAATTGGCTAGAGGATGTTTGGAGCGATGTGAGGCCTTTGCTGGGAAAGGAAATATCTTCACATAAAACCTAGACAGAAGCATTCTCAGAAACTCCTTTGTGATGAGTGCATTCAAATCACAGACTTGAACCTTCGCTTTGAAAGGGCAGTTTTGAAACAGTCTTTATGTAGAATCTGCAAGTGGATATTTGGAGCGCTTTGAGGCCTATGCTGGAAAATGAAATATCTTCACCTAAAAGCTAGACGGAAGCATTCTCAGAAACTTCTTTGTGATGAGTGCATTCGACTCACAGAGTTGAAGCTTCCTTTTGATAGAGCAGTTTTGAAACACTCTTTCAGCAGCATCTGAAAGTGGATATTTGGAGCCCTTTGAGGCCAACGCTGGAAAACGAAATATCATCCCATAAACACTCGACAGAAGCATTCTCTGAAACTTCTTTGTGATGAGTGCATTCAACTCACAGACTCGAACGTTTCTTTTGATAGAACAGTTTTGAAACACTCCTTTTGTAGAATCTGCAAGTGTTTATTTGGAGCGCTTTGAGGCCTATGTTGGAAAAGCACATATCTTCACACCAAAAGTAGACAGACGCATTCTCAGAAACTTCTTTGTGATGAGTGCATTGAACTCCCAGAGTTGAACCTGCCTATTGATAGAGAAGTTTTGCAACACCCTTTTTGTAGAATCTGCAAGTGAATATTTGGCGCGATTTGAGGCCTAGGCTGGAAATGGAAGTATCTTCACATGAAAACTAGACAGATGAATTCTCAGAAACGTCTTTGTGATGAGTGCATTCAAATCACAGACTTGAACCTTCGCTTTGAAAGAGCAGTTTTGAAACAGTCTTTATGTAGAATCTGCAAGTGGATATTTGGAGCGCTTTGAGGCCTATGCTGGAAAATGAAATATCTTCACCTAAAAGCTAGACGGAAGCATTCTCAGAAACTTCTTTGTGATGAGTGCATTCGACTCACAGAGTTGAAGCTTCCTTTTGATAGAGCAGTTTTGAAACACTCTTTCAGCAGCATCTGAAAGTGGATATTTTGAGCCCATTGAGGCCAACGCTGGAAAACGAAATATCATCCCATAAACACTCGACAGAAGCATTCTCTGAAACTTCTTTGTGATGAGTGCATTCAACTCACAGACTCGAACGTTTCTTTTGATAGAAGAGTTTTGAAACACTCCTTTTGTAGAATCTGCAAGTGTTTATTTGGAGCGCTTTGAGGCCTATGTTGGAAAACTACATATCTTCACATCAAAAGTAGACAGACGCATTCTCAGAAACTTCTTTGTGATGAGTGCATTGAACTCCCAGAGTTGAACCTACCTATTGATAGAGAAATTTTGCAACACCCTTTTTGTAGAATCTGCAAGTGACTATTTGGCGCGATTTGAGGCCTAGGCTGGAAATGGAAATATCTTCACATGAAAACTAGACAGATGAATTCTCAGAAACGTCTTTGTGAAGAGTGCATTCAATTCACAGACTTGAAGCTTCCTTTGGAAAGAGCAGTTTCGAAACACTCTTTTTGTAGAATCTGCAAGTGGATATTTGGAGCGCTTTGAGGGCTATGCTGGAAAAGTTAATATCTTCACCTAAAAACTAGAAAGAAGCATACTCAGAAACTTCTTTGTGATGTGTGCATTGAACTCACAGAGTTGAACCTTTCTTTTGATACGGAAGTTTCGAAACACTCTTTTCATAGAATCTTCAAGTGGATGTATGGAGTGCTTTGAGGCCTACGCTGGAAAAGGAAATGTCTTCACTTAGAAACTAGACAAAAGCATTCTCAGAAAGTTCCCTGTGCTTTGTGCATTCAACTCACAGAGTTGAACATTCCCTTTGATAGAGCAGTTTTGAAACACTCTTTTTGTAGAATCTGCAAGTGGATATTTGGAGCGCTTTGAGGCCTATGCTGCCAAAGGAAATATCATTGCACCAAAAGTAGACGGAAGCGTTCTCAGAAACTTCTTTGTGATGAGTGCATTCAACTCGCAGAGTTGAACCTTCCTGTCGATAGAGCAGTTTTGAAACACTGTTTTTGTAGAATCCGCAAGTGGGCATTTGGAGCTTTTTGAGGCTTATGCTGGAAAAGGAAATATCTTCATCTACAAACTAGACAGAAGCATTCTCAGAAACTTCTTTGTCATGTGGGGATTGAACTCACAGAGTTGAAGACTCCTTTTCATAGAGCAGTTTTGCAACACTCTTTCGGTGGAAAGTGCAAGTGGATAGTTGGTGCGATGGCGGCATCTAGTGGATAAGGAAATACATTCAGATGAAAACAAGATACAACCATTCTCAGAAACTTCTTTGGGATGACTGCATTCTACTCACAGAGTTGAACCTTCCTTTTGATAGAACACTTTTGAAACACTCTTTTTGTGGAATCTGCAAGTGGCTGTTTGGAGCGCTTTGAGGCCTATGCTGGAAAAGGAAATATCTTCACATAAAACCTAGACAGAAGTATTCCCAGAAAGTTCTTCTGATGTGCACATTCAACTCACCGAGTTGAACCTTCCTTTAGATAGAGCAGTTTTGAAACACTCTTTTTGTGGTATCTGCGAGTGGATATTTGGAGTGCTTTGAGTGCTACACTGCAAAAGCAAATATCTTCACTTAGAATCTAGACAGAAGAATTCTCAGAGACTTCCCCGTCCTTTCTGCATTCAACTCACAGAGTTCAACCTTCCTTTCGATGGAACAGTTTGGAAACACTCTCGTGGTAGAATCTGCAAGTCGATATTTGGAACGTTTGGAGGCCTATCCTGGGAAAGGAAATATCTTCCCATCAAAACTAGATAGAAGCATTCTCAGAAACTTCTTTGTGATGTGCGCATTCAAGTCACAGAGTTGAAGCTTCCTTTTGATGGAGCAGTTTTGAACCACTCTTTTAGTAGAATCTGCAAGTGGATGTTTGGAGAGCTAAGAGGCCAACACTGGAAAAGGAAATATCTTCACGTAAAAACTAGACGGAAGCATTCTCAGAAACTTCAATGGGCTTTACGCATTCAACTCACAGAGTGCAATGTTCCTCTTGATAGCGCAGTTTTAAAACACTGTTTTTGTAGAATTGGCTAGAGGATGTTTGGAGCGATGTGAGGCCTTTGCTGGGAAAGGAAATATCTTCACATAAAACCTAGACAGAAGCATTCTCAGAAACTCCTTTGTGATGAGTGCATTCAAATCACAGACTTGAACCTTCGTTTTGAAAGAGCAGTTTTGAAACACTCTTTTTGTAGAATCTGCAAGTGGATATTTGGAGCGGTTTGAGGCCTATGCTGGAAAATGAAATATCTTCACCTAAAAACTAGACGGAAGCATTCTCAGAAACTTCTTTGTGATGAGTGCATTCGACTCACAGAGTTGAAGCTTCCTTTTGATAGAGCAGTTTTGAAACACTCTTTCAGCAGCATCTGAAAGTGGATATTTGGAGCCCTTTGAGGCCAACGCTGGAAAACGAAATATCATCCCATAAACACTCGACAGAAGCATTCTCTGAAACTTCTTTGTGATGAGTGCATTCAACTCGCAGACTCGAACGTTTCTTTTGATAGAACAGTTTTGAAACACTCCTTTTGTAGAATCTGCAAGTGTTTATTTGGAGGGCTTTGAGGCCTATGTTGGAAAAGGACATATCTTCACATCAAAAGTAGACAGACGCATTCTCAGAAACTTCTTTGTGATGAGTGCATTGAACTCCCAGAGTTGAACCAACCTATTGATAGAGAAGTTTTGCAACACCCTTTTTGTAGAATCTGCAAGTGAATATTTGGCGCGATTTGAGGCCTAGGCTGGAAATGGAAATAACTTCACATGAAAACTAGACAGATGAATTCTCAGAAACGTCTTTGTGAGGAGTGCATTCAACTCACAGACTGCAAGCTTCCTTTTGAAAGAGGAGTTTCGAAACACTCTTTTTGTAGAATCTGCAAGTGGATATTTGGAGCGCTTTGAGGGCTATGCTGGAAAAGTTAATATCTTCACCTAAAAACTAGACAGAAACATACTCAGAAACTTCTTTGTGATGTGTGCATTGAACTCACAGAGTTGAACCTTTCTTTTGATACAGAAGTTTCGAAACACTCTTTTCGTAGAATCTTCAAGTGGATGTATGGAGTGCTTTGAGGCCTACGCTGGAAAAGGAAATGTCTTCACGTAGAAACTAGACAAAAGCATTCTCAGAAAGTTCCCTGTGCTTTGTGCATTCAAATCACAGAGCTGAACATTCCCTTTGATAGAGCAGTTTTGAAACACTCTTTTTGTAGAATCTGCAAGTGGATATTTGGAGCGCTTTGAGGTCTATGCTGCCAAAGGAAATATCATTGCACCAAAAGTAGACGGAAGCGTTCTCAGAAACTTCTTTGTGATGAGTGCATTCAACTCGCAGAGTTGAACCTTCCTGTCGATAGACCAGTTTTGAAACACTGTTTTTGTAGAATCCGCAAGTGGGCATTTGGAGCTTTTTGAGGCTTATGCTGGAAAAGGAAATATCTTCATCTACAAACTAGACAGAAGCATTCTCAGAAACTTCTTTGTCATGTGGGGATTGAACTCACAGAGTTGAACACTCCTTTTCATAGAGCAGTTTTGCAACACTCTTTTTGTGGAAAGTGCAAGTGGCTATTTGGTGCGATGGCGGCATCTAGTGGATAAGGAAATACATTCAGATGAAAACAAGATACAACCATTCTCAGAAACTTCTTTGGGATGACTGCCTTCTACTCACAGAGTTGAACCTTCCTTTTGATAGAACACTTTTGAAACACTCTTTTTGTGGAATCTGCAAGTGGCTGTTTGGAGCGCTTTGAGGCCTATGCTGGAAAAGGAAATATCTTCACATAAAACCTAGACAGAAGTATTCCCAGAAAGATTTTCCGATGTGCGCATTCAACTCACCGAGTTGAACCTTCCTTTAGATAGAGCAGTTTTGACACACTCTTTTTGTAGTATCTGCGAGTGGATATTTGGAGTGCTTTGAGTGCTACACTGCAAAAGCAAATATCTTCACTTAGAATCTAGACAGAAGAATTCTCAGAGACTTCCCTGTGCTTTCGGCATTCAACTCACAGAGTTGAACCTTCCTTTCAATGGAACAGTTTGGAAACACTCTCGTGGTAGAATCTGCAAGTCGATATTTGGAACGTTTGGAGGCCTATCCTGGGAAAGGAAATATCTTCCCATCAAAACTAGATAGAAGCATTCTCAGAAACTTCTTTGTGATGTGCGCATTCAAGTCACAGAGTTGAAGCTTCCTTTTGATATAGCAGTTTTGAACCACTCTTTTAGTAGAATCTGCAAGTGGATGTTTGGAGAGCTAAGAGGCCAACACTGGAAAAGGAAATATCTTCACGTAAAAACTAGACGGAAGCATTCTCAGAAACTTCAATGGGCTTTACGCGTTCAACTCACAGAGTGCAATGTTCCTTTTGATAGCGTAGTTTTAAAACACTGTTTTTGTAGAATTGGCTAGAGGATGTTTGGAGCGATGTGAGGCCTTTGCTGGGAAAGGAAATATCTTCACATAAAACCTAGACAGAAGCATTCTCAGAAACTCCTTTGTGATGAGTGCATTCAAATCACAGACTTGAACCTTCGCTTTGAAAGGGCAGTTTTGAAACAGTCTTTATGTAGAATCTGCAAGTGGATATTTGGAGCGCTTTGAGGCCTATGCTGGAAAATGAAATATCTTCACCTAAAAGCTAGACGGAAGCATTCTCAGAAACTTCTTTGTGATGAGTGCATTCGACTCACAGAGTTGAAGCTTCCTTTTGATAGAGCAGTTTTGAAACACTCTTTCAGCAGCATCTGAAAGTGGATATTTGGAGCCCTTTGAGGCCAACGCTGGAAAACGAAATATCATCCCATAAACACTCGACAGAAGCATTCTCTGAAACTTCTTTGTGATGAGTGCATTCAACTCACAGACTCGAACGTTTCTTTTGATAGAACAGTTTTGAAACACTCCTTTTGTAGAATCTGCAAGTGTTTATTTGGAGCACTTTGAGGCCTATGTTGGAAAAGCACATATCTTCACACCAAAAGTAGACAGACGCATTCTCAGAAACTTCTTTGTGATGAGTGCATTGAACTCCCAGAGTTGAACCTGCCTATTGATAGAGAAGTTTTGCAACACCCTTTTTGGAGAATCTGCAAGTGAATATTTGGCGCGATTTGAGGCCTAGTCTGGAAATGGAAGTATCTTCACATGAAAACTAGACAGATGAATTCTCAGAAACGTCTTTGTGATGAGTGCATTCAAATCACAGACTTGAACCTTCGCTTTGAAAGAGCAGTTTTGAAACAGTCTTTATGTAGAATCTGCAAGTGGATATTTGGAGCGCTTTGAGGCCTATGCTGGAAAATGAAATATCTTCACCTAAAAGCTAGACGGAAGCATTCTCAGAAACTTCTTTGTGATGAGTGCATTCGACTCACAGAGTTGAAGCTTCCTTTTGATAGAGCAGTTTTGAAACACTCTTTCAGCAGCATCTGAAAGTGGATATTTTGAGCCCATTGAGGCCAACGCTGGAAAACGAAATATCATCCCATAAACACTCGACAGAAGCATTCTCTGAAACTTCTTTGTGATGAGTGCATTCAACTCACAGACTCGAACGTTTCCTTTGATAGAAGAGTTTTGAAACACTCCTTTTGTAGAATCTGCAAGTGTTTATTTGGAGCGCTTTGAGGCCTATGTTGGAAAAGGACATATCTTCACATCAAAAGTAGACAGACGCATTCTCAGAAACTTCTTTGTGATGAGTGCATTGAACTCCCAGAGTTGAACCTACCTATTGATAGAGAAATTTTGCAACACCCTTTTTGTAGAATCTGCAAGTGACTATTTGGCGCGATTTGAGGCCTAGGCTGGAAATGGAAATATCTTCACATGAAAACTAGACAGATGAATTCTCAGAAACGTCTTTGTGAAGAGTGCATTCAATTCACAGACTTGAAGCTTCCTTTGGAAAGAGCAGCTTCGAAACACTCTTTTTGTAGAATCTGCAAGTGGATATTTGGAGCGCTTTGAGGGCTATGCTGGAAAAGTTAATATCTTCACCTAAAAACTAGACAGAAACATACTCAGAAACTTCTTTGTGATGTGTGCATTGAACTCACAGAGTTGAACCTTTCTTTTGATACGGAAGTTTCGAAACACTCTTTTCATAGAATCTTCAAGTGGATGTATGGAGTGCTTTGAGGCCTACGCTGGAAAAGGAAATGTCTTCACGTAGAAACTAGACAAAAGCATTCTCAGAAAGTTCCCTGTGCTTTGTGCATTCAACTCACAGAGTTGAACATTCCCTTTGATAGAGCGGTTTTGAAACACTCTTTTTGTAGAATCTGCAAGTGGATATTTGGAGCGCTTTGAGGCCTATGCTGCCAAAGGAAATATCATTGCACCAAAAGTAGACGGAAGCGTTCTCAGAAACTTCTTTGTGATGAGTGCATTCAACTCGCAGAGTTGAACGTTCCTGTCGATAGAGCAGTTTTGAAACACTGTTTTTGTAGAATCCGCAAGTGGGCATTTGGAGCTTTTTGAGGCTTATGCTGGAAAAGGAAATATCTTCATCTACAAACTAGACAGAAGCATTCTCAGAAACTTCTTTGTCATGTGGGGATTGAACTCACAGAGTTGAAGACTCCTTTTCATAGAGCAGTTTTGCAACACTCTTTCGGTGGAAAGTGCAAGTGGATAGTTGGTGCGATGGCGGCATCTAGTGGATAAGGAAATACATTCAGATGAAAACAAGATACAACCATTCTCAGAAACTTCTTTGGGATGACTGCATTCTACTCACAGAGTTGAACCTTCCTTTTGATAGAACAGTTTTGAAACACTCTTTTTGTGGAATCTGCAAGTGGCTGTTTGGAGCGCTTTGAGGCCTATGCTGGAAAAGGAAATATCTTCACATAAAACCTAGACAGAAGTATTCCCAGAAAGTTTTTCTAATGTGCGCATTCAACTCACCGAGTTGAACCTTCCTTTAGATAGAGCAGTTTTGAAACACTCTTTTTGTGGTATCTGCGAGTGGATATTTGGAGTGCTTTGAGTGCTACACTGCAAAAGCAAATATCTTCACTTAGAATCTAGACAGAAGAATTCTCAGAGACTTCCCCGTCCTTTCTGCATTCAACTCACAGAGTTGAACCTTCCTTCCGATGGAACAGTTTGGAAACACTCTCGTGGTAGAATCTGCAAGTCGATATTTGGAACGTTTGGAGGCCTATCCTGGGAAAGGAAATATCTTCCCATCAAAACTAGATAGAAGCATTCTCAGAAACTTCTTTGTGATGTGCGCATTCAAGTCACAGAGTTGAAGCTTCCTTTTGATATAGCAGTTTTGAACCACTCTTTTAGTAGAATCTGCAAGTGGATGTTTGGAGAGCTAAGAGGCCAACACTGGAAAAGAAATATCTTCACGTAAAAACTAGACGGAAGCATTCTCAGAAACTTCAATGGGCCTTACGCGTTCAACTCACAGAGTGCAATGTTCCTTTCGATAGCGCAGTTTTAAAACACTGTTTTTGTAGAATTGGCTAGAGGATGTTTGGAGCGATGTGAGGCCTTTGCTGGGAAAGGAAATATCTTCACATAAAACCTAGACAGAAGCATTCTCAGAAACTCCTTTGTGATGAGTGCATTCAACTCACAGACTTGAACCTTCGTTTTGAAAGAGCAGTTTTGAAACACTCTTTTTGTAGAATCTGCAAGTGGATATTTGGAGCGCTTTGGGGCCTATGCTGGAAAATGAAATATCTTCAAGTAAAAACTAGACGGAAGCATTCTCAGAAACTTCTTTGTGATGAGTGCATTCGACTCACAGAGTTGAAGCTTCCTTTTGATAGAGCAGTTTTGGAACACTCTTTCAGCAGCATCTGAAAGTGGATATTTGGAGCCCTTTGAGGCCAACGCTGGAAAACGAAATATCGTCCCATAAACACTCGACAGAAGCATTCTCTGAAACTTCTTTGTGATGAGTGCATTCAACTCACAGACTCGAACGTTTCTTTTGATAGAACAGTTTTGAAACACTCCTTTTGTAGAATCTGCAAGTGTTTATTTTGAGCGCTTTGAGGCCTATGTTGGAAAAGCACATATCTTCACACCAAAAGTAGACAGACGCATTCTCAGAAACTTCTTTGTGATGAGTGCATTGAACTCCCAGAGTTGAACCTACCTATTGATAGAGAAATTTTGCAACACCCTTTTTGTAGAATCTGCAAGTGAATATTTGGCGCGATTTGAGGCCTAGGCTGGAAATGGAAGTATCTTCACATGAAAACTAGACAGATGAATTCTCAGAAACGTCTTTGTGATGAGTGCATTCAAATCACAGACTTGAACCTTCGCTTTGAAAGAGCAGTTTCGAAACAGTCTTTATGTAGAATCTGCAAGTGGATATTTGGAGCGCTTTGAGGCCTATGCTGGAAAATGAAATATCTTCACCTAAAAACTAGAAAGAAGCATACTCAGAAACTTCTTTGTGATGTGTGCATTGAACTCACAGAGTTGAACCTTTCTTTTGATACGGAAGTTTCGAAACACTCTTTTCATAGAATCTTCAAGTGGATGTATGGAGTGCTTTGAGGCCTACGCTGGAAAAGGAAATGTCTTCACGTAGAAACTAGACAAAAGCATTCTCAGAAATTTCCCTGTGCTTTGTGCATTCAACTCAGAGAGTTGAACATTCCCTTTGATAGAGCGGTTTTGAAACACTCTTTTTGTAGAATCTGCAAGTGGATATTTGGAGCGCTTTGAGGCCTATGCTGCCAAAGGAAATATCATTGCACCAAAAGTAGACGGAAGCGTTCTCAGAAACTTCTTTGTGATGAGTGCATTCAACTCGCAGAGTTGAACGTTCCTGTCGATAGAGCAGTTTTGAAACACTGTTTTTGTAGAATCCGCAAGTGGGCATTTGGAGCTTTTTGAGGCTTATGCTGGAAAAGGAAATATCTTCATCTAGAAATTAGACAGAAGCATTCTCAGAAACTTCTTTGCCATGTGGGGATTGAACTCACAGAGTTGAAGACTCCTTTTCATAGAGCAGTTTTGCAACACTGTTTCGGTGGAAAGTGCAAGTGGATAGTTGGTGCGATGGCGGCATCTAGTGGATAAGGAAATACATTCAGATGAAAACAAGATACAACCATTCTCAGAAACTTCTTTGGGATGACTGCATTCTACTCACAGAGTTGAACCTTCCTTTTGATAGAACAGTTTTGAAACACTCTTTTTGTGGAATCTGCAAGTGGCTGTTTGGAGCGCTTTGAGGCCTATGCTGGAAAAGGAAATGTCTTCACATAAAACCTAGACAGAAGAATTCCCAGAAAGTTTTTCTGATGTGCGCATTCAACTCACCGAGTTGAACCTTCCTTTAGATAGAGCAGTTTTGAAACCCTCTTTTTGTAGTATCTGCGAGTGGATATTTGGAGTGCTTTGAGTGCTACACTGCAAAAGCAAATATCTTCACTTAGAATCTAGACAGAAGAATTCTCAGAGACTTCCCTGTGCTTTCTGCATTCAGCTCACAGAGTTGAACCTTCCTTTCGATGGAACAGTTTGGAAACACTCTCGTGGTAGAATCTGCAAGTCGATATTTGGAACGTTTGGAGGCCTATCCTGGGAAAGGAAATATCTTCCCATCAAAACTAGATAGAAGCATTCTCAGAAACTTCTTTGTGATGTGTGCATTCAAGTCACAGTGTTGAAGCTTCCTTTTGATATAGCAGTTTTGAACCACTCTTTTAGTAGAATCTGCAAGTGGATGTTTGGAGAGCTAAGAGGCCAACACTGGAAAAGGAAATATCTTCACGTAAAAACTAGACGGAAGCATTCTCAGAAACTTCAATGGGCTTTACGCGTTCAACTCACAGAGTGCAATGTTCCTCTTGATAGCGCAGTTTTAAAACACTGTTTTTGTAGAATTGGCTAGAGGATGTTTGGAGCGATGTGAGGCCTTTGCTGGGAAAGGAAATATCTTCACATAAAACCTAGACAGAAGCATTCTCAGAAACTCCTTTGTGATGAGTGCATTCAAATCACAGACTTGAACCTTCGTTTTGAAAGATCAGTTTTGAAATCCTCTTTTTGTAGAATCTGCAAGTGGATATTTGCAGCGCTTTGAGGCCTATGCTGGAAAATGAAATATCTTCACCTAAAAACTAGACGGAAGCATTCTCAGAAACTTCTTTGTGATGAGTGCATTCAACTCACAGAGTTGAAGTTTCCTTTTGATAGAGCAGTTTTGAAACACTCTTTTAGCAGCATCTGAAAGTGGATATTTGGAGCTCTTTGAGGCCAATGCTGGAAAACCAAATATCATCCCATAAAAAATCGACAGAAGTATTTTCTGAAACTTCTTTGTGATGAGCGCATTCAACTCACAGACTCGAACGTTTCTTTTGATAGAACAGTTTTGAAACACTCTTTTTGTAGAATCTGCAAGTGTTTATTTGGAGGGCTTTGAGGCCTATGTTGGAAAAGCTCATATCTTCACATCAAAAGTAGACAGACGCATTCTCAGAAACTTCTTTGTGATGAGTGCATTGAGCTCACAGAGTTGAACCTACCTATTGATAGAGAAGTTTTGCAACACCCTTTTTGTAGAATCTGCACGTGAATATTTGGCACCATTTGAGGCCTATGCTGGAAATGGAAATATCTTCACATGAAAACTAGACAGATGAATTCTCAGAAACGTCTTTGTGATGAGTGCATTCAACTCACAGACTTGAAGCTTCGCATTGAAAGAGCAGTTACGAAACACTCTTTTTGTAGAATCTGCAAGTGGATATTTGGAGCGCTTTGAGGGCTACGCTGGAAAAGTTAATATCTTCACCTAAAAACTAGACAGAAGCATGCTCAGAAACTTCTTTGTGATGTGTGCATTGAACTCACAGAGTTGAACCTTTCTTTTGATACAGAAGTTTTGAAACAGTCTTTTCGTAGAATCTTCAAGAGGATGTATGGAGTGCTTTGAGACCTATGCTGGAAAAGGAAATATCTTCACGTAGAAACTAGACAAAAGCATTCTCAGAATGTTCCCTGTGCTTTGTGCATTGAACTCACAGAATTGAACATTCCGTTTGATAGAGCAGTTTTAAAACACTCTTTTTGTAGAATCTGCAAGTGGATATTTGGAGCGCTTAGAGGCCTATGCTGCAAAAGGAAATATCATTGCATAAAAATTAGATGGAAGCGTTCTCAGAAAGTACTTTGTGATGAGTGTATTCAACTCACAAGGTTGAACCTTCCTTTCGATAGACTAGTTTTGACACACTGTTTTTGTAGAATCCGCAAGTGGCTATTTGGAGATCTTTGAGGCTTATGCTGGAAAAGGAAATATCTTCATCTACAAACTAGACAGACGCATTCTCAGAAACTTCTTTGTCATGTGGGGACTGAACTCAGAGAGGTGAATATTCCTTTTTATAGAGCAGTTTGGCAACACTCTTTTTGTGTAACGTGCAAGAGTTTATTTGGTGCGATGGCGGCATCTAGTGGATAAGGAAATACATTCAGACGAAAACAAGATACAACCTTTCTCAGGAACTTCTTTGTGATGACTGCGTTCTACTGACAGAGCTGAACAGATTTGTGAATTGATATTCACAAATCTGAATGATATTTCCTCTTCCACCATAACCCTCAAACGCTCCAAATGAACAATTGCGCATTCCACAAAAATAGTGCTTCAAAACTGCTCTATCAATAGGAAGGTTCAATTCTGTGAGCTGAATGCACGCATCATAAAGAAGTTTCTGTGAATGCTTCTACCCTGTTTTTATGTGATGATATGTCCTCTTCCACCATAAGCCTCAAAGCGCTCCGAATGAACACTTGCGCATTCCACAAAAAGAGTGCTTCAAAACTGCTCTATCAATAGGAAGGTTCAATTCTGTGAGCTGAATGCACACATTATAAAGAAGTTTCTGAGAATGCTTCTGTCTAGTGTTTAGGTGAAGATATTTCCTTTTCCACCACAGGCCTCAAAGCGCTCCGTATGAACACTTGCAGATTACAGATTACACACAATAGTGTTTCAAAACTGCTCTAACAAGAGAAAGGTTCAACTCTGTAAGTTGAGTGCACACATCACAAAGCAGTTTCAGAGAGTGTTTCTGTCTAGTTTGTATGTGAACAAACTCCCGTTTCCAACGAAGGCCTCCAAGAGCTCCCAATATCCACTTGCAGATTCTGCACAAACACAGTTTCATAACTGCCCCATCCAAAGGAATATTGAACCCTGTGAGTTGAATCCACACATATTAAATCATTTTCTCAGAATGCTTCTGCATAGTTTTCATGTGAAGATATTTCTTATTCCACTATAGGGCTGGAAGCGCTCTAAATGAACACTTGAGGATTCTGCAAAAAGACACTTTGACAACTGCCCTTTCAAAAGAAAGGTGCAACTGTGTGAGTTGAATGCAAACATCACAAAGCAGTTTCAGAGACTGCTTCTGTCTAGCTGTAATGTGAACAAATTCCCGTTTCCAACGAAGACCTCAAAGCTCCAAATATCCTCTTGCAGATTCTGCAAAAGCAGAGTTTCAAAACTGCTCTATCGAAAGGAAGATTCATCTCTGTGGGTTGAGTGCAGACATCATAAAGTAGTTTCTGAGAATGCTTCTGTCTAGTTTTTATGTGACGCTATTTCCTTTTCCACCACTGGCCTCAAAGCGCTCCGAATGAACACTTGCAGATTCTACAAAAAGAGTGTTTCTAAACTGAACTCACAACAAAAAGGTTCAGATCTGTGAATTGAATGTACACATCACAAGCCAGATTCAGGGAATGCTTCTGCTTAGGTTTTAGGTGAAGATATATTCTTTTCCACCATAGGCCTCAAAGCTCTCTGAATGAACACTTGCAGATTCTACGAAAAGAGTGTTTCAAAACTGCTCTATCAAAACAAAGGATCAACTCTCTTAGTTGAATGCAACTTCACAAAGCCGTTTCAGAGAATGCTTCTTTCTACTTTTTGTGTGAAGTTATTCCCGTTTCCAAAGAAGGCCTCAATGAGCTCCAAATATCCACTGGCAGATTCTGCAAAAACACTGTTTCAAAACTGCTCTATCAAAAGGAAGGTTCAACTCTGTGAGTTGAATGCAAGCATCAGAGAGTAGTTTCTGAGAATGCTTCTGTCTGGTTTTAATATGAAGATATTTCCTTTTATACGTTAGGTCTCAGGGCGCTCCGAAAGAATACTTGCGGAATCTGTTAGAAGAGGGTTTCAAAAGTGTTCCATCAAAAGAAATGTTCTACTCTGTGAGTGGAAAGCAAACATCACAAAGCAGTTTCAGAGAATGCTTCTGTGTAGTTTTTAGGCGAAGAAATTCCCATTTCCAAAGAAGGTCTCGAAGAGCTCCCAATATTCCCTTGCAGATTCTGCAAAAACACTGTTTCAGAACTGCTCTAGGAACAGAAAGGTTCAACTCGGTGAGTTGAAAGCACAAATCCTTAAGAAGTTCCTTAGAATTCTCCTGCCCAGTTTTTAGGTGATTATATTTCCTCTTCCACCATAAGACTCAAAGCACCCCGAATGAACACTTGCACATTCCACAAAAAGAGTGTTTCAAAACTGCTCAAGCAACAGAAAGGTTCAACTCTGTGAGCTGAATGCACACATGAAAAAGCAGTTTCAAATAATGCTTCCGTCGAGTTTCTAGGTGAAGGAATGACCGTTTCCAAAGAATGCCTCGAAGAGTTCCAAATATCCACTTACAGATTCTGAAGAAAACAATGTTTCGATGTTGCTCATTCAAATCAAGGTTCAACTCTCTGAGATGAATGCACACATCATAAAGAAGTTTCTGTGAATGCTTCTACCCTGTTTTTATGTGATGATATCTCCTCTTCCACCATAAGCCTCAAAGCGCTCCGAATGAACACTTGCGCATTCCACAAAAAGAGTGCTTCAAAACTGCTCTATCAATAGGAAGGTTCAATTCTGTGAGCTGAATGCACACATCATAAAGAAGTTTCTGAGAATGCTTCTGTCTAGTGTTTAGGTGAAGATATTTCCTTTTCCGCCGCAGGCCTCAAAGCGCTCCGTATGAACACTTGCAGATTACACACAATAGTGTTTCAAAACTGCTCTAACAAGAGAAAGGTTCAACTCTGTAAGTTGAGTGCACACATCACAAAGCAGTTTCAGAGAGTGTTTCTGTCTAGTTTGTATGTGAAGACATTCCCGTTTCCAACGAAGGCCTCCAAGAGCTCCCAATATCCACTTGCAGATTCTGCACAAACACAGTTTCATAACTGCCCCATCCAAAGGAATATTGAACCCTGTGAGTTGAATCCACACATATTAAATCATTTTCTCAGAATGCTTCTGCATAGTTTTCATGTGAAGATATTTCTTATTCCACTATAGGGCTGGAAGCGCTCTAAATGAACACTTGAGGATTCTGCAAAAAGACACTTTGACAACTGCTCTTTCAAAAGAAAGGTGCAACTGTGTGAGGTGAAAGCAAACATCACAAAGCAGTTTCAGAGACTGCTTCTGTCTAGCTGTAATGTGAACAAATTCCCGTTTCCAACGAAGACCTCAAAGTTGCAAATATCCACTTGCAGATTCTGCAAAAGCAGTGTTTCAAAACTGCTCTGTCGAAGGGAAGGTTCATCTCTGTGGGTTGAGTGCACACATCATAAAATAGTTTCTGAGAATGCTTCTGTCTAGTTTTTAAGTGACGCTATTTCCTTTTCCACCACTGGCCTCAAAGCGCTCCGAATGAACACTTGCAGATTCTACAAAAAGAGTGTTTCTAAACTGAACTCACAACAAAAAGGTTCAGATCTGTGAATTGAATGCACACATCACAAAGCAGATTCAGAGAATGCTTCTGTTTAGGTTTTAGGTGAAGATATATTCTTTTCCACCATAGGCCTCAAAGCGCTCTGAATGAACACTTGCAGATTCTACGAAAAGAGTGTTTCAAACCGGCTCTATCAAAACAAAGGATCAACTCTGTGAGTTGAATGCAACTTCACAAAGCCGTTTCAGAGAATGCTTCTTTCTAGTTTTGTGTGAAGATATTCCCGTTTCCAAAGAAGGCCTCAATGAGCTCCAAATATCCACTGGCAGATTCTGCAAAAACACTGTTTCAAAATTGCTCTATCAAAAAGGTTCAACTCTGTGAATTGAATGCAAGCATCAGAGAGTAGTTTCTGAGAATGCTTCTGTCTGGTTTTAATATGAAGATATTTCCTTTTACACATTAGGTCTCAGTGCGCTCCGAAAGAATACTTGCGGATTCTGTCAGAAGAGGGTTTCCAAAGTGCTCCATCAAAAGAAATGTTCTACTCTGTGAGTGGAAAGCAAACATCACAAAGCAGTTTCAGAGAATGCTTCTGTCTAGTCTTTAGGCGAAGAAATTCCCATTTCCAACGAAGGTCTCGAAGAGCTCCCAATATTCCCTTGCAGATTCTGCAAAAACACTGTTTGAAAACTGCTCTATGAACAGAAAGGTTCAACTCGGTGAGTTGAAAGCACAAATCCTAAAGAAGTTTTTTAGAATGCTTCTGCCCAGTTTTTAGGTGATGATATTTCCTCTTCCACCATAAGACTCAAAGCACCCCGAATGAACACTTGCACATTCCACAAAAAGAGTGTTTCAAAACTGCTCAAGCAACAGAAAGGTTCAACTCTGTGAGTTGAATGCACACATGAAAAAGCAGTTTCAAATAATGCTTCCGTCCAGTTTCTAGGTGAATAAATTACCGTTTCCAAAGAATGCCTCGAAGAGTTCCAAATATCCACTAACATATTCTGAAGAAAAGAATGTTTCGATGTTGCTCATTCAAATCAAGGTTCAACTCTCTGAGATGAATGCACACATCATAAAGAAGTTTCTGTGAATGCTTCTACCCTGTTTTTATGTGATGATATTTCCTCTTCCAACATAAGCCTCAAAGCGCTCCGAATGAACACTTGCGCATTCCACAAAAACAGTGCTTCAAAGTGCTCTATCAATAGGAAGGTTCAATTCTGTGAGCTGAATGCACACATCATAAAGAAGTTTCTGAGAATGCTTCTGTCTAGTGTTTAGGTGAAGATATTTCCTTTTCCACCGCAGGCCTCAAAGCGCTCCGTATGAACACTTGCAGATTACACACAATAGTGTTTCAAAACTGCTCTAACAAGAGAAAGGTTCAACTCTGTAAGTTGAGTGCACACATCACAAAGCAGTTTCAGAGAGTGTTTCTGTCTAGTTTGTATGTGAAGAAATTCCCGTTTCCAACGAAGGCCTCCAAGAGCTCCCAATATCCACTTGCAGATTCTTCACAAACACAGTTTCATAACTGCCCCATCCAAAGGAATATTGAACCCTGTGAGTTGAATCCACACATATTAAATCATTTTCTCAGAATGCTTCTGCATAATTTTCATGTGAAGATATTTCTTATTCCACTATAGGGCTGGAAGCGCTCTAAATGAACACTTGAGGATTCTGCAAAAAGACACTTTGACAACTGCTCTTTCAAAAGAAAGGTGCAACTGTGTGAGTTGAATGCAAACATCACAAAGCAGTTTCAGAGACTGCTTCTGTCTAGCTGTAATGTGAACAATTTCCCGTTTCCAACGACGGCCTCAAATCTCCACATATCCACTTGCAGATTCTGCAAAAGCAGTGTTTCAAAACTGCTCTGTCGAAAGGAAAGTTCATCTCTATGGGTTGAGTGCACACATCATAAAGTAGTTTCTGAGAATGCTTCTGTCTAGTTTTTATGTGACGCTATTTCCTTTTCCAACACTGGCCTCAAAGCGCTCCGAATGAACACTTGCAGATTCTACAAAAAGAGTGTTTCTAAACTGAACTCACAACAAAAAGGTTCAGATCTGTGAATTGAATGCACACATCACAAAGCAGATTCAGAGAATGCTTCTGTTTAGGTTTTAGGTGAAGATATATTCTTTTCCACCACAGGCCTCAAAGCTCTCTGAATGAACACTTGCAGATTCTACGAAAAGAGTGTTTCAAAACTGCTCTATCAAAATAAAGGATCAACTCTGTGAGTTGAATGCAACTTCACAAAGCGGTTTCAGAGAATGCTTCTTTCTAGCTTTGTGTGAAGATATTCCCGTTTCCAAAGAAGGCCTCAATGAGCTCCAAATATCCACTGGCAGATTCTGCAAAAACACTGTTTCAAAACTGCTCTATCAAAAAGGTTCAACTCTGTGAATTGAATGCAAGCATCAGAGAGTAGTTTCTGAGAATGCTTCTGTCTGGTTTTAATATGAAGATATTTCCTTTTACACATTAGGTCTCAGTGCGCTCCGAAAGAATACTTGCGGATTCTGTCAGAAGAGGGTTTCCAAAGTGCTCCATCAAAAGAAATGTTCTACTCTGTGAGTGGGAAGCAAACATCACAAAGCAGTTTCAGAGAATGCTTCTGTCTAGTTTTTAGGCGAAGAAATTCCCATTTCCAACGGAGGTCTCGAAAGGCTCCCAATATTCCCTTGCAGATTCTGCAAAAACACTGTTTCAAAACTGCTCTATGAACAGAAAGGTTCAACTCGGTGAGTTGAAAGCACAAATCCTAAAGAAGTTTCTTAGAATGCTCCTGCCCAGTTTTTAGGTGATGATATTTCCTCTTCCACCATAAGACTCAAAGCACCCCGAATGAACACTTGCACATTCCACAAAAAGAGTGTTTCAAAACTGCTCAAGCAACGGAAAGGTTCAACTCTGTGAGTTGAATGCACACATGAGAAAGCAATTTCAAATAATGCTTCCGTCCAGTTTCTAGGTGAAGAAATTACCGTTTCCAAGAATGCCTCGAAGAGTTCCAAATATCCACTTACAGATTCTGAAGAAAACAATGTTTCGATGTTGCTCATTCAAACCAAGGTTCAACTCTCTGAGATGAATGCACGCATCATAAAGAAGTTTCTGTGAATGCTTCTACCCTGTTTTTATGTGATGATATGTCCTCTTCCACCATAAGCCTCAAAGCGCTCCGAATGAACACTTGCGCATTCCACAAAAAGAGTGCTTCAAAACTGCTCTATCAACAGGGAGGTTCAATTCTGTGAGCTGAATGCACACATCATAAAGAAGTTTCTGAGAATGCTTCTGCCTAGTGTTTAGGTTAAGATATTTCCTTTTCCACCGCAGGCCTCAAGAGAAAGGTTCAACTCTGTAAGTTGAGTGCACACATCACAAAGCAGTTTCAGAGAGTGTTTCTGTCTAGTTTGTATGTGAAGAAATTCCCGTTTCCAACGAAGGCCTCCAAGAGCTCCCAATATCCACTTGCAGATTCTTCACAAACACAGTTTCATAACTGCCCCATCCAAAGGAATATTGAACCCTGTGAGTTGAATCCACACATATTAAATCATTTTCTCAGAATGCTTCTGCATAATTTTCATGTGAAGATATTTCTTATTCCACTATAGGGCTGGAAGCGCTCTAAATGAACACTTGAGGATTCTGCAAAAAGACACTTTGACAACTGCTCCCTCAAAAGAAAGGTGCAAATGTGTGAGTTGAATGCAAACATCACAAAGCAGTTTCAGAGACTGCTTCTGTCTAGCTGTAATGTGAACAAATTCCCGTTTCCAACGACAGCCTCAAATCTCCACATATCCACTTGCAGATTCTGCAAAAGCAGTGTTTCAAAACTGCTCTTTCGAAAGGAAAGTTCATCTCTGTGGGTTGAGTGCACACATCATAAAGTAGTTTCTGAGAATGCTTCTGTCTAGTTTTTATGTGACGCTATTTCCTTTTCCAACACTGGCCTCAAAGCGCTCCGAATGAACACTTGCAGATTCTACAAAAAGAGTGTTTCTAAACTGAACTCACAACAAAAAGGTTCAGATCTGTGAATTGAATGCACACATCACAAAGCAGATTCAGAGAATGCTTCTGTTTAGGTTTTAGGTGAAGATATATTCTTTTCCACCACAGGCCTCAAAGCTCTCTGAATGAACACTTGCAGATTCTACGAAAAGAGTGTTTCAAAACTGCTCTATCAAAATAAAGGATCAACTCTGTGAGTTGAATGCAACTTCACAAAGCCGTTTCAGAAAATTCTTCTTTCTAGTTTTTGTGTGAAGTTATTCCCGTTTCCAAAGAAGGCCTCAATGAGCTCCAAATATCCACTGGCAGATTCTGCAAAAACACTGTTTCGAAACTGCTCTATCAAAAGGAAGGTTCAACTCTGTGAGTTGAATGCAAGCATCAGAGAGTAGTTTCTGAGAATGCTTCTGTCTGGTTTTAATATGAAGATATTTCCTTTTACACGTTAGGTCACAGTGCGCTCCGAAAGAATACTTGCGCATTCTGTTAGAAGAGGGTTTCAAAAGTGTTCCATCAAAAGAAATGTTCTACTCTGTGAGTGGAAAGCAAACATGACAAAGCAGTTTCAGAGAATGCTTCTGTGTAGTTTTTAGGCGAAGAAATTCCCATTTGCAACGAAGGTCTCGAAGAGCTCCCAATATTCCCTTGCAGATTCTGCAAAAACACTGTTTCAGAACTGCTCTATGAACAGAAAGGTTCAACTCGGTGAGTTGAAAGCACAAATCCTTAAGAAGTTCCTTAGAATGCTCCTGCCCAGTTTTTAGGTGATGATATTTCCTCTTCCACCATAAGACTCAAAGCACCCCGAATGAACACTTGCACATTCCACAAAAAGAGTGTTTCAAAACTGCTCAAGCAACAGAAAGGTTCAACTCTGTGAGCTGAATGCACACACGAAAAAGCAGTTTCAAATAATGCTTCCGTCCAGTTTCTAGGTGAAGAAATTACCATTTCCAAAGAATGCCTCGAAGAGTTCCAAATATCCACTTACAGATTCTGAAGAAAACAATGTTTCGATGTTGCTCATTCAAATCAAGGTTCAACCCTCTGAGATGAATGCACACATCATAAAGAAGTTTCTGTGAATGCTTCTACCCTGTTTTTATGTGATGATATCTCCTCTTCCACCATAAGCCTCCAAGCGCTCCGAATGAACACTTGCGCATTCCACAAAAAGAGTGCTTCAAAACTGCTCTATCAATAGGAAGGTTCAATTCTGTGAGCTGAATGCACACATCATAAAGAAGTTTCTGAGAATGCTTCTGTCTAGTGTTTGTTTAGGTGAAGACATTTCCTTTTCCGCCGCAGGCCTCAAAGCACTCCGTATGAACACTTGCAGATTACAGATTGCACACAATGGTGTTTCAAAACTGCTCTAACAAGAGAAAGGTTCAACTCTGTAAGTTGAGTGCACACATCACAAAGCAGTTTCAGAGAGTGTTTCTGTCTAGTTTGTATGTGAAGAAATTCCCGTTTCCAACGAAGGCCTCCAAGAGCTCCCAATATCCACTTGCAGATTCTGAACAAACACAGTTTCATAACTGCCCCTTCCAAAGGAATATTGAACCCTGTGAGTTGAATCCACACATATTAAATCATTTTCTCAGAATGCTTCTGCATAGTTTTCATGTGAAGATATTTCTTATTCCACTATAGGGCTGGAAGCGCTCTAAATGAACACTTGAGGATTCTGCAAAAAGACACTTTGACAACTGCACTTTCAAAAGAAAGGTGCAACTGTGTGAGTTGAATGCAAACATCACAAAGCAGTTTCAGAGACTGCTACTGTCTAGCTGTAATGTGAACAAATTCCCGTTTGCAAGGAAGACCTCAAAGCTCCAAATATCCACTTGCAGATTCTGCAAAAGCAGTGTTTCAAATCTGCTCTGTCGAAGGGAAGGTTCATCTCTGTGGGTTGAGTGCACACATCATAAAGTAGTTTCTGAGAATGCTTCTGTCTAGTTTTTATGTGACGCTATTTCCTTTTCCACCACTGGCCTCAAAGCGCTCCGAATGAACACTTGCAGATTCTACAAAAAGAGTGTTTCTAAACTGAACTCACAACAAAAAGGTTCAGATCTGTGAATTGAATGCACACATCACAAAGCAGATTCAGAGAATGCTTCTGTTTATGTTTTAGGTGAAGATATATTCTTTTCCCCCATAGGCCTCAAAGCGCTCTGAATGAACACTTGCAGATTCTACGAAAAGAGTGTTTCAAAACTGCTCTATCAAAACAAAGGATGAACTCTGTGAGTTGAATGCAACTTCACAAAGCCGTTCAGAAAATGCTTCTTTCTAGTTTTTGTGTGAAGTTATTCCCGTTTCCAAAGAAGGCCTCAATGGGCTCCAAATATCCACTGGCAGATTCTGCAAAAACACTGTTTCAAAACTGCTCCATCAAAAAGGTTCAACTCTGTGAGTTGAATGCAAGCATCAGAGAGTAGTTTCTGAGAATGCTTCTGTCTGGTTTTAATATGAAGATATTTCCTTTTACACATTAGGTCTCAGTGCGCTCCGAAAGAATACTTGCGGATTCTGTCAGAAGAGGGTTTCCAAAGTGCTCCATCAAAAGAAATGTTCTACTCTGTGAGTGGAAAGCAAACATCACAAAGCAGTTTCAGAGAATGCTTCTGTGTAGTTTTCAGGCGAAGAAATTCCCATTTCCAACGAAGGTCTCGAAGAGCTCCCAATATTCCCTTGCAGATTCTGCAAAAACACTGTTTGAAAACTGCTCTATGAACAGAAAGGTTCAACTCGATGAGTTGAAAGCACAAATCCTAAAGAAGTTTTTTAGAATGCTCCTGCCCAGTTTTTAGGTGATGATATTTCCTCTTCCACCATAAGACTCAAAGCACCCCGAATGAACACTTGCACATTCCACAAAAAGAGTGTTTCAAAACTGCTCAAGCAACACAAAGGTTCAACTCTGTGAGTTGAATGCACACATGAAAAAGCAGTTTCAAATAATGCTTCCGTCCAGTTTCTAGGTGAATAAATTACCGTTTCCAAAGAATGCCTCGAAGAGTTCCAAATATCCACTTACAGATTCTGAAGAAAACAATGTTTCGATGTTGCTCATTCAAATCAAGGTTCAACTCTCTGAGATGAATGCACACATCATAAAGAAGTTTCTGTGAATGCTTCTACCCTGTTTTTTTGTGATGATATCTCCTCTTCCACCATAAGCCTCAAAGCGCTCCGAATGAACACTTGCGCAGTCCACAAAAAGAGTGCTTCAAAACTGCTCTATCAATAGGAAGGTTCAATTCTGTGAGCTGAATGCACACATCATAAAGAAGTTTCTGAGAATGCTTCTGTCTAGTGTTTAGGTGAAGATATTTCCTTTTCCACCGCAGGCCTCAAAGCGCTCCGTATGAACACTTGCAGATTACAATAGTGTTTCAAAACTGCTCTAACAAGAGAAAGGTTCAACTCTGTAAGTTGAGTGCACACATCACAAAGCAGTTTCAGAGAGTGTTTCTGTCTAGTTTGTATGTGAAGAAATTCCCGTTTCCAACGAAGGCCTCCAAGAGCTCCAAATATCCACTTGCAGATTCTGCACAAACACAGTTTCATAACTGCCCCATCCAAAGGAATATTGAACCCTGTGAGTTGAATCCACACATATTAAATCATTTTCTCAGAATGCTTCTGCATAGTTTTCATGTGAAGATATTTCTTATTCCACTATAGGGCTGGAAGCGCTCTAAATGAACACTTGAGGATTCTGCAAAAAGACACTTTGACAACTGCTCTTTCAAAAGAAATGTGCAACTGTGTGAGTTGAATGCAAACATCACAAAGCTGTTTCAGAGACTGCTTCTGTCTAGCTGTAATGTGAACAAATTCCCGTTTCCAACGAAGACATCAAATCTCCACATATCCACTTGCAGATTCTGCAAAAGCAGAGTTTCAAAACTGCTCTATCGAAAGGAAGGTTCATCTCTGTGGGTTGAGTGCACACATCATAAAGTAGTTTCTGAGAATGCTTCCGTCTAGTTTTTATGTGACGCTATTTCCTTTTCCACCCCTGCCTCAAAGCGCTCCGAATGAACACTTGCAGATTCTACAAAAAGAGTGTTTCTAAACTGAACTCACAATAAAAAGGTTCAGATCTGTGAATTGAATGCACACATCACAAGGCAGATTCAGCGAATGCTTCTGTTTAGGTTTTAGGTGAAAATATATTCTTTTCCACCATAGGCCTCAAAGCCCTCTGAATGAACACTTGCAGATTCTACGAAAAGAGTGTTTCAAACCAGCTCTATCAAAACAAAGGATCAACTCTGTGAGTTGAATGCAACTTCACAAAGCCGTTTCAGAGAATGCTTCTTTCTAGTTTTTGTGTGAAGATATTCCCGTTTCCAAAGAAGGCCTCAATGAGCTCCAAATATCCACTGGCAGATTCTGCAAAAACACTGTTTCAAAACTGCTCTATGAAAAAGGTTCAACTCTGTGAGTTGAATGGAAGCATCAGAGAGAAGTTTCTGATAATGCTTCTGTCTGGTTTTAATATGAAGATATTTCCTTTTACACATTAGGTCTCAGTGCTCTCCGAAAGAATACTTGCGGATACTGTCAGAAGAGAGTTTCCAAATTGCTCCATCAAAAGAAATGTTCTACTCTGTGAGTGGAAAGCAAACATCACAAAGCAGTTTCAGAGAATGCTTCTGTCTAGATTTCAGGCGAAGAAATTCCCATTTGCAACGAAGGTCTCGAAGAGCTCCCAATATTCCCTTGCAGATTCTGCAAAAACACTGTTTGAAAACTGCTCTATGAACAGAAAGGTTCAACTCGGTGAGTAGAAAGCACAAATCCTAAAGAAGTTTCTTTGAATGCTGCTGCCCAGTTTTTAGGTGATGATATTTCCTCTTCCACCATAAGACTCAAAGCACCCCGAATGAACACTTGCACATTTCACAAAAAGAGTGTTTCAAAACTGCTCAAGCAACAGAAAGGTTCAACTCTGTGAGTTGAATGCACACATGAAAAAGCAGTTTCAAATAATGCTTCCGTCCAGTTTCTAGGTGAAGAAATTACCGTTTCCAAAGAATGCCTCGAAGAGTTCCAAATATCCACTTACAGATTCTGAAGAAAACAATGTTTCGATGTTGCTCATTCAAATCAAGGTTCAACTCTCTGTGATGAATGCACACATCATAAAGAAGTTTCTGTGAATGCTTCTACCCTGTTTTTATGTGATGATATCTCCTCTTCCACCATAAGCCTCAAAGGGCTCCGAATGAACACTTGCGCATTCCACAAAAAGAGTGCTTCAAAACAGCTCTATCAATAGGAAGGTTCAATTCTGTGAGCTGAATGCACACATCATAAAGAAGTTTCTGAGAATGCTTCTGTCTAGTGTTTAGGTGAAGATATTTCCTTTTCCACCACAGGCCTCAAAGCGCTCCGCAAGAACAGTTGCTGATTACACACAACAGTGTTTCAAAACTGCTCTAACAGGAGAAAGGTTCAACTCTGTAAGTTGAGTGCACACATCACAAAGCAGTTTCAGAGAGTGTTTCTGTCTAGTTGGTATGTGAAGAAATTCCCGTTTCCAACGAAGGCCTCCAAGAGCTCCCAATATCCACTTGCAGATTCTGAACAAACACAGTTTCATAACTGCCCCTTCCAAAGGAATATTGAACCCTGTGAGTTGAATCCACACATATTAAATCATTTTCTCAGAATGCTTCTGCATAGTTTTCATGTGAAGATATTTCTTATTCCACTATAGGGCTGGAAGCGCTCTAAATGAACACTTGAGGATTCTGCAAAAAGACACTTTGACAACTGCTCTTTCTTTTTTTTTTTTTTTTTTTTTTTTGTCTCTCCACATATACTTTTTATTTAAATTTTGTGTTTGAGTTACTTACAGACACACTTTGAGTTACTTGCAGACAAGCTAGAAGAACTAGTTTCTTCTGCAAAACCATGGTGCAATGATCATATACTGGAAATTTAACTTTAATACAATACATTCCACTATACGCATTGCCTTATATACAATGCATTTCATAATCCATATTCAGAGTTCCCTCTAATTGTACCAAAGGGTCTCCTATAGCTGTTATTAGTTTCCATTCAAAATCCAACCAAGGCTCTCACATTGCATTTGGTTTTGTGTCAATTGTGACAGCCTTGTGAAATTTCTTTATTACTTATTTATTTTTTTTTGAGACAGGATCTCACTCTTTCACCAAAGCTGGAATGCAGTGGCGCAATCACGGCTCACTGCAGCCTCGACCTCCTAGGCTCAAGTGATCCTCCTGCCTCAACCTCCTGAGTAGCTTGAACCACAAACCACAGCCACCACACCTGGCTTTTTTTTTTTTTTTTTTGAGAGACGAGACCTTGCTGTGTTGCCCATGCTATTCAAACGCCGGGACTCAAGGTGAGCCATTGTGCCTGGCCTGAAATTTCTTTACTTTGTGTGCACAGGGCCCTCTCTTCCCTGCAAATCCCAAAGTGATTTCCGGTAGATATCTTGGGTATATTCAGATGTAAAAGAAAGTTTGTCATTTTGATGTGTTAAAGAACTTCGGGGGTCAAACAGTCCCAGACTGCCCATTGAGCATTCTCTTTCTTCCTTCTTGCAATGCAGCAACAAAGTCTTGTTTTAAAATTGTATACCTCTAGCTGTCTTTTTCCCACAAGGGGAGCTGCAGACAGAAGGTGAAGGAGCTGTGAGTCATGCAGTCAGGATGGGGCTCTCCAGGCCCCCAGGGAGGGAGGAAAAGTGAGGAGATGCATGTTCTCTGAAGTTGCCAAGAACCTGGTGGACCAGGGTACCGAGAGGCAAGCCCTAAGCCACAGTCAAACACAGCAGAGAGGTGGCCCCCAGACCTCATTTCTACTAAAGCAGACATTGCTTAGACATGATATAATCCTTATTGCCTGACTGTTTTTCCACATAAATTATCCTGAATTTTGTAATGACATGCAGGAGAATGCCATATCAAATAGACCCTTTTTGATTTGTATCAGTCAAAGTTTTTTTTTTTTTTTTAATTTATGAAGTATTTGTTGATCATTCTTGGGTGTTTCTCGGAGAGGGGGATGTGGCAGGGTCATAGGATAATAGTGGAGAGAAGGTCAAGAGATAAACACATGAACAAAGGTCTCTGGTTTTCCTAGGCAGAGGTCCCTGCGGCCTTCTGCAGTGTTTGTGCCCCTGGGTACTTGAGATTAGGGAGTGGTGATGACTCTTAAAGAGCATGCTGCCTTCAAGCATCTGTTTAACAAAGCACATCTTGCACCGCCCTTAATCCATTTAACCCTGAGTTGACACAGCATATGTTTCAGAGAGCATGGGGCTGGGGGAAAGGCCATAGATCAACAGCATCCCAAGGCAGAAGAATTTCTCCTAGTCAGAACAAAATGGAGTCTCCTATGCCCACCCCCTTCCACACAGACACAGCAACAAACCGATTTCTCCCCCCTTTCCCCACACTTCCTCCCCCACTCTTCAACAAAACCGCCATCGTCCTCATGGCCCGCTCCCGATGGTCGCTGTCTCTTTGGAGCTGTTGGGTACAACTCCCAGACAGGGCAGCCGGGCAGAGGCGCTCCTCACCTCCCAGACAGGGCGGCCGGGCAGAGGCGCTCCTCACTTCCCCGACGGGGCCGCCCGGGCAGAGGCGCTCCTCGCTTCCCAGACGGGGCCGCACGGGCAGAGGCGCTCCTCACTTCCCAGACGGGGCCGCAAGGCAGAGGCGCTCCTCACTTCCTCCCAGACCGGGTGGCAGCCGGGCAGAGGCGCTCCTCACCTCCCAGACGGGGCGGCCAGGCAGAGGCGCTCCTCACTTCCCAGACGGGGCGGCCGAGCAGAGGCGCTCCTCACTTCCCAGACGGTGTGGCAGCTGGGCAGAGGAGCTCCTCCCTTCCCAGATGGGGCAGCCAGGCAGAGGCGCTCCTCACTTCCTCCCAGACGGGGTGGCAGCCAGGCAGAGGCTCTCCTCACTTCCCAGAGGGGGCGGCCGGGCAGAGGTGCTCCTCACTTCCTCCCAGACGGGGTGGCAGCCGGGCAGAGGCACTCCTCACCTCCCAGCGGCCGGGCAGAGGTGCTCCTCATCTCCCAGATGGGGCAGCCAGGCAGAGGTGCTCCTCATCTCCCAGACGGGGCGGCCGGGCAGAGGTGCTCCTCATCTCCCAGACGGGGCAGCCGGGCAGAGGTGCTCCTCACTTCCTCCCAGACGGGGTGACGGTCGGGCAGAGGCACTCCTCACCTCCCAGACGGGGCGGCCGAGCAGAGGCGCTCCTCACCTCCCAGACGGAGTGGTCAGGCAGAGGCGCTCCTCACTTCCCATATGGGGTGGCGGCCGGGCAGAGGTGCTCCTCACTTCCCAGATGGGGCAGCCGGGCAAAGGCGCTCCTCACTTCCTCCCAGACGGGGTGGCGGCCAGGCAGAGGCACTCCTCACCTCCCAGACGGAGTGGCCGGGCAGAGGTGCTCCTCATCTCCCAGACGGGGCAGCCGGGCATAGGTGCTCCTCACTTCCTCCCAGACGGGGTGGCAGCCGGGCTGAGGCACTCCTCACCTCCCAGACGGGGCGGCCGGGCAGAGGCGCTCCTCACTTCCCATACGGGGTGGCGGCCGGGCAGAGGCGCTCCTCAATTCCTCCCAGACGGGGTGGCAGCCAGGCAGAGGCGCTGCTCACTTCCCAGACGGGGTGGCCGGGCAGAGGCGCTCCTCACTTCCCAGACGGGGTGGCCAGGCAGAGGCACTCCTCACCTCCCAGACGGGGCGGCCGGGCAGAGGCGCTCCTCACTTCCCATACGGGGTGGAAGCCGGGCAGAGGCGCTCCTCACTTCCCAGATGGGGCAGCCAGGCAGAGGCGCTCCTCACTTCCTCCCAGACAGGGTGGCGGCCAGGCAGAGGCGCTCCTCACTTCCCAGACGGGGCGGTCGGGCAGAGGTGCTCCTCACTTCCTCCCAGACGGGGTGGCGGCCGGGCAGAGGTGCTCCTCACCTCCCAGACCGGGCGGCCGGGCAGAGGCGCTCCTCCCTTCCCAGACAGAGTGGCCAGGCAGAGGTGCTCCTCACTTCCCAGAGTGGGCGGCCGGGCAGAGGCGCTCCTCACTTCCCATAGGGTGTGGCAGCCGGGCAGAGGCGCTCCTCACTTCCCAGATGGGGCAGCTGGGCAGAGGTGCTCCTCACTTCCTCCCAGACGGGGTGGTGGCCAGGCAGAGGTGCTCCTCACCTCCCAGGTGGGGCGGCCGGGCAGAGGCACTCCCCACCTCCCAGACGGGGCGGCTGGGCAGAGGTGCTCCTCACCTCCCAGAAGGGGTGGCTGGGCAGAGGCGCTCCTCACTTCCCATATGGGGTGGCAGCCGGGCAGAGGCGCTCCTCACTTCCCAGACGGGGTGGCGGCCAGGCAGAGGCGCTCCTCACTTCCCAGATGGGGCAACCGGGCAGAGGCGCTCCTCACTTCCTCCCAGACGGGGTGGCAGCCGGGCAGAGGTGCTCCTCACATCCCAGATGATGGGCGGCTGGGCAGAGGTGCTCCTCACTTCCCAGATAGGGCGGCCGGGCAGAGGGGCTCCTCACATCCCAGACGATGGGCGGCCAGGCAGAGATGCTCCTCATTTCCTAGACGGGGTGGCGGCGGGGCAGAGGCTGTAATCTTAGCACTATAAGAGGCCAAGGCAGGAGGCTGGTAAGTGGAGGTTGCAGCGAGCCGAGATCACACCACTGCACTCCAGCCTGAGCACCATTGAGCGTTGAGTTAGCAAGACTCCGTCTCCAATCCCAGCACCTCGGGAGGCCGAGGCAGGCAGATCACTCGAGGCCAGGAGCTGGAGAACAGCCCGGTCAACACGGCGAAACCCCGTCTCCACCAAAAATACAAAAACCATTCAGGCATGGCAGCGCGCGCCTGCAATCCCAGGCACTCGGCAGGCCGAGGCAGGAGAGTCACAGGAGCCCGAGGCAGGGAGGTTGCAGAGAGCCGAGATCATGGCAGTACAGTCCAGCTTCGATAACAGCAGGAGACCGAAAAAAGAAGGAGAGGGAGACCGAAGAAAGGGGAGGGAGAGGGAGAGGGAGAGGGAGAGGGAGAGGGAGAGGGAGAGGGAGAGGGAGAGGGAGAGGGAGAGGGAGAGGGAGAGGGAGAGGGAGAAGTCAAAGTTTACAGTAAGAAATATTAAGAAATATGCTCTTGAGCCAAGCATGGTGGCTCATGTCTGTAATCCCAGCACTTTGGGAGGCCGAGGCGGGTGGATCACCTGAGGTTGGGAGTTCGAGACCAGCCTGGCCAACGTGGTGAAACCCCATCTCTACTAAAAATACAAAAATTAAGCCGGGCACAGTGGCTCACGCCTGTAATCCCAGCACTTTGAGAGGTCGAGGTGGGCAGATCACCAGGTCAAGAGATCAAGACCATCCTGTCCAACATGACGAAACCCCGTCTCTACTAAAAACACAAAAATTAACTGAGCATGGTGGCACACACCTGTAGTCCGAGCTACTTGGAAGGCTGAGCCAGGCAAATTGCTTCAACCAGGGAGGCGGAGGTTGCAGTGAGCCGAGATTGTGCCACTACACTCCAGCCTGGGCCACAGAGCAAGACTCCGTCTGACAACTGCTCTTTCAAAAGAAAGGTGCAACTGTGTGAGTTGAATGCAAACATCACAAAGCAGTTTCAGAGACTGCTTCTGTCTAGCTGTAATGTGAAACAATTCCCGTTTGCAACGAAGGCCTCAAATCTCCACATATCCACTTGCAGATTCTGCAAAAGCAGTGTTTCAAAACTGCTCTATCGAAAGGAAGGTTCATCTCTGTGGGTTGAGTGCACACATCATAAAGTAGTTTCTGAGAATGCTTCGGTCTAGTTTTTATGTGACGCTATTTCCTTTTCCACCACTGGCCTCAAAGCGCTCCGAATGAACACTTGCAGATTCTACAAAAAGAGTGTTACTAAACTGAACTCACAACAAAAAGGTTCAGATCTGTGAATTGAATGCGCGCATCACAAAGCAGATTCAGGGAATACTTCTGTTTAGGTTTTAGGTGAAGATATATTCTTTTCCTCCATAGGCCTCAAAGCGCTCTGAATGAACACTTGCAGATTCTAGGAAGAGAGTGTTTCAAAACTGCTCTATCAAAACAAAGGATCAACTCTGTGAGTTGAATGCAACTTCACAAAGCCGTTTCAGAGAATGCTTCTTTCTAGTTTTTGTGTGAAGATATTCCCGTTTCCAAAGAAAGCCTCAATGAGCTCCAAATATCCACTGGCAGATTCTGTAAAAACACTGTTTCAAAACGGCTCTATCAAAAGGAAGGTTGAACTCTGTGAGTTGAATGCAAGCATCAGAGATTAGTTTCTGAGAATGCTTCTGTCTGGTTTTAATATGAAGATATTTCCTTTTACACATTAGGTCTCAGTGCGCTCCGAAAGAATACTTGCGGATTCTGTCAGAAGAGGGTTTCCAAAGTGCTCCATCAAAAGAAATGTTCTACTCTGTGAGTGGGAAGCAAACATCACAAAGCAGTTTCAGAGAATGCTTCTGTCTAGTTTTTAGGCGAAGAAATTCCCATTTCCAACGGAGGTCTCGAAGGGCTCCCAATATTCCCTTGCAGATTCTGCAAAAACACTGTTTCAAAACTGCTCTATGAACAGAAAGGTTCAACTCGGTGAGTTGAAAGCACAAATCCTAAAGAAGTTTCTTAGAATGCTCCTGCCCAGTTTTTAGGTGATGATATTTCCTCTTCCACCATAAGACTCAAAGCACCCCGAATGAACACTTGCACATTCCACAAAAAGAGTGTTTCAAAACTGCTCAAGCAACAGAAAGGTTCAACTCTGTGAGTTGAATGCACACATGAGAAAGCAATTTCAAATAATGCTTCCGTCCAGTTTCTAGGTGAAGAAATTACCGTTTCCAAAGAATGCCTCGAAGAGTTCCAAATATCCACTTACAGATTCTGAAGAAAACAATGTTTCGATGTTGCTCATTCAAATCAAGGTTCAACTCTCTGAGATGAATGCACGCATCATAAAGAAGTTTCTGTGAATGCTTCTACCCTGTTTTTATGTGATGATATGTCCTCTTCCACCATAAGCCTCAAAGCGCTCCGAATGAACACTTGCGCATTCCACAAAGAGTGCTTCAAAACTGCTCTATCAATAGAAAGGTTCAATTCTGTGAGCTGAATGCACACATCATTAAGAAGTTTCTGAGAATGCTTCTGTCTAGTGTTTAGGTGAAGATATTTCCTTTTCCACCACAGGCCTCAAAGCGCTCCGTATGAACACTTGCAGATTACACACAATAGTGTTTCAAAACTGCTCTAACAAGAGAAAGGTTCAACTCTGTAAGTTGAGTGCACACATCACAAAGCAGTTTCATAGAGTGTTTCTGTCCACTTTGTATGTGAAGAAATTCTCGTTTCCAACGAAGGCCTCCAAGAGCTCCCAATATCCACTTGCAGATTCTTCACAAACACAGTTTCATAACTACCGCATCCAAAGGAATATTGAACCCTGTGAGTTGAATCCACACATATTAAATCATTTTCTCAGAATGCTTCTGCATAGTTTTCATGTGAAGATATTTCTTATTCCACTATAGGGCTGGAAGCGATCTAAATGAACACTTGAGGATTCTGCAAAAAGACACTTTGACAACTGCACTTTCAAAAGAAAGGTGCAACTGTGTGAGTTGAATGCAAACATCACAAAGCAGTTTCAGAGACTGCTACTGTCTAGCTGTAATGTGAACAAATTCCCGTTTGCAAGGAAGACCTCAAAGCTCCAAATATCCACTTGCAGATTCTGCAAAAGCAGTGTTTCAAAACTGCTCTGTCGAAGGGAAGGTTCATCTCTGTGGTTTGAGTGCACACATCATAAAGTATTTTCGAGAATGCTTCTGTCTAGTTTTTATGTGACGCTATTTCCTTTTCCACCACTGGCCTCAAAGCGCTCCGAATGAACACTTGCAGATTCTACAAAAAGAGTGTTTCTAAACTGAACTCACAACAAAAAGGTTCAGATCTGTGAATTGAATGCACACATCACAAAGCAGATTCAGAGAATGCTTCTGTTTAGGTTTTAGGTGAAGATATATTCTTTTCCCCCATAGGCCTCAAAGCGCTCTGAATGAACACTTGCAGATTCTACGAAAAGAGTGTTTCAAAACTGCTCTATCAAAACAAAGGATGAACTCTGTGAGTTGAATGCAACTTCACAAAGCCGTTCAGAAAATGCTTCTTTCTAGTTTTTGTGTGAAGTTATTCCCGTTTCCAAAGAAGGCCTCAATGGGCTCCAAATATCCACTGGCAGATTCTGCAAAAACACTGTTTCAAAACTGCTCCATCAAAAAGGTTCAACTCTGTGAGTTGAATGCAAGCATCAGAGAGTAGTTTCTGAGAATGCTTCTGTCTGGTTTTAATATGAAGATATTTCCTTTTACACATTAGGTCTCAGTGCGCTCCGAAAGAATACTTGCGGATTCTGTCAGAAGAGGGTTTCCAAAGTGCTCCATCAAAAGAAATGTTCTACTCTGTGAGTGGAAAGCAAACATCACAAAGCAGTTTCAGAGAATGCTTCTGTGTAGTTTTCAGGCGAAGAAATTCCCATTTCCAACGAAGGTCTCGAAGTGCTCCCAATATTCCCTTGCAGATTCTGCAAAAACACTGTTTGAAAACTGCTCTATGAACAGAAAGGTTCAACTCGGTGAGTTGAAAGCACAAATCCTAAAGAAGTTTTTTAGAATGCTCCTGCCCAGTTTTTAGGTGATGATATTTCCTCTTCCACCATAAGACTCAAACACCCCGAATGAACACTTGCACATTCCACAAAAAGAGTGTTTCAAAACTGCTCAAGCAACACAAAGGTTCAACTCTGTGAGTTGAATGCACACATGAAAAAGCAGTTTCAAATAATGCTTCCGTCCAGTTTCTAGGTGAAGAAATGACCGTTTCCAAAGAATGCCTCGAAGAGTTCCAAATATCCACTTACAGATTCTGAAGAAAACAATGTTTCGATGTTGCTCATTCAAATCAAGGTTCAACTCTCTGAGATGAATGCACACATCATAAAGAAGTTTCTGTGAATGCTTCTACCCTGTTTTTTTGTGATGATATCTCCTCTTCCACCATAAGCCTCAAAGCGCTCCGAATGAACACTTGCGCAGTCCACAAAAAGAGTGCTTCAAAACTGCTCTATCAATAGGAAGGTTCAATTCTGTGAGCTGAATGCACACATCATAAAGAAGTTTCTGAGAATGCTTCTGTCTAGTGTTTAGGTGAAGATATTTCCTTTTCCACCACAGGCCTCAAAGCGCTCCGTATGAACACTTGCAGATTACAGATTACACACAATAGTGTTTCAAAACTGCTCTAACAAGAGAAAGGTTCAACTCTGTAAGTTGAGTGCACACATCACAAAGCAGTTTCAGAGAGTGTTTCTGTCTAGTTTGTATGTGAAGAAATTCCCGTTTCCAACGAAGGCCTCCAAGAGCTCCCAATATCCACTTGCAGATTCTGCACAAACACAGTTTCATAACTGCCCCATCCAAAGGAATATTGAACCCTGTGAGTTGAATCCACACATATTAAATCATTTTCTCAGAATGCTTCTGCATAGTTTTCATGTGAAGATATTTCTTATTCCACTATAGGGCTGGAAGCGCTCTAAATGAACACTTGAGGATTCTGCAAAAAGACACTTTGACAGCTGCTCTTTCAAAAGAAAGGTGCAACTGTGTGAGTTGAATGCAAACATCACAACGCAGTTACAGAGACTGCTTCTGTCTAGCTGTAATGTGAACAAATTCCCGTTTCCAACGAAGGCCTCAAATCTCCACATATCCACTTGCAGATTCTGCAAAAGCAGTGTTTCAAAACTGCTCTGTCGAAAGGAAGGTTCATCTCTGTGGGTTGAGTGCACACATCATAAAGTAGTTTCTGAGAATGCTTCTGTCTAGTTTTTATGTGACGCTATTTCCTTTTCCACCACTGGCCTCAAAGCGCTCCGAATGAACACTTGCAGATTCTACAAAAAGAGTGTTTCTAAACTGAACTCACAACAAAAAGGTTCAGATCTGTGAATTGAATGCACACATCACAAAGCAGATTCAGAGAATGCTTCTGTTTAGGTTTTAGGTGAAGATATATTCTTTTCCCCCATAGGCCTCAAAGCGGTCTGAATGAACACTTGCAGATTCTACGAAAAGAGTGTTTCAAAACTGCTCTATCAAAACAAAGGATGAACTCTGTTAGTTGAATGCAACTTCACAAAGCCGTTCAGAAAATGCTTCTTTCTAGTTTTTGTGTGAAGTTATTCCCGTTTCCAAAGAAGGCCTCAATGGGCTCCAAATATCCACTGGCAGATTCTGCAAAAACACTGTTTCAAAACTGCTCTATCAAAAAGTTTCAACTCTGTGAGTTGAATGCAAGCATCAGAGAGTAGTTTCTGAGAATGCTTCTGTCTGGTTTTAATATGAAGATATTTCCTTTTACACATTAGGTCTCAGTGCGCTGCGAAAGAATACTTGCAGATTCTGTCAGAAGAGGGTTTCCAAAGTGCTCCATCAAAAGAAATGTTCTACTCTGTGAGTGGAAAGCAAACATCACAAAGCAGTTTCAGAGAATGCTTCTGTCTAGTTTTTAGGCGAAGGAATTCCCATTTCCAACGAAGGTCTCGAAGAGCTCAAAATATTCCCTTGCAGATTCTGCAAAAACACTGTTTCAAAACTGCTCTATGAATAGAAAGGTTCAACTCGGTGAGTTGAAAGCACAAATCCTAAAGAAGTTTCATAGAATGCTCCTGCCCAGTTTTTAGGTGATGATATTTCCTCTTCCACCATAAGACTCAAAGCACCCCGAATGAACATTTGCACATTCCACAAAAAGAGGGTCTCAAAACTGCTCAAGCAACAGAAAGGTTCAACTCTGTGAGTTGAATGCACACATGAAAAAGCACTTTCAAATAATGCTTCCGTCCAGTTTCTAGGTGAAGAAATTACCGTTTCCAAAGAATGCCTCGAAGAGTTCCAAATATCCACTTAAAGATTGTGAAGAAAACAATGTTTCGATGTTGCTCATTCAAATCAAGGTTCAACTCTCTGAGATGAATGCACACATCATAAAGAAGTTTCTGTGAATGCTTCTACCCTGTTTTTATGTGATGATATCTCCTCTTCCACCATAAGCCTGAAAGCGCTCCGAATGAACACTTGCGCATTCCACAGAAAGAGTGCTTCAAAACTGCTCTATCAATAGGAAGGTTCAATTCTGTGAGCTGAATGCACACATCATAAAGAAGTTTCTGAGAATGCTTCTGTCTAGTGTTTAGGTGAAGATATTTCCTTTTCCACCACAGGCCTCAAAGCGCTCCGTATGAACACTTGCAGATTACAGATTACACAGAATAGTGTTTCAAAACTGCTCTAACAAGAGAAAGGTTCAACTCTGTAAGTTGAGTACACACATCACAAAGCAGTTTCAGAGAGTGTTTCTGTCTAGTTTGTATGTGAAGAAATTCCCGTTTCCAACGAAGGCCTCCAAGAGCTCCCAATATCCACTTGCAGATTCTGCACAAACACAGTTTCATAACTGCCCCATCCAAAGGAATATTGAACCCTGTGAGTTGAATCCACACATATTAAATCATTTTCTCAGAATGCGTCTGCATAGTTTTCATGTGAAGATATTTCTTATTCCACTATAGGGCTGGAAGCGCTCTAAATGAACACTTGAGGATTCTGCAAAAAGACACTTTGACAACTGCTCTTTCAAAAGAAAGGTGCAAATGTGTGAGGTGAATGCAAACATCACAAAGCAGTTTCAGAGACTGCTTCTGTCTAGCTGTAATGTGAACAAATTCCCGTTTCCAACGAAGGCCTCAAATCTCCACATATCCACTTGCAGATCCTGCAAAAGCAGTGTTTCAAAACTGCTCTGTCGAAAGGAAGGTTCATCTCTGTGTGTTGAGTGCACACATCATAAAGTAGTTTCTGAGAATGCTTCTGTCTAGTTTTTATGTGACGCTATTTCCTTTTCCACCACTGGCTTCAAAGTGCTCCTAATGAACACTTGCAGATTCTACAAAAAGAGTGTTTCTAAACTGAACTCACAACAAAAAGGTTCAGATCTGTGAATTGAATGCACACATCACAAAGCAGATTCAGGGAATGCTTCTGTTTAGGTTTTAGGTGAAGATATATTCTTTTCCCCCATAGGCCTCAAAGCGCTCTGAATGAACACTTGCAGATTCTACGAAAAGAGTGTTTCAAAACTGCTCTATCAAAACAAAGGATCAACTCTGTGAGTTGAATGCAACTTCACAAAGCCGTTTCAGAAAATGCTTCTTTCTAGTTTTTGTGTGAAGTTATTCCCGTTTCCAAAGAAGGCCTCAATGAGCTCCAAATATCCACTGACAGATTCTGCAAAAACACTGTTTCAAAACTGCTCTATCAAAAGGAAGGTTCAACTCTGTGAGTTGAATGCAAGCATCAGAGAGTAGTTTCTGAGAATGCTTCTGTCTGGTTTTAATATGAAGATATTTCCTTTTACACATTAGGTCTCAGTGCGCTCTGAAAGAATACTTGCGGATTCTGTTAGAAGAGGGTTTCAAAAGTGCTCCATCAAAAGAAATGTTCAACTCTGTGAGTGGAAATCAAACATCACAAAGCAGTTTCAGAGAATGCTTCTGTCTAGTTTTTAGGCGAAGAAATTCCATTTCCAAAGAAGGTCTGGAAGAGCTCGCAATATTCCCTTGCAGATTCTGCAAAAACACTGTTTGAAAACTGCTCTATGAACAGAAAGGTTCAACTCGGTGAGTTGAAAGCACAAATCCTAAAGAAGTTTTTTAGAATGCTCCTGCCCAGTTTTTAGGTGATGATATTTCCTCTTCCACCATAAGACTCAAACACCCCGAATGAACACTTGCACATTCCACAAAAAGAGTGTTTCAAAACTGCTCAAGCAACACAAAGGTTCAACTCTGTGAGTTGAATGCACCCATGAAAAAGCAGTTTCAAATAATGCTTCCGTCCAGTTTCTAGGTGAAGAAATTACCGTTTCCAAAGAATGCCTCGAAGAGTTCCAAATATCCACTTACAGATTCTGAAGAAAACAATGTTTCGATGTTGCTCATTCAAATCAAGGTTCAACTCTCTGAGATGAATGCACACATCATAAAGAAGTTTCTGTGAATGCTTCTACCCTGTTTTTATGTGATGATATCTCCTCTTCCACCATAAGCCTCAAAGCGCTCCGAATGAACACTTGCGCATTCCACAAAAAGAGTGCTTCAAAACTGCTCTAGGAATAGGAAGGTTCAATTCTGTGAGCTGAATGCACACATCATAAAGAAGTTTCTGAGAATGCTTCTGTCTAGTGTTTAGGTGAAGATATTTCCTTTTCCACCACAGGCCTCAAAGCGCTCCGTATGAACACTTGCAGATTACACACAATAGTGTTTCAAAACTGCTCTAACAAGAGAAAGGTTCAACTCTGTAAGTTGAGTGCACACATCACAAAGCAGTTTCAGAGAGTGTTTCTGTCTAGTTTGTATGTGAAGAAATTCCCGTTTCCAACGAAGGCCTCCAAGAACTCCCAATATCCACTTGCAGATTCTGCACAAACACAGTTTCATAACTGCCCCATCCAAAGGAATATTGAACCCTGTGAGTTGAATCCACACATATTAAATCATTTTCTCAGAATGCTTCTGCATAGTTTTCATGTGAAGATATTTCTTATTCCACTATAGGGCTGGAAGCGCTCTAAATGAACACTTGAGGATTCTGCAAAAAGACACTTTGACAACTGCTCTTTCAAAAGAAAGGTGCAACTGTGTGAGTTGAATGCAAACATCACAAAGCTGTTTCAGAGACTGCTTCTGTCTAGCTGTAATGTGAACAAATTCCCGTTTCCAATGAAGACCTCAAATCTCCACATATCCACTTGCAGATTCTGCAAAAGCAGAGTTTCAAAACTGCTCTATCGAAAGGAAGGTTCATCTCTGTGGGTTGAGTGCACACATCATAAAGTAGTTTCTGAGAATGCTTCTGTCTAGTTTTTATGTGACGCTATTTCCTTTTCCACCCCTGGCCTCAAAGCGCTCCGAATGAACACTTGCAGATTCTACAAAAAGAGTGTTTCTAAACTGAACTCACAATAAAAAGTTCAGATCTGTGAATTGAATGCACACATCACAAGGCAGTTTCAGGGAATGCTTCTGTTTAGGTTTTAGGTGAAGATATATTCTTTTCCACCATAGGCCTCAAAGCCCTCTGAATGAACACTTGCAGATTCTACGAAAAGAGTGTTTCAAACCAGCTCTATCAAAACAAAGGATCAACTCTGTGAGTTGAATGCAACTTCACAAAGCCGTTTCAGAGAATGCTTCTTTCTAGTTTTTGTGTGAAGATATTCCCGTTTCCAAAGAAGGCCTCAATGGGCTCCAAATATCCACTGGCAGATTCTGCAAAAACACTGTTTCAAAACTGCTCTGTCGAAAGGAAGTTTCATTTCTGTGGGTTGAGTGCACACATCATAAAGTAGTTTCTGAGAATGCTTCTGTCTAGTTTTTATGTGACGCCATTTCTTTTCCACCACTGGCCTCAAAGCGCTCCGAATGAACACTTGCAGATTCTACAAAAAGAGTGTTTCTAAACTGAACTCACAACAAAAAGGTTCAGATCTGTGAATTGAATGCACACATCACAAAGCAGATTCAGAGAATGCTTCTGTTTAGGTTTTAGGTGAAGATATATTCTTTTCCCCCATAGGCCTCTAAGCGCCCTGAATGAACACTTGGAGATTCTACGAAAAGAGTGTTTCAAAACTGCTCTATCAAAACAAAGGATCAACTCTGTGAGTTGAATGCAACTTCACAAAGCCGTTTCAGAAAATGCTTCTTTCTAGTTTTTGTGTGAAGTTATTCCCGTTTCCAAAGAAGGCCTCAATGAGCTCCAAATATCCACTGGCAGATTCTGCAAAAACACTGTTTCAAAACTGCTCTATCAAAAGGAAGGTTCAACTCTGTGAGTTGAATGCAAGCATCAGAGAGTAGTTTCTGAGAATGCTTCTGTCTGGTTTTAATATGAAGATATTTCCTTTTACACATTAGGTCTCAGTGCGCTCCGAAAGAATACTTGCGGATTCTGTCAGAAGAGGGTTTCCAAAGTGCTCCATCAAAAGAAATGTTCTACTCTGTGAGTGGAAAGCAATCATCACAAAGCAGTTTCAGAGAATGCTTCTGTCTAGTTTTTAGGCGAAGAAATTCGCATTTCCAACGAAGGTCTCGAAGAGCTCCCAATATTCCCTTGCAGATTCTGCAAAAACACTGTTTCAAAACTGCTCTATGAACAGAAAGGTTCAACTCGGTGAGTTGAAAGCACAAATCCTAAGGAATTTTTTTAGAATGCTCCTGCCCAGTTTTTAGGTGATGATATTTCCTCTTCCACCATAAGACTCAAAGCACCCCGAATGAACACTTGCACATTCCACAAAAAGAGTGTTTCAAAACTGCTCAAGCAACAGAAAGGTTCAACTCTGTGAGTTGAATGCACACATGAAAAAGCAGTTTCAAATAATGCTTCCGTCCAGTTTCTAGGTGAAGAAATTACCGTTTCCAAAGAATGCCTCGAAGAGTTCCAAATATCCACTTACAGATTCTGAAGAAAACAATGTTTCGATGTTGCTCATTCAAATCAAGGTTCAACTCTCTGAGATGAATGCACACATCATAAGAAGTTTCTGTGAATGCTTCTACCCTGTTTTTATGTGATGATATCTCCTCTTCCACCATAAGCCTCCAAGCGCTCCGAATGAACACTTGCTCATTCCACAAAAAGAGTGCTTCAAAACTGCTCTAACAATAGGAAGGTTCAATTCTGTGAGCTGAATGCACACATCATAAAGAAGTTTCTGAGAATGCTTCTGTCTAGTGTTTAGGTGAAGATATTTCCTTTTCCACCACAGGCCTGAAAGCGCTCCGCATGAACACTTGCAGATTACAGATTACACACAATAGTGTTTCAAAACTGCTCTAACAAGAGAAAGGTTCATCTCTGTAAGTTGAGTGCACACATCACAAAGCAGTTTCAGGGAGTGTTTCTGTCTAGTTTGTATGTGAAGAAATTCCCGTTTCCAAAGAAGGCCTCCAAGCGCTCCCAATATCCACTTGCAGATTCTGCACAAACACAGTTTCATAACTGCCCCATCCAAAGGAATATTGAACCCTGTGAGTTGAATCCACACATATTAAATCATTTTCTCAGAATGCTTCTGCATAGTTTTCATGTGAAGATATTTCTTATTCCACTATAGGGCTGGAAGCGCTCTAAATGAACACTTGAGGATTCTGCAAAAAGACACTTTGACAACTGCTCTTTCAAAAGAAAGGTGCAACTGTGTGAGTTGAATGCAAACATCACAACGCAGTTTCAGAGACTGCTTCTGTCTAGCTGTAATGTGAAAAAATTCCCGTTTCCAACGAAGGCCTCAAATCTCCACATATCCACTTGCAGATTCTGCAAAAGCAGTGTTTCAAAACTGCTCTATCGAAAGGAAGGTTCATCTCTGTGGGTTGTGTGCACACATCATAAAGTAGTTTCCGAGAATGCTTCTGTCTAGTTTTTATATGACGCTATTTCCTTTTCCACCACTGGCCTCAAAGCGCTCTGAATGAACACTTGCAGATTCTACAAAAAGAGTGTTTCTAAACTGAACTCACAACAAAAAGTTCAGATCTGTGAATTGAATGCACGCATCACAAAGCAGATTCAGGGAATGCTTCTGTTTAGGTTTTAGGTGAAGATATATTCTTTTCCCCCAAAGGCCTCAAAGCGCTCTGAATGAACACTTGCAGATTCTGCGAAAAGAGTGTTTCAAAACTGCTCTATCAAAACAAAGGATCAACTCTGTGAGTTGAATGCAACTTCACAAAGCCGTTTCAGAGAATGCTTCTTTCTAGTTTTTGTGTGAAGATATTCCCGTTTCCAAAGAAGGCCTCAATGAGCTCCAAATATCCACTGCCAGATTCTGCAAAAACACCGTTTCAAAACTGCTCTATCAAAAGGAAGGTTCAACTCTGTGAGTTGAATGCAAGCATCAGAGAGTAGTTTCTGAGAATGCTTCTGTCTGGTTTTAATATGAAGATATTTCCTTTTACACATTAGGTCTCAGTGCGCTCCGAAAGAATACTTGCGGATTCTGTCAGAAGAGGGTTTCCAAAGTGCTCCATCAAAAGAAATGTTCTACTCTGTGAGTGGAAAGCAAACATCACAAAGCAGTTTCAGAGAATGCTTCTGTCTAGTTTTTAGGCGAAGAAATTCCCATTTGCAACGAAGGTCTCGAAGAGCTCGCAATATTCCCTTGCAGATTCTGCAAAAACACTGTTTGAAAACTGCTCTATGAACAGAAAGGTTCAACTCGGTGAGTTGAAAGCACAAATCCTAAAGAAGTTTCTTAGAATGCTCCTGCCCAGTTTTTAGGTGATGATATTTCCTCTTCCACCATAAGACTCAAAGCACCCCGAATGAACACTTGCACATTCCACAAAAAGAGTGTTTCAAAACTGCTCAAGCAACAGAAAGGTTCAACTCTGTGAGTTGAATGCACACATGAAAAAGCAGTTTCAAATAATGCTTCCGTCCAGTTTCTAGGTGAAGAAATTACCGTTTCCAAAGAATGCCTCGAAGAGTTCCAAATATCCACTTACAGATTCTGAAGAAAACAATGTTTCGATGTTGCTCATTCAAATCAAGGTTCACCTCTCTGAGATGAATGCACACATCATAAAGAAGTTTCTGTGAATGCTTCTACCCTGTTTTTATGTGATGATATCTCCTCTTCCACCATAAGCCTCCAAGCGCTCCGAATGAACACTTGCGCATTCCACAAAAAGAGTGCTTCAAAACTGCTCTATGAACAGGAAGGTTCAATTCTGTGAGCTGAATGCACACATCATAAAGAAGTTTCTGAGAATGCTTCTGTCTAGTGTTTAGGTGAAGATATTTCCTTTTCCACCACAGGCCTCAAAGCGCTCCGTATGAACACTTGCAGATTACACACAATAGTGTTTCAAAACTGCTCTAACAAGAGAAAGGTTCAACTCTGTAAGTTGAGTGCACACATCACAAAGCAGTTTCATAGAGTGTTTCTGTCTACTTTGTATGTGAAGAAATTCCCGTTTCCAACGAAGGCCTCCAAGAGCTCCCAATATCCACTTGCAGATTCTGGACAAACACAGTTTCATAACTGCCCCATCCAAAGGAATATTTAACCCTGTGAGTTGAATCCACACATATTAAATCATTTTCTCAGAATGCTTCTGCATAGTTTTCAGGTGAAGATATTTCTTATTACACTATAGGGCTGGAAGCGCTCTAAATGAACACTTGAGGATTCTGCAAAAAGACACTTTGACAACTGCTCTTTAAAAAGAAAGGTGCAAATGTGTGAGTTGAATGCAAACATCACAAAGCAGTTTCAGAGACTTCTTCTGTCTAGCTGTAATGTGAACAAATTCCCGTTTCCAACGAAGGCCTCAAATCTCCACATATCCACTTGCAGATTCTGCAAAAGCAGTGTTTCAAAACTGCTCTGTCGAAGGGAAGGTTCATCTCTGTGGGTTGAGTGCACACATCATAAAGTAGTTTCTGAGAATGCTTCTGTCTAGTTTTTATGTGACGCTATTTCCTTTTCTACCACTGGCCTCAAAGCGCTCCGAATGAACACTTGCAGATTCTACAAAAAGAGTGTTTCTAAACTGAACTCACAACAAAAAGGTTCAGATCTGTGAATTGAATGCACACATCACAAGGCAGATTCAGGGAATGCTTCTGTTTAGGTTTTAGGTGAAGATATATTCTTTTCCCCATAGGCCTCAAAGCGCTCTGAATGAACACTTGCAGATTCTACGAAAAGAGTGTTTCAAAACTGCTCTATCAAAACAAAGGATCAACTCTGTGAGTTGAATGCAACTTCACAAAGCCGTTTCAGAAAATGCTTCTTTCTAGTTTTTGTGTGAAGTTATTCCCGTTTCCAAAGAAGGCCTCAATGAGCTCCAAATATCCACTGGCAGATTCTGCAAAAACACTGTTTCAAAACTGCTCTATCAAAAGGAAGGTTCAACTCTGTGAGTTGAATGCAAGCATCAGAGAGTAGTTTCTGAGAATGCTTCTGTCTGGTTTTAATATGAAGATATTTTCTCTTACACATTAGGTCTCAGTGCGCTCCAAAAGAATACTTGCGGATTCTGTTAGAAGAGGGTTTCAAAAGTGCTCCATGAAAAGAAATGTTCTACTCTGTGAGTGGAAAGCAAACATCACAAAGCAGTTTCAGAGAATGCTTTTGTCTAGTTTTTAGGCGAAGAAATTCCCATTTCCAACGAAGGTCTGGAAGAGCTCGCAATATTCCCTTGCAGATTCTGCAAAAACACTGTTTGAAAACTGCTCTATGAACAGAAAGGTTCAACTCGGTGAGTTGAAGCACAAATCCTAAAGAAGTTTCTTAGAATGCTCCTGCCCAGTTTTTAGGTGATGATATTTCCTCTTCCACCATAAGACTCAAAGCACCCCGAATGAACACTTGCACATTCCACAAAAAGAGTGTTTCAAAACTGCTCAAGCAACAGAAAGGTTCAACTCTGTGAGTTGAATGCACACATGAAAAAGCAGATTCAAATAATGCTTCCGTCCAGTTTCTAGGTGAAGAAATTACCGTTTCCAAAGAATGCCTCGAAGAGTTCCAAATATCCACTTACAGATTCTGAAGAAAACAATGTTTCGATGTTGCTCATTCAAATCAAGGTTCAACTCTCTGAGATGAATGCACATATCATAAAGAAGTTTCTGTGAATGCTTCTACCCTGTTTTTATGTGATGATATCTCCTCTTCCACCATAAGCCTCAAAGCGCTCCGAATGAACACTTGCGCATTACACAAAAAGAGTGCTTCAAAACTGCTCTAACAATAGGAAGGTTCAATTCTGTGAGCTGAATGCACACATCATAAAGAAGTTTCTGAGAATGCTTCTGTCTAGTGTTTAGGTGAAGATACTTCCTTTTCCACCACAGGCCTCAAAGTGCTCCGTAAGAACACTTGCAGATTACACGCAATAGTGTTTCAAAGCTGCTCTAACAAGAGAAAGGTTCAACTCTGTAAGTTGAGTGCACACATCACAAAGCAGTTTCAGAGAGTGTTTCTGTCTAGTTTGTATGTGAAGAAATTCCCGTTTCCAACGAAGGCCTCCCAGAGCTCCCAATATCCACTTGCAGATTCTGCACAAACACAGTTTCATAACTGCCCCATCCAAAGGAATATTGAACCCTGTGAGTTGAATCCACACATATTAAATCATTTTCTCAGAATGCTTCTGCATAGTTTTCATGTGAAGATATTTCTTATTCCACTATAGGGGTGGAAGCACTCTAAATGAACACTTGAGGATTCTGCAAAAAGACACTTTGACAACTGCTCTTTCAAAAGAAAGGTGCAAATGTGTGAGTTGAAGGCAAACATCAAAAAGCAGTTTCAGAGACTGCTTCTGTCTAGCTGTAATGTGAACAAATTCCCGTTTCCAACGAAGGCCTCAAATCTCCACATATCCACTTGCAGATTCTGCAAAAGCAGTGTTTCAAAACTGCTCTGTCGAAGGGAAGGTTCATCTCTGTGGGTTGAGTGCACACATCATAAAGTAGTTTCCGAGAATGCTTCTGTCTAGTTTTTATGTGATGCTATTTCCTTTTCTACCACTGGCCTCAAAGCGCTCCGAATGAACACTTGCAGATTCTAAAAAAAGAGTGTTTCTAAACTGAACTCACAACAGAAAGGTTCAGATCTGTGAATTGAATGCACACATCACAAGGCAGATTCAGGGAATGCTTCTGTTTAGGTTTTAGGTGAAGATATATTCTTTTCCCCCATAGGCCTCAAAGCGCTCTGAATGAACACTTGCAGATTCTACGAAAAGAGTGTTTCAAAACTGCTCTATCAAAACAAAGGATGAACTCTGTGAGTTGAATGCAACTTCACAAAGCCGTTTCAGAAAATGCTTCTTTCTAGTTTTTGTGTGAAGTTATTCCCGTTTCCAAAGAAGGCCTCAATGAGCTCCAAATATCCACTGGCAGATTCTGCCAAAACACTGTTTCAAAACTGCTCTATCAAAAGGAAGGTTCAACTCTGTGAGTTGAATGCAAGCATCAGAGAGTAGTTTCTGAGAATACTTCTGTCTGGTTTTAATATGAAGATATTTCCTTTTACACATTAGGTCTCAGTGCGCTCCGAAAGAATACTTGCGGATTCTGTTAGAAGAGGGTTTCCAAAGTGCTCCATCAAAAGAAAGGTACCACACTGTGAGTGGAAAGCAAACATCACAAAGCAGTTTCATAGAATGCTTCTGTCTAGTTTTTAGGCGAAGAAACTCCCATTTCCAACGAAGGTCTCAAAGAGCTCCCAATATTCCCTTGCAGATTCTGCAAAAACACTGTTTGAAAACTGCTCCATGAACAGAAAGGTTCAACTCGGTGAGTTGAAAGCACAAATCCTAAAGAAGTTTCTTAGAATGCTCCTGCCCAGTTTTTAGGTGATGATATTTCCTCTTCCAAAATAAGACTCAAAGCACCCCGAATGAACACTTGCACATTCCACAAAAAGAGTGTTTCAAAACTGCTCAAGCCACAGAAAGGTTCAACTCTGTGAGTTGAATGCACACATGAAAAAGCACTTTCAAATAATGCTTCCGTCCAGTTTCTAGGTGAAGAAATTACGGTTTCCAAAGAATGCCTCGAACAGTTCCAAATATCCACTTACACATTCTGAAGAAAACAATGTTTCGATGTTGCTCATTCAAATCAAGGTTCAACTCTCTGAGATGAATGCACACATAATAAAGAAGTTTCTGTGAATGCTTCTATCCTGTTTTTATGTGATGATATTTCCTCTTCCACCATAAGCCTCCAAGCGCTCCGAATGAACACTTGCGCATTCCACAAAAAGAGTGCTTAAAAACTGCTCTATCAACAGGAAGGTTCAATTCTGTGAGCTGAATGCACACATCATAAAGAAGTTTCTGAGAATGCTTCTGGCTAGTGTTTAGGTGAAGATATTACCTTTTCCACCACAGGCCTCAAAGCGCTCCGTATGAACACTTGCAGATTACAGATTACACACAATAGTGTTTCAAAACGGCTCTAACAAGAGAAAGCTTCACCTCTGTAAGTTGAGTGCACAGATCACAAAGCAGTTTCAGAGAGTGTTTCTGTCTAGTTTGTATGTGAAGAAATTCCCGTTTCCAACGAAGGCCTCCAAGAGCCCCCAATATCCACTTGCAGATTCTGCACAAACACAGTTTCATAACTGCCCCATCCAAAGGAATATTGAACCCTGTGAGTTGAATCCACACATATTAAATCATTTTCTCAGAATGCTTCTGCATAGTTTTCATGTGAAGATATTTCTTATTCCACTATAGGGCTGGAAGCGCTCAAAATGAACACTTGAGGATTCTGCAAAAAGACACTTTGACAACTGCTCTTTCAAAAGAAAGGTGCAACTGTGTGAGTTGAATGCAAACATCACAACGCAGTTTCAGAGACTGCTTCTGTCTAGCTGTAATGTGAACAAATTCCCGTTTCCAACGAAGGCCTCAAATCTCCACATATCCACTTGCAGATTCTGCAAAAGTAGTGTTTCAAAACTGCGCTATCGAAAGGAAGGTTCATCTCTGTGGGTTGAGTGCACACATCATAAAGTAGTTTCCGAGAATGCTTCTGTCTAGTTTTTATGTGACGCTATTTCCTTTTCCACCACTGGCCTCAAAGCGCTCCGAATGAACACTTGCAGATTCTACAAAAAGAGTGTTTCTAAACTGAACTCACAACAAAAAGGTTCAGATCTGTGAATTGAATGCACGCATCACAAAGCAGATTCAGGGAATGCTTCTGTTTAGGTTTTAGGTGAAGATATATTCTTTTCCCCCAAAGGCCTCAAAGCGCTCTGAATGAACACTTGCAGATTCTACGAAAAGAGTGTTTCAAAACTGCTCTATCAAAACAAAGGATCAACTCTGTGAGTTGAATGCAACTTCACAAAGCCGTTTCAGAGAATGCTTCTTTCTAGTTTTTGTGTGAAGATATTCCCGTTTCCAAAGAAGGCCTCAATGAGCTCCAAATATCCACTGGCAGATTCTGCAAAAACACTGTTTCAAAACTGCTCTATCAAAAGGAAGTTTCAGCTCTGTGAGTTGAATGCAAGCATCAGAGAGTAGTTTCTGAGAATGCTTCTGTCTGGTTTTAATATGAAGATATTTCCTTTTACACATTATTTCTCAGTGCGCTCCGAAAGAATACTTGCGGATTCTGTCAGAAGAGGGTTTCCAAAGTGCTCCATCAAAAGAAAGGTACCACTCTGTGAGTGGAAAGCAAACATCACAAAGCAGTTTCAGAGAATGCTTCTGTCTAGGTTTTAGGCGAAGAAATTCCCATTTGCAACGAAGGTCTCGAAGAACTCCCAATATTCCCTTGCAGATTCTGCAAAAACACTGTTTCAAAACTGCTCTATGAACAGAAAGGTTCAACTCGGTGAGTTGAAAGCACAAATCCTAAAGAAGTTTCTTAGAATGCTCCTGCCCAGTTTTTAGGTGATGATATTTCCTCTTCCACCATAAGACTCAAAGCACCCCGAATGAACACTTGCACATTCCACAAAAAGAGTGTTTCAAAACTGCTCAAGCAACAGAAAGGTTCAACTCTGTGAGTTGAATGCACACACGAAAAAGCACTTTCAAATAATGCTTCCGTCCAGTTTCTAGGTGAAGAAATTACCGTTTCCAAAGAATGCCTCGAAGAGTTCCAAATATCCACTTACAGATTCTGAAGAAAACAATGTTTCGATGTTGCTCATTCAAATCAAGGTTCAACTCTCTGAGATGAATGCACACATCATAAAGAAGTTTCTGTGAATGCTTCTACCCTGTTTTTATGTGATGATATTTCCTCTTCCACCATAAGCCTCCATGCGCTCCGAATGAACACTTGCGCATTCCACAAAAAGAGTGCTTCAAAACTGCTCTATCAACAGGGAGGTTCAATTCTGTGAGCTGAATGCACACATCATAAAGAAGTTTCTGAGAATGCTTCTGGCTAGTGTTTAGGTGAAGATATTACCTTTTCCACCACAGGCCTCAAAGCGCTCCGTATGAACACTTGCAGATGACAGATTACACACAATAGTGTTTCAAAACGGCTCTAACAAGAGAAAGGTTCACCTCTGTAAGTTGAGTGCACACATCACAAAGCAGTTTCAGAGAGTGTTTCTGTCTAGTTTGTATGTGAAGAAATTCCCGTTTCCAACGAAGGCCTCCAAGACCTCCCAATATCCACTTGCAGATTCTGCACAAACACAGTTTCATAACTGCCCCATCCAAAGGAATATTGAACCCTGTGAGTTGAATCCACACATATTAAATCATTTTCTCAGAATGCTTCTGCATAGTTTTCATGTGTAGATATTACTTATTCCACTATAGGGCTGGAAGCGCTCTAAATGAACACTTGAGGATTCTGCAAAAAGACACTTTGACAACTGCTCTTTCAAAAGAAAGGTGCAACTGTGTGAGTTGAATGCAAACATCACAACGCAGTTTCAGAGACTGCTTCTGTCTAGCTGTAATGTGAACAAATTCCCGTTTCCAACGAAGGCCTCAAATCTCCACATATCCACTTGCAGATTCTGCAAAAGCAGTGTTTCAAAACTGATCTATCGAAAGGAAGGTTCATCTCTGTGGGTTGAGTGCACACATCATAAAGTAGTTTCCGAGAATGCTTCTGTCTAGTTTTTATGTGACGCTATTTCCTTTTCCACCACTGGCCTCAAAGCGCTCCGAATGAACACTTGCAGATTCTACAAAAAGAGTGTTTCTAAACTGAACTCACAACAAAAAGGTTCAGATCTGTGAATTGAATGCACGCATCACAAAGCAGATTCAGGGAATGCTTCTGTTTAGGTTTTAGGTGAAGATATATTCTTTTCCCCCAAAGGCCTCAAAGCGCTCTGAATGAACACTTGCAGATTCTACGAAAAGAGTGTTTCAAAACTGCTCTATCAAAACAAAGGATCAACTCTGTGAGTTGAATGCAACTTCACAAAGCCGTTTCAGAGAATGCTTCATTCTAGTTTTTGTGTGAAGATATTCCCGTTTCCAAAGAAGGCCTCAATGAGCTCCAAATATCCACTGGCAGATTCTGCAAAAACACTGTTTCAAAACTGCTCTATCAAAAGGAAGTTTCAACTCTGTGAGTTGAATGCAAGCATCAGAGAGTAGTTTCTGAGAATGCTTCTGTCTGGTTTTAATATGAAGATATTTCCTTTTACACATTAGGTCTCAGTGCGCTCCGAAAGAATACTTGCGGATTGTGTCAGAAGAGGGTTTCCAAAGTGCTCCATCAAAAGAAAGGTACCACTCTGTGAGTGGAAAGCAAACATCACAAAGCAGTTTCAGAGAATGCTTCTGTCTAGTTTTTAGGCGAAGAAATTCCCATTTCCAACGAAGGTCTCGAAGAGCTCCCAATATTCCCTTGCAGATTCTGCAAAAACACTGTTTCAAAACTGCTCTATGAACAGAAAGGTTCAACTCAGTGAGTTGAAAGCACAAATCCTAAAGAAGTTTCTTAGAATGCTCCTGCCCAGTTTTTAGGTGATGATATTTCCTCTTCCACCATAAGACTCAAAGCACCCCGAATGAACACTTGCACATTCCACAAAAAGAGTGTTTCAAAACTGCTCAAGCAACAGAAAGGTTCAACTCTGTGAGTTGAATGCACACATGAAAAAGCACTTTCAAATAATGCTTCCGTCCAGTTTCTAGGTGAAGAAATTACCGTTTCCAAAGAATGCCTCGAAGAGTTCCAAATATCCACTTACAGATTCTGAAGAAAACAATGTTTCGATGTTGCTCATTCAAATCAAGGTTCAACTCTCTGAGATGAATGCACACATCATAAAGAAGTTTCTGTGAATGCTTCTACCCTGTTTTTATGTGATGATATTTCCTCTTCCACCATAAGCCTCCAAGCGCTCCGAATGAACACTTGCGCATTCCACAAAAAGAGTGCTTCAAAACTGCTCTATCAACAGGGAGGTTCAATTCTGTGAGCTGAATGAACACATCATAAAGAAGTTTCTGAGAATGCTTCTGGCTAGTGTTCAGGTGAAGATATTACCTTTAACAACACAGGCCTCAAAGCGCTCCGTATGAACACTTGCAGATTACAGATTACACACAATAGTGTTTCAAAACGGCTCTAACAAGAGAAAGCTTCACCCCTGTAAGTTGAGTGCACACATCACAAAGCAGTTTCAGAGAGTGTTTCTGTCTAGTTTGTATGTGAAGAAATTCCCGTTTCCAACGAAGGCCTCCAAGAGCTCCCAATATCCACTTGCACATTCTGCACAAACACAGTTTCATAACTGCCCCATCCAAAGGAATATTGAACCCTGTGAGTTGAATCCACACATATTAAATCATTTTCTCAGAATGCTTCTGCATAGTTTTCATGTGAAGATATTTCTTATTCCACTATAGGGCTGGAAGCGCTCTAAATGAACACTTGAGGATTCTGCAAAAAGACACTTTGACAACTGCTCTTTCAAAAGAAAGGTGCAACTGTGTGAGTTGAATGCAAACATCACAACGCAGTTTCAGAGACTGCTTCTGTCTAGCTGTAATGTGAAGAAATTCCCGTTTCCAACGAAGGCCTCAAATCTCCACATATCCACTTGCAGATTCTGCAAAAGCAGTGTTTCAAAACTGCTCTATCGAAGGGAAGGTTCATCTCTGTGTGTTGAGTGCACACATCATAAAGTAGTTTCCGAGAATGCTTCTGTCTAGTTTTTATGTGACGCTATTTCCTTTTCCACCACTGGCCTCAAAGCGCTCCGAATGAACACTTGCAGATTCTACAAAAAGAGTGTTTCTAAACTGAACTCACAACAAAAAGGTTCAGCTGTGTGAATTGAATGCACGCATCACAAAGCAGATTCAGGGAATGCTTCTGTTTAGGTTTTAGGTGAAGATATATTCTTTTCCCCCATAGGCCTCAAAGCGCTCTGAATGAACACTTGCAGATTCTACGAAAAGAGTGTTTCAAAACTGCTCTATCAAAACAAAGGATCAACTCTGTGAGTTGAATGCAACTTCACAAAGCCGTTTCAGAGAATGCTTCCTTCTAGTTTTTGTGTGAAGATATTCCCGTTTCCAAAGAAGCCCTCAATGAGCTCCAAATATCCACTGGCAGATTCTGCAAAAACACTGTTTCAAAACTGCTCTATCAAAAGGAAGGTTCAACTCTGTGAGTTGAATGGAAGCATCAGAGAATAGTTTCTGAGAATGCTTCTGTCTGGTTTTAATATGAAGATATTTCCTTTTACACATTAGGTCCCAGTGAGCTCCGAAAGAATACTTGGGGATTCTGTCAGAAGAGGGTTTCCAAAGTGCTCCATCAAAAGAAAGGTACCACTCTGTGAGTGGAAAGCAAACATCACAAAGCAGTTTCAGAGAATGCTTCTGTCTAGTTTTTAGGCGAAGAAATTCCCATTTCCAAGGAAGGTCTCGAAGAGCTCCCAATATTCCCTTGCAGATTCTGCAAAAACACTGTTTCAAAACTGCTCTATGAACAGAAAGGTTCAACTCGGTGAGTTGAAAGCACAAATCCAAAGAAGTTTCCTAGAATGCTCCTGCCCAGTTTTTAGGTGATGATATTTCCTCTTCCACCATAAGACTCAAAGCACCCCGAATGAACACTTGCACATTCCACAAAAAGAGTGTTTCGAAACTGCTCAAGCAACAGAAAGGTTCAACTCTGTGAGTTGAATGCACACATGAAATAGCACTTTCAAATAATGCTTCCGTCCAGTTTCTAGTTGAAGAAATTACCGTTTCCAAAGAATGCCTCGAAGAGTTCCAAATATCCACTTACAGATTCTGAAGAAAAGAATGTTTCGATGTTGCTCATTCAAATCAAGGTTCAACTCTCTGAGATGAATACACACATCATAAAGAAGTTTCTGTGAATGCTTCTACCCTGTTTTTATGTGATGATATTTCCTCTTCCACCATAAGCCTCCATGCGCTCCGAATGAACACTTGCGCATTCCACAAAAAGAGTGCTTCAAAACTGCTCTATCAACAGGGAGGTTCAATTCTGTGAGCTGAATGCACACATCATAAAGAAGTTTCTGAGAATGCTTCTGGCTAGTGTTTAGGTGAAGATATTACCTTTTCCACCACAGGCCTCAAAGCGCTCCGTATGAACACTTGCAGATTACAGATTACACACAATAGTGTTTCAAAACGGCTCTAACAAGAAAAAGGTTCACCTCTGTAAGTTGAGTGCACACATCACAAAGCAGTTTCAGAGAGTGTTTCTGTCTAGTTTGTATGTGAAGAAATTCCCGTTTCCAACGAAGGCCTCCAAGAGCTCCCAATATCCACTTGCAGATTCTGCACAAACACAGTTTCATAACTGCCCCATCCAAAGGAATATTGAACCCTGTGAGTTGGATCCACACATATTAAATCATTTTCTCAGAATGCTTCTGCATAGTTTTCATGTGAAGATATTTCTTATTCCACTATAGGGCTGGAAGCGCTCTAAATGAACACTTGAGGATTCTGCAAAAAGACACTTTGACAACTGCTCTTTCAAAAGAAAGGTGCAACTGTGTGAGTTGAATGCAAACATCACAACGCAGTTTCAGAGACTGCTTCTGTCTAGCTGTAATGTGAACAAATTCCCGTTTCCAACGAAGGCCTCAAATCTCCACATATCCACTTGCAGATTCTGCAAAAGCAGTGTTTCAAAACTGCTCTATCGAAAGGAAGGTTCATCTCTGTGGGTTGAGTGCACACATCATAAAGTAGTTTCCGAGAATGCTTCTGTCTAGTTTTTATGTGACGCTATTTCCTTTTCCACCACTGGCCTCAAAGCGCTCCGAATGAACACTTGCAGATTCTACAAAAAGAGTGTTTCTAAACTGAACTCACAACAAAAAGGTTCAGATCTGTGAATTGAATGCACGCATCACAAAGCAGATTCAGGGAATGCTTCTGTTTAGGTTTTAGGTGAAGATATATTCTTTTCCCCCGTAGGCCTCAAAGCGCTCTGAATGAACACTTGCAGATTCTACGAAAAGAGTGTTTCAAAACTGCTCTATCAAAACAAAGGATCAACTCTGTGAGTTGAATGCAACTTCACAAAGCCGTTTCAGAGAATGCTTCTTTCTAGTTTTTGTGTGAAGATATTCCCGTTTCCAAAGAAGGCCTCAATGAGCTCCAAATATCCACTGGCAGATTCTGCAAAAACACTGTTTCAAAACTGCTCTATCAAAAGGAAGGTTCAACTCTGTGAGTTGAATGCAAGCATCAGAGAGTAGTTTCTGAGAATGCTTCTGTCTGGTTTTAATATGAAGATATTTCCTTTTACACATTAGGTCTCAGTGCGCTCCGAAAGAATACTTGCGGATTGTGTCAGAAGAGGGTTTCCAAAGTGCTCCATCAAAAGAAAGGTACCACTCTGTGAGTGGAAAGCAAACATCACAAAGCAGTTTCAGAGAATGCTTCTGTCTAGTTTTTAGGCGAAGAAATTCCCATTTCCAACGAAGGTCTCGAAGAGCTCCCAATATTCCCTTGCAGATTCTGCAAAAACACTGTTTCAAAACTGCTCTATGAACAGAAAGGTTCAACTCAGTGAGTTGAAAGCACAAATCCTAAAGAAGTTTTTTAGAATGCTCCTGCCCAGTTTTTAGGTGATGATATTTCCTCTTCCACCATAAGACTCAAAGCACCCCGAATGAACACTTGCACATTCCACAAAAAGAGTGTTTCAAAACTGCTCAAGCAACAGAAAGGTTCAACTCTGTGAGTTGAACGCACACATGAAAAAGCACTTTCAAATAATGCTTCCGTCCAGTTTCTAGGTGAAGAAATTACCGTTTCCAAAGAATGCCTCGAAAAGTTCCAAATATCCACTTACAGATTCTGAAGAAAACAATGTTTCGATGTTGCTCATTCAAATCAAGGTTCAACTCTGTGAGATGAATGCACACATCATAAAGAAGTTTCTGTGAATGCTTCTACCCTGTTTTTATGTGATGATATTTCCTCTTCCACCATAAGCCTCAAAGCGCTCCGAATGAACACTTGCGCATTCCACAAAAAGAGTGCTTCAAAACGGCTCTAGCAATAAGAAGGTTCAATTCTGTGAGCTGAATGCACACATCATAAAGAAGTTTCTGAGAATGCTTCTGGCTAGTGTTCAGGTGAAGATATTTCCTTTTCCACCACAGGCCTCAAAGCGCTCCGTATGGACACTTGCAGATGACAGATTACACACAATAGTGTTTCAAAACGGCTCTAACAAGAGAAAGGTTCAACTCTGTAAGTTGAGTGCACACATCACAAAGCAGTTTCAGAGAGTGTTTCTGTCTAGTTTGTATGTGAAGAAATTCCCTTTTCCAACGAAGGCCTCCAAGAGCTCCCAATATCCACTTGCAGATTCTGCACAAACACAGTTTCATAACTGCCCCATCCAAAGGAATATTGAACCCTGTGAGTTGAATCCACACATATTAAATCATTTTCTCAGAATGCTTCTGCATAGTTTTCATGTGAAGATATTTCTTATTCCACTATAGGGCTGGAAGCGCTCTAAATGAACACTTGAGGATTCTGCAAAAAGACACTTTGACAACTGCTCTTTCAAAAGAAAGGTGCAACTGTGTGAGTTGAATGCAAACATCACAACGCAGTTTCAGAGACTGCTTCTGTCTAGCTGTAATGTGAACAAATTCCCGTTTCCAACGAAGGCCTCAAATCTCCACATATCCACTTGCAGATTCTGCAAAAGCAGTGTTTCAAAACTGCTCTATCGAAAGGAAGGTTCATCTCTGTGGGTTGAGTGCACACATCATAAAGTAGTTTCCGAGAATGCTTCTGTCTAGTTTTTATGTGACGCTATTTCCTTTTCCACCACTGGCCTCAAAGCGCTCTGAATGAACACTTGCAGATTCTACAAAAAGAGTGTTTCTAAACTGAACTCACAACAAAAAGTTCAGATATGTGAATTGAATGCACGCATCACAAAGCAGATTCAGGGAATGCTTCTGTTTAGGTTTTAGGTGAAGATATATTCTTTTCCCCCAAAGGCCTCAAAGCGCTCTGAATGAACACTTGCAGATTCTACGAAAAGAGTGTTTCAAAACTGCTCTATCAAAACAAAGGATCAACTCTGTGAGTTGAATGCAACTTCACAAAGCCGTTTCAGAGAATGCTTCTTTCTAGTTTTTGTGTGAAGATATTCCCGTTTCCAAAGAAGGCCTCAATGAGCTCCAAATATCCACTGGCAGATTCTGCAAAAACACCGTTTCAAAACTGCTCTATCAAAAGGAAGGTTCAACTCTGTGAGTTGAATGCAAGCATCAGAGAGTAGTTTCTGAGAATGCTTCTGTCTGGTTTTAATATGAAGATATTTCCTTTTACACATTAGGTCTCAGTGCGCTCCGAAAGAATACTTGCGGATTCTGTCAGAAGAGGGTTTCCAAAGTGCTCCATCAAAAGAAAGGTACCACACTGTGAGTGGAAAGCAAACATCACAAAGCAGTTTCAGAGAATGCTTCTGTCTAGTTTTTAGGCGAAGAAACTCCCATTTCCAACGAAGGTCTCAAAGAGCTCCCAATATTCCCTTGCAGATTCTGCAAAAACACTGTTTGAAAACTGCTCCATGAACAGAAAGGTTCAACTCGGTGAGTTGAAAGCACAAATCCTAAAGAAGTTTCTCAGAATGCTCCTGCCCAGTTTTTAGGTGATGATATTTCCTCTTCCAAAATAAGACTCAAAGCACCCCGAATGAACACTTGCACATTCCACAAAAAGAGTGTTTCAAAACTGCTCAAGCAACAGAAAGGTTCAACTCTGTGAGTTGAACGCACACATGAAAAAGCACTTTCAAATAATGCTTCCGTCCAGTTTCTAGGTGAAGAAATTACCGTTTCCAAAGAATGCCTCGAAGAGTTCCAAATATCCACTTACAGATTCTGAAGAAAACAATGTTTCGATGTTGCTCATTGAAATCAAGGTTCAACTCTCTGAGATGAATGCCCACATCATAAAGAAGTTTCTGTGAATGCTTCTACCCTGTTTTTATGTGATGATATTTCCTTTTCCACCATAAGCCTCCCAGCGCTCCGAATGAACACTTGCGCATTCCACAAAAAGAGTGCTTCAAAACTGCTCTATCAACAGGGAGGTTCAATTCTGTGAGCTGAATGCACACATCATAAAGAAGTTTCTGAGAATGCTTCTGGCTAGTGTTTAGGTGAAGATATTACCTTTTCCACCACAGGCCTCAAAGCGCTCCGTATGAACACTTGCAGATTACAGATTACACACGATAGTGTTTCAAAACGGCTCTAACAAGAGAAAGTTTCACCTCTGTAAGTTGAGTGCACACATCACAAAGCAGTTTCAGAGAGTGTTTCTGTCTAGTTTGTATGTGAAGAAATTCCCGTTTCCAACGAAGGCCTCCAAGAGCTCCCAATATCCACTTGCAGATTCTGCACAAACACAGTTTCATAACTGCCCCATCCAAAGGAATATTGAACCCTGTGAGTTGAATCCACACATATTAAATCATTTTCTCAGAATGCTTCTGCATAGTTTTCATGTGAAGATATTTCTTATTCCACTATAGGGCTGGAAGCGCTCTAAATGAACACTTGAGGATTCTGCAAAAAGACACTTTGACAACTGCTCTTTCAAAAGAAAGGTGCAACTGTGTGAGTTGAATGCAAACATCACAACGCAGTTTCAGAGACTGCTTCTGTCTAGCTGTAATGTGAACAAATTCCCGTTTCCAACGAAGGCCTCAAATCTCCACATATCCACTTGCAGATTCTGCAAAAGCAGTGTTTCAAAACTGCTCTATCGAAAGGAAGGTTCATCTCTGTGTGTTGAGTGCACACATCATAAAGTAGTTTCCGAGAATGCTTCTGTCTAGTTTTTATGTGACGCTATTTCCTTTTCCACCACTGGCCTCAAAGCGCTCCGAATGAACACTTGCAGATTCTACAAAAAGAGTGTTTCTAAACTGAACTCACAACAAAAAGGTTCAGATCTGTGAATTGAATGCACGCATCACAAAGCAGATTCAGGGAATGCTTCTGTTTAGGTTTTAGGTGAAGATATATTCTTTTCCCCCATAGGCCTCAAAGCGCTCTGAATGAACACTTGCAGATTCTACGAAAAGAGTGTTTCAAAACTGCTCTATCAAAACAAAGGATCAACTCTGTGAGTTGAATGCAACTTCACAAAGCCGTTTCAGAGAATGCTTCTTTCTAGTTTTTGTGTGAAGATATTCCCGTTTCCAAAGAAGGCCTCAATGAGCTCCAAATATCCACTGGCAGATTCTGCAAAAACACTGTTTCAAAACTGCTCTATCAAAAGGAAGGTTCAACTCTGTGAGTTGAATGCAAGCATCAGAGAGTAGTTTCTAAGAATGCTTCTGTCTGGTTTTAATATGAAGATATTTCCTTTTACACATTAGGTCTCAGTGCGCTCCGAAAGAATACTTGCGGATTGTGTCAGAAGAGGGTTTCCAAAGTGCTCCATCAAAAGAAAGGTACCACTCTGTGAGTGGAAAGCAAACATCACAAAGCAGTTTCAGAGAATGCTTCTATCTAGATTTTAGGCGAAGGAATTCCCATTTTCAACGAAGGTCTCGAAGAGCTCCCAATATTCCCTTGCAGATTCTGCAAAAACACTTTTTCAAAACTGCTCTATGAACAGAAAGGTTCAACTCGGCGAGTTGATAGCACAAATCCTGAAGAAGTTTCTTAGAATGCTCCTGCCCAGTTTTTAGGTGATGATATTTCCTCTTCCACCATAAGACTCAAAGCACCCCGAATGAACACTTGCACATTCCACAAAAAGAGTGTTTCAAAACTGCTCAAGCAACAGAAAGGTTCAACTCTGTGAGTTGAATGCACACATGAAAAAGCACTTTCAAATAATGCTTCCGTCCAGTTTCTAGGTGAAGAAATTACCGTTTCCAAAGAATGCCTCGAAGAGTTCCAAATATCCACTTACAGATTCTGAAGAAAACAATGTTTCGATGTTGCTCATTCAAATCAAGGTTCAACTCTCTGAGATGAATGCACACATCATAAAGAAGTTTCTGTGAATGCTTCTACCCTGTTTTTATGTGATGATATTTCCTCTTCCACCATAAGCCTCAAAGCGCTCCGAATGAACACTTGCGCATTCCACAAAAAGAGTGCTTCAAAACGGCTCTAGCAAAAAGAAGGTTCAATTCTGTGAGCTGAATGCACACATCATAAAGAAGTTTCTGAGAATGCTTCTGGCTAGTGTTCAGGTGAAGATATTTCCTTTTCCACCACAGGCCTCAAAGCGCTCCGTATGGACACTTGCAGATGACAGATTACACACAATAGTGTTTCAAAACGGCTCTAACAAGAGAAAGGTTCAACTCTGTAAGTTGAGTGCACACATCACAAAGCAGTTTCAGAAAGTGTTTCTGTGTAGTTTGTATGTGAAGAAATTCCCTTTTCCAACGAAGGCCTCCAAGAGCTCCCAATATCCACTTTCAGATTCTGCACAAACACAGTTTCATAACTGCCCCATCCAAAGGAATATTGAACCCTGTCAGTTGAATCCACACATATTAAATCATTTTCTCAGAATGCTTCTGCATAGTTTTCATGTGAAGATATTTCTTATTCCACTATAGGGCTGGAAGCGCTCTAAATGAACACTTGAGGATTCTGCAAAAAGACACTTTGACAACTGCTCTTTCAAAAGAAAGGTGCAACTGTGTGAGTTGAATGCAAACATCACAACGCAGTTTCAGAGACTGCTTCTGTCTAGCTGTAATGTGAACAAATTCCCGTTTCCAACGAAGGCCTCAAATCTCCACATATCCACTTGCAGATTCTGCAAAAGCAGTGTTTCAAAACTGCTCTATCGAAAGGAAGGTTCATCTCTGTGTGTTGAGTGCACACATCATAAAGTAGTTTCCGAGAATGCTTCTGTCTAGTTTTTATGTGACGCTATTTCCTTTTCCACCACTGGCCTCAAAGCGCTCCGAATGAACACTTGCAGATTCTACAAAAAGAGTGTTTCTAAACTGAACTCACAACAAAAAGGTTCAGATCTGTGAATTGAATGCACGCATCACAAAGCAGATTCAGGGAATGCTTCTGTTTAGGTTTTAGGTGAAGATATATTCTTTTCCCCCATAGGCCTCAAAGCGCTCTGAATGAACACTTGCAGATTCTACGAAAAGAGTGTTTCAAAACTGCTCTATCAAAACAAAGGATCAACTCTGTGAGTTGAATGCAACTTCACAAAGCCGTTTCAGAGAATGCTTCTTTCTAGTTTTTGTGTGAAGATATTCCCGTTTCCAAAGAAGGCCTCAATGAGCTCCAAATATCCACTGGCAGATTCTGCAAAAACACTGTTTCAAAACTGCTCTATCAAAAGGAAGGTTCAACTCTGTGAGTTGAATGCAAGCATCAGAGAGTAGTTTCTAAGAATGCTTCTGTCTGGTTTTAATATGAAGATATTTCCTTTTACACATTAGGTCTCAGTGCGCTCCGAAAGAATACTTGCGGATTGTGTCAGAAGAGGGTTTCCAAAGTGCTCCATCAAAAGAAAGGTACCACTCTGTGAGTGGAAAGCAAACATCACAAAGCAGTTTCAGAGAATGCTTCTATCTAGATTTTAGGCGAAGGAATTCCCATTTTCAACGAAGGTCTCGAAGAGCTCCCAATATTCCCTTGCAGATTCTGCAAAAACACTTTTTCAAAACTGCTCTATGAACAGAAAGGTTCAACTCGGCGAGTTGATAGCACAAATCCTGAAGAAGTTTCTTAGAATGCTCCTGCCCAGTTTTTAGGTGATGATATTTCCTCTTCCACCATAAGACTCAAAGCACCCCGAATGAACACTTGCACATTCCACAAAAAGAGTGTTTCAAAACTGCTCAAGCAACAGAAAGGTTCAACTCTGTGAGTTGAATGCACACATGAAAAAGCACTTTCAAATAATGCTTCCGTCCAGTTTCTAGGTGAAGAAATTACCGTTTCCAAAGAATGCCTCGAAGAGTTCCAAATATCCACTTACAGATTCTGAAGAAAACAATGTTTCGATGTTGCTCATTCAAATCAAGGTTCAACTCTCTGAGATGAATGCACACATCATAAAGAAGTTTCTGTGAATGCTTCTACCCTGTTTTTATGTGATGATATTTCCTCTTCCACCATAAGCCTCAAAGCGCTCCGAATGAACACTTGCGCATTCCACAAAAAGAGTGCTTCAAAACGGCTCTAGCAAAAAGAAGGTTCAATTCTGTGAGCTGAATGCACACATCATAAAGAAGTTTCTGAGAATGCTTCTGGCTAGTGTTCAGGTGAAGATATTTCCTTTTCCACCACAGGCCTCAAAGCGCTCCGTATGGACACTTGCAGATGACAGATTACACACAATAGTGTTTCAAAACGGCTCTAACAAGAGAAAGGTTCAACTCTGTAAGTTGAGTGCACACATCACAAAGCAGTTTCAGAAAGTGTTTCTGTGTAGTTTGTATGTGAAGAAATTCCCTTTTCCAACGAAGGCCTCCAAGAGCTCCCAATATCCACTTTCAGATTCTGCACAAACACAGTTTCATAACTGCCCCATCCAAAGGAATATTGAACCCTGTCAGTTGAATCCACACATATTAAATCATTTTCTCAGAATGCTTCTGCATAGTTTTCATGTGAAGATATTTCTTATTCCACTATAGGGCTGGAAGCGCTCTAAATGAACACTTGAGGATTCTGCAAAAAGACACTTTGACAACTGCTCTTTCAAAAGAAAGGTGCAACTGTGTGAGTTGAATGCAAACATCACAACGCAGTTTCAGAGACTGCTTCTGTCTAGCTGTAATGTGAACAAATTCCCGTTTCCAACGAAGGCCTCAAATCTCCACATATCCACTTGCAGATTCTGCAAAAGCAGTGTTTCAAAACTGCTCTATCGAAAGGAAGGTTCATCTCTGTGGGTTGAGTGCACACATCATAAAGTAGTTTCCGAGAATGCTTCTGTCTAGTTTTTATGTGACGCTATTTCCTTTTCCACCACTGGCCTCAAAGCGCTCTGAATGAACACTTGCAGATTCTACAAAAAGAGTGTTTCTAAACTGAACTCACAACAAAAAGGTTCAGATCTGTGAATTGAATGCACGCATCACAAAGCAGATTCAGGGAATGCTTCTGTTTAGGTTTTAGGTGAAGATATATTCTTTTCCCCCATAGGCCTGAAAGCGCTCTGAATGAACACTTGCAGATTCTACGAAAAGAGTGTTTCAAAACTGCTCTATCAAAACAAAGGATCAACTCTGTGAGTTGAATGCAACTTCACAAAGCCGTTTCAGGGAATGCTTCTTTCTAGTTTTTGTGTGAAGATATTCCCGTTTCCAAAGAAGGCCTCAATGAGCTCCAAATATCCACTGGCAGATTCTGCAAAAACACTGTTTCAAAACTGCTCTATCAAAAGGAAGGTTCAACTCTGTGAGTTGAATGCAAGCATCAGAGAGTAGTTTCTGAGAATGCTTCTGTCTGGTTTTAATATGAAGATATTTCCTTTTACACATTAGGTCTCAGTGCGCTCCGAAAGAATACTTGCGGATTCTGTCTGAAGAGGGTTTCCAAAGTGCTCCATCAAAAGAAAGGTACCACTCTGTGAGTGGAAAGCAAACATCACAAAGCAGTTTCAGAGAATGCTTCTATCTAGATTTTAGGCGAAGGAATTCCCATTTTCAACGAAGGTCTCGAAGAGCTCCCAATATTCCCTTGCAGATTCTGCAAAAACACTGTTTCAAAACTGCTCTATGAACAGAAAGGTTCAACTCGGTGAGTTGATAGCACAAATCCTGAAGAAGTTTCTTAGAATGCTCCTGCCCAGTTTTTAGGTGATGATATTTCCTCTTCCACCATAAGACTCAAAGCACCCCGAATGAACACTTGCACATTCCACAAAAAGAGTGTTTCAAAACTGCTCAAGCAACAGAAAGGTTCAACTCTGTGAGTTGAATGCACACATGAAAAAGCACTTTCAAATAATGCTTCCGTCCAGTTTCTAGGTGAAGAAATAACCGTTTCCAAAGAATGCCTCGAACAGTTCCAAATATCCACTTACACATTCTGAAGAAAACAATGTTTCGATGTTGCTCATTCAAATCAAGGTTCAACTCTCTGAGATGAATGCACACATAATAAAGAAGTTTCTGTGAATGCTTCTATCCTGTTTTTATGTGATGATATTTCCTCTTCCACCATAAGCCTCCAAGCGCTCCGAATGAACACTTGCGCATTCCACAAAAAGAGTGCTTAAAAACTGCTCTATCAACAGGAAGGTTCAATTCTGTGAGCTGAATGCACACATCATAAAGAAGTTTCTGAGAATGCTTCTGGCTAGTGTTTAGGTGAAGATATTACCTTTTCCACCACAGGCCTCAAAGCGCTCCGTATGAACACTTGCAGATTACAGATTACACACAATAGTGTTTCAAAACGGCTCTAACAAGAGAAAGCTTCACCTCTGTAAGTTGAGTGCACAGATCACAAAGCAGTTTCAGAGAGTGTTTCTGTCTAGTTTGTATGTGAAGAAATTCCCGTTTCCAACGAAGGCCTCCAAGAGCCCCCAATATCCACTTGCAGATTCTGCACAAACACAGTTTCATAACTGCCCCATCCAAAGAAATATTGAACCCTGTGAGTTGAATCCACACATATTAAATCATTTTCTCAGAATGCTTCTGCATAGTTTTCATGTGAAGATATTTCTTATTCCACTATAGGGCTGGAAGCGCTCAAAATGAACACTTGAGGATTCTGCAAAAAGACACTTTGACAACTGCTCTTTCAAAAGAAAGGTGCAACTGTGTGAGTTGAATGCAAACATCACAACGCAGTTTCAGAGACTGCTTCTGTCTAGCTGTAATGTGAACAAATTCCCGTTTCCAACGAAGGCCTCAAATCTCCACATATCCACTTGCAGATTCTGCAAAAGTAGTGTTTCAAAACTGCCCTATCGAAAGGAAGGTTCATCTCTGTGGGTTGAGTGCACACATCATAAAGTAGTTTCCGAGAATGCTTCTGTCTAGTTTTTATGTGACGCTATTTCCTTTTCCACCACTGGCCTCAAAGCGCTCCGAATGAACACTTGCAGATTCTACAAAAAGAGTGTTTCTAAACTGAACTCACAACAAAAAGGTTCAGATCTGTGAATTGAATGCACGCATCACAAAGCAGATTCAGGGAATGCTTCTGTTTAGGTTTTAGGTGAAGATATATTCTTTTCCCCCATAGGCCTCAAAGCGCTCTGAATGAACACTTGCAGATTCTACGAAAAGAGTGTTTCAAAACTGCTCTATCAAAACAAAGGATCAACTCTGTGAGTTGAATGCAACTTCACAAAGCCGTTTCAGAGAATGCTTCTTTCTAGTTTTTGTGTGAAGATATTCCCGTTTCCAAAGAAGGCCTCAATGAGCTCCAAATATCCACTGGCAGATTCTGCAAAAACACTGTTTCAAAACTGCTCTATCAAAAGGAAGGTTCAACTCTGTGAGTTGAATGCAAGCATCAGAGAGTAGTTTCTAAGAATGCTTCTGTCTGGTTTTAATATGAAGATATTTCCTTTTACACATTAGGTCTCAGTGCGCTCCGAAAGAATACTTGCGGATTCTGTCAGAAGAGGGTTTCCAAAGTGCTCCATCAAAAGAAAGGTACCACTCTGTGAGTGGAAAGCAAACATCACAAAGCAGTTTCAGAGAATGCTTCTATCTAGATTTTAGGCGAAGGAATTCCCATTTTCAACGAAGGTCTCGAAGAGCTCCCAATATTCCCTTGCAGATTCTGCAAAAACACTGTTTCAAAACTGCTCTATGAACAGAAAGGTTCAACTCGGCGAGTTGATAGCACAAATCCTGAAGAAGTTTCTTAGAATGCTCCTGCCCAGTTTTTAGGTGATGATATTTCCTCTTCCACCATAAGACTCAAAGCACCCCGAATGAACACTTGCACATTCCACAAAAAGAGTGTTTCAAAACTGCTCAAGCAACAGAAAGGTTCAACTCTGTGAGTTGAATGCACACATGAAAAAGCACTTTCAAATAATGCTTCCGTCCAGTTTCTAGGTGAAGAAATTACCGTTTCCAAAGAATGCCTCGAACAGTTCCAAATATCCACTTACACATTCTGAAGAAAACAATGTTTCGATGTTGCTCATTCAAATCAAGGTTCAACTCTCTGAGATGAATGCACACATCATAAAGAAGTTTCTGTGAATGCTTCTACCCTGTTTTTATGTGATGATATTTCCTCTTCCACCATAAGCCTCAAAGCGCTCCGAATGAACACTTGCGCATTCCACAAAAAGAGTGCTTCAAAACGGCTCTAGCAAAAAGAAGGTTCAATTCTGTGAGCTGAATGCACACATCATAAAGAAGTTTCTGAGAATGCTTCTGGCTAGTGTTCAGGTGAAGATATTTCCTTTTCCACCACAGGCCTCAAAGCGCTCCGTATGGACACTTGCAGATGACAGATTACACACAATAGTGTTTCAAAACGGCTCTAACAAGAGAAAGGTTCAACTCTGTAAGTTGAGTGCACACATCACAAAGCAGTTTCAGAAAGTGTTTCTGTGTAGTTTGTATGTGAAGAAATTCCCTTTTCCAACGAAGGCCTCCAAGAGCTCCCAATATCCACTTTCAGATTCTGCACAAACACAGTTTCATAACTGCCCCATCCAAAGGAATATTGAACCCTGTCAGTTGAATCCACACATATTAAATCATTTTCTCAGAATGCTTCTGCATAGTTTTCATGTGAAGATATTTCTTATTCCACTATAGGGCTGGAAGCGCTCTAAATGAACACTTGAGGATTCTGCAAAAAGACACTTTGACAACTGCTCTTTCAAAAGAAAGGTGCAACTGTGTGAGTTGAATGCAAACATCACAACGCAGTTTCAGAGACTGCTTCTGTCTAGCTGTAATGTGAACAAATTCCCGTTTCCAACGAAGGCCTCAAATCTCCACATATCCACTTGCAGATTCTGCAAAAGCAGTGTTTCAAAACTGCTCTATCGAAAGGAAGGTTCATCTCTGTGGGTTGAGTGCACACATCATAAAGTAGTTTCCGAGAATGCTTCTGTCTAGTTTTTATGTGACGCTATTTCCTTTTCCACCACTGGCCTCAAAGCGCTCTGAATGAACACTTGCAGATTCTACAAAAAGAGTGTTTCTAAACTGAACTCACAACAAAAAGGTTCAGATCTGTGAATTGAATGCACGCATCACAAAGCAGATTCAGGGAATGCTTCTGTTTAGGTTTTAGGTGAAGATATATTCTTTTCCCCCATAGGCCTGAAAGCGCTCTGAATGAACACTTGCAGATTCTACGAAAAGAGTGTTTCAAAACTGCTCTATCAAAACAAAGGATCAACTCTGTGAGTTGAATGCAACTTCACAAAGCCGTTTCAGGGAATGCTTCTTTCTAGTTTTTGTGTGAAGATATTCCCGTTTCCAAAGAAGGCCTCAATGAGCTCCAAATATCCACTGGCAGATCCTGCAAAAACACTGTTTCAAAACTGCTCTATCAAAAGGAAGGTTCAACTCTGTGAGTTGAATGCAAGCATCAGAGAGTAGTTTCTGAGAATGCTTCTGTCTGGTTTTAATATGAAGATATTTCCTTTTACACATTAGGTCTCAGTGCGCTCCGAAAGAATACTTGCGGATTCTGTCTGAAGAGGGTTTCCAAAGTGCTCCATCAAAAGAAAGGTACCACTCTGTGAGTGGAAAGCAAACATCACAAAGCAGTTTCAGAGAATGCTTCTATCTAGATTTTAGGCGAAGGAATTCCCATTTGCAACGAAGGTCTCGAAGAGCTCCCAATATTCCCTTGCAGATTCTGCAAAAACACTGTTTCAAAACTGCTCTATGAACAGAAAGGTTCAACTCGGTGAGTTGATAGCACAAATCCTGAAGAAGTTTCTTAGAATGCTCCTGCCCAGTTTTTAGGTGATGATATTTCCTCTTCCACCATAAGACTCAAAGCACCCCGAATGAACACTTGCACATTCCACAAAAAGAGTGTTTCAAAACTGCTCAAGCAACAGAAAGGTTCAACTCTGTGAGTTGAATGCACACATGAAAAAGCACTTTCAAATAATGCTTCCGTCCAGTTTCTAGGTGAAGAAATTACCGTTTCCAAAGAATGCCTCGAACAGTTCCAAATATCCACTTACACATTCTGAAGAAAACAATGTTTCGATGTTGCTCATTCAAATCAAGGTTCAACTCTCTGAGATGAATGCACACATAATAAAGAAGTTTCTGTGAATGCTTCTATCCTGTTTTTATGTGATGATATTTCCTCTTCCACCATAAGCCTCCAAGCGCTCCGAATGAACACTTGCGCATTCCACAAAAAGAGTGCTTAAAAACTGCTCTATCAACAGGAAGGTTCAATTCTGTGAGCTGAATGCACGCATCATAAAGAAGTTTCTGAGAATGCTTCTGGCTAGTGTTTAGGTGAAGATATTACCTTTTCCACCACAGGCCTCAAAGCGCTCCGTATGAACACTTGCAGATTACAGATTACACACAATAGTGTTTCAAAACGGCTCTAACAAGAGAAAGCTTCACCTCTGTAAGTTGAGTGCACAGATCACAAAGCAGTTTCAGAGAGTGTTTCTGTCTAGTTTGTATGTGAAGAAATTCCCGTTTCCAACGAAGGCCTCCAAGAGCCCCCAATATCCACTTGCAGATTCTGCACAAACACAGTTTCATAACTGCCCCATCCAAAGGAATATTGAACCCTGTGAGTTGAATCCACACATATTAAATCATTTTCTCAGAATGCTTCTGCATAGTTTTCATGTGAAGATATTTCTTATTCCACTATAGGGCTGGAAGCGCTCAAAATGAACACTTGAGGATTCTGCAAAAAGACACTTTGACAACTGCTCTTTCAAAAGAAAGGTGCAACTGTGTGAGTTGAATGCAAACATCACAACGCAGTTTCAGAGACTGCTTCTGTCTAGCTGTAATGTGAACAAATTCCCGTTTCCAACGAAGGCCTCAAATCTCCACATATCCACTTGCAGATTCTGCAAAAGTAGTGTTTCAAAACTGCCCTATCGAAAGGAAGGTTCATCTCTGTGGGTTGAGTGCACACATCATAAAGTAGTTTCCGAGAATGCTTCTGTCTAGTTTTTATGTGACGCTATTTCCTTTTCCACCACTGGCCTCAAAGCGCTCCGAATGAACACTTGCAGATTCTACAAAAAGAGTGTTTCTAAACTGAACTCACAACAAAAAGGTTCAGATCTGTGAATTGAATGCACGCATCACAAAGCAGATTCAGGGAATGCTTCTGTTTAGGTTTTAGGTGAAGATATATTCTTTTCCCCCAAAGGCCTCAAAGCGCTCTGAATGAACACTTGCAGATTCTACGAAAAGAGTGTTTCAAAACTGCTCTATCAAAACAAAGGATCAACTCTGTGAGTTGAATGCAACTTCACAAAGCCGTTTCAGAGAATGCTTCTTTCTAGTTTTTGTGTGAAGATATTCCCGTTTCCAAAGAAGGCCTCAATGAGCTCCAAATATCCACTGGCAGATTCTGCAAAAACACTGTTTCAAAACTGCTCTATCAAAAGGAAGTTTCAGCTCTGTGAGTTGAATGCAAGCATCAGAGAGTAGTTTCTGAGAATGCTTCTGTCTGGTTTTAATATGAAGATATTTCCTTTTACACATTATTTCTCAGTGCGCTCCGAAAGAATACTTGCGGATTCTGTCAGAAGAGGGTTTCCAAAGTGCTCCATCAAAAGAAAGGTACCACTCTGTGAGTGGAAAGCAAACATCACAAAGCAGTTTCAGAGAATGCTTCTGTCTAGTTTTTAGGCGAAGAAATTCCCATTTGCAACGAAGGTCTCGAAGAACTCCCAATATTCCCTTGCAGATTCTGCAAAAACACTGTTTCAAAACTGCTCTATGAACAGAAAGGTTCAACTCGGTGAGTTGAAAGCACAAATCCTAAAGAAGTTTCTTAGAATGCTCCTGCCCAGTTTTTAGGTGATGATATTTCCTCTTCCACCATAAGACTCAAAGCACCCCGAATGAACACTTGCACATTCCACAAAAAGAGTGTTTCAAAACTGCTCAAGCAACAGAAAGGTTCAACTCTGTGAGTTGAATGCACACACGAAAAAGCACTTTCAAATAATGCTTCCGTCCAGTTTCTAGGTGAAGAAATTACCGTTTCCAAAGAATGCCTCGAACAGTTCCAAATATCCACTTACAGATTCTGAAGAAAACAATGTTTCGATGTTGCTCATTCAAATCAAGGTTCAACTCTCTGAGATGAATGCACACATCATAAAGAAGTTTCTGTGAATGCTTCTACCCTGTTTTTATGTGATGATATTTCCTCTTCCACCATAAGCCTCCATGCGCTCCGAATGAACATTTGCGCATTCCACAAAAAGAGTGCTTCAAAACTGCTCTATCAACAGGGAGGTTCAATTCTGTGAGCTGAATGCACACATCATAAAGAAGTTTCTGAGAATGCTTCTGGCTAGTGTTTAGGTGAAGATATTACCTTTTCCACCACAGGCCTCAAAGCGCTCCGTATGAACACTTGCAGATGACAGATTACACACAATAGTGTTTCAAAACGGCTCTAACAAGAGAAAGGTTCAACTCTGTAAGTTGAGTGCACACATCACAAAGCAGTTTCAGAGAGTGTTTCTGTCTAGTTTGTATGTGAAGAAATTCCCGTTTCCAACGAAGGCGTCCAAGAGCTCCCAATATCCACTTGCAGATTCTGCACAAACACAGTTTCATAACTGCCCCATCCAAAGGAATATTGAACCCTGTGAGTTGAATCCACACATATTAAATCATTTTCTCAGAATGCTTCTGCATAGTTTTCATGTGAAGATATTACTTATTCCACTATAGGGCTGGAAGCGCTCTAAATGAACACTTGAGGATTCTGCAAAAAGACACTTTGACAACTGCTCTTTCAAAAGAAAGGTGCAACTGTGTGAGTTGAATGCAAACATCACAACGCAGTTTCAGAGACTGCTTCTGTCTAGCTGTAATGTGAACAAATTCCCGTTTCCAACGAAGGCCTCAAATCTCCACATATCCACTTGCAGATTCTGCAAAAGCAGTGTTTCAAAACTGCTCTATCGAAAGGAAGGTTCATCTCTGTGGGTTGAGTGCACACATCATAAAGTAGTTTCCGAGAATGCTTCTGTCTAGTTTTTATGTGACGCTATTTCCTTTTCCACCACTGGCCTCAAAGCGCTCCGAATGAACACTTGCAGATTCTACAAAAAGAGTGTTTCTAAACTGAACTCACAACAAAAAGGTTCAGATCTGTGAATTGAATGCACGCATCACAAAGCAGATCCAGGGAATGCTTCTGTTTAGGTTTTAGGTGAAGATATATTCTTTTCCCCCAAAGGCCTCAAAGCGCTCTGAATGAACACTTGCAGATTCTACGAAAATAGTGTTTCAAAACTGCTCTATCAAACCAAAGATCAACTCTGTGAGTTGAATGCAACTTCACAAAGCCTTTTCAGAGAATGCTTCTTTCTAGTTTTTGTGTGAAGATATTCCCGTTTCCAAAGAAGGCCTCAATGAGCTCCAAATATCCACTGGCAGATTCTGCAAAAACACTGTTTCAAAACTGCTCTATCAAAAGGAAAGTTCAACTCTGTGAATTTAATGCAAGCATCAGAGAGTAGTTTCTGAGAATGCTTCTGTCTGCTTTTAATATGAAGATATTTCCTTTTACACATTACGTCTCAGTGCGCTCCGAAAGAATACTTGCGGATTCTGTCAGAAGAGTGTTTCCAAAGTGCTCCATCAAAAGAAAGGTACCACTCTGTGAGTGGAAAGCAAACATCACAAAGCAGTTTCAGAGAATGCTTCTGTCTAGTTTTTAGGCGAAGAATTTCCCATTTGCAACGAAGCTCTCGAAGAGCTCCCAATATTCTCTTGCAGATTCTGCAAAAACACTGTTTCAAAACTGCTCTATGAACAGAAAGGTTCAACTCGGTGAGTTGAAAGCACAAATCCTAAAGAAGTTTCTTAGAATGCTCCTGCCCAGTTTTTAGGTGATGATATTTCCTCTTCCACCATAAGACTCAAAGCACCCCGAATGAACACTTGCACATTCCACAAAAAGAGTGTTTCAAAACTGCTCAAGCAACAGAAAGGTTCAACTCTGTGAGTTGAATGCACACATGAAAAAGCAGTTTCAAATAATGCTTCCGTCCAGTTTCTAGGTGAAGAAATTACCGTTTCCAAAGAATGCCTCCAAGAGTTCCAAATATCCACTTATAGATTCTGAAGAAAACAATGTTTCGATGTTGCTCATTCAAATCAAGGTTCAACTCTCTGAGATGAATGCACACATCATAAAGAAGTTTCTGTGAATGCTTCTACCCTGTTTTTATGTGATGATATTTCCTCTTCCACCATAAGCCTCAAAGCGCTCCGAATGAACACTTGCGCATTCCACAAAAAGAGTGCTTCAAAACGGCTCTAGCAATAAGAAGGTTCAATTCTGTGAGCTGAATGCACACATCATAAAGAAGTTTCTGAGAATGCTTCTGGCTAGTGTTCAGGTGAAGATATTTCCTTTTCCACCACAGGCCTCAAAGCGCTCCGTATGAACACTTGCAGATGACAGATTACACACAATAGTGTTTCAAAACGGCTCTAACAAGAGAAAGGTTCAACTCTGTAAGTTGAGTGCACACATTACAAAGCAGTTTCAGAAAGTGTTTCTGTCTAGTTTGTATGTGAAGAAATTCCCGTTTCCAACGAAGGCCTCCAAGAGCTCCCAATATCCACTTGCAGATTCTGCACAAACACAGTTTCATAACTGCCCCATCCAAAGGAATATTGAACCCTGTGAGTTGAATCCACACATATTAAATCATTTTCTCAGAATGCTTCTGCATAGTTTTCATGTGAAGATATTTCTTATTCCACTATAGGGCTGGAAGCGCTCTAAATGAACACTTGAGGATTCTGCAAAAAGACACTTTGACAACTGCTCTTTCAAAAGAAAGGTGCAACTGTGTGAGTTGAATGCAAACATCACAACGCAGTTTCAGAGACTGCTTCTGTCTAGCTGTAATGTGAACAAATTCCCGTTTCCAACGAAGGCCTCAAATCTCCACATATCCACCTGCAGATTCTGCAAAAGCAGTGTTTCAAAACTGCTCTATCGAAAGGAAGGTTCATCTCTGTGGGTTGAGTGCACACATCATAAAGTAGTTTCCGAGAATGCTTCTGTCTAGTTTTTATGTGACGCTATTTCCTTTTCCACCACTGGCCTCAAAGCGCTCCGAATGAACACTTGCAGATTCTACAAAAAGAGGGTTTCTAAACTGAACTCACAACAAAAAGGTTCAGATCTGTGAATTGAATGCACGCATCACAAAGCAGATTCAGGGAATGCTTCTGTTTAAGTTTTAGGTGAAGATATATTCATTTCCCCCATAGGCCTCAAAGCGCTCTGAATGAACACTTGCAGATTCTACGAAAAGAGTGTTTCAAAACTGCTCTATCAAAACAAAGGATCAACTCTGTGAGTTGAATGCAACTTCACAAAGCCGTTTCAGAGAATGCTTCTTTCTAGTTTTTGTGTGAAGATATTCCCGTTTCCAAAGAAGGCCTCAATGAGCTCCAAATATCCACTGGCAGATTCTGCAAAAACACCGTTTCAAAACTGCTCTATCAAAAGGAAGGTTCAACTCTGTGAGTTGAATGCAAGCATCAGAGAGTAGTTTCTGAGAATGCTTCTGTCTGGTTTTAATATGAAGATATTTCCTTTTACACAGTAGGTCTCAGTGCGCTCCGAAAGAATACTTGCGGATTCTGTCAGAAGAGGGTTTCCAAAGTGCTCCATCAAAAGAAAGGTAGCACTCTGTGAGTGGAAAGCAAACATCACAAAGCAGATTCAGAGAATGCTTCTGTCTAGTTTTTAGGCGAAGAAACTCCCATTTCCAACGAAGGTCTCGAAGAGCTCCCAATATTCCCTTGCAGATTCTGCAAAAACACTGTTTGAAAACTGCTCTATGAACAGAAAGGTTCAACTCGGTGAGTTGAAAGCACAAATCCTAAAGAAGTTTCTTAGAATGCTCCTGCCCAGTTTTTAGGTGATGATATTTCCTCTTCCACCATAAGACTCAAAGCACCCTGAATGAACACTTGCACATTCCACAAAAAGAGTGTTTCGAAACTGCTCAAGCAACAGAAAGGTTCAACTCTGTGAGTTGAATGCACACATGAAAAAGCACTTTCAAATAATGCTTCCGTCCAGTTTCTAGGTGAAGAAATTACCGTTTCCAAAGAATGCCTCGAAGAGTTCCAAATATCCACTTACAGATTCTGAAGAAAACAATGTTTCGATGTTGCTCATTCAAATCAAGGTTCAACTCTCTGAGATGAATGCACACATCATAAAGAAGTTTCTGTGAATGCTTCTACCCTGTTTTTATGTGATGATATTTCCTCTTCCACCATAAGCCTCCATGCGCTCCGAATGAACACTTGCGCATTCCACAAAAAGAGTGCTTCAAAACTGCTCTATCAACAGGGAGGTTCAATTCTGTGAGCTGAATGCACACATCATAAAGAAGTTTCTGAGAATGCTTCTGGCTAGTGTTTAGGTGAAGATATTACCTTTTCCACCACAGGCCTCAAAGCGCTCCGTATGAACACTTGCAGATTACAGATTACACACAATAGTGTTTCAAAACGGCTCTAACAAGAGAAAGGTTCACCTCTGTAAGTTGAGTGCACACATCACAAAGCAGTTTCAGAGAGTGTTTCTGTCTAGTTTGTATGTGAAGAAATTCCCGTTTCCAACGAAGGCCTCCAAGAGCTCCCAGTATCCACTTGCAGATTCTGCACAAACACAGTTTCATAACTGCCCCATCCAAAGGAATGTTGAACCCTGTGAGTTGAATCCACACATATTAAATCATTTTCTCAGAATGCTTCTGCATAGTTTTCATGTGAAGATATTTCTTATTCCACTATAGGGCTGGAAGCGCTCTAAATGAACACTTGAGGATTCTGCAAAAAGACACTTTGACAACTGCTCTTTCAAAAGAAAGGTGCAACTGTGTGAGTTGAATGCAAACATCACAACGCAGTTTCAGAGACTGCTTCTGTCTAGCTGTAATGTGAACAAATTCCCGTTTCCAACGAAGGCCTCAAATCTCCACATATCCACTTGCAGATTCTGCAAAAGCAGTGTTTCAAAACTGCTCTATCGAAGGGAAGGTTCATCTCTGTGGGTTGAGTGCACACATCATAAAGTAGTTTCCGAGAATGCTTCTGTCTAGTTTTTATGTCACGCTATTTCCTTTTCCACCACTGGCCTCAAAGCGCTCCGAATGAATACTTGCAGATTCTATAAAAAGAGTGTTTCTAAACTGAACTCACAACAAAAAGGTTCAGATCTGTGACTTGAATGCACGCATCACAAAGCAGATTCAGGGAATGCTTCTGTTTAGGTTTTAGGTGAAGATATATTCTTTTCCCCCAAAGGCCTCAAAGCGCTCTGACTGAACACTTACAGATTCTACGAAAAGAGTGTTTCAAAACTGCTCTATCAAAACAAAGGATCAACTCTGTGAGTTGAATGCAACTTCACAAAGCCGTTTCAGAGAATGCTTCTTTCTAGTTTTTGTGTGAAGATATTCCCGTTTCCAAAGAAGGCCTCAATGAGCTCCAAATATCCACTGGCAGATTCTGCAAAAACACTGTTTCAAAACTGCTCTATCAAAAGGAAGGTTCAACTCTGTGAGTTGAATGCAAGCATCAGAGAGTAGTTTCTGAGAATGCTTCTGTCTGGTTTTAATATGAAGATATTTCCTTTTACACATTAGGTCCCAGTGCGCTCCGAAAGAATACTTGCGGATTCTGTCAGAAGAGGGTTTCCAAAGTGCTCCATCAAAGGAAAGGTACCACTCTGTGAGTGGAAAGCAAACATCACAAAGCAGTTTCAGAGAATGCTTCTGTCTAGTTTTTAGGCGAAGAAATTCCCATTTCCAACGAAGGTCTCGAAGAGCTCCCAATATTCCCTTGCAGATTCTGCAAAAACACTCTTTCAAAACTGCTCTATGAACAGAAAGGTTCAACTCGGTGAGTTGAAAGCACAGATCCTAAAGAAGTTTCTTAGAATGCTCCTGCCCAGTTTTTAGGTGATGATATTTCCTCTTCCACCATAAGACTCAAAGCACCCCGAATGAACACTTGCACATTCCACAAAAAGAGTGTTTCAAAACTGCTCAAGCAACAGAAAGGTTCAACTCTGTGAGTTGAACGCACACATGAAAAAGCACTTTCAAATAATGCTTCCGTCCAGTTTCTAGGTGAAGAAATTACCGTTTCCAAAGAATGCCTCGAAGAGTTCCAAATATCCACTTACAGATTCTGAAGAAAACAATGTTTCGATGTTGCTCATTCAAATCAAGGTTCAACTCTCTGAGATGAATGCACACATCATAAAGAAGTTTCTGTGAATGCTTCTACCCTGTTTTTATGTGATGATATTTCCTCTTCCACCATAAGCCTCCAAGCGCTCCGAATGAACACTTGCGCATTCCACAAAAAGAGTGCTACAAAACTGCTCTATCAACAGGGAGGTTCAGTTCTGTGAGCTGAATGCACACATCATAAAGAAGTTTCTGAGAATGCTTCTGGCTAGTGTTTAGGTGAAGATATTACCTTTTCCACCACAGGCCTCAAAGCGCTCCGTATGAACACTTGCAGATTACAGATTACACACAATAGTGTTTCAAAACGGCTCTAACAAGAGAAAGCTTCACCTCTGTAAGTTGAGTGCACACATCACAAAGCAGTTTCAGAGAGTGTTTCTGTCTAGTTTGTATGTGAAGAAATTCCCGTTTCCAACGAAGGCCTCCAAGAGCTCCCAATATCCACTTGCACATTCTGCACAAACACAGTTTCATAACTGCCCCATCCAAAGGAATATTGAACCCTGTGAGTTGAATCCACAGATATTAAATCATTTTCTCAGAATGCTTCTGCATAGTTTTCATGTGAAGATATTTCTTATTCCACTATAGGGCTGGAAGCGCTCTAAATGAACACTTGAGGATTCTGCAAAAAGACACTTTCACAACTGCTCTTTCAAAAGAAAGGTGCAACTGTGTGAGTTGAATGCAAACATCACAACGCAGTTTCAGAGACTGCTTCTGTCTAGCTGTAATGTGAACAAATTCCCGTTTCCAACGAAGGCCTCAAATCTCCACATATCCACTTGCAGATTCTGCAAAAGCAGTGTTTCAAAACTGCTCTATCGAAGGGAAGGTTCATCTCTGTGGGTTGAGTGCACACATCATAAAGTAGTTTCCGAGAATGCTTCTGTCTAGTTTTTATGTCACGCTATTTCCTTTTCCACCACTGGCCTCAAAGCGCTCCGAATGAATACTTGCAGATTCTATAAAAAGAGTGTTTCTAAACTGAACTCACAACAAAAAGGTTCAGATCTGTGACTTGAATGCACGCATCACAAAGCAGATTCAGGGAATGCTTCTGTTTAGGTTTTAGGTGAAGATATATTCTTTTCCCCCAAAGGCCTCAAAGCGCTCTGACTGAACACTTACAGATTCTACGAAAAGAGTGTTTCAAAACTGCTCTATCAAAACAAAGGATCAACTCTGTGAGTTGAATGCAACTTCACAAAGCCGTTTCAGAGAATGCTTCTTTCTAGTTTTTGTGTGAAGATATTCCCGTTTCCAAAGAAGGCCTCAATGAGCTCCAAATATCCACTGGCAGATTCTGCAAAAACACTGTTTCAAAACTGCTCTATCAAAAGGAAGGTTCAACTCTGTGAGTTGAATGCAAGCATCAGAGAGTAGTTTCTGAGAATGCTTCTGTCTGGTTTTAATATGAAGATATTTCCTTTTACACATTAGGTCCCAGTGCGCTCCGAAAGAATACTTGCGGATTCTGTCAGAAGAGGGTTTCCAAAGTGCTCCATCAAAAGAAAGGTACCACTCTGTGAGTGGAAAGCAAACATCACAAAGCAGTTTCAGAGAATGCTTCTGTCTAGTTTTTAGGCGAAGAAATTCCCATTTCCAACGAAGGTCTCGAAGAGCTCCCAATATTCCCTTGCAGATTCTGCAAAAACACTCTTTCAAAACTGCTCTATGAACAGAAAGGTTCAACTCGGTGAGTTGAAAGCACAGATCCTAAAGAAGTTTCTTAGAATGCTCCTGCCCAGTTTTTAGGTGATGATATTTCCTCTTCCACCATAAGACTCAAAGCACCCCGAATGAACACTTGCACATTCCACAAAAAGAGTGTTTCAAAACTGCTCAAGCAACAGAAAGGTTCAACTCTGTGAGTTGAACGCACACATGAAAAAGCACTTTCAAATAATGCTTCCGTCCAGTTTCTAGGTGAAGAAATTACCGTTTCCAAAGAATGCCTCGAAGAGTTCCAAATATCCACTTACAGATTCTGAAGAAAACAATGTTTCGATGTTGCTCATTGAAATCAAGGTTCAACTCTCTGAGATGATTGCACACATCATAAAGAAGTTTCTGTGAATGCTTCTACAATGTTTTTATGTGATGATATTTCCTCTTCCACCATAAGCCTTCAAGCGCTCCGAATGAACACTTGCGCATTCCACAGAAGGAGTGCCTCAAAACTGCTCTATCAACAGGAAGGTTCAATTCTGTGAGCTGAATGCACACATCATAAAGAAGTTTCTGAGAATGCTTATGTCTAGTGTTTAGGTGAAGATATTACCTTTTCCAACACAGGCCTCAAAACGCTCCGTATGAACACTTGCAGATGAGAGATTACACACAATAGTGTTTCAAAACTGCTCTAACAAGAGAAAGGTTTACCTCTGTAAGTTGAGTGCACACATCACAAAGCAGTTTCAGAGAGTGTTTCTGTCTAGTTTGTATGTGAAGAAATTCCCGTTTCCAACGAAGGCCTCCAAGAGCTCCCAATATCCACTTGCAGATTCTGCACAAACACAGTTTCATAACTGCCCCATCCAAAGGAATATTGAACCCTGTGAGTTGAATCCACACATATTAAATCATTTTCTCAGAATGCTTCTGCATAGTTTTCATGTGAAGATATTTCTTATTCCACTATAGGGCTGGAAGCGCTCTAAATGAACACTTGAGGATTCTGCAAAAAGACACTTTGACAACTGCTCTTTCAAAAGAAAGGTGCAACTGTGTGAGTTGAATGCAAACATCACAAAGCAGTTTCAGAGACTGCTTCTGTCTAGCTGTAATGTGAACAAATTCCCGTTTCCAAGGAAGGCCTCAAATCTCCACATATCCACTTGCAGATTCTGCAAAAGCAGTGTTTCAAAACTGCTCTATCGAAAGGAAGGTTCATCTCTGTGGGTTGAGTGCACACATCATAAAGTAGTTTCCGAGAATGCTTCTGTCTAGTTTTTATGTGACGCTATTTCCTTTTCCACCACTGGCCTCAAAGCGCTCCGAATGAACACTTGCAGATTCTACAAAAAGAGTGTTTCTAAACTGAACTCACAACAAAAAGGTTCAGATCTGTGAATTGAATGCACGCATCACAAAGCAGATCCAGGGAATGCTTCTGTTTAGGTTTTAGGTGAAGATATATTCTTTTCCCCCAAAGGCCTCAAAGCGCTCTGAATGAACACTTGCAGATTCTACGAAAATAGTGTTTCAAAACTGCTCTATCAAACCAAAGATCAACTCTGTGAGTTGAATGCAACTTCACAAAGCCTTTTCAGAGAATGCTTCTTTCTAGTTTTTGTGTGAAGATATTCCCGTTTCCAAAGAAGGCCTCAATGAGCTCCAAATATCCACTGGCAGATTCTGCAAAAACACTGTTTCAAAACTGCTCTATCAAAAGGAAAGTTCAACTCTGTGAATTTAATGCAAGCATCAGAGAGTAGTTTCTGAGAATGCTTCTGTCTGCTTTTAATATGAAGATATTTCCTTTTACACATTACGTCTCAGTGCGCTCCGAAAGAATACTTGCGGATTCTGTCAGAAGAGTGTTTCCAAAGTGCTCCATCAAAAGAAAGGTACCACTCTGTGAGTGGAAAGCAAACATCACAAAGCAGTTTCAGAGAATGCTTCTGTCTAGTTTTTAGGCGAAGAATTTCCCATTTGCAACGAAGCTCTCGAAGAGCTCCCAATATTCTCTTGCAGATTCTGCAAAAACACTGTTTCAAAACTGCTCTATGAACAGAAAGGTTCAACTCGGTGAGTTGAAAGCACAAATCCTAAAGAAGTTTCTTAGAATGCTCCTGCCCAGTTTTTAGGTGATGATATTTCCTCTTCCACCATAAGACTCAAAGCACCCCGAATGAACACTTGCACATTCCACAAAAAGAGTGTTTCAAAACTGCTCAAGCAACAGAAAGGTTCAACTCTGTGAGTTGAATGCACACATGAAAAAGCAGTTTCAAATAATGCTTCCGTCCAGTTTCTAGGTGAAGAAATTACCGTTTCCAAAGAATGCCTCCAAGAGTTCCAAATATCCACTTATAGATTCTGAAGAAAACAATGTTTCGATGTTGCTCATTCAAATCAAGGTTCAACTCTCTGAGATGAATGCACACATCATAAAGAAGTTTCTGTGAATGCTTCTACCCTGTTTTTATGTGATGATATTTCCTCTTCCACCATAAGCCTCAAAGCGCTCCGAATGAACACTTGCGCATTCCACAAAAAGAGTGCTTCAAAACGGCTCTAGCAATAAGAAGGTTCAATTCTGTGAGCTGAATGCACACATCATAAAGAAGTTTCTGAGAATGCTTCTGGCTAGTGTTCAGGTGAAGATATTTCCTTTTCCACCACAGGCCTCAAAGCGCTCCGTATGAACACTTGCAGATGACAGATTACACACAATAGTGTTTCAAAACGGCTCTAACAAGAGAAAGGTTCAACTCTGTAAGTTGAGTGCACACATTACAAAGCAGTTTCAGAAAGTGTTTCTGTCTAGTTTGTATGTGAAGAAATTCCCGTTTCCAACGAAGGCCTCCAAGAGCTCCCAATATCCACTTGCAGATTCTGCACAAACACAGTTTCATAACTGCCCCATCCAAAGGAATATTGAACCCTGTGAGTTGAATCCACACATATTAAATCATTTTCTCAGAATGCTTCTGCATAGTTTTCATGTGAAGATATTTCTTATTCCACTATAGGGCTGGAAGCGCTCTAAATGAACACTTGAGGATTCTGCAAAAAGACACTTTGACAACTGCTCTTTCAAAAGAAAGGTGCAACTGTGTGAGTTGAATGCAAACATCACAACGCAGTTTCAGAGACTGCTTCTGTCTAGCTGTAATGTGAACAAATTCCCGTTTCCAACGAAGGCCTCAAATCTCCACATATCCACCTGCAGATTCTGCAAAAGCAGTGTTTCAAAACTGCTCTATCGAAAGGAAGGTTCATCTCTGTGGGTTGAGTGCACACATCATAAAGTAGTTTCCGAGAATGCTTCTGTCTAGTTTTTATGTGACGCTATTTCCTTTTCCACCACTGGCCTCAAAGCGCTCCGAATGAACACTTGCAGATTCTACAATAAGAGGGTTTCTAAACTGAACTCACAACAAAAAGGTTCAGATCTGTGAATTGAATGCACGCATCACAAAGCAGATTCAGGGAATGCTTCTGTTTAGGTTTTAGGTGAAGATATATTCATTTCCCCCATAGGCCTCAAAGCGCTCTGAATGAACACTTGCAGATTCTACGAAAAGAGTGTTTCAAAACTGCTCTATCAAAACAAAGGATCAACTCTGTGAGTTGAATGCAACTTCACAAAGCCGTTTCAGAGAATGCTTCTTTCTAGTTTTTGTGTGAAGATATTCCCGTTTCCAAAGAAGGCCTCAATGAGCTCCAAATATCCACTGGCAGATTCTGCAAAAACACTGTTTCAAAACTGCTCTATCAAAAGGAAGGTTCAACTCTGTGAGTTGAATGCAAGCATCAGAGAGTAGTTTCTGAGAATGCTTCTGTCTGGTTTTAATATGAAGATATTTCCTTTTACACATTAGGTCCCAGTGCGCTCCGAAAGAATACTTGCGGATTCTGTCAGAAGAGGGTTTCCAAAGTGCTCCATCAAAAGAAAGGTACCACTCTGTGAGTGGAAAGCAAACATCACAAAGCAGTTTCAGAGAATGCTTCTGTCTAGTTTTTAGGCGAAGAAATTCCCATTTCCAACGAAGGTCTCGAAGAGCTCCCAATATTCCCTTGCAGATTCTGCAAAAACACTGTTTCAAAACTGCTCTATGAACAGAAAGGTTCAACTCGGTGAGTTGAAAGCACAAATCCTAAAGAAGTTTCTTAGAATGCTCCTGCCCAGTTTTTAGGTGATGATATTTCCTCTTCCACCATAAGACTCAAAGCACCCCGAATGAACACTTGCACATTCCACAAAAAGAGTGTTTCAAAACTGCTCAAGCAACAGAAAGGTTCAACTCTGTGAGTTGAACGCACACATGAAAAAGCACTTTCAAATAATGCTTCCGTCCAGTTTCTAGGTGAAGAAATTACCGTTTCCAAAGAATGCCTCGAAGAGTTCCAAATATCCACTTACAGATTCTGAAGAAAACAATGTTTCGATGTTGCTCATTCAAATCAAGGTTCAACTCTCTGAGATGAATGCACACATCATAAAGAAGTTTCTGTGAATGCTTCTACAATGTTTTTATGTGATGATATTTCCTCTTCCACCATAAGCCTCCAAGCGCTCCGAATGAACACTTGCGCATTCCACAGAAAGAGTGCCTCAAAACTGCTCTATCAACAGGAAGGTTCAATTCTGTGAGCTGAATGCACACATCATAAAGAAGTTTCTGAGAATGCTTCTGGCTAGTGTTTAGGTGAAGATATTACCTTTTCCACCACAGGCCTCAAAGCGCTCCGTATGAACACTTGCAGATTACAGATTACACACAATAGTGTTTCAAAACTGCTCTAACAAGAGAAAGGTTTACCTCTGTAAGTTGAGTGCACACATCACAAAGCAGTTTCAGAGAGTGTTTCTGTCTAGTTTGTATGTGAAGAAATTCCCGTTTCCAACGAAGGCCTCCAAGAGCTCCCAATATCCACTTGCAGATTCTGCACAAACACAGTTTCATAACTGCCCCATCCAAAGGAATATTGAACCCTGTGAGTTGAATCCACACATATTAAATCATTTTCTCAGAATGCTTCTGCATAGTTTTCATGTGAAGATATTTCTTATTCCACTATAGGGCTGGAAGCGCTCTAAATGAATACTTGAGGATTCTGCAAAAAGACACTTTGACAACTGCTCTTCCAAAAGAAAGGTGCAACTGTGTGAGTTGAATGCAAACATCACAACGCAGTTTCAGAGACTGCTTCTGTGTAGCTGTAATGTGAACAAATTCCCGTTTCCAACGAAGGCCTCAAATCTCCACATATCCACTTGCAGATTCTGCAAAAGCAGTGTTTCAAAACTGCTCTATCGAAAGGAAGGTTCATCTCTGTGGGTTGAGTGCACACATCATAAAGTAGTTTCCGAGAATGCTTCTGTCTAGTTTTTATGTGACGCTATTTCCTTTTCCACCACTGGCCTCAAAGCGCTCCGAATGAACACTTGCAGATTCTACAAAAAGAGTGTTTCTAAACTGAACTCACAACAGAAAGGTTCAGATCTGTGAATTCAATGCACGCATCACAAAGCAGATACAGGGAATGCTTCTGTTTAGGTTTTAGGTGAAGATATATTCTTTTCCCCCATAGGCCTCAAAGCGCTCTGAATGAACACTTGCAGATTCTACGAAAAGAGTGTTTCAAAACTGCTCTATCAAAACAAAGGATCAACTCTGTGAGTTGAATGCAACTTCACAAAGCCGTTTCAGAGAATGCTTCCTTCTAGTTTTTGTGTGAAGATATTCCCGTTTCCAAAAAGGCCTCAATGAGCTCCAAATATCCAGTGGCAGATTCTGCAAAACCACTGTTTCAAAACTGCTCTATCAAAAGGAAGGTTCAACTCTGTGAGTTGAATGCAAGCATCAGAGAGTAGTTTCTGAGAATGCTTCTGTCTGGTTTTAATATGAAGATATTTCCTTTTACACATTAGGTCTCAGTGCGCTCCGAAAGAATACTTGCGGATTCTGTCAGAAGAGGGTTTCCAAAGTGCTCCATCAAAAGAAAGGTACCACTCTGTGAGTGGAAAGCAAACATCACAAAGCAGTTTCAGAGAATGCTTCTGTCTAGTTTTTAGGCGAAGAAATTCCCATTTGCAACGAAGGTCTCGAAGAGCTCCCAATATTCCCTTGCGGATTCTGCAAAAACACTTTTTCAAAACTGCTCTATGAACAGAAAGGTTCAACTCGGTGAGTTGAAAGCACAAATCCTAAAGAAGTTTCTTAGAATGCTCCTGCCCAGTTTTTAGGTGATGATATTTCCTCTTCCACCATAAGACTCAAAGAATCCCGAATGAACACTTGCACATTCCACAAAAAGAGTGTTTCAAAACTGCTCAAGCAACAGAAAGGTTCAACTCTGTGAGTTGAATGCACACATGAAAAAGCACTTTCAAATAATGCTTCCGTCCAGTTTCTAGGTGAAGAAATTACCGTTTCCAAAGAATGCCTCGAAGAGTTCCAAATATCCACTTACAGATTCTGAAGAAAACAATGTTTTGATGTTGCTCATTCAAATCAAGGTTCAACTCTCTGAGATGAATGCACACATCATAAAGAAGTTTCTGTGAATGCTTCTACAATGTTTTTATGTGATGATATTTCCTCTTCCACCATAAGCCTTCAAGCGCTCCGAATGAACACTTGCGCATTCCACAAAAAGAGTGCTACAAAACTGCTCTATCAACAGGCAGGTTCAGTTCTGTGAGCTGAATGCACACATCATAAAGAAGTTTCTGAGAATGCTTCTGGCTAGTGTTTAGGTGAAGATATTACCTTTTCCACCACAGGCCTCAAAGCGCTCCGTATGAACACTTGCAGATTACAGATTACACACAATAGTGTTTCAAAACGGCTCTAACAAGAGAAAGGTTCACCTCTGTAAGTTGAGTGCACACATCACAAAGCAGTTTCAGAGAGTGTTTCTGTCTAGTTTGTATGTGAAGAAATTCCCGTTTCCAACGAAGGCCTCCAAGAGCTCCCAATATCCACTTGCAGATTCTGCACAAACACAGTTTCATAACTGCCCCATCCAAAGGAATATTGAACCCTGTGAGTTGAATCCACACATATTAAATCATTTTCTCAGAATGCTTCTGCATAGTTTTCATGTGAAGATATTTCTTATTCCACTATAGGGCTGGAAGCGCTCTAAATGAACACTTGAGGATTCTGCAAAAAGACACTTTGACAACTGCTCTTTCAAAAGAAAGGTGCAACTGTGTGAGTTGAATGCAAACATCACAACGCAGTTTCAGAGACTGCTTCTGTCTAGCTGTAATGTGAACAAATTCCCGTTTCCAACGAAGGCCTCAAATCTCCACATATCCACTTGCAGATTCTGCAAAAGCAGTGTTTCAAAACTGCTCTATTGAAAGGAAGGTTCATCTCTGTGGGTTGAGTGCACACATCATAAAGTAGTTTCCGAGAATGCTTCTGTCTAGTTTTTATGTGACGCTATTTCCTTTTCCACCACTGGCCTCAAAGCGCTCCAAATGAACACTTGCAGATTCTACAAAAAGAGTGTTTCTAAACTGAACTCACAACAAAAAGGTTCAGATCTGTGACTTGAATGCACGCATCACAAAGCAGATTCAGGGAATGCTTCTGTTTAGGTTTTAGGTGAAGATATATTCTTTTCCCCCAAAGGCCTCAAAGCGCTCTGACTGAACACTTACAGATTCTACGAAAAGAGTGTTTCAAAACTGCTCTATCAAAACAAAGGATCAACTCTGTGAGTTGAATGCAACTTCACAAAGCCGTTTCAGAGAATGCTTCTTTCTAGTTTTTGTGTGAAGATATTCCCGTTTCCAAAGAAGCCCTCAATGAGCTCCAAATATCCACTGGCAGATTCTGCAAAAACTCTGTTTCAAAACTGCTCTATCAAAAGGAAGGTTCAACTCTGTGAGTTGAATGCAAGCATCAGAGAGTAGTTTCTGAGAATGCTTCTGTCTGGTTTTAATATGAAGATATTTCCTTTTACACATTAGGTCCCAGTGCGCTCCGAAAGAATACTTGCGGATTCTGTCAGAAGAGGGTTTCCAAAGTGCTCCATCAAAAGAAAGGTACCACTCTGTGAGTGGAAAGCAAACATCACAAAGCAGTTTCAGAGAATGCTTCTGTCTAGTTTTTAGGCGAAGAAATTCCCATTTCCAACAAAGGTCTCGAAGAGCTCCCAATATTCCCTTGCAGATTCTGCAAAAACACTGTTTCAAAACTGCTCTATGAACAGAAAGGTTCAACTCGGTGAGTTGAAAGCACAAATCCTAAAGAAGTTTCTTAGAATGCTCCTGCCCAGTTTTTAGGTGATGATATTTCCTCTTCCACCATAAGACTCAAAGCACCCCGAATGAACACTTGCACATTCCACAAAAAGAGTGTTTCAAAACTGCTCAAGCAACAGAAAGGTTCAACTCTGTGAGTTGAATGCACACATGAAAAAGCACTTTCAAATAATGCTTCCGTCCAGTTTCTAGGTGAAGAAATTACCGTTTCCAAAGAATGCCTCGAAGAGTTCCAAATATCGACTTACAGAATCTGAAGAAAACAATGTTTCGATGTTGCTCATTAAAATCAAGGTTCAACTCTCTGAGATGAATGCACACATCATAAAGAAGTTTCTGTGAATGCTTCTACCCTGTTTTTATGTGATGATATTTCCTCTTCCACCATAAGCCTCCGAGCGTTCCGAATGAACACTTGCGCATTCCACAAAAAGAGTGCTTCAAAACTGCTCTATCAACAGGGAGGTTCAATTCTGTGAGCTGAATGCACACATCATAAAGAAGTTTCTGAGAATGCTTCTGGCTAGTGTTTAGGTGAAGATATTACCTTTTCCACCACAGGCCTCAAAGCGCTCCGTATGAACACTTGCAGATTACAGATTACACACAATAGTGTTTCAAAACGGCTCTAACAAGAGAAGGGTTCACCTCTGTAAGTTGAGTGCACACATCACCAAGCAGTTTCAGAGAGTGTTTCTGTCTAGTTTCTATGTGAAGTAATTCCCGTTTCCAACGAAGGCCTCCAAGAGCTCCCAATATCCACTTGCAGATTCTGCACAAACACGGTTTCATAACTGCCCCATCCAAAGGAATATTGAACCCTGTGAGTTGAATCCACACATATTAAATCATTTTCTGAGAATGCTTCTGCATAGTTTTCATGTGAAGATATTTCTTATTCCACTATAGGGCTGGAAGCGCTCTAAATGAACACTTGAGGATTCTGCAAAAAGACACTTTGACAACTGTTCTTTCAAAAGAAAGGTGCAACTGTGTGAGTTGAATGCAAACATCACAACGCAGTTTCAGAGACTGCTTCTGTCTAGCTGTAATGTGAACAAATTCCCGTTTCCAACGAAGGCCTCAAATCTCCAAATATCCACTTGCAGATTCCGCAAAAGCAGTGTTTCAAAACTGCTCTATCAAAAGGAAGGTTCATCTCTGTGGGTTGAGTGCACACATCATAAAGTAGTTTCCGAGAATGCTTCTGTCTAATTTTTATGTGACGCTATTTCCTTTTCCACCACTGGCCTCAAAGCGCTCCAAATGAACACTTGCAGATTCTACAAAAAGAGTGTTTCTAAACTGAACTCACAACAAAAAGGTTCAGATCTGTGAATTGAATGCACGCATCACAAAGCAGATTCAGGGAATGCTTCTGTTTAGGTTTTAGGTGAAGATATATTCTTTTCCCCCATAGGCCTCAAAGCGCTCTGAATGAACACTTGCAGATTCTACGAAAAGAGTGTTTCAAAACTGCTCTATCAAAACAAAGGATCAACTCTGTGAGTTGAATGCAACTTCACAAAGCCGTTTCAGAGAATGCTTCTTTCTAGTTTTTGTGTGAAGATATTCCCGTTTCCAAAGAAGCCCTCAATGAGCTCCAAATATCCACTGGCAGATTCTGCAAAAACACTGTTTCAAAACTGCTCTATCAAAAGGAAGGTTCAACTCTGTGAGTTGAATGCAAGCATCAGAGAGTAGTTTCTGAGAATGCTTCTGTCTGGTTTTAATATGAAGATATTTCCTTTTACACATTAGGTCCCAGTGCGCTCCGAAAGAATACTTGCGGATTCTGTCAGAAGAGGGTTTCCAAAGTGCTCCATCAAAAGAAAGGTACCACTCTGTGAGTGGAAAGCAAACATCACAAAGCAGTTTCAGAGAATGCTTCTGTCTAGTTTTTAGGCGAAGAAATTCCCATTTCCAACAAAGGTCTCGAAGAGCTCCCAATATTCCCTTGCAGATTCTGCAAAAACACTGTTTCAAAACTGCTCTATGAACAGAAAGGTTCAACTCGGTGAGTTGAAAGCACAAATCCTAAAGAAGTTTCCTAGAATGCTCCTGCCCAGTTTTTAGGTGATGATATTTCCTCTTCCACCATAAGACTCAAAGCACCCCGAATGAACACTTGCACATTCCACAAAAAGAGTGTTTCAAAACTGCTCAAGCAACAGAAAGGTTCAACTCTGTGAGTTGAATGCACACATGAAAAAGCACTTTGAAATAATGCTTCCGTCCAGTTTTTAGGTGAAGAAATTACCGTTTCCAAAGAATGCCTCGAAGAGTTCCAAATATCCACTTACAGATTCTGAAGAAAACAATGTTTCGATGTTGCTCATTGAAATCAAGGTTCAACTCTCTGAGATGAATGCACAGATCATAAAGAAGTTTCTGTGAATGCTTCTACAATGTTTTTATGTGATGATATTTCCTCTTCCACCATAAGCCTTCAAGCGCTCCGAATGAACACTTGCGCATTCCACAGAAAGAGTGCTTCAAAACTGCTCTATCAACAGGCAGGTTCAATTCTGTGAGCTGAATGCAAACATCATAAAGAAGTTTCTGAGAATGCTTCTGGCTAGTGTTTAGGTGAAGATATTACCTTTTCCAACACAGGCCTCAAAGCGCTCCGTAGGAACACTTGCAGATTACAGATTACACACAATAGTGTTTCAAAACGGCTCTAACAAGAGAAAGGTTCACCTCTGTAAGTTGAGTGCACACATCACAAAGCAGTTTCAGAGAGTGTTTCTGTCTAGTTTGTATGTGAAGAAATTCCCGTTTCCAACGAAGGCCTCCAAGAGCTCCCAATATCCACTTGCAGATTCTGCACAAACACAGTTTCATAACTGCCCCATCCAAAGGAATATTGAACCCTGTGAGTTGAATCCACACATATTAAATCATTTTCTCAGAATGCTTCTGCATAGTTTTCATGTGAAGATATTTCTTATTCCACTATAGGGCTGGAAGCGCTCTAAATGAACACTTGAGGATTCTGCAAAAAGACACTTTGACAACTGCTCTTTCAAAAGAAAGGTGCAACTGTGTGAGTTGAATGCAAACATCACAACGCAGTTTCAGAGACTGCTTCTGTCTAGCTGTAATGTGAACAAATTCCCGTTTCCAACGAAGGCCTCAAATCTCCACATATCCACTTGCAGATTCTGCAAAAGCAGTGTTTCAAAACTGCTCTATCGAAAGGAAGGTTCATCTCTGTGGGTTGAGTGCACACATCATAAAGTAGTTTCCGAGAATGCTTCTGTCTAGTTTTTATGTGACGCTATTTCCTTTTCCACCACTGGCCTCAAAGCGCTCCAAATGAACACTTGCAGATTCTACAAAAAGAGTGTTTCTAAACTGAACTCACAACAAAAAGGTTCAGATCTGTGACTTGAATGCACGCATCACAAAGCAGATTCAGGGAATGCTTCTGTTTAGGTTTTAGGTGAAGATATATTCTTTTCCCCCAAAGGCCTCAAAGCGCTCTGACTGAACACTTACAGATTCTACGAAAAGAGTGTTTCAAAACTGCTCTATCAAAACAAAGGATCAACTCTGTGAGTTGAATGCAACTTCACAAAGCCGTTTCAGAGAATGCTTCTTTCTAGTTTTTGTGTGAAGATATTCCCGTTTCCAAAGAAGCCCTCAATGAGCTCCAAATATCCACTGGCAGATTCTGCAAAAACTCTGTTTCAAAACTGCTCTATCAAAAGGAAGGTTCAACTCTGTGAGTTGAATGCAAGCATCAGAGAGTAGTTTCTGAGAATGCTTCTGTCTGGTTTTAATATGAAGATATTTCCTTTTACACATTAGGTCCCAGTGCGCTCCGAAAGAATACTTGCGGATTCTGTCAGAAGAGGGTTTCCAAAGTGCTCCATCAAAAGAAAGGTACCACTCTGTGAGTGGAAAGCAAACATCACAAAGCAGTTTCAGAGAATGCTTCTGTCTAGTTTTTAGGCGAAGAAATTCCCATTTCCAACAAAGGTCTCGAAGAGCTCCCAATATTCCCTTGCAGATTCTGCAAAAACACTGTTTCAAAACTGCTCTATGAACAGAAAGGTTCAACTCGGTGAGTTGAAAGCACAAATCCTAAAGAAGTTTCTTAGAATGCTCCTGCCCAGTTTTTAGGTGATGATATTTCCTCTTCCACCATAAGACTCAAAGCACCCCGAATGAACACTTGCACATTCCACAAAAAGAGTGTTTCAAAACTGCTCAAGCAACAGAAAGGTTCAACTCTGTGAGTTGAATGCACACATGAAAAAGCACTTTCAAATAATGCTTCCGTCCAGTTTCTAGGTGAAGAAATTACCGTTTCCAAAGAATGCCTCGAAGAGTTCCAAATATCGACTTACAGAATCTGAAGAAAACAATGTTTCGATGTTGCTCATTAAAATCAAGGTTCAACTCTCTGAGATGAATGCACACATCATAAAGAAGTTTCTGTGAATGCTTCTACCCTGTTTTTATGTGATGATATTTCCTCTTCCACCATAAGCCTCCGAGCGTTCCGAATGAACACTTGCGCATTCCACAAAAAGAGTGCTTCAAAACTGCTCTATCAACAGGGAGGTTCAATTCTGTGAGCTGAATGCACACATCATAAAGAAGTTTCTGAGAATGCTTCTGGCTAGTGTTTAGGTGAAGATATTACCTTTTCCACCACAGGCCTCAAAGCGCTCCGTATGAACACTTGCAGATTACAGATTACACACAATAGTGTTTCAAAACGGCTCTAACAAGAGAAGGGTTCACCTCTGTAAGTTGAGTGCACACATCACCAAGCAGTTTCAGAGAGTGTTTCTGTCTAGTTTCTATGTGAAGTAATTCCCGTTTCCAACGAAGGCCTCCAAGAGCTCCCAATATCCACTTGCAGATTCTGCACAAACACAGTTTCATAACTGCCCCATCCAAAGGAATATTGAACCCTGTGAGTTGAATCCACACATATTAAATCATTTTCTGAGAATGCTTCTGCATAGTTTTCATGTGAAGATATTTCTTATTCCACTATAGGGCTGGAAGCGCTCTAAATGAACACTTGAGGATTCTGCAAAAAGACACTTTGACAACTGCTCTTTCAAAAGAAAGGTGCAACTGTGTGAGTTGAATGCAAACATCACAACGCAGTTTCAGAGACTGCTTCTGTCTAGCTGTAATGTGAACAAATTCCCGTTTCCAACGAAGGCCTCAAATCTCCAAATATCCACTTGCAGATTCCGCAAAAGCAGTGTTTCAAAACTGCTCTATCAAAAGGAAGGTTCATCTCTGTGGGTTGAGTGCACACATCATAAAGTAGTTTCCGAGAATGCTTCTGTCTAATTTTTATGTGACGCTATTTCCTTTTCCACCACTGGCCTCAAAGCGCTCCAAATGAACACTTGCAGATTCTACAAAAAGAGTGTTTCTAAACTGAACTCACAACAAAAAGGTTCAGATCTGTGAATTGAATGCACGCATCACAAAGCAGATTCAGGGAATGCTTCTGTTTAGGTTTTAGGTGAAGATATATTCTTTTCCCCCATAGGCCTCAAAGCGCTCTGAATGAACACTTGCAGATTCTACGAAAAGAGTGTTTCAAAACTGCTCTATCAAAACAAAGGATCAACTCTGTGAGTTGAATGCAACTTCACAAAGCCGTTTCAGAGAATGCTTCTTTCTAGTTTTTGTGTGAAGATATTCCCGTTTCCAAAGAAGCCCTCAATGAGCTCCAAATATCCACTGGCAGATTCTGCAAAAACACTGTTTCAAAACTGCTCTATCAAAAGGAAGGTTCAACTCTGTGAGTTGAATGCAAGCATCAGAGAGTAGTTTCTGAGAATGCTTCTGTCTGGTTTTAATATGAAGATATTTCCTTTTACACATTAGGTCCCAGTGCGCTCCGAAAGAATACTTGCGGATTCTGTCAGAAGAGGGTTTCCAAAGTGCTCCATCAAAAGAAAGGTACCACTCTGTGAGTGGAAAGCAAACATCACAAAGCAGTTTCAGAGAATGCTTCTGTCTAGTTTTTAGGCGAAGAAATTCCCATTTCCAACAAAGGTCTCGAAGAGCTACCAATATTCCCTTGCAGATTCTGCAAAAACACTGTTTCAAAACTGCTCTATGAACAGAAAGGTTCAACTCGGTGAGTTGAAAGCACAAATCCTAAAGAAGTTTCCTAGAATGCTCCTGCCCAGTTTTTAGGTGATGATATTTCCTCTTCCACCATAAGACTCAAAGCACCCCGAATGAACACTTGCACATTCCACAAAAAGAGTGTTTCAAAACTGCTCAAGCAACAGAAAGGTTCAACTCTGTGAGTTGAATGCACACATGAAAAAGCACTTTCAAATAATGCTTCCGTCCAGTTTCTAGGTGAAGAAATTACCGTTTCCAAAGAATGCCTCGAAGAGTTCCAAATATCCACTTACAGATTCTGAAGAAAACAATGTTTCGATGTTGCTCATTGAAATCAAGGTTCAACTCTCTGAGATGAATGCACAGATCATAAAGAAGTTTCTGTGAATGCTTCTACAATGTTTTTATGTGATGATATTTCCTCTTCCACCATAAGCCTTCAAGCGCTCCGAATGAACACTTGCGCATTCCACAGAAAGAGTGCTTCAAAACTGCTCTATCAACAGGCAGGTTCAATTCTGTGAGCTGAATGCAAACATCATAAAGAAGTTTCTGAGAATGCTTCTGGCTAGTGTTTAGGTGAAGATATTACCTTTTCCAACACAGGCCTCAAAGCGCTCCGTAGGAACACTTGCAGATTACAGATTACACACAATAGTGTTTCAAAACTGCTCTAACAAGAGAAAGGTTCACCTCTGTAAGTTGAGTGCACACATCACAAAGCAGTTTCAGAGAGTGTTTCTGTCTAGTTTGTATGTGAAGAAATTCCCGTTTCCAAAGAAGGCCTCCAAGAGCTCCCAATATCCACTTGCAGATTCTGCACAAACACAGTTTCATAACTGCCCCATCCAAAGGAATATTGAACCCTGTGAGTTGAATCCACACATATTAAATCATTTTCTCAGAATGCTTCTGCATAGTTTTCATGTGAAGATATTTCTTATTCCACTATAGGGCTGGAAGCGCTCTAAATGAACACTTGAGGATTCTGCAAAAAGACACTTTGACAACTGCTCTTTCAAAAGAAAGGTGCAACTGTGTGAGTTGAATGCAAACATCACAACGCAGTTTCAGAGACTGCTTCTGTCTAGCTGTAATGTGAACAAATTCCCGTTTCCAACGAAGGCCTCAAATCTCCACATATCCACTTGCAGATTCTGCAAAAGCAGTGTTTCAAAACTGTTCTATCGAAAGGAAGGTTCATCTCTGTGGGTTGAGTGCACACATCATAAATTAGTTTGTGAGAATGCTTCTGTCTAGTTTTTATGTGATGCTATTTCCTTTTCCACCACTGGCCTCAAAGCGCTCCGAATGAACACTTGCAGATTCTACAAAAAGAGTGTTTCTAAACTGAACTCACAACAAAAAGTTTCAGATCTGTGAATTGAATGCACGCATCACAAAGCAGATTCAGGGAATGCTTCTGTTTAGGTTTTAGGTGAAGATATATTCTTTTCTCCCAAAGGCCTCAAAGCGCTCTGAATGAACACTTGCAGATTCTACGAAAAGAGTGTTTCAAAACTGCTCTATCAAAACAAAGGATCAACTCTGTGAGTTGAATGCAACTTCACAAAGCCTTTTCAGAGAATGCTTCTTTCTAGTTTTTGTGTGAAGATATTCCCGTTTCCAAAGAAGGCCTCAATGAGCTCCAAATATCCACTGGCAGATTCTGCAAAAACACTGTTTCAAAACTGCTCTATCAAAAGGAAGGTTCAACTCTGTGAGTTGAATGCAAGCATCAGAGAGTAGTTTCTGAGAATGCTTCTGTCTGGTTTTAATATGAAGATATTTCCTTTTACACATTAGGTCTCAGTGCGCTGCGAAAGAATACTTGCGGATTCTGTCAGAAGAGGGTTTCCAAAGTGCTCCATCAAAAGAAAGGTACCACTCTGTGAGTGGAAAGCAAACATCACAAAGCAGTTTCAGAGAATGCTTCTGTCTAGTTTTTAGGCGAAGAAATTCCCATTTGCAACGAAGGTCTCGAAGAGCTCCCAATATTCCCTTGCAGATTCTGCAAAAACACTGTTTCAAAACTGCTCTATGAACAGAAAGGTTCAACTCGGTGAGTTGAAAGCACAAATCCTAAAGAAGTTTCTTAGAATGCTCCTGCCCAGTTTTTAGGTGATGATATTTCCTCTTCCACCATAAGACTCAAAGCACCCCGAATGAACACTTGCACATTCCACAAAAAGAGTGTTTCAAAACTGCTCAAGCAACAGAAAGGTTCAACTCTGTGAGTTGAATGCACACATGAAAAAGCACTTTCAAATAATGCTTCCGTCCAGTTTCTAGGTGAAGAAATTACCGTTTCCAAAGAATGCCTCGAACAGTTCCAAATATCCACTTACAGATTCTGAAGAAAACAATGTTTCGATGTTGCTCATTCAAATCAAGGTTCAACTCTCTGAGATGGATGCACACATCATAAAGAAGTTTCTGTGAATGCTTCTACCCTGTTTTTATGTGATGATATTTCCTCTTCCACCATAAGCCTCCAAGCGCTCCGAATGAACACTTGCGCATTCCACAAAAAGAGTGCTACAAAACTGCTCTATCAACAGGGAAGTTCAGTTCTGTGAGTTGAATGCACACGTCATAAAGAAGTTTCTGAGAATGCTTCTGGCTTGTGTTTAGGTGAAGATATTACCTTTTCCACCACAGGCCCCAAAGCTCTCCTAATGAAGACTTGCAGATTACAGATTACACACAATAGTGTTTCAAAACGGCTCTAACAAGAGAAAGCTTCACCTCTGTAAGTTGAGTGCACACATCACAAAGCTGTTTCAGAGAGTGTTTCTGTCTAGTTTGTATGTGAAGAAATTCCCGTTTCCAACGAAGGCCTCCAAGAGCTCCCAATATCCACTTGCACATTCTGCACAAACACAGTTTCATAACTGCCCCATCCAAAGGAATATTGAACCCTGTGAGTTCAATCCACACATATTAAATCATTTTCTCAGAATGCTTCTGCATAGTTTTCATGTGAAGATATTTCTTATTCCACTATAGGGCTGGAAGCGCTCTAAATGAACACTTGAGGATTCTGCAAAAAGACACTTTGACAACTGCTCTTTCAAAAGAAAGGTGCAACTGTGTGAGTTGAATGCAAACATCACAACGCAGTTTCAGAGACTGCTTCTGTCTAGCTGTAATGTGAACAAATTCCCGTTTCCAATGAAGGCCTCAAATCTCCACATATCCACTTGCAGATTCTGCAAAAGCAGTGTTTCAAAACTGCTCTATCGAAAGGAAGGTTCATCTCTGTGGGTTGAGTGCACACATCATAAAGTAGTTTCCGAGAATGCTTCTGTCTAGTTTTTATGTGACGCTATTTCCTTTTCCACCACTGGCCTCAAAGCGCTCCGAATGAACACTTGCAGATTCTACAAAAAGAGTGTTTCTAAACTGAACTCACAACAAAAAGGTTCAGATCTGTGAATTGAATGCACGCATCACAAAGCAGATTCAGGGAATGCTTCTGTTTAGGTTTTAGGTGAAGATATATTCTTTTCCCCCAAAGGCCTCAAAGCGCTCTGAATGAACACTTGCAGATTCTACGAAAAGAGTGTTTCAAAACTGCTCTATCAAAACAAAGGATCAACTCTGTGAGTTGAATGCAACTTCACAAAGCCTTTTCAGAGAATGCTTCTTTCTAGTTTTTGTGTGAAGATATTCCCGTTTCCAAAGAAGGCCTCAATGAGCTCCAAATATCCACTGGCAGATTCTGCAAAAACACTGTTTCAAAACTGCTCTATCAAAAGGAAGGTTCAACTCTGTGAGTTGAATGCAAGCATCAGAGAGTAGTTTCTGAGAATGCTTCTGTCTGGTTTTAATATGAAGATATTTCCTTTTACACATTAGGTCTCAGTGCGCTCCGAAAGAATACTTGCGGATTCTGTCAGAAGAGGGTTTCCAAAGTGCTCCATCAAAAGAAAGGTACCACTCTGTGAGTGGAAAGCAAACATCACAAAGCAGTTTCAGAGAATGCTTCTGTCTAGTTTTTAGGCGAAGAAATTCCCATTTGCAACGAAGGTCTCGAAGAGCTCCCAATATTCCCTTGCAGATTCTGCAAAAACACTGTTTCAAAACTGCTCTATGAACAGAAAGGTTCAACTCGGTGAGTTGAAAGCACAAATCCTAAAGAAGTTTCTTAGAATGCTCCTGCCCAGTTTTTAGGTGATGATATTTCCTCTTCCACCATAAGACTCAAAGCACCCTGAATGAACACTTGCACATTCCACAAAAAGAGTGTTTCAAAACTGCTCAAGCAACAGAAAGGTTCAACTCTGTGAGTTGAATGCACACATGAAAAAGCACTTTCAAATAATGCTTCCGTCCAGTTTCTAGGTGAAGAAATTACCGTTTCCAAAGAATGCCTCGAAGAGTTCCAAATATCCACTTACAGATTCTGAAGAAAACAATGTTTCGATGTTGCTCATTCAAATCAAGGTTCAACTCTCTGAGATGAATGCACACATCATAAAGAAGTTTCTGTGAATGGTTCTACCCTGTTTTTATGTGATGATATTTCCTCTTCCACCATAAGCCCCCAAGCGCTCCGAATGAACACTTGCGCATTCCACAGAAAGAGTGCTACAAAACTGCTCTATCAACAGGGAGGTTCAGTTCTGTGAGCTGAATGCACACGTCATAAAGAAGTTTCTGAGAATGCTTCTGGCTAGTGTTTAGGTGAAGATATTACCTTTTCCACCGCAGGCCTCAAAGCGCTCCTAATGAACACTTACAGATTACAGATTACACACAATAGTGTTTCAAAACGGCTCTAACAAGAGAAAGCTTCACCTCTGTAAGTTGAGTGCACACATCACAAAGCTGTTTCAGAGAGTGTTTCTGTCTAGTTTGTATGTGAAGAAATTCCCGTTTCCAACGAAGGCGTCCAAGAGCTCCCAATATCCACTTGCACATTCTGCACAAACACAGTTTCATAACTGCCCCATCCAAAGGAATATTGTACCCTGTGAGTTCAATCCACACATATTAAATCATTTTCTCAGAATGCTTCTGCATAGTTTTCATGTGAAGATATTTCTTATTCCACTATAGGGCTGGAAGCGCTCTAAATGAACACTTGAGGATTCTGCAAAAAGACACTTTGACAACTGCTCTTTCAAAAGAAAGGTGCAACTGTGTGAGTTGAATGCAAACATCACAACGCAGTTTCAGAGACTGCTTCTGTCTAGCTGTAATGTGAACAAATTCCCGTTTCCAATGAAGGCCTCAAATCTCCACATATCCACTTGCAGATTCTGCAAAAGCAGTGTTTCAAAACTGCTCTATCGAAAGGAAGGTTCATCTCTGTGGGTTGAGTGCACACATCATAAAGTAGTTTCCGAGAAAGCTTCTGTCTAGTTTTTATGTGACGCTATTTCCTTTTCCACCACTGGCATCAAAGCGCTCCGAATGAACACTTGCAGATTCTACAAAAAGAGTGTTTCTAAACTGAACTCACAACAAAAAGGTTCAGATCTGTGAATTGAATGCACGCATCACAAAGCAGATTCAGGGAATGCTTCTGTTTAGGTTTTAGGTGAAGATATATTCTTTTCCCCCAAAGGCCTCAAAGCGCTCTGAATGAACACTTGCAGATTCTACGAAAAGAGTGTTTCAAAACTGCTCTATCAAAACAAAGGATCAACTCTGTGAGTTGAATGCAACTTCACAAAGCCTTTTCAGAGAATGCTTCTTTCTAGTTTTTGTGTGAAGATATTCCCGTTTCCAAAGAAGGCCTCAATGAGCTCCAATTATCCACTGGCAGATTCTGCAAAAACACTGTTTCCAAACTGCTCTATCAAAAGGAAGGTTCAACTCTGTGAGTTGAATGCAAGCATCAGAGAGTAGTTTCTGAGAATGCTTCTGTCTGGTTTTAATATGAAGATATTTCCTTTTACACATTAGGTCTCAGGGCGCTCCGAAAGAATACTTGCGGATTCTGTCAGAAGAGGGTTTCCAAAGTGCTCCATCAAAAGAAAGGTACCACTCTGTGAGTGGAAAGCAAACATCACAAAGCAGTTTCAGAGAACGCTTCTGTCTAGTTTTTAGGGGAAGAAATTCCCATTTGCAACGAAGGTCTCGAAGAGCTCCCAATATTCCCTTGCAGATTCTGCAAAAACACTGTTTCAAAACTGCTCTATGAACAGAAAGGTTCAACTCGGTGAGTTGAAAGCACAAATCCTAAAGAAGTTTCTTAGAATGCTCCTGCCCAGTTTTTAGGTGATGATATTTCCTCTTCCACCATAAGACTCAAAGCACCCCGAATGAACACTTGCACATTCCACAAAAAGAGTGTTTCAAAACTGCTCAAGCAACAGAAAGGTTCAACTCTGTGAGTTGAATGCACACATGAAAAAGCACTTTCAAATAATGCTTCCGTCCAGTTTCTAGGTGAAGAAATTACCGTTTCCAAAGAAGGCCTCGAAGAGTTCCAAATATCCACTTACAGATTCTGAAGAAAACAATGTTTCGATGTTGCTCATTCAAATCAAGGTTCAACTCTCTGAGATGAATGCACACATCATAAAGTAGTTTCTGTGAATGCTTCTACAATGTTTTTATGTGATGATATTTCCTCTTCCACCATAAGCCTTCAAGCGCTCCGAATGAACACTTGCGCATTCCACAAAAAGAGTGCTTCAAAACTGCTCTATCAACAGGAAGGTTCAATTCTGTGAGCTGAATGCACACATCATAAAGAAGTTTCTGAGAATGCTTCTGGCTAGTGTTTAGGTGAAGATATTACCTTTTCCAACACAGGCCTCAAAGCGCTCCGTATGAACACTTGCAGATTACAGATTACACACAATAGTGTTTCAAAACTGCTCTAACAAGAGAAAGCTTCACCTCTGTAAGTTGAGTGCACACATCACAAAGCAGTTTCAGAGAGTGTTTCTGTCTAGTTTGTATGTGAAGAAATTCCCGTTTCCAACGAAGGCCTCCAAGAGCTCCCAATATCCACTTGCAGATTCTGCACAAACACAGTTTCATAACTGCCCCATCCAAAGGAATATCGAACCCTGTGAGTTCAATCCACACATATTAAATCATTTTCTCAGAATGCTTCTGCATAGTTTTCATGTGAAGATATTTCTTATTCCACTATAGGGCTGGGAGCGCTCTAAATGAACACTTGAGGATTCTGCAAAAAGACACTTTGACAACTGCTCTTTCAAAAGAAAGGTGCAACTGTGTGAGTTGAATGCAAACATCACAACGCAGTTTCAGAGACTGCTTCTGTCTAGCTGTAATTTGAACAAATTCCCGTTTCCAACGAAGGCCTCTAATCTCCACATATCCACTTGCAGATTCTGCAAAAGCAGTGTTTCAAAACTGCTCTATCGAAAGGAAGGTTCATCTCTGTGGGTTGAGTGCACACATCATAAAGTAGTTTCCGAGAATGCTTCTGTCTAGTTTTTATGTGACGCTATTTCCTTTTCCACCACTGGCCTCAAAGCGCTCCGAATGAACACTTGCAGATTCTACAAAAAGAGTGTTTCTAAACTGAACTCACAACAAAAAGGTTCAGATCTGTGAATTGAATGCACGCATCACAAATCAGATTCAGGGAATGCTTCTGTTTAGGTTTTAGGTGAAGATATATTCTTTTCCCCCAAAGGCCTCAAAGCGCTCTGAATGAACACTTGCAGATTCTACGAAAAGAGTGTTTCAAAACTGCTCTATCAAAACAAAGGATCAACTCTGTGAGTTGAATGCAGCTTCACAAAGCCTTTTCAGAGAATGCTTCTTTCTAGTTTTTGTGTGAAGATATTCCCGTTTCCAAAGAAGGCCTCAATGAGCTCCAAATATCCACTGGCAGATTCGGCAAAAACACTGTTTCAAAACTGCTCTATCAAAAGGAAGGTTCAACTCTGTGAGTTGAATGCAAGCATCAGAGAGTAGTTTCTGAGAATGCTTCTGTCTGGTTTTAATATGAAGATATTTCCTTTTACACATTAGGTCTCAGTGCGCTCCGAAAGAATACTTGCGGATTCTGTCAGAAGAGGGTTTCCAAAGTGCTCCATCAAAAGAAAGGTACCACTCTGTGAGTGGAAAGCAAACATCACAAAGCAGTTTCAGAGAATGCTTCTGTCTAGTGTTTAGGCGAAGAAATTCCCATTTGCAACGAAGGTCTCGAAGAGCTCCCAATATTCCCTTGCAGATTCTGCAAAAACACTGTTTCAAAACTGCTCTATGAACAGAAAGGTTCAACTCGGTGAGTTGAAAGCACAAATCCTAAAGAAGTTTCTTAGAATGCTCCTGCCCAGTTTTTAGGTGATGATATTTCCTCTTCCACCATAAGACTCAAAGCACCCCGAATGAACACTTGCACATTCCACAAAAAGAGTGTTTCAAAACTGCTCAAGCAACAGAAAGGTTCAACTCTGTGAGTTGAATGCACACATGAAAAAGCACTTTCAAATAATGCTTCCGTCCAGTTTCTAGGTGAAGAAATTACCGTTTCCAAAGAATGCCTCGAACAGTTCCAAATATCCACTTACAGATTCTGAAGAAAACGTTTCGATGTTGCTCATTCAAATCAAGGTTCAACTCTCTGAGATGAATGCACACATCATAAAGAAGTTTCTGTGAATGCTTCTACCCTGTTTTTATGTGATGATATTTCCTCTTTCACCATAAGCCTCCAAGCGCTCCGAATGAACACTTGCGCATTCCACAAAAAGAGTGCTACAAAACTGCTCTATCAACAGGGAGGTTCAGTTCTGTGAGCTGAATGCACACGTCATAAAGAAGTTTCTGAGAATGCTTCTGGCTAGTGTTTAGGTGAAGATATTACCCTTTCCACCACAGGCCTCAAAGCGCTCCTAATGAACACTTGCAGATTACAGATTACACACAATAGTGTTTCAAAACGGCTCTAACAAGAGAAAGCTTCACCTCTGTAAGTTGAGTGCACACATCACAAAGCTGTTTCAGAGAGTGTTTCTGTCTAGTTTGTATGTGAAGAAATTCCCGTTTCCAACGAAGGCCTCCAAGAGCTCCCAATATCCACTTGCACATTCTGCACAAACACAGTTTCATAACTGCCCCATCCAAAGGAATATTGAACCCTGTGAGTTGAATCCACACGTATTAAATCATTTCCTCAGAATGCTTCTGCATAGTTGTCATGTGAAGATATTTCTTATTCCACTATAGGGCTGGAAGCGCTCTAAATGAACACTTGAGGATTCTGCAAAAAGACACTTTGACAACTGCTCTTTCAAAAGAAAGGTGCAACTGTGTGAGTTGAATGCAAACATTACAACGCAGTTTCAGAGACTGCTTCTGTCTAGCTGTAATGTGAACAAATTCCCGTTTCCAATGAAGGCCTCAATCTCCACATATCCACTTGCAGATTCTGCAAAAGCAGTGTTTCAAAACTGCTCTATCGAAAGGAAGGTTCATCCCTGTGGGTTGAGTGCACACATCATAAAGTAGTTTCCGAGAATGCTTCTGTCTAGTTTTTATGTGACGCTATTTCCTTTTCCACCACTGGCCTCAAAGCGCTGCGAATGAACTCTTGCAGATTCTACAAAAAGAGTGTTTCTAAACTGAACTCACAAAAAAAGTTTCAGATCTGTGAATTGAATGCACGCATCACAAAGCAGATTCAGGGAATGCTTCTGTTTAGGTTTTAGGTGAAGATATATTCTTTTCCCCCAAAGGCCTCAAAGCACTCTGAATGAACACTTGCAGATTCTACGAAAAGAGTGTTTCAAAACTTCTATATCAAAACAAAGGATCAACTCTGTGAGTTGAATGCAACTTCACAAAGCCTTTTCAGAGAATGCTTCTTTCTACTTTTTGTGTGAAGATATTCCCGTTTCCAAAGAAGGCCTCAATGAGCTCCAATTATCCACTGGCAGATTCTGCAAAAACACTGTTTCAAAACTGCTCTATCAAAAGGAAGGTTCAACTCTGTGAGTTGAATTCAAGCATCAGAGAGTAGTTTCTGAGAATGCTTCTGTCTGGTTTTAATATGAAGATATTTCCTTTTACACATTAGGTCTCAGTGCGCTCCGAAAGAATACTTGCGGATTCTGTCAGAAGAGGGTTTCCAAAGTGCTCCATCAAAAGAAAGGTACCACTCTGTGAGTGGAAAGCAAACATCACAAAGCAGTTTCAGAGAATGCTTCTGTCTAGTTTTTAGGCGAAGAAATTCCCATTTGCAACGAAGGTCTCGAAGAGCTCCCAATATTCCCTTGCAGATTCTGCAAAAACACTGTTTCAAAACTGCTCTATGAACAGAAAGGTTCAACTCGGTGAGTTGAAAGCACAAATCCTAAAGAAGTTTCTTAGAATGCTCCTGCCCAGTTTTTAGGTGATGATATTTCCTCTTCCACCATAAGACTCAAAGCACCCCGAATGAACACTTGCACATTCCACAAAAAGAGTGTTTCAAAACTGCTCAAGCAACAGAAAGGTTCAACTCTGTGAGTTGAATGCACACATGAAAAAGCACTTTCAAATAATGCTTCCGTCCAGTTTCTAGGTGAAGAAATTACCGTTTCCAAAGAATGCCTCGAAGAGTTCCAAATATCCACTTACAGATTCTGAAGAAAACAATGTTTCGATGTTGCTCATTCAAATCAAGGTTCAACTCTCTGAGATGAATGCACACATCATAAAGAAGTTTCTGTGAATGGTTCTACCCTGTTTTTATGTGATGATATTTCCTCTTCCACCATAAGCCTCCAAGCGCTCCGAATGAACACTTGCGCATTCCACAGAAAGAGTGCTACAAAACTGCTCTATCAACAGGGAGGTTCAGTTCTGTGAGCTGAATGCACACGTCATAAAGAAGTTTCTGAGAATGCTTCTGGCTAGTGTTTAGGTGAAGATATTACCTTTTCCACCGCAGGCCTCAAAGCGCTCCTAATGAACACTTACAGATTACAGATTACACACAATAGTGTTTCAAAACGGCTCTAACAAGAGAAAGCTTCACCTCTGTAAGTTGAGTGCACACATCACAAAGCTGTTTCAGAGAGTGTTTCTGTCTAGTTTGTATGTGAAGAAATTCCCGTTTCCAACGAAGGCGTCCAAGAGATCCCAATATCCACTTGCACGTTCTGCACAAACACAGTTTCATAACTGCCCCATCCAAAGGAATATTGTACCCTGTGAGTTCAATCCACACATATTAAATCATTTTCTCAGAATGCTTCTGCATAGTTTTCATGTGAAGATATTTCTTATTCCACTATAGGGCTGGAAGCGCTCTAAATGAACACTTGAGGATTCTGCAAAAAGACACTTTGACAACTGCTCTTTCAAAAGAAAGGTGCAACTGTGTGAGTTGAATGCAAACATCACAACGCAGTTTCAGAGACTGCTTCTGTCTAGCTGTAATGTGAACAAATTCCCGTTTCCAATGAAGGCCTCAAATCTCCACATATCCACTTGCAGATTCTGCAAAAGCAGTGTTTCAAAACTGCTCTATCAAAAGGAAGGTTCATCTCTGTGGGTTGAGTGCACACATCATAAAGTAGTTTCCGAGAAAGCTTCTGTCTAGTTTTTATGTGACGCTATTTCCTTTTCCACCACTGGCCTCAAAGCGCTCCGAATGAACACTTGCAGATTCTACAAAAAGAGTGTTTCTAAACTGAACTCACAACAAAAAGGTTCAGATCTGTGAATTGAATGCACGCATCACAAAGCAGATTCAGGGAATGCTTCTGTTTAGGTTTTAGGTGAAGATATATTCTTTTCCCCCAAAGGCCTCAAAGCGCTCTGAATGAACACTTGCAGATTCTACGAAAAGAGTGTTTCAAAACTGCTCTATCAAAACAAAGGATCAACTCTGTGAGTTGAATGCAACTTCACAAAGCCTTTTCAGAGAATGCTTCTTTCTAGTTTTTGTGTGAAGATATTCCCGTTTCCAAAGAAGGCCTCAATGAGCTCCAATTATCCACTGGCAGATTCTGCAAAAACACTGTTTCCAAACTGCTCTATCAAAAGGAAGGTTCAACTCTGTGAGTTGAATGCAAGCATCAGAGAGTAGTTTCTGAGAATGCTTCTGTCTGGTTTTAATATGAAGATATTTCCTTTTACACATTAGGTCTCAGGGCGCTCCGAAAGAATACTTGCGGATTCTGTCAGAAGAGGGTTTCCAAAGTGCTCCATCAAAAGAAAGGTACCACTCTGTGAGTGGAAAGCAAACATCACAAAGCAGTTTCAGAGAACGCTTCTGTCTAGTTTTTAGGCGAAGAAATTCCCATTTGCAACGAAGGTCTCGAAGAGCTCCCAATATTCCCTTGCAGATTCTGCAAAAACACTGTTTCAAAACTGCTCTATGAACAGAAAGGTTCAACTCGGTGAGTTGAAAGCACAAATCCTAAAGAAGTTTCTTAGAATGCTCCTGCCCAGTTTTTAGGTGATGATATTTCCTCTTCCACCATAAGACTCAAAGCACCCCGAATGAACACTTGCACATTCCACAAAAAGAGTGTTTCAAAACTGCTCAAGCAACAGAAAGGTTCAACTCTGTGAGTTGAATGCACACATGAAAAAGCACTTTCAAATAATGCTTCCGTCCAGTTTCTAGGTGAAGAAATTACCGTTTCCAAAGAAGGCCTCGAAGAGTTCCAAATATCCACTTACAGATTCTGAAGAAAACAATGTTTCGATGTTGCTCATTCAAATCAAGGTTCAACTCTCTGAGATGAATGCACACATCATAAAGTAGTTTCTGTGAATGCTTCTACAATGTTTTTATGTGATGATATTTCCTCTTCCACCATAAGCCTTCAAGCGCTCCGAATGAACACTTGCGCATTCCACAAAAAGAGTGCTTCAAAACTGCTCTATCAACAGGAAGGTTCAATTCTGTGAGCTGAATGCACACATCATAAAGAAGTTTCTGAGAATGCTTCTGGCTAGTGTTTAGGTGAAGATATTACCTTTTCCAACACAGGCCTCAAAGCGCTCCGTATGAACACTTGCAGATTACAGATTACACACAATAGTGTTTCAAAACTGCTCTAACAAGAGAAAGCTTCACCTCTGTAAGTTGAGTGCACACATCACAAAGCAGTTTCAGAGAGTGTTTCTGTCTAGTTTGTATGTGAAGAAATTCCCGTTTCCAACGAAGGCCTCCAAGAGCTCCCAATATCCACTTGCAGATTCTGCACAAACACAGTTTCATAACTGCCCCATCCAAAGGAATATCGAACCCTGTGAGTTCAATCCACACATATTAAATCATTTTCTCAGAATGCTTCTGCATAGTTTTCATGTGAAGATATTTCTTATTCCACTATAGGGCTGGAAGCGCTCTAAATGAACACTTGAGGATTCTGCAAAAAGACACTTTGACAACTGCTCTTTCAAAAGAAAGGTGCAACTGTGTGAGTTGAATGCAAACATCACAACGCAGTTTCAGAGACTGCTTCTGTCTAGCTGTAATTTGAACAAATTCCCGTTTCCAACGAAGGCCTCTAATCTCCACATATCCACTTGCAGATTCTGCAAAAGCAGTGTTTCAAAACTGCTCTATCGAAAGGAAGGTTCATCTCTGTGGGTTGAGTGCACACATCATAAAGTAGTTTCCGAGAATGCTTCTGTCTAGTTTTTATGTGACGCTATTTCCTATTCCACCACTGGCCTCAAAGCGCTCCGAATGAACACTTGCAGATTCTACAAAAAGAGTGTTTCTAAACTGAACTCACAACAAAAAGGTTCAGATCTGTGAATTGAATGCACGCATCACAAATCAGATTCAGGGAATGCTTCTGTTTAGGTTTTAGGTGAAGATATATTCTTTTCCCCCAAAGGCCTCAAAGCGCTCTGAATGAACACTTGCAGATTCTACGAAAAGAGTGTTTCAAAACTGCTCTATCAAAACAAAGGATCAACTCTGTGAGTTGAATGCAGCTTCACAAAGCCTTTTCAGAGAATGCTTCTTTCTAGTTTTTGTGTGAAGATATTCCCGTTTCCAAAGAAGGCCTCAATGAGCTCCAAATATCCACTGGCAGATTCGGCAAAAACACTGTTTCAAAACTGCTCTATCAAAAGGAAGGTTCAACTCTGTGAGTTGAATGCAAGCATCAGAGAGTAGTTTCTGAGAATGCTTCTGTCTGGTTTTAATATGAAGATATTTCCTTTTACACATTAGGTCTCAGTGCGCTCCGAAAGAATACTTGCGGATTCTGTCAGAAGAGGGTTTCCAAAGTGCTCCATCAAAAGAAAGGTACCACTCTGTGAGTGGAAAGCAAACATCACAAAGCAGTTTCAGAGAATGCTTCTGTCTAGTGTTTAGGCGAAGAAATTCCCATTTGCAACGAAGGTCTCGAAGAGCTCCCAATATTCCCTTGCAGATTCTGCAAAAACACTGTTTCAAAACTGCTCTATGAACAGAAAGGTTCAACTCGGTGAGTTGAAAGCACAAATCCTAAAGAAGTTTCTTAGAATGCTCCTGCCCAGTTTTTAGGTGATGATATTTCCTCTTCCACCATAAGACTCAAAGCACCCCGAATGAACACTTGCACATTCCACAAAAAGAGTGTTTCAAAACTGCTCAAGCAACAGAAAGGTTCAACTCTGTGAGTTGAATGCACACATGAAAAAGCACTTTCAAATAATGCTTCCGTCCAGTTTCTAGGTGAAGAAATTACCGTTTCCAAAGAATGCCTCGAAGAGTTCCAAATATCCACTTACAGATTCTGAAGAAAACGTTTCGGTGTTGCTCATTCAAATCAAGGTTCAACTCTCTGAGATGAATGCACACATCATAAAGAAGTTTCTGTGAATGCTTCTACCCTGTTTTTATGTGATGATATTTCCTCTTCCACCATAAGCCTCCAAGCGCTCCGAATGAACACTTGCGCATTCCACAAAAAGAGTGCTACAAAACTGCTCTATCAACAGGGAGGTTCAGTTCTGTGAGCTGAATGCACACGTCATAAAGAAGTTTCTGAGAATGCTTCTGGCTAGTGTTTAGGTGAAGATATTACCCTTTCCACCACAGGCCTCAAAGCGCTCCTAATGAACACTTGCAGATTACAGATTACACACAATAGTGTTTCAAAACGGCTCTAACAAGAGAAAGCTTCACCTCTGCAAGTTGAGTGCACACATCACAAAGCTGTTTCAGAGAGTGTTTCTGTCTAGTTTGTATGTGAAGAAATTCCCGTTTCCAACGAAGGCCTCCAAGAGCTCCCAATATCCACTTGCACATTCTGCACAAACACAGTTTCATAACTGCCCCATCCAAAGGAATATTGAACCCTGTGAGTTGAATCCACACGTATTAAATCATTTCCTCAGAATGCTTCTGCATAGTTGTCATGTGAAGATATTTCTTATTCCACTATAGGGCTGGAAGCGCTCTAAATGAACACTTGAGGATTCTGCAAAAAGACACTTTGACAACTGCTCTTTCAAAAGAAAGGTGCAACTGTGTGAGTTGAATGCAAACATTACAACGCAGTTTCAGAGACTGCTTCTGTCTAGCTGTAATGTGAACAAATTCCCGTTTCCAATGAAGGCCTCAATCTCCACATATCCACTTGCAGATTCTGCAAAAGCAGTGTTTCAAAACTGCTCTATCGAAAGGAAGGTTCATCCCTGTGGGTTGAGTGCACACATCATAAAGTAGTTTCCGAGAATGCTTCTGTCTAGTTTTTATGTGACGCTATTTCCTTTTCCACCACTGGCCTCAAAGCGCTGCGAATGAACACTTGCAGATTCTACAAAAAGAGTGTTTCTAAACTGAACTCACAAAAAAAGTTTCAGATCTGTGAATTGAATGCACGCATCACAAAGCAGATTCAGGGAATGCTTCTGTTTAGGTTTTAGGTGAAGATATATTCTTTTCCCCCAAAGGCCTCAAAGCACTCTGAATGAACACTTGCAGATTCTACGAAAAGAGTGTTTCAAAACTTCTATATCAAAACAAAGGATCAACTCTGTGAGTTGAATGCAACTTCACAAAGCCTTTTCAGAGAATGCTTCTTTCTACTTTTTGTGTGAAGATATTCCCGTTTCCAAAGAAGGCCTCAATGAGCTCCAATTATCCACTGGCAGATTCTGCAAAAACACTGTTTCAAAACTGCTCTATCAAAAGGAAGGTTCAACTCTGTGAGTTGAATTCAAGCATCAGAGAGTAGTTTCTGAGAATGCTTCTGTCTGGTTTTAATATGAAGATATTTCCTTTTACACATTAGGTCTCAGTGCGCTCCGAAAGAATACTTGCGGATTCTGTCAGAAGAGGGTTTCCAAAGTGCTCCATCAAAAGAAAGGTACCACTCTGTGAGTGGAAAGCAAACATCACAAAGCAGTTTCAGAGAATGCTTCTGTCTAGTTTTTAGGCGAAGAAATTCCCATTTGCAACGAAGGTCTCGAAGAGCTCCCAATATTCCCTTGCAGATTCTGCAAAAACACTGTTTCAAAACTGCTCTATGAACAGAAAGGTTCAACTCGGTGAGTTGAAAGCACAAATCCTAAAGAAGTTTCTTAGAATGCTCCTGCCCAGTTTTTAGGTGATGATATTTCCTCTTCCACCATAAGACTCAAAGCACCCCGAATGAACACTTGCACATTCCACAAAAAGAGTGTTTCAAAACTGCTCAAGCAACAGAAAGGTTCAACTCTGTGAGTTGAATGCACACATGAAAAAGCACTTTCAAATAATGCTTCCGTCCAGTTTCTAGGTGAAGAAATTACCGTTTCCAAAGAATGCCTCGAAGAGTTCCAAATATCCACTTACAGATTCTGAAGAAAACAATGTTTCGATGTTGCTCATTCAAATCAAGGTTCAACTCTCTGAGATGAATGCACACATCATAAAGAAGTTTCTGTGAATGGTTCTACCCTGTTTTTATGTGATGATATTTCCTCTTCCACCATAAGCCTCCAAGCGCTCCGAATGAACACTTGCGCATTCCACAGAAAGAGTGCTACAAAACTGCTCTATCAACAGGGAGGTTCAGTTCTGTGAGCTGAATGCACACGTCATAAAGAAGTTTCTGAGAATGCTTCTGGCTAGTGTTTAGGTGAAGATATTACCTTTTCCAACACAGGCCTCAAAGCGCTCCGTATGAACACTTGCAGATTACAGATTACACACAATAGTGTTTCAAAACTGCTCTAACAAGAGAAAGGTTCACCTCTGTAAGTTGAGTGCACACATCACAAAGCAGTTTCAGAGAGTGTTTCTGTCTAGTTTGTATGTGAAGAAATTCCCGTTTCCAACGAAGGCGTCCAAGAGCTCCCAATATCCACTTGCACATTCTGCACAAACACAGTTTCATAACTGCCCCATCCAAAGGAATATTGTACCCTGTGAGTTCAATCCACACATATTAAATCATTTTCTCAGAATGCTTCTGCATAGTTTTCATGTGAAGATATTTCTTATTCCACTATAGGGCTGGAAGCGCTCTAAATGAACACTTGAGGATTCTGCAAAAAGACACTTTGACAACTGCTCTTTCAAAAGAAAGGTGCAACTGTGTGAGTTGAATGCAAACATCACAACGCAGTTTCAGAGACTGCTTCTGTCTAGCTGTAATGTGAACAAATTCCCGTTTCCAATGAAGGCCTCAAATCTCCACATATCCACTTGCAGATTCTGCAAAAGCAGTGTTTCAAAACTGCTCTATCGAAAGGAAGGTTCATCTCTGTGGGTTGAGTGCACACATCATAAAGTAGTTTCCGAGAAAGCTTCTGTCTAGTTTTTATGTGACGCTATTTCCTTTTCCACCACTGGCCTCAAAGCGCTCCGAATGAACACTTGCAGATTCTACAAAAAGACTGTTTCTAAACTGAACTCACAACAAAAAGGTTCAGATCTGTGAATTGAATGCACGCATCACAAAGCAGATTCAGGGAATGCTTCTGTTTAGATTTTAGGTGAAGATATATTCTTTTCCCCCATAGGCCTCAAAGCGCTCTGAATGAACACTTGCAGATTCTACGAAAAGAGTGTTTCAAAACGGCTCTATCAAAACAAAGGATCAACTCTGTGAGTTGAATGCAACTTCACAAAGCCGTTTCAGAGAATGCTTCTTTCTAGTTTTTGTGTGAAGATATTCCCGTTTCCAAAGAAGGCCTCAATGAGCTCCAAATATCCACTGGCAGATTCTGCGAAAACACTGTTTCAAAACTGCTCTATCAAAAGGAAGGTTCAACTCTGTGAGTTGAATGCAAGCATCAGAGAGTAGTTTCTGAGAATGCTTCTGTCTGGTTTTAATATGAAGATATTTCCTTTTACACATTAGGTCTCAGTGCGCTCCGAAAGAATACTTGCGGATTCTGTCAGAAGAGGGTTTCCAAAGTGCTCCATCAAAAGAAAGGTACCACTCTGTGAGTGGAAAGCAAACATCACAAAGCAGTTTCAGAGAATGCTTCTGTCTAGTTTTTAGGCGAAGAAATTCCCATTTCCAACGAAGGTCTCGAAGAGCTCCCAATATTCCCTTGCAGATTCTGCAAAAACACTGTTTCAAAACTGCTCTATGAACAGAAAGGTTCAACTCGGTGAGTTGAAAGCACAAATCCTAGAGAAGTTTCTTAGAATGCTCCTGCCCAGTTTTTAGGTGATGATATTTCCTCTTCCAACATAAGACTCAAAGCACCCCGAATGAACACTTGCACATTCCAGAAAAAGAGTGTTTCAAAACTGCTCAAGCAACAGAAAGGTTCAACTCTGTGAGTTGAATGCACACATGAAAAAGCACTTTCAAATAATGCTTCCGTCCAGTTTCTAGGTGAAGAAATTACCGTTTCCAAAGAATGCCTCGAACAGTTCCAAATATCCACTTACAGAATCTGAAGAAAACAATGTTTCGATGTTGCTCATTCAAATCAAGGTTCAACTCTCTGAGATGAATGCACACATCATAAAGAAGTTTCTGTGAATGCTTCTACCCTGTTTTTATGTGATGATATTTCCTCTTCCACCATAAGCCTCCAAGCGCTCCGAATGAACACTTGCGCATTCCACAAAAAGAGTGCTTCAAAACTGCTCTATCAACAGGGAGGTTCAATTCTGTGAGCTGAATGCACACATCGTAAAGAAGTTTCTGAGAATGCTTCTGGCTAGTGTTTAGGTGAAGATATTACCTTTTCCACCACAGGCCTCAAAGCGCTCTGTATGAACACTTGCAGATTACAGATTACACACAATAGTGTTTCAAAACGGCTCTAACAAGAGAAAGGTTCACCTCTGTAATTTGAGTGCACACATCACAAAGCAGTTTCAGAGAGTGTTTCTGTCTAGTTTGTATGTGAAGAAATGCCCGTTTCCAACGAAGGCCTCGAAGAGCTCCCAATATCCACTTGCAGATTCTGCACAAACACAGTTTCATAACTGCCCCATCCAAAGGAATATTGAACCCTGTGAGTTAAATCCACACATATTAAATCATTTTCTCAGAATGCTTCTGCATAGTTTTCATGTGAAGATATTTCTTATTCCACTATAGGGCTGGAAGCGCTCTAAATGAACCCTTGAGGATTCTGCAAAAAGACACTTTGACAACTGCTCTTTCAAAAGAAAGGTGCACTGTGTGAGTTGAATGCAAACATCACAACGCAGTTTCAGAGACTGCTTCTGTCTAGCTGTAATGTGAACAAATTCCCGTTTCCAACGAAGGCCTCAAATCTCCACATATCCACTTGCAGATTCTGCAAAGCAGTGTTTCAAAACTGCTCTATCGAAAGGAAGGTTCATCTCTGTGGGTTGAGTGCACACATCATAAAGTAGTTTCCGAGAATGCTTCTGTCTAGTTTTTATGTGACGCTATTTCCTTTTCCACCACTGGCCTCAAAGCGCTCCAAATGAACACTTGCAGATTCTACAAAAAGAGTGTTTCTAAACTGAACTCACAACAAAAAGGTTCAGATCTGTGACTTGAATGCACGCATCACAAAGCAGATTCAGGGAATGCTTCTGTTTAGGTTTTAGGTGAAGATATATTCTTTTCCCCCAAAGGCCTCAAAGCGCTCTGACTGAACACTTACAGATTCTACGAAAAGAGTGTTTCAAAACTGCTCTATCAAAACAAAGGATCAACTCTGTGAGTTGAATGCAACTTCACAAAGCCGTTTCAGAGAATGATTCTTTCTAGTTTTTGTGTGAAGATATTCCCGTTTCCAAAGAAGGCCTCAATGAGCTCCAAATATCCACTGGCAGATTCTGCAAAAACACTGTTTCAAAACTGCTCTATCAAAAGGAAGGTTCAACTCTGTGGGTTGAATGCAAGCATCAGAGAGTAGTTTCTGAGAATGCTTCTGTCTGGTTTTAATATGAAGATATTTCCTTTTACACATTAGGTCCCAGTGCGCTCCGAAAGAATACTTGCGGATTCTGTCAGAAGAGGGTTTCCAAAGTGCTCCATCAAAAGAAAGGTACCACTCTGTGAGTGGAAAGCAAACATCACAAAGCAATTTCAGAGAATGCTTCTGTCTAGTTTTTAGGCGAAGTAATTCCCATTTGCAACGAAGGTCTCGAAGAGCTCCCAATATTCCCTTGCAGATTCTGCAAAAACACTGTTTCAAAACTGCTCTATGAACAGAAAGGTTCAACTCGGTGAGTTGAAAGCACAAATCCTAAAGAAGTTTCTTAGAATGCTCCTGCCCAGTTTTTATTTGATGATATTTCCTCTTCCACCATAAGACTCAAAGCACCCCGAATGAACGCTTGCACATTCCACAAAAAGAGTGTTTCAAAACTGCTCAAGCAACAGAAAGGTTCAACTCTGTGAGTTGAATGCACACATGAAAAAGCACTTTCAAATAATGCTTCCGTCCAGTTTCTAGGTGAAGAAATTACCGTTTCCAAAGAATGCCTCGAAGAGTTCCAAATATCCACTTACAGATTCTGAAGAAAACAATGTTTCGATGTTGCTCATTCAAATCAAGGTTCAACTCTCTGAGATGAATGCACACATCATAAAGTAGTTTCTGTGAATGCTTCTACAATGTTTTTATGTGATGATATTTCCTCTTCCACCATAAGCCTTCAAGCGCTCCGAATGAACACTTGCGCATTCCACAGAAAGAGTGCTTCAAAACTGCTCTATCAACAGGAAGGTTCAATTCTGTGAGCTGAATGCACACATCATAAAGAAGTTTCTGAGAATGCTTCTGGCTTGTGTTTAGGTGAAGATATTACCTTTTCCAACACAGGCCTCAAAGCGCTCCGTATGAACACTTGCAGATTACAGATTACACACAATAGTGTTTCAAAACTGCTCTAACAAGAGAAAGGTTCACCTCTGTAAGTTGAGTGCACACATCACAAAGCAGTTTCAGAGAGTGTTTCTGTCTAGTTTGTATGTGAAGAAATTCCCGTTTCCAACGAAGGCCTCCAAGAGCTCCCAATATCCACTTGCAGATTCTGCACAAACACAGTTTCATAACTGCCCCATCCAAAGGAATATTGAACCCTGTGAGTTGAATCCACACATATTAAATCATTTTCTCAGAATGCTTCTGCATAGTTTTCATGTGAAGATATTTCTTATTCCACTATAGGGCTGGAAGCGCTCTAAATGAACACTTGAGGATTCTGCAAAAAGACACTTTGACAACTGCTCTTTCAAAAGAAAGGTGCAACTGTGTGAGTTGAATGCAAACATCACAACGCAGTTTCAGAGACTGCTTCTGTCTAGCTGTAATGTGAACAAATTCCCGTTACCAATGAAGGCCTCAAATCTCCACATATCCACTTGCAGATTCTGCAAAAGCAGTGTTTCAAAACTGCTCTATCGAAAGGAAGGTTCATCTCTGTGGGTTGAGTGCACACATCATAAAGTAGTTTCCGAGAATGCTTCTGTCTAGTTTTTATGTGACGCTATTTCCTTTTCCACCACTGGCCTCAAAGCGCTCCGAATGAACACTTGCAGATTCTACAAAAAGAGTGTTTCTAAACTGAACTCACAACAAAAAGGTTCAGATCTGTGAATTGAATGCACGCATCACAAAGCAGATTCAGGGAATGCTTCTGTTTAGGTTTTAGGTGAAGATATATTCTTTTCCCCCAAAGGCCTCAAAGCGCTCTGAATGAACACTTGCAGATTCTACGAAAAGAGTGTTTCAAAACTGCTCTATCAAAACAAAGGATCAACTCTGTGAGTTGAATGCAACTTCACAAAGCCTTTTCAGAGAATGCTTCTTTCTAGTTTTTGTGTGAAGATAATCCCGTTTCCAAAGAAGGCCTCAATGAGCTCCAATTATCCACTGGCAGATTGTGCAAAAACACTGTTTCAAAACTGCTCTATCAAAAGGAAGTTTCAACTCTGTGAGTTGAATGCAAGCATCAGAGAGTAGTTTCTGAGAATGCTTCTGTCTGGTTTTAATATGAAGATATTTCCTTTTACACATTAGGTCTCAGTGCGCTCCGAAAGATTACTTGCGGATTCTGTCAGAAGAGGGTTTCCAAAGTGCTCCATCAAAAGAAAGGTACCACTCTGTGAGTGGAAAGCAAACATCACAAAGCAGTTTCAGAGAATGCTTCTGTCTAGTTTTTAGGCGAAGAAATTCCCATTTGCAACGAAGGTCACGAAGAGCTCCCAATATTCCCTTGCAGATTCTGCAAAAACACTGCTTCAAAACTGCTCTATGAACAGAAAGGTTCAACTCGGTGAGTTGAAAGCACAAATCCTAAAGTAGTTTCTTAGAATGCTCCTGCCCAGTTTTTAGGTGACGATATATCCTCTTCCACCATAAGACTCAAAGCACCCCGAATGAACACTTGCACATTCCACAAAAAGAGTGTTTCAAAACTGCTCAAGCAACAGAAAGGTTCAACTCTGTGAGTTGAATGCACACATGAAAAAGCAGTTTCAAATAATGCTTCCGTCCAGTTTCTAGGTGAAGAAATTACCGTTTCCAAAGAATGCCTCGAAGAGTTCCAAATATCCACTTACAGATTCTGAAGAAAACAATGTTTCGATGTTGCTCATTCAAATCAAGGTTCAACTCTCTGAGATGAATGCACACATCATAAAGAAGTTTCTGTGAATGCTTCTACAATGTTTTTATGTGATGATATTTCCTCTTCCACCATAAGCCTTCAAGCGCTCCGAATGAACACTTGCGCATTCCACAAAAAGAGTGCTACAAAACTGCTCTATCAACAGGGAGGTTCAGTTCTGTGAGCTGAATGCACACATCATAAAGAAGTTTCTGAGAATGCTTCTGGCTAGTGTTTAGGTGAAGATATTACCTTTTCCACCACAGGCCTCAAAGCGCTCCGTAGGAACACTTGTAGATTACAGATTACACACAATAGTGTTTCAAAACGGCTCTAACAAGAGAAAGGTTCACCTCTGTAAGTTGAGTGCACACATCACAAAGCAGTTTCAGAGAGTGTTTCTGTCTAGTTTGTATGTGAAGAAATTCCCGTTTCCAACGAAGGCCTCCAAGAGCTCCCAATATCCACTTGCAGATTCTGCACAAACACAGTTTCATAACTGCCCCATCCAAAGGAATATTGAACCCTGTGAGTTGAATCCACACATATTAAATCCTTTTCTCAGAATGCTTCTGCATAGTTTTCATGTGAAGATATTTCTTATTCCACTATAGGGCTGGAAGCGCTCTAAATGAACACTTGAGGATTCTGCAAAAAGACACTTTGACAACTGCTCTTTCAAAAGAAAGGTGCAACTGTGTGAGTTGAATGCAAACATCACAACGCAGTTTCAGAGACTGCTTCTGTCTAGCTGTAATGTGAACAAATTCCCGTTACCAATGAAGGCCTCAAATCTCCACATATCCACTTGCAGATTCTGCAAAAGCAGTGTTTCAAAACTGCTCTATCGAAAGGAAGGTTCATCTCTGTGGGTTGAGTGCACACATCATAAAGTAGTTTCCGAGAATGCTTCTGTCTAGTTTTTATGTGACGCTATTTCCTTTTCCACCACTGGCCTCAAAGCGCTCCGAATGAACACTTGCAGATTCTACAAAAAGAGTGTTTCTAAACTGAACTCACAACAAAAAGGTTCAGATCTGTGAATTGAATGCACGCATCACAAAGCAGATTCAGGGAATGCTTCTGTTTAGGTTTTAGGTGAAGATATATTCTTTTCCCCCAAAGGCCTCAAAGCGCTCTGAATGAACACTTGCAGATTCTACGAAAAGAGTGTTTCAAAACTGCTCTATCAAAACAAAGGATCAACTCTGTGAGTTGAATGCAACTTCACAAAGCCTTTTCAGAGAATGCTTCTTTCTAGTTTTTGTGTGAAGATAATCCCGTTTCCAAAGAAGGCCTCAATGAGCTCCAATTATCCACTGGCAGATTGTGCAAAAACACTGTTTCAAAACTGCTCTATCAAAAGGAAGTTTCAACTCTGTGAGTTGAATGCAAGCATCAGAGAGTAGTTTCTGAGAATGCTTCTGTCTGGTTTTAATATGAAGATATTTCCTTTTACACATTAGGTCTCAGTGCGCTCCGAAAGATTACTTGCGGATTCTGTCAGAAGAGGGTTTCCAAAGTGCTCCATCAAAAGAAAGGTACCACTCTGTGAGTGGAAAGCAAACATCACAAAGCAGTTTCAGAGAATGCTTCTGTCTAGTTTTTAGGCGAAGAAATTCCCATTTGCAACGAAGGTCACGAAGAGCTCCCAATATTCCCTTGCAGATTCTGCAAAAACACTGCTTCAAAACTGCTCTATGAACAGAAAGGTTCAACTCGGTGAGTTGAAAGCACAAATCCTAAAGTAGTTTCTTAGAATGCTCCTGCCCAGTTTTTAGGTGACGATATATCCTCTTCCACCATAAGACTCAAAGCACCCCGAATGAACACTTGCACATTCCACAAAAAGAGTGTTTCAAAACTGCTCAAGCAACAGAAAGGTTCAACTCTGTGAGTTGAATGCACACATGAAAAAGCAGTTTCAAATAATGCTTCCGTCCAGTTTCTAGGTGAAGAAATTACCGTTTCCAAAGAATGCCTCGAAGAGTTCCAAATATCCACTTACAGATTCTGAAGAAAACAATGTTTCGATGTTGCTCATTCAAATCAAGGTTCAACTCTCTGAGATGAATGCACACATCATAAAGAAGTTTCTGTGAATGCTTCTACAATGTTTTTATGTGATGATATTTCCTCTTCCACCATAAGCCTTCAAGCGCTCCGAATGAACACTTGCGCATTCCACAAAAAGAGTGCTACAAAACTGCTCTATCAACAGGGAGGTTCAGTTCTGTGAGCTGAATGCACACATCATAAAGAAGTTTCTGAGAATGCTTCTGGCTAGTGTTTAGGTGAAGATATTACCTTTTCCACCACAGGCCTCAAAGCGCTCCGTAGGAACACTTGTAGATTACAGATTACACACAATAGTGTTTCAAAACGGCTCTAACAAGAGAAAGGTTCACCTCTGTAAGTTGAGTGCACACATCACAAAGCAGTTTCAGAGAGTGTTTCTGTCTAGTTTGTATGTGAAGAAATTCCCGTTTCCAACGAAGGCCTCCAAGAGCTCCCAATATCCACTTGCAGATTCTGCACAAACACAGTTTCATAACTGCCCCATCCAAAGGAATATTGAACCCTGTGAGTTGAATCCACACATATTAAATCCTTTTCTCAGAATGCTTCTGCATAGTTTTCATGTGAAGATATTTCTTATTCCACTATAGGGCTGGAAGCGCTCTAAATGAACACTTGAGGATTCTGCAAAAAGACACTTTGACAACTGCTCTTTCAAAAGAAAGGTGCAACTGTGTGAGTTGAATGCAAACATCACAACGCAGTTTCAGAGACTGCTTCTGTCTAGCTGTAATGTGAACAAATTCCCGTTTCCAACGAAGGCCTCAAATCTCCACATATCCACTTGCAGATTCTGCAAAAGCAGTGTTTCAAAACTGCTCTATCGAAAGGAAGGTTCATCTCTGTGGGTTGAGTGCACACATCATAAAGTAGTTTCCGAGAATGCTTCTGTCTAGTTTTTATGTGACGCTATTTCCTTTTCCACCACTGGCCTCAAAGCGCTCCGAATGAACACTTGCAGATTCTACAAAAAGAGTGTTTCTAAACTGAACTCACAACAAAAAGGTTCAGATCTGTGACTTGAATGCACGCATCACAAAGCAGATTCAGGGAATGCTTCTGTTTAGGTTTTAGGTGAAGATATATTCTTTTCCCCCAAAGGCCTCAAAGGGCTCTGAATGAACACTTGCAGATTCTACGAAAAGAGTGTTTCAAAACTGCTCTATCAAAACAAAGGATCAACTCTGTCAGTTGAATGCAACTTCACAAAGCCTTTTCAGAGAATGCTTCTTTCTACTTTTTGTGTGAAGATATTCCCGTTTCCAAAGAAGGCCTCAATGAGCTCCAATTATCCACTGGCAGATTCTGCAAAAACACTGTTTCAAAACTGCTCTATCAAAAGGAAAGTTCAACTCTGTGGGTTGAATGCAAGCATCAGAGAGTAGTTTCTGAGAATGCTTCTGTCTGGTTTTAATATGAAGATATTTCCTTTTACACATTAGGTCTCAGTGCGCTCCGAAAGAATACTTGCGGATTCTGTCAGAAGAGGGTTTCCAAAGTGCTCCATCAAAAGAAAGGTACCACTCTGTGAGTGGAAAGCAAACATCACAAAGCAGTTTCAGAGAATGCTTCTGTCTAGTTTTTAGGCGAAGAAATTCCCATTTGCAACGAAGGTCTCGAAGAGCTCCCAATATTCCCTTGCAGATTCTGCAAAAACACTGTTTCAATACTGCTCTATGAACAGAAAGGTTCAACTCGGTGAGTTGAAAGCACAAATCCTAAAGAAGTTTCTTAGAATGCTCCTGCCCAGTTTTTAGGTGATGATATTTCCTCTTCCACCATAAGACTCAAAGCACCCCGAATGAACACTTGCACATTCCACAAAAAGAGTGTTTCAAAACTGCTCAAGCAACAGAAAGGTTCAACTCTGTGAGTTGAATGCACACATGAAAAAGCAGTTTCAAATAATGCTTCCGTCCAGTTTCTAGGTGAAGAAATTACCGTTTCCAAAGAATGCCTCGAAGAGTTCCAAATATCCACTTACAGATTCTGAAGAAAACAATGTTTCGATGTTGCTCATTCAAATCAAGGTTCAACTCTCTGAGATGAATGCACACATCATAAAGAAGTTTCTGTGAATGCTTCTACCCTGTTTTTATGTGATGATATTTCCTCTTCCACCATAAGCCTTCAAGCGCTCTGAATGAACACTTGCGCATTCCACAAAAAGAGTGCTACAAAACTGCTCTATCAACAGGGAGGTTCAGTTCTGTGAGCTGAATGCACACATCATAAAGAAGTTTCTGAGAATGCTTCTGGCTAGTGTTTAGGTGAAGATATTACCTTTTCCACCACAGGCCTCAAAGCGCTCCGTAGGAACACTTGTAGATTACAGATTACACACAATAGTGTTTCAAAACGGCTCTAACAAGAGAAAGGTTCACCTCTGTAAGTTGAGTGCACACATCACAAAGCAGTTTCAGAGAGTGTTTCTGTCTAGTTTGTATGTGAAGAAATTCCCGTTTCCAACGAAGGCCTCCAAGAGCTCCCAATATCCACTTGCAGATTCTGCACAAACACAGTTTCATAACTGCCCCATCCAAAGGAATATTGAACCCTGTGAGTTGAATCCACACATATTAAATCATTTTCTCAGAATGCTTCTGCATAGTTTTCATGTGAAGATATTTCTTATTCCACTATAGGGCTGGAAGCGCTCTAAATGAACACTTGAGGATTCTGCAAAAAGACACTTTGACAACTGCTCTTTCAAAAGAAAGGTGCAACTGTGTGAGTTGAATGCAAACATCACAACGCAGTTTCAGAGACTGCTTCTGTCTAGCTGTAATGTGAACAAATTCCCGTTTCCAACGAAGGCCTCAAATCTCCACATATCCACTTGCAGATTCTGCAAAAGCAGTGTTTCAAAACTGCTCTATCGAAAGGAAGGTTCATCTCTGTGGGTTGAGTGCACACATCATAAAGTAGTTTCCGAGAATGCTTCTGTCTAGTTTTTATGTGACGCTATTTCCTTTTCCACCACTGGCCTCAAAGCGCTCCGAATGAACACTTGCAGATTCTACAAAAAGAGTGTTTCTAAACTGAACTCACAACAAAAAGGTTCAGATCTGTGAATTGAATGCACGCATCACAAAGCAGATTCAGGGAATGCTTCTGTTTAGGTTTTAGGTGAAGATATATTCTTTTCCCCCAAAGGCCTCAAAGGGCTCTGAATGAACACTTGCAGATTCTACGAAAAGAGTGTTTCAAAACTGCTCTATCAAAACAAAGGATCAACTCTGTGAGTTGAATGCAACTTCACAAAGCCTTTTCAGAGAATGCTTCTTTCTACTTTTTGTGTGAAGATATTCCCGTTTCCAAAGAAGGCCTCAATGAGCTCCAATTATCCACTGGCAGATTCTGCAAAAACACTGTTTCAAAACTGCTCTATCAAAAGGAAAGTTCAACTCTGTGGGTTGAATGCAAGCATCAGAGAGTAGTTTCTGAGAATGCTTCTGTCTGGTTTTAATATGAAGATATTTCCTTTTACACATTAGGTCTCAGTGCGCTCCGAAAGAATACTTGCGGATTCTGTCAGAAGAGGGTTTCCAAAGTGCTCCATCAAAAGAAAGGTACCACTCTGTGAGTGGAAAGCAAACATCACAAAGCAGTTTCAGAGAATGCTTCTGTCTAGTTTTTAGGCGAAGAAATTCCCATTTGCAACGAAGGTCTCGAAGAGCTCCCAATATTCCCTTGCAGATTCTGCAAAAACACTGTTTCAATGCTGCTCTATGAACAGAAAGGTTCAACTCGGTGAGTTGAAAGCACAAATCCTAAAGAAGTTTCTTAGAATGCTCCTGCCCAGTTTTTAGGTGATGATATTTCCTCTTCCACCATAAGACTCAAAGCACCCCGAATGAACACTTGCACATTCCACAAAAAGAGTGTTTCAAAACTGCTCAAGCAACAGAAAGGTTCAACTCTGTGAGTTGAATGCACACATGAAAAAGCAGTTTCAAATAATGCTTCCGTCCAGTTTCTAGGTGAAGAAATTACCGTTTCCAAAGAATGCCTCGAAGAGTTCCAAATATCCACTTACAGATTCTGAAGAAAACAATGTTTCGATGTTGCTCATTCAAATCAAGGTTCAACTCTCTGAGATGAATGCACACATCATAAAGAAGTTTCTGTGAATGCTTCTACCCTGTTTTTATGTGATGATATTTCCTCTTCCACCATAAGCCTTCAAGCGCTCCGAATGAACACTTGCGCATTCCACAAAAAGAGTGCTACAAAACTGCTCTATCAACAGGGAGGTTCAGTTCTGTGAGCTGAATGCACACATCATAAAGAAGTTTCTGAGAATGCTTCTGGCTAGTGTTTAGGTGAAGATATTACCTTTTCCACCACAGGCCTCAAAGCGCTCCGTATGAACACTTGCAGATTACAGATTACACACAATAGTGTTTCAAAACGGCTCTAACAAGAGAAAGCTTCACCTCTGTAAGTTGAGTGCACACATCACAAAGCAGTTACAGAGAGTGTTTCTGTCTAGTTTGTATGTGAAGAAATTCCGGTTTCCAACGAAGGCCTCCAAGAGCTCCCAATATCCACTTGCACATTCTGCACAAACACAGTTTCATAACTGCCCCATCCAAAGGAATATTGAACCCTGTGAGTTGAATCCACACATATTAAATCATTTTCTCAGAATGCTTCTGCATAGTTTTCATGTGAAGATATTTCTTATTCCACTATAGGGCTGGAAGCGCTCTAAATGAACACTTGAGGATTCTGCAAAAAGACACTTTGACAACTGCTCTTTCAAAAGAAAGGTGCACTGTGTGAGTTGAATGCAAACATCACAACGCAGTTTCAGAGACTGCTTCTGTCTAGCTGTAATGTGAACAAATTCCCGTTTCCAACGAAGGCCTCAAATCTCCACATATCCACTTGCAGATTCTGCAAAAGCAGTGCTCTATCGAAAGGAAGGTTCATCTCTGTGGGTTGAGTGCACACATCATAAAGTAGTTTCCGAGAATGCTTCTGTCTAGTTTTTATGTGACGCTATTTCCTTTTCCACCACTGGCCTCAAAGCGCTCCAAATGAACACTTGCAGATTCTACAAAAAGAGTGTTTCTAAACTGAACTCACAACAAAAAGGTTCAGATCTGTGACTTGAATGCACGCATCACAAAGCAGATTCAGGGAATGCTTCTGTTTAGGTTTTAGGTGAAGATATATTCTTTTCCCCCAAAGGCCTCAAAGCGCTCTGACTGAACACTGACAGATTCTACGAAAAGAGTGTTTCAAAACTGCTCTATCAAAACAAAGGATCAACTCTGTGAGTTGAATGCAACTTCACAAAGCCGTTTCAGAGAATGCTTCTTTCTAGTTTTTGTGTGAAGATATTCCCGTTTCCAAAGAAGGCCTCAATGAGCTCCAAATATCCACTGGCAGATTCTGCAAAAACACTGTTTCAAAACTGCTCTATCAAAAGGAAGGTTCAACTCTGTGGGTTGAATGCAAGCATCAGAGAGTAGTTTCTGAGAATGCTTCTGTCTGGTTTTAATATGAAGATATTTCCTTTTACACATTAGGTCCCAGTGCGCTCCGAAAGAATACTTGCGGATTCTGTCAGAAGAGGGTTTCCAAAGTGCTCCATCAAAAGAAAGGTACCACTCTGTGAGTGGAAAGCAAACATCACAAAGCAATTTCAGAGAATGCTTCTGTCTAGTTTTTAGGCGAAGAAATTCCCATTTGCAACGAAGGTCTCGAAGAGCTCCCAATATTCCCTTGCAGATTCTGCAAAAACACTGTTTCAAAACTGCTCTATGAACAGAAAGGTTCAACTCGGTGAGTTGAAAGCACAAATCCTAAAGAAGTTTCTTAGAATGCTCCTGCCCAGTTTTTAGGTGGTGATATTTCCTCTTCCACCATAAGACTCAAAGCACCCCGAATGAACGCTTGCACATTCCACAAAAAGAGTGTTTCAAAACTGCTCAAGCAACAGAAAGGTTCAACTCTGTGAGTTGAATGCACACATGAAAAAGCACTTTCAAATAATGCTTCCGTCCAGTTTCTAGGTGAAGAAATTACCGTTTCCAAAGAATGCCTCGAAGAGTTCCAAATATCCACTTACAGATTCTGAAGAAAACAATGTTTCGATGTTGCTCATTCAAATCAAGGTTCAACTCTCTGAGATGAATGCACACATCATAAAGTAGTTTCTGTGAATGCTTCTACAATGTTTTTATGTGATGATATTTCCTCTTCCACCATAAGCCTTCAAGCGCTCCGAATGAACACTTGCGCATTCCACAGAAAGATTGCTTCAAAACTGCTCTATCAACAGGAAGGTTCAATTCTGTGAGCTGAATGCACACATCATAAAGAAGTTTCTGAGAATGCTTCTGGCTTGTGTTTAGGTGAAGATATTACCTTTTCCAACACAGGCCTCAAAGCGCTCCGTATGAACACTTGCAGATTACAGATTACACACAATAGTGTTTCAAAACTGCTCTAACAAGAGAAAGGTTCACCTCTGTAAGTTGAGTGCACACATCACAAAGCAGTTTCAGAGAGTGTTTCTGTCTAGTTTGTATGTGAAGAAATTCCCGTTTCCAACGAAGGCCTCCAAGAGCTCCCAATATCCTCTTGCAGATTCTGCACAAACACAGTTTCATAACTGCCCCATCCAAAGGAATATTGAACCCTGTGAGTTGAATCCACACATATTAAATCCTTTTCTCAGAATGCTTCTGCATAGTTTTCATGTGAAGATATTCCTTATTCCACTATAGGGCTGGAAGCGCTCTAAATGAGCTCTTGAAGATTCTGCAAAAAGACACTTTGACAACTGCTCTTTCAAAAGAAAGGTGCAACTGTGTGACTTGAATGCAAACATCACAACGCAGTTTCAGAGACTGCTTCTGTCTAGCTGTAATGTGAACAAATTCCCGTTTCCAACGAAGGCCTCAAATCTCCACATATCCACTTGAAGATTCTGCAAAAGCAGTGTTTCAAAACTGCTCTATCGAAAGGAAGGTTCATCTCTGTGGGTTGAGTGCACACATCATAAAGTAGTTTCCGAGAATGCTTCTGTCTAGTTTTTATGTGACGCTATTTCCTTTTCCACCACTGGCCTCAAAGCGCTCCGAATGAACACTTGCAGATTCTACAAAAAGAGTGTTTCTAAACTGAACTCACAACAAAAAGGTTCAGATCTGTGAATTGAATGCACGCATCACAAAGCAGATTCAGGGAATGCTTCTGTTTAGGTTTTAGGTGAAGATATATTCTTTTCCCCCATAGGCCTCAAAGCGCTCTGAATGAACACTTGCAGATTCTACGAAAAGAGTGTTTCAAAACTGCTCTATCAAAACAAAGGATCAACTCTGTGTGTTGAATGCAACTTCACAAAGCCGTTTCAGAGAATCCTTCTTTCTAGTTTTTGTGTGAAGATATTCCCGTTTCCAAAGAAGGCCTCAATGAGCTCCAAATATCCACTGGCAGATTCTGCAAAAACACCGTTTCAAAACTGCTCTATCAAAAGGAAGGTTCAACTCTGTGAGTTGAATGCAAGCATCAGAGAGTAGTTTCTGAGAATGCTTCTGTCTGGTTTAATATGAAGATATTTCCTTTTACACATTTGGTGTCAGTGCGCTCCGAAAGAATACTTGCACATTCTGTCAGAAGAGGGTTTCCAAAGTGCTCCATCAAAAGAAAGGTACCACTCTGTGAGTGGAAAGCAAACATCACAAAGCAGTTTCAGAGAATGCTTCTGTCTAGTTTTTAGGCGAAGAAATTCCCATTTGCAACGAAGGTCTCGAAGAGCTCCCAATATTCCCTTGCAGATTCTGCAAAAACACTGTTTCAAACCTGCTCTATGAACAGAAAGGTTCAAGTCGGTGAGTTGAAAGCACAAATCCTAAAGAAGTTTCTTAGAATGCTCCTGCCCAGTTTTTAGGTGATGATATTTCCTCTTCCACCATAAGACTCAAAGCACCCCGAATGAACACTGGCACATTCCACAAAAAGAGTGTCTCAAAACTGCTCAAGCAACAGAAAGGTTCAACTCTGTGAGTTGAATGCACACATGAAAAAGCACTTTCAAATAACGCTTCCGTCCAGTTTCTAGGTGAAGAAATTACCGTTTCCAAAGAATGCCTTGAACAGTTCCAAATATCCACTTACAGATTCTGAAGAAAACAATGTTTCGATGTTGCTCATTCAAATCAAGGTTCAACTCTCTGAGATGAATGCACACATCATAAAGAAGTTTCTGTGAATGCTTCTACCCTGTTTTTATGTGATGATATTTCCTCTTCCACCGTAAGCCTCCAAGCGCTCCGAATGAACACTTGCGCATTCCACAAAAAGAGTGCTTCAAAACTGCTCTATCAACAGGGAGGTTCAATTCTGTGAGCTGAATGCACACATCATAAACAAGTTTCTGAGAATGCTTCTGGCTAGTGTTCAGGTGAAGATATTACCTTTTCCACCACAGGCCTCAAAGCGCTCCGTATTAACACTTGCAGATTACAGATTACACACAATAATGTTTCAAAACGGCTCTAACAAGAGAAAGGTTCACCTCTGTAAGTTGAGTGCACACATCACAAAGCAGTTTCAGAGAGTTTTTCTGTCTAGTTTGTATGTGAAGAAATTCCCGTTTCCAACGAAGGCCTCCAAGAGCTCCCAATATCCACTTGCAGATTCTGCACAAACACAGTTTCATAACTGCCCCATCCAAAGGAATATTGAACCCTGTGAGTTGAATCCACACATATTAAATCCTTTTCTCAGAATGCTTCTGCATAGTTTTCATGTGAAGATATTTCTTATTCCACTATAGGGCTGGAAGCGCTCTAAATGAACACTTGAGGATTCTGCAAAAAGACACTTTGACAACTGCTCTTTCAAAAGAAAGGTGCAACTGTGTGAGTTGAATGCAAACATCACAACGCAGTTTCAGAGACTGCTTCTGTCTAGCTGTAATGTGAACAAATTCCCGTTTCCAACGAAGGCCTCAAATCTCCACATATCCACTTGCAGATTCTGCAAAAGCAGTGTTTCAAAACTGCTCTATCGAAAGGAAGGTTCATCTCTGTGGGTTGAGTGCACACATCATAAAGTAGTTTCCGAGAATGCTTCTGTCTAGTTTTTATGTGACGCTATTTCCTTTTCCACCACTGGCTTCAAAGCGCTCCGAATGAACACTTGCAGATTCTACAAAAAGAGTGTTTCTAAACTGAAATCACAACAAAAAGGTTCAGATCTGTGAATTGAATGCACGCATCACAAAGCAGATTCAGGGAATGCTTCTGTTTAGGTTGTAGGTGAAGATATATTCTTTTCCCCCATAGGCCTCAAAGCGCTCTGAATGAACACTTGCAGATTCTACGAAAAGAGTGTTTCAAAACTGCTCTATCAAAACAAAGGATCAACTCTGTGAGTTGAATGCAACTTCACAAAGCCGTTTCAGAGAATGCTTCTTTCTAGTTTTTGTGTGAAGATATTCCCGTTTCCAAAGAAGGCCTCAATGAGCTCCAAATATCCACTGGCAGATTCTGCAAAAACACTGTTTCAAAACTGCTCTATCAAAAGGAAGGTTCAACTCTGTGAGTTGAATGCAAGCATCAGAGAGGAGTTTCTGAGAATGCTTCTGTCGGGTTTTAAAATGAAGATATTTCCTTTTACACATTAGGTCTCAGTGCGCTCCGAAAGAATACTTGCGGATTCTGTCAGAAGAGGGTTTCCAAAGTGCTCCATCAAAAGAAAGGTACCACTCTGTGAGTGGAAAGCAAACATCACAAAGCAGTTTCAGAAAATGCTTCTGTCTAGTTTTTAGGCGAAGAAATTCCCATTTGCAACGAAGGTCTCGAAGAGCTCCAAATATTCCCTTGCAGATTCTGCAAAAACACTGTTTCAAAACTGCTCTATGAACAGAAAGGTTCAACTCGGTGAGTTGAAAGCACAAATCCTAAAGAAGTTTCTTAGAATGCTCCTGCCCAGTTTTTAGGTGATGATATTTCCTCTTCCACCATAAGACTCACAGCACCCCGAATGAACACTTGCACATTCCACAAAAAGAGTGTTTCAAAACTGCTCAAGCAACAGAAAGGTTCAACTCTGTGAGTTGAATGCACACATGAAAAAGCACTTTCAAATAACGCTTCCGTCCAGTTTCTAGGAGAAGAAATTACCGTTTCCAAAGAATGCCTTGAACAGTTCCAAATATCCACTTACAGATTCTGAAGAAAACAATGTTTCGATGTTGCTCATTCAAATCAAGGTTCAACTCTCTGAGATGAATGCACACATCATAAAGAAGTTTCTGTGAATGCTTCTACCCTGTTTTTATGTGATGATATTTCCTCTTCCACCGTAAGCCTCCAAGCGCTCCGAATGAACACTTGCGCATTCCACAAAAAGAGTGCTTCAAAACTGCTCTATCAACAGGGAGGTTCAATTCTGTGAGCTGAATGCACACATCATAAAGAAGTTTCTGAGAATGCTTCTGGCTAGTGTTCAGGTGAAGATATTACCTTTTCCACCACAGGCCTCAAAGCGCTCCGTATTAACACTTGCAGATTACAGATTACACACAATAGTGTTTCAAAACGGCTCTAACAAGAGAAAGGTTCAACTCTGTAAGTTGAGTGCACACATCACAAAGCAGTTTCAGAGACTGTTTCTGTCTAGTTTGTATGTGAAGAAATTCCCGTTTCCAACGAAGGCCTCCAAGAGCTCCCAATATCCACTTGCAGATTCTGCACAAACACAGTTTCATAACTGCCCCATCCAAAGGAATATTGAACCCTGTGAGTTGAATCCACACATATTAAATCATTTTCTCAGAATGCTTCTGCATAGTTTTCATGTGAAGATATTTCTTATTCCACTATAGGGCTGGAAGCGCTCTAAATGAACACTTGAGGATTCTGCAAAAAGACACTTTGACAACTGCTCTTTCAAAAGAAAGGTGCAACTGTGTGAGTTGAATGCAAACATCACAACGCAGTTTCAGTGACTGCTTCTGTCTAGCTGTAATGTGAACAAATTCCCGTTTCTAACGAAGGCCTCAAATCTCCACATATCCACTTGCAGATTCTGCAAAAGCAGTGTTTCAAAACTGCTCTATCGAAAGGAAGGTTCATCTCTGTGGGTTGAGTGCACACATCATAAAGTAGTTTCCGAGAATGCTTCTGTCAAGTTTTTATGTGACGCTATTTCCTTTTCCACCACTGGCCTCAAAGGGCTCCGAATGAACACTTGCAGATTCTACAAAAAGAGTGTTTCTAAACTGAACTCACAGCAAAAAGGTTCAGATCTGTGAATTGAATGCACGCATCACAAAGCAGATTCAGGGAATGCTTCTGTTTAGGTTTTAGGTGAAGATATATTCTTTTCCCCCATAGGCCTCAAAGCGCTCTGAATGAACACTTGCAGATTCTACGAAAAGAGTGTTTCAAAACGGCTCTATCAAAACAAAGGATCAACTCTGTGAGTTGAATGCAACTTCACAAAGCCGTTTCAGAGAATGCTTCTTTCTAGTTTTTGTGTGAAGATATTCCCGTTTCCAAAGAAGGCCTCAATGAGCTCCAAATATCCACTGGCAGATTCTGCAAAAACACTGTTTCAAAACTGCTCTATCAAAAGGAAGGTTCAACTCTGTGAGTTGAATGCAAGCATCAGAGAGTAGTTTCTGAGAATGCTTCTGTCTGGTTTTAAAATGAAGATATTTCCTTTTACACATTAGGTCTCAGTGCGCTCCAAAGGAATACTTGCGGATTCTGTCAGAAGAGGGTTTCCAAAGTGCTCCATCAAAAGAAAGGTACAACTCTGTGAGTGGAAAGCAAACATCACAAAGCAGTTTCAGAGAATGCTTCTGTGTAGTTTTTAGGCGAAGAAATTCCCATTTGCAACGAAGGTCTCGAAGAGCTCCCAATATTCCCTTGCAGATTCTGCAAAAACACTGTTTCAAAACTGCTCTATGAACAGAAAGGTTCAACTCGGTGAGTTGAAAGCACAAATCCTAAAGAAGTTTCTTAGAATGCTCCTGCCCAGTTTTTAGGTGATGATATTTCCTCTTCCACCATAAGACTCAAAGCACCCCGAATGAACACTTGCACATTCCACAAAAAGAGTGTTTCAAAACTGCTCAAGCAACAGAAAGGTTCAAATCTGTGAGTTGAATGCACACATGTAAAAGCACTTTCAAATAATGCTTCCGTCCAGTTTCCAGGTGAATAAATTACCGTTTCCATAGAATGCCTCGAACAGTTCCAAATATCCACTTACAGATTCTGAAGAAAACAATGTTTCGATGTTGCTCATTCAAATCAAGGTTCAGCTCTTTGAGATGAATGCACACATCATAAAGAAGTTTCTGTGAATGCTTCTACCCTGTTTTTATGTGATGATATTTCCTCTTCCACCATAAGCCTCCAAGCGCTCCGAATGAACACTTGCGCATTCCACAAAAAGAGTGCTTCAAAACTGCTCTATCAACAGGAAGGTTCAATTCTGTGAGCTGAATGCACACGTCATAAAGAAGTTTCTGAGAATGCTTCTGGCTAGTGTTTAGTTGAAGATATTACCTTTTCCACCACAGGCCTCAAAGCGCTCCGTATGAACACTTGCAGATTACAGATTACACACAATAGTGTTTCAAAACGGCTCTAACAAGAGAAAGGTTCAACTCTGTAAGTCGAGTGCACACATCACAAAGCAGTTTCAGAGAGTGTTTCTGTCTATTTTGTATGTGAAGAAATTCCCGTTTCCAACGAAGTCCTCCAAGAGCTCCCAATATCCACTTGCAGATTCTGCACAAACACAGTTTCATAACTGCCCCATCCACAGGAATATTGAACCCTGTGAGTTGAATCCACACATATTAAATCATTTTCTCAGAATGCTTCTGCATAGTTTTCATGTGAAGATATTTCTTATTCCACTATAGGGCTGGAAGCACTCTAAATGAACACTTGAGGATTCTGCAAAAAGACACTTTGACAACTGCTCTTTCAAAAGAAAGGTGCAACTGTGTGAGTTGAATGCAAACATCACAACGCAGTTTCAGAGACTGCTTCTGTCTAGCTGTAATGTGAACAAATTCCCGTTTCCAACGAAGGCCTCAAATCTCCACATATCCACTTGCAGATTCTGCAAAAGCAGTGTTTCAAAACTGCTCTATCAAAAGGAAGGTTCATCTCTGTGGGTTGAGTGCACACATCATAAAGTAGTTTCCGAGAATGCTTCTGTCTAGTTTTTATGTGACGCTATTTCCTTTTCCACCACTGGCCTCAAAGCGCTCCGAATGAACACTTGCAGATTCTACAAAAAGAGTGTTTCTAAACTGAACTCACAACAAAAAGGTTCAGATCAGTGAATTGAATGCACGCATCACAAAGCAGATTCAGGGAATGCTTCTGTTTAGGTTTTAGGTGAAGATATATTCTTTTCCCCCATAGGCCTCAAAGCGCTCTGAATGAACACTTGCAGATTCTACGAAAAGAGTGTTTCAAAACGGCTCTATCAAAACAAAGGATCAACTCTGTGAGTTGAACGCAACTTCACAAAGCCGTTTCACAGAATGCTTCTTCCTAGTTTTTGTGTGAAGGTATTCCCGTTTCCAAAGAAGGCCTCAATGAGCTCCAAATATCCGCTGGCAGATACTGCAAAAACACTGTTTCAAAACTGCTCTATCAAAAGGAAGGTTCAACTCTGTGAGTTGAATGCAAGCATCAGAGAGTAGTTCCTGAGAATGCTTCTGTCTGGTTTTAATATGAAAATATTTCCTTTTACGCATTAGGTCTCAGTGCGCTCCGAAAGAATACTTGCGGATTCTGTCAGAAGAGGGTTTCCAAAGTGCTCCATCAAAAGAAAGGTACCACTCTGTGAGTGGAAAGCAGACATCACCAAGCAGTTTCAGAGAATGCTTCTGTCTACTTTTTAGGCGAAGATATTCCCATTTCCAACGAAGCTCTCGAAGAGCTCCCAATATTCCCTTGCAGATTCTGCAAAAACACTGTTTCAAAACTGCTCTAGGAACAGAAAGGTTCAACTCGGTGAGTTGAAAGCACAAATCCTAAAGAAGTTTCTTAGAATGCTCCTGCCCAGTTTTTAGGTGATGATATTTCCTCTTCCACCATAAGACTCAAAGCACCCCGAATGAACACTTGCACATTCCACAAAAAGAGTGTTTCAAAACTGCTCAAGCAACAGAAAGGTTCAACTCTGTGAGTTGAACGCACACATGAAAAAGCACTTTCAAATAATGCTTCCGTCCAGTTTCTAGGTGAAGAAATTACCGTTTCCAAAGAATGCCTCGAAGAGTTCCAAATATCCACTTACAGATTCTGAAGAAAACAATGTTTCGATGTTGCTCATTCAAATCAAGGTTCAACTCTCTGAGATGAATGCACACATCATAAAGAAGTTTCTGTGAATGCTTCTACCCTGTTTTTATGTTATGATATTAACTCTTCCACCGTAAGCCTCCAAGCGCTCCGAATGAACACTTGCGCATTCCACAAAAAGAGTGCTTCAAAACAGCTCTATCAACAGGGAGGTTCAATTCTGTGAGCTGAATGCACACGCCATAAAGAAGTTTCTGAGAATGCTTCTGGCTAGTGTTTAGGTGAAGATATTTCCTTTTCCACCACAGGCCTCAAAGCGCTCCGTATGAACACTTGCAGATTACAGATTACACACCATAGTGTTTCAAATCGGCTCTAACAAGAGAAAGGTTTAACTCTGTAAGTTGAGTGCACACATCACAAAGCAGTTTCAGAGAGTGTTTCTGTCTAGTTTGTATGTGAAGAAATTCCCGTTTCCAACGAAGGCCTCCAAGAGCTCCCAATATCCACTTGCAGATTCTGCACAAACACAGTTTCATAACTGCCCCATCCAAAGGAATATTGAACCCTGTGAGTTGAATCCACACATATTAAATCATTTTCTCAGAATGCTTCTGCATAGTTTTCATGTGAAGATATTTCTTATTCCACTATAGGGCTGGAAGCGCTCTAAATGAGCACTTGAAGATTCTGCAAAAAGACACTTTGACAACTGCTCTTTCAAAAGAAAGGTGCAACTGTGTGACTTGAATGCAAACATCACAACGCAGTTTCAGAGACTGCTTCTGTCTAGCTGTAATGTGAACAATTTCCCGTTTCCAACGAAGGCCTCAAATCTCCACATATCCACTTGAAGATTCTGCAAAAGCAGTGTATCAAATCTGCTCTATCGAAAGGAAGGTTCATCTCTGTGGGTTGAGTGCACACATCATAAAGTAGTTTCCGAGAATGCTTCTGTCTAGTTTTTATGTGACGCTATTTCCTTTTCCACCACTGGCCTCAAAGCGCTCCGAATGAACACTTGCAGATTCTACAAAAAGAGTGTTTCTAAACTGAACTCACAACAAAAAGGTTCAGATCTGTGAATTGAATGCACGCATCACAAAGTAGATTCAGGGAATGCTTCTGTTTAGGTTTTAGGTGAAGATATATTCTTTTCCCCCATAGGCCTCAAAGCGCTCTGAATGAACACTTGGAGATTCTACGAAAAGAGTGTTTCAAAACTGCTCTATCAAAACAAAGGATCAACTCTGTGAGTTGAATGCAACTTCACAAAGCCGTTTCAGAGAATGCTTCTTTCTAGTTTTTGTGTGAAGATATTCCCGTTTCCAAAGAAGGCCTCAATGAGCTCCAAATATCCACTGGCAGATTCTGCAAAAACACTGTTTCAAAACTGCTCTATCAAAAGGAAGGTTCAACTCTGTGAGTTTAATGCAAGCATCAGAGAGTAGTTGCTGAGAATGCTTCTGTCGGGTTTTAAAATGAAGATATTTCCTTTTACACATTAGGTCTCAGTGCGCTCCGAATGAATACTTGCGGATTCTGTCAGAAGAGGGTTTCCAAAGTGCTCCATCAAAAGAAAGGTACCACTCTGTGAGTGGAAAGCAAACATCACAAAGCAGTTTCAGAGAATGCTTCTGTCTAGTTTTTAGGTGAAGAAATTCCCATTTCCAACGAAGGTCTCGAAGAGCTCCAAATATTCCCTTGCAGATTCTGCAAAAACACTGTTTCAAAACTGCTCTATGAACAGAAAGGTTCAACTCGGTGAGTTGAAAGCACAAATCCTAAAGAAGTTTCTTAGAATGCTCCTGCCCAGTTTTTAGGTGATGATATTTCCTCTTCCACCATAAGACTCAAAGCACCCCGAATGAACACTTGCACATTCCACAAAAAGAGTGTGTCAAAACTGCTCAAGCAACAGAAAGGTTCAACTCTGTGAGTTGAATGCACACATGAAAAAGCACTTTCAAATAATGCTTCCGTCCAGTTTCTAGGTGAAGAAATTACCGTTTCCAAAGAATGCCTTGAACAGTTCCAAATATCCACTTACAGATTCTGAAGTAAACAATGTTTCGATGTTGCTCATTCAAATCAAGGTTCAACTCTCTGAGATGAATGCACACATCATAAAGAAGTTTCTGTGAATGCTTCTACCCTGTTTTTATGTGATGATATTTCCTCTTCCACCGTAAGCCTCCAAGCGCTCCGAATGAACACTTGCGCATTCCACAAAAAGAGTGCTTCAAAACTGCTCTATCAACAGGGAGGTTCAATTCTGTGAGCTGAATGCACACATCATAAAGAAGTTTCTGAGAATGCTTCTGGCTAGTGTTTAGGTGAAGATATTACCTTTTCCACCACAGGCCTCAAAGCGCTCCGTATGAACACTTGCAGATTACAGATTACACACGATAGTGTTTCAAAACGGCTCTAACAAGAGAAAGGTTCACCTCTGTAAGTTGAGTGCACACATCACAAAGCAGTTTCAGAGAGTGTTTCTGTCTAGTTTGTATGTGAAGAAATTCCCGTTTCCAACGAAGGCCTCCAAGAGCTCCCAACATCCACTTGCAGATTCTGCACAAACACAGTTTCATAACTGCCCCATCCAAAGGAATATTGAACCCTGTGAGTTGAATCCACACATATTAAATCCTTTTCTCAGAATGCTTCTGCATAGTTTTCATGTGAAGATATTTCTTATTCCACTATAGGGCTGGAAGCGCTCTAAATGAGCACTTGAAGATTCTGCAAAAAGACACTTTGACAACTGCTCTTTCAAAAGAAAGGTGCAACTGTGTGACTTGAATGCAAACATCACAACGCAGTTTCAGAGACTGCTTCTGTCTAGCTGTAATGTGAACAAATTCCCGTTTCCAACGAATGCCTCAAATCTCCACATATCCACTTGCAGATTCTGCAAAAGCAGTGTTTCAAAACTGCTCTATCGAAAGGAAGGTTCATCTCTGTGGGTTGAGTGCACACATCATAAAGTAGTTTCCGAGAATGCTTCTGTCAAGTTTTTATGTGACGCTATTTCCTTTTCCACCACTGGCCTCAAAGGGCTCCGAATGAACACTTGCAGATTCTACAAAAAGAGTGTTTCTAAACTGAACTCACAACAAAAAGGTTCAGATCTGTGAATTGAATGCACGCATCACAAAGCAGATTCAGGGAATGCTTCTGTTTAGGTTTTAGGTGAAGATATATTCTTTTCCCCCATAGGCCTCAAAGCGCTCTGAATGAACACTTGCAGATTCTACGAAAAGAGTGTTTCAAAACGGCTCTATCAAAACAAAGGATCAACTCTGTGAGTTGAATGCAACTTCACAAAGCCGTTTCAGAGAATGCTTCTTTCTAGTTTTTGTGTGAAGATATTCCCGTTTACAAAGAAGGCCTCAATGAGCTCCAAATATCCACTGGCAGATTCTGCAAAAACACTGTTTCAAAACTGCTCTATCAAAAGGAAGGTTCAACTCTGTGAGTTGAATGCAAGCATCAGAGTGTAGTTTCTGAGAATGCTTCTGTCTGGTTTTAAAATGAAGATATTTCCTTTTACACATTAGGTCTCAGTGCGCTCCAAAGGAATACTTGCGGATTCTGTCAGAAGAGGGTTTCCAAAGTGCTCCATCAAAAGAAAGGTACAACTCTGTGAGTGGAACGCAAACATCACTAAGCAGTTTCAGAGAATGCTTCTGTGTAGTTTTTAGGCGAAGAAATTCCCATTTGAAACGAAGGTCTCGAAGAGCTCCCAATATTCCCTTGCAGATTCTGCAAAAACACTGTTTCAAAACTGCTCTATGAACAGAAAGGTTCAACTCGGTGAGTTGAAAGCACAAATCCTAAAGAAGTTTCTTAGAATGCTCCTGCCCAGTTTTTAGGTGATGATATTTCCTCTTCCACCATAAGACTCAAAGCACCCCGAATGAACACTTGCACATTCCACAAAAAGAGTGTTTCAAAACTGCTCAAGCAACAGAAAGGTTCAACTCTGTGAGTTGAATGCACACATGAAAAAGCAGTTTCAAATAATGATTCCGTCCAGATTCCAGGTGAAGAAATTACCCTTTCCAAAGAATGCCTCGAAGAGTTCCAAATATCCACTTACAGATTCTGAAGAAAACAATGTTTCGATGTTGCTCATTCAAATCAAGGTTCAACTCTCTGAGATGAATGCACACATCATAAAGAAGTTTCTGTGAATGCTTCTACCCTGTTTTTATGTGATGATATTTCCTCTTCCACCATAAGCCTCCAAGCGCTCCGAATGAACACTTGCGCATTCCACAAAAAGAGTGCTTCAAAACTGCTCTATCAACAGGAAGGTTCAATTCTGTGAGCAGAATGCACACGTCATAAAGAAGTTTCTGAGAATGCTTCTGGCTAGTGTTTAGGTGAAGATATTACCTTTTCCACCACAGGCCTCAAAGCGCTCCGTATGAACACTTGCAGATTACAGATTACACACAATAGTGTTTCAAAACGGCTCTAACAAGAGAAAGGTTCAACTCTGTAAGTTGAGTGCACACATCACAAAGCAGTTTCAGAGAGTGTTTCTGTCTAGTTTGTATGTGAAGAAATTCCCGTTTCCAACGAAGGCCTCCAAGAGCTCCCAATATCCACTTGCAGATTCTGCACAAACACAGTTTCATAACTGCCCCATCCAAAGGAATATTGAACCCTGTGAGTTGAATCCACACATATTAAATCATTTTCTCAGAATGCTTCTGCATAGTTTTCATGTGAAGATATTTCTTATTCCACTATAGTGCTGGAAGCACTCTAAATGAACACTTGAGGATTCTGCAAAAAGACACTTTGAAAACTGCTCTTTCAAAAGAAAGGTGCAACTGTGTGAGTTGAATGCAAACATCACAACGCAGTTTCAGAGACTGCTTCTGTCTAGCTGTAATGTGAACAAATTCCCGTTTCCAACGAAGGCCTCAAATCTCCACATATCCACTTGCAGATTCTGCAAAAGCAGTGTTGCAAAACTGCTCTATCGAAAGGAAGGTTCATCTCTGTGGGTTGAGTGCACACATCATAAAGTAGTTTCCGAGAATGCTTCTGTCTAGTTTTTATGTGACGCTATTTCCTTCTCCACCACTGGCCTCAAAGCGCTCCGAATGAACACTTGCAGATTCTACAAAAAGAGTGTTTCTAAACTGAACTCACAACAAAAAGGTTCAGATCTGAGAATTGAATGCAAGCATCACAAAGCAGATTCAGGCAATGCTTCTGTTTAGGTTTTAGGTGAAGATATATTCTTTTCCCCCATAGGCCTCAAAGCACTCTGAATGAACACTTGCAGATTCTACGAAAAGAGTGTTTCAAAACTGCTCTATCAAAACAAAGGATCAACTCTGTGAGTTGAATGCAACTTCACAGAGCCGTTTCAGAGAATGCTTCTTTCTAGTTTTTGTGTGAAGATATTCCCGTTTCCAAAGAAGGCCTCAATGAGCTCCAAATATCCACTGGCAGATTCTGCAAAAACACTGTTTCAAAACTGCTCTATCAAAAGGAAGGTTCAACTCTGTGAGTTGAATGCAAGCATCAGAGAGTAGTTTCTGAGAATGCTTCTGTCTGGTTTTAATATGAAGATATTTCCTTTTACACATTAGGTCTCAGTGCGCTCCGAAAGAATACTTGCGGATTCTGTCAGAAGAGGGTTTCCAAAGTGCTCCATCAAAAGAAAGGTACCACTCTGTGAGTGGAAAGCAAACATCACAAAGCAGTTTCAGAGAATGCTTCTGTCTAGTTTTTAGGCGAAGAAATTCCCATTTGCAACGAAGGTCTCGACGAGCTCCCAATATTCCCTTGAAGATTCTGCAAAAACACTGTTTCAAAACTGCTCTATGAACAGAAAGGTTCAACTCGGTGAGTTGAAAGCACAAATCCTAAAGAAGTTTCTTAGAATGGTCCTGCCCAGTTTTTAGGTGATGATATTTCCTCTTCCACCATAAGACTCAAAGCACCCCGAATGAACACTTGCACATTCCACAAAAAGAGTGTCTCAAAACTGCTCAAGCAACAGAAAGGTTCAACTCTGTGAGTTGAATGCACACATGAAAAAGCACTTTCAAATAATGCTTCCGTCCAGTTTCTAGGTGAATAAATTACCGTTTCCAAAGAATGCCTCGAAGAGTTCCAAATATCCACTTACAGATTCTGAAGAAAACAATGTTTCGATGTTGCTCATTCAAATCAAGGTTCAACTCTCTGAGATGAATGCACACATCATAAAGAAGTTTCTGTGAATGCTTCTACCCTGTTTTTATGTGATGATATTTCCTCTTCCACCGTAAGCCTCCAAGCGCTCCGAATGAACACTTGCGCATTCCACAAAAAGAGTGCTTCAAAACTGCTCTATCAACAGGGAGGTTCAATTCTGTAAGCTGAATGCACACGTCATAAAGAAGTTTCTGAGAATGCTTCTGGCTAGTGTTTAGGTGAAGATATTTCCTTTTCCACCACAGGCCTCAAAGCGCTCCGTATGAACACTTGCAGATTACAGATTACACACAATAGTGTTTCAAAACGGCTCTAACAAGAGAAAGGTTCACCTCTGTAAGTTGAGTGCACACATCACAAAGCAGTTTCAGAGAGTGTTTCTGTCTAGTTTGTATGTGAAGAAATTCCTGTTTCCAACGAAGGCCTCCAAGAGCTCCCAATATCCACTTGCAGATTCTGCACAAACACAGTTTCATAACTGCCCCATCCAAAGGAATATTGAACCCTGTGAGTTGAATCCACACATAGTAAATCATTTTCTCAGAATGCTTCTGCATAGTTTTCATGTGAAGATATTTCTTATTCCACTATAGGGCTGGAAGCGCTCTAAATGAACACTTGAGGATTCTGCAAAAAGACACTTTGACAACTGCTCTTTCAAAAGAAAGGTGCAACTGTGTGAGTTGAATGCAAACATCACAACGCAGTTTCAGAGACTGCTTCTGTCTAGCTGTAATGTGAACAAATTCCCGTTTCCAACGAAGGCCTCAAATCTCCACATATCCACTTGCAGATTCTGCAAAAGCAGTGTTTCAAAACTGCTCTATCGAAAGGAAGGTTCATCTCTGTGGGTTGAGTGCACACATCATAAAGTAGTTTCCGAGAATGCTTCTGTCTAGTTTTTATGTGACGCTATTACCTTTTCCACTACTGGCCTCAAAGCGCTCCGAATGAACACTTGCAGATTCTACAAAAAGAGTGTTTCTAAACTGAACTCACAACAAAACGGTTCAGATCTGTGAATTGAATGCACGCATCACAAAGCAGATTCAGGGAATGCTTCTGTTTAGGTTTTAGGTGAAGATATATTCTTTTCCCCCATAGGCCTCAAAGCGCTCTGAATGAACACTTGCAGATTCTACGAAAAGAGTGTTTCAAAACGGCTCTATCAAAACAAAGGATCAACTCTGTGAGTTGAATGCAACTTCACAAAGCCGTTTCAGAGAATGCTTCTTCCTAGTTTTTGTGTGAAGGTATTCCCGTTTCCAAAGAAGGCCTCTATGAGCTCAAAATATCCGCTGGCAGATACTGCAAAAACACTGTTTGAAAACTGCTCTATCAAAAGGAAGGTTCAACTCTGTGGGTTGAATGCAAGCATCAGAGAGTAGTTTCTGAGAATGCTTCTGTCTGGTTTTAATATGAATATATTTCCTTTTACACATTAGGTCTCAGTGCGCTCCGAAAGAATACTTGCGGATTCTGTCAGAAGAGGGTTTCCATAGTGCTCCATCAAAAGAAAGGTACCACTCTGTGAGTGGAAAGCAGACATCACAAAGCAGTTTCAGAGAATGCTTTTGTCTAGTTTTTAGGCGAACAAATTCCCATTTCCAATGAAGGTCTCGAAGAGCTCCCAATATTCCCTTGCAGATTCTGCAAAAACACTGTTTCAAAACTGCTCTATGAACAGAAAGGTTCAACTCGGTGAGTTGAAAGCACAAATCCTAAAGAAGTTTCTTAGAATGCTCCTGCCCAGTTTTTAGGTGATGATATTTCCTCTTCCACCATAAGACTCAAAGCACCCCGAATGAACACTTGCACATTCCACAAAAAGAGTGTTTCAAAACTGCTCAAGCAACAGAAAGGTTCAACTCTGTGAGTTGAACGCACACATGAAAAAGCACTTTGAAATAATGCTTCCGTCCAGTTTCTAGGTGAAGAAATTACCGTTTCCAAAGAATGCCTCGAAGAGTTCCAAATATCCACTTACAGATTCTGAAGAAAACAATGTTTCGATGTTGCTCATTCAAATCAAGGTTCAACTCTCTGAGATGAATGCACACATCATAAAGAAGTTTCTGTGAATGCTTCTACCCTGTTTTTATGTGATGATATTTCCTCTTCCACCGTAAGCCTCCAAGCGCTCCGAATGAACACTTGCGCATTCCACAAAAAGAGTGCTTCAAAACTGCTCTATCAACAGGGAGGTTCAATTCTGTGAGCTGAATGCACACGTCATAAAGAAGTTTCTGAGAATGCTTCTGGCTAGTGTTTAGGTGAAGATATTACCTTTTCCACCGCAGGCCTCAAAGCGCTCCGTATGAGCACTTGCAGATTACAGATTACACACAATGGTGTTTCAAAACGGCTCTAACAAGAGAAAGGTTCAACTCTGTAAGTTGAGTGCACACATCACAAAGCAGTTTCAGAGAGTGTTTCTGTCTAGTTTGTATGTGAAGAAATTCCCGTTTCCAACGAAGGCCTCCAAGAGCTCCCAATATCCACTTGCAGATTCTGCACAAACACAGTTTCATAACTGCCCCATCCAAAGGAATATTGAACCCTGTGAGTTGAATCCACACATATTAAATCATTTTCTCAGAATGCTTCTGCATAGTTTTCATGTGAAGATATTTCTTATTCCACTATAGGGCTGGAAGCACTCTAAATGAACACTTGAGGATTCTGCAAAAAGACACTTTGACAACTGCTCTTTCAAAAGAAAGGTGCAACTGTGTGAGTTGAATGCAAACATCACAACGCAGTTTCAGTGACTGCTTCTGTCTAGCTGTAATGTGAACAAATTCCCGTTTCCAACGAAGGCCTCAAATCTCCACATATCCACTTGCAGATTCTGCAAAAGTAGTGTTTCAAAACTGCTCTATTGAAAGGAAGGTTCATCTCTGTGGGTTGAGTGCACACATCATAAAGTAGTTTCCGAGAATGCTTCTGTCTAGTTTTTATGTGACGCTATTTCCTTTTCCACCACTGGCCTCAAAGCGCTCCGAATGAACAGTTGCAGATTCTACAAAAAGAGTGTTTCTAAACTGAACTCACAACAAAAAGGTTCAGATCTGAGAATTGAATGCACGCATCACAAAGCAGATTCAGGGAATGCTTCTGTTTAGGTTTTAGGTGAAGATATATTCTTTTCCCCCATAGGCCTCAAAGTGCTCTGAATGAACACTTGCAGATTCTACGAAAAGAGTGTTTCAAAACTGCTCTTTCAAAACAAAGGATCAACTCTGTGAGTTGAATGCAACTTCACAAAGCCGTTTCAGAGAATGCTTCTTTCTAGTTTTTGTGTGAAGATATTCCCGTTTCCAAAGAAGGCCTCAATGAGCTCCAAATATCCACTGGCAGATTCTGCAAAAACACTGTTTCAAAACTGCTCTATCAAAAGGAAGGTTCAACTCTGTGAGTTGAATGCAAGCATCAGAGAGTAGTTTCTGAGAATGCTTCTGTCTGGTTTTAAAATGAAGATATTTCCTTTTACACATTAGGTCTCAGTGCGCTCCGAAAGAATACTTGCGGATTCTGTCAGAAGAGGGTTTCCAAAGTGCTTCATCAAAAGAAAGGTACCACTCTGTGAGTGGAAAGCAAACATCACAAAGCAGTTTCAGAGAATGCTTCTGTGTAGTTTTTAGGCAAAGAAATTCCCATTTGCAACGAAGGTCTCGAAGAGCTCCCAATATTCCCTTGCAGATTCTGCAAAAACACTGTTTCAAAACTGCTCTATGAACAGAAAGGTTCAACTCGGTGAGTTGAAAGCACAAATCCTAAAGAAGTTTCTTAGAATGCTCCTGCCCAGTTTTAAGGTGATGATATTTCCTCTTCCACCCTAAGACTCAAAGCACCCCGAATGAACACTTGCACATTCCACAAAAAGAGTGTCTCAAAACTGCTCAAGCAACAGAAAGGTTCAAATCTGTGAGTTGAATGCACACATGAAAAAGCACTTTCAAATAATGCTTCCGTCCAGTTTCCAGGTGAATAAATTACCGTTTCCAAAGAATGCCTCGAACAGTTCCAAATATCCACTTACAGATTCTGAAGAAAACAATGTTTCGATGTTGCTCATTCAAATCAAGGTTCAGCACTTTGTGATCAATGCACACATCATAAAGAAGTTTCTGTGAATGCTTCTACCCTGTTTTTATGTGATGATATTTCCTCTTCCACCATAAGCCTCCAAGCGCTCCGAATGAACACTTGCGCATTCCACAAAAAGAGGGCTTCAAAACTGCTCTATCAACAGGAAGGTTCAATTCTGTGAGCTGAATGCACACGTCATAAAGAAGTTTCTGAGAATGCTTCTGGCTAGTGTTTAGGTGAAGATATTACCTTTTCCACCACAGGCCTCAAAGCGCTCAGTATGAACACTTGCAGATTACAGATTACACACAATAGTGTTTCAAAACTGCTCTAGCAAGAGAAAGGTCCAACTCTGTAAGTTGAGTGCACACATCACAAAGCAGTTTCAGAGAGTGTTTCTGTCTAGTTTGTATGTGAAGAAATTCCCGTTTCCAACGAAGGCCTCCAAGAGCTCCCAATATCCACTTGCAGATTCTGCACAAACACAGTTTCATAACTGCCCCATCCACAGGAATATTGAACCCTGTGAGTTGAATCCACACATATTAAATCATTTTCTCAGAATGCTTCTGCATAGTTTTCATGTGAAGATATTTCTTATTCCACTATAGGGCTGGAAGCACTCTAAATGAACACTTGAGGATTCTGCAAAAAGACACTTTGACAACTGCTCTTTCAAAAGAAAGGTGCAACTGTGTGAGTTGAATGCAAACATCACAATGCAGTTTCAGAGACAGCTTCTGTCTAGCTGTAATGTGAACAAATTCCCGTTTCCAACGAAGGCCTCAAATCTCCACATATCCACTTGCAGATTCTGCAAAAGCAGTGTTTCAAAACTGCTCTATCGAAAGGAAGGTTCATCTCTGTGGGTTGAGTGCACACATCATAAAGTAGTTTCCGAGAATGATTCTGTCTAGTTTTTATGTGACGCTATTTCCTTTTCCACCACTGGCCTCAAAGCGCTCCGAATGAACACTTGCAAATTCTACAAAAAGAGTGTTTCTAAAGTGAACTCACAACAAAAAGGTTCAGATCTGTGAATTGAATGCACGCATCACAAAGCAGATTCAGGGAGTGCTTCTGTTTAGGTTTTAGGTGAAGATATATTCTTTTCCCCCATAGGCCTCAAAGCACTCTGAATGAACACTTGCAGATTCTACGAAAAGAGTGTTTCAAAACGGCTCTATCAAAACAAAGGATCAACTCTGTGAGTTGAATGCAACTTCACAAAGCCGTTTCAGAGAATGCTTCTTTCTAGTTTTTGTGTGAAGATATTCCCGTTTCCAAAGAAGACCTCTATGAGCTCCAAATATCCACTGGCAGATTCTGAAAAACACTGTTTCAAAACTGCTCTATCAAAAGGAAGGTTCAACTCTGTGAGTTGAATGCAAGCATCAGAGAGTAGTTTCTGAGAATGCTTCTGTCTGGTTTTAATATGAAGATATTTCCTTTTACACATTAGGTCTCAGTGCGCTCCGAAAGAATACTTGCGGATTCTGTCAGAAGAGGGTTTCCAAAGTGCTCCATCAAAAGAAATGTTCTACTCTGTGAGTGGAAAGCAAACATCACAAAGCAGTTTCAGAGAATGCTTCTGTCTAGTTTTTAGGCGAAGAAATTCCCATTTCCAACGAAGGTCTCGAAGAGTTCCAAATATTCGCTTGCAGATTCTGCAAAAACACTGTTTGAAAACTGCTCTATGAACAGAAAGGTTCAACTCGGTGAGTTGAAAGCACAAATCCTATAGAAGTTTCTTAGAATGCTCCTGCCCAGTTTTTAGGTGATGATATTTCCTCTTCCACCATAAGACTCAAAGCACCCCGAATGAACACTTGCACATTCCACAAAAAGAGTGTTTCAAAACTGCTAAAGCAACACAAAGGTTCAACTCTGTGAGCTGAATGCACACATGAAAAAGCAGTTTCAAATAATGCTTCCGTCCAGTTTCTAGGTGAAGAAATTACCGTTTCCAAAGAATGCCTCGAAGAGTTCCAAATACCCACTTACAGATTCTGAAGAAAACAATGTTTCGATGTTGCTCATTCAAATCAAGGTTCAACCCTCTGAGATGAATGCACACATCATAAAGAAGTTTCTGTGAATGCTTCTACCCTGTTTTTATGTGATGATATCTCCTCTTCCACCATAAGCCTCAAAGCGCTCCGAATGAACACTTGCGCATTCCACAAAAAGAGTGCTTCAAAACTGCTCTATCAACAAGAAGTTTCAATTCTCTGAGCTGAATGCACACACCATAAAGAAGTTTCTGAGAATGCTTCTGTCTAGTGTTTAGGTGAAGATATTTCCTTTTCCACCACAGGCCTCAAAGCGCTCCATATGAACTCTTGCAGATTACACACAATAGTGTTTCAAATCGGCTCTAACAAGAGAAAGGTTCAACTCTGTAAGTTGAGTGCACACATCACAAAGCAGTTTCAGAGAGTGTTTCTGTCTAGTTTGTATGTGAAGAAATTCCCGTTTCCAACGAAGGCCTCCAAGAGCTCCCAATATCCACTTGCAGATTCTGCACAAACACAGTTACATAACTGCCCCATCCAAAGGAATATTGAACCCTGTGAGTTGAATCCACACATATTAAATCATTTTCTCAGAATGCTTCTGCATAGTTTTCATGTGAAGATATTTCTTATTCCACTATAGGGCTGGAAGCGCTCTAAATGAACACTTGAGGATTCTGCAAAAAGACACTTTGACAACTGCTCTTTCAAAAGAAAGGTGCAGCTGTGTGAGTTGAATGCAAACATCACAACGCAGTTTCAGAGACTGCTGCTGTCTAGCTGTAATGTGAACAAATTCCCGTTTCCAACGAAGGCCTCAAATCTCCACATATCCACTTGCAGATTCTGCAAAAGCAGTGTTTCAAAACTGCTCTATCGAAAGGAAGTTTCATCTCTGTGGGTTGAGTGCACACATCACAAAGTAGCTTCCGAGAATGCTTCTGTCTAGTTTTTATGTGATGCTATTTCCTTTTCCACCACTGGCCTCAAAGCGCTCCGAATGAACACTTGCAGATTCTACAAAAAGAGTGTTTCTAAACTGAACTCACAACAAAAAGGTTCAGATCTGTGAATTGAATGCACGCATCACAAAGCAGATTCAGGGAATGCTTCTGTTTAGGTTTTAAGTGAAGATATATTCTTTTCGCCCGTAGGCCTCAAAGCGCTCTGAATGAACACTTGCAGATTCTACGAAAAGAGTGTTTCAAAACGGCTCTATCAAAACAAAGGATCAACTCTGTGAGTTGAATGCAACTTCACAGAGCCGTTTCAGAGAATGCTTCTTTCTAGTTTTTGTGTGAAGATATTCCCGTTTCCAAAGAAGGCCTCAAGGAGCTCCAAATATCCACTGGCAGATTCTGCAAAAACACTGTTTCAAAACTGCTCTATCAAAAGGAAGGTTCAACTCTGTGAGTTGAATGCAAGCATCAGAGAGTAGTTTCTGAGAATGCTTCTGTCTGGTTTTAATATGAAGATATTTCCTTTTACACATTAGGTCTCAGTGCGCTCAGAAAGAATACTTCCGTATTCTGTCAGAAGAGGGTTTCCAAAGTGCTCCATCAAAAGAAATGTTCTACTCTGTGACTGGAAAGCAAACATCACAAAGCAGTTTCAGAGAATGCTTCTGTCTAGTTTTTAGGCGAAGAAATTCCCATTTCCAACGAAGGTCTCGAAGAGTTCCCAATATTCCCTTGCAGATTCTGCAGAAACACTGTTTCAAAACTGCTCTATGAACAGAAAGGTTCAACTCGGTGAGTTGAAAGCACAAATCCTATAGAAGTTTCTTAGAATGCTCCTGCCCAGTTTTTAGGTGATGATATTTCCTCTTCCACCATAAGACTCAAAGCACCCCGAATGAACACTTGCACATTCCACAAAAAGAGTGTTTCAAAACTGCTCAAGCAACAGAAAGGTTCAACTCTATGAGTTGAACGCACACATGAAAAAGCAGTTTCAAATAATGCTTCCGTCCAGTTTCTAGGTGAAGAAATTACCGTTTCCAAAGAATGCCTCGAAGAGTTCCAAATATCCACTTACAGATTCTGAAGAAAACAATGTTTCGATGTTGCTCATTCAAATCAAGGTTCAACTCTCTGAGATGAATGCACACATCATAAAGAAGTTTCTGTGAATGCTTCTACCCTGTTTTTATGTGATGATATTTCCTCTTCCACCATAAGCCTCCAAGCGCTCCGAATGAACACTTGCGCATTCCACAAAAAGAGTGCTTCAAAACTGCTCTATCAATAGGAAGGTTCAATTCTGTGAGCTGAATGCACACATCATAAAGAAGTTTCTGAGAATGCTTCTGTCTAGTGTTTAGGTGAAGATATTTCCTTTCCACCACAGGCCTCAAAGCGCTCCGTATGAACACTTGCAGACTACACACAATAGTGTTTCAAAACGGCTCTAATAAGAGAAAGGTTCAACCCTGTAAGTTGAGTGCACACATCACAAAGCAGTTTCAGAGAGTGTTTCTGTCTAGTTTGTATGTGAAGAAATTCCCGTTTCCAACGAAGGCCTCCAAGAGCTCCCAATATCCACTTGCAGATTCTGCACAAACACAGTTACATAACTGCCCCATCCAAAGGAATATTGAACCCTGTGAGTTGAATCCACACATATTAAATCATTTTCTCAGAATGCTTCTGCATAGTTTTCATGTGAAGATATTTCTTATTCCACTATAGGGCTGGAAGCGCTCTAAATGAACACTTGAGGATTCTGCAAAAAGACACTTTGACAACTGCTCTTTCAAAAGAAAGGTGCAACTGTGTGAGTTGAATGCAAACATCACAACGCAGTTTCAGAGACTGCTGCTGTCTAGCTGTAATGTGAACAAATTCCCGTTTCCAACGAAGGCCTCAAATCTCCACATATCCACTTGCAGATTCTGCAAAAGCAGTGTTTCAAAACTGCTCTATCGAAAGGAAGGTTCATCTCTGTGGGTTGAGTGCACACATCATAAAGTAGTTTCCGAGAATGCTTCTGTCCAGTTTTTATGTGACGCTATTTCCTTTTCCACCACTGGCCTCAAAGCGCTGCGAATGAACACTTGCAGATTCTACAAAAAGAGTGTTTCTAAACTGAACTCACAACAAAAAGGTTCAGATCTGTGAATTGAATGCACGCATCACAAAGCAGATTCAGGGAATGCTTCTGTTTAGGTTTTAAGTGAAGATATATCCTTTTCCCCCATAGGCCTCAAAGCGCTCTGAATGAACACTTGCAGATTCTACGAAAAGAGTGTTTCAAAACGGCTCTATCAAAACAAAGGATCAAGTCTGTGAGTTGAATGCAACTTCACAGAGCCGTTTCAGAGAATGCTTCTTTCTAGTTTTTGTGTGAAGATATTCCCGTTTCCAAAGAAGGCCTCAATGAGCTCCAAATATCCACTGGCAGATTCTGCAAAAACACTGTTTCAAAACTGCTCTATCAAAAGGAAGGTTCAACTCTGTGAGTTGAATGCAAGCATCAGAGAGTAGTTTCTGAGAATGCTTCTGTCTGGTTTTAATATGAAGATATTTCCTTTTACACATTAGGTCTCAGTGCGCTCCGAAAGAATACTTGCGGATTCTGTCAGAAGAGGGTTTCCAAAGTGCTCCATCAAAAGGAATGTTCTACTCTGTGAGTGGAAAGCAAACATCACAAAGCAGTTTCAGAGAATGCTTCTGTCTAGTTTTTAGGCGAAGAAATTCCCATTTCCAACGAAGGTCTCGAAGAGTTCCCAATATTCCCTTGCAGATTCTGCAGAAACACTGTTTCAAAACTGCTCTATGAACAGAAAGGTTCAACTCGGTGAGTTGAAAGCACAAATCCTAAAGAAGTTTCTTAGAATGCTCCTGCCCAGTTTTTAGGTGATGATATTTCCTCTTCCACCATAAGACTCAAAGCACCCCGAATGAACACTTGCACATTCCACAAAAAGAGTGTTTCAAAACTGCTCAAGCAACAGAAAGGTTCAACTCTGTGAGTTGAACGCACACATGAAAAAGCAGTTTCAAATAATGCTTCCGTAGAGTTTCTAGGTGAAGAAATTACCGTTTCCAAAGAATGCCTCGAAGAGTTCCAAATATCCACTTACAGATTCTGAAGAAAACAATGTTTCGATGTTGCTCATTCAAATCAAGGTTCAACTCTCTGAGATGAATGCACACATCATAAAGAAGTTTCTATGAATGCCTCTACCCTGTTTTTATGTGATGATATTTCCTCTTCCACCATAAGCCTCCAAGCGCTCCGAATGAACACTTGCGCATTCCACAAAAAGAGTGCTTCAAAACTGCTCTATCAATAGGAAGGTTCAATTCTGTGAGCTGAATGCACACATCATAAAGAAGTTTCTGAGAATGCTTCTGTCTAGTGTTTAGGTGAAGATATTTCCTTTTCCACCACAGGCCTCAAAGCGCTCCGTATGAACACTTGCAGACTACACACAATAGTGTTTCAAATCGGCTCTAACAAGAGAAAGGTTCAACACTGTAAGTTGAGTGCACACATCACAAAGCAGTTTCAGAGAGTGTTTCTGTCTAGTTTGTATGTGAAGAAATTCCCGTTTCCAACGAAGGCCTCCAAGAGCTCCCAATATCCACTTGCAGATTCTGCACAAACACAGTTACATAACTGCCCCATCCAAAGGAATATTGAACCCTGTGAGTTGAATCCACACATATTAAATCATTTTCTCAGAATGCTTCTGCATAGTTTTCATGTGAAGATATTTCTTATTCCACTATAGGGCTGGAAGCGCTCTAAATGAACACTTGAGGATTCTGCAAAAAGACACTTTGACAACTGCTCTTTCAAAAGAAAGGTGCAACTGTGTGAGTTGAATGCAAACATCACAACGCAGTTTCAGAGACTGCTTCTGCCTAGCTGTAATGTGAACAAATTCCCGTTTCCAACGAAGGCCTGAAATCTCCACATATCCACTTGCAGATTCTGCAAAAGCAGTGTTTCAAAACTGCTCTATCGAAAGGAAGGTTCATCTCTGTGGGTTGAGTGCACACATCATAAACTAGTTTCCGAGAATGCTTCTGTCTAGTTTTTATGTGACGCTATTTCCTTTTCCACCACTGGCCTCAAAGCGCTCCGAATGAACACTTGCAGATTCTACAAAAAGAGTGTTTCTAAACTGAACTCACAACAAAAAGGTTCAGATCTGTGAATTGAATGCACGCATCACAAAGCAGATTCAGGGAATGCTTCTGTTTAGGTTTTAGGTGAAGATATATTCTTTTCCCCCGTAGGTCTCAAAGCGCTCTGAATGAACACTTGCAGATTCTACGAAAAGAGTGTTTCAAAACGGCTCTATCAAAACAAAGGATCAACTCTGTGAGTTGAATGAAACTTCACAAAGCCGTTTCAGAGAATGCTTCTTTCTAGTTTTTGTGTGAAGATATTCCCGTTTCCAAAGAAGGCCTCAATGAGCTCCAAATATCCACTGGCAGATTCTGCAAAAACACTGTTTCAAAACTGCTCTATGAAAAGGAAGGTTCAACTCTGTGAGTTGAATGCAAGCATCAGAGAGTAGTTTCTGAGAATGCTTCTGTCTGGTTTTAATATGAAGATATTTCCTTTTACACTTTAGGTCTCAGGGCGCTCCGAAAGAATACTTGCGGATTCTGTCAGAAGAGGGTTTCCAAAGTGCTCCATCAAAAGAAATGTTCTACTCTGTGAGTGGAAAGCAAACATCACAAAGCAGTTTCAGAGAATGCTTCTGTCTAGTATTTAGGCGAAGAAATTCCCATTTCCAACGAAGGTCTCAAAGAGCTCCCAATATTCCCTTGCAGATTCTGCAGAAACACTGTTTCAAAACTGCTCTATGAACAGAAAGGTTCAACTCGGTGAGGTGAAAGCACAAATCCTAAAGAAGTTTCTTAGAATGCTCCTGCCCAGTTTTTAGGTGATGATATTTCGTCTTCCACCATAAGACTCAAAGCACCCCGAATGAACACTTGCACATTCCACAAAAAGAGTGTTTCAAAACTGCTCAAGCAACAGAAAGGTTCAACTCTGTGAGTTGAACGCACACATGAAAAAGCAGTTTCAAATAATGCTTCCGTCCAGTTTCTAGGTGAAGAAATTACCATTTCCAAAGAATGCCTCGAAGAGTTCCAAATATCCACTTACAGATTCTGAAGAAAACAATGTTTCGATGTTGCTCATTCAAATCAAGGTTCAACTCTCTGAGATGAATGCACACATCATAAAGAAGTTTCTGTGAATGCTTCTACCCTGTTTTTATGTGATGATATTTCCTCTTCCACCATAAGCCTCCAAGCACTCCGAATGAACACTTGCGCATTCCACAAAAAGAGTGCTTCAAAACTGCTCTATCAATAGGAAGGTTCAATTCTGTGAGCTGAATGCACACATCATAGAGAAGTTTCTGAGAATGCTTCTGTCTAGTGTTTAGGTGAAGATATTTCCTTTTCCACCACAGGCCTCAAAGCGCTCCGTATGAACACTTGCAGACTACACACAATAGTGTTTCAAAACGGCTCTAATAAGAGAAAGGTTCAACTCTGTAAGTTGAGTGCACACATCACAAAGCAGTTTCAGAGAGTGTTTCTGTCTAGTTTGTATGTGAAGAAATTCCCGTTTCCAACGAAGGCCTCCAAGAGCTCCCAATATCCACTTGCAGATTCTGCACAAACACAGTTACATAACTGCCCCATCCAAAGGAATATTGAACCCTGTGAGTTGAATCCACACATATTAAATCATTTTCTCAGAATGCTTCTGCATAGTTTTCATGTGAAGATATTTCTTATTCCACTATAGGGCTGGAAGCGCTCTAAATGAACACTTGAGGATTCTGCAAAAAGACACTTTGAAAACTGCTCTTTCAAAAGAAAGGTGCAACTGTGTGAGTTGAATGCAAACATCACAACGCAGTTTCAGAGACTGCTGCTGTCTAGCTGTAATGTGAACAAATTCCCGTTTCCAACGAAGGCCTCAAATCTCCACATATCCACTTGCAGATTCTGCAAAAGCAGTGTTTCAAAACTGCTCTATCGAAAGGAAGGTTCATCTCTGTGGGTTGAGTGCACACATCATAAAGTAGTTTCCGAGAATGCTTCTGTCCAGTTTTTATGTGACGCTATTTCCTTTTCCACCACTGGCCTCAAAGCGCTGCGAATGAACACTTGCAGATTCTACAAAAAGAGTGTTTCTAAACTGAACTCACAACAAAAAGGTTCAGATCTGTGAATTGAATGCACGCATCACAAAGCAGATTCAGGGAATGCTTCTGTTTAGGTTTTAGGTGAAGATATATTCTTTTCCCCCGTAGGCCTCAAAGCGCTCTGAATGAACACTTGCAGATTCTACGAAAAGAGTGTTTCAAAACGGCTCTATCAAAACAAAGGATCAACTCTGTGAGTTGAATGCAACTTCACAAAGCCGTTTCAGAGAATGCTTCTTTCTAGTTTTTGTGTGAAGGTATTCCCGTTTCCAAAGAAGGCCTCAATGAGCTCCAAATATCCACTGGCAGATTCTGCAAAAACACTGTTTCAAAACTGCTCTATCAAAAGGAAGGTTCAACTCTGTGAGTTGAATGCAAGCATCAGAGAGTAGTTTCTGAGAATGCTTCTGTCTGGTTTTAATATGAAGATATTTCCTTTTACACATTAGGTCTCAGGGCGCTCTGAAAGAATACTTGCGGATTCTGTCAGAAGAGGGTTTCCAAAGTGCTCCATCAAAAGAAATGTTCTACTCTGTGAGTGGAAAGCAAACATCACAAAGCAGTTTCAGAGAATGCTTCTGTGTAGTTTTTAGGCGAAGAAATTCCCATTTCCAACGAAGGTCTCGAAGAGCTCCCAATATTCCCTTGCAGATTCTGCAGAAACACTGTTTCAAAACTGCTCTATGAACAGAAAGGTTCAACTCGGTGAGTTGAAAGCACAAATCCTAAAGAAGTTTCTTAGAATGCTCCTGCCCAGTTTTTAGGTGATGATATTTCCTCTTCCACCATAAGACTCAAAGCACCCCGAATGAACACTTGCACATTCCACAAAAAGAGTGTTTCAAAACTGCTCAAGCAACAGAAAGGTTCAACTCTATGAGTTGAACACACACGTGAAAAAGCAGTTTCAAATAATGCTTCCGTCCAGTTTCTAGGTGAAGAAATTACCGTTTCCAAAGAATGCCTCGAAGAGTTCCAAATATCCACTTACAGATTCTGAAGAAAACAATGTTTCGATGTTGCTCATTCAAATCAAGGTTCAACTCTCTGAGATGAATGCACACATCATAAAGAAGTTTCTGTGAATGCTTCTACCCTGTTTTTATGTGATGATATTTCCTCTTCCACCATAAGCCTCCAAGCGCTCCGAATGAACACTTGCGCATTCCACAAAAAGAGTGCTTCAAAACTGCTCTATCAATAGGAATGTTCAATTCTGTGAGCTGAATGCACACATCATAAAGAAGTTTCTGAGAATGCTTCTGTCTAGTGTTTAGGTGAAGATAATTCCTTTCCACCACAGGCCTCAAAGCGCTCCGTATGAACACTTGCAGACTACACACAATAGTGTTTCAAAACTTCTCTAATAAGAGAAAGGTTCAACTCTGTAAGTTGAGTGCACACATCACAAGGCAGTTTCAGAGAGTGTTTCTGTCTAGTTTGTATGTGAAGAAATTCCCGTTTCCAACGAAGGCCTCCAAGAGCTCCCAATATCCACTTGCAGATTCTGCACAAACACAGTTACATAACTGCCCCATCCAAAGGAATATTGAACCCTGTGAGTTGAATCCACACATATTAAATCATTTTCTCAGAATGCTTCTGCATAGTTTTCATGTGAAGATATTTCTTATTCCACTATAGGGCTGGAAGCGCTCTAAATGAACACTTGAGGATTCTGCAAAAAGACACTTTGACAACTGCTCTTTCAAAAGAAAGGTGCAACTGTGTGAGTTGAATGCAAACATCACAACGCAGTTTCAGAGACTGCTGCTGTCTAGCTGTAATGTGAACAAATTCCCGTTTCCAACGAAGGCCTCAAATCTCCACATATCCACTTGCAGATTCTGCAAAAGCAGTGTTTCAAAACTGCTCTATCGAAAGGAAGGTTCATCTCTGTGGGTTGAGTGCACACATCATAAACTAGTTTCCGAGAATGCTTCTGTCTAGTTTTTATGTGACGCTATTTCCTTTTCCACCACTGGCCTCAAAGCGCTCCGAATGAACACTTGCAGATTCTACAAAAAGAGTGTTTCTAAACTGAACTCACAACATAAAGGTTCAGATCTGTGAATTGAATGCACGCATCGCAAAGCAGATTCAGATAATGCTTCTGTTTAGGTTTTAGGTGAAGATATATTCTTTTCCCCCGTAGGCCTCAAAGCGCTCTGAATGAACACTTGCAGATTCTACGAAAAGAGTGTTTCAAAACGGCTCTATCAAAACAAAGGATCAACTCTGTGAGTTGAATGCAACTTCACAAAGCCGTTTCAGAGAATGCTTCTTTCTAGTTTTTGTGTGAAGATATTCCCGTTTCCAAAGAAGGCCTCAATGAGCTCCAAATATCCACTGGCAGATTCTGCAAAAACACTGTTTCAAAACTGCTCTATCAAAAGGAAGGTTCAACTCTGTGAGTTGAATGCAAGCATCAGAGAGTAGTTTCTGAGAATGCTTCTGTCTGGTTTTAATATGAAGATATTTCCTTTTACACATTAGGTCTCAGTGCGCTCCGAAAGAATACTTGCGGATTCTGTCAGAAGAGGGTTTCCAAAGTGCTCCATCAAAAGAAATGTTCTACTCTGTGAGTGGAAAGCAAACATCACAAAGCAGTTTCAGAGAATGCTTCTGTCTAGTTTTTAGGCGAAGAAATTCCCATTTCCAACGAAGGTCTCGAAGAGTTCCCAATATTCCCTTGCAGATTCTGCAGAAACACTGTTTCAAAACTGCTCTATGAACAGAAAGGTTCAACTCGGTGAGGTGAAAGCACAAATCCTATAGAAGTTTCTTAGAATGCTCCTGCCCAGTTTTTAGGTGATGATATTTCGTCTTCCACCATAAGACTCAAAGCACCCCGAATGAACACTTGCACATTCCACAAAAAGAGTGTTTCAAAACTGCTCAAGCAACAGAAAGGTTCAACTCTGTGAGTTGAACGCACACATGAAAAAGCAGTTTCAAATAATGCTTCCGTCCAGTTTCTAGGTGAAGAAATTACCATTTCCAAAGAATGCCTCGAAGAGTTCCAAATATCCACTTACAGATTCTGAAGAAAACAATGTTTCGATGTTGCTCATTCAAATCAAGGTTCAACTCTCTGAGATGAATGCACACATCATAAAGAAGTTTCTGTGAATGCTTCTACCCTGTTTTTATGTGATGATATTTCCTCTTCCACCATAAGCCTCCAAGCACTCCGAATGAACACTTGCGCATTCCACAAAAAGAGTGCTTCAAAACTGCTCTATCAATAGGAAGGTTCAATTCTGTGAGCTGAATGCACACATCATAGAGAAGTTTCTGAGAATGCTTCTGTCTAGTGTTTAGGTGAAGATATTTCCTTTTCCACCACAGGCCTCAAAGCGCTCCGTATGAACACTTGCAGACTACACACAATAGTGTTTCAAAACGGCTCTAATAAGAGAAAGGTTCAACTCTGTAAGTTGAGTGCACACATCACAAAGCAGTTTCAGAGAGTGTTTCTGTCTAGTTTGTATGTGAAGAAATTCCCGTTTCCAACGAAGGCCTCCAAGAGCTCCCAATATCCACTTGCAGATTCTGCACAAACACAGTTACATAACTGCCCCATCCAAAGGAATATTGAACCCTGTGAGTTGAATCCACACATATTAAATCATTTTCTCAGAATGCTTCTGCATAGTTTTCATGTGAAGATATTTCTTATTCCACTATAGGGCTGGAAGCGCTCTAAATGAACACTTGAGGATTCTGCAAAAAGACACTTTGAAAACTGCTCTTTCAAAAGAAAGGTGCAACTGTGTGAGTTGAATGCAAACATCACAACGCAGTTTCAGAGACTGCTGCTGTCTAGCTGTAATGTGAACAAATTCCCGTTTCCAACGAAGGCCTCAAATCTCCACATATCCACTTGCAGATTCTGCAAAAGCAGTGTTTCAAAACTGCTCTATCGAAAGGAAGGTTCATCTCTGTGGGTTGAGTGCACACATCATAAAGTAGTTTCCGAGAATGCTTCTGTCCAGTTTTTATGTGACGCTATTTCCTTTTCCACCACTGGCCTCAAAGCGCTGCGAATGAACACTTGCAGATTCTACAAAAAGAGTGTTTCTAAACTGAACTCACAACAAAAAGGTTCAGATCTGTGAATTGAATGCACGCATCACAAAGCAGATTCAGGGAATGCTTCTGTTTAGGTTTTAGGTGAAGACATATTCTTTTCCCCCGTAGGCCTCAAAGCGCTCTGAATGAACACTTGCAGATTCTACGAAAAGAGTGTTTCAAAACGGCTCTATCAAAACAAAGGATCAACTCTGTGAGTTGAATGCAACTTCACAAAGCCGTTTCAGAGAATGCTTCTTTCTAGTTTTTGTGTGAAGGTATTCCCGTTTCCAAAGAAAGCCTCAATGAGCTCCAAATATCCACTGGCAGATTCTGCAAAAACACTGTTTCAAAACTGCTCTATCAAAAGGAAGGTTCAACTCTGTGAGTTGAATGCAAGCATCAGAGAGTAGTTTCTGAGAATGCTTCTGTCTGGTTTTAATATGAAGATATTTCCTTTTACACATTAGGTCTCAGGGCGCTCTGAAAGAATACTTGCGGATTCTGTCAGAAGAGGGTTTCCAAAGTGCTCCATCAAAAGAAATGTTCTACTCTGTGAGTGGAAAGCAAACATCACAAAGCAGTTTCAGAGAATGCTTCTGTCTAGTTTTTAGGCGAAGAAATTCCCATTTCCAACGAAGGTCTCGAAGAGCTCCCAATATTCCCTTGCAGATTCTGCAGAAACACTGTTTCAAAACTGCTCTATGAACAGAAAGGTTCAACTCGGTGAGTTGAAAGCACAAATCCTAAAGAAGTTTCTTAGAATGCTCCTGCCCAGTTTTTAGGTGATGATATTTCCTCTTCCACCATAAGACTCAAAGCACCCCGAATGAACACTTGCACATTCCACAAAAAGAGTGTTTCAAAACTGCTCAAGCAACAGAAAGGTTCAACTCTATGAGTTGAACACACACGTGAAAAAGCAGTTTCAAATAATGCTTCCGTCCAGTTTCTAGGTGAAGAAATTACCGTTTCCAAAGAATGCCTCGAAGAGTTCCAAATATCCACTTACAGATTCTGAAGAAAACAATGTTTCGATGTTGCTCATTCAAATCAAGGTTCAACTCTCTGAGATGAATGCACACATCATAAAGAAGTTTCTGTGAATGCTTCTACCCTGTTTTTATGTGATGATATTTCCTCTTCCACCATAAGCCTCCAAGCGCTCCGAATGAACACTTGCGCATTCCACAAAAAGAGTGCTTCAAAACTGCTCTATCAATAGGAAGGTTCAATTCTGTGAGCTGAATGCACACATCATAAAGAAGTTTCTGAGAATGCTTCTGTCTAGTGTTTAGGTGAAGATATTTCCTTTCCACCACAGGCCTCAAAGCGCTCCGTATGAACAATTGCAGACTACACACAATAGTGTTTCAAAACTTCTCTAATAAGAGAAAGGTTCAGCTCTGTAAGTTGAGTGCACACATCACAAAGCAGTTTCAGAGAGTGTTTCTGTCTAGTTTGTATGTGAAGAAATTCCCGTTTCCAACGAAGGCCTCCAAGAGCTCCCAATATCCACTTGCAGATTCTGCACAAACACAGTTACATAACTGCCCCATCCAAAGGAATATTGAACCCTGTGAGTTGAATCCACACATATTAAATCATTTTCTCAGAATGCTTCTGCATAGTTTTCATGTGAAGATATTTCTTATTCCACTATAGGGCTGGAAGCGCTCTAAATGAACACTTGAGGATTCTGCAAAAAGACACTTTGACAACTGCTCTTTCAAAAGAAAGGTGCAACTGTGTGAGTTGAATGCAAACATCACAACGCAGTTTCAGAGACTGCTGCTGTCTAGCTGTAATGTGAACAAATTCCCGTTTCCAACGAAGGCCTCAAATCTCCACATATCCACTTGCAGATTCTGCAAAAGCAGTGTTTCAAAACTGCTCTATCGAAAGGAAGGTTCATCTCTGTGGGTTGAGTGCACACATCATAAACTAGTTTCCGAGAATGCTTCTGTCTAGTTTTTATGTGACGCTATTTCCTTTTCCACCACTGGCCTCAAAGCGCTCCGAATGAACACTTGCAGATTCTACAAAAAGAGTGTTTCTAAACTGAACTCACAACAAAAAGTTTCAGATCTGTGAATTGAATGCACGCATCACAAAGCAGATTCAGGGAATGCTTCTGTTTAGGTTTTAGGTGAAGATATATTCTTTTCCCCCGTAGGCCTCAAAGCGCTCTGAATGAACACTTGCCGATTCTACGAAAAGAGTGTTTCAAAACGGCTCTATCAAAACAAAGGATCAACTCTGTGAGTTGAATGCAACTTCACAAAGCCGTTTCAGAGAATGCTTCTTTCTAGTTTTTGTGTGAAGATATTCCCGTTTCCAAAGAAGGCCTCAATGAGCTCCAAATATCCACTGGCAGATTCTGCAAAAACACTGTTTGAAAACTGCTCTATCAAAAGGAAGGTTCAACTCTGTGAGTTGAATGCAAGCATCAGAGAGTAGTTTCTGAGAATGCTTCTGTCTGGTTTTAATATGAAGATATTTCCTTTTACACTTTAGGTCTCAGGGCGCTCCGAAAGAATACTTGCGGATTCTGTCAGAAGAGGGTTTCCAAAGTGCTCCATCAAAAGAAATGTTCTACTCTGTGAGTGGAAAGCAAACATCACAAAGCAGTTTCAGAGAATGCTTCTGTCTAGTTTTTAGGCGAAGAAATTCCCATTTCCAACGAAGGTCTCGAAGAGCTCCCAATATTCCCTTGCAGATTCTGCAGAAACACTGTTTCAAAACTGCTCTATGAACAGAAAGGTTCAACTCGGTGAGGTGAAAGCACAAATCCTAAAGAAGTTTCTTAGAATGCTCCTGCCCAGTTTTTAGGTGATGATATTTCGTCTTCCACCATAAGACTCAAAGCACCCCGAATGAACACTTGCACATTCCACAAAAAGAGTGTTTCAAAACTGCTCAAGCAACAGAAAGGTTCAACTCTGTGAGTTGAACGCACACATGAAAAAGCTGTTTCAAATAATGCTTCCGTCCAGTTTCTAGGTGAAGAAATTACCATTTCCAAAGAATGCCTCGAAGAGTTCCAAATATCCACTTACAGATTCTGAAGAAAACAATGTTTCGATGTTGCTCATTCAAATCAAGGTTCAACTCTCTGAGATGAATGCACACATCATAAAGAAGTTTCTGTGAATGCTTCTACCCTGTTTTTATGTGATGATATTTCCTCTTCCACCATAAGCCTCCAAGCACTCCGAATGAACACTTGCGCATTCCACAAAAAGAGTGCTTCAAAACTGCTCTATCAATAGGAAGGTTCAATTCTGTGAGCTGAATGCACACATCATAGAGAAGTTTCTGAGAATGCTTCTGTCTAGTGTTTAGGTGAAGATATTTCCTTTTCCACCACAGGCCTCAAAGCGCTCCGTATGAACACTTGCAGACTACACACAATAGTGTTTCAAAACGGCTCTAATAAGAGAAAGGTTCAACTCTGTAAGTTGAGTGCACACATCACAAAGCAGTTTCAGAGAGTGTTTCTGTCTAGTTTGTATGTGAAGAAATTCCCGTTTCCAACGAAGGCCTCCAAGAGCTCCCAATATCCACTTGCAGATTCTGCACAAACACAGTTACATAACTGCCCCATCCAAAGGAATATTGAACCCTGTGAGTTGAATCCACACATATTAAATCATTTTCTCAGAATGCTTCTGCATAGTTTTCATGTGAAGATATTTCTTATTCCACTATAGGGCTGGAAGCGCTCTAAATGAACACTTGAGGATTCTGCAAAAAGACACTTTGAAAACTGCTCTTTCAAAAGAAAGGTGCAACTGTGTGAGTTGAATGCAAACATCACAACGCAGTTTCAGAGACTGCTGCTGTCTAGCTGTAATGTGAACAAATTCCCGTTTCCAACGAAGGCCTCAAATCTCCACATATCCACTTGCAGATTCTGCAAAAGCAGTGTTTCAAAACTGCTCTATCGAAAGGAAGGTTCATCTCTGTGGGTTGAGTGCACACATCATAAAGTAGTTTCCGAGAATGCTTCTGTCCAGTTTTTATGTGACGCTATTTCCTTTTCCACCACTGGCCTCAAAGCGCTGCGAATGAACACTTGCAGATTCTACAAAAAGAGTGTTTCTAAACTGAACTCACAACAAAAAGGTTCAGATCTGTGAATTGAATGCACGCATCACAAAGCAGATTCAGGGAATGCTTCTGTTTAGGTTTTAGGTGAAGATATATTCTTTTCCCCCGTAGGCCTCAAAGCGCTCTGAATGAACACTTGCAGATTCTACGAAAAGAGTGTTTCAAAACGGCTCTATCAAAACAAAGGATCAACTCTGTGAGTTGAATGCAACTTCACAAAGCCGTTTCAGAGAATGCTTCTTTCTAGTTTTTGTGTGAAGGTATTCCCGTTTCCAAAGAAGGCCTCAATGAGCTCCAAATATCCACTGGCAGATTCTGCAAAAACACTGTTTCAAAACTGCTCTATCAAAAGGAAGGTTCAACTCTGTGAGTTGAATGCAAGCATCAGAGAGTAGTTTCTGAGAATGCTTCTGTCTGGTTTTAATATGAAGATATTTCCTTTTACACATTAGGTCTCAGGGCGCTCTGAAAGAATACTTGCGGATTCTGTCAGAAGAGGGTTTCCAAAGTGCTCCATCAAAAGAAATGTTCTACTCTGTGAGTGGAAAGCAAACATCACAAAGCAGTTTCAGAGAATGCTTCTGTGTAGTTTTTAGGCGAAGAAATTCCCATTTCCAACGAAGGTCTCGAAGAGCTCCCAATATTCCCTTGCAGATTCTGCAGAAACACTGTTTCAAAACTGCTCTATGAACAGAAAGGTTCAACTCGGTGAGTTGAAAGCACAAATCCTAAAGAAGTTTCTTAGAATGCTCCTGCCCAGTTTTTAGGTGATGATATTTCCTCTTCCACCATAAGACTCAAAGCACCCCGAATGAACACTTGCACATTCCACAAAAAGAGTGTTTCAAAACTGCTCAAGCAACAGAAAGGTTCAACTCTATGAGTTGAACACACACGTGAAAAAGCAGTTTCAAATAATGCTTCCGTCCAGTTTCTAGGTGAAGAAATTACCGTTTCCAAAGAATGCCTCGAAGAGTTCCAAATATCCACTTACAGATTCTGAAGAAAACAATGTTTCGATGTTGCTCATTCAAATCAAGGTTCAACTCTCTGAGATGAATGCACACATCATAAAGAAGTTTCTGTGAATGCTTCTACCCTGTTTTTATGTGATGATATTTCCTCTTCCACCATAAGCCTCCAAGCGCTCCGAATGAACACTTGCGCATTCCACAAAAAGAGTGCTTCAAAACTGCTCTATCAATAGGAATGTTCAATTCTGTGAGCTGAATGCACACATCATAAACAAGTTTCTGAGAATGCTTCTGTCTAGTGTTTAGGTGAAGATATTTCCTTTCCACCACAGGCCTCAAAGCGCTCCGTATGAACACTTGCAGACTACACACAATAGTGTTTCAAAACTTCTCTAATAAGAGAAAGGTTCAACTCTGTAAGTTGAGTGCACACATCACAAAGCAGTTTCAGAGAGTGTTTCTGTCTAGTTTGTATGTGAAGAAATTCCCGTTTCCAACGAAGGCCTCCAAGAGCTCCCAATATCCACTTGCAGATTCTGCACAAACACAGTTACATAACTGCCCCATCCAAAGGAATATTGAACCCTGTGAGTTGAATCCACACATATTAAATCATTTTCTCAGAATGCTTCTGCATAGTTTTCATGTGAAGATATTTCTTATTCCACTATAGGGCTGGAAGCGCTCTAAATGAACACTTGAGGATTCTGCAAAAAGACACTTTGACAACTGCTCTTTCAAAAGAAAGGTGCAACTGTGTGAGTTGAATGCAAACATCACAACGCAGTTTCAGAGACTGCTGCTGTCTAGCTGTAATGTGAACAAATTCCCGTTTCCAACGAAGGCCTCAAATCTCCACATATCCACTTGCAGATTCTGCAAAAGCAGTGTTTCAAAACTGCTCTATCGAAAGGAAGGTTCATCTCTGTGGGTTGAGTGCACACATCATAAACTAGTTTCCGAGAATGCTTCTGTCTAGTTTTTATGTGACGCTATTTCCTTTTCCACCACTGGCCTCAAAGCGCTCCGAATGAACACTTGCAGATTCTACAAAAAGAGTGTTTCTAAACTGAACTCACAACATAAAGGTTCAGATCTGTGAATTGAATGCACGCATCACAAAGCAGATTCAGATAATGCTTCTGTTTAGGTTTTAGGTGAAGATATATTCTTTTCCCCCGTAGGCCTCAAAGCGCTCTGAATGAACACTTGCAGATTCTACGAAAAGAGTGTTTCAAAACGGCTCTATCAAAACAAAGGATCAACTCTGTGAGTTGAATGCAACTTCACAAAGCCGTTTCAGAGAATGCTTCTTTCTAGTTTTTGTGTGAAGATATTCCCGTTTCCAAAGAAGGCCTCAATGAGCTCCAAATATCCACTGGCAGATTCTGCAAAAACACTGTTTCAAAACTGCTCTATCAAAAGGAAGGTTCAACTCTGTGAGTTGAATGCAAGCATCAGAGAGTAGTTTCTGAGAATGCTTCTGTCTGGTTTTAATATGAAGATATTTCCTTTTACACTTTAGGTCTCAGGGCGCTCCGAAAGAATACTTGCGGATTCTGTCAGAAGAGGGTTTCCAAAGTGCTCCATCAAAAGAAATGTTCTACTCTGTGAGTGGAAAGCAAACATCACAAAGCAGTTTCAGAGAATGCTTCTGTCTAGTTTTTAGGCGAAGAAATTCCCATTTCCAACGAAGGTCTCGAAGAGCTCCCAATATTCCCTTGCAGATTCTGCAGAAACACTGTTTCAAAACTGCTCTATGAACAGAAAGGTTCAACTCGGTGAGGTGAAAGCACAAATCCTAAAGAAGTTTCTTAGAATGCTCCTGCCCAGTTTTTAGGTGATGATATTTCGTCTTCCACCATAAGACTCAAAGCACCCCGAATGAACACTTGCACATTCCACAAAAAGAGTGTTTCAAAACTGCTCAAGCAACAGAAAGGTTCAACTCTGTGAGTTGAACGCACACATGAAAAAGCTGTTTCAAATAATGCTTCCGTCCAGTTTCTAGGTGAAGAAATTACCATTTCCAAAGAATGCCTCGAAGAGTTCCAAATATCCACTTACAGATTCTGAAGAAAACAATGTTTCGATGTTGCTCATTCAAATCAAGGTTCAACTCTCTGAGATGAATGCACACATCATAAAGAAGTTTCTGTGAATGCTTCTACCCTGTTTTTATGTGATGATATTTCCTCTTCCACCATAAGCCTCCAAGCACTCCGAATGAACACTTGCGCATTCCACAAAAAGAGTGCTTCAAAACTGCTCTATCAATAGGAAGGTTCAATTCTGTGAGCTGAATGCACACATCATAGAGAAGTTTCTGAGAATGCTTCTGTCTAGTGTTTAGGTGAAGATATTTCCTTTTCCACCACAGGCCTCAAAGCGCTCCGTATGAACACTTGCAGACTACACACAATAGTGTTTCAAAACGGCTCTAATAAGAGAAAGGTTCAACTCTGTAAGTTGAGTGCACACATCACAAAGCAGTTTCAGAGAGTGTTTCTGTCTAGTTTGTATGTGAAGAAATTCCCGTTTCCAACGAAGGCCTCCAAGAGCTCCCAATATCCACTTGCAGATTCTGCACAAACACAGTTACATAACTGCCCCATCCAAAGGAATATTGAACCCTGTGAGTTGAATCCACACATATTAAATCATTTTCTCAGAATGCTTCTGCATAGTTTTCATGTGAAGATATTTCTTATTCCACTATAGGGCTGGAAGCGCTCTAAATGAACACTTGAGGATTCTGCAAAAAGACACTTTGAAAACTGCTCTTTCAAAAGAAAGGTGCAACTGTGTGAGTTGAATGCAAACATCACAACGCAGTTTCAGAGACTGCTGCTGTCTAGCTGTAATGTGAACAAATTCCCGTTTCCAACGAAGGCCTCAAATCTCCACATATCCACTTGCAGATTCTGCAAAAGCAGTGTTTCAAAACTGCTCTATCGAAAGGAAGGTTCATCTCTGTGGGTTGAGTGCACACATCATAAAGTAGTTTCCGAGAATGCTTCTGTCCAGTTTTTATGTGACGCTATTTCCTTTTCCACCACTGGCCTCAAAGCGCTGCGAATGAACACTTGCAGATTCTACAAAAAGAGTGTTTCTAAACTGAACTCACAACAAAAAGGTTCAGATCTGTGAATTGAATGCACGCATCACAAAGCAGATTCAGGGAATGCTTCTGTTTAGGTTTTAGGTGAAGATATATTCTTTTCCCCCGTAGGCCTCAAAGCGCTCTGAATGAACACTTGCAGATTCTACGAAAAGAGTGTTTCAAAACGGCTCTATCAAAACAAAGGATCAACTCTGTGAGTTGAATGCAACTTCACAAAGCCGTTTCACAGAATGCTTCTTTCTAGTTTTTGTGTGAAGGTATTCCCGTTTCCAAAGAAGGCCTCAATGAGCTCCAAATATCCACTGGCAGATTCTGCAAAAACACTGTTTCAAAACTGCTCTATCAAAAGGAAGGTTCAACTCTGTGAGTTGAATGCAAGCATCAGAGAGTAGTTTCTGAGAATGCTTCTGTCTGGTTTTAATATGAAGATATTTCCTTTTACACATTAGGTCTCAGGGCGCTCTGAAAGAATACTTGCGGATTCTGTCAGAAGAGGGTTTCCAAAGTGCTCCATCAAAAGAAATGTTCTACTCTGTGAGTGGAAAGCAAACATCACAAAGCAGTTTCAGAGAATGCTTCTGTCTAGTTTTTAGGCGAAGAAATTCCCATTTCCAACGAAGGTCTCGAAGAGCTCCCAATATTCCCTTGCAGATTCTGCAGAAACACTGTTTCAAAACTGCTCTATGAACAGAAAGGTTCAACTCGGTGAGTTGAAAGCACAAATCCTAAAGAAGTTTCTTAGAATGCTCCTGCCCAGTTTTTAGGTGATGATATTTCCTCTTCCACCATAAGACTCAAAGCACCCCGAATGAACACTTGCACATTCCACAAAAAGAGTGTTTCAAAACTGCTCAAGCAACAGAAAGGTTCAACTCTATGAGTTGAACACACACGTGAAAAAGCAGTTTCAAATAATGCTTCCGTCCAGTTTCTAGGTGAAGAAATTACCGTTTCCAAAGAATGCCTCGAAGAGTTCCAAATATGCACTTACAGATTCTGAAGAAAACAATGTTTCGATGTTGCTCATTCAAATCAAGGTTCAACTCTCTGAGATGAATGCACACATCATAAAGAAGTTTCTGTGAATGCTTCTACCCTGTTTTTATGTGATGATATTTCCTCTTCCACCATAAGCCTCCAAGCGCTCCGAATGAACACTTGCCCATTCCACAAAAAGAGTGCTTCAAAACTGCTCTATCAATAGGAAGGTTCAATTCTGTGAGCTGAATGCACACATCATAAAGAAGTTTCTGAGAATGCTTCTGTCTAGTGTTTAGGTGAAGATATTTCCTTTCCACCACAGGCCTCAAAGCGCTCCGTATGAACACTTGCAGACTACACACAATAGTGTTTCAAAACTTCTCTAACAAGAGAAAGGTTCAACTCTGTAAGTTGAGTGCACACATCACAAAGCAGTTTCAGAGAGTGTTTCTGTCTAGTTTGTATGTGAAGAAATTCCCGTTTCCAACGAAGGCCTCCAAGAGCTCCCAATATCCACTTGCAGATTCTGCACAAACACAGTTTCATAACTGCCCCATCCAAAGGAATATTGAACCCTGTGAGTTGAATCCACACATATTAAATCATTTTCTCAGAATGCTTCTGCATAGTTTTCATGTGAAGATATTTCTTATTAAACTATAGGGCTGGAAGCGCTCTAAATGAACACTTGAGGATTCTGCAAAAAGACACTTTGACAACTGCTCTTTCAAAAGAAAGGTGCAACTGTGTGAGTTGAATGCAAACATCACAACGCAGTTTCAGAGACTGCTTCTGTCTAGCTGTAATGTGAACAAATTCCCGTTTCCAATGAAGGCCTCAAATCTCCACATATCCACTTGCAGATTCTGCAAAAGCAGTGTTTCAAAACTGCTCTATCGAAAGGAAGGTTCATCTCTGTGGGTTGAGTGCACACATCATAAAGTAGTTTCCGAGAATGCTTCTGTCTAGTTTTTATGTGACGCTATTTCCTTTTCCACCACTGGCCTCAAAGCGCTCCGAATGAACACTTGCAGATTCTACAAAAAGAGTGTTTCTAAACTGAACTCACAACATAAAGGTTCAGATCTGTGAATTGAATGCACGCATCACAAAGCAGATTCAGGGAATGCTTCTGTTTAGGTTTTAGGTGAAGATATATTCTTTTCCCCCATAGGCCTCAAAGCGCTCTGAATGAACACTTGCAGATTCTACGAAAAGAGTGTTTCAAAACGGCTCTATCAAAACAAAGGATCAACTCTGTGAGTTGAATGCAACTTCACAAAGCCGTTTCAGAGAATGCTTCTTTCTAGTTTTTGTGTGAAGATATTCCCGTTTCCAAAGAAGGCCTCAATGAGCTCCAAATATCCACTGGCAGATTCTGCAAAAACACTGTTTGAAAACTGCTCTATCAAAAGGAAGGTTCAACTCTGTGAGTTGAATGCAAGCATCAGAGAGTAGTTTCTGAGAATGCTTCTGTCTGGTTTTAATATGAAGATATTTCCTTTTACACTTTAGGTCTCAGGGCGCTCCGAAAGAATACTTGCGGATTCTGTCAGAAGAGGGTTTCCAAAGTGCTCCATCAAAAGAAGTGTTCTACTCTGTGAGTGGAAAGCAAACATCACAAAGCAGTTTCAGAGAATGCTTCTGTCTAGTTTTTAGGCGAAGAAATTCCCATTTCCAACGATGGTCTCGAAGAGCTCCCAATATTCCCTTGCAGATTCTGCAGAAACACTGTTTCAAAACTGCTCTATGAACAGAAAGGTTCAACTCGGTGAGGTGAAAGCACAAATCCTAAAGAAGTTTCTTAGAATGCTCCTGCCCAGTTTTTAGGTGATGATATTTCCTCTTCCACCATAAGACTCAAAGCACCCCGAATGAACACTTGCACATTCCACAAAAAGAGTGTTTCAAAACTGCTCAAGCAACAGAAAGGTTCAACTCTGTGAGTTGAATGCACACATGAAAAAGCAGTTTCAAATAATGGTTCCGTCCAGTTTCTAGGTGAAGAAATTACCGTTTCCAAAGAATGCCTCGAAGAGTTCCAAATATCCACTTACAGATTCTGAAGAAAACAATGTTTCGATGTTGCTCATTCAAATCAAGGTTCAACTCTCTGAGATGAATGCACACATCATAAAGAAGTTTCTATGAATGCTTCTACCCTGTTTTTATGTGATGATATTTCCTCTTCCACCATAAGCCTCCAAGCGCTCCGAATGAACACTTGCGCATTCCACAAAAAGAGTGCTTCAAAACTGCTCTATCAATAGGAAGGTTCAATTCTGTGAGCTGAATGCACACATCATAAACAAGTTTCTGAGTATGCTTCTGTCTAGTGTTTAGGTGAAGATATTTCCTTTTCCACCACAGGCCTCAAAGCGCTCCGTATGAACACTTGCAGAATACACACAATAGTGTTTCAAATCGGCTCTAACAAGAGAAAGGTTCAACACTGTAAGTTGAGTGCACACATCACAAAGCAGTTTCAGAGAGTGTTTCTGTCTAGTTTGTATGTGAAGAAATTCCCGTTTCCAACGAAGGCCTCCAAGAGCTCCCAATATCCACTTGCAGATTCTGCACAAACACAGTTACATAACTGCCCCATCCAAAGGAATATTGAACCCTGTGAGTTGAATCCACACATATTAAATCATTTTCTCAGAATGCTTCTGCATAGTTTTCATGTGAAGATATTTCTTATTCCACTATAGGGCTGGAAGCGCTCTAAATGAACACTTGAGGATTCTGCAAAAAGACACTTTGACAACTGCTCTTTCAAAAGAAAGGTGCAACTGTGTGAGTTGAATGCAAACATCACAACGCAGTTTCAGAGACTGCTTCTGTCTAGCTGTAATGTGAACAAATTCCCGTTTCCAACGAAGGCCTCAAATCTCCACATATCCACTTGCAGATTCCGCAAAAGCAGTGTTTCAAAACTGCTCTATCGAAAGGAAGGTTCATCTCTGTGGGTTGAGTGCACACATCATAAAGTAGTTTCCGAGAATGCTTCTGTCTAGTTTTTATGTGACGCTATTTCCTTTTCCACCACTGGCCTCAAAGCGCTCCGAATGAACACTTGCAGATTCTACAAAAAGAGTGTTTCTAAACTGAACTCACAACAAAAAGGTTCAGATCTGTGAATTGAATGCACGCATCACAAAGAAGATTCAGGGAATGCTTCTGTTTAGGTTTTAGGCGAAGATATATTCTTTTCCCCCGTAGGCCTCAAAGCGCTCTGAATGAACACTTGCAGATTCTACGAAAAGAGTGTTTCAAAACGGCTCTATCAAAACAAAGGATCAACTCTGTGAGTTGAATGCAACTTCACAAAGCCGTTTCAGAGAATGCTTCTTTCTAGTTTTTGTGTGAAGATATTCCCGTTTCCAAAGAAGGCCTCAATGAGCTCCAAATATCCACTGGCAGATTCTGCAAAAACACTGTTTCAAAACTGCTCTATGAAAAGGAAGGTTCAACTCTGTGACTTGAATGCAAGCATCAGAGAGTAGTTTCTGAGAATGCTTCTGTCTGGTTTTAATATGAAGATATTTCCTTTTACACATTGGGTCTCAGTGCGCTCCGAAAGAATACTTGCGGATTCTGTCAGAAGAGGGTTTCCAAAGTGCTCCATCAAAAGAAATGTTCTACTCTGTGAGTGGAAAGCAAACATCACAAAGCAGTTTCAGAGAATGCTTCTGTCTAGTTTTTAGGCGAAAAAAATCCCATTTCCAACGAAGGTCTCGAAGAGCTCCCAATATTCCCTTGCAAATTCTGCAAAAACACTGTTTCAAAACTGCTCTATGAACAGAAAGGTTCAACTCGGTGAGTTGAAAGCACAAATCCTAAAGAAGTTTCTTAGAATGCTCCTGCCCAGTTTTTAGGTGATGATATTTCCTCTTCCACCATAAGACTCAAAGCACCCCGAATGAACACTTGCACATTCCACAAAAAGAGTGTTTCAAAACTGCTCAAGCAACAGAAAGGTTCAACTCTGTGAGTTGAATGCACACATGAAAAAGCACTTTCAAATAATGCTTCCGTCCAGTTTCTAGGTGAAGAAATTACCGTTTCCAAAGAATGCCTCGAAGAGTTCCAAATATCCACTTACAGATTCTGAAGAAAACAATGTTTCGATGTTGCTCATTCAAATCAAGGTTCAACTCTCTGAGATGAATGCACACATCATAAAGAAGTTTCTATGAATGCTTCTACCCTGTTTTTATGTGATGATATTTCCTCTTCCACCATAAGCCTCCAAGCGCTCCGAATGAACACTTGCGCATTCCACAAAAAGAGTGCTTCAAAACTGCTCTATCAATAGGAAGGTTCAATTCTGTGAGCTGAATGCACACATCATAGAGAAGTTTCTGAGAATGCTTCTGTCTAGTGTTTAGGTGAAGATATTTCCTTTTCCACCACAGGCCTCAAAGCGCTCCGTATGAACACTTGCAGACTACACACAATAGTGTTTCAAAACGGCTCTATCAAGAGAAAGGTTCAACTCTGTAAGTTGAGTGCACACATCACAAAGCAGTTTCAGAGAGTGTTTCTGTCTAGTTTGTATGTGAAGAAATTCCCGTTTCCAACGAAGGCCTCCAAGAGCTCCCAATATCCACTTGCAGATTCTGCACAAACACAGTTACATAACTGCCCCATCCAAAGGAATATTGAACCCTGTGAGTTGAATCCACACATATTAAATCATTTTCTCAGAATGCTTCTGCATAGTTTTCATGTGAAGATATTTCTTATTCCACTATAGGGCTGGAAGCGCCCTAAATGAACACTTGAGGATTCTGCAAAAAGACACTTTGAAAACTGCTCTTTCAAAAGAAAGGTGCAACTGTGTGAGTTGAATGCAAACATCACAACGCAGTTTCAGAGACTGCTGCTGTCTAGCTGTAATGTGAACGAATTCCCGTTTCCAACGAAGGCCTCAAATCTCCACATATCCACTTGCAGATTCTGCAAAAGCAGTGTTTCAAAACTGCTCTATCGAAAGTAAGGTTCATCTCTGTGGGTTGAGTGCACACATCATAAAGTAGTTTCCGAGAATGCTTCTGTCCAGTTTTTATGTGACGCTATTTCCTTTTCCACCACTGGCCTCAAAGCGCTGCGAATGAACACTTGCAGATTCTACAAAAAGAGTGTTTCTAAACTGAACTCACAACAAAAAGGTTCAGATCTGTGAATTGAATGCACGCATCACAAAGCAGATTCAGGGAATGCTTCTGTTTAGGTTTTAAGTGAAGATATATTCTTTTCCCCCATAGGCCTCAAAGCGCTCTGAATGAACACTTGCAGATTCTACGAAAAGAGTGTTTCAAAACGGCTCTATCAAAACAAAGGATCAACTCTGTGAGTTGAATGCAACTTCACAGAGCCGTTTCAGAGAATGCTTCTTTCTAGTTTTTGTGTGAAGATATTCCCGTTTCCAAAGAAGGCCTCAATGAGCTCCAAATATCCACCGGCAGATTCTGCAAAAACACTGTTTGAAAACTGCTCTATCAAAAGGAAGGTTCAACTCTGTGAGTTGAATGCAAGCATCAGAGAGTAGTTTCTGAGAATGCTTCTGTCTGGTTTTAATATGAAGATATTTCCTTTTACACATTAGGTCTCAGTGCGCTCCGAAAGAATACTTGCAGATTCTGTCAGAAGAGGGTTTCCAAAGTGCTCCATCAAAAGAAATGTTCTACTCTGTGAGTGGAAAGCAAACATCACAAAGCAGTTTCAGAGAATGCTTCTGTCTAGTTTTTAGGCGAAGAAATTCCCATTTCCAACGAAGGTCTCGAAGAGTTCCCAATATTCCCTTGCAGATTCTGCAGAAACACTGTTTCAAAACTGCTCTATGAACAGAAAGGTTCAACTCGGTGAGTTGAAAGCACAAATCCTATAGAAGTTTCTTAGAATGCTCCTGCCCAGTTTTTAGGTGATGATATTTCCTCTTCCACCATAAGACTCAAAGCACCCCGAATGAACACTTGCACATTCCACAAAAAGAGTGTTTCAAAACTGCTCAAGCAACAGAAAGGTTCAACTCTGTGAGTTGAATGCACACATGAAAAAGCACTTTCAAATAATGCTTCCGTCCAGTTTCTAGGTGAAGAAATTACCGTTTCCAAAGAATGCCTCGAAGAGTTCCAAATATCCACTTACAGATTCTGAAGAAAACAATGTTTCGATGTTGCTCATTCAAATCAAGGTTCAACTCTCTGAGATGAATGCACACATCATAAAGAAGTTTCTGTGAATGCTTCTACCCTGTTTTTATGTGATGATATTTCCTCTTCCACCATAAGCCTCCAAGCACTCCGAATGAACACTTGCGCATTCCACAAAAGGAGTGCTTCAAAACTGCTCTATCAATAGGAAGGTTCAATTCTGTGAGCTGAATGCACACATCATAAAGAAGTTTCTGAGAATGCTTCTGTCTAGTGTTTAGGTGAAGATATTTCCTTTCCACCACAGGCCTCAAAGCGCTCCGTATGAACACTTGCAGACTACACACAATAGTGTTTCAAAACTTCTCTAACAAGAGAAAGGTTCAACTCTGTAAGTTGAGTGCACACATCACAAAGCAGTTTCAGAGAGTGTTTCTGTCTAGTTTGTATGTGAAGAAATTCCCGTTTCCAACGAAGGCCTCCAAGAGCTCCCAATATCCACTTGCAGATTCTGCACAAACACAGTTTCATAACTGCCCCATCCAAAGGAATATTGAACCCTGTGAGTTGAATCCACACATATTAAATCATTTTCTCAGAATGCTTCTGCATAGTTTTCATGTGAAGATATTTCTTATTCCACTATAGGGCTGGAAGCGCTCTAAATGAACACTTGAGGATTCTGCAAAAAGACACTTTGACAACTGCTCTTTCAAAAGAAAGGTGCAACTGTGTGAGTTGAATGCAAACATCACAACGCAGTTTCACAGACTGCTTCTGTCTAGCTGTAATGTGAACAAATTCCCGTTTCCAACGTAGGCCTCAAATCTCCACATATCCACTTGCAGATTCTGCAAAAGCAGTGTTTCAAAACTGCTCTATCGAAAGGAAGGTTCATCTCTGTGGGTTGAGTGCACACATCATAAAGTAGTTTCCGAGAATGCTTCTGTCTAGTTTTTATGTGACGCTATTTCCTTTTCCACCACTGGCCTCAAAGCGCTCCGAATGAACACTTGCAGATTCTACAAAAAGAGTGTTTCTAAACTGAACTCACAACAAAAAGGTTCAGATCTGTGAATTGAATGCACGCATCACAAAGCAGATTCAGGGAATGCTTCTGTTTAGGTTTTAGGTGAAGATATATTCTTTTCCCCCGTAGGCCTCAAAGCGCTCTGAATGAACACTTGCAGATTCTACGAAAAGAGTGTTTCAAAACGGCTCTATCAAAACAAAGGATCAACTCTGTGAGTTGAATGCAACTTCACAAAGCCGTTTCAGAGAATGCTTCTTTCTAGTTTTTGTGTGAAGATATTCCCGTTTCCAAAGAAGGCCTCAATGAGCTCCAAATATCCACTGGCAGATTCTGCAAAAACACTGTTTCAAAACTGCTCTATCAAAAGTAAGGTTCAACTCTGTGAGTTGAATGCAAGCATCAGAGAGTAGTTTCTGAGAATGCTTCTGTCTGGTTTTAATATGAAGATATTTCCTTTTACACATTAGGTCTCAGTGCGCTCCGAAAGAATACTTGCGGATTCTGTCAGAAGAGGGTTTCCAAAGTGCTCCATCAAAAGAAATGTTCTACTCTGTGAGTGGAAAGCAAACATCACAAAGCAGTTTCAGAGAATGCTTCTGTCTAGTTTTTAGGCGAAGAAATTCCCATTTCCAACGAAGGTCTCGAAGAGCTCCCAATATTCCCTTGCAGATTCTGCAGAAACACTGTTTCAAAACTGCTCTATGAACAGAAAGGTTCAACTCGGTGAGTTGAAAGCACAAATCCTAAAGAAGTTTCTTAGAATGCTCCTGCCCAGTTTTTAGGTGATGATATTTCCTCTTCCACCATAAGACTCAAAGCACCCCGAATGAACACTTGCACATTCCACAAAAAGAGTGTTTCAAAACTGCTCAAGCAACAGAAAGGTTCAACTCTGTGAGTTGAATGCACACATGAAAAAGCAATTTCAAATAATGCTTCCGTCCAGTTTCTAGGTGAAGAAATTACCGTTTCCAAAGAATGCCTCGAAGAGTTCCAAATACCCACTTACAGATTCTAAAGAAAACAATGTTTCGATGTTGCTCATTCAAATCAAGGTTCAACTCTCTGAGATGAATGCACACATCATAAATAAGTTTCTGTGAATGCTTCTACCCTGTTTTTATGTGATGATATTTCCTCTTCCACCATAAGCCTCCAAGCGCTCCGAATGAACACTTGCGCATTCCACAAAAAGAGTGCTTCAAAACTGCTCTATCAATAGGAAGGTTCAATTCTGTGAGCTGAATGCACACGTCATAAAGAAGTTTCTGAGAATGCTTCTGTCTAGTGTTTAGGTGAAGATATTTCCTTTTCCACCACAGGCCTCAAAGCGCTCCTTATGAGCACTTGCAGACTACACACAATAGTGTTTCAAAACGGCACTAACAAGAGAAAGGTTCAACTCTGTAAGTTGAGTGCACACATCACAAAGCAGTTTCAGAGAGTGTTTCTGTCTAGTTTGTATGTGAAGAAATTCCCGTTTCCAACGAAGGCCTCCAAGAGCTCCCAATATCCACTTGCAGATTCTGCACAAACACAGTTACATAACTGCCCCATCCAAAGGAATATTGAACCCTGTGAGTTGAATCCACACATATTAAATCATTTTCTCAGAATGCTTCTGCATAGTTTTCATGTGAAGATATTTCTTATTCCACTATAGGGCTGGAAGCGCTCTAAATGAACACTTGAGGATTCTGCAAAAAGACACTTTGAAAACTGCTCTTTCAAAAGAAAGGTGCAACTGTGTGAGTTGAATGCAAACATCACAACGCAGTTTCAGAGACTGCTGCTGTCTAGCTGTAATGTGAACAAATTCCCGTTTCCAACGAAGGCCTCAAATCTCCACATATCCACTTGCAGATTCTGCAAAAGCAGTGTTTCAAAACTGCTCTATCGAAAGGAAGGTTCATCTCTGTGGGTTGAGTGCACACATCATAAAGTAGTTTCCGAGAATGCTTCTGTCCAATTTTTATGTGACGCTATTTCCTTTTCCACCACTGGCCTCAAAGCGCTGCGAATGAACACTTGCAGATTCTACAAAAAGAGTGTTTCTAAACTGAACTCACAACAAAGAGGTTCAGATCTGTGAATTGAATGCACGCATCACAAAGCAGATTCAGGGAATGCTTCTGTTTAGGTTTTAAGTGAAGATATATTCTTTTCCCCCATAGGCCTCAAAGCGCTCTGAATGAACACTTGCAGATTCTACGAAAAGAGTGTTTCAAAACGGCTCTATCAAAACAAAGGATCAACTCTGTGAGTTGAATGCAACTTCACAGAGCCGTTTCAGAGAATGCTTCTTTCTAGTTTTTGTGTGAAGATATTCCCGTTTCCAAAGAAGGCCTCAATGAGCTCCAAATATCCACTGGCAGATTCTGCAAAAACACTGTTTGAAAACTGCTCTATCAAAAGGAAGGTTCAACTCTGTGAGTTGAATGCAAGCATCAGAGAGTAGTTTCTGAGAATGCTTCTGTCTGGTTTTAATATGAAGATATTTCCTTTTACACATTAGGTCTCAGTGCGCTCCGAAAGAATACTTGCAGATTCTGTCAGAAGAGGGTTTCCAAAGTGCTCCATCAAAAGAAATGTTCTACTCTGTGAGTGGAAAGCAAACATCACAAAGCAGTTTCAGAGAATGCTTCTGTCTAGTTTTTAGGCGAAGAAATTCCCATTTCCAACGAAGGTCTCGAAGAGTTCCCAATATTCCCTTGCAGATTCTGCAGAAACACTGTTTCAAAACTGCTCTATGAACAGAAAGGTTCAACTCGGTGAGTTGAAAGCACAAATCCTATAGAAGTTTCTTAGAATGCTCCTGCCCAGTTTTTAGGTGATGATATTTCCTCTTCCACCATAAGACTCAAAGCACCCCGAATGAACACTTGCACATTCCACAAAAAGAGTGTTTCAAAACTGCTCAAGCAACAGAAAGGTTCAACTCTGTGAGTTGAATGCACACATGAAAAAGCAGTTTCAAATAATGCTTCCGTCCAGTTTCTAGGTGAAGAAATTACCGTTTCCAAAGAATGCCTCGAAGAGTTCCAAATATCCACTTACAGATTCTGAAGAAAACAATGTTTCGATGTTGCTCATTCAAATCAAGGTTCAACTCTCTGAGATGAATGCACACATCATAAAGAAGTTTCTGTGAATGCTTCTACCCTGTTTTTATGTGATGATATTTCCTCTTCCACCATAAGCCTCCAAGCGCTCCGAATGAACACTTGCGCATTCCACAAAAAGAGTGCTTCAAAACTGCTCTATCAATAGGAAGGTTCAATTCTGTGAGCTGAATGCACACATCATAAAGAAGTTTCTGAGAATGCTTCTGTCTAGTGTTTAGGTGAAGATATTTCCTTTCCACCACAGGCCTCAAAGCGCTCCGTATGAACACTTGCAGACTACACACAATAGTGTTTCAAAACTTCTCTAACAAGAGAAAGGTTCAACTCTGTAAGTTGAGTGCACACATCACAAAGCAGTTTCAGAGAGTGTTTCTGTCTAGTTTGTATGTGAAGAAATTCCCGTTTCCAACGAAGGCCTCCAAGAGCTCCCAATATCCACTTGCAGATTCTGCACAAACAAAGTTTCATAACTGCCCCATCCAAAGGAATATTGAACCCTGTGAGTTGAATCCACACATATTAAATCATTTTCTCAGAATGCTTCTGCATAGTTTTCATGTGAAGATATTTCTTATTCCACTATAGGGCTGGAAGCGCTCTAAATGAACAATTGAGGATTCTGCAAAAAGACACTTTGACAACTGCTCTTTCAAAAGAAAGGTGCAACTGTGTGAGTTGAATGCAAACATCACAACGCAGTTTCACAGACTGCTTCTGTCTAGCTGTAATGTGAACAAATTCCCGTTTCCAACGAAGGCCTCAAATCTCCACATATCCACTTGCAGATTCTGCAAAAGCAGTGTTTCAAAACTGCTCTATCGACAGGAAGGTTCATCTCTGTGGGTTGAGTGCACACATCATAAAGTAGTTTCCGAGAATGCTTCTGTCTAGTTTTTATGTGACGCTATTTCCTTTTCCACCACTGGCCTCAAAGCGGTCCGAATGAACACTTGCAGATTCTACAAAAAGAGTGTTTCTAAACTGAACTCACAACAAAAAGGTTCAGATCTGTGAATTGAATGCACGCATCACAAAGCAGATTCAGGGAATGCTTCTGTTTAGGTTTTAGGTGAAGATATATTCTTTTCCCCCATAGGCCTCAAAGCGCTCTGAATGAACACTTGCAGATTCTACGAAAAGAGTGTTTCAAAACGGCTCTATCAAAACAAAGGATCAACTCTGTGAGTTGAATGCAACTTCACAAAGCCGTTTCAGAGAATGCTTCTTTCTAGTTTTTGTGTGAAGATATTCCCGTTTCCAAAGAAGGCCTCAATGAGCTCCAAATATCCACTGGCAGATTCTGCAAAAACACTGTTTGAAAACTGCTCTATCAAAAGGAAGGTTCAACTCTGTGAGTTGAATGCAAGCATCAGAGAGTAGTTTCTGAGAATGCTTCTGTCTGGTTTTAATATGAAGATATTTCCTTTTACACATTAGGTCTCAGGGCGCTCCGAAAGAATACTTGCGGATTGTGTCAGAAGAGGGTTTCCAAAGTGCTCCATCAAAAGAAATGTTCTACTCTGTGAGTGGAAAGCAAACATCACAAAGCAGTTTCAGAGAATGCTTCTGTCTAGTTTTTAGGCGAAGAAATTCCCATTTCCAACGAAGGTCTCGAAGAGCTCCCAATATTCCCTTGCAGATTCTGCAGAAACACTGTTTCAAAACTGCTCTATGAACAGAAAGGTTCAACTCGGTGAATTGAAAGCACAAATCCTAAAGAAGTTTCTTAGAATGCTCCTGCCCAGTTTTTAGGTGATGATATTTCCTCTTCCACCATAAGACTCAAAGCACCCCGAATGAACACTTGCACATTCCACAAAAAGAGTGTTTCAAAACTGCTCAAGCAACAGAAAGGTTCAACCCTATGAGTTGAACGCACACATGAAAAAGCAGTTTCAAATAATGCTTCCGTCCAGTTTCTAGGTGAAGAAATTACCGTTTCCAAAGAATGCCTCGAAGAGTTGCAAATACCCACTTACAGATTCTGAAGAAAACAATGTTTCGATGTTGCTCATTCAAATCAAGTTTCAACTCTCTGAGATGAATGCACACATCATAAAGAAGTTTCTGTGAATGCTTCTACGCTGTTTTTATGTGATGATATTTCCTCTTCCACCATAAGCCTCCAAGCGCTCCGAATGAACACTTGCGCATTCCACAAAAAGAGTGCTTCAAAACTGCTCTATCAATAGGAAGGTTCAATTCTGTGAGCTGAATGCACACATCATAAAGAAGTTTCTGAGAATGCTTCTTTCTAGTGTTTAGGTGAAGATATTTCCTTTTCCACCACAGGCCTCAAAGCGCTCCATATGAACACTTGCAGACTACACACAATAGTGTTTCAAAATGGCTCTAACAAGAGAAAGGTTCAACTCTGTAAGTTGAGTGCACACATCACAAAGCAGTTTCAGAGAGTGTTTCTGTCTAGTTTGTATGTGAAGAAATTCCCGCTTCCAACGAAGGCCTCCAAGAGCTCCCAATATCCACTTGCAGATTCTGCACAAACACACTTACATAACTGCCCCATCCAAAGGAATATTGAACCCTGTGAGTTGAATCCACACATATTAAATCATTTTCTCAGAATGCTTCTGCATAGTTTTCATGTGAAGATATTTCTTATTCCACTATAGAGCTGGAAGGGCTCTAAATGAACACTTGAGGATTCTGCAAAAAGACACTTTGACAACTGCTCTTTCAAAAGAAAGGTGCAACTGTGTGAGTTGAATGCAAACACCACCAAGCAGTTTCAGAGACTGCTTCTGTCTAGCTGTAATGTGAACAAATTCCCGTTTCCAACGAAGGACTCAAATCTCCACATATCCACTTGCAGATTCTGCAAAAGCAGTGTTTCAAAACTGCTCTATCAAAAGGAAGGTTCATCTCTGTGAGTTGAGTGCACACATCATAAAGTAGTTTCCGAGAATGCTTCCGTCTAGTTTTTACGTGACGCTATTTCCTTTTCCACCACTGGCCTCAAAGTGCTCCGAATGAACACTTGCAGATTCTACAAAAAGAGTGTTTCTAAACTGAACTCACAACAGAAAGGTTCAGATCCGTGAATTGAATGCACGCATCAGAAAGCAGATTCAGGGAATGCTTCTGTTTGGGTTTTAGGTGAAGATATATTCTTTACCCCCATAGGCCTCAAAGCGCTCTGAATGAACACTTGCAGATTCTACGAAAAGAGTGTTTCAAAACGGCTCTATCAAAAGAAAGGATCAACTCTGTGAGTTGAATGCAACTTCACAAAGCCGTTTCAGAGAATGCTTCTTTCTAGTTTTTGTGTGAAGATATTCCCGTTTCCAAAGAAGGCCTCAATGAGATCCAAATATCCACTGGCAGATTCTGCAAAAACACTGTTTCAAAACTGCTCTATCAAAAGGAAGGTTCAACTCTGTGAGTTGAATGCAAGCATCAGAGAGTAGTTTCTGAGAATGCTTCTGTCTGGTTTTAATATGAAGATATTTCCTTTTACACATTAGGTCTCAGGGCGCTCCGAAAGAATACTTGCGGATTCTGTCAGAAGAGGGTTTCCAAAGTGCTCCATCAAAAGAAATGTTCTACTCTGTGAGTGGAAAGCAAACATCACAAAGCAGTTTCAGAGAATGCTTCTGTCTAGTTTTTAGGCGAAGAAATTCCCATTTCCAACGAAGGTCTCGAAGAGCTCCCAATATTCCCTTGCAGATTCTGCAAAAACACTGTTTCAAAACTGCTCTATGAACAGAAAGGTTCAACTTGGTGAGTTGAAAGCACAAATCCTAAAGAAGTTTCTTAAAATGCTCCTGCCCAGTTTTTAGGTGATGATATTTCCTCTTCCACCATAAGACTCAAAGCACCCCGAATGCACACTTGCACATTCCACAAAAAGAGTGTTTCAAAACTGCTCAAGCAACAGAAAGGTTCAACTCTGTGAGTTGAATGCACACGTGAAAAGGCACTTTCAAATAATGCTTCCGTCCAGTTTCTAGGTGAAGAAATTAACGTTTCCAAAGAATGCCTCGAAGAGTTCCAAATATCCACTTACAGATTCTGAAGAAAACAATGTTTCGATGTTGCTCATTCAAATCAAGCTTCAACTCTCTGAGATGAATGCATACATCATAAAGAAGTTTCTGTGAATGCTTCTGCCCTGTTTTTATGTGATGATATTTCCTCTTCCACCATAAGCCTCAAAGCGCTCCGAATGAACACTTGCGCATTCCACAAAAAGAGTGCTTCAAAACTGCTCTATCAATAGGAAGGTTCAATTCTGTGAGCTGAATTCACACATCATAAAGAAGTTTCTGAGAATGCTTCTGTCTAGTGTTTAGGTGAAGATATTTCCTTTTCCACCACAGGCCTCAACGCGCTCCGTATGAACACTTGCAGATTACAGATTACACACAATAGTGTTTCAAAACTGCTCTAACAAGAGAAAGGTTCAACTCTGTAAGTTGAGTGCACACATCACAAAGCAGTTTCAGAGAGTGTTTCTGTCTAGTTTGTATGTGAAGAAATTCCCGTTTCCAACGAAGGCCTCCAAGAGCTCCCAATATCCACTTGCAGATTCTGCACAAACACAGTTTCATAACTGCCCCATCCAAAGGAATATTGAACCCTGTGAGTTGAATCCACACATATTAAATCATTTTCTCAGAATGCTTCTGCATAGTTTTCATGTGAAGATATTTCTTATTCCACTATAGGGCTGGAAGCGCTCTAAATGAACACTTGAGGATTCTGCAAAAAGACACTTTGACAACTGCTCTTTCAAAAGAAAGGTGCAACTGTGTGAGTTGAATGCAAACATCACAAAGCAGTTTCAGAGACTGCTTCTGTCTAGCTGTAATGTGAACAAATTCCCGTTTCCAACGAAGGCCTCAAATCTCCACATATCCACTTGCAGATTCTGCAAAAGCAGTGTTTCAAAACTGCTCTATCGAAAGTAAGGTTCATCTCTGTGGGTTGAGTGCACACATCATAAAGTAGTTTCTGAGAATGCTTCCGTCTAGTTTTTATGTGACGCTATTTCCTTTTCCACCACTGGCCTCAAAGCGCTCCGAATGAACACTTGCAGATTCTACAAAAAGAGTGTTTCTAAACTGAACTCACAACAAAAAGGTTCAGATCTGTGAATTGAATGCACGCATCACAAAGCAGATTCAGGGAATGCTTCTGTTTAGGTTTTAGGTGAAGATATACTCTTGTCCCCCATAGGCCTCAAAGCGCTCTGAATGAACACTTGCAGATTCTACGAAACGAGTGTTTCCAAGCGGCTCTATCAAAAGAAAGGATCAACTCTGTGAGTTGAATGCAACTTCACAAAGCCGTTTCAGAGAATGCTTCTTTCTAGTTTTTGTGTGAAGATATTCCGGTTTCCAAAGAAGTCCTCAATGAGCTCCAAATATCCACTGGCAGATTCTGCAAAAACACTGTTTCAAAACTGCTCTATGAAAAGGAAGGTTCAACTCTGTGACTTGAATGCAAGCATCAGAGAGTAGTTTCTGAGAATGCTTCTGTCTGGTTTTAATATGAAGATATTTCCTTTTACACATTAGGTCTCAGGGCGCTCCGAAAGAATACTTGCGGAATCTGTCAGAAGAGGGTTTCCAAAGTGCTCCATCAAAAGAAATGTTCTGCTCTGTGAGTGGAAAGCAAACATCACAAAGCAGTTTCAGAGAATGCTTCTGTCTAGTTTTTAGGCGAAGAAATTCCCATTACCAACGAAGGTCTCGACGAGCTCCCAATTTTCCCCTGCAGATTCTGCAAAAACACTGTTTCAAAACTGCTCTATGAACAGAAAGGTTCAACTCGGTGAGTTGAAAGCACAAATCCTAAAGAAGTTTCTTAGAATGCTCCTGCCCAGTTTTTAGGTGATGATATTTCGTCTTCCACCATAAGACTCAAAGCACCCCGAATGAACACTTGCCCATTCCACAAAAAGAGTGTTTCAAAACTGCTCAAGCAACAGAAAGGTTCAACTCTGTGAGTTGAATGCACACATGAAAAAGCAGTTTCAAATAATGCTTCCTTCCAGTTTCTAGGTGAAGAAATTACCGTTTCCAAAGAATGCCTCGAAGAGTTCCAAATATCCACTTACAGATTCTGAAGGAAACAATGTTTCGATGTTGCTCATTCAAATCATGGTTCAACTCTCTGAGATGAATGCACACATCATAAAGAAGTTTCTGTGAATGCTTCTACCCTGTTTTTATGTGATGATATTTGCTCTTCCACCATAAGCCACAAAGCGCTCCGAATGAACACTTGCGCATTCCACAAAAAGAGTGCTTCAAAGCTACTCTATCAATAGGAAGGTTCAATTCTGTGAGCTGAATGCGCACATCATAAAGAAGTTTCTGAGAATGCTTCTGTCTAGTGTTTAGGTGACGATATTTCCTTTTCCACCACAGGCCTCAAAGCGCTCCGTATGAACACTTGCAGATTACAGATTACACACAATAGTGTTTCAAAACTGCTCTAACAAGAGAAAGGTTCAACTCTGTAAGTTGAGTGCACACATCACAAAGCAGTTTCAGAGAGTGTTTCTGTCTAGTTTGTATGTGAAGAAATTCCCGTTTCCAACGAAGGCCTCCAAGAGCTCCCAATATCCACTTGCAGATTCTGCACAAACACAGTTTCATAACTGCCCCATCCAAAGGAATATTGAACCCTGAGAGTTGAATCCACACATATTAAATCATTTACTCAGAATGCTTCTGCATAGTTTTCATGTGAAGATATTTCTTATTCCACTATAGGGCTGGAAGCGCTCTAAATGAACACTTGAGGATTCTGCAAAAAGACACTTTGACAACTGCTCTTTCAAAAGAAAGGTGCAACTGTGTGAGTTGAATGCAAACATCACAAAGCAGTTTCAGAGACTGCTTCTGTCTAGCTATAATGTGAACAAATTCCCGTTTCCAACGAATGCCTCAAATCTCCACATATCCACTTGCAGATTCTGCAAAAGCAGTGTTTCAAAACTGCTCTATCAAAAGGAAGGTTCATCTCTGTGGGTTGAGTGCACACATCATAAAGTAGTTTCCGAGAATGCTTCCGTCTAATTTTTATGTGACGCTATTTCCTTTTCCACCACTGGCCTCAAAGCGCTCCGAATGAACACTTGCAGTTTCTACAAAAAGATTGTTTCTAAACTGAACTCACAACAGAAAGGTTCAGATCCGTGAATTGAATGCACGCATCAGAAAGCAGATTCAGGGAATGCTTCTGTTTAGGTTTTAGGTGAAGATATATTCTTTTCCCCCATAGGCCTCAAAGCGCTCTGAATGAACACTTGCAGATTCTACGAAAACAGTGTTTCAAAACGGCTCTATCAAAAGAAAGGATCAACTCTGTGAGTTGAATGCAACTTCACAAAGCCGTTTCAGAGAATGCTTCTTTCTAGTTTTTGTGTGAAGATATTCCCGTTTCCAAAGAAGGCCTCAATGAGCTCCAAATATCCACTGGCAGATTCTGCAAAAACACTGTTTCAAAACTGCTCTATGAAAAGGAAGGTTCAACTCTGTGACTTGAATGCAAGCATCAGAGAGTAGTTTCTGAGAATGCTTCTGTCTGGTTTTAATATGAAGATATTTCCTTTTACACATTAGGTCTCAGGGCGCTCCGAAAGAATACTTGCGGATTCTGTCAGAAGAGGGTTTCCAAAGTGCTCCATCAAAAGAAATGTTCTACTCTGTGAGTGGAAAGCAAACATCACAAAGCAGTTTCAGAGAATGCTTCTGTCTAGTTTTTAGGCGAAGAAATTCCCATTTCCAACGAAGGTCTCGAAGAGCTCCCAATATTCCCCTGCAGATTCTGCAAAAACACTGTTTCAAAACTGCTCTACGAACAGAAAGGTTCAACTCGGTGAGTTGAAAGCACAAATCCTAAAGAAGTTTCTTAGAATGCTCCTGCCCAGTTTTTAGGTGATGATATTTCCTCTTCCACCATAAGACTCAAAGCACCCCGAATGAACACTTGCCCATTCCACAAAAAGAGTGTTTCAAAACTGCTCAAGCAACAGAAAGGTTCAACTCTGTGAGTTGAATGCACACATGAAAAAGCACTTTCAAATAATGCTTCCGTCCAGTTTCTAGGTGAAGAAATTACCGTTTCCAAAGAATGCCTCGAAGAGTTCCAAATATCCACTTACAGATTCTGAAGGAAACAATGTTTCGATGTTGCTCATTCAAATCAAGCTTCAACACTCTGAGATGAATGCACACATCATAAAGAAGTTTCTGTGAATGCTTCTACCCTGTTTTTATGTGATGATATTTCCTCTTCCACCATAAGGCTCAAAGCGCTCCGAATGAACACTTGCGCATTCCACAAAAAGAGTGCTTCAAAACTGCTCTATCAATAGGAAGGTTCAATTCTGTGAGCTGTATTCACACATCATAAAGAAGTTTCTGAGAATGCTTCTGTCTAGTGTTTAGGTGAAGATATTTCCTTTTCCACCACAGGCCTCAAAGCGCTCCGTATGAACACTTGCAGATTACAGATTACACACAATAGTGTTTCAAAACGGCTCTAACAAGAGAAAGGTTCAACTCTGTAAGTTGAGTGCACACATCACAAAGCAGTTTCAGAGAGTGTTTCTGTCTAGTTTGTATGTGAAGAAATTCCCGTTTCCAACGAAGGCCTCCAAGAGCTCCCAATATCCACTTGCAGATTCTGCACAAACACAGTTTCATAACTGCCCCATCCAAAGGAATATTGAACCCTGTGAGTTGAATCCACACATATTAAATCATTTTCTCAGAATGCTTCTGCATAGTTTTCATGTGAAGATATTTCTTATTCCACTATAGGGCTGGAAGCGCTCTAAATGAACACTTGAGGATTCTGCAAAAAGACACTTTGACAACTGCTCTTTCAAAAGAAAGGTGCAACTGTGTGAGTTGAATGCAAACATCACAAAGCAGTTTCAGAGACTGCTTCGGTCTAGCTGTAATGTGAACAAATTCCCGTTTCCAACGAAGGCCTCAAATCTCCACATATCCACTTGCAGATTCTGCAAAAGCAGTGTTTCAAAACTGCTCTATCAAAAGGAAGGTTCATCTCTGTGGGTTGAGTGCACACATCATAAAGTAGTTTCCGAGAATGCTTCCGTCTAGTTTTTATGTGACGCTATTTCCTTTTCCACCACTGGCCTCAAAGCGCTCCGAATGAACACTTGCAGATTCTACAAAAAGATTGTTTCTAAACTGAACTCACAACAGAAAGGTTCAGATCCGTGAATTGAATGCACGCATCAGAAAGCAGATTCAGGGAATGCTTCTGTTTAGGTTTTAGGTGAAGATATATTCTTTTCCCCCATAGGCCTCAAAGCGCTCTGAATGAACACTTGCAGATTCTACGAAAACAGTGTTTCAAAACGGCTCTATCAAAAGAAAGGATCAACTCTGTGAGTTGAATGCAACTTCACAAAGCCGTTTCAGAGAATGCTTCTTTCTAGTTTTTGTGTGAAGATATTCCCGTTTCCAAAGAAGGCCTCAATGAGCTCCAAATATCCACTGGCAGATTCTGCAAAAACACTGTTTCAAAACTGCTCTATGAAAAGGAAGGTTCAACTCTGTGACTTGAATGCAAGCATCAGAGAGTAGTTTCTGAGAATGCTTCTGTCTGGTTTTAATATGAAGATATTTCCTTTTACACATTAGGTCTCAGGGCGCTCCGAAAGAATACTTGCGGATTCTGTCAGAAGAGGGTTTCCAAAGTGCTCCATCAAAAGAAATGTTCTACTCTGTGAGTGGAAAGCAAACATCACAAAGCAGTTTCAGAGAATGCTTCTGTCTAGTTTTTAGGCGAAGAAATTCCCATTTCCAACGAAGGTCTCGAAGAGTTCCCAATATTCCCTTGCAGATTCTGCAAAAACACTGTTTCAAAACTGCTCTATGAACAGAAAGGTTCAACTTGGTGAGTTGAAAGCACAAATCCTAAAGAAGTTTCTTAAAATGCTCCTGCCCAGTTTTTAGGTGATGATATTTCCTCTTCCACCATAAGACTCAAAGCACCCCGAATGCACACTTGCACATTCCACAAAAAGAGTGTTTCAAAACTGCTCAAGCAACAGAAAGGTTCAACTCTGTGAGTTGAATGCACACGTGAAAAGGCACTTTCAAATAATGCTTCCGTCCAGTTTCTAGGTGAAGAAATTAACGTTTCCAAAGAATGCCTCGAAGAGTTCCAAATATCCACTTACAGATTCTGAAGAAAACAATGTTTCGATGTTGCTCATTCAAATCAAGCTTCAACTCTCTGAGATGAATGCATACATCATAAAGAAGTTTCTGTGAATTCTTCTACCCTGTTTTTCTGTGATGATATTTCCTCTTCCACCATAAGCCTCAAAGCGCTCCGAATGAACACTTGCGCATTCCACAAAAAGAGTGCTTCAAAACTGCTCTATCAATAGGAAGGTTCAATTCTGTGAGCTGAATTCACACATCATAAAGAAGTTTCTGAGAATGCTTCTGTCTAGTGTTTAGGTGAAGATATTTCCTTTTCCACCACAGGCCTCAACGCGCTCCGTATGAACACTTGCAGATTACAGATTACACACAATAGTGTTTCAAAACTGCTCTAACAAGAGAAAGGTTCAACTCTGTAAGTTGATTGCACACATCACAAAGCAGTTTCAGAGAGTGTTTCTGTCTAGTTTGTATGTGAAGAAATTCCCGTTTCCAACGAAGGCCTCCAAGAGCTCCCAATATCCACTTGCAGATTCTGCACAAACACAGTTTCATAACTGCCCCATCCAAAGGAATATTGAACCCTGTGAGTTGAATCCACACATATTAAATCATTTTCTCAGAATGCTTCTGCATAGTTTTCATGTGAAGATATTTCTTATTCCACTATAGGGCTGGAAGCGCTCTAAATGAACACTTGAGGATTCTGCAAAAAGACACTTTGACAACTGCTCTTTCAAAAGAAAGGTGCAACTGTGTGAGTTGAATGCAAACATCACAAAGCAGTTTCAGAGACTGCTTCTGTCTAGCTGTAATGTGAACAAATTCCCGTTTCCAACGAAGGCCTCATATCTCCACATATCCACTTGCAGATTCTGCAAAAGCAGTGTTTCAAAACTGCTCTATCAAAAGGAAGTTTCATCTCTGTGAGTTGAGTGCACACATCATAAAGTAGTTTCCGAGAATGCTTCCGTCTAGTTTTTACGTGACGCTATTTCCTTTTCCACCACTGGCCTCAAAGTGCTCCGAATGAACACTTTCAGATTCTACAAAAAGAGTGTTTCTAAACTGAACTCACAACAGAAAGGTTCAGATCCGTGAATTGAATGCATGCATCAGAAAGCAGATTCAGGGAATGCTTCTGTTTGGTTTTAGGTGAAGATATATTCTTTACCCCCATAGGCCTCAAAGCGCTCTGAATGAACACTTGCAGATTCTACGAAAAGAGTGTTTCATAACGGCTCTATCAAAAGAAAGGATCAACACTGTGAGTTGAATGCAACTTCACAAAGCCGTTTCAGAGAATGCTTCTTTCTAGTTTTTGTGTGAAGATATTCCCGTTTCCAAAGAAGGCCTCAATGAGCTCCAAATATCCACTGGCAGATTCTGCAAAAACACTGTTTCAAAACTGCTCTATGAAAAGGAAGGTTCAACTCTGTGACTTGAATGCAAGCATCAGAGAGTAGTTTCTGAGAATGCTTCTGTCTGGTTTTAATATGAAGATATTTCCTTTTACACATTAGGTCTCAGGGCGCTCCGAAAGAATACTTGCGGATTCTGTCAGAAGAGGGTTTCCAAAGTGCTCCATCAAAAGAAATGTTCTACTCTGTGAGTGGAAAGCAAACATCACAAAGCAGTTTCAGAGAATGCTTCTGTCTAATTTTCAGGCGAAGAAATTCCCATTTCCAACGAAGGTCTCGAAGAGCTCCCAATATTCCCTTGCAGATTCTGCAAAAACACTGTTTCAAAACTGCTCTATGAACAGAAAGGTTCAACTCGGTGAGGTGAAAGCACAAATCCTAAAGAAGTTTCTTAGAATGCTCCTGCCCAGTTTTTAGGTGATGATATTTCCTCTTCCACCATAAGACTCAAAGCACCCCGAATGAACACTTGCACATTCCACAAAAAGAGTGTTTCAAAACTGCTCAAGCAACAGAAAGGTTCAACTCTGTGAGTTGAATGCACACATGAAAAAGCAGTTTCAAATAATGGTTCCGTCCAGTTTCTAGGTGAAGAAATTACCGTTTCCAAAGAATGCCTCGAAGAGTTCCAAATATCCACTTACAGATTCTGAAGAAAACAATGTTTCGATGTTGCTCATTCAAATCAAGGTTCAACTCTCTGAGATGAATGCACACATCATAAAGAAGTTTCTATGAATGCTTCTACCCTGTTTTTATGTGATGATATTTCCTCTTCCACCATAAGCCTCCAAGCGCTCCGAATGAACACTTGCGCATTCCACAAAAAGAGTGCTTCAAAACTGCTCTATCAATAGGAAGGTTCAATTCTGTGAGCTGAATGCACACATCATAAACAAGTTTCTGAGAATGCTTCTGTCTAGTGTTTAGGTGAAGATATTTCCTTTTCCACCACAGGCCTCAAAGCGCTCCGTATGAACACTTGCAGAATACACACAATAGTGTTTCAAATCGGCTCTAACAAGAGAAAGGTTCAACACTGTAAGTTGAGTGCACACATCACAAAGCAGTTTCAGAGAGTGTTTCTGTCTAGTTTGTATGTGAAGAAATTCCCGTTTCCAACGAAGGCCTCCAAGAGCTCCCAATATCCACTTGCAGATTCTGCACAAACACAGTTACATAACTGCCCCATCCAAAGGAATATTGAACCCTGTGAGTTGAATCCACACATATTAAATCATTTTCTCAGAATGCTTCTGCATAGTTTTCATGTGAAGATATTTCTTATTCCACTATAGGGCTGGAAGCGCTCTAAATGAACACTTGAGGATTCTGCAAAAAGACACTTTGACAACTGCTCTTTCAAAAGAAAGGTGCAACTGTGTGAGTTGAATGCAAACATCACAACGCAGTTTCAGAGACTGCTTCTGTCTAGCTGTAATGTGAACAAATTCCCGTTTCCAACGAAGGCCTCAAATCTCCACATATCCACTTGCAGATTCCGCAAAAGCAGTGTTTCAAAACTGCTCTATCGAAAGGAAGGTTCATCTCTGTGGGTTGAGTGCACACATCATAAAGTAGTTTCCGAGAATGCTTCTGTCTAGTTTTTATGTGACGCTATTTCCTTTTCCACCACTGGCCTCAAAGCGCTCCGAATGAACACTTGCAGATTCTACAAAAAGAGTGTTTCTAAACTGAACTCACAACAAAAAGGTTCAGATCTGTGAATTGAATGCACGCATCACAAAGAAGATTCAGGGAATGCTTCTGTTTAGGTTTTAGGCGAAGATATATTCTTTTCCCCCGTAGGCCTCAAAGCGCTCTGAATGAACACTTGCAGATTCTACGAAAAGAGTGTTTCAAAACGGCTCTATCAAAACAAAGGATCAACTCTGTGAGTTGAATGCAACTTCACAAAGCCGTTTCAGAGAATGCTTCTTTCTAGTTTTTGTGTGAAGATATTCCCGTTTCCAAAGAAGGCCTCAATGAGCTCCAAATATCCACTGGCAGATTCTGCAAAAACACTGTTTCAAAACTGCTCTATGAAAAGGAAGGTTCAACTCTGTGACTTGAATGCAAGCATCAGAGAGTAGTTTCTGAGAATGCTTCTGTCTGGTTTTAATATGAAGATATTTCCTTTTACACATTGGGTCTCAGTGCGCTCCGAAAGAATACTTGCGGATTCTGTCAGAAGAGGGTTTCCAAAGTGCTCCATCAAAAGAAATGTTCTACTCTGTGAGTGGAAAGCAAACATCACAAAGCAGTTTCAGAGAATGCTTCTGTCTAGTTTTTAGGCGAAAAGAATCCCATTTCCAACGAAGGTCTCGAAGAGCTCCCAATATTCCCTTGCAAATTCTGCAAAAACACTGTTTCAAAACTGCTCTATGAACAGAAAGGTTCAACTCGGTGAGTTGAAAGCACAAATCCTAAAGAAGTTTCTTAGAATGCTCCTGCCCAGTTTTTAGGTGATGATATTTCCTCTTCCACCATAAGACTCAAAGCACCCCGAATGAACACTTGCACATTCCACAAAAAGAGTGTTTCAAAACTGCTCAAGCAACAGAAAGGTTCAACTCTGTGAGTTGAATGCACACATGAAAAAGCACTTTCAAATAATGCTTCCGTCCAGTTTCTAGGTGAAGAAATTACCGTTTCCAAAGAATGCCTCGAAGAGTTCCAAATATCCACTTACAGATTCTGAAGAAAACAATGTTTCGATGTTGCTCATTCAAATCAAGGTTCAACTCTCTGAGATGAATGCACACATCATAAAGAAGTTTCTATGAATGCTTCTACCCTGTTTTTATGTGATGATATTTCCTCTTCCACCATAAGCCTCCAAGCGCTCCGAATGAACACTTGCGCATTCCACAAAAAGAGTGCTTCAAAACTGCTCTATCAATAGGAAGGTTCAATTCTGTGAGCTGAATGCACACATCATAGAGAAGTTTCTGAGAATGCTTCTGTCTAGTGTTTAGGTGAAGATATTTCCTTTTCCACCACAGGCCTCAAAGCGCTCCGTATGAACACTTGCAGACTACACACAATAGTGTTTCAAAACGGCTCTATCAAGAGAAAGGTTCAACTCTGTAAGTTGAGTGCACACATCACAAAGCAGTTTCAGAGAGTGTTTCTGTCTAGTTTGTATGTGAAGAAATTCCCGTTTCCAACGAAGGCCTCCAAGAGCTCCCAATATCCACTTGCAGATTCTGCACAAACACAGTTACATAACTGCCCCATCCAAAGGAATATTGAACCCTGTGAGTTGAATCCACACATATTAAATCATTTTCTCAGAATGCTTCTGCATAGTTTTCATGTGAAGATATTTCTTATTCCACTATAGGGCTGGAAGCGCCCTAAATGAACACTTGAGGATTCTGCAAAAAGACACTTTGAAAACTGCTCTTTCAAAAGAAAGGTGCAACTGTGTGAGTTGAATGCAAACATCACAACGCAGTTTCAGAGACTGCTGCTGTCTAGCTGTAATGTGAACGAATTCCCGTTTCCAACGAAGGCCTCAAATCTCCACATATCCACTTGCAGATTCTGCAAAAGCAGTGTTTCAAAACTGCTCTATCGAAAGTAAGGTTCATCTCTGTGGGTTGAGTGCACACATCATAAAGTAGTTTCCGAGAATGCTTCTGTCCAGTTTTTATGTGACGCTATTTCCTTTTCCACCACTGGCCTCAAAGCGCTGCGAATGAACACTTGCAGATTCTACAAAAAGAGTGTTTCTAAACTGAACTCACAACAAAAAGGTTCAGATCTGTGAATTGAATGCACGCATCACAAAGCAGATTCAGGGAATGCTTCTGTTTAGGTTTTAAGTGAAGATATATTCTTTTCCCCCATAGGCCTCAAAGCGCTCTGAATGAACACTTGCAGATTCTACGAAAAGAGTGTTTCAAAACGGCTCTATCAAAACAAAGGATCAACTCTGTGAGTTGAATGCAACTTCACAGAGCCGTTTCAGAGAATGCTTCTTTCTAGTTTTTGTGTGAAGATATTCCCGTTTCCAAAGAAGGCCTCAATGAGCTGCAAATATCCACCGGCAGATTCTGCAAAAACACTGTTTGAAAACTGCTCTATCAAAAGGAAGGTTCAACTCTGTGAGTTGAATGCAAGCATCAGAGAGTAGTTTCTGAGAATGCTTCTGTCTGGTTTTAATATGAAGATATTTCCTTTTACACATTAGGTCTCAGTGCGCTCCGAAAGAATACTTGCAGATTCTGTCAGAAGAGGGTTTCCAAAGTGCTCCATCAAAAGAAATGTTCTACTCTGTGAGTGGAAAGCAAACATCACAAAGCAGTTTCAGAGAATGCTTCTGTCTAGTTTTTAGGCGAAGAAATTCCCATTTCCAACGAAGGTCTCGAAGAGTTCCCAATATTCCCTTGCAGATTCTGCAGAAACACTGTTTCAAAACTGCTCTATGAACAGAAAGGTTCAACTCGGTGAGTTGAAAGCACAAATCCTATAGAAGTTTCTTAGAATGCTCCTGCCCAGTTTTTAGGTGATGATATTTCCTCTTCCACCATAAGACTCAAAGCACCCCGAATGAACACTTGCACATTCCACAAAAAGAGTGTTTCAAAACTGCTCAAGCAACAGAAAGGTTCAACTCTGTGAGTTGAATGCACACATGAAAAAGCACTTTCAAATAATGCTTCCGTCCAGTTTCTAGGTGAAGAAATTACCGTTTCCAAAGAATGCCTCGAAGAGTTCCAAATATCCACTTACAGATTCTGAAGAAAACAATGTTTCGATGTTGCTCATTCAAATCAAGGTTCAACTCTCTGAGATGAATGCACACATCATAAAGAAGTTTCTGTGAATGCTTCTACCCTGTTTTTATGTGATGATATTTCCTCTTCCACCATAAGCCTCCAAGCACTCCGAATGAACACTTGCGCATTCCACAAAAGGAGTGCTTCAAAACTGCTCTATCAATAGGAAGGTTCAATTCTGTGAGCTGAATGCACACATCATAAAGAAGTTTCTGAGAATGCTTCTGTCTAGTGTTTAGGTGAAGATATTTCCTTTCCACCACAGGCCTCAAAGCGCTCCGTATGAACACTTGCAGACTACACACAATAGTGTTTCAAAACTTCTCTAACAAGAGAAAGGTTCAACTCTGTAAGTTGAGTGCACACATCACAAAGCAGTTTCAGAGAGTGTTTCTGTCTAGTTTGTATGTGAAGAAATTCCCGTTTCCAACGAAGGCCTCCAAGAGCTCCCAATATCCACTTGCAGATTCTGCACAAACACAGTTTCATAACTGCCCCATCCAAAGGAATATTGAACCCTGTGAGTTGAATCCACACATATTAAATCATTTTCTCAGAATGCTTCTGCATAGTTTTCATGTGAAGATATTTCTTATTCCACTATAGGGCTGGAAGCGCTCTAAATGAACACTTGAGGATTCTGCAAAAAGACACTTTGACAACTGCTCTTTCAAAAGAAAGGTGCAACTGTGTGAGTTGAATGCAAACATCACAACGCAGTTTCACAGACTGCTTCTGTCTAGCTGTAATGTGAACAAATTCCCGTTTCCAACGTAGGCCTCAAATCTCCACATATCCACTTGCAGATTCTGCAAAAGCAGTGTTTCAAAACTGCTCTATCGAAAGGAAGGTTCATCTCTGTGGGTTGAGTGCACACATCATAAAGTAGTTTCCGAGAATGCTTCTGTCTAGTTTTTATGTGACGCTATTTCCTTTTCCACCACTGGCCTCAAAGCGCTCCGAATGAACACTTGCAGATTCTACAAAAAGAGTGTTTCTAAACTGAACTCACAACAAAAAGGTTCAGATCTGTGAATTGAATGCACGCATCACAAAGCAGATTCAGGGAATGCTTCTGTTTAGGTTTTAGGTGAAGATATATTCTTTTCCCCCGTAGGCCTCAAAGCGCTCTGAATGAACACTTGCAGATTCTACGAAAAGAGTGTTTCAAAACGGCTCTATCAAAACAAAGGATCAACTCTGTGAGTTGAATGCAACTTCACAAAGCCGTTTCAGAGAATGCTTCTTTCTAGTTTTTGTGTGAAGATATTCCCGTTTCCAAAGAAGGCCTCAATGAGCTCCAAATATCCACTGGCAGATTCTGCAAAAACACTGTTTCAAAACTGCTCTATCAAAAGTAAGGTTCAACTCTGTGAGTTGAATGCAAGCATCAGAGAGTAGTTTCTGAGAATGCTTCTGTCTGGTTTTAATATGAAGATATTTCCTTTTACACATTAGGTCTCAGTGCGCTCCGAAAGAATACTTGCGGATTCTGTCAGAAGAGGGTTTCCAAAGTGCTCCATCAAAAGAAATGTTCTACTCTGTGAGTGGAAAGCAAACATCACAAAGCAGTTTCAGAGAATGCTTCTGTCTAGTTTTTAGGCGAAGAAATTCCCATTTCCAACGAAGGTCTCGAAGAGCTCCCAATATTCCCTTGCAGATTCTGCAGAAACACTGTTTCAAAACTGCTCTATGAACAGAAAGGTTCAACTCGGTGAGTTGAAAGCACAAATCCTAAAGAAGTTTCTTAGAATGCTCCTGCCCAGTTTTTAGGTGATGATATTTCCTCTTCCACCATAAGACTCAAAGCACCCCGAATGAACACTTGCACATTCCACAAAAAGAGTGTTTCAAAACTGCTCAAGCAACAGAAAGGTTCAACTCTGTGAGTTGAATGCACACATGAAAAAGCAATTTCAAATAATGCTTCCGTCCAGTTTCTAGGTGAAGAAATTACCGTTTCCAAAGAATGCCTCGAAGAGTTCCAAATACCCACTTACAGATTCTAAAGAAAACAATGTTTCGATGTTGCTCATTCAAATCAAGGTTCAACTCTCTGAGATGAATGCACACATCATAAATAAGTTTCTGTGAATGCTTCTACCCTGTTTTTATGTGATGATATTTCCTCTTCCACCATAAGCCTCCAAGCGCTCCGAATGAACACTTGCGCATTCCACAAAAAGAGTGCTTCAAAACTGCTCTATCAATAGGAAGGTTCAATTCTGTGAGCTGAATGCACACGTCATAAAGAAGTTTCTGAGAATGCTTCTGTCTAGTGTTTAGGTGAAGATATTTCCTTTTCCACCACAGGCCTCAAAGCGCTCCTTATGAGCACTTGCAGACTACACACAATAGTGTTTCAAAACGGCACTAACAAGAGAAAGGTTCAACTCTGTAAGTTGAGTGCACACATCACAAAGCAGTTTCAGAGAGTGTTTCTGTCTAGTTTGTATGTGAAGAAATTCCCGTTTCCAACGAAGGCCTCCAAGAGCTCCCAATATCCACTTGCAGATTCTGCACAAACACAGTTACATAACTGCCCCATCCAAAGGAATATTGAACCCTGTGAGTTGAATCCACACATATTAAATCATTTTCTCAGAATGCTTCTGCATAGTTTTCATGTGAAGATATTTCTTATTCCACTATAGGGCTGGAAGCGCTCTAAATGAACACTTGAGGATTCTGCAAAAAGACACTTTGAAAACTGCTCTTTCAAAAGAAAGGTGCAACTGTGTGAGTTGAATGCAAACATCACAACGCAGTTTCAGAGACTGCTGCTGTCTAGCTGTAATGTGAACAAATTCCCGTTTCCAACGAAGGCCTCAAATCTCCACATATCCACTTGCAGATTCTGCAAAAGCAGTGTTTCAAAACTGCTCTATCGAAAGGAAGGTTCATCTCTGTGGGTTGAGTGCACACATCATAAAGTAGTTTCCGAGAATGCTTCTGTCCACTTTTTATGTGACGCTATTTCCTTTTCCACCACTGGCCTCAAAGCGCTGCGAATGAACACTTGCAGATTCTACAAAAAGAGTGTTTCTAAACTGAACTCACAACAAAGAGGTTCAGATCTGTGAATTGAATGCACGCATCACAAAGCAGATTCAGGGAATGCTTCTGTTTAGGTTTTAAGTGAAGATATATTCTTTTCCCCCATAGGCCTCAAAGCGCTCTGAATGAACACTTGCAGATTCTACGAAAAGAGTGTTTCAAAACGGCTCTATCAAAACAAAGGATCAACTCTGTGAGTTGAATGCAACTTCACAGAGCCGTTTCAGAGAATGCTTCTTTCTAGTTTTTGTGTGAAGATATTCCCGTTTCCAAAGAAGGCCTCAATGAGCTCCAAATATCCACTGGCAGATTCTGCAAAAACACTGTTTGAAAACTGCTCTATCAAAAGGAAGGTTCAACTCTGTGAGTTGAATGCAAGCATCAGAGAGTAGTTTCTGAGAATGCTTCTGTCTGGTTTTAATATGAAGATATTTCCTTTTACACATTAGGTCTCAGTGCGCTCCGAAAGAATACTTGCAGATTCTGTCAGAAGAGGGTTTCCAAAGTGCTCCATCAAAAGAAATGTTCTACTCTGTGAGTGGAAAGCAAACATCACAAAGCAGTTTCAGAGAATGCTTCTGTCTAGTTTTTAGGCGAAGAAATTCCCATTTCCAACGAAGGTCTCGAAGAGTTCCCAATATTCCCTTGCAGATTCTGCAGAAACACTGTTTCAAAACTGCTCTATGAACAGAAAGGTTCAACTCGGTGAGTTGAAAGCACAAATCCTATAGAAGTTTCTTAGAATGCTCCTGCCCAGTTTTTAGGTGATGATATTTCCTCTTCCACCATAAGACTCAAAGCACCCCGAATGAACACTTGCACATTCCACAAAAAGAGTGTTTCAAAACTGCTCAAGCAACAGAAAGGTTCAACTCTGTGAGTTGAATGCACACATGAAAAAGCAGTTTCAAATAATGCTTCCGTCCAGTTTCTAGGTGAAGAAATTACCGTTTCCAAAGAATGCCTCGAAGAGTTCCAAATATCCACTTACAGATTCTGAAGAAAACAATGTTTCGATGTTGCTCATTCAAATCAAGGTTCAACTCTCTGAGATGAATGCACACATCATAAAGAAGTTTCTGTGAATGCTTCTACCCTGTTTTTATGTGATGATATTTCCTCTTCCACCATAAGCCTCCAAGCGCTCCGAATGAACACTTGCGCATTCCACAAAAAGAGTGCTTCAAAACTGCTCTATCAATAGGAAGGTTCAATTCTGTGAGCTGAATGCACACATCATAAAGAAGTTTCTGAGAATGCTTCTGTCTAGTGTTTAGGTGAAGATATTTCCTTTCCACCACAGGCCTCAAAGCGCTCCGTATGAACACTTGCAGACTACACACAATAGTGTTTCAAAACTTCTCTAACAAGAGAAAGGTTCAACTCTGTAAGTTGAGTGCACACATCACAAAGCAGTTTCAGAGAGTGTTTCTGTCTAGTTTGTATGTGAAGAAATTCCCGTTTCCAACGAAGGCCTCCAAGAGCGCCCAATATCCACTTGCAGATTCTGCACAAACAAAGTTTCATAACTGCCCCATCCAAAGGAATATTGAACCCTGTGAGTTGAATCCACACATATTAAATCATTTTCTCAGAATGCTTCTGCATAGTTTTCATGTGAAGATATTTCTTATTCCACTATAGGGCTGGAAGCGCTCTAAATGAACAATTGAGGATTCTGCAAAAAGACACTTTGACAACTGCTCTTTCAAAAGAAAGGTGCAACTGTGTGAGTTGAATGCAAACATCACAACGCAGTTTCACAGACTGCTTCTGTCTAGCTGTAATGTGAACAAATTCCCGTTTCCAACGAAGGCCTCAAATCTCCACATATCCACTTGCAGATTCTGCAAAAGCAGTGTTTCAAAACTGCTCTATCGACAGGAAGGTTCATCTCTGTGGGTTGAGTGCACACATCATAAAGTAGTTTCCGAGAATGCTTCTGTCTAGTTTTTATGTGACGCTATTTCCTTTTCCACCACTGGCCTCAAAGCGGTCCGAATGAACACTTGCAGATTCTACAAAAAGAGTGTTTCTAAACTGAACTCACAACAAAACGGTTCAGATCTGTGAATTGAATGCACGCATCACAAAGCAGATTCAGGGAATGCTTCTGTTTAGGTTTTAGGTGAAGATATATTCTTTTCCCCCATAGGCCTCAAAGCGCTCTGAATGAACACTTGCAGATTCTACGAAAAGAGTGTATCAAAACGGCTCTATCAAAACAAAGGATCAACTCTGTGAGTTGAATGCAACTTCACAAAGCCGTTTCAGAGAATGCTTCTTTCTAGTTTTTGTGTGAAGATATTCCCGTTTCCAAAGAAGGCCTCAATGAGCTCCAAATATCCACTGGCAGATTCTGCAAAAACACTGTTTGAAAACTGCTCTATCAAAAGGAAGGTTCAACTCTGTGAGTTGAATGCAAGCATCAGAGAGTAGTTTCTGAGAATGCTTCTGTCTGGTTTTAATATGAAGATATTTCCTTTTACACATTAGGTCTCAGGGCGCTCCGAAAGAATACTTGCGGATTGTGTCAGAAGAGGGTTTCCAAAGTGCTCCATCAAAAGAAATGTTCTACTCTGTGAGTGGAAAGCAAACATCACAAAGCAGTTTCAGAGAATGCTTCTGTCTAGTTTTTAGGCGAAGAAATTCCCATTTCCAACGAAGGTCTCGAAGAGCTCCCAATATTCCCTTGCAGATTCTGCAGAAACACTGTTTCAAAACTGCTCTATGAACAGAAAGGTTCAACTCGGTGAATTGAAAGCACAAATCCTAAAGAAGTTTCTTAGAATGCTCCTGCCCAGTTTTTAGGTGATGATATTTCCTCTTCCACCATAAGACTCAAAGCACCCCGAATGAACACTTGCACATTCCACAAAAAGAGTGTTTCAAAACTGCTCAAGCAACAGAAAGGTTCAACCCTATGAGTTGAACGCACACATGAAAAAGCAGTTTCAAATAATGCTTCCGTCCAGTTTCTAGGTGAAGAAATTACCGTTTCCAAAGAATGCCTCGAAGAGTTGCAAATACCCACTTACAGATTCTGAAGAAAACAATGTTTCGATGTTGCTCATTCAAATCAAGTTTCAACTCTCTGAGATGAATGCACACATCATAAAGAAGTTTCTGTGAATGCTTCTACCCTGTTTTTATGTGATGATATTTCCTCTTCCACCATAAGCCTCCAAGCGCTCCGAATGAACACTTGCGCATTCCACAAAAAGAGTGCTTCAAAACTGCTCTATCAATAGGAAGGTTCAATTCTGTGAGCTGAATGCACACATCATAAAGAAGTTTCTGAGAATGCTTCTTTCTAGTGTTTAGGTGAAGATATTTCCTTTTCCACCACAGGCCTCAAAGCGCTCCATATGAACACTTGCAGACTACACACAATAGTGTTTCAAAATGGCTCTAACAAGAGAAAGGTTCAACTCTGTAAGTTGAGTGCACACATCACAAAGCAGTTTCAGAGAGTGTTTCTGTCTAGTTTGTATGTGAAGAAATTCCCGCTTCCAACGAAGGCCTCCAAGAGCTCCCAATATCCACTTGCAGATTCTGCACAAACACACTTACATAACTGCCCCATCCAAAGGAATATTGAACCCTGTGAGTTGAATCCACACATATTAAATCATTTTCTCAGAATGCTTCTGCATAGTTTTCATGTGAAGATATTTCTTATTCCACTATAGAGCTGGAAGGGCTCTAAATGAACACTTGAGGATTCTGCAAAAAGACACTTTGACAACTGCTCTTTCAAAAGAAAGGTGCAACTGTGTGAGTTGAATGCAAACACCACCAAGCAGTTTCAGAGACTGCTTCTGTCTAGCTGTAATGTGAACAAATTCCCGTTTCCAACGAAGGACTCAAATCTCCACATATCCACTTGCAGATTCTGCAAAAGCAGTGTTTCAAAACTGCTCTATCAAAAGGAAGGTTCATCTCTGTGAGTTGAGTGCACACATCATAAAGTAGTTTCCGAGAATGCTTCCGTCTAGTTTTTACGTGACGCTATTTCCTTTTCCACCACTGGCCTCAAAGTGCTCCGAATGAACACTTGCAGATTCTACAAAAAGAGTGTTTCTAAACTGAACTCACAACAGAAAGGTTCAGATCCGTGAATTGAATGCACGCATCAGAAAGCAGATTCAGGGAATGCTTCTGTTTGGGTTTTAGGTGAAGATATATTCTTTACCCCCATAGGCCTCAAAGCGCTCTGAATGAACACTTGCAGATTCTACGAAAAGAGTGTTTCAAAACGGCTCTATCAAAAGAAAGGATCAACTCTGTGAGTTGAATGCAACTTCACAAAGCCGTTTCAGAGAATGCTTCTTTCTAGTTTTTGTGTGAAGATATTCCCGTTTCCAAAGAAGGCCTCAATGAGATCCAAATATCCACTGGCAGATTCTGCAAAAACACTGTTTCAAAACTGCTCTATGAAAAGGAAGGTTCAACTCTGTGAGTTGAATGCAAGCATCAGAGAGTAGTTTCTGAGAATGCTTCTGTCTGGTTTTAATATGAAGATATTTCCTTTTACACATTAGGTCTCAGGGCGCTCCGAAAGAATACTTGCGGATTCTGTCAGAAGAGGGTTTCCAAAGTGCTCCATCAAAAGAAATGTTCTACTCTGTGAGTGGAAAGCAAACATCACAAAGCAGTTTCAGAGAATGCTTCTGTCTAGTTTTTAGGCGAAGAAATTCCCATTTCCAACGAAGGTCTCGAAGAGCTCCCAATATTCCCTTGCAGATTCTGCAAAAACACTGTTTCAAAACTGCTCTATGAACAGAAAGGTTCAACTTGGTGAGTTGAAAGCACAAATCCTAAAGAAGTTTCTTAAAATGCTCCTGCCCAGTTTTTAGGTGATGATATTTCCTCTTCCACCATAAGACTCAAAGCACCCCGAATGCACACTTGCACATTCCACAAAAAGAATGTTTCAAAACTGCTCAAGCAACAGAAAGGTTCAACTCTGTGAGTTGAATGCACACGTGAAAAGGCACTTTCAAATAATGCTTCCGTCCAGTTTCTAGGTGAAGAAATTAACGTTTCCAAAGAATGCCTCGAAGAGTTCCAAATATCCACTTACAGATTCTGAAGAAAACAATGTTTCGATGTTGCTCATTCAAATCAAGCTTCAACTCTCTGAGATGAATGCATACATCATAAAGAAGTTTCTGTGAATGCTTCTGCCCTGTTTTTATGTGATGATATTTCCTCTTCCACCATAAGCCTCAAAGCGCTCCGAATGAACACTTGCGCATTCCACAAAAAGAGTGCTTCAAAACTGCTCTATCAATAGGAAGGTTCAATTCTGTGAGCTGAATTCACACATCATAAAGAAGTTTCTGAGAATGCTTCTGTCTAGTGTTTAGGTGAAGATATTTCCTTTTCCACCACAGGCCTCAACGCGCTCCGTATGAACACTTGCAGATTACAGATTACACACAATAGTGTTTCAAAACTGCTCTAACAAGAGAAAGGTTCAACTCTGTAAGTTGAGTGCACACATCACAAAGCAGTTTCAGAGAGTGTTTCTGTCTAGTTTGTATGTGAAGAAATTCCCGTTTCCAACGAAGGCCTCCAAGAGCTCCCAATATCCACTTGCAGATTCTGCACAAACACAGTTTCATAACTGCCCCATCCAAAGGAATATTGAACCCTGTGAGTTGAATCCACACATATTAAATCATTTTCTCAGAATGCTTCTGCATAGTTTTCATGTGAAGATATTTCTTATTCCACTATAGGGCTGGAAGCGCTCTAAATGAACACTTGAGGATTCTGCAAAAAGACACTTTGACAACTGCTCTTTCAAAAGAAAGGTGCAACTGTGTGAGTTGAATGCAAACATCACAAAGCAGTTTCAGAGACTGCTTCTGTCTAGCTGTAATGTGAACAAATTCCCGTTTCCAACGAAGGCCTCAAATCTCCACATATCCACTTGCAGATTCTGCAAAAGCAGTGTTTCAAAACTGCTCTATCGAAAGTAAGGTTCATCTCTGTGGGTTGAGTGCACACATCATAAAGTAGTTTCTGAGAATGCTTCCGTCTAGTTTTTATGTGACGCTATTTCCTTTTCCACCACTGGCCTCAAAGCGCTCCGAATGAACACTTGCAGATTCTACAAAAAGAGTGTTTCTAAACTGAACTCACAACAAAAAGGTTCAGATCTGTGAATTGAATGCACGCATCACAAAGCAGATTCAGGGAATGCTTCTGTTTAGGTTTTAGGTGAAGATATACTCTTGTCCCCCATAGGCCTCAAAGCGCTCTGAATGAACACTTGCAGATTCTACGAAACGAGTGTTTCCAAGCGGCTCTATCAAAAGAAAGGATCAACTCTGTGAGTTGAATGCAACTTCACAAAGCCGTTTCAGAGAATGCTTCTTTCTAGTTTTTGTGTGAAGATATTCCGGTTTCCAAAGAAGTCCTCAATGAGCTCCAAATATCCACTGGCAGATTCTGCAAAAACACTGTTTCAAAACTGCTCTATGAAAAGGAAGGTTCAACTCTGTGACTTGAATGCAAGCATCAGAGAGTAGTTTCTGAGAATGCTTCTGTCTGGTTTTAATATGAAGATATTTCCTTTTACACATTAGGTCTCAGGGCGCTCCGAAAGAATACTTGCGGAATCTGTCAGAAGAGGGTTTCCAAAGTGCTCCATCAAAAGAAATGTTCTGCTCTGTGAGTGGAAAGCAAACATCACAAAGCAGTTTCAGAGAATGCTTCTGTCTAGTTTTTAGGCGAAGAAATTCCCATTACCAACGAAGGTCTCGACGAGCTCCCAATTTTCCCCTGCAGATTCTGCAAAAACACTGTTTCAAAACTGCTCTATGAACAGAAAGGTTCAACTCGGTGAGTTGAAAGCACAAATCCTAAAGAAGTTTCTTAGAATGCTCCTGCCCAGTTTTTAGGTGATGATATTTCGTCTTCCACCATAAGACTCAAAGCACCCCGAATGAACACTTGCCCATTCCACAAAAAGAGTGTTTCAAAACTGCTCAAGCAACAGAAAGGTTCAACTCTGTGAGTTGAATGCACACATGAAAAAGCAGTTTCAAATAATGCTTCCTTCCAGTTTCTAGGTGAAGAAATTACCGTTTCCAAAGAATGCCTCGAAGAGTTCCAAATATCCACTTACAGATTCTGAAGGAAACAATGTTTCGATGTTGCTCATTCAAATCATGGTTCAACTCTCTGAGATGAATGCACACATCATAAAGAAGTTTCTGTGAATGCTTCTACCCTGTTTTTATGTGATGATATTTGCTCTTCCACCATAAGCCACAAAGCGCTCCGAATGAACACTTGCGCATTCCACAAAAAGAGTGCTTCAAAGCTACTCTATCAATAGGAAGGTTCAATTCTGTGAGCTGAATGCGCACATCATAAAGAAGTTTCTGAGAATGCTTCTGTCTAGTGTTTAGGTGACGATATTTCCTTTTCCACCACAGGCCTCAAAGCGCTCCGTATGAACACTTGCAGATTACAGATTACACACAATAGTGTTTCAAAACTGCTCTAACAAGAGAAAGGTTCAACTCTGTAAGTTGAGTGCACACATCACAAAGCAGTTTCAGAGAGTGTTTCTGTCTAGTTTGTATGTGAAGAAATTCCCGTTTCCAACGAAGGCCTCCAAGAGCTCCCAATATCCACTTGCAGATTCTGCACAAACACAGTTTCATAACTGCCCCATCCAAAGGAATATTGAACCCTGAGAGTTGAATCCACACATATTAAATCATTTTCTCAGAATGCTTCTGCATAGTTTTCATGTGAAGATATTTCTTATTCCACTATAGGGCTGGAAGCGCTCTAAATGAACACTTGAGGATTCTGCAAAAAGACACTTTGACAACTGCTCTTTCAAAAGAAAGGTGCAACTGTGTGAGTTGAATGCAAACATCACAAAGCAGTTTCAGAGACTGCTTCTGTCTAGCTATAATGTGAACAAATTCCCGTTTCCAACGAATGCCTCAAATCTCCACATATCCACTTGCAGATTCTGCAAAAGCAGTGTTTCTAAACTGCTCTATCAAAAGGAAGGTTCATCTCTGTGGGTTGAGTGCACACATCATAAAGTAGTTTCCGAGAATGCTTCCGTCTAATTTTTATGTGACGCTATTTCCTTTTCCACCACTGGCCTCAAAGCGCTCCGAATGAACACTTGCAGTTTCTACAAAAAGATTGTTTCTAAACTGAACTCACAACAGAAAGGTTCAGATCCGTGAATTGAATGCACGCATCAGAAAGCAGATTCAGGGAATGCTTCTGTTTAGGTTTTAGGTGAAGATATATTCTTTTCCCCCATAGGCCTCAAAGCGCTCTGAATGAACACTTGCAGATTCTACGAAAACAGTGTTTCAAAACGGCTCTATCAAAAGAAAGGATCAACTCTGTGAGTTGAATGCAACTTCACAAAGCCGTTTCAGAGAATGCTTCTTTCTAGTTTTTGTGTGAAGATATTCCCGTTTCCAAAGAAGGCCTCAATGAGCTCCAAATATCCACTGGCAGATTCTGCAAAAACACTGTTTCAAAACTGCTCTATGAAAAGGAAGGTTCAACTCTGTGACTTGAATGCAAGCATCAGAGAGTAGTTTCTGAGAATGCTTCTGTCTGGTTTTAATATGAAGATATTTCCTTTTACACATTAGGTCTCAGGGCGCTCCGAAAGAATACTTGCGGATTCTGTCAGAAGAGGGTTTCCAAAGTGCTCCATCAAAAGAAATGTTCTACTCTGTGAGTGGAAAGCAAACATCACAAAGCAGTTTCAGAGAATGCTTCTGTCTAGTTTTTAGGCGAAGAAATTCCCATTTCCAACGAAGGTCTCGAAGAGCTCCCAATATTCCCCTGCAGATTCTGCAAAAACACTGTTTCAAAACTGCTCTACGAACAGAAAGGTTCAACTCGGTGAGTTGAAAGCACAAATCCTAAAGAAGTTTCTTAGAATGCTCCTGCCCAGTTTTTAGGTGATGATATTTCCTCTTCCACCATAAGACTCAAAGCACCCCGAATGAACACTTGCCCATTCCACAAAAAGAGTGTTTCAAAACTGCTCAAGCAACAGAAAGGTTCAACTCTGTGAGTTGAATGCACACATGAAAAAGCACTTTCAAATAATGCTTCCGTCCAGTTTCTAGGTGAAGAAATTACCGTTTCCAAAGAATGCCTCGAAGAGTTCCAAATATCCACTTACAGATTCTGAAGGAAACAATGTTTCGATGTTGCTCATTCAAATCAAGCTTCAACACTCTGAGATGAATGCACACATCATAAAGAAGTTTCTGTGAATGCTTCTACCCTGTTTTTATGTGATGATATTTCCTCTTCCACCATAAGGCTCAAAGCGCTCCGAATGAACACTTGCGCATTCCACAAAAAGAGTGCTTCAAAACTGCTCTATCAATAGGAAGGTTCAATTCTGTGAGCTGTATTCACACATCATAAAGAAGTTTCTGAGAATGCTTCTGTCTAGTGTTTAGGTGAAGATATTTCCTTTTCCACCACAGGCCTCAAAGCGCTCCGTATGAACACTTGCAGATTACAGATTACACACAATAGTGTTTCAAAACGGCTCTAACAAGAGAAAGGTTCAACTCTGTAAGTTGAGTGCACACATCACAAAGCAGTTTCAGAGAGTGTTTCTGTCTAGTTTGTATGTGAAGAAATTCCCGTTTCCAACGAAGGCCTCCAAGAGCTCCCAATATCCACTTGCAGATTCTGCACAAACACAGTTTCATAACTGCCCCATCCAAAGGAATATTGAACCCTGTGAGTTGAATCCACACATATTAAATCATTTTCTCAGAATGCTTCTGCATAGTTTTCATGTGAAGATATTTCTTATTCCACTATAGGGCTGGAAGCGCTCTAAATGAACACTTGAGGATTCTGCAAAAAGACACTTTGACAACTGCTCTTTCAAAAGAAAGGTGCAACTGTGTGAGTTGAATGCAAACATCACAAAGCAGTTTCAGAGACTGCTTCGGTCTAGCTGTAATGTGAACAAATTCCCGTTTCCAACGAAGGCCTCAAATCTCCACATATCCACTTGCAGATTCTGCAAAAGCAGTGTTTCAAAACTGCTCTATCAAAAGGAAGGTTCATCTCTGTGGGTTGAGTGCACACATCATAAAGTAGTTTCCGAGAATGCTTCCGTCTAGTTTTTATGTGACGCTATTTCCTTTTCCACCACTGGCCTCAAAGCGCTCCGAATGAACACTTGCAGATTCTACAAAAAGATTGTTTCTAAACTGAACTCACAACAGAAAGGTTCAGATCCGTGAATTGAATGCACGCATCAGAAAGCAGATTCAGGGAATGCTTCTGTTTAGGTTTTAGGTGAAGATATATTCTTTTCCCCCATAGGCCTCAAAGCGCTCTGAATGAACACTTGCAGATTCTACGAAAACAGTGTTTCAAAACGGCTCTATCAAAAGAAAGGATCAACTCTGTGAGTTGAATGCAACTTCACAAAGCCGTTTCAGAGAATGCTTCTTTCTAGTTTTTGTGTGAAGATATTCCCGTTTCCAAAGAAGGCCTCAATGAGCTCCAAATATCCACTGGCAGATTCTGCAAAAACACTGTTTCAAAACTGCTCTATGAAAAGGAAGGTTCAACTCTGTGACTTGAATGCAAGCATCAGAGAGTAGTTTCTGAGAATGCTTCTGTCTGGTTTTAATATGAAGATATTTCCTTTTACACATTAGGTCTCAGGGCGCTCCGAAAGAATACTTGCGGATTCTGTCAGAAGAGGGTTTCCAAAGTGCTCCATCAAAAGAAATGTTCTACTCTGTGAGTGGAAAGCAAACATCACAAAGCAGTTTCAGAGAATGCTTCTGTCTAGTTTTTAGGCGAAGAAATTCCCATTTCCAACGAAGGTCTCGAAGAGCTCCCAATATTCCCTTGCAGATTCTGCAAAAACACTGTTTCAAAACTGCTCTATGAACAGAAAGGTTCAACTTGGTGAGTTGAAAGCACAAATCCTAAAGAAGTTTCTTAAAATGCTCCTGCCCAGTTTTTAGGTGATGATATTTCCTCTTCCACCATAAGACTCAAAGCACCCCGAATGCACACTTGCACATTCCACAAAAAGAGTGTTTCAAAACTGCTCAAGCAACAGAAAGGTTCAACTCTGTGAGTTGAATGCACACGTGAAAAGGCACTTTCAAATAATGCTTCCGTCCAGTTTCTAGGTGAAGAAATTAACGTTTCCAAAGAATGCCTCGAAGAGTTCCAAATATCCACTTACAGATTCTGAAGAAAACAATGTTTCGATGTTGCTCATTCAAATCAAGCTTCAACTCTCTGAGATGAATGCATACATCATAAAGAAGTTTCTGTGAATTCTTCTACCCTGTTTTTCTGTGATGATATTTCCTCTTCCACCATAAGCCTCAAAGCGCTCCGAATGAACACTTGCGCATTCCACAAAAAGAGTGCTTCAAAACTGCTCTATCAATAGGAAGGTTCAATTCTGTGAGCTGAATTCACACATCATAAAGAAGTTTCTGAGAATGCTTCTGTCTAGTGTTTAGGTGAAGATATTTCCTTTTCCACCACAGGCCTCAACGCGCTCCGTATGAACACTTGCAGATTACAGATTACACACAATAGTGTTTCAAAACTGCTCTAACAAGAGAAAGGTTCAACTCTGTAAGTTGATTGCACACATCACAAAGCAGTTTCAGAGAGTGTTTCTGTCTAGTTTGTATGTGAAGAAATTCCCGTTTCCAACGAAGGCCTCCAAGAGCTCCCAATATCCACTTGCAGATTCTGCACAAACACAGTTTCATAACTGCCCCATCCAAAGGAATATTGAACCCTGTGAGTTGAATCCACACATATTAAATCATTTTCTCAGAATGCTTCTGCATAGTTTTCATGTGAAGATATTTCTTATTCCACTATAGGGCTGGAAGCGCTCTAAATGAACACTTGAGGATTCTGCAAAAAGACACTTTGACAACTGCTCTTTCAAAAGAAAGGTGCAACTGTGTGAGTTGAATGCAAACATCACAAAGCAGTTTCAGAGACTGCTTCTGTCTAGCTGTAATGTGAACAAATTCCCGTTTCCAACGAAGGCCTCATATCTCCACATATCCACTTGCAGATTCTGCAAAAGCAGTGTTTCAAAACTGCTCTATCAAAAGGAAGTTTCATCTCTGTGAGTTGAGTGCACACATCATAAAGTAGTTTCCGAGAATGCTTCCGTCTAGTTTTTACGTGACGCTATTTCCTTTTCCACCACTGGCCTCAAAGTGCTCCGAATGAACACTTTCAGATTCTACAAAAAGAGTGTTTCTAAACTGAACTCACAACAGAAAGGTTCAGATCCGTGAATTGAATGCATGCATCAGAAAGCAGATTCAGGGAATGCTTCTGTTTGGTTTTAGGTGAAGATGTATTCTTTACCCCCATAGGCCTCAAAGCGCTCTGAATGAACACTTGCAGATTCTACGAAAAGAGTGTTTCATAACGGCTCTATCAAAAGAAAGGATCAACACTGTGAGTTGAATGCAACTTCACAAAGCCGTTTCAGAGAATGCTTCTTTCTAGTTTTTGTGTGAAGATATTCCCGTTTCCAAAGAAGGCCTCAATGAGCTCCAAATATCCACTGGCAGATTCTGCAAAAACACTGTTTCAAAACTGCTCTATGAAAAGGAAGGTTCAACTCTGTGACTTGAATGCAAGCATCAGAGAGTAGTTTCTGAGAATGCTTCTGTCTGGTTTTAATATGAAGATATTTCCTTTTACACATTAGGTCTCAGGGCGCTCCGAAAGAATACTTGCGGATTCTGTCAGAAGAGGGTTTCCAAAGTGCTCCATCAAAAGAAATGTTCTACTCTGTGAGTGGAAAGCAAACATCACAAAGCAGTTTCAGAGAATGCTTCTGTCTAATTTTCAGGCGAAGAAATTCCCATTTCCAACGAAGGTCTCGAAGAGCTCCCAATATTCCCTTGCAGATTCTGCAAAAACACTGTTTCAAAACTGCTCTATGAACAGAAAGATTCAACTTGGTGAGTTGAAAGCACAAATCCTAAAGAAGTTTCTTAGAATGCTCCTGCCCAGTTTTTAGGTGATGATATTTCCTCTTCCACCATAAGACTCAAAGCACCCCGAATGCACACTTGCCCATTCCACAAAAAGAGTGTTTCAAAACTGCTCAAGCAACAGAAAGGTTCAACTCTGTGAGTTGAATGCACACATGAAAAAGCACTTTCAAATAATGCTTCCGTCCAGTTTCTAGGTGAAGAAATTACCGTTTCCAAAGAATGCCTGGAAGACTTCCAAATATAAACTTACAGATTCTGAAGAAAACAATGTTTCGATGTTGCTCATTCAAATCAAGGTTCAACTCTCTGAGATGAATGCACACATCATAAAGAAGTTTCTGTGAATGCTTCTACCTTGTTTTTATGTGATGATATTTCCTCTTCCACCATAAGCCTCAAAGCGCTCCGAATGAACACTTGCGCATTCCACAAAAAGAGTGCTTCAAAACTGCTCTATCAATAGGAAGGTTCAATTCCGTGAGCTGAATGCACACATCATAAAGAAGTTTCTGAGAATGCTTCTGTCTAGTGTTTAGGTGAAGATATTTCCTTTTCCACCACAGGCCTCAAAGCGCTCCGTATGAACACTTGCAGATTACAGATTACACACAATAGTGTTTCAAAACTGCTCTAACAAGAGAAAGGTTCAACTCTGTAAGCTGAGTGCACACATCACAAAGCAGTTTCAGAGAGTGTTTCTGTCTAGTTTGTATGTGAAGAAATTCCCGTTTCCAACGAAGGCCTCCAAGAGCTCCCAATATCCACTTGCAGATTCTGCACAAACACAGTTTCATAACTGCCCCATCCAAAGGAATATTGAACCCTGTGAGTTGAATCCACACATATTAAATCACTTTCTCAGAATGCTTCTGCATAGTTTTCATGTGAAGATATTTCTTATTCCACTATAGGGCTGGAAGCGCTCTAAATGAACACTTGAGGATTCTGCAAAAAGACACTTTGACAACTGCTCTTTCAAAAGAAAGGTGCAACTGTGTGAGTTGAATGCAAACATCACAAAGCAGTTTCAGAGACTGCTTCTGTCTAGCTGTAATGTGAACAAATTCCCGTTTCCAACGAAGGCCTCAAATCTCCACATATCCACTTGCAGATTCTGCAAAAGCAGTGTTTCAAAACTGCTCTATGGAAAGTAAGGTTCATCTCTGTGGGTTGAGTGCACACATCATAAAGTAGTTTCTGAGAATGCTTCCGTCTAGTTTTTATGTGACGCTATTTCCTTTTCCACCACTGGCCTCAAAGCGCTCCGAATGAACACTTGCAGATTCTACAAAAAGAGTGTTTCTAAACTGAACTCACAACAAAAAGGTTCAGATCTGTGAATTGAATGCACGCATCACAAAGCAGATTCAGGGAATGCTTCTGTTTAGGTTTTAGGTGAAGATATACTCTTGTCCCCCATAGGCCTCAAAGCGTTCTGAATGAACACTTGCAGATTCTACGAAACGAGTGTTTCAAAACGGGTGTATCAAAAGAAAGGATCAACTCTGTGAGTTGAATGCAACTTCACAAAGCCGTTTCAGAGAATGCTTCTTTCTAGTTTTTGTGTGAAGATATTCCGGTTTCCAAAGAAGGCCTCAATGAGCTCCAAATATCCACTGGCAGATTCTGCAAAAACACTGTTTCAAAACTGCTCTATGAAAAGGAAGGTTCAACTCTGTGACTTGAATGCAAGCATCAGAGAGTAGTTTCTGAGAATGCTTCTGTCTGGTTTTAATATGAAGATATTTCCTTTTACACATTAGGTCTCAGGGCGCTCCGAAAGAATACTTGCGGATTCTGTCAGAAGAGGGTTTCCAAAGTGCTCCATCAAAAGAAATGTTCTACTCTGTGAGTGGAAAGCAAACATCACAAAGCAGTTTCAGAGAATGCTTCTGTCTAGTTTTTAGGCGAAGAAATTCCCATTTCCAAAGAAGGTCTCGAAGAGCTCCCAATTTTCCCCTGCAGATTCTGCAAAAACACTGTTTCAAAACTGCTCTATGAACAGAAAGGTTCAACTCGGTGAGTTGAAAGCACAAATCCTAAAGAAGTTTCTTAGAATGCTCCTGCCCAGTTTTTAGGTGATGATATTTCGTCTTCCACCATAAGACTCAAAGCACCCCGAATGAACACTTGCCCATTCCACAAAAAGAGTGTTTCAAAACTGCTCAAGCAACAGAAAGTTTCAACTCTGTGAGTTGAATGCACACATGAAAAAGCAGTTTCAAATAATGCTTCCTTCCAGTTTCTAGGTGAAGAAATTACCGTTTCCAAAGAATGCCTCGAAGAGTTCCAAATATCCACTTACAGATTCTGAAGGAAACAATGTTTCGATGTTGCTCATTCAAATCAAGGTTCAACTCTCTGAGATGAATGCACACATCATAAAGAAGTTTCTGTGAATGCTTCTACCCTGTTTTTATGTGATGATATTTGCTCTTCCACCATAAGCCACAAAGCGCTCCGAATGAACACTTGCGCATTCCACAAAAAGAGTGCTTCAAAACTACTCTATCAATAGGAAGGTTCAATTCTGTGAGCTGAATGCGCACATCATAAAGAAGTTTCTGAGAATGCTTCTGTCTAGTGTTTAGGTGACGATATTTCCTTTTCCACCACAGGCCTCAAAGCGCTCCGTATGAACACTTGCAGATTACAGATTACACACAATAGTGTTTCAAAACTGCTCTAACAAGAGAAAGGTTCAACTCTGTAAGTTGAGTGCACACATCACAAAGCAGTTTCAGAGAGTGTTTCTGTCTAGTTTGTATGTGAAGAAATTCCCGTTTCCAACGAAGGCCTCCAAGAGCTCCCAATATCCACTTGCAGATTCTGCACAAACACAGTTTCATAACTGCCCCATCCAAAGGAATATTGAACCCTGTGAGTTGAATCCACACATATTAAATCATTTTCTCAGAATGCTTCTGCATAGTTTTCATGTGAAGATATTTCTTATTCCACTATAGGGCTGGAAGCGCTCTAAATGAACACTTGAGGATTCTGCAAAAAGACACTTTGACAACTGCTCTTTCAAAAGAAAGGTGCAACTGTGTGAGTTGAATGCAAACATCACAAAGCAGTTTCAGAGACTGCTTCGGTCTAGCTGTAATGTGAACAAATTCCCGTTTCCAACGAAGGCCTCAAATCTCCACATATCCACTTGCAGATTCTGCAAAAGCAGTGTTTCAAAACTGCTCTATCAAAAGGAAGGTTCATCTCTGTGGGTTGATTGCACACATCATAAAGTAGTTTCCGAGAATGCTTCCGTCTAGTTTTTATGTGACGCTATTTCCTTTTCCACCACTGGCCTCAAAGCGCTCCGAATGAACACTTGCAGATTCTACAAAAAGATTGTTTCTAAACTGAACTCACAACAGAAAGGTTCAGATCCGTGAATTGAATGCACGCATCAGAAAGCAGATTCAGGGAATGCTTCTGTTTAGGTTTTAGGTGAAGATATATTCTTTTCCCCCATAGGCCTCAAAGCTCTCTGAATGAACACTTGCAGATTCTACGAAAACAGTGTTTCAAAACGGCTCTATCAAAAGAAAGGATCAACTCTGTGAGTTGAATGCAACTTCACAAAGCCGTTTCAGAGAATGCTTCTTTCTAGTTTTTGTGTGAAGATATTCCCGTTTCCAATGAAGGCCTCAATGAGCTCCAAATATCCACTGGCAGATTCTGCAAAAACACTGTTTCAAAACTGCTCTATGAAAAGGAAGGTTCAACTCTGTGACTTGAATGCAAGCATCAGAGAGTAGTTTCTGAGAATGCTTCTGTCTGGTTTTAATATGAAGATATTTCCTTTTACACATTAGGTCTCAGGGCGCTCCGAAAGAATACTTGCGGATTCTGTCAGAAGAGGGTTTCCAAAGTGCTCCATCAAAAGAAATGTTCTACTCTGTGAGTGGAAAGCAAACATCACAAAGCAGTTTCAGAGAATGCTTCTGTCTAGTTTTTAGGCGAAGAAATTCCCATTTCCAACGAAGGTCTCGAAGAGCTCCCAATATTCCCCTGCAGATTCTGCAAAAACACTGTTTCAAAACTGCTCTACGAACAGAAAGGTTCAACTCGGTGAGTTGAAAGCACAAATCCTAAAGAAGTTTCTTAGAATGCTCCTGCCCAGTTTTTAGGTGATGATATTTCCTCTTCCACCATAAGACTCAAAGCACCCCGAATGAACACTTGCCCATTCCACAAAAAGAGTGTTTCAAAACTGCTCAAGCAACAGAAAGGTTCAACTCTGTGAGTTGAATGCACACATGAAAAAGCACTTTCAAATAATGCTTCCGTCCAGTTTCTAGGTGAAGAAATTACCGTTTCCAAAGAATGCCTCGAAGAGTTCCAAATATCCACTTACAGATTCTGAAGGAAACAATGTTTCGATGTTGCTCATTCAAATCAAGCTTCAACACTCTGAGATGAATGCACACATCATAAAGAAGTTTCTGTGAATGCTTCTACCCTGTTTTTATGTGATGATATTTCCTCTTCCACCATAAGGCTCAAAGCGCTCCGAATGAACACTTGCGCATTCCACAAAAAGAGTGCTTCAAAACTGCTCTATCAATAGGAAGGTTCAATTCTGTGAGCTGTATTCACACATCATAAAGAAGTTTCTGAGAATGCTTCTGTCTAGTGTTTAGGTGAAGATATTTCCTTTTCCACCACAGGCCTCAAAGCGCTCCGTATGAACACTTGCAGATTACAGATTACACACAATAGTGTTTCAAAACGGCTCTAACAAGAGAAAGGTTCAACTCTGTAAGTTGAGTGCACACATCACAAAGCAGTTTCAGAGAGTGTTTCTGTCTAGTTTGTATGTGAAGAAATTCCCGTTTCCAACGAAGGCCTCCAAGAGCTCCCAATATCCACTTGCAGATTCTGCACAAACACAGTTTCATAACTGCCCCATCCAAAGGAATATTGAACCCTGTGAGTTGAATCCACACATATTAAATCATTTTCTCAGAATGCTTCTGCATAGTTTTCATGTGAAGATATTTCTTATTCCACTATAGGGCTGGAAGCGCTCTAAATGAACACTTGAGGATTCTGCAAAAAGACACTTTGACAACTGCTCTTTCAAAAGAAAGGTGCAACTGTGTGAGTTGAATGCAAACATCACAAAGCAGTTTCAGAGACTGCTTCGGTCTAGCTGTAATGTGAACAAATTCCCGTTTCCAACGAAGGCCTCAAATCTCCACATATCCACTTGCAGATTCTGCAAAAGCAGTGTTTCAAAACTGCTCTATCAAAAGGAAGGTTCATCTCTGTGGGTTGAGTGCACACATCATAAAGTAGTTTCCGAGAATGCTTCCGTCTAGTTTTTATGAGACGCTATTTCCTTTTCCACCACTGGCCTCAAAGCGCTCCGAATGAACACTTGCAGATTCTACAAAAAGAGTGTTTCTAAACTGAACTCACAACAGAAAGGTTCAGATCCGTGAATTGAATGCACGCATCAGAAAGCAGATTCAGGGAATGCTTCTGTTTAGGTTTTAGGTGAAGATATACTCTTGTCCCCCATAGGCCTCAAAGCGCTCTGAATGAACACTTGCAGATTCTACGAAAAGAGTGTTTCAAAACGGCTCTATCAAAAGAAAGGATCAACTCTGTGAGTTGAATGCAACTTCACAAAGCCGTTTCAGAGAATGCTTCTTTCTAGTTTTTGTGTGAAGATATTCCCGTTTCCAAAGAAGGCCTCAATGAGCTCCAAATATCCACTGGCAGATTCTGCAAAAACACTGTTTCAAAACTGCTCTATGAAAAGGAAGGTTCAACTCTGTGAGTTGAATGCAAGCATCAGAGAGTAGTTTCTGAGAATGCTTCTGTCTGGTTTTAATATGAAGATATTTCCTTTTACACATTAGGTCTCAGGGCGCTCCGAAAGAATACTTGCGGATTCTGTCAGAAGAGGGTTTCCAAAGTGCTCCATCAAAAGAAATGTTCTAATCTGTGAGTGGAAAGCAAACATCACAAAGCAGTTTCAGAGAATGCTTCTGTCTAGTTTTTAGGCGAAGAAATTCCCATTTCCAACGAAGGTCTCGAAGAGCTCCCAATATTCCCCTGCAGATTCTGCAAAAACACTGTTTCAAAACTGCTCTATGAACAGAAAGGTTCAACTCGGTGAGTTGAAAGCACAAATCCTAAAGAAGTTTCTTAGAATGCTCCTGCCCAGTTTTTAGGTGATGATATTTCCTCTTCCACCATAAGACTCAAAGCACCCCGAATGAACACTTGCCCATTCCACAAAAAGAGTGTTTCAAAACTGCTCAAGCAACAGAAAGGTTCAACTCTGTGAGTTGAATGCACACATGAAAAAGCAGTTTCAAATAATGCTTCCTTCCAGTTTCTAGGTGAAGAAATTACTGTTTCCAAAGAATGCCTCGAAGAGTTCCAAATATCCACTTACAGATTCTGAAGGAAACAATGTTTCGATGTTGCTCATTCAAATCAAGGTTCAACTCTCTGAGATGAATGCACACATCATAAAGAAGTTTCTGTGAATGCTTCTGCCCTGTTTTTATGTGATGATATTTCCTCTTCCACCATAAGCCTCAAAGCGCTCCGAATGAACACTTGCGCATTCCACAAAAAGAGTGCTTCAAAACTACTCTATCAATAGGAAGGTTCAATTCTGTGAGCTGAATGCACACATCATAAAGAAGTTTCTGAGAATGCTTCTGTCTAGTGTTTAGGTGAAGATATTTCCTTTTCCACCACAGGCCTCAAAGCGCTCCGTATGAACACTTGCAGATTACAGATTACACACAATAGTGTTTCAAAACTGCTCTAAAAAGAGAAAGGTTCAACTCTGTAAGTTGAGTGCACACATCACAAAGCAGTTTCAGAGAGTGTTTCTGTCTAGTTTGTATGTGAAGAAATTCCCGTTTCCAACGAAGGCCTCCAAGAGCTCCCAATATCCACTTGCAGATTCTGCACAAACACAGTTTCATAACTGCCCCATCCAAAGGAATATTGAACCCTGTGAGTTGAATCCACACATATTAAATCATTTTCTCAGAATGCTTCTGCATAGTTTTCATGTGAAGATATTTCTTATTCCACTATAGGGCTGGAAGCGCTCTAAATGAACACTTGAGGATTCTGCAAAAAGACACTTTGACAACTGCTCTTTCAAAAGAAAGGTGCAACTGTGTGAGTTGAATGCAAACATCACAAAGCAGTTTCAGAGACTGCTTCTGTCTAGCTGTAATGTGAACAAATTCCCGTTTCCAACGAAGGCCTCAAATCTCCACATATCCACTTGCAGATTCTGCAAAAGCAGTGTTTCAAAACTGCTCTATCGAAAGTAAGGTTCATCTCTGTGGGTTGAGTGCACACATCATAAAGTAGTTTCTGAGAATGCTTCCGTCTAGTTTTTATGTGACGCTATTTCCTTTTCCACCACTGGCCTCAAAGCGCTCCGAATGAACACTTGCAGATTCTACAAAAAGAGTGTTTCTAAACTGAACTCACAACAAAAAGGTTCAGATCTGTGAATTGAATGCACGCATCAGAAAGCAGATTCAGGGAATGCTTCTGTTTAGGTTTTAGGTGAAGATATACTCTTGTCCCCCATAGGCCTCAAAGCGCTCTGAATGAACACTTGCAGATTCTACGAAACGAGTGTTTCAAAACGGCTCTATCAAAAGAAAGGATCAACTCTGTGAGTTGAATGCAACTTCACAAAGCCGTTTCAGAGAATGCTTCTTTCTAGTTTTTGTGGGAAGATATTCCGGTTTCCAAAGAAGTCCTCAATGAGCTCCAAATATCCACTGGCAGATTCTGCAAAAACACTGTTTCAAAACTGCTCTATGAAAAGGAAGGTTCAACTCTGTGACTTGAATGCAAGCATCAGAGAGTAGTTTCTGAGAATGCTTCTGTCTGGTTTTAATATGAAGATATTTCCTTTTACACATTAGGTCTCAGGGCGCTCCGAAAGAATACTTGCGGAATCTGTCAGAAGAGGGTTTCCAAAGTGCTCCATCAAAAGAAATGTTCTACTCTGTGAGTGGAAAGCAAACATCACAAAGCAGTTTCAGAGAATGCTTCTGTCTAGTTTTTAGGCGAAGAAATTCCCATTTCCAACGAAGGTCTCGAAGAGCTCCCAATTTTCCCCTGCAGATTCTGCAAAAACACTGTTTCAAAACTGCTCTATGAACAGAAAGGTTCAACTCGGTGAGTTGAAAGCACAAATCCTAAAGAAGTTTCTTAGAATGCTCCTGCCCAGTTTTTAGGTGATGATATTTCGTCTTCCACCATAAGACTCAAAGCACCCCGAATGAACACTTGCCCATTCCACAAAAAGAGTGTTTCAAAACTGCTCAAGCAACAGAAAGGTTCAACTCTGTGAGTTGAATGCACACATGAAAAAGCAGTTTCAAATAATGCTTCCTTCCAGTTTCTAGGTGAAGAAATTACCGTTTCCAAAGAATGCCTCGAAGAGTTCCAAATATCCACTTACAGATTCTGAAGGAAACAATGTTTCGATGTTGCTCATTCAAATCATGGTTCAACTCTGTGAGATGAATGCACACATCATAAAGAAGTTTCTGTGAATGCTTCTACCCTGTTTTTATGTGATGATATTTGCTCTTCCACCATAAGCCACAAAGCGCTCCGAATGAACACTTGCGCATTCCACAAAAAGAGTGCTTCAAAGCTACTCTATCAATAGGAAGGTTCAATTCTGTGAGCTGAATGCGCACATCATAAAGAAGTTTCTGAGAATGCTTCTGTCTAGTGTTTAGGTGACGATATTTCCTTTTCCACCACAGGCCTCAAAGCGCTCCGTATGAACACTTGCAGATTACAGATTACACACAATAGTGTTTCAAAACTGCTCTAACAAGAGAAAGGTTCAACTCTGTAAGTTGAGTGCACACATCACAAAGCAGTTTCAGAGAGTGTTTCTGTCTAGTTTGTATGTGAAGAAATTCCCGTTTCCAACGAAGGCCTCCAAGAGCTCCCAATATCCACTTGCAGATTCTGCACAAACACAGTTTCATAACTGCCCCATCCAAAGGAATATTGAACCCTGAGAGTTGAATCCACACATATTAAATCATTTTCTCAGTATGCTTCTGCATAGTTTTCATGTGAAGATATTTCTTATTCCACTATAGGGCTGGAAGCGCTCTAAATGAACACTTGAGGATTCTGCAAAAAGACACTTTGACAACTGCTCTTTCAAAAGAAAGGTGCAACTGTGTGAGTTGAATGCAAACATCACAAAGCAGTTTCAGAGACTGCTTCGGTCTAGCTGTAATGTGAACAAATTCCCGTTTCCAACGAAGGCCTCAAATCTCCACATATCCACTTGCAGATTCTGCAAAAGCAGTGTTTCAAAACTGCTCTATCAAAAGGAAGGTTCATCTCTGTGGGTTGATTGCACACATCATAAAGTAGTTTCCGAGAATGCTTCCGTCTAGTTTTTATGTGACGCTATTTCCTTTTCCACCACTGGCCTCAAAGCGCTCCGAATGAACACTTGCAGATTCTACAAAAAGATTGTTTCTAAACTGAACTCACAACAGAAAGGTTCAGATCCGTGAATTGAATGCACGCATCAGAAAGCAGATTCAGGGAATGCTTCTGTTTAGGTTTTAGGTGAAGATATATTCTTTTCCCCCATAGGCCTCAAAGCTCTCTGAATGAACACTTGCAGATTCTACGAAAACAGTGTTTCAAAACGGCTCTATCAAAAGAAAGGATCAACTCTGTGAGTTGAATGCAACTTCACAAAGCCGTTTCAGAGAATGCTTCTTTCTAGTTTTTGTGTGAAGATATTCCCGTTTCCAAAGAAGGCCTCAATGAGCTCCAAATATCCACTGGCAGATTCTGCAAAAACACTGTTTCAAAACTGCTCTATGAAAAGGAAGGTTCAACTCTGTGACTTGAATGCAAGCATCAGAGAGTAGTTTCTGAGAATGCTTCTGTCTGGTTTTAATATGAAGATATTTCCTTTTACACATTAGGTCTCAGGGCGCTCCGAAAGAATACTTGCGGATTCTGTCAGAAGAGGGTTTCCAAAGTGCTCCATCAAAAGAAATGTTCTACTCTGTGAGTGGAAAGCAAACATCACAAAGCAGTTTCAGAGAATGCTTCTGTCTAGTTTTTAGGCGAAGAAATTCCCATTTCCAACGAAGGTCTCGAAGAGCTCCCAATATTCCCCTGCAGATTCTGCAAAAACACTGTTTCAAAACTGCTCTACGAACAGAAAGGTTCAACTCGGTGAGTTGAAAGCACAAATCCTAAAGAAGTTTCTTAGAATGCTCCTGCCCAGTTTTTAGGTGATGATATTTCCTCTTCCACCATAAGACTCAAAGCACCCCGAATGAACACTTGCCCATTCCACAAAAAGAGTGTTTCAAAACTGCTCAAGCAACAGAAAGGTTCAACTCTGTGAGTTGAATGCACACATGAAAAAGCACTTTCAAATAATGCTTCCGTCCAGTTTCTAGGTGAAGAAATTACCGTTTCCAAAGAATGCCTCGAAGAGTTCCAAATATCCACTTACAGATTCTGAAGGAAACAATGTTTCGATGTTGCTCATTCAAATCAAGCTTCAACACTCTGAGATGAATGCACACATCATAAAGAAGTTTCTGTGAATGCTTCTACCCTGTTTTTATGTGATGATATTTCCTCTTCCACCATAAGGCTCAAAGCGCTCCGAATGAACACTTGCGCATTCCACAAAAAGAGTGCTTCAAAACTGCTCTATCAATAGGAAGGTTCAATTCTGTGAGCTGTATTCACACATCATAAAGAAGTTTCTGAGAATGCTTCTGTCTAGTGTTTAGGTGAAGATATTTCCTTTTCCACCACAGGCCTCAAAGCGCTCCGTATGAACACTTGCAGATTACAGATTACACACAATAGTGTTTCAAAACGGCTCTAACAAGAGAAAGGTTCAACTCTGTAAGTTGAGTGCACACATCACAAAGCAGTTTCAGAGAGTGTTTCTGTCTAGTTTGTATGTGAAGAAATTCCCGTTTCCAACGAAGGCCTCCAAGAGCTCCCAATATCCACTTGCAGATTCTGCACAAACACAGTTTCATAACTGCCCCATCCAAAGGAATATTGAACCCTGTGAGTTGAATCCACACATATTAAATCATTTTCTCAGAATGCTTCTGCATAGTTTTCATGTGAAGATATTTCTTATTCCACTATAGGGCTGGAAGCGCTCTAAATGAACACTTGAGGATTCTGCAAAAAGACACTTTGACAACTGCTCTTTCAAAAGAAAGGTGCAACTGTGTGAGTTGAATGCAAACATCACAAAGCAGTTTCAGAGACTGCTTCTGTCTAGCTGTAATGTGAACAAATTCCCGTTTCCAACGAAGGCCTCAAATCTCCACATATCCACTTGCAGATTCTGCAAAAGCAGTGTTTCAAAACTGCTCTATCGAAAGTAAGGTTCATCTCTGTGGGTTGAGTGCACACATCATAAAGTAGTTTCTGAGAATGCTTCCGTCTAGTTTTTATGTGACGCTATTTCCTTTTCCACCACTGGCCTCAAAGCGCTCCGAATGAACACTTGCAGATTCTACAAAAAGAGTGTTTCTAAACTGAACTCACAACAAAAAGGTTCAGATCTGTGAATTGAATGCACGCATCAGAAAGCAGATTCAGGGAATGCTTCTGTTTAGGTTTTAGGTGAAGATATACTCTTGTCCCCCATAGGCCTCAAAGCGCTCTGAATGAACACTTGCAGATTCTACGAAACGAGTGTTTCAAAACGGCTCTATCAAAAGAAAGGATCAACTCTGTGAGTTGAATGCAACTTCACAAAGCCGTTTCAGAGAATGCTTCTTTCTAGTTTTTGTGTGAAGATATTCCGGTTTCCAAAGAAGTCCTCAATGAGCTCCAAATATCCACTGGCAGATTCTGCAAAAACACTGTTTCAAAACTGCTCTATGAAAAGGAAGGTTCAACTCTGTGACTTGAATGCAAGCATCAGAGAGTAGTTTCTGAGAATGCTTCTGTCTGGTTTTAATATGAAGATATTTCCTTTTACACATTAGGTCTCAGGGCGCTCCGAAAGAATACTTGCGGAATCTGTCAGAAGAGGGTTTCCAAAGTGCTCCATCAAAAGAAATGTTCTACTCTGTGAGTGGAAAGCAAACATCACAAAGCAGTTTCAGAGAATGCTTCTGTCTAGTTTTTAGGCGAAGAAATTCCCATTTCCAACGAAGGTCTCGAAGAGCTCCCAATTTTCCCCTGCAGATTCTGCAAAAACACTGTTTCAAAACTGCTCTATGAACAGAAAGGTTCAACTCGGTGAGTTGAAAGCACAAATCCTAAAGAAGTTTCTTAGAATGCTCCTGCCCAGTTTTTAGGTGATGATATTTCGTCTTCCACCATAAGACTCAAAGCACCCCGAATGAACACTTGCCCATTCCACAAAAAGAGTGTTTCAAAACTGCTCAAGCAACAGAAAGGTTCAACTCTGTGAGTTGAATGCACACATGAAAAAGCAGTTTCAAATAATGCTTCCTTCCAGTTTCTAGGTGAAGAAATTACCGTTTCCAAAGAATGCCTCGAAGAGTTCCAAATATCCACTTACAGATTCTGAAGGAAACAATGTTTCGATGTTGCTCATTCAAATCATGGTTCAACTCTGTGAGATGAATGCACACATCATAAAGAAGTTTCTGTGAATGCTTCTACCCTGTTTTTATGTGATGATATTTGCTCTTCCACCATAAGCCACAAAGCGCTCCGAATGAACACTTGCGCATTCCACAAAAAGAGTGCTTCAAAGCTACTCTATCAATAGGAAGGTTCAATTCTGTGAGCTGAATGCGCACATCATAAAGAAGTTTCTGAGAATGCTTCTGTCTAGTGTTTAGGTGACGATATTTCCTTTTCCACCACAGGCCTCAAAGCGCTCCGTATGAACACTTGCAGATTACAGATTACACACAATAGTGTTTCAAAACTGCTCTAACAAGAGAAAGGTTCAACTCTGTAAGTTGAGTGCACACATCACAAAGCAGTTTCAGAGAGTGTTTCTGTCTAGTTTGTATGTGAAGAAATTCCCGTTTCCAACGAAGGCCTCCAAGAGCTCCCAATATCCACTTGCAGATTCTGCACAAACACAGTTTCATAACTGCCCCATCCAAAGGAATATTGAACCCTGAGAGTTGAATCCACACATATTAAATCATTTTCTCAGTATGCTTCTGCATAGTTTTCATGTGAAGATATTTCTTATTCCACTATAGGGCTGGAAGCGCTCTAAATGAACACTTGAGGATTCTGCAAAAAGACACTTTGACAACTGCTCTTTCAAAAGAAAGGTGCAACTGTGTGAGTTGAATGCAAACATCACAAAGCAGTTTCAGAGACTGCTTCGGTCTAGCTGTAATGTGAACAAATTCCCGTTTCCAACGAAGGCCTCAAATCTCCACATATCCACTTGCAGATTCTGCAAAAGCAGTGTTTCAAAACTGCTCTATCAAAAGGAAGGTTCATCTCTGTGGGTTGATTGCACACATCATAAAGTAGTTTCCGAGAATGCTTCCGTCTAGTTTTTATGTGACGCTATTTCCTTTTCCACCACTGGCCTCAAAGCGCTCCGAATGAACACTTGCAGATTCTACAAAAAGATTGTTTCTAAACTGAACTCACAACAGAAAGGTTCAGATCCGTGAATTGAATGCACGCATCAGAAAGCAGATTCAGGGAATGCTTCTGTTTAGGTTTTAGGTGAAGATATATTCTTTTCCCCCATAGGCCTCAAAGCTCTCTGAATGAACACTTGCAGATTCTACGAAAACAGTGTTTCAAAACGGCTCTATCAAAAGAAAGGATCAACTCTGTGAGTTGAATGCAACTTCACAAAGCCGTTTCAGAGAATGCTTCTTTCTAGTTTTTGTGTGAAGATATTCCCGTTTCCAAAGAAGGCCTCAATGAGCTCCAAATATCCACTGGCAGATTCTGCAAAAACACTGTTTCAAAACTGCTCTATGAAAAGGAAGGTTCAACTCTGTGACTTGAATGCAAGCATCAGAGAGTAGTTTCTGAGAATGCTTCTGTCTGGTTTTAATATGAAGATATTTCCTTTTACACATTAGGTCTCAGGGCGCTCCGAAAGAATACTTGCGGATTCTGTCAGAAGAGGGTTTCCAAAGTGCTCCATCAAAAGAAATGTTCTACTCTGTGAGTGGAAAGCAAACATCACAAAGCAGTTTCAGAGAATGCTTCTGTCTAGTTTTTAGGCGAAGAAATTCCCATTTCCAACGAAGGTCTCGAAGAGCTCCCAATATTCCCCTGCAGATTCTGCAAAAACACTGTTTCAAAACTGCTCTACGAACAGAAAGGTTCAACTCGGTGAGTTGAAAGCACAAATCCTAAAGAAGTTTCTTAGAATGCTCCTGCCCAGTTTTTAGGTGATGATATTTCCTCTTCCACCATAAGACTCAAAGCACCCCGAATGAACACTTGCCCATTCCACAAAAAGAGTGTTTCAAAACTGCTCAAGCAACAGAAAGGTTCAACTCTGTGAGTTGAATGCACACATGAAAAAGCACTTTCAAATAATGCTTCCGTCCAGTTTCTAGGTGAAGAAATTACCGTTTCCAAAGAATGCCTCGAAGAGTTCCAAATATCCACTTACAGATTCTGAAGGAAACAATGTTTCGATGTTGCTCATTCAAATCAAGCTTCAACACTCTGAGATGAATGCACACATCATAAAGAAGTTTCTGTGAATGCTTCTACCCTGTTTTTATGTGATGATATTTCCTCTTCCACCATAAGGCTCAAAGCGCTCCGAATGAACACTTGCGCATTCCACAAAAAGAGTGCTTCAAAACTGCTCTATCAATAGGAAGGTTCAATTCTGTGAGCTGTATTCACACATCATAAAGAAGTTTCTGAGAATGCTTCTGTCTAGTGTTTAGGTGAAGATATTTCCTTTTCCACCACAGGCCTCAAAGCGCTCCGTATGAACACTTGCAGATTACAGATTACACACAATAGTGTTTCAAAACGGCTCTAACAAGAGAAAGGTTCAACTCTGTAAGTTGAGTGCACACATCACAAAGCAGTTTCAGAGAGTGTTTCTGTCTAGTTTGTATGTGAAGAAATTCCCGTTTCCAACGAAGGCCTCCAAGAGCTCCCAATATCCACTTGCAGATTCTGCACAAACACAGTTTCATAACTGCCCCATCCAAAGGAATATTGAACCCTGTGAGTTGAATCCACACATATTAAATCATTTTCTCAGAATGCTTCTGCATAGTTTTCATGTGAAGATATTTCTTATTCCACTATAGGGCTGGAAGCGCTCTAAATGAACACTTGAGGATTCTGCAAAAAGACACTTTGACAACTGCTCTTTCAAAAGAAAGGTGCAACTGTGTGAGTTGAATGCAAACATCACAAAGCAGTTTCAGAGACTGCTTCGGTCTAGCTGTAATGTGAACAAATTCCCGTTTCCAACGAAGGCCTCAAATCTCCACATATCCACTTGCAGATTCTGCAAAAGCAGTGTTTCAAAACTGCTCTATCAAAAGGAAGGTTCATCTCTGTGGGTTGAGTGCACACATCATAAAGTAGTTTCCGAGAATGCTTCCGTCTAGTTTTTATGAGACGCTATTTCCTTTTCCACCACTGGCCTCAAAGCGCTCCGAATGAACACTTGCAGATTCTACAAAAAGAGTGTTTCTAAACTGAACTCACAACAGAAAGGTTCAGATCCGTGAATTGAATGCACGCATCAGAAAGCAGATTCAGGGAATGCTTCTGTTTAGGTTTTAGGTGAAGATATACTCTTGTCCCCCATAGGCCTCAAAGCGCTCTGAATGAACACTTGCAGATTCTACGAAAAGAGTGTTTCAAAACGGCTCTATCAAAAGAAAGGATCAACTCTGTGAGTTGAATGCAACTTCACAAAGCCGTTTCAGAGAATGCTTCTTTCTAGTTTTTGTGTGAAGATATTCCCGTTTCCAAAGAAGGCCTCAATGAGCTCCAAATATCCACTGGCAGATTCTGCAAAAACACTGTTTCAAAACTGCTCTATGAAAAGGAAGGTTCAACTCTGTGAGTTGAATGCAAGCATCAGAGAGTAGTTTCTGAGAATGCTTCTGTCTGGTTTTAATATGAAGATATTTCCTTTTACACATTAGGTCTCAGGGCGCTCCGAAAGAATACTTGCGGATTCTGTCAGAAGAGGGTTTCCAAAGTGCTCCATCAAAAGAAATGTTCTAATCTGTGAGTGGAAAGCAAACATCACAAAGCAGTTTCAGAGAATGCTTCTGTCTAGTTTTTAGGCGAAGAAATTCCCATTTCCAACGAAGGTCTCGAAGAGCTCCCAATATTCCCCTGCAGATTCTGCAAAAACACTGTTTCAAAACTGCTCTATGAACAGAAAGGTTCAACTCGGTGAGTTGAAAGCACAAATCCTAAAGAAGTTTCTTAGAATGCTCCTGCCCAGTTTTTAGGTGATGATATTTCCTCTTCCACCATAAGACTCAAAGCACCCCGAATGAACACTTGCCCATTCCACAAAAAGAGTGTTTCAAAACTGCTCAAGCAACAGAAAGGTTCAACTCTGTGAGTTGAATGCACACATGAAAAAGCAGTTTCAAATAATGCTTCCTTCCAGTTTCTAGGTGAAGAAATTACTGTTTCCAAAGAATGCCTCGAAGAGTTCCAAATATCCACTTACAGATTCTGAAGGAAACAATGTTTCGATGTTGCTCATTCAAATCAAGGTTCAACTCTCTGAGATGAATGCACACATCATAAAGAAGTTTCTGTGAATGCTTCTGCCCTGTTTTTATGTGATGATATTTCCTCTTCCACCATAAGCCTCAAAGCGCTCCGAATGAACACTTGCGCATTCCACAAAAAGAGTGCTTCAAAACTACTCTATCAATAGGAAGGTTCAATTCTGTGAGCTGAATGCACACATCATAAAGAAGTTTCTGAGAATGCTTCTGTCTAGTGTTTAGGTGAAGATATTTCCTTTTCCACCACAGGCCTCAAAGCGCTCCGTATGAACACTTGCAGATTACAGATTACACACAATAGTGTTTCAAAACTGCTCTAAAAAGAGAAAGGTTCAACTCTGTAAGTTGAGTGCACACATCACAAAGCAGTTTCAGAGAGTGTTTCTGTCTAGTTTGTATGTGAAGAAATTCCCGTTTCCAACGAAGGCCTCCAAGAGCTCCCAATATCCACTTGCAGATTCTGCACAAACACAGTTTCATAACTGCCCCATCCAAAGGAATATTGAACCCTGTGAGTTGAATCCACACATATTAAATCATTTTCTCAGAATGCTTCTGCATAGTTTTCATGTGAAGATATTTCTTATTCCACTATAGGGCTGGAAGCGCTCTAAATGAACACTTGAGGATTCTGCAAAAAGACACTTTGACAACTGCTCTTTCAAAAGAAAGGTGCAACTGTGTGAGTTGAATGCAAACATCACAAAGCAGTTTCAGAGACTGCTTCTGTCTAGCTGTAATGTGAACAAATTCCCGTTTCCAACGAAGGCCTCAAATCTCCACATATCCACTTGCAGATTCTGCAAAAGCAGTGTTTCAAAACTGCTCTATCGAAAGTAAGGTTCATCTCTGTGGGTTGAGTGCACACATCATAAAGTAGTTTCTGAGAATGCTTCCGTCTAGTTTTTATGTGACGCTATTTCCTTTTCCACCACTGGCCTCAAAGCGCTCCGAATGAACACTTGCAGATTCTACAAAAAGAGTGTTTCTAAACTGAACTCACAACAAAAAGGTTCAGATCTGTGAATTGAATGCACGCATCAGAAAGCAGATTCAGGGAATGCTTCTGTTTAGGTTTTAGGTGAAGATATACTCTTGTCCCCCATAGGCCTCAAAGCGCTCTGAATGAACACTTGCAGATTCTACGAAACGAGTGTTTCAAAACGGCTCTATCAAAAGAAAGGATCAACTCTGTGAGTTGAATGCAACTTCACAAAGCCGTTTCAGAGAATGCTTCTTTCTAGTTTTTGTGTGAAGATATTCCGGTTTCCAAAGAAGTCCTCAATGAGCTCCAAATATCCACTGGCAGATTCTGCAAAAACACTGTTTCAAAACTGCTCTATGAAAAGGAAGGTTCAACTCTGTGACTTGAATGCAAGCATCAGAGAGTAGTTTCTGAGAATGCTTCTGTCTGGTTTTAATATGAAGATATTTCCTTTTACACATTAGGTCTCAGGGCGCTCCGAAAGAATACTTGCGGAATCTGTCAGAAGAGGGTTTCCAAAGTGCTCCATCAAAAGAAATGTTCTACTCTGTGAGTGGAAAGCAAACATCACAAAGCAGTTTCAGAGAATGCTTCTGTCTAGTTTTTAGGCGAAGAAATTCCCATTTCCAACGAAGGTCTCGAAGAGCTCCCAATTTTCCCCTGCAGATTCTGCAAAAACACTGTTTCAAAACTGCTCTATGAACAGAAAGGTTCAACTCGGTGAGTTGAAAGCACAAATCCTAAAGAAGTTTCTTAGAATGCTCCTGCCCAGTTTTTAGGTGATGATATTTCGTCTTCCACCATAAGACTCAAAGCACCCCGAATGAACACTTGCCCATTCCACAAAAAGAGTGTTTCAAAACTGCTCAAGCAACAGAAAGGTTCAACTCTGTGAGTTGAATGCACACATGAAAAAGCAGTTTCAAATAATGCTTCCTTCCAGTTTCTAGGTGAAGAAATTACCGTTTCCAAAGAATGCCTCGAAGAGTTCCAAATATCCACTTACAGATTCTGAAGGAAACAATGTTTCGATGTTGCTCATTCAAATCATGGTTCAACTCTGTGAGATGAATGCACACATCATAAAGAAGTTTCTGTGAATGCTTCTACCCTGTTTTTATGTGATGATATTTGCTCTTCCACCATAAGCCACAAAGCGCTCCGAATGAACACTTGCGCATTCCACAAAAAGAGTGCTTCAAAGCTACTCTATCAATAGGAAGGTTCAATTCTGTGAGCTGAATGCGCACATCATAAAGAAGTTTCTGAGAATGCTTCTGTCTAGTGTTTAGGTGACGATATTTCCTTTTCCACCACAGGCCTCAAAGCGCTCCGTATGAACACTTGCAGATTACAGATTACACACAATAGTGTTTCAAAACTGCTCTAACAAGAGAAAGGTTCAACTCTGTAAGTTGAGTGCACACATCACAAAGCAGTTTCAGAGAGTGTTTCTGTCTAGTTTGTATGTGAAGAAATTCCCGTTTCCAACGAAGGCCTCCAAGAGCTCCCAATATCCACTTGCAGATTCTGCACAAACACAGTTTCATAACTGCCCCATCCAAAGGAATATTGAACCCTGAGAGTTGAATCCACACATATTAAATCATTTTCTCAGTATGCTTCTGCATAGTTTTCATGTGAAGATATTTCTTATTCCACTATAGGGCTGGAAGCGCTCTAAATGAACACTTGAGGATTCTGCAAAAAGACACTTTGACAACTGCTCTTTCAAAAGAAAGGTGCAACTGTGTGAGTTGAATGCAAACATCACAAAGCAGTTTCAGAGACTGCTTCTGTCTAGCTATAATGTGAACAAATTCCCGTTTCCAACGAATGCCTCAAATCTCCACATATCCACTTGCAGATTCTGCAAAAGCAGTGTTTCAAAACTGCTCTATCAAAAGGAAGGTTCATCTCTGTGGGTTGAGTGCACACATCATAAAGTAGTTTCCGAGAATGCTTCCGTCTAATTTTTATGTGACGCTATTTCCTTTTCCACCACTGGCCTCAAAGCGCTCCGAATGAACACTTGCAGTTTCTACAAAAAGATTGTTTCTAAACTGAACTCACAACAGAAAGGTTCAGATCCGTGAATTGAATGCACGCATCAGAAAGCAGATTCAGGGAATGCTTCTGTTTAGGTTTTAGGTGAAGATATATTCTTTTCCCCCATAGGCCTCAAAGCGCTCTGAATGAACACTTGCAGATTCTACGAAAACAGTGTTTCAAAACGGCTCTATCAAAAGAAAGGATCAACTCTGTGAGTTGAATGCAACTTCACAAAGCCGTTTCAGAGAATGCTTCTTTCTAGTTTTTGTGTGAAGATATTCCCGTTTCCAAAGAAGGCCTCAATGAGCTCCAAATATCCACTGGCAGATTCTGCAAAAACACTGTTTCAAAACTGCTCTATGAAAAGGAAGGTTCAACTCTGTGACTTGAATGCAAGCATCAGAGAGTAGTTTCTGAGAATGCTTCTGTCTGGTTTTAATATGAAGATATTTCCTTTTACACATTAGGTCTCAGGGCGCTCCGAAAGAATACTTGCGGATTCTGTCAGAAGAGGGTTTCCAAAGTGCTCCATCAAAAGAAATGTTCTACTCTGTGAGTGGAAAGCAAACATCACAAAGCAGTTTCAGAGAATGCTTCTGTCTAGTTTTTAGGCGAAGAAATTCCCATTTCCAACGAAGGTCTCGAAGAGCTCCCAATATTCCCCTGCAGATTCTGCAAAAACACTGTTTCAAAACTGCTCTACGAACAGAAAGGTTCAACTCGGTGAGTTGAAAGCACAAATCCTAAAGAAGTTTCTTAGAATGCTCCTGCCCAGTTTTTAGGTGATGATATTTCCTCTTCCACCATAAGACTCAAAGCACCCCGAATGAACACTTGCCCATTCCACAAAAAGAGTGTTTCAAAACTGCTCAAGCAACAGAAAGGTTCAACTCTGTGAGTTGAATGCACACATGAAAAAGCACTTTCAAATAATGCTTCCGTCCAGTTTCTAGGTGAAGAAATTACCGTTTCCAAAGAATGCCTCGAAGAGTTCCAAATATCCACTTACAGATTCTGAAGGAAACAATGTTTCGATGTTGCTCATTCAAATCAAGCTTCAACACTCTGAGATGAATGCACACATCATAAAGAAGTTTCTGTGAATGCTTCTACCCTGTTTTTATGTGATGATATTTCCTCTTCCACCATAAGGCTCAAAGCGCTCCGAATGAACACTTGCGCATTCCACAAAAAGAGTGCTTCAAAACTGCTCTATCAATAGGAAGGTTCAATTCTGTGAGCTGTATTCACACATCATAAAGAAGTTTCTGAGAATGCTTCTGTCTAGTGTTTAGGTGAAGATATTTCCTTTTCCACCACAGGCCTCAAAGCGCTCCGTATGAACACTTGCAGATTACAGATTACACACAATAGTGTTTCAAAACGGCTCTAACAAGAGAAAGGTTCAACTCTGTAAGTTGAGTGCACACATCACAAAGCAGTTTCAGAGAGTGTTTCTGTCTAGTTTGTATGTGAAGAAATTCCCGTTTCCAACGAAGGCCTCCAAGAGCTCCCAATATCCACTTGCAGATTCTGCACAAACACAGTTTCATAACTGCCCCATCCAAAGGAATATTGAACCCTGTGAGTTGAATCCACACATATTAAATCATTTTCTCAGAATGCTTCTGCATAGTTTTCATGTGAAGATATTTCTTATTCCACTATAGGGCTGGAAGCGCTCTAAATGAACACTTGAGGATTCTGCAAAAAGACACTTTGACAACTGCTCTTTCAAAAGAAAGGTGCAACTGTGTGAGTTGAATGCAAACATCACAAAGCAGTTTCAGAGACTGCTTCGGTCTAGCTGTAATGTGAACAAATTCCCGTTTCCAACGAAGGCCTCAAATCTCCACATATCCACTTGCAGATTCTGCAAAAGCAGTGTTTCAAAACTGCTCTATCAAAAGGAAGGTTCATCTCTGTGGGTTGAGTGCACACATCATAAAGTAGTTTCCGAGAATGCTTCCGTCTAGTTTTTATGTGACGCTATTTCCTTTTCCACCACTGGCCTCAAAGCGCTCCGAATGAACACTTGCAGATTCTACAAAAAGATTGTTTCTAAACTGAACTCACAACAGAAAGGTTCAGATCCGTGAATTGAATGCACGCATCAGAAAGCAGATTCAGGGAATGCTTCTGTTTAGGTTTTAGGTGAAGATATATTCTTTTCCCCCATAGGCCTCAAAGCGCTCTGAATGAACACTTGCAGATTCTACGAAAACAGTGTTTCAAAACGGCTCTATCAAAAGAAAGGATCAACTCTGTGAGTTGAATGCAACTTCACAAAGCCGTTTCAGAGAATGCTTCTTTCTAGTTTTTGTGTGAAGATATTCCCGTTTCCAAAGAAGGCCTCAATGAGCTCCAAATATCCACTGGCAGATTCTGCAAAAACACTGTTTCAAAACTGCTCTATGAAAAGGAAGGTTCAACTCTGTGACTTGAATGCAAGCATCAGAGAGTAGTTTCTGAGAATGCTTCTGTCTGGTTTTAATATGAAGATATTTCCTTTTACACATTAGGTCTCAGGGCGCTCCGAAAGAATACTTGCGGATTCTGTCAGAAGAGGGTTTCCAAAGTGCTCCATCAAAAGAAATGTTCTACTCTGTGAGTGGAAAGCAAACATCACAAAGCAGTTTCAGAGAATGCTTCTGTCTAGTTTTTAGGCGAAGAAATTCCCATTTCCAACGAAGGTCTCGAAGAGCTCCCAATATTCCCCTGCAGATTCTGCAAAAACACTGTTTCAAAACTGCTCTACGAACAGAAAGGTTCAACTCGGTGAGTTGAAAGCACAAATCCTAAAGAAGTTTCTTAGAATGCTCCTGCCCAGTTTTTAGGTGATGATATTTCCTCTTCCACCATAAGACTCAAAGCACCCCGAATGAACACTTGCCCATTCCACAAAAAGAGTGTTTCAAAACTGCTCAAGCAACAGAAAGGTTCAACTCTGTGAGTTGAATGCACACATGAAAAAGCACTTTCAAATAATGCTTCCGTCCAGTTTCTAGGTGAAGAAATTACCGTTTCCAAAGAATGCCTCGAAGAGTTCCAAATATCCACTTACAGATTCTGAAGGAAACAATGTTTCGATGTTGCTCATTCAAATCAAGCTTCAACACTCTGAGATGAATGCACACATCATAAAGAAGTTTCTGTGAATGCTTCTACCCTGTTTTTATGTGATGATATTTCCTCTTCCACCATAAGGCTCAAAGCGCTCCGAATGAACACTTGCGCATTCCACAAAAAGAGTGCTTCAAAACTGCTCTATCAATAGGAAGGTTCAATTCTGTGAGCTGTATTCACACATCATAAAGAAGTTTCTGAGAATGCTTCTGTCTAGTGTTTAGGTGAAGATATTTCCTTTTCCACCACAGGCCTCAAAGCGCTCCGTATGAACACTTGCAGATTACAGATTACACACAATAGTGTTTCAAAACGGCTCTAACAAGAGAAAGGTTCAACTCTGTAAGTTGAGTGCACACATCACAAAGCAGTTTCAGAGAGTGTTTCTGTCTAGTTTGTATGTGAAGAAATTCCCGTTTCCAACGAAGGCCTCCAAGAGCTCCCAATATCCACTTGCAGATTCTGCACAAACACAGTTTCATAACTGCCCCATCCAAAGGAATATTGAACCCTGTGAGTTGAATCCACACATATTAAATCATTTTCTCAGAATGCTTCTGCATAGTTTTCATGTGAAGATATTTCTTATTCCACTATAGGGCTGGAAGCGCTCTAAATGAACACTTGAGGATTCTGCAAAAAGACACTTTGACAACTGCTCTTTCAAAAGAAAGGTGCAACTGTGTGAGTTGAATGCAAACATCACAAAGCAGTTTCAGAGACTGCTTCGGTCTAGCTGTAATGTGAACAAATTCCCGTTTCCAACGAAGGCCTCAAATCTCCACATATCCACTTGCAGATTCTGCAAAAGCAGTGTTTCAAAACTGCTCTATCAAAAGGAAGGTTCATCTCTGTGGGTTGAGTGCACACATCATAAAGTAGTTTCCGAGAATGCTTCCGTCTAGTTTTTATGTGACGCTATTTCCTTTTCCACCACTGGCCTCAAAGCGCTCCGAATGAACACTTGCAGATTCTACAAAAAGATTGTTTCTAAACTGAACTCACAACAGAAAGGTTCAGATCCGTGAATTGAATGCACGCATCAGAAAGCAGATTCAGGGAATGCTTCTGTTTAGGTTTTAGGTGAAGATATATTCTTTTCCCCCATAGGCCTCAAAGCGCTCTGAATGAACACTTGCAGATTCTACGAAAACAGTGTTTCAAAACGGCTCTATCAAAAGAAAGGATCAACTCTGTGAGTTGAATGCAACTTCACAAAGCCGTTTCAGAGAATGCTTCTTTCTAGTTTTTGTGTGAAGATATTCCCGTTTCCAAAGAAGGCCTCAATGAGCTCCAAATATCCACTGGCAGATTCTGCAAAAACACTGTTTCAAAACTGCTCTATGAAAAGGAAGGTTCAACTCTGTGACTTGAATGCAAGCATCAGAGAGTAGTTTCTGAGAATGCTTCTGTCTGGTTTTAATATGAAGATATTTCCTTTTACACATTAGGTCTCAGGGCGCTCCGAAAGAATACTTGCGGATTCTGTCAGAAGAGGGTTTCCAAAGTGCTCCATCAAAAGAAATGTTCTACTCTGTGAGTGGAAAGCAAACATCACAAAGCAGTTTCAGAGAATGCTTCTGTCTAGTTTTTAGGCGAAGAAATTCCCATTTCCAACGAAGGTCTCGAAGAGCTCCCAATATTCCCCTGCAGATTCTGCAAAAACACTGTTTCAAAACTGCTCTACGAACAGAAAGGTTCAACTCGGTGAGTTGAAAGCACAAATCCTAAAGAAGTTTCTTAGAATGCTCCTGCCCAGTTTTTAGGTGATGATATTTCCTCTTCCACCATAAGACTCAAAGCACCCCGAATGAACACTTGCCCATTCCACAAAAAGAGTGTTTCAAAACTGCTCAAGCAACAGAAAGGTTCAACTCTGTGAGTTGAATGCACACATGAAAAAGCACTTTCAAATAATGCTTCCGTCCAGTTTCTAGGTGAAGAAATTACCGTTTCCAAAGAATGCCTCGAAGAGTTCCAAATATCCACTTACAGATTCTGAAGGAAACAATGTTTCGACGTTGCTCATTCAAATTAAGCTTCAACACTCTGAGATGAATGCACACATCATAAAGAAGTTTCTGTGAATGCTTCTACCCTGTTTTCATGTGATGATATTTCCTCTTCCACCATAAGGCTCAAAGCGCTCCGAATGAACACTTGCGCATTCCACAAAAAGAGTGCTTCAAAACTGCTCTATCAATAGGAAGGTTCAATTCTGTGAGCTGAATGCACACATCATAAAGAAGTTTCTGAGAATGCTTCTGTCTAGTGTTTAGGTGAAGATATTTCCTTTTCCACCACAGGCCTCAAAGCGCTCCGTATGAACACTTGCAGATTACAGATTACACACAATAGTGTTTCAAAACGGCTCTAACGAGAGAAAGGTTCAACTCTGTAAGTTGAGTGCACACATCACAAAGCAGTTTCAGAGAGTGTTTCTGTCTAGTTTGTATGTGAAGAAATTCCCGTTTCCAACGAAGGCCTCCAAGAGCTCCCAATATCCACTTGCAGATTCTGCACAAACACAGTTTCATAACTGCCCCATCCAAAGGAATATTGAACCCTGTGAGTTGAATCCACACATATTAAATCATTTTCTCAGAATGCTTCTGCATAGTTTTCATGTGAAGATATTTCTTATTCCACTATAGGGCTGGAAGCGCTCTAAATGAACACTTGAGGATTCTGCAAAAAGACACTTTGACAACTGCTCTTTTAAAAGAAAGGTGCAACTGTGTGAGTTGAATGCAAACATCACAAAGCAGTTTCAGAGACTGCTTCTGTCTAGCTGTAATGTGAACAAATTCCCGTTTCCAACGAAGGCCTCAAATCTCCACATATCCACTTGCAGATTCTGCAAAAGCAGTGTTTCAAAACTGCTCTATCAAAAGGAAGGTTCATCTCTGTGGGTTGAGTGCACACATCATAAAGTAGTTTCCGAGAATGCTTCCGTCTAGTTTTTATGAGACGCTATTTCCTTTTCCACCACTGGCCTCAAAGCGCTCCGAATGAACACTTGCAGATTCTACAAAAAGAGTGTTTCTAAACTGAACTCACAAGAGAAAGGTTCAGATCCGTGAATTGAATGCACGCATCAGAAAGCAGATTCAGGGAATGCTTCTGTTTAGGTTTTAGGTGAAGATATACTCTTGTCCCCCATAGGCCTCAAAGTGCTCTGAATGAACACTTGCAGATTCTACGAAAAGAGTGTTTCAAAACGGCTCTATCAAAAGAAAGGATCAACTCTGTGAGTTGAATGCAACTTCACAAAGCCGTTTCAGAGAATGCTTCTTTCTAGTTTTTGTGTGAAGATATTCCCGTTTCCAAAGAAGGCCTCAATGAGCTCCAAATATCCACTGGCAGATTCTGCAAAAACACTGTTTCAAAACTGCTCTATGAAAAGGAAGGTTCAACTCTGTGAGTTGAATGCAAGCATCAGAGAGTAGTTTCTGAGAATGCTTCTGTCTGGTTTTAATATGAAGATATTTCCTTTTACACATTAGGTCTCAGGGCGCTCCGAAAGAATACTTGCGGATTCTGTCAGAAGAGGGTTTCCAAAGTGCTCCATCAAAAGAAATGTTCTACTCTGTGAGTGGAAAGCAAACATCACAAAGCAGTTTCAGAGAATGCTTCTGTCTAGTTTTTAGGCGAAGAAATTCCCATTTCCAACGAAGGTCTCGAAGAGCTCCCAATATTCCCCTGCAGATTCTGCAAAAACACTGTTTCAAAACTGCTCTATGAACAGAAAGGTTCAACTCGGTGAGTTGAAAGCACAAATCCTAAAGAAGTTTCTTAGAATGCTCCTGCCCAGTTTTTAGGTGATGATATTTCCTCTTCCACCATAAGACTCAAAGCACCCCGAATGAACACTTGCCCATTCCACAAAAAGAGTGTTTCAAAACTGCTCAAGCAACAGAAAGGTTCAACTCTGTGAGTTGAATGCACACATGAAAAAGCAGTTTCAAATAATGCTTCCTTCCAGTTTCTAGGTGAAGAAATTACTGTTTCCAAAGAATGCCTCGAAGAGTTCCAAATATCCACTTACAGATTCTGAAGGAAACAATGTTTCGATGTTGCTCATTCAAATCAAGGTTCAACTCTCTGAGATGAATGCACACATCATAAAGAAGTTTCTGTGAATGCTTCTACCCTGTTTTTATGTGATGATATTTCCTCTTCCACCATAAGCCTCAAAGCGCTCCGAATGAACACTTGCGCATTCCACAAAAAGAGTGCTTCAAAACTACTCTATCAATAGGAAGGTTCAATTCTGTGAGCTGAATGCACACATCATAAAGAAGTTTCTGAGAATGCTTCTGTCTAGTGTTTAGGTGAAGATATTTCCTTTTCCACCACAGGCCTCAAAGCGCTCCGTATGAACACTTGCAGATTACAGATTACACACAATAGTGTTTCAAAACTGCTCTAACAAGAGAAAGGTTCAACTCTGTAAGTTGAGTGCACACATCACAAAGCAGTTTCAGAGAGTGTTTCTGTCTAGTTTGTATGTGAAGAAATTCCCGTTTCCAACGAAGGCCTCCAAGAGCTCCCAATATCCACTTGCAGATTCTGCACAAACACAGTTTCATAACTGCCCCATCCAAAGGAATATTGAACCCTGTGAGTTGAATCCAAACATATTAAATCATCTTCTCAGAATGCTTCTGCATAGTTTTCATGTGAAGATATTTCTTATTCCACTATAGGGCTGGAAGCGCTCTAAATGAACACTTGAGGATTCTGCAAAAAGACACTTTGACAACTGCTCTTTCAAAAGAAAGGTGCAACTGTGTGAGTTGAATGCAAACATCACAAAGCAGTTTCAGAGACTGCTTCTGTCTAGCTGTAATGTGAACAAATTCCCGTTTCCAACGAAGGCCTCAAATCTCCACATATCCACTTGCAGATTCTGCAAAAGCAGTGTTTCAAAACTGCTCTATCAAAAGGAAGGTTCATCTCTGTGGGTTGAGTGCACACATCATAAAGTAGTTTCCGAGAATGCTTCCGTCTAGTTTTTATGTGACGCTATTTCCTTTTCCACCACTGGCCTCAAAGCGCTCCGAATGAACACTTGCAGATTCTACAAAAAGAGTGTTTCTAAACTGAACTCACAAGAAAAAGGTTCAGATCTGTGAATTGAATGCACGCATCACAAAGCAGATTCAGGGAATGCTTCTGTTTAGGTTTTAGGTGAAGATATACTCTTGTCCCCCATAGGCCTCAAAGCGCTCTGAATGAACCCTTGCAGATTCTACGAAAAGAGTGTTTCAAAACGGCTCTATCAAAAGAAAGGATCAACTCTGTGTGTTGAATGCAACTTCACAAAGCCGTTTCAGAGAATGCTTCTTTCTAGTTTTTGTGTGAAGATATTCCGGTTTCCAAAGAAGGCCTCAATGAGCTCCAAATATCCACTGGCAGATTCTGCAAAAACACTGTTTCAAAACTGCTCTATGAAAAGGAAGGTTCAACTCTGTGACTTGAATGCAAGCATCAGAGAGTAGTTTCTGAGAATGCTTCTGTCTGGTTTTAATATGAAGATATTTCCTTTTACACATTAGGTCTCAGGGCGCTCCGAAGGAATACTTGCGGATTCTGTCAGAAGAGGGTTTCCAAAGTGCTCCATCAAAAGAAATGTTCTGCTCTGTGAGTGGAAAGCAAACATCACAAAGCAGTTTCAGAGAATGCTTCTGTCTAGTTTTTAGGCGAAGAAATTCCCATTTCCAAAGAAGGTCTCGAAGAGCTCCCAATATTCCCCTGCAGATTCTGCAAAAACACGGTTTCAAAACTGCTCTATGAACAGAAAGGTTCAACTTGGTGAGTTGAAAGCACAAATCCTAAAGAAGTTTCTTAGAATGCTCCTGCCCAGTTTTTAGGTGATGATATTTCCTCTTCCACCATAAGACTCAAAGCACCCCGAATGAACACTTGCCCATTCCACAAAAAGAGTGTTTCAAAACTGCTCAAGCAACAGAAAGGTTCAACTCTGTGAGTTGAATGCACACATGAAAAAGCAGTTTCAAATAATGCTTCCTTCCAGTTTCTAGGTGAAGAAATGACCGTTTCCAAAGAATGCCTCGAAGAGTTCCAAATATCCACTTACAGATTCTGAAGGAAACAATGTTTCGATGTTGCTCATTCAAATCAAGGTTCAACTCTCTGAGATGAATGCACACATCATAAAGAAGTTTCTGTGAATGCTTCTACCCTGTTTTTATGTGATGATATTTCCTCTTCCACCATAAGCCTCAAAGCGCTCCGAATGAACACTTGCGCATTCCACAAAAAGAGTGCTTCAAAACTACTCTATCAATAGGAAGGTTCAATTCTGTGAGCTGAATGCACACATCACAAAGAAGTTTCTGAGAATGCTTCTGTCTAGTGTTTAGGTGAAGATATTTCCTTTTCCACCACAGGCCTCAAAGCGCTCCGTATGAACACTTGCAGATTACAGATTACACACAATAGTGTTTCAAAACTGCTCTAACAAGAGAAAGGTTCAACTCTGTAAGGTGAGTGCACACATCACAAAGCAGTTTCAGAGAGTGTTTCTGTCTAGTTTGTATGTGAAGAAATTCCCGTTTCCAACGAAGGCCTCCAAGAGCTCCCAATATCCACTTGCAGATTCTGCACAAACACAGTTTCATAACTGCCCCATCCAAAGGAATATTGAACCCTGTGAGTTGAATCCACACATATTAAATCATTTTCTCAGAATGCTTCTGCATAGTTTTCATGTGAAGATATTTCTTATTCCACTATAGGGCTGGAAGCGCTCTAAATGAACACTTGAGGATTCTGCAAAAGGCACTTTGACAACTGCTCTTTCAAAAGAAAGGTGCAACTGTGTGAGTTGAATGCAAACATCACAAAGCAATTTCAGAGACTGCTTCTGTCTAGCTGTAATGTGAACAAATTCCCGTTTCCAACGAAGGCCTCAAATCTCCACATATCCACTTGCAGATTCTGCAAAAGCAGTGTTTCAAAACTGCTCTATCGAAAGTAAGGTTCATCTCTGTGGGTTGAGTGCACACATCATAAAGTAGTTTCTGAGAATGCTTCCGTCTAGTTTTTATGTGACGCTATTTCCTTTTCCACCACTGGCCTCAAAGCGCTCCGAATGAACACTTGCAGATTCTACAAAAAGAGTGTTTCTAAACTGAACTCACAAGAAAAAGGTTCAGATCTGTGAATTGAATGCACGCATCACAAAGCAGATTCAGGGAATGCTTCTGTTTAGGTTTTAGGTGAAGATATACTCTTGTCCCCCATAGGCCTCAAAGCGCTCTGAATGAACCCTTGCAGATTCTACGAAAAGAGTGTTTCAAAACGGCTCTATCAAAAGAAAGGATCAACTCTGTGAGTTGAATGCAACTTCACAAAGCCGTTTCAGAGAATGCTTCTTTCTAGTTTTTGTGTGAAGATATTCCGGTTTCCAAAGAAGGCCTCAATGAGCTCCAAATATCCACTGGCAGATTCTGCAAAAACACTGTTTCAAAACTGCTCTATGAAAAGGAAGGTTCAACTCTGTGACTTGAATGCAAGCATCAGAGAGTAGTTTCTGAGAATGCTTCTGTCTGGTTTTAATATGAAGATATTTCCTTTTACACATTAGGTCTCAGGGCGCTCCGAAAGAATACTTGCGGATTCTGTCAGAAGAGGGTTTCCAAAGTGCTCCATCAAAAGAAATGTTCTACTCTGTGAGTGGAAAGCAAACATCACAAAGCAGTTTCAGAGAATGCTTCTGTCTAGTTTTTAGGCGAAGAAATTCCCATTTCCAACGAAGGTCTCGAAGAGCTCCCAATATTCCCCTGCAGATTCTGCAAAAACACTGTTTCAAAACTGCTCTATGAACAGAAAGGTTCAACTCGGTGAGTTGAAAGCACAAATCCTAAAGAAGTTTCTTAAAATGCTCCTGCCCAGTTTTTAGGTGATGATATTTCCTCTTCCACCATAAGACTCAAAGCACCCCGAATGAACACTTGCACATTCCACAAAAAGAGTGTTTCAAAACTGCTCAAGCAACAGAAAGGTTCAACTCTGTGAGTTGAATGCACACATGAAAAAGCACTTTCAAATAATGCTTCCGTCCAGTTTCTAGGTGAAGAAATTACCGTTTCCAAAGAATGCCTCGAAGAGTTCCAAATATCCACTTACAGATTCTGAAGGAAACAATGTTTCGATGTTGCTCATTCAAATCAAGCTTCAACTCTCTGAGATGAATCCACACATCATAAAGAAGTTTCTGTGAATGCTTCTACCCTGTTTTTATGTGATGATATTTCCTCTTCCACCATAAGCCTCAAAGCGCTTCGAATGAACACTTGCGCATTCCACAAAAAGAGTGCTTCAAAACTGCTCTATCAATAGGAAGGTTCAATTCTGTGAGCTGAATGCACACATCATAAAGAAGTTTCTGAGAATGCTTCTGTCTAGTGTTTAGGTGAAGATATTTCCTTTTCCACCACAGGCCTCAAAGCGCTCCGTATGAACACTTGCAGATTACAGATTACACACAATAGTGTTTCAAAACTGCTCTAACAAGAGAAGGGTTCAACTCTGTAAGTTGAGTGCACACATCACAAAGCAGTTTCAGAGAGTATTTCTGTCTAGTTTGTATGTGAAGAAATTCCCGTTTCCAACGAAGGCCTCCAAGAGCTCCCAATATCCACTTGCAGATTCTGCACAAACACAGTTTCATAACTGCCCCATCCAAAGGAATATTGAACCTGTGAGTTGAATCCACACATATTAAATCATTTTCTCAGAATGCTTCTGCATAGTTTTCATGTGAAGATATTTCTTATTCCACTATAGGGCTGGAAGCGCTCTAAATGAACACTTGAGGATTCTGCAAAAAGACACTTTGACAACTGCTCTTTCAAAAGAAAGGTGCAACTGTGTGAGTTGAATGCAAACATCACAAAGCAGTTTCAGAGACTGCTTCGGTCTAGCTGTAATGTGAACAAATTCCCGTTTCCAACGAAGGCCTCAAATCTCCACATATCCACTTGCAGATTCTGCAAAAGCAGTGTTTCAAAACTGCTCTATCAAAAGGAAGGTTCATCTCTGTGGGTTGAGTGCACACATCATAAAGTAGTTTCCGAGAATGCTTCCGTCTAGTTTTTATGTGACGCTATTTCCTTTTCCACCACTGGCCTCAAAGCGCTCCGAATGAACACTTGCAGATGCTACAAAAAGAGTGTTTCTAAACTGAACTCACAACAGAAAGGTTCAGATCCGTGAATTGAATGCACGCATCAGAAAGCAGATTCAGGGAATGCTTCTGTTTGGTTTTAGGTGAAGATATATTCTTTACCCCCATAGGCCTCAAAGCGCTCTGAATGAACACTTGCAGATTCTACGAAAAGAGTTTTTCATAACGGCTCTATCAAAAGAAAGGATCAACTCTGTGAGTTGAATGCAACTTCACAAAGCCGTTTCAGAGAATGCTTCTTTGTAGTTTTTGTGTGAAGATATTCCAGTTTCCAAAGAAGGCCTCAATGAGCTCCAAATATCCACTGGCAGATTCTGCAAAAACACTGTTTCAAAACTGCTCTATGAAAAGGAAGGTTCAACTCTGTGACTTGAATGCAAGCATCAGAGAGTAGTTTCTGAGAATGCTTCTGTCTGGTTTTAATATGAAGATATTTCCTTTTACACATTAGGTCTCAGGGCGATCCGAAAGAATACTTGCGGATTCTGTCAGAAGAGGGTTTCCAAAGTGCTCCATCAAAAGAAATGTTCTACTCTGTGAGTGGAAAGCAAACATCACAAAGCAGTTTCAGAGAATGCTTCTGTCTAGTTTTTAGGCGAAGAAATTCCCATTTCCAACGAAGGTCTCGAAGAGCTCCCAATATTCCCTTGCAGATTCGGCAAAAACCCTGTTTCAAAACTGCTCTATGAACAGAAAGGTTCAACTCGGTGAGTTGAAAGCACAAATCCTAAAGAAGTTTCTTAGAATGCTCCTGCCCAGTTTTTAGGTGATGATATTTCCTCTTCCACCATAAGACTCAAAGCACCCCGAATGCACACTTGCACATTCCACAAAAAGAGAGTTTCAAAACTGCTCAAGCAACAGAAAGGTTCAACTCTGTGAGTTGAATGCACACATGAAAAAGCACTTTCAAATAATGCTTCCGTCCAGTTTCTAGGTGAAGAAATTACCGTTTCCAAAGAATGCCTGGAAGAGTTCCAAATATCCACTTACAGATTCTGAAGAAAACAATGTTTCGATGTTGCTCATTCAAATCAAGGTTCAACTCTGTGAGATGAATGCACACATCATAAAGAAGTTTCTGTGAATGCTTCTACCCTGTTTTTATGTGATGATATTTCCTCTTCCACCATAAGCCTCAAAGCGCTCCGAATGAACACTTGCGAATTCCACAAAAAGAGTGCTTCAAAACTGCTCTATCAATAGGAAGGTTCAATTCTGTGAGCTGAATGCACACATCATAAAGAAGTTTCTGAGAATGCTTCTGTCTAGTGTTTAGTTGAAGATATTTCCTTTTCCACCACAGGCCTCAAAGCGCTCCGTATGAACACTTGCAGATTACAGATTACACACAATAGTGTTTCAAAACTGCTCTAACAAGAGAAAGGTTCAACTCTGTAAGTTGAGTGCACACATCACAAAGCAGTTTCAGAGATTGTTTCTGTCTAGTTTGTATGTGAAGAAATTCCCGTTTCCAACGAAGGCCTCCAAGAGCTCCCAATATCCACTTGCAGATTCTGCACAAACACAGTTTCATAACTGCCCCATCCAAAGGAATATTGAACCCTGTGAGTTGAATCCACACATATTAAATCATTTTCTCAGAATGCTTCTGCATAGTTTTCATGTGAAGATATTTCTTATTCCACTATAGGGCTGGAAGCGCTCTAAATGAACACTTGAGGATTCTGCAAAAAGACACTTTGACAACTGCTCTTTTAAAAGAAAGGTGCAACTGTGTGAGTTGAATGCAAACATCACAAAGCAGTTTCAGAGACTGCTTCTGTCTAGCTGTAATGTGAACAAATTCCCGTTTCCAACGAAGGCCTCAAATCTCCACATATCCACTTGCAGATTCTGCAAAAGCAGTGTTTCAAAACTGCTCTATCAAAAGGAAGGTTCATCTCTGTGGGTTGAGTGCACACATCATAAAGTAGTTTCCGAGAATGCTTCCGTCTAGTTTTTATGAGACGCTATTTCCTTTTCCACCACTGGCCTCAAAGCGCTCCGAATGAACACTTGCAGATTCTACAAAAAGAGTGTTTCTAAACTGAACTCACAACAGAAAGGTTCAGATCCGTGAATTGAATGCACGCATCAGAAAGCAGATTCAGGGAATGCTTCTGTTTAGGTTTTAGGTGAAGATATACTCTTGTCCCCCATAGGCCTCAAAGCGCTCTGAATGAACACTTGCAGATTCTACGAAAAGAGTGTTTCAAAACGGCTCTATCAAAAGAAAGGATCTACTCTGAGAGTTGAATGCAACTTCACAAAGCCGTTTCAGAGAATGCTTCTTTCTAGTTTTTGTGTGAAGATATTCCCGTTTCCAAAGAAGGCCTCAATGAGATCCAAATATCCACTGGCAGATTCTGCAAAAACACTGTTTCAAAACTGCTCTATGAAAAGGAAGGTTCAACTCTGTGAGTTGAATGCAAGCATCAGAGAGTAGTTTCTGAGAATGCTTCTGTCTGGTTTTAATATGAAGATATTTCCTTTTACACATTAGGTCTCAGGGCGCTCCGAAAGAATACTTGCGGATTCTGTCAGAAGAGGGTTTCCAAAGTGCTCCATCAAAAGAAATGTTCTACTCTGTGAGTGGAAAGCAAACATCACAAAGCAGTTTCAGAGAATGCTTCTGTCTAGTTTTTAGGCGAAGAAATTCCCATTTCCAAAGAAGGTCTCGAAGAGCTCCCAATATTCCCCTGCAGATTCTGCAAAAACACTGTTTCAAAACTGCTCTATGAACAGAAAGGTTCAACTCGGTGAGTTGAAAGCACAAATCCTAAAGAAGTTTCTTAGAATGCTCCTGCCCAGTTTTTAGGTGATGATATTTCCTCTTCCACCATAAGACTCAAAGCACCCCGAATGAACACTTGCCCATTCCACAAAAAGAGTGTTTCAAAACTGCTCAAGCAACAGAAAGGTTCAACTCTGTGAGTTGAATGCACACATCAAAAAGCAGTTTCAAATAATGCTTCCTTCCAGTTTCTAGGTGAAGAAATTACCGTTTCCAAAGAATGCCTCGAAGAGTTCCAAATATCCACTTACAGATTCTGAAGGAAACAATGTTTCGATGTTGCTCATTCAAATCAAGGTTCAACTCTCTGAGATGAATGCACACATCATAAAGAAGTTTCTGTGAATGCTTCTACCCTGTTTTTATGTGATGATATTTCCTCTTCCACCGTAAGCCTCAAAGCGCTCCGAATGAACACTTGCGCATTCCACAAAAAGAGTGCTTCAAAACTACTCTATCAATAGGAAGGTTCAATTCTGTGAGCTGAATGCACACATCATAAAGAAGTTTCTGAGAATGCTTCTGTCTAGTGTTTAGGTGAAGATATTTCCTTTTCCACCACAGGCCTCAAAGCGCTCCGTATGAACACTTGCAGATTACAGATTACACACAATAGTGTTTCAAAACTGCTCTAACAAGAGAAAGGTTCAACTCTGTAAGTTGAGTGCACACATCACAAAGCAGTTTCAGAGAGTGTTTCTGTCTAGTTTGTATGTGAAGAAATTCCCGTTTCCAACGAAGGCCTCCAAGAGCTCCAAATATCCACTTGCAGATTCTGCACAAACACAGTTTCATAACTGCCCCATCCAAAGGAATATTGAACCCTGTGAGTTGAATCCACACATATTAAATCATTTTCTCAGAATGCTTCTGCATAGTTTTCATGTGAAGATATTTCTTATTCCACTATAGGGCTGGAAGCGCTCTAAACGAACACTTGAGGATTCTGCAAAAAGACACTTTGACAACTGCTCTTTCAAAAGAAAGGTGCAACTGTGTGAGTTGAATGCAAACATCACAAAGCAGTTTCAGAGACTGCTTCGGTCTAGCTGTAATGTGAACAAATTCCCGTTTCCAACGAAGGCCTCAAATCTCCACATATCCACTTGCAGATTCTGCAAAAGCAGTGTTTCAAAACTGCTCTATCAAAAGGAAGGTTCATCTCTGTGGGTTGAGTGCACACATCATAAAGTAGTTTCTGAGAATGCTTCCGTCTAGTTTTTATGTGACGCTATTTCCTTTTCCACCACTGGCCTCAAAGCGCTCCGAATGAACACTTGCAGATTCTACAAAAAGAGTGTTTCTAAACTGAACTCACAACAGAAAGGTTCAGATCCGTGAATTGAATGCACGCATCAGAAAGCAGATTCAGGGAATGCTTCTGTTTAGGTTTTAGGTGAAGATATATTCTTTTCCCCTATAGGCCTCAAAGCGCTCTGAATGAACACTTGCAGATTCTACGAAAAGAGTGTTTCAAAACGGCTCTATCAAAAGAAAGGATCAACTCTGTGAGTTGAATGCAACTTCACAAAGCCGTTTCAGAGAATGCTTCTTTCTAGTTTTTTTGTGAAGATATTCCCGTTTCCAAAGAAGGCCTCAATGAGCTCCAAATATCCACTGGCAGATTCTGCAAATACACTGTTTCAAAACTGCTCTATGAAAAGGAAGGTTCAACTCTGTGACTTGAATGCAAGCATCAGAGAGTAGTTTCTGAGAATGCTTCTCTCTGGTTTTAATATGAAGATATTTCCTTTTACACATTAGGTCTCAGGGCGCTCCGAAAGAATACTTGCGGATTCTGTCAGAAGAGGGTTTCCAAAGTGCTCCATCAAAAGAAATGTTCTACTCTGTGAGTGGAAAGCAAACATCACAAAGCAGTTTCAGAGAATGCTTCTGTCTAGTTTTTAGGCGAAGAAATTCCCATTTCCAACGAAGGTCTCGAAGAGCTCCCAATATTCCCCTGCAGATTCTGCAAAAACACTGTTTCAAAACTGCTCTACGAACAGAAAGGTTCAACTCGGTGAGTTGTAAGCACAAATCCTAAAGAAGTTTCTTAGAATGCTCCTGCCCAGTTTTTAGGTGATGATATTCCCTCTTCCACCATAAGACTCAAAGCACCCCGAATGAACACTTGCCCATTCCACAAAAAGAGTGTTTCAAAACTGCTCAAGCAACAGAAAGGTTCAACTCTGTGAGTTGAATGCACACATGAAAAAGCACTTTCAAATAATGCTTCCGTCCAGTTTCTAGGTGAAGAAATTACCGTTTCCAAAGAATGCCTCGAAGAGTTCCAAATATCCACTTACAGATTCTGAAGTAAACAATGTTTCGATGTTGCTCATTCAAATCAAGGTTCAACTCTCTGAGATGAATGCACACATCATAAAGAAGTTTCTGTGAATGCTTCTACCCTGTTTTTATGTGATGATATTTCCTCTTCCACCATAAGCCTCAAAGCGCTCCGAATGAACACTTGCGCATTCCACAAAAAGAGTGCTTCAAAACTGCTCTATCAATAGGAAGGTTCAATTCTGTGAGCTGAATGCACACATCATAAAGAAGTTTCTGAGAATGCTTCTGTCTAGTGTTTAGGTGAAGATATCTCCTTTTCCACCACAGGCCTCAAAGCGCTCCGTATGAACACTTGCAGATTACAGATTACACACAATAGTGTTTCAAAATGGCTTTAACAAGAGAAAGGTTCAACTCTGTAAGTTGAGTGCACACATCACAAAGCAGTTTCAGAGAGTGTTTCTGTCTAGTTTGTATGTGAAGAAATTCCCGTTTCCAACGAAGGCCTCCAAGAGCTCCCAATATCCACTTGCAGATTCTGCACAAACACAGTTTCATAACTGCCCCATCCAAAGGAATATTGAACCCTGTGAGTTGAATCCACACATATTAAATCATTTTCTCAGAATGCTTCTGCATAGTTTTCATGTGAAGATATTTCTTATTCCACTATAGGGCTGGAAGCGCTCTAAATGAACACTTGAGGATTCTGCAAAAAGACACTTTGACAACTGCTCTTTCAAAAGAAAGGTGCAACTGTGTGAGTTGAATGCAAACATCACAAAGCAGTTTCAGAGACTGCTTCGGTCTAGCTGTAATGTGAACAAATTCCCGTTTCCAACGAAGGCCTCAAATCTCCACATATCCACTTGCAGATTCTGCAAAAGCAGTGTTTCAAAACTGCTCTATCAAAAGGAAGGTTCATCTCTGTGGGTTGAGTGCACACATCATAAAGTAGTTTCCGAGAATGCTTCCGTCTAGTTTTTATGTGACGCTATTTCCTTTTCCACCACTGGCCTCAAAGCGCTCCGAATGAACACTTGCAGATTCTACAAAAAGAGTGTTTCTAAACTGAACTCACAACAGAAAGGTTCAGATCCGTGAATTGAATGCACGCATCAGAAAGCAGATTCAGGGAATGCTTCTGTTTATGTTTTAGGTGAAGATATATTCTTTTCCCCCATAGGCCTCAAAGCGCTCTGAATGAACACTTGCAGATTCTACGAAAACAGTGTTTCAAAACGGCTCTATCAAAAGAAAGGATCAACTCTGTGAGTTGAATGCAACTTCACAAAGGCGTTTCAGAGAATGCTTCTTTCTAGTTTTTGTGTGAAGATATTCCCGTTTCCAAAGAAGGCCTCAATGAGCTCCAAATATCCACTGGCAGATTCTGCAAAAACACTGTTTCAAAACTGCTCTATGAAAAGGAAGGTTCAACTCTGTGACTTGAATGCAAGCATCAGAGAGTAGTTTCTGAGAATGCTTCTGTCTGGTTTTAATATGAAGATATTTCCTTTTACACATTAGGTCTCAGGGCGCTCCGAAAGAATACTTGCGGATTCTGTCAGAAGAGGGTTTCCAAAGTGCTCCATCAAAAGAAATGTTCTACTCTGTGAGTGGAAAGCAAACATCACAAAGCAGTTTCAGAGAATGCTTCTGTCTAGTTTTTAGGCGAAGAAATTCCCATTTCCAACGAAGGTCTCGAAGAGCTCCCAATATTCCCCTGCAGATTCTGCAAAAACACTGTTTCAAAACTGCTCTACGAACAGAAAGGTTCAACTCGGTGAGTTGAAAGCACAAATCCTAAAGAAGTTTCTTAGAATGCTCCTGCCCAGTTTTTAGGTGATGATATTTCCTCTTCCACCATAAGACTCAAAGCACCCCGAATGAACACTTGCCCATTCCACAAAAAGAGTGTTTCAAAACTGCTCAAGCAACAGAAAAGTTCAACTCTGTGAGTTGAATGCACACATGAAAAAGCACTTTCAAATAATGCTTCCGTCCAGTTTCTAGGTGAAGAAATTACCGTTTCCACAGAATGCCTCGAAGAGTTCCAAATATCCACTTACAGATTCTGAAGGAAACAATGTTTCGATGTTGCTTATTCAAATCAAGCTTCAACACTCTGAGATGAATGCACACATCATAAAGAAGTTTCTGTGAATGCTTCTACCCTGTTTTTATGTGATGATATTTCCTCTTCCACCATAAGGCTCAAAGCGCTCCGAATGAACACTTGCGCATTCCACAAAAAGAGTGCTTCAAAACTGCTCTATCAATAGGAAGGTTCAATTCTGTGAGCTGTATTCACACATCATAAAGAAGTTTCTGAGGATGCTTCTGTCTAGTGTTTAGGTGAAGATATTTCCTTTTCCACCACAGGCCTCAAAGCGCTCCGTATGAACACTTGCAGATTACAGATTACACACAATAGTGTTTCAAAACGGCTCTAACAAGAGAAAGGTTCAACTCTGTAAGTTGAGTGCACACATCACAAAGCAGTTTCAGAGAGTGTTTCTGTCTAGTTTGTATGTGAAGAAATTCCCGTTTCCAACGAAGGCCTCCAAGAGCTCCCAATATCCACTTGCAGATTCTGCACAAACACAGTTTCATAACTGCCCCATCCAAAGGAATATTGAACCCTGTGAGTTGAATCCACACATATTAAATCATTTTCTCAGAATGCTTCTGCATAGTTTTCATGTGAAGATATTTCTTATTCCACTATAGGGCTGGAAGCGCTCTAAATGAACACTTGAGGATTCTGCAAAAAGACACTTTGACAACTGCTCTTTCAAAAGAAAGGTGCAACTGTGTGAGTTGAATGCAAACATCACAAAGCAGTTTCAGAGACTGCTTCGGTCTAGCTGTAATGTGAACAAATTCCCGTTTCCAACGAAGGCCTCAAATCTCCACATATCCACTTGCAGATTCTGCAAAAGCAGTGTTTCAAAACTGCTCTATCAAAAGGAAGGTTCATCTCTGTGGGTTGAGTGCACACATCATAAAGTAGTTTCCGAGAATGCTTCCGTCTAGTTTTTATGTGACGCTATTTCCTTTTCCACCACTGGCCTCAAAGCGCTCCGAATGAACACTTGCAGATTCTACAAAAAGAGTGTTTCTAAACTGAACTCACAACAGAAAGGTTCAGATCCGTGAATTGAATGCACGCATCAGAAAGCAGATTCAGGGAATGCTTCTGTTTAGGTTTTAGGTGAAGATATATTCTTTTCCCCCATAGGCCTCAAAGCGCTCTGAATGAACACTTGCAGATTCTACGAAAACAGTGTTTCAAAACGGCTCTATCAAAAGAAAGGATCAACTCTGTGAGTTGAATGCAACTTCACAAAGCCGTTTCAGAGAATGCTTCTTTGTAGTTTTTCTGTGAAGATATTCCAGTTTCCAAAGAAGGCCTCAATGAGCTCCAAATATCCACTGGCAGATTCTGCAAAAACACTGTTTCAAAACTGCTCTATGAAAAGGAAGGTTCAACTCTGTGACTTGAATGCAAGCATCAGAGAGTAGTTTCTGAGAAAGCTTCTGTCTGGTTTTAATATGAAGATATTTCCTTTTACACATTAGGTCTCAGGGCGCTCCGAAAGAATACTTGCGGATTCTGTCAGAAGAGGGTTTCCAAAGTGCTCCATCAAAAGAAATGTTCTACTCTGTGAGTGGAAAGCAAACATCACAAAGCAGTTTCAGAGAATGCTTCTGTCTAGTTTTTAGGCGAAGAAATTCCCATTTCCAACGAAGGTCTCGAAGAGCTCCCAATATTCCCCTGCAGATTCTGCAAAAACACTGTTTCAAAACTGCTCTACGAACAGAAAGGTTCAACTCGGTGAGTTGAAAGCACAAATCCTAAAGAAGTTTCTTAGAATGCTCCTGCCCAGTTTTTAGGTGATGATATTTCCTCTTCCACCATAAGACTCAAGGCACCCCGAATGAACACTTGCCCATTCCACAAAAAGAGTGTTTCAAAACTGCTCAAGCAACAGAAAGGTTCAACTCTGTGAGTTGAATGCACACATGAAAAAGCACTTTCAAATAATGCTTCCGTCCAGTTTCTAGGTGAAGAAATTACCGTTTCCAAAGAATGCCTCGAAGAGTTCCAAATATCCACTTACAGATTCTGAAGGAAACAATGTTTCGATGTTGCTCATTCAAATCAAGCTTCAACACTCTGAGATGAATGCACACATCATAAAGAAGTTTCTGTGAATGCTTCTACCCTGTTTTTATGTGATGATATTTCCTCTTCCACCATAAGGCTCAAAGCGCTCCGAATGAACACTTGCGCATTCCACAAAAAGAGTGCTTCAAAACTGCTCTATCAATAGGAAGGTTCAATTCTGTGAGCTGTATTCACACATCATAAAGAAGTTTCTGAGAATGCTTCTGTCTAGTGTTTAGGTGAAGATATTTCCTTTTCCACCACAGGCCTCAAAGCGCTCCGTATGAACACTTGCAGATTACAGATTACACACAATAGTGTTTCAAAACGGCTCTAACAAGAGAAAGGTTCAACTCTGTAAGTTGAGTGCACACATCACAAAGCAGTTTCAGAGAGTGTTTCTGTCTAGTTTGTATGTGAAGAAATTCCCGTTTCCAACGAAGGCCTCCAAGAGCTCCCAATATCCACTTGCAGATTCTGCACAAACACAGTTTCATAACTGCCCCATCCAAAGGAATATTGAACCCTGTGAGTTGAATCCACACATATTAAATCATTTTCTCAGAATGCTTCTGCATAGTTTTCATGTGAAGATATTTCTTATTCCACTATAGGGCTGGAAGCGCTCTAAATGAACACTTGAGGATTCTGCAAAAAGACACTTTGACAACTGCTCTTTCAAAAGAAAGGTGCAACTGTGTGAGTTGAATGCAAACATCACAAAGCAGTTTCAGAGACTGCTTCGGTCTAGCTGTAATGTGAACAAATTCCCGTTTCCAACGAAGGCCTCAAATCTCCACATATCCACTTGCAGATTCTGCAAAAGCAGTGTTTCAAAACTGCTCTATCAAAAGGAAGGTTCATCTCTGTGGGTTGAGTGCACACATCATAAAGTAGTTTCCGAGAATGCTTCCGTCTAGTTTTTATGTGACGCTATTTCCTTTTCCACCACTGGCCTCAAAGCGCTCCGAATGAACACTTGCAGATTCCACAAAAAGAGTGTTTCTAAACTGAACTCACAACAGAAAGGTTCAGATCCGTGAATTGAATGCACGCATCAGAAAGCAGATTCAGGGAATGCTTCTGTTTGGTTTTAGGTGAAGATATATTCTTTACCCCCATAGGCCTCAAAGCGCTCTGAATGAACACTTGCAGATTCTACGAAAAGAGTGTTTCATAACGGCTCTATCAAAAGAAAGGATCAACTCTGTGAGTTGAATGCAACTTCACAAAGCCGTTTCAGAGAATGCTTCTTTGTAGTTTTTCTGTGAAGATATTCCAGTTTCCAAAGAAGGCCTCAATGAGCTCCAAATATCCACTGGCAGATTCTGCAAAAACACTGTTTCAAAACTGCTCTATGAAAAGGAAGGTTCAACTCTGTGACTTGAATGCAAGCATCAGAGAGTAGTTTCTGAGAATGCTTCTGTCTGGTTTTAATATGAAGATATTTCCTTTTACACATTAGGTCTCAGGGCGATCCGAAAGAATACTTGCGGATTCTGTCGGAAGAGGGTTTCCATAGTGCTCCATCAAAAGAAATGTTCTACTCTGTGAGTGGAAAGCAAACATCACAAAGCAGTTTCAGAGAATGCTTCTGTCTAGTTTTTAGGCGAAGAAATTCCCATTTCCAACGAAGGTCTCGAAGAGCTCCCAATATTCCCTTGCAGATTCTGCAAAAACACTGTTTCAAAACTGCTCTATGAACAGAAAGGTTCAACTTGGTGAGTTGAAAGCACAAATCCTAAAGAAGTTTCTTAGAATGCTCCTGCCCAGTTTTTAGGTGATGATATTTCCTCTTCCACCATAAGACTCAAAGCACCCCGAATGCACACTTGCACATTCCACAAAAAGAGTGTTTCAAAACTGCTCAAGCAACAGAAAGGTTCAACTCTGTGAGTTGAATGCACACATGAAAAAGCACTTTCAAATAATGCTTCCGTCCAGTTTCTAGGTGAAGAAATTACCGTTTCCAAAGAATGCCTGGAAGAGTTCCAAATATCCACTTACAGATTCTGAAGAAAACAATGTTTCGATGTTGCTCATTCAAATCAAGGTTCAACTCTCTGAGATGAATGGACACATCATAAAGAAGTTTCTCTGAATTCTTCTACCCTGTTTTTATGTGATGATATTTCCTCTTCCACCATAAGCCTCAAAGCGCTCCGAATGAACACTTGCGAATTCCACAAAAAGAGTGCTTCAAAACTGCTCTATCAATAGGAAGGTTCAATTCTGTGAGCTGAATGCACACATCATAAAGAAGTTTCTGAGAATGCTTCTGTCTAGTGTTTAGTTGAAGATATTTCCTTTTCCACCACAGGCCTCAAAGCGCTCCGTATGAACACTTGCAGATTACAGATTACACACAATAGTGTTTCAAAACTGCTCTAACAAGAGAAAGGTTCAACTCTGTAAGTTGAGTGCACACATCACAAAGCAGTTTCAGAGAGTGTTTCTGTCTAGTTTGTATGTGAAGAAATTCCCGTTTCCAACGAAGGCCTCCAAGAGCTCCCAATATCCACTTGCAGATTCTGCACAAACACAGTTTCATAACTGCCCCATCCAAAGGAATATTGAACCCTGTGAGTTGAATCCACACATATTAAATCATTTTCTCAGAATGCTTCTGCATAGTTTTCATGTGAAGATATTTCTTATTCCACTATAGGGCTGGAAGCGCTCTAAATGAACACTTGAGGATTCTGCAAAAAGACACTTTGACAACTGCTCTTTTAAAAGAAAGGTGCAACTGTGTGAGTTGAATGCAAACATCACAAAGCAGTTTCAGAGACTGCTTCTGTCTAGCTGTAATGTGAACAAATTCCCGTTTCCAACGAAGGCCTCAAATCTCCACATATCCACTTGCAGATTCTGCAAAAGCAGTGTTTCAAAACTGCTCTATCAAAAGGAAGGTTCATCTCTGTGGGTTGAGTGCACACATCATAAAGTAGTTTCCGAGAATGCTTCCGTCTAGTTTTTATGAGACGCTATTTCCTTTTCCACCACTGGCCTCAAAGCGCTCCGAATGAACACTTGCAGATTCTACAAAAAGAGTCTTTCTAAACTGAACTCACAACAGAAAGGTTCAGATCCGTGAATTGAATGCACGCATCAGAAAGCAGATTCAGGGAATGCTTCTGTTTAGGTTTTAGGTGAAGATATACTCTTGTCCCCCATAGGCCTCAAAGCGCTCTGAATGAACACTTGCAGATTCTACGAAAAGAGTGTTTCAAAACGGCTCTATCAAAAGAAAGGATCAACTCTGTGAGTTGAATGCAACTTCACAAAGCCGTTTCAGAGAATGCTTCTTTCTAGTTTTTGTGTGAAGATATTCCCGTTTCCAAAGAAGGCCTCAATGAGCTCCAAATATCCACTGGCAGATTCTGCAAAAACACTGTTTCAAAACTGCTCTATGAAAAGGAAGGTTCAACTCTGTGAGTTGAATGCAAGCATCAGAGAGTAGTTTCTGAGAATGCTTCTGTCTGGTTTTAATATGAAGATATTTCCTTTTACACATTAGGTCTCAGGTCGCTCCGAAAGAATACTTGCGGATTCTGTCAGAAGAGGGTTTCCAAAGTGCTCCATCAAAAGAAATGTTCTAATCTGTGAGTGGAAAGCAAACATCACAAAGCAGTTTCAGAGAATGCTTCTGTCTAGTTTTTAGGCGAAGAAATTCCCATTTCCAACGAAGGTCTCGAAGAGCTCCCAATATTCCCCTGCAGATTCTGCAAAAACACTGTTTCAAAACTGCTCTATGAACAGAAAGGTTCAACTCGGTGAGTTGAAAGCACAAATCCTAAAGAAGTTTCTTAGAATGCTCCTGCCCAGTTTTTAGGTGATGATATTTCCTCTTCCACCATAAGACTCAAAGCACCCCGAATGAACACTTGCCCATTCCACAAAAAGAGTGTTTCAAAACTGCTCAAGCAACAGAAAGGTTCAACTCTGTGAGTTGAATGCACACATGAAAAAGCAGTTTCAAATAATGCTTCCTTCCAGTTTCTAGGTGAAGAAATTACTGTTTCCAAAGAATGCCTCGAAGAGTTCCAAATATCCACTTACAGATTCTGAAGGAAACAATGTTTCGATGTTGCTCATTCAAATCAAGGTTCAACTCTCTGAGATGAATGCACACATCATAAAGAAGTTTCTGTGAATGCTTCTACCCTGTTTTTATGTGATGATATTTCCTCTTCCACCATAAGCCTCAAAGCGCTCCGAATGAACACTTGCGCATTCCACAAAAAGAGTGCTTCAAAACTACTCTATCAATAGGAAGGTTCAATTCTGTGAGCTGAATGCACACATCATAAAGAAGTTTCTGAGAATGCTTCTGTCTAGTGTTTAGGTGAAGATATTTCCTTTTCCACCACAGGCCTCAAAGCGCTCCGTATGAACACTTGCAGATTACAGATTACACACAATAGTGTTTCAAAACTGCTCTAACAAGAGAAAGGTTCAACTCTGTAAGTTGAGTGCACACATCACAAAGCAGTTTCAGAGAGTGTTTCTGTCTAGTTTGTATGTGAAGAAATTCCCGTTTCCAACGAAGGCCTCCAAGAGCTCCCAATATCCACTTGCAGATTCTGCACAAACACAGTTTCATAACTGCCCCATCCAAAGGAATATTGAACCCTGTGAGTTGAATCCACACATATTAAATCATTTTCTCAGAATGCTTCTGCATAGTTTTCATGTGAAGATATTTCTTATTCCACTATAGGGCTGGAAGCGCTCTAAATGAACACTTGAGGATTCTGCAAAAGGCACTTTGACAACTGCTCTTTCAAAAGAAAGGTGCAACTGTGTGAGTTGAATGCAAACATCACAAAGCAATTTCAGAGACTGCTTCTGTCTAGCTGTAATGTGAACAAATTCCCGTTTCCAACGAAGGCCTCAAATCTCCACATATCCACTTGCAGATTCTGCAAAAGCAGTGTTTCAAAACTGCTCTATCGAAAGTAAGGTTCATCTCTGTGGGTTGAGTGCACACATCATAAAGTAGTTTCCGAGAATGCTTCCGTCTAGTTTTTATGTGACGCTATTTCCTTTTCCACCACTGGCCTCAAAGCGCTCCGAATGAACACTTGCAGATTCTACAAAAAGAGTGTTTCTAAACTGAACTCACAAGAAAAAGGTTCAGATCTGTGAATTGAATGCACGCATCACAAAGCAGATTCAGGGAATGCTTCTGTTTAGGTTTTAGGTGAAGATATACTCTTGTCCCCCATAGGCCTCAAAGCGCTCTGAATGAACCCTTGCAGATTCTACGAAAAGAGTGTTTCAAAACGGCTCTATCAAAAGAAAGGATCAACTCTGTGAGTTGAATGCAACTTCACAAAGCCGTTTCAGAGAATGCTTCTTTCTAGTTTTTGTGTGAAGATATTCCGGTTTCCAAAGAAGGCCTCAATGAGCTCCAAATATCCACTGGCAGATTCTGCAAAAACACTGTTTCAAAACTGCTCTATGAAAAGGAAGGTTCAACTCTGTGACTTGAATGCAAGCATCAGAGAGTAGTTTCTGAGAATGCTTCTGTCTGGTTTTAATATGAAGATATTTCCTTTTACACATTAGGTCTCAGGGCGCTCCGAAAGAATACTTGCGGATTCTGTCAGAAGAGGGTTTCCAAAGTGCTCCATCAAAAGAAATGTTCTACTCTGTGAGTGGAAAGCAAACATCACAAAGCAGTTTCAGAGAATGCTTCTGTCTAGTTTTTAGGCAAAGAAATTCCCATTTCCAACGAAGGTCTCGAAGAGCTCCCAATATTCCCCTGCAGATTCTGCAAAAACACTGTTTCAAAACTGCTCTATGAACAGAAAGGTTCAACTCGGTGAGTTGAAAGCACAAATCCTAAAGAAGTTTCTTAAAATGCTCCTGCCCAGTTTTTAGGTGATGATATTTCCTCTTCCACCATAAGACTCAAAGCACCCCGAATGAACACTTGCACATTCCACAAAAAGAGTGTTTCAAAACTGCTCAAGCAACAGAAAGGTTCAACTCTGTGAGTTGAATGCACACATGAAAAAGCACTTTCAAATAATGCTTCCGTCCAGTTTCTAGGTGAAGAAATTACCGTTTCCAAAGAATGCCTCGAAGAGTTCCAAATATCCACTTACAGATTCGGAAGGAAAGAATGTTTCGATGTTGCTCATTCAAATCAAGCTTCAACTCTCTGAGATGAATCCACACATCATAAAGAAGTTTCTGTGAATGCTTCTACCCTGTTTTTATGTGATGATATTTCCTCTTCCACCATAAGCCTCAAAGCGCTTCGAATGAACACTTGCGCATTCCACAAAAAGAGTGCTTCAAAACTACTCTATCAATAGGAAGGTTCAATTCTGTGAGCTGAATGCACACATCATAAAGAAGTTTCTGAGAATGCTTCTGTCTAGTGTTTAGGTGAAGATATTTCCTTTTCCACCACAGGCCTCAAAGCGCTCCGTATGAACACTTGCAGATTACAGATTACACACAATAGTGTTTCAAAACGGCTCTAACAAGAGAAAGGTTCAACTCTGTAAGTTGAGTGCACACATCACAAAGCAGTTTCAGAGAGTGTTTCTGTCTAGTTTGTATGTGAAGAAATTCCCGTTTCCAACGAAGGCCTCCAAGAGCTCCCAATATCCACTTGCAGATTCTGCACAAACACAGTTTCATAACTGCCCCATCCAAAGGAATATTGAACCCTGTGAGTTGAATCCACACATATTAAATCATTTTCTCAGAATGCTTCTGCATAGTTTTCATGTGAAGATATTTCTTATTCCACTATAGGGCTGGAAGCGCTCTAAATGAACACTTGAGGATTCTGCAAAAAGACACTTTGACAACTGCTCTTTCAAAAGAAAGGTGCAACTGTGTGAGTTGAATGCAAACATCACAAAGCAGTTTCAGAGACTGCTTCGGTCTAGCTGTAATGTGAACAAATTCCCGTTTCCAACGAAGGCCTCAAATCTCCACATATCCACTTGCAGATTCTGCAAAAGCAGTGTTTCAAAACTGCTCTATCAAAAGGAAGGTTCATCTCTGTGGGTTGAGTGCACACATCATAAAGTAGTTTCCGAGAATGCTTCCGTCTAGTTTTTATGTGACGCTATTTCCTTTTCCACCACTGGCCTCAAAGCGCTCCGAATGAACACTTGCAGATTCCACAAAAAGAGTGTTTCTAAACTGAACTCACAACAGAAAGGTTCAGATCCGTGAATTGAATGCACGCATCAGAAAGCAGATTCAGGGAATGCTTCTGTTTGGTTTTAGGTGAAGATATATTCTTTACCCCCATAGGCCTCAAAGCGCTCTGAATGAACACTTGCAGATTCTACGAAAAGAGTGTTTCATAACGGCTCTATCAAAAGAAAGGATCAACTCTGTGAGTTGAATGCAACTTCACAAAGCCGTTTCAGAGAATGCTTCTTTGTAGTTTTTCTGTGAAGATATTCCAGTTTCCAAAGAAGGCCTCAATGAGCTCCAAATATCCACTGGCAGATTCTGCAAAAACACTGTTTCAAAACTGCTCTATGAAAAGGAAGGTTCAACTCTGTGACTTGAATGCAAGCATCAGAGAGTAGTTTCTGAGAATGCTTCTGTCTGGTTTTAATATGAAGATATTTCCTTTTACACATTAGGTCTCAGGGCGATCCGAAAGAATACTTGCGGATTCTGTCGGAAGAGGGTTTCCATAGTGCTCCATCAAAAGAAATGTTCTACTCTGTGAGTGGAAAGCAAACATCACAAAGCAGTTTCAGAGAATGCTTGTGTCTAGTTTTTAGGCGAAGAAATTCCCATTTCCAACGAAGGTCTCGAAGAGCTCCCAATATTCCCTTGCAGATTCTGCAAAAACACTGTTTCAAAACTGCTCTATGAACAGAAAGGTTCAACTTGGTGAGTTGAAAGCACAAATCCTAAAGAAGTTTCTTAGAATGCTCCTGCCCAGTTTTTAGGTGATGATATTTCCTCTTCCACCATAAGACTCAAAGCACCCCGAATGCACACTTGCACATTCCACAAAAAGAGTGTTTCAAAACTGCTCAAGCAACAGAAAGGTTCAACTCTGTGAGTTGAATGCACACATGAAAAAGCACTTTCAAATAATGCTTCCGTCCAGTTTCTAGGTGAAGAAATTACCGTTTCCAAAGAATGCCTGGAAGAGTTCCAAATATCCACTTACAGATTCTGAAGAAAACAATGTTTCGATGTTGCTCATTCAAATCAAGGTTCAACTCTCTGAGATGAATGGACACATCATAAAGAAGTTTCTCTGAATTCTTCTACCCTGTTTTTATGTGATGATATTTCCTCTTCCACCATAAGCCTCAAAGCGCTCCGAATGAACACTTGCGAATTCCACAAAAAGAGTGCTTCAAAACTGCTCTATCAATAGGAAGGTTCAATTCTGTGAGCTGAATGCACACATCATAAAGAAGTTTCTGAGAATGCTTCTGTCTAGTGTTTAGTTGAAGATATTTCCTTTTCCACCACAGGCCTCAAAGCGCTCCGTATGAACACTTGCAGATTACAGATTACACACAATAGTGTTTCAAAACTGCTCTAACAAGAGAAAGGTTCAACTCTGTAAGTTGAGTGCACACATCACAAAGCAGTTTCAGAGAGTGTTTCTGTCTAGTTTGTATGTGAAGAAATTCCCGTTTCCAACGAAGGCCTCCAAGAGCTCCCAATATCCACTTGCAGATTCTGCACAAACACAGTTTCATAACTGCCCCATCCAAAGGAATATTGAACCCTGTGAGTTGAATCCACACATATTAAATCATTTTCTCAGAATGCTTCTGCATAGTTTTCATGTGAAGATATTTCTTATTCCACTATAGGGCTGGAAGCGCTCTAAATGAACACTTGAGGATTCTGCAAAAAGACACTTTGACAACTGCTCTTTTAAAAGAAAGGTGCAACTGTGTGAGTTGAATGCAAACATCACAAAGCAGTTTCAGAGACTGCTTCTGTCTAGCTGTAATGTGAACAAATTCCCGTTTCCAACGAAGGCCTCAAATCTCCACATATCCACTTGCAGATTCTGCAAAAGCAGTGTTTCAAAACTGCTCTATCAAAAGGAAGGTTCATCTCTGTGGGTTGAGTGCACACATCATAAAGTAGTTTCCGAGAATGCTTCCGTCTAGTTTTTATGAGACGCTATTTCCTTTTCCACCACTGGCCTCAAAGCGCTCCGAATGAACACTTGCAGATTCTACAAAAAGAGTCTTTCTAAACTGAACTCACAACAGAAAGGTTCAGATCCGTGAATTGAATGCACGCATCAGAAAGCAGATTCAGGGAATGCTTCTGTTTAGGTTTTAGGTGAAGATATACTCTTGTCCCCCATAGGCCTCAAAGCGCTCTGAATGAACACTTGCAGATTCTACGAAAAGAGTGTTTCAAAACGGCTCTATCAAAAGAAAGGATCAACTCTGTGAGTTGAATGCAACTTCACAAAGCCGTTTCAGAGAATGCTTCTTTCTAGTTTTTGTGTGAAGATATTCCCGTTTCCAAAGAAGGCCTCAATGAGCTCCAAATATCCAGTGGCAGATTCTGCAAAAACACTGTTTCAAAACTGCTCTATGAAAAGGAAGGTTCAACTCTGTGAGTTGAATGCAAGCATCAGAGAGTAGTTTCTGAGAATGCTTCTGTCTGGTTTTAATATGAAGATATTTCCTTTTACACATTAGGTCTCAGGTCGCTCCGAAAGAATACTTGCGGATTCTGTCAGAAGAGGGTTTCCAAAGTGCTCCATCAAAAGAAATGTTCTAATCTGTGAGTGGAAAGCAAACATCACAAAGCAGTTTCAGAGAATGCTTCTGTCTAGTTTTTAGGCGAAGAAATTCCCATTTCCAACGAAGGTCTCGAAGAGCTCCCAATATTCCCCTGCAGATTCTGCAAAAACACTGTTTCAAAACTGCTCTATGAACAGAAAGGTTCAACTCGGTGAGTTGAAAGCACAAATCCTAAAGAAGTTTCTTAGAATGCTCCTGCCCAGTTTTTAGGTGATGATATTTCCTCTTCCACCATAAGACTCAAAGCACCCCGAATGAACACTTGCCCATTCCACAAAAAGAGTGTTTCAAAACTGCTCAAGCAACAGAAAGGTTCAACTCTGTGAGTTGAATGCACACATGAAAAAGCAGTTTCAAATAATGCTTCCTTCCAGTTTCTAGGTGAAGAAATTACTGTTTCCAAAGAATGCCTCGAAGAGTTCCAAATATCCACTTACAGATTCTGAAGGAAACAATGTTTCGATGTTGCTCATTCAAATCAAGGTTCAACTCTCTGAGATGAATGCACACATCATAAAGAAGTTTCTGTGAATGCTTCTACCCTGTTTTTATGTGATGATATTTCCTCTTCCACCATAAGCCTCAAAGCGCTCCGAATGAACACTTGCGCATTCCACAAAAAGAGTGCTTCAAAACTACTCTATCAATAGGAAGGTTCAATTCTGTGAGCTGAATGCACACATCATAAAGAAGTTTCTGAGAATGCTTCTGTCTAGTGTTTAGGTGAAGATATTTCCTTTTCCACCACAGGCCTCAAAGCGCTCCGTATGAACACTTGCAGATTACAGATTACACACAATAGTGTTTCAAAACTGCTCTAACAAGAGAAAGGTTCAACTCTGTAAGTTGAGTGCACACATCACAAAGCAGTTTCAGAGAGTGTTTCTGTCTAGTTTGTATGTGAAGAAATTCCCGTTTCCAACGAAGGCCTCCAAGAGCTCCCAATATCCACTTGCAGATTCTGCACAAACACAGTTTCATAACTGCCCCATCCAAAGGAATATTGAACCCTGTGAGTTGAATCCACACATATTAAATCATTTTCTCAGAATGCTTCTGCATAGTTTTCATGTGAAGATATTTCTTATTCCACTATAGGGCTGGAAGCGCTCTAAATGAACACTTGAGGATTCTGCAAAAGGCACTTTGACAACTGCTCTTTCAAAAGAAAGGTGCAACTGTGTGAGTTGAATGCAAACATCACAAAGCAATTTCAGAGACTGCTTCTGTCTAGCTGTAATGTGAACAAATTCCCGTTTCCAACGAAGGCCTCAAATCTCCACATATCCACTTGCAGATTCTGCAAAAGCAGTGTTTCAAAACTGCTCTATCGAAAGTAAGGTTCATCTCTGTGGGTTGAGTGCACACATCATAAAGTAGTTTCCGAGAATGCTTCCGTCTAGTTTTTATGTGACGCTATTTCCTTTTCCACCACTGGCCTCAAAGCGCTCCGAATGAACACTTGCAGATTCTACAAAAAGAGTGTTTCTAAACTGAACTCACAAGAAAAAGGTTCAGATCTGTGAATTGAATGCACGCATCACAAAGCAGATTCAGGGAATGCTTCTGTTTAGGTTTTAGGTGAAGATATACTCTTGTCCCCCATAGGCCTCAAAGCGCTCTGAATGAACCCTTGCAGATTCTACGAAAAGAGTGTTTCAAAACGGCTCTATCAAAAGAAAGGATCAACTCTGTGAGTTGAATGCAACTTCACAAAGCCGTTTCAGAGAATGCTTCTTTCTAGTTTTTGTGTGAAGATATTCCGGTTTCCAAAGAAGGCCTCAATGAGCTCCAAATATCCACTGGCAGATTCTGCAAAAACACTGTTTCAAAACTGCTCTATGAAAAGGAAGGTTCAACTCTGTGACTTGAATGCAAGCATCAGAGAGTAGTTTCTGAGAATGCTTCTGTCTGGTTTTAATATGAAGATATTTCCTTTTACACATTAGGTCTCAGGGCGCTCCGAAAGAATACTTGCGGATTCTGTCAGAAGAGGGTTTCCAAAGTGCTCCATCAAAAGAAATGTTCTACTCTGTGAGTGGAAAGCAAACATCACAAAGCAGTTTCAGAGAATGCTTCTGTCTAGTTTTTAGGCAAAGAAATTCCCATTTCCAACGAAGGTCTCGAAGAGCTCCCAATATTCCCCTGCAGATTCTGCAAAAACACTGTTTCAAAACTGCTCTATGAACAGAAAGGTTCAACTCGGTGAGTTGAAAGCACAAATCCTAAAGAAGTTTCTTAAAATGCTCCTGCCCAGTTTTTAGGTGATGATATTTCCTCTTCCACCATAAGACTCAAAGCACCCCGAATGAACACTTGCACATTCCACAAAAAGAGTGTTTCAAAACTGCTCAAGCAACAGAAAGGTTCAACTCTGTGAGTTGAATGCACACATGAAAAAGCACTTTCAAATAATGCTTCCGTCCAGTTTCTAGGTGAAGAAATTACCGTTTCCAAAGAATGCCTCGAAGAGTTCCAAATATCCACTTACAGATTCGGAAGGAAAGAATGTTTCGATGTTGCTCATTCAAATCAAGCTTCAACTCTCTGAGATGAATCCACACATCATAAAGAAGTTTCTGTGAATGCTTCTACCCTGTTTTTATGTGATGATATTTCCTCTTCCACCATAAGCCTCAAAGCGCTTCGAATGAACACTTGCGCATTCCACAAAAAGAGTGCTTCAAAACTACTCTATCAATAGGAAGGTTCAATTCTGTGAGCTGAATGCACACATCATAAAGAAGTTTCTGAGAATGCTTCTGTCTAGTGTTTAGGTGAAGATATTTCCTTTTCCACCACAGGCCTCAAAGCGCTCCGTATGAACACTTGCAGATTACAGATTACACACAATAGTGTTTCAAAACGGCTCTAACAAGAGAAAGGTTCAACTCTGTAAGTTGAGTGCACACATCACAAAGCAGTTTCAGAGAGTGTTTCTGTCTAGTTTGTATGTGAAGAAATTCCCGTTTCCAACGAAGGCCTCCAAGAGCTCCCAATATCCACTTGCAGATTCTGCACAAACACAGTTTCATAACTGCCCCATCCAAAGGAATATTGAACCCTGTGAGTTGAATCCACACATATTAAATCATTTTCTCAGAATGCTTCTGCATAGTTTTCATGTGAAGATATTTCTTATTCCACTATAGGGCTGGAAGCGCTCTAAATGAACACTTGAGGATTCTGCAAAAAGACACTTTGACAACTGCTCTTTCAAAAGAAAGGTGCAACTGTGTGAGTTGAATGCAAACATCACAAAGCAGTTTCAGAGACTGCTTCGGTCTAGCTGTAATGTGAACAAATTCCCGTTTCCAACGAAGGCCTCAAATCTCCACATATCCACTTGCAGATTCTGCAAAAGCAGTGTTTCAAAACTGCTCTATCAAAAGGAAGGTTCATCTCTGTGGGTTGAGTGCACACATCATAAAGTAGTTTCCGAGAATGCTTCCGTCTAGTTTTTATGTGACGCTATTTCCTTTTCCACCACTGGCCTCAAAGCGCTCCGAATGAACACTTGCAGATGCTACAAAAAGAGTGTTTCTAAACTGAACTCACCACAGAAAGGTTCAGATCCGTGAATTGAATGCACGCATCAGAAAGCAGATTCAGGGAATGCTTCTGTTTGGTTTTAGGTGAAGATATATTCTTTACCCCCATAGGCCTCAAAGCGCTCTGAATGAATACTTGCAAATTCTACGAAAAGAGTGTTTCATAACGGCTCTATCAAAAGAAAGGATCAACTCTGTGAGTTGAATGCAACTTCACAAAGCCGTTTCAGAGAATGCTTCTTTGTAGTTTTTGTGTGAAGATATTCCAGTTTCCAAAGAAGGCCTCAATGAGCTCCAAATATCCACTGGCAGATTCTGCAAAAACACTGTTTCAAAACTGCTCTATGAAAGGGAAGGTTCAACTCTGTGACTTGAATGCAAGCATCAGAGAGTAGTTTCTGAGAATGCTTCTGTCTGGTTTTAATATGAAGATATTTCCTTTTACACATTAGGTCTCAGGGCGATCCGAAAGAATACTTGCGGATTCTGTCAGAAGAGGGTTTCCAAAGTGCTCCATCAAAAGAAATGTTCTACTCTGTGAGTGGAAAGCAAACATCACAAAGCAGTTTCAGAGAATGCTTCTGTCTAGTTTTTAGGCGAAGAAATTCCCATTTCCAACGAAGGTCTCGAAGAGCTCCCAATATTCCCTTGCAGATTCTGCAAAAACACTGTTTCAAAACTGCTCTATGAACAGAAAGGTTCAACTTGGTGAGTTGAAAGCACAAATCCTAAAGAAGTTTCTTAGAATGCTCCTGCCCAGTTTTTAGGTGATGATATTTCCTCTTCCACCATAAGACTCAAAGCACCCCGAATGCACACTTGCACATTCCACAAAAAGAGTGTTTCAAAACTGCTCAAGCAACAGAAAGGTTCAACTCTGTGAGTTGAATGCACACATGAAAAAGCACTTTCAAATAATGCTTCCGTCCAGTTTCTAGGTGAAGAAATTACCGTTTCCAAAGAATGCCTGGAAGAGTTCCAAATATCCACTTACAGATTCTGAAGAAAACAATGTTTCGATGTTGCTCATTCAAATCAAGGTTCAACTCTCTGAGATGAATGCACACATCATAAAGAAGTTTCTGTGAATGCTTCTACCCTGTTTTTATGTGATGATATTTCCTCTTCCACCATAAGCCTCAAAGCGCTTCGAATGAACACTTGCGAATTCCACAAAAAGAGTGTTTCAAAACTGCTCTATCAATAGGAAGGTTCAATTCTGTGAGCTGAATGCACACATCATAAAGAAGTTTCTGAGAATGCTTCTGTCTAGTGTTTAGTTGAAGATATTTCCTTTTCCACCACAGGCCTCAAAGCGCTCCGTATGAACACTTGCAGATTACAGATTACACACAATAGTGTTTCAAAACTGCTCTAACAAGAGAAAGGTTCAACTCTGTAAGTTGAGTGCACTCATCACAAAGCAGTTTCAGAGAGTGTTTCTGTCTAGTTTGTATGTGAAGAAATTCCCGTTTCCAACGAAGGCCTCCAAGAGCTCCCAATATCCACTTGCAGATTCTGCACAAACACAGTTTCATAACTGCCCCATCCAAAGGAATATTGAACCCTGTGAGTTGAATCCACACATATTAAATCATTTTCTCAGAATGCTTCTGCATAGTTTTCATGTGAAGATATTTCTTATTCCACTATAGGGCTGGAAGCGCTCTAAATGAACACTTGAGGATTCTGCAAAAAGACACTTTGACAACTGCTCTTTTAAAAGAAAGGTGCAACTGTGTGAGTTGAATGCAAACATCACAAAGCAGTTTCAGAGACTGCTTCTGTCTAGCTGTAATGTGAACAAATTCCCGTTTCCAACGAAGGCCTCAAATCTCCACATATCCACTTGCAGATTCTGCAAAAGCAGTGTTCCAAAACTGCTCTATCAAAAGGAAGGTTCATCTCCGTGGGTTGAGTGCACACATCATAAAGTAGTTTCCGAGAATGCTTCCGTCTAGTTTTTATGAGACGCTATTTCCTTTTCCACCACTGGCCTCAAAGCGCTCCGAATGAACACTTGCAGATTCTACAAAAAGAGTGTTTCTAAACTGAACTCACAACAGAAAGGTTCAGATCCGTGAATTGAATGCACGCATCAGAAAGCAGATTCAGGGAATGCTTCTGTTTAGGTTTTAGGTGAAGATATACTCTTGTCCCCCATAGGCCTCAAAGCGCTCTGAATGAACACTTGCAGATTCTACGAAAAGAGTGTTTCAAAACGGCTCTATCAAAAGAAAGGATCAACTCTGTGAGTTGAATGCAACTTCACAAAGCCGTTTCAGAGAATGCTTCTTTCTAGTTTTTGTGTGAAGATATTCCCGTTTCCAAAGAAGGCCTCAATGAGCTCCAAATATCCACTGGCAGATTCTGCAAAAACACTGTTTCAAAACTGCTCTATGAAAAGGAAGGTTCAACTCTGTGAGTTGAATGCAAGCATCAGAGAGTAGTTTCTGAGAATGCTTCTGTCTGGTTTTAATATGAAGATATTTCCTTTTACACATTAGGTCTCAGGGCGCTCCGAAAGAATACTTGCGGATTCTGTCAGAAGAGGGTTTCCAAAGTGCTCCATCAAAAGAAATGTTCTACTCTGTGAGTGGAAAGCAAACATCACAAAGCAGTTTCAGAGAATGCTTCTGTCTAGTTTTTAGGCGAAGAAATTCCCATTTCCAAAGAAGGTCTCGAAGAGCTCCCAATATTCCCCTGCAGATTCTGCAAAAACACTGTTTCAAAACTGCTCTATGAACAGAAAGGTTCAACTCGGTGAGTTGAAAGCACAAATCCTAAAGAAGTTTCTTAGAATGCTCCTGCCCAGTTTTTAGGTGATGATATTTCCTCTTCCACCATAAGACTCAAAGCACCCCGAATGAACACTTGCCCATTCCACAAAAAGAGTGTTTCAAAACTGCTCAAGCAACAGAAAGGTTCAACTCTGTGAGTTGAATGCACACATGAAAAAGCAGTTTCAAATAATGCTTCCTTCCAGTTTCTAGGTGAAGAAATTACCGTTTCCACAGAATGCCTCGAAGAGTTCCAAATATCCACTTACAGATTCTGAAGGAAACAATGTTTTGATGTTGCTCATTCAAATCAAGGTTCAACTCTCTGAGATGAATGCACACATCATAAAGAAGTTTCTGTGAATGCTTCTACCCTGTTTTTATGTGATGATATTTCCTCTTCCACCGTAAGCCTCAAAGCGCTCCGAATGAACACTTGCGCATTCCACAAAAAGAGTGCTTCAAAACTACTCTATCAATAGGAAGGTTCAATTCTGTGAGCTGAATGCACACATCATAAAGAAGTTTCTGAGAATGCTTCTTTCTAGTGTTTAGGTGAAGATATTTCCTTTTCCACCACAGGCCTCAAAGCGCTCCGTATGAACACTTGCAGATTACAGATTACACACAATAGTGTTTCAAAACTGCTCTAACAATAGAAAGGTTCAACTCTGTAAGTTGAGTGCACACATCACAAAGCAGTTTCAGAGAGTGTTTCTGTCTAGTTTGTATGTGAAGAAATTCCCGTTTCCAACGAAGGCCTCCAAGAGCTCCAAATATCCACTTGCAGATTCTGCACAAACACAGTTTCATAACTGCCCCATCCAAAGGAATATTGAACCCTGTGAGTTGAATCCACACATATTAAATCATTTTCTCAGAATGCTTCTGCATAGTTTTCATGTGAAGATATTTCTTATTCCACTATAGGGCTGGAAGCGCTCTAAACGAACACTTGAGGATTCTGCAAAAAGACACTTTGACAACTGCTCTTTCAAAAGAAAGGTGCAACTGTGTGAGTTGAATGCAAACATCACAAAGCAGTTTCAGAGACTGCTTCAGTCTAGCTGTAATGTGAACAAATTCCCGTTTCCAACGAAGGCCTCAAATCTCCACATATCCACCTGCAGATTCTGCAAAAGCAGTGTTTCAAAACTGCTCTATCAAAAGGAAGGTTCATCTCTGTGGGTTGAGTGCACACATCATAAAGTAGTTTCCGAGAATGCTTCCGTCTAGTTTTTATGTGACGCTATTTCCTTTTCCACCACTGGCCTCAAAGCGCTCCGAATGAACACTTGCAGATTCTACAAAAAGAGTGTTTCTAAACTGAACTCACAACAGAAAGGTTCAGATCCGTGAATTGAATGCACGCATCAGAAAGCAGATTCAGGGAATGCTTCTGTTTAGGTTTTAGGTGAAGATATATTCTTTTCCCCTATAGGCCTCAAAGCGCTCTGAATGAACACTTGCAGATTCTACGAAAAGAGTGTTTCAAAACGGCTCTATCAAAAGAAAGGATCAACTCTGTGAGTTGAATGCAACTTCACAAAGCCGTTTCAGAGAATGCTTCTTTCTAGTTTTTGTGTGAAGATATTCCCGTTTCCAAAGAAGGCCTCAATGAGCTCCAAATATCCACTGGCAGATTCTGCAAATACACTGTTTCAAAACTGCTCTATGAAAAGGAAGGTTCAACTCTGTGACTTGAATGCAAGCATCAGAGAGTAGTTTCTGAGAATGCTTCTCTCTGGTTTTAATATGAAGATATTTCCTTTTACACATTAGGTCTCAGGGCGCTCCGAAAGAATACTTGCGGATTCTGTCAGAAGAGGGTTTCCAAAGTGCTCCATCAAAAGAAACGTTCTACTCTGTGAGTGGAAAGCAAACATCACAAAGCAGTTTCAGAGAATGCTTCTGTCTAGTTTTTAGGCGAAGAAATTCCCATTTCCAACGAAGGTCTCGAAGAGCTCCCAATATTCCCCTGCAGATTCTGCAAAAACACTGTTTCAAAACTGCTCTACGAACAGAAAGGTTCAACTCGGTGAGTTGTAAGCACAAATCCTAAAGAAGTTTCTTAGAATGCTCCTGCCCAGTTTTTAGGTGATGATATTCCCTCTTCCACCATAAGACTCAAAGCACCCCGAATGAACACTTGCCCATTCCACAAAAAGAGTGTTTCAAAACTGCTCAAGCAACAGAAAGGTTCAACTCTGTGAGTTGAATGCACACATGAAAAAGCACTTTCAAATAATGCTTCCGTCCAGTTTCTAGGTGAAGAAATTACCGTTTCCAAAGAATGCCTCGAAGAGTTCCAAATATCCACTTACAGATTCTGAAGAAAACAATGTTTCGATGTTGCTCATTCAAATCAAGGTTCAACTCTCTGAGATGAATGCACACATGATAAAGAAGTTTCTGTGAATGCTTCTACCCTGTTTTTATGTGATGATATTTCCTCTTCCACCATAAGCCTCAAAGCGCTCCGAATGAACACTTGCGCATTCCACAAAAAGAGTGCTTCAAAACTACTCTATCAATAGGAAGGTTCAATTCTGTGAGCTGAATGCACACATCATAAAGAAGTTTCTGAGAATGCTTCTGTCTAGTGTTTAGGTGAAGATATTTCCTTTTCCACCACAGGCCTCAAAGCGCTCCGTATGAACACTTGCAGATTACAGATTACACACAATAGTGTTTCAAAACTGCTCTAACAAGAGAAAGGTTCAACTCTGTAAGTTGAGTGCACACATCACAAAGCAGTTTCAGAGAGTGTTTCTGTCTAGTTTGTAGGTGAAGAAATTCCCGTTTCCAACGAAGGCCTCCAAGAGCTCCAAATATCCACTTGCAGATTCTGCACAAACACAGTTTCATAACTGCCCCATCCAAAGGAATATTGAACCCTGTGAGTTGAATCCACACATATTAAATCATTTTCTCAGAATGCTTCTGCATAGTTTTCATGTGAAGATATTTCTTATTCCACTATAGGGCTGGAAGCGCTCTAAACGAACACTTGAGGATTCTGCAAAAAGACACTTTGACAACTGCTCTTTCAAAAGAAAGGTGCAACTGTGTGAGTTGAATGCAAACATCACAAAGCAGTTTCAGAGACTGCTTCGGTCTAGCTGTAATGTGAACAAATTCCCGTTTCCAACGAAGGCCTCAAATCTCCACATATCCACTTGCAGATTCTGCAAAAGCAGTGTTTCAAAACTGCTCTATCAAAAGGAAGGTTCATCTCTGTGGGTTGAGTGCACACATCATAAAGTAGTTTCCGAGAATGCTTCCGTCTAGTTTTTATGTGACGCTATTTCCTTTTCCACCACTGGCCTCAAAGCGCTCCGAATGAACACTTGCAGATTCTACAAAAAGAGTGTTTCTAAACTGAACTCACAACAGAAAGGTTCAGATCCGTGAATTGAATGCACGCATCAGAAAGCAGATTCAGGGAATGCTTCTGTTTAGGTTTTAGGTGAAGATATATTCTTTTCCCCTATAGGCCTCAAAGTGCTCTGAATGAACACTTGCAGATTCTACGAAAAGAGTGTTTCAAAACGGCTCTATCAAAAGAAAGGATCAACTCTGTGAGTTGAATGCAACTTCACAAAGCCGTTTCAGAGAATGCTTCTTTCTAGTTTTTGTGTGAAGATATTCCCGTTTCCAAAGAAGGCCTCAATGAGCTCCAAATATCCACTGGCAGATTCTGCAAATACACTGTTTCAAAACTGCTCTATGAAAAGGAAGGTTCAACTCTGTGACTTGAATGCAAGCATCAGAGAGTAGTTTCTGAGAATGCTTCTCTCTGGTTTTAATATGAAGATATTTCCTTTTACACATTAGGTCTCAGGGCGCTCCGAAAGAATACTTGCGGATTCTGTCAGAAGAGGGTTTCCAAAGTGCTCCATCAAAAGAAACGTTCTACTCTGTGAGTGGAAAGCAAACATCACAAAGCAGTTTCAGAGAATGCTTCTGTCTAGTTTTTAGGCGAAGAAATTCCCATTTCCAACGAAGGTCTCGAAGAGCTCCCAATATTCCCCTGCAGATTCTGCAAAAACACTGTTTCAAAACTGCTCTACGAACAGAAAGGTTCAACTCGGTGAGTTGTAAGCACAAATCCTAAAGAAGTTTCTTAGAATGCTCCTGCCCAGTTTTTAGGTGATGATATTCCCTCTTCCACCATAAGACTCAAAGCACCCCGAATGAACACTTGCCCATTCCACAAAAAGAGTGTTTCAAAACTGCTCAAGCAACAGAAAGGTTCAACTCTGTGAGTTGAATGCACACATGAAAAAGCACTTTCAAATAATGCTTCCGTCCAGTTTCTAGGTGAAGAAATTACCGTTTCCAAAGAATGCCTCGAAGAGTTCCAAATATCCACTTACAGATTCTGAAGAAAACAATGTTTCGATGTTGCTCATTCAAATCAAGGTTCAACTCTCTGAGATGAATGCACACATCATAAAGAAGTTTCTGTGAATGCTTCTACCCTGTTTTTATGTGATGATATTTCCTCTTCCACCATAAGCCTCAAAGCGCTCCGAATGAACACTTGCGCATTCCACAAAAAGAGTGCTTCAAAACTACTCTATCAATAGGAAGGTTCAATTCTGTGAGCTGAATGCACACATCATAAAGAAGTTTCTGATAATGCTTCTGTCTAGTGTTTAGGTGAAGATATTTCCTTTTCCACCACAGGCCTCAAAGCGCTCCGTATGAACACTTGCAGATTACAGATTACACACAATAGTGTTTCAAAACTGCTCCAACAAGAGAAAGGTTCAACTCTGTAAGTTGAGTGCACACATCACAAAGCAGTTTCAGAGAGTGTTTCTGTCTAGTTTGTATGTGAAGAAATTCCCGTTTCCAACGAAGGCCTCCAAGAGCTCCCAATATCCACTTGCAGTTTCTGCACAAACACAGTTTCATAACTGCCCCATCCAAAGGAATATTGAACCCTGTGAGTTGAATCCACACATATTAAATCATTTTCTCAGAATGCTTCTGCATAGTTTTCATGTGAAGATATTTCTTATTCCACTATAGGGCTGGAAGCGCTCTAAACGAACACTTGAGGATTCTGCAAAAAGACACTTTGACAACTGCTCTTTCAAAAGAAAGGTGCAACTGTGTGAGTTGAATGCAAACATCACAAAGCAGTTTCAGAGACTGCTTCTGTCTAGCTGTAATGTGAACAAATTCCCGTTTCCAACGAAGGCCTCAAATCTCCACATATCCACCTGCAGATTCTGCAAAAGCAGTGTTTCAAAACTGCTCTATCGAAAGGAAGGTTCATCTCTGTGGGTTGAGTGCACACATCATAAAGTAGTTTCTGAGAAAGCTACCGTCTAGTTTTTATGTGACGCTATTTCCTTTTCCACCACTGGCCACAAAGGGCTCCAAATGAACACTTGCAGATTCTACAAAAAGAGTGTTTCTAAAATGAACTCACAACAGAAAGGTTCAGATCCGTGAATTGAATGCACGCATCAGAAAGCAGATTCAGGGAATGCTTCTGTTTAGGTTTTAGGTGAAGATATACTCTTGTCCCCCATAGGCCTCAAAGCGCTCTGAATGAACACTTGCAGATTCTACGAAAAGAGTGTTTCAAAACGGCTCTATCAAAACAAAGGATCAACGTTGTGAGTTGAATGCAACTTCACAAAGCCGTTTCAGAGAATGCTTCTTTCTAGTTTTTGTGTGTAGATATACCCGTTTCCAAAGAAGGCCTCAATGAGCCCCAAATATCCACTGGCAGATTCTGCAAATACACTGTTTCAAAACTGCTCTATCAAAAGGAATGTTCAACTCTGTGAGTTGAATGCAAGCATCAGAGAGTAGTTTCTGAGAATGCTTCTGTCTGGTTTTAATATGAAGATATTTCCTTTTACACATTAGGTCTCAGGGCGCTACGAAAGAATACTTGTGTATTCTGTCAGAAGAGGGTTTCCAAAGTGCTCCATCAAAAGAAATGTTCTACTCTGTGAGTGGAAAGCAAACATCACAAAGCAGTTTCAGAGAATGCTTCTGTCTAGTTTTTAGGCGAATAAATTCCCATTTCCAACGAAGGTCTCGAAGAGCTCCCAATATTCCCTTGCAGATTCTGCAAAAACACTGTTTCAAAACTGCTCTAGGAACAGAAAGGTTCAACTCGGTGAGTTGAAAGCACAAATCCTAAAGAAGTTTCTTAGAATGCTCCTGCCCAGTTTTTAGGTGATGATATTTCCTCTTCCACCATAAGACTCAAAGCACCCCGAATGAACACTTGCACATTCCACAAAAAGAGTGTTTCAAAACTGCTCAAGCAACAGAAAGGTTCAACTCTGTGAGTTGAATGCACACATGAAAAAGCACTTTCAAATAATGCTTCCGTCCAGTTTCTAGGTGAAGAAATGACCGTTTCCAAAGAATGCCTCGAAGAGTTCCAAATATCCACTTACAGATTCTGAAGAAAACAATGTTTCGATGTTGCTCATTCAAATCAAGGTTCAACTCTGTGAGATGAATGCACACATCATAAAGAAGTTTCTGTGAATGCTTCTACCCTGTTTTTATGTGATGATATTTCCTCTTCCACCATAAGCCTCAAAGCGCTCCGAATGAACACTTGCGCATTCCACAAAAAGAGTGCTTCAAAACTGCTCTATCAATAGGAAGGTTCAATTCTGTGAGCTGAATGCCCACATCATAAAGAAGTTTCTGAGAATGCTTCTGTCTAGTGTTTAGGTGAAGATATTTCCTTTTCCACCACAGGCCTCAAAGCGCTCCGTATGAACACTTGCAGATTACAGATTACACACAATAGTGTTTCAAAAGGGCTTTAACAAGAGAAAGGTTCAACTCTGTAAGTTGAGTGCACACATCACAAAGCAGTTTCAGAGAGTGTTTCTGTCTAGTTTGTATGTGAAGAAATTCCCGTTTCCAACGAAGGCCTCCAAGAGCTCCCAATATCCACTTGCAGATTCTGCACAAACACAGTTTCATAACTGCCCCATCCAAAGGAATATTGAACCCTGTGAGTTGAATCCACACATATTAAATCATTTTCTCAGAATGCTTCTGCATAGTTTTCATGTGAAGATATTTCTTATTCCACTATAGGGCTGGAAGCGCTCTAAATGAGCACTTGAGGATTCTACAAAAAGACACTTTGACAACTGCTCTTTCAAAAGAAAGGTGCAACTGTGTGAGTTGAATGCAAACATCACAAAGCAGTTTCAGAGACTGCTTCTGTCTAGCTGTAATGTGAACAAATTCCCGTTTCCAACGAAGGCCTCAAATCTCCACATATCCACCTGCAGATTCTGCAAAAGCAGTGTTTCAAAACTGTTCTATCAAAAGGAAGGTTCATCTCTGTGGGTTGAGTGCACACATCATAAAGTAGTTTCTGAGAAAGCTTCTGTCTAGTTTTTATGTGACGCTATTTCCTTTTCCACCACTGGCCTCAAAGCGCTCCGAATGAACACTTGCAGATTCTACAAAAAGAGTGTTTCTAAACTGAACTCACAACAAAAAGGTTCAGAACTGTGAATTGAATGCACGCATCACAAAGCAGATTCAGGGAATGCTTCTGTTTAGGTTTTAGGTGAAGATATATTGTTTTCCTCCTTAGGCCTGAAAGCGCTCTGAATGAACCCTTGCAGATTCTACGAAAAGAGTGTTTCAAAACGGCTCTATCAAAAGAAAGGATCAACACTGTGAGTTGAATGCAACTTCACAAAGCCGTTTCAGAGAATGCTTCTTTCTAGTTTTTGGGTGAAGATATTCCCGTTTCCAAAGAAGGCCTCAATGAGCTCCAAATATCCACTGGCAGATTCTGCAAAAACACTGTTTCAAAACTGCTCTATGAAAAGGAAGTTTCAACTCTGTGAGTTGAATGCAAGCATCAGAGAGTAGTTTCTGAGAATGCTTCTGTCTGGTTTTAATATGAAGATATTTCCTTTTACACATTAGGTCTCAGGGCGCTCCGAAAGAATACTTGCGGATTCTGTCAGAAGAGGGTTTCCAAAGTGCTCCATCAAAAGAAATGTTCTACTCTGTGAGTGGAAAGCAAACATCACAAAGCAGTTTCAGAGAATGCTTCTGTCTAGTTTTTAGGCGAAGAAATTCCCATTTCCAATGAAGGTCTCGAAGAGCTCCCAATATTCCCCTGCAGATTCTGCAAAAACACTGTTTCAAAACTGCTCTATGAACAGAAAGGTTCAACTCGGTGAGTTGAAAGCACAAATCCTAAAGAAGTTTCTTAGAATACTCCTGCCCAGTTTTTAGGTGATGATATTTCCTCTTCCACCATAAGACTCAAAGCACCCCGAATGAACACTTGCACATTCCACAAAAAGAGTGTTTCAAAACTGCTCAAGCTACAGAAAGGTTCAACTCTGTGAGTTGAATGCGCACATGAAAAAGCACTTTCAAATAATGCTTCCGTCCAGTTTCTAGGTGAAGAAATTACCGTTTCCAAAGAATGCCTCGAAGAGTTCCAAATATCCACTTACAGATTCTGAAGAAAACAATGTTTCGATGTTGCTCATTCAAATCAAGCTTCAACTCTCTGAGATGAATCCACACATCATAAAGAAGTTTCTGTGAATGCTTCTACCCTGTTTTTATGTGATGATATTTCCTCTTCCACCATAAGCCTCAAAGCGCTCCGAATGAACACTTGCGCATTCCACAAAAAGAGTGCTTCAAAACTACTCTATCAATAGGAAGGTTCAATTCTGTGAGCTGAATGCACACATCATAAAGAAGTTTCTGAGAATGCTTCTGTCTAGTGTTTAGGTGAAGATATTTCCTTTCCCACCACAGGCCTCAAAGCGCTCCGTATGAACACTTGCAGATTACAGATTACACACAATAGTGTTTCAAAACTGCTCCAACAAGAGAAAGGTTCAACTCTGTAAGTTGAGTGCACACATCACAAAGCAGTTTCAGAGAGTGTTTCTGTCTAGTTTGTATGTGAAGAAATTCCCGTTTCCAACGAAGGCCTCCAAGAGCTCCCAATATCCACTTGCAGTTTCTGCACAAACACAGTTTCATAACTGCCCCATCCAAAGGAATATTGAACCCTGTGAGTTGAATCCACACATATTAAATCATTTTCTCAGAATGCTTCTGCATAGTTTTCATGTGAAGATATTTCTTATTCCACTATAGGGCTGGAAGCGCTCTAAATGAACACTTGAGGATTCTGCAAAAAGACACTTTGACAACTGCTCTTTCAAAAGAAAGGTGCAACTGTGTGAGTTGAATGCAAACATCACAAAGCAGTTTCAGAGACTGCTTCTGTCTAGCTGTAATGTGAACAAATTCCCGTTTCCAACGAAGGCCTCAAATCTCCACATATCCACCTGCAGATTCTGCAAAAGCAGTGTTTCAAAACTGTTCTATCAAAAGGAAGGTTCATCTCTGTGGGTTGAGTGCACACATCATAAAGTAGTTTCTGAGAAAGCTTCTGTCTAGTTTTTATGTGACGCTATTTCCTTTTCCACCACTGGCCTCAAAGCGCTCCGAATGAACACTTGCAGATTCTACAAAAAGAGTGTTTCTAAACTGAACTCACAACAAAAAGGTTCAGAACTGTGAATTGAATGCACGCATCACAAAGCAGATTCAGGGAATGCTTCTGTTTAGGTTTTAGGTGAAGATATATTGTTTTCCCCCTTAGGCCTCAAAGCGCTCTGAATGAACCCTTGCAGATTCTACGAAAAGAGTGTTTCAAAACGGCTCTATCAAAAGAAAGGATCAACACTGTGAGTTGAATGCAACTTCACAAAGCCGTTTCAGAGAATGCTTCTTTCTAGTTTTTGGGTGAAGATATTCCGGTTTCCAAAGAAGGCCTCAATGAGCTCCAAATATCCACTGGCAGATTCTGCAAAAACACTGTTTCAAAACTGCTCTATGAAAAGGAAGTTTCAACTCTGTGAGTTGAATGCAAGCATCAGAGAGTAGTTTCTGAGAATGCTTCTGTCTGGTTTTAATATGAAGATATTTCCTTTTACACATTAGGTCTCAGGGCGCTCCGAAAGAATACTTGCGGATTCTGTCAGAAGAGGGTTTCCAAAGTGCTCCATCAAAAGAAATGTTCTACTCTGTGAGTGGAAAGCAAACATCACAAAGCAGTTTCAGAGAATGCTTCTGTCTAGTTTTTAGGCGAAGAAATTCCCATTTCCAATGAAGGTCTCGAAGAGCTCCCAATATTCCCCTGCAGATTCTGCAAAAACACTGTTTCAAAACTGCTCTATGAACAGAAAGGTTCAACTCGGTGAGTTGAAAGCACAAATCCTAAAGAAGTTTCTTAAAATGCTCCTGCCCAGTTTTTAGGTGATGATATTTCCTCTTCCACCATAAGACTCAAAGCACCCCGAATGAACACTTGCACATTCCACAAAAAGAGTGTTTCAAAACTGCTCAAGCTGCAGAAAGGTTCAACTCTGTGAGTTGAATGCACACATGAAAAAGCACTTTCAAATAATGCTTCCGTCCAGTTTCTAGGTGAAGAAATTACCGTTTCCAAAGAATGCCTCGAAGAGTTCCAAATATCCACCTACAGATTCTGAAGGAAACAATGTTTCGATGTTGCTCATTCAAATCAAGCTTCAACTCTCTGAGATGAATCCACACATCATAAAGAAGTTTCTGTGAATGCTTCTACCCTGTTTTTATGTGATGATATTTCCTCTTCCACCATAAGCCTCAAAGCGCTCCGAATGAACACTTGCGAATTCCACAAAAAGAGTGCTTCAAAACTGCTCTATCAATAGGAACGTTCAATTCTGTGAGCTGAATGCACACATCATAAAGAAGTTTCTGAGAATGCTTCTGTCTAGTGTTTAGTTGAAGATATTTCCTTTTCCACCACAGGCCTCAAAGCGCTCCGTATGAACACTTGCAGATTACAGATTACACACAATAGTGTTTCAAAACTGCTCTAACAAGAGAAAGGTTCAACTCTGTAAGTTGAGTGCACACATCACAAAGCAGTTTCAGAGAGTGTTTCTGTCTAGTTTGTATGTGAAGAAATTCCCGTTTCCAACGAAGGCCTCCAAGAGCTCCCAATATCCACTTGCAGATTCTGCACAAACACAGTTTCATAACTGCCCCATCCAAAGGAATATTGAACCCTGTGAGTTGAATCCACACATATTAAATCATTTTCTCAGAATGCTTCTGCATAATTTTCATGTGAAGATATTTCTTATTCCACTATAGGGCTGGAAGCGCTCTAAATGAACACTTGAGGATTCTGCAAAAAGACACTTTGACAACTGCTCTTTTAAAAGAAAGGTGCAACTGTGTGAGTTGAATGCAAACATCACAAAGCAGTTTCAGAGACTGCTTCTGTCTAGCTGTAATGTGAACAAATTCCCGTTTCCAACGAAGGCCTCAAATCTCCACATATCCACTTGCAGATACTGCAAAAGCAGTGTTTCAAAACTGCTCTATCAAAAGGAAGGTTCATCTCTGTGGGTTGAGTGCACACATCATAAAGTAGTTTCCGAGAATGCTTCCGTCTAGTTTTTATGAGACGCTATTTCCTTTTCCACCACTGGCCTCAAAGCGCTCCGAATGAACACTTGCAGATTCTACAAAAAGAGTGTTTCTAAACTGAACTCACAACAGAAAGGTTCAGATCCGTGAATTGAATGCACGCATCAGAAAGCAGATTCAGGGAGTGCTTCTGTTTAGGTTTTAGGTGAAGATATACTCTTGTCCCCCATAGGCCTCAAAGCGCTCTGAATGAACACTTGCAGATTCTACGAAAAGAGTGTTTCAAAACGGCTCTATCAAAAGAAAGGATCAACTCTGTGAGTTGAATGCAACTTCACAAAGCCGTTTCAGAGAATGCTTCTTTCTAGTTTTTGTGTGAAGATATTCCCGTTTCCAAAGAAGGCCTCAATGAGCTCCAAATATCCACTGGCAGATTCTGCAAAAACACTGTTTCAAAACTGCTCTATGAAAAGGAAGGTTCAACTCTGTGACTTGAATGCAAGCATCAGAGAGTAGTTTCTGAGATTGCTTCTGTCTGGTTTTAATATGAAGATATTTCCTTTTACACATTAGGTCTCAGGGCGCTCCGAAAGAATACTTGCGGATTCTGTCAGAAGAGGGTTTCCAAAGTGCTCCATCAAAAGAAATGTTCTACTCTGTGAGTGGAAAGCAAACATCACAAAGCAGTTTCAGAGAATGCTTCTGTCTAGTTTTTAGGCGAAGAAATTCCCATTTCCAACGAAGGTCTCGAAGAGCTCCCAATATTCCCTTGCAGATTCTGCAAAAACACTGTTTCAAAACTGCTCTATGAACAGAAAGGTTCAACTCGGTGAGTTGAAAGCACAAATCCTAAAGAAGTTTCTTAGAATGCTCCTGCCCAGTTTTTAGGTGATGATATTTCCTCTTCCACCATAAGACTCAAAGCACCCCGAATGAACACTTGCACATTCCACAAAAGGAGTGTTTCAAAACTGCTCAAGCAACAGAAAGGTTCAACTCTGTGAGTTGAATGCACACATGAAAAAGCAGTTTCAAATAATGCTTCCGTCCAGTTTCTAGGTGCAGAAATTACCGTTCCCAAAGAATGCCTCGAAGAGTTCCAAATATCCACTTACAGATTCTGAAGAAAACAATGTTTCGATGTTGCTCATTCAAATCAAGCTTCAACTCTCTGAGATGAATGCACACATCATAAAGAAGTTTCTGTGAATGCTTCTACCCTGTTTTTCTGTGATGACATTTCCTCTTCCACCATAAGCCTCAAAGCGCTCCGAATGAACACTTGCGCATTCCACAAAAAGAGTGCTTCAAAACTACTCTATCAATAGGAAGGTTCAATTCTGTGAGCTGAATGCACACATCATAAAGAAGTTTCTGAGAATGCTTCTGTCTAGTGTTTAGGTGAAGATATTTCCTTTTCCACCACAGGCCTCAAAGCGCTCCGTATGAACACTTGCAGATTACAGATTACACACAATAGTGTTTCAAAACGGCTCTAACAAGAGAAAGGTTCAACTCTGTAAGTTGAGTGCACACATCACAAAGCAGTTTCAGAGAGTGTTTCTGTCTAGTATGTATGTGAAGAAATTCCCGTTTCCAACGAAGGCCTCCAAGAGCTCCCAATATCCACTTGCAGATTCTGCACAAACACAGTTTCATAACTGCCCCATCCAAAGGAATATTGAACCCTGTGAGTTGAATCCACACATATTAAATCATTTTCTCAGAATGCTTCTGCATAGTTTTCATGTGAAGATATTTCTTATTCCACTATAGGGCTGGAAGCGCTCTAAATGAACACTTGAGGATTCTGTAAAAAGACACTTTGACAACTGCTGTTTCAAAAGAAAGGTGCAACTGTGTGAGTTGAATGCAAACATCACAAAGCAGTTTCAGAGACTGCTTCTGTCTAGCTGTAATGTGAACAAATTCCCGTTTCCAACGAAGGCCTCAAATCTCCACATATCCACTTGCAGATTCTGCAAAAGCAGTGTTTCAAAACTGCTCTATCAAAAGGAAGGTTCATCTCTGTGAGTTGAGTGCACACATCATAAAGTAGTTTCCGAGAATGCTTCCGTCTAGTTTTTACGTGACGCTATTTCCTTTTCCACCACTGGCCTCAAAGCGCTCCGAATGAACACTTGCAGATTCTACAAAAAGAGTGTTTCTAAACTGAACTCACAACAGAAAAGTTCAGATCCGTGAATTGAATGCACGCATCAGAAAGCAGATTCAGGGAATGCTTCTGTTTGGGTTTTAGATGAAGATATATTCTTTTCCCCCATAGGCCTCAAAGCGCTCTGAATGAACACTTGCAGATTCTACGAAAAGAGTGTTTCAAAACGGCTCTATCAAAACAAAGGATCAACTCTGTGAGTTGAATGCAACTTCACAAAGCCGTTTCAGAGAATGCTTCTTTCTAGTTTTTGGGTGAAGATATTCCCGTTTCCAAAGAAGGCCTCAATGAGCTCCAAATATCCACTGGCAGATTCTGCAAAAACACTGTTTCAAAACTGCTCTATAAAAAGGAAGGTTCAACACTGTGACTTGAATGCAAGCATCAGAGAGTAGTTTCTGAGAATGCTTCTGTCTGGTTTTAATATGAAGATATTTCCTTTTACACATTAGGTCTCAGGGCGCTCCGAACGAATACCTGCGGATTCTGTCAGAAGAGGGTTTCCAAAGTGCTCCATCAAAAGAAATGTTCTACTCTGTGAGTGGAAAGCAAACATCACAAAGCAGTTTCAGAGAATGCTTCTGTGTAGTATGTAGGCCAAGAAATTCCCATTTCCAACGAAGGTCTCGAAGAGCTCCCAATATTCCCTTGCAGATTCTGCAAAAACACTGTTTCAAAACTGCTCTATGAACAGAAAGTTTCAACTCGGTGAGTTGAAAGCACAAATCCTAAAGAAGTTTCTTAAAATGCTCCTGCCCAGTTTTTAGGTGATGATATTTCCTCTTCCACCATAAGACTCAAAGCACCCCGAATGAACACTTGCACATTCCACAAAAAGAGTGTTTCAAAACTGCTCAGGCAATAGAAAGGTTCAACTCTGCGAGTTGAATGCACACATGAAAAAGCACTTTCAAATAATGCTTCCGTCCAGTTTCTAGGTGAAGAAATGACCGTTTCCAAAGAATGCCTCGAAGAGTTCCAAATATCCACTTACAGATTCTGAAGAAAACAATGTTTCGATGTTGCTCATTCAAATCAAGGTTCAACTCTCTGAGATGAATGCACACATCATAAAGAAGTTTCTGTGAATGCTTCTACCCTGTTTTTCTGTGATGATATTTCCTCTTCCACCATAAGCCTCAAAGCGCTCCGAATGAACACTTGCGGATTCCACAAAAAGAGTGCTTCAAAACTGCTCTATCAATAGGAAGGTTCAATTCTGTGAGCTGAATGCACACATCATAAAGAAGTTTCTGAGAATGCTTCTGTCTAGTGTTTAGGTGAAGATATTTCCTTTTCCACCACAGGCCTCAAAGCGCTCCGTATGAACACTTGCAGATTACAGATTACACACAATAGTGTTTCAAAACTGCTCCAACAAGAGAAAGGTTCAACTCTGTAAGTTGAGTGCACACATCACAAAGCAGTTTCAGAGAGTGTTTCTGTCTAGTTTGTATGTGAAGAAATTCCCGTTTCCAACGAAGGCCTCCAAGAGCTCCCAATATCCACTTGCAGTTTCTGCACAAACACAGTTTCATAACTGCCCCATCCAAAGGAATATTGAACCCTGTGTGTTGAATCCACACATATTAAATCATTTTCTCAGAATGCTTCTGCATAGTTTTCATGTGAAGATATTTCTTATTCCACTATAGGGCTGGAAGCGCTCTAAATGAACACTTGAGGATTCTGCAAATAGACACTTTGACAACTGCTCTTTCAAAAGAAAGGTGCAACTGTGTGAGTTGAATGCAAACATCACAAAGCAGTTTCAGAGACTGCTTCTGTCTAGCTGTACTGTGAACAAATTCCCGTTTCCAACGAAGGCCTCAAATCTCCACATATCCACCTGCAGATTCTGCAAAAGCAGTGTTTCAAAACTGCTCTATCGAAAGGAAGGTTCATCTCTGTGGGTTGAGTGCACACATCATAAAGTAGTTTCTGAGAAAGCTTCCGTCTAGTTTTTATGTGACGCTATTTCCTTTTCCACCACTGGCCTCAAAGCGCTCCGAATGAACACTTGCAGATTCTACAAAAAGAGTGTTTCTAAACTGAACTCACAACAAAAAGGTTCAGATCTGTGAATTGAATGCACGCATCACAAAGCAGATTCAGGGAATGCTTCTGTTTAGGTTTTAGGTGAAGATATACTCTTGTCCACCATAGGCCTCAAAGCGCTCTGAATGAACCCTTGCAGATTCTACGAAAAGAGTGTTTCAAAACGGCTCTATCAAAAGAAAGGATCAACTCTGTGAGTTGAATGCAACTTCACAAAGCCGTTTCAGAGAATGCTTCTTTCTAGTTTTTGGGTGAAGATATTCCCGTTTCCAAAGAAGGCCTCAATGAGCTCCAAATATCCACTGGCAGATTCTGCAAAAACACTGTTTCAAAACTGCTCTATAAAAAGGAAGGTTCAACTCTGTGACTTGAATGCAAGCATCAGAGAGTAGTTTCTGAGAATGCTTCTGTCTGGTTTTAATATGAAGATATTTCCTTTTACACATTAGGTCTCAGGGCGCTCCGAAAGAATACCTGCGGATTCTGTCAGAAGAGGGTTTCCAAAGTGCTCCATCAAAAGAAATGTTCTACTCTGTGAGTGGAAAGCAAACATCACAAAGCAGTTTCAGAGAATGCTTCTGTGTAGTATGTAGGCCAAGAAATTCCCATTTCCAACGAAGGTCTCGAAGAGCTCCCAATATTCCCCTGCAGATTCTGCAAAAACACTGTTTCAAAACTGCTCTATGAACAGAAAGGTTCAACTCGGTGAGTTGAAAGCACAAATCCTAAAGAAGTTTCTTAGAATGCTCCTGCCCAGTTTTTAGGTGATGATATTTCCTCTTCCACCATAAGACTCAAAGCACCCCGAATGAACACTTGCCCATTCCACAAAAAGAGTGTTTCAAAACTGCTCAAGCAACAGAAAGGTTCAACTCTGTGAGTTGAATGCACACATGAAAAAGCAGTTTCAAATAATGCTTCCTTCCAGTTTCTAGGTGAAGAAATGACCGTTTCCAAAGAATGCCTCGAAGAGTTCCAAATATCCACTTACAGATTCTGAAGGAAACAATGTTTCGATGTTGCTCATTCAAATCAAGGTTCAACTCTCTGAGATGAATGCACACATCATAAAGAAGTTTCTGTGAATGCTTCTACCCTGTTTTTATGTGATGATATTTCCTCTTCCACCATAAGCCTCAAAGCGCTCCGAATGAACACTTGCGCATTCCACAAAAAGAGTGCTTCAAAACTACTCTATCAATAGGAAGGTTCAATTCTGTGAGCTGAATGCACACATCATAAAGAAGTTTCTGAGAATGCTTCTGTCTAGTGTTTAGGTGAAGATATTTCCTTTTCCACCACAGGCCTCAAAGCGCTCCGTATGAACACTTGCAGATTACAGATTACACACAATAGTGTTTCAAAACTGCTCTAACAAGAGAAAGGTTCAACTCTGTAAGTTGAGTGCACACATCACAAAGCAGTTTCAGAGAGTGTTTCTGTCTAGTTTGTATGTGAAGAAATTCCCGTTTCCAACGAAGGCCTCCAAGAGCTCCCAATATCCACTTGCAGATTCTGCACAAACACAGTTTCATAACTGCCCCATCCAAAGGAATATTGAACCCTGTGAGTTGAATCCACACATATTAAATCATTTTCTCAGAATGCTTCTGCATAGTTTTCATGTGAAGATATTTCTTATTCCACTATAGGGCTGGAAGCGCTCTAAATGAACACTTGAGGATTCTGCAAAAAGACACTTTGACAACTGCTCTTTCAAAAGAAAGGTGCAACTGTGTGAGTTGAATGCAAACATCACAAAGCAATTTCAGAGACTGCTTCTGTCTAGCTGTAATGTGAACAAATTCCCGTTTCCAACGAAGGCCTCAAATCTCCACATATCCACTTGCAGATTCTGCAAAAGCAGTGTTTCAAAACTGCTCTATCGAAAGTAAGGTTCATCTCTGTGGGTTGAGTGCACACATCATAAAGTAGTTTCTGAGAATGCTTCCGTCTAGTTTTTATGTGACGCTATTTCCTTTTCCACCACTGGCCTCAAAGCGCTCCGAATGAACACTTGCAGATTCTACAAAAAGAGGGTTTCTAAACTGAACTCACAAGAAAAAGGTTCAGATCTCTGAATTGAATGCACGCATCACAAAGCAGATTCAGGGAATGCTTCTGTTTAGGTTTTAGGTGAAGATATATTCTTTTCCCCCATAGGCCTCAAAGTGCTCTGAATGAACACTTGCAGATTCTACGAAAACAGTGTTTCAAAACGGCTCTATCAAAAGAAAGGATCAACTCTGTGAGTTGAATACAACTTCACAAAGCCGTTTCAGAGAATGCTTCTTTCTAGTTTTTGTGTGAAGATATTCCCGTTTCCAAAGAAGGCCTCAATGAGCTCCTAATATCCACTGGCAGATTCTGCAAAAACACTGTTTCAAAACTGCTCTATGAAAAGGAAGGTTCAACTCTGTGACTTGAATGCAAGCATCAGAGAGTAGTTTCTGAGAATGCTTCTGTCTGGTTTTTATATGAAGATATTTCCTTTTACACATTAGGTCTCAGGGCGCTCCGAAAGAATACTTGCGGATTCTGTCAGAAGAGGGTTTCCAAAGTGCTCCATCAAAAGAAATGTTCTACTCTGTGAGTGGAAAGCAAACATCACAAAGCAGTTTCAGAGAATGCTTCTGTCTAGTTTTTAGGCGAAGAAATTCCCATTTCCAACGAAGGTCTCGAAGAGCTCCCAATATTCCCCTGCAGATTCTGCAAAAACACTGTTTCAAAACTGCTCTACGAACAGAAAGGTTCAACTCGGTGAGTTGAAAGCAGAAATCCTAAAGAGGTTTCTTAGAATGCTCCTGCCCAGTTTTTAGGTGATGATATTTCCTCTTCCACCATAAGACACAAAGCACCCCGAAAGAACACTTGCACATTCCACAAAAAGAGTGTTTCAAAACTGCTCAAGCAACAGAAAGGTTCAACTCTGTGAGTTGAATGCGCACATGAAAAAGCACTTTCAAATAATGCTTCCGTCCAGTTTCTAGGTGAAGAAATTACCGTTTCCAAAGAATGCCTCGAAGAGTTCCAAATATCCACTTACAGATTCTGAAGAAAACAATGTTTCGATGTTGCTCATTCAAATCAAGGTTCAACTCTCTGAGATGAATGCACACATCATAAAGAAGTTTCTGTGAATGCTTCTACCCTGTTTTTATGTGATGATATTTCCTCTTCCACCATAAGGCTCAAAGCGCTCCGAATGAACACTTGCGCATTCCACAAAAAGAGTGCTTCAAAACTGCTCTATCAATAGGAAGGTTCAATTCTGTGAGCTGAATTCACACATCATAAAGAAGTTTCTGAGAATGCTTCTGTCTAGTGTTTAGGTGAAGATATTTCCTTTTCCACCACAGGCCTCAAAGCGCTCCGTATGAACACTTGCAGATTACAGATTACACACAATAGTGTTTCAAAACGGCTCTAACAAGAGAAAGGTTCAACTCTGTAAGTTGAGTGCACACATCACAAAGCAGTTTCAGAGAGTGTTTCTGTCTAGTTTGTATGTGAAGAAATTCCCGTTTCCAACGAAGGCCTCCAAGAGCTCCCAATATCCACTTGCAGATTCTGCACAAACACAGTTTCATAACTGCCCCATCCAAAGGAATATTGAACCCTGTGAGTTGAATCCACACATATTAAATCATTTTCTCAGAATGCTTCTGCATAGTTTTCATGTGAAGATATTTCTTATTCCACTATAGGGCTGGAAGCGCTCTAAATGAACACTTGAGGATTCTGCAAAAAGACACTTTGACAACTGCTCTTTCAAAAGAAAGGTGCAACTGTGTGAGTTGAATGCAAACATCACAAAGCAGTTTCAGAGACTGCTTCTGTCTAGCTGTAATGTGAACAAATTCCCGTTTCCAACGAAGGCCTCAAATCTCCACATATCCACTTGCAGATTCTGCAAAAGCAGTGTTTCAAAACTGCTCTATCAAAAGGAAGGTTCATCTCTGTGAGTTGAGTGCACACATCATAAAGTAGTTTCCGAGAATGCTTCCGTCTAGTTTTTACGTGACGCTATTTCCTTTTCCACCACTGGCCTCAAAGCGCTCCGAATGAACACTTGCAGATTCTACAAAAAGAGTGTTTCTAAACTGAACTCACAACAGAAAAGTTCAGATCCGTGAATTGAATGCACGCATCAGAAAGCAGATTCAGGGAATGCTTCTGTTTGGGTTTTAGATGAAGATATATTCTTTTCCCCCATAGGCCTCAAAGCGCTCTGAATGAACACTTGCAGATTCTACGAAAAGAGTGTTTCAAAACGGCTCTATCAAAACAAAGGATCAACTCTGTGAGTTGAATGCAACTTCACAAAGCCGTTTCAGAGAATGCTTCTTTCTAGTTTTTGGGTGAAGATATTCCCGTTTCCAAAGAAGGCCTCAATGAGCTCCAAATATCCACTGGCAGATTCTGCAAAAACACTGTTTCAAAACTGCTCTATAAAAAGGAAGGTTCAACACTGTGACTTGAATGCAAGCATCAGAGAGTAGTTTCTGAGAATGCTTCTGTCTGGTTTTAATATGAAGATATTTCCTTTTACACATTAGGTCTCAGGGCGCTCCGAACGAATACCTGCGGATTCTGTCAGAAGAGGGTTTCCAAAGTGCTCCATCAAAAGAAATGTTCTACTCTGTGAGTGGAAAGCAAACATCACAAAGCAGTTTCAGAGAATGCTTCTGTGTAGTATGTAGGCCAAGAAATTCCCATTTCCAACGAAGGTCTCGAAGAGCTCCCAATATTCCCTTGCAGATTCTGCAAAAACACTGTTTCAAAACTGCTCTATGAACAGAAAGTTTCAACTCGGTGAGTTGAAAGCACAAATCCTAAAGAAGTTTCTTAAAATGCTCCTGCCCAGTTTTTAGGTGATGATATTTCCTCTTCCACCATAAGACTCAAAGCACCCCGAATGAACACTTGCACATTCCACAAAAAGAGTGTTTCAAAACTGCTCAGGCAATAGAAAGGTTCAACTCTGCGAGTTGAATGCACACATGAAAAAGCACTTTCAAATAATGCTTCCGTCCAGTTTCTAGGTGAAGAAATTACCGTTTCCAAAGAATGCCTCGAAGAGTTCCAAATATCCACTTACAGATTCTGAAGAAAACAATGTTTCGATGTTGCTCATTCAAATCAAGGTTCAACTCTCTGAGATGAATGCACACATCATAAAGAAGTTTCTGTGAATGCTTCTACCCTGTTTTTCTGTGATGATATTTCCTCTTCCACCATAAGCCTCAAAGCGCTCCGAATGAATACTTGCGGATTCCACAAAAAGAGTGCTTCAAAACTGCTCTATCAATAGGAAGGTTCAATTCTGTGAGCTGAATGCACACATCATAAAGAAGTTTCTGAGAATGCTTCTGTCTAGTGTTTAGGTGAAGATATTTCCTTTTCCACCACAGGCCTCAAAGCGCTCCGTATGAACACTTGCAGATTACAGATTACACACAATAGTGTTTCAAAACTGCTCCAACAAGAGAAAGGTTCAACTCTGTAAGTTGAGTGCACACATCACAAAGCAGTTTCAGAGAGTGTTTCTGTCTAGTTTGTATGTGAAGAAATTCCCGTTTCCAACGAAGGCCTCCAAGAGCTCCCAATATCCACTTGCAGATCCTGCACAAACACAGTTTCATAACTGCCCCATCCAAAGGAATATTGAACCCTGTGAGTTGAATCCACACATATTAAATCATTTTCTCAGAATGCTTCTGCATAGTTTTCATGTGAAGATATTTCTTATTCCACTATAGGGCTGGAAGCGCTCTAAATGAACACTTGAGGATTCTGCAAAAAGACACTTTGACAACTGCTCTTTCAAAAGAAAGGTGCAACTGTGTGAGTTGAATGCAAACATCACAAAGCAGTTTCAGAGACTGCTTCGGTCTAGCTGTAATGTGAACAAATTCCCGTTTCCAACGAAGGCCTCAAATCTCCACATATCCACTTGCAGATTCTGCAAAAGCAGTGTTTCAAAACTGCTCTATCAAAAGGAAGGTTCATCTCTGTGGGTTGAGTGCACACATCATAAAGTAGTTTCCGAGAATGCTTCCGTCTAGTTTTTATGTGACGCTATTTCCTTTTCCACCACTGGCCTCAAAGCGCTAAGAATGAACACTTGCAGATTCTACAAAAAGAGTGTTTCTAAACTGAACTCACAACAGAAAGGTTCAGATCCGTGAATTGAATGCACGCATCAGAAAGCAGATTCAGGGAATGCTTCTGTTTGGTTTTAGGTGAAGATATATTCTTTACCCCCATAGGCCTCAAAGCGCTCTGAATGAACACTTGCAGATTCTACGAAAAGAGTGTTTCATAACGGCTCTATCAAAAGAAAGGATCAACTCTGTGAGTTGAATGCAACTTCACAAAGCCGTTTCAGAGAATGCTTCTTTCTAGTTTTTGTGTGAAGATATTCCAGTTTCCAAAGAAGGCCTCAATGAGCTCCAAATATCCACTGGCAGATTCTGCAAAAACACTGTTTCAAAACTGCTCTATGAAAAGGAAGGTTCAACTCTGTGACTTGAATGCAAGCATCAGAGAGTAGTTTCTGAGAATGCTTCTGTCTGGTTTTAATATGAAGATATTTCCTTTTACACATTAGGTCTCAGGGCGATCCGAAAGAATACTTGCGGATTCTGTCAGAAGAGGGTTTCCAAAGTGCTCCATCAAAAGAAATGTTCTACTCTGTGAGTGGAAAGCAAACATCACAAAGCAGTTTCAGAGAATGCTTCTGTCTAGTTTTTAGGCGAAGAAATTCCCATTTCCAACGAAGGTCTCGAAGAGCTCCCAATATTCCCTTGCAGATTCTGCAAAAACACTGTTTCAAAACTGCTCTATGAACAGAAAGGTTCAACTTGGTGAGTTGAAAGCAGAAATCCTAAAGAAGTTTCTTAGAATGCTCCTGCCCAGTTTTTAGGTGATGATATTTCCTCTTCCACCATAAGACTCAAAGCACCCCGAATGCACATTTGCACATTCCACAAAAAGAGTGTTTCAAAACTGCTCAAGCAACAGAAAGGTTCAACTCTGTGAGTTGAATGCACACATGAAAAAGCACTTTCAAATAATGCTTCCGTCCAGTTTCTAGGTGAAGAAATTACCGTTTCCAAAGAATGCCTGGAAGAGTTCCAAATATCCACTTACAGATTCTGAAGAAAACAATGTTTCGATGTTGCTCATTCAAATCAAGGTTCAACTCTCTGAGATGAATGCACACATCATAAAGAAGTTTCTGTGAATGCTTCTACCCTGTTTTTATGTGATGATATTTCCTCTTCCACCATAAGCCTCAAAGCGCTCCGAATGAACACTTGCGAATTCCACAAAAAGAGTGCTTCAAAACTGCTCTATCAATAGGAAGGTTCAATTCTGTGAGCTGAATGCACACATCATAAAGAAGTTTCTGAGAATGCTTCTGTCTAGTGTTTAGTTGAAGATATTTCCTTTTCCACCACAGGCCTCAAAGCGCTCCGTATGAACACTTTCAGATTACAGATTACACACAATAGTGTTTCAAAACTGCTCTAACAAGAGAAAGGTTCAACTCTGTAAGTTGAGTGCACACATCACAAAGCAGTTTCAGAGAGTGTTTCTGTCTAGTTTGTATGTGAAGAAATTCCCGTTTCCAACGAAGGCCTCCAAGAGCTCCCAATATCCACTTGCAGATTCTGCACAAACACAGTTTCATAACTGCCCCATCCAAAGGAATATTGAACCCTGTGAGTTGAATCCACACATATTAAATCATTTTCTCAGAATGCTTCTGCATAGTTTTCATGTGAAGATATTTCTTATTCCACTATAGGGCTGGAAGCGCTCTAAATGAACACTTGAGGATTCTGCAAAAAGACACTTTGACAACTGCTCTTTTAAAAGAAAGGTGCAACTGTGTGAGTTGAATGCAAACATCACAAAGCAGTTTCAGAGACTGCTTCTGTCTAGCTGTAATGTGAACAAATTCCCGTTTCCAACGAAGGCCTCAAATCTCCACATATCCACTTGCAGATTCTGCAAAAGCAGTGTTTCAAAACTGCTCTATCGAAAGGAAGGTTCATCTCTGTGGGTTGAGTGCACACATCATAAAGTAGTTTCTGAGAAAGCTTCCGTCTAGTTTTTATGTGACGCTATTTCCTTTTCCACCACTGGCCTCAAAGTGCTCCGAATGAACACTTGCAGATTCTACAAAAAGAGTGTTTCTAAACTGAACTCACAACAAAAAGGTTCAGATCTGTGAATTGAATGCACGCATCACAAAGCAGATTCAGGGAATGCTTCTGTTTAGGTTTTAGGTGAAGATATACTGTTGTCCACCATAGGCCTCAAAGCGCTCTGAATGAACCCTTGCAGATTCTACGAAAAGAGTGTTTCAAAACGGCTCTATCAAAAGAAAGGATCAACTCTGTGAGTTGAATGCAACTTCACAAAGCCGTTTCAGAGAATGCTTCTTTCTAGTTTTTGGGTGAAGATATTCCCGTTTCCAAAGAAGGCCTCAATGAGCTCCAAATATCCACTGGCAGATTCTGCAAAAACACTGTTTCAAAACTGCTCTATAAAAAGGAAGGTTCAACTCTGTGACTTGAATGCAAGCATCAGAGAGTAGTTTCTGAGAATGCTTCTGTCTGGTTTTAATATGAAGATATTTCCTTTTACACATTAGGTCTCAGGGCGCTCCGAAAGAATACCTGCGGATTCTGTCAGAAGAGGGTTTCCAAAGTGCTCCATCAAAAGAAATGTTCTACTCTGTGAGTGGAAAGCAAACATCACAAAGCAGTTTCAGAGAATGCTTCTGTGTAGTATGTAGGCCAAGAAATTCCCATTTCCAACGAAGGTCTCGAAGAGCTCCCAATATTCCCCTGCAGATTCTGCAAAAACACTGTTTCAAAACTGCTCTATGAACAGAAAGGTTCAACTCGGTGAGTTGAAAGCACAAATCCTAAAGAAGTTTCTTAGAATGCTCCTGCCCAGTTTTTAGGTGATGATATTTCCTCTTCCACCATAAGACTCAAAGCACCCCGAATGAACACTTGCCCATTCCACAAAAAGAGTGTTTCAAAACTGCTCAAGCAACAGAAAGGTTCAACTCTGTGAGTTGAATGCACACATGAAAAAGCAGTTTCAAATAATGCTTCCTTCCAGTTTCTAGGTGAAGAAATGACCGTTTCCAAAGAATGCCTCGAAGAGTTCCAAATATCCACTTACAGATTCTGAAGGAAACAATGTTTCGATGTTGCTCATTCAAATCAAGGTTCAACTCTCTGAGATGAATGCACACATCATAAAGAAGTTTCTGTGAATGCTTCTACCCTGTTTTTATGTGATGATATTTCCTCTTCCACCATAAGCCTCAAAGCGCTCCGAATGAACACTTGCGCATTCCACAAAAAGAGTGCTTCAAAACTACTCTATCAATAGGAAGGTTCAATTCTGTGAGCTGAATGCACACATCATAAAGAAGTTTCTGAGAATGCTTCTGTCTAGTGTTTAGGTGAAGATATTTCCTTTTCCACCACAGGCCTCAAAGCGCTCCGTATGAACACTTGCAGATTACAGATTACACACAATAGTGTTTCAAAACTGCTCTAACAAGAGAAAGGTTCAACTCTGTAAGTTGAGTGCACACATCACAAAGCAGTTTCAGAGAGTGTTTCTGTCTAGTTTGTATGTGAAGAAATTCCCGTTTCCAACGAAGGCCTCCAAGAGCTCCCAATATCCACTTGCAGATTCTGCACAAACACAGTTTCATAACTGCCCCATCCAAAGGAATATTGAACCCTGTGAGTTGAATCCACACATATTAAATCATTTTCTCAGAATGCTTCTGCATAGTTTTCATGTGAAGATATTTCTTATTCCACTATAGGGCTGGAAGCGCTCTAAATGAACACTTGAGGATTCTGCAAAAAGACACTTTGACAACTGCTCTTTCAAAAGAAAGGTGCAACTGTGTGAGTTGAATGCAAACATCACAAAGCAATTTCAGAGACTGCTTCTGTCTAGCTGTAATGTGAACAAATTCCCGTTTCCAACGAAGGCCTCAAATCTCCACATATCCACTTGCAGATTCTGCAAAAGCAGTGTTTCAAAACTGCTCTATCGAAAGTAAGGTTCATCTCTGTGGGTTGAGTGCACACATCATAAAGTAGTTTCTGAGAATGCTTCCGTCTAGTTTTTATGTGACGCTATTTCCTTTTCCACCGCTGGCCTCAAAGCGCTCCGAATGAACACTTGCAGATTCTACAAAAAGAGGGTTTCTAAACTGAACTCACAAGAAAAAGGTTCAGATCTCTGAATTGAATGCACGCATCACAAAGCAGATTCAGGGAATGCTTCTGTTTAGGTTTTAGGTGAAGATATATTCTTTTCCCCCATAGGCCTCAAAGTGCTCTGAATGAACACTTGCAGATTCTACGAAAACAGTGTTTCAAAACGGCTCTATCAAAAGAAAGGATCAACTCTGTGAGTTGAATACAGCTTCACAAAGCCGTTTCAGAGAATGCTTCTTTCTAGTTTTTGTGTGAAGATATTCCCGTTTCCAAAGAAGGCCTCAATGAGCTCCTAATATCCACTGGCAGATTCTGCAAAAACACTGTTTCAAAACTGCTCTATGAAAAGGAAGGTTCAACTCTGTGACTTGAATGCAAGCATCAGAGAGTAGTTTCTGAGAATGCTTCTGTCTGGTTTTTATATGAAGATATTTCCTTTTACACATTAGGTCTCAGGGCGCTCCGAAAGAATACTTGCGGATTCTGTCAGAAGAGGGTTTCCAAAGTGCTCCATCAAAAGAAATGTTCTACTCTGTGAGTGGAAAGCAAACATCACAAAGCAGTTTCAGAGAATGCTTCTGTCTAGTTTTTAGGCGAAGAAATTCCCATTTCCAACGAAGGTCTCGAAGAGCTCCCAATATTCCCCTGCAGATTCTGCAAAAACACTGTTTCAAAACTGCTCTACGAACAGAAAGGTTCAACTCGGTGAGTTGAAAGCAGAAATCCTAAAGAGGTTTCTTAGAATGCTCCTGCCCAGTTTTTAGGTGATGATATTTCCTCTTCCACCATAAGACACAAAGCACCCCGAATGAACACTTGCACATTCCACAAAAAGAGTGTTTCAAAACTGCTCAAGCAACAGAAAGGTTCAACTCTGTGAGTTGAATGCGCACATGAAAAAGCACTTTCAAATAATGCTTCCGTCCAGTTTCTAGGTGAAGAAATTACCGTTTCCAAAGAATGCCTCGAAGAGTTCCAAATATCCACTTACAGATTCTGAACAAAACAATGTTTCGATGTTGCTCATTCAAATCAAGGTTCAACTCTCTGAGATGAATGCACACATCATAAAGAAGTTTCTGTGAATGCTTCTACCCTGTTTTTATGTGATGATATTTCCTCTTCCACCATAAGGCTCAAAGCGCTCCGAATGAACACTTGCGCATTCCACAAAAAGAGTGCTTCAAAACTGCTCTATCAATAGGAAGGTTCAATTCTGTGAGCTGAATTCACACATCATAAAGAAGTTTCTGAGAATGCTTCTGTCTAGTGTTTAGGTGAATATATTTCCTTTTCCACCACAGGCCTCAAAGCGCTCCGTATGAACACTTGCAGATTACAGATTACACACAATAGTGTTTCAAAACGGCTCTAACAAGAGAAAGGTTCAACTCTGTAAGTTGAGTGCACACATCACAAAGCAGTTTCAGAGAGTGTTTCTGTCTAGTTTGTATGTGAAGAAATTCCCGTTTCCAACGAAGGCCTCCAAGAGCTCCCAATATCCACTTGCAGATTCTGCACAAACACAGTTTCATAACTGCCCCATCCAAAGGAATATTGAACCCTGTGAGTTGAATCCACACATATTAAATCATTTTCTCAGAATGCTTCTGCATAGTTTTCATGTGAAGATATTTCTTATTCCACTATAGGGCTGGAAGCGCTCTAAATGAACACTTGAGGATTCTGCAAAAAGACACTTTGACAACTGCTCTTTCAAAAGAAAGGTGCAACTGTGTGAGTTGAATGCAAACATCACAAAGCAGTTTCAGAGACTGCTTCTGTCTAGCTCTAATGTGAACAAATTCCCGTTTCCAACGAAGGCCTCAAATCTCCACATATCCACTTGCAGATTCTGCAAAAGCAGTGTTTCAAAACTGCTCTATCAAAAGGAAGGTTCATCTCTGTGAGTTGAGTGCACACATCATAAAGTAGTTTCCGAGAATGCTTCCGTCTAGTTTTTACGTGACGCTATTTCCTTTTCCACCACTGGCCTCAAAGCGCTCCGAATGAACACTTGCAGATTCTACAAAAAGAGTGTTTCTAAACTGAACTCACAACAGAAAAGTTCAGATCCGTGAATTGAATGCACGCATCAGAAAGCAGATTCAGGGAATGCTTCTGTTTGGGTTTTAGATGAAGATATATTCTTTTCCCCCATAGGCCTCAAAGCGCTCTGAATGAACACTTGCAGATTCTACGAAAAGAGTGTTTCAAAACGGCTCTATCAAAACAAAGGATCAACTCTGTGAGTTGAATGCAACTTCACAAAGCCGTTTCAGAGAATGCTTCTTTCTAGTTTTTGGGTGAAGATATTCCCGTTTCCAAAGAAGGCCTCAATGAGCTCCAAATATCCACTGGCAGATTCTGCAAAAACACTGTTTCAAAACTGCTCTATAAAAAGGAAGGTTCAACACTGTGACTTGAATGCAAGCATCAGAGAGTAGTTTCTGAGAATGCTTCTGTCTGGTTTTAATATGAAGATATTTCCTTTTACACATTAGGTCTCAGGGCGCTCCGAACGAATACCTGCGGATTCTGTCAGAAGAGGGTTTCCAAAGTGCTCCATCAAAAGAAATGTTCTACTCTGTGAGTGGAAAGCAAACATCACAAAGCAGTTTCAGAGAATGCTTCTGTGTAGTATGTAGGCCAAGAAATTCCCATTTCCAACGAAGGTCTCGAAGAGCTCCCAATATTCCCTTGCAGATTCTGCAAAAACACTGTTTCAAAACTGCTCTATGAACAGAAAGTTTAAACTCGGTGAGTTGAAAGCACAAATCCTAAAGAAGTTTCTTAAAATGCTCCTGCCCAGTTTTTAGGTGATGATATTTCCTCTTCCACCATAAGACTCAAAGCACCCCGAATGAACACTTGCACATTCCACAAAAAGAGTGTTTCAAAACTGCTCAGGCAATAGAAAGGTTCAACTCTGCGAGTTGAATGCACACATGAAAAAGCACTTTCAAATAATGCTTCCGTCCAGTTTCTAGGTGAAGAAATTACCGTTTCCAAAGAATGCCTCGAAGAGTTCCAAATATCCACTTACAGATTCTGAAGAAAACAATGTTTCGATGTTGCTCATTCAAATCAAGGTTCAACTCTCTGAGATGAATGCACACATCATAAAGAAGTTTCTGTGAATGCTTCTACCCTGTTTTTCTGTGATGATATTTCCTCTTCCACCATAAGCCTCAAAGCGCTCCGAATGAACACTTGCGGATTCCACAAAAAGAGTCCTTCAAAACTGCTCTATCAATAGGAAGGTTCAATTCTGTGAGCTGAATGCACACATCATAAAGAAGTTTCTGAGAATGCTTCTGTCTAGTGTTTAGGTGAAGATATTTCCTTTTCCACCACAGGCCTCAAAGCGCTCCGTATGAACACTTGCAGATTACAGATTACACACAATAGTGTTTCAAAACTGCTCCAACAAGAGAAAGGTTCAACTCTGTAAGTTGAGTGCACACATCACAAAGCAGTTTCAGAGAGTGTTTCTGTCTAGTTTGTATGTGAAGAAATTCCCGTTTCCAACGAAGGCCTCCAAGAGCTCCCAATATCCACTTGCAGTTTCTGCACAAACACAGTTTCATAACTGCCCCATCCAAAGGAATATTGAACCCTGTGAGTTGAATCCACACATATTAAATCATTTTCTCAGAATGCTTCTGCATAGTTTTCATGTGAAGATATTTCTTATTCCACTATAGGGCTGGAAGCGCTCTAAATGAACACTTGAGGATTCTGCAAATAGACACTTTGACAACTGCTCTTTCAAAAGAAAGGTGCAACTGTGTGAGTTGAATGCAAACATCACAAAGCAGTTTCAGAGACTGCTTCTGTCTAGCTGTACTGTGAACAAATTCCCGTTTCCAATGAAGGCCTCAAATCTCCACATATCCACCTGCAGATTCTGCAAAAGCAGTGTTTCAAAACTGCTCTATCGAAAGGAAGGTTCATCTCTGTGGGTTGAGTGCACACATCATAAAGTAGTTTCTGAGAAAGCTTCCGTCTAGTTTTTATGTGACGCTATTTCCTTTTCCACCACTGGCCTCAAAGCGCTCCGAATGAACACTTGCAGATTCTACAAAAAGAGTGTTTCTAAACTGAACTCACAACAAAAAGGTTCAGATCTGTGAATTGAATGCACGCATCACAAAGCAGATTCAGGGAATGCTTCTGTTTAGGTTTTAGGTGAAGATATACTCTTGTCCACCATAGGCCTCAAAGCGCTCTGAATGAACCCTTGCAGATTCTACGAAAAGAGTGTTTCAAAACGGCTCTATCAAAAGAAAGGATCAACTCTGTGAGTTGAATGCAACTTCACAAAGCCGTTTCAGAGAATGCTTCTTTCTAGTTTTTGGGTGAAGATATTCCCGTTTCCAAAGAAGGCCTCAATGAGCTCCAAATATCCACTGGCAGATTCTGCAAAAACACTGTTTCAAAACTGCTCTATAAAAAGGAAGGTTCAACTCTGTGACTTGAATGCAAGCATCAGAGAGTAGTTTCTGAGAATGCTTCTGTCTGGTTTTAATATGAAGATATTTCCTTTTACACATTAGGTCTCAGGGCGCTCCGAAAGAATACCTGCGGATTCTGTCAGAAGAGGGTTTCCAAAGTGCTCCATCAAAAGAAATGTTCTACTCTGTGAGTGGAAAGCAAACATCACAAAGCAGTTTCAGAGAATGCTTCTGTGTAGTATGTAGGCCAAGAAATTCCCATTTCCAACGAAGGTCTCGAAGAGCTCCCAATATTCCCCTGCAGATTCTGCAAAAACACTGTTTCAAAACTGCTCTATGAACAGAAAGGTTCAACTCGGTGAGTTGAAAGCACAAATCCTAAAGAAGTTTCTTAGAATGCTCCTGCCCAGTTTTTAGGTGATGATATTTCCTCTTCCACCATAAGACTCAAAGCACCCCGAATGAACACTTGCCCATTCCACAAAAAGAGTGTTTCAAAACTGCTCAAGCAACAGAAAGGTTCAACTCTGTGAGTTGAATGCACACATGAAAAAGCAGTTTCAAATAATGCTTCCTTCCAGTTTCTAGGTGAAGAAATGACCGTTTCCAAAGAATGCCTCGAAGAGTTCCAAATATCCACTTACAGATTCTGAAGGAAACAATGTTTCGATGTTGCTCATTCAAATCAAGGTTCAACTCTCTGAGATGAATGCACACATCATAAAGAAGTTTCTGTGAATGCTTCTACCCTGTTTTTATGTGATGATATTTCCTCTTCCACCATAAGCCTCAAAGCGCTCCGAATGAACACTTGCGCATTCCACAAAAAGAGTGCTTCAAAACTACTCTATCAATAGGAAGGTTCAATTCTGTGAGCTGAATGCACACATCATAAAGAAGTTTCTGAGAATGCTTCTGTCTAGTGTTTAGGTGAAGATATTTCCTTTTCCACCACAGGCCTCAAAGCGCTCCGTATGAACACTTGCAGATTACAGATTACACACAATAGTGTTTCAAAACTGCTCTAACAAGAGAAAGGTTCAACTCTGTAAGTTGAGTGCACACATCACAAAGCAGTTTCAGAGAGTGTTTCTGTCTAGTTTGTATGTGAAGAAATTCCCGTTTCCAACGAAGGCCTCCAAGAGCTCCCAATATCCACTTGCAGATTCTGCACAAACACAGTTTCATAACTGCCCCATCCAAAGGAATATTGAACCCTGTGAGTTGAATCCACACATATTAAATCATTTTCTCAGAATGCTTCTGCATAGTTTTCATGTGAAGATATTTCTTATTCCACTATAGGGCTGGAAGCACTCTAAATGAACACTTGAGGATTCTGCAAAAAGACACTTTGACAACTGCTCTTTCAAAAGAAAGGTGCAACTGTGTGAGTTGAATGCAAACATCACAAAGCAATTTCAGAGACTGCTTCTGTCTAGCTGTAATGTGAACAAATTCCCGTTTCCAACGAAGGCCTCAAATCTCCACATATCCACTTGCAGATTCTGCAAAAGCAGTGTTTCAAAACTGCTCTATCGAAAGTAAGGTTCATCTCTGTGGGTTGAGTGCACACATCATAAAGTAGTTTCTGAGAATGCTTCCGTCTAGTTTTTATGTGACGCTATTTCCTTTTCCACCACTGGCCTCAAAGCGCTCCGAATGAACACTTGCAGATTCTACAAAAAGAGGGTTTCTAAACTGAACTCACAAGAAAAAGGTTCAGATCTCTGAATTGAATGCACGCATCACAAAGCAGATTCAGGGAATGCTTCTGTTTAGGTTTTAGGTGAAGATATATTCTTTTCCCCCATAGGCCTCAAAGTGCTCTGAATGAACACTTGCAGATTCTACGAAAACAGTGTTTCAAAACGGCTCTATCAAAAGAAAGGATCAACTCTGTGAGTTGAATACAACTTCACAAAGCCGTTTCAGAGAATGCTTCTTTCTAGTTTTTGTGTGAAGATATTCCCGTTTCCAAAGAAGGCCTCAATGAGCTCCTAATATCCACTGGCAGATTCTGCAAAAACACTGTTTCAAAACTGCTCTATGAAAAGGAAGGTTCAACTCTGTGACTTGAATGCAAGCATCAGAGAGTAGTTTCTGAGAATGCTTCTGTCTGGTTTTTATATGAAGATATTTCCTTTTACACATTAGGTCTCAGGGCGCTCCGAAAGAATACTTGCGGATTCTGTCAGAAGAGGGTTTCCAAAGTGCTCCATCAAAAGAAATGTTCTACTCTGTGAGTGGAAAGCAAACATCACAAAGCAGTTTCAGAGAATGCTTCTGTCTAGTTTTTAGGCGAAGAAATTCCCATTTCCAACGAAGGTCTCGAAGAGCTCCCAATATTCCCCTGCAGATTCTGCAAAAACACTGTTTCAAAACTGCTCTACGAACAGAAAGGTTCAACTCGGTGAGTTGAAAGCAGAAATCCTAAAGAAGTTTCTTAGAATGCTCCTGCCCAGTTTTTAGGTGATGATATTTCCTCTTCCACCATAAGACTCAAAGCACCCCGAATGCACACTTGCACATTCCACAAAAAGAGTGTTTCAAAACTGCTCAAGCAACAGAAAGGTTCAACTCTGTGAGTTGAATGCACACATGAAAAAGCACTTTCAAATAATGCTTCCGTCCAGTTTCTAGGTGAAGAAATTACCGTTTCCAAAGAATGCCTGGAAGAGTTCCAAATATCCACTTACAGATTCTGAAGAAAACAATGTTTCGATGTTGCTCATTCAAATCAAGGTTCAACTCTCTGAGATGAATGCACACATCATAAAGAAGTTTCTGTGAATGCTTCTACCCTGTTTTTATGTGATGATATTTCCTCTTCCACCATAAGCCTCAAAGCGCTCCGAATGAACACTGGCGAATTCCACAAAAAGAGTGCTTCAAAACTGCTCTATCAATAGGAAGGTTCAATTCTGTGAGCTGAATGCACACATCATAAAGAAGTTTCTGAGAATGCTTCTGTCTAGTGTTTAGTTGAAGATATTTCCTTTTCCACCACAGGCCTCAAAGCGCTCCGTATGAACACTTGCAGATTACAGATTACACACAATAGTGTTTCAAAACTGCTCTAACAAGAGAAAGGTTCAACTCTGTAAGTTGAGTGCACACATCACAAAGCAGTTTCAGAGAGTGTTTCTGTCTAGTTTGTATGTGAAGAAATTCCCGTTTCCAACGAAGGCCTCCAAGAGCTCCCAATATCCACTTGCAGATTCTGCACAAACACAGTTTCATAACTGCCCCATCCAAAGGAATATTGAACCCTGTGAGTTGAATCCACACATATTAAATCATTTTCTCAGAATGCTTCTGCATAGTTTTCATGTGAAGATATTTCTTATTCCACTATAGGGCTGGAAGCGCTCTAAATGAACACTTGAGGATTCTGCAAAAAGACACTTTGACAACTGCTCTTTTAAAAGAAAGGTGCAACTGTGTGAGTTGAATGCAAACATCACAAAGCAGTTTCAGAGACTGCTTCTGTCTAGCTGTAATGTGAACAAATTCCCGTTTCCAACGAAGGCCTCAAATCTCCACATATCCACTTGCAGATTCTGCAAAAGCAGTGTTTCAAAACTGCTCTATCAAAAGGAAGGTTCATCTCTGTGGGTTGAGTGCACACATCATAAAGTAGTTTCCGAGAATGCTTCCGTCTAGTTTTTATGAGACGCTATTTCCTTTTCCACCACTGGCCTGAAAGCGCTCCGAATGAACACTTGCAGATTCTACAAAAAGAGTGTTTCTAAACTGAACTCACAACAGAAAGGTTCAGATCCGTGAATTGAATGCACGCATCAGAAAGCAGATTCAGGGAATTCTTCTGTTTAGGTTTTAGGTGAAGATATACTCTTGTCCCCCATAGGCCTCAAAGCGCTCTGAATGAACACTTGCAGATTCTACGAAAAGAGTGTTTCAAAACGGCTCTATCAAAAGAAAGGATCAACTCTGTGAGTTGAATGCAACTTCACAAAGCCGTTTCAGAGAATGCTTCTTTCTAGTTTTTGTGTGAAGATATTCCCGTTTCCAAAGAAGGCCTCAATGAGCTCCAAATATCCACTGGCAGATTCTGCAAAAACACTGTTTCAAAACTGCTCTATGAAAAGGAAGGTTCAACTCTGTGAGTTGAATGCAAGCATCAGAGAGTAGTTTCTGAGAATGCTTCTGTCTGGTTTTAATATGAAGATATTTCCTTTTACACATTAGGTCTCAGGGCGCTCCGAAAGAATACTTGCGGATTCTGTCAGAAGAGGGTTTCCAAAGTGCTCCATCAAAAGAAATGTTCTACTCTGTGAGTGGAAAGCAAACATCACAAAGCAGTTTCAGAGAATGCTTCTGTGTAGTATGTAGGCCAAGAAATTCCCATTTCCAAAGAAGGTCTCGAAGAGCTCCCAATATTCCCCTGCAGATTCTGCAAAAACACCGTTTCAAAACTGCTCTATGAACAGAAAGGTTCAACTCGGTGAGTTGAAAGCACAAATCCTAAAGAAGTTTCTTAGAATGCTCCTGCCCAGTTTTTAGCTGATGATATTTCCTCTTCCACCATAAGACTCAAAGCACCCCGAATGAACACTTGCCCATTCCACAAAAAGAGTGTTTCAAAACTGCTCAAGCAACAGAAAGGTTCAACTCTGTGAGTTGAATGCACACATGAAAAAGCAGTTTCAAATAATGCTTCCTTCCAGTTTCTAGGTGAAGAAATGACCGTTTCCAAAGAATGCCTCGAAGAGTTCCAAATATCCACTTACAGATTCTGAAGGAAACAATGTTTCGATGTTGCTCATTCAAATCAAGGTTCAACTCTCTGAGATGAATGCACACATCATAAAGAAGTTTCTGTGAATGCTTCTACCCTGTTTTTATGTGATGATATTTCCTCTTCCACCATAAGCCTCAAAGCGCTCCGAATGAACACTTGCGCATTCCACAAAAAGAGTGCTTCAAAACTACTCTATCAATAGGAAGGTTCAATTCTGTGAGCTGAATGCACACATCATAAAGAAGTTTCTGAGAATGCTTCTGTCTAGTGTTTAGGTGAAGATATTTCCTTTTCCACCACAGGCCTCAAAGCGCTCCGTATGAACACTTGCAGATTACAGATTACACACAATAGTGTTTCAAAACTGCTCTAACAAGAGAAAGGTTCAACTCTGTAAGTTGAGTGCACACATCACAAAGCAGTTTCAGAGAGTGTTTCTGTCTAGTTTGTTTGTGAAGAAATTCCCGTTTCCAACGAAGGCCTCCAAGAGCTCCCAATATCCACTTGCAGATTCTGCACAAACACAGTTTCATAACTGCCCCATCCAAAGGAATATTGAACCCTGTGAGTTGAATCCACACATATTAAATCATTTTCTCAGAATGCTTCTGCATAGTTTTCATGTGAAGATATTTCTTATTCCACTATAGGGCTGGAAGCGCTCTAAATGAACACTTGAGGATTCTGCAAAAAGACACTTTGACAACTGCTCTTTCAAAAGAAAGGTGCAACTGTGTGAGTTGAATGCAAACATCACAAAGCAATTTCAGAGACTGCTTCTGTCTAGCTGTAATGTGAACAAATTCCCGTTTCCAACGAAGGCCTCAAATCTCCACATATCCACTTGCAGATTCTGCAAAAGCAGTGTTTCAAAACTGCTCTATCGAAAGTAAGGTTCATCTCTGTGGGTTGAGTGCACACATCATAAAGTAGTTTCTGAGAATGCTTCCGTCTAGTTTTTATGTGACGCTATTTCCTTTTCCACCACTGGCCTCAAAGCGCTCCGAATGAACACTTGCAGATTCTACAAAAAGAGGGTTTCTAAACTGAACTCACAAGAAAAAGGTTCAGATCTCTGAATTGAATGCACGCATCACAAAGCAGATTCAGGGAATGCTTCTGTTTAGGTTTTAGGTGAAGATATATTCTTTTCCCCCATAGGCCTCAAAGCGCTCTGAATGAACACTTGCAGATTCTACGAAAACAGTGTTTCAAAACGGCTCTATCAAAAGAAAGGATCAACTCTGTGAGTTGAATACAACTTCACAAAGCCGTTTCAGAGAATGCTTCTTTCTAGTTTTTGTGTGAAGATATTCCCGTTTCCAAAGAAGGCCTCAATGAGCTCCAAATATCCACTGGCAGATTCTGCAAAAACACTGTTTCAAAACTGCTCTATGAAAAGGAAGGTTCAACTCTGTGACTTGAATGCAAGCATCAGAGAGTAGTTTCTGAGAATGCTTCTGTCTGGTTTTTATATGAAGATATTTCCTTTTACACATTAGGTCTCAGGGCGCTCCGAAAGAATACTTGCGGATTCTGTCAGAAGAGGGTTTCCAAAGTGCTCCATCAAAAGAAATGTTCTACTCTGTGAGTGGAAAGCAAACATCACAAAGCAGTTTCAGAGAATGCTTCTGTCTAGTTTTTAGGCGAAGAAATTCCCATTTCCAACGAAGGTCTCGAAGAGCTCCCAATATTCCCCTGCAGATTCTGCAAAAACACTGTTTCAAAACTGCTCTACGAACAGAAAGGTTCAACTCGGTGAGTTGAAAGCACAAATCCTAAAGAAGTTTCTTAGAATGCTCCTGCCCAGTTTTTAGGTGATGATATTCCCTCTTCCACCATAAGACTCAAAGCACTCCAAATGAACACTTGCCCATTCCACAAAAAGAGTGTTTCAAAACTGCTCAAGCAACAGAAAGGTTCAACTCTGTGAGTTGAATGCACACATGAAAAAGCACTTTCAAATAATGCTTCCGTCCAGTTTCTAGGTGAAGAAATGACCGTTTCCAAAGAATGCCTCGAAGAGTTCCAAATATCCACTTACAGATTCTGAAGAAAACAATGTTTCGATGTTGCTCATTCAAATCAAGGTTCAACTCTCTGAGATGAATGCACACATCATAAAGAAGTTTCTGTGAATGCTTCTACCCTGTTTTTATGTGATGATATTTCCTCTTCCACCATAAGCCTCAAAGCGCTCCGAATGAACACTTGCGCATTCCACAAAAAGAGTGCTTCAAAACTACTCTATCAATAGGAAGGTTCAATTCTGTGAGCTGAATGCACACATCATAAAGAAGTTTCTGAGAATGCTTCTGTCTAGTGTTTAGGTGAAGATATTTCCTTTTCCACCACAGGCCTCAAAGCACTCCGTATGAACACTTGCAGATTACAGATTACACACAATAGTGTTTCAAAACGGCTCTAACAAGAGAAAGGTTCAACTCTGTAAGTTGAGTGCACACATCACAAAGCAGTTTCAGAGAGTGTTTCTGTCTAGTATGTATGTGAAGAAATTCCCGTTTCCAACGAAGGCCTCCAAGAGCTCCCAATATCCACTTGCAGATTCTGCACAAACACAGTTTCATAACTGCCCCATCCAAAGGAATATTGAACCCTGTGAGTTGAATCCACACACATTAAATCATTTTCTCAGAATGCTTCTGCATAGTTTTCATGTGAAGATATTTCTTATTCCACTATAGGGCTGGAAGCGCTCTAAATGAACACTTGAGGATTCTGCAAAAAGACACTTTGACAACTGCTCTTTCAAAAGAAAGGTGCAACTGTGTGAGTTGAATGCAAACATCACAAAGCAGTTTCAGAGACTGCTTCTGTCTAGCTGTAATGTGAACAAATTCCCGTTTCCAACGAAGGCCTCAAATCTCCACATATCCACTTGCAGATTCTGCAAAAGCAGTGTTTCAAAACTGCTCTATCAAAAGGAAGGTTCATCTCTGTGAGTTGAGTGCACACATCATAAAGTAGTTTCCGAGAATGCTTCCGTCTAGTTTTTACGTGACGCTATTTCCTTTTCCACCACTGGCCTCAAAGCGCTCCGAATGAACACTTGCAGATTCTACAAAAAGAGTGTTTCTAAACTGAACTCACAACAGAAAGGTTCAGATCCGTGAATTGAACGCACGCATCAGAAAGCAGATTCAGGGAATGCTTCTGTTTGGGTTTTAGGTGAAGATATATTCTTTACCCCCATAGGCCTCAAAGCGCTCTGAATGAACACTTGCAGATTCTACGAAAAGAGTGTTTCAAAACGGCTCTATCAAAAGAAAGGATCAACTCTGTGAGTTGAATGCAACTTCACAAAGCCGTTTCAGAGAATGCTTCTTTCTAGTTTTTGTGTGAAGATATTCCCGTTTCCAAAGAAGGCCTCAATGAGCTCCAAATATCCACTGGCAGATTCTGCAAAAACACTGTTTCAAAACTGCTCTATGAAAAGGAAGGTTCAACTCTGTGAGTTGAATGCAAGCATCAGAGAGTAGTTTCTGAGAATGCTTCTGTCTGGTTTTAATATGAAGATATTTCCTTTTACACATTAGGTCTCAGGGCGCTCCGAAAGAATACTTGCGGATTCTGTCAGAAGAGGGTTTCCAAAGTGCTCCATCAAAAGAAATGTTCTACTCTGTGAGTGGAAAGCAAACATCACAAAGCAGTTTCAGAGAATGCTTCTGTGTAGTATGTAGGCCAAGAAATTCCCATTTCCAAAGAAGGTCTCGAAGAGCTCCCAATATTCCCCTGCAGATTCTGCAAAAACACCGTTTCAAAACTGCTCTATGAACAGAAAGGTTCAACTCGGTGAGTTGAAAGCACAAATCCTAAAGAAGTTTCTTAGAATGCTCCTGCCCAGTTTTTAGCTGATGATATTTCCTCTTCCACCATAAGACTCAAAGCACCCCGAATGAACACTTGCCCATTCCACAAAAAGAGTGTTTCAAAACTGCTCAAGCAACAGAAAGGTTCAACTCTGTGAGTTGAATGCACACATGAAAAAGCAGTTTCAAATAATGCTTCCTTCCAGTTTCTAGGTGAAGAAATGACCGTTTCCAAAGAATGCCTCGAAGAGTTCCAAATATCCACTTACAGATTCTGAAGGAAACAATGTTTCGATGTTGCTCATTCAAATCAAGGTTCAACTCTCTGAGATGAATGCACACATCATAAAGAAGTTTCTGTGAATGCTTCTACCCTGTTTTTATGTGATGATATTTCCTCTTCCACCATAAGCCTCAAAGCGCTCCGAATGAACACTTGCGCATTCCACAAAAAGAGTGCTTCAAAACTACTCTATCAATAGGAAGGTTCAATTCTGTGAGCTGAATGCACACATCATAAAGAAGTTTCTGAGAATGCTTCTGTCTAGTGTTTAGGTGAAGATATTTCCTTTTCCACCACAGGCCTCAAAGCGCTCCGTATGAACACTTGCAGATTACAGATTACACACAATAGTGTTTCAAAACTGCTCTAACAAGAGAAAGGTTCAACTCTGTAAGTTGAGTGCACACATCACAAAGCAGTTTCAGAGAGTGTTTCTGTCTAGTTTGTTTGTGAAGAAATTCCCGTTTCCAACGAAGGCCTCCAAGAGCTCCCAATATCCACTTGCAGATTCTGCACAAACACAGTTTCATAACTGCCCCATCCAAAGGAATATTGAACCCTGTGAGTTGAATCCACACATATTAAATCATTTTCTCAGAATGCTTCTGCATAGTTTTCATGTGAAGATATTTCTTATTCCACTATAGGGCTGGAAGCGCTCTAAATGAACACTTGAGGATTCTGCAAAAAGACACTTTGACAACTGCTCTTTCAAAAGAAAGGTGCAACTGTGTGAGTTGAATGCAAACATCACAAAGCAATTTCAGAGACTGCTTCTGTCTAGCTGTAATGTGAACAAATTCCCGTTTCCAACGAAGGCCTCAAATCTCCACATATCCACTTGCAGATTCTGCAAAAGCAGTGTTTCAAAACTGATCTATCAAAAGGAAGGTTCATCTCTGTGAGTTGAGTGCACACATCATAAAGTAGTTTCCGAGAATGCTTCCGTCTAGTTTTTACGTGACGCTATTTCCTTTTCCACCACTGGCCTCAAAGCGCTCCGAATGAACACTTGCAGATTCTACAAAAAGAGTGTTTCTAAACTGAACTCACAACAGAAAGGTTCAGATCCGTGAATTGAATGCACGCATCAGAAAGCAGATTCAGGGAATGCTTCTGTTTGGGTTTTAGGTGAAGATATATTCTTTTCCCCCATAGGCCTCAAAGCGCTCTGAATGAACACTTGCAGATTCTACGAAAAGAGTGTTTCAAAACGGCTCTATCAAAACAAAGGATCAACTCTGTGAGTTGAATGCAACTTCACAAAGCCGTTTCAGAGAATGCTTCTTTCTAGTTTTTGGGTGAAGATATTCCCGTTTCCAAAGAAGGCCTCAATGAGCTCCAAATATCCACTGGCAGATTCTGCAAAAACACTGTTTCAAAACTGCTCTATAAAAAGGAAGGTTCAACACTGTGACTTGAATGCAAGCATCAGAGAGTAGTTTCTGAGAATGCTTCTGTCTGGTTTTAATATGAAGATATTACCTTTTACACATTAGGTCTCAGGGCGCTCCGAACGAATACCTGCGGATTCTGTCAGAAGAGGGTTTCCAAAGTGCTCCATCAAAAGGAATGTTCTACTCTGTGAGTGGAAAGCAAACATCACAAAGCAGTTTCAGAGAATGCTTCTGTGTAGTATGTAGGCCAAGAAATTCCCATTTCCAACGAAGGTCTCGAAGAGCTCCCAATATTCCCTTGCAGATTCTGCAAAAACACTGTTTCAAAACTGCTCTATGAACAGAAAGTTTCAACTCGGTGAGTTGAAAGCACAAATCCTAAAGAAGTTTCTTAAAATGCTCCTGCCCAGTTTTTAGGTGATGATATTTCCTCTTCCACCATAAGACTCAAAGCACCCCGAATGAACACTTGCACATTCCACAAAAAGAGTGTTTCAAAACTGCTCAGGCAATAGAAAGGTTCAACTCTGCGAGTTGAATGCACACATGAAAAAGCACTTTCAAATAATGCTTCCGTCCAGTTTCTAGGTGAAGAAATGACCGTTTCCAAAGAATGCCTCGAAGAGTTCCAAATATCCACTTACAGATTCTGAAGAAAACAATGTTTCGATGTTGCTCATTCAAATCAAGGTTCAACTCTCTGAGATGAATGCACACATCATAAAGAAGTTTCTGTGAATGCTTCTACCCTGTTTTTCTGTGATGATATTTCCTCTTCCACCATAAGCCTCAAAGCGCTCCGAATGAACACTTGCGGATTCCACAAAAAGAGTGCTTCAAAACTGCTCTATCAATAGGAAGGTTCAATTCTGTGAGCTGAATGCACACATCATAAAGAAGTTTCTGAGAATGCTTCTGTCTAGTGTTTAGGTGAAGATATTTCCTTTTCCACCACAGGCCTCAAAGCGCTCCGTATGAACACTTGCAGATTACAGATTACACACAATAGTGTTTCAAAACTGCTCCAACAAGAGAAAGGTTCAACTCTGTAAGTTGAGTGCACACATCACAAAGCAGTTTCAGAGAGTGTTTCTGTCTAGTTTGTATGTGAAGAAATTCCCGTTTCCAACGAAGTCCTCCAAGAGCTCCCAATATCCACTTGCAGTTTCTGCACAAACACAGTTTCATAACTGCCCCATCCAAAGGAATATTGAACCCTGTGAGTTGAATCCACACATATTAAATCATTTTCTCAGAATGCTTCTGCATAGTTTTCATGTGAAGATATTTCTTATTCCACTATAGGGCTGGAAGCGCTCTAAATGAACACTTGAGGATTCTGCAAAAAGACACTTTGACAACTGCTCTTTCAAAAGAAAGGTGCAACTGTGTGAGTTGAATGCAAACATCACAAAGCAGTTTCAGAGACTGCTTCTGTCTAGCTGTAATGTGAACAAATTCCCGTTTCCAACGAAGGCCTCAAATCTCCACATATCCACCTGCAGATTCTGCAAAAGCAGTGTTTCAAAACTGCTCTATCGAAAGGAAGGTTCATCTCTGTGGGTTGAGTGCACACATCATAAAGTAGTTTCTGAGAAAGCTTCCGTCTAGTTTTTATGTGACGCTATTTCCTTTTCCACCACTGGCCTCAAAGCGCTCCGAATGAACACTTGCAGATTCTACAAAAAGAGTGTTTCTAAACTGAACTCACAACAGAAAGGTTCAGATCCGTGAACTGAATGCACGCATCAGAAAGCAGATTCAGGGTATGCTTCTGTTTAGGTTTTAGGTGAAGATATATTGTTTTCCCCCTAGGCCTCAAAGCGCTCTGAAGGAACACTTGCAGATTCTACGAAAAGAGTGTTTCAAAACGGCTCTATCAAAACAAAGGATCAACTCTGTGAGTTGAATGCAACTTCACAAAGCCGTTTCAGAGAATGCTTCTTTCTAGTTTTTGTGTGAAGATATTCCCGTTTCCAAAGAAGGCCTCAATGAGCTCCAAATATCCACTGGCAGATTCTGCAAAAACACTGTTTGAAAACTGCTCTATCAAAAGGAAGGTTCAACTCTGTGAGTTGAATGCAAGCATCTGAGAGTAGTTTCTGAGAATGCTTCTGTCTGGTTTTAATATGAAGATATTTCCTTTTACACATTAGGTCTCAGGGCGCTCCGAAAGAATACTTGCGGATTCTGTCAGAAGAGGGTTTCCAAAGTGCTCCATCAAAAGAAATGTTCTACTCTGTGAGTGGAAAGCAAACATCACAATGCAGTTTCAGAGAAGGCTTCTGTCTAGTTTTTAGGCGAAGAAATTCCCATTTCCAACGAAGGTCTCGAAGAGCTCCCAATATTCCCTTTCAGATTCTGCAAAAACACTGTTTCAAAACTGCTCTACGAACAGAAAGGTTCAACTCGGTGAGTTGAAAGCACAAATCCTAAAGAAGTTTCTTAGAATGCTCCTGCCCAGTTTTTAGGTGATGATATTTCCTCTTCCACCATAAGACTCAAAGCACCCCGAATGAACACTTGCACATTCCACAAAAAGAGTGTTTCAAAACTGCTCAAGCAACAGAAAGGTTCAACTCTGTGAGTTGAATGCACACATGAAAAAGCACTTTCAAATAATGCTTCCGTCCAGTTTCTAGGTGAAGAAATTACCGTTTCCAAAGAATGCCTCGAAGAGTTCCAAATATCCACTTACAGATTCTGAAGAAAACAATGTTTCGATGCTGCTCATTCAAATCAAGGTTCAGCTCTCTGAGATGAATGTACACATCATAAAGAAGTTTCTGTGAATGCTTCTACCCTGTTTTTATGTGATGATATTTCCTCTTCCACCATAAGCCTCAAAGCGCTCCGAATGAACACTTGCGCATTCCACAAAAAGAGTGCTTCAAAACTGCTCTATCAATAGGAAGGTTCAATTCTGTGAGCTGAATGCACACATCATAAAGAAGTTTCTGAGAATGCTTCTGTCTAGTGTTTAGGTGAAGATATTTCCTTTTCCACCACAGGCCTCAAAGCGCTCCGTATGAACACTTGCAGACTACACACAATAGTGTTTCAAAACTGCTCTAACAAGAGAAAGGTTCAACTCTGTAAGTTGAGTGCCCACATCACAAAGCAGTTTCAGAGAGTGTTTCTGTCTAGTTTGTATGTGAAGAAATTCCCGTTTCCAACGAAGGCCTCCAAGAGCTCCCAATATCCACTTGCAGATTCTGCACAAACACAGTTTCATAACTGCCCCATCCAAAGGAATATTGAACCCTGTGAGTTGAATCCACACATAGTAAATCATTTTCTCAGAAGGCTTCTGCATAGTTTTCATGTGAAGATATTTCTTATTCCACTATAGGGCTGGAAGCGCTCTAAATGAACACTTGAGGATTCTGCAAAACGACACTTTGACAAATGCTCTTTCAAAAGAAAGGTGCAACTGTGTGAGTTGAATGCAAACATCACAAAGCAGTTTCAGAGACTGCTTCTGTCTAGCTGTATTGTGAACAAATTCCCGTTTCCAACGAAGGCCTCAAATCTCCACCTATCCACCTGCAGATTCTGCAAAAGCAGTGTTTCAAAACTGCTCTATCGAAAGGAAGGTTCATCTCTGTGGGATGAGTGCACACATCATAAAGTAGTTTCTGAGAATGCTTCCGTCTAGTTTTTATGTGACGCTATTTTCTTTTCCACCACTGGCCTCAAAGCGCTCCGAATGAACACTTGCAGATTCTACAAAAAGAGTATTTCTAAACTGAACTCACAACAAAAAGGTTCAAATCCGTGAATTAAATGCACGCATCAGAAAGCAGATTCAGAGAATGCTTCTGTTTAGGTTTTAGGTGAAGATATATTCTTTTCCCCCATAGGCCTCAAAGCGCTCTGAATGAATACTTGCAGATTCTACAAAAAGAGTGTTTCAAAACGGCTCTATCAAAACAAAGGATCAACTCTGTGAGTTGAATGCAACTTCACAAAGCCGTTTCAGAGAATGCTTCTTTCTAGTTTTTGTGTGAAGATATTCCCGTTTCCAAAGAAGGCCTCAATGAGCTCCAAATATCCACTGGCAGATTCTGCAAAAACACTGTTTGAAAACTGCTCTATCAAAAGGAAGGTTCAACTCTGTGAGTTGAATGCAAGCATCAGAGAGTAGTTTCTGAGAATGCTTCTGTCTGGTTTTAATATGAAGATATTTACTTTTACACATTAGGTCTCAGGGCGCTCCGAAAGAATACTTGCGGATTCTGTCAGAAGAGGGTTTCCAAAGTGCTCCATCAAAAGAAATGTTCTACTCTGTGAGTGGAAAGCAAACATCACAAAGCAGTTTCAGAGAAGGCTTCTGTCTAGTTTTTAGGCGAAGAAATTCCCATTTCCAACGAAGGTCTCGAAGAGCTCCCAATATTCCCTTGCAGATTCTGCAAAAACACTGTTTCAAAACTGCTCTATGAACAGAAAGGTTCAACTCGGTGAGTTGAAAGCACAAATCCTAAAGAAGTTTCTTAGAATGCTCCTGCCCAGTTTTTAGGTGATGATATTTCCTCTTCCACCATAAGACTCAAAGCACCCCGAATGAACACTTGCACATTCCACAAAAAGAGTGTTTCAAAACTGCTCAAGCAACAGAAAGGTTCAACTCTGTGAGTTGAATGCACACATGAAAAAGCACTTTCAAATAATGCTTCCGTCCAGTTTCTAGGTGAAGAAATTACCCTTTCCAAAGAATGCCTCGAAGAGTTCCAAATATCCACTTACAGATTCTGAAGAAAACAATGTTTCGATGCTGCTCATTCAAATCAAGGTTCAGCTCTCTGAGATGAATGGACACATCATAAAGAAGTTTCTGTGAATGCTTCTACCCTGTTTTTATGTGATGATATTTCCTCTTCCACCATAAGCCTCAAAGCGCTCCGAATGAACACTTGCGCATTCCACAAAAAGAGTGCTTCAAAACTGCTCTATCAATAGGAAGGTTCAATTCTGTGAGCTGAATGCACACATCATAAAGAAGTTTCTGAGAATGCTTCTGTCTAGGGTTTAGGTGAAGATATTTCCTTTTCCACCACAGGCCTCAAAGCGCTCCGTATGAACACTTGCAGATTACAGATTACACACAATAGTGTTTCAAAACTGCTCTAACAAGAGAAAGGTTCAACTCTGTAAGTTGAGTGCACACATCACAAAGCAGTTTCAGAGAGTGTTTCTGTCTAGTTTGTATGTGAAGAAATTCCCGTTTCCAACGAAGGCCTCCAAGAGCTCCCAATATCCACTTGCAGATTCTGCACAAACACAGTTTCATAACTGCCCCATCCAAAGGAATATTGAACCCTGTGAGTTGAATCCACACATATTAAATCATTTCCTCAGAACGCTTCTGCATAGTTTTCATGTTAAGATATTTCTTATTCCACTATAGGGCTGGAAGCGCTCTAAATGAACACTTGAGGATTCTGCAAAAAGACACTTTGACAACTGCTCTTTCAAAAGAAAGGTGCAACTGTGTGAGTTGAATGCAAACATCACAAAGCAGTTTCAGAGACTGCTTCTGTCTAGCTGTAATGTGAACAAATTCCCGTTTCCAACGAAGGCCTCAAATCTCCACATATCCACTTGCAGATTCTGCAAAAGCAGTGTTTCAAAACTGCTCTATCGAAAGGAAGGTTCATCTCTGTGGGTTGAGTGCACACATCATAAAGTAGTTTCCGAGAATGCTTCCGTCTAGTTTTTATGTGACGCTATTTCCTTTTCCACCACTGGCCTCAAAGCGCTCCGAATGAACACTTGCAGATTCTACAAAAAGAGTGTTTCTAAACTGAACTCACAACAGAAAGGTTCAGATCCGTGAACTGAATGCACGCATCAGAAAGCAGATTCAGGGTATGCTTCTGTTTAGGTTTTAGGTGAAGATATATTGTTTTCCCCCATAGGCCTCAAAGCGCTCTGAAGGAACACTTGCAGATTCTACGAAAAGAGTGTTTCAAAACTGCTCTATCAAAACAAAGGATCAACTCTGTGAGTTGAATGCAACTTCACAAAGCCGTTTCAGAGAATGCTTCTTTCTAGTTTTTGTGTGAAGATATTCCCGTTTCCAAAGAAGGCCTCAATGAGCTCCAAATATCCACTGGCAGATTCTGCAAAAACACTGTTTCAAAACTGCTCTATCAAAAGGAAGGTTCAACTCTGTGAGTTGAATGCAAGCATCAGAGAGTATTTTCTGAGAATGCTTCTGTCTGGTTTTAATATGAAGACATTTCCTTTTACACATTAGGTCTCAGGGCGCTCCGAAAGAATACTTGCGGATTCTGTCAGAAGAGGGTTTCCAAAGTGCTCCATCAAAAGAAATGTTCTACTCTGTGAGTGGAAAGCAAACATCACAAAGCAGTTTCAGAGAAGGCTTCTGTCTAGTTTTTAGGCGAAGAAATTCCCATTTCCAACGAAGGTCTCGAAGAGCTCCCAATATTCCCTTGCAGATTCTGCAAAAACACTGTTTCAAAACTGCTCTATGAACAGAAAGGTTCAACTCGGTGAGTTGAAAGCACAAATCCTAAAGAAGTTTCTTAGAATGCTCCTGCCCAGTTTTTAGGTGATGATATTTCCTCTTCCACCATAAGACTCAAAGCACCCCGAATGAACACTTGCACATTCCACAAAAAGAGTGTTTCAAAACTGCTCAAGCAACAGAAAGGTTCAACTCTGTGAGTTGAATGCACACATGAAAAAGCACTTTCAAATAATGCTTCCGTCCAGTTTCTAGGTGAAGAAATTACCGTTTCCAAAGAATGCCTCGAAGAGTTCCAAATATCCACTTACAGATTCTGAAGAAAACAATGTTTCGATGCTGCTCATTCAAATCAAGGTTCAGCTCTCTGAGATGAATGCACACATCATAAAGAAGTTTCTGTGAATGCTTCTACCCTGTTTTTATGTGATGATATTTCCTCTTCCACCATAAGCCTCAAAGCGCATCGAATGAACACTTGCGCATTCCACAAAAAGAGTGCTTCAAAACGGCTCTATCAATAGGAAGGTTCAATTCTGTGAGCTGAATGCACACATCATAAAGAAGTTTCTGAGAATGCTTCTGTCTAGGGTTTAGGTGAAGATATTTCCTTTTCCACCACAGGCCTCAAAGCGCTCCGTATGAACACTTGCAGATTACAGATTACACACAATAGTGTTTCAAAACTGCTCTAACAAGAGAAAGGTTCAACTCTGTAAGTTGAGTGCACACATCACAAAGCAGTTTCAGAGAGTGTTTCTGTCTAGTTTGTATGTGAAGAAATTCCCGTTTCCAACGAAGGCCTCCAAGAGCTCCCAATATCCACTTGCAGATTCTGCACAAACACAGTTTCATAACTGCCCCATCCAAAGGAATATTGAACCCTGTGAGTTGAATCCACACATAGTAAATCATTTTCTCAGAAGGCTTCTGCATAGTTTTCATGTGAAGATATTTCTTATTCCACTATAGGGCTGGAAGCGCTCTAAATGAACACTTGAGGATTCTGCAAAACGACACTTTGACAAATGCTCTTTCAAAAGAAAGGTGCAACTGTGTGAGTTGAATGCAAACATCACAAAGCAGTTTCAGAGACTGCTTCTGTCTAGCTGTATTGTGAACAAATTCCCGTTTCCAACGAAGGCCTCAAATCTCCAGCTATCCACCTGCAGATTCTGCAAAAGCAGTGTTTCAAAACTGCTCTATCGAAAGGAAGGTTCATCTCTGTGGGATGAGTGCACACATCATAAAGTAGTTTCTGAGAATGCTTCCGTCTAGTTTTTATGTGACGCTATTTTCTTTTCCACCACTGGCCTCAAAGCGCTCCGAATGAACACTTGCAGATTCTACAAAAAGAGTATTTCTAAACTGAACTCACAACAAAAAGGTTCAAATCCGTGAATTAAATGCACGCATCAGAAAGCAGATTCAGAGAATGCTTCTGTTTAGGTTTTAGGTGAAGATATATTCTTTTCCCCCATAGGCCTCAAAGCGCTCTGAATGAATACTTGCAGATTCTACAAAAAGAGTGTTTCAAAACGGCTCTATCAAAACAAAGGATCAACTCTGTGAGTTGAATGCAACTTCACAAAGCCGTTTCAGAGAATGCTTCTTTCTAGTTTTTGTGTGAAGATATTCCCGTTTCCAAAGAAGGCCTCAATGAGCTCCAAATATCCACTGGCAGATTCTGCAAAAACACTGTTTGAAAACTGCTCTATCAAAAGGAAGGTTCAACTCTGTGAGTTGAATGCAAGCATCAGAGAGTAGTTTCTGAGAATGCTTCTGTCTGGTTTTAATATGAAGATATTTACTTTTACACATTAGGTCTCAGGGCGCTCCGAAAGAATACTTGCGGATTCTGTCAGAAGAGGGTTTCCAAAGTGCTCCATCAAAAGAAATGTTCTACTCTGTGAGTGGAAAGCAAACATCACAAAGCAGTTTCAGAGAAGGCTTCTGTCTAGTTTTTAGGCGAAGAAATTCCCATTTCCAACGAAGGTCTCGAAGAGCTCCCAATATTCCCTTGCAGATTCTGCAAAAACACTGTTTCAAAACTGCTCTATGAACAGAAAGGTTCAACTCGGTGAGTTGAAAGCACAAATCCTAAAGAAGTTTCTTAGAATGCTCCTGCCCAGTTTTTAGGTGATGATATTTCCTCTTCCACCATAAGACTCAAAGCACCCCGAATGAACACTTGCACATTCCACAAAAAGAGTGTTTCAAAACTGCTCAAGCAACAGAAAGGTTCAACTCTGTGAGTTGAATGCACACATGAAAAAGCACTTTCAAATAATGCTTCCGTCCAGTTTCTAGGTGAAGAAATTACCCTTTCCAAAGAATGCCTCGAAGAGTTCCAAATATCCACTTACAGATTCTGAAGAAAACAATGTTTCGATGCTGCTCATTCAAATCAAGGTTCAGCTCTCTGAGATGAATGGACACATCATAAAGAAGTTTCTGTGAATGCTTCTACCCTGTTTTTATGTGATGATATTTCCTCTTCCACCATAAGCCTCAAAGCGCTCCGAATGAACACTTGCGCATTCCACAAAAAGAGTGCTTCAAAACTGCTCTATCAATAGGAAGGTTCAATTCTGTGAGCTGAATGCACACATCATAAAGAAGTTTCTGAGAATGCTTCTGTCTAGGGTTTAGGTGAAGATATTTCCTTTTCCACCACAGGCCTCAAAGCGCTCCGTATGAACACTTGCAGATTACAGATTACACACAATAGTGTTTCAAAACTGCTCTAACAAGAGAAAGGTTCAACTCTGTAAGTTGAGTGCACACATCACAAAGCAGTTTCAGAGAGTGTTTCTGTCTAGTTTGTATGTGAAGAAATTCCCGTTTCCAACGAAGGCCTCCAAGAGCTCCCAATATCCACTTGCAGATTCTGCACAAACACAGTTTCATAACTGCCCCATCCAAAGGAATATTGAACCCTGTGAGTTGAATCCACACATATTAAATCATTTCCTCAGAACGCTTCTGCATAGTTTTCATGTTAAGATATTTCTTATTCCACTATAGGGCTGGAAGCGCTCTAAATGAACACTTGAGGATTCTGCAAAAAGACACTTTGACAACTGCTCTTTCAAAAGAAAGGTGCAACTGTGTGAGTTGAATGCAAACATCACAAAGCAGTTTCAGAGACTGCTTCTGTCTAGCTGTAATGTGAACAAATTCCCGTTTCCAACGAAGGCCTCAAATCTCCACATATCCACTTGCAGATTCTGCAAAAGCAGTGTTTCAAAACTGCTCTATCGAAAGGAAGGTTCATCTCTGTGGGTTGAGTGCACACATCATAAAGTAGTTTCCGAGAATGCTTCCGTCTAGTTTTTATGTGACGCTATTTCCTTTTCCACCACTGGCCTCAAAGCGCTCCGAATGAACACTTGCAGATTCTACAAAAAGAGTGTTTCTAAACTGAACTCACAACAGAAAGGTTCAGATCCGTGAACTGAATGCACGCATCAGAAAGCAGATTCAGGGTATGCTTCTGTTTAGGTTTTAGGTGAAGATATATTGTTTTCCCCCATAGGCCTCAAAGCGCTCTGAAGGAACACTTGCAGATTCTACGAAAAGAGTGTTTCAAAACTGCTCTATCAAAACAAAGGATCAACTCTGTGAGTTGAATGCAACTTCACAAAGCCGTTTCAGAGAATGCTTCTTTCTAGTTTTTGTGTGAAGATATTCCCGTTTCCAAAGAAGGCCTCAATGAGCTCCAAATATCCACTGGCAGATTCTGCAAAAACACTGTTTCAAAACTGCTCTATCAAAAGGAAGGTTCAACTCTGTGAGTTGAATGCAAGCATCAGAGAGTATTTTCTGAGAATGCTTCTGTCTGGTTTTAATATGAAGACATTTCCTTTTACACATTAGGTCTCAGGGCGCTCCGAAAGAATACTTGCGGATTCTGTCAGAAGAGGGTTTCCAAAGTGCTCCATCAAAAGAAATGTTCTACTCTGTGAGTGGAAAGCAAACATCACAAAGCAGTTTCAGAGAAGGCTTCTGTCTAGTTTTTAGGCGAAGAAATTCCCATTTCCAACGAAGGTCTCGAAGAGCTCCCAATATTCCCTTGCAGATTCTGCAAAAACACTGTTTCAAAACTGCTCTATGAACAGAAGGGTTCAACTCGGTGAGTTGAAAGCACAAATCCTAAAGAAGTTTCTTAGAATGCTCCTGCCCAGTTTTTAGGTGATGATATTTCCTCTTCCACCATAAGACTCAAAGCACCCCGAATGAACACTTGCACATTCCACAAAAAGAGTGTTTCAAAACTGCTCAAGCAACAGAAAGGTTCAACTCTGTGAGTTGAATGCACACATGAAAAAGCACTTTCAAATAATGCTTCCGTCCAGTTTCTAGGTGAAGAAATTACCGTTTCCAAAGAATGCCTCGAAGAGTTCCAAATATCCACTTACAGATTCTGAAGAAAACAATGTTTCGATGCTGCTCATTCAAATCAAGGTTCAGCTCTCTGAGATGAATGCACACATCATAAAGAAGTTTCTGTGAATGCTTCTACCCTGTTTTTATGTGATGATATTTCCTCTTCCACCATAAGCCTCAAAGCGCTCCGAATGAACACTTGCGCATTCCACAAAAAGAGTGCTTCAAAACGGCTCTATCAATAGGAAGGTTCAATTCTGTGAGCTGAATGCACACATCATAAAGAAGTTTCTGAGAATGCTTCTGTCTAGGGTTTAGGTGAAGATATTTCCTTTTCCACCACAGGCCTCAAAGCGCTCCGTATGAACACTTGCAGATTACAGATTACACACAATAGTGTTTCAAAACTGCTCTAACAAGAGAAAGGTTCAACTCTGTAAGTTGAGTGCACACATCACAAAGCAGTTTCAGAGAGTGTTTCTGTCTAGTTTGTATGTGAAGAAATTCCCGTTTCCAACGAAGGCCTCCAAGAGCTCCCAATATCCACTTGCAGATTCTGCACAAACACAGTTTCATAACTGCCCCATCCAAAGGAATATTGAACCCTGTGAGTTGAATCCACACATATTAAATCATTTCCTCAGAACGCTTCTGCATAGTTTTCATGTGAAGATATTTCTTATTCCACTATAGGGCTGGAAGCGCTCTAAATGAACAGTTGAGGATTCTGCAAAAAGACACTTTGACAACTGCTCTTTCAAAAGAAAGGTGCAACTGTGTGAGTTGAATGCAAACATCACAAAGCAGTTTCAGAGACTGCTTCTGTCTAGCTGTAATGTGAACAAATTCCCGTTTCCAACGAAGGCCTCAAATCTCCACATATCCACCTGCAGATTCTGCAAAAGCAGTGTTTCAAAACTGCTCTATCGAAAGGAAGGTTCATCTCTGGGGGATGAGTGCACACATCATAAAGTAGTTTCCGAGAATGCTTCCGTCTAGTTTTTATGTGACGCTATTTCCTTTTCCACCACTGGCCTCAAAGCGCTCCGAATGAACACTTGCAGATTCTACAAAAAGAGTATTTCTGAACTGAACTCACAACAAAAAGGTTCAGATCCGTGAATTAAATGCACGCATCAGAAAGCAGATTCAGGGTATGCTTCTGTTTAGGTTTTAGGTGAAGATATATTCTTTTCCCCCATAGGCCTCAAAGCGCTCTGAAGGAACACTTGCAGATTCTACAAAAAGAGTGTTTCAAAACGGCTCTATCAAAACAAAGGATCAACTCTGTGAGTTGAATGCAACTTCACAAAGCCGTTTCAGAGAATGCTTCTTTCTAGTTTTTGTGTGAAGATATTCCCGTTTCCAAAGAAGGCCTCAATGAGCTCCAAATATCCACTGGCAGATTCTGCAAAAACACTGTTTCAAAACTGCTCTATCAAAAGGAAGGTTCAACTCTGTGAGTTGAATGCAAGCATCAGAGAGTAGTCTCTGAGAATGCTTCTGTCTGGTTTTAATATGAAGATATTTCCTTTTACACATTAGGTCTCAGGGCGCTCCGAAAGAATACTTGCGGATTCTGTCAGAAGAGGGTTTCCAAAGTGCTCCATCAAAAGAAATGTTCTACTCTGTGAGTGGAAAGCAAACATCACAAAGCAGTTTCAGAGAAGGCTTCTGTCTAGTTTTTAGGCGAAGAAATTCCCATTTCCAACGAAGGTCTCGAAGAGCTCCCAATATTCCCTTGCAGATTCTGCAAAAACACTGTTTCAAAACTGCTCTATGAACAGAAAGGTTCAACTCGGTGAGTTGAAAGCACAAATCCTAAAGAAGTTTCTTAGAATGCTCCTGCCCAGTTTTCAGGTGATGATATTTCCTCTTCCACCATAAGACTCAAAGCACCCCGAATGAACACTTGCACATTCCACAAAAAGAGTGTTTCAAAACTGCTCAAGCAACAGAAAGGTTCAACTCTGTGAGTTGAATGCACACATGAAAAAGCACTTTCAAATAATGCTTCTGTCCAGTTTCTAGGTGAAGAAATTACCGTTTCCAAAGAATGCCTCGAAGAGTTCCAAATATCCACTTACAGATTCTGAAGAAAACAATGTTTCGATGCTGCTCATTCAAATCAAGGTTCAGCTCTCTGAGATGAATGCACACATCATAAAGAAGTTTCTGTGAATGCTTCTACCCTGTTTTTATGTGATGATATTTCCTCTTCCACCATAAGCCTCAAAGCGCTCCGAATGAACACTTGCGCATTCCACAAAAAGAGTGCTTCAAAACGGCTCTATCAATAGGAAGGTTCAATTCTGTGAGCTGAATGCACACATCACAAAGAAGTTTCTGAGAATGCTTCTGTCTAGGGTTTAGGTGAAGATATTTCCTTTTCCACCACAGGCCTCAAAGCGCTCCGTATGAACACTTGCAGATTACAGATTACACACAATAGTGTATCAAAACTGCTCTAACAAGAGAAAGGTTCAACTCTGTAAGTTGAGTGCACACATCACAAAGCAGTTTCAGAGAGTGTTTCTGTCTAGTTTGTATGTGAAGAAATTCCCGTTTCCAACGAAGGCCTCCAAGAGCTCCCAATATCCACTTGCAGATTCTGCACAAACACAGTTTCATAACTGCCCCATCCAAAGGAATATTGAACCCTGTGAGTTGAATCCACACATATTAAATCATTTCCTCAGAACGCTTCTGCATAGTTTTCATGTTAAGATATTTCTTATTCCACTATAGGGCTGGAAGCGCTCTAAATGAACACTTGAGGATTCTGCAAAAAGACACTTTGACAACTGCTCTTTCGAAAGAAAGGTGCAACTGTGTGAGTTGAATGCAAACATCACAAAGCAGTTTCAGAGACCGCTTCTGTCTAGCTGTAATGTGAACAAATTCCCGTTTCCAACGAAGGCCTCAAATCTCCACATATCCACTTGCAGATTCTGCAAAAGCAGTGTTTCAAAACTGCTCTATCGAAAGGAAGGTTCATCTCTGTGGGTTGAGTGCACACATCATAAAGTAGTTTCCGAGAATGCTTCCGTCTAGTTTTTATGTGACGCTATTTCCTTTTCCACCACTGGCCTCAAAGCGCTCCGAATGAACACTTGCAGATTCTACAAAAAGAGTGTTTCTAAACTGAACTCACAACAGAAAGGTTCAGATCCGTGAACTGAATGCACGCATCAGAAAGCAGATTCAGGGTATGCTTCTGTTTAGGTTTTAGGTGAAGATATATTGTTTTCCCCCATAGGCCTCAAAGCGCTCTGAAGGAACACTTGCAGATTCTACGAAAAGAGTGTTTCAAAATTGCTCTATCAATACAAAGGATCAACTCTGTGAGTTGAATGCAACTTCACAAAGCCGTTTCAGAGAATGCTTCTTTCTAGTTTTTGTGTGAAGATATTCCCGTTTCCAAAGAAGGCCTCAATGAGCTCCAAATATCCACTGGCAGATTCTGCAAAAACACTGTTTCAAAACTGCTCTATCAAAAGGAAGGTTCAACTCTGTGAGTTGAATGCAAGCATCAGAGAGTATTTTCTGAGAATGCTTCTGTCTGGTTTTAATATGAAGATATTTCCTTTTACACATTAGGTCTCAGGGCGCTCCGAAAGAATACTTGCGGATTCTGTCAGAAGAGGGTTTCCAAAGTGCTCCATCAAAAGAAATGTTCTACTCTGTGAGTGGAAAGCAAACATCACAAAGCAGTTTCAGAGAAGGCTTCTGTCTAGTTTTTAGGCGAAGAAATTCCCATTTCCAACGAAGGTCTCGAAGAGCTCCCAATATTCCCTTGCAGATTCTGCAAAAACACTGTTTCAAAACTGCTCTATGAACAGAAGGGTTCAACTCGGTGAGTTGAAAGCACAAATCCTAAAGAAGTTTCTTAGAATGCTCCTGCCCAGTTTTTAGGTGATGATATTTCCTCTTCCACCATAAGACTCAAAGCACCCCGAATGAACACTTGCACATTCCACAAAAAGAGTGTTTCAAAACTGCTCAAGCAACAGAAAGGTTCAACTCTGTGAGTTGAATGCACACATGAAAAAGCACTTTCAAATAATGCTTCCGTCCAGTTTCTAGGTGAAGAAATTACCGTTTCCAAAGAATGCCTCGAAGAGTTCCAAATATCCACTTACAGATTCTGAAGAAAACAATGTTTCGATGTTGCTCATTCAAATCAAGGTTCAACTCTCTGAGATGAATGCACACATCATAAAGAAGTTTCTGTGAATGCTTCTACCCTGTTTTTATGTGATGATATTTCCTCTTCCACCATAAGCCTCAAAGCGCTCCGAATGAACACTTGCGCATTCCACCAAAAGAGTGCTTCAAAACTGCTCTATCAATAGGAAGGTTCAATTCTGTGAGCTGAATGCACACATCATAAAGAAGTTTCTGAGAATGCTTCTGTCTAGTGTTTAGGTGAAGATATTTCCTTTTCCACCACAGGCCTCAAAGCGCTCCGTATGAACACTTGCAGATTACACACTATAGTGTTTCAAAACTGCTCTAACAAGAGAAAGGTTCAACTCTGTAAGTTGAGTGCACACATCACAAAGCAGTTTCAGAGAGTGTTTCTGTCTAGTTTGTATGTGAAGAAATTCCCGTTTCCAACGAAGGCCTCCAAGAGCTCCCAATATCCACTTGCAGATTCTGCACAAACACAGTTTCATAACTGCCCCATCCAAAGGAATATTGAACCCTGTGAGTTGAATCCACACATATTAAATCATTTTCTCAGAATGCTTCTGCATAGTTTTCATGTGAAGATATTTCTTATTCCACTATAGGGCTGGAAGCGCTCTAAATGAACACTTGAGAATTCTGCAAAAAGACACTTTGACAACTGCTCTTTCAAAAGAAAGGTGCAACTGTGTGAGTTGAATGCAAACATCACAAAGCAGTTTCAGAGACTGCTTCTGTCTAGCTGTAATGTGAACAAATTCCCGTTTCCAACGAAGGCCTCAAATCCCCACATATCCACTTGCAGATTCTGCAAAAGCAGTGTTTCAAAACTGCTCTATCGAAAGGAAGGTTCATCTCTGTGGGTTGAGTGCACACATCATAAAGTAGTTTCCGAGAATGCTTCCGTCTAGTTTTTATGTGACGCTATTTCCTTTTCCACCACTGGCCTCAAAGCGCTCCGAATGAACACTTGCAGATTCTACAAAAAGAGTGTTTCTAAACTGAACTCACAACAGAAAGGTTCAGATCTGTGAATTGAATGCACGCATCAGAAAGCAGATTCAGGGAATGCTTCTGTTTAGGTTTTAGGTGAAGATATATTCTTTTCCCCCATAGGCCTCAAAGCGCTCTGAATGAACACTTGCAGATTCTACGAAAAGAGTGTTTCAAAACGGCTCTATCAAAACAAAGGTTCAACTCTGTGAGTTGAATGCAACTTCACAAAGCCGTTTCAGAGAATGCTTCTTTCTAGTTTTTGTGTGAAGATATTCCCGTTTCCAAAGAAGGCCTCAATGAGCTCCAAATATCCACTGGCAGATTCTGCAAAAACACTGTTTGAAAACTGCTCTATCAAAAGGAAGGTTCAACTCTGAGAGTTGAATGCAAGCATCAGAGATTAGTTTCTGAGAATGCTTCTGTCTGGTTTTAATATGAAGATATTTCCTTTTACACATTAGGTCTCAGTGCGCTCCGAAAGAATACTTGCGGATTCTGTCAGAAGAGGGTTTCCAAAGTGCTCCATGAGAAGAAAGGTACCACTCTGTGAGTGGAAAGCAAACATCACAAAGCAGTTTCAGAGAATGCTTCTGTCTAGTTTTTAGGCGAAGAAATTCCCATTTCCAACGAAGGTCTCGAAGAACTCCCCATATTCCCTTGCAGATTCTGCAAAAACACTGTTTCAAAACTGCTCTATGAACAGAAAGGTTCAACTCGGTGAGTTGAAAGCACAAATCCTAAAGAAGTTTCTTAGAATGCTCCTGCCCAGTTTTTAGGTGATGATATTTCCTCTTCCACCATAAGACTCAAAGCACCCCGAATGAACACTTGCACATTCCACAAAAAGAGTGTTTCAAAACTGCTCAAGCAACAGAAAGGTTCAACTCTGTGAGTTGAATGCACACATGAAAAAGCACTTTCAAATAATGCTTCCGTCCAGTTTCTAGGTGAAGAAATTACCGTTTCCAAAGAATGCCTCGAAGAGTTCCAAATATCCACTTACAGATTCTGAAGAAAACAATGTTTCGATGTTGCTCATTCAAATCAAGGTTCAACTCTCTGAGATGAATGCACACATCATAAAGAAGTTTCTGTGAATGCTTCTACCCTGTTTTTATGTGATGATATTTCCTCTTCCGCCGTAAGCCTCCAAGCGCTCCGAATGAACACTTGCGCATTCCACAAAAAGAGTGCTTCAAAACTGCTCTATCAACAGGGAGGTTCAATTCTGTGAGCTGAATGCACACATCATAAAGAAGTTTCTGAGAATGCTTCTGGCTAGTGTTTAGGTGAAGATATTACCTTTTCCACCACAGGCCTCAAAGCGCTCCGTATGAACACTTGCAGATTACAGATTACACACAATAGTGTTTCAAAACGGCTCTAACAAGAGAAAGGTTCACCTCTGTAAGTTGAGTGCACACATCACAAAGCAGTTTCAGAGAGTGTTTCTGTCTAGTTTGTATGTGAAGAAATTCCCGTTTCCAACGAAGGCCTCCAAGAGCTCCCAATATCCACTTGCAGATTCTGCACAAACACAGTTTCATAACTGCCCCATCCAAAGGAATATTGAACCCTGTGAGTTGAATACACATATTAAATCATTTTCTCAGAATGCTTCTTCATAGTGTTCATGTGAAGATATTTCTTATTCCACTATAGGGCTGGAAGCGCTCTAAATGAACACTTGAGGATTCTGCAAAAAGACACTTTGACAACTGCTCTTTCAAAAGAAAGGTGCAACTGTGTGAGTTGAATGCAAACATCACAACGCAGTTTCAGAGACTGCTTCTGTATAGCTGTAATGTGAACAAATTCCCGTTTCCAACGAAGGCCTCAAATCTCCACATATCCACTTGCAGATTCTGCAAAAGCAGTGTTTCAAAACTGCTCTATCGAAAGGAAGGTTCATCTCTGTGGGTTGAGTTCACACATCATAAAGTAGTTTCCGAGAATGCTTCTGTCTAGTTTTTATGTGACGCTATTTCCTTTTCCACCACTGGCCTCAAAGCGCTCCGAATGAACACTTGCAGATTCTACAAAAAGAGTGTTTCTAAACTGAACTCACAACAAAAAGGTTCAGATCCGTGAATTGAATGCACGCATCACAAAGCAGATTCAGGGAATGCTTCTGTTTAGATTTTAGGTGAAGATATATTCTTTTCCCCCATAGGCCTCAAAGCGCTCTGAATGAACACTTGCAGATTCTACGAAAAGAGTGTTTCAAAACGGCTCTATTAAAACAAAGGATCAACTCTGTGAGTTGAATGCACCTTCACAAAGCCGTTTCAGAGAATGCTTCTTTCTAGTTTTTGTGTGAAGATATTCCCGTTTCCAAAGAAGGCCTCAATGAGCTCCAAATATCCACTGGCAGATTCTGCAAAAACACTGTTTCAAAACTGCTCTATCAAAAGGAAGGTTCAACTCTGTGAGTTGAATGCAAGCATCAGAGAGTAGTTTCTGAGAATGCTTCTGTCTGGTTTTAATATGAAGATATTTCCTTTTACACATTAGGTCTCAGTGCGCTCCGAAGGAATACTTGCGGATTCTGTCAGAAGAGGGTTTCCAAAGTGCTCCATCAAAAGAAAGGTACCACTCTGTGAGTGGAAAGCAAACATCACAAAGCAGTTTCAGAGAATGCTTCTGTCTAGTTTTTAGGCGAAGAAATTCCCATTTGCAACGAAGGTCTCGAAGAGCTCCAAATGTTCCCTTGCAGATTCTGCAAAAACACTGTTTCAAAACTGCTCTATGAACAGAAAGGTTCAACTCGGTGAGTTGAAAGCACAAATCCTAAAGAAGTTTCTTAGAATGCTCCTGCCCAGTTTTTAGGTGATGATATTTCCTCTTCCACCATAAGACTCAAAGCACCCCGAATGAACACTTGCACATTCCACAAAAAGAGTGTGTCAAAACTGCTCAAGCAACAGAAAGGTTCAACTCTGTGAGTTGAATGCACACATGAAAAAGCACTTTCAAATAACGCTTCCGTCCAGTTTCTAGGTGAAGAAATTACCGTTTCCAAAGAATGCCTTGAACAGTTCCAAATATCCACTTACAGATTCTGAAGTAAACAATGTTTCGATGTTGCTCATTCAAATCAAGGTTCAACTCTCTGAGATGAATGCACACATCATAAAGAAGTTTCTGTGAATGCTTCTACCCTGTTTTTATGTGATGATATTTCCTCTTCCACCGTAAGCCTCCAAGCGCTCCGAATGAACACTTGCGCATTCCACAAAAAGAGTGCTTCAAAACTGCTCTACCAACAGGGAGGTTCAATTCTGTGAGCTGAATGCACACATCATAAAGAAGTTTCTGAGAATGCTTCTGGCTAGTGTTTAGGTGAAGATATTACCTTTTCCACCACAGGCCTCAAAGCGCTCCGTATGAACACTTGCAGATTACAGATTACACACGATAGTGTTTCAAAACGGCTCTAACAAGAGAAAGGTTCACCTCTGTAAGTTGAGTGCACACATCACAAAGCAGTTTCAGAGAGTGTTTCTGTCTAGTTTGTATGTGAAGAAATTCCCGTTTCCAACGAAGGCCTCCAAGAGCTCCCAATATCCACTTGCAGATTCTGCACAAACACAGTTTCATAACTGCCCCATCCAAAGGAATATTGAACCCTGTGAGTTGAATCCACACATATTAAATCATTTTCTCAGAATGCTTCTGCATAGTTTTCATGTGAAGATATTTCTTATTCCACTATAGGGCTGGAAGCGCTCTAAATGAGCACTTGAAGATTCTGCAAAAAGACACTTTGACAACTGCTCTTTCAAAAGAAAGGTGCAACTGTGTGAGTTGAATGCAAACATCACAACGCAGTTTCAGAGACTGCTTCTGTCTAGCTGTAATGTGAACAAATTCCCGTTTCCAACGAAGGCCTCAAATCTCCACATATCCACTTGCAGATTCTGCAAAAGCAGTGTTTCAAAACTGCTCTATCGAAAGGAAGGTTCATCTCTGTGGGTTGAGTGCACACATCATAAAGTAGTTTCCGAGAATGCTTCTGTCTAGTTTTTATGTGACGCTATTTCCTTTTCCACCACTGGCCTCAAAGCGCTCCGAATGAACACTTGCAGATTCTACAAAAAGAGTGTTTCTGAACTGAACTCACAACAAAAAGGTTCAGATCTGTGAATTGAATGCACGCATCACAAAGCAGATTCAGGGAATGCTTCTGTTTAGGTTTTAGGTGAAGATATATTCTTTTCCCCCATAGGCCTCAAAGCGCTCTGAATGAACACTTGCAGATTCTACGAAAAGAGTGTTTCAAAACTGCTCTATCAAAACAAAGGATCAACTCTGTGAGTTGAATGCAACCTCACAAAGCCGTTTCAGAGAATGCTTCTTTCTAGTTTTTGTGTGAAGATATTCCCGTTTCCAAAGAAGGCCTCAATGAGCTCCAAATATCCACTGGCAGATTCTGCAAAAACACTGTTTCAAAACTGCTCTATCAAAAGGAAGGTTCAACTCTGTGACTTAAATGCAAGCATCAGAGAGTATTTTCTGAGAATGCTTCTGTCTGGTTTTAATATGAAGATATTTCCTTTTACACATTAGGTCTCAGGGCGCTCCGAAAGAATACTTGCGGATTCTGTCAGAAGAGGGTTTCCAAAGTGCTCCATCAAAAGAAATGTTCTACTCTGTGAGTGGAAAGCAAACATCACAAAGCAGTTTCAGAGAAGGCTTCTGTCTAGTTTTTAGGCGAAGAAATTCCCATTTCCAACGAAGGTCTCGAAGAGCTCCCAATATTCCATTGCAGATTCTGCAAAAACACTGTTTCAAAACTGCTCTATGAACAGAAGGGTTCAACTCGGTGAGTTGAAAGCACAAATCCTAAAGAAGTTTCTTAGAATGCTCCTGCCCAGTTTTTAGGTGATGATATTTCCTCTTCCACCATAAGACTCAAAGCACCCCGAATGAACACTTGCACATTCCACAAAAAGAGTGTTTCAAAACTGCTCAAGCAACAGAAAGGTTCAACTCTGTGAGTTGAATGCACACATGAAAAAGCACTTTCAAATAATGCTTCCGTCCAGTTTCTAGGTGAAGAAATTACCGTTTCCAAAGAATGCCTCGAAGAGTTCCAAATATCCACTTACAGATTCTGAAGAAAACAATGTTTCGATGTTGCTCATTCAAATCAAGGTTCAACTCTCTGAGATGAATGCACACATCATAAAGAAGTTTCTGTGAATGCTTCTACCCTGTTTTTATGTGATGATATTTCCTCTTCCACCATAAGCCTCAAAGCGCTCCGAATGAACACTTGCGCATTCCACCAAAAGAGTGCTTCAAAACTGCTCTATCAATAGGAAGGTTCAATTCTGTGAGCTGAATGCACACATCATAAAGAAGTTTCTGAGAATGCTTCTGTCTAGTGTTTAGGTGAAGATATTTCCTTTTCCACCACAGGCCTCAAAGCGCTCCGTATGAACACTTGCAGATTACACACTATAGTGTTTCAAAACTGCTCTAACAAGAGAAAGGTTCAACTCTGTAAGTTGAGTGCACACATCACAAAGCAGTTTCAGAGAGTGTTTCTGTCTAGTTTGTATGTGAAGAAATTCCCGTTTCCAACGAAGGCCTCCAAGAGCTCCCAATATCCACTTGCAGATTCTGCACAAACACAGTTTCATAACTGCCCCATCCAAAGGAATATTGAACCCTGTGAGTTGAATCCACACATATTAAATCATTTTCTCAGAATGCTTCTGCATAGTTTTCATGTGAAGATATTTCTTATTCCACTATAGGGCTGGAAGCGCTCTAAATGAACACTTGAGGATTCTGCAAAAAGACACTTTGACAACTGCTCTTTCAAAAGAAAGGTGCAACTGTGTGAGTTGAATGCAAACATCACAAAGCAGTTTCAGAGACTGCTTCTGTCTAGCTGTAATGTGAACAAATTCCCGTTTCCAACGAAGGCCTCAAATCCCCACATATCCACTTGCAGATTCTGCAAAAGCAGTGTTTCAAAACTGCTCTATCGAAAGGAAGGTCCATCTCTGTGGGTTGAGTGCACACATCATAAAGTAGTTTCCGAGAATGCTTCCGTCTAGTTTTTATGTGACGCTATTTCCTTTTCCACCACTGGCCTCAAAGCGCTCCGAATGAACACTTGCAGATTCTACAAAAAGAGTGTTTCTAAACTGAACTCACAACAGAAAGGTTCAGATCCGTGAATTGAATGCACGCATCAGGAAGCAGATTCAGGGAATGCTTCTGTTTAGGTTTTAGGTGAAGATATACTCTTTTCCCCCATAGGCCTCAAAGCGCTCTGAATGAACACTTGCAGATTCTACGAAAAGAGTGTTTCAAAACGGCTCTATCAAAACAAAGGTTCAACTCTGTGAGTTGAATGCAACTTCACAAAGCCGTTTCAGAGAATGCTTCTTTCTAGTTTTTGTGTGAAGATATTCCCGTTTCCAAAGAAGGCCTCAATGAGCTCCAAATATCCACTGGCAGATTCTGCAAAAACACTGTTTGAAAACTGCTCTATCAAAAGGAAGGTTCAACTCTGTGAGTTGAATGCAAGCATCAGAGAGTAGTTTCTGAGAATGCTTCTGTCTGGTTTTAATATGAAGATATTTCCTTTTACACATTAGGTCTCAGGGCGCTCCGAAAGAATACTTGCGGATTCTTTCAGAAGAGGGTTTCCAAAGTGCTCCATCAAAAGAAATGTTCTACTCTGTGAGTGGAAAGCAAACATCACAAAGCAGTTTCAGAGAATGCTTCTGTGTAGTATGTAGGCCAAGAAATTCCCATTTCCAACGAAGGTCTCGAAGAGCTCCCAATATTCCCTTGCAGATTCTGCAAAAACACTGTTTCAAAACTGCTCTATGAACAGAAAGGTTCAACTCGGTGAGTTGAAAGCACAAATCCTAAAGAAGTTTCTTAGAATGCTCCTGCCCAGTTTTTAGGTGATGATATTTCCTCTTCCACCATAAGACTCAAAGCACCCCGAATGAACACTTGCACATTCCACAAAAAGAGTGTTTCAAAACTGCTCAAGCAACAGAAAGGTTCAACTCTGTGAGTTGAATGCACACATGAAAAAGCAGTTTCAAATAATGCTTCCGTCCAGTTTCTAGGTGAAGAAATTACCGTTTCCAAAGAATGCCTCGAAGAGTTCCAAATATCCACTTACAGATTCTGAAGAAAACAATGTTTCGATGTTGCTCATTCAAATCAAGGTTCAACTCTGTGAGATGAATGCACACATCATAAAGAAGTTTCTGTGAATGCTTCTACCCTGTTTTTATGTGATGATATTTCCTCTTCCACCATAAGCCTCAAAGCGCTCCGAATGAACACTTGCGCATTCCAAAAAAAGAGTGCTTCAAAACTGCTCTATCAATAGGAAGGTTCAATTCTGTGAACTGAATGCACACATCATAAAGAAGTTTCTGAGAATGCTTCTGTCTAGTGTTTAGGTGAAGATATTTCCTTTTCCACCACAGGCCTCAAAGCGCTCCGTATGAACACTTGCAGATTACAGATTACACACAATAGTGTTTCAAAACTGCTCTAACAAGAGAAAGGTTCAACTCTGTAAGTTGAGTGCACACATCACAAAGCAGTTTCAGAGAGTGTTTCTGTCTAGTTTGTATGTGAAGAAATTTCCGTTTCCAACGAAGGCCTCCAAGAGCTTCCAATATCCACTTGCAGTTTCTGCACAAACACAGTTTCATAACTGCCCCATCCAAAGGAATATTGAACCCTGTGAGTTGAATCCACACATATTAAATCATTTTCTCAGAATGCTTCTGCATAGTTTTCATGTGAAGATATTTCTTATTTCACTATAGGGCTGGAAGCGCTCCAAATGAACACTTGAGAATTCTGCAAAAAGACACTTTGACAACTGCTCTTTCAAAAGAAAGGTGCAACTGTGTGAGTTGAATGCAAACATCACAAAGCAGTTTCAGAGACTGCTTCTGTCTAGCTGTAATGTGAACAAATTCCCGTTCCCAACGAAGGCCTCAAATCTCCACATATCCACCTGCAGATTCTGCAAAAGCAGTGTTTCAAAACTGCTCTATCAAAAGGAAGGTTCATCTCTGTGGGTTGAGTGCACACATCATAAAGTAGTTTCTGAGAAAGCTTCTGTCTACTTTTTATGTGACGCTATTTCCTTTTCCACAAATGGCCTCAAAGCGCTCCGAATGAACACTTGCAGATTCTACAAAAAGAGTGTTTCTAAACTGAACTCACAACAAAAAGGTTCAGAACTGTGAATTGAATGCACGCATCACAAAGCAGATTCAGGGAATGCTTCTGTTTAGGTTTTAGGTGAAGATATATTGTTTTCCCCCATAGGCCTCAAAGCGCTCTGAATGAACCCTTGCAGATTCTACGAAAAGAGTGTTTCAAAACGGCTCTATCAAAACAAAGGATCAACTCTGTGAGTTGAATGCAACTTCACAAAGCCGTTTCAGAGAATGCTTCTTTCTAGTTTTTGTGTGAAGATATTCCCGTTTCCAAAGAAGGCCTCAATGAACTCCACATATCCACTGGCAGATTCTGCAAAAACACTGTTTCAAAACTGCTCTATCAAAAGGAAGGTTCAACTCTGAGAGTTGAATGCAAGCATCAGAGATTAGTTTCTGAGAATGCTTCTGTCTGGTTTTAATATGAAGATATTTCCTTTTACACATTAGGTCTCAGTGCGCTCCGAAAGAATACTTGCGGATTCTGTCAGAAGAGGGTTTCCAAAGTGCTCCATGAGAAGAAAGGTACCACTCTGTGAGTGGAAAGCAAACATCACAAAGCAGTTTCAGAGAATGCTTCTGTCTAGTTTTTAGGCGAAGAAATTCCCATTTCCAACGAAGGTCTCGAAGAACTCCCCATATTCCCTTGCAGATTCTGCAAAAACACTGTTTCAAAACTGCTCTATGAACAGAAAGGTTCAACTCGGTGAGTTGAAAGCACAAATCCTAAAGAAGTTTCTTAGAATGCTCCTGCCCAGTTTTTAGGTGATGATATTTCCTCTTCCAACATAAGACTCAAAGCACCCCGAATGAACACTTGCACATTCCACAAAAAGAGTGTTTCAAAACTGCTCAAGCAACAGAAAGGTTCAACTCTGTGAGTTGAATGCACACATGAAAAAGCACTTTCAAATAATGCTTCCGTCCAGTTTCTAGGTGAAGAAATTACCGTTTCCAAAGAATGCCTCGAAGAGTTCCAAATATCCACTTACAGATTCTGAAGAAAACAATGTTTCGATGTTGCTCATTCAAATCAAGGTTCAACTCTCTGAGATGAATGCACACATCATAAAGAAGTTTCTGTGAATGCTTCTACCCTGTTTTTATGTGATGATATTTCCTCTTCCGCCGTAAGCCTCCAAGCGCTCCGAATGAACACTTGCGCATTCCACAAAAAGAGTGCTTCAAAACTGCTCTATCAACAGGGAGGTTCAATTCTGTGAGCTGAATGCACACATCATAAAGAAGTTTCTGAGAATGCTTCTGGCTAGTGTTTAGGTGAAGATATTACCTTTTCCACCACAGGCCTCAAAGCGCTCCGTATGAACACTTGCAGATTACAGATTACACACAATAGTGTTTCAAAACGGCTCTAACAAGAGAAAGGTTCACCTCTGTAAGTTGAGTGCACACATCACAAAGCAGTTTCAGAGAGTGTTTCTGTCTAGTTTGTATGTGAAGAAATTCCCGTTTCCAACGAAGGCCTCCAAGAGCTCCCAATATCCACTTGCAGATTCTGCACAAACACAGTTTCATAACTGCCCCATCCAAAGGAATATTGAACCCTGTGAGTTGAATACACATATTAAATCATTTTCTCAGAATGCTTCTTCATAGTGTTCATGTGAAGATATTTCTTATTCCACTATAGGGCTGGAAGCGCTCTAAATGAACACTTGAGGATTCTGCAAAAAGACACTTTGACAACTGCTCTTTCAAAAGAAAGGTGCAACTGTGTGAGTTGAATGCAAACATCACAACGCAGTTTCAGAGATGCTTCTGTATAGCTGTAATGTGAACAAATTCCCGTTTCCAACGAAGGCCTCAAATCTCCACATATCCACTTGCAGATTCTGCAAAAGCAGTGTTTCAAAACTGCTCTATCGAAAGGAAGGTTCATCTCTGTGGGTTGAGTTCACACATCATAAAGTAGTTTCCGAGAATGCTTCTGTCTAGTTTTTATGTGACGCTATTTCCTTTTCCACCACTGGCCTCAAAGCGCTCCGAATGAACACTTGCAGATTCTACAAAAAGAGTGTTTCTAAACTGAACTCACAACAAAAAGGTTCAGATCTGTGAATTGAATGCACGCATCACAAAGCAGATTCAGGGAATGCTTCTGTTTAGATTTTAGGTGAAGATATATTCTTTTCCCCCATAGGCCTCAAAGCGCTCTGAATGAACACTTGCAGATTCTACGAAAAGAGTGTTTCAAAACGGCTCTATTAAAACAAAGGATCAACTCTGTGAGTTGAATGCACCTTCACAAAGCCGTTTCAGAGAATGCTTCTTTCTAGTTTTTGTGTGAAGATATTCCCGTTTCCAAAGAAGGCCTCAATGAGCTCCAAATATCCACTGGCAGATTCTGCAAAAACACTGTTTCAAAACTGCTCTATCAAAAGGAAGGTTCAACTCTGTGAGTTGAATGCAAGCATCAGAGAGTAGTTTCTGAGAATGCTTCTGTCTGGTTTTAATATGAAGATATTTCCTTTTACACATTAGGTCTCAGTGCGCTCCGAAGGAATACTTGCGGATTCTGTCAGAAGAGGGTTTCCAAAGTGCTCCATCAAAAGAAAGGTACCACTCTGTGAGTGGAAAGCAAACATCACAAAGCAGTTTCAGAGAATGCTTCTGTCTAGTTTTTAGTCGAAGAAATTCCCATTTGCAACGAAGGTCTCGAAGAGCTCCAAATGTTCCCTTGCAGATTCTGCAAAAACACTGTTTCAAAACTGCTCTATGAACAGAAAGGTTCAACTCGGTGAGTTGAAAGCACAAATCCTAAAGAAGTTTCTTAGAATGCTCCTGCCCAGTTTTTAGGTGATGATATTTCCTCTTCCACCATAAGACTCAAAGCACCCCGAATGAACACTTGCACATTCCACAAAAAGAGTGTGTCAAAACTGCTCAAGCAACAGAAAGGTTCAACTCTGTGAGTTGAATGCACACATGAAAAAGCACTTTCAAATAACGCTTCCGTCCAGTTTCTAGGTGAAGAAATTACCGTTTCCAAAGAATGCCTTGAACAGTTCCAAATATCCACTTACAGATTCTGAAGTAAACAATGTTTCGATGTTGCTCATTCAAATCAAGGTTCAACTCTCTGAGATGAATGCACACATCATAAAGAAGTTTCTGTGAATGCTTCTACCCTGTTTTTATGTGATGATATTTCCTCTTCCACCGTAAGCCTCCAAGCGCTCCGAATGAACACTTGCGCATTCCACAAAAAGAGTGCTTCAAAACTGCTCTACCAACAGGGAGGTTCAATTCTGTGAGCTGAATGCACACATCATAAAGAAGTTTCTGAGAATGCTTCTGGCTAGTGTTTAGGTGAAGATATTACCTTTTCCACCACAGGCCTCAAAGCGCTCCGTATGAACACTTGCAGATTACAGATTACACACGATAGTGTTTCAAAACGGCTCTAACAAGAGAAAGGTTCACCTCTGTAAGTTGAGTGCACACATCACAAAGCAGTTTCAGAGAGTGTTTCTGTCTAGTTTGTATGTGAAGAAATTCCCGTTTCCAACGAAGGCCTCCAAGAGCTCCCAATATCCACTTGCAGATTCTGCACAAACACAGTTTCATAACTGCCCCATCCAAAGGAATATTGAACCCTGTGAGTTGAATCCACACATATTAAATCATTTTCTCAGAATGCTTCTGCATAGTTTTCATGTGAAGATATTTCTTATTCCACTATAGGGCTGGAAGCGCTCTAAATGAGCACTTGGAGATTCTGCAAAAAGACACTTTGACAACTGCTCTTTCAAAAGAAAGGTGCAACTGTGTGAGTTGAATGCAAACATCACAACGCAGTTTCAGAGACTGCTTCTGTCTAGCTGTAATGTGAACAAATTCCCGTTTCCAACGAAGGCCTCAAATCTCCACATATCCACTTGCAGATTCTGCAAAAGCAGTGTTTCAAAACTGCTCTATCGAAAGGAAGGTTCATCTCTGTGGGTTGAGTGCACACATCATAAAGTAGTTTCCGAGAATGCTTCTGTCTAGTTTTTATGTGACGCTATTTCCTTTTCCACCACTGGCCTCAAAGCGCTCCGAATGAACACTTGCAGATTCTACAAAAAGAGTGTTTCTGAACTGAACTCACAGCAAAAAGGTTCAGATCTGTGAATTGAATGCACGCATCACAAAGCAGATTCAGGGAATGCTTCTGTTTAGGTTTTAGGTGAAGATATATTCTTTTCCCCCATAGGCCTCAAAGCGCTCTGAATGAACACTTGCAGATTCTACGAAAAGAGTGTTTGAAAACTGCTCTATCAAAACAAAGGATCAACTCTGTGAGTTGAATGCAACCTCACAAAGCCGTTTCAGAGAATGCTTCTTTCTAGTTTTTGTGTGAAGATATTCCCGTTTCCAAAGAAGGCCTCAATGAGCTCCAAATATCCACTGGCAGATTCTGCAAAAACACTGTTTCAAAACTGCTCTATCAAAAGGAAGGTTCAACTCTGTGAGTTGAATGCAAGCATCAGAGAGTAGTTTCTGAGAATGCTTCTGTCTGGTTTTAATATGAAGATATTTCCTTTTACACATTAGGTCTCAGTGCGCTCCGAAGGAATACTTGCGGATTCTGTCAGAAGAGGGTTTCCGAAGTGCTCCATCAAAAGAAAGGTACCACTCTGTGAGTGGAAAGCAGACATCACAAAGCAGTTTCAGAGAATGCTTCTGTCTAGTTTTTAGGCGAAGAAATTCCCATTTCCAACGAAGGTCTCGAAGAGCTCCCAATATTCCCTTGCAGATTCTGCAAAAACACTGTTTCAAAACTGCTCTATGAACAGAAAGGTTCAACTCGGTGAGTTGAAAGCACAAATCCTAAAGAAGTTTCTTAGAATGCTCCTGCCCAGTTTTTAGGTGATGATATTTCCTCCTCCACCATAAGACTCAAAGCACCCCGAATGAACACTTGCACATTCCACAAAAAGAGTGTTTCAAAACTGCTCAAGCAACAGAAAGGTTCAACTCTGTGAGTTGAATGCACACATGAAAAAGCACTTTCAAATAATGCTTCCGTCCAGTTTCTAGATGAAGAAATTACCGTTTCCAAAGAATGCCTCGAAGAGTTCCAAATATCCACTTACAGATTCTGAAGAAAACAATGTTTCGATGTTGCTCATTCAAATCAAGGTTCAACTCTCTGAGATGAATGCACACATCATAAAGAAGTTTCTGTGAATGCTTCTAACCTGTTTTTATGTGATGATATTTCCTCTTCCGCCATAAGCCTCCAAGCGCTCCGAATGAACACTTGCGCATTCCACAAAAAGAGTGCTTCAAAACTGCTCTATCAACAGGGAGGTTCAATTCTGTGAGCTGAATGCACACATCATAAAGAAGTTTCTGAGAATGCTTCTGGCTAGTGTTTAGGTGAAGATATTACCTTTTCCACCACAGGCCTCAAAGCGCTCCGTATGAACAATTGCAGATTACAGATTACACAGAATAGTGTTTCAAAACGACTCTAACAAGAGAAAGGTTCAAATCTGTAAGTTGAGTGCACACATCACAAAGCAGTTTCAGAGAGTGTTTCTGTCTAGTTTGTATGTGAAGAAATTCCTGTTTCCAACGAAGGCCTCCAAGAGCTCCCAATATCCACTTGCAGATTCTGCACAAACACAGTTTCATAACTGCCCCATCCAAAGGAATATTGAACCCTGTGAGTTGAATCCACACATAGTAAATCATTTTCTCAGAAGGCTTCTGCATAGTTTTCATGTGAAGATATTTCTTATTCCACTATAGGGCTGGAAGCGCTCTAAATGAACACTTGAGGATTCTGCAAAAAGACACTTTGACAACTGCTCTTTCAAAAGAAAGGTGCAACTGTGTGAGTTGAATGCAAACATCACAAAGCAGTTTCAGAGACTGCTTCTGTCTAGCTGTAATGTGAACAAATTCCCGTTTCCAACGAAGGCCTCAAATCTCCACCTATCCACCTGCAGATTCTGCAAAAGCAGTGTTTCAAAACTGCTCTATCGAAAGGAAGGTTCATCTCTGTGGGATGAGTGCACACATCATAAAGTAGTTTCTGAGAATGCTTCCGTCTAGTTTTTATGTGACGCTATTTTCTTTTCCACCACTGGCCTCAAAGCGCTCCGAATGAACACTTGCAGATTCTACAAAAAGAGTATTTCTGAACTGAACTCACAACAAAAAGGTTCAAATCCGTGAATTAAATGCACGCATCAGAAAGCAGATTCAGAGAATGCTTCTGTTTAGGTTTTAAGTGAAGATATATTCTTTTCCCCCATAGGCCTCAAAGCGCTCTGAATGAACACTTGCAGATTCTACAAAAAGAGTGTTTCAAAACGGCTCTATCAAAACAAAGGATCAACTCTGTGAGTTGAATGCAACTTCACAAAGCCGTTTCAGAGAATGCTTCTTTCTAGTTTTTGTGTGAAGATATTCCCGTTTCCAAAGAAGTCCTCAATGAGCTCCAAATATCCACTGGCAGATTCTGCAAAAACACTGTTTGAAAACTGCTCTATCAAAAGGAAGGTTCAACTCTGTGAGTTGAATGCAAGCATCAGAGAGTAGTCTCTGAGAATGCTTCTGTCTGGTTTTAATATGAAGATATTTCCTTTTACACATTAGGTCTCAGGGCGCTCCGAAAGAATACTTGCGGATTCTGTCAGAAGAGGGTTTCCAAAGTGCTCCATCAAAAGAAATGTTCTACTCTGTGAGTGGAAAGCAAACATCACAATGCAGTTTCAGAGAAGGCTTCTGTCTAGTTTTTAGGCGAAGAAATTCCCATTTCCAACGAAGGTCTCGAAGAGCTCCCAATATTCCCTTGCAGATTCTGCAAAAACACTGTTTCAAAACTGCTCTATGAACAGAAAGGTTCAACTCGGTGAGTTGAAAGCACAAATCCTAAAGAAGTTTCTTAGAATGCTCCTGCCCAGTTTTTAGGTGATGATATTTCCTCTTCCACCATAAGACTCAAAGCACCCCGAATGAACACTTGCACATTCCACAAAAAGAGTGTTTCAAAACTGCTCAAGCAACAGAAAGGTTCAACTCTGTGAGTTGAATGCACACATGAAAAAGCACTTTCAAATAATGCTTCCGTCCAGTTTCTAGGTGAAGAAATTACCGTTTCCAAAGAATGCCTCGAAGAGTTCCAAATATCCACTTACAGATTCTGAAGAAAACAATGTTTCGATGCAGCTCATTCAAATCAAGGTTCAGCTCTCTGAGATGAATGCACACATCATAAAGAAGTTTCTGTGAATGCTTCTACCCTGTTTTTATGTGATGATATTTCCTCTTCCACCATAAGCCTCAAAGCGCTCCGAATTAACACTTGCGCATTCCACAAAAAGAGTGCTTCAAAACGGCTCTATCAATAGGAAGGTTCAATTCTGTGAGCTGAATGCACACATCATAAAGAAGTTTCTGAGAATGCTTCTGTCTAGGGTTTAGGTGAAGATATTTCCTTTTCCACCACAGGCCTCAAAGCGCTCCGTATGAACACTTGCAGATTACAGATTACACACAATAGTGTTTCAAAACTGCTCTAACAAGAGAAAGGTTCAACTCTGTAAGTTGAGTGCACACATCACAAAGCAGTTTCAGAGAGTGTTTCTGTCTAGTTTGTATGTGAAGAAATTCCCGTTTCCAACGAAGGCCTCCAAGAGCTCCCAATATCCACTTGCAGATTCTGCACAAACACAGTTTCATAACTGCCCCATCCAAAGGAATATTGAACCCTGTGAGTTGAATCCACACATATTAAATCATTTCCTCAGAACGCTTCTGCATAGTTTTCATGTTAAGATATTTCTTATTCCACTATAGGGCTGGAAGCGCTCTAAATGAACACTTGAGGATTCTGCAAAAAGACACTTTGACAACTGCTCTTTCAAAAGAAAGGTGCAACTGTGTGAGTTGAATGCAAACATCACAAAGCAGTTTCAGAGACTGCTTCTGTCTAGCTGTAATGTGAACAAATTCCCGTTTCCAACGAAGGCCTCAAATCTCCACATATCCACTTGCAGATTCTGCAAAAGCAGTGTTTCAAAACTGCTCTATCGAAAGGAAGGTTCATCTCTGTGGGTTGAGTGCACACATCATAAAGTAGTTTCCGAGAATGCTTCCGTCTAGTTTTTATGTGACGCTATTTCCTTTTCCACCACTGGCCTCAAAGCGCTCCGAATGAACACTTGCAGATTCTACAAAAAGAGTGTTTCTAAACTGAACTCACAACAGAAAGGTTCAGATCCGTGAACTGAATGCACGCATCAGAAAGCAGATTCAGGGTATGCTTCTGTTTAGGTTTTAGGTGAAGATATATTGTTTTCCCCCATAGGCCTCAAAGCGCTCTGAAGGAACACTTGCAGATTCTACGAAAAGAGTGTTTCAAAACTGCTCTATCAAAACAAAGGATCAACTCTGTGAGTTGAATGCAACTTCACAAAGCCGTTTCAGAGAATGCTTCTTTCTAGTTTTTGTGTGAAGATATTCCCGTTTCCAAAGAAGGCCTCAATGAGCTCCAAATATCCACTGGCAGATTCTGCAAAAACACTGTTTCAAAACTGCTCTATCAAAAGGAAGGTTCAACTCTGTGAGTTGAATGCAAGCATCAGAGAGTATTTTCTGAGAATGCTTCTGTCTGGTTTTAATATGAAGATATTTCCTTTTACACATTAGGTCTCAGGGCGCTCCGAAAGAATACTTGCGGATTCTGTCAGAAGAGGGTTTCCAAAGTGCTCCATCAAAAGAAATGTTCTACTCTGTGAGTGGAAAGCAAACATCACAAAGCAGTTTCAGAGAAGGCTTCTCTCTAGTTTTTAGGCGAAGAAATTCCCATTTCCAACGAAGGTCTCGAAGAGCTCCCAATATTCCCTTGCAGATTCTGCAAAAACACTGTTTCAAAACTGCTCTATGAACAGAAGGGTTCAACTCGGTGAGTTGAAAGCACAAATCCTAAAGAAGTTTCTTAGAATGCTCCTGCCCAGTTTTTAGGTGATGATATTTCCTCTTCCACCATAAGACTCAAAGCACCCCGAATGAACACTTGCACATTCCACAAAAAGAGTGTTTCAAAACTGCTCAAGCAACAGAAAGGTTCAACTCTGTGAGTTGAATGCACACGTGAAAAAGCACTTTCAAATAATGCTTCCGTCCAGTTTCTAGGTGAAGAAATTACCGTTTCCAAAGAATGCCTCGAAGAGTTCCAAATATCCACTTACAGATTCTGAAGAAAACAATGTTTCGATGTTGCTCATTCAAATCAAGGTTCAACTCTCTGAGATGAATGCACACATCATAAAGAAGTTTCTGTGAATGCTTCTACCCTGTTTTTATGTGATGATATTTCCTCTTCCACCATAAGCCTCAAAGCGCTCCGAATGAACACTTGCGCATTCCACCAAAAGAGTGCTTCAAAACTGCTCTATCAATAGGAAGGTTCAATTCTGTGAGCTGAATGCACACATCATAAAGAAGTTTCTGAGAATGCTTCTGTCTAGTGTTTAGGTGAAGATATTTCCTTTTCCACCACAGGCCTCAAAGCGCTCCGTATGAACACTTGCAGACTACACACAATAGTGTTTCAAAACTGCTCTAACAAGAGAAAGGTTCAACTCTGTAAGTTGAGTGCACACATCACAAAGCAGTTTCAGAGAGTGTTTCTGTCTAGTTTGTATGTGAAGAAATTCCCGTTTCCAACGAAGGCCTCCAAGAGCTCCCAATATCCACTTGCAGATTCTGCACAAACACAGTTTCATAACTGCCCCATCCAAAGGAATATTGAACCCTGTGAGTTGAATCCACACATAGTAAATCATTTTCTCAGAAGGCTTCTGCATAGTTTTCATGTGAAGATATTTCTTATTCCACTATAGGGCTGGAAGCGCTCTAAATGAACACTTGAGGATTCTGCAAAAAGACACTTTGACAACTGCTCTTTCAAAAGAAAGGTGCAACTGTGTGAGTTGAATGCAAACATCACAAAGCAGTTTCAGAGACTGCTTCTGTCTAGCTGTAATGTGAACAAATTCCCGTTTCCAACGAAGGCCTCAAATCTCCACCTATCCACCTGCAGATTCTGCAAAAGCAGTGTTTCAAAACTGCTCTATCGAAAGGAAGGTTCATCTCTGGGGGATGAGTGCACACATCATAAAGTAGTTTCTGAGAATGCTTCCGTCTAGTTTTTATGTGACGCTATTTCCTTTTCCACCACTGGCCTCAAAGCGCTCCGAATGAACACTTGCAGATTCTACAAAAAGAGTATTTCTAAACTGAACTCACAACAAAAAGGTTCAAATCCGTGAATTAAATGCACGCATCAGAAAGCAGATTCAGAGAATGCTTCTGTTTAGGTTTTAGGTGAAGATATATTCTTTTCCCCCATAGGCCTCAAAGCGCTCTGAATGAACACTTGCAGATTCTACAAAAAGAGTGTTTCAAAACGGCTCTATCAAAACAAAGGATCAACTCTGTGAGTTGAATGCAACTTCACAAAGCCGTTTCAGAGAATGCTTCTTTCTAGTTTTTGTGTGAAGATATTCCCGTTTCCAAAGAAGGCCTCAATGAGCTCCAAATATCCACTGGCAGATTCTGCAAAAACACTGTTTCAAAACTGCTCTATCAAAAGGAAGGTTCAACTCTGTGACTTAAATGCAAGCATCAGAGAGTATTTTCTGAGAATGCTTCTGTCTGGTTTTAATATGAAGATATTTCCTTTTACACATTAGGTCTCAGGGCGCTCCGAAAGAATACTTGCGGATTCTGTCAGAAGAGGGTTTCCAAAGTGCTCCATCAAAAGAAATGTTCTACTCTGTGAGTGGAAAGCAAACATCACAAAGCAGTTTCAGAGAAGGCTTCTGTCTAGTTTTTAGGCGAAGAAATTCCCATTTCCAACGAAGGTCTCGATGAGCTCCCAATATTCCATTGCAGATTCTGCAAAAACACTGTTTCAAAACTGCTCTATGAACAGAAGGGTTCAACTCGGTGAGTTGAAAGCACAAATCCTAAAGAAGTTTCTTAGAATGCTCCTGCCCAGTTTTTAGGTGATGATATTTCCTCTTCCACCATAAGACTCAAAGCACCCCGAATGAACACTTGCACATTCCACAAAAAGAGTGTTTCAAAACTGCTCAAGCAACAGAAAGGTTCAACTCTGTGAGTTGAATGCACACATGAAAAAGCACTTTCAAATAATGCTTCCGTCCAGTTTCTAGGTGAAGAAATTACCGTTTCCAAAGAATGCCTCGAAGAGTTCCAAATATCCACTTACAGATTCTGAAGAAAACAATGTTTCGATGTTGCTCATTCAAATCAAGGTTCAACTCTCTGAGATGAATGCACACATCATAAAGAAGTTTCTGTGAATGCTTCTACCCTGTTTTTATGTGATGATATTTCCTCTTCCACCATAAGCCTCAAAGCGCTCCGAATGAACACTTGCGCATTCCACCAAAAGAGTGCTTCAAAACTGCTCTATCAATAGGAAGGTTCAATTCTGTGAGCTGAATGCACACATCATAAAGAAGTTTCTGAGAATGCTTCTGTCTAGTGTTTAGGTGAAGATATTTCCTTTTCCACCACAGGCCTCAAAGCGCTCCGTATGAACACTTGCAGATTACACACTATAGTGTTTCAAAACTGCTCTAACAAGAGAAAGGTTCAACTCTGTAAGTTGAGTGCACACATCACAAAGCAGTTTCAGAGAGTGTTTCTGTCTAGTTTGTATGTGAAGAAATTCCCGTTTCCAACGAAGGCCTCCAAGAGCTCCCAATATCCACTTGCAGATTCTGCACAAACACAGTTTCATAACTGCCCCATCCAAAGGAATATTGAACCCTGTGAGTTGAATCCACACATATTAAATCATTTTCTCAGAATGCTTCTGCATAGTTTTCATGTGAAGATATTTCTTATTCCACTATAGGGCTGGAAGCGCTCTAAATGAACACTTGAGGATTCTGCAAAAAGACACTTTGACAACTGCTCTTTCAAAAGAAAGGTGCAACTGTGTGAGTTGAATGCAAACATCACAAAGCAGTTTCAGAGACTGCTTCTGTCTAGCTGTAATGTGAACAAATTCCCGTTTCCAACGAAGGCCTCAAATCCCCACATATCCACTTGCAGATTCTGCAAAAGCAGTGTTTCAAAACTGCTCTATCGAAAGGAAGGTCCATCTCTGTGGGTTGAGTGCACACATCATAAAGTAGTTTCCGAGAATGCTTCCGTCTAGTTTTTATGTGACGCTATTTCCTTTTCCACCACTGGCCTCAAAGCGCTCCGAATGAACACTTGCAGATTCTACAAAAAGAGTGTTTCTAAACTGAACTCACAACAGAAAGGTTCAGATCCGTGAATTGAATGCACGCATCAGGAAGCAGATTCAGGGAATGCTTCTGTTTAGGTTTTAGGTGAAGATATATTCTTTTCCCCCATAGGCCTCAAAGCGCTCTGAATGAACACTTGCAGATTCTACGAAAAGAGTGTTTCAAAACGGCTCTATCAAAACAAAGGTTCAACTCTGTGAGTTGAATGCAACTTCACAAAGCCGTTTCAGAGAATGCTTCTTTCTAGTTTTTGTGTGAAGATATTCCCGTTTCCAAAGAAGGCCTCAATGAGCTCCAAATATCCACTGGCAGATTCTGCAAAAACACTGTTTGAAAACTGCTCTATCAAAAGGAAGGTTCAACTCTGTGAGTTGAATGCAAGCATCAGAGAGTAGTTTCTGAGAATGCTTCTGTCTGGTTTTAATATGAAGATATTTCCTTTTACACATTAGGTCTCAGGGCGCTCCGAAAGAATACTTGCGGATTCTTTCAGAAGAGGGTTTCCAAAGTGCTCCATCAAAAGAAATGTTCTACTCTGTGAGTGGAAAGCAAACATCACAAAGCAGTTTCAGAGAATGCTTCTGTCTAGTTTTTAGGCGAAGAAATTCCCATTTCCTACGAAGGTCTCGAAGAGCTCCCAATATTCCCTTGCAGATTCTGCAAAAACACTGTTTCAAAACTCCTCTACGAACAGAAAGGTTCAACTCGGTGAGTTGAAAGCACAAATCCTAAAGAAGTTTCTTAGAATGCTCCTGCCCAGTTTTTAGGTGATGATATTTCCTCTTCCACCATAAGACTCAAAGCACCCCGAATGAACACTTGCACATTCCACAAAAAGAGTGTTTCAAAACTGCTCAAGCAACAGAAAGGTTCAACTCTGTGAGTTGAATGCGCACATGAAAAAGCACTTTCTAATAATGCTTCCGTCCAGTTTCTAGGTGAAGGAATTACCGTTTCCAAAGAATGCCTCGAAGAGTTCCAAATATCCACTTACAGATTCTGAAGAAAACAATGTTTCGATGCTGCTCATTCAAATCAAGGTTCAGCTCTCTGAGATGAATGCACACATCATAAAGAAGTTTCTGTGAATGCTTCTACCCTGTTTTTATGTGATGATATTTCCTCTTCCACCATAAGCCTCAAAGCGCTCCGAATGAACACTTGCGCATTCCACAAAAAGAGTGCTTCAAAACTGCTCTATCAATAGGAAGGTTCAATTCTGTGAGCTGAATGCACACATCATAAAGAAGTTTCTGAGAATGCTTCTGTCTAGTGTTTAGGTGAAGATATTTCCTTTTCCACCACAGGCCTCAAAGCGGTCCGTATGAACACTTGCAGATTACAGATTACACACAATAGTGATTCAAAACTGCTCTAACAAGAGAAAGGTTCAACTCTGTAAGTTGAGTGCACACATCACAAAGCAGTTTCAGAGAGTGTTTCTGTCTAGTTTGTATGTGAAGAAATTCCCGTTTCCAACGAAGGCCTCCAAGAGCTCCCAATATCCACTTGCAGATTCTGCACAAACACAGTTTCATAACTGCCCCATCCAAAGGAATATTGAACCCTGTGAGTTGAATCCACACATATTAAATCATTTTCTCAGAATGCTTCTGCATAGTTTTCATGTGAAGATATTTCTTATTCCACTATAGGGCTGGAAGCGCTCTATATGAACACTTGAGGATTCTGCAAAAAGACACTTTGACAACTGCTCTTTCAAAAGAAAGGTGCAACTGTGTGAGTTGAATGCAAACATCACAAAGCAGTTTCAGAGACTGCTTCTGTCTAGCTGTAATGTGAACAAATTCCCGTTTCCAAAGAAGGCCTCAAATCTCCACATATCCACTTGCAGATTCTGCAAAAGCAGTGTTTCAAAACTGCTCTATCGAAAGGAAGGTTCATCTCTGTGGGTTGAGTGCACACATCATAAAGTAGTTTCTGAGAATGCTTCCGTCTAGTTTTTATGTGACGCTATTTCCTTTTCCACCACTGGCCTCAAAGCGCTCCGAATGAACACTTGCAGATTCCACAAAAAGAGTGTTTCTAAACTGAACTCACAACAAAAAGTTTCAGATCCTTGAATTGAATGCACGCATCAGAAAGCAGATTCAGAGAATGCTTCTGTTTAGGTTTTAGGTGAAGATATATTCTTTTCCCCCATAGGCCTCAAAGCGCTCTGAATGAACACTTGCAGATTCCACGAAAAGAGTGTTTCAAAACGGCTCTTTCAAAACAAAGGTTCAACTCTGTGAGTTGAATGCAACTTCACAAAGCCGTTTCAGAGAATGCTTCTTTCTAGTTTTTGTGTGAAGATATTCCCGTTTCCAAAGAAGGCCTCAATGAGCTCCAAATATCCACTGGCAGATTCTGCAAAAACACTGTTTGAAAACTGCTCTATCAAAAGGAAGGTTCAACTCTGTGAGTTGAATGCAAGCATCAGAGAGTAGTTTCTGAGAATGCTTCTGTCTGGTTTTAATATGAAGATATTTCCTTTTACACATTAGGTCTCAGGGCGCTCCGAAAGAATACTTGTGGATTCTGTCAGAAGAGGGTTTCCAAAGTGCTCCATCAAAAGAAATGTTCTACTCTGTGAGTGGAAAGCAAACATCACAATGCAGTTTCAGAGAATGCTTCTGTCTAGTTTTTAGGCGAAGAAATTCCCATTTCCTACGAAGGTCTCAAAGAGCTCCCAATATTCCCTTGCAGATTCTGCAAAAACACTGTTTCAAAACTGCTCTATGAACAGAAAGGTTCAACTCGGTGAGTTGAAAGCACAAATCCTAAAGAAGTTTCTTAGAATGCTCCTGCCCAGTTTTTAGGTGATGATATTTCCTCTTCCACCATAAGACTCAAAGCACCCCGAATGAACACTTGCACATTCCACAAAAAGAGTGTTTCAAAACTGCTCAAGCAACAAAAAGGTTCAACTCTGTGAGTTGAATGCACACATGAAAAAGCACTTTCAAATAATGCTTCCGTCCAGTTTCTAGGTGAAGGAATTACCGTTTCCAAAGAATGCCTCGTAGAGTTCCAAATATCCACTTACAGATTCTGAAGAAAACAATGTTTCGATGTTGCTCATTCAAATCAAGGTTCAGCTCTCTGAGATGAATGCACACATCATAAAGAAGTTTCTGTGAATGCTTCTACCCTGTTTTTATGTGATGATATTTCCTCTTCCACCAGAAGCCTCAAAGCGCTCCGAATGAACACTTGCGCATTCCACAAAAAGAGTGCTTCAAAACTGCTCTATCAATAGGAAGGTTCAATTCTGTGAGCTGAATGCACACATCATAAAGCAGTTTCTGAGAATGCTTCTGTCTAGTGTTTAGGTGAAGATATTTCCTTTTCCACCACAGGCCTCAAAGCGCTCCGTATGAACACTTGCAGATTACAGATTACACACAATAGTGTTTCAAAACTGCTCTAACAAGAGAAAGGTTCAACTCTGTAAGTTGAGTGCACACATCACAAAGCAGTTTCAGAGAGTGTTTCTGTCTAGTTTGTATGTGAAGAAATTCCCGTTTCCAACGAAGGCCTCCAAGAGCTCCCAATATCCACTTGCAGATTCTGCACAAACACAGTTTCATAACTGCCCCATCCAAAGGAATATTGAACCCTGCGAGTTGAATCCAAACATATTAAATCATTTTCTCAGAATGCTTCTGCATAGTTTTCATGTGAAGATATTTCTTATTCCACTATAGGGCTGGAAGCGCTCTGTATGAACACTTGAGGATTCTGCAAAAAGACACTTTGACAACTGCTCTTTCAAAAGAAATGTGCAACTGTGTGAGTTGAATGCAAACATCACAAAGCAGTTTAAGAGACTGCTTCTGTCTAGCTGTAATGTGAACAAATTCCCGTTTCCAAAGAAGGCCTCAAATCTCCACATATCCACTTGCAGATTCTGCAAAAGCAGTGTTTCAAAACTGCTCTATCGAAAGGAAGGTTCATCTCTGTGGGTTGAGTGCACACATCATAAAGTAGTTTCTGAGAATGCTTCCGTCTAGTTTTTATGTGACGCTATTTCCTTTTCCACCACTGGCCTCAAAGCGCTCCGAATGAACACTTGCAGATTCCACAAAAAGAGTGTTTCTAAACTGAACTCACAACAAAAACTTTCAGATCCGTGAATTGAATGCACGCATCAGAAAGCAGATTCAGAGAATGCTTCTGTTTAGGTTTTAGGTGAAGATATATTCTTTTCCCCCATAGGCCTCAAAGCGCTCTGAATGAACACTTGCAGATTCCACGAAAAGACTGTTTCAAAACGGCTCTTTCAAAACAAAGGTTCCACTCTGTGAGTTGAATGCAACTTCACAAAGCCGTTTCAGAGAATGCTTCTTTCTAGTTTTTGTGTGAAGATATCCCCGTTTCCAAAGAAGGCCTCAATGAGCTCCAAATATCCACTGGCAGATTCTGCAAAAACACTGTTTGAAAACTGCTCTATCAAAAGGAAGGTTCAACTCAGTGAGTTGAATGCAAGCATCAGAGAGTAGTTTCTGAGAATGCTTCTGTCTGGTTTTAATATGAAGATATTTCCTTTTACACATTAGGTCTCAGGGCGCTCCGAAAGAATACTTGCGGATTCTGTCAGAAGAGGGTTTCCAAAGTGCTCCATCAAAAGAAATGTTCTACTCTGTGAGTGGAAAGCAAACATCACAATGCAGTTTCAGAGAATGCTTCTGTCTAGTTTTTAGGCGAAGAAGTTCCCATTTCCTACGAAGGTCTCGAAGAGCTCCCAATATTCCCTTGCAGATTCTGCAAAAACACTGTTTCAAAACTGCTCTATGAACAGAAAGGTTCAACTCGGTGAGTTGAAAGCACAAATCCTAAAGAAGTTTCTTAGAATGCTCCTGCCCAGTTTTTAGGTGATGATATTTCCTCTTCCACCATAAGACTCAAAGCACCCCGAATGAACACTTGCACATTCCACAAAAAGAGTGTTTCAAAACTGCTCAAGCAACAGAAAGGTTCAACTCTGTGAGTTGAATGCACACATGAAAAAGCACTTTCAAATAATGCTTCCGTCCAGTTTCTAGGTGAAGGAATTACCGTTTCCAAAGAATGCCTCGAAGAGTTCCAAATATCCACTTACAGATTCTGAAGAAAACAATGTTTCGATGTTGCTCATTCAAATCAAGGTTCAGCTCTCTGAGATGAATGCACACATCATAAAGAAGTTTCTGTGAATGCTTCTACCCTGTTTTTATGTGATGATATTTCCTCTTCCACCAGAAGCCTCAAAGCGCTCCGAATGAACACTTGCGCATTCCACAAAAAGAGTGCTTCAAAACTGCTCTATCAATAGGAAGGTTCAATTCTGTGAGCTGAATGCACACATCATAAAGCAGTTTCTGAGAATGCTTCTGTCTAGTGTTTAGGTGAAGATATTTCCTTTTCCACCACAGGCCTCAAAGCGCTCCGTATGAACACTTGCAGATTACAGATTACACACAATAGTGTTTCAAAACTGCTCTAACAAGAGAAAGGTTCAACTCTGTAAGTTGAGTGCACACATCACAAAGCAGTTTCAGAGAGTGTTTCTGTCTAGTTTGTATGTGAAGAAATTCCCGTTTCCAACGAAGGCCTCCAAGAGCTCCCAATATCCACTTGCAGATTCTGCACAAACACAGTTTCATAACTGCCCCATCCAAAGGAATATTGAACCCTGTGAGTTGAATCCACGCATATTAAATCATTTTCTCAGAATGCTTCTGCATAGTTTTCATGTGAAGATATTTCTTATTCCACTATAGGGCTGGAAGCGCTCTAAATGAGCACTTGAGGATTCTGCAAAAAGACACTTTGACAACTGCCCTTTCAAAAGAAAGGTGCAACTGTGTGAGTTGAATGCCAACATCACAAAGCAGTTTCAGCGACTGCTTCTGTCTAGCTGTAATGTGAACAAATACCCGTTTCCAACGAAGGCCTCAAATCTCCACATATCCACTTGCAGATTCTGCAAAAGCAGTGTTTCAAAACTGCTCTATCGAAAGGAAGGTTCATCTCTGTGGGTTGAGTGCACACATCATAAAATAGTTTCCGAGAATGCTTCCGTCTAGTTTTTATGTGACGCTATTTCCTTTTCCACCACTGGCCTCAAAGCGCTCCGAATGAACACTTGCAGATTCTACAAAAACAGTGTTTCTAAACTGAACTCACAACAGAAAGGTTCAGATCCGTGAATTGAATGCACGCATCAGAAAGCAGATTCAGGGAATGCTTCTGTTTAGGTTTTAGGTGAAGATATATTGTTTTCCCCCATAGGCCTCAAAGCGCTCTGAATGAACACTTGCAGATTCTACGAAAAGAGTGTTTCAAAACTGCTCTATCAAAACAAAGGATCAACTCTGTGAGTTGAATGCAACTTCACAAAGCCGTTTCAGAGAATGCTTCTTTCTAGTTTTTGTGTGAAGATATTCCCGTTTCCAAAGAAGGCCTCAATGAGCTCCAAATATCCACTGGCAGATTCTGCAAAAACACTGTTTCAAAACTGCTCTATCAAAAGGAAGGTTCAACACTGTGAGTTGAATGCAAGCATCAGAGAGTAGTTTCTGAGAATGCTTCTGTCTGGTTTTAATATGAAGATATTTCCTTTTACACATTAGGTCTCAGGGCGCTCCGAAAGAATACTTGCGGATTCTGTCAGAAGAGGGTTTCCGAAGTGCTCCATCAAAAGAAAGGTACCACTCTGTGAGTGGAAAGCAAACATCACAAAGCAGTTTCAGAGAATGCTTCTGTCTAGTTTTTAGGCAAAGAAATTCCCATTTCCAACGAAGGTCTCGAAGAACTCCCAATATTCCCTTGCAGATTCTGCAAAAACACTGTTTCAAAACTGCTCTATGAACAGAAAGGTTCAACTCGGTGAGTTGAAAGCACAAATCCTAAAGAAGTTTCTTAGAATGCTCCTGCCCAGTTTTTAGGAGATGATATTTCCTCTTCCACCATAAGACTCAAAGCACCCCGAATGAACACTTGCACATTCCACAAAAAGAGTGTTTCAAAACTGCTCAAGCAACAGAAAGGTTCAACTCTGTGAGTTGAATGCACACATGAAAAAGCAGTTTCAAATAATGCTTCCGTCCAGTTTCTAGGTGAAGAAATTACCGTTTCCAAAGAATGCCTCGAACAGTTCCAAATATCCACTTACAGATTCTGAAGAAAACAATGTTTCGACGTTGCTCATTCAAATCAAGGTTCAACTCTCTGAGGTGAATGCACACATCATAAAGAAGTTTCTGTGAATGCTTCTACCCTGTTTTTATGTGATGATATTTCCTCTTCCGCCATAAGCCTCCAAGCGCTCCGAATGAACACTTGCGCATTCCACAAAAAGAGTGCTTCAAAACTGCTCTATCAACAGGCAGGTTCAATTCTGTGAGCTGAATGCACACATCATAAAGAAGTTTCTGAGAATGCTTCTGGCTAGTGTTTAGGTGAAGATATTACCTTTTCCACCACAGGCCTCAACGCGCTCCGTATGAACACTTGCAGATTACAGATTACACACAATAGTGTTTCAAAACGACTCTAACAAGAGAAAGGTTCGCCTCTCTAAGTTGAGTGCACACATCACAAAGCAGTTTCAGAGAGTGTTTCTGTCTAGTTTGTATGTGAAGAAATTCCCGTTTCCAACGAAGGCCTCCAAGAGCTCCCAATATCCACTTGCAGATTCTGCACAAACACAGTTTCATAACTGCCCCATCCAAAGGAATATTGAACCCTTTGAGTTGAATCTACACATATTAAATCATTTTCTCAGAATGCTTCTGCATAGTTTTCATGTGAAGATATTTCTTATTCCACTATATGGCTGGAATCGCTCTAAATGAACACTTGAGGATTCTGCAAAAAGACACTTTGACAACTGCTCTTTCAAAAGAAAGGTGCAACTGTGTGAGTTGAATGCAAACATCACAACGCAGTTTCAGAGACTGCTTCTGTCTAGCTGTAATGTGAACAAATTCCCGTTTCCAACGAAGGCCTCAAATCTCCACATATCCACTTGCAGATTCTGCAAAAGCAGTGTTTCAAAACTGCTCTATCGAAAGGAAGGTTCATCTCTGTGGGTTGAGTGCACACATCATAAAGTAGTTTCCGAGAATGCTTCTGTCTAGTTTTTATGTGACGCTATTTCCTTTTCCACCACTGGCCTCAAAGCGCTCCGAATGAACACTTGCAGATTCTACAAAAAGAGTGTTTCTAAACTGAACTCACAACAAAAAGGTTCAGATCTGTGAATTGAATGCACGCATCACAAAGCAGATTCAGGGAATGCTTCTGTTTAGGTTTTAGGTGAAGATATATTCTTTTCCCCCATAGGCCTCAAAGCGCTCTGAATGAACACTTGCAGATTCTACGAAAAGAGTGTTTCAAAACTGCTCTATCAAAACAAAGGATCAACTCTGTGAGTTGAATGCAACTTCACAAAGCCGTTTCAGAGAATGCTTCTTTCTAGTTTTTGTGTGAAGATATTCCCGTTTCCAAAGAAGGCCTCAATGAGCTCCAAATATCCACTGGCAGATTCTGCAAAAACACTGTTTCAAAACTGCTCTATCAAAAGGAAGGTTCAACTCTGTGAGTTGAATGCAAGCATCGGAGAGTAGTTTCTGAGAATGCTTCTGTCTGGTTTTAATATGAAGATATTTCCTTTTACACATTAGGTCTCAGTGCGCTCCGAAGGAATACTTGCGGATTCTGTCAGAAGAGGGTTTCCGAAGTGCTCCATCAAAAGAAAGGTACCACTCTGTGAGTGGAAAGCAAACATCACAAAGCAGTTTCAGAGAATGCTTCTGTCTAGTTTTTAGGCGAAGAAATTCCCATTTCCAACGAAGGTCTTGAAGAGCTCCCAATATTCCCTTGCAGATTCTGCTAAAACACTGTTTCAAAACTGCTCTATGAACAGAAAGGTTCAACTCGGTGAGTTGAAAGCACAAATCCTAAAGAAGTTTCTTAGAATGCTCCTGCCCAGTTTTTAGGTGATGATATTTCCTTTTCCACCATAAGACTCAAAGCACCCCGAATGAACACTTGCACATTCCACAAAAAGAGTGTTTCAAAACTGCTCAAGCAACAGAAAGGTTCAACTCTGTGAGTTGAATGCACACATGAAAAAGCAGTTTCAAATAATGCTTCCTTCCAGTTTCTAGGTGAAGAAATTACCGTTTCCAAAGAATGCCTCGAAGAGTTCCAAATATCCACTTACAGATTCTGAAGGAAACAATGTTTCGATGTTGCTCATTCAAATCAAGGTTCAACTCTCTGAGATGAATGCACACATCATAAAGAAGTTTCTGTGAATGCTTCTACCCTGTTTTTATGTGATGATATATCCTCTTCCACCATAAGCCTCAAAGCGCTCCGAATGAACACTTGCGCATTCCACAAAAAGAGTGCTTCAAAACTACTCTATCAATAGGAAGGTTCAATTCTGTGAGCTGAATGCACACATCATAAAGAAGTTTCTGAGAATGCTTCTGTCTAGTGTTTAGGTGAAGATATTTCCTTTTCCACCACAGGCCTCAAAGCGCTCCGTATGAACACTTGCAGATTACAGATTACACACAATAGTGTTTCAAAACTGCTCTAACAAGAGAAAGGTTCAACTCTGTAAGTTGAGTGCACACATCACAAAGCAGTTTCAGAGAGTGTTTCTGTCTAGTTTGTATGTGAAGAAATTCCCGTTTCCAACGAAGGCCTCCAAGAGCTCCCAATATCCACTTGCAGATTCTGCACAAACACAGTTTCATAACTGCCCCATCCAAAGGAATATTGAACCCTGTGAGTTGAATCCACACATATTAAATCATTTTCTCAGAATGCTTCTGCATAGTTTTCATGTGAAGATATTTCTTATTCCACTATAGGGCTGGAAGCGCTCTAAATGAACACTTGAGGATTCTGCAAAAAGACACTTTGACAACTGCTCTTTCAAAAGAAAGGTGCAACTGTGTGAGTTGAATGCAAACATCACAAAGCAGTTTCAGAGACTGCTTCTGTCTAGCTGTAATGTGAACAAATTCCCGTTTCCAAAGAAGGCCTCAAATCTCCACATATCCACTTGCAGATTCTGCAAAAGCAGTGTTTCAAAACTGCTCTATCGAAAGTAAGGTTCATCTCTGTGGGTTGAGTGCACACATCATAAAGTAGTTTCTGAGAATGCTTCCGTCTAGTTTTTATGTGACGCTATTTCCTTTTCCACCACTGGCCTCAAAGCGCTCCGAATGAACACTTGCAGATTCTACAAAAAGAGTGTTTCTAAACTGAACTCACAAGAAAAAGGTTCAGATCTGTGAATTGAATGCACGCATCACAAAGCAGATTCAGGGAATGCTTCTGTTTAGGTTTTATGTGAAGATATACTCTTGTCCCCCATAGGCCTCAAAGCGCTCTGAATGAACCCTTGCAGATTCTACGAAAAGAGTGTTTCAAAACGGCTCTATCAAAAGAAAGGATCAACTCTGTGAGTTGAATGCAACTTCACAAAGCCGTTTCAGAGAATGCTTCTTTCTAGTTTTTGTGTGAAGATATTCCGGTTTCCAAAGAAGGCCTCAATGAGCTCCAAATATCCACTGGCAGATTCTGCAAAAACACTGTTTCAAAACTGCTCTATGAAAAGGAAGGTTCAACTCTGTGACTTGAATGCAAGCATCAGAGAGTAGTTTCTGAGAATGCTTCTGTCTGGTTTTAATATGAAGATATTTCCTTTTACACATTAGGTCTCAGGGCGCTCCGAAAGAATACTTGCGGATTCTGTCAGAAGAGGGTTTCCAAAGTGCTCCATCAAAAGAAATGTTCTACTCTGTGAGTGGAAAGCAAACATCACAAAGCAGTTTCAGAGAATGCTTCTGTCTAGTTTTTAGGCGAAGAAATTCCCATTTCCAACGAAGGTCTCGAAGAGCTCCCAATATTCCCCTGCAGATTCTGCAAAAACACTGTTTCAAAACTGCTCTATGAACAGAAAGGTTCAACTCGGTGAGTTGAAAGCACAAATCCTAAAGAAGTTTCTTAGAATGCTCCTGCCCAGTTTTTAGGTGATGATATTTCCTCTTCCACCATAAGACTCAAAGCACCCCGAATGAACACTTGCACATTCCACAAAAAGAGTGTTTCAAAACTGCTCAAGCAACAGAATGGTTCAACTCTGTGAGTTGAATGCACACATGAAAAAGCACTTTCAAATAATGCTTCCGTCCAGTTTCTAGGTGAAGAAATGTCCGTTTCCAAAGAATGCCTCGAAGAGTTCCAAATATCCACTTACAGATTCTGAAGGAAACAATGTTTCGATGTTGCTCATTCAAATCAAGCTTCAACTCGCTGAGATGAATCCACACATCATAAAGAAGTTTCTGTGAATGCTTCTACCCTGTTTTTATGTGATGATATTTCCTCTTCCACCATAAGCCTCAAAGCGCTCCGAATGAACACTTGCGCATTCCACAAAAAGAGTGCTTCAAAACTACTCTATCAATAGGAAGGTTCAATTCTGTGAGCTGAATGCACACATCATAAAGAAGTTTCTGAGAATGCTTCTGTCTAGTGTTTAGGTGAAGATATTTCCTTTTCCACCACAGGCCTCAAAGCGCTCCGTATGAACACTTGCAGATTACAGATTACACACAATAGTGTTTCAAAACTGCTCTAACAAGAGAAGGGTTCAACTCTGCAAGTTGAGTGCACACATCACAAAGCAGTTTCAGAGAGTGTTTCTGTTTAGTTTGTATGTGAAGAAATTCCCGTTTCCAACGAAGGCCTCCAAGAGCTCCCAATATCCACTTGCAGATTCTGCACAAACACAGTTTCATAACTGCCCCATCCAAAGGAATATTGAACCCTGTGAGTTGAATCCACACATATTAAATCATTTTCTCAGAATGCTTCTGCATAGTTTTCATGTGAAGATATTTCTTATTCCACTATAGGGCTGGAAGCGCTCTAAATGAACACTTGAGGATTCTGCAAAAAGACACTTTGACAACTGCTCTTTCAAAAGAAAGGTGCAACTGTGTGAGTTGAATGCAAACATCACAAAGCAGTTTCAGAGACTGCTTCGGTCTAGCTGTAATGTGAACAAATTCCCGTTTCCAACGAAGGCCTCAAATCTCCACATATCCACCTGCAGATTCTGCAAAAGCAGTGTTTCAAAACTGCTCTATCAAAAGGAAGGTTCATCTCTGTGGGTTGAGTGCACACATCATAAAATAGTTTCCGAGAATGCTTTCGTCTAGTTTTTATGTGACGCTATTTCCTTTTCCACCACTGGCCTCAAAGCGCTCCGAATGAACACTTGCAGATTCTACAAAAAGAGTGTTTCTAAACTGAACTCATAACAGAAAGGTTCAGATCCGTGAATTGAATGCACGCATCAGAAAGCAGATTCAGGGAATGCTTCTGTTTAGGTTTTAGGTGAAGATATATTCTTTCCCCCATAGGCCTCAAAGCGCTCTGAATGAACACTTGCAGATTCTACGAAAAGAGTGTTTCAAAACGGCTCTATCAAAAGAAAGATCAACTCTGTGAGTTGAATGCAACTTCACAAAGCCATTTCAGAGAATGCTTCTTTCTAGTTTTTGTGTGAAGATACTCCCGTTTCCAAAGAAGGCCTCAATGAGCTCCAAATAACCACTGGCAGATTCTGCAAAAACACTGTTTCAAAACTGCTCTATGAAAAGGAAGGTTCAACTCTGTGACTTGAATGCAAGCATCAGAGAGTAGTTTCTGAGAATGCTTCTGTCTGGTTTTAATATGAAGATATTTCCTTTTACACATTAGGTCTCAGTGCGCCCCGAAAGAATACTTGCGGATTCTGTCAGAAGAGGGTTTCCAAAGTGCTCCATCAAAAGAAATGTTCTACTCTGTGAGTGGAAAGCAAACATCACAAAGCAGTTTCAGAGAATGCTTCTGTCTAGTTTTTAGGCGAAGAAATTCCCATTTCCAACGAAGGTCTCGAAGAGCTCCCAATATTCCCCTGCAGATTCTGCAAAAACACTGTTTCAAAACTGCTCTATGAACAGAAAGGTTCAACTCGGTGAGTTGAAAGCACAAATCCTAAAGAAGTTTCTTAGAATGCTCCTGCCCAGTTTTTAGGTGATGATATTTCCTCTTCCACCATAAGACTCAAAGCACCCCGAATGAACACTTGCACATTCCACAAAAAGAGTGTTTCAAAACTGCTCAAGCAACAGAAAGGTTCAACTCTGTGAGTTGAATGCGCACATGAAAAAGCAGTTTCAACTAATGCTTCCGTCCAGTTTCTAGGTGAAGAAATTACCGTTTCCAAAGAATGCCTCGAAGAGTTCCAAATATCCACTTACAGATTCTGAAGAAAACAATGTTTCGATGTTGCTCATTCAAATCAAGGTTCAACTCTCTGAGATGAATGCACACATCATAAAGTAGTTCATCTCTGTGAGTTGAGTGCACACATCATAAAGTAGTTCCGAGAATGCTTCCGTCTAGTTTTTACGTCTAGTTTCTGTGAATGCTTCTACCCTGTTTTTATGTGATGATATTTCCTCTTCCACCATAAGCCTCAAAGCGTTCCGAATGAACACTTGCGCATTCCACAAAAAGAGTGCTTCAAAACTGCTCTATCAATAGGAAGGTTCAATTCTGTGAGCTGAATTCACACATCATAAAGAAGTTTCTGAGAATGCTTCTGTCTAGTGTTTAGGTGAAGATATTTCCTTTTCCACCACAGGCCTCAAAGCGCTCCGTATGAACACTTGCAGATTACAGATTACACACAATAGTGTTTCAAAACGGCTCTAACAAGAGAAAGGTTCAACTCTGTAAGTTGAGTGCGCACATCACAAAGCAGTTTCAGAGAGTGTTTCTGTCTAGTATGTATGTGAAGAAATTCCCGTTTCCAACGAAGGCCTCCAAGAGCTCCCAATATCCACTTGCAGATTCTGCACAAACAGTTTCATAACTGCCCCATCCAAAGGAATATTGAACCCTGTGAGTTGAATCCACACATATTAAATCATTTTCTCAGAATGCTTCTGCATAGTTTTCATGTGAAGATATTTCTTATTCCACTATAGGGCTGGAAGCGCTCTAAATGAACACTTGAGGATTCTGTAAAAAGACACTTTGACAACTGCTCTTTCAAAAGAAAGGTGCAACTGTGTGAGTTGAATGCAAACATCACAAAGCAGTTTCAGAGACTGCTTCTGTCTAGCTGTAATGTGAACAAATTCCCGTTTCCAACGAAGGCCTCAAATCTCCACATATCCACTTGCAGATTCTGCAAAAGCAGTGTTTCAAAACTGCTCTATCAAAAGGAAGGTTCATCTCTGTGAGTTGAGTGCACACATCATAAAGTAGTTTCCGAGAATGCTTCCGTCTAGTTTTTACGTGACGCTATTTCCTTTTCCACCACTGGCCTCAAAGCGCTCCGAATGAACACTTGCAGATTCTACAAAAAGAGTGTTTCTAAACTGAACTCACAACAGAAAGGTTCAGATCCGTGAATTGAATGCACGCATCAGAAAGCAGATTCAGGGAATGCTTCTGTTTGGGTTTTAGGTGAAGATATATTCTTTACCCCCATAGGCCTCAAAGCGCTCTGAATGAACACTTGCAGATTCTACGAAAAGAGTGTTTCAAAACGGCTCTATCAAAAGAAAGGATCAACTCTGTGAGTTGAATGCAACTTCACAAAGCCGTTTCAGAGAATGCTTCTTTCTAGTTTTTGTGTGAAGATATTCCCGTTTCCAAAGAAGGCCTCAATGAGCTCCAAATATCCACTGGCAGATTCTGCAAAAACACTGTTTCAAAACTGCTCTATGAAAAGGAAGGTTCAACTCTGTGAGTTGAATGCAGGCATCAGAGAGTAGTTTCTGAGAATGCTTCTGTCTGGTTTTAATATGAAGATATTTCCTTTTACACATTAGGTCTCAGGGCGCTCCGAAAGAATACTTGCGGATTCTGTCAGAAGAGGGTTTCCAAAGTGCTCCATCAAAAGAAATGTTCTACTCTGTGAGTGGAAAGCAAACATCACAAAGCAGTTTCAGAGAATGCTTCTGTCTAGTTTTTAGGCGAAGAAATTCCCATTTCCAACGAAGGTCTCGAAGAGCTCCCAATATTCCCTTGCAGATTCTGCAAAAACACTGTTTCAAAACTGCTCTATGAACAGAAAGGTTCAACTTGGTGAGTTGAAAGCACAAATCCTAAAGAAGTTTCGTAGAATGCTCCTGCCCAGTTTTTAGGTGGTGATAATTCCTCTTCCACCATAAGACTCAAAGCACCCCGAATGCACACTTGCACATTCCACAAAAAGAGTGTTTCAAAACTGCTCAAGCAACAGAAAGGTTCAACTCTGTGAGTTGAATGCACACATGAAAAGGCACTTTCAAATAATGCTTCCGTCCAGTTTCTAGGTGAAGAATTTAACGTTTCCAAAGAATGCCTCGAAGAGTTCCAAATATCCACTTACAGATTCTGAAGAAAACAATGTTTCGATGTTGCTCATTCAAATCAAGGTTCAACTCTCTGAGATGAATGCATACATCATAAAGAAGTTTCTGTGAATGCTTCTACCCTGTTTTTATGTGATGATATTTCCTCTTCCACCATAAGCCTCAAAGCGCTCCGAATGAACACTTGCGCATTCCACAAAAAGAGTGCTTCAAAACTGCTCTATCAATAGGAAGGTTCAATTCTGTGAGCTGAATTCACACATCATAAAGAAGTTTCTGAGAATGCTTCTGTCTAGTGTTTAGGTGAAGATATTTCCTTTTCCACCACAGGCCTCAAAGCGCTCCGTATGAACCCTTGCAGATTACAGATTACACACAATAGTGTTTCAAAACTGCTCTAACAAGAGAAAGGTTCAACTCTGTAAGTTGAGTGCACACATCACAAAGCAGTTTCAGAGAGTGTTTCTGTCTAGTTTGTATGTGAAGAAATTCCCGTTTCCAACGAAGGCCTCCAAGAGCTCCCAATATCCACTTGCAGATTCTGCACAAACACAGTTTCATAACTGCCCCATCCAAAGGAATATTGAACCCTGTGAGTTGAATCCACACATATTAAATCATTTTCTCAGAATGCTTCTGCATAGTTTTCATGTGAAGATATTTCTTATTCCACTATAGGGCTGGAAGCGCTCTAAATGAACACTTGAGGATTCTGCAAAAAGACACTTTGACAACTGCTCTTTCAAAAGAAAGGTGCAACTGTGTGAGTTGAATGCAAACATCACAAAGCAGTTTCAGAGACTGCTTCTGTCTAGCTGTAATGTGAACAAATTCCCGTTTACAACGAAGGCCTCATATCTCCACATATCGACTTGCAGATTCTGCAAAAGCAGTGTTTCAAAACTGCTCTATCAAAAGGAAGGTTCATCTCTGTGAGTTGAGTGCACACATCATAAAGTAGTTTCCGAGAATGCTTCCGTCTAGTTTTTACGTGACGCTATTTCCTTTTCCACCACTGGCCTCAAAGCGCTCCGAATGAACACTTGCAGATTCTACAAAAAGAGAGTTTCTAAACTGAACTCACAACAGAAAGTTTCAGATCCGTGAATTGAATGCATGCATCAGAAAGCAGATTCAGGGAATGCTTCTGTTTGGTTTTAGGTGAAGATATATTCTTTACCCCCATAGGCCTCAAAGCGTTCTGAATGAACACTTGCAGATTCTACGAAAAGAGTGTTTCATAACGGCTCTATCAAAAGAAAGGATCAACTCTGTGAGTTGAATGCAACTTCACAAAGCCGTTTCAGAGAATGCTTCTTTCTAGTTTTTGTGTGAAGATATTCCCGTTTCCAAAGAAGGCCTCAATGAGCTCCAAATATCCACTGGCAGATTCTGCAAAAACACTGTTTCAAAACTGCTCTATGAAAAGGAAGGTTCAACTCTGTGACTTGAATGCAAGCATCAGAGAGTAGTTTCTGAGAATGCTTCTGTCTGGTTTTAATATGAAGATATTTCCTTTTACACATTAGGTCTCAGGGCGCTCCGAAAGAATACTTGCGGATTCTGTCAGAAGAGGGTTTCCAAAGTGCTCCATCAAAAGAAATGTTCTACTCTGTGAGTGGAAAGCAAACATCACAAAGCAGTTTCAGAGAATGCTTCTGTCTAGTTTTTAGGCGAAGAAATTCCCATTTCCAACGAAGGTCTCGAAGAGCTCCCAATATTCCCTTGCAGATTCTGCAAAAACACTGTTTCAAAACTGCTCTATGAACAGAAAGGTTCAACTCGGTGAGTTGAAAGCACAAATCCTAAAGAAGTTTCTTAGAATGCTCCTGCCCAGTTTTTAGGTGATGATATTTCCTCTTCCACCATAAGACTCAAAGCACCCCGAATGAACACTTGCACATTCCACAAAAGGAGTGTTTCAAAACTGCTCAAGCAACAGAAAGGTTCAACTCTGTGAGTTGAATGCACACATGAAAAAGCAGTTTCAAATAATGCTTCCGTCCAGTTTCTAGGTGAAGAAATTACCGTTTCCAAAGAATGCCTCGAAGAGTTCCAAATATCCACTTACAGATTCTGAAGAAAACAATGTTTCGATGTTGCTCATTCAAATCAAGGTTCAACTCTCTGAGATGAATGCACACATCATAAAGAAGTTTCTGTGAATGCTTCTACCCTGTTTTTCTGTGATGATATTTCCTCTTCCACCATAAGCCTCAAAGCGCTCCGAATGAACACTTGCGCATTCCACAAAAAGAGTGCTTCAAAACTACTCTATCAATAGCAAGGTTCAATTCTGTGAGCTGAATGCACACATCATAAAGAAGTTTCTGAGAATGCTTCTGTCTAGTGTTTAGGTGAAGATATTTCCTTTTCCACCACAGGCCTCAAAGATCTCCGTATGAACACTTGCAGATTACAGATTACACACAATAGTGTTTCAAAACTGCTCTAACAAGAGAAAGGTTCAACTCTGTAAGTTGAGTGCACACATCACAAAGCAGTTTCAGAGAGTGTTTCTGTCTAGTTTGTATGTGAAGAAATTCCTGTTTCCAACGAAGGCTTCCAAGAGCTCCCAATATCCACTTGCAGATTCTGCACAAACACAGTTTCATAACTGCCCCATCCAAAGGAATATTGAACCCTGTGAGTTGAATCCACACATAGTAAATCATTTTCTCAGAAGGCTTCTGCATAGTTTTCATGTGAAGATATTTCTTATTCCACTACAGGGCTGGAAGCGCTCTAAATGAACACTTGAGGATTCTGCAAAAAGACACTTTGACAACTGCTCTTTCAAAAGAAAGGTGCAACTGTGTGAGTTGAATGCAAACATCACAAAGCAGTTTCAGAGACTGCTTCTGTCTAGCTGTAATGTGAACAAATTCCCGTTTCCAACGAAGGCCTCAAATCTCCACCTATCCACCTGCAGATTCTGCAAAAGCAGTGTTTCAAAACTGCTCTATCGAAAGGAAGGTTCATCTCTGTGGGATGAGTGCACACATCATAAAGTAGTTTCTGAGAATGCTTCCGTCTAGTTTTTATGTGACGCTATTTCCTTTTCCACCACTGGCCTCAAAGCGCTCCGAATGAACACTTGCAGATTCTACAAAAAGAGTATTTCTAAACTGAACTCACAACAAAAAGGTTCAAATCCGTGAATTAAATGCACGCATCAGAAAGCAGATTCAGAGAATGCTTCTGTTTAGGTTTTAGGTGAAGATATATTCTTTTCCCCCATAGGCCTTAAAGCGCTCTGAATGAACACTTGCAGATTCTACAAAAGAGTGTTTCAAAACGGCTCTATCAAAACAAAGGATCAACTCTGTGAGTTGAATGCAACTTCACAAAGCCGTTTCAGAGAATGCTTCTTTCTAGTTTTTGTGTGAAGATATTCCCGTTTCCAAAGAAGGCCTCAATGAGCTCCAAATATCCACTGGCAGATTCTGCAAAAACACTGTTTGAAAACTGCTCTATCAAAAGGAAGGTTCAACTCTGTGAGTTGAATGCAAGCATCAGAGAGTAGTTTCTGAGAATGCTTCTGTCTGGTTTTAATATGAAGATATTTCCTTTTACACATTAGGTCTCAGGGCGCTCCGAAAGAATACTTGCGGATTCTGTCAGAAGAGGGTTTCCAAAGTGCTCCATCAAAAGAAATGTTCTACTCTGTGAGTGGAAAGCAAACATCACAATGCAGTTTCAGAGAATGCTTCTGTCTAGTTTTTAGGTGAAGAAATTCCCATTTCCAACGAAGGTCTCGAAGAGCTCCCAATATTCCCTTGCAGATTCTGCAAAAACACTGTTTCAAAACTGCTCTACGAACAGAAAGGTTCAACTCGGTGAGTTGAAAGCACAAATCCTAAAGAAGTTTCTTAGAATGCTCCTGCCCAGTTTTTAGGTGATGATATTTCCTCTTCCACCATAAGACCCAAAGCACCCCGAATGAACACTTGCACATTCCACAAAAAGAGTGTTTCAAAACTGCTCAAGCAACAGAAAGGTTCAACTCTGTGAGTTGAATGCACACATGAAAAAGCACTTTCAAATAATGCTTCCGTCCAGTTTCTAGGTGAAGAAATTACCGTTTCCAAAGAATGCCTCGAAGAGTTCCAAATATCCACTTACAGATTCTGAAGAAAACAATGTTTCGATGCTGCTCATTCAAATCAAGGTTCAGCTCTCTGAGATGAATGCACACATCATAAAGAAGTTTCTGTGAATGCTTCTACCCTGTTTTTATGTGATGATATTTCCTCTTCCACCATAAGCCTCAAAGCGCTCCGAATGAACACTTGCGCATTCCACAAAAAGAGTGCTTCAAAACTGCTCTATCAATAGGAAGGTTCAATTCTGTGAGCTGAATGCACACATCATAAAGAAGTTTCTGAGAATGCTTCTGTCTAGGTTTTAGGTGAAGATATTTCCTTTTCCACCACAGGCCTCAAAGCTCTCCGTATGAACACTTGCAGATTACAGATTACACACAATAGTGTTTCAAAACTGCTCTAACAAGAGAAAGGTTCAACTCTGTAAGTTGAGTGCACACATCACAAAGCAGTTTCAGAGAGTGTTTCTGTCTAGTTTGTATGTGAAGAAATTCCCGTTTCCAACGAAGGCCTCCAAGAGCTCCCAATATCCACTTGCAGATTCTGCACAAACACAGTTTCATAACTGCCCCATCCAAAGGAATATTGAACCCTGTGAGTTGAATCCACACATATTAAATCATTTCCTCAGAACGCTTCTGCATAGTTTTCATGTGAAGATATTTCTTATTCCACTATAGGGCTGGAAGCGCTCTAAATGAACACTTGAGGATTCTGCAAAAAGACACTTTGACAACTGCTCTTTCAAAAGAAAGGTGCAACTGTGTGAGTTGAATGCAAACATCACAAAGCAGTTTCAGAGACTGCTTCTGTCTAGCTGTAATGTGAACAAATTCCCGTTTCCAACGAAGGCCTCAAATCTCCACATATCCACTTGCAGATTCTGCAAAAGCAGTGTTTCAAAACTGCTCTATCGAAAGGAAGGTTCATCTCTGTGGGTTGAGTGCACACATCATAAAGTAGTTTCCGAGAATGCTTCCGTGTAGTTTTTATGTGACGCTATTTCCTTTTCCACCACTGGCCTCAAAGCGCTCCGAATGAACACTTGCAGATTCTACAAAAAGAGTGTTTCTAAACTGAACTCACAACAGAAAGGTTCAGATCCGTGAACTGAATGCACGCATCAGAAAGCAGATTCAGGGTATGCTTCTGTTTAGGTTTTAGGTGAAGATATATTGTTTTCCCCCATAGGCCTCAAAGCGCTCTGAAGGAACACTTGCAGATTCTACGAAAAGAGTGTTTCAAAACTGCTCTATCAAAACAAAGGATCAACTCTGTGAGTTGAATGCAACTTCACAAAGCCGTTTCAGAGAATGCTTCTTTCTAGTTTTTGTGTGAAGATATTCCCGTTTCCAAAGAAGGCCTCAATGAGCTCCAAATATCCACTGGCAGATTCTGCAAAAACACTGTTTCAAAACTGCTCTATCAAAAGGAAGGTTCAACTCTGTGACTTAAATGCAAGCATCAGGGAGTATTTTCTGAGAATGCTTCTGTCTGGTTTTAATATGAAGATATTTCCTTTTACACATTAGGTCTCAGGGCGCTCCGAAAGAATACTTGCGGATTCTGTCAGAAGAGGGTTTCCAAAGTGCTCCATCAAAAGAAATGTTCTACTCTGTGAGTGGAAAGCAAACATCACAAAGCAGTTTCAGAGAAGGCTTCTGTCTAGTTTTTAGGCGAAGAAATTCCCATTTCCAACGAAGGTCTCGAAGAGCTCCCAATATTCCATTGCAGATTCTGCAAAAACACTGTTTCAAAACTGCTCTATGAACAGAAGGGTTCAACTCGGTGAGTTGAAAGCACAAATCCTAAAGAAGTTTCTTAGAATGCTCCTGCCCAGTTTTTAGGTGATGATATTTCCTCTTCCACCATAAGACTCAAAGCACCCCGAATGAACACTTGCACATTCCACAAAAAGAGTGTTTCAAAACTGCTCAAGCAACAGAAAGGTTCAACTCTGTGAGTTGAATGCACACATGAAAAAGCACTTTCAAATAATGCTTCCGTCCAGTTTCTAGGTGAAGAAATTACCGTTTCCAAAGAATTCCTCGAAGAGTTCCAAATATCCACTTACAGATTCTGAAGAAAACAATGTTTCGATGTTGCTCATTCAAATCAAGGTTCAACTCTCTGAGATGAATGCACACATGATAAAGAAGTTTCTGTGAATGCTTCTACCCTGTTTTTATGTGATGATATTTCCTCTTCCACCATAAGCCTCAAAGCGCTCCGAATGAACACTTGCGCATTCCACCAAAAGAGTGCTTCAAAACTGCTCTATCAATAGGAAGGTTCAATTCTGTGAGCTGAATGCACACATCATAAAGAAGTTTCTGAGAATGCTTCTGTCTAGTGTTTAGGTGAAGATATTTCCTTTTCCACCACAGGCCTCAAAGCGCTCCGTATGAACACTTGCAGATTACACACTATAGTGTTTCAAAACTGCTCTAACAAGAGAAAGGTTCAACTCTGTAAGTTGAGTGCACACATCACAAAGCAGTTTCAGAGAGTGTTTCTGTCTAGTTTGTATGTGAAGAAATTCCCGTTTCCAACGAAGGCCTCCAAGAGCTCCCAATATCCACTTGCAGATTCTGCACAAACACAGTTTCATAACTGCCCCATCCAAAGGAATATTGAACCCTGTGAGTTGAATCCACACATATTAAATCATTTTCTCAGAATGCTTCTGCATAGTTTTCATGTGAAGATATTTCTTATTCCACTATAGGGCTGGAAGCGCTCTAAATGAACACTTGAGGATTCTGCAAAAAGACACTTTGACAACTGCTCTTTCAAAAGAAAGGTGCAACTGTGTGAGTTGAATGCAAACATCACAAAGCAGTTTCAGAGACTGCTTCTGTCTAGCTGTAATGTGAACAAATTCCCGTTTCCAACGAAGGCCTCAAATCCCCACATATCCACTTGCAGATTCTGCAAAAGCAGTGTTTCAAAACTGCTCTATCGAAAGGAAGGTCCATCTCTGTGGGTTAAGTGCACACATCATAAAGTAGTTTCCGAGAATGCTTCCGTCTAGTTTTTATGTGACGCTATTTCCTTTTCCACCACTGGCCTCAAAGCGCTCCGAATGAACACTTGCAGATTCTACAAAAAGAGTGTTTCTAAACTGAACTCACAACAGAAAGGTTCAGATCCGTGAATTGAATGCACGCATCAGGAAGCAGATTCAGGGAATGCTTCTGTTTAGGTTTTAGGTGAAGATATATTCTTTTCCCCCATAGGCCTCAAAGCGCTCTGAATGAACACTTGCAGATTCTACGAAAAGAGTGTTTCAAAACGGCTCTATCAAAACAAAGGTTCAACTCTGTGAGTTGAATGCAACTTCACAAAGCCGTTTCAGAGAATGCTTCTTTCTAGTTTTTGTGTGAAGATATTCCCGTTTCCAAAGAAGGCCTCAATGAGCTCCAAATATCCACTGGCAGATTCTGCAAAAACACTGTTTGAAAACTGCTCTATCAAAAGGAAGGTTCAACTCTGTGAGTTGAATGCAAGCATCAGAGAGTAGTTTCTGAGAATGCTTCTGTCTGGTTTTAATATGAAGATATTTCCTTTTACACATTAGGTCTCAGGGCGCTCCGAAAGAATACTTGCGGATTCTTTCAGAAGAGGGTTTCCAAAGTGCTCCACCAAAAGAAATGTTCTACTCTGTGAGTGGAAAGCAAACATCACAAAGCAGTTTCAGAGAATGCTTCTGTCTAGTTTTTAGGCGAAGAAATTCCCATTTCCTACGAAGGTCTCGAGGAGCTCCCAATATTCCCTTGCAGATTCTGCAAAAACACTGTTTCAAAACTCCTCTACGAACAGAAAGGTTCAACTCGGTGAGTTGAAAGCACAAATCCTAAAGAAGTTTCTTAGAATGGTCCTGCCCAGTTTTTAGGTGATGATATTTCCTCTTCCACCATAAGACTCAAAGCACCCCGAATGAACACTTGCACATTCCACAAAAAGAGTGTTTCAAAACTGCTCAAGCCACAGAAAGGTTCAACTCTGTGAGTTGAATGCACACATGAAAAAGCACTTTCTAATAATGCTTCCGTCCAGTTTCTAGGTGAAGGAATTACCGTTTCCAAAGAATGCCTCGAAGAGTTCCAAATATCCACTTACAGATTCTGAAGAAAACAATGTTTCGATGCTGCTCATTCAAATCAAGGTTCAGCTCTCTGAGATGAATGCACACATCATAAAGAAGTTTCTGTGAATGCTTCTACCCTGTTTTTATGTGATGATATTTCCTCTTCCACCATAAGCCTCAAAGCGCTCCGAATGAACACTTGCGCATTCCACAAAAAGAGTGCTTCAAAACTGCTCTATCAATAGGAAGGTTCAATTCTGTGAGCTGAATGCACACATCATAAAGAAGTTTCTGAGAATGCTTCTGTCTAGTGTTTAGGTGAAGATATTTCCTTTTCCACCACAGGCCTCAAAGCGGTCCGTATGAACACTTGCAGATTACAGATTACACACAATAGTGATTCAAAACTGCTCTAACAAGAGAAAGGTTCAACTCTGTAAGTTGAGTGCACACATCACAAAGCAGTTTCAGAGAGTGTTTCTGTCTAGTTTGTATGTGAAGAAATTCCCGTTTCCAACGAAGGCCTCCAAGAGCTCCCAATATCCACTTGCAGATTCTGCACAAACACAGTTTCATAACTGCCCCATCCAAAGGAATATTGAACCCTGTGAGTTGAATCCACACATATTAAATCATTTTCTCAGAATGCTTCTGCATAGTTTTCATGTGAAGATATTTCTTATTCCACTATAGGGCTGGAAGCGCTCTATATGAACACTTGAGGATTCTGCAAAAAGACACTTTGACAACTGCACTTTCAAAAGAAAGGTGCAACTGTGTGAGTTGAATGCAAACATCACAAAGCAGTTTCAGAGACTGCTTCTGTCTAGCTGTAATGTGAACAAATTCCCGTTTCCAAAGAAGGCCTCAAATCTCCACATATCCACTTGCAGATTCTGCAAAAGCAGTGTTTCAAAACTGCTCTATCGAAAGGAAGGTTCATCTCTGTGGGTTGAGTGCACACATCATAAAGTAGTTTCTGAGAATGCTTCCGTCTAGTTTTTATGTGACGCTATTTCCTTTTCCACCACTGGCCTCAAAGCGCTCCGAATGAACACTTGCAGATTCCACAAAAAGAGTGTTTCTAAACTGAACTCACAACAAAAAGTTTCAGATCCTTGAATTGAATGCACGCATCAGAAAGCAGATTCAGAGAATGCTTCTGTTTAGGTTTTAGGTGAAGATATATTCTTTTCCCCCATAGGCCTCAAAGCGCTCTGAATGAACACTTGCAGATTCCACGAAAAGAGTGTTTCAAAACGGCTCTTTCAAAACAAAGGTTCAACTCTGTGAGTTGAATGCAACTTCACAAAGCCGTTTCAGAGAATGCTTCTTTCTAGTTTTTGTGTGAAGATATTCCCGTTTCCAAAGAAGGCCTCAATGAGCTCCAAATATCCACTGGCAGATTCTGCAAAAACACTGTTTGAAAACTGCTCTATCAAAAGGAAGGTTCAACGCTGTGAGTTGAATGCAAGCATCAGAGAGTAGTTTCTGAGAATGCTTCTGTCTGGTTTTAATATGAAGATATTTCCTTTTACACATTAGGTCTCAGGGCGCTCCGAAAGAATACTTGTGGATTCTGTCAGAAGAGGGTTTCCAAAGTGCTCCATCAAAAGAAATGTTCTACTCTGTGAGTGGAAAGCAAACATCACAATGCAGTTTCAGAGAATGCTTCTGTCTAGTTTTTAGGCGAAGAAATTCCCATTTCCTACGAAGGTCTCAAAGAGCTCCCAATATTCCCTTGCAGATTCTGCAAAAACACTGTTTCAAAACTGCTCTATGAACAGAAAGGTTCAACTCGGTGAGTTGAAAGCACAAATCCTAAAGAAGTTTCTTAGAATGCTCCTGCCCAGTTTTTAGGTGATGATAGTTCCTCTTCCACCATAAGACTCAAAGCACCCCGAATGAACACTTGCACATTCCACAAAAAGAGTGTTTCAAAACTGCTCAAGCAACAGAAAGGTTCAACTCTGTGAGTTGAATGCACACATGAAAAAGCACTTTCAAATAATGCTTCCGTCCAGTTTCTAGGTGAAGGAATTACCGTTTCCAAAGAATGCCTCGTAGAGTTCCAAATATCCACTTACAGATTCTGAAGAAAACAATGTTTCGATGTTGCTCATTCAAATCAAGGTTCAGCTCTCTGAGATGAATGCACACATCATAAAGAAGTTTCTGTGAATGCTTCTACCCTGTTTTTATGTGATGATATTTCCTCTTCCACCAGAAGCCTCAAAGCGCTCCGAATGAACACTTGCGCATTCCACAAAAAGAGTGCTTCAAAACTGCTCTATCAATAGGAAGGTTCAATTCTGTGAGCTGAATGCACACATCATAAAGCAGTTTCTGAGAATGCTTCTGTCTAGTGTTTAGGTGAAGATATTTCCTTTTCCACCACAGGCCTCAAAGCGCTCCGTATGAACACTTGCAGATTACAGATTACACACAATAGTGTTTCAAAACTGCTCTAACAAGAGAAAGGTTCAACTCTGTAAGTTGAGTGCACACATCACAAAGCAGTTTCAGAGAGTGTTTCTGTCTAGTTTGTATGTGAAGAAATTCCCGTTTCCAACGAAGGCCTCCAAGAGCTCCCAATATCCACTTGCAGATTCTGCACAAACACAGTTTCATAACTGCCCCATCCAAAGGAATATTGAAGCCTGCGAGTTGAATCCAAACATATTAAATCATTTTCTCAGAATGCTTCTGCATGGTTTTCATGTGAAGATATTTCTTATTCCACTATAGGGCTGGAAGCGCTCTGTATGAACACTTGAGGATTCTGCAAAAAGACACTTTGACAACTGCTCTTTCAAAAGAAATGTGCAACTGTGTGAGTTGAATGCAAACATCACAAAGCAGTTTAAGAGACTGCTTCTGTCTAGCTGTAATGTGAACAAATTCCCGTTTCCAAAGAAGGCCTCAAATCTCCACATATCCACTTGCAGATTCTGCAAAAGCAGTGTTTCAAAACTGCTCTATCGAAAGGAAGGTTCATCTCTGTGGGTTGAGTGCACACATCATAAAGTAGTTTCTGAGAATGCTTCCGTCTAGTTTTTATGTGACGCTATTTCCTTTTCCACCACTGGCCTCAAAGCGCTCCGAATGAACACTTGCAGATTCCACAAAAAGAGTGTTTCTAAACTGAACTCACAACAAAAACTTTCAGATCCGTGAATTGAATGCACGCATCAGAAACCAGATTCAGAGAATGCTTCTGTTTAGGTTTTAGGTGAAGATTTATTCTTTTCCCCCATAGGCCTCAAAGCGCTCTGAATGAACACTTGCAGATTCCACGAAAAGACTGTTTCAAAACGGCTCTTTCAAAACAAAGGTTCAACTCTGTGAGTTGAATGCAACTTCACAAAGCCGTTTCAGAGAATGCTTCTTTCTAGTTTTTGTGTGAAGATATCCCCGTTTCCAAAGAAGGCCTCAATGAGCTCCAAATATCCACTGGCAGATTCTGCAAAAACACTGTTTGAAAACTGCTCTATCAAAAGGAAGGTTCAACTCAGTGAGTTGAATGCAAGCATCAGAGAGTAGTTTCTGAGAATGCTTCTGTCTGGAAATATGAAGATATTTCCTTTTACACATTAGGTCTCAGGGCGCTCCGAAAGAATACTTGCGGATTCTGTCAGAAGAGGGTTTCCAAAGTGCTCCATCAAAAGAAATGTTCTACTCTGTGAGTGGAAAGCAAACATCACAATGCAGTTTCAGAGAATGCTTCTGTCTAGTTTTTAGGCGAAGAAATTCCCATTTCCTACGAAGGTCTCGAAGAGCTCCCAATATTCCCTTGCAGATTCTGCAAAAACACTGTTTCAAAACTGCTCTATGAACAGAAAGGTTCAACTCGGTGAGTTGAAAGCACAAATCCTAAAGAAGTTTCTTAGAATGCTCCTGCCCAGTTTTTAGGTGATGATATTTCCTCTTCCACCATAAGACTCAAAGCACCCCGAATGAACACTTGCACATTCCACAAAAAGAGTGTTTCAAAACTGCTCAAGCAACAGAAAGGTTCAACTCTGTGAGTTGAATGCACACATGAAAAAGCACTTTCAAATAATGCTTCCGTCCAGTTTCTAGGTGAAGGAATTACCGTTTCCAAAGAATGCCTCGAAGAGTTCCAAATATCCACTTACAGATTCTGAAGAAAACAATGTTTCGATGTTGCTCATTCAAATCAAGGTTCAGCTCTCTGAGATGAATGCACACATCATAAAGAAGTTTCTGTGAATGCTTCTACCCTGTTTTTATGTGATGATATTTCCTCTTCCACCAGAAGCCTCAAAGCGCTCCGAATGAACACTTGCGCATTCCACAAAAAGAGTGCTTCAAAACTGCTCTATCAATAGGAAGGTTCAATTCTGTGAGCTGAATGCACACATCATAAAGCAGTTTCTGAGAATGCTTCTGTCTAGTGTTTAGGTGAAGATATTTCCTTTTCCACCACAGGCCTCAAAGCGCTCCGTATGAACACTTGCAGATTACAGATTACACACAATAGTGTTTCAAAACTGCTCTAACAAGAGAAAGGTTCAACTCTGTAAGTTGAGTGCACACATCACAAAGCAGTTTCAGAGAGTGTTTCTGTCTAGTTTGTATGTGAAGAAATTCCCGTTTCCAACGAAGGCCTCCAAGAGCTCCCAATATCCACTTGCAGATTCTGCACAAACACAGTTTCATAACTGCCCCATCCAAAGGAATATTGAAGCCTGCGAGTTGAATCCAAACATATTAAATCATTTTCTCAGAATGCTTCTGCATGGTTTTCATGTGAAGATATTTCTTATTCCACTATAGGGCTGGAAGCGCTCTGTATGAACACTTGAGGATTCTGCAAAAAGACACTTTGACAACTGCTCTTTCAAAAGAAATGTGCAACTGTGTGAGTTGAATGCAAACATCACAAAGCAGTTTAAGAGACTGCTTCTGTCTAGCTGTAATGTGAACAAATTCCCGTTTCCAAAGAAGGCCTCAAATCTCCACATATCCACTTGCAGATTCTGCAAAAGCAGTGTTTCAAAACTGCTCTATCGAAAGGAAGGTTCATCTCTGTGGGTTGAGTGCACACATCATAAAGTAGTTTCTGAGAATGCTTCCGTCTAGTTTTTATGTGACGCTATTTCCTTTTCCACCACTGGCCTCAAAGCGCTCCGAATGAACACTTGCAGATTCCACAAAAAGAGTGTTTCTAAACTGAACTCACAACAAAAACTTTCAGATCCGTGAATTGAATGCACGCATCAGAAACCAGATTCAGAGAATGCTTCTGTTTAGGTTTTAGGTGAAGATTTATTCTTTTCCCCCATAGGCCTCAAAGCGCTCTGAATGAACACTTGCAGATTCCACGAAAAGACTGTTTCAAAACGGCTCTTTCAAAACAAAGGTTCAACTCTGTGAGTTGAATGCAACTTCACAAAGCCGTTTCAGAGAATGCTTCTTTCTAGTTTTTGTGTGAAGATATCCCCGTTTCCAAAGAAGGCCTCAATGAGCTCCAAATATCCACTGGCAGATTCTGCAAAAACACTGTTTGAAAACTGCTCTATCAAAAGGAAGGTTCAACTCAGTGAGTTGAATGCAAGCATCAGAGAGTAGTTTCTGAGAATGCTTCTGTCTGGAAATATGAAGATATTTCCTTTTACACATTAGGTCTCAGGGCGCTCCGAAAGAATACTTGCGGATTCTGTCAGAAGAGGGTTTCCAAAGTGCTCCATCAAAAGAAATGTTCTACTCTGTGAGTGGAAAGCAAACATCACAATGCAGTTTCAGAGAATGCTTCTGTCTAGTTTTTAGGCGAAGAAATTCCCATTTCCTACGAAGGTCTCGAAGAGCTCCCAATATTCCCTTGCAGATTCTGCAAAAACACTGTTTCAAAACTGCTCTATGAACAGAAAGGTTCAACTCGGTGAGTTGAAAGCACAAATCCTAAAGAAGTTTCTTAGAATGCTCCTGCCCAGTTTTTAGGTGATGATATTTCCTCTTCCACCATAAGACTCAAAGCACCCCGAATGAACACTTGCACATTCCACAAAAAGAGTGTTTCAAAACTGCTCAAGCAACAGAAAGGTTCAACTCTGTGAGTTGAATGCACACATGAAAAAGCACTTTCAAATAATGCTTCCGTCCAGTTTCTAGGTGAAGGAATTACCGTTTCCAAAGAATGCCTCGAAGAGTTCCAAATATCCACTTACAGATTCTGAAGAAAACAATGTTTCGATGTTGCTCATTCAAATCAAGGTTCAGCTCTCTGAGATGAATGCACACATCATAAAGAAGTTTCTGTGAATGCTTCTACCCTGTTTTTATGTGATGATATTTCCTCTTCCACCAGAAGCCTCAAAGCGCTCCGAATGAACACTTGCGCATTCCACAAAAAGAGTGCTTCAAAACTGCTCTATCAATAGGAAGGTTCAATTCTGTGAGCTGAATGCACACATCATAAAGCAGTTTCTGAGAATGCTTCTGTCTAGTGTTTAGGTGAAGATATTTCCTTTTCCACCACAGGCCTCAAAGCGCTCCGTATGAACACTTGCAGATTACAGATTACACACAATAGTGTTTCAAAACTGCTCTAACAAGAGAAAGGTTCAACACTGTAAGTTGAGTGCACACATCACAAAGCAGTTTCAGAGAGTGTTTCTGTCTAGTTTGTATGTGAAGAAATTCCCGTTTCCAACGAAGGCCTCCAAGAGCTCCCAATATCCACTTGCAGATTCTGCACAAACACAGTTTCATAACTGCCCCATCCAAAGGAATATTGAACCCTGTGAGTTGAATCCACGCATATTAAATCATTTTCTCAGAATGCTTCTGCATAGTTTTCATGTGAAGATATTTCTTATTCCACTATAGGGCTGGAAGCGCTCTAAATGAGCACTTGAGGATTCTGCAAAAAGACACTTTGACAACTGCCCTTTCAAAAGAAAGGTGCAACTGTGTGAGTTGAATGCAAACATCACAAAGCAGTTTCAGCGACTGCTTCTGTCTAGCTGTAATGTGAACAAATACCCGTTTCCAACGAAGGCCTCAAATCTCCACATATCCACTTGCAGATTCTGCAAAAGCAGTGTTTCAAAACTGCTCTATCGAAAGGAAGGTTCATCTCTGTGGGTTGAGTGCACACATCATAAAATAGTTTCCGAGAATGCTTCCGTCTAGTTTTTATGTGACGCTATTTCCTTTTCCACCACTGGCCTCAAAGCGCTCCGAATGAACACTTGCAGATTCTACAAAAACAGTGTTTCTAAACTGAACTCACAATAGAAAGGTTCAGATCCGTGAATTGAATGCACGCATCAGAAAGCAGATTCAGGGAATGCTTCTGTTTAGGTTTTAGGTGAAGATATATTGTTTTCCCCCATAGGCCTCAAAGCGCTCTGAATGAACACTTGCAGATTCTACGAAAAGAGTGTTTCAAAACTGCTCTATCAAAACAAAGGATCAACTCTGTGAGTTGAATGCAACTTCACAAAGCCGTTTCAGAGAATGCTTCTTTCTAGTTTTTGTGTGAAGATATTCCCGTTTCCAAAGAAGGCCTCAATGAGCTCCAAATATCCACTGGCAGATTCTGCAAAAACACTGTTTCAAAACTGCTCTATCAAAAGGAAGGTTCAACACTGTGAGTTGAATGCAAGCATCAGAGAGTAGTTTCTGAGAATGCTTTTGTCTGGTTTTAATATGAAGATATTTCCTTTTACACATTAGGTCTCAGGGCGCTCCGAAAGAATACTTGCGGATTCTGTCAGAAGAGGGTTTCCAAAGTGCTCCATCAAAAGAAATGTTCTACTCTGTGAGTGGAAAGCAAACATCACAAAGCAGTTTCAGAGAATGCTTCTGTCTAGTTTTTAGGCGAAGAAATTCCCATTTCCAACGAAGGTCTCGAAGAGCTCCCAATATTCCCTTGCAGATTCTGCAAAAACACTGTTTCAAAACTGCTCTATGAACAGAAAGGTTCAACTCGGTGAGTTGAAAGCACAAATCCTAAAGAAGTTTCTTAGAATGCTCCTGCCCAGTTTTTAGGTGATGATATTTCCTCTTCCACCATAAGACTCAAAGCACCCCGAATGAACACTTGCACATTCCACAAAAAGAGTGTTTCAAAACTGCTCAAGCAACAGAAAGGTTCAACTCTGTGAGTTGAATGCACACATGAAAAAGCACTTTCAAATAATGCTTCCGTCCAGTTTCTAGGTGAAGAAATTACCGTTTCCAAAGAATGCCTCGAAGAGTTCCAAATATCCACTTACAGATTCTGAAGAAAACAATGTTTCGATGTTGCTCATTCAAATCAAGGTTCAACTCTCTGAGATGAATGCACACATCATAAAGAAGTTTCTGTGAATGCTTCTACCCTGTTTTTATGTGATGATATTTCCTCTTCCACCATAAGCTTCAAAGCGCTCCGAACGAACACTTGCGCATTCCACAAAAAGAGTGCTTCAAAACTGCTCTATCAATAGGAAGGTTCAATTCTGTGAGCTGAATGCACACATCATAAAGAAGTTTCTGAGAATGCTTCTGTCTAGTGTTTAGGTGAAGATATTTCCTTTTCCACCACAGGCCTCAAAGCGCTCCGTATGAACACTTGCAGATTACAGATTACACACTATAGTGTTTCAAAACTGCTCTAACAAGAGAAAGGTTCAACTCTGTAAGTTGAGTGCACACATCACAAAGCAGTTTCAGAGAGTGTTTCTGTCTAGTTTGTATGTGAAGAAATTCCCGTTTCCAACGAAGGCCTCCAAGAGCTCCCAATATCCACTTGCAGATTCTGCACAAACACAGTTTCATAACTGCCCCATCCAAAGGAATATTGAACCCTGTGAGTTGAATCCACACATATTAAATCATTTTCTCAGAATCCTTCTGCATAGTTTTCATGTGAAGATATTTCTTATTCCACTATAGGGCTGGAAGCGCTCTAAATGAGCACTTGAGAATTCTGCAAAAAGACACTTTGACAACTGCTCTTTCAAAAGAAAGGTGCAACTGTGTGAGTTGAATGCAAACATCACAAACCAGTTTCAGAGACTGCTTCTGTCTAGCTGTAATGTGAACAAATTCCCGTTTCCAACGAAGGCCTCAAATCCCCACCTATCCACTTGCAGATTCTGCAAAAGCAGTGTTTCAAAACTGCTCTATTGAAAGGAAGGTCCATCTCTGTGGGTTGAGTGCACACATCATAAAGTAGTTTCCGAGAATGCTTCCGTCTAGTTTTTATGTGACGCTATTTCCTTTTCCACCACTGGCCTCAAAGCGCTCCGAATGAACACTTGCAGATTCTACAAAAAGAGTGTTTCTAAACTGAACTCACAACAGAAAGGTTCAGATCCGTGAATTGAATGCACGCATCAGGAAGCTGATTCAGGGAATGCTTCTGTTTAGGTTTTAGGTGAAGATATATTCTTTTCCCCCATAGGCCTCAAAGCGCTCTGAATGAACACTTGCAGATTCTACGAAAGGAGAGTTTCAAAACTGCTCTATCAAAACAAAGGTTCAACTCTGTGAGTTGAATGCAACTTCACAAAGCCGTTTCAGAGAATGCTTCTTTCTAGTTTTTGTGTGAAGATATTCCCGTTTCCAAAGAAGGCCTCAATGAGCTCCAAATATCCACTGGCAGATTCTGCAAAAACACTGTTTGAAAACTGCTCTATCAAAAGGAAGGTTCAACTCTGTGAGTTGAATGCAAGCATCAGAGAGTAGTTTCTGAGAATGCTTCTCTCTGGTTTTAATATGAAGATATTTCCTTTTACACATTAGGTCTCAGGGCGCTCCGAAAGAATACTTGCGGATTCTGTCAGAAGAGGGTTTCCAAAGTGCTCCATCAAAAGAAATGTTCTACTCTGTGAGTGGAAAGCAAACATCACAAAGCAGTTTCAGAGAATGCTTCTGTCTAGTTTTTAGGCGAAGAAATTCCCATTTCCTACGAAGGTCTCGAACAGCTCCCAATATTCCCTTGCAGATTCTGCAAAAACACTCTTTCAAAACTGCTCTACGAACAGAAAGGTTCAACTCGGTGAGTTGAAAGCACAAATCCTAAAGAAGTTTCTTAGAATGCTCCTGCCCAGTTTTTAGGTGATGATATTTCCTCTTCCACCATAAGACTCAAAGCACCCCGAATGAACACTTGCACATTCCACAAAAAGAGTGTTTCAAAACTGCTCAAGCAACAGAAAGGTTCAACTCTGTGAGTTGAATGCACACATGAAAAAGCACTTTCTAATAATACTTCCGTCCAGTTTCTAGGTGAAGGAATTACCGTTTCCAAAGAATGCCTCGAAGAGTTCCAAATATCCACTTACAGATTCTGAAGAAAACAATGTTTCGATGCTACTCATTCAAATCAAGGTTCAGCTCTCTGAGATGAATGCACACATCATAAAGAAGTTTCTGTGAATGCTTCTACCCTGTTTTTATGTGATGATATTTCCTCTTCCACCATAAGCCTCAAAGCGCTCCGAATGAACACTTGCGCATTCCACAAAAAGAGTGCTTCAAAACTGCTCTATCAATAGGAAGGTTCAATTCTCTGAGCTGAATGCACACATCATAAAGAAGTTTCTGAGAATGCTTCTGTCTAGTGTTTAGGTGAAGATATTTCCTTTTCCACCACAGGCCTCAAAGCGCTCCGTATGAACACTTGCAGATTACAGATTACACACAATAGTGTTTCAAAACTGCTCTAACAAGAGAAAGGTTCAACTCTGTAAGTTGAGTGCACACATCACAAAGCAGTTTCAGAGAGTGTTTCTGTCTAGTTTGTATGTGAAGAAATTCCCGTTTCCAACGAAGGCCTCCAAGAGCTCCCAATATCCACTTGCAGATTCTGCACAAACACAGTTTCATAACTGCCCCATCCAAAGGAATATTGAACCCTGTGAGTTGAATCTACACATATTAAATCATTTTCTCAGAATGCTTCTGCATAGTTTTCATGTGAAGATATTTCTTATTCCACTATAGGGCTGGAAGCGCTCTAAATGAACACTTGAGGATTCTGCAAAAAGACACTTTGACAACTGCTCTTTCAAAAGAAAGGTGCAACTGTGTGAGTTGAATGCAAACATCACAACGCAGTTTCAGAGACTTCTTCTGTCTAGCTGTAATGTGAAAAAATTCCCGTTTCCAACGAAGGCCTCAAATCTCCACATATCCACTTGCAGATTCTGCAAAAGCAGTGTTTCAAAACTGCTCTATCGAAAGGAAGGTTCATCTCTGTGGGTTGAGTGCACACATCATAAAGTAGTTTCCGAGAATGCCTCTGTCTAGTTTTTATGTGACGCTATTTCCTTTTCCAGCACTGGCCTCAAAGCGCTCCGAATGAACACTTGCAGATTCTACAAAAAGAGTGTTTCTAAACTGAACTCACAACAAAAAGGTTCAGATCTGTGAATTGAATGCACGCATCACAAAGCAGATTCAGGGAATGCTTCTGTTTAGATTTTAGTTGAAGATATATTCTTTTCCCCCATAGGCCTCAAGGCGCTCTGAATGAAAACTTGCAGATTCGACGAAAAGAGTGTTTCAAAACGGCTCTATCAAAACAAAGGATCAATTCTGTGAGTTGAATGCAACTTCACAAAGCCGTTTCAGAGAATGCTTCTTTCTAGTTTTTGTGTGAAGATATTCCCGTTTCCAAAGAAGGCCTCAATGAACTCCACATATCCACTGGCAGATTCTGCAAAAACACTGTTTCAAAACTGCTCTATCAAAAGGAAGGTTCAACTCTGTGAGTTGAATGCAAGCATCAGAGAGTAGTTTCTGAGAATGCTTCTGTCTGGTTTTAATATGAAGGTATTTCCTTTTACACATTAGGTCTCAGGGCGCTCCAAAAGAATACTTGCGGATTCTGTCAGAAGAGGGTTTCCGAAGTGCTCCATCAAAAGAAAGGTACCACTCTGTGAGTGGAAAGCAAACATCACAAAGCAGTTTCAGAGAATGCTTCTGTCTAGTTTTTAGGCAAAGAAATTCCCATTTCCAACGAAGGTCTCGAAGAACTCCCAATATTCCCTTGCAGATTCTGCAAAAACACTGTTTCAAAACTGCTCTATGAACAGAAAGGTTCAACTCGGTGAGTTGAAAGCACAAATCCTAAAGAAGTTTCTTAGAATGCTCCTGCCCAGTTTTTAGGAGATGATATTTCCTCTTCCACCATAAGACTCAAAGCACCCCGAATGAACACTTGCACATTCCACAAAAAGAGTGTTTCAAAACTGCTCAAGCAACAGAAAGGTTCAACTCTGTGAGTTGAATGCACACATGAAAAAGCACTTTCAAATAATGCTTCCGTCCAGTTTCTAGGTGAAGAAATTACCGTTTCCAAAGAATGCCTCGAACAGTTCCAAATATCCACTTACAGATTCTGAAGAAAACAATGTTTCGACGTTGCTCATTCAAATCAAGGTTCAACTCTCTGAGATGAATGCACACATCATAAAGAAGTTTCTGTGAATGCTTCTACCCTGTTTTCATGTGATGATATTTCCTCTTCCACCATAAGCCTCCAAGCGCTCTGAATGAACACTTGCGCATTCCACAAAAAGAGTGCTTCAAAACTGCTCTATCAACAGGGAGGTTCAATTCTGTGAGCTGAATGCACACATCATAAAGAAGTTTCTGAGAATGCTTCTGGCTAGTGTTTAGGTGAAGATATTACCTTTTCCACCACAGGCCTCAACGCGCTCCGTATGAACACTTGCAGATTACAGATTACACACAATAGTGTTTCAAAACGACTCTAACAAGAGAAAGGTTCGCCTCTCTAAGTTGAGTGCACACATCACAAAGCAGTTTCAGAGAGTGTTTCTGTCTAGTTTGTATGTGAAGAAATTCCCGTTTCCAACGAAGGCCTCCAAGAGCTCCCAATATCCACTTGCAGATTCTGCACAAACACAGTTTCATAACTGCCCCATCCAAAGGAATATTGAACCCTTTGAGTTGAATCTACACATATTAAATCATTTTCTCAGAATGCTTCTGCATAGTTTTCATGTGAAGATATTTCTTATTCCACTATAGGGCTGGAAGCGCTCTAAATGAACACTTGAGGATTCTGCAAAAAGACACTTTGACAACTGCTCTTTCAAAAGAAAGGTGCAACTGTGTGAGTTGAATGCAAACATCACAACGCAGTTTCAGAGACTGCTTCTGTCTAGCTGTAATGTGAACAAATTCCCGTTTCCAACGAAGGCCTCAAATCTCCACATATCCACTTGCAGATTCTGCAAAAGCAGTGTTTCAAAACTGCTCTATCGAAAGGAAGGTTCATCTCTGTGGGTTGAGTGCACACATCATAAAGTAGTTTCCGAGAATGCTTCTGTCTAGTTTTTATGTGACGCTATTTCCTTTTCCACCACTGGCCTCAAAGCGCTCCGAATGAACACTTGCAGATTCTACAAAAAGAGTGTTTCTAAACTGAACTCACAACAAAAAGGTTCAGATCTGTGAATTGAATGCACGCATCACAAAGCAGATTCAGGGAATGCTTCTGTTTAGGTTTTAGGTGAAGATATATTCTTTTCCCCCATAGGCCTCAAAGCGCTCTGAATGAACACTTGCAGATTCTACGAAAAGAGTGTTTCAAAACTGCTCTACCAAAACAAAGGATCAACTCTGTGAGTTGAATGCAACTTCACAAAGCCGTTTCAGAGAATGCTTCTTTCTAGTTTTTGTGTGAAGATATTCCCGTTTCCAAAGAAGGCCTCAATGAGCTCCAAATATCCACTGGCAGATTCTGCAAAAACACTGTTTCAAAACTGCTCTATCAAAAGGAAGGTTCAACTCTGTGAGTTGAATGCAAGCATCGGAGAGTAGTTTCTGAGAATGCTTCTGTCTGGTTTTAATATGAAGATATTTCCTTTTACACATTAGGTCTCAGTGCGCTCCGAAGGAATACTTGCGGATTCTGTCAGAAGAGGGTTTCCGAAGTGCTCCATCAAAAGAAAGGTACCACTCTGTGAGTGGAAAGCAAACATCACAAAGCAGTTTCAGAGAATGCTTCTGTCTAGTTTTTAGGCGAAGAAATTCCCATTTCCAACGAAGGTCTTGAAGAGCTCCCAATATTCCCTTGCAGATTCTGCTAAAACACTGTTTCAAAACTGCTCTATGAACAGAAAGGTTCAACTCGGTGAGTTGAAAGCACAAATCCTAAAGAAGTTTCTTAGAATGCTCCTGCCCAGTTTTTAGGTGATGATATTTCCTTTTCCACCATAAGACTCAAAGCACCCCGAATGAACACTTGCACATTCCACAAAAAGAGTGTTTCAAAACTGCTCAAGCAACAGAAAGGTTCAACTCTGTGAGTTGAATGGACACATGAAAAAGCACTTTCAAATAATGCTTCCGTCCAGTTTCTAGGTGAAGAAATTACCGTTTCCAAAGAATGCCTCGAAGAGTTCCAAATATCCACTTACAGATTCTGAAGTAAACAATGTTTCGATGTTGCTCATTCAAATCAAGGTTCAACTCTCTGAGATGAATGCACACATCATAAAGAAGTTTCTGTGAATGCTTCTACCCTGTATTTATGTGATGATATTTCCTCTTCCACCATAATCCTCCAAGCGCTCCGAATGAACACTTGCGCATTCCACAAAAAGAGTGCTTCAAAACTGCTCTATCAACAGGGAGGTTCAATTCTGTGAGCTGAATGCACACATCATAAAGAAGTTTCTGAGAATGCTTCTGGCTAGTGTTTAGGTGAAGATATTACCTTTTCCACCACAGGCCTCAAAGCGCTCCGTATGAACACTTGCAGATTACAGATTACACACGATAGTGTTTCAAAACGGCTCTAACAAGAGAAAGGTTCACCTCTGTAAGTTGAGTGCACACATCACAAAGCAGTTTCAGAGAGTGTTTCTGTCTAGTTTGTATGTGAAGAAATTCCCGTTTCCAACGAAGGCCTCCAAGAGCTCCCAATATCCACTTGCAGATTCTGCACAAACACAGTTTCATAACTGCCCCATCCAAAGGAATATTGAACCCTGTGAGTTGAATCTACACATATTAAATCATTTTCTCAGAATGCTTCTGCATAGTTTTCATGTGAAGATATTTCTTATTCCACTATAGGGCTGGAAGCGCTCTAAATGAACACTTGAGGATTCTGCAAAAAGACACTTTGACAACTGCTCTTTCAAAAGAAAGGTGCAACTGTGTGAGTTGAATGCAAACATCACAACGCAGTTTCAGAGACTGCTTCTGTCTAGCTGTAATGTGAACAAATTCCCGTTTCCAACGAAGGCCTCAAATCTCCACATATCCACTTGCAGATTCTGCAAAAGCAGTGTTTCAAAACTGCTCTGTCGAAAGGAAGGTTCATCTCTGTGGGTTGAGTGCACACATCATAAAGTAGTTTCCGAGAATGCTTCTGTCTAGTTTTTATGTGACGCTATTTCCTTTTCCACCACTGGCCTCAAAGCGCTCCGAATGAACACTTGCAGATTCTACAAAAAGAGTGTTTCTAAACTGAACTCATAACAGAAAGGTTCAGATCCGTGAATTGAATGCACGCATCAGAAAGCAGATTCAGGGAATGCTTCTCTTTAGGTTTTAGGTGAAGATATATTCTTTTCCCCCATAGGCCTCAAAGCGCTCTGAATGAACACTTGCAGATTCTACGAAAAGAGTGTTTCAAAACGGCTCTATCAAAAGAAAGGATCAACTCTGTGAGTTGAATGCAACTTCACAAAGCCGTTTCAGAGAATGCTTCTTTCTAGTTTTTGTGTGAAGATATTCCCGTTTCCAAAGAAGGCCTCAATGAGCTCCAAATATCCACTGGCAGATTCTGCAAAAACACTGTTTCAAAACTGCTCTATGAAAAGGAAGGTTCAACTCTGTGACTTGAATGCAAGCATCAGAGAGTAGTTTCTGAGAATGCTTCTGTCTGGTTTTAATATGAAGATATTTCCTTTTACACATTAGGTCTCAGTGCGCTCCGAAAGAATACTTGCGGATTCTGTCAGAAGAGGGTTTCCAAAGTGCTCCATCAAAAGAAATGTTCTACTCTGTGAGTGGAAAGCAAACATCACAAAGCAGTTTCAGAGAATGCTTCTGTCTAGTTTTTAGGCGAAGAAATTCCCATTTCCAACGAAGGTCTCGAAGAGCTCCCAATATTCCCCTGCAGATTCTGCAAAAACACTGTTTCAAAACTGCTCTATGAACAGAAAGGTTCAACTCGGTGAGTTGAAAGCACAAATCCTAAAGAAGTTTCTTAGAATGCTCCTGCCCAGTTTTTAGGTGATGATATTTCCTCTTCCACCATAAGACTCAAAGCACCCCGAATGAACACTTGCACATTCCACAAAAAGAGTGTTTCAAAACTGCTCAAGCAACAGAAAGGTTCAACTCTGTGAGTTGAATGCGCACATGAAAAAGCAGTTTCAAATAATGCTTCCGTCCGGTTTCTAGGTGAAGAAATTACCGTTTCCAAAGAATGCCTCGAAGAGTTCCAAATATCCACTTACAGTTCTGAAGAAAACAATGTTTCGATGTTGCTCATTCAAATCAAGGTTCAACTCTCTGAGATGAATGCACACATCATAAAGAAGTTTCTGTGAATGCTTCTACCCTGTTTTTATGTGATGATATTTCCTCTTCCACCATAAGCCTCAAAGCGTTCCGAATGAACACTTGCGCATTCCACAAAAAGAGTGCTTCAAAACTGCTCTATCAATAGGAAGGGTCAATTCTGTGAGCTGAATTCACACATCATAAAGAAGTTTCTGAGAATGCTTCTGTCTAGTGTTTAGGTGAAGATATTTCCTTTTCCACCACAGGCCTCAAAACGCTCCGTATGAACACTTGCAGATTACAGATTACACACAATAGTGTTTCAAAACGGCTCTAACAAGAGAAAGGTTCAACTCTGTAAGTTGAGTGCACACATCACAAAGCAGTTTCAGAGAGTGTTTCTGTCTAGTATGTATGTGAAGAAATTCCCGTTTCCAACGAAGGCCTCCAAGAGCTCCCAATATCCACTTGCAGATTCTGCACAAACACAGTTTCATAACTGCCCCATCCAAAGGAATATTGAACCCTGTGAGTTGAATCCACACATATTAAATCATTTTCTCAGAATGCTTCTGCATAGTTTTCATGTGAAGATATTTCTTATTCCACTATAGGGCTGGAAGCGCTCTAAATGAACACTTGAGGATTCTGCAAAAAGACACTTTGACAACTGCTCTTTCAAAAGAAAGGTGCAACTGTGTGAGTTGAATGCAAACATCACAAAGCAGTTTCAGAGACTGCTTCTGTCTAGCTGTAATGTGAACAAATTCCCGTTTACAACGAAGGCCTCATATCTCCACATATCGACTTGCAGATTCTGCAAAAGCAGTGTTTCAAAACTGCTCTATCAAAAGGAAGGTTCATCTCTGTGAGTTGAGTGCACACATCATAAAGTAGTTTCCGAGAATGCTTCCGTCTAGTTTTTACGTGACGCTATTTCCTTTTCCACCACTGGCCTCAAAGCGCTCCGAATGAACACTTGCAGATTCTACAAAAAGAGAGTTTCTAAACTGAACTCACAACAGAAAGGTTCAGATCCGTGAATTGAATGCATGCATCAGAAAGCAGATTCAGGGAATGCTTCTGTTTGGTTTTAGGTGAAGATATACTCTTTACCCCCATAGGCCTCAAAGCGCTCTGAATGAACACTTGCAGATTCTACGAAAAGAGTGTTTCATAACGGCTCTATCAAAAGAAAGGATCAACTCTGTGAGTTGAATGCAACTTCACAAAGCCGTTTCAGAGAATGCTTCTTTCTAGTTTTTGTGTGAAGATATTCCCGTTTCCAAAGAAGGCCTCAATGAGCTCCAAATATCCACTGGCAGATTCTGCAAAAACACTGTTTCAAAACTGCTCTATGAAAAGGAAGGTTCAACTCTGTGACTTGAATGCAAGCATCAGAGAGTAGTTTCTGAGAATGCTTCTGTCTGGTTTTAATATGAAGATATTTCCTTTTACACATTAGGTCTCAGGGCGCTCCGAAAAAATACTTGCGGATTCTGTCAGAAGAGGGTTTCCAAAGTGCTCCATCAAAAGAAATGTTCTACTCTGTGAGTGGAAAGCAAACATCACAAAGCAGTTTCAGAGAATGCTTCTGTCTAGTTTTTAGGCGAAGAAATTCCCATTTCCAACGAAGGTCTCGAAGAGCTCCCAATATTCCCTTGCAGATTCTGCAAAAACACTGTTTCAAAACTGCTCTATGAACAGAAAGGTTCAACTCGGTGAGTTGAAAGCACAAATCCTAAAGAAGTTTCTTAGAATGCTCCTGCCCAGTTTTTAGGTGATGATATTTCCTCTTCCACCATAAGACTCAAAGCACCCCGAATGAACACTTGCACATTCCACAAAAGGAGTGTTTCAAAACTGCTCAAGCAACAGAAAGGTTCAACTCTGTGAGTTGAATGCACACATGAAAAAGCAGTTTCAAATAATGCTTCCGTCCAGTTTCTAGGTGAAGAAATTACCGTTTCCAAAGAATGCCTCGAAGAGTTCCAAATATCCACTTACAGATTCTGAAGAAAACAATGTTTCGATGTTGCTCATTCAAATCAAGCTTCAACTCTCTGAGATGAATGCACACATCATAAAGAAGTTTCTGTGAATGCTTCTACCCTGTTTTTCTGTGATGATATTTCCTCTTCCACCATAAGCCTCAAAGCGCTCCGAATGAACACTTGCGCATTCCACAAAAAGAGTGCTTCAAAACTACTCTATCAATAGGAAGGTTCAATTCTGTGAGCTGAATGCACACATCATAAAGAAGTTTCTGAGAATGCTTCTGTCTAGTGTTTAGGTGAAGATATTTCCTTTTCCACCACAGGCCTCAAAGCGCTCCGTATGAACACTTGCAGATTACAGATTACACACAATAGTGTTTCAAAACTGCTCTAACAAGAGAAGGGTTCAACTCTGCAAGTTGAGTGCACACATCACAAAGCAGTTTCAGAGAGTGTTTCTGTCTAGTTTGTATGTGAAGAAATTCCCGTTTCCAACGAAGGCCTCCAAGAGCTCCCAATATCCACTTGCAGATTCTGCACAAACACAGTTTCATAACTGCCCCATCCAAAGGAATATTGAACCCTGTGAGTTGAATCCACACATATTAAATCATTTTCTCAGAATGCTTCTGCATAGTTTTCATGTGAAGATATTTCTTATTCCACTATAGGGCTGGAAGCGCTCTAAATGAACACTTGAGGATTCTGCAAAAAGACACTTTGACAACTGCCCTTTCAAAAGAAAGGTGCAACTGTGTGAGTTGAATGCAAACATCACAAAGCAGTTTCAGAGACTGCTTCGGTCTACCTGTAATGTGAACAAATTCCCGTTTCCAACGAAGGCCTCAAATCTCCACATATCCACTTGCAGATTCTGCAAAAGCAGTGTTTCAAAACTGCTCTATCAAAAGGAAGGTTCATCTCTGTGGGTTGAGTGCACACATCATAAAGTAGTTTCCGAGAATGCTTCTGTCTAGTTTTTATGTGACGCTATTTCCTTTTCCACCACTGGCCTCAAAGCGCTCCGAATGAACACTTGCAGATTCTACAAAAAGAGTGTTTCTAAACTGAACTCATAACAGAAAGGTTCAGATCCGTGAATTGAATGCACGCATCAGAAAGCAGATTCAGGGAATGCTTCTCTTTAGGTTTTAGGTGAAGATATATTCTTTTCCCCCATAGGCCTCAAAGCGCTCTGAATGAACACTTGCAGATTCTACGAAAAGAGTGTTTCAAAACGGCTCTATCAAAAGAAAGGATCAACTCTGTGAGTTGAATGCAACTTCACAAAGCCGTTTCAGAGAATGCTTCTTTCTAGTTTTTGTGTGAAGATATTCCCGTTTCCAAAGAAGGCCTCAATGAGCTCCAAATATCCACTGGCAGATTCTGCAAAAACACTGTTTCAAAACTGCTCTATGAAAAGGAAGGTTCAACTCTGTGACTTGAATGCAAGCATCAGAGAGTAGTTTCTGAGAATGCTTCTGTCTGGTTTTAATATGAAGATATTTCCTTTTACACATTAGGTCTCAGTGCGCTCCGAAAGAATACTTGCGGATTCTGTCAGAAGAGGGTTTCCAAAGTGCTCCATCAAAAGAAATGTTCTACTCTGTGAGTGGAAAGCAAACATCACAAAGCAGTTTCAGAGAATGCTTCTGTCTAGTTTTTAGGCGAAGAAATTCCCATTTCCAACGAAGGTCTCGAAGAGCTCCCAATATTCCCCTGCAGATTCTGCAAAAACACTGTTTCAAAACTGCTCTATGAACAGAAAGGTTCAACTCGGTGAGTTGAAAGCACAAATCCTAAAGAAGTTTCTTAGAATGCTCCTGCCCAGTTTTTAGGTGATGATATTTCCTCTTCCACCATAAGACTCAAAGCACCCCGAATGAACACTTGCACATTCCACAAAAAGAGTGTTTCAAAACTGCTCAAGCAACAGAAAGGTTCAACTCTGTGAGTTGAATGCGCACATGAAAAAGCAGTTTCAAATAATGCTTCCGTCCGGTTTCTAGGTGAAGAAATTACCGTTTCCAAAGAATGCCTCGAAGAGTTCCAAATATCCACTTACAGTTCTGAAGAAAACAATGTTTCGATGTTGCTCATTCAAATCAAGGTTCAACTCTCTGAGATGAATGCACACATCATAAAGAAGTTTCTGTGAATGCTTCTACCCTGTTTTTATGTGATGATATTTCCTCTTCCACCATAAGCTTCAAAGCGCTCCGAACGAACACTTGCGCATTCCACAAAAAGAGTGCTTCAAAACTGCTCTATCAATAGGAAGGTTCAATTCTGTGAGCTGAATGCACACATCATAAAGAAGTTTCTGAGAATGCTTCTGTCTAGTGTTTAGGTGAAGATATTTCCTTTTCCACCACAGGCCTCAAAGCGCTCCGTATGAACACTTGCAGATTACAGATTACACACTATAGTGTTTCAAAACTGCTCTAACAAGAGAAAGGTTCAACTCTGTAAGTTGAGTGCACACATCACAAAGCAGTTTCAGAGAGTGTTTCTGTCTAGTTTGTATGTGAAGAAATTCCCGTTTCCAACGAAGGCCTCCAAGAGCTCCCAATATCCACTTGCAGATTCTGCACAAACACAGTTTCATAACTGCCCCATCCAAAGGAATATTGAACCCTGTGAGTTGAATCCACACATATTAAATCATTTTCTCAGAATCCTTCTGCATAGTTTTCATGTGAAGATATTTCTTATTCCACTATAGGACTGGAAGCGCTCTAAATGAGCACTTGAGAATTCTGCAAAAAGACACTTTGACAACTGCTCTTTCAAAAGAAAGGTGCAACTGTGTGAGTTGAATGCAAACATCACAAACCAGTTTCAGAGACTGCTTCTGTCTAGCTGTAATGTGAACAAATTCCCGTTTCCAACGAAGGCCTCAAATCCCCACCTATCCACTTGCAGATTCTGCAAAAGCAGTGTTTCAAAACTGCTCTATTGAAAGGAAGGTCCATCTCTGTGGGTTGAGTGCACACATCATAAAGTAGTTTCCGAGAATGCTTCCGTCTAGTTTTTATGTGACGCTATTTCCTTTTCCACCACTGGCCTCAAAGCGCTCCGAATGAACACTTGCAGATTCTACAAAAAGAGTGTTTCTAAACTGAACTCACAACAGAAAGGTTCAGATCCGTGAATTGAATGCACGCATCAGGAAGCTGATTCAGGGAATGCTTCTGTTTAGGTTTTAGGTGAAGATATATTCTTTTCCCCCATAGGCCTCAAAGCGCTCTGAATGAACACTTGCAGATTCTACGAAAGGAGAGTTTCAAAACTGCTCTATCAAAACAAAGGTTCAACTCTGTGAGTTGAATGCAACTTCACAAAGCCGTTTCAGAGAATGCTTCTTTCTAGTTTTTGTGTGAAGATATTCCCGTTTCCAAAGAAGGCCTCAATGAGCTCCAAATATCCACTGGCAGATTCTGCAAAAACACTGTTTGAAAACTGCTCTATCAAAAGGAAGGTTCAACTCTGTGAGTTGAATGCAAGCATCAGAGAGTAGTTTCTGAGAATGCTTCTCTCTGGTTTTAATATGAAGATATTTCCTTTTACACATTAGGTCTCAGGGCGCTCCGAAAGAATACTTGCGGATTCTGTCAGAAGAGGGTTTCCAAAGTGCTCCATCAAAAGAAATGTTCTACTCTGTGAGTGGAAAGCAAACATCACAAAGCAGTTTCAGAGAATGCTTCTGTCTAGTTTTTAGGCGAAGAAATTCCCATTTCCTACGAAGGTCTCGAACAGCTCCCAATATTCCCTTGCAGATTCTGCAAAAACACTCTTTCAAAACTGCTCTACGAACAGAAAGGTTCAACTCGGTGAGTTGAAAGCACAAATCCTAAAGAAGTTTCTTAGAATGCTCCTGCCCAGTTTTTAGGTGATGATATTTCCTCTTCCACCATAAGACTCAAAGCACCCCGAATGAACACTTGCACATTCCACAAAAAGAGTGTTTCAAAACTGCTCAAGCAACAGAAAGGTTCAACTCTGTGAGTTGAATGCACACATGAAAAAGCACTTTCTAATAATACTTCCGTCCAGTTTCTAGGTGAAGGAATTACCGTTTCCAAAGAATGCCTCGAAGAGTTCCAAATATCCACTTACAGATTCTGAAGAAAACAATGTTTCGATGCTACTCATTCAAATCAAGGTTCAGCTCTCTGAGATGAATGCACACATCATAAAGAAGTTTCTGTGAATGCTTCTACCCTGTTTTTATGTGATGATATTTCCTCTTCCACCATAAGCCTCAAAGCGCTCCGAATGAACACTTGCGCATTCCACAAAAAGAGTGCTTCAAAACTGCTCTATCAATAGGAAGGTTCAATTCTCTGAGCTGAATGCACACATCATAAAGAAGTTTCTGAGAATGCTTCTGTCTAGTGTTTAGGTGAAGATATTTCCTTTTCCACCACAGGCCTCAAAGCGCTCCGTATGAACACTTGCAGATTACAGATTACACACAATAGTGTTTCAAAACTGCTCTAACAAGAGAAAGGTTCAACTCTGTAAGTTGAGTGCACACATCACAAAGCAGTTTCAGAGAGTGTTTCTGTCTAGTTTGTATGTGAAGAAATTCCCGTTTCCAACGAAGGCCTCCAAGAGCTCCCAATATCCACTTGCAGATTCTGCACAAACACAGTTTCATAACTGCCCCATCCAAAGGAATATTGAACCCTGTGAGTTGAATCTACACATATTAAATCATTTTCTCAGAATGCTTCTGCATAGTTTTCATGTGAAGATATTTCTTATTCCACTATAGGGCTGGAAGCGCTCTAAATGAACACTTGAGGATTCTGCAAAAAGACACTTTGACAACTGCTCTTTCAAAAGAAAGGTGCAACTGTGTGAGTTGAATGCAAACATCACAACGCAGTTTCAGAGACTTCTTCTGTCTAGCTGTAATGTGAAAAAATTCCCGTTTCCAACGAAGGCCTCAAATCTCCACATATCCACTTGCAGATTCTGCAAAAGCAGTGTTTCAAAACTGCTCTATCGAAAGGAAGGTTCATCTCTGTGGGTTGAGTGCACACATCATAAAGTAGTTTCCGAGAATGCCTCTGTCTAGTTTTTATGTGACGCTATTTCCTTTTCCAGCACTGGCCTCAAAGCGCTCCGAATGAACACTTGCAGATTCTACAAAAAGAGTGTTTCTAAACTGAACTCACAACAAAAAGGTTCAGATCTGTGAATTGAATGCACGCATCACAAAGCAGATTCAGGGAATGCTTCTGTTTAGATTTTAGTTGAAGATATATTCTTTTCCCCCATAGGCCTCAAGGCGCTCTGAATGAAAACTTGCAGATTCGACGAAAAGAGTGTTTCAAAACGGCTCTATCAAAACAAAGGATCAATTCTGTGAGTTGAATGCAACTTCACAAAGCCGTTTCAGAGAATGCTTCTTTCTAGTTTTTGTGTGAAGATATTCCCGTTTCCAAAGAAGGCCTCAATGAACTCCACATATCCACTGGCAGATTCTGCAAAAACACTGTTTCAAAACTGCTCTATCAAAAGGAAGGTTCAACTCTGTGAGTTGAATGCAAGCATCAGAGAGTAGTTTCTGAGAATGCTTCTGTCTGGTTTTAATATGAAGGTATTTCCTTTTACACATTAGGTCTCAGGGCGCTCCAAAAGAATACTTGCGGATTCTGTCAGAAGAGGGTTTCCGAAGTGCTCCATCAAAAGAAAGGTACCACTCTGTGAGTGGAAAGCAAACATCACAAAGCAGTTTCAGAGAATGCTTCTGTCTAGTTTTTAGGCAAAGAAATTCCCATTTCCAACGAAGGTCTCGAAGAACTCCCAATATTCCCTTGCAGATTCTGCAAAAACACTGTTTCAAAACTGCTCTATGAACAGAAAGGTTCAACTCGGTGAGTTGAAAGCACAAATCCTAAAGAAGTTTCTTAGAATGCTCCTGCCCAGTTTTTAGGAGATGATATTTCCTCTTCCACCATAAGACTCAAAGCACCCCGAATGAACACTTGCACATTCCACAAAAAGAGTGTTTCAAAACTGCTCAAGCAACAGAAAGGTTCAACTCTGTGAGTTGAATGCACACATGAAAAAGCACTTTCAAATAATGCTTCCGTCCAGTTTCTAGGTGAAGAAATTACCGTTTCCAAAGAATGCCTCGAACAGTTCCAAATATCCACTTACAGATTCTGAAGAAAACAATGTTTCGACGTTGCTCATTCAAATCAAGGTTCAACTCTCTGAGATGAATGCACACATCATAAAGAAGTTTCTGTGAATGCTTCTACCCTGTTTTCATGTGATGATATTTCCTCTTCCACCATAAGCCTCCAAGCGCTCCGAATGAACACTTGCGCATTCCACAAAAAGAGTGCTTCAAAACTGCTCTATCAACAGGGAGGTTCAATTCTGTGAGCTGAATGCACACATCATAAAGAAGTTTCTGAGAATGCTTCTGGCTAGTGTTTAGGTGAAGATATTACCTTTTCCACCACAGGCCTCAAAGCGCTCCGTATGAACACTTGAAGATTACAGATTACACACCATAGTGTTTCAAAACGACTCTAACAAGAGAAAGGTTCGCCTCTGTAAGTTGAGTGCACACATCACAAAGCAGTTTCAGAGAGTGTTTCTGTCTAGTTGGTATGTGAAGAAATTCCCGTTTGCAACGAAGGCCTCCAAGAGCTCCCAATATCCACTTGCAGATTCTGCACAAACACAGTTTCATAACTGCCCCATCCAAAGGAATATTGAACCCTGTGAGTTGAATCTACACATATTAAATCATTTTCTCAGAATGCTTCTGCATAGTTTTCATGTGAAGATATTTCTTATTCCACTATAGGGCTGGAAGCGCTCTAAATGAACACTTGAGGATTCTGCAAAAAGACACTTTGACAACTGCTCTTTCAAAAGAAAGGTGCAACTGTGTGAGTTGAATGCAAACATCACAACGCAGTTTCAGAGACTGCTTCTGTCTAGCTGTAATGTGAACAAATTCCCGTTTCCAACGAAGGCCTCAAATCTCCACATATCCACTTGCAGATTCTGCAAAAGCAGTGTTTCAAAACTGCTCTATCGAAAGGAAGGTTCATCTCTGTGGGTTGAGTGCACACATCATAAAGTAGTTTCCGAGAATGCTTCTGTCTAGTTTTTATGTGACGCTATTTCCTTTTCCAACACTGGCCTCGAAGCGCTCCGAATGAACACTTGCAGATTCTACAAAAAGAGTGTTTCTAAACTGAACTCACAACAAAAAGGTTCAGATCTGTGAATTGAATGCACGCATCACAAAGCAGATTCAGGGAATGCTTCTGTTTAGGTTTTAGGTGAAGATATATTCTTTTCCCCCATAGGCCTCAAAGCGCTCTGAATGAACACTTGCAGATTCTACGAAAAGAGTGTTTCAAAACGGCTCTATCAAAACAAAGGATCAACTCTGTGAGTTGAATGCAACTTCACAAAGCCGTTTCAGAGAATGCTTCTTTCTAGTTTTTGTGTGAAGATATTCCCGTTTCCAAAGAAGGCCTCAATGAGCTCCAAATATCCACTGGCAGATACTGCAAAAACACTGTTTCAAAACTGCTCTATCAAAAGGAAGGTTCAACTCTGTGAGTTGAATGCAAGCATTGGAGAGTAGTTTCTGAGAATGCTTCTGTCTGGTTTTAATATGAAGATATTTCCTTTTACACATTAGGTCTCAGTGCGCTCCGAAGGAATACTTGCGGATTCTGTCAGAAGAGGGTTTCCGAAGTGCTCCATCAAAAGAAAGGTACCACTCTGTGAGTGGAAAGCAAACATCACAAAGCAGTTTCAGAGAATGCTTCTGTCTAGTTTTTAGGCGAAGAAATTCCCATTTCCAACGAAGGTCTCGAAGAGCTCCCAATATTCCCTTGCAGATTCTGCAAAAACACTGTTTCAAAACTGCTCTATGAACAGAAAGGTTCAACTCGGTGAGTTGAAAGCACAAATCCTAAAGAAGTTTCTTAGAATGCTCCTGCCCAGTTTTTAGGTGATGATATTTCCTCTTCCACCATAAGACTCAAAGCACCCCGAATGAACACTTGCACATTCCACAAAAAGAGTGTTTCAAAACTGCTCAAGCAACAGAAAGGTTCAACTCTGTGAGTTGAATGCACACATGAAAAAGCAGTTTCAAATAATGCTTCCGTCCAGTTTCTAGGTGAAGAAATTACCGTTTCCAAAGAATGCCTCGAACAGTTCCAAATATCCACTTACAGATTTTGAAGAAAACAATGTTTGGATGTTGCTCATTCAAATCAAGGTTCAACTCTCTGAGGTGAATGCACACATCATAAAGAAGTTTCTGTGAATGCTTCTACCCTGTTTTTATGTGATGATATTTCCTCTTCTGCCATAAGCCTCCAAGCGCTCCGAATGAACACTTGCGCATTCCACAAAAAGAGTGCTTCAAAACTGCTCTATCAACAGGGAGGTTCAATTCTGTGAGCTGAATGCACACATCATAAAGAAGTTTCTGAGAATGCTTCTGGCTAGTGTTTAGGTGAAGATATTACCTTTTCCACCACAGGCCTCAACGCGCTCCGTATGAACACTTGCAGATTACAGATTACACACAATAGTGTTTCAAAACGACTCTAACAAGAGAAAGGTTCGCCTCTCTAAGTTGAGTGCACACATCACAAAGCAGTTTCAGAGAGTGTTTCTGTCTAGTTTGTATGTGAAGAAATTCCCGTTTCCAACGAAGGCCTCCAAGAGCTCCCAATATCCACTTGCAGATTCTGCACAAACACAGTTTCATAACTGCCCCATCCAAAGGAATATTGAACCCTTTGAGTTGAATCTACACATATTAAATCATTTTCTCAGAATGCTTCTGCATAGTTTTCATGTGAAGATATTTCTTATTCCACTATAGGGCTGGAAGCGCTCTAAATGAACACTTGAGGATTCTGCAAAAAGACACTTTGACAACTGCTCTTTCAAAAGAAAGGTGCAACTGTGTGAGTTGAATGCAAACATCACAACGCAGTTTCAGAGACTGCTTCTGTCTAGCTGTAATGTGAACAAATTCCCGTTTCCAACGAAGGCCTCAAATCTCCACATATCCACTTGCAGATTCTGCAAAAGCAGTGTTTCAAAACTGCTCTATCGAAAGGAAGGTTCATCTCTGTGGGTTGAGTGCACACATCATAAAGTAGTTTCCGAGAATGCTTCTGTCTAGTTTTTATGTGACGCTATTTCCTTTTCCACCACTGGCCTCAAAGCGCTCCGAATGAACACTTGCAGATTCTACAAAAAGAGTGTTTCTAAACTGAACTCACAACAAAAAGGTTCAGATCTGTGAATTGAATGCACGCATCACAAAGCAGATTCAGGGAATGCTTCTGTTTAGGTTTTAGGTGAAGATATATTCTTTTCCCCCATAGGCCTCAAAGCGCTCTGAATGAACACTTGCAGATTCTACGAAAAGAGTGTTTCAAAACTGCTCTATCAAAACAAAGGATCAACTCTGTGAGTTGAATGCAACTTCACAAAGCCGTTTCAGAGAATGCTTCTTTCTAGTTTTTGTGTGAAGATATTCCCGTTTCCAAAGAAGGCCTCAATGAGCTCCAAATATCCACTGGCAGATTCTGCAAAAACACTGTTTCAAAACTGCTCTATCAAAAGGAAGGTTCAACTCTGTGAGTTGAATGCAAGCATCGGAGAGTAGTTTCTGAGAATGCTTCTGTCTGGTTTTAATATGAAGATATTTCCTTTTACACATTAGGTCTCAGTGCGCTCCGAAGGAATACTTGCGGATTCTGTCAGAAGAGGGTTTCCGAAGTGCTCCATCAAAAGAAAGGTACCACTCTGTGAGTGGAAAGCAAACATCACAAAGCAGTTTCAGAGAATGCTTCTGTCTAGTTTTTAGGCGAAGAAATTCCCATTTCCAACGAAGGTCTTGAAGAGCTCCCAATATTCCCTTGCAGATTCTGCTAAAACACTGTTTCAAAACTGCTCTATGAACAGAAAGGTTCAACTCGGTGAGTTGAAAGCACAAATCCTAAAGAAGTTTCTTAGAATGCTCCTGCCCAGTTTTTAGGTGATGATATTTCCTTTTCCACCATAAGACTCAAAGCACCCCGAATGAACACTTGCACATTCCACAAAAAGAGTGTTTCAAAACTGCTCAAGCAACAGAAAGGTTCAACTCTGTGAGTTGAATGGACACATGAAAAAGCACTTTCAAATAATGCTTCCGTCCAGTTTCTAGGTGAAGAAATTACCGTTTCCAAAGAATGCCTCGAAGAGTTCCAAATATCCACTTACAGATTCTGAAGAAAACAATGTTTCGATGTTGCTCATTCAAATCAAGGTTCAACTCTCTGAGATGAATGCACACATCATAAAGAAGTTTCTGTGAATGCTTCTACCCTGTATTTATGTGATGATATTTCCTCTTCCACCATAATCCTCCAAGCGCTCCGAATGAACACTTGCGCATTCCACAAAAAGAGTGCTTCAAAACTGCTCTATCAACAGGGAGGTTCAATTCTGTGAGCTGAATGCACACATCATAAAGAAGTTTCTGAGAATGCTTCTGGCTAGTGTTTAGGTGAAGATATTACCTTTTCCACCACAGGCCTCAAAGCGCTCCGTATGAACACTTGCAGATTACAGATTACACACGATAGTGTTTCAAAACGGCTCTAACAAGAGAAAGGTTCACCTCTGTAAGTTGAGTGCACACATCACAAAGCAGTTTCAGAGAGTGTTTCTGTCTAGTTTGTATGTGAAGAAATTCCCGTTTCCAACGAAGGCCTCCAAGAGCTCCCAATATCCACTTGCAGATTCTGCACAAACACAGTTTCATAACTGCCCCATCCAAAGGAATATTGAACCCTGTGAGTTGAATCTACACATATTAAATCATTTTCTCAGAATGCTTCTGCATAGTTTTCATGTGAAGATATTTCTTATTCCACTATAGGGCTGGAAGCGCTCTAAATGAACACTTGAGGATTCTGCAAAAAGACACTTTGACAACTGCTCTTTCAAAAGAAAGGTGCAACTGTGTGAGTTGAATGCAAACATCACAACGCAGTTTCAGAGACTGCTTCTGTCTAGCTGTAATGTGAACAAATTCCCGTTTCCAACGAAGGCCTCAAATCTCCACATATCCACTTGCAGATTCTGCAAAAGCAGTGTTTCAAAACTGCTCTGTCGAAAGGAAGGTTCATCTCTGTGGGTTGAGTGCACACATCATAAAGTAGTTTCCGAGAATGCTTCTGTCTAGTTTTTATGTGACGCTATTTCCTTTTCCACCACTGGCCTCAAAGCGCTCCGAATGAACACTTGCAGATTCTACAAAAAGAGTGTTTCTAAACTGAACTCATAACAGAAAGGTTCAGATCCGTGAATTGAATGCACGCATCAGAAAGCAGATTCAGGGAATGCTTCTCTTTAGGTTTTAGGTGAAGATATATTCTTTTCCCCCATAGGCCTCAAAGCGCTCTGAATGAACACTTGCAGATTCTACGAAAAGAGTGTTTCAAAACGGCTCTATCAAAAGAAAGGATCAACTCTGTGAGTTGAATGCAACTTCACAAAGCCGTTTCAGAGAATGCTTCTTTCTAGTTTTTGTGTGAAGATATTCCCGTTTCCAAAGAAGGCCTCAATGAGCTCCAAATATCCACTGGCAGATTCTGCAAAAACACTGTTTCAAAACTGCTCTATGAAAAGGAAGGTTCAACTCTGTGACTTGAATGCAAGCATCAGAGAGTAGTTTCTGAGAATGCTTCTGTCTGGTTTTAATATGAAGATATTTCCTTTTACACATTAGGTCTCAGTGCGCTCCGAAAGAATACTTGCGGATTCTGTCAGAAGAGGGTTTCCAAAGTGCTCCATCAAAAGAAATGTTCTACTCTGTGAGTGGAAAGCAAACATCACAAAGCAGTTTCAGAGAATGCTTCTGTCTAGTTTTTAGGCGAAGAAATTCCCATTTCCAACGAAGGTCTCGAAGAGCTCCCAATATTCCCCTGCAGATTCTGCAAAAACACTGTTTCAAAACTGCTCTATGAACAGAAAGGTTCAACTCGGTGAGTTGAAAGCACAAATCCTAAAGAAGTTTCTTAGAATGCTCCTGCCCAGTTTTTAGGTGATGATATTTCCTCTTCCACCATAAGACTCAAAGCACCCCGAATGAACACTTGCACATTCCACAAAAAGAGTGTTTCAAAACTGCTCAAGCAACAGAAAGGTTCAACTCTGTGAGTTGAATGCGCACATGAAAAAGCAGTTTCAAATAATGCTTCCGTCCGGTTTCTAGGTGAAGAAATTACCGTTTCCAAAGAATGCCTCGAAGAGTTCCAAATATCCACTTACAGTTCTGAAGAAAACAATGTTTCGATGTTGCTCATTCAAATCAAGGTTCAACTCTCTGAGATGAATGCACACATCATAAAGAAGTTTCTGTGAATGCTTCTACCCTGTTTTTATGTGATGATATTTCCTCTTCCACCATAAGCCTCAAAGCGTTCCGAATGAACACTTGCGCATTCCACAAAAAGAGTGCTTCAAAACTGCTCTATCAATAGGAAGGGTCAATTCTGTGAGCTGAATTCACACATCATAAAGAAGTTTCTGAGAATGCTTCTGTCTAGTGTTTAGGTGAAGATATTTCCTTTTCCACCACAGGCCTCAAAACGCTCCGTATGAACACTTGCAGATTACAGATTACACACAATAGTGTTTCAAAACGGCTCTAACAAGAGAAAGGTTCAACTCTGTAAGTTGAGTGCACACATCACAAAGCAGTTTCAGAGAGTGTTTCTGTCTAGTATGTATGTGAAGAAATTCCCGTTTCCAACGAAGGCCTCCAAGAGCTCCCAATATCCACTTGCAGATTCTGCACAAACACAGTTTCATAACTGCCCCATCCAAAGGAATATTGAACCCTGTGAGTTGAATCCACACATATTAAATCATTTTCTCAGAATGCTTCTGCATAGTTTTCATGTGAAGATATTTCTTATTCCACTATAGGGCTGGAAGCGCTCTAAATGAACACTTGAGGATTCTGCAAAAAGACACTTTGACAACTGCTCTTTCAAAAGAAAGGTGCAACTGTGTGAGTTGAATGCAAACATCACAAAGCAGTTTCAGAGACTGCTTCTGTCTAGCTGTAATGTGAACAAATTCCCGTTTACAACGAAGGCCTCATATCTCCACATATCGACTTGCAGATTCTGCAAAAGCAGTGTTTCAAAACTGCTCTATCAAAAGGAAGGTTCATCTCTGTGAGTTGAGTGCACACATCATAAAGTAGTTTCCGAGAATGCTTCCGTCTAGTTTTTACGTGACGCTATTTCCTTTTCCACCACTGGCCTCAAAGCGCTCCGAATGAACACTTGCAGATTCTACAAAAAGAGAGTTTCTAAACTGAACTCACAACAGAAAGGTTCAGATCCGTGAATTGAATGCATGCATCAGAAAGCAGATTCAGGGAATGCTTCTGTTTGGTTTTAGGTGAAGATATACTCTTTACCCCCATAGGCCTCAAAGCGCTCTGAATGAACACTTGCAGATTCTACGAAAAGAGTGTTTCATAACGGCTCTATCAAAAGAAAGGATCAACTCTGTGAGTTGAATGCAACTTCACAAAGCCGTTTCAGAGAATGCTTCTTTCTAGTTTTTGTGTGAAGATATTCCCGTTTCCAAAGAAGGCCTCAATGAGCTCCAAATATCCACTGGCAGATTCTGCAAAAACACTGTTTCAAAACTGCTCTATGAAAAGGAAGGTTCAACTCTGTGACTTGAATGCAAGCATCAGAGAGTAGTTTCTGAGAATGCTTCTGTCTGGTTTTAATATGAAGATATTTCCTTTTACACATTAGGTCTCAGGGCGCTCCGAAAGAATACTTGCGGATTCTGTCAGAAGAGGGTTTCCAAAGTGCTCCATCAAAAGAAATGTTCTACTCTGTGAGTGGAAAGCAAACATCACAAAGCAGTTTCAGAGAATGCTTCTGTCTAGTTTTTAGGCGAAGAAATTCCCATTTCCAACGAAGGTCTCGAAGAGCTCCCAATATTCCCTTGCAGATTCTGCAAAAACACTGTTTCAAAACTGCTCTATGAACAGAAAGGTTCAACTCGGTGAGTTGAAAGCACAAATCCTAAAGAAGTTTCTTAGAATGCTCCTGCCCAGTTTTTAGGTGATGATATTTCCTCTTCCACCATAAGACTCAAAGCACCCCGAATGAACACTTGCACATTCCACAAAAGGAGTGTTTCAAAACTGCTCAAGCAACAGAAAGGTTCAACTCTGTGAGTTGAATGCACACATGAAAAAGCAGTTTCAAATAATGCTTCCGTCCAGTTTCTAGGTGAAGAAATTACCGTTTCCAAAGAATGCCTCGAAGAGTTCCAAATATCCACTTACAGATTCTGAAGAAAACAATGTTTCGATGTTGCTCATTCAAATCAAGCTTCAACTCTCTGAGATGAATGCACACATCATAAAGAAGTTTCTGTGAATGCTTCTACCCTGTTTTTCTGTGATGATATTTCCTCTTCCACCATAAGCCTCAAAGCGCTCCGAATGAACACTTGCGCATTCCACAAAAAGAGTGCTTCAAAACTACTCTATCAATAGGAAGGTTCAATTCTGTGAGCTGAATGCACACATCATAAAGAAGTTTCTGAGAATGCTTCTGTCTAGTGTTTAGGTGAAGATATTTCCTTTTCCACCACAGGCCTCAAAGCGCTCCGTATGAACACTTGCAGATTACAGATTACACACAATAGTGTTTCAAAACTGCTCTAACAAGAGAAGGGTTCAACTCTGCAAGTTGAGTGCACACATCACAAAGCAGTTTCAGAGAGTGTTTCTGTCTAGTTTGTATGTGAAGAAATTCCCGTTTCCAACGAAGGCCTCCAAGAGCTCCCAATATCCACTTGCAGATTCTGCACAAACACAGTTTCATAACTGCCCCATCCAAAGGAATATTGAACCCTGTGAGTTGAATCCACACATATTAAATCATTTTCTCAGAATGCTTCTGCATAGTTTTCATGTGAAGATATTTCTTATTCCACTATAGGGCTGGAAGCGCTCTAAATGAACACTTGAGGATTCTGCAAAAAGACACTTTGACAACTGCCCTTTCAAAAGAAAGGTGCAACTGTGTGAGTTGAATGCAAACATCACAAAGCAGTTTCAGAGACTGCTTCGGTCTACCTGTAATGTGAACAAATTCCCGTTTCCAACGAAGGCCTCAAATCTCCACATATCCACTTGCAGATTCTGCAAAAGCAGTGTTTCAAAACTGCTCTATCAAAAGGAAGGTTCATCTCTGTGGGTTGAGTGCACACATCATAAAGTAGTTTCCGAGAATGCTTCTGTCTAGTTTTTATGTGACGCTATTTCCTTTTCCACCACTGGCCTCAAAGCGCTCCGAATGAACACTTGCAGATTCTACAAAAAGAGTGTTTCTAAACTGAACTCATAACAGAAAGGTTCAGATCCGTGAATTGAATGCACGCATCAGAAAGCAGATTCAGGGAAGGCTTCTCTTTAGGTTTTAGGTGAAGATATATTCTTTTCCCCCATAGGCCTCAAAGCGCTCTGAATGAACACTTGCAGATTCTACGAAAAGAGTGTTTCAAAACGGCTCTATCAAAAGAAAGGATCAACTCTGTGAGTTGAATGCAACTTCACAAAGCCGTTTCAGAGAATGCTTCTTTCTAGTTTTTGTGTGAAGATATTCCCGTTTCCAAAGAAGGCCTCAATGAGCTCCAAATATCCACTGGCAGATTCTGCAAAAACACTGTTTCAAAACTGCTCTATGAAAAGGAAGGTTCAACTCTGTGACTTGAATGCAAGCATCAGAGAGTAGTTTCTGAGAATGCTTCTGTCTGGTTTTAATATGAAGATATTTCCTTTTACACATTAGGTCTCAGTGCGCTCCGAAAGAATACTTGCGGATTCTGTCAGAAGAGGGTTTCCAAAGTGCTCCATCAAAAGAAATGTTCTACTCTGTGAGTGGAAAGCAAACATCACAAAGCAGTTTCAGAGAATGCTTCTGTCTAGTTTTTAGGCGAAGAAATTCCCATTTCCAACGAAGGTCTCGAAGAGCTCCCAATATTCCCCTGCAGATTCTGCAAAAACACTGTTTCAAAACTGCTCTATGAACAGAAAGGTTCAACTCGGTGAGTTGAAAGCACAAATCCTAAAGAAGTTTCTTAGAATGCTCCTGCCCAGTTTTTAGGTGATGATATTTCCTCTTCCACCATAAGACTCAAAGCACCCCGAATGAACACTTGCACATTCCACAAAAAGAGTGTTTCAAAACTGCTCAAGCAACAGAAAGGTTCAACTCTGTGAGTTGAATGCGCACATGAAAAAGCAGTTTCAAATAATGCTTCCGTCCGGTTTCTAGGTGAAGAAATTACCGTTTCCAAAGAATGCCTCGAAGAGTTCCAAATATCCACTTACAGTTCTGAAGAAAACAATGTTTCGATGTTGCTCATTCAAATCAAGGTTCAACTCTCTGAGATGAATGCACACATCATAAAGAAGTTTCTGTGAATGCTTCTACCCTGTTTTTATGTGATGATATTTCCTCTTCCACCATAAGCTTCAAAGCGCTCCGAACGAACACTTGCGCATTCCACAAAAAGAGTGCTTCAAAACTGCTCTATCAATAGGAAGGTTCAATTCTGTGAGCTGAATGCACACATCATAAAGAAGTTTCTGAGAATGCTTCTGTCTAGTGTTTAGGTGAAGATATTTCCTTTTCCACCACAGGCCTCAAAGCGCTCCGTATGAACACTTGCAGATTACAGATTACACACTATAGTGTTTCAAAACTGCTCTAACAAGAGAAAGGTTCAACTCTGTAAGTTGAGTGCACACATCACAAAGCAGTTTCAGAGAGTGTTTCTGTCTAGTTTGTATGTGAAGAAATTCCCGTTTCCAACGAAGGCCTCCAAGAGCTCCCAATATCCACTTGCAGATTCTGCACAAACACAGTTTCATAACTGCCCCATCCAAAGGAATATTGAACCCTGTGAGTTGAATCCACACATATTAAATCATTTTCTCAGAATCCTTCTGCATAGTTTTCATGTGAAGATATTTCTTATTCCACTATAGGGCTGGAAGCGCTCTAAATGAGCACTTGAGAATTCTGCAAAAAGACACTTTGACAACTGCTCTTTCAAAAGAAAGGTGCAACTGTGTGAGTTGAATGCAAACATCACAAACCAGTTTCAGAGACTGCTTCTGTCTAGCTGTAATGTGAACAAATTCCCGTTTCCAACGAAGGCCTCAAATCCCCACATATCCACTTGCAGATTCTGCAAAAGCAGTGTTTCAAAACTGCTCTATTGAAAGGAAGGTCCATCTCTGTGGGTTGAGTGCACACATCATAAAGTAGTTTCCGAGAATGCTTCCGTCTAGTTTTTATGTGACGCTATTTCCTTTTCCACCACTGGCCTCAAAGCGCTCCGAATGAACACTTGCAGATTCTACAAAAAGAGTGTTTCTAAACTGAACTCACAACAGAAAGGTTCAGATCCGTGAATTGAATGCACGCATCAGGAAGCTGATTCAGGGAATGCTTCTGTTTAGGTTTTAGGTGAAGATATATTCTTTTCCCCCATAGGCCTCAAAGCGCTCTGAATGAACACTTGCAGATTCTACGAAAGGAGAGTTTCAAAACTGCTCTATCAAAACAAAGGTTCAACTCTGTGAGTTGAATGCAACTTCACAAAGCCGTTTCAGAGAATGCTTCTTTCTAGTTTTTGTGTGAAGATATTCCCGTTTCCAAAGAAGGCCTCAATGAGCTCCAAATATCCACTGGCAGATTCTGCAAAAACACTGTTTGAAAACTGCTCTATCAAAAGGAAGGTTCAACTCTGTGAGTTGAATGCAAGCATCAGAGAGTAGTTTCTGAGAATGCTTCTCTCTGGTTTTAATATGAAGATATTTCCTTTTACACATTAGGTCTCAGGGCGCTCCGAAAGAATACTTGCGGATTCTGTCAGAAGAGGGTTTCCAAAGTGCTCCATCAAAAGAAATGTTCTACTCTGTGAGTGGAAAGCAAACATCACAAAGCAGTTTCAGAGAATGCTTCTGTCTAGTTTTTAGGCGAAGAAATTCCCATTTCCTACGAAGGTCTCGAACAGCTCCCAATATTCCCTTGCAGATTCTGCAAAAACACTCTTTCAAAACTGCTCTACGAACAGAAAGGTTCAACTCGGTGAGTTGAAAGCACAAATCCTAAAGAAGTTTCTTAGAATGCTCCTGCCCAGTTTTTAGGTGATGATATTTCCTCTTCCACCATAAGACTCAAAGCACCCCGAATGAACACTTGCACATTCCACAAAAAGAGTGTTTCAAAACTGCTCAAGCAACAGAAAGGTTCAACTCTGTGAGTTGAATGCACACATGAAAAAGCACTTTCTAATAATACTTCCGTCCAGTTTCTAGGTGAAGGAATTACCGTTTCCAAAGAATGCCTCGAAGAGTTCCAAATATCCACTTACAGATTCTGAAGAAAACAATGTTTCGATGCTACTCATTCAAATCAAGGTTCAGCTCTCTGAGATGAATGCACACATCATAAAGAAGTTTCTGTGAATGCTTCTACCCTGTTTTTATGTGATGATATTTCCTCTTCCACCATAAGCCTCAAAGCGCTCCGAATGAACACTTGCGCATTCCACAAAAAGAGTGCTTCAAAACTGCTCTATCAATAGGAAGGTTCAATTCTCTGAGCTGAATGCACACATCATAAAGAAGTTTCTGAGAATGCTTCTGTCTAGTGTTTAGGTGAAGATATTTCCTTTTCCACCACAGGCCTCAAAGCGCTCCGTATGAACACTTGCAGATTACAGATTACACACAATAGTGTTTCAAAACTGCTCTAACAAGAGAAAGGTTCAACTCTGTAAGTTGAGTGCACACATCACAAAGCAGTTTCAGAGAGTGTTTCTGTCTAGTTTGTATGTGAAGAAATTCCCGTTTCCAACGAAGGCCTCCAAGAGCTCCCAATATCCACTTGCAGATTCTGCACAAACACAGTTTCATAACTGCCCCATCCAAAGGAATATTGAACCCTGTGAGTTGAATCTACACATATTAAATCATTTTCTCAGAATGCTTCTGCATAGTTTTCATGTGAAGATATTTCTTATTCCACTATAGGGCTGGAAGCGCTCTAAATGAACACTTGAGGATTCTGCAAAAAGACACTTTGACAACTGCTCTTTCAAAAGAAAGGTGCAACTGTGTGAGTTGAATGCAAACATCACAACGCAGTTTCAGAGACTTCTTCTGTCTAGCTGTAATGTGAAAAAATTCCCGTTTCCAACGAAGGCCTCAAATCTCCACATATCCACTTGCAGATTCTGCAAAAGCAGTGTTTCAAAACTGCTCTATCGAAAGGAAGGTTCATCTCTGTGGGTTGAGTGCACACATCATAAAGTAGTTTCCGAGAATGCCTCTGTCTAGTTTTTATGTGACGCTATTTCCTTTTCCAGCACTGGCCTCAAAGCGCTCCGAATGAACACTTGCAGATTCTACAAAAAGAGTGTTTCTAAACTGAACTCACAACAAAAAGGTTCAGATCTGTGAATTGAATGCACGCATCACAAAGCAGATTCAGGGAATGCTTCTGTTTAGATTTTAGTTGAAGATATATTCTTTTCCCCCATAGGCCTCAAGGCGCTCTGAATGAAAACTTGCAGATTCGACGAAAAGAGTGTTTCAAAACGGCTCTATCAAAACAAAGGATCAATTCTGTGAGTTGAATGCAACTTCACAAAGCCGTTTCAGAGAATGCTTCTTTCTAGTTTTTGTGTGAAGATATTCCCGTTTCCAAAGAAGGCCTCAATGAACTCCACATATCCACTGGCAGATTCTGCAAAAACACTGTTTCAAAACTGCTCTATCAAAAGGAAGGTTCAACTCTGTGAGTTGAATGCAAGCATCAGAGAGTAGTTTCTGAGAATGCTTCTGTCTGGTTTTAATATGAAGGTATTTCCTTTTACACATTAGGTCTCAGGGCGCTCCAAAAGAATACTTGCGGATTCTGTCAGAAGAGGGTTTCCGAAGTGCTCCATCAAAAGAAAGGTACCACTCTGTGAGTGGAAAGCAAACATCACAAAGCAGTTTCAGAGAATGCTTCTGTCTAGTTTTTAGGCAAAGAAATTCCCATTTCCAACGAAGGTCTCGAAGAACTCCCAATATTCCCTTGCAGATTCTGCAAAAACACTGTTTCAAAACTGCTCTATGAACAGAAAGGTTCAACTCGGTGAGTTGAAAGCACAAATCCTAAAGAAGTTTCTTAGAATGCTCCTGCCCAGTTTTTAGGAGATGATATTTCCTCTTCCACCATAAGACTCAAAGCACCCCGAATGAACACTTGCACATTCCACAAAAAGAGTGTTTCAAAACTGCTCAAGCAACAGAAAGGTTCAACTCTGTGAGTTGAATGCACACATGAAAAAGCACTTTCAAATAATGCTTCCGTCCAGTTTCTAGGTGAAGAAATTACCGTTTCCAAAGAATGCCTCGAACAGTTCCAAATATCCACTTACAGATTCTGAAGAAAACAATGTTTCGACGTTGCTCATTCAAATCAAGGTTCAACTCTCTGAGATGAATGCACACATCATAAAGAAGTTTCTGTGAATGCTTCTACCCTGTTTTCATGTGATGATATTTCCTCTTCCACCATAAGCCTCCAAGCGCTCCGAATGAACACTTGCGCATTCCACAAAAAGAGTGCTTCAAAACTGCTCTATCAACAGGGAGGTTCAATTCTGTGAGCTGAATGCACACATCATAAAGAAGTTTCTGAGAATGCTTCTGGCTAGTGTTTAGGTGAAGATATTACCTTTTCCACCACAGGCCTCAAAGCGCTCCGTATGAACACTTGAAGATTACAGATTACACACCATAGTGTTTCAAAACGACTCTAACAAGAGAAAGGTTCGCCTCTGTAAGTTGAGTGCACACATCACAAAGCAGTTTCAGAGAGTGTTTCTGTCTAGTTGGTATGTGAAGAAATTCCCGTTTGCAACGAAGGCCTCCAAGAGCTCCCAATATCCACTTGCAGATTCTGCACAAACACAGTTTCATAACTGCCCCATCCAAAGGAATATTGAACCCTGTGAGTTGAATCTACACATATTAAATCATTTTCTCAGAATGCTTCTGCATAGTTTTCATGTGAAGATATTTCTTATTCCACTATAGGGCTGGAAGCGCTCTAAATGAACACTTGAGGATTCTGCAAAAAGACACTTTGACAACTGCTCTTTCAAAAGAAAGGTGCAACTGTGTGAGTTGAATGCAAACATCACAACGCAGTTTCAGAGACTGCTTCTGTCTAGCTGTAATGTGAACAAATTCCCGTTTCCAACGAAGGCCTCAAATCTCCACATATCCACTTGCAGATTCTGCAAAAGCAGTGTTTCAAAACTGCTCTATCGAAAGGAAGGTTCATCTCTGTGTGTTGAGTGCACACATCATAAAGTAGTTTCCGAGAATGCTTCTGTCTAGTTTTTATGTGACGCTATTTCCTTTTCCAACACTGGCCTCGAAGCGCTCCGAATGAACACTTGCAGATTCTACAAAAAGAGTGTTTCTAAACTGAACTCACAACAAAAAGGTTCAGATCTGTGAATTGAATGCACGCATCACAAAGCAGATTCAGGGAATGCTTCTGTTTAGGTTTTAGGTGAAGATATATTCTTTTCCCCCATAGGCCTCAAAGCGCTCTGAATGAACACTTGCAGATTCTACGAAAAGAGTGTTTCAAAACGGCTCTATCAAAACAAAGGATCAACTCTGTGAGTTGAATGCAACTTCACAAAGCCGTTTCAGAGAATGCTTCTTTCTAGTTTTTGTGTGAAGATATTCCCGTTTCCAAAGAAGGCCTCAATGAGCTCCAAATATCCACTGGCAGATACTGCAAAAACACTGTTTCAAAACTGCTCTATCAAAAGGAAGGTTCAACTCTGTGAGTTGAATGCAAGCATTGGAGAGTAGTTTCTGAGAATGCTTCTGTCTGGTTTTAATATGAAGATATTTCCTTTTACACATTAGGTCTCAGTGCGCTCCGAAGGAATACTTGCGGATTCTGTCAGAAGAGGGTTTCCGAAGTGCTCCATCAAAAGAAAGGTACCACTCTGTGAGTGGAAAGCAAACATCACAAAGCAGTTTCAGAGAATGCTTCTGTCTAGTTTTTAGGCGAAGAAATTCCCATTTCCAACGAAGGTCTCGAAGAGCTCCCAATATTCCCTTGCAGATTCTGCAAAAACACTGTTTCAAAACTGCTCTATGAACAGAAAGGTTCAACTCGGTGAGTTGAAAGCACAAATCCTAAAGAAGTTTCTTAGAATGCTCCTGCCCAGTTTTTAGGTGATGATATTTCCTCTTCCACCATAAGACTCAAAGCACCCCGAATGAACACTTGCACATTCCACAAAAAGAGTGTTTCAAAACTGCTCAAGCAACAGAAAGGTTCAACTCTGTGAGTTGAATGCACACATGAAAAAGCAGTTTCAAATAATGCTTCCGTCCAGTTTCTAGGTGAAGAAATTACCGTTTCCAAAGAATGCCTCGAACAGTTCCAAATATCCACTTACAGATTTTGAAGAAAACAATGTTTGGATGTTGCTCATTCAAATCAAGGTTCAACTCTCTGAGGTGAATGCACACATCATAAAGAAGTTTCTGTGAATGCTTCTACCCTGTTTTTATGTGATGATATTTCCTCTTCCGCCATAAGCCTCCAAGCGCTCCGAATGAACACTTGCGCATTCCACAAAAAGAGTGCTTCAAAACTGCTCTATCAACAGGGAGGTTCAATTCTGTGAGCTGAATGCACACATCATAAAGAAGTTTCTGAGAATGCTTCTGGCTAGTGTTTAGGTGAAGATATTACCTTTTCCACCACAGGCCTCAACGCGCTCCGTATGAACACTTGCAGATTACAGATTACACACAATAGTGTTTCAAAACGACTCTAACAAGAGAAAGGTTCGCCTCTCTAAGTTGAGTGCACACATCACAAAGCAGTTTCAGAGAGTGTTTCTGTCTAGTTTGTATGTGAAGAAATTCCCGTTTCCAACGAAGGCCTCCAAGAGCTCCCAATATCCACTTGCAGATTCTGCACAAACACAGTTTCATAACTGCCCCATCCAAAGGAATATTGAACCCTTTGAGTTGAATCTACACATATTAAATCATTTTCTCAGAATGCTTCTGCATAGTTTTCATGTGAAGATATTTCTTATTCCACTATAGGGCTGGAAGCGCTCTAAATGAACACTTGAGGATTCTGCAAAAAGACACTTTGACAACTGCTCTTTCAAAAGAAAGGTGCAACTGTGTGAGTTGAATGCAAACATCACAACGCAGTTTCAGAGACTGCTTCTGTCTAGCTGTAATGTGAACAAATTCCCGTTTCCAACGAAGGCCTCAAATCTCCACATATCCACTTGCAGATTCTGCAAAAGCAGTGTTTCAAAACTGCTCTATCGAAAGGAAGGTTCATCTCTGTGGGTTGAGTGCACACATCATAAAGTAGTTTCCGAGAATGCTTCTGTCTAGTTTTTATGTGACGCTATTTCCTTTTCCACCACTGGCCTCAAAGCGCTCCGAATGAACACTTGCAGATTCTACAAAAAGAGTGTTTCTAAACTGAACTCACAACAAAAAGGTTCAGATCTGTGAATTGAATGCACGCATCACAAAGCAGATTCAGGGAATGCTTCTGTTTAGGTTTTAGGTGAAGATATATTCTTTTCCCCCATAGGCCTCAAAGCGCTCTGAATGAACACTTGCAGATTCTACGAAAAGAGTGTTTCAAAACGGCTCTATCAAAAGAAAGGATCAACTCTGTGAGTTGAATGCAACTTCACAAAGCCGTTTCAGAGAATGCTTCTTTCTAGTTTTTGTGTGAAGATATTCCGGTTTCCAAAGAAGGCCTCAATGAGCTCCAAATATCCACTGGCAGATTCTGCAAAAACACTGTTTCAAAACTGCTCTATGAAAAGGAAGGTTCAACTCTGTGACTTGAATGCAAGCATCAGAGAGTAGTTTCTGAGAATGCTTCTGTCTGGTTTTAATATGAAGATATTTCCTTTTACACATTAGGTCTCAGGGCGCTCCGAAGGAATACTTGCGGATTCTGTCAGAAGAGGGTTTCCAAAGTGCTCCATCAAAAGAAATGTTCTACTCTGTGAGTGGAAAGCAAACATCACAAAGCAGTTTCAGAGAATGCTTCTGTCTAGTTTTTAGGCGAAGAAATTCCCATTTCCAACGAAGGTCTCGAAGAGCTCCCAATATTCCCCTGCAGATTCTGCAAAAACACTGTTTCAAAACTGCTCTATGAACAGAAAGGTTCAACTCGGTGAGTTGAAAGCACAAATCCTAAAGAAGTTTCTTAGAATGCTCCTGCCCAGTTTTTAGGTGATGATATTTCCTCTTCCACCATAAGACTCAAAGCACCCCGAATGAACACTTGCCCATTCCACAAAAAGAGTGTTTCAAAACTGCTCAAGCAACAGAAAGGTTCAACTCTGTGAGTTGAATGCACACATGAAAAAGCAGTTTCAAATAATGCTTCCTTCCAGTTTCTAGGTGAAGAAATTACCGTTTCCAAAGAATGCCTCGAAGAGTTCCAAATATCCACTTACAGATTCTGAAGGAAACAATGTTTCGATGTTGCTCATTCAAATCAAGGTTCAACTCTCTGAGATGAATGCACACATCATAAAGAAGTTTCTGTGAATGCTTCTACCCTGTTTTTATGTGATGATATTTACTCTTCCACCATAAGCCTCAAAGCGCTCCGAATGAACACTTGCGCATTCCACAAAAAGAGTGCTTCAAAACTACTCTATCAATAGGAAGGTTCAATTCTGTGAGCTGAATGCACACATCATAAAGAAGTTTCTGAGAATGCTTCTGTCTAGTGTTTAGGTGAAGATATTTCCTTTTCCACCACAGGCCTCAAAGCGCTCCGTATGAACACTTGCAGATTACAGATTACACACAATAGTGTTTCAAAACTGCTCTAACAAGAGAAAGGTTCAACTCTGTAAGTTGAGTGCACACATCACAAAGCAGTTTCAGAGAGTGTTTCTGTCTAGTTTGTATGTGAAGAAATTCCCGTTTCCAACGAAGGCCTCCAAGAGCTCCCAATATCCACTTGCAGATTCTGCACAAACACAGTTTCATAACTGCCCCATCCAAAGGAATATTGAACCCTGTGAGTTGAATCCACACATATTAAATCATTTTCTCAGAATGCTTCTGCATAGTTTTCATGTGAAGATATTTCTTATTCCACTATAGGGCTGGAAGCGCTCTAAATGAACACTTGAGGATTCTGCAAAAAGACACTTTGACAACTGCCCTTTCAAAAGAAAGGTGCAACTGTGTGAGTTGAATGCAAACATCACAAAGCAGTTTCAGAGACTGCTTCGGTCTACCTGTAATGTGAACAAATTCCCGTTTCCAACGAAGGCCTCAAATCTCCACATATCCACTTGCAGATTCTGCAAAAGCAGTGTTTCAAAACTGCTCTATCAAAAGGAAGGTTCATCTCTGTGGGTTGAGTGCACACATCATAAAGTAGTTTCCGAGAATGCTTCTGTCTAGTTTTTATGTGACGCTATTTCCTTTTCCACCACTGGCCTCAAAGCGCTCCGAATGAACACTTGCAGATTCTACAAAAAGAGTGTTTCTAAACTGAACTCATAACAGAAAGGTTCAGATCCGTGAATTGAATGCACGCATCAGAAAGCAGATTCAGGGAATGCTTCTCTTTAGGTTTTAGGTGAAGATATATTCTTTTCCCCCATAGGCCTCAAAGCGCTCTGAATGAACACTTGCAGATTCTACGAAAAGAGTGTTTCAAAACGGCTCTATCAAAAGAAAGGATCAACTCTGTGAGTTGAATGCAACTTCACAAAGCCGTTTCAGAGAATGCTTCTTTCTAGTTTTTGTGTGAAGATATTCCCGTTTCCAAAGAAGGCCTCAATGAGCTCCAAATATCCACTGGCAGATTCTGCAAAAACACTGTTTCAAAACTGCTCTATGAAAAGGAAGGTTCAACTCTGTGACTTGAATGCAAGCATCAGAGAGTAGTTTCTGAGAATGCTTCTGTCTGGTTTTAATATGAAGATATTTCCTTTTACACATTAGGTCTCAGTGCGCTCCGAAAGAATACTTGCGGATTCTGTCAGAAGAGGGTTTCCAAAGTGCTCCATCAAAAGAAATGTTCTACTCTGTGAGTGGAAAGCAAACATCACAAAGCAGTTTCAGAGAATGCTTCTGTCTAGTTTTTAGGCGAAGAAATTCCCATTTCCAACGAAGGTCTCGAAGAGCTCCCAATATTCCCCTGCAGATTCTGCAAAAACACTGTTTCAAAACTGCTCTATGAACAGAAAGGTTCAACTCGGTGAGTTGAAAGCACAAATCCTAAAGAAGTTTCTTAGAATGCTCCTGCCCAGTTTTTAGGTGATGATATTTCCTCTTCCACCATAAGACTCAAAGCACCCCGAATGAACACTTGCACATTCCACAAAAAGAGTGTTTCAAAACTGCTCAAGCAACAGAAAGGTTCAACTCTGTGAGTTGAATGCGCACATGAAAAAGCAGTTTCAAATAATGCTTCCGTCCGGTTTCTAGGTGAAGAAATTACCGTTTCCAAAGAATGCCTCGAAGAGTTCCAAATATCCACTTACAGTTCTGAAGAAAACAATGTTTCGATGTTGCTCATTCAAATCAAGGTTCAACTCTCTGAGATGAATGCACACATCATAAAGAAGTTTCTGTGAATGCTTCTACCCTGTTTTTATGTGATGATATTTCCTCTTCCACCATAAGCCTCAAAGCGCTCCGAATGAACACTTGCGCGTTCCACAAAAAGAGTGCTTCAAAACTACTCTATCAATAGGAAGGTTCAATTCTGTGAGCTGAATGCACACATCATAAAGAAGTTTCTGAGAATGCTTCTGTCTAGTGTTTAGGTGAAGATATTTCCTTTTCCACCACAGGCCTCAAAGCGCTCCGTATGAACACTTGCAGATTACAGATTACACACAATAGTGTTTCAAAACTGCTCTAACAAGAGAAAGGTTCAACTCTGTAAGTTGAGTGCACACATCACAAAGCAGTTTCAGAGAGTGTTTCTGTCTAGTTTGTATGTGAAGAAATTCCCGTTTCCAACGAAGGCCTCCAAGAGCTCCCAATATCCACTTGCAGATTCTGCACAAACACAGTTTCATAACTGCCCCATCCAAAGGAATATTGAACCCTGTGAGTTGAATCCACACATATTAAATCATTTTCACAGAATGCTTCTGCATAGTTTTCATGTGAAGATATTTCTTATTCCACTATAGGGCTGGAAGCGCTCTAAATGAACACTTGAGGATTCTGCAAAAAGACACTTTGACAACTGCTCTTTCAAAAGAAAGGTGCAACTGTGTGAGTTGAATGCAAACATCACAAAGCAGTTTCAGAGACTGCTTCTGTCTAGCTGTAATGTGAACAAATTCCCGTTTCCAACGAAGGCCTCAAATCTCCACATATCCACTTGCAGATTCTGCAAAAGCAGTGTTTCAAAACTGCTCTATCAAAAGGAAGGTTCATCTCTGTGGGTTGAGTGCACACATCATAAAGTAGTTTCCGAGAATGCTTCCATCTAGTTTTTATGTGACGCTATTTCCTTTTCCACCACTGGCCTCAAAGCGCTCCGAATGAACACTTGCAGATTCTACAAAAAGAGTGTTTCTAAACTGAACTCACAAGAAAAAGGTTCAGATCTGTGAATTGAATGCACGCATCACAAAGCTGATTCAGGGAATGCTTCTGTTTAGGTTTTAGGTGAAGATATACTCTTGTCCCCCATAGGCCTCAAAGCGCTCTGAATGAACACTTGCAGATTCTACGAAAAGAGTGTTTCAAAACGGCTCTATCAAAAGAAAGGATCAACTCTGTGAGTTGAATGCAACTTCACAAAGCCGTTTCAGAGAATGCTTCTTTCTAGTTTTTGTGTGAAGATATTCCGGTTTCCAAAGAAGGCCTCAATGAGCTCCAAATATCCACTGGCAGATTCTGCAAAAACACTGTTTCAAAACTGCTCTATGAAAAGGAAGGTTCAACTCTGTGACTTGAATGCAAGCATCAGAGAGTAGTTTCTGAGAATGCTTCTGTCTGGTTTTAATATGAAGATATTTCCTTTTACACATTAGGTCTCAGGGCGCTCCGAAGGAATACTTGCGGATTCTGTCAGAAGAGGGTTTCCAAAGTGCTCCATCAAAAGAAATGTTCTACTCTGTGAGTGGAAAGCAAACATCACAAAGCAGTTTCAGAGAATGCTTCTGTCTAGTTTTTAGGCGAAGAAATTCCCATTTCCAACGAAGGTCTCGAAGAGCTCCCAATATTCCCCTGCAGATTCTGCAAAAACACTGTTTCAAAACTGCTCTATGAACAGAAAGGTTCAACTCGGTGAGTTGAAAGCACAAATCCTAAAGAAGTTTCTTAGAATGCTCCTGCCCAGTTTTTAGGTGATGATATTTCCTCTTCCACCATAAGACTCAAAGCACCCCGAATGAACACTTGCCCATTCCACAAAAAGAGTGTTTCAAAACTGCTCAAGCAACAGAAAGGTTCAACTCTGTGAGTTGAATGCACACATGAAAAAGCAGTTTCAAATAATGCTTCCTTCCAGTTTCTAGGTGAAGAAATTACCGTTTCCAAAGAATGCCTCGAAGAGTTCCAAATATCCACTTACAGATTCTGAAGGAAACAATGTTTCGATGTTGCTCATTCAAATCAAGGTTCAACTCTCTGAGATGAATGCACACATCATAAAGAAGTTTCTGTGAATGCTTCTACCCTGTTTTTATGTGATGATATTTACTCTTCCACCATAAGCCTCAAAGCGCTCCGAATGAACACTTGCGCATTCCACAAAAAGAGTGCTTCAAAACTACTCTATCAATAGGAAGGTTCAATTCTGTGAGCTGAATGCACACATCATAAAGAAGTTTCTGAGAATGCTTCTGTCTAGTGTTTAGGTGAAGATATTTCCTTTTCCACCACAGGCCTCAAAGCGCTCCGTATGAACACTTGCAGATTACAGATTACACACAATAGTGTTTCAAAACTGCTCTAACAAGAGAAAGGTTCAACTCTGTAAGTTGAGTGCACACATCACAAAGCAGTTTCAGAGAGTGTTTCTGTCTAGTTTGTATGTGAAGAAATTCCCGTTTCCAACGAAGGCCTCCAAGAGCTCCCAATATCCACTTGCAGATTCTGCACAAACACAGTTTCATAACTGCCCCATCCAAAGGAATATTGAACCCTGTGAGTTGAATCCACACATATTAAATCATTTTCTCAGAATGCTTCTGCATAGTTTTCATGTGAAGATATTTCTTATTCCACTATAGGGCTGGAAGCGCTCTAAATGAACACTTGAGGATTCTGCAAAAAGACACTTTGACAACTGCCCTTTCAAAAGAAAGGTGCAACTGTGTGAGTTGAATGCAAACATCACAAAGCAGTTTCAGAGACTGCTTCGGTCTACCTGTAATGTGAACAAATTCCCGTTTCCAACGAAGGCCTCAAATCTCCACATATCCACTTGCAGATTCTGCAAAACCAGTGTTTCAAAACTGCTCTATCAAAAGGAAGGTTCATCTCTGTGGGTTGAGTGCACACATCATAAAGTAGTTTCCGAGAATGCTTCTGTCTAGTTTTTATGTGACGCTATTTCCTTTTCCACCACTGGCCTCAAAGCGCTCCGAATGAACACTTGCAGATTCTACAAAAAGAGTGTTTCTAAACTGAACTCATAACAGAAAGGTTCAGATCCGTGAATTGAATGCACGCATCAGAAAGCAGATTCAGGGAATGCTTCTCTTTAGGTTTTAGGTGAAGATATATTCTTTTCCCCCATAGGCCTCAAAGCGCTCTGAATGAACACTTGCAGATTCTACGAAAAGAGTGTTTCAAAACGGCTCTATCAAAAGAAAGGATCAACTCTGTGAGTTGAATGCAACTTCACAAAGCCGTTTCAGAGAATGCTTCTTTCTAGTTTTTGTGTGAAGATATTCCCGTTTCCAAAGAAGGCCTCAATGAGCTCCAAATATCCACTGGCAGATTCTGCAAAAACACTGTTTCAAAACTGCTCTATGAAAAGGAAGGTTCAACTCTGTGACTTGAATGCAAGCATCAGAGAGTAGTTTCTGAGAATGCTTCTGTCTGGTTTTAATATGAAGATATTTCCTTTTACACATTAGGTCTCAGTGCGCTCCGAAAGAATACTTGCGGATTCTGTCAGAAGAGGGTTTCCAAAGTGCTCCATCAAAAGAAATGTTCTACTCTGTGAGTGGAAAGCAAACATCACAAAGCAGTTTCAGAGAATGCTTCTGTCTAGTTTTTAGGCGAAGAAATTCCCATTTCCAACGAAGGTCTCGAAGAGCTCCCAATATTCCCCTGCAGATTCTGCAAAAACACTGTTTCAAAACTGCTCTATGAACAGAAAGGTTCAACTCGGTGAGTTGAAAGCACAAATCCTAAAGAAGTTTCTTAGAATGCTCCTGCCCAGTTTTTAGGTGATGATATTTCCTCTTCCACCATAAGACTCAAAGCACCCCGAATGAACACTTGCACATTCCACAAAAAGAGTGTTTCAAAACTGCTCAAGCAACAGAAAGGTTCAACTCTGTGAGTTGAATGCGCACATGAAAAAGCAGTTTCAAATAATGCTTCCGTCCGGTTTCTAGGTGAAGAAATGACCGTTTCCAAAGAATGCCTCGAAGAGTTCCAAATATCCACTTACAGTTCTGAAGAAAACAATGTTTCGATGTTGCTCATTCAAATCAAGGTTCAACTCTCTGAGATGAATGCACACATCATAAAGAAGTTTCTGTGAATGCTTCTACCCTGTTTTTATGTGATGATATTTCCTCTTCCACCATAAGCCTCAAAGCGTTCCGAATGAACACTTGCGCATTCCACAAAAAGAGTGCTTCAAAACTGCTCTATCAATAGGAAGGTTCAATTCTGTGAGCTGAATTCACACATCATAAAGAAGTTTCTGAGAATGCTTCTGTCTAGTGTTTAGGTGAAGATATTTCCTTTTCCACCACAGGCCTCAAAACGCTCCGTATGAACACTTGCAGATTACAGATTACACACAATAGTGTTTCAAAACGGCTCTAACAAGAGAAAGGTTCAACTCTGTAAGTTGAGTGCACACATCACAAAGCAGTTTCAGAGAGTGTTTCTGTCTAGTATGTATGTGAAGAAATTCCCGTTTCCAACGAAGGCCTCCAAGAGCTCCCAATATCCACTTGCAGATTCTGCACAAACACAGTTTCATAACTGCCCCATCCAAAGGAATATTGAACCCTGTGAGTTGAATCCACACATATTAAATCATTTTCACAGAATGCTTCTGCATAGTTTTCATGTGAAGATATTTCTTATTCCACTATAGGGCTGGAAGCGCTCTAAATGAACACTTGAGGATTCTGTAAAAAGACACTTTGACAACTGCTCTTTCAAAAGAAAGGTGCAACTGTGTGAGTTGAATGCAAACATCACAAAGCAGTTTCAGAGACTGCTTCTGTCTAGCTGTAATGTGAACAAATTCCCGTTTCCAACGAAGGCCTCAAATCTCCACCTATCCACTTGCAGATTCTGCAAAAGCAGTGTTTCAAAACTGCTCTATCAAAAGGAAGGTTCATCTCTGTGAGTTGAGTGCACACATCATAAAGTAGTTTCCGAGAATGCTTCCGTCTAGTTTTTACGTGACGCTATTTCCTTTTCCACCACTGGCCTCAAAGCGCTCCGAATGAACACTTGCAGATTCTACAAAAAGAGTGTTTCTAAACTGAACTCACAACAGAAAGGTTCAGATCCGTGAATTGAATGCACGCATCAGAAAGCAGATTCAGGGAATGCTTCTGTTTGGGTTTTAGGTGAAGATATATTCTTTACCCCCATAGGCCTCAAAGCGCTCTGAATGAACACTTGCAGATTCTACGAAAAGAGTGTTTCAAAACGGCTCTATCAAAAGAAAGGATCAACTCTGTGAGTTGAATGCAACTTCACAAAGCCGTTTCAGAGAATGCTTCTTTCTAGTTTTTGTGTGAAGATATTCCCGTTTCCAAAGAAGGCCTCAATGAGCTCCAAATATCCACTGGCAGATTCTGCAAAAACACTGTTTCAAAACTGCTCTATGAAAAGGAAGGTTCAACTCTGTGAGTTGAATGCAGGCATCAGAGAGTAGTTTCTGAGAATGCTTCTGTCTGGTTTTAATATGAAGATATTTCCTTTTACACATTAGGTCTCAGGGCGCTCCGAAAGAATACTTGCGGATTCTGTCAGAAGAGGGTTTCCAAAGTGCTCCATCAAAAGAAATGTTCTACTCTGTGAGTGGAAAGCAAACATCACAAAGCAGTTTCAGAGAATGCTTCTGTCTAGTTTTTAGGCGAAGAAATTCCCATTTCCAACGAAGGTCTCGAAGAGCTCCCAATATTCCCTTGCAGATTCTGCAAAAACACTGTTTCAAAACTGCTCTATGAACAGAAAGGTCCAACTTGGTGAGTTGAAAGCACAAATCCTAAAGAAGTTTCTTAGAATGCTCCTGCCCAGTTTTTAGGTGATGATATTTCCTCTTCCACCATAAGACTCAAAGCACCCCGAATGCACACTTGCACATTCCACAAAAAGAGTGTTTCAAAACTGCTCAAGCAACAGAAAGGTTCAACTCTGTGAGTTGAATGCACACATGAAAAGGCAATTTCAAATAATGCTTCTGTCCAGTTTCTAGGTGAAGAAATTAACGTTTCCAAAGAATGCCTCGAAGAGTTCCAAATATCCACTTACAGATTCTGAAGAAAACAATGTTTCGATGTTGCTCATTCAAATCAAGGTTCAACTCTCTGAGATGAATGCATACATCATAAAGAAGTTTCTGTGAATGCTTCTACCCTGTTTTTATGTGATGATATTTCCTCTTCCACCATAAGCCTCAAAGCGCTCCGAATGAACACTTGCGCATTCCACAAAATGAGTGCTTCAAAACTGCTCTATCAATAGGAAGGTTCAATTCTGTGAGCTGAATTCACACATCATAAAGAAGTTTCTGAGAATGCTTCTGTCTAGTGTTTAGGTGAAGATATTTCCTTTTCCACCACAGGCCCCAAAGCGCTCCGTATGAACACTTGCAGATTACAGATTACACACAATAGTGTTTCAAAACTGCTCTAACAAGAGAAAGGTTCAACTCTGTAAGTTGAGTGCACACATCACAAAGCAGTTTCAGAGAGTGTTTCTGTCTAGTTTGTATGTGAAGAAATTCCCGTTTCCAACGAAGGCTTCCAAGAGCTCCCAAGATCCACTTGCAGATTCTGCACAAACACAGTTTCATAACTGCCCCATCCAAAGGAATATTGAACCCTGTGAGTTGAATCCACACATATTAAATCATTTTCTCAGAATGCTTCTGCTTAGTTTTCATGTGAAGATATTTCTTATTCCACTATAGGGCTGGAAGCGCTCTAAATGAACACTTGAGGATTCTGCAAAAAGACACTTTGACAACTGCTCTTTCAAAAGAAAGGTGCAACTGTGTGAGTTGAATGCAAACATCACAAAGCAGTTTCAGAGACTGCTTCGGTCTAGCTGTAATGTGAACAAATTCCCGTTTCCAACGAAGGCCTCATATCTCCACATATCCACTTGCAGATTCTGCAAAAGCAGTGTTTCAAAACTGCTCTATCAAAAGGAAGGTTCATCTCTGTGAGTTGAGTGCACACATCATAAAGTAGTTTCCGAGAATGCTTCCGTCTAGTTTTTACGTGCCGCTATTTCCTTTTCCACCACTGGCCTCAAAGCGCTCCGAATGAACACTAGCAGATTCTACAAAAAGAGTGTTTCTAAACTGAACTCACAACAGAAAGGTTCAGATCCGTGAATTGAATGCATGCATCAGAAAGCAGATTCAGGGAATGCTTCTGTTTGGTTTTAGGTGAAGATATATTCTTTACCCCCATAGGCCTCAAAGCGCTCTGAATGAACACTTGCAGATTCTACGAAAAGAGTGTTTCATAACGGCTCTATCAAAAGAAAGGATCAACTCTGTGAGTTGAATGCAACTTCACAAAGCCGTTTCAGAGAATGCTTCTTTCTAGTTTTTGTGTGAAGGTATTCCCGTTTCCAAAGAAGGCCTCAATGAGCTCCAAATATCCACTGGCAGATTCTGCAAAAACACTGTTTCAAAACTGCTCTATGAAAAGGAAGGTTCAACTCTGTGACTTGAATGCAAGCATCAGAGAGTAGTTTCTGAGAATGCTTCTGTCTGGTTTTAATATGAAGATATTTCCTTTTACACATTAGGTCTCAGGGCGCTCCGAAAGAATACTTGCGGATTCTGTCAGAAGAGGGTTTCCAAAGTGCTCCATCAAAAGAAATGTTCTACTCTGTGAGTGGAAAGCAAACATCACAAAGCAGTTTCAGAGAATGCTTCTGTCTAGTTTTTAGGCGAAGAAATTCCCATTTCCAACGAAGGTCTCGAAGAGCTCCCAATATTCCCTTGCAGATTCTGCAAAAACACTGTTTCAAAACTGCTCTATGAACAGAAATGTTCAACTTGGTGAGTTGAAAGCACAAATCCTAAAGAAGTTTCTTAGAATGCTCCTGCCCAGTTTTTAGGTGATGATATTTCCTCTTCCACCATAAGACTCAAAGCACCCCGAATGCACACTTGCCCATTCCACAAAAAGAGTGTTTCAAAACTGCTCAAGCAACAGAAAGGTTCAACTCTGTGAGTTGAATGCACACATGAAAAAGCACTTTCAAATAATGCTTCCGTCCAGTTTCTAGGTGAAGAAATTACCGTTTCCAAAGAATGCCTGGAAGACTTCCAAATATAAACTTACAGATTCTGAAGAAAACAATGTTTCGATGTTGCTCATTCAAATCAAGGTTCAACTCTCTGAGATGAATGCACACATCATAAAGGAGTTTCTGTGAATGCTTCTACCCTGTTTTTATGTGATGATATTTCCTCTTCCACCATAAGCCTCAAAGCGCTCCGAATGAACACTTGCGCGTTCCACAAAAAGAGTGCTTCAAAACTACTCTATCAATAGGAAGGTTCAATTCTGTGAGCTGAATGCACACATCATAAAGAAGTTTCTGAGAATGCTTCTGTCTAGTGTTTAGGTGAAGATATTTCCTTTTCCACCACAGGCCTCAAAGCGCTCCGTATGAACACTTGCAGATTACAGATTACACACAATAGTGTTTCAAAACTGCTCTAACAAGAGAAAGGTTCAACTCTGTAAGTTGAGTGCACACATCACAAAGCAGTTTCAGAGAGTGTTTCTGTCTAGTTTGTATGTGAAGAAATTCCCGTTTCCAACGAAGGCCTCCAAGAGCTCCCAATATCCACTTGCAGATTCTGCACAAACACAGTTTCATAACTGCCCCATCCAAAGGAATATTGAACCCTGTGAGTTGAATCCACACATATTAAATCATTTTCACAGAATGCTTCTGCATAGTTTTCATGTGAAGATATTTCTTATTCCACTATAGGGCTGGAAGCGCTCTAAATGAACACTTGAGGATTCTGCAAAAAGACACTTTGACAACTGCTCTTTCAAAAGAAAGGTGCAACTGTGTGAGTTGAATGCAAACATCACAAAGCAGTTTCAGAGACTGCTTCTGTCTAGCTGTAATGTGAACAAATTCCCGTTTCCAACGAAGGCCTCAAATCTCCACATATCCACTTGCAGATTCTGCAAAAGCAGTGTTTCAAAACTGCTCTATCAAAAGGAAGGTTCATCTCTGTGGGATGAGTGCACACATCATAAAGTAGTTTCCGAGAATGCTTCCATCTAGTTTTTATGTGACGCTATTTCCTTTTCCACCACTGGCCTCAAAGCGCTCCGAATGAACACTTGCAGATTCTACAAAAAGAGTGTTTCTAAACTGAACTCACAAGAAAAAAGTTCAGATCTGTGAATTGAATGCACGCATCACAAAGCTGATTCAGGGAATGCTTCTGTTTAGGTTTTAGGTGAAGATATACTCTTGTCCCCCATAGGCCTCAAAGCGCTCTGAATGAACACTTGCAGATTCTACGAAAAGAGTGTTTCAAAACGGCTCTATCAAAAGAAAGGATCAACTCTGTGAGTTGAATGCAACTTCACAAAGCCGTTTCAGAGAATGCTTCTTTCTAGTTTTTGTGTGAAGATATTCCGGTTTCCAAAGAAGGCCTCAATGAGCTCCAAATATCCACTGGCAGATTCTGCAAAAACACTGTTTCAAAACTGCTCTATGAAAAGGAAGGTTCAACTCTGTGACTTGAATGCAAGCATCAGAGAGTAGTTTCTGAGAATGCTTCTGTCTGGTTTTAATATGAAGATATTTCCTTTTACACATTAGGTCTCAGGGCGCTCCGAAGGAATACTTGCGGATTCTGTCAGAAGAGGGTTTCCAAAGTGCTCCATCAAAAGAAATGTTCTACTCTGTGAGTGGAAAGCAAACATCACAAAGCAGTTTCAGAGAATGCTTCTGTCTAGTTTTTAGGCGAAGAAATTCCCATTTCCAACGAAGGTCTCGAAGAGCTCCCAATATTCCCCTGCAGATTCTGCAAAAACACTGTTTCAAAACTGCTCTATGAACAGAAAGGTTCAACTCGGTGAGTTGAAAGCACAAATCCTAAAGAAGTTTCTTAGAATGCTCCTGCCCAGTTTTTAGGTGATGATATTTCCTCTTCCACCATAAGACTCAAAGCACCCCGAATGAACACTTGCCCATTCCACAAAAAGAGTGTTTCAAAACTGCTCAAGCAACAGAAAGGTTCAACTCTGTGAGTTGAATGCACACATGAAAAAGCAGTTTCAAATAATGCTTCCTTCCAGTTTCTAGGTGAAGAAATTACCGTTTCCAAAGAATGCCTCGAAGAGTTCCAAATATCCACTTACAGATTCTGAAGGAAACAATGTTTCGATGTTGCTCATTCAAATCAAGGTTCAACTCTCTGAGATGAATGCACACATCATAAAGAAGTTTCTGTGAATGCTTCTACCCTGTTTTTATGTGATGATATTTACTCTTCCACCATAAGCCTCAAAGCGCTCCGAATGAACACTTGCGCATTCCACAAAAAGAGTGCTTCAAAACTACTCTATCAATAGGAAGGTTCAATTCTGTGAGCTGAATGCACACATCATAAAGAAGTTTCTGAGAATGCTTCTGTCTAGTGTTTAGGTGAAGATATTTCCTTTTCCACCACAGGCCTCAAAGCGCTCCGTATGAACACTTGCAGATTACAGATTACACACAATAGTGTTTCAAAACTGCTCTAACAAGAGAAAGGTTCAACTCTGTAAGTTGAGTGCACACATCACAAAGCAGTTTCAGAGAGTGTTTCTGTCTAGTTTGTATGTGAAGAAATTCCCGTTTCCAACGAAGGCCTCCAAGAGCTCCCAATATCCACTTGCAGATTCTGCACAAACACAGTTTCATAACTGCCCCATCCAAAGGAATATTGAACCCTGTGAGTTGAATCCACACATATTAAATCATTTTCTCAGAATGCTTCTGCATAGTTTTCATGTGAAGATATTTCTTATTCCACTATAGGGCTGGAAGCGCTCTAAATGAACACTTGAGGATTCTGCAAAAAGACACTTTGACAACTGCCCTTTCAAAAGAAAGGTGCAACTGTGTGAGTTGAATGCAAACATCACAAAGCAGTTTCAGAGACTGCTTCGGTCTACCTGTAATGTGAACAAATTCCCGTTTCCAACGAAGGCCTCAAATCTCCACATATCCACTTGCAGATTCTGCAAAACCAGTGTTTCAAAACTGCTCTATCAAAAGGAAGGTTCATCTCTGTGGGTTGAGTGCACACATCATAAAGTAGTTTCCGAGAATGCTTCTGTCTAGTTTTTATGTGACGCTATTTCCTTTTCCACCACTGGCCTCAAAGCGCTCCGAATGAACACTTGCAGATTCTACAAAAAGAGTGTTTCTAAACTGAACTCATAACAGAAAGGTTCAGATCCGTGAATTGAATGCACGCATCAGAAAGCAGATTCAGGGAATGCTTCTCTTTAGGTTTTAGGTGAAGATATATTCTTTTCCCCCATAGGCCTCAAAGCGCTCTGAATGAACACTTGCAGATTCTACGAAAAGAGTGTTTCAAAACGGCTCTATCAAAAGAAAGGATCAACTCTGTGAGTTGAATGCAACTTCACAAAGCCGTTTCAGAGAATGCTTCTTTCTAGTTTTTGTGTGAAGATATTCCCGTTTCCAAAGAAGGCCTCAATGAGCTCCAAATATCCACTGGCAGATTCTGCAAAAACACTGTTTCAAAACTGCTCTATGAAAAGGAAGGTTCAACTCTGTGACTTGAATGCAAGCATCAGAGAGTAGTTTCTGAGAATGCTTCTGTCTGGTTTTAATATGAAGATATTTCCTTTTACACATTAGGTCTCAGTGCGCTCTGAAAGAATACTTGCGGATTCTGTCAGAAGAGGGTTTCCAAAGTGCTCCATCAAAAGAAATGTTCTACTCTGTGAGTGGAAAGCAAACATCACAAAGCAGTTTCAGAGAATGCTTCTGTCTAGTTTTTAGGCGAAGAAATTCCCATTTCCAACGAAGGTCTCGAAGAGCTCCCAATATTCCCCTGCAGATTCTGCAAAAACACTGTTTCAAAACTGCTCTATGAACAGAAAGGTTCAACTCGGTGAGTTGAAAGCACAAATCCTAAAGAAGTTTCTTAGAATGCTCCTGCCCAGTTTTTAGGTGATGATATTTCCTCTTCCACCATAAGACTCAAAGCACCCCGAATGAACACTTGCACATTCCACAAAAAGAGTGTTTCAAAACTGCTCAAGCAACAGAAAGGTTCAACTCTGTGAGTTGAATGCGCACATGAAAAAGCAGTTTCAAATAATGCTTCCGTCCGGTTTCTAGGTGAAGAAATGACCGTTTCCAAAGAATGCCTCGAAGAGTTCCAAATATCCACTTACAGTTCTGAAGAAAACAATGTTTCGATGTTGCTCATTCAAATCAAGGTTCAACTCTCTGAGATGAATGCACACATCATAAAGAAGTTTCTGTGAATGCTTCTACCCTGTTTTTATGTGATGATATTTCCTCTTCCACCATAAGCCTCAAAGCGTTCCGAATGAACACTTGCGCATTCCACAAAAAGAGTGCTTCAAAACTGCTCTATCAATAGGAAGGTTCAATTCTGTGAGCTGAATTCACACATCATAAAGAAGTTTCTGAGAATGCTTCTGTCTAGTGTTTAGGTGAAGATATTTCCTTTTCCACCACAGGCCTCAAAACGCTCCGTATGAACACTTGCAGATTACAGATTACACACAATAGTGTTTCAAAACGGCTCTAACAAGAGAAAGGTTCAACTCTGTAAGTTGAGTGCACACATCACAAAGCAGTTTCAGAGAGTGTTTCTGTCTAGTATGTATGTGAAGAAATTCCCGTTTCCAACGAAGGCCTCCAAGAGCTCCCAATATCCACTTGCAGATTCTGCACAAACACAGTTTCATAACTGCCCCATCCAAAGGAATATTGAACCCTGTGAGTTGAATCCACACATATTAAATCATTTTCACAGAATGCTTCTGCATAGTTTTCATGTGAAGATATTTCTTATTCCACTATAGGGCTGGAAGCGCTCTAAATGAACACTTGAGGATTCTGTAAAAAGACACTTTGACAACTGCTCTTTCAAAAGAAAGGTGCAACTGTGTGAGTTGAATGCAAACATCACAAAGCAGTTTCAGAGACTGCTTCTGTCTAGCTGTAATGTGAACAAATTCCCGTTTCCAACGAAGGCCTCAAATCTCCACCTATCCACTTGCAGATTCTGCAAAAGCAGTGTTTCAAAACTGCTCTATCAAAAGGAAGGTTCATCTCTGTGAGTTGAGTGCACACATCATAAAGTAGTTTCCGAGAATGCTTCCGTCTAGTTTTTACGTGACGCTATTTCCTTTTCCACCACTGGCCTCAAAGCGCTCCGAATGAACACTTGCAGATTCTACAAAAAGAGTGTTTCTAAACTGAACTCACAACAGAAAGGTTCAGATCCGTGAATTGAATGCACGCATCAGAAAGCAGATTCAGGGAATGCTTCTGTTTGGGTTTTAGGTGAAGATATATTCTTTACCCCCATAGGCCTCAAAGCGCTCTGAATGAACACTTGCAGATTCTACGAAAAGAGTGTTTCAAAACGGCTCTATCAAAAGAAAGGATCAACTCTGTGAGTTGAATGCAACTTCACAAAGCCGTTTCAGAGAATGCTTCTTTCTAGTTTTTGTGTGAAGATATTCCCGTTTCCAAAGAAGGCCTCAATGAGCTCCAAATATCCACTGGCAGATTCTGCAAAAACACTGTTTCAAAACTGCTCTATGAAAAGGAAGGTTCAACTCTGTGAGTTGAATGCAGGCATCAGAGAGTAGTTTCTGAGAATGCTTCTGTCTGGTTTTAATATGAAGATATTTCCTTTTACACATTAGGTCTCAGGGCGCTCCGAAAGAATACTTGCGGATTCTGTCAGAAGAGGGTTTCCAAAGTGCTCCATCAAAAGAAATGTTCTACTCTGTGAGTGGAAAGCAAACATCACAAAGCAGTTTCAGAGAATGCTTCTGTCTAGTTTTTAGGCGAAGAAATTCCCATTTCCAAAGAAGGTCTCGAATAGCTCCCAATATTCCCTTGCAGATTCTGCAAAAACACTGTTTCAAAACTGCTCTATGAACAGAAAGGTCCAACTTGGTGAGTTGAAAGCACAAATCCTAAAGAAGTTTCTTAGAATGCTCCTGCCCAGTTTTTAGGTGATGATATTTCCTCTTCCACCATAAGACTCAAAGCACCCCGAATGCACACTTGCACATTCCACAAAAAGAGTGTTTCAAAACTGCTCAAGCAACAGAAAGGTTCAACTCTGTGAGTTGAATGCACACATGAAAAGGCAATTTCAAATAATGCTTCTGTCCAGTTTCTAGGTGAAGAAATTAACGTTTCCAAAGAATGCCTCGAAGAGTTCCAAATATCCACTTACAGATTCTGAAGAAAACAATGTTTCGATGTTGCTCATTCAAATCAAGGTTCAACTCTCTGAGATGAATGCATACATCATAAAGAAGTTTCTGTGAATGCTTCTACCCTGTTTTTATGTGATGATATTTCCTCTTCCACCATAAGCCTCAAAGCGCTCCGAATGAACACTTGCGCATTCCACAAAATGAGTGCTTCAAAACTGCTCTATCAATAGGAAGTCTCAATTCTGTGAGCTGAATTCACACATCATAAAGAAGTTTCTGAGAATGCTTCTGTCTAGTGTTTAGGTGAAGATATTTCCTTTTCCACCACAGGCCTCAAAGCGCTCCGTATGAACACTTGCAGATTACAGATTACACACAATAGTGTTTCAAAACTGCTCTAACAAGAGAAAGGTTCAACTCTGTAAGTTGAGTGCACACATCACAAAGCAGTTTCAGAGAGTGTTTCTGTCTAGTTTGTATGTGAAGAAATTCCCGTTTCCAACGAAGGCTTCCAAGAGCTCCCAAGATCCACTTGCAGATTCTGCACAAACACAGTTTCATAACTGCCCCATCCAAAGGAATATTGAACCCTGTGAGTTGAATCCACACATATTAAATCATTTTCTCAGAATGCTTCTGCTTAGTTTTCATGTGAAGATATTTCTTATTCCACTATAGGGCTGGAAGCGCTCTAAATGAACACTTGAGGATTCTGCAAAAAGACACTTTGACAACTGCTCTTTCAAAAGAAAGGTGCAACTGTGTGAGTTGAATGCAAACATCACAAAGCAGTTTCAGAGACTGCTTCGGTCTAGCTGTAATGTGAACAAATTCCCGTTTCCAACGAAGGCCTCATATCTCCACATATCCACTTGCAGATTCTGCAAAAGCAGTGTTTCAAAACTGCTCTATCAAAAGGAAGGTTCATCTCTGTGAGTTGAGTGCACACATCATAAAGTAGTTTCCGAGAATGCTTCCGTCTAGTTTTTACGTGCCGCTATTTCCTTTTCCACCACTGGCCTCAAAGCGCTCCGAATGAACACTAGCAGATTCTACAAAAAGAGTGTTTCTAAACTGAACTCACAACAGAAAGGTTCAGATCCGTGAATTGAATGCATGCATCAGAAAGCAGATTCAGGGAATGCTTCTGTTTGGTTTTAGGTGAAGATATATTCTTTACCCCCATAGGCCTCAAAGCGCTCTGAATGAACACTTGCAGATTCTACGAAAAGAGTGTTTCATAACGGCTCTATCAAAAGAAAGGATCAACTCTGTGAGTTGAATGCAACTTCACAAAGCCGTTTCAGAGAATGCTTCTTTCTAGTTTTTGTGTGAAGGTATTCCCGTTTCCAAAGAAGGCCTCAATGAGCTCCAAATATCCACTGGCAGATTCTGCAAAAACACTGTTTCAAAACTGCTCTATGAAAAGGAAGGTTCAACTCTGTGACTTGAATGCAAGCATCAGAGAGTAGTTTCTGAGAATGCTTCTGTCTGGTTTTAATATGAAGATATTTCCTTTTACACATTAGGTCTCAGGGCGCTCCGAAAGAATACTTGCGGATTCTGTCAGAAGAGGGTTTCCAAAGTGCTCCATCAAAAGAAATGTTCTACTCTGTGAGTGGAAAGCAAACATCACAAAGCAGTTTCAGAGAATGCTTCTGTCTAGTTTTTAGGCGAAGAAATTCCCATTTCCAACGAAGGTCTCGAAGAGCTCCCAATATTCCCTTGCAGATTCTGCAAAAACACTGTTTCAAAACTGCTCTATGAACAGAAATGTTCAACTTGGTGAGTTGAAAGCACAAATCCTAAAGAAGTTTCTTAGAATGCTCCTGCCCAGTTTTTAGGTGATGATATTTCCTCTTCCACCATAAGACTCAAAGCACCCCGAATGCACACTTGCCCATTCCACAAAAAGAGTGTTTCAAAACTGCTCAAGCAACAGAAAGGTTCAACTCTGTGAGTTGAATGCACACATGAAAAAGCACTTTCAAATAATGCTTCCGTCCAGTTTCTAGGTGAAGAAATTACCGTTTCCAAAGAATGCCTGGAAGACTTCCAAATATAAACTTACAGATTCTGAAGAAAACAATGTTTCGATGTTGCTCATTCAAATCAAGGTTCAACTCTCTGAGATGAATGCACACATCATAAAGGAGTTTCTGTGAATGCTTCTACCCTGTTTTTATGTGATGATATTTCCTCTTCCACCATAAGCCTCAAAGCGCTCCGAATGAACACTTGCGCGTTCCACAAAAAGAGTGCTTCAAAACTACTCTATCAATAGGAAGGTTCAATTCTGTGAGCTGAATGCACACATCATAAAGAAGTTTCTGAGAATGCTTCTGTCTAGTGTTTAGGTGAAGATATTTCCTTTTCCACCACAGGCCTCAAAGCGCTCCGTATGAACACTTGCAGATTACAGATTACACACAATAGTGTTTCAAAACTGCTCTAACAAGAGAAAGGTTCAACTCTGTAAGTTGAGTGCACACATCACAAAGCAGTTTCAGAGAGTGTTTCTGTCTAGTTTGTATGTGAAGAAATTCCCGTTTCCAACGAAGGCCTCCAAGAGCTCCCAATATCCACTTGCAGATTCTGCACAAACACAGTTTCATAACTGCCCCATCCAAAGGAATATTGAACCCTGTGAGTTGAATCCACACATATTAAATCATTTTCACAGAATGCTTCTGCATAGTTTTCATGTGAAGATATTTCTTATTCCACTATAGGGCTGGAAGCGCTCTAAATGAACACTTGAGGATTCTGCAAAAAGACACTTTGACAACTGCTCTTTCAAAAGAAAGGTGCAACTGTGTGAGTTGAATGCAAACATCACAAAGCAGTTTCAGAGACTGCTTCTGTCTAGCTGTAATGTGAACAAATTCCCGTTTCCAACGAAGGCCTCAAATCTCCACATATCCACTTGCAGATTCTGCAAAAGCAGTGTTTCAAAACTGCTCTATCAAAAGGAAGGTTCATCTCTGTGGGTTGAGTGCACACATCATAAAGTAGTTTCCGAGAATGCTTCCATCTAGTTTTTATGTGACGCTATTTCCTTTTCCACCACTGGCCTCAAAGCGCTCCGAATGAACACTTGCAGATTCTACAAAAAGAGTGTTTCTAAACTGAACTCACAAGAAAAAGGTTCAGATCTGTGAATTGAATGCACGCATCACAAAGCTGATTCAGGGAATGCTTCTGTTTAGGTTTTAGGTGAAGATATACTCTTGTCCCCCATAGGCCTCAAAGCGCTCTGAATGAACACTTGCAGATTCTACGAAAAGAGTGTTTCAAAACGGCTCTATCAAAAGAAAGGATCAACTCTGTGAGTTGAATGCAACTTCACAAAGCCGTTTCAGAGAATGCTTCTTTCTAGTTTTTGTGTGAAGATATTCCGGTTTCCAAAGAAGGCCTCAATGAGCTCCAAATATCCACTGGCAGATTCTGCAAAAACACTGTTTCAAAACTGCTCTATGAAAAGGAAGGTTCAACTCTGTGACTTGAATGCAAGCATCAGAGAGTAGTTTCTGAGAATGCTTCTGTCTGGTTTTAATATGAAGATATTTCCTTTTACACATTAGGTCTCAGGGCGCTCCGAAGGAATACTTGCGGATTCTGTCAGAAGAGGGTTTCCAAAGTGCTCCATCAAAAGAAATGTTCTACTCTGTGAGTGGAAAGCAAACATCACAAAGCAGTTTCAGAGAATGCTTCTGTCTAGTTTTTAGGCGAAGAAATTCCCATTTCCAACGAAGGTCTCGAAGAGCTCCCAATATTCCCCTGCAGATTCTGCAAAAACACTGTTTCAAAACTGCTCTATGAACAGAAAGGTTCAACTCGGTGAGTTGAAAGCACAAATCCTAAAGAAGTTTCTTAGAATGCTCCTGCCCAGTTTTTAGGTGATGATATTTCCTCTTCCACCATAAGACTCAAAGCACCCCGAATGAACACTTGCCCATTCCACAAAAAGAGTGTTTCAAAACTGCTCAAGCAACAGAAAGGTTCAACTCTGTGAGTTGAATGCACACATGAAAAAGCAGTTTCAAATAATGCTTCCTTCCAGTTTCTAGGTGAAGAAATTACCGTTTCCAAAGAATGCCTCGAAGAGTTCCAAATATCCACTTACAGATTCTGAAGGAAACAATGTTTCGATGTTGCTCATTCAAATCAAGGTTCAACTCTCTGAGATGAATGCACACATCATAAAGAAGTTTCTGTGAATGCTTCTACCCTGTTTTTATGTGATGATATTTACTCTTCCACCATAAGCCTCAAAGCGCTCCGAATGAACACTTGCGCATTCCACAAAAAGAGTGCTTCAAAACTACTCTATCAATAGGAAGGTTCAATTCTGTGAGCTGAATGCACACATCATAAAGAAGTTTCTGAGAATGCTTCTGTCTAGTGTTTAGGTGAAGATATTTCCTTTTCCACCACAGGCCTCAAAGCGCTCCGTATGAACACTTGCAGATTACAGATTACACACAATAGTGTTTCAAAACTGCTCTAACAAGAGAAAGGTTCAACTCTGTAAGTTGAGTGCACACATCACAAAGCAGTTTCAGAGAGTGTTTCTGTCTAGTTTGTATGTGAAGAAATTCCCGTTTCCAACGAAGGCCTCCAAGAGCTCCCAATATCCACTTGCAGATTCTGCACAAACACAGTTTCATAACTGCCCCATCCAAAGGAATATTGAACCCTGTGAGTTGAATCCACACATATTAAATCATTTTCTCAGAATGCTTCTGCATAGTTTTCATGTGAAGATATTTCTTATTCCACTATAGGGCTGGAAGCGCTCTAAATGAACACTTGAGGATTCTGCAAAAAGACACTTTGACAACTGCTCTTTCAAAAGAAAGGTGCAACTGTGTGAGTTGAATGCAAACATCACAAAGCAATTTCAGAGACTGCTTCTGTCTAGCTGTAATGTGAACAAATTCCCGTTTCCAACGAAGGCCTCAAATCTCCACCTATCCACTTGCAGATTCTGCAAAAGCAGTGTTTCAAAACTGCTCTATCGAAAGTAAGGTTCATCTCTGTGGGTTGAGTGCACACATCACAAAGTAGTTTCTGAGAATGCTTCCGTCTAGTTTTTATGTGACGCTATTTCCTTTTCCACCACTGGCCTCAAAGCGCTCCGAATGAACACTTGCAGATTCTACAAAAAGAGTGTTTCTAAACTGAACTCACAAGAAAAAGGTTCAGATCTGTGAATTGAATGCACGCATCACAAAGCAGATTCAGGGAATGCTTCTGTTTAGGTTTTATGTGAAGTTATACTCTTGTCCCCCATAGGCCTCAAAGCGCTCTGAATGAACACTTGCAGATTCTACGAAAAGAGTGTTTCAAAACTCCTCTATCAAAACAAAGGATCAACTCTGTGAGTTGAATGCAACTTCACAAAGCCGTTTCAGAGAATGCACCTTTCTAGTTTTTGTGTGAAGATATTCCCGTTTCCAAAGAAGGCCTCAATGAGCTCCAAATATAAACTGGCAGATTCTGCAAAAACACTGTTTCAAAACTGCTCTATGAAAAGGAATGTTCAACTCTGTGAGTTGAATGCAAGCATCAGAGTGTAGTTTCTGAGAATGCTTCTGTCTGGTTTTAATATGAAGATATTTCCTTTGACACATTAGGTCTCAGGGCGCTCCGAAAGAATACTTGCGGATTCTGTCAGAAGAGGGTTTCCAAAGTGCTCCATCAAAAGAAATGTTCTACTCTGTGAGTGGAAAGCAAACATCACAAAGCAGTTTCAGAGAATACTTCTGTCTAGTTTTTAGGCGAAGAAATTCCCATTTCCAACGAAGGTCTCGAAGAGCTCCCAATGTTCCCTTGCAGATTCTGCAAAAACACTGTTTCAAAACTGCTCTATGAACAGAAAGGTTCAACTCGGTGAGTTGAAAGCACAAATCCTAAAGAAGTTTCTTAGAATGCTCCTGCCCAGTTTTTAGGTGATGATATTTCCTCTTCCACCATAAGACTCAAAGCACCCCGAATGAACACTTGCACATTCCACAAAAAGAGTGTTTCAAAACTGCTCAAGCAACAGAAAGGTTCAACTCTGTGAGTTTAATGCACACATGAAAAAGCACTTTCAAGTAATGCTTCCGTCCAGTTTCTAGGTGAAGAAATGACCGTTTCCAAAGAATGCCTCGAAGAGTTCCAAATATCCACTTACAGATTCTGAAGAAAACAATGTTTCGATGTTGCTCATTCAAATCAAGGTTCAACTCTCTGAGATGAATGCACACATCATAAAGAAGTTTCTGTGAATGCTTCTACCCTGTTTTTATGTGATGATATTTCCTATTCCACCATAAGCCTCAAAGCGCTCCGAATGAACACTTGCGCATTCCACAAAAAGAGTGCTTCAAAACTGCTCTATCAATAGGAAGGTTCAATTCTGTGAGCTGAATGCACACATCATAAAGAAGTTTCTGAGAATACTTCTGTCTAGTGTTTAGGTGAAGATATTTCCTTTTCCACCACAGGCCTCAAAGCGCTCCGTATGAATACTTGCAGACTACACACAATAGTGTTTCAAAACTGCTCTAACAAGAGAAAGGTTCAACTCTGTAAGTTGAGTGCACACATCACAAAGCAGTTTCAGAGAGTGTTTCTGTCTAGTTTGTATGTGAAGAAATTCCCGTTTCCAACGAAGGCCTCCAAGAGCTCCCAATATCCACTTGCAGATTCTGCACAAACACAGTTTCATAACTGCCCCATCCAAAGGAATATTGAACCCTGTGAGTTGAATCCACACATATTAAATCATTTTCTCAGAATGCTTCTGCATAGTTTTCATGTGAAGATATTTCTTATTCCACTATAGGGCTGGAAGCGCTCTAAATGAACACTTGAGGATTCTGCAAAAAGACACTTTGACAACTGCTCTTTCAAAAGAAAGGTGCAACTGTGTGAGTTGAATGCAAACATCACAAAGCAGTTTCAGAGACTGCTTCTGTCTAGCTGTAATGTGAACAAATTCCCGTTTCCAACGAAGGCCTCAAATCTCCACATATCCACTTGCAGATTCTGCAAAAGCAGTGTTTCAAAACTGCTCTATCAAAAGGAAGGTTCATCTCTGTGAGTTGAGTGCACACATCATAAAGTAGTTTCCGAGAATGCTTCCGTCTAGTTTTTACGTGACGCTATTTCCTTTTCCACCACTGGCCTCAAAGCGCTCCGAATGAACACTTGCAGATTCTACAAAAAGAGTGTTTCTAAACTGAACTCACAACAGAAAGGTTCAGATCCGTGAATTGAATGCACGCATCAGAAAGCAGATTCAGGGAATGCTTCTGTTTGGGTTTTAGGTGAAGATATATTCTTTACACCCATAGGCCTCAAAGCGCTCTGAATGAACACTTGCAGATTCTACGAAAAGAGTGTTTCAAAACGGCTCTATCAAAACAAAGGATCAACTCTGTGAGTTGAATGCAACTTCACAAAGCCGTTTCAGAGAATGCTTCTTTCTAGTTTTTGTGTGAAGATATTCCCGTTTCCAAAGAAGGCCTCAATGAGCTCCAAATATCCACTGGCAGATTCTGCAAAAACACTGTTTCAAAACTGCTCTATCAAAAGGAAGTTTCAACTCTGTGAGTTGAATGCAAGCATCAGAGAGTAGTTTCTGAGAATGCTTCTGTCTGGTTTTAATATGAAGATATTTCCTTTTACACATTAGGTCTCAGGGCGCTCCGAAAGAATACTTGCGGATTCTGTCAGAAGAGGGTTTCCAAAGTGCTCCATCAAAAGAAATGTTCTACTCTGTGAGTGGAAAGCAAACATCACAAAGCAGTTTCAGAGAAGGCTTCTGTCTAGTTTTTAGGCGAAGAAATTCCCATTTCCAACGAAGGTCTCGAAGAGCTCCCAATATTCCCTTGCAGATTCTGAAAAAACACTGTTTCAAAACTGCTCTATGAACAGAAGGGTTCAACTCGGTGAGTTGAAAGCACAAATCCTAAAGAAGTTTCTTAGAATGCTCCTGCCCAGTTTTTAGGTGATGATATTTCCTCTTCCACCATAAGACTCAAAGCACCCCGAATGAACACTTGCACATTCCACAAAAAGAGTGTTTCAAAACTGCTCAAGCAACAGAAAGGTTCAACTCTGTGAGTTGAATGCACACGTGAAAAAGCACTTTCAAATAATGCTTCCGTCCAGTTTCTAGGTGAAGAAATTACCGTTTCCAAAGAATGCCTCGAAGAGTTCCAAATATCCACTTACAGATTCTGAAGAAAACAATGTTTCGATGCTGCTCATTCAAATCAAGGTTCAGCTCTCTGAGATGAATGCACACATCATAAAGAAGTTTCTGTGAATGCTTCTACCCTGTTTTTATGTGATGATATTTCCTCTTCCACCATAAGCCTCAAAGCGCTCCGAATGAACACTTGCGCATTCCACAAAAGGAGTGCTTCAAAACTGCTCTATCAATAGGAAGGTTCAATTCTGTGAGCTGAATGCACACATCATAAAGAAGTTTCTGAGAATGCTTCTGTCTAGTGTTTAGGTGAAGATATTTCCTTTTCCACCACAGGCCTCAAAGCCCTCCATATGAACACTTGCAGACTACACACAATAGTGTTTCAAAACTGCTCTAACAAGAGAAAGGTTCAACTCTGTAAGTTGAGTGCACACATCACAAAGCAGTTTCAGAGAGTGTTTCTGTCTAGTTTGTATGTGAAGAAATTCCCGTTTCCAACGAAGGCCTCCAAGAGCTCCCAATATCCACTTGCAGATTCTGCACAAACACAGTTTCATAACTGCCCCATCCAAAGGAATATTGAACCCTGTGAGTTGAATTCACACATATTAAATCATTTTCTCAGAACGCTTCTGCATAGTTTTCATGTGAAGATATTTCTTATTCCACTATAGGGCTGGAAGCGCTATAAATGAACACTTGAGGATTCTGCAAAAAGACACTTTGACAGCTGCTCTTTCAAAAGAAAGGTGCAACTGCGTGAGTTGAATGCAAACATCACAAAGCAGTTTCAGAGACTGCTTCTGTCTAGCTGTAATGTGAACAAATTCCCGTTTCCAACGAAGGCCTCAAATCTCCACCTATCCACCTGCAGATTCTGCAAAAGCAGTGTTTCAAAACTGCTCTATCGAAAGTAAGGTTCATCTCTGTGGGTTGAGTGCACACATCATAAGGTAGTTTCCGAGAATGCTTCCGTCTAGTTTTTATGTGACGCTATTTCCTTTTCCACCACTGGCCTCAAAGCGCTCCGAATGAACACTTGCAGATTCTACAAAAAGAGTGTTTCTAAACTGAACTCACAACAGAAAGGTTCAGATCCATGAATTGAATGCACGCATCAGAAAGCAGATTCAGGGAATGCTTCTGTTTAGGTTTTAGTTGAAGATATATTGTTTTCCCCCATAGGCCTCAAAGCGCTCTGAATGAACACTTGCAGATTCTACGAAAAGAGTGTTTCAAAACGGCTCTATCAAAACAAAGGATCAACTCTGTGAGTTGAATGCAACTTCACAAAGCCGTTTCAGAGAATGCTTCTTTCTAGTTTTTGTGTGAAGATATTCCCGTTTCCAAAGAAGGCCTCAATGAGCTCCAAATATCCACTGGCAGATTCTGCAAAAACACTGTTTCAAAACTGCTCTATCAAAAGGAAGGTTCAACTCTGTGAGTTGAATGCAAGCATCAGAGAGTAGTTTCTGAGAATGCTTCTGTCTGGTTTTAATATGAAGATATTTCCTTTGACACATTAGGTCTCAGGGCGCTCCGAAAGAATACTTGCGGATTCTGTCAGAAGAGGGTTTCCAAAGTGCTCCATCAAAAGAAATGTTCTACTCTGTGAGTGGAAAGCAAACATCACAAAGCAGTTTCAGAGAATGCTTCTGTCTAGTTTTTAGGCGAAGAAATTCCCATTTCCAACGAAGGTCTCGAAGAGCTCCCAATATTCCCTTGCAGATTCTGCAAAAACACTGTTTCAAAACTGCTCTATGAACAGAAGGGTTCAACTCGGTGAGTTGAAAGCACAAATCCTAAAGAAGTTTCTTAGAATGCTCCTGCCCAGTTTTTAGGTGATGATATTTCCTCTTCCACCATAAGACTCAAAGCACCCCGAATGAACACTTGCACATTCCACAAAAAGAGTGTTTCAAAACTGCTCAAGCAACAGAAAGGTTCAACTCTGTGAGTTGAATGCACACATGAAAAAGCACTTTCAAATAATGCTTCCGTCCAGTTTCTAGGTGAAGAAATTACCGTTTCCAAAGAATGCCTCGAAGAGTTCCAAATATCCACTTACAGATTCTGAAGAAAACAATGTTTCGATGTTGCTCATTCAAATCAAGGTTCAGCTCCCTGAGATGAATGCACACATCATAAAGAAGTTTCTGTGAATGCTTCTACCCTGTTTTTATGTGATGATATTTCCTCTTCCACCAGAAGCCTCAAAGCGCTCCGAATGAACACTTGCGCATTCCACAAAAAGAGTGCTTCAAAACTGCTCTATCAATAGGAAGGTTCAATTCTGTGAGCTGAATGCACACATCATAAAGAAGTTTCTGAGAATGCTTCTGTCTAGTGTTTAGGTGAAGATATTTCCTTTTCCACCACAGGCCTCAAAGCGCTCCGTATGAACACTTGCAGATTACAGATTACACACAATAGTGTTTCAAAACTGCTCTAACAAGAGAAAGGTTCAACTCTGTAAGTTGAGTGCACACATCACAAAGCAGTTTCAGAGAGTGTTTCTGTCTAGTTTGTATGTGAAGAAATTCCCGTTTCCAACGAAGGCCTCCAAGAGCTCCCAATATCCACTTGCAGATTCTGCACAAACACAGTTTCATAACTGCCCCATCCAAAGGAATATTGAACCCTGTGAGTTGAATCTACACATATTAAATCATTTTCTCAGAATGCTTCTGCATAGTTTTCATGTGAAGATATTTCTTATTCCACTATAGGGCTGGAAGCGCTCTAAATGAACACTTGAGGATTCTGCAAAAAGACACTTTGACAACTGCTCTTTCAAAAGAAAGGTGCAACTGTGTGAGTTGAATGCAAACATCACAACGCAGTTTCAGAGACTTCTTCTGTCTAGCTGTAATGTGAACAAATTCCCGTTTCCAACGAAGGCCTCAAATCTCCACATATCCACTTGCAGATTCTGCAAAAGCAGTGTTTCAAAACTGCTCTATCGAAAGGAAGGTTCATCTCTGTGGGTTGAGTGCACACATCATAAAGTAGTTTCCGAGAATGCCTCTGTCTAGTTTTTATGTGACGCTATTTCCTTTTCCAGCACTGGCCTCAAAGCGCTCCGAATGAACACTTGCAGATTCTACAAAAAGAGTGTTTCTAAACTGAACTCACAACAAAAAGGTTCAGATCTGTGAATTGAATGCACGCATCACAAAGCAGATTCAGGGAATGCTTCTGTTTAGATTTTAGTTGAAGATATATTCTTTTCCCCCATAGGCCTCAAGGCGCTCTGAATGAAAACTTGCAGATTCGACGAAAAGAGTGTTTCAAAACGGCTCTATCAAAACAAAGGATCAATTCTGTGAGTTGAATGCAACTTCACAAAGCCGTTTCAGAGAATGCTTCTTTCTAGTTTTTGTGTGAAGATATTCCCGTTTCCAAAGAAGGCCTCAATGAACTCCACATATCCACTGGCAGATTCCGCAAAAACACTGTTTCAAAACTGCTCTATCAAAAGGAAGGTTCAACTCTGTGAGTTGAATTCAAGCATCAGAGAGTAGTTTCTGAGAATGCTTCTGTCTGGTTTTAATATGAAGGTATTTTCTTTTACACATTAGGTCTCAGGGCGCTCCGAAAGAATACTTGCGGATTCTGTCAGAAGAGGGTTTCCGAAGTGCTCCATCAAAAGAAAGGTACCACTCTGTGAGTGGAAAGCAAACATCACAAAGCAGTTTCAGAGAATGCTTCTGTCTAGTTTTTAGGCAAAGAAATTCCCATTTCCAACGAAGGTCTCGAAGAACTCCCAATATTCCCTTGCAGATTCTGCAAAAACACTGTTTCAAAACTGCTCTATGAACAGAAAGGTTCAACTCGGTGAGTTGAAAGCACAAATCCTAAAGAAGATTCTTAGAATGCTCCTGCCCAGTTTTTAGGAGATGATATTTCCTCTTCCACCATAAGACTCAAAGCACCCCGAATGAACACTTGCACATTCCACAAAAAGAGTGTTTCAAAACTGCTCAAGCAACAGAAAGGTTCAACTCTGTGAGTTGAATGCACACATGAAAAAGCACTTTCAAATAATGCTTCCGTCCAGTTTCTAGGTGAAGAAATTACCGTTTCCAAAGAATGCCTCGAACAGTTCCAAATATCCACTTACAGATTCTGAAGAAAACAATGTTTCGACGTTGCTCATTCAAATCAAGGTTCAACTCTCTGAGATGAATGCACACATCATAAAGAAGTTTCTGTGAATGCTTCTACCCTGTTTTCATGTGATGATATTTCCTCTTCCACCATAAGCCTCCAAGCGCTCCGAATGAACACTTGCGCATTCCACAAAAAGAGTGCTTCAAAACTGCTCTATCAACAGGGAGGTTCAATTCTGTGAGCTGAATGCACACATCATAAAGAAGTTTCTGAGAATGCTTCTGGCTAGTGTTTAGGTGAAGATATTACCTTTTCCACCACAGGCCTCAAAGCGCTCCGTATGAACACTTGAAGATTACAGATTACACACCATAGTGTTTCAAAACGACTCTAACAAGAGAAAGGTTCGCCTCTGTAAGTTGAGTGCACACATCACAAAGCAGTTTCAGAGAGTGTTTCTGTCTAGTTGGTATGTGAAGAAATTCCCGTTTGCAACGAAGGCCTCCAAGAGCTCCCAATATCCACTTGCAGATTCTGCACAAACACAGTTTCATAACTGCCCCATCCAAAGGAATATTGAACCCTGTGAGTTGAATCTACACATATTAAATCATTTTCTCAGAATGCTTCTGCATAGTTTTCATGTGAAGATATTTCTTATTCCACTATAGGGCTGGAAGCGCTCTAAATGAACAATTGAGGATTCTGCAAAAAGACACTTTGACAACTGCTCTTTCAAAAGAAAGGTGCAACTGTGTGAGTTGAATGCAAACATCACAACGCAGTTTCAGAGACTGCTTCTGTCTAGCTGTAATGTGAACAAATTCCCGTTTCCAACGAAGGCCTCAAATCTTCACATATCCACTTGCAGATTCTGCAAAAGCAGTGTTTCAAAACTGCTCTATCGAAAGGAAGGTTCATCTCTGTGGGTTGAGTGCACACATCATAAAGTAGTTTCCGAGAATGCTTCTGTCTAGTTTTTATGTGACGCTATTTCCTTTTCCAACACTGGCCTCGAAGCGCTCCGAATGAACACTTGCAGATTCTACAAAAAGAGTGTTTCTAAACTGAACTCACAACAAAAAGGTTCAGATCTGTGAATTGAATGCACGCATCACAAAGCAGATTCAGGGAATGCTTCTGTTTAGGTTTTAGGTGAAGATATATTCTTTTCCCCCATAGGCCTCAAAGCGCTCTGAATGAACACTTGCAGATTCTACGAAAAGAGTGTTTCAAAACGGCTCTATCAAAACAAAGGATCAACTCTGTGAGTTGAATGCAACTTCACAAAGCCGTTTCAGAGAATGCTTCTTTCTAGTTTTTGTGTGAAGATATTCCCGTTTCCAAAGAAGGCCTCAATGAGCTCCAAATATCCACTGGCAGATACTGCAAAAACACTGTTTCAAAACTGCTCTATCAAAAGGAAGGTTCAACTCTGTGAGTTGAATGCAAGCATCGGAGAGTAGTTTCTGAGAATGCTTCTGTCTGGTTTTAATATGAAGATATTTCCTTTTACACATTAGGTCTCAGTGCGCTCCGAAGGAATACTTGCGGATTCTGTCAGAAGAGGGTTTCCGAAGTGCTCCATCAAAAGAAAGGTACCACTCTGTGAGTGGAAAGCAAACATCACAAAGCAGTTTCAGAGAATGCTTCTGTCTAGTTTTTAGGCGAAGAAATTCCCATTTCCAACGAAGGTCTCGAAGAGCTCCCAATATTCCCTTGCAGATTCTGCAAAAACACTGTTTCAAAACTGCTCTATGAACAGAAAGGTTCAACTCGGTGAGTTGAAAGCACAAATCCTAAAGAAGTTTCTTAGAATGCTCCTGCCCAGTTTTTAGGTGATGATATTTCCTCTTCCACCATAAGACTCAAAGCACCCCGAATGAACACTTGCACATTCCACAAAAAGAGTGTTTCAAAACTGCTCAAGCAACAGAAAGGTTCAACTCTGTGAGTTGAATGCACACATGAAAAACCAGTTTCAAATAATGCTTCCGTCCAGTTTCTAGGTGAAGAAATTACCGTTTCCAAAGAATGCCTCGAACAGTTCCAAATATCCACTTACAGATTTTGAAGAAAACAATGTTTGGATGTTGCTCATTCAAATCAAGGTTCAACTCTCTGAGGTGAATGCACACATCATAAAGAAGTTTCTGTGAATGCTTCTACCCTGTTTTTATGTGATGATATTTCCTCTTCCGCCATAAGCCTCCAAGCGCTCCGAATGAACACTTGCGCATTCCACAAAAAGAGTGCTTCAAAACTGCTCTATCAACAGGCAGGTTCAATTCTGTGAGCTGAATGCACACATCATAAAGAAGTTTCTGAGAATGCTTCTGGCTAGTGTTTAGGTGAAGATATTACCTTTTCCACCACAGGCCTCAACGCGCTCCGTATGAACACTTGCAGATTACAGATTACACACAATAGTGTTTCAAAACGACTCTAACAAGAGAAAGGTTCGCCTCTCTAAGTTGAGTGCACACATCACAAAGCAGTTTCAGAGAGTGTTTCTGTCTAGTTTGTATGTGAAGAAATTCCCGTTTCCAACGAAGGCCTCCAAGAGCTCCCAATATCCACTTGCAGATTCTGCACAAACACAGTTTCATAACTGCCCCATCCAAAGGAATATTGAACCCTTTGAGTTGAATCTACACATATTAAATCATTTTCTCAGAATGCTTCTGCATAGTTTTCATGTGAAGATATTTCTTATTCCACTATAGGGCTGGAAGCGCTCTAAATGAACACTTGAGGATTCTGCAAAAAGACACTTTGACAACTGCTCTTTCAAAAGAAAGGTGCAACTGTGTGAGTTGAATGCAAACATCACAACGCAGTTTCAGAGACTGCTTCTGTCTAGCTGTAATGTGAACAAATTCCCGTTTCCAACGAAGGCCTCAAATCTCCACATATCCACTTGCAGATTCTGCAAAAGCAGTGTTTCAAAACTGCTCTATCGAAAGGAAGGTTCATCTCTGTGGGTTGAGTGCACACATCATAAAGTAGTTTCCGAGAATGCTTCTGTCTAGTTTTTATGTGACGCTATTTCCTTTTCCACCACTGGCCTCAAAGCGCTCCGAATGAACACTTGCAGATTCTACAAAAAGAGTGTTTCTAAACTGAACTCACAACAAAAAGGTTCAGATCTGTGAATTGAATGCACGCATCACAAAGCAGATTCAGGGAATGCTTCTGTTTAGGTTTTAGGTGAAGATATATTCTTTTCCCCCATAGGCCTCAAAGCGCTCTGAATGAACACTTGCAGATTCTACGAAAAGAGTGTTTCAAAACTGCTCTATCAAAACAAAGGATCAACTCTGTGAGTTGAATGCAACTTCACAAAGCCGTTTCAGAGAATGCTTCTTTCTAGTTTTTGTGTGAAGATATTCCCGTTTCCAAAGAAGGCCTCAATGAGCTCCAAATATCCACTGGCAGATTCTGCAAAAACACTGTTTCAAAACTGCTCTATCAAAAGGAAGGTTCAACTCTGTGAGTTGAATGCAAGCATCGGAGAGTAGTTTCTGAGAATGCTTCTGTCTGGTTTTAATATGAAGATATTTCCTTTTACACATTAGGTCTCAGTGCGCTCCGAAGGAATACTTGCGGATTCTGTCAGAAGAGGGTTTCCGAAGTGCTCCATCAAAAGAAAGGTACCACTCTGTGAGTGGAAAGCAAACATCACAAAGCAGTTTCAGAGAATGCTTCTGTCTAGTTTTTAGGCGAAGAAATTCCCATTTCCAACGAAGGTCTTGAAGAGCTCCCAATATTCCCTTGCAGATTCTGCTAAAACACTGTTTCAAAACTGCTCTATGAACAGAAAGGTTCAACTCGGTGAGTTGAAAGCACAAATCCTAAAGAAGTTTCTTAGAATGCTCCTGCCCAGTTTTTAGGTGATGATATTTCCTTTTCCACCATAAGACTCAAAGCACCCCGAATGAACACTTGCACATTCCACAAAAAGAGTGTTTCAAAACTGCTCAAGCAACAGAAAGGTTCAACTCTGTGAGTTGAATGGACACATGAAAAAGCACTTTCAAATAATGCTTCCGTCCAGTTTCTAGGTGAAGAAATTACCGTTTCCAAAGAATGCCTCGAAGAGTTCCAAATATCCACTTACAGATTCTGAAGAAAACAATGTTTCAATGTTGCTCATTCAAATCAAGGTTCAACTCTCTGAGATGAATGCACACATCATAAAGAAGTTTCTGTGAATGCTTCTACCCTGTATTTATGTGATGATATTTCCTCTTCCACCATAAGCCTCCAAGCGCTCCGAATGAACACTTGCGCATTCCACAAAAAGAGTGCTTCAAAACTGCTCTATCAACAGGGAGGTTCAATTCTGTGAGCTGAATGCACACATCATAAAGAAGTTTCTGAGAATGCTTCTGGCTTGTGTTTAGGTGAAGATATTACCTTTTCCACCACAGGCCTCAAAGCGCTCCGTATGAACACTTGCAGATTACAGATTACACACAATAGTGTTTCAAAACGACTCTAACAAGAGAAAGGTTCACCTCTGTAAGTTGAGTGCACACATCACAAAGCAGTTTCAGAGAGTGTTTCTGTCTAGTTTGTATGTGAAGAAATTCCCGTTTCCAACGAAGGCCTCCAAGAGCTCCCAATATCCACTTGCAGATTCTGCACAAACACAGTTTCATAACTGCCCCATCCAAAGGAATATTGAACCCTGTGAGTTGAATCTACACATATTAAATCATTTTCTCAGAATGCTTCTGCATAGTTTTCATGTGAAGATATTTCTTATTCCACTATAGGGCTGGAAGCGCTCTAAATGAACACTTGAGGATTCTGCAAAAAGACACTTTGACAACTGCTCTTTCAAAAGAAAGGTGCAACTGTGTGAGTTGAATGCAAACATCACAACGCAGTTTCAGAGACTGCTTCTGTCTAGCTGTAATGTGAACAAATACCCGTTTCCAACGAAGGCCTCAAATCTCCACATATCCACTTGCAGATTCTGCAAAAGCAGTGTTTCAAAACTGCTCTATCGAAAGGAAGGTTCATCTCTGTGGGTTGAGTGCACACATCATAAAGTAGTTTCCGAGAATGCATCTGTCTAGTTTTTATGTGACGCTATTTCCTTTTCCACCACTGGCCTCAAAGCGCTCCGAATGAACACTTGCAGATTCTACAAAAAGAGTGTTTCTAAACTGAACTCACAACAAAAAGGTTCAGATCTGTGAATTGAATGCACGCATCACAAAGCAGATTCAGGGAATGCTTCTGTTTAGATTTTAGTTGAAGATATATTCTTTTCCCCCATAGGCCTCAAGGCGCTCTGAATGAAAACTTGCAGATTCGACGAAAAGAGTGTTTCAAAACGGCTCTATCAAAACAAAGGATCAATTCTGTGAGTTGAATGCAACTTCACAAAGCCGTTTCAGAGAATGCTTCTTTCTAGTTTTTGTGTGAAGATATTCCCGTTTCCAAAGAAGGCCTCAATGAACTCCACATATCCACTGGCAGATTCTGCAAAAACACTGTTTCAAAACTGCTCTATCAAAAGGAAGGTTCAACTCTGTGAGTTGAATGCAAGCATCGGAGAGTAGTTTCTGAGAATGCTTCTGTCTGGTTTTAATATGAAGGTATTTCCTTTTACACATTAGGTCTCAGGGCGCTCCGAAAGAATACTTGCGGATTCTGTCAGAAGAGGGTTTCCGAAGTGCTCCATCAAAAGAAAGGTACCACTCTGTGAGTGGAAAGCAAACATCACAAAGCAGTTTCAGAGAATGCTTCTGTCTAGTTTTTAGGCGAAGAAATTCCCATTTCCAACGAAGGTCTCGAAGAACTCCCAATATTCCCTTGCAGATTCTGCAAAAACACTGTTTCAAAACTGCTCTATGAACAGAAAGGTTCAACTCGGTGAGTTGAAAGCACAAATCCTAAAGAAGATTCTTAGAATGCTCCTGCCCAGTTTTTAGGAGATGATATTTCCTCTTCCACCATAAGACTCAAAGCACCCCGAATGAACACTTGCCCATTCCACAAAAAGAGTGTTTCAAAACTGCTCAAGCAACAGAAAGGTTCAACTCTGTGAGTTGAATGCACACATGAAAAAGCAGTTTCAAATAATGCTTCCTTCCAGTTTCTAGGTGAAGAAATTACCGTTTCCAAAGAATGCCTCGAAGAGTTCCAAATATCCACTTACAGATTCTGAAGGAAACAATGTTTCGATGTTGCTCATTCAAATCAAGGTTCAACTCTCTGAGATGAATGCACACATCATAAAGAAGTTTCTGTGAATGCTTCTACCCTGTTTTTATGTGATGATATATCCTCTTCCACCATAAGCCTCAAAGCGCTCCGAATGAACACTGGCGCATTCCACAAAAAGAGTGCTTCAAAACTACTCTATCAATAGGAAGGTTCAATTCTGTGAGCTGAATGCACACATCATAAAGAAGTTTCTGAGAATGCTTCTGTCTAGTGTTTAGGTGAAGATATTTCCTTTTCCACCACAGGCCTCAAAGCGCTCCGTATGAACACTTGCAGATTACAGATTACACACAATAGTGTTTCAAAACTGCTCTAACAAGAGAAAGGTTCAACTCTGTAAGTTGAGTGCACACATCACAAAGCAGTTTCAGAGAGTGTTTCTGTCTAGTTTGTATGTGAAGAAATTCCCGTTTCCAACGAAGGCCTCCAAGAGCTCCCAATATCCACTTGCAGATTCTGCACAAACACAGTTTCATAACTGCCCCATCCAAAGGAATATTGAACCCTGTGAGTTGAATCCACACATATTAAATCATTTTCTCAGAATGCTTCTGCATAGTTTTCATGTGAAGATATTTCTTATTCCACTATAGGGCTGGAAGCGCTCTAAATGAACACTTGAGGATTCTGCAAAAAGACACTTTGACAACTGCTCTTTCAAAAGAAAGGTGCAACTGTGTGAGTTGAATGCAAACATCACAAAGCAGTTTCAGAGACTGCTTCTGTCTAGCTGTAATGTGAACAAATTCCCGTTTCCAAAGAAGGCCTCAAATCTCCACATATCCACTTGCAGATTCTGCAAAAGCAGTGTTTCAAAACTGCTCTATCGAAAGTAAGGTTCATCTCTGTGGGTTGAGTGCACACATCATAAAGTAGTTTCTGAGAATGCTTCCGTCTAGTTTTTATGTGACGCTATTTCCTTTTCCACCACTGGCCTCAAAGCGCTCCGAATGAACACTTGCAGATTCTACAAAAAGAGTGTTTCTAAACTGAACTCACAAGAAAAAGGTTCAGATCTGTGAATTGAATGCACGCATCACAAAGCAGATTCAGGGAATGCTTCTGTTTAGGTTTTATGTGAAGATATACTCTTGTCCCCCATAGGCCTCAAAGCGCTCTGAATGAACCCTTGCAGATTCTACGAAAAGAGTGTTTCAAAACGGCTCTATCAAAAGAAAGGATCAACTCTGTGAGTTGAATGCAACTTCACAAAGCCGTTTCAGAGAATGCTTCTTTCTAGTTTTTGTGTGAAGATATTCCGGTTTCCAAAGAAGGCCTCAATGAGCTCCAAATATCCACTGGCAGATTCTGCAAAAACACTGTTTCAAAACTGCTCTATGAAAAGGAAGGTTCAACTCTGTGACTTGAATGCAAGCATCAGAGAGTAGTTTCTGAGAATGCTTCTGTCTGGTTTTAATATGAAGATATTTCCTTTTACACATTAGGTCTCAGGGCGCTCCGAAAGAATACTTGCGGATTCTGTCAGAAGAGGGTTTCCAAAGTGCTCCATCAAAAGAAATGTTCTACTCTGTGAGTGGAAAGCAAACATCACAAAGCAGTTTCAGAGAATGCTTCTGTCTAGTTTTTAGGCGAAGAAATTCCCATTTCCAACGAAGGTCTCGAAGAGCTCCCAATATTCCCCTGCAGATTCTGCAAAAACACTGTTTCAAAACTGCTCTATGAACAGAAAGGTTCAACTCGGTGAGTTGAAAGCACAAATCCTAAAGAAGTTTCTTAGAATGCTCCTGCCCAGTTTTTAGGTGATGATATTTCCTCTTCCACCATAAGACTCAAAGCACCCCGAATGAACACTTGCACATTCCACAAAAAGAGTGTTTCAAAACTGCTCAAGCAACAGAATGGTTCAACTCTGTGAGTTGAATGCACACATGAAAAAGCACTTTCAAATAATGCTTCCGTCCAGTTTCTAGGTGAAGAAATGTCCGTTTCCAAAGAATGCCTCGAAGAGTTCCAAATATCCACTTACAGATTCTGAAGGAAACAATGTTTCGATGTTGCTCATTCAAATCAAGGTTCAACTCGCTGAGATGAATCCACACATCATAAAGAAGTTTCTGTGAATGCTTCTACCCTGTTTTTATGTGATGATATTTCCTCTTCCACCATAAGCCTCAAAGCGCTCCGAATGAACACTTGCGCATTCCACAAAAAGAGTGCTTCAAAACTGCTCTATCAATAGGAAGGTTCAATTCTGTGAGCTGAATTCACACATCATAAAGAAGTTTCTGAGAATGCTTCTGTCTAGTGTTTAGGTGAAGATATTTCCTTTTCCACCACAGGCCTCAAAGCGCTCCGTATGAACACTTGCAGATTACAGATTACACACAATAGTGTTTCAAAACTGCTCTAACAAGAGAAAGGTTCAACTCTGTAAGTTGAGTGCACACATCACAAAGCAGTTTCAGAGAGTGTTTCTGTCTAGTTTGTATGTGAAGAAATTCCCGTTTCCAACGAAGGCCTCCAAGAGCTCCCAATATCCACTTGCAGATTCTGCACAAACACAGTTTCATAACTGCCCCATCCAAAGGAATATTGAACCCTGTGAGTTGAATCCACACATATTAAATCATTTTCTCAGAATGCTTCTGCATAGTTTTCATGTGAAGATATTTCTTATTCCACTATAGGGCTGGAAGCGCTCTAAATGAACACTTGAGGATTCTGCAAAAAGACACTTTGACAACTGCTCTTTCAAAAGAAAGGTGCAACTGTGTGAGTTGAATGCAAACATCACAAAGCAGTTTCAGAGACTGCTTCTGTCTAGCTGTAATGTGAACAAATTCCCGTTTCCAACGAAGGCCTCATATCTCCACATATCGACTTGCAGATTCTGCAAAAGCAGTGTTTCAAAACTGCTCTATCAAAAGGAAGGTTCATCTCTGTGAGTTGAGTGCACACATCATAAAGTAGTTTCCGAGAATGCTTCCGTCTAGTTTTTACGTGACGCTATTTCCTTTTCCACCACTGGCCTCAAAGCGCTCCGAATGAACACTTGCAGATTCTACAAAAAGAGAGTTTCTAAACTGAACTCACAACAGAAAGGTTCAGATCCGTGAATTGAATGCATGCATCAGAAAGCAGATTCAGGGAATGCTTCTGTTTGGTTTTAGGTGAAGATATATTCTTTACCCCCATAGGCCTCAAAGCGCTCTGAATGAACACTTGCAGATTCTACGAAAAGAGTGTTTCATAACGGCTCTATCAAAAGAAAGGATCAACTCTGTGAGTTGAATGCAACTTCACAAAGCCGTTTCAGAGAATGCTTCTTTCTAGTTTTTGTGTGAAGATATTCCCGTTTCCAAAGAAGGCCTCAATGAGCTCCAAATATCCACTGGCAGATTCTGCAAAAACACTGTTTCAAAACTGCTCTATGAAAAGGAAGGTTCAACTCTGTGACTTGAATGCAAGCATCAGAGAGTAGTTTCTGAGAATGCTTCTGTCTGGTTTTAATATGAAGATATTTCCTTTTACACATTAGGTCTCAGGGCGCTCCGAAAGAATACTTGCGGATTCTGTCAGAAGAGGGTTTCCAAAGTGCTCCATCAAAAGAAATGTTCTACTCTGTGAGTGGAAAGCAAACATCACAAAGCAGTTTCAGAGAATGCTTCTGTCTAGTTTTTAGGCGAAGAAATTCCCATTTCCAACGAAGGTCTCGAAGAGCTCCCAATATTCCCTTGCAGATTCTGCAAAAACACTGTTTCAAAACTGCTCTATGAACAGAAAGGTTCAACTCGGTGAGTTGAAAGCACAAATCCTAAAGAAGTTTCTTAGAATGCTCCTGCCCAGTTTTTAGGTGATGATATTTCCTCTTCCACCATAAGACTCAAAGCACCCCGAATGAACACTTGCACATTCCACAAAAGGAGTGTTTCAAAACTGCTCAAGCAACAGAAAGGTTCAACTCTGTGAGTTGAATGCGCACACGAAAAAGCAGTTTCAAATAATGCTTCCGTCCAGTTTCTAGGTGAAGAAATTACCGTTTCCAAAGAATGCCTCGAAGAGTTCCAAATATCCACTTACAGATTCTGAAGAAAACAATGTTTCGATGTTGCTCATTCAAATCAAGGTTCAACTCTCTGAGATGAATGCACACATCATAAAGAAGTTTCTGTGAATGCTTCTACCCTGTTTTTCTGTGATGATATTTCCTCTTCCACCATAAGCCTCAAAGCGCTCCGAATGAACACTTGCGCATTCCACAAAAAGAGTGCTTCAAAACTACTCTATCAATAGGAAGGTTCAATTCTGTGAGCTGAATGCACACATCATAAAGAAGTTTCTGAGAATGCTTCTGTCTAGTGTTTAGGTGAAGATATTTCCTTTTCCACCACAGGCCTCAAAGATCTCCGTATGAACACTTGCAGATTACAGATTACACACAATAGTGTTTCAAAACTGCTCTAACAAGAGAAAGGTTCAACTCTGTAAGTTGAGTGCACACATCACAAAGCAGTTTCAGAGAGTGTTTCTGTCTAGTTTGTATGTGAAGAAATTCCTGTTTCCAACGAAGGCTTCCAAGAGCTCCCAATATCCACTTGCAGATTCTGCACAAACACAGTTTCATAACTGCCCCATCCAAAGGAATATTGAACCCTGTGAGTTGAATCCACACATAGTAAATCATTTTCTCAGAAGGCTTCTGCATAGTTTTCATGTGAAGATATTTCTTATTCCACTACAGGGCTGGAAGCGCTCTAAATGAACACTTGAGGATTCTGCAAAAAGACACTTTGACAACTGCTCTTTCAAAAGAAAGGTGCAACTGTGTGAGTTGAATGCAAACATCACAAAGCAGTTTCAGAGACTGCTTCTGTCTAGCTGTAATGTGAACAAATTCCCGTTTCCAACGAAGGCCTCAAATCTCCACCTATCCACCTGCAGATTCTGCAAAAGCAGTGTTTCAAAACTGCTCTATCGAAAGGAAGGTTCATCTCTGTGGGATGAGTGCACACATCATAAAGTAGTTTCTGAGAATGCTTCCGTCTAGTTTTTATGTGACGCTATTTCCTTTTCCACCACTGGCCTCAAAGCGCTCCGAATGAACACTTGCAGATTCTACAAAAAGAGTATTTCTAAACTGAACTCACAACAAAAAGGTTCAAATCCGTGAATTAAATGCACGCATCAGAAAGCAGATTCAGAGAATGCTTCTGTTTATGTTTTAGGTGAAGATATATTCTTTTCCCCCATAGGCCTTAAAGCGCTCTGAATGAACACTTGCAGATTCTACAAAAAGAGTGTTTCAAAACGGCTCTATCAAAACAAAGGATCAACTCTGTGAGTTGAATGCAACTTCACAAAGCCGTTTCAGAGAATGCTTCTTTCTAGTTTTTGTGTGAAGATATTCCCGTTTCCAAAGAAGGCCTCAATGAGCTCCAAATATCCACTGGCAGATTCTGCAAAAACACTGTTTGAAAACTGCTCTATCAAAAGGAAGGTTCAACTCTGTGAGTTGAATGCAAGCATCAGAGAGTAGTTTCTGAGAATGCTTCTGTCTGGTTTTAATATGAAGATATTTCCTTTTACACATTAGGTCTCAGGGCGCTCCGAAAGAATACTTGCGGATTCTGTCAGAAGAGGGTTTCCAAAGTGCTCCATCAAAAGAAATGTTCTACTCTGTGAGTGGAAAGCAAACATCACAATGCAGTTTCAGAGAATGCTTCTGTCTAGTTTTTAGGTGAAGAAATTCCCATTTCCTAAGAAGGTCTCGAAGAGCTCCCAATATTCCCTTGCAGATTCTGCAAAAACACTGTTTCAAAACTGCTCTACGAACAGAAAGGTTCAACTCGGTGAGTTGAAAGCACAAATCCTAAAGAAGTTTCTTAGAATGCTCCTGCCCAGTTTTTAGGTGATGATATTTCCTCTTCCACCATAAGACCCAAAGCACCCCGAATGAACACTTGCACATTCCACAAAACGAGTGTTTCAAAACTGCTCAAGCAACAGAAAGGTTCAACTCTGTGAGTTGAATGCACACATGAAAAAGCACTTTCAAATAATGCTTCCGTCCAGTTTCTAGGTGAAGAAATTACCGTTTCCAAAGAATGCCTCGAAGAGTTCCAAATATCCACTTACAGATTCTGAAGAAAACAATGTTTCGATGCTGCTCATTCAAATCAAGGTTCAGCTCTCTGAGATGAATGCACACATCATAAAGAAGTTTCTGTGAATGCTTCTACCCTGTTTTTATGTGATGATATTTCCTCTTCCACCATAAGCCTCAAAGCGCTCCGAATGAACACTTGCGCATTCCACAAAAAGAGTGCTTCAAAACTGCTCTATCAATAGGAAGGTTCAATTCTGTGAGCTGAATGCACACATCATAAAGAAGTTTCTGAGAATGCTTCTGTCTAGGTTTTAGGTGAAGATATTTCCTTTTCCACCACAGGCCTCAAAGCTCTCCGTATGAACACTTGCAGATTACAGATTACACACAATAGTGTTTCAAAACTGCTCTAACAAGAGAAAGGTTCAACTCTGTAAGTTGAGTGCACACATCACAAAGCAGTTTCAGAGAGTGTTTCTGTCTAGTTTGTATGTGAAGAAATTCCCGTTTCCAACGAAGGCCTCCAAGAGCTCCCAATATCCACTTGCAGATTCTGCACAAACACAGTTTCATAACTGCCCCATCCAAAGGAATATTGAACCCTGTGAGTTGAATCCACACATATTAAATCATTTCCTCAGAACGCTTCTGCATAGTTTTCATGTGAAGATATTTCTTATTCCACTATAGGGCTGGAAGCGCTCTAAATGAACACTTGAGGATTCTGCAAAAAGACACTTTGACAACTGCTCTTTCAAAAGAAAGGTGCAACTGTGTGAGTTGAATGCAAACATCACAAAGCAGTTTCAGAGACTGCTTCTGTCTAGCTGTAATGTGAACAAATTCCCGTTTCCAACGAAGGCCTCAAATCTCCACATATCCACTTGCAGATTCTGCAAAAGCAGTGTTTCAAAACTGCTCTATCGAAAGGAAGGTTCATCTCTGTGGGTTGAGTGCACACATCATAAAGTAGTTTCCGAGAATGCTTCCGTGTAGTTTTTATGTGACGCTATTTCCTTTTCCACCACTGGCCTCAAAGCGCTCCGAATGAACACTTGCAGATTCTACAAAAAGAGTGTTTCTAAACTGAACTCACAACAGAAAGGTTCAGATCCGTGAACTGAATGCACGCATCAGAAAGCAGATTCAGGGTATGCTTCTGTTTAGGTTTTAGGTGAAGATATATTGTTTTCCCCCATAGGCCTCAAAGCGCTCTGAAGGAACACTTGCAGATTCTACGAAAAGAGTGTTTCAAAACTGCTCTATCAAAACAAAGGATCAACTCTGTGAGTTGAATGCAACTTCACAAAGCCGTTTCAGAGAATGCTTCTTTCTAGTTTTTGTGTGAAGATATTCCCGTTTCCAAAGAAGGCCTCAATGAGCTCCAAATATCCACTGGCAGATTCTGCAAAAACACTGTTTCAAAACTGCTCTATCAAAAGGAAGGTTCAACTCTGTGACTTAAATGCAAGCATCAGGGAGTATTTTCTGAGAATGCTTCTGTCTGGTTTTAATATGAAGATATTTCCTTTTACACATTAGGTCTCAGGGCGCTCCGAAAGAATACTTGCGGATTCTGTCAGAAGAGGGTTTCCAAAGTGCTCCATCAAAAGAAATGTTCTACTCTGTGAGTGGAAAGCAAACATCACAAAGCAGTTTCAGAGAAGGCTTCTGTCTAGTTTTTAGGCGAAGAAATTCCCATTTCCAACGAAGGTCTCGAAGAGCTCCCAATATTCCATTGCAGATTCTGCAAAAACACTGTTTCAAAACTGCTCTATGAACAGAAGGGTTCAACTCGGTGAGTTGAAAGCACAAATCCTAAAGAAGTTTCTTAGAATGCTCCTGCCCAGTTTTTAGGTGATGATATTTCCTCTTCCACCATAAGACTCAAAGCACCCCGAATGAACACTTGCACATTCCACAAAAAGAGTGTTTCAAAACTGCTCAAGCAACAGAAAGGTTCAACTCTGTGAGTTGAATGCACACATGAAAAAGCACTTTCAAATAATGCTTCCGTCCAGTTTCTAGGTGAAGAAATTACCGTTTCCAAAGAATTCCTCGAAGAGTTCCAAATATCCACTTACAGATTCTGAAGAAAACAATGTTTCGATGTTGCTCATTCAAATCAAGGTTCAACTCTCTGAGATGAATGCACACATGATAAAGAAGTTTCTGTGAATGCTTCTACCCTGTTTTTATGTGATGATATTTCCTCTTCCACCATAAGCCTCAAAGCGCTCCGAATGAACACTTGCGCATTCCACCAAAAGAGTGCTTCAAAACTGCTCTATCAATAGGAAGGTTCAATTCTGTGAGCTGAATGCACACATCATAAAGAAGTTTCTGAGAATGCTTCTGTCTAGTGTTTAGGTGAAGATATTTCCTTTTCCACCACAGGCCTCAAAGCGCTCCGTATGAACACTTGCAGATTACACACTATAGTGTTTCAAAACTGCTCTAACAAGAGAAAGGTTCAACTCTGTAAGTTGAGTGCACACATCACAAAGCAGTTTCAGAGAGTGTTTCTGTCTAGTTTGTATGTGAAGAAATTCCCGTTTCCAACGAAGGCCTCCAAGAGCTCCCAATATCCACTTGCAGATTCTGCACAAACACAGTTTCATAACTGCCCCATCCAAAGGAATATTGAACCCTGTGAGTTGAATCCACACATATTAAATCATTTTCTCAGAATGCTTCTGCATAGTTTTCATGTGAAGATATTTCTTATTCCACTATAGGGCTGGAAGCGCTCTAAATGAACACTTGAGGATTCTGCAAAAAGACACTTTGACAACTGCTCTTTCAAAAGAAAGGTGCAACTGTGTGAGTTGAATGCAAACATCACAAAGCAGTTTCAGAGACTGCTTCTGTCTAGCTGTAATGTGAACAAATTCCCGTTTCCAACGAAGGCCTCAAATCCCCACATATCCACTTGCAGATTCTGCAAAAGCAGTGTTTCAAAACTGCTCTATCGAAAGGAAGGTCCATCTCTGTGGGTTAAGTGCACACATCATAAAGTAGTTTCCGAGAATGCTTCCGTCTAGTTTTTATGTGACGCTATTTCCTTTTCCACCACTGGCCTCAAAGCGCTCCGAATGAACACTTGCAGATTCTACAAAAAGAGTGTTTCTAAACTGAACTCACAACAGAAAGGTTCAGATCCGTGAATTGAATGCACGCATCAGGAAGCAGATTCAGGGAATGCTTCTGTTTAGGTTTTAGGTGAAGATATATTCTTTTCCCCCATAGGCCTCAAAGCGCTCTGAATGAACACTTGCAGATTCTACGAAAAGAGTGTTTCAAAACGGCTCTATCAAAACAAAGGTTCAACTCTGTGAGTTGAATGCAACTTCACAAAGCCGTTTCAGAGAATGCTTCTTTCTAGTTTTTGTGTGAAGATATTCCCGTTTCCAAAGAAGGCCTCAATGAGCTCCAAATATCCACTGGCAGATTCTGCAAAAACACTGTTTGAAAACTGCTCTATCAAAAGGAAGGTTCAACTCTGTGAGTTGAATGCAAGCATCAGAGAGTAGTTTCTGAGAATGCTTCTGTCTGGTTTTAATATGAAGATATTTCCTTTTACACATTAGGTCTCAGGGCGCTCCGAAAGAATACTTGCGGATTCTGTCAGAAGAGGGTTTCCAAAGTGCTCCATCAAAAGAAATGTTCTACTCTGTGAGTGGAAAGCAAACATCACAAAGCAGTTTCAGAGAAGGCTTCTGTCTAGTTTTTAGGCGAAGAAATTCCCATTTCCAACGAAGGTCTCGAAGAGCTCCCAATATTCCATTGCAGATTCTGCAAAAACACTGTTTCAAAACTGCTCTATGAACAGAAGGGTTCAACTCGGTGAGTTGAAAGCACAAATCCTAAAGAAGTTTCTTAGAATGCTCCTGCCCAGTTTTTAGGTGATGATATTTCCTCTTCCACCATAAGACTCAAAGCACCCCGAATGAACACTTGCACATTCCACAAAAAGAGTGTTTCAAAACTGCTCAAGCAACAGAAAGGTTCAACTCTGTGAGTTGAATGCACACATGAAAAAGCACTTTCAAATAATGCTTCCGTCCAGTTTCTAGGTGAAGAAATTACCGTTTCCAAAGAATTCCTCGAAGAGTTCCAAATATCCACTTACAGATTCTGAAGAAAACAATGTTTCGATGTTGCTCATTCAAATCAAGGTTCAACTCTCTGAGATGAATGCACACATGATAAAGAAGTTTCTGTGAATGCTTCTACCCTGTTTTTATGTGATGATATTTCCTCTTCCACCATAAGCCTCAAAGCGCTCCGAATGAACACTTGCGCATTCCACCAAAAGAGTGCTTCAAAACTGCTCTATCAATAGGAAGGTTCAATTCTGTGAGCTGAATGCACACATCATAAAGAAGTTTCTGAGAATGCTTCTGTCTAGTGTTTAGGTGAAGATATTTCCTTTTCCACCACAGGCCTCAAAGCGCTCCGTATGAACACTTGCAGATTACACACTATAGTGTTTCAAAACTGCTCTAACAAGAGAAAGGTTCAACTCTGTAAGTTGAGTGCACACATCACAAAGCAGTTTCAGAGAGTGTTTCTGTCTAGTTTGTATGTGAAGAAATTCCCGTTTCCAACGAAGGCCTCCAAGAGCTCCCAATATCCACTTGCAGATTCTGCACAAACACAGTTTCATAACTGCCCCATCCAAAGGAATATTGAACCCTGTGAGTTGAATCCACACATATTAAATCATTTTCTCAGAATGCTTCTGCATAGTTTTCATGTGAAGATATTTCTTATTCCACTATAGGGCTGGAAGCGCTCTAAATGAACACTTGAGGATTCTGCAAAAAGACACTTTGACAACTGCTCTTTCAAAAGAAAGGTGCAACTGTGTGAGTTGAATGCAAACATCACAAAGCAGTTTCAGAGACTGCTTCTGTCTAGCTGTAATGTGAACAAATTCCCGTTTCCAACGAAGGCCTCAAATCCCCACATATCCACTTGCAGATTCTGCAAAAGCAGTGTTTCAAAACTGCTCTATCGAAAGGAAGGTCCATCTCTGTGGGTTAAGTGCACACATCATAAAGTAGTTTCCGAGAATGCTTCCGTCTAGTTTTTATGTGACGCTATTTCCTTTTCCACCACTGGCCTCAAAGCGCTCCGAATGAACACTTGCAGATTCTACAAAAAGAGTGTTTCTAAACTGAACTCACAACAGAAAGGTTCAGATCCGTGAATTGAATGCACGCATCAGGAAGCAGATTCAGGGAATGCTTCTGTTTAGGTTTTAGGTGAAGATATATTCTTTTCCCCCATAGGCCTCAAAGCGCTCTGAATGAACACTTGCAGATTCTACGAAAAGAGTGTTTCAAAACGGCTCTATCAAAACAAAGGTTCAACTCTGTGAGTTGAATGCAACTTCACAAAGCCGTTTCAGAGAATGCTTCTTTCTAGTTTTTGTGTGAAGATATTCCCGTTTCCAAAGAAGGCCTCAATGAGCTCCAAATATCCACTGGCAGATTCTGCAAAAACACTGTTTGAAAACTGCTCTATCAAAAGGAAGGTTCAACTCTGTGAGTTGAATGCAAGCATCAGAGAGTAGTTTCTGAGAATGCTTCTGTCTGGTTTTAATATGAAGATATTTCCTTTTACACATTAGGTCTCAGGGCGCTCCGAAAGAATACTTGCGGATTCTTTCAGAAGAGGGTTTCCAAAGTGCTCCATCAAAAGAAATGTTCTACTCTGTGAGTGGAAAGCAAACATCACAAAGCAGTTTCAGAGAATGCTTCTGTCTAGTTTTTAGGCGAAGAAATTCCCATTTCCTACGAAGGTCTCGAAGAGCTCCCAATATTCCCTTGCAGATTCTGCAAAAACACTGTTTCAAAACTCCTCTACGAACAGAAAGGTTCAACTCGGTGAGTTGAAAGCACAAATCCTAAAGAAGTTTCTTAGAATGCTCCTGCCCAGTTTTTAGGTGATGATATTTCCTCTTCCACCATAAGACTCAAAGCACCCCGAATGAACACTTGCACATTCCACAAAAAGAGTGTTTCAAAACTGCTCAAGCAACAGAAAGGTTCAACTCTGTGAGTTGAATGCACACATGAAAAAGCACTTTCTAATAATGCTTCCGTCCAGTTTCTAGGTGAAGGAATTACCGTTTCCAAAGAATGCCTCAAAGAGTTCCAAATATCCACTTACAGATTCTGAAGAAAACAATGTTTCGATGCTGCTCATTCAAATCAAGGTTCAGCTCTCTGAGATGAATGCACACATCATAAAGAAGTTTCTGTGAATGCTTCTACCCTGTTTTTATGTGATGATATTTCCTCTTCCACCATAAGCCTCAAAGCGCTCCGAATGAACACTTGCGCATTCCACAAAAAGAGTGCTTCAAAACTGCTCTATCAATAGGAAGGTTCAATTCTGTGAGCTGAATGCACACATCATAAAGAAGTTTCTGAGAATGCTTCTGTCTAGTGTTTAGGTGAAGATATTTCCTTTTCCACCACAGGCCTCAAAGCGGTCCGTATGAACACTTGCAGATTACAGATTACACACAATAGTGATTCAAAACTGCTCTAACAAGAGAAAGGTTCAACTCTGTAAGTTGAGTGCACACATCACAAAGCAGTTTCAGAGAGTGTTTCTGTCTAGTTTGTATGTGAAGAAATTCCCGTTTCCAACGAAGGCCTCCAAGAGCTCCCAATATCCACTTGCAGATTCTGCACAAACACAGTTTCATAACTGCCCCATCCAAAGGAATATTGAACCCTGTGAGTTGAATCCACATATATTAAATCATTTTCTCAGAATGCTTCTGCATAGTTTTCATGTGAAGATATTTCTTATTCCACTATAGGGCTGGAAGCGCTCTATATGAACACTTGAGGATTCTGCAAAAAGACACTTTGACAACTGCACTTTCAAAAGAAAGGTGCAACTGTGTGAGTTGAATGCAAACATCACAAAGCAGTTTCAGAGACTGCTTCTGTCTAGCTGTAATGTGAACAAATTCCCGTTTCCAAAGAAGGCCTCAAATCTCCACATATCCACTTGCAGATTCTGCAAAAGCAGTGTTTCAAAACTGCTCTATCGAAAGGAAGGTTCATCTCTGTGGGTTGAGTGCACACATCATAAAGTAGTTTCTGAGAATGCTTCCGTCTAGTTTTTATGTGACGCTATTTCCTTTTCCACCACTGGCCTCAAAGCGCTCCGAATGAACACTTGCAGATTCCACAAAAAGATTGTTTCTAAACTGAACTCACAACAAAAAGTTTCAGATCCTTGAATTGAATGCACGCATCAGAAAGCAGATTCAGAGAATGCTTCTGTTTAGGTTTTAGGTGAAGATATATTCTTTTCCCCCATAGGCCTCAAAGCGCTCTGAATGAACACTTGCAGATTCCACGAAAAGAGTGTTTCAAAACGGCTCTTTCAAAACAAAGGTTCAACTCTGTGAGTTGAATGCAACTTCACAAAGCCGTTTCAGAGAATGCTTCTTTCTAGTTTTTGTGTGAAGATATTCCCGTTTCCAAAGAAGGCCTCAATGAGCTCCAAATATCCACTGGCAGATTCTGCAAAAACACTGTTTGAAAACTGCTCTATCAAAAGGAAGGTTCAACTCTGTGAGTTGAATGCAAGCATCAGAGAGTAGTTTCTGAGAATGCTTCTGTCTGGTTTTAATATGAAGATATTTCCTTTTACACATTAGGTCTCAGGGCGCTCCGAAAGAATACTTGTGGATTCTGTCAGAAGAGGGTTTCCAAAGTGCTCCATCAAAAGAAATGTTCTACTCTGTGAGTGGAAAGCAAACATCACAATGCAGTTTCAGAGAATGCTTCTGTCTAGTTTTTAGGCGAAGAAATTCCCATTTCTTACGAAGGTCTCAAAGAGCTCCCAATATTCCCTTGCAGATTCTGCAAAAACACTGTTTCAAAACTGCTCTATGAACAGAAAGGTTCAACTCGGTGAGTTGAAAGCACAAATCCTAAAGAAGTTTCTTAGAATGCTCCTGCCCAGTTTTTAGGTGATGATATTTCCTCTTCCACCATAAGACTCAAAGCACCCCGAATGAACACTTGCACATTCCACGAAAAGAGTGTTTCAAAACTGCTCAAGCAACAGAAAGGTTCAACTCTGTGAGTTGAATGCACACATGAAAAAGCACTTTCAAATAATGCTTCCGTCCAGTTTCTAGGTGAAGGAATTACCGTTTCCAAAGAATGCCTCGTAGAGTTCCAAATATCCACTTACAGATTCTGAAGAAAACAATGTTTCGATGTTGCTCATTCAAATCAAGGTTCAGCTCTCTGAGATGAATGCACACATCATAAAGAAGTTTCTGTGAATGCTTCTACCCTGTTTTTATGTGATGATATTTCCTCTTCCACCATAAGCCTCAAAGCGCTCCGAATGAACACTTGCGCATTCCACAAAAAGAGTGCTTCAAAACTGCTCTATCAATAGGAAGGTTCAATTCTGTGAGCTGAATGCACACATCATAAAGAAGTTTCTGAGAATGCTTCTGTCTAGTGTTTAGGTGAAGATATTTCCTTTTCCACCACAGGCCTCAAAGCGGTCCGTATGAACACTTGCAGATTACAGATTACACACAATAGTGATTCAAAACTGCTCTAACAAGAGAAAGGTTCAACTCTGTAAGTTGAGTGCACACATCACAAAGCAGTTTCAGAGAGTGTTTCTGTCTAGTTTGTATGTGAAGAAATTCCCGTTTCCAACGAAGGCCTCCAAGAGCTCCCAATATCCACTTGCAGATTCTGCACAAACACAGTTTCATAACTGCCCCATCCAAAGGAATATTGAACCCTGTGAGTTGAATCCACACATATTAAATCATTTTCTCAGAATGCTTCTGCATAGTTTTCATGTGAAGATATTTCTTATTCCACTATAGGGCTGGAAGCGCTCTATATGAACACTTGAGGATTCTGCAAAAAGACACTTTGACAACTGCACTTTCAAAAGAAAGGTGCAACTGTGTGAGTTGAATGCAAACATCACAAAGCAGTTTCAGAGACTGCTTCTGTCTAGCTGTAATGTGAACAAATTCCCGTTTCCAAAGAAGGCCTCAAATCTCCACATATCCACTTGCAGATTCTGCAAAAGCAGTGTTTCAAAACTGCTCTATCGAAAGGAAGGTTCATCTCTGTGGGTTGAGTGCACACATCATAAAGTAGTTTCTGAGAATGCTTCCGTCTAGTTTTTATGTGACGCTATTTCCTTTTCCACCACTGGCCTCAAAGCGCTCCGAATGAACACTTGCAGATTCCACAAAAAGAGTGTTTCTAAACTGAACTCACAACAAAAAGTTTCAGATCCTTGAATTGAATGCACGCATCAGAAAGCAGATTCAGAGAATGCTTCTGTTTAGGTTTTAGGTGAAGATATATTCTTTTCCCCCATAGGCCTCAAAGCGCTCTGAATGAACACTTGCAGATTCCACGAAAAGAGTGTTTCAAAACGGCTCTTTCAAAACAAAGGTTCAACTCTGTGAGTTGAATGCAACTTCACAAAGCCGTTTCAGAGAATGCTTCTTTCTAGTTTTTGTGTGAAGATATTCCCGTTTCCAAAGAAGGCCTCAATGAGCTCCAAATATCCACTGGCAGATTCTGCAAAAACACTGTTTGAAAACTGCTCTATCAAAAGGAAGGTTCAACGCTGTGAGTTGAATGCAAGCATCAGAGAGTAGTTTCTGAGAATGCTTCTGTCTGGTTTTAATATGAAGATATTTCCTTTTACACATTAGGTCTCAGGGCGCTCCGAAAGAATACTTGTGGATTCTGTCAGAAGAGGGTTTCCAAAGTGCTCCATCAAAAGAAATGTTCTACTCTGTGAGTGGAAAGCAAACATCACAATGCAGTTTCAGAGAATGCTTCTGTCTAGTTTTTAGGCGAAGAAATTCCCATTTCCTACGAAGGTCTCAAAGAGCTCCCAATATTCCCTTGCAGATTCTGCAAAAACACTGTTTCAAAACTGCTCTATGAACAGAAAGGTTCAACTCGGTGAGTTGAAAGCACAAATCCTAAAGAAGTTTCTTAGAATGCTCCTGCCCAGTTTTTAGGTGATGATATTTCCTCTTCCACCATAAGACTCAAAGCACCCCGAATGAACACTTGCACATTCCACAAAAAGAGTGTTTCAAAACTGCTCAAGCAACAGAAAGGTTCAACTCTGTGAGTTGAATGCACACATGAAAAAGCACTTTCAAATAATGCTTCCGTCCAGTTTCTAGGTGAAGGAATTACCGTTTCCAAAGAATGCCTCGTAGAGTTCCAAATATCCACTTACAGATTCTGAAGAAAACAATGTTTCGATGTTGCTCATTCAAATCAAGGTTCAGCTCTCTGAGATGAATGCACACATCATAAAGAAGTTTCTGTGAATGCTTCTACCCTGTTTTTATGTGATGATATTTCCTCTTCCACCAGAAGCCTCAAAGCGCTCCGAATGAACACTTGCGCATTCCACAAAAAGAGTGCTTCAAAACTGCTCTATCAATAGGAAGGTTCAATTCTGTGAGCTGAATGCACACATCATAAAGCAGTTTCTGAGAATGCTTCTGTCTAGTGTTTAGGTGAAGATATTTCCTTTTCCACCACAGGCCTCAAAGCGCTCCGTATGAACACTTGCAGATTACAGATTACACACAATAGTGTTTCAAAACTGCTCTAACAAGAGAAAGGTTCAACTCTGTAAGTTGAGTGCACACATCACAAAGCAGTTTCAGAGAGTGTTTCTGTCTAGTTTGTATGTGAAGAAATTCCCGTTTCCAACGAAGGCCTCCAAGAGCTCCCAATATCCACTTGCAGATTCTGCACAAACACAGTTTCATAACTGCCCCATCCAAAGGAATATTGAAGCCTGCGAGTTGAATCCAAACATATTAAATCATTTTCTCAGAATGCTTCTGCATGGTTTTCATGTGAAGATATTTCTTATTCCACTATAGGGCTGGAAGCGCTCTGTATGAACACTTGAGGATTCTGCAAAAAGACACTTTGACAACTGCTCTTTCAAAAGAAATGTGCAACTGTGTGAGTTGAATGCAAACATCACAAAGCAGTTTAAGAGACTGCTTCTGTCTAGCTGTAATGTGAACAAATTCCCGTTTCCAAAGAAGGCCTCAAATCTCCACATATCCACTTGCAGATTCTGCAAAAGCAGTGTTTCAAAACTGCTCTATCGAAAGGAAGGTTCATCTCTGTGGGTTGAGTGCACACATCATAAAGTAGTTTCTGAGAATGCTTCCGTCTAGTTTTTATGTGACGCTATTTCCTTTTCCACCACTGGCCTCAAAGCGCTCCGAATGAACACTTGCAGATTCCACAAAAAGAGTGTTTCTAAACTGAACTCACAACAAAAACTTTCAGATCCGTGAATTGAATGCACGCATCAGAAACCAGATTCAGAGAATGCTTCTGTTTAGGTTTTAGGTGAAGATTTATTCTTTTCCCCCATAGGCCTCAAAGCGCTCTGAATGAACACTTGCAGATTCCACGAAAAGACTGTTTCAAAACGGCTCTTTCAAAACAAAGGTTCAACTCTGTGAGTTGAATGCAACTTCACAAAGCCGTTTCAGAGAATGCTTCTTTCTAGTTTTTGTGTGAAGATATCCCCGTTTCCAAAGAAGGCCTCAATGAGCTCCAAATATCCACTGGCAGATTCTGCAAAAACACTGTTTGAAAACTGCTCTATCAAAAGGAAGTTTCAACTCTGTGAGTTGAATGCAAGCATCAGAGAGTAGTTTCTGAGAATGCTTCTGTCTGGAAATATGAAGATATTTCCTTTTACACATTAGGTCTCAGGGCGCTCCGAAAGAATACTTGCGGATTCTGTCAGAAGAGGGTTTCCAAAGTGCTCCATCAAAAGAAATGTTCTACTCTGTGAGTGGAAAGCAAACATCACAATGCAGTTTCAGAGAATGCTTCTGTCTAGTTTTTAGGCGAAGAAATTCCCATTTCCTACGAAGGTCTCGAAGAGCTCCCAATATTCCCTTGCAGATTCTGCAAAAACACTGTTTCAAAACTGCTCTATGAACAGAAAGGTTCAACTCGGTGAGTTGAAAGCACAAATCCTAAAGAAGTTTCTTAGAATGCTCCTGCCCAGTTTTTAGGTGATGATATTTCCTCTTCCACCATAAGACTCAAAGCACCCCGAATGAACACTTGCACATTCCACAAAAAGAGTGTTTCAAAACTGCTCAAGCAACAGAAAGGTTCAACTCTGTGAGTTGAATGCACACATGAAAAAGCACTTTCAAATAATGCTTCCGTCCAGTTTCTAGGTGAAGGAATTACCGTTTCCAAAGAATGCCTCGAAGAGTTCCAAATATCCACTTACAGATTCTGAAGAAAACAATGTTTCGATGTTGCTCATTCAAATCAAGGTTCAGCTCTCTGAGATGAATGCACACATCATAAAGAAGTTTCTGTGAATGCTTCTACCCTGTTTTTATGTGATGATATTTCCTCTTCCACCAGAAGCCTCAAAGCGCTCCGAATGAACACTTGCGCATTCCACAAAAAGAGTGCTTCAAAACTGCTCTATCAATAGGAAGGTTCAATTCTGTGAGCTGAATGCACACATCATAAAGCAGTTTCTGAGAATGCTTCTGTCTAGTGTTTAGGTGAAGATATTTCCTTTTCCACCACAGGCCTCAAAGCGCTCCGTATGAACACTTGCAGATTACAGATTACACACAATAGTGTTTCAAAACTGCTCTAACAAGAGAAAGGTTCAACTCTGTAAGTTGAGTGCACACATCACAAAGCAGTTTCAGAGAGTGTTTCTGTCTAGTTTGTATGTGAAGAAATTCCCGTTTCCAACGAAGGCCTCCAAGAGCTCCCAATATCCACTTGCAGATTCTGCACAAACACAGTTTCATAACTGCCCCATCCAAAGGAATATTGAACCCTGTGAGTTGAATCCACGCATATTAAATCATTTTCTCAGAATGCTTCTGCATAGTTTTCATGTGAAGATATTTCTTATTCCACTATAGGGCTGGAAGCTCTCTAAATGAGCACTTGAGGATTCTGCAAAAAGACACTTTGACAACTGCCCTTTCAAAAGAAAGGTGCAACTGTGTGAGTTGAATGCAAACATCACAAAGCAGTTTCAGCGACTGCTTCTGTCTAGCTGTAATGTGAACAAATACCCGTTTCCAACGAAGGCCTCAAATCTCCACATATCCACTTGCAGATTCTGCAAAAGCAGTGTTTCAAAACTGCTCTATCGAAAGGAAGGTTCATCTCTGTGGGTTGAGTGCACACATCATAAAATAGTTTCCGAGAATGCTTCCGTCTAGTTTTTATGTGACGCTATTTCCTTTTCCACCACTGGCCTCAAAGCGCTCCGAATGAACACTTGCAGATTCTACAAAAACAGTGTTTCTAAACTGAACTCACAATAGAAAGGTTCAGATCCGTGAATTGAATGCACGCATCAGAAAGCAGATTCAGGGAATGCTTCTGTTTAGGTTTTAGGTGAAGATATATTGTTTTCCCCCATAGGCCTCAAAGCGCTCTGAATGAACACTTGCAGATTCTACGAAAAGAGTGTTTCAAAACTGCTCTATCAAAACAAAGGATCAACTCTGTGAGTTGAATGCAACTTCACAAAGCCGTTTCAGAGAATGCTTCTTTCTAGTTTTTGTGTGAAGATATTCCCGTTTCCAAAGAAGGCCTCAATGAGCTCCAAATATCCACTGGCAGATTCTGCAAAAACACTGTTTCAAAACTGCTCTATCAAAAGGAAGGTTCAACACTGTGAGTTGAATGCAAGCATCAGAGAGTAGTTTCTGAGAATGCTTCTGTCTGGTTTTAATATGAAGATATTTCCTTTTACACATTAGGTCTCAGGGCGCTCCGAAAGAATACTTGCGGATTCTGTCAGAAGAGGGTTTCCAAAGTGCTCCATCAAAAGAAATGTTCTACTCTGTGAGTGGAAAGCAAACATCACAAAGCAGTTTCAGAGAATGCTTCTGTCTAGTTTTTAGGCGAAGAAATTCCCATTTCCAACGAAGGTCTCGAAGAGCTCCCAATATTCCCTTGCAGATTCTGCAAAAACACTGTTTCAAAACTGCTCTATGAACAGAAAGGTTCAACTCGGTGAGTTGAAAGCACAAATCCTAAAGAAGTTTCTTAGAATGCTCCTGCCCAGTTTTTAGGTGATGATATTTCCTCTTCCACCATAAGACTCAAAGCACCCCGAATGAACACTTGCACATTCCACAAAAAGAGTGTTTCAAAACTGCTCAAGCAACAGAAAGGTTCAACTCTGTGAGTTGAATGCACACATGAAAAAGCACTTTCAAATAATGCTTCCGTCCAGTTTCTAGGTGAAGAAATTACCGTTTCCAAAGAATGCCTCGAAGAGTTCCAAATATCCACTTACAGATTCTGAAGAAAACAATGTTTCGATGTTGCTCATTCAAATCAAGGTTCAACTCTCTGAGATGAATGCACACATCATAAAGAAGTTTCTGTGAATGCTTCTACCCTGTTTTTATGTGATGATATTTCCTCTTCCACCATAAGCTTCAAAGCGCTCCGAACGAACACTTGCGCATTCCACAAAAAGAGTGCTTCAAAACTGCTCTATCAATAGGAAGGTTCAATTCTGTGAGCTGAATGCACACATCATAAAGAAGTTTCTGAGAATGCTTCTGTCTAGTGTTTAGGTGAAGATATTTCCTTTTCCACCACAGGCCTCAAAGCGCTCCGTATGAACACTTGCAGATTACAGATTACACACTATAGTGTTTCAAAACTGCTCTAACAAGAGAAAGGTTCAACTCTGTAAGTTGAGTGCACACATCACAAAGCAGTTTCAGAGAGTGTTTCTGTCTAGTTTGTATGTGAAGAAATTCCCGTTTCCAACGAAGGCCTCCAAGAGCTCCCAATATCCACTTGCAGATTCTGCACAAACACAGTTTCATAACTGCCCCATCCAAAGGAATATTGAACCCTGTGAGTTGAATCCACACATATTAAATCATTTTCTCAGAATCCTTCTGCATAGTTTTCATGTGAAGATATTTCTTATTCCACTATAGGGCTGGAAGCGCTCTAAATGAGCACTTGAGAATTCTGCAAAAAGACACTTTGACAACTGCTCTTTCAAAAGAAAGGTGCAACTGTGTGAGTTGAATGCAAACATCACAAACCAGTTTCAGAGACTGCTTCTGTCTAGCTGTAATGTGAACAAATTCCCGTTTCCAACGAAGGCCTCAAATCCCCACATATCCACTTGCAGATTCTGCAAAAGCAGTGTTTCAAAACTGCTCTATTGAAAGGAAGGTCCATCTCTGTGGGTTGAGTGCACACATCATAAAGTAGTTTCCGAGAATGCTTCCGTCTAGTTTTTATGTGACGCTATTTCCTTTTCCACCACTGGCCTCAAAGCGCTCCGAATGAACACTTGCAGATTCTACAAAAAGAGTGTTTCTAAACTGAACTCACAACAGAAAGGTTCAGATCCGTGAATTGAATGCACGCATCAGGAAGCCGATTCAGGGAATGCTTCTGTTTAGGTTTTAGGTGAAGATATAATCTTTTCCCCCATAGGCCTCAAAGCGCTCTGAATGAACACTTGCAGATTCTACGAAAGGAGAGTTTCAAAACTGCTCTATCAAAACAAAGGTTCAACTCTGTGAGTTGAATGCAACTTCACAAAGCCGTTTCAGAGAATGCTTCTTTCTAGTTTTTGTGTGAAGATATTCCCGTTTCCAAAGAAGGCCTCAATGAGCTCCAAATATCCACTGGCAGATTCTGCAAAAACACTGTTTGAAAACTGCTCTATCAAAAGGAAGGTTCAACTCTGTGAGTTGAATGCAAGCATCAGAGAGTAGTTTCTGAGAATGCTTCTGTCTGGTTTTAATATGAAGATATTTCCTTTTACACATTAGGTCTCAGGGCGCTCCGAAAGAATACTTGCGGATTCTGTCAGAAGAGGGTTTCCAAAGTGCTCCATCAAAAGAAATGTTCTACTCTGTGAGTGGAAAGCAAACATCACAAAGCAGTTTCAGAGAATGCTTCTGTCTAGTTTTTAGGCGAAGAAATTCCCATTTCCTACGAAGGTCTCGAACAGCTCCCAATATTCCCTTGCAGATTCTGCAAAAACACTCTTTCAAAACTGCTCTACGAACAGAAAGGTTCAACTCGGTGAGTTGAAAGCACAAATCCTAAAGAAGTTTCTTAGAATGCTCCTGCCCAGTTTTTAGGTGATGATATTTCCTCTTCCACCATAAGACTCAAAGCACCCCGAATGAACACTTGCACATTCCACAAAAAGAGTGTTTCAAAACTGCTCAAGCAACAGAAAGGTTCAACTCTGTGAGTTGAATGCACACATGAAAAAGCACTTTCTAATAATACTTCCGTCCAGTTTCTAGGTGAAGGAATTACCGTTTCCAAAGAATGCCTCGAAGAGTTCCAAATATCCACTTACAGATTCTGAAGAAAACAATGTTTCGATGCTACTCATTCAAATCAAGGTTCAGCTCTCTGAGATGAATGCACACATCATAAAGAAGTTTCTGTGAATGCTTCTACCCTGTTTTTATGTGATGATATTTCCTCTTCCACCATAAGCCTCAAAGCGCTCCGAATGAACACTTGCGCATTCCACAAAAAGAGTGCTTCAAAACTGCTCTATCAATAGGAAGGTTCAATTCTCTGAGCTGAATGCACACATCATAAAGAAGTTTCTGAGAATGCTTCTGTCTAGTGTTTAGGTGAAGATATTTCCTTTTCCACCACAGGCCTCAAAGCGCTCCGTATGAACACTTGCAGATTACAGATTACACACAATAGTGTTTCAAAACTGCTCTAACAAGAGAAAGGTTCAACTCTGTAAGTTGAGTGCACACATCACAAAGCAGTTTCAGAGAGTGTTTCTGTCTAGTTTGTATGTGAAGAAATTCCCGTTTCCAACGAAGGCCTCCAAGAGCTCCCAATATCCACTTGCAGATTCTGCACAAACACAGTTTCATAACTGCCCCATCCAAAGGAATATTGAACCCTGTGAGTTGAATCTACACATATTAAATCATTTTCTCAGAATGCTTCTGCATAGTTTTCATGTGAAGATATTTCTTATTCCACTATAGGGCTGGAAGCGCTCTAAATGAACACTTGAGGATTCTGCAAAAAGACACTTTGACAACTGCTCTTTCAAAAGAAAGGTGCAACTGTGTGAGTTGAATGCAAACATCACAACGCAGTTTCAGAGACTTCTTCTGTCTAGCAGTAATGTGAACAAATTCCCGTTTCCAACGAAGGCCTCAAATCTCCACATATCCACTTGCAGATTCTGCAAAAGCAGTGTTTCAAAACTGCTCTATCGAAAGGAAGGTTCATCTCTGTGGGTTGAGTGCACACATCATAAAGTAGTTTCCGAGAATGCCTCTGTCTAGTTTTTATGTGACGCTATTTCCTTTTCCAGCACTGGCCTCAAAGCGCTCCGAATGAACACTTGCAGATTCTACAAAAAGAGTGTTTCTAAACTGAACTCACAACAAAAAGGTTCAGATCTGTGAATTGAATGCACGCATCACAAAGCAGATTCAGGGAATGCTTCTGTTTAGATTTTAGTTGAAGATATATTCTTTTCCCCCATAGGCCTCAAGGCGCTCTGAATGAAAACTTGCAGATTCGACGAAAAGAGTGTTTCACAACGGCTCTATCAAAACAAAGGATCAATTCTGTGAGTTGAATGCAACTTCACAAAGCCGTTTCAGAGAATGCTTCTTTCTAGTTTTTGTGTGAAGATATTCCCGTTTCCAAAGAAGGCCTCAATGAACTCCACATATCCACTGGCAGATTCTGCAAAAACACTGTTTCAAAACTGCTCTATCAAAAGGAAGGTTCAACTCTGTGAGTTGAATGCAAGCATCAGAGAGTAGTTTCTGAGAATGCTTCTGTCTGGTTTTAATATGAAGGTATTTCCTTTTACACATTAGGTCTCAGGGCGCTCCGAAAGAATACTTGCGGATTCTGTCAGAAGAGGGTTTCCGAAGTGCTCCATCAAAAGAAAGGTACCACTCTGTGAGTGGAAAGCAAACATCACAAAGCAGTTTCAGAGAATGCTTCTCTCTAATTTTTAGGCAAAGAAATTCCCATTTCCAACGAAGGTCTCGAAGAACTCCCAATATTCCCTTGCAGATTCTGCAAAAACACTGTTTCAAAACTGCTCTATGAACAGAAAGGTTCAACTCGGTGAGTTGAAAGCACAAATCCTAAAGAAGTTTCTTAGAATGCTCCTGCCCAGTTTTTAGGAGATGATATTTCCTCTTCCACCATAAGACTCAAAGCACCCCGAATGAACACTTGCACATTCCACAAAAAGAGTGTTTCAAAACTGCTCAAGCAACAGAAAGGTTCAACTCTGTGAGTTGAATGCACACATGAAAAAGCACTTTCAAATAATGCTTCCGTCCAGTTTCTAGGTGAAGAAATTACCGTTTCCAAAGAATGCCTCGAACAGTTCCAAATATCCACTTACAGATTCTGAAGAAAACAATGTTTCGACGTTGCTCATTCAAATCAAGGTTCAACTCTCTGAGATGAATGCACACATCATAAAGAAGTTTCTGTGAATGCTTCTACCCTGTTTTCATGTGATGATATTTCCTCTTCCACCATAAGCCTCCAAGCACTCCGAATGAACACTTGCGCATTCCACAAAAAGAGTGCTTCAAAACTGCTCTATCAACAGGGAGGTTCAATTCTGTGAGCTGAATGCACACATCATAAAGAAGTTTCTGAGAATGCTTCTGTCTAGTGTTTAGGTGAAGATATTACCTTTTCCACCACAGGCCTCAACGCGCTCCGTATGAACACTTGCAGATTACAGATTACACACAATAGTGTTTCAAAACGACTCTACCAAGAGAAAGGTTCGCCTCTCTAAGTTGAGTGCACACATCACAAAGCAGTTTCAGAGAGTGTTTCTGTCTAGTTTGTATGTGAAGAAATTCCCGTTTCCAACGAAGGCCTCCAAGAGCTCCCAATATCCACTTGCAGATTCTGCACAAACACAGTTTCATAACTGCCCCATCCAAAGGAATATTGAACCCTTTGAGTTGAATCTACACATATTAAATCATTTTCTCAGAATGCTTCTGCATAGTTTTCATGTGAAGATATTTCTTATTCCACTATAGGGCTGGAAGCGCTCTAAATGAACACTTGAGGATTCTGCAAAAAGACACTTTGACAACTGCTCTTTCAAAAGAAAGGTGCAACTGTGTGAGTTGAATGCAAACATCACAAAGCAGTTTCAGAGACTGCTTCTGTCTAGCTGTAATGTGAACAAATTCCCGTTTCCAACGAAGGCCTCAAATCTCCACATATCCACTTGCAGATTCTGCAAAAGCAGTGTTTCAAAACTGCTCTATCGAAAGGAAGGTTCATCTCTGTGGGTTGAGTGCACACATCATAAAGTAGTTTCCGAGAATGCTTCTGTCTAGTTTTTATGTGACGCTATTTCCTTTTCCACCACTGGCCTCAAAGCGCTCCGAATGAACACTTGCAGATTCTACAAAAAGAGTGTTTCTAAACTGAACTCACAACAAAAAGGTTCAGATCTGTGAATTGAATGCACGCATCACAAAGCAGATTCAGGGAATGCTTCTGTTTAGGTTTTAGGTGAAGATATATTCTTTTCCCCCATAGGCCTCAAAGCGCTCTGAATGAACACTTGCAGATTCTACGAAAAGAGTGTTTCAAAACTGCTCTATCAAAACAAAGGATCAACTCTGTGAGTTGAATGCAACTTCACAAAGCCGTTTCAGAGAATGCTTCTTTCTAGTTTTTGTGTGAAGATATTCCCGTTTCCAAAGAAGGCCTCAATGAGCTCCAAATATCCACTGGCAGATTCTGCAAAAACACTGTTTCAAAACTGCTCTATCAAAAGGAAGGTTCAACTCTGTGAGTTGAATGCAAGCATCGGAGAGTAGTTTCTGAGAATGCTTCTGTCTGGTTTTAATATGAAGATATTTCCTTTTACACATTAGGTCTCAGTGCGCTCCGAAGGAATACTTGCGGATTCTGTCAGAAGAGGGTTTCCGAAGTGCTCCATCAAAAGAAAGGTACCACTCTGTGAGTGGAAAGCAAACATCACAAAGCAGTTTCAGAGAATGCTTCTGTCTAGTTTTTAGGCGAAGAAATTCCCATTTCCAACGAAGGTCTTGAAGAGCTCCCAATATTCCCTTGCAGATTCTGCTAAAACACTGTTTCAAAACTGCTCTATGAACAGAAAGGTTCAACTCGGTGAGTTGAAAGCACAAATCCTAAAGAAGTTTCTTAGAATGCTCCTGCCCAGTTTTTAGGTGATGATATTTCCTTTTCCACCATAAGACTCAAAGCACCCCGAATGAACATTTGCACATTCCACAAAAAGAGTGTTTCAAAACTGCTCAAGCAACAGAAAGGTTCAACTCTGTGAGTTGAATGGACACATGAAAAAGCACTTTCAAATAATGCTTCCGTCCAGATTCTAGGTGAAGAAATTACCGTTTCCAAAGAATGCCTCGAAGAGTTCCAAATATCCACTTACAGATTCTGAAGAAAACAATGTTTCGATGTTGCTCATTCAAATCAAGGTTCAACTCTCTGAGATGAATGCACACATCATAAAGAAGTTTCTGTGAATGCTTCTACCCTGTATTTATGTGATGATATTTCCTCTTCCACCATAATCCTCCAAGCGCTCCGAATGAACACTTGCGCATTCCACAAAAAGAGTGCTTCAAAACTGCTCTATCAACAGGGAGGTTCAATTCTGTGAGCTGAATGCACACATCATAAAGAAGTTTCTGAGAATGCTTCTGGCTAGTGTTTAGGTGAAGATATTACCTTTTCCACCACAGGCCTCAAAGCGCTCCTTATGAACACTTGCAGATTACAGATTACACACAATAGTGTTTCAAAACGACTCTAACAAGAGAAAGGTTCACCTCTGTAAGTTGAGTGCACACATCACAAAGCAGTTTCAGAGAGTGTTTCTGTCTAGTTTGTATGTGAAGAAATTCCCGTTTCCAACGAAGGCCTCCAAGAGCTCCCAATATCCACTTGCAGATTCTGCACAAACACAGTTTCATAACTGCCCCATCCAAAGGAATATTGAACCCTGTGGGTTGAATCTACACATATTAAATCATTTTCTCAGAATGCTTCCGCATAGTTTTCATGTGAAGATATTTCTTATTCCACTATAGGGCTGGAAGCGCTCTAAATGAACACTTGAGGATTCTGCAAAAAGACACTTTGACAACTGCTCTTTCAAAAGAAAGGTGCAACTGTGTGAGTTGAATGCAAACATCACAACGCAGTTTCAGAGACTGCTTCTGTCTAGCTGTAATGTGAACAAATTCCCGTTTCCAACGAAGGCCTCAAATCTCCACATATCCACTTGCAGATTCTGCAAAAGCAGTGTTTCAAAACTGCTCTATCGAAAGGAAGGTTCATCTCTTTGGGTTGAGTGCACACATCATAAAGTAGTTTCCGAGAATGCTTCTGTCTAGTTTTTATGTGACGCTATTTCCTTTTACACCACTGGCCTCAAAGCGCTCCGAATGAACACTTGCAGATTCTACAAAAAGAGTGTTTCTAAACTGAACTCACAACAAAAAGGTTCAGATCTGTGAATTGAATGCACGCATCACAAAGCAGATTCAGGGAATGCTTCTGTTTAGGTTTTAGGTGAAGATATATTCTTTTCCCCCATAGGCCTCAAAGCGCTCTGAATGAACACTTGCAGATTCTACGAAAAGAGTGTTTCAAAACTGCTCTATCAAAACAAAGGATCAACTCTGTGAGTTGAATGCAACTTCACAAAGCCGTTTCAGAGAATCCTTCTTTCTAGTTTTTGTGTGAAGATATTCCCGTTTCCAAAGAAGGCCTCAATGAGCTCCAAATATCCACTGGCAGATTCTGCAAAAACACTGTTTCAAAACTGCTCTATCAAAAGGAAGGTTCAACTCTGTGAGTTGAATGCAAGCATCAGAGAGTAGTTGCTGAGAATGCTTCTGTCGGGTTTTAAAATGAAGATATTTCCTTTTACACATTAGGTCTCAGTGTGCTCCGAAAGAATACTTGCGGATTCTGTCAGAAGAGGGTTTCCAAAGTGCTCCATCAAAAGAAAGGTACCACTCTGTGAGTGGAAAGCAAACATCACAAAGCAGTTTCAGAGAATGCTTCTGTCTAGTTTTTAGGCGAAGAAATTCCCATTTGCAACGAAGGTCTCGAAGAGCTCCCAATATTCCCTTGCAGATTCTGCAAAAACACTGTTTCAAAACTGCTCTATGAACAGAAAGGTTCAACTCGGTGAGTTGAAAGCACAAATCCTAAAGAAGATTCTTAGAATGCTCCTGCCCAGTTTTTAGGTGTTGATATTTCCTCTTCCACCATAAGACTCAAAGCACCCCGAATGAACACTTGCACATTCCACAAAAAGAGTGTGTCAAAACTGCTCAAGCAACAGAAAGGTTCAACTCTGTGAGTTGAATGCACACATGAAAAAGCACTTTCAAATAATGCTTCCTTCCAGTTTCTAGGTGAAGAAATTACCGTTTCCAAAGAATGCCTCGAAGAGTTCCAAATATCCACTTACAGATTCTGAAGAAAATAATGTTTCGATGTTGCTCATTCAAATCAAGGTTCAACTCTCTGAGATGAATGCACACATCATAAAGAAGTTTCTGTGAATGCTTCTACCCTGTTTTTATGTGATGATATTTCCTCTTCCACCATAAGCCTCCAAGCGCTCCGAATGAACACTTGCGCATTCCACAAAAAGAGTGTTTCAAAACTGCTCTATCAACAGGGAGGTTCAATTCTGTGAGCTGAATGCACACATCATAAAGAAGTTTCTGAGAATGTTTCTGGCTAGTGTTTAGGTGAAGATATTAGCTTTTCCACCACAGGCCTCAAAGCGCTCCGTATGAACACTTGCAGATTACAGATTACACACGATAGTGTTTCAAAACGGCTCTAACAAGAGAAAGGTTCACCTCTGTAAGTTGAGTGCACACATCACAAAGCAGTTTCAGAGAGTGTTTCTGTCTAGTTTGTATGTGAAGAAATTCCCGTTTCCAACGAAGGCCTCCAAGAGCTCCCAATATCCACTTGCAGATTCTGCACAAACACAGTTTCATAACTGCCCCATCCAAAGGAATATTGAACCCTGTGAGTTGAATCTACACTTATTAAATCATTTTCTCAGAATGCTTCTGCATAGTTTTCATGTGAAGATATTTCTTATTCCACTATAGGGCTGGAAGCGCTCTAAATGAACACTTGAGGATTCTGCAAAAAGACACTTTGACAACTGCTCTTTCAAAAGAAAGGTGCAACTGTGTGAGTTGAATGCAAACATCACAACGCAGTTTCAGAGACTGCTTCTGTCTAGCTGTAATGTGAACAAATTCCCGTTTCCAACGAAGGCCTCAAATCTCCACATATCCACTTGCAGATTCTGCAAAAGCAGTGTTTCAAAACTGCTCTATCGAAAGGAAGGTTCATCTCTGTGGGTTGAGTGCACACATCATAAAGTAGTTTCCGAGAATGCTTCTGTCTAGTTTTTATGTGACGCTATTTCCTTTTCCACCACTGGCCTCAAAGCGCTCCGAATGAACACTTGCAGATTCTACAAAAAGAGTGTTTCTAAACTGAACTCATAACAGAAAGGTTCAGATCCGTGAATTGAATGCACGCATCAGAAAGCAGATTCAGGGAATGCTTCTCTTTAGGTTTTAGGTGAAGATATATTCTTTTCCCCCATAGGCCTCAAAGCGCTCTGAATGAACACTTGCAGATTCTACGAAAAGAGTGTTTCAAAACGGCTCTATCAAAAGAAAGGATCAACTCTGTGAGTTGAATGCAACTTCACAAAGCCGTTTCAGAGAATGCTTCTTTCTAGTTTTTGTGTGAAGATATTCCCGTTTCCAAAGAAGGCCTCAATGAGCTCCAAATATCCACTGGCAGATTCTGCAAAAACACTGTTTCAAAACTGCTCTATGAAAAGGAAGGTTCAACTCTGTGACTTGAATGCAAGCATCAGAGAGTAGTTTCTGAGAATGCTTCTGTCTGGTTTTAATATGAAGATATTTCCTTTTACACATTAGGTCTCAGTGCGCTCCGAAAGAATACTTGCGGATTCTGTCAGAAGAGGGTTTCCAAAGTGCTCCATCAAAAGAAATGTTCTACTCTGTGAGTGGAAAGCAAACATCACAAAGCAGTTTCAGAGAATGCTTCTGTCTAGTTTTTAGGCGAAGAAATTCCCATTTCCAACGAAGGTCTCGAAGAGCTCCCAATATTCCCCTGCAGATTCTGCAAAAACACTGTTTCAAAACTGCTCTATGAACAGAAAGGTTCAACTCGGTGAGTTGAAAGCACAAATCCTAAAGAAGTTTCTTAGAATGCTCCTGCCCAGTTTTTAGGTGATGATATTTCCTCTTCCACCATAAGACTCAAAGCACCCCGAATGAACACTTGCACATTCCACAAAAAGAGTGTTTCAAAACTGCTCAAGCAACAGAAAGGTTCAACTCTGTGAGTTGAATGCGCACATGAAAAAGCAGTTTCAAATAATGCTTCCGTCCGGTTTCTAGGTGAAGAAATTCCCGTTTCCAAAGAATGCCTCGAAGAGTTCCAAATATCCACTTACAGTTCTGAAGAAAACAATGTTTCGATGTTGCTCATTCAAATCAAGGTTCAACTCTCTGAGATGAATGCACACATCATAAAGAAGTTTCTGTGAATGCTTCTACCCTGTTTTTATGTGATGATATTTCCTCTTCCACCATAAGCCTCAAAGCGTTCCGAATGAACACTTGCGCATTCCACAAAAAGAGTGCTTCAAAACTGCTCTATCAATAGGAAGGGTCAATTCTGTGAGCTGAATTCACACATCATAAAGAAGTTTCTGAGAATGCTTCTGTCTAGTGTTTAGGTGAAGATATTTCCTTTTCCACCACAGGCCTCAAAACGCTCCGTATGAACACTTGCAGATTACAGATTACACACAATAGTGTTTCAAAACGGCTCTAACAAGAGAAAGGTTCAACTCTGTAAGTTGAGTGCACACATCACAAAGCAGTTTCAGAGAGTGTTTCTGTCTAGTATGTATGTGAAGAAATTCCCGTTTCCAACGAAGGCCTCCAAGAGCTCCCAATATCCACTTGCAGATTCTGCACAAACACAGTTTCATAACTGCCCCATCCAAAGGAATATTGAACCCTGTGAGTTGAATCCACACATATTAAATCATTTTCACAGAATGCTTCTGCATAGTTTTCATGTGAAGATATTTCTTATTCCACTATAGGGCTGGAAGCGCTCTAAATGAACACTTGAGGATTCTGCAAAAAGACACTTTGACAACTGCTCTTTCAAAAGAAAGGTGCAACTGTGTGAGTTGAATGCAAACATCACAAAGCAGTTTCAGAGACTGCTTCTGTCTAGCTGTAATGTGAACAAATTCCCGTTTACAACGAAGGCCTCATATCTCCACATATCGACTTGCAGATTCTGCAAAAGCAGTGTTTCAAAACTGCTCTATCAAAAGGAAGGTTCATCTCTGTGAGTTGAGTGCACACATCATAAAGTAGTTTCCGAGAATGCTTCCGTCTAGTTTTTACGTGACGCTATTTCCTTTTCCACCACTGGCCTCAAAGCGCTCCGAATGAACACTTGCAGATTCTACAAAAAGAGAGTTTCTAAACTGAACTCACAACAGAAAGGTTCAGATCCGTGAATTGAATGCATGCATCAGAAAGCAGATTCAGGGAATTCTTCTGTTTGGTTTTAGGTGAAGATATATTCTTTACCCCCATAGGCCTCAAAGCGCTCTGAATGAACACTTGCAGATTCTACGAAAAGAGTGTTTCATAACGGCTCTATCAAAAGAAAGGATCAACTCTGTGAGTTGAATGCAACTTCACAAAGCCGTTTCAGAGAATGCTTCTTTCTAGTTTTTGTGTGAAGATATTCCCGTTTCCAAAGAAGGCCTCAATGAGCTCCAAATATCCACTGGCAGATTCTGCAAAAACACTGTTTCAAAACTGCTCTATGAAAAGGAAGGTTCAACTCTGTGACTTGAATGCAAGCATCAGAGAGTAGTTTCTGAGAATGCTTCTGTCTGGTTTTAATATGAAGATATTTCCTTTTACACATTAGGTCTCAGGGCGCTCCGAAAGAATACTTGCGGATTCTGTCAGAAGAGGGTTTCCAAAGTGCTCCATCAAAAGAAATGTTCTACTCTGTGAGTGGAAAGCAAACATCACAAAGCAGTTTCAGAGAATGCTTCTGTCTAGTTTTTAGGCGAAGAAATTCCCATTTCCAACGAAGGTCTCGAAGAGCTCCCAATATTCCCTTGCAGATTCTGCAAAAACACTGTTTCAAAACTGCTCTATGAACAGAAAGGTTCAACTCGGTGAGTTGAAAGCACAAATCCTAAAGAAGTTTCTTAGAATGCTCCTGCCCAGTTTTTAGGTGATGATATTTCCTCTTCCACCATAAGACTCAAAGCACCCCGAATGAACACTTGCACATTCCACAAAAGGAGTGTTTCAAAACTGCTCAAGCAACAGAAAGGTTCAACTCTGTGAGTTGAATGCACACATGAAAAAGCAGTTTCAAATAATGCTTCCGTCCAGTTTCTAGGTGAAGAAATTACCGTTTCCAAAGAATGCCTCGAAGAGTTCCAAATATCCACTTACAGATTCTGAAGAAAACAATGTTTCGATGTTGCTCATTCAAATCAAGCTTCAACTCTCTGAGATGAATGCACACATCATAAAGAAGTTTCTGTGAATGCTTCTACCCTGTTTTTCTGTGATGATATTTCCTCTTCCACCATAAGCCTCAAAGCGCTCCGAATGAACACTTGCGCATTCCACAAAAAGAGTGCTTCAAAACTACTCTATCAATAGGAAGGTTCAATTCTGTGAGCTGAATGCACACATCATAAAGAAGTTTCTGAGAATGCTTCTGTCTAGTGTTTAGGTGAAGATATTTTCTTTTCCACCACAGGCCTCAAAGCGCTCCGTATGAACACTTGCAGATTACAGATTACACACAATAGTGTTTCAAAACTGCTCTAACAAGAGAAGGGTTCAACTCTGCAAGTTGAGTGCACACATCACAAAGCAGTTTCAGAGAGTGTTTCTGTCTAGTTTGTATGTGAAGAAATTCCCGTTTCCAACGAAGGCCTCCAAGAGCTCCCAATATCCACTTGCAGATTCTGCACAAACACAGTTTCATAACTGCCCCATCCAAAGGAATATTGAACCCTGTGAGTTGAATCCACACATATTAAATCATTTTCTCAGAATGCTTCTGCATAGTTTTCATGTGAAGATATTTCTTATTCCACTATAGGGCTGGAAGCGCTCTAAATGAACACTTGAGGATTCTGCAAAAAGACACTTTGACAACTGCCCTTTCAAAAGAAAGGTGCAACTGTGTGAGTTGAATGCAAACATCACAAAGCAGTTTCAGAGACTGCTTCGGTCTACCTGTAATGTGAACAAATTCCCGTTTCCAACGAAGGCCTCAAATCTCCACATATCCACTTGCAGATTCTGCAAAAGCAGTGTTTCAAAACTGCTCTATCAAAAGGAAGGTTCATCTCTGTGGGTTGAGTGCACACATCATAAAGTAGTTTCCGAGAATGCTTCTGTCTAGTTTTTATGTGACGCTATTTCCTTTTCCACCACTGGCCTCAAAGCGCTCCGAATGAACACTTGCAGATTCTACAAAAAGAGTGTTTCTAAACTGAACTCATAACAGAAAGGTTCAGATCCGTGAATTGAATGCACGCATCAGAAAGCAGATTCAGGGAATGCTTCTCTTTAGGTTTTAGGTGAAGATATATTCTTTTCCCCCATAGGCCTCAAAGCGCTCTGAATGAACACTTGCAGATTCTACGAAAAGAGTGTTTCAAAACGGCTCTATCAAAAGAAAGGATCAACTCTGTGAGTTGAATGCAACTTCACAAAGCCGTTTCAGAGAATGCTTCTTTCTAGTTTTTGTGTGAAGATATTCCCGTTTCCAAAGAAGGCCTCAATGAGCTCCAAATATCCACTGGCAGATTCTGCAAAAACACTGTTTCAAAACTGCTCTATGAAAAGGAAGGTTCAACTCTGTGACTTGAATGCAAGCATCAGAGAGTAGTTTCTGAGAATGCTTCTGTCTGGTTTTAATATGAAGATATTTCCTTTTACACATTAGGTCTCAGTGCGCTCCGAAAGAATACTTGCGGATTCTGTCAGAAGAGGGTTTCCAAAGTGCTCCATCAAAAGAAATGTTCTACTCTGTGAGTGGAAAGCAAACATCACAAAGCAGTTTCAGAGAATGCTTCTGTCTAGTTTTTAGGCGAAGAAATTCCCATTTCCAACGAAGGTCTCGAAGAGCTCCCAATATTCCCCTGCAGATTCTGCAAAAACACTGTTTCAAAACTGCTCTATGAACAGAAAGGTTCAACTCGGTGAGTTGAAAGCACAAATCCTAAAGAAGTTTCTTAGAATGCTCCTGCCCAGTTTTTAGGAGATGATATTTCCTCTTCCACCATAAGACTCAAAGCACCCCGAATGAACACTTGCACATTCCACAAAAAGAGTGTTTCAAAACTGCTCAAGCAACAGAAAGGTTCAACTCTGTGAGTTGAATGCACACATGAAAAAGCACTTTCAAATAATGCTTCCGTCCAGTTTCTAGGTGAAGAAATTACCGTTTCCAAAGAATGCCTCGAACAGTTCCAAATATCCACTTACAGATTCTGAAGAAAACAATGTTTCGACGTTGCTCATTCAAATCAAGGTTCAACTCTCTGAGATGAATGCACACATCATAAAGAAGTTTCTGTGAATGCTTCTACCCTGTTTTCATGTGATGATATTTCCTCTTCCACCATAAGCCTCCAAGCACTCCGAATGAACACTTGCGCATTCCACAAAAAGAGTGCTTCAAAACTGCTCTATCAACAGGGAGGTTCAATTCTGTGAGCTGAATGCACACATCATAAAGAAGTTTCTGAGAATGCTTCTGGCTAGTGTTTAGGTGAAGATATTACCTTTTCCACCACAGGCCTCAACGCGCTCCGTATGAACACTTGCAGATTACAGATTACACACAATAGTGTTTCAAAACGACTCTACCAAGAGAAAGGTTCGCCTCTCTAAGTTGAGTGCACACATCACAAAGCAGTTTCAGAGAGTGTTTCTGTCTAGTTTGTATGTGAAGAAATTCCCGTTTCCAACGAAGGCCTCCAAGAGCTCCCAATATCCACTTGCAGATTCTGCACAAACACAGTTTCATAACTGCCCCATCCAAAGGAATATTGAACCCTTTGAGTTGAATCTACACATATTAAATCATTTTCTCAGAATGCTTCTGCATAGTTTTCATGTGAAGATATTTCTTATTCCACTATAGGGCTGGAAGCGCTCTAAATGAACACTTGAGGATTCTGCAAAAAGACACTTTGACAACTGCTCTTTCAAAAGAAAGGTGCAACTGTGTGAGTTGAATGCAAACATCACAAAGCAGTTTCAGAGACTGCTTCTGTCTAGCTGTAATGTGAACAAATTCCCGTTTCCAACGAAGGCCTCAAATCTCCACATATCCACTTGCAGATTCTGCAAAAGCAGTGTTTCAAAACTGCTCTATCGAAAGGAAGGTTCATCTCTGTGGGTTGAGTGCACACATCATAAAGTAGTTTCCGAGAATGCTTCTGTCTAGTTTTTATGTGACGCTATTTCCTTTTCCACCACTGGCCTCAAAGCGCTCCGAATGAACACTTGCAGATTCTACAAAAAGAGTGTTTCTAAACTGAACTCACAACAAAAAGGTTCAGATCTGTGAATTGAATGCACGCATCACAAAGCAGATTCAGGGAATGCTTCTGTTTAGGTTTTAGGTGAAGATATATTCTTTTCCCCCATAGGCCTCAAAGCGCTCTGAATGAACACTTGCAGATTCTACGAAAAGAGTGTTTCAAAACTGCTCTATCAAAACAAAGGATCAACTCTGTGAGTTGAATGCAACTTCACAAAGCCGTTTCAGAGAATGCTTCTTTCTAGTTTTTGTGTGAAGATATTCCCGTTTCCAAAGAAGGCCTCAATGAGCTCCAAATATCCACTGGCAGATTCTGCAAAAACACTGTTTCAAAACTGCTCTATCAAAAGGAAGGTTCAACTCTGTGAGTTGAATGCAAGCATCGGAGAGTAGTTTCTGAGAATGCTTCTGTCTGGTTTTAATATGAAGATATTTCCTTTTACACATTAGGTCTCAGTGCGCTCCGAAGGAATACTTGCGGATTCTGTCAGAAGAGGGTTTCCGAAGTGCTCCATCAAAAGAAAGGTACCACTCTGTGAGTGGAAAGCAAACATCACAAAGCAGTTTCAGAGAATGCTTCTGTCTAGTTTTTAGGCGAAGAAATTCCCATTTCCAACGAAGGTCTTGAAGAGCTCCCAATATTCCCTTGCAGATTCTGCTAAAACACTGTTTCAAAACTGCTCTATGAACAGAAAGGTTCAACTCGGTGAGTTGAAAGCACAAATCCTAAAGAAGTTTCTTAGAATGCTCCTGCCCAGTTTTTAGGTGATGATATTTCCTTTTCCACCATAAGACTCAAAGCACCCCGAATGAACATTTGCACATTCCACAAAAAGAGTGTTTCAAAACTGCTCAAGCAACAGAAAGGTTCAACTCTGTGAGTTGAATGGACACATGAAAAAGCACTTTCAAATAATGCTTCCGTCCAGTTTCTAGGTGAAGAAATTACCGTTTCCAAAGAATGCCTCGAAGAGTTCCAAATATCCACTTACAGATTCTGAAGAAAACAATGTTTCGATGTTGCTCATTCAAATCAAGGTTCAACTCTCTGAGATGAATGCACACATCATAAAGAAGTTTCTGTGAATGCTTCTACCCTGTATTTATGTGATGATATTTCCTCTTCCACCATAATCCTCCAAGCGCTCCGAATGAACACTTGCGCATTCCACAAAAAGAGTGCTTCAAAACTGCTCTATCAACAGGGAGGTTCAATTCTGTGAGCTGAATGCACACATCATAAAGAAGTTTCTGAGAATGCTTCTGGCTAGTGTTTAGGTGAAGATATTACCTTTTCCACCACAGGCCTCAAAGCGCTCCTTATGAACACTTGCAGATTACAGATTACACACAATAGTGTTTCAAAACGACTCTAACAAGAGAAAGGTTCACCTCTGTAAGTTGAGTGCACACATCACAAAGCAGTTTCAGAGAGTGTTTCTGTATAGTTTGTATGTGAAGAAATTCCCGTTTCCAACGAAGGCCTCCAAGAGCTCCCAATATCCACTTGCAGATTCTGCACAAACACAGTTTCATAACTGCCCCATCCAAAGGAATATTGAACCCTGTGGGTTGAATCTACACATATTAAATCATTTTCTCAGAATGCTTCCGCATAGTTTTCATGTGAAGATATTTCTTATTCCACTATAGGGCTGGAAGCGCTCTAAATGAACACTTGAGGATTCTGCAAAAAGACACTTTGACAACTGCTCTTTCAAAAGAAAGGTGCAACTGTGTGAGTTGAATGCAAACATCACAACGCAGTTTCAGAGACTGCTTCTGTCTAGCTGTAATGTGAACAAATTCCCGTTTCCAACGAAGGCCTCAAATCTCCACATATCCACTTGCAGATTCTGCAAAAGCAGTGTTTCAAAACTGCTCTATCGAAAGGAAGGTTCATCTCTTTGGGTTGAGTGCACACATCATAAAGTAGTTTCCGAGAATGCTTCTGTCTAGTTTTTATGTGACGCTATTTCCTTTTACACCACTGGCCTCAAAGCGCTCCGAATGAACACTTGCAGATTCTACAAAAAGAGTGTTTCTAAACTGAACTCACAACAAAAAGGTTCAGATCTGTGAATTGAATGCACGCATCACAAAGCAGATTCAGGGAATGCTTCTGTTTAGGTTTTAGGTGAAGATATATTCTTTTCCCCCATAGGCCTCAAAGCGCTCTGAATGAACACTTGCAGATTCTACGAAAAGAGTGTTTCAAAACTGCTCTATCAAAACAAAGGATCAACTCTGTGAGTTGAATGCAACTTCACAAAGCCGTTTCAGAGAATCCTTCTTTCTAGTTTTTGTGTGAAGATATTCCCGTTTCCAAAGAAGGCCTCAATGAGCTCCAAATATCCACTGGCAGATTCTGCAAAAACACTGTTTCAAAACTGCTCTATCAAAAGGAAGGTTCAACTCTGTGAGTTGAATGCAAGCATCAGAGAGTAGTTGCTGAGAATGCTTCTGTCGGGTTTTAAAATGAAGATATTTCCTTTTACACATTAGGTCTCAGTGTGCTCCGAAAGAATACTTGCGGATTCTGTCAGAAGAGGGTTTCCAAAGTGCTCCATCAAAAGAAAGGTACCACTCTGTGAGTGGAAAGCAAACATCACAAAGCAGTTTCAGAGAATGCTTCTGTCTAGTTTTTAGGCGAAGAAATTCCCATTTGCAACGAAGGTCTCGAAGAGCTCCCAATATTCCCTTGCAGATTCTGCAAAAACACTGTTTCAAAACTGCTCTATGAACAGAAAGGTTCAACTCGGTGAGTTGAAAGCACAAATCCTAAAGAAGATTCTTAGAATGCTCCTGCCCAGTTTTTAGGTGTTGATATTTCCTCTTCCACCATAAGACTCAAAGCACCCCGAATGAACACTTGCACATTCCACAAAAAGAGTGTGTCAAAACTGCTCAAGCAACAGAAAGGTTCAACTCTGTGAGTTGAATGCACACATGAAAAAGCACTTTCAAATAATGCTTCCTTCCAGTTTCTAGGTGAAGAAATTACCGTTTCCAAAGAATGCCTCGAAGAGTTCCAAATATCCACTTACAGATTCTGAAGAAAATAATGTTTCGATGTTGCTCATTCAAATCAAGGTTCAACTCTCTGAGATGAATGCACACATCATAAAGAAGTTTCTGTGAATGCTTCTACCCTGTTTTTATGTGATGATATTTCCTCTTCCACCATAAGCCTCCAAGCGCTCCGAATGAACACTTGCGCATTCCACAAAAAGAGTGTTTCAAAACTGCTCTATCAACAGGGAGGTTCAATTCTGTGAGCTGAATGCACACATCATAAAGAAGTTTCTGAGAATGTTTCTGGCTAGTGTTTAGGTGAAGATATTAGCTTTTCCACCACAGGCCTCAAAGCGCTCCGTATGAACACTTGCAGATTACAGATTACACACGATAGTGTTTCAAAACGGCTCTAACAAGAGAAAGGTTCACCTCTGTAAGTTGAGTGCACACATCACAAAGCAGTTTCAGAGAGTGTTTCTGTCTAGTTTGTATGTGAAGAAATTCCCGTTTCCAACGAAGGCCTCCAAGAGCTCCCAATATCCACTTGCAGATTCTGCACAAACACAGTTTCATAACTGCCCCATCCAAAGGAATATTGAACCCTGTGAGTTGAATCTACACATATTAAATCATTTTCTCAGAATGCTTCTGCATAGTTTTCATGTGAAGATATTTCTTATTCCACTATAGGGCTGGAAGCGCTCTAAATGAACACTTGAGGATTCTGCAAAAAGACACTTTGACAACTGCTCTTTCAAAAGAAAGGTGCAACTGTGTGAGTTGAATGCAAACATCACAACGCAGTTTCAGAGACTGCTTCTGTCTAGCTGTAATGTGAACAAATTCCCGTTTCCAACGAAGGCCTCAAATCTCCACATATCCACTTGCAGATTCTGCAAAAGCAGTGTTTCAAAACTGCTCTATCGAAAGGAAGGTTCATCTCTGTGGGTTGAGTGCACACATCATAAAGTAGTTTCCGAGAATGCTTCTGTCTAGTTTTTATGTGACGCTATTTCCTTTTCCACCACTGGCCTCAAAGCGCTCCGAATGAACACTTGCAGATTCTACAAAAAGAGTGTTTCTAAACTGAACTCATAACAGAAAGGTTCAGATCCGTGAATTGAATGCACGCATCAGAAAGCAGATTCAGGGAATGCTTCTCTTTAGGTTTTAGGTGAAGATATATTCTTTTCCCCCATAGGCCTCAAAGCGCTCTGAATGAACACTTGCAGATTCTACGAAAAGAGTGTTTCAAAACGGCTCTATCAAAAGAAAGGATCAACTCTGTGAGTTGAATGCAACTTCACAAAGCCGTTTCAGAGAATGCTTCTTTCTAGTTTTTGTGTGAAGATATTCCCGTTTCCAAAGAAGGCCTCAATGAGCTCCAAATATCCACTGGCAGATTCTGCAAAAACACTGTTTCAAAACTGCTCTATGAAAAGGAAGGTTCAACTCTGTGACTTGAATGCAAGCATCAGAGAGTAGTTTCTGAGAATGCTTCTGTCTGGTTTTAATATGAAGATATTTCCTTTTACACATTAGGTCTCAGTGCGCTCCGAAAGAATACTTGCGGATTCTGTCAGAAGAGGGTTTCCAAAGTGCTCCATCAAAAGAAATGTTCTACTCTGTGAGTGGAAAGCAAACATCACAAAGCAGTTTCAGAGAATGCTTCTGTCTAGTTTTTAGGCGAAGAAATTCCCATTTCCAACGAAGGTCTCGAAGAGCTCCCAATATTCCCCTGCAGATTCTGCAAAAACACTGTTTCAAAACTGCTCTATGAACAGAAAGGTTCAACTCGGTGAGTTGAAAGCACAAATCCTAAAGAAGTTTCTTAGAATGCTCCTGCCCAGTTTTTAGGTGATGATATTTCCTCTTCCACCATAAGACTCAAAGCACCCCGAATGAACACTTGCACATTCCACAAAAAGAGTGTTTCAAAACTGCTCAAGCAACAGAAAGGTTCAACTCTGTGAGTTGAATGCGCACATGAAAAAGCAGTTTCAAATAATGCTTCCGTCCGGTTTCTAGGTGAAGAAATTCCCGTTTCCAAAGAATGCCTCGAAGAGTTCCAAATATCCACTTACAGTTCTGAAGAAAACAATGTTTCGATGTTGCTCATTCAAATCAAGGTTCAACTCTCTGAGATGAATGCACACATCATAAAGAAGTTTCTGTGAATGCTTCTACCCTGTTTTTATGTGATGATATTTCCTCTTCCACCATAAGCCTCAAAGCGTTCCGAATGAACACTTGCGCATTCCACAAAAAGAGTGCTTCAAAACTGCTCTATCAATAGGAAGGGTCAATTCTGTGAGCTGAATTCACACATCATAAAGAAGTTTCTGAGAATGCTTCTGTCTAGTGTTTAGGTGAAGATATTTCCTTTTCCACCACAGGCCTCAAAACGCTCCGTATGAACACTTGCAGATTACAGATTACACACAATAGTGTTTCAAAACGGCTCTAACAAGAGAAAGGTTCAACTCTGTAAGTTGAGTGCACACATCACAAAGCAGTTTCAGAGAGTGTTTCTGTCTAGTATGTATGTGAAGAAATTCCCGTTTCCAACGAAGGCCTCCAAGAGCTCCCAATATCCACTTGCAGATTCTGCACAAACACAGTTTCATAACTGCCCCATCCAAAGGAATATTGAACCCTGTGAGTTGAATCCACACATATTAAATCATTTTCACAGAATGCTTCTGCATAGTTTTCATGTGAAGATATTTCTTATTCCACTATAGGGCTGGAAGCACTCTAAATGAACACTTGAGGATTCTGCAAAAAGACACTTTGACAACTGCTCTTTCAAAAGAAAGGTGCAACTGTGTGAGTTGAATGCAAACATCACAAAGCAGTTTCAGAGACTGCTTCTGTCTAGCTGTAATGTGAACAAATTCCCGTTTACAACGAAGGCCTCATATCTCCACATATCGACTTGCAGATTCTGCAAAAGCAGTGTTTCAAAACTGCTCTATCAAAAGGAAGGTTCATCTCTGTGAGTTGAGTGCACACATCATAAAGTAGTTTCCGAGAATGCTTCCGTCTAGTTTTTACGTGACGCTATTTCCTTTTCCACCACTGGCCTCAAAGCGCTCCGAATGAACACTTGCAGATTCTACAAAAAGAGAGTTTCTAAACTGAACTCACAACAGAAAGGTTCAGATCCGTGAATTGAATGCATGCATCAGAAAGCAGATTCAGGGAATTCTTCTGTTTGGTTTTAGGTGAAGATATATTCTTTACCCCCATAGGCCTCAAAGCGCTCTGAATGAACACTTGCAGATTCTACGAAAAGAGTGTTTCATAACGGCTCTATCAAAAGAAAGGATCAACTCTGTGAGTTGAATGCAACTTCACAAAGCCGTTTCAGAGAATGCTTCTTTCTAGTTTTTGTGTGAAGATATTCCCGTTTCCAAAGAAGGCCTCAATGAGCTCCAAATATCCACTGGCAGATTCTGCAAAAACACTGTTTCAAAACTGCTCTATGAAAAGGAAGGTTCAACTCTGTGACTTGAATGCAAGCATCAGAGAGTAGTTTCTGAGAATGCTTCTGTCTGGTTTTAATATGAAGATATTTCCTTTTACACATTAGGTCTCAGGGCGCTCCGAAAGAATACTTGCGGATTCTGTCAGAAGAGGGTTTCCAAAGTGCTCCATCAAAAGAAATGTTCTACTCTGTGAGTGGAAAGCAAACATCACAAAGCAGTTTCAGAGAATGCTTCTGTCTAGTTTTTAGGCGAAGAAATTCCCATTTCCAACGAAGGTCTCGAAGAGCTCCCAATATTCCCTTGCAGATTCTGCAAAAACACTGTTTCAAAACTGCTCTATGAACAGAAAGGTTCAACTCGGTGAGTTGAAAGCACAAATCCTAAAGAAGTTTCTTAGAATGCTCCTGCCCAGTTTTTAGGTGATGATATTTCCTCTTCCACCATAAGACTCAAAGCACCCCGAATGAACACTTGCACATTCCACAAAAGGAGTGTTTCAAAACTGCTCAAGCAACAGAAAGGTTCAACTCTGTGAGTTGAATGCACACATGAAAAAGCAGTTTCAAATAATGCTTCCGTCCAGTTTCTAGGTGAAGAAATTACCGTTTCCAAAGAATGCCTCGAAGAGTTCCAAATATCCACTTACAGATTCTGAAGAAAACAATGTTTCGATGTTGCTCATTCAAATCAAGCTTCAACTCTCTGAGATGAATGCACACATCATAAAGAAGTTTCTGTGAATGCTTCTACCCTGTTTTTCTGTGATGATATTTCCTCTTCCACCATAAGCCTCAAAGCGCTCCGAATGAACACTTGCGCATTCCACAAAAAGAGTGCTTCAAAACTACTCTATCAATAGGAAGGTTCAATTCTGTGAGCTGAATGCACACATCATAAAGAAGTTTCTGAGAATGCTTCTGTCTAGTGTTTAGGTGAAGATATTTCCTTTTCCACCACAGGCCTCAAAGCGCTCCGTATGAACACTTGCAGATTACAGATTACACACAATAGTGTTTCAAAACTGCTCTAACAAGAGAAGGGTTCAACTCTGCAAGTTGAGTGCACACATCACAAAGCAGTTTCAGAGAGTGTTTCTGTCTAGTTTGTATGTGAAGAAATTCCCGTTTCCAACGAAGGCCTCCAAGAGCTCCCAATATCCACTTGCAGATTCTGCACAAACACAGTTTCATAACTGCCCCATCCAAAGGAATATTGAACCCTGTGAGTTGAATCCACACATATTAAATCATTTTCTCAGAATGCTTCTGCATAGTTTTCATGTGAAGATATTTCTTATTCCACTATAGGGCTGGAAGCGCTCTAAATGAACACTTGAGGATTCTGCAAAAAGACACTTTGACAACTGCCCTTTCAAAAGAAAGGTGCAACTGTGTGAGTTGAATGCAAACATCACAAAGCAGTTTCAGAGACTGCTTCGGTCTACCTGTAATGTGAACAAATTCCCGTTTCCAACGAAGGCCTCAAATCTCCACATATCCACTTGCAGATTCTGCAAAAGCAGTGTTTCAAAACTGCTCTATCAAAAGGAAGGTTCATCTCTGTGGGTTGAGTGCACACATCATAAAGTAGTTTCCGAGAATGCTTCTGTCTAGTTTTTATGTGACGCTATTTCCTTTTCCACCACTGGCCTCAAAGCGCTCCGAATGAACACTTGCAGATTCTACAAAAAGAGTGTTTCTAAACTGAACTCATAACAGAAAGGTTCAGATCCGTGAATTGAATGCACGCATCAGAAAGCAGATTCAGGGAATGCTTCTCTTTAGGTTTTAGGTGAAGATATATTCTTTTCCCCCATAGGCCTCAAAGCGCTCTGAATGAACACTTGCAGATTCTACGAAAAGAGTGTTTCAAAACGGCTCTATCAAAAGAAAGGATCAACTCTGTGAGTTGAATGCAACTTCACAAAGCCGTTTCAGAGAATGCTTCTTTCTAGTTTTTGTGTGAAGATATTCCCGTTTCCAAAGAAGGCCTCAATGAGCTCCAAATATCCACTGGCAGATTCTGCAAAAACACTGTTTCAAAACTGCTCTATGAAAAGGAAGGTTCAACTCTGTGACTTGAATGCAAGCATCAGAGAGTAGTTTCTGAGAATGCTTCTGTCTGGTTTTAATATGAAGATATTTCCTTTTACACATTAGGTCTCAGTGCGCTCCGAAAGAATACTTGCGGATTCTGTCAGAAGAGGGTTTCCAAAGTGCTCCATCAAAAGAAATGTTCTACTCTGTGAGTGGAAAGCAAACATCACAAAGCAGTTTCAGAGAATGCTTCTGTCTAGTTTTTAGGCGAAGAAATTCCCATTTCCAACGAAGGTCTCGAAGAGCTCCCAATATTCCCCTGCAGATTCTGCAAAAACACTGTTTCAAAACTGCTCTATGAACAGAAAGGTTCAACTCGGTGAGTTGAAAGCACAAATCCTAAAGAAGTTTCTTAGAATGCTCCTGCCCAGTTTTTAGGTGATGATATTTCCTCTTCCACCATAAGACTCAAAGCACCCCGAATGAACACTTGCACATTCCACAAAAAGAGTGTTTCAAAACTGCTCAAGCAACAGAAAGGTTCAACTCTGTGAGTTGAATGCGCACATGAAAAAGCAGTTTCAAATAATGCTTCCGTCCGGTTTCTAGGTGAAGAAATTACCGTTTCCAAAGAATGCCTCGAAGAGTTCCAAATATCCACTTACAGTTCTGAAGAAAACAATGTTTCGATGTTGCTCATTCAAATCAAGGTTCAACTCTCTGAGATGAATGCACACATCATAAAGAAGTTTCTGTGAATGCTTCTACCCTGTTTTTATGTGATGATATTTCCTCTTCCACCATAAGCCTCAAAGCGTTCCGAATGAACACTTGCGCATTCCACAAAAAGAGTGCTTCAAAACTGCTCTATCAATAGGAAGGTTCAATTCTGTGAGCTGAATTCACACATCATAAAGAAGTTTCTGAGAATGCTTCTGTCTAGTGTTTAGGTGAAGATATTTCCTTTTCCACCACAGGCCTCAAAACGCTCCGTATGAACACTTGCAGATTACAGATTACACACAATAGTGTTTCAAAACGGCTCTAACAAGAGAAAGGTTCAACTCTGTAAGTTGAGTGCACACATCACAAAGCAGTTTCAGAGAGTGTTTCTGTCTAGTATGTATGTGAAGAAATTCCCGTTTCCAACGAAGGCCTCCAAGAGCTCCCAATATCCACTTGCAGATTCTGCACAAACACAGTTTCATAACTGCCCCATCCAAAGGAATATTGAACCCTGTGAGTTGAATCCACACATATTAAATCATTTTCACAGAATGCTTCTGCATAGTTTTCATGTGAAGATATTTCTTATTCCACTATAGGGCTGGAAGCGCTCTAAATGAACACTTGAGGATTCTGTAAAAAGACACTTTGACAACTGCTCTTTCAAAAGAAAGGTGCAACTGTGTGAGTTGAATGCAAACATCACAAAGCAGTTTCAGAGACTGCTTCTGTCTAGCTGTAATGTGAACAAATTCCCGTTTCCAACGAAGGCCTCAAATCTCCACCTATCCACTTGCAGATTCTGCAAAAGCAGTGTTTCAAAACTGCTCTATCAAAAGGAAGGTTCATCTCTGTGAGTTGAGTGCACACATCATAAAGTAGTTTCCGAGAATGCTTCCGTCTAGTTTTTACGTGACGCTATTTCCTTTTCCACCACTGGCCTCAAAGCGCTCCGAATGAACACTTGCAGATTCTACAAAAAGAGTGTTTCTAAACTGAACTCACAACAGAAAGGTTCAGATCCGTGAATTGAATGCACGCATCAGAAAGCAGATTCAGGGAATGCTTCTGTTTGGGTTTTAGGTGAAGATATATTCTTTACCCCCATAGGCCTCAAAGCGCTCTGAATGAACACTTGCAGATTCTACGAAAAGAGTGTTTCAAAACGGCTCTATCAAAAGAAAGGATCAACTCTGTGAGTTGAATGCAACTTCACAAAGCCGTTTCAGAGAATGCTTCTTTCTAGTTTTTGTGTGAAGATATTCCCGTTTCCAAAGAAGGCCTCAATGAGCTCCAAATATCCACTGGCAGATTCTGCAAAAACACTGTTTCAAAACTGCTCTATGAAAAGGAAGGTTCAACTCTGTGAGTTGAATGCAGGCATCAGAGAGTAGTTTCTGAGAATGCTTCTGTCTGGTTTTAATATGAAGATATTTCCTTTTACACATTAGGTCTCAGGGCGCTCCGAAAGAATACTTGCGGATTCTGTCAGAAGAGGGTTTCCAAAGTGCTCCATCAAAAGAAATGTTCTACTCTGTGAGTGGAAAGCAAACATCACAAAGCAGTTTCAGAGAATGCTTCTGTCTAGTTTTTAGGCGAAGAAATTCCCATTTCCAACGAAGGTCTCGAAGAGCTCCCAATATTCCCTTGCAGATTCTGCAAAAACACTGTTTCAAAACTGCTCTATGAACAGAAAGGTCCAACTTGGTGAGTTGAAAGCACAAATCCTAAAGAAGTTTCTTAGAATGCTCCTGCCCAGTTTTTAGGTGATGATATTTCCTCTTCCACCATAAGACTCAAAGCACCCCGAATGCACACTTGCACATTCCACAAAAAGAGTGTTTCAAAACTGCTCAAGCAACAGAAAGGTTCAACTCTGTGAGTTGAATGCACACATGAAAAGGCAATTTCAAATAATGCTTCCGTCCAGTTTCTAGGTGAAGAAATTAACGTTTCCAAAGAATGCCTCGAAGAGTTCCAAATATCCACTTACAGATTCTGAAGAAAACAATGTTTCGATGTTGCTCATTCAAATCAAGGTTCAACTCTCTGAGATGAATGCATACATCATAAAGAAGTTTCTGTGAATGCTTCTACCCTGTTTTTATGTGATGATATTTCCTCTTCCACCATAAGCCTCAAAGCGCTCCGAATGAACACTTGCGCATTCCACAAAATGAGTGCTTCAAAACTGCTCTATCAATAGGAAGGTTCAATTCTGTGAGCTGAATTCACACATCATAAAGAAGTTTCTGAGAATGCTTCTGTCTAGTGTTTAGGTGAAGATATTTCCTTTTCCACCACAGGCCTCAAAGCGCTCCGTATGAACACTTGCAGATTACAGATTACACACAATAGTGTTTCAAAACTGCTCTAACAAGAGAAAGGTTCAACTCTGTAAGTTGAGTGCACACATCACAAAGCAGTTTCAGAGAGTGTTTCTGTCTAGTTTGTATGTGAAGAAATTCCCGTTTCCAACGAAGGCTTCCAAGAGCTCCCAATATCCACTTGCAGATTCTGCACAAACACAGTTTCATAACTGCCCCATCCAAAGGAATATTGAACCCTGTGAGTTGAATCCACACATATTAAATCATTTTCTCAGAATGCTTCTGCTTAGTTTTCATGTGAAGATATTTCTTATTCCACTATAGGGCTGGAAGCGCTCTAAATGAACACTTGAGGATTCTGCAAAAAGACACTTTGACAGCTGCTCTTTCAAAAGAAAGGTGCAACTGTGTGAGTTGAATGCAAACATCACAAAGCAGTTTCAGAGACTGCTTCGGTCTAGCTGTAATGTGAACAAATTCCCGTTTCCAACGAAGGCCTCATATCTCCACATATCCACTTGCAGATTCTGCAAAAGCAGTGTTTCAAAACTGCTCTATCAAAAGGAAGGTTCATCTCTGTGAGTTGAGTGCACACATCATAAAGTAGTTTCCGAGAATGCTTCCGTCTAGTTTTTACGTGCCGCTATTTCCTTTTCCACCACTGGCCTCAAAGCGCTCCGAATGAACACTAGCAGATTCTACAAAAAGAGTGTTTCTAAACTGAACTCACAACAGAAAGGTTCAGATCCGTGAATTGAATGCATGCATCAGAAAGCAGATTCAGGGAATGCTTCTGTTTGGTTTTAGGTGAAGATATATTCTTTACCCCCATAGGCCTCAAAGCGCTCTGAATGAACACTTGCAGATTCTACGAAAAGAGTGTTTCATAACGGCTCTATCAAAAGAAAGGATCAACTCTGTGAGTTGAATGCAACTTCACAAAGCCGTTTCAGAGAATGCTTCTTTCTAGTTTTTGTGTGAAGGTATTCCCGTTTCCAAAGAAGGCCTCAATGAGCTCCAAATATCCACTGGCAGATTCTGCAAAAACACTGTTTCAAAACTGCTCTATGAAAAGGAAGGTTCAACTCTGTGACTTGAATGCAAGCATCAGAGAGTAGTTTCTGAGAATGCTTCTGTCTGGTTTTAATATGAAGATATTTCCTTTTACACATTAGGTCTCAGGGCGCTCTGAAAGAATACTTGCGGATTCTGTCAGAAGAGGGTTTCCAAAGTGCTCCATCAAAAGAAATGTTCTACTCTGTGAGTGGAAAGCAAACATCACAAAGCAGTTTCAGAGAATGCTTCTGTCTAGTTTTTAGGCGAAGAAATTCCCATTTCCAACGAAGGTCTCGAAGAGCTCCCAATATTCCCTTGCAGATTCTGCAAAAACACTGTTTCAAAACTGCTCTATGAACAGAAATGTTCAACTTGGTGAGTTGAAAGCACAAATCCTAAAGAAGTTTCTTAGAATGCTCCTGCCCAGTTTTTAGGTGATGATATTTCCTCTTCCACCATAAGACTCAAAGCACCCCGAATGCACACTTGCCCATTCCACAAAAAGAGTGTTTCAAAACTGCTCAAGCAACAGAAAGGTTCAACTCTGTGAGTTGAATGCACACATGAAAAAGCACTTTCAAATAATGCTTCCGTCCAGTTTCTAGGTGAAGAAATTACCGTTTCCAAAGAATGCCTGGAAGACTTGCAAATATAAACTTACAGATTCTGAAGAAAACAATGTTTCGATGTTGCTCATTCAAATCAAGGTTCAACTCTCTGAGATGAATGCACACATCATAAAGGAGTTTCTGTGAATGCTTCTACCCTGTTTTTATGTGATGATATTTCCTCTTCCACCATAAGCCTCAAAGCGCTCCGAATGAACACTTGCGCGTTCCACAAAAAGAGTGCTTCAAAACTACTCTATCAATAGGAAGGTTCAATTCTGTGAGCTGAATGCACACATCATAAAGAAGTTTCTGAGAATGCTTCTGTCTAGTGTTTAGGTGAAGATATTTCCTTTTCCACCACAGGCCTCAAAGCGCTCCGTATGAACACTTGCAGATTACAGATTACACACAATAGTGTTTCAAAACTGCTCTAACAAGAGAAAGGTTCAACTCTGTAAGTTGAGTGCACACATCACAAAGCAGTTTCAGAGAGTGTTTCTGTCTAGTTTGTATGTGAAGAAATTCCCGTTTCCAACGAAGGCCTCCAAGAGCTCCCAATATCCACTTGCAGATTCTGCACAAACACAGTTTCATAACTGCCCCATCCAAAGGAATATTGAACCCTGTGAGTTGAATCCACACATATTAAATCATTTTCACAGAATGCTTCTGCATAGTTTTCATGTGAAGATATTTCTTATTCCACTATAGGGCTGGAAGCGCTCTAAATGAACACTTGAGGATTCTGCAAAAAGACACTTTGACAACTGCTCTTTCAAAAGAAAGGTGCAACTGTGTGAGTTGAATGCAAACATCACAAAGCAGTTTCAGAGACTGCTTCTGTCTAGCTGTAATGTGAACAAATTCCCGTTTCCAACGAAGGCCTCAAATCTCCACATATCCACTTGCAGATTCTGCAAAAGCAGTGTTTCAAAACTGCTCTATCAAAAGGAAGGTTCATCTCTGTGGGTTGAGTGCACACATCATAAAGTAGTTTCCGAGAATGCTTCCATCTAGTTTTTATGTGACGCTATTTCCTTTTCCACCACTGGCCTCAAAGCGCTCCGAATGAACACTTGCAGATTCTACAAAAAGAGTGTTTCTAAACTGAACTCACAAGAAAAAGGTTCAGATCTGTGAATTGAATGCACGCATCACAAAGCTGATTCAGGGAATGCTTCTGTTTAGGTTTTAGGTGAAGATATACTCTTGTCCCCCATAGGCCTCAAAGCGCTCTGAATGAACACTTGCAGATTCTACGAAAAGAGTGTTTCAAAACGGCTCTATCAAAAGAAAGGATCAACTCTGTGAGTTGAATGCAACTTCACAAAGCCGTTTCAGAGAATGCTTCTTTCTAGTTTTTGTGTGAAGATATTCCGGTTTCCAAAGAAGGCCTCAATGAGCTCCAAATATCCACTGGCAGATTCTGCAAAAACACTGTTTCAAAACTGCTCTATGAAAAGGAAGGTTCAACTCTGTGACTTGAATGCAAGCATCAGAGATTAGTTTCTGAGAATGCTTCTGTCTGGTTTTAATATGAAGATATTTCCTTTTACACATTAGGTCTCAGGGCGCTCCGAAGGAATACTTGCGGATTCTGTCAGAAGAGGGTTTCCAAAGTGCTCCATCAAAAGAAATGTTCTACTCTGTGAGTGGAAAGCAAACATCACAAAGCAGTTTCAGAGAATGCTTCTGTCTAGTTTTTAGGCGAAGAAATTCCCATTTCCAACGAAGGTCTCGAAGAGCTCCCAATATTCCCCTGCAGATTCTGCAAAAACACTGTTTCAAAACTGCTCTATGAACAGAAAGGTTCAACTCGGTGAGTTGAAAGCACAAATCCTAAAGAAGTTTCTTAGAATGCTCCTGCCCAGTTTTTAGGTGATGATATTTCCTCTTCCACCATAAGACTCAAAGCACCCCGAATGAACACTTGCCCATTCCACAAAAAGAGTGTTTCAAAACTGCTCAAGCAACAGAAAGGTTCAACTCTGTGAGTTGAATGCACACATGAAAAAGCAGTTTCAAATAATGCTTCCTTCCAGTTTCTAGGTGAAGAAATTACCGTTTCCAAAGAATGCCTCGAAGAGTTCCAAATATCCACTTACAGATTCTGAAGGAAACAATGTTTCGATGTTGCTCATTCAAATCAAGGTTCAACTCTCTGAGATGAATGCACACATCATAAAGAAGTTTCTGTGAATGCTTCTACCCTGTTTTTATGTGATGATATTTACTCTTCCACCATAAGCCTCAAAGCGCTCCGAATGAACACTTGCGCATTCCACAAAAAGAGTGCTTCAAAACTACTCTATCAATAGGAAGGTTCAATTCTGTGAGCTGAATGCACACATCATAAAGAAGTTTCTGAGAATGCTTCTGTCTAGTGTTTAGGTGAAGATATTTCCTTTTCCACCACAGGCCTCAAAGCGCTCCGTATGAACACTTGCAGATTACAGATTACACACAATAGTGTTTCAAAACTGCTCTAACAAGAGAAAGGTTCAACTCTGTAAGTTGAGTGCACACATCACAAAGCAGTTTCAGAGAGTGTTTCTGTCTAGTTTGTATGTGAAGAAATTCCCGTTTCCAACGAAGGCCTCCAAGAGCTCCCAATATCCACTTGCAGATTCTGCACAAACACAGTTTCATAACTGCCCCATCCAAAGGAATATTGAACCCTGTGAGTTGAATCCACACATATTAAATCATTTTCTCAGAATGCTTCTGCATAGTTTTCATGTGAAGATATTTCTTATTCCACTATAGGGCTGGAAGCGCTCTAAATGAACACTTGAGGATTCTGCAAAAAGACACTTTGACAACTGCTCTTTCAAAAGAAAGGTGCAACTGTGTGAGTTGAATGCAAACATCACAAAGCAATTTCAGAGACTGCTTCTGTCTAGCTGTAATGTGAACAAATTCCCGTTTCCAACGAAGGCCTCAAATCTCCACATATCCACTTGCAGATTCTGCAAAAGCAGTGTTTCAAAACTGCTCTATCGAAAGTAAGGTTCATCTCTGTGGGTTGAGTGCACACATCACAAAGTAGTTTCTGAGAATGCTTCCGTCTAGTTTTTATGTGACGCTATTTCCTTTTCCACCACTGGCCTCAAAGCGCTCCGAATGAACACTTGCAGATTCTACAAAAAGAGTGTTTCTAAACTGAACTCACAAGAAAAAGGTTCAGATCTGTGAATTGAATGCACGCATCACAAAGCAGATTCAGGGAATGCTTCTGTTTAGGTTTTATGTGAAGTTATACTCTTGTCCCCCATAGGCCTCAAAGCGCTCTGAATGAACACTTGCAGATTCTACGAAAAGAGTGTTTCAAAACTCCTCTATCAAAACAAAGGATCAACTCTGTGAGTTGAATGCAACTTCACAAAGCCGTTTCAGAGAATGCACCTTTCTAGTTTTTGTGTGAAGATATTCCCGTTTCCAAAGAAGGCCTCAATGAGCTCCAAATATAAACTGGCAGATTCTGCAAAAACACTGTTTCAAAACTGCTCTATGAAAAGGAATGTTCAACTCTGTGAGTTGAATGCAAGCATCAGAGTGTAGTTTCTGAGAATGCTTCTGTCTGGTTTTAATATGAAGATATTTCCTTTGACACATTAGGTCTCAGGGCGCTCCGAAAGAATACTTGCGGATTCTGTCAGAAGAGGGTTTCCAAAGTGCTCCATCAAAAGAAATGTTCTACTCTGTGAGTGGAAAGCAAACATCACAAAGCAGTTTCAGAGAATACTTCTGTCTAGTTTTTAGGCGAAGAAATTCCCATTTCCAACGAAGGTCTCGAAGAGCTCCCAATGTTCCCTTGCAGATTCTGCAAAAACACTGTTTCAAAACTGCTCTATGAACAGAAAGGTTCAACTCGGTGAGTTGAAAGCACAAATCCTAAAGAAGTTTCTTAGAATGCTCCTGCCCAGTTTTTAGGTGATGATATTTCCTCTTCCACCATAAGACTCAAAGCACCCCGAATGAACACTTGCACATTCCACAAAAAGAGTGTTTCAAAACTGCTCAAGCAACAGAAAGGTTCAACTCTGTGAGTTTAATGCACACATGAAAAAGCACTTTCAAGTAATGCTTCCGTCCAGTTTCTAGGTGAAGAAATGACCGTTTCCAAAGAATGCCTCGAAGAGTTCCAAATATCCACTTACAGATTCTGAAGAAAACAATGTTTCGATGTTGCTCATTCAAATCAAGGTTCAACTCTCTGAGATGAATGCACACATCATAAAGAAGTTTCTGTGAATGCTTCTACCCTGTTTTTATGTGATGATATTTCCTCTTCCACCATAAGCCTCAAAGCGCTCCGAATGAACACTTGCGCATTCCACAAAAAGAGTGCTTCAAAACTGCTCTATCAATAGGAAGGTTCAATTCTGTGAGCTGAATGCACACATCATAAAGAAGTTTCTGAGAATACTTCTGTCTAGTGTTTAGGTGAAGATATTTCCTTTTCCACCACAGGCCTCAAAGCGCTCCGTATGAATACTTGCAGACTACACACAATAGTGTTTCAAAACTGCTCTAACAAGAGAAAGGTTCAACTCTGTAAGTTGAGTGCACACATCACAAAGCAGTTTCAGAGAGTGTTTCTGTCTAGTTTGTATGTGAAGAAATTCCCGTTTCCAACGAAGGCCTCCAAGAGCTCCCAATATCCACTTGCAGATTCTGCACAAACACAGTTTCATAACTGCCCCATCCAAAGGAATATTGAACCCTGTGAGTTGAATCCACACATATTAAATCATTTTCTCAGAATGCTTCTGCATAGTTTTCATGTGAAGATATTTCTTATTCCACTATAGGGCTGGAAGCGCTCTAAATGAACACTTGAGGATTCTGCAAAAAGACACTTTGACAACTGCTCTTTCAAAAGAAAGGTGCAACTGTGTGAGTTGAATGCAAACATCACAAAGCAGTTTCAGAGACTGCTTCTGTCTAGCTGTAATGTGAACAAATTCCCGTTTCCAACGAAGGCCTCAAATCTCCACATATCCACTTGCAGATTCTGCAAAAGCAGTGTTTCAAAACTGCTCTATCAAAAGGAAGGTTCATCTCTGTGAGTTGAGTGCACACATCATAAAGTAGTTTCCGAGAATGCTTCCGTCTAGTTTTTACGTGACGCTATTTCCTTTTCCACCACTGGCCTCAAAGCGCTCCGAATGAACACTTGCAGATTCTACAAAAAGAGTGTTTCTAAACTGAACTCACAACAGAAAGGTTCAGATCCGTGAATTGAATGCACGCATCAGAAAGCAGATTCAGGGAATGCTTCTGTTTGGGTTTTAGGTGAAGATATATTCTTTACACCAATAGGCCTCAAAGCGCTCTGAATGAACACTTGCAGATTCTACGAAAAGAGTGTTTCAAAACGGCTCTATCAAAACAAAGGATCAACTCTGTGAGTTGAATGCAACTTCACAAAGCCGTTTCAGAGAATGCTTCTTTCTAGTTTTTGTGTGAAGATATTCCCGTTTCCAAAGAAGGCCTCAATGAGCTCCAAATATAAACTGGCAGATTCTGCAAAAACACTGTTTCAAAACTGCTCTATGAAAAGGAATGTTCAACTCTGTGAGTTGAATGCAAGTTTCAGAGTGTAGTTTCTGAGAATGCTTCTGTCTGGTTTTAATATGAAGATATTTCCTTTTACACATTAGGTCTCAGGGCGCTCCGAAAGAATACTTGCGGATTCTGTCAGAAGAGGGTTTCCAAAGTGCTCCATCAAAAGAAATGTTCTACTCTGTGAGTGGAAAGCAAACATCACAAAGCAGTTTCAGAGAATGCTTCTGTCTAGTTTTTAGGCGAAGAAATTCCCATTTCCAACGAAGGTCTCGAAGAGCTCCCAATATTCCCTTGCAGATTCTGCAAAAACACTGTTTCAAAACTGCTCTATGAACAGAAAGGTTCAACTCGGTGAGTTGAAAGCACAAATCCTAAAGAAGTTTCTTAGAATGCTCCTGCCCAGTTTTTAGGTGATGATATTTCCTCTTCCACCATAAGACTCAAAGCACCCCGAATGAACACTTGCACATTCCACAAAAAGAGTGTTTCAAAACTGCTCAAGCAACAGAAAGGTTCAACTCTGTGAGTTTAATGCACACAGGAAAAAGCACTTTCAAGTAATGCTTCTGTCCAGTTTCTAGGTGAAGAAATGACCGTTTCCAAAGAATGCCTCGAAGAGTTCCAAATATCCACTTACAGATTCTGAAGAAAACAATGTTTCGATGTTGCTCATTCAAATCAAGGTTCAACTCTCTGAGATGAATGCACACATCATAAAGAAGTTTCTGTGAATGCTTCTACCCTGTTTTTATGTGATGATATTTCCTCTTCCACCATGAGCCTCAAAGCGCTCCGAATGAACACTTGCGCATTCCACAAAAAGAGTGCTTCAAAACTGCTCTATCAATAGGAAGGTTCAATTCTGTGAGCTGAATGCACACATCATAAAGAAGTTTCTGAGAATGCTTCTGTCTAGTGTTTAGGTGAAGATATTTCCTTTTCCACCACAGGCCTCAAAGCGCTCCGTATGAATACTTGCAGACTACACACAATAGTGTTTCAAAACTGCTCTAACAAGAGAAAGGTTCAACTCTGTAAGTTGAGTGCACACATCACAAAGCAGTTTCAGAGAGTGTTTCTGTCTAGTTTGTATGTGAAGAAATTCCCGTTTCCAACGAAGGCCTCCAAGAGCTCCCAATATCCACTTGCAGATTCTGCACAAACACAGTTTCATAACTGCCCCATCCAAAGGAATATTGAACCCTGTGAGTTGAATCCACACATATTAAATCATTTTCTCAGAATGCTTCTGCATAGTTTTCATGTGAAGATATTTCTTATTCCAGTATAGGGCTGGAAGCGCTCTAAATGAGCACTTGAGGATTCTGCAAAAAGACACTTTGACAACTGCTCTTTCAAAAGAAAGGTGCAACTGTGTGAGTTGAATGCAAACATCACAAAGCAGTTTCAGAGACTGCTTCTGTCTAGCTGTAATGTGAACAAATTCTCGTTTCCAACGAAGGCCTCAAATCTCCACCTATCCACCTGCAGATTCTGAAAAAGCAGTGTTTCAAAACTGCTCTATCGAAAGGAAGGTTCATCTCTGTGGGTTGTGTGCACACATCATAAAGTAGTTTCTGAGAATGCTTCCGTCTAGTTTTTATGTGACGCTATTACCTTTTCCACCACTGGCCTCAAAGCGCTCCGAATGAACACTTGCAGATTCTACAAAAAGAGTGTTTCTAAACTGAACTCACAACAAAAAGGTTCAGATCCGTGAATGGAATGCACGCATCACAAAGCAGATTCAGGGAATGCTTCTGTTTAGGTTTTAGGTGAAGATATATTCTTTTCCCCCATAGGCCTCAAAGCGCTCTGAATGAACACTTGCAGATTCTACGAAAAGAGTGTTTCAAAACGGCTCTATCAAAAGAAAGGATCAACTCTGTGAGTTGAATGCAACTTCACAAAGCCGTTTCAGAGAATGCTTCTTTCTAGTTTTTGTGTGAAGATATTCCCGTTTCCGAAGAAGGCCTCAATCAGCTCCAAATATCCACTGGCAGATTCTGCAAAAACACTGTTTCAAAACTGCTCTATCAAAAGGAAGGTTCAACTCTGTGACTTGAATGCAAGCATCAGAGAGTAGTTTCTGAGAATGCTTCTGTCTGGTTTTAATATGAAGATATTTCCTTTTACACATTAGGTCTCAGGGCGCTCCAAAAGAATACTTGCGGATTCTGTCAGAAGAGGGTTTCCAAAGTGCTCCATCAAAAGCAATGTTCTACTCTGTGAGTGGAAAGCAAACATCACAAAGCAGTTTCAGAGAATGCTTCTGTCTAGATTTTAGGCGAAGAAATTCCCATTTCCAACGAAGGTCTCGAAGAGCTCCCAATATTCCCTTGCAGATTCTGCAAAAACACTGTTTCAAAACTGCTCTATCAACAGAAAGGTTCAACTCGGTGAGTTGAAAGCACAAATCCTAAAGAAGTTTCTTAGAATGCTCCTGCCCAGTTTTTAGGTGATGATATTTCCTCTTCCACCATAAGACTCAAAGCACCCCGAATGAACACTTGCACATTCCACAAAAAGAGTGTTTCAAAACTGCTCAAGCAACAGAAAGGTTCAACTCTGTGAGTTGAATGCACACATGAAAAAGCACTTTCAAATAATGCTTTCGTCCAGTTTCTAGGTGAAGAAATTACCGTTTCCAAAGAATGCCTCGAAGAGTTCCAAATATCCACTTACAGATTCTGAAGAAAACAATGTTTCGATGCTGCTCATTCAAATCAAGGTTCAGCTCTCTGAGATGAATGCACACATCATAAAGAAGTTTCTGTGAATGCTTCTACCCTGTTTTTATGTGATGATATTTCCTCTTCCAATATAAGCCTCAAAGCGCTCCGAATGAACACTTGCGCATTCCACAAAAAGAGTGCTTCAAAACTGCTCTATCAATAGGAAGGTTCAATTCTGTGAGCTGAATGCACACATCATGAAGAAGTTTCTGAGAATGCTTCTGTCTAGGGTTTAGGTGAAGATATTTCCTTTTCCACCACAGGCCTCAAAGCGCTCCGTATGAACACTTGCAGATTACAGATTACACACAATAGTGTTTCAAAACTGCTCTAACAAGAGAAAGGTTCAACTCTGTAAGTTGAGTGCACACATCACAAAGCAGTTTCAGAGAGTGTTTCCATCTAGTTTGTATGTGAAGAAATTCCCGTTTCCAACGAAGGCCTCCAAGAGCTCCCAATATCCACTTGCAGATTCTGCACAAACACAGTTTCATAACTGCCCCATCCAAAGGAATATTGAACCCTGTGAGTTGAATCCACACATATTAAATCATTTCCTCAGAACGCTTCTGCATAGTTTTCATGTGAAGATATTTCTTATTCCACTATAGGGCTGGAAGCGCTCTAAATGAACACTTGAGGATTCTGCAAAAAGACACTTTGACAACTGCTCTTTCAAAAGAAAGGTGCAACTGTGTGAGTTGAATGCAAACATCACAAAGCAGTTTCAGAGACTACTTCTGTCTAGCTGTAATGTGAACAAATTCCCGTTTCCAATGAAGGCCTCAAATCTCCACCTATCCACTTGCAGATTCTGCAAAAGCAGTGTTTCAAAACTGCTCTATCGAAAGGAGGGTTCATCTCTGTGGGTTGAGTGCACACATCATAAAGTAGTTTCCGAGAATGCTTCTGTCTAGTTTTTATGTGACGCTATTTCCTTTTCCACCACTGGCCTCAAAGCGCTCCGAATGAACACTTGCAGATTCTACAAAAAGAGTGTTTCTAAACTGAACTCACAACAGAAAGGTTCAGATCCGTGAACTGAATGCACGCATCAGAAAGCAGATTCAGGGTATGCTTCTGTTTAGGTTTTAGGTGAAGATATATTCTTTTCCCCCATAGGCCTCAAAGCGCTCTGAATGAACACTTGCAGATTCTACGAAAAGAGTGTTTCAAAACGGCTCTATCAAAAGAAAGGATCAACTCTGTGAGTTGAATGCAACTTCACAAAGCCGTTTCAGAGAATGCTTCTTTCTAGTTTTTGTGTGAAGATATTCCCGTTTCCAAAGAAGGCCTCAATGAGCTCCAAATATCCACTGGCAGATTCTGCAAAAACACTGTTTCAAAACTGCACTATGAAAAGGAATGTTCAACTCTGTGAGTTGAATACAAGCATCAGAGAGTAGTTTCTGAGAATGCTTCTGTCTGGTGTTAATATGAAGATATTTCCTTTTACACATTAAGTCTCAGGGCGCTCCGAAAGAATACTTGCGGATTCTGTCAGAAGAGGTTTTCCAAAGTGCTCCATCAAAAGAAATGTTCTACTCTGTGAGTGGAAAGCAAACATCACAAAGCAGTTTTAGAGAATGCTTCTGTCTAGTTTGTAGGCGAAGAAATTCCCATTTCCAACGAAGGTCTCGAAGAGCTCCCAATATTCCCTTGCAGATTCTGCAAAAACACTGTTTCAAAACTGCTCTATGAACAGAAAGGTTCAACTCGGTGAGTTGAAAGCACAAATCCTAAAGAAGTTTCTTAGAATGCTCCTGCCCAGTTTTTAGGTGATGATATTTCCCCTTCCACCATAAGACTCAAAGCACCCCGAATGAACACTTGCACATTCCACAAAAAGAGTGTTTCAAAACTGCTCAAGCAACAGAAAGGTTCAACTCTGTGAGTTGAATGCACACATGAAAAAGCACTTTCAAATAATGCTTCCGTCCAGTTTCTAGGTGAAGAAATGACCGTTTCCATAGAATGCCTCGAAGAGTTCCAAATATCCACTTACAGATTCTGAAGAAAACAATGTTTCGATGTTGCTCATTCAAATCAAGGTTCAACTCTCTGAAATGAATGCACACATCATAAAGAAGTTTCTGTGAATGCTTCTACCCTGTTTTTATGTGATGATATTTCCTCTTCCACCATAAGCCTCAAAGCGCTCCGAATGAACACTTGTGCATTCCACAAAAAGAGTGCTTCAAAACTGCTCTATCAATAGGAAGGTTCAATTCTGTGAGCTGAATGCACACATCATAAAGAAGTTTCTGAGAATGCTTCTGTCTAGTGTTTAGGTGAAGATATTTCCTTTTCCACCACAGGCCTCAAAGCGCTCCGTATGAACACTTGCAGACTACACACAATAGTGTTTCAAAACTGCTCTAACAAGAGAAAGGTTCAACTCTGTAAGTTGAGTGCACACATCACAAAGCTGTTTCAGAGAGTGTTTCTGTCTAGTTTGTATGTGAAGAAATTCCCGTTTCCAACGAAGGCCTCCAAGAGCTCCCAATATCCACTTGCAGATTCTGCACAAACACAGTTTCATAACTGCCCCATCCAAAGGAATATTGAACCCTGTGAGTTGAATCCACACATATTAAATCATTTTCTCAGAACGCTTCTGCATAGTTTTCATGTGAAGATATTTCTTATTCCACTATAGGGCTGGAAGCGCTCTAAATGAACACTTGAGGATTCTGCAAAAAGACACTTTGACAACTGCTCTTTCAAAAGAAAGGTGCAACTGTGTGAGTTGAATGCAAACATCACAAAGCAGTTTCAGAGACTGCTTCTGTCTAGCTGTAATGTGAACAAATTCCCGTTTCCAACGAAGGCCTCAAATCTCCACCTATCCACTTGCAGATTCTGCAAAAGCAGTGTTTCAGAACTGCTCTATCGAAAGGAAGGTTCATCTCTGTGGGTTGAGTGCACACATCATAAAGAAGTTTCCGAGAATGCTTCCGTCTAGTTTTTATGTGACGCTATTTCCTTTTCCACTACTGGCCCCAAAGCGCTCCGAATGAACACTTGCAGATTCTACAAAAAGAGTGTTTCTAAACTGAACTCACAACAGAAAGGTTCAGATCCATGAATTGAATGCACGCATCAGAAAGCAGATTCAGGGAATGCTTCTGTTTAGGTTTTAGGTGAAGATATATTGTTTTAACCCATAGGCCTCAAAGCGCTCTGAATGAAAACTTGCAGATTCTACGAAAAGAGTGTTTCAAAACTGCTCTATCAAAACAAAGGATCAACTCTGTGAGTTGAATGCAACTTCACAAAGCCGTTTCAGAGAATGCTTCTTTCTAGTTTTTGTGTGAAAATATTCCCGTTTCCAAAGAAGGCCTCAATGAGCTCCAAATATCCACTGGCAGATTCTGCAAAAACACTGTTTCAAAACTGCTCTATCAAAAGGAAGGTTCAACTCTGTGAGTTGAATGCAAGCATCAGAGAGTAGTTTCTGAGAATGCTTCTGTCTGGTTTTAATATGAAGATATTTCCTTTTACACATTAGGTCTCAGGGCGCTCCGAAAGAATACTTGCGGATTCTGTCAGAAGAGGGTTTCCAAAGTGCTCCATCAAAAGAAATGTTCTACTCTGTGAGTGGAAAGCAAACATCACAAAGCAGTTTCAGAGAATGCTTCTGTCTAGATTTTAGGCGAAGAAATTCCCATTTCCAATGAAGGTCTCGAAGAGCTCCAAATATTCCCTTGCAGATTCTGCAAAAACACTGTTTCAAAACTGCTCTATGAACAGAAAGGTTCAACTCGGTGAGTTGAAAGCACAAAACCTAAAGAAGTTTCTTAGAATGCTCCTGCCCAGTTTTTAGGTGATGATATTTCCTCTTCCACCATAAGACTCAAAGCACCCCGAATGAACACTTGCACATTCCACAAAAAGAGTGTTTCAAAACTGCTCAAGCAACAGAAAGGTTCAACTCTGTGAGTTGAATGCACACATGAAAAAGCACTTTCAAATAATGCTTTCGTCCAGTTTCTACGTGAAGAAATTACCGTTTCCAAAGAATGCCTCGAAGAGTTCCAAATATCCACTTACAGATTCTGAAGAAAACAATGTTTCGATGCTGCTCATTCAAATCAAGGTTCAGCTCTCTGAGATGAATGCACACATCATAAAGAAGTTTCTGTGAATGCTTCTACCCTGTTTTTATGTGATGATATTTCCTCTTCCACCATAAGCCTCAAAGCGCTCCGAATGAACACTTGTGCATTCCACAAAAAGAGTGCTTCAAAACTGCTCTATCAATAGGAAGGTTCAATTCTGTGAGCTGAATTCACACATCATAAAGAAGTTTCTGAGAATGCTTCTGTCTAGTGTTTAGGTGAAGATATTTCCTTTTCCACCACAGGCCTCAAAGCGCTCCGTATGAACACTTGCAGATTACAGATTACACACAATAGTGTTTCAAAACGGCTCTAACAAGAGAAAGGTTCAACTCTGTAAGTTGAGTGCACACATCACAAAGCAGTTTCAGAGAGTGTTTCTGTCTAGTTTGTATGTGAAGAAATTCCCGTTTCCAACGAAGGCCTCCAAGAGCTCCCAATATCCACTTGCAGATTCTGCACAAACACAGTTTCATAACTGCCCCATCCAAAGGAATATTGAACCCTGTGAGTTGAATCCACACATATTAAATCATTTTCTCAGAATGCTTCTGCATAGTTTTCATGTGAAGATATTTCTTATTCCACTATAGGGCTGGAAGCGCTCTAAATGAACACTTGAGGATTCTGCAAAAAGACACTTTGACAACTGCTCTTTCAAAAGAAAGGTGCAACTGTGTGAGTTGAATGCAAACATCACAAAGCAGTTTCAGAGACTGCTTCTGTCTAGCTGTAATGTGAACAAATTCCCGTTTCCAACGAAGGCCTCAAATCTCCACATATCCACTTGCAGATTCTGCAAAAGCAGTGTTTCAAAACTGCTCTATCAAAAGGAAGGTTCATCTCTGTGAGTTGAGTGCACACATCATAAAGTAGTTTCCGAGAATGCTTCCGTCTAGTTTTTACGTGACGCTATTTCCTTTTCCACCACTGGCCTCAAAGCGCTCCGAATGAACACTTGCAGATTCTACAAAAAGAGTGTTTCTAAACTGAACTCACAACAGAAAGGTTCAGATCCGTGAACTGAATGCACGCATCAGAAAGCAGACTCAGGGTATGCTTCTGTTTAGGTTTTAGGTGAAGATATATTGTTTTCCCCCATAGGCCTCAAAGCGCTCTGAAGGAACACTTGCAGATTCTACGAAAAGAGTGTTTCAAAACTGCTCTATCAAAAAAAAGGATCAACTCTGTGAGTTGAATGCAACTTCACAAAGCCGTTTCAGAGAATGCTTCTTTCTAGTTTTTGTGTGAAGATATTCCCGTTTCCAAAGAAGGCCTCAATGAGCTCCAAATATCCACTGGCAGATTCTGCAAAAACACTGTTTCAAAACTGCTCTATCAAAAGGAAGGTTCAACTCTGTGAGTTGAATGCAAGCATCAGAGAGTATTTTCTGAGAATGCTTCTGTCTGGTTTTAATATGAAGATATTTCCTTTTACACATTAGGTCTCAGGGCGCTCCGAAAGAATACTTGCGGATCCTGTCAGAAGAGGGTTTCCAAAGTGCTCCATCAAAAGAAATGTTCTACTCTGTGAGTGGAAAGCAAACATCACAAAGCAGTTTCAGAGAAGGCTTCTGTCTAGTTTTTAGGCGAAGAAATTCCCATTTCCAACGAAGGTCTCGAAGAGCTCCCAATATTCCCTTGCAGATTCTGCAAAAACACTGTTTCAAAACTGCTCTATGAACAGAAGGGTTCAACTCGGTGAGTTGAAAGCACAAATCCTAAAGAAGTTTCTTAGAATGCTCCTGCCCAGTTTTTAGGTGATGATATTTCCTCTTCCACCATAAGACTCAAAGCACCCCGAATGAACACTTGCACATTCCACAAAAAGAGTGTTTCAAAACTGCTCATGCAACAGAAAGGTTCAACTCTGTGAGTTGAATGCACACATGAAAAAGCACTTTCAAATAATGCTTCCGTCCAGTTTCTAGGTGAAGAAATTACCGTTTCCAAAGAATGCCTCGAAGAGTTCCAAATATCCACTTACAGATTCTGAAGAAAACAATGTTTCGATGTTGCTCATTCAAATCAAGGTTCAACTCTCTGAGATGAATGCACACATCATAAAGAAGTTTCTGTGAATGCTTCTACCCTGTTTTTATGTGATGATATTACCTCTTCCACCATAAGCCTCAAAGCGCTCCGAATGAACACTTGCGCATTCCACCAAAAGAGTGCTTCAAAACTGCTCTATCAATAGGAAGGTTCAATTCTGTGAGCTGAATGCACACATCATAAAGAAGTTTCTGAGAATGCTTCTGTCTAGTGTTTAGGTGAAGATATTTCCTTTTCCACCACAGGCCTCAAAGCGCTCCGTATGAACACTTGCAGACTACACACAATAGTGTTTCAAAACTGCTCTAACAAGAGAAAGGTTCAACTCTGTAAGTTGAGTGCACACATCACAAAGCAGTTTCAGAGAGTGTTTCTGTCTAGTTTGTATGTGAAGAAATTCCTGTTTGCAACGAAGGCCTCCAAGAGCTCCCAATATCCACTTGCAGATTCTGCACAAACACAGTTTCATAACTGCCCCATCCAAAGGAATATTGAACCCTGTGAGTTGAATCCACACATATTAAATCATTTTCTCAGAATGCTTCTGCATAGTTTTCATGTGAAGATATTTCTTATTCCACTATAGGGCTGGAAGCGCTCTAAATGAACACTTGAGGATTCTGCAAAAAGACACTTTGACAACTGCTCTTTCAAAAGAAAGGTGCAACTGTGTGAGTTGAATGCAAACATCACAAAGCAGTTTCAGAGACTGCTTCTGTCTAGCTGTAATGTGAACAAATTCCCGTTTCCAACGAAGGCCTCAAATCTCCACATATCCACTTGCAGATTCTGCAAAAGCAGTGTTTCAAAACTGCTCTATCAAAAGGAAGGTTCATCTCTGTGAGTTGAGTGCACACATCATAAAGTAGTTTCCGAGAATGCTTCCGTCTAGTTTTTACGTGACGCTATTTCCTTTTCCACCACTGGCCTCAAAGCGCTCCGAATGAACACTTGCAGATTCTACAAAAAGAGTGTTTCTAAACTGAACTCACAACAGAAAGGTTCAGATCCGTGAATTGAATGCACGCATCAGAAAGCAGATTCAGGGAATGCTTCTGTTTGGGTTTTAGGTGAAGATATATTCTTTACCCCCATAGGCCTCAAAGCGCTCTGAATGAACACTTGCAGATTCTACGAAAAGAGTGTTTCAAAACGGCTCTATCAAAACAAAGGATCAACTCTGTGAGTTGAATGCAACTTCACAAAGCCGTTTCAGAGAATGCTTCTTTCTAGTTTTTGTGTGAAGATATTCCCGTTTCCAAAGAAGGCCTCAATGAGCTCCAAATATCCACTGGCAGATTCTGCAAAAACACTGTTTCAAAACTGCTCTATCAAAAGGAAGGTTCAACTCTGTGAGTTGAATGCAAGAATCAGAGAGTAGTTTCTGAGAATGCTTCTGTCTGGTTTTAATATGAAGATATTTCCTTTGACACATTAGGTCTCAGGGCGCTCCGAAAGAATACTTGCGGATTCTGTCAGAAGAGGGTTTCCAAAGTGCTCCATCAAAAGAAATGTTCTACTCTGTGAGTGGAAAGCAAACATCACAAAGCAGTTTCAGAGAATGCTTCTGTCTAGTTTTTAGGCGAAGAAATTCCATTTCCAACGAAGGTCTCGAAGAGCTCCCAATATTCCCTTGCAGATTCTGCAAAAACACTGTTTCAAAACTGCTCTATGAACAGAAAGGTTCAACTTGGTGAGTTGAAAGCACAAATCCTAAAGAAGTTTCTTAGAATGCTCCTGCCCAGTTTTTAGGTGATGATATTTCCTCTTCCACCATAAGACTCATAGCACCCCGAATGCACACTTGCACATTCCACAAAAAGAGTGTTTCAAAACTGCTCAAGCAACAGAAAGGTTCAACTCTGTGAGTTGAATGCACACATGAAAAAGCACTTTCAAATAATGCTTCCGTCCAGTTTCTAGGTGAAGAAATGACCGTTTCCAAAGAATGCCACGAAGAGTTCCAAATATCCACTTACAGATTCTGAAGAAAACAATGTTTCGATGTTGCTCATTCAAATCAAGGTTCAACTCTCTGAGATGAATGCACACATCATAAAGAAGTTTCTGTGAATGCTTCTACCCTGTTTTTATGTGATGATATTTCCTCTTCCACCATAAGCCTCAAAGCGCTCCGAATGAACACTTGCGCATTCCACAAAAAGAGTGCTTCAAAACTGCTCTATCAATAGGAAGGTTCAATTCTGTGAGCTGAATGCACACATCATAAAGAAGTTTCTGAGAATGCTTCTGTCTAGTGTTTAGGTGAAGATATTTCCTTTTCCACCACAGGCCTCAAAGCGCTCCGTATGAACACTTGCAGATTACAGATTACACACAATAGTGTTTCAAAACTGCTCTAACAAGAGAAAGGTTCAACTCTGTAAGTTGAGTGCACACATCACAAAGCAGTTTCAGAGAGTGTTTCTGTCTAGTTTGTATGTGAAGAAATTCCCGTTTCCAACGAAGGCCTCCAAGAGCTCCCAATATCCACTTGCAGATTCTGCACAAACACAGTTTCATAACTGCCCCATCCAAAGGAATATTGAACCCTGTGAGTTGAATCCACACATATTAAATCATTTCCTCAGAACGCTTCTGCATAGTTTTCTTGTTAAGATATTTCTTATTCCACTATAGGGCTGGAAGCGCTCTAAATGAACACTTGAGGATTCTGCAAAAAGACACTTTGACAACTGCTCTTTCAAAAGAAAGGTGCAACTGTGTGAGTTGAATGCAAACATCACAAAGCAGTTTCAGAGACTGCTTCTGTCTAGCTGTAATGTGAACAAATTCCCGTTTCCAACGAAGGCCTCAAATCTCCACATATCCACTTGCAGATTCTGCAAAAGCAGTGTTTCAAAACTGCTCTATCGAAAGGAAGGTTCATCTCTGTGGGTTGAGTGCACACATCATAAAGTAGTTTCCGAGAATGCTTCCGTCTAGTTTTTATGTGACGCTATTTCCTTTTCCACCACTGGCCTCAAAGCGCTCCGAATGAACACTTGCAGATTCTACAAAAAGAGTGTTTCTAAACTGAACTCACAACAGAAAGGTTCAGATCCGTGAACTGAATGCACGCATCAGAAAGCAGACTCAGGGTATGCTTCTGTTTAGGTTTTAGGTGAAGATATATTGTTTTCCCCCATAGGCCTCAAAGCGCTCTGAAGGAACACTTGCAGATTCTACGAAAAGAGTGTTTCAAAACTGCTCTATCAAAAAAAAGGATCAACTCTGTGAGTTGAATGCAACTTCACAAAGCCGTTTCAGAGAATGCTTCTTTCTAGTTTTTGTGTGAAGATATTCCCGTTTCCAAAGAAGGCCTCAATGAGCTCCAAATATCCACTGGCAGATTCTGCAAAAACACTGTTTCAAAACTGCTCTATCAAAAGGAAGGTTCAACTCTGTGAGTTGAATGCAAGCATCAGAGAGTATTTTCTGAGAATGCTTCTGTCTGGTTTTAATATGAAGATATTTCCTTTTACACATTAGGTCTCAGGGCGCTCCGAAAGAATACTTGCGGATTCTGTCAGAAGAGGGTTTCCAAAGTGCTCCATCAAAAGAAATGTTCTACTCTGTGAGTGGAAAGCAAACATCACAAAGCAGTTTCAGAGAAGGCTTCTGTCTAGTTTTTAGGCGAAGAAATTCCCATTTCCAACGAAGGTCTCGAAGAGCTCCCAATATTCCCTTGCAGATTCTGCAAAAACACTGTTTCAAAACTGCTCTATGAACAGAAGGGTTCAACTCGGTGAGTTGAAAGCACAAATCCTAAAGAAGTTTCTTAGAATGCTCCTGCCCAGTTTTTAGGTGATGATATTTCCTCTTCCACCATAAGACTCAAAGCACCCCGAATGAACACTTGCACATTCCACAAAAAGAGTGTTTCAAAACTGCTCATGCAACAGAAAGGTTCAACTCTGTGAGTTGAATGCACACATGAAAAAGCACTTTCAAATAATGCTTCCGTCCAGTTTCTAGGTGAAGAAATTACCGTTTCCAAAGAATGCCTCGAAGAGTTCCAAATATCCACTTACAGATTCTGAAGAAAACAATGTTTCGATGTTGCTCATTCAAATCAAGGTTCAACTCTCTGAGATGAATGCACACATCATAAAGAAGTTTCTGTGAATGCTTCTACCCTGTTTTTATGTGATGATATTACCTCTTCCACCATAAGCCTCAAAGCGCTCCGAATGAACACTTGCGCATTCCACCAAAAGAGTGCTTCAAAACTGCTCTATCAATAGGAAGGTTCAATTCTGTGAGCTGAATGCACACATCATAAAGAAGTTTCTGAGAATGCTTCTGTCTAGTGTTTAGGTGAAGATATTTCCTTTTCCACCACAGGCCTCAAAGCGCTCCGTATGAACACTTGCAGACTACACACAATAGTGTTTCAAAACTGCTCTAACAAGAGAAAGGTTCAACTCTGTAAGTTGAGTGCACACATCACAAAGCAGTTTCAGAGAGTGTTTCTGTCTAGTTTGTATGTGAAGAAATTCCCGTTTCCAACGAAGGCCTCCAAGAGCTCCCAATATCCACTTGCAGATTCTGCACAAACACAGTTTCATAACTGCCCCATCCAAAGGAATATTGAACCCTGTGAGTTGAATCCACACATAGTAAATCATTTTCTCAGAAGGCTTCTGCATAGTTTTCATGTGAAGATATTTCTTATTCCACTATAGGGCTGGAAGCGCTCTAAATGAACACTTGAGGATTCTGCAAAAAGACACTTTGACAACTGCTCTTTCAAAAGAAAGGTGCAACTGTGTGAGTTGAACGCAAACATCACAAAGCAGTTTCAGAGACTGCTTCTGTCTAGCTGTAATGTGAACAAATTCCCGTTTCCAACGAAGGCCTCAAATCTCCACCTATCCACCTGCAGATTCTGCAAAAGCAGTGTTTCAAAACTGCTCTATCGAAAGGAAGGTTCATCTCTGTGGGATGAGTGCACACATCATAAAGTAGTTTCTGAGAATGCTTCCGTCTAGTTTTTATGTGACGCTATTTCCTTTTCCACCACTGGCCTCAAAGCGCTCCGAATGAACACTTGCAGATTCTACAAAAAGAGTATTTCTAAACTGAACACACAACAAAAAGGTTCAAATCCGTGAATTAAATGCACGCATCAGAAAGCAGATTCAGAGAATGCTTCTGTTTAGGTTTTAGGTGAAGATATATTCTTTTCCCCCATAGGCCTCAAAGCGCTCTGAATGAACACTTGCAGATTCTACAAAAAGAGTGTTTCAAAACGGCTCTATCAAAACAAACGATCAACTCTGTGAGTTGAATGCAACTTCACAAAGCCGTTTCAGAGAATGCTTCTTTCTAGTTTTTGTGTGAAGATATTCCCGTTTCCAAAGAAGGCCTCAATCAGCTCCAAATATCCACTGGCAGATTCTGCAAAAACACTGTTTCAAAACTGCTCTATCAAAAGGAAGGTTCAACTCTGTGAGTTGAATGCAAGCATCAGAGAGTAGTTTCTGAGAATGCTTCTGTCTGGTTTTAATATGAAGATATTTCCTTTTACACATTAGGTCTCAGGGCGCTCCGAAAGAATACTTGCGGATTCTGTCAGAAGAGGGTTTCCAAAGTGCTCCATCAAAAGAAATGTTCTACTCTGTGAGTGGAAAGCAAACATCACAATGCAGTTTCAGAGAATGCTTCTGTCTAGTTTTTAGGCGAAGAAATTCCCATTTCCTAAGAAGGTCTCGAAGAGCTCCCAATATTCCCTTGCAGATTCTGCAAAAACACTGTTTCAAAACTGCTCTATGAACAGAAAGGTTCAACTCGGTGAGTTGAAAGCACAAATCCTAAAGAAGTTTCTTAGAATGCTCCTGCCCAGTTTTTAGGTGATGATATTTCCTCTTCCACCATAAGACTCAAAGCACCCCGAATGAACACTTGCACATTCCACAAAAAGAGTGTTTCAAAACTGCTCAAGCAACAGAAAGGTTCAACTCTGTGAGTTGAATGCACACGTGAAAAAGCACTTTCAAATAATGCTTCCGTCCAGTTTCTAGGTGAAGAAATTACCGTTTCCAAAGAATGCCTCGAAGAGTTCCAAATATCCACTTACAGATTCTGAAGAAAACAATGTTTCGATGCTGCTCATTCAAATCAAGGTTTAGCTCTCTGAGATGAATGCACACATCATAAAGAAGTTTCTGTGAATGCTTCTACCCTGTTTTTATGTGATGATATTTCCTCTTCCACCATAAGCCTCAAAGCGCTCCGAATGAACACTTGCGCATTCCACAAAAGGAGTGCTTCAAAACTGCTCTATCAATAGGAAGGTTCAATTCTGTGAGCTGAATGCACACATCATAAAGAAGTTTCTGAGAATGCTTCTGTCTAGTGTTTAGGTGAAGATATTTCCTTTTCCACCACAGGCCTCAAAGCCCTCCGTATGAACACTTGCAGACTACACACAATAGTGTTTCAAAACTGCTCTAACAAGGGAAAGGTTCAACTCTGTAAGTTGAGTGCACACATCACAAAGCAGTTTCAGAGAGTGTTTCTGTCTAGTTTGTATGTGAAGAAATTCCCGTTTCCAACGAAGGCCTCCAAGAGCTCCCAATATCCACTTGCAGATTCTGCACAAACACAGTTTCATAACTGCCCCATCCAAAGGAATATTGAACCCTGTGAGTTGAATCCACACATATTAAATCATTTTCTCAGAACGCTTCTGCATAGTTTTCATGTGAAGATATTTCTTATTCCACTATAGGGCTGGAAGCGCTCTAAATGAACACTTGAGGATTCTGCAGAAAGACACTTTGACAACTGCTCTTTCAAAAGAAAGGTGCAACTGTGTGAGTTGAATGCAAACATCACAAAGCAGTTTCAGAGACTGCTTCTGTCTAGCTGTAATGTGAACAAATTCCCGTTTCCAACGAAGGCCTCTAATCTCCACATATCCACTTGCAGATTCTGCAAAAGCAGTGTTTCAAAACTGCTCTATCGAAAGGAAGGTTCATCTCTGTGGGTTGAGTGCACACATCATAAAGTAGTTTCCGAGAATGCTTCCGTCTAGTTTTTATGTGACGCTATTTCCTTTTCCACCACTGGCCTCAAAGCGCTCCGAATGAACACTTGCAGATTCTACAAAAAGAGTATTTCTAAACTGAACTCACAACAGAAAGGTTCAGATCCATGAATTGAATGCACGCATCAGAAAGCAGATTCAGGGAATGCTTCTGTTTAGGTTTTAGGTGAAGATATATTGTTTTCCCCCATAGGCCTCAAAGCGCTCTGAATGAACACTTGCAGATTCTACGAAAAGAGTGTTTCAAAACTGCTCTATCAAAACAAAGGATCAACTCTGTGAGTTGAATGCAACTTCACAAAGCCGTTTCAGAGAATGCTTCTTTCTAGTTTTTGTGTGAAGATATTCCCGTTTCCAAAGAAGGCCTCAATGAGCTCCAAATATCCACTGGCAGATTCTGCAAAAACACTGTTTCAAAACTGCTCTATCAAAAGGAAGGTTCAACTCTGTGAGTTGAATGCAAGCATCAGAGAGTAGTTTCTGAGAATGCTTCTGTCTGGTTTTAATATGAAGATATTTCCTTTTACACATTAGGTCTCAGGGCGCTCCGAAAGAATACTTGCGGATTCTGTCAGAAGAGGGTTTCCAAAGTGCTCCATCAAAAGAAATGTTCTACTCTGTGAGTGGAAAGCAAACATCACAAAGCAGTTTCAGAGAAGGCTTCTGTCTAGTTTTTAGGCGAAGAAATTCCCATTTCCAACGAAGGTCTCGAAGAGCTCCCAATATTCCCTTGCAGATTCTGCAAAAACACTGTTTCAAAACTGCTCTATGAACAGAAGGGTTCAACTCGGTGAGTTGAAAGCACAAATCCTAAAGAAGTTTCTTAGAATGCTCCTGCCCAGTTTTTAGGTGATGATATTTCCTCTTCCACCATAAGACTCAAAGCACCCCGAATGAACACTTGCACATTCCACAAAAAGAGTGTTTCAAAACTGCTCAAGCAACAGAAAGGTTCAACTCTGTGAGTTGAATGCACACGTGAAAAAGCACTTTCAAATAATGCTTCCGTCCAGTTTCTAGGTGAAGAAATTACCGTTTCCAAAGAATGCCTCGAAGAGTTCCAAATATCCACTTACAGATTCTGAAGAAAACAATGTTTCGATGCTGCTCATTCAAATCAAGGTTCAGCTCTCTGAGATGAATGCACACATCATAAAGAAGTTTCTGTGAATGCTTCTACCCTGTTTTTATGTGATGATATTTCCTCTTCCACCATAAGCCTCAAAGCGCTCCGAATGAACACTTGCGCATTCCACAAAAGGAGTGCTTCAAAACTGCTCTATCAATAGGAAGGTTCAATTCTGTGAGCTGAATGCACACATCATAAAGAAGTTTCTGAGAATGCTTCTGTCTAGTGTTTAGGTGAAGATATTTCCTTTTCCACCACAGGCCTCAAAGCCCTCCATATGAACACTTGCAGACTACACACAATAGTGTTTCAAAACTGCTCTAACAAGAGAAAGGTTCAACTCTGTAAGTTGAGTGCACACATCACAAAGCAGTTTCAGAGAGTGTTTCTGTCTAGTTTGTATGTGAAGAAATTCCCGTTTCCAACGAAGGCCTCCAAGAGCTCCCAATATCCACTTGCAGATTCTGCACAAACACAGTTTCATAACTGCCCCATCCAAAGGAATATTGAACCCTGTGAGTTGAATTCACACATATTAAATCATTTTCTCAGAACGCTTCTGCATAGTTTTCATGTGAAGATATTTCTTATTCCACTATAGGGCTGGAAGCGCTATAAATGAACACTTGAGGATTCTGCAAAAAGACACTTTGACAGCTGCTCTTTCAAAAGAAAGGTGCAACTGCGTGAGTTGAATGCAAACATCACAAAGCAGTTTCAGAGACTGCTTCTGTCTAGCTGTAATGTGAACAAATTCCCGTTTCCAACGAAGGCCTCAAATCTCCACCTATCCACCTGCAGATTCTGCAAAAGCAGTGTTTCAAAACTGCTCTATCGAAAGTAAGGTTCATCTCTGTGGGTTGAGTGCACACATCATAAGGTAGTTTCCGAGAATGCTTCCGTCTAGTTTTTATGTGACGCTATTTCCTTTTCCACCACTGGCCTCAAAGCGCTCCGAATGAACACTTGCAGATTCTACAAAAAGAGTGTTTCTAAACTGAACTCACAACAGAAAGGTTCAGATCCATGAATTGAATGCACGCATCAGAAAGCAGATTCAGGGAATGCTTCTGTTTAGGTTTTAGTTGAAGATATATTGTTTTCCCCCATAGGCCTCAAAGCGCTCTGAATGAACACTTGCAGATTCTACGAAAAGAGTGTTTCAAAACGGCTCTATCAAAACAAAGGATCAACTCTGTGAGTTGAATGCAACTTCACAAAGCCGTTTCAGAGAATGCTTCTTTCTAGTTTTTGTGTGAAGATATTCCCGTTTCCAAAGAAGGCCTCAATGAGCTCCAAATATCCACTGGCAGATTCTGCAAAAACACTGTTTCAAAACTGCTCTATCAAAAGGAAGGTTCAACTCTGTGAGTTGAATGCAAGCATCAGAGAGTAGTTTCTGAGAATGCTTCTGTCTGGTTTTAATATGAAGATATTTCCTTTGACACATTAGGTCTCAGGGCGCTCCGAAAGAATACTTGCGGATTCTGTCAGAAGAGGGTTTCCAAAGTGCTCCATCAAAAGAAATGTTCTACTCTGTGAGTGGAAAGCAAACATCACAAAGCAGTTTCAGAGAATGCTTCTGTCTAGTTTTTAGGCGAAGAAATTCCCATTTCCAACGAAGGTCTCGAAGAGCTCCCAATATTCCCTTGCAGATTCTGCAAAAACACTGTTTCAAAACTGCTCTATGAACAGAAGGGTTCAACTCGGTGAGTTGAAAGCACAAATCCTAAAGAAGTTTCTTAGAATGCTCCTGCCCAGTTTTTAGGTGATGATATTTCCTCTTCCACCATAAGACTCAAAGCACCCCGAATGAACACTTGCACATTCCACAAAAAGAGTGTTTCAAAACTGCTCAAGCAACAGAAAGGTTCAACTCTGTGAGTTGAATGCACACATGAAAAAGCACTTTCAAATAATGCTTCCGTCCAGTTTCTAGGTGAAGAAATTACCGTTTCCAAAGAATGCCTCGAAGAGTTCCAAATATCCACTTACAGATTCTGAAGAAAACAATGTTTCGATGTTGCTCATTCAAATCAAGGTTCAGCTCTCTGAGATGAATGCACACATCATAAAGAAGTTTCTGTGAATGCTTCTACCCTGTTTTTATGTGATGATATTTCCTCTTCCACCAGAAGCCTCAAAGCGCTCCGAATGAACACTTGCGCATTCCACAAAAAGAGTGCTTCAAAACTGCTCTATCAATAGGAAGGTTCAATTATGTGAGCTGAATGCACACATCATAAAGAAGTTTCTGAGAATGCTTCTGTCTAGTGTTTAGGTGAAGATATTTCCTTTTCCACCACAGGCCTCAAAGCGCTCCGTATGAACACTTGCAGATTACAGATTACACACAATAGTGTTTCAAAACTGCTCTAACAAGAGAAAGGTTCAACTCTGTAAGTTGAGTGCACACATCACAAAGCAGTTTCAGAGAGTGTTTCTGTCTAGTTTGTATGTGAAGAAATTCCCGTTTCCAACGAAGGCCTCCAAGAGCTCCCAATATCCACTTGCAGATTCTGCACAAACACAGTTTCATAACTGCCCCATCCAAAGGAATATCGAACCCTGTGAGTTGAATCCACACATATTAAATCATTTTCTCAGAATGCTTCTGCATAGTTTTCATGTGAAGATATTTCTTATTCCACTATAGGGCTGGAAGCGCTCTAAATGAGCACTTGAGGATTCTGCAAAAAGACACTTTGACAACTGCTCTTTCAAAAGAAAGGTGCAACTGTGTGAGTTGAATGCAAACATCACAAAGCAGTTTCAGAGACTGGTTCTGTCTAGCTGTAATGTGAACAAATACCCGTTTCCAACGAAGGCCTCAAATCTCCACATATCCACTTGCAGATTCTGCAAAAGCAGTGTTTCAAAACTGCTCTATCAAAAGGAAGGTTCATCTCTGTGGGTTGAGTGCACACATCATAAAGTAGTTTCCGAGAATGCTTCCGTCTAGTTTTTATGTGACGCTATTTCCTTTTCCACCACTGGCCTCAAAGCGCTCCGAATGAACACTTGCAGATTCTACAAAAACAGTGTTTCTAAACTGAACTCACAACAGAAAGGTTCAGATCCGTGAATTGAATGCACGCATCAGAAAGCAGATTCAGGGAATGCTTCTGTTTAGGTTTTAGGTGAAGATATATTGTTTTCCCCCATAGGCCTCAAAGCGCTCTGAATGAACACTTGCAGATTCTACGAAAAGAGTGTTTCAAAACTGCTCTATCAAAACAAAGGATCAACTCTGTGAGTTGAATGCAACTTCACAAAGCCGTTTCAGAGAATGCTTCTTTCTAGTTTTTGTGTGAAGATATTCCCGTTTCCAAAGAAGGCCTCAATGAGCTCCAAATATCCACTGGCAGATTCTGCAAAAACACTGTTTCAAAACTGCTCTATCAAAAGGAAGGTTCAACTCTGTGAGTTGAATGCAAGCATCAGAGAGTAGTTTCTGAGAATGATTCTGTCTGGTTTTAATATGAAGATATTTCCTTTTACACATTAGGTCTCAGGGCGCTCCGAAAGAATACTTGCGGATTCTGTCAGAAGAGGGTTTCCAAAGTGCTCCATCAAAAGAAATGTTCTACTCTGTGAGTGGAAAGCAAACATCACAAAGCAGTTTCAGAGAATGCTTCTGTCTAGTTTTTAGGCGAAGAAATTCCCAATTCCAACGAAGGTCTCGAAGAGCTCCCAATATTCCCTTGCAGATTCTGCAAAAACACTGTTTCAAAACTGCTCTATGAACAGAAAGGTTCAACTCGGTGAGTTGAAAGCACAAATCCTAAAGAAGTTTCTTAGAATGCTCCTGCCCAGGTTTAGGTGATGATATTTCCTCTTCCACCATAAGACTCAAAGCACCCCGAATGAACACTTGCACATTCCACAAAAAGAGTGTTTCAAAACTGCTCAAGCAACAGAAAGGTTCAACTCTGTGAGTTGAATGCACACATGAAAAAGCACTTTCAAATAATGCTTCCGTCCAGTTTCTAGGTGAAGAAATGACCGTTTCCAAAGAATGCCTCGAAGAGATCCAAATATCCACTTACAGATTCTGAAGAAAACAATGTTTCGATGCTGCTCATTCAAATCAAGGTTCAGCTCTCTGAGATGAATGCACACATCATAAAGAAGTTTCTGTGAATGCTTCTACCCTGTTTTTTGTGATGATATTTCCTCTTCCACCATAAGCCTCAAAGCGCTCCGAATGAACACTTGCGCATTCCACCAAAAGAGTGCTTCAAAACTGCTCTATCAATAGGAAGGTTCAATTCTGTGAGCTGAATGCACACATCATAAAGAAGTTTCTGAGAATGCTTCTGTCTAGTGTTTAGGTGAAGATATTTCCTTTTCCACCACAGGCCTCAAAGCGCTCCGTATGAACACTTGCAGATTACAGATTACACACAATAGTGTTTCAAAACTGCTCTAACAAGAGAAAGGTTCAACTCTGTAAGTTGAGTGCACACATCACAAAGCAGTTTCAGAGAGTGTTTCTGTCTAGTTTGTATGTGAAGAAATTCCCGTTTCCAACGAAGGCCTCCAAGAGCTCCCAATATCCACTTGCAGATTCTGCACAAACACAGTTTCATAACTGCCCCATCCAAAGGAATATTGAACCCTGTGAGTTGAATCCACACATAGTAAATCATTTTCTCAGAAGACTTCTGCATAGTTTTCATGTGAAGATATTTCTTATTCCACTATAGGGCTGGAAGCGCTCTAAATGAGCACTTGAGGATTCTGCAAAAAGACACTTTGACAACTGCTCTTTCAAAAGAAAGGTGCAACTGTGTGAGTTGAATGCAAACATCACAAAGCAGTTTCAGAGACTGCTTCTGTCTAGCTGTAATGTGAACAAATTCCCGTTTCCAACGAAGGCCTCAAATCCCCACATATCCACTTGCAGATTCTGCAAAAGCAGTGTTTCAAAACTGCTCTATCGAAAGGAAGTTCCATCTCTGTGGGTTGAGTGCACACATCATAAAGTAGTTTCCGAGAATGCTTCCGTCTAGTTTTTATGTGACGCTATTTCCTTTTCCACCACTGGCCTCAAAGCGCTCCGAATGAACACTTGCAGATTCTACAAAAACAGTGTTTCTAAACTGAACTCACAACAGAAAGGTTCAGATCCGTGAATTGAATGCACGCATCAGAAAGCAGATTCAGGGAATGCTTCTGTTTAGGTTTTAGGTGAAGATATATTGTTTTCCCCCATAGGCCTCAAAGCGCTCTGAATGAACACTTGCAGATTCTACGAAAAGAGTGTTTCAAAACTGCTCTATCAAAACAAAGGATCAACTCTGTGAGTTGAATGCAACTTCACAAAGCCGTTTCAGAGAATGCTTCTTTCTAGTTTTTGTGTGAAGATATTCCCGTTTCCAAAGAAGGCCTCAATGAGCTCCAAATATCCACTGGCAGATTCTGCAAAAACACTGTTTCAAAACTGCTCTATCAAAAGGAAGGTTCAACTCTGTGAGTTGAATGCAAGCATCAGAGAGTAGTTTCTGAGAATGATTCTGTCTGGTTTTAATATGAAGATATTTCCTTTTACACATTAGGTCTCAGGGCGCTCCGAAAGAATACTTGCGGATTCTGTCAGAAGAGGGTTTCCAAAGTGCTCCATCAAAAGAAATGTTCTACTCTGTGAGTGGAAAGCAAACATCACAAAGCAGTTTCAGAGAATGCTTCTGTCTAGTTTTTAGGCGAAGAAATTCCCAATTCCAACGAAGGTCTCGAAGAGCTCCCAATATTCCCTTGCAGATTCTGCAAAAACACTGTTTCAAAACTGCTCTATGAACAGAAAGGTTCAACTCGGTGAGTTGAAAGCACAAATCCTAAAGAAGTTTCTTAGAATGCTCCTGCCCAGGTTTAGGTGATGATATTTCCTCTTCCACCATAAGACTCAAAGCACCCCGAATGAACACTTGCACATTCCACAAAAAGAGTGTTTCAAAACTGCTCAAGCAACAGAAAGGTTCAACTCTGTGAGTTGAATGCACACATGAAAAAGCACTTTCAAATAATGCTTCCGTCCAGTTTCTAGGTGAAGAAATGACCGTTTCCAAAGAATGCCTCGAAGAGATCCAAATATCCACTTACAGATTCTGAAGAAAACAATGTTTCGATGCTGCTCATTCAAATCAAGGTTCAGCTCTCTGAGATGAATGCACACATCATAAAGAAGTTTCTGTGAATGCTTCTACCCTGTTTTTTGTGATGATATTTCCTCTTCCACCATAAGCCTCAAAGCGCTCCGAATGAACACTTGCGCATTCCACCAAAAGAGTGCTTCAAAACTGCTCTATCAATAGGAAGGTTCAATTCTGTGAGCTGAATGCACACATCATAAAGAAGTTTCTGAGAATGCTTCTGTCTAGTGTTTAGGTGAAGATATTTCCTTTTCCACCACAGGCCTCAAAGCGCTCCGTATGAACACTTGCAGATTACAGATTACACACAATAGTGTTTCAAAACTGCTCTAACAAGAGAAAGGTTCAACTCTGTAAGTTGAGTGCACACATCACAAAGCAGTTTCAGAGAGTGTTTCTGTCTAGTTTGTATGTGAAGAAATTCCCGTTTCCAACGAAGGCCTCCAAGAGCTCCCAATATCCACTTGCAGATTCTGCACAAACACAGTTTCATAACTGCCCCATCCAAAGGAATATTGAACCCTGTGAGTTGAATCCACACATAGTAAATCATTTTCTCAGAAGACTTCTGCATAGTTTTCATGTGAAGATATTTCTTATTCCACTATAGGGCTGGAAGCGCTCTAAATGAGCACTTGAGGATTCTGCAAAAAGACACTTTGACAACTGCTCTTTCAAAAGAAAGGTGCAACTGTGTGAGTTGAATGCAAACATCACAAAGCAGTTTCAGAGACTGCTTCTGTCTAGCTGTAATGTGAACAAATTCCCGTTTCCAACGAAGGCCTCAAATCCCCACATATCCACTTGCAGATTCTGCAAAAGCAGTGTTTCAAAACTGCTCTATTGAAAGGAAGGTCCATCTCTGTGGGTTGAGTGCACACATCATAAAGTAGTTTCCGAGAATGCTTCCGTCTAGTTTTTATGTGACGCTATTTCCTTTTCCACCACTGGCCTCAAAGCGCTCCGAATGAACACTTGCAGATTCTACAAAAAGAGTGTTTCTAAACTGAACTCACAACAGAAAGGTTCAGATCCTTGAATTGAATGCACGCATCAGGAAGCAGATTCAGGGAATGCTTCTGTTTAGGTTTTAGGTGAAGATATATTCTTTTCCCCCATAGACCTCAAAGCGCTCTGAATGAACACTTGCAGATTCTACGAAAAGAGTGTTTCAAAACTGCTCTATCAAAACAAAGGTTCAACTCTGTGAGTTGAATGCAACTTCACAAAGCCGTTTCAGAGAATGCTTCTTTCTAGTTTTTGTGTGAAGATATTCCCGTTTCCAAAGAAGGCCTCAATGAGCTCCAAATATCCACTGGCAGATTCTGCAAAAACACTGTTTGAAAACTGCTCTATCAAAAGGAAGGTTCAACTCTGTGAGTTGAATGCAAGCATCAGAGAGTAGTTTCTGAGAATGCTTCTGTCTGGTTTTAATATGAAGATATTTCCTTTTACACATTAGGTCTCAGGGCGCTCCGAAAGAATACTTGCGGATTCTGTCAGAAGAGGGTTTCCAAAGTGCTCCATCAAAAGAAATGTTCTACTCTGTGAGTGGAAAGCAAACATCACAAAGCAGTTTCAGAGAAGGCTTCTGTCTAGTTTTTAGGCGAAGAAATTCCCATTTCCAACGAAGGTCTCGAAGAGCTCCCAATATTCCCTTGCAGATTCTGCAAAAACACTGTTTCAAAACTGCTCTATGAACAGAAGGGTTCAACTCGGTGAGTTGAAAGCACAAATCCTAAAGAAGTTTCTTAGAATGCTCCTGCCCAGTTTTTAGGTGATGATATTTCCTCTTCCACCATAAGACTCAAAGCACCCCGAATGAACACTTGCACATTCCACAAAAAGAGTGTTTCAAAACTGCTCAAGCAACAGAAAGGTTCAACTCTGTGAGTTGAATGCACACATGAAAAAGCACTTTCAAATAATGCTTCCGTCCAGTTTCTAGGTGAAGAAATTACCGTTTCCAAAGAATGCCTCGAAGAGTTCCAAATATCCACTTACAGATTCTGAAGAAAACAATGTTTCGATGTTGCTCATTCAAATCAAGGTTCAACTCTCTGAGATGAATGCACACATCATAAAGAAGTTTCTGTGAATGCTTCTACCCTGTTTTTATGTGATGATATTACCTCTTCCACCATAAGCCTCAAAGCGCTCCGAATGAACACTTGCGCATTCCACCAAAAGAGTGCTTCAAAACTGCTCTATCAATAGGAAGGTTCAATTCTGTGAGCTGAATGCACACATCATAAAGAAGTTTCTGAGAATGCTTCTGTCTAGTGTTTAGGTGAAGATATTTCCTTTTCCACCACAGGCCTCAAAGCGCTCCGTATGAACACTTGCAGACTACACACAATAGTGTTTCAAAACTGCTCTAACAAGAGAAAGGTTCAACTCTGTAAGTTGAGTGCACACATCACAAAGCAGTTTCAGAGAGTGTTTCTGTCTAGTTTGTATGTGAAGAAATTCCCGTTTCCAACGAAGGCCTCCAAGAGCTCCCAATATCCACTTGCAGATTCTGCACAAACACAGTTTCATAACTGCCCCATCCAAAGGAATATTGAACCCTGTGAGTTGAATCCACACATATTAAATCATTTTCTCAGAATGCTTCTGCATAGTTTTCATGTGAAGATATTTCTTATTCCACTATAGGGCTGGAAGCGCCCTAAATGAACACTTGAGGATTCTGCAAAAAGACACTTTGACAACTGCTCTTTCAAAAGAAAGGTGCAACTGTGTGAGTTGAATGCAAACATCACAAAGCAGTTTCAGAGACTGCTTCGGTCTAGCTGTAATGTGAACAAATTCCCGTTTCCAACGAAGGCCTCATATCTCCACATATCCACTTGCAGATTCTGCAAAAGCAGTGTTTCAAAACTGCTCTATCAAAAGGAAGGTTCATCTCTGTGAGTTGAGTGCACACATCATAAAGTAGTTTCCGAGAATGCTTCCGTCTAGTTTTTACGTGCCGCTATTTCCTTTTCCACCACTGGCCTCAAAGCGCTCCGAATGAACACTTGCAGATTCTACAAAAAGAGTGTTTCTAAACTGAACTCACAACAGAAAGGTTCAGATCCGTGAATTGAATGCATGCATCAGAAAGCAGATTCAGGGAATGCTTCTGTTTGGTTTTAGGTGAAGATATATTCTTTACCCCCATAGGCCTCAAAGCGCTCTGAATGAACACTTGCAGATTCTACGAAAAGAGTGTTTCATAACGGCTCTATCAAAAGAAAGGATCAACTCTGTGAGTTGAATGCAACTTCACAAAGCCGTTTCAGAGAATGCTTCTTTCTAGTTTTTGTGTGAAGATATTCCCGTTTCCAAAGAAGGCGTCAATGAGCTCCAAATATCCACTGGCAGATTCTGCAAAAACACTGTTTCAAAACTGCTCTATGAAAAGGAAGGTTCAACTCTGTGACTTGAATGCAAGCATCAGAGAGTAGTTTCTGAGAATGCTTCTGTCTGGTTTTAATATGAAGATATTTCCTTTTACACATTAGGTCTCAGGGCGCTCCGAAAGAATACTTGCGGATTCTGTCAGAAGAGGGTTTCCAAAGTGCTCCATCAAAAGAAATGTTCTACTCTGTGAGTGGAAAGCAAACATCACAATGCAGTTTCAGAGAATGCTTCTGTCTAGTTTTTAGGCGAAGAAATTCCCATTTCCAACGAAGGTCTCGAAGAGCTCCCAATATTCCCTTGCAGATTCTGCAAAAACACTGTTTCAAAACTGCTCTATGAACAGAAAGGTTCAACTTGGTGAGTTGAAAGCACAAATCCTAAAGAAGTTTCTTAGAATGCTCCTGCCCAGTTTTTAGGTGATGATATTTCCTCTTCCACCATAAGACTCAAAGCACCCCGAATGCACACTTGCCCATTCCACAAAAAGAGTGTTTCAAAACTGCTCAAGCAACAGAAAGGTTCAACTCTGTGAGTTGAATGCACACATGAAAAAGCACTTTCAAATAATGCTTCCGTCCAGTTTCTAGGTGAAGAAATTACCGTTTCCAAAGAATGCCTGGAAGACTTCCAAATATAAACTTACAGATTCTTAAGAAAACAATGTTTCGATGTTGCTCATTCAAATCAAGGTTCAACTCTCTGAGATGAATGCACACATCATAAAGAAGTTTCTGTGAATGCTTCTACCTTGTTTTTATGTGATGATATTTCCTCTTCCACCATAAGCCTCAAAGCGCTCCGAATGAACACTTGCGCATTCCACAAAAAGAGTGCTTCAAAACTGCTCTATCAATAGGAAGGTTCAATTCTGTGAGCTGAATGCACACATCATAAAGAAGTTTCTGAGAATGCTTCTGTCTAGTGTTTAGGTGAAGATATTTCCTTTTCCACCACAGGCCTCAAAGCGCTCCGTATGAACACTTGCAGATTACAGATTACACACAATAGTGTTTCAAAACTGCTCTAACAAGAGAAAGGTTCAACTCTGTAAGCTGAGTGCACACATCACAAAGCAGTTTCAGAGAGTGTTTCTCTCTAGTTGGTATGTGAAGAAATTCCCGTTTCCAACGAAGGCCTCCAAGAGCTCCCAATATCCACTTGCAGATTCTGCACAAACACAGTTTCATAACTGCCCCATCCAAAGGAATATTGAACCCTGTGAGTTGAATCCACACATATTAAATCATTTCCTCAGAACGCTTCTGCATAGTTTTCTTGTTAAGATATTTCTTATTCCACTATAGGGCTGGAAGCGCTCTAAATGAACACTTGAGGATTCTGCAAAAAGACACTTTGACAACTGCTCTTTCAAAAGAAAGGTGCAACTGTGTGAGTTGAATGCAAACATCACAAAGCAGTTTCAGAGACTGCTTCTGTCTAGCTGTAATGTGAACAAATTCCCGTTTCCAACGAAGGCCTCAAATCTCCACATATCCACTTGCAGATTCTGCAAAAGCAGTGTTTCAAAACTGCTCTATCGAAAGGAAGGTTCATCTCTGTGGGTTGAGTGCACACATCATAAAGTAGTTTCCGAGAATGCTTCCGTCTAGTTTTTATGTGACGCTATTTCCTTTTCCACCACTGGCCTCAAAGCGCTCCGAATGAACACTTGCAGATTCTACAAAAAGAGTGTTTCTAAACTGAACTCACAACAGAAAGGTTCAGATCCGTGAACTGAATGCACGCATCAGAAAGCAGATTCAGGGTATGCTTTTGTTTAGGATTTAGGTGAAGATATATTGTTTTCCCCCATAGGCCTCAAAGCGCTCTGAAGGAACACTTGCAGATTCTACGAAAAGAGTGTTTCAAAACTGCTCTATCAAAAAAAAGGATCAACTCTGTGAGTTGAATGCAACTTCACAAAGCCGTTTCAGAGAATGCTTCTTTCTAGTTTTTGTGTGAAGATATTCCCGTTTCCAAAGAAGGCCTCAATGAGCTCCAAATATCCACTGGCAGATTCTGCAAAAACACTGTTTCAAAACTGCTCTATCAAAAGGAAGGTTCAACTCTGTGAGTTGAATGCAAGCATCAGAGAGTATTTTCTGAGAATGCTTCTGTCTGGTTTTAATATGAAGATATTTCCTTTTACACATTAGGTCTCAGGGCGCTCCGAAAGAATACTTGCGGATTCTGTCAGAAGAGGGTTTCCAAAGTGCTCCATCAAAAGAAATGTTCTACTCTGTGAGTGGAAAGTAAACATCACAAAGCAGTTTCAGAGAAGGCTTCTGTCTAGTTTTTAGGCGAAGAAATTCCCATTTCCAACGAAGGTCTCGAAGAGCTCCCAATATTCCCTTGCAGATTCTGCAAAAACACTGTTTCAAAACTGCTCTATGAACAGAAGGGTTCAACTCGGTGAGTTGAAAGCACAAATCCTAAAGAAGTTTCTTAGAATGCTCCTGCCCAGTTTTTAGGTGATGATATTTCCTCTTCCACCATAAGACTCAAAGCACCCCGAATGAACACTTGCACATTCCACAAAAAGAGTGTTTCAAAACTGCTCATGCAACAGAAAGGTTCAACTCTGTGAGTTGAATGCACACATGAAAAAGCACTTTCAAATAATGCTTCCGTCCAGTTTCTAGGTGAAGAAATTACCGTTTCCAAAGAATGCCTCGAAGAGTTCCAAATATCCACTTACAGATTCTGAAGAAAACAATGTTTCGATGTTGCTCATTCAAATCAAGGTTCAACTCTCTGAGATGAATGCACACATCATAAAGAAGTTTCTGTGAATGCTTCTACCCTGTTTTTATGTGATGATATTACCTCTTCCACCATAAGCCTCAAAGCGCTCCGAATGAACACTTGCGCATTCCACCAAAAGAGTGCTTCAAAACTGCTCTATCAATAGGAAGGTTCAATTCTGTGAGCTGAATGCACACATCATAAAGAAGTTTCTGAGAATGCTTCTGTCTAGTGTTTAGGTGAAGATATTTCCTTTTCCACCACAGGCCTCAAAGCGCTCCGTATGAACACTTGCAGACTACACACAATAGTGTTTCAAAACTGCTCTAACAAGAGAAAGGTTCAACTCTGTAAGTTGAGTGCACACATCACAAAGCAGTTTCAGAGAGTGTTTCTGTCTAGTTTGTATGTGAAGAAATTCCCGTTTCCAACGAAGGCCTCCAAGAGCTCCCAATATCCACTTGCAGATTCTGCACAAACACAGTTTCATAACTGCCCCATCCAAAGGAATATTGAACCCTGTGAGTTGAATCCACACATAGTAAATCATTTTCTCAGAAGGCTTCTGCATAGTTTTCATGTGAAGATATTTCTTATTCCACTATAGGGCTGGAAGCGCTCTAAATGAACACTTGAGGATTCTGCAAAAAGACACTTTGACAACTGCTCTTTCAAAAGAAAGGTGCAACTGTGTGAGTTGAATGCAAACATCACAAAGCAGTTTCAGAGACTGCTTCTGTCTAGATGTAATGTGAACAAATTCCCGTTTCCAACGAAGGCCTCAAATCTCCACCTATCCACCTGCAGATTCTGCAAAAGCAGTGTTTCAAAACTGCTCTATCGAAAGGAAGGTTCATCTCTGTGGGATGAGTGCACACATCATAAAGTAGTTTCTGAGAATGCTTCCGTCTAGTTTTTATGTGACGCTATTTCCTTTTCCACCACTGGCCTCAAAGCGCTCCGAATGAACACTTGCAGATTCTACAAAAAGAGTATTTCTAAACTGAACACACAACAAAAAGGTTCAAATCCGTGAATTAAATGCACGCATCAGAAAGCAGATTCAGAGAATGCTTCTGTTTAGGTTTTAGGTGAAGATATATTCTTTTCCCCCATAGGCCTCAAAGCGCTCTGAATGAACACTTGCAGATTCTACAAAAAGAGTGTTTCAAAACGGCTCTATCAAAACAAAGGATCAACTCTGTGAGTTGAATGCAACTTCACAAAGCCGTTTCAGAGAATGCTTCTTTCTAGTTTTTGTGTGAAGATATTCCCGTTTCCAAAGAAGGCCTCAATCAGCTCCAAATATCCACTGGCAGATTCTGCAAAAACACTGTTTGAAAACTGCTCTATCAAAAGGAAGGTTCAACTCTGTGAGTTGAATGCAAGCATCAGAGAGTAGTTTCTGAGAATGCTTCTGTCTGGTTTTAATATGAAGATATTTCCTTTTACACATTAGGTCTCAGGGCGCTCCGAAAGAATACTTGCGGATTCTGTCAGAAGAGGGTTTCCAAAGTGCTCCATCAAAAGAAATGTTCTACTCTGTGAGTGGAAAGCAAACATCACAATGCAGTTTCAGAGAATGCTTCTGTCTAGTTTTTAGGCGAAGAAATTCCCATTTCCTAAGAAGGTCTCGAAGAGCTCCCAATATTCCCTTGCAGATTCTGCAAAAACACTGTTTCAAAACTGCTCTATGAACAGAAAGGTTCAACTCGGTGAGTTGAAAGCACAAATCCTAAAGAAGTTTCTTAGAATGCTCCTGCCCAGTTTTTAGGTGATGATATTTCCTCTTCCACCATAAGACTCAAAGCACCCCGAATGAACACTTGCACATTCCACAAAAAGAGTGTTTCAAAACTGCTCAAGCAACAGAAAGGTTCAACTCTGTGAGTTGAATGCACACATGAAAAAGCACTTTCAAATAATGCTTCCGTCCAGTTTCTAGGTGAAGAAATTACCGTTTCCAAAGAATGCCTCGAAGAGTTCCAAATATCCACTTACAGATTCTGAAGAAAACAATGTTTCGATGCTGCTCATTCAAATCAAGGTTCAGCTCTCTGAGATGAATGCACACATCATAAAGAAGTTTCTGTGAATGCTTCTACCCTGTTTTTATGTGATGATATTTCCTCTTCCACCATAAGCCTCAAAGCGCTCCGAATGAACACTTGCGCATTCCACAAAAGGAGTGCTTCAAAACTGCTCTATCAATAGGAAGGTTCAATTCTGTGAGCTGAATGCACACATCATAAAGAAGTTTCTGAGAATGCTTCTGTCTAGTGTTTAGGTGAAGATATTTCCTTTTCCACCACAGGCCTCAAAGCGCTCCGTATGAACACTTGCAGATTACAGATTACACACAATAGTGTTTCAAAACTGCTCTAACAAGAGAAAGGTTCAACTCTGTAAGCTGAGTGCACACATCACAAAGCAGTTTCAGAGAGTGTTTCTGTCTAGTTGGTATGTGGAGAAATTCCCGTTTCCAACGAAGGCCTCCAAGAGCTCCCAATATCCACTTGCAGATTCTGCACAAACACAGTTTCATAACTGCCCCATCCAAAGGAATATTGAACCCTGTGAGTTGAATCCACACATATTAAATCATTTCCTCAGAACGCTTCTGCATAGTTTTCTTGTTAAGATATTTCTTATTCCACTATAGGGCTGGAAGCGCTCTAAATGAACACTTGAGGATTCTGCAAAAAGACACTTTGACAACTGCTCTTTCAAAAGAAAGGTGCAACTGTGTGAGTTGAATGCAAACATCACAAAGCAGTTTCAGAGACTGCTTCTGTCTAGCTGTAATGTGAACAAATTCCCGTTTCCAACGAAGGCCTCAAATCTCCACATATCCACTTGCAGATTCTGCAAAAGCAGTGTTTCAAAACTGCTCTATCGAAAGGAAGGTTCATCTCTGTGGGTTGAGTGCACACATCATAAAGTAGTTTCCGAGAATGCTTCCGTCTAGTTTTTATGTGACGCTATTTCCTTTTCCACCACTGGCCTCAAAGCGCTCCGAATGAACACTTGCAGATTCTACAAAAAGAGTGTTTCTAAACTGAACTCACAACAGAAAGGTTCAGATCCGTGAACTGAATGCACGCATCAGAAAGCAGATTCAGGGTATGCTTTTGTTTAGGATTTAGGTGAAGATATATTGTTTTCCCCCATAGGCCTCAAAGCGCTCTGAAGGAACACTTGCAGATTCTACGAAAAGAGTGTTTCAAAACTGCTCTATCAAAAAAAAGGATCAACTCTGTGAGTTGAATGCAACTTCACAAAGCCGTTTCAGAGAATGCTTCTTTCTAGTTTTTGTGTGAAGATATTCCCGTTTCCAAAGAAGGCCTCAATGAGCTCCAAATATCCACTGGCAGATTCTGCAAAAACACTGTTTCAAAACTGCTCTATCAAAAGGAAGGTTCAACTCTGTGAGTTGAATGCAAGCATCAGAGAGTATTTTCTGAGAATGCTTCTGTCTGGTTTTAATATGAAGATATTTCCTTTTACACATTAGGTCTCAGGGCGCTCCGAAAGAATACTTGCGGATTCTGTCAGAAGAGGGTTTCCAAAGTGCTCCATCAAAAGAAATGTTCTACTCTGTGAGTGGAAAGTAAACATCACAAAGCAGTTTCAGAGAAGGCTTCTGTCTAGTTTTTAGGCGAAGAAATTCCCATTTCCAACGAAGGTCTCGAAGAGCTCCCAATATTCCCTTGCAGATTCTGCAAAAACACTGTTTCAAAACTGCTCTATGAACAGAAGGGTTCAACTCGGTGAGTTGAAAGCACAAATCCTAAAGAAGTTTCTTAGAATGCTCCTGCCCAGTTTTTAGGTGATGATATTTCCTCTTCCACCATAAGACTCAAAGCACCCCGAATGAACACTTGCACATTCCACAAAAAGAGTGTTTCAAAACTGCTCATGCAACAGAAAGGTTCAACTCTGTGAGTTGAATGCACACATGAAAAAGCACTTTCAAATAATGCTTCCGTCCAGTTTCTAGGTGAAGAAATTACCGTTTCCAAAGAATGCCTCGAAGAGTTCCAAATATCCACTTACAGATTCTGAAGAAAACAATGTTTCGATGTTGCTCATTCAAATCAAGGTTCAACTCTCTGAGATGAATGCACACATCATAAAGAAGTTTCTGTGAATGCTTCTACCCTGTTTTTATGTGATGATATTACCTCTTCCACCATAAGCCTCAAAGCGCTCCGAATGAACACTTGCGCATTCCACCAAAAGAGTGCTTCAAAACTGCTCTATCAATAGGAAGGTTCAATTCTGTGAGCTGAATGCACACATCATAAAGAAGTTTCTGAGAATGCTTCTGTCTAGTGTTTAGGTGAAGATATTTCCTTTTCCACCACAGGCCTCAAAGCGCTCCGTATGAACACTTGCAGACTACACACAATAGTGTTTCAAAACTGCTCTAACAAGAGAAAGGTTCAACTCTGTAAGTTGAGTGCACACATCACAAAGCAGTTTCAGAGAGTGTTTCTGTCTAGTTTGTATGTGAAGAAATTCCCGTTTCCAACGAAGGCCTCCAAGAGCTCCCAATATCCACTTGCAGATTCTGCACAAACACAGTTTCATAACTGCCCCATCCAAAGGAATATTGAACCCTGTGAGTTGAATCCACACATAGTAAATCATTTTCTCAGAAGGCTTCTGCATAGTTTTCATGTGAAGATATTTCTTATTCCACTATAGGGCTGGAAGCGCTCTAAATGAACACTTGAGGATTCTGCAAAAAGACACTTTGACAACTGCTCTTTCAAAAGAAAGGTGCAACTGTGTGAGTTGAATGCAAACATCACAAAGCAGTTTCAGAGACTGCTTCTGTCTAGCTGTAATGTAAACAAATTCCCGTTTCCAACGAAGGCCTCAAATCTCCACATATCCACTTGCAGATTCTGCAAAAGCAGTGTTTCAAAACTGCTCTATCGAAAGGAAGGTTCATCTCTGTGGGTTGAGTGCACACATCATAAAGTAGTTTCCGAGAATGCTTCCGTCTAGTTTTTATGTGACGCTATTTCCTTTTCCACCACTGGCCTCAAAGCGCTCCGAATGAACACTTGCAGATTCTACAAAAACAGTGTTTCTAAACTGAACTCACAACAGAAAGGTTCAGATCCGTGAATTGAATGCACGCATCAGAAAGCAGATTCAGGGAATGCTTCTGTTTAGGTTTTAGGTGAAGATATATTGTTTTCCCCCATAGGCCTCAAAGCGCTCTGAATGAACACTTGCAGATTCTACGAAAAGAGTGTTTCAAAACTGCTCTATCAAAACAAAGGATCAACTCTGTGAGTTGAATGCAACTTCACAAAGCCGTTTCAGAGAATGCTTCTTTCTAGTTTTTGTGTGAAGATATTCCCGTTTCCAAAGAAGGCCTCAATGAGCTCCAAATATCCACTGGCAGATTCTGCAAAAACACTGTTTCAAAACTGCTCTATCAAAAGGAAGGTTCAACTCTGTGAGTTGAATGCAAGCATCAGAGAGTAGTTTCTGAGAATGATTCTGTCTGGTTTTAATATGAAGATATTTCCTTTTACACATTAGGTCTCAGGGCGCTCCGAAAGAATACTTGCGGATTCTGTCAGAAGAGGGTTTCCAAAGTGCTCCATCAAAAGAAATGTTCTACTCTGTGAGTGGAAAGCAAACATCACAAAGCAGTTTCAGAGAATGCTTCTGTCTAGTTTTTAGGCGAAGAAATTCCCAATTCCAACGAAGGTCTCGAAGAGCTCCCAATATTCCCTTGCAGATTCTGCAAAAACACTGTTTCAAAACTGCTCTATGAACAGAAAGGTTCAACTCGGTGAGTTGAAAGCACAAATCCTAAAGAAGTTTCTTAGAATGCTCCTGCCCAGGTTTAGGTGATGATATTTCCTCTTCCACCATAAGACTCAAAGCACCCCGAATGAACACTTGCACATTCCACAAAAAGAGTGTTTCAAAACTGCTCAAGCAACAGAAAGGTTCAACTCTGTGAGTTGAATGCACACATGAAAAAGCACTTTCAAATAATGCTTCCGTCCAGTTTCTAGGTGAAGAAATGACCGTTTCCAAAGAATGCCTCGAAGAGATCCAAATATCCACTTACAGATTCTGAAGAAAACAATGTTTCGATGCTGCTCATTCAAATCAAGGTTCAGCTCGCTGAGATGAATGCACACATCATAAAGAAGTTTCTGTGAATGCTTCTACCCTGTTTTTTGTGATGATATTTCCTCTTCCACCATAAGCCTCAAAGCGCTCCGAATGAACACTTGCGCATTCCACCAAAAGAGTGCTTCAAAACTGCTCTATCAATAGGAAGGTTCAATTCTGTGAGCTGAATGCACACATCATAAAGAAGTTTCTGAGAATGCTTCTGTCTAGTGTTTAGGTGAAGATATTTCCTTTTCCACCACAGGCCTCAAAGCGCTCCGTATGAACACTTGCAGATTACAGATTACACACAATAGTGTTTCAAAACTGCTCTAACAAGAGAAAGGTTCAACTCTGTAAGTTGAGTGCACACATCACAAAGCAGTTTCAGAGAGTGTTTCTGTCTAGTTTGTATGTGAAGAAATTCCCGTTTCCAACGAAGGCCTCCAAGAGCTCCCAATATCCACTTGCAGATTCTGCACAAACACAGTTTCATAACTGCCACATCCAAAGGAATATTGAACCCTGTGAGTTGAATCCACACATAGTAAATCATTTTCTCAGAAGACTTCTGCATAGTTTTCATGTGAAGATATTTCTTATTCCACTATAGGGCTGGAAGCGCTCTAAATGAGCACTTGAGGATTCTGCAAAAAGACACTTTGACAACTGCTCTTTCAAAAGAAAGGTGCAACTGTGTGAGTTGAATGCAAACATCACAAAGCAGTTTCAGAGACTGCTTCTGTCTAGCTGTAATGTGAACAAATTCCCGTTTCCAACGAAGGCCTCAAATCCCCACATATCCACTTGCAGATTCTGCAAAAGCAGTGTTTCAAAACTGCTCTATTGAAAGGAAGGTCCATCTCTGTGGGTTGAGTGCACACATCATAAAGTAGTTTCCGAGAATGCTTCCGTCTAGTTTTTATGTGACGCTATTTCCTTTTCCACCACTGGCCTCAAAGCGCTCCGAATGAACACTTGCAGATTCTACAAAAAGAGTGTTTCTAAACTGAACTCACAACAGAAAGGTTCAGATCCTTGAATTGAATGCACGCATCAGGAAGCAGATTCAGGGAATGCTTCTGTTTAGGTTTTAGGTGAAGATATATTCTTTTCCCCCATAGGCCTCAAAGCGCTCTGAATGAACACTTGCAGATTCTACGAAAAGAGTGTTTCAAAACTGCTCTATCAAAACAAAGGTTCAACTCTGTGAGTTGAATGCAACTTCACAAAGCCGTTTCAGAGAATGCTTCTTTCTAGTTTTTGTGTGAAGATATTCCCGTTTCCAAAGAATGCCTCAATGAGCTCCAAATATCCACTGGCAGATTCTGCAAAAACACTGTTTGAAAACTGCTCTATCAAAAGGAAGGTTCAACTCTGTGAGTTGAATGCAAGCATCAGAGAGTAGTTTCTGAGAATGCTTCTGTCTGGTTTTAATATGAAGATATTTCCTTTTACACATTAGGTCTCAGGGCGCTCCGAAAGAATACTTGCGGATTCTGTCAGAAGAGGGTTTCCAAAGTGCTCCATTAAAAGAAATGTTCTACTCTGTGAGTGGAAAGCAAACATCACAATGCAGTTTCAGAGAATGCTTCTGTCTAGTTTTTAGGCGAAGAAATTCCCATTTCCTAAGAAGGTCTCGAAGAGCTCCCAATATTCCCTTGCAGATTCTGCAAAAACACTGTTTCAAAACTGCTCTATGAACAGAAAGGTTCAACTCGGTGAGTTGAAAGCACAAATCCTAAAGAAGTTTCTTAGAATGCTCCTGCCCAGTTTTTAGGTGATGATATTTCCTCTTCCACCATAAGACTCAAAGCACCCCGAATGAACACTTGCACATTCCACAAAAAGAGTGTTTCAAAACTGCTCAAGCAACAGAAAGGTTCAACTCTGTGAGTTGAATGCACACATGAAAAAGCACTTTCAAATAATGCTTCCGTCCAGTTTCTAGGTGAAGAAATGACCGTTTCCAAAGAATGCCTCGAAGAGATCCAAATATCCACTTACAGATTCTGAAGAAAACAATGTTTCGATGCTGCTCATTCAAATCAAGGTTCAGCTCTCTGAGATGAATGCACACATCATAAAGAAGTTTCTGTGAATGCTTCTACCCTGTTTTTTGTGATGATATTTCCTCTTCCACCATAAGCCTCAAAGCGCTCCGAATGAACACTTGCGCATTCCACCAAAAGAGTGCTTCAAAACTGCTCTATCAATAGGAAGGTTCAATTCTGTGAGCTGAATGCACACATCATAAAGAAGTTTCTGAGAATGCTTCTGTCTAGTGTTTAGGTGAAGATATTTCCTTTTCCACCACAGGCCTCAAAGCGCTCCGTATGAACACTTGCAGATTACAGATTACACACAATAGTGTTTCAAAACTGCTCTAACAAGAGAAAGGTTCAACTCTGTAAGTTGAGTGCACACATCACAAAGCAGTTTCAGAGAGTGTTTCTGTCTAGTTTGTATGTGAAGAAATTCCCGTTTCCAACGAAGGCCTCCAAGAGCTCCCAATATCCACTTGCAGATTCTGCACAAACACAGTTTCATAACTGCCCCATCCAAAGGAATATTGAACCCTGTGAGTTGAATCCACACATAGTAAATCATTTTCTCAGAAGGCTTCTGCATAGTTTTCATGTGAAGATATTTCTTGTTCCACTATAGGGCTGGAAGTGCTCTAAATGAGCACTTGAGGATTCTTCAAAAAGACACTTTGACAACTGCTCTTTCAAAAGAAAGGTGCAACTGTGTGAGTTGAATGCAAACATCACAAAGCAATTTCAGAGACTGCTTCTGTCTAGCTGTAATGTGAACAAATTCCCGTTTCCAACGAAGGCCTCAAATCCCCACATATCCACTTGCAGATTCTGCAAAAGCAGTGTTTCAAAACTGCTCTATCGAAAGGAAGTTCCATCTCTGTGGGTTGAGTGCACACATCATAAAGTAGTTTCCGAGAATGCTTCCGTCTAGTTTTTATGTGACGCTATTTCCTTTTCCACCACTGGCCTCAAAGCGCTCCGAATGAACACTTGCAGATTCTACAAAAACAGTGTTTCTAAACTGAACTCACAACAGAAAGGTTCAGATCCGTGAATTGAATGCACGCATCAGAAAGCAGATTCAGGGAATGCTTCTGTTTAGGTTTTAGGTGAAGATATATTGTTTTCCCCCATAGGCCTCAAAGCGCTCTGAATGAACACTTGCAGATTCTACGAAAAGAGTGTTTCAAAACTGCTCTATCAAAACAAAGGATCAACTCTGTGAGTTGAATGCAACTTCACAAAGCCGTTTCAGAGAATGCTTCTTTCTAGTTTTTGTGTGAAGATATTCCCGTTTCCAAAGAAGGCCTCAATGAGCTCCAAATATCCACTGGCAGATTCTGCAAAAACACTGTTTCAAAACTGCTCTATCAAAAGGAAGGTTCAACTCTGTGAGTTGAATGCAAGCATCAGAGAGTAGTTTCTGAGAATGATTCTGTCTGGTTTTAATATGAAGATATTTCCTTTGACACATTAGGTCTCAGGGCGCTCCGAAAGAATACTTGCGGATTCTGTCAGAAGAGGGTTTCCAAAGTGCTCCATCAAAAGAAATGTTCTACTCTGTGAGTGGAAAGCAAACATCACAAAGCAGTTTCAGAGAATGCTTCTGTCTAGTTTTTAGGCGAAGAAATTCCCAATTCCAACGAAGGTCTCGAAGAGCTCCCAATATTCCCTTGCAGATTCTGCAAAAACACTGTTTCAAAACTGCTCTATGAACAGAAAGGTTCAACTCGGTGAGTTGAAAGCACAAATCCTAAAGAAGTTTCTTAGAATGCTCCTGCCCAGGTTTAGGTGATGATATTTCCTCTTCCACCATAAGACTCAAAGCACCCCGAATGAACACTTGCACATTCCACAAAAAGAGTGTTTCAAAACTGCTCAAGCAACAGAAAGGTTCAACTCTGTGAGTTGAATGCACACATGAAAAAGCACTTTCAAATAATGCTTCCGTCCAGTTTCTAGGTGAAGAAATGACCGTTTCCAAAGAATGCCTCGAAGAGATCCAAATATCCACTTACAGATTCTGAAGAAAACAATGTTTCGATGCTGCTCATTCAAATCAAGGTTCAGCTCTCTGAGATGAATGCACACATCATAAAGAAGTTTCTGTGAATGCTTCTACCCTGTTTTTTGTGATGATATTTCCTCTTCCACCATAAGCCTCAAAGCGCTCCGAATGAACACTTGCGCATTCCACCAAAAGAGTGCTTCAAAACTGCTCTATCAATAGGAAGGTTCAATTCTGTGAGCTGAATGCACACATCATAAAGAAGTTTCTGAGAATGCTTCTGTCTAGTGTTTAGGTGAAGATATTTCCTTTTCCACCACAGGCCTCAAAGCGCTCCGTATGAACACTTGCAGACTACACACAATAGTGTTTCAAAACTGCTCTAACAAGAGAAAGGTTCAACTCTGTAAGTTGAGTGCACACATCACAAAGCAGTTTCAGAGAGTGTTTCTGTCTAGTTTGTATGTGAAGAAATTCCCGTTTCCAACGAAGGCCTCCAAGAGCTCCCAATATCCACTTGCAGATTCTGCACAAACACAGTTTCATAACTGCCCCATCCAAAGGAATATTGAACCCTGTGAGTTGAATCCACACATAGTAAATCATTTTCTCAGAAGGCTTCTGCATAGTTTTCATGTGAAGATATTTCTTATTCCACTATAGGGCTGGAAGCGCTCTAAATGAACACTTGAGGATTCTGCAAAAAGACACTTTGACAACTGCTCTTTCAAAAGAAAGGTGCAACTGTGTGAGTTGAATGCAAACATCACAAAGCAGTTTCAGAGACTGCTTCTGTCTAGCTGTAATGTGAACAAATTCCCGTTTCCAACGAAGGCCTCAAATCTCCACCTATCCACCTGCAGATTCTGCAAAAGCAGTGTTTCAAAACTGCTCTATCGAAAGGAAGGTTCATCTCTGTGGGTTGAGTGCACACATCATAAAGTAGTTTCCGAGAATGCTTCCGTCTAGTTTTTATGTGACGCTATTTCCTTTTCCACCACTGGCCTCAAAGCGCTCCGAATGAACACTTGCAGATTCTACAAAAAGAGTGTTTCTAAACTGAACTCACAACAGAAAGGTTCAGATCCATGAATTGAATGCACGCATCAGAAAGCAGATTCAGGGAATGCTTCTGTTTAGGTTTTAGGTGAAGATATATTGTTTTCCCCCATAGGCCTCAAAGCGCTCTGAATGAACACTTGCAGATTCTACGAAAAGAGTGTTTCAAAACTGCTCTATCAAAACAAAGGATCAACTCTGTGAGTTGAATGCAACTTCACAAAGCCGTTTCAGAGAATGCTTCTTTCTAGTTTTTGTGTGAAGATATTCCCGTTTCCAAAGAAGGCCTCAATGAGCTCCAAATATCCACTGGCAGATTCTGCAAAAACACTGTTTCAAAACTGCTCTATCAAAAGGAAGGTTCAACTCTGTGAGTTGAATGCAAGCATCAGAGAGTAGTTTCTGAGAATGCTTCTGTCTGGTTTTAATATGAAGATATTTCCTTTTACACATTAGGTCTCAGGGCGCTCCGAAAGAATACTTGCGGATTCTGTCAGAAGAGGGTTTCCAAAGTGCTCCATCAAAAGAAATGTTCTACTCTGTGAGTGGAAAGCAAACATCACAAAGCAGTTTCAGAGAAGGCTTCTGTCTAGTTTTTAGGCGAAGAAATTCCCATTTCCAACGAAGGTCTCGAAGAGCTCCCAATATTCCCTTGCAGATTCTGCAAAAACACTGTTTCAAAACTGCTCTATGAACAGAAGGGTTCAACTCGGTGAGTTGAAAGCACAAATCCTAAAGAAGTTTCTTAGAATGCTCCTGCCCAGTTTTTAGGTGATGATATTTCCTCTTCCACCATAAGACTCAAAGCACCCCGAATGAACACTTGCACATTCCACAAAAAGAGTGTTTCAAAACTGCTCAAGCAACAGAAAGGTTCAACTCTGTGAGTTGAATGCACACGTGAAAAAGCACTTTCAAATAATGCTTCCGTCCAGTTTCTAGGTGAAGAAATTACCGTTTCCAAAGAATGCCTCGAAGAGTTCCAAATATCCACTTACAGATTCTGAAGAAAACAATGTTTCGATGCTGCTCATTCAAATCAAGGTTCAGCTCTCTGAGATGAATGCACACATCATAAAGAAGTTTCTGTGAATGCTTCTACCCTGTTTTTATGTGATGATATTTCCTCTTCCACCATAAGCCTCAAAGCGCTCCGAATGAACACTTGCGCATTCCACAAAAGGAGTGCTTCAAAACTGCTCTATCAATAGGAAGGTTCAATTCTGTGAGCTGAATGCACACATCATAAAGAAGTTTCTGAGAATGCTTCTGTCTAGTGTTTAGGTGAAGATATTTCCTTTTCCACCACAGGCCTCAAAGCCCTCCATATGAACACTTGCAGACTACACACAATAGTGTTTCAAAACTGCTCTAACAAGAGAAAGGTTCAACTCTGTAAGTTGAGTGCACACATCACAAAGCAGTTTCAGAGAGTGTTTCTGTCTAGTTTGTATGTGAAGAAATTCCCGTTTCCAACGAAGGCCTCCAAGAGCTCCCAATATCCACTTGCAGATTCTGCACAAACACAGTTTCATAACTGCCCCATCCAAAGAAATATCGAACCCTGTGAGTTGAGTCCACACATATTAAATCATTTTCTCAGAATGCTTCTTCATAGTTTTCATGTGAAGATATTTCTTATTCCACTATAGGGCTGGAAGCGCTCTAAATGAGCACTTGAGGATTCTGCAAAAAGACACTTTGACAACTGCTCTTTCAAAAGAAAGGTGCAACTGTGTGAGTTGAATGCAAACATCACAAAGCAGTTTCAGAGACTGCTTCTGTCTAGCTGTAATGTGAACAAATACCCGTTTCCAACGAAGGCCTCAAATCTCCACATATCCACTTGCAGATTCTGCAAAGGCAGTGTTTCAAAACTGCTCTATCAAAAGGAAGGTTCATCTCTGTGGGTTGAGTGCACACATCATAAAGTAGTTTCCGAGAATGCTTCCGTCTAGTTTTTATGTGACGCTATTTCCTTTTCCACCACTGGCCTCAAAGCGCTCCGAATGAACACTTGCAGATTCTACAAAAACAGTGTTTCTAAACTGAACTCACAACAGAAAGGTTCAGATCCGTGAATTGAATGCACGCATCAGAAAGCAGATTCAGGGAATGCTTCTGTTTAGGTTTTAGGTGAAGATATATTGTTTTCCCCCATAGGCCTCAAAGCGCTCTGAATGAACACTTGCAGATTCTACGAAAAGAGTGTTTCAAAACTGCTCTCTCAAAACAAAGGATCAACTCTGTGAGTTGAATGCAACTTCACAAAGCCGTTTCAGAGAATGCTTCTTTCTAGTTTTTGTGTGAAGATATTCCCGTTTCCAAAGAAGGCCTCAATGAGCTCCAAATATCCACTGGCAGATTCTGCAAAAACACTGTTTCAAAACTGCTCTATCAAAAGGAAGGTTCAACTCTGTGAGTTGAATGCAAGCATCAGAGAGTAGTTTCTGAGAATGATTCTGTCTGGTTTTAATATGAAGATATTTCCTTTTACACATTAGGTCTCAGGGCGCTCCGAAAGAATACTTGCGGATTCTGTCAGAAGAGGGTTTCCAAAGTGCTCCATCAAAAGAAATGTTCTACTCTGTGAGTGGAAAGCAAACATCACAAAGCAGTTTCAGAGAATGCTTCTGTCTAGTTTTTAGGCGAAGAAATTCCCAATTCCAACGAAGGTCTCGAAGAGCTCCCAATATTCCCTTGCAGATTCTGCAAAAACACTGTTTCAAAACTGCTCTATGAACAGAAAGGTTCAACTCGGTGAGTTGAAAGCACAAATCCTAAAGAAGTTTCTTAGAATGCTCCTGCCCAGGTTTAGGTGATGATATTTCCTCTTCCACCATAAGACTCAAAGCACCCCGAATGAACACTTGCACATTCCACAAAAAGAGTGTTTCAAAACTGCTCAAGCAACAGAAAGGTTCAACTCTGTGAGTTGAATGCACACATGAAAAAGCACTTTCAAATAATGCTTCCGTCCAGTTTCTAGGTGAAGAAATGACCGTTTCCAAAGAATGCCTCGAAGAGATCCAAATATCCACTTACAGATTCTGAAGAAAACAATGTTTCGATGCTGCTCATTCAAATCAAGGTTCAACTCTCTGAGATGAATGCACACATCATAAAGAAGTTTCTGTGAATGCTTCTACCCTGTTTTTTGTGATGATATTTCCTCTTCCACCATAAGCCTCAAAGCGCTCCGAATGAACACTTGCGCATTCCACCAAAAGAGTGCTTCAAAACTGCTCTATCAATAGGAAGGTTCAATTCTGTGAGCTGAATGCACACATCATAAAGAAGTTTCTGAGAATGCTTCTGTCTAGTGTTTAGGTGAAGATATTTCCTTTTCCACCACAGGCCTCAAAGCGCTCCGTATGAACACTTGCAGATTACAGATTACACACAATAGTGTTTCAAAACTGCTCTAACAAGAGAAAGGTTCAACTCTGTAAGTTGAGTGCACACATCACAAAGCAGTTTCAGAGAGTGTTTCTGTCTAGTTTGTATGTGAAGAAATTCCCGTTTCCAACGAAGGCCTCCAAGAGCTCCCAATATCCACTTGCAGATTCTGCACAAACACAGTTTCATAACTGCCACATCCAAAGGAATATTGAACCCTGTGAGTTGAATCCACACATAGTAAATCATTTTCTCAGAAGACTTCTGCATAGTTTTCATGTGAAGATATTTCTTATTCCACTATAGGGCTGGAAGCGCTCTAAATGAGCACTTGAGGATTCTGCAAAAAGACACTTTGACAACTGCTCTTTCAAAAGAAAGGTGCAACTGTGTGAGTTGAATGCAAACATCACAAAGCAGTTTCAGAGACTGCTTCTGTCTAGCTGTAATGTGAACAAATTCCCGTTTCCAACGAAGGCCTCAAATCCCCACATATCCACTTGCAGATTCTGCAAAAGCAGTGTTTCAAAACTGCTCTATTGAAAGGAAGGTCCATCTCTGTGGGTTGAGTGCACACATCATAAAGTAGTTTCCGAGAATGCTTCCGTCTAGTTTTTATGTGACGCTATTTCCTTTTCCACCACTGGCCTCAAAGCGCTCCGAATGAACACTTGCAGATTCTACAAAAAGAGTGTTTCTAAACTGAACTCACAACAGAAAGGTTCAGATCCTTGAATTGAATGCACGCATCAGGAAGCAGATTCAGGGAATGCTTCTGTTTAGGTTTTAGGTGAAGATATATTCTTTTCCCCCATAGGCCTCAAAGCGCTCTGAATGAACACTTGCAGATTCTACGAAAAGAGTGTTTCAAAACTGCTCTATCAAAACAAAGGTTCAACTCTGTGAGTTGAATGCAACTTCACAAAGCCGTTTCAGAGAATGCTTCTTTCTAGTTTTTGTGTGAAGATATTCCCGTTTCCAAAGAAGGCCTCAATGAGCTCCAAATATCCACTGGCAGATTCTGCAAAAACACTGTTTGAAAACTGCTCTATCAAAAGGAAGGTTCAACTCTGTGAGTTGAATGCAAGCATCAGAGAGTAGTTTCTGAGAATGCTTCTGTCTGGTTTTAATATGAAGATATTTCCTTTTACACATTAGGTCTCAGGGCGCTCCGAAAGAATACTTGCGGATTCTGTCAGAAGAGGGTTTCCAAAGTGCTCCATTAAAAGAAATGTTCTACTCTGTGAGTGGAAAGCAAACATCACAATGCAGTTTCAGAGAATGCTTCTGTCTAGTTTTTAGGCGAAGAAATTCCCATTTCCTAAGAAGGTCTCGAAGAGCTCCCAATATTCCCTTGCAGATTCTGCAAAAACACTGTTTCAAAACTGCTCTATGAACAGAAAGGTTCAACTCGGTGAGTTGAAAGCACAAATCCTAAAGAAGTTTCTTAGAATGCTCCTGCCCAGTTTTTAGGTGATGATATTTCCTCTTCCACCATAAGACTCAAAGCACCCCGAATGAACACTTGCACATTCCACAAAAAGAGTGTTTCAAAACTGCTCAAACAACAGAAAGGTTCAACTCTGTGAGTTGAATGCACACATGAAAAAGCACTTTCAAATAATGCTTCCGTCCAGTTTCTAGGTGAAGAAATGACCGTTTCCAAAGAATGCCTCGAAGAGATCCAAATATCCACTTACAGATTCTGAAGAAAACAATGTTTCGATGCTGCTCATTCAAATCAAGGTTCAGCTCTCTGAGATGAATGCACACATCATAAAGAAGTTTCTGTGAATGCTTCTACCCTGTTTTTTGTGATGATATTTCCTCTTCCACCATAAGCCTCAAAGCGCTCCGAATGAACACTTGCGCATTCCACCAAAAGAGTGCTTCAAAACTGCTCTATCAATAGGAAGGTTCAATTCTGTGAGCTGAATGCACACATCATAAAGAAGTTTCTGAGAATGCTTCTGTCTAGTGTTTAGGTGAAGATATTTCCTTTTCCACCACAGGCCTCAAAGCGCTCCGTATGAACACTTGCAGATTACAGATTACACACAATAGTGTTTCAAAACTGCTCTAACAAGAGAAAGGTTCAACTCTGTAAGTTGAGTGCACACATCACAAAGCAGTTTCAGAGAGTGTTTCTGTCTAGTTTGTATGTGAAGAAATTCCCGTTTCCAACGAAGGCCTCCAAGAGCTCCCAATATCCACTTGCAGATTCTGCACAAACACAGTTTCATAACTGCCCCATCCAAAGGAATATTGAACCCTGTGAGTTGAATCCACACATAGTAAATCATTTTCTCAGAAGGCTTCTGCATAGTTTTCATGTGAAGATATTTCTTGTTCCACTATAGGGCTGGAAGCGCTCTAAATGAGCACTTGAGGATTCTTCAAAAAGACACTTTGACAACTGCTCTTTCAAAAGAAAGGTGCAACTGTGTGAGTTGAATGCAAACATCACAAAGCAATTTCAGAGACTGCTTCTGTCTAGCTGTAATGTGAACAAATTCCCGTTTCCAACGAAGGCCTCAAATCCCCACATATCCACTTGCAGATTCTGCAAAAGCAGTGTTTCAAAACTGCTCTATCGAAAGGAAGTTCCATCTCTGTGGGTTGAGTGCACACATCATAAAGTAGTTTCCGAGAATGCTTCCGTCTAGTTTTTATGTGACGCTATTTCCTTTTCCACCACTGGCCTCAAAGCGCTCCGAATGAACACTTGCAGATTCTACAAAAACAGTGTTTCTAAACTGAACTCACAACAGAAAGGTTCAGATCCGTGAATTGAATGCACGCATCAGAAAGCAGATTCAGGGAATGCTTCTGTTTAGGTTTTAGGTGAAGATATATTGTTTTCCCCCATAGGCCTCAAAGCGCTCTGAATGAACACTTGCAGATTCTACGAAAAGAGTGTTTCAAAACTGCTCTATCAAAACAAAGGATCAACTCTGTGAGTTGAATGCAACTTCACAAAGCCGTTTCAGAGAATGCTTCTTTCTAGTTTTTGTGTGAAGATATTCCCGTTTCCAAAGAAGGCCTCAATGAGCTCCAAATATCCACTGGCAGATTCTGCAAAAACACTGTTTCAAAACTGCTCTATCAAAAGGAAGGTTCAACTCTGTGAGTTGAATGCAAGCATCAGAGAGTAGTTTCTGAGAATGATTCTGTCTGGTTTTAATATGAAGATATTTCCTTTTACACATTAGGTCTCAGGGCGCTCCGAAAGAATACTTGCGGATTCTGTCAGAAGAGGGTTTCCAAAGTGCTCCATCAAAAGAAATGTTCTACTCTGTGAGTGGAAAGCAAACATCACAAAGCAGTTTCAGAGAATGCTTCTGTCTAGTTTTTAGGCGAAGAAATTCCCAATTCCAACGAAGGTCTCGAAGAGCTCCCAATATTCCCTTGCAGATTCTGCAAAAACACTGTTTCAAAACTGCTCTATGAACAGAAAGGTTCAACTCGGTGAGTTGAAAGCACAAATCCTAAAGAAGTTTCTTAGAATGCTCCTGCCCAGGTTTAGGTGATGATATTTCCTCTTCCACCATAAGACTCAAAGCACCCCGAATGAACACTTGCACATTCCACAAAAAGAGTGTTTCAAAACTGCTCAAGCAACAGAAAGGTTCAACTCTGTGAGTTGAATGCACACATGAAAAAGCACTTTCAAATAATGCTTCCGTCCAGTTTCTAGGTGAAGAAATGACCGTTTCCAAAGAATGCCTCGAAGAGATCCAAATATCCACTTACAGATTCTGAAGAAAACAATGTTTCGATGCTGCTCATTCAAATCAAGGTTCAGCTCTCTGAGATGAATGCACACATCATAAAGAAGTTTCTGTGAATGCTTCTACTCTGTTTTTTGTGATGATATTTCCTCTTCCACCATAAGCCTCAAAGCGCTCCGAATGAACACTTGCGCATTCCACCAAAAGAGTGCTTCAAAACTGCTCTATCAATAGGAAGGTTCAATTCTGTGAGCTGAATGCACACATCATAAAGAAGTTTCTGAGAATGCTTCTGTCTAGTGTTTAGGTGAAGATATTTCCTTTTCCACCACAGGCCTCAAAGCGCTCCGTATGAACACTTGCAGATTACAGATTACACACAATAGTGTTTCAAAACTGCTCTAACAAGAGAAAGGTTCAACTCTGTAAGTTGAGTGCACACATCACAAAGCAGTTTCAGAGAGTGTTTCTGTCTAGTTTGTATGTGAAGAAATTCCCGTTTCCAACGAAGGCCTCCAAGAGCTCCCAATATCCACTTGCAGATTCTGCACAAACACAGTTTCATAACTGCCCCATCCAAAGGAATATTGAACCCTGTGAGTTGAATCCACACATAGTAAATCATTTTCTCAGAAGACTTCTGCATAGTTTTCATGTGAAGATATTTCTTATTCCACTATAGGGCTGGAAGCGCTCTAAATGAGCACTTGAGGATTCTGCAAAAAGACACTTTGACAACTGCTCTTTCAAAAGAAAGGTGCAACTGTGTGAGTTGAATGCAAACATCACAAAGCAGTTTCAGAGACTGCTTCTGTCTAGCTGTAATGTGAACAAATTCCCGTTTCCAACGAAGGCCTCAAATCCCCACATATCCACTTGCAGATTCTGCAAAAGCAGTGTTTCAAAACTGCTCTATTGAAAGGAAGGTCCATCTCTGTGGGTTGAGTGCACACATCATAAAGTAGTTTCCGAGAATGCTTCCGTCTAGTTTTTATGTGACGCTATTTCCTTTTCCACCACTGGCCTCAAAGCGCTCCGAATGAACACTTGCAGATTCTACAAAAAGAGTGTTTCTAAACTGAACTCACAACAGAAAGGTTCAGATCCTTGAATTGAATGCACGCATCAGGAAGCAGATTCAGGGAATGCTTCTGTTTAGGTTTTAGGTGAAGATATATTCTTTTCCCCCATAGGCCTCAAAGCGCTCTGAATGAACACTTGCAGATTCTACGAAAAGAGTGTTTCAAAACTGCTCTATCAAAACAAAGGTTCAACTCTGTGAGTTGAATGCAACTTCACAAAGCCGTTTCAGAGAATGCTTCTTTCTAGTTTTTGTGTGAAGATATTCCCGTTTCCAAAGAAGGCCTCAATGAGCTCCAAATATCCACTGGCAGATTCTGCAAAAACACTGTTTGAAAACTGCTCTATCAAAAGGAAGGTTCAACTCTGTGAGTTGAATGCAAGCATCAGAGAGTAGTTTCTGAGAATGCTTCTGTCTGGTTTTAATATGAAGATATTTCCTTTTACACATTAGGTCTCAGGGCGCTCCGAAAGAATACTTGCGGATTCTGTCAGAAGAGGGTTTCCAAAGTGCTCCATCAAAAGAAATGTTCTACTCTGTGAGTGGAAAGCAAACATCACAATGCAGTTTCAGAGAATGCTTCTGTCTAGTTTTTAGGCGAAGAAATTCCCATTTCCTAAGAAGGTCTCGAAGAGCTCCCAATATTCCCTTGCAGATTCTGCAAAAACACTGTTTCAAAACTGCTCTATGAACAGAAAGGTTCAACTCGGTGAGTTGAAAGCACAAATCCTAAAGAAGTTTCTTAGAATGCTCCTGCCCAGTTTTTAGGTGATGATATTTCCTCTTCCACCATAAGACTCAAAGCACCCCGAATGAACACTTGCACATTCCACAAAAAGAGTGTTTCAAAACTGCTCAAGCAACAGAAAGGTTCAACTCTGTGAGTTGAATGCACACATGAAAAAGCACTTTCAAATAATGCTTCCGTCCAGTTTCTAGGTGAAGAAATGACCGTTTCCAAAGAATGCCTCGAAGAGATCCAAATATCCACTTACAGATTCTGAAGAAAACAATGTTTCGATGCTGCTCATTCAAATCAAGGTTCAGCTCTCTGAGATGAATGCACACATCATAAAGAAGTTTCTGTGAATGCTTCTACCCTGTTTTTTGTGATGATATTTCCTCTTCCACCATAAGCCTCAAAGCGCTCCGAATGAACACTTGCGCATTCCACCAAAAGAGTGCTTCAAAACTGCTCTATCAATAGGAAGGTTCAATTCTGTGAGCTGAATGCACACATCATAAAGAAGTTTCTGAGAATGCTTCTGTCTAGTGTTTAGGTGAAGATATTTCCTTTTCCACCACAGGCCTCAAAGCGCTCCGTATGAACACTTGCAGATTACAGATTACACACAATAGTGTTTCAAAACTGCTCTAACAAGAGAAAGGTTCAACTCTGTAAGTTGAGTGCACACATCACAAAGCAGTTTCAGAGAGTGTTTCTGTCTAGTTTGTATGTGAAGAAATTCCCGTTTCCAACGAAGGCCTCCAAGAGCTCCCAATATCCACTTGCAGATTCTGCACAAACACAGTTTCATAACTGCCCCATCCAAAGGAATATTGAACCCTGTGAGTTGAATCCACACATAGTAAATCATTTTCTCAGAAGGCTTCTGCATAGTTTTCATGTGAAGATATTTCTTGTTCCACTATAGGGCTGGAAGTGCTCTAAATGAGCACTTGAGGATTCTTCAAAAAGACACTTTGACAACTGCTCTTTCAAAAGAAAGGTGCAACTGTGTGAGTTGAATGCAAACATCACAAAGCAGTTTCAGAGACTGCTTCTGTCTAGCTGTAATGTGAACAAATTCCCGTTTCCAACGAAGGCCTCAAATCCCCACATATCCACTTGCAGATTCTGCAAAAGCAGTGTTTCAAAACTGCTCTATCGAAAGGAAGTTCCATCTCTGTGGGTTGAGTGCACACATCATAAAGTAGTTTCCGAGAATGCTTCCGTCTAGTTTTTATGTGACGCTATTTCCTTTTCCACCACTGGCCTCAAAGCGCTCCGAATGAACACTTGCAGATTCTACAAAAACAGTGTTTCTAAACTGAACTCACAACAGAAAGGTTCAGATCCGTGAATTGAATGCACGCATCAGGAAGCAGATTCAGGGAATGCTTCTGTTTAGGTTTTAGGTGAAGATATATTCTTTTCCCCCATAGGCCTCAAAGCGCTCTGAATGAACACTTGCAGATTCTACGAAAAGAGTGTTTCAAAACTGCTCTATCAAAACAAAGGTTCAACTCTGTGAGTTGAATGCAACTTCACAAAGCCGTTTCAGAGAATGCTTCTTTCTAGTTTTTGTGTGAAGATATTCCCGTTTCCAAAGAAGGCCTCAATGAGCTCCAAATATCCACTGGCAGATTCTGCAAAAACACTGTTTGAAAACTGCTCTATCAAAAGGAAGGTTCAACTCTGTGAGTTGAATGCAAGCATCAGAGAGTAGTTTCTGAGAATGCTTCTGTCTGGTTTTAATATGAAGATATTTCCTTTTACACATTAGGTCTCAGGGCGCTCCGAAAGAATACTTGCGGATTCTGTCAGAAGAGGGTTTCCAAAGTGCTCCATCAAAAGAAATGTTCTACTCTGTGAGTGGAAAGCAAACATCACAAAGCAGTTTCAGAGAATGCTTCTGTCTAGTTTTTAGGCGAAGAAATTCCATTTCCAACGAAGGTCTCGAAGAGCTCCCAATATTCCCTTGCAGATTCTGCAAAAACACTGTTTCAAAACTGCTCTATGAACAGAAAGGTTCAACTCGGTGAGTTGAAAGCACAAATCCTAAAGAAGTTTCTTAGAATGCTCCTGCCCAGTTTTTAGGTGATGATATTTCCTCTTCCACCATAAGACTCAAAGCACCCCGAATGAACACTTGCCCATTCCACAAAAAGAGTGTTTCAAAACTGCTCAAGCAACAGAAAGGTTCAACTCTGTGAGTTGAATGCACACATGAAAAAGCAGTTTCAAATAATGCTTCCTTCCAGTTTCTAGGTGAAGAAATTACCGTTTCCAAAGAATGCCTCGAAGAGTTCCAAATATCCACTTACAGATTATGAAGGAAACAATGTTTCGATGTTGCTCATTCAAATCAAGGTTCAACTCTCTGAGATGAATGCACACATCATAAAGAAGTTTCTGTGAATGCTTCTACCCTGTTTTTATGTGATGATATTTACTCTTCCACCATAAGCCTCAAAGCGCTCCGAATGAACACTTGCGCATTCCACAAAAAGAGTGCTTCAAAACTACTCTATCAATAGGAAGGTTCAATTCTGTGAGCTGAATGCACACATCATAAAGAAGTTTCTGAGAATGCTTCTGTCTAGTGTTTAGGTGAAGATATTTCCTTTTCCACCACAGGCCTCAAAGCGCTCCGTATGAACACTTGCAGATTACAGATTACACACAATAGTGTTTCAAAACTGCTCTAACAAGAGAAAGGTTCAACTCTGTAAGTTGAGTGCACACATCACAAAGCAGTTTCAGAGAGTGTTTCTGTCTAGTTTGTATGTGAAGAAATTCCCGTTTCCAACGAAGGCCTCCAAGAGCTCCCAATATCCACTTGCAGATTCTGCACAAACATAGTTTCATAACTGCCCCATCCAAAGGAATATTGAACCCTGTGAGTTGAATCCACACATATTAAATCATTTTCTCAGAATGCTTCTGCATAGTTTTCATGTGAAGATATTTCTTATTCCACTATAGGGCTGGAAGCGCTCTAAATGAACACTTGAGGATTCTGCAAAAAGACACTTTGACAACTGCTCTTTCAAAAGAAAGGTGCAACTGTGTGAGTTGAATGCAAACATCACAAAGCAATTTCAGAGACTGCTTCTGTCTAGCTGTAATGTGAACAAATTCCCGTTTCCAACGAAGGCCTCAAATCTCCACATATCCACTTGCAGATTCTGCAAAAGCAGTGTTTCAAAACTGCTCTATCGAAAGTAAGGTTCATCTCTGTGGGTTGAGTGCACACATCATAAAGTAGTTTCTGAGAATGCTTCCGTCTAGTTTTTATGTGACGCTATTTCCTTTTCCACCACTGGCCTCAAAGCGCTCCGAATGAACACTTGCAGATTCTACAAAAAGAGTGTTTCTAAACTGAACTCACAAGAAAAAGGTTCAGATCTGTGAACTGAATGCACGCATCACAAAGCAGATTCAGGGAATGCTTCTGTTTAGGTTTTATGTGAAGATATACTCTTGTCCCCCATAGGCCTCAAAGCGCTCTGAATGAACACTTGCAGATTCTACGAAAATAGTGTTTCAAAACTCCTCTATCAAAACAAAGGATCAACTCTGTGAGTTGAATGCAACTTCACAGAGCCGTTTCAGAGAATGCAACTTTCTAGTTTTTGTGTGAAGATATTCCCGTTTCCAAAGAAGGCCTCAATGAGCTCCAAATATAAACTGGCAGATTCTGCAAAAACACTGTTTCAAAACTGCTCTATGAAAAGGAATGTTCAACTCTGTGAGTTGAATGCAAGCATCAGAGTGTAGTTTCTGAGAATGCTTCTGTCTGGTTTTAATATGAAGATATTTCCTTTTACACATTAGGTCTCAGGGCGCTCCGAAAGAATACTTGCGGATTCTGTCAGAAGAGGGTTTCCAAAGTGCTCCATCAAAAGAAATGTTCTACTCTGTGAGTGGAAAGCAAACATCACAAAGCAGTTTCAGAGAATGCTTCTGTCTAGTTTTTAGGCGAAGAAATTCCCATTTCCAACGAAGGTCTCGAAGAGCTCCCAATATTCCCTTGCAGATTCTGCAAAAACACTGTTTCAAAACTGCTCTATGAACAGAAAGGTTCAACTCGGTGAGTTGAAAGCACAAATCCTAAAGAAGTTTCTTAGAATGCTCCTGCCCAGTTTTTAGGTGATGATATTTCCTCTTCCACCATAAGACTCAAAGCACCCCGAATGAACACTTGCACATTCCACAAAAAGAGTGTTTCAAAACTGCTCAAGCAACAGAAAGGTTCAACTCTGTGAGTTTAATGCACACATGAAAAAGCACTTTCAAGTAATGCTTCCGTCCAGTTTCTAGGTGAAGAAATGACCGTTTCCAAAGAATGCCTCGAAGAGTTCCAAATATCCACTTACAGATTCTGAAGAAAACAATGTTTCGATGTTGCTCATTCAAATCAAGGTTCAACTCTCTGAGATGAATGCACACATCATAAAGAAGTTTCTGTGAATGCTTCTACCCTGTTTTTATGTGATGATATTTCCTCTTGCACCATAAGCCTCAAAGCGCTCCGAATGAACACTTGCGCATTCCACAAAAAGAGTGCTTCAAAACTGCTCTATCAATAGGAAGGTTCAATTCTGTGAGCTGAATGCACACATCATAAAGAAGTTTCTGAGAATACTTCTGTCTAGTGTTTAGGTGAAGATATTTCCTTTTCCACCACAGGCCTCAAAGCGCTCCGTATGAATACTTGCAGACTACACACAATAGTGTTTCAAAACTGCTCTAACAAGAGAAAGGTTCAACTCTGTAAGTTGAGTGCACACATCACAAAGCAGTTTCAGAGAGTGTTTCTGTCTAGTTTGTATGTGAAGAAATTCCCGTTTCCAACGAAGGCCTCCAAGAGCTCCCAATATCCACTTGCAGATTCTGCACAAACACAGTTTCATAACTGCCCCATCCAAAGGAATATTGAACCCTGTGAGTTGAATCCACACATATTAAATCATTTTCTCAGAATGCTTCTGCATAGTTTTCATGTGAAGATATTTCTTATTCCACTATAGGGCTGGAAGCGCTCTAAATGAACACTTGAGGATTCTGCAAAAAGACACTTTGACAACTGCTCTTTCAAAAGAAAGGTGCAACTGTGTGAGTTGAATGCAAACATCACAAAGCAGTTTCAGAGACTGCTTCTGTCTAGCTGTAATGTGAACAAATTCCCGTTTCCAACGAAGGCCTCAAATCTCCACATATCCACTTGCAGATTCTGCAAAAGCAGTGTTTCAAAACTGCTCTATCAAAAGGAAGGTTCATCTCTGTGAGTTGAGTGCACACATCATAAAGTAGTTTCCGAGAATGCTTCCGTCTAGTTTTTACGTGACGCTATTTCCTTTTCCACCACTGGCCTCAAAGCGCTCCGAATGAACACTTGCAGATTCTACAAAAAGAGTGTTTCTAAACTGAACTCACAACAGAAAGGTTCAGATCCGTGAATTGAATGCACGCATCAGAAAGCAGATTCAGGGAATGCTTCTGTTTGGGTTTTAGGTGAAGATATATTCTTTACCCCCATAGGCCTCAAAGCGCTCTGAATGAACACTTGCAGATTCTACAAAAAGAGTGTTTCAAAACGGCTCTATCAAAACAAAGGATCAACTCTGTGAGTTGAATGCAACTTCACAAAGCCGTTTCAGAGAATGCTTCTTTCTAGTTTTTGTGTGAAGATATTCCCGTTTCCAAAGAAGGCCTCAATCAGCTCCAAATATCCACTGGCAGATTCTGCAAAAACACTGTTTGAAAACTGCTCTATCAAAAGGAAGGTTCAACTCTGTGAGTTGAATGCAAGCATCAGAGAGTAGTTTCTGAGAATGCTTCTGTCTGGTTTTAATATGAAGATATTTCCTTTTACACATTAGGTCTCAGGGCGCTCCGAAAGAATACTTGCGGATTCTGTCAGAAGAGGGTTTCCAAAGTGCTCCATCAAAAGAAATGTTCTACTCTGTGAGTGGAAAGCAAACATCACAATGCAGTTTCAGAGAATGCTTCTGTCTAGTTTTTAGGCGAAGAAATTCCCATTTCCTAAGAAGGTCTCGAAGAGCTCCCAATATTCCCTTGCAGATTCTGCAAAAACACTGTTTCAAAACTGCTCTATGAACAGAAAGGTTCAACTCGGTGAGTTGAAAGCACAAATCCTAAAGAAGTTTCTTAGAATGCTCCTGCCCAGTTTTTAGGTGATGATATTTCCTCTTCCACCATAAGACTCAAAGCACCCCGAATGAACACTTGCACATTCCACAAAAAGAGTGTTTCAAAACTGCTCAAGCAACAGAAAGGTTCAACTCTGTGAGTTGAATGCACACATGAAAAAGCACTTTCAAATAATGCTTCCGTCCATTTTCTAGGTGAAGAAATTACCGTTTCCAAAGAATGCCTCGAAGAGTTCCAAATATCCACTTACAGATTCTGAAGAAAACAATGTTTCGATGCTGCTCATTCAAATCAAGGTTCAGCTCTCTGAGATGAATGCACACATCATAAAGAAGTTTCTGTGAATGCTTCTACCCTGTTTTTATGTGATGATATTTCCTCTTCCACCATAAGCCTCAAAGCGCTCCGAATGAACACTTGCGCATTCCACAAAAGGAGTGCTTCAAAACTGCTCTATCAATAGGAAGGTTCAATTCTGTGAGCTGAATGCACACATCATAAAGAAGTTTCTGAGAATGCTTCTGTCTAGTGTTTAGGTGAAGATATTTCCTTTTCCACCACAGGCCTCAAAGCCCTCCATATGAACACTTGCAGACTACACACAATAGTGTTTCAAAACTGCTCTAACAAGAGAAAGGTTCAACTCTGTAAGTTGAGTGCACACATCACAAAGCAGTTTCAGAGAGTGTTTCTGTCTAGTTTGTATGTGAAGAAATTCCCGTTTCCAACGAAGGCCTCCAAGAGCTCCCAATATCCACTTGCAGATTCTGCACAAACACAGTTTCATAACTGCCCCATCCAAAGGAATATTGAACCCTGTGAGTTGAATTCACACATATTAAATCATTTTCTCAGAACGCTTCGGCATAGTTTTCATGTGAAGATATTTCTTATTCCACTATAGGGCTGGAAGCGCTATAAATGAACACTTGAGGATTCTGCAAAAAGACACTTTGACAACTGCTCTTTCAAAAGAAAGGTGCAACTGTATGAGTTGAATGCAAACATCACAAAGCAGTTTCAGAGACTGCTTCTGTCTAGCTGTAATGTGAACAAATTCCCGTTTCCAACGAAGGCCTCAAATCTCCACCTATCCACCTGCAGATTCTGCAAAAGCAGTGTTTCAAAACTGCTCTATCGAAAGGAAGGTTCATCTCTGTGGGTTGAGTGCACACATCATAAGGTAGTTTCCGAGAATGCTTCCGTCTAGTTTTTATGTGACGCTATTTCCTTTTCCACCACTGGCCTCAAAGCGCTCCGAATGAACACTTGCAGATTCTACAAAAAGAGTGTTTCTAAACTGAACTCACAACAGAAATGTTCAGATCCATGAATTGAATGCACGCATCAGAAAGCAGATTCAGGGAATGCTTCTGTTTAGGTTTTAGTTGAAGATATATTGTTTTCCCCCATAGGCCTCAAAGCGCTCTGAATGAACACTTGCAGATTCTACGAAAAGAGTGTTTCAAAACGGCTCTATCAAAACAAAGGATAAACTCTGTGAGTTGAATGCAACTTCACAAAGCCGTTTCAGAGAATGCTTCTTTCTAGTTTTTGTGTGAAGATATTCCCGTTTCCAAAGAAGGCCTCAATGAGCTCCAAATATCCACTGGCAGATTCTGCAAAAACACTGTTTCAAAACTGCTCTATCAAAAGGAAGGTTCAACTCTGTGAGTTGAATGCAAGCATCAGAGAGTAGTTTCTGAGAATGCTTCTGTCTGGTTTTAATATGAAGATATTTCCTTTGACACATTAGGTCTCAGGGCGCTCCGAAAGAATACTTGCGGATTCTGTCAGAAGAGGGTTTCCAAAGTGCTCCATCAAAAGAAATGTTCTACTCTGTGAGTGGAAAGCAAACATCACAAAGCAGTTTCAGAGAATGCTTCTGTCTAGTTTTTAGGCGAAGAAATTCCCATTTCCAACGAAGGTCTCGAAGAGCTCCCAATATTCCCTTGCAGATTCTGCAAAAACACTGTTTCAAAACTGCTCTATGAACAGAACGGTTCAACTCGATGAGTTGAAAGCACAAATCCTAAAGAAGTTTCTTAGAATGCTCCTGCCCAGTTTTTAGGTGATGATATTTCCTCTTCCACCATAAGACTCAAAGCACCCCGAATGAACACTTGCACATTCCACAAAAAGAGTGTTTCAAAACTGCTCAAGCAACAGAAAGGTTCAACTCTGTGAGTTGAATGCACACATGAAAAAGCACTTTCAAATAATGCTTCCGTCCAGTTTCTAGGTGAAGAAATTACCGTTTCCAAAGAATGCCTCGAAGAGTTCCAAATATCCACTTACAGATTCTGAAGAAAACAATGTTTCGATGTTGCTCATTCAAATCAAGGTTCAGCTCTCTGAGATGAATGCACACATCATAAAGAAGTTTCTGTGAATGCTTCTACCCTGTTTTTATGTGATGATATTTCCTCTTCCACCAGAAGCCTCAAAGCGCTCCGAATGAACACTTGCGCATTCCACAAAAAGAGTGCTTCAAAACTGCTCTTTCAATAGGAAGGTTCAATTCTGTGATCTGAATGCACACATCATAAAGAAGTTTCTGAGAATGCTTCTGTCTAGTGGTTAGGTGAAGATATTTCCTTTTCCACCACAGGCCACAAAGCGCTCCGTATGAACACTTGCAGATTACAGATTACACACAATAGTGTTTGAAAACTGCTCTAACAAGAGAAAGGTTCAACTCTGTAAGTTGAGTGCACACATCACAAAGCAGTTTCAGAGAGTGTTTCTGTCTAGTTTGTATGTGAAGAAATTCCCGTTTCCAACGAAGGCCTCCAAGAGCTCCCAATATCCACTTGCAGATTCTGCACAAACACAGTTTCATAACTGCCCCATCCAAAGGAATATCGAACCCTGTGAGTTGAATCCACACATATTAAATCATTTTCTCAGAATGCTTCTGCATAGTTTTCATGTGAAGATATTTCTTATTCCACTATAGGGCTGGAAGCGCTCTAAATGAGCACTTGAGGATTCTGCAAAAAGACACTTTGACAACTGCTCTTTCAAAAGAAAGGTGCAACTGTGTGAGTTGAATGCAAACATCACAAAGCAGTTTCAGAGACTGCTTCTGTCTAGCTGTAATGTGAACAAATACCCGTTTCCAACGAAGGCCTCAAATCTCCACATATCCACTTGCAGATTCTGCAAAAGCAGTGTTTCAAAACTGCTCTATCGAAAGGAAGGTTCATCTCTGTGGGTTGAGTGCACACATCATAAAGTAGTTTCCGAGAATGCTTCCGTCTAGTTTTTATGTGACGCTATTTCCTTTTCCACCACTGGCCTCAAAGCGCTCCGAATGAACACTTGCAGATTCTACAAAAACAGTGTTTCTAAACTGAACTCACAACAGAAAGGTTCAGATCCGTGAATTGAATGCACGCATCAGAAAGCAGATTCAGGGAATGCTTCTGTTTAGGTTTTAGGTGAAGATATATTGTTTTCCCCCATAGGCCTCAAAGCGCTCTGAATGAACACTTGCAGATTCTACGAAAAGAGTGTTTCAAAACTGCTCTATCAAAACAAAGGATCAACTCTGTGAGTTGAATGCAACTTCACAAAGCCGTTTCAGAGAATGCTTCTTTCTAGTTTTTGTGTGAAGATATTCCCGTTTCCAAAGAAGGCCTCAATGAGCTCCAAATATCCACTGGCAGATTCTGCAAAAACACTGTTTCAAAACTGCTCTATCAAAAGGAAGGTTCAACTCTGTGAGTTGAATGCAAGCATCAGAGAGTAGTTTCTGAGAATGATTCTGTCTGGTTTTAATATGAAGATATTTCCTTTTACACATTAGGTCTCAGGGTGCTCCGAAAGAATACTTGCGGATTCTGTCAGAAGAGGGTTTCCAAAGTGCTCCATCAAAAGAAATGTTCTACTCTGTGAGTGGAAAGCAAACATCACAAAGCAGTTTCAGAGAATGCTTCTGTCTAGTTTTTAGGCGAAGAAATTCCCAATTCCAACGAAGGTCTCGAAGAGCTCCCAATATTCCCTTGCAGATTCTGCAAAAACACTGTTTCAAAACTGCTCTATGAACAGAAAGGTTCAACTCGGTGAGTTGAAAGCACAAATCCTAAAGAAGTTTCTTAGAATGCTCCTGCCCAGGTTTAGGTGATGATATTTCCTCTTCCACCATAAGACTCAAAGCACCCCGAATGAACACTTGCACATTCCACAAAAAGAGTGTTTCAAAACTGCTCAAGCAACAGAAAGGTTCAACTCTGTGAGTTGAATGCACACATGAAAAAGCACTTTCAAATAATGCTTCCGTCCAGTTTCTAGGTGAAGAAATGACCGTTTCCAAAGAATGCCTCGAAGAGATCCAAATATCCACTTACAGATTCTGAAGAAAACAATGTTTCGATGCTGCTCATTCAAATCAAGGTTCAGCTCTCTGAGATGAATGCACACATCATAAAGAAGTTTCTGTGAATGCTTCTACCCTGTTTTTTGTGATGATATTTCCTCTTCCACCATAAGCCTCAAAGCGCTCCGAATGAACACTTGCGCATTCCACCAAAAGAGTGCTTCAAAACTGCTTTATCAATAGGAAGGTTCAATTCTGTGAGCTGAATGCACACATCATAAAGAAGTTTCTGAGAATGCTTCTGTCTAGTGTTTAGGTGAAGATATTTCCTTTTCCACCACAGGCCTCAAAGCGCTCCGTATGAACACTTGCAGACTACACACAATAGTGTTTCAAAACTGCTCTAACAAGAGAAAGGTTCAACTCTGTAAGTTGAGTGCACACATCACAAAGCAGTTTCAGAGAGTGTTTCTGTCTAGTTTGTATGTGAAGAAATTCCCGTTTCCAACGAAGGCCTCCAAGAGCTCCCAATATCCACTTGCAGATTCTGCACAAACACAGTTTCATAACTGCCCCATCCAAAGGAATATTGAACCCTGTGAGTTGAATCCACACATAGTAAATCATTTTCTCAGAAGGCTTCTGCATAGTTTTCATGTGAAGATATTTCTTATTCCACTATAGGGCTGGAAGCGCTCTAAATGAACACTTGAGGATTCTGCAAAAAGACACTTTGACAACTGCTCTTTCAAAAGAAAGGTGCAACTGTGTGAGTTGAATGCAAACATCACAAAGCAGTTTCAGAGACTGCTTCTGTCTAGCTGTAATGTGAACAAATTCCCGTTTCCAACGAAGGCCTCAAATCTCCACCTATCCACCTGCAGATTCTGCAAAAGCAGTGTTTCAAAACTGCTCTATCGAAAGGAAGGTTCATCTCTGGGGGATGAGTGCACACATCATAAAGTAGTTTCCGAGAATGCTTCCGTCTAGTTTTTATGTGACGCTATTTCCTTTTCCACCACTGGCCTCAAAGCGCTCCGAATGAACACTTGCAGATTCTACAAAAAGAGTATTTCTAAACTGAACTCACAACAAAAAGGTTCAAATCCGTGAATTAAATGCACGCATCAGAAAGCAGATTCAGAGAATGCTTCTGTTTAGGTTTTAGGTGAAGATATATTCTTTTCCCCCATAGGCCTCAAAGCGCTCTGAATGAACACTTGCAGATTCTACAAAAAGAGTGTTTCAAAACGGCTCTATCAAAACAAAGGATCAACTCTGTGAGTTGAATGCAACTTCACAAAGCCGTTTCAGAGAATGCTTCTTTCTAGTTTTTGTGTGAAGATATTCCCGTTTCCAAAGAAGGCCTCAATGAGCTCCAAATATCCACTGGCAGATTCTGCAAAAACACTGTTTGAAAACTGCTCTATCAAAAGGAAGGTTCAACTCTGTGAGTTGAATGCAAGCATCAGAGAGTAGTTTCTGAGAATGCTTCTGTCTGGTTTTAATATGAAGATATTTCCTTTTACACATTAGGTCTCAGGGCGCTCCGAAAGAATACTTGCAGATTCTGTCAGAAGAGGGTGTCCAAAGTGCTCCATCAAAAGAAATGTTCTACTCTGTGAGTGGAAAGCAAACATCACAATGCAGTTTCAGAGAATGCTTCTGTCTAGTTTTTAGGCGAAGAAATTCCCATTTCCTAAGAAGGTCTCGAAGAGCTCCCAATATTCCCTTGCAGATTCTGCAAAAACACTGTTTCAAAACTGCTCTATGAACAGAAAGGTTCAACTCGGTGAGTTGAAAGCACAAATCCTAAAGAAGTTTCTTAGAATGCTCCTGCCCAGTTTTTAGGTGATGATATTTCCTCTTCCACCATAAGACTCAAAGCACCCCGAATGAACACTTGCACATTCCACAAAAAGAGTGTTTCAAAACTGCTCAAGCAACAGAATGGTTCAACTCTGTGAGTTGAATGCACACATGAAAAAGCACTTTCAAATAATGCTTCCGTCCAGTTTCTAGGTGAAGAAATTACCGTTTCCAAAGAATGCCTCGAAGAGTTCCAAATATCCACTTACAGATTCTGAAGAAAACAATGTTTCGATGCTGCTCATTCAAATCAAGGTTCAGCTCTCTGAGATGAATGCACACATCATAAAGAAGTTTCTGTGAATGCTTCTACCCTGTTTTTATGTGATGATATTTCCTCTTCCACCATAAGCCTCAAAGCGCTCCGAATGAACACTTGCGCATTCCACAAAAGGAGTGCTTCAAAACTGCTCTATCAATAGGAAGGTTCAATTCTGTGAGCTGAATGCACACATCATAAAGAAGTTTCTGAGAATGCTTCTGTCTAGTGTTTAGGTGAAGATATTTCCTTTTCCACCACAGGCCTCAAAGCCCTCCGTATGAACACTTGCAGACTACACACAATAGTGTTTCAAAACTGCTCTAACAAGAGAAAGGTTCAACTCTGTAAGTTGAGTGCACACATCACAAAGCAGTTTCAGAGAGTGTTTCTGTCTAGTTTGTATGTGAAGAAATTCCCGTTTCCAACGAAGGCCTCCAAGAGCTCCCAATATCCACTTGCAGATTCTGCACAAACACAGTTTCATAACTGCCCCATCCAAAGGAATATTGAACCCTGTGAGTTGAATCCACACATATTAAATCATTTTCTCAGAACGCTTCTGCATAGTTTTCATGTGAAGATATTACTTATTCCACTATAGGGCTGGAAGCGCTCTAAATGAACGCTTGAGGATTCTGCAAAAAGACACTTTGACAACTGCTCTTTCAAAAGAAAGGTGCAACTGTGTGAGTTGAATGCAAACATCACAAAGCAGTTTCAGAGACTGCTTCTGTCTAGCTGTAATGTGAACAAATTCCCGTTTCCAACGAAGGCCTCAAATCTCCACATATCCACTTGCAGATTCTGCAAAAGCAGTGTTTCAAAACTGCTCTATCGAAAGGAAGGTTCATCTCTGTGGGTTGAGTGCACACATCATAAAGTAGTTTCCGAGAATGCTTCCGTCTAGTTTTTATGTGACGCTATTTCCTTTTCCACCACTGGCCTCAAGGCGCTCCGAATGAACACTTGCAGATTCTACAAAAAGAGTGTTTCTAAACTGAACTCACAACAGAAAGGTTCAGATCCATGAATTGAATGCACGCATCAGAAAGCAGATTCAGGGAATGCTTCTGTTTAGGTTTTAGGTGAAGATATATTGTTTTCCCCCATAGGCCTCAAAGCGCTCTGAATGAACACTTGCAGATTCTACGAAAAGAGTGTTTCAAAACTGCTCTATCAAAACAAAGGATCAACTCTGTGAGTTGAATGCAACTTCACAAAGCCGTTTCAGAGAATGCTTCTTTCTAGTTTTTGTGTGAAGATATTCCCGTTTCCAAAGAAGGCCTCAATGAGCTCCAAATATCCACTGGCAGATTCTGCAAAAACACTGTTTCAAAACTGCTCTATCAAAAGGAAGGTTCAACTCTGTGAGTTGAATGCAAGCATCAGAGAGTAGTTTCTGAGAATGCTTCTGTCTGGTTTTAATATGAAGATATTTCCTTTTACACATTAGGTCTCAGGGCGCTCCGAAAGAATACTTGCGGATTCTGTCAGAAGAGGGTTTCCAAAGTGCTCCATCAAAAGAAATGTTCTACTCTGTGAGTGGAAAGCAAACATCACAAAGCAGTTTCAGAGAAGGCTTCTGTCTAGTTTTTAGGCGAAGAAATTCCCATTTCCAACGAAGGTCTCGAAGAGCTCCCAATATTCCCTTGCAGATTCTGCAAAAACACTGTTTCAAAACTGCTCTATGAACAGAAGGGTTCAACTCGGTGAGTTGAAAGCACAAATCCTAAAGAAGTTTCTTAGAATGCTCCTGCCCAGTTTTTAGGTGATGATATTTCCTCTTCCACCATAAGACTCAAAGCACCCCGAATGAACACTTGCACATTCCACAAAAAGAGTGTTTCAAAACTGCTCAAGCAACAGAAAGGTTCAACTCTGTGAGTTGAATGCACACGTGAAAAAGCACTTTCAAATAATGCTTCCGTCCAGTTTCTAGGTGAAGAAATTACCGTTTCCAAAGAATGCCTCGAAGAGTTCCAAATATCCACTTACAGATTCTGAAGAAAACAATGTTTCGATGTTGCTCATTCAAATCAAGGTTCAACTCTCTGAGATGAATGCACACATCATAAAGAAGTTTCTGTGAATGCTTCTACCCTGTTTTTATGTGATGATATTTCCTCTTCCACCATAAGCCTCAAAGCGCTCCGAATGAACACTTGCGCATTCCACCAAAAGAGTGCTTCAAAACTGCTCTATCAATAGGAAGGTTCAATTCTGTGAGCTGAATGCACACATCATAAAGAAGTTTCTGAGAATGCTTCTGTCTAGGGTTTAGGTGAAGATATTTCCTTTTCCACCACAGGCCTCAAAGCGCTCCGTATGAACACTTGCAGACTACACACAATAGTGTTTCAAAACTGCTCTAACAAGAGAAAGGTTCAACTCTGTAAGTTGAGTGCACACATCACAAAGCAGTTTCAGAGAGTGTTTCTGTCTAGTTTGTATGTGAAGAAATTCCCGTTTCCAACGAAGGCCTCCAAGAGCTCCCAATATCCACTTGCAGATTCTGCACAAACACAGTTTCATAACTGCCCCATCCAAAGGAATATTGAACCCTGTGAGTTGAATCCACACATAGTAAATCATTTTCTCAGAAGGCTTCTGCATAGTTTTCATGTGAAGATATTTCTTATTCCACTATAGGGCTGGAAGCGCTCTAAATGAACACTTGAGGATTCTGCAAAAAGACACTTTGACAACTGCTCTTTCAAAAGAAAGGTGCAACTGTGTGAGTTGAATGCAAACATCACAAAGCAGTTTCAGAGACTGCTTCTGTCTAGCTGTAATGTGAACAAATTCCCGTTTCCAACGAAGGCTTCAAATCTCCACCTATCCACCTGCAGACTCTGCAAAAGCAGTGTTTCAAAACTGCTCTATCGAAAGGAAGGTTCATCTCTGTGGGATGAGTGCACACATCATAAAGTAGTTTCTGAGAATGCTTCCGTCTAGTTTTTATGTGACGCTATTTCCTTTTCCACCACTGGCCTCAAAGCGCTCCGAATGAACACTTGCAGATTCTACAAAAAGAGTATTTCTAAACTGAACTCACAACAAAAAGGTTCAAATCCGTGAATTAAATGCACGCATCAGAAATCAGATTCAGAGAATGCTTCTGTTTAGGTTTTAGGTGAAGATATATTCTTTTCCCCCATAGGCCTCAAAGCGCTCTGAATGAACACTTGCAGATTCTACAAAAAGAGTGTTTCAAAACGGCTCTATCAAAACAAAGGATCAACTCTGTGAGTTGAATGCAACTTCACAAAGCCGTTTCAGAGAATGCTTCTTTCTAGTTTTTGTGTGAAGATATTCCCGTTTCCAAAGAAGGCCTCAATGAGCTCCAAATATCCACTGGCAGATTCTGCAAAAACACTGTTTCAAAACTGCTCTATCAAAAGGAAGGTTCAACTCTGTGAGTTGAATGCAAGCATCAGAGAGTAGTTTCTGAGAATGCTTCTGTCTGGTTTTAATATGAAGATATTTCCTTTTACACATTAGGTCTCAGGGCGCTCCGAAAGAATACTTGCGGATTCTGTCAGAAGAGGGTTTCCAAAGTGCTCCATCAAAAGAAATGTTCTACTCTGTGAGTGGAAAGCAAACATCACAAAGCAGTTTCAGAGAAGGCTTCTGTCTAGTTTTTAGGCGAAGAAATTCCCATTTCCAACGAAGGTCTCGAAGAGCTCCCAATATTCCCTTGCAGATTCTGCAAAAACACTGTTTCAAAACTGCTCTATGAACAGAAGGGTTCAACTCGGTGAGTTGAAAGCACAAATCCTAAAGAAGTTTCTTAGAATGCTCCTGCCCAGTTTTTAGGTGATGATATTTCCTCTTCCACCATAAGACTCAAAGCACCCCGAATGAACACTTGCACATTCCACAAAAAGAGTGTTTCAAAACTGCTCAAGCAACAGAAAGGTTCAACTCTGTGAGTTGAATGCACACGTGAAAAAGCACTTTCAAATAATGCTTCCGTCCAGTTTCTAGGTGAAGAAATTACCGTTTCCAAAGAATGCCTCGAAGAGTTCCAAATATCCACTTACAGATTCTGAAGAAAACAATGTTTCGATGTTGCTCATTCAAATCAAGGTTCAACTCTCTGAGATGAATGCACACATCATAAAGAAGTTTCTGTGAATGCTTCTACCCTGTTTTTATGTGATGATATTTCCTCTTCCACCATAAGCCTCAAAGCGCTCCGAATGAACACTTGCGCATTCCACCAAAAGAGTGCTTCAAAACTGCTCTATCAATAGGAAGGTTCAATTCTGTGAGCTGAATGCACACATCATAAAGAAGTTTCTGAGAATGCTTCTGTCTAGGGTTTAGGTGAAGATATTTCCTTTTCCACCACAGGCCTCAAAGCGCTCCGTATGAACACTTGCAGACTACACACAATAGTGTTTCAAAACTGCTCTAACAAGAGAAAGGTTCAACTCTGTAAGTTGAGTGCACACATCACAAAGCAGTTTCAGAGAGTGTTTCTGTCTAGTTTGTATGTGAAGAAATTCCCGTTTCCAACGAAGGCCTCCAAGAGCTCCCAATATCCACTTGCAGATTCTGCACAAACACAGTTTCATAACTGCCCCATCCAAAGGAATATTGAACCCTGTGAGTTGAATCCACACATAGTAAATCATTTTCTCAGAAGGCTTCTGCATAGTTTTCATGTGAAGATATTTCTTATTCCACTATAGGGCTGGAAGCGCTCTAAATGAACACTTGAGGATTCTGCAAAAAGACACTTTGACAACTGCTCTTTCAAAAGAAAGGTGCAACTGTGTGAGTTGAATGCAAACATCACAAAGCAGTTTCAGAGACTGCTTCTGTCTAGCTGTAATGTGAACAAATTCCCGTTTCCAACGAAGGCTTCAAATCTCCACCTATCCACCTGCAGATTCTGCAAAAGCAGTGTTTCAAAACTGCTCTATCGAAAGGAAGGTTCATCTCTGTGGGATGAGTGCACACATCATAAAGTAGTTTCTGAGAATGCTTCCGTCTAGTTTTTATGTGACGCTATTTCCTTTTCCACCACTGGCCTCAAAGCGCTCCGAATGAACACTTGCAGATTCTACAAAAAGAGTATTTCTAAACTGAACTCACAACAAAAAGGTTCAAATCCGTGAATTAAATGCACGCATCAGAAATCAGATTCAGAGAATGCTTCTGTTTAGGTTTTAGGTGAAGATATATTCTTTTCCCCCATAGGCCTCAAAGCGCTCTGAATGAACACTTGCAGATTCTACAAAAAGAGTGTTTCAAAACGGCTCTATCAAAACAAAGGATCAACTCTGTGAGTTGAATGCAACTTCACAAAGCCGTTTCAGAGAATGCTTCTTTCTAGTTTTTGTGTGAAGATATTCCCGTTTCCAAAGAAGGCCTCAATGAGCTCCAAATATCCACTGGCAGATTCTGCAGAAACACTGTTTGAAAACTGCTCTATCAAAAGGAAGGTTCAACTCTGTGAGTTGAATGCAAGCATCAGAGAGTAGTTTCTGAGAATGCTTCTGTCTGGTTTTAATATGAAGATATTTCCTTTTACACATTAGGTCTCAGGGCGCTCCGAAAGAATACTTGCGGATTCTGTCAGAAGACGGTTTCCAAAGTGCTCCATCAAAAGAAATGTTCTACTCTGTGAGTGGAAAGCAAACATCACAATGCAGTTTCAGAGAATGCTTCTGTCTAGTTTTTAGGCGAAGAAATTCCCATTTCCTAAGAAGGTCTCGAAGAGCTCCCAATATTCCCTTGCAGATTCTGCAAAAACACTGTTTCAAAACTGCTCTACGAACAGAAAGGTTCAACTCGGTGAATTGAAAGCACAAATCCTAAAGAAGTTTCTTAGAATGCTCCTGCCCAGTTTTTAGGTGATGATATTTCCTCTTCCACCATAAGACTCAAAGCACCCCGAATGAACACTTGCACATTCCACAAAAAGAGTGTCTCAAAACTGCTCAAGCAACAGAAAGGTTCAACTCTGTGAGTTGAATGCACACATGAAAAAGCACTTTCAAATAATGCTTCCGTCCAGTTTCTAGGTGAAGAAATTACCGTTTCCAAAGAATGCCTCGAAGAGTTCCAAATATCCACTTACAGATTCTGAAGAAAACAATGTTTCGATGCTGCTCATTCAAATCAAGGTTCAGCTCTCTGAGATGAATGCACACATCATAAAGAAGTTTCTGTGAATGCTTCTACCCTGTTTTTATGTGATGATATTTCCTCTTCCACCATAAGCCTCAAAGCGCTCCGAATGAACACTTGCGCATTCCACAAAAGGAGTGCTTCAAAACTGCTCTATCAATAGGAAGGTTCAATTCTGTGAGCTGAATGCACACATCATAAAGAAGTTTCTGAGAATGCTTCTGTCTAGTGTTTAGGTGAAGATATTTCCTTTTCCACCACAGGCCTCAAAGCCCTCCGTATGAACACTTGCAGACTACACACAATAGTGTTTCAAAACTGCTCTAACAAGAGAAAGGTTCAACTCTGTAAGTTGAGTGCACACATCACAAAGCAGTTTCAGAGAGTGTTTCTGTCTAGTTTGTATGTGAAGAAATTCCCGTTTCCAACGAAGGCCTCCAAGAGCTCCCAATGTCCACTTGCAGATTCTGCACAAACACAGTTTCATAACTGCCCCATCCAAAGGAATATTGAACCCTGTGAGTTGAATCCACACATATTAAATCATTTTCTCAGAACGCTTCTGCATAGTTTTCATGTGAAGATATTTCTTATTCCACTATAGGGCTGGAAGCGCTCTAAATGAACACTTGAGGATTCTGCAAAAAGACACTTTGACAACTGCTCTTTCAAAAGAAAGGTGCAACTGTGTGAGTTGAATGCAAACATCACAACGCAGTTTCAGAGACTGCTTCTCTCTAGCTGTAATGTGAACAAATTCCCGTTTCCAACGAAGGCCTCAAATCTCCACCTATCCACCTGCAGATTCTGCAAAAGCAGTGTTTCAAAACTGCTCTATCGAAAGGAAGGTTCATCTCTGTGGGATGAGTGCACACATCATAAAGTAGTTTCTGAGAATGCTTCCGTCTAGTTTTTATGTGACGCTATTTCCTTTTCCACCACTGGCCTCAAAGCGCTCCGAATGAACACTTGCAGATTCTACAAAAAGAGTATTTCTAAACTGAACTCACAACAAAAAGGTTCAGATCCGTGAATTAAATGCACGCATCAGAAAGCAGATTCAGAGAATGCTTCTGTTTAGGTTTTAGGTGAAGATATATTCTTTTCCCCCATAGGCCTCAAAGCGCTCTGAATGAACACTTGCAGATTCTACAAAAAGAGTCTTTCAAAACGGCTCTATCAAAACAAAGGATCAACTCTGTGAGTTGAATGCAACTTCACAAAGCCGTTTCAGAGAATGCTTCTTTCTAGTTTTTGTGTGAAGATATTCCCGTTTCCAAAGAAGGCCTCAATGAGTTCCAAATATCCACTGGCAGATTCTGCAAAAACACTGTTTGAAAACTGCTCTATCAAAAGGAAGGTTCAACTCTGTGAGTTGAATGCAAGCATCAGAGAGTAGTTTCTGAGAATGCTTCTGTCTGGTTTTAATATGAAGATATTTCCTTTTACACATTAGGTCTCAGGGCGCTCCGAAAGAATACTTGCGGATTCTGTCAGAAGAGGGTTTCCAAAGTGCTCCATCAAAAGAAATGTTCTACTCTGTGAGTGGAAAGCAAACATCACAAAGCAGTTTCAGAGAAGGCTTCTGTCTAGTTTTTAGGCGAAGAAATTCCCATTTCCAACGAAGGTCTCGAAGAGCTCCCAATATTCCCTTGCAGATTCTGCAAAAACACTGTTTCAAAACTGCTCTATGAACAGAAAGGTTCAACTCGGTGAGTTGAAAGCAGAAATCCTAAAGAAGTTTCTTAGAATGCTCCTGCCCAGTTTTTAGGTGATGATATTTCCTCTTCCACCATAAGACTCAAAGCACCCCGAATGAACACTTGCACATTCCACAAAAAGAGTGTTTCAAAACTGCTCAAGCAACAGAAAGGTTCAACTCTGTGAGTTGAATGCACACATGAAAAAGCACTTTCAAATAATGCTTCCGTCCAGTTTCTAGGTGAAGAAATGACCGTTTCCAAAGAATGCCTCGAAGAGTTCCAAATATCCACTTACAGATTCTGAAGAAAACAATGTTTCGATGTTGCTCATTCAAATCAAGGTTCAACTCTCTGAGATGAATGCACACATCATAAAGAAGTTTCTGTGAATGCTTCTACCCTGTTTTTATGTGATGATATTTCCTCTTCCACCATAAGCCTCAAAGCGCTCCGAATGAACACTTGCGCATTCCACAAAAAGAGTGCTTCAAAACTGCTCTATCAATAGGAAGGTTCAATTCTGTGAGCTGAATGCACACATCATAAAGAAGTTTCTGAGAATGCTTCTGTCTAGTGTTTAGGTGAAGATATTTCCTTTTCCACCACAGGCCTCAAAGCGCTCCGTATGAACACTTGCAGACTACACACAATAGTGTTTCAAAACTGCTCTAACAAGAGAAAGGTTCAACTCTGTAAGTTGAGTGCACACATCACAAAGCGGTTTCAGAGAGTGTTTCTGTCTAGTTTCTATGTGAAGAAATTCCCGTTTCCAACGAAGGCCTCCAAGAGCTCCCAATATCCACTTGCAGATTCTGCACAAACACAGTATCATAACTGCCCCATCCAAAGGAATATTGAACCCTGTGAGTTGAATCCACACATAGTAAATCATTTTCTCGGAATGCTTCTGCATAGTTTTCATGTGAAGATATTTCTTATTCCACTATAGGGCTGGAAGCGCTCTAAATGAACACTTGAGGATTCTGCAAAAAGACACTTTGACAACTGCTCTTTCAAAAGAAAGGTGCAACTGTGTGAGTTGAATGCAAACATCACAAAGCAGTTTCAGAGACTGCTTCTGTCTAGCTGTAATGTGAACAAATTCCCGTTTCCAACGAAGGCCTCAAATCTCCACCTATCCACCTGCAGATTCTGCAAAAGCAGTGTTTCAAAACTGCTCTATCGAAAGGAAGGTTCATCTCTGTGGGATGAGTGCACACATCATAAAGTAGTTTCTGAGAATGCTTCCGTCTAGTTTTTATGTGACGCTATTTCCTTTTCCACCACTGGCCTCAAAGCGCTCCGAATGAACACTTGCAGATTCTACAAAAAGAGTATTTCTAAACTGAACTCACAACAAAAAGGTTCAGATCCGTGAATTAAATGCACGCATCAGAAAGCAGATTCAGAGAATGCTTCTGTTTAGGTTTTAGGTGAAGATATATTCTTTTCCCCCATAGGCCTCAAAGCGCTCTGAATGAACACTTGCAGATTCTACAAAAAGAGTGTTTCAAAACGGCTCTATCAAAACAAAGGATCAACTCTGTGAGTTGAATGCAACTTCACAAAGCCGTTTCAGAGAATGCTTCTTTCTAGTTTTTGTGTGAAGATATTCCCGTTTCCAAAGAAGGCCTCAATGAGCTCCAAATATCCACTGGCAGATTCTGCAAAAACACTGTTTCAAAACTGCTCTATCAAAAGGAAGGTTCAACTCTGTGAGTTGAATGCAAGCATCAGAGAGTAGTTTCTGAGAATGCTTCTGTCTGGTTTTAATATGAAGATATTTCCTTTTACACATTAGGTCTCAGGGCGCTCCGAAAGAATACTTGCGGATTCTGTCAGAAGAGGGTTTCCAAAGTGCTCCATCAAAAGAAATGTTCTACTCTGTGAGTGGAAAGCAAACATCACAAAGCAGTTTCAGAGAAGGCTTCTGTCTAGTTTTTAGGCAAAGAAATTCCCATTTCCAACGAAGGTCTCGAAGAGCTCCCAATATTCCCTTGCAGATTCTGCAAAAACACTGTTTCAAAACTGCTCTATGAACAGAAAGGTTCAACTCGGTGAGTTGAAAGCAGAAATCCTAAAGAAGTTTCTTAGAATGCTCCTGCCCAGTTTTTAGGTGATGATATTTCCTCTTCCACCATAAGACTCAAAGCACCCCGAATGAACACTTGCACATTCCACAAAAAGAGTGCTTCAAAACTGCTCAAGCAACAGAAAGGTTCAACTCTGTGAGTTGAATGCACACATGAAAAAGCACTTTCAAATAATGCTTCCGTCCAGTTTCTAGGTGAAGAAATGACCGTTTCCAAAGAATGCCTCGAAGAGTTCCAAATATCCACTTACAGATTCTGAAGAAAACAATGTTTCGATGTTGCTCATTCAAATCAAGATTCAACTCTCTGAGATGAATGCACACATCATAAAGAAGTTTCTGTGAATGCTTCTACCCTGTTTTTATGTGATGATATTTCCTCTTTCACCATAAGCCTCAAAGCGCTCCGAATGAACACTTGCGCATTCCACCAAAAGAGTGCTTCAAAACTGCTCTATCAATAGGAAGGTTCAATTCTGTGAGCTGAATGCACACATCATAAAGAAGTTTCTGAGAATGCTTCTGTCTAGTGTTTAGGTGAAGATATTTCCTTTTCCACCACAGGCCTCAAAGCGCTCCGTATGAACACTTGCAGATTACAGATTACACACAATAGTGTTTCAAAACTGCTCTAACAAGAGAAAGGTTCAACTCTGTAAGTTGAGTGCACACATCACAAAGCAGTTTCAGAGAGTGTTTCTGTCTAGTTTGTATGTGAAGAAATTCCCGTTTCCAACGAAGGCCTCCAAGAGCTTCCAATATCCACTTGCAGTTTCTGCACAAACACAGTTTCATAACTGCCCCATCCAAAGGAATATTGAACCCTGTGAGTTGAATCCACACATATTAAATCATTTTCTCAGAATGCTTCTGCATAGTTTTCATGTGAAGATATTTCTTATTCCACTATAGGGTGGAAGCGCTCCAAATGAACACTTGAGAATTCTGCAAAAAACACTTTGACAACTGCTCTTTCAAAAGAAAGGTGCAACTGTGTGAGTTGAATGCAAACATCACAAAGCAGTTTCAGAGACTGCTTCTGTCTAGCTGTAATGTGAACAAATTCCCGTTTCCAACGAAGGCCTCAAATCTCCCCATATCCACCTGCAGATTCTGCAAAAGCAGTGTTTCAAAACTGCTCTATCAAAAGGAAGGTTCATCACTGTGGGTTGAGTGCACACATCATAAAGTAGTTTCTGAGAAAGCTTCTGTCTACTTTTTATGTGACGCTATTTCCTTTTCCACCACTGGCCTCAAAGCGCTCCGAATGAACACTTGCGGATTCTACGAAAAGAGTGTTTCTAAACTGAACTCACAACAAAAAGGTTCAGAACTGTGAATTGAATGCACGCATCACAAAGCAGATTCAGGGAATGCTTCTGTTTAGGTTTTAGGTGAAGATATATTGTTTTCCCCCATAGGCCTCAAAGCGCTCTGAATGAACCCTTGCAGATTCTACGAAAAGAGTGTTTCAAAACGGCTCTATCAAAACAAAGGATCAACTCTGTGAGTTGAATGCAACTTCACAAAGCCGTTTCAGAGAATGCTTCTTTCTAGTTTTTGTGTGAAGATATTCCCGTTTCCAAAGAAGGCCTCAATGAGCTCCAAATATCCACTGGCAGATTCTGCAAAAACACTGTTTCAAAACTGCTCTATCGAAAGGAATGTTCAACTCTGTGAGTTCAATGCAAGCATCAGAGAGTAGTTTCTGAGAATGCTTCTGTCTGGTTTTAATATGAAGATATTTCCTTTTACACATTAGTTCTCAGGGCGCTCCGAAAGAATACTTGCCGATTCTGTCAGAAGAGGGTTTCCAAAGTGCTCCATCAAAAGAAATGTTCTACTCTGTGAGTGGAAAGCAAACATCACAAAGCAGTTTCAGAGAATGCTTCTGTGTAGTATGTAGGCCAAGAAATTCCCATTTCCAACGAAGGTCTCGAAGAGCTCCCAATATTCCTTGCAGATTCTGAAAAAACACTGTTTCAAAACTGCTCTATGAACAGAAAGTTTCAACTCGGTGAGTTGAAAGCACAAATCCTAAAGAAGTTTCTTAGAATGCTCCTGCCCAGTTTTTAGGTGATGATATTTCCTCTTCCACCATAAGACTCAAAGCACCCCGAATGAACACTTGCACATTCCACAAAAAGAGTGTTTCAAAACTGCTCAAGCAACAGAAAGGTTCAACTCTGTGAGTTGAATGCACACATGAAAAAGCACTTTCAAATAATGCTTCCGTCCAGTTTCTAGGTGAAGAAATGACCGTTTCCAAAGAATGCCTCGAAGAGTTCCAAATATCCACTTACAGATTCTGAAGAAAACAATGTTTCGATGTTGCTCATTCAAATCAAGGTTCAACTCTCTGAGATGAATGCACACATCATAAAGAAGTTTCTGTGAATGCTTCTACCCTGTTTTTATGTGATGATATTTCCTCTTCCACCATAAGCCTCAAAGCGCTCCGAATGAACACTTGCGCATTCCACCAAAAGAGTGCTTCAAAACTGCTCTATCAATAGGAAGGTTCAATTCTGTGAGCTGAATGCACACATCATAAAGAAGTTTCTGAGAATGCTTCTGTCTAGTGTTTAGGTGAAGATATTTCCTTTTCCACCACAGGCCTCAAAGCGCTCCGTATGAACACTTGCAGATTACAGATTACACACAATAGTGTTTCAAAACTGCTCTAACAAGAGAAAGGTTCAACTCTGTAAGTTGAGTGCACACATCACAAAGCAGTTTCAGAGAGTGTTTCTGTCTAGTTTGTATGTGAAGAAATTCCCGTTTCCAACGAAGGCCTCCAAGAGCTTCCAATATCCACTTGCAGTTTCTGCACAAACACAGTTTCATAACTGCCCCATCCAAAGGAATATTGAACCCTGTGAGTTGAATCCACACATATTAAATCATTTTCTCAGAATGCTTCTGCATAGTTTTCATGTGAAGATATTTCTTATTCCACTATAGGGTGGAAGCGCTCCAAATGAACACTTGAGAATTCTGCAAAAAACACTTTGACAACTGCTCTTTCAAAAGAAAGGTGCAACTGTGTGAGTTGAATGCAAACATCACAAAGCAGTTTCAGAGACTGCTTCTGTCTAGCTGTAATGTGAACAAATTCCCGTTTCCAACGAAGGCCTCAAATCTCCCCATATCCACCTGCAGATTCTGCAAAAGCAGTGTTTCAAAACTGCTCTATCAAAAGGAAGGTTCATCACTGTGGGTTGAGTGCACACATCATAAAGTAGTTTCTGAGAAAGCTTCTGTCTACTTTTTATGTGACGCTATTTCCTTTTCCACCACTGGCCTCAAAGCGCTCCGAATGAACACTTGCGGATTCTACGAAAAGAGTGTTTCTAAACTGAACTCACAACAAAAAGGTTCAGAACTGTGAATTGAATGCACGCATCACAAAGCAGATTCAGGGAATGCTTCTGTTTAGGTTTTAGGTGAAGATATATTGTTTTCCCCCATAGGCCTCAAAGCGCTCTGAATGAACCCTTGCAGATTCTACGAAAAGAGTGTTTCAAAACGGCTCTATCAAAACAAAGGATCAACTCTGTGAGTTGAATGCAACTTCACAAAGCCGTTTCAGAGAATGCTTCTTTCTAGTTTTTGTGTGAAGATATTCCCGTTTCCAAAGAAGGCCTCAATCAGCTCCAAATATCCACTGGCAGATTCTGCAAAAACACTGTTTGAAAACTGCTCTATCAAAAGGAAGGTTCAACTCTGTGAGTTGAATGCAAGCATCAGAGAGTAGTTTCTGAGAATGCTTCTGTCTGGTTTTAATATGAAGATATTTCCTTTTACACATTAGGTCTCAGGGCGCTCCGAAAGAATACTTGCGGATTCTGTCAGAAGAGGGTTTCCAAAGTGCTCCATCAAAAGAAATGTTCTACTCTGTGAGTGGAAAGCAAACATCACAATGCAGTTTCAGAGAATGCTTCTGTCTAGTTTTTAGGCGAAGAAATTCCCATTTCCTAAGAAGGTCTCGAAGAGCTCCCAATATTCCCTTGCAGATTCTGCAAAAACACTGTTTCAAAACTGCTCTATGAACAGAAAGGTTCAACTCGGTGAGTTGAAAGCACAAATCCTAAAGAAGTTTCTTAGAATGCTCCTGCCCAGTTTTTAGGTGATGATATTTCCTCTTCCACCATAAGACTCAAAGCACCCCGAATGAACACTTGCACATTCCACAAAAAGAGTGTTTCAAAACTGCTCAAGCAACAGAAAGGTTCAACTCTGTGAGTTGAATGCACACATGAAAAAGCACTTTCAAATAATGCTTCCGTCCAGTTTCTAGGTGAAGAAATTACCGTTTCCAAAGAATGCCTCGAAGAGTTCCAAATATCCACTTACAGATTCTGAAGAAAACAATGTTTCGATGCTGCTCATTCAAATCAAGGTTCAGCTCTCTGAGATGAATGCACACATCATAAAGAAGTTTCTGTGAATGCTTCTACCCTGTTTTTATGTGATGATATTTCCTCTTCCACCATAAGCCTCAAAGCGCTCCGAATGAACACTTGCGCATTCCACAAAAGGAGTGCTTCAAAACTGCTCTATCAATAGGAAGGTTCAATTCTGTGAGCTGAATGCACACATCATAAAGAAGTTTCTGAGAATGCTTCTGTCTAGTGTTTAGGTGAAGATATTTCCTTTTCCACCACAGGCCTCAAAGCGCTCCGTATGAACACTTGCAGATTACAGATTACACACAATAGTGTTTCAAAACTGCTCTAACAAGAGAAAGGTTCAACTCTGTAAGCTGAGTGCACACATCACAAAGCAGTTTCAGAGAGTGTTTCTGTCTAGTTGGTATGTGAAGAAATTCCCGTTTCCAACGAAGGCCTCCAAGAGCTCCCAATATCCACTTGCAGATTCTGCACAAACACAGTTTCATAACTGCCCCATCCAAAGGAATATTGAACCCTGTGAGTTGAATCCACACATATTAAATCATTTCCTCAGAACGCTTCTGCATAGTTTTCTTGTTAAGATATTTCTTATTCCACTATAGGGCTGGAAGCGCTCTAAATGAACACTTGAGGATTCTGCAAAAAGACACTTTGACAACTGCTCTTTCAAAAGAAAGGTGCAACTGTGTGAGTTGAATGCAAACATCACAAAGCAGTTTCAGAGACTGCTTCTGTCTAGCTGTAATGTGAACAAATTCCCGTTTCCAACGAAGGCCTCAAATCTCCACATATCCACTTGCAGATTCTGCAAAAGCAGTGTTTCAAAACTGCTCTATCGAAAGGAAGGTTCATCTCTGTGGGTTGAGTGCACACATCATAAAGTAGTTTCCGAGAATGCTTCCGTCTAGTTTTTATGTGACGCTATTTCCTTTTCCACCACTGGCCTCAAAGCGCTCCGAATGAACACTTGCAGATTCTACAAAAAGAGTGTTTCTAAACTGAACTCACAACAGAAAGGTTCAGATCCGTGAACTGAATGCACGCATCAGAAAGCAGATTCAGGGTATGCTTTTGTTTAGGATTTAGGTGAAGATATATTGTTTTCCCCCATAGGCCTCAAAGCGCTCTGAAGGAACACTTGCAGATTCTACGAAAAGAGTGTTTCAAAACTGCTCTATCAAAAAAAAGGATCAACTCTGTGAGTTGAATGCAACTTCACAAAGCCGTTTCAGAGAATGCTTCTTTCTAGTTTTTGTGTGAAGATATTCCCGTTTCCAAAGAAGGCCTCAATGAGCTCCAAATATCCACTGGCAGATTCTGCAAAAACACTGTTTCAAAACTGCTCTATCAAAAGGAAGGTTCAACTCTGTGAGTTGAATGCAAGCATCAGAGAGTATTTTCTGAGAATGCTTCTGTCTGGTTTTAATATGAAGATATTTCCTTTTACACATTAGGTCTCAGGGCGCTCCGAAAGAATACTTGCGGATTCTGTCAGAAGAGGGTTTCCAAAGTGCTCCATCAAAAGAAATGTTCTACTCTGTGAGTGGAAAGTAAACATCACAAAGCAGTTTCAGAGAAGGCTTCTGTCTAGTTTTTAGGCGAAGAAATTCCCATTTCCAACGAAGGTCTCGAAGAGCTCCCAATATTCCCTTGCAGATTCTGCAAAAACACTGTTTCAAAACTGCTCTATGAACAGAAGGGTTCAACTCGGTGAGTTGAAAGCACAAATCCTAAAGAAGTTTCTTAGAATGCTCCTGCCCAGTTTTTAGGTGATGATATTTCCTCTTCCACCATAAGACTCAAAGCACCCCGAATGAACACTTGCACATTCCACAAAAAGAGTGTTTCAAAACTGCTCATGCAACAGAAAGGTTCAACTCTGTGAGTTGAATGCACACATGAAAAAGCACTTTCAAATAATGCTTCCGTCCAGTTTCTAGGTGAAGAAATTACCGTTTCCAAAGAATGCCTCGAAGAGTTCCAAATATCCACTTACAGATTCTGAAGAAAACAATGTTTCGATGTTGCTCATTCAAATCAAGGTTCAACTCTCTGAGATGAATGCACACATCATAAAGAAGTTTCTGTGAATGCTTCTACCCTGTTTTTATGTGATGATATTACCTCTTCCACCATAAGCCTCAAAGCGCTCCGAATGAACACTTGCGCATTCCACCAAAAGAGTGCTTCAAAACTGCTCTATCAATAGGAAGGTTCAATTCTGTGAGCTGAATGCACACATCATAAAGAAGTTTCTGAGAATGCTTCTGTCTAGTGTTTAGGTGAAGATATTTCCTTTTCCACCACAGGCCTCAAAGCGCTCCGTATGAACACTTGCAGACTACACACAATAGTGTTTCAAAACTGCTCTAACAAGAGAAAGGTTCAACTCTGTAAGTTGAGTGCACACATCACAAAGCAGTTTCAGAGAGTGTTTCTGTCTAGTTTGTATGTGAAGAAATTCCCGTTTCCAACGAAGGCCTCCAAGAGCTCCCAATATCCACTTGCAGATTCTGCACAAACACAGTTTCATAACTGCCCCATCCAAAGGAATATTGAACCCTGTGAGTTGAATCCACACATAGTAAATCATTTTCTCAGAAGGCTTCTGCATAGTTTTCATGTGAAGATATTTCTTATTCCACTATAGGGCTGGAAGCGCTCTAAATGAACACTTGAGGATTCTGCAAAAAGACACTTTGACAACTGCTCTTTCAAAAGAAAGGTGCAACTGTGTGAGTTGAATGCAAACATCACAAAGCAGTTTCAGAGACTGCTTCTGTCTAGCTGTAATGTAAACAAATTCCCGTTTCCAACGAAGGCCTCAAATCTCCACATATCCACTTGCAGATTCTGCAAAAGCAGTGTTTCAAAACTGCTCTATCGAAAGGAAGGTTCATCTCTGTGGGTTGAGTGCACACATCATAAAGTAGTTTCCGAGAATGCTTCCGTCTAGTTTTTATGTGACGCTATTTCCTTTTCCACCACTGGCCTCAAAGCGCTCCGAATGAACACTTGCAGATTCTACAAAAACAGTGTTTCTAAACTGAACTCACAACAGAAAGGTTCAGATCCGTGAATTGAATGCACGCATCAGAAAGCAGATTCAGGGAATGCTTCTGTTTAGGTTTTAGGTGAAGATATATTGTTTTCCCCCATAGGCCTCAAAGCGCTCTGAATGAACACTTGCAGATTCTACGAAAAGAGTGTTTCAAAACTGCTCTATCAAAACAAAGGATCAACTCTGTGAGTTGAATGCAACTTCACAAAGCCGTTTCAGAGAATGCTTCTTTCTAGTTTTTGTGTGAAGATATTCCCGTTTCCAAAGAAGGCCTCAATGAGCTCCAAATATCCACTGGCAGATTCTGCAAAAACACTGTTTCAAAACTGCTCTATCAAAAGGAAGGTTCAACTCTGTGAGTTGAATGCAAGCATCAGAGAGTAGTTTCTGAGAATGATTCTGTCTGGTTTTAATATGAAGATATTTCCTTTTACACATTAGGTCTCAGGGCGCTCCGAAAGAATACTTGCGGATTCTGTCAGAAGAGGGTTTCCAAAGTGCTCCATCAAAAGAAATGTTCTACTCTGTGAGTGGAAAGCAAACATCACAAAGCAGTTTCAGAGAATGCTTCTGTCTAGTTTTTAGGCGAAGAAATTCCCAATTCCAACGAAGGTCTCGAAGAGCTCCCAATATTCCCTTGCAGATTCTGCAAAAACACTGTTTCAAAACTGCTCTATGAACAGAAAGGTTCAACTCGGTGAGTTGAAAGCACAAATCCTAAAGAAGTTTCTTAGAATGCTCCTGCCCAGGTTTAGGTGATGATATTTCCTCTTCCACCATAAGACTCAAAGCACCCCGAATGAACACTTGCACATTCCACAAAAAGAGTGTTTCAAAACTGCTCAAGCAACAGAAAGGTTCAACTCTGTGAGTTGAATGCACACATGAAAAAGCACTTTCAAATAATGCTTCCGTCCAGTTTCTAGGTGAAGAAATGACCGTTTCCAAAGAATGCCTCGAAGAGATCCAAATATCCACTTACAGATTCTGAAGAAAACAATGTTTCGATGCTGCTCATTCAAATCAAGGTTCAGCTCTCTGAGATGAATGCACACATCATAAAGAAGTTTCTGTGAATGCTTCTACCCTGTTTTTTGTGATGATATTTCCTCTTCCACCATAAGCCTCAAAGCGCTCCGAATGAACACTTGCGCATTCCACCAAAAGAGTGCTTCAAAACTGCTCTATCAATAGGAAGGTTCAATTCTGTGAGCTGAATGCACACATCATAAAGAAGTTTCTGAGAATGCTTCTGTCTAGTGTTTAGGTGAAGATATTTCCTTTTCCACCACAGGCCTCAAAGCGCTCCGTATGAACACTTGCAGATTACAGATTACACACAATAGTGTTTCAAAACTGCTCTAACAAGAGAAAGGTTCAACTCTGTAAGTTGAGTGCACACATCACAAAGCAGTTTCAGAGAGTGTTTCTGTCTAGTTTGTATGTGAAGAAATTCCCGTTTCCAACGAAGGCCTCCAAGAGCTCCCAATATCCACTTGCAGATTCTGCACAAACACAGTTTCATAACTGCCACATCCAAAGGAATATTGAACCCTGTGAGTTGAATCCACACATAGTAAATCATTTTCTCAGAAGACTTCTGCATAGTTTTCATGTGAAGATATTTCTTATTCCACTATAGGGCTGGAAGCGCTCTAAATGAGCACTTGAGGATTCTGCAAAAAGACACTTTGACAACTGCTCTTTCAAAAGAAAGGTGCAACTGTGTGAGTTGAATGCAAACATCACAAAGCAGTTTCAGAGACTGCTTCTGTCTAGCTGTAATGTGAACAAATTCCCGTTTCCAACGAAGGCCTCAAATCCCCACATATCCACTTGCAGATTCTGCAAAAGCAGTGTTTCAAAACTGCTCTATTGAAAGGAAGGTCCATCTCTGTGGGTTGAGTGCACACATCATAAAGTAGTTTCCGAGAATGCTTCCGTCTAGTTTTTATGTGACGCTATTTCCTTTTCCACCACTGGCCTCAAAGCGCTCCGAATGAACACTTGCAGATTCTACAAAAAGAGTGTTTCTAAACTGAACTCACAACAGAAAGGTTCAGATCCTTGAATTGAATGCACGCATCAGGAAGCAGATTCAGGGAATGCTTCTGTTTAGGTTTTAGGTGAAGATATATTCTTTTCCCCCATAGGCCTCAAAGCGCTCTGAATGAACACTTGCAGATTCTACGAAAAGAGTGTTTCAAAACTGCTCTATCAAAACAAAGGTTCAACTCTGTGAGTTGAATGCAACTTCACAAAGCCGTTTCAGAGAATGCTTCTTTCTAGTTTTTGTGTGAAGATATTCCCGTTTCCAAAGAATGCCTCAATGAGCTCCAAATATCCACTGGCAGATTCTGCAAAAACACTGTTTGAAAACTGCTCTATCAAAAGGAAGGTTCAACTCTGTGAGTTGAATGCAAGCATCAGAGAGTAGTTTCTGAGAATGCTTCTGTCTGGTTTTAATATGAAGATATTTCCTTTTACACATTAGGTCTCAGGGCGCTCCGAAAGAATACTTGCGGATTCTGTCAGAAGAGGGTTTCCAAAGTGCTCCATTAAAAGAAATGTTCTACTCTGTGAGTGGAAAGCAAACATCACAATGCAGTTTCAGAGAATGCTTCTGTCTAGTTTTTAGGCGAAGAAATTCCCATTTCCTAAGAAGGTCTCGAAGAGCTCCCAATATTCCCTTGCAGATTCTGCAAAAACACTGTTTCAAAACTGCTCTATGAACAGAAAGGTTCAACTCGGTGAGTTGAAAGCACAAATCCTAAAGAAGTTTCTTAGAATGCTCCTGCCCAGTTTTTAGGTGATGATATTTCCTCTTCCACCATAAGACTCAAAGCACCCCGAATGAACACTTGCACATTCCACAAAAAGAGTGTTTCAAAACTGCTCAAGCAACAGAAAGGTTCAACTCTGTGAGTTGAATGCACACATGAAAAAGCACTTTCAAATAATGCTTCCGTCCAGTTTCTAGGTGAAGAAATGACCGTTTCCAAAGAATGCCTCGAAGAGATCCAAATATCCACTTACAGATTCTGAAGAAAACAATGTTTCGATGCTGCTCATTCAAATCAAGGTTCAGCTCTCTGAGATGAATGCACACATCATAAAGAAGTTTCTGTGAATGCTTCTACCCTGTTTTTTGTGATGATATTTCCTCTTCCACCATAAGCCTCAAAGCGCTCCGAATGAACACTTGCGCATTCCACCAAAAGAGTGCTTCAAAACTGCTCTATCAATAGGAAGGTTCAATTCTGTGAGCTGAATGCACACATCATAAAGAAGTTTCTGAGAATGCTTCTGTCTAGTGTTTAGGTGAAGATATTTCCTTTTCCACCACAGGCCTCAAAGCGCTCCGTATGAACACTTGCAGATTACAGATTACACACAATAGTGTTTCAAAACTGCTCTAACAAGAGAAAGGTTCAACTCTGTAAGTTGAGTGCACACATCACAAAGCAGTTTCAGAGAGTGTTTCTGTCTAGTTTGTATGTGAAGAAATTCCCGTTTCCAACGAAGGCCTCCAAGAGCTCCCAATATCCACTTGCAGATTCTGCACAAACACAGTTTCATAACTGCCCCATCCAAAGGAATATTGAACCCTGTGAGTTGAATCCACACATAGTAAATCATTTTCTCAGAAGGCTTCTGCATAGTTTTCATGTGAAGATATTTCTTGTTCCACTATAGGGCTGGAAGTGCTCTAAATGAGCACTTGAGGATTCTTCAAAAAGACACTTTGACAACTGCTCTTTCAAAAGAAAGGTGCAACTGTGTGAGTTGAATGCAAACATCACAAAGCAATTTCAGAGACTGCTTCTGTCTAGCTGTAATGTGAACAAATTCCCGTTTCCAACGAAGGCCTCAAATCCCCACATATCCACTTGCAGATTCTGCAAAAGCAGTGTTTCAAAACTGCTCTATCGAAAGGAAGTTCCATCTCTGTGGGTTGAGTGCACACATCATAAAGTAGTTTCCGAGAATGCTTCCGTCTAGTTTTTATGTGACGCTATTTCCTTTTCCACCACTGGCCTCAAAGCGCTCCGAATGAACACTTGCAGATTCTACAAAAACAGTGTTTCTAAACTGAACTCACAACAGAAAGGTTCAGATCCGTGAATTGAATGCACGCATCAGAAAGCAGATTCAGGGAATGCTTCTGTTTAGGTTTTAGGTGAAGATATATTGTTTTCCCCCATAGGCCTCAAAGCGCTCTGAATGAACACTTGCAGATTCTACGAAAAGAGTGTTTCAAAACTGCTCTATCAAAACAAAGGATCAACTCTGTGAGTTGAATGCAACTTCACAAAGCCGTTTCAGAGAATGCTTCTTTCTAGTTTTTGTGTGAAGATATTCCCGTTTCCAAAGAAGGCCTCAATGAGCTCCAAATATCCACTGGCAGATTCTGCAAAAACACTGTTTCAAAACTGCTCTATCAAAAGGAAGGTTCAACTCTGTGAGTTGAATGCAAGCATCAGAGAGTAGTTTCTGAGAATGATTCTGTCTGGTTTTAATATGAAGATATTTCCTTTGACACATTAGGTCTCAGGGCGCTCCGAAAGAATACTTGCGGATTCTGTCAGAAGAGGGTTTCCAAAGTGCTCCATCAAAAGAAATGTTCTACTCTGTGAGTGGAAAGCAAACATCACAAAGCAGTTTCAGAGAATGCTTCTGTCTAGTTTTTAGGCGAAGAAATTCCCAATTCCAACGAAGGTCTCGAAGAGCTCCCAATATTCCCTTGCAGATTCTGCAAAAACACTGTTTCAAAACTGCTCTATGAACAGAAAGGTTCAACTCGGTGAGTTGAAAGCACAAATCCTAAAGAAGTTTCTTAGAATGCTCCTGCCCAGGTTTAGGTGATGATATTTCCTCTTCCACCATAAGACTCAAAGCACCCCGAATGAACACTTGCACATTCCACAAAAAGAGTGTTTCAAAACTGCTCAAGCAACAGAAAGGTTCAACTCTGTGAGTTGAATGCACACATGAAAAAGCACTTTCAAATAATGCTTCCGTCCAGTTTCTAGGTGAAGAAATGACCGTTTCCAAAGAATGCCTCGAAGAGATCCAAATATCCACTTACAGATTCTGAAGAAAACAATGTTTCGATGCTGCTCATTCAAATCAAGGTTCAGCTCTCTGAGATGAATGCACACATCATAAAGAAGTTTCTGTGAATGCTTCTACCCTGTTTTTTGTGATGATATTTCCTCTTCCACCATAAGCCTCAAAGCGCTCCGAATGAACACTTGCGCATTCCACCAAAAGAGTGCTTCAAAACTGCTCTATCAATAGGAAGGTTCAATTCTGTGAGCTGAATGCACACATCATAAAGAAGTTTCTGAGAATGCTTCTGTCTAGTGTTTAGGTGAAGATATTTCCTTTTCCACCACAGGCCTCAAAGCGCTCCGTATGAACACTTGCAGACTACACACAATAGTGTTTCAAAACTGCTCTAACAAGAGAAAGGTTCAACTCTGTAAGTTGAGTGCACACATCACAAAGCAGTTTCAGAGAGTGTTTCTGTCTAGTTTGTATGTGAAGAAATTCCCGTTTCCAACGAAGGCCTCCAAGAGCTCCCAATATCCACTTGCAGATTCTGCACAAACACAGTTTCATAACTGCCCCATCCAAAGGAATATTGAACCCTGTGAGTTGAATCCACACATAGTAAATCATTTTCTCAGAAGGCTTCTGCATAGTTTTCATGTGAAGATATTTCTTATTCCACTATAGGGCTGGAAGCGCTCTAAATGAACACTTGAGGATTCTGCAAAAAGACACTTTGACAACTGCTCTTTCAAAAGAAAGGTGCAACTGTGTGAGTTGAATGCAAACATCACAAAGCAGTTTCAGAGACTGCTTCTGTCTAGCTGTAATGTGAACAAATTCCCGTTTCCAACGAAGGCCTCAAATCTCCACCTATCCACCTGCAGATTCTGCAAAAGCAGTGTTTCAAAACTGCTCTATCGAAAGGAAGGTTCATCTCTGTGGGTTGAGTGCACACATCATAAAGTAGTTTCCGAGAATGCTTCCGTCTAGTTTTTATGTGACGCTATTTCCTTTTCCACCACTGGCCTCAAAGCGCTCCGAATGAACACTTGCAGATTCTACAAAAAGAGTGTTTCTAAACTGAACTCACAACAGAAAGGTTCAGATCCATGAATTGAATGCACGCATCAGAAAGCAGATTCAGGGAATGCTTCTGTTTAGGTTTTAGGTGAAGATATATTGTTTTCCCCCATAGGCCTCAAAGCGCTCTGAATGAACACTTGCAGATTCTACGAAAAGAGTGTTTCAAAACTGCTCTATCAAAACAAAGGATCAACTCTGTGAGTTGAATGCAACTTCACAAAGCCGTTTCAGAGAATGCTTCTTTCTAGTTTTTGTGTGAAGATATTCCCGTTTCCAAAGAAGGCCTCAATGAGCTCCAAATATCCACTGGCAGATTCTGCAAAAACACTGTTTCAAAACTGCTCTATCAAAAGGAAGGTTCAACTCTGTGAGTTGAATGCAAGCATCAGAGAGTAGTTTCTGAGAATGCTTCTGTCTGGTTTTAATATGAAGATATTTCCTTTTACACATTAGGTCTCAGGGCGCTCCGAAAGAATACTTGCGGATTCTGTCAGAAGAGGGTTTCCAAAGTGCTCCATCAAAAGAAATGTTCTACTCTGTGAGTGGAAAGCAAACATCACAAAGCAGTTTCAGAGAAGGCTTCTGTCTAGTTTTTAGGCGAAGAAATTCCCATTTCCAACGAAGGTCTCGAAGAGCTCCCAATATTCCCTTGCAGATTCTGCAAAAACACTGTTTCAAAACTGCTCTATGAACAGAAGGGTTCAACTCGGTGAGTTGAAAGCACAAATCCTAAAGAAGTTTCTTAGAATGCTCCTGCCCAGTTTTTAGGTGATGATATTTCCTCTTCCACCATAAGACTCAAAGCACCCCGAATGAACACTTGCACATTCCACAAAAAGAGTGTTTCAAAACTGCTCAAGCAACAGAAAGGTTCAACTCTGTGAGTTGAATGCACACGTGAAAAAGCACTTTCAAATAATGCTTCCGTCCAGTTTCTAGGTGAAGAAATTACCGTTTCCAAAGAATGCCTCGAAGAGTTCCAAATATCCACTTACAGATTCTGAAGAAAACAATGTTTCGATGCTGCTCATTCAAATCAAGGTTCAGCTCTCTGAGATGAATGCACACATCATAAAGAAGTTTCTGTGAATGCTTCTACCCTGTTTTTATGTGATGATATTTCCTCTTCCACCATAAGCCTCAAAGCGCTCCGAATGAACACTTGCGCATTCCACAAAAGGAGTGCTTCAAAACTGCTCTATCAATAGGAAGGTTCAATTCTGTGAGCTGAATGCACACATCATAAAGAAGTTTCTGAGAATGCTTCTGTCTAGTGTTTAGGTGAAGATATTTCCTTTTCCACCACAGGCCTCAAAGCCCTCCATATGAACACTTGCAGACTACACACAATAGTGTTTCAAAACTGCTCTAACAAGAGAAAGGTTCAACTCTGTAAGTTGAGTGCACACATCACAAAGCAGTTTCAGAGAGTGTTTCTGTCTAGTTTGTATGTGAAGAAATTCCCGTTTCCAACGAAGGCCTCCAAGAGCTCCCAATATCCACTTGCAGATTCTGCACAAACACAGTTTCATAACTGCCCCATCCAAAGAAATATCGAACCCTGTGAGTTGAGTCCACACATATTAAATCATTTTCTCAGAATGCTTCTTCATAGTTTTCATGTGAAGATATTTCTTATTCCACTATAGGGCTGGAAGCGCTCTAAATGAGCACTTGAGGATTCTGCAAAAAGACACTTTGACAACTGCTCTTTCAAAAGAAAGGTGCAACTGTGTGAGTTGAATGCAAACATCACAAAGCAGTTTCAGAGACTGCTTCTGTCTAGCTGTAATGTGAACAAATACCCGTTTCCAACGAAGGCCTCAAATCTCCACATATCCACTTGCAGATTCTGCAAAGGCAGTGTTTCAAAACTGCTCTATCAAAAGGAAGGTTCATCTCTGTGGGTTGAGTGCACACATCATAAAGTAGTTTCCGAGAATGCTTCCGTCTAGTTTTTATGTGACGCTATTTCCTTTTCCACCACTGGCCTCAAAGCGCTCCGAATGAACACTTGCAGATTCTACAAAAACAGTGTTTCTAAACTGAACTCACAACAGAAAGGTTCAGATCCGTGAATTGAATGCACGCATCAGAAAGCAGATTCAGGGAATGCTTCTGTTTAGGTTTTAGGTGAAGATATATTGTTTTCCCCCATAGGCCTCAAAGCGCTCTGAATGAACACTTGCAGATTCTACGAAAAGAGTGTTTCAAAACTGCTCTCTCAAAACAAAGGATCAACTCTGTGAGTTGAATGCAACTTCACAAAGCCGTTTCAGAGAATGCTTCTTTCTAGTTTTTGTGTGAAGATATTCCCGTTTCCAAAGAAGGCCTCAATGAGCTCCAAATATCCACTGGCAGATTCTGCAAAAACACTGTTTCAAAACTGCTCTATCAAAAGGAAGGTTCAACTCTGTGAGTTGAATGCAAGCATCAGAGAGTAGTTTCTGAGAATGATTCTGTCTGGTTTTAATATGAAGATATTTCCTTTTACACATTAGGTCTCAGGGCGCTCCGAAAGAATACTTGCGGATTCTGTCAGAAGAGGGTTTCCAAAGTGCTCCATCAAAAGAAATGTTCTACTCTGTGAGTGGAAAGCAAACATCACAAAGCAGTTTCAGAGAATGCTTCTGTCTAGTTTTTAGGCGAAGAAATTCCCAATTCCAACGAAGGTCTCGAAGAGCTCCCAATATTCCCTTGCAGATTCTGCAAAAACACTGTTTCAAAACTGCTCTATGAACAGAAAGGTTCAACTCGGTGAGTTGAAAGCACAAATCCTAAAGAAGTTTCTTAGAATGCTCCTGCCCAGGTTTAGGTGATGATATTTCCTCTTCCACCATAAGACTCAAAGCACCCCGAATGAACACTTGCACATTCCACAAAAAGAGTGTTTCAAAACTGCTCAAGCAACAGAAAGGTTCAACTCTGTGAGTTGAATGCACACATGAAAAAGCACTTTCAAATAATGCTTCCGTCCAGTTTCTAGGTGAAGAAATGACCGTTTCCAAAGAATGCCTCGAAGAGATCCAAATATCCACTTACAGATTCTGAAGAAAACAATGTTTCGATGCTGCTCATTCAAATCAAGGTTCAACTCTCTGAGATGAATGCACACATCATAAAGAAGTTTCTGTGAATGCTTCTACCCTGTTTTTTGTGATGATATTTCCTCTTCCACCATAAGCCTCAAAGCGCTCCGAATGAACACTTGCGCATTCCACCAAAAGAGTGCTTCAAAACTGCTCTATCAATAGGAAGGTTCAATTCTGTGAGCTGAATGCACACATCATAAAGAAGTTTCTGAGAATGCTTCTGTCTAGTGTTTAGGTGAAGATATTTCCTTTTCCACCACAGGCCTCAAAGCGCTCCGTATGAACACTTGCAGATTACAGATTACACACAATAGTGTTTCAAAACTGCTCTAACAAGAGAAAGGTTCAACTCTGTAAGTTGAGTGCACACATCACAAAGCAGTTTCAGAGAGTGTTTCTGTCTAGTTTGTATGTGAAGAAATTCCCGTTTCCAACGAAGGCCTCCAAGAGCTCCCAATATCCACTTGCAGATTCTGCACAAACACAGTTTCATAACTGCCACATCCAAAGGAATATTGAACCCTGTGAGTTGAATCCACACATAGTAAATCATTTTCTCAGAAGACTTCTGCATAGTTTTCATGTGAAGATATTTCTTATTCCACTATAGGGCTGGAAGCGCTCTAAATGAGCACTTGAGGATTCTGCAAAAAGACACTTTGACAACTGCTCTTTCAAAAGAAAGGTGCAACTGTGTGAGTTGAATGCAAACATCACAAAGCAGTTTCAGAGACTGCTTCTGTCTAGCTGTAATGTGAACAAATTCCCGTTTCCAACGAAGGCCTCAAATCCCCACATATCCACTTGCAGATTCTGCAAAAGCAGTGTTTCAAAACTGCTCTATTGAAAGGAAGGTCCATCTCTGTGGGTTGAGTGCACACATCATAAAGTAGTTTCCGAGAATGCTTCCGTCTAGTTTTTATGTGACGCTATTTCCTTTTCCACCACTGGCCTCAAAGCGCTCCGAATGAACACTTGCAGATTCTACAAAAAGAGTGTTTCTAAACTGAACTCACAACAGAAAGGTTCAGATCCTTGAATTGAATGCACGCATCAGGAAGCAGATTCAGGGAATGCTTCTGTTTAGGTTTTAGGTGAAGATATATTCTTTTCCCCCATAGGCCTCAAAGCGCTCTGAATGAACACTTGCAGATTCTACGAAAAGAGTGTTTCAAAACTGCTCTATCAAAACAAAGGTTCAACTCTGTGAGTTGAATGCAACTTCACAAAGCCGTTTCAGAGAATGCTTCTTTCTAGTTTTTGTGTGAAGATATTCCCGTTTCCAAAGAAGGCCTCAATGAGCTCCAAATATCCACTGGCAGATTCTGCAAAAACACTGTTTGAAAACTGCTCTATCAAAAGGAAGGTTCAACTCTGTGAGTTGAATGCAAGCATCAGAGAGTAGTTTCTGAGAATGCTTCTGTCTGGTTTTAATATGAAGATATTTCCTTTTACACATTAGGTCTCAGGGCGCTCCGAAAGAATACTTGCGGATTCTGTCAGAAGAGGGTTTCCAAAGTGCTCCATTAAAAGAAATGTTCTACTCTGTGAGTGGAAAGCAAACATCACAATGCAGTTTCAGAGAATGCTTCTGTCTAGTTTTTAGGCGAAGAAATTCCCATTTCCTAAGAAGGTCTCGAAGAGCTCCCAATATTCCCTTGCAGATTCTGCAAAAACACTGTTTCAAAACTGCTCTATGAACAGAAAGGTTCAACTCGGTGAGTTGAAAGCACAAATCCTAAAGAAGTTTCTTAGAATGCTCCTGCCCAGTTTTTAGGTGATGATATTTCCTCTTCCACCATAAGACTCAAAGCACCCCGAATGAACACTTGCACATTCCACAAAAAGAGTGTTTCAAAACTGCTCAAACAACAGAAAGGTTCAACTCTGTGAGTTGAATGCACACATGAAAAAGCACTTTCAAATAATGCTTCCGTCCAGTTTCTAGGTGAAGAAATGACCGTTTCCAAAGAATGCCTCGAAGAGATCCAAATATCCACTTACAGATTCTGAAGAAAACAATGTTTCGATGCTGCTCATTCAAATCAAGGTTCAGCTCTCTGAGATGAATGCACACATCATAAAGAAGTTTCTGTGAATGCTTCTACCCTGTTTTTTGTGATGATATTTCCTCTTCCACCATAAGCCTCAAAGCGCTCCGAATGAACACTTGCGCATTCCACCAAAAGAGTGCTTCAAAACTGCTCTATCAATAGGAAGGTTCAATTCTGTGAGCTGAATGCACACATCATAAAGAAGTTTCTGAGAATGCTTCTGTCTAGTGTTTAGGTGAAGATATTTCCTTTTCCACCACAGGCCTCAAAGCGCTCCGTATGAACACTTGCAGATTACAGATTACACACAATAGTGTTTCAAAACTGCTCTAACAAGAGAAAGGTTCAACTCTGTAAGTTGAGTGCACACATCACAAAGCAGTTTCAGAGAGTGTTTCTGTCTAGTTTGTATGTGAAGAAATTCCCGTTTCCAACGAAGGCCTCCAAGAGCTCCCAATATCCACTTGCAGATTCTGCACAAACACAGTTTCATAACTGCCCCATCCAAAGGAATATTGAACCCTGTGAGTTGAATCCACACATAGTAAATCATTTTCTCAGAAGGCTTCTGCATAGTTTTCATGTGAAGATATTTCTTGTTCCACTATAGGGCTGGAAGCGCTCTAAATGAGCACTTGAGGATTCTTCAAAAAGACACTTTGACAACTGCTCTTTCAAAAGAAAGGTGCAACTGTGTGAGTTGAATGCAAACATCACAAAGCAATTTCAGAGACTGCTTCTGTCTAGCTGTAATGTGAACAAATTCCCGTTTCCAACGAAGGCCTCAAATCCCCACATATCCACTTGCAGATTCTGCAAAAGCAGTGTTTCAAAACTGCTCTATCGAAAGGAAGTTCCATCTCTGTGGGTTGAGTGCACACATCATAAAGTAGTTTCCGAGAATGCTTCCGTCTAGTTTTTATGTGACGCTATTTCCTTTTCCACCACTGGCCTCAAAGCGCTCCGAATGAACACTTGCAGATTCTACAAAAACAGTGTTTCTAAACTGAACTCACAACAGAAAGGTTCAGATCCGTGAATTGAATGCACGCATCAGAAAGCAGATTCAGGGAATGCTTCTGTTTAGGTTTTAGGTGAAGATATATTGTTTTCCCCCATAGGCCTCAAAGCGCTCTGAATGAACACTTGCAGATTCTACGAAAAGAGTGTTTCAAAACTGCTCTATCAAAACAAAGGATCAACTCTGTGAGTTGAATGCAACTTCACAAAGCCGTTTCAGAGAATGCTTCTTTCTAGTTTTTGTGTGAAGATATTCCCGTTTCCAAAGAAGGCCTCAATGAGCTCCAAATATCCACTGGCAGATTCTGCAAAAACACTGTTTCAAAACTGCTCTATCAAAAGGAAGGTTCAACTCTGTGAGTTGAATGCAAGAATCAGAGAGTAGTTTCTGAGAATGATTCTGTCTGGTTTTAATATGAAGATATTTCCTTTTACACATTAGGTCTCAGGGCGCTCCGAAAGAATACTTGCGGATTCTGTCAGAAGAGGGTTTCCAAAGTGCTCCATCAAAAGAAATGTTCTACTCTGTGAGTGGAAAGCAAACATCACAAAGCAGTTTCAGAGAATGCTTCTGTCTAGTTTTTAGGCGAAGAAATTCCCAATTCCAACGAAGGTCTCGAAGAGCTCCCAATATTCCCTTGCAGATTCTGCAAAAACACTGTTTCAAAACTGCTCTATGAACAGAAAGGTTCAACTCGGTGAGTTGAAAGCACAAATCCTAAAGAAGTTTCTTAGAATGCTCCTGCCCAGGTTTAGGTGATGATATTTCCTCTTCCACCATAAGACTCAAAGCACCCCGAATGAACACTTGCACATTCCACAAAAAGAGTGTTTCAAAACTGCTCAAGCAACAGAAAGGTTCAACTCTGTGAGTTGAATGCACACATGAAAAAGCACTTTCAAATAATGCTTCCGTCCAGTTTCTAGGTGAAGAAATGACCGTTTCCAAAGAATGCCTCGAAGAGATCCAAATATCCACTTACAGATTCTGAAGAAAACAATGTTTCGATGCTGCTCATTCAAATCAAGGTTCAGCTCTCTGAGATGAATGCACACATCATAAAGAAGTTTCTGTGAATGCTTCTACTCTGTTTTTTGTGATGATATTTCCTCTTCCACCATAAGCCTCAAAGCGCTCCGAATGAACACTTGCGCATTCCACCAAAAGAGTGCTTCAAAACTGCTCTATCAATAGGAAGGTTCAATTCTGTGAGCTGAATGCACACATCATAAAGAAGTTTCTGAGAATGCTTCTGTCTAGTGTTTAGGTGAAGATATTTCCTTTTCCACCACAGGCCTCAAAGCGCTCCGTATGAACACTTGCAGATTACAGATTACACACAATAGTGTTTCAAAACTGCTCTAACAAGAGAAAGGTTCAACTCTGTAAGTTGAGTGCACACATCACAAAGCAGTTTCAGAGAGTGTTTCTGTCTAGTTTGTATGTGAAGAAATTCCCGTTTCCAACGAAGGCCTCCAAGAGCTCCCAATATCCACTTGCAGATTCTGCACAAACACAGTTTCATAACTGCCCCATCCAAAGGAATATTGAACCCTGTGAGTTGAATCCACACATAGTAAATCATTTTCTCAGAAGACTTCTGCATAGTTTTCATGTGAAGATATTTCTTATTCCACTATAGGGCTGGAAGCGCTCTAAATGAGCACTTGAGGATTCTGCAAAAAGACACTTTGACAACTGCTCTTTCAAAAGAAAGGTGCAACTGTGTGAGTTGAATGCAAACATCACAAAGCAGTTTCAGAGACTGCTTCTGTCTAGCTGTAATGTGAACAAATTCCCGTTTCCAACGAAGGCCTCAAATCCCCACATATCCACTTGCAGATTCTGCAAAAGCAGTGTTTCAAAACTGCTCTATTGAAAGGAAGGTCCATCTCTGTGGGTTGAGTGCACACATCATAAAGTAGTTTCCGAGAATGCTTCCGTCTAGTTTTTATGTGACGCTATTTCCTTTTCCACCACTGGCCTCAAAGCGCTCCGAATGAACACTTGCAGATTCTACAAAAAGAGTGTTTCTAAACTGAACTCACAACAGAAAGGTTCAGATCCTTGAATTGAATGCACGCATCAGGAAGCAGATTCAGGGAATGCTTCTGTTTAGGTTTTAGGTGAAGATATATTCTTTTCCCCCATAGGCCTCAAAGCGCTCTGAATGAACACTTGCAGATTCTACGAAAAGAGTGTTTCAAAACTGCTCTATCAAAACAAAGGTTCAACTCTGTGAGTTGAATGCAACTTCACAAAGCCGTTTCAGAGAATGCTTCTTTCTAGTTTTTGTGTGAAGATATTCCCGTTTCCAAAGAAGGCCTCAATGAGCTCCAAATATCCACTGGCAGATTCTGCAAAAACACTGTTTGAAAACTGCTCTATCAAAAGGAAGGTTCAACTCTGTGAGTTGAATGCAAGCATCAGAGAGTAGTTTCTGAGAATGCTTCTGTCTGGTTTTAATATGAAGATATTTCCTTTTACACATTAGGTCTCAGGGCGCTCCGAAAGAATACTTGCGGATTCTGTCAGAAGAGGGTTTCCAAAGTGCTCCATCAAAAGAAATGTTCTACTCTGTGAGTGGAAAGCAAACATCACAATGCAGTTTCAGAGAATGCTTCTGTCTAGTTTTTAGGCGAAGAAATTCCCATTTCCTAAGAAGGTCTCGAAGAGCTCCCAATATTCCCTTGCAGATTCTGCAAAAACACTGTTTCAAAACTGCTCTATGAACAGAAAGGTTCAACTCGGTGAGTTGAAAGCACAAATCCTAAAGAAGTTTCTTAGAATGCTCCTGCCCAGTTTTTAGGTGATGATATTTCCTCTTCCACCATAAGACTCAAAGCACCCCGAATGAACACTTGCACATTCCACAAAAAGAGTGTTTCAAAACTGCTCAAGCAACAGAAAGGTTCAACTCTGTGAGTTGAATGCACACATGAAAAAGCACTTTCAAATAATGCTTCCGTCCAGTTTCTAGGTGAAGAAATGACCGTTTCCAAAGAATGCCTCGAAGAGATCCAAATATCCACTTACAGATTCTGAAGAAAACAATGTTTCGATGCTGCTCATTCAAATCAAGGTTCAGCTCTCTGAGATGAATGCACACATCATAAAGAAGTTTCTGTGAATGCTTCTACCCTGTTTTTTGTGATGATATTTCCTCTTCCACCATAAGCCTCAAAGCGCTCCGAATGAACACTTGCGCATTCCACCAAAAGAGTGCTTCAAAACTGCTCTATCAATAGGAAGGTTCAATTCTGTGAGCTGAATGCACACATCATAAAGAAGTTTCTGAGAATGCTTCTGTCTAGTGTTTAGGTGAAGATATTTCCTTTTCCACCACAGGCCTCAAAGCGCTCCGTATGAACACTTGCAGATTACAGATTACACACAATAGTGTTTCAAAACTGCTCTAACAAGAGAAAGGTTCAACTCTGTAAGTTGAGTGCACACATCACAAAGCAGTTTCAGAGAGTGTTTCTGTCTAGTTTGTATGTGAAGAAATTCCCGTTTCCAACGAAGGCCTCCAAGAGCTCCCAATATCCACTTGCAGATTCTGCACAAACACAGTTTCATAACTGCCCCATCCAAAGGAATATTGAACCCTGTGAGTTGAATCCACACATAGTAAATCATTTTCTCAGAAGGCTTCTGCATAGTTTTCATGTGAAGATATTTCTTGTTCCACTATAGGGCTGGAAGTGCTCTAAATGAGCACTTGAGGATTCTTCAAAAAGACACTTTGACAACTGCTCTTTCAAAAGAAAGGTGCAACTGTGTGAGTTGAATGCAAACATCACAAAGCAGTTTCAGAGACTGCTTCTGTCTAGCTGTAATGTGAACAAATTCCCGTTTCCAACGAAGGCCTCAAATCCCCACATATCCACTTGCAGATTCTGCAAAAGCAGTGTTTCAAAACTGCTCTATCGAAAGGAAGTTCCATCTCTGTGGGTTGAGTGCACACATCATAAAGTAGTTTCCGAGAATGCTTCCGTCTAGTTTTTATGTGACGCTATTTCCTTTTCCACCACTGGCCTCAAAGCGCTCCGAATGAACACTTGCAGATTCTACAAAAACAGTGTTTCTAAACTGAACTCACAACAGAAAGGTTCAGATCCGTGAATTGAATGCACGCATCAGGAAGCAGATTCAGGGAATGCTTCTGTTTAGGTTTTAGGTGAAGATATATTCTTTTCCCCCATAGGCCTCAAAGCGCTCTGAATGAACACTTGCAGATTCTACGAAAAGAGTGTTTCAAAACTGCTCTATCAAAACAAAGGTTCAACTCTGTGAGTTGAATGCAACTTCACAAAGCCGTTTCAGAGAATGCTTCTTTCTAGTTTTTGTGTGAAGATATTCCCGTTTCCAAAGAAGGCCTCAATGAGCTCCAAATATCCACTGGCAGATTCTGCAAAAACACTGTTTGAAAACTGCTCTATCAAAAGGAAGGTTCAACTCTGTGAGTTGAATGCAAGCATCAGAGAGTAGTTTCTGAGAATGCTTCTGTCTGGTTTTAATATGAAGATATTTCCTTTTACACATTAGGTCTCAGGGCGCTCCGAAAGAATACTTGCGGATTCTGTCAGAAGAGGGTTTCCAAAGTGCTCCATCAAAAGAAATGTTCTACTCTGTGAGTGGAAAGCAAACATCACAAAGCAGTTTCAGAGAATGCTTCTGTCTAGTTTTTAGGCGAAGAAATTCCATTTCCAACGAAGGTCTCGAAGAGCTCCCAATATTCCCTTGCAGATTCTGCAAAAACACTGTTTCAAAACTGCTCTATGAACAGAAAGGTTCAACTCGGTGAGTTGAAAGCACAAATCCTAAAGAAGTTTCTTAGAATGCTCCTGCCCAGTTTTTAGGTGATGATATTTCCTCTTCCACCATAAGACTCAAAGCACCCCGAATGAACACTTGCCCATTCCACAAAAAGAGTGTTTCAAAACTGCTCAAGCAACAGAAAGGTTCAACTCTGTGAGTTGAATGCACACATGAAAAAGCAGTTTCAAATAATGCTTCCTTCCAGTTTCTAGGTGAAGAAATTACCGTTTCCAAAGAATGCCTCGAAGAGTTCCAAATATCCACTTACAGATTATGAAGGAAACAATGTTTCGATGTTGCTCATTCAAATCAAGGTTCAACTCTCTGAGATGAATGCACACATCATAAAGAAGTTTCTGTGAATGCTTCTACCCTGTTTTTATGTGATGATATTTACTCTTCCACCATAAGCCTCAAAGCGCTCCGAATGAACACTTGCGCATTCCACAAAAAGAGTGCTTCAAAACTACTCTATCAATAGGAAGGTTCAATTCTGTGAGCTGAATGCACACATCATAAAGAAGTTTCTGAGAATGCTTCTGTCTAGTGTTTAGGTGAAGATATTTCCTTTTCCACCACAGGCCTCAAAGCGCTCCGTATGAACACTTGCAGATTACAGATTACACACAATAGTGTTTCAAAACTGCTCTAACAAGAGAAAGGTTCAACTCTGTAAGTTGAGTGCACACATCACAAAGCAGTTTCAGAGAGTGTTTCTGTCTAGTTTGTATGTGAAGAAATTCCCGTTTCCAACGAAGGCCTCCAAGAGCTCCCAATATCCACTTGCAGATTCTGCACAAACATAGTTTCATAACTGCCCCATCCAAAGGAATATTGAACCCTGTGAGTTGAATCCACACATATTAAATCATTTTCTCAGAATGCTTCTGCATAGTTTTCATGTGAAGATATTTCTTATTCCACTATAGGGCTGGAAGCGCTCTAAATGAACACTTGAGGATTCTGCAAAAAGACACTTTGACAACTGCTCTTTCAAAAGAAAGGTGCAACTGTGTGAGTTGAATGCAAACATCACAAAGCAATTTCAGAGACTGCTTCTGTCTAGCTGTAATGTGAACAAATTCCCGTTTCCAACGAAGGCCTCAAATCTCCACATATCCACTTGCAGATTCTGCAAAAGCAGTGTTTCAAAACTGCTCTATCGAAAGTAAGGTTCATCTCTGTGGGTTGAGTGCACACATCATAAAGTAGTTTCTGAGAATGCTTCCGTCTAGTTTTTATGTGACGCTATTTCCTTTTCCACCACTGGCCTCAAAGCGCTCCGAATGAACACTTGCAGATTCTACAAAAAGAGTGTTTCTAAACTGAACTCACAAGAAAAAGGTTCAGATCTGTGAACTGAATGCACGCATCACAAAGCAGATTCAGGGAATGCTTCTGTTTAGGTTTTATGTGAAGATATACTCTTGTCCCCCATAGGCCTCAAAGCGCTCTGAATGAACACTTGCAGATTCTACGAAAATAGTGTTTCAAAACTCCTCTATCAAAACAAAGGATCAACTCTGTGAGTTGAATGCAACTTCACAGAGCCGTTTCAGAGAATGCAACTTTCTAGTTTTTGTGTGAAGATATTCCCGTTTCCAAAGAAGGCCTCAATGAGCTCCAAATATAAACTGGCAGATTCTGCAAAAACACTGTTTCAAAACTGCTCTATGAAAAGGAATGTTCAACTCTGTGAGTTGAATGCAAGCATCAGAGTGTAGTTTCTGAGAATGCTTCTGTCTGGTTTTAATATGAAGATATTTCCTTTTACACATTAGGTCTCAGGGCGCTCCGAAAGAATACTTGCGGATTCTGTCAGAAGAGGGTTTCCAAAGTGCTCCATCAAAAGAAATGTTCTACTCTGTGAGTGGAAAGCAAACATCACAAAGCAGTTTCAGAGAATGCTTCTGTCTAGTTTTTAGGCGAAGAAATTCCCATTTCCAACGAAGGTCTCGAAGAGCTCCCAATATTCCCTTGCAGATTCTGCAAAAACACTGTTTCAAAACTGCTCTATGAACAGAAAGGTTCAACTCGGTGAGTTGAAAGCACAAATCCTAAAGAAGTTTCTTAGAATGCTCCTGCCCAGTTTTTAGGTGATGATATTTCCTCTTCCACCATAAGACTCAAAGCACCCCGAATGAACACTTGCACATTCCACAAAAAGAGTGTTTCAAAACTGCTCAAGCAACAGAAAGGTTCAACTCTGTGAGTTTAATGCACACATGAAAAAGCACTTTCAAGTAATGCTTCCGTCCAGTTTCTAGGTGAAGAAATGACCGTTTCCAAAGAATGCCTCGAAGAGTTCCAAATATCCACTTACAGATTCTGAAGAAAACAATGTTTCGATGTTGCTCATTCAAATCAAGGTTCAACTCTCTGAGATGAATGCACACATCATAAAGAAGTTTCTGTGAATGCTTCTACCCTGTTTTTATGTGATGATATTTCCTCTTGCACCATAAGCCTCAAAGCGCTCCGAATGAACACTTGCGCATTCCACAAAAAGAGTGCTTCAAAACTGCTCTATCAATAGGAAGGTTCAATTCTGTGAGCTGAATGCACACATCATAAAGAAGTTTCTGAGAATACTTCTGTCTAGTGTTTAGGTGAAGATATTTCCTTTTCCACCACAGGCCTCAAAGCGCTCCGTATGAATACTTGCAGACTACACACAATAGTGTTTCAAAACTGCTCTAACAAGAGAAAGGTTCAACTCTGTAAGTTGAGTGCACACATCACAAAGCAGTTTCAGAGAGTGTTTCTGTCTAGTTTGTATGTGAAGAAATTCCCGTTTCCAACGAAGGCCTCCAAGAGCTCCCAATATCCACTTGCAGATTCTGCACAAACACAGTTTCATAACTGCCCCATCCAAAGGAATATTGAACCCTGTGAGTTGAATCCACACATATTAAATCATTTTCTCAGAATGCTTCTGCATAGTTTTCATGTGAAGATATTTCTTATTCCACTATAGGGCTGGAAGCGCTCTAAATGAACACTTGAGGATTCTGCAAAAAGACACTTTGACAACTGCTCTTTCAAAAGAAAGGTGCAACTGTGTGAGTTGAATGCAAACATCACAAAGCAGTTTCAGAGACTGCTTCTGTCTAGCTGTAATGTGAACAAATTCCCGTTTCCAACGAAGGCCTCAAATCTCCACATATCCACTTGCAGATTCTGCAAAAGCAGTGTTTCAAAACTGCTCTATCAAAAGGAAGGTTCATCTCTGTGAGTTGAGTGCACACATCATAAAGTAGTTTCCGAGAATGCTTCCGTCTAGTTTTTACGTGACGCTATTTCCTTTTCCACCACTGGCCTCAAAGCGCTCCGAATGAACACTTGCAGATTCTACAAAAAGAGTGTTTCTAAACTGAACTCACAACAGAAAGGTTCAGATCCGTGAATTGAATGCACGCATCAGAAAGCAGATTCAGGGAATGCTTCTGTTTGGGTTTTAGGTGAAGATATATTCTTTACCCCCATAGGCCTCAAAGCGCTCTGAATGAACACTTGCAGATTCTACAAAAAGAGTGTTTCAAAACGGCTCTATCAAAACAAAGGATCAACTCTGTGAGTTGAATGCAACTTCACAAAGCCGTTTCAGAGAATGCTTCTTTCTAGTTTTTGTGTGAAGATATTCCCGTTTCCAAAGAAGGCCTCAATCAGCTCCAAATATCCACTGGCAGATTCTGCAAAAACACTGTTTGAAAACTGCTCTATCAAAAGGAAGGTTCAACTCTGTGAGTTGAATGCAAGCATCAGAGAGTAGTTTCTGAGAATGCTTCTGTCTGGTTTTAATATGAAGATATTTCCTTTTACACATTAGGTCTCAGGGCGCTCCGAAAGAATACTTGCGGATTCTGTCAGAAGAGGGTTTCCAAAGTGCTCCATCAAAAGAAATGTTCTACTCTGTGAGTGGAAAGCAAACATCACAATGCAGTTTCAGAGAATGCTTCTGTCTAGTTTTTAGGCGAAGAAATTCCCATTTCCTAAGAAGGTCTCGAAGAGCTCCCAATATTCCCTTGCAGATTCTGCAAAAACACTGTTTCAAAACTGCTCTATGAACAGAAAGGTTCAACTCGGTGAGTTGAAAGCACAAATCCTAAAGAAGTTTCTTAGAATGCTCCTGCCCAGTTTTTAGGTGATGATATTTCCTCTTCCACCATAAGACTCAAAGCACCCCGAATGAACACTTGCACATTCCACAAAAAGAGTGTTTCAAAACTGCTCAAGCAACAGAAAGGTTCAACTCTGTGAGTTGAATGCACACATGAAAAAGCACTTTCAAATAATGCTTCCGTCCATTTTCTAGGTGAAGAAATTACCGTTTCCAAAGAATGCCTCGAAGAGTTCCAAATATCCACTTACAGATTCTGAAGAAAACAATGTTTCGATGCTGCTCATTCAAATCAAGGTTCAGCTCTCTGAGATGAATGCACACATCATAAAGAAGTTTCTGTGAATGCTTCTACCCTGTTTTTATGTGATGATATTTCCTCTTCCACCATAAGCCTCAAAGCGCTCCGAATGAACACTTGCGCATTCCACAAAAGGAGTGCTTCAAAACTGCTCTATCAATAGGAAGGTTCAATTCTGTGAGCTGAATGCACACATCATAAAGAAGTTTCTGAGAATGCTTCTGTCTAGTGTTTAGGTGAAGATATTTCCTTTTCCACCACAGGCCTCAAAGCCCTCCATATGAACACTTGCAGACTACACACAATAGTGTTTCAAAACTGCTCTAACAAGAGAAAGGTTCAACTCTGTAAGTTGAGTGCACACATCACAAAGCAGTTTCAGAGAGTGTTTCTGTCTAGTTTGTATGTGAAGAAATTCCCGTTTCCAACGAAGGCCTCCAAGAGCTCCCAATATCCACTTGCAGATTCTGCACAAACACAGTTTCATAACTGCCCCATCCAAAGGAATATTGAACCCTGTGAGTTGAATTCACACATATTAAATCATTTTCTCAGAACGCTTCGGCATAGTTTTCATGTGAAGATATTTCTTATTCCACTATAGGGCTGGAAGCGCTATAAATGAACACTTGAGGATTCTGCAAAAAGACACTTTGACAACTGCTCTTTCAAAAGAAAGGTGCAACTGTATGAGTTGAATGCAAACATCACAAAGCAGTTTCAGAGACTGCTTCTGTCTAGCTGTAATGTGAACAAATTCCCGTTTCCAACGAAGGCCTCAAATCTCCACCTATCCACCTGCAGATTCTGCAAAAGCAGTGTTTCAAAACTGCTCTATCGAAAGGAAGGTTCATCTCTGTGGGTTGAGTGCACACATCATAAGGTAGTTTCCGAGAATGCTTCCGTCTAGTTTTTATGTGACGCTATTTCCTTTTCCACCACTGGCCTCAAAGCGCTCCGAATGAACACTTGCAGATTCTACAAAAAGAGTGTTTCTAAACTGAACTCACAACAGAAATGTTCAGATCCATGAATTGAATGCACGCATCAGAAAGCAGATTCAGGGAATGCTTCTGTTTAGGTTTTAGTTGAAGATATATTGTTTTCCCCCATAGGCCTCAAAGCGCTCTGAATGAACACTTGCAGATTCTACGAAAAGAGTGTTTCAAAACGGCTCTATCAAAACAAAGGATAAACTCTGTGAGTTGAATGCAACTTCACAAAGCCGTTTCAGAGAATGCTTCTTTCTAGTTTTTGTGTGAAGATATTCCCGTTTCCAAAGAAGGCCTCAATGAGCTCCAAATATCCACTGGCAGATTCTGCAAAAACACTGTTTCAAAACTGCTCTATCAAAAGGAAGGTTCAACTCTGTGAGTTGAATGCAAGCATCAGAGAGTAGTTTCTGAGAATGCTTCTGTCTGGTTTTAATATGAAGATATTTCCTTTGACACATTAGGTCTCAGGGCGCTCCGAAAGAATACTTGCGGATTCTGTCAGAAGAGGGTTTCCAAAGTGCTCCATCAAAAGAAATGTTCTACTCTGTGAGTGGAAAGCAAACATCACAAAGCAGTTTCAGAGAATGCTTCTGTCTAGTTTTTAGGCGAAGAAATTCCCATTTCCAACGAAGGTCTCGAAGAGCTCCCAATATTCCCTTGCAGATTCTGCAAAAACACTGTTTCAAAACTGCTCTATGAACAGAACGGTTCAACTCGATGAGTTGAAAGCACAAATCCTAAAGAAGTTTCTTAGAATGCTCCTGCCCAGTTTTTAGGTGATGATATTTCCTCTTCCACCATAAGACTCAAAGCACCCCGAATGAACACTTGCACATTCCACAAAAAGAGTGTTTCAAAACTGCTCAAGCAACAGAAAGGTTCAACTCTGTGAGTTGAATGCACACATGAAAAAGCACTTTCAAATAATGCTTCCGTCCAGTTTCTAGGTGAAGAAATTACCGTTTCCAAAGAATGCCTCGAAGAGTTCCAAATATCCACTTACAGATTCTGAAGAAAACAATGTTTCGATGTTGCTCATTCAAATCAAGGTTCAGCTCTCTGAGATGAATGCACACATCATAAAGAAGTTTCTGTGAATGCTTCTACCCTGTTTTTATGTGATGATATTTCCTCTTCCACCAGAAGCCTCAAAGCGCTCCGAATGAACACTTGCGCATTCCACAAAAAGAGTGCTTCAAAACTGCTCTTTCAATAGGAAGGTTCAATTCTGTGATCTGAATGCACACATCATAAAGAAGTTTCTGAGAATGCTTCTGTCTAGTGGTTAGGTGAAGATATTTCCTTTTCCACCACAGGCCACAAAGCGCTCCGTATGAACACTTGCAGATTACAGATTACACACAATAGTGTTTGAAAACTGCTCTAACAAGAGAAAGGTTCAACTCTGTAAGTTGAGTGCACACATCACAAAGCAGTTTCAGAGAGTGTTTCTGTCTAGTTTGTATGTGAAGAAATTCCCGTTTCCAACGAAGGCCTCCAAGAGCTCCCAATATCCACTTGCAGATTCTGCACAAACACAGTTTCATAACTGCCCCATCCAAAGGGATATCGAACCCTGTGAGTTGAATCCACACATATTAAATCATTTTCTCAGAATGCTTCTGCATAGTTTTCATGTGAAGATATTTCTTATTCCACTATAGGGCTGGAAGCGCTCTAAATGAGCACTTGAGGATTCTGCAAAAAGACACTTTGACAACTGCTCTTTCAAAAGAAAGGTGCAACTGTGTGAGTTGAATGCAAACATCACAAAGCAGTTTCAGAGACTGCTTCTGTCTAGCTGTAATGTGAACAAATACCCGTTTCCAACGAAGGCCTCAAATCTCCACATATCCACTTGCAGATTCTGCAAAAGCAGTGTTTCAAAACTGCTCTATCGAAAGGAAGGTTCATCTCTGTGGGTTGAGTGCACACATCATAAAGTAGTTTCCGAGAATGCTTCCGTCTAGTTTTTATGTGACGCTATTTCCTTTTCCACCACTGGCCTCAAAGCGCTCCGAATGAACACTTGCAGATTCTACAAAAACAGTGTTTCTAAACTGAACTCACAACAGAAAGGTTCAGATCCGTGAATTGAATGCACGCATCAGAAAGCAGATTCAGGGAATGCTTCTGTTTAGGTTTTAGGTGAAGATATATTGTTTTCCCCCATAGGCCTCAAAGCGCTCTGAATGAACACTTGCAGATTCTACGAAAAGAGTGTTTCAAAACTGCTCTATCAAAACAAAGGATCAACTCTGTGAGTTGAATGCAACTTCACAAAGCCGTTTCAGAGAATGCTTCTTTCTAGTTTTTGTGTGAAGATATTCCCGTTTCCAAAGAAGGCCTCAATGAGCTCCAAATATCCACTGGCAGATTCTGCAAAAACACTGTTTCAAAACTGCTCTATCAAAAGGAAGGTTCAACTCTGTGAGTTGAATGCAAGCATCAGAGAGTAGTTTCTGAGAATGATTCTGTCTGGTTTTAATATGAAGATATTTCCTTTTACACATTAGGTCTCAGGGTGCTCCGAAAGAATACTTGCGGATTCTGTCAGAAGAGGGTTTCCAAAGTGCTCCATCAAAAGAAATGTTCTACTCTGTGAGTGGAAAGCAAACATCACAAAGCAGTTTCAGAGAATGCTTCTGTCTAGTTTTTAGGCGAAGAAATTCCCAATTCCAACGAAGGTCTCGAAGAGCTCCCAATATTCCCTTGCAGATTCTGCAAAAACACTGTTTCAAAACTGCTCTATGAACAGAAAGGTTCAACTCGGTGAGTTGAAAGCACAAATCCTAAAGAAGTTTCTTAGAATGCTCCTGCCCAGGTTTAGGTGATGATATTTCCTCTTCCACCATAAGACTCAAAGCACCCCGAATGAACACTTGCACATTCCACAAAAAGAGTGTTTCAAAACTGCTCAAGCAACAGAAAGGTTCAACTCTGTGAGTTGAATGCACACATGAAAAAGCACTTTCAAATAATGCTTCCGTCCAGTTTCTAGGTGAAGAAATGACCGTTTCCAAAGAATGCCTCGAAGAGATCCAAATATCCACTTACAGATTCTGAAGAAAACAATGTTTCGATGCTGCTCATTCAAATCAAGGTTCAGCTCTCTGAGATGAATGCACACATCATAAAGAAGTTTCTGTGAATGCTTCTACCCTGTTTTTTGTGATGATATTTCCTCTTCCACCATAAGCCTCAAAGCGCTCCGAATGAACACTTGCGCATTCCACCAAAAGAGTGCTTCAAAACTGCTTTATCAATAGGAAGGTTCAATTCTGTGAGCTGAATGCACACATCATAAAGAAGTTTCTGAGAATGCTTCTGTCTAGTGTTTAGGTGAAGATATTTCCTTTTCCACCACAGGCCTCAAAGCGCTCCGTATGAACACTTGCAGACTACACACAATAGTGTTTCAAAACTGCTCTAACAAGAGAAAGGTTCAACTCTGTAAGTTGAGTGCACACATCACAAAGCAGTTTCAGAGAGTGTTTCTGTCTAGTTTGTATGTGAAGAAATTCCCGTTTCCAACGAAGGCCTCCAAGAGCTCCCAATATCCACTTGCAGATTCTGCACAAACACAGTTTCATAACTGCCCCATCCAAAGGAATATTGAACCCTGTGAGTTGAATCCACACATAGTAAATCATTTTCTCAGAAGGCTTCTGCATAGTTTTCATGTGAAGATATTTCTTATTCCACTATAGGGCTGGAAGCGCTCTAAATGAACACTTGAGGATTCTGCAAAAAGACACTTTGACAACTGCTCTTTCAAAAGAAAGGTGCAACTGTGTGAGTTGAATGCAAACATCACAAAGCAGTTTCAGAGACTGCTTCTGTCTAGCTGTAATGTGAACAAATTCCCGTTTCCAACGAAGGCCTCAAATCTCCACCTATCCACCTGCAGATTCTGCAAAAGCAGTGTTTCAAAACTGCTCTATCGAAAGGAAGGTTCATCTCTGGGGGATGAGTGCACACATCATAAAGTAGTTTCCGAGAATGCTTCCGTCTAGTTTTTATGTGACGCTATTTCCTTTTCCACCACTGGCCTCAAAGCGCTCCGAATGAACACTTGCAGATTCTACAAAAAGAGTATTTCTAAACTGAACTCACAACAAAAAGGTTCAAATCCGTGAATTAAATGCACGCATCAGAAAGCAGATTCAGAGAATGCTTCTGTTTAGGTTTTAGGTGAAGATATATTCTTTTCCCCCATAGGCCTCAAAGCGCTCTGAATGAACACTTGCAGATTCTACAAAAAGAGTGTTTCAAAACGGCTCTATCAAAACAAAGGATCAACTCTGTGAGTTGAATGCAACTTCACAAAGCCGTTTCAGAGAATGCTTCTTTCTAGTTTTTGTGTGAAGATATTCCCGTTTCCAAAGAAGGCCTCAATGAGCTCCAAATATCCACTGGCAGATTCTGCAAAAACACTGTTTGAAAACTGCTCTATCAAAAGGAAGGTTCAACTCTGTGAGTTGAATGCAAGCATCAGAGAGTAGTTTCTGAGAATGCTTCTGTCTGGTTTTAATATGAAGATATTTCCTTTTACACATTAGGTCTCAGGGCGCTCCGAAAGAATACTTGCAGATTCTGTCAGAAGAGGGTGTCCAAAGTGCTCCATCAAAAGAAATGTTCTACTCTGTGAGTGGAAAGCAAACATCACAATGCAGTTTCAGAGAATGCTTCTGTCTAGTTTTTAGGCGAAGAAATTCCCATTTCCTAAGAAGGTCTCGAAGAGCTCCCAATATTCCCTTGCAGATTCTGCAAAAACACTGTTTCAAAACTGCTCTATGAACAGAAAGGTTCAACTCGGTGAGTTGAAAGCACAAATCCTAAAGAAGTTTCTTAGAATGCTCCTGCCCAGTTTTTAGGTGATGATATTTCCTCTTCCACCATAAGACTCAAAGCACCCCGAATGAACACTTGCACATTCCACAAAAAGAGTGTTTCAAAACTGCTCAAGCAACAGAATGGTTCAACTCTGTGAGTTGAATGCACACATGAAAAAGCACTTTCAAATAATGCTTCCGTCCAGTTTCTAGGTGAAGAAATTACCGTTTCCAAAGAATGCCTCGAAGAGTTCCAAATATCCACTTACAGATTCTGAAGAAAACAATGTTTCGATGCTGCTCATTCAAATCAAGGTTCAGCTCTCTGAGATGAATGCACACATCATAAAGAAGTTTCTGTGAATGCTTCTACCCTGTTTTTATGTGATGATATTTCCTCTTCCACCATAAGCCTCAAAGCGCTCCGAATGAACACTTGCGCATTCCACAAAAGGAGTGCTTCAAAACTGCTCTATCAATAGGAAGGTTCAATTCTGTGAGCTGAATGCACACATCATAAAGAAGTTTCTGAGAATGCTTCTGTCTAGTGTTTAGGTGAAGATATTTCCTTTTCCACCACAGGCCTCAAAGCCCTCCGTATGAACACTTGCAGACTACACACAATAGTGTTTCAAAACTGCTCTAACAAGAGAAAGGTTCAACTCTGTAAGTTGAGTGCACACATCACAAAGCAGTTTCAGAGAGTGTTTCTGTCTAGTTTGTATGTGAAGAAATTCCCGTTTCCAACGAAGGCCTCCAAGAGCTCCCAATATCCACTTGCAGATTCTGCACAAACACAGTTTCATAACTGCCCCATCCAAAGGAATATTGAACCCTGTGAGTTGAATCCACACATATTAAATCATTTTCTCAGAACGCTTCTGCATAGTTTTCATGTGAAGATATTACTTATTCCACTATAGGGCTGGAAGCGCTCTAAATGAACGCTTGAGGATTCTGCAAAAAGACACTTTGACAACTGCTCTTTCAAAAGAAAGGTGCAACTGTGTGAGTTGAATGCAAACATCACAAAGCAGTTTCAGAGACTGCTTCTGTCTAGCTGTAATGTGAACAAATTCCCGTTTCCAACGAAGGCCTCAAATCTCCACATATCCACTTGCAGATTCTGCAAAAGCAGTGTTTCAAAACTGCTCTATCGAAAGGAAGGTTCATCTCTGTGGGTTGAGTGCACACATCATAAAGTAGTTTCCGAGAATGCTTCCGTCTAGTTTTTATGTGACGCTATTTCCTTTTCCACCACTGGCCTCAAGGCGCTCCGAATGAACACTTGCAGATTCTACAAAAAGAGTGTTTCTAAACTGAACTCACAACAGAAAGGTTCAGATCCATGAATTGAATGCACGCATCAGAAAGCAGATTCAGGGAATGCTTCTGTTTAGGTTTTAGGTGAAGATATATTGTTTTCCCCCATAGGCCTCAAAGCGCTCTGAATGAACACTTGCAGATTCTACGAAAAGAGTGTTTCAAAACTGCTCTATCAAAACAAAGGATCAACTCTGTGAGTTGAATGCAACTTCACAAAGCCGTTTCAGAGAATGCTTCTTTCTAGTTTTTGTGTGAAGATATTCCCGTTTCCAAAGAAGGCCTCAATGAGCTCCAAATATCCACTGGCAGATTCTGCAAAAACACTGTTTCAAAACTGCTCTATCAAAAGGAAGGTTCAACTCTGTGAGTTGAATGCAAGCATCAGAGAGTAGTTTCTGAGAATGCTTCTGTCTGGTTTTAATATGAAGATATTTCCTTTTACACATTAGGTCTCAGGGCGCTCCGAAAGAATACTTGCGGATTCTGTCAGAAGAGGGTTTCCAAAGTGCTCCATCAAAAGAAATGTTCTACTCTGTGAGTGGAAAGCAAACATCACAAAGCAGTTTCAGAGAAGGCTTCTGTCTAGTTTTTAGGCGAAGAAATTCCCATTTCCAACGAAGGTCTCGAAGAGCTCCCAATATTCCCTTGCAGATTCTGCAAAAACACTGTTTCAAAACTGCTCTATGAACAGAAGGGTTCAACTCGGTGAGTTGAAAGCACAAATCCTAAAGAAGTTTCTTAGAATGCTCCTGCCCAGTTTTTAGGTGATGATATTTCCTCTTCCACCATAAGACTCAAAGCACCCCGAATGAACACTTGCACATTCCACAAAAAGAGTGTTTCAAAACTGCTCAAGCAACAGAAAGGTTCAACTCTGTGAGTTGAATGCACACGTGAAAAAGCACTTTCAAATAATGCTTCCGTCCAGTTTCTAGGTGAAGAAATTACCGTTTCCAAAGAATGCCTCGAAGAGTTCCAAATATCCACTTACAGATTCTGAAGAAAACAATGTTTCGATGTTGCTCATTCAAATCAAGGTTCAACTCTCTGAGATGAATGCACACATCATAAAGAAGTTTCTGTGAATGCTTCTACCCTGTTTTTATGTGATGATATTTCCTCTTCCACCATAAGCCTCAAAGCGCTCCGAATGAACACTTGCGCATTCCACCAAAAGAGTGCTTCAAAACTGCTCTATCAATAGGAAGGTTCAATTCTGTGAGCTGAATGCACACATCATAAAGAAGTTTCTGAGAATGCTTCTGTCTAGGGTTTAGGTGAAGATATTTCCTTTTCCACCACAGGCCTCAAAGCGCTCCGTATGAACACTTGCAGACTACACACAATAGTGTTTCAAAACTGCTCTAACAAGAGAAAGGTTCAACTCTGTAAGTTGAGTGCACACATCACAAAGCAGTTTCAGAGAGTGTTTCTGTCTAGTTTGTATGTGAAGAAATTCCCGTTTCCAACGAAGGCCTCCAAGAGCTCCCAATATCCACTTGCAGATTCTGCACAAACACAGTTTCATAACTGCCCCATCCAAAGGAATATTGAACCCTGTGAGTTGAATCCACACATAGTAAATCATTTTCTCAGAAGGCTTCTGCATAGTTTTCATGTGAAGATATTTCTTATTCCACTATAGGGCTGGAAGCGCTCTAAATGAACACTTGAGGATTCTGCAAAAAGACACTTTGACAACTGCTCTTTCAAAAGAAAGGTGCAACTGTGTGAGTTGAATGCAAACATCACAAAGCAGTTTCAGAGACTGCTTCTGTCTAGCTGTAATGTGAACAAATTCCCGTTTCCAACGAAGGCTTCAAATCTCCACCTATCCACCTGCAGACTCTGCAAAAGCAGTGTTTCAAAACTGCTCTATCGAAAGGAAGGTTCATCTCTGTGGGATGAGTGCACACATCATAAAGTAGTTTCTGAGAATGCTTCCGTCTAGTTTTTATGTGACGCTATTTCCTTTTCCACCACTGGCCTCAAAGCGCTCCGAATGAACACTTGCAGATTCTACAAAAAGAGTATTTCTAAACTGAACTCACAACAAAAAGGTTCAAATCCGTGAATTAAATGCACGCATCAGAAATCAGATTCAGAGAATGCTTCTGTTTAGGTTTTAGGTGAAGATATATTCTTTTCCCCCATAGGCCTCAAAGCGCTCTGAATGAACACTTGCAGATTCTACAAAAAGAGTGTTTCAAAACGGCTCTATCAAAACAAAGGATCAACTCTGTGAGTTGAATGCAACTTCACAAAGCCGTTTCAGAGAATGCTTCTTTCTAGTTTTTGTGTGAAGATATTCCCGTTTCCAAAGAAGGCCTCAATGAGCTCCAAATATCCACTGGCAGATTCTGCAAAAACACTGTTTCAAAACTGCTCTATCAAAAGGAAGGTTCAACTCTGTGAGTTGAATGCAAGCATCAGAGAGTAGTTTCTGAGAATGCTTCTGTCTGGTTTTAATATGAAGATATTTCCTTTTACACATTAGGTCTCAGGGCGCTCCGAAAGAATACTTGCGGATTCTGTCAGAAGAGGGTTTCCAAAGTGCTCCATCAAAAGAAATGTTCTACTCTGTGAGTGGAAAGCAAACATCACAAAGCAGTTTCAGAGAAGGCTTCTGTCTAGTTTTTAGGCGAAGAAATTCCCATTTCCAACGAAGGTCTCGAAGAGCTCCCAATATTCCCTTGCAGATTCTGCAAAAACACTGTTTCAAAACTGCTCTATGAACAGAAGGGTTCAACTCGGTGAGTTGAAAGCACAAATCCTAAAGAAGTTTCTTAGAATGCTCCTGCCCAGTTTTTAGGTGATGATATTTCCTCTTCCACCATAAGACTCAAAGCACCCCGAATGAACACTTGCACATTCCACAAAAAGAGTGTTTCAAAACTGCTCAAGCAACAGAAAGGTTCAACTCTGTGAGTTGAATGCACACGTGAAAAAGCACTTTCAAATAATGCTTCCGTCCAGTTTCTAGGTGAAGAAATTACCGTTTCCAAAGAATGCCTCGAAGAGTTCCAAATATCCACTTACAGATTCTGAAGAAAACAATGTTTCGATGTTGCTCATTCAAATCAAGGTTCAACTCTCTGAGATGAATGCACACATCATAAAGAAGTTTCTGTGAATGCTTCTACCCTGTTTTTATGTGATGATATTTCCTCTTCCACCATAAGCCTCAAAGCGCTCCGAATGAACACTTGCGCATTCCACCAAAAGAGTGCTTCAAAACTGCTCTATCAATAGGAAGGTTCAATTCTGTGAGCTGAATGCACACATCATAAAGAAGTTTCTGAGAATGCTTCTGTCTAGGGTTTAGGTGAAGATATTTCCTTTTCCACCACAGGCCTCAAAGCGCTCCGTATGAACACTTGCAGACTACACACAATAGTGTTTCAAAACTGCTCTAACAAGAGAAAGGTTCAACTCTGTAAGTTGAGTGCACACATCACAAAGCAGTTTCAGAGAGTGTTTCTGTCTAGTTTGTATGTGAAGAAATTCCCGTTTCCAACGAAGGCCTCCAAGAGCTCCCAATATCCACTTGCAGATTCTGCACAAACACAGTTTCATAACTGCCCCATCCAAAGGAATATTGAACCCTGTGAGTTGAATCCACACATAGTAAATCATTTTCTCAGAAGGCTTCTGCATAGTTTTCATGTGAAGATATTTCTTATTCCACTATAGGGCTGGAAGCGCTCTAAATGAACACTTGAGGATTCTGCAAAAAGACACTTTGACAACTGCTCTTTCAAAAGAAAGGTGCAACTGTGTGAGTTGAATGCAAACATCACAAAGCAGTTTCAGAGACTGCTTCTGTCTAGCTGTAATGTGAACAAATTCCCGTTTCCAACGAAGGCTTCAAATCTCCACCTATCCACCTGCAGATTCTGCAAAAGCAGTGTTTCAAAACTGCTCTATCGAAAGGAAGGTTCATCTCTGTGGGATGAGTGCACACATCATAAAGTAGTTTCTGAGAATGCTTCCGTCTAGTTTTTATGTGACGCTATTTCCTTTTCCACCACTGGCCTCAAAGCGCTCCGAATGAACACTTGCAGATTCTACAAAAAGAGTATTTCTAAACTGAACTCACAACAAAAAGGTTCAAATCCGTGAATTAAATGCACGCATCAGAAATCAGATTCAGAGAATGCTTCTGTTTAGGTTTTAGGTGAAGATATATTCTTTTCCCCCATAGGCCTCAAAGCGCTCTGAATGAACACTTGCAGATTCTACAAAAAGAGTGTTTCAAAACGGCTCTATCAAAACAAAGGATCAACTCTGTGAGTTGAATGCAACTTCACAAAGCCGTTTCAGAGAATGCTTCTTTCTAGTTTTTGTGTGAAGATATTCCCGTTTCCAAAGAAGGCCTCAATGAGCTCCAAATATCCACTGGCAGATTCTGCAGAAACACTGTTTGAAAACTGCTCTATCAAAAGGAAGGTTCAACTCTGTGAGTTGAATGCAAGCATCAGAGAGTAGTTTCTGAGAATGCTTCTGTCTGGTTTTAATATGAAGATATTTCCTTTTACACATTAGGTCTCAGGGCGCTCCGAAAGAATACTTGCGGATTCTGTCAGAAGACGGTTTCCAAAGTGCTCCATCAAAAGAAATGTTCTACTCTGTGAGTGGAAAGCAAACATCACAATGCAGTTTCAGAGAATGCTTCTGTCTAGTTTTTAGGCGAAGAAATTCCCATTTCCTAAGAAGGTCTCGAAGAGCTCCCAATATTCCCTTGCAGATTCTGCAAAAACACTGTTTCAAAACTGCTCTACGAACAGAAAGGTTCAACTCGGTGAATTGAAAGCACAAATCCTAAAGAAGTTTCTTAGAATGCTCCTGCCCAGTTTTTAGGTGATGATATTTCCTCTTCCACCATAAGACTCAAAGCACCCCGAATGAACACTTGCACATTCCACAAAAAGAGTGTCTCAAAACTGCTCAAGCAACAGAAAGGTTCAACTCTGTGAGTTGAATGCACACATGAAAAAGCACTTTCAAATAATGCTTCCGTCCAGTTTCTAGGTGAAGAAATTACCGTTTCCAAAGAATGCCTCGAAGAGTTCCAAATATCCACTTACAGATTCTGAAGAAAACAATGTTTCGATGCTGCTCATTCAAATCAAGGTTCAGCTCTCTGAGATGAATGCACACATCATAAAGAAGTTTCTGTGAATGCTTCTACCCTGTTTTTATGTGATGATATTTCCTCTTCCACCATAAGCCTCAAAGCGCTCCGAATGAACACTTGCGCATTCCACAAAAGGAGTGCTTCAAAACTGCTCTATCAATAGGAAGGTTCAATTCTGTGAGCTGAATGCACACATCATAAAGAAGTTTCTGAGAATGCTTCTGTCTAGTGTTTAGGTGAAGATATTTCCTTTTCCACCACAGGCCTCAAAGCCCTCCGTATGAACACTTGCAGACTACACACAATAGTGTTTCAAAACTGCTCTAACAAGAGAAAGGTTCAACTCTGTAAGTTGAGTGCACACATCACAAAGCAGTTTCAGAGAGTGTTTCTGTCTAGTTTGTATGTGAAGAAATTCCCGTTTCCAACGAAGGCCTCCAAGAGCTCCCAATGTCCACTTGCAGATTCTGCACAAACACAGTTTCATAACTGCCCCATCCAAAGGAATATTGAACCCTGTGAGTTGAATCCACACATATTAAATCATTTTCTCAGAACGCTTCTGCATAGTTTTCATGTGAAGATATTTCTTATTCCACTATAGGGCTGGAAGCGCTCTAAATGAACACTTGAGGATTCTGCAAAAAGACACTTTGACAACTGCTCTTTCAAAAGAAAGGTGCAACTGTGTGAGTTGAATGCAAACATCACAACGCAGTTTCAGAGACTGCTTCTCTCTAGCTGTAATGTGAACAAATTCCCGTTTCCAACGAAGGCCTCAAATCTCCACCTATCCACCTGCAGATTCTGCAAAAGCAGTGTTTCAAAACTGCTCTATCGAAAGGAAGGTTCATCTCTGTGGGATGAGTGCACACATCATAAAGTAGTTTCTGAGAATGCTTCCGTCTAGTTTTTATGTGACGCTATTTCCTTTTCCACCACTGGCCTCAAAGCGCTCCGAATGAACACTTGCAGATTCTACAAAAAGAGTATTTCTAAACTGAACTCACAACAAAAAGGTTCAGATCCGTGAATTAAATGCACGCATCAGAAAGCAGATTCAGAGAATGCTTCTGTTTAGGTTTTAGGTGAAGATATATTCTTTTCCCCCATAGGCCTCAAAGCGCTCTGAATGAACACTTGCAGATTCTACAAAAAGAGTCTTTCAAAACGGCTCTATCAAAACAAAGGATCAACTCTGTGAGTTGAATGCAACTTCACAAAGCCGTTTCAGAGAATGCTTCTTTCTAGTTTTTGTGTGAAGATATTCCCGTTTCCAAAGAAGGCCTCAATGAGTTCCAAATATCCACTGGCAGATTCTGCAAAAACACTGTTTCAAAACTGCTCTATCAAAAGGAAGGTTCAACTCTGTGAGTTGAATGCAAGCATCAGAGAGTAGTTTCTGAGAATGCTTCTGTCTGGTTTTAATATGAAGATATTTCCTTTTACACATTAGGTCTCAGGGCGCTCCGAAAGAATACTTGCGGATTCTGTCAGAAGAGGGTTTCCAAAGTGCTCCATCAAAAGAAATGTTCTACTCTGTGAGTGGAAAGCAAACATCACAAAGCAGTTTCAGAGAAGGCTTCTGTCTAGTTTTTAGGCGAAGAAATTCCCATTTCCAACGAAGGTCTCGAAGAGCTCCCAATATTCCCTTGCAGATTCTGCAAAAACACTGTTTCAAAACTGCTCTATGAACAGAAAGGTTCAACTCGGTGAGTTGAAAGCAGAAATCCTAAAGAAGTTTCTTAGAATGCTCCTGCCCAGTTTTTAGGTGATGATATTTCCTCTTCCACCATAAGACTCAAAGCACCCCGAATGAACACTTGCACATTCCACAAAAAGAGTGTTTCAAAACTGCTCAAGCAACAGAAAGGTTCAACTCTGTGAGTTGAATGCACACATGAAAAAGCACTTTCAAATAATGCTTCCGTCCAGTTTCTAGGTGAAGAAATGACCGTTTCCAAAGAATGCCTCGAAGAGTTCCAAATATCCACTTACAGATTCTGAAGAAAACAATGTTTCGATGTTGCTCATTCAAATCAAGGTTCAACTCTCTGAGATGAATGCACACATCATAAAGAAGTTTCTGTGAATGCTTCTACCCTGTTTTTATGTGATGATATTTCCTCTTCCACCATAAGCCTCAAAGCGCTCCGAATGAACACTTGCGCATTCCACAAAAAGAGTGCTTCAAAACTGCTCTATCAATAGGAAGGTTCAATTCTGTGAGCTGAATGCACACATCATAAAGAAGTTTCTGAGAATGCTTCTGTCTAGTGTTTAGGTGAAGATATTTCCTTTTCCACCACAGGCCTCAAAGCGCTCCGTATGAACACTTGCAGACTACACACAATAGTGTTTCAAAACTGCTCTAACAAGAGAAAGGTTCAACTCTGTAAGTTGAGTGCACACATCACAAAGCGGTTTCAGAGAGTGTTTCTGTCTAGTTTCTATGTGAAGAAATTCCCGTTTCCAACGAAGGCCTCCAAGAGCTCCCAATATCCACTTGCAGATTCTGCACAAACACAGTATCATAACTGCCCCATCCAAAGGAATATTGAACCCTGTGAGTTGAATCCACACATAGTAAATCATTTTCTCGGAATGCTTCTGCATAGTTTTCATGTGAAGATATTTCTTATTCCACTATAGGGCTGGAAGCGCTCTAAATGAACACTTGAGGATTCTGCAAAAAGACACTTTGACAACTGCTCTTTCAAAAGAAAGGTGCAACTGTGTGAGTTGAATGCAAACATCACAAAGCAGTTTCAGAGACTGCTTCTGTCTAGCTGTAATGTGAACAAATTCCCGTTTCCAACGAAGGCCTCAAATCTCCACCTATCCACCTGCAGATTCTGCAAAAGCAGTGTTTCAAAACTGCTCTATCGAAAGGAAGGTTCATCTCTGTGGGATGAGTGCACACATCATAAAGTAGTTTCTGAGAATGCTTCCGTCTAGTTTTTATGTGACGCTATTTCCTTTTCCACCACTGGCCTCAAAGCGCTCCGAATGAACACTTGCAGATTCTACAAAAAGAGTATTTCTAAACTGAACTCACAACAAAAAGGTTCAGATCCGTGAATTAAATGCACGCATCAGAAAGCAGATTCAGAGAATGCTTCTGTTTAGGTTTTAGGTGAAGATATATTCTTTTCCCCCATAGGCCTCAAAGCGCTCTGAATGAACACTTGCAGATTCTACAAAAAGAGTGTTTCAAAACGGCTCTATCAAAACAAAGGATCAACTCTGTGAGTTGAATGCAACTTCACAAAGCCGTTTCAGAGAATGCTTCTTTCTAGTTTTTGTGTGAAGATATTCCCGTTTCCAAAGAAGGCCTCAATGAGCTCCAAATATCCACTGGCAGATTCTGCAAAAACACTGTTTCAAAACTGCTCTATCAAAAGGAAGGTTCAACTCTGTGAGTTGAATGCAAGCATCAGAGAGTAGTTTCTGAGAATGCTTCTGTCTGGTTTTAATATGAAGATATTTCCTTTTACACATTAGGTCTCAGGGCGCTCCGAAAGAATACTTGCGGATTCTGTCAGAAGAGGGTTTCCAAAGTGCTCCATCAAAAGAAATGTTCTACTCTGTGAGTGGAAAGCAAACATCACAAAGCAGTTTCAGAGAAGGCTTCTGTCTAGTTTTTAGGCAAAGAAATTCCCATTTCCAACGAAGGTCTCGAAGAGCTCCCAATATTCCCTTGCAGATTCTGCAAAAACACTGTTTCAAAACTGCTCTATGAACAGAAAGGTTCAACTCGGTGAGTTGAAAGCAGAAATCCTAAAGAAGTTTCTTAGAATGCTCCTGCCCAGTTTTTAGGTGATGATATTTCCTCTTCCACCATAAGACTCAAAGCACCCCGAATGAACACTTGCACATTCCACAAAAAGAGTGCTTCAAAACTGCTCAAGCAACAGAAAGGTTCAACTCTGTGAGTTGAATGCACACATGAAAAAGCACTTTCAAATAATGCTTCCGTCCAGTTTCTAGGTGAAGAAATGACCGTTTCCAAAGAATGCCTCGAAGAGTTCCAAATATCCACTTACAGATTCTGAAGAAAACAATGTTTCGATGTTGCTCATTCAAATCAAGATTCAACTCTCTGAGATGAATGCACACATCATAAAGAAGTTTCTGTGAATGCTTCTACCCTGTTTTTATGTGATGATATTTCCTCTTTCACCATAAGCCTCAAAGCGCTCCGAATGAACACTTGCGCATTCCACCAAAAGAGTGCTTCAAAACTGCTCTATCAATAGGAAGGTTCAATTCTGTGAGCTGAATGCACACATCATAAAGAAGTTTCTGAGAATGCTTCTGTCTAGTGTTTAGGTGAAGATATTTCCTTTTCCACCACAGGCCTCAAAGCGCTCCGTATGAACACTTGCAGATTACAGATTACACACAATAGTGTTTCAAAACTGCTCTAACAAGAGAAAGGTTCAACTCTGTAAGTTGAGTGCACACATCACAAAGCAGTTTCAGAGAGTGTTTCTGTCTAGTTTGTATGTGAAGAAATTCCCGTTTCCAACGAAGGCCTCCAAGAGCTTCCAATATCCACTTGCAGTTTCTGCACAAACACAGTTTCATAACTGCCCCATCCAAAGGAATATTGAACCCTGTGAGTTGAATCCACACATATTAAATCATTTTCTCAGAATGCTTCTGCATAGTTTTCATGTGAAGATATTTCTTATTCCACTATAGGGTGGAAGCGCTCCAAATGAACACTTGAGAATTCTGCAAAAAACACTTTGACAACTGCTCTTTCAAAAGAAAGGTGCAACTGTGTGAGTTGAATGCAAACATCACAAAGCAGTTTCAGAGACTGCTTCTGTCTAGCTGTAATGTGAACAAATTCCCGTTTCCAACGAAGGCCTCAAATCTCCCCATATCCACCTGCAGATTCTGCAAAAGCAGTGTTTCAAAACTGCTCTATCAAAAGGAAGGTTCATCACTGTGGGTTGAGTGCACACATCATAAAGTAGTTTCTGAGAAAGCTTCTGTCTACTTTTTATGTGACGCTATTTCCTTTTCCACCACTGGCCTCAAAGCGCTCCGAATGAACACTTGCGGATTCTACGAAAAGAGTGTTTCTAAACTGAACTCACAACAAAAAGGTTCAGAACTGTGAATTGAATGCACGCATCACAAAGCAGATTCAGGGAATGCTTCTGTTTAGGTTTTAGGTGAAGATATATTGTTTTCCCCCATAGGCCTCAAAGCGCTCTGAATGAACCCTTGCAGATTCTACGAAAAGAGTGTTTCAAAACGGCTCTATCAAAACAAAGGATCAACTCTGTGAGTTGAATGCAACTTCACAAAGCCGTTTCAGAGAATGCTTCTTTCTAGTTTTTGTGTGAAGATATTCCCGTTTCCAAAGAAGGCCTCAATGAGCTCCAAATATCCACTGGCAGATTCTGCAAAAACACTGTTTCAAAACTGCTCTATCGAAAGGAATGTTCAACTCTGTGAGTTCAATGCAAGCATCAGAGAGTAGTTTCTGAGAATGCTTCTGTCTGGTTTTAATATGAAGATATTTCCTTTTACACATTAGTTCTCAGGGCGCTCCGAAAGAATACTTGCCGATTCTGTCAGAAGAGGGTTTCCAAAGTGCTCCATCAAAAGAAATGTTCTACTCTGTGAGTGGAAAGCAAACATCACAAAGCAGTTTCAGAGAATGCTTCTGTGTAGTATGTAGGCCAAGAAATTCCCATTTCCAACGAAGGTCTCGAAGAGCTCCCAATATTCCTTGCAGATTCTGAAAAAACACTGTTTCAAAACTGCTCTATGAACAGAAAGTTTCAACTCGGTGAGTTGAAAGCACAAATCCTAAAGAAGTTTCTTAGAATGCTCCTGCCCAGTTTTTAGGTGATGATATTTCCTCTTCCACCATAAGACTCAAAGCACCCCGAATGAACACTTGCACATTCCACAAAAAGAGTGTTTCAAAACTGCTCAAGCAACAGAAAGGTTCAACTCTGTGAGTTGAATGCACACATGAAAAAGCACTTTCAAATAATGCTTCCGTCCAGTTTCTAGGTGAAGAAATGACCGTTTCCAAAGAATGCCTCGAAGAGTTCCAAATATCCACTTACAGATTCTGAAGAAAACAATGTTTCGATGTTGCTCATTCAAATCAAGGTTCAACTCTCTGAGATGAATGCACACATCATAAAGAAGTTTCTGTGAATGCTTCTACCCTGTTTTTATGTGATGATATTTCCTCTTCCACCATAAGCCTCAAAGCGCTCCGAATGAACACTTGCGCATTCCACCAAAAGAGTGCTTCAAAACTGCTCTATCAATAGGAAGGTTCAATTCTGTGAGCTGAATGCACACATCATAAAGAAGTTTCTGAGAATGCTTCTGTCTAGTGTTTAGGTGAAGATATTTCCTTTTCCACCACAGGCCTCAAAGCGCTCCGTATGAACACTTGCAGATTACAGATTACACACAATAGTGTTTCAAAACTGCTCTAACAAGAGAAAGGTTCAACTCTGTAAGTTGAGTGCACACATCACAAAGCAGTTTCAGAGAGTGTTTCTGTCTAGTTTGTATGTGAAGAAATTCCCGTTTCCAACGAAGGCCTCCAAGAGCTTCCAATATCCACTTGCAGTTTCTGCACAAACACAGTTTCATAACTGCCCCATCCAAAGGAATATTGAACCCTGTGAGTTGAATCCACACATATTAAATCATTTTCTCAGAATGCTTCTGCATAGTTTTCATGTGAAGATATTTCTTATTCCACTATAGGGTGGAAGCGCTCCAAATGAACACTTGAGAATTCTGCAAAAAACACTTTGACAACTGCTCTTTCAAAAGAAAGGTGCAACTGTGTGAGTTGAATGCAAACATCACAAAGCAGTTTCAGAGACTGCTTCTGTCTAGCTGTAATGTGAACAAATTCCCGTTTCCAACGAAGGCCTCAAATCTCCCCATATCCACCTGCAGATTCTGCAAAAGCAGTGTTTCAAAACTGCTCTATCAAAAGGAAGGTTCATCACTGTGGGTTGAGTGCACACATCATAAAGTAGTTTCTGAGAAAGCTTCTGTCTACTTTTTATGTGACGCTATTTCCTTTTCCACCACTGGCCTCAAAGCGCTCCGAATGAACACTTGCGGATTCTACGAAAAGAGTGTTTCTAAACTGAACTCACAACAAAAAGGTTCAGAACTGTGAATTGAATGCACGCATCACAAAGCAGATTCAGGGAATGCTTCTGTTTAGGTTTTAGGTGAAGATATATTGTTTTCCCCCATAGGCCTCAAAGCGCTCTGAATGAACCCTTGCAGATTCTACGAAAAGAGTGTTTCAAAACGGCTCTATCAAAACAAAGGATCAACTCTGTGAGTTGAATGCAACTTCACAAAGCCGTTTCAGAGAATGCTTCTTTCTAGTTTTTGTGTGAAGATATTCCCGTTTCCAAAGAAGGCCTCAATGAGCTCCAAATATCCACTGGCAGATTCTGCAAAAACACTGTTTCAAAACTGCTCTATGAAAAGGAAGGTTCAACTCTGTGATTTGAATGCAAGCATCAGAGAGTAGTTTCTGAGAATGCTTCTGTCTGGTTTTAATCTGAAGATATTTCCTTTTACACATTAGGTCTCAGGGCGCTCCGAAAGAATACTTGCGGATTCTGTCAGAAGAGGGTTTCCAAAGTGCTCCATCAAAAGAAATGTTCTACTCTGTGAGTGGAAAGCAAACATCACAAAGCAGTTTCAGAGAATGCTTCTGTCTAGTTTTTAGGCGAAGAAATTCCCATTTCCAACGAAGGTCTCGAAGAGCTCCCAATATTCCCTTGCAGATTCTGCAAAAACACTGTTTCAAAACTGCTCTATGAACAGAAAGGTTCAACTCGGTGAGTTGAAAGCACAAATCCTAAAGAAGTTTCTTAGAATGCTCCTGTCCAGTTTTTAGGTGATGATATTTCCTCTTCCACCATAAGACTCAAAGCACCCCGAATGAACAGTTGCACATTCCACAAAAAGAGTGTTTCAAAACTGCTCAAGCAACAGAAAGGTTCAACTCTGTGAGTTGAATGCACACATGAAAAAGCAGTTTCAAATAATGCTTCCGTCCAGTTTCTAGGTGAAGAAATTACCGTTTCCAAAGAATGCCTCGAAGAGTTCCAAATATCCACTTACAGATTCTGAAGAAAACAATGTTTCGATGTTGCTCATTCAAATCAAGGTTCAACTCTCTGAGATGAATGCACACATCATAAAGAAGTTTCTGTGAATGCTTCTACCCTGTTTTTATGTGATGATATTTCCTCTTCCACCATAAGCCTCCAAGCGCTCCGAATGAACACTTGCGCATTCCACAAAAAGAGTGCTTCAAAACTGCTCTATCAATAGGAAGGTTCAATTCTGTGATCTGAATGCACACATCATAAAGAAGTTTCTGAGAATGCTTCTGTCTAGTGTTTAGGTGAAGATATTTCCTTTTCCACCACAGGCCTCAAAGCGCTCCGTATGAACACTTGCAGACTACAAACAATAGTGTTTCAAAACTGCTCTAACAAGAGAAAGGTTCAACTCTGTAAGTTGAGTGCACACATCACAAAGCAGTTTCAGAGAGTGTTTCTGTCTAGTTTGTATGTGAAGAAATTCCCGTTTCCAACGAAGGCCTCCAAGAGCTCCCAATATCCACTTGCAGATTCTGCACAAACACAGTTTCATAACTGCCCCATCCAAAGGAATATTGAACCCTGTGAGTTGAATCCACACATATTAAATCATTTTCTCAGAATGCTTCTGCATAGTTTTCATGTGAAGATATTTCTTATTCCACTATAGGGCTGGAAGCGCTCTAAATGAACACTTGAGGATTCTGCAAAAAGACACTTTGACAACTGCTCTTTCAAAAGAAAGGTGCAACTGTGTGAGTTGAATGCAAACATCACAAAGCAGTTTCAGAGACTGCTTCTGTCTAGCTGTAATGTGAACAAATTCCCGTTTCCAACGAAGGCCTCAAATCTCCACCTATCCACCTGCAGATTCTGCAAAAGCAGTGTTTCAAAACTGCTCTATCGAAAGGAAGGTTCATCTCTGTGGGATGAGTGCACACATCATAAAGTAGTTTCTGAGAATGCTTCCGTCTAGTTTTTATGTGACGCTATTTCCTTTTCCACCACTGGCCTCAAAGCGCTCCGAATGAACACTTGCAGATTCTACAAAAAGAGTATTTCTAAACTGAACTCACAACAAAAAGGTTCAGATCCGTGAATTAAATGCACGCATCAGAAAGCAGATTCAGAGAATGCTTCTGTTTAGGTTTTAGGTGAAGATATATTCTTTTCCCCCATAGGCCTCAAAGCGCTCTGAATGAACACTTGCAGATTCTACGAAAAGAGTGTTTCAAAACTGCTCTATCAAAACAAAGGATCAACTCTGTGAGTTGAATGCAACTTCACAAAGCCGTTTCAGAGAATGCTTCTTTCTAGTTTTTGTGTGAAGATATTCCCGTTTCCAAAGAAGGCCTCAATGAGCTCCAAATATCCACTGGCAGATTCTGCAAAAACACTGTTTCAAAACTGCTCTATCAAAAGGAAGGTTCAACTCTGTGAGTTGAATGCAAGCATCAGAGAGTAGTTTCTGAGAATGCTTCTGTCTGGTTTTAATATGAAGATATTTCCTTTTACACATTAGGTCTCAGGGCGCTCCGAAAGAATACTTGCGGATTCTGTCAGAAGAGGGTTTCCAAAGTGCTCCATCAAAAGAAATGTTCTACTCTGTGAGTGGAAAGCAAACATCACAAAGCAGTTTCAGAGAAGGCTTCTGTCTAGTTTTTAGGCGAAGAAATTCCCATTTCCAACGAAGGTCTCGAAGAGCTCCCAATATTCCCTTGCAGATTCTGCAAAAACACTGTTTCAAAACTGCTCTATGAACAGAAGGGTTCAACTCGGTGAGTTGAAAGCACAAATCCTAAAGAAGTTTCTTAGAATGCTCCTGCCCAGTTTTTAGGTGATGATATTTCCTCTTCCACCATAAGACTCAAAGCACCCCGAATGAACACTTGCACATTCCACAAAAAGAGTGTTTCAAAACTGCTCAAGCAACAGAAAGGTTCAACTCTGTGAGTTGAATGCACACGTGAAAAAGCACTTTCAAATAATGCTTCCGTCCAGTTTCTAGGTGAAGAAATTACCGTTTCCAAAGAATGCCTCGAAGAGTTCCAAATATCCACTTACAGATTCTGAAGAAAACAATGTTTCGATGTTGCTCATTCAAATCAAGGTTCAACTCTCTGAGATGAATGCACACATCATAAAGAAGTTTCTGTGAATGCTTCTACCCTGTTTTTATGTGATGATATTTCCTCTTCCACCATAAGCCTCAAAGCGCTCCGAATGAACACTTGCGCATTCCACCAAAAGAGTGCTTCAAAACTGCTCTATCAATAGGAAGGTTCAATTCTGTGAGCTGAATGCACACATCATAAAGAAGTTTCTGAGAATGCTTCTGTCTAGGGTTTAGGTGAAGATATTTCCTTTTCCACCACAGGCCTCAAAGCGCTCCGTATGAACACTTGCAGACTACACACAATAGTGTTTCAAAACTGCTCTAACAAGAGAAAGGTTCAACTCTGTAAGTTGAGTGCACACATCACAAAGCAGTTTCAGAGAGTGTTTCTGTCTAGTTTGTATGTGAAGAAATTCCCGTTTCCAACGAAGGCCTCCAAGAGCTCCCAATATCCACTTGCAGATTCTGCACAAACACAGTTTCATAACTGCCCCATCCAAAGGAATATTGAACCCTGTGAGTTGAATCCACACATAGTAAATCATTTTCTCAGAAGGCTTCTGCATAGTTTTCATGTGAAGATATTTCTTATTCCACTATAGGGCTGGAAGCGCTCTAAATGAACACTTGAGGATTCTGCAAAAAGACACTTTGACAACTGCTCTTTCAAAAGAAAGGTGCAACTGTGTGAGTTGAATGCAAACATCACAAAGCAGTTTCAGAGACTGCTTCTGTCTAGCTGTAATGTGAACAAATTCCCGTTTCCAACGAAGGCTTCAAATCTCCACCTATCCACCTGCAGACTCTGCAAAAGCAGTGTTTCAAAACTGCTCTATCGAAAGGAAGGTTCATCTCTGTGGGATGAGTGCACACATCATAAAGTAGTTTCTGAGAATGCTTCCGTCTAGTTTTTATGTGACGCTATTTCCTTTTCCACCACTGGCCTCAAAGCGCTCCGAATGAACACTTGCAGATTCTACAAAAAGAGTATTTCTAAACTGAACTCACAACAAAAAGGTTCAAATCCGTGAATTAAATGCACGCATCAGAAATCAGATTCAGAGAATGCTTCTGTTTAGGTTTTAGGTGAAGATATATTCTTTTCCCCCATAGGCCTCAAAGCGCTCTGAATGAACACTTGCAGATTCTACAAAAAGAGTGTTTCAAAACGGCTCTATCAAAACAAAGGATCAACTCTGTGAGTTGAATGCAACTTCACAAAGCCGTTTCAGAGAATGCTTCTTTCTAGTTTTTGTGTGAAGATATTCCCGTTTCCAAAGAAGGCCTCAATGAGCTCCAAATATCCACTGGCAGATTCTGCAAAAACACTGTTTCAAAACTGCTCTATCAAAAGGAAGGTTCAACTCTGTGAGTTGAATGCAAGCATCAGAGAGTAGTTTCTGAGAATGCTTCTGTCTGGTTTTAATATGAAGATATTTCCTTTTACACATTAGGTCTCAGGGCGCTCCGAAAGAATACTTGCGGATTCTGTCAGAAGAGGGTTTCCAAAGTGCTCCATCAAAAGAAATGTTCTACTCTGTGAGTGGAAAGCAAACATCACAAAGCAGTTTCAGAGAAGGCTTCTGTCTAGTTTTTAGGCGAAGAAATTCCCATTTCCAACGAAGGTCTCGAAGAGCTCCCAATATTCCCTTGCAGATTCTGCAAAAACACTGTTTCAAAACTGCTCTATGAACAGAAGGGTTCAACTCGGTGAGTTGAAAGCACAAATCCTAAAGAAGTTTCTTAGAATGCTCCTGCCCAGTTTTTAGGTGATGATATTTCCTCTTCCACCATAAGACTCAAAGCACCCCGAATGAACACTTGCACATTCCACAAAAAGAGTGTCTCAAAACTGCTCAAGCAACAGAAAGGTTCAACTCTGTGAGTTGAATGCACACATGAAAAAGCACTTTCAAATAATGCTTCCGTCCAGTTTCTAGGTGAAGAAATTACCGTTTCCAAAGAATGCCTCGAAGAGTTCCAAATATCCACTTACAGATTCTGAAGAAAACAATGTTTCGATGCTGCTCATTCAAATCAAGGTTCAGCTCTCTGAGATGAATGCACACATCATAAAGAAGTTTCTGTGAATGCTTCTACCCTGTTTTTATGTGATGATATTTCCTCTTCCACCATAAGCCTCAAAGCGCTCCGAATGAACACTTGCGCATTCCACAAAAGGAGTGCTTCAAAACTGCTCTATCAATAGGAAGGTTCAATTCTGTGAGCTGAATGCACACATCATAAAGAAGTTTCTGAGAATGCTTCTGTCTAGTGTTTAGGTGAAGATATTTCCTTTTCCACCACAGGCCTCAAAGCCCTCCGTATGAACACTTGCAGACTACACACAATAGTGTTTCAAAACTGCTCTAACAAGAGAAAGGTTCAACTCTGTAAGTTGAGTGCACACATCACAAAGCAGTTTCAGAGAGTGTTTCTGTCTAGTTTGTATGTGAAGAAATTCCCGTTTCCAACGAAGGCCTCCAAGAGCTCCCAATGTCCACTTGCAGATTCTGCACAAACACAGTTTCATAACTGCCCCATCCAAAGGAATATTGAACCCTGTGAGTTGAATCCACACATATTAAATCATTTTCTCAGAACGCTTCTGCATAGTTTTCATGTGAAGATATTTCTTATTCCACTATAGGGCTGGAAGCGCTCTAAATGAACACTTGAGGATTCTGCAAAAAGACACTTTGACAACTGCTCTTTCAAAAGAAAGGTGCAACTGTGTGAGTTGAATGCAAACATCACAACGCAGTTTCAGAGACTGCTTCTCTCTAGCTGTAATGTGAACAAATTCCCGTTTCCAACGAAGGCCTCAAATCTCCACCTATCCACCTGCAGATTCTGCAAAAGCAGTGTTTCAAAACTGCTCTATCGAAAGGAAGGTTCATCTCTGTGGGATGAGTGCACACATCATAAAGTAGTTTCTGAGAATGCTTCCGTCTAGTTTTTATGTGACGCTATTTCCTTTTCCACCACTGGCCTCAAAGCGCTCCGAATGAACACTTGCAGATTCTACAAAAAGAGTATTTCTAAACTGAACTCACAACAAAAAGGTTCAGATCCGTGAATTAAATGCACGCATCAGAAAGCAGATTCAGAGAATGCTTCTGTTTAGGTTTTAGGTGAAGATATATTCTTTTCCCCCATAGGCCTCAAAGCGCTCTGAATGAACACTTGCAGATTCTACAAAAAGAGTCTTTCAAAACGGCTCTATCAAAACAAAGGATCAACTCTGTGAGTTGAATGCAACTTCACAAAGCCGTTTCAGAGAATGCTTCTTTCTAGTTTTTGTGTGAAGATATTCCCGTTTCCAAAGAAGGCCTCAATGAGTTCCAAATATCCACTGGCAGATTCTGCAAAAACACTGTTTCAAAACTGCTCTATCAAAAGGAAGGTTCAACTCTGTGAGTTGAATGCAAGCATCAGAGAGTAGTTTCTGAGAATGCTTCTGTCTGGTTTTAATATGAAGATATTTCCTTTTACACATTAGGTCTCAGGGCGCTCCGAAAGAATACTTGCGGATTCTGTCAGAAGAGGGTTTCCAAAGTGCTCCATCAAAAGAAATGTTCTACTCTGTGAGTGGAAAGCAAACATCACAAAGCAGTTTCAGAGAAGGCTTCTGTCTAGTTTTTAGGCGAAGAAATTCCCATTTCCAACGAAGGTCTCGAAGAGCTCCCAATATTCCCTTGCAGATTCTGCAAAAACACTGTTTCAAAACTGCTCTATGAACAGAAAGGTTCAACTCGGTGAGTTGAAAGCAGAAATCCTAAAGAAGTTTCTTAGAATGCTCCTGCCCAGTTTTTAGGTGATGATATTTCCTCTTCCACCATAAGACTCAAAGCACCCCGAATGAACACTTGCACATTCCACAAAAAGAGTGTTTCAAAACTGCTCAAGCAACAGAAAGGTTCAACTCTGTGAGTTGAATGCACACATGAAAAAGCACTTTCAAATAATGCTTCCGTCCAGTTTCTAGGTGAAGAAATGACCGTTTCCAAAGAATGCCTCGAAGAGTTCCAAATATCCACTTACAGATTCTGAAGAAAACAATGTTTCGATGTTGCTCATTCAAATCAAGGTTCAACTCTCTGAGATGAATGCACACATCATAAAGAAGTTTCTGTGAATGCTTCTACCCTGTTTTTATGTGATGATATTTCCTCTTCCACCATAAGCCTCAAAGCGCTCCGAATGAACACTTGCGCATTCCACAAAAAGAGTGCTTCAAAACTGCTCTATCAATAGGAAGGTTCAATTCTGTGAGCTGAATGCACACATCATAAAGAAGTTTCTGAGAATGCTTCTGTCTAGTGTTTAGGTGAAGATATTTCCTTTTCCACCACAGGCCTCAAAGCGCTCCGTATGAACACTTGCAGACTACACACAATAGTGTTTCAAAACTGCTCTAACAAGAGAAAGGTTCAACTCTGTAAGTTGAGTGCACACATCACAAAGCGGTTTCAGAGAGTGTTTCTGTCTAGTTTCTATGTGAAGAAATTCCCGTTTCCAACGAAGGCCTCCAAGAGCTCCCAATATCCACTTGCAGATTCTGCACAAACACAGTATCATAACTGCCCCATCCAAAGGAATATTGAACCCTGTGAGTTGAATCCACACATAGTAAATCATTTTCTCGGAATGCTTCTGCATAGTTTTCATGTGAAGATATTTCTTATTCCACTATAGGGCTGGAAGCGCTCTAAATGAACACTTGAGGATTCTGCAAAAAGACACTTTGACAACTGCTCTTTCAAAAGAAAGGTGCAACTGTGTGAGTTGAATGCAAACATCACAAAGCAGTTTCAGAGACTGCTTCTGTCTAGCTGTAATGTGAACAAATTCCCGTTTCCAACGAAGGCCTCAAATCTCCACCTATCCACCTGCAGATTCTGCAAAAGCAGTGTTTCAAAACTGCTCTATCGAAAGGAAGGTTCATCTCTGTGGGATGAGTGCACACATCATAAAGTAGTTTCTGAGAATGCTTCCGTCTAGTTTTTATGTGACGCTATTTCCTTTTCCACCACTGGCCTCAAAGCGCTCCGAATGAACACTTGCAGATTCTACAAAAAGAGTATTTCTAAACTGAACTCACAACAAAAAGGTTCAGATCCGTGAATTAAATGCACGCATCAGAAAGCAGATTCAGAGAATGCTTCTGTTTAGGTTTTAGGTGAAGATATATTCTTTTCCCCCATAGGCCTCAAAGCGCTCTGAATGAACACTTGCAGATTCTACAAAAAGAGTGTTTCAAAACGGCTCTATCAAAACAAAGGATCAACTCTGTGAGTTGAATGCAACTTCACAAAGCCGTTTCAGAGAATGCTTCTTTCTAGTTTTTGTGTGAAGATATTCCCGTTTCCAAAGAAGGCCTCAATGAGCTCCAAATATCCACTGGCAGATTCTGCAAAAACACTGTTTCAAAACTGCTCTATCAAAAGGAAGGTTCAACTCTGTGAGTTGAATGCAAGCATCAGAGAGTAGTTTCTGAGAATGCTTCTGTCTGGTTTTAATATGAAGATATTTCCTTTTACACATTAGGTCTCAGGGCGCTCCGAAAGAATACTTGCGGATTCTGTCAGAAGAGGGTTTCCAAAGTGCTCCATCAAAAGAAATGTTCTACTCTGTGAGTGGAAAGCAAACATCACAAAGCAGTTTCAGAGAAGGCTTCTGTCTAGTTTTTAGGCAAAGAAATTCCCATTTCCAACGAAGGTCTCGAAGAGCTCCCAATATTCCCTTGCAGATTCTGCAAAAACACTGTTTCAAAACTGCTCTATGAACAGAAAGGTTCAACTCGGTGAGTTGAAAGCAGAAATCCTAAAGAAGTTTCTTAGAATGCTCCTGCCCAGTTTTTAGGTGATGATATTTCCTCTTCCACCATAAGACTCAAAGCACCCCGAATGAACACTTGCACATTCCACAAAAAGAGTGCTTCAAAACTGCTCAAGCAACAGAAAGGTTCAACTCTGTGAGTTGAATGCACACATGAAAAAGCACTTTCAAATAATGCTTCCGTCCAGTTTCTAGGTGAAGAAATGACCGTTTCCAAAGAATGCCTCGAAGAGTTCCAAATATCCACTTACAGATTCTGAAGAAAACAATGTTTCGATGTTGCTCATTCAAATCAAGATTCAACTCTCTGAGATGAATGCACACATCATAAAGAAGTTTCTGTGAATGCTTCTACCCTGTTTTTATGTGATGATATTTCCTCTTTCACCATAAGCCTCAAAGCGCTCCGAATGAACACTTGCGCATTCCACCAAAAGAGTGCTTCAAAACTGCTCTATCAATAGGAAGGTTCAATTCTGTGAGCTGAATGCACACATCATAAAGAAGTTTCTGAGAATGCTTCTGTCTAGTGTTTAGGTGAAGATATTTCCTTTTCCACCACAGGCCTCAAAGCGCTCCGTATGAACACTTGCAGATTACAGATTACACACAATAGTGTTTCAAAACTGCTCTAACAAGAGAAAGGTTCAACTCTGTAAGTTGAGTGCACACATCACAAAGCAGTTTCAGAGAGTGTTTCTGTCTAGTTTGTATGTGAAGAAATTCCCGTTTCCAACGAAGGCCTCCAAGAGCTTCCAATATCCACTTGCAGTTTCTGCACAAACACAGTTTCATAACTGCCCCATCCAAAGGAATATTGAACCCTGTGAGTTGAATCCACACATATTAAATCATTTTCTCAGAATGCTTCTGCATAGTTTTCATGTGAAGATATTTCTTATTCCACTATAGGGTGGAAGCGCTCCAAATGAACACTTGAGAATTCTGCAAAAAACACTTTGACAACTGCTCTTTCAAAAGAAAGGTGCAACTGTGTGAGTTGAATGCAAACATCACAAAGCAGTTTCAGAGACTGCTTCTGTCTAGCTGTAATGTGAACAAATTCCCGTTTCCAACGAAGGCCTCAAATCTCCCCATATCCACCTGCAGATTCTGCAAAAGCAGTGTTTCAAAACTGCTCTATCAAAAGGAAGGTTCATCACTGTGGGTTGAGTGCACACATCATAAAGTAGTTTCTGAGAAAGCTTCTGTCTACTTTTTATGTGACGCTATTTCCTTTTCCACCACTGGCCTCAAAGCGCTCCGAATGAACACTTGCGGATTCTACGAAAAGAGTGTTTCTAAACTGAACTCACAACAAAAAGGTTCAGAACTGTGAATTGAATGCACGCATCACAAAGCAGATTCAGGGAATGCTTCTGTTTAGGTTTTAGGTGAAGATATATTGTTTTCCCCCATAGGCCTCAAAGCGCTCTGAATGAACCCTTGCAGATTCTACGAAAAGAGTGTTTCAAAACGGCTCTATCAAAACAAAGGATCAACTCTGTGAGTTGAATGCAACTTCACAAAGCCGTTTCAGAGAATGCTTCTTTCTAGTTTTTGTGTGAAGATATTCCCGTTTCCAAAGAAGGCCTCAATGAGCTCCAAATATCCACTGGCAGATTCTGCAAAAACACTGTTTCAAAACTGCTCTATCGAAAGGAATGTTCAACTCTGTGAGTTCAATGCAAGCATCAGAGAGTAGTTTCTGAGAATGCTTCTGTCTGGTTTTAATATGAAGATATTTCCTTTTACACATTAGTTCTCAGGGCGCTCCGAAAGAATACTTGCCGATTCTGTCAGAAGAGGGTTTCCAAAGTGCTCCATCAAAAGAAATGTTCTACTCTGTGAGTGGAAAGCAAACATCACAAAGCAGTTTCAGAGAATGCTTCTGTGTAGTATGTAGGCCAAGAAATTCCCATTTCCAACGAAGGTCTCGAAGAGCTCCCAATATTCCTTGCAGATTCTGAAAAAACACTGTTTCAAAACTGCTCTATGAACAGAAAGTTTCAACTCGGTGAGTTGAAAGCACAAATCCTAAAGAAGTTTCTTAGAATGCTCCTGCCCAGTTTTTAGGTGATGATATTTCCTCTTCCACCATAAGACTCAAAGCACCCCGAATGAACACTTGCACATTCCACAAAAAGAGTGTTTCAAAACTGCTCAAGCAACAGAAAGGTTCAACTCTGTGAGTTGAATGCACACATGAAAAAGCACTTTCAAATAATGCTTCCGTCCAGTTTCTAGGTGAAGAAATGACCGTTTCCAAAGAATGCCTCGAAGAGTTCCAAATATCCACTTACAGATTCTGAAGAAAACAATGTTTCGATGTTGCTCATTCAAATCAAGGTTCAACTCTCTGAGATGAATGCACACATCATAAAGAAGTTTCTGTGAATGCTTCTACCCTGTTTTTATGTGATGATATTTCCTCTTCCACCATAAGCCTCAAAGCGCTCCGAATGAACACTTGCGCATTCCACCAAAAGAGTGCTTCAAAACTGCTCTATCAATAGGAAGGTTCAATTCTGTGAGCTGAATGCACACATCATAAAGAAGTTTCTGAGAATGCTTCTGTCTAGTGTTTAGGTGAAGATATTTCCTTTTCCACCACAGGCCTCAAAGCGCTCCGTATGAACACTTGCAGATTACAGATTACACACAATAGTGTTTCAAAACTGCTCTAACAAGAGAAAGGTTCAACTCTGTAAGTTGAGTGCACACATCACAAAGCAGTTTCAGAGAGTGTTTCTGTCTAGTTTGTATGTGAAGAAATTCCCGTTTCCAACGAAGGCCTCCAAGAGCTTCCAATATCCACTTGCAGTTTCTGCACAAACACAGTTTCATAACTGCCCCATCCAAAGGAATATTGAACCCTGTGAGTTGAATCCACACATATTAAATCATTTTCTCAGAATGCTTCTGCATAGTTTTCATGTGAAGATATTTCTTATTCCACTATAGGGTGGAAGCGCTCCAAATGAACACTTGAGAATTCTGCAAAAAACACTTTGACAACTGCTCTTTCAAAAGAAAGGTGCAACTGTGTGAGTTGAATGCAAACATCACAAAGCAGTTTCAGAGACTGCTTCTGTCTAGCTGTAATGTGAACAAATTCCCGTTTCCAACGAAGGCCTCAAATCTCCCCATATCCACCTGCAGATTCTGCAAAAGCAGTGTTTCAAAACTGCTCTATCAAAAGGAAGGTTCATCACTGTGGGTTGAGTGCACACATCATAAAGTAGTTTCTGAGAAAGCTTCTGTCTACTTTTTATGTGACGCTATTTCCTTTTCCACCACTGGCCTCAAAGCGCTCCGAATGAACACTTGCGGATTCTACGAAAAGAGTGTTTCTAAACTGAACTCACAACAAAAAGGTTCAGAACTGTGAATTGAATGCACGCATCACAAAGCAGATTCAGGGAATGCTTCTGTTTAGGTTTTAGGTGAAGATATATTGTTTTCCCCCATAGGCCTCAAAGCGCTCTGAATGAACCCTTGCAGATTCTACGAAAAGAGTGTTTCAAAACGGCTCTATCAAAACAAAGGATCAACTCTGTGAGTTGAATGCAACTTCACAAAGCCGTTTCAGAGAATGCTTCTTTCTAGTTTTTGTGTGAAGATATTCCCGTTTCCAAAGAAGGCCTCAATGAGCTCCAAATATCCACTGGCAGATTCTGCAAAAACACTGTTTCAAAACTGCTCTATGAAAAGGAAGGTTCAACTCTGTGATTTGAATGCAAGCATCAGAGAGTAGTTTCTGAGAATGCTTCTGTCTGGTTTTAATCTGAAGATATTTCCTTTTACACATTAGGTCTCAGGGCGCTCCGAAAGAATACTTGCGGATTCTGTCAGAAGAGGGTTTCCAAAGTGCTCCATCAAAAGAAATGTTCTACTCTGTGAGTGGAAAGCAAACATCACAAAGCAGTTTCAGAGAATGCTTCTGTCTAGTTTTTAGGCGAAGAAATTCCCATTTCCAACGAAGGTCTCGAAGAGCTCCCAATATTCCCTTGCAGATTCTGCAAAAACACTGTTTCAAAACTGCTCTATGAACAGAAAGGTTCAACTCGGTGAGTTGAAAGCACAAATCCTAAAGAAGTTTCTTAGAATGCTCCTGTCCAGTTTTTAGGTGATGATATTTCCTCTTCCACCATAAGACTCAAAGCACCCCGAATGAACAGTTGCACATTCCACAAAAAGAGTGTTTCAAAACTGCTCAAGCAACAGAAAGGTTCAACTCTGTGAGTTGAATGCACACATGAAAAAGCAGTTTCAAATAATGCTTCCGTCCAGTTTCTAGGTGAAGAAATTACCGTTTCCAAAGAATGCCTCGAAGAGTTCCAAATATCCACTTACAGATTCTGAAGAAAACAATGTTTCGATGTTGCTCATTCAAATCAAGGTTCAACTCTCTGAGATGAATGCACACATCATAAAGAAGTTTCTGTGAATGCTTCTACCCTGTTTTTATGTGATGATATTTCCTCTTCCACCATAAGCCTCCAAGCGCTCCGAATGAACACTTGCGCATTCCACAAAAAGAGTGCTTCAAAACTGCTCTATCAATAGGAAGGTTCAATTCTGTGATCTGAATGCACACATCATAAAGAAGTTTCTGAGAATGCTTCTGTCTAGTGTTTAGGTGAAGATATTTCCTTTTCCACCACAGGCCTCAAAGCGCTCCGTATGAACACTTGCAGACTACAAACAATAGTGTTTCAAAACTGCTCTAACAAGAGAAAGGTTCAACTCTGTAAGTTGAGTGCACACATCACAAAGCAGTTTCAGAGAGTGTTTCTGTCTAGTTTGTATGTGAAGAAATTCCCGTTTCCAACGAAGGCCTCCAAGAGCTCCCAATATCCACTTGCAGATTCTGCACAAACACAGTTTCATAACTGCCCCATCCAAAGGAATATTGAACCCTGTGAGTTGAATCCACACATATTAAATCATTTTCTCAGAATGCTTCTGCATAGTTTTCATGTGAAGATATTTCTTATTCCACTATAGGGCTGGAAGCGCTCTAAATGAACACTTGAGGATTCTGCAAAAAGACACTTTGACAACTGCTCTTTCAAAAGAAAGGTGCAACTGTGTGAGTTGAATGCAAACATCACAAAGCAGTTTCAGAGACTGCTTCTGTCTAGCTGTAATGTGAACAAATTCCCGTTTCCAACGAAGGCCTCAAATCTCCACCTATCCACCTGCAGATTCTGCAAAAGCAGTGTTTCAAAACTGCTCTATCGAAAGGAAGGTTCATCTCTGTGGGATGAGTGCACACATCATAAAGTAGTTTCTGAGAATGCTTCCGTCTAGTTTTTATGTGACGCTATTTCCTTTTCCACCACTGGCCTCAAAGCGCTCCGAATGAACACTTGCAGATTCTACAAAAAGAGTATTTCTAAACTGAACTCACAACAAAAAGGTTCAGATCCGTGAATTAAATGCACGCATCAGAAAGCAGATTCAGAGAATGCTTCTGTTTAGGTTTTAGGTGAAGATATATTCTTTTCCCCCATAGGCCTCAAAGCGCTCTGAATGAACACTTGCAGATTCTACGAAAAGAGTGTTTCAAAACTGCTCTATCAAAACAAAGGATCAACTCTGTGAGTTGAATGCAACTTCACAAAGCCGTTTCAGAGAATGCTTCTTTCTAGTTTTTGTGTGAAGATATTCCCGTTTCCAAAGAAGGCCTCAATGAGCTCCAAATATCCACTGGCAGATTCTGCAAAAACACTGTTTCAAAACTGCTCTATCAAAAGGAAGGTTCAACTCTGTGAGTTGAATGCAAGCATCAGAGAGTAGTTTCTGAGAATGCTTCTGTCTGGTTTTAATATGAAGATATTTCCTTTTACACATTAGGTCTCAGGGCGCTCCGAAAGAATACTTGCGGATTCTGTCAGAAGAGGGTTTCCAAAGTGCTCCATCAAAAGAAATGTTCTACTCTGTGAGTGGAAAGCAAACATCACAAAGCAGTTTCAGAGAAGGCTTCTGTCTAGTTTTTAGGCGAAGAAATTCCCATTTCCAACGAAGGTCTCGAAGAGCTCCCAATATTCCCTTGCAGATTCTGCAAAAACACTGTTTCAAAACTGCTCTATGAACAGAAGGGTTCAACTCGGTGAGTTGAAAGCACAAATCCTAAAGAAGTTTCTTAGAATGCTCCTGCCCAGTTTTTAGGTGATGATATTTCCTCTTCCACCATAAGACTCAAAGCACCCCGAATGAACACTTGCACATTCCACAAAAAGAGTGTTTCAAAACTGCTCAAGCAACAGAAAGGTTCAACTCTGTGAGTTGAATGCACACGTGAAAAAGCACTTTCAAATAATGCTTCCGTCCAGTTTCTAGGTGAAGAAATTACCGTTTCCAAAGAATGCCTCGAAGAGTTCCAAATATCCACTTACAGATTCTGAAGAAAACAATGTTTCGATGTTGCTCATTCAAATCAAGGTTCAACTCTCTGAGATGAATGCACACATCATAAAGAAGTTTCTGTGAATGCTTCTACCCTGTTTTTATGTGATGATATTTCCTCTTCCACCATAAGCCTCAAAGCGCTCCGAATGAACACTTGCGCATTCCACCAAAAGAGTGCTTCAAAACTGCTCTATCAATAGGAAGGTTCAATTCTGTGAGCTGAATGCACACATCATAAAGAAGTTTCTGAGAATGCTTCTGTCTAGGGTTTAGGTGAAGATATTTCCTTTTCCACCACAGGCCTCAAAGCGCTCCGTATGAACACTTGCAGACTACACACAATAGTGTTTCAAAACTGCTCTAACAAGAGAAAGGTTCAACTCTGTAAGTTGAGTGCACACATCACAAAGCAGTTTCAGAGAGTGTTTCTGTCTAGTTTGTATGTGAAGAAATTCCCGTTTCCAACGAAGGCCTCCAAGAGCTCCCAATATCCACTTGCAGATTCTGCACAAACACAGTTTCATAACTGCCCCATCCAAAGGAATATTGAACCCTGTGAGTTGAATCCACACATAGTAAATCATTTTCTCAGAAGGCTTCTGCATAGTTTTCATGTGAAGATATTTCTTATTCCACTATAGGGCTGGAAGCGCTCTAAATGAACACTTGAGGATTCTGCAAAAAGACACTTTGACAACTGCTCTTTCAAAAGAAAGGTGCAACTGTGTGAGTTGAATGCAAACATCACAAAGCAGTTTCAGAGACTGCTTCTGTCTAGCTGTAATGTGAACAAATTCCCGTTTCCAACGAAGGCTTCAAATCTCCACCTATCCACCTGCAGACTCTGCAAAAGCAGTGTTTCAAAACTGCTCTATCGAAAGGAAGGTTCATCTCTGTGGGATGAGTGCACACATCATAAAGTAGTTTCTGAGAATGCTTCCGTCTAGTTTTTATGTGACGCTATTTCCTTTTCCACCACTGGCCTCAAAGCGCTCCGAATGAACACTTGCAGATTCTACAAAAAGAGTATTTCTAAACTGAACTCACAACAAAAAGGTTCAAATCCGTGAATTAAATGCACGCATCAGAAATCAGATTCAGAGAATGCTTCTGTTTAGGTTTTAGGTGAAGATATATTCTTTTCCCCCATAGGCCTCAAAGCGCTCTGAATGAACACTTGCAGATTCTACAAAAAGAGTGTTTCAAAACGGCTCTATCAAAACAAAGGATCAACTCTGTGAGTTGAATGCAACTTCACAAAGCCGTTTCAGAGAATGCTTCTTTCTAGTTTTTGTGTGAAGATATTCCCGTTTCCAAAGAAGGCCTCAATGAGCTCCAAATATCCACTGGCAGATTCTGCAAAAACACTGTTTCAAAACTGCTCTATCAAAAGGAAGGTTCAACTCTGTGAGTTGAATGCAAGCATCAGAGAGTAGTTTCTGAGAATGCTTCTGTCTGGTTTTAATATGAAGATATTTCCTTTTACACATTAGGTCTCAGGGCGCTCCGAAAGAATACTTGCGGATTCTGTCAGAAGAGGGTTTCCAAAGTGCTCCATCAAAAGAAATGTTCTACTCTGTGAGTGGAAAGCAAACATCACAAAGCAGTTTCAGAGAAGGCTTCTGTCTAGTTTTTAGGCGAAGAAATTCCCATTTCCAACGAAGGTCTCGAAGAGCTCCCAATATTCCCTTGCAGATTCTGCAAAAACACTGTTTCAAAACTGCTCTATGAACAGAAGGGTTCAACTCGGTGAGTTGAAAGCACAAATCCTAAAGAAGTTTCTTAGAATGCTCCTGCCCAGTTTTTAGGTGATGATATTTCCTCTTCCACCATAAGACTCAAAGCACCCCGAATGAACACTTGCACATTCCACAAAAAGAGTGTTTCAAAACTGCTCAAGCAACAGAAAGGTTCAACTCTGTGAGTTGAATGCACACGTGAAAAAGCACTTTCAAATAATGCTTCCGTCCAGTTTCTAGGTGAAGAAATTACCGTTTCCAAAGAATGCCTCGAAGAGTTCCAAATATCCACTTACAGATTCTGAAGAAAACAATGTTTCGATGTTGCTCATTCAAATCAAGGTTCAACTCTCTGAGATGAATGCACACATCATAAAGAAGTTTCTGTGAATGCTTCTACCCTGTTTTTATGTGATGATATTTCCTCTTCCACCATAAGCCTCAAAGCGCTCCGAATGAACACTTGCGCATTCCACCAAAAGAGTGCTTCAAAACTGCTCTATCAATAGGAAGGTTCAATTCTGTGAGCTGAATGCACACATCATAAAGAAGTTTCTGAGAATGCTTCTGTCTAGGGTTTAGGTGAAGATATTTCCTTTTCCACCACAGGCCTCAAAGCGCTCCGTATGAACACTTGCAGACTACACACAATAGTGTTTCAAAACTGCTCTAACAAGAGAAAGGTTCAACTCTGTAAGTTGAGTGCACACATCACAAAGCAGTTTCAGAGAGTGTTTCTGTCTAGTTTGTATGTGAAGAAATTCCCGTTTCCAACGAAGGCCTCCAAGAGCTCCCAATATCCACTTGCAGATTCTGCACAAACACAGTTTCATAACTGCCCCATCCAAAGGAATATTGAACCCTGTGAGTTGAATCCACACATAGTAAATCATTTTCTCAGAAGGCTTCTGCATAGTTTTCATGTGAAGATATTTCTTATTCCACTATAGGGCTGGAAGCGCTCTAAATGAACACTTGAGGATTCTGCAAAAAGACACTTTGACAACTGCTCTTTCAAAAGAAAGGTGCAACTGTGTGAGTTGAATGCAAACATCACAAAGCAGTTTCAGAGACTGCTTCTGTCTAGCTGTAATGTGAACAAATTCCCGTTTCCAACGAAGGCTTCAAATCTCCACCTATCCACCTGCAGATTCTGCAAAAGCAGTGTTTCAAAACTGCTCTATCGAAAGGAAGGTTCATCTCTGTGGGATGAGTGCACACATCATAAAGTAGTTTCTGAGAATGCTTCCGTCTAGTTTTTATGTGACGCTATTTCCTTTTCCACCACTGGCCTCAAAGCGCTCCGAATGAACACTTGCAGATTCTACAAAAAGAGTATTTCTAAACTGAACTCACAACAAAAAGGTTCAAATCCGTGAATTAAATGCACGCATCAGAAATCAGATTCAGAGAATGCTTCTGTTTAGGTTTTAGGTGAAGATATATTCTTTTCCCCCATAGGCCTCAAAGCGCTCTGAATGAACACTTGCAGATTCTACAAAAAGAGTGTTTCAAAACGGCTCTATCAAAACAAAGGATCAACTCTGTGAGTTGAATGCAACTTCACAAAGCCGTTTCAGAGAATGCTTCTTTCTAGTTTTTGTGTGAAGATATTCCCGTTTCCAAAGAAGGCCTCAATGAGCTCCAAATATCCACTGGCAGATTCTGCAGAAACACTGTTTGAAAACTGCTCTATCAAAAGGAAGGTTCAACTCTGTGAGTTGAATGCAAGCATCAGAGAGTAGTTTCTGAGAATGCTTCTGTCTGGTTTTAATATGAAGATATTTCCTTTTACACATTAGGTCTCAGGGCGCTCCGAAAGAATACTTGCGGATTCTGTCAGAAGACGGTTTCCAAAGTGCTCCATCAAAAGAAATGTTCTACTCTGTGAGTGGAAAGCAAACATCACAATGCAGTTTCAGAGAATGCTTCTGTCTAGTTTTTAGGCGAAGAAATTCCCATTTCCTAAGAAGGTCTCGAAGAGCTCCCAATATTCCCTTGCAGATTCTGCAAAAACACTGTTTCAAAACTGCTCTACGAACAGAAAGGTTCAACTCGGTGAATTGAAAGCACAAATCCTAAAGAAGTTTCTTAGAATGCTCCTGCCCAGTTTTTAGGTGATGATATTTCCTCTTCCACCATAAGACTCAAAGCACCCCGAATGAACACTTGCACATTCCACAAAAAGAGTGTCTCAAAACTGCTCAAGCAACAGAAAGGTTCAACTCTGTGAGTTGAATGCACACATGAAAAAGCACTTTCAAATAATGCTTCCGTCCAGTTTCTAGGTGAAGAAATTACCGTTTCCAAAGAATGCCTCGAAGAGTTCCAAATATCCACTTACAGATTCTGAAGAAAACAATGTTTCGATGCTGCTCATTCAAATCAAGGTTCAGCTCTCTGAGATGAATGCACACATCATAAAGAAGTTTCTGTGAATGCTTCTACCCTGTTTTTATGTGATGATATTTCCTCTTCCACCATAAGCCTCAAAGCGCTCCGAATGAACACTTGCGCATTCCACAAAAGGAGTGCTTCAAAACTGCTCTATCAATAGGAAGGTTCAATTCTGTGAGCTGAATGCACACATCATAAAGAAGTTTCTGAGAATGCTTCTGTCTAGTGTTTAGGTGAAGATATTTCCTTTTCCACCACAGGCCTCAAAGCCCTCCGTATGAACACTTGCAGACTACACACAATAGTGTTTCAAAACTGCTCTAACAAGAGAAAGGTTCAACTCTGTAAGTTGAGTGCACACATCACAAAGCAGTTTCAGAGAGTGTTTCTGTCTAGTTTGTATGTGAAGAAATTCCCGTTTCCAACGAAGGCCTCCAAGAGCTCCCAATGTCCACTTGCAGATTCTGCACAAACACAGTTTCATAACTGCCCCATCCAAAGGAATATTGAACCCTGTGAGTTGAATCCACACATATTAAATCATTTTCTCAGAACGCTTCTGCATAGTTTTCATGTGAAGATATTTCTTATTCCACTATAGGGCTGGAAGCGCTCTAAATGAACACTTGAGGATTCTGCAAAAAGACACTTTGACAACTGCTCTTTCAAAAGAAAGGTGCAACTGTGTGAGTTGAATGCAAACATCACAACGCAGTTTCAGAGACTGCTTCTCTCTAGCTGTAATGTGAACAAATTCCCGTTTCCAACGAAGGCCTCAAATCTCCACCTATCCACCTGCAGATTCTGCAAAAGCAGTGTTTCAAAACTGCTCTATCGAAAGGAAGGTTCATCTCTGTGGGATGAGTGCACACATCATAAAGTAGTTTCTGAGAATGCTTCCGTCTAGTTTTTATGTGACGCTATTTCCTTTTCCACCACTGGCCTCAAAGCGCTCCGAATGAACACTTGCAGATTCTACAAAAAGAGTATTTCTAAACTGAACTCACAACAAAAAGGTTCAGATCCGTGAATTAAATGCACGCATCAGAAAGCAGATTCAGAGAATGCTTCTGTTTAGGTTTTAGGTGAAGATATATTCTTTTCCCCCATAGGCCTCAAAGCGCTCTGAATGAACACTTGCAGATTCTACAAAAAGAGTCTTTCAAAACGGCTCTATCAAAACAAAGGATCAACTCTGTGAGTTGAATGCAACTTCACAAAGCCGTTTCAGAGAATGCTTCTTTCTAGTTTTTGTGTGAAGATATTCCCGTTTCCAAAGAAGGCCTCAATGAGTTCCAAATATCCACTGGCAGATTCTGCAAAAACACTGTTTCAAAACTGCTCTATCAAAAGGAAGGTTCAACTCTGTGAGTTGAATGCAAGCATCAGAGAGTAGTTTCTGAGAATGCTTCTGTCTGGTTTTAATATGAAGATATTTCCTTTTACACATTAGGTCTCAGGGCGCTCCGAAAGAATACTTGCGGATTCTGTCAGAAGAGGGTTTCCAAAGTGCTCCATCAAAAGAAATGTTCTACTCTGTGAGTGGAAAGCAAACATCACAAAGCAGTTTCAGAGAAGGCTTCTGTCTAGTTTTTAGGCGAAGAAATTCCCATTTCCAACGAAGGTCTCGAAGAGCTCCCAATATTCCCTTGCAGATTCTGCAAAAACACTGTTTCAAAACTGCTCTATGAACAGAAAGGTTCAACTCGGTGAGTTGAAAGCAGAAATCCTAAAGAAGTTTCTTAGAATGCTCCTGCCCAGTTTTTAGGTGATGATATTTCCTCTTCCACCATAAGACTCAAAGCACCCCGAATGAACACTTGCACATTCCACAAAAAGAGTGTTTCAAAACTGCTCAAGCAACAGAAAGGTTCAACTCTGTGAGTTGAATGCACACATGAAAAAGCACTTTCAAATAATGCTTCCGTCCAGTTTCTAGGTGAAGAAATGACCGTTTCCAAAGAATGCCTCGAAGAGTTCCAAATATCCACTTACAGATTCTGAAGAAAACAATGTTTCGATGTTGCTCATTCAAATCAAGGTTCAACTCTCTGAGATGAATGCACACATCATAAAGAAGTTTCTGTGAATGCTTCTACCCTGTTTTTATGTGATGATATTTCCTCTTCCACCATAAGCCTCAAAGCGCTCCGAATGAACACTTGCGCATTCCACAAAAAGAGTGCTTCAAAACTGCTCTATCAATAGGAAGGTTCAATTCTGTGAGCTGAATGCACACATCATAAAGAAGTTTCTGAGAATGCTTCTGTCTAGTGTTTAGGTGAAGATATTTCCTTTTCCACCACAGGCCTCAAAGCGCTCCGTATGAACACTTGCAGACTACACACAATAGTGTTTCAAAACTGCTCTAACAAGAGAAAGGTTCAACTCTGTAAGTTGAGTGCACACATCACAAAGCGGTTTCAGAGAGTGTTTCTGTCTAGTTTCTATGTGAAGAAATTCCCGTTTCCAACGAAGGCCTCCAAGAGCTCCCAATATCCACTTGCAGATTCTGCACAAACACAGTATCATAACTGCCCCATCCAAAGGAATATTGAACCCTGTGAGTTGAATCCACACATAGTAAATCATTTTCTCGGAATGCTTCTGCATAGTTTTCATGTGAAGATATTTCTTATTCCACTATAGGGCTGGAAGCGCTCTAAATGAACACTTGAGGATTCTGCAAAAAGACACTTTGACAACTGCTCTTTCAAAAGAAAGGTGCAACTGTGTGAGTTGAATGCAAACATCACAAAGCAGTTTCAGAGACTGCTTCTGTCTAGCTGTAATGTGAACAAATTCCCGTTTCCAACGAAGGCCTCAAATCTCCACCTATCCACCTGCAGATTCTGCAAAAGCAGTGTTTCAAAACTGCTCTATCGAAAGGAAGGTTCATCTCTGTGGGATGAGTGCACACATCATAAAGTAGTTTCTGAGAATGCTTCCGTCTAGTTTTTATGTGACGCTATTTCCTTTTCCACCACTGGCCTCAAAGCGCTCCGAATGAACACTTGCAGATTCTACAAAAAGAGTATTTCTAAACTGAACTCACAACAAAAAGGTTCAGATCCGTGAATTAAATGCACGCATCAGAAAGCAGATTCAGAGAATGCTTCTGTTTAGGTTTTAGGTGAAGATATATTCTTTTCCCCCATAGGCCTCAAAGCGCTCTGAATGAACACTTGCAGATTCTACAAAAAGAGTGTTTCAAAACGGCTCTATCAAAACAAAGGATCAACTCTGTGAGTTGAATGCAACTTCACAAAGCCGTTTCAGAGAATGCTTCTTTCTAGTTTTTGTGTGAAGATATTCCCGTTTCCAAAGAAGGCCTCAATGAGCTCCAAATATCCACTGGCAGATTCTGCAAAAACACTGTTTCAAAACTGCTCTATCAAAAGGAAGGTTCAACTCTGTGAGTTGAATGCAAGCATCAGAGAGTAGTTTCTGAGAATGCTTCTGTCTGGTTTTAATATGAAGATATTTCCTTTTACACATTAGGTCTCAGGGCGCTCCGAAAGAATACTTGCGGATTCTGTCAGAAGAGGGTTTCCAAAGTGCTCCATCAAAAGAAATGTTCTACTCTGTGAGTGGAAAGCAAACATCACAAAGCAGTTTCAGAGAAGGCTTCTGTCTACTTTTTAGGCAAAGAAATTCCCATTTCCAACGAAGGTCTCGAAGAGCTCCCAATATTCCCTTGCAGATTCTGCAAAAACACTGTTTCAAAACTGCTCTATGAACAGAAAGGTTCAACTCGGTGAGTTGAAAGCAGAAATCCTAAAGAAGTTTCTTAGAATGCTCCTGCCCAGTTTTTAGGTGATGATATTTCCTCTTCCACCATAAGACTCAAAGCACCCCGAATGAACACTTGCACATTCCACAAAAAGAGTGCTTCAAAACTGCTCAAGCAACAGAAAGGTTCAACTCTGTGAGTTGAATGCACACATGAAAAAGCACTTTCAAATAATGCTTCCGTCCAGTTTCTAGGTGAAGAAATGACCGTTTCCAAAGAATGCCTCGAAGAGTTCCAAATATCCACTTACAGATTCTGAAGAAAACAATGTTTCGATGTTGCTCATTCAAATCAAGATTCAACTCTCTGAGATGAATGCACACATCATAAAGAAGTTTCTGTGAATGCTTCTACCCTGTTTTTATGTGATGATATTTCCTCTTTCACCATAAGCCTCAAAGCGCTCCGAATGAACACTTGCGCATTCCACCAAAAGAGTGCTTCAAAACTGCTCTATCAATAGGAAGGTTCAATTCTGTGAGCTGAATGCACACATCATAAAGAAGTTTCTGAGAATGCTTCTGTCTAGTGTTTAGGTGAAGATATTTCCTTTTCCACCACAGGCCTCAAAGCGCTCCGTATGAACACTTGCAGATTACAGATTACACACAATAGTGTTTCAAAACTGCTCTAACAAGAGAAAGGTTCAACTCTGTAAGTTGAGTGCACACATCACAAAGCAGTTTCAGAGAGTGTTTCTGTCTAGTTTGTATGTGAAGAAATTCCCGTTTCCAACGAAGGCCTCCAAGAGCTTCCAATATCCACTTGCAGTTTCTGCACAAACACAGTTTCATAACTGCCCCATCCAAAGGAATATTGAACCCTGTGAGTTGAATCCACACATATTAAATCATTTTCTCAGAATGCTTCTGCATAGTTTTCATGTGAAGATATTTCTTATTCCACTATAGGGTGGAAGCGCTCCAAATGAACACTTGAGAATTCTGCAAAAAACACTTTGACAACTGCTCTTTCAAAAGAAAGGTGCAACTGTGTGAGTTGAATGCAAACATCACAAAGCAGTTTCAGAGACTGCTTCTGTCTAGCTGTAATGTGAACAAATTCCCGTTTCCAACGAAGGCCTCAAATCTCCCCATATCCACCTGCAGATTCTGCAAAAGCAGTGTTTCAAAACTGCTCTATCAAAAGGAAGGTTCATCACTGTGGGTTGAGTGCACACATCATAAAGTAGTTTCTGAGAAAGCTTCTGTCTACTTTTTATGTGACGCTATTTCCTTTTCCACCACTGGCCTCAAAGCGCTCCGAATGAACACTTGCGGATTCTACGAAAAGAGTGTTTCTAAACTGAACTCACAACAAAAAGGTTCAGAACTGTGAATTGAATGCACGCATCACAAAGCAGATTCAGGGAATGCTTCTGTTTAGGTTTTAGGTGAAGATATATTGTTTTCCCCCATAGGCCTCAAAGCGCTCTGAATGAACCCTTGCAGATTCTACGAAAAGAGTGTTTCAAAACGGCTCTATCAAAACAAAGGATCAACTCTGTGAGTTGAATGCAACTTCACAAAGCCGTTTCAGAGAATGCTTCTTTCTAGTTTTTGTGTGAAGATATTCCCGTTTCCAAAGAAGGCCTCAATGAGCTCCAAATATCCACTGGCAGATTCTGCAAAAACACTGTTTCAAAACTGCTCTATCGAAAGGAATGTTCAACTCTGTGAGTTCAATGCAAGCATCAGAGAGTAGTTTCTGAGAATGCTTCTGTCTGGTTTTAATATGAAGATATTTCCTTTTACACATTAGTTCTCAGGGCGCTCCGAAAGAATACTTGCCGATTCTGTCAGAAGAGGGTTTCCAAAGTGCTCCATCAAAAGAAATGTTCTACTCTGTGAGTGGAAAGCAAACATCACAAAGCAGTTTCAGAGAATGCTTCTGTGTAGTATGTAGGCCAAGAAATTCCCATTTCCAACGAAGGTCTCGAAGAGCTCCCAATATTCCTTGCAGATTCTGAAAAAACACTGTTTCAAAACTGCTCTATGAACAGAAAGTTTCAACTCGGTGAGTTGAAAGCACAAATCCTAAAGAAGTTTCTTAGAATGCTCCTGCCCAGTTTTTAGGTGATGATATTTCCTCTTCCACCATAAGACTCAAAGCACCCCGAATGAACACTTGCACATTCCACAAAAAGAGTGTTTCAAAACTGCTCAAGCAACAGAAAGGTTCAACTCTGTGAGTTGAATGCACACATGAAAAAGCACTTTCAAATAATGCTTCCGTCCAGTTTCTAGGTGAAGAAATGACCGTTTCCAAAGAATGCCTCGAAGAGTTCCAAATATCCACTTACAGATTCTGAAGAAAACAATGTTTCGATGTTGCTCATTCAAATCAAGGTTCAACTCTCTGAGATGAATGCACACATCATAAAGAAGTTTCTGTGAATGCTTCTACCCTGTTTTTATGTGATGATATTTCCTCTTCCACCATAAGCCTCAAAGCGCTCCGAATGAACACTTGCGCATTCCACCAAAAGAGTGCTTCAAAACTGCTCTATCAATAGGAAGGTTCAATTCTGTGAGCTGAATGCACACATCATAAAGAAGTTTCTGAGAATGCTTCTGTCTAGTGTTTAGGTGAAGATATTTCCTTTTCCACCACAGGCCTCAAAGCGCTCCGTATGAACACTTGCAGATTACAGATTACACACAATAGTGTTTCAAAACTGCTCTAACAAGAGAAAGGTTCAACTCTGTAAGTTGAGTGCACACATCACAAAGCAGTTTCAGAGAGTGTTTCTGTCTAGTTTGTATGTGAAGAAATTCCCGTTTCCAACGAAGGCCTCCAAGAGCTTCCAATATCCACTTGCAGTTTCTGCACAAACACAGTTTCATAACTGCCCCATCCAAAGGAATATTGAACCCTGTGAGTTGAATCCACACATATTAAATCATTTTCTCAGAATGCTTCTGCATAGTTTTCATGTGAAGATATTTCTTATTCCACTATAGGGTGGAAGCGCTCCAAATGAACACTTGAGAATTCTGCAAAAAACACTTTGACAACTGCTCTTTCAAAAGAAAGGTGCAACTGTGTGAGTTGAATGCAAACATCACAAAGCAGTTTCAGAGACTGCTTCTGTCTAGCTGTAATGTGAACAAATTCCCGTTTCCAACGAAGGCCTCAAATCTCCCCATATCCACCTGCAGATTCTGCAAAAGCAGTGTTTCAAAACTGCTCTATCAAAAGGAAGGTTCATCACTGTGGGTTGAGTGCACACATCATAAAGTAGTTTCTGAGAAAGCTTCTGTCTACTTTTTATGTGACGCTATTTCCTTTTCCACCACTGGCCTCAAAGCGCTCCGAATGAACACTTGCGGATTCTACGAAAAGAGTGTTTCTAAACTGAACTCACAACAAAAAGGTTCAGAACTGTGAATTGAATGCACGCATCACAAAGCAGATTCAGGGAATGCTTCTGTTTAGGTTTTAGGTGAAGATATATTGTTTTCCCCCATAGGCCTCAAAGCGCTCTGAATGAACCCTTGCAGATTCTACGAAAAGAGTGTTTCAAAACGGCTCTATCAAAACAAAGGATCAACTCTGTGAGTTGAATGCAACTTCACAAAGCCGTTTCAGAGAATGCTTCTTTCTAGTTTTTGTGTGAAGATATTCCCGTTTCCAAAGAAGGCCTCAATGAGCTCCAAATATCCACTGGCAGATTCTGCAAAAACACTGTTTCAAAACTGCTCTATGAAAAGGAAGGTTCAACTCTGTGATTTGAATGCAAGCATCAGAGAGTAGTTTCTGAGAATGCTTCTGTCTGGTTTTAATCTGAAGATATTTCCTTTTACACATTAGGTCTCAGGGCGCTCCGAAAGAATACTTGCGGATTCTGTCAGAAGAGGGTTTCCAAAGTGCTCCATCAAAAGAAATGTTCTACTCTGTGAGTGGAAAGCAAACATCACAAAGCAGTTTCAGAGAATGCTTCTGTCTAGTTTTTAGGCGAAGAAATTCCCATTTCCAACGAAGGTCTCGAAGAGCTCCCAATATTCCCTTGCAGATTCTGCAAAAACACTGTTTCAAAACTGCTCTATGAACAGAAAGGTTCAACTCGGTGAGTTGAAAGCACAAATCCTAAAGAAGTTTCTTAGAATGCTCCTGTCCAGTTTTTAGGTGATGATATTTCCTCTTCCACCATAAGACTCAAAGCACCCCGAATGAACAGTTGCACATTCCACAAAAAGAGTGTTTCAAAACTGCTCAAGCAACAGAAAGGTTCAACTCTGTGAGTTGAATGCACACATGAAAAAGCAGTTTCAAATAATGCTTCCGTCCAGTTTCTAGGTGAAGAAATTACCGTTTCCAAAGAATGCCTCGAAGAGTTCCAAATATCCACTTACAGATTCTGAAGAAAACAATGTTTCGATGTTGCTCATTCAAATCAAGGTTCAACTCTCTGAGATGAATGCACACATCATAAAGAAGTTTCTGTGAATGCTTCTACCCTGTTTTTATGTGATGATATTTCCTCTTCCACCATAAGCCTCCAAGCGCTCCGAATGAACACTTGCGCATTCCACAAAAAGAGTGCTTCAAAACTGCTCTATCAATAGGAAGGTTCAATTCTGTGATCTGAATGCACACATCATAAAGAAGTTTCTGAGAATGCTTCTGTCTAGTGTTTAGGTGAAGATATTTCCTTTTCCACCACAGGCCTCAAAGCGCTCCGTATGAACACTTGCAGACTACAAACAATAGTGTTTCAAAACTGCTCTAACAAGAGAAAGGTTCAACTCTGTAAGTTGAGTGCACACATCACAAAGCAGTTTCAGAGAGTGTTTCTGTCTAGTTTGTATGTGAAGAAATTCCCGTTTCCAACGAAGGCCTCCAAGAGCTCCCAATATCCACTTGCAGATTCTGCACAAACACAGTTTCATAACTGCCCCATCCAAAGGAATATTGAACCCTGTGAGTTGAATCCACACATATTAAATCATTTTCTCAGAATGCTTCTGCATAGTTTTCATGTGAAGATATTTCTTATTCCACTATAGGGCTGGAAGCGCTCTAAATGAACACTTGAGGATTCTGCAAAAAGACACTTTGACAACTGCTCTTTCAAAAGAAAGGTGCAACTGTGTGAGTTGAATGCAAACATCACAAAGCAGTTTCAGAGACTGCTTCTGTCTAGCTGTAATGTGAACAAATTCCCGTTTCCAACGAAGGCCTCAAATCTCCACCTATCCACCTGCAGATTCTGCAAAAGCAGTGTTTCAAAACTGCTCTATCGAAAGGAAGGTTCATCTCTGTGGGATGAGTGCACACATCATAAAGTAGTTTCTGAGAATGCTTCCGTCTAGTTTTTATGTGACGCTATTTCCTTTTCCACCACTGGCCTCAAAGCGCTCCGAATGAACACTTGCAGATTCTACAAAAAGAGTATTTCTAAACTGAACTCACAACAAAAAGGTTCAGATCCGTGAATTAAATGCACGCATCAGAAAGCAGATTCAGAGAATGCTTCTGTTTAGGTTTTAGGTGAAGATATATTCTTTTCCCCCATAGGCCTCAAAGCGCTCTGAATGAACACTTGCAGATTCTACAAAAAGAGTGTTTCAAAACGGCTCTATCAAAACAAAGGATCAACTCTGTGAGTTGAATGCAACTTCACAAAGCCGTTTCAGAGAATGCTTCTTTCTAGTTTTTGTGTGAAGATATTCCCGTTTCCAAAGAAGGCCTCAATGAGCTCCAAATATCCACTGGCAGATTCTGCAAAAACACTGTTTCAAAACTGCTCTATCAAAAGGAAGGTTCAACTCTGTGAGTTGAATGCAAGCATCAGAGAGTAGTTTCTGAGAATGCTTCTGTCTGGTTTTAATATGAAGATATTTCCTTTTACACATTAGGTCTCAGGGCGCTCCGAAAGAATACTTGCGGATTCTGTCAGAAGAGGGTTTCCAAAGTGCTCCATCAAAAGAAATGTTCTACTCTGTGAGTGGAAAGCAAACATCACAAAGCAGTTTCAGAGAAGGCTTCTGTCTACTTTTTAGGCAAAGAAATTCCCATTTCCAACGAAGGTCTCGAAGAGCTCCCAATATTCCCTTGCAGATTCTGCAAAAACACTGTTTCAAAACTGCTCTATGAACAGAAAGGTTCAACTCGGTGAGTTGAAAGCAGAAATCCTAAAGAAGTTTCTTAGAATGCTCCTGCCCAGTTTTTAGGTGATGATATTTCCTCTTCCACCATAAGACTCAAAGCACCCCGAATGAACACTTGCACATTCCACAAAAAGAGTGCTTCAAAACTGCTCAAGCAACAGAAAGGTTCAACTCTGTGAGTTGAATGCACACATGAAAAAGCACTTTCAAATAATGCTTCCGTCCAGTTTCTAGGTGAAGAAATGACCGTTTCCAAAGAATGCCTCGAAGAGTTCCAAATATCCACTTACAGATTCTGAAGAAAACAATGTTTCGATGTTGCTCATTCAAATCAAGATTCAACTCTCTGAGATGAATGCACACATCATAAAGAAGTTTCTGTGAATGCTTCTACCCTGTTTTTATGTGATGATATTTCCTCTTTCACCATAAGCCTCAAAGCGCTCCGAATGAACACTTGCGCATTCCACCAAAAGAGTGCTTCAAAACTGCTCTATCAATAGGAAGGTTCAATTCTGTGAGCTGAATGCACACATCATAAAGAAGTTTCTGAGAATGCTTCTGTCTAGTGTTTAGGTGAAGATATTTCCTTTTCCACCACAGGCCTCAAAGCGCTCCGTATGAACACTTGCAGACTACACACAATAGTGTTTCAAAACTGCTCTAACAAGAGAAAGGTTCAACTCTGTAAGTTGAGTGCACACATCACAAAGCAGTTTCAGAGAGTGTTTCTGTCTAGTTTGTATGTGAAGAAATTCCCGTTTCCAACGAAGGCCTCCAAGAGCTCCCAATATCCACTTGCAGATTCTGCACAAACACAGCATCATAACTGCCCCATCCAAAGGAATATTGAACCCTGTGAGTTGAATCCACACATAGTAAATCATTTTCTCAGAATGCTTCTGCATAGTTTTCATGTGAAGATATTTCTTATTCCACTATAGGGCTGGAAGCGCTCTAAATGAACACTTGAGGATTCTGCAAAAAGACACTTTGACAACTGCTCTTTCAAAAGAAAGGTGCAACTGTGTGAGTTGAATGCAAACATCACAAAGCAGTTTCAGAGACTGCTTCTGTCTAGCTGTAATGTGAACAAATTCCCGTTTCCAACGAAGGCCTCAAATCTCCACATATCCACCTGCAGATTCTGCAAAAGCAGTGTTTCAAAACTGCTCTATCGAAAGGAAGGTTCATCTCTGTGGGTTGAGTGCACACATCATAAAGTAGTTTCAGAGAATGCTTCTGTCTAGTTTTTATGTGACGCTATTACCTTTTCCACCACTGTCCTCAAAGCGCTCCGAATGAACACTTGCAGATTCTACAAAAAGAGTGTTTCTAAACTGAACTCACAACAAAAAGGTTTAGATCCGTGAATGGAATGCACGCATCACAAAGCAGATTCAGGGAATGCTTGTGTTTAGGTTTTAGGTGAAGATATATTCTTTTCCCCCATAGGCCTCAAAGCGCTCTGAAAGAACACTTGCAGATTCTACGAAAAGAGTGTTTCAAAACGCCTCTAACAAAACAAAGGATCAACTCTGTGAGTTGAATGCAACTTCACAAAGCCGTTTCAGAGAATGCTTCTTTCTAGTTTTTGTGTGAAGATATTCCCGTTTCCAAAGAAGGCCTCAATGAGCTCCAAATATCCACTGGCAGATTCTGCAAAAACACTGTTTCAAAACTGCTCTATCGAAAGGAATGTTCAACTCTGTGAGTTCAATGCAAGCATCAGAGAGTAGTTTCTGAGAATGCTTCTGTCTGGTTTTAATATGAAGATATTTCCTTTTACACATTAGGTCTCAGGGCGCTCCGAAAGAATACTTGCGGATTCTGTCAGAAGAGGGTTTCCAAAGTGCTCCATCAAAAGTAATGTTCTACTCTGTGAGTGGAAAGCAAACATCACAAAGCAGTTTCAGAGAAGGCTTCTGTCTAGTTTTTAGGCGAAGAAATTCCCATTTCCAACGAAGGTCTCGAAGAGCTCCCAATATTCCCTTGCAGATTCTGCAAAAACACTGTTTCAAAACTGCTCTATGAACAGAAAGGTTCAACTCGGTGAGTTGAAAGCACAAATCCTAAAGAAGTTTCTTAGAATGCTCCTGCCCAGTTTTTAGGTGATGATATTTCCTCTTCCACCATAAGACTCAAAGCACCCCGAATGAACACTTGCACATTCCACAAAAAGAGTGTTTCAAAACTGCTCAAGCAACAGAAAGGTTCAACTCTGTGAGTTGAATGCACACATGAAAAAGCACTTTCAAATAATGCTTCCGTCCAGTTTCTAGGTGAAGAAATTACCGTTTCCAAAGAATGCCTCGAAGAGTTCCAAATATCCACTTAAAGATTCTGAAGAAAACAAGGTTTCGATGTTGCTCATTCAAATCAAGTTTCAACTCTCTGAGATGAATGCACACATCATAAAGAAGTTTCTGTGAATGCTTCTACCCTGTTTTTATGTGATGATATTTCCTCTTCCACCATAAGCCTCAAAGCGCTCCGAACGAACACTTGCGCATTCCAGAAAAAGAGTGCTTCAAAACTGCTCTATCAATAGGAAGGTTCAATTCTGTGAGCTGAATGCACACATCATAAAGAAGTTTCTGAGAATGCTTCTGTCTAGTGTTTAGGTGAAGATATTTCCTTTTCCACCACAGGCCTCAAAGCGCTCCGTATGAACACTTGCAGACTACACACAATAGTGTTTCAAAACTGCTCTAACAAGAGAAAGGTTCAACTCTGTAAGTTGAGTGCACACATCACAAAGCAGTTTCAGAGAGTGTTTCTGTCTAGTTTGTATGTGAAGAAATTCCCGTTTCCAACGAAGGCCTCCAAGAGCTCCCAATATCCACTTGCAGATTCTGCACAAACACAGCATCATAACTGCCCCATCCAAAGGAATATTGAACCCTGTGAGTTGAATCCACACATAGTAAATCATTTTCTCAGAATGCTTCTGCATAGTTTTCATGTGAAGATATTTCTTATTCCACTATAGGGCTGGAAGCGCTCTAAATGAACACTTGAGGATTCTGCAAAAAGACACTTTGACAACTGCTCTTTCAAAAGAAAGGTGCAACTGTGTGAGTTGAATGCAAACATCACAAAGCAGTTTCAGAGACTGCTTCTGTCTAGCTGTAATGTGAACAAATTCCCGTTTCCAACGAAGGCCTCAAATCTCCACATATCCACCTGCAGATTCTGCAAAAGCAGTGTTTCAAAACTGCTCTATCGAAAGGAAGGTTCATCTCTGTGGGTTGAGTGCACACATCATAAAGTAGTTTCAGAGAATGCTTCTGTCTAGTTTTTATGTGACGCTATTACCTTTTCCACCACTGTCCTCAAAGCGCTCCGAATGAACACTTGCAGATTCTACAAAAAGAGTGTTTCTAAACTGAACTCACAACAAAAAGGTTTAGATCCGTGAATGGAATGCACGCATCACAAAGCAGATTCAGGGAATGCTTGTGTTTAGGTTTTAGGTGAAGATATATTCTTTTCCCCCATAGGCCTCAAAGCGCTCTGAAAGAACACTTGCAGATTCTACGAAAAGAGTGTTTCAAAACGCCTCTAACAAAACAAAGGATCAACTCTGTGAGTTGAATGCAACTTCACAAAGCCGTTTCAGAGAATGCTTCTTTCTAGTTTTTGTGTGAAGATATTCCCGTTTCCAAAGAAGGCCTCAATGAGCTCCAAATATCCACTGGCAGATTCTGCAAAAACACTGTTTCAAAACTGCTCTATCGAAAGGAATGTTCAACTCTGTGAGTTCAATGCAAGCATCAGAGAGTAGTTTCTGAGAATGCTTCTGTCTGGTTTTAATATGAAGATATTTCCTTTTACACATTAGGTCTCAGGGCGCTCCGAAAGAATACTTGCGGATTCTGTCAGAAGAGGGTTTCCAAAGTGCTCCATCAAAAGTAATGTTCTACTCTGTGAGTGGAAAGCAAACATCACAAAGCAGTTTCAGAGAAGGCTTCTGTCTAGTTTTTAGGCGAAGAAATTCCCATTTCCAACGAAGGTCTCGAAGAGCTCCCAATATTCCCTTGCAGATTCTGCAAAAACACTGTTTCAAAACTGCTCTATGAACAGAAAGGTTCAACTCGGTGAGTTGAAAGCACAAATCCTAAAGAAGTTTCTTAGAATGCTCCTGCCCAGTTTTTAGGTGATGATATTTCCTCTTCCACCATAAGACTCAAAGCACCCCGAATGAACACTTGCACATTCCACAAAAAGAGTGTTTCAAAACTGCTCAAGCAACAGAAAGGTTCAACTCTGTGAGTTGAATGCACACATGAAAAAGCACTTTCAAATAATGCTTCCGTCCAGTTTCTAGGTGAAGAAATTACCGTTTCCAAAGAATGCCTCGAAGAGTTCCAAATATCCACTTAAAGATTCTGAAGAAAACAAGGTTTCGATGTTGCTCATTCAAATCAAGTTTCAACTCTCTGAGATGAATGCACACATCATAAAGAAGTTTCTGTGAATGCTTCTACCCTGTTTTTATGTGATGATATTTCCTCTTCCACCATAAGCCTCAAAGCGCTCCGAACGAACACTTGCGCATTCCAGAAAAAGAGTGCTTCAAAACTGCTCTATCAATAGGAAGGTTCAATTCTGTGAGCTGAATGCACACATCATAAAGAAGTTTCTGAGAATGCTTCTGTCTAGTGTTTAGGTGAAGATATTTCCTTTTCCACCACAGGCCTCAAAGCGCTCCGTATGAACACTTGCAGACTACACACAATAGTGTTTCAAAACTGCTCTAACAAGAGAAAGGTTCAACTCTGTAAGTTGAGTGCACACATCACAAAGCAGTTTCAGAGAGTGTTTCTGTCTAGTTTGTATGTGAAGAAATTCCCGTTTGCAACGAAGGCCTCCAAGAGCTCCAAATATCCACTTGCAGATTCTGCACAAACACAGTTTCATAACTGCCCCATCCAAAGGAATATTGAACCCTGTGAGTTGAATCCACACATATTAAATCATTTTCTCAGAATGCTTCTGCATAGTTTTCATGTGAAGATATTTCTTATTCCACTATAGGGCTGGAAGCGCTCCAAATGAACACTTGAGAATTCTGCAAAAAGACACTTTTACAACTGCTCTTTCAAAAGAAAGGTGCAACTGTGTGAGTTGAATGCAAACATCACAAAGCAGTTTCAGAGACTGCTTCTGTCTAGCTGTAATGTGAACAAATTCCCGTTTCCAACGAAGGCCTCAAATCTCCACATATCCACTTGCAGATTCTGCAAAAGCAGTGTTTCAAAACTGCTCTATCGAAAGGAAGGTTCATCTCTGTGGGTTGAGTGCACACATCATAAAGTAGTTTCAGAGAATGCTTCTGTCTAGTTTTTATGTGACGCTATTTCCTTTTCCACCACTGGCCTCAAAGCGCTCCGAATGAACACTTGCAGATTCTACAAAAAGAGTGTTTCTAAACTGAACTCACAACAAAAAGGTTCAGATCCGTGAATGGAATGCACGCATCAAAAAGCAGATTCAGGGAATGCTTGTGTTTAGGTTTTAGGTGAAGATATATTCTTTTCCCCCATAGGCCTCAAAGCGCTCTGAATGAACACTTGCAGATTCTACGAAAAGAGTGTTTCAAAACGGCTCTATCAAAACAAAGGATCAACTCTGTGAGTTGAATGCAACTTCACAAAGCCGTTTCAGAGAATGCTTCTTTCTAGTTTTTGTGTGAAGATATTCCCGTTTCCAAAGAAGGCCTCAATGAGCTCCAAATATCCACTGGCAGATTCTGCAAAAACACTGTTTCAAAACTGCTCTATCGAAAGGAATGTTCAACTCTGTGAGTTCAATGCAAGCATCAGAGAGTAGTTTCTGAGAATGCTTCTGTCTGGTTTTAATATGAAGATATTTCCTTTTACACATTAGTTCTCAGGGCGCTCCGAAAGAATACTTGCCGATTCTGTCAGAAGAGGGTTTCCAAAGTGCTCCATCAAAAGAAATGTTCTACTCTGTGAGTGGAAAGCAAACATCACAAAGCAGTTTCAGAGAATGCTTCTGTGTAGTATGTAGGCCAAGAAATTCCCATTTCCAACGAAGGTCTCGAAGAGCTCCCAATATTCCTTGCAGATTCTGCAAAAACACTGTTTCAAAACTGCTCTATGAACAGAAAGTTTCAACTCGGTGAGTTGAAAGCACAAATCCTAAAGAAGTTTCTTAGAATGCTCCTGCCCAGTTTTTAGGTGATGATATTTCCTCTTCCACCATAAGACTCAAAGCACCCCGAATGAACACTTGCACATTCCACAAAAAGAGTGTTTCAAAACTGCTCAAGCAACAGAAAGGTTCAACTCTGTGAGTTGAATGCACACATGAAAAAGCACTTTCAAATAATGCTTCCGTCCAGTTTCTAGGTGAAGAAATGACCGTTTCCAAAGAATGCCTCGAAGAGTTCCAAATATCCACTTACAGATTCTGAAGAAAACAATGTTTCGATGTTGCTCATTCAAATCAAGGTTCAACTCTCTGAGATGAATGCACACATCATAAAGAAGTTTCTGTGAATGCTTCTACCCTGTTTTTATGTGATGATATTTCCTCTTCCACCATAAGCCTCAAAGCGCTCCGAATGAACACTTGCGCATTCCACCAAAAGAGTGCTTCAAAACTGCTCTATCAATAGGAAGGTTCAATTCTGTGAGCTGAATGCACACATCATAAAGAAGTTTCTGAGAATGCTTCTGTCTAGTGTTTAGGTGAAGATATTTCCTTTTCCACCACAGGCCTCAAAGCGCTCCGTATGAACACTTGCAGACTACACACAATAGTGTTTCAAAACTGCTCTAACAAGAGAAAGGTTCAACTCTGTAAGTTGAGTGCACACATCACAAAGCAGTTTCAGAGAGTGTTTCTGTCTAGTTTGTATGTGAAGAAATTCCCGTTTCCAACGAAGGCCTCCAAGAGCTCCCAATATCCACTTGCAGATTCTGCACAAACACAGTTTCATAACTGCCCCATCCAAAGGAATATTGAACCCTGTGAGTTGAATCCACACATAGTAAATCATTTTCTCAGAAGGCTTCTGCATAGTTTTCATGTGAAGATATTTCTTATTCCACTATAGGGCTGGAAGCGCTCTAAATGAACACTTGAGGATTCTGCAAAAAGACACTTTGACAACTGCTCTTTCAAAAGAAAGGTGCAACTGTGTGAGTTGAATGCAAACATCACAAAGCAGTTTCAGAGACTGCTTCTGTCTAGCTGTAATGTGAACAAATTCCCGTTTCCAACGAAGGCTTCAAATCTCCACCTATCCACCTGCAGATTCTGCAAAAGCAGTGTTTCAAAACTGCTCTATCGAAAGGAAGGTTCATCTCTGTGGGATGAGTGCACACATCATAAAGTAGTTTCTGAGAATGCTTCCGTCTAGTTTTTATGTGACGCTATTTCCTTTTCCACCACTGGCCTCAAAGCGCTCCGAATGAACACTTGCAGATTCTACAAAAAGAGTATTTCTAAACTGAACTCACAACAAAAAGGTTCAAATCCGTGAATTAAATGCACGCATCAGAAATCAGATTCAGAGAATGCTTCTGTTTAGGTTTTAGGTGAAGATATATTCTTTTCCCCCATAGGCCTCAAAGCGCTCTGAATGAACACTTGCAGATTCTACAAAAAGAGTGTTTCAAAACGGCTCTATCAAAACAAAGGATCAACTCTGTGAGTTGAATGCAACTTCACAAAGCCGTTTCAGAGAATGCTTCTTTCTAGTTTTTGTGTGAAGATATTCCCGTTTCCAAAGAAGGCCTCAATGAGCTCCAAATATCCACTGGCAGATTCTGCAGAAACACTGTTTGAAAACTGCTCTATCAAAAGGAAGGTTCAACTCTGTGAGTTGAATGCAAGCATCAGAGAGTAGTTTCTGAGAATGCTTCTGTCTGGTTTTAATATGAAGATATTTCCTTTTACACATTAGGTCTCAGGGCGCTCCGAAAGAATACTTGCGGATTCTGTCAGAAGACGGTTTCCAAAGTGCTCCATCAAAAGAAATGTTCTACTCTGTGAGTGGAAAGCAAACATCACAATGCAGTTTCAGAGAATGCTTCTGTCTAGTTTTTAGGCGAAGAAATTCCCATTTCCTAAGAAGGTCTCGAAGAGCTCCCAATATTCCCTTGCAGATTCTGCAAAAACACTGTTTCAAAACTGCTCTACGAACAGAAAGGTTCAACTCGGTGAATTGAAAGCACAAATCCTAAAGAAGTTTCTTAGAATGCTCCTGCCCAGTTTTTAGGTGATGATATTTCCTCTTCCACCATAAGACTCAAAGCACCCCGAATGAACACTTGCACATTCCACAAAAAGAGTGTCTCAAAACTGCTCAAGCAACAGAAAGGTTCAACTCAGTGAGTTGAATGCACACATGAAAAAGCACTTTCAAATAATGCTTCCGTCCAGTTTCTAGGTGAAGAAATTACCGTTTCCAAAGAATGCCTCGAAGAGTTCCAAATATCCACTTACAGATTCTGAAGAAAACAATGTTTCGATGCTGCTCATTCAAATCAAGGTTCAGCTCTCTGAGATGAATGCACACATCATAAAGAAGTTTCTGTGAATGCTTCTACCCTGTTTTTATGTGATGATATTTCCTCTTCCACCATAAGCCTCAAAGCGCTCCGAATGAACACTTGCGCATTCCACAAAAGGAGTGCTTCAAAACTGCTCTATCAATAGGAAGGTTCAATTCTGTGAGCTGAATGCACACATCATAAAGAAGTTTCTGAGAATGCTTCTGTCTAGTGTTTAGGTGAAGATATTTCCTTTTCCACCACAGGCCTCAAAGCCCTCCGTATGAACACTTGCAGACTACACACAATAGTGTTTCAAAACTGCTCTAACAAGAGAAAGGTTCAACTCTGTAAGTTGAGTGCACACATCACAAAGCAGTTTCAGAGAGTGTTTCTGTCTAGTTTGTATGTGAAGAAATTCCCGTTTCCAACGAAGGCCTCCAAGAGCTCCCAATATCCACTTGCAGATTCTGCACAAACACAGTTTCATAACTGCCCCATCCAAAGGAATATTGAACCCTGTGAGTTGAATCCACACATATTAAATCATTTTCTCAGAACGCTTCTGCATAGTTTTCATGTGAAGATATTTCTTATTCCACTATAGGGCTGGAAGCGCTCTAAATGAACACTTGAGGATTCTGCAAAAAGACACTTTGACAACTGCTCTTTCAAAAGAAAGGTGCAACTGTGTGAGTTGAATGCAAACATCACAACGCAGTTTCAGAGACTGCTTCTCTCTAGCTGTAATGTGAACAAATTCCCGTTTCCAACGAAGGCCTCAAATCTCCACCTATCCACCTGCAGATTCTGCAAAAGCAGTGTTTCAAAACTGCTCTATCGAAAGGAAGGTTCATCTCTGTGGGATGAGTGCACACATCATAAAGTAGTTTCTGAGAATGCTTCCGTCTAGTTTTTATGTGACGCTATTTCCTTTTCCACCACTGGCCTCAAAGCGCTCCGAATGAACACTTGCAGATTCTACAAAAAGAGTATTTCTAAACTGAACTCACAACAAAAAGGTTCAGATCCGTGAATTAAATGCACGCATCAGAAAGCAGATTCAGAGAATGCTTCTGTTTAGGTTTTAGGTGAAGATATATTCTTTTCCCCCATAGGCCTCAAAGCGCTCTGAATGAACACTTGCAGATTCTACAAAAAGAGTCTTTCAAAACGGCTCTATCAAAACAAAGGATCAACTCTGTGAGTTGAATGCAACTTCACAAAGCCGTTTCAGAGAATGCTTCTTTCTAGTTTTTGTGTGAAGATATTCCCGTTTCCAAAGAAGGCCTCAATGAGTTCCAAATATCCACTGGCAGATTCTGCAAAAACACTGTTTCAAAACTGCTCTATCAAAAGGAAGGTTCAACTCTGTGAGTTGAATGCAAGCATCAGAGAGTAGTTTCTGAGAATGCTTCTGTCTGGTTTTAATATGAAGATATTTCCTTTTACACATTAGGTCTCAGGGCGCTCCGAAAGAATACTTGCGGATTCTGTCAGAAGAGGGTTTCCAAAGTGCTCCATCAAAAGAAATGTTCTACTCTGTGAGTGGAAAGCAAACATCACAAAGCAGTTTCAGAGAAGGCTTCTGTCTAGTTTTTAGGCGAAGAAATTCCCATTTCCAACGAAGGTCTCGAAGAGCTCCCAATATTCCCTTGCAGATTCTGCAAAAACACTGTTTCAAAACTGCTCTATGAACAGAAAGGTTCAACTCGGTGAGTTGAAAGCACAAATCCTAAAGAAGTTTCTTAGAATGCTCCTGCCCAGTTTTTAGGTGATGATATTTCCTCTTCCACCATAAGACTCAAAGCACCCCGAATGAACACTTGCACATTCCACAAAAAGAGTGCTTCAAAACTGCTCAAGCAACAGAAAGGTTCAACTCTGTGAGTTGAATGCACACATGAAAAAGCACTTTCAAATAATGCTTCCGTCCAGTTTCTAGGTGAAGAAATGACCGTTTCCAAAGAATGCCTCGAAGAGTTCCAAATATCCACTTACAGATTCTGAAGAAAACAATGTTTCGATGTTGCTCATTCAAATCAAGGTTCAACTCTCTGAGATGAATGCACACATCATAAAGAAGTTTCTGTGAATGCTTCTACCCTGTTTTTATGTGATGATATTTCCTCTTCCACCATAAGCCTCAAAGCGCTCCGAATGAACACTTGCGCATTCCACAAAAAGAGTGCTTCAAAACTGCTCTATCAATAGGAAGGTTCAATTCTGTGAGCTGAATGCACACATCATAAAGAAGTTTCTGAGAATGCTTCTGTCTAGTGTTTAGGTGAAGATATTTCCTTTTCCACCACAGGCCTCAAAGCGCTCCGTATGAACACTTGCAGACTACACACAATAGTGTTTCAAAACTGCTCTAACAAGAGAAAGGTTCAACTCTGTAAGTTGAGTGCACACATCACAAAGCAGTTTCAGAGAGTGTTTCTGTCTAGTTTCTATGTGAAGAAATTCCCGTTTCCAACGAAGGCCTCCAAGAGCTCCCAATATCCACTTGCAGATTCTGCACAAACACAGTTTCATAACTGCCCCATCCAAAGGAATATTGAACCCTGTGAGTTGAATCCACACATATTAAATCATTTTCTCAGAACGCTTCTGCATAGTTTTCATGTGAAGATATTACTTATTCCACTATAGGGCTGGAAGCGCTCTAAATGAACGCTTGAGGATTCTGCAAAAAGACACTTTGACAACTGCTCTTTCAAAAGAAAGGTGCAACTGTGTGAGTTGAATGCAAACATCACAAAGCAGTTTCAGAGACTGCTTCTGTCTAGCTGTAATGTGAACAAATTCCCGTTTCCAACGAAGGCCTCAAATCTCCACATATCCACTTGCAGATTCTGCAAAAGCAGTGTTTCAAAACTGCTCTATCGAAAGGAAGGTTCATCTCTGTGGGTTGAGTGCACACATCATAAAGTAGTTTCCGAGAATGCTTCCGTCTAGTTTTTATGTGACGCTATTTCCTTTTCCACCACTGGCCTCAAGGCGCTCCGAATGAACACTTGCAGATTCTACAAAAAGAGTGTTTCTAAACTGAACTCACAACAGAAAGGTTCAGATCCATGAATTGAATGCACGCATCAGAAAGCAGATTCAGGGAATGCTTCTGTTTAGGTTTTAGGTGAAGATATATTGTTTTCCCCCATAGGCCTCAAAGCGCTCTGAATGAACACTTGCAGATTCTACGAAAAGAGTGTTTCAAAACTGCTCTATCAAAACAAAGGATCAACTCTGTGAGTTGAATGCAACTTCACAAAGCCGTTTCAGAGAATGCTTCTTTCTAGTTTTTGTGTGAAGATATTCCCGTTTCCAAAGAAGGCCTCAATGAGCTCCAAATATCCACTGGCAGATTCTGCAAAAACACTGTTTCAAAACTGCTCTATCAAAAGGAAGGTTCAACTCTGTGAGTTGAATGCAAGCATCAGAGAGTAGTTTCTGAGAATGCTTCTGTCTGGTTTTAATATGAAGATATTTCCTTTTACACATTAGGTCTCAGGGCGCTCCGAAAGAATACTTGCGGATTCTGTCAGAAGAGGGTTTCCAAAGTGCTCCATCAAAAGAAATGTTCTACTCTGTGAGTGGAAAGCAAACATCACAAAGCAGTTTCAGAGAAGGCTTCTGTCTAGTTTTTAGGCGAAGAAATTCCCATTTCCAACGAAGGTCTCGAAGAGCTCCCAATATTCCCTTGCAGATTCTGCAAAAACACTGTTTCAAAACTGCTCTATGAACAGAAGGGTTCAACTCGGTGAGTTGAAAGCACAAATCCTAAAGAAGTTTCTTAGAATGCTCCTGCCCAGTTTTTAGGTGATGATATTTCCTCTTCCACCATAAGACTCAAAGCACCCCGAATGAACACTTGCACATTCCACAAAAAGAGTGTTTCAAAACTGCTCAAGCAACAGAAAGGTTCAACTCTGTGAGTTGAATGCACACGTGAAAAAGCACTTTCAAATAATGCTTCCGTCCAGTTTCTAGGTGAAGAAATTACCGTTTCCAAAGAATGCCTCGAAGAGTTCCAAATATCCACTTACAGATTCTGAAGAAAACAATGTTTCGATGTTGCTCATTCAAATCAAGGTTCAACTCTCTGAGATGAATGCACACATCATAAAGAAGTTTCTGTGAATGCTTCTACCCTGTTTTTATGTGATGATATTTCCTCTTCCACCATAAGCCTCAAAGCGCTCCGAATGAACACTTGCGCATTCCACCAAAAGAGTGCTTCAAAACTGCTCTATCAATAGGAAGGTTCAATTCTGTGAGCTGAATGCACACATCATAAAGAAGTTTCTGAGAATGCTTCTGTCTAGGGTTTAGGTGAAGATATTTCCTTTTCCACCACAGGCCTCAAAGCGCTCCGTATGAACACTTGCAGACTACACACAATAGTGTTTCAAAACTGCTCTAACAAGAGAAAGGTTCAACTCTGTAAGTTGAGTGCACACATCACAAAGCAGTTTCAGAGAGTGTTTCTGTCTAGTTTGTATGTGAAGAAATTCCCGTTTCCAACGAAGGCCTCCAAGAGCTCCCAATATCCACTTGCAGATTCTGCACAAACACAGTTTCATAACTGCCCCATCCAAAGGAATATTGAACCCTGTGAGTTGAATCCACACATAGTAAATCATTTTCTCAGAAGGCTTCTGCATAGTTTTCATGTGAAGATATTTCTTATTCAACTATAGGGCTGGAAGCGCTCTAAGTGAACACTTGAGGATTCTGCAAAAAGACACTTTGACAACTGCTCTTTCAAAAGAAAGGTGCAACTGTGTGAGTTGAATGCAAACATCACAAAGCAGTTTCAGAGACTGCTTCTGTCTAGCTGTAATGTGAACAAATTCCCGTTTCCAACGAAGGCTTCAAATCTCCACCTATCCACCTGCAGATTCTGCAAAAGCAGTGTTTCAAAACTGCTCTATCGAAAGGAAGGTTCATCTCTGTGGGATGAGTGCACACATCATAAAGTAGTTTCTGAGAATGCTTCCGTCTAGTTTTTATGTGACGCTATTTCCTTTTCCACCACTGGCCTCAAAGCGCTCCGAATGAACACTTGCAGATTCTACAAAAAGAGTATTTCTAAACTGAACTCACAACAAAAAGGTTCAAATCCGTGAATTAAATGCACGCATCAGAAATCAGATTCAGAGAATGCTTCTGTTTAGGTTTTAGGTGAAGATATATTCTTTTCCCCCATAGGCCTCAAAGCGCTCTGAATGAACACTTGCAGATTCTACAAAAAGAGTGTTTCAAAACGGCTCTATCAAAACAAAGGATCAACTCTGTGAGTTGAATGCAACTTCACAAAGCCGTTTCAGAGAATGCTTCTTTCTAGTTTTTGTGTGAAGATATTCCCGTTTCCAAAGAAGGCCTCAATGAGCTCCAAATATCCACTGGCAGATTCTGCAAAAACACTGTTTCAAAACTGCTCTATCAAAAGGAAGGTTCAACTCTGTGAGTTGAATGCAAGCATCAGAGAGTAGTTTCTGAGAATGCTTCTGTCTGGTTTTAATATGAAGATATTTCCTTTTACACATTAGGTCTCAGGGCGCTCCGAAAGAATACTTGCGGATTCTGTCAGAAGAGGGTTTCCAAAGTGCTCCATCAAAAGAAATGTTCTACTCTGTGAGTGGAAAGCAAACATCACAAAGCAGTTTCAGAGAAGGCTTCTGTCTAGTTTTTAGGCGAAGAAATTCCCATTTCCAACGAAGGTCTCGAAGAGCTCCCAATATTCCCTTGCAGATTCTGCAAAAACACTGTTTCAAAACTGCTCTATGAACAGAAGGGTTCAACTCGGTGAGTTGAAAGCACAAATCCTAAAGAAGTTTCTTAGAATGCTCCTGCCCAGTTTTTAGGTGATGATATTTCCTCTTCCACCATAAGACTCAAAGCACCCCGAATGAACACTTGCACATTCCACAAAAAGAGTGTTTCAAAACTGCTCAAGCAACAGAAAGGTTCAACTCTGTGAGTTGAATGCACACGTGAAAAAGCACTTTCAAATAATGCTTCCGTCCAGTTTCTAGGTGAAGAAATTACCGTTTCCAAAGAATGCCTCGAAGAGTTCCAAATATCCACTTACAGATTCTGAAGAAAACAATGTTTCGATGTTGCTCATTCAAATCAAGGTTCAACTCTCTGAGATGAATGCACACATCATAAAGAAGTTTCTGTGAATGCTTCTACCCTGTTTTTATGTGATGATATTTCCTCTTCCACCATAAGCCTCAAAGCGCTCCGAATGAACACTTGCGCATTCCACCAAAAGAGTGCTTCAAAACTGCTCTATCAATAGGAAGGTTCAATTCTGTGAGCTGAATGCACACATCATAAAGAAGTTTCTGAGAATGCTTCTGTCTAGGGTTTAGGTGAAGATATTTCCTTTTCCACCACAGGCCTCAAAGCGCTCCGTATGAACACTTGCAGACTACACACAATAGTGTTTCAAAACTGCTCTAACAAGAGAAAGGTTCAACTCTGTAAGTTGAGTGCACACATCACAAAGCAGTTTCAGAGAGTGTTTCTGTCTAGTTTGTATGTGAAGAAATTCCCGTTTCCAACGAAGGCCTCCAAGAGCTCCCAATATCCACTTGCAGATTCTGCACAAACACAGTTTCATAACTGCCCCATCCAAAGGAATATTGAACCCTGTGAGTTGAATCCACACATAGTAAATCATTTTCTCAGAAGGCTTCTGCATAGTTTTCATGTGAAGATATTTCTTATTCCACTATAGGGCTGGAAGCGCTCTAAATGAACACTTGAGGATTCTGCAAAAAGACACTTTGACAACTGCTCTTTCAAAAGAAAGGTGCAACTGTGTGAGTTGAATGCAAACATCACAAAGCAGTTTCAGAGACTGCTTCTGTCTAGCTGTAATGTGAACAAATTCCCGTTTCCAACGAAGGCTTCAAATCTCCACCTATCCACCTGCAGATTCTGCAAAAGCAGTGTTTCAAAACTGCTCTATCGAAAGGAAGGTTCATCTCTGTGGGATGAGTGCACACATCATAAAGTAGTTTCTGAGAATGCTTCCGTCTAGTTTTTATGTGACGCTATTTCCTTTTCCACCACTGGCCTCAAAGCGCTCCGAATGAACACTTGCAGATTCTACAAAAAGAGTATTTCTAAACTGAACTCACAACAAAAAGGTTCAAATCCGTGAATTAAATGCACGCATCAGAAATCAGATTCAGAGAATGCTTCTGTTTAGGTTTTAGGTGAAGATATATTCTTTTCCCCCATAGGCCTCAAAGCGCTCTGAATGAACACTTGCAGATTCTACAAAAAGAGTGTTTCAAAACGGCTCTATCAAAACAAAGGATCAACTCTGTGAGTTGAATGCAACTTCACAAAGCCGTTTCAGAGAATGCTTCTTTCTAGTTTTTGTGTGAAGATATTCCCGTTTCCAAAGAAGGCCTCAATGAGCTCCAAATATCCACTGGCAGATTCTGCAGAAACACTGTTTGAAAACTGCTCTATCAAAAGGAAGGTTCAACTCTGTGAGTTGAATGCAAGCATCAGAGAGTAGTTTCTGAGAATGCTTCTGTCTGGTTTTAATATGAAGATATTTCCTTTTACACATTAGGTCTCAGGGCGCTCCGAGAGAATACTTGCGGATTCTGTCAGAAGACGGTTTCCAAAGTGCTCCATCAAAAGAAATGTTCTACTCTGTGAGTGGAAAGCAAACATCACAATGCAGTTTCAGAGAATGCTTCTGTCTAGTTTTTAGGCGAAGAAATTCCCATTTCCTAAGAAGGTCTCGAAGAGCTCCCAATATTCCCTTGCAGATTCTGCAAAAACACTGTTTCAAAACTGCTCTACGAACAGAAAGGTTCAACTCGGTGAATTGAAAGCACAAATCCTAAAGAAGTTTCTTAGAATGCTCCTGCCCAGTTTTTAGGTGATGATATTTCCTCTTCCACCATAAGACTCAAAGCACCCCGAATGAACACTTGCACATTCCACAAAAAGAGTGTCTCAAAACTGCTCAAGCAACAGAAAGGTTCAACTCTGTGAGTTGAATGCACACATGAAAAAGCACTTTCAAATAATGCTTCCGTCCAGTTTCTAGGTGAAGAAATTACCGTTTCCAAAGAATGCCTCGAAGAGTTCCAAATATCCACTTACAGATTCTGAAGAAAACAATGTTTCGATGCTGCTCATTCAAATCAAGGTTCAGCTCTCTGAGATGAATGCACACATCATAAAGAAGTTTCTGTGAATGCTTCTACCCTGTTTTTATGTGATGATATTTCCTCTTCCACCATAAGCCTCAAAGCGCTCCGAATGAACACTTGCGCATTCCACAAAAGGAGTGCTTCAAAACTGCTCTATCAATAGGAAGGTTCAATTCTGTGAGCTGAATGCACACATCATAAAGAAGTTTCTGAGAATGCTTCTGTCTAGTGTTTAGGTGAAGATATTTCCTTTTCCACCACAGGCCTCAAAGCCCTCCGTATGAACACTTGCAGACTACACACAATAGTGTTTCAAAACTGCTCTAACAAGAGAAAGGTTCAACTCTGTAAGTTGAGTGCACACATCACAAAGCAGTTTCAGAGAGTGTTTCTGTCTAGTTTGTATGTGAAGAAATTCCCGTTTCCAACGAAGGCCTCCAAGAGCTCCCAATATCCACTTGCAGATTCTGCACAAACACAGTTTCATAACTGCCCCATCCAAAGGAATATTGAACCCTGTGAGTTGAATCCACACATATTAAATCATTTTCTCAGAACGCTTCTGCATAGTTTTCATGTGAAGATATTTCTTATTCCACTATAGGGCTGGAAGCGCTCTAAATGAACACTTGAGGATTCTGCAAAAAGACACTTTGACAACTGCTCTTTCAAAAGAAAGGTGCAACTGTGTGAGTTGAATGCAAACATCACAACGCAGTTTCAGAGACTGCTTCTCTCTAGCTGTAATGTGAACAAATTCCCGTTTCCAACGAAGGCCTCAAATCTCCACCTATCCACCTGCAGATTCTGCAAAAGCAGTGTTTCAAAACTGCTCTATCGAAAGGAAGGTTCATCTCTGTGGGATGAGTGCACACATCATAAAGTAGTTTCTGAGAATGCTTCCGTCTAGTTTTTATGTGACGCTATTTCCTTTTCCACCACTGGCCTCAAAGCGCTCCGAATGAACACTTGCAGATTCTACAAAAAGAGTATTTCTAAACTGAACTCACAACAAAAAGGTTCAGATCCGTGAATTAAATGCACGCATCAGAAAGCAGATTCAGAGAATGCTTCTGTTTAGGTTTTAGGTGAAGATATATTCTTTTCCCCCATAGGCCTCAAAGCGCTCTGAATGAACACTTGCAGATTCTACAAAAAGAGTCTTTCAAAACGGCTCTATCAAAACAAAGGATCAACTCTGTGAGTTGAATGCAACTTCACAAAGCCGTTTCAGAGAATGCTTCTTTCTAGTTTTTGTGTGAAGATATTCCCGTTTCCAAAGAAGGCCTCAATGAGTTCCAAATATCCACTGGCAGATTCTGCAAAAACACTGTTTCAAAACTGCTCTATCAAAAGGAAGGTTCAACTCTGTGAGTTGAATGCAAGCATCAGAGAGTAGTTTCTGAGAATGCTTCTGTCTGGTTTTAATATGAAGATATTTCCTTTTACACATTAGGTCTCAGGGCGCTCCGAAAGAATACTTGCGGATTCTGTCAGAAGAGGGTTTCCAAAGTGCTCCATCAAAAGAAATGTTTTACTCTGTGAGTGGAAAGCAAACATCACAAAGCAGTTTCAGAGAAGGCTTCTGTCTAGTTTTTAGGCGAAGAAATTCCCATTTCCAACGAAGGTCTCGAAGAGCTCCCAATATTCCCTTGCAGATTCTGCAAAAACACTGTTTCAAAACTGCTCTATGAACAGAAAGGTTCAACTCGGTGAGTTGAAAGCAGAAATCCTAAAGAAGTTTCTTAGAATGCTCCTGCCCAGTTTTTAGGTGATGATATTTCCTCTTCCACCATAAGACTCAAAGCACCCCGAATGAACACTTGCACATTCCACAAAAAGAGTGTTTCAAAACTGCTCAAGCAACAGAAAGGTTCAACTCTGTGAGTTGAATGCACACATGAAAAAGCACTTTCAAATAATGCTTCCGTCCAGTTTCTAGGTGAAGAAATGACCGTTTCCAAAGAATGCCTCGAAGAGTTCCAAATATCCACTTACAGATTCTGAAGAAAACAATGTTTCGATGTTGCTCATTCAAATCAAGGTTCAACTCTCTGAGATGAATGCACACATCATAAAGAAGTTTCTGTGAATGCTTCTACCCTGTTTTTATGTGATGATATTTCCTCTTCCACCATAAGCCTCAAAGCGCTCCGAATGAACACTTGCGCATTCCACAAAAAGAGTGCTTCAAAACTGCTCTATCAATAGGAAGGTTCAATTCTGTGAGCTGAATGCACACATCATAAAGAAGTTTCTGAGAATGCTTCTGTCTAGTGTTTAGGTGAAGATATTTCCTTTTCCACCACAGGCCTCAAAGCGCTCCGTATGAACACTTGCAGACTACACACAATAGTGTTTCAAAATTGCTCTAACAAGAGAAAGGTTCAACTCTGTAAGTTGAGTGCACACATCACAAAGCGGTTTCAGAGAGTGTTTCTGTCTAGTTTCTATGTGAAGAAATTCCCGTTTCCAACGAAGGCCTCCAAGAGCTCCCAATATCCACTTGCAGATTCTGCACAAACACAGTATCATAAGTGCCCCATCCAAAGGAATATTGAACCCTGTGAGTTGAATCCACACATAGTAAATCATTTTCTCGGAATGCTTCTGCATAGTTTTCATGTGAAGATATTTCTTATTCCACTATAGGGCTGGAAGCGCTCTAAATGAACACTTGAGGATTCTGCAAAAAGACACTTTGACAACTGCTCTTTCAAAAGAAAGGTGCAACTGTGTGAGTTGAATGCAAACATCACAAAGCAGTTTCAGAGACTGCTTCTGTCTAGCTGTAATGTGAACAAATTCCCGTTTCCAACGAAGGCCTCAAATCTCCACCTATCCACCTGCAGATTCTGCAAAAGCAGTGTTTCAAAACTGCTCTATCGAAAGGAAGGTTCATCTCTGTGGGATGAGTGCACACATCATAAAGTAGTTTCTGAGAATGCTTCCGTCTAGTTTTTATGTGACGCTATTTCCTTTTCCACCACTGGCCTCAAAGCGCTCCGAATGAACACTTGCAGATTCTACAAAAAGAGTATTTCTAAACTGAACTCACAACAAAAAGGTTCAGATCCGTGAATTAAATGCACGCATCAGAAAGCAGATTCAGAGAATGCTTCTGTTTAGGTTTTAGGTGAAGATATATTCTTTTCCCCCATAGGCCTCAAAGCGCTCTGAATGAACACTTGCAGATTCTACAAAAAGAGTCTTTCAAAACGGCTCTATCAAAACAAAGGATCAACTCTGTGAGTTGAATGCAACTTCACAAAGCCGTTTCAGAGAATGCTTCTTTCTAGTTTTTGTGTGAAGATATTCCCGTTTCCAAAGAAGGCCTCAATGAGTTCCAAATATCCACTGGCAGATTCTGCAAAAACACTGTTTCAAAACTGCTCTATCAAAAGGAAGGTTCAACTCTGTGAGTTGAATGCAAGCATCAGAGAGTAGTTTCTGAGAATGCTTCTGTCTGGTTTTAATATGAAGATATTTCCTTTTACACATTAGGTCTCAGGGCGCTCCGAAAGAATACTTGCGGATTCTGTCAGAAGAGGGTTTCCAAAGTGCTCCATCAAAAGAAATGTTCTACTCTGTGAGTGGAAAGCAAACATCACAAAGCAGTTTCAGAGAAGGCTTCTGTCTAGTTTTTAGGCGAAGAAATTCCCATTTCCAACGAAGGTCTCGAAGAGCTCCCAATATTCCCTTGCAGATTCTGCAAAAACACTGTTTCAAAACTGCTCTATGAACAGAAAGGTTCAACTCGGTGAGTTGAAAGCAGAAATCCTAAAGAAGTTTCTTAGAATGCTCCTGCCCAGTTTTTAGGTGATGATATTTCCTCTTCCACCATAAGACTCAAAGCACCCCGAATGAACACTTGCACATTCCACAAAAAGAGTGTTTCAAAACTGCTCAAGCAACAGAAAGGTTCAACTCTGTGAGTTGAATGCACACATGAAAAAGCACTTTCAAATAATGCTTCCGTCCAGTTTCTAGGTGAAGAAATGACCGTTTCCAAAGAATGCCTCGAAGAGTTCCAAATATCCACTTACAGATTCTGAAGAAAACAATGTTTCGATGTTGCTCATTCAAATCAAGGTTCAACTCTCTGAGATGAATGCACACATCATAAAGAAGTTTCTGTGAATGCTTCTACCCTGTTTTTATGTGATGATATTTCCTCTTCCACCATAAGCCTCAAAGCGCTCCGAATGAACACTTGCGCATTCCACAAAAAGAGTGCTTCAAAACTGCTCTATCAATAGGAAGGTTCAATTCTGTGAGCTGAATGCACACATCATAAAGAAGTTTCTGAGAATGCTTCTGTCTAGTGTTTAGGTGAAGATATTTCCTTTTCCACCACAGGCCTCAAAGCGCTCCGTATGAACACTTGCAGACTACACACAATAGTGTTTCAAAACTGCTCTAACAAGAGAAAGGTTCAACTCTGTAAGTTGAGTGCACACATCACAAAGCGGTTTCAGAGAGTGTTTCTGTCTAGTTTGTATGTGAAGAAATTCCCGTTTCCAACGAAGGCCTCCAAGAGCTCCCAATATCCACTTGCAGATTCTGCACAAACACAGTATCATAACTGCCCCATCCAAAGGAATATTGAACCCTGTGAGTTGAATCCACACATAGTAAATCATTTTCTCGGAATGCTTCTGCATAGTTTTCATGTGAAGATATTTCTTATTCCACTATAGGGCTGGAAGCGCTCTAAATGAACACTTGAGGATTCTGCAAAAAGACACTTTGACAACTGCTCTTTCAAAAGAAAGGTGCAACTGTGTGAGTTGAATGCAAACATCACAAAGCAGTTTCAGAGACTGCTTCTGTCTAGCTGTAATGTGAACAAATTCCCGTTTCCAACGAAGGCCTCAAATCTCCACCTATCCACCTGCAGATTCTGCAAAAGCAGTGTTTCAAAACTGCTCTATCGAAAGGAAGGTTCATCTCTGTGGGATGAGTGCACACATCATAAAGTAGTTTCTGAGAATGCTTCCGTCTAGTTTTTATGTGACGCTATTTCCTTTTCCACCACTGGCCTCAAAGCGCTCCGAATGAACACTTGCAGATTCTACAAAAAGAGTGTTTCTAAACTGAACTCACAACAAAAAGGTTCAGATCCGTGAATGGAATGCACGCATCAAAAAGCAGATTCAGGGAATGCTTGTGTTTAGGTTTTAGGTGAAGATATATTCTTTTCCCCCATAGGCCTCAAAGCGCTCTGAATGAACACTTGCAGATTCTACGAAAAGAGTGTTTCAAAACGGCTCTATCAAAACAAAGGATCAACTCTGTGAGTTGAATGCAACTTCACAAAGCCGTTTCAGAGAATGCTTCTTTCTAGTTTTTGTGTGAAGATATTCCCGTTTCCAAAGAAGGCCTCAATGAGCTCCAAATATCCACTGGCAGATTCTGCAAAAACACTGTTTCAAAACTGCTCTATCGAAAGGAATGTTCAACTCTGTGAGTTCAATGCAAGCATCAGAGAGTAGTTTCTGAGAATGCTTCTGTCTGGTTTTAATATGAAGATATTTCCTTTTACACATTAGTTCTCAGGGCGCTCCGAAAGAATACTTGCCGATTCTGTCAGAAGAGGGTTTCCAAAGTGCTCCATCAAAAGAAATGTTCTACTCTGTGAGTGGAAAGCAAACATCACAAAGCAGTTTCAGAGAATGCTTCTGTGTAGTATGTAGGCCAAGAAATTCCCATTTCCAACGAAGGTCTCGAAGAGCTCCCAATATTCCTTGCAGATTCTGCAAAAACACTGTTTCAAAACTGCTCTATGAACAGAAAGTTTCAACTCGGTGAGTTGAAAGCACAAATCCTAAAGAAGTTTCTTAGAATGCTCCTGCCCAGTTTTTAGGTGATGATATTTCCTCTTCCACCATAAGACTCAAAGCACCCCGAATGAACACTTGCACATTCCACAAAAAGAGTGTTTCAAAACTGCTCAAGCAACAGAAAGGTTCAACTCTGTGAGTTGAATGCACACATGAAAAAGCACTTTCAAATAATGCTTCCGTCCAGTTTCTAGGTGAAGAAATGACCGTTTCCAAAGAATGCCTCGAAGAGTTCCAAATATCCACTTACAGATTCTGAAGAAAACAATGTTTCGATGTTGCTCATTCAAATCAAGGTTCAACTCTCTGAGATGAATGCACACATCATAAAGAAGTTTCTGTGAATGCTTCTACCCTGTTTTTATGTGATGATATTTCCTCTTCCACCATAAGCCTCAAAGCGCTCCGAATGAACACTTGCGCATTCCACCAAAAGAGTGCTTCAAAACTGCTCTATCAATAGGAAGGTTCAATTCTGTGAGCTGAATGCACACATCATAAAGAAGTTTCTGAGAATGCTTCTGTCTAGTGTTTAGGTGAAGATATTTCCTTTTCCACCACAGGCCTCAAAGCGCTCCGTATGAACACTTGCAGACTACACACAATAGTGTTTCAAAACTGCTCTAACAAGAGAAAGGTTCAACTCTGTAAGTTGAGTGCACACATCACAAAGCAGTTTCAGAGAGTGTTTCTGTCTAGTTTGTATGTGAAGAAATTCCCGTTTCCAACGAAGGCCTCCAAGAGCTCCCAATATCCACTTGCAGATTCTGCACAAACACAGTTTCATAACTGCCCCATCCAAAGGAATATTGAACCCTGTGAGTTGAATCCACACATAGTAAATCATTTTCTCAGAAGGCTTCTGCATAGTTTTCATGTGAAGATATTTCTTATTCCACTATAGGGCTGGAAGCGCTCTAAATGAACACTTGAGGATTCTGCAAAAAGACACTTTGACAACTGCTCTTTCAAAAGAAAGGTGCAACTGTGTGAGTTGAATGCAAACATCACAAAGCAGTTTCAGAGACTGCTTCTGTCTAGCTGTAATGTGAACAAATTCCCGTTTCCAACGAAGGCTTCAAATCTCCACCTATCCACCTGCAGACTCTGCAAAAGCAGTGTTTCAAAACTGCTCTATCGAAAGGAAGGTTCATCTCTGTGGGATGAGTGCACACATCATAAAGTAGTTTCTGAGAATGCTTCCGTCTAGTTTTTATGTGACGCTATTTCCTTTTCCACCACTGGCCTCAAAGCGCTCCGAATGAACACTTGCAGATTCTACAAAAAGAGTATTTCTAAACTGAACTCACAACAAAAAGGTTCAAATCCGTGAATTAAATGCACGCATCAGAAATCAGATTCAGAGAATGCTTCTGTTTAGGTTTTAGGTGAAGATATATTCTTTTCCCCCATAGGCCTCAAAGCGCTCTGAATGAACACTTGCAGATTCTACAAAAAGAGTGTTTCAAAACGGCTCTATCAAAACAAAGGATCAACTCTGTGAGTTGAATGCAACTTCACAAAGCCGTTTCAGAGAATGCTTCTTTCTAGTTTTTGTGTGAAGATATTCCCGTTTCCAAAGAAGGCCTCAATGAGCTCCAAATATCCACTGGCAGATTCTGCAGAAACACTGTTTGAAAACTGCTCTATCAAAAGGAAGGTTCAACTCTGTGAGTTGAATGCAAGCATCAGAGAGTAGTTTCTGAGAATGCTTCTGTCTGGTTTTAATATGAAGATATTTCCTTTTACACATTAGGTCTCAGGGCGCTCCGAAAGAATACTTGCGGATTCTGTCAGAAGAGGGTTTCCAAAGTGCTCCATCAAAAGAAATGTTCTACTCTGTGAGTGGAAAGCAAACATCACAAAGCAGTTTCAGAGAAGGCTTCTGTCTAGTTTTTAGGCGAAGAAATTCCCATTTCCAACGAAGGTCTCGAAGAGCTCCCAATATTCCCTTGCAGATTCTGCAAAAACACTGTTTCAAAACTGCTCTATGAACAGAAGGGTTCAACTCGGTGAGTTGAAAGCACAAATCCTAAAGAAGTTTCTTAGAATGCTCCTGCCCAGTTTTTAGGTGATGATATTTCCTCTTCCACCATAAGACTCAAAGCACCCCGAATGAACACTTGCACATTCCACAAAAAGAGTGTTTCAAAACTGCTCAAGCAACAGAAAGGTTCAACTCTGTGAGTTGAATGCACACGTGAAAAAGCACTTTCAAATAATGCTTCCGTCCAGTTTCTAGGTGAAGAAATTACCGTTTCCAAAGAATGCCTCGAAGAGTTCCAAATATCCACTTACAGATTCTGAAGAAAACAATGTTTCGATGTTGCTCATTCAAATCAAGGTTCAACTCTCTGAGATGAATGCACACATCATAAAGAAGTTTCTGTGAATGCTTCTACCCTGTTTTTATGTGATGATATTTCCTCTTCCACCATAAGCCTCAAAGCGCTCCGAATGAACACTTGCGCATTCCACCAAAAGAGTGCTTCAAAACTGCTCTATCAATAGGAAGGTTCAATTCTGTGAGCTGAATGCACACATCATAAAGAAGTTTCTGAGAATGCTTCTGTCTAGGGTTTAGGTGAAGATATTTCCTTTTCCACCACAGGCCTCAAAGCGCTCCGTATGAACACTTGCAGACTACACACAATAGTGTTTCAAAACTGCTCTAACAAGAGAAAGGTTCAACTCTGTAAGTTGAGTGCACACATCACAAAGCAGTTTCAGAGAGTGTTTCTGTCTAGTTTGTATGTGAAGAAATTCCCGTTTCCAACGAAGGCCTCCAAGAGCTCCCAATATCCACTTGCAGATTCTGCACAAACACAGTTTCATAACTGCCCCATCCAAAGGAATATTGAACCCTGTGAGTTGAATCCACACATAGTAAATCATTTTCTCAGAAGGCTTCTGCATAGTTTTCATGTGAAGATATTTCTTATTCCACTATAGGGCTGGAAGCGCTCTAAATGAACACTTGAGGATTCTGCAAAAAGACACTTTGACAACTGCTCTTTCAAAAGAAAGGTGCAACTGTGTGAGTTGAATGCAAACATCACAAAGCAGTTTCAGAGACTGCTTCTGTCTAGCTGTAATGTGAACAAATTCCCGTTTCCAACGAAGGCTTCAAATCTCCACCTATCCACCTGCAGATTCTGCAAAAGCAGTGTTTCAAAACTGCTCTATCGAAAGGAAGGTTCATCTCTGTGGGATGAGTGCACACATCATAAAGTAGTTTCTGAGAATGCTTCCGTCTAGTTTTTATGTGACGCTATTTCCTTTTCCACCACTGGCCTCAAAGCGCTCCGAATGAACACTTGCAGATTCTACAAAAAGGGTATTTCTAAACTGAACTCACAACAAAAAGGTTCAAATCCGTGAATTAAATGCACGCATCAGAAATCAGATTCAGAGAATGCTTCTGTTTAGGTTTTAGGTGAAGATATATTCTTTTCCCCCATAGGCCTCAAAGCGCTCTGAATGAACACTTGCAGATTCTACAAAAAGAGTGTTTCAAAACGGCTCTATCAAAACAAAGGATCAACTCTGTGAGTTGAATGCAACTTCACAAAGCCGTTTCAGAGAATGCTTCTTTCTAGTTTTTGTGTGAAGATATTCCCGTTTCCAAAGAAGGCCTCAATGAGCTCCAAATATCCACTGGCAGATTCTGCAGAAACACTGTTTGAAAACTGCTCTATCAAAAGGAAGGTTCAACTCTGTGAGTTGAATGCAAGCATCAGAGAGTAGTTTCTGAGAATGCTTCTGTCTGGTTTTAATATGAAGATATTTCCTTTTACACATTAGGTCTCAGGGCGCTCCGAAAGAATACTTGCGGATTCTGTCAGAAGACGGTTTCCAAAGTGCTCCATCAAAAGAAATGTTCTACTCTGTGAGTGGAAAGCAAACATCACAATGCAGTTTCAGAGAATGCTTCTGTCTAGTTTTTAGGCGAAGAAATTCCCATTTCCTAAGAAGGTCTCGAAGAGCTCCCAATATTCCCTTGCAGATTCTGCAAAAACACTGTTTCAAAACTGCTCTACGAACAGAAAGGTTCAACTCGGTGAATTGAAAGCACAAATCCTAAAGAAGTTTCTTAGAATGCTCCTGCCCAGTTTTTAGGTGATGATATTTCCTCTTCCACCATAAGACTCAAAGCACCCCGAATGAACACTTGCACATTCCACAAAAAGAGTGTCTCAAAACTGCTCAAGCAACAGAAAGGTTCAACTCTGTGAGTTGAATGCACACATGAAAAAGCACTTTCAAATAATGCTTCCGTCCAGTTTCTAGGTGAAGAAATTACCGTTTCCAAAGAATGCCTCGAAGAGTTCCAAATATCCACTTACAGATTCTGAAGAAAACAATGTTTCGATGCTGCTCATTCAAATCAAGGTTCAGCTCTCTGAGATGAATGCACACATCATAAAGAAGTTTCTGTGAATGCTTCTACCCTGTTTTTATGTGATGATATTTCCTCTTCCACCATAAGCCTCAAAGCGCTCCGAATGAACACTTGCGCATTCCACAAAAGGAGTGCTTCAAAACTGCTCTATCAATAGGAAGGTTCAATTCTGTGAGCTGAATGCACACATCATAAAGAAGTTTCTGAGAATGCTTCTGTCTAGTGTTTAGGTGAAGATATTTCCTTTTCCACCACAGGCCTCAAAGCCCTCCGTATGAACACTTGCAGACTACACACAATAGTGTTTCAAAACTGCTCTAACAAGAGAAAGGTTCAACTCTGTAAGTTGAGTGCACACATCACAAAGCAGTTTCAGAGAGTGTTTCTGTCTAGTTTGTATGTGAAGAAATTCCCGTTTCCAACGAAGGCCTCCAAGAGCTCCCAATATCCACTTGCAGATTCTGCACAAACACAGTTTCATAACTGCCCCATCCAAAGGAATATTGAACCCTGTGAGTTGAATCCACACATATTAAATCATTTTCTCAGAACGCTTCTGCATAGTTTTCATGTGAAGATATTTCTTATTCCACTATAGGGCTGGAAGCGCTCTAAATGAACACTTGAGGATTCTGCAAAAAGACACTTTGACAACTGCTCTTTCAAAAGAAAGGTGCAACTGTGTGAGTTGAATGCAAACATCACAACGCAGTTTCAGAGACTGCTTCTCTCTAGCTGTAATGTGAACAAATTCCCGTTTCCAACGAAGGCCTCAAATCTCCACCTATCCACCTGCAGATTCTGCAAAAGCAGTGTTTCAAAACTGCTCTATCGAAAGGAAGGTTCATCTCTGTGGGATGAGTGCACACATCATAAAGTAGTTTCTGAGAATGCTTCCGTCTAGTTTTTATGTGACGCTATTTCCTTTTCCACCACTGGCCTCAAAGCGCTCCGAATGAACACTTGCAGATTCTACAAAAAGAGTATTTCTAAACTGAACTCACAACAAAAAGGTTCAGATCCGTGAATTAAATGCACGCATCAGAAAGCAGATTCAGAGAATGCTTCTGTTTAGGTTTTAGGTGAAGATATATTCTTTTCCCCCATAGGCCTCAAAGCGCTCTGAATGAACACTTGCAGATTCTACAAAAAGAGTCTTTCAAAACGGCTCTATCAAAACAAAGGATCAACTCTGTGAGTTGAATGCAACTTCACAAAGCCGTTTCAGAGAATGCTTCTTTCTAGTTTTTGTGTGAAGATATTCCCGTTTCCAAAGAAGGCCTCAATGAGTTCCAAATATCCACTGGCAGATTCTGCAAAAACACTGTTTCAAAACTGCTCTATCAAAAGGAAGGTTCAACTCTGTGAGTTGAATGCAAGCATCAGAGAGTAGTTTCTGAGAATGCTTCTGTCTGGTTTTAATATGAAGATATTTCCTTTTACACATTAGGTCTCAGGGCGCTCCGAAAGAATACTTGCGGATTCTGTCAGAAGAGGGTTTCCAAAGTGCTCCATCAAAAGAAATGTTCTACTCTGTGAGTGGAAAGCAAACATCACAAAGCAGTTTCAGAGAAGGCTTCTGTCTAGTTTTTAGGCGAAGAAATTCCCATTTCCAACGAAGGTCTCGAAGAGCTCCCAATATTCCCTTGCAGATTCTGCAAAAACACTGTTTCAAAACTGCTCTATGAACAGAAAGGTTCAACTCGGTGAGTTGAAAGCAGAAATCCTAAAGAAGTTTCTTAGAATGCTCCTGCCCAGTTTTTAGGTGATGATATTTCCTCTTCCACCATAAGACTCAAAGCACCCCGAATGAACACTTGCACATTCCACAAAAAGAGTGTTTCAAAACTGCTCAAGCAACAGAAAGGTTCAACTCTGTGAGTTGAATGCACACATGAAAAAGCACTTTCAAATAATGCTTCCGTCCAGTTTCTAGGTGAAGAAATGACCGTTTCCAAAGAATGCCTCGAAGAGTTCCAAATATCCACTTACAGATTCTGAAGAAAACAATGTTTCGATGTTGCTCATTCAAATCAAGGTTCAACTCTCTGAGATGAATGCACACATCATAAAGAAGTTTCTGTGAATGCTTCTACCCTGTTTTTATGTGATGATATTTCCTCTTCCACCATAAGCCTCAAAGCGCTCCGAATGAACACTTGCGCATTCCACAAAAAGAGTGCTTCAAAACTGCTCTATCAATAGGAAGGTTCAATTCTGTGAGCTGAATGCACACATCATAAAGAAGTTTCTGAGAATGCTTCTGTCTAGTGTTTAGGTGAAGATATTTCCTTTTCCACCACAGGCCTCAAAGCGCTCCGTATGAACACTTGCAGACTACACACAATAGTGTTTCAAAACTGCTCTAACAAGAGAAAGGTTCAACTCTGTAAGTTGAGTGCACACATCACAAAGCGGTTTCAGAGAGTGTTTCTGTCTAGTTTCTATGTGAAGAAATTCCCGTTTCCAACGAAGGCCTCCAAGAGCTCCCAATATCCACTTGCAGATTCTGCACAAACACAGTATCATAAGTGCCCCATCCAAAGGAATATTGAACCCTGTGAGTTGAATCCACACATAGTAAATCATTTTCTCGGAATGCTTCTGCATAGTTTTCATGTGAAGATATTTCTTATTCCACTATAGGGCTGGAAGCGCTCTAAATGAACACTTGAGGATTCTGCAAAAAGACACTTTGACAACTGCTCTTTCAAAAGAAAGGTGCAACTGTGTGAGTTGAATGCAAACATCACAAAGCAGTTTCAGAGACTGCTTCTGTCTAGCTGTAATGTGAACAAATTCCCGTTTCCAACGAAGGCCTCAAATCTCCACCTATCCACCTGCAGATTCTGCAAAAGCAGTGTTTCAAAACTGCTCTATCGAAAGGAAGGTTCATCTCTGTGGGATGAGTGCACACATCATAAAGTAGTTTCTGAGAATGCTTCCGTCTAGTTTTTATGTGACGCTATTTCCTTTTCCACCACTGGCCTCAAAGCGCTCCGAATGAACACTTGCAGATTCTACAAAAAGAGTATTTCTAAACTGAACTCACAACAAAAAGGTTCAGATCCGTGAATTAAATGCACGCATCAGAAAGCAGATTCAGAGAATGCTTCTGTTTAGGTTTTAGGTGAAGATATATTCTTTTCCCCCATAGGCCTCAAAGCGCTCTGAATGAACACTTGCAGATTCTACAAAAAGAGTCTTTCAAAACGGCTCTATCAAAACAAAGGATCAACTCTGTGAGTTGAATGCAACTTCACAAAGCCGTTTCAGAGAATGCTTCTTTCTAGTTTTTGTGTGAAGATATTCCCGTTTCCAAAGAAGGCCTCAATGAGTTCCAAATATCCACTGGCAGATTCTGCAAAAACACTGTTTCAAAACTGCTCTATCAAAAGGAAGGTTCAACTCTGTGAGTTGAATGCAAGCATCAGAGAGTAGTTTCTGAGAATGCTTCTGTCTGGTTTTAATATGAAGATATTTCCTTTTACACATTAGGTCTCAGGGCGCTCCGAAAGAATACTTGCGGATTCTGTCAGAAGAGGGTTTCCAAAGTGCTCCATCAAAAGAAATGTTCTACTCTGTGAGTGGAAAGCAAACATCACAAAGCAGTTTCAGAGAAGGCTTCTGTCTAGTTTTTAGGCGAAGAAATTCCCATTTCCAACGAAGGTCTCGAAGAGCTCCCAATATTCCCTTGCAGATTCTGCAAAAACACTGTTTCAAAACTGCTCTATGAACAGAAAGGTTCAACTCGGTGAGTTGAAAGCAGAAATCCTAAAGAAGTTTCTTAGAATGCTCCTGCCCAGTTTTTAGGTGATGATATTTCCTCTTCCACCATAAGACTCAAAGCACCCCGAATGAACACTTGCACATTCCACAAAAAGAGTGTTTCAAAACTGCTCAAGCAACAGAAAGGTTCAACTCTGTGAGTTGAATGCACACATGAAAAAGCACTTTCAAATAATGCTTCCGTCCAGTTTCTAGGTGAAGAAATGACCGTTTCCAAAGAATGCCTCGAAGAGTTCCAAATATCCACTTACAGATTCTGAAGAAAACAATGTTTCGATGTTGCTCATTCAAATCAAGGTTCAACTCTCTGAGATGAATGCACACATCATAAAGAAGTTTCTGTGAATGCTTCTACCCTGTTTTTATGTGATGATATTTCCTCTTCCACCATAAGCCTCAAAGCGCTCCGAATGAACACTTGCGCATTCCACAAAAAGAGTGCTTCAAAACTGCTCTATCAATAGGAAGGTTCAATTCTGTGAGCTGAATGCACACATCATAAAGAAGTTTCTGAGAATGCTTCTGTCTAGTGTTTAGGTGAAGATATTTCCTTTTCCACCACAGGCCTCAAAGCGCTCCGTATGAACACTTGCAGACTACACACAATAGTGTTTCAAAACTGCTCTAACAAGAGAAAGGTTCAACTCTGTAAGTTGAGTGCACACATCACAAAGCGGTTTCAGAGAGTGTTTCTGTCTAGTTTCTATGTGAAGAAATTCCCGTTTCCAACGAAGGCCTCCAAGAGCTCCCAATATCCACTTGCAGATTCTGCACAAACACAGTATCATAACTGCCCCATCCAAAGGAATATTGAACCCTGTGAGTTGAATCCACACATAGTAAATCATTTTCTCGGAATGCTTCTGCATAGTTTTCATGTGAAGATATTTCTTATTCCACTATAGGGCTGGAAGCGCTCTAAATGAACACTTGAGGATTCTGCAAAAAGACACTTTGACAACTGCTCTTTCAAAAGAAAGGTGCAACTGTGTGAGTTGAATGCAAACATCACAAAGCAGTTTCAGAGACTGCTTCTGTCTAGCTGTAATGTGAACAAATTCCCGTTTCCAACGAAGGCCTCAAATCTCCACCTATCCACCTGCAGATTCTGCAAAAGCAGTGTTTCAAAACTGCTCTATCGAAAGGAAGGTTCATCTCTGTGGGATGAGTGCACACATCATAAAGTAGTTTCTGAGAATGCTTCCGTCTAGTTTTTATGTGACGCTATTTCCTTTTCCACCACTGGCCTCAAAGCGCTCCGAATGAACACTTGCAGATTCTACAAAAAGAGTATTTCTAAACTGAACTCACAACAAAAAGGTTCAGATCCGTGAATTAAATGCACGCATCAGAAAGCAGATTCAGAGAATGCTTCTGTTTAGGTTTTAGGTGAAGATATATTCTTTTCCCCCATAGGCCTCAAAGCGCTCTGAATGAACACTTGCAGATTCTACAAAAAGAGTGTTTCAAAACGGCTCTATCAAAACAAAGGATCAACTCTGTGAGTTGAATGCAACTTCACAAAGCCGTTTCAGAGAATGCTTCTTTCTAGTTTTTGTGTGAAGATATTCCCGTTTCCAAAGAAGGCCTCAATGAGCTCCAAATATCCACTGGCAGATTCTGCAAAAACACTGTTTCAAAACTGCTCTATCAAAAGGAAGGTTCAACTCTGTGAGTTGAATGCAAGCATCAGAGAGTAGTTTCTGAGAATGCTTCTGTCTGGTTTTAATATGAAGATATTTCCTTTTACACATTAGGTCTCAGGGCGCTCCGAAAGAATACTTGCGGATTCTGTCAGAAGAGGGTTTCCAAAGTGCTCCATCAAAAGAAATGTTCTACTCTGTGAGTGGAAAGCAAACATCACAAAGCAGTTTCAGAGAAGGCTTCTGTCTAGTTTTTAGGCAAAGAAATTCCCATTTCCAACGAAGGTCTCGAAGAGCTCCCAATATTCCCTTGCAGATTCTGCAAAAACACTGTTTCAAAACTGCTCTATGAACAGAAAGGTTCAACTCGGTGAGTTGAAAGCAGAAATCCTAAAGAAGTTTCTTAGAATGCTCCTGCCCAGTTTTTAGGTGATGATATTTCCTCTTCCACCATAAGACTCAAAGCACCCCGAATGAACACTTGCACATTCCACAAAAAGAGTGCTTCAAAACTGCTCAAGCAACAGAAAGGTTCAACTCTGTGAGTTGAATGCACACATGAAAAAGCACTTTCAAATAATGCTTCCGTCCAGTTTCTAGGTGAAGAAATGACCGTTTCCAAAGAATGCCTCGAAGAGTTCCAAATATCCACTTACAGATTCTGAAGAAAACAATGTTTCGATGTTGCTCATTCAAATCAAGATTCAACTCTCTGAGATGAATGCACACATCATAAAGAAGTTTCTGTGAATGCTTCTACCCTGTTTTTATGTGATGATATTTCCTCTTTCACCATAAGCCTCAAAGCGCTCCGAATGAACACTTGCGCATTCCACCAAAAGAGTGCTTCAAAACTGCTCTATCAATAGGAAGGTTCAATTCTGTGAGCTGAATGCACACATCATAAAGAAGTTTCTGAGAATGCTTCTGTCTAGTGTTTAGGTGAAGATATTTCCTTTTCCACCACAGGCCTCAAAGCGCTCCGTATGAACACTTGCAGACTACACACAATAGTGTTTCAAAACTGCTCTAACAAGAGAAAGGTTCAACTCTGTAAGTTGAGTGCACACATCACAAAGCAGTTTCAGAGAGTGTTTCTGTCTAGTTTGTATGTGAAGAAATTCCCGTTTCCAACGAAGGCCTCCAAGAGCTTCCAATATCCACTTGCAGTTTCTGCACAAACACAGTTTCATAACTGCCCCATCCAAAGGAATATTGAACCCTGTGAGTTGAATCCACACATATTAAATCATTTTCTCAGAATGCTTCTGCATAGTTTTCATGTGAAGATATTTCTTATTCCACTATAGGGTGGAAGCGCTCCAAATGAACACTTGAGAATTCTGCAAAAAACACTTTGACAACTGCTCTTTCAAAAGAAAGGTGCAACTGTGTGAGTTGAATGCAAACATCACAAAGCAGTTTCAGAGACTGCTTCTGTCTAGCTGTAATGTGAACAAATTCCCGTTTCCAACGAAGGCCTCAAATCTCCCCATATCCACCTGCAGATTCTGCAAAAGCAGTGTTTCAAAACTGCTCTATCAAAAGGAAGGTTCATCACTGTGGGTTGAGTGCACACATCATAAAGTAGTTTCTGAGAAAGCTTCTGTCTACTTTTTATGTGACGCTATTTCCTTTTCCACCACTGGCCTCAAAGCGCTCCGAATGAACACTTGCGGATTCTACGAAAAGAGTGTTTCTAAACTGAACTCACAACAAAAATGTTCAGAACTGTGAATTGAATGCACGCATCACAAAGCAGATTCAGGGAATGCTTCTGTTTAGGTTTTAGGTGAAGATATATTGTTTTCCCCCATAGGCCTCAAAGCGCTCTGAATGAACCCTTGCAGATTCTACGAAAAGAGTGTTTCAAAACGGCTCTATCAAAACAAAGGATCAACTCTGTGAGTTGAATGCAACTTCACAAAGCCGTTTCAGAGAATGCTTCTTTCTAGTTTTTGTGTGAAGATATTCCCGTTTCCAAAGAAGGCCTCAATGAGCTCCAAATATCCACTGGCAGATTCTGCAAAAACACTGTTTCAAAACTGCTCTATGAAAAGGAAGGTTCAACTCTGTGATTTGAATGCAAGCATCAGAGAGTAGTTTCTGAGAATGCTTCTGTCTGGTTTTAATCTGAAGATATTTCCTTTTACACATTAGGTCTCAGGGCGCTCCGAAAGAATACTTGCGGATTCTGTCAGAAGAGGGTTTCCAAAGTGCTCCATCAAAAGAAATGTTCTACTCTGTGAGTGGAAAGCAAACATCACAAAGCAGTTTCAGAGAATGCTTCTGTCTAGTTTTTAGGCGAAGAAATTCCCATTTCCAACGAAGGTCTCGAAGAGCTCCCAATATTCCCTTGCAGATTCTGCAAAAACACTGTTTCAAAACTGCTCTATGAACAGAAAGGTTCAACTCGGTGAGTTGAAAGCACAAATCCTAAAGAAGTTTCTTAGAATGCTCCTGTCCAGTTTTTAGGTGATGATATTTCCTCTTCCACCATAAGACTCAAAGCACCCCGAATGAACAGTTGCACATTCCACAAAAAGAGTGTTTCAAAACTGCTCAAGCAACAGAAAGGTTCAACTCTGTGAGTTGAATGCACACATGAAAAAGCAGTTTCAAATAATGCTTCCGTCCAGTTTCTAGGTGAAGAAATTACCGTTTCCAAAGAATGCCTCGAAGAGTTCCAAATATCCACTTACAGATTCTGAAGAAAACAATGTTTCGATGTTGCTCATTCAAATCAAGGTTCAACTCTCTGAGATGAATGCACACATCATAAAGAAGTTTCTGTGAATGCTTCTACCCTGTTTTTATGTGATGATATTTCCTCTTCCACCATAAGCCTCAAAGCGCTCCGAATGAACACTTGCGCATTCCACAAAAAGAGTGCTTCAAAACTGCTCTATCAATAGGAAGGTTCAATTCTGTGATCTGAATGCACACATCATAAAGAAGTTTCTGAGAATGCTTCTGTCTAGTGTTTAGGTGAAGATATTTCCTTTTCCACCACAGGCCTCAAAGCGCTCCGTATGAACACTTGCAGACTACAAACAATAGTGTTTCAAAACTGCTCTAACAAGAGAAAGGTTCAACTCTGTAAGTTGAGTGCACACATCACAAAGCAGTTTCAGAGAGTGTTTCTGTCTAGTTTGTATGTGAAGAAATTCCCGTTTCCAACGAAGGCCTCCAAGAGCTCCCAATATCCACTTGCAGATTCTGCACAAACACAGTTTCATAACTGCCCCATCCAAAGGAATATTGATCCCTGTGAGTTGAATCCACACATAGTAAATCATTTTCTCAGAATGCTTCTGCATAGTTTTCATGTGAAGATATTTCTTATTCCACTATAGGGCTGGAAGCGCTCTAAATGAACACTTGAGGATTCTGCAAAAAGACACTTTGACAACTGCTCTTTCAAAAGAAAGGTGCAACTGTGTGAGTTGAATGCAAACATCACAAAGCAGTTTCAGAGACTGCTTCTGTCTAGCTGTAATGTGAACAAATTCCCGTTTCCAACGAAGGCCTCAAATCTCCACCTATCCACCTGCAGATTCTGCAAAAGCAGTGTTTCAAAACTGCTCTATCGAAAGGAAGGTTCATCTCTGTGGGATGAGTGCACACATCATAAAGTAGTTTCTGAGAATGCTTCCGTCTAGTTTTTATGTGACGCTATTTCCTTTTCCACCACTGGCCTCAAAGCGCTCCGAATGAACACTTGCAGATTCTACAAAAAGAGTATTTCTAAACTGAACTCACAACAAAAAGGTTCAGATCCGTGAATTAAATGCACGCATCAGAAAGCAGATTCAGAGAATGCTTCTGTTTAGGTTTTAGGTGAAGATATATTCTTTTCCCCCATAGGCCTCAAAGCGCTCTGAATGAACACTTGCAGATTCTACAAAAAGAGTGTTTCAAAACGGCTCTATCAAAACAAAGGATCAACTCTGTGAGTTGAATGCAACTTCACAAAGCCGTTTCAGAGAATGCTTCTTTCTAGTTTTTGTGTGAAGATATTCCCGTTTCCAAAGAAGGCCTCAATGAGCTCCAAATATCCACTGGCAGATTCTGCAAAAACACTGTTTCAAAACTGCTCTATCAAAAGGAAGGTTCAACTCTGTGAGTTGAATGCAAGCATCAGAGAGTAGTTTCTGAGAATGCTTCTGTCTGGTTTTAATATGAAGATATTTCCTTTTACACATTAGGTCTCAGGGCGCTCCGAAAGAATACTTGCGGATTCTGTCAGAAGAGGGTTTCCAAAGTGCTCCATCAAAAGAAATGTTCTACTCTGTGAGTGGAAAGCAAACATCACAAAGCAGTTTCAGAGAAGGCTTCTGTCTAGTTTTTAGGCAAAGAAATTCCCATTTCCAACGAAGGTCTCGAAGAGCTCCCAATATTCCCTTGCAGATTCTGCAAAAACACTGTTTCAAAACTGCTCTATGAACAGAAAGGTTCAACTCGGTGAGTTGAAAGCAGAAATCCTAAAGAAGTTTCTTAGAATGCTCCTGCCCAGTTTTTAGGTGATGATATTTCCTCTTCCACCATAAGACTCAAAGCACCCCGAATGAACACTTGCACATTCCACAAAAAGAGTGCTTCAAAACTGCTCAAGCAACAGAAAGGTTCAACTCTGTGAGTTGAATGCACACATGAAAAAGCACTTTCAAATAATGCTTCCGTCCAGTTTCTAGGTGAAGAAATGACCGTTTCCAAAGAATGCCTCGAAGAGTTCCAAATATCCACTTACAGATTCTGAAGAAAACAATGTTTCGATGTTGCTCATTCAAATCAAGATTCAACTCTCTGAGATGAATGCACACATCATAAAGAAGTTTCTGTGAATGCTTCTACCCTGTTTTTATGTGATGATATTTCCTCTTTCACCATAAGCCTCAAAGCGCTCCGAATGAACACTTGCGCATTCCACCAAAAGAGTGCTTCAAAACTGCTCTATCAATAGGAAGGTTCAATTCTGTGAGCTGAATGCACACATCATAAAGAAGTTTCTGAGAATGCTTCTGTCTAGTGTTTAGGTGAAGATATTTCCTTTTCCACCACAGGCCTCAAAGCGCTCCGTATGAACACTTGCAGACTACACACAATAGTGTTTCAAAACTGCTCTAACAAGAGAAAGGTTCAACTCTGTAAGTTGAGTGCACACATCACAAAGCAGTTTCAGAGAGTGTTTCTGTCTAGTTTGTATGTGAAGAAATTCCCGTTTCCAACGAAGGCCTCCAAGAGCTCCCAATATCCACTTGCAGATTCTGCACAAACACAGCATCATAACTGCCCCATCCAAAGGAATATTGAACCCTGTGAGTTGAATCCACACATAGTAAATCATTTTCTCAGAATGCTTCTGCATAGTTTTCATGTGAAGATATTTCTTATTCCACTATAGGGCTGGAAGCGCTCTAAATGAACACTTGAGGATTCTGCAAAAAGACACTTTGACAACTGCTCTTTCAAAAGAAAGGTGCAACTGTGTGAGTTGAATGCAAACATCACAAAGCAGTTTCAGAGACTGCTTCTGTCTAGCTGTAATGTGAACAAATTCCCGTTTCCAACGAAGGCCTCAAATCTCCACATATCCACCTGCAGATTCTGCAAAAGCAGTGTTTCAAAACTGCTCTATCGAAAGGAAGGTTCATCTCTGTGGGTTGAGTGCACACATCATAAAGTAGTTTCAGAGAATGCTTCTGTCTAGTTTTTATGTGACGCTATTACCTTTTCCACCACTGTCCTCAAAGCGCTCCGAATGAACACTTGCAGATTCTACAAAAAGAGTGTTTCTAAACTGAACTCACAACAAAAAGGTTTAGATCCGTGAATGGAATGCACGCATCACAAAGCAGATTCAGGGAATGCTTGTGTTTAGGTTTTAGGTGAAGATATATTCTTTTCCCCCATAGGCCTCAAAGCGCTCTGAAAGAACACTTGCAGATTCTACGAAAAGAGTGTTTCAAAACGCCTCTAACAAAACAAAGGATCAACTCTGTGAGTTGAATGCAACTTCACAAAGCCGTTTCAGAGAATGCTTCTTTCTAGTTTTTGTGTGAAGATATTCCCGTTTCCAAAGAAGGCCTCAATGAGCTCCAAATATCCACTGGCAGATTCTGCAAAAACACTGTTTCAAAACTGCTCTATCGAAAGGAATGTTCAACTCTGTGAGTTCAATGCAAGCATCAGAGAGTAGTTTCTGAGAATGCTTCTGTCTGGTTTTAATATGAAGATATTTCCTTTTACACATTAGGTCTCAGGGCGCTCCGAAAGAATACTTGCGGATTCTGTCAGAAGAGGGTTTCCAAAGTGCTCCATCAAAAGTAATGTTCTACTCTGTGAGTGGAAAGCAAACATCACAAAGCAGTTTCAGAGAAGGCTTCTGTCTAGTTTTTAGGCGAAGAAATTCCCATTTCCAACGAAGGTCTCGAAGAGCTCCCAATATTCCCTTGCAGATTCTGCAAAAACACTGTTTCAAAACTGCTCTATGAACAGAAAGGTTCAACTCGGTGAGTTGAAAGCACAAATCCTAAAGAAGTTTCTTAGAATGCTCCTGCCCAGTTTTTAGGTGATGATATTTCCTCTTCCACCATAAGACTCAAAGCACCCCAAATGAACACTTGCACATTCCACAAAAAGAGTGTTTCAAAACTGCTCAAGCAACAGAAAGGTTCAACTCTGTGAGTTGAATGCACACATGAAAAAGCACTTTCAAATAATGCTTCCGTCCAGTTTCTAGGTGAAGAAATTACCGTTTCCAAAGAATGCCTCGAAGAGTTCCAAATATCCACTTAAAGATTCTGAAGAAAACAAGGTTTCGATGTTGCTCATTCAAATCAAGTTTCAACTCTCTGAGATGAATGCACACATCATAAAGAAGTTTCTGTGAATGCTTCTACCCTGTTTTTATGTGATGATATTTCCTCTTCCACCATAAGCCTCAAAGCGCTCCGAACGAACACTTGCGCATTCCAGAAAAAGAGTGCTTCAAAACTGCTCTATCAATAGGAAGGTTCAATTCTGTGAGCTGAATGCACACATCATAAAGAAGTTTCTGAGAATGCTTCTGTCTAGTGTTTAGGTGAAGATATTTCCTTTTCCACCACAGGCCTCAAAGCGCTCCGTATGAACACTTGCAGACTACACACAATAGTGTTTCAAAACTGCTCTAACAAGAGAAAGGTTCAACTCTGTAAGTTGAGTGCACACATCACAAAGCAGTTTCAGAGAGTGTTTCTGTCTAGTTTGTATGTGAAGAAATTCCCGTTTGCAACGAAGGCCTCCAAGAGCTCCAAATATCCACTTGCAGATTCTGCACAAACACAGTTTCATAACTGCCCCATCCAAAGGAATATTGAACCCTGTGAGTTGAATCCACACATATTAAATCATTTTCTCAGAATGCTTCTGCATAGTTTTCATGTGAAGATATTTCTTATTCCACTATAGGGCTGGAAGCGCTCCAAATGAACACTTGAGAATTCTGCAAAAAGACACTTTTACAACTGCTCTTTCAAAAGAAAGGTGCAACTGTGTGAGTTGAATGCAAACATCACAAAGCAGTTTCAGAGACTGCTTCTGTCTAGCTGTAATGTGAACAAATTCCCGTTTCCAACGAAGGCCTCAAATCTCCACATATCCACTTGCAGATTCTGCAAAAGCAGTGTTTCAAAACTGCTCTATCGAAAGGAAGGTTCATCTCTGTGGGTTGAGTGCACACATCATAAAGTAGTTTCAGAGAATGCTTCTGTCTAGTTTTTATGTGACGCTATTTCCTTTTCCACCACTGGCCTCAAAGCGCTCCGAATGAACACTTGCAGATTCTACAAAAAGAGTGTTTCTAAACTGAACTCACAACAAAAAGGTTCAGATCCGTGAATGGAATGCACGCATCAAAAAGCAGATTCAGGGAATGCTTGTGTTTAGGTTTTAGGTGAAGATATATTCTTTTCCCCCATAGGCCTCAAAGCGCTCTGAATGAACACTTGCAGATTCTACGAAAAGAGTGTTTCAAAACGGCTCTATCAAAACAAAGGATCAACTCTGTGAGTTGAATGCAACTTCACAAAGCCGTTTCAGAGAATGCTTCTTTCTAGTTTTTGTGTGAAGATATTCCCGTTTCCAAAGAAGGCCTCAATGAGCTCCAAATATCCACTGGCAGATTCTGCAAAAACACTGTTTCAAAACTGCTCTATCGAAAGGAATGTTCAACTCTGTGAGTTCAATGCAAGCATCAGAGAGTAGTTTCTGAGAATGCTTCTGTCTGGTTTTAATATGAAGATATTTCCTTTTACACATTAGTTCTCAGGGCGCTCCGAAAGAATACTTGCCGATTCTGTCAGAAGAGGGTTTCCAAAGTGCTCCATCAAAAGAAATGTTCTACTCTGTGAGTGGAAAGCAAACATCACAAAGCAGTTTCAGAGAATGCTTCTGTGTAGTATGTAGGCCAAGAAATTCCCATTTCCAACGAAGGTCTCGAAGAGCTCCCAATATTCCTTGCAGATTCTGCAAAAACACTGTTTCAAAACTGCTCTATGAACAGAAAGTTTCAACTCGGTGAGTTGAAAGCACAAATCCTAAAGAAGTTTCTTAGAATGCTCCTGCCCAGTTTTTAGGTGATGATATTTCCTCTTCCACCATAAGACTCAAAGCACCCCGAATGAACACTTGCACATTCCACAAAAAGAGTGTTTCAAAACTGCTCAAGCAACAGAAAGGTTCAACTCTGTGAGTTGAATGCACACATGAAAAAGCACTTTCAAATAATGCTTCCGTCCAGTTTCTAGGTGAAGAAATGACCGTTTCCAAAGAATGCCTCGAAGAGTTCCAAATATCCACTTACAGATTCTGAAGAAAACAATGTTTCGATGTTGCTCATTCAAATCAAGGTTCAACTCTCTGAGATGAATGCACACATCATAAAGAAGTTTCTGTGAATGCTTCTACCCTGTTTTTATGTGATGATATTTCCTCTTCCACCATAAGCCTCAAAGCGCTCCGAATGAACACTTGCGCATTCCACCAAAAGAGTGCTTCAAAACTGCTCTATCAATAGGAAGGTTCAATTCTGTGAGCTGAATGCACACATCATAAAGAAGTTTCTGAGAATGCTTCTGTCTAGTGTTTAGGTGAAGATATTTCCTTTTCCACCACAGGCCTCAAAGCGCTCCGTATGAACACTTGCAGACTACACACAATAGTGTTTCAAAACTGCTCTAACAAGAGAAAGGTTCAACTCTGTAAGTTGAGTGCACACATCACAAAGCAGTTTCAGAGAGTGTTTCTGTCTAGTTTGTATGTGAAGAAATTCCCGTTTCCAACGAAGGCCTCCAAGAGCTCCCAATATCCACTTGCAGATTCTGCACAAACACAGTTTCATAACTGCCCCATCCAAAGGAATATTGAACCCTGTGAGTTGAATCCACACATAGTAAATCATTTTCTCAGAAGGCTTCTGCATAGTTTTCATGTGAAGATATTTCTTATTCCACTATAGGGCTGGAAGCGCTCTAAATGAACACTTGAGGATTCTGCAAAAAGACACTTTGACAACTGCTCTTTCAAAAGAAAGGTGCAACTGTGTGAGTTGAATGCAAACATCACAAAGCAGTTTCAGAGACTGCTTCTGTCTAGCTGTAATGTGAACAAATTCCCGTTTCCAACGAAGGCTTCAAATCTCCACCTATCCACCTGCAGATTCTGCAAAAGCAGTGTTTCAAAACTGCTCTATCGAAAGGAAGGTTCATCTCTGTGGGATGAGTGCACACATCATAAAGTAGTTTCTGAGAATGCTTCCGTCTAGTTTTTATGTGACGCTATTTCCTTTTCCACCACTGGCCTCAAAGCGCTCCGAATGAACACTTGCAGATTCTACAAAAAGAGTATTTCTAAACTGAACTCACAACAAAAAGGTTCAAATCCGTGAATTAAATGCACGCATCAGAAATCAGATTCAGAGAATGCTTCTGTTTAGGTTTTAGGTGAAGATATATTCTTTTCCCCCATAGGCCTCAAAGCGCTCTGAATGAACACTTGCAGATTCTACAAAAAGAGTGTTTCAAAACGGCTCTATCAAAACAAAGGATCAACTCTGTGAGTTGAATGCAACTTCACAAAGCCGTTTCAGAGAATGCTTCTTTCTAGTTTTTGTGTGAAGATATTCCCGTTTCCAAAGAAGGCCTCAATGAGCTCCAAATATCCACTGGCAGATTCTGCAGAAACACTGTTTGAAAACTGCTCTATCAAAAGGAAGGTTCAACTCTGTGAGTTGAATGCAAGCATCAGAGAGTAGTTTCTGAGAATGCTTCTGTCTGGTTTTAATATGAAGATATTTCCTTTTACACATTAGGTCTCAGGGCGCTCCGAAAGAATACTTGCGGATTCTGTCAGAAGACGGTTTCCAAAGTGCTCCATCAAAAGAAATGTTCTACTCTGTGAGTGGAAAGCAAACATCACAATGCAGTTTCAGAGAATGCTTCTGTCTAGTTTTTAGGCGAAGAAATTCCCATTTCCTAAGAAGGTCTCGAAGAGCTCCCAATATTCCCTTGCAGATTCTGCAAAAACACTGTTTCAAAACTGCTCTACGAACAGAAAGGTTCAACTCGGTGAATTGAAAGCACAAATCCTAAAGAAGTTTCTTAGAATGCTCCTGCCCAGTTTTTAGGTGATGATATTTCCTCTTCCACCATAAGACTCAAAGCACCCCGAATGAACACTTGCACATTCCACAAAAAGAGTGTCTCAAAACTGCTCAAGCAACAGAAAGGTTCAACTCTGTGAGTTGAATGCACACATGAAAAAGCACTTTCAAATAATGCTTCCGTCCAGTTTCTAGGTGAAGAAATTACCGTTTCCAAAGAATGCCTCGAAGAGTTCCAAATATCCACTTACAGATTCTGAAGAAAACAATGTTTCGATGCTGCTCATTCAAATCAAGGTTCAGCTCTCTGAGATGAATGCACACATCATAAAGAAGTTTCTGTGAATGCTTCTACCCTGTTTTTATGTGATGATATTTCCTCTTCCACCATAAGCCTCAAAGCGCTCCGAATGAACACTTGCGCATTCCACAAAAGGAGTGCTTCAAAACTGCTCTATCAATAGGAAGGTTCAATTCTGTGAGCTGAATGCACACATCATAAAGAAGTTTCTGAGAATGCTTCTGTCTAGTGTTTAGGTGAAGATATTTCCTTTTCCACCACAGGCCTCAAAGCCCTCCGTATGAACACTTGCAGACTACACACAATAGTGTTTCAAAACTGCTCTAACAAGAGAAAGGTTCAACTCTGTAAGTTGAGTGCACACATCACAAAGCAGTTTCAGAGAGTGTTTCTGTCTAGTTTGTATGTGAAGAAATTCCCGTTTCCAACGAAGGCCTCCAAGAGCTCCCAATATCCACTTGCAGATTCTGCACAAACACAGTTTCATAACTGCCCCATCCAAAGGAATATTGAACCCTGTGAGTTGAATCCACACATATTAAATCATTTTCTCAGAACGCTTCTGCATAGTTTTCATGTGAAGATATTTCTTATTCCACTATAGGGCTGGAAGCGCTCTAAATGAACACTTGAGGATTCTGCAAAAAGACACTTTGACAACTGCTCTTTCAAAAGAAAGGTGCAACTGTGTGAGTTGAATGCAAACATCACAACGCAGTTTCAGAGACTGCTTCTCTCTAGCTGTAATGTGAACAAATTCCCGTTTCCAACGAAGGCCTCAAATCTCCACCTATCCACCTGCAGATTCTGCAAAAGCAGTGTTTCAAAACTGCTCTATCGAAAGGAAGGTTCATCTCTGTGGGATGAGTGCACACATCATAAAGTAGTTTCTGAGAATGCTTCCGTCTAGTTTTTATGTGACGCTATTTCCTTTTCCACCACTGGCCTCAAAGCGCTCCGAATGAACACTTGCAGATTCTACAAAAAGAGTATTTCTAAACTGAACTCACAACAAAAAGGTTCAGATCCGTGAATTAAATGCACGCATCAGAAAGCAGATTCAGAGAATGCTTCTGTTTAGGTTTTAGGTGAAGATATATTCTTTTCCCCCATAGGCCTCAAAGCGCTCTGAATGAACACTTGCAGATTCTACAAAAAGAGTCTTTCAAAACGGCTCTATCAAAACAAAGGATCAACTCTGTGAGTTGAATGCAACTTCACAAAGCCGTTTCAGAGAATGCTTCTTTCTAGTTTTTGTGTGAAGATATTCCCGTTTCCAAAGAAGGCCTCAATGAGTTCCAAATATCCACTGGCAGATTCTGCAAAAACACTGTTTCAAAACTGCTCTATCAAAAGGAAGGTTCAACTCTGTGAGTTGAATGCAAGCATCAGAGAGTAGTTTCTGAGAATGCTTCTGTCTGGTTTTAATATGAAGATATTTCCTTTTACACATTAGGTCTCAGGGCGCTCCGAAAGAATACTTGCGGATTCTGTCAGAAGAGGGTTTCCAAAGTGCTCCATCAAAAGAAATGTTCTACTCTGTGAGTGGAAAGCAAACATCACAAAGCAGTTTCAGAGAAGGCTTCTGTCTAGTTTTTAGGCGAAGAAATTCCCATTTCCAACGAAGGTCTCGAAGAGCTCCCAATATTCCCTTGCAGATTCTGCAAAAACACTGTTTCAAAACTGCTCTATGAACAGAAAGGTTCAACTCGGTGAGTTGAAAGCAGAAATCCTAAAGAAGTTTCTTAGAATGCTCCTGCCCAGTTTTTAGGTGATGATATTTCCTCTTCCACCATAAGACTCAAAGCACCCCGAATGAACACTTGCACATTCCACAAAAAGAGTGCTTCAAAACTGCTCAAGCAACAGAAAGGTTCAACTCTGTGAGTTGAATGCACACATGAAAAAGCACTTTCAAATAATGCTTCCGTCCAGTTTCTAGGTGAAGAAATGACCGTTTCCAAAGAATGCCTCGAAGAGTTCCAAATATCCACTTACAGATTCTGAAGAAAACAATGTTTCGATGTTGCTCATTCAAATCAAGGTTCAACTCTCTGAGATGAATGCACACATCATAAAGAAGTTTCTGTGAATGCTTCTACCCTGTTTTTATGTGATGATATTTCCTCTTCCACCATAAGCCTCAAAGCGCTCCGAATGAACACTTGCGCATTCCACAAAAAGAGTGCTTCAAAACTGCTCTATCAATAGGAAGGTTCAATTCTGTGAGCTGAATGCACACATCATAAAGAAGTTTCTGAGAATGCTTCTGTCTAGTGTTTAGGTGAAGATATTTCCTTTTCCACCACAGGCCTCAAAGCGCTCCGTATGAACACTTGCAGACTACACACAATAGTGTTTCAAAACTGCTCTAACAAGAGAAAGGTTCAACTCTGTAAGTTGAGTGCACACATCACAAAGCGGTTTCAGAGAGTGTTTCTGTCTAGTTTCTATGTGAAGAAATTCCCGTTTCCAACGAAGGCCTCCAAGAGCTCCCAATATCCACTTGCAGATTCTGCACAAACACAGTATCATAACTGCCCCATCCAAAGGAATATTGAACCCTGTGAGTTGAATCCACACATAGTAAATCATTTTCTCGGAATGCTTCTGCATAGTTTTCATGTGAAGATATTTCTTATTCCACTATAGGGCTGGAAGCGCTCTAAATGAACACTTGAGGATTCTGCAAAAAGACACTTTGACAACTGCTCTTTCAAAAGAAAGGTGCAACTGTGTGAGTTGAATGCAAACATCACAAAGCAGTTTCAGAGACTGCTTCTGTCTAGCTGTAATGTGAACAAATTCCCGTTTCCAACGAAGGCTTCAAATCTCCACCTATCCACCTGCAGATTCTGCAAAAGCAGTGTTTCAAAACTGCTCTATCGAAAGGAAGGTTCATCTCTGTGGGATGAGTGCACACATCATAAAGTAGTTTCTGAGAATGCTTCCGTCTAGTTTTTATGTGACGCTATTTCCTTTTCCACCACTGGCCTCAAAGCGCTCCGAATGAACACTTGCAGATTCTACAAAAAGAGTATTTCTAAACTGAACTCACAACAAAAAGGTTCAAATCCGTGAATTAAATGCACGCATCAGAAATCAGATTCAGAGAATGCTTCTGTTTAGGTTTTAGGTGAAGATATATTCTTTTCCCCCATAGGCCTCAAAGCGCTCTGAATGAACACTTGCAGATTCTACAAAAAGAGTGTTTCAAAACGGCTCTATCAAAACAAAGGATCAACTCTGTGAGTTGAATGCAACTTCACAAAGCCGTTTCAGAGAATGCTTCTTTCTAGTTTTTGTGTGAAGATATTCCCGTTTCCAAAGAAGGCCTCAATGAGCTCCAAATATCCACTGGCAGATTCTGCAGAAACACTGTTTGAAAACTGCTCTATCAAAAGGAAGGTTCAACTCTGTGAGTTGAATGCAAGCATCAGAGAGTAGTTTCTGAGAATGCTTCTGTCTGGTTTTAATATGAAGATATTTCCTTTTACACATTAGGTCTCAGGGCGCTCCGAAAGAATACTTGCGGATTCTGTCAGAAGACGGTTTCCAAAGTGCTCCATCAAAAGAAATGTTCTACTCTGTGAGTGGAAAGCAAACATCACAATGCAGTTTCAGAGAATGCTTCTGTCTAGTTTTTAGGCGAAGAAATTCCCATTTCCTAAGAAGGTCTCGAAGAGCTCCCAATATTCCCTTGCAGATTCTGCAAAAACACTGTTTCAAAACTGCTCTACGAACAGAAAGGTTCAACTCGGTGAATTGAAAGCACAAATCCTAAAGAAGTTTCTTAGAATGCTCCTGCCCAGTTTTTAGGTGATGATATTTCCTCTTCCACCATAAGACTCAAAGCACCCCGAATGAACACTTGCACATTCCACAAAAAGAGTGTCTCAAAACTGCTCAAGCAACAGAAAGGTTCAACTCTGTGAGTTGAATGCACACATGAAAAAGCACTTTCAAATAATGCTTCCGTCCAGTTTCTAGGTGAAGAAATTACCGTTTCCAAAGAATGCCTCGAAGAGTTCCAAATATCCACTTACAGATTCTGAAGAAAACAATGTTTCGATGCTGCTCATTCAAATCAAGGTTCAGCTCTCTGAGATGAATGCACACATCATAAAGAAGTTTCTGTGAATGCTTCTACCCTGTTTTTATGTGATGATATTTCCTCTTCCACCATAAGCCTCAAAGCGCTCCGAATGAACACTTGCGCATTCCACAAAAGGAGTGCTTCAAAACTGCTCTATCAATAGGAAGGTTCAATTCTGTGAGCTGAATGCACACATCATAAAGAAGTTTCTGAGAATGCTTCTGTCTAGTGTTTAGGTGAAGATATTTCCTTTTCCACCACAGGCCTCAAAGCCCTCCGTATGAACACTTGCAGACTACACACAATAGTGTTTCAAAACTGCTCTAACAAGAGAAAGGTTCAACTCTGTAAGTTGAGTGCACACATCACAAAGCAGTTTCAGAGAGTGTTTCTGTCTAGTTTGTATGTGAAGAAATTCCCGTTTCCAACGAAGGCCTCCAAGAGCTCCCAATATCCACTTGCAGATTCTGCACAAACACAGTTTCATAACTGCCCCATCCAAAGGAATATTGAACCCTGTGAGTTGAATCCACACATATTAAATCATTTTCTCAGAACGCTTCTGCATAGTTTTCATGTGAAGATATTTCTTATTCCACTATAGGGCTGGAAGCGCTCTAAATGAACACTTGAGGATTCTGCAAAAAGACACTTTGACAACTGCTCTTTCAAAAGAAAGGTGCAACTGTGTGAGTTGAATGCAAACATCACAACGCAGTTTCAGAGACTGCTTCTCTCTAGCTGTAATGTGAACAAATTCCCGTTTCCAACGAAGGCCTCAAATCTCCACCTATCCACCTGCAGATTCTGCAAAAGCAGTGTTTCAAAACTGCTCTATCGAAAGGAAGGTTCATCTCTGTGGGATGAGTGCACACATCATAAAGTAGTTTCTGAGAATGCTTCCGTCTAGTTTTTATGTGACGCTATTTCCTTTTCCACCACTGGCCTCAAAGCGCTCCGAATGAACACTTGCAGATTCTACAAAAAGAGTATTTCTAAACTGAACTCACAACAAAAAGGTTCAGATCCGTGAATTAAATGCACGCATCAGAAAGCAGATTCAGAGAATGCTTCTGTTTAGGTTTTAGGTGAAGATATATTCTTTTCCCCCATAGGCCTCAAAGCGCTCTGAATGAACACTTGCAGATTCTACAAAAAGAGTCTTTCAAAACGGCTCTATCAAAACAAAGGATCAACTCTGTGAGTTGAATGCAACTTCACAAAGCCGTTTCAGAGAATGCTTCTTTCTAGTTTTTGTGTGAAGATATTCCCGTTTCCAAAGAAGGCCTCAATGAGTTCCAAATATCCACTGGCAGATTCTGCAAAAACACTGTTTCAAAACTGCTCTATCAAAAGGAAGGTTCAACTCTGTGAGTTGAATGCAAGCATCAGAGAGTAGTTTCTGAGAATGCTTCTGTCTGGTTTTAATATGAAGATATTTCCTTTTACACATTAGGTCTCAGGGCGCTCCGAAAGAATACTTGCGGATTCTGTCAGAAGAGGGTTTCCAAAGTGCTCCATCAAAAGAAATGTTCTACTCTGTGAGTGGAAAGCAAACATCACAAAGCAGTTTCAGAGAAGGCTTCTGTCTAGTTTTTAGGCGAAGAAATTCCCATTTCCAACGAAGGTCTCGAAGAGCTCCCAATATTCCCTTGCAGATTCTGCAAAAACACTGTTTCAAAACTGCTCTATGAACAGAAAGGTTCAACTCGGTGAGTTGAAAGCAGAAATCCTAAAGAAGTTTCTTAGAATGCTCCTGCCCAGTTTTTAGGTGATGATATTTCCTCTTCCACCATAAGACTCAAAGCACCCCGAATGAACACTTGCACATTCCACAAAAAGAGTGCTTCAAAACTGCTCAAGCAACAGAAAGGTTCAACTCTGTGAGTTGAATGCACACATGAAAAAGCACTTTCAAATAATGCTTCCGTCCAGTTTCTAGGTGAAGAAATGACCGTTTCCAAAGAATGCCTCGAAGAGTTCCAAATATCCACTTACAGATTCTGAAGAAAACAATGTTTCGATGTTGCTCATTCAAATCAAGGTTCAACTCTCTGAGATGAATGCACACATCATAAAGAAGTTTCTGTGAATGCTTCTACCCTGTTTTTATGTGATGATATTTCCTCTTTCACCATAAGCCTCAAAGCGCTCCGAATGAACACTTGCGCATTCCACCAAAAGAGTGCTTCAAAACTGCTCTATCAATAGGAAGGTTCAATTCTGTGAGCTGAATGCACACATCATAAAGAAGTTTCTGAGAATGCTTCTGTCTAGTGTTTAGGTGAAGATATTTCCTTTTCCACCACAGGCCTCAAAGCGCTCCGTATGAACACTTGCAGACTACACACAATAGTGTTTCAAAACTGCTCTAACAAGAGAAAGGTTCAACTCTGTAAGTTGAGTGCACACATCACAAAGCAGTTTCAGAGAGTGTTTCTGTCTAGTTTGTATGTGAAGAAATTCCCGTTTCCAACGAAGGCCTCCAAGAGCTCCCAATATCCACTTGCAGATTCTGCACAAACACAGCATCATAACTGCCCCATCCAAAGGAATATTGAACCCTGTGAGTTGAATCCACACATAGTAAATCATTTTCTCAGAATGCTTCTGCATAGTTTTCATGTGAAGATATTTCTTATTCCACTATAGGGCTGGAAGCGCTCTAAATGAACACTTGAGGATTCTGCAAAAAGACACTTTGACAACTGCTCTTTCAAAAGAAAGGTGCAACTGTGTGAGTTGAATGCAAACATCACAAAGCAGTTTCAGAGACTGCTTCTGTCTAGCTGTAATGTGAACAAATTCCCGTTTCCAACGAAGGCCTCAAATCTCCACATATCCACCTGCAGATTCTGCAAAAGCAGTGTTTCAAAACTGCTCTATCGAAAGGAAGGTTCATCTCTGTGGGTTGAGTGCACACATCATAAAGTAGTTTCAGAGAATGCTTCTGTCTAGTTTTTATGTGACGCTATTACCTTTTCCACCACTGTCCTCAAAGCGCTCCGAATGAACACTTGCAGATTCTACAAAAAGAGTGTTTCTAAACTGAACTCACAACAAAAAGGTTTAGATCCGTGAATGGAATGCACGCATCACAAAGCAGATTCAGGGAATGCTTGTGTTTAGGTTTTAGGTGAAGATATATTCTTTTCCCCCATAGGCCTCAAAGCGCTCTGAAAGAACACTTGCAGATTCTACGAAAAGAGTGTTTCAAAACGCCTCTAACAAAACAAAGGATCAACTCTGTGAGTTGAATGCAACTTCACAAAGCCGTTTCAGAGAATGCTTCTTTCTAGTTTTTGTGTGAAGATATTCCCGTTTCCAAAGAAGGCCTCAATGAGCTCCAAATATCCACTGGCAGATTCTGCAAAAACACTGTTTCAAAACTGCTCTATCGAAAGGAATGTTCAACTCTGTGAGTTCAATGCAAGCATCAGAGAGTAGTTTCTGAGAATGCTTCTGTCTGGTTTTAATATGAAGATATTTCCTTTTACACATTAGGTCTCAGGGCGCTCCGAAAGAATACTTGCGGATTCTGTCAGAAGAGGGTTTCCAAAGTGCTCCATCAAAAGTAATGTTCTACTCTGTGAGTGGAAAGCAAACATCACAAAGCAGTTTCAGAGAAGGCTTCTGTCTAGTTTTTAGGCGAAGAAATTCCCATTTCCAACGAAGGTCTCGAAGAGCTCCCAATATTCCCTTGCAGATTCTGCAAAAACACTGTTTCAAAACTGCTCTATGAACAGAAAGGTTCAACTCGGTGAGTTGAAAGCACAAATCCTAAAGAAGTTTCTTAGAATGCTCCTGCCCAGTTTTTAGGTGATGATATTTCCTCTTCCACCATAAGACTCAAAGCACCCCGAATGAACACTTGCACATTCCACAAAAAGAGTGTTTCAAAACTGCTCAAGCAACAGAAAGGTTCAACTCTGTGAGTTGAATGCACACATGAAAAAGCACTTTCAAATAATGCTTCCGTCCAGTTTCTAGGTGAAGAAATTACCGTTTCCAAAGAATGCCTCGAAGAGTTCCAAATATCCACTTAAAGATTCTGAAGAAAACAAGGTTTCGATGTTGCTCATTCAAATCAAGTTTCAACTCTCTGAGATGAATGCACACATCATAAAGAAGTTTCTGTGAATGCTTCTACCCTGTTTTTATGTGATGATATTTCCTCTTCCACCATAAGCCTCAAAGCGCTCCGAACGAACACTTGCGCATTCCAGAAAAAGAGTGCTTCAAAACTGCTCTATCAATAGGAAGGTTCAATTCTGTGAGCTGAATGCACACATCATAAAGAAGTTTCTGAGAATGCTTCTGTCTAGTGTTTAGGTGAAGATATTTCCTTTTCCACCACAGGCCTCAAAGCGCTCCGTATGAACACTTGCAGACTACACACAATAGTGTTTCAAAACTGCTCTAACAAGAGAAAGGTTCAACTCTGTAAGTTGAGTGCACACATCACAAAGCAGTTTCAGAGAGTGTTTCTGTCTAGTTTGTATGTGAAGAAATTCCCGTTTGCAACGAAGGCCTCCAAGAGCTCCAAATATCCACTTGCAGATTCTGCACAAACACAGTTTCATAACTGCCCCATCCAAAGGAATATTGAACCCTGTGAGTTGAATCCACACATATTAAATCATTTTCTCAGAATGCTTCTGCATAGTTTTCATGTGAAGATATTTCTTATTCCACTATAGGGCTGGAAGCGCTCCAAATGAACACTTGAGAATTCTGCAAAAAGACACTTTTACAACTGCTCTTTCAAAAGAAAGGTGCAACTGTGTGAGTTGAATGCAAACATCACAAAGCAGTTTCAGAGACTGCTTCTGTCTAGCTGTAATGTGAACAAATTCCCGTTTCCAACGAAGGCCTCAAATCTCCACATATCCACTTGCAGATTCTGCAAAAGCAGTGTTTCAAAACTGCTCTATCGAAAGGAAGGTTCATCTCTGTGGGTTGAGTGCACACATCATAAAGTAGTTTCAGAGAATGCTTCTGTCTAGTTTTTATGTGACGCTATTTCCTTTTCCACCACTGGCCTCAAAGCGCTCCGAATGAACACTTGCAGATTCTACAAAAAGAGTGTTTCTAAACTGAACTCACAACAAAAAGGTTCAGATCCGTGAATGGAATGCACGCATCAAAAAGCAGATTCAGGGAATGCTTGTGTTTAGGTTTTAGGTGAAGATATATTCTTTTCCCCCATAGGCCTCAAAGCGCTCTGAATGAACACTTGCAGATTCTACGAAAAGAGTGTTTCAAAACGGCTCTATCAAAACAAAGGATCAACTCTGTGAGTTGAATGCAACTTCACAAAGCCGTTTCAGAGAATGCTTCTTTCTAGTTTTTGTGTGAAGATATTCCCGTTTCCAAAGAAGGCCTCAATGAGCTCCAAATATCCACTGGCAGATTCTGCAAAAACACTGTTTCAAAACTGCTCTATCGAAAGGAATGTTCAACTCTGTGAGTTCAATGCAAGCATCAGAGAGTAGTTTCTGAGAATGCTTCTGTCTGGTTTTAATATGAAGATATTTCCTTTTACACATTAGTTCTCAGGGCGCTCCGAAAGAATACTTGCCGATTCTGTCAGAAGAGGGTTTCCAAAGTGCTCCATCAAAAGAAATGTTCTACTCTGTGAGTGGAAAGCAAACATCACAAAGCAGTTTCAGAGAATGCTTCTGTGTAGTATGTAGGCCAAGAAATTCCCATTTCCAACGAAGGTCTCGAAGAGCTCCCAATATTCCTTGCAGATTCTGCAAAAACACTGTTTCAAAACTGCTCTATGAACAGAAAGTTTCAACTCGGTGAGTTGAAAGCACAAATCCTAAAGAAGTTTCTTAGAATGCTCCTGCCCAGTTTTTAGGTGATGATATTTCCTCTTCCACCATAAGACTCAAAGCACCCCGAATGAACACTTGCACATTCCACAAAAAGAGTGTTTCAAAACTGCTCAAGCAACAGAAAGGTTCAACTCTGTGAGTTGAATGCACACATGAAAAAGCACTTTCAAATAATGCTTCCGTCCAGTTTCTAGGTGAAGAAATGACCGTTTCCAAAGAATGCCTCGAAGAGTTCCAAATATCCACTTACAGATTCTGAAGAAAACAATGTTTCGATGTTGCTCATTCAAATCAAGGTTCAACTCTCTGAGATGAATGCACACATCATAAAGAAGTTTCTGTGAATGCTTCTACCCTGTTTTTATGTGATGATATTTCCTCTTCCACCATAAGCCTCAAAGCGCTCCGAATGAACACTTGCGCATTCCACCAAAAGAGTGCTTCAAAACTGCTCTATCAATAGGAAGGTTCAATTCTGTGAGCTGAATGCACACATCATAAAGAAGTTTCTGAGAATGCTTCTGTCTAGTGTTTAGGTGAAGATATTTCCTTTTCCACCACAGGCCTCAAAGCGCTCCGTATGAACACTTGCAGATTACAGATTACACACAATAGTGTTTCAAAACTGCTCTAACAAGAGAAAGGTTCAACTCTGTAAGTTGAGTGCACACATCACAAAGCAGTTTCAGAGAGTGTTTCTGTCTAGTTTGTATGTGAAGAAATTCCCGTTTCCAACGAAGGCCTCCAAGAGCTTCCAATATCCACTTGCAGTTTCTGCACAAACACAGTTTCATAACTGCCCCATCCAAAGGAATATTGAACCCTGTGAGTTGAATCCACACATATTAAATCATTTTCTCAGAATGCTTCTGCATAGTTTTCATGTGAAGATATTTCTTATTCCACTATAGGGTGGAAGCGCTCCAAATGAACACTTGAGAATTCTGCAAAAAACACTTTGACAACTGCTCTTTCAAAAGAAAGGTGCAACTGTGTGAGTTGAATGCAAACATCACAAAGCAGTTTCAGAGACTGCTTCTGTCTAGCTGTAATGTGAACAAATTCCCGTTTCCAACGAAGGCCTCAAATCTCCCCATATCCACCTGCAGATTCTGCAAAAGCAGTGTTTCAAAACTGCTCTATCAAAAGGAAGGTTCATCACTGTGGGTTGAGTGCACACATCATAAAGTAGTTTCTGAGAAAGCTTCTGTCTACTTTTTATGTGACGCTATTTCCTTTTCCACCACTGGCCTCAAAGCGCTCCGAATGAACACTTGCGGATTCTACGAAAAGAGTGTTTCTAAACTGAACTCACAACAAAAAGGTTCAGAACTGTGAATTGAATGCACGCATCACAAAGCAGATTCAGGGAATGCTTCTGTTTAGGTTTTAGGTGAAGATATATTGTTTTCCCCCATAGGCCTCAAAGCGCTCTGAATGAACCCTTGCAGATTCTACGAAAAGAGTGTTTCAAAACGGCTCTATCAAAACAAAGGATCAACTCTGTGAGTTGAATGCAACTTCACAAAGCCGTTTCAGAGAATGCTTCTTTCTAGTTTTTGTGTGAAGATATTCCCGTTTCCAAAGAAGGCCTCAATGAGCTCCAAATATCCACTGGCAGATTCTGCAAAAACACTGTTTCAAAACTGCTCTATGAAAAGGAAGGTTCAACTCTGTGATTTGAATGCAAGCATCAGAGAGTAGTTTCTGAGAATGCTTCTGTCTGGTTTTAATCTGAAGATATTTCCTTTTACACATTAGGTCTCAGGGCGCTCCGAAAGAATACTTGCGGATTCTGTCAGAAGAGGGTTTCCAAAGTGCTCCATCAAAAGAAATGTTCTACTCTGTGAGTGGAAAGCAAACATCACAAAGCAGTTTCAGAGAATGCTTCTGTCTAGTTTTTAGGCGAAGAAATTCCCATTTCCAACGAAGGTCTCGAAGAGCTCCCAATATTCCCTTGCAGATTCTGCAAAAACACTGTTTCAAAACTGCTCTATGAACAGAAAGGTTCAACTCGGTGAGTTGAAAGCACAAATCCTAAAGAAGTTTCTTAGAATGCTCCTGTCCAGTTTTTAGGTGATGATATTTCCTCTTCCACCATAAGACTCAAAGCACCCCGAATGAACACTTGCACATTCCACAAAAAGAGTGTTTCAAAACTGCTCAAGCAACAGAAAGGTTCAACTCTGTGAGTTGAATGCACACATGAAAAAGCAGTTTCAAATAATGCTTCCGTCCAGTTTCTAGGTGAAGAAATTACCGTTTCCAAAGAATGCCTCGAAGAGTTCCAAATATCCACTTACAGATTCTGAAGAAAACAATGTTTCGATGTTGCTCATTCAAATCAAGGTTCAACTCTCTGAGATGAATGCACACATCATAAAGAAGTTTCTGTGAATGCTTCTACCCTGTTTTTATGTGATGATATTTCCTCTTCCACCATAAGCCTCAAAGCGCTCCGAATGAACACTTGCGCATTCCACAAAAAGAGTGCTTCAAAACTGCTCTATCAATAGGAAGGTTCAATTCTGTGATCTGAATGCACACATCATAAAGAAGTTTCTGAGAATGCTTCTGTCTAGTGTTTAGGTGAAGATATTTCCTTTTCCACCACAGGCCTCAAAGCGCTCCGTATGAACACTTGCAGACTACAAACAATAGTGTTTCAAAACTGCTCTAACAAGAGAAAGGTTCAACTCTGTAAGTTGAGTGCACACATCACAAAGCAGTTTCAGAGAGTGTTTCTGTCTAGTTTGTATGTGAAGAAATTCCCGTTTCCAACGAAGGCCTCCAAGAGCTCCCAATATCCACTTGCAGATTCTGCACAAACACAGTTTCATAACTGCCCCATCCAAAGGAATATTGAACCCTGTGAGTTGAATCCACACATATTAAATCATTTTCTCAGAATGCTTCTGCATAGTTTTCATGTGAAGATATTTCTTATTCCACTATAGGGCTGGAAGCGCTCTAAATGAACACTTGAGGATTCTGCAAAAAGACACTTTGACAACTGCTCTTTCAAAAGAAAGGTGCAACTGTGTGAGTTGAATGCAAACATCACAAAGCAGTTTCAGAGACTGCTTCTGTCTAGCTGTAATGTGAACAAATTCCCGTTCCCAACGAAGGCCTCAAATCTCCACCTATCCACCTGCAGATTCTGCAAAAGCAGTGTTTCAAAACTGCTCTATCGAAAGGAAGGTTCATCTCTGTGGGATGAGTGCACACATCATAAAGTAGTTTCTGAGAATGCTTCCGTCTAGTTTTTATGTGACGCTATTTCCTTTTCCACCACTGGCCTCAAAGCGCTCCGAATGAACACTTGCAGATTCTACAAAAAGAGTATTTCTAAACTGAACTCACAACAAAAAGGTTCAGATCCGTGAATTAAATGCACGCATCAGAAAGCAGATTCAGAGAATGCTTCTGTTTAGGTTTTAGGTGAAGATATATTCTTTTCCCCCATAGGCCTCAAAGCGCTCTGAATGAACACTTGCAGATTCTACAAAAAGAGTGTTTCAAAACGGCTCTATCAAAACAAAGGATCAACTCTGTGAGTTGAATGCAACTTCACAAAGCCGTTTCAGAGAATGCTTCTTTCTAGTTTTTGTGTGAAGATATTCCCGTTTCCAAAGAAGGCCTCAATGAGCTCCAAATATCCACTGGCAGATTCTGCAAAAACACTGTTTCAAAACTGCTCTATCAAAAGGAAGGTTCAACTCTGTGAGTTGAATGCAAGCATCAGAGAGTAGTTTCTGAGAATGCTTCTGTCTGGTTTTAATATGAAGATATTTCCTTTTACACATTAGGTCTCAGGGCGCTCCGAAAGAATACTTGCGGATTCTGTCAGAAGAGGGTTTCCAAAGTGCTCCATCAAAAGAAATGTTCTACTCTGTGAGTGGAAAGCAAACATCACAAAGCAGTTTCAGAGAAGGCTTCTGTCTAGTTTTTAGGCAAAGAAATTCCCATTTCCAACGAAGGTCTCGAAGAGCTCCCAATATTCCCTTGCAGATTCTGCAAAAACACTGTTTCAAAACTGCTCTATGAACAGAAAGGTTCAACTCGGTGAGTTGAAAGCAGAAATCCTAAAGAAGTTTCTTAGAATGCTCCTGCCCAGTTTTTAGGTGATGATATTTCCTCTTCCACCATAAGACTCAAAGCACCCCGAATGAACTCTTGCACATTCCACAAAAAGAGTGCTTCAAAACTGCTCAGGCAACAGAAAGGTTCAACTCTGTGAGTTGAATGCACACATGAAAAAGCACTTTCAAATAATGCTTCCGTCCAGTTTCTAGGTGAAGAAATGACCGTTTCCAAAGAATGCCTCGAAGAGTTCCAAATATCCACTTACAGATTCTGAAGAAAACAATGTTTCGATGTTGCTCATTCAAATCAAGGTTCAACTCTCTGAGATGAATGCACACATCATAAAGAAGTTTCTGTGAATGCTTCTACCCTGTTTTTATGTGATGATATTTCCTCTTCCACCATAAGCCTCAAAGCGCTCCGAATGAACACTTGCGCATTCCACAAAAAGAGTGCTTCAAAACTGCTCTATCAATAGGAAGGTTCAATTCTGTGAGCTGAATGCACACATCATAAAGAAGTTTCTGAGAATGCTTCTGTCTAGTGTTTAGGTGAAGATATTTCCTTTTCCACCACAGGCCTCAAAGCGCTCCGTATGAACACTTGCAGACTACACACAATAGTGTTTCAAAACTGCTCTAACAAGAGAAAGGTTCAACTCTGTAAGTTGAGTGCACACATCACAAAGCGGTTTCAGAGAGTGTTTCTGTCTAGTTTCTATGTGAAGAAATTCCCGTTTCCAACGAAGGCCTCCAAGAGCTCCCAATATCCACTTGCAGATTCTGCACAAACACAGTATCATAACTGCCCCATCCAAAGGAATATTGAACCCTGTGAGTTGAATCCACACATAGTAAATCATTTTCTCGGAATGCTTCTGCATAGTTTTCATGTGAAGATATTTCTTATTCCACTATAGGGCTGGAAGCGCTCTAAATGAACACTTGAGGATTCTGCAAAAAGACACTTTGACAACTGCTCTTTCAAAAGAAAGGTGCAACTGTGTGAGTTGAATGCAAACATCACAAAGCAGTTTCAGAGACTGCTTCTGTCTAGCTGTAATGTGAACAAATTCCCGTTTCCAACGAAGGCCTCAAATCTCCACCTATCCACCTGCAGATTCTGCAAAAGCAGTGTTTCAAAACTGCTCTATCGAAAGGAAGGTTCATCTCTGTGGGATGAGTGCACACATCATAAAGTAGTTTCTGAGAATGCTTCCGTCTAGTTTTTATGTGACGCTATTTCCTTTTCCACCACTGGCCTCAAAGCGCTCCGAATGAACACTTGCAGATTCTACAAAAAGAGTATTTCTAAACTGAACTCACAACAAAAAGGTTCAGATCCGTGAATTAAATGCACGCATCAGAAAGCAGATTCAGAGAATGCTTCTGTTTAGGTTTTAGGTGAAGATATATTCTTTTCCCCCATAGGCCTCAAAGCGCTCTGAATGAACACTTGCAGATTCTACAAAAAGAGTGTTTCAAAACGGCTCTATCAAAACAAAGGATCAACTCTGTGAGTTGAATGCAACTTCACAAAGCCGTTTCAGAGAATGCTTCTTTCTAGTTTTTGTGTGAAGATATTCCCGTTTCCAAAGAAGGCCTCAATGAGCTCCAAATATCCACTGGCAGATTCTGCAAAAACACTGTTTCAAAACTGCTCTATCAAAAGGAAGGTTCAACTCTGTGAGTTGAATGCAAGCATCAGAGAGTAGTTTCTGAGAATGCTTCTGTCTGGTTTTAATATGAAGATATTTCCTTTTACACATTAGGTCTCAGGGCGCTCCGAAAGAATACTTGCGGATTCTGTCAGAAGAGGGTTTCCAAAGTGCTCCATCAAAAGAAATGTTCTACTCTGTGAGTGGAAAGCAAACATCACAAAGCAGTTTCAGAGAAGGCTTCTGTCTAGTTTTTAGGCAAAGAAATTCCCATTTCCAACGAAGGTCTCGAAGAGCTCCCAATATTCCCTTGCAGATTCTGCAAAAACACTGTTACAAAACTGCTCTATGAACAGAAAGGTTCAACTCGGTGAGTTGAAAGCAGAAATCCTAAAGAAGTTTCTTAGAATGCTCCTGCCCAGTTTTTAGGTGATGATATTTCCTCTTCCACCATAAGACTCAAAGCACCCCGAATGAACACTTGCACATTCCACAAAAAGAGTGCTTCAAAACTGCTCAAGCAACAGAAAGGTTCAACTCTGTGAGTTGAATGCACACATGAAAAAGCACTTTCAAATAATGCTTCCGTCCAGTTTCTAGGTGAAGAAATGACCGTTTCCAAAGAATGCCTCGAAGAGTTCCAAATATCCACTTACAGATTCTGAAGAAAACAATGTTTCGATGTTGCTCATTCAAATCAAGGTTCAACTCTCTGAGATGAATGCACACATCATAAAGAAGTTTCTGTGAATGCTTCTACCCTGTTTTTATGTGATGATATTTCCTCTTTCACCATAAGCCTCAAAGCGCTCCGAATGAACACTTGCGCATTCCACCAAAAGAGTGCTTCAAAACTGCTCTATCAATAGGAAGGTTCAATTCTGTGAGCTGAATGCACACATCATAAAGAAGTTTCTGAGAATGCTTCTGTCTAGTGTTTAGGTGAAGATATTTCCTTTTCCACCACAGGCCTCAAAGCGCTCCGTATGAACACTTGCAGACTACACACAATAGTGTTTCAAAACTGCTCTAACAAGAGAAAGGTTCAACTCTGTAAGTTGAGTGCACACATCACAAAGCAGTTTCAGAGAGTGTTTCTGTCTAGTTTGTATGTGAAGAAATTCCCGTTTCCAACGAAGGCCTCCAAGAGCTCCCAATATCCACTTGCAGATTCTGCACAAACACAGCATCATAACTGCCCCATCCAAAGGAATATTGAACCCTGTGAGTTGAATCCACACATAGTAAATCATTTTCTCAGAATGCTTCTGCATAGTTTTCATGTGAAGATATTTCTTATTCCACTATAGGGCTGGAAGCGCTCTAAATGAACACTTGAGGATTCTGCAAAAAGACACTTTGACAACTGCTCTTTCAAAAGAAAGGTGCAACTGTGTGAGTTGAATGCAAACATCACAAAGCAGTTTCAGAGACTGCTTCTGTCTAGCTGTAATGTGAACAAATTCCCGTTTCCAACGAAGGCCTCAAATCTCCACATATCCACCTGCAGATTCTGCAAAAGCAGTGTTTCAAAACTGCTCTATCGAAAGGAAGGTTCATCTCTGTGGGTTGAGTGCACACATCATAAAGTAGTTTCAGAGAATGCTTCTGTCTAGTTTTTATGTGACGCTATTACCTTTTCCACCACTGTCCTCAAAGCGCTCCGAATGAACACTTGCAGATTCTACAAAAAGAGTGTTTCTAAACTGAACTCACAACAAAAAGGTTTAGATCCGTGAATGGAATGCACGCATCACAAAGCAGATTCAGGGAATGCTTGTGTTTAGGTTTTAGGTGAAGATATATTCTTTTCCCCCATAGGCCTCAAAGCGCTCTGAAAGAACACTTGCAGATTCTACGAAAAGAGTGTTTCAAAACGCCTCTAACAAAACAAAGGATCAACTCTGTGAGTTGAATGCAACTTCACAAAGCCGTTTCAGAGAATGCTTCTTTCTAGTTTTTGTGTGAAGATATTCCCGTTTCCAAAGAAGGCCTCAATGAGCTCCAAATATCCACTGGCAGATTCTGCAAAAACACTGTTTCAAAACTGCTCTATCGAAAGGAATGTTCAACTCTGTGAGTTCAATGCAAGCATCAGAGAGTAGTTTCTGAGAATGCTTCTGTCTGGTTTTAATATGAAGATATTTCCTTTTACACATTAGGTCTCAGGGCGCTCCGAAAGAATACTTGCGGATTCTGTCAGAAGAGGGTTTCCAAAGTGCTCCATCAAAAGTAATGTTCTACTCTGTGAGTGGAAAGCAAACATCACAAAGCAGTTTCAGAGAAGGCTTCTGTCTAGTTTTTAGGCGAAGAAATTCCCATTTCCAACGAAGGTCTCGAAGAGCTCCCAATATTCCCTTGCAGATTCTGCAAAAACACTGTTTCAAAACTGCTCTATGAACAGAAAGGTTCAACTCGGTGAGTTGAAAGCACAAATCCTAAAGAAGTTTCTTAGAATGCTCCTGCCCAGTTTTTAGGTGATGATATTTCCTCTTCCACCATAAGACTCAAAGCACCCCGAATGAACACTTGCACATTCCACAAAAAGAGTGTTTCAAAACTGCTCAAGCAACAGAAAGGTTCAACTCTGTGAGTTGAATGCACACATGAAAAAGCACTTTCAAATAATGCTTCCGTCCAGTTTCTAGGTGAAGAAATTACCGTTTCCAAAGAATGCCTCGAAGAGTTCCAAATATCCACTTAAAGATTCTGAAGAAAACAAGGTTTCGATGTTGCTCATTCAAATCAAGTTTCAACTCTCTGAGATGAATGCACACATCATAAAGAAGTTTCTGTGAATGCTTCTACCCTGTTTTTATGTGATGATATTTCCTCTTCCACCATAAGCCTCAAAGCGCTCCGAACGAACACTTGCGCATTCCAGAAAAAGAGTGCTTCAAAACTGCTCTATCAATAGGAAGGTTCAATTCTGTGAGCTGAATGCACACATCATAAAGAAGTTTCTGAGAATGCTTCTGTCTAGTGTTTAGGTGAAGATATTTCCTTTTCCACCACAGGCCTCAAAGCGCTCCGTATGAACACTTGCAGACTACACACAATAGTGTTTCAAAACTGCTCTAACAAGAGAAAGGTTCAACTCTGTAAGTTGAGTGCACACATCACAAAGCAGTTTCAGAGAGTGTTTCTGTCTAGTTTGTATGTGAAGAAATTCCCGTTTGCAACGAAGGCCTCCAAGAGCTCCAAATATCCACTTGCAGATTCTGCACAAACACAGTTTCATAACTGCCCCATCCAAAGGAATATTGAACCCTGTGAGTTGAATCCACACATATTAAATCATTTTCTCAGAATGCTTCTGCATAGTTTTCATGTGAAGATATTTCTTATTCCACTATAGGGCTGGAAGCGCTCCAAATGAACACTTGAGAATTCTGCAAAAAGACACTTTTACAACTGCTCTTTCAAAAGAAAGGTGCAACTGTGTGAGTTGAATGCAAACATCACAAAGCAGTTTCAGAGACTGCTTCTGTCTAGCTGTAATGTGAACAAATTCCCGTTTCCAACGAAGGCCTCAAATCTCCACATATCCACTTGCAGATTCTGCAAAAGCAGTGTTTCAAAACTGCTCTATCGAAAGGAAGGTTCATCTCTGTGGGTTGAGTGCACACATCATAAAGTAGTTTCAGAGAATGCTTCCGTCTAGTTTTTATGTGACGCTATTTCCTTTTCCACCACTGGCCTCAAAGCGCTCCGAATGAACACTTGCAGATTCTACAAAAAGAGTGTTTCTAAACTGAACTCACAACAAAAAGGTTCAGATCCGTGAATGGAATGCACGCATCAAAAAGCAGATTCAGGGAATGCTTGTGTTTAGGTTTTAGGTGAAGATATATTCTTTTCCCCCATAGGCCTCAAAGCGCTCTGAATGAACACTTGCAGATTCTACGAAAAGAGTGTTTCAAAACGGCTCTATCAAAACAAAGGATCAACTCTGTGAGTTGAATGCAACTTCACAAAGCCGTTTCAGAGAATGCTTCTTTCTAGTTTTTGTGTGAAGATATTCCCGTTTCCAAAGAAGGCCTCAATGAGCTCCAAATATCCACTGGCAGATTCTGCAAAAACACTGTTTCAAAACTGCTCTATCGAAAGGAATGTTCAACTCTGTGAGTTGAATGCAAGCATCAGAGAGTAGTTTCTGAGAATGCTTCTGTCTGGTTTTAATATGAAGATATTTCCTTTTACACATTAGGTCTCAGGGCGCTCCGAAAGAATACTTGCGGATTCTGTCAGAAGAGGGTTTCCAAAGTGCTCCATCAAAAGAAATGTTCTACTCTGTGAGTGGAAAGCAAACATCACAAAGCAGTTTCAGAGAAGGCTTCTGTCTAGTTTTTAGGCGAAGAAATTCCAATTTCCAACGAAGGTCTCGAAGAGCTCCCAATATTCCCTTGCAGATTCTGCAAAAACACTGTTTCAAAACTGCTCTATGAACAGAAAGGTTCAACTCGGTGAGTTGAAAGCAGAAATCCTAAAGAAGTTTCTTAGAATGCTCCTGCCCAGTTTTTAGGTGATGATATTTCCTCTTCCACCATAAGACTCAAAGCACCCCGAAGGAACACTTGCACATTCCACAAAAAGAGTGTTTCAAAACTGCTCAAGCATCAGAAAGGTTCAACTCTGTGAGTTGAATGCACACATGAAAAAGCACTTTCAAATAATGCTTCCGTCCAGTTTCTAGGTGAAGAAATGACCGTTTCCAAAGAATGCCTCGAAGAGTTCCAAATATCCACTTACAGATTCTGAAGAAAACAATGTTTCGATGTTGCTCATTCAAATCAAGGTTCAACTCTCTGAGATGAATGCACACATCATAAAGAAGTTTCTGTGAATGCTTCTACCCTGTTTTTATGTGATGATATTTCCTCTTCCACCATAAGCCTCAAAGCGCTCCGAATGAACACTTGCGCATTCCACCAAAAGAGTGCTTCAAAACTGCTCTATCAATAGGAAGGTTCAATTCTGTGAGCTGAATGCACACATCATAAAGAAGTTTCTGAGAATGCTTCTGTCTAGTGTTTAGGTGAAGATATTTCCTTTTCCACCACAGGCCTCAAAGCGCTCCGTATGAACACTTGCAGACTACACACAATAGTGTTTCAAAACTGCTCTAACAAGAGAAAGGTTCAACTCTGTAAGTTGAGTGCACACATCACAAAGCAGTTTCAGAGAGTGTTTCTGTCTAGTTTGTATGTGAAGAAATTCCCGTTTCCAACGAAGGCCTCCAAGAGCTCCCAATATCCACTTGCAGATTCTGCACAAACACAGTATCATAACTGCCCCATCCAAAGGAATATTGAACCCTGTGAGTTGAATCCACACATAGTAAATCATTTTCTCAGAATGCTTCTGCATAGTTTTCATGTGAAGATATTTCTTATTCCACTATAGGGCTGGAAGCGCTCTAAATGAACACTTGAGGATTCTGCAAAAAGACACTTTGACAACTGCTCTTTCAAAAGAAACGTGCAACTGTGTGAGTTGAATGCAAACATCACAAAGCAGTTTCAGAGACTGCTTCTGTCTAGCTGTAATGTGAACAAATTCCCGTTTCCAACGAAGGCCTCAAATCTCCACCTATCCACCTGCAGATTCTGCAAAAGCAGTGTTTCAATACTGCTCTATCAAAAGGAAGGTTCATCTCTGTGGGATGAGTGCACACATCATAAAGTAGTTTCTGAGAATGCTTCCGTCTAGTTTTTATGTGACGCTATTTCCTTTTCCACCACTGGCCTCAAAGCGCTCCGAATGAACACTTGCAGATTCTACAAAAAGAGTATTTCTAAACTGAACTCACAACAAAAAGGTTCAGATCCGTGAATTAAATGCACGCATCAGAAAGCAGATTCAGAGAATGCTTCTGTTTAGGTTTTAGGTGAAGATATATTCTTTTCCCCCATAGGCCTCAAAGCGCTCTGAATGAACACTTGCAGATTCTACAAAAAGAGTGTTTCAAAACGGCTCTATCAAAACAAAGGATCAACTCTGTGAGTTGAATGCAACTTCACAAAGCCGTTTCAGAGAATGCTTCTTTCTAGTTTTTGTGTGAAGATATTCCCGTTTCCAAAGAAGGCCTCAATGAGCTCCAAATATCCACTGGCAGATTCTGCAAAAACACTGTTTCAAAACTGCTCTATCAAAAGGAAGGTTCAACTCTGTGAGTTGAATGCAAGCATCAGAGAGTAGTTTCTGAGAATGCTTCTGTCTGGTTTTAATATGAAGATATTTCCTTTTACACATTAGGTCTCAGGGCGCTCCGAAAGAATACTTGCGGATTCTGTCAGAAGAGGGTTTCCAAAGTGCTCCATCAAAAGAAATGTTCTACTCTGTGAGTGGAAAGCAAACATCACAAAGCAGTTTCAGAGAAGGCTTCTGTCTAGTTTTTAGGCAAAGAAATTCCCATTTCCAACGAAGGTCTCGAAGAGCTCCCAATATTCCCTTGCAGATTCTGCAAAAACACTGTTACAAAACTGCTCTATGAACAGAAAGGTTCAACTCGGTGAGTTGAAAGCAGAAATCCTAAAGAAGTTTCTTAGAATGCTCCTGCCCAGTTTTTAGGTGATGATATTTCCTCTTCCACCATAAGACTCAAAGCACCCCGAATGAACACTTGCACATTCCACAAAAAGAGTGCTTCAAAACTGCTCAAGCAACAGAAAGGTTCAACTCTGTGAGTTGAATGCACACATGAAAAAGCACTTTCAAATAATGCTTCCGTCCAGTTTCTAGGTGAAGAAATGACCGTTTCCAAAGAATGCCTCGAAGAGTTCCAAATATCCACTTACAGATTCTGAAGAAAACAATGTTTCGATGTTGCTCATTCAAATCAAGGTTCAACTCTCTGAGATGAATGCACACATCATAAAGAAGTTTCTGTGAATGCTTCTACCCTGTTTTTATGTGATGATATTTCCTCTTCCACCATAAGCCTCAAAGCGCTCCGAATGAACACTTGCGCATTCCACCAAAAGAGTGCTTCAAAACTGCTCTATCAATAGGAAGGTTCAATTCTGTGAGCTGAATGCACACATCATAAAGAAGTTTCTGAGAATGCTTCTGTCTAGTGTTTAGGTGAAGATATTTCCTTTTCCACCACAGGCCTCAAAGCGCTCCGTATGAACACTTGCAGATTACAGATTACACACAATAGTGTTTCAAAACTGCTCTAACAAGAGAAAGGTTCAACTCTGTAAGTTGAGTGCACACATCACAAAGCAGTTTCAGAGAGTGTTTCTGTCTAGTTTGTATGTGAAGAAATTCCCGTTTGCAACGAAGGCCTCCAAGAGCTCCCAATATCCACTTGCAGATTCTGCACAAACACAGTTTCATAACTGCCCCATCCAAAGGAATATTGAACCCTGTGAGTTGAATCCACACATATTAAATCATTTTCTCAGAATGCTTCTGCATAGTTTTCATGTGAAGATATTTCCTATTCCACTATAGGGCTGGAAGCGCTCTATATGAACACTTGAGGATTCTGCAAAAAGACACTTTGTCAACTGCTCTTTCAAAAGAAAGGTGCAACTGTGTGAGTTGAATGCAAACATCACAAAGCAGTTTCAGAGACTGCTTCTGTCTAGCTGTAATGTGAACAAATTCCCGTTTCCAAAGAAGGCCTCAAATCTCCACATATCCACTTGCAGATTCTGCAAAAGCAGTGTTTCAAAACTGCTCTATCGAAAGGAAGGTTCATCTCTGTGGGTTGAGTGCACACATCATAAAGTAGTTTCTGAGAATGCTTCCGTCTAGTTTTTATGTGACGCTATTTCCTTTTCCACCACTGGCCTCAAAGCGCTCCGAATGAACACTTGCAGATTCCACAAAAAGAGTGTTTCTAAACTGAACTCACAACAAAAAGTTTCAGATCCGTGAATTGAATGCACGCATCAGAAAGCAGATTCAGAGAATGCTTCTGTTTAGGTTTTAGGTGAAGATATATTCTTTTCCGCCATAGGCCCCAAAGCGCTCTGAATGAACACTTGCAGATTCCACGAAAAGAGTGTTTCAAAACGGCTCTATTAAAACAAAGGTTCAACTCTGTGAGTTGAATGCAACTTCACAAAGCCGTTTCAGAGAATGCTTCTTTCTAGTTTTTGTGTGAAGATATTCCCGTTTCCAAAGAAGGCCTCAATGAGCTCCAAATATCCACTGGCAGATTCTGCAAAACACTGTTTGAAAACTGCTCTATCAAAAGGAAGGTTCAACTCAGTGAGTTGAATGCAAGCATCAGAGAATAGTTTCTGAGAATGCTTCTGTCTGGTTTTAATATGAAGATATTTCCTTTTACACATTAGGTCTCAGAGTGCTCCGAAAGAATACTTGCGGATTCTGTCAGAAGAGGGTTTCCAAAGTGCTCCATCAAAAGAAATGTTCTACTCTGTGAGTGGAAGGCAAACATCACAATGCAGTTTCAGAGAATGCTTCTGTCTGGTTTTTAGGCGAAGAAATTCCCATTTCCTACGAAGGTCTCGAAGAGCTCCCAATATTCCCTTGCAGATTCTGCAAAAACACTGTTTCAAAACTGCTCTATGAACAGAAAGGTTCAAGTCGGTGAGTTGAAAGCACAAATCCTAAAGAAGTTTCTTAGAATGCTCCTGCCCAGTTTTAAGGTGATGATATTTCCTCTTCCACCATAAGACTCAAAGCACCCCGAATGAACACTTGCACATTCCACAAAAAGAGTGTTTCAAAACTGCTCAAGCAACAGAAAGGTTCAACTCTGTGAGTTGAATGCACACATTAAAAAGCACTTTCAAATAATGCTTCCGTCCAGTTTCTAGGTGAAGAAATTACCGTTTCCAAAGAATGCCTCGAAGAGTTCCAAATATCCACTTACAGATTCTGAAGAAAACAATGTTTCGATGTTGCTCATTCTAATCAAGGTTCAACTCTCTGAGATGAATGCACACATCATAAAGAAGTTTCTGTGAATGCTTCTACCCTGTTTTTATGTGATGATATTTCCTCTTCCACCATAAGCTTCAAAGCGCTCCGAACGAACACTTGCGCATTCCACAAAAAGAGTGCTTCAAAACTGCTCTATCAATAGGAAGGTTCAATTCTGTGAGCTGAATGCACACATCATAAAGAAGTTTCTGAGAATGCTTCTGTCTAGTGTTTAGGTGAAGATATTTCCTTTTCCACCACAGGCCTCAAAGCGCTCCTTATGAACACTTGCAGATTACAGATTACACACTATAGTGTTTCAAAAGTTCTCTAACAAGAGAAAGGTTCAACTCTGTAAGTTGAGTGCACACATCACAAAGCAGTTTCAGAGAGTGTTTCTGTCTAGTTTGTATGTGAAGAAATTCCCGTTTCCAACGAAGGCCTCCAAGAGCTCAAAAGATCCACTTGCAGATTCTGCACAAACACAGTTTCATAACTGCCCCATCCAAAGGAATATTGAACCCTGTGAGTTGAATCCACACATATTAAATCATTTTCTCAGAATGCTTCTGCATAGTTTTCATGTGAAGATATTTCCTATTCCACTATAGGGCTGGAAGCGCTCTAAATGAACACTTGAGGATTCTGCAAAAAGACACTTTGACAACTGCTCTTTCAAAAGAAAGGTGCAACTGTGTGAGTTGAATGCAAACATCACAAAGCAATTTCAGAGACTGCTTCTGTCTAGCTGTAATGTGAACAAATTCCCGTTTCCAACGAAGGCCTCAAATCCCCACATATCCACTTGCAGATTCTGCAAAAGCAGTGTTTCAAAACTGCTCTATTGAAAGGAAGGTCCATCTCTGTGGGTTGAGTGCACACATCATAAAGTAGTTTCCGAGAATGCTTCCGTCTAGTTTTTATGTGACGCTATTTCCTTTTCCACCACTGGCCTCAAAGCGCTCCGAATGAACACTGGCAGATTCTACAAAAAGAGTGTTTCTAAACTGAACTCACAACAGAAAGGTTCAGATCCGTGAATTGAATGCACGCATCAGGAAGCAGATTCAGAGAATGCTTCTGTTTAGGTTTTAGGTGAAGATATATTCTTTTCCCCCATAGGCCTCAAAGCGCTCTGAATGAACACTTGCAGATTCTACGAAAAGAGTGTTTCAAAACTGCTCTATCAAAACAAAGGTTCAACTCTGTGAGTTGAATGCAACTTCACAAAGCCGTTTCAGAGAATGCTTCTTTCTAGTTTTTGTGTGAAGATATTCCCGTTTCCAAAGAAGGCCTCAATGAGCTCCAAATATCCACTGGCAGATTCTGCAAAAACACTGTTTCAAAACTGCTCTATCAAAAGGAAGGTTCAACTCTGTGAGTTGAATGCAAGCATCAGAGAGTAGTTTCTGAGAATGCTTCTGTCTGGTTTTAATATGAAGATATTTCCTTTTACACATTAGGTCTCAGGGCGCTCCGAAAGAATACTTGCGGATTCTGTCAGAAGAGGGTTTCCAAAGTGCTAAATCAAAAGAAATGTTCTACTCTGTGAGTGGAAAGCAAACATCACAAAGCAGTTTCAGAGAATGCTTCTGTCTAGTTTTTAGGCGAATAAATTCCCATTTCCTACGAAGGTCTCGAAGAGCTCCCAATATTCCCTTGCAGATTCTGCAAAAACACTGTTTCAAAACTGCTCTATGAACAGAAAGGTTCAACTCGGTGAGTTGAAAGCACAAATCCTAAAGAAGTTTCTTAGAATGCTCCTGCCCAGTTTTTAGGTGATGATATTTCCTCTTCCACCATAAGACTCAAAGCACCCCGAATGAACACTTGCACATTCCACAAAAAGAGTGTTTCAAAACTGCTCAAGCAACAGAAAGGTTCAACTCTGTGAGTTGAATGCACACATGAAAAAGCACTTTCTAATAATACTTCCGTCCAGTTTCTAGGTGAAGGAATTACCGTTTCCAAAGAATGCCTCGAAGAGTTCCAAATATCCACTTACAGATTCTGAAGAAAACAATGTTTCGATGCTACTCATTCAAATCAAGGTTCAGCTCTCTGAGATGAATGCACACATCATAAAGAAGTTTCTGTGAATGCTTCTACCCTGTTTTTATGTGATGATATTTCCTCTTCCACCAGAAGCCTCAAAGCGCTCCGAATGAACACTTGCGCATTCCACAAAAAGAGTGCTTCAAAACTGCTCTATCAATAGGAAGGTTCAATTCTGTGAGCTGAATGCACACATCATAAAGAAGTTTCTGAGAATGCTTCTGTCTAGTGTTTAGGTGAAGATATTTCCTTTTCCACCACAGGCCTCAAAGCGCTCCGTATGAACACTTGCAGATTACAGATTACACACAATAGTGTTTCAAAACTGCTCTAACAAGAGAAAGGTTCAACTCTGTAAGTTGAGTGCACACATCACAAAGCAGTTTCAGAGAGTGTTTCTGTCTAGTTTGTATGTGAAGAAATTCCCGTTTCCAACGAAGGCCTCCAAGAGCTCCCAATATCCACTTGCAGATTCTGCACAAACACAGTTTCATAACTGCCCCATCCAAAGGAATATTGAACCCTGTGAGTTGAATCCACACATATTAAATCATTTTCTCAGAATGCTTCTGCGTAGTTTTCATGTGAAGATATTTCTTATTCCACTATAGGGCTGGAAGCGCTCTATATGAACACTTGAGGATTCTGCAAAAAGACACTTTGTCAACTGCTCTTTCAAAAGAAAGGTGCAACTGTGTGAGTTGAATGCAAACATCACAAAGCAGTTTCAGAGACTGCTTCTGTCTAGCTGTAATGTGAACAAATTCCCGTTTCCAAAGAAGGCCTCAAATCTCCACATATCCACTTGCAGATTCTGCAAAAGCAGTGTTTCAAAACTGCTCTATCGAAAGGAAGGTTCATCTCTGTGGGTTGAGTGCACACATCATAAAGTAGTTTCTGAGAATGCTTCCGTCTAGTTTTTATGTGACGCTATTTCCTTTTCCACCACTGGCCTCAAAGCGCTCCGAATGAACACTTGCAGATTCCACAAAAAGAGTGTTTCTAAACTGAACTCACAACAAAAAGTTTCAGATCCGTGAATTGAATGCACGCATCAGAAAGCAGATTCAGAGAATGCTTCTGTTTAGGTTTTAGGTGAAGATATATTCTTTTCCGCCATAGGCCCCAAAGCGCTCTGAATGAACACTTGCAGATTCCACGAAAAGAGTGTTTCAAAACGGCTCTATCAAAACAAAGGTTCAACTCTGTGAGTTGAATGCAACTTCACAAAGCCGTTTCAGAGAATGCTTCTTTCTAGTTTTTGTGTGAAGATATTCCCGTTTCCAAAGAAGGCCTCAATGAGCTCCAAATATCCACTGGCAGATTCTGCAAAAACACTGTTTGAAAACTGCTCTATCAAAAGGAAGGTTCAACTCAGTGAGTTGAATGCAAGCATCAGAGTGTAGTTTCTGAGAATGCTTCTGTCTGGTTTTAATATGAAGATATTTCCTTTTACACATTAGGTCTCAGAGTGCTCCGAAAGAATACTTGCGGATTCTGTCAGAAGAGGGTTTCCAAAGTGCTCCATCAAAAGAAATGTTCTACTCTGTGAGTGGAAGGCAAACATCACAATGCAGTTTCAGAGAATGCTTCTGTCTGGTTTTTAGGCGAAGAAATTCCCATTTCCTACGAAGGTCTCGAAGAGCTCCCAATATTCCCTTGCAGATTCTGCAAAAACACTGTTTCAAAACTGCTCTATGAACAGAAAGGTTCAAGTCGGTGAGTTGAAAGCACAAATCCTAAAGAAGTTTCTTAGAATGCTCCTGCCCAGTTTTAAGGTGATGATATTTCCTCTTCCACCATAAGACTCAAAGCACCCCGAATGAACACTTGCACATTCCACAAAAAGAGTGTTTCAAAACTGCTCAAGCAACAGAAAGGTTCAACTCTGTGAGTTGAATGCACACATGAAAAAGCACTTTCAAATAATGCTTCCGTCCAGTTTCTAGGTGAAGGAATTACCGTTTCCAAAGAATGCCTCGAAGAGTTCCAAATATCCACTTACAGATTCTGAAGAAAACAATGTTTCGATGCTGCTCATTCAAATCAAGGTTCAGCTCTCTGAGATGAATGCACACATCATAAAGAAGTTTCTGTGAATGCTTCTACCCTGTTTTTATGTGATGATATTTCCTCTTCCACCATAAGCCTCAAAGCGCTCCGAATGAACACTTGCGCATTCCACAAAAAGAGTGCTTCAAAACTGCTCTATCAATAGGAAGGTTCAATTCTGTGAGCTGAATGCACACATCATAAAGAAGTTTCTGAGAATGCTTCTGTCTAGTGTTTAGGTGAAGATATTTCCTTTTCCACCACAGGCCTCAAAGCGCTCCGTATGAACACTTGCAGATTACAGATTACACACAATAGTGATTCAAAACTGCTCTAACAAGAGAAAGGTTCAACTCTGTAAGTTGAGTGCACACATCAAAAAGCAGTTTCAGAGAGTGTTTCTGTCTAGTTTGTATGTGAAGAAATTCCCGTTTCCAACGAAGGCCTCCAAGAGCTCCCAATATCCACTTGCAGATTCTGGACAAACACAGTTTCATAACTGCCCCATCGAAAGGAATATTGAACCCTGTGAGTTGAATCCACACATATTAAATCATTTTCTCAGAATGCTTCTGCATAGTTTTCATGTGAAGATATTTCTTATTCCACTATAGGGCTGGAAGCGCTCCAAATGAACACTTGAGAATTCTGCAAAAAGACACTTTGACAACTGCTCTTTCAAAAGAAAGGTGCAACTGTGTGAGTTGAATGCAAACATCACAAAGCAGTTTCAGAGACTGCTTCTGTCTAGCTGTAATGTGAACAAATTCCCGTTCCCAACGAAGGCCTCAAATCTCCACATATCCACCTGCAGATTCTGCAAAAGCAGTGTTTCAAAACTGCTCTATCAAAAGGAAGGTTCATCTCTGTGGGTTGAGTGCACACATCATAAAGTAGTTTCTGAGAAAGCTTCTGTCTACTTTTTATGTGACGCTATTTCCTTTTCCACAAATGGCCTCAAAGCGCTCCGAATGAACACTTGCAGATTCTACAAAAAGAGTGTTTCTAAACTGAACTCACAACAAAAAGTTCAGAACTGTGAATTGAATGCACGCATCACAAAGCAGATTCAGGGAATGCTTCTGTTTAGGTTTTAGGTGAAGATATATTGTTTTCCCCCATAGGCCTCAAAGCGCTCTGAATGAACCCTTGCAGATTCTACGAAAAGAGTGTTTCAAAACGGCTCTATCAAAACAAAGGATCAACTCTGTGAGTTGAATGCAACTTCACAAAGCCGTTTCAGAGAATGCTTCTTTCTAGTTTTTGTGTGAAGATATTCCCGTTTCCAAAGAAGGCCTCAATGAGCTCCAAATATCCACTGGCAGATTCTGCAAAAACACTGTTTCAAAACTGCTCTATGAAAAGGAAGGTTCAACTCTGTGATTTGAATGCAAGCATCAGAGAGTAGTTTCTGAGAATGCTTCTGTCTGGTTTTAATATGAAGATATTTCCTTTTACACATTAGGTCTCAGGGCGCTCCGAAAGAATACTTGCGGATTCTGTCAGAAGAGGGTTTCCAAAGTGCTCCATCAAAAGAAATGTTCTACTCTGTGAGTGGAAAGCAAACATCACAAAGCAGTTTCAGAGAATGCTTCTGTCTAGTTTTTAGGCGAAGAAATTCCCATTTCCAACGAAGGTCTCGAAGAGCTCCCAATATTCCCTTGCAGATTCTGCAAAAACACTGTTTCAAAACTGCTGTATGAACAGAAAGGTTCAACTCGGTGAGTTGAAAGCACAAATCCTAAAGAAGTTTCTTAGAATGCTCCTGTCCAGTTTTTAGGTGATGATATTTCCTCTTCCACCATAAGACTCAAAGCACCCCGAATGAACACTTGCACATTCCACAAAAAGAGTGTTTCAAAACTGCTCAAGCAACAGAAAGGTTCAACTCTGTGAGTTGAATGCACACATGAAAAAGCAGTTTCAAATAATGCTTCCGTCCAGTTTCTAGGTGAAGAAATTACCATTTCCAAAGAATGCCTCGAAGAGTTCCAAATATCCACTTACAGATTCTGAAGAAAACAATGTTTCGATGTTGCTCATTCAAATCAAGGTTCAACTCTCTGAGATGAATGCACACATCATAAAGAAGTTTCTGTGAATGCTTCTACCCTGTTTTTATGTGATGATATTTCCTCTTCCACCATAAGCCTCAAAGCGCTCCGAATGAACACTTGCGTATTCCACAAAAAGAGTGCTTCAAAACTGCTCTATCAATAGGAAGGTTCAATTCTGTGAGCTGAATGCACACACCATAAAGATGTTTCTGAGAATGCTTCTGTCTAGTGTTTAGGTGAAGATATTTCCTTTTCCACCACAGGCCTCAAAGCGCTCCGTATGAACACTTGCAGACTACACACAATAGTGTTTCAAAACTGCTCTAACAAGAGAAAGGTTCAACTCTGTAAGTTGAGTGCACACATCACAAAGCAGTTTCAGAGAGTGTTTCTGTCTAGTTTGTATGTGAAGAAATTCCCGTTTGCAACGAAGGCCTCCAAGAGCTCCCAATATCCACTTGCAGATTCTGCACAAACACAGTTTCATAACTGCCCCATCCAAAGGAATATTGAACCCTGTGAGTTGAATCCACACATATTAAATCATTTCCTCAGAATGCTTCTGCATAGTTTTCATGTGAAGATATTTCTTATTCCACTATAGGGCTGGAAGCGCTCTAAATGAGCACTTGAGGATTCTGCAAAAAGACACTTTGACAACTGCTCTTTCAAAAGAAAGGTGCAACTGTGTGAGTTGAATGCAAACATCACAAAGCAGTTTCAGAGACTGCTTCTGTCTAGCTGTAATGTGAACAAATTCCCGTTTCCAAAGAAGGCCTCAAATCTCCACATATCCACTTGCAGATTCTGCAAAAGCAGTGTTTCAAAACTGCTCTATCGAAAGGAAGGTTCATCTCTGTGGGTTGAGTGCACACATCATAAAGTAGTTTCCGAGAATGCTTCCGTCTAGTTTTTATGTGACGCTATTTCCTTTTCCACCACTGGCCTCAAAGCGCTCCGAATGAACACTTGCAGATTCTACAAAAACAGTGTTTCTAAACTGAACTCACAACAGAAAGGTTCAGATCCGTGAATTGAATGCACGCATCAGAAAGCAGATTCAGGGAATGCTTCTGTTTAGGTTTTAGGTGAAGATATATTGTTTTCCCCCATAGGCCTCAAAGCGCTCAGAATGAACACTTGCAGATTCTACGAAAAGAGTGTTTCAAAACTGCTCTATCAAAACAAAGGTTCAACTCTGTGAGTTGAATGCAACTTCACAAAGCCGTTTCAGAGAATGCTTCTTTCTAGTTTTTGTGTGAAGATATTCCCGTTTCCAAAGAAGGCCTCAATGAGCTCCAAATATGCACTGGCAGATTCTGCAAAAACACTGTTTGAAAACTGCTCTATCAAAAGGAAGGTTCAACTCTGTGAGTTGAATGCAAGCATCAGAGAGTAGTTTCTGAGAATGCTTCTGTCTGGTTTTAATATGAAGATATTTCCTTTTACACATTAGGTCTCAGGGCGCTCCGAAAGAATACTTGTGGATTCTGTCAGAAGAGGGTTTCTAAAGTCCTCCATCAAAAGAAATGTTCTACTCTGTGAGTGGAAAGCAAACATCACAAAGCAGTTTCAGAGAATGCTTCTGTCTAGTTTTTAGGCGAAGAAATTCCCATTTCCAACGAAGGTCTCGAAGAGCTCCCAATATTCCCTTGCAGATTCTGCAAAAACACTGTTTCAAAACTGCTCTATGAACAGAAAGGTTCAACTCGGTGAGTTGAAAGCACAAATCCTAAAGAAGTTTCTTAGAATGCTCCTGTCCAGTTTTTAGGTGATGATATTTCCTCTTCCACCATAAGACTCAAAGCACCCCGAATGAACACTTGCACATTCCACAAAAAGAGTGTTTCAAAACTGCTCAAGCAACAGAAAGGTTCAACTCTGTGAGTTGAATGCACACATGAAAAAGCACTTTCAAATAATGCTTCCGTCCAGTTTCTAGGTGAAGAAATTACCGTTTCCAAAGAATGCCTCGAAGAGTTCCAAATATCCACTTACAGATTCTGAAGAAAACAATGTTTCGATGTTGCTCATTCAAATCAAGGTTCAACTCTCTGAGATGAATGCACACATCATAAAGAAGTTTCTGTGAATGCTTCTACCCTGTTTTTATGTGATGATATTTCCTCTTCCACCATAAGCCTCAAAGCGCTCCGAATGAACACTTGCGTATTCCACAAAAAGAGTGCTTCAAAACTGCTCTATCAATAGGAAGGTTCAATTCTGTGAGCTGAATGCACACATCATAAAGATGTTTCTGAGAATGCTTCTGTCTAGTGTTTAGGTGAAGATATTTCCTTTTCCACCACAGGCCTCAAAGCGCTCCGTATGAACACTTGCAGACTACACACAATAGTGTTTCAAAACTGCTCTAACAAGAGAAAGGTTCAACTCTGTAAGTTGAGTGCACACATCACAAAGCAGTTTCAGAGAGTGTTTCTGTCTAGTTTGTATGTGAAGAAATTCCCGTTTCCAACGAAGGCCTCCAAGAGCTCCAAATATCCACTTGCAGATTCTGCACAAACACAGTTTCATAACTGCCCCATCCAAAGGAATATTGAACCCTGTGAGTTGAATCCACACATATTAAATCATTTTCTCAGAACGCTTCTGCATAGTTTTCATGTGAAGATATTTCTTATTCCACTATAGGGCTGGAAGCGCTCCAAATGAACAGTTGAGGATTCTGCAAAAAGACACTTTGACAACTGCTCTTTCAAAAGAAAGGTGCAACTGTGTGAGTTGAATGCAAACATCACAAAGCAGTTTCAGAGACTGCTTCTGTCTAGCTGTAATGTGAACAAATTCCCGTTTCCAACGAAGGCCTCAAATCTCCACATATCCACCTGCAGATTCTGCAAAAGCAGTGTTTCAAAACTGCTCTATCGAAAGGAAGGTTCATCTCTGTGGGTTGAGTGCACACATCATAAAGTAGTTTCAGAGAATGCTTCTGTCTAGTTTTTATGTGACGCTATTTCCTTTTCCACCACTGTCCTCAAAGCGCTCCGAATGAACACTTGCAGATTCTACAAAAAGAGTGTTTCTAAACTGAACTCACAACAAAAAGGTTCAGATCCGTGAATGGAATGCACGCATCACAAAGCAGATTCAGGGAATGCTTGTGTTTAGGTTTTAGGTGAAGATATATTCTTTTCCCCCATAGGCCTCAAAGCGCTCTGAAAGAACACTTGCAGATTCTACGAAAAGAGTGTTTCAAAACGCCTCTATCAAAACAAAGGATCAACTCTGTGAGTTGAATGCAACTTCACAAAGCCGTTTCAGAGAATGCTTCTTTCTAGTTTTTGTGTGAAGATATTCCCGTTTCCAAAGAAGGCCTCAATGAGCTCCAAATATCCACTGGCAGATTCTGCAAAAACACTGTTTCAAAACTGCTCTATCGAAAGGAATGTTCAACTCTGTGAGTTCAATGCAAGCATCAGAGAGTAGTTTCTGAGAATGCTTCTGTCTGGTTTTAATATGAAGATATTTCCTTTTACACATTAGGTCTCAGGGCGCTCCGAAAGAATACTTGCCGATTCTGTCAGAAGAGGGTTTCCAAAGTGCTCCATCAAAAGTAATGTTCTACTCTGTGAGTGGAAAGCAAACATCACAAAGCAGTTTCAGAGAAGGCTTCTGTCTAGTTTTTAGGCGAAGAAATTCCCATTTCCAACGAAGGTCTCGAAGAGCTCCCAATATTCCCTTGCAGATTCTGCAAAAACACTGTTTCAAAACTGCTCTATGAACAGAAAGGTTCAACTCGGTGAGTTGAAAGCACAAATCCTAAAGAAGTTTCTTAGAATGCTCCTGCCCAGTTTTTAGGTGATGATATTTCCTCTTCCACCATAAGACTCAAAGCACCCCGAATGAACACTTGCACATTCCACAAAAAGAGTGTTTCAAAACTGCTCAAGCAACAGAAAGGTTCAACTCTGTGAGTTGAATGCACACATGAAAAAGCACTTTCAAATAATGCTTCCGTCCAGTTTCTAGGTGAAGAAATTACCCTTTCCAAAGAATGCCTCGAAGAGTTCCAAATATCCACTTAAAGATTCTGAAGAAAACAATGTTTCGATGTTGCTCATTCAAATCAAGTTTCAACTCTCTGAGATGAATGCACACATCATAAAGAAGTTTCTGTGAATGCTTCTACCCTGTTTTTATGTGATGATATTTCCTCTTCCACCATAAGCCTCAAAGCGCTCCGAACGAACACTTGCGCATTCCAGAAAAAGAGTGCTTCAAAACTGCTCTATCAATAGGAAGGTTCAATTCTGTGAGCTGAATGCAAACATCATAAAGAAGTTTCTGAGAATGCTTCTGTCTAGTGTTTAGGTGAAGATATTTCCTTTTCCACCACAGGCCTCAAAGCGCTCCGTATGAACACTTGCAGACTACACACAATAGTGTTTCAAAACTGCTCTAACAAGAGAAAGGTTCAACTCTGTAAGTTGAGTGCACACATCACAAAGCAGTTTCAGAGAGTGTTTCTGTCTAGTTTGTATGTGAAGAAATTCCCGTTTGCAACGAAGGCCTCCAAGAGCTCCCAATATCCACTTGCAGATTCTGCACAAACACAGTTTCATAACTGCCCCATCCAAAGGAATATTGAACCCTGTGAGTTGAATCCACACATATTAAATCATTTTCTCAGAATGCTTCTGCATAGTTTTCATGTGAAGATATTTCTTATTCCACTATAGGGCTGGAAGCGCTCCAAATGAACACTTGAGAATTCTGCAAAAAGACACTTTTACAACTGCTCTTTCAAAAGAAAGGTGCAACTGTGTGAGTTGAATGCAAACATCACAAAGCAGTTTCAGAGACTGCTTCTGTCTAGCTGTAATGTGAACAAATTCCCGTTTCCAACGAAGGCCTCAAATCTCCACATATCCACTTGCAGATTCTGCAAAAGCAGTGTTTCAAAACTGCTCTATCGAAAGGAAGGTTCATCTCTGTGGGTTGAGTGCACACATCATAAAGTAGTTTCAGAGAATGCTTCTGTCTAGTTTTTATGTGACGCTATTTCCTTTTCCACCACTGGCCTCAAAGCGCTCCGAATGAACACTTGCAGATTCTACAAAAAGAGTGTTTCTAAACTGAACTCACAACAAAAAGGTTCAGATCCGTGAATGGAATGCACGCATCAAAAAGCAGATTCAGGGAATGCTTGTGTTTAGGTTTTAGGTGAAGATATATTCTTTTCCCCCATAGGCCTCAAAGCGCTCTGAATGAACACTTGCAGATTCTACGAAAAGAGTGTTTCAAAACGGCTCTATCAAAACAAAGGATCAACTCTGTGAGTTGAATGCAACTTCACAAAGCCGTTTCAGAGAATGCTTCTTTCTAGTTTTTGTGTGAAGATATTCCCGTTTCCAAAGAAGGCCTCAGTGAGCTCCAAATATCCACTGGCAGATTCTGCAAAAACACTGTTTCAAAACTGCTCTATCGAAAGGAATGTTCAACTCTGTGAGTTCAATGCAAGCATCAGAGAGTAGTTTCTGAGAATGCTTCTGTCTGGTTTTAATATGAAGATATTTCCTTTTACACATTAGGTCTCAGGGCGCTCCGAAAGAATACTTGCCGATTCTGTCAGAAGAGGGTTTCCAAAGTGCTCCATCAAAAGAAATGTTCTACTCTGTGAGTGGAAAGCAAACATCACAAAGCAGTTTCAGAGAATGCTTCTGTGTAGTATGTAGGCCAAGAAATTCCCATTTCCAACGAAGGTCTCGAAGAGCTCCCAATATTCCTTGCAGATTCTGCAAAAACACTGTTTCAAAACTGCTCTATGAACAGAAAGGTTCAACTCGGTGAGTTGAAAGCACAAATCCTAAAGAAGTTTCTTAGAATGCTCCTGCCCAGTTTTTAGGTGATGATATTTCCTCTTCCACCATAAGACTCAAAGCACCCCGAATGAACACTTGCACATTCCACAAAAAGAGTGTTTCAAAACTGCTCAAGCAACAGAAAGGTTCAACTCTGTGAGTTGAATGCACACATGAAAAAGCACTTTCAAATAATGCTTCCGTCCAGTTTCTAGGTGAAGAAATTACCGTTTCCAAAGAATGCCTCGAAGAGTTCCAAATATCCACTTACAGATTCTGAAGAAAACAATGTTTCGATGTTGCTCATTCAAATCAAGGTTCAACTCTCTGAGATGAATGCACACATCATAAAGAAGTTTCTGTGAATGCTTCTACCCTGTTTTTATGTGATGATATTTCCTCTTCCACCAGAAGCCTCAAAGCACTCCGAATGAACACTTGCGCATTCCACAAAAAGAGTGCGTCAAAACTGCTCTATCAATAGGAAGGTTCAATTCTGTGAGCTGAATGCACACATCATAAAGAAGTTTCTGAGAATGCTTCTGTCTAGTGTTTAGGTGAAGATATTTCCTTTTCCACCACAGGCCTCAAAGCGCTCCGTATGAACACTTGCAGATTACAGATTACACACAATAGTGTTTCAAAACTGCTCTAACAAGAGAAAGGTTCAACTCTGTAAGTTGAGTGCACACATCACAAAGCAGTTTCAGAGAATGTTTCTGTCTAGTTTGTATGTGAAGAAATTCCCGTTTCCAACGAAGGCCTCCAAGAGCTTCCAATATCCACTTGCAGTTTCTGCACAAACACAGTTTCATAACTGCCCCATCCAAAGGAATATTGAACCCTGTGAGTTGAATCCACACATATTAAATCATTTTCTCAGAATGCTTCTGCATAGTTTTCATGTGAAGATATTTCTTATTCCACTATAGGGTGGAAGCGCTCCAAATGAACACTTGAGATTTCTGCAAAAAGACACTTTGACAACTGCTCTTTCAAAAGAAAGGTGCAACTGTGTGAGTTGAATGCAAACATCACAAAGCAGTTTCAGAGACTGCTTCTGTCTAGCTGTAATGTGAACAAATTCCCGTTTCCAATGAAGGCCTCAAATCTCCACATATCCACCTGCAGATTCTGCAAAAGCAGTGTTTCAAAACTGCTCTATCAAAAGGAAGGTTCATCACTGTGGGTTGAGTGCACACATCATAAAGTAGTTTCTGAGAAAGCTTCTGTCTACTTTTTATGTGACGCTATTTCCTTTTCCACCACTGGCCTCAAAGCGCTCCGAATGAACACTTGCAGATTCTACGAAAAGAGTTTTTCTAAACTGAACTCACAACAAAAAGGTTCAGAACTGTGAATTGAATGCACGCATCACAAAGCAGATTCAGGGAATGCTTCTGTTTAGGTTTTAGGTGAAGATATATTGTTTTCCCCCATAGGCCTCAAAGCGCTCTGAATGAACCCTTGCAGATTCTACGAAAAGAGTGTTTCAAAACGGGTCTATCAAAACAAAGGATCAACTCTGTGAGTTGAATGCAACTTCACAAAGCCGTTTCAGAGAATGCTTCTTTCTAATTTTTGTGTGAAGATATTCCCGTTTCCAAAGAAGGCCTCAATGAGCTCCAAATATCCACTGGCAGATTCTGCAAAAACACTGTTTCAAAACTGCTCTATGAAAAGGAAGGTTCAACTCTGTGATTTGAATGCAAGCATCAGAGAGTAGTTTCTGAGAATGCTTCTGTCTGGTTTTAATATGAAGATATTTCCTTTTACACATTAGGTCTCAGGGCGCTCCGAAAGAATACTTGCGGATTCTGTCAGAAGAGGGTTTCCAAAGTGCTCCATCAAAAGAAATGTTCTACTCTGTGAGTGGAAAGCAAACATCACAAAGCAGTTTCAGAGAATGCTTCTGTCTAGTTTTTAGGCGAAGAAATTCCCATTTCCAACGAAGGTCTCGAAGAGCTCCCAATATTCCCTTGCAGATTCTGCAAAAACACTGTTTCAAAACTGCTCTATGAACAGAAAGGTTCAACTCGGTGAGTTGAAAGCACAAATCCTAAAGAAGTTTCTTAGAATGCTCCTGTCCAGTTTTTAGGTGATGATATTTCCTCTTCCACCATAAGACTCAAAGCACCCCGAATGAACACTTGCACATTCCACAAAAAGAGTGTTTCAAAACTGCTCAAGCAACAGAAAGGTTCAACTCTGTGAGTTGAATGCACACATGAAAAAGCAGTTTCAAATAATGCTTCCGTCCAGTTTCTAGGTGAAGAAATTACCGTTTCCAAAGAATGCCTCGAAGAGTTCCAAATATCCACTTACAGATTCTGAAGAAAACAATGTTTCGATGTTGCTCATTCAAATCAAGGTTCAACTCTCTGAGATGAATGCACACATCATAAAGAAGTTTCTGTGAATGCTTCTACCCTGTTTTTATGTGATGATATTTCCTCTTCCACCATAAGCCTCAAAGCGCTCCGAATGAACACTTGCGCATTACAGAAAAAGAGTGCTTCAAAACTGCTCTATCAATAGGAAGGTTCAATCCTGTGAGCTGAATGCACACATCATAAAGAAGTTTCTGAGAATGCTTCTGTCTAGTGTTTAGGTGAAGATATTTCCTTTTCCACCACAGGCCTCAAAGCGCTCCGTATGAACACTTGCAGACTACACACAATAGTGTTTCAAAACTGCTCTAACAAGAGAAAGGTTCAACTCTGTAAGTTGAGTGCACACATCACAAAGCAGTTTCAGAGAGTGTTTCTGTCTAGTTTGTATGTGAAGAAATTCCCGTTTGCAACGAAGGCCTCCAAGAGCTCCCAATATCCACTTGCAGATTCTGCACAAACACAGTTTCATAACTGCCCCATCCAAAGGAATATTGAACCCTGTGAGTTGAATCCACACATATTAAATCATTTTCTCAGAATGCTTCTGCATAGTTTTCATGTGAAGATATTTCTTATTCCACTATAGGGCTGGAAGCGCTCCAAATGAACACTTGAGAATTCTGCAAAAAGACACTTTTACAACTGCTCTTTCAAAAGAAAGGTGCAACTGTGTGAGTTGAATGCAAACATCACAAAGCAGTTTCAGAGACTGCTTCTGTCTAGCTGTAATGTGAACAAATTCCCGTTTCCAACGAAGGCCTCAAATCTCCACATATCCACTTGCAGATTCTGCAAAAGCAGTGTTTCAAAACTGCTCTATCGAAAGGAAGGTTCATCTCTGTGGGTTGAGTGCACACATCATAAAGTAGTTTCAGAGAATGCTTCTGTCTAGTTTTTATGTGACGCTATTTCCTTTTCCACCACTGGCCTCAAAGCGCTCCGAATGAACACTTGCAGATTCTACAAAAAGAGTGTTTCTAAACTGAACTCACAACAAAAAGGTTCAGATCCGTGAATGGAATGCACGCATCAAAAAGCAGATTCAGGGAATGCTTGTGTTTAGGTTTTAGGTGAAGATATATTCTTTTCCCCCATAGGCCTCAAAGCGCTCTGAATGAACACTTGCAGATTCTACGAAAAGAGTGTTTCAAAACGCCTCTATCAAAACAAAGGATCAACTCTGTGAGTTGAATGCAACTTCACAAAGCCGTTTCAGAGAATGCTTCTTTCTAGTTTTTGTGTGAAGATATTCCCGTTTCCAAAGAAGGCCTCAATGAGCTCCAAATATCCACTGGCAGATTCTGCAAAAACACTGTTTCAAAACTGCTCTATCGAAAGGAATGTTCAACTCTGTGAGTTCAATGCAAGCATCAGAGAGTAGTTTCTGAGAATGCTTCTGTCTGGTTTTAATATGAAGATATTTCCTTTTACACATTAGGTCTCAGGGCGCTCCGAAAGAATACTTGCGGATTCTGTCAGAAGAGGGTTTCCAAAGTGCTCCATCAAAAGAAATGTTCTACTCTGTGAGTGGAAAGCAAACATCACAAAGCAGTTTCAGAGAATGCTTCTGTCTAGTTTTTAGGCGAAGAAATTCCCATTTCCAACGAAGGTCTCGAAGAGCTCCCAATATTCCCCTGCAGATTCTGCAAAAACACTGTTTCAAAACTGCTCTATGAACAGAAAGGTTCAACTCGGTGAGTTGAAAGCACAAATCCTAAAGAAGTTTCTTAGAATGCTCCTGCCCAGTTTTTAGGTGATGATATTTCCTCTTCCACCATAAGACTCAAAGCACCCCGAATGAACACTTGCACATTCCACAAAAAGAGTGTATCAAAACTGCTCAAGCAACAGAAAGGTTCAACTCTGTGAGTTGAATGCACACATGAAAAAGCACTTTCAAATAATGCTTCCGTCCAGTTTCTAGGTGAAGAAATTACCGTTTCCAAAGAATGCCTCGAAGAGTTCCAAATATCCACTTACAGATTCTGAAGAAAACAATGTTTCGATGTTGCTCATTCAAATCAAGGTTCAACTCTCTGAGATGAATGCACACATCATAAAGAAGTTTCTGTGAATGCTTCTACCCTGTTTTTATGTGATGATATTTCCTCTTCCACCATAAGCCTCAAAGCGCTCCAAACGAACACTTGCGCATTCCACAAAAAGAGTGCTTCAAAACTGCTCTATCAATAGGAAGGTTCAATTCTGTGAGCTGAATGCACACATCATAAAGAAGTTTCTGAGAATGCTTCTGTCTAGTGTTTAGGTGAAGATATTTCCTTTTCCACCATAGGCCTCAAAGCGCTCCGTATGAACACTTGCAGATTACAGATTACACACAATAGTGTTTCAAAACTGCTCTTACAAGAGAAAGGTTCAACTCTGTAAGTTGAGTGCACACATCACAAAGCAGTTTCAGAGAGTGTTTTTGTCTAGTTTGTATGTGAAGAAATTCCCGTTTCCAACAAAGGCCTCCAAGAGCTCCCAATATCCACTTGCAGATTCTGCACAAACACAGTTTCATAACTGCCCCATCCAAAGGAATATTGAACCCTGTGAGTTGAATCCACACATATTAAATCATTTTCTCAGAATGCTTCTGCATAGTTTTCATGTGAAGATATTTCTTATTCCACTATAGGGCTGGAAGCGCTCTAAATGAGCACTTGAGGATTCTGCAAAAAGACACTTTGACAACTGCTCTTTCAAAAGAAAGGTGCAACTGTGTGAGTTGAATGCAAACATCACAAAGCAGTTTCAGAGACTGCTTCTGTCTAGCTGTAATGTGAACAAATTCCCGTTTCCAACGAAGGCCTCAAATCCCCACATATCCACTTGCAGATTCTGCAAAAGCAGTGTTTCAAAACTGCTCTATCGAAAGGAAGGTTCATCTCTGCGGGTGGAGTGCACACATCATAAAGTAGTTTCCGAGAATGCTTCCGTCAAGTTTTTATGTGACGCTATTTCCTTTTCCACCACTGGCCTCAAAGCACTCCGAATGAACACTTGCAGATTCTACAAAAAGAGTGTTTCTAAACTGAACTCACAACAGAAAGGTTCAGATCCGTGAATTAAATGCACGCAACAGAAAGCAGATTCAGAGAATGCTTCTGTTTAGGTTTTAGGTGAAGATATATTCTTTTCCCCCATAGGCCTCAAAGCGCTCTGAATGAACACTTGCAGATTCTACAAAAAGAGTGTTTCAAAACGGCTCTATCAAAACAAAGGATCAACTCTGTGAGTTGAATGCAACTTCACAGAGCCGTTTCAGAGAATGCTTCTTTCTAGTTTTTGTGTGAAGATATTCCCGTTTCCAAAGAAGGCCTCAATGAGCTCCAAATATCCACTGGCAGATTCTGCAAAAACACTGTTTCAAAACTGCTCTATCAAAAGGAAGGTTCAACTCTGTGAGTTGAATGCAAGCATCAGAGAGTAGTTTCTGAGAATGCTTCTGTCTGGTTTTAATATGAAGATATTTCCTTTTACACATTAGGTCTCAGGGCGCTCCGAAAGAATACTTGCGGATTCTGTCAGAAGAGGGTTTCCAAAGTGCTCCATCAAAAGAAATGTTCTACTCTGTGAGTGGAAAGCAAACATCACAAAGCAGTTTCAGAGAAGGCTTCTGTCTAGTTTTTAGGCGAAGAAATTCCCATTTCCAACGAAGGTCTCGAAGAGCTCCCAATATTCCCTTGCAGATTCTGCAAAAACACTGTTTCAAAACTGCTCTATGAACAGAAAGGTTCAACTCGGTGAGTTGAAAGCAGAAATCCTAAAGAAGTTTCTTAGAATGCTCCTGCCCAGTTTTTAGGTGATGATATTTCCTCTTCCACCATAAGACTCACAGCACCCCGAATGAACACTTGCACATTCCACAAAAAGAGTGTTTCAAAACTGCTCAAGCAACAGAAAGGTTCAACTCTGTGAGTTGAATGCACACATGAAAAAGCACTTTCAAATAATGCTTCCGTCCAGTTTCTAGGTGAAGAAATGACCGTTTCCAAAGAATGCCTCGAAGAGTTCCAAATATCCACTTACAGATTCTGAAGAAAACAATGTTTCGATGTTGCTCATTCAAATCAAGGTTCAACTCTCTGAGATGAATGCACACATCATAAAGAAGTTTCTGTGAATGCTTCTACCCTGTTTTTATGTGATGATATTTCCTCTTCCACCATAAGCCTCAAAGCGCTCCGAATGAACACTTGCGCATTCCACCAAAAGAGTGCTTCAAAACTGCTCTATCAATAGGAAGGTTCAATTCTGTGAGCTGAATGCACACATCATAAAGAAGTTTCTGAGAATGCTTCTGTCTAGTGTTTAGGTGAAGATATTTCCTTTTCCACCACAGGCCTCAAAGCGCTCCGTATGAACACTTGCAGACTACACACAATAGTGTTTCAAAACTGCTCTAACAAGAGAAAGGTTCAACTCTGTAAGTTGAGTGCACACATCACAAAGCAGTTTCAGAGAGTGTTTCTGTCTAGTTTGTATGTGAAGAAATTCCCGTTTCCAACGAAGGCCTCCAAGAGCTCCCAATATCCACTTGCAGATTCTGCACAAACACAGTTTCATAACTGCCCCATCCAAAGGAATATTGAACCCTGTGAGTTGAATCCACACATAGTAAATCATTTTCTCAGAATGCTTCTGCATAGTTTTCATGTGAAGATATTTCTTATTCCACTATAGGGCTGGAAGCGCTCTAAATGAACACTTGAGGATTCTGCAAAAAGACACTTTGACAACTGCTCTTTCAAAAGAAAGGTGCAACTGTGTGAGTTGAATGCAAACATCACAAAGCAGTTTCAGAGACTGCTTCTGTCTAGCTGTAATGTGAACAAATTCCCGTTTCCAACGAAGGCCTCAAATCTCCACCTATCCACCTGCAGATTCTGCAAAAGCAGTGTTTCAAAACTGCTCTATCGAAAGGAAGGTTCATCTCTGTGGGATGAGTGCACACATCATAAAGTAGTTTCTGAGAATGCTTCCGTCTAGTTTTTATGTGACGCTATTTCCTTTTCCACCACTGGCCTCAAAGCGCTCCGAATGAACACTTGCAGATTCTACAAAAAGAGTATTTCTAAACTGAACTCACAACAAAAAGGTTCAGATCCGTGAATTAAATGCACGCATCAGAAAGCAGATTCAGAGAATGCTTCTGTTTAGGTTTTAGGTGAAGATATATTCTTTTCCCCCATAGGCCTCAAAGCGCTCTGAATGAACACTTGCAGATTCTACAAAAAGAGTGTTTCAAAACGGCTCTATCAAAACAAAGGATCAACTCTGTGAGTTGAATGCAACTTCACAAAGCCGTTTCAGAGAATGCTTCTTTCTAGTTTTTGTGTGAAGATATTCCCGTTTCCAAAGAAGGCCTCAATGAGCTCCAAATATCCACTGGCAGATTCTGCAAAAACACTGTTTCAAAACTGCTCTATCAAAAGGAAGGTTCAACTCTGTGAGTTGAATGCAAGCATCAGAGAGTAGTTTCTGAGAATGCTTCTGTCTGGTTTTAATATGAAGATATTTCCTTTTACACATTAGGTCTCAGGGCGCTCCGAAAGAATACTTGCGGATTCTGTCAGAAGAGGGTTTCCAAAGTGCTCCATCAAAAGAATTGTTCTACTCTGTGAGTGGAAAGCAAACATCACAAAGCAGTTTCAGAGAAGGCTTCTGTCTAGTTTTTAGGCGAAGAAATTCCCATTTCCAACGAAGGTCTCGAAGAGCTCCCAATATTCCCTTGCAGATTCTGCAAAAACACTGTTTCAAAACTGCTCTATGAACAGAAAGGTTCAACTCGGTGAGTTGAAAGCAGAAATCCTAAAGAAGTTTCTTAGAATGCTCCTGCCCAGTTTTTAGGTGATGATATTTCCTCTTCCACCATAAGACTCAAAGCACCCCGAATGAACACTTGCGCATTCCACAAAAAGAGTGCTTCAAAACTGCTCAAGCAACAGAAAGGTTCAACTCTGTGAGTTGAATGCACACATGAAAAAGCACTTTCAAATAATGCTTCCGTCCAGTTTCTAGGTGAAGAAATTACCGTTTCCAAAGAATGCCTCGAAGAGTTCCAAATATCCACTTACAGATTCTGAAGAAAACAATGTTTCGATGTTGCTCATTCAAATCAAGGTTCAACTCTCTGAGATGAATGCACACATCATAAAGAAGTTTCTGTGAATGCTTCTACCCTGTTTTTATGTGATGATATTTCCTCTTCCACCATAAGCCTCAAAGCGCTCCGAATGAACACTTGCGCATTCCACCAAAAGAGTGCTTCAAAACTGCTCTATCAATAGGAAGGTTCAATTCTGTGAGCTGAATGCAAACATCATAAAGAAGTTTCTGAGAATGCTTCTGTCTAGTGTTTAGGTGAAGATATTTCCTTTTCCACCACAGGCCTCAAAGCGCTCCGTATGAACACTTGCAGACTACACACAATAGTGTTTCAAAACTGCTCTAACAAGAGAAAGGTTCAACTCTGTAACTTGAGTGCACACATCACAAAGCAGTTTCAGAGAGTGTTTCTGTCTAGTTTGTATGTGAAGAAATTCCCGTTTGCAACGAAGGCCTCCAAGAGCTCCCAATATCCACTTGCAGATTCTGCACAAACACAGTTTCATAACTGCCCCATCCAAAGGAATATTGAACCCTGTGAGTTGAATCCACACATATTAAATCATTTTCTCAGAATGCTTCTGCATAGTTTTCATGTGAAGATATTTCTTATTCCACTATAGGGCTGGAAGCGCTCTAAATGAACACTTGAGGATTCTGCAAAAAGACACTTTGACAACTGCTCTTTCAAAAGAAAGGTGCAACTGTGTGAGTTGAATGCAAACATCACAAAGCAGTTTCAGAGACTGCTTCTGTCTAGCTGTAATGTGAACAAATTCCCGTTTCCAACGAAGGCCTCAAATCTCCTCCTATCCACTTGCAGATGCTGCAAAAGCAGTGTTTCAAAACTGCTCTATCGAAAGGAAGGTTCATCTCTTTGGGTTAGGAAGGTTCATCTCTGTGTGTTGAGTGCACACATCATAAAGTAGTTTCTGAGAATGCTTCTGTCTAGTTTTTATGTGACGCTATTTCCTTTTCCACCACTGGCCTCAAAGCGCTCCGAATGAACACTTGCAGATTCTACAAAAAGAGTGTTTCTAAACTGAACTCACAACAAAAAGGTTCAGATCTGTGAATTGAATGCACGCATCACAAAGCAGATTCAGGGAATGCTTCTGTTTAGGTTTTAGGTGAAGATATATTCTTTTCCCCCATAGGCCTCAAAGCGCTCTGAATGAACACTTGCAGATTCTACGAAACAGTGTTGCAAAACGGCTCTATCAAAACAAAGGATCAGCTCTGTGAGTTGAATGCAACTTCACAAAGCCGTTTGAGAGAAGGCTTCTTTCTAGTTTTTGTGTGAAGATATTCCCGTTTCCAAAGAAGGCCTCAATGAGCTCCAAATATCCACTGGAAGATACTGCAAAAACACTGTTTCAAAACTGCTCTATCAAAAGGAAGGTTCAACTCTGTGAGTTGAATGCAAGCTTCAGAGAGTAGTTTCTGAGAATGCTTCTGTCTGGTTTTAATATGAAGTTATTTCCTTTTACACATTAGGTCTCAGGGCGCTCCGAAAGAATACTTGCGGATTCTGTCAGAAGAGGGTTTCCAAAGTGCTCCATCAAAAGAAATGGTCTACTCTGTGAGTGGAAAGCAAACATCACAAAGCAGTTTCAGAGAATGCTTCTGTCTAGTTTTTAGGCGAAGAAATCCCCATTTCCAACGAAGGTCTCGAAGAGCTCCAAATATTCCCTTGCAGATTCTTCAAAAACACTGTTTCAAAACTGCTCTATGAACAGAAAGGTTCAACTCGGTGAGTTGAAAACACAAATCTTAAGAAGTTTCTTAGAATTCTCCTGCCCAGTTTTTAGGTGATGATATTTCCTCTTCCACCATAAGACTCAAAGCACCCCGAATGAACACTTGCACATTCCACAAAAAGAGTGTTTCAAAACTGCTCAAGCAACAGAAAGGTTCAACTCTGTGAGTTGAATGCACACATGAAAAAGCAGTTTCAAATAATGCTTCCGTCCAGTTTCTAGGTGAAGAATTTACCGTTTCCAAAGAATGCCTCGAAGAGTTCCAAATATCCACTTACAGATTCTGAAGAAAACAATGTTTTGATGTTGCTCATTCAAATCAAGGTTCAACTCTCTGAGATGAATGCAACCATCATAAAGAAGTTTCTGTGAATGCTTCTACCCTGTTTTTATGTGATGATATTTCCTCTTCCACCATAAGCCTCAAAGCGCTCTGAATGAACACTTGCGCATTCCACAAAAAGAGTGCTTCAAAACTGCTCTATCAATAGGAAGGTTCAATTCTGTGAGCTGAATGCACACATCATAAAGAAGTTTCTGAGAATGCTTCTGTCTAGTGTTTAGGTGAAGATATTTCCTTTTCCACCACAGGCCTCAAAGCGCTCCATATGAACACTTGCAGACTACACACAATAGTGTTTCAAAACTGCTCTAACAAGAGAAAGGTTCAACTCTGTAAGTTGAGTGCACACATCACAAAGCAGTTTCAGAGAGTGTTTCTGTCTAGTTTGTATGTGAAGAAATTCCCGTTTCCAACGAAGGCCTCCAAGAGCTCCCAATATCCACTTGCAGATTCTGCACAAACACAGTTTCATAACTGCCCCATGCAAAGGAATTTTGAAACCTGTGAGTTGAATCCACACATATTAAATCATTTTCTCAGAATGCTTCTGCATAGTTTTCATGTGAAGATATTTCTTATTCCACTATAGGGCTGGAAGCGCTCTAAATGAACACTTGAGGATTCTGCAAAAAGACACTATGACAACTGCTCTTTCAAAAGAAAGGTGCAACTGTGTGAGTTGAATGCAAACATCACAAAGCAGTTTCAGAGACTGCTTCTGTCTAGCTGTAATGTGAACAAATTCCCGTTTCCAACGAAGGCCTCAAATCCCCACATATCCACTTGCAGATTCTGCAAAAGCAGTGTTTCAAAACTGCTCTATCGAAAGGAAGGTTCATCTCTGTGCGTTGAGTGCACACATCATAAAGTAGTTTCCGAGAATGCTTCCGTCAAGTTTTTATGTGACGCGATTTCCTTTTCCACCACTGGCCTCAAAGCGCTCCGAATGAACACTTGCAGATTCTACAAAAAGAGTGTTTCTAAACTGAACTCACAACAGAAAGGTTCAGATCCGTGAATTGAATGCACGCATCAGAAAGCAGATTCAGGGAATGCTTCTGTTTAGGTTTCAGGTGAAGATATATTGTTTTCCCCCATAGGCCTCAAAGCGCTCTGAATGAACACTTGCAGATTCTACGAAAAGAGTGTTTCAAAACTGCTCTATCAAAACAAAGGATCAACTCTGTGAGTTGAATGCGACTTCACAAAGCAGTTTCAGAGAATGCTTCTTTCCAGTTTTTGTGTGAAGATATTCCCGTTTCCAAAGAAGGCCTCAATGAGCTCCAAATATCCACTGGCAGATTCTGCAAAAACACTGTTTCAAAACTGCTCTATGAAAAGGAAGGTTCAACTCTGTGAGTTGAATGCAAGCATCAGAGAGTAGTTTCTGAGAATGCTTCTGTCTGGTTTTAATATGAAGATATTTCCTTTTACACATTAGGTCTCAGGGCGCTCCGAAAGAATACTTGCGGATTCTGTCAGAAGAGGGTTTCCAAAGTGCTCCATCAAAAGAAATGTTCTACTCTGTGAGTGGAAAGCAAACATCACAAAGCAGTTTCAGAGAATGCTTCTGTCTAGTTTTTAGGCGAAGAAATTCCCATTTCCAACGAAGGTCTCGAAGAGCTCCCAATATTCCCCTGCAGATTCTGCAAAAACACTGTTTCAAAACTGCTCTATGAACAGAAAGGTTCAACTCGGTGAGTTGAAAGCACAAATCCTAAAGAAGTTTCTTAGAATGCTCCTGCCCAGTTTTTAGGTGATGATATTTCCTCTTCCACCATAAGACTCAAAGCACCCCGAATGAACACTTGCACATTCCACAAAAAGAGTGTATCAAAACTGCTCAAGCAACAGAAAGGTTCAACTCTGTGAGTTGAATGCACACATGAAAAAGCACTTTCAAATAATGCTTCCGTCCAGTTTCTAGGTGAAGAAATTACCGTTTCCAAAGAATGCCTCGAAGAGTTCCAAATATCCACTTACAGATTCTGAAGAAAACAATGTTTCGATGTTGCTCATTCAAATCAAGGTTCAACTCTCTGAGATGAATGCACACATCATAAAGAAGTTTCTGTGAATGCTTCTACCCTGTTTTTATGTGATGATATTTCCTCTTCCACCATAAGCCTCAAAGCGCTCCGAACGAACACTTGCGCATTCCACCAAAAGAGTGCTTCAAAACTGCTCTATCAATAGGAAGGTTCAATTCTGTGAGCTGAATGCACACATCATAAAGAAGTTTCTGAGAATGCTTCTGTCTAGTGTTTAGGTGAAGATATTTCCTTTTCCACCATAGGCCTCAAAGCGCTCCGTATGAACACTTGCAGATTACAGATTACACACAATAGTGTTTCAAAACTGCTCTAACAAGAGAAAGGTTCAACTCTGTAAGTTGAGTGCACACATCACAAAGCAGTTTCAGAGAGTGTTTCTGTCTAGTTTGTATGTGAAGAAATTCCCGTTTCCAACGAAGGCCTCCCAGAGCTCCCAATATCCACTTGCAGATTCTGCACAAACACAGTTTCATAACTGCCCCATCCAAAGGAATATTGAACCCTGTGAGTTGAATCCACACATATTAAATCATTTTCTCAGAATGCTTCTGCATAGTTTTCATGTGAAGATATTTCTTATTCCACTATAGGGCTGGAAGCGCTCTAAATGAACACTTGAGGATTCTGCAAAAAGACACTTTGACAACTGCTCTTTCAAAAGAAAGGGGCAACTGTGTGAGTTGAATGCAAACATCACAAAGCAGTTTCAGAGACTGCTTCTGTCTAGCTGTAATGTGAACAAATTCCCGTTTCCAACGAAGGCCTCAAATCTCCACATATCCACTTGCAGATTCTGCAAAAGCAGTGTTTCAAAACTGCTCTATCAAAAGGAAGGTTCATCTCTGTGAGTTGAGTGCACACATCATAAAGTAGTTTCCGAGAATGCTTCCGTCTAGTTTTTACGTGACGCTATTTCCTTTTCCACCACTGGCCACAAAGCGCTCCGAATGAACACTTGCAGATTCTACAAAAAGAGTGTTTCTAAACTGAACTCACAACAGAAAGTTTCAGATCCGTGAATTGAATGCACGCATCAGAAAGCAGATTCAGGGAATGCTTCTGTTTGGGTTTTAGGTGAAGATATATTCTTTACCCCCATAGGCCTCAAAGCGCTCTGAATGAACACTTGCAGATTCTACGAAAAGAGTGTTTCAAAACGGCTCTATCAAAACAAAGGATCAACTCTGTGAGTTGAATGCAACTTCACAAAGCCGTTTCAGAGAATGCTTCTTTCTAGTTTTTGTGTGAAGATATTCCCGTTTCCAAAGAAAGCCTCAATGAGCTCCAAATATCCACTGGCAGATTCTGCAAAAACACTGTTTCAAAACTGCTCTATCAAAAGGAAGGTTCAACTCTGTGAGTTGAATGCAAGCATCAGAGAGTAGTTTCTGAGAATGCTTCTGTCTGGTTTTAATATGAAGATATTTCCTTTTACACATTAGGTCTCAGGGCGCTCCGAAAGAATACTTGCGGATTCTGTCAGAAGAGTGTTTCCAAAGTGCTCCATCAAAAGAATTGTTCTACTCTGTGAGTGGAAAGCAAACATCACAAAGCAGTTTCAGAGAAGGCTTCTGTCTAGTTTTTAGGCGAAGAAATTCCCATTTCCAACGAAGGTCTCGAAGAGCTCCCAATATTCCCTTGCAGATTCTGCAAAAACACTGTTTCAAAACTGCTCTATGAACAGAAAGGTTCAACTCGGTGAGTTGAAAGCAGAAATCCTAAAGAAGTTTCTTAGAATGCTCCTGCCCAGTTTTTAGGTGATGATATTTCCTCTTCCACCATAAGACTCAAAGCACCCCGAATGAACACTTGCACATTCCACAAAAAGAGTGCTTCAAAACTGCTCAAGCAACAGAAAGGTTCAACTCTGTGAGTTGAATGCACACATGAAAAAGCACTTTCAAATAATGCTTCCGTCCAGTTTCTAGGTGAAGAAATTACCGTTTCCAAAGAATGCCTCGAAGAGTTCCAAATATCCACTTACAGATTCTGAAGAAAACAATGTTTCGATGTTGCTCATTCAAATCAAGGTTCAACTCTCTGAGATGAATGCACACATCATAAAGAAGTTTCTGTGAATGCTTCTACCCTGTTTTTATGTGATGATATTTCCTCTTCCACCATAAGCCTCAAAGCGCTCCGAATGAACACTTGCGCATTCCACCAAAAGAGTGCTTCAAAACTGCTCTATCAATAGGAAGGTTCAATTCTGTGAGCTGAATGCACACATCATAAAGAAGTTTCTGAGAATGCTTCTGTCTAGTGTTTAGGTGAAGATATTTCCTTTTCCACCACAGGCCTCAAAACGCTCCGTATGAACACTTGCAGACTACACACAATAGTGTTTCAAAACTGCTCTAACAAGAGAAAGGTTCAACTCTGTAAGTTGAGTGCACACATCACAAAGCAGTTTCAGAGAGTGTTTCTGTCTAGTTTGTATGTGAAGAAATTCCCGTTTCCAACGAAGGCCTCCAAGAGCTCCCAATATCCACTTGCAGATTCTGCACAAACACAGTTTCATAACTGCCCCATCCAAAGGAATATTGAACCCTGTGAGTTGAATCCACACATAGTAAATCATTTTCTCAGAATGCTTCTGCATAGTTTTCATGTGAAGATATTTCTTATTCCACTATAGGGCTGGAAGCGCTCTAAATGAACACTTGAGGATTCTGCAAAAAGACACTTTGACAACTGCTCTTTCAAAAGAAAGGTGCAACTGTGTGAGTTGAATGCAAACATCACAAAGCAGTTTCAGAGACTGCTTCTGTCTAGCTGTAATGTGAACAAATTCCCGTTTCCAACGAAGGCCTCAAATCTCCACCTATCCACCTGCAGATTCTGCAAAAGCAGTGTTTCAAAACTGCTCTATCGAAAGGAAGGTTCATCTCTGTGGGATGAGTGCACACATCATAAAGTAGTTTCTGAGAATGCTTCCGTCTAGTTTTTATGTGACGCTATTTCCTTTTCCACCACTGGCCTCAAAGCGCTCCGAATGAACACTTGCAGATTCTACAAAAAGAGTATTTCTAAACTGAACTCACAACAAAAAGGTTCAGATCCGTGAATTAAATGCACGCATCAGAAAGCAGATTCAGAGAATGCTTCTGTTTAGGTTTTAGGTGAAGATATATTCTTTTCCCCCATAGGCCTCAAAGCGCTCTGAATGAACACTTGCAGATTCTACAAAAAGAGTGTTTCAAAACGGCTCTATCAAAACAAAGGATCAACTCTGTGAGTTGAATGCAACTTCACAAAGCCGTTTCAGAGAATGCTTCTTTCTAGTTTTTGTGTGAAGATATTCCCGTTTCCAAAGAAGGCCTCAATGAGCTCCAAATATCCACTGGCAGATTCTGCAAAAACACTGTTTCAAAACTGCTCTATCAAAAGGAAGGTTCAACTCTGTGAGTTGAATGCAAGCATCAGAGAGTAGTTTCTGAGAATGCTTCTGTCTGGTTTTAATATGAAGATATTTCCTTTTACACATTAGGTCTCAGGGCGCTCCGAAAGAATACTTGCGGATTCTGTCAGAAGAGGGTTTCCAAAGTGCTCCATCAAAAGAATTGTTCTACTCTGTGAGTGGAAAGCAAACATCACAAAGCAGTTTCAGAGAAGGCTTCTGTCTAGTTTTTAGGCGAAGAAATTCCCATTTCCAACGAAGGTCTCGAAGAGCTCCCAATATTCCCTTGCAGATTCTGCAAAAACACTGTTTCAAAACTGCTCTATGAACAGAAAGGTTCAACTCGGTGAGTTGAAAGCAGAAATCCTAAAGAAGTTTCTTAGAATGCTCCTGCCCAGTTTTTAGGTGATGATATTTCCTCTTCCACCATAAGACTCAAAGCACCCCGAATGAACACTTGCGCATTCCACAAAAAGAGTGCTTCAAAACTGCTCAAGCAACAGAAAGGTTCAACTCTGTGAGTTGAATGCACACATGAAAAAGCACTTTCAAATAATGCTTCATTCCAGTTTCTAGGTGAAGAAATTACCGTTTCCAAAGAATGCCTCGAAGAGTTCCAAATATCCACTTACAGATTCTGAAGAAAACAATGTTTCGATGTTGCTCATTCAAATCAAGGTTCAACTCTCTGAGATGAATGCACACATCATAAAGAAGTTTCTGTGAATGCTTCTACCCTGTTTTTATGTGATGATATTTCCTCTTCCACCATAAGCCTCAAAGCGCTCCGAATGAACACTTGCGCATTCCACCAAAAGAGTGCTTCAAAACTGCTCTATCAATAGGAAGGTTCAATTCTGTGAGCTGAATGCACACATCATAAAGAAGTTTCTGAGAATGCTTCTGTCTAGTGTTTAGGTGAAGATATTTCCTTTTCCACCACAGGCCTCAAAGCGCTCCGTATGAACACTTGCAGACTACACACAATAGTGTTTCAAAACTGCTCTAACAAGAGAAAGGTTCAACTCTGTAAGTTGAGTGCACACATCACAAAGCAGTTTCAGAGAGTGTTTCTGTCTAGTTTGTATGTGAAGAAATTCCCGTTTGCAACGAAGGCCTCCAAGAGCTCCCAATATCCACTTGCAGATTCTGCACAAACACAGTTTCATAACTGCCCCATCCAAAGGAATATTGAACCCTGTGAGTTGAATCCACACATATTAAATCATTTTCTCAGAATGCTTCTGCATAGTTTTCATGTGAAGATATTTCTTATTCCACTATAGGGCTGGAAGCGCTCTAAATGAACACTTGAGGATTCTGCAAAAAGACACTTTGACAACTGCTCTTTCAAAAGAAAGGTGCAACTGTGTGAGTTGAATGCAAACATCACAAAGCAGTTTCAGAGACTGCTTCTGTCTAGCTGTAATGTGAACAAATTCCCGTTTCCAACGAAGGCCTCAAATCTCCACCTATCCACTTGCAGATGCTGCAAAAGCAGTGTTTCAAAACTGCTCTATCGAAAGGAAGGTTCATCTCTTTGGGTTAGGAAGGTTCATCTCTGTGTGTTGAGTGCACACATCATAAAGTAGTTTCTGAGAATGCTTCTGTCTAGTTTTTATGTGACGCTATTTCCTTTTCCACCACTGGCCTCAAAGCGCTCCGAATGAACACTTGCAGATTCTACAAAAAGAGTGTTTCTAAACTGAACTCACAACAAAAAGGTTCAGATCTGTGAATTGAATGCACGCATCACAAAGCAGATTCAGGGAATGCTTCTGTTTAGGTTTTAGGTGAAGATATATTCTTTTCCCCCATAGGCCTCAAAGCGCTCTGAATGAACACTTGCAGATTCTACGAAACAGTGTTGCAAAACGGCTCTATCAAAACAAAGGATCAGCTCTGTGAGTTGAATGCAACTTCACAAAGCCGTTTGAGAGAAGGCTTCTTTCTATTTTTTGTGTGAAGATATTCCCGTTTCCAAAGAAGGCCTCAATGAGCTCCAAGTATCCACTGGAAGATACTGCAAAAACACTGTTTCAAAACTGCTCTATCAAAAGGAAGGTTCAACTCTGTGAGTTGAATGCAAGCTTCAGAGAGTAGTTTCTGAGAATGCTTCTGTCTGGTTTTAATATGAAGTTATTTCCTTTTACACATTAGGTCTCAGGGCGCTCCGAAAGAATACTTGCGGATTCTGTCAGAAGAGGGTTTCCAAAGTGCTCCATCAAAAGAAATGTTCTACTCTGTGAGTGGAAAGCAAACATCACAAAGCAGTTTCAGAGAATGCTTCTGTCTAGTTTTTAGGCGAAGAAATCCCCATTTCCAACGAAGGTCTCGAAGAGCTCCAAATATTCCCTTGCAGATTCTTCAAAAACACTGTTTCAAAACTGCTCTATGAACAGAAAGGTTCAACTCGGTGAGTTGAAAACACAAATCTTAAGAAGTTTCTTAGAATTGTCCTGCCCAGTTTTTAGGTGATGATATTTCCTCTTCCACCATAAGACTCAAAGCACCCCGAATGAACACTTGCACATTCCACAAAAAGAGTGTTTCAAAACTGCTCAAGCAACAGAAAGGTTCAACTCTGTGAGTTGAATGCACACATGAAAAAGCAGTTTCAAATAATGCTTCCGTCCAGTTTCTAGGTGAAGAATTTACCGTTTCCAAAGAATGCCTCGAAGAGTTCCAAATATCCACTTACAGATTCTGAAGAAAACAATGTTTTGATGTTGCTCATTCAAATCAAGGTTCAACTCTCTGAGATGAATGCACACATCATAAAGAAGTTTCTGTGAATGCTTCTACCCTGTTTTTATGTGATGATATTTCCTCTTCCACCATAAGCCTCAAAGCGCTCCGAATGAACACTTGCGCATTCCACAAAAAGAGTGCTTCAAAACTGCTCTATCAATAGGAAGGTTCAATTCTGTGAGCTGAATGCACACATCATAAAGAAGTTTCTGAGAATGCTTCTGTCTAGTGTTTAGGTGAAGATATTTCCTTTTCCACCACAGGCCTCAAAGCGCTCCATATGAACACTTGCAGACTACACACAATAGTGTTTCAAAACTGCTCTAACAAGAGAAAGGTTCAACTCTGTAAGTTGAGTGCACACATCACAAAGCAGTTTCAGAGAGTGTTTCTGTCTAGTTTGTATGTGAAGAAATTCCCGTTTCCAACGAAGGCCTCCAAGAGCTCCCAATATCCACTTGCAGATTCTGCACAAACACAGTTTCATAACTGCCCCATGCAAAGGAATTTTGAAACCTGTGAGTTGAATCCACACATATTAAATCATTTTCTCAGAATGCTTCTGCATAGTTTTCATGTGAAGATATTTCTTATTCCACTATAGGGCTGGAAGCGCTCTAAATGAACACTTGAGGATTCTGCAAAAAGACACTATGACAACTGCTCTTTCAAAAGAAAGGTGCAACTGTGTGAGTTGAATGCAAACATCACAAAGCAGTTTCAGAGACTGCTTCTGTCTAGCTGTAATGTGAACAAATTCCCGTTTCCAACGAAGGCCTCAAATCCCCACATATCCACTTGCAGATTCTGCAAAAGCAGTGTTTCAAAACTGCTCTATCGAAAGGAAGGTTCATCTCTGTGCGTTGAGTGCACACATCATAAAGTAGTTTCCGAGAATGCTTCCGTCAAGTTTTTATGTGACGCGATTTCCTTTTCCACCACTGGCCTCAAAGCGCTCCGAATGAACACTTGCAGATTCTACAAAAAGAGTGTTTCTAAACTGAACTCACAACAGAAAGGTTCAGATCCGTGAATTGAATGCACGCATCAGAAAGCAGATTCAGGGAATGCTTCTGTTTAGGTTTCAGGTGAAGATATATTGTTTTCCCCCATAGGCCTCAAAGCGCTCTGAATGAACACTTGCAGATTCTACGAAAAGAGTGTTTCAAAACTGCTCTATCAAAACAAAGGATCAACTCTGTGAGTTGAATGCGACTTCACAAAGCAGTTTCAGAGAATGCTTCTTTCCAGTTTTTGTGTGAAGATATTCCCGTTTCCAAAGAAGGCCTCAATGAGCTCCAAATATCCACTGGCAGATTCTGCAAAAACACTGTTTCAAAACTGCTCTATGAAAAGGAAGGTTCAACTCTGTGAGTTGAATGCAAGCATCAGAGAGTAGTTTCTGAGAATGCTTCTGTCTGGTTTTAATATGAAGATATTTCCTTTTACACATTAGGTCTCAGGGCGCTCCGAAAGAATACTTGCGGATTCTGTCAGAAGAGGGTTTCCAAAGTGCTCCATCAAAAGAAATGTTCTACTCTGTGAGTGGAAAGCAAACATCACAAAGCAGTTTCAGAGAATGCTTCTGTCTAGTTTTTAGGCGAAGAAATTCCCATTTCCAACGAAGGTCTCGAAGAGCTCCCAATATTCCCCTGCAGATTCTGCAAAAACACTGTTTCAAAACTGCTCTATGAACAGAAAGGTTCAACTCGGTGAGTTGAAAGCACAAATCCTAAAGAAGTTTCTTAGAATGCTCCTGCCCAGTTTTTAGGTGATGATATTTCCTCTTCCACCATAAGACTCAAAGCACCCCGAATGAACACTTGCACATTCCACAAAAAGAGTGTATCAAAACTGCTCAAGCAACAGAAAGGTTCAACTCTGTGAGTTGAATGCACACATGAAAAAGCACTTTCAAATAATGCTTCCGTCCAGTTTCTAGGTGAAGAAATTACCGTTTCCAAAGAATGCCTCGAAGAGTTCCAAATATCCACTTACAGATTCTGAAGAAAACAATGTTTCGATGTTGCTCATTCAAATCAAGGTTCAACTCTCTGAGATGAATGCACACATCATAAAGAAGTTTCTGTGAATGCTTCTACCCTGTTTTTATGTGATGATATTTCCTCTTCCACCATAAGCCTCAAAGCGCTCCGAACGAACACTTGCGCATTCCACAAAAAGAGTGCTTCAAAACTGCTCTATCAATAGGAAGGTTCAATTCTGTGAGCTGAATGCACACATCATAAAGAAGTTTCTGAGAATGCTTCTGTCTAGTGTTTAGGTGAAGATATTTCCTTTTCCACCATAGGCCTCAAAGCGCTCCGTATGAACACTTGCAGATTACAGATTACACACAATAGTGTTTCAAAACTGCTCTAACAAGAGAAAGGTTCAACTCTGTAAGTTGAGTGCACACATCACAAAGCAGTTTCAGAGAGTGTTTCTGTCTAGTTTGTATGTGAAGAAATTCCCGTTTCCAACGAAGGCCTCCAAGAGCTCCCAATATCCACTTGCAGATTCTGCACAAACACAGTTTCATAACTGCCCCATCCAAAGGAATATTGAACCCTGTGAGTTGAATCCACACATATTAAATCATTTTCTCAGAATGCTTCTGCATAGTTTTCATGTGAAGATATTTCTTATTCCACTATAGGGCTGGAAGCGCTCTAAATGAACACTTGAGGATTCTGCAAAAAGACACTTTGACAACTGCTCTTTCAAAAGAAAGGGGCAACTGTGTGAGTTGAATGCAAACATCACAAAGCAGTTTCAGAGACTGCTTCTGTCTAGCTGTAATGTGAACAAATTCCCGTTTCCAACGAAGGCCTCAAATCTCCACATATCCACTTGCAGATTCTGCAAAAGCAGTGTTTCAAAACTGCTCTATCAAAAGGAAGGTTCATCTCTGTGAGTTGAGTGCACACATCATAAAGTAGTTTCCGAGAATGCTTCCGTCTAGTTTTTACGTGACGCTATTTCCTTTTCCACCACTGGCCTCAAAGCGCTCCGAATGAACCCTTGCAGATTCTACAAAAAGAGTGTTTCTATCCTTGTTGACTTTCTGTCTCGTTGATCTGTCTAATGTTGACAGTGGGGTGTTAAAGTCTCCCATTATTAATGTGTGGGAGTCTAAGTCTCTTTGTAGGTCACTCAGGACTTGCTTTATGAATCTGGGTGCTCCTGTATTGGGTGCATATATATTTAGGATAGTTAGCTCTTCTTGTTGAATTAATCCCTTTACCATTATGTAATGGCCTTCTTTGTCTCTTTTGATCTTTGTTGGTTTAAAGTCTGTTTTATCAGAGACTAGGATTGCAACCCCTGCCTTTTTTTGTTTTCCATTTGCTTGGTAGATCTTCCTCCATCCTTTTATTTTGAGCCTATGTGTGTCTCTGCACGTGAGATGGGTTTCCTGAATACAGCACACTGATGGGTCTTGAGTCTTTATCCAGTTTGCCAGTCTGTGTCTTTTAATTGGAGCATTTAGTCCATTTACATTTAAAGTTAATATTGTTATGTGTGAATTTGATCCTGTCATTATGATGTTAGCTGGATATTTTGCTCGTTAGTTGATGCAGTCTCTTCCTAGTCTCGATGTTCTTTACATTTCGGTATGATTTTGCAGTGGCTGGTACCGGTTGTGCCTTTCCATGTTTAGCGCTTCCTTCAGGAGCTCTTTTAGGGCAGGCCTGGTGGTGACAAAATCTCTCAGCATTTGCTTGTCTGTAAAGTATTTTATTTCTCCTTCACTTATGAAGCTTAGTTTGGCAGGATATGAAATTCTGGGTTGAAAATTCTTTTCTTTAAGAATGTTGAATATTGGCCCCCACTCTCTTCTGGCTTGTAGGGTTTCTGCCGAGAGATCCGCTGTTAGTCTGATGGGCTTCCCTTTGATGGTAACCCGACCTTTCTCTCTGGCTGCTCTTAACATTTTTTCCTTCATTTCAACTTTGGTGAATCTGACAATTATGTGTCTTGGAGTTGCTCTTCTCGAGGAGTATCTTTGTGGCGTTCTCTGTATTTCCTGAATCTGAATGTTGGCCTGCCTTGCTAGATTGGGGAAGTTCTCCTGGATAATATCCTGCAGAGTGTTTTCCAACTTGTTTCCATTCTCCCCGTCACTTTCAGGTACACCAATCAGACGTAGATTTGGTCTTTTCACATAGTCCCACATTTCTTGGAGGCTTTGCTCGTTTCTTTTTATTCTTTTTTCTCTAAACTTCCCTTCTCGCTTCATTTCATTCATTTCATCTTCCAGGGCTGATACCCTTTCTTCCATTTGATCGCATCGGCTCCTGAGGCTTCTGCATTCTTCACGTAGTTCTCGAGCCTTGGTTTTCAGCTCCATTAGCTCCTTTAAGCACTTCTCTGTATTGGTTATTCTAGTTATACATTCTTCTAAATTTTTTTCAAAGTTTTCAACTTCTTTGCCTTTGGTTTGAATATCCTCCCGTAGCTCGGAGTAATTTGATCGTCTGAAGCCTTCTTCTCTCAGCTCGTCAAAGTCATTTTCCGTCCAGCTTTGTTCCGTTGCTGGTGAGGAACTGCGTTCCTTTGGAGGAGGAGAGGTACTCTGGTTTTTAGAGTTTCCAGTTTTTCTGCTCTGTTTTTTCCCCATCTTTGTGGTTTTATCTACTTTTGGTCTTTGATGATGGTGATGTACAGATGGAACTCAGCTCTGCACCAAGTGGACCTAATAGACATCTACAGAACTCCCCACCCCAAATCAACAGAATATACATTTTTTTCAGCACCACACCACACCTATTCCAAAATTGACCATATACTTGGAAGTAAAGCTCTCCTCAATAAATGTAAAAGAACAGAAATTGTAACAAACTGTCTCTCAGATCACAGTGCAATCAAGCTAGAACTCAGGATTAAGAATCTCACTCAAAACCGCTCAACTACGTGGAAACTGAACAACCTGCTCTTGAATGACTACTGGGTACATAACGAAATGAAGGCAGAAATAAAGATGTTCTTTGAAACCAACGAGAACCAAGACACAACATACCAGAATCTCTGGGATGCATTCAAAGCAGTGTGTAGAGGGAAATTTATAGCACTAAATGCCCACAAGAGAAAGCAGGAAAGATCCAAAATTGACACCCTAACATCACAATTAAAAGAACTAGAAAAGCAAGAGCAAACACATTCAAAAGCTAGCAGAAGGCAAGAAATAACTAAAATCAGAGCAGAACTGAAGGAAATAGAGACACAAAAAACCCTTCAAAAAATAAATGAATCCAGGAGCTGGTTTTTTGAAAGGATCAACAAAATTGATAGACCGCTAGCAAGATTAATAAAGAAAAAAAGAGAGAAGAATCAAATAGATGCAATAAAAAATGATAAAGGGGATATCACCACCGATCCCACAGAAATACAAACTACCATCAGAGAATATTACAAACACCTCTATGCAAATAAACTAGAAAATCTAGAAGAAATGGATAAATTCCTCAACACATACACCCTCCCAAGACTAAACCAGGAAGAAGTTGAATCTCTGAATAGACCAATAACAGGAGCTGAAATTGTGGCAATAATCAATAGCTTACCAACCAAAAAAAGTCCAGGACCAGATGGATTCACAGCCGAATTCTACCAGAGGTACAAGGAGGAGCTGGTACCATTCCTTCTGAAACTATTCCAATCAATAGAAAAAGAGGGAATCCTCCCTAACTCATTTTATGAGGCCAGCATCATCCTGATACCAAAGCCTGGCAGAGACACAACAAAAAAAGAGAATTTTAGACCAATATCCTTGATGAACATTGATGCAAAAATCCTCAATAAAATACTGGCAAACAGAATCCAGCAGCACATCAAAAAGCTCATCCACCATGATCAAGTGGGCTTCATCCCTGGGATGCAAGGCTGGTTCAATATACGCAAATCAATAAATGTAATCCAGCATATAAACAGAACCAAAGACAAAAACCACATGATTATCTCAATAGATGCAGAAAAGGCCTTTGACAAAATTCAACAATCCTTCATGCTAAAAACTCTCAATAAATTAGGAATTGATGGGACGTATCTCAAAATAATAAGAGCTATTTATGACAAACCCACAGCCAATATCATACTGAATGGGCAAAAACTGGAAGCATTCCCTTTGAAAACTGGCACAAGACAGTGATGCCCTCTCTCACCACTTCTATTCAACATAGTGTTGGAAGTTCTGGCCAGGGCAATTAGGCAGGAGAAGGAAATCAAGGGTATTCAATTAGGAAAAGAGGAAGTCAAATTGTCCCTGTTTGCAGATGACATGATAGTATATCTAGAAAACCCCATTGTCTCAGCCCAAAATCTCCTTAAGCTGATAAGCAACTTCAGCAAAGTCTCAGGATACAAAATCAATGTGCAAAAATCACAAGCATTCTTATACATCAATAACAGACAAACAGAGAGCCAAATCATGAGTGAACTCCCATTCACAATTGCTTCAAAGAGAATAAAATACCTAGGAATCCAACTTACAAGGGATGTGAAAGACCTCTTCAAGGAGAACTACAAACCACTGCTCAGGGAAATAAAAGAGGATACAAACAAATGGAAGAACATTCCATGCTCATGGGTAGGAAGAATCAATATCATGAAAATGGCCATCCTTCCCAAGGTAATTTACAGATTCAATGCCATCCCCATCAAGCTACCAATGACTTTCTTCACAGAATTGGAAAAAACTACTTTAAAGTTCATATGGAACCAAAAAAGAGCCCGCATCGCCAAGTCAATCCTAAGCCAAAAGAACAAAGCTGGAGGCATCACACTACCTGACTTCAAACTATACTACAAGGCTACAGTAACCAAAACAGCATGGTACTGGTACCAAAACAGAGATATAGATCAATGGAACAGAACAGAGCCCTCAGAAATAATGCCACATATCTACAAGTATCTGATCTTTGACAAACCTGACAAAAACAAGAAATGGGGAAAGGATTCCCTATTTAATAAATGGTGCTGGGAAAACTGGCTAGCCATATGTAGAAAGCTGAAACTGGATCCCTTCCTTACACCTTATACAAAAATCAATTCAAGATGGATTAAAGACTTAAATGTTAGACCTAAAACCATAAAAACCCTAGAAGAAAACCTAGGCATTACCATTCAGGACATAGGCATGGGCAAGGACTTCATGTCTAAAACACCAAAAGCAATGGCAACAAAAGCCAAAATTGACAAATGGGATCTAATTAAACTAAAGAGCTTCTGCACAGCAAAAGAAACTACCATCAGAGTGAACAGGCAACCTACAAAATGGGAGAAAATTTTCGCAACCTACTCATCTGACAAAGGGCTAATATCCAGAATCTACAATGAACTCCAACAAATTTACAAGAAAAAAACAAACAACCCCATCAAAAAGTGGGCGAAGGACATGAACAGACACTTCTCAAAAGAAGACATTTATGCAGCCAAAAAACACATGAAAAAATGCTCACCATCACTGGCCATCAGAGAAATGCAAATCAAAACCACAATGAGATACCATCTCACACCAGTTAGAATGGCAATCATTAAAAAGTCAGGAAACAACAGGTGCTGGAGAGGATGTGGAGAAATAGGAACACTTTTACACTGTTGGTGGGACTGTAAACTAGTTCAACCCTTGTGGAAGTCAGTGTGGCGATTCCTCAGGGATCTAGAACTAGAAATTCCATTCGACCCAGCCATCCCATTACTGGGTATATACCCAAAGGACTATAAATCATGCTGCTATAAAGACACATGCACACGTATGTTTATTGCGGCATTATTCACAATAGCAAAGACTTGGAACCAACCCAAATGTCCAACAATGATAGACTGGATTAAGAAAATGTGGCACATATACACCATGGAATACTATGCAGCCATAAAAAATGATGAGTTCACGTCCTTTGTAGGGACATGGATGAAACTGGAAATCATCATTCTCAGTAAACTATCGCAAGAACAAAAAACCAAACACCGCATATTCTCACTCATAGGTGGGAATTAAACAATGAGAACACATGGACACAGGAAGGGGAACATCACACTCTGGGGACTGTTGTGGGGTGGGGGGAGGGGGGAGGGATAGCACTGGGAGATATACCTAATGCTAGATGACGAGTTGGTGGGTGCAGCGCACCAGCATGGCACATGTATACATATGTAACTTACCTGCACATTGTGCACATGTACCATAAAACCTAAAGTATAATAATAATAATAATAAAAAAAAAAAAAAAAAAAAAAAAGAGTGTTTCTAAACTGAACTCACAACAGAAAGGTTCAGATCCGTGAATTGAATGCACGCATCAGAAAGCAGATTCAGGGAATGCTTCTGTTTGGGTTTTAGGTGAAGATATATTCTTTACCCCATAGGCCTCAAAGCGCTCTGAATGAACACTTGCAGATTCTACGAAAAGAGTGTTTCAAAACGGCTCTATCAAAACAAAGGATCAACTCTGTGAGTTGAATGCAACTTCACAAAGCCGTTTCAGAGAATGCTTCTTTCTAGTTTTTGTGTGAAGATATTCCCGTTTCCAAAGAAAGCCTCAATGAGCTCCAAATATCCACTGGCAGATTCTGCAAAAACACTGTTTCAAAACTGCTCTATCAAAAGGAAGGTTCAACTCTGTGAGTTGAATGCAAGCATCAGAGAGTAGTTTCTGAGAATGCTTCTGTCTGGTTTTAATATGAAGATATTTCCTTTTACACATTAGGTCTCAGGGCGCTCCGAAAGAATACTTGCGGATTCTGTCAGAACAGTGTTTCCAAAGTGCTCCATCAAAAGAATTGTTCTACTCTGTGAGTGGAAAGCAAACATCACAAAGCAGTTTCAGAGAAGGCTTCTGTCTAGTTTTTAGGCGAAGAAATTCCCATTTCCAACGAAGGTCTCGAAGAGCTCCCAATATTCCCTTGCAGATTCTGCAAAAACACTGTTTCAAAACTGCTCTATGAACAGAAAGGTTCAACTCGGTGAGTTGAAAGCAGAAATCCTAAAGAAGTTTCTTAGAATGCTCCTGCCCAGTTTTTAGGTGATGATATTTCCTCTTCCACCATAAGACTCAAAGCACCCCGAATGAACACTTGCACATTCCACAAAAAGAGTGCTTCAAAACTGCTGAAGCAACAGAAAGGTTCAACTCTGTGAGTTGAATGCACACATGAAAAAGCACTTTCAAATAATGCTTCCGTCCAGTTTCTAGGTGAAGAAATTACCGTTTCCAAAGAATGCCTCGAAGAGTTCCAAATATCCACTTACAGATTCTGAAGAAAACAATGTTTCGATGTTGCTCATTCAAATCAAGGTTCAACTCTCTGAGATGAATGCACACATCATAAAGAAGTTTCTGTGAATGCTTCTACCCTGTTTTTATGTGATGATATTTCCTCTTCCACCATAAGCCTCAAAGCGCTCCGAATGAACACTTGCGCATTCCACCAAAAGAGTGCTTCAAAACTGCTCTATCAATAGGAAGGTTCAATTCTGTGAGCTGAATGCACACATCATAAAGAAGTTTCTGAGAATGCTTCTGTCTAGTGTTTAGGTGAAGATATTTCCTTTTCCACCACAGGCCTCAAAAGGCTCCGTATGAACACTTGCAGACTACACACAATAGTGTTTCAAAACTGCTCTAACAAGAGAAAGGTTCAACTCTGTAAGTTGAGTGCACACATCACAAAGCAGTTTCAGAGAGTGTTTCTGTCTAGTTTGTATGTGAAGAAATTCCCGTTTGCAACGAAGGCCTCCAAGAGCTCCCAATATCCACTTGCAGATTCTGCACAAACACAGTTTCATAACTGCCCCATCCAAAGGAATATTGAACCCTGTGAGTTGAATCCACACATAGTAAATCATTTTCTCAGAATGCTTCTGCATAGTTTTCATGTGAAGATATTTCTTATTCCACTATAGGGCTGGAAGCGCTCTAAATGAACACTTGAGGATTCTGCAAAAAGACACTTTGACAACTGCTCTTTCAAAAGAAAGGTGCAACTGTGTGAGTTGAATGCAAACATCACAAAGCAGTTTCAGAGACTGCTTCTGTCTAGCTGTAATGTGAACAAATTCCCGTTTCCAACGAAGGCCTCAAATCTCCACCTATCCACCTGCAGATTCTGCAAAACCAGTGTTTCAAAACTGCTCTATCGAAAGGAAGGTTCATCTCTGTGGGATGAGTGCACACATCATAAAGTAGTTTCTGAGAATGCTTCTGTCTAGTTTTTATGTGACGCTATTTCCTTTTCCACCACTGGCCTCAAAGCGCTCCGAATGAACACTTGCAGATTCTACAAAAAGAGTATTTCTAAACTGAACTCACAACAAAAAGGTTCAGATCCGTGAATTAAATGCACGCATCAGAAAGCAGATTCAGAGAATGCTTCTGTTTAGGTTTCAGGTGAAGATATATTGTTTTCCCCCATAGGCCTCAAAGCGCTCTGAATGAACACTTGCAGATTCTACGAAAAGAGTGTTTCAAAACTGCTCTATCAAAACAAAAGAATCAACTCTGTGAGTTGAATGCGACTTCACAAGGCAGTTTCAGAGAATGCTTCTTTCTAGTTTTTGTGTGAAGATATTCCCGTTTCCAAAGAAGGCCTCAATGAGCTCCAAATATCCACTGGCAGATTCTGCAAAAACACTGTTTCAAAACTGCTCTATCAAAAGGAAGGTTCAACTCTGTGAGTTGAATGCAAGCATCAGAGAGTAGTTTCTGAGAATGCTTCTGTCTGGTTTTAATATGAAGATATTTCCTTTTACACATTAGGTCTCAGGGCGCTCCGAAAGAATACTTGCGGATTCTGTCAGAAGAGGGTTTCCAAAGTGCTCCATCAAAAGAAATGTTCTACTCTGTGAGTGGAAAGCAAACATCACAAAGCAGTTTCAGAGAATGCTTCTGTCTAGTTTTTAGGCGAAGAAATTCCCATTTCCAACGAAGGTCTCGAAGAGCTCCCAATATTCCCCTGCAGATTCTGCAAAAACACTGTTTCAAAACTGCTCTATGAACAGAAAGGTTCAACTCGGAGAATTGAAAGCACAAATCCTAAAGAAGTTTCTTAGAATGCTCCTGCCCAGTTTTTAGGTGATGATATTTCCTCTTCCACCATAAGACTCAAAGCACCCCGAATGAACACTTGCACATTCCACAAAAAGAGTGTATCAAAACTGCTGAAGCAACAGAAAGGTTCAACTCTGTGAGTTGAATGCACACATGAAAAAGCACTTTCAAATAATGCTTCCGTCCAGTTTCTAGGTGAAGAAATTACCGTTTCCAAAGAATGCCTCGAAGAGTTCCAAATATCCACTTACAGATTCTGAAGAAAACAATGTTTCGATGTTGCTCATTCAAATCAAGGTTCAACTCTCTGAGATGAATGCACACATCATAAAGAAGTTTCTGTGAATGCTTCTACCCTGTTTTTATGTGATGATATTTCCTCTTCCACCATAAGCCTCAAAGCGCTCCGAACGAACACTTGCGCATTCCACAAAAAGAGTGCTTCAAAACTGCTCTATCAATAGGAAGGTTCAATTCTGTGAGCTGAATGCACACATCATAAAGAAGTTTCTGAGAATGCTTCTGTCTAGTGTTTAGGTGAAGATATTTCCTTTTCCACCATAGGCCTCAAAGCGCTCCGTATGAACACTTGCAGACTACACACAATAGTGTTTCAAAACTGCTCTAACAAGAGAAAGGTTCAACTCTGTAAGTTGAGTGCACACATCACAAAGCAGTTTCAGAGAGTGTTTCTGTCTAGTTTGTATGTGAAGAAATTCCCGTTTCCAACGAAGGCCTCCAAGAGCTCCCAATATCCACTTGCAGATTCTGCACAAACACAGTTTCATAACTGCCCCATCCAAAGGAATATTGAACCCTGTGAGTTGAATCCACACATATTAAATCATTTTCTCAGAATGCTTCTGCATAGTTTTCATGTGAAGATATTTCTTATTCCACTATAGGGCTGGAAGCGCTCTAAATGAACACTTGAGGATTCTGCAAAAAGACACTTTGACAACTGCTCTTTCAAAAGAAAGGTGCAACTGTGTGAGTTGAATGCAAACATCACAAAGCAGTTTCAGAGACTGCTTCTGTCTAGCTGTAATGTGAACAAAATCCCGTTTCCAACGAAGGCCTCAAATCTCCACCTATCCACCTGCAGATTCTGCAAAAGCAGTGTTTCAAAACTGCTCTATCGAAAGGAAGGTTCATCTCTGTGGGATGAGTGCACACATCATAAAGTAGTTTCTGAGAATGCTTCCGTCTAGTTTTTATGTGACGCTATTTCCTTTTCCACCACTGGCCTCAAAGCACTCCGAATGAACACTTGCAGATTCTACAAAAAGAGTATTTCTAAACTGAACTCACAACAAAAAGGTTCAGATCCGTGAATTAAATGCACGCATCAGAAAGCAGATTCAGAGAATGCTTCTGTTTGGGTTTTAGGTGAAGATATATTCTTTTCCCCCATAGGCCTCAAAGCGCTCTGAATGAACACTTGCAGATTCTACAAAAAGAGTGTTTCAAAACGGCTCTATCAAAACAAAGGATCAACTCTGTGAGTTGAATGCAACTTCACAAAGCCGTTTCAGAGAATGCTTCTTTCTAGTTTTTGTGTGAAGATATTCCCGTTTCCAAAGAAGGCCTCAATGAGCTCCAAATATCCACTGGCAGATTCTGCAAAAACACTGTTTCAAAACTGCTCTATCAAAAGGAAGGTTCAACTCTGTGAGTTGAATGCAAGCATCAGAGATTAGTTTCTGAGAATGCTTCTGTCTGGTTTTAATATGAAGATATTTCCTTTTACACATTAGGTCTCAGGGCGCTCCGAAAGAATACTTGCGGATTCTGTCAGAAGAGGGTTTCCAAAGTGCTCCATCAAAAGAAATGTTCTACTCTGTGAATGGAAAGCAAACATCACAAAGCAGTTTCAGAGAAGGCTTCTGTCTAGTTTTTAGGCGAAGAAATTCCCATTTCCAACGAAGGTCTCGAAGAGCTCCAAATATTCCCTTGCAGATTCTGCAAAAACACTGTTTCAAAACTGCTCTATGAACAGAAAGGTTCAACTCGGTGAGTTGAAAGCAGAAATCCTAAAGAAGTTTCTTAGAATGCTCCTGCCCAGTTTTTAGGTGATGATATTTCCTCTTCCACCATAAGACTCAAAGCACCCCGAATGAACACTTGCACATTCCACAAAAAGAGTGTTTCAAAACTGCTCAAGCAACAGAAAGGTTCAACTCTGTGAGTTGAATGCACACATGAAAAAGCACTTTCAAATAATGCTTCCGTCCAGTTTCTAGGTGAAGAAATGACCGTTTCCAAAGAATGCCTCGAAGACTTCCAAATATCCACTTACAGATTCTGAAGAAAACAATGTTTCGATGTTGCTCATTCAAATCAATGTTCAACTCTCTGAGATGAATGCACACATCATAAAGAAGTTTCTGTGAATGCTTGTACCCTGTTTTTATGTGATGATATTTCCTCTTCCACCATAAGCCTCAAAGCGCTCCGAATGAACACTTGCGCATTCCACCAAAAGAGTGCTTCAAAACTGCTCTATCAATAGGAAGGTTCAATTCTGTGAGCTGAATGCACACATCATAAAGAAGTTTCTGAGAATGCTTCTGTCTAGTGTTTAGGTGAAGATATTTCCTTTTCCACCACAGGCCTCAAATCGCTCCGTATGAACACTTGCAGATTACAGATTACACACAATAGTGTTTCAAAACTGCTCTAACAAGAGAAAGGTTCAACTCTGTAAGTTGAGTGCACACATCACAAAGCAGTTTCAGAGAGTGTTTCTGTCTAGTTTGTATGTGAAGAAATTCCCGTTTGCAACGAAGGCCTCCAAGAGCTCCCAATATCCACTTGCAGATTCTGCACAAACACAGTTTCATAACTGCCCCATCCAAAGGAATACTGAACCCTGTGAGTTGAATCCACACATATTAAATCATTTTCTCAGAATGCTTCTGCATAGTTTTCATGTGAAGATATTTCTTATTCCACTATAGGGCTGGAAGCGCTCTAAATGAACACTTGAGGATTCTGCAAAAAGACACTTTGACAACTGCTCTTTCAAAAGAAAGGTGCAACTGTGTGAGTTGAATGCAAACATCACAAAGCAGTTTCAGAGACTGCTTCTGTCTAGCTGTAATGTGAACAAATTCCCGTTTCCAACGAAGGCCTCAAATCTCCACCTATCCACTTGCAGATGCTGCAAAAGCAGTGTTTCAAAACTGCTCTATCGAAAGGAAGGTTCATCTCTTTGGGTTAGGAAGGTTCATCTCTGTGTGTTGAGTGCACACATCATAAAGTAGTTTCTGAGAATGCTTCTGTCTAGTTTTTATGTGACGCTATTTCCTTTTCCACCACTGGCCTCAAAGCGCTCCGAATGAACACTTGCCGATTCTACAAAAAGAGTGTTTCTAAACTGAACTCACAACAAAAAGGTTCAGATCTGTGAATTGAATGCACGCATCACAAAGCAGATTCAGGGAATGCTTCTGTTTAGGTTTTAGGTGAAGATATATTCTTTTCCCCCATAGGCCTCAAAGCGCTCTGAATGAACACTTGCAGATTCTACGAAACAGTGTTGCAAAACGGCTCTATCAAAACAAAGGATCAGCTCTGTGAGTTGAATGCAACTTCACAAAGCCGTTTGAGAGAAGGCTTCTTTCTAGTTTTTGTGTGAAGATATTCCCGTTTCCAAAGAAGGCCTCAATGAGCTCCAAATATCCACTGGAAGATACTGCAAAAACACTGTTTCAAAACTGCTCTATCAAAAGGAAGGTTCAACTCTGTGAGTTGAATGCAAGCTTCAGAGAGTAGTTTCTGAGAATGCTTCTGTCTGGTTTTAATATGAAGTTATTTCCTTTTACACATTAGGTCTCAGGGCGCTCCGAAAGAATACTTGCGGATTCTGTCAGAAGAGGGTTTCCAAAGTGCTCCATCAAAAGAAATGTTCTACTCTGTGAGTGGAAAGCAAACATCACAAAGCAGTTTCAGAGAATGCTTCTGTCTAGTTTTTAGGCGAAGAAATCCCCATTTCCAACGAAGGTCTCGAAGAGCTCCAAATATTCCCTTGCAGATTCTGCAAAAACACTGTTTCAAAACTGCTCTATGAACAGAAAGGTTCAACTCGGTGAGTTGAAAACACAAATCCTAAAGAAGTTTCTTAGAATTGTCCTGCCCAGTTTTTAGGTGATGATATTTCCTCTTCCACCATAAGACTCAAAGCACCCCGAATGAACACTTGCACATTCCACAAAAAGAGTGTTTCAAAACTGCTCAAGCAACAGAAAGGTTCAACTCTGTGAGTTGAATGCACACATGAAAAAGCAGTTTCAAATAATGCTTCCGTCCAGTTTCTAGGTGAAGAATTTACCGTTTCCAAAGAATGCCTCGAAGAGTTCCAAATATCCACTTACAGATTCTGAAGAAAACAATGTTTTGATGTTGCTCATTCAAATCAAGGTTCAACTCTCTGAGATGAATGCACACATCATAAAGAAGTTTCTGTGAATGCTTCTACCCTGTTTTTATGTGATGATATTTTCTCTTCCACCATAAGCCTCAAAGCGCTCTGAATGAACACTTGCGCATTCCACAAAAAGAGTGCTTCAAAACTGCTCTATCAATAGGAAGGTTCAATTCTGTGAGCTGAATGCACACATCATAAAGAAGTTTCTGAGAATGCTTCTGTCTAGTGTTTAGGTGAAGATATTTCTTTTTCCACCACAGGCCTCAAAGCGCTCCATATGAACACTTGCAGACTACACACAATAGTGTTTCAAAACTGCTCTAACAAGAGAAAGGTTCAACTCTGTAAGTTGAGTGCACACATCACAAAGCAGTTTCAGAGAGTGTTTCTGTCTAGTTTGTATGTGAAGAAATTCCCGTTTCCAACGAAGTCCTCCAAGAGCTCCCAATATCCACTTGCAGATTCTGCACAAACACAGTTTCATAACTGCCCCATCCAAAGGAATTTTGAAACCTGTGAGTTGAATCCACACATATTAAATCATTTTCTCAGAATGCTTCTGCATAGTTTTCATGTGAAGATATTTCTTATTCCACTATAGGGCTGGAAGCGCTCTAAATGAACACTTGAGGATTCTGCAAAAAGACACTATGACAACTGCTCTTTCAAAAGAAAGGTGCAACTGTGTGAGTTGAATGCAAACATCACAAAGCAGTTTCAGAGACTGCTTCTGTCTAGCTGTAATGTGAACAAATTCCCGTTTCCAACGAAGGCCTCAAATCCCCACATATCCACTTGCAGATTCTGCAAAAGCAGTGTTTCAAAACTGCTCTATCGAAAGGAAGGTTCATCTCTGTGCGTTGAGTGCACACATCATAAAGTAGTTTCCGAGAATGCTTCCGTCAAGTTTTTATGTGACGCGATTTCCTTTTCCACCACTGGCCTCAAAGCGCTCCGAATGAACACTTGCAGATTCTACAAAAAGAGTGTTTCTAAACTGAACTCACAACAGAAAGGTTCAGATCCGTGAATTGAATGCACGCATCAGAAAGCAGATTCAGGGAATGCTTCTGTTTAGGTTTCAGGTGAAGATATATTGTTTTCCCCCATAGGCCTCAAAGCGCTCTGAATGAACACTTGCAGATTCTACGAAAAGAGTGTTTCAAAACTGCTCTATCAAAACAAAGGATCAACTCTGTGAGTTGAATGCGACTTCACAAAGCAGTTTCAGAGAATGCTTCTTTCTAGTTTTTGTGTGAAGATATTCCCGTTTCCAAAGAAGGCCTCAATGAGCTCCAAATATCCACTGGCAGATTCTGCAAAAACACTGTTTCAAAACTGCTCTATGAAAAGGAAGGTTCAACTCTGTGAGTTGAATGCAAGCATCAGAGAGTAGTTTCTGAGAATGCTTCTGTCTGGTTTTAATATGAAGATATTTCCTTTTACACATTAGGTCTCAGGGTGCTCCGAAAGAATACTTGCGGATTCTGTCAGAAGAGGGTTTCCAAAGTGCTCCATCAAAAGAAATGTTCTACTCTGTGAGTGGAAAGCAAACATCACAAAGCAGTTTCAGAGAATGCTTCTGTTTAGTTTTTAGGCGAAGAAATTCAAATTTCCAACGAAGGTCTCGAAGAGCTCCCAATATTCCCTTGCAGATCCTGCAAAAACACTGTTTCAAAACTGCTCTATGAACAGAAAGGTTCAACTCGGTGAGTTGAAAGCAGAAATCCTAAAGAAGTTTCTTAGAATGCTCCTGCCCAGTTTTTAGGTGATGATATTTCCTCTTCCACCATAAGACTCAAAGCACCCCGAATGAACACTTGCACATTCCACAAAAAGAGTGTTTCAAAACTGCTCAATCAACAGAAAATTTCAACTCTGTGAGCTGAATACACACATGAAAAAGCAGTTTCAAATAATGCTTCCGTCCAGTTTCTAGGTGAAGAAATTACCGTTTCCAAAGAATGCCTCGAAGAGTTCCAAATATCCACTTACAGATTCTGAAGAAAACAATGTTTCGATGTTGCTCATTCAAATCAATGTTCAACTCTCTGAGATGAATGCACACATCATAAAGAAGTTTCTGTGAATGCTTCTACCCCGTTTTTATGTGATGATATTTCCTCTTCCACCATAAGACTCAAAGCGCTCCGAACGAACACTGGTGCATTCCACAAAAAGAGTGCTTCAAAACTGCTCTATCAATAGGAAGGTTCAATTCTGTGAGCTGAATGCACACATCATAAAGAAGTTTCTGAGAATGCTTCTGTCTAGTGTTTAGGTGAAGATATTTCCTTTTCCACCACAGGCCTCAAAGCGCTCCGTATGAACACTTGCAGACTACACACAATTGTGTTTCAAAACTGCTCTAACAAGAGAAAGGTTCAACTCTGTAAGTTGAGTGCACACATCACAAAGCAGTTTCAGAGAGTGTTTCTGTCTAGTTTGTATGTGAAAAAATTCCCGTTTCCAACGAAGGCCTCCAAGAGCTCCCAATATCCACTTGCAGATTCTGCACAAACACAGTTTCATAACTGCCCCATCCAAAGGAATATTGAACCCTGTGAGTTGAATCCACACATATTAAATCATTTTCTCAGAATGCTTCTGCATAGTTTTCATGTGAAGATATTACTTATTCCACTATAGGGCTGGAAGCGCTCTAAATGAACACTTGAGGATTCTGTAAAAAGACACTTTGACAACTGCTCTTTCAAAAGAAAGGTGCAACTGTGTGAGTTGAATGCAAACATCACAAAGCAGTTTCAGAGACTGCTTCTGTCTAGCTGTAATGTGAACAAATTCCCGTTTCCAACGAAGGCCTCAAATCTCCACCTATCCACTTGCAGATTCTGCAAAAGCAGTGTTTCAAAACTGCTCTATCGAAAGGAAGGTTCATCTCTGTGGGTTGAGTGCACACATCATAAAGTAGTTTCTGAGAATGCTTCTGTCTAGTTTTTATGTGACGCTATTTCCTTTTCCACCCCTGGCCTCAAAGCGCTCCGAATGAACACTTGCAGATTCAACAAAAAGAGTGTTTCTAAACTGAACTCACAACAAAAAGGTTCAGATCTGTGAATTGAATGCACGCATCACAAAGCAGATTCAGGGAATGCTTCTGTTTAGGTTTTAGGTGAAGATATATTCTTTTCCCCCATAGGCCTCAAGGCGCTCTGAATGAACACTTGCATATTCTACGAAACAGTGTTTCAAAACGGCTCTATCAAAACAAAGGATCAGCTCTGTGAGTTGAATGCAACTTCACAAGCCGTTTGAGAGAAGGCTTCTTTCTAGTTTTTGTGTGAAGATATTCCCGTTTCCAAAGAAGGCCTCAATGAGCTCCAAATATCCACTGGAAGATACTGCAAAAACACTGTTTCAAAACTGCTCTATTAAAAGGAAGGTTCAACTCTGTGAGTTCAATGCAAGCTTCAGAGAGTAGTTTCTGAGAATGCTTCTGTCTGGTTTTAATATGAAGTTATTTCCTTTTACACATTAGGTCTCAGGGCGCTCCGAAAGAATACTTGCGGATTCTGTCAGAAGAGGGTTTCCAAAGTGCTCCATCAAAAGAAATGTTCTACTCTGTGAGTGGAAAGCAAACATCACAAAGCAGTTTCAGAGAATGCTTCTGTCTAGTTTTTAGGCGAAGAAATCCCCATTTCCAACGAAGGTCTCGAAGAGCTCCAAATATTCCCTTGCAGATTCTGCAAAAACACTGTTTCAAAACTGCTCTATGAACAGAAAGGTTCAACTCGGTGAGTTGAAAACACAAATCCTAAAGAAGTTTCTTAGAATTGTCCTGCCCAGTTTTTAGGTGATGATATTTCCTCTTCCACCATAAGACTCAAAGCACCCCGAATGAACACTTGCACATTCCACAAAAAGAGTGTTTCAAAACTGCTCAAGCAACAGAAAGGTTCAACTCTGTGAGTTGAATGCACACATGAAAAAGCAGTTTCAAATAATGCTTCCGTCCAGTTTCTAGGTGAAGAATTTACCGTTTCCAAAGAATGCCTCGAAGAGTTCCAAATATCCACTTACAGATTCTGAAGAAAACAATGTTTTGATGTTGCTCATTCAAATCAAGGTTCAACTCTCTGAGATGAATGCACACATCATAAAGAAGTTTCTGTGAATGCTTCTACCCTGTTTTTATGTGATGATATTTTCTCTTCCACCATAAGCCTCAAAGCGCTCTGAATGAACACTTGCGCATTCCACAAAAAGAGTGCTTCAAAACTGCTCTATCAATAGGAAGGTTCAATTCTGTGAGCTGAATGCACACATCATAAAGAAGTTTCTGAGAATGCTTCTGTCTAGTGTTTAGGTGAAGATATTTCTTTTTCCACCACAGGCCTCAAAGCGCTCCATATGAACACTTGCAGACTACACACAATAGTGTTTCAAAACTGCTCTAACAAGAGAAAGGTTCAACTCTGTAAGTTGAGTGCACACATCACAAAGCAGTTTCAGAGAGTGTTTCTGTCTAGTTTGTATGTGAAGAAATTCCCGTTTCCAACGAAGTCCTCCAAGAGCTCCCAATATCCACTTGCAGATTCTGCACAAACACAGTTTCATAACTGCCCCATCCAAAGGAATTTTGAAACCTGTGAGTTGAATCCACACATATTAAATCATTTTCTCAGAATGCTTCTGCATAGTTTTCATGTGAAGATATTTCTTATTCCACTATAGGGCTGGAAGCGCTCTAAATGAACACTTGAGGATTCTGCAAAAAGACACTATGACAACTGCTCTTTCAAAAGAAAGGTGCAACTGTGTGAGTTGAATGCAAACATCACAAAGCAGTTTCAGAGACTGCTTCTGTCTAGCTGTAATGTGAACAAATTCCCGTTTCCAACGAAGGCCTCAAATCCCCACATATCCACTTGCAGATTCTGCAAAAGCAGTGTTTCAAAACTGCTCTATCGAAAGGAAGGTTCATCTCTGTGCGTTGAGTGCACACATCATAAAGTAGTTTCCGAGAATGCTTCCGTCAAGTTTTTATGTGACGCGATTTCCTTTTCCACCACTGGCCTCAAAGCGCTCCGAATGAACACTTGCAGATTCTACAAAAAGAGTGTTTCTAAACTGAACTCACAACAGAAAGGTTCAGATCCGTGAATTGAATGCACGCATCAGAAAGCAGATTCAGGGAATGCTTCTGTTTAGGTTTCAGGTGAAGATATATTGTTTTCCCCCATAGGCCTCAAAGCGCTCTGAATGAACACTTGCAGATTCTACGAAAAGAGTGTTTCAAAACTGCTCTATCAAAACAAAGGATCAACTCTGTGAGTTGAATGCGACTTCACAAAGCAGTTTCAGAGAATGCTTCTTTCTAGTTTTTGTGTGAAGATATTCCCGTTTCCAAAGAAGGCCTCAATGAGCTCCAAATATCCACTGGCAGATTCTGCAAAAACACTGTTTCAAAACTGCTCTATGAAAAGGAAGGTTCAACTCTGTGAGTTGAATGCAAGCATCAGAGAGTAGTTTCTGAGAATGCTTCTGTCTGGTTTTAATATGAAGATATTTCCTTTTACACATTAGGTCTCAGGGTGCTCCGAAAGAATACTTGCGGATTCTGTCAGAAGAGGGTTTCCAAAGTGCTCCATCAAAAGAAATGTTCTACTCTGTGAGTGGAAAGCAAACATCACAAAGCAGTTTCAGAGAATGCTTCTGTTTAGTTTTTAGGCGAAGAAATTCAAATTTCCAACGAAGGTCTCGAAGAGCTCCCAATATTCCCTTGCAGATCCTGCAAAAACACTGTTTCAAAACTGCTCTATGAACAGAAAGGTTCAACTCGGTGAGTTGAAAGCAGAAATCCTAAAGAAGTTTCTTAGAATGCTCCTGCCCAGTTTTTAGGTGATGATATTTCCTCTTCCACCATAAGACTCAAAGCACCCCGAATGAACACTTGCACATTCCACAAAAAGAGTGTTTCAAAACTGCTCAATCAACAGAAAATTTCAACTCTGTGAGCTGAATACACACATGAAAAAGCAGTTTCAAATAATGCTTCCGTCCAGTTTCTAGGTGAAGAAATTACCGTTTCCAAAGAATGCCTCGAAGAGTTCCAAATATCCACTTACAGATTCTGAAGAAAACAATGTTTCGATGTTGCTCATTCAAATCAATGTTCAACTCTCTGAGATGAATGCACACATCATAAAGAAGTTTCTGTGAATGCTTCTACCCCGTTTTTATGTGATGATATTTCCTCTTCCACCATAAGACTCAAAGCGCTCCGAACGAACACTGGTGCATTCCACAAAAAGAGTGCTTCAAAACTGCTCTATCAATAGGAAGGTTCAATTCTGTGAGCTGAATGCACACATCATAAAGAAGTTTCTGAGAATGCTTCTGTCTAGTGTTTAGGTGAAGATATTTCCTTTTCCACCACAGGCCTCAAAGCGCTCCGTATGAACACTTGCAGACTACACACAATTGTGTTTCAAAACTGCTCTAACAAGAGAAAGGTTCAACTCTGTAAGTTGAGTGCACACATCACAAAGCAGTTTCAGAGAGTGTTTCTGTCTAGTTTGTATGTGAAAAAATTCCCGTTTCCAACGAAGGCCTCCAAGAGCTCCCAATATCCACTTGCAGATTCTGCACAAACACAGTTTCATAACTGCCCCATCCAAAGGAATATTGAACCCTGTGAGTTGAATCCACACATATTAAATCATTTTCTCAGAATGCTTCTGCATAGTTTTCATGTGAAGATATTACTTATTCCACTATAGGGCTGGAAGCGCTCTAAATGAACACTTGAGGATTCTGTAAAAAGACACTTTGACAACTGCTCTTTCAAAAGAAAGGTGCAACTGTGTGAGTTGAATGCAAACATCACAAAGCAGTTTCAGAGACTGCTTCTGTCTAGCTGTAATGTGAACAAATTCCCGTTTCCAACGAAGGCCTCAAATCTCCACCTATCCACTTGCAGATTCTGCAAAAGCAGTGTTTCAAAACTGCTCTATCGAAAGGAAGGTTCATCTCTGTGGGTTGAGTGCACACATCATAAAGTAGTTTCTGAGAATGCTTCTGTCTAGTTTTTATGTGACGCTATTTCCTTTTCCACCCCTGGCCTCAAAGCGCTCCGAATGAACACTTGCAGATTCTACAAAAAGAGTGTTTCTAAACTGAACTCACAACAAAAAGGTTCAGATCTGTGAATTGAATGCACGCATCACAAAGCAGATTCAGGGAATGCTTCTGTTTAGGTTTTAGGTGAAGATATATTCTTTTCCCCCATAGGCCTCAAGGCGCTCTGAATGAACACTTGCATATTCTACGAAACAGTGTTTCAAAACGGCTCTATCAAAACAAAGGATCAGCTCTGTGAGTTGAATGCAACTTCACAAGCCGTTTGAGAGAAGGCTTCTTTCTAGTTTTTGTGTGAAGATATTCCCGTTTCCAAAGAAGGCCTCAATGAGCTCCAAATATCCACTGGAAGATACTGCAAAAACACTGTTTCAAAACTGCTCTATCAAAAGGAAGGTTCAACTCTGTGAGTTGAATGCAAGCTTCAGAGAGTAGTTTCTGAGAATGCTTCTGTCTGGTTTTAATATGAAGATATTTCCTTTTACACATTAGGTCTCAGGGCGCTCCGAAAGAATACTTGCGGATTCTGTCAGAAGAGGGTTTCCAAAGTGCTCCATCAAAAGAAATGTTCTACTCTGTGAGTGGAAAGCAAACATCACAAAGCAGTTTCAGAGAATGCTTCTGTCTAGTTTTTAGGCGAAGAAATCCCCATTTCCAACGAAGGTCTCGAAGAGTTCCAAATATTCCCTTGCAGATTCTGCAAAAACACTGTTTCAAAACTGCTCTATGAACAGAAAGGTTCAACTCGGTGAGTTGAAAACACAAATCCTAAAGAAGTTTCTTAGAATTGTCCTGCCCAGTTTTTAGGTGATGATATTTCCTCTTCCACCATAAGACTCAAAGCACCCCGAATGAACACTTGCACATTCCACAAAAAGAGTGTTTCAAAACTGCTCAAGCAACAGAAAGGTTCAACTCTGTGAGTTGAATGCACACATGAAAAAGCACTTTCAAATAATGCTTCCGTCCAGTTTCTAGGTGAAGAAATTACCGTTTCCAAAGAATGCCTCGAAGAGTTCCAAATATCCACTTACAGATTCTGAAGAAAACAATGTTTCGATGTTGCTCATTCAAATCAAGGTTCAACTCTCTGAGATGAATGCACACATCATAAAGAAGTTTCTGTGAATGCTTCTACCCCGTTTTTATGTGATGATATTTCCTCTTCCACCATAAGACTCAAAGCGCTCCGAATGAACACTGGTGCATTCCACAAAAAGAGTGCTTCAAAACTGCTCTATCAATAGGAAGGTTCAATTCTGTGAGCTGAATGCACACATCATAACGAAGTTTCTGAGAATGCTTCTGTCTAGTGTTTAGGTGAAGATATTTCCTTTTCCACCACAGGCCTCAAAGCGCTCCGTATGAACACTTGCAGACTACACACAATTGTGTTTCAAAACTGCTCTAACAAGAGAAAGGTTCAACTCTGTAAGTTGAGTGCACACATCACAAAGCAGTTTCAGAGAGTGTTTCTGTCTAGTTTGTATGTGAAAAAATTCCCGTTTCCAACGAAGGCCTCCAAGAGCTCCCAATATCCACTTGCAGATTCTGCACAAACACAGTTTCATAACTGCCCCATCCAAAGGAATATTGAACCCTGTGAGTTGAATCCACACATATTAAATCATTTTCTCAGAATGCTTCTGCATAGTTTTCATGTGAAGATATTTCTTATTCCACTATAGGGCTGGAAGCGCCCTAAATGAACACTTGAGGATTCTGTAAAAAGACACTTTGACAACTGCTCTTTCAAAAGAAAGGTGCAACTGTGTGAGTTGAATGCAAACATCACAAAGCAGTTTCAGAGACTGCTTCTGTCTAGCTGTAATGTGAACAAATTCCCGTTTCCAACGAAGGCCTCAAATCTCCACCTATCCACTTGCAGATTCTGCAAAAGCAGTGTTTCAAAACTGCTCTATCGAAAGGAAGGTTCATCTCTGTGGGTTGAGTGCACACATCATAAAGTAGTTTCTGAGAATGCTTCTGTCTAGTTTTTATGTGACGCTATTTCCTTTTCCACCACTGGCCTCAAAGCGCTCCGAATGAACACTTGCAGATTCTACAAAAAGAGTGTTTCTAAACTGAACTCACAACAAAAAGGTTCAGATCTGTGAATTGAATGCACGCATCACAAAGCAGATTCAGGGAATGCTTCTGTTTAGGTTTTAGGTGAAGATATATTCTTTTCCCCCATAGGCCTCAAAGCGCTCTGAATGAACACTTGCATATTCTACGAAACAGTGTTTCAAAACGGCTCTATCAAAACAAAGGATCAGCTCTGTGAGTTGAATGCAACTTCACAAGCCGTTTGAGAGAAGGCTTCTTTCTAGTTTTTGTGTGAAGATATTCCCGTTTCCAAAGAAGGCCTCAATGAGCTCCAAATATCCACTGGAAGATACTGCAAAAACACTGTTTCAAAACTGCTCTATCAAAAGGAAGGTTCAACTCTGTGAGTTGAATGCAAGCTTCAGAGAGTAGTTTCTGAGAATGCTTCTGTCTGGTTTTAATATGAAGATATTTCCTTTTACACATTAGGTCTCAGGGCGCTCCGAAAGAATACTTGCGGATTCTGTCAGAAGAGGGTTTCCAAAGTGCTCCATCAAAAGAAATGTTCTACTCTGTGAGTGGAAAGCAAACATCACAAAGCAGTTTCAGAGAATGCTTCTGTCTAGTTTTTAGGCGAAGAAATCCCCATTTCCAACGAAAGTCTCGAAGAGTTCCAAATATTCCCTTGCAGATTCTGCAAAAACACTGTTTCAAAACTGCTCTATGAACAGAAAGGTTCAACTCGGTGAGTTGAAAACACAAATCCTAAAGAAGTTTCTTAGAATTGTCCTGCCCAGTTTTTAGGTGATGATATTTCCTCTTCCACCATAAGACTCAAAGCACCCCGAATGAACACTTGCACATTCCACAAAAAGAGTGTTTCAAAACTGCTCAAGCAACAGAAAGGTTCAACTCTGTGAGTTGAATGCACACATGAAAAAGCACTTTCAAATAATGCTTCCGTCCAGTTTCTAGGTGAAGAAATTACCGTTTCCAAAGAATGCCTCGAAGAGTTCCAAATATCCACTTACAGATTCTGAAGAAAACAATGTTTCGATGTTGCTCATTCAAATCAAGGTTCAACTCTCTGAGATGAATGCACACATCATAAAGAAGTTTCTGTGAATGCTTCTACCCTGTTTTTATGTGATGATATTTCCTCTTCCACCATAAGCCTCAAAGCGCTCCGAATGAACACTTGCGCATTCCACAAAAAGAGTGCTTCAAAACTGCGCTATCAATAGGAAGGTTCAATTCTGTGAGCTGAATGCACACATCATAAAGAAGTTTCTGAGAATGCTTCTGTCTAGTGTTTAGGTGAAGATATTTCCTTTTCCACCGCAGGCCTCAAAGCGCTCCGTATGAACACTTGCAGACTACACACAATAGTGTTTCAAAACTGCTCTAACAAGAGAAAGGTTCAACTCTGTAAGTTGAGTGCACACATCACAAAGCAGTTTCAGAGAGTGTTTCTGTCTAGTTTGTATGTGAAGAATTTCCCGTTTCCAACGAAGGCCTCCAAGAGCTCCCAATATCCACTTGCAGATTCTGCACAAACACAGTTTCATAACTGTCCCATCCAAAGGAATATTGAACACTGTGAGTTGAATCCACACATGTTAAATCATTTTCTCAGAATGATTCTGCATAGTTTTCATGTGAAGATATTTCTTATTCCACTACAGGGCTGGAAGCGCTCCAAATGAACACTTGAGAATTCTGCAAAAAGACACTTTGACAACTGCTCTTTCAAAAGAAAGGTGCAAATGTGTGAGTTGAATGCAAACATCACAAAGCAGTCTCAGAGACTGCTTCTGTCTAGCTGTAATGTGAACAAATTCCCGTTTCCAACGAAGGCCTCAAATCTCCACATATCCACCTGCAGATTCTGCAAAAGCAGTGTTTCAAAACTGCTCTATCAAAAGGAAGGTTCATCTCTTTGGGTTGAGTTCACACATCATAAAGTAGTTTCTGAGAATGATTCTGTCTAGTTTTTATGTGACGCTATTTCCTTTTCCACCACTGGCCTCAAAGCGCTCCGAATGAACACTTGCAGATTCTACAAAAAGAGTGTTTCTAAACTGAACTCACAACAAAATGGTTCAGAACTGTGAATTGAATGCACGCATCACAAAGGAGATTCAGGGAATGCTTCTGTTTAGGTTTTAGGTGAAGATATATTCTTTTCCCCAGTAGGCCTCAAAGCGCTCTGAATGAACACTTGCAGATTCTACGAAAAGAGTGTTTCAAAACGGCTCTATCAAAACAAAGGATCAACTCTGTGAGTTGAATGCGACTTCACAAAGCCGTTTCAGAGAATGCTTCTTTCTAGTTTTTGTGTGAAGATATTCCCGTTTCCAAAGAAGGCCTCAATGAGCTCCAAATATCCACTGGAAGATTCTGCAAAAACACTGTTTGAAAACTGCTCTATCAAAAGGAAGGTTCAACTCTGTGAGTTGAATGCAAGCATCAGAGAGTAGTTTCTGAGAATGCTTCTGTCTGGTTTTAATATGAAGATATTTCCTTTTACACATTAGGTCTCAGGGCGCTCCGAAAGAATACTTGCGGATTCTGTCAGAAGAGGGTTTCCAAAGTGCTCCATCAACAGAAATGTTCTACTCTGTGAGTGGAAAGAAACATCACAAAGCAGTTTCAGAGAATGCTTCTGTCTAGTATTTAGGCCAAGAAATTCCCATTTCCAACGAAGGTCTCGAAGAGCTCCCAATATTCCCTTGCAGATTCTGCAAAAACACTGTTTCAAAACTGCTCTATGAACAGAAAGGTTCAACTCGGTGAGTTGAAAGCACAAATCCTAAAGAAGTTTCTTAGAATGGTCCTGCCCAGTTTTTAGGTGATGATATTTCCTCTTCCACCATAAGACTCAAAGCACCCCGAGTGAACACTTGCACATTCCACAAAAAGAGTGTTTCAAAACTGCTCAAGCAACAGAAAGGTTCAAATCTGTGAGTTGAATGCACACATGAAAAAGCACTTTCAAATAATGCTTCCGTCCAGTTTCTAGGTGAAGAAATTACCGTTTCCAAAGAATGCCTCGAAGAGTTCCAAATATCCACTTACAGATTCTGAAGAAAACAATGTTTCGATGTTGCTCATTCAAATCAAGGTTCAACTCTCTGAGATGAATGCACACATCGTAAAGAAGTTTCTGTGAATGCTTCTACCCTGTTTTTATGTGATGATATTTCCTCTTCCACCATAAGCCTCAAAGCGCTCCGAATGAACACTTGCGCATTCCACAAAAAGAGTGCTTCAAAACTGCTCTATCAATAGGAAGGTTCAATTCTGTGAGCTGAATGCACACATCATAAAGAAGTTTCTGAGAATGCTTCTGTCTAGTGTTTAGGTGAAGATATTTCCTTTTCCACCACAGGCCTCAAAGCGCTCCGTATGAACACTTGCAGATTACAGATTACTCACAATAGTGTTTCAAAACTGCTCTAACAAGAGAAAGGTTCAACTCTGTAAGTTGAGTGCACACATCACAAAGCAGTTTCAGAGAGTGTTTCTGTCTAGTTTGTATGTGAAGAAATTCCCGTTTGCAACGAAGGCCTCCAAGAGCTCCCAATATCCACTTGCAGATTCTGCACAAACACAGTTTCATAACTGCCCCATCCAAAGGAATATTGAACCCTGTGAGTTGAATCCACACATATTAAATCATTTTCTCAGAATGCTTCTGCATAGTTTTCATGTGAAGATATTTCTTATTCCACTATAGGGCTGGAAGCGCTCTAAATGAACACTTGAGGATTCTGCAAAAAGACACTTTGACAACTGCTCTTTCAAAAGAAAGGTGCAACTGTGTGAGTTGAATGCAAACATCACAAAGCAGTTTCAGAGACTGCTTCTGTCTAGCTGTAATGTGAACAAATTCCCGTTTCCAACGAAGGCCTCAAATCTCCACCTATCCACTTGCAGATGCTGCAAAAGCAGTGTTTCAAAACTGCTCTATCGAAAGGAAGGTTCATCTCTTTGGGTTAGGAAGGTTCATCTCTGTGTGTTGAGTGCACACATCATAAAGTAGTTTCTGAGAATGCTTCTGTCTAGTTTTTAATGTGACGCTATTTCCTTTTCCACCAGTGGCCTCAAAGCGCTCCGAATGAACACTTGCAGATTCAACAAAAAGAGTGTTTCTAAACTGAACTCACAACAAAAAGGTTCAGATCTGTGAATTGAATGCACGCATCAGAAAGCAGATTCAGAGAATGCTTCTGTTTAGGTTTTAGGTGAAGATATATTCTTTTCCCCCATAGGCCTCAAAGCGCTCTGAATGAACACTTGCATATTCTACGAAACAGTGTTTCAAAACGGCTCTATCAAAACAAAGGATCAGCTCTGTGAGTTGAATGCAACTTCACAAAGCCGTTTGAGAGAAGGTTTCTTTCTAGTTTTTGTGTGAAGATATTCCCGTTTCCAAAGAAGGCCTCAATGAGCTCCAAATATCCACTGGAAGATCCTGCAAAAACACTGTTTGAAAACTGCTCTATCAAAAGGAAGGTTCAACTCTGTGAGTTGAATGCAAGCATCAGAGAGTAGTTTCTGAGAATGCTTCTGTCTGGTTTTAATATGAAGATATTTCCTTTTACACATTAGGTCTCAGGGCGCTCCGAAAGAATACTTGCGGATTCTGTCAGAAGAGGGTTTCCAAAGTGCTCCATCAAAAGAAATGTTCTACTCTGTGAGTGGAAAGCAAACATCACAAAGCAGTTTCAGAGAATGCTTCTGTCTAGTTTTTAGGCGAAGAAATTCCCATTTCCAACGAAGGTCTCGAAGACCTCCCAATATTCCCTTGCAGATTCTGCAAAAACACTGTTTCAAAACTGCTCTATGAACAGAAAGGTTTAACTCGGTGAGTTGAAAGCACAAATCCTAAAGAAGTTTCTTAGAATGGTCCTGCCCAGTTTTTAGGTGATGATATTTCCTCTTCCACCATAAGACTCAAAGCACCCCGAATGAACACTTGCACATTCCACAAAAAGAGTGTTTCAAAACTGCTCAAGCAACAGAAAGGTTCAACTCTGTGAGTTGAATGCACACATGAAAAAGCTCTTTCAAATAATGCTTCCGTCCAGTTTCTAGGTGAAGAAATTACCGTTTCCAAAGAATGCCTCGAAGAGTTCCAAATATCCACTTACAGATTCTGAAGAAAACAATGTTTCGATGTTGCTCATTCAAATCAATGTTCAACTCTCTGAGATGAATGCACACATCATAAAGAAGTTTCTGTGAATGCTTCTACCCTGTTTTTATGTGATGATATTTCCTCTTCCACCATAAGCCTCAAAGCGCTCCGAATGAACACTTGCGCATTCCACAAAAAGAGTGCTTCAAAACTGCTCTATCAATAGGAAGGTTCAATTCTGTGAGCTGAATGCACACATCATAAAGAAGTTTCTGAGAATGCTTCTGTCTAGTGTTTAGGTGAAGATATTTCCTTTTCCACCACAGGCCTCAAAGCGCTCCGTATGAACACTTGCAGATTACAGATTACTCACAATAGTGTTTCAAAACTGCTCTAACAAGAGAAAGGTTCAACTCTGTAAGTTGAGTGCACACATCACAAAGCAGTTTCAGAGAGTGTTTCTGTCTAGTTTGTATGTGAAGAAATTCCCGTTTCCAACGAAGGCCTCCAAGAGCTCCCAATATCCACTTGCAGATTCTGCACAAACACAGTTTCATAACTGCCCCATCCAAAGGAATATTGAACCCTGTGAGTTGAATCCACACATATTAAATCATTTTCTCAGAATGCTTCTGCATAGTTTTCATGTGAAGATATTTCTTATTCCACTATAGGGCTGGAAGCGCTCTAAATGAACACTTGAGGATTCTGCAAAAAGACACTTTGACAACTGCTCTTTCAAAAGAAAGGTGCAACTGTGTGAGTTGAATGCAAACATCACAAAGCAGTTTCAGAGACTGCTTCTGTCTAGCTGTAATGTGAACAAATTCCCGTTTCCAACGAAGGCCTCAAATCTCCACCTATCCACTTGCAGATTCTGCAAAAGCAGTGTTTCAAAACTGCTCTATCGAAAGGAAGGTTCATCTCTGTGGGTTGAGTGCACACATCATAAAGTAGTTTCTGAGAATGCTTCTGTCTAGTTTTTATGTGACGCTATTTCCTTTTCCACCACTGGCCTCAAAGCGCTCCAAATGAACACTTGCAGATTCTACAAAAAGAGTGTTTCTAAACTGAACTCACAACAAAAAGGTTCAGATCTGTGAATTGAATGCACGCATCACAAAGCAGATTCAGGGAATGCTTCTGTTTAGGTTTTAGGTGAAGATATATTCTTTTCCCCCATAGGCCTCAAAGCGCTCTGAATGAACACTTGCAGATTCTACGAAAAGAGTGTCTCAAAACTGCTCTATCAAAACAAAGGTTCAACTCTGTGAGTTGAAGGCAACTTCACAAAGCCGTTTCAGAGAATGCTTCTTTCTAGTTTTTGTGTGAAGATATTCCCGTTTCCAAAGAAGGCCTCAATGAGCTCCAAATATCCACTGGCAGATTCTGCAAAAACACTGTTTCAAAACTGCTCTATCAAAAGGAATGTTCAACTCTGTGAGTTGAATGCAAGCATCAGAGAGTAGTTTCTGAGAATGCATCTGTCTGGTTTTAATATGAAGATATTTCCTTTTACACATTAGGTCTCAGGGCGCTCCGAAAGAATACTTGCGGATTCTGTCAGAAGAGGGTTTCCAAAGTGCTCCATCAACAGAAATGTTCTACTCTGTGAGTGGAAACAAACATCACAAAGCAGTTTCAGAGAATGCTTCTGTCTAGTATTTAGGCCAAGAAATTCCCATTTCCAACGAAGGTCTCGAAGAGCTCCCAATATTCCCTTGCAGATTCTGCAAAAACACTGTTTCAAAACTGCTCTATGAACAGAAAGGTTCAACTCGGTGAGTTGAAAGCACAAATCCTAAAGAAGTTTCGTAGAATGGTCCTGCCCAGTTTTTAGGTGATGATATTTCCTCTTCCACCATAAGACTCAAAGCACCCCGAGTGAACACTTGCACATTCCACAAAAAGAGTGTTTCAAAACTGTTCAAGCAACAGAAATGTTCAACTCTGTGAGTTGAATGCACACATGAAAAAGCTCTTTCAAATAATGCTTCCGTCCAGTTTCTAGGTGAAGAAATTACCGTTTCCAAAGAATGCCTCGAAGAGTTCCAAATATCCACTTACAGATTCTGAAGAAAACAATGTTTCGATGTTGCTCATTCAAATCAAGGTTCAACTCTCTGAGATGAATGCACACATCATAAAGAAGTTTCTGTGAATGCTTCTACCCTGTTTTTATGTGATGATATTTCCTCTTCCACCATAAGCCTCAAAGCGCTCCGAATGAACACTTGCGCATTCCACAAAAAGAGTGCTTCAAAACTGCTCTATCAATAGGAAGGTTCAATTCTGTGAGCTGAATGCACACATCATAAAGAAGTTTCTGAGAATGCTTCTGTCTAGTGTTTAGGTGAAGATATTTCCTTTTCCACCACAGGCCTCAAAGCGCTCCGTATGAACACTTGCAGATTACAGATTACACACAATAGTGTTGCAAAACTGCTCTAACAAGAGAAAGGTTCAACTCTGTAAGTTGAGTGCACACATCACAAAGCAGTTTCAGAGAGTGTTTCTGTCTAGTTTGTATGTGAAGAAATTCCCGTTTCCAACGAAGGCCTCCAAGAGCTCCCAATATCCACTTGCAGATTCTGCACAAACACAGTTTCATAACTGCCCCATCCAAAGGAATATTGAACCCTGTGAGTTGAATCCACACATATTAAATCATTTTCTCAGAATGCTTCTGCATAGTTTTCATGTGAAGATATTTCTTATTCCACTATAGGGCTGGAAGCGCTCTAAATGAACACTTGAGGATTTTGCAAAAAGACACTTTGACAACTGCTCTTTCAAAAGAAAGGTGCAACTGTGTGAGTTGAATGCAAACATCACAAAGCAGTTTCAGAGACTGCTTCTGTCTAGCTGTAATGTGAACAAATTCCCGTTTCCAACGAAGGCCTCAAATCTCCACCTATCCACTTGCAGATTCTGCAAAAGCAGTGTTTCAAAACTGCTCTATCGAAAGGAAGGTTCATCTCTGTGGGTTGAGTGCACACATCATAAAGTAGTTTCTGAGAATGCTTCTGTCTAGTTTTTATGTGACGCTATTTCCTTTTCCACCACTGGCCTCAAAGCGCTCCGAATGAACACTTGCAGATTCTACAAAAAGAGTGTTTCTAAACTGAACTCACAACAAAAAGGTTCAGATCTGTGAATTGAATGCACGCATCACAAAGCAGATTCAGGGAATGCTTCTGTTTAGGTTTTAGGTGAAGATATATTCTTTTCCCCCATAGGCCTCAAAGCGCTCTGAATGAACACTTGCAGATTCTACGAAAAGAGTGTTTCAAAACGGCTCTATCAAAACAAAGGATCAGCTCTATGAGTTGAATGCAACTTCACAAAGCCGTTTGAGAGAATGTTTCTTTCTAGTTTTTGTGTGAAGATATTCCCGTTTCCAAAGAAGGCCTCAATGAGCTCCAAATATCCACTGGCAGATACTGCAAAAACACTGTTTCAAAACTGCTCTATCAAAAGGAATGTTCAACTCCGTGAGTTGAATGCAAGCTTCAGAGAGTAGTTTCTGAGAATGCTTCTGTCTGGTTTTAATATGAAGATATTTCCTTTTACACATTAGGTCTCAGGGCGCTCCGAAAGAATACTTGCGGATTCTGTCAGAAGAGGGTTTCCAAAGTGCTCCATCAAAAGAAATGTTCTACTCTGTGAGTGGAAAGCAAACATCACAAAGCAGTTTCAGAGAATGCTTCTGTCTAGTTTTTAGGCGAAGAAATCCCCATTTCCAACGAAGGTCTCGAAGAGCTCCAAATATTCCCTTGCAGATTCTGCAAAAACAATGTTTCAAAACTGCTCTATGAACAGAAAGGTTCAACTCGGTGAGTTGAAAACACAAATCCTAAAGAAGTTTCTTAGAATTGTCCTGCCCAGTTTTTAGGTGATGATATTTCCTCTTCCACCATAAGACTCAAAGCACCCCGAATGAACACTTGCACATTCCACAAAAAGAGTGTTTCAAAACTGCTCAAGCAACAGAAAGGTTCAACTCTGTGAGTTGAATGCACACATGAAAAAGCATTTTCAAATAATGCTTCCGTCCAGTTTCTAGGTGAAGAAATTACCGTTTCCAAAGAATGCCTCGAAGAGTTCCAAATATCCACTTACAGATTCTGAAGAAAACAATGTTTCGATGTTGCTCATTGAAATCAAGGTTCAACTCTCTGAGATGAATGCACACATCATAAAGAAGTTTCTGTGAATGCTTCTACCCTGTTTTTATGTGATGATATTTCCTCTTCCACCATAAGCCTCAAAGCGCTCCGAATGAACACTTGCGCATTCCACAAAAAGAGTGCTTCAAAACTGCTCTATCAATAGGAAGGTTCAATTCTGTGAGCTGAATGCACACATCATAAAGAAGTTTCTGAGAATGCTTCTGTCTAGTGTTTAGGTGAAGATATTTCCTTTTCCAACACAGGCCTCAAAGCGCTCCGTATGAACACTTGCAGATTACAGATTACACACAATAGTGTTTCAAAACTGCTCTAACAAGAGAAAGGTTCAACTCTGTAAGTTGAGTGCACACATCACAAAGCAGTTTCAGAGAGTGTTTCTGTCTAGTTTGTATGTGAAGAAATTCCCGTTTCCAACGAAGGCCTCCAAGAGCTCCCAATATCCACTTGCAGATTCTGCACAAACACAGTTTCATAACTGCCCCATCCAAAGGAATATTGAACCCTGTGAGTTGAATCCACACAAATTAAATCATTTTCTCAGAATGCTTCTGCATAGTTTTCATGTGAAGATATTTCTTATTCCACTATAGGGCTGGAAGCGCTCTAAATGAACACTTGAGGATTCTGCAAAAAGACACTTTGACAACTGCTCTTTCAAAAGAAAGGTGCAACTGTGTGAGTTGAATGCAAACATCACAACGCAGTTTCAGAGACTGCTTCTGTCTAGCTGTAATGTGAACAAATTCCCGTTTCCAACGAAGGCCTCAAATCTCCACCTATCCACTTGCAGATTCTGCAAAAGCAGTGTTTCAAAACTGCTCTATCGAAAGGAAGGTTCATCTCTGTGGGTTGAGTGCACACATCATAAAGTAGTTTCTGAGAATGCTTCTGTCTAGTTTTTATGTGATGCTATTTCCTTTTCCACCACTGGCCTCAAAGCGCTCCGAATGAACACTTGCAGATTCTACAAAAAGAGTGTTTCTAAACTGAACTCACAACAAAAAGGTTCAGATCTGTGAATGGAATGCACGCATCACAAATCAGATTCAGGGAATGCTTCTGTTTAGGTTTTAGGTGAAGATATATTCTTTTCCCCCATAGGCCTCAAAGCGCTCTGAATGAACACTTGCAGATTCTACGAAAAGAGTGTCTCAAAACTGCTCTATCAAAACAAAGGTTCAACTCTGTGAGTTGAAGGCAACTTCACAAAGCCGTTTCAGAGAATGCTTCTTTCTAGTTTTTGTGTGAAGATATTCCCGTTTCCAAAGAAGGCCTCAATGAGCTCCAAATATCCACTGGCAGATTCTGCAAAAACACTGTTTCAAAACTGCTCTATCAAAAGGAATGTTCAACTCTGTGAGTTGAATGCAAGCATCAGAGAGTAGTTTCTGAGAATGCATCTGTCTGGTTTTAATATGAAGATATTTCCTTTTACACATTAGGTCTCAGGGCGCTCCGAAAGAATACTTGCGGATTCTGTCAGAAGAGGGTTTCCAAAGTGCTCCATCAACAGAAATGTTCTACTCTGTGAGTGGAAACAAACATCACAAAGCAGTTTCAGAGAATGCTTCTGTCTAGTATTTAGGCCAAGAAATTCCCATTTCCAACGAAGGTCTCGAAGAGCTCCCAATATTCCCTTGCAGATTCTGCAAAAACACTGTTTCAAAACTGCTCTATGAACAGAAAGGTTCAACTCGGTGAGTTGAAAGCACAAATCCTAAAGAAGTTTCTTAGAATGGTCCTGCCCAGTTTTTAGGTGATGATATTTCCTCTTCCACCATAAGACTCAAAGCACCCCGAGTGAACACTTGCACATTCCACAAAAAGAGTGTTTCAAAACTGCTCAAGCAACAGAAAGGTTCAACTCTGTGAGTTGAATGCACACATGAAAAAGCTCTTTCAAATAATGCTTCCGTCCAGTTTCTAGGTGAAGAAATTACCGTTTCCAAAGAATGCCTCGAAGAGTTCCAAATATCCACTTACAGATTCTGAAGAAAACAATGTTTCGATGTTGCTCATTCAAATCAATGTTCAACTCTCTGAGATGAATGCACACATCATAAAGAAGTTTCTGTGAATGCTTCTACCCTGTTTTTATGTGATGATATTTCCTCTTCCACCAGAAGCCTCAAAGCGCTCCGAATGAACACTTGCGCATTCCACAAAAAGAGTGCTTCAAAACTGCTCTATCAATAGGAAGGTTCAATTCTGTGAGCTGAATGCACACATCATAAAGAAGTTTCTGAGAATGCTTCTGTCTAGTGTTTAGGTGAAGATATTTCCTTTTCCACCACAGGCCTCAAAGCGCTCCGTATGAACACTTGCAGATTACAGATTACACACAATAGTGTTTCAAAACTGCTCTAACAAGAGAAAGGTTCAACTCTGTAAGTTGAGTGCACACATCACAAAGCAGTTTCAGAGAGTGTTTCTGTCTAGTTTGTATGTGAAGAAATTCCCGTTTCCAACGAAGGCCTCCAAGAGCTCCCAATATCCACTTGCAGATTCTGCACAAACACAGTTTCATAACTGCCCCATCCAAAGGAATATTGAACCCTGTGAGTTGAATCCACACATATTAAATCATTTTCTCAGAATGCTTCTGCATAGTTTTCATGTGAAGATATTTCTTATTCCACTATAGGGCTGGAAGCGCTCTAAATGAACACTTGAGGATTCTGCAAAAAGACACTTTGACAACTGCTCTTTCAAAAGAAAGGTGCAACTGTGTGAGTTGAATGCAAACATCACAAAGCAGTTTCAGAGACTGCTTCTGTCTAGCTGTAATGTGAACAAATTCCCGTTTCCAACGAAGGCCTCAAATCTCCACCTATCCACTTGCAGATTCTGCAAAAGCAGTGTTTCAAAACTGCTCTATCGAAAGGAAGGTTCATCTCTGTGGGTTGAGTGCACACATCATAAAGTAGTTTCTGAGAATGCTTCTGTCTAGTTTTTATGTGACGCTATTTCCTTTTCCACCACTGGCCTCAAAGCGCTCCGAATGAACACTTGCAGATTCTACAAAAAGAGTGTTTCTAAACTGAACTCACAACAAAAAGGTTCAGATCTGTGAATTGAATGCACGCATCACAAAGCAGATTCAGGGAATGCTTCTGTTTAGGTTTTAGGTGAAGATATATTCTTTTCCCCCATAGGCCTCAAAGCGCTCTGAATGAACACTTGCAGATTCTACGAAAAGAGTGTTTCAAAACGGCTCTATCAAAACAAAGGATCAGCTCTATGAGTTGAATGCAACTTCACAAAGCCGTTTGAGAGAATGTTTCTTTCTAGTTTTTGTGTGAAGATATTCCCGTTTCCAAAGAAGGCCTCAATGAGCTCCAAATATCCACTGGCAGATACTGCAAAAACACTGTTTCAAAACTGCTCTATCAAAAGGAATGTTCAACTCCGTGAGTTGAATGCAAGCTTCAGAGAGTAGTTTCTGAGAATGCTTCTGTCTGGTTTTAATATGAAGATATTTCCTTTTACACATTAGGTCTCAGGGCGCTCCGAAAGAATACTTGCGGATTCTGTCAGAAGAGGGTTTCCAAAGTGCTCCATCAAAAGAAATGTTCTACTCTGTGAGTGGAAAGCAAACATCACAAAGCAGTTTCAGAGAATGCTTCTGTCTAGTTTTTAGGCGAAGAAATCCCCATTTCCAACGAAGGTCTCGAAGAGCTCCAAATATTCCCTTGCAGATTCTGCAAAAACAATGTTTCAAAACTGCTCTATGAACAGAAAGGTTCAACTCGGTGAGTTGAAAACACAAATCCTAAAGAAGTTTCTTAGAATTGTCCTGCCCAGTTTTTAGGTGATGATATTTCCTCTTCCACCATAAGACTCAAAGCACCCCGAATGAACACTTGCACATTCCACAAAAAGAGTGTTTCAAAACTGCTCAAGCAACAGAAAGGTTCAACTCTGTGAGTTGAATGCACACATGAAAAAGCATTTTCAAATAATGCTTCCGTCCAGTTTCTAGGTGAAGAAATTACCGTTTCCAAAGAATGCCTCGAAGAGTTCCAAATATCCACTTACAGATTCTGAAGAAAACAATGTTTCGATGTTGCTCATTCAAATCAAGGTTCAACTCTCTGAGATGAATGCACACATCATAAAGAAGTTTCTGTGAATGCTTCTACCCTGTTTTTATGTGATGATATTTCCTCTTCCACCATAAGCCTCAAAGCGCTCCGAATGAACACTTGCGCATTCCACAAAAAGAGTGCTTCAAAACTGCTCTATCAATAGGAAGGTTCAATTCTGTGAGCTGAATGCACACATCATAAAGAAGTTTCTGAGAATGCTTCTGTCTAGTGTTTAGGTGAAGATATTTCCTTTTCCACCACAGGCCTCAAAGCGCTCCGTATGAACACTTGCAGATTACAGATTACACACAATAGTGTTGCAAAACTGCTCTAACAAGAGAAAGGTTCAACTCTGTAAGTTGAGTGCACACATCACAAAGCAGTTTCAGAGAGTGTTTCTGTCTAGTTTGTATGTGAAGAAATTCCCGTTTCCAACGAAGGCCTCCAAGAGCTCCCAATATCCACTTGCAGATTCTGCACAAACACAGTTTCATAACTGCCCCATCCAAAGGAATATTGAACCCTGTGAGTTGAATCCACACATATTAAATCATTTTCTCAGAATGCTTCTGCATAGTTTTCATGTGAAGATATTTCTTATTCCACTATAGGGCTGGAAGCGCTCTAAATGAACACTTGAGGATTCTGCAAAAAGACACTTTGACAACTGCTCTTTCAAAAGAAAGGTGCAACTGTGTGAGTTGAATGCAAACATCACAAAGCAGTTTCAGAGACTGCTTCTGTCTAGCTGTAATGTGAACAAATTCCTGTTTCCAACGAAGGCCTCAAATCTCCACCTATCCACTTGCAGATTCTGCAAAAGCAGTGTTTCAAAACTGCTCTATCGAAAGGAAGGTTCATCTCTGTGGGTTGAGTGCACACATCATAAAGTAGTTTCTGAGAATGCTTCTGTCTAGTTTTTATGTGACGCTATTTCCTTTTCCACCACTGGCCTCAAAGCGCTCCGAATGAACACTTGCAGATTCTACAAAAAGAGTGTTTCTAAACTGAACTCACAACAAAAAGGTTCAGATCTGTGAATTGAATGCACGCATCACAAAGCAGATTCAGGGAATGCTTCTGTTTAGGTTTTAGGTGAAGATATATTCTTTTCCCCCATAGGCCTCAAAGCGCTCTGAATGAACACTTGCAGATTCTACGAAAAGAGTGTCTCAAAACTGCTCTATCAAAACAAAGGTTCAACTCTGTGAGTTGAAGGCAACTTCACAAAGCCGTTTCAGAGAATGCTTCTTTCTAGTTTTTGTGTGAAGATATTCCCGTTTCCAAAGAAGGCCTCAATGAGCTCCAAATATCCACTGGCAGATTCTGCAAAAACACTGTTTCAAAACTGCTCTATCAAAAGGAATGTTCAACTCTGTGAGTTGAATGCAAGCATCAGAGAGTAGTTTCTGAGAATGCATCTGTCTGGTTTTAATATGAAGATATTTCCTTTTACACATTAGGTCTCAGGGCGCTCCGAAATAATATTTGCGGATTCTGTCAGAAGAGGGTTTCCAAAGTGCTCCATCAACAGAAATGTTCTACTCTGTGAGTGGAAACAAACATCACAAAGCAGTTTCAGAGAATGCTTCTGTCTAGTATTTAGGCCAAGAAATTCCCATTTCCAACGAAGGTCTCGAAGAGCTCCCAATATTCCCTTGCAGATTCTGCAAAAACACTGTTTCAAAACTGCTCTATGAACAGAAAGATTCAACTCGGTGAGTTGAAAGCACAAATCCTAAAGAAGTTTCTTAGAATGGTCCTGCCCAGTTTTTAGGTGATGATATTTCCTCTTCCACCATAAGACTCAAAGCACCCCGAGTGAACACTTGCACATTCCACAAAAAGAGTGTTTCAAAACTGCTCAAGCAACAGAAAGGTTCAACTCTGTGAGTTGAATGCACACATGAAAAAGCTCTTTCAAATAATGCTTCCGTCCAGTTTCTAGGTGAAGAAATTACCGTTTCCAAAGAATGCCTCGAAGAGTTCCAAATATCCACTTACAGATTCTGAAGAAAACAATGTTTCGATGTTGCTCATTCAAATCAAGGTTCAACTCTCTGAGATGAATGCACACATCAAAAAGAAGTTTCTGTGAATGCTTCTACCCTGTTTTTATGTGATGATATTTCCTCTTCCACCATAAGCCTCAAAGCGCTCCGAATGAACACTTGCGCATTCCACAAAAAGAGTGCTTCAAAACTGCTCTATCAATAGGAAGGTTCAATTCTGTGAGCTGAATGCACACATCATAAAGAAGTTTCTGAGAATGCTTCTGTCTAGTGTTTAGGTGAAGATATTTCCTTTTCCACCACAGGCCTCAAAGCGCTCCGTATGAACACTTGCAGATTACAGATTACACACAATAGTGTTTCAAAACTGCTCTAACAAGAGAAAGGTTCAACTCTGTAAGTTGAGTGCACACATCACAAAGCAGTTTCAGAGAGTGTTTCTGTCTAGTTTGTATGTGAAGAAATTCCCGTTTCCAACGAAGGCCTCCAAGAGCTCCCAATATCCACTTGCAGATTCTGCACAAACACAGTTTCATAACTGCCCCATCCAAAGGAATATTGAACCCTGTGAGTTGAATCCACACATATTAAATCATTTTCTCAGAATGCTTCTGCATAGTTTTCATGTGAAGATATTTCTTATTCCACTATAGGGCTGGAAGCGCTCTAAATGAACACTTGAGGATTCTGCAAAAAGACACTTTGACAACTGCTCTTTCAAAAGAAAGGTGCAACTGTGTGAGTTGAATGCAAACATCACAAAGCAGTTTCAGAGACTGCTTCTGTCTAGCTGTAATGTGAACAAATTCCCGTTTCCAACGAAGGCCTCAAATCTCCACCTATCCACTTGCAGATTCTGCAAAAGCAGTGTTTCAAAACTGCTCTATCGAAAGGAAGGTTCATCTCTGTGGGTTGAGTGCACACATCATAAAGTAGTTTCTGAGAATGCTTCTGTCTAGTTTTTATGTGACGCTATTTCCTTTTCCACCACTGGCCTCAAAGCGCTCCGAATGAACACTTGCAGATTCTACAAAAAGAGTGTTTCTAAACTGAACTCACAACAAAAAGGTTCAGATCTGTGAATTGAATGCACGCATCACAAAGCAGATTCAGGGAATGCTTCTGTTTAGGTTTTAGGTGAAGATATATTCTTTTCCCCCATAGGCCTCAAAGCGCTCTGAATGAACACTTGCAGATTCTACGAAAAGAGTGTTTCAAAACGGCTCTATCAAAACAAAGGATCAGCTCTATGAGTTGAATGCAACTTCACAAAGCCGTTTGAGAGAATGTTTCTTTCTAGTTTTTGTGTGAAGATATTCCCGTTTCCAAAGAAGGCCTCAATGAGCTCCAAATATCCACTGGCAGATACTGCAAAAACACTGTTTCAAAACTGCTCTATCAAAAGGAATGTTCAACTCCGTGAGTTGAATGCAAGCTTCAGAGAGTAGTTTCTGAGAATGCTTCTGTCTGGTTTTAATATGAAGATATTTCCTTTTACACATTAGGTCTCAGGGCGCTCCGAAAGAATACTTGCGGATTCTGTCAGAAGAGGGTTTCCAAAGTGCTCCATCAAAAGAAATGTTCTACTCTGTGAGTGGAAAGCAAACATCACAAAGCAGTTTCAGAGAATGCTTCTGTCTAGTTTTTAGGCGAAGAAATCCCCATTTCCGACGAAGGTCTCGAAGAGCTCCAAATATTCCCTTGCAGATTCTGCAAAAACAATGTTTCTAAACTGCTCTATGAACAGAAAGGTTCAACTCGGTGAGTTGAAAACACAAATCCTAAAGAAGTTTCTTAGAATTGTCCTGCCCAGTTTTTAGGTGATGATATTTCCTCTTCCACCATAAGACTCAAAGCACCCCGAATGAACACTTGCACATTCCACAAAAAGAGTGTTTCAAAACTGCTCAAGCAACAGAAAGATTCAACTCTGTGAGTTGAATGCACACATGAAAAAGCATTTTCAAATAATGCTTCCGTCCAGTTTCTAGGTGAAGAAATTACCGTTTCCAAAGAATGCCTCGAAGAGTTCCAAATATCCACTTACAGATTCTGAAGAAAACAATGTTTCGATGTTGCTCATTGAAATCAAGGTTCAACTCTCTGAGATGAATGCACACATCATAAAGAAGTTTCTGTGAATGCTTCTACCCTGTTTTTATGTGATGATATTTCCTCTTCCACCATAAGCCTCAAAGCGCTCCGAATGAACACTTGCGCATTCCACAAAAAGAGTGCTTCAAAACTGCTCTATCAATAGGAAGGTTCAATTCTGTGAGCTGAATGCACACATCATAAAGAAGTTTCTGAGAATGCTTCTGTCTAGTGTTTAGGTGAAGATATTTCCTTTTCCAACACAGGCCTCAAAGCGCTCCGTATGAACACTTGCAGATTACAGATTACACACAATAGTGTTTCAAAACTGCTCTAACAAGAGAAAGGTTCAACTCTGTAAGTTGAGTGCACACATCACAAAGCAGTTTCAGAGAGTGTTTCTGTCTAGTTTGTATGTGAAGAAATTCCCGTTTCCAACGAAGGCCTCCAAGAGCTCCCAATATCCACTTGCAGATTCTGCACAAACACAGTTTCATAACTGCCCCATCCAAAGGAATATTGAACCCTGTGAGTTGAATCCACACAAATTAAATCATTTTCTCAGAATGCTTCTGCATATTTTTCATGTGAAGATATTTCTTATTCCACTATAGGGCTGGAAGCGCTCTAAATGAACACTTGAGGATTCTGCAAAAAGACACTTTGACAACTGCTCTTTCAAAAGAAAGGTGCAACTGTGTGAGTTGAATGCAAACATCACAAAGCAGTTTCAGAGACTGCTTCTGTCTAGCTGTAATGTGAACAAATTCCCGTTTCCAATGAAGGCCTCAAATCTCCACCTATCCACTTGCAGATTCTGCAAAAGCAGTGTTTCAAAACTGCTCTATCGAAAGGAAGGTTCATCTCTGTGGGTTGAGTGCACACATCATAAAGTAGTTTCTGAGAATGCTTCTGTCTAGTTTTTATGTGACGCTATTTCCTTTTCCACCACTGGCCTCAAAGCGCTCCGAATGAACACTTGCAGATTCTACAAAAAGAGTGTTTCTAAACTGAACTCACAACAAAAATGTTCAGATCTGTGAATTGAATGCACGCATCACAAAGCAGATTCAGGGAATGCTTCTGTTTAGGTTTTAGGTGAAGATATATTCTTTTCCCCCATAGGCCTCAAAGCGCTCTGAATGAACACTTGCAGATTCTACGAAAAGAGTGTCTCAAAACTGCTCTATCAAAACAAAGGTTCAACTCTGTGAGTTGAAGGCAACTTCACAAAGCCGTTTCAGAGAATGCTTCTTTCTAGTTTTTGTGTGAAGATATTCCCGTTTCCAAAGAAGGCCTCAATGAGCTCCAAATATCCACTGGCAGATTCTGCAAAAACACTGTTTCAAAACTGCTCTATCAAAAGGAATGTTCAACTCTGTGAGTTGAATGCAAGCATCAGAGAGTAGTTTCTGAGAATGCATCTGTCTGGTTTTAATATGAAGATATTTCCTTTTACACATTAGGTCTCAGGGCGCTCCGAAAGAATACTTGCGGATTCTGTCAGAAGAGGGTTTCCAAAGTGCTCCATCAACAGAAATGTTCTACTCTGTGAGTGGAAACAAACATCACAAAGCAGTTTCAGAGAATGCTTCTGTCTAGTATTTAGGCCAAGAAATTCCCATTTCCAACGAAGGTCTCGAAGAGCTCCCAATATTCCCTTGCAGATTCTGCAAAAACACTGTTTCAAAACTGCTCTATGAACAGAAAGGTTCAACTCGGTGAGTTGAAAGCACAAATCCTAAAGAAGTTTCTTAGAATGGTCCTGCCCAGTTTTTAGGTGATGATATTTCCTCTTCCACCATAAGACTCAAAGCACCCCGAGTGAACACTTGCACATTCCACAAAAAGAGTGTTTCAAAACTGTTCAAGCAACAGAAATGTTCAACTCTGTGAGTTGAATGCACACATGAAAAAGCTCTTTCAAATAATGCTTCCGTCCAGTTTCTAGGTGAAGAAATTACCGTTTCCAAAGAATGCCTCGAAGAGTTCCAAATATCCACTTACAGATTCTGAAGAAAACAATGTTTCGATGTTGCTCATTCAAATCAAGGTTCAACTCTCTGAGATGAATGCACACATCATAAAGAAGTTTCTGTGAATGCTTCTACCCTGTTTTTATGTGATGATATTTCCTCTTCCACCATAAGCCTCAAAGCGCTCCGAATGAACACTTGCGCATTCCACAAAAAGAGTGCTTCAAAACTGCTCTATCAATAGGAAGGTTCAATTCTGTGAGCTGAATGCACACATCATAAAGAAGTTTCTGAGAATGCTTCTGTCTAGTGTTTAGGTGAAGATATTTCCTTTTCCACCACAGGCCTCAAAGCGCTCCGTATGAACACTTGCAGATTACAGATTACACACAATAGTGTTGCAAAACTGCTCTAACAAGAGAAAGGTTCAACTCTGTAAGTTGAGTGCACACATCACAAAGCAGTTTCAGAGAGTGTTTCTGTCTAGTTTGTATGTGAAGAAATTCCCGTTTCCAACGAAGGCCTCCAAGAGCTCCCAATATCCACTTGCAGATTCTGCACAAACACAGTTTCATAACTGCCCCATCCAAAGGAATATTGAACCCTGTGAGTTGAATCCACACATATTAAATCATTTTCTCAGAATGCTTCTGCATAGTTTTCATGTGAAGATATTTCTTATTCCACTATAGGGCTGGAAGCGCTCTAAATGAACACTTGAGGATTTTGCAAAAAGACACTTTGACAACTGCTCTTTCAAAAGAAAGGTGCAACTGTGTGAGTTGAATGCAAACATCACAAAGCAGTTTCAGAGACTGCTTCTGTCTAGCTGTAATGTGAACAAATTCCTGTTTCCAACGAAGGCCTCAAATCTCCACCTATCCACTTGCAGATTCTGCAAAAGCAGTGTTTCAAAACTGCTCTATCGAAAGGAAGGTTCATCTCTGTGGGTTGAGTGCACACATCATAAAGTAGTTTCTGAGAATGCTTCTGTCTAGTTTTTATGTGACGCTATTTCCTTTTCCACCACTGGCCTCAAAGCGCTCCGAATGAACACTTGCAGATTCTACAAAAAGAGTGTTTCTAAACTGAACTCACAACAAAAAGGTTCAGATCTGTGAATTGAATGCACGCATCACAAAGCAGATTCAGGGAATGCTTCTGTTTAGGTTTTAGGTGAAGATATATTCTTTTCCCCCATAGGCCTCAAAGCGCTCTGAATGAACACTTGCAGATTCTACGAAAAGAGTGTCTCAAAACTGCTCTATCAAAACAAAGGTTCAACTCTGTGAGTTGAAGGCAACTTCACAAAGCCGTTTCAGAGAATGCTTCTTTCTAGTTTTTGTGTGAAGATATTCCCGTTTCCAAAGAAGGCCTCAATGAGCTCCAAATATCCACTGGCAGATTCTGCAAAAACACTGTTTCAAAACTGCTCTATCAAAAGGAATGTTCAACTCTGTGAGTTGAATGCAAGCATCAGAGAGTAGTTTCTGAGAATGCATCTGTCTGGTTTTAATATGAAGATATTTCCTTTTACACATTAGGTCTCAGGGCGCTCCGAAATAATATTTGCGGATTCTGTCAGAAGAGGGTTTCCAAAGTGCTCCATCAACAGAAATGTTCTACTCTGTGAGTGGAAACAAACATCACAAAGCAGTTTCAGAGAATGCTTCTGTCTAGTATTTAGGCCAAGAAATTCCCATTTCCAACGAAGGTCTCGAAGAGCTCCCAATATTCCCTTGCAGATTCTGCAAAAACACTGTTTCAAAACTGCTCTATGAACAGAAAGATTCAACTCGGTGAGTTGAAAGCACAAATCCTAAAGAAGTTTCTTAGAATGGTCCTGCCCAGTTTTTAGGTGATGATATTTCCTCTTCCACCATAAGACTCAAAGCACCCCGAGTGAACACTTGCACATTCCACAAAAAGAGTGTTTCAAAACTGCTCAAGCAACAGAAAGGTTCAACTCTGTGAGTTGAATGCACACATGAAAAAGCTCTTTCAAATAATGCTTCCGTCCAGTTTCTAGGTGAAGAAATTACCGTTTCCAAAGAATGCCTCGAAGAGTTCCAAATATCCACTTACAGATTCTGAAGAAAACAATGTTTCGATGTTGCTCATTCAAATCAAGGTTCAACTCTCTGAGATGAATGCACACATCAAAAAGAAGTTTCTGTGAATGCTTCTACCCTGTTTTTATGTGATGATATTTCCTCTTCCACCATAAGCCTCAAAGCGCTCCGAATGAACACTTGCGCATTCCACAAAAAGAGTGCTTCAAAACTGCTCTATCAATAGGAAGGTTCAATTCTGTGAGCTGAATGCACACATCATAAAGAAGTTTCTGAGAATGCTTCTGTCTAGTGTTTAGGTGAAGATATTTCCTTTTCCACCACAGGCCTCAAAGCGCTCCGTATGAACACTTGCAGATTACAGATTACACACAATAGTGTTTCAAAACTGCTCTAACAAGAGAAAGGTTCAACTCTGTAAGTTGAGTGCACACATCACAAAGCAGTTTCAGAGAGTGTTTCTGTCTAGTTTGTATGTGAAGAAATTCCCGTTTCCAACGAAGGCCTCCAAGAGCTCCCAATATCCACTTGCAGATTCTGCACAAACACAGTTTCATAACTGCCCCATCCAAAGGAATATTGAACCCTGTGAGTTGAATCCACACATATTAAATCATTTTCTCAGAATGCTTCTGCATAGTTTTCATGTGAAGATATTTCTTATTCCACTATAGGGCTGGAAGCGCTCTAAATGAACACTTGAGGATTCTGCAAAAAGACACTTTGACAACTGCTCTTTCAAAAGAAAGGTGCAACTGTGTGAGTTGAATGCAAACATCACAAAGCAGTTTCAGAGACTGCTTCTGTCTAGCTGTAATGTGAACAAATTCCCGTTTCCAACGAAGGCCTCAAATCTCCACCTATCCACTTGCAGATTCTGCAAAAGCAGTGTTTCAAAACTGCTCTATCGAAAGGAAGGTTCATCTCTGTGGGTTGAGTGCACACATCATAAAGTAGTTTCTGAGAATGCTTCTGTCTAGTTTTTATGTGACGCTATTTCCTTTTCCACCACTGGCCTCAAAGCGCTCCGAATGAACACTTGCAGATTCTACAAAAAGAGTGTTTCTAAACTGAACTCACAACAAAAAGGTTCAGATCTGTGAATTGAATGCACGCATCACAAAGCAGATTCAGGGAATGCTTCTGTTTAGGTTTTAGGTGAAGATATATTCTTTTCCCCCATAGGCCTCAAAGCGCTCTGAATGAACACTTGCAGATTCTACGAAAAGAGTGTTTCAAAACGGCTCTATCAAAACAAAGGATCAGCTCTATGAGTTGAATGCAACTTCACAAAGCCGTTTGAGAGAATGTTTCTTTCTAGTTTTTGTGTGAAGATATTCCCGTTTCCAAAGAAGGCCTCAATGAGCTCCAAATATCCACTGGCAGATACTGCAAAAACACTGTTTCAAAACTGCTCTATCAAAAGGAATGTTCAACTCCGTGAGTTGAATGCAAGCTTCAGAGAGTAGTTTCTGAGAATGCTTCTGTCTGGTTTTAATATGAAGATATTTCCTTTTACACATTAGGTCTCAGGGCGCTCCGAAAGAATACTTGCGGATTCTGTCAGAAGAGGGTTTCCAAAGTGCTCCATCAAAAGAAATGTTCTACTCTGTGAGTGGAAAGCAAACATCACAAAGCAGTTTCAGAGAATGCTTCTGTCTAGTTTTTAGGCGAAGAAATCCCCATTTCCGACGAAGGTCTCGAAGAGCTCCAAATATTCCCTTGCAGATTCTGCAAAAACAATGTTTCAAAACTGCTCTATGAACAGAAAGGTTCAACTCGGTGAGTTGAAAACACAAATCCTAAAGAAGTTTCTTAGAATTGTCCTGCCCAGTTTTTAGGTGATGATATTTCCTCTTCCACCATAAGACTCAAAGCACCCCGAATGAACACTTGCACATTCCACAAAAAGAGTGTTTCAAAACTGCTCAAGCAACAGAAAGGTTCAACTCTGTGAGTTGAATGCACACATGAAAAAGCATTTTCAAATAATGCTTCCGTCCAGTTTCTAGGTGAAGAAATTACCGTTTCCAAAGAATGCCTCGAAGAGTTCCAAATATCCACTTACAGATTCTGAAGAAAACAATGTTTCGATGTTGCTCATTGAAATCAAGGTTCAACTCTCTGAGATGAATGCACACATCATAAAGAAGTTTCTGTGAATGCTTCTACCCTGTTTTTATGTGATGATATTTCCTCTTCCACCATAAGCCTCAAAGCGCTCCGAATGAACACTTGCGCATTCCACAAAAAGAGTGCTTCAAAACTGCTCTATCAATAGGAAGGTTCAATTCTGTGAGCTGAATGCACACATCATAAAGAAGTTTCTGAGAATGCTTCTGTCTAGTGTTTAGGTGAAGATATTTCCTTTTCCAACACAGGCCTCAAAGCGCTCCGTATGAACACTTGCAGATTACAGATTACACACAATAGTGTTTCAAAACTGCTCTAACAAGAGAAAGGTTCAACTCTGTAAGTTGAGTGCACACATCACAAAGCAGTTTCAGAGAGTGTTTCTGTCTAGTTTGTATGTGAAGAAATTCCCGTTTCCAACGAAGGCCTCCAAGAGCTCCCAATATCCACTTGCAGATTCTGCACAAACACAGTTTCATAACTGCCCCATCCAAAGGAATATTGAACCCTGTGAGTTGAATCCACACAAATTAAATCATTTTCTCAGAATGCTTCTGCATAGTTTTCATGTGAAGATATTTCTTATTCCACTATAGGGCTGGAAGCGCTCTAAATGAACACTTGAGGATTCTGCAAAAAGACACTTTGACAACTGCTCTTTCAAAAGAAAGGTGCAACTGTGTGAGTTGAATGCAAACATCACAACGCAGTTTCAGAGACTGCTTCTGTCTAGCTGTAATGTGAACAAATTCCCGTTTCCAACGAAGGCCTCAAATCTCCACCTATCCACTTGCAGATTCTGCAAAAGCAGTGTTTCAAAACTGCTCTATCGAAAGGAAGGTTCATCTCTGTGGGTTGAGTGCACACATCATAAAGTAGTTTCTGAGAATGCTTCTGTCTAGTTTTTATGTGATGCTATTTCCTTTTCCACCACTGGCCTCAAAGCGCTCCGAATGAACACTTGCAGATTCTACAAAAAGAGTGTTTCTAAACTGAACTCACAACAAAAAGGTTCAGATCTGTGAATGGAATGCACGCATCACAAATCAGATTCAGGGAATGCTTCTGTTTAGGTTTTAGGTGAAGATATATTCTTTTCCCCCATAGGCCTCAAAGCGCTCTGAATGAACACTTGCAGATTCTACGAAAAGAGTGTCTCAAAACTGCTCTATCAAAACAAAGGTTCAACTCTGTGAGTTGAAGGCAACTTCACAAAGCCGTTTCAGAGAATGCTTCTTTCTAGTTTTTGTGTGAAGATATTCCCGTTTCCAAAGAAGGCCTCAATGAGCTCCAAATATCCACTGGCAGATTCTGCAAAAACACTGTTTCAAAACTGCTCTATCAAAAGGAATGTTCAACTCTGTGAGTTGAATGCAAGCATCAGAGAGTAGTTTCTGAGAATGCATCTGTCTGGTTTTAATATGAAGATATTTCCTTTTACACATTAGGTCTCAGGGCGCTCCGAAAGAATACTTGCGGATTCTGTCAGAAGAGGGTTTCCAAAGTGCTCCATCAACAGAAATGTTCTACTCTGTGAGTGGAAACAAACATCACAAAGCAGTTTCAGAGAATGCTTCTGTCTAGTATTTAGGCCAAGAAATTCCCATTTCCAACGAAGGTCTCGAAGAGCTCCCAATATTCCCTTGCAGATTCTGCAAAAACACTGTTTCAAAACTGCTCTATGAACAGAAAGGTTCAACTCGGTGAGTTGAAAGCACAAATCCTAAAGAAGTTTCTTAGAATGGTCCTGCCCAGTTTTTAGGTGATGATATTTCCTCTTCCACCATAAGACTCAAAGCACCCCGAGTGAACACTTGCACATTCCACAAAAAGAGTGTTTCAAAACTGCTCAAGCAACAGAAAGGTTCAACTCTGTGAGTTGAATGCACACATGAAAAAGCTCTTTCAAATAATGCTTCCGTCCAGTTTCTAGGTGAAGAAATTACCGTTTCCAAAGAATGCCTCGAAGAGTTCCAAATATCCACTTACAGATTCTGAAGAAAACAATGTTTCGATGTTGCTCATTCAAATCAATGTTCAACTCTCTGAGATGAATGCACACATCATAAAGAAGTTTCTGTGAATGCTTCTACCCTGTTTTTATGTGATGATATTTCCTCTTCCACCAGAAGCCTCAAAGCGCTCCGAATGAACACTTGCGCATTCCACAAAAAGAGTGCTTCAAAACTGCTCTATCAATAGGAAGGTTCAATTCTGTGAGCTGAATGCACACATCATAAAGAAGTTTCTGAGAATGCTTCTGTCTAGTGTTTAGGTGAAGATATTTCCTTTTCCACCACAGGCCTCAAAGCGCTCCGTATGAACACTTGCAGATTACAGATTACACACAATAGTGTTTCAAAACTGCTCTAACAAGAGAAAGGTTCAACTCTGTAAGTTGAGTGCACACATCACAAAGCAGTTTCAGAGAGTGTTTCTGTCTAGTTTGTATGTGAAGAAATTCCCGTTTCCAACGAAGGCCTCCAAGAGCTCCCAATATCCACTTGCAGATTCTGCACAAACACAGTTTCATAACTGCCCCATCCAAAGGAATATTGAACCCTGTGAGTTGAATCCACACATATTAAATCATTTTCTCAGAATGCTTCTGCATAGTTTTCATGTGAAGATATTTCTTATTCCACTATAGGGCTGGAAGCGCTCTAAATGAACACTTGAGGATTCTGCAAAAAGACACTTTGACAACTGCTCTTTCAAAAGAAAGGTGCAACTGTGTGAGTTGAATGCAAACATCACAAAGCAGTTTCAGAGACTGCTTCTGTCTAGCTGTAATGTGAACAAATTCCCGTTTCCAACGAAGGCCTCAAATCTCCACCTATCCACTTGCAGATTCTGCAAAAGCAGTGTTTCAAAACTGCTCTATCGAAAGGAAGGTTCATCTCTGTGGGTTGAGTGCACACATCATAAAGTAGTTTCTGAGAATGCTTCTGTCTAGTTTTTATGTGACGCTATTTCCTTTTCCACCACTGGCCTCAAAGCGCTCCGAATGAACACTTGCAGATTCTACAAAAAGAGTGTTTCTAAACTGAACTCACAACAAAAAGGTTCAGATCTGTGAATTGAATGCACGCATCACAAAGCAGATTCAGGGAATGCTTCTGTTTAGGTTTTAGGTGAAGATATATTCTTTTCCCCCATAGGCCTCAAAGCGCTCTGAATGAACACTTGCAGATTCTACGAAAAGAGTGTTTCAAAACGGCTCTATCAAAACAAAGGATCAGCTCTATGAGTTGAATGCAACTTCACAAAGCCGTTTGAGAGAATGTTTCTTTCTAGTTTTTGTGTGAAGATATTCCCGTTTCCAAAGAAGGCCTCAATGAGCTCCAAATATCCACTGGCAGATACTGCAAAAACACTGTTTCAAAACTGCTCTATCAAAAGGAATGTTCAACTCCGTGAGTTGAATGCAAGCTTCAGAGAGTAGTTTCTGAGAATGCTTCTGTCTGGTTTTAATATGAAGATATTTCCTTTTACACATTAGGTCTCAGGGCGCTCCGAAAGAATACTTGCGGATTCTGTCAGAAGAGGGTTTCCAAAGTGCTCCATCAAAAGAAATGTTCTACTCTGTGAGTGGAAAGCAAACATCACAAAGCAGTTTCAGAGAATGCTTCTGTCTAGTTTTTAGGCGAAGAAATCCCCATTTCCAACGAAGGTCTCGAAGAGCTCCAAATATTCCCTTGCAGATTCTGCAAAAACAATGTTTCAAAACTGCTCTATGAACAGAAAGGTTCAACTCGGTGAGTTGAAAACACAAATCCTAAAGAAGTTTCTTAGAATTGTCCTGCCCAGTTTTTAGGTGATGATATTTCCTCTTCCACCATAAGACTCAAAGCACCCCGAATGAACACTTGCACATTCCACAAAAAGAGTGTTTCAAAACTGCTCAAGCAACAGAAAGGTTCAACTCTGTGAGTTGAATGCACACATGAAAAAGCATTTTCAAATAATGCTTCCGTCCAGTTTCTAGGTGAAGAAATTACCGTTTCCAAAGAATGCCTCGAAGAGTTCCAAATATCCACTTACAGATTCTGAAGAAAACAATGTTTCGATGTTGCTCATTGAAATCAAGGTTCAACTCTCTGAGATGAATGCACACATCATAAAGAAGTTTCTGTGAATGCTTCTACCCTGTTTTTATGTGATGATATTTCCTCTTCCACCATAAGCCTCAAAGCGCTCCGAATGAACACTTGCGCATTCCACAAAAAGAGTGCTTCAAAACTGCTCTATCAATAGGAAGGTTCAATTCTGTGAGCTGAATGCACACATCATAAAGAAGTTTCTGAGAATGCTTCTGTCTAGTGTTTAGGTGAAGATATTTCCTTTTCCAACACAGGCCTCAAAGCGCTCCGTATGAACACTTGCAGATTACAGATTACACACAATAGTGTTTCAAAACTGCTCTAACAAGAGAAAGGTTCAACTCTGTAAGTTGAGTGCACACATCACAAAGCAGTTTCAGAGAGTGTTTCTGTCTAGTTTGTATGTGAAGAAATTCCCGTTTCCAACGAAGGCCTCCAAGAGCTCCCAATATCCACTTGCAGATTCTGCACAAACACAGTTTCATAACTGCCCCATCCAAAGGAATATTGAACCCTGTGAGTTGAATCCACACAAATTAAATGATTTTCTCAGAATGCTTCTGCATAGTTTTCATGTGAAGATATTTCTTATTCCACTATAGGGCTGGAAGCGCTCTAAATGAACACTTGAGGATTCTGCAAAAAGACACTTTGACAACTGCTCTTTCAAAAGAAAGGTGCAACTGTGTGAGTTGAATGCAAACATCACAAAGCAGTTTCAGAGACTGCTTCTGTCTAGCTGTAATGTGAACAAATTCCCGTTTCCAACGAAGGCCTCAAATCTCCACCTATCCACTTGCAGATTCTGCAAAAGCAGTGTTTCAAAACTGCTCTATCGAAAGGAAGGTTCATCTCTGTGGGTTGAGTGCACACATCATAAAGTAGTTTCTGAGAATGCTTCTGTCTAGTTTTTATGTGACGCTATTTCCTTTTCCACCACTGGCCTCAAAGCGCTCCGAATGAACACTTGCAGATTCTACAAAAAGAGTGTTTCTAAACTGAACTCACAACAAAAAGGTTCAGATCTGTGAATGGAATGCACGCATCACAAATCAGATTCAGGGAATGCTTCTGTTTAGGTTTTAGGTGAAGATATATTCTTTTCCCCCATAGGCCTCAAAGCGCTCTGAATGAACACTTGCAGATTCTACGAAAAGAGTGTCTCAAAACTGCTCTATCAAAACAAAGGTTCAACTCTGTGAGTTGAAGGCAACTTCACAAAGCCGTTTCAGAGAATGCTTCTTTCTAGTTTTTGTGTGAAGATATTCCCGTTTCCAAAGAAGGCCTCAATGAGCTCCAAATATCCACTGGCAGATTCTGCAAAAACACTGTTTCAAAACTGCTCTATCAAAAGGAATGTTCAACTCTGTGAGTTGAATGCAAGCATCAGAGAGTAGTTTCTGAGAATGCATCTGTCTGGTTTTAATATGAAGATATTTCCTTTTACACATTAGGTCTCAGGGCGCTCCGAAATAATATTTGCGGATTCTGTCAGAAGAGGGTTTCCAAAGTGCTCCATCAACAGAAATGTTCTACTCTGTGAGTGGAAACAAACATCACAAAGCAGTTTCAGAGAATGCTTCTGTCTAGTATTTAGGCCAAGAAATTCCCATTTCCAACGAAGGTCTCGAAGAGCTCCCAATATTCCCTTGCAGATTCTGCAAAAACACTGTTTCAAAACTGCTCTATGAACAGAAAGATTCAACTCGGTGAGTTGAAAGCACAAATCCTAAAGAAGTTTCTTAGAATGGTCCTGCCCAGTTTTTAGGTGATGATATTTCCTCTTCCACCATAAGACTCAAAGCACCCCGAGTGAACACTTGCACATTCCACAAAAAGAGTGTTTCAAAACTGCTCAAGCAACAGAAAGGTTCAACTCTGTGAGTTGAATGCACACATGAAAAAGCTCTTTCAAATAATGCTTCCGTCCAGTTTCTAGGTGAAGAAATTACCGTTTCCAAAGAATGCCTCGAAGAGTTCCAAATATCCACTTACAGATTCTGAAGAAAACAATGTTTCGATGTTGCTCATTCAAATCAAGGTTCAACTCTCTGAGATGAATGCACACATCAAAAAGAAGTTTCTGTGAATGCTTCTACCCTGTTTTTATGTGATGATATTTCCTCTTCCACCATAAGCCTCAAAGCGCTCCGAATGAACACTTGCGCATTCCACAAAAAGAGTGCTTCAAAACTGCTCTATCAATAGGAGGGTTCAATTCTGTGAGCTGAATGCACACATCATAAAGAAGTTTCTGAGAATGCTTCTGTCTAGTGTTTAGGTGAAGATATTTCCTTTTCCACCACAGGCCTCAAAGCGCTCCGTATGAACACTTGCAGATTACAGATTACACACAATAGTGTTTCAAAACTGCTCTAACAAGAGAAAGGTTCAACTCTGTAAGTTGAGTGCACACATCACAAAGCAGTTTCAGAGAGTGTTTCTGTCTAGTTTGTATGTGAAGAAATTCCCGTTTCCAACGAAGGCCTCCAAGAGCTCCCAATATCCACTTGCAGATTCTGCACAAACACAGTTTCATAACTGCCCCATCCAAAGGAATATTGAACCCTGTGAGTTGAATCCACACATATTAAATCATTTTCTCAGAATGCTTCTGCATAGTTTTCATGTGAAGATATTTCTTATTCCACTATAGGGCTGGAAGCGCTCTAAATGAACACTTGAGGATTCTGCAAAAAGACACTTTGACAACTGCTCTTTCAAAAGAAAGGTGCAACTGTGTGAGTTGAATGCAAACATCACAAAGCAGTTTCAGAGACTGCTTCTGTCTAGCTGTAATGTGAACAAATTCCCGTTTCCAACGAAGGCCTCAAATCTCCACCTATCCACTTGCAGATTCTGCAAAAGCAGTGTTTCAAAACTGCTCTATCGAAAGGAAGGTTCATCTCTGTGGGTTGAGTGCACACATCATAAAGTAGTTTCTGAGAATGCTTCTGTCTAGTTTTTATGTGACGCTATTTCCTTTTCCACCACTGGCCTCAAAGCGCTCCGAATGAACACTTGCAGATTCTACAAAAAGAGTGTTTCTAAACTGAACTCACAACAAAAAGGTTCAGATCTGTGAATTGAATGCACGCATCACAAAGCAGATTCAGGGAATGCTTCTGTTTAGGTTTTAGGTGAAGATATATTCTTTTCCCCCATAGGCCTCAAAGCGCTCTGAATGAACACTTGCAGATTCTACGAAAAGAGTGTTTCAAAACGGCTCTATCAAAACAAAGGATCAGCTCTATGAGTTGAATGCAACTTCACAAAGCCGTTTGAGAGAATGTTTCTTTCTAGTTTTTGTGTGAAGATATTCCCGTTTCCAAAGAAGGCCTCAATGAGCTCCAAATATCCACTGGCAGATACTGCAAAAACACTGTTTCAAAACTGCTCTATCAAAAGGAATGTTCAACTCCGTGAGTTGAATGCAAGCTTCAGAGAGTAGTTTCTGAGAATGCTTCTGTCTGGTTTTAATATGAAGATATTTCCTTTTACACATTAGGTCTCAGGGCGCTCCGAAAGAATACTTGCGGATTCTGTCAGAAGAGGGTTTCCAAAGTGCTCCATCAAAAGAAATGTTCTACTCTGTGAGTGGAAAGCAAACATCACAAAGCAGTTTCAGAGAATGCTTCTGTCTAGTTTTTAGGCGAAGAAATCCCCATTTCCGACGAAGGTCTCGAAGAGCTCCAAATATTCCCTTGCAGATTCTGCAAAAACAATGTTTCAAAACTGCTCTATGAACAGAAAGGTTCAACTCGGTGAGTTGAAAACACAAATCCTAAAGAAGTTTCTTAGAATTGTCCTGCCCAGTTTTTAGGTGATGATATTTCCTCTTCCACCATAAGACTCAAAGCACCCCGAATGAACACTTGCACATTCCACAAAAAGAGTGTTTCAAAACTGCTCAAGCAACAGAAAGGTTCAACTCTGTGAGTTGAATGCACACATGAAAAAGCATTTTCAAATAATGCTTCCGTCCAGTTTCTAGGTGAAGAAATTACCGTTTCCAAAGAATGCCTCGAAGAGTTCCAAATATCCACTTACAGATTCTGAAGAAAACAATGTTTCGATGTTGCTCATTGAAATCAAGGTTCAACTCTCTGAGATGAATGCACACATCATAAAGAAGTTTCTGTGAATGCTTCTACCCTGTTTTTATGTGATGATATTTCCTCTTCCACCATAAGCCTCAAAGCGCTCCGAATGAACACTTGCGCATTCCACAAAAAGAGTGCTTCAAAACTGCTCTATCAATAGGAAGGTTCAATTCTGTGAGCTGAATGCACACATCATAAAGAAGTTTCTGAGAATGCTTCTGTCTAGTGTTTAGGTGAAGATATTTCCTTTTCCAACACAGGCCTCAAAGCGCTCCGTATGAACACTTGCAGATTACAGATTACACACAATAGTGTTTCAAAACTGCTCTAACAAGAGAAAGGTTCAACTCTGTAAGTTGAGTGCACACATCACAAAGCAGTTTCAGAGAGTGTTTCTGTCTAGTTTGTATGTGAAGAAATTCCCGTTTCCAACGAAGGCCTCCAAGAGCTCCCAATATCCACTTGCAGATTCTGCACAAACACAGTTTCATAACTGCCCCATCCAAAGGAATATTGAACCCTGTGAGTTGAATCCACACAAATTAAATCATTTTCTCAGAATGCTTCTGCATAGTTTTCATGTGAAGATATTTCTTATTCCACTATAGGGCTGGAAGCGCTCTAAATGAACACTTGAGGATTCTGCAAAAAGACACTTTGACAACTGCTCTTTCAAAAGAAAGGTGCAACTGTGTGAGTTGAATGCAAACATCACAACGCAGTTTCAGAGACTGCTTCTGTCTAGCTGTAATGTGAACAAATTCCCGTTTCCAACGAAGGCCTCAAATCTCCACCTATCCACTTGCAGATTCTGCAAAAGCAGTGTTTCAAAACTGCTCTATCGAAAGGAAGGTTCATCTCTGTGGGTTGAGTGCACACATCATAAAGTAGTTTCTGAGAATGCTTCTGTCTAGTTTTTATGTGATGCTATTTCCTTTTCCACCACTGGCCTCAAAGCGCTCCGAATGAACACTTGCAGATTCTACAAAAAGAGTGTTTCTAAACTGAACTCACAACAAAAAGGTTCAGATCTGTGAATGGAATGCACGCATCACAAATCAGATTCAGGGAATGCTTCTGTTTAGGTTTTAGGTGAAGATATATTCTTTTCCCCCATAGGCCTCAAAGCGCTCTGAATGAACACTTGCAGATTCTACGAAAAGAGTGTCTCAAAACTGCTCTATCAAAACAAAGGTTCAACTCTGTGAGTTGAAGGCAACTTCACAAAGCCGTTTCAGAGAATGCTTCTTTCTAGTTTTTGTGTGAAGATATTCCCGTTTCCAAAGAAGGCCTCAATGAGCTCCAAATATCCACTGGCAGATTCTGCAAAAACACTGTTTCAAAACTGCTCTATCAAAAGGAATGTTCAACTCTGTGAGTTGAATGCAAGCATCAGAGAGTAGTTTCTGAGAATGCATCTGTCTGGTTTTAATATGAAGATATTTCCTTTTACACATTAGGTCTCAGGGCGCTCCGAAAGAATACTTGCGGATTCTGTCAGAAGAGGGTTTCCAAAGTGCTCCATCAACAGAAATGTTCTACTCTGTGAGTGGAAACAAACATCACAAAGCAGTTTCAGAGAATGCTTCTGTCTAGTATTTAGGCCAAGAAATTCCCATTTCCAACGAAGGTCTCGAAGAGCTCCCAATATTCCCTTGCAGATTCTGCAAAAACACTGTTTCAAAACTGCTCTATGAACAGAAAGGTTCAACTCGGTGAGTTGAAAGCACAAATCCTAAAGAAGTTTCTTAGAATGGTCCTGCCCAGTTTTTAGGTGATGATATTTCCTCTTCCACCATAAGACTCAAAGCACCCCGAGTGAACACTTGCACATTCCACAAAAAGAGTGTTTCAAAACTGCTCAAGCAACAGAAAGGTTCAACTCTGTGAGTTGAATGCACACATGAAAAAGCTCTTTCAAATAATGCTTCCGTCCAGTTTCTAGGTGAAGAAATTACCGTTTCCAAAGAATGCCTCGAAGAGTTCCAAATATCCACTTACAGATTCTGAAGAAAACAATGTTTCGATGTTGCTCATTCAAATCAATGTTCAACTCTCTGAGATGAATGCACACATCATAAAGAAGTTTCTGTGAATGCTTCTACCCTGTTTTTATGTGATGATATTTCCTCTTCCACCAGAAGCCTCAAAGCGCTCCGAATGAACACTTGCGCATTCCACAAAAAGAGTGCTTCAAAACTGCTCTATCAATAGGAAGGTTCAATTCTGTGAGCTGAATGCACACATCATAAAGAAGTTTCTGAGAATGCTTCTGTCTAGTGTTTAGGTGAAGATATTTCCTTTTCCACCACAGGCCTCAAAGCGCTCCGTATGAACACTTGCAGATTACAGATTACACACAATAGTGTTTCAAAACTGCTCTAACAAGAGAAAGGTTCAACTCTGTAAGTTGAGTGCACACATCACAAAGCAGTTTCAGAGAGTGTTTCTGTCTAGTTTGTATGTGAAGAAATTCCCGTTTCCAACGAAGGCCTCCAAGAGCTCCCAATATCCACTTGCAGATTCTGCACAAACACAGTTTCATAACTGCCCCATCCAAAGGAATATTGAACCCTGTGAGTTGAATCCACACATATTAAATCATTTTCTCAGAATGCTTCTGCATAGTTTTCATGTGAAGATATTTCTTATTCCACTATAGGGCTGGAAGCGCTCTAAATGAACACTTGAGGATTCTGCAAAAAGACACTTTGACAACTGCTCTTTCAAAAGAAAGGTGCAACTGTGTGAGTTGAATGCAAACATCACAAAGCAGTTTCAGAGACTGCTTCTGTCTAGCTGTAATGTGAACAAATTCCCGTTTCCAACGAAGGCCTCAAATCTCCACCTATCCACTTGCAGATTCTGCAAAAGCAGTGTTTCAAAACTGCTCTATCGAAAGGAAGGTTCATCTCTGTGGGTTGAGTGCACACATCATAAAGTAGTTTCTGAGAATGCTTCTGTCTAGTTTTTATGTGACGCTATTTCCTTTTCCACCACTGGCCTCAAAGCGCTCCGAATGAACACTTGCAGATTCTACAAAAAGAGTGTTTCTAAACTGAACTCACAACAAAAAGGTTCAGATCTGTGAATTGAATGCACGCATCACAAAGCAGATTCAGGGAATGCTTCTGTTTAGGTTTTAGGTGAAGATATATTCTTTTCCCCCATAGGCCTCAAAGCGCTCTGAATGAACACTTGCAGATTCTACGAAAAGAGTGTTTCAAAACGGCTCTATCAAAACAAAGGATCAGCTCTATGAGTTGAATGCAACTTCACAAAGCCGTTTGAGAGAATGTTTCTTTCTAGTTTTTGTGTGAAGATATTCCCGTTTCCAAAGAAGGCCTCAATGAGCTCCAAATATCCACTGGCAGATACTGCAAAAACACTGTTTCAAAACTGCTCTATCAAAAGGAATGTTCAACTCCGTGAGTTGAATGCAAGCTTCAGAGAGTAGTTTCTGAGAATGCTTCTGTCTGGTTTTAATATGAAGATATTTCCTTTTACACATTAGGTCTCAGGGCGCTCCGAAAGAATACTTGCGGATTCTGTCAGAAGAGGGTTTCCAAAGTGCTCCATCAAAAGAAATGTTCTACTCTGTGAGTGGAAAGCAAACATCACAAAGCAGTTTCAGAGAATGCTTCTGTCTAGTTTTTAGGCGAAGAAATCCCCATTTCCAACGAAGGTCTCGAAGAGCTCCCAATATTCCCTTGCAGATTCTGCAAAAACACTGTTTCAAAACTGCTCTATGAACAGAAAGATTCAACTCGGTGAGTTGAAAGCACAAATCCTAAAGAAGTTTCTTAGAATGGTCCTGCCCAGTTTTTAGGTGATGATATTTCCTCTTCCACCATAAGACTCAAAGCACCCCGAGTGAACACTTGCACATTCCACAAAAAGAGTGTTTCAAAACTGCTCAAGCAACAGAAAGGTTCAACTCTGTGAGTTGAATGCACACATGAAAAAGCTCTTTCAAATAATGCTTCCGTCCAGTTTCTAGGTGAAGAAATTACCGTTTCCAAAGAATGCCTCGAAGAGTTCCAAATATCCACTTACAGATTCTGAAGAAAACAATGTTTCGATGTTGCTCATTCAAATCAAGGTTCAACTCTCTGAGATGAATGCACACATCAAAAAGAAGTTTCTGTGAATGCTTCTACCCTGTTTTTATGTGATGATATTTCCTCTTCCACCATAAGCCTCAAAGCGCTCCGAATGAACACTTGCGCATTCCACAAAAAGAGTGCTTCAAAACTGCTCTATCAATAGGAAGGTTCAATTCTGTGAGCTGAATGCACACATCATAAAGAAGTTTCTGAGAATGCTTCTGTCTAGTGTTTAGGTGAAGATATTTCCTTTTCCACCACAGGCCTCAAAGCGCTCCGTATGAACACTTGCAGATTACAGATTACACACAATAGTGTTTCAAAACTGCTCTAACAAGAGAAAGGTTCAACTCTGTAAGTTGAGTGCACACATCACAAAGCAGTTTCAGAGAGTGTTTCTGTCTAGTTTGTATGTGAAGAAATTCCCGTTTCCAACGAAGGCCTCCAAGAGCTCCCAATATCCACTTGCAGATTCTGCACAAACACAGTTTCATAACTGCCCCATCCAAAGGAATATTGAACCCTGTGAGTTGAATCCACACATATTAAATCATTTTCTCAGAATGCTTCTGCATAGTTTTCATGTGAAGATATTTCTTATTCCACTATAGGGCTGGAAGCGCTCTAAATGAACACTTGAGGATTCTGCAAAAAGACACTTTGACAACTGCTCTTTCAAAAGAAAGGTGCAACTGTGTGAGTTGAATGCAAACATCACAAAGCAGTTTCAGAGACTGCTTCTGTCTAGCTGTAATGTGAACAAATTCCCGTTTCCAACGAAGGCCTCAAATCTCCACCTATCCACTTGCAGATTCTGCAAAAGCAGTGTTTCAAAACTGCTCTATCGAAAGGAAGGTTCATCTCTGTGGGTTGAGTGCACACATCATAAAGTAGTTTCTGAGAATGCTTCTGTCTAGTTTTTATGTGACGCTATTTCCTTTTCCACCACTGGCCTCAAAGCGCTCCGAATGAACACTTGCAGATTCTACAAAAAGAGTGTTTCTAAACTGAACTCACAACAAAAAGGTTCAGATCTGTGAATTGAATGCACGCATCACAAAGCAGATTCAGGGAATGCTTCTGTTTAGGTTTTAGGTGAAGATATATTCTTTTCCCCCATAGGCCTCAAAGCGCTCTGAATGAACACTTGCAGATTCTACGAAAAGAGTGTTTCAAAACGGCTCTATCAAAACAAAGGATCAGCTCTATGAGTTGAATGCAACTTCACAAAGCCGTTTGAGAGAATGTTTCTTTCTAGTTTTTGTGTGAAGATATTCCCGTTTCCAAAGAAGGCCTCAATGAGCTCCAAATATCCACTGGCAGATACTGCAAAAACACTGTTTCAAAACTGCTCTATCAAAAGGAATGTTCAACTCCGTGAGTTGAATGCAAGCTTCAGAGAGTAGTTTCTGAGAATGCTTCTGTCTGGTTTTAATATGAAGATATTTCCTTTTACACATTAGGTCTCAGGGCGCTCCGAAAGAATACTTGCGGATTCTGTCAGAAGAGGGTTTCCAAAGTGCTCCATCAAAAGAAATGTTCTACTCTGTGAGTGGAAAGCAAACATCACAAAGCAGTTTCAGAGAATGCTTCTGTCTAGTTTTTAGGCGAAGAAATCCCCATTTCCGACGAAGGTCTCGAAGAGCTCCAAATATTCCCTTGCAGATTCTGCAAAAACAATGTTTCAAAACTGCTCTATGAACAGAAAGGTTCAACTCGGTGAGTTGAAAACACAAATCCTAAAGAAGTTTCTTAGAATTGTCCTGCCCAGTTTTTAGGTGATGATATTTCCTCTTCCACCATAAGACTCAAAGCACCCCGAATGAACACTTGCACATTCCACAAAAAGAGTGTTTCAAAACTGCTCAAGCAACAGAAAGGTTCAACTCTGTGAGTTGAATGCACACATGAAAAAGCATTTTCAAATAATGCTTCCGTCCAGTTTCTAGGTGAAGAAATTACCGTTTCCAAAGAATGCCTCGAAGAGTTCCAAATATCCACTTACAGATTCTGAAGAAAACAATGTTTCGATGTTGCTCATTGAAATCAAGGTTCAACTCTCTGAGATGAATGCACACATCATAAAGAAGTTTCTGTGAATGCTTCTACCCTGTTTTTATGTGATGATATTTCCTCTTCCACCATAAGCCTCAAAGCGCTCCGAATGAACACTTGCGCATTCCACAAAAAGAGTGCTTCAAAACTGCTCTATCAATAGGAAGGTTCAATTCTGTGAGCTGAATGCACACATCATAAAGAAGTTTCTGAGAATGCTTCTGTCTAGTGTTTAGGTGAAGATATTTCCTTTTCCAACACAGGCCTCAAAGCGCTCCGTATGAACACTTGCAGATTACAGATTACACACAATAGTGTTTCAAAACTGCTCTAACAAGAGAAAGGTTCAACTCTGTAAGTTGAGTGCACACATCACAAAGCAGTTTCAGAGAGTGTTTCTGTCTAGTTTGTATGTGAAGAAATTCCCGTTTCCAACGAAGGCCTCCAAGAGCTCCCAATATCCACTTGCAGATTCTGCACAAACACAGTTTCATAACTGCCCCATCCAAAGGAATATTGAACCCTGTGAGTTGAATCCACACAAATTAAATCATTTTCTCAGAATGCTTCTGCATAGTTTTCATGTGAAGATATTTCTTATTCCACTATAGGGCTGGAAGCGCTCTAAATGAACACTTGAGGATTCTGCAAAAAGACACTTTGACAACTGCTCTTTCAAAAGAAAGGTGCAACTGTGTGAGTTGAATGCAAACATCACAACGCAGTTTCAGAGACTGCTTCTGTCTAGCTGTAATGTGAACAAATTCCCGTTTCCAACGAAGGCCTCAAATCTCCACCTATCCACTTGCAGATTCTGCAAAAGCAGTGTTTCAAAACTGCTCTATCGAAAGGAAGGTTCATCTCTGTGGGTTGAGTGCACACATCATAAAGTAGTTTCTGAGAATGCTTCTGTCTAGTTTTTATGTGATGCTATTTCCTTTTCCACCACTGGCCTCAAAGCGCTCCGAATGAACACTTGCAGATTCTACAAAAAGAGTGTTTCTAAACTGAACTCACAACAAAAAGGTTCAGATCTGTGAATGGAATGCACGCATCACAAATCAGATTCAGGGAATGCTTCTGTTTAGGTTTTAGGTGAAGATATATTCTTTTCCCCCATAGGCCTCAAAGCGCTCTGAATGAACACTTGCAGATTCTACGAAAAGAGTGTCTCAAAACTGCTCTATCAAAACAAAGGTTCAACTCTGTGAGTTGAAGGCAACTTCACAAAGCCGTTTCAGAGAATGCTTCTTTCTAGTTTTTGTGTGAAGATATTCCCGTTTCCAAAGAAGGCCTCAATGAGCTCCAAATATCCACTGGCAGATTCTGCAAAAACACTGTTTCAAAACTGCTCTATCAAAAGGAATGTTCAACTCTGTGAGTTGAATGCAAGCATCAGAGAGTAGTTTCTGAGAATGCATCTGTCTGGTTTTAATATGAAGATATTTCCTTTTACACATTAGGTCTCAGGGCGCTCCGAAAGAATACTTGCGGATTCTGTCAGAAGAGGGTTTCCAAAGTGCTCCATCAACAGAAATGTTCTACTCTGTGAGTGGAAACAAACATCACAAAGCAGTTTCAGAGAATGCTTCTGTCTAGTATTTAGGCCAAGAAATTCCCATTTCCAACGAAGGTCTCGAAGAGCTCCCAATATTCCCTTGCAGATTCTGCAAAAACACTGTTTCAAAACTGCTCTATGAACAGAAAGGTTCAACTCGGTGAGTTGAAAGCACAAATCCTAAAGAAGTTTCTTAGAATGGTCCTGCCCAGTTTTTAGGTGATGATATTTCCTCTTCCACCATAAGACTCAAAGCACCCCGAGTGAACACTTGCACATTCCACAAAAAGAGTGTTTCAAAACTGCTCAAGCAACAGAAAGGTTCAACTCTGTGAGTTGAATGCACACATGAAAAAGCTCTTTCAAATAATGCTTCCGTCCAGTTTCTAGGTGAAGAAATTACCGTTTCCAAAGAATGCCTCGAAGAGTTCCAAATATCCACTTACAGATTCTGAAGAAAACAATGTTTCGATGTTGCTCATTCAAATCAATGTTCAACTCTCTGAGATGAATGCACACATCATAAAGAAGTTTCTGTGAATGCTTCTACCCTGTTTTTATGTGATGATATTTCCTCTTCCACCAGAAGCCTCAAAGCGCTCCGAATGAACACTTGCGCATTCCACAAAAAGAGTGCTTCAAAACTGCTCTATCAATAGGAAGGTTCAATTCTGTGAGCTGAATGCACACATCATAAAGAAGTTTCTGAGAATGCTTCTGTCTAGTGTTTAGGTGAAGATATTTCCTTTTCCACCACAGGCCTCAAAGCGCTCCGTATGAACACTTGCAGATTACAGATTACACACAATAGTGTTTCAAAACTGCTCTAACAAGAGAAAGGTTCAACTCTGTAAGTTGAGTGCACACATCACAAAGCAGTTTCAGAGAGTGTTTCTGTCTAGTTTGTATGTGAAGAAATTCCCGTTTCCAACGAAGGCCTCCAAGAGCTCCCAATATCCACTTGCAGATTCTGCACAAACACAGTTTCATAACTGCCCCATCCAAAGGAATATTGAACCCTGTGAGTTGAATCCACACATATTAAATCATTTTCTCAGAATGCTTCTGCATAGTTTTCATGTGAAGATATTTCTTATTCCACTATAGGGCTGGAAGCGCTCTAAATGAACACTTGAGGATTCTGCAAAAAGACACTTTGACAACTGCTCTTTCAAAAGAAAGGTGCAACTGTGTGAGTTGAATGCAAACATCACAAAGCAGTTTCAGAGACTGCTTCTGTCTAGCTGTAATGTGAACAAATTCCCGTTTCCAACGAAGGCCTCAAATCTCCACCTATCCACTTGCAGATTCTGCAAAAGCAGTGTTTCAAAACTGCTCTATCGAAAGGAAGGTTCATCTCTGTGGGTTGAGTGCACACATCATAAAGTAGTTTCTGAGAATGCTTCTGTCTAGTTTTTATGTGACGCTATTTCCTTTTCCACCACTGGCCTCAAAGCGCTCCGAATGAACACTTGCAGATTCTACAAAAAGAGTGTTTCTAAACTGAACTCACAACAAAAAGGTTCAGATCTGTGAATTGAATGCACGCATCACAAAGCAGATTCAGGGAATGCTTCTGTTTAGGTTTTAGGTGAAGATATATTCTTTTCCCCCATAGGCCTCAAAGCGCTCTGAATGAACACTTGCAGATTCTACGAAAAGAGTGTTTCAAAACGGCTCTATCAAAACAAAGGATCAGCTCTATGAGTTGAATGCAACTTCACAAAGCCGTTTGAGAGAATGTTTCTTTCTAGTTTTTGTGTGAAGATATTCCCGTTTCCAAAGAAGGCCTCAATGAGCTCCAAATATCCACTGGCAGATACTGCAAAAACACTGTTTCAAAACTGCTCTATCAAAAGGAATGTTCAACTCCGTGAGTTGAATGCAAGCTTCAGAGAGTAGTTTCTGAGAATGCTTCTGTCTGGTTTTAATATGAAGATATTTCCTTTTACACATTAGGTCTCAGGGCGCTCCGAAAGAATACTTGCGGATTCTGTCAGAAGAGGGTTTCCAAAGTGCTCCATCAAAAGAAATGTTCTACTCTGTGAGTGGAAAGCAAACATCACAAAGCAGTTTCAGAGAATGCTTCTGTCTAGTTTTTAGGCGAAGAAATCCCCATTTCCAACGAAGGTCTCGAAGAGCTCCAAATATTCCCTTGCAGATTCTGCAAAAACAATGTTTCAAAACTGCTCTATGAACAGAAAGGTTCAACTCGGTGAGTTGAAAACACAAATCCTAAAGAAGTTTCTTAGAATTGTCCTGCCCAGTTTTTAGGTGATGATATTTCCTCTTCCACCATAAGACTCAAAGCACCCCGAATGAACACTTGCACATTCCACAAAAAGAGTGTTTCAAAACTGCTCAAGCAACAGAAAGGTTCAACTCTGTGAGTTGAATGCACACATGAAAAAGCATTTTCAAATAATGCTTCCGTCCAGTTTCTAGGTGAAGAAATTACCGTTTCCAAAGAATGCCTCGAAGAGTTCCAAATATCCACTTACAGATTCTGAAGAAAACAATGTTTCGATGTTGCTCATTGAAATCAAGGTTCAACTCTCTGAGATGAATGCACACATCATAAAGAAGTTTCTGTGAATGCTTCTACCCTGTTTTTATGTGATGATATTTCCTCTTCCACCATAAGCCTCAAAGCGCTCCGAATGAACACTTGCGCATTCCACAAAAAGAGTGCTTCAAAACTGCTCTATCAATAGGAAGGTTCAATTCTGTGAGCTGAATGCACACATCATAAAGAAGTTTCTGAGAATGCTTCTGTCTAGTGTTTAGGTGAAGATATTTCCTTTTCCAACACAGGCCTCAAAGCGCTCCGTATGAACACTTGCAGATTACAGATTACACACAATAGTGTTTCAAAACTGCTCTAACAAGAGAAAGGTTCAACTCTGTAAGTTGAGTGCACACATCACAAAGCAGTTTCAGAGAGTGTTTCTGTCTAGTTTGTATGTGAAGAAATTCCCGTTTCCAACGAAGGCCTCCAAGAGCTCCCAATATCCACTTGCAGATTCTGCACAAACACAGTTTCATAACTGCCCCATCCAAAGGAATATTGAACCCTGTGAGTTGAATCCACACAAATTAAATGATTTTCTCAGAATGCTTCTGCATAGTTTTCATGTGAAGATATTTCTTATTCCACTATAGGGCTGGAAGCGCTCTAAATGAACACTTGAGGATTCTGCAAAAAGACACTTTGACAACTGCTCTTTCAAAAGAAAGGTGCAACTGTGTGAGTTGAATGCAAACATCACAAAGCAGTTTCAGAGACTGCTTCTGTCTAGCTGTAATGTGAACAAATTCCCGTTTCCAACGAAGGCCTCAAATCTCCACCTATCCACTTGCAGATTCTGCAAAAGCAGTGTTTCAAAACTGCTCTATCGAAAGGAAGGTTCATCTCTGTGGGTTGAGTGCACACATCATAAAGTAGTTTCTGAGAATGCTTCTGTCTAGTTTTTATGTGACGCTATTTCCTTTTCCACCACTGGCCTCAAAGCGCTCCGAATGAACACTTGCAGATTCTACAAAAAGAGTGTTTCTAAACTGAACTCACAACAAAAAGGTTCAGATCTGTGAATGGAATGCACGCATCACAAATCAGATTCAGGGAATGCTTCTGTTTAGGTTTTAGGTGAAGATATATTCTTTTCCCCCATAGGCCTCAAAGCGCTCTGAATGAACACTTGCAGATTCTACGAAAAGAGTGTCTCAAAACTGCTCTATCAAAACAAAGGTTCAACTCTGTGAGTTGAAGGCAACTTCACAAAGCCGTTTCAGAGAATGCTTCTTTCTAGTTTTTGTGTGAAGATATTCCCGTTTCCAAAGAAGGCCTCAATGAGCTCCAAATATCCACTGGCAGATTCTGCAAAAACACTGTTTCAAAACTGCTCTATCAAAAGGAATGTTCAACTCTGTGAGTTGAATGCAAGCATCAGAGAGTAGTTTCTGAGAATGCATCTGTCTGGTTTTAATATGAAGATATTTCCTTTTACACATTAGGTCTCAGGGCGCTCCGAAAGAATACTTGCGGATTCTGTCAGAAGAGGGTTTCCAAAGTGCTCCATCAACAGAAATGTTCTACTCTGTGAGTGGAAACAAACATCACAAAGCAGTTTCAGAGAATGCTTCTGTCTAGTATTTAGGCCAAGAAATTCCCATTTCCAACGAAGGTCTCGAAGAGCTCCCAATATTCCCTTGCAGATTCTGCAAAAACACTGTTTCAAAACTGCTCTATGAACAGAAAGGTTCAACTCGGTGAGTTGGAAGCACAAATCCTAAAGAAGTTTCTTAGAATGGTCCTGCCCAGTTTTTAGGTGATGATATTTCCTCTTCCACCATAAGACTCAAAGCACCCCGAGTGAACACTTGCACATTCCACAAAAAGAGTGTTTCAAAACTGCTCAAGCAACAGAAAGGTTCAACTCTGTGAGTTGAATGCACACATGAAAAAGCTCTTTCAAATAATGCTTCCGTCCAGTTTCTAGGTGAAGAAATTACCGTTTCCAAAGAATGCCTCGAAGAGTTCCAAATATCCACTTACAGATTCTGAAGAAAACAATGTTTCGATGTTGCTCATTCAAATCAAGGTTCAACTCTCTGAGATGAATGCACACATCAAAAAGAAGTTTCTGTGAATGCTTCTACCCTGTTTTTATGTGATGATATTTCCTCTTCCACCATAAGCCTCAAAGCGCTCCGAATGAACACTTGCGCATTCCACAAAAAGAGTGCTTCAAAACTGCTCTATCAATAGGAAGGTTCAATTCTGTGAGCTGAATGCACACATCATAAAGAAGTTTCTGAGAATGCTTCTGTCTAGTGTTTAGGTGAAGATATTTCCTTTTCCACCACAGGCCTCAAAGCGCTCCGTATGAACACTTGCAGATTACAGATTACACACAATAGTGTTTCAAAACTGCTCTAACAAGAGAAAGGTTCAACTCTGTAAGTTGAGTGCACACATCACAAAGCAGTTTCAGAGAGTGTTTCTGTCTAGTTTGTATGTGAAGAAATTCCCGTTTCCAACGAAGGCCTCCAAGAGCTCCCAATATCCACTTGCAGATTCTGCACAAACACAGTTTCATAACTGCCCCATCCAAAGGAATATTGAACCCTGTGAGTTGAATCCACACATATTAAATCATTTTCTCAGAATGCTTCTGCATAGTTTTCATGTGAAGATATTTCTTATTCCACTATAGGGCTGGAAGCGCTCTAAATGAACACTTGAGGATTCTGCAAAAAGACACTTTGACAACTGCTCTTTCAAAAGAAAGGTGCAACTGTGTGAGTTGAATGCAAACATCACAAAGCAGTTTCAGAGACTGCTTCTGTCTAGCTGTAATGTGAACAAATTCCCGTTTCCAACGAAGGCCTCAAATCTCCACCTATCCACTTGCAGATTCTGCAAAAGCAGTGTTTCAAAACTGCTCTATCGAAAGGAAGGTTCATCTCTGTGGGTTGAGTGCACACATCATAAAGTAGTTTCTGAGAATGCTTCTGTCTAGTTTTTATGTGACGCTATTTCCTTTTCCACCACTGGCCTCAAAGCGCTCCGAATGAACACTTGCAGATTCTACAAAAAGAGTGTTTCTAAACTGAACTCACAACAAAAAGGTTCAGATCTGTGAATTGAATGCACGCATCACAAACCAGATTCAGGGAATGCTTCTGTTTAGGTTTTAGGTGAAGATATATTCTTTTCCCCCATAGGCCTCAAAGCGCTCTGAATGAACACTAGCAGATTCTACGAAAAGAGTGTCTCAAAACTGCTCTATCAAAACAAAGGTTCAACTCTGTGAGTTGAAGGCAACTTCACAAAGCCGTTTCAGAGAATGCTTCTTTCTAGTTTTTGTGTGAAGATATTCCCGTTTCCAAAGAAGGCCTCAATGAGCTCCAAATATCCACTGGCAGATACTGCAAAAACACTGTTTCAAAACTGCTCTATCAAAAGGAAGGTTCAACTCTGTGAGTTGAATGCAAGCTTCAGAGAGTAGTTTCTGAGAATGCTTCTGTCTGGTTTTAATATGAAGATATTTCCTTTTACACATTAGGTCTAAGGGCGCTCCGAAAGAATACTTGCGGATTCTGTCAGAAGAGGGTTTCCAAAGTGCTCCTTCAAAAGAAATGTTCTACTCTGTGAGTGGAAAGCAAACATCACAAAGCAGTTTCAGAGAATGCTTCTGTCTAGTTTTTAGGCGAAGAAATCCCCATTTCCAACGAAGGTCTCGAAGAGCTCCCAATATTCCCTTGCAGATTCTGCAAAAACACTGTTTCAAAACTGCTCTATGAACAGAAAGGTTCAACTCGGTGAGTTGAAAACACAAATCCTAAAGAAGTTTCTTAGAATTGTCCTGCCCAGTTTTTAGGTGATGATATTTCCTCTTCCACCATAAGACTCAAAGCACCCCGAATGAACACTTGCACATTCCACAAAAAGAGTGTTTCAAAACTGCTCAAGCAACAGAAAGGTTCAACTCTGTGAGTTGAATGCACACATGAAAAAGCACTTTCAAATAATGCTTCCGTCCAGTTTCTAGGTGAAGAAATTACCGTTTCCAAAGAATGCCTCGAAGAGTTCCAAATATCCACTTACAGATTCTGAAGAAAACAATGTTTCGATGTTGCTCATTCAAATCAAGGTTCAACTCTCTGAGATGAATGCACACATCATAAAGAAGTTTCTGTGAATGCTTCTACCCTGTTTTTATGTGATGATATTTCCTCTTCCACCAGAAGCCTCAAAGCGCTCCGAATGAACACTTGCGCATTCCACAAAAAGAGTGCTTCAAAACTGCTCTATCAATAGGAAGGTTCAATTCTGTGAGCTGAATGCACACATCATAAAGAAGTTTCTGAGAATGCTTCTGTCTAGTGTTTAGGTGAAGATATTTCCTTTTCCACCACAGGCCTCAAAGCGCTCCGTATGAACACTTGCAGATTACAGATTACACACAATAGTGTTTCAAAACTGCTCTAACAAGAGAAAGGTTCAACTCTGTAAGTTGAGTGCACACATCACAAAGCAGTTTCAGAGAGTGTTTCTGTCTAGTTTGTATGTGAAGAAATTCCCGTTTCCAACGAAGGCCTCCAAGAGCTCCCAATATCCACTTGCAGATTCTGCACAAACACAGTTTCATAACTGCCCCATCCAAAGGAATATTGAACCCTGTGAGTTGAATCCACACATATTAAATCATTTTCTCAGAATGCTTCTGCATAGTGTTCATGTGAAGATATTTCTTATTCCACTATAGGGCTGGAAGCGCTCTAAATGAACACTTGAGGATTCTGCAAAAAGACACTTTGACAACTGCTCTTTCAAAAGAAAGGTGCAACTGTGTGAGTTGAATGCAAACATCACAAAGCAGTTTCAGAGACTGCTTCTGTCTAGCTGTAATGTGAACAAATTCCCGTTTCCAACGAAGGCCTCAAATCTCCACCTATCCACTTGCAGATTCTGCAAAAGCAGTGTTTCAAAACTGCTCTATCGAAAGGAAGGTTCATCTCTGTGGGTTGAGTGCACACATCATAAAGTAGTTTCTGAGAATGCTTCTGTCTAGTTTTTATGTGACGCTATTTCCTTTTCCACCACTGGCCTCAAAGCGCTCCGAATGAACACTTGCAGATTCTACAAAAAGAGTGTTTCTAAACTGAACTCACAACAAAAAGGTTCAGATCTGTGAATGGAATGCACGCATCACAGATCAGATTCAGGGAATGCTTCTGTTTAGGTTTTAGGTGAAGATATATTCTTTTCCCCCATAGGCCTCAAAGCGCTCTGAATGAACACTTGCAGATTCTACGAAAAGAGTGTCTCAAAACTGCTCTATCAAAACAAAGGTTCAACTCTGTGAGTTGAAGGCAACTTCACAAAGCCGTTTCAGAGAATGCTTCTTTCTAGTTTTTGTGTGAAGATATTCCCGTTTCCAAAGAAGGCCTCAATGAGCTCCAAATATCCACTGGCAGATTCTGCAAAAACACTGTTTCAAAACTGCTCTATCAAAAGGAATGTTCAACTCTGTGAGTTGAATGCAAGCATCAGAGAGTAGTTTCTGAGAATGCATCTGTCTGGTTTTAATATGAAGATATTTCCTTTTACACATTAGGTCTCAGGGCGCTCCGAAAGAATACTTGCGGATTCTGTCAGAAGAGGGTTTCCAAAGTGCTCCATCAACAGAAATGTTCTACTCTGTGAGTGGAAACAAACATCACAAAGCAGTTTCAGAGAATGCTTCTGTCTAGTATTTAGGCCAAGAAATTCCCATTTCCAACGAAGGTCTCGAAGAGCTCCCAATATTCCCTTGCAGATTCTGCAAAAACACTGTTTCAAAACTGCTCTATGAACAGAAAGGTTCAACTCGGTGAGTTGAAAGCACAAATCCTAAAGAAGTTTCTTAGAATGGTCCTGCCCAGTTTTTAGGTGATGATATTTCCTCTTCCACCATAAGACTCAAAGCACCCCGAGTGAACACTTGCACATTCCACAAAAAGAGTGTTTCAAAACTGCTCAAGCAACAGAAAGGTTCAACTCTGTGAGTTGAATGCACACATGAAAAAGCTCTTTCAAATAATGCTTCCGTCCAGTTTCTAGGTGAAGAAATTACCGTTTCCAAAGAATGCCTCGAAGAGTTCCAAATATCCACTTACAGATTCTGAAGAAAACAATGTTTCGATGTTGCTCATTCAAATCAAGGTTCAACTCTCTGAGATGAATGCACACATCATAAAGAAGTTTCTGTGAATGCTTCTACCCTGTTTTTATGTGATGATATTTCCTCTTCCACCATAAGCCTCAAAGTGCTCCGAATGAACACTTGCGCATTCCACAAAAAGAGTGCTTCAAAACTGCTCTATCAATAGGAAGCTTCAATTCTGTGAGCTGAATGCACACATCATAAAGAAGTTTCTGAGAATGCTTCTGTCTAGTGTTTAGGTGAAGATATTTCCTTTTCCACCACAGGCCTCAAAGCGCTCCGTATGAACACTTGCAGATTACAGATTACACACAATAGTGTTTCAAAACTGCTCTAACAAGAGAAAGGTTCAACTCTGTAAGTTGAGTGCACACATCACAAAGCAGTTTCAGAGAGTGTTTCTGTCTAGTTTGTATGTGAAGAAATTCCCGTTTCCAACGAAGGCCTCCAAGAGCTCCCAATATCCACTTGCAGATTCTGCACAAACACAGTTTCATAACTGCCCCATCCAAAGGAATATTGAACCCTGTGAGTTGAATCCACACATATTAAATCATTTTCTCAGAATGCTTCTGCATAGTTTTCATGTGAAGATATTTCTTATTCCACTATAGGGCTGGAAGCGCTCTAAATGAACACTTGAGGATTCTGCAAAAAGACACTTTGACAACTGCTCTTTCAAAAGAAAGGTGCAACTGTGTGAGTTGAATGCAAACATCACAAAGCAGTTTCAGAGACTGCTTCTGTCTAGCTGTAATGTGAACAAATTCCCGTTTCCAACGAAGGCCTCAAATCTCCACCTATCCACTTGCAGATTCTGCAAAAGCAGTGTTTCAAAACTGCTCTATCGAAAGGAAGGTTCATCTCTGTGGGTTGAGTGCACACATCATAAAGTAGTTTCTGAGAATGCTTCTGTCTAGTTTTTATGTGACGCTATTTCCTTTTCCACCACTGGCCTCAAAGCGCTCCGAATGAACACTTGCAGATTCTACAAAAAGAGTGTTTCTAAACTGAACTCACAACAAAAAGGTTCAGATCTGTGAATTGAATGCACGCATCACAAAGCAGATTCAGGGAATGCTTCTGTTTAGGTTTTAGGTGAAGATATATTCTTTTCCCCCATAGGCCTCAAAGCGCTCTGAATGAACACTAGCAGATTCTACGAAAAGAGTGTCTCAAAACTGCTCTATCAAAACAAAGGTTCAACTCTGTGAGTTGAAGGCAACTTCACAAAGCCGTTTCAGAGAATGCTTCTTTCTAGTTTTTGTGTGAAGATATTCCCGTTTCCAAAGAAGGCCTCAATGAGCTCCAAATATCCACTGGCAGATACTGCAAAAACACTGTTTCAAAACTGCTCTATCAAAAGGAAGGTTCAACTCTGTGAGTTGAATGCAAGCTTCAGAGAGTAGTTTCTGAGAATGCTTCTGTCTGGTTTTAATATGAAGATATTTCCTTTTACACATTAGGTCTCAGGGCGCTCCGAAAGAATACTTGCGGATTCTGTCAGAAGAGGGTTTCCAAAGTGCTCCATCAAAAGAAATGTTCTACTCTGTGAGTGGAAAGGAAACATCACAAAGCAGTTTCAGAGAATGCTTCTGTCTAGTTTTTAGGCGAAGAAATCCCCATTTCCAACGAAGGTCTCGAAGAGATCCAAATATTCCCTTGCAGATTCTGCAAAAACACTGTTTCAAAACTGCTCTATGAACAGAAAGGTTCAACTCGGTGAGTTGAAAACAGAAATCCTAAAGAAGTTTCTTAGAATTGTCCTGCCCAGTTTTTAGGTGATGATATTTCCTCTTCCACCATAAGACTCAAAGCACCCCGAATGAACACTTGCACATTCCACAAAAAGAGTGTTTGAAAACTGCTCAAGCAACAGAAAGGTTCAACTCTGTGAGTTGAATGCACACATGAAAAAGCAGTTTCAAATAATGCTTCCGTCCAGTTTCTAGGTGAAGAAATTACCGTTTCCAAAGAATGCCTCGAAGAGTTCCAAATATCCACTTACAGATTCTGAAGAAAACAATGTTTCGATGTTGCTCATTCAAATCAAGGTTCAACTCTCTGAGATGAATGCACACATCATAAAGAAGTTTCTGTGAATGCTTCTACCCTGTTTTTATGTGATGATATTTCCTCTTCCACCATAAGCCTCAAAGCGCTCCGAATGAACACTTGCGCATTCCACAAAAAGAGTGCTTCAAAACTGCTCTATCAATAGGAAGGTTCAATTCTGTGAGCTGAATGCACACATCATAAAGAAGTTTCTGAGAATGCTTCTGTCTAGTGTTTAGGTGAAGATATTTCCTTTTCCACCACAGGCCTCAAAGCGCTCCGTATGAACACTTGCAGATTACAGATTACACACAATAGTGTTTCAAAACTGCTCTAACAAGAGAAAGGTTCAACTCTGTAAGTTGAGTGCACACATCACAAAGCAGTTTCAGAGAGTGTTTCTGTCTAGTTTGTATGTGAAGAAATTCCCGTTTCCAACGAAGGCCTCCAAGAGCTCCCAATATCCACTTGCAGATTCTGCACAAACACAGTTTCATAACTGCCCCATCCAAAGGAATATTGAACCCTGTGAGTTGAATCCACACATATTAAATCATTTTCTCAGAATGCTTCTGCATAGTGTTCATGTGAAGATATATCTTATTCCACTATAGGGCTGGAAGCGCTCTAAATGAACACTTGAGGATTCTGCAAAAAGACACTTTGACAACTGCTCTTTCAAAAGAAAGGTGCAACTGTGTGAGTTGAATGCAAACATCACAAAGCAGTTTCAGAGACTGCTTCTGTCTAGCTGTAATGTGAACAAATTCCCGTTTCCAACGAAGGCCTCAAATCTCCACCTATCCACTTGCAGATTCTACAAAAGCAGTGTTTCAAAACTGCTCTATCGAAAGGAAGGTTCATCTCTGTGGGTTGAGTGCACACATCATAAAGTAGTTTCTGAGAATGCTTCTGTCTAGTTTTTATGTGACGCTATTTCCTTTTCCACCACTGGCCTCAAAGCGCTCTGAATGAACACTTGCAGATTCTACAAAAAGAGTGTTTCTAAACTGAACTCACAACAAAAAGGTTCAGATCTGTGAATGGAATGCACGCATCACAAATCAGATTCAGGGAATGCTTCTGTTTAGGTTTTAGGTGAAGATATATTCTTTTCCCCCATAGGCCTCAAAGCGCTCTGAATGAACACTTGCAGATTCTACGAAAAGAGTGTCTCAAAACTGCTCTATCAAAACAAAGGTTCAACTCTGTGAGTGGAAGGCAACTTCACAAAGCCGTTTCAGAGAATGCTTCTTTCTAGTTTTTGTGTGAAGATATTCCCGTTTCCAAAGAAGGCCTCAATGAGCTCCAAATATCCACTGGCAGATTCTGCAAAAACACTGTTTCAAAACTGTTCTATCAAAAGGAATGTTCAACTCTGTGAGTTGAATGCAAGCATCAGAGAGTAGTTTCTGAGAATGCATCTGTCTGGTTTTAATATGAAGATATTTCCTTTTACACATTAGGTCTCAGGGCGCTCCGAAAGAATACTTGCGGATTCTGTCAGAAGAGGGTTTCCAAAGTGCTCCATCAACAGAAATGTTCTACTCTGAGAGTGGAAACAAACATCACAAAGCAGTTTCAGAGAATGCTTCTGTCTAGTATTTAGGCCAAGAAATTCCCATTTCCAACGAAGGTCTCGAAGAGCTCCCAATATTCCCTTGCAGATTCTGCAAAAACACTGTTTCAAAACTGCTCTATGAACAGAAAGGTTCAACTCGGTGAGTTGAAAGCACAAATCCTAAAGAAGTTTCTTAGAATGGTCCTGCCCAGTTTTTAGGTGATGATATTTCCTCTTCCACCATAAGACTCAAAGCACCCCGAGTGAACACTTGCACATTCCACAAAAAGAGTGTTTCAAAACTGCTCAAGCAACAGAAAGGTTCAACTCTGTGAGTTGAATGCACACATGAAAAAGCTCTTTCAAATAATGCTTCCGTCCAGTTTCTAGGTGAAGAAATTACCGTTTCCAAAGAATGCCTCGAAGAGTTCCAAATATCCACTTACAGATTCTGAAGAAAACAATGTTTCGATGTTGCTCATTCAAATCAAGGTTCAACTCTCTGAGATGAATGCACACATCATAAAGAAGTTTCTGTGAATGCTTCTACCCTGTTTTTATGTGATGATATTTGCTCTTCCACCATAAGCCTCAAAGCGCTCCGAATGAACACTTGCGCATTCCACAAAAACAGTGCTTCAAAACTGCTCTATCAATAGGAAGGTTCAATTCTGTGAGCTGAATGCACACATCATAAAGAAGTTTCTGAGAATGCTTCTGTCTAGTGTTTAGGTGAAGATATTTCCTTTTCCACCACAGGCCTCAAAGCGCTCCGTATGAACACTTGCAGATTACAGATTACACACAATAGTGTTTCAAAACTGCTCTAACAAGAGAAAGGTTCAACTCTGTAAGTTGAGTGCACACATCACAAAGCAGTTTCAGAGAGTGTTTCTGTCTAGTTTGTATGTGAAGAAATTCCCGTTTCCAACGAAGGCCTCCAAGAGCTCCCAATATCCACTTGCAGATTCTGCACAAACACAGTTTCATAACTGCCCCATCCAAAGGAATATTGAACCCTGTGAGTTGAATCCACACATATTAAATCATTTTCTCAGAATGCTTCTGCATAGTTTTCATGTGAAGATATTTCTTATTCCACTATAGGGCTGGAAGCGCTCTAAATGAACACTTGAGGATTTTGCAAAAAGACACTTTGACAACTGCTCTTTCAAAAGAAAGGTGCAACTGTGTGAGTTGAATGCAAACATCACAAAGCAGTTTCAGAGACTGATTCTGTCTAGCTGTAATGTGAACAAATTCCCGTTTCCAACGAAGGCCTCAAATCTCCACCTATCCACTTGCAGATTCTGCAAAAGCAGTGTTTCAAAACTGCTCTATCGAAAGGAAGGTTCATCTCTGTGGGTTGAGTGCACACATCATAAAGTAGTTTCTGAGAATGCTTCTGTCTAGTTTTTATGTGACGCTATTTCCTTTTCCACCACTGGCCTCAAAGCGCTCCGAATGAACACTTGCAGATTCTACAAAAAGAGTGTTTCTAAACTGAACTCACAACAAAAAGGTTCAGATCTGTGAATTGAATGCACGCATCACAAAGCAGATTCAGGGAATGCTTCTGTTTAGGTTTTAGGTGAAGATATATTCTTTTCCCCCATAGGCCTCAAAGCGCTCTGAATGAACACTTGCAGATTCTACGAAACAGTGTTTCAAAACGGCTCTATCAAAACAAAGGATCAGCTCTGTGAGTTGAATGCAACTTCACAAAGCCGTTTGAGAGAAGGCTTCTTTCTAGTTTTTGTGTGAAGATATTCCCGTTTCCAAAGAAGGCCTCAATGAGCTCCAAATATCCACTGGAAGATACTGCAAAAACACTGTTTCAAAACTGCTCTATCAAAAGGAAGGTTCAACTCTGTGAGTTGAATGCAAGCTTCAGAGAGTAGTTTCTGAGAATGCTTCTGTCTGGTTTTAATATGAAGATATTTCCTTTTACACATTAGGTCTCAGGGCGCTCCGAAAGAATACTTGCGGATTCTGTCAGAAGAGGGTTTCCAAAGTGCTCCATCAAAAGAAATGTTCTACTCTGTGAGTGGAAAGCAAACATCACAAAGCAGTTTCATAGAATGCTTCTGTCTAGTTTTTAGGCGAAGAAATTCCCATTTCCAACGAAGGTCTCGAAGAGCTCCCAATATCCACTTGCAGATTCTGCACAAACACAGTTTCATAACTGCCCCATCCAAAGGAATATTGAACCCTGTGAGTTGAATCCACACATATTAAATCATTTTCTCAGAATGCTTCTGCATAGTTTTCATGTGAAGATATTTCTTATTCCACTATAGGGCTGGAAGCGCTCTAAATGAACACTTGAGGATTTTGCAAAAAGACACTTTGACAACTGCTCTTTCAAAAGAAAGGTGCAACTGTGTGAGTTGAATGCAAACATCACAAAGCAGTTTCAGAGACTGATTCTGTCTAGCTGTAATGTGAACAAATTCCCGTTTCCAACGAAGGCCTCAAATCTCCACCTATCCACTTGCAGATTCTGCAAAAGCAGTGTTTCAAAACTGCTCTATCGAAAGGAAGGTTCATCTCTGTGGGTTGAGTGCACACATCATAAAGTAGTTTCTGAGAATGCTTCTGTCTAGTTTTTATGTGACGCTATTTCCTTTTCCACCACTGGCCTCAAAGCGCTCCGAATGAACACTTGCAGATTCTACAAAAAGAGTGTTTCTAAACTGAACTCACAACAAAAAGGTTCAGATCTGTGAATTGAATGCACGCATCACAAAGCAGATTCAGGGAATGCTTCTGTTTAGGTTTTAGGTGAAGATATATTCTTTTCCCCCATAGGCCTCAAAGCGCTCTGAATGAACACTTGCAGATTCTACGAAACAGTGTTTCAAAACGGCTCTATCAAAACAAAGGATCAGCTCTGTGAGTTGAATGCAACTTCACAAAGCCGTTTGAGAGAAGGCTTCTTTCTAGTTTTTGTGTGAAGATATTCCCGTTTCCAAAGAAGGCCTCAATGAGCTCCAAATATCCACTGGAAGATACTGCAAAAACACTGTTTCAAAACTGCTCTATCAAAAGGAAGGTTCAACTCTGTGAGTTGAATGCAAGCTTCAGAGAGTAGTTTCTGAGAATGCTTCTGTCTGGTTTTAATATGAAGATATTTCCTTTTACACATTAGGTCTCAGGGCGCTCCGAAAGAATACTTGCGGATTCTGTCAGAAGAGGGTTTCCAAAGTGCTCCATCAAAAGAAATGTTCTACTCTGTGAGTGGAAAGCAAACATCACAAAGCAGTTTCAGAGAATGCTTCTGTCTAGTTTTTAGGCGAAGAAATCCCCATTTCCAACGAAGGTCTCGAAGAGCTCCAAATATTCCCTTGCAGATTCTGCAAAAACACTGTTTCAAAACTGCTCTATGAACAGAAAGGTTCAACTCGGTGAGTTGAAAACACAAATCCTAAAGAAGTTTCTTAGAATTGTCCTGCCCAGTTTTTAGGTGATGATATTTCCTCTTCCACCATAAGACTCAAAGCACCCCGAATGAACACTTGCACATTCCACAAAAAGAGTGTTTCAAAACTGCTCAAGCAACAGAAAGGTTCAACTCTGTGAGTTGAATGCACACATGAAAAAGCACTTTCAAATAATGCTTCCGTCCAGTTTCTAGGTGAAGAAATTACCGTTTCCAAAGAATGCCTCGAAGAGTTCCAAATATCCACTTACAGATTCTGAAGAAAACAATGTTTCGATGTTGCTCATTCAAATCAAGGTTCAACTCTCTGAGATGAATGCACACATCATAAAGAAGTTTCTGTGAATGCTTCTACCCTGTTTTTATGTGATGATATTTCCTCTTCCACCATAAGCCTCAAAGCGCTCCGAATGAACACTTGCGCATTCCACAAAAAGAGTGCTTCAAAACTGCTCTATCAATAGGAAGGTTCAATTCTGTGAGCTGAATGCACACATCATAAAGAAGTTTCTGAGAATGCTTCTGTCTAGTGTTTAGGTGAAGATATTTCCTTTTCCACCACAGGCCTCAAAGCGCTCCGTATGAACACTTGCAGATTACAGATTACACACAATAGTGTTTCAAAACTGCTCTAACAAGAGAAAGGTTCAACTCTGTAAGTTGAGTGCACACATCACAAAGCAGTTTCAGAGAGTGTTTCTGTCTAGTTTGTATGTGAAGAAATTCCCGTTTGCAACGAAGGCCTCCAAGAGCTCCCAATATCCACTTGCAGATTCTGCACAAACACAGTTTCATAACTGCCCCATCCAAAGGAAGATTGAACCCTGTGAGTTGAATCCACACATATTAAATCATTTTCTCAGAATGCTTCTGCATAGTTTTCATGTGAAGATATTTCTTATTCCACTATAGGGCTGGAAGCGCTCTAAATGAACACTTGAGGATTCTGCAAAAAGACACTTTGACAACTGCTCTTTCAAAAGAAAGGTGCAACTGTGTGAGTTGAATGCAAACATCACAAAGCAGTTTCAGAGACTGCTTCTGTCTAGCTGTAATGTGAACAAATTTCCGTTTCCAACGAAGGCCTCAAATCTCCATCTATCCACTTGCAGATTCTGCAAAAGCAGTGTTTCAAAACTGCTCTATCGAAAGGAAGGTACATCTCTGTGGGTTGAATGCACACATCATAAAGTAGTTTCTGAGTATGCTTCTGTCTAGTTTTTATGTGACGCTATTTCCTTTTCCACCACTGGCCTCAAAGCGCTCCGAATGAACACTTGCAGATTCTACAAAAAGAGTGTTTCTAAACTGAACTCACAACAAAAAGGTTCAGATCTGTGAATTGAATGCACGCATCACAAAGCAGATTCAGGGAATGCTTCTGTTTAGGTTTTAGGTGAAGATATATTCTTTTCCCCCATAGGCCTCAAAGCGCTCTGAATGAACACTTGAAGATTCTACGAAAAGAGTGTTTCAAAACGGCTCTATCAAAACAAAGGATCAAGTCTGTGAGTTGAATGCAACGTCACAAAGCCATTTCAGAGAATGCTTCTTTCTAGTTTTTCTGTGAAGATATTCCCGTTTCCAAAGAAGGCCTCAATGAGCTCCAAATATCCACTGGCATATTCTGCAAAAACACTGTTTCAAAACTGCTCTATAAAAATGAAGGTTCAACTCTGTGAGTTGAATGCAAGCATCAGAGAGTAGTTTCTGAGAATGCTTCTGTCTGGTTTTAATATGAAGATATTTCCTTTTACACATTAGGTCTCAGGGCGCTCCGAAAGAATACTTGCGGATTCTGTCAGAAGAGGGTTTCCAAAGTGCTCCATCAAAAGAAATGTTCTATTCTGTGAGTGGAAAGCAAACATCACAAAGCAGTTTCAGAGAACGCTTCTGTCTAGTTTTTAGGCCAAGAAATTCCCATTTCCAACGAAGGTCTCGAAGAGCTCCCAATATTCCCTTGCAGATTCTGCAAAAACACTGTTTCAAAACTGCTCTATGAACAGAAAGGTTTAACTCGGTGAGTTGAAAGCACAAATCCTAAAGAAGTTTCTTAGAATGGTCCTGCCCAGTTTTAAGTGATGATATTTCCTCTTCCACCATAAGACTCAAAGCACCCCGAATGATCACTTGCACATTCCACAAAAGGAGTGTTTCAAAACTGCTCAAGCAACAGAAAGGTTCAACTCTGTGAGTTGAATGCACACATGAAAAAGCAGTTTCAAATAATGCTTCCGTCCAGTTTCTAGGTGAAGAAATGACCGTTTCCAAAGAATGCCTCGAAGAGTTCCAAATATCCACTTACAGATTCTGAAGAAAACAATGTTTCGATGTTGCTCATTCAAATCAAGGTTCAACTCTCTGAGATGAATGCACACATCATAAAGAAGTTTCTGTGAATGCTTCTACCCTGTTTTTATGTGATGATATTTCCTCTTCCACCATAAGCCTCAAAGCGCTCCGAATGAACACTTGCGCATTCCACAAAAAGAGTGCTTCAAAACTGCTCTATCAATAGGAAGGTTCAATTCTGTGAGCTGAATGCACACATCATAAAGAAGTTTCTGAGAATGCTTCTGTCTAGTGTTTAGGTGAAGATATTTCCTTTTCCACCACAGGCCTCAAAGCGCTCCGTATGAACACTTGCAGATTACAGATTACACACAATAGTGTTTCAAAACTGCTCTAACAAGAGAAAGGTTCAACTCTGTAAGTTGAGTGCACACATCACAAAGCAGTTTCAGAGAGTGTTTCTGTCTAGTTTGTATGTGAAGAAATTCCCTTTTCCAACGAAGGCCTCCAAGAGCTCCCAATATCCACTTGCAGATTCTGCACAAACACAGTTTCATAACTGCCCCATCCAAAGGAATATTGAACCCTGTGAGTTGAATCCACACATATTAAATCATTTTCTCAGAATGCTTCTGCATAGTTTTCATGTGAAGATATTTCTTATTCCACTATAGGGCTGGAAGCGCTCTAAATGAACACTTGAGGATTCTGCAAAAAGACACTTTGACAACTGCTCTTTCAAAAGAAAGGTGCAACTGTGTGAGTTGAATGCAAACATCACAAAGCAGTTTCAGAGACTGCTTCTGTCTAGATGTAATGTGAACAAATTCCCGTTTCCAACGAAGGCCTCAAATCTCCACATATCCACCTGCAGATTCTGCAAAAGCAGTGTTTCAAAACTGCTCTATCAAAAGGAAGGTTCATCTCTGTGGGTTGAGTGCACACATCATAAATTAGTTTCCGAGAATGCTTCCGTCTTGTTTTTATGTGACGCTATTTCCTTTTCCACCACTGGCCTCAAAGCGCTCCGAATGAACACTTGCAGATTCTACAAAAAGAGTGTTTCTAAACTGAACTCACAACAGAAAGGTTCAGATCCGTGAATTGAATGCACGCATCAGAAAGCAGATTCAAGGAATGCTTCTGTTTAGGTTTTAGGTGAAGATATATTCTTTTCCCAAATAGGCCTCAAAGCGCTCTGAATGAACACTTGCAGATTCTACGAAAAGAGTGTTTCAAAACTGTTCTGTCAAAACAAAGGATCAACTCTGGGAGTTGAATGCAACTTCACAAAGCCGTTTCAGAGAATGCTTCTTTCTAGTTTTTGTATGAAGATATTCCCGTTTCCAAAGAAGGCCTCAATGAGCTCCAAATATCCACTGGCAGATTCTGCAAAAACACTGTTTCAAAACTGCTCTATCAAAAGGAAGGTTCAACTCTGTGGGTTGAATGCAAGCATCAGAGAGTAGTTTCTGAGAATGCTTCTGTCTGGTTTTAATATGAAGATATTTCCTTTTACACTTTAGGTCTCAGGGCGCTCCGAAAGAATACTTGCGGATTCTGTCACAAGAGGGTTTCCAAAGTGCTCCATCAAAAGAAATGTTCTACTCTGTGAGTGGAAAGCAAACATCACAAAGCAGTTTCAGAGAATGCTTCTGTCTAGTTTTTAGGCGAAGAAATTCCCATTTCCAACGAAGGTCTCGAAGAGCTCCCAATATTCCCTTGCAGATTCTGCAAAAACACTTTTTCAAAACTGCTATATGAACAGAAAGGTTCAACTCGGTGAGTTGAAAGCACAAATCCTAAAGAAGTTTCTTAGAATGCTCCTGCCCAGTTTTTAAGTGATGATATTTCCTCTTCCACCATAAGACTGAAAGCACCCCGAATGAACACTTGCACATTCCACAAAAAGAGTGTTTCGAAACTGCTCAAGCAACAGAAAGGTTCAACTCTGTGAGTTGAATGCACACATGAAAAAGCACTTTCAAATAATGCTTCCGTCCAGTTTCTAGGTGAAGAAATTACCGTTTCCAAAGAATGCCTCGAAGAGTTCCAAATATCCACTTACAGATTCTGAAGAAAACAATGTTTCGATGTTGCTCATTCAAATCAAGGTTCAGCTCTCTGAGATGTATGCACACATCATAAAGAAGTTTCTGTGAATTCTTCTACCCTGTTTTTATGTGATGATATTTCCTCTTCCACCGTAAGCCTCAAAGCGCTCCGAAGGAACACTTGCGCATTCCACAAAAAGAGTGCTTCAAAACTGCTCTATCAATAGGAAGGTTCAATTCTGTGAGCTGAATGCACACATCATAAAGAAGTTTCTGAGAATGCTTCTGTCTAGTGTTTAGGTGAAGATATTTCCTTTTCCACCACAGGCCTCAAAGCGCTCCGTATGAACACTTGCAGACTACACACAATAGTGTTTCAAAACTGCTCTAACAAGAGAAAGGTTCAACTCTGTAAGTTGAGTGCACACATCACAAAGCAGTTTCAGAGAGTGTTTCTGTCTAGTTTGTATGTGAAGAAATTCCCGTTTCCAACGAAGGCCTCCAAGAGCTCCCAATATCCACTTGCAGATTCTTCACAAACACAGTTTCATAACTGCCCCATCCAAAGGAATATTGAACCCTGTGAGTTGAATCCACACATATTAAATCATTTTCTCAGAATGCTTCTGCATAGTTTTCATGTGAAGATATTTCTTCTTCCACTATAGGGCTGGAAGCGCTCTAAATGAACACTTGAGGATTCTGCAAAAAGACACTTTGACAACTGCTCTTTCAAAAGAAAGGTGCAACTGTGTGAGTTGAATGCAAACATCACAAAGCAGTTTCAGAGACTGCTTCTGTCTAGCTGTAATGTGAACAAATTCCCGTTTCCAACGAAGGCCTCAAATCTCCACCTATCCACTTGCAGATTCTGCAAAAGCAGTGCTTCAGAACTACTCTATCGAAAGGAAGGTTCATCTCTGTGGGTTGAGTGCACACATCATAAAGTAGTTTCTGAGAATGCTTCTGTCTAGTTTTTATGTGACGCTATTTCGTTTTCCACCACTGGCCACAAAGCGCTCCGAATGAACACTTGCAGATTCTACAAAAAGAGTGTTTCTAAACTGAACTCACAACAAAATGGTTCAGATCAGCGAATTGAATGCACGCATCACAAAGCAGATTCAGGGAATGCTTCTGTTTAGGTTTTAGGTGAAGATATATTCTTTTCCCCCATAGGCCTCAAAGCGCTCTGAATGAACACTTGCAGATTCTACGAAAAGAGTGTTTCAAAACGGCTCTATCAAAACAAAGGATCAACTCTGTGAGTTGAATGCAACTTCACAAAGCCGTTTCAGAGAATGCTTCCTTCTAGTTTTTGTGTGAAGATATTCCCGTTTCCAAAGAAGGCCTCAATGAGCTCCAAATATCCACTAGCAGATTCTGCAAAAACACTATTTCAAAACTGCTCTATCAAAAGGAAGGATCAACTCTGTGAGTTGAATGCAAGCTTCAGAGAGTAGTTTCTGAGAATGCTTTTGTCTGGTTTTAATATGAAGATATTTCCTTTTACACATTAGGTCTCAGGGCGCTCCGAAAGAATACTTGCGGATTCTGTCAGAAGAGGGTTTCCAAAGTGCTCCATCAAAAGAAATCTTCTACTCTGTGAGTGGAAAGCAAACATCACAAAGCAGTTTCAGAGAACGCTTCTGTCTAGTTTTTAGGCGAAGAAATTCCCATTTTCAACGAAGGTCTCGAAGAGCTCCCAATATTCTCTTGCAGATTCTGCAAAAACACTGTTTCAAAACTGCTCTATGAACAGAAAGGTTCAAGTCAGTGAGTTGAAAGCACAAATCCTAAAGAAGTTTCTTAGAATGCTCCTGCCCAGTTTTTAGGTGATGATATTTCCTCTTCCACCATAAGACTCAAAACACCCCGAATGAACACTTGCACATTCCACAAAAAGAGTGTTTCAAAACTGCTCAAGCAACAGAAAGGTTCAACTCTGTGAGTTGAATGCACACATGAAAAAGCACTTTCAAATAATGCTTCCGTCCAGTTTCTAGGTGAAGAAATTACCGTTTCCAAAGAATGCCTCGAAGAGTTCCAAATATCCACTTACAGATTCTGAAGAAAACAATGTTTCGATGTTGCTCATTCAAATCAAGGTTCAACTCTCTGAGATGAATGCACACATCATAAAGAAGTTTCTGTGAATGCTTCTACCCTGTTTTTATGTGATGATATTTCCTCTTCCACCATAAGCCTCAAAGCGCTCCGAATGAACACTTGCGCATTCCACAAAAAGAGTGCTTCAAAACTGCTCTATCAATAGGAAGGTTCAATTCTGTGAGCTGAATGCACACATCATGAAGAAGTTTCTGAGAATGCTTCTGTCTAGTGTTTAGGTGAAGATATTTCCTTTTCCACCACAGGCCTCAAAGCGCTCCGTATGAACACTTGCAGACTACACACAATAGTGTTTCAAAACTGCTCTAACAAGAGAAAGGTTCAACTCTGTAAGTTGAGTGCACACATCACACAGCAGTTTCAGAGTGTTTCTGTCTAGTTTGTATGTGAAGAAATTCCCGTTTCCAACGAAGGCCTCCAAGAGCTCCCAATATCCACTTGCAGATTCTGCACAAACACAGTTTCATAACTGCCCCATCCAAAGGAATATTGAAACCTGTGAGTTGAATCCACACATATTAAATCATTTTCTAAGAATGCTTCTGCATAATTTTCATGTGAAGATATTCCTTATTCCACTATAGGGCTGGAAGCGCTCTAAATGAACACTTGAGGATTCTGCAAAAAGACACTTTGACAACTGCTCTTTCAAAAGAAAGGTGCAACTGTGTGAGTTGAATGCAAACATCACAAAGCAGTTTCAGAGACTGCTTCTGTCTAGCTGTAATGTGAACAAATTCCCGTTTCCAACGAAGGCCTCAAATCTCCACATATCCACTTGCAGATTCTGCAAAAGTAGTGTTTCAAAACTGCTCTATCGAAAGGAAGGTTCATCTCTGTGGGTTGAGTGCACACATCATAAAGTAGTTTCTGAGAATGCTTCTGTCTAGTTTTTATGTGACGCTATTTCCTTTTCCACCACAGGCCTCAAAGCTCTCCGAATGAACACTTGCAGATTCTACAAAAAGAGTGTTTCTAAACTGAACTCACAACAAAAAGGTTCAGATCTGTGAATTGAATGCACGCATCACAAAGCAGATTCAGGGAATGCTTCTGTTTAGGTTTTAGGTGAAGATATATTCTTTTCCCCCATAGGCCTCAAAGCGCTCTGAATGAACACTTGCAGATTCTACGAAAAGAGTGTTTCAAAACGGCTCTATCAAAACAAAGGATCAACTCTGGGAGTTGAATGCAACTTCACAAAGCCAATTCAGAGAATGCTTCTTTCTAGTTTTTGTGTGAAGATATTCCCGTTTCCAAAGGAGGCCTCAATGAGCTCCAAATATCCACTGGCAGATTCTGCAAAAACACTGTTTGAAAACTGCTCTATCAAAAGGAAGGTTCAATCTGTGAGTTGAATGCAAGCATCAGACAGTAGTTTCTGACAATGCTTCTGTCTGGTTTTAATGTGAAGATATTTCCTTTTACACCTTAGGTCTCAATGCGCTCCGAAAGAATACTTGCGGATTCTGTCAGAAGAGGGTTTCCAAAGTGCTCCATCGAAAGAAATGTTCTACTCTGTAAGTGGAAATCAAACATCACAAAGCAGTTTCAGAGAACGCTTCTGTCTAGTTTTTAGGCGAAGAAACTCCCATTTCCAACGAAGGTCTCGAAGAGCTCCCAATATTCCCTTGCAGATTCTGCAAAAACACTGTTTCAAAACTGCTCTATGAACAGAAAGGTTCAAGTCGGTGAGTTGAAAGCACAAATCCTAAAGAAGTTTCTTAGAATGCTCCTGCCCAGTTTTTAGGTGATGATATTTCCTCTTCCACCATAAGACTCAAAGCACCCCGAATGAACACTTGCACATTCCACAAAAAGAGTGTTTCAAAACTGCTCAAGCAACAGAAAGGTTCAACTCTGTGAGTTGAATGCACACATGAAAAAGCACTTTCAAATAATGCTTCCGTCCAGTTTCTAGGTGAAGAAATTACCGTTTCCAAAGAATGCCTCGAAGAGTTCCAAATATCCACTTACAGATTCTGAAGAAAACAATGTTTCGATGTTGCTCATTCAAATCAAGGTTCAACTCTCTGAGATGAATGCACACATCATAAAGAAGTTTCTGTGAATGCTTCTACCCTGTTTTTATGTGATGATATTTCCTCTTCCACCATAAGCCTCAAAGCGCTCCGAATGAACACTTGCGCATTCCACAAAAAGAGTGCTTCAAAACTGCTCTATCAATAGGAAGGTTCAATTCTGTGAGCTGAATGCACACATCATAAAGAAGTTTCTGAGAATGCTTCTGTCTAGTGTTTAGGTGAAGATATTTCCTTTTCCACCACAGGCCTCAAAGCGCTCCGTATGAACACTTGCAGATTACAGATTACACACAATAGTGTTTCAAAACTGCTCTAACAAGAGAAAGGTTCAACTCTGTAAGTTGAGTGCACACATCACAAAGCAGTTTCAGAGAGTGTTTCTGTCTAGTTTGTATGTGAAGAAATTCCCGTTTGCAACGAAGGCCTCCAAGAGCTCCCAATATCCACTTGCAGATTCTGCACAAACACAGTTTCATAACTGCCCCATCCAAAGGAAGATTGAACCCTGTGAGTTGAATCCACACATATTAAATCATTTTCTCAGAATGCTTCTGCATAGTTTTCATGTGAAGATATTTCTTATTCCACTATAGGGCTGGAAGCGCTCTAAATGAACACTTGAGGATTCTGCAAAAAGACACTTTGACAACTGCTCTTTCAAAAGAAAGGTGCAACTGTGTGAGTTGAATGCAAACATCACAAAGCAGTTTCAGAGACTGCTTCTGTCTAGCTGTAATGTGAACAAATTTCCGTTTCCAACGAAGGCCTCAAATCTCCATCTATCCACTTGCAGATTCTGCAAAAGCAGTGTTTCAAAACTGCTCTATCGAAAGGAAGGTACATCTCTGTGGGTTGAATGCACACATCATAAAGTAGTTTCTGAGTATGCTTCTGTCTAGTTTTTATGTGACGCTATTTCCTTTTCCACCACTGGCCTCAAAGCGCTCCGAATGAACACTTGCAGATTCTACAAAAAGAGTGTTTCTAAACTGAACTCACAACAAAAAGGTTCAGATCTGTGAATTGAATGCACGCATCACAAAGCAGATTCAGGGAATGCTTCTGTTTAGGTTTTAGGTGAAGATATATTCTTTTCCCCCATAGGCCTCAAAGCGCTCTGAATGAACACTTGAAGATTCTACGAAAAGAGTGTTTCAAAACGGCTCTATCAAAACAAAGGATCAAGTCTGTGAGTTGAATGCAACGTCACAAAGCCATTTCAGAGAATGCTTCTTTCTAGTTTTTCTGTGAAGATATTCCCGTTTCCAAAGAAGGCCTCAATGAGCTCCAAATATCCACTGGCATATTCTGCAAAAACACTGTTTCAAAACTGCTCTATAAAAATGAAGGTTCAACTCTGTGAGTTGAATGCAAGCATCAGAGAGTAGTTTCTGAGAATGCTTCTGTCTGGTTTTAATATGAAGATATTTCCTTTTACACATTAGGTCTCAGGGCGCTCCGAAAGAATACTTGCGGATTCTGTCAGAAGAGGGTTTCCAAAGTGCTCCATCAAAAGAAATGTTCTATTCTGTGAGTGGAAAGCAAACATCACAAAGCAGTTTCAGAGAACGCTTCTGTCTAGTTTTTAGGCCAAGAAATTCCCATTTCCAACGAAGGTCTCGAAGAGCTCCCAATATTCCCTTGCAGATTCTGCAAAAACACTGTTTCAAAACTGCTCTATGAACAGAAAGGTTTAACTCGGTGAGTTGAAAGCACAAATCCTAAAGAAGTTTCTTAGAATGGTCCTGCCCAGTTTTAAGTGATGATATTTCCTATTCCACCATAAGACTCAAAGCACCCCGAATGATCACTTGCACATTCCACAAAAGGAGTGTTTCAAAACTGCTCAAGCAACAGAAAGGTTCAACTCTGTGAGTTGAATGCACACATGAAAAAGCAGTTTCAAATAATGCTTCCGTCCAGTTTCTAGGTGAAGAAATGACCGTTTCCAAAGAATGCCTCGAAGAGTTCCAAATATCCACTTACAGATTCTGAAGAAAACAATGTTTCGATGTTGCTCATTCAAATCAAGGTTCAACTCTCTGAGATGAATGCACACATCATAAAGAAGTTTCTGTGAATGCTTCTACCCTGTTTTTATGTGATGATATTTCCTCTTCCACCATAAGCCTCAAAGCGCTCCGAATGAACACTTGCGCATTCCACAAAAAGAGTGCTTCAAAACTGCTCTATCAATAGGAAGGTTCAATTCTGTGAGCTGAATGCACACATCATAAAGAAGTTTCTGAGAATGCTTCTGTCTAGTGTTTAGGTGAAGATATTTCCTTTTCCACCACAGGCCTCAAAGCGCTCCGTATGAACACTTGCAGATTACAGATTACACACAATAGTGTTTCAAAACTGCTCTAACAAGAGAAAGGTTCAACTCTGTAAGTTGAGTGCACACATCACAAAGCAGTTTCAGAGAGTGTTTCTGTCTAGTTTGTATGTGAAGAAATTCCCTTTTCCAACGAAGGCCTCCAAGAGCTCCCAATATCCACTTGCAGATTCTGCACAAACACAGTTTCATAACTGCCCCATCCAAAGGAATATTGAACCCTGTGAGTTGAATCCACACATATTAAATCATTTTCTCAGAATGCTTCTGCATAGTTTTCATGTGAAGATATTTCTTATTCCACTATAGGGCTGGAAGCGCTCTAAATGAACACTTGAGGATTCTGCAAAAAGACACTTTGACAACTGCTCTTTCAAAAGAAAGGTGCAACTGTGTGAGTTGAATGCAAACATCACAAAGCAGTTTCAGAGACTGCTTCTGTCTAGATGTAATGTGAACAAATTCCCGTTTCCAACGAAGGCCTCAAATCTCCACATATCCACCTGCAGATTCTGCAAAAGCAGTGTTTCAAAACTGCTCTATCAAAAGGAAGGTTCATCTCTGTGGGTTGAGTGCACACATCATAAATTAGTTTCCGAGAATGCTTCCGTCTTGTTTTTATGTGACGCTATTTCCTTTTCCACCACTGGCCTCAAAGCGCTCCGAATGAACACTTGCAGATTCTACAAAAAGAGTGTTTCTAAACTGAACTCACAACAGAAAGGTTCAGATCCGTGAATTGAATGCACGCATCAGAAAGCAGATTCAAGGAATGCTTCTGTTTAGGTTTTAGGTGAAGATATATTCTTTTCCCAAATAGGCCTCAAAGCGCTCTGAATGAACACTTGCAGATTCTACGAAAAGAGTGTTTCAAAACTGTTCTGTCAAAACAAAGGATCAACTCTGGGAGTTGAATGCAACTTCACAAAGCCGTTTCAGAGAATGCTTCTTTCTAGTTTTTGTATGAAGATATTCCCGTTTCCAAAGAAGGCCTCAATGAGCTCCAAATATCCACTGGCAGATTCTGCAAAAACACTGTTTCAAAACTGCTCTATCAAAAGGAAGGTTCAACTCTGTGGGTTGAATGCAAGCATCAGAGAGTAGTTTCTGAGAATGCTTCTGTCTGGTTTTAATATGAAGATATTTCCTTTTACACTTTAGGTCTCAGGGCGCTCCGAAAGAATACTTGCGGATTCTGTCACAAGAGGGTTTCCAAAGTGCTCCATCAAAAGAAATGTTCTACTCTGTGAGTGGAAAGCAAACATCACAAAGCAGTTTCAGAGAATGCTTCTGTCTAGTTTTTAGGCGAAGAAATTCCCATTTCCAACGAAGGTCTCGAAGAGCTCCCAATATTCCCTTGCAGATTCTGCAAAAACACTTTTTCAAAACTGCTATATGAACAGAAAGGTTCAACTCGGTGAGTTGAAAGCACAAATCCTAAAGAAGTTTCTTAGAATGCTCCTGCCCAGTTTTTAAGTGATGATATTTCCTCTTCCACCATAAGACTGAAAGCACCCCGAATGAACACTTGCACATTCCACAAAAAGAGTGTTTCGAAACTGCTCAAGCAACAGAAAGGTTCAACTCTGTGAGTTGAATGCACACATGAAAAAGCACTTTCAAATAATGCTTCCGTCCAGTTTCTAGGTGAAGAAATTACCGTTTCCAAAGAATGCCTCGAAGAGTTCCAAATATCCACTTACAGATTCTGAAGAAAACAATGTTTCGATGTTGCTCATTCAAATCAAGGTTCAGCTCTCTGAGATGTATGCACACATCATAAAGAAGTTTCTGTGAATTCTTCTACCCTGTTTTTATGTGATGATATTTCCTCTTCCACCGTAAGCCTCAAAGCGCTCCGAAGGAACACTTGCGCATTCCACAAAAAGAGTGCTTCAAAACTGCTCTATCAATAGGAAGGTTCAATTCTGTGAGCTGAATGCACACATCATAAAGAAGTTTCTGAGAATGCTTCTGTCTAGTGTTTAGGTGAAGATATTTCCTTTTCCACCACAGGCCTCAAAGCGCTCCGTATGAACACTTGCAGACTACACACAATAGTGTTTCAAAACTGCTCTAACAAGAGAAAGGTTCAACTCTGTAAGTTGAGTGCACACATCACAAAGCAGTTTCAGAGAGTGTTTCTGTCTAGTTTGTATGTGAAGAAATTCCCGTTTCCAACGAAGGCCTCCAAGAGCTCCCAATATCCACTTGCAGATTCTTCACAAACACAGTTTCATAACTGCCCCATCCAAAGGAATATTGAACCCTGTGAGTTGAATCCACACATATTAAATCATTTTCTCAGAATGCTTCTGCATAGTTTTCATGTGAAGATATTTCTTCTTCCACTATAGGGCTGGAAGCGCTCTAAATGAACACTTGAGGATTCTGCAAAAAGACACTTTGACAACTGCTCTTTCAAAAGAAAGGTGCAACTGTGTGAGTTGAATGCAAACATCACAAAGCAGTTTCAGAGACTGCTTCTGTCTAGCTGTAATGTGAACAAATTCCCGTTTCCAACGAAGGCCTCAAATCTCCACCTATCCACTTGCAGATTCTGCAAAAGCAGTGCTTCAGAACTACTCTATCGAAAGGAAGGTTCATCTCTGTGGGTTGAGTGCACACATCATAAAGTAGTTTCTGAGAATGCTTCTGTCTAGTTTTTATGTGACGCTATTTCGTTTTCCACCACTGGCCACAAAGCGCTCCGAATGAACACTTGCAGATTCTACAAAAAGAGTGTTTCTAAACTGAACTCACAACAAAATGGTTCAGATCAGCGAATTGAATGCACGCATCACAAAGCAGATTCAGGGAATGCTTCTGTTTAGGTTTTAGGTGAAGATATATTCTTTTCCCCCATAGGCCTCAAAGCGCTCTGAATGAACACTTGCAGATTCTACGAAAAGAGTGTTTCAAAACGGCTCTATCAAAACAAAGGATCAACTCTGTGAGTTGAATGCAACTTCACAAAGCCGTTTCAGAGAATGCTTCCTTCTAGTTTTTGTGTGAAGATATTCCCGTTTCCAAAGAAGGCCTCAATGAGCTCCAAATATCCACTAGCAGATTCTGCAAAAACACTATTTCAAAACTGCTCTATCAAAAGGAAGGATCAACTCTGTGAGTTGAATGCAAGCTTCAGAGAGTAGTTTCTGAGAATGCTTTTGTCTGGTTTTAATATGAAGATATTTCCTTTTACACATTAGGTCTCAGGGCGCTCCGAAAGAATACTTGCGGATTCTGTCAGAAGAGGGTTTCCAAAGTGCTCCATCAAAAGAAATCTTCTACTCTGTGAGTGGAAAGCAAACATCACAAAGCAGTTTCAGAGAACGCTTCTGTCTAGTTTTTAGGCGAAGAAATTCCCATTTTCAACGAAGGTCTCGAAGAGCTCCCAATATTCTCTTGCAGATTCTGCAAAAACACTGTTTCAAAACTGCTCTATGAACAGAAAGGTTCAAGTCAGTGAGTTGAAAGCACAAATCCTAAAGAAGTTTCTTAGAATGCTCCTGCCCAGTTTTTAGGTGATGATATTTCCTCTTCCACCATAAGACTCAAAACACCCCGAATGAACACTTGCACATTCCACAAAAAGAGTGTTTCAAAACTGCTCAAGCAACAGAAAGGTTCAACTCTGTGAGTTGAATGCACACATGAAAAAGCACTTTCAAATAATGCTTCCGTCCAGTTTCTAGGTGAAGAAATTACCGTTTCCAAAGAATGCCTCGAAGAGTTCCAAATATCCACTTACAGATTCTGAAGAAAACAATGTTTCGATGTTGCTCATTCAAATCAAGGTTCAACTCTCTGAGATGAATGCACACATCATAAAGAAGTTTCTGTGAATGCTTCTACCCTGTTTTTATGTGATGATATTTCCTCTTCCACCATAAGCCTCAAAGCGCTCCGAATGAACACTTGCGCATTCCACAAAAAGAGTGCTTCAAAACTGCTCTATCAATAGGAAGGTTCAATTCTGTGAGCTGAATGCACACATCATGAAGAAGTTTCTGAGAATGCTTCTGTCTAGTGTTTAGGTGAAGATATTTCCTTTTCCACCACAGGCCTCAAAGCGCTCCGTATGAACACTTGCAGACTACACACAATAGTGTTTCAAAACTGCTCTAACAAGAGAAAGGTTCAACTCTGTAAGTTGAGTGCACACATCACACAGCAGTTTCAGAGTGTTTCTGTCTAGTTTGTATGTGAAGAAATTCCCGTTTCCAACGAAGGCCTCCAAGAGCTCCCAATATCCACTTGCAGATTCTGCACAAACACAGTTTCATAACTGCCCCATCCAAAGGAATATTGAAACCTGTGAGTTGAATCCACACATATTAAATCATTTTCTAAGAATGCTTCTGCATAATTTTCATGTGAAGATATTCCTTATTCCACTATAGGGCTGGAAGCGCTCTAAATGAACACTTGAGGATTCTGCAAAAAGACACTTTGACAACTGCTCTTTCAAAAGAAAGGTGCAACTGTGTGAGTTGAATGCAAACATCACAAAGCAGTTTCAGAGACTGCTTCTGTCTAGCTGTAATGTGAACAAATTCCCGTTTCCAACGAAGGCCTCAAATCTCCACATATCCACTTGCAGATTCTGCAAAAGTAGTGTTTCAAAACTGCTCTATCGAAAGGAAGGTTCATCTCTGTGGGTTGAGTGCACACATCATAAAGTAGTTTCTGAGAATGCTTCTGTCTAGTTTTTATGTGACGCTATTTCCTTTTCCACCACAGGCCTCAAAGCTCTCCGAATGAACACTTGCAGATTCTACAAAAAGAGTGTTTCTAAACTGAACTCACAACAAAAAGGTTCAGATCTGTGAATTGAATGCACGCATCACAAAGCAGATTCAGGGAATGCTTCTGTTTAGGTTTTAGGTGAAGATATATTCTTTTCCCCCATAGGCCTCAAAGCGCTCTGAATGAACACTTGCAGATTCTACGAAAAGAGTGTTTCAAAACGGCTCTATCAAAACAAAGGATCAACTCTGGGAGTTGAATGCAACTTCACAAAGCCAATTCAGAGAATGCTTCTTTCTAGTTTTTGTGTGAAGATATTCCCGTTTCCAAAGGAGGCCTCAATGAGCTCCAAATATCCACTGGCAGATTCTGCAAAAACACTGTTTGAAAACTGCTCTATCAAAAGGAAGGTTCAATCTGTGAGTTGAATGCAAGCATCAGACAGTAGTTTCTGACAATGCTTCTGTCTGGTTTTAATGTGAAGATATTTCCTTTTACACCTTAGGTCTCAATGCGCTCCGAAAGAATACTTGCGGATTCTGTCAGAAGAGGGTTTCCAAAGTGCTCCATCGAAAGAAATGTTCTACTCTGTAAGTGGAAATCAAACATCACAAAGCAGTTTCAGAGAACGCTTCTGTCTAGTTTTTAGGCGAAGAAACTCCCATTTCCAACGAAGGTCTCGAAGAGCTCCCAATATTCCCTTGCAGATTCTGCAAAAACACTGTTTCAAAACTGCTCTATGAACAGAAAGGTTCAAGTCGGTGAGTTGAAAGCACAAATCCTAAAGAAGTTTCTTAGAATGCTCCTGCCCAGTTTTTAGGTGATGATATTTCCTCTTCCACCATAAGACTCAAAGCACCCCGAATGAACACTTGCACATTCCACAAAAAGAGTGTTTCAAAACTGCTCAAGCAACAGAAAGGTTCAACTCTGTGAGTTGAATGCACACATGAAAAAGCACTTTCAAATAATGCTTCCGTCCAGTTTCTAGGTGAAGAAATTACCGTTTCCAAAGAATGCCTCGAAGAGTTCCAAATATCCACTTACAGATTCTGAAGAAAACAATGTTTCGATGTTGCTCATTCAAATCAAGGTTCAACTCTCTGAGATGAATGCACACATCATAAAGAAGTTTCTGTGAATGCTTCTACCCTGTTTTTATGTGATGATATTTCCTCTTCCACCATAAGCCTCAAAGCGCTCCGAATGAACACTTGCGCATTCCACAGAAAGAGTGCTTCAAAACTGCTCTATCAATAGGAAGGTTCAATTCTGTGAGCTGAATGCACACATCATGAAGAAGTTTCTGAGAATGCTTCTGTCTAGTGTTTAGGTGAAGATATTTCCTTTTCCACCAAAGGCCTCAAAGCGCTCCGTATGAACACTTGCAGACTACACACAATAGTGTTTCAAAACTGCTCTAACAAGAGAAAGGTTCAACTCTGTAAGTTGAGTGCACACATCACAAAGCAGTTTCAGAGTGTTTCTGTCTAGTTTGTGTGTGAAGAAATTCCCGTTTCCAACGAAGGCCTCCAAGAGCTCCCAATATCCACTTGCAGATTCTGCACAAACACAGTTTCATAACTGCCCCATCCAAAGGAATATTGAACCCTGTGAGTTGAATCCACACATATTAATTCATTTTCTCAGAATGCTTCTGCATAGTTTTCATGTGAAGATATTTCTTACTCCACTATAGGGCTGGAAGCGCTCTAAATGAACACTTGAGGATTCTGCAAAAAGACACTTTGACAACTGCTCTTTCAAAAGAAAGGTGCAACTGTGTGAGTTGAATGCAAACATCACAAAGCAGTTTCAGAGACTGCTTCTGTCTAGCTGTAATGTGAACAAATTCCCGTTTCCAACGAAGGCCTCAAATCTCCACCTATCCACTTGCAGATTCTGCAAAAGCAGTGTTTCAAAACCGCTCCATCGAAAGGAAGGTTCATCTCTGTGGGTTGAGTGCACACATCATAAAGCAGTTTCTGAGAATGCTTCTGTCTACTTTTTATGTGACGCTATTTCTTTTTCCACCACTGGCCACAAAGCGCTCCGAATGAACACTTGCAGATTCTACAAAAAGAGTGTTTCTAAACTGAACTCACAACAAAAAGGTTCATATCTGTGAATTGAATGCACGCATCACAAAGCAGATTCAGGGAATGCTTCTGTTTAGGTTTTAGGTGAAGATATATTCTTTTCCCCCATAGGCCTCAAAGCGCTCTGAATGAACAATTGCAGATTCTACGAAAAGAGTGTTTCAAAACGGCTCTATCAAAACAAAGGATCAACTCTGTGAGTTGAATGCAACTTCACAAAGCCGTTTCAGAGAATGCTTCCTTCTAGTTTTTGTGTGAAGATATTCCCGTTTCCAAAGAAGGCCTCAATGAGCTCCAAATATCCACTGGCAGATTCTGCAAAAACACTGTTTCAAAACTGCTCTTTCAAAAGGAAGGTTCAATCTGTGAGTTGAATGCAAGCATCAGAGAGTAGTTTCTGACAATGCTTCTGTCTGGTTTTAATGTGAAGATATTTCCTTTTACACCTTAGGTCTCAATGCGCTCCGAAAGAATACTTGCAGATTCTGTCAGTAGAGGGTTTCCAAAGTGCTCCATCAACAGAAATGTTCTACTCTGTGAGTGGAAAGCAAACATCACAAAGCGGTTTCAGAGAATACTTCTGTCAAGTATTTAGGCCAAGAAATTCCCATTTCCAACGAAGGTCTCGAAGAGCTCCCAATATTCCCTTGCAGATTCTGCAAAAACACTGTTTCAAAACTGCTCTATGAACAGAAAGGTTCAACTCGGTGAGTTGAAAGCACAAATCCTAAAGAAGTTTCTTAGAATGGTCCTGCCCAGTTTTTAGGTGATGATATTTCCTCTTCCACCATAAGACTCAAAGCACCCCGAGTGAACACTTGCACATTCCACAAAAAGAGTGTTTCAAAACTGCTCAAGCAACAGAAAGGTTCAACTCTGTGAGTTGAATGCACACATGAAAAAGCACTTTCAAATAATGCTTCCGTCCAGTTTCTAGGTGAAGAAATTACCGTTTCCAAAGAATGCCTCGAAGAGTTCCAAATATCCACTTACAGATTCCGAAGAAAACAATGTTTCGATGTTGCTCATTCAAATCAAGGTTCAACTCTCTGAGATGAATGCACACATCATAAAGAAGTTTCTGTGAATGCTTCTACCCTGTTTTTATGTGATGATATTTCCTCTTCCACCATAAGCCTCAAAGCGCTCCGAATGAACACTTGCGCATTCCACAAAAAGAGTGCTTCAAAACTGCTCTATCAATAGGAAGGTTCAATTCTGTGAGCTGAATGCACACATCATAAAGAAGTTTCTGAGAATGCTTCTGTCTAGTGTTTAGGTGAAGATATTTCCTTTTCCACCACAGGCCTCAAAGCGCTCCGTATGAACACTTGCAGATTACAGATTACACACAATAGTGTTTCAAAACTGCTCTAACAAGAGAAAGGTTCAACTCTGTAAGTTGAGTGCACACATCACAAAGCAGTTTCAGAGAGTGTTTCTGTCTAGTTTGTATGTGAAGAAATTCTCGTTTGCAAAGAAGGCCTCCAAGAGCTCCCAATATCCACTTGCAGATTCTGCACAAACACAGTTTCATAACTGCCCCATCCAAAGGAATATTGAACCCTGTGAGTTGAATCCACACATATTAAATCATTTTCTCAGAATGCTTCTGCATAGTTTTCATGTGAAGATATTTCTTATTCCACTATAGGGCTGGAAGCGCTCTAAATGAACACTTGAGGATTCTGCAAAAAGACACTTTGACATCTGCTCTTTCAAAACAAAGGTGCAACTGTGTGAGTTGAATGCAAACATCACAAAGCAGTTTCAGAGACTGCTTCTGTCTAGCTGTAATGTGAACAAATTCCCGTTTAAAACGAAGGCCTCAAATCTCCACCTATCCACTTGCAGATTCTGCAAAAGCAGTGTTTCCAAACTGCTCTATCGAAAGGAAGGTTCATCTCTGTGGGTTGAGTGCACACATCATAAAGTAGTTTCTGAGTATGCTTCTGTCTAGTTTTTATGTGACGCTATTTCCTTTTCCACCACTGGCCTCAAAGCGCTCCGAATGAACACTTGCAGATTCTACAAAAAGAGTGTTTCTAAACTGAACTCACAACAAAAAGGTTCAGATCTGTGAATTGAATGCACGCATCACAAAGCAGATTCAGGGAATGCTTCTGTTTAGTTTTTAGGTGAAGATATATTCTTTTCCCCCATAGGCCTCAAAGCGCTCTGAATGAACACTTGCAGATTCTACGAAAAGAGTGTTTCAAAACGGCTCTATCAAAACAAAGGATCAAGTCTGTGAGTTGAATGCAACTTCACAAAGCCGTTTCAGAGAATGCTTCTTTCTAGTTTTTGTGTGAAGATATTCCCGTTTCCAAAGAAGGCCTCAATGAGATCCAAATATCCACTGGCAGATTCTGCAAATACACTGTTTCAAAACTGCTCTATCAAAAGGAATGTTCAACTCTGTGAGGTGAATGCAAGCATCAGAGAGTAGTTTCTGAGAATGCTTCTGTCTGGTTTAAATATGAAGATATTTCCTTTTACACATTAGGTCTCAGGGCGCTCCGAAAGAATACTTGCGGATTCTGTCAGAAGAGGGTTTCCAAAGTGCTCCATCAAAAGAAATGTTCTACTCTGTGAGTGGAAAGCAAACATCACAAAGCAGTTTCAGAGAACGCTTCTGTCTAGTTTTTAGGCCAAGAAATTCCCATTTCCAACGAAGGTCTCGAAGAGCTCCCAATATTCCCTTGCAGATTCTGCAAAAACACTGTTTCAAAACTGCTCTATGAACAGAAAGGTTCAACTCGGTGAGTTGAAAGCACAAATCCTAAAGAAGTTTCTTAGAATGGTCCTGCCCAGTTATTAGGTGATGATATTTCCTCTTCCACCATAAGACTCAAAGCACCCCGAGTGAACACTTGCACATTCCACAAAAAGAGTGTTTCAAAACTGCTCAAGCAACAGGAAGGTTCAACTCTGTGAGTTGAATGCACACATGAAAAAGCACTTTCAAATAATGCTTCCGTCCAGTTTCTAGGTGAAGAAATTACCGTTTCCAAAGAATGCCTCGAAGAGTTCCAAATATCCACTTACAGATTCTGAAGAAAACAATGTTTCGATGTTGCTCATTCAAATCAAGGTTCAACTCTCTGAGATGAATGCACACATCATAAAGAAGTTTCTGTGAATGCTTCTACCCTGTTTTTATGTGATGATATTTCCTCTTCCACCATAAGCCTCAAAGCACTCCGAATGAACACTTGCGCATTCCACAAAAAGAGTGCTTCAAAACTGCTCTATCAATAGGAAGGTTCAATTCTGTGAGCTGAATGCACACATCATAAAGAAGTTTCTGAGAATGCTTCTGTCTAGTGTTTAGGTGAAGATATTTCCTTTTCCACCACAGGCCTCAAAGCGCTCCATATGAACACTTGCAGACTACACACAATAGTGTTTCAAAACTGCTCTAACAAGAGAAAGGTTCAACTCTGTAAGTTGAGTGCACACATCACAAAGCAGTTTCAGAGAGTGTTTCTGTCTAGTTTGTATGTGAAGAAATTCCCGTTTGCAACGAAGGCCTCCAAGAGCTCCCAATATCCACTTGCAGATTCTGCACAAACACAGTTTCATAACTGCCCCATCCAAAGGAATATTGAACCCTGTGAGTTGAATCCACACATATTAAATCATTTTCTCAGAATGCTTCTGCATAGTTTTCATGTGAAGATATTTCTTATTCCACTATAGGGCTGGAAGCGCTCTAAATGAACACTTGAGGATTCTGCAAAAAGACACTTTGACAACTGCTCTTTCCAAAGAAAGGTGCAACTGTGTGAGTTGAATGCAAACATCACAAAGCAGTTTCAGAGACTGCTTCTGTCTAGTTGTAATGTGAACAAATTCCCGTTTCCAACGAAGGCCTCAAATCTCCACCTATCCACTTGCAGATTCTGCAAAAGCAGTGTTTCAAAACTGCTCTATCGAAAGGAAGGTTCATCTCTGTGGGTTGAGTGCACACATCTTAAAGTAGTTTCTGAGGATGCTTCTGTCTAGTTTTTATGTGACGCTATTTCCTTTTCCACCACTGGCCTCAAAGCGCTCCGAATGAACACTTGCAGATTCTACAAAAAGAGTGTTTCTAAACTGAACTCACAACAAAAAGGTTCAGAACTGTGAATTGAATGCACGCATCACAAAGCAGATTCAGGGAATGTTTCTGTTTAGGTTTTAGGTGAAGATATATTCTTTTCCCCCATAGGCCTCAAAGCGCTCTGAATGAACACTTGCAGATTCTACGAAAAGAGTGTTTCAAAACTGCTCTATCAAAACAAAGGATCAACTCTGTGAGTTGAATGCAACTTCACAAAGCCGTTTGAGAGAATGCTTCTTTCTAGTTTTTGTGTGAAGATATTCCCGTTTCCAAAGAAGGCCTCAATGAGCTCCAAATATCCACTGGCAGATTCTGCAAAAACACTGTTTCAAAACTGCTCTATGAAAAGGAAGGTTCAACTCTGTGAGTTGAATGCAAGCATCAGAGAGTAGTTTCTGAGAATGCTTCTGTGTGGTTGTAATATGAAGATATTTCCTTTTACACATTAGGTCTCAGGGCGCTCCGAAAGAATACTTGCGGATTCTGTCAGAAGAGGGTTTCCAAAGTGCTCCATCAACAGAAATGTTCTACTCTGTGAGTGGAAAGCAAACATCACAAAGCAGTTTCAGAGAATGCTTCTGTCTAGTTTTTAGGCGAAGAAATCCCCATTTCCAACGAAGGTCTCGAAGAGCTCCAAATATTCCCTTGCAGATTCTGCAAAAACACTGTTTCAAAACTGCTCTATGAACAGAAAGGTTCAACTCGGTGAGTTGAAAGCACAAATCCTAAAGAAGTTTCTTAGAATGCTCCTGCCCAGTTTTTAGGTGATGATATTTCCTCTTCCACCATAGGACTCAAAGCACCCCGAATGAACACTTGCACATTCCACAAAAAGAGTGTTTCAAAACTGCTCAAGCAACAGAAAGGTTCAACTCTGTGAGTTGAAGGCACACATGAAAAAGCACTTTCAAATAATGCTTCCGTCCAGTTTCTAGGTGAAGAAATTACCGTTTCCAAAGAATGCCTCGAAGAGTTCCAAATATCCACTTACAGATTCTGAAGAAAACAATGTTTCGATGTTGCTCATTCAAATCAAGGTTCAACTCTCTGAGATGAATGCACACATCATAAAGAAGTTTCTGTGAATGCTTCTACCCTGTTTTTATGTGATGATATTTCCTCTTCCACCATAAGCCTCAAAGCGCTCCGAATGAACACTTGCGCATTCCACAAATAGAGTGCTTCTAAAATGCTCTATCAATAGGAAGGTTCAATTCTGTGAGCTGAATGCACACATCATAAAGAAGTTTCTGAGAATGCTTCTGTCTAGTGTTTAGGTGAAGATATTTCCTTTTCCACCACAGGCCTCAAAGCGCTCCGTATGAACACTTGCAGACTACACACAATAGTGTTTCAAAACTGCTCTAACAAGAGAAAGGTTCAACTCTGTAAGTTGAGTGCACACATCACAAAGCAGTTTCAGAGAGTGTTTCTGTCTAGTTTGTATGTGAAGAAATTCCCGTTTCCAACGACGGCCTCCAAGAGCTCCCAATATCCACTTGCAGATTCTGCACAAACACAGTTTCATAACTGCCCCATCCAAAGGAATATTGAACCCTGTGAGTTGAATCCACACATATTAAATCATTTTCTCAGAATGCTTCTGCATAGTTTTCATGTGAAGATATTTCTTACTCCACTATAGGGCTGGAAGCGCTCCAAATGAACACTTGAGGATTCTGCAAAAAGACACTTTGAAAACTGCTCTTTCAAAAGAAAGGTGCAACTGTGTGAGTTGAATGCAAACATCACAAAGCAGTTTCAGAGACTGCTTCTGTCTAGGTGTAATGTGAACAAATTCCCGTTTCCAACGAAGGCCTCAAATCTCCACATATCCACTTGCAGATTCTGCAAAAGCAGTGTTTCAAAACTGCTCTATCAAAAGGAAGGTTCATCTCTGTGGGATGAGTGCACACATCATAAAGTAGTTTCTGAGAATGCTTCCGTCTAGTTTTTATGTGACGCTATTTCCTTTTCCACCACTGGCCTCAAAGCACTCCGAATGAACACTTGCAGATTCTACAAAAAGAGTATTTCTAAACTGAACTCACAACAAAAAGGTTCAGATCCGTCAATTAAATGCACTCATCAGAAAGCAGATTCAGAGAATGCTTCTGTTTGGGTTTTAGGTGAAGATATATTCTTTTCCCCCATAGGCCTCAAAGCGCTCTGAATGAACACTTGCAGATTCTACAAAAAGAGTGTTTCAAAACGGCTCTATCAAAACAAAGGATCAACTCTGTGAGTTGAATGTAACTTCACAAAGCCGTTTCAGAGAATGCTTCTTTCTAGTTTTTGTGTGAAGATATTCCCGTTTCCAAAGAAGGCCTCAATGAGCTCCAAATATCCACTGGCAGATTCTGCAAAAACACTGTTTCAAAACTGCTCTTTCAAAAGGAAGGTTCAATCTGTGAGTTGAATGCAAGCATCAGAGAGTAGTTTCTGACAATGCTTCTGTCTGGTTTTAATGTGAAGATATTTCCTTTTACACCTTAGGTCTCAATGCGCTCCGAAAGAATACTTGCAGATTCTGTCAGTAGAGGGTTTCCAAAGTGCTCCATCAACAGAAATGTTCTACTCTGTGAGTGGAAAGCAAACATCACAAAGCGGTTTCAGAGAATACTTCTGTCAAGTATTTAGGCCAAGAAATTCCCATTTCCAACGAAGGTCTCGAAGAGCTCCCAATATTCCCTTGCAGATTCTGCAAAAACACTGTTTCAAAACTGCTCTATGAACAGAAAGGTTCAACTCGGTGAGTTGAAAGCACAAATCCTAAAGAAGTTTCTTAGAATGGTCCTGCCCAGTTTTTAGGTGATGATATTTCCTCTTCCACCATAAGACTCAAAGCACCCCGAGTGAACACTTGCACATTCCACAAAAAGAGTGTTTCAAAACTGCTCAAGCAACAGAAAGGTTCAACTCTGTGAGTTGAATGCACACATGAAAAAGCACTTTCAAATAATGCTTCCGTCCAGTTTCTAGGTGAAGAAATTACCGTTTCCAAAGAATGCCTCGAAGAGTTCCAAATATCCACTTACAGATTCCGAAGAAAACAATGTTTCGATGTTGCTCATTCAAATCAAGGTTCAACTCTCTGAGATGAATGCACACATCATAAAGAAGTTTCTGTGAATGCTTCTACCCTGTTTTTATGTGATGATATTTCCTCTTCCACCATAAGCCTCAAAGCGCTCCGAATGAACACTTGCGCATTCCACAAAAAGAGTGCTTCAAAACTGCTCTATCAATAGGAAGGTTCAATTCTGTGAGCTGAATGCACACATCATAAAGAAGTTTCTGAGAATGCTTCTGTCTAGTGTTTAGGTGAAGATATTTCCTTTTCCACCACAGGCCTCAAAGCGCTCCGTATGAACACTTGCAGATTACAGATTACACACAATAGTGTTTCAAAACTGCTCTAACAAGAGAAAGGTTCAACTCTGTAAGTTGAGTGCACACATCACAAAGCAGTTTCAGAGAGTGTTTCTGTCTAGTTTGTATGTGAAGAAATTCTCGTTTGCAAAGAAGGCCTCCAAGAGCTCCCAATATCCACTTGCAGATTCTGCACAAACACAGTTTCATAACTGCCCCATCCAAAGGAATATTGAACCCTGTGAGTTGAATCCACACATATTAAATCATTTTCTCAGAATGCTTCTGCATAGTTTTCATGTGAAGATATTTCTTATTCCACTATAGGGCTGGAAGCGCTCTAAATGAACACTTGAGGATTCTGCAAAAAGACACTTTGACATCTGCTCTTTCAAAACAAAGGTGCAACTGTGTGAGTTGAATGCAAACATCACAAAGCAGTTTCAGAGACTGCTTCTGTCTAGCTGTAATGTGAACAAATTCCCGTTTAAAACGAAGGCCTCAAATCTCCACCTATCCACTTGCAGATTCTGCAAAAGCAGTGTTTCCAAACTGCTCTATCGAAAGGAAGGTTCATCTCTGTGGGTTGAGTGCACACATCATAAAGTAGTTTCTGAGTATGCTTCTGTCTAGTTTTTATGTGACGCTATTTCCTTTTCCACCACTGGCCTCAAAGCGCTCCGAATGAACACTTGCAGATTCTACAAAAAGAGTGTTTCTAAACTGAACTCACAACAAAAAGGTTCAGATCTGTGAATTGAATGCACGCATCACAAAGCAGATTCAGGGAATGCTTCTGTTTAGTTTTTAGGTGAAGATATATTCTTTTCCCCCATAGGCCTCAAAGCGCTCTGAATGAACACTTGCAGATTCTACGAAAAGAGTGTTTCAAAACGGCTCTATCAAAACAAAGGATCAAGTCTGTGAGTTGAATGCAACTTCACAAAGCCGTTTCAGAGAATGCTTCTTTCTAGTTTTTGTGTGAAGATATTCCCGTTTCCAAAGAAGGCCTCAATGAGATCCAAATATCCACTGGCAGATTCTGCAAATACACTGTTTCAAAACTGCTCTATCAAAAGGAATGTTCAACTCTGTGAGGTGAATGCAAGCATCAGAGAGTAGTTTCTGAGAATGCTTCTGTCTGGTTTAAATATGAAGATATTTCCTTTTACACATTAGGTCTCAGGGCGCTCCGAAAGAATACTTGCGGATTCTGTCAGAAGAGGGTTTCCAAAGTGCTCCATCAAAAGAAATGTTCTACTCTGTGAGTGGAAAGCAAACATCACAAAGCAGTTTCAGAGAACGCTTCTGTCTAGTTTTTAGGCCAAGAAATTCCCATTTCCAACGAAGGTCTCGAAGAGCTCCCAATATTCCCTTGCAGATTCTGCAAAAACACTGTTTCAAAACTGCTCTATGAACAGAAAGGTTCAACTCGGTGAGTTGAAAGCACAAATCCTAAAGAAGTTTCTTAGAATGGTCCTGCCCAGTTTTTAGGTGATGATATTTCCTCTTCCACCATAAGACTCAAAGCACCCCGAGTGAACACTTGCACATTCCACAAAAAGAGTGTTTCAAAACTGCTCAAGCAACAGGAAGGTTCAACTCTGTGAGTTGAATGCACACATGAAAAAGCACTTTCAAATAATGCTTCCGTCCAGTTTCTAGGTGAAGAAATTACCGTTTCCAAAGAATGCCTCGAAGAGTTCCAAATATCCACTTACAGATTCTGAAGAAAACAATGTTTCGATGTTGCTCATTCAAATCAAGGTTCAACTCTCTGAGATGAATGCACACATCATAAAGAAGTTTCTGTGAATGCTTCTACCCTGTTTTTATGTGATGATATTTCCTCTTCCACCATAAGCCTCAAAGCGCTCCGAATGAACACTTGCGCATTCCACAAAAAGAGTGCTTCAAAACTGCTCTATCAATAGGAAGGTTCAATTCTGTGAGCTGAATGCACACATCATAAAGAAGTTTCTGAGAATGCTTCTGTCTAGTGTTTAGGTGAAGATATTTCCTTTTCCACCACAGGCCTCAAAGCGCTCCATATGAACACTTGCAGACTACACACAATAGTGTTTCAAAACTGCTCTAACAAGAGAAAGGTTCAACTCTGTAAGTTGAGTGCACACATCACAAAGCAGTTTCAGAGAGTGTTTCTGTCTAGTTTGTATGTGAAGAAATTCCCGTTTGCAACGAAGGCCTCCAAGAGCTCCCAATATCCACTTGCAGATTCTGCACAAACACAGTTTCATAACTGCCCCATCCAAAGGAATATTGAACCCTGTGAGTTGAATCCACACATATTAAATCATTTTCTCAGAATGCTTCTGCATAGTTTTCATGTGAAGATATTTCTTATTCCACTATAGGGCTGGAAGCGCTCTAAATGAACACTTGAGGATTCTGCAAAAAGACACTTTGACAACTGCTCTTTCCAAAGAAAGGTGCAACTGTGTGAGTTGAATGCAAACATCACAAAGCAGTTTCAGAGACTGCTTCTGTCTAGTTGTAATGTGAACAAATTCCCGTTTCCAACGAAGGCCTCAAATCTCCACCTATCCACTTGCAGATTCTGCAAAAGCAGTGTTTCAAAACTGCTCTATCGAAAGGAAGGTTCATCTCTGTGGGTTGAGTGCACACATCTTAAAGTAGTTTCTGAGGATGCTTCTGTCTAGTTTTTATGTGACGCTATTTCCTTTTCCACCACTGGCCTCAAAGCGCTCCGAATGAACACTTGCAGATTCTACAAAAAGAGTGTTTCTAAACTGAACTCACAACAAAAAGGTTCAGAACTGTGAATTGAATGCACGCATCACAAAGCAGATTCAGGGAATGTTTCTGTTTAGGTTTTAGGTGAAGATATATTCTTTTCCCCCATAGGCCTCAAAGCGCTCTGAATGAACACTTGCAGATTCTACGAAAAGAGTGTTTCAAAACTGCTCTATCAAAACAAAGGATCAACTCTGTGAGTTGAATGCAACTTCACAAAGCCGTTTGAGAGAATGCTTCTTTCTAGTTTTTGTGTGAAGATATTCCCGTTTCCAAAGAAGGCCTCAATGAGCTCCAAATATCCACTGGCAGATTCTGCAAAAACACTGTTTCAAAACTGCTCTATGAAAAGGAAGGTTCAACTCTGTGAGTTGAATGCAAGCATCAGAGAGTAGTTTCTGAGAATGCTTCTGTGTGGTTGTAATATGAAGATATTTCCTTTTACACATTAGGTCTCAGGGCGCTCCGAAAGAATACTTGCGGATTCTGTCAGAAGAGGGTTTCCAAAGTGCTCCATCAACAGAAATGTTCTACTCTGTGAGTGGAAAGCAAACATCACAAAGCAGTTTCAGAGAATGCTTCTGTCTAGTTTTTAGGCGAAGAAATCCCCATTTCCAACGAAGGTCTCGAAGAGCTCCAAATATTCCCTTGCAGATTCTGCAAAAACACTGTTTCAAAACTGCTCTATGAACAGAAAGGTTCAACTCGGTGAGTTGAAAGCACAAATCCTAAAGAAGTTTCTTAGAATGCTCCTGCCCAGTTTTTAGGTGATGATATTTCCTCTTCCACCATGGGACTCAAAGCACCCCGAATGAACACTTGCACATTCCACAAAAAGAGTGTTTCAAAACTGCTCAAGCAACAGAAAGGTTCAACTCTGTGAGTTGAAGGCACACATGAAAAAGCACTTTCAAATAATGCTTCCGTCCAGTTTCTAGGTGAAGAAATTACCGTTTCCAAAGAATGCCTCGAAGAGTTCCAAATATCCACTTACAGATTCTGAAGAAAACAATGTTTCGATGTTGCTCATTCAAATCAAGGTTCAACTCTCTGAGATGAATGCACACATCATAAAGAAGTTTCTGTGAATGCTTCTACCCTGTTTTTATGTGATGATATTTCCTCTTCCACCATAAGCCTCAAAGCGCTCCGAATGAACACTTGCGCATTCCACAAATAGAGTGCTTCTAAAATGCTCTATCAATAGGAAGGTTCAATTCTGTGAGCTGAATGCACACATCATAAAGAAGTTTCTGAGAATGCTTCTGTCTAGTGTTTAGGTGAAGATATTTCCTTTTCCACCACAGGCCTCAAAGCGCTCCGTATGAACACTTGCAGACTACACACAATAGTGTTTCAAAACTGCTCTAACAAGAGAAAGGTTCAACTCTGTATGTTGAGTGCACACATCACAAAGCAGTTTCAGAGAGTGTTTCTGTCTAGTTTGTATGTGAAGAAATTCCCGTTTCCAACGACGGCCTCCAAGAGCTCCCAATATCCACTTGCAGATTCTGCACAAACACAGTTTCATAACTGCCCCATCCAAAGGAATATTGAACCCTGTGAGTTGAATCCACACATATTAAATCATTTTCTCAGAATGCTTCTGCATAGTTTTCATGTGAAGATATTTCTTACTCCACTATAGGGCTGGAAGCGCTCCAAATGAACACTTGAGGATTCTGCAAAAAGACACTTTGAAAACTGCTCTTTCAAAAGAAAGGTGCAACTGTGTGAGTTGAATGCAAACATCACAAAGCAGTTTCAGAGACTGCTTCTGTCTAGATGTAATGTGAACAAATTCCCGTTTCCAACGAAGGCCTCAAATCTCCACATATCCACTTGCAGATTCTGCAAAAGCAGTGTTTCAAAACTGCTCTATCAAAAGGAAGGTTCATCTCTGTGGGATGAGTGCACACATCATAAAGTAGTTTCTGAGAATGCTTCCGTCTAGTTTTTATGTGACGCTATTTCCTTTTCCACCACTGGCCTCAAAGCACTCCGAATGAACACTTGCAGATTCTACAAAAAGAGTATTTCTAAACTGAACTCACAACAAAAAGGTTCAGATCCGTCAATTAAATGCACTCATCAGAAAGCAGATTCAGAGAATGCTTCTGTTTGGGTTTTAGGTGAAGATATATTCTTTTCCCCCATAGGCCTCAAAGCGCTCTGAATGAACACTTGCAGATTCTACAAAAAGAGTGTTTCAAAACGGCTCTATCAAAATAAAGGATCAACTCTGTGAGTTGAATGTAACTTCACAAAGCCGTTTCAGAGAATGCTTCTTTCTAGTTTTTGTGTGAAGATATTCCCGTTTCCAAAGAAGGCCTCAATGAGCTCCAAATATCCACTGGCAGATTCTGCAAAAACACTGTTTGAAAACTGCTCTATCAAAAGGAAGGTTCAACTCTGTGAGTTGAATGCAAGCATCAGAGAGTAGTTTCTGAGAATGCTTCTGTCTGGTTTTAATATGAAGATATTTCCTTTTACACATTAGGTCTCAGGGCGCTCCGAAAGAATACTTGCGGATTCTGTCAGAAGAGGGTTTCCAAAGTGCTCCATCAAAAGAAATGTTCTACTCTGTGAGTGGAAAGCAAACATCACAAAGCAGTTTCAGAGAAGGCTTCTGTCTAGTTTTTAGGCGAAGAAATTCCCATTTCCAACGAAGGTCTCGAAGAGCTCCCAATATTCCCTTGCAGATTCTGCAAAAACACTGTTTCAAAACTGCTCTATGAACAGAAAGGTTCAACTCGGTGAGTTGAAAGCAGAAATCCTAAAGAAGTTTCTTAGAATGCTCCTGCCCAGTTTTTAGGTGATGATATTTCCTCTTCCACCATAAGACTCAAAGCACCCCGAATGAACACTTGCAGATTCCACAAAAAGAGTGTTTCAAAACTGCTCAAGCAACAGAAAGGTTCAACTCTGTGAGTTGAATGCACACATGAAAAAGCACTTTCAAATAATGCTTCCGTCCAGTTTCTAGGTGAAGAAATGACCGTTTCCAAAGAATGCCTCGAAGACTTCCAAATATCCACTTACAGATTCTGAAGAAAACAATGTTTCGATGTTGCTCATTCAAATCAAGGTTCAACTCTCTGAGATGAATGCACACATCATAAAGAAGTTTCTGTGAATGCTTCTACCCTGTTTTTATGTGATGATATTTCCTCTTCCACCATAAGCCTCAAAGCGCTCCGAATGAACACTTGCGCATTCCACAAAAAGAGTGCTTCAAAACTGCTCTATCAATAGGAAGGTTCAATTCTGTGAGCTGAATGCACACATCATAAAGAAGTTTCTGAGAATGCTTCTGTCTAGTGTTTAGGTGAAGATATTTCCTTTTCCACCACAGGCCTCAAAGCGCTCCGTATGAACACTTGCAGACTAAACACAATAGTGTTTCAAAACTGCTCTAACAAGAGAAAGGTTCAACTCTGTAAGTTGAGTGCACACATCACAAAGCAGTTTCAGAGAGTGTTTCTGTCTAGTTTGTATGTGAAGAAATTCCCGTTTCCAACGAAGGCCTCCAAGAGCTCCCAATATCCACTTGCAGATTCTGCACAAACACAGTATCATAACTGCCCCATCCAAAGGAATATTGAACCCTGTGAGTTGAATACACACATAGTAAATCATTTTCTCAGAATGCTTCTGCATAGTTTTCATGTGAAGATATTTCTTATTCCACTATAGGGCTGGAAGCGCTCTAAATGAACACTTGAGGATTCTGCAGAAAGACACTTTGACAACTGCTCTTTCAAAAGAAAGGTGCAACTGTGTGAGTTGAATGCAAACATCACAAAGCAGTTTCAGAGACTGCTTCTGTCTAGCTGTAATGTGAACAAATTCCCGTTTCCAACGAAGGCCTCAAATCTCCACCTATCCACCTGCAGATTCTGCAAAAGCAGTGTTTCAAAACTGCTCTATCGAAAGGAAGGTTCATCTCTGTGGGATGAGTGCACACATCATAAAGTAGTTTCTGAGAATGCTTCCGTCTAGTTTTTATGTGACGCTATTTCCTTTTCCACCACTGGCCTCAAAGCGCTCCGAATGAACACTTGCAGATTCTACAAAAAGAGTATTTCTAAACTGAACTCACAACAAAAAGGTTCAGATCCGTGAATTAAATGCACGCATCAGAAAGCAGATTCAGAGAATGCTTCTGTTTAGGTTTTAGGTGAAGATATATTCTTTTCCCCCATAGGCCTCAAAGCGCTCTGAATGAACACTTGCCGATTCTACAAAAAGAGTGTTTCAAAACGGCTCTATCAAAACAAAGGATCAACTCTGTGAGTTGAAAGCAACTTCACAAAGCCGTTTCAGAGAATGCTTCTTTCTAGTTTTTGTGTGAAGATATTCCCGTTTCCAAAGAAGGCCTCAATGAGCTCCAAATATCCACTGGCAGATTCTGCAAAAACACTGTTTGAAAACTGCTCTATCAAAAGGAAGGTTCAACTCTGTGAGTTGAATGCAAGCATCAGAGAGTAGTTTCTGAGAATGCTTCTGTCTGGTTTTAATATGAAGATATTTCCTTTTACACATTAGGTCTCAGGGCGCTCCGAAAGAATACTTGCGGATTCTGTCAGAAGAGGGTTTCCAAAGTGCTCCATCAAAAGAAATGTTCTACTCTGTGAGTGGAAAGCAAACATCACAAAGCAGTTACAGAGAAGGCTTCTGTCTAGTTTTTAGGCGAAGAAATTCCCATTTCCAACGAAGGTCTCGAAGAGCTCCCAATATTCCCTTGCAGATTCTGCAAAAACACTGTTTCAAAACTGCTCTATGAACAGAAGGGTTCAACTCGGTGAGTTGAAAGCACAAATCCTAAAGAAGTTTCTTAGAATGCTCCTGCCCAGTTTTTAGGTGATGATATTTCCTCTTCCACCATAAGACTCAAAGCACCCCGAATGAACACTTGCACATTCCACAAAAAGAGTGCTTCAAAACTGCTCAAGCAACAGAAAGGTTCAACTCTGTGAGTTGAATGCACACATGAAAAAGCACTTTCAAATAATGCTTCCGTCCAGTTTCTAGGTGAAGAAATGACCGTTTCCAAAGAATGCCTCGAAGAGTTCCAAATATCCACTTACAGATTCTGAAGAAAACAATGTTTCGATGTTGCTCATTCAAATCAAGGTTCAACTCTCTGAGATGAATGCACACATCATAAAGAAGTTTCTGTGAATGCTTCTACCCTGTTTTTATGTGATGATATTTCCTCTTCCACCATAAGCCTCAAAGCGCTCCGAATGAACACTTGCGCATTCCACAAAAAGAGTGCTTCAAAACTGCTCTATCAATAGGAAGGTTCAATTCTGTGAGCTGAATGCACACATCATAAAGAAGTTTCTGAGAATGCTTCTGTCTAGTGTTTAGGTGAAGATATTTCCTTTTCCACCACAGGCCTCAAAGCGCTCCGTATGAACACTTGCAGATTACAGATTACACACAATAGTGTTTCAAAACTGCTCTAACAAGAGAAAGGTTCAACTCTGTAAGTTGAGTGCACACATCACAAAGCAGTTTCAGAGAGTGTTTCTGTCTAGTTTGTATGTGAAGAAATTCCCGTTTGCAACGAAGGCCTCCAAGAGCTCCCAATATCCACTTGCAGATTCTGCACAAACACAGTTTCATAACTGCCCCATCCAAAGGAATATTGAACCCTGTGAGTTGAATCCACACATATTAAATCATTTTCTCAGAATGCTTCTTCATAGTTTTCATGTGAAGATATTTCTTATTCCACTATAGGGCTGGAAGCGCTCTAAATGAACACTTGAGGATTCTGCAAAAAGACACTTTGACAACTGCTCTTTCAAAAGAAAGGTGCAACTGTGTGAGTTGAATGCAAACATCACAAAGCAGTTTCAGAGACTGCTTCTGTCTAGCTGTAATGTGAACAAATTCCCGTTTCCAACGAAGGCCTCAAATCTCCACCTATCCACTTGCAGATGCTGCAAAAGCAGTGTTTCAAAACTGCTCTATCGAAAGGAAGGTTCATCTCTTTGGGTTACGAAGGTTCATCTCTGTGTGTTGAGTGCACACATCATAAAGTAGTTTCTGAGAATGCTTCTGTCTAGTTTTTATGTGACGCTATTTCCTTTTCCACCACTGGCCTCAAAGCGCTCCGAATGAACACTTGCAGATTCTACAAAAAGAGTGTTTCTAAACTGAACTCACAACAAAAAGGTTCAGATCTGTGAATTGAATGCACGCATCACAAAGCAGATTCAGGGAATGCTTCTGTTTAGGTTTTAGGTGAAGATATATTCTTTTCCCCCATAGGCCTCAAAGCGCTCTGAATGAACACTTGCAGATTCTACGAAACAGTGTTGCAAAACGGCTCTATCAAAACAAAGGATCAGCTCTGTGAGTTGAATGCAACTTCACAAAGCCGTTTGAGAGAAGGCTTCTTTCTAGTTTTTGTGTGAAGATATTCCCGTTTCCAAAGAAGGCCTCAATGAGCTCCAAATATCCACTGGCAGATACTGCAAAAACACTGTTTCAAAACTGCTCTATCAAAAGGAAGGTTCAACTCTGTGAGTTGAATGCAAGTTTCAGAGAGTAGTTTCTGAGAATGCTTCTGTCTGGTTTTAATATGAAGTTATTTCCTTTTACACATTAGGTCTCAGGGCGCTCCGAAAGAATACTTGCGGATTCTGTCAGAAGAGGGTTTCCAAAGTGCTCCATCAAAAGAAATGTTCTACTCTGTGAGTGGAAAGCAAACATCACAAAGCAGTTTCAGAGAATGCTTCTGTCTAGTTTTTAGGCGAAGAAATCCCCATTTCCAACGAAGGTCTCGAAGAGCTCCAAATATTCCCTTGCAGATTCTGCAAAAACACTGTTTCAAAACTGCTCTATGAACAGAAAGGTTCAACTCGGTGAGTTGAAAACACAAATCCTAAAGAAGTTTCTTAGAATTGTCCTGCCCAGTTTTTAGGTGATGATATTTCCTCTTCCACCATAAGACTCAAAGCACCCCGAATGAACACTTGCACATTCCACAAAAAGAGTGTTTCAAAACTGCTCAAGCAACAGAAAGGTTCAACTCTGTGAGTTGAATGCACACATGAAAAAGCAGTTTCAAATAATGCTTCCGTCCAGTTTCTAGGTGAAGATTTTACCGTTTCCAAAGAATGCCTCGAAGAGTTCCAAATATCCACTTACAGATTCTGAAGAAAACAATGTTTTGATGTTGCTCATTCAAATCAAGGTTCAACTCTCTGAGATGAATGCACACATCATAAAGAAGTTTCTGTGAATGCTTCTACCCTGTTTTTATGTGATGATATTTCCTCTTCCACCATAAGTCTCAAAGCTCTCTGAATGAACACTTGCGCATTCCACAAAAAGAGTGCTTCAAAACTGTTCTATCAATAGGAAGGTTCAATTCTGTGAGCTGAATGCACACATCATAAAGAAGTTTCTGAGAATGCTTCTGTCTAGTGTTTAGGTGAAGATATTTCTTTTTCCACCACAGGCCTCAAAGCGCTCCATATGAACACTTGCAGACTACACACAATAGTGTTTCAAAACTGCTCTAACAAGAGAAAGGTTCAACTCTGTAAGTTGAGTGCACACATCACAAAGCAGTTTCAGAGAGTGTTTCTGTCTAGTTTGTATGTGAAGAAATTCCCGTTTCCAACGAAGGCCTCCAAGAGCTCCCAATATCCACTTGCAGATTCTGCACAAACACAGTTTCATAACTGCCCCATCCAAAGGAATTTTGAAACCTGTGAGTTGAATCCACACATATTAAATCTTTTTCTCAGAATGCTTCTGCATAGTTTTCATGTGAAGATATTTCTTATTCCACTATAGGGCTGGAAGCGCTCTAAATGAACACTTGAGGATTCTGCAAAAAGACACTATGACAACTGCTCTTTCAAAAGAAAGGTGCAACTGTGTGAGTTGAATGCAAACATCACAAAGCAGTTTCAGAGACTGCTTCTGTCTAGCTGTAATGTGAACAAATTCCCGTTTCCAACGAAGGCCTCAAATCCCCACATATCCACTTGCAGATTCTGCAAAAGCAGTGTTTCAAAACTGCTCTATCGAAAGGAAGGTTCATCTCTGTGCGTTGAGTGCACACATCATCAAGTAGTTTCCGAGAATGCTTCCGTCAAGTTTTTATGTGACGCGATTTCCTTTTCCACCACTGGCCTCAAAGCGCTCCGAATGAACACTTGCAGATTCTACAAAAAGAGTGTTTCTAAACTGAACTCACAACAGAAAGGTTCAGATCCGTGAATTGAATGCACGCATCAGAAAGCAGATTCAGGGAATGCTTCTGTTTAGGTTTCAGGTGAAGATATATTGTTTTCCCCCATAGGCCTCAAAGCGCTCTGAATGAACACTTGCAGATTCTACGAAAAGAGTGTTTCAAAACTGCTCTATCAAAACAAAGGATCAACTCTGTGAGTTGAATGCGACTTCACAAAGCAGTTTCAGAGAATGCTTCTTTCTAGTTTTTGTGTGAAGATATTCCCGTTTCCAAAGAAGGCCTCAATGAGGTCCAAATATCCACTGGCAGATTCTGCAAAAACACTGTTTCAAAACTGCTCTATGAAAAGGAAGGTTCAACTCTGTGAGTTGAATGCAAGCATCAGAGAGTAGTTTCTGAGAATGCTTCTGTCTGGTTTTAATATGAAGATATTTCCTTTTACACATTAGGTCTCAGGGTGCTCCGAAAGAATACTTGCGGATTCTGTCAGAAGAGGGTTTCCAAAGTGCTCCATCAAAAGAAATGTTCTACTCTGTGAGTGGAAAGCAAACATCACAAAGCAGTTTCAGAGAATGCTTCTGTTTAGTTTTTAGGCGAAGAAATTCAAATTTCCAACGAAGGTCTCGAAGAGCTCCCAATATTCCCTTGCAGATCCTGGAAAAACACTGTTTCAAAACTGCTCTATGAACAGAAAGGTTCAACTCGGTGAGTTGAAAGCACAAATCCTAAAGAAGTTTCTTAGAATGCTCCTGCCAGTTTTTAGGTGATGATATTTCCTCTTCCACCATAAGACTCAAAGCACCCCGAATGAACACTTGCACATTCCACAAAAAGAGTGTTTCAAAACTGCTCAAGCAACAGAAAATTTCAACTCTGTGAGCTGAATACACACATGAAAAAGCACTTTCAAATAATGCTTCCGTCCAGTTTCTAGGTGAAGAAATTACCGTTTCCAAAGAATGCCTCGAAGAGTTCCAAATATCCACTTACAGATTCTGAAGAATACAATGTTTCGATGTTGCTCATTCAAATCAATGTTCAACTCTCTGAGATGAATGCACACATCATAAAGAAGTTTCTGTGAATGCTTCTACCCTGTTTTTATGTGATGATATTTCCTCTTCCACCATAAGACTCAAAGCGCTCCGAACGAACACTGGTGCATTCCACAAAAAGAGTGCTTCAAAACTGCTCTATCAATAGGAAGGTTCAATTCTGTGAGCTGAATGCACACATCATAAAGAAGTTTCTGAGAATGCTTCTGTCTAGTGTTTAGGTGAAGATATTTCCTTTTCCACCACAGGCCTCAAAGCGCTCCGTATGAACACTTGCAGACTACACACAATAGTGTTTCAAAACTGCTCTAACAAGAGAAAGGTTCAACTCTGTAAGTTGAGTGCACACATCACAAAGCAGTTTCAGAGAGTGTTTCTGTCTAGTTTGTATGTGAAAAAATTCCCGTTTCCAACGAAGGCCTCCAAGAGCTCCCAATATCCACTTGCAGATTCTGCACAAACACAGTTTCATAACTGCCCCATCCAAAGGAATATTGAACCCTGTGAGTTGAATCCACACATATTAAATCATTTTCTCAGAATGCTTCTGCATAGTTTTCATGTGAAGATATTTCTTCTTCCACTATAGGGCTGGAAGCGCTCTAAATGAACACTTGAGGATTCTGTAAAAAGACACTTTGACAACTGCTCTTTCAAAAGAAAGGTGCAACTGTGTGAGTTGAATGCAAACATCACAAAGCAGTTTCAGAGACTGCTTCTGTCTAGCTGTAATGTGAACAAATTCCCGTTTCCAACGAAGGCCTCAAATCTCCACCTATCCACTTGCAGATTCTGCAAAAGCAGTGTTTCAAAACTGCTCTATCGAAAGGAAGGTTCATCTCTGTGGGTTGAGTGCACACATCATAAAGTAGTTTCTGAGAATGCTTCTGTCTAGTTTTTATGTGACGCTATTTCCTTTTCCACCACTGGCCTCAAAGCGCTCCGAATGAACACTTGCAGATTCTACAAAAAGAGTGTTTCTAAACTGAACTCACAACAAAAAGGTTCAGATCTGTGAATTGAATGCACGCATCACAAAGCAGATTCAGGGAATGCTTCTGTTTAGGTTTTAGGTGAAGATATATTCTTTTCCCCCATAGGCCTCAAAGCGCTCTGAATGAACACTTGCATATTCTACGAAACAGTGTTTCAAAACGGCTCTATCAAAACAAAGGATCAGCTCTGTGAGTTGAATGCAACTTCACAAGCCGTTTGAGAGAAGGCTTCTTTCTAGTTTTTGTGTGAAGATATTCCCGTTTCCAAATAAGGCCTCAATGAGCTCCAAATATCCACTGGAAGATACTGCAAAAACACTGTTTCAAAACTGCTCTATCAAAAGGAAGGTTCAACTCTGTGAGTTGAATGCAAGCTTCAGAGAGTAGTTTCTGAGAATGCTTCTGTCTGGTTTTAATATGAAGATATTTCCTTTTACACATTAGGTCTCAGGGCGCTCCAAAAGAATACTTGCGGATTCTGTCAGAAGAGGGTTTCCAAAGTGCTGCATCAAAAGAAATGTTCTACTCTGTGAGTGGAAAGCAAACATCACAAAGCAGTTTCAGAGAATGCTTCTGTCTAGTTTTTAGGCGAAGAAATCCCCATTTCCAACGAAAGTCTCGAAGAGTTCCAAATATTCCCTTGCAGATTCTGCAAAAACACTGTTTCAAAACTGCTCTATGAACAGAAAGGTTCAACTCGGTGAGTTGAAAACACAAATCCTAAAGAAGTTTCTTAGAATTGTCCTGCCCAGTTTTTAGGTGATGATATTTCCTCTTCCACCATAAGACTCAAAGCACCCCGAATGAACACTTGCACATTCCACAAAAAGAGTGTTTCAAAACTGCTCAAGCAACAGAAAGGTTCAACTCTGTGAGTTGAATGCACACATGAAAAAGCACTTTCAAATAATGCTTCCGTCCAGTTTCTAGGTGAAGAAATTACCGTTTCCAAAGAATGCCTCGAAGAGTTCCAAATATCCACTTACAGATTCTGAAGAAAACAATGTTTCGATGTTGCTCATTCAAATCAAGGTTCAACTCTCTGAGATGAATGCACACATCATAAAGAAGTTTCTGTGAATGCTTCTACCCTGTTTTTATGTGATGATATTTCCTCTTCCACCATAAGCCTCAAAGCGCTCCGAATGAACACTTGCGCATTCCACAAAAAGAGTGCTTCAAAACTGCGCTATCAATAGGAAGGTTCAATTCTGTGAGCTGAATGCACACATCATAAAGAAGTTTCTGAGAATGCTTCTGTCTAGTGTTTAGGTGAAGATATTTCCTTTTCCACCACAGGCCTCAAAGCGCTCCGTATGAACACTTGCAGACTACACACAATAGTGTTTCAAAACTGCTCTAACAAGAGAAAGGTTCAACTCTGTAAGTTGAGTGCACACATCACAAAGCAGTTTCAGAGAGTGTTTCTGTCTAGTTTGTATGTGAAGAATTTCCCGTTTCCAACGAAGGCCTCCAAGAGCTCCCAATATCCACTTGCAGATTCTGCACAAACACAGTTTCATAACTGTCCCATCCAAAGGAATATTGAACACTGTGAGTTGAATCCACACATGTTAAATCATTTTCTCAGAATGATTCTGCATAGTTTTCATGTGAAGATATTTCTTATTCCACTACAGGGCTGGAAGCGCTCCAAATGAACACTTGAGAATTCTGCAAAAAGACACTTTGACAACTGCTCTTTCAAAAGAAAGGTGCAAATGTGTGAGTTGAATGCAAACATCACAAAGCAGTCTCAGAGACTGCTTCTGTCTAGCTGTAATGTGAACAAATTCCCGTTTCCAACGAAGGCCTCAAATCTCCACATATCCACCTGCAGATTCTGCAAAAGCAGTGTTTCAAAACTGCTCTATCAAAAGGAAGGTTCATCTCTTTGGGTTGAGTGCACACATCATAAAGTAGTTTCTGAGAATGCTTCTGTCTAGTTTTTATGTGACGCTATTTCCTTTTCCACCACTGGCCTCAAAGCGCTCCGAATGAACACTTGCAGATTCTACAAAAAGAGTGTTTCTAAACTGAACTCACAACAAAATGGTTCAGAACTGTGAATTGAATGCACGCATCACAAAGGAGATTCAGGGAATGCTTCTGTTTAGGTTTTAGGTGAAGATATATTCTTTTCCCCAGTAGGCCTCAAAGCGCTCTGAATGAACACTTGCAGATTCTACGAAAAGAGTGTTTCAAAACGGCTCTATCAAAACAAAGGATCAACTCTGTGAGTTGAATGCGACTTCACAAAGCCGTTTCAGAGAATGCTTCTTTCTAGTTTTTGTGTGAAGATATTCCCGTTTCAAAAGAAGGCCTCAATGAGCTCCAAATATCCACTGGAAGATCCTGCAAAAACACTGTTTGAAAACTGCTCTATCAAAAGGAAGGTTCAACTCTGTGAGTTGAATGCAAGCATCAGAGAGTAGTTTCTGAGAATGCTTCTGTCTGGTTTTAATATGAAGATATTTCCTTTTACACATTAGGTCTCAGGGCGCTCCGAAAGAATACTTGCGGATTCTGTCAGAAGAGGGTTTCCAAAGTGCTCCATCAACAGAAATGTTCTACTCTGTGAGTGGAAAGAAACATCACAAAGCAGTTTCAGAGAATGCTTCTGTCTAGTATTTAGGCCAAGAAATTCCCATTTCCAACGAAGGTCTCGAAGAGCTCCCAATATTCCCTTGCAGATTCTGCAAAAACACTGTTTCAAAACTGCTCTATGAACAGAAAGGTTCAACTCGGTGAGTTGAAAGCACAAATCCTAAAGAAGTTTCTTAGAATGGTCCTGCCCAGTTTTTAGGTGATGATATTTCCTCTTCCACCATAAGACTCAAAGCACCCCGAGTGAACACTTGCACATTCCACAAAAAGAGTGTTTCAAAACTGCTCAAGCAACAGAAAGGTTCAAATCTGTGAGTTGAATGCACACATGAAAAAGCACTTTCAAATAATGCTTCCGTCCAGTTTCTAGGTGAAGAAATTACCGTTTCCAAAGAATGCCTCGTAGAGTTCCAAATATCCACTTACAGATTCTGAAGAAAACAATGTTTCGATGTTGCTCATTCAAATCAAGGTTCAACTCTCTGAGATGAATGCACACATCATAAAGAAGTTTCTGTGAATGCTTCTACCCTGTTTTTATGTGATGATATTTCCTCTTCCACCATAAGCCTCAAAGCGCTCCGAATGAACACTTGCGCATTCCACAAAAAGAGTGCTTCAAAACTGCTCTATCAATAGGAAGGTTCAATTCTGTGAGCTGAATGCACACATCATAAAGAAGTTTCTGAGAATGCTTCTGTCTAGTGTTTAGGTGAAGATATTTCCTTTTCCACCACAGGCCTCCAAGCGCTCCGTATGAACACTTGCAGATTACAGATTACACACAATAGTGTTTCAAAACTGCTCTAACAAGAGAAAGGTTCAACTCTGTAAGTTGAGTGCACACATCACAAAGCAGTTTCAGAGAGTGTTTCTGTCTAGTTTGTATGTGAAGAAATTCCCGTTTCCAACGAAGGCCTCCAAGAGCTCCCAATATCCACTTGCAGATTCTGCACAAACACAGTTTCATAACTGCCCCATCCAAAGGAATATTGAACCCTGTGAGTTGAATCCACACATATTAAATCATTTTCTCAGAATGCTTCTGCATAGTTTTCATGTGAAGATATTTCTTATTCCACTATAGGGCTGGAAGCGCTCTAAATGAACACTTGAGGATTCTGCAAAAAGACACTTTGACAACTGCTCTTTCAAAAGAAAGGTGCAACTGTGTGAGTTGAATGCAAACATCACAAAGCAGTTTCAGAGACTGCTTCTGTCTAGCTGTAATGTGAACAAATTCCCGTTTCCAACGAAGGCCTCAAATCTCCACCTATCCACTTGCAGATGCTGCAAAAGCAGTGTTTCAAAACTGCTCTATCGAAAGGAAGGTTCATCTCTTTGGGTTAGGAAGGTTCATCTCTGTGTGTTGAGTGCACACATCATAAAGTAGTTTCTGAGAATGCTTCTGTCTAGTTTTTAATGTGACGCTATTTCCTTTTCCACCACTGGCCTCAAAGCGCTCCGAATGAACACTTGCAGATTCTACAAAAAGAGTGTTTCTAAACTGAACTCACAACAAAAAGGTTCAGATCTGTGAATTGAATGCACGCATCAGAAAGCAGATTCAGAGAATGCTTCTGTTTAGGTTTTAGGTGAAGATATATTCTTTTCCCCCATAGGCCTCAAAGCGCTCTGAATGAACACTTGCAGATTCTACGAAAAGAGTGTCTCAAAACTGCTCTATCAAAACAAAGGTTCAACTCTGTGAGTTGAAGGCAACTTCACAAAGCCGTTTCAGAGAATGCTTCTTTCTAGTTTTTGTGTGAAGATATTCCCGTTTCCAAAGAAGGCCTCAATGAGCTCCAAATATCCACTGGCAGATTCTGCAAAAACACTGTTTCAAAACTGCTCTATCAAAAGGAATGTTCAACTCTGTGAGTTGAATGCAAGCATCAGAGAGTAGTTTCTGAGAATGCATCTGTCTGGTTTTAATATGAAGATATTTCCTTTTACACATTAGGTCTCAGGGCGCTCCGAAATAATATTTGCGGATTCTGTCAGAAGAGGGTTTCCAAAGTGCTCCATCAACAGAAATGTTCTACTCTGTGAGTGGAAACAAACATCACAAAGCAGTTTCAGAGAATGCTTCTGTCTAGTATTTAGGCCAAGAAATTCCCATTTCCAACGAAGGTCTCGAAGAGCTCCCAATATTCCCTTGCAGATTCTGCAAAAACACTGTTTCAAAACTGCTCTATGAACAGAAAGGTTCAACTCGGTGAGTTGAAAGCACAAATCCTAAAGAAGTTTCTTAGAATGGTCCTGCCCAGTTTTTAGGTGATGATATTTCCTCTTCCACCATAAGACTCAAAGCACCCCGAGTGAACACTTGCACATTCCACAAAAAGAGTGTTTCAAAACTGCTCAAGCAACAGAAAGGTTCAACTCTGTGAGTTGAATGCACACATGAAAAAGCTCTTTCAAATAATGCTTCCGTCCAGTTTCTAGGTGAAGAAATTACCGTTTCCAAAGAATGCCTCGAAGAGTTCCAAATATCCACTTACAGATTCTGAAGAAAACAATGTTTCGATGTTGCTCATTCAAATCAAGGTTCAACTCTCTGAGATGAATGCACACATCAAAAAGAAGTTTCTGTGAATGCTTCTACCCTGTTTTTATGTGATGATATTTCCTCTTCCACCATAAGCCTCAAAGCGCTCCGAATGAACACTTGCGCATTCCACAAAAAGAGTGCTTCAAAACTGCTCTATCAATAGGAAGGTTCAATTCTGTGAGCTGAATGCACACATCATAAAGAAGTTTCTGAGAATGCTTCTGTCTAGTGTTTAGGTGAAGATATTTCCTTTTCCACCACAGGCCTCAAAGCGCTCCGTATGAACACTTGCAGATTACAGATTACACACAATAGTGTTTCAAAACTGCTCTAACAAGAGAAAGGTTCAACTCTGTAAGTTGAGTGCACACATCACAAAGCAGTTTCAGAGAGTGTTTCTGTCTAGTTTGTATGTGAAGAAATTCCCGTTTCCAACGAAGGCCTCCAAGAGCTCCCAATATCCACTTGCAGATTCTGCACAAACACAGTTTCATAACTGCCCCATCCAAAGGAATATTGAACCCTGTGAGTTGAATCCACACATATTAAATCATTTTCTCAGAATGCTTCTGCATAGTTTTCATGTGAAGATATTTCTTATTCCACTATAGGGCTGGAAGCGCTCTAAATGAACACTTGAGGATTCTGCAAAAAGACACTTTGACAACTGCTCTTTCAAAAGAAAGGTGCAACTGTGTGAGTTGAATGCAAACATCACAAAGCAGTTTCAGAGACTGCTTCTGTCTAGCTGTAATGTGAACAAATTCCCGTTTCCAACGAAGGCCTCAAATCTCCACCTATCCACTTGCAGATTCTGCAAAAGCAGTGTTTCAAAACTGCTCTATCGAAAGGAAGGTTCATCTCTGTGGGTTGAGTGCACACATCATAAAGTAGTTTCTGAGAATGCTTCTGTCTAGTTTTTATGTGACGCTATTTCCTTTTCCACCACTGGCCTCAAAGCGCTCCGAATGAACACTTGCAGATTCTACAAAAAGAGTGTTTCTAAACTGAACTCACAACAAAAAGGTTCAGATCTGTGAATTGAATGCACGCATCACAAAGCAGATTCAGGGAATGCTTCTGTTTAGGTTTTAGGTGAAGATATATTCTTTTCCCCCATAGGCCTCAAAGCGCTCTGAATGAACACTTGCAGATTCTACGAAACAGTGTTTCAAAACGGCTCTATCAAAACAAAGGATCAGCTCTGTGAGTTGAATGCAACTTCACAAAGCCGTTTGAGAGAAGGCTTCTTTCTAGTTTTTGTGTGAAGATATTCCCGTTTCCAAAGAAGGCCTCAATGAGCTCCAAATATCCACTGGAAGATACTACAAAAACACTGTTTCAAAACTGCTCTATCAAAAGGAAGGTTCAACTCTGTGAGTTGAATGCAAGCTTCAGAGAGTAGTTTCTGAGAATGCTTCTGTCTGGTTTTAATATGAAGATATTTCCTTTTACACATTAGGTCTCAGGGCGCTCCGAAAGAATACTTGTGGATTCTGTCAGAAGAGGGTTTCCAAAGTGCTCCATCAAAAGAAATGTTCTACTCTGTGAGTGGAAAGCAAACATCACAAAGCAGTTTCAGAGAATGCTTCTGTCTAGTTTTTAGGCGAAGAAATCCCCATTTCCAACGAAGGTCTCGAAGAGATCCAAATATTCCCTTGCAGATTCTGCAAAAACACTGTTTCAAAACTGCTCTATCAAAAGGAAGGTTCAACTCTGTGAGTTGAATGCAAGCTTCAGAGAGTAGTTTCTGAGAATGCTTCTGTCTGGTTTTAATATGAAGATATTTCCTTTTACACATTAGGTCTCAGGGCGCTCCGAAAGAATACTTGCGGATTCTGTCAGAAGAGGGTTTCCAAAGTGCTCCATCAAAAGAAATGTTCTGCTGTGTGAGTGGAAAGCAAACATCACAAAGCAGTTTCAGAGAATGCTTCTGTCTAGTTTTTAGGCGAAGAAATCCCCATTTCCAACGAAGGTCTCGAAGAGATCCAAATATTCCCTTGCAGATTCTGCAAAAACACTGTTTCAAAACTGCTCTATGAACAGAAAGGTTCAACTCGGTGAGTTGAAAACACAAATCCTAAAGAAGTTTCTTAGAATTGTCCTGCCCAGTTTTTAGGTGATGATATTTCCTCTTCCACCATAAGACTCAAAGCACCCAGAATGAACACTTGCACATTCCACAAAAAGAGTGTTTCAAAACTGCTCAAGCAACAGAAAGGTTCAACTCTGTGAGTTGAATGCACACATGAAAAAGCACTTTCAAATAATGCTTCCGTCCAGTTTCTAGGTGAAGAAATTACCGTTTCCAAAGAATGCCTCGAAGAGTTCCAAATATCCACTTACAGATTCTGAAGAAAACAATGTTTCGATGTTGCTCATTCAAATCAAGGTTCAACTCTCTGAGATGAATGCACACATCATAAAGAAGTTTCTGTGAATGCTTCTACCCTGTTTTTATGTGATGATATTTCCTCTTCCACCATAAGCCTCAAAGCGCTCCGAATGAACACTTGCGCATTCCACAAAAAGAGTGCTTCAAAACTGCTCTATCAATAGGAAGGTTCAATTCTGTGAGCTGAATGCACACATCATAAAGAAGTTTCTGAGAATGCTTCTGTCTAGTGTTTAGGTGAAGATATTTCCTTTTCCACCACAGGCCTCAAAGCGCTCCGTATGAACACTTGCAGATTACAGATTACACACAATAGTGTTTCAAAACTGCTCTAACAAGAGAAAGGTTCAACTCTGTAAGTTGAGTGCACACATCACAAAGCAGTTTCAGAGAGTGTTTCTGTCTAGTTTGTATGTGAAGAAATTCCCGTTTCCAACGAAGGCCTCCAAGAGCTCCCAATATCCACTTGCAGATTCTGCACAAACACAGTTTCATAACTGCCCCATCCAAAGGAATATTGAACCCTGTGAGTTGAATCCACACATATTAAATCATTTTCTCAGAATGCTTCTGCATAGTGTTCATGTGAAGATATATCTTATTCCACTATAGGGCTGGAAGCGCTCTAAATGAACACTTCAGGATTCTGCAAAAAGACACTTTGACAACTGCTCTTTCAAAAGAAAGGTGCAACTGTGTGAGTTGAATGCAAACATCACAAAGCAGTTTCAGAGACTGCTTCTGTCTAGCTGTAATGTGAACAAATTCCCGTTTCCAACGAAGGCCTCAAATCTCCACCTATCCACTTGCAGATTCTGCAAAAGCAGTGTTTCAAAACTGCTCTATCGAAAGGAAGGTTCATCTCTGTGGGTTGAGTGCACACATCATAAAGTAGTTTCTGAGAATGCTTCTGTCTAGTTTTTATGTGACGCTATTTCCTTTTCCACCACTGGCCTCAAAGCGCTCCGAATGAACACTTGCAGATTCTACAAAAAGAGTGTTTCTAAACTGAACTCACAACAAAATGGTTCAGAACTGTGAATTGAATGCACGCATCACAAAGGAGATTCAGGGAATGCTTCTGTTTAGGTTTTAGGTGAAGATATATTCTTTTCCCCAGTAGGCCTCAAAGCGCTCTGAATGAACACTTGCAGATTCTACGAAAAGAGTGTTTCAAAACGGCTCTATCAAAACAAAGGATCAACTCTGTGAGTTGAATGCGACTTCACAAAGCCGTTTCAGAGAATGCTTCTTTCTAGTTTTTGTGTGAAGATATTCCCGTTTCCAAAGAAGGCCTCAATGAGCTCCAAATATCCACTGGAAGATCCTGCAAAAACACTGTTTGAAAACTGCTCTATCAAAAGGAAGGTTCAACTCTGTGAGTTGAATGCAAGCATCAGAGAGTAGTTTCTGAGAATGCTTCTGTCTGGTTTTAATATGAAGATATTTCCTTTTACACATTAGGTCTCAGGGCGCTCCGAAAGAATACTTGCGGATTCTGTCAGAAGAGGGTTTCCAAAGTGCTCCATCAACAGAAATGTTCTACTCTGTGAGTGGAAAGAAACATCACAAAGCAGTTTCAGAGAATGCTTCTGTCTAGTATTTAGGCCAAGAAATTCCCATTTCCAACGAAGGTCTCGAAGAGCTCCCAATATTCCCTTGCAGATTCTGCAAAAACACTGTTTCAAAACTGCTCTATGAACAGAAAGGTTCAACTCGGTGAGTTGAAAGCACAAATCCTAAAGAAGTTTCTTAGAATGGTCCTGCCCAGTTTTTAGGTGATGATATTTCCTCTTCCACCATAAGACTCAAAGCACCCCGAGTGAACACTTGCACATTCCACAAAAAGAGTGTTTCAAAACTGCTCAAGCAACAGAAAGGTTCAAATCTGTGAGTTGAATGCACACATGAAAAAGCAGTTTCAAATAATGCTTCCGTCCAGTTTCTAGGTGAAGAAATGACCGTTTCCAAAGAATGCCTCGTAGAGTTCCAAATATCCACTTACAGATTCTGAAGAAAACAATGTTTCGATGTTGCTCATTCAAATCAAGGTTCAACTCTCTGAGATGAATGCACACATCATAAAGAAGTTTCTGTGAATGCTTCTACCCTGTTTTTATGTGATGATATTTCCTCTTCCACCATAAGCCTCAAAGCGCTCCGAATGAACACTTGCGCATTCCACAAAAAGAGTGCTTCAAAACTGCTCTATCAATAGGAAGGTTCAATTCTGTGAGCTGAATGCACACATCATAAAGAAGTTTCTGAGAATGCTTCTGTCTAGTGTTTAGGTGAAGATATTTCCTTTTCCACCACAGGCCTCCAAGCGCTCCGTATGAACACTTGCAGATTACAGATTACACACAATAGTGTTTCAAAACTGCTCTAACAAGAGAAAGGTTCAACTCTGTAAGTTGAGTGCACACATCACAAAGCAGTTTCAGAGAGTGTTTCTGTCTAGTTTGTATGTGAAGAAATTCCCGTTTCCAACGAAGGCCTCCAAGAGCTCCCAATATCCACTTGCAGATTCTGCACAAACACAGTTTCATAACTGCCCCATCCAAAGGAATATTGAACCCTGTGAGTTGAATCCACACATATTAAATCATTTTCTCAGAATGCTTCTGCATAGTTTTCATGTGAAGATATTTCTTATTCCACTATAGGGCTGGAAGCGCTCTAAATGAACACTTGAGGATTCTGCAAAAAGACACTTTGACAACTGCTCTTTCAAAAGAAAGGTGCAACTGTGTGAGTTGAATGCAAACATCACAAAGCAGTTTCAGAGACTGCTTCTGTCTAGCTGTAATGTGAACAAATTCCCGTTTCCAACGAAGGCCTCAAATCTCCACCTATCCACTTGCAGATGCTGCAAAAGCAGTGTTTCAAAACTGCTCTATCGAAAGGAAGGTTCATCTCTTTGGGTTAGGAAGGTTCATCTCTGTGTGTTGAGTGCACACATCATAAAGTAGTTTCTGAGAATGCTTCTGTCTAGTTTTTAATGTGACGCTATTTCCTTTTCCACCACTGGCCTCAAAGCGCTCCGAATGAACACTTGCAGATTCTACAAAAAGAGTGTTTCTAAACTGAACTCACAACAAAAAGGTTCAGATCTGTGAATTGAATGCACGCATCAGAAAGCAGATTCAGAGAATGCTTCTGTTTAGGTTTTAGGTGAAGATATATTCTTTTCCCCCATAGGCCTCAAAGCGCTCTGAATGAACACTTGCAGATTCTACGAAAAGAGTGTCTCAAAACGGCTCTATCAAAACAAAGGATCAGCTCTATGAGTTGAATGCAACTTCACAAAGCCGTTTGAGAGAATGCTTCTTTCTAGTTTTTGTGTGAAGATATTCCCGTTTCCAAAGAAGGCCTCAATGAGCTCCAAATATCCACTGGCAGATACTGCAAAAACACTGTTTCAAAACTGCTCTATCAAAAGGAAGGTTCAACTCTGTGGGTTGAATGCAAGCATCAGAGAGTAGTTTCTGAGAATGCTTCTGTCTGGTTTTAATATGAAGATATTTCCTTTTACACTTTAGGTCTCAGGGCGCTCCGAAAGAATACTTGCGGATTCTGTCACAAGAGGGTTTCCAAAGTGCTCCATCAAAAGAAATGTTCTACTCTGTGAGTGGAAAGCAAACATCACAAAGCAGTTTCAGAGAATGCTTCTGTCTAGTTTTTAGGCGAAGAAATTCCCATTTCCAACGAAGGTCTCGAAGAGCTCCCAATATTCCCTTGCAGATTCTGCAAAAACACTTTTTCAAAACTGCTCTATGAACAGAAAGGTTCAACTCGGTGAGTTGAAAGCACAAATCCTAAAGAAGTTTCTTAGAATGCTCCTGCCCAGTTTTTAAGTGATGATATTTCCTCTTCCACCATAAGACTGAAAGCACCCCGAATGAACACTTGCACATTCCACAAAAAGAGTGTTTCGAAACTGCTCAAGCAACAGAAAGGTTCAACTCTGTGAGTTGAATGCACACATGAAAAAGCACTTTCAAATAATGCTTCCGTCCAGTTTCTAGGTGAAGAAATTACCGTTTCCAAAGAATGCCTCGAAGAGTTCCAAATATCCACTTACAGATTCTGAAGAAAACAACGTTTCGTTGTTGCTCATTCAAATCAAGGTTCAACTCTCTGAGATGAATGCACACATCATAAAGAAGTTTCTGTGAATTCTTCTACCCTGTTTTTATGTGATGATATTTCCTCTTCCACCGTAAGCCTCAAAGCGCTCCGAAGGAACACTTGCGCATTCCACAAAAAGAGTGCTTCAAAACTGCTCTATCAATAGGAAGGTTCAATTCTGTGAGCTGAATGCACACATCATAAAGAAGTTTCTGAGAATGCTTCTGTCTAGTGTTTAGGTGAAGATATTTCCTTTTCCAACACAGGCCTCAAAGCGCTCCGTATGAACACTTGCAGACTACACACAATAGTGTTTCAAAACTGCTCTAACAAGAGAAAGGTTCAACTCTGTAAGTTGAGTGCACACATCACAAAGCAGTTTCAGAGAGTGTTTCTGTCTAGTTTGTATGTGAAGAAATTCCCGTTTCCAACGAAGGCCTCCAAGAGCTCCCAATATCCACTTGCAGATTCTTCACAAACACAGTTTCATAACTGCCCCATCCAAAGGAATATTGAACCCTGTGAGTTGAATCCACACATATTAAATCATTTTCTCAGAATGCTTCTGCATAGTTTTCATGTGAAGATATTTCTTCTTCCACTATAGGGCTGGAAGCGCTCTAAATGAACACTTGAGGATTCTGCAAAAAGACACTTTGACAACTGCTCTTTCAAAAGAAAGGTGCAACTGTGTGAGTTGAATGCAAACATCACAAAGCAGTTTCAGAGACTGCTTCTGTCTAGCTGTAATGTGAACAAATTCCCGTTTCCAACGAAGGCCTCAAATCTCCACCTATCCACTTGCAGATTCTGCAAAAGCAGTGTTTCAGAACTACTCTATCGAAAGGAAGGTTCATCTCTGTGGGTTGAGTGCACACATCATAAAGTAGTTTCTGAGAATGCTTCTGTCTAGTTTTTATGTGACGCTATTTCCTTTTCCACCACTGGCCACAAAGCGCTCCGAATGAACACTTGCAGATTCTACAAAAAGAGTGTTTCTAAACTGAACTCACAACAAAATGCTTCAGATCTGCGAATTGAATGCACGCATCACAAAGCAGATTCAGGGAATGCTTCTGTTTAGGTTTTAGGTGAAGATATATTCTTTTCCCCCATAGGCCTCAAAGCGCTCTGAATGAACACTTGCAGATTCTACGAAAAGAGTGTTTCAAAACGGCTCTATCAAAACAAAGGATCAACTCTGTGAGTTGAATGCAACTTCACAAAGCCGTTTCAGAGAATGCTTCCTTCTAGTTTTTGTGTGAAGATATTCCCGTTTCCAAAGAAGGCCTCAATGAGCTCCAAATATCCACTGGCAGATTCTGCAAAAACACTATTTCAAAACTGCTCTATCAAAAGGAAGGATCAACTCTGTGAGTTGAATGCAAGCTTCAGAGAGTAGTTTCTGAGAATGCTTTTGTCTGGTTTTAATATGAAGATATTTCCTTTTACACATTAGGTCTCAGGGCGCTCCGAAAGAATACTTGCGGATTCTGTCAGAAGAGGGTTTCCAAAGTGCTCCATCAAAAGAAATCTTCTACTCTGTGAGTGGAAAGCAAACATCACAAAGCAGTTTCAGAGAACGCTTCTGTCTAGTTTTTAGGCGAAGAAATTCCCATTTTCAACGAAGGTCTCGAAGAGCTCCCAATATTCTCTTGCAGATTCTGCAAAAACACTGTTTCAAAACTGCTCTATGAACAGAAAGGTTAAAGTCGGTGAGTTGAAAGCACAAATCCTAAAGAAGTTTCTTAGAATGCTCCTGCCCAGTTTTTAGGTGATGATATTTCCTCTTCCACCATAAGACTCAAAACACCCCGAATGAACACTTGCACATTCCACAAAAAGAGTGTTTCAAAACTGCTCAAGCAACAGAAAGGTTCAACTCTGTGAGTTGAATGCACACATGAAAAAGCACTTTCAAATAATGCTTCCGTCCAGTTTCTAGGTGAAGAAATTACCGTTTCCAAAGAATGCCTCGAAGAGTTCCAAATATCCACTTACAGATTCTGAAGAAAACAATGTTTCGATGTTGCTCATTCAAATCAAGGTTCAACTCTCTGAGATGAATGCACACATCATAAAGAAGTTTCTGTGAATGCTTCTACCCTGTTTTTATGTGATGATATTTCCTCTTCCACCATAAGCCTCAAAGCGCTCCGAATGAACACTTGCGCATTCCACAAAAAGAGTGCTTCAAAACTGCTCTATCAATAGGAAGGTTCAATTCTGTGAGCTGAATGCACACATCATGAAGAAGTTTCTGAGAATGCTTCTGTCTAGTGTTTAGGTGAAGATATTTCCTTTTCCAACACAGGCCTCAAAGCGCTCCGTATGAACACTTGCAGACTACACACAATAGTGTTTCAAAACTGCTCTAACAAGAGAAAGGTTCAACTCTGTAAGTTGAGTGCACACATCACAAAGCAGTTTCAGAGTGTTTCTCTCTAGTTTGCATGTGAAGAAATTCCCGTTTCCAACGAAGGCCTCCAAGAGCTCCCAATATCCACTTGCAGATTCTGCACAAACACAGTTTCATAACTGCCCCATCCAAAGGAATATTGAAACCTGTGAGTTGAATCCACACATATTAAATCATTTTCTCAGAATGCTTCTGCATAATTTTCATGTGAAGATATTTCTTATTCCACTATAGGGCTGGAAGCGCTCTAAATGAACACTTGAGGATTCTGCAAAAAGACACTTTGACAACTGCTCTTTCAAAAGAAAGGTGCAACTGTGTGAGTTGAATGCAAACATCACAAAGCAGTTTCAGAGACTGCTTCTGTCTAGCTGTAAGGTGAACAAATTCCCGTTTCCAACGAAGGCCTCAAATCTCCACATATCCACTTGCAGATTCTGCAAAAGTAGTGTTTCAAAACTGCTCTATCGAAAGGAAGGTTCATCTCTGTGGGTTGAGTGCACACATCATAAAGTAGTTTCTGAGAATGCTTCTGTCTAGTTTTTATGTGACGCTATTTCCTTTTCCACCACAGGCCTCAAAGCTCTCCGAATGAACACTTGCAGATTCTACAAAAAGAGTGTTTCTAAACTGAGCTCACAACAAAAAGGTTCAGATCTGTGAATTGAATGCACGCATCACAAAGCAGATTCAGGGAATGCTTCTGTTTAGGTTTTAGGTGAAGATATATTCTTTTCCCCCATAGGCCTCAAAGCGCTCTGAATGAACACTTGCAGATTCTACGAAAAGAGTGTTTCAAAACGGCTCTATCAAAACAAAGGATCAACTCTGGGAGTTGAATGCAACTTCACAAAGCCGTTTCAGAGAATGCTTCTTTCTAGTTTTTGTGTGAAGATATTCCCGTTTCCAAAGGAGGCCTCAATGAGCTCCAAATATCCACTGGCAGATTCTGCAAAAACACTGTTTCAAAACTGCTCTATCAAAAGGAAGGTTCAATCTGTGAGTTGAATGCAAGCATCAGACAGTAGTTTCTGACAATGCTTCTGTCTGGTTTTAATGTGAAGATATTTCCTTTTACACCTTAGGTCTCAATGCGCTCCGAAAGAATACTTGCGGATTCTGTCAGAAGAGGGTTTCCAAAGTGCTCCATCGAAAGAAATGTTCTACTCTGTGAGTGGAAATCAAACATCACAAAGCAGTTTCAGAGAACGCTTCTGTCTAGTTTTTAGGCGAAGAAACTCCCATTTCCAACGAAGGTCTCGAAGAGCTCCCAATATTCCCTTGCAGATTCTGCAAAAACACTGTTTCAAAACTGCTCTATGAACAGAAAGGTTCAAGTCGGTGAGTTGAAAGCACAAATCCTAAAGAAGTTTCTTAGAATGGTCCTGCCCAGTTTTTAGGTGATGATATTTCCTCTTCCACCATAAGACTCAAAGCACCCCGAATGAACACTTGCACATTCCACAAAAAGAGTGTTTCAAAACTGCTCAAGCAACAGAAAGGTTCAAGTCTGTGAGTTGAATGCACACATGAAAAAGCACTTTCAAATAATGCTTCCGTCCAGTTTCTAGGTGAAGAAATTACCGTTTCCAAAGAATGCCTCGAAGAGTTCCAAATATCCACTTACAGATTCTGAAGAAAACAATGTTTCGATGTTGCTCATTCAAATCAAGGTTCAACTCTCTGAGATGAATGCACACATCATAAAGAAGTTTCTGTGAATGCTTCTACCCTGTTTTTATGTGATGATATTTCCTCTTCCACCATAAGCCTCAAAGCGCTCCGAATGAACACTTGCGCATTCCACAAAAAGAGTGCTTCAAAACTGCTCTATCAATAGGAAGGTTCAATTCTGTGAGCTGAATGCACACATCATAAAGAAGTTTCTGAGAATGCTTCTGTCTAGTGTTTAGGTGAAGATATTTCCTTTTCCACCACAGGCCTCAAAGCGCTCCGTATGAACACTTGCAGACTACACACAATAGTGTTTCAAAACTGCTCTAACAAGAGAAAGGTTCAACTCTGTAAGTTGAGTGCACACATCACAAAGCAGTTTCAGAGAGTGTTTCTGTCTAGTTTGTATGTGAAAAAATTCCCGTTTCCAACGAAGGCCTCCAAGAGCTCCCAATATCCACTTGCAGATTCTGCACAAACACAGTTTCATAACTGCCCCATCCAAAGGAAGATTGAACCCTGTGAGTTGAATCCACACATATTAAATCATTTTCTCAGAATGCTTCTGCATAGTTTTCATGTGAAGATATTTCTTATTCCACTATAGGGCTGGAAGCGCTCTAAATGAACACTTGAGGATTCTGCAAAAAGACACTTTGACAACTGCTCTTTCAAAAGAAAGGTGCAACTGTGTGAGTTGAATGCAAACATCACAAAGCAGTTTCAGAGACTGCTTCTGTCTAGCTGTAATGTGAACAAATTTCCGTTTCCAACGAAGGCCTCAAATCTCCATCTATCCACTTGCAGATTCTGCAAAAGCAGTGTTTCAAAACTGCTCTATCGAAAGGAAGGTACATCTCTGTGGGTTGAGTGCACACATCATAAAGTAGTTTCTGAGTATGCTTCTGTCTAGTTTTTATGTGACGCTATTTCCTTTTCCACCACTGGCCTCAAAGCGCTCCGAATGAACACTTGCAGATTCTACAAAAAGAGTGTTTCTAAACTGAACTCACAACAAAAAGGTTCAGATCTGTGAATTGAATGCACGCATCACAAAGCAGATTCAGGGAATGCTTCTGTTTAGGTTTTAGGTGAAGATATATTCTTTTCCCCCATAGGCCTCAAAGCGCTCTGAATGAACACTTGCAGATTCTACGAAAAGAGTGTTTCAAAACGGCTCTATCAAAAGAAAGGATCAACTCTGTGAGTTGAATGCAACGTCACAAAGCCATTTCAGAGAATGCTTCTTTCTAGTTTTTCTGTGAAGATATTCCCGTTTCCAAAGAAGGCCTCAATGAGCTCCAAATATCCACTGGCAGATTCTGCAAAAACACTGTTTCAAAACTGCTCTATCAAAAGGAAGGTTCAACTCTGTGAGTTGAATGCAAGCATCAGAGAGTAGTTTCTGAGAATGCTTCTGTCTGGTTTTAATATGAAGATATTTCCTTTTACACATTAGGTCTCAGGGCGCTCCGAAAGAATACTTGCGGATTCTGTCAGAAGAGGGTTTCCAAAGTGCTCCATCAAAAGAAATGTTCTACTCTGTGAGTGGAAAGCAAACATCACAAAGCAGTTTCAGAGAATGCTTCTGTCTAGTTTTTAGGCCAAGAAATTCCCATTTCCAACGAAGGTCTCGAAGAGCTCCCAATATTCCCTTGCAGATTCTGCAAAAACACTGTTTCAAAACTGCTCTATGAACAGAAAGGTTTAACTCGGTGAGTTGAAAGCACAAATCCTAAAGAAGTTTCTTAGAATGGTCCTGCCCAGTTTTAAGTGATGATATTTCCTCTTCCACCATAAGACTCAAAGCACCCCGAATGAACACTTGCACATTCCACAAAAAGAGTGTTTCAAAACTGCTCAAGCAACAGAAAGGTTCAACTCTGTGAGTTGAATGCACACATGAAAAAGCAGTTTCAAATAATGCTTCCGTCCAGTTTCTAGGTGAAGAAATTACCGTTTCCAAAGAATGCCTCGAAGAGTTCCAAATATCCACTTACAGATTCTGAAGAAAACAATGTTTCGATGTTGCTCATTCAAATCAAGGTTCAACTCTCTGAGATGAATGCACACATCATAAAGAAGTTTCTGTGAATGCTTCTACCCTGTTTTTGTGTGATGATATTTCCTCTTCCACCATAAGCCTCAAAGCGCTCCGAATGAACACTTGCGCATTCCACAAAAAGAGTGCTTCAAAACTGCTCTATCAATAGGAAGGTTCAATTCTGTGAGCTGAATGCACACATCATAAAGAAGTTTCTGAGAATGCTTCTGTCTAGTGTTTAGGTGAAGATATTTCCTTTTCCACCACAGGCCTCAAAGCGCTCCGTATGAACACTTGCAGACTACACACAATAGTGTTTCAAAACTGCTCTAACAAGAGAAAGGTTCAACTCTGTAAGTTGAGTGCACACATCACAAAGCAGTTTCAGAGAGTGTTTCTGTCTAGTTTGTATGTGAAAAAATTCCCGTTTCCAACGAAGGCCTCCAAGAGCTCCCAATATCCACTTGCAGATTCTGCACAAACACAGTTTCATAACTGCCCCATCCAAAGGAATATTGAACCCTGTGAGTTGAATCCACACATATTAAATCATTTTCTCAGAATGCTTCTGCATAGTTTTCATGTGAAGATATTTCTTATTCAACTATAGGGCTGGAAGCGCTCTAAATGAACACTTGAGGATTCTGCAAAAAGACACTTTGACAACTGCTCTTTCAAAAGAAAGGTGCAACTGTGTGAGTTGAATGCAAACATCACAAAGCAGTTTCAGAGACTGCTTCTGTCTAGATGTAATGTGAACAAATTCCCGTTTCCAACGAAGGCCTCAAATCTCCACCTATCCACCTGCAGATTCTGCAAAAGCAGTGTTTCAAAACTGCTCTATCAAAAGGAAGGTTCATCTCTGTGGGTTGAGTGCACACATCATAAATTAGTTTCCGAGAATGCTTCCGTCTTGTTTTTATGTGACGCTATTTCCTTTTCCACCACTGGCCTCAAAGCGCTCCGAATGAACACTTGCAGATTCTACAAAAAGAGTGTTTCTAAACTGAACTCACAACAGAAAGGTTCAGATCCGTGAATTGAATGCACGCATCAGAAAGCAGATTCAAGGAATGCTTCTGTTTAGGTTTTAGGTGAAGATATATTCTTTTCCCAAATAGGCCTCAAAGCGCTCTGAATGAACACTTGCAGATTCTACGAAAAGAGTGTTTCAAAACTGTTCTATCAAAACAAAGGATCAACTCTGGGAGTTGAATGCAACTTCACAAAGCCGTTTCAGAGAATGCTTCTTTCTAGTTTTTGTATGAAGATATTCCCGTTTCCAAAGAAGGCCTCAATGAGCTCCAAATATCCACTGGCAGATTCTGCAAAAACACTGTTTCAAAACTGCTCTATCAAAAGGAAGGTTCAACTCTGTGGGTTGAATGCAAGCATCAGAGAGTAGTTTCTGAGAATGCTTCTGTCTGGTTTTAATATGAAGATATTTCCTTTTACACTTTAGGTCTCAGGGCGCTCCGAAAGAATACTTGCGGATTCTGTCACAAGAGGGTTTCCAAAGTGCTCCATCAAAAGAAATGTTCTACTCTGTGAGTGGAAAGCAAACATCACAAAGCAGTTTCAGAGAATGCTTCTGTCTAGTTTTTAGGCGAAGAAATTCCCATTTCCAACGAAGGTCTCGAAGAGCTCCCAATATTCCCTTGCAGATTCTGCAAAAACACTTTTTCAAAACTGCTCTATGAACAGAAAGGTTCAACTCGGTGAGTTGAAAGCACAAATCCTAAAGAAGTTTCTTAGAATGCTCCTGCCCAGTTTTTAAGTGATGATATTTCCTCTTCCACCATAAGACTGAAAGCACCCCGAATGAACACTTGCACATTCCACAAAAAGAGTGTTTCGAAACTGCTCAAGCAACAGAAAGGTTCAACTCTGTGAGTTGAATGCACACATGAAAAAGCACTTTCAAATAATGCTTCCGTCCAGTTTCTAGGTGAAGAAATTACCGTTTCCAAAGAATGCCTCGAAGAGTTCCAAATATCCACTTACAGATTCTGAAGAAAACAACGTTTCGATGTTGCTCATTCAAATCAAGGTTCAACTCTCTGAGATGAATGCACACATCATAAAGAAGTTTCTGTGAATTCTTCTACCCTGTTTTTATGTGATGATATTTCCTCTTCCACCGTAAGCCTCAAAGCGCTCCGAAGGAACACTTGCGCATTCCACAAAAAGAGTGCTTCAAAACTGCTCTATCAATAGGAAGGTTCAATTCTGTGAGCTGAATGCACACATCATAAAGAAGTTTCTGAGAATGCTTCTGTCTAGTGTTTAGGTGAAGATATTTCCTTTTCCAACACAGGCCTCAAAGCGCTCCGTATGAACACTTGCAGACTACACACAATAGTGTTTCAAAACTGCTCTAACAAGAGAAAGGTTCAACTCTGTAAGTTGAGTGCACACATCACAAAGCAGTTTCAGAGAGTGTTTCTGTCTAGTTTGTATGTGAAGAAATTCCCGTTTCCAACGAAGGCCTCCAAGAGCTCCCAATATCCACTTGCAGATTCTTCACAAACACAGTTTCATAACTGCCCCATCCAAAGGAATATTGAACCCTGTGAGTTGAATCCACACATATTAAATCATTTTCTCAGAATGCTTCTGCATAGTTTTCATGTGAAGATATTTCTTCTTCCACTATAGGGCTGGAAGCGCTCTAAATGAACACTTGAGGATTCTGCAAAAAGACACTTTGACAACTGCTCTTTCAAAAGAAAGGTGCAACTGTGTGAGTTGAATGCAAACATCACAAAGCAGTTTCAGAGACTGCTTCTGTCTAGCTGTAATGTGAACAAATTTCCGTTTCCAACGAAGGCCTCAAATCTCCATCTATCCACTTGCAGATTCTGCAAAAGCAGTGTTTCAGAACTACTCTATCGAAAGGAAGGTTCATCTCTGTGGGTTGAGTGCACACATCATAAAGTAGTTTCTGAGAATGCTTCTGTCTAGTTTTTATGTGACGCTATTTCCTTTTCCACCACTGGCCACAAAGCGCTCCGAATGAACACTTGCAGATTCTACAAAAAGAGTGTTTCTAAACTGAACTCACAACAAAATGGTTCAGATCTGCGAATTGAATGCACGCATCACAAAGCAGATTCAGGGAATGCTTCTGTTTAGGTTTTAGGTGAAGATATATTCTTTTCCCCCATAGGCCTCAAAGCGCTCTGAATGAACACTTGCAGATTCTACGAAAAGAGTGTTTCAAAACGGCTCTATCAAAACAAAGGATCAACTCTGTGAGTTGAATGCAACTTCACAAAGCCGTTTCAGAGAATGCTTCCTTCTAGTTTTTGTGTGAAGATATTCCCGTTTCCAAAGAAGGCCTCAATGAGCTCCAAATATCCACTGGCAGATTCTGCAAAAACACTATTTCAAAACTGCTCTATCAAAAGGAAGGATCAACTCTGTGAGTTGAATGCAAGCTTCAGAGAGTAGTTTCTGAGAATGCTTTTGTCTGGTTTTAATATGAAGATATTTCCTTTTACACATTAGGTCTCAGGGCGCTCCGAAAGAATACTTGCGGATTCTGTCAGAAGAGGGTTTCCAAAGTGCTCCATCAAAAGAAATCTTCTACTCTGTGAGTGGAAAGCAAACATCACAAAGCAGTTTCAGAGAACGCTTCTGTCTAGTTTTTAGGCGAAGAAATTCCCATTTTCAACGAAGGTCTCGAAGAGCTCCCAATATTCTCTTGCAGATTCTGCAAAAACACTGTTTCAAAACTGCTCTATGAACAGAAAGGTTCAAGTCGGTGAGTTGAAAGCACAAATCCTAAAGAAGTTTCTTAGAATGCTCCTGCCCAGTTTTTAGGTGATGATATTTCCTCTTCCACCATAAGACTCAAAACACCCCGAATGAACACTTGCACATTCCACAAAAAGAGTGTTTCAAAACTGCTCAAGCAACAGAAAGGTTCAACTCTGTGAGTTGAATGCACACATGAAAAAGCACTTTCAAATAATGCTTCCGTCCAGTTTCTAGGTGAAGAAATTACCGTTTCCAAAGAATGCCTCGAAGAGTTCCAAATATCCACTTACAGATTCTGAAGAAAACAATGTTTCGATGTTGCTCATTCAAATCAAGGTTCAACTCTCTGAGATGAATGCACACATCATAAAGAAGTTTCTGTGAATGCTTCTACCCTGTTTTTATGTGATGATATTTCCTCTTCCACCATAAGCCTCAAAGCGCTCCGAATGAACACTTGCGCATTCCACAAAAAGAGTGCTTCAAAACTGCTCTATCAATAGGAAGGTTCAATTCTGTGAGCTGAATGCACACATCATGAAGAAGTTTCTGAGAATGCTTCTGTCTAGTGTTTAGGTGAAGATATTTCCTTTTCCAACACAGGCCTCAAAGCGCTCCGTATGAACACTTGCAGACTACACACAATAGTGTTTCAAAACTGCTCTAACAAGAGAAAGGTTCAACTCTGTAAGTTGAGTGCACACATCACAAAGCAGTTTCAGAGTGTTTCTGTCTAGTTTGCATGTGAAGAAATTCCCGTTTCCAACGAAGGCCTCCAAGAGCTCCCAATATCCACTTGCAGATTCTGCACAAACACAGTTTCATAACTGCCCCATCCAAAGGAATATTGAAACCTGTGAGTTGAATCCACACATATTAAATCATTTTCTCAGAATGCTTCTGCATAATTTTCATGTGAAGATATTCCTTATTCCACTATAGGGCTGGAAGCGCTCTAAATGAACACTTGAGGATTCTGCAAAAAGACACTTTGACAACTGCTCTTTCAAAAGAAAGGTGCAACTGTGTGAGTTGAATGCAAACATCACAAAGCAGTTTCAGAGACTGCTTCTGTCTAGCTGTAATGTGAACAAATTCCCGTTTCCAACGAAGGCCTCAAATCTCCACCTATCCACTTGCAGATGCTGCAAAAGTAGTGTTTCAAAACTGCTCTATCGAAAGGAAGGTTCATCTCTGTGGGTTGAGTGCACACATCATAAAGTAGTTTCTGAGAATGCTTCTGTCTAGTTTTTATGTGACGCTATTTCCTTTTCCACCACAGGCCTCAAAGCTCTCCGAATGAACACTTGCAGATTCTACAAAAAGAGTGTTTCTAAACTGAACTCACAACAAAAAGGTTCAGATCTGTGAATTGAATGCACGCATCACAAAGCAGATTCAGGGAATGCTTCTGTTTAGGTTTTAGGTGAAGATATATTCTTTTCCCCCATAGGCCTCAAAGCGCTCTGAATGAACACTTGCAGATTCTACGAAAAGAGTGTTTCAAAACGGCTCTATCAAAACAAAGGATCAACTCTGGGAGTTGAATGCAACTTCACAAAGCCGTTTCAGAGAATGCTTCTTTCTAGTTTTTGTGTGAAGATATTCCCGTTTCCAAAGGAGGCCTCAATGAGCTCCAAATATCCACTGGCAGATTCTGCAAAAACACTGTTTCAAAACTGCTCTATCAAAAGGAAGGTTCAATCTGTGAGTTGAATGCAAGCATCAGACAGTAGTTTCTGACAATGCTTCTGTCTGGTTTTAATGTGAAGATATTTCCTTTTACACCTTAGGTCTCAATGCGCTCCGAAAGAATACTTGCGGATTCTGTCAGAAGAGGGTTTCCAAAGTGCTCCATCGAAAGAAATGTTCTACTCTGTGAGTGGAAATCAAACATCACAAAGCAGTTTCAGAGAACGCTTCTGTCTAGTTTTTAGGCGAAGAAACTCCCATTTCCAACGAAGGTCTCGAAGAGCTCCCAATATTCCCTTGCAGATTCTGCAAAAACACTGTTTCAAAACTGCTCTATGAACAGAAAGGTTCAAGTCGGTGAGTTGAAAGCACAAATCCTAAAGAAGTTTCTTAGAATGGTCCTGCCCAGTTTTTAGGTGATGATATTTCCTCTTCCACCATAAGACTCAAAGCACCCCGAATGAACATTTGCACATTCCACAAAAAGAGTGTTTCAAAACTGCTCAAGCAACAGAAAGGTTCAACTCTGTGAGTTGAATGCACACATGAAAAAGCACTTTCAAATAATGCTTCCGTCCAGTTTCTAGGTGAAGAAATTACCGTTTCCAAAGAATGCCTCGAAGAGTTCCAAATATCCACTTACAGATTCTGAAGAAAACAATGTTTCGATGTTGCTCATTCAAATCAAGGTTCAACTCTCTGAGATGAATGCACACATCATAAAGAAGTTTCTGTGAATGCTTCTACCCTGTTTTTATGTGATGATATTTCCTCTTCCACCATAAGCCTCAAAGCGCTCCGAATGAACACTTGCGCATTCCACAAAAAGAGTGCTTCAAAACTGCTCTATCAATAGGAAGGTTCAATTCTGTGAGCTGAATGCACACATCATAAAGAAGTTTCTGAGAATGCTTCTGTCTAGTGTTTAGGTGAAGATATTTCCTTTTCCACCACAGGCCTCAAAGCGCTCCGTATGAACACTTGCAGATTACAGATTACACACAATAGTGTTTCAAAACTGCTCTAACAAGAGAAAGGTTCAACTCTGTAAGTTGAGTGCACACATCACAAAGCAGTTTCAGAGAGTGTTTCTGTCTAGTTTGTATGTGAAGAAATTCCCGTTTCCAACGAAGGCCTCCAAGAGCTCCCAATATCCACTTGCAGATTCTGCACAAACACAGTTTCATAACTGCCCCATCCAAAGGAATATTGAACCCTGTGAGTTGAATCCACACATATTAAATCATTTTCTCAGAATGCTTCTGCATAGTGTTCATGTGAAGATATATCTTATTCCACTATAGGGCTGGAAGCGCTCTAAATGAACACTTCAGGATTCTGCAAAAAGACACTTTGACAACTGCTCTTTCAAAAGAAAGGTGCAACTATGTGAGTTGAATGCAAACATCACAAAGCAGTTTCAGAGACTGCTTCTGTCTAGCTGTAATGTGAACAAATTCCCGTTTCCAACGAAGGCCTCAAATCTCCACCTATCCACTTGCAGATTCTGCAAAAGCAGTGTTTCAAAACTGCTCTATCGAAAGGAAGGTTCATCTCTGTGGGTTGAGTGCACACATCATAAAGTAGTTTCTGAGAATGCTTCTGTCTAGTTTTTATGTGACGCTATTTCCTTTTCCACCACTGGCCTCAAAGCGCTCCGAATGAACACTTGCAGATTCTACAAAAAGAGTGTTTCTAAACTGAACTCACAACAAAAAGGTTCAGATCTGTGAATGGAATGCACGCATCACAAATCAGATTCAGGGAATGCTTCTGTTTAGGTTTTAGGTGAAGATATATTCTTTTCCCCCATAGGCCTCATAGCGCTCTGAATGAACACTTGCAGATTCTACGAAAAGAGTGTCTCAAAACTGCTCTATCAAAACAAAGGTTCAACTCTGTGAGTTGAAGGCAACTTCACAAAGCCGTTTCAGAGAATGCTTCTTTCTAGTTTTTGTGTGAAGATATTCCCGTTTCCAAAGAAGGCCTCAATGAGCTCCAAATATCCACTGGCAGATTCTGCAAAAACACTGTTTCAAAACTGCTCTATCAAAAGGAATGTTCAACTCTGTGAGTTGAATGCAAGCATCAGAGAGTAGTTTCTGAGAATGCATCTGTCTGGTTTTAATATGAAGATATTTCCTTTTACACATTAGGTCTCAGGGCGCTCCGAAAGAATACTTGCGGATTCTGTCAGAAGAGGGTTTCCAAAGTGCTCCATCAACAGAAATGTTCTACTCTGTGAGAGGAAACAAACATCACAAAGCAGTTTAAGAGAATGCTTCTGTCTAGTATTTAGGCCAAGAAATTCCCATTTCCAACGAAGGTCTCGAAGAGCTCCCAATATTCCCTTGCAGATTCTGCAAAAACACTTTTTCAAAACTGCTCTATGAACAGAAAGGTTCAACTCGGTGAGTTGAAAGCACAAATCCTAAAGAAGTTTCTTAGAATGGTCCTGCCCAGTTTTTAGGTGATGATATTTCCTCTTCCACCATAAGACTCAAAGCACCCCGAGTGAACACTTGCACATTCCACAAAAAGAGTGTTTCAAAACTGCTCAAGCAACAGAAAGGTTCAACTCTGTGAGTTGAATGCACACATGAAAAAGCTCTTTCAAATAATGCTTCCGTCCAGTTTCTAGGTGAAGAAATTACCGTTTCCAAAGAATGCCTCGAAGAGTTCCAAATATCCACTTACAGATTCTGAAGAAAACAATGTTTCGATGTTGCTCATTCAAATCAAGGTTCAACTCTCTGAGATGAATGCACACATCATAAAGAAGTTTCTGTGAATGCTTCTACCCTGTTTTTATGTGATGATATTTCCTCTTCCACCATAAGCCTCAAAGCGCTCCGAATGAACACTTGCGCATTCCACAAAAAGAGTGCTTCAAAACTGCTCTATCAATAGGAAGGTTCAATTCTGTGAGCTGAATGCACACATCATAAAGAAGTTTCTGAGAATGCTTCTGTCTAGTGTTTAGGTGAAGATATTTCCTTTTCCACCACAGGCCTCAAAGCGCTCCGTATGAACACTTGCAGATTACAGATTACACACAATAGTGTTTCAAAACTGCTCTAACAAGAGAAAGGTTCAACTCTGTAAGTTGAGTGCACACATCACAAAGCAGTTTCAGAGAGTGTTTCTGTCTAGTTTGTATGTGAAGAAATTCCCGTTTCCAACGAAGGCCTCCAAGAGCTCCCAATATCCACTTGCAGATTCTGCACAAACACAGTTTCATAACTGCCCCATCCAAAGGAATATTGAACCCTGTGAGTTGAATCCACACATATTAAATCATTTTCTCAGAATGCTTCTGCATAGTTTTCATGTGAAGATATTTCTTATTCCACTATAGGGCTGGAAGCGCTCTAAATGAACACTTGAGGATTCTGCAAAAAGACACTTTGACAACTGCTCTTTCAAAAGAAAGGTGCAACTGTGTGAGTTGAATGCAAACATCACAAAGCAGTTTCAGAGACTGCTTCTGTCTAGCTGTAATGTGAACAAATTCCCGTTTCCAACGAAGGCCTCAAATCTCCACCTATCCACTTGCAGATTCTGCAAAAGCAGTGTTTCAAAACCGCTCCATCGAAAGGAAGGTTCATCTCTGTGGGTTGAGTGCACACATCATAAAGTAGTTTCTGAGTATGCTTCTGTCTAGTTTTTATGTGACGCTATTTCCTTTTCCACCACTGGCCTCAAAGCGCTCCGAATGAACACTTGCAGATTCTACAAAAAGAGTGTTTCTAAACTGAACTCACAACAAAAAGGTTCAGATCTGTGAATTGAATGCACGCATCACAAAGCAGATTCAGGGAATGCTTCTGTTTAGGTTTTAGGTGAAGATATATTCTTTTCCCCCATAGGCCTCAAAGCGCTCTGAATGAACACTAGCAGATTCTACGAAAAGAGTGTCTCAAAACTGCTCTATCAAAACAAAGGTTCAACTCTGTGAGTTGAAGGCAACTTCACAAAGCCGTTTCAGAGAATGCTTCTTTCTAGTTTTTGTGTGAAGATATTCCCGTTTCCAAAGAAGGCCTCAATGAGCTCCAAATATCCACTGGCAGATACTGCAAAAACACTGTTTCAAAACTGCTCTATCAAAAGGAAGGTTCAACTCTGTGAGTTGAATGCAAGCTTCAGAGAGTAGTTTCTGAGAATGCTTCTGTCTGGTTTTAATATGAAGATATTTCCTTTTACACATTAGGTCTCAGGGCGCTCCGAAAGAATACTTGCGGATTCTGTCAGAAGAGGGTTTCCAAAGTGCTCCATCAAAAGAAATGTTCTACTCTGTGAGTGGAAAGCAAACATCACAAAGCAGTTTCAGAGAATGCTTCTGTCTAGTTTTTAGGCGAAGAAATCCCCATTTCCAACGAAGGTCTCGAAGAGATCCAAATATTCCCTTGCAGATTCTGCAAAAACACTGTTTCAAAACTGCTCTATGAACAGAAAGGTTCAACTCGGTGAGTTGAAAACACAAATCCTAAAGAAGTTTCTTAGAATTGTCCTGCCCAGTTTTTAGGTGATGATATTTCCTCTTCCACCATAAGACTCAAAGCACCCCGAATGAACACTTGCACATTCCACAAAAAGAGTGTTTCAAAACTGCTCAAGCAACAGAAAGGTTCAACTCTGTGAGTTGAATGCACACATGAAAAAGCACTTTCAAATAATGCTTCCGTCCAGTTTCTAGGTGAAGAAATTACCGTTTCCAAAGAATGCCTCGAAGAGTTCCAAATATCCACTTACAGATTCTGAAGAAAACAATGTTTCGATGTTGCTCATTCAAATCAAGGTTCAACTCTCTGAGATGAATGCACACATCATAAAGAAGTTTCTGTGAATGCTTCTACCCTGTTTTTATGTGATGATATTTCCTCTTCCACCATAAGCCTCAAAGCGCTCCGAATGAACACTTGCGCATTCCACAAAAAGAGTGCTTCAAAACTGCTCTATCAATAGGAAGGTTCAATTCTGTGAGCTGAATGCACACATCATAAAGAAGTTTCTGAGAATGCTTCTGTCTAGTGTTTAGGTGAAGATATTTCCTTTTCCACCACAGGCCTCAAAGCGCTCCGTATGAACACTTGCAGACTACACACAATAGTGTTTCAAAACTGCTCTAACAAGAGAAAGGTTCAACTCTGTAAGTTGAGTGCACACATCACAAAGCAGTTTCAGAGAGTGTTTCTGTCTAGTTTGTATGTGAAAAAATTCCCGTTTCCAACGAAGGCCTCCAAGAGCTCCCAATATCCACTTGCAGATTCTGCACAAACACAGTTTCATAACTGCCCCATCCAAAGGAAGATTGAACCCTGTGAGTTGAATCCACACATATTAAATCATTTTCTCAGAATGCTTCTGCATAGTTTTCATGTGAAGATATTTCTTATTCCACTATAGGGCTGGAAGCGCTCTAAATGAACACTTGAGGATTCTGCAAAAAGACACTTTGAGAACTGCTCTTTCAAAAGAAAGGTGCAACTGTGTGAGTTGAATGCAAACATCACAAAGCAGTTTCAGAGACTGCTTCTGTCTAGCTGTAATGTGAACAAATTTCCGTTTCCAACGAAGGCCTCAAATCTCCATCTATCCACTTGCAGATTCTGCAAAAGCAGTGTTTCAAAACTGCTCTATCGAAAGGAAGGTACATCTCTGTGGGTTGAGTGCACACATCATAAAGTAGTTTCTGAGTATGCTTCTGTCTAGTTTTTATGTGACGCTATTTCCTTTTCCACCACTGGCCTCAAAGCGCTCCGAATGAACACTTGCAGATTCTACAAAAAGAGTGTTTCTAAACTGAACTCACAACAAAAAGGTTCAGATCTGTGAATTGAATGCACGCATCACAAAGCAGATTCAGGGAATGCTTCTGTTTAGGTTTTAGGTGAAGATATATTCTTTTCCCCCATAGGCCTCAAAGCGCTCTGAATGAACACTTGCAGATTCTACGAAAAGAGTGTTTCAAAACGGCTCTATCAAAAGAAAGGATCAACTCTGTGAGTTGAATGCAACGTCACAAAGCCATTTCAGAGAATGCTTCTTTCTAGTTTTTCTGTGAAGATATTCCCGTTTCCAAAGAAGGCCTCAATGAGCTCCAAATATCCACTGGCATATTCTGCAAAAACACTGTTTGAAAACTGCTCTATAAAAAGGAAGGTTCAACTCTGTGAGTTGAATGCAAGCATCAGAGAGTAGTTTCTGAGAATGCTTCTGTCTGGTTTTAATATGAAGATATTTCCTTTTACACATTAGGTCTCAGGGCGCTCCGAAAGAATACTTGCGGATTCTGTCAGAAGAGGGTTTCCAAAGTGCTCCATCAAAAGAAATGTTCTACTCTGTGAGTGGAAAGCAAACATCACAAAGCAGTTTCAGAGAATGCTTCTGTCTAGTTTTTAGGCCAAGAAATTCCCATTTCCAACGAAGGTCTCGAAGAGCTCCCAATATTCCCTTGCAGATTCTGCAAAAACACTGTTTCAAAACTGCTCTATGAACAGAAAGGTTTAACTCGGTGAGTTGAAAGCACAAATCCTAAAGAAGTTTCTTAGAATGGTCCTGCCCAGTTTTAAGTGATGATATTTCCTCTTCCACCATAAGACTCAAAGCACCCCGAATGAACACTTGCACATTCCACAAAAAGAGTGTTTCAAAACTGCTCAAGCAACAGAAAGGTTCAACTCTGTGAGTTGAATGCACACATGAAAAAGCAGTTTCAAATAATGCTTCCGTCCAGTTTCTAGGTGAAGAAATGACCGTTTCCAAAGAATGCCTCGAAGAGTTCCAAATATCCACTTACAGATTCTGAAGAAAACAATGTTTCGATGTTGCTCATTCAAATCAAGGTTCAACTCTCTGAGATGAATGCACACATCATAAAGAAGTTTCTGTGAATGCTTCTACCCTGTTTTTATGTGATGATATTTCCTCTTCCACCATAAGCCTCAAAGCGCTCCGAATGAACACTTGCGCATTCCACAAAAAGAGTGCTTCAAAACTGCTCTATCAATAGGAAGGTTCAATTCTGTGAGCTGAATGCACACATCATAAAGAAGTTTCTGAGAATGCTTCTGTCTAGTGTTTAGGTGAAGATATTTCCTTTTCCACCACAGGCCTCAAAGCGCTCCGTATGAACACTTGCAGATTACAGATTACACACAATAGTGTTTCAAAACTGCTCTAACAAGAGAAAGGTTCAACTCTGTAAGTTGAGTGCACACATCACAAAGCAGTTTCAGAGAGTGTTTCTGTCTAGTTTGTATGTGAAGAAATTCCCTTTTCCAACGAAGGCCTCCAAGAGCTCCCAATATCCACTTGCAGATTCTGCACAAACACAGTTTCATAACTGCCCCATCCAAAGGAATATTGAACCCTGTGAGTTGAATCCACACATATTAAATCATTTTCTCAGAATGCTTCTGCATAGTTTTCATGTGAAGATATTTCTTATTCCACTATAGGGCTGGAAGCGCTCTAAATGAACACTTGAGGATTCTGCAAAAAGACACTTTGACAACTGCTCTTTCAAAAGAAAGGTGCAACTGTGTGAGTTGAATGCAAACATCACAAAGCAGTTTCAGAGACTGCTTCTGTCTAGCTGTAATGTGAACAAATTTCCGTTTCCAACGAAGGCCTCAAATCTCCATCTATCCACTTGCAGATTCTGCAAAAGCAGTGTTTCAAAACTGCTCTATCGAAAGGAAGGTACATCTCTGTGGGTTGAGTGCACACATCATAAAGTAGTTTCTGAGTATGCTTCTGTCTAGTTTTTATGTGACGCTATTTCCTTTTCCACCACTGGCCTCAAAGCGCTCCGAATGAACACTTGCAGATTCTACAAAAAGAGTGTTTCTAAACTGAACTCACAACAAAAAGGTTCAGATCTGTGAATTGAATGCACGCATCACAAAGCAGATTCAGGGAATGCTTCTGTTTAGGTTTTAGGTGAAGATATATTCTTTTCCCCCATAGGCCTCAAAGCGCTCTGAATGAACACTTGCAGATTCTACGAAAAGAGTGTTTCAAAACGGCTCTATCAAAAGAAAGGATCAACTCTGTGAGTTGAATGCAACGTCACAAAGCCATTTCAGAGAATGCTTCTTTCTAGTTTTTCTGTGAAGATATTCCCGTTTCCAAAGAAGGCCTCAATGAGCTCCAAATATCCACTGGCATATTCTGCAAAAACACTGTTTGAAAACTGCTCTATAAAAAGGAAGGTTCAACTCTGTGAGTTGAATGCAAGCATCAGAGAGTAGTTTCTGAGAATGCTTCTGTCTGGTTTTAATATGAAGATATTTCCTTTTACACATTAGGTCTCAGGGCGCTCCGAAAGAATACTTGCGGATTCTGTCAGAAGAGGGTTTCCAAAGTGCTCCATCAAAAGAAATGTTCTACTCTGTGAGTGGAAAGCAAACATCACAAAGCAGTTTCAGAGAATGCTTCTGTCTAGTTTTTAGGCCAAGAAATTCCCATTTCCAACGAAGGTCTCGAAGAGCTCCCAATATTCCCTTGCAGATTCTGCAAAAACACTGTTTCAAAACTGCTCTATGAACAGAAAGGTTTAACTCGGTGAGTTGAAAGCACAAATCCTAAAGAAGTTTCTTAGAATGGTCCTGCCCAGTTTTAAGTGATGATATTTCCTCTTCCACCATAAGACTCAAAGCACCCCGAATGAACACTTGCACATTCCACAAAAAGAGTGTTTCAAAACTGCTCAAGCAACAGAAAGGTTCAACTCTGTGAGTTGAATGCACACATGAAAAAGCAGTTTCAAATAATGCTTCCGTCCAGTTTCTAGGTGAAGAAATGACCGTTTCCAAAGAATGCCTCGAAGAGTTCCAAATATCCACTTACAGATTCTGAAGAAAACAATGTTTCGATGTTGCTCATTCAAATCAAGGTTCAACTCTCTGAGATGAATGCACACATCATAAAGAAGTTTCTGTGAATGCTTCTACCCTGTTTTTATGTGATGATATTTCCTCTTCCACCATAAGCCTCAAAGCGCTCCGAATGAACACTTGCGCATTCCACAAAAAGAGTGCTTCAAAACTGCTCTATCAATAGGAAGGTTCAATTCTGTGAGCTGAATGCACACATCATAAAGAAGTTTCTGAGAATGCTTCTGTCTAGTGTTTAGGTGAAGATATTTCCTTTTCCACCACAGGCCTCAAAGCGCTCCGTATGAACACTTGCAGATTACAGATTACACACAATAGTGTTTCAAAACTGCTCTAACAAGAGAAAGGTTCAACTCTGTAAGTTGAGTGCACACATCACAAAGCAGTTTCAGAGAGTGTTTCTGTCTAGTTTGTATGTGAAGAAATTCCCTTTTCCAACGAAGGCCTCCAAGAGCTCCCAATATCCACTTGCAGATTCTGCACAAACACAGTTTCATAACTGCCCCATCCAAAGGAATATTGAACCCTGTGAGTTGAATCCACACATATTAAATCATTTTCTCAGAATGCTTCTGCATAGTTTTCATGTGAAGATATTTCTTATTCCACTATAGGGCTGGAAGCGCTCTAAATGAACACTTGAGGATTCTGCAAAAAGACACTTTGACAACTGCTCTTTCAAAAGAAAGGTGCAACTGTGTGAGTTGAATGCAAACATCACAAAGCAGTTTCAGAGACTGCTTCTGTCTAGATGTAATGTGAACAAATTCCCGTTTCCAACGAAGGCCTCAAATCTCCACCTATCCACCTGCAGATTCTGCAAAAGCAGTGTTTCAAAACTGCTCTATCAAAAGGAAGGTTCATCTCTGTGGGTTGAGTGCACACATCATAAATTAGTTTCCGAGAATGCTTCCGTCTTGTTTTTATGTGACGCTATTTCCTTTTCCACCACTGGCCTCAAAGCGCTCCGAATGAACACTTGCAGATTCTACAAAAAGAGTGTTTCTAAACTGAACTCACAACAGAAAGGTTCAGATCCGTGAATTGAATGCACGCATCAGAAAGCAGATTCAAAGAATGCTTCTGTTTAGGTTTTAGGTGAAGATATATTCTTTTCCCAAATAGGCCTCAAAGCGCTCTGAATGAACACTTGCAGATTCTACGAAAAGAGTGTTTCAAAACTGTTCTATCAAAACAAAGGATCAACTCTGGGAGTTGAATGCAACTTCACAAAGCCGTTTCAGAGAATGCTTCTTTCTAGTTTTTGTATGAAGATATTCCCGTTTCCAAAGAAGGCCTCAATGAGCTCCAAATATCCACTGGCAGATTCTGCAAAAACACTGTTTCATAACTGCTCTATCAAAAGGAAGGTTCAACTCTGTGGGTTGAATGCAAGCATCAGAGAGTAGTTTCTGAGAATGCTTCTGTCTGGTTTTAATATGAAGATATTTCCTTTTACACTTTAGGTCTCAGGGCGCTCCGAAAGAATACTTGCGGATTCTGTCACAAGAGGGTTTCCAAAGTGCTCCATCAAAAGAAATGTTCTACTCTGTGAGTGGAAAGCAAACATCACAAAGCAGTTTCAGAGAATGCTTCTGTCTAGTTTTTAGGCGAAGAAATTCCCATTTCCAACGAAGGTCTCGAAGAGCTCCCAATATTCCCTTGCAGATTCTGCAAAAACACTTTTTCAAAACTGCTCTATGAACAGAAAGGTTCAACTCGGTGAGTTGAAAGCACAAATCCTAAAGAAGTTTCTTAGAATGCTCCTGCCCAGTTTTTAAGTGATGATATTTCCTCTTCCACCATAAGACTGAAAGCACCCCGAATGAACACTTGCACATTCCACAAAAAGAGTGTTTCGAAACTGCTCAAGCAACAGAAAGGTTCAACTCTGTGAGTTGAATGCACACATGAAAAAGCACTTTCAAATAATGCTTCCGTCCAGTTTCTAGGTGAAGAAATTACCGTTTCCAAAGAATGCCTCGAAGAGTTCCAAATATCCACTTACAGATTCTGAAGAAAACAACGTTTCGATGTTGCTCATTCAAATCAAGGTTCAACTCTCTGAGATGAATGCACACATCATAAAGAAGTTTCTGTGAATTCTTCTACCCTGTTTTTATGTGATGATATTTCCTCTTCCACCGTAAGCCTCAAAGCGCTCCGAAGGAACACTTGCGCATTCCACAAAAAGAGTGCTTCAAAACTGCTCTATCAATAGGAAGGTTCAATTCTGTGAGCTGAATGCACACATCATAAAGAAGTTTCTGAGAATGCTTCTGTCTAGTGTTTAGGTGAAGATATTTCCTTTTCCAACACAGGCCTCAAAGCGCTCCGTATGAACACTTGCAGACTACACACAATAGTGTTTCAAAACTGCTCTAACAAGAGAAAGGTTCAACTCTGTAAGTTGAGTGCACACATCACAAAGCAGTTTCAGAGAGTGTTTCTGTCTAGTTTGTATGTGAAGAAATTCCCGTTTCCAACGAAGGCCTCCAAGAGCTCCCAATATCCACTTGCAGATTCTTCACAAACACAGTTTCATAACTGCCCCATCCAAAGGAATATTGAACCCTGTGAGTTGAATCCACACATATTAAATCATTTTCTCAGAATGCTTCTGCATAGTTTTCATGTGAAGATATTTCTTCTTCCACTATAGGGCTGGAAGCGCTCTAAATGAACACTTGAGGATTCTGCAAAAAGACACTTTGACAACTGCTCTTTCAAAAGAAAGGTGCAACTGTGTGAGTTGAATGCAAACATCACAAAGCAGTTTCAGAGACTGCTTCTGTCTAGCTGTAATGTGAACAAATTCCCGTTTCCAACGAAGGCCTCAAATCTCCACCTATCCACTTGCAGATTCTGCAAAAGCAGTGTTTCAGAACTACTCTATCGAAAGGAAGGTTCATCTCTGTGGGTTGAGTGCACACATCATAAAGTAGTTTCTGAGAATGCTTCTGTCTAGTTTTTATGTGACGCTATTTCCTTTTCCACCACTGGCCACAAAGCGCTCCGAATGAACACTTGCAGATTCTACAAAAAGAGTGTTTCTAAACTGAACTCACAACAAAATGGTTCAGATCTGCGAATTGAATGCACGCATCACAAAGCAGATTCAGGGAATGCTTCTGTTTAGGTTTTAGGTGAAGATATATTCTTTTCCCCCATAGGCCTCAAAGCGCTCTGAATGAACACTTGCAGATTCTACGAAAAGAGTGTTTCAAAACGGCTCTATCAAAACAAAGGATGAACTCTGTGAGTTGAATGCAACTTCACAAAGCCGTTTCAGAGAATGCTTCCTTCTAGTTTTTGTGTGAAGATATTCCCGTTTCCAAAGAAGGCCTCAATGAGCTCCAAATATCCACTGGCAGATTCTGCAAAAACACTATTTCAAAACTGCTCTATCAAAAGGAAGGATCAACTCTGTGAGTTGAATGCAAGCTTCAGAGAGTAGTTTCTGAGAATGCTTTTGTCTGGTTTTAATATGAAGATATTTCCTTTTACACATTAGGTCTCAGGGCGCTCCGAAAGAATACTTGCGGATTCTGTCAGAAGAGGGTTTCCAAAGTGCTCCATCAAAAGAAATCTTCTACTCTGTGAGTGGAAATCAAACATCACAAAGCAGTTTCAGAGAACGCTTCTGTCTAGTTTTTAGGCGAAGAAACTCCCATTTCCAACGAAGGTCTCGAAGAGCTCCCAATATTCCCTTGCAGATTCTGCAAAAACACTGTTTCAAAACTGCTCTATGAACAGAAAGGTTCAAGTCGGTGAGTTGAAAGCACAAATCCTAAAGAAGTTTCTTAGAATGGTCCTGCCCAGTTTTTAGGTGATGATATTTCCTCTTCCACCATAAGACTCAAAGCACCCCGAATGAACACTTGCACATTCCACAAAAAGAGTGTTTCAAAACTGCTCAAGCAACAGAAAGGTTCAACTCTGTGAGTTGAATGCACACATGAAAAAGCACTTTCAAATAATGCTTCCGTCCAGTTTCTAGGTGAAGAAATTACCGTTTCCAAAGAATGCCTCGAAGAGTTCCAAATATCCACTTACAGATTCTGAAGAAAACAATGTTTCGATGTTGCTCATTCAAATCAAGGTTCAACTCTCTGAGATGAATGCACACATCATAAAGAAGTTTCTGTGAATGCTTCTACCCTGTTTTTATGTGATGATATTTCCTCTTCCACCATAAGCCTCAAAGCGCTCCGAATGAACACTTGCGCATTCCACAGAAAGAGTGCTTCAAAACTGCTCTATCAATAGGAAGGTTCAATTCTGTGAGCTGAATGCACACATCATGAAGAAGTTTCTGAGAATGCTTCTGTCTAGTGTTTAGGTGAAGATATTTCCTTTTCCACCAAAGGCCTCAAAGCGCTCCGTATGAACACTTGCAGACTACACACAATAGTGTTTCAAAACTGCTCTAACAAGAGAAAGGTTCAACTCTGTAAGTTGAGTGCACACATCACAAAGCAGTTTCAGAGTGTTTCTGTCTAGTTTGTGTGTGAAGAAATTCCCGTTTCCAACGAAGGCCTCCAAGAGCTCCCAATATCCACTTGCAGATTCTGCACAAACACAGTTTCATAACTGCCCCATCCAAAGGAATATTGAACCCTGTGAGTTGAATCCACACATATTAAATCATTTTCTCAGAATGCTTCTGCATAGTTTTCATGTGAAGATATTTCTTATTCCACTATAGGGCTGGAAGCGCTCTAAATGAACACTTGAGGATTCTGCAAAAAGACACTTTGACAACTGCTCTTTCAAAAGAAAGGTGCAACTGTGTGAGTTGAATGCAAACATCACAAAGCAGTTTCAGAGACTGCTTCTGTCTAGCTGTAATGTGAACAAATTCCCGTTTCCAACGAAGGCCTCAAATCTCCACCTATCCACTTGCAGATTCTGCAAAAGCAGTGTTTCAAAACCGCTCCATCGAAAGGAAGGTTCATCTCTGTGGGTTGAGTGCACACATCATAAAGCAGTTTCTGAGAATGCTTCTGTCTACTTTTTATGTGACGCTATTTCTTTTTCCACCACTGGCCACAAAGCGCTCCGAATGAACACTTGCAGATTCTACAAAAAGAGTGTTTCTAAACTGAACTCACAACAAAAAGGTTCATATCTGTGAATTGAATGCACGCATCACAAAGCAGATTCAGGGAATGCTTCTGTTTAGGTTTTAGGTGAAGATATATTCTTTTCCCCCATAGGCCTCAAAGCGCTCTGAATGAACAATTGCAGATTCTACGAAAAGAGTGTTTCAAAACGGCTCTATCAAAACAAAGGATCAACTCTGTGAGTTGAATGCAACTTCACAAAGCCGTTTCAGAGAATGCTTCCTTCTAGTTTTTGTGTGAAGATATTCCCGTTTCCAAAGAAGGCCTCAATGAGCTCCAAATATCCACTGGCAGATTCTGCAAAAACACTGTTTCAAAACTGCTCTTTCAAAAGGAAGGTTCAATCTGTGAGTTGAATGCAAGCATCAGAGAGTAGTTTCTGACAATTCTTCTGTCTGGTTTTAATGTGAAGATATTTCCTTTTACACCTTAGGTCTCAATGCGCTCCGAAAGAATACTTGCAGATTCTGTCAGAAGAGGGTTTCCAAAGTGCTCCATCAACAGAAATGTTCTACTCTGTGAGTGGAAAGCAAACATCACAAAGCGGTTTCAGAGAATACTTCTGTCAAGTATTTAGGCCAAGAAATTCCCATTTCCAACGAAGGTCTCGAAGAGCTCCCAATATTCCCTTGCAGATTCTGCAAAAACACTGTTTCAAAACTGCTCTATGAACAGAAAGGTTCAACTCGGTGAGTTGAAAGCACAAATCCTAAAGAAGTTTCTTAGAATGGTCCTGCCCAGTTTTTAGGTGATGATATTTCCTCTTCCACCATAAGACTCAAAGCACCCCGAGTGAACACTTGCACATTCCACAAAAAGAGTGTTTCAAAACTGCTCAAGCAACAGAAAGGTTCAACTCTGTGAGTTGAATGCACACATGAAAAAGCACTTTCAAATAATGCTTCCGTCCAGTTTCTAGGTGAAGAAATTACCGTTTCCAAAGAATGCCTCGAAGAGTTCCAAATATCCACTTACAGATTCCGAAGAAAACAATGTTTCGATGTTGCTCATTCAAATCAAGGTTCAACTCTCTGAGATGAATGCACACATCATAAAGAAGTTTCTGTGAATGCTTCTACCCTGTTTTTATGTGATGATATTTCCTCTTCCACCATAAGCCTCAAAGCGCTCCGAATGAACACTTGCGCATTCCACAAAAAGAGTGCTTCAAAACTGCTCTATCAATAGGAAGGTTCAATTCTGTGAGCTGAATGCACACATCATAAAGAAGTTTCTGAGAATGCTTCTGTCTAGTGTTTAGGTGAAGATATTTCCTTTTCCACCACAGGCCTCAAAGCGCTCCGTATGAACACTTGCAGATTACAGATTACACACAATAGTGTTTCAAAACTGCTCTAACAAGAGAAAGGTTCAACTCTGTAAGTTGAGTGCACACATCACAAAGCAGTTTCAGAGAGTGTTTCTGTCTAGTTTGTATGTGAAGAAATTCTCGTTTGCAACGAAGGCCTCCAAGAGCTCCCAATATCCACTTGCAGATTCTGCACAAACACAGTTTCATAACTGCCCCATCCAAAGGAATATTGAACCCTGTGAGTTGAATCCACACATATTAAATCATTTTCTCAGAATGCTTCTGCATAGTTTTCATGTGAAGATATTTCTTATTCCACTATAGGGCTGGAAGCGCTCTAAATGAACACTTGAGGATTCTGCAAAAAGACACTTTGACATCTGCTCTTTCAAAACAAAGGTGCAACTGTGTGAGTTGAATGCAAACATCACAAAGCAGTTTCAGAGACTGCTTCTGTCTAGCTGTAATGTGAACAAATTCCCGTTTCCAACGAAGGCCTCAAATCTCCACCTATCCACTTGCAGATTCTGCAAAAGCAGTGTTTCCAAACTGCTCTATCGAAAGGAAGGTACATCTCTGTGGGTTGAGTGCACACATCATAAAGTAGTTTCTGAGTATGCTTCTGTCTAGTTTTTATGTGACGCTATTTCCTTTTCCACCACTGGCCTCAAAGCGCTCCGAATGAACACTTGCAGATTCTACAAAAAGAGTGTTTCTAAACTGAACTCACAACAAAAAGGTTCAGATCTGTGAATTGAATGCACGCATCACAAAGCAGATTCAGGGAATGCTTCTGTTTAGTTTTTAGGTGAAGATATATTCTTTTCCCCCATAGGCCTCAAAGCGCTCTGAATGAACACTTGCAGATTCTACGAAAAGAGTGTTTCAAAACGGCTCTATCAAAACAAAGGATCAAGTCTGTGAGTTGAATGCAACTTCACAAAGCCGTTTCAGAGAATGCTTCTTTCTAGTTTTTGTGTGAAGATATTCCCGTTTCCAAAGAAGGCCTCAATGAGATCCAAATATCCACTGGCAGATTCTGCAAATACACTGTTTCAAAACTGCTCTATCAAAAGGAATGTTCAACTCTGTGAGTTGAATGCAAGCATCAGAGAGTAGTTTCTGAGAATGCTTCTGTCTGGTTTTAATATGAAGATATTTCCTTTTACACATTAGGTCTCAGGGCGCTCCGAAAGAATACTTGCGGATTCTGTCAGAAGAGGGTTTCCAAAGTGCTCCATCAAAAGAAATGTTCTACTCTGTGAGTGGAAAGCAAACATCACAAAGCAGTTTCAGAGAACGCTTCTGTCTAGTTTTTAGGCCAAGAAATTCCCATTTCCAACGAAGGTCTCGAAGAGCTCCCAATATTCCCTTGCAGATTCTGCAAAAACACTGTTTCAAAACTGCTCTATGAACAGAAAGGTTCAACTCGGTGAGTTGAAAGCACAAATCCTAAAGAAGTTTCTTAGAATGGTCCTGCCCAGTTTTTAGGTGATGATATTTCCTCTTCCACCATAAGACTCAAAGCACCCCGAGTGAACACTTGCACATTCCACAAAAAGAGTGTTTCAAAACTGCTCAAGCAACAGGAAGGTTCAACTCTGTGAGTTGAATGCACACATGAAAAAGCACTTTCAAATAATGCTTCCGTCCAGTTTCTAGGTGAAGAAATGTCCGTTTCCAAAGAATGCCTCGAAGAGTTCCAAATATCCACTTACAGATTCTGAAGAAAACAATGTTTCGATGTTGCTCATTCAAATCAAGGTTCAACTCTCTGAGATGAATGCACACATCATAAAGAAGTTTCTGTGAATGCTTCTACCCTGTTTTTATGTGATGATATTTCCTCTTCCACCATAAGCCTCAAAGCGCTCCGAATGAACACTTGCGCATTCCACAAAAAGAGTGCTTCAAAACTGCTCTATCAATAGGAAGGTTCAATTCTGTGAGCTGAATGCACACATCATAAAGAAGTTTCTGAGAATGCTTCTGTCTAGTGTTTAGGTGAAGATATTTCCTTTTCCACCACAGGCCTCAAAGTGCTCCATATGAACACTTGCAGACTACACACAATAGTGTTTCAAAACTGCTCTAACAAGAGAAAGGTTCAACTCTGTAAGTTGAGTGCACACATCACAAAGCAGTTTCAGAGAGTGTTTCTGTCTAGTTTGTATGTGAAGAAATTCCCGTTTGCAACGAAGGCCTCCAAGAGCTCCCAATATCCACTTGCAGATTCTGCACAAACACAGTTTCATAACTGCCCCATCCAAAGGAATATTGAACCCTGTGAGTTGAATCCACACATATTAAATCATTTTCTCAGAATGCTTCTGCATAGTTTTCATGTGAAGATATTTCTTATTCCACTATAGGGCTGGAAGCGCTCTAAATGAACACTTGAGGATTCTGCAAAAAGACACTTTGACAACTGCTCTTTCCAAAGAAAGGTGCAACTGTGTGAGTTGAATGCAAACATCACAAAGCAGTTTCAGAGACTGCTTCTGTCTAGTTGTAATGTGAACAAATTCCCGTTTCCAACGAAGGCCTCAAATCTCCACCTATCCACTTGCAGATTCTGCAAAAGCAGTGTTTCAAAACTGCTCTATCGAAAGGAAGGTTCATCTCTGTGGGTTGAGTGCACACATCTTAAAGTAGTTTCTGAGGATGCTTCTGTCTAGTTTTTATGTGACGCTATTTCCTTTTCCACCACTGGCCTCAAAGCGCTCCGAATGAACACTTGCAGATTCTACAAAAAGAGTGTTTCTAAACTGAACTCACAACAAAAAGGTTCAGAACTGTGAATTGAATGCACGCATCACAAAGCAGATTCAGGGAATGCTTCTGTTTAGGTTTTAGGTGAAGATATATTCTTTTCCCCCATAGGCCTCAAAGCGCTCTGAATGAACACTTGCAGATTCTACGAAAAGAGTGTTTCAAAACTGCTCTATCAAAACAAAGGATCAACTCTGTGAGTTGAATGCAACTTCACAAAGCCGTTTGAGAGAATGCTTCTTTCTAGTTTTTGTGTGAAGATATTCCCGTTTCCAAAGAAGGCCTCAATGAGCTCCAAATATCCACTGGCAGATTCTGCAAAAACACTGTTTCAAAACTGCTCTATGAAAAGGAAGGTTCAACTCTGTGAGTTGAATGCAAGCATCAGAGAGTAGTTTCTGAGAATGCTTCTGTGTGGTTGTAATATGAAGATATTTCCTTTTACACATTAGGTCTCAGGGCGCTCCGAAAGAATACTTGCGGATTCTGTCAGAAGAGGGTTTCCAAAGTGCTCCATCAACAGAAATGTTCTACTCTGTGAGTGGAAAGCAAACATCACAAAGCAGTTTCAGAGAATGCTTCTGTCTAGTTTTTAGGCGAAGAAATCCCCATTTCCAACGAAGGTCTCGAAGAGCTCCAAATATTCCCTTGCAGATTCTGCAAAAACACTGTTTCAAAACTGCTCTATGAACAGAAAGGTTCAACTCGGTGAGTTGAAAGCACAAATCCTAAAGAAGTTTCTTAGAATGCTCCTGCCCAGTTTTTAGGTGATGATATTTCCTCTTCCACCATAAGACTGAAAGCACCCCGAATGAACACTTGCACATTCCACAAAAAGAGTGTTTCAAAACTGCTCAAGCAACAGAAAGGTTCAACTCTGTGAGTTGAAGGCACACATGAAAAAGCAGTTTCAAATAATGCTTCCGTCCAGTTTCTAGGTGAAGAAATTACCGTTTCCAAAGAATGCCTCGAAGAGTTCCAAATATCCACTTACAGATTCTGAAGAAAACAATGTTTCGATGTTGCTCATTCAAATCAAGGTTCAACTCTCTGAGATGAATGCACACATCATAAAGAAGTTTCTGTGAATGCTTCTACCCTGTTTTTATGTGATGATATTTCCTCTTCCACCATAAGCCTCAAAGCGCTCCGAATGAACACTTGCGCATTCCACAAAAAGAGTGCTTCTAAAATGCTCTATCAATAGGAAGGTTCAATTCTGTGAGCTGAATGCACACATCATAAAGAAGTTTCTGAGAATGCTTCTGTCTAGTGTTTAGGTGAAGATATTTCCTTTTCCACCACAGGCCTCAAAGCGCTCCGTATGAACACTTGCAGACTACACACAATAGTGTTTCAAAACTGCTCTAACAAGAGAAAGGTTCAACTCTGTAAGTTGAGTGCACACATCACAAAGCAGTTTCAGAGAGTGTTTCTGTCTAGTTTGTATGTGAAGAAATTCCCGTTTCCAACGACGGCCTCCAAGAGCTCCCAATATCCACTTGCAGATTCTGCACAAACACAGTTTCATAACTGCCCCATCCAAAGGAATATTGAACCCTGTGAGTTGAATCCACACATATTAAATCATTTTCTCAGAATGCTTCTGCATAGTTTTCATGTGAAGATATTTCTTACTCCACTATAGGGCTGGAAGCGCTCCAAATGAACACTTGAGGATTCTGCAAGAAGACACTTTGAAAACTGCTCTTTCAAAAGAAAGGTGCAACTGTGTGAGTTGAATGCAAACATCACAAAGCAGTTTCAGAGACTGCTTCTGTCTAGCTGTAATGTGAACAAATTCCCGTTTCCAACGAAGGTCTCAAATCTCCACATATCCACCTGCAGATTCTGCAAAAGCAGTGTTTCTAAACTGCTCTATCGAAAGGAAGGTTCATCTCTGTGGGTTGAGTGCACACATCATAAAGTAGTTTCTGAGAATGCTTCTGTCTAGTTTTTATGTGACGCTATTTCCTTTTCCACCACTGGCCTCAAAGCGCTCCGAATGAACACTTGCAGATTCTACAAAAAGAGTGTTTCTAAACTGAACTCACAACAAAAAGGTTCAGATCCGTGAATGGAATGCACGCATCACAAAGCAGATTCAGGGAATGCTTCTGTTTAGGTTTTAGGTGAAGATATATTCTTTTCCCCCATAGGTCTCAAAGCGCTCTGAATGAACACTTGCAGATTCTACGAAAAGAGTGTTTCAAAACGGCTCTATCAAAAGAAAGGATCAACTCTGTGAGTTGAATGCAACGTCACAAAGCCGTTTCAGAGAATGCTTCTTTCTAGTTGTTCTGTGAAGATATTCCCGTTTCCAAAGAAAGCCTCAATGAGCTCCAAATATCCACTGGCAGATTCTGCAAAAACACTGTTTCAAAACTGCTCTATCAAAAGGAAGGTTCAACTCTGTGAGTTGAATGCAAGCATCAGAGAGTAGTTTCTGAGAATGCTTCTGTCTGGTTTTAATATGAAGATATTTCCTTTTACACATTAGGTCTCAGGGCGCTCCGAAAGAATACTTGCGGATTCTGTCAGAAGAGGGTTTCCAAAGTGCTCCATCAAAAGAAATGTTCTACTCTGTGAGTGGAAAGCAAACATCACAAAGCAGTTTCAGAGAATGCTTCTGTCTAGTTTTTAGGCCAAGAAATTCCCATTTCCAACGAAGGTCTCGAAGAGCTCCCAATATTCCCTTGCAGATTCTGCAAAAACACTGTTTCAAAACTGCTCTATGAACAGAAAGGTTTAACTCGGTGAGTTGAAAGCACAAATCCTAAAGAAGTTTCTTAGAATGGTCCTGCCCAGTTTTAAGTGATGATATTTCCTCTTCCACCATAAGACTCAAAGCACCCCGAATGAACACTTGCACATTCCACAAAAAGAGTGTTTCAAAACTGCTCAAGCAACAGAAAGGTTCAACTCTGTGAGTTGAATGCACACATGAAAAAGCAGTTTCAAATAATGCTTCCGTCCAGTTTCTAGGTGAAGAAATGACCGTTTCCAAAGAATGCCTCGAAGAGTTCCAAATATCCACTTACAGATTCTGAAGAAAACAATGTTTCGATGTTGCTCATTCAAATCAAGGTTCAACTCTCTGAGATGAATGCACACATCATAAAGAAGTTTCTGTGAATGCTTCTACCCTGTTTTTATGTGATGATATTTCCTCTTCCACCATAAGCCTCAAAGCGCTCCGAATGAACACTTGCGCATTCCACAAAAAGAGTGCTTCAAAACTGCTCTATCAATAGGAAGGTTCAATTCTGTGAGCTGAATGCACACATCATAAAGAAGTTTCTGAGAATGCTTCTGTCTAGTGTTTAGGTGAAGATATTTCCTTTTCCACCACAGGCCTCAAAGCGCTCCGTATGAACACTTGCAGATTACAGATTACACACAATAGTGTTTCAAAACTGCTCTAACAAGAGAAAGGTTCAACTCTGTAAGTTGAGTGCACACATCACAAAGCAGTTTCAGAGAGTGTTTCTGTCTAGTTTGTATGTGAAGAAATTCCCTTTTCCAACGAAGGCCTCCAAGAGCTCCCAATATCCACTTGCAGATTCTGCACAAACACAGTTTCATAACTGCCCCATCCAAAGGAATATTGAACCCTGTGAGTTGAATCCACACATATTAAATCATTTTCTCAGAATGCTTCTGCATAGTTTTCATGTGAAGATATTTCTTATTCCACTATAGGGCTGGAAGCGCTCTAAATGAACACTTGAGGATTCTGCAAAAAGACACTTTGACAACTGCTCTTTCAAAAGAAAGGTGCAACTGTGTGAGTTGAATGCAAACATCACAAAGCAGTTTCAGAGACTGCTTCTGTCTAGCTGTAATGTGAACAAATTTCCGTTTCCAACGAAGGCCTCAAATCTCCATCTATCCACTTGCAGATTCTGCAAAAGCAGTGTTTCAAAACTGCTCTATCGAAAGGAAGGTACATCTCTGTGGGTTGAGTGCACACATCATAAAGTAGTTTCTGAGTATGCTTCTGTCTAGTTTTTATGTGACGCTATTTCCTTTTCCACCACTGGCCTCAAAGCGCTCCGAATGAACACTTGCAGATTCTACAAAAAGAGTGTTTCTAAACTGAACTCACAACAAAAAGGTTCAGATCTGTGAATTGAATGCACGCATCACAAAGCAGATTCAGGGAATGCTTCTGTTTAGGTTTTAGGTGAAGATATATTCTTTTCCCCCATAGGCCTCAAAGCGCTCTGAATGAACACTTGCAGATTCTACGAAAAGAGTGTTTCAAAACGGCTCTATCAAAAGAAAGGATCAACTCTGTGAGTTGAATGCAACGTCACAAAGCCATTTCAGAGAATGCTTCTTTCTAGTTTTTCTGTGAAGATATTCCCGTTTCCAAAGAAGGCCTCAATGAGCTCCAAATATCCACTGGCATATTCTGCAAAAACACTGTTTGAAAACTGCTCTATAAAAAGGAAGGTTCAACTCTGTGAGTTGAATGCAAGCATCAGAGAGTAGTTTCTGAGAATGCTTCTGTCTGGTTTTAATATGAAGATATTTCCTTTTACACATTAGGTCTCAGGGCGCTCCGAAAGAATACTTGCGGATTCTGTCAGAAGAGGGTTTCCAAAGTGCTCCATCAAAAGAAATGTTCTACTCTGTGAGTGGAAAGCAAACATCACAAAGCAGTTTCAGAGAATGCTTCTGTCTAGTTTTTAGGCCAAGAAATTCCCATTTCCAACGAAGGTCTCGAAGAGCTCCCAATATTCCCTTGCAGATTCTGCAAAAACACTGTTTCAAAACTGCTCTATGAACAGAAAGGTTTAACTCGGTGAGTTGAAAGCACAAATCCTAAAGAAGTTTCTTAGAATGGTCCTGCCCAGTTTTAAGTGATGATATTTCCTCTTCCACCATAAGACTCAAAGCACCCCGAATGAACACTTGCACATTCCACAAAAAGAGTGTTTCAAAACTGCTCAAGCAACAGAAAGGTTCAACTCTGTGAGTTGAATGCACACATGAAAAAGCAGTTTCAAATAATGCTTCCGTCCAGTTTCTAGGTGAAGAAATGACCGTTTCCAAAGAATGCCTCGAAGAGTTCCAAATATCCACTTACAGATTCTGAAGAAAACAATGTTTCGATGTTGCTCATTCAAATCAAGGTTCAACTCTCTGAGATGAATGCACACATCATAAAGAAGTTTCTGTGAATGCTTCTACCCTGTTTTTATGTGATGATATTTCCTCTTCCACCATAAGCCTCAAAGCGCTCCGAATGAACACTTGCGCATTCCACAAAAAGAGTGCTTCAAAACTGCTCTATCAATAGGAAGGTTCAATTCTGTGAGCTGAATGCACACATCATAAAGAAGTTTCTGAGAATGCTTCTGTCTAGTGTTTAGGTGAAGATATTTCCTTTTCCACCACAGGCCTCAAAGCGCTCCGTATGAACACTTGCAGATTACAGATTACACACAATAGTGTTTCAAAACTGCTCTAACAAGAGAAAGGTTCAACTCTGTAAGTTGAGTGCACACATCACAAAGCAGTTTCAGAGAGTGTTTCTGTCTAGTTTGTATGTGAAGAAATTCCCTTTTCCAACGAAGGCCTCCAAGAGCTCCCAATATCCACTTGCAGATTCTGCACAAACACAGTTTCATAACTGCCCCATCCAAAGGAATATTGAACCCTGTGAGTTGAATCCACACATATTAAATCATTTTCTCAGAATGCTTCTGCATAGTTTTCATGTGAAGATATTTCTTATTCCACTATAGGGCTGGAAGCGCTCTAAATGAACACTTGAGGATTCTGCAAAAAGACACTTTGACAACTGCTCTTTCAAAAGAAAGGTGCAACTGTGTGAGTTGAATGCAAACATCACAAAGCAGTTTCAGAGACTGCTTCTGTCTAGATGTAATGTGAACAAATTCCCGTTTCCAACGAAGGCCTCAAATCTCCACCTATCCACCTGCAGATTCTGCAAAAGCAGTGTTTCAAAACTGCTCTATCAAAAGGAAGGTTCATCTCTGTGGGTTGAGTGCACACATCATAAATTAGTTTCCGAGAATGCTTCCGTCTTGTTTTTATGTGACGCTATTTCCTTTTCCACCACTGGCCTCAAAGCGCTCCGAATGAACACTTGCAGATTCTACAAAAAGAGTGTTTCTAAACTGAACTCACAACAGAAAGGTTCAGATCCGTGAATTGAATGCACGCATCAGAAAGCAGATTCAAAGAATGCTTCTGTTTAGGTTTTAGGTGAAGATATATTCTTTTCCCAAATAGGCCTCAAAGCGCTCTGAATGAACACTTGCAGATTCTACGAAAAGAGTGTTTCAAAACTGTTCTATCAAAACAAAGGATCAACTCTGGGAGTTGAATGCAACTTCACAAAGCCGTTTCAGAGAATGCTTCTTTCTAGTTTTTGTATGAAGATATTCCCGTTTCCAAAGAAGGCCTCAATGAGCTCCAAATATCCACTGGCAGATTCTGCAAAAACACTGTTTCATAACTGCTCTATCAAAAGGAAGGTTCAACTCTGTGGGTTGAATGCAAGCATCAGAGAGTAGTTTCTGAGAATGCTTCTGTCTGGTTTTAATATGAAGATATTTCCTTTTACACTTTAGGTCTCAGGGCGCTCCGAAAGAATACTTGCGGATTCTGTCACAAGAGGGTTTCCAAAGTGCTCCATCAAAAGAAATGTTCTACTCTGTGAGTGGAAAGCAAACATCACAAAGCAGTTTCAGAGAATGCTTCTGTCTAGTTTTTAGGCGAAGAAATTCCCATTTCCAACGAAGGTCTCGAAGAGCTCCCAATATTCCCTTGCAGATTCTGCAAAAACACTTTTTCAAAACTGCTCTATGAACAGAAAGGTTCAACTCGGTGAGTTGAAAGCACAAATCCTAAAGAAGTTTCTTAGAATGCTCCTGCCCAGTTTTTAAGTGATGATATTTCCTCTTCCACCATAAGACTGAAAGCACCCCGAATGAACACTTGCACATTCCACAAAAAGAGTGTTTCGAAACTGCTCAAGCAACAGAAAGGTTCAACTCTGTGAGTTGAATGCACACATGAAAAAGCACTTTCAAATAATGCTTCCGTCCAGTTTCTAGGTGAAGAAATTACCGTTTCCAAAGAATGCCTCGAAGAGTTCCAAATATCCACTTACAGATTCTGAAGAAAACAACGTTTCGATGTTGCTCATTCAAATCAAGGTTCAACTCTCTGAGATGAATGCACACATCATAAAGAAGTTTCTGTGAATTCTTCTACCCTGTTTTTATGTGATGATATTTCCTCTTCCACCGTAAGCCTCAAAGCGCTCCGAAGGAACACTTGCGCATTCCACAAAAAGAGTGCTTCAAAACTGCTCTATCAATAGGAAGGTTCAATTCTGTGAGCTGAATGCACACATCATAAAGAAGTTTCTGAGAATGCTTCTGTCTAGTGTTTAGGTGAAGATATTTCCTTTTCCAACACAGGCCTCAAAGCGCTCCGTATGAACACTTGCAGACTACACACAATAGTGTTTCAAAACTGCTCTAACAAGAGAAAGGTTCAACTCTGTAAGTTGAGTGCACACATCACAAAGCAGTTTCAGAGAGTGTTTCTGTCTAGTTTGTATGTGAAGAAATTCCCGTTTCCAACGAAGGCCTCCAAGAGCTCCCAATATCCACTTGCAGATTCTTCACAAACACAGTTTCATAACTGCCCCATCCAAAGGAATATTGAACCCTGTGAGTTGAATCCACACATATTAAATCATTTTCTCAGAATGCTTCTGCATAGTTTTCATGTGAAGATATTTCTTCTTCCACTATAGGGCTGGAAGCGCTCTAAATGAACACTTGAGGATTCTGCAAAAAGACACTTTGACAACTGCTCTTTCAAAAGAAAGGTGCAACTGTGTGAGTTGAATGCAAACATCACAAAGCAGTTTCAGAGACTGCTTCTGTCTAGCTGTAATGTGAACAAATTCCCGTTTCCAACGAAGGCCTCAAATCTCCACCTATCCACTTGCAGATTCTGCAAAAGCAGTGTTTCAGAACTACTCTATCGAAAGGAAGGTTCATCTCTGTGGGTTGAGTGCACACATCATAAAGTAGTTTCTGAGAATGCTTCTGTCTAGTTTTTATGTGACGCTATTTCCTTTTCCACCACTGGCCACAAAGCGCTCCGAATGAACACTTGCAGATTCTACAAAAAGAGTGTTTCTAAACTGAACTCACAACAAAATGGTTCAGATCTGCGAATTGAATGCACGCATCACAAAGCAGATTCAGGGAATGCTTCTGTTTAGGTTTTAGGTGAAGATATATTCTTTTCCCCCATAGGCCTCAAAGCGCTCTGAATGAACACTTGCAGATTCTACGAAAAGAGTGTTTCAAAACGGCTCTATCAAAACAAAGGATGAACTCTGTGAGTTGAATGCAACTTCACAAAGCCGTTTCAGAGAATGCTTCCTTCTAGTTTTTGTGTGAAGATATTCCCGTTTCCAAAGAAGGCCTCAATGAGCTCCAAATATCCACTGGCAGATTCTGCAAAAACACTATTTCAAAACTGCTCTATCAAAAGGAAGGATCAACTCTGTGAGTTGAATGCAAGCTTCAGAGAGTAGTTTCTGAGAATGCTTTTGTCTGGTTTTAATATGAAGATATTTCCTTTTACACATTAGGTCTCAGGGCGCTCCGAAAGAATACTTGCGGATTCTGTCAGAAGAGGGTTTCCAAAGTGCTCCATCAAAAGAAATCTTCTACTCTGTGAGTGGAAATCAAACATCACAAAGCAGTTTCAGAGAACGCTTCTGTCTAGTTTTTAGGCGAAGAAACTCCCATTTCCAACGAAGGTCTCGAAGAGCTCCCAATATTCCCTTGCAGATTCTGCAAAAACACTGTTTCAAAACTGCTCTATGAACAGAAAGGTTCAAGTCGGTGAGTTGAAAGCACAAATCCTAAAGAAGTTTCTTAGAATGGTCCTGCCCAGTTTTTAGGTGATGATATTTCCTCTTCCACCATAAGACTCAAAGCACCCCGAATGAACACTTGCACATTCCACAAAAAGAGTGTTTCAAAACTGCTCAAGCAACAGAAAGGTTCAACTCTGTGAGTTGAATGCACACATGAAAAAGCACTTTCAAATAATGCTTCCGTCCAGTTTCTAGGTGAAGAAATTACCGTTTCCAAAGAATGCCTCGAAGAGTTCCAAATATCCACTTACAGATTCTGAAGAAAACAATGTTTCGATGTTGCTCATTCAAATCAAGGTTCAACTCTCTGAGATGAATGCACACATCATAAAGAAGTTTCTGTGAATGCTTCTACCCTGTTTTTATGTGATGATATTTCCTCTTCCACCATAAGCCTCAAAGCGCTCCGAATGAACACTTGCGCATTCCACAGAAAGAGTGCTTCAAAACTGCTCTATCAATAGGAAGGTTCAATTCTGTGAGCTGAATGCACACATCATGAAGAAGTTTCTGAGAATGCTTCTGTCTAGTGTTTAGGTGAAGATATTTCCTTTTCCACCAAAGGCCTCAAAGCGCTCCGTATGAACACTTGCAGACTACACACAATAGTGTTTCAAAACTGCTCTAACAAGAGAAAGGTTCAACTCTGTAAGTTGAGTGCACACATCACAAAGCAGTTTCAGAGTGTTTCTGTCTAGTTTGTGTGTGAAGAAATTCCCGTTTCCAACGAAGGCCTCCAAGAGCTCCCAATATCCACTTGCAGATTCTGCACAAACACAGTTTCATAACTGCCCCATCCAAAGGAATATTGAACCCTGTGAGTTGAATCCACACATATTAAATCATTTTCTCAGAATGCTTCTGCATAGTTTTCATGTGAAGATATTTCTTATTCCACTATAGGGCTGGAAGCGCTCTAAATGAACACTTGAGGATTCTGCAAAAAGACACTTTGACAACTGCTCTTTCAAAAGAAAGGTGCAACTGTGTGAGTTGAATGCAAACATCACAAAGCAGTTTCAGAGACTGCTTCTGTCTAGCTGTAATGTGAACAAATTCCCGTTTCCAACGAAGGCCTCAAATCTCCACCTATCCACTTGCAGATTCTGCAAAAGCAGTGTTTCAAAACCGCTCCATCGAAAGGAAGGTTCATCTCTGTGGGTTGAGTGCACACATCATAAAGCAGTTTCTGAGAATGCTTCTGTCTACTTTTTATGTGACGCTATTTCTTTTTCCACCACTGGCCACAAAGCGCTCCGAATGAACACTTGCAGATTCTACAAAAAGAGTGTTTCTAAACTGAACTCACAACAAAAAGGTTCATATCTGTGAATTGAATGCACGCATCACAAAGCAGATTCAGGGAATGCTTCTGTTTAGGTTTTAGGTGAAGATATATTCTTTTCCCCCATAGGCCTCAAAGCGCTCTGAATGAACAATTGCAGATTCTACGAAAAGAGTGTTTCAAAACGGCTCTATCAAAACAAAGGATCAACTCTGTGAGTTGAATGCAACTTCACAAAGCCGTTTCAGAGAATGCTTCCTTCTAGTTTTTGTGTGAAGATATTCCCGTTTCCAAAGAAGGCCTCAATGAGCTCCAAATATCCACTGGCAGATTCTGCAAAAACACTGTTTCAAAACTGCTCTTTCAAAAGGAAGGTTCAATCTGTGAGTTGAATGCAAGCATCAGAGAGTAGTTTCTGACAATTCTTCTGTCTGGTTTTAATGTGAAGATATTTCCTTTTACACCTTAGGTCTCAATGCGCTCCGAAAGAATACTTGCAGATTCTGTCAGAAGAGGGTTTCCAAAGTGCTCCATCAACAGAAATGTTCTACTCTGTGAGTGGAAAGCAAACATCACAAAGCGGTTTCAGAGAATACTTCTGTCAAGTATTTAGGCCAAGAAATTCCCATTTCCAACGAAGGTCTCGAAGAGCTCCCAATATTCCCTTGCAGATTCTGCAAAAACACTGTTTCAAAACTGCTCTATGAACAGAAAGGTTCAACTCGGTGAGTTGAAAGCACAAATCCTAAAGAAGTTTCTTAGAATGGTCCTGCCCAGTTTTTAGGTGATGATATTTCCTCTTCCACCATAAGACTCAAAGCACCCCGAGTGAACACTTGCACATTCCACAAAAAGAGTGTTTCAAAACTGCTCAAGCAACAGAAAGGTTCAACTCTGTGAGTTGAATGCACACATGAAAAAGCACTTTCAAATAATGCTTCCGTCCAGTTTCTAGGTGAAGAAATTACCGTTTCCAAAGAATGCCTCGAAGAGTTCCAAATATCCACTTACAGATTCCGAAGAAAACAATGTTTCGATGTTGCTCATTCAAATCAAGGTTCAACTCTCTGAGATGAATGCACACATCATAAAGAAGTTTCTGTGAATGCTTCTACCCTGTTTTTATGTGATGATATTTCCTCTTCCACCATAAGCCTCAAAGCGCTCCGAATGAACACTTGCGCATTCCACAAAAAGAGTGCTTCAAAACTGCTCTATCAATAGGAAGGTTCAATTCTGTGAGCTGAATGCACACATCATAAAGAAGTTTCTGAGAATGCTTCTGTCTAGTGTTTAGGTGAAGATATTTCCTTTTCCACCACAGGCCTCAAAGCGCTCCGTATGAACACTTGCAGATTACAGATTACACACAATAGTGTTTCAAAACTGCTCTAACAAGAGAAAGGTTCAACTCTGTAAGTTGAGTGCACACATCACAAAGCAGTTTCAGAGAGTGTTTCTGTCTAGTTTGTATGTGAAGAAATTCTCGTTTGCAACGAAGGCCTCCAAGAGCTCCCAATATCCACTTGCAGATTCTGCACAAACACAGTTTCATAACTGCCCCATCCAAAGGAATATTGAACCCTGTGAGTTGAATCCACACATATTAAATCATTTTCTCAGAATGCTTCTGCATAGTTTTCATGTGAAGATATTTCTTATTCCACTATAGGGCTGGAAGCGCTCTAAATGAACACTTGAGGATTCTGCAAAAAGACACTTTGACATCTGCTCTTTCAAAACAAAGGTGCAACTGTGTGAGTTGAATGCAAACATCACAAAGCAGTTTCAGAGACTGCTTCTGTCTAGCTGTAATGTGAACAAATTCCCGTTTCCAACGAAGGCCTCAAATCTCCACCTATCCACTTGCAGATTCTGCAAAAGCAGTGTTTCCAAACTGCTCTATCGAAAGGAAGGTACATCTCTGTGGGTTGAGTGCACACATCATAAAGTAGTTTCTGAGTATGCTTCTGTCTAGTTTTTATGTGACGCTATTTCCTTTTCCACCACTGGCCTCAAAGCGCTCCGAATGAACACTTGCAGATTCTACAAAAAGAGTGTTTCTAAACTGAACTCACAACAAAAAGGTTCAGATCTGTGAATTGAATGCACGCATCACAAAGCAGATTCAGGGAATGCTTCTGTTTAGTTTTTAGGTGAAGATATATTCTTTTCCCCCATAGGCCTCAAAGCGCTCTGAATGAACACTTGCAGATTCTACGAAAAGAGTGTTTCAAAACGGCTCTATCAAAACAAAGGATCAAGTCTGTGAGTTGAATGCAACTTCACAAAGCCGTTTCAGAGAATGCTTCTTTCTAGTTTTTGTGTGAAGATATTCCCGTTTCCAAAGAAGGCCTCAATGAGATCCAAATATCCACTGGCAGATTCTGCAAATACACTGTTTCAAAACTGCTCTATCAAAAGGAATGTTCAACTCTGTGAGTTGAATGCAAGCATCAGAGAGTAGTTTCTGAGAATGCTTCTGTCTGGTTTTAATATGAAGATATTTCCTTTTACACATTAGGTCTCAGGGCGCTCCGAAAGAATACTTGCGGATTCTGTCAGAAGAGGGTTTCCAAAGTGCTCCATCAAAAGAAATGTTCTACTCTGTGAGTGGAAAGCAAACATCACAAAGCAGTTTCAGAGAACGCTTCTGTCTAGTTTTTAGGCCAAGAAATTCCCATTTCCAACGAAGGTCTCGAAGAGCTCCCAATATTCCCTTGCAGATTCTGCAAAAACACTGTTTCAAAACTGCTCTATGAACAGAAAGGTTCAACTCGGTGAGTTGAAAGCACAAATCCTAAAGAAGTTTCTTAGAATGGTCCTGCCCAGTTTTTAGGTGATGATATTTCCTCTTCCACCATAAGACTCAAAGCACCCCGAGTGAACACTTGCACATTCCACAAAAAGAGTGTTTCAAAACTGCTCAAGCAACAGGAAGGTTCAACTCTGTGAGTTGAATGCACACATGAAAAAGCACTTTCAAATAATGCTTCCGTCCAGTTTCTAGGTGAAGAAATGTCCGTTTCCAAAGAATGCCTCGAAGAGTTCCAAATATCCACTTACAGATTCTGAAGAAAACAATGTTTCGATGTTGCTCATTCAAATCAAGGTTCAACTCTCTGAGATGAATGCACACATCATAAAGAAGTTTCTGTGAATGCTTCTACCCTGTTTTTATGTGATGATATTTCCTCTTCCACCATAAGCCTCAAAGCGCTCCGAATGAACACTTGCGCATTCCACAAAAAGAGTGCTTCAAAACTGCTCTATCAATAGGAAGGTTCAATTCTGTGAGCTGAATGCACACATCATAAAGAAGTTTCTGAGAATGCTTCTGTCTAGTGTTTAGGTGAAGATATTTCCTTTTCCACCACAGGCCTCAAAGTGCTCCATATGAACACTTGCAGACTACACACAATAGTGTTTCAAAACTGCTCTAACAAGAGAAAGGTTCAACTCTGTAAGTTGAGTGCACACATCACAAAGCAGTTTCAGAGAGTGTTTCTGTCTAGTTTGTATGTGAAGAAATTCCCGTTTGCAACGAAGGCCTCCAAGAGCTCCCAATATCCACTTGCAGATTCTGCACAAACACAGTTTCATAACTGCCCCATCCAAAGGAATATTGAACCCTGTGAGTTGAATCCACACATATTAAATCATTTTCTCAGAATGCTTCTGCATAGTTTTCATGTGAAGATATTTCTTATTCCACTATAGGGCTGGAAGCGCTCTAAATGAACACTTGAGGATTCTGCAAAAAGACACTTTGACAACTGCTCTTTCCAAAGAAAGGTGCAACTGTGTGAGTTGAATGCAAACATCACAAAGCAGTTTCAGAGACTGCTTCTGTCTAGTTGTAATGTGAACAAATTCCCGTTTCCAACGAAGGCCTCAAATCTCCACCTATCCACTTGCAGATTCTGCAAAAGCAGTGTTTCAAAACTGCTCTATCGAAAGGAAGGTTCATCTCTGTGGGTTGAGTGCACACATCTTAAAGTAGTTTCTGAGGATGCTTCTGTCTAGTTTTTATGTGACGCTATTTCCTTTTCCACCACTGGCCTCAAAGCGCTCCGAATGAACACTTGCAGATTCTACAAAAAGAGTGTTTCTAAACTGAACTCACAACAAAAAGGTTCAGAACTGTGAATTGAATGCACGCATCACAAAGCAGATTCAGGGAATGCTTCTGTTTAGGTTTTAGGTGAAGATATATTCTTTTCCCCCATAGGCCTCAAAGCGCTCTGAATGAACACTTGCAGATTCTACGAAAAGAGTGTTTCAAAACTGCTCTATCAAAACAAAGGATCAACTCTGTGAGTTGAATGCAACTTCACAAAGCCGTTTGAGAGAATGCTTCTTTCTAGTTTTTGTGTGAAGATATTCCCGTTTCCAAAGAAGGCCTCAATGAGCTCCAAATATCCACTGGCAGATTCTGCAAAAACACTGTTTCAAAACTGCTCTATGAAAAGGAAGGTTCAACTCTGTGAGTTGAATGCAAGCATCAGAGAGTAGTTTCTGAGAATGCTTCTGTGTGGTTGTAATATGAAGATATTTCCTTTTACACATTAGGTCTCAGGGCGCTCCGAAAGAATACTTGCGGATTCTGTCAGAAGAGGGTTTCCAAAGTGCTCCATCAACAGAAATGTTCTACTCTGTGAGTGGAAAGCAAACATCACAAAGCAGTTTCAGAGAATGCTTCTGTCTAGTTTTTAGGCGAAGAAATCCCCATTTCCAACGAAGGTCTCGAAGAGCTCCAAATATTCCCTTGCAGATTCTGCAAAAACACTGTTTCAAAACTGCTCTATGAACAGAAAGGTTCAACTCGGTGAGTTGAAAGCACAAATCCTAAAGAAGTTTCTTAGAATGCTCCTGCCCAGTTTTTAGGTGATGATATTTCCTCTTCCACCATAAGACTGAAAGCACCCCGAATGAACACTTGCACATTCCACAAAAAGAGTGTTTCAAAACTGCTCAAGCAACAGAAAGGTTCAACTCTGTGAGTTGAAGGCACACATGAAAAAGCAGTTTCAAATAATGCTTCCGTCCAGTTTCTAGGTGAAGAAATTACCGTTTCCAAAGAATGCCTCGAAGAGTTCCAAATATCCACTTACAGATTCTGAAGAAAACAATGTTTCGATGTTGCTCATTCAAATCAAGGTTCAACTCTCTGAGATGAATGCACACATCATAAAGAAGTTTCTGTGAATGCTTCTACCCTGTTTTTATGTGATGATATTTCCTCTTCCACCATAAGCCTCAAAGCGCTCCGAATGAACACTTGCGCATTCCACAAAAAGAGTGCTTCTAAAATGCTCTATCAATAGGAAGGTTCAATTCTGTGAGCTGAATGCACACATCATAAAGAAGTTTCTGAGAATGCTTCTGTCTAGTGTTTAGGTGAAGATATTTCCTTTTCCACCACAGGCCTCAAAGCGCTCCGTATGAACACTTGCAGACTACACACAATAGTGTTTCAAAACTGCTCTAACAAGAGAAAGGTTCAACTCTGTAAGTTGAGTGCACACATCACAAAGCAGTTTCAGAGAGTGTTTCTGTCTAGTTTGTATGTGAAGAAATTCCCGTTTCCAACGACGGCCTCCAAGAGCTCCCAATATCCACTTGCAGATTCTGCACAAACACAGTTTCATAACTGCCCCATCCAAAGGAATATTGAACCCTGTGAGTTGAATCCACACATATTAAATCATTTTCTCAGAATGCTTCTGCATAGTTTTCATGTGAAGATATTTCTTACTCCACTATAGGGCTGGAAGCGCTCCAAATGAACACTTGAGGATTCTGCAAGAAGACACTTTGAAAACTGCTCTTTCAAAAGAAAGGTGCAACTGTGTGAGTTGAATGCAAACATCACAAAGCAGTTTCAGAGACTGCTTCTGTCTAGCTGTAATGTGAACAAATTCCCGTTTCCAACGAAGGTCTCAAATCTCCACATATCCACCTGCAGATTCTGCAAAAGCAGTGTTTCTAAACTGCTCTATCGAAAGGAAGGTTCATCTCTGTGGGTTGAGTGCACACATCATAAAGTAGTTTCTGAGAATGCTTCTGTCTAGTTTTTATGTGACGCTATTTCCTTTTCCACCACTGGCCTCAAAGCGCTCCGAATGAACACTTGCAGATTCTACAAAAAGAGTGTTTCTAAACTGAACTCACAACAAAAAGGTTCAGATCCGTGAATGGAATGCACGCATCACAAAGCAGATTCAGGGAATGCTTCTGTTTAGGTTTTAGGTGAAGATATATTCTTTTCCCCCATAGGTCTCAAAGCGCTCTGAATGAACACTTGCAGATTCTACGAAAAGAGTGTTTCAAAACGGCTCTATCAAAAGAAAGGATCAACTCTGTGAGTTGAATGCAACGTCACAAAGCCGTTTCAGAGAATGCTTCTTTCTAGTTGTTCTGTGAAGATATTCCCGTTTCCAAAGAAAGCCTCAATGAGCTCCAAATATCCACTGGCAGATTCTGCAAAAACACTGTTTCAAAACTGCTCTATCAAAAGGAAGGTTCAACTCTGTGAGTTGAATGCAAGCATCAGAGAGTAGTTTCTGAGAATGCTTCTCTCTGGTTTTAATATGAAGATATTTCCTTTTACACATTAGGTCTCAGGGCGCTCCGAAAGAATACTTGCGGATTCTGTCAGAAGAGGGTTTCCAAAGTGCTCCATCAAAAGAAATGTTCTACTCTGTGAGTGGAAAGCAAACATCACAAAGCAGTTTCAGAGAATGCTTCTGTCTAGTGTTTAGGCCAAGAAATTCCCATTTCCAACGAAGGTCTCGAAGAGCTCCCAATATTCCCTTGCAGATTCTGCAAAAACACTGTTTCAAAACTGCTCTATGAACAGAAAGGTTCAACTCGGTGAGTTGAAAGCACAAATCCTAAAGAAGTTTCTTAGAATGCTCCTGCCCAGTTTTTAGGTGATGATATTTCCTCTTCCACCATAAGACTCAAAGCACCCTGAATGAACATTTGCACATTCCACAAAAAGAGTGTTTCAAAACTGCTCAAGCAACAGAAAGGTTCAACTCTGTGAGTTGAATGCACACATGAAAAAGCACTTTCAAATAATGCTTCCGTCCAGTTTCTAGGTGAAGAAATTACCGTTTCCAAAGAATGCCTCGAAGAGTTCCAAATATCCACTTACAGATTCTGAAGAAAACAAGGTTTCGATGTTGCTCATTCAAACCAAGGTTGAACTCTCTGAGATGAATGCACACATCATAAAGAAGTTTCTGTGAATGCTTCTACCCTGTTTTTATGTGATGATATTTCCTCTTCCACCATAAGCCTCAAAGCGCTCCGAATGAACACTTGCGCATTCCACAAAAAGAGTGCTTCAAAACTGCTCTATCAATAGGAAGGTTCAATTCTGTGAGCTGAATGCACACATCATAAAGAAGTTTCTGAGAATGCTTCTGTCTAGTGTTTAGGTGAAGATATTTCCTTTTCCACCACAGTCCTCAAAGCGCTCCGTATGAACACTTGCAGACTACACACAATAGTGTTTCAAAACTGCTCTAACAAGAGAAAGGTTCAACTCTGTAAGTTGAGTGCACACATCACAAAGCAGTTTCAGAGAGTGTTTCTGTCTAGTTTGTATGTGAAGAAATTCCCGTTTCCAACGAAGGCCTCCAAGAGCTCCCAATATCCACTTGCAGATTCTGCACAAACACAGTTTCATAACTGCCCCATCCAAAGGAATATTGAACCCTGTGAGTTGAATCCACACATATTAAATCATTTTCTCAGAATGCTTCTGCATAGTTTTCATGTGAAGATATTTCTTATTCCACTAGAGGGCTGGAAGCGCTCTAAATGAACACTTGAGGATTCTGCAAAAAGACACTTTGACAACTGCTCTTTCAAAAGAAAGGTGCAACTGTGTGAGTTGAATGCAAACATCACAAAGCAGTTTCAGAGACTGCTTCTGTCTAGATGTAATGTGAACAAATACCCGTTTCCAACGAAGGCCTCAAATCTCCACATATCCACTTGCAGATTCTGCAAAAGCAGTGTTTCAAAACTGCTCTATCAAAAGGAAGGTTCATCTCTGTGGGTTGAGTGCACACATCATAAAGTAGTTTCCGAGAATGCTTCTGTCTAATTTTTATGTGACGCTATTTCCTTTTCCACCACTGGCCTCAAAGCGCTCCGAATGAACACTTGCAGATTCTACAAAAAGAGTGTTTCTAAACTGAACTCACAACATAAAGGTTCAGATCAGTGAATTGAATGCACGCATCACAAAGCAGATTCAGGGAATGCTTCTGTTTAGGTTTTAGGTGAAGATATATTCTTTTCCCCCATAGGCCTCAAAGCGCTCTGAATGAACACTTGCAGATTCTACGAAAAGAGTGTTTCAAAACGGCTCTATCAAAACAAAGGATCAACTCTGTGAGTTGAATGCAACTTCACAAAGCCGTTTCAGAGAATGCTTCTTTCTAGTTTTTGTGTGAAGATATTCCCGTTTCCAAAGAAGGCCTCAATGAGCTCCAAATATCCACTGGCAGATTCTGCAAAAACACTGTTTCAAAACTGCTCTATCAAAAGGAAGGTTCAACCCTGTGAGTTGAATGCAAGCATCAGAGAGTAGTTTCTGAGAATGCTTCTGTCTGGTTTTAATATGAAGATATTTCCTTTTACACATTAGGTCTCAGGGCGCTCCGAAAGAATACTTGCGGATTCTGTCAGAAGAGGGTTTCCAAAGTGCTCCATCAAAAGAAATGTTCTACTCTGTGAGTGGAAAGCAAACATCACAAAGCGGTTTCAGAGAATGCTTCTGTCTAGTTTTTAGGCGAAGAAATTCCCATTTCCAACGAAGGTCTCGAAGAGCTCCCAATATTCCCTTGCAGATTCTGCAAAAACACTGTTTCAAAACTGCTCTATGAACAGAAAGGTTCAACTCGGTGAGTTGAAAGCACAAATCCTAAAGAAGTTTCTTAGAATGCTCCTGCCCAGTTTTTAGGTGATGATATTTCCTCTTTCACCATAAGACTCAAAGCACCCCGAATGAACACTTGCACATTCCACAAAAAGAGTGTTTCAAAACTGCTCAAGCAACAGAAAGGTTCAACTCTGTGAGTTGAATGCACACATGAAAAAGCACTTTCAAATAATGCTTCCGTCCAGTTTCTAGGTGAAGAAATGACCGTTTCCAAAGAATGCCTCGAAGAGTTCCAAATATCCACTTACAGATTCTGAAGAAAACAATGTTTCGATGTTGCTCATTCAAATCAAGGTTCAACTCTCTGAGATGAATGCACACATCCTAAAGAAGTTTCTGTGAATGCTTCTACCCTGTTTTTATGTGATGATATTTCCTCTTCCACCATAAGCCTCAAAGCGCTCCGAATGAACACTTGCGCATTCCACAAAAAGAGTGCTTCAAAACTGCGCTATCAATAGGAAGGTTCAATTCTGTGAGCTGAATGCACACATCATTAAGAAGTTTCTGAGAATGCTTCTGTCTAGTGTTTAGGTGAAGATATTTCCTTTTCCACCACAGGCCTCAAAGCGCTCCGTATGAACACTTGCAGACTACACACAATAGTGTTTCAAAACTGCTCTAACAAGAGAAAGGTTCAAATCTGTAGGTTGAGTGCCCACATCACAAAGCAGTTTCAGAGAGTGTTTCTGTCTAGTTTGTATGTGAAGAAATTCCCGTTTCCAACGAAGGCCTCCAAGAGCTCCCAATATCCACTTGCAGATTCTGCACAAACACAGTTTCATAACTGCCCCATCCAAAGGAATATTGAACCCGGTGTGTTGAATCCACACATATTAAATCATTTTCTCAGAATGCTTCTGCATAGTTTTCATGTGAAGATATTTCTTATTCCACTATAGGGCTGGAAGCGCTCTAAATGAACACTTGAGGATTCTGCAAAAAGACACTTTGACAACTGCTCTTTCAAAAGAAAGGTGCAACTGTGTGAGTTGAATGCAAACATCACAAAGCAGTTTCAGAGACTGCTTCTGTCTAGATGTAATGTGAACAAATTCCCGTTTCCAACGAAGGCCTCAAATCTCCACATATCCACTTGCAGATTCTGCAAAAGCAGTGTTTCAAAACTGCTCTATCGAAAGGAAGGTTCATCTCTGTGGGTTGAGTGCACACATCATAAAGTAGTCTCCGAGAATGCTTCTGTCTAGTTTTTATGTGACGCTATTTCCTTTTCCACCACTGGCCTCAAAGCGCTCCGAATGAACACTTGCAGATTCTACAAAAAGAGTGTTTCTAAACTGAACTCACAACATAAAGGTTCAGATCAGTGAATTGAATGCACGCATCACAAAGCAGATTCAGGGAATGCTTCTGTTTAGGTTTTAGGTGAAGATATATTCTTTTCCCCCATAGGCCTCAAAGCGCTCTGAATGAACACTTGCAGATTCTACGAAAAGAGTGTTTCAGAACTGCTCTATCAAAACAAAGGATCAACTCTGTGAGTTGAATGCAACTTCACAAAGCCGTTTCAGAGAATGCTTCTTTCTAGTTTTTGCGTGAAGATATTCCCGTTTCCAAAGAAGGCCTCAATGAGCTCCAAATATCCACTGGCAGATTCTGCAAAAACACTGTTTCAAAACTGCTCTATCAAAAGGAATTTTCAACTCTGTGAGTTGAATGCAAGCTTCAGAGAGTAGTTTCTGAGAATGCTTCTGTCTGGTTTTAATATGAAGATATTTCCTTTTACACATTAGGTCTCAGGGCGCTCCGAAAGAATACTTGCGGATTCTGTCAGAAGAGGGTTTCCAAAGTGCTCCATCAAAAGAAATGTTCTACTCTGTGAGTGGAAAGCAAACATCACAAAGATGTTTCAGAGAACGCTTCTGTCTAGTTTTTAGGCGAAGAAATTCCCATTTCCAACGAAGGTCTCGAAGAGCTCCCAATATTCCCTTGCAGATTCTGCAAAAACACTGTTTCAAAACTGCTCTATGAACAGAAAGGTTCAACTCGGTGAGTTGAAAGCACAAATCCTAAAGAAGTTTCTTAGAATGGTCCTGCCCAGTTTTTAGTTGATGATATTTCCTCTTCCACCATAAGACTCAAAGCACCCCGAGTGAACACTTGCACATTCCACAAAAAGAGTGTTTGAAAACTGCTCAAGCAACAGGAAGGTTCAACTCTGTGAGTTGAATGCACACATGAAAAAGCACTTTCAAATAATGCTTCCGTCCAGTTTCTAGGTGAAGAAATTACCGTTTCCAAAGAATGCCTCGAAGAGTTGCAAATATCCACTTACAGATTCTGAAGAAAACAATGTTTCGATGTTGCTCATTCAAATCAAGGTTCAACTCTCTGAGATGAATGCACACATCATAAAGAAGTTTCTGTGAATGCTTCTACCCTGTTTTTATGTGATGATATTTCCTCTTCCACCATAAGCCTCAAAGCACTCCGAATGAACACTTGCGCATTCCACAAACAGAGTGCTTCTAAACTGCTCTATCAATAGGAAGGTTCAATTCTGTGAGCTGAATGCACACATCATAAAGAAGTTTCTGAGAATGCTTCTGTCTAGTGTTTAGGTGAAGATATTTCCTTTTCCACCACAGGCCTCAAAGCGCTCCGTATGAAAACTTGCAGATTACAGATTACACACAATAGTGTTTCAAAACTGCTCTAACAAGAGAAAGGTTCAACTCTGTAAGTTGAGTGCACACATCACAAAGCAGTTTCAGAGAGTGTTTCTGTCTAGTTTGTATGTGAAGAAATTCCCGTTTCCAACGAAGGCCTCCAAGAGCTCCCAATATCCACTTGCAGATTCTGCACAAACACAGTTTCATAACTGCCCCATCCAAAGGAATATTGAACCCTGTGAGTTGAATCCACACATATTAAATCATTTTCTCAGAATGCTTCTGCATAGTTTTCATGTGAAGATATTTCTTATTCCACTATAGGGCTGGAAGCGCTCTAAATGAACACTTGAGGATTCTGCAAAAAGACACTTTGACATCTGCTCTTTCAAAACAAAGGTGCAACTGTGTGAGTTGAATGCAAACATCACAAAGCAGTTTCAGAGACTGCTTCTGTCTAGCTGTAATGTGAACAAATTCCCGTTTCCAACGAAGGCCTCAAATCTCCACCTATCCACTTGCAGATTCTGCAAAAGCAGTGTTTCCAAACTGCTCTATCGAAAGGAAGGTACATCTCTGTGGGTTGAGTGCACACATCATAAAGTAGTTTCTGAGTATGCTTCTGTCTAGTTTTTATGTGACGCTATTTCCTTTTCCACCACTGGCCTCAAAGCGCTCCGAATGAACACTTGCAGATTCTACAAAAAGAGTGTTTCTAAACTGAACTCACAACAAAAAGGTTCAGATCTGTGAATTGAATGCACGCATCACAAAGCAGATTCAGGGAATGCTTCTGTTTAGTTTTTAGGTGAAGATATATTCTTTTCCCCCATAGGCCTCAAAGCGCTCTGAATGAACACTTGCAGATTCTACGAAAAGTGTGTTTCAAAACGGCTCTATCAAAACAAAGGATCAAGTCTGTGAGTTGAATGCAACTTCACAAAGCCGTTTCAGAGAATGCTTCTTTCTAGTTTTTGTGTGAAGATATTCCCGTTTCCAAAGAAGGCCTCAATGAGATCCAAATATCCACTGGCAGATTCTGCAAATACACTGTTTCAAAACTGCTCTATCAAAAGGAATGTTCAACTCTGTGAGTTGAATGCAAGCATCAGAGAGTAGTTTCTGAGAATGCTTCTGTCTGGTTTTAATATGAAGATATTTCCTTTTACACATTAGGTCTCAGGGCGCTCCGAAAGAATACTTGCGGATTCTGTCAGAAGAGGGTTTCCAAAGTGCTCCATCAAAAGAAATGTTCTACTCTGTGAGTGGAAAGCAAACATCACAAATCAGTTTCAGAGAACGCTTCTGTCTAGTTTTTAGGCCAATAAATTCCCATTTCCAACGAAGGTCTCGAAGAGCTCCCAATATTCCCTTGCAGATTCTGCAAAAACACTGTTTCAAAACTGCTCTATGAACAGAAAGGTTCAACTCGGTGAGTTGAAAGCACAAATCCTAAAGAAGTTTCTTAGAATGGTCCTGCCCAGTTTTTAGGTGATGATATTTCCTCTTCCACCATAAGACTCAAAGCACCCCGAGTGAACACTTGCACATTCCACAAAAAGAGTGTTTCAAAACTGCTCAAGCAACAGGAAGGTTCAACTCTGTGAGTTGAATGCACACATGAAAAAGCACTTTCAAATAATGCTTCCGTCCAGTTTCTAGGTGAAGAAATGACCGTTTCCAAAGAATGCCTCGAAGAGTTCCAAATATCCACTTACAGATTCTGAAGAAAACAATGTTTCGATGTTGCTCATTCAAATCAAGGTTCAACTCTCTGAGATGAATGCACACATCATAAAGAAGTTTCTGTGAATGCTTCTACCCTGTTTTTATGTGATGATATTTCCTCTTCCACCATAAGCCTCAAAGCGCTCCGAATGAACACTTGCGCATTCCACAAAAAGAGTGCTTCAAAACTGCTCTATCAATAGGAAGGTTCAATTCTGTGAGCTGAATGCACACATCATAAAGAAGTTTCTGAGAATGCTTCTGTCTAGTGTTTAGGTGAAGATATTTCCTTTTCCACCACAGGCCTCAAAGCGCTCCATATGAACACTTGCAGACTACACACAATAGTGTTTCAAAACTGCTCTAACAAGAGAAAGGTTCAACTCTGTAAGTTGAGTGCACACATCACAAAGCAGTTTCAGAGAGTGTTTCTGTCTAGTTTGTATGTGAAGAAATTCCCGTTTCCAACGAAGGCCTCCAAGAGCTCCCAATATCCACTTGCAGATTCTGCACAAACACAGTTTCATAACTGCCCCATCCAAAGGAATATTGAACCCTGTGAGTTGAATCCACACATATTAAATCATTTTCTCAGAATGCTTCTGCATAGTTTTCATGTGAAGATATTTCTTATTCCACTATAGGGCTGGAAGCGCTCTAAATGAACACTTGAGGATTCTGCAAAAAGACACTTTGACAACTGCTCTTTCCAAAGAAAGGTGCAACTGTGTGAGTTGAATGCAAACATCACAAAGCAGTTTCAGAGACTGCTTCTGTCTAGTTGTAATGTGAACAAATTCCCGTTTCCAACGAAGGCCTCAAATCTCCACCTATCCACTTGCAGATTCTGCAAAAGCAGTGTTTCCAAACTGCTCTATCGAAAGGAAGGTTCATCTCTGTGGGTTGAGTGCACACATCTTAAAGTAGTTTCTGAGGATGCTTCTGTCTAGTTTTTATGTGACGCTATTTCCTTTTCCACCACTGGCCTCAAAGCGCTCCGAATGAACACTTGCAGATTCTACAAAAAGAGTGTTTCTAAACTGAACTCACAACAAAAAGGTTCAGAACTGTGAATTGAATGCACGCATCACAAAGCAGATTCAGGGAATGCTTCTGTTTAGGTTTTAGGTGAAGATATATTCTTTTCTCCCATAGGCCTCAAAGCGCTCTGAATGAACACTTGCAGATTCTACGAAAAGAGTGTTTCAAAACTGCTCTATCAAAACAAAGGATCAACTCTGTGAGTTGAATGCAACTTCACAAAGCCGTTTGAGAGAATGCTTCTTTCTAGTTTTTGTGTGAAGATATTCCCGTTTCCAAAGAAGGCCTCAATGAGCTCCAAATATCCACTGGCAGATTCTGCAAAAACACTGTTTCAAAACTGCTCTATGAAAAGGAAGGTTCAACTCTGTGAGTTGAATGCAAGCATCAGAGAGTAGTTTCTGAGAATGCTTCTTTCTGGTTTTAATATGAAGATATTTCCTTTTACACATTAGGTCTCAGGGCGCTCCGAAAGAATACTTGCGGATTCTGTCAGAAGAGGGTTTCCAAAGTGCTCCATCAACAGAAATGTTCTACTCTGTGAGTGGAAAGCAAACATCACAAAGCAGTTTCAGAGAATGCTTCTGTCTAGTTTTTAGGCGAAGAAATCCCCATTTCCAACGAAGGTCTCGAAGAGCTCCAAATATTCCCTTGCAGATTCTGCAAAAACACTGTTTCAAAACTGCTCTATGAACAGAAAGGTTCAACTCGGTGAGTTGAAAGCACAAATCCTAAAGAAGTTTCTTAGAATGCTCCTGCCCAGTTTTTAGGTGATGATATTTCCTCTTCCACCATAAGACTGAAAGCACCCCGAATGAACACTTGCACATTCCACAAAAAGAGTGTTTCAAAACTGCTCAAGCAACAGAAAGGTTCAACTCTGTGAGTTGAAGGCACACATGAAAAAGCACTTTCAAATAATGCTTCCGTCCAGTTTCTAGGTGAAGAAATTACCGTTTCCAAAGAATGCCTCGAAGAGTTCCAAATATCCACTTACAGATTCTGAAGAAAACAATGTTTCGATGTTGCTCATTCAAATCAAGGTTCAACTCTCTGAGATGAATGCACACATCATAAAGAAGTTTCTGTGAATGCTTCTACCCTGTTTTTATGTGATGATATTTCCTCTTCCACCATAAGCCTCAAAGCGCTCCGAATGAACACTTGCGCATTCCACAAAAAGAGTGCTTCTAAAATGCTCTATCAATAGGAAGGTTCAATTCTGTGAGCTGAATGCACACATCATAAAGAAGTTTCTGAGAATGCTTCTGTCTAGTGTTTAGGTGAAGATATTTCCTTTTCCACCACAGGCCTCAAAGCGCTCCGTATGAACACTTGCAGACTACACACAATAGTGTTTCAAAACTGCTCTAACAAGAGAAAGGTTCAACTCTGTAAGTTGAGTGCACACATCACAAAGCAGTTTCAGAGAGTGTTTCTGTCTAGTTTGTATGTGAAGAAATTCCCGTTTCCAACGACGGCCTCCAAGAGCTCCCAATATCCACTTGCAGATTCTGCACAAACACAGTTTCATAACTGCCCCATCCAAAGGAATATTGAACCCTGTGAGTTGAATCCACACATATTAAATCATTTTCTCAGAATGCTTCTGCATAGTTTTCATGTGAAGATATTTCTTACTCCACTATAGGGCTGGAAGCGCTCCAAATGAACACTTGAGGATTCTGCAAGAAGACACTTTGAAAACTGCTCTTTCAAAAGAAAGGTGCAACTGTGTGAGTTGAATGCAAACATCACAAAGCAGTTTCAGAGACTGCTTCTGTCTAGCTGTAATGTGAACAAATTCCCGTTTCCAACGAAGGTCTCAAATCTCCACATATCCACCTGCAGATTCTGCAAAAGCAGTGTTTCTAAACTGCTCTATCGAAAGGAAGGTTCATCTCTGTGGGTTGAGTGCACACATCATAAAGTAGTTTCTGAGAATGCTTCTGTCTAGTTTTTATGTGACGCTATTTCCTTTTCCACCACTGGCCTCAAAGCGCTCCGAATGAACACTTGCAGATTCTACAAAAAGAGTGTTTCTAAACTGAACTCACAACAAAAAGGTTCAGATCCGTGAATGGAATGCACGCATCACAAAGCAGATTCAGGGAATGCTTCTGTTTAGGTTTTAGGTGAAGATATATTCTTTTCCCCCATAGGCCTCAAAGCGCTCTGAATGAACACTTGCAGATTCTACGAAAAGAGTGTTTCAAAACGGCTCTATCAAAAGAAAGGATCAACTCTGTGAGTTGAATGCAACGTCACAAAGCCGTTTCAGAGAATGCTTCTTTCTAGTTGTTCTGTGAAGATATTCCCGTTTCCAAAGAAAGCCTCAATGAGCTCCAAATATCCACTGGCAGATTCTGCAAAAACACTGTTTCAAAACTGCTCTATCAAAAGGAAGGTTCAACTCTGTGAGTTGAATGCAAGCATCAGAGAGTAGTTTCTGAGAATGCTTCTCTCTGGTTTTAATATGAAGATATTTCCTTTTACACATTAGGTCTCATTGCGCTCCGAAAGAATACTTGCGGATTCTGTCAGAAGAGGGTTTCCAAAGTGCTCCATCAAAAGAAATGTTCTACTCTGTGAGTGGAAAGCAAACATCACAAAGCAGTTTCAGAGAATGCTTCTGTCTAGTGTTTAGGCCAAGAAATTCCCATTTCCAACGAAGGTCTCGAAGAGCTCCCAATATTCCCTTGCAGATTCTGCAAAAACACTGTTTCAAAACTGCTCTATGAACAGAAAGGTTCAACTCGGTGAGTTGAAAGCACAAATCCTAAAGAAGTTTCTTAGAATGCTCCTGCCCAGTTTTTAGGTGATGATATTTCCTCTTCCACCATAAGACTCAAAGCACCCCGAATGAACATTTGCACATTCCACAAAAAGAGTGTTTCAAAACTGCTCAAGCAACAGAAAGGTTCAACTCTGTGAGTTGAATGCACACATGAAAAAGCACTTTCAAATAATGCTTCCGTCCAGTTTCTAGGTGAAGAAATTACCGTTTCCAAAGAATGCCTCGAAGAGTTCCAAATATCCACTTACAGATTCTGAAGAAAACAAGGTTTCGATGTTGCTCATTCAAACCAAGGTTCAACTCTCTGAGATGAATGCACACATCATAAAGAAGTTTCTGTGAATGCTTCTACCCTGTTTTTATGTGATGATATTTCCTCTTCCACCATAAGCCTCAAAGCGCTCCGAATGAACACTTGCGCATTCCACAAAAAGAGTGCTTCAAAACTGCTCTATCAATAGGAAGGTTCAATTCTGTGAGCTGAATGCACACATCATAAAGAAGTTTCTGAGAATGCTTCTGTCTAGTGTTTAGGTGAAGATATTTCCTTTTCCACCACAGTCCTCAAAGCGCTCCGTATGAACACTTGCAGACTACACACAATAGTGTTTCAAAACTGCTCTAACAAGAGAAAGGTTCAACTCTGTAAGTTGAGTGCACACATCACAAAGCAGTTTCAGAGAGTGTTTCTGTCTAGTTTGTATGTGAAGAAATTCCCGTTTCCAACGAAGGCCTCCAAGAGCTCCCAATATCCACTTGCAGATTCTGCACAAACACAGTTTCATAACTGCCCCATCCAAAGGAATATTGAACCCTGTGAGTTGAATCCACACATATTAAATCATTTTCTCAGAATGCTTCTGCATAGTTTTCATGTGAAGATATTTCTTATTCCACTAGAGGGCTGGAAGCGCTCTAAATGAACACTTGAGGATTCTGCAAAAAGACACTTTGACAACTGCTCTTTCAAAAGAAAGGTGCAACTGTGTGAGTTGAATGCAAACATCACAAAGCAGTTTCAGAGACTGCTTCTGTCTAGATGTAATGTGAACAAATTCCCGTTTCCAACGAAGGCCTCAAATCTCCACATATCCACTTGCAGATTCTGCAAAAGCAGTGTTTCAAAACTGCTCTATCAAAAGGAAGGTTCATCTCTGTGGGTTGAGTGCACACATCATAAAGTAGTTTCCGAGAATGCTTCTGTCTAATTTTTATGTGACGCTATTTCCTTTTCCACCACTGGCCTCAAAGCGCTCCGAATGAACACTTGCAGATTCTACAAAAAGAGTGTTTCTAAACTGAACTCACAACATAAAGGTTCAGATCAGTGAATTGAATGCACGCATCACAAAGCAGATTCAGGGAATGCTTCTGTTTAGGTTTTAGGTGAAGATATATTCTTTTCCCCCATAGGCCTCAAAGCGCTCTGAATGAACACTTGCAGATTCTACGAAAAGAGTGTTTCAAAACGGCTCTATCAAAACAAAGGATCAACTCTGTGAGTTGAATGCAACTTCACAAAGCCGTTTCAGAGAATGCTTCTTTCTAGTTTTTGTGTGAAGATATTCCCGTTTCCAAAGAAGGCCTCAATGAGCTCCAAATATCCACTCGCAGATTCTGCAAAAACACTGTTTCAAAACTGCTCTATCAAAAGGAAGGTTCAACCCTGTGAGTTGAATGCAAGCATCAGAGAGTAGTTTCTGAGAATGCTTCTGTCTGGTTTTAATATGAAGATATTTCCTTTTACACATTAGGTCTCAGGGCGCTCCGAAAGAATACTTGCGGATTCTGTCAGAAGAGGGTTTCCAAAGTGCTCCATCAAAAGAAATGTTCTACTCTGTGAGTGGAAAGCAAACATCACAAAGCGGTTTCAGAGAACGCTTCTGTCTAGTTTTTAGGCGAAGAAATTCCCATTTCCAACGAAGGTCTCGAAGAGCTCCCAATATTCCCTTGCAGATTCTGCAAAAACACTGTTTCAAAACTGCTCTATGAACAGAAAGGTTCAACTCGGTGAGTTGAAAGCACAAATCCTAAAGAAGTTTCTTAGAATGGTCCTGCCCAGTTTTTAGGTGATGATATTTCCTCTTTCACCATAAGACTCAAAGCACCCCGAATGAACACTTGCACATTCCACAAAAAGAGTGTTTCAAAACTGCTCAAGCAACAGAAAGGTTCAACTCTGTGAGTTGAATGCACACATGAAAAAGCACTTTCAAATAATGCTTCCGTCCAGTTTCTAGGTGAAGAAATGACCGTTTCCAAAGAATGCCTCGAAGAGTTCCAAATATCCACTTACAGATTCTGAAGAAAACAATGTTTCGATGTTGCTCATTCAAATCAAGGTTCAACTCTCTGAGATGAATGCACACATCCTAAAGAAGTTTCTGTGAATGCTTCTACCCTGTTTTTATGTGATGATATTTCCTCTTCCACCATAAGCCTCAAAGCGCTCCGAATGAACACTTGCGCATTCCACAAAAAGAGTGCTTCAAAACTGCGCTATCAATAGGAAGGTTCAATTCTGTGAGCTGAATGCACACATCATAAAGAAGTTTCTGAGAATGCTTCTGTCTAGTGTTTAGGTGAAGATATTTCCTTTTCCACCACAGGCCTCAAAGCGCTCCGTATGAACACTTGCAGACTACACACAATAGTGTTTCAAAACTGCTCTAACAAGAGAAAGGTTCAAATCTGTAGGTTGAGTGCCCACATCACAAAGCAGTTTCAGAGAGTGTTTCTGTCTAGTTTGTATGTGAAGAAATTCCCGTTTCCAACGAAGGCCTCCAAGAGCTCCCAATATCCACTTGCAGATTCTGCACAAACACAGTTTCATAACTGCCCCATCCAAAGGAATATTGAACCCTGTGAGTTGAATCCACACATATTAAATCATTTTCTCAGAATGCTTCTGCATAGTTTTCATGTGAAGATATTTCTTATTCCACTATAGGGCTGGAAGCGCTCTAAATGAACACTTGAGGATTCTGCAAAAAGACACGTTGACAACTGCTCTTTCAAAAGAAAGGTGCAACTGTGTGAGTTGAATGCAAACATCACAAAGCAGTTTCAGAGACTGCTTCTGTCTAGATGTAATGTGAACAAATTCCCGTTTCCAACGAAGGCCTCAAATCTCCACATATCCCCTTGCAGATTCTGCAAAAGCAGTGTTTCAAAACTGCTCTATCGAAAGGAAGGTTCATCTCTGTGGGTTGAGTGCACACATCATAAAGTAGTTTCCGAGAATGCTTCTGTCTAGTTTTTATGTGACGCTATTTCCTTTTCCACCACTGGCCTCAAAGCGCTCCGAATGAACACTTGCAGATTCTACAAAAAGAGTGTTTCTAAACTGAACTCACAACATAAAGGTTCAGATCAGTGAATTGAATGCACGCATCACAAAGCAGATTCAGGGAATGCTTCTGTTTAGGTTTTAGGTGAAGATATATTCTTTTCCCCCATAGGCCTCAAAGCGCTCTGAATGAACACTTGCAGATTCTACGAAAAGAGTGTTTCAAAACGGCTCTATCAAAACAAAGGATCAACTCTGTGAGTTGAATGCAACTTCACAAAGCCGTTTCAGAGAATGCTTCTTTCTAGTTTTTGTGTGAAGATATTCCCGTTTCCAAAGAAGGCCTCAATGAGCTCCAAATATCCACTGGCAGATTCTGCAAAAACACTGTTTCAAAACTGCTCTATCAAAAGGAAGGTTCAACCCTGTGAGTTGAATGCAAGCATCAGAGAGTAGTTTCTGAGAATGCTTCTGTCTGGTTTTAATATGAAGATATTTCCTTTTACACATTAGGTCTCAGGGCGCTCCGAAAGAATACTTGCGGATTCTGTCAGAAGAGGGTTTCCAAAGTGCTCCATCAAAAGAAATGTTCTACTCTGTGAGTGGAAAGCAAACATCACAAAGCGGTTTCAGAGAACGCTTCTGTCTAGTTTTTAGGCGAAGAAATTCCCATTTCCAACGAAGGTCTCGAAGAGCTCCCAATATTCCCTTGCAGATTCTGCAAAAACACTGTTTCAAAACTGCTCTATGAACAGAAAGGTTCAACTCGGTGAGTTGAAAGCACAAATCCTAAAGAAGTTTCTTAGAATGCTCCTGCCCAGTTTTTAGGTGATGATATTTCCTCTTTCACCATAAGACTCAAAGCACCCCGAATGAACACTTGCACATTCCACAAAAAGAGTGTTTCAAAACTGCTCAAGCAACAGAAAGGTTCAACTCTGTGAGTTGAATGCACACATGAAAAAGCACTTTCAAATAATGCTTCCGTCCAGTTTCTAGGTGAAGAAATTACCGTTTCCAAAGAATGCCTCGAAGAGTTCCAAATATCCACTTACAGATTCTGAAGAAAACAATGTTTCGATGTTGCTCATTCAAATCAAGGTTCAACTCTCTGAGATGAATGCACACATCCTAAAGAAGTTTCTGTGAATGCTTCTACCCTGTTTTTATGTGATGATATTTCCTCTTCCACCATAAGCCTCAAAGCGCTCCGAATGAACACTTGCGCATTCCACAAAAAGAGTGCTTCAAAACTGCGCTATCAATAGAAAGGTTCAATTCTGTGAGCTGAATGCACACATCATAAAGAAGTTTCTGAGAATGCTTCTGTCTAGTGTTTAGGTGAAGATATTTCCTTTTCCACCACAGGCCTCAAAGCGCTCCGTATGAACACTTGCAGACTACACACAATAGTGTTTCAAAACTGCTCTAACAAGAGAAAGGTTCAAATCTGTAGGTTGAGTGCCCACATCACAAAGCAGTTTCAGAGAGTGTTTCTGTCTAGTTTGTATGTGAAGAAATTCCCGTTTCCAACGAAGGCCTCCAAGAGCTCCCAATATCCACTTGCAGATTCTGCACAAACACAGTTTCATAACTGCCCCATCCAAAGGAATATTGAACCCGGTGTGTTGAATCCACACATATTAAATCATTTTCTCAGAATGCTTCTGCATAGTTTTCATGTGAAGATATTTGTTATTCCACTATAGGGCTGGAAGCGCTCTAAATGAACACTTGAGGATTCTGCAAAAAGACACTTTGACAACTGCTCCTTCAAAAGAAAGGTGCAACTGTGTGAGTTGAATGCAAACATCACAAAGCAGTTTCAGAGACTGCTTCTGTCTAGCTGTAATGTGAACAAATTCCCGTTTCCAACGAAGGTCTCAAATCTCCACATATCCACCTGCAGATTCTGCAAAAGCAGTGTTTCTAAACTGCTCTATCGAAAGGAAGGTTCATCTCTGTGGGTTGAGTGCACACATCATAAAGTAGTTTCTGAGAATGCTTCTGTCTAGTTTTTATGTGACGCTATTTCCTTTTCCACCACTGGCCTCAAAGCGCTCCGAATGAACACTTGCAGATTCTACAAAAAGAGTGTTTCTAAACTGAACTCACAACAAAAAGGTTCAGATCCGTGAATGGAATGCACGCATCACAAAGCAGATTCAGGGAATGCTTCTGTTTAGGTTTTAGGTGAAGATATATTCTTTTCCCCCATAGGTCTCAAAGCGCTCTGAATGAACACTTGCAGATTCTACGAAAAGAGTGTTTCAAAACGGCTCTATCAAAAGAAAGGATCAACTCTGTGAGTTGAATGCAACGTCACAAAGCCGTTTCAGAGAATGCTTCTTTCTAGTTGTTCTGTGAAGATATTCCCGTTTCCAAAGAAAGCCTCAATGAGCTCCAAATATCCACTGGCAGATTCTGCAAAAACACTGTTTCAAAACTGCTCTATCAAAAGGAAGGTTCAACTCTGTGAGTTGAATGCAAGCATCAGAGAGTAGTTTCTGAGAATGCTTCTCTCTGGTTTTAATATGAAGATATTTCCTTTTACACATTAGGTCTCAGGGCGCTCCGAAAGAATACTTGCGGATTCTGTCAGAAGAGGGTTTCCAAAGTGCTCCATCAAAAGAAATGTTCTACTCTGTGAGTGGAAAGCAAACATCACAAAGCAGTTTCAGAGAATGCTTCTGTCTACTGTTTAGGCCAAGAAATTCCCATTTCCAACGAAGGTCTCGAAGAGCTCCCAATATTCCCTTGCAGATTCTGCAAAAACACTGTTTCAAAACTGCTCTATGAACAGAAAGGTTCAACTCGGTGAGTTGAAAGCACAAATCCTAAAGAAGTTTCTTAGAATGCTCCTGCCCAGTTTTTAGGTGATGATATTTCCTCTTCCACCATAAGACTCAAAGCACCCCGAATGAACATTTGCACATTCCACAAAAAGAGTGTTTCAAAACTGCTCAAGCAACAGAAAGGTTCAACTCTGTGAGTTGAATGCACACATGAAAAAGCACTTTCAAATAATGCTTCCGTCCAGTTTCTAGGTGAAGAAATTACCGTTTCCAAAGAATGCCTCGAAGAGTTCCAAATATCCACTTACAGATTCTGAAGAAAACAAGGTTTCGATGTTGCTCATTCAAACCAAGGTTCAACTCTCTGAGATGAATGCACACATCATAAAGAAGTTTCTGTGAATGCTTCTACCCTGTTTTTATGTGATGATATTTCCTCTTCCACCATAAGCCTCAAAGCGCTCCGAATGAACACTTGCGCATTCCACAAAAAGAGTGCTTCAAAACTGCTCTATCAATAGGAAGGTTCAATTCTGTGAGCTGAATGCACACATCATAAAGAAGTTTCTGAGAATGCTTCTGTCTAGTGTTTAGGTGAAGATATTTCCTTTTCCACCACAGTCCTCAAAGCGCTCCGTATGAACACTTGCAGACTACACACAATAGTGTTTCAAAACTGCTCTAACAAGAGAAAGGTTCAACTCTGTAAGTTGAGTGCACACATCACAAAGCAGTTTCAGAGAGTGTTTCTGTCTAGTTTGTATGTGAAGAAATTCCCGTTTCCAACGAAGGCCTCCAAGAGCTCCCAATATCCACTTGCAGATTCTGCACAAACACAGTTTCATAACTGCCCCATCCAAAGGAATATTGAACCCTGTGAGTTGAATCCACACATATTAAATCATTTTCTCAGAATGCTTCTGCATAGTTTTCATGTGAAGATATTTCTTATTCCACTAGAGGGCTGGAAGCGCTCTAAATGAACACTTGAGGATTCTGCAAAAAGACACTTTGACAACTGCTCTTTCAAAAGAAAGGTGCAACTGTGTGAGTTGAATGCAAACATCACAAAGCAGTTTCAGAGACTGCTTCTGTCTAGATGTAATGTGAACAAATACCCGTTTCCAACGAAGGCCTCAAATCTCCACATATCCACTTGCAGATTCTGCAAAAGCAGTGTTTCAAAACTGCTCTATCAAAAGGAAGGTTCATCTCTGTGGGTTGAGTGCACACATCATAAAGTAGTTTCCGAGAATGCTTCTGTCTAATTTTTATGTGACGCTATTTCCTTTTCCACCACTGGCCTCAAAGCGCTCCGAATGAACACTTGCAGATTCTACAAAAAGAGTGTTTCTAAACTGAACTCACAACATAAAGGTTCAGATCAGTGAATTGAATGCACGCATCACAAAGCAGATTCAGGGAATGCTTCTGTTTAGGTTTTAGGTGAAGATATATTCTTTTCCCCCATAGGCCTCAAAGCGCTCTGAATGAACACTTGCAGATTCTACGAAAAGAGTGTTTCAAAACGGCTCTATCAAAACAAAGGATCAACTCTGTGAGTTGAATGCAACTTCACAAAGCCGTTTCAGAGAATGCTTCTTTCTAGTTTTTGTGTGAAGATATTCCCGTTTCCAAAGAAGGCCTCAATGAGCTCCAAATATCCACTGGCAGATTCTGCAAAAACACTGTTTCAAAACTGCTCTATCAAAAGGAAGGTTCAACCCTGTGAGTTGAATGCAAGCATCAGAGAGTAGTTTCTGAGAATGCTTCTGTCTGGTTTTAATATGAAGATATTTCCTTTTACACATTAGGTCTCAGGGCGCTCCGAAAGAATACTTGCGGATTCTGTCAGAAGAGGGTTTCCAAAGTGCTCCATCAAAAGAAATGTTCTACTCTGTGAGTGGAAAGCAAACATCACAAAGCGGTTTCAGAGAATGCTTCTGTCTAGTTTTTAGGCGAAGAAATTCCCATTTCCAACGAAGGTCTCGAAGAGCTCCCAATATTCCCTTGCAGATTCTGCAAAAACACTGTTTCAAAACTGCTCTATGAACAGAAAGGTTCAACTCGGTGAGTTGAAAGCACAAATCCTAAAGAAGTTTCTTAGAATGCTCCTGCCCAGTTTTTAGGTGATGATATTTCCTCTTTCACCATAAGACTCAAAGCACCCCGAATGAACACTTGCACATTCCACAAAAAGAGTGTTTCAAAACTGCTCAAGCAACAGAAAGGTTCAACTCTGTGAGTTGAATGCACACATGAAAAAGCACTTTCAAATAATGCTTCCGTCCAGTTTCTAGGTGAAGAAATGACCGTTTCCAAAGAATGCCTCGAAGAGTTCCAAATATCCACTTACAGATTCTGAAGAAAACAATGTTTCGATGTTGCTCATTCAAATCAAGGTTCAACTCTCTGAGATGAATGCACACATCCTAAAGAAGTTTCTGTGAATGCTTCTACCCTGTTTTTATGTGATGATATTTCCTCTTCCACCATAAGCCTCAAAGCGCTCCGAATGAACACTTGCGCATTCCACAAAAAGAGTGCTTCAAAACTGCGCTATCAATAGGAAGGTTCAATTCTGTGAGCTGAATGCACACATCATTAAGAAGTTTCTGAGAATGCTTCTGTCTAGTGTTTAGGTGAAGATATTTCCTTTTCCACCACAGGCCTCAAAGCGCTCCGTATGAACACTTGCAGACTACACACAATAGTGTTTCAAAACTGCTCTAACAAGAGAAAGGTTCAAATCTGTAGGTTGAGTGCCCACATCACAAAGCAGTTTCAGAGAGTGTTTCTGTCTAGTTTGTATGTGAAGAAATTCCCGTTTCCAACGAAGGCCTCCAAGAGCTCCCAATATCCACTTGCAGATTCTGCACAAACACAGTTTCATAACTGCCCCATCCAAAGGAATATTGAACCCGGTGTGTTGAATCCACACATATTAAATCATTTTCTCAGAATGCTTCTGCATAGTTTTCATGTGAAGATATTTCTTATTCCACTATAGGGCTGGAAGCGCTCTAAATGAACACTTGAGGATTCTGCAAAAAGACACTTTGACAACTGCTCTTTCAAAAGAAAGGTGCAACTGTGTGAGTTGAATGCAAACATCACAAAGCAGTTTCAGAGACTGCTTCTGTCTAGATGTAATGTGAACAAATTCCCGTTTCCAACGAAGGCCTCAAATCTCCACATATCCACTTGCAGATTCTGCAAAAGCAGTGTTTCAAAACTGCTCTATCGAAAGGAAGGTTCATCTCTGTGGGTTGAGTGCACACATCATAAAGTAGTCTCCGAGAATGCTTCTGTCTAGTTTTTATGTGACGCTATTTCCTTTTCCACCACTGGCCTCAAAGCGCTCCGAATGAACACTTGCAGATTCTACAAAAAGAGTGTTTCTAAACTGAACTCACAACATAACGGTTCAGATCAGTGAATTGAATGCACGCATCACAAAGCAGATTCAGGGAATGCTTCTGTTTAGGTTTTAGGTGAAGATATATTCTTTTCCCCCATAGGCCTCAAAGCGCTCTGAATGAACACTTGCAGATTCTACGAAAAGAGTGTTTCAGAACTGCTCTATCAAAACAAAGGATCAACTCTGTGAGTTGAATGCAACTTCACAAAGCCGTTTCAGAGAATGCTTCTTTCTAGTTTTTGCGTGAAGATATTCCCGTTTCCAAAGAAGGCCTCAATGAGCTCCAAATATCCACTGGCAGATTCTGCAAAAACACTGTTTCAAAACTGCTCTATCAAAAGGAATTTTCAACTCTGTGAGTTGAATGCAAGCTTCAGAGAGTAGTTTCTGAGAATGCTTCTGTCTGGTTTTAATATGAAGATATTTCCTTTTACACATTAGGTCTCAGGGCGCTCCGAAAGAATACTTGCGGATTCTGTCAGAAGAGGGTTTCCAAAGTGCTCCATCAAAAGAAATGTTCTACTCTGTGAGTGGAAAGCAAACATCACAAAGATGTTTCAGAGAACGCTTCTGTCTAGTTTTTAGGCGAAGAAATTCCCATTTCCAACGAAGGTCTCGAAGAGCTCCCAATATTCCCTTGCAGATTCTGCAAAAACACTGTTTCAAAACTGCTCTATGAACAGAAAGGTTCAACTCGGTGAGTTGAAAGCACAAATCCTAAAGAAGTTTCTTAGAATGGTCCTGCCCAGTTTTTAGGTGATGATATTTCCTCTTCCACCATAAGACTCAAAGCACCCCGAGTGAACACTTGCACATTCCACAAAAAGAGTGTTTGAAAACTGCTCAAGCAACAGGAAGGTTCAACTCTGTGAGTTGAATGCACACATGAAAAAGCACTTTCAAATAATGCTTCCGTCCAGTTTCTAGGTGAAGAAATTACCGTTTCCAAAGAATGCCTCGAAGAGTTGCAAATATCCACTTACAGATTCTGAAGAAAACAATGTTTCGATGTTGCTCATTCAAATCAAGGTTCAACTCTCTGAGATGAATGCACACATCATAAAGAAGTTTCTGTGAATGCTTCTACCCTGTTTTTATGTGATGATATTTCCTCTTCCACCATAAGCCTCAAAGCACTCCGAATGAACACTTGCGCATTCCACAAACAGAGTGCTTCTAAACTGCTCTATCAATAGGAAGGTTCAATTCTGTGAGCTGAATGCACACATCATAAAGAAGTTTCTGAGAATGCTTCTGTCTAGTGTTTAGGTGAAGATATTTCCTTTTCCACCACAGGCCTCAAAGCGCTCCGTATGAAAACTTGCAGATTACAGATTACACACAATAGTGTTTCAAAACTGCTCTAACAAGAGAAAGGTTCAACTCTGTAAGTTGAGTGCACACATCACAAAGCAGTTTCAGAGAGTGTTTCTGTCTAGTTTGTATGTGAAGAAATTCCCGTTTCCAACGAAGGCCTCCAAGAGCTCCCAATATCCACTTGCAGATTCTGCACAAACACAGTTTCATAACTGCCCCATCCAAAGGAATATTGAACCCTGTGAGTTGAATCCACACATATTAAATCATTTTCTCAGAATGCTTCTGCATAGTTTTCATGTGAAGATATTTCTTATTCCACTATAGGGCTGGAAGCGCTCTAAATGAACACTTGAGGATTCTGCAAAAAGACACTTTGACATCTGCTCTTTCAAAACAAAGGTGCAACTGTGTGAGTTGAATGCAAACATCACAAAGCAGTTTCAGAGACTGCTTCTGTCTAGCTGTAATGTGAACAAATTCCCGTTTCCAACGAAGGCCTCAAATCTCCACCTATCCACTTGCAGATTCTGCAAAAGCAGTGTTTCCAAACTGCTCTATCGAAAGGAAGGTACATCTCTGTGGGTTGAGTGCACACATCATAAAGTAGTTTCTGAGTATGCTTCTGTCTAGTTTTTATGTGACGCTATTTCCTTTTCCACCACTGGCCTCAAAGCGCTCCGAATGAACACTTGCAGATTCTACAAAAAGAGTGTTTCTAAACTGAACTCACAACAAAAAGGTTCAGATCTGTGAATTGAATGCACGCATCACAAAGCAGATTCAGGGAATGCTTCTGTTTAGTTTTTAGGTGAAGATATATTCTTTTCCCCCATAGGCCTCAAAGCGCTCTGAATGAACACTTGCAGATTCTACGAAAAGTGTGTTTCAAAACGGCTCTATCAAAACAAAGGATCAAGTCTGTGAGTTGAATGCAACTTCACAAAGCCGTTTCAGAGAATGCTTCTTTCTAGTTTTTGTGTGAAGATATTCCCGTTTCCAAAGAAGGCCTCAATGAGATCCAAATATCCACTGGCAGATTCTGCAAATACACTGTTTCAAAACTGCTCTATCAAAAGGAATGTTCAACTCTGTGAGTTGAATGCAAGCATCAGAGAGTAGTTTCTGAGAATGCTTCTGTCTGGTTTTAATATGAAGATATTTCCTTTTACACATTAGGTCTCAGGGCGCTCCGAAAGAATACTTGCGGATTCTGTCAGAAGAGGGTTTCCAAAGTGCTCCATCAAAAGAAATGTTCTACTCTGTGAGTGGAAAGCAAACATCACAAAGCAGTTTCAGAGAACGCTTCTGTCTAGTTTTTAGGCCAAGAAATTCCCATTTCCAACGAAGGTCTCGAAGAGCTCCCAATATTCCCTTGCAGATTCTGCAAAAACACTGTTTCAAAACTGCTCTATGAACAGAAAGGTTCAACTCGGTGAGTTGAAAGCACAAATCCTAAAGAAGTTTCTTAGAATGGTCCTGCCCAGTTTTTAGGTGATGATATTTCCTCTTCCACCATAAGACTCAAAGCACCCCGAGTGAACACTTGCACATTCCACAAAAAGAGTGTTTCAAAACTGCTCAAGCAACAGGAAGGTTCAACTCTGTGAGTTGAATGCACACATGAAAAAGCACTTTCAAATAATGCTTCCGTCCAGTTTCTAGGTGAAGAAATGACCGTTTCCAAAGAATGCCTCGAAGAGTTCCAAATATCCACTTACAGATTCTGAAGAAAACAATGTTTCGATGTTGCTCATTCAAATCAAGGTTCAACTCTCTGAGATGAATGCACACATCATAAAGAAGTTTCTGTGAATGCTTCTACCCTGTTTTTATGTGATGATATTTCCTCTTCCACCATAAGCCTCAAAGCGCTCCGAATGAACACTTGCGCATTCCACAAAAAGAGTGCTTCAAAACTGCTCTATCAATAGGAAGGTTCAATTCTGTGAGCTGAATGCACACATCATAAAGAAGTTTCTGAGAATGCTTCTGTCTAGTGTTTAGGTGAAGATATTTCCTTTTCCACCACAGGCCTCAAAGCGCTCCATATGAACACTTGCAGACTACACACAATAGTGTTTCAAAACTGCTCTAACAAGAGAAAGGTTCAACTCTGTAAGTTGAGTGCACACATCACAAAGCAGTTTCAGAGAGTGTTTCTGTCTAGTTTGTATGTGAAGAAATTCCCGTTTCCAACGAAGGCCTCCAAGAGCTCCCAATATCCACTTGCAGATTCTGCACAAACACAGTTTCATAACTGCCCCATCCAAAGGAATATTGAACCCTGTGAGTTGAATCCACACATATTAAATCATTTTCTCAGAATGCTTCTGCATAGTTTTCATGTGAAGATATTTCTTATTCCACTATAGGGCTGGAAGCGCTCTAAATGAACACTTGAGGATTCTGCAAAAAGACACTTTGACAACTGCTCTTTCCAAAGAAAGGTGCAACTGTGTGAGTTGAATGCAAACATCACAAAGCAGTTTCAGAGACTGCTTCTGTCTAGTTGTAATGTGAACAAATTCCCGTTTCCAACGAAGGCCTCAAATCTCCACCTATCCACTTGCAGATTCTGCAAAAGCAGTGTTTCCAAACTGCTCTATCGAAAGGAAGGTTCATCTCTGTGGGTTGAGTGCACACATCTTAAAGTAGTTTCTGAGGATGCTTCTGTCTAGTTTTTATGTGACGCTATTTCCTTTTCCACCACTGGCCTCAAAGCGCTCCGAATGAACACTTGCAGATTCTACAAAAAGAGTGTTTCTAAACTGAACTCACAACAAAAAGGTTCAGAACTGTGAATTGAATGCACGCATCACAAAGCAGATTCAGGGAATGCTTCTGTTTAGGTTTTAGGTGAAGATATATTCTTTTCTCCCATAGGCCTCAAAGCGCTCTGAATGAACACTTGCAGATTCTACGAAAAGAGTGTTTCAAAACTGCTCTATCAAAACAAAGGATCAACTCTGTGAGTTGAATGCAACTTCACAAAGCCGTTTGAGAGAATGCTTCTTTCTAGTTTTTGTGTGAAGATATTCCCGTTTCCAAAGAAGGCCTCAATGAGCTCCAAATATCCACTGGCAGATTCTGCAAAAACACTGTTTCAAAACTGCTCTATGAAAAGGAAGGTTCAACTCTGTGAGTTGAATGCAAGCATCAGAGAGTAGTTTCTGAGAATGCTTCTGTGTGGTTGTAATATGAAGATATTTCCTTTTACACATTAGGTCTCAGGGCGCTCCGAAAGAATACTTGCGGATTCTGTCAGAAGAGGGTTTCCAAAGTGCTCCATCAACAGAAATGTTCTACTCTGTGAGTGGAAAGCAAACATCACAAAGCAGTTTCAGAGAATGCTTCTGTCTAGTTTTTAGGCGAAGAAATCCCCATTTCCAACGAAGGTCTCGAAGAGCTCCAAATATTCCCTTGCAGATTCTGCAAAAACACTGTTTCAAAACTGCTCTATGAACAGAAAGGTTCAACTCGGTGAGTTGAAAGCACAAATCCTAAAGAAGTTTCTTAGAATGCTCCTGCCCAGTTTTTAGGTGATGATATTTCCTCTTCCACCATAAGACTGAAAGCACCCCGAATGAACACTTGCACATTCCACAAAAAGAGTGTTTCAAAACTGCTCAAGCAACAGAAAGGTTCAACTCTGTGAGTTGAAGGCACACATGAAAAAGCACTTTCAAATAATGCTTCCGTCCAGTTTCTAGGTGAAGAAATTACCGTTTCCAAAGAATGGCTCGAAGAGTTCCAAATATCCACTTACAGATTCTGAAGAAAACAATGTTTCGATGTTGCTCATTCAAATCAAGGTTCAACTCTCTGAGATGAATGCACACATCATAAAGAAGTTTCTGTGAATGCTTCTACCCTGTTTTTATGTGATGATATTTCCTCTTCCACCATAAGCCTCAAAGCGCTCCGAATGAACACTTGCGCATTCCACAAAAAGAGTGCTTCTAAAATGCTCTATCAATAGGAAGGTTCAATTCTGTGAGCTGAATGCACACATCATAAAGAAGTTTCTGAGAATGCTTCTGTCTAGTGTTTAGGTGAAGATATTTCCTTTTCCACCACAGGCCTCAAAGCGCTCCGTATGAACACTTGCAGACTACACACAATAGTGTTTCAAAACTGCTCTAACAAGAGAAAGGTTCAACTCTGTAAGTTGAGTGCACACATCACAAAGCAGTTTCAGAGAGTGTTTCTGTCTAGTTTGTATGTGAAGAAATTCCCGTTTCCAACGACGGCCTCCAAGAGCTCCCAATATCCACTTGCAGATTCTGCACAAACACAGTTTCATAACTGCCCCATCCAAAGGAATATTGAACCCTGTGAGTTGAATCCACACATATTAAATCATTTTCTCAGAATGCTTCTGCATAGTTTTCATGTGAAGATATTTCTTACTCCACTATAGGGCTGGAAGCGCTCCAAATGAACACTTGAGGATTCTGCAAGAAGACACTTTGAAAACTGCTCTTTCAAAAGAAAGGTGCAACTGTGTGAGTTGAATGCAAACATCACAAAGCAGTTTCAGAGACTGCTTCTGTCTAGCTGTAATGTGAACAAATTCCCGTTTCCAACGAAGGTCTCAAATCTCCACATATCCACCTGCAGATTCTGCAAAAGCAGTGTTTCTAAACTGCTCTATCGAAAGGAAGGTTCATCTCTGTGGGTTGAGTGCACACATCATAAAGTAGTTTCTGAGAATGCTTCTGTCTAGTTTTTATGTGACGCTATTTCCTTTTCCACCACTGGCCTCAAAGCGCTCCGAATGAACACTTGCAGATTCTACAAAAAGAGTGTTTCTAAACTGAACTCACAACAAAAAGGTTCAGATCCGTGAATGGAATGCACGCATCACAAAGCAGATTCAGGGAATGCTTCTGTTTAGGTTTTAGGTGAAGATATATTCTTTTCCCCCATAGGCCTCAAAGCGCTCTGAATGAACACTTGCAGATTCTACGAAAAGAGTGTTTCAAAACGGCTCTATCAAAAGAAAGGATCAACTCTGTGAGTTGAATGCAACGTCACAAAGCCGTTTCAGAGAATGCTTCTTTCTAGTTGTTCTGTGAAGATATTCCCGTTTCCAAAGAAAGCCTCAATGAGCTCCAAATATCCACTGGCAGATTCTGCAAAAACACTGTTTCAAAACTGCTCTATCAAAAGGAAGGTTCAACTCTGTGAGTTGAATGCAAGCATCAGAGAGTAGTTTCTGAGAATGCTTCTCTCTGGTTTTAATATGAAGATATTTCCTTTTACACATTAGGTCTCATTGCGCTCCGAAAGAATACTTGCGGATTCTGTCAGAAGAGGGTTTCCAAAGTGCTCCATCAAAAGAAATGTTCTACTCTGTGAGTGGAAAGCAAACATCACAAAGCAGTTTCAGAGAATGCTTCTGTCTAGTTTTTAGGCGAAGAAATTCCCATTTCCAACGAAGGTCTCGAAGAGCTCCCAATATTCCCTTGCAGATTCTGCAAAAACACTGTTTCAAAACTGCTCTATGAACAGAAAGGTTCAACTCGGTGAGTTGAAAGCACAAATCCTAAAGAAGTTTCTTAGAATGGTCCTGCCCAGTTTTTAGGTGATGATATTTCCTCTTTCACCATAAGACTCAAAGCACCCCGAATGAACACTTGCACATTCCACAAAAAGAGTGTTTCAAAACTGCTCAAGCAACAGAAAGGTTCAACTCTGTGAGTTGAATGCACACATGAAAAAGCACTTTCAAATAATGCTTCCGTCCAGTTTCTAGGTGAAGAAATGACCGTTTCCAAAGAATGCCTCGAAGAGTTCCAAATATCCACTTACAGATTCTGAAGAAAACAATGTTTCGATGTTGCTCATTCAAATCAAGGTTCAACTCTCTGAGATGAATGCACACATCCTAAAGAAGTTTCTGTGAATGCTTCTACCCTGTTTTTATGTGATGATATTTCCTCTTCCACCATAAGCCTCAAAGCGCTCCGAATGAACACTTGCGCATTCCACAAAAAGAGTGCTTCAAAACTGCGCTATCAATAGGAAGGTTCAATTCTGTGAGCTGAATGCACACATCATAAAGAAGTTTCTGAGAATGCTTCTGTCTAGTGTTTAGGTGAAGATATTTCCTTTTCCACCACAGGCCTCAAAGCGCTCCGTATGAACACTTGCAGACTACACACAATAGTGTTTCAAAACTGCTCTAACAAGAGAAAGGTTCAAATCTGTAGGTTGAGTGCCCACATCACAAAGCAGTTTCAGAGAGTGTTTCTGTCTAGTTTGTATGTGAAGAAATTCCCGTTTCCAACGAAGGCCTCCAAGAGCTCCCAATATCCACTTGTAGATTCTGCACAAACACAGTTTCATAACTGCCCCATCCAAAGGAATATTGAACCCTGTGAGTTGAATCCACACATATTAAATCATTTTCTCAGAATGCTTCTGCATAGTTTTCATGTGAAGATATTTCTTATTCCACTATAGGGCTGGAAGCGCTCTAAATGAACACTTGAGGATTCTGCAAAAAGACACGTTGACAACTGCTCTTTCAAAAGAAAGGTGCAACTGTGTGAGTTGAATGCAAACATCACAAAGCAGTTTCAGAGACTGCTTCTGTCTAGATGTAATGTGAACAAATTCCCGTTTCCAACGAAGGCCTCAAATCTCCACATATCCCCTTGCAGATTCTGCAAAAGCAGTGTTTCAAAACTGCTCTATCGAAAGGAAGGTTCATCTCTGTGGGTTGAGTGCACACATCATAAAGTAGTTTCCGAGAATGCTTCTGTCTAGTTTTTATGTGACGCTATTTCCTTTTCCACCACTGGCCTCAAAGCGCTCCGAATGAACACTTGCAGATTCTACAAAAAGAGTGTTTCTAAACTGAACTCACAACATAAAGGTTCAGATCAGTGAATTGAATGCACGCATCACAAAGCAGATTCAGGGAATGCTTCTGTTTAGGTTTTAGGTGAAGATATATTCTTTTCCCCCATAGGCCTCAAAGCGCTCTGAATGAACACTTGCAGATTCTACGAAAAGAGTGTTTCAAAACGGCTCTATCAAAACAAAGGATCAACTCTGTGAGTTGAATGCAACTTCACAAAGCCGTTTCAGAGAATGCTTCTTTCTAGTTTTTGTGTGAAGATATTCCCGTTTCCAAAGAAGGCCTCAATGAGCTCCAAATATCCACTGGCAGATTCTGCAAAAACACTGTTTCAAAACTGCTCTATCAAAAGGAAGGTTCAACCCTGTGAGTTGAATGCAAGCATCAGAGAGTAGTTTCTGAGAATGCTTCTGTCTGGTTTTAATATGAAGATATTTCCTTTTACACATTAGGTCTCAGGGCGCTCCGAAAGAATACTTGCGGATTCTGTCAGAAGAGGGTTTCCAAAGTGCTCCATCAAAAGAAATGTTCTACTCTGTGAGTGGAAAGCAAACATCACAAAGCGGTTTCAGAGAACGCTTCTGTCTAGTTTTTAGGCGAAGAAATTCCCATTTCCAACGAAGGTCTCGAAGAGCTCCCAATATTCCCTTGCAGATTCTGCAAAAACACTGTTTCAAAACTGCTCTATGAACAGAAAGGTTCAACTCGGTGAGTTGAAAGCACAAATCCTAAAGAAGTTTCTTAGAATGCTCCTGCCCAGTTTTTAGGTGATGATATTTCCTCTTTCACCATAAGACTCAAAGCACCCCGAATGAACACTTGCACATTCCACAAAAAGAGTGTTTCAAAACTGCTCAAGCAACAGAAAGGTTCAACTCTGTGAGTTGAATGCACACATGAAAAAGCACTTTCAAATAATGCTTCCGTCCAGTTTCTAGGTGAAGAAATTACCGTTTCCAAAGAATGCCTCGAAGAGTTCCAAATATCCACTTACAGATTCTGAAGAAAACAATGTTTCGATGTTGCTCATTCAAATCAAGGTTCAACTCTCTGAGATGAATGCACACATCCTAAAGAAGTTTCTGTGAATGCTTCTACCCTGTTTTTATGTGATGATATTTCCTCTTCCACCATAAGCCTCAAAGCGCTCCGAATGAACACTTGCGCATTCCACAAAAAGAGTGCTTCAAAACTGCGCTATCAATAGGAAGGTTCAATTCTGTGAGCTGAATGCACACATCATAAAGAAGTTTCTGAGAATGCTTCTGTCTAGTGTTTAGGTGAAGATATTTCCTTTTCCACCACAGGCCTCAAAGCGCTCCGTATGAACACTTGCAGACTACACACAATAGTGTTTCAAAACTGCTCTAACAAGAGAAAGGTTCAAATCTGTAGGTTGAGTGCCCACATCACAAAGCAGTTTCAGAGAGTGTTTCTGTCTAGTTTGTATGTGAAGAAATTCCCGTTTCCAACGAAGGCCTCCAAGAGCTCCCAATATCCACTTGCAGATTCTGCACAAACACAGTTTCATAACTGCCCCATCCAAAGGAATATTGAACCCGGTGTGTTGAATCCACACATATTAAATCATTTTCTCAGAATGCTTCTGCATAGTTTTCATGTGAAGATATTTGTTATTCCACTATAGGGCTGGAAGCGCTCTAAATGAACACTTGAGGATTCTGCAAAAAGACACTTTGACAACTGCTCCTTCAAAAGAAAGGTGCAACTGTGTGAGTTGAATGCAAACATCACAAAGCAGTTTCAGAGACTGCTTCTGTCTAGATGTAATGTGAACAAATTCCCGTTTCCAACGAAGGCCTCAAATCTCCACATATCCACTTGCAGATTCTGCAAAAGCAGTGTTTCAAAACTGCTCTATCGAAAGGAAGGTTCATCTCTGTGGGTTGAGTGCACACATCATAAAGTAGTCTCCGAGAATGCTTCTGTCTAGTTTTTATGTGACGCTATTTCCTTTTCCACCACTGGCCTCAAAGCGCTCCGAATGAACACTTGCAGATTCTACAAAAAGAGTGTTTCTAAACTGAACTCACAACATAAAGGTTCAGATCAGTGAATTGAATGCACGCATCACAAAGCAGATTCAGGGAATGCTTCTGTTTAGGTTTTAGGTGAAGATATATTCTTTTCCCCCATAGGCCTCAAAGCGCTCTGAATGAACACTTGCAGATTCTACGAAAAGAGTGTTTCAAAACTGCTCTATCAAAACAAAGGATCAACTCTGTGAGTTGAATGCAACTTCACAAAGCCGTTTCAGAGAATGCTTCTTTCTAGTTTTTGCGTGAAGATATTCCCGTTTCCAAAGAAGGCCTCAATGAGCTCCAAATATCCACTGGCAGATTCTGCAAAAACACTGTTTCAAAACTGCTCTATCAAAAGGAATTTTCAACTCTGTGAGTTGAATGCAAGCTTCAGAGAGTAGTTTCTGAGAATGCTTCTGTCTGGTTTTAATATGAAGATATTTCCTTTTACACATTAGGTCTCAGGGCGCTCCGAAAGAATACTTGCGGATTCTGTCAGAAGAGGGTTTCCAAAGTGCTCCATCAAAAGAAATGTTCTACTCTGTGAGTGGAAAGCAAACATCACAAAGAAGTTTCAGAGAACGCTTCTGTCTAGTTTTTAGGCGAAGAAATTCCCATTTCCAACGAAGGTCTCGAAGAGCTCCCAATATTCCCTTGCAGATTCTGCAAAAACACTGTTTCAAAACTGCTCTATGAACAGAAAGGTTCAACTCGGTGAGTTGAAAGCACAAATCCTAAAGAAGTTTCTTAGAATGGTCCTGCCCAGTTTTTAGGTGATGATATTTCCTCTTCCACCATAAGACTCAAAGCACCCCGAGTGAACACTTGCACATTCCACAAAAAGAGTGTTTGAAAACTGCTCAAGCAACAGGAAGGTTCAACTCTGTGAGTTGAATGCACACATGAAAAAGCACTTTCAAATAATGCTTCCGTCCAGTTTCTAGGTGAAGAAATTACCGTTTCCAAAGAATGCCTCGAAGAGTTCCAAATATCCACTTACAGATTCTGAAGAAAACAATGTTTCGATGTTGCTCATTCAAATCAAGGTTCAACTCTCTGAGATGAATGCACACATCATAAAGAAGTTTCTGTGAATGCTTCTACCCTGTTTTTATGTGATGATATTTCCTCTTCCACCATAAGCCTCAAAGCACTCCGAATGAACACTTGCGCATTCCACAAAAAGAGTGCTTCTAAACTGCTCTATCAATAGGAAGGTTCAATTCTGTGAGCTGAATGCACACATCATAAAGAAGTTTCTGAGAATGCTTCTGTCTAGTGTTTAGGTGAAGATATTTCCTTTTCCACCACAGGCCTCAAAGCGCTCCGTATGAAAACTTGCAGATTACAGATTACACACAATAGTGTTTCAAAACTGCTCTAACAAGAGAAAGGTTCAACTCTGTAAGTTGAGTGCACACATCACAAAGCAGTTTCAGAGAGTGTTTCTGTCTAGTTTGTATGTGAAGAAATTCCCGTTTCCAACGAAGGCCTCCAAGAGCTCCCAATATCCACTTGCAGATTCTGCACAAACACAGTTTCATAACTGCCCCATCCAAAGGAATATTGAACCCTGTGAGTTGAATCCACACATATTAAATCATTTTCTCAGAATGCTTCTGCATAGTTTTCATGTGAAGATATTTCTTATTCCACTATAGGGCTGGAAGCGCTCTAAATGAACACTTGAGGATTCTGCAAAAAGACACTTTGACAACTGCTCTTTCAAAAGAAAGGTGCAACTGTGTGAGTTGAATGCAAACATCACAAAGCAGTTTCAGAGACTGCTTCTGTCTAGATGTAATGTGAACAAATTCCCGTTTCCAACGAAGGCCTCAAATCTCCACATATCCACTTGCAGATTCTGCAAAAGCAGTGTTTCAAAACTGCTCTATCGAAAGGAAGGTTCATCTCTGTGGGTTGAGTGCACACATCATAAAGTAGTTTCCGAGAATGATTCTGTCTAGTTTTTATGTGACGCTATTTCCTTTTCCACCACTGGCCTCAAAGCGCTCCGAATGAACACTTGCAGATTCTACAAAAAGAGTGTTTCTAAACTGAACTCACAACATAAAGGTTCAGATCAGTGAATTGAATGCACGCATCACAAAGCAGATTCAGGGAATGCTTCTGTTTAGCTTTTAGGTGAAGATATATTCTTTTCCCCCATAGGCCTCAAAGCGCTCTGAATGAACACTTGCAGATTCTACGAAAAGAGTGTTTCAAAACGGCTCTATCAAAACAAAGGATCAACTCTGTGAGTTGAATGCAACTTCACAAAGCCGTTTCAGAGAATGCTTCTTTCTAGTTTTTGTGTGAAGATATTCCCGTTTCCAAAGAAGGCCTCAATGAGCTCCAAATATCCACTGGCAGATTCTGCAAAAACACTGTTTAAAACTGCTCTATCAAAAGGAAGGTTCAATCTGTGAGTTGAATGCAAGCATCAGACAGTAGTTTCTGACAATGCTTCTGTCTGGTTTTAATGTGAAGATATTTCCTTTTACACCTTAGGTCTCAATGCGCTCCGAAAGAATACTTGCGGATTCTGTCAGAAGAGGGTTTCCAAAGTGCTCCATCGAAAGAAATGTTCTACTCTGTGAGTGGAAATCAAACATCACAAAGCAGTTTCAGAGAACGCTTCTGTCTAGTTTTTAGGCGAAGAAATTCCCATTTCCAACGAAGGTCTCGAAGAGCTCCCAATATTCCCTTGCAGATTCTGCAAAAACACTGTTTCAAAACTGCTCTATGAACAGAAAGGTTCAACTCGGTGAGTTGAAAGCACAAATCCTAAAGAAGTTTCTTAGAATGCTCCTGCCCAGTTTTTAGGTGATGATATTTCCTCTTCCACCATAAGACTCAAAGCACCCCGAATGAACACTTGCACATTCCACAAAAAGAGTGTTTCAAAACTGCTCAAGCAACAGAAAGGTTCAACTCTGTGAGTTGAATGCACACATGAAAAAGCACTTTCAAATAATGCTTCCGTCCAGTTTCTAGGTGAAGAAATTACCGTTTCCAAAGAATGCCTCGAAGAGTTCCAAATATCCACTTACAGATTCTGAAGAAAACAATGTTTCGATGTTGCTCATTCAAATCAAGGTTCAACTCTCTGAGATGAATGCACACATCATAAAGAAGTTTCTGTGAATGCTTCTACCCTGTTTTTATGTGATGATATTTCCTCTTCCACCATAAGCCTCAAAGCGCTCCGAATGAACACTTGCGCATTCCACAGAAAGAGTGCTTCAAAACTGCTCTATCAATAGGAAGGTTCAATTCTGTGAGCTGAATGCACACATCATGAAGAAGTTTCTGAGAATGCTTCTGTCTAGTGTTTAGGTGAAGATATTTCCTTTTCCACCAAAGGCCTCAAAGCGCTCCGTATGAACACTTGCAGACTACACACAATAGTGTTTCAAAACTGCTCTAACAAGAGAAAGGTTCAACTCTGTAAGTTGAGTGCACACATCACAAAGCAGTTTCAGAGTGTTTCTGTCTAGTTTGTGTGTGAAGAAATTCCCGTTTCCAACGAAGGCCTCCAAGAGCTCCCAATATCCACTTGCAGATTCTGCACAAACACAGTTTCATAACTGCCCCATCCAAAGGAATATTGAACCCTGTGAGTTGAATCCACACATATTAAATCATTTTCTCAGAATGCTTCTGCATAGTTTTCATGTGAAGATATTTCTTATTCCACTATAGGGCTGGAAGCGCTCTAAATGAACACTTGAGGATTCTGCAAAAAGACACTTTGACAACTGCTCTTTCAAAAGAAAGGTGCAACTGTGTGAGTTGAATGCAAACATCACAAAGCAGTTTCAGAGACTGCTTCTGTCTAGCTGTAATGTTAACAAATTCCCGTTTCCAACGAAGGCCTCAAATCTCCTCCTATCCACTTGCAGATTCTGCAAAAGCAGTGTTTCAAAACCGCTCCATCGAAAGGAAGGTTCATCTCTGTGGGTTGAGTGCACACATCATAAAGCAGTTTCTGAGAATGCTTCTGTCTACTTTTTATGTGACGCTATTTCTTTTTCCACCACTGGCCTCAAAGCGCTCCGAATGAACACTTGCAGATTCTACAAAAAGAGTGTTTCTAAACTGAACTCACAACAAAATGGTTCATATCTGTGAATTGAATGCACGCATCACAAAGCAGATTCAGGGAATGCTTCTGTTTAGGTTTTAGGTGAAGATATATTCTTTTCCCCCATAGGCCTCAAAGCGCTCTGAATGAACAATTGCAGATTCTACGAAAAGAGTGTTTCAAAACGGCTCTATCAAAACAAAGGATCAACTCTGTGAGTTGAATGCAACTTCACAAAGCCGTTTCAGAGAATGCTTCCTTCTAGTTTTTGTGTGAAGATATTCCCGTTTCCAAAGAAGGCCTCAATGAGCTCCAAATATCCACTGGCAGATTCTGCAAAAACACTGTTTCAAAACTGCTCTTTCAAAAGGAAGGTTCAATCTGTGAGTTGAATGCAAGCATCAGAGAGTAGTTTCTGACAATTCTTCTGTCTGGTTTTAATGTGAAGATATTTCCTTTTACACCTTAGGTCTCAATGCGCTCCGAAAGAATACTTGCAGATTCTGTCAGAAGAGGGTTTCCAAAGTGCTCCATCAACAGAAATGTTCTACTCTGTGAGTGGAAAGCAAACATCACAAAGCGGTTTCAGAGAATACTTCTGTCAAGTATTTAGGCCAAGAAATTCCCATTTCCAACGAAGGTCTCGAAGAGCTCCCAATATTCCCTTGCAGATTCTGCAAAAACACTGTTTCAAAACTGCTCTATGAACAGAAAGGTTCACCTCGGTGAGTTGAAAGCACAAATCCTAAAGAAGTTTCTTAGAATGGTCCTGCCCAGTTTTTAGGTGATGATATTTCCTCTTCCACCATAAGACTCAAAGCACCCCGAGTGAACACTTGCACATTCCACAAAAAGAGTGTTTCAAAACTGCTCAAGCAACAGAAAGGTTCAACTCTGTGAGTTGAATGCACACATGAAAAAGCACTTTCAAATAATGCTTCCGTCCAGTTTCTAGGTGAAGAAATGACCGTTTCCAAAGAATGCCTCGAAGAGTTCCAAATATCCACTTACAGATTCCGAAGAAAACAATGTTTCGATGTTGCTCATTCAAATCAAGGTTCAACTCTCTGAGATGAATGCACACATCATAAAGAAGTTTCTGTGAATGCTTCTACCCTGTTTTTATGTGATGATATTTCCTCTTCCACCATAAGCCTCAAAGCGCTCCGAATGAACACTTGCGCATTCCACAAAAAGAGTGCTTCAAAACTGCTCTATCAATAGGAAGGTTCAATTCTGTGAGCTGAATGCACACATCATAAAGAAGTTTCTGAGAATGCTTCTGTCTAGTGTTTAGGTGAAGATATTTCCTTTTCCACCACAGGCCTCAAAGCGCTCCGTATGAACACTTGCCGATTACAGATTACACACAATAGTGTTTCAAAACTGCTCTAACAAGAGAAAGGTTCAACTCTGTAAGTTGAGTGCACACATCACAAAGCAGTTTCAGAGAGTGTTTCTGTCTAGTTTGTATGTGAAGAAATTCTCGTTTGCAACGAAGGCCTCCAAGAGCTCCCAATATCCACTTGCAGATTCTGCACAAACACAGTTTCATAACTGCCCCATCCAAAGGAATATTGAACCCTGTGAGTTGAATCCACACATATTAAATCATTTTCTCAGAATGCTTCTGCATAGTTTTCATGTGAAGATATATCTTATTCCACTATAGGGCTGGAAGCGCTCTAAATGAACACTTGAGGATTCTGCAAAAAGACACTTTGACATCTGCTCTTTCAAAACAAAGGTGCAACTGTGTGAGTTGAATGCAAACATCACAAAGCAGTTTCAGAGACTGCTTCTGTCTAGCTGTAATGTGAACAAATTCCCGTTTCCAACGAAGGCCTCAAATCTCCACCTATCCACTTGCAGATTCTGCAAAAGCAGTGTTTCCAAACTGCTCTATCGAAAGGAAGGTACATCTCTGTGGGTTGAGTGCACACATCATAAAGTAGTTTCTGAGTATGCTTCTGTCTAGTTTTTATGTGACGCTATTTCCTTTTCCACCACTGGCCTCAAAGCGCTCCGAATGAACACTTGCAGATTCTACAAAAAGAGTGTTTCTAAACTGAACTCACAACAAAAAGGTTCAGATCTGTGAATTGAATGCACGCATCACAAAGCAGATTCAGGGAATGCTTCTGTTTAGTTTTTAGGTGAAGATATATTCTTTTCCCCCATAGGCCTCAAAGCGCTCTGAATGAACACTTGCAGATTCTACGAAAAGAGTGTTTCAAAACGGCTCTATCAAAACAAAGGATCAAGTCTGTGAGTTGAATGCAACTTCACAAAGCCGTTTCAGAGAATGCTTCTTTCTAGTTTTTGTGTGAAGATATTCCCGTTTCCAAAGAAGGCCTCAATGAGATCCAAATATCCACTGGCAGATTCTGCAAATACACTGTTTCAAAACTGCTCTATCAAAAGGAATGTTCAACTCTGTGAGTTGAATGCAAGCATCAGAGAGTAGTTTCTGAGAATGCTTCTGTCTGGTTTTAATATGAAGATATTTCCTTTTACACATTAGGTCTCAGGGCGCTCCGAAAGAATACTTGCGGATTCTGTCAGAAGAGGGTTTCCAAAGTGCTCCATCAAAAGAAATGTTCTACTCTGTGAGTGGAAAGCAAACATCACAAAGCAGTTTCAGAGAACGCTTCTGTCTAGTTTTTAGGCCAAGAAATTCCCATTTCCAACGAAGGTCTCGAAGAGCTCCCAATATTCCCTTGCAGATTCTGCAAAAACACTGTTTCAAAACTGCTCTATGAACAGAAAGGTTCAACTCGGTGAGTTGAAAGCACAAATCCTAAAGAAGTTTCTTAGAATGGTCCTGCCCAGTTTTTAGGTGATGATATTTCCTCTTCCACCATAAGACTCAAAGCACCCCGAGTGAACACTTGCACATTCCACAAAAAGAGTGTTTCAAAACTGCTCAAGCAACAGGAAGGTTCAACTCTGTGAGTTGAATGCACACATGAAAAAGCACTTTCAAATAATGCTTCCGTCCAGTTTCTAGGTGAAGAAATGACCGTTTCCAAAGAATGCCTCGAAGAGTTCCAAATATCCACTTACAGATTCTGAAGAAAACAATGTTTCGATGTTGCTCATTCAAATCAAGGTTCAACTCTCTGAGATGAATGCACACATCATAAAGAAGTTTCTGTGAATGCTTCTACCCTGTTTTTATGTGATGATATTTCCTCTTCCACCATAAGCCTCAAAGCGCTCCGAATGAACACTTGCGCATTCCACAAAAAGAGTGCTTCAAAACTGCTCTATCAATAGGAAGGTTCAATTCTGTGAGCTGAATGCACACATCATAAAGAAGTTTCTGAGAATGCTTCTGTCTAGTGTTTAGGTGAAGATATTTCCTTTTCCACCACAGGCCTCAAAGCGCTCCATATGAACACTTGCAGACTACACACAATAGTGTTTCAAAACTGCTCTAACAAGAGAAAGGTTCAACTCTGTAAGTTGAGTGCACACATCACAAAGCAGTTTCAGAGAGTGTTTCTGTCTAGTTTGTATGTGAAGAAATTCCCGTTTGCAACGAAGGCCTCCAAGAGCTCCCAATATCCACTTGCAGATTCTGCACAAACACAGTTTCATAACTGCCCCATCCAAAGGAATATTGAACCCTGTGAGTTGAATCCACACATATTAAATCATTTTCTCAGAATGCTTCTGCATAGTTTTCATGTGAAGATATTTCTTATTCCACTATAGGGCTGGAAGCGCTCTAAATGAACACTTGAGGATTCTGCAAAAAGACACTTTGACAACTGCTCTTTCCAAAGAAAGGTGCAACTGTGTGAGTTGAATGCAAACATCACAAAGCAGTTTCAGAGACTGCTTCTGTCTAGTTGTAATGTGAACAAATTCCCGTTTCCAACGAAGGCCTCAAATCTCCACCTATCCACTTGCAGATTCTGCAAAAGCAGTGTTTCAAAACTGCTCTATCGAAAGGAAGGTTCATCTCTGTGGGTTGAGTGCACACATCTTAAAGTAGTTTCTGAGGATGCTTCTGTCTAGTTTTTATGTGACGCTATTTCCTTTTCCACCACTGGCCTCAAAGCGCTCCGAATGAACACTTGCAGATTCTACAAAAAGAGTGTTTCTAAACTGAACTCACAACAAAAAGGTTCAGAACTGTGAATTGAATGCACGCATCACAAAGCAGATTCAGGGAATGCTTCTGTTTAGGTTTTAGGTGAAGATATATTCTTTTCCCCCATAGGCCTCAAAGCGCTCTGAATGAACACTTGCAGATTCTACGAAAAGAGTGTTTCAAAACTGCTCTATCAAAACAAAGGATCAACTCTGTGAGTTGAATGCAACTTCACAAAGCCGTTTGAGAGAATGCTTCTTTCTAGTTTTTGTGTGAAGATATTCCCGTTTCCAAAGAAGGCCTCAATGAGCTCCAAATATCCACTGGCAGATTCTGCAAAAACACTGTTTCAAAACTGCTCTATGAAAAGGAAGGTTCAACTCTGTGAGTTGAATGCAAGCATCAGAGAGTAGTTTCTGAGAATGCTTCTGTGTGGTTGTAATATGAAGATATTTCCTTTTACACATTAGGTCTCAGGGCGCTCCGAAAGAATACTTGCGGATTCTGTCAGAAGAGGGTTTCCAAAGTGCTCCATCAACAGAAATGTTCTACTCTGTGAGTGGAAAGCAAACATCACAAAGCAGTTTCAGAGAATGCTTCTGTCTAGTTTTTAGGCGAAGAAATCCCCATTTCCAACGAAGGTCTCGAAGAGCTCCAAATATTCCCTTGCAGATTCTGCAAAAACACTGTTTCAAAACTGCTCTATGAACAGAAAGGTTCAACTCGGTGAGTTGAAAGCACAAATCCTAAAGAAGTTTCTTAGAATGCTCCTGCCCAGTTTTTAGGTGATGATATTTCCTCTTCCACCATAAGACTGAAAGCACCCCGAATGAACACTTGCACATTCCACAAAAAGAGTGTTTCAAAACTGCTCAAGCAACAGAAAGGTTCAACTCTGTGAGTTGAAGGCACACATGAAAAAGCACTTTCAAATAATGCTTCCGTCCAGTTTCTAGGTGAAGAAATTACCGTTTCCAAAGAATGGCTCGAAGAGTTCCAAATATCCACTTACAGATTCTGAAGAAAACAATGTTTCGATGTTGCTCATTCAAATCAAGGTTCAACTCTCTGAGATGAATGCACACATCATAAAGAAGTTTCTGTGAATGCTTCTACCCTGTTTTTATGTGATGATATTTCCTCTTCCACCATAAGCCTCAAAGCGCTCCGAATGAACACTTGCGCATTCCACAAAAAGAGTGCTTCTAAAATGCTCTATCAATAGGAAGGTTCAATTCTGTGAGCTGAATGCACACATCATAAAGAAGTTTCTGAGAATGCTTCTGTCTAGTGTTTAGGTGAAGATATTTCCTTTTCCACCACAGGCCTCAAAGCGCTCCGTATGAACACTTGCAGACTACACACAATAGTGTTTCAAAACTGCTCTAACAAGAGAAAGGTTCAACTCTGTAAGTTGAGTGCACACATCACAAAGCAGTTTCAGAGAGTGTTTCTGTCTAGTTTGTATGTGAAGAAATTCCCGTTTCCAACGACGGCCTCCAAGAGCTCCCAATATCCACTTGCAGATTCTGCACAAACACAGTTTCATAACTGCCCCATCCAAAGGAATATTGAACCCTGTGAGTTGAATCCACACATATTAAATCATTTTCTCAGAATGCTTCTGCATAGTTTTCATGTGAAGATATTTCTTACTCCACTATAGGGCTGGAAGCGCTCCAAATGAACACTTGAGGATTCTGCAAGAAGACACTTTGAAAACTGCTCTTTCAAAAGAAAGGTGCAACTGTGTGAGTTGAATGCAAACATCACAAAGCAGTTTCAGAGACTGCTTCTGTCTAGCTGTAATGTGAACAAATTCCCGTTTCCAACGAAGGTCTCAAATCTCCACATATCCACCTGCAGATTCTGCAAAAGCAGTGTTTCTAAACTGCTCTATCGAAAGGAAGGTTCATCTCTGTGGGTTGAGTGCACACATCATAAAGTAGTTTCTGAGAATGCTTCTGTCTAGTTTTTATGTGACGCTATTTCCTTTTCCACCACTGGCCTCAAAGCGCTCCGAATGAACACTTGCAGATTCTACAAAAAGAGTGTTTCTAAACTGAACTCACAACAAAAAGGTTCAGATCCGTGAATGGAATGCACGCATCACAAAGCAGATTCAGGGAATGCTTCTGTTTAGGTTTTAGGTGAAGATATATTCTTTTCCCCCATAGGCCTCAAAGCGCTCTGAATGAACACTTGCAGATTCTACGAAAAGAGTGTTTCAAAACGGCTCTATCAAAAGAAAGGATCAACTCTGTGAGTTGAATGCAACGTCACAAAGCCGTTTCAGAGAATGCTTCTTTCTAGTTGTTCTGTGAAGATATTCCCGTTTCCAAAGAAAGCCTCAATGAGCTCCAAATATCCACTGGCAGATTCTGCAAAAACACTGTTTCAAAACTGCTCTATCAAAAGGAAGGTTCAACTCTGTGAGTTGAATGCAAGCATCAGAGAGTAGTTTCTGAGAATGCTTCTGTCTGGTTTTAATATGAAGATATTTCCTTTTACACATTAGGTCTCAGGGCGCTCCGAAAGAATACTTGCGGATTCTGTCAGAAGAGGGTTTCCAAAGTGCTCCATCAAAAGAAATGTTCTACTCTGTGAGTGGAAAGCAAACATCACAAAGCAGTTTCAGAGAATGCTTCTGTCTAGTGTTTAGGCCAAGAAATTCCCATTTCCAACGAAGGTCTCGAAGAGCTCCCAATATTCCCTTGCAGATTCTGCAAAAACACTGTTTCAAAACTGCTCTATGAACAGAAAGGTTCAACTCGGTGAGTTGAAAGCACAAATCCTAAAGAAGTTTCTTAGAATGCTCCTGCCCAGTTTTTAGGTGATGATATTTCCTCTTCCACCATAAGACTCAAAGCACCCCGAATGAACATTTGCACATTCCACAAAAAGAGTGTTTCAAAACTGCTCAAGCAACAGAAAGGTTCAACTCTGTGAGTTGAATGCACACATGAAAAAGCACTTTCAAATAATGCTTCCGTCCAGTTTCTAGGTGAAGAAATTACCGTTTCCAAAGAATGCCTCGAAGAGTTCCAAATATCCACTTACAGATTCTGAAGAAAACAAGGTTTCGATGTTGCTCATTCAAACCAAGGTTCAACTCTCTGAGATGAATGCACACATCATAAAGAAGTTTCTGTGAATGCTTCTACCCTGTTTTTATGTGATGATATTTCCTCTTCCACCATAAGCCTCAAAGCGCTCCGAATGAACACTTGCGCATTCCACAAAAAGAGTGCTTCAAAACTGCTCTATCAATAGGAAGGTTCAATTCTGTGAGCTGAATGCACACATCATAAAGAAGTTTCTGAGAATGCTTCTGTCTAGTGTTTAGGTGAAGATATTTCCTTTTCCACCACAGTCCTCAAAGCGCTCCGTATGAACACTTGCAGACTACACACAATAGTGTTTCAAAACTGCTCTAACAAGAGAAAGGTTCAACTCTGTAAGTTGAGTGCACACATCACAAAGCAGTTTCAGAGAGTGTTTCTGTCTAGTTTGTATGTGAAGAAATTCCCGTTTCCAACGAAGGCCTCCAAGAGCTCCCAATATCCACTTGCAGATTCTGCACAAACACAGTTTCATAACTGCCCCATCCAAAGGAATATTGAACCCTGTGAGTTGAATCCACACATATTAAATCATTTTCTCAGAATGCTTCTGCATAGTTTTCATGTGAAGATATTTCTTATTCCACTAGAGGGCTGGAAGCGCTCTAAATGAACACTTGAGGATTCTGCAAAAAGACACTTTGACAACTGCTCTTTCAAAAGAAAGGTGCAACTGTGTGAGTTGAATGCAAACATCACAAAGCAGTTTCAGAGACTGCTTCTGTCTAGATGTAATGTGAACAAATTCCCGTTTCCAACGAAGGCCTCAAATCTCCACATATCCACTTGCAGATTCTGCAAAAGCAGTGTTTCAAAACTGCTCTATCAAAAGGAAGGTTCATCTCTGTGGGTTGAGTGCACACATCATAAAGTAGTTTCCGAGAATGCTTCTGTCTAATTTTTATGTGACGCTATTTCCTTTTCCACCACTGGCCTCAAAGCGCTCCGAATGAACACTTGCAGATTCTACAAAAAGAGTGTTCCTAAACTGAACTCACAACATAAAGGTTCAGATCAGTGAATTGAATGCACGCATCACAAAGCAGATTCAGGGAATGCTTCTGTTTAGGTTTTAGGTGAAGATATATTCTTTTCCCCCATAGGCCTCAAAGCGCTCTGAATGAACACTTGCAGATTCTACGAAAAGAGTGTTTCAAAACGGCTCTATCAAAACAAAGGATCAACTCTGTGAGTTGAATGCAACTTCACAAAGCCGTTTCAGAGAATGCTTCTTTCTAGTTTTTGTGTGAAGATATTCCCGTTTCCAAAGAAGGCCTCAATGAGCTCCAAATATCCACTGGCAGATTCTGCAAAAACACTGTTTCAAAACTGCTCTATCAAAAGGAAGTTTCAACCCTGTGAGTTGAATGCAAGCATCAGAGAGTAGTTTCTGAGAATGCTTCTGTCTGGTTTTAATATGAAGATATTTCCTTTTACACATTAGGTCTCAGGGCGCTCCGAAAGAATACTTGCGGATTCTGTCAGAAGAGGGTTTCCAAAGTGCTCCATCAAAAGAAATGTTCTACTCTGTGAGTGGAAAGCAAACATCACAAAGCGGTTTCAGAGAACGCTTCTGTCTAGTTTTTAGGCGAAGAAATTCCCATTTCCAACGAAGGTCTCGAAGAGCTCCCAATATTCCCTTGCAGATTCTGCAAAAACACTGTTTCAAAACTGCTCTATGAACAGAAAGGTTCAACTCGGTGAGTTGAAAGCACAAATCCTAAAGAAGTTTCTTAGAATGCTCCTGCCCAGTTTTTAGGTGATGATATTTCCTCTTTCACCATAAGACTCAAAGCACCCCGAATGAACACTTGCACATTCCACAAAAAGAGTGTTTCAAAACTGCTCAAGCAACAGAAAGGTTCAACTCTGTGAGTTGAATGCACACATGAAAAAGCACTTTCAAATAATGCTTCCGTCCAGTTTCTAGGTGAAGAAATGACCGTTTCCAAAGAATGCCTCGAAGAGTTCCAAATATCCACTTACAGATTCTGAAGAAAACAATGTTTCGATGTTGCTCATTCAAATCAAGGTTCAACTCTCTGAGATGAATGCACACATCCTAAAGAAGTTTCTGTGAATGCTTCTACCCTGTTTTTATGTGATGATATTTCCTCTTCCACCATAAGCCTCAAAGCGCTCCAAATGAACACTTGCGCATTCCACAAAAAGAGTGCTTCAAAACTGCGCTATCAATAGGAAGGTTCAATTCTGTGAGCTGAATGCACACATCATAAAGAAGTTTCTGAGAATGCTTCTGTCTAGTGTTTAGGTGAAGATATTTCCTTTTCCACCACAGGCCTCAAAGCGCTCCGTATGAACACTTGCAGACTACACACAATAGTGTTTCAAAACTGCTCTAACAAGAGAAAGGTTCAAGTCTGTAGGTTGAGTGCCCACATCACAAAGCAGTTTCAGAGAGTGTTTCTGTCTAGTTTGTATGTGAAGAAATTCCCGTTTCCAACGAAGGCCTCCAAGAGCTCCCAATATCCACTTGCAGATTCTGCACAAACACAGTTTCATAACTGCCCCATCCAAAGGAATATTGAACCCGGTGTGTTGAATCCACACATATTAAATCATTTTCTCAGAATGCTTCTGCATAGTTTTCATGTGAAGATATTTCTTATTCCACTATAGGGCTGGAAGCGCTCTAAATGAACACTTGAGGATTCTGCAAAAAGACACTTTGACAACTGCTCTTTCAAAAGAAAGGTGCAACTGTGTGAGTTGAATGCAAACATCACAAAGCAGTTTCAGAGACTGCTTCTGTCTAGATGTAATGTGAACAAATTCCCGTTTCCAACGAAGGCCTCAAATCTCCACATATCCACTTGCAGATTCTGCAAAAGCAGTGTTTCAAAACTGCTCTATCGAAAGGAAGGTTCATCTCTGTGGGTTGAGTGCACACATCATAAAGTAGTCTCCGAGAATGCTTCTGTCTAGTTTTTATGTGACGCTATTTCCTTTTCCACCACTGGCCTCAAAGCGCTCCGAATGAACACTTGCAGATTCTACAAAAAGAGTGTTTCTAAACTGAACTCACAACATAAAGGTTCAGATCAGTGAATTGAATGCACGCATCAAAAAGCAGATTCAGGGAATGCTTCTGTTTAGGTTTTAGGTGAAGATATATTCTTTTCCCCCATAGGCCTCAAAGCGCTCTGAATGAACACTTGCAGATTCTACGAAAAGAGTGTTTCAAAACTGCTCTATCAAAACAAAGGATCAACTCTGTGAGTTGAATGCAACTTCACAAAGCCGTTTCAGAGAATGCTTCTTTCTAGTTTTTGCGTGAAGATATTCCCGTTTCCAAAGAAGGCCTCAATGAGCTCCAAATATCCACTGGCAGATTCTGCAAAAACACTGTTTCAAAACTGCTCTATCAAAAGGAATTTTCAACTCTGTGAGTTGAATGCAAGCTTCAGAGAGTAGTTTCTGAGAATGCTTCTGTCTGGTTTTAATATGAAGATATTTCCTTTTACACATTAGGTCTCAGGGCGCTCCGAAAGAATACTTGCGGATTCTGTCAGAAGAGGGTTTCCAAAGTGCTCCATCAAAAGAAATGTTCTACTCTGTGAGTGGAAAGCAAACATCACAAAGAAGTTTCAGAGAACGCTTCTGTCTAGTTTTTAGGCGAAGAAATTCCCATTTCCAACGAAGGTCTCGAAGAGCTCCCAATATTCCCTTTCAGATTCTGCAAAAACACTGTTTCAAAACTGCTCTATGAACAGAAAGGTTCAACTCGGTGAGTTGAAAGCACAAATCCTAAAGAAGTTTCTTAGAATGGTCCTGCCCAGTTTTTAGGTGATGATATTTCCTCTTCCACCATAAGACTCAAAGCACCCCGAGTGAACACTTGCACATTCCACAAAAAGAGTGTTTGAAAACTGCTCAAGCAACAGGAAGGTTCAACTCTGTGAGTTGAATGCACACATGAAAAAGCACTTTCAAATAATGCTTCCGTCCAGTTTCTAGGTGAAGAAATTACCGTTTCCAAAGAATGCCTCGAAGAGTTCCAAATATCCACTTACAGATTCTGAAGAAAACAATGTTTCGATGTTGCTCATTCAAATCAAGGTTCAACTCTCTGAGATGAATGCACACATCATAAAGAAGTTTCTGTGAATGCTTCTACCCTGTTTTTATGTGATGATATTTCCTCTTCCACCATAAGCCTCAAAGCACTCCGAATGAACACTTGCGCATTCCACAAACAGAGTGCTTCTAAACTGCTCTATCAATAGGAAGGTTCAATTCTGTGAGCTGAATGCACACATCATAAAGAAGTTTCTGAGAATGCTTCTGTCTAGTGTTTAGGTGAAGATATTTCCTTTTCCACCACAGGCCTCAAAGCGCTCCGTATGAAAACTTGCAGATTACAGATTACACACAATAGTGTTTCAAAACTGCTCTAACAAGAGAAAGGTTCAACTCTGTAAGTTGAGTGCACACATCACAAAGCAGTTTCAGAGAGTGTTTCTGTCTAGTTTGTATGTGAAGAAATTCCCGTTTCCAACGAAGGCCTCCAAGAGCTCCCAATATCCACTTGCAGATTCTGCACAAACACAGTTTCATAACTGCCCCATCCAAAGGAATATTGAACCCTGTGAGTTGAATCCACACATATTAAATCATTTTCTCAGAATGCTTCTGCATAGTTTTCATGTGAAGATATTTCTTATTCCACTATAGGGCTGGAAGCGCTCTAAATGAACACTTGAGGATTCTGCAAAAAGACACTTTGACAACTGCTCTTTCAAAAGAAAGGTGCAACTGTGTGAGTTGAATGCAAACATCACAAAGCAGTTTCAGAGACTGCTTCTGTCTAGATGTAATGTGAACAAATTCCCGTTTCCAACGAAGGCCTCAAATCTCCACATATCCACTTGCAGATTCTGCAAAAGCAGTGTTTCAAAACTGCTCTATCGAAAGGAAGGTTCATCTCTGTGGGTTGAGTGCACACATCATAAAGTAGTTTCCGAGAATGATTCTGTCTAGTTTTTATGTGACGCTATTTCCTTTTCCACCACTGGCCTCAAAGCGCTCCGAATGAACACTTGCAGATTCTACAAAAAGAGTGTTTCTAAACTGAACTCACAACATAAAGGTTCAGATCAGTGAATTGAATGCACGCATCACAAAGCAGATTCAGGGAATGCTTCTGTTTAGGTTTTAGGTGAAGATATATTCTTTTCCCCCATAGGCCTCAAAGCGCTCTGAATGAACACTTGCAGATTCTACGAAAAGAGTGTTTCAAAACGGCTCTATCAAAACAAAGGATCAACTCTGTGAGTTGAATGCAACTTCACAAAGCCGTTTCAGAGAATGCTTCTTTCTAGTTTTTGTGTGAAGATATTCCCGTTTCCAAAGAAGGCCTCAATGAGCTCCAAATATCCACTGGCAGATTCTGCAAAAACACTGTTTCAAAACTGCTCTATCAAAAGGAAGGTTCAACTCTGTGAGTTGAATGCAAGCTTCAGAGAGTAGTTTCTGAGAATGCTTCTGTCTGGTTTTAATATGAAGATATTTCCTTTTACACATTAGGTCTCAGGGCGCTCCGAAAGAATACTTGCGGATTCTGTCAGAAGAGGGTTTCCAAAGTGCTCCATCAAAAGAAATGTTCTACTCTGTGAGTGGAAAGCAAACATCACAAAGCAGTTTCAGAGAACGCTTCTGTCTAGTTTTTAGGCCAAGAAATTCCCATTTCCAACGAAGGTCTCGAAGAGCTCCCAATATTCCCTTGCAGATTCTGCAAAAACACTGTTTCAAAACTGCTCTATGAACAGAAAGGTTCAACTCGGTGAGTTGAAAGCACAAATCCTAAAGAAGTTTCTTAGAATGGTCCTGCCCAGTTATTAGGTGATGATATTTCCTCTTCCACCATAAGACTCAAAGCACCCCGAGTGAACACTTGCACATTCCACAAAAAGAGTGTTTCAAAACTGCTCAAGCAACAGGAAGGTTCACCTCTGTGAGTTGAATGCACACATGAAAAAGCACTTTCAAATAATGCTTCCTTCCAGTTTCTAGGTGAAGAAATTACCGTTTCCAAAGAATGCCTCGAAGAGTTCCAAATATCCACTTACAGATTCTGAAGAAAACAATGTTTCCATGTTGCTCATTCAAATCAAGGTTCAACTCTCTGAGATGAATGCACACATCATAAAGAAGTTTCTGTGAATGCTTCTACCCTGTTTTTATGCGATGATATTTCCTCTTCCACCATAAGCCTCAAAGCGCTCCGAATGAACACTTGCGCATTCCACAAAAAGAGTGCTTCTAAAATGCTCTATCAATAGGAAGGTTCAATTCTGTGAGCTGAATGCACACATCATAAAGAAGTTTCTGAGAATGCTTCTGTCTAGTGTTTAGGTGAAGATATTTCCTTTTCCACCACAGGCCTCAAAGCGCTCCGTATGAACACTTGCAGACTACACACAATAGTGTTTCAAAACTGCTCTAACAAGAGAAAGTTTCAACTCTGTAAGTTGAGTGCACACATCACAAAGCAGTTTCAGAGAGTGTTTCTGTCTAGTTTGTATGTGAAGAAATTCCCGTTTCCAACGACGGCCTCCAAGAGCTCCCAATATCCACTTGCAGATTCTGCACAAACACAGTTTCATAACTGCCCCATCCAAAGGAATATTGAACCCTGTGAGTTGAATCCACACATATTAAATCATTTTCTCAGAATGCTTCTGCATAGTTTTCATGTGAAGATATTTCTTACTCCACTATAGGGCTGGAAGCGCTCCAAATGAACACTTGAGGATTCTGCAAAAAGACACTTTGAAAACTGCTCTTTCAAAAGAAAGGTGCAACTGTGTGAGTTGAATGCAAACATCACAAAGCAGTTTCAGAGACTGCTTCTGTCCAGCTGTAATGTGAACAAATTCCCGTTTCCAACGAAGGTCTCAAATCTCCACATATCCACCTGCAGATTCTGCAAAAGCAGTGTTTCTAAACTGCTCTATCGAAAGGAAGGTTCATCTCTGTGGGTTGAGTGCACACATCATAAAGTAGTTTCTGAGAATGCTTCTGTCTAGTTTTTATGTGACGCTATTTCCTTTTCCACCAATGGCCTCAAAGCGCTCCGAATGAACACTTGCAGATTCCACAAAAAAAGTGTTTCTAAACTGAACTCACAACAAAAAGGTTCAGATCCGTGAATGGAATGCACGCATCACAAAGCAGATTCAGGGAATGCTTCTGTTTAGGTTTTAGGTGAAGACATATTCTTTTCCCCCATAGGCCTCAAAGCGCTCTGAATGAACACTTGCAGATTCTACGAAAAGAGTGTTTCAAAACGGCTCTATCAAAAGAAAGGATCAACTCTGTGAGTTGAATGCAACGTCACAAAGCCGTTTCAGAGAATGCTTCTTTCTAGTTTTTCTGTGAAGATATTCCCGTTTCCAAAGAAGGCCTCAATGAGCTCCAAATATCCACTGGCAGATTCTGCAAAAACACTGTTTCAAAACTGCTCTATCAAAAGGAAGGTTCAACTCTGTGAGTTGAATGCAAGCATCAGAGAGTAGTTTCTGAGAATGCTTCTGTCTGGTTTTAATATGAAGATATTTCCTTTTACACATTAGGTCTCAGGGCGCTCCGAAAGAATACTTGCGGATTCTGTCAGAAGAGGGTTTCCAAAGTGCTCCATCAAAAGAAATGTTCTACTCTGTGAGTGGAAAGCAAACATCACAAAGCAGTTTCAGAGAACGCTTCTGTCTAGTTTTTAGGCGAAGAAATTCCCATTTCCAACGAAGGTCTCGAAGAGCTCCCAATATTCCCTTGCAGATTCTGCAAAAACACTGTTTCAAAACTGCTCTATGAACAGAAAGGTTCAACTCGGTGAGTTGAAAGCACAAATCCTAAAGAAGTTTCTTAGAATGGTCCTGCCCAGTTTTTAGGTGATGATATTTCCTCTTTCACCATAAGACTCAAAGCACCCCGAATGAACACTTGCACATTCCACAAAAAGAGTGTTTCAAAACTGCTCAAGCAACAGAAAGGTTCAACTCTGTGAGTTGAATGCACACATGAAAAAGCACTTTCAAATAATGCTTCCGTCCAGTTTCTAGGTGAAGAAATGACCGTTTCCAAAGAATTCCTCGAAGAGTTCCAAATATCCACTTACAGATTCTGAAGAAAACAATGTTTCGATGTTGCTCACTCAAATCAAGGTTCAACTCTCTGAGATGAATGCACACATCCTAAAGAAGTTTCTGTGAATGCTTCTACCCTGTTTTTATGTGATGATATTTCCTCTTCCACCATAAGCCTCAAAGCGCTCCGAATGAACACTTGCGCATTCCACAAAAAGAGTGCTTCAAAACTGCGCTATCAATAGGAAGGTTCAATTCTGTGAGCTGAATGCACACATCATAAAGAAGTCTCTGAGAATGCTTCTGTCTAGTGTTTAGGTGAAGATATTTCCTTTTCCACCACAGGCCTCAAAGCGCTCCGTATGAACACTTGCAGACTACACACAATAGTGTTTCAAAACTGCTCTAACAAGAGAAAGTTTCAACTCTGTAAGTTGAGTGCACACATCACAAAGCAGTTTCAGAGAGTGTTTCTGTCTAGTTTGTATGTGAAGAAATTCCCGTTTCCAACGACGGCCTCCAAGAGCTCCCAATATCCACTTGCAGATTCTGCACAAACACAGTTTCATAACTGCCCCATCCAAAGGAATATTGAACCCTGTGAGTTGAATCCACACATATTAAATCATTTTCTCAGAATGCTTCTGCATAGTTTTCATGTGAAGATATTTCTTATTCCACTATAGGGCTGGAAGCGCTCTAAATGAACACTTGAGGATTCTGCAAAAAGACACTTTGACAACTGCTCTTTCAAAAGAAAGGTGCAACTGTGTGAGTTGAATGCAAACATCACAAAGCAGTTTCAGAGACTGCTTCTGTCTAGATGTAATGTGAACAAATTCCCGTTTCCAACGAAGGCCTCAAATCTCCACATATCCACTTGCAGATTCTGCAAAAGCAGTGTTTCAAAACTGCTCTATCGAAAGGAAGGTTCATCTCTGTGGGTTGAGTGCACACATCATAAAGTAGTTTCCGAGAATGATTCTGTCTAGTTTTTATGTGACGCTATTTCCTTTTCCACCACTGGCCTCAAAGCGCTCCGAATGAACACTTGCAGATTCTACAAAAAGAGTGTTTCTAAACTGAACTCACAACATAAAGGTTCAGATCAGTGAATTGAATGCACGCATCACAAAGCAGATTCAGGGAATGCTTCTGTTTAGGTTTTAGGTGAAGATATATTCTTTTCCCCCATAGGCCTCAAAGCGCTCTGAATGAACACTTGCAGATTCTACGAAAAGAGTGTTTCAAAACGGCTCTATCAAAACAAAGGATCAACTCTGTGAGTTGAATGCAACTTCACAAAGCCGTTTCAGAGAATGCTTCTTTCTAGTTTTTGTGTGAAGATATTCCCGTTTCCAAAGAAGGCCTCAATGAGCTCCAAATATCCACTGGCAGATTCTGCAAAAACACTGTTTCAAAACTGCTCTATCAAAAGGAAGGTTCAACTCTGTGAGTTGAATGCAAGCTTCAGAGAGTAGTTTCTGAGAATGCTTCTGTCTGGTTTTAATATGAAGATATTTCCTTTTACACATTAGGTCTCAGGGCGCTCCGAAAGAATACTTGCGGATTCTGTCAGAAGAGGGTTTCCAAAGTGCTCCATCAAAAGAAATGTTCTACTCTGTGAGTGGAAAGCAAACATCACAAAGCAGTTTCAGAGAACGCTTCTGTCTAGTTTTTAGGCCAAGAAATTCCCATTTCCAACGAAGGTCTCGAAGAGCTCCCAATATTCCCTTGCAGATTCTGCAAAAACACTGTTTCAAAACTGCTCTATGAACAGAAAGGTTCAACTCGGTGAGTTGAAAGCACAAATCCTAAAGAAGTTTCTTAGAATGGTCCTGCCCAGTTATTAGGTGATGATATTTCCTCTTCCACCATAAGACTCAAAGCACCCCGAGTGAACACTTGCACATTCCACAAAAAGAGTGTTTCAAAACTGCTCAAGCAACAGGAAGGTTCACCTCTGTGAGTTGAATGCACACATGAAAAAGCACTTTCAAATAATGCTTCCTTCCAGTTTCTAGGTGAAGAAATTACCGTTTCCAAAGAATGCCTCGAAGAGTTCCAAATATCCACTTACAGATTCTGAAGAAAACAATGTTTCCATGTTGCTCATTCAAATCAAGGTTCAACTCTCTGAGATGAATGCACACATCATAAAGAAGTTTCTGTGAATGCTTCTACCCTGTTTTTATGCGATGATATTTCCTCTTCCACCATAAGCCTCAAAGCGCTCCGAATGAACACTTGCGCATTCCACAAAAAGAGTGCTTCTAAAATGCTCTATCAATAGGAAGGTTCAATTCTGTGAGCTGAATGCACACATCATAAAGAAGTTTCTGAGAATGCTTCTGTCTAGTGTTTAGGTGAAGATATTTCCTTTTCCACCACAGGCCTCAAAGCGCTCCGTATGAACACTTGCAGACTACACACAATAGTGTTTCAAAACTGCTCTAACAAGAGAAAGTTTCAACTCTGTAAGTTGAGTGCACACATCACAAAGCAGTTTCAGAGAGTGTTTCTGTCTAGTTTGTATGTGAAGAAATTCCCGTTTCCAACGACGGCCTCCAAGAGCTCCCAATATCCACTTGCAGATTCTGCACAAACACAGTTTCATAACTGCCCCATCCAAAGGAATATTGAACCCTGTGAGTTGAATCCACACATATTAAATCATTTTCTCAGAATGCTTCTGCATAGTTTTCATGTGAAGATATTTCTTACTCCACTATAGGGCTGGAAGCGCTCCAAATGAACACTTGAGGATTCTGCAAAAAGACACTTTGAAAACTGCTCTTTCAAAAGAAAGGTGCAACTGTGTGAGTTGAATGCAAACATCACAAAGCAGTTTCAGAGACTGCTTCTGTCCAGCTGTAATGTGAACAAATTCCCGTTTCCAACGAAGGTCTCAAATCTCCACATATCCACCTGCAGATTCTGCAAAAGCAGTGTTTCTAAACTGCTCTATCGAAAGGAAGGTTCATCTCTGTGGGTTGAGTGCACACATCATAAAGTAGTTTCTGAGAATGCTTCTGTCTAGTTTTTATGTGACGCTATTTCCTTTTCCACCAATGGCCTCAAAGCGCTCCGAATGAACACTTGCAGATTCCACAAAAAAAGTGTTTCTAAACTGAACTCACAACAAAAAGGTTCAGATCCGTGAATGGAATGCACGCATCACAAAGCAGATTCAGGGAATGCTTCTGTTTAGGTTTTAGGTGAAGACATATTCTTTTCCCCCATAGGCCTCAAAGCGCTCTGAATGAACACTTGCAGATTCTACGAAAAGAGTGTTTCAAAACGGCTCTATCAAAAGAAAGGATCAACTCTGTGAGTTGAATGCAACGTCACAAAGCCGTTTCAGAGAATGCTTCTTTCTAGTTTTTCTGTGAAGATATTCCCGTTTCCAAAGAAGGCCTCAATGAGCTCCAAATATCCACTGGCAGATTCTGCAAAAACACTGTTTCAAAACTGCTCTATCAAAAGGAAGGTTCAACTCTGTGAGTTGAATGCAAGCATCAGAGAGTAGTTTCTGAGAATGCTTCTGTCTGGTTTTAATATGAAGATATTTCCTTTTACACATTAGGTCTCAGGGCGCTCCGAAAGAATACTTGCGGATTCTGTCAGAAGAGGGTTTCCAAAGTGCTCCATCAAAAGAAATGTTCTACTCTGTGAGTGGAAAGCAAACATCACAAAGCAGTTTCAGAGAACGCTTCTGTCTAGTTTTTAGGCGAAGAAATTCCCATTTCCAACGAAGGTCTCGAAGAGCTCCCAATATTCCCTTGCAGATTCTGCAAAAACACTGTTTCAAAACTGCTCTATGAACAGAAAGGTTCAACTCGGTGAGTTGAAAGCACAAATCCTAAAGAAGTTTCTTAGAATGGTCCTGCCCAGTTTTTAGGTGATGATATTTCCTCTTTCACCATAAGACTCAAAGCACCCCGAATGAACACTTGCACATTCCACAAAAAGAGTGTTTCAAAACTGCTCAAGCAACAGAAAGGTTCAACTCTGTGAGTTGAATGCACACATGAAAAAGCACTTTCAAATAATGCTTCCGTCCAGTTTCTAGGTGAAGAAATGACCGTTTCCAAAGAATTCCTCGAAGAGTTCCAAATATCCACTTACAGATTCTGAAGAAAACAATGTTTCGATGTTGCTCACTCAAATCAAGGTTCAACTCTCTGAGATGAATGCACACATCCTAAAGAAGTTTCTGTGAATGCTTCTACCCTGTTTTTATGTGATGATATTTCCTCTTCCACCATAAGCCTCAAAGCGCTCCGAATGAACACTTGCGCATTCCACAAAAAGAGTGCTTCAAAACTGCGCTATCAATAGGAAGGTTCAATTCTGTGAGCTGAATGCACACATCATAAAGAAGTCTCTGAGAATGCTTCTGTCTAGTGTTTAGGTGAAGATATTTCCTTTTCCACCACAGGCCTCAAAGCGCTCCGTATGAACACTTGCAGACTACACACAATAGTGTTTCAAAACTGCTCTAACAAGAGAAAGTTTCAACTCTGTAAGTTGAGTGCACACATCACAAAGCAGTTTCAGAGAGTGTTTCTGTCTAGTTTGTATGTGAAGAAATTCCCGTTTCCAACGACGGCCTCCAAGAGCTCCCAATATCCACTTGCAGATTCTGCACAAACACAGTTTCATAACTGCCCCATCCAAAGGAATATTGAACCCTGTGAGTTGAATCCACACATATTAAATCATTTTCTCAGAATGCTTCTGCATAGTTTTCATGTGAAGATATTTCTTACTCCACTATAGGGCTGGAAGCGCTCCAAATGAACACTTGAGGATTCTGCAAAAAGACACTTTGAAAACTGCTCTTTCAAAAGAAAGGTGCAACTGTGTGAGTTGAATGCAAACATCACAAAGCAGTTTCAGAGACTGCTTCTGTCTAGCTGTAATGTGAACAAATTCCCGTTTCCAACGAAGGTCTCAAATCTCCACATATCCACCTGCAGATTCTGCAAAAGCAGTGTTTCTAAACTGCTCTATCGAAAGGAAGGTTCATCTCTGTGGGTTGAGTGCACACATCATAAAGTAGTTTCTGAGAATGCTTCTGTCTAGTTTTTATGTGACGCTATTTCCTTTTCCACCAATGGCCTCAAAGCGCTCCGAATGAACACTTGCAGATTCCACAAAAAGAGTGTTTCTAAACTGAACTCACAACAAAAAGGTTCAGATCCGTGAATGGAATGCACGCATCACAAAGCAGATTCAGGGAATGCTTCTGTTTAGGTTTTAGGTGAAGATATATTCTTTTCCCCCATAGGCCTCAAAGCGCTCTGAATGAACACTTGCAGATTCTACGAAAAGAGTGTTTCAAAACGGCTCTATCAAAAGAAAGGATCAACTCTGTGAGTTGAATGCAACGTCACAAAGCCGTTTCAGAGAATGCTTCTTTCTAGTTTTTCTGTGAAGATATTCCCGTTTCCAAAGAAGGCCTCAATGAGCTCCAAATATCCACTGGCAGATTCTGCAAAAACACTGTTTCAAAACTGCTCTATCAAAAGGAAGGTTCAACTCTGTGAGTTGAATGCAAGCATCAGAGAGTAGTTTCTGAGAATGCTTCTGTCTGGTTTTAATATGAAGATATTTCCTTTTACACATTAGGTCTCAGGGCGCTCCGAAAGAATACTTGCGGATTCTGTCAGAAAAGGGTTTCCAAAGTGCTCCATCAAAAGAAATGTTCTACTCTGTGAGTGGAAAGCAAACATCACAAAGCAGTTTCAGAGAACGCTTCTGTCTAGTTTTTAGGCGAAGAAATTCCCATTTCCAACGAAGGTCTCGAAGAGCTCCCAATATTCCCTTGCAGATTCTGCAAAAACACTGTTTCAAAACTGCTCTATGAACAGAAAGGTTCAACTCGGTGAGTTGAAAGCACAAATCCTAAAGAAGTTTCTTAGAATGGTCCTGCCCAGTTTTTAGGTGATGATATTTCCTCTTTCACCATAAGACTCAAAGCACCCCGAATGAACACTTGCACATTCCACAAAAAGAGTGTTTCAAAACTGCTCAAGCAACAGAAAGGTTCAACTCTGTGAGTTGAATGCACACATGAAAAAGCACTTTCAAATAATGCTTCCGTCCAGTTTCTAGGTGAAGAAATGACCGTTTCCAAAGAATGCCTCGAAGAGTTCCAAATATCCACTTACAGATTCTGAAGAAAACAATGTTTCGATGTTGCTCATTCAAATCAAGGTTCAACTCTCTGAGATGAATGCACACATCCTAAAGAAGTTTCTGTGAATGCTTCTACCCTGTTTTTATGTGATGATATTTCCTCTTCCACCATAAGCCTCAAAGCGCTCCGAATGAACACTTGTGCATTCCACAAAAAGAGTGCTTCAAAACTGCGCTATCAATAGGAAGGTTCAATTCTGTGAGCTGAATGCACACATCATAAAGAAGTTTCTGAGAATGCTTCTGTCTAGTGTTTAGGTGAAGATATTTCCTTTTCCACCACAGGCCTCAAAGCGCTCCGTATGAACACTTGCAGACTACACACAATAGTGTTTCAAAACTGCTCTAACAAGAGAAAGGTTCAAATCTGTAAGTTGAGTGCACACATCACAAAGCAGTTTCAGAGAGTGTTTCTGTCTAGTTTGTATGTGAAGAAATTCCCGTTTCCAACGAAGGCCTCCAAGAGCTCCCAATATCCACTTGCAGATTCTGCACAAACACAGTTTCATAACTGCCCCATCCAAAGGAATATTGAACCCTGTGAGTTGAATCCACACATATTAAATCATTTTCTCAGAATGCTTCTGCATAGTTTTCATGTGAAGATATTTCTTATTCCACTATAGGGCTGGAAGCGCTCTAAATGAACACTTGAGGATTCTGCAAAAAGACACTTTGACAACTGCTCTTTCAAAAGAAAGGTGCAACTGTGTGAGTTGAATGCAAACATCACAAAGCAGTTTCAGAGACTGCTTCTGTCTAGATGTAATGTGAACAAATTCCCGTTTCCAACGAAGGCCTCAAATCTCCACATATCCACTTGCAGATTCTGCAAAAGCAGTGTTTCAAAACTGCTCTATCGAAAGGAAGGTTCATCTCTGTGGGTTGAGTGCACACATCATAAAGTAGTTTCCGAGAATGCTTCTGTCTAGTTTTTATGTGACGCTATTTCCTTTTCCACCACTGGCCTCAAAGCGCTCCGAATGAACACTTGCAGATTCTACAAAAAGAGTGTTTCTAAACTGAACTCACAACATAAAGGTTCAGATCAGTGAATTGAATGCACACATCACAAAGCAGATTCAGGGAATGCTTCTGTTTAGGTTTTAGGTGAAGATATATTCTTTTCCCCCATAGGCCTCAAAGCGCTCTGAATGAACACTTGCAGATTCTACGAAAAGAGTGTTTCAAAACGGCTCTATCAAAACAAAGGATCAACTCTGTGAGTTGAATGCAACTTCACAAAGCCGTTTCAGAGAATGCTTCTTTCTAGTTTTTGTGTGAAGATATTCCCGTTTCCAAAGAAGGCCTCAATGAGCTCCAAATATCCACTGGCAGATTCTGCAAAAACACTGTTTCAAAACTGCTCTATCAAAAGGAAGGTTCAACCCTGTGAGTTGAATGCAAGCATCAGAGAGTAGTTTCTGAGAATGCTTCTGTCTGGTTTTAATATGAAGATATTTCCTTTTACACATTAGGTCTCAGGGCGCTCCGAAAGAATACTTGCGGATTCTGTCAGAAGAGGGTTTCCAAAGTGCTCCATCAAAAGAAATGTTCTACTCTGTGAGTGGAAAGCAAACATCACAAAGCGGTTTCAGAGAAAGCTTCTGTCTAGTTTTTAGGCGAAGAAATTCCCATTTCCAACGAAGGTCTCGAAGAGCTCCCAATATTCCCTTGCAGATTCTGCAAAAACACTGTTTCAAAACTGCTCTATGAACAGAAAGGTTCAACTCGGTGAGTTGAAAGCACAAATCCTAAAGAAGTTTCTTAGAATGCTCCTGCCCAGTTTTTAGGTGATGATATTTCCTCTTTCACCATAAGACTCAAAGCACCCCGAATGAACACTTGCACATTCCACAAAAAGAGTGTTTCAAAACTGCTCAAGCAACAGAAAGGTTCAACTCTGTGAGTTGAATGCACACATGAAAAAGCACTTTCAAATAATGCTTCCGTCCAGTTTCTAGGTGAAGAAATTACCGTTTCCAAAGAATGCCTCGAAGAGTTCCAAATATCCACTTACAGATTCTGAAGAAAACAATGTTTCGATGTTGCTCATTCAAATCAAGGTTCAACTCTCTGAGATGAATGCACACATCCTAAAGAAGTTTCTGTGAATGCTTCTACCCTGTTTTTATGTGATGATATTTCCTCTTCCACCATAAGCCTCAAAGCGCTCCGAATGAACACTTGCGCATTCCACAAAAAGAGTGCTTCAAAACTGCGCTATCAATAGGAAGGTTCAATTCTGTGAGCTGAATGCACACATCATAAAGAAGTTTCTGAGAATGCTTCTGTCTAGTGTTTACGTGAAGATATTTCCTTTTCCACCACAGGCCTCAAAGCGCTCCGTATGAACACTTGCAGACTACACACAATAGTGTTTCAAAACTGCTCTAACAAGAGAAAGGTTCAAATCTGTAGGTTGAGTGCCCACATCACAAAGCAGTTTCAGAGAGTGTTTCTGTCTAGTTTGTATGTGAAGAAATTCCCGTTTCCAACGAAGGCCTCCAAGAGCTCCCAATATCCACTTGCAGATTCTGCACAAACACAGTTTCATAACTGCCCCATCCAAAGGAATATTGAACCCGGTGTGTTGAATCCACACATATTAAATCATTTTCTCAGAATGCTTCTGCATAGTTTTCATGTGAAGATATTTCTTATTCCACTATAGGGCTGGAAGCGCTCTAAATGAACACTTGAGGATTCTGCAAAAAGACACTTTGACAACTGCTCCTTCAAAAGAAAGGTGCAACTGTGTGAGTTGAATGCAAACATCACAAAGCAGTTTCAGAGACTGCTTCTGTCTAGATGTAATGTGAACAAATTCCCGTTTCCAACGAAGGCCTCAAATCTCCACATATCCACTTGCAGATTCTGCAAAAGCAGTGTTTCAAAACTGCTCTATCGAAAGGAAGGTTCATCTCTGTGGGTTGAGTGCACACATCATAAAGTAGTCTCCGAGAATGCTTCTGTCTAGTTTTTATGTGACGCTATTTCCTTTTCCACCACTGGCCTCAAAGCGCTCCGAATGAACACTTGCAGATTCTACAAAAAGAGTGTTTCTAAACTGAACTCACAACATAAAGGTTCAGATCAGTGAATTGAATGCACGCATCACAAAGCAGATTCAGGGAATGCTTCTGTTTAGGTTTTAGGTGAAGATATATTCTTTTCCCCCATAGGCCTCAAAGCGCTCTGAATGAACACTTGCAGATTCTACGAAAAGAGTGTTTCAAAACTGCTCTATCAAAACAAAGGATCAACTCTGTGAGTTGAATGCAACTTCACAAAGCCGTTTCAGAGAATGCTTCTTTCTAGTTTTTGCGTGAAGATATTCCCGTTTCCAAAGAAGGCCTCAATGAGCTCCAAATATCCACTGGCAGATTCTGCAAAAACACTGTTTCAAAACTGCTCTATCAAAAGGAATTTTCAACTCTGTGAGTTGAATGCAAGCTTCAGAGAGTAGTTTCTGAGAATGCTTCTGTCTGGTTTTAATATGAAGATATTTCCTTTTACACATTAGGTCTCAGGGCGCTCCGAAAGAATACTTGCGGATTCTGTCAGAAGAGGGTTTCCAAAGTGCTCCATCAAAAGAAATGTTCTACTCTGTGAGTGGAAAGCAAACATCACAAAGCAGTTTCAGAGAACGCTTCTGTCTAGTTTTTAGGCGAAGAAATTCCCATTTCCAACGAAGGTCTCGAAGAGCTCCCAATATTCCCTTGCAGATTCTGCAAAAACACTGTTTCAAAACTGCTCTATGAACAGAAAGGTTCAACTCGGTGAGTTGAAAGCACAAATCCTAAAGAAGTTTCTTAGAATGGTCCTGCCCAGTTTTTAGGTGATGATATTTCCTCTTTCACCATAAGACTCAAAGCACCCCGAATGAACACTTGCACATTCCACAAAAAGAGTGTTTCAAAACTGCTCAAGCAACAGAAAGGTTCAACTCTGTGAGTTGAATGCACACATGAAAAAGCACTTTCAAATAATGCTTCCGTCCAGTTTCTAGGTGAAGAAATGACCGTTTCCAAAGAATGCCTCGAAGAGTTCCAAATATCCACTTACAGATTCTGAAGAAAACAATGTTTCGATGTTGCTCATTCAAATCAAGGTTCAACTCTCTGAGATGAATGCACACATCCTAAAGAAGTTTCTGTGAATGCTTCTACCCTGTTTTTATGTGATGATATTTCCTCTTCCACCATAAGCCTCAAAGCGCTCCGAATGAACACTTGTGCATTCCACAAAAAGAGTGCTTCAAAACTGCGCTATCAATAGGAAGGTTCAATTCTGTGAGCTGAATGCACACATCATAAAGAAGTTTCTGAGAATGCTTCTGTCTAGTGTTTAGGTGAAGATATTTCCTTTTCCACCACAGGCCTCAAAGCGCTCCGTATGAACACTTGCAGACTACACACAATAGTGTTTCAAAACTGCTCTAACAAGAGAAAGGTTCAAATCTGTAAGTTGAGTGCACACATCACAAAGCAGTTTCAGAGAGTGTTTCTGTCTAGTTTGTATGTGAAGAAATTCCCGTTTCCAACGAAGGCCTCCAAGAGCTCCCAATATCCACTTGCAGATTCTGCACAAACACAGTTTCATAACTGCCCCATCCAAAGGAATATTGAACCCTGTGAGTTGAATCCACACATATTAAATCATTTTCTCAGAATGCTTCTGCATAGTTTTCATGTGAAGATATTTCTTATTCCACTATAGGGCTGGAAGCGCTCTAAATGAACACTTGAGGATTCTGCAAAAAGACACTTTGACAACTGCTCTTTCAAAAGAAAGGTGCAACTGTGTGAGTTGAATGCAAACATCACAAAGCAGTTTCAGAGACTGCTTCTGTCTAGATGTAATGTGAACAAATTCCCGTTTCCAACGAAGGCCTCAAATCTCCACATATCCACTTGCAGATTCTGCAAAAGCAGTGTTTCAAAACTGCTCTATCGAAAGGAAGGTTCATCTCTGTGGGTTGAGTGCACACATCATAAAGTAGTTTCCGAGAATGCTTCTGTCTAGTTTTTATGTGACGCTATTTCCTTTTCCACCACTGGCCTCAAAGCGCTCCGAATGAACACTTGCAGATTCTACAAAAAGAGTGTTTCTAAACTGAACTCACAACATAAAGGTTCAGATCAGTGAATTGAATGCACACATCACAAAGCAGATTCAGGGAATGCTTCTGTTTAGGTTTTAGGTGAAGATATATTCTTTTCCCCCATAGGCCTCAAAGCGCTCTGAATGAACACTTGCAGATTCTACGAAAAGAGTGTTTCAAAACGGCTCTATCAAAACAAAGGATCAACTCTGTGAGTTGAATGCAACTTCACAAAGCCGTTTCAGAGAATGCTTCTTTCTAGTTTTTGTGTGAAGATATTCCCGTTTCCAAAGAAGGCCTCAATGAGCTCCAAATATCCACTGGCAGATTCTGCAAAAACACTGTTTCAAAACTGCTCTATCAAAAGGAAGGTTCAACCCTGTGAGTTGAATGCAAGCATCAGAGAGTAGTTTCTGAGAATGCTTCTGTCTGGTTTTAATATGAAGATATTTCCTTTTACACATTAGGTCTCAGGGCGCTCCGAAAGAATACTTGCGGATTCTGTCAGAAGAGGGTTTCCAAAGTGCTCCATCAAAAGAAATGTTCTACTCTGTGAGTGGAAAGCAAACATCACAAAGCGGTTTCAGAGAAAGCTTCTGTCTAGTTTTTAGGCGAAGAAATTCCCATTTCCAACGAAGGTCTCGAAGAGCTCCCAATATTCCCTTGCAGATTCTGCAAAAACACTGTTTCAAAACTGCTCTATGAACAGAAAGGTTCAACTCGGTGAGTTGAAAGCACAAATCCTAAAGAAGTTTCTTAGAATGCTCCTGCCCAGTTTTTAGGTGATGATATTTCCTCTTTCACCATAAGACTCAAAGCACCCCGAATGAACACTTGCACATTCCACAAAAAGAGTGTTTCAAAACTGCTCAAGCAACAGAAAGGTTCAACTCTGTGAGTTGAATGCACACATGAAAAAGCACTTTCAAATAATGCTTCCGTCCAGTTTCTAGGTGAAGAAATTACCGTTTCCAAAGAATGCCTCGAAGAGTTCCAAATATCCACTTACAGATTCTGAAGAAAACAATGTTTCGATGTTGCTCATTCAAATCAAGGTTCAACTCTCTGAGATGAATGCACACATCCTAAAGAAGTTTCTGTGAATGCTTCTACCCTGTTTTTATGTGATGATATTTCCTCTTCCACCATAAGCCTCAAAGCGCTCCGAATGAACACTTGCGCATTCCACAAAAAGAGTGCTTCAAAACTGCGCTATCAATAGGAAGGTTCAATTCTGTGAGCTGAATGCACACATCATAAAGAAGTTTCTGAGAATGCTTCTGTCTAGTGTTTACGTGAAGATATTTCCTTTTCCACCACAGGCCTCAAAGCGCTCCGTATGAACACTTGCAGACTACACACAATAGTGTTTCAAAACTGCTCTAACAAGAGAAAGGTTCAAATCTGTAGGTTGAGTGCCCACATCACAAAGCAGTTTCAGAGAGTGTTTCTGTCTAGTTTGTATGTGAAGAAATTCCCGTTTCCAACGAAGGCCTCCAAGAGCTCCCAATATCCACTTGCAGATTCTGCACAAACACAGTTTCATAACTGCCCCATCCAAAGGAATATTGAACCCGGTGTGTTGAATCCACACATATTAAATCATTTTCTCAGAATGCTTCTGCATAGTTTTCATGTGAAGATATTTCTTATTCCACTATAGGGCTGGAAGCGCTCTAAATGAACACTTGAGGATTCTGCAAAAAGACACTTTGACAACTGCTCCTTCAAAAGAAAGGTGCAACTGTGTGAGTTGAATGCAAACATCACAAAGCAGTTTCAGAGACTGCTTCTGTCTAGATGTAATGTGAACAAATTCCCGTTTCCAACGAAGGCCTCAAATCTCCACATATCCACTTGCAGATTCTGCAAAAGCAGTGTTTCAAAACTGCTCTATCGAAAGGAAGGTTCATCTCTGTGGGTTGAGTGCACACATCATAAAGTAGTCTCCGAGAATGCTTCTGTCTAGTTTTTATGTGACGCTATTTCCTTTTCCACCACTGGCCTCAAAGCGCTCCGAATGAACACTTGCAGATTCTACAAAAAGAGTGTTTCTAAACTGAACTCACAACATAAAGGTTCAGATCAGTGAATTGAATGCACGCATCACAAAGCAGATTCAGGGAATGCTTCTGTTTAGGTTTTAGGTGAAGATATATTCTTTTCCCCCATAGGCCTCAAAGCGCTCTGAATGAACACTTGCAGATTCTACGAAAAGAGTGTTTCAAAACTGCTCTATCAAAACAAAGGATCAACTCTGTGAGTTGAATGCAACTTCACAAAGCCGTTTCAGAGAATGCTTCTTTCTAGTTTTTGCGTGAAGATATTCCCGTTTCCAAAGAAGGCCTCAATGAGCTCCAAATATCCACTGGCAGATTCTGCAAAAACACTGTTTCAAAACTGCTCTATCAAAAGGAATTTTCAACTCTGTGAGTTGAATGCAAGCTTCAGAGAGTAGTTTCTGAGAATGCTTCTGTCTGGTTTTAATATGAAGATATTTCCTTTTACACATTAGGTCTCAGGGCGCTCCGAAAGAATACTTGCGGATTCTGTCAGAAGAGGGTTTCCAAAGTGCTCCATCAAAAGAAATGTTCTACTCTGTGAGTGGAAAGCAAACATCACAAAGAAGTTTCAGAGAACGCTTCTGTCTAGTTTTTAGGCGAAGAAATTCCCATTTCCAACGAAGGTCTCGAAGAGCTCCCAATATTCCCTTGCAGATTCTGCAAAAACACTGTATCAAAACTGCTCTATGAACAGAAAGGTTCAACTCGGTGAGTTGAAAGCACAAATCCTAAAGAAGTTTCTTAGAATGGTCCTGCCCAGTTTTTAGGTGATGATATTTCCTCTTCCACCATAAGACTCAAAGCACCCCGAGTGAACACTTGCACATTCCACAAAAAGTGTTTGAAAACTGCTCAAGCAACAGGAAGGTTCAACTCTGTGAGTTGAATGCACACATGAAAAAGCACTTTCAAATAATGCTTCCGTCCAGTTTCTAGGTGAAGAAATTACCGTTTCCAAAGAATGCCTCGAAGAGTTCCAAATATCCACTTACAGATTCTGAAGAAAACAATGTTTCGATGTTGCTCATTCAAATCAAGGTTCAACTCTCTGAGATGAATGCACACATCATAAAGAAGTTTCTGTGAATGCTTCTACCCTGTTTTTATGTGATGATATTTCCTCTTCCACCATAAGCCTCAAAGCACTCCGAATGAACACTTGCGCATTCCACAAAAAGAGTGCTTCTAAACTGCTCTATCAATAGGAAGGTTCAATTCTGTGAGCTGAATGCACACATCATAAAGAAGTTTCTGAGAATGCTTCTGTCTAGTGTTTAGGTGAAGATATTTCCTTTTCCACCACAGGCCTCAAAGCGCTCCGTATGAAGACTTGCAGATTACAGATTACACACTATAGTGTTTCAAAACTGCTCTAACAAGAGAAAGGTTCAACTCTGTAAGTTGAGTGCACACATCACAAAGCAGTTTCAGAGAGTGTTTCTGTCTAGTTTGTATGTGAAGAAATTCCCGTTTCCAACGAAGGCCTCCAAGAGCTCCCAATATCCACTTGCAGATTCTGCACAAACACAGTTTCATAACTGCCCCATCCAAAGGAATATTGAACCCTGTGAGTTGAATCCACACATATTAAATCATTTTCTCAGAATGCTTCTGCATAGTTTTCATGTGAAGATATTTCTTATTCCACTATAGGGCTGGAAGCGCTCTAAATGAACACTTGAGGATTCTGCAAAAAGACACTTTGACAACTGCTCTTTCAAAAGAAAGGTGCAACTGTGTGAGTTGAATGCAAACATCACAAAGCAGTTTCAGAGACTGCTTCTGTCTAGATGTAATGTGAACAAATTCCCGTTTCCAACGAAGGCCTCAAATCTCCACATATCCACTTGCAGATTCTGCAAAAGCAGTGTTTCAAAACTGCTCTATCGAAAGGAAGGTTCATCTCTGTGGGTTGAGTGCACACATCATAAAGTAGTTTCCGAGAATGATTCTGTCTAGTTTTTATGTGACGCTATTTCCTTTTCCACCACTGGCCTCAAAGCGCTCCGAATGAACACTTGCAGATTCTACAAAAAGAGTGTTTCTAAACTGAACTCACAACATAAAGGTTCAGATCAGTGAATTGAATGCACGCATCACAAAGCAGATTCAGGGAATGCTTCTGTTTAGGTTTTAGGTGAAGATATATTCTTTTCCCCCATAGGCCTCAAAGCGCTCTGAATGAACACTTGCAGATTCTACGAAAAGAGTGTTTCAAAACGGCTCTATCAAAACAAAGGATCAACTCTGTGAGTTGAATGCAACTTCACAAAGCCGTTTCAGAGAATGCTTCTTTCTAGTTTTTGTGTGAAGATATTCCCGTTTCCAAAGAAGGCCTCAATGAGCTCCAAATATCCACTGGCAGATTCTGCAAAAACACTGTTTCAAAACTGCTCTATCAAAAGGAAGGTTCAACTCTGTGAGTTGAATGCAAGCTTCAGAGAGTAGTTTCTGAGAATGCTTCTGTCTGGTTTTAATATGAAGATATTTCCTTTTACACATTAGGTCTCAGGGCGCTCCGAAAGAATACTTGCGGATTCTGTCAGAAGAGGGTTTCCAAAGTGCTCCATCAAAAGAAATGTTCTACTCTGTGAGTGGAAAGCAAACATCACAAAGCAGTTTCAGAGAACGCTTCTGTCTAGTTTTTAGGCGAAGAAATTCCCATTTCCAACGAAGGTCTCGAAGAGCTCCCAATATTCCCTTGCAGATTCTGCAAAAACACTGTTTCAAAACTGCTCTATGAACAGAAAGGTACAACTCGGTGAGTTGAAAGCACAAATCCTAAAGAAGTTTCTTAGAATGGTCCTGCCCAGTTTTTAGGTGATGATATTTCCTCTTCCACCATAAGACTCAAAGCACCCCGAGTGAACACTTGCACATTCCACAAAAAGAGTGTTTCAAAACTGCTCAAGCAACAGGAAGGTTCAACTCTGTGAGTTGAATGCACACATGAAAAAGCACTTTCAAATAATGCTTCCTTCCAGTTTCTAGGTGAAGAAATTACCGTTTCCAAAGAATGCCTCGAAGAGTTCCAAATATCCACTTACAGATTCTGAAGAAAACAATGTTTCGATGTTGCTCATTCAAATCAAGGTTCAACTCTCTGAGATGAATGCACACATCATAAAGAAGTTTCTGTGAATGCTTCTACCCTGTTTTTATGTGATGATATTTCCTCTTCCACCATAAGCCTCAAAGCGCTCCGAATGAACACTTGCGCATTCCACAAAAAGAGTGCTTCTAAAATGCTCTATCAATAGGAAGGTTCAATTCAGTGAGCTGAATGCACACATCATAAAGAAGTTTCTGAGAATGCTTCTGTCTAGTGTTTAGGTGAAGATATTTCCTTTTCCACCACAGGCCTCAAAGCGCTCCGTATGAACACTTGCAGACTACACACAATAGTGTTTCAAAACTGCTCTAACAAGAGAAAGTTTCAACTCTGTAAGTTGAGTGCACACATCACAAAGCAGTTTCAGAGAGTGTTTCTGTCTAGTTTGTATGTGAAGAAATTCCCGTTTCCAACGACGGCCTCCAAGAGTTCCCAATATCCACTTGCAGATTCTGCACAAACACAGTTTCATAACTGCCCCATCCAAAGGAATATTGAACCCTGTGAGTTGAATCCACACATATTAAATCATTTTCTCAGAATGCTTCTGCATAGTTTTCATGTGAAGATATTTCTTACTCCACTATAGGGATGGAAGCGCTCCAAATGAACACTTGCGGATTCTGCAAAAAGACACTTTGAAAACTGCTCTTTCAAAAGAAAGGTGCAACTGTGTGAGTTGAATGCAAACATCACAAAGCAGTTTCAGAGACTGCTTCTGTCTAGCTGTAATGTGAACAAATTCCCGTTTCCAACGAAGGTCTCAAATCTCCACATATCCACCTGCAGATTCTGCAAAAGCAGTGTTTCTAAACTGCTCTATCGAAAGGAAGGTTCATCTCTGTGGGTTGAGTGCACACATCATAAAGTAGTTTCTGAGAATGCTTCTGTCTAGTTTTTATGTGACGCTATTTCCTTTTCCACCAATGGCCTCAAAGCGCTCCGAATGAACACTTGCAGATTCCACAAAAAAAGTGTTTCTAAACTGAACTCACAATAAAAAGGTTCAGATCCGTGAATGGAATGCACGCATCACAAAGCAGATTCAGGGAATGCTTCTGTTTAGGTTTTAGGTGAAGACATATTCTTTTCCCCCATAGGCCTCAAAGCGCTCTGAATGAACACTTGCAGATTCTACGAAAAGAGTGTTTCAAAACGGCTCTATCAAAAGAAAGGTTCAACTCTGTGAGTTGAAGGCAACTTCACAAAGCCGTTTCAGAGAATGCTTCTTTCTAGTTTTTGCGTGAAGATATTCCCGTTTCCAAAGAAGGCCTCAATGAGCTCCAAATATCCACTGGCAGATTCTGCAAAAACACTGTTTCAAAACTGCTCTATCAAAAGGAATGTTCAACTCTGTGAGTTGAATGCAAGCATCAGAGAGTAGTTTCTGAGAATGCTTCTGTCTGGTTTTAATATGAAGATATTTCCTTTTACACATTAGGTCTCAGGGCGCTCCGAAAGAATACTTGCGGATTCTGTCAGAAGAGGGTTTCCAAAGTGCTCCATCAAAAGAAATGTTCTACTCTGTGAGTGGAAAGCAAACATCACAAAGCAGTTTCAGAGAACGCTTCTGTCTAGTTTTTAGGCGAAGAAATTCCCATTTCCAACGAAGGTCTCGAAGAGCTCCCAATATTCCCTTGCAGATTCTGCAAAAACACTGTTTCAAAACTGCTCTATGAACAGAAAGGTTCAACTCGGTGAGTTGAAAGCACAAATCCTAAAGAAGTTTCTTAGAATGCTCCTGCCCAGTTTTTAGGTGATGATATTTCCTCTTTCACCATAAGACTCAAAGCACCCCGAATGAACACTTGCACATTCCACAAAAAGAGTGTTTCAAAACTGCTCAAGCAACAGAAAGGTTCAACTCTGTGAGTTGAATTCACACATGAAAAAGCACTTTCAAATAATGCTTCCGTCCAGTTTCTAGGTGAAGAAATGACCGTTTCCAAAGAATGCCTCGAAGAGTTCCAAATATCCACTTACAGATTCTGAAGAAAACAATGTTTCGATGTTGCTCATTCAAATCAAGGTTCAACTCTCTGAGATGAATGCACACATCCTAAAGAAGTTTCTGTGAATGCTTCTACCCTGTTTTTATGTGATGATATTTCCTCTTCCACCATAAGCCTCAAAGCGCTCCGAATGAACACTTCCGCATTCCACAAAAAGAGTGCTTCAAAACTGCGCTATCAATAGGAAGGTTCAATTCTGTGAGCTGTATGCACACATCATAAAGAAGTTTCTGAGAATGCTTCTGTCTAGTGTTTAGGTGAAGATATTTCCTTTTCCACCACAGGCCTCAAAGCGCTCCGTATGAACACTTGCAGACTACACACAATAGTGTTTCAAAACTGCTCTAACAAGAGAAAGGTTCAAATCTGTAAGTTGAGTGCACACATCACAAAGCAGTTTCAGAGAGTGTTTCTGTCTAGTTTGTATGTGAAGAAATTCCCGTTTCCAACGAAGGCCTCCAAGAGCTCCCAATATCCACTTGCAGATTCTGCACAAACACAGTTTCATAACTGCCCCATCCAAAGGAATATTGAACCCTGTGAGTTGAATCCAAACATATTAAATCATTTTCTCAGAATGCTTCTGCATAGTTTTCATGTGAAGATATTTCTTATTCCACTAGAGGGCTGGAAGCGCTCTAAATGAACACTTGAGGATTCTGCAAAAAGACACTTTGACAACTGCTCTTTCAAAAGAAAGGTGCAACTGTGTGAGTTGAATGCAAACATCACAAAGCAGTTTCAGAGACTGCTTCTGTCTAGATGTAATGTGAACAAATTTCCGTTTCCAACGGAGGCCTCAAATCTCCACCTATCCACTTGCAGATTCTGCAAAAGCAGTGTTTCAAAACTGCTCTTTCGAAAGGAAGGTTCATCTCTGTGGGTTGAGTGCACACATCATAAAGTAGTTTCCGAGAATGCTTCTGTCTAGTTTTTATGTGACGCTATTTCCTTTTCCACCACTGGCCTCAAAGCGCTCCGAATGAACACTTGCAGATTCCACAAAAAGAGTGTTTCTAAACTGAACTCACAACATAAAGGTTCAGATCAGTGAATTGAATGCACGCATCACAAAGCAGATTCAGGGAATGCTTCTGTTTAGGTTTTAGGTGAAGATATATTCTTTTCCCCCATAGGCCTCAAAGCGCTCTGAATGAACACTTGCAGATTCTACGAAAAGAGTGTTTCAAAACTGCTCTATCAAAACAAAGGATCAACTCTGTGAGTTGAATGCAACTTCACAAAGCCGTTTCACAGAATGCTTCTTTCTAGTTTTTGCGTGAAGATATTCCCGTTTCCAAAGAAGGCCTCAATGAGCTCCAAATATCCACTGGCAGATTCTGCAAAAACACTGTTTCAAAACTGCTCTATCAAAAGGAAGTTTCAACTCTGTGAGTTGAATGCAAGCTTCAGAGAGTAGTTTCTGAGAATGCTTCTGTCTGGTTTTAATATGAAGATATTTCCTTTTACACATTAGGTCTCAGGGCGCTCCGAAAGAATACTTGCGGATTCTGTCAGAAGAGGGTTTCCAAAGTGCTCCATCAAAAGAAATGTTCTACTCTGTGAGTGGAAAGCAAACATCACAAAGAAGTTTCAGAGAACGCTTCTGTCTAGTTTTTAGGCGAAGAAATTCCCATTTCCAACGAAGGTCTCGAAGAGCTCCCAATATTCCCTTGCAGATTCTGCAAAAACACTGTTTCAAAACTGCTCTATGAACAGAAAGGTTCAACTCGGTGAGTTGAAAGCACAAATCCTAAAGAAGTTTCTTAGAATGGTCCTGCCCAGTTTTTAGGTGATGATATTTCCTCTTCCACCATAAGACTCAAAGCACCCCGAGTGAACACTTGCACATTCCACAAAAAGAGTGTTTCAAAACTGCTCAAGCAACAGGAAGGTTCAACTCTGTGAGTTGAAGGCACACATGAAAAAGCACTTTCAAATAATGCTTCCGTCCAGTTTCTAGGTGAAGAAATTACCGTTTCCAAAGAATGCCTCGAAGAGTTCCAAATATCCACTTACAGATTCTGAAGAAAACAATGTTTCGATGTTGCTCATTCAAATCAAGGTTCAACTCTCTGAGATGAATGCACACATCATAAAGAAGTTTCTGTGAATGCTTCTACCCTGTTTTTATGTGATGATATTTCCTCTTCCACCATAAGCCTCAAAGCGCTCCGAATGAACACTTGCGCATTCCACAAAAAGAGTGCTTCTAAAATGCTCTATCAATAGGAAGGTTCAATTCTGTGAGCTAAATGCACACATCATAAAGAAGTTTCTGAGAATGCTTCTGTCTAGTGTTTAGGTGAAGATATTTCCTTTTCCACCACAGGCCTCAAAGCGCTCCGTATGAACACTTGCAGACTACACACAATAGTGTTTCAAAACTGCTCTAACAAGAGAAAGGTTCAACTCTGTAAGTTGAGTGCACACATCACAAAGCAGTTTCAGAGAGTGTTTCTGTCTAGTTTGTATGTGAAGAAATTCCCGTTTCCAACGACGGCCTCCAAGAGCTCCCAATATCCACTTGCAGATTCTGCACAAACACAGTTTCATAACTGCCCCATCCAAAGGAATATTGAACCCTGTGAGTTGAATCCACACATATTAAATCATTTTCTCAGAATGCTTCTGCATAGTTTTCATGTGAAGATATTTCTTACTCCACTATAGGGCTGGAAGCGCTCCAAATGAACACTTGAGGATTCTGCAAAAAGACACTTTGAAAACTGCTCTTTCAAAAGAAAGGTGCAACTGTGTGAGTTGAATGCAAACATCACAAAGCAGTTTCAGAGACTGCTTCTGTCTAGCTGTAATGTGAACAAATTCCCGTTTCCAACGAAGGTCTCAAATCTCCACATATCCACCTGCAGATTCTGCAAAAGCAGTGTTTCTAAACTGCTCTATCGAAAGGAAGGTTCATCTCTGTGGGTTGAGTGCACACATCATAAAGTAGTTTCTGAGAATGCTTCTGTCTAGTTTTTATGTGACGCTATTTCCTTTTCCACCAATGGCCTCAAAGCGCTCCGAATGAACACTTGCAGATTCCACAAAAAGAGTGTTTCTAAACTGAACTCACAACAAAAAGGTTCAGATCTGTGAATGGAATGCACGCATCACAAAGCAGATTCAGGGAATGCTTCTGTTTAGGTTTTAGGTGAAGATATATTCTTTTCCCCCATAGGCCTCAAAGCGCTCTGAATGAACACTTGCAGATTCTACGAAAAGAGTGTCTCAAAACTGCTCTATCAAAACAAAGGTTCAACTCTGTGAGTTGAAGGCAACTTCACAAAGCCGTTTCAGAGAATGCTTCTTTCTAGTTTTTGTGTGAAGATATTCCCGTTTCCAAAGAAGGCCTCAATGAGCTCCAAATATCCACTGGCAGATTCTGCAAAAACACTGTTTCAAAACTGCTCTATCAAAAGGAATGTTCAACTCTGTGAGTTGAATGCAAGCATCAGAGAGTAGTTTCTGAGAATGCTTCTGTCTGGTTTTAATATGAAGATATTTCCTTTTACACATTAGGTCTCAGGGCGCTCCGAAAGAATACTTGCGGATTCTGTCAGAAGAGGGTTTCCAAAGTGCTCCATCAAAAGAAATGTTCTACTCTGTGAGTGGAAAGCAAACATCACAAAGCAGTTTCAGAGAACGCTTCTGTCTAGTTTTTAGGCGAAGAAATTCCCATTTCCAACGAAGGTCTCGAAGAGCTCCCAATATTCCCTTGCAGATTCTGCAAAAACACTGTTTCAAAACTGCTCTATGAACAGAAAGGTTCAACTCGGTGAGTTGAAAGCACAAATCCTAAAGAAGTTTCTTAGAATGCTCCTGCCCAGTTTTTAGGTGATGATATTTCCTCTTTCACCATAAGACTCAAAGCACCCCGAATGAACACTTGCACATTCCACAAAAAGAGTGTTTCAAAACTGCTCAAGCAACAGAAAGGTTCAACTCTGTGAGTTGAATTCACACATGAAAAAGCACTTTCAAATAATGCTTCCGTCCAGTTTCTAGGTGAAGAAATGACCGTTTCCAAAGAATGCCTCGAAGAGTTCCAAATATCCACTTACAGATTCTGAAGAAAACAATGTTTCGATGTTGCTCATTCAAATCAAGGTTCAACTCTCTGAGATGAATGCACACATCCTAAAGAAGTTTCTGTGAATGCTTCTACCCTGTTTTTATGTGATGATATTTCCTCTTCCACCATAAGCCTCAAAGCGCTCCGAATGAACACTTCCGCATTCCACAAAAAGAGTGCTTCAAAACTGCGCTATCAATAGGAAGGTTCAATTCTGTGAGCTGAATGCACACATCATAAAGAAGTTTCTGAGAATGCTTCTGTCTAGTGTTTAGGTGAAGATATTTCCTTTTCCACCACAGGCCTCAAAGCGCTCCGTATGAACACTTGCAGACTACACACAATAGTGTTTCAAAACTGCTCTAACAAGAGAAAGGTTCAAATCTGTAAGTTGAGTGCACACATCACAAAGCAGTTTCAGAGAGTGTTTCTGTCTAGTTTGTATGTGAAGAAATTCCCGTTTCCAACGAAGGCCTCCAAGAGCTCCCAATATCCACTTGCAGATTCTGCACAAACACAGTTTCATAACTGCCCCATCCAAAGGAATATTGAACCCTGTGAGTTGAATCCACACATATTAAATCATTTTCTCAGAATGCTTCTGCATAGTTTTCATGTGAAGATATTTCTTATTCCACTATAGGGCTGGAAGCGCTCTAAATGAACACTTGAGGATTCTGCAAAAAGACACTTTGACAACTGCTCTTTCAAAAGAAAGGTGCAACTGTGTGAGTTGAATGCAAACATCACAAAGCAGTTTCAGAGACTGCTTCTGTCTAGATGTAATGTGAACAAATTTCCGTTTCCAACGGAGGCCTCAAATCTCCACCTATCCACTTGCAGATTCTGCAAAAGCAGTGTTTCAAAACTGCTCTTTCGAAAGGAAGGTTCATCTCTGTGGGTTGAGTGCACACATCATAAAGTAGTTTCCGAGAATGCTTCTGTCTAGTTTTTATGTGACGCTATTTCCTTTTCCACCACTGGCCTCAAAGCGCTCCGAATGAACACTTGCAGATTCTACAAAAAGAGTGTTTCTAAACTGAACTCACAACATAAAGGTTCAGATCAGTGAATTGAATGCACGCATCACGAAGCAGATTCAGGGAATGCTTCTGTTTAGGTTTTAGGTGAAGATATATTCTTTTCCCCCATAGGCCTCAAAGCGCTCTGAATGAACACTTGCAGATTCTACGAAAAGAGTGTTTCAAAACTGCTCTATCAAAACAAAGGATCAACTCTGTGAGTTGAATGCAACTTCACAAAGCCATTTCAGAGAATGCTTCTTTCTAGTTTTTGCGTGAAGATATTCCCGTTTCCAAAGAAGGCCTCAATGAGCTCCAAATATCCACTGGCAGATTCTGCAAAAACACTGTTTCAAAACTGCTCTATCAAAAGGAAGTTTCAACTCTGTGAGTTGAATGCAAGCTTCAGAGAGTAGTTTCTGAGAATGCTTCTGTCTGGTTTTAATATGAAGATATTTCCTTTTACACATTAGGTCTCAGGGCGCTCCGAAAGAATACTTGCGGATTCTGTCAGAAGAGGGTTTCCAAAGTGCTCCATCAAAAGAAATGTTCTACTCTGTGAGTGGAAAGCAAACATCACAAAGAAGTTTCAGAGAACGCTTCTGTCTAGTTTTTAGGCGAAGAAATTCCCATTTCCAACGAAGGTCTCGAAGAGCTCCCAATATTCCCTTGCAGATTCTGCAAAAACACTGTTTCAAAACTGCTCTATGAACAGAAAGGTTCAACTCGGTGAGTTGAAAGCACAAATCCTAAAGAAGTTTCTTAGAATGGTCCTGCCCAGTTTTTAGGTGATGATATTTCCTCTTCCACCATAAGACTCAAAGCACCCCGAGTGAACACTTGCACATTCCACAAAAAGAGTGTTTCAAAACTGCTCAAGCAACAGGAAGGTTCAACTCTGTGAGTTGAAGGCACACATGAAAAAGCACTTTCAAATAATGCTTCCGTCCAGTTTCTAGGTGAAGAAATTACCGTTTCCAAAGAATGCCTCGAAGAGTTCCAAATATCCACTTACAGATTCTGAAGAAAACAATGTTTCGATGTTGCTCATTCAAATCAAGGTTCAACTCTCTGAGATGAATGCACACATCATAAAGAAGTTTCTGTGAATGCTTCTACCCTGTTTTTATGTGATGATATTTCCTCTTCCACCATAAGCCTCAAAGCGCTCCGAATGAACACTTGCGCATTCCACAAAAAGAGTGCTTCTAAAATGCTCTATCAATAGGAAGGTTCAATTCTGTGAGCTGAATGCACACATCATAAAGAAGTTTCTGAGAATGCTTCTGTCTAGTGTTTAGGTGAAGATATTTCCTTTTCCACCACAGGCCTCAAAGCGCTCCGTATGAACACTTGCAGACTACACACAATAGTGTTTCAAAACTGCTCTAACAAGAGAAAGGTTCAACTCTGTAAGTTGAGTGCACACATCACAAAGCAGTTTCAGAGAGTGTTTCTGTCTAGTTTGTATGTGAAGAAATTCCCGTTTCCAACGACGGCCTCCAAGAGCTCCCAATATCCACTTGCAGATTCTGCACAAACACAGTTTCATAACTGCCCCATCCAAAGGAATATTGAACCCTGTGAGTTGAATCCACACATATTAAATCATTTTCTCAGAATGCTTCTGCATAGTTTTCATGTGAAGATATTTCTTACTCCACTATAGGGCTGGAAGCGCTCCAAATGAACACTTGAGGATTCTGCAAAAAGACACTTTGACAACTGCTCTTTCAAAAGAAAGGTGCAACTGTGTGAGTTGAATGCAAACATCACAAAGCAGTTTCAGAGACTGCTTCTGTCTAGCTGTAATGTGAACAAATTCCCGTTTCCAACGAAGGTCTCAAATCTCCACATATCCACCTGCAGATTCTGCAAAAGCAGTGTTTCTAAACTGCTCTATCGAAAGGAAGGTTCATCTCTGTGGGTTGAGTGCACACATCATAAAGTAGTTTCCGAGAATGCTTCTGTCTAGTTTTTATGTGACGCTATTTCCTTTTCCACCAATGGCCTCAAAGCGCTCCGAATGAACACTTGCAGATTCCACAAAAAGAGTGTTTCTAAACTGAACTCACAACAAAAAGGTTCAGATCTGTGAATGGAATGCACGCATCACAAAGCAGATTCAGGGAATGCTTCTGTTTAGGTTTTAGGTGAAGATATATTCTTTTCCCCCATAGGCCTCAAAGCGCTCTGAATGAACACTTGCAGATTCTACGAAAAGAGTGTCTCAAAACTGCTCTATCAAAACAAAGGTTCAACTCTGTGAGTTGAAGGCAACTTCACAAAGCCGTTTCAGAGAATGCTTCTCTCTAGTTTTTGTGTGAAGATATTCCCGTTTCCAAAGAAGGCCTCAATGAGCTCCAAATATCCACTGGCAGATTCTGCAAAAACACTGTTTCAAAACTGCTCTATCAAAAGGAATGTTCAACTCTGTGAGTTGAATGCAAGCATCAGAGAGTAGTTTCTGAGAATGCTTCTGTCTGGTTTTAATATGAAGATATTTCCTTTTACACATTAGGTCTCAGGGCGCTCCGAAAGAATACTTGCGGATTCTGTCAGAAGAGGGTTTCCAAAGTGCTCCATCAAAAGAAATGTTCTACTCTGTGAGTGGAAAGCAAACATCACAAAGCAGTTTCAGAGAACGCTTCTGTCTAGTTTTTAGGCGAAGAAATTCCCATTTCCAACGAAGGTCTCGAAGAGCTCCCAATATTCCCTTGCAGATTCTGCAAAAACACTGTTTCAAAACTGCTCTATGAACAGAAAGGTTCAACTCGGTGAGTTGAAAGCACAAATCCTAAAGAAGTTTCTTAGAATGCTCCTGCCCAGTTTTTAGGTGATGATATTTCCTCTTTCACCATAAGACTCAAAGCACCCCGAATGAACACTTGCACATTCCACAAAAAGAGTGTTTCAAAACTGCTCAAGCAACAGAAAGGTTCAACTCTGTGAGTTGAATTCACACATGAAAAAGCACTTTCAAATAATGCTTCCGTCCAGTTTCTAGGTGAAGAAATGACCGTTTCCAAAGAATGCCTCGAAGAGTTCCAAATATCCACTTACAGATTCTGAAGAAAACAATGTTTCGATGTTGCTCATTCAAATCAAGGTTCAACTCTCTGAGATGAATGCACACATCCTAAAGAAGTTTCTGTGAATGCTTCTACCCTGTTTTTATGTGATGATATTTCCTCTTCCACCATAAGCCTCAAAGCGCTCCGAATGAACACTTCCGCATTCCACAAAAAGAGTGCTTCAAAACTGCTCTATCAATAGGAAGGTTCAATTCTGTGAGCTGAATGCACACATCATAAAGAAGTTTCTGAGAATGCTTCTGTCTAGTGTTTAGGTGAAGATATTTCCTTTTCCACCACAGGCCTCAAAGCGCTCCGTATGAACACTTGCAGACTACACACAATAGTGTTTCAAAACTGCTCTAACAAGAGAAAGGTTCAAATCTGTAAGTTGAGTGCACACATCACAAAGCAGTTTCAGAGAGTGTTTCTGTCTAGTTTGTATGTGAAGAAATTCCCGTTTCCAACGAAGGCCTCCAAGAGCTCCCAATATCCACTTGCAGATTCTGCACAAACACAGTTTCATAACTGCCCCATCCAAAGGAATATTGAACCCTGTGAGTTGAATCCACACATATTAAATCATTTTCTCAGAATGCTTCTGCATAGTTTTCATGTGAAGATATTTCTTATTCCACTATAGGGCTGGAAGCGCTCTAAATGAACACTTGAGGATTCTGCAAAAAGACACTTTGACAACTGCTCTTTCAAAAGAAAGGTGCAACTGTGTGAGTTGAATGCAAACATCACAAAGCAGTTTCAGAGACTGCTTCTGTCTAGATGTAATGTGAACAAATTTCCGTTTCCAACGGAGGCCTCAAATCTCCACCTATCCACTTGCAGATTCTGCAAAAGCAGTGTTTCAAAACTGCTCTTTCGAAAGGAAGGTTCATCTCTGTGGGTTGAGTGCACACATCATAAAGTAGTTTCCGAGAATGCTTCTGTCTAGTTTTTATGTGACGCTATTTCCTTTTCCACCACTGGCCTCAAAGCGCTCCGAATGAACACTTGCAGATTCTACAAAAAGAGTGTTTCTAAACTGAACTCACAACATAAAGGTTCAGATCAGTGAATTGAATGTACGCATCACAAAGCAGATTCAGGGAATGCTTCTGTTTAGGTTTTAGGTGAAGATATATTCTTTTCCCCCATAGGCCTCAAAGCGCTCTGAATGAACACTTGCAGATTCTACGAAAAGAGTGTTTCAAAACTGCTCTATCAAAACAAAGGATCAACTCTGTGAGTTGAATGCAACTTCACAAAGCCGTTTCAGAGAATGCTTCTTTCTAGTTTTTGCGTGAAGATATTCCCGTTTCCAAAGAAGGCCTCAATGAGCTCCAAATATCCACTGGCAGATTCTGCAAAAACACTGTTTCAAAACTGCTCTATCAAAAGGAAGTTTCAACTCTGTGAGTTGAATGCAAGCTTCAGAGAGTAGTTTCTGAGAATGCTTCTGTCTGGTTTTAATATGAAGATATTTCCTTTTACACATTAGGTCTCAGGGCGCTCCGAAAGAATACTTGCGGATTCTGTCAGAAGAGGGTTTCCAAAGTGCTCCATCAAAAGAAATGTTCTACTCTGTGAGTGGAAAGCAAACATCACAAAGCAGTTTCAGAGAACGCTTCTGTCTAGTTTTTAGGCGAAGAAATTCCCATTTCCAACGAAGGTCTCGAAGAGCTCCCAATATTCCCTTGCAGATTCTGCAAAAACACTGTTTCAAAACTGCTCTATGAACAGAAAGGTTCAACTCGGTGAGTTGAAAGCACAAATCCTAAAGAAGTTTCTTAGAATGCTCCTGCCCAGTTTTTAGGTGATGATATTTCCTCTTTCACCATAAGACTCAAAGCACCCCGAATGAACACTTGCACATTCCACAAAAAGAGTGTTTCAAAACTGCTCAAGCAACAGAAAGGTTCAACTCTGTGAGTTGAATTCACACATGAAAAAGCACTTTCAAATAATGCTTCCGTCCAGTTTCTAGGTGAAGAAATGACCGTTTCCAAAGAATGCCTCGAAGAGTTCCAAATATCCACTTACAGATTCTGAAGAAAACAATGTTTCGATGTTGCTCATTCAAATCAAGGTTCAACTCTCTGAGATGAATGCACACATCCTAAAGAAGTTTCTGTGAATGCTTCTACCCTGTTTTTATGTGATGATATTTCCTCTTCCACCATAAGCCTCAAAGCGCTCCGAATGAACACTTCCGCATTCCACAAAAAGAGTGCTTCAAAACTGCGCTATCAATAGGAAGGTTCAATTCTGTGAGCTGAATGCACACATCATAAAGAAGTTTCTGAGAATGCTTCTGTCTAGTGTTTAGGTGAAGATATTTCCTTTTCCACCACAGGCCTCAAAGCGCTCCGTATGAACACTTGCAGACTACACACAATAGTGTTTCAAAACTGCTCTAACAAGAGAAAGGTTCAACTCTGTAAGTTGAGTGCACACATCACAAAGCAGTTTCAGAGAGTGTTTCTGTCTAGTTTGTATGTGAAGAAATTCCCGTTTCCAACGACGGCCTCCAAGAGCTCCCAATATCCACTTGCAGATTCTGCACAAACACAGTTTCATAACTGCCCCATCCAAAGGAATATTGAACCCTGTGAGTTGAATCCACACATATTAAATCATTTTCTCAGAATGCTTCTGCATAGTTTTCATGTGAAGATATTTCTTACTCCACTATAGGGCTGGAAGCGCTCCAAATGAACACTTGAGGATTCTGCAAAAAGACACTTTGAAAACTGCTCTTTCAAAAGAAAGGTGCAACTGTGTGAGTTGAATGCAAACATCACAAAGCAGTTTCAGAGACTGCTTCTGTCTAGCTGTAATGTGAACAAATTCCCGTTTCCAACGAAGGTCTCAAATCTCCACATATCCACCTGCAGATTCTGCAAAAGCAGTGTTTCTAAACTGCTCTATCGAAAGGAAGGTTCATCTCTGTGGGTTGAGTGCACACATCATAAAGTAGTTTCCGAGAATGCTTCTGTCTAGTTTTTATGTGACGCTATTTCCTTTTCCACCAATGGCCTCAAAGCGCTCCGAATGAACACTTGCAGATTCCACAAAAAGAGTGTTTCTAAACTGAACTCACAACAAAAAGGTTCAGATCTGTGAATGGAATGCACGCATCACAAAGCAGATTCAGGGAATGCTTCTGTTTAGGTTTTAGGTGAAGATATATTCTTTTCCCCCATAGGCCTCAAAGCGCTCTGAATGAACACTTGCAGATTCTACGAAAAGAGTGTCTCAAAACTGCTCTATCAAAACAAAGGTTCAACTCTGTGAGTTGAAGGCAACTTCACAAAGCCGTTTCAGAGAATGCTTCTTTCTAGTTTTTGCGTGAAGATATTCCCGTTTCCAAAGAAGGCCTCAATGAGCTCCAAATATCCACTGGCAGATTCTGCAAAAACACTGTTTCAAAACTGCTCTATCAAAAGGAATGTTCAACTCTGTGAGTTGAATGCAAGCATCAGAGAGTAGTTTCTGAGAATGCTTCTGTCTGGTTTTAATATGAAGATATTTCCTTTTACACATTAGGTCTCAGGGCGCTCCGAAAGAATACTTGCGGATTCTGTCAGAAGAGGGTTTCCAAAGTGCTCCATCAAAAGAAATGTTCTACTCTGTGAGTGGAAAGCAAACATCACAAAGCAGTTTTAGAGAACGCTTCTGTCTAGTTTTTAGGCGAAGAAATTCCCATTTCCAACGAAGGTCTCGAAGAGCTCCCAATATTCCCTTGCAGATTCTGCAAAAACACTGTTTCAAAACTGCTCTATGAACAGAAAGGTTCAACTCGGTGAGTTGAAAGCACAAATCCTAAAGAAGTTTCTTAGAATGCTCCTGCCCAGTTTTTAGGTGATGATATTTCCTCTTTCACCATAAGACTCAAAGCACCCCGAATGAACACTTGCACATTCCACAAAAAGAGTGTTTCAAAACTGCTCAAGCAACAGAAAGGTTCAACTCTGTGAGTTGAATTCACACATGAAAAAGCACTTTCAAATAATGCTTCCGTCCAGTTTCTAGGTGAAGAAATGACCGTTTCCAAAGAATGCCTCGAAGAGTTCCAAATATCCACTTACAGATTCTGAAGAAAACAATGTTTCGATTTTGCTCATTCAAATCAAGGTTCAACTCTCTGAGATGAATGCACACATCCTAAAGAAGTTTCTGTGAATGCTTCTACCCTGTTTTTATGTGATGATATTTCCTCTTCCACCATAAGCCTCAAAGCGCTCCGAATGAACACTTCCGCATTCCACAAAAAGAGTGCTTCAAAACTGCGCTATCAATAGGAAGGTTCAATTCTGTGAGCTGAATGCACACATCATAAAGAAGTTTCTGAGAATGCTTCTGTCTAGTGTTTAGGTGAAGATATTTCCTTTTCCACCACAGGCCTCAAAGCGCTCCGTATGAACACTTGCAGACTACACACAATAGTGTTTCAAAACTGCTCTAACAAGAGAAAGGTTCAAATCTGTAAGTTGAGTGCACACATCACAAAGCAGTTTCAGAGAGTGTTTCTGTCTAGTTTGTATGTGAAGAAATTCCCGTTTCCAACGAAGGCCTCCAAGAGCTCCCAATATCCACTTGCAGATTCTGCACAAACACAGTTTCATAACTGCCCCATCCAAAGGAATATTGAACCCTGTGAGTTGAATCCACACATATTAAATCATTTTCTCAGAATGCTTCTGCATAGTTTTCATGTGAAGATATTTCTTATTCCACTATAGGGCTGGAAGCGCTCTAAATGAACACTTGAGGATTCTGCAAAAAGACACTTTGACAACTGCTCTTTCAAAAGAAAGGTGCAACTGTGTGAGTTGAATGCAAACATCACAAAGCAGTTTCAGAGACTGCTTCTGTCTAGATGTAATGTGAACAAATTTCCGTTTCCAACGGAGGCCTCAAATCTCCACCTATCCACTTGCAGATTCTGCAAAAGCAGTGTTTCAAAACTGCTCTTTCGAAAGGAAGGTTCATCTCTGTGGGTTGAGTGCACACATCATAAAGTAGTTTCCGAGAATGCTTCTGTCTAGTTTTTATGTGACGCTATTTCCTTTTCCACCACTGGCCTCAAAGCGCTCCGAATGAACACTTGCAGATTCTACAAAAAGAGTGTTTCTAAACTGAACTCACAACATAAAGGTTCAGATCAGTGAATTGAATGTACGCATCACAAAGCAGATTCAGGGAATGCTTCTGTTTAGGTTTTAGGTGAAGATATATTCTTTTCCCCCATAGGCCTCAAAGCGCTCTGAATGAACACTTGCAGATTCTACGAAAAGAGTGTTTCAAAACTGCTCTATCAAAACAAAGGATCAACTCTGTGAGTTGAATGCAACTTCACAAAGCCGTTTCAGAGAATGCTTCCTTCTAGTTTTTGCGTGAAGATATTCCCGTTTCCAAAGAAGGCCTCAATGAGCTCCAAATATCCACTGGCAGATTCTGCAAAAACACTGTTTCAAAACTGCTCTATCAAAAGGAAGTTTCAACTCTGTGAGTTGAATGCAAGCTTCAGAGAGTAGTTTCTGAGAATGCTTCTGTCTGGTTTTAATATGAAGATATTTCCTTTTACACATTAGGTCTCAGGGCGCTCCGAAAGAATACTTGCGGATTCTGTCAGAAGAGGGTTTCCAAAGTGCTCCATCAAAAGAAATGTTCTACTCTGTGAGTGGAAAGCAAACATCACAAAGAAGTTTCAGAGAACGCTTCTGTCTAGTTTTTAGGCGAAGAAATTCCCATTTCCAACGAAGGTCTCGAAGAGCTCCCAATATTCCCTTGCAGATTCTGCAAAAACACTGTTTCAAAACTGCTCTATGAACAGAAAGGTTCAACTCGGTGAGTTGAAAGCACAAATCCTAAAGAAGTTTCTTAGAATGGTCCTGCCCAGTTTTTAGGTGATGATATTTCCTCTTCCACCATAAGACTCAAAGCACCCCGAGTGAACACTTGCACATTCCACAAAAAGAGTGTTTCAAAACTGCTCAAGCAACAGGAAGGTTCAACTCTGTGAGTTGAATGCACACATGAAAAAGCACTTTCAAATAATGCTTCCGTCCAGTTTCTAGGTGAAGAAATGACCGTTTCCAAAGAATGCCTCGAAGAGTTCCAAATATCCACTTACAGATTCTGAAGAAAACAATGTTTCGATGTTGCTCATTCAAATCAAGGTTCAACTCTCTGAGATGAATGCACACATCATAAAGAAGTTTCTGTGAATGCTTCTACCCTGTTTTTATGTGATGATATTTCCTCTTCCACCATAAGCCTCAAAGCACTCCGAATGAACACTTGCGCATTCCACAAAAAGAGTGCTTCTAAACTGCTCTATCAATAGGAAGGTTCAATTCTGTGAGCTGAATGCACACATCATAAAGAAGTTTCTGAGAATGCTTCTGTCTAGTGTTTAGGTGAAGATATTTCCTTTTCCACCACAGGCCTCAAAGCGCTCCGTATGAAAACTTGCAGATTACAGATTACACACAATAGGGTTTCAAAACTGCTCTAACAAGAGAAAGGTTCAACTCTGTAAGTTGAGTGCACACATCACAAAGCAGTTTCAGAGAGTGTTTCTGTCTAGTTTGTATGTGAAGAAATTCCCGTTTCCAACGAAGGCCTCCAAGAGCTCCCAATATCCACTTGCAGATTCTGCACAAACACAGTTTCATAACTGCCCCATCCAAAGGAATATTGAACCCTGTGAGTTGAATCCACACATATTAAATCATTTTCTCAGAATGCTTCTGCATAGTTTTCATGTGAAGATATTTCTTATTCCACTATAGGGCTGGAAGCGCTCTAAATGAACACTTGAGGATTCTGCAAAAAGACACTTTGACAACTGCACTTTCAAAAGAAAGGTGCAACTGTGTGAGTTGAATGCAAACATCACAAAGCAGTTTCAGAGACTGCTTCTGTCTAGATGTAATGTGAACAAATTCCCGTTTCCAACGAAGGCCTCAAATCTCCACATATCCACTTGCAGATTCTGCAAAAGCAGTGTTTCAAAACTGCTCTATCGAAAGAAAGGTTCATCTCTGTGGGTTGAGTGCACACATCATAAAGTAGTTTCCGAGAATGCTTCTGTCTAGTTTTTATGTGGCGCTATTTCCTTTTCCACCACTGGCCTCAAAGCGCTCCGAATGAACACTTGCAGATTTTACAAAAAGAGTGTTTCTAAACTGAACTCACAACATAAAGGTTCAGATCAGTGAATTGAATGCACGCATCACAAAGCAGATTCAGGGAATGCTTCTGTTTAGGTTTTAGGTGAAGATATATTCTTTTCCCCCATAGGCCTCAAAGCGCTCTGAATGAACACTTGCAGATTTTACAAAAAGAGTGTTTCTAAACTGAACTCACAACATAAAGGTTCAGATCAGTGAATTGAATGCACGCATCACAAAGCAGATTCAGGAATGCATCTGTTTAGGTTTTAGGTGAAGATATATTCTTTTCCCCCATAGGCCTCAAAGCGCTCTGAATGAACACTTGCAGATTCTACGAAAAGAGTGTTTGAAAACGGCTCTATCAAAACAAAGGATCAACTCTGTGAGTTGAATGCAACTTCACAAAGCCGTTTCAGAGAATGCTTCTTTCTAGTTTTTGTGTGAAGATATTCCCGTTTCCAAAGAAGGCCTCAATGAGCTCCAAATATCCACTCGCAGATTCTGCAAAAACACTGTTTCAAAACTGCTCTATCAAAAGGAAGGTTCAACTCTGTGAGTTGAATGCAAGCTTCAGAGAGTAGTTTCTGAGAATGCTTCTGTCTGGTTTTAATATGAAGATATTTCCTTTTACACATTAGGTCTCAGGGCGCTCCGAAAGAATACTTGCGGATTCTGTCAGAAGAGGGTTTCCAAAGTGCTCCATCAAAAGAAATGTTCTACTCTGTGAGTGGAAAGCAAACATCACAAAGCAGTTTCAGAGAACGCTTCTGTCTAGTTTTTAGGCGAAGAAATTCCCATTTCCAACGAAGGTCTCGAAGAGCTCCCAATATTCCCTTGCAGATTCTGCAAAAACACTGTTTCAAAACTGCTCTATGAACAGAAAGGTTCAACTCGGTGAGTTGAAAGCACAAATCCAAAAGAAGTTTCTTAGAATGGTCCTGCCCAGTTTTTAGGTGATGACATTTCCTCTTCCACCATAAGACTCAAAGCACCCCGAGTGAACACTTGCACATTCCACAAAAAGAGTGTTTCAAAACTGCTCAAGCAACAGGAAGGTTCAACTCTGTGAGTTGAATGCACACATGAAAAAGCACTTTCAAATAATGCTTCCGTCCAGTTTCTAGGTGAAGAAATTACCGTTTCCAAAGAATGCCTCGAAGAGTTCCAAATATCCACTTACAGATTCTGAAGAAAACAATGTTTCGATGTTGCTCATTCAAATCAAGGTTCAACCCTCTGAGATGAATGCACACATCATAAAGAAGTTTCTGTGAATGCTTCTACCCTGTTTTTATGTGATGATATTTCCTCTTCCACCATAAGCCTCAAAGCGCTCCGAATGAACACTTGCGCATTCCACAAAAAGAGTTCTTCTAAACTACTCTATCAATAGGAAGGTTCAATTCTGTGAGCTGAATCCACACATCATAAAGAAGTTTCTGAGAATGCTTCTGTCTAGTGTTTAGGTGAAGATATTTCCTTTTCCACCACAGGCCTCAAAGCGCTCCTTATGAACACTTGCAGACTACACACAATAGTGTTTCAAAACTGCTCTAACAAGAGAAAGGTTCAACTCTGTAAGTTGAGTGCACACATCACAAAGCAGTTTCAGAGAGTGTTTCTGTCTAGTTTGTATGTGAAGAAATTCCCGTTTCCAACGAAGGCCTCCAAGAGCTCCCAATATCCACTTGCAGATTCTGCACAAACACAGTTTCATAACTGCCCCATCCAAAGGAATATTGAACCCTGTGAGTTGAATCCACACATATTAAATCATTTTCTCAGAATGCATCTGCATAGTTTTCATGTGAAGATATTTCTTATTCCACTATAGGGCTGGAAGCGCTCTAAATGAACACTTGAGGATTCTGCAAAAAGACACTTTGACAACTGCTCTTTCAAAAGAAAGGTGCAACTGTGTGAGTTGAATGCAAACATCACAAAGCAGTTTCAGAGACTGCTTCTGTCTAGCTGTAATGTGAACAAATTCCCGTTTCCAACGAAGGCCTCAAATCTCCACCTATCCACTTGCAGATTCTGCAAAAGCAGTGTTTCAAAACTGCTCTATCGAAAGGAAGGTACATCTCTGTGGGTTGAGTGCACACATCATAAAGTAGTTTCTGAGTATGCTTCTGTCTAGTTTTTATGTGACACTATTTCCTTTTCCACCACTGGCCTCAACGCTCTCCGAATGAACACTCGCAGATTCTACAAAAAGAGTGTTTCTAAACTGAACTCACAACAAAAAGGTTCAGATCTGTGAATTGAATGCACGCATCACAAAGCAGATTCAGGGAATGCTTCTGTTTAGGTTTTAGGTGAAGATATATTCTTTTCCCCCATAGGCCTCAAAGCGCTCTGAATGAACACTTGCAGATTCTACGAAAAGAGTGTTTCAAAACGGCTCTATCAAAAGAAAGGATCAACTCTGTGTGTTGAATGCAACGTCACAAAGCCGTTTCAGAGAATGCTTCTTTCTAGTTTTTGTGTGAAGATATTCCCGTTTCTAAAGAAGGCCTCAATGAGCTCCAAATATCCACTGGCATATTCTGCAAAAACACTGTTTGAAAATTGCTCTATCAAAAGGAAGGTTCAACTCTGTGAGTTGAATGCAAGCATCAGAGAGTAGTTTCTGAGAATGCTTCTGTCTGGTTTTAATATGAAGATATTTCCTTTTACACATTAGGTCTCAGGGCGCTCCGAAATAATACTTGCGGATTCTGTCAGAAGAGGGTTTCCAAAGTGCTCCATCAAAAGAAATGTTCTACTCTGTGAGTGGAAAGCAAACATCACAAAGCAGTTTCAGAGAATGCTTCTGTCTAGTTTTTAGGCGAAGAAATTCCCATTTCCAACGAAGGTCTCGAAGAGCTCCCAATATTCCCTTGCAGATTCTGCAAAAACACTGTTTCAAAACTGCTCTATGAACAGAAACGTTTAACTCGGTGAGTTGAAAGCACAAATCCTAAAGAAGTTTCTTAGAATGCTCCTGCCCAGTTTTTAGGTGATGATATTTCCTCTTCCACCATAAGACTCAAAGCACCCCGAATGAACACTTGCACATTCCACAAAAAGAGTGTTTCAAAACTGCTCAAGCAACAGAAAGGTTCAACTCTGTGAGTTGAATGCACACATGAAAAAGCAGTTTCAAATAATGCTTCCGTCCAGTTTCTAGGTGAAGAAATTACCGTTTCCAAAGAATGCCTCGAAGAGTTCCAAATATCCACTTACAGATTCTGAAGAAAACAATGTTTCGATGTTGCTCATTCAAATCAAGGTTCAACTCTCTGAGATGAATGCACACATCATAAAGAAGTTTCTGTGAATGCTTCTACCCTGTTTTTATGTGATGATATTTCCTCTTCCACCATAAGCCTGAAAGCGCTCCGAATGAACACTTGCGCATTCCACAAAAAGAGTGCTTCAAAACTGCTCTATCAATAGGAAGGTTCAATTCTGTGAGCTGAATGCACACATCATAAAGAAGTTTCTGAGAATGCTTCTGTCTAGTGTTTAGGTGAAGATATTTCCTTTTCCACCACAGGCTTCAAAGCGCTCCGTATGAACACTTGCAGATTACAGATTACACACAATAGTGTTTCAAAACTGCTCTAACAAGAGAAAGGTTCAACTCTGTAAGTTGAGTGCACACATCACAAAGCAGTTTCAGAGAGTGTTTCTGTCTAGTTTGTATGTGAAGAAATTCCCGTTTCCAACGACGGCCTCCAAGAGCTCCCAATATCCACTTGCGGATTCTGCACAAACACAGTTTCATAACTGCCCCATCCAAAGGAATATTGAACCCTGTGAGTTGAATCCACACATATTAAATCATTTTCTCAGAATGCTTCTGCATAGTTTTCATGTGAAGATATTTCTTACTCCACTATAGGGCTGGAAGCGCTCCAAATGAACACTTGAGGATTCTGCAAAAAGACACTTTGAAAACTGCTCTTTCAAAAGAAAGGTGCAACTGTGTGAGTTGAATGCAAACATCAAAAAGCAGTTTCAGAGACTGCTTCTGTCTAGCTGTAATGTGAACAAATTCCCGTTTCCAACGAAGGTCTCAAATCTCCACATATCCACCTGCAGATTCTGCAAAAGCAGTGTTTCAAAACTGCTCTATCGAAAGGAAGGTTCATCTCTGTGGGTTGAGTGCACACATCATAAAGTAGTTTCTGAGAATGCTTCTGTCTAGTTTTTATGTGACGCTATTTCCTTTTCCACCACTGGCCTCAAAGCGCTCCGAATGAACACTTGCAGATTCTACAAAAAGAGTGTTTCTAAACTGAACTCACAAGAAAAAGGTTCAGATCCGTGAATGGAATGCACGCATCACAAAGCAGATTCAGGGAATGCTTCCGTTTAGGTTTTAGGTGAAGATATATTCTTTTCCCCCATAGGCCTCAAAGCGCTCTGAATGAACACTTGCAGATTCTACGAAAAGAGTGTTTCAAAACGGCTCTATCAAAAGAAAGGATCAACTCTGTGAGTTGAATGCAACGTCACAAAGCCGTTTCAGAGAATGCTTCTTTCTAGTTTTTGTGTGAAGATATTCCCGTTTCCAAAGAAGGCCTCAATAAGCTCCAAATATCCACTGGCAGATTCTGCAAAAACACTGTTTCAAAACTGCTCTATCAAAAGGAATGTTCAACTCTGTGAGTTGAATGCAAGCATCAGAGAGTAGTTTCTGAGAATGCTTCTGTCTGGTTTTAATATGAAGATATTTCCTTTTACACATTAGGTCTCAGGGCGCTCCGAAAGAATACTTGCGGATTCTGTCAGAAGAGGGTTTCCAAAGTGCTCCATCAAAAGAAATGTTCTACTCTGTGAGTGGAAAGCAAACATCACAAAGCAGTTTCAGAGAATGCTTCTGTCTAGTTTTTAGGCGAAGAAATTCCCATTTCCAACGAAGGTCTCGAAGAGCTCCCAATATTCCCTTGCAGATTCTGCAAAAACACTGTTTCAAAACTGCTCTATGAACAGAAAGGTTCAACTCGGTGGGTTGAAAGCACAAATCCTAAAGAAGTTTCTTAGAATGCTCCTGCCCAGTTTTTAGGTGATGATATTTCCTCTTCCACCATACGACTCAAAGCACCCCGAATGAACACTTGCACATTCCACAAAAAGAGTTTTTCAAAACTGCTCAAGCAACAGAAAGGTTCAACTCTGTGAGTTGAATGCACACATGAAAAAGCAGTTTCAAATAATGCTTCCGTCCAGTTTCTAGGTGAAGAAATTACCGTTTCCAAAGAATGCCTCGAAGAGTTCCAAATATCCACTTACAGATTCTGAAGAAAACAATGTTTCGATGTTGCTCATTCAAATCAAGGTTCAACTCACTGAGATGAATGAACACATCATAAAGAAGTTTCTGTGAATGCTTCTACCCTGTTTTTATGTGATGATATTTCCTCTTCCACCATAAGCCTCAAAGCGCTCCGAATGAACACTTGCGCATTCCACAAAAAGAGTGCTTCAAAACTGCTCTATCAATAGGAGGGTTCAATTCTGTGAGCTGAATGCACACATCATAAAGAAGTTTCTGAGAATGCTTCTGTCTAGTGTTTAGGTGAAGATATTTCCTTTTCCACCACAGGCCTCAAAGCACTCCGTATGAACACTTGCAGATTACAGATTACACACAATAGTGTTTCAAAACTGCTCTAACAAGAGAAAGGTTCAACTCTGTAAGTTAAGTGCACACATCACAAAGCAGTTTCAGAGAGTGTTTCTGTCTAGTTTGTATGTGAAGAAATTCCCGTTTCCAACGAAGGCCTCCAAGAGCTCCCAATATCCACTTGCAGTTTCTGCACAAACACAGTTTCATAACTACCCCATCCAAAGGAATATTGAACCCTGTGAGTTGAATCCACACATATTAAATCATTTTCTCAGAATGCTTCTGCATAGTTTTCATGTGAAGATATTTCTTATTCCACTATAGGGCTGGAAGCGCTCTAAATGAACACTTGAGGATTCTGCAAAAAGACACTTTGACAACTGATCTTTCAAAAGAAAGTGCAACTGTGTGAGTTGAATGCAAACATCACAAAGCAGTTTCAGTGACTGCTTCTGTCTAGCTGTAATGTGAACAAATTCCCGTTTCCAACGAAGGCCTCAAATCTCCACCTACCCATTGAAGATTCTGCAAAAGCAGTGTTTCAAAACTGCTCTATCGAAAGGAAGGTACATCTCTGTGGGTTGAGTGCAGACATCATAAAGTAGTTTCTGAGTATGCTTCTGTCTAGTTTTTATGTGACGCTATTTCCTTTTCCACCACTGGCCTCAAAGCGCACCGAATGAACACTTGCAGATTCTACAAAAAGAGTGTTTCTAAACTGAACTCACAACAAAAAGGTTCAGATCTGTGAATTGAATGCACGCATCACAAAGCAGATTCAGGGAATGCTTCTGTTTAGGTTTTAGGTGAAGATATATTCTTTTCCCCCATAGGCCTCAAAGCGCTCTGAATGAACACTTGCAGATTCTACGAAAAGAGTGTTTCCAAACGGCTCTATCAAAACAAAGGATCAACTCTGTGAGTTGAATGCAACTTCACAAAGCAGTTTCAGAGAATGCTTCTTTCTAGTTTTTGTGTGAAGATATTCCCGTTTCCAAAGAAGGCCTCAATGAGCTCCAAATATCCACTGGCAGATTCTGCAAAAACCCTGTTTCAAAACTGCTCTATCAAAAGGAATGTTCAACTCTGTGAGTTGAATGCAAGCATCAGAGAGTAGCTTCTGAGAATGCTTCTGTCTGGTTTTAATATGAAGAAATTTCCTTTTACACATTAGGTCTCAGGGCGCTCCGAAAGAATACTTGCGGATTCTGTCAGAAGAGGGTTTCCAAAGTGCTCCATCAAAAGAAATGTTCTACTCTGTGAGTGGAAAGCAAACATCACAAAGCAGTTTCAGAGAATGCTTCTGTCTAGTATTTAGGCCAAGAAATTCCCATTTCCAAAGAAGGTCTCCAAGAGCTCCCAATATCCACTTGCAGATTCTGCACAAACACAGTTTCATAACTGCCCCATCCAAAGGAATATTGAACCCTGTGAGTTGAATCCACACATATTAAATCATTTTCTCAGAATGCTTCTGCATAGTTTTCATGTGAAGATATTTCTTATTCCACTATAGGGCTGGAAGCGCTCTAAATGAACACTTGAGGATTCTGCAAAAAGACACTTTGACAACTGCTCTTTCAAAAGAAAGGTGCAACTGTGTGAGTTGAATGCAAACATCACAAAGCAGTTTCAGAGACTGCTTCTGTCTAGCTGTAATGTGAACAAATTCCCGTTTCCAACGAAGGGCTCAAATCTCCACCTATCCACTTGCAGATTCTGCAAAAGCAGTGTTTCAAAACTGCTCTATCGAAAGGAAGGTTCATCTCTGTGGGTTGAGTGCACACATCATAAAGTAGTTTCTGAGAATGCTTCTGTCTAGTTTTTATGTGACGCTATTTCCTTTTCCACCACTGGCCTCAAAGCGCTCCGAATGAACACTTGCAGATTCTACAAAAAGAGTGTTTCTAAACTGAACTCACAACAAAAAGGTTCAGATCTGTGAATTGAATGCACGCATCACAAAGCAGATTCAGGGAATGCTTCTGTTTAGGTTTTAGGTGAAGATATATTCTTTTCCCCCATAGGCCTCAAAGCGCTCTGAATGAACACTTGCAGATTCTACGAAACAGTGTTTCAAAACGGCTCTATCAAAACAAAGGATCAGCTCTGTGAGTTGAATGCAACTTCACAAAGCCGTTTGAGAGAAGGCTTCTTTCTAGTTTTTGTGTGAAGATATTCCCGTTTCCAAAGAAGGCCTCAATGAGCTCCAAATATCCACTGGAAGATACTGCAAAAACACTGTTTCAAAACTGCTCTATCAAAAGGAAGGTTCAACTCTGTGAGTTGAATGCAAGCATCAGAGAGTAGTTTCTGAGAATGCTTCTGTCTGGTTTTAATATGAAGATATTTCCTTTTACACATTAGGTCTCAGGGCGCTCCGAAAGAATACTTGCGGATTCTGTCAGAAGAGGGTTTCCAAAGTGCTCCATCAAAACAAATGTTCTACTCTGTGAGTGGAAAGCAAACATCACAAAGCAGTTTCAGAGAACGCTTCTGTCTAGTTTTTAGGCGAAGAAACTCCCATTTCCAACGAAGGTCTCGAAGAGCTCCCAATATTCCCTTGCAGATTCTGCAAAAACACTGTTTCAAAACTGCTCTATGAACAGAAAGGTTCAAGTCGGTGAGTTGAAAGCACAAATCCTAAAGAAGTTTCTTAGAATGGTCCTGCCCAGTTTTTAGGTGATGATATTTCCTCTTCCACCATAAGACTGAAAGCACCCCGAATGAACACTTGCACATTCCACAAAAAGAGTGTTTCAAAACTGCTCAAGCAACAGAAAGGTTCAACTCTGTGAGTTGAATGCACACATGAAAAAGCACTTTCAAATAATGCTTCCGTCCAGTTTCTAGGTGAAGAAATTACCGTTTCCAAAGAATGCCTCGAAGAGTTCCAAATATCCACTTACAGATTCTGAAGAAAACAATGTTTCGATGTTGCTCATTCAAATCAAGGTTCAACTCTCTGAGATGAATGCACACATCATAAAGAAGTTTCTGTGAATGCTTCTACCCTGTTTTTATGTGATGATATTTCCTCTTCCACCATAAGCCTCAAAGCGCTCCGAATGAACACTTGCGCATTCCACAGAAAGAGTGCTTCAAAACTGCTCTATCAATAGGAAGGTTCAATTCTGTGAGCTGAATGCACACATCATGAAGAAGTTTCTGAGAATGCTTCTGTCTAGTGTTTAGGTGAAGATATTTCCTTTTCCACCAAAGGCCTCAAAGCGCTCCGTATGAACACTTGCAGACTACACACAATAGTGTTTCAAAACTGCTCTAACAAGAGAAAGGTTCAACTCTGTAAGTTGAGTGCACACATCACAAAGCAGTTTCAGAGTGTTTCTGTCTAGTTTGTGTGTGAAGAAATTCCCGTTTCCAACGAAGGCCTCCAAGAGCTCCCAATATCCACTTGCAGATTCTGCACAAACACAGTTTCATAACTGCCCCATCCAAAGGAATATTGAACCCTGTGAGTTGAATCCACACATATTAAATCATTTTCTCAGAATGCTTCTGCATAGTTTTCATGTGAAGATATTTCTTATTCCACTATAGGGCTGGAAGCGCTCTAAATGAACACTTGAGGATTCTGCAAAAAGACACTTTGACAACTGCTCTTTCAAAAGAAAGGTGCAACTGTGTGAGTTGAATGCAAACATCACAAAGCAGTTTCAGAGACTGCTTCTGTCTAGCTGTAATGTGAACAAATTCCCGTTTCCAACGAAGGCCTCAAATCTCCACCTATCCACTTGCAGATTCTGCAAAAGCAGTGTTTCAAAACCGCTCCATCGAAAGGAAGGTTCATCTCTGTGGGTTGAGTGCACACATCATAAAGCAGTTTCTGAAAATGCTTCTGTCTACTTTTTATGTGACGCTATTTTTTTTCCACCACTGGCCACAAAGCGCTCCGAATGAACACTTGCAGATTCTACAAAAAGAGTGTTTCTAAACTGAACTCACAACAAAAAGGTTCATATCTGTGAATTGAATGCACGCATCACAAAGCAGATTCAGGGAATGCTTCTGTTTAGGTTTTAGGTGAAGATATATTCTTTTCCCCCATAGGCCTCAAAGCGCTCTGAATGAACAATTGCAGATTCTACGAAAAGAGTGTTTCAAAACGGCTCTATCAAAACAAAGGATCAACTCTGCGAGTTGAATGCAACTTCACAAAGCCGTTTCAGAGAATGCTTCCTTCTAGTTTTTGTGTGAAGATATTCCCGTTTCCAAAGAAGGCCTCAATGAGCTCCAAATATCCACTGGCAGATTCTGCAAAAACACTGTTTCAAAACTGCTCTTTCAAAAGGAAGGTTCAATCTATGAGTTGAATGCAAGCATCAGAGAGTAGTTTCTGACAATTCTTCTGTCTGGTTTTAATGTGAAGATATTTCCTTTTACACCTTAGGTCTCAATGCGCTCCGAAAGAATACTTGCAGATTCTGTCAGAAGAGGGTTTCCAAAGTGCTCCATCAACAGAAATGTTCTACTCTGTGAGTGGAAAGCAAACATCACAAAGCGGTTTCAGAGAATACTTCTGTCAAGTATTTAGGCCAAGAAATTCCCATTTCCAACGAAGGTCTCGAAGAGCTCCCAATATTCCCTTGCAGATTCTGCAAAAACACTGTTTCAAAACTGCTCTATGAACAGAAAGGTTCAACTCGGTGAGTTGAAAGCACAAATCCTAAAGAAGTTTCTTAGAATGGTCCTGCCCAGTTTTTAGGTGATGATATTTCCTCTTCCACCATAAGACTCAAAGCACCCCGAGTGAACACTTGCACATTCCACAAAAAGAGTGTTTCAAAACTGCTCAAGCAACAGAAAGGTTCAACTCTGTGAGTTGAATGCACACATGAAAAAGCACTTTCAAATAATGCTTCCGTCCAGTTTCTAGGTGAAGAAATGACCGTTTCCAAAGAATGCCTCGAAGAGTTCCAAATATCCACTTACAGATTCCGAAGAAAACAATGTTTCGATGTTGCTCATTCAAATCAAGGTTCAACTCTCTGAGATGAATGCACACATCATAAAGAAGTTTCTGTGAATGCTTCTACCCTGTTTTTATGTGATGATATTTCCTCTTCCACCATAAGCCTCAAAGCGCTCCGAATGAACACTTGCGCATTCCACAAAAAGAGTGCTTCAAAACTGCTCTATCAATAGGAAGGTTCAATTCTGTGAGCTGAATGCACACATCATAAAGAAGTTTCTGAGAATGCTTCTGTCTAGTGTTTAGGTGAAGATATTTCCTTTTCCACCACAGGCCTCAAAGCGCTCCGTATGAACACTTGCAGATTACAGATTACACACAATAGTGTTTCAAAACTGCTCTAACAAGAGAAAGGTTCAACTCTGTAAGTTGAGTGCACACATCACAAAGCAGTTTCAGAGAGTGTTTCTGTCTAGTTTGTATGTGAAGAAATTCTCGTTTGCAACGAAGGCCTCCAAGAGCTCCCAATATCCACTTGCAGATTCTGCACAAACACAGTTTCATAACTGCCCCATCCAAAGGAATATTGAACCCTGTGAGTTGAATCCACACATATTAAATCATTTTCTCAGAATGCTTCTGCATAGTTTTCATGTGAAGATATTTCTTATTCCACTATAGGGCTGGAAGCGCTCTAAATGAACACTTGAGGATTCTGCAAAAAGACACTTTGACATCTGCTCTTTCAAAACAAAGGTGCAACTGTGTGAGTTGAATGCAAACATCACAAAGCAGTTTCAGAGACTGCTTCTGTCTAGCTGTAATGTGAACAAATTGCCGTTTCCAACGAAGGCCTCAAATCTCCACCTATCCACTTGCAGATTCTGCAAAAGCAGTGTTTCCAAACTGCTCTATCGAAAGGAAGGTACATCTCTGTGGGTTGAGTGCACACATCATAAAGTAGTTTCTGAGTATGCTTCTGTCTAGTTTTTATGTGACGCTATTTCCTTTTCCACCACTGGCCTCAAAGCGCTCCGAATGAACACTTGCAGATTCTACAAAAAGAGTGTTTCTAAACTGAACTCACAACAAAAAGGTTCAGATCTGTGAATTGAATGCACGCATCACAAAGCAGATTCAGGGAATGCTTCTGTTTAGTTTTTAGGTGAAGATATATTCTTTTCCCCCATAGGCCTCAAAGCGCTCTGAATGAACACTTGCAGATTCTACGAAAAGAGTGTTTCAAAACGGCTCTATCAAAACAAAGGATCAAGTCTGTGAGTTGAATGCAACTTCACAAAGCCGTTTCAGAGAATGCTTCTTTCTAGTTTTTGTGTGAAGATATTCCCGTTTCCAAAGAAGGCCTCAATGAGATCCAAATATCCACTGGCAGATTCTGCAAATACACTGTTTCAAAACTGCTCTATCAAAAGGAATGTTCAACTCTGTGAGTTGAATGCAAGCATCAGAGAGTAGTTTCTGAGAATGCTTCTGTCTGGTTTTAATATGAAGATATTTCCTTTTACACATTAGGTCTCAGGGCGCTCCGAAAGAATACTTGCGGATTCTGTCAGAAGAGGGTTTCCAAAGTGCTCCATCAAAAGAAATGTTCTACTCTGTGAGTGGAAAGCAAACATCACAAAGCAGTTTCAGAGAACGCTTCTGTCTAGTTTTTAGGCCAAGAAATTCCCATTTCCAACGAAGGTCTCGAAGAGCTCCCAATATTCCCTTGCAGATTCTGCAAAAACACTGTTTCAAAACTGCTCTATGAACAGAAAGGTTCAACTCGGTGAGTTGAAAGCACAAATCCTAAAGAAGTTTCTTAGAATGGTCCTGCCCAGTTTTTAGGTGATGATATTTCCTCTTCCACCATAAGACTCAAAGCACCCCGAGTGAACACTTGCACATTCCACAAAAAGAGTGTTTCAAAACTGCTCAAGCAACAGGAAGGTTCAACTCTGTGAGTTGAATGCACACATGAAAAAGCACTTTCAAATAATGCTTCCGTCCAGTTTCTAGGTGAAGAAATGTCCGTTTCCAAAGAATGCCTCGAAGAGTTCCAAATATCCACTTACAGATTCTGAAGAAAACAATGTTTCGATGTTGCTCATTCAAATCAAGGTTCAACTCTCTGAGATGAATGCACACATCATAAAGAAGTTTCTGTGAATGCTTCTACCCTGTTTTTATGTGATGATATTTCCTCTTCCACCATAAGCCTCAAAGCGCTCCGAATGAACACTTGCACATTCCACAAAAAGAGTGCTTCAAAACTGCTCTATCAATAGGAAGGTTCAATTCTGTGAGCTGAATGCACACATCATAAAGAAGTTTCTGAGAATGCTTCTGTCTAGTGTTTAGGTGAAGATATTTCCTTTTCCACCACAGGCCTCAAAGTGCTCCATATGAACACTTGCAGACTACACACAATAGTGTTTCAAAACTGCTCTAACAAGAGAAAGGTTCAACTCTGTAAGTTGAGTGCACACATCACAAAGCAGTTTCAGAGAGTGTTTCTGTCTAGTTTGTATGTGAAGAAATTCCCGTTTGCAACGAAGGCCTCCAAGAGCTCCCAATATCCACTTGCAGATTCTGCACAAACACAGTTTCATAACTGCCCCATCCAAAGGAATATTGAACCCTGTGAGTTGAATCCACACATATTAAATCATTTTCTCAGAATGCTTCTGCATAGTTTTCATGTGAAGATATTTCTTATTCCACTATAGGGCTGGAAGCGCTCTAAATGAACACTTGAGGATTCTGCAAAAAGACACTTTGACAACTGCTCTTTCCAAAGAAAGGTGCAACTGTGTGAGTTGAATGCAAACATCACAAAGCAGTTTCAGAGACTGCTTCTGTCTAGTTGTAATGTGAACAAATTCCCGTTTCCAACGAAGGCCTCAAATCTCCACCTATCCACTTGCAGATTCTGCAAAAGCAGTGTTTCAAAACTGCTCTATCGAAAGGAAGGTTCATCTCTGTGGGTTGAGTGCACACATCTTAAAGTAGTTTCTGAGGATGCTTCTGTCTAGTTTTTATGTGACGCTATTTCCTTTTCCACCACTGGCCTCAAAGCGCTCCGAATGAACACTTGCAGATTCTACAAAAAGAGTGTTTCTAAACTGAACTCACAACAAAAAGGTTCAGAACTGTGAATTGAATGCACGCATCACAAAGCAGATTCAGGGAATGCTTCTGTTTAGGTTTTAGGTGAAGATATATTCTTTTCCCCCATAGGCCTCAAAGCGCTCTGAATGAACACTTGCAGATTCTACGAAAAGAGTGTTTCAAAACTGCTCTATCAAAACAAAGGATCAACTCTGTGAGTTGAATGCAACTTCACAAAGCCGTTTGAGAGAATGCTTCTTTCTAGTTTTTGTGTGAAGATATTCCCGTTTCCAAAGAAGGCCTCAATGAGCTCCAAATATCCACTGGCAGATTCTGCAAAAACACTGTTTCAAAACTGCTCTATGAAAAGGAAGGTTCAACTCTGTGAGTTGAATGCAAGCATCAGAGAGTAGTTTCTGAGAATGCTTCTGTGTGGTTGTAATATGAAGATATTTCCTTTTACACATTAGGTCTCAGGGCGCTCCGAAAGAATACTTGCGGATTCTGTCAGAAGAGGGTTTCCAAAGTGCTCCATCAACAGAAATGTTCTACTCTGTGAGTGGAAAGCAAACATCACAAAGCAGTTTCAGAGAATGCTTCTGTCTAGTTTTTAGGCGAAGAAATCCCCATTTCCAACGAAGGTCTCGAAGAGCTCCAAATATTCCCTTGCAGATTCTGCAAAAACACTGTTTCAAAACTGCTCTATGAACAGAAAGGTTCAACTCGGTGAGTTGAAAGCACAAATCCTAAAGAAGTTTCTTAGAATGCTCCTGCCCAGTTTTTAGGTGATGATATTTCCTCTTCCACCATAAGACTGAAAGCACCCCGAATGAACACTTGCACATTCCACAAAAAGAGTGTTTCAAAACTGCTCAAGCAACAGAAAGGTTCAACTCTGTGAGTTGAAGGCACACATGAAAAAGCAGTTTCAAATAATGCTTCCGTCCAGTTTCTAGGTGAAGAAATTACCGTTTCCAAAGAATGCCTCGAAGAGTTCCAAATATCCACTTACAGATTCTGAAGAAAACAATGTTTCGATGTTGCTCATTCAAATCAAGGTTCAACTCTCTGAGATGAATGCACACATCATAAAGAAGTTTCTGTGAATGCTTCTACCCTGTTTTTATGTGATGATATTTCCTCTTCCACCATAAGCCTCAAAGCGCTCCGAATGAACACTTGCGCATTCCACAAAAAGAGTGCTTCTAAAATGCTCTATCAATAGGAAGGTTCAATTCTGTGAGCTGAATGCACACATCATAAAGAAGTTTCTGAGAATGCTTCTGTCTAGTGTTTAGGTGAAGATATTTCCTTTTCCACCACAGGCCTCAAAGCGCTCCGTATGAACACTTGCAGACTACACACAATAGTGTTTCAAAACTGCTCTAACAAGAGAAAGGTTCAACTCTGTAAGTTGAGTGCACACATCACAAAGCAGTTTCAGAGAGTGTTTCTGTCTAGTTTGTATGTGAAGAAATTCCCGTTTCCAACGACGGCCTCCAAGAGCTCCCAATATCCACTTGCAGATTCTGCACAAACACAGTTTCATAACTGCCCCATCCAAAGGAATATTGAACCCTGTGAGTTGAATCCACACATATTAAATCATTTTCTCAGAATGCTTCTGCATAGTTTTCATGTGAAGATATTTCTTACTCCACTATAGGGCTGGAAGCGCTCCAAATGAACACTTGAGGATTCTGCAAGAAGACACTTTGAAAACTGCTCTTTCAAAAGAAAGGTGCAACTGTGTGAGTTGAATGCAAACATCACAAAGCAGTTTCAGAGACTGCTTCTGTCTAGCTGTAATGTGAACAAATTCCCGTTTCCAACGAAGGTCTCAAATCTCCACATATCCACCTGCAGATTCTGCAAAAGCAGTGTTTCTAAACTGCTCTATCGAAAGGAAGGTTCATCTCTGTGGGTTGAGTGCACACATCATAAAGTAGTTTCTGAGAATGCTTCTGTCTAGTTTTTATGTGACGCTATTTCCTTTTCCACCACTGGCCTCAAAGCGCTCCGAATGAACACTTGCAGATTCTACAAAAAGAGTGTTTCTAAACTGAACTCACAACAAAAAGGTTCAGATCCGTGAATGGAATGCACGCATCACAAAGCAGATTCAGGGAATGCTTCTGTTTAGGTTTTAGGTGAAGATATATTCTTTTCCCCCATAGGTCTCAAAGCGCTCTGAATGAACACTTGCAGATTCTACGAAAAGAGTGTTTCAAAACGGCTCTATCAAAACAAAGGATCAACTCTGTGAGTTGAATGCAACGTCACAAAGCCGTTTCAGAGAATGCTTCCTTCTAGTTGTTCTGTGAAGATATTCCCGTTTCCAAAGAAAGCCTCAATGAGCTCCAAATATCCACTGGCAGATTCTGCAAAAACACTGTTTCAAAACTGCTCTTTCAAAAGGAAGGTTCAATCTGTGAGTTGAATGCAAGCATCAGAGAGTAGTTTCTGACAATTCTTCTGTCTGGTTTTAATGTGAAGATATTTCCTTTTACACCTTAGGTCTCAATGCGCTCCGAAAGAATACTTGCAGATTCTGTCAGAAGAGGGTTTCCAAAGTGCTCCATCAACAGAAATGTTCTACTCTGTGAGTGGAAAGCAAACATCACAAAGCGGTTTCAGAGAATACTTCTGTCAAGTATTTAGGCCAAGAAATTCCCATTTCCAACGAAGGTCTCGAAGAGCTCCCAATATTCCCTTGCAGATTCTGCAAAAACACTGTTTCAAAACTGCTCTATGAACAGAAAGGTTCAACTCGGTGAGTTGAAAGCACAAATCCTAAAGAAGTTTCTTAGAATGGTCCTGCCCAGTTTTTAGGTGATGATATTTCCTCTTCCACCATAAGACTCAAAGCACCCCGAGTGAACACTTGCACATTCCACAAAAAGAGTGTTTCAAAACTGCTCAAGCAACAGAAAGGTTCAACTCTGTGAGTTGAATGCACACATGAAAAAGCACTTTCAAATAATGCTTCCGTCCAGTTTCTAGGTGAAGAAATTACCGTTTCCAAAGAATGCCTCGAAGAGTTCCAAATATCCACTTACAGATTCCGAAGAAAACAATGTTTCGATGTTGCTCATTCAAATCAAGGTTCAACTCTCTGAGATGAATGCACACATCATAAAGAAGTTTCTGTGAATGCTTCTACCCTGTTTTTATGTGATGATATTTCCTCTTCCACCATAAGCCTCAAAGCGCTCCGAATGAACACTTGCGCATTCCACAAAAAGAGTGCTTCAAAACTGCTCTATCAATAGGAAGGTTCAATTCTGTGAGCTGAATGCACACATCATAAAGAAGTTTCTGAGAATGCTTCTGTCTAGTGTTTAGGTGAAGATATTTCCTTTTCCACCACAGGCCTCAAAGCGCTCCGTATGAACACTTGCAGATTACAGATTACACACAATAGTGTTTCAAAACTGCTCTAACAAGAGAAAGGTTCAACTCTGTAAGTTGAGTGCACACATCACAAAGCAGTTTCAGAGAGTGTTTCTGTCTAGTTTGTATGTGAAGAAATTCTCGTTTGCAACGAAGGCCTCCAAGAGCTCCCAATATCCACTTGCAGATTCTGCACAAACACAGTTTCATAACTGCCCCATCCAAAGGAATATTGAACCCTGTGAGTTGAATCCACACATATTAAATCATTTTCTCAGAATGCTTCTGCATAGTTTTCATGTGAAGATATTTCTTATTCCACTATAGGGCTGGAAGCGCTCTAAATGAACACTTGAGGATTCTGCAAAAAGACACTTTGACATCTGCTCTTTCAAAACAAAGGTGCAACTGTGTGAGTTGAATGCAAACATCACAAAGCAGTTTCAGAGACTGCTTCTGTCTAGCTGTAATGTGAACAAATTCCCGTTTCCAACGAAGGCCTCAAATCTCCACCTATCCACTTGCAGATTCTGCAAAAGCAGTGTTTCCAAACTGCTCTATCGAAAGGAAGGTACATCTCTGTGGGTTGAGTGCACACATCATAAAGTAGTTTCTGAGTATGCTTCTGTCTAGTTTTTATGTGACGCTATTTCCTTTTCCACCACTGGCCTCAAAGCGCTCCGAATGAACACTTGCAGATTCTACAAAAAGAGTGTTTCTAAACTGAACTCACAACAAAAAGGTTCAGATCTGTGAATTGAATGCACGCATCACAAAGCAGATTCAGGGAATGCTTCTGTTTAGTTTTTAGGTGAAGATATATTCTTTTCCCCCATAGGCCTCAAAGCGCTCTGAATGAACACTTGCAGATTCTACGAAAAGAGTGTTTCAAAACGGCTCTATCAAAACAAAGGATCAAGTCTGTGAGTTGAATGCAACTTCACAAAGCCGTTTCAGAGAATGCTTCTTTCTAGTTTTTGTGTGAAGATATTCCCGTTTCCAAAGAAGGCCTCAATGAGATCCAAATATCCACTGGCAGATTCTGCAAATACACTGTTTCAAAACTGCTCTATCAAAAGGAATGTTCAACTCTGTGAGTTGAATGCAAGCATCAGAGAGTAGTTTCTGAGAATGCTTCTGTCTGGTTTTAATATGAAGATATTTCCTTTTACACATTAGGTCTCAGGGCGCTCCGAAAGAATACTTGCGGATTCTGTCAGAAGAGGGTTTCCAAAGTGCTCCATCAAAAGAAATGTTCTACTCTGTGAGTGGAAAGCAAACATCACAAAGCAGTTTCAGAGAACGCTTCTGTCTAGTTTTTAGGCCAAGAAATTCCCATTTCCAACGAAGGTCTCGAAGAGCTCCCAATATTCCCTTGCAGATTCTGCAAAAACACTGTTTCAAAACTGCTCTATGAACAGAAAGGTTCAACTCGGTGAGTTGAAAGCACAAATCCTAAAGAAGTTTCTTAGAATGGTCCTGCCCAGTTTTTAGGTGATGATATTTCCTCTTCCACCATAAGACTCAAAGCACCCCGAGTGAACACTTGCACATTCCACAAAAAGAGTGTTTCAAAACTGCTCAAGCAACAGGAAGGTTCAACTCTGTGAGTTGAATGCACACATGAAAAAGCACTTTCAAATAATGCTTCCGTCCAGTTTCTAGGTGAAGAAATGTCCGTTTCCAAAGAATGCCTCGAAGAGTTCCAAATATCCACTTACAGATTCTGAAGAAAACAATGTTTCGATGTTGCTCATTCAAATCAAGGTTCAACTCTCTGAGATGAATGCACACATCATAAAGAAGTTTCTGTGAATGCTTCTACCCTGTTTTTATGTGATGATATTTCCTCTTCCACCATAAGCCTCAAAGCGCTCCGAATGAACACTTGCACATTCCACAAAAAGAGTGCTTCAAAACTGCTCTATCAATAGGAAGGTTCAATTCTGTGAGCTGAATGCACACATCATAAAGAAGTTTCTGAGAATGCTTCTGTCTAGTGTTTAGGTGAAGATATTTCCTTTTCCACCACAGGCCTCAAAGTGCTCCATATGAACACTTGCAGACTACACACAATAGTGTTTCAAAACTGCTCTAACAAGAGAAAGGTTCAACTCTGTAAGTTGAGTGCACACATCACAAAGCAGTTTCAGAGAGTGTTTCTGTCTAGTTTGTATGTGAAGAAATTCCCGTTTGCAACGAAGGCCTCCAAGAGCTCCCAATATCCACTTGCAGATTCTGCACAAACACAGTTTCATAACTGCCCCATCCAAAGGAATATTGAACCCTGTGAGTTGAATCCACACATATTAAATCATTTTCTCAGAATGCTTCTGCATAGTTTTCATGTGAAGATATTTCTTATTCCACTATAGGGCTGGAAGCGCTCTAAATGAACACTTGAGGATTCTGCAAAAAGACACTTTGACAACTGCTCTTTCCAAAGAAAGGTGCAACTGTGTGAGTTGAATGCAAACATCACAAAGCAGTTTCAGAGACTGCTTCTGTCTAGTTGTAATGTGAACAAATTCCCGTTTCCAACGAAGGCCTCAAATCTCCACCTATCCACTTGCAGATTCTGCAAAAGCAGTGTTTCAAAACTGCTCTATCGAAAGGAAGGTTCATCTCTGTGGGTTGAGTGCACACATCTTAAAGTAGTTTCTGAGGATGCTTCTGTCTAGTTTTTATGTGACGCTATTTCCTTTTCCACCACTGGCCTCAAAGCGCTCCGAATGAACACTTGCAGATTCTACAAAAAGAGTGTTTCTAAACTGAACTCACAACAAAAAGGTTCAGAACTGTGAATTGAATGCACGCATCACAAAGCAGATTCAGGGAATGCTTCTGTTTAGGTTTTAGGTGAAGATATATTCTTTTCCCCCATAGGCCTCAAAGCGCTCTGAATGAACACTTGCAGATTCTACGAAAAGAGTGTTTCAAAACTGCTCTATCAAAACAAAGGATCAACTCTGTGAGTTGAATGCAACTTCACAAAGCCGTTTGAGAGAATGCTTCTTTCTAGTTTTTGTGTGAAGATATTCCCGTTTCCAAAGAAGGCCTCAATGAGCTCCAAATATCCACTGGCAGATTCTGCAAAAACACTGTTTCAAAACTGCTCTATGAAAAGGAAGGTTCAACTCTGTGAGTTGAATGAAGCATCAGAGAGTAGTTTCTGAGAATGCTTCTGTGTGGTTGTAATATGAAGATATTTCCTTTTACACATTAGGTCTCAGGGCGCTCCGAAAGAATACTTGCGGATTCTGTCAGAAGAGGGTTTCCAAAGTGCTCCATCAACAGAAATGTTCTACTCTGTGAGTGGAAAGCAAACATCACAAAGCAGTTTCAGAGAATGCTTCTGTCTAGTTTTTAGGCGAAGAAATCCCCATTTCCAACGAAGGTCTCGAAGAGCTCCAAATATTCCCTTGCAGATTCTGCAAAAACACTGTTTCAAAACTGCTCTATGAACAGAAAGGTTCAACTCGGTGAGTTGAAAGCACAAATCCTAAAGAAGTTTCTTAGAATGCTCCTGCCCAGTTTTTAGGTGATGATATTTCCTCTTCCACCATAAGACTGAAAGCACCCCGAATGAACACTTGCACATTCCACAAAAAGAGTGTTTCAAAACTGCTCAAGCAACAGAAAGGTTCAACTCTGTGAGTTGAAGGCACACATGAAAAAGCAGTTTCAAATAATGCTTCCGTCCAGTTTCTAGGTGAAGAAATTACCGTTTCCAAAGAATGCCTCGAAGAGTTCCAAATATCCACTTACAGATTCTGAAGAAAACAATGTTTCGATGTTGCTCATTCAAATCAAGGTTCAACTCTCTGAGATGAATGCACACATCATAAAGAAGTTTCTGTGAATGCTTCTACCCTGTTTTTATGTGATGATATTTCCTCTTCCACCATAAGCCTCAAAGCGCTCCGAATGAACACTTGCGCATTCCACAAAAAGAGTGCTTCTAAAATGCTCTATCAATAGGAAGGTTCAATTCTGTGAGCTGAATGCACACATCATAAAGAAGTTTCTGAGAATGCTTCTGTCTAGTGTTTAGGTGAAGATATTTCCTTTTCCACCACAGGCCTCAAAGCGCTCCGTATGAACACTTGCAGACTACACACAATAGTGTTTCAAAACTGCTCTAACAAGAGAAAGGTTCAACTCTGTAAGTTGAGTGCACACATCACAAAGCAGTTTCAGAGAGTGTTTCTGTCTAGTTTGTATGTGAAGAAATTCCCGTTTCCAACGACGGCCTCCAAGAGCTCCCAATATCCACTTGCAGATTCTGCACAAACACAGTTTCATAACTGCCCCATCCAAAGGAATATTGAACCCTGTGAGTTGAATCCACACATATTAAATCATTTTCTCAGAATGCTTCTGCATAGTTTTCATGTGAAGATATTTCTTACTCCACTATAGGGCTGGAAGCGCTCCAAATGAACACTTGAGGATTCTGCAAGAAGACACTTTGAAAACTGCTCTTTCAAAAGAAAGGTGCAACTGTGTGAGTTGAATGCAAACATCACAAAGCAGTTTCAGAGACTGCTTCTGTCTAGCTGTAATGTGAACAAATTCCCGTTTCCAACGAAGGTCTCAAATCTCCACATATCCACCTGCAGATTCTGCAAAAGCAGTGTTTCTAAACTGCTCTATCGAAAGGAAGGTTCATCTCTGTGGGTTGAGTGCACACATCATAAAGTAGTTTCTGAGAATGCTTCTGTCTAGTTTTTATGTGACGCTATTTCCTTTTCCACCACTGGCCTCAAAGCGCTCCGAATGAACACTTGCAGATTCTACAAAAAGAGTGTTTCTAAACTGAACTCACAACAAAAAGGTTCAGATCCGTGAATGGAATGCACGCATCACAAAGCAGATTCAGGGAATGCTTCTGTTTAGGTTTTAGGTGAAGATATATTCTTTTCCCCCATAGGTCTCAAAGCGCTCTGAATGAACACTTGCAGATTCTACGAAAAGAGTGTTTCAAAACGGCTCTATCAAAAGAAAGGATCAACTCTGTGAGTTGAATGCAACGTCACAAAGCCGTTTCAGAGAATGCTTCTTTCTAGTTGTTCTGTGAAGATATTCCCGTTTCCAAAGAAAGCCTCAATGAGCTCCAAATATCCACTGGCAGATTCTGCAAAAACACTGTTTCAAAACTGCTCTATCAAAAGGAAGGTTCAACTCTGTGAGTTGAATGCAAGCATCAGAGAGTAGTTTCTGAGAATGCTTCTCTCTGGTTTTAATATGAAGATATTTCCTTTTACACATTTGGTCTCAGGGCGCTCCGAAAGAATACTTGCGGATTCTGTCAGAAGAGGGTTTCCAAAGTGCTCCATCAAAAGAAATGTTCTACTCTGTGAGTGGAAAGCAAACATCACAAAGCAGTTTCAGAGAATGCTTCTGTCTAGTGTTTAGGCCAAGAAATTCCCATTTCCAACGAAGGTCTCGAAGAGCTCCCAATATTCCCTTGCAGATTCTGCAAAAACACTGTTTCAAAACTGCTCTATGAACAGAAAGGTTCAACTCGGTGAGTTGAAAGCACAAATCCTAAAGAAGTTTCTTAGAATGCTCCTGCCCAGTTTTTAGGTGATGATATTTCCTCTTCCACCATAAGACTCAAAGCACCCCGAATGAACATTTGCACATTCCACAAAAAGAGTGTTTCAAAACTGCTCAAGCAACAGAAAGGTTCAACTCTGTGAGTTGAATGCACACATGAAAAAGCACTTTCAAATAATGCTTCCGTCCAGTTTCTAGGTGAAGAAATTACCGTTTCCAAAGAATGCCTCGAAGAGTTCCAAATATCCACTTACAGATTCTGAAGAAAACAAGGTTTCGATGTTGCTCATTCAAACCAAGGTTCAACTCTCTGAGATGAATGCACACATCATAAAGAAGTTTCTGTGAATGCTTCTACCCTGTTTTTATGTGATGATATTTCCTCTTCCACCATAAGCCTCAAAGCGCTCCGAATGAACACTTGCGCATTCCACAAAAAGAGTGCTTCAAAACTGCTCTATCAATAGGAAGGTTCAATTCTGTGAGCTGAATGCACACATCATAAAGAAGTTTCTGAGAATGCTTCTGTCTAGTGTTTAGGTGAAGATATTTCCTTTTCCACCACAGTCCTCAAAGCGCTCCGTATGAACACTTGCAGACTACACACAATAGTGTTTCAAAACTGCTCTAACAAGAGAAAGGTTCAACTCTGTAAGTTGAGTGCACACATCACAAAGCAGTTTCAGAGAGTGTTTCTGTCTAGTTTGTATGTGAAGAAATTCCCGTTTCCAACGAAGGCCTCCAAGAGCTCCCAATATCCACTTGCAGATTCTGCACAAACACAGTTTCATAACTGCCCCATCCAAAGGAATATTGAACCCTGTGAGTTGAATCCACACATATTAAATCATTTTCTCAGAATGCTTCTGCATAGTTTTCATGTGAAGATATTTCTTATTCCACTAGAGGGCTGGAAGCGCTCTAAATGAACACTTGAGGATTCTGCAAAAAGACACTTTGACAACTGCTCTTTCAAAAGAAAGGTGCAACTGTGTGAGTTGAATGCAAACATCACAAAGCAGTTTCAGAGACTGCTTCTGTCTAGATGTAATGTGAACAAATACCCGTTTCCAACGAAGGCCTCAAATCTCCACATATCCACTTGCAGATTCTGCAAAAGCAGTGTTTCAAAACTGCTCTATCAAAAGGAAGGTTCATCTCTGTGGGTTGAGTGCACACATCATAAAGTAGTTTCCGAGAATGCTTCTGTCTAATTTTTATGTGACGCTATTTCCTTTTCCACCACTGGCCTCAAAGCGCTCCGAATGAACACTTGCAGATTCTACAAAAAGAGTGTTTCTAAACTGAACTCACAACATAAAGGTTCAGATCAGTGAATTGAATGCACGCATCACAAAGCAGATTCAGGGAATGCTTCTGTTTAGGTTTTAGGTGAAGATATATTCTTTTCCCCCATAGGCCTCAAAGCGCTCTGAATGAACACTTGCAGATTCTACGAAAAGAGTGTTTCAAAACGGCTCTATCAAAACAAAGGATCAACTCTGTGAGTTGAATGCAACTTCACAAAGCCGTTTCAGAGAATGCTTCTTTCTAGTTTTTGTGTGAAGATATTCCCGTTTCCAAAGAAGGCCTCAATGAGCTCCAAATATCCACTGGCAGATTCTGCAAAAACACTGTTTCAAAACTGCTCTATCAAAAGGAAGGTTCAACTCTGTGAGTTGAATGCAAGCATCAGAGAGTAGTTTCTGAGAATGCTTCTGTCTGGTTTTAATATGAAGATATTTCCTTTTACACATTAGGTCTCAGGGCGCTCCGAAAGAATACTTGCGGATTCTGTCAGAAGAGGGTTTCCAAAGTGCTCCATCAAAAGAAATGTTCTACTCTGTGAGTGGAAAGCAAACATCACAAAGCGGTTTCAGAGAACGCTTCTGTCTAGTTTTTAGGCGAAGAAATTCCCATTTCCAACGAAGGTCTCGAAGAGCTCCCAATATTCCCTTGCAGATTCTGCAAAAACACTGTTTCAAAACTGCTCTATGAACAGAAAGGTTCAACTCGGTGAGTTGAAAGCACAAATCCTAAAGAAGTTTCTTAGAATGCTCCTGCCCAGTTTTTAGGTGATGATATTTCCTCTTTCACCATAAGACTCAAAGCACCCCGAATGAACACTTGCACATTCCACAAAAAGAGTGTTTCAAAACTGCTCAAGCAACAGAAAGGTTCAACTCTGTGAGTTGAATGCACACATGAAAAAGCACTTTCAAATAATGCTTCCGTCCAGTTTCTAGGTGAAGAAATGACCGTTTCCAAAGAATGCCTCGAAGAGTTCCAAATATCCACTTACAGATTCTGAAGAAAACAATGTTTCGATGTTGCTCATTCAAATCAAGGTTCAACTCTCTGAGATGAATGCACACATCCTAAAGAAGTTTCTGTGAATGCTTCTACCCTGTTTTTATGTGATGATATTTCCTCTTCCACCATAAGCCTCAAAGCGCTCCGAATGAACACTTGCGCATTCCACAAAAAGAGTGCTTCAAAACTGCGCTATCAATAGGAAGGTTCAATTCTGTGAGCTGAATGCACACATCATTAAGAAGTTTCTGAGAATGCTTCTGTCTAGTGTTTAGGTGAAGATATTTCCTTTTCCACCACAGGCCTCAAAGCGCTCCGTATGAACACTTGCAGACTACACACAATAGTGTTTCAAAACTGCTCTAACAAGAGAAAGGTTCAAATCTGTAGGTTGAGTGCCCACATCACAAAGCAGTTTCAGAGAGTGTTTCTGTCTAGTTTGTATGTGAAGAAATTCCCGTTTCCAACGAAGGCCTCCAAGAGCTCCCAATATCCACTTGCAGATTCTGCACAAACACAGTTTCATAACTGCCCCATCCAAAGGAATATTGAACCCGGTGTGTTGAATCCACACATATTAAATCATTTTCTCAGAATGCTTCTGCATAGTTTTCATGTGAAGATATTTCTTATTCCACTATAGGGCTGGAAGCGCTCTAAATGAACACTTGAGGATTCTGCAAAAAGACACTTTGACAACTGCTCTTTCAAAAGAAAGGTGCAACTGTGTGAGTTGAATGCAAACATCACAAAGCAGTTTCAGAGACTGCTTCTGTCTAGATGTAATGTGAACAAATTCCCGTTTCCAACGAAGGCCTCAAATCTCCACATATCCACTTGCAGATTCTGCAAAAGCAGTGTTTCAAAACTGCTCTATCGAAAGGAAGGTTCATCTCTGTGGGTTGAGTGCACACATCATAAAGTAGTCTCCGAGAATGCTTCTGTCTAGTTTTTATGTGACGCTATTTCCTTTTCCACCACTGGCCTCAAAGCGCTCCGAATGAACACTTGCAGATTCTACAAAAAGAGTGTTTCTAAACTGAACTCACAACATAAAGGTTCAGATCAGTGAATTGAATGCACGCATCACAAAGCAGATTCAGGGAATGCTTCTGTTTAGGTTTTAGGTGAAGATATATTCTTTTCCCCCATAGGCCTCAAAGCGCTCTGAATGAACACTTGCAGATTCTACGAAAAGAGTGTTTCAGAACTGCTCTATCAAAACAAAGGATCAACTCTGTGAGTTGAATGCAACTTCACAAAGCCGTTTCAGAGAATGCTTCTTTCTAGTTTTTGCGTGAAGATATTCCCGTTTCCAAAGAAGGCCTCAATGAGCTCCAAATATCCACTGGCAGATTCTGCAAAAACACTGTTTCAAAACTGCTCTATCAAAAGGAATTTTCAACTCTGTGAGTTGAATGCAAGCTTCAGAGAGTAGTTTCTGAGAATGCTTCTGTCTGGTTTTAATATGAAGATATTTCCTTTTACACATTAGGTCTCAGGGCGCTCCGAAAGAATACTTGCGGATTCTGTCAGAAGAGGGTTTCCAAAGTGCTCCATCAAAAGAAATGTTCTACTCTGTGAGTGGAAAGCAAACATCACAAAGAAGTTTCAGAGAACGCTTCTGTCTAGTTTTTAGGCGAAGAAATTCCCATTTCCAACGAAGGTCTCGAAGAGCTCCCAATATTCCCTTGCAGATTCTGCAAAAACACTGTTTCAAAACTGCTCTATGAACAGAAAGGTTCAACTCGGTGAGTTGAAAGCACAAATCCTAAAGAAGTTTCTTAGAATGGTCCTGCCCAGTTTTTAGGTGATGATATTTCCTCTTCCACCATAAGACTCAAAGCACCCCGAGTGAACACTTGCACATTCCACAAAAAGAGTGTTTGAAAACTGCTCAAGCAACAGGAAGGTTCAACTCTGTGAGTTGAATGCACACATGAAAAAGCACTTTCAAATAATGCTTCCGTCCAGTTTCTAGGTGAAGAAATTACCGTTTCCAAAGAATGCCTCGAAGAGTTGCAAATATCCACTTACAGATTCTGAAGAAAACAATGTTTCGATGTTGCTCATTCAAATCAAGGTTCAACTCTCTGAGATGAATGCACACATCATAAAGAAGTTTCTGTGAATGCTTCTACCCTGTTTTTATGTGATGATATTCCCTCTTCCACCATAAGCCTCAAAGCACTCCGAATGAACACTTGCGCATTCCACAAACAGAGTGCTTCTAAACTGCTCTATCAATAGGAAGGTTCAATTCTGTGAGCTGAATGCACACATCATAAAGAAGTTTCTGAGAATGCTTCTGTCTAGTGTTTAGGTGAAGATATTTCCTTTTCCACCACAGGCCTCAAAGCGCTCCGTATGAAAACTTGCAGATTACAGATTACACACAATAGTGTTTCAAAACTGCTCTAACAAGAGAAAGGTTCAACTCTGTAAGTTGAGTGCACACATCACAAAGCAGTTTCAGAGAGTGTTTCTGTCTAGTTTGTATGTGAAGAAATTCCCGTTTCCAACGAAGGCCTCCAAGAGCTCCCAATATCCACTTGCAGATTCTGCACAAACACAGTTTCATAACTGCCCCATCCAAAGGAATATTGAACCCTGTGAGTTGAATCCACACATATTAAATCATTTTCTCAGAATGCTTCTGCATAGTTTTCATGTGAAGATATTTCTTATTCCACTATAGGGCTGGAAGCGCTCTAAATGAACACTTGAGGATTCTGCAAAAAGACACTTTGACATCTGCTCTTTCAAAACAAAGGTGCAACTGTGTGAGTTGAATGCAAACATCACAAAGCAGTTTCAGAGACTGCTTCTGTCTAGCTGTAATGTGAACAAATTCCCGTTTCCAACGAAGGCCTCAAATCTCCACCTATCCACTTGCAGATTCTGCAAAAGCAGTGTTTCCAAACTGCTCTATCGAAAGGAAGGTACATCTCTGTGGGTTGAGTGCACACATCATAAAGTAGTTTCTGAGTATGCTTCTGTCTAGTTTTTATGTGACGCTATTTCCTTTTCCACCACTGGCCTCAAAGCGCTCCGAATGAACACTTGCAGATTCTACAAAAAGAGTGTTTCTAAACTGAACTCACAACAAAAAGGTTCAGATCTGTGAATTGAATGCACGCATCACAAAGCAGATTCAGGGAATGCTTCTGTTTAGTTTTTAGGTGAAGATATATTCTTTTCCCCCATAGGCCTCAAAGCGCTCTGAATGAACACTTGCAGATTCTACGAAAAGTGTGTTTCAAAACGGCTCTATCAAAACAAAGGATCAAGTCTGTGAGTTGAATGCAACTTCACAAAGCCGTTTCAGAGAATGCTTCTTTCTAGTTTTTGTGTGAAGATATTCCCGTTTCCAAAGAAGGCCTCAATGAGATCCAAATATCCACTGGCAGATTCTGCAAATACACTGTTTCAAAACTGCTCTATCAAAAGGAATGTTCAACTCTGTGAGTTGAATGCAAGCATCAGAGAGTAGTTTCTGAGAATGCTTCTGTCTGGTTTTAATATGAAGATATTTCCTTTTACACATTAGGTCTCAGGGCGCTCCGAAAGAATACTTGCGGATTCTGTCAGAAGAGGGTTTCCAAAGTGCTCCATCAAAAGAAATGTTCTACTCTGTGAGTGGAAAGCAAACATCACAAATCAGTTTCAGAGAACGCTTCTGTCTAGTTTTTAGGCCAAGAAATTCCCATTTCCAACGAAGGTCTCGAAGAGCTCCCAATATTCCCTTGCAGATTCTGCAAAAACACTGTTTCAAAACTGCTCTATGAACAGAAGGGTTCAACTCGGTGAGTTGAAAGCACAAATCCTAAAGAAGTTTCTTAGAATGGTCCTGCCCAGTTTTTAGGTGATGATATTTCCTCTTCCACCATAAGACTCAAAGCACCCCGAGTGAACACTTGCACATTCCACAAAAAGAGTGTTTCAAAACTGCTCAAGCAACAGGAAGGTTCAACTCTGTGAGTTGAATGCACACATGAAAAAGCACTTTCAAATAATGCTTCCGTCCAGTTTCTAGGTGAAGAAATGACCGTTTCCAAAGAATGCCTCGAAGAGTTCCAAATATCCACTTACAGATTCTGAAGAAAACAATGTTTCGATGTTGCTCATTCAAATCAAGGTTCAACTCTCTGAGATGAATGCACACATCATAAAGAAGTTTCTGTGAATGCTTCTACCCTGTTTTTATGTGATGATATTTCCTCTTCCACCATAAGCCTCAAAGCGCTCCGAATGAACACTTGCGCATTCCACAAAAAGAGTGCTTCAAAACTGCTCTATCAATAGGAAGGTTCAATTCTGTGAGCTGAATGCACACATCATAAAGAAGTTTCTGAGAATGCTTCTGTCTAGTGTTTAGGTGAAGATATTTCCTTTTCCACCACAGGCCTCAAAGCGCTCCATATGAACACTTGCAGACTACACACAATAGTGTTTCAAAACTGCTCTAACAAGAGAAAGGTTCAACTCTGTAAGTTGAGTGCACACATCACAAAGCAGTTTCAGAGAGTGTTTCTGTCTAGTTTGTATGTGAAGAAATTCCCGTTTCCAACGAAGGCCTCCAAGAGCTCCCAATATCCACTTGCAGATTCTGCACAAACACAGTTTCATAACTGCCCCATCCAAAGGAATATTGAACCCTGTGAGTTGAATCCACACATATTAAATCATTTTCTCAGAATGCTTCTGCATAGTTTTCATGTGAAGATATTTCTTATTCCACTATAGGGCTGGAAGCGCTCTAAATGAACACTTGAGGATTCTGCAAAAAGACACTTTGACAACTGCTCTTTCCAAAGAAAGGTGCAACTGTGTGAGTTGAATGCAAACATCACAAAGCAGTTTCAGAGACTGCTTCTGTCTAGTTGTAATGTGAACAAATTCCCGTTTCCAACGAAGGTCTCAAATCTCCACATATCCACCTGCAGATTCTGCAAAAGCAGTGTTTCTAAACTGCTCTATCGAAAGGAAGGTTCATCTCTGTGGGTTGAGTGCACACATCTTAAAGTAGTTTCTGAGAATGCTTCTGTCTAGTTTTTATGTGACGCTATTTCCTTTTCCACCACTGGCCTCAAAGCGCTCCGAATGAACACTTGCAGATTCTACAAAAAGAGTGTTTCTAAACTGAACTCACAACAAAAAGGTTCAGATCCGTGAATGGAATGCACGCATCACAAAGCAGATTCAGGGAATGCTTCTGTTTAGGTTTTAGGTGAAGATATATTCTTTTCCCCCATAGGCCTCAAAGCGCTCTGAATGAACACTTGCAGATTCTACGAAAAGAGTGTTTCAAAACGGCTCTATCAAAAGAAAGGATCAACTCTGTGAGTTGAATGCAACGTCACAAAGCCGTTTCAGAGAATGCTTCTTTCTAGTTGTTCTGTGAAGATATTCCCGTTTCCAAAGAAAGCCTCAATGAGCTCCAAATATCCACTGGCAGATTCTGCAAAAACACTGTTTCAAAACTGCTCTATCAAAAGGAAGGTTCAACTCTGTGAGTTGAATGCAAGCATCAGAGAGTAGTTTCTGAGAATGCTTCTCTCTGGTTTTAATATGAAGATATTTCCTTTTACACATTAGGTCTCATTGCGCTCCGAAAGAATACTTGCGGATTCTGTCAGAAGAGGGTTTCCAAAGTGCTCCATCAAAAGAAATGTTCTACTCTGTGAGTGGAAAGCAAACATCACAAAGCAGTTTCAGAGAATGCTTCTGTCTAGTGTTTAGGCCAAGAAATTCCCATTTCCAACGAAGGTCTCGAAGAGCTCCCAATATTCCCTTGCAGATTCTGCAAAAACACTGTTTCAAAACTGCTCTATGAACAGAAAGGTTCAACTCGGTGAGTTGAAAGCACAAATCCTAAAGAAGTTTCTTAGAATGCTCCTGCCCAGTTTTTAGGTGATGATATTTCCTCTTCCACCATAAGACTCAAAGCACCCCGAATGAACATTTGCACATTCCACAAAAAGAGTGTTTCAAAACTGCTCAAGCAACAGAAAGGTTCAACTCTGTGAGTTGAATGCACACATGAAAAAGCACTTTCAAATAATGCTTCCGTCCAGTTTCTAGGTGAAGAAATTACCGTTTCCAAAGAATGCCTCGAAGAGTTCCAAATATCCACTTACAGATTCTGAAGAAAACAAGGTTTCGATGTTGCTCATTCAAACCAAGGTTCAACTCTCTGAGATGAATGCACACATCATAAAGAAGTTTCTGTGAATGCTTCTACCCTGTTTTTATGTGATGATATTTCCTCTTCCACCATAAGCCTCAAAGCGCTCCGAATGAACACTTGCGCATTCCACAAAAAGAGTGCTTCAAAACTGCTCTATCAATAGGAAGGTTCAATTCTGTGAGCTGAATGCACACATCATAAAGAAGTTTCTGAGAATGCTTCTGTCTAGTGTTTAGGTGAAGATATTTCCTTTTCCACCACAGTCCTCAAAGCGCTCCGTATGAACACTTGCAGACTACACACAATAGTGTTTCAAAACTGCTCTAACAAGAGAAAGGTTCAACTCTGTAAGTTGAGTGCACACATCACAAAGCAGTTTCAGAGAGTGTTTCTGTCTAGTTTGTATGTGAAGAAATTCCCGTTTCCAACGAAGGCCTCCAAGAGCTCCCAATATCCACTTGCAGATTCTGCACAAACACAGTTTCATAACTGCCCCATCCAAAGGAATATTGAACCCTGTGAGTTGAATCCACACATATTAAATCATTTTCTCAGAATGCTTCTGCATAGTTTTCATGTGAAGATATTTCTTATTCCACTAGAGGGCTGGAAGCGCTCTAAATGAACACTTGAGGATTCTGCAAAAAGACACTTTGACAACTGCTCTTTCAAAAGAAAGGTGCAACTGTGTGAGTTGAATGCAAACATCACAAAGCAGTTTCAGAGACTGCTTCTGTCTAGATGTAATGTGAACAAATTCCCGTTTCCAACGAAGGCCTCAAATCTCCACATATCCACTTGCAGATTCTGCAAAAGCAGTGTTTCAAAACTGCTCTATCAAAAGGAAGGTTCATCTCTGTGGGTTGAGTGCACACATCATAAAGTAGTTTCCGAGAATGCTTCTGTCTAATTTTTATGTGACGCTATTTCCTTTTCCACCACTGGCCTCAAAGCGCTCCGAATGAACACTTGCAGATTCTACAAAAAGAGTGTTTCTAAACTGAACTCACAACATAAAGGTTCAGATCAGTGAATTGAATGCACGCATCACAAAGCAGATTCAGGGAATGCTTCTGTTTAGGTTTTAGGTGAAGATATATTCTTTTCCCCCATAGGCCTCAAAGCGCTCTGAATGAACACTTGCAGATTCTACGAAAAGAGTGTTTCAAAACGGCTCTATCAAAACAAAGGATCAACTCTGTGAGTTGAATGCAACTTCACAAAGCCGTTTCAGAGAATGCTTCTTTCTAGTTTTTGTGTGAAGATATTCCCGTTTCCAAAGAAGGCCTCAATGAGCTCCAAATATCCACTCGCAGATTCTGCAAAAACACTGTTTCAAAACTGCTCTATCAAAAGGAAGGTTCAACCCTGTGAGTTGAATGCAAGCATCAGAGAGTAGTTTCTGAGAATGCTTCTGTCTGGTTTTAATATGAAGATATTTCCTTTTACACATTAGGTCTCAGGGCGCTCCGAAAGAATACTTGCGGATTCTGTCAGAAGAGGGTTTCCAAAGTGCTCCATCAAAAGAAATGTTCTACTCTGTGAGTGGAAAGCAAACATCACAAAGCGGTTTCAGAGAACGCTTCTGTCTAGTTTTTAGGCGAAGAAATTCCCATTTCCAACGAAGGTCTCGAAGAGCTCCCAATATTCCCTTGCAGATTCTGCAAAAACACTGTTTCAAAACTGCTCTATGAACAGAAAGGTTCAACTCGGTGAGTTGAAAGCACAAATCCTAAAGAAGTTTCTTAGAATGGTCCTGCCCAGTTTTTAGGTGATGATATTTCCTCTTTCACCATAAGACTCAAAGCACCCCGAATGAACACTTGCACATTCCACAAAAAGAGTGTTTCAAAACTGCTCAAGCAACAGAAAGGTTCAACTCTGTGAGTTGAATGCACACATGAAAAAGCACTTTCAAATAATGCTTCCGTCCAGTTTCTAGGTGAAGAAATGACCGTTTCCAAAGAATGCCTCGAAGAGTTCCAAATATCCACTTACAGATTCTGAAGAAAACAATGTTTCGATGTTGCTCATTCAAATCAAGGTTCAACTCTCTGAGATGAATGCACACATCCTAAAGAAGTTTCTGTGAATGCTTCTACCCTGTTTTTATGTGATGATATTTCCTCTTCCACCATAAGCCTCAAAGCGCTCCGAATGAACACTTGCGCATTCCACAAAAAGAGTGCTTCAAAACTGCGCTATCAATAGGAAGGTTCAATTCTGTGAGCTGAATGCACACATCATAAAGAAGTTTCTGAGAATGCTTCTGTCTAGTGTTTAGGTGAAGATATTTCCTTTTCCACCACAGGCCTCAAAGCGCTCCGTATGAACACTTGCAGACTACACACAATAGTGTTTCAAAACTGCTCTAACAAGAGAAAGGTTCAAATCTGTAGGTTGAGTGCCCACATCACAAAGCAGTTTCAGAGAGTGTTTCTGTCTAGTTTGTATGTGAAGAAATTCCCGTTTCCAACGAAGGCCTCCAAGAGCTCCCAATATCCACTTGCAGATTCTGCACAAACACAGTTTCATAACTGCCCCATCCAAAGGAATATTGAACCCTGTGAGTTGAATCCACACATATTAAATCATTTTCTCAGAATGCTTCTGCATAGTTTTCATGTGAAGATATTTCTTATTCCACTATAGGGCTGGAAGCGCTCTAAATGAACACTTGAGGATTCTGCAAAAAGACACGTTGACAACTGCTCTTTCAAAAGAAAGGTGCAACTGTGTGAGTTGAATGCAAACATCACAAAGCAGTTTCAGAGACTGCTTCTGTCTAGATGTAATGTGAACAAATTCCCGTTTCCAACGAAGGCCTCAAATCTCCACATATCCCCTTGCAGATTCTGCAAAAGCAGTGTTTCAAAACTGCTCTATCGAAAGGAAGGTTCATCTCTGTGGGTTGAGTGCACACATCATAAAGTAGTTTCCGAGAATGCTTCTGTCTAGTTTTTATGTGACGCTATTTCCTTTTCCACCACTGGCCTCAAAGCGCTCCGAATGAACACTTGCAGATTCTACAAAAAGAGTGTTTCTAAACTGAACTCACAACATAAAGGTTCAGATCAGTGAATTGAATGCACGCATCACAAAGCAGATTCAGGGAATGCTTCTGTTTAGGTTTTAGGTGAAGATATATTCTTTTCCCCCATAGGCCTCAAAGCGCTCTGAATGAACACTTGCAGATTCTACGAAAAGAGTGTTTCAAAACGGCTCTATCAAAACAAAGGATCAACTCTGTGAGTTGAATGCAACTTCACAAAGCCGTTTCAGAGAATGCTTCTTTCTAGTTTTTGTGTGAAGATATTCCCGTTTCCAAAGAAGGCCTCAATGAGCTCCAAACATCCACTGGCAGATTCTGCAAAAACACTGTTTCAAAACTGCTCTATCAAAAGGAAGGTTCAACCCTGTGAGTTGAATGCAAGCATCAGAGAGTAGTTTCTGAGAATGCTTCTGTCTGGTTTTAATATGAAGATATTTCCTTTTACACATTAGGTCTCAGGGCGCTCCGAAAGAATACTTGCGGATTCTGTCAGAAGAGGGTTTCCAAAGTGCTCCATCAAAAGAAATGTTCTACTCTGTGAGTGGAAAGCAAACATCACAAAGCGGTTTCAGAGAACGCTTCTGTCTAGTTTTTAGGCGAAGAAATTCCCATTTCCAACGAAGGTCTCGAAGAGCTCCCAATATTCCCTTGCAGATTCTGCAAAAACACTGTTTCAAAACTGCTCTATGAACAGAAAGGTTCAACTCGGTGAGTTGAAAGCACAAATCCTAAAGAAGTTTCTTAGAATGCTCCTGCCCAGTTTTTAGGTGATGATATTTCCTCTTTCACCATAAGACTCAAAGCACCCCGAATGAACACTTGCACATTCCACAAAAAGAGTGTTTCAAAACTGCTCAAGCAACAGAAAGGTTCAACTCTGTGAGTTGAATGCACACATGAAAAAGCACTTTCAAATAATGCTTCCGTCCAGTTTCTAGGTGAAGAAATTACCGTTTCCAAAGAATGCCTCGAAGAGTTCCAAATATCCACTTACAGATTCTGAAGAAAACAATGTTTCGATGTTGCTCATTCAAATCAAGGTTCAACTCTCTGAGATGAATGCACACATCCTAAAGAAGTTTCTGTGAATGCTTCTACCCTGTTTTTATGTGATGATATTTCCTCTTCCACCATAAGCCTCAAAGCGCTCCGAATGAACACTTGCGCATTCCACAAAAAGAGTGCTTCAAAACTGCGCTATCAATAGGAAGGTTCAATTCTGTGAGCTGAATGCACACATCATAAAGAAGTTTCTGAGAATGCTTCTGTCTAGTGTTTAGGTGAAGATATTTCCTTTTCCACCACAGGCCTCAAAGCGCTCCGTATGAACACTTGCAGACTACACACAATAGTGTTTCAAAACTGCTCTAACAAGAGAAAGGTTCAAATCTGTAGGTTGAGTGCCCACATCACAAAGCAGTTTCAGAGAGTGTTTCTGTCTAGTTTGTATGTGAAGAAATTCCCGTTTCCAACGAAGGCCTCCAAGAGCTCCCAATATCCACTTGCAGATTCTGCACAAACACAGATTCATAACTGCCCCATCCAAAGGAATATTGAACCCGGTGTGTTGAATCCACACATATTAAATCATTTTCTCAGAATGCTTCTGCATAGTTTTCATGTGAAGATATTTGTTATTCCACTATAGGGCTGGAAGCGCTCTAAATGAACACTTGAGGATTCTGCAAAAAGACACTTTGACAACTGCTCCTTCAAAAGAAAGGTGCAACTGTGTGAGTTGAATGCAAACATCACAAAGCAGTTTCAGAGACTGCTTCTGTCTAGATGTAATGTGAACAAATTCCCGTTTCCAACGAAGGCCTCAAATCTCCACATATCCACTTGCAGGTTCTGCAAAAGCAGTGTTTCAAAACTGCTCTATCGAAAGGAAGGTTCATCTCTGTGGGTTGAGTGCACACATCATAAAGTAGTTTCCGAGAATGATTCTGTCTAGTTTTTATGTGACGCTATTTCCTTTTCCACCACTGGCCTCAAAGCGCTCCGAATGAACACTTGCAGATTCTACAAAAAGAGTGTTTCTAAACTGAACTCACAACAAAATGGTTCATATCTGTGAATTGAATGCACGCATCACAAAGCAGATTCAGGGAATGCTTCTGTTTAGGTTTTAGGTGAAGATATATTCTTTTCCCCCATAGGCCTCAAAGCGCTCTGAATGAACAATTGCAGATTCTACGAAAAGAGTGTTTCAAAACGGCTCTATCAAAACAAAGGATCAACTCTGTGAGTTGAATGCAACTTCACAAAGCCGTTTCAGAGAATGCTTCCTTCTAGTTTTTGTGTGAAGATATTCCCGTTTCCAAAGAAGGCCTCAATGAGCTCCAAATATCCACTGGCAGATTCTGCAAAAACACTGTTTCAAAACTGCTCTTTCAAAAGGAAGGTTCAATCTGTGAGTTGAATGCAAGCATCAGAGAGTAGTTTCTGACAATTCTTCTGTCTGGTTTTAATGTGAAGATATTTCCTTTTACACCTTAGGTCTCAATGCGCTCCGAAAGAATACTTGCAGATTCTGTCAGAAGAGGGTTTCCAAAGTGCTCCATCAACAGAAATGTTCTACTCTGTGAGTGGAAAGCAAACATCACAAAGCGGTTTCAGAGAATACTTCTGTCAAGTATTTAGGCCAAGAAATTCCCATTTCCAACGAAGGTCTCGAAGAGCTCCCAATATTCCCTTGCAGATTCTGCAAAAACACTGTTTCAAAACTGCTCTATGAACAGAAAGGTTCACCTCGGTGAGTTGAAAGCACAAATCCTAAAGAAGTTTCTTAGAATGGTCCTGCCCAGTTTTTAGGTGATGATATTTCCTCTTCCACCATAAGACTCAAAGCACCCCGAGTGAACACTTGCACATTCCACAAAAAGAGTGTTTCAAAACTGCTCAAGCAACAGAAAGGTTCAACTCTGTGAGTTGAATGCACACATGAAAAAGCACTTTCAAATAATGCTTCCGTCCAGTTTCTAGGTGAAGAAATTACCGTTTCCAAAGAATGCCTCGAAGAGTTCCAAATATCCACTTACAGATTCCGAAGAAAACAATGTTTCGATGTTGCTCATTCAAATCAAGGTTCAACTCTCTGAGATGAATGCACACATCATAAAGAAGTTTCTGTGAATGCTTCTACCCTGTTTTTATGTGATGATATTTCCTCTTCCACCATAAGCCTCAAAGCGCTCCGAATGAACACTTGCGCATTCCACAAAAAGAGTGCTTCAAAACTGCTCTATCAATAGGAAGGTTCAATTCTGTGAGCTGAATGCACACATCATAAAGAAGTTTCTGAGAATGCTTCTGTCTAGTGTTTAGGTGAAGATATTTCCTTTTCCACCACAGGCCTCAAAGCGCTCCGTATGAACACTTGCAGATTACAGATTACACACAATAGTGTTTCAAAACTGCTCTAACAAGAGAAAGGTTCAACTCTGTAAGTTGAGTGCACACATCACAAAGCAGTTTCAGAGAGTGTTTCTGTCTAGTTTGTATGTGAAGAAATTCTCGTTTGCAACGAAGGCCTCCAAGAGCTCCCAATATCCACTTGCAGATTCTGCACAAACACAGTTTCATAACTGCCCCATCCAAAGGAATATTGAACCCTGTGAGTTGAATCCACACATATTAAATCATTTTCTCAGAATGCTTCTGCATAGTTTTCATGTGAAGATATATCTTATTCCACTATAGGGCTGGAAGCGCTCTAAATGAACACTTGAGGATTCTGCAAAAAGACACTTTGACATCTGCTCTTTCAAAACAAAGGTGCAACTGTGTGAGTTGAATGCAAACATCACAAAGCAGTTTCAGAGACTGCTTCTGTCTAGCTGTAATGTGAACAAATTCCCGTTTCCAACGAAGGCCTCAAATCTCCACCTATCCACTTGCAGATTCTGCAAAAGCAGTGTTTCCAAACTGCTCTATCGAAAGGAAGGTACATCTCTGTGGGTTGAGTGCACACATCATAAAGTAGTTTCTGAGTATGCTTCTGTCTAGTTTTTATGTGACGCTATTTCCTTTTCCACCACTGGCCTCAAAGCGCTCCGAATGAACACTTGCAGATTCTACAAAAAGAGTGTTTCTAAACTGAACTCACAACAAAAAGGTTCAGATCTGTGAATTGAATGCACGCATCACAAAGCAGATTCAGGGAATGCTTCTGTTTAGTTTTTAGGTGAAGATATATTCTTTTCCCCCATAGGCCTCAAAGCGCTCTGAATGAACACTTGCAGATTCTACGAAAAGAGTGTTTCAAAACGGCTCTATCAAAACAAAGGATCAAGTCTGTGAGTTGAATGCAACTTCACAAAGCCGTTTCAGAGAATGCTTCTTTCTAGTTTTTGTGTGAAGATATTCCCGTTTCCAAAGAAGGCCTCAATGAGATCCAAATATCCACTGGCAGATTCTGCAAATACACTGTTTCAAAACTGCTCTATCAAAAGGAATGTTCAACTCTGTGAGTTGAATGCAAGCATCAGAGAGTAGTTTCTGAGAATGCTTCTGTCTGGTTTTAATATGAAGATATTTCCTTTTACACATTAGGTCTCAGGGCGCTCCGAAAGAATACTTGCGGATTCTGTCAGAAGAGGGTTTCCAAAGTGCTCCATCAAAAGAAATGTTCTACTCTGTGAGTGGAAAGCAAACATCACAAAGCAGTTTCAGAGAACGCTTCTGTCTAGTTTTTAGGCCAAGAAATTCCCATTTCCAACGAAGGTCTCGAAGAGCTCCCAATATTCCCTTGCAGATTCTGCAAAAACACTGTTTCAAAACTGCTCTATGAACAGAAAGGTTCAACTCGGTGAGTTGAAAGCACAAATCCTAAAGAAGTTTCTTAGAATGGTCCTGCCCAGTTTTTAGGTGATGATATTTCCTCTTCCACCATAAGACTCAAAGCACCCCGAGTGAACACTTGCACATTCCACAAAAAGAGTGTTTCAAAACTGCTCAAGCAACAGGAAGGTTCAACTCTGTGAGTTGAATGCACACATGAAAAAGCACTTTCAAATAATGCTTCCGTCCAGTTTCTAGGTGAAGAAATGACCGTTTCCAAAGAATGCCTCGAAGAGTTCCAAATATCCACTTACAGATTCTGAAGAAAACAATGTTTCGATGTTGCTCATTCAAATCAAGGTTCAACTCTCTGAGATGAATGCACACATCATAAAGAAGTTTCTGTGAATGCTTCTACCCTGTTTTTATGTGATGATATTTCCTCTTCCACCATAAGCCTCAAAGCGCTCCGAATGAACACTTGCGCATTCCACAAAAAGAGTGCTTCAAAACTGCTCTATCAATAGGAAGGTTCAATTCTGTGAGCTGAATGCACACATCATAAAGAAGTTTCTGAGAATGCTTCTGTCTAGTGTTTAGGTGAAGATATTTCCTTTTCCACCACAGGCCTCAAAGCGCTCCATATGAACACTTGCAGACTACACACAATAGTGTTTCAAAACTGCTCTAACAAGAGAAAGGTTCAACTCTGTAAGTTGAGTGCACACATCACAAAGCAGTTTCAGAGAGTGTTTCTGTCTAGTTTGTATGTGAAGAAATTCCCGTTTGCAACGAAGGCCTCCAAGAGCTCCCAATATCCACTTGCAGATTCTGCACAAACACAGTTTCATAACTGCCCCATCCAAAGGAATATTGAACCCTGTGAGTTGAATCCACACATATTAAATCATTTTCTCAGAATGCTTCTGCATAGTTTTCATGTGAAGATATTTCTTATTCCACTATAGGGCTGGAAGCGCTCTAAATGAACACTTGAGGATTCTGCAAAAAGACACTTTGACAACTGCTCTTTCCAAAGAAAGGTGCAACTGTGTGAGTTGAATGCAAACATCACAAAGCAGTTTCAGAGACTGCTTCTGTCTAGTTGTAATGTGAACAAATTCCCGTTTCCAACGAAGGCCTCAAATCTCCACCTATCCACTTGCAGATTCTGCAAAAGCAGTGTTTCAAAACTGCTCTATCGAAAGGAAGGTTCATCTCTGTGGGTTGAGTGCACACATCTTAAAGTAGTTTCTGAGGATGCTTCTGTCTAGTTTTTATGTGACGCTATTTCCTTTTCCACCACTGGCCTCAAAGCGCTCCGAATGAACACTTGCAGATTCTACAAAAAGAGTGTTTCTAAACTGAACTCACAACAAAAAGGTTCAGAACTGTGAATTGAATGCACGCATCACAAAGCAGATTCAGGGAATGCTTCTGTTTAGGTTTTAGGTGAAGATATATTCTTTTCCCCCATAGGCCTCAAAGCGCTCTGAATGAACACTTGCAGATTCTACGAAAAGAGTGTTTCAAAACTGCTCTATCAAAACAAAGGATCAACTCTGTGAGTTGAATGCAACTTCACAAAGCCGTTTGAGAGAATGCTTCTTTCTAGTTTTTGCGTGAAGATATTCCCGTTTCCAAAGAAGGCCTCAATGAGCTCCAAATATCCACTGGCAGATTCTGCAAAAACACTGTTTCAAAACTGCTCTATCAAAAGGAATTTTCAACTCTGTGAGTTGAATGCAAGCTTCAGAGAGTAGTTTCTGAGAATGCTTCTGTCTGGTTTTAATATGAAGATATTTCCTTTTACACATTAGGTCTCAGGGCGCTCCGAAAGAATACTTGCGGATTCTGTCAGAAGAGGGTTTCCAAAGTGCTCCATCAAAAGAAATGTTCTACTCTGTGAGTGGAAAGCAAACATCACAAAGAAGTTTCAGAGAACGCTTCTGTCTAGTTTTTAGGCGAAGAAATTCCCATTTCCAACGAAGGTCTCGAAGAGCTCCCAATATTCCCTTGCAGATTCTGCAAAAACACTGTTTCAAAACTGCTCTATGAACAGAAAGGTTCAACTCGGTGAGTTGAAAGCACAAATCCTAAAGAAGTTTCTTAGAATGGTCCTGCCCAGTTTTTAGGTGATGATATTTCCTCTTCCACCATAAGACTCAAAGCACCCCGAGTGAACACTTGCACATTCCACAAAAAGAGTGTTTGAAAACTGCTCAAGCAACAGGAAGGTTCAACTCTGTGAGTTGAATGCACACATGAAAAAGCACTTTCAAATAATGCTTCCGTCCAGTTTCTAGGTGAAGAAATTACCGTTTCCAAAGAATGCCTCGAAGAGTTCCAAATATCCACTTACAGATTCTGAAGAAAACAATGTTTCGATGTTGCTCATTCAAATCAAGGTTCAACTCTCTGAGATGAATGCACACATCATAAAGAAGTTTCTGTGAATGCTTCTACCCTGTTTTTATGTGATGATATTTCCTCTTCCACCATAAGCCTCAAAGCACTCCGAATGAACACTTGCGCATTCCACAAACAGAGTGCTTCTAAACTGCTCTATCAATAGGAAGGTTCAATTCTGTGAGCTGAATGCACACATCATAAAGAAGTTTCTGAGAATGCTTCTGTCTAGTGTTTAGGTGAAGATATTTCCTTTTCCACCACAGGCCTCAAAGCGCTCCGTATGAAAACTTGCAGATTACAGATTACACACAATAGTGTTTCAAAACTGCTCTAACAAGAGAAAGGTTCAACTCTGTAAGTTGAGTGCACACATCACAAAGCAGTTTCAGAGAGTGTTTCTGTCTAGTTTGTATGTGAAGAAATTCCCGTTTCCAACGAAGGCCTCCAAGAGCTCCCAATATCCACTTGCAGATTCTGCACAAACACAGTTTCATAACTGCCCCATCCAAAGGAATATTGAACCCTGTGAGTTGAATCCACACATATTAAATCATTTTCTCAGAATGCTTCTGCATAGTTTTCATGTGAAGATATTTCTTATTCCACTATAGGGCTGGAAGCGCTCTAAATGAACACTTGAGGATTCTGCAAAAAGACACTTTGACAACTGCTCTTTCAAAAGAAAGGTGCAACTGTGTGAGTTGAATGCAAACATCACAAAGCAGTTTCAGAGACTGCTTCTGTCTAGATGTAATGTGAACAAATTCCCGTTTCCAACGAAGGCCTCAAATCTCCACATATCCACTTGCAGATTCTGCAAAAGCAGTGTTTCAAAACTGCTCTATCGAAAGGAAGGTTCATCTCTGTGGGTTGAGTGCACACATCATAAAGTAGTTTCCGAGAATGATTCTGTCTAGTTTTTATGTGACGCTATTTCCTTTTCCACCACTGGCCTCAAAGCGCTCCGAATGAACACTTGCAGATTCTACAAAAAGAGTGTTTCTAAACTGAACTCACAACATAAAGGTTCAGATCAGTGAATTGAATGCACGCATCACAAAGCAGATTCAGGGAATGCTTCTGTTTAGGTTTTAGGTGAAGATATATTCTTTTCCCCCATAGGCCTCAAAGCGCTCTGAATGAACACTTGCAGATTCTACGAAAAGAGTGTTTCAAAACGGCTCTATCAAAACAAAGGATCAACTCTGTGAGTTGAATGCAACTTCACAAAGCCGTTTCAGAGAATGCTTCTTTCTAGTTTTTGTGTGAAGATATTCCCGTTTCCAAAGAAGGCCTCAATGAGCTCCAAATATCCACTGGCAGATTCTGCAAAAACACTGTTTCAAAACTGCTCTATCAAAAGGAAGGTTCAACTCTGTGAGTTGAATGCAAGCTTCAGAGAGTAGTTTCTGAGAATGCTTCTGTCTGGTTTTAATATGAAGATATTTCCTTTTACACATTAGGTCTCAGGGCGCTCCGAAAGAATACTTGCGGATTCTGTCAGAAGAGGGTTTCCAAAGTGCTCCATCAAAAGAAATGTTCTACTCTGTGAGTGGAAAGCAAACATCACAAAGCAGTTTCAGAGAACGCTTCTGTCTAGTTTTTAGGCGAAGAAATTCCCATTTCCAACGAAGGTCTCGAAGAGCTCCCAATATTCCCTTGCAGATTCTGCAAAAACACTGTTTCAAAACTGCTCTATGAACAGAAAGGTTCAACTCGGTGAGTTGAAAGCACAAATCCTAAAGAAGTTTCTTAGAATGGTCCTGCCCAGTTATTAGGTGATGATATTTCCTCTTCCACCATAAGACTCAAAGCACCCCGAGTGAACACTTGCACATTCCACAAAAAGAGTGTTTCAAAACTGCTCAAGCAACAGGAAGGTTCACCTCTGTGAGTTGAATGCACACATGAAAAAGCACTTTCAAATAATGCTTCCTTCCAGTTTCTAGGTGAAGAAATTACCGTTTCCAAAGAATGCCTCGAAGAGTTCCAAATATCCACTTACAGAGTCTGAAGAAAACAATGTTTCCATGTTGCTCATTCAAATCAAGGTTCAACTCTCTGAGATGAATGCACACATCATAAAGAAGTTTCTGTGAATGCTTCTACCCTGTTTTTATGTGATGATATTTCCTCTTCCACCATAAGCCTCAAAGCGCTCCGAATGAACACTTGCGCATTCCACAAAAAGAGTGCTTCTAAAATGCTCTATCAATAGGAAGGTTCAATTCTGTGAGCTGAATGCACACATCATAAAGAAGTTTCTGAGAATGCTTCTGTCTAGTGTTTAGGTGAAGATATTTCCTTTTCCACCACAGGCCTCAAAGCGCTCCGTATGAACACTTGCAGACTACACACAATAGTGTTTCAAAACTGCTCTAACAAGAGAAAGTTTCAACTCTGTAAGTTGAGTGCACACATCACAAAGCAGTTTCAGAGAGTGTTTCTGTCTAGTTTGTATGTGAAGAAATTCCCGTTTCCAACGACGGCCTCCAAGAGCTCCCAATATCCACTTGCAGATTCTGCACAAACACAGTTTCATAACTGCCCCATCCAAAGGAATATTGAACCCTGTGAGTTGAATCCACACATATTAAATCATTTTCTCAGAATGCTTCTGCATAGTTTTCATGTGAAGATATTTCTTACTCCACTATAGGGCTGGAAGCGCTCCAAATGAACACTTGAGGATTCTGCAAAAAGACACTTTGAAAACTGCTCTTTCAAAAGAAAGGTGCAACTGTGTGAGTTGAATGCAAACATCACAAAGCAGTTTCAGAGACTGCTTCTGTCTAGCTGTAATGTGAACAAATTCCCGTTTCCAACGAAGGTCTCAAATCTCCACATATCCACCTGCAGATTCTGCAAAAGCAGTGTTTCTAAACTGCTCTATCGAAAGGAAGGTTCATCTCTGTGGGTTGAGTGCACACATCATAAAGTAGTTTCTGAGAATGCTTCTGTCTAGTTTTTATGTGACGCTATTTCCTTTTCCACCAATGGCCTCAAAGCGCTCCGAATGAACACTTGCAGATTCCACAAAAAGAGTGTTTCTAAACTGAACTCACAACAAAAAGGTTCAGATCCGTGAATGGAATGCACGCATCACAAAGCAGATTCAGGGAATGCTTCTGTTTAGGTTTTAGGTGAAGATATATTCTTTTCCCCCATAGGCCTCAAAGCGCTCTGAATGAACACTTGCAGATTCTACGAAAAGAGTGTTTCAAAACGGCTCTATCAAAAGAAAGGATCAACTCTGTGAGTTGAATGCAACGTCACAAAGCCGTTTCAGAGAATGCTTCTTTCTAGTTTTTCTGTGAAGATATTCCCGTTTCCAAAGAAGGCCTCAATGAGCTCCAAATATCCACTGGCAGATTCTGCAAAAACACTGTTTCAAAACTGCTCTATCAAAAGGAAGGTTCAACTCTGTGAGTTGAATGCAAGCATCAGAGAGTAGTTTCTGAGAATGCTTCTGTCTGGTTTTAATATGAAGATATTTCCTTTTACACATTAGGTCTCAGGGCGCTCCGAAAGAATACTTGCGGATTCTGTCAGAAAAGGGTTTCCAAAGTGCTCCATCAAAAGAAATGTTCTACTCTGTGAGTGGAAAGCAAACATCACAAAGCAGTTTCAGAGAACGCTTCTGTCTAGTTTTTAGGCGAAGAAATTCCCATTTCCAACGAAGGTCTCGAAGAGCTCCCAATATTCCCTTGCAGATTCTGCAAAAACACTGTTTCAAAACTGCTCTATGAACAGAAAGGTTCAACTCGGTGAGTTGAAAGCACAAATCCTAAAGAAGTTTCTTAGAATGGTCCTGCCCAGTTTTTAGGTGATGATATTTCCTCTTTCACCATAAGACTCAAAGCACCCCGAATGAACACTTGCACATTCCACAAAAAGAGTGTTTCAAAACTGCTCAAGCAACAGAAAGGTTCAACTCTGTGAGTTGAATGCACACATGAAAAAGCACTTTCAAATAATGCTTCCGTCCAGTTTCTAGGTGAAGAAATGACCGTTTCCAAAGAATGCCTCGAAGAGTTCCAAATATCCACTTACAGATTCTGAAGAAAACAATGTTTCGATGTTGCTCATTCAAATCAAGGTTCAACTCTCTGAGATGAATGCACACATCCTAAAGAAGTTTCTGTGAATGCTTCTACCCTGTTTTTATGTGATGATATTTCCTCTTCCACCATAAGCCTCAAAGCGCTCCGAATGAACACTTGTGCATTCCACAAAAAGAGTGCTTCAAAACTGCGCTATCAATAGGAAGGTTCAATTCTGTGAGCTGAATGCACACATCATAAAGAAGTTTCTGAGAATGCTTCTGTCTAGTGTTTAGGTGAAGATATTTCCTTTTCCACCACAGGCCTCAAAGCGCTCCGTATGAACACTTGCAGACTACACACAATAGTGTTTCAAAACTGCTCTAACAAGAGAAAGGTTCAAATCTGTAAGTTGAGTGCACACATCACAAAGCAGTTTCAGAGAGTGTTTCTGTCTAGTTTGTATGTGAAGAAATTCCCGTTTCCAACGAAGGCCTCCAAGAGCTCCCAATATCCACTTGCAGATTCTGCACAAACACAGTTTCATAACTGCCCCATCCAAAGGAATATTGAACCCTGTGAGTTGAATCCACACATATTAAATCATTTTCTCAGAATGCTTCTGCATAGTTTTCATGTGAAGATATTTCTTATTCCACTATAGGGCTGGAAGCGCTCTAAATGAACACTTGAGGATTCTGCAAAAAGACACTTTGACAACTGCTCTTTCAAAAGAAAGGTGCAACTGTGTGAGTTGAATGCAAACATCACAAAGCAGTTTCAGAGACTGCTTCTGTCTAGATGTAATGTGAACAAATTCCCGTTTCCAACGAAGGCCTCAAATCTCCACATATCCACTTGCAGATTCTGCAAAAGCAGTGTTTCAAAACTGCTCTATCGAAAGGAAGGTTCATCTCTGTGGGTTGAGTGCACACATCATAAAGTAGTTTCCGAGAATGCTTCTGTCTAGTTTTTATGTGACGCTATTTCCTTTTCCACCACTGGCCTCAAAGCGCTCCGAATGAACACTTGCAGATTCTACAAAAAGAGTGTTTCTAAACTGAACTCACAACATAAAGGTTCAGATCAGTGAATTGAATGCACACATCACAAAGCAGATTCAGGGAATGCTTCTGTTTAGGTTTTAGGTGAAGATATATTCTTTTCCCCCATAGGCCTCAAAGCGCTCTGAATGAACACTTGCAGATTCTACGAAAAGAGTGTTTCAAAACGGCTCTATCAAAACAAAGGATCAACTCTGTGAGTTGAATGCAACTTCACAAAGCCGTTTCAGAGAATGCTTCTTTCTAGTTTTTGTGTGAAGATATTCCCGTTTCCAAAGAAGGCCTCAATGAGCTCCAAATATCCACTGGCAGATTCTGCAAAAACACTGTTTCAAAACTGCTCTATCAAAAGGAAGGTTCAACCCTGTGAGTTGAATGCAAGCATCAGAGAGTAGTTTCTGAGAATGCTTCTGTCTGGTTTTAATATGAAGATATTTCCTTTTACACATTAGGTCTCAGGGCGCTCCGAAAGAATACTTGCGGATTCTGTCAGAAGAGGGTTTCCAAAGTGCTCCATCAAAAGAAATGTTCTACTCTGTGAGTGGAAAGCAAACATCACAAAGCGGTTTCAGAGAAAGCTTCTGTCTAGTTTTTAGGCGAAGAAATTCCCATTTCCAACGAAGGTCTCGAAGAGCTCCCAATATTCCCTTGCAGATTCTGCAAAAACACTGTTTCAAAACTGCTCTATGAACAGAAAGGTTCAACTCGGTGAGTTGAAAGCACAAATCCTAAAGAAGTTTCTTAGAATGCTCCTGCCCAGTTTTTAGGTGATGATATTTCCTCTTTCACCATAAGACTCAAAGCACCCCGAATGAACACTTGCACATTCCACAAAAAGAGTGTTTCAAAACTGCTCAAGCAACAGAAAGGTTCAACTCTGTGAGTTGAATGCACACATGAAAAAGCACTTTCAAATAATGCTTCCGTCCAGTTTCTAGGTGAAGAAATGACCGTTTCCAAAGAATGCCTCGAAGAGTTCCAAATATCCACTTACAGATTCTGAAGAAAACAATGTTTCGATGTTGCTCATTCAAATCAAGGTTCAACTCTCTGAGATGAATGCACACATCCTAAAGAAGTTTCTGTGAATGCTTCTACCCTGTTTTTATGTGATGATATTTCCTCTTCCACCATAAGCCTCAAAGCGCTCCGAATGAACACTTGTGCATTCCACAAAAAGAGTGCTTCAAAACTGCGCTATCAATAGGAAGGTTCAATTCTGTGAGCTGAATGCACACATCATAAAGAAGTTTCTGAGAATGCTTCTGTCTAGTGTTTAGGTGAAGATATTTCCTTTTCCACCACAGGCCTCAAAGCGCTCCGTATGAACACTTGCAGACTACACACAATAGTGTTTCAAAACTGCTCTAACAAGAGAAAGGTTCAAATCTGTAAGTTGAGTGCACACATCACAAAGCAGTTTCAGAGAGTGTTTCTGTCTAGTTTGTATGTGAAGAAATTCCCGTTTCCAACGAAGGCCTCCAAGAGCTCCCAATATCCACTTGCAGATTCTGCACAAACACAGTTTCATAACTGCCCCATCCAAAGGAATATTGAACCCTGTGAGTTGAATCCACACATATTAAATCATTTTCTCAGAATGCTTCTGCATAGTTTTCATGTGAAGATATTTCTTATTCCACTATAGGGCTGGAAGCGCTCTAAATGAACACTTGAGGATTCTGCAAAAAGACACTTTGACAACTGCTCTTTCAAAAGAAAGGTGCAACTGTGTGAGTTGAATGCAAACATCACAAAGCAGTTTCAGAGACTGCTTCTGTCTAGATGTAATGTGAACAAATTCCCGTTTCCAACGAAGGCCTCAAATCTCCACATATCCACTTGCAGATTCTGCAAAAGCAGTGTTTCAAAACTGCTCTATCGAAAGGAAGGTTCATCTCTGTGGGTTGAGTGCACACATCATAAAGTAGTTTCCGAGAATGCTTCTGTCTAGTTTTTATGTGACGCTATTTCCTTTTCCACCACTGGCCTCAAAGCGCTCCGAATGAACACTTGCAGATTCTACAAAAAGAGTGTTTCTAAACTGAACTCACAACATAAAGGTTCAGATCAGTGAATTGAATGCACACATCACAAAGCAGATTCAGGGAATGCTTCTGTTTAGGTTTTAGGTGAAGATATATTCTTTTCCCCCATAGGCCTCAAAGCGCTCTGAATGAACACTTGCAGATTCTACGAAAAGAGTGTTTCAAAACGGCTCTATCAAAACAAAGGATAAACTCTGTGAGTTGAATGCAACTTCACAAAGCCGTTTCAGAGAATGCTTCTTTCTAGTTTTTGTGTGAAGATATTCCCGTTTCCAAAGAAGGCCTCAATGAGCTCCAAATATCCACTGGCAGATTCTGCAAAAACACTGTTTCAAAACTGCTCTATCAAAAGGAAGGTTCAACCCTGTGAGTTGAATGCAAGCATCAGAGAGTAGTTTCTGAGAATGCTTCTGTCTGGTTTTAATATGAAGATATTTCCTTTTACACATTAGGTCTCAGGGCGCTCCGAAAGAATACTTGCGGATTCTGTCAGAAGAGGGTTTCCAAAGTGCTCCATCAAAAGAAATGTTCTACTCTGTGAGTGGAAAGCAAACATCACAAAGCGGTTTCAGAGAAAGCTTCTGTCTAGTTTTTAGGCGAAGAAATTCCCATTTCCAACGAAGGTCTCGAAGAGCTCCCAATATTCCCTTGCAGATTCTGCAAAAACACTGTTTCAAAACTGCTCTATGAACAGAAAGGTTCAACTCGGTGAGTTGAAAGCACAAATCCTAAAGAAGTTTCTTAGAATGCTCCTGCCCAGTTTTTAGGTGATGATATTTCCTCTTTCACCATAAGACTCAAAGCACCCCGAATGAACACTTGCACATTCCACAAAAAGAGTGTTTCAAAACTGCTCAAGCAACAGAAAGGTTCAACTCTGTGAGTTGAATGCACACATGAAAAAGCACTTTCAAATAATGCTTCCGTCCAGTTTCTAGGTGAAGAAATTACCGTTTCCAAAGAATGCCTCGAAGAGTTCCAAATATCCACTTACAGATTCTGAAGAAAACAATGTTTCGATGTTGCTCATTCAAATCAAGGTTCAACTCTCTGAGATGAATGCACACATCCTAAAGAAGTTTCTGTGAATGCTTCTACCCTGTTTTTATGTGATGATATTTCCTCTTCCACCATAAGCCTCAAAGCGCTCCGAATGAACACTTGCGCATTCCACAAAAAGAGTGCTTCAAAACTGCGCTATCAATAGGAAGGTTCAATTCTGTGAGCTGAATGCACACATCATAAAGAAGTTTCTGAGAATGCTTCTGTCTAGTGTTTACGTGAAGATATTTCCTTTTCCACCACAGGCCTCAAAGCGCTCCGTATGAACACTTGCAGACTACACACAATAGTGTTTCAAAACTGCTCTAACAAGAGAAAGGTTCAAATCTGTAGGTTGAGTGCCCACATCACAAAGCAGTTTCAGAGAGTGTTTCTGTCTAGTTTGTATGTGAAGAAATTCCCGTTTCCAACGAAGGCCTCCAAGAGCTCCCAATATCCACTTGCAGATTCTGCACAAACACAGTTTCATAACTGCCCCATCCAAAGGAATATTGAACCCGGTGTGTTGAATCCACACATATTAAATCATTTTCTCAGAATGCTTCTGCATAGTTTTCATGTGAAGATATTTCTTATTCCACTATAGGGCTGGAAGCGCTCTAAATGAACACTTGAGGATTCTGCAAAAAGACACTTTGACAACTGCTCCTTCAAAAGAAAGGTGCAACTGTGTGAGTTGAATGCAAACATCACAAAGCAGTTTCAGAGACTGCTTCTGTCTAGATGTAATGTGAACAAATTCCCGTTTCCAACGAAGGCCTCAAATCTCCACATATCCACTTGCAGATTCTGCAAAAGCAGTGTTTCAAAACTGCTCTATCGAAAGGAAGGTTCATCTCTGTGGGTTGAGTGCACACATCATAATGTAGTCTCCGAGAATGCTTCTGTCTAGTTTTTATGTGACGCTATTTCCTTTTCCACCACTGGCCTCAAAGCGCTCCGAATGAACACTTGCAGATTCTACAAAAAGAGTGTTTCTAAACTGAACTCAAAACATAAAGGTTCAGATCAGTGAATTGAATGCACGCATCACAAAGCAGATTCAGGGAATGCTTCTGTTTAGGTTTTAGGTGAAGATATATTCTTTTCCCCCATAGGCCTCAAAGCGCTCTGAATGAACACTTGCAGATTCTACGAAAAGAGTGTTTCAAAACTGCTCTATCAAAACAAAGGATCAACTCTGTGAGTTGAATGCAACTTCACAAAGCCGTTTCAGAGAATGCTTCTTTCTAGTTTTTGCGTGAAGATATTCCCGTTTCCAAAGAAGGCCTCAATGAGCTCCAAATATCCACTGGCAGATTCTGCAAAAACACTGTTTCAAAACTGCTCTATCAAAAGGAATTTTCAACTCTGTGAGTTGAATGCAAGCTTCAGAGAGTAGTTTCTGAGAATGCTTCTGTCTGGTTTTAATATGAAGATATTTCCTTTTACACATTAGGTCTCAGGGCGCTCCGAAAGAATACTTGCGGATTCTGTCAGAAGAGGGTTTCCAAAGTGCTCCATCAAAAGAAATGTTCTACTCTGTGAGTGGAAAGCAAACATCACAAAGAAGTTTCAGAGAACGCTTCTGTCTAGTTTTTAGGCGAAGAAATTCCCATTTCCAACGAAGGTCTCGAAGAGCTCCCAATATTCCCTTGCAGATTCTGCAAAAACACTGTTTCAAAACTGCTCTATGAACAGAAAGGTTCAACTCGGTGAGTTGAAAGCACAAATCCTAAAGAAGTTTCTTAGAATGGTCCTGCCCAGTTTTTAGGTGATGATATTTCCTCTTCCACCATAAGACTCAAAGCACCCCGAGTGAACACTTGCACATTCCACAAAAAGTGTTTGAAAACTGCTCAAGCAACAGGAAGGTTCAACTCTGTGAGTTGAATGCACACATGAAAAAGCACTTTCAAATAATGCTTCCGTCCAGTTTCTAGGTGAAGAAATTACCGTTTCCAAAGAATGCCTCGAAGAGTTCCAAATATCCACTTACAGATACTGAAGAAAACAATGTTTCGATGTTGCTCATTCAAATCAAGGTTCAACTCTCTGAGATGAATGCACACATCATAAAGAAGTTTCTGTGAATGCTTCTACCCTGTTTTTATGTGATGATATTTCCTCTTCCACCATAAGCCTCAAAGCACTCCGAATGAACACTTGCGCATTCCACAAAAAGAGTGCTTCTAAACTGCTCTATCAATAGGAAGGTTCAATTCTGTGAGCTGAATGCACACATCATAAAGAAGTTTCTGAGAATGCTTCTGTCTAGTGTTTAGGTGAAGATATTTCCTTTTCCACCACAGGCCTCAAAGCGCTCCGTATGAAAACTTGCAGATTACAGATTACACACTATAGTGTTTCAAAACTGCTCTAACAAGAGAAAGGTTCAACTCTGTAAGTTGAGTGCACACATCACAAAGCAGTTTCAGAGAGTGTTTCTGTCTAGTTTGTATGTGAAGAAATTCCCGTTTCCAACGAAGGCCTCCAAGAGCTCCCAATATCCACTTGCAGATTCTGCACAAACACAGTTTCATAACTGCCCCATCCAAAGGAATATTGAACCCTGTGAGTTGAATCCACACATATTAAATCATTTTCTCAGAATGCTTCTGCATAGTTTTCATGTGAAGATATTTCTTATTCCACTATAGGGCTGGAAGCGCTCTAAATGAACACTTGAGGATTCTGCAAAAAGACACTTTGACAACTGCTCTTTCAAAAGAAAGGTGCAACTGTGTGAGTTGAATGCAAACATCACAAAGCAGTTTCAGAGACTGCTTCTGTCTAGATGTAATGTGAACAAATTCCCGTTTCCAACGAAGGCCTCAAATCTCCACATATCCACTTGCAGATTCTGCAAAAGCAGTGTTTCAAAACTGCTCTATCGAAAGGAAGGTTCATCTCTGTGGGTTGAGTGCACACATCATAAAGTAGTTTCCGAGAATGATTCTGTCTAGTTTTTATGTGACGCTATTTCCTTTTCCACCACTGGCCTCAAAGCGCTCCGAATGAACACTTGCAGATTCTACAAAAAGAGTGTTTCTAAACTGAACTCACAACATAAAGGTTCAGATCAGTGAATTGAATGCACGCATCACAAAGCAGATTCAGGGAATGCTTCTGTTTAGGTTTTAGGTGAAGATATATTCTTTTCCCCCATAGGCCTCAAAGCGCTCTGAATGAACACTTGCAGATTCTACGAAAAGAGTGTTTCAAAACGGCTCTATCAAAACAAAGGATCAACTCTGTGAGTTGAATGCAACTTCACAAAGCCGTTTCAGAGAATGCTTCTTTCTAGTTTTTGTGTGAAGATATTCCCGTTTCCAAAGAAGGCCTCAATGAGCTCCAAATATCCACTGGCAGATTCTGCAAAAACACTGTTTCAAAACTGCTCTATCAAAAGGAAGGTTCAACTCTGTGAGTTGAATGCAAGCTTCAGAGAGTAGTTTCTGAGAATGCTTCTGTCTGGTTTTAATATGAAGATATTTCCTTTTACACATTAGGTCTCAGGGCGCTCCGAAAGAATACTTGCGGATTCTGTCAGAAGAGGGTTTCCAAAGTGCTCCATCAAAAGAAATGTTCTACTCTGTGAGTGGAAAGCAAACATCACAAAGCAGTTTCAGAGAACGCTTCTGTCTAGTTTTTAGGCGAAGAAATTCCCATTTCCAACGAAGGTCTCGAAGAGCTCCCAATATTCCCTTGCAGATTCTGCAAAAACACTGTTTCAAAACTGCTCTATGAACAGAAAGGTACAACTCGGTGAGTTGAAAGCACAAATCCTAAAGAAGTTTCTTAGAATGGTCCTGCCCAGTTTTTAGGTGATGATATTTCCTCTTCCACCATAAGACTCAAAGCACCCCGAGTGAACACTTGCACATTCCACAAAAAGAGTGTTTCAAAACTGCTCAAGCAACAGGAAGGTTCAACTCTGTGAGTTGAATGCACACATGAAAAAGCACTTTCAAATAATGCTTCCTTCCAGTTTCTAGGTGAAGAAATTACCGTTTCCAAAGAATGCCTCGAAGAGTTCCAAATATCCACTTACAGATTCTGAAGAAAACAATGTTTCGATGTTGCTCATTCAAATCAAGGTTCAACTCTCTGAGATGAATGCACACATCATAAAGAAGTTTCTGTGAATGCTTCTACCCTGTTTTTATGTGATGATATTTCCTCTTCCACCATAAGCCTCAAAGCGCTCCGAATGAACACTTGCGCATTCCACAAAAAGAGTGCTTCTAAAATGCTCTATCAATAGGAAGGTTCAATTCAGTGAGCTGAATGCACACATCATAAAGAAGTTTCTGAGAATGCTTCTGTCTAGTGTTTAGGTGAAGATATTTCCTTTTCCACCACAGGCCTCAAAGCGCTCCGTATGAACACTTGCAGACTACACACAATAGTGTTTCAAAACTGCTCTAACAAGAGAAAGTTTCAACTCTGTAAGTTGAGTGCACACATCACAAAGCAGTTTCAGAGAGTGTTTCTGTCTAGTTTGTATGTGAAGAAATTCCCGTTTCCAACGACGGCCTCCAAGAGTTCCCAATATCCACTTGCAGATTCTGCACAAACACAGTTTCATAACTGCCCCATCCAAAGGAATATTGAACCCTGTGAGTTGAATCCACACATATTAAATCATTTTCTCAGAATGCTTCTGCATAGTTTTCATGTGAAGATATTTCTTACTCCACTATAGGGATGGAAGCGCTCCAAATGAACACTTGCGGATTCTGCAAAAAGACACTTTGAAAACTGCTCTTTCAAAAGAAAGGTGCAACTGTGTGAGTTGAATGCAAACATCACAAAGCAGTTTCAGAGACTGCTTCTGTCTAGCTGTAATGTGAACAAATTCCCGTTTCCAACGAAGGTCTCAAATCTCCACATATCCACCTGCAGATTCTGCAAAAGCAGTGTTTCTAAACTGCTCTATCGAAAGGAAGGTTCATCTCTGTGGGTTGAGTGCACACATCATAAAGTAGTTTCTGAGAATGCTTCTGTCTAGTTTTTATGTGACGCTATTTCCTTTTCCACCAATGGCCTCAAAGCGCTCCGAATGAACACTTGCAGATTCCACAAAAAAAGTTTTTCTAAACTGAACTCACAACAAAAAGGTTCAGATCCGTGAATGGAATGCACGCATCACAAAGCAGATTCAGGGAATGCTTCTGTTTAGGTTTTAGGTGAAGACATATTCTTTTCCCCCATAGGCCTCAAAGCGCTCTGAATGAACACTTGCAGATTCTAAGAAAAGAGTGTTTCAAAACGGCTCTATCAAAAGAAAGGTTCAACTCTGTGAGTTGAAGGCAACTTCACAAAGCCGTTTCAGAGAATGCTTCTTTCTAGTTTTTGCGTGAAGATATTCCCGTTTCCAAAGAAGGCCTCAATGAGCTCCAAATATCCACTGGCAGATTCTGCAAAAACACTGTTTCAAAACTGCTCTATCAAAAGGAATGTTCAACTCTGTGAGTTGAATGCAAGCATCAGAGAGTAGTTTCTGAGAATGCTTCTGTCTGGTTTTAATATGAAGATATTTCCTTTTACACATTAGGTCTCAGGGCGCTCCGAAAGAATACTTGCGGATTCTGTCAGAAGAGGGTTTCCAAAGTGCTCCATCAAAAGAAATGTTCTACTCTGTGAGTGGAAAGCAAACATCACAAAGCAGTTTCAGAGAACGCTTCTGTCTAGTTTTTAGGCGAAGAAATTCCCATTTCCAACGAAGGTCTCGAAGAGCTCCCAATATTCCCTTGCAGATTCTGCAAAAACACTGTTTCAAAACTGCTCTATGAACAGAAAGGTTCAACTCGGTGAGTTGAAAGCACAAATCCTAAAGAAGTTTCTTAGAATGCTCCTGCCCAGTTTTTAGGTGATGATATTTCCTCTTTCACCATAAGACTCAAAGCACCCCGAATGAACACTTGCACATTCCACAAAAAGAGTGTTTCAAAACTGCTCAAGCAACAGAAAGGTTCAACTCTGTGAGTTGAATTCACACATGAAAAAGCACTTTCAAATAATGCTTCCGTCCAGTTTCTAGGTGAAGAAATGACCGTTTCCAAAGAATGCCTCGAAGAGTTCCAAATATCCACTTACAGATTCTGAAGAAAACAATGTTTCGATGTTGCTCATTCAAATCAAGGTTCAACTCTCTGAGATGAATGCACACATCCTAAAGAAGTTTCTGTGAATGCTTCTACCCTGTTTTTATGTGATGATATTTCCTCTTCCACCATAAGCCTCAAAGCGCTCCGAATGAACACTTCCGCATTCCACAAAAAGAGTGCTTCAAAACTGCGCTATCAATAGGAAGGTTCAATTCTGTGAGCTGTATGCACACATCATAAAGAAGTTTCTGAGAATGCTTCTGTCTAGTGTTTAGGTGAAGATATTTCCTTTTCCACCACAGGCCTCAAAGCGCTCCGTATGAACACTTGCAGACTACACACAATAGTGTTTCAAAACTGCTCTAACAAGAGAAAGGTTCAAATCTGTAAGTTGAGTGCACACATCACAAAGCAGTTTCAGAGAGTGTTTCTGTCTAGTTTGTATGTGAAGAAATTCCCGTTTCCAACGAAGGCCTCCAAGAGCTCCCAATATCCACTTGCAGATTCTGCACAAACACAGTTTCATAACTGCCCCATCCAAAGGAATATTGAACCCTGTGAGTTGAATCCAAACATATTAAATCATTTTCTCAGAATGCTTCTGCATAGTTTTCATGTGAAGATATTTCTTATTCCACTAGAGGGCTGGAAGCGCTCTAAATGAACACTTGAGGATTCTGCAAAAAGACACTTTGACAACTGCTCTTTCAAAAGAAAGGTGCAACTGTGTGAGTTGAATGCAAACATCACAAAGCAGTTTCAGAGACTGCTTCTGTCTAGATGTAATGTGAACAAATTTCCGTTTCCAACGGAGGCCTCAAATCTCCACCTATCCACTTGCAGATTCTGCAAAAGCAGTGTTTCAAAACTGCTCTTTCGAAAGGAAGGTTCATCTCTGTGGGTTGAGTGCACACATCATAAAGTAGTTTCCGAGAATGCTTCTGTCTAGTTTTTATGTGACGCTATTTCCTTTTCCACCACTGGCCTCAGAGCGCTCCGAATGAACACTTGCAGATTCCACAAAAAGAGTGTTTCTAAACTGAACTCACAACATAAAGGTTCAGATCAGTGAATTGAATGCACGCATCACAAAGCAGATTCAGGGAATGCTTCTGTTTAGGTTTTAGGTGAAGATATATTCTTTTCCCCCATAGGCCTCAAAGCGCTCTGAATGAACACTTGCAGATTCTACGAAAAGAGTGTTTCAAAACTGCTCTATCAAAACAAAGGATCAACTCTGTGAGTTGAATGCAACTTCACAAAGCCGTTTCACAGAATGCTTCTTTCTAGTTTTTGCGTGAAGATATTCCCGTTTCCAAAGAAGGCCTCAATGAGCTCCAAATATCCACTGGCAGATTCTGCAAAAACACTGTTTCAAAACTGCTCTATCAAAAGGAAGTTTCAACTCTGTGAGTTGAATGCAAGCTTCAGAGAGTAGTTTCTGAGAATGCTTCTGTCTGGTTTTAATATGAAGATATTTCCTTTTACACATTAGGTCTCAGGGCGCTCCGAAAGAATACTTGCGGATTCTGTCAGAAGAGGGTTTCCAAAGTGCTCCATCAAAAGAAATGTTCTACTCTGTGAGTGGAAAGCAAACATCACAAAGAAGTTTCAGAGAACGCTTCTGTCTAGTTTTTAGGCGAAGAAATTCCCATTTCCAACGAAGGTCTCGAAGAGCTCCCAATATTCCCTTGCAGATTCTGCAAAAACACTGTTTCAAAACTGCTCTATGAACAGAAAGGTTCAACTCGGTGAGTTGAAAGCACAAATCCTAAAGAAGTTTCTTAGAATGGTCCTGCCCAGTTTTTAGGTGATGATATTTCCTCTTCCACCATAAGACTCAAAGCACCCCGAGTGAACACTTGCACATTCCACAAAAAGAGTGTTTCAAAACTGCTCAAGCAACAGGAAGGTTCAACTCTGTGAGTTGAAGGCACACATGAAAAAGCACTTTCAAATAATGCTTCCGTCCAGTTTCTAGGTGAAGAAATTACCGTTTCCAAAGAATGCCTCGAAGAGTTCCAAATATCCACTTACAGATTCTGAAGAAAACAATGTTTCGATGTTGCTCATTCAAATCAAGGTTCAACTCTCTGAGATGAATGCACACATCATAAAGAAGTTTCTGTGAATGCTTCTACCCTGTTTTTATGTGATGATATTTCCTCTTCCACCATAAGCCTCAAAGCGCTCCGAATGAACACTTGCGCATTCCACAAAAAGAGTGCTTCTAAAATGCTCTATCAATAGGAAGGTTCAATTCTGTGAGCTAAATGCACACATCATAAAGAAGTTTCTGAGAATGCTTCTGTCTAGTGTTTAGGTGAAGATATTTCCTTTTCCACCACAGGCCTCAAAGCGCTCCGTATGAACACTTGCAGACTACACACAATAGTGTTTCAAAACTGCTCTAACAAGAGAAAGGTTCAACTCTGTAAGTTGAGTGCACACATCACAAAGCAGTTTCAGAGAGTGTTTCTGTCTAGTTTGTATGTGAAGAAATTCCCGTTTCCAACGACGGCCTCCAAGAGCTCCCAATATCCACTTGCAGATTCTGCACAAACACAGTTTCATAACTGCCCCATCCAAAGGAATATTGAACCCTGTGAGTTGAATCCACACATATTAAATCATTTTCTCAGAATGCTTCTGCATAGTTTTCATGTGAAGATATTTCTTATTCCACTATAGGGCTGGAAGCGCTCTAAATGAACACTTGAGGATTCTGCAAAAAGACACTTTGACAACTGCTCTTTCAAAAGAAAGGTGCAACTGTGTGAGTTGAATGCAAACATCACAAAGCAGTTTCAGAGACTGCTTCTGTCTAGATGTAATGTGAACAAATTCCCGTTTCCAACGAAGGCCTCAAATCTCCACATATCCACTTGCAGATTCTGCAAAAGCAGTGTTTCAAAACTGCTCTATCGAAAGGAAGGTTCATCTCTGTGGGTTGAGTGCACACATCATAAAGTAGTTTCCGAGAATGATTCTGTCTAGTTTTTATGTGACGCTATTTCCTTTTCCACCACTGGCCTCAAAGCGCTCCGAATGAACACTTGCAGATTCTACAAAAAGAGTGTTTCTAAACTGAACTCACAACATAAAGGTTCAGATCAGTGAATTGAATGCACGCATCACAAAGCAGATTCAGGGAATGCTTCTGTTTAGGTTTTAGGTGAAGATATATTCTTTTCCCCCATAGGCCTCAAAGCGCTCTGAATGAACACTTGCAGATTCTACGAAAAGAGTGTTTCAAAACGGCTCTATCAAAACAAAGGATCAACTCTGTGAGTTGAATGCAACTTCACAAAGCCGTTTCAGAGAATGCTTCTTTCTAGTTTTTGTGTGAAGATATTCCCGTTTCCAAAGAAGGCCTCAATGAGCTCCAAATATCCACTGGCAGATTCTGCAAAAACACTGTTTCAAAACTGCTCTATCAAAAGGAAGGTTCAACTCTGTGAGTTGAATGCAAGCTTCAGAGAGTAGTTTCTGAGAATGCTTCTGTCTGGTTTTAATATGAAGATATTTCCTTTTACACATTAGGTCTCAGGGCGCTCCGAAAGAATACTTGCGGATTCTGTCAGAAGAGGGTTTCCAAAGTGCTCCATCAAAAGAAATGTTCTACTCTGTGAGTGGAAAGCAAACATCACAAAGCAGTTTCAGAGAACGCTTCTGTCTAGTTTTTAGGCGAAGAAATTCCCATTTCCAACGAAGGTCTCGAAGAGCTCCCAATATTCCCTTGCAGATTCTGCAAAAACACTGTTTCAAAACTGCTCTATGAACAGAAAGGTACAACTCGGTGAGTTGAAAGCACAAATCCTAAAGAAGTTTCTTAGAATGGTCCTGCCCAGTTTTTAGGTGATGATATTTCCTCTTCCACCATAAGACTCAAAGCACCCCGAGTGAACACTTGCACATTCCACAAAAAGAGTGTTTCAAAACTGCTCAAGCAACAGGAAGGTTCAACTCTGTGAGTTGAATGCACACATGAAAAAGCACTTTCAAATAATGCTTCCTTCCAGTTTCTAGGTGAAGAAATTACCGTTTCCAAAGAATGCCTCGAAGAGTTCCAAATATCCACTTACAGATTCTGAAGAAAACAATGTTTCGATGTTGCTCATTCAAATCAAGGTTCAACTCTCTGAGATGAATGCACACATCATAAAGAAGTTTCTGTGAATGCTTCTACCCTGTTTTTATGTGATGATATTTCCTCTTCCACCATAAGCCTCAAAGCGCTCCGAATGAACACTTGCGCATTCCACAAAAAGAGTGCTTCTAAAATGCTCTATCAATAGGAAGGTTCAATTCAGTGAGCTGAATGCACACATCATAAAGAAGTTTCTGAGAATGCTTCTGTCTAGTGTTTAGGTGAAGATATTTCCTTTTCCACCACAGGCCTCAAAGCGCTCCGTATGAACACTTGCAGACTACACACAATAGTGTTTCAAAACTGCTCTAACAAGAGAAAGTTTCAACTCTGTAAGTTGAGTGCACACATCACAAAGCAGTTTCAGAGAGTGTTTCTGTCTAGTTTGTATGTGAAGAAATTCCCGTTTCCAACGACGGCCTCCAAGAGTTCCCAATATCCACTTGCAGATTCTGCACAAACACAGTTTCATAACTGCCCCATCCAAAGGAATATTGAACCCTGTGAGTTGAATCCACACATATTAAATCATTTTCTCAGAATGCTTCTGCATAGTTTTCATGTGAAGATATTTCTTACTCCACTATAGGGATGGAAGCGCTCCAAATGAACACTTGCGGATTCTGCAAAAAGACACTTTGAAAACTGCTCTTTCAAAAGAAAGGTGCAACTGTGTGAGTTGAATGCAAACATCACAAAGCAGTTTCAGAGACTGCTTCTGTCTAGCTGTAATGTGAACAAATTCCCGTTTCCAACGAAGGTCTCAAATCTCCACATATCCACCTGCAGATTCTGCAAAAGCAGTGTTTCTAAACTGCTCTATCGAAAGGAAGGTTCATCTCTGTGGGTTGAGTGCACACATCATAAAGTAGTTTCTGAGAATGCTTCTGTCTAGTTTTTATGTGACGCTATTTCCTTTTCCACCAATGGCCTCAAAGCGCTCCGAATGAACACTTGCAGATTCCACAAAAAAAGTTTTTCTAAACTGAACTCACAACAAAAAGGTTCAGATCCGTGAATGGAATGCACGCATCACAAAGCAGATTCAGGGAATGCTTCTGTTTAGGTTTTAGGTGAAGACATATTCTTTTCCCCCATAGGCCTCAAAGCGCTCTGAATGAACACTTGCAGATTCTACGAAAAGAGTGTTTCAAAACGGCTCTATCAAAAGAAAGGTTCAACTCTGTGAGTTGAAGGCAACTTCACAAAGCCGTTTCAGAGAATGCTTCTTTCTAGTTTTTGCGTGAAGATATTCCCGTTTCCAAAGAAGGCCTCAATGAGCTCCAAATATCCACTGGCAGATTCTGCAAAAACACTGTTTCAAAACTGCTCTATCAAAAGGAATGTTCAACTCTGTGAGTTGAATGCAAGCATCAGAGAGTAGTTTCTGAGAATGCTTCTGTCTGGTTTTAATATGAAGATATTTCCTTTTACACATTAGGTCTCAGGGCGCTCCGAAAGAATACTTGCGGATTCTGTCAGAAGAGGGTTTCCAAAGTGCTCCATCAAAAGAAATGTTCTACTCTGTGAGTGGAAAGCAAACATCACAAAGCAGTTTCAGAGAACGCTTCTGTCTAGTTTTTAGGCGAAGAAATTCCCATTTCCAACGAAGGTCTCGAAGAGCTCCCAATATTCCCTTGCAGATTCTGCAAAAACACTGTTTCAAAACTGCTCTATGAACAGAAAGGTTCAACTCGGTGAGTTGAAAGCACAAATCCTAAAGAAGTTTCTTAGAATGCTCCTGCCCAGTTTTTAGGTGATGATATTTCCTCTTTCACCATAAGACTCAAAGCACCCCGAATGAACACTTGCACATTCCACAAAAAGAGTGTTTCAAAACTGCTCAAGCAACAGAAAGGTTCAACTCTGTGAGTTGAATTCACACATGAAAAAGCACTTTCAAATAATGCTTCCGTCCAGTTTCTAGGTGAAGAAATGACCGTTTCCAAAGAATGCCTCGAAGAGTTCCAAATATCCACTTACAGATTCTGAAGAAAACAATGTTTCGATGTTGCTCATTCAAATCAAGGTTCAACTCTCTGAGATGAATGCACACATCCTAAAGAAGTTTCTGTGAATGCTTCTACCCTGTTTTTATGTGATGATATTTCCTCTTCCACCATAAGCCTCAAAGCGCTCCGAATGAACACTTCCGCATTCCACAAAAAGAGTGCTTCAAAACTGCGCTATCAATAGGAAGGTTCAATTCTGTGAGCTGTATGCACACATCATAAAGAAGTTTCTGAGAATGCTTCTGTCTAGTGTTTAGGTGAAGATATTTCCTTTTCCACCACAGGCCTCAAAGCGCTCCGTATGAACACTTGCAGACTACACACAATAGTGTTTCAAAACTGCTCTAACAAGAGAAAGGTTCAAATCTGTAAGTTGAGTGCACACATCACAAAGCAGTTT